>NC_090440.1:335423843-344456343 GCF_031143425.1 Pleurodeles waltl | reverse complement strand
GATCGCTGTCAACAATAGTAGTAGAATTCCGTTGAGTGTGTGAGTTGTTGGTTGATATTAGGTGAATCCTGAGTACACAGGGAGAATCTGTATCAATTGAAGTGAGATTTGCTGGTTGAATCTTACTTGTATTTGTGAGAAAGCCATAGCCGGAAAAGTAGCTATTTGTGCAAAAGGCAACAGTTGAAAGTTCTGTACATCTTTCAAATTGTTTGAGCCCATGTCCATATCTTTGGCGCCAGACGTGTCTAGTGCCAAAGTATAAATATGGAGTTAGGTCAGCATTGAATTAGTGTAAAAAAATGACGCTAATTCAGCGCAAACCAAGTATAAATATGGGCCCTAGTTTGAGATTGTGGTTCCAGCAGATTTGTGGGCTGAGTGTAAGTGGAGTGTTGATTGGCCAACGTGTGAGCCGCCAAGGGATGCAGTAACAGGTGCGTCATCTTTAGAGGCGAGGAAAACCTATTACAAGGCGATTGAATTTCTGAAAACCGGGCGGTCATTATGAACACGGCGGTAACCACTGCTGACCGCCGTGGCAACAGTGAACAGAAGACCGCCATTGGCGGTGAACAGAAACCCGCCATATAATGATCCAAAAAACTGATTCCGACAAAAATCACCAGTCCACCAGTCTCCGCCAGGACCCTGTCAGCAGAAATGCTGGACCTCCCACCCCGCCACCACCGAGCACACCCACATCCCACCCTCCAAATAATGATGCACAAATCACTTTGGCGGTCGGTGGAAGCCGAACGACCATTGGCAGTGCAGCCCGCCATGGGCGGCAAGTGGACCCAACAGTAAGAAGTGAACACATTGGACAAGTTAGAAACCCACACACCTGACACACATCCACAACACCATAAAACACTCACAGACACACCCCACAATCCTTTGCAACAAAAGTAGGCCAACAAAGACAGAGATCACCAGAAACAGACACCGAACACCACAATAAACCTTACCTTACACCGAACCACAGAAGAGCACCCTCACCGAGATCCACACCAGACACCATTCACAACACTCACCATGGCATCCCCCAAACACCCACGCTTCACAGAAAGGGAGCTAAGGACCATGGTGGACGAGATCCTGGAGGTCGAGCCACAACTATTTGGGGCTCAGGTGCAGCACACACCCATTGCCAGGAAGATGGAGTTATGGCAGAGGATTGTCAACAGGGTCAATGCAGTGGGACGCCATCTATGCACCAGGGACGACATCCGCAAGAGATGGAACGACCTGCGGGGGAAGGTCAAGGTCATGGCATCCAGGCACCACATTGCAGTCCAGAATACTTGGGGAGGACCCCCACCAACACCACCCGACTACACTGACTGGGAGGAAAAGGTACTGGCCATCCTGCACCCAGAAGGCCTCACTGGACTCACTGGAGGAATGGAATTGGGTATGTCGTCTACATTTACCCCCTATCCATCACACCTGTAATGCATGCACCACCCCACCCCACCCCACCCCTCCAATACCCACCAGGACCACTACCCCACCCAGGCTACAGGCACTGAATCCACTCCCCTTGCATGCCCACAAACCCTCTAACATGCCCACATCCCTCGCAGTGTGCACAGCCACCCACCTCTACAAGAAACACAATGGCCTATAACACCCACAATGCACCTCCACATCCTAAGCTAAAAGCAATGCTAACCTCACTAAAGCATCCTGCATGGCTCCAAAGTGTGTAAGCTGCACAAACCCGCCCAGGCCCCTGCCCTCATCCGACCATGCAAATGTAACAGACATGTCCATTTCCCCCAACAGGCACCACCACCCATGCCACCCTGACGGACAGGACAAGGAGTGGCAGCGCCACCCAGGGAGACAGAGGCACTTCACAGGACACTGGGGATGGAACCCCGGACACTGATGAGCAGGCTGGCCCCTCACACAGACCTGGACTGTCAGCATCCAACAGCCCCACCCAAGATACCACTGACACCCCTACCAACCAGCCAATAACATCAGGCCAGGGCAACCATCCCCGCACCTGTGTATCCAGGCCATAGACTGGTGGAACACAGGTTCAGAGGCCACAGTCACCCCCTACCAACAGGCAGGAAGATGATGGTACCAGAACAAGTGGTACTGCCAGACCTGTGCAGGGGACACAGGCACAGGGGTCTAGGCCCAGTGGGAGGGTATCACTGGTCCAGGGGGGCCACAGGATGGATGCTGCAGCCCAGGACATGATCTCTGAGGTCCTGGAAGCCTACCACTGTACCCAGGACAGATTGGCCCAGATAGTATCCACCCTGGAGCAGAGTTAGAGGATGCAGCAAGCACACCACCAAGAGGCCATGAAGCAGTGGAAACTGTACAATGCCACAATGGCCAGCATAGTAGGTGCGCTGCTGCAGATTGTCCAAACACAGCCTGAGGCCCACACAGAACAGGAAGCCCCCACTAGAGCACAGGAGACGGACTGGACAATAAGAGCATCAGCAGCAACTTCACACGTACTACCCTCTGAGGAAACACAGGGGACATCCATCTCATCCCCTAAAGGCCAAAAACAGGTGCCCAAATGGACCCTCAGGCCAAGATATGGCACAGGAACACATGCCAAGAATAAGGCCCCCTCTAAGAAGTAAAAACTCATGTAAGCATGGATGGACCTAACAATACTGCCAACAATGCTGCCACCATGTTGCCACTTTGGATGACCACCATTGACCCACTGCCATCACTGTCATTTGCACGATTTAATCCCTGCACCAAATAAAACACATATCACACCAGTTACAAAGTCCCCTGTCATTATGTGTGAACAAAGTGAAGTATGGATGCAACTGGTTGATAACTCCTTTATTTCTACCTGCGTAGCATGAAATGCATCACTTGCCTTACATGTAGTTGTGCCTAAATATGTTTAGAAATTATACACTAAATTGAATTCTGTCCTATGCAGACCTGGACACAGTGGCAATAAGTATATTCCACCCCCCCCAGATGACAAGGCACACTGACAGTATGATGCACAGACACCAATCTCTTCCAATTGTCCCACATAGTTACTTGAAGTAGAGTTGTATCAGTTGGGTCTTGGAATTTACATCTTCCCCTTCCTCATCATCACCATCACTCTTGTCCCCTCTCTGAGGAAGCTGGTCTGGATATACAGCACCCTCCTCCTCCAAGAGTGGGATAGAATTTCTCACAGCCACTTTGTACAGCATGCAGCAGGCCACCACTATTCTACACACTTTTTCAGGGCCACAGGCCAGGGAACCGCCAGAGATATGTAGACAACAAAATCTAGCCTTCAGGAGACCTATTGTGCGCTCTATCACCCTCCTAGTACATCCATGGGCCTCATCGTAATTCCTCTCTGCCTCTGTTCCGGGATTCCTCACTGGTGTCAGGAGCCAACGCAAGTTGGGATAGCCAGAATCACCTAGAAAAAGGTTAACAACACAACTTTAAATGACAAGCCTCAGAGGCAGACAGGCTGGCTGTCTGCAAGGTGGCAATAAGTGACAGAAACACCTATCCATGATCCACCCTCTGTCCTCTTGTAGTTGTTCCATCTTCTGTGGCACACTACTGTTCCTCAGCACAAATGAATCATGGACTGAACCAGTGAACATGGCATTCACATGTGTGATGTACTGGTCTGCAGTACACATCAATTGAATGTTCATGGAGTGAAAGTTCTTCCGGTTTCTGTACACCTGTACACTTACTCCTTGGGGGATTATAGGTATGTGGGTGCCACCGATGGCACCTATCACATGGGGTATGTTGGCAAAGGCATAGAAGTCTGACTTGATGGCAGGGAGGTCAGTACTTTGGGGAAACCTCACAGGTGTCATACAAATGCATTCAGAAATTTTGTCAGTATAATGCTGAACATTGGCTATGAAAAACCAGCAACCATGCCCACTGTCACTTGAAATGAGCCAGTGGCCAGGAAATGGAGTGCAGAAAGCACCTGCACTTCAGTAGGGATGGCATGCTGATTACGATTTGCCGGAGTCAGTGCAGGATCCAATAATGCACAAAGTTCAAGAATAGTTGCGCGGGTGAGTCTGTAATTGATAATGATGTTACGCTCCACCGTGGTTCACAAATCCACATGGCACTGAACCTCCTTATGCTACGTATCCTGGCGGTGGCGTACCCAGACCTGGATGGGCGCTTCAAGGCTGCACAGCAGTCACCAGGGGGTGAGTACACATACCATATTTTTGACCCTTGATAGATGTCTGTGTGTGCATTCGGGTTTACATTGCTTAGTTGCAGGGACTCTGACTGATGTCCATCTACGTTATGGCCCAAGTGGGGAGTAGGGGTGTTTTGTCAGGTCTCCTATACGTCGGGTCCTTAAGTTATTTGGGGAATGGCTGTAGAGTAGGATTCTGGGCACTAGTCAGGGGTAAAGCCATGGGTATAGCGATAGGTGCTGCCTGTTGGAGGGTCTTCTGCTGGGTGTATTTATGAACCACTATCTTCACTCCATTCAGCTATTTTCAAATGTCTCTGCTTTTTTGTCTCCCCATCCCTGTTCTCTTGTGTTGTCTGTGTACATCAGCATCATCTGGAGAGGGAGCTGAGGCACCGGCGAGTGGGGATGCAGCAGCCCACGGATCCTCAGAGGCAGAGTCGTCCAACACCAAGGGAACCAGTGGTTTGGAAGGCGAGGGGAGTACCACGGGGGAGGCAACTACCGTTGGAGGTAATGACTCCGATACCTCCTCCAATGGGGGCTTCCTGGCGGTGGCAGACCCTAGTGGGCCCACACCTACTGTGTCATCTTCCCCCACCCCATTCCATCACTGCCCTCCCATGTGCTCCCCACCGAGTTGTCCGTACCCGCTCACCCAGAAGGGTGTGTGTCTCCTTCGCCCCAGGCACCTCTTCCCTTGCCCCATTCAGCCCTGCTGCCCTCAAGGAGAAGGCTATTGACCTCTTGAGAACAGCTCTGTAGGGCAGACAACCTTCGTTAATGCCATCCAGGGGCTAGCATCAGAGATGCAGAAGACCAATGCCTATCTGGATGGCATTCACGGTGCGTGTCTGGCCTACAGAGATCTTTTCAGGCTCTGCCCTCCTCTTTGACAGCAGCCAGTGTCCCTGGTCATTCCGTCACCCCTCCAACCTCCTCTACCCCTTCCAGCACCCCACTCCCTTCACCCATCCAAAGCACACAATCTGACACGCAGGCACACACCTCAACACACAAGAAGCACACTTCCAAACACAAGCACCACACCTCCCACCACAAGCATTCACACAGCCAAGATACACATGCACACACAGCAACATCCACTTCCCCGAGTGTGCCCACCTCTTCTGCATCCCTGTCTGTCTCCTCTACATACACCCCCCCAGGCACTGCACCTTCATTCACTGTTGCTGACACTATTCCTGCTGTCACTACAATAGCACACATCCATACATGCACCCCAGACACCACACCTGCACTCACCATAACTACTTTAGTTGACACATGCAGCACACTCCCCAGACTTGCAGACACCCAAACAACATACATTCACACTGGCAAGCCTGTCTTGTCCCACTGGGTCCACCCCCCCTCCTTCAAAAACACAAACGCACCAAAACACCCACCCATCACACATCCACCACGCCTCAGCATACTGTCCAGTCACCTGCACCCACAACACACACACCTACACCACTTACGAGCACAACCTCTACCTCCACTCCCACGTCTTCCTCCAGCCCCAACCCAATTGCACCAAAGAAACTTTTCCTCTACCGTGCTGACCTATTCCAACCCACTGGCCCACCCCATCTCGTACCTAAACGTGCACACCTCCATGCACTGTCCATTCCTTCCATGTCACAGCCCGCCCCTGTCCGCCCTTCACATTCCCGTGCCCCTTCCCCAGAGTGGAAGAAGCCCCGTACTGAGCCTATTCCATCTGACTCCACCCGGTCCAAGCATACTCCCCCACGTTCCAAAGCCAAACTCAAACCCTCTACACCTTCCGAACGCAAATCTAAGCCCCACCCCTGTCGTAAATCCCCACCAACCTCTGCCCTGTTCCCTGAGGAGCCTGGATATCCCATTGTTGCTCCTATGAAGTGGAGTACCGTAGCACTTGTGGGAGTTAGGTTGGGGCCATTGTGGCCCATGGGACTTCTACCACTATGGACTAGCCATTTGCCTTATTTACAATTCGTTTGATCGGAGAGCTGAAATAAAAGTTAATCTGTGGCCTGTGTTTTTGGAGGCACACTCCGGATCCCTGGTCTCTCGTTTCACTGTTTGGGGGTGTTGGGCACATGTATGTACTTTGGGCAGGTTGGATTTGCCTTGTGTCGGGTAAGTACCTCTTGCTCTGGGGTGTATGGCTTGTGCTGCTGTGAAGGGTTGTGTGAGCATTGCAGGGTGGGTGGAGTGGGTGGGTTTGTAACTGTGCCCTTTCTTCCCTTGTTTCGTAGGTTGCAGTACTTACAGTCGTCGTCTTCGTCAGCAGTCTCGGTGGTGGAGGTATATGGCAAGGAGAAGGGCTGGCATGATCTGCAGCTCTCTATCCATGTCTGCTTTGGCGTTTGGTTCGTTTCTGCCTGGCTTTGCGTGGCGGTGGTTCCCGCCCCGGAACTGACGGTGGTCTAGAGGTTCATTATTTGATGGTCAGGTTGGGCCATTCCGTCGGTCTGTGGGCGAGCTCTGCCATCGTTGTTGGCACTCCTCTGCTGGCGGTGGGTGGTTTTCAGGATGCCTGTGTTTCAGTTGGTTCATTATTTGGCAGTCCGGACCGCATCTCTGTTGGCAGTTTTTACCGCCGGCGGTGCGGTGTTTACCGCCATGTTCATAATGAGGGCCTAGGTTTTCCCATAAAGATATTGATTGGCAAATGATTAACAGGACATCTCAGGAGACAAAGGAGTCTGTTCATGCTTATGATGAGTGTAGGAAGTTGGCTCTGTATGCACTATTTCAAAGTAAGGAATAGTATGCACAGAGTCCAAGGGTTCCCCTTAGAGGTAAGATAGTGGCAAAAAAGAGATAATACTAATGCTCTATTTTGTGGTAGTGTGGTCGAGCAGTAGGCTTATCAAAGGAGTAGTGTTAAGCATTTGTTGTACATACACACAGGCAATAAATGAGGAACACACACTCAGAGACAAATCCAGCCAGTAGGTTTTGTTATAGAAAAATATATTTTCTTAGTTTATTTTAAGAACCACAGGTTCAAATTCTACATGTAATATCTCATTTGAAAGGTATTGCAGGTAAGTACTTTAGTAACTTTGAATAATTACAGTAGCATATATACTTTTCATATAAAACACAAATAGCTGTTTTAAAAGTGGACACAGTTCCTGGGGGAGGTAAGTTTTTGTTAGTTTTGTCAGGTAAGTAAATCACTTACAAGTCTCAGGTTTGGGTCCAAGGTAGCCCACCGTTGGGGGTTCAGAGCAACCCCAAAGTTACCACACCAGCAGCTCAGGGCCGGTCAGGTGCAGAGGTCAAAGAGGTGCCCAAAACACATAGGCTTCAATGGAGAGAAGGGGGTGCCCCGGTTCCAGTCTGCCAGCAGGTAAGTACCCGCGTCTTCGGAGGGCAGACCAGGGGGGTTTTGTAGGGCACCGGGGGGACACAAGTCAGCACAAAAAGTACACCCTCAGCAGCGCGGGGGCGGCCGGGTGCAGTGTGCAAACACGCGTCGGGTTTACAATGGTTTTCAATGAGAGATCAAGGGATCTCTTCAGCGTTGCAGGCAGGCAAGGGGGGGCTCCTCGGGGTAGCCACCACCTGGGCAAGGGAGAGGGCCTCCTGGGGGTCACTCCTGCACCGGAGTTCCGTTCCTTTAGGTGCTGGGGGCTGCGGGTGCAGTGTCTTTTCCAGCCGTCGGGAAATGGAGTTCAGGCAGTCTCGGTCAGGGGGAGCCTCGGGATTCCCTCTGCAGGCGTCGCTGTGGGGGCTCAGGGGGGACAGCTTTGGTTACTCACGGTCTCGGAGTCGCCGGAGGGTCCTCCCTGAGGTGTTGATTCTCCACCAGTCGAGTCGGGGTCGCCGGGTGCAGTGTTTCAAGTCTCACGCTTCTTGCGGGGAGTTGCAGGGGTCTTTAAGTCTGCTCCTTGAAACAAAGTTGCAGTTCTTTTGGAGCAGTGCCACTGTCCTCTGGAGTTTCTTGTCTTTCTTGAAGTCGGGCAGTCCTCAGAGGATTCAGAGGTCGCTGGTCCCTTGGAAAGCGTCGCTGGAGCAGGTTTCTTTGGAAGGCAGGAGACAGGCCGGTAAGTCTGGGGCCAAAGCAGTTGGTGTCTTCTGTTCTTCCTCTGCAGGGGTTTTTCAGCTCAGCAGTCTTCTTCTTCTTGTAGTTTCAGGAATCTAAATTCTTAGGTTCAGGGAAGCCCTTAAATACTAAATTTAAGGGCGGGTTTAGGTCTGGGGGGTTAGTAGCCAATGGCTACTAGCCCTGAGGGTGGGTACACCCTCTTTGTGCCTCCTCCCAAGGGGAGGGGGTCACATCCCTAATCCTATTGGGGAATCCTCCATCTGCAAGATGGAGGATTTCTAAAAGTTGGAGTCACTTCAGCTCAGGACACCTTAGGGGCTGTCCTGACTGGCCAGTGACTCCTCCTTGTTATTCTCATTATTTTCTCCTGGACTTGCCGCCAAAAGTGGGGGCTGGGTCCAGGGGGCGGGCATCTCCACTAGCTGGAGTGCCCTGGGGCATTGTAACACGAAGCTTGAGCCTTTGAAGCTCACTGCTAGGTGTTACAGTTCCTGCAGGGGGGAGGTGTGAAGCACCTCCACCCAGAGCAGGCTTTGTTTCTGTCCTCAGAGAGCACAAAGGCTCTCACTGCATGAGGTCAGACACTCGTCTCTCAGCAGCAGGCTGGCACAGACCAGTCAGTCCTGCACTGAACAATTGGGTAAAATACAGGGGGTATCTCTAAGATGCCCTCTGTGTGCATTTTTTAATAAATCCAACACTGGCATCAGTGTGGGTTTATTATTCTGAGAAGTTTGATACTAAACTTCCCAGTATTCAGTGTAGCCATTATGGAGCTGTGGAGTTCGTTTTTGACAGACTCCCAGACCATATACTCTTATGGCTACCCTGCACTTACAATGTCTAAGGTTTTGCTTAGACACTGTAGGGGCATAGTGCTCATGCACTGGTGCCCTCACCTATGGTATAGTGCACCCTGCCTTAGGGCTGTAAGGCCTACTAGAGGGGTGACTTATCTATACTGCATAGGCAGTGTGAGGTTGGCATGGCACCCTGAGGGGAGTGCCATGTCGACTTACTCGTTTTGTTCTCATCAGCACACACAAGCTGGCAAGCAGTGTGTCTGTGCTGAGTGAGGGGTCCCCAGGGTGGCATAAGATATGCTGCAGCCCTTAGAGACCTTCCCTGGCATCAGGGCCCTTGGTACCAGGGGTACCATTTACAAGGGACTTACCTGGATGCCAGGGTGTGCCAATTGTGGAATCAAAAGTACATTTTAGGTGAAAGAACACTGGTGCTGGGGCCTGGTTAGCAGGGTCCCAGCACACTTCTCAGTCAAGTCAGCATCAGTATCAGGCAAAAAGTGGGGGGTAACTGCAACAGGGAGCCATTTCTTTACAATGAGAGATTGTTGCAAGCATTCAAGCAGTACAGTAGTACAGAGATTATTGAAAAAAGAGACATGATTCATTTTGTGTTTAGGTTTGCTCAATCACTGAAGCCTGAAATTAGTACATATGATTCAGAATCATTTGATTTGCTGGCAAGGAAAGCCGATTGATGAAATATTGCATTACACAAAATATTGTAGTGATGAAATGGAATTGAAGCAGAAACAGATAAGGGAAAAGGCGGAGGTGATGCAAATCAAGTCTGCCCAAGCAGCAGGTATGCAGGGTTCGCAGGGAATGGTGAGTGCAAGAGGAATGCAGGGAACACAGCAGCAAGGAAATATGGTGCCCCCGCACTGAAGAAGCAGTCGTGGAATTCAAATAGATCCAAATGCGAATGTGGCTGATGTTCAGATCATGAAGAAAATGCTTCCCTTCATGCGAATAGCAATGTTGGATATTGGAAAAAGGAGCGCCCCTTTAGCAATGTAAATAATTTGGTGCAAGGTGGTGATGTTGTGCAGATGGTTGACAACAGTCAGCTTCAAAATCAAAGACCCCAAAATCAAACGATGAATGTTCCTACTGGAGCAGTAGAAATTCAGGTTCCTGAGAAACAAGTACAATTTCCCTAATATCAAATTCAAGCCTCACAGCAAATGCAGATACCACAAGCTCCAAATGTACAGCAACAGGTAATGGTCTCTCAGTAGAACACGAACCAAAGAACAAATGCAAATGTGAATGAGTTAAACACACAATACCTATTGAATGATTTCAGTGATGATGGGATGAGTGTGGAATATATGAGTAAGAGTTTAGAAGAGGAAGAATGTGTGTTGGCTTCCTTAGTAGTGTCAGAATCACATGGTCCCTATGTGAATGCAAGTGTTATGGGTCATGATGTCTCATTCCTGGTTGACTCTGGAGCAATTCGTTCTACTGTCAGGTCTGTAGAAGTCCCTAATGTTCGCCTTTCAGGAAGGACAGTTCAGGTTGTAGGAGTACCAAACCATCATTTGGTAAATCCCATTACAGAGCCCCTTCCAGTTAAAATAGGAACATTTGAGGACCTGCACTGATTTGTTGTCTGTGATTCTAGTCCTGTAAGTCTGTTAGGAAGAGATTTGCTATGTAAATTAAGATGCTCCATTACTTGTACTCATGAAGGAATAGCAATCCACAAAAATAGTTATGATGAGATTTCCAGTCAAAATGATGAGATATTCCCTCTCATTATATTGTTTCCTGCCATGACAGTTAAAGACTTGCCTGATGAATCACGTGACACAGTAAAGCTGAGAGTTTGGAATCTCTCTAGAAAGGATATTGGACTTATACATGGTGTTCAACTAGTCAAAGTGACTGTAAAGCCAAATGCAGTTTTCCCCAGAATGCCATACTATAAGATGACCACAGAAGTGATAGAGGGAATTGCACCAGTAATTGCAAACTTAGTTGAGCAGGGAGTTTTAAAAGAAGTGATGGGCAGCCCATATAACTCACTAATTATGGGACTGCAAAAGCCAAGTGGAAAATATCAAATAGTTCAGGATTTTGAAAGATGAATGAAATTGTGGTATCCTTTCGTCCCACAGTGCCAAATCCAACAGTGATTTTATTTCAGATTCTTGGAAAGCACAGTGGATTTCAGTTATCGATTTGTCACATGCATTTATCTAGGTGCCTTTACATGAGGATAGTCAATTTCTTTTCACATTTTGATTTGGCATCTGTGTGTATTCATGGTGCCATTCTCCACAGGAGTTTTTCAGAATCTCCGTCCATTTTTAATCAAAGTTTGAAAAATAATTTAGAGTGTTTGAACATGAAATTTCTGTCTGCTGTAGTGCAGTACATTGAAGACCTCATGATAGCGTCCAATAAGCGAGAAGCTTGCAGACAAGATAACATAGCGTTAATGACTCATTTCAGTGAAAACTGACCTAAATGTTCCCCTGCCAAGTTACAGTATTGTCAGAAAGAAGTAAAATATTTTTGTCACCAAATTGAGAAAGGTGCAAGGAAAGTATACAGAGAGAGAGTTACAGCAATACGCAATTGTATCCCCCAGTTACACAGAGAGATTGTCTCATCAGGTTAAAACAGCAACAGTTCAAACGGCTCAAGAACAGTGTCACAGCTTGGAGGCTGGAAATTTGATTTTAGTCAAGAAACATGTCAGGAAGACTTGCCTAGAGCCAAGGTGGAAAGGACCATTTTGTTATTTTGATGACGACAACAGCTGTGAAGTGTGCTGGTCTTCTGAACTGGGTTCACGTGAGCCAAACACGCAAAGTTCTGTGTCCTTTTGAAAACACAGAGTATGATCCTGCAAGAGTAAATGCATATGAAGAAGGCTTTCAGCTTGACCAAGCTTTGAGGACTGAACAAGTGGCCTAAACAGAAATCATGCAAAGTGATGAAGGTGCAAGCAGCCTGCATGCAGACAAAACTGGAGGGGAGCAAAGTCAAAGTCAACTGAATCCTGCCAGCACAGCAAACATTGTGAACTCAGTTGCACCCAAAAAGAGAACTGTGAAAGGAGATAAATGGCCTGCAACTACACATGAACTGATTGCTGAAAAACTCCCATCAATAACGGAAACAGTAAAAGAGTCAAATCAGAGTGAAGATGAAGATGGTGCTGTAAGGAAAACGAAAAGGAAAAGAGTGCCAAGTTGCAAATTTTCTTTACTTGAATGGATCTATTTAGTCACAAATGAATGTGAGAACAAACTTATGGCCTTTTGCTTTGACCGTGATAATCCAGTTAATCATTCTGGAACTTCAAATTGCATTGAAATGAGATATGAAATAACCTTGCCAATTTATCACCAAAGACAATGCACTCTGGAAATGACCATAAGCGATCAGGATTGGCCAAACACGGTAAAATGTAAATATGTGAGCATTGATTTAATTATAGAATGTATGATTGTATGTGTTTTATTGAATGCAACAGGCTGGCGGTAAAAATTTTGGAATTATGACCATGGCGGTTACCGCCATGGTCATCCGCCACTTCTCCGATCCGACCACTAGGGCGGAGACGACCGCTGGGCTGGAGACTAGGGTCTCCAGCCCGGCGGTCGTCACAATACCACCGGCGGTATCATGACCCGGCTGGCCGCCATGGATTTCATGGGGTTAGGAACCGCCATGAAATCCATGGCGGTGAGAACTATCAGTGCCAGAGAATTCCTTCCCTGGCACTGATAGGGGTCTCCCCCACCCCCCACCCCCACCCTGAGTCCTTCCCCTACACCCCCTGCCACCTTGCCACCCCCAAAGGTGGCAGGACCCCCCCCCCCCCTCCCCACCCCTACCCCCAACATTACATTACAGATTCACACCCTACAGGCACACAGGCACCACCAACACACATACCCGCACACACACCAACATACATGCCAACAGCCAGACACACAGTCATACGCACACACCCACATTCAGACATACACGCACACATCCATACAGACATACATACATACAGACACGCACTAATTTCCAAACACACAACACCCCGCATGCATACACGCACTCACACACACCCTCTACATACACACACGCACACCCCCATGCAGCCACACATCACACAACACCCCCAACACCCCCTCCCCTAACGGACGATCAACTTACCTGGTCTGTTGATCCTCCGGGAGGGGACGGGATCCATGGGGGCAGCTCTGCCACCAGCACCCCATCAACAGAACACCGCCACGCCGAATAACAGGATGTGATTCGGTGGGCAGTGTTCTGTTGACGGGGCGGTGAAGGTGGAGCTACCTCCACTTCCTCGCCGTCCACCATTATGGCTGCTGGTGGCTCTCCATCCGGAAAAGGACGGAGGGCTGCCAGCGGTCATAATGCGCCGAGCGGAAAACCACATGCACTGGCGGTCTTCAGCACGGCGGTCCCTCGGCGGTCTTGTAAAAAGACCGCCGAGGTTGTAATGACCACCTTAGTGCTTAATGAAAGGATGGGTGCAAAGCACAGCAACTCCAGTACAGAGAATGACAACATCCAAGCAGCATAAGTTCTATAAGGATGAGGGATTGCTTCATTTAGATGACACAAAGGTAGATTTGTCTTCCAATGTTTATTATAGTTTGTTTTATGATTCTGTGGACTCAATGTATGTATGTGCGAGATTTTTATGTGTGTTCACAAATTCCTTCATCGGTACAAGAGGAATCACTTATTACAGTTTACCATTGACATATGGAATTAGTTTTCAGTTTCTTATTAACTTGTTTGTACAACCAAGAATACATTCGGTATTTCTATTCTAAAGAGTTTTCTCTTTTGTTCCCAGTTCTCAGTATTTGAGCAGCATTGCAAAGGTTACGAACATCGATGTAGTTGGTGGGTTCTTTGAACAACATTAACATTTGGCACAGCATATACACACTGGGATAACTTAGCATGTTTTCTTACACAGCTAGAAAAAGAGTTCATTAATCAAGTAGATGAAAGAAGAAAGGCAATGAAAGAAAAGATAGATGGGGTATAGTTATCAAGAAGAAAACAGTTCACAACACACCTGATACACAAAGACGCTAAGCTTTAAATTGGCAACATGTAGGGAAGCTTTGTATATAGATAGACTGCAATTGAAAGCTGACAATAAGTTTGTGGAGACAAGCGAATGCAGACATGTGTTTTTGTTTAAGAGTGTGTGAGATTTTATGCTAAATGTACCTGGTGTGTATTACATCTGTGGTAAGAATGCTTATTACAAGTTGCCGAAAGGTTAGTATGGCATGTGTTATTTAGGACAGTTTTTTCCAAAAATCTACCAAGAAGTCAACACTGATCATTCCTAAAGGGATTGAAAGACTTAAAGTGAGATTTAAAAGAAGAGCAAGTAGTTCACAGATAACTGGAGATTTTGTTTTAGCTCTTATTCCATCAGTGGCTATGATCTTGAATGACATCAAGATAAAGAGGTTATCAACAATTGTACATAAAATGTCAACTGATTTTTCAGGTGCAATTCTCATAATGAACACAGAAACGGTTGCAGCAAGGTCTATGATTTTGCAGAATCGCCTTGCATTAGACATTATTTTAGCAAAGGAAGGCAGAGTCTGTCCAATTTTAAAGTCACAGCACTGCTGTACTTACCTTCCAGACAACAGTAAGGAGATAAGGAGATACCTATCTAATCTGACAAGTCTAAATAATGACTTAAATGACCAGAGGTAGACAAAGATTTAGGAGTAGGTGAAGGATTCTCAAAGGTAGGATCTTGGTTTGGAGATTTAGGAATTGGATTTGTGTGAATGATCCTGAAACCTTTATTGATTGTGACAGTGTGCATACATTGTACACTTGGATTTTACAAGGCTTACAATTTCTGGAAGAGTTAAAGAGTACATAATAGATAGAGGAGGGAAAACATTGAAATGGAGAATATGAGAAACAGGTATTATCAGACAATGAAGAGTATTAACAATTATCGCAGACCTTGATCTATGTGTTATCGAACTACAAGGCTTTGATTTGTCTCATTTTAAATTACAAAGTTCATTTGTGAGGGCATAGATTGCCGTCAGAGGAGGAGCTGAGAGATATCAAATGTTATTAATATACTGGTGGCATAGGATTTGGCGACTAATTAACTTGCACTTAAAAGCCTAACAGAGAAAATAATGTAGAAATGTAAAATGTGCACATTTGAATTATGGTGGAACATGTGGTCGCCATTCGTATTAGACATCACATTTAACAAGAGATTTTGCATTTATATTAAATGAAGTACTAATATAAGCTAACATTAAGAGCATTCTTATTAAGATGGATATTGAATTGAAGTATTAAATGAACATGAATTAATCGTACTTATATTGATTTAAAACGGCTTTATTAATGTGTTGCATTTGTGCAGAAAAATAAATGCACATTTAAAACTGCTCTAACATGTTGTAAATATTGTGTGCAATTAAATAATTTGCTTTGCATATTTGAATTGAATTGCAAGGTTTGCAGTAGGTTTTGGTAATATATTAGTTGTATTAATGTGTATTAGGGTTTTTTTCATAGCTTGACTAGGCCTGAAAGATTCATTTTGTAGCAGCATAGGACAAGTACTTGCCTATTCTGTTCCCCCTGACCTGAATTATTTTCCTAGGTTGCTGATGTAATATTGAATGTCCTATTGTATTGAAGGTGAAGAACATGTTTCAGTATTGATTATGTATCAATGTTTGTTCTAGCTGTTGAACAAGACAGGAAACTCATGATTCTCAGTTGAACTGTCTTATCTTAGTTTGTGTATCTTGTAAGAGAACCCTGATGTTTCAAATAATTAGATAATATAGTATTTTGTCTTAACTGTGTGAAATCATTTAAATGAATTTGCACTTTTACTGAGAAAATCAGAATAGTTGCAAACATGATGGCACCACCACCAGCCATTGGACATTGAATTTGTATGTAGAAAAGAGACCACCTAAAGCAGTGGTTCCCAACCTTTTGACATCTGTGGACCCCACTTTATCTTTACTGGAACCCGGGGACCCCCACTGAATCATTATTGGAACCCAGGGACCCCTACTGAGCCATTACTGAAAGCTGGGGACCTAATCTGTTAATTATATTTAATTTTCCATGCAGTTGCAGACTCCCTGAGGAGGCTTCACAGACACCCAGGGGTCCCCAGACCACAAGTTGGGAACCACTGACCTAAAGGACCTATTGATGGATTGTGAATATTTCTAATTACTAAAGAACTTTGGAAATCTGAAGTTAGTTCATGTTGGAGTTTGGTTGGAGATAGACTACTCCTGTCAAGTCTGCTGCTGTCATTCCCTGTCTTCTCCACGTCCCCTGATGAGTTTCATCTTAGTCTTAATCGTGCCATTCATGTATGCTGTTCAGTACTAATCTGCCCAACTAATTCTGAACTGCTGACTTGTCCTATGTGCAGCCCGAGTTCTGCACTGTTCTGTTGCTGCTGACAACTGACGTCGGGATAAAGTGACCATTCTAGCTGATGAATTATTGCTGTCTGCTGTCCCATGAGGAGAGGTATAAATAAATGTGGTTTCTTGTTTCCTTTTCAGTTTAGAAAATTACATCACCATATTTTTATAGAGAGTAACCCTGCCTAGATAATTCTTCTAAATTATTTTTATAAGTGACTATGACGGCAGCAAGGGAGTCCAAAAGGTGCAAGAATTGGTTGTAACACAAGTATGTTTGTTATTTGTGATCAAAGAGAGGAGCTCTGAGAATCTTTGGATGTTGTTTTGCCATTAGTCTCTAGCATAATGAATAATCACATTAGAGGAGGAGAGGTCATGACAATTTTTCCTTAGGGAGCACAGTATATATGTTAGAAATGGGTTCTTTGGTCCGCAGTCAGGTTACCCCCTGTCCAGGTAAGGACCCTCACTCTAGTCAAGGTGAGTCACACACAATCCAAATTATCCTGTGCCCACCCTCTGGTAGCTTGGCACGGAGCAGTCAGGCTTAACTTAGAAGGCAATGTGTAAAGTATTTGTGCAATAAATCATGCAATAACACAGTAGAACACCACAAAAATACACCACACAGTGTTTAGAAAAATATATATTATTTATCCGATAAGATGCAGGTCAAAACGATTAAAATACAATAGATATATGCTGAGATATCACTGTAAAAATGATCTAAAGGGCCTCATTACAAAGTGGCACTCGTATCGCCAACAGGCTGGCGGTACGCATCGCCATATTATGACCGCGGCGGTAACGCCGCGGTCACACCGCCGGGTCCGGCAGTTTACCACCATGGATGTCCCGGCGGTTTACCGCCATGGATGTCCCGGCGGTTTACCGCCATGGATGTCCCGGCGGTCAGAATCTGCCAGGGCAGCGCTGCTTGCAGCGCTGCCCTGGGGATTTTGATTCCCCTTACCACCAGGCTGTCCATGGCGGTAGACACCGCCATGGAAAGGCTGGTGGTAAGGGGAGTGGTGGGCCCCTAGGGGCCCCTGCAATGCCCATGCACTTGGCATGGGCAGTGCAGGAGCCCCCAGGCACTGCCCGTCGCGATTTGCACTGTCTGCCTCGCAGACAGTGAAAAGCGTGACGGTGCTGCTGCACCCGCCGCACCGCCACATTACGGCCGGCTCCATTAGGAGCTGGCTGCAATGTTACAGCTGACATCCCCGCTGGGCCGTTAGGCGGAAACTCTGCTTCCACCCGCTGGTCCATCCGGGATGTCCAAATGCCGACTGGCGGTTCAGCCTTGGCGGTCGGCCTCGTCCGACCGCCAAGATTGAAATGAGATCCAAAGTGTCTTTAGTCTCTTAAAAGCAACAAATGTCTCTTACAAGCACAAACTGCATGGTTTGCGGGCAAAAACTCCACAAGGAACCGCAGAGGAGGAGATGCGTGGAACACAGGGAGGTGTGCACTGATTTCTCGGGCCACACATGACGATGCATCGTTTATTTTCCACGCAGGGAAGGCTTTGCATTGATTTCCGGCGCTTGGTCTTGGATCCTCTTCGGGTTGCATGTTTTTCGGACGCCCTGGGGACAATGCATTGGAATCCAGTGCTGACAGGACAAAGTCACAGGGGCTGCATTGATCCAGTGGGCATTGCGTAGAAAATTTCTACCGAACAGCAGGCGCTGCGTCGATTCCTCTCTGGAAGTTGGGCTGCGTCATTCCGGCTCGGCTGTGCATCGATCCAGTGGGCCGTGCGTTAAATTTCCAGTTGCTACGCTGGCGCTGCGTCGATATTCTCTTCTCGAAGTCGATCTGCGTCGTTCCGGCTCAGCGTGTGGTGAATTTATTCACTACGATGCAGGCTGTGCATCGATTTTCGCTGCACCAGGAGTTCTTCTTGCAGAGATTAAGGGGGTCATTCTGACCCTGGCTCAACGACCGCGGGAGCACCGCCAACAGGCTGGCGGTGCTCCCAAGGGCATTCTGACCGCGGCGGTATGGCCGCGGTCAGAAACTGAAAACCGGCGGTCTCCCGCCGGTTTTCCGCTGCCCTGAGGAATCCTCCATGGCGGCGGTTGTGACCGCCAGGAACAGGATGGCGGTGAGGGGTGTCGTGGGGCCCCTGGGGGCCCCTGCAGTGCCCATGCCAGTGGCATGGGCACTGCAGGGGCCCCCGTAAGAGGGCCCCTAAATGATTTTCAGTGTCTGCCATGCAGACACTGAAAATCGCGACGGGTGCTACTGCACCCGTCGCACCCTTCCCACTCCGCCGGCTCCATTCGGAGCCGGCTTCCTCGTGGGAAGGGGTTTCCCGCTGGGCTGGTGGGCGGCCTTCTGGCGGTCGCCCGCCAGCCCAGCGGGAAACACAGAATAACCGCAGCGGTCTTCTGACCGCGTAGCGGTATTCTGTTGGGGGAACTTTGGCGGGCGGCCTCTGCCGCCCGCCAAAGTTAGAATGACCCCCTAAGTCTTTTTGGTTCTGAGACTTCAGGGAACAGGAGGCAAGTCATTTGGGCAGTCAGGCAGTTCTTCTTGGCAGGTTGCAGGTTCTGGTTCAGGTTTCTTCTCCAGGAAGTGTCTTGATGAAGTAGAGTGTCTACCTCAGAAGTGTTTGAGTTGGTAGGGTCAGAGACCAACTCAGAAATACCCAAATATGCCTTTGAAGTGGGGGAGACTTCAAAGAGTGGCTTAGAAGTGTACAAGGTCCACTTTCAGTTCCATCCATGTCACCATGTTTTAAGGAGAGAGCATATGCACTTTAGCACTGATTAGCAGTGGTAAAGTGCTCAGAGTCCTAGAGTCAACAAAAATGAGATCAGAAAAGAGAAGGAGGAAGGCAAAAGGTTTAGGGGTGACGAAATCCGATTTTACATTATTGGAGATAAGCAAATTATAAAATTATTGAAAATTTATTTAATTATAAATGATTAAATATTAATTATATTTACAACCAATGATTGAGGAAAACAGGATATTATTGCCCGGTGCAATGGCCTTTGATCTCTGGTCCCTCAACCAGATAAGTGTCCTTATGGATTTAAATTTTGATGTGATCTGGGAATAAGAGAACTTCTCACACAAAGACAAAGACAAATCTACTTCCAAAGAATATCTCTTCAATCACAATCAAGAAGAATAAAATACAAAAAACAGCCAACACTTAAAAAAACAAAGATTACATTTTAAATGTACATTTCTATAACAATTCTGCTGTTATAGTTAGAGTTATTTCAAGTAACTATAACTCATGCCCTATGGTAACTATAACATGCCCCACCTTCCACAGTTTTTTAATGAATATTTTCACAGTCAAGTCATAGTCACCTTAGGGCACAAGTTATAGTTACTTGAATAACTGTAACTACTAAATTTCTGTGGTTTTGTACGTTTGAAAAGTGTGCCTAACTATAACGACCCTGTGACCATTGTTTTTCTCAGTTAATTTTTATGTTTTCTTAATTCTATTTCCTAACTATAACATCCTTGTAAACTTTGATTGTTTCATTGAATTTCTATGTTTTTTAAAGTAAAGTAATTTTTATTACTATACATTAATCCAACCACTGCCTTTGGCCATGTGTGGCAGGTCTTGAGGTCAACCCCCTATACTGTTACCATGCAGGGAAAGAGATGACAACTCCACTTTTAGCAATCATGAGCAATTTGGCAGCTCCTGCTTGCTGAAAGCAGAGTTAAGTTTGCTTTTGATTGGCGGGAGCTGTCATCTCCCACCACGCAAAAGCAAACAGCTACCTCAAGAGAGTGGGCACCTTGGGCGGTAGCAGGGGACAGCCCTTGGAGTTGCCAGTCCTCTGGGCCATGTATAGCACCTTCTTTCTTTCCATTCGGCCCTGGGTAGGTGGTGGTCCCCAGGGCTGGGGGTCCACAACGGAACCTCTGTCTATTTAATTCTATAGCCCCAGGGAGGTGGCTATAAAATAGTCTTTAGTGTTTTTTAAGTTAATTTCTATGTTTTAAAAGAATTCTATTTCCTAACTATAATTACTATGCATTAATCCACTCACAGCCGCACATGGCCTTTGGCTGTGCATGGTGGGGGTTGGCCGCTGGTCCTGGCCTGCGGCCAGGCTTTGCTGCTAACCCCCTATCACCACCCATCCCCACATGCATATGTCTCTCAGTGGGTCAGTGAGTGTGTGCATAAGTGGGTTTGACAGTCGGTGCATGGGTCTCTCTTTTGGGTCTGTGAGTGGGTGCATGAGTTTCTGAGTGGATGCATGACTCTTTGAGTAGGTCTGTTGGTGGATGCATGACTGTCTGAGTGGGTCTCTGAGTAGGTATGTGATTAAGGGCATCTATGATTGTGTGCATGAGTGTCTGAGTGGGTCTGTGAATGGGTGTGTGATGGTCTGAGTGGGTCTGTGAGTGGGTGCGTGAGTGTCTGATTGGGTCTGTCAGTGGATGCATGAGTGTCTGATTGGGTCTGTCAGTGGGTGTATGAGTGTCTGAATGGCTCTGTGAGTGGGTGCATGAGTGTCTGAGTAGGTCTGTGAGTGGGTACATGAGTCTCTGAGTGGGTGTGTAAGTAGCTGTGTGAGTTACTTGGCCCCAAAGGATCCTCATCTGCCCTTTTTTCCAACACAAGCCTACAGGATTGCAAAAAATAACTAACAAAATGGATTTTTGTCTGCCTCCTTGGGTAAATTAACATTACATATTCTACCCTAGAGCTGCGTAAAGGACCACAAGGAAATGTCACCAATGGCCTTGTGTGTGTTTTTGCAATATGATTGTTACTGGCACGTCTTTATTCAAAAATATGTGAATCCTCTAATAGAGAGGCTAACAAGACTATAAAGATGTTAATCTCCACCAAACCAGGGTCATTTCTTTTATGTATATGAGGTAAGTGTTTTTTTGTTGTTTAGAGATGTCCTCATATTTCTTGGTATAAAGAATGCCCTCCGAAAACAGCATAAACCACACTGGGGGGGCCTTTGGTAAGCTGTCCATCATCCTTGCAAAGTGTGGGTGGTGAGGGGCAAAGGGGGCACAGGTTCCAGGTGATTTTTCACATTTGCATGTTCGTAGCAACTTAGAGGGAGGACCATGGACTCTGCTTCCTCTAGGAGAGGACAAAAGAGAAGCCACTCCTCACAGTCACATACAGATTGCACTCCAATAGATCAGCGATTATTTCACCTCCAGGAAGGATTGCAGAATGTTATAGAGGAAAGGGTCATGGGGCTCCACTTCCCCAGGTTAATTTCAGCCTGGGCCCATCAAATAACGACTGAAGAAAGAGGGACCACACCATCTGCACATTCATTGAGTGATAGCTATTTCTATTCTATTTCTATTTCTATTCCTGAACTCCTGTTCATTTGTCCGGGGGGGAGGGACAAATGCTACACGTGTAGCTTCAATGGTACCAATGATGTTGGGGATATGTCCCAAGGCATAAAAGTCAGCTTTCATTGTGGCCAAATCCTCCACCTGGGGGAATACGATGTAGCTGCACAAGTGTTTCAGCAGGGCACACAACAGTCTAGTCAACACGTGTGAGAACATTGGCTGAGACATCCTTAATGCCCAGGCCACTATTGTTTGGAAGGAACCACTTGCCAGGAAATGGAGCACTGACAGGACCTGCACTAGAGGGGGGATACCTGTAGGCTGGCGGATAGCTGACATCAGGTCTGGCTCCAATTGGGCACACAGTTCTTGGATTGTGGCCCTATCAAGTCTGTAGATTAGGATAATGTGTCTGTCCTCCATTGTCGCAAGGTCCCCCAGGGGTCTGTACACTGGAGGATGTCTCCATCTCATATTCATCCTCAGTGGTTGAAGCAGAGGGTCATATGCACACATCTATTGCAATAATGATGCATCTCTTCATTTACAGAACCAGTATTTGAAACCGAGAGTCATTTGATGTGCCAACGTCTACTGTGACGCAGTTAGGCACCATCGCCTGAACCCCCTGAAATGGCGGCTGCCTGATCTGTGAGGAGGGACAAGTGGAAATGAGGTCATTCCGCTGGCGTTGTGCGCCATTGCGGTAGGTGGTCGATGACCGCCGCGCAACTTGGCATTGGTTATCATTGGGTCCAATGGGTTCCAGGAGCCAATGGCGATGTACGCCGGTGGTGACGGTAAGCACCGCAGCGGACGTCAGCGCCATTTTCTATCTCTTCACTCACTTGCTACCTGGCCTTTAATAGGAGAGGACCTACACTGCAAGTGCTGCTGTGACCTGTGTCTGGAAGCGACAATGGCTCATGTGTCTGGGGAAAGGGCCCCTGCCTTCACTGCGGAGGAGTTGGAGAGACCTGTGGATGGGGTCCTACCCCAGTACACTTTACTCTATGGTCCTCCAGACAAACAGGTGAGTACACTGTGAGCATGATGCGTGGGCCATGAATGTATGGGGTGCTGTGTGTGTAAGCCACATGTAGTGGGGGGCTGAGGTGTCCTGGGCAGAGTGCTGCATGTATGGTGGTCAATGTATGTGTGTTAGTGGATAGGAGACATATGGTGGGTCATGAGTGTGACGGTCCGGACGGTCTGACTAATCCCTTTTCTGCATTCTTTTTCCTGCAGGTCAGTGTCCATCAGAAAAAGGGCATTTGGCGTTCCATCGCCAAGGAGGTGCAGACCCTGGGGGTCTTTGACAGGCAGAGCACCCACCTATCCCAATACCAAGCCCTGCATGCCACACCAATGCATGGACACCCATCACAGAGCTGCATGGACACACATCACCACAGCATGCCCATTAGAGAGAATCACTAAGTCCACAAAATCACCATGCACACAAGGCAAAGCTGACAGGGTAATCACAACCATACAGGGAAACACACCCATGCACAAGATGTCACACGCAAATACAATAACACTGCATTTTCATCCCCACAGGACCCCCACTCAGCATCACCGGAGAGTAGGTGCCACCAACATCCAGTCCCCCCACAGAAGAGGCCCACAGTGATGACAGCAGCTCTGCATGCCTGGATCACGATGAACAACCTGGCCCATCAGGGACCTCTGGGCAGACGGTTACCCTGCCACAGTCCCATGCCAGCACAGAGCCTCCCCCTCAGGAAACACCAGCACAGCACCTACCCAGCGGGCCCATACCACTGTCCCCAGGACACGTCAATCAGCAGTGTGTCCACCCCAGGCAACCCCGCCAATTCAAGAAAATCAGGGACCTGGGGTCAGTGGCAGTGGGCACATGGGTTAGGGGACAGAGGCACAGGTCAACAGGGAAGCTGGGAGGACTGCTCTATGACGGGGGAGGACAGGCCCAGGGAACCCACTATCCACAAGGCACTTGCAGGGATCCTGGGAGCATGCCAACATTCCCAGGAGACCTTGGGCCAGATACTGGCCAAGTTGCAGGAGACCCACAGCAGCAAAAGGGACAGGACCTGGGGATCAGGGAGGACCTCAAACACATCCACACCATCCTGGCTACCAATGCAGGGGTTCTGGTTGGCTAGAACAACACCCTGAGGGAGGCAGTGGCACAACAACAGGCCCCTGACACTAGCCACACTGATGAACAGCCCTCCACCTCCGCCGGTGCTAGTGGACAGGAGGCCCCGCCACAGGACCAACAGGCCACCAGCACCCTACCCCCTGCAGAACAAGAACCACCCCGCAAACTGTCCCCTTTATCCAAGTAGAAGCCAGAGAACATTGCCAAGACCCCCACCAGGAAATAAGACTATCCTGATTGTCACCCTTCTGTCCCACTCTGTCACCCTGTCCACCTTGAACTGCCATTGCTCCCCTTCCTATGCCCCTTTGGACAATGCACCTGTGATACCAAGAGATTGGACTCTAACTGGACATTCGTCCACCATCACCCCAGCCCATTGCACATCCCCCTCTACACATTAGCACTTAAATAAACACCCTTGGAACAAATACAATACTGGAGTCTGTCAATTGATTGAAATATGTATTAGTACAACATTCTGAAAACAAAGCAATTCATATGTACAGTAATTTATACATTGGTATGACCTGTCGTGGGCAGCAGTAAACATACCAGGAGCCAGAGTGGGGCACAGGGATATGACAATAGAGATGCCAAAGGGTACAGTAAGTGGCCATGGACATAGGGAAATCAGGCTGCCATGTACAATGTCCAAAAGAAAACTGAAAAGTAAAGTGAAGTTACAGTGTCTTACCCGTGTGTCACTAGAAGTACTGCTGTGTGATATTTCTTCTGTTTTCCACATCTTCTTTCTCTACCTCCTCTTCCTCACTGTCCACAGACTCCACCACTGCCACAAGACTATCTCCAGGCTCCTCCTCCTGCAGAAAAGGCACCTGGCGTCTCAAGGCCAGGTTGTGCAACATGCAGCATGCAACGATGATCTGGCACACCTTCTTGGGTGAGTAGTGCAAGGATCCACCTGTCAGATGGAGGCACCGTAACCTGGCCTTCAGGAGGTCGAAGGTTCCCTCAATAATCCTCCTTGTTCACCCATGTGCCTCATTGTAACGTTCCTCTGCCCTTGTCCTGGGATTCCTCACTTGGGTCAGTAGCCATGAGAGGTTGGGGTAACCAGAGTCACCTGCAAATATCGAGGGACAACTGTTTGACACACACTAACCCTCAGGGGCAACCCCATACCCATACACCAACATATACTGGGTGGGGACCTATTAGCCACACCCGGTGCCTCTGGAGTTGAGCCATCACATAGGGGATGCTGCTATTCCTCAAGATAAAGGCATCATGCACAGAACCAGGATACTTGGCATTTACATGGGAGATGTACTGGTCAGCCAAACACACCATCTGCACATTCATAGAGTGATAGCTATTTCTATTCCTGAACACCTGTTCATTTCTCCGGGGGGTTGAGGGGACAAATGCTACATGTGTACCATCAATGGCACCAATGATGTTGGGGATATGTCCCAGGACATAAAAGTCAGCTTTCACTGTGGCCAAATCCTCCACCTGGGGGAATACGATGTAGCTGCGCATGTGTTTCAGCTGGGCAGACAACACTCTAGTCAACACATGTGAGAACATTGGCTAAGACATCCTTAATGCCCAGGCCACTGTTGTTTGGAAGGAACCACTTGCCAGGAAATGGAGCACTGACAGGACTTGCACTAGAGGGGGATACCTGTGGGTTGGTGGATAGCTGACATCAGGTCTGGTTCCAATTGGGCACACAGTTCTTGGATTGTGGCCCTATCAAGTCTGTAGGATAGAATAATGTGTCTGTCTTTCATTGTCACAAGGTCCACCAGGGGTCTGTACACTGGAGGATGTCTCCATCTCATATTCATCCTCAGCGGTTGAAGCCTAGGGAGGAAAACAGTGAGCAGAGGGTCATATTCACACATCTATTGCAATAATGATGCATCTCTTCATTTACAGAACCAGTATTTGAATCCAAGAGTCAGTTGATGTGTCAACGTCTGCTGTTACGCAGTTAGGTGCCATCGCCTGTGCCCCCCTGAAATGGTGGATGCCTGACCTGTAAGGAGGGACATGTGGAAATGAGGTAATTCCGCTGGCGTTGTGCGCCATTGCGGTAGGCTGTCGACGACCGCCACGCAACTTCGCATTGGTTATCATTGGGCCCAATGGGTTCCAGGAGCCAATGGCGATGTACGCCAGTGGCGACGGTACGCACCGCCGCGGACGTGACCGCCATTTTCTATCTCTTCACTCACTTGCTACCTGACCTTTAACAGGAGAGGACCTACACTGCAAGTGCTGCTGTGACCTGTGTCTGGAAGCAACAACAATGGCTCATGTGTCTGGGGAAATGGCCCCTGCCTTCACTGCGGAGGAGTTGGAGAGGCTTGTGGATGGGGTCCTACCCCAGTACACTTTACTCTATGGTTCTCCAGACAAACAGGTGAGTACACAGTGAGCATGATGCCTGGGCCAGGAATGGATGGAGTACTGTGTGTGTAAGCCACATGTAGTGGGGGCCTGAGGTGTCCTGGGCAGAGTGCTGCATGTATGGTGGTCAATGTATGTGCGTTAGTGGATGGGAGGGATATGGTGGGTCATGAGTGTGACGGTACGGACGGTATGACTAATCCCTTTTCTGCTGTCTTTTTCATGCACGTCAGTGCCCATCAGAAAAAGGGTATTTGACGTGCCATCGCCAAGGAGGCGTGGACCCTGGGGGTCTTTGACAGGCGGAGCACCCACTGCCGCAAATGGTGGGAGGACCTGCGCCGCTGGGCAAGCCAGATGGCAGAGGCCGAGGCGGGGCTGGCCTCCCAATGAGGAAGGGGTGCCCATTGTACCCTGACATCCCTCATGCTCCGCATCATGGAGGTGGCCTATTCAGAGTTGGATGGGCGCTTGAGGGCATCACAGCAGTCAAAAGGGGGTGAGTACAAATTCAGATTCATGAGTTGGCAAGGGTTTTACCTGGGTGGGGGATGTGGACTGTGGGTGCCTCTAGGCCAGGGCGAACATGACAGGGTAGGTCCCTTGTTAGGCAGGCTCTGAGGCACTCCAAACCCAATGGTGTTAGTGGGCATCTACTACTGGGCAGGGTCCTGTGGGTTTCAGGTGTGCAGCTGATGGTGTTATGCCATGTCCCCCATGAGCTGGTGACTAGCAGTGTAACTGGAAGTGCATGGCCTAGTGCATAGAGCAGCTCCCTGTGTGTTCTGTACGCCAACTATAGTGTTGTTGCTGACATTGACCAAGTGTATCCTCTGTCTTTCCCCACCTTTTTGTTTTGTCACCCTGTCCGGAGGGAGCTGCATCCCACATGGGCCTGGAGGCCGAATCTACCAAGGGTGAAGGCACCAGTGGGACGGACGGCGAGGGGAGCACCATGACGGAGACAGGAGTGGTCACTACAGACAGCGACTCCTCATCTGATGGAAGCTCCCTGGCGGTGGCGGACACCTCTATGCCCACCCCAACAAGAGGTACAGCCACCACCACCCCTACCAGCACCATCCTCCCAGCATCCCCTCAGCGTTTTTCCCGTGCCTGCTCACCCAGGAGGGTGGACATCTCCTTCGCCCCAGGGACCTCAGGCCCTACCCCAGTCAGCCCTGCTGCCCCCAGTGAGGAGGCTATTGACCTCCTGAGAGCCCTCACTGTTGGGCAGTCAACCATTCTGAATGCCATCCAGGGTGTCGAAAGGCATTTGCAACAAACAAATGCATACCTGGAGGGCATTCACTCTGGCGTGGTGGCCCAACAGAGAGTATTTCAGGCTCTAGCCTCTGCACTGATGGCAGCCATTGTCCCTGTCTCTAGCCTCCCCCCTCCAACGTCCTCTACCCAGTCCCAATCCCCTCAACCCCATCCTATCCCAAGCACATCAACACACAAAAGTGGCAAATACAAGCACCACACTTCATCTCACAGGCAGTCACACAAGCACCATCCCCATGCAGACACACCAACATCCACTGCCTCCACTGTGTCCCCCTCCTCCTCCTCGTCCACCTCCCTCCCAGTAGCGTCTCCACTCACACCTGCATGCTCTACATCCTCATCCACTACCTGCATCACCAGCACGCCCATCACTACACACCCCTCACTGGCAGTCACCACCCCCACATCCATGAACAAATCCCCTGTGTCCTCTCCCACTGTGTCTGTGACCCCTCCTCCCAAAGTACACAAACACAAGCACACACCCACCCAACAGCCAACCACCTCCCAACAGCATCGAGCTCATGCACCTGCACCCAAACACAGCAGACTGATACCGCCTACAACCACTGCCTCTTCCTTCACTCCCAAACCTTCACCCTCTTCCCGCCCCAATGTCCCTAAGAAGCTTTTCCTAGCCAATATTGACCTGTTCCCTACCCCTTGCCCCCTGACCTTCCCCTCGGGCCAGGGTGGCCAAAACCCAGCCCAGCACCTCAGCCACGAAGTCCACATCTGATGTGGTTCCTGCAGCTGTCAGAGCCTCAAAGGACACCAACCCCTGCCTGGCAAGGTGAAGAAGGGGGCAGCATCCAGTAAAGGGAAGGAGCCACAACCACCCAGCAAGGCCACCTCAAAGACTCCAGCTGCCAGACCCAAGGCGACACCACCATCTGCGAAGGGCAGGAAGGGGCAGAAAACACCAGCCAAGGCACTTCAGCCATCCAAGCCTGCAGGTGAAGGTCTGGTGGCTACTAGCACAACTGCCAGCACCGCCACCTGCACTGCCACAAGCACTGCCGCAAGCACTGCCACCTGCACTGCCGCAAGCACCACTACTGTCAGCAGCAGCAGCCCCAGTGGGCAGCCATACACAGCTGCAGGAGAAGGGCTGGAGCCTTCCCCCACCACTGTCAGCACCGGCACCTCCATTGTGGCCAGCACCGCCACCTGCACCGCTGACAGTAGCACCACTGCCAGCAGCAGCCCCTGTAGGCAGTCGTCCAAAGCTATAGGAGAAGAGCTGGAGCCTCCCTCCACCACTGGCAACATCCCCACCCGCACCAGCACTACCACCACAGTGCAGCGGTAGCCGGCGGCGGATGGACTGTAGCCCTACCTCCATGGACTATCATGCATTCTGACCACTGCAAATCTCGTGGCTCTGACACCCAGGTGAGGGACTGTGACCTGGCACCCCCCCCAAGTGCTGCATCACTGGGCACAAACACCCCTCCAGAACCAGCGGAGAAAGGCATCTACTCACCCTATCCTTGGCAGGATGAAGCACACTGGGCACAAAGCCCCCTCTAGAACCAGTGGAGAAAGGGATCCACTCACCCTATCCTTGGCAGGATAAAGCACACTGGGTACAATGCCCCCTCCAGAACCAGTGGAAGAAGCCATCCACTTGAGAGACTGTGGCCTTGCACTCCCCAGGAGTAAGCAGTGGGCAAACCACCCACTGGATAGACTTTAGAGACTGTGGCTTTACACTCCCAAGGACCAAGCAGTGGGCAAACCATCCACTTGAGAGACTGTGGTTTTGCACTCCCCAGGACCAAGCAGTGGGCAAACCACCCACTTGAGAAACTGTGGCTTTGCACTTCCCAGGACCAAGCGGGGGCAAACCAACCACTTGAGAGACTGTGGCTTTGCACTCCCCAGGAGCAAGCAGTGGGCAAACCACCCACTGGAGAGACTTGAGAGACTGTGGCCTTGAACTCCCCAGGACATCGCTGTGGGCATGAAGCACCTTTCAGGAGCAGTGGCATAGTACCATCTTCCAGCTGAGGTGCCCCCCTTCCATGTCCCCCTGAGGTGCCTGTGTGTTTTCAACCTGATGACCCTGCAGTGTTCTCTCCCTTTTGAGGCAGGAGTCACGTGTGGGCTTGGCATATGTTTTATGGCCCAGTGGGCCACGGACTATTTTTGTGTGGACATTGTCCCTCATTTTGTATATATTGTATATATTGTACATTCTGTTTATTTATTTATGAACGTATTTCTCTACAATTCTAATATTACACTAATTTGACTCAATTCATTTTGTCCATGCGTTATTCTTGAGGGTTACGGGGTATATATGTAATGTTGTTGCATGTGTTTGTGTGTATGGTGTTGGGGTTGAGGGTGGGGGTGGGGATGTTGCGTGTTGCGTGTGTGTGTGTCACTCTTTTTCCCCCCGTCTAATAGGTGCTGGACTCACCGTGTTCGTCGTAGCCACCGTTGGTACTCCTGACATATGAGAAGATACACCAGCAAGGGCAGGACGTGCAGCTCGGGCTCCATGGTGTCCCGGTTCTTCCTTGAGTGTCGAGAGGTGAGTGGTTTCCCTTCCAAGTACTGTTTCTGCTGTGCTTTTGATGGCGCTGGTACCGCCCCGGAAAAGCTTGCGGATGGGCGGGTTGTAATGGGGTGGATGGTACATTGTCTTCTGCCTGGCTGTTGGCGGATTCCGCTGCTGTGTTTGTTGCTACCCCTGTGGCGGTCAGAGTGTTAAAGTGGCCGTATATGTTGGTGGTTTCCGCCGTGGTTGTGATTCCATTTTTTTACCACCGGCCTGTTGGCGGTATTACCGCTGCTTTAACACCGACCGCCAGGGTTGTAATGAGGGCCATTATCTTTTACTGGGGAGGGGGCATCAAACGTCTTACTTCACCCTCGGGACCCCATCCTCTAATGCCCAGCCTTAAAATATAAAATATTTTATTGGGGGAAGAGGGGCATGTGGCCCCCTCCCTCCTGGGGCTGATTTTGTTTTATTTGGGGTGGGGAGCCATGTGGTGCCCCTCCCTGTGCTGATGTCTTCCCCAGGGACCCCATCCCTAGGTCTGGCCTTCACTGAAAAGAGGAGGGGGGCCATGGGGCTCCCCTCCCCGGGCCATTCTCAGACACAGAAACCCATCCCCCCAGGGCCTGGCCATGTCGCCTGGGTGTCCCCCAGGGCACTTAGTCAGCAGTGTTGGGGACTGCAGGGGGAGGCTGAATGCCCCCGTGGTCTTAGCCGGCCCCCGCCTCCTGCAGGAGCTGGCATTGCTCTCACACTCAGGGAGCTGCTAAACAGACAGCATTTTATCTATTTCCATGCCCACATGTCTGCCTGCAGGAAAACAGACAAAACTCTGCTCCCAGCAAGCAAGAGCTGTTTGACAGTTCCCACTTCCTGGGAGGAGAGTTCGCATTTGCTCTGACTTGGCAGGAGCTGTCAAAGCTCCCACCATGACTTATCAAACAGCAATTTCCCTGGGACTGGCACCCCAGGACATAGCAGGAGATGGCTCTGGGGGTGGTGGTCACCAGGGCCATAATTGGCTACAGGAGTGGGGCTGCATGGCTCCCTTCCTTCTCTGAGCATTGGGCCAGTGTCGGGGAACTAGTGGTTCCCAGGACCAAATATGGCCCAGGAGGGGGCCACAGTGCCCCCTCCCTAATATGAAACAAAGCCCCTGGGATGTTCTAATCCCCGGGGCTTCTTAGAATCCTGGGGGGGGTCCATGTGCCCCCTCATTATTAAAAACAAAGCCCCAGGAAGGTGGTGGTCCCTGGGTCTCAATGAGCCTTAGAAGGAGGGCGGGCGCAAACACCCCTCTCTTTAAAAAAAAATACCCCCGGGACCTAGTCCTCTGAGGGTTCTACTAAAACAAGCACAGGATCTGCTGCAATTTTGGGCACAAATTTAGAAAAAAAGGTTTTTTGCCCTGGTGGAGTTCCTCTGGATTCCCAGCACCAGAGCCAAAGGGGGCAGGGTGTCCCTAACCTACCCTGACCCCTTTAATTTTTTCTTATGTTTCTTTTGTGACTTAGCTGAACCTCAGCCTTAAGATGACTGGTTGAAGTGTGGGCTGCCAATCAGATCTCAGCATGAGATTGGGAGGGTTCGCAGAACCTTTGTGTCCCTATATATACAAATGTGTTTTTTCTTTAATATCTCCCAAACTACTGGATGGAATTACACCAAATAATAAAAAGGGTCCTTTCTCGACCAAGAGCTACCTTTTTGCCAAATTTGGTGTAATTCTGTCCAGCAGTTCGGGCTGTAGTCGTGTTCAAAATCCCTATGGAAAAATCCCCCACCCCTCTTTTCCTCTGTCCCCTATAGATGGATCATCTAGAAACATTCCAGGTAGCAGCTGAAGTGAGCACTGAATTTTTTGGGAGAATTGTGTGAAGATTCATCAATCTCCAATACTACTACCTGGTGCCGGTGTGTTCCATACTTCTAGCATTGTTCGCAAACGTGCCTGCATGCATTTGCCACATCTTCCCCAAACTCTTATAAAGTAAATAAGAGGTTGTCACTCCAGCAGCGATCAAGTAAATAGCGTTGTATTGCATGAGGAACCCTCAACGTGTTTCAGCACAAGTCTTGGTCACGTTAGTAGTGCCGTATGTTTACCATATTGTTTAACTATGCTATACCCACCCCCCATGGCAACAACAAGTGATTGTGCTCATTAAAATCAAAGAAGGACAAACCACTTTTCAAAAATGTCCACCATCTTGGAGAGGAAAGACTTAAATGTAACCCATCATTACCCAGTGTAATCAACCTTAAATAGAAAATTGGGAGAACATTATCTATATAACATTAAAGGAAGACATATATGACAAAATATATATATCTTTTCCTATATCATCTCAAGTCACATAATCAGACTGATGTACACAAGAAATAGATTTACTTTATCAAACTTCCTCTTAATAATCGTGATATTAATAAGCCATACCACTATTTCATCTCAACTGGTTACAATTTTCTTTCTATATAAGCTATGTCTAAGAGGAAAAATGCTCAATTCATATATCCATAACTGTAATTTGCACTATAATCAGATTCTCTTCCGCATTCTCGTCGGGCATCTATGATGAAACTTTCGTCTTTACTTCCTCCCCCCTGTGGGTGTTACATCTTGTCCATACAGTACTGTTTAAAGAGTAATATTTTCATGTTTAACAACTAGATCTTTGTGCAGAAACAAGGGTCAGCGATAGGCACCTGCTTCGCCCTCAACTATGCAAATTCGCTTATGGGCTGATGGGAGGAATAGGTGATTGAGGATCCCCATTTTGAAAGATGGTTTGGCAACATTACTCTATGGGTCCAATTTATAGACAAACTTTTCATTATTTGGAATGGAAGCCGGGCCTCTGTGTACGAATTTTTCAGCAAGATCAATGTAAACAACTTGAATTTGAAATGTATGCACTGCATAAATGATAAGGAGATAGAATTTTTGGATGTTCGAATAAAAACTGTGAATTTCCAAGTTCTTACCACGCTATTCAGAAAACCCACAGCGGGTAACAGTACTCTAAATGCAAACAGGTTCCATCCGAAACCACACATCAATCAATCAGTTTTTGTAAAGTGCAGCTACTCATCTGTGAGGGTCTCAAGGTGCTGCAGGGGAGGGGCCTCATCTGAAGAGCCACGTCTTGAGGTTCTTCCTGAAGATGGTGGGCGACGGGCTTTGTCTGAGGTGCAGGGGAAGGCTATTCCAGCTCTTTGCTGCAATGTAGGTAAAGGATCGTCCTCTGGCGGTGGGTTTGTGGATGTGAGGGATGGTGGCCAGGGCCATCTGGGCGGAGCAGAGGGATCTGGCCAGAGCGTGGAAGGAGACGTGGTGGTTCAGGTACGTTGGTCCTGCATTGTAAATGGCCTTGTACGTGTGGGTGAAAAGCTTGAAGGTGATTCGCTTCTCGACTGGTAGCCAGTGGAGGGTCCTCAGGTGTTGAGAGATGTGTTCTCTGTGTGGATGAGTTGTAGTTTTTGGATGTTTCTAGTTCAGATTCAGGCATAGAGGGCATTGCCGTAGTCGGAATTGCTTGTGACTAAAATGTGTGTGACTATCCTGTGACAGTCTACTGGGATCCATCTGAAGATCTTCCGAAGTTTGCAGAGTGTGTGCCAGCAGGAGGAGGCGACTGAATTTACCTAGCGGGTCAAGAATAGGGAGGAGTTGAGGATGATTCCTAGGTTGCGGGCATGCTCAGTCGGTGTGGGGGTGAGGGGTTGAGGGATATAGGCCACCAGAAGTCATCCCAAGCTGAGGTGGCATTTCCGAAGATGATGATCAGGAGTGTACCATTTGGAGAATTATATAGGGGGAGAAGAATATGTAGTACAGAAAAGGAATATGAGAAGGTAGAGGAAGAAATGCTCAGGAGGTATGAACAGAGGGAATATAACAGGGAGATTCTACATTGTGCATCTCCAAGACCTAGATCATATAAAAGGGAGGAAGCCTTGTTTGGTGGGAGGAAAACAAAAACTTCTAAGAGGGAGAGTCTGACAATTTGGAGCACAGATTTATCACAACATACCATAGACGGCACCATAGAGTTAGAGTGGCTCTTAACAAGCATTGGCATTTAGTGCAGAGTAATTCAACAATAGGTCACTTGGTACCCAAACGCCCTCTAGCGGGTTACAGGAGAGCAACATCTATGAGGGAACAGCTGGTGAAAAGTGATGTAGGAGAAATGAGGAAGGATGATGTGGCTGAAATTGAAAAAACGATTTGCAGAGTGCGCCTATTGTAAGGCTTGTAAGCAAGGAGAACATGTGGAGAAATGATACTAACTGCAGACAGAATGTATTGATAAAAAAGAGAATAACTTATAAGACGAGTTTTGTAGTCTGCATGTTAAGCTGCCCTTGACATACAGTGTACGTAGGCAGTACAACCCTTCCTTTGCATTAAAGGCTATTACAACATTTAAGGGGAATCAAGAACATTGACAACTCGTATTCAGTTGCCAAGCACTTCTCCCGATTACATGACAGTAATGAACCTTGTTTAAATTCAGTGGTCTAATATATGTACCTAAAAGTCAAATATGCTATTTAAAGCAGCTCCCTGCTTGTGCGAGCAATGCCAGCTCCCGCAGGATGTGGGGAGCTGGCTGGGATCGCAAAGGCCTTGAGGCTCCTGATGAGGTCCATTCACCCTCCATCTCTCCCATCCAATAATGGGATGGGAGAGAGAGAGAAAGATTGCCATTGTAATAATCTCTCCATGCAATTACTTCAAAGAGTAAGACTAGCAAGATGTTTGGGATGTATGTTATACTGTTGTTTGGATGCAGAGCAGGACACAGTCACTTCTGGCCTAAATGATCAAAAAGATGAAAGTCTTATGCTGTCATTCAGTACGCTGAAAGTTTGACTCTTGGTATCGCTTGGCAGTGTGCTTGTTTATTCACTAGTGTTTTGACTGTTCAACCTTCCTAATGATGGAACATTCATGTGTCTTTCCTATCACATGTGTGGGTTGAATCTTATAGATATGTCTGGAAAGAGCAGGGTAAGGAGTCACCTGTGGTGTAATGGTTAAGGTCACAGACCCTCACACTGAAAGTTGAGGATTCTACTCCAGGTGTGTTGGTGGTCTTTCCCTTTCTTTAATTTAATTTAAACTTCAAAAGTTAAATGTTCATACTGAAAGGTGATCTCAATAGTTTTAAATGACAAATACACTTTTCTTTTTAATTTGTCCTGAAATTTCTCATTGTACGTATATCATTCATCACAGCCTAAATCGATGTCCATGTTTGAATCCCTCAATGACTCTCTCTCCCTCTCTCTCTTAGGGTTGGGTAGTTAGGGGGGGTTGGCCACAGGACCTGGTAGCAGGCCAGGCCCACCAGCCAACTGCCACCACCCATGGCCAAAGGCTGTGCTTGGCGGTGGTTGGATTAACGTATAGTAATAAAAATTACTTTATGTTAAAAAAAACATAGATATTTACTGAAAAAAACAAAGGTTACAGGCTCATTATAGTTAGGAAACAGAATTAAAAAAATATATAGAAATTCACTTCAAAAACAAAAGGTCACAGAGACTTCATGGTTAGGTTCTGAATTTACTCTTAAAAGAACATAGAAACTCACCAGTTAGAGTTATCTCGAGTAACTATAACTCATGCTCTAAGTTAACTATGGCTCGAACCCTCGCCATGCACTGCCAATAATCCCACAAATTACGGCACTCTTGACATCTTTGATAACAATATTGATAATATTACTGTAACATTTGCAGTAACATTTTTGATGAAACAACTGTGTATGGTGGGGGCGCGAGTTACAGTTACCTTTAGGGCACGAGTCGGTAGGGGGACGGCCACGATAGGATCTTCCACCTTTTTTATTGTTGTTTTCTTATGGTTTGTATGGATGCTTTCAGCGAGGAGTCAGTATCTGAACCAAGTAAAGTTACAATAATTAAGCAGCCGGCCAAACAAGTGAAATGATATTAAGTGAAACTGAACGTTTGGAGGCAGCAGGCTTCATTTTTGTGCCAGTGTCCCTGAACACAGGAAATTGATGGGTGAACACAGGTGGTGGCCTCACTTCCCCCACCAGTCTGAAAGCCCCCACCAGTCTGAAAGGATTATTCCAGACATTGGAAAAACTGTATGAAAAAGAAATAAGGAAATGGTGGGAATCCACCTTGCTGCAAAGATACCTAGATGTGGGCCATATTCCACGTGGTTTGAGGATTTATAGTGTCCCACCGTATGAGAACACTGACCCACAGTACATACAGAAATGGGCAGAACACACTATGGCCCTCATTCTGACCCTGGCGGTCAGTGTTAAAGCGGCGGCCAACCCGCCAACAGGCTGGCATCCAAAAAATATGAATTCTGACCCTGGCGGGAACCACCAACACAGGCCGCCGCTTTAACACTCCGACCGCCACGGCGGTACAAACAAACAGCACGGCGGTCACCGCCAACAGGCAGGCGGCAGACAATGTACCGCCCACCCTATCATGACCCACCAATCCGCCACCTTTTCCGGGGCGGGAGCCCCGCCGATAAAAACATGGCGGAAACAGACATCTCCAATGGAAAACGCTTACCTCGACACACTCCACGCGGAATCGGAACAGCATGGAACCCGAACTCCACATCCTCCCAGCCATTGCCTTCCTGCTCTTCTTCCAGGATCACAAACCTCGCCGCAGACGACAACGGTGAGTACTGCACCTACGACACAGGGGAGGGGGGAGGAGGAAAGGTTACGGGCACACACATACGCCACACACCCACCCCCACCCTCACCCCCACCGAAATACCTACACACCTATGCAGATAAAAAAGTCAGAGTGACACCCCCAACCCCCCCCCCCCAAAACAAAGACAAAAGCCAATGCATGTAAAAGTAGAACCATATTATTGCAACAATAAAGTATAGCGACCTTAGCAATATTTGAAGAATGAATACACATCTAGAACTCTATCCATACAAGCAGCAAAAGTCCGGCCCAGTCAATCAAAGTCCAAAGGTCCGTGGGCCAATGTGCAGCAACACATGGGCAAAGCCCACACACGAGATCCAGTCCATTGGAGAGAACACTGCTGGGGCATCACTAAAATAAAAAGACAGGCACCTCAGGGGGAAGGGAAGGGGGGGCACCTCAGCCACATGAGTCCACGACGCCAGATCCACGAAGGGCCTCCATGCCCACTGTGCCATCCTGGGGAGTGCAAAGCCACAGTCTCACAAGTCTCTACAGTGGGTGGATTGCCCACTGTGCCATCCTGGGGAGTGCAAAGCCACAGTCTCACAAGTCTCTACAGTGGGTGGATTGCCCACTGTGCCATCCTGGGGAGTGCAAAGCCACAGTCTCACAAGTCTCTACAGTGGGTGGATTGCCCACTGTGCCATCCTGGGGAGTGCAAAGCCACAGTCTCACCAGTCTCTACAGTGGGTGGATTGCCCACTGTTACATCCTGGGGAGTGCAAAGCCACAGTCCATCTGGTGGATTACAGAGACCACTGGTCATGGAGGAGGCATGGTGGGCAGAGTGCGTCGTGAAGGCCTGCCCGACACAGAACCGGGACTGCCAATGGGCCAGCGGTGCTTGACAGGAAGGGCCCAGCGGAGCGGTGCTTGACAGGAAGGGCCCAGCGGAGCGGTGCTTGAGATGAAGGGCCCAGCGGAGCGGTGCTTGAGATGAAGGGCCCAGCGGAGCGGTGCTTGACAGGAAGGGCCCAGCGGAGCGGTGCTTGAGATGAAGGGCCCAGCGGAGCGGTGCTTGAGATGAAGGGCCCAGCGGAGCGGTGCTTGACAGGAAGGGCCCAGCGGAGCGGTGCTTGACAGGAAGGGCCCAGCGGAGCGGTGCTTGAGATGAAGGGCCCAGCGGAGCGGTGCTTGACAGGAAGGGCCCAGCGGAGCGGTGCCTGAGATGAAGGGCCCAGCGGAGCGGTTCTTGACAGGAAGGGCCCAGCGGAGCGGTGCTTGACAGGAAGGACCCAGCGGAGCGGTGCTTGACAGGAAGGGCCCTGTTCAGCGGTGCTTCTCACGGCGGGGTCCTGTTCAGCGGTGCTCCTCACGGCGGGGCACTGTTCAGCGGTGCTGCTCACGGCGGCGCCCTGTTCAGCGGTGCTTCTCACGGCGGGCCCTGTTCAGCGGTGCTCCTCACGGCAGGGCCCTGTTCAGCGGTGCCTGTCTTGTGTTTCCAGTGAACCACACCTGGCCAATATTTGCCGCTCACTCTGCATCGGACCTTTCCGTTGCCGGGCCTTCCTGTGATGGAGTCCTGGGGCCCTGGCTCTCCTTCGATACCCCCGGAATGGGGCTGGTGGGGCCCTCATGGCCAGGTCGGCTGCTCCCTGCCCTTTGCTCCTTGCTGCCCTTGCCCTCCTTGGCAGACTGTCCGTGGCCCTTGGCTCCCTTACCCGATGTGGCAGGTGACGGTGCAAGGCTACCCTCCTTGGGGGCAGGCGTATCAGGCCTGTCGCGCCTGCCCTTCAGTTTCTTGGTCCTCGTCCCAGGGGGGGGCTGGCTGTGCCTTTGCTGCTGGACGATGTCCCAGCCCAAGGAAAGGGCGGACTCCAAAAACCAGGCACAACCTTCTTTGGAGTTGCTGGGCTGGTGGTGGCTGAGGTGTTTGTGGAACTCTTACGGGATGGAGGGGATGGGTCAGGTGAGGAAAAGAGGTCCACTTTAGAGAGGAAAATTTTCTTTGGAGCCATGGGAAGGGTGGCTGGAGTGGGTATGGGAGTGGAGGAAGAGGATGTGGTTGTAGGAGAGTCAAGTGTGCTGTCTTTGGGTGCAGGTGCTTGGGCAGGAGGCTGACGTGAGGTGGATGGCTGTTGTTTGGGTGCCTGCCTGCGTTTGTGTGGTTGGGAAGCGGGGGTGACAGACACACTGGGAGAGGACACAGGGGACGTGTACATGGCAGTGAGGGTGGTGACTGCACGTGTGCGGACTGGTGTGGAGGGTGTGCTGGTGATGGGTGCAATGGCTGATGGTGGTGTGCTTGCAGGTGTGTGTGGAGACATCACAGGGAGGGAGGAGGGAGACGAGGAGGTGGGGGACACAGAGGAGGTAGTGGCTGTTGGCATGTCTGCATCTGGATGTTGCTTGGGTGAATGTTTGTGTGTCCTGTGGTGCTTATGTCTGGATGAGCTGCCCTTGGGTGTTGAGGTGTGTGCAGGCTGGTCTGTAGGTGTGGATGGGATAGGCAGAGGAACAGGGGAGTGGGACTGGGTGGAGGGAGTCAGAAGAGGGAGGCTGGAGACAGGGACAATCGCTGCCGTCAGTGCTGAGGCAAGAGCGTTGAACGATCGTTGATGGGCAGCCTGACCCGAATGAAGGCCCTCCAGGTATGCATTGCTTTGATGCACCTCCCTCTCCACACCCTGGATGGCATTCAAAAGGGTAGACTGCCCAACAATGATGGTCCTCAGGAGGTCAATGACCTCCTTACTGAGGGCAGCAGGGGTGACTGGGGCAGGGCCTGAGGTGCCTGGGGCGAAGGAGATGGCCGGCTTCCTGGCCTTGCGGGCACGGGCCGAAGGCCGAGGGGCTGCTGGGAGGGCGGAGCTGGTGCGCTGGGTGGCAGCTGTACCTGTAGGATCGGTGGGCACGGATGTTGCCGCCACCGCAAGGGAGCTCCCTTCCGAGGACGTGTCGGTGTCGCTGACGTCTCCACGGGTCCCCGTGGTGGAGCCCCCCTCGCCCTCCGTCTCACTGGTCATGTCGGAGTCCGTTGCATGGCCCTCCGGGGCCATGTGAGATGCAGCTCCCTCTTGCGCCGATGCCACTTCTCCTCCACCTGATGATGCTAATGCACACATTCACAGAAAAACAAAGAAAATGGGGGGGGGGGGTGGAAAACATAAAAACAAGTTGAGTGCATGCATTGGGGACACCGTTGGCGGAGAGGACAGACACAGAAGCCCCCTGCACTTGGGGTACACTACTCATTCACTGGGACATGCCATACAAGCCAATGGGCGACAACTGCCCACACAGTATACACTGGTCCATGAATCGCGTTACTAGGCACCCTACAGAGGTGGGGGGCGGGGGCACAGGACCATACTTCACGGACGGGCCTATCCTACAGAAATCGCCTTGGCCTAGGGATACCCACAGCCCTCCTCCCCCACCCAGGCACCTCCACTGCGCGCAAAATAGCTGAATGTGCTGGTACTCACCCCGTTGTGTCTGCTGTGATGTCCTCAAGCGCCCATCTAAATCGGGGTAGGCCACCGCCAGGATCCGGGACATCAGGGGGGTCAAGGTACGACTGGCACCCCTCCTAGGTTGGGAGGCCATCCCCAGCAGAGCCTCCGCGGTCTTCCTGCTCCCGCGGCGGATGTCCTCCCACCTCTTGCGGCAGTGGGTGCCCCTTCTGGTGTGGACCCCCAGGGCCCGGACGTCCTTGGCGATGGCACGCCAAATGTCAATCTTCTGATGGGCGCTGACCTATGTGACATGTACAGGGGGGAAGAGAAACATCATCACTTTTCTGCATGCTCGATGTGAGTGGTCCCCCCTCCCCAACCTGGCCATGTGGCACATGCTCTCATCTGTCGTGCCATGCATTCGTCATTCGCTGCCCTCCCCTCCATCGTACATCCTCCCCACTCAGGCCAGGCATTGGGCACTATGCATTGCCCCCCGTGTTCTCACCTGTTGGTCTGGAGGCCCGTAGAGTAGCGCATACTGGGGGAGGACCCCGTCCACGAGCTTCTCCAACTCCTCGGAACTGAAGTCGGGGGCCCTTTCCCCAGTCGCAGCAGCCATTGTCACTTCCAGACCGAGGTCACAGCAGCACTTGCAGTATAGGTCCTCTCCTGTGGATGCTCAGGTCTCGTGTGGTCAAGCAGAGAGAAAATGGCGGTTACGGCCGCGGCGGTGCGTGCCGCGGCGGTGCGTGCCGCGGCGGTGCGTACCGCCACGGCCGGCGCTCACCGCCATTTGCTCCTGAAACCCATAGGGTTCAATGTTGTCCAATGCGGCTTTGCGCCGCGGACTGCGACCGCCTACCGCCACGGTGTGCCACGCTTGCGCAATTACCTCACTTCACATTGTCACACTTCACAGGTCAGGCAGCCGCCATTTCAAGGGCCCACATGGCTTCATTCCTACTGCGTCATACATGGCTAGGCCTTGCACCGACAATCATACTAGCCATTCAATCCCGAGAGATACGTGTACTGGGCATGCTGTGGGCACTTACCTGTGGGTTGCTTGACTCTGTGCTCCATGTTGTCCTTCCTAGGCATCGTCCGCTGGGACTTGCGAGGAGACGGAGGAATCTTCCCGTGTACAGACCGCTGGTGGACCTGTCGACAATGGAAGAAAGACACGTCATACTCACCTACAGACTCAACCGTGCCACTATACAGGAACTGTGTGCCCAGCTGGAGCCAGACCTGATGTCACCCATCCGCCAACCCACAGGGATTCCGCCTCTAATGCAGGTGCTGTCAGTACTGCATTTTTTGGCAAGTGGATCCTTTCAAACTACAGTGGCCATTTCATCTGGGATGTCTCAGCCTATGTTTTCAAAGGTGTTGTCCAGAGTGTTGTCTGCCCTGATGAAATACATGCGGAGCTACATCATTTTCCCTGAGGTGGGTGACTTGCCTACAGTGAAGGGTGATTTCTATGCCCTTGGACACATTCCCAATATCATTGGTGCCATTGATGGTACCCATGTGGCTTTGGTTCCCCCAAAAGACGATGAGCAGGTGTACAGGAACCGTAAAAATTATCATTCGATGAATGTCCAGGTGGTCTGTTTGGCTGACCAGTACATCTCCCATTTAAATGCCAAGTTCCCAGGGTCAGTGCATGACGCGTACATCATGCGTAATAGCAGCATCCTTTATGTGATGGAACAGCTACAGAGACAGCGTGTGTGGCTAATTGGTGACTCTGGTTACCCCAACCTGCCTTGGCTATTGACCACAGTGAGGAATCCCAGGACCAGGGCAGAGGAACGGTACAATGAGGCCCATGGGCGGACTAGGAGGGTGATTGAGCGGACCTTCGGCCTCCTGAAGGCCAGGTTTAGGTGCCTGCATATGACTGGTGGATCCCTAATGTATTCACCAAGGAAGGTGTGTCATATCATCGTGGCCTGCTGCATGCTTCACAACCTGGCTTTGCGACGCCAGGTGCCTTTCCTGCAGGAGGATGGTCCAGATGGTGGTGTTGTGGCCGCTGTGGAGCCTGCGGAGAGTGAAGAGGAGGAAGACGAAGAGGACGACACAGACAACAGGGACAGAGTGATACTGCAGTATTTCCAGTGACACACAGGTAATAATCTACTCCAGCATTGTATTATATCTGTAACTGTAGTGGCTCTCTACTGTCTGACCTTTCACCCCAATGTATGGTAACTTAGTTATGTATATCACTTCCTATTTCAGTGATCTGATCCCCACGGAGTGCCCTCTGTTTTTTTTCCTCATGGACTACCGCTGTGTGACACTGGTATGTTGTCATCACAATGTAACTAGAAATGTTTTGTTGGTTATATCGAATACAATTGGTTTAAATAAATAGATAGCAGAATCCAGTTGGTTAATGTGCAATAATTGTGTTTATTGAAGTTTTAAAATAGGTGTATGGTTCAAACAGGGTGATGGTGGAGGCATGTCCATGGCAGTGTCCAGACTGTCGTTCCTATAGGTCCATTGTCCAGATGCCTGTGGAAGGTGGAGCAGGGGCAGTTCAAGGTTGGACAGGGTAAACAAGTGGGACAGTGGGATGACATCCGGGGTTTTCCGTGCATGGCGGGGGTCTTGACATCCTACTCTGTCTTCTTCCTCGATCTCAGGCCTTTCTTGCGGTGTGGTTCTTGTTCTGCAGGGGGTGGAGTCCGGGAGGGCCGTTGCTGTTGTGTCGGGCCTCCTGACCACTAGCGCCGGCGGAGGTGGTGGGCTGTTCTTCCTCCATGCTAGTGGCAGGGGCCCTTTGGGGGGCCACATGTTCCCGCAATGTGGTGACAATCTGGTTGAGTGCCACCACGATTGTATCCATTGCGGAACTGATGGTGCGCAGTTCTTCCCGGAACCCCATGTACTGGCCCTCCTGCATGGCCTGGATCTCCTGGAACCTGGCCAGGACCGTCGCCATCGTCTCTTGGGAGTGGTGGTACGCTCCCATGATGGTGGTGAGGGCCTCTTGGACAGTGGGTTCCCTAGGCCTGTCCTCCCTCTGTCGCACAGCAGCCCTCCCAGTTCCTCTTTGTTCCTGGGCCTCTGTCCCCTGGACGGTGTGCCCACTACCAGTGCCCCCAGGTCCCTGTTGTTGTTGGGGTTGTGGGTTACCCTGGGTGCCCTGTACTGGTAGACACACCGCTGCTTGACCTGTCCTGGAGACAGAAGCATGGGCCCGCTGGGTGGGTGCTGTGCTGGTGTTTCCTGAGGGGGGTAGGTCTGCTGTGGCCTGGGGCTGACTGAGGGTAACCGACTGTCCAGAGGCCCCCGATGGTCCGGGCTGGTCATCAGGTTCTAGGTCGACAGAGCTGCTGTCATCACTGGGGGCCTGTTCTGGGGGTGGGATGGACAAATCTGGACCCTCCTGGCCAGTGTGTTGGCGTTCGGGCCCTGCAGGGGTAAAAGAATATGGTTATTGATTTTGTGTGTGCCGTGGCGTGCGATTTGTGGGTGCCCTTGTCCCCCAGTGCTGGCAGTCCCATGTGGGAGGAGTTGTGAGGGTGGTTTGTGGGGGGGGATGGGTATGTGCAGTGGTCATGCTTAGGTGATGGGTGTCCATGGTTTGTGTTGGCATTCAGGGGTTTGGGTTGGGTTGGGTGGGTTGTGCTGGTGAGACATTAGCAGGGAGGATATGTGCTGGGGGATTGGGGGTGAGGGTGGGGGTGTGGGTTGGCATGCTGGTGGTTGGGGGGGGGGTGAAGTAGTTGAGATTCGACTTACCAGAGTCTATTCCTCCGCCTACTCCAGCGAGGCCCTCAGGATGCAGGATGTTCAAGACCTCTTGCTCCCATGCTGTGAATTCGGGTGGAGTGGGTGGAGGTCCGCCGCCAGTCTTCTGCACAGCGATGTTGTATCTTGACACCATCGACCGCACCTTCCCCCGTAGGTCGTTCCAGCGCTTTCGGATGTCTTCCCGATTTCTGGGATGCTGTCCCACAGCGTTGACCCTGTCGACGATCCTTTGCCATAGCTCCGCCTTCCTGGCTATTGTGGTGTGCTGCACCTGTGTGCCGAAGAGCTGGGGCTCTACCCTGATTATTTCCTCCACCATGACCCTGAGTTCTTGGTCTGAGAACCTGGGGTGTCTTTGGGGTGCCATGGGGTGGTGTGGATGAGGTGTGGGGTGGTGTTTGTGGTGAAGAGTGTAGTGGTGTGTGGTGTTTTGTGCGTAGATGTGGTGTGGGTGATGATGTTGGGTTCCTGTGTGTGTTGTGGTTTGCGTTCTCTGTGCTCTCTCTCTGTGTATTGCGCCGTGTCTCTGAATTTCGCTTTGTGGGGGTTTGTGGGTGATGTGTGTGTGTGTTTTATATGGTGATGGGTGTGTGGAAGTGGTGTTTGTATGTGTATCAGGTGTGTGTATTTGGAATTGTCCAATGTGGCTGTGTTTTGTAAAGGTGTGTGTATTTTGAGCGCGGCGGTGTGTACCGCCAATGGAATACCGCGGTTGAAAGACCGCCGCGTGGATTCGTGGGTCGTAATGGCATGGGCGTGTTTGTGTTGGCGTGACGGTGGAGGTTTGGTCATCTCCAGGTTATCGCTGACCGCTGATGAGGCGGGCTTCAGTGGATGTCGGGTTTTTGGCGGTTTGGCAGTTGTGGGTCAGAATGACCGTGGCGGTTTACCGTGGCCGCGGCGGGATGATGGCGGTCTTCTGACCGGCGGTTTGTGCCTTTTACCGCCAGGGTCAGAATGACCCCCTATGTTCTTTTTTTAAAGGAATGGTGCAAATTTTGATTAAGTGTGCAATCAATGATAGAGCTAAGTTATTAGAGGAGATTAAAAAAGATAGAAGACTTTAGCACACAGGATGCTGATACAGCCTGAGCAGAAGCACTGCATCAACAAAAGAAAAAAGATTGGTTGTATATGAAGCAAAAATTAAGCAACACAAACGGAGTAAGTTTGCGCGGGCCCAACAAGTCTATGAATCTGGGTGAGTGTTGACTTTTGCTAAGAGGTTTGAGATACAGATGAGACAATTACAGCAAACAAGGAATCACAATGTTGAATGCTCCAAAGACACAGAGCCAGAAGTGGAGACAGATTACTCAGATGGGGATAACAATAATGTGAGACCTCAACCAAATACCAGTAGAGGATGCATTTTCCCCAGGAATACCAACTGATACGACACACTTCAAAATTGACCCACTCAGCTGATGCACCCACAAGATGGAAGAACAGAAAGCGCGAAAGTGCAGAAGGGGCACAAACAAATCCTCGCCACAGAAAGCAGCAAGGGGGAGGGGAGGATATCGCAAATGAATGTCAGTAATCTTACAGTAATAGACCTCATCGAGAAGACATTGATGAAAGCAGAAATAGAGGTTTTGTGACTAGGTTTAACTTGTTGCCCATCCTCTCCCTTGAATAATACACAGACTTGGATAGACCTCTAATAGTACGTTAGGGAAATTAAAGCTGAAGTAGATACACCTGATTCATCCAAATAAAAACAAGCCAAGTCATGGAAACAATCCTCAAATAACTGATAGTCTGACAGGGGAGGACTTGTAGACATTATAACTTCTACACGAAGTGGAGGGAGGAGTACCGGTAGCTCCACAGTTACCTCCTGATGGGGTGATTAACATCACTGAGCAATTTGGTATTGAGCAAAGTAGTGCAAAGAGTAAGTTTAAGGTGAAATCTTGATTCATCCTGCAGACCCCTTACTACGCCATTGACTGCTTCTATGAGGAAGTAATACATGATCTTGATAAGTTTAGAATGAGGAAGAACTATCATCGTCGACATTTCAATCTTTTGAAAGAACAATGGCTAGCAGTAGTGGATCTCCGAAAGGACTCCTTGATGGTGATCAAACCATGGAATAAAGGGGATAATATTGTTTTGCAAACAAAGGAGCAATATGTGAAGGAAGCCCTTAGACAACTAGAGAATAGGACATGGTATCATCCAGTCAACAGGAAACAATATGTGGAGAGTATCCCGGAGTTTTACAGCTTATTGGAGAAATGGAGAGACCGGGGGGTCTTGGACTATGACGAGTATCAAGTTCTCAAAGTGGAATACACCAGTATTCCTACTTATTATCACCTAACAAAGGGGCAAAAAAATGCAGAAGTTCTACCTGAACATCCTATTATGTCATCCAGGGGAAGCCTCCTTGACTGTGCCTCAATTTTTGTAGACTCATTTTTTGTTTCCTTTTGTGAGAGACTTGAGCTCTTATGTGTGAGATACCACTGATTGTATGAGAACCATAGAGGGGATCGAGTAGAATGTCAACTTTCTTCTCATCACTCTCGATATAACCAGTTTGTATACACGTATTTCCCTGAAAGCAATGGAATCCTTTTGAAGAAAATGGCCTTTGAACTAGTATGAGCATAATTTGATGATTTTGGAACTGATTGCTTTCTGCCTAAATCCAAATATATTTATTTTCTCAGGACAACTCTACCAACAGATCCAGAGGACAGCTATGGGCTCATGCTTTGCCTCAAGCTATGTGAACTTGTTCACAGGCTGGTGGGAGAAGCACTTGGCCTGGGCTGAGGATAACAACCCATGGGCACAGAGTGTCGAATTGGGAGTGATGTATATTGATGAATTGTTTATGGTGTGGAATGGCACTTGGGAAGTGTCCAAGGAATATATAGACAGATTGAACAACAACACTCCTAATCTTCATTTCACTAGCGGCATTAATAAGATTGCAGTGGCTTTTTCAGACTGCCACGTCTACGTACAGGAGGGTCATCTATACTACACTCTATTGGAAGACCACTGAAGGCAACTCAATCCTGCATGCTAAAAGGCAGCACCCCTGCTGCCTTATTCAAAGTATTCTCTACAGGGAACTGTTGCGCACTAGGCAAAACTGTTCCCTGCCTGCAGATTACGCTATGGCAGGAAATGTAGTTCTACTGAGGTTCAAACAGAGGGGGTACTCTAGTAGAGTATTGAGTCAGGCAGATAGAGGGTCGGCTGCACAGACAGATGGCAGTTACTATTGCATCGGTCTGACAAGCGAGAAGGCAAGGAAGACATGGTGAGATTGATTACTGCATTTTCTATGGATTCATTGCAACTATGTGGTATCTTGAAAAAGAATTGGAAGGTTTTAATGACTGACCATATATTAGGACACATTTTTCCATCAATCCCACAGGTGACATACGGGGGAACACTTCAATGAGGAACCTTTTAGTGCACAGTCATTACACTGAAAAGCAGGCTGATTCCACTAAGGCAGCAGGATTTTTTCCTTGCTTAAGGTGCAAAGCGTACAAGCGTAGTGGCATAATGAGGTGCCAGGGAAGCGAGAGAAGGAATGCAATACTAAACCATTGAATTGCAAATCGAGTCACGTTGTGTATTGTCTGCTGTGTCCTTGTGACAAAAAGTATGCGGGCAGCACTATACAGGCAGCAAAAAAGAGGATATTAGATCATGTGTGCTATCAATAAGGCAGACGTGACGTATCCAGTGGCCTGATATTTCCAAACTGAGCATCACAGTAATAGCAACTTACTGCAATTTTTTGTATCGACCAGGTCACTGTGGTTGAAAGAGGAGGTGATAGAGTTGGAAATCTTAGATGGTTAGAGTCACGTTACATCATTGAATTACAGACCATGGGGGCCTAAAGGTTTGAGTAGCGATGAGGAGTTGTAACACATATTAGTTAATTTTTGAGGGGCGTGGATTGAGGAAACTGGGTGTGATTCAAAGGTATCCTTATACAATTCATTTCATGGTCCCTGGGGGTTAATTGAGTGCACCCACTCAGGGTTCAAGAAGAATGGAGTCACATCATGACAGACATTTCATCATGTCCATTCAGGGCCACATAAGTCAGTTCCTTTAAGGACTGTTAAGTTTCCAAATTGCCATATGACAGCATTTACATTAAAGGAACAGAGTTAAATAAATAATATGATTTGCACGACTGGAGACTACTTAGGATGACCATTCACTGATTTTACACAAATAACAGGTTCAGGGCACTGTATACAGTTGTATGACAAAGTAGTGATGCATATGGCACAATGATTAGAAGATTTGAATTAAGGAATTGTTTATTTATTCAGATGTGATTGGTTTTGACAAATAATTATGATTCTATTTTTATTTGCCTGATGCATTAATTGGATTGTGAATACGGAGATAATGCTTGTATTTTAGGCAATAAAGTTGTACACTTTAAAGATGGCCACCATGCTCTCTATTAGGAGATGACAAAGTCTATGAATTATGAGTGCGTTCACCATTTTGATTATTTTTTCTGGTGCCCAATGAAATGCTATTATGCTGATTAAAATAGCAAATTTCAGCCGGTGAGCTTGACGCTAACAAAGACGCTTTGCCAAAATGCATCTGTCAAGACTTTTTGTTTGAGCTGGCTATTTAAATAAACAGGTATCCTAGTCTCAGTGAGTGCACAAGTTCATGGTTGCTCTGAAGCATATTTTGTAGGACCAACCTCAGGTTTCATGGCACCTGCTGGGAAAAGGAGGGGCAGCTTGATGGAGTTTGGTGTTTGAGTATTTATACATATATATGTATGTATATGTATTTATTTATTTCCCACTGGGAGCCAATAGAAGGTAGTTGGATTTAGGACCTAGTTTTCACAGGAAAAGTGTTTTTGTTTGGCCAATAGCTTAAGGCACCAGTTGAGAAATCATCACAAAATTTTCAGAACTACTAATTAAGTCAGTTTAGATGCTCTGTTGAAAGATTTACACTGATTCGTCAAGCCAGGTGAGTAAAAAGGGGCCCCAAAATTATTTTTCCCCATGCAATTTCTCATATGGAATTTGAACTGTCCGAACCACTCTACAGAATTACACAAATTTGGCAGAAAGCTAGCTCTTGGTCCTGAAGGAGCCCTGTCTTACAGCGCCGCCATCATAGCATATGTTCACCATTACTTACCACTCTGATATCTCTTAAGTAAATGTCTAATTCTCAATCATTTTGCGCTCATCACTCATATTTCAAAGTGCAACGCTTTAATGACTGTCTCAAATACTTTCACCAAAAACGTTATGTGCATATATATATTACCTACTGGTGTTCGCTAGTAGGTAGTTGTAGTTAGTACCATGTTTCCATTGGAATGCATTTTTTGACTTTCCTGTATCTTTAGAGTCGTTTGACAGATCTTCAAGAAATGTTCCAAACAAAAATGTGGCAGTAACTTTTGTTGCACATGAAAAATTTCAGGGTGATTTGTCAAGTGGGGGCCGAGAAAAAGGAGGATTAAAAAAGCGTGTTTCCCATGTTAATCCCCAAAGGAGTTTTGAACATGAGTATAGCCCGAAGCGCTGGACAGAATTACACCAAATTTGGCAGAAAGCTAGATGTTGTTCTGCAGATAGTGCTTTTTGTGATTTGGTGTAAATCCTTTCAGTAGTTGTTGAGAAATTTAAGGAAATCCAAAGTTGTATGGGGCCATAGATCCTCCATGACGACTTTGCAAAGAGATACACGCTTGTGCAGGTAAATGAAGAGATCTGATTGGCTGCCAACACTCCAAACAGGAATTGTTGGCAGCCACCTTGTGGCTCGGGGTTAGCGGAGTCCCATAAAAAAAATTTGAAAAAAAGGAATACCTAGAACCCCAACCCTTGTTCTTGGGATCCCAGAGGTACACAGGCAGATCAACAAAAGCATGTTTTTTAAATTTACTTTTGCCACAAATTTGTGAAATTTGCGAATTTGCTGCAATAATGAAAAAATAAAACAAGTGCGGTCTCCTGTGCTTGTCTTTAATTAAGAACCCAGGTGAGCCAGTTCCCAGGGTATTCCTCCTTTATTAAACTGAAGGAGGGAAGCACACGTGGCCCTCCTTCATTTCTAAGCCACAGGGACCACCATCTCCCCAGGGCCACAATTTAAGAAATACATTGGGGGCACACAGACCCGGTCAGGCCCTGGGAACCACTGCCTCCCCGGGGCCAATTCTATTTTCAAAGAACAAAGATTATTTTGTGCAATACTGTGGACTCGTTTTCGAACAAAGGTCAGGTGAGGTTTCTTTATGACGAAGTCATTCACACAGGTACTGACACACTCACACAGACTCTCACATACCCACTCAGATGCACTCAGACACAAACTCAGACACTCGTGCACCCACTCACAGAACCACTCAGACATTCATGCACCCATTCACAGGCACACTCAAGCTCAATTTCCCACTCACAGACCCACTCAAAGACACATGCACTCACTCACAGACATACTCACAAACTCATGCACCCACTCACAGATGCACTCAGAGACTCATATACCCACTCACAGACCTACTCAGACACTGACACATTCTTTCACAGACCCACTTAGACACACTGACTTACAGATCTGCTCACATATCCAATCACAAACCCATTCAGAGACTCACACCCCCACTCAGACCCACTCAGAGACTCAGGCACTCACCACAGACCCACTCAGACTCACAGCCCCACTCACAGACCAACTCAGAGACTAACGCACCCACTCACAGACCCACTGAGACAATCACGCACCCACTCACACACTCACTCAGACACTCATGCACCCACTCACAGACCCACTTAGACACTCACACACCCACTCAGAGACTCTTGCACCCACTCACAGACCTGCTTAGACACTCCCATCGACAGACCCACTCAGATAATCTTACACCCACTTACAGACCTACTGAGACACTTATGCACTCACTTACACGCTCACTGTCAAAGGTTAGTGTGTACAGTTAGGAAATAAAATTAAAAAAACCTTAGAAATTCACTGAAAAACACAAAGGTTATAGGGCCAGTATTGTTAGGAAATAGAATTTAAAAAACCTTAGAAATTCACAAAAAAACAAAGGTTACTGGGACATTATAGTTAGGCTCGCATTTCACTTGTACAAAGCCACTCAAATTCAGCCGTTATAGTTACCTGGGCTAACTGTAACCGCACATATTACATCGCTCATAACATGGTCAGTGACATCACTGATGACATCTCAAATTGCATCACTGATGCCATCACTGATGACATCATCCACAGAAGCACCCACATGGCCACTCACACCCCTATACAACCTCTCATACACCCACACACACACTCACACAACCACTCACATACCCATTAACAGACCCGTACAAGTACTCACACATAAAGCCACTCAGACACCCACTCACTTACTCATAAAGGCACTCATACAACCAGTCACTTGCCCATATGGCCACTTACACACTTACTCACTCACTCATTCACTCACCTATACAGACTCTAAACAGAGCCACTCACTCACCCATACGACACGCACACACTCACTCACACCCACACAACCACTTATGTACTGTCGTAGTTTGGACTCTTGCTCTGGGCAAGACTGCTGGTTAAAGGATGACAGTACTTTTGTTTGTAGGCGACTACACCTTTCCTACAACAAGTCGCAATTGTTGTCCCAACCTTACCAGCTCACTAGCAGCCCCTCACCAGAAACACAATAGTAAAAGGTGATTTGTGGCAGCCTTTACGTATGGACTTGAGAATAAGACATCTCAGGGAGTGTTGTGGTTAAACGGAGATTACCCCTTTCTCACAGATATATCATGTCTCATACAAACACAGGCAATGACAAAGATGCAGTAAAGTTTCAATAGTTTTTATTTAACATAACTGCAATTTGCGATAAGTTGCATGGGCTGCAATGATTAGGATAATGAATAATGCAAGAAACAGAATTGTGAAGACGAGAGTCATTATTACAAAGACCCCCACCATCTTGCAATGCACAGCAAAGACATATGAGATGTACAATGCCCTAATACCCTAATGTGAAAGGCCTAACCTCCTACCTAAAGGAGAGCTGGGTTTGTTAAACCTAATCTGCCAATGCCATGTCCATGAGAGGAGCCCCCAAACCTCGTTACCTTGGAATGAGGTCTCTATCTCAGACTCCGCAGGGACACGAAGTCTGGGTCAGCGTCAAGACGACGTGCAGCATCGATATCAGCGATGGTGGTGATGCCCTCTGGTCGGAATCCCTCTGATTATCTGTCTAAAGTATTTATACAGATCTACAAGGACCCCTGACGTAGGTGTGTTTCCAGACAATAGATAACAGACATGCTTGGGATGGCAATTAATATAAATAATCCCTCGAAAGTATAGAGAGGTAAAATCCCTAAGTGTGACCTCCTACTGTTTGTTTGTCTTTGTTGCTTGATCTTGACGCCTTAGCGCGGTGACACTGATAATGTAACTCATAACAAGTGGCCTAACTATAAACAAGGCAGCCATCTTAGAAGAATTAAATAACTAAAAGGGCTAAGACAAAGCAAGCTAAGTAGGTTAAAAGTCACTAGGTGACGGGGGCACGAGTCTGAAAGCCAGAGGCTAAGCTAACTCCTGTTATCCCATTAAAAGCGAACTAGGATTCACTACAGTACTTTCACACATCCATAAAAGCACATCTGCTTACTCACCATACATCTATTCATAGAGCCACTTACTCTACAAGACAGCCACTCACACACCAACTAATTTAACCAAACAGACACTCACTCGCCCATATAGCCACTTACACAGCCAGTCATTCACTCATACAGCTACTCACTAACCAATATGGCCACTGACACACCCATTCACTCGCTAATATAATCAATCACACAGTCACTCATGACTGATGTAATATGTAAGGTCATAAGCAGTGCATTACAAGCAAATAGAATTTTAAAAACTTTATAGTTAGGTTCATAATTTACTCGCACAAAACTATAGAAATTCACCTGTTATAGTTATTTCAAGTAACTATAACGTGTGCAATAAAATAACTGTAACTCACGCTCTCGCCATGCACTGCTAATTACCCCAGATATTACATCACTAATGACATCTTCTATGACATCATTGAAAATATCACAGTAAGATTTGCAGTAAAATTATGGATGAGAATATTGTGCATGGTGAGGGTGCAAGTTATAGTTACCTTAGGGCACAAGTTATAGTTATGTGAAAAAACTCTAACTATAACAGCTGAATTTCTATGGTTTTGCGCAGGTAAAATCTGAACCTAACTATAACATGCCTGTAACCTTGTTTTTGTGAATTTCTAAGATTGTTTTATTCTGTTTCCTAAATATAATGTCCCTGTAGCCTTTGGCTTTTTCAGTTTAATATATATATATACACACATACACATTTATATATCAAAACAACCCTTTCAGTATTAGAGTTATGCATAAATTATGCAAAACAGAAGAGAGATCTCTGGGTAGTTCCCAGGTTTAGGTAGAGAGCAGTTCCAGTAAGGAGCACCCTGCAACACCAGCGACACTCTAGATTTGCTCACCTCAAATGTCTGTTTTTCTAGAAAAGTTTTAAAGCATAGGATTAGCACAGTGTCATCCACGCTGAGCTAGAAATTGACTATGGGCCCGATTACAACCTTGGCGGAGGGGCTTACTCCGTCCCAAATGTGACGTATATCCCATCTGCCGTGTTACAAGTTCCGTAGGATATAATGGAACTTGTAAAATGGCAGGCGGGATATCTGTCACATTTGGGACAGAGTAATCCCCTCCGCCAAGGTTGTAATCAGGCCCAAAGTCTTTTGCCATTTGTACAGCAAAATCTTTAAGCATAGGATTGGCCCAGTGCCATCCTTGAGGAGCTGAAAAATGACAAAAGCCTTTCACCACTCCAGGCACAGTATTACAGCTTTGGACTGGTAAAATACCATGCAAGCCAACCTGGACACTTGTTTTGATGTCATTATATCTCTTCAGAGAGGTTTAGCTTTTTCCACATACAAGGGAGCACCCAGTGTAAGTCAAAACAACACCCTTTCAGGGTTAGTGTGACACATACATCATGCAGAACAGAAGAGAGAACTCTGGGTAGTTCCCAAGTTTAGGTGGAGAGCAGTTCCAATGAGGAGCACGCTGCAACACCAGCGATGCTCCAGATTTGCTCACCTCAAATGTCTGTTTTTCTAGCAAAATTTTTAAGCATAGGTGGCACAGTGCCATCCACATCAAGCTAGAAAGTGACAAAGGGGATGATTCTGACTCTGACGGGCGGCGGAGGCCGCCCGCCAGAGTTCCCCCCTCCAAAATACCGCTCCGCGGTCGAAAGACCGCTGAGGGTATTTTGGCTTTTGCACTGGGCTGGCGGGCGACCGCCAAAAGGCCGCCCGCCAGCCCAGTGCAAAAGACCCTTCCCACGAGGACGCCGGCTCAGAATTGAGCCGGCGGAGTGGGAAGGTGCGACGGGTGCAGTGGCACCCGTCGCGAATTTCACTGTCTGCAATGCAGACAGTGAAATTCTTTGTGGGGCCCTCTTATGGGGGCCCCACGACACCCCATACCGCCATGAACAGGATGGCGGTATGGGGTGTCAGAATCCCCATGGCGGCGCAGCGAGCTGCGCCGCCATGGCGGATTCTTTTGGGCAGCGGAAAACCGGCGGGAGACCGCCGGTTTTCCACTTCTGACCGCGGCCAAACCGCCGCGGTCAGAATGCCCTGCGGGGCACCGCCAGCCTGTTGGCGGTGCTCCCGCCAACCCTGGCCCCGGCGGTCCATGACCGCCGGGGTCAGAATGACCCCCAAAGTCTATTGCCATTTGTACAGCAAAATCTTTAAGCACAGTATTGGCCCAGTGCCATTCTTGCTGAGCTATAAAATGACAAAAGCCTTTCACCACTCCAGGAACAGTATTACAGCTTTGAACTGGTAAAATACCATCCAAGCCTACCTGGAATAAGCAAAATCAACCCCTGACACGTATTTTGATGTCATTACATCTCTTCAGAGATGAGAGGTTTAGCTTTGTCCACACACAAGGGAGCACCCAGTATAAGTCAAAACAACACCCTTTCAGGGTTAGAGTGATAGATAAATAATGCAAAATAGGAGAGAGAACTCTGGGTAGTTCCCAAGTTTAGATGGAGAGCAGTTCCAGTAAGGAGCACCCTGCAACACCAGAGACACTCTAGATGTGCCTACCTCAATCTAATCACATCATATACTTTTTTCTTGCCTCAGAATTCAGCTAATCCCACCTCACTATTTTGTCCTGTATGGTTGCATTTATCCAAGACCTTACTGTTGTGTTATTCCAGAACCCTATTCATATTATATAGGTCTCTCGTCTCCTGCAGCAAAGCAGCAGAGACAAAGGAAGGAACAGTCTGTCCTCAACACACTAGTTTCTATTGTCTCCTTTTTAGCATAAGGCTTCAAGGGTGTGCAGAAAAGAATGTGCAATGCAAGACTTTAAATAGCACCAGAAGGAAAATGCAACAACATTCCTCTACGCTTCCACCCACTGTAGTTAATTGTACGAAATTCTTTGATGGAATTATGTTACATACTATTTTAGTTAAATGTTTGAACTAATGAATTGTCCAGCTATGGCAACTATAAACCAAAATTTAAAAAAGCAAAATAAAAAAGAAAGTATCCGTATTTATAAAATGTTAAGCATGTAAATTAGATTTATTGTTTCCAACATACAAATTGTGAATAGATTGGTAAACTCAACTTGTAAATGGTGAACAAAATGGATGATCTCTGTGAAACACAACATTTTGTGAGTGGCAGTCATGGTCATCAATTTATATCTATTTGTTTGTCAATCAAACATAACCCCAAGTTTGCCTCAACTGGTGTCTCTGTATTCCCTTTCAAACCAAAACGCAAGATTAAACACTCACATTTGATGAACCTTAAATTATAAATATCGCATTTGCTGGTTTACTGATTAGTTGGTTGATTAAGTACTTCGGGGAGTGTGGGAAGCTCAATCACCCTCCGTCAATTTCTCCTCTGAGACTGTGATAAAGCTGTTTTCTAAAGCACCCCCAGTGAGGTTCAAACTGAGGAAAGACCATGTCGGTCACTGAAAAGTTATCAATCAATCAGAGCATGACTGATGAAGGCCAGATTTAAGCATCAAGCGGAAATAGGTTGTCAATTCAGTGCCGTTTCAAACGTACCAGTGTGTAATCCTCAAGCATTGACTACTATGTGTGCACTCTTGTGCTTTTAAACTTAATGCAGGCTCTGGCAATAAATTGTGCTTAGAAGGTAGCACTTTTCAGCATGCTTCTTATTTACAGTCTGCTCAAAGATTGTATAAACGGAAATATCGCAATAAGGGCAGTTTAACTTTCACAGCACATGTCCTTGACTTTTAAAAATGGTTACCATGACAAATCCATGATTTTCTCTAAGATTTGGCATGACAAAATAACAGCCTGATGAATTGCCCACTGGGAGATTGTTCTTGAACATCAATAATATGCCCCTGCATGTGGCTGGAAGCAATTAGCAGTCGCAGCGTTTTTGAGCAAGTCCATGTGTTGCCAAAAAATTCACATTTGTCTTCCTGGGACTCTTATCATCCTTGTCATGTCAGCAAAGGTTATGTCTTTGTGGTATAACATTTTGTTACTGCTTCTAAAGGGAAGTTTTAGACCCAAATTTAGATGCTGTTCCTGGCATTCAACAAAGTAGCTTGTCTGTTTTGTCTGTGGCTCTGTTTGCATCCGTTTAGTGGTTTTGTTCTTTTTGTGTGTTTGAAATCTGCATACACACGTCGGACCTTAAAAGCTTTGCCAGGAACAACATCAACACTGAAACCTATGTATTTATATATACTGTTTTAACCAAAGTAACGGTTAGGGTTTTTCCACAGTGTTACTGGGGTTAGTGGGTCTAGTTGCTAAGCAACGATAGGGAAATAAATGTCCCTGTCATTGCAAATGTATTTACAACTACCTTCAAAGCTTGCTACAGATCAACATTGCATTTCTATTTCCCTTCTTTGCCCCAGGCTTCAGTTCTTAAAATCAAACGCACAAACACAATCCCTGGAGAAGTTTGGATTCACACTTACACAAAAGAGTTTTTGAAGCCAGAATAAGACAAACATATTGCTCACGTCTCCCTGCCCCACCTTCCTCTCAAACTAGCTACAGAACCAGCTACAAACACATTGTGCCACCTGAGACCATTTCTGGCGCAACCCCCTTGCTATTTTATGTATATAAAGCACATTAGTGAAACATCACAACCCTACTAATAGTTAAGCTTTCTACGGCAGGTTCACCTGCTCCCTGTCGCTCAAGCTGGCAGACTCAGCCACAAACACAAGTATACATAGTGCCACCTGGCTATTTTATGTAGATAAATCACAGTAGTTAAAAACTACAACCCTACTAATGGTGAAGCTATCAAGAGAACAAAACATACTGGGATCCACTTATTTTAATTAAACATTTTCGTAAAAACATAATCTGGCCATCACTTCTTGTCATCCAGCATTGATGAGAAAAGCAATAAACCAAGTGAGAAAGAATTGTTAATCTCACTTCAGCATGACTGTGTCCAGTGAATTAGAATTAAACTTCACCCCTACTTCATTCAGTCAGTAGAGTTGATTAAATAACTTAGAAGGGTGTCTCCCTCTCTTCTGGAATTGGTGTGTTTTTCCCACCCGGGTTACAGGCGTAATACTTCATTAATTTAGAAAATTAGTGTATTCTACCACTCATCTATACCAGTAAGTCCTACTCACAACAGCATGAGTTAAGGGGAAAGGCTGGAAAGGAGCAGTGTGGCATATGGTGTGTGTGTGTTATTGACGAGCACGTACCAGTGCTGAGACACAGCAAAGTGCTGCTTGTTGATGTACAGAAAAATAGGTGTGGGACTGCAGTTGTCAAAGGCTCTCAGTTCTCTTGATCCCTTATGTTTTTTGAGGCAGAGGAGTTTGCTGCTCAGTGAAATGCTATGCACCAGAATGAAGGTCTCCTCCTGGTTCCTTGCTGATGTATTCTGCTTACATATGCAGCTGTCCCAAAGATGTTGGATTCATTACCAGAGCCCCTGAGAGGCAGGTGTTGAGCAAGCAGTCTTACTGACCTACAACACGACAGTTGTAGAACAGAGAGCAGTGAGCCTGGGGGGGGAGGCTGAGCTGGAAAGAGAGTTCAGGCAAAAATGGTTATGCAAAAATGGACTTGATGTCCCAAGACACCTCTGTCACTTCTGTTCATCATTCCTGTTTTCCGTGTGCTATGTGTCTTTTTTTAGGTCTATTCTTTCATAACAAATAAAAATAAAAATGTATACAAATATCTAAACCAACATCTTTATTTGAAAAGCTATTTTTACAAATCAGGAAGAATGCCAAAAGTGGGGGTATCTAGCACCAAAGTCAACAAGATCAGAAATGAGATGTTCAACTAAGTCCGCCTGTCTGTGGAACATTTGATCCTAGCCCATCGCCGTATCCTGAAGCTATTTGGCTGTCTGGGCTCAGACTGAGCTCTGACTTCCAGTGAGAAAGCAAGAAATGTGGTGAGTCCTACAATCCAACTGCCCTCCAGTTGCTCTACACAATAGGCCATTTGGGGAGAACAAGAGAAAAAGGATCAAGTCCATTGCTAACTATAAGAAGGTAGGGTGAGCGAACCCCCAGGCCCATGCAAGGAATGTTAACAAGTAGAAAAGTAGAAGTTTTCTTTTAAGTGCTTCACTTTGGCCTATGTCCCCTCTCTTTGCTGGTTTGCTTCACTTGCATGAGAACTAGCAGCAGTACCTTAAAGTGCCTGGGAAAAAACACAAAGCCATCAGGGATGACACCTGGGCCCTTATTTGGACATCGGTGGACGGAAAAGCCCATCCGCCAAAGTCCCGAGGTCAGGGACCGCCAGTGCGATGACCTTCCCGCGGCCCCTATTATGAGTTTCCTGCAGACAGTGAAAAATCGGAACTGGGCTGGCCAGGGAGCCCCCTGCACTGCCCTTGCCCCGTCTCCGCCAGCATTTACATGGCTAGGCAATGGCCATGTTAACGCCGGCGAAGAGAGCAGTACTGCCCTGGCAGTTTGAGACTGCCGGCACCGCCAGGCCATCGGCCAGCATAAACGTGGCGGTGCTGGTGATCCAATTGTGTCACCTTCACCACGGTTGTAATGTAGAGGCTGGACCGCCACATTGGCAGCGGTCCGACCACCACTGCGACCCTGGCTGTCTCAAGACCACCAGGGTCATAATTAGGGTCTTGATGTTATTTCATTCCTCGCCCATCAATAAATGAACATCAAGGTATTCAGCAATTTTCCAACTAAAACGAAGGACAAAGGGTATGCAAGCTCCTATCACAATGTCATTGTGAGAGAAAGACAGTTATATGGCAGGAACAATCTGGAAAACAGTCCAGCTTTCTGAGAAAATAAAATATACAAGCAAAGCATTTCTATCCTTTTCTTTTTCACTCTGCTGCGAGGCCATTATTAACCTTCATGGCTATCTGAAAAAAATAAAAATCTGCAGAAAAGAAATGTTACACCTTGACATCTTGGTGCTAAATAGGGGCAGGGTGGTGCGCACGGGTAGGAGGGGAATGAATTATAAAAAGTACCTATATCGTCGCCGCCGCTGCCATCCCCACTGCGCCGCTCCTCTCCCGCAGGCTGCAGGCATAGAATCCCAGCCTGGCCTGTGGCCAATCCTGATGCTGCTCAGAGCAGCGTTAGGATTGGCTGGGAGCACCCAGTCAGGGCACTCTCAGGTAGACTGGGAGCCTGTGCCTGCTCTTCAGCCCGGCAACACAGTGTCGGGCTGGAGAGAGCCTTCTGCGCATGTGGATTTGGCCGCCTGTTACAGCCGGCCAAACATACCTGCAAAATGAGGGGGAGTGCTGTGCACTCCCCCTCTATGCTTAACCCAGGCTGTGGCCCGCCCCTTTTGCTAAAAACAATAATACGTTTATTATTGTTTTTTAGTAAAAGGTTTGCAGCTGTTGGTGGGCGGGCTATACTCCTCCACCCTGGCGGAGGAGCCGCGTCTTCTTGATATTTGTTAAGATAAAGAACATTCTAGTAATGATTCTGCCGTATTCACATGCTGTACACATGTATGGACGCTGGTCTACATGTGCCACTATTGCGTCTTCTGTAGGGATGAAGTCTACAACACTGATTTGAATTCAAGCAGGTGCATCTCTACATTTCATATTTTTTTACATTTATTTAATGGGGGTTACTGAGTTGGCTGAAGAAAACGCTTGTTATTTAATGTGTGACAAAACCACTAAATATGTTATAGCAAACTGTACATAAAACTCCAATGATTATGGGGGTTATTCTAACTTTGGAGGAGTGTTAATCCGTCCCTAAAGTGACGGTAAAGTGACGGATATACCACCAGCCGTATTACGAGTTCCATAGGATATAATGGACTCGTAATACGGCTGGTGGTAAATCCGTCACTTTTCCGTCACTTTTGGGACGGATTAACACCTCCTCCAAAGTTAGAATAACCCCCTATATGTTTAATTACAAACAAACTCTTTGTTAGAAGTAAAAGTCAAGACTCAAACGTACTCCGAAATACATTACTTAACATGTTTTTTAAATAAAAAAAACACACTATAGCTGTCTTTACTACCCCACCTATCCATGAATAATACAGGGAGTATTAGTTATCATTCATAATTAGTTGTAGATTTTGAAAAGAACTGTTAACTATTTTGTTGTAATAACATCATCAATCTATCTATCTATCTATCTATCTATCTATCTATCTATCTATCTATCTATCTATCTATCTATCTATCAACCTCCTGAACCCTTTCTGCACCAACCCAATCATATCATCATTGGCTCAAGTCATCACCACAGATGACGTAAAAGTGGGTCACGTCAACCCTCAGTTGAAAAAGCCACTGTGTGATCTCAAATATTTTAATAACAACCACCCGATTTTTTACTTACCCTTCCTGTATTGCAAATCTGTACTGAAAGCCATTTAAAACAATTTTTGCTGGCAACACCCACCCTGATGATTTCCAATCAAGTGTCAGGTCAGGATGCAATAATGAGACTATAATGCTTCAGTTTCTTGAAGACACTCATCCTGGACTAAGAAAAACTCCCGTGACCTCAGCCTTCTGGATCTATTGCCAGCATTCAACACCATAAACCACCATACTCTTCTAATATTCTCAATGAGGGAATGAGTTTCAGGGGAGTAGTACTAAGGTGGTTCTCTTCATAGATTGACAACCAATTTCAATCCATAAAAGTAATGAACTACAGATTTAACCCAATACCACTATAGGAAGAAGGTGTTCCATAAGACTCTACACTCTCACTCAGTCTCTTTATTCACTCTAGAAGACATTGAATCCATGCTCAAGTCTTTAATAACATCGAATCCTGTCCACCCCACCACTACTTCAAAATGAATTCCTACAAAATAAAATGTGCATTAATCTGTCTTCCCAGTTACTCAATGCTGGTCCTAGCTTTGCTAAACACCATAAATATTCTTTAGTATCTCTTCTTCGCTGTAGATTGCACAGACTTAAGTTTGATGAGAATCTCAATCTTCAAACAAACGTCAACACTGTACTGAAAGGAACAAAAGGCCAAGCCATAGTTGTACCTGGTATAAACCTTTCATGCCTACATTCTAACTAGTTGTACAATTTTTAGTAATATTTATATTCAGTTATGGCAACTACTTGCTCTGAGGCATAACTAAACTCCATCTTGAATCCTTAAAAGCAGCTCTTCATGTGACAGTAACACTAATCTCTGGAACCAGGGAGCAGAACCATGGTCCTGATATAACTAAATTGATTCAAATCGACAAAAGAAGCAACTTGAAGTTGGCCTTTATTATGCACAAAGATCTCTGCTCTGATATCCCAACTACCATTAGGTAACCAGAGACACCTTCTTAGTGAAGGTGGTTATGTTATTGGTAACACCCAATCTGCAATAAGGAAGGGACACTTAAATATTCAGTCACAAAGGGTAGACCCAGTCTATAGAATTCTATTTTAGCTTTCTTCAGAGCAATCCGATCTTTATGGGTTAAGCAGTTAGATGAGCAGCCTACGATTCTAGCAGCACCTGTATTGTGATCTCTATTTTCCTTCCAGAAAACATTTGACCTGTGAGAAAATGTTCCTTTTTGAGTTTTTACCCCCATCTGTTGCAGATGTTTATTGCTGGTTCTTAGACTCTTCACACTGGGGTGCTGTTGCTACATACCCAATTTATTGGCTCAGAGCCAAAACATGTAAAAATTGACTAATCCTTTACTAGCATATTTAACTCTTCTTTAACACCTTTATATATAGTGTAGAAATTATACCCATGGCATGGAAAATTAAATGTTACCTGCAGACAGCAGCACATATTGTGTCATCCACTAGTGTGACTAGGAAAACATGGTTTCAGGCATACCAACCTAGCTTGACTGCTGCAGCTTAAACCTGCAGTCCAACTTGCCAAAATAAGACTTTCGATAGGGTAAAAGTAGTTAGGCTGCTTATCATCTAAAAGTGGGCCATCTAGAAAGTTAATATTGGCATGGCTGACAATGGCAAGTGTCCAAAAGCTATTTTTTCTATTTTCTCTTTAGGGGGATGTGGTTATCCTACAAGGAAAATTAGTGTGCACATTAGTCTATTAATTGTGCTATCATGGGTTTCAGGCTAACCAGAGAAATGTTTTGTCCACTATTTGTAATGCTTATTAGACAATTCAATTCAATAGTGAAGTTACATTTTTAATAAATAATTAAGAAAAGTAATTTTTCGAAAGTTACTTTTTCCTTTGCTTAGGCCTGTAGGGCAGGATGGGCTGTCAGTGAGGTAGGCAACACCTGTCAGCCTAGGAAGAGTTACTGGTATGCTTCAGGACTTTAATTTATGTCAAAGTAGCAAGGATGTGTTTTGATCATTCCTAGTTAAGTATAAGGAGAGCTGGTTTGAAGACCAGTTTAGTGTAGAAAAAAAGAAGAGAACTGCTCGATTCTCTCAGCACCACCCGGCCAACCCACAACTTCCCTAAAGAGGCAAAAGGCCTGTGCCTTCTTGGATTTCTTGTAAAATTATACAGCCTGTGCTAGCGTACACTAAGGGAAAAAGCATGAGTAAAGTGAGTAGGACTTCACCCTAGAACTTTTTCCCCATTTTTTTGTGAGTGTCCAGGAGGCACCTGCATCCACTGGCTACTGGACTGTACAAAAATGGACCTCACCACCACTCCTTAGAACACTTTCTAGACCTGCAAAACAACATAATCGGTCTGAACATACCCGTGAGGCTACAGAGAGCCCTCAAAAGCTGCAAGAGGCAATTTTTCTGGAGTGACCAGTTGTAACTGGAAGAGGACTGAACCCTGCTGACAGCATTTGCTGGAATGAGTCCTGGCCCCTAGTTGTTGCCCTGAGGCCCTAGATCCCTTAATGGTGAGCAGGAGGACTTAGAAATTGTTAGACTTCTAGACCTTCGGAGGACTGGTACCAACCACCAAGTCAATTCACCCAAGGCTTAAACTTGCTGGGCAAGGAAATCAGTTTACTCTCACTTGGAGCATTTTGTTGCCAAAACATTCAGCTCAGTGGACCGTCTGACTTCTGTGTGACCTTCCATTATAAAACCTACTGCCTAGCCCTGCTGAACCAATGGCGCTCCCAAAAAAAAGACTGAGGGCCTGATTACAACTTTGACGGTCCTTCCATAGGACCGCCGAAGCCAAGGCAGGCAAACGACCGCCAGTAATGGTCTTTTGCCCACCATATTAGGAGTTTCCCACTGGGCCAGCAGGTGAAAACAGCATGTCCGCCCGCTGGCCCAGCAGAAGACTCACCACAACATTGACACCGTGCGTCGTAATTCGGGCAGTGAAATGTGCAATGGGGTTGTCCATAGGGGGCCCTGCAGTGCCCATGCCAAGTGCATGGGCAGTGCAGGGGATCCCATTGGCCCCCCGATGCCCCCTTTCCACCAGCCTTTTCATGGCGGTGAGACAGCCATGCAATGGTTAGCGAAAAGGGGACTCGTAATCCCCAGGCGGATTGCGACCGCTGAGACTGCCAGGCTGTCGACAGGTGGCAACCTGGCAGTCAGACCGTGGCCCATCTGCCACAGTCATAATAGGGCGGTCGCACTGCCCTGTCTGCGATGGTCAGACCGCCATCGCGAGAGTGGCGGTCTTGAGACTGCCATACTCGTAATGTGGGCCTGAGTCTGACGGTAGAAATCTTGATGGGGCACGGGCGCCAAACATATCCAGCCAACAAGAGAACTTTCCTGGGCACGAAATTTGAACTTTTCCCATTTGGACCTTTCCCTATCAAAAACAGTGGCTTTAGTAGGACCTCACTCAAAGCCTACCGGACGTCCCAGGGACTTTGACAATTCAGGCTGCTGCCTTGCCCCACTGGAGGATTTTGACTTTCATTTCAGAAACTAAGTTGCAAGGTAAAAACTTTGAGCAAGATTAACCTGCTTAGCGTATCAAACTTGTGCTCCATTAAGGTCAGGTTGAAATTACACCTAGTGCCAGTTACAGGTGAAAAGTACTTTCTGTTGCTGCTTCCCTTTTTTCCTAAGTTGATGCATCAATAAAACTATAGGTGCAATTGTGCTTCAGTGATTTAAATTGCCATTAGTTAAAGTTAATCTACTCTAGTGTGTCCAAACGTACATTCTTCAGAGAGACTACATACTTTATTAGACTTAGCTCCACATCTTCTAGATAGTTATTGAAAGTGTCCTTAGACACTCTTAAGTAAGGAAATAGTAAACAAACTTGCAAAACCTGCATTTGTAATGGCTTTGTAAAGCCAAATAATGTTCTTAAGATACTCACTGAACATCTATTTGTTATTTCTGTTCATCCCCACACTAAAGTTGCATTTTGAACTGCTCAAAGTGTTGTTTTGGTGGAACTGTGAAGGCATTATTTGCCATTTATTATTGTGAACATGGGCCGTTAGATAATATGTCCATGTCACTTTGATGAAAGTTGGTGCACACAGTTTTGAAAATGTTGTTTATAGTGATCCATCATAAACAAGTCTTAAAACAGTTTTAAAAGATCATCTTTCAAACTTTGAAATCCTGGATAAATGTTCACCACTCTCTACAGACTAATCCACAACTGTATTTAGCCTCTCAACTCAAGTTCACGATTTAATTTACCCTACCAGCACCTGCCAGAAACTCACAGGAAGGTTGCTGGCAGAGATACAACCATTTAATGATGAGGAGATCTTTGCCAAGTTGGCATTGTTCTCTACACCCATAAATGCCACACAAGAGGTGGGCAATGGCTGTTCTGATGAGTTGCAAGACATGGTTAGCCTTAGGAGTTTGGGGACATCTACAAACTACCACAGTTGTAGACATTCACAAACTCATCACATTCACCTTTATGGCCTAGCAATGATTAGACCTTTACTCCACAAGTTTACTTGTGTAAATCCCTTTCTAGTGTTGGAAGGGGAATGAATTGGCCCTATTTTTGAGAGTGGGTAGGGGAAGAGGTTTCTCTAGGGAGAAAATAATTTTCCCTGTGCAGATAAAAAATGAAATATGTATTTGGTAGAGGATTCTATTCACCCTCCATGGATTCCTTTACACATATAAATGGGATCCAGATTGAAAAATCATATGAGGTTACAGAGTCTTCATGGAATTCTAACCCTTGTGCCGAAAGCAGTAAATCTACATTAGAGGATAGATGTACTACTTTCTTTGTGAATAGGGTCCATATCACTAATTAAATCTACATCCAGGAGGAGGAGACATTAATCAAAATTGGGTGAAAAAGAGGTTTTCCCCTAGAAAGTTTGGAATATCGAATACAAAAATATTCCCAACAAAAATAAAAAATATTGAGAACAAAAAATAGAGTATTCAAATAGCTACTATTAATAAAAAATATAGGGACTCTTTATGACCCTGGGAGCCAGACCGCCAGGTTACTGCTGAGTCCGCCAGGATCAATGATCCGACAAGCTGACGATGGCCGGAAACAGGCAGGGCAGCGCTGCATGCAGCACCACCCTACCGATTACGACCTGGTTCACAGCCATGGAAAGACTGGTGGAAAACAGTTGCAGGGGGCCATAGGGGGGCCCCCTGCGCTGCCCACTACCCTCGCAATGCTCACTGTCTGCTGTGCTGGTGCACCCTGAGGTGGCAGAACTGCTGCCGGCTCAATTACGAGCCAGCAACAATGCTGCTGCCACTTTCGTGCTGTGCTGATGTGCAGAATCCTTAGTTTCCACCCATCAGCACAGCAGGAAAGTCGTAATGGGTCAGACTGGATGGTAGCCAGTATGGTGGCAACCTTCCAGTTGGAAGTTCAGCGGACAGGTCTTCCCATCCGCCGAACTCCTAATCAGGCCCATAGTATTAAAAAAATTAGTAACAGTTTACATGTAATATATGTATATATATTATTTAAAACTAATTAATAGAAACACAAATATTAGAATTTAATTCATAATTGAAAAATAAAAAATGCATGATTCATTCTAAACAAAAATTATGAACATTTGTAATTTTAAATGCAAACTGTACATGAATTTTTAACACAAAGGTTACCTTCAAATATAAATTTCCTCAATTATCTTATGTTAACTGGATTTGTATAGCACGGCTAATCACCCAAGGGGTATCCAGGTGCTGGAACAGGTCTGAAGGTTGACTGAAAGAACTTAGTTGAAGAGCCAGGTCTTCAGCTTCTTGCGAAATTCCAGAAACGAGGAAAATGCCCTAAGATGAAGAGGAAGTTGTGCAATGCTTCGAGTGTGAGGTATTAGAAAGCTAGCCCTCCTGATCTGCTTTTGTGGATATTGGGGTATGTATGTTGGAGAGGCAGAGTGTAGTTGTCTAGTAAGCTGGTGGAAGTGGAGGTGAGAGTTGAGGTATTGTCGTCTGATGTTGTGCAGTGCCTTGTATGCATGTGTGTGAAGGTCAGGAGTTTGAATTGGCAGTGTTTGTTTATTGGCAGCCAGTGGAAGTCTCTTCGGTGAGGCATGATAGAGGTGCATTGGGGAAGGTCCAGAATGAGCCTAGCTGAGGCGTTCTGGATGGTCTGAAGACAGTTGAGGAGGGACTTGGAGAGTGTGTTGCAGTAGTCAAGTCTGCTAGTGATTAGGGCTTGAGTGACAGTACTCCTGGTGCTTTTGGAATCAATCTGAAGATTTTCTTTGAGGATGCATAGCATATGGAAGCAGGAGAAGCTGACTAAATTCACCTGAGCTGCCATGTTGAGTTTGTAATCTAATATGATCCCCAGGTTGTGTGTGTTGCTGATGGGTGATGGGCACTGGACTGAACTCTGATGGCCAACAGGTAGTGCCAGGGGTAGTTTTTTGATCTTGAAGATTTGGACTTCTGTCTGATCCGTGTTATGTCTCTAGTAGTTGATTCTCATCCGTTCTCGTATGTGGATCATACATTCTGTGCAGCTGGATCTGGTTGTGGGGAATTATTTTGACATAGAGAGGCTACGTGGGTATCACCAGTGTAGCAGATGATTGAGATGTCAAGGAGTTTGATGATGTCTGCGAGTGGTGTAATGTGAATTTTGAACAGGGTGGGGCTGAGGAATGATCCTTGAGGGTCTCCACCGATCAGGTCTTTTGGCTCCAATGTGTAGGGAGAAGTCCTACTCTCTGAGTTCTTCTTGTGAGGAAAGGAACGTATTCATTTGAGGGCTGTGCCTGGATGCTTGTGTTTTGTGGCCTTTTAATAATGTTAGAGTGAGACACAGTGTCATAAGCTGCTGACAGGTCCAGTAGAATGAGGGTGGTGGATTTTCCTCTGTCTAGGAGAGAGTGGATCTCATCTGTGGTGGCAATAAGTGTTGTCTCTGTGCTGTGATTGCTGAGGAATCCGAATTGGGAGTGGTGGAGAATGTTGTAGAGTTCCAGGTGGTTGGTGAGTTGCTGGTTAATAGCTTTCTCTACCTCCTTGGCTGGCTATGGTAGTAGGGAGATGGGTCTGAAGTTGCTTAGTTTGTTGAGGCCAGCTGCTGTGATAGCAGCATGCTTCCACTTCTCAGGGAAGGTAGCAGATTTTGATGGAGGAAAAAAAAGAAACGTTGCTGTCATCTAGATGTGACTGCCCTTGCAAATTTGAAATATAAAAACATTCTCTGAAATGTCTGCTTTACGAATGTTGTTTAAATACAAATCATTTTAGTGTGCATTTTATTTTATTGTTATTATATTTGAAGTAAACAAGAACAAATCAACACAATAAAGCACTCACATAACAGGCAGCTACAAAGCTAGTGTCATTTACTGCCACCAAATTCACAAAAGACACGGAAAATAAATACCAGTATAATTGGGCACTTGAAGTGATGGCTAAACAAATAGCCACCAGTTAAAGGTGTTATAGACATAAATAAAAAGCACACTTTGAAACTGTTTTGTGACTGAAAAGTAAGGAGGTGTTCATAGGTGACTGTGAAAAATTACCCAGTGCTTTTTGTAACTGAAAATATCCAATGAGAAAAGTGGTTTCCCCCATTCAGAATGCTGTGAAATACGAATTATAATTAAACAAATCAGTTAAAGGTGCTATAGACATAAATACAAAGCACACTTTGAAGCAGTTTTGTCACTGAGAAGTAAACAAGAACATGTCAACACTTAATAAAGCACTCACATCACAGGCAGCTACAAAGCTGGTGTCATTTACTGTCACCAAATTCACAAAAGACATGGAAAATAAATACCAGTCTAACTGGGCACTTGAAGTGAAGACTAAACAAATAGCCACCAGTTAAAGGTGCTATAGACATAGATAAAAAGCACACTTTGAAACAGTTTTGTCACTGAAAAGTAAAGAGCTGTTCATAGGTGACTGTGAACAATGACCCAGTGCTTTTTGTAACTGAAAATATCCAATGAGAAAAGTGGTTTCCCCCATTCAGAATGCTGTGAAATACGAATGATAATTAAATAAATCAGTGGATGTAGCCCACTCAGAAAAGCCCTTCTATGTATGTATATTATTTATGGATTGTTTTTTAAACAGTAGCCTAGCGTTCAGCAAGAGCTGTCTCATAAGACAGACCAAAAGAAAGTAAACTTACCCTTGGTATTCTGTCCTGACATATTTTTGCACAATATGTTGACCAAGATATTTTGATCAAATTACATTTTTCAGTCAGTATTCAGGTAAAATACCAGAGGCAAAGTGTAACTTCAGTATAACAATAGTCAGGTTTAGCATTCTTGTCCATTGAACTGTGGGCAAGAATGTGTTTGTGTATGTATAATTGTGTGTGCATGAGTATGCACTGTATATAGTGGACAAATAATGGTCCGGCTATTATGGTATTATTATGATTCTATATGCAGATTCTTCATTACTTTTCATATTTTTTTTTAATTACTTAGGGCCTCATTAAGAGGCTGGCAGTCTTGAGACCGTCAGCCTCGAGGTGGCGGTCTGGCTTCCACTGCTGTGGCGTTCCATTCACCACATTAAGACCCTGGCGGTCAGACCACCAGGGTACAGTCGTCTCCCGTGGGATCAGTGAACCATGACAGGCTGACAGTGGCAGAAGTTGGAATCAGCCAGGGTGGAGCTGCATACAGCGCTGCCCTGCTGAATACAACCCGGTTCTCTGCCAGCCTTTTCATGGTGTTTTTACCAACATGAAAAGGCTGGCAGAGAACAGGTACAGGAGGCCATGGGGGGGGGGGGGGGGGCATGCACTTGGCTTGGGCAGTGCAGGAGTCCCCCTGCAGACAATGAACATTGTGAGTGTGCTGGTGCACCCTGCAGGCGACAGTGTTGCCGCTGGCTCGATTACGAGCTGGAGACAATGCTGCCACCACTTTCCCACTAGACTGACTGTCAACAACCGTCAGCCTAGCGGGAAAGTCTTATTGAGTCTGATGCCAGTGTGGCAGCAGCCTCCCCGTCGGAAGTTCGGCAGACAGGTCTTCCCGTCTGCTGAACTCCTAATTAGGCTCGTAGTTGAAGCTAGCAGCGTAAAAACAATAATTGAAAAAGCAGCAAAAACGTATTTATTAAGCCAGAGGTCCAACCTGCCTACCATCTACAGAGACGGGGACAATAGTGATGTGCTAATGTTCTGCTAAAGTTTATAATTTATACATTGCAAGATCTGCACGCAATATTATACGCCACCCTTTTCATTGTTTGAAGTCCATAATGCAAGTTTATGTGAATTATTGAAAATAATTAATTCAGATGTATTACATCTATCGTGCGAAATATGGGTGTCTAAACCACTAATGATAAAATGTTATAGGTATGCTACAAACCCTAAATTATTCACAGCTCATGCACTTCAAACATCATCCACTAGCCAGAGTACACCTGCCCAATGTAGTTGGTGGTCATGGCTATCTAACATCTTTTCCCTTTCTCTGTTATCAGGTGACAGGCCTCACTTTTTCAGTTTCAAAAAAATAATTTGACTTTGCTAATGAAGACCCTGATTAATAGCATAAGGGGCCAAATAACGTATACCTACCTACTATCTATATAGTTCCTTAATTTAACCAAGTTACATCTAGGTGCTATTTGAACTTTACATAATATTTTGAGACATAGGTAAACGTTTCATAAATCTGGCTTAAATAAAGCAAGAACTTATATAAACACTATCAAATAATACTTGTTTGAAGAGGCATTGGTTTAAAAGCATAGCATTATATTATAATAAAGGTATAAATATTTTATATATGTATCAGAATTATGTAGAAGCATTTACTTAATTAATGTACTACTTCGAAAAAGAGTTTCATCAATATGTATTACTAAGTATATGAATAAACAGCCCACTAAGTATGTGAACATACAGCCCATTAGCTAATGGATAAATAGTTTGTTCCATAGAAAATATCTCAAGTTCAGCCTAATATTAAACAGTTTTTCTCATTCCAGTTATGTCTGAACTAATAGCAAAAAAGCAAACGGGTGCATTATTTAAAGGATATCTTTGGTCTTCGGCTGTTCCATGTAACTATTAAATAATTATTTTGGAAAATAAAACTGAGTTTGTTCTTTGTATTTTAAATTGCCATGTATGCTTTTAAAAATTGCTAATTTTGATGAAAATGTATTTGAAAACAAACAAAAGGAGGCCTATTCACAAACTGGGGTTTGTAGTACGTTTACGAGTACTACAAAAGCAATACTAAAGTACTGCAAAATGCTATTCACTAAACTATAGTTGGAAGTAATTAGTAGTGCTTAATGAATATACATTTTATACTTTAGGTGGATTATTTTATCCTAGGAAATAATTTTTATTTATTTGAATGCTTCAAAAAATAATTAAAATTAGGTCAATATTGCAGCATTTTTATTTTGTTTTACATTTAAAATGAATTTTTTAAAGTAATTTACATTAATATTTAAGATTCAAATATGTTTAATTTATTTTAGGTTCAATAAATGACTTTTTGTACATTACCAAAGGGAGACCTCTGTCTATGTGTCAATTTGTTACAGGTTGGAACGTTACACTTGTAAATTAAAATCCACCCCTTGAATTCAAGGGGTGAGGGAAATGTATTTCTACACTTTTGAGTAACGTTACACATATATATGCTAAATAGTCAAAAGTAATAAGGATACTTAAGAGTGTAATAATAAACTTACATGTGTAGATTCACAAATGTGAGAGTTTACATTTGTGAAATACACCCATAAAGTTAAATTTCCTTTATCTTCAGTATGTGTTCTATGTGATATAAATTATGCATATGCAAATTGGGCCTTATTACAACTTCGACGGACGGAAAAGGCCGCCCGTGGACGCCTAGCGGTCAGGTTGCTGCAACTGTGGCCACCTTCCCCTGGGCCCCATTAGGAGTTTCCCACTGAGTCAGCGGCCGGAAATGTTGTTTCCACCCGCTAGCCCAGCAGGAAACAGCCCACAACATTGACACTGGCTCACAATTGAGCATGCAGCAATGCTGCAGGCGTAGGGTGCACCAGCACCCATCACTCTTTCACTGTCTGTTTGCAGACAGTGAAAAGCAAGACGGGCTGGCTATGGGGGTCCCTGCACTGTCCATGCCAAGTGCATGGGCAGTGTAGGGGCCTCCATGGGGCCCCCTGTACCCTGCCTCCACCTGCCTTTACATGGCAGTGCTACCGCCATGTAATCGCCAGCAGAGAAGGGACTCGTAATCCACAGGGCAGTGCTGCTTGCAGAGCTGCACTAGCGGATTAGGACCACCAGCACCCGTAGCCCCTCCAGTGGAGGAGAGTGGCGGTGCTGGCGGTTCGACGGTGGCACAAACCACCACGGTCATAAGGTGGTGGTCCGACCGCCTCCGCAGCCCTGGCAGTCTTAAGACCGTCAGGGTCATAATAAGGCCCATAGTGTCATATGTTTCCTATTTTTCATCTAAAAACGTTAAATAGCCTCCTGCTAAAATGCCCTCTAGCTTTCAAAGTAATGTCCTGGATCATGAATGTATCAGGAGAACCTTTTCCATGTTTTTTATTACCTTTTCCCTGTGTTTGTAAAAGAGAAACCATTGTACCTCACAAATAGCTCCTCACATGTAGCTCTATGTCCGCAGCTTTGCAGTTAGTTCTCCCTCCTTCTTTCATTCAGAATACATCTCTTTGCAGTCCATAGCACTCTTCATGTACAAATGGTATTCCAATGCAGATTGATTCACTTCCCCACACTCGTCAGTGGGTTTAAGTTGTTTTGAAATATTGAAGCCTTTGAGGTACACCCTCATCTATTTTCCACAAATTGTCTCTCTCCAATTGTCTGTAAGAGAAGAAAAGAGATGCACTGGTTGTTGGCACTCATTCACTCAAGGCATTCGAAAAAGTTGACACAATAGTAGACAGAAACACAACGAAAACAAACTCTTCTGTGACACCAATCAAAGACAAACATAAACAACCCTTGCATATGACGACAGTCGCCTTATCACCAACGTGCCCATAATGATGGCAAAGGAGACCCGCAATCATATATGAAATTTAAAGTGACTGCTTCCTTAAATAGAAAGATGGCCACACCTATGTTTCCACATAGAGCCTGTAGTCTCTAATGAAAATAAACATATCTGAATAGGATTGGGCCTCTGACTGTATTGTGGTAGGGGCAAGAAAAGCAGTTTGCCAAACTTGTGGAGAAGATGCCAGATACTAGTAACCTTTGGTCCCACAATAGCCAGTCTTCCAAATTTTCCATGTTTTTGTAATAACGGTTATGTGTACATGTTACTGTTCTAGATGTTAGTTTGTTGATTTTATCATTTTTCTTGTCCCCCATTATTTCCATACATAGGGACTGCGAAATAATGAAGACAAGGAAGTGAATTCATAAATACTCCATCTTTTACTCATCTTTAGCCAACGCAGCAGACTCTGTATTTTACAGTTGTCTTTATTATCATTATCTCTACATGTACTTTCCTTTTTTCTTTGATTTGCAAAGTTAAGTCAGCAGAATGTAAATTATAATTGAAACTGAGATGCTCGCGATTGCAGGTCTATATTTGGGTTGACATTTCCTTCTTAAGGGCTAGAATGAGACCTGCTAAAAAGATTTCAATATCTAAATACAAATGCATGTGAGGAACAGTATGACAAGCAACCCTTTCTGAAAGCCAGTAGAAGCAGCTGAGTAACATGATCGTAATAACCTAGAAAAATAAGACAAAGAAGGCCATGACAGAAAGGTCACCATGTGCTGGGATGCCAAATGGGGAGTATAGTTTGTACTTGCATCCCTGCTCCTCAAACTGCACAAGGTGCACTAGGAGGCTGGTGGCCAAGACACCCACACTGTGCCTTTTTTCAGTGACCCAGTACTGAAGGGGTTCGACCTCCAACTCTAACCCACTTAGCAGTGATTGAATTCAGAATTGCCAGGCATGCCTTAAGTCACTTCTGTGAAGGACCTCCTTCCACGTTTCTGTTTTTTCAAGCTACCTGGCAGATGCCAGTGTCCTTAAAAATCCCATATTTAAATACCCTATCAAAACCCTCCATCTGAATAGCTTCAGGTTGATGACACAGGTCATCCAGTCATTGCCATTCAAAAACTTGCACTGAAAACTTGTGTCTCATTTTTCTCAACCAGCTATAGGTAAGACAGTCAAGTGGCTGCAGATCTATCAAAACATACATTATCAAGGCACTAACACACTCCTACCACTTTCTGTGTTAAACCACACCAGCCAGATCAGTGGGATAGAAGCAGCATGAAATCTATCGGTCATCCCACAGTCCCGCATTCAGCAAGCTGATCTTATCCACCTGTAGTCTGTGAAATCTGAGAAGCATTTGAAATGGATCTATGTTTTGTGTTGACCTGGGTATATCTTTAGTAAGATGTGTTCTGGCTGGAAAGCATAATATTTTCAATAAAGATAATATATCTCTGCAGTCCAGGACCACTACTTGTGGGAACAGTTAGGCTTATGATGATGATTAGATTTATATAGAGCTTTATTGCTGATGCCGGAGACCATATTTCTGCTACAACCCGAGCTGAACAAGGCATATATATAGATTATTTAATACCTTTCAATGCATAACTTTTGCTATAAAAGAAGGTCAGTAGCATAAAACACAATGTTTAAGATAAAACAGCAAATAAAGCAATAACACATGCAACAAATAACGTATAAAATAAGATGTAAAAGAGATAACGTCCCTTTCTTTTCCCAGTTCAGACCTGTGCTCTCCATTAGACTTAGTGAATTCAGCCTGCCCACCTCCACTTCAAACAGTGCCTTATATCTGCAACTGTGGTCCTCCTTTCTTTAGGCCTGAGCATTACACAGTATTGTTATTAATTTCTATGCTGCAGACAGAAATAAAACCACCATGCTTGTAACAAAAGAGAGTCTTGGGGTTTAATTTAGAGCTTGGGAAACAGGTTACGACATCCCACACGTGATGGATATCCCATTTGCTTTAATACAAGTTCCATAGTAAGTAATATACTTATAGTAAGGGCCATAGTACTTAATATACTTATAATACATAATATATTTGTAATAAGCCAGAATGGATAACCATCATGTTTATAACAGAGTAACCCATTCACCAAACTGTAAATAAGACCCCTGGTCACAAAGCAACAACCTTATTGCAATTGTGTTGTCTCCTACTCCTGTTCTCCTCAACCAAAATACAGTTCCCTGTTCCTAAATCACTTTGTATTTGGACGAATGAAATAAAAGTCTAGGAGAGCTTATCAGTCACTAGAGTGGGTTTGAATTTATCTAAGTAGGTTTCTTGCGGAAGACTAGGGGTCAACCAATATCCTTCTACTTTCTTCAAGTGCTAGACCAAGGGGTGGATAAGTCCATTGGAGTACTCAGATTTGTGGCACAGAAGAGGTGCAATATGTACTCCCTTTAATGTAAGCCATGCTGAAAATATATTTATGCAACAAGCAGAGTCATCCGAACTTGATCAGAATTTCAATGTTGATGGAAATGTTTGTCTTCCCACAACTGAAGATATGCACTCTCCTTCTCAGTCAACCAATCCGACTTCTCCAGTTTCTGCAGTTTTAAGCCTTAAGGACAGCTTTTGTTTGTTCACTGAGGTAATGAATTGGCATAATCCGATCTAATTTAGAGGGCACCCACGACAAAGAGCTGTTTCCACCATTTTGAATCTTTGTCTCTGATAGCTCAGAATAAAATTGCATACTTGTAATGAAACTGGCGAATTTCGAAATAGCAAGTAGTGAAGTTAAGCCGAGACCATGGCAAATGTTTTTTATCATGCGCTGTTCTAATAAATTAGTTATAAATGTGGAGCACTCGATAACTACAGTACACCACCGAGTCTTTAAAAATATGACAATTCAATAACTCTTCAAAAACATATTGATTTACCACTTTCAAACTACCTTAGAACTATAGCTTTAGAAATGTGTCTGTCCTAATTCCAAACCAAAATCAAGACGAATTCCATAACTATCCATGACTATACTTAGTGAACTTTGAGCAGAGGAGATATGGTTATTTTGATTTCACAAGTATATGCGAATGGATTTTCTCATTAAAGTAAGATGTGCCTGTGAGCATGTGTACAATTCCCACCTTGGTGTTCAACCTAAAACACATCTGCTTTCTCTTATTTCTCTAGGGAACAAAAAGTTGATCGTGGGGATGTGAATATTTGTTTTTATGTGGCACAACCATCGAACTTACACAGGGTCAAAATGTAAAAAAAATACTTGTATCTAATTACTCACTATTATGTAATGTAACTGAAGGTATATGCAACAATCCAAAAACTATGTACCAACCATGGACGATGAATTGTCCAAACAACAGACAGAGGTTCGTTCATATTGGTGACTGAGAGCAAGTGGCAATGTATTCTCAGTATGAGTAGTGACAGGAATTAGCACATTAAACAGACTCCGCTTGATTAACTGTGGTCAAGAACAGTGTGACACTGGCACGACTGGCACGGCGGTACTCTGGCAGTGCCAGATGGATAGGATTGTAAAGGCCAGTATGCATTTTGTTTTGCTTCTGTGGGTCGTGACTGGGCCAAAGGAAAAGGACGACACCCTGGGCCTTTCAAGCCAGCCAATCTGCCAGTGCCGAGGTGCCAGAGAGGTCAGTCTATTACTGTTCTTGAGGACAATTAATCTGTAAACCCTGTCTGCGTTGTCATGGATGAAGGAATTCAGTCGAACATCAGTCATGGAATACATAGGATCCAGAATGTAGGTGTGTTTTGGTTGTAGTCTGTGCGTTCATCCTTGCTGTGGCACCTGGATGTAGCTGCTTTCAAGCCAGTTAAATTGACGCTTTTACGCGATTTATTGTTAAGAAGGAAAATTAGGCATTATCCTAAAGTTATTTGAAATGTAGCGCTGTCTAGTTTCCCATAAATTGCCAACGCACTCTTTTCAGTGGCTATCAATGTCTTCAATAACTCCATTAAAACCATTTGAGATCAAGAGCTTCCCTCCCTAACTTTCCGTTTATGTCAGCAGAGAAGACACTGACAGATCCTTTAAGGGGCACTCTGGAGAGAAGTGCATCTATTGATTTATCAGTGTAAACAAAGTGTCCCGCCAAGCTTCCATGAGCTATTTTCATTTCTGTACTCGGGGGCACTGGATTTCTATAAAGCTTCCTTAAAGAAAAATTCCATTCAGTAGGCCACAGAATTACTTTGATTGTTAATGTTAAAACCCAGATAAATATCCAGAGAGGAGAATAAATCATCATACAAGGGCACCGCCGTGTAAAACCAGCAATACCTTGATGCCAGTGCATGAATAAAAATAAAAGTCACAATTTTCCATACATACTGCTATATGGTGTATGTACGGTGCGTTGTGAGAACATGCCCTGCAATTTCAGTCCTTAGCGATTAAAATGAGCGCACAGTATTTACAGAAATCAATTGTAACTCCAAATGTGTTTGGAGGAAAGCCTCTAGTTTTTTTGTATGATTCATCTGCAAACTCACATTATAAATGTGAAAGCACAGACGCAATATTAGTTGGTTCTCCAGTATTCAATGAATATCATAATAATCACAGAGATGTATGCCATTATTCTAGTTAATCCATGCCCAAATTTAAAATCTCAAATAGATATTTCTGAACAGAAAGTATGCGTAAAATATATCTATCCGAGTGCCCGAACTTGGCCTGGTAACTCCGTCCACCAGAGTTGTTAATATCAAGGGCATTGGTAACTCCAGGGCCGGAGTTACCAGTTATTATAAGAGGTAATTTGTGTGTCCCTGATAGATGGTAAATTATCAGGACAATCTGTGATTCCAGTCCTGGAGACTCGCCTGCTAATATCACGTGTAGTCTTTGGTAATAGCCACAAGAGCTGCAGAGCTACCACAGGACTCATAATTTTCTTTGGGTAGGTAGGTACTACCAGCCACGTCAGAATTCAGGGATTATAGGGAATGTTCATTTATATACTGTTAATCTTCATTCCCCCGATTAGGGATTCGCCTCATCTCACTCTTTACTAAAGCGGACTGGGACCAGGAGGATCACATGAGGGGCGATGAGTGCCTAGACCTGAAGTTTAGGTAGATTTTTATTATTAAACAAAACAGACCCATTGCTGTTTGGAGAGGAGACTGTCCTTCTTCCTGTAAGTCTTCGTCCTCTACGCAGCGAGCAAACTTTGCCAGTTCTCAGGAAATGAATAGCAGAGTTCTACACAGATTAGGAATTTGCCATCAGCAGCCCCTCCTCTGATTCTTTATGCTCTGCCAGCAAGATTGAACCCCTGAGGTCCACTGACTCTTAGAAGATTCTGCCCCAGGAAAAGGCCGAGTAAGAGATGCCTTCAGACGTATTTATACTAACCCCAAGTAATGTAAAATGGTGGGAGCTCCCTTGTGATGTAACCTGCTAAAAATGATTAGCAGGAGACTGTGAATATTGCTGTTTTATAAATTAAAGGTTATTTGGGGATAAAGTCAAACATCACTGAACAGACATGACACTCACTAGTACATAGCCGAACCTTAATCTTCAGTTGTAATATTTTACAGAACAGTCAGCAGCAGCATAGAGACTTCAAGGACACAGACAAAAGTAGCACAAAGGACGGGTGGTGCTTGGGTAAATACAATGGAATTTCTTCATCAGACGAAGAAGTTTAAGGAGTGCATTATTTTTTCTTTAACACAAAAAACTAGGCAATAGTAATAGAAATATAGCACGAACAGCAGCAACTCAAGCCTGGAACTAAGGCCTACTCTAGGGACCTCCTGGCCTCAACTCCGTGCGAAGGTGGGTGCGGGTGGATATCAGTATGCCCTGAGCTTGCCTTTCTCCAGCAGTGTGCTCGAAGGAGGGTAGGAACACAGATCCACTCAGAGTCTCTCTTGCCCCAACACTGTTTACCGAACAGAGGGTCGGAAATCTACTTAAAGGTTGGGGTAGGGACCTGCTGCTGTGTTCTCTGTCTTTGCTTAGAGACCCTCTGCAGGACAACTGCCCAACTAGACTTTTTTTTAAAATGTTCCTGGAAGCCTCAGCAGGCTCCTAAGAGGACCCACATCATGCCATTCAATATCAAAGCGTGGCTGTCTGGAACCCTCTGCTGGCCCTTGTGTTAAATCACAATTGTCACAGACACAGCATTTCTCTTTCACTGACCTTAGCTGCTAGCAAATGACAGTCAATGACCATTAAATGACCGTAATGCTCACTATGCTGGTGCTCAGACCGTCTCTGCAGATGCTTAGACTCTATCAAACCCTTCTGTTTTGCATCTTCCTTTCTATAGACACACTGTCCTCAGCCCACCATATGTTACCCACAGCTGGCCCTTCAGGACACCAAATAGACCCTCACCTAAACCTAAGATGTAGTTAGATGGCCCTGATATTCCATATTATAGTCCTCCTGTACCCTTAGTTTGTCTTCACAGACCCACAGCTGGTACTTGTACACCCACCAATTCTCACTGTAACACTGCCAGAGTTAGTAGGCTCTCAACCCCTGGGACCTCCTCCATGGATCTTGGAGCAATTATAGAGTCCGAATATCACCTTAACTAGCCCCCAAATGCACTTTGTTCAACGTAAAGTAACCCCAGAGCAGTGCTTCTGCCCCTCAGACCCTCACAATGAGTCTTAATGTACCCTCAATTGCTCATCCATGCACTCAGATATTTTTAGACACCCTTCATCAACTTTGATATTCGAAACTGATTAAAGAAAATGCACTATGACACGAACGAGTGACAGATCAATAATGATGTACAATACAATCATCAGTACAATAGCGTCTAAAGAGGGTGGGGGCAGATGGTGCCTGTTTCCCAGCTCTAGTTGTATTGCCCCACAAACCCCTGTGCCCTACCACCAAAGCTGTTGAATGTGCCAAGAAGCAACACAGAAACAAATACATTACAAATGAAATTGGTGCACCTTTATTTCTTCATCTACCTTTCACTGCAAAGCAATGTTTGCTTTAGGCAATACACATTTTGCTTAAAATGTTTTATTCTAACTTTCTATGTATTGGTGTATATGTTACAATTGTAACTAAAGATATGTACACCCATCCATGCAAAATCAGATATAAACATTTTGAGCAAAAATGCATTTTGACTTATTCTGGGTGTTATCTTGTGTATGGGACTACAATAATCTTACGATTAAAATCACAGCTAGAGTGACAGACATTGAGGTGAGCAGATTCAGAGTGTCAGTGGCGTTGTAGGATGCTCCATACAAAGGAGCTGCTCTACACACTCGAAGAAGGCAGCATAGCAGCAGGGACCTCTGTGGGAGGAAACTCCAGAAGCTTCTCCCATTTCAAAGTAGGCACCAGATTTAAATATGTGACCCTCAGACCCACTCTTCAGATCACTGTTGGACCTTCGGAAGACTCAGAAGAAGGACTGCTCTGCTACAAGAAGGACATATTTTCTGCCTTGCTGCCTGAGTAAGAAAGACTGGACCTGCACCTTGAACCCAGGACCACCAGAGTGACTCCAAGGGCCAGTTGTCTGTCTTCCTGATCAGAGCCTCAGGGACAGAAAAGGCTTAAATCTTAAATCCTACACCTAGACTGTGCCTGCTGTGAATCTTGACCCCCCCCCACCCCAAGAGTGGGGTCTTTCCAGTCCTGGACCCTTAGAAGTGGTATTAAAAATGCTCTGCCAGCCCAGCTGTGGTCCCCGATCAGAACCAATGCAACCCAACGCAGCCCTCACAGCTTCTCATTGGAGCCAATGCAACACAACTTGATGTGGACCTCGCAACACAGCCCTCGTAGCTCCTCCTCAGAAACTATGCGACTCAACTTGATTCAGGACTGCGCATTGCTCACCACAACTGCTGTGGTGCAATGCCTCTCATCAAGTACATAAGATATAATTCTCAGTGGCCCTAATCTTGTCCTGGTATCCAGACCACTCTCCAGCTTAGCCATCCTGAACTTGTGATCTAGTCCTGGTGCAAATGGATAACCACAGTAAGCCCTTTGTGCTTATACGCACTATTTTTACCTACACCTTTAAAATTTCATATCCCTGGTTATATTAATTGGATTTTTGTCAATTTGATATCAAATAATACAATAAAATGTACTCTATTCTTCTAAATTGATATGGGATATTTCTGGTGTTGTATTTTCACTTTATTACTGTTTGTGTGAGCATGAATCCTTTATACATTTCCTCTGAGTTAAGCCTGACTGTTTTTGTGACAAGCTACTAGAGGGTAAGCACAGGTTAATTTAGTAGCTATTTGAGTTTCACCTGAAAGAGATTGTGGTTGTGGCTTTAGAGGGGCTCACACGCCCTTCAAACAATAATCACATTTCTCATAAGGTCTCTTGATATTAAAGTATAAGTGCTTACTTTGTCCTCATTTAGATATCCTGTCTGTGTAAATCCCATTATTTCCTATGGGATTTAGATTTCAGTGGATGGGATATCTGTCACTATTGTGACGGAGTAGCTCATCCACCAATATCTAAATCAGGCTCTTTGTTTCCTAATGAAACAGATCTATTGCTGTCAACACATTTTCAAGTGTTAAATGGAAACTAATATCAAATTAATCTTGGTTCAACACAGTGTGCCACCACAAACCCAGATAAAGTGCTGCTGCTTTTCAAGATCATTCAAGTAATCCATTGTGGTTTAATGACAGCATTCATTAGACCAAACTTATTGAGCAAAATTAAAGTGCATGTGCTTCAAAAAATGCAAGGGTGCAAGTAGCACATTGACAGTGTTGATTCAAAAATATGTAGAAATGTGAACCACAATAAAGTGTTAATACTCTTCACAGTCACCTAACTGATCATTGTGGATGAAAGGCAATTAACCTACTTGTATAAATCACATCCAAGGTCAAGTAAAACCCTGAAGTGCTTAGATAACATGTTCCATAGTCCTAAGAAAAACAAAGAGAGTCTGTAAAAGAAATAATATCCTTCATCTTCATCAGTTGAAATCACAGTTAAACATGCAGTTCTGCATCCACATTCTGAGCTCATGGGATCTCTCTTCCCAAAAAACTATTAGTCTTGATTCCGATCTTAATGTTTTTTCACAGCTTCATCATCTTATATGTTTGGGAACATGTTGTAATCCATAGTGACACAAAACTTTTCCATCTACTTCATGTGTTTCCCAAATATGCTTTGCAGTGGCGGAGGAGAACTCCTTGTTTTTAATCCACTGATTTTGTTGTAAAATTAGAGTTTTCACCTTATTATTTGTGCTTCCTACATGTATGATTTCACATCTGATGTGTTCCTTAATTTCTTTTCCGGTTCATAGTAGATTTTGTAAGAACATATAAATATAGACATATATATATATATATATATATATATATATATATATATATATATATATATTATATACACTCACATTTTGATAATTGCCCTCTGCAGGTGTCCCCACCATCTGTATCTGCGGCCAATAGTATGCTTCCCCCCAAAAAAAAAACACTTATAGAAATGCCACTGCATCTGTATCTCCACTGTGTAACAAGGCTCCTTTGAGTAACATACGGAAGGGCTCCTGTTGTATCTCCTCTTTCAAACTAATATTTGTTAAAAAGAAAATATTCCTGCATCTGTGGACTATACAATGACTAACATACAAACCTTTAAATTATAAGAAGTGTGCTTCATTCCATTAGAAACTCCTGATTCCATCATTTTTTATGTAATAAAATAGTACAGAGTGATTTTAATAATCTGTGGTTCCTTCCTGTGTTAGGAGATGGGATATGTGCTTCTAATGGATCCTTGCAACAGGCACTCAGTGCTAACCCTGTGATCAATTGGTATGTCTGACTTTTCCAAACTTTGAAATCAGAACCCATGGTTCTGAAAATAATTAATCAAATGTTGAGGTACATTATTAGCTGAAAAAGAGGCACTATATCAGTGTGACAGCAGTGGTGAGGTGGGACAGGATGGGGGTGAAAAAAAAGAAAAAAATCTCTTATCTTTTTGGGAGACGCGTTTGTCTCCCCTCTGTCTTCGTCCTTTCCTGTTCCAGGCTGCACATAGGCTCCCAGCCAATCACGAAGCTGCTGTCACCAGCATCACAGCAGCGTAGTGATTGGTTTGAGCGGCCTGCTTCACCGCTAAGACTGGGAGTGGGCACCTGGGCATGTTGTCCACTCAGCTGTGCAATACAGCCAAGTACTGTAGGAGGCTGGCCTGGCTTATAGTGGGTACCTGATGGTACTTATACCTTGTACCAGGTCCAGTATCCCTTATTAGTAGATTAGTAGTGTTCTAGCAGCTTAGGCTGATAGAGGTAGCTATAGTAGAGCAGTGTAGGCTGAACTAGGAGACATGCAAAGCTCCTTCTATACCACTCATATCATATAGCACTATATCATAGGAAAACACAATACTCAGAGTTACTAAAAATAAAGGTACTTTATTTTAGTGACAATATGCCAAAAGTATCTCAGAGGATATACTCCCTTGGGAGGTAAGTAGTATACACAAAATATACACACAAACCAAAATCAGGTAAGTAAAACACTTAGAAAAGTAGTGCAAACACTGTAGCACACAATAGAATGCAATAGGAGAAAATAGGCCTAGGGGCAACACAAACCATATACTCCAAAAGTGTAATGCAAACCACGAATGGACCCCAGGTAGTGTAGTGTGTAGAGGATCGCTGGCAGTGTAAGAAAACACTAAGGGTGTCCAAGATACCCCACCCCAAGACCCTGAAAAGTAGGAGTAAAGTTACCGTACTACCCCAGAAAAGACAGTAAAGTCGAGATAGGGGATTCTGCAAAGACAACAACTGACTGCAAAGCACTGAAGACATATTCCTGGACCTGAGGACCTGCAAGGGAATGGGACCACGGCCAAGAGTCACGCAAGTGTCCAGGGGGGCAGGAGCCAACGAAACCCCGATAAAGGTGTAAAAGGGCTGCCTCTGGGTGGAAGAAGCCGAAGATTCTGCAACAACGGAATGTGCCAGGAACTTCTCCTTTGGTCAGAAGATGTCCCACAGCGTGCTGGAGGATGCAGAGTTGTTTCCACTCAGAAAGACTGCAAACAAGCCTAGCTAGCTGCAAGTGTTGCAGTTGAAGATTATGGGTGCTGCCAGGGCCCAGGAAGAACCAGGAGGTCGCCCCTTGGAGGAGGAGACAGAGGGGGCGCTCAGCAACACAGAAAGCCCATGCAGAAGCAGGCAGGACCCGCAGAAGCACCTGAACAGACGATCAGGAAATCTGAGCAAGATGTTTGTCTCAGCACAACAAAAGAGGGTCCCACGAAGTTGGAGGTCAACTCAGCGAGTTGGGCAATGCAGGACAGAGTGCTGGGGACCTGGGCTGTACTGTGCAGAAAGGAAGTCTTGAAAAAGTGCACAGAAGCCCTAGCAGCTGCAGATCATGCAGTACACAGGATTACTGTCTGGTGTGGGGAGGGCAAGGACTTACCTCCACCAAATTTGGACAGAAGGACCACCGGGCTGTCGGGTCACTTGGATCCAGATCCTGTGTTCCAGGGTCCACGCTCGTCAAGATGAGAGGGGACCCAGAGGACCAGTGATGCAGAAGTTTGGTGCCTGCGTTAGCAGGGGGAAGATTCTGTCGACCCATGGGAGATTTCTTCTTGGCTTCCAGTGCAGGGTGAAGGCAGACAGGCCTCAGAGCATGCACCCCTAGGAAACAGTCGAGAAAGCCGGCAGGATTAGTCCCTACAATGTTGCTGGTAGTCTTCTTGCTACTTTGTTGCGGTTTTGCAGGCGTCCTGGAGCAGTCAGCAGTCGATCCTTGGCAGAAGTTGAAGAGAGAAGTGCAGGGGAACTCTGGTGAGCTCTTCCATACGTTATCTGAAAAGAAACCCACAGAAGAGACCCTAAATAGCCCTCATAGGAGGATTGGTTACCTAACCAGGTAAGAGAGGGAGGGGTCTCTGATGTCACCTGCTGGCACTGGCCACTCAGAGGTCTCCATTGTGCCCTCACACCTCCTCATTCATGATGGCAGAGGTCTGGGACACACTAGAGGAGCTCTGGGCACCACCCCTGGGGTGGTGATGGACAGGGGAGTGGTCACTCCCCTTTCCTTTGACCAGCTTCATGCCAGAGCAGGGGCTGGGGGCTCCCTGAACCGGTGTAGACTGGCTTATGCAAAGAGGGCACCATCTGTGCCCTTCAAAGTATTTCCAGAGGCTGGGGGAGGCTACTCCTCCCCAGCCCTTAACACCTATTTCCAAAGGGAGAGGCTGTAACACCCTCTCTATGAGGAAATCCTTTGTTCTGCCTTCCTGGGACTGGTCTGCCCAGACCCCAGAAGGGCAGAAACCTGTCTGAGGGTTGGCAGCAGCGGTAGCTGCAGCGAAAACCCCAGAGAGCTAGTTTGGCAGTACCCGGGGTCCCTGCTGGAGCCCCGGGGATACATGGAATTGGCACCCCAATACCAGAATGGTATTGGTGGGACAATTCCATGATCTTAGACATTTTACATGGCCATGTTCGGAGTTACCATTGTGAAGCTACACATAGGTATTGACCTATATGTAGTTCACGCGTGTAATGGTGTCCCCGCACTCACAAAGTCCAGGGAAATTGCCCTGAACAATGTTGGAGCACCTTGGCGAGTGCCAGGGTGCTCTCACACTTAGTAACTTTGCACCTAACATTCACTAAGTGAAGGTTAGACATATAGGTGACTTATAAGTTACTTAAGTGCAGTGTAAAATGGCTGTGAAATAACATGGATGTTATTTCACTCAGGCTGCAGTGGCAGTCCTGTGTAATAATTGTCTGAGCTCCCTATGGGTGGCACAAGAAATGTTGCAGCCCATAGGGATCTCCTGGAACCCCAATACCCTGGGTACCTAGGTACCATATACTAGGGAATTATAAGGGTGTTCCAGTGTGCCAATCAGAATTAGTCAAATTAGGCACAGAAGTGACAATTTTAAAAGCAGAGAAAGCATAAACACTGAGGTTCTGGTTAGCAGAACCTCAGTGATACAGTTAGGCACCTCACAGGGAACACATACAGGGCACACTTTATGAGCACTGGGGTCCTGGCTAGCAGCATCCCAGTGACACAGACAAAAACAAACATACATAGAAGTAAAAAATGGGGGTAACATGCCAGGCAAGATGGTACCTTCCTACAGGTAGAGAACATGCAAAGGGCACACTTTGTGCTGCACATATGCCTCACCAAGCCCTCCTCTGGCCCCCTCCCTCCAGCCCAGCCCCGCCCCGCCTGTCCCTTCTCCCAGGAAAAATAAAATGCTAATAATGTTGCGTTATTAGCATTTTATTTTTCCTTTCCCCATATTCCAGTGGGGTGACGCTCCTCCGCCTTAGTGAACTTGACTTTGACTTAGGTGGTAACCACTACAGAATTTGACAGAGCAGTATCTCTAAACAAACCTACACCACATACAAATTATTTTGTATTCACATAAGTTTCTCTAAAGATTCTATGGCAAGGGAGAGGTTTTTGATGATATTAGATTAAATAAGTTATTCCTCCAAAGTTTGTCTGGAGACTCATTCTACAGAACCACCTAGATATTCCCGATCTGCTACATAGGAGTACGTCTAATGCACACTGGCAACAACTTATGTTTGTTTTTTTATGGTAAGTGAAAAATACTGAGTTCCGTTTCTCTGGAGAGGAGTTGGGAACAGATGCTACATGGGTTGCAGAGTATGTTGCATAGTGTATTAGATGCTATAGATATCAGCTCGAGTAATAAAATGTCTGACTAAGCTGTTTTATTCATAAAAGGTACATTTTGCACTTTTGCAAGAATGTAAGATCTTTCTGTTTCCCGAAATTGTGTAATATGCATTGCACAGCCAACTGTAGTTCAACTTGAATAATGCATTTGAGTGAGTTAAATGGTAGTATTCATGGGTCATCTCAAACTCGGCAAACAAATGAGTGTAATGAAGGACAGACACCTGTAAAATAGCTAAATTCATGTAGCCTGGGCCACTTTCCAAATATTGGCTGCTAATACTCTCAACTTTTTACTTTGATTGGTCGGTGCTTCAAAGACAGTTGGAGGCTGATTGCCTCTGCTAAAAATCCTCCAGCCAGCACTGCGACCAACACCCACAGACCATGCCCTTTGGCTGCGCACAATGGTTGTTTGTTGCAAGTCCTAACCTACAGAGGGCCCTACGACCAACCCTCCCCAGCCTGCTGACCCCAAACGTTCACGGACATCAGCCAGGTGCAGTTGGGTTGACACCTGCATCGCACATCAGTGCTCACCCTTTGCCAATCTGCTGCAGGGTTCACCACAGTGCCTTGATTTCAGCCAGACCCTTCTACCATCTCTTCACCATGGACAGCCACCTCCTGGTGTGCGCAGCCTTTAGTTGAGCACAACAAGGCTGGTCACAGGACCTTGCTTCGGGCCAGGCTCTGTGTCCTATCATCCCTAAGGTTCTATAAGCGCTAATAACTTTGCACCCATTTGATAAATCTCCATGAAACTTTAAAGATCTATCCCATTTTCTACATTGGCGGATAATGCAAGTGTTTGTGGTTATTCATCAAGGTGCAAAGAAAAAACAGAGGGTCCCAATATGCGTTTTGGCACCAATGCATTTTCCATAGACGTTGTGCTCATACATAGCTGAGCAAATTTGAATGCAATTTGGCAGAAATAGAGATTATGGCATGTAGATGATCCTTTTGGATAGTAAAGGTAAGAATTTTTTAATTTATAAGGTATTTTAACTTAGTGATATCTGTTGTTGCAGTAATTTTGCAGTGTGTCGTGAAAGTACCAAAGTGTCTACGAATGATAAGGATTGACTAATGACTGCCTTTACAAACATTAAAGAGAGCCATGTTGTTTTAAGACCACTTTCCCTGTGTTCTTGGTTAGGGGCTTAGATATAGGCAAGCAATAGGTTTTAAAATTTTCCCTTAAAGTGGTAATAAGTAGGGGAAAATTATACATAGTTTCTATATATTTTAAAAAAAAAATCATAGGGTACTGCTGCACTACCAGGGAGGTATTGTGGTGCTGAATAAAAATAATACCCCCAAAAAAATATTTTTAAAACACTGTAATACACCATATTTCACAAATATAGCATACTAGAGTGTGTTTTTTATTTGTTACATATTTAATTTAGAAAAAAAAAGTGTACGAAGTACTGCAAAAATACTGAGAAGTTATAGCACAACTTAAAAACAATTTTAAAAAGTACATTTGTAAATAAAATAGTAGTTCCCAGGTGGTAGTATGGTACTCCATAAACCTTTTATAAAAAATACATAGACCCATATAAATTCATTTTCCAACCTATTATTACTTTAATAAATTGGTAGTAGGTAGGAAATAATAATAAAACCTGCTACTTCCCTATAATTAGGGCCGTACCCCAGAACACAAGCAAAGTGTATTAAAAAATGTGTATGCATTTACATTTTGTAAAGGCAGCTATTACCCAATTATATGCAGCCTTGTCATCGGCATGTACTGCAGTATATTGCAAAGCTACTGCCATATTCCACCCCATAATGTATAACTAAGGGCCAGATGTATAATTGTATTTTGTTACCCTTTAGTGACGCATGGTCTTGCATGTGCAGCGTAATACTTAAGTAACATTTACAAAGCAACAGAAGGCCATCATGGTTGATGTATTGTTTGGTCAATCTGTAGAAACGCCATGCAGGGAAAATTGCTGTCTTGCATTAATCTGCACACCATATTGTACATTCCTGACAAATTTAATGTACATCCGTACACCACTCCACGCCACTCCACTGTACGCTACTCCAGCCTTCGGCACTCCACTGTATGCCATTTCACTGTATGCTACTCCACTCTGTTATTCCATGCAACACGACTCCACTTTACACCACTCAGCTCTATGCTATTCCACTGTATGCCACTCCACTGTATGCCACTCCACTGTAAACTGTTCCACTGTATGCCACTCCAGTGCACACTACTCCACTCTACATCACTCCACTGTATGCCACTCTACTCTACACCATTCCACTCAATTCCACTGTATGCCATTACCCTCCATGCTAGGCCACTCTACACCACTCCACTCTACGCCACTCCAGTCTGCGCTATTCCACTGTACGCAACTACACTGTATGCACTACACTGCGTGCTATTCCACTCTACCCCACTATAGTAGACCACACTCCATTCTTCAGCACTCCACTCTACACTATTCTCCTATTAGCCCCTCCACTGTATGCAAATACACTCTATGCATCTCCACGGTATGCCACTTCAATCTATACCACTCCACTCTAAGCTATTCCACTCCACTATTTCATTCCACTGTTTGCCACTCCACTGTACACTGATATATTGTACGCCAATCCACTCTAAGCTATTGCAGAGCATGCAACTTCCCTCCACACCACTCAACTCTATTCCACTCTACCCCACCCTATGCTACGGCAGTGTACTCCACACCACTCCACTGTACACTACTCCACTCTATGCTATTCCACTCTGTGCCACTCCTCTGTATGAGACTCAAGTCTAGGTCACTCCACTATATGCCACTGCATTGCACTTCACTGTACACTACCCCACTCTACACTATTCAACTCTATGGCATTCTAGTGTTCGCCACACACCTCTATACTTTTCAGCTGTATGCCACTACAATCTACACCACACCAGTCTATGCTGTCCACTGTATGCTACTCTACTCTGTGCCACTCCACTGTTGCTATTCCACTGTGCTCTGTACAGTGGAGTGACATGCTGCACAATACACAACTTCACTGTACCCCGCTGCACTGTACACTATCCCACTGAATGCAACTACACTCTACACCACTCCACTATATGCTATTCCACTCTACCCCATTCCACTGTGCACCACTTCCATCAAAGCCACTCCACTGTACGCCACTCCAATCTAAGCTACTCCACTCTTTTCCAGTCCACTGTACAACACTCCACTCTACACTATTCCAGTGTAAGCCACTCCACTGTACACCATTCCAATGTACGCCACTGAACTCTACGCTACTTCAATCCACAGGACACCACTCTACTTCACTCCAATCTATGCTACTCCATTCTGCGCCACTCCAATTTATGCCACTCCACTCTACACCATTCCACTGTACACTACTCAAGTATGGTCCAGGGCCCACTTGCAGCCATCTTGACCTTTGCATATGGCCCCCCTCACGGAACAACAGCACTGGGATGCTATTAACTTGAGAGAGAGCACTAACAAGCAGAAATATGTTAACTAAACTGCACATTTACTTACAGAATAACTGAAGTAAAAGAAAAGATGCAAATAAGGTGTTGTGCACCACTTAACTTTAGAACACATTTTTTATAACAAATCTTGTAATAATTGTGTAAAAGCATGGTAACATAGCTATAAAGTTTGAAAAGGTGTATTTCATTAACATGCAGATGTGTTCCACCTTAGTACATCAAATTATATTAGTGTATTGAGAATTAATTTTTTTAAGTGATTGTTTTGAAAAATGGACATAGAAACATTCACACCTCCTCACTGCGATGACAACAATCCCAATAGTGAACTATTCCTGAGCTCATATATTTCAAGGTGCTCTTATAAGTGGTAATGAAGAAAAAGGAAGCACAATTAAATTCCTAGGATCACACAATTTGGTCAAGTGGGGATGCCAGGATTGATCCAGGTTTTCTGGTGCCCCATTGAACCATATTTTTTCATTCCATTTCAGTAATCAAGTTACTTGCTGTTTATGCTTTACTCTCCCAAGGTACAGATAGATAGATAGATAGATAGATAGATAGATAGATAGATAGATAGATAGATAGATAGATAGATAACCATGTTAGGCCAATATGCAACTTTATTAAGCAAATACCCATTTTGTATTTTATCATATTACATTATATTTTTGAATGATTAGCTAGAAAAAAACTGTACCTTCAAGGCACACCTATAATGGGCACTGATTGGAAATTAAATATCTAGGTTTACCTTTCAATAAAATATTGATGATAAAATATAAGACGGTAGTGATGGCCAGCGGAATATGCAAATCTGTGACGACAGTATTTACCACATAATGGTGGACTTACTACAGTTGCTAAAAGAATTGCCACGCAATTTACAATTTTCGCCAGCAATGCTGTTTCTAGCTCAAATGGAAAGAATAATACTGTCAGAAAATATACCACATAATTTGTCTGTTTCGTAGGATAATTTAGATAGCCTAGCCCTATAATTTAGATAACTTTGACACATAATCCTAGTGACCCTGACAATGGTAAAACTCTGCAGAGTGGTTTATGGACTTTCACTCTGTTGAGGAAATCCATATTTTAGCAAGAACTGTGAAATATTTTCAGGTTCCCTGTGAAAAATGGGCCTTTACACCAGGAGATTTTGTGCATTAAATTCACCCAAACGTCATATATTATTGTTCCTGAGATGTGTTCAGGATAACCGATATGAAAGCTGAAAGATTGCATTCAGAAGTGTTACTTTTTATTGTCTGACTTGACTGAGCAGCTGTTGCCAACTATGCGAGCACCATTAGAGAGGGGCTTTGGCTCCACCCACATGTTGGGACCCAAGAGTACATGTTTAGATTGGGCAGACGTTGTGTGCTTCCACAACAATGTGCTTCCCTCCACACAGTAATGTTCATTTTGTTATTTCTCAACCTGCATGAGCTTGAATTTTCAGGGGCACACAAATGGCATTGTAAAGCTATTAAAGTGTCTTGGATAACTAGATAAGTTATGGTGGTTTTCTCTGGCAGCTGCACAGATGGGATGGGGTAGTCATCAACCTGCATGGATTTTTAGGTCTAGCTTGAGTGCAATTGTCACCTGACCATCTAACCGACAATAATACTATTCCACAGTTCTCTGTTCCATGCTCTCTACTTGTAATGCTACACATTATAATACAGCATTTCTCTAAAGCCAGTCTTATTGGCATTGCATTTGTCTATACTTAATTTGGGGGCAGATTTAAGAAAGGTGGCGCGTCACAGAGGGCAGCACCACTTTCCTTGCACCCCTTAGCGCCCCACTACGTCACGATGTATGATCCATTTTTAAAATATAGCGCACCATGGCTCAGGTTAGGGGGCAATAGGGTCAGAATTTTTGACACTATTGATGTACTGTTCAGGGTTAGCACGAAAATTGTTGTGCTAACCATGAACAGGGGCCCATTGTAACAAATTGTTTGTCCCCCTGCGTTAAAAATACTGAAAAAAATGGTGCAAAGAAAGCTTTTAGATTTCTTTGTGCCATTTTTTCAGCCTCCCTAACAGGCGAACGCCCCCTTGAATACATTATGCATGGCATAGGTGCAAGGGGTTACAGAGTGGCGCAATGCATGCATTGCGCCACTTTGTAAATCTGGCATGGTGCTTTTGCCATAATATCGACACACTAGCGTCAAAGAAACGATGCTAATGTCTTAAAACTGCCCCTTTGTGATTTAATGTTATGCTGCAGAGCAGGATGGCCCTTTATCGGTCTCAGCGAATTAAACACTGGTCACTGACATGAGCAGTAGGGTGCAGATCGTGAATCCAAATCCTGGCAAGGCAAACACAGCTTTCTATGTTCCAGTGTTATTAAATAGGAAAATGACAATTATAAGACCATTTGTTTTCAGACCTTCACAACTTAAGTATGAAGTGAAGCGCTATAGGTAACACCATTATTAAAATTATTAAATGCACAGTACAGGTATTTTGGTTGAAACATTAAGAAACTGCGCTATGCGATGTCTCAGTGATTTCCGATGTATTTGCTCATTTAACGACTGAGTGGATAAAGCAGGCTTGCTCACTAAATTAATTCACTTACGGCAAGATAATCCTTTTTTCGACCGCACTGCTTAAAGCTCAGAATACGCACCTTTTAACGATTTAGACCGTGTATGATAGAATATCACGCGAGCTCTTTGCTCACTTTCAATTAAAACAGAAAAATATATTATGAACAAGATGTGACCTCAAATTGGTCTCTGCTCTCTAATGAAAAGGGAGCTGTGAATGGTAAAATGGCTTACCCATTGCTCCCCGTGAAGGATGGTTTCCACTGCCAGGGGCTAATTACTTTTAGCTGCAGACGCCAAATTTTTCAGCATAATACACTCTCACGATAGCACAAAGAAGCATTGGTGAGAAACCCTCTAAAACGATGCTGGAACTATGTTTTCAACATGCACAAAGGCCTTTCACTTGCATCGCTGGCTTTTTAATGTGCCTTATTGTCCAGATAGTTGCCTCGAGTGGCAGGGTCGATGTAAGGTTAATACAGCGATGATGACAGTGGCGAGAGAATGTGAGCTCTGCACATTGTATCTTCACAGTATGGGATTATCAGGCCACAGGTCTGATGCATGCCTCTCCCATTTCTTTGCTTTGTGTTCAGTGAATGCACATCATTCTCACAGAGTGTCACCCACCAGTGCACATCCTTCACAGTGGGAGTGTCACCTACCAGTGTACATCCTTCACAAGGGGAGTGTCACCTACCAGTGGACATCCTTCATAAAATAAATGTAACCTACTAGTGTGCATCCTTCACAGTGGGAGTGTCACCTACCAGTGCACATTCTTCACAACGGGATTATCACTCACCAGTGCACATCCTTGACAACGGGAGTGTCACCAACCAGTGCACATCCTTCACAATGGGAGTGTCAGCCACGGGTCACCTACCAGTGCACATCCTTCACAATGGGAGTGTCACCAGTTCAGAACCTTCACAATGCTCGTGTCACCAGTGCACATCCTTCACAATGGGAGTGTCACCAGTTCAGAACCTTCACAATGCTCGTGTCACCAGTGCACATCCTTCACAATGGGAGTGTCACCTACCAATGCACATCCTTCACAGCGGGACTTTCACCTACCAGTGCACATGCTTCACAAAAGAAGTGTCACCTATTATTGCGCATCCTTCACAACAGTAGTGCCACCAACAAGTGCGCATCATTCATAAAAGAAATGTCACCTGTTAGTGTGCATCTACCAGTGCACATCCCTCACGATGGGAGTGTCACCTACCAGAGCACATTCTTCACAACTGGAGTGTCACCTACCAGTGCACATCCTTCACAATGGGAGTGTCAGCTCCTTGTCACCGACCAGTGCATATTCTTCACAACCAGAGTGTCACCTACCCGTCCAAATACTTCACAACTAGAGTGTCGCCAGTTCACATCCTTCACAATGCTAGTGTCACCAGTGCACATCCTTCACAATGAGAGTGTCAGCCACGTGTCACCTACCAGTGCACGTCCTTCATAACCGGAGTGTCGCCTACCCGCGCAACCTTCACAATGGGATTTTCAGCCACCAGTGCACATTCGGCACAAAAGAAGTGTCACCTATTACTGTGCATCCTTCACAACAGTAATGACACATACCAGGGCACACCCTTCACAATGGGAGTGTCATCAACCAGTGCACATCGATCACAATGGTAGTGTCAGATTCCAGTGCACATCCTTTACAATGAGAGTGTCACCTGCCAGTGCACAGCCTTCGAAATGGGTTCTAATAGGTTATGACAGATCATCGTTTTCTGCTATGTAAATAATACAGCTAATAATACTGCATCCCCTTCTCCGGTGCTGATTTCTGAGACCGGACATTCCAAGAACAATATTAGGTTTCCATGTCCTGACGGTTAGTATGAGGTACGTGTACCTCCTTCATCTTTATCTTGAGTACTTTGAATTTAGCGGAAAAGGGTTTCTACCAAAGCCGTGTGTTCCTCATTGTTAACGATCGGGAGGTGCTTTGTCATCTTTCTTTATTTGGCAGCATGAAGTGTGAGTGCCTTGCTCCATATCTTAATATACATTGTTTCCGGCCATGGGCTTTTCATCTACAAATAATTATCAGTTGTTTAGGGAGCTGGGTTCTGGTTGTAGTACCCCCACTTTTTTGCCTGTTTTTTTAGATGCAACTTCAACTGAGGTGTACTGGTTCCTGCAAACCAGGCACCCAGTGCCAATGCTGCTTCCCTAAAACAAGTCACCTAATCACTTGATCCCTGAGTGACCAGTCCCTTCAGCACCTATGTAAGTCCCTTGTAAATGGTACCCCTGGTACTTAGGGCATGGGTACTGAAGAGGGCCCCTCAGAGCTGCAGCACAACTTGTGCCACTCTGAGGGGCCCAGCACCAATCTTATGCAGACTGTCAATGCAGGATTCATAACAAGGTGCTCCTAAAACTGAAAACACGACATGGCACACATTTGTGTGCCATGTACCCTCAAATACTTCTTATAATATCTGTAAGTCACCCCCACAGCAGGGCTTCAGCCCTAAGGCAGGGTGCAGTATATTACAAGTGAGGGCATATAAGCATGAGCAAACATGCCTCTACCATGTCTTTGTCGATTCTTAGACACAGTAAATGTGCAGGGATGCCATTTTAAATACATGAGCTGGACACTGGTCGCTACGAGTTCCCCACATACATGATGGCTTCTCTGAACCTAGGAATGTTTGGTATCAAACATATTGTATTAATAAACCCTCACTGATTCCAGTGATGGATTTATTACTACATACACCCAAAGGGCATCTTAGAGGTGCCCCCTGAAAAACCTACCAACTGCTGGTGAGCTCACAGACTGGTTCTGGACAGCCTGCCAACAACAGGCAGGAATCTGATACCCCAGGGGGAGAGCCTCCACTCTCAAGAGATCAGAAACAAAAGTCTGTCCGGGCCTGGGTATTACCTACCCCTCCTCACAGGAGGACCTGTGTTCCAAGACAAGAGCTTTAAAGAAGTCCACAGCCTCTGATATGCAGAACTGGCTTTCCTCAGGGGAAGATGCCAACCACCCTGCCTCAGAGCCCATCTGGCACCTGGACAGGCAGGAAAACTATCTATGCAGGAGGTGTGCCACAATTCCAGACTGGGGACACCCCTAGGGTGTCCCAGCCTGAAGTGAAGACAACTTAGGAAATTCCGCTATCTTGCATGTGATGAAATTTAGGGACTCTGGATGAGATTATGCACACTCCCCACAAGAAGTGGTGATCTTGGGGGTGTAGTGACCCCAAGGGTAAGTAGCCCATTGGCTACAACCCTTCACTCCCCTTAATGCCCCATTAATTGAGTTTCTAGGAGACCCCCTGACACCAGATCTTCAGATCTTTGCTAGACAAAAATGGAGAAGTGGATGAGAAGCCTGTCGAACACGAGTACAGAGGAGCACAACAGACTTGACGTCAACCCTGCCGGCCAGCCTGCTGTACCCGACCATTGAGGAGCAACTGACCCGTCCTGTCGCTGCAGCCTCCAAGAAACTGGGAGAGCTGCCAGTGCTGGGCAAATTGACAAGAAGAACTCCCTTGGAGTGAAGGAGCTGTTCCCCTTCATCTGCAGGTGCCCAAGAACTGTGAGGACCGAGACTGCCAAAAACACAATGCCAGGCATCCCCACTGCACCCAAGCTGCCTAGCCTGAGCTGAAGTGGGCCAACGGTGTCAACATGGTCCCCAGGCCCTCAAGAGATGAAGCCCACCCGAGCTTGCCCGCAGTGGACTTCCTAATGGTGTCTGCAGCCTGATTTTGTAGACTCCCCTTCACTGCAACCGCCTCCGGTGACGGTAAACCCGACTGTCCACACCACCTCTGCATCTGGTTGCCCAGGATCATGGAGAAGAGGACCACTGGTGTCCCTACATACCCAGGCTTGTGAGACCTAAGCCCAACTGTTGGTTCGGCCTGACTGACCACCTAGTCCACACCTGCAGGCTGTCTCTTTGGGTCCCCGTACAGCGACAGCCTTTGGTGATGGTAAACCAGAGAGTCCAAATCGTCTCTGCACCCAGATATCCCAGACAAAGGAGAACAGGACCTCTGTTGTCCCTATGTCCTCGAGCATTGCAAGAACTGATCGCCCTCATGGTTCACCTGGACTGGACACCCAATCCATGCCTGCAGCCTGTCTCTGTGGGCCGCCTGTATTACAAACACCTCAGGTGAGGGTAAACAAGATGGTCCAAACCACTTCTACAACCGGACGTTCTGGACTGATGAGAACAGGACCACTGGTGTTCCTGCATCCCTGAGCAGTGCAAGAACTGGACACCCTCAGTTGTTCACCCAGACTGGACTCTCAGTCCACCCCTGCAGCAAGGTTGTGATCAATCCAATCCCCATAGACTTACACATGGCATCTGACACTGAACTGCATCACTGCACCCGGCTGCCTCTGTGCCACCCGAGGTGATCTGTTGGTGTGGCCTTGGACCTTGCTGCATACTGACCTTAAGTCCAGGAACTTGGTCCCATAAGAAGCCGTACTATACCTACATGCATGGCTTGTTCTTCCTCCATTGGATAATATTACTGCATTTAAAAAATGCACTACTTTTGCAAATTATAAAAATTAATAACTCAAAAAGTACTCACCTTATTCCGATGATCTTGGTGAGTGTTCGTCTCACTCACTGCATGAGTGTGTGTTTTACATGCTTAGCACTACTCTATAATATGCCCAACCACACTACCCGAAAAGAGAGCATTTGGGATGTCATTTGAGCCTCTGTAATACCTCTGGGGACTGCTTGGACTCCTTGCACAGTGTACCTCATTTTGGTCTACTTTATAAAGACTCAGCTTCCTACAAGTTGTAGTAGTCTATTTAGGTGAAAGGATGGAGACAAAGACTACAATATTCAGAATACATCTGGTTGTCACACAATAGCCCGCAGTTACAAATATTGTATTGGCATTGATTACAGTGGTGATCAGCAAAATGTCAATGGCCTACTGCAGTTATGGGATGGACATACATCTGGACTATAAGCATCCCAATAATCAACCTGATTGTGCCTCTTCCCTAACAAATATGAAATTGTAATATTAAGCAGTTGTAGAAGCCTGCTGATGGTTACTTTGAATCCATTCCTTTAAACAAGGAATCTGTCAGTAAGTTGGAAAGAGGCTGTATGCATGTATTTAAAACATTTATAATCTGACACACTGAGGTTTATGGTGCTGGTGAGGGGGCACCTTTGCATTCTTCTAAACATATACATAATAGAATGCTTATTAAGGAAGAGTGTTCTTCTAAGCTTAGTATAATGCTCTGGCTCATCAGTGGGGGTTGAAACTGCAAGTATTTTTATTTTCCCCTGACCGCCCAAGTATCACTTGATAGTGGTACTATTAACCACTCCCTCAGAAGGCAAAGATGGTGCGTTCCAGTACATCTGCTAGAACAATAGGAAAGACCTGTGTTTTAGATGAGTGTGTGAACTCAATCAATCAATCAATCGACTTGTAAAGTATGACTTGTCACCCATGAAGGTATCCAGGCACTGGCAAGGTCCAGGGTCTCAGTCGAAGAGCCAGGTTTTGAGCATCTTATGGAACTCCATTAAAGCAGGTGGGGTCCTAAGGTTCAAGAGGAAGGCCTTTTGAGGCTTTGGCTGTGAATTAAGAGAAAGAGCATTCTCCTGCTGTGCTGTGTTGTATGCAGGGGGTATGGGCCAGCGTGAGTGAGGTGGAGCAGAGGTGTCTGGACGGTTTGTGGACTTTCAGGCAGTGGTTGATGTAGGCAGGTCCACAATCATGCTGGTTCTTGGGTGCGTGGTTGAGGAGCTTGAATTCTGGCATCTCTTCTGAACTTGCAGCCAGTGGAGTTTTTTGAGGTGGGGGTGGTGTGGGTGCAACGAGAGAGATTCAGGATAAGTCTTGCTGTGGCGTTCTTAATGGTCTGTAGTCTTTTAACTAGTTGGGCCTCAATTCCACCATGGAGAGTGTTTCCATTGTCCAGTCGACTGGTAAAGAGGGCTTGGGTGATGGTGCAGCTCGCATTTTTGGGAAGGCACTTGAAAATCTGATAACATGTGCAGGATGATGAAGCAGGAGGGTGATACTGCATTGACATGGGACCTCATTGTGAGTTTGCTGTCCAGGATTATACCGAGGTTCCTGGCATGCTCAGCTGCAGGTGGAGTAGGTCCTAGTTCTGTGGGCCACCAGGAGGTGTTTCTGGTGTAGTTGTTGCTGCTGAAGATCAAGACTTCCAGCTTGACTGTATTGAAACTGAGACAGTTATTCCTCATCCAATTGGCAACACTCATCATGCATTGTTTGAAGCTGGTTCTGGCTGTGGTGGAGTTTTCAGAGAAGGAGAGAATGAGTTGCGTATCATTGGCGTAGAATCTGATGTTGAGTCCAAGGGAGGACATGTAAATGTTGAAGAGTCTGGGGCTGAGTGATGAACCTTGTGGAAATACACAGATGACTAGTTTGGGTTGAGAAGTGTGGGGTGGAAGAAAAACTCACTGTGTACTGTCGGTGAGGAAGGAGGTGATCCATCTGAGGGCGGTTCTTTGGAGGCCTATTTCATGCTGACTGGTGATGAGCGTCTGGTGTGAGATTGTGTCGAAGGCTGCTGAGAGATTGAGGAGGATAAGGGCAGCTGTCTCTCATTTGTCAAGGAGAGCTGGGATGTCATCTGTGACCATGTCCAGGCTTTCTCTGTGCTGTGGTTGATGTGGAATGTGGATTGGGAGCTGTCAAGGTAGATGGTGAATTGTAATAGCTTTTTTGATAACTTTGTCCTGGAAAGGGAGCAGGGAGATCCATCTGTAGTTGTTGAGTTTATTGTGGTCCGCTGAAGGTTTCTTCAAAAGGGGTTTAATTTCTCTGTGCTTTCAGTCTTCTGGGAAGGTTGAAGATGTGGTGTGGACATGGATTAGATGGGGCCCCTGAGTGGATGGATTTCATGACGGTGATGGTGTCCTGAGTGATGAGGTGGTTCTAGGTGGTTAGCCTTGGGATGGTCATGTATGTGGAAGTATGGCCACTGAAAAAGTCTTCAGGCTTGAGTTAGGGGTTTGAGGTTTCTGTAGGTTTTAGTGATTTTGTTGTGGAAGACATCTGCCAGGCTGTAGCATAGGTCAGGAGAGGGATAGAGATGTTTCTTGTTGCTCTTGGGGGGCTTGGTGAATTCCTTGACCATGCAGAAGAGCTTCTTATTGTTGCTGGGATTAGCTTCAATGCCAGGGCTTTTTTCTTTGTCTCACACAGTTGGAGGTGGTATAGGTTGAGTGCTGATTTGTAGATGCTTGCTAGGTGGATTTTCTGTGTATCTTGTTCTTGATGGGGGAGATGATGTAAAGTGCAGTCAGTGATCCAGGTGTTAAAGCTTATAGCATCCTGAATCATGTTGTTGTGGTGTTTGGGTGGGTTGAGGGCGCGGTTGTTGGTCTATTCGGTCTCTGATGCCTTGTTCCAGCTGCAACGTGCAGCGTTGGGTTGCATCAGGGAGGGCATAGGGTTCATGATGATGAAGTGGATGGCTGGGTGGTTGGTCCAAAATGAGTTCAGTGGTGTTGCTTTATTTGATGCAGTCGCTGGAGGTGAACATGGGGTTGAGCGTTTGTCCTGCTATGTGAGTGGGGTTGAGTACAAGTTGGGTGCGGCTAATGTTGTTCAGGCAGTCCAGGAGGCTGGCAGAGCTAGGGTCTGTTAGGTCATCGAGGTGGAAGTTGAGATCGCCCAGATCATTCGAGATGATGGAGAAGGGGGTGATGACATTTGAGAATGATGAGCAGCTTTTTTGGAAAATGCATTGGCTGTAGAGTTTTCCATTCTAAATTATTTGTGTAGGATATTTCAGGTATCACCTATTTAAGTCATATGGACATTGCACCTTACCTTAATGCAGTGTACTGAAAATGTGTTATGCAGATTGCATTAGTAGTCATTCACCTAATAATCACTGTGAACTATTGTAAATTGTTTCCCTTAATGATCCTCTCTAGTACATTCTACAAGGTGAGCTGTGCTACAATCACACAAGTATTTTATCCATTTCAACTTTAAAAAATCATTGAACATTGAGTCATATTTGCATAATTTCTTGTATTTGTTATTTTGAGAGATGCTGTATTCTCTATTAGTGCAAGTAGGTTAGGAGAATGGATTAATGTAATTTGACACGCATTCCCACTACCATCTAAATGAGGTTGTTTTACTGTTTATAATGATCAATGTTAATACAGAAGATTCTCCAGTTGTTAATCATCTGATGACACAGATGAACGGTAATGTGTATTCCCTCAGTAGAGGAAACTGTGTCTTATATGACCGGCGCACATGGTGTGGTCCAGCTTGGCAACTATAAACTTATGCTAGGGATCCCCTCCTCTGTGCATGTTCCTGCAGACCAACTTGTTGGACCTGTTAGCTTTTGGCAAGGTTTCCCCTGCCTTTTTGCTTCTATCCTCCCGTTTTTGATCTTGCACTGAATTTCGTTTTTGCTGGCTTTAGGACTTTGGGCACTTTACCACTGCTGACCAGTGCTAAAGTGCAAGTCTTCTCTGTTTAAACTGTATTGGTGATTGGTTTATTCATGATTGGCATATTTGATTTACTAAGAAGTCCCTAGTAAAGTGCAATATGTGTGCCCAGGGCCTGTTAATCAAATGCTACTACTGGGCCTGCAGCACTGATTGTGCCTCCCACGGGAGTAGCCCTGTAAACATGTCTCAGACCTGCCACTGCAGTGTCTATGTGTGCAGTTTTATACTGCCATTTCGACCTGGCAAGTGCACCCACAAGGCAGGCCAAAACCTTCCCTTTTACCACATGTAAGTCACCCCTAAAATAGACTCAGAGCAGCCCCATGGGCAAGGTACACTATTGAAAGGTCTATCTCTCCCATAGGGTAGCATGGGGATTGCCTTGAAAAGTGTAATTTCCCATTGGGAACAGATAGAGAGATGGAGTTTGGGTCTCTCAACTCACAATTTAAAAACACATCTTTTGGTAAAGTTGTTTATTGAACTTTTAGAAAGTGGACATTTTCTTTCTTAACTATTCAGTGCCTCTGCCTGTCTGTTGAATACACGTCTGTGTCAGGATGACAGTTGGGGTATTTGTGCATTCACTCTAGACAGTCACACCAAGGTGTGCCCTGCATATCCTGATGGCCCATCACTAGCCTGATGGGTCTTCCTGAGCTGGAGTTGTGGGAGGAGCTGCCACTTGCACCTGAATAGTACTATGCCTGCCCTCACATAAAGCAATCTTCAACCCCCTGGAGTGTGTCTGGGGCCACAGCAGGGAAAGGCAGGGTCTTGTGCACTACAAAGACTTCTCTTTAAAGTTTGCCAGCTTCACAGACAGTACTGGGTATAAGTACTGGACCTATGACACCACATAGGTAGAATGCTTCTGGACTGAATAAATTCTGCCAGGAAGAAGAGCTGGATGCTGTAGGAGGGACTCCCACTCTGCCTCTTGCTTTGTTGTGTTGGCCTGCTGCTTTCTGCTTCTGTCTTGGGAGTGAAAGGACTGGACTTGGCTTTCTACATCTTGCTTCCAAAGATTCTCCAAGGACTTAACTGAGCTTGCCTCCTGTTAAGAAGTCTCAGGGGCATCAAAGGTTTCATCTGCCAGTGCTGGGGCTCTTCTGCTGAGAGTGCTAACTTGCCAAGTGGTGCCAGCTCCAGTCCCTGGGCCCCTTGGAAGTACAAGTTAATGATCCGAAGGAGAAAATCCACACATCAACATGCTATGCTGGAAGAACTGGCACAGCAGCTGTGTTGCAGCTAAAGAATCAATGCAGTTCCTGCCCTGCAGCTGGAGAACTGACACAGCACCTGTCTCACAGTTGCAAAAATGACGTAGCGCCTGTTTCACAGTGGTCCCATCAACACAGCACATCCAGATTTTCCACGCATTGTCCCAGAGTATCATTTTTTCATCGACCCTGCACCGCAGTAAGGAACCGAGGCCGCGTGTCTGGAAATCGATGCATCACCTTTCCTGCAAGGAAGGAATTGATTCATCATCTCCGCTGCCAGTAAGGAATCGAGGCATCGCTTTTGCTTTTCCTGTACCTCACCTCCCCTTTTGCTGGTATCGTCTTTGTTTTTTGATGCATCCCAGGTCCTTTGTACTAAAGAGATACATGCATTGATTCCTTTGGATTAAGACTTACTTAAACTTTTAAAAATACATATTTTAACTCGTGTATGTTGGACTTTAGTTGTCTTGGTTTTGTTTTTCTCATATAAATATTGACTATTTTTCTAAACTGGTGTGGAGTCCTTTTGTAGTGTTTTCACTGTGCTACTGTGAGTGTGTGTGTGTGTGTGTGTGCTTGTGTATGTGTGTGTAAAAATACTTTACACATTGCCTCTAAAATAAACTGCTTGAGCCAAGCTACAGAGGGAGTGAGCAGCAGTTATCTTAGCTGTGTGACTCTCTTCCCAGGCATAGAGTGAGGGATCCTACTTGGACAGGATGCAAACCACTGCCAACTAGAGACCAGAATTCTTACACAGCTCATAGCCGAGAAGCTTGTGGTTAGATACAAGCGGGGCTTGCTGATGTCCCTTTAAGGTCTGAGTACAGCAGACAATATCGACTTTCCCTGCAAGTATGCTAGATGGTGGGTTATAGAGAAGGGTTCTCTTTACATCCTTGTTGTTTGGGCATGCGTCTTTTTTTAGCACTTCCCTTTCTTCTTATCAGCTACGATCCAAATTTCAAAACTGCCCTCCAGAAAAAGCTGATCTCTGCCAATGCAATGAAATGGGCATAGAAATTCCACAGCAGGTGACTTTGCCGATAGGACTGACCTCTTCCTGCCCTAAAACTGGAAAGCAGCATTTTCTAGGCAGTAAGAGGTCGCTCCTCCTACTATAGCTCAAAAATCTGAGTCAAAACACAGTGACCAAGATGGCGTCATATTTTTCATGAATAGCTGTGTTTTTTTGTTTTTTGCTGATCAAAGCTATCAAAATGAAGGATATAGCATCTATACACATAGACAGAAAATCTTACAAGACTGCCATCTGAAAAGCCAAGCATATGCAGGATGAGAAATGGTGGGCTGCATTGAATGAAGCTGCTTTTGATAAGGATTGTGTAAGATTTTGGTCCATGGCAGTGTGAGGCCCTGATAATGGTGTGTTGCGCGTAGAGACTAATATTGCTCCATCAGAGTGGGTTAATCATTTCAGTCAGCTATACACTCTGGATTGCTCTAGTGCGGTGAATGAGCAGAACTGGGCTGGTCCCATCACCACTGATCAAGAACTCGTTTTTTCAATTCCAAATTTGTTCGCCTTTTCTGATGTTGTGCATTCATTAGGCACCCTTAAGCGCAGTAGAGCAGCTGGCCGAGATGGTGTCCCAGCAGACTTACTTTTGACTGACATAGATGGCTGGTCTAGATACATCATTATTCAATCTAATGCAATAGGGGCAGGGGCTCCAATCCCTGACTCGTGGAAGGGTGCCATTGTTGTACCCATAGATAGAAAGGGTGATAGATCTTTTCCCTGTAAGAATAGACCTAACAGCTTATTAGACTGTGTGCAAAAAATCTTCTGCCTTCTGGGGAAGTTCCAGGATTGGATAACTGATCATGACATTCTCAGCCCTCTGCAAGCTGGGTTTCGTACAAAAATTTTGAGTATTGAGGAAAGGAAATCTTAATGTTGCTTTTGTGGATCTAAAACCTGCATTTGATTTAGTACCTCGCAACACGTTGTAGGAAGTCCTTTTTGACTTGACAATGCCTCCCCACCTCCTTTTCTTACTAACACGTCTCCATGAGGCATTAGGTGGGGGGATAATGACTAGCATACTGACAAAATCCCAGTACAAATTGGAGTACGGCAGGGATGTGTCTTTCCTCCAAGTTTATTTTCATTGTATATCAATTACATTGTCCCCTTTTTAGCTCTGGTGAAAGCAGATGTATAGATGCACATAAGGTTTCTATATTGTTGTTTGCAGACAACACTCTCTTAATCTCCAAGACCCCAGTGGTTTACAGAAACTCTTAAATCAATTTGACGAGTTATGTCTCTCTTGGAGACTGGAGATCAATGTCTCCAAAACTAAACTGATGACGTTCAACCCTCACAAATCACACAAAGGGAAGGTAGTTCTTGGAGGCACACTTGGAAAGGTGAAATCTTTTGGTTACCTTGACTTCAATCTGAAAATTTGCCTTCGGTATCCCATCTCACCAAGGTGGCATTGAAGCAAAAACAGTACACTGGGGTTTTAGTCAGGGACTTTAGCACCTCATATACCAAACCGATCCACCCGGCACTTCAGATCTATGAGCCTGAGGCTATTAATTCCACTCTGTATGGTGTGGAGCTATGGGGCTATGTCAAAGCTAAAAAAATACCTGCGGTCGAAAAGACCTTTTTAAGGAAACTTGTTGCTCTACCATCAAGTACCCCCCTGTTACCTCTTTTCATGGATTTGGGCATCAAGGGAATAGGCCCTAAAGCTAATTTACATCCTCTCCTGTTTTGGAGACTGCTCTGGACTACTCTGGAGCTTACCTCATATACCGAAGCCCTCCAAGCTGTAATAGAAGCTGATCGCTCCCTTGGTATCCCCTGGCTTAGATATGTCAAGACTTAACTGTATTGGCTTGGATGATGTGAGCTCTGGGACTGCCCAGCTACTGCCGCCTTTCCCTCAAAACTTGTTTTTAAAAATAAGTATTGGAAGATGGTAGATTCTGAAGAATTGCATGTAGCAATTCATTCTAACCTGTCTCACATTTTTATTGATCTGAAGGATGCACATAGCTATGAGGCATTTTGGGATATAATCATGACCCCCAAGGACAGGAAGCTGTACTTCCAATTCCATGTAGGAACCCTACCATTAAGATCATTCACTAGCAGTTGATCATCTCATGGAAGTAGCTCTGCTCAGCTTGTAACGCCCCTATCTCACAGGAAGTGGCTTGCACCTGCCTGCAGGCTGCTGAGCGTCAGTAGGTCTGCCACATCTCTACGAATTCTTAAATCAAATACTGACCATGTTTTAGTTATTGCTAACGCAAAATCTTTTGGAGCTATGTGGACCAATAGAGCAAAGATTTTATCTTCTTCATGTGGAGTTGCCTTGTATGTATAGTTTTACATAATAGTAGGTTGCATTCCCAATGATGGACATGGTTCAGCACATTTCATGGATGAATTCTTAATTAGTGTGTGTATCTCTAATACCACTGTGCTATTGGGCCAAAGAAGCTGTGCAGTGACTATGTTGAATCTGTGGTCCAAATTGCGGATTTTTGCAATTGACTCTGTAGATTATATAGGTAAGTGCTTTTCCTCATAGTATTGTATTTGGTGTTGATCGCTGAACAAACTATTGCATTTTGCACAGATTTACAACTTTTAAAATCTCTTATGTAATTTTTTTTATGTATATGGTGCCAGAGTATTCTGTGCACAGTTTTATGTTTAAGTTCTGGGACCATTAGTATTTATTATTGTATGTATTGATTTTATCTTTGCTTTGACTTATTTTGTTAATGTTTATGAAATGTGATTGTTCTCTTTGTGTATGTTGTGTACTTTTATGGTACTAGTTACCAAAATAAAGCTTACTTGAATGAACAAATTGTCCTACCATCCTGTTTGCTCCCTTTGAAGGGGCACAAATCGTATACATGTGCTTGAGACAGACCTCTCATGTAGCATTTGACACCAGGATTTTCACACGATGGCACAGCCTCCACACTGCATATTCTATGGAGCTCATAGGAATCATGGGCCAGATGTAGCAAAGGTTTGTGAGTCGCAAATGGGCCGATTCGCTATTTGCGACAGTGCAAAATCGGAAATGGGATGCAAAAAGCCCATTTCCGACTTGCAAAAAGCGATGGGACCCGTTTGCGAGTCGCATCAGTTGCGACCCCATTTTGCGACCCGCAAATAGCAAGTCGCAATTTGCGAGTCGCAAACCTTATGCAATTGCAACTCGCAAATTGCGACTAGTCGCAAAAAGCCCAGTTTGCACGTCCCATTTACCACTAACTCAGAGCAGGTGGTAACCATTACCAAAGTATAAAAGGAGCCCCAGAAGGCATCTGGGTTCACCAAGATGGCGGAGATATACCTGATAGCAGTGAGAAGGAGAGTCCACGCAGCCCAGCAGAGGAGGAGGAGGGGCCACAGACAGGAGAAGATATATAGAACAAGGCAGACTCTTTTTCAGCAAACTGAGGATGAGATATACGATAAATACCGCCTTAGCAGCGCAGCCATCCTAGAATTAATTGATTTACTCAAACCACAGCTAGAACACCAGACCCTGCGTGGCTGCGCCATCCCTACGCATGTGCAAGTGCTATGCTCACTGCACCTCTTGGCCTCAGGGAGCTATCAGGGGGTCATTGCTGTGGCAGGTGGGGTATCCCAAAGTGCAGTGTCAAGGTTCCTCAGGGCCTTCTTAGATGCCTTGCTCACACACATGTCTCACTTCATATACCTACCAAGGAATGAGGCAGAAATGAACATCACCACGCTGGACTTTTACCGCATTGCCCACTTTCCCCATGTCATAGGGTGTGTAGATGGGACACACATTCAAATATGCCCCCCTGCAAATCTGGAACACCTTTTCCGCAACAGAAAGTGTACCCACTCACTCAATATTCAGGTTGTTTGTGACGCCCATTATGTCATCACGGACATTGTAGCTAAGTTTCCAGGCAGTACCCATGACTCATACATGTTTAGGCATAGTGGGATACATCAACGCCTGGAACGTGGGGAATTCGGAGACGGTTACCTCCTAGGTAGAGCTACAGACACTTGCAGACATACACACAGGTCATTGTGCACGACAATCAGGACTTCCTAACAGTGTTCTTTTTGTGCCCAACAGGTGACAGTGCATATGCTCTTAGGCCTTGGATCATGACTCCGTTTTTATCACCCAGCAATGATTCAGAGAGGCAATACAACAATGCACATAAGAGGACCAGGAACCTCATAGAGCGCACCTTCGGACTCCTGAAAGCAAGATTCAGATGCCTCCACCGCAGTGGAGGTGCCCTCCAATATACCCCCATTACCGCATTCAAAATTGTGGTCGCATGCGCCATCCTCCACAACATAGCCACCCGACGTGGGCTACCTCTCACCCCCGCAGACCCAGATCCTGATGATGAAGAGCAAGAACAACCACATCGCCATCATGGGGATAGGAGTCTAGCTAATCAAGGCAGACTGAGACGGGAACACATCGCAACACAATATTTTGGAAGGTACGTGCCAACTCCAACCATACTCACCTATTGACCAAAAACTCCATTTGTTAAGTGGAACAAAAATAACTGTTTTATTAGTGCATTAATGAAACTATTTACAAGTACTGAATGTCCGTGGGCATGAAAATGCAAACCAGGCATGTGGCACATTGACGTCATGTGCCACTTCTTGTGGTCCAGGGTGATCTCTAAGACCTTCTGCCCCTCCTGCCAGCCTGGCTGCTCCCTGGTGCTTCCGTGGTGCTCTGCCTGCTACTCCTGAGCACCCTTCTGTCAGTGACAGAGACACTGCTCACTGTCGAGCCCTCCTCACTGTCCTGGGGTGTTTCCCCTGTGCCCCTCGACATATTCCGTGTCTCCATCATGTCTATGATGTGGGTCAGACGTACCTGGCCCCTTGCCACATCCTCAGCAAAATGGCCCATTTCCACCTGCAGCCCAACTGTCCTCCTCGACAGGCCTGTGGTGTTCATGGTGAGCCTGCCGATGGATGTGGCCATCCTGTCCAGTCTGTGCAGGAGCTGACGGTCCCTGCGCCGCCCACCATCGGCCTGGGCCAGTAGTCCTCCCGCCAGTTCCCTCATGGCAAGGGCAAGGTCCCCAGTGTTATTGCAGATCATGTCCATCCTTGAGTTCAGGTGCTGCATGCTGGCATGGTTATTGCGCACGAAGCGGTGCAGCACACCACTAATCCTCCCTAAAATTCGATTTTGTAGGCGCTGACCATGCAGCAGATGTGCCTCACTGGTGCTGGGAGGAAGTAGCCCGGATGCAGACTGCAGCCCTGATGTAATGGACCTGCGACGCCTGCGCAGCGGTGGCTGCCCTGTGCTTTCACCTGTCTCATCCCTGCCTGTTGCTGGGGCAGCCTCTTGTGATATTGTTGCAGCAGGTGTGGCTACTGCAGGGATGCTGTTGACCGTGCAGGTGGGGGTGCTGGCGGGTCCTGAGGTGTCCTCATGGGGCTGGCTGCTTGGAGTAGTGGTGGTGTCTTTTTGGAGACCTGTGGGACATGGGGAACAGACTGTCAGTGTCTACTATCTATTGCACACTTCATAATAAACATTTGCCTTTGAACTGCCTACTTGACTACATTTCCCATAATGCATCATTCTGGCATTTGCTACCCTGAAATGGAGCTATCTTGGTTGTGCATGCCCCTGTGTACATGGTGGGTGGGGGTATGGCATTGATAGGGGTACAGGCATATCACATGGTACTCATTGGTTGATGTGCTAGGCTCTGAGGTGTCCAGGTCCCCAAATCCAGACACTGCCTCCTGCTCCAAGGTTTCCTCCACCCTTTCTTCCAGGGGTGTGGGTGGTGGCACAGACGATGGTCCCCCTCCTGTGCCTCTCATCTCCCGGAGCCTTTCAGCCACCCTCTCCTTGGTCCGGGAGCGGAGGTCATACCACCTTTTCTTTATGTCGTCTATGGTCCTATGGCTCACCCCCAGGGAATTTATCTTGTCCTGTATGTCCTGCCTGTAGGAGGCTGGACTGGCTTGTAGTGAGTACCAAGGGGTACTTGCACCTTGCACCAGGCCCAGTTATCCCTTATTAGTGTATAGGGTGTCTAGCAGCTTAGGCTGATAGATAATGGTAGCTTAGCAGAGCAGCTTAGGCTGAACTAGGAGACGTGTGAAGCTACTACAGTACCACTTAGTGTCATATGCACAATATCATAAGAAAACACAATACACAGTTATACTAAAAATAAAGGTACTTTATTTTTATGACAATATGCCAAAGTATCTCAGAGTGTACCCTCAGTGAGAGGATAGGAAATATACACAAGATATATATACACAATAGCAAAAATATGCAGTATAGTCTTAGAAAACAGTGCAAACAATGTATAGTTACAATAGGATGCAATGGAGACACATAGGGATAGGGGCAACACAACCCATATACTCCAGAAATGGAATGCGAACCACGAATGGACCCCAAACCTATGTGACCTTGTAGAGGGTCGCTGGGACTATTAGAAAATAGTGAGGGTTAGAAAAATAGCCCACCCCAAGACCCTGAAAAGTGAGTGCAAAGTGCACTAGAGTTCCCCAAAGGACAAAGAAGTCGTGATAGGGGAATAAGGCAGGAAAGACACAAACCAACAATGCAACAATGCTGGATTTCTAATCTGGGGTACCTGTGGAACAAGGGGACCAAGTCCAAAAGTCACAAGTAAGTCGGAGATGGGCAGATGCCCAGGAAATGCCAGCTGCGGGTGCAAAGAAGCTTCTACTGGACAGAAGAAGCTGCGGTTTCTGCAGGAACGCAAAGGGCTAGAGACTTTTCCTTTGGAGGACGGATCCCTCTCGCCTTGTAGAGTCGTGCAAAAGTGTTTTCCCACCGAAAGAACGCCAACAAGCCTTGCTAGCTGCAAATCGTGCAGTTAGCGTTTTTGGACGCTGCTGTGGCCCAGGGGGGACCGGAAGGTCACAAATTGGACCAGGAGGTAGAGGGGATGTCGAGCAAGACAAGGAGCCCTCTTAGCAGCAGGTAGCACCCTGAAAAATGCCAGAAACTGGCACTACGAGGATGTGTGAAACAGTGCTCACCCGAAGTTACACAAAGGAGTCCCACGTCGCCGGAGACCCACTTAGAAAGTCGTGCAATGCAGGTTAGAGTGCCGTGGACCCAGGCTTGACTGTGCACGAAGGATTTCCACCGGAAGTGCACAGGGGCCGGAGTAGCTGCAAAAGTCGCGGTTCCCAGCAATGCAGTCTAGCGAGGTGAGGCAAGGACTTACCTCCACCAAACTTGGACTGAAGAGTCACTGGACTGTGGGAGTCACTTGGACAGAGTTGCTGGATTCGAGGGACCTCGCTCGTCGTGCTGAGAGGAGACCCAAGGGACCGGTAATGCAGCTTTTTGGTGCCTGCGGTTGCAGGGGGACGATTCCGTCGACCCACGGGAGATTTCTTCGGAGCTTCTAGTGCAGAGAGGAGGCAGACTACCCCCACAGCATGCACCACCAGGAAAACAGTCGAGAAGGCGGCAGGATCAGCGTTACAGAGTTGCAGTAGTCGTCTTAGCTACTATGTTGCAGTTTTGCAGGCTTCCAGCGCGGTCAGCAGTCGATTCCTTGGCAGAAGGTGAAGAGAGAGATGCAGAGGAACTCGGATGAGCTCTTGCATTCGTTATCTAAGGAATCCCAAGAGACAGAGACCCTAAATAGCCAGAAAAGAGGGTTTGGCTACCTAAGAGAGAGGATAGGCTAGCAACACCTGAAGGAGCCTATCACAAGGAGTCTCTGACGTCACCTGGTGGCACTGGCCACTCAGAGCAGTCCAGTGTGCCAGCAGCACCTCTGTTTTCAAGATGGCAGAGGTCTGGAGCACACTGGAGGAGCTCTGGGCACCTCCCAGGGGAGGTACAGGTCAGGGGAGTGGTCACTCCCCTTTCCTTGGTCCAGTTTCGCGCCAGAGCAGGGCTAAGGGGTCCCCTGAACCGGTGTAGACTGGCTTATGCAGAATTGGGCACATCTGTGCCCAACAAAGCATTTCCAGAGGCTGGGGGAGGCTACTCCTCCCCTGCCTTCACACCATTTTCCAAAGGGAGAGGGTGTAACACCCTCTCTCAGAGGAAGTCCTTTGTTCTGCCATCCTGGGCCAGGCCTGGCTGGACCCCAGGAGGGCAGATGCCTGTCTGAGGGGTTGGCAGCAGCAGCAGCTGCAGTGAAACCCCGGGAAAGGCAGTTTGGCAGTACCAGGGTCTGTGCTACAGGCCACTGGGATCATGGGATTGTGCCAACTATGCCAGGATGGCATAGAGGGGGCAATTCCATGATCATAGACATATTACATGGCCATATTCGGAGTTACCATTGTGAAGCTACATATAGGTAGTCACCTATATGTAGTGCACGCGTGTAATGGTGTCCCCGCACTCACAAAGTCCGGGGAATTGGCCCTGAACAATGTGGGGGCACCTTGGCTAGTGCCAGGGTGCCCTCACACTAAGTAACTTAGCACCCAACCTTTACTAGGTAAAGGTTAGACATATAGGTGACTTATAAGTTACTTAAGTGCAGTGTAAAATGGCTGTGAAATAATGTGGACGTTATTTCACTCAGGCTGCAGTGGCAGGCCTGTGTAAGAATTGTCAGAGCTCCCTATGGGTGGCAAAAGAAATGCTGCAGCCCATAGGGATCTCCTGGAACCCCAATACCCTGGGTACCTCAGTACCATATACTAGGGAATTATAAGGGTGTTCCAGTAAGCCAATGTAAATTGGTAAAATTGGTCACTAGCCTGTTAGTGACAATTTGAAAGAAATGAGAGAGCATAACCACTGAGGTTCTGATCAGCAGAGCCTCAGTGAGACATTTAGTCACTACACAGGTGACAAATTCAGGCACACTTATGAGCACTGGGGCCCTGGAGAACAGGGTCCCAGTGACACATACAACTAAAACAACATATATACAGTGAAAATTGGGGGTAACATGCCAGGCAAGATGGTACTTTCCTACACTGCCACAGCTGTTTCTTGGTGGCTTCAGGAACATTGAGGGCTGATTTACCAAACAAGTCATCATAGTGCTGACAGCATTCGTCTGTCAGCACCTCCAGCTCCCTCTCAGAGAATTTCATCTTCCTCTTCCTTGGTGTTCCCTCCATGGCAGCTGCTGTTTGACCTGTGTGTAGTTCGGCAGTTATAAAAGGGTGTGGTCCTCCCTCCTCCCAGGTGTATTAGTAAACTTCCTGGCTGTGATGTCATCATCATGTGCCAGGAAGTGTTTCAGAGTGTTCTGGAGTGGTTTCTGGAGTGTTCTGCTGCACCCGTAATCAATTTACAAGTTAATCGCAATTTGCGACATCTACTCGCTAATTGCGAGTTCGTTTTTTGCACACTCGCAAAAAGCGACCTCGCAATCGGCGGACTCGCACACTGCGTTGGGAGTCCGGGTGCGAGTTGCTATTTCGGCACGTTTTTTTTGCCTGCATTCCAATTTGCGACTCGCATTTTGCGAGTCGCATCAACTCGCAAAATGCGAGTCGCAAATTTTTTGTTTGCTACATCTGGCCCCATATCTCTACCCTTTCAGGTAAGCCTATTATGTGCTTCTGGGTGAGCCTCTAGAATGGCTTTCATATTTCTCATTACAGCTGAGCACTGGCTGGGACTAGCTGGAAAGCTAATACAAGTTAGCCTCCTGAAAGCTCAGGCAGGAAAAAGATAACTTTCTAAGATTTGCTTTTCTTTGATGTTTATTAAAAACAACACCATTGAATTGGATTTTTAATATCTATTAAAAATAATGATTTATTTATTTTTACTAGCTGATCCCTTTCCGAGGTTAACAGTATAAATAGCTTTTCGGTCCTTGTCACTGTAGGGACATGTTAACATGTTTTCTGTATGTCAAACTTTTACTAGGCACCCTAACTTGTAGGCTACAAGGCCTAGGTGGGGGTGACCTACTAATTTTTAAAAGGGAGGTTTTTACCTGTCAACAAGGGTTATTTTAACAGGTCACACTTCAGGTTTAAACTGCAGCAATTGGGCCAAAATGGTAGCCCTGATGCCATGTTATCTTTGTCACACTGGTGAATAGCAAAGTAAGTGCTGCAGTCCACAGGTGAGGTTTAACTTTCCATGCCTTAGGTGCAGTTTCTACACAGTATACTGTGGGCATGTCTTACTGGTCAGAGTTAATATTCTTGGCACTGGACAGTGGTACTCCAGTTTGCAGAGTCTAGTGACCAGGAGTAAAAGTCAACTAAACAATTGTTTGTAGCCTCCCGCACCACATATTGGCTGCTATTACATTTCATTCAACTTGCTCCCACAGCTGTGCCCTGTTACTCATTCATCTCCCCGGCCGCTATTACTCACAAGAGCACATAACATCTTTAGTTGTCCTCCGCATGAGAGGGATTACACTGAATGAGCCAGTTTCCACCTTAGTTCAAGGGTGTCTGTGTTACAACCAAGATTTTTATGTGCAGCAAGGGACATCTTCCTGCCCAAAAAAAACTCCTTAGGCATATTACTCTTTGTATGTGGGCTGAAGAATGCAGCACACATGGAAAGAGAAAGTAGTAAGGAGAAATAAAGATGCCTCTCTTAGGTAGGTTCACCATTTTGGCACAAACCCCGGTTCACAAATTTTGTATATCTGGGTTTATGTCAAAATAAACGGGTGGGTACATGGGAGCGCCAATGCTCCACCCATGTAATACCTACCTGACGCTTTCCACTGCCTTGTGTTACTTTACATTGCTAAACCATGCAATGCCACGCACAGAGGCTTTGTGTGGCTTAGTAAATGCTAAAAATGATTTTGCATCGGGGCTGCGCCACAAGTGTGATGCAGCATCAATGCAAAATCATAGTAAATCTGGGCTACGTTTTCTTCAAGAAGAAGTGTGCGCACCAAATTAGATTCATGGCCTAAAACTTGGATTAATTAGTTCCTTTACTTTTGTAGTACATTATGACTCCCCAAATGCAGAAGTACATGGTTTGTTTTAAAAAGCACGGTGCACATTGTTCAGTCACATACCACTAGAACTGTCAGGTATTTTGTTGATGTCAGCAAATTCCCCGTAGTAAAATGCATCTCATTTTATCTCTGGCCAATGTAGTTTGCACTCTGAGGCAATAAGCCTGACCCTATTAAGGCTAGAAAACCTAAAGTAGCGCCTGTGCACGATACACAGCATGCACAAATATATAGTTGACATCAGGCTCCGTATGTTCGGTGGGAATAGCGCCACATTTGTGTAAAATGCACAGTGAGTGCCCAATGTGTTTAGTTATAAACCTCGTCAATGTAAACAATTGTGATACTTCAAGAAAAAATTATTTTCAACGAGATTAGGCAACATTTTTAAATGCACTTTCACATTTGTCACAGCATATAAAATAAATGTGAATACATTTTGAAACGACTGATTGTACCAAGCACTCTGATATGTACACTGTTCTAGTACGAAGAGACAATTAGAAAACAACTGGTTTTGAAAAAAGGGAAAAACATATAAATTTGTGATGTTTAGGAATGACTCACAATTTACCCATTAAATACGAATAGCTCATCTTTGGCACCCATCGGCTCCTGTACCTAAAGAACAACAAATATATAAATATGGGTTGGCAATGGACTTTGATGCGTTTCGATGGGCATGATATTTTAGGTTGACTTAAAATCCAACTCTCTCGGAGGAAGCACCAGCGAGTCAAGGGGACTCTGGCTAAAAACAAGAATTAGGGAAGGTAATGCGACTGGCATTGGCAAGCTGGTGCAATGGTTACATTTTGCTTTATTTATTTACTGCAAACATTTGAAACATAGGCTTCCACCTAGTAGTGGCCACCATATACTTTTAATATTTGTATTACAAATGCAGTTGTTTTACTACTAGTGTTTTTAGGTTTCGCCTGCACATGTGAGCTTGTGAAATTTTTTGTTGAAAAAAAAAACTGAAAAGGGGCTGGCTTAGAAATTGCCCCCTACTTACCTGAACTTACCATTGGCTTGGTCCAACGTTGCTCTAATTTATGTACTTCTGATTGGTCAGCATGTTGTCTGCACATCGTCTGCTTTTCTTCCTACTCTTTTCTTTGCCATCCATGCCATTGTGTTGCCTTGGGACCAAGTACACCTTCCATTCACTTGCTATTGGACATGGGCCAGTGTCCTTCCTCTGGCTACGACACTGAAGGCACTTCTTTTTACTTTCTGGAAGCAGTCTTCTTTCTTTGCTGCTGTCTTCTTTCTTTGCTGTCTTCTTTCTTTTTCACTGCTTGCCATTTTCTTTCTTCACCACATCCCGTCTTCTTTCTTCACTGTCTTCTTTCTTCGCTGTCTTCTTTCTACGCTGTGATCTTCTTTGTCTTCTTTTTTCACTGTGGGGCTAATGGGCAATCTTTGTCCCTTGGGGCCAAGGCAAGCTTCGGTAAACCGGGACAAATGTTCTGCTGGGGGCAGTCCACATGAAGGTGTGAGGACTTTTTGTGGTGACATGCAAAGCAAAAGACGCAATTTTCTTGACAACCTGGGATCTAATGGATTCCAGCGTGCGGGTCTCATCTTATAATGCATTATACAGTAAGCCACGGTGGTGCCTGTTTCTGTACCTAATGTGCTTTTAATGGTATCTTCATAACTCAAACACTCATGTAGGATGTGTCTCTCTCTCTCACACACACACACAGAAGGCTGACCCACATCAGAAGTTAAACACAGGCTTATTTCTGCCATGAACAGTGAGATGGATTGTTTACATGCACGTTCTGCCTCTCATTGAAGGTGCTAGGTTTCTCTTCATCTTTTGTTTTCATTTCGCTAGCTGCAGACGGTGTTTTTCCCCCAACGCAGCACCCTGTAATAAATTCGTCTCTTACTTCTCCTTTATGTTGAATTTGAAAACATGCAAAGGTATTTGAAAGGGGTTGGCCGTCTCACCAATGGAAGCATCCAGGTTAGAGAGTGCAGGCATCACAAACATGATCTTTCTGTGTTTGTTTTTTTTTTTTTTTTTGTGGAAGCTGGATCAATGTTCTCTCTTCAGTATTTTTTCCACTGTATGCAAAGTTTCTTTCTGCCTTGCTTGTTGAAAAAATATGGCGTGATTATATATTCTTGGTTAAAGTTAACTGTAATGCTCAGCAACATTCTTCGTGATCTGTTTATTTGCAGCTCTTCATTTTCATTTCCACCCGGCATCTTCGGGTTTGTTAACACCTCTGCCAGTAAATCAGAAAATGTAGTTTAACTTGATATTCAAATTAGTAATAGAACAACCTTCCAACTTGACCAAAATTAAGGTTACAAACCTTTGGTTTGTATCTTTTGTTTAAGTAGTAGTGAGCTTGTTTTATCGGAGTCTTTTATTAATGTTGTTCTACCCTTGTTAATAAATTATTCGGTGATAAACAGACGGATGGTCAGATACACACTGTGTGTATGATTTTAAGATCACAGCCTCCGCTTTCTGCCAGAAAACATAAATCTTTAAATATTCACAATATGGCGTCCAACTAAATCACTGCAATTTGTTAACAGGCGCCTCCTTCCAGCGGTTTTTGTTGGAATGCTCTCTCATTCCTTTTTGTTTCACATGAAGGCAGAATACCTCCATAGTTGTATTGTGTGACTTCTGGCTCACCTAATTCGTATCTTTATTTCCATTTCGACGTATTGTGACTCCTAATCCATGTGTATGCTTTCATTTCATAGCAGAAGGTGAATACAAGCGATGTGTATATCCCTCTTATTGAGTGTTTGCTTGTAGACTCAAATAAACATGCCATTTTGTAGCTGAATACGCTTTCACTGACAAGCTATTTTCTTTATATTTTTCATATGCAGTGTGATCTTGTGTGGATTCATAGCTTATTGATTGTGACTGATATAACTACCTTTGTTGGAAGTATGATTTAATCAGTGTGATCATTAGATTGCATAATCATACAGTTGAGCTGCAGTGCAATATTGCTTAGCGTTAAAAATAAAAACCTATAATGCTGCCAGCATTGACAGCATCAGCATTTTTTAAAAAAGTTTAAGCAATGTTGTACAGCAGCTCAAATACTAGGAAACATGTGAAAGAAGAAACATTGACAAAGCCAATAGATTTCGCGTAGGTAAAACCTGTTGGCTTTGCCAATGTTTGTTTAAAGAACACGTCTTTAAGTTGTGTCCTACGTTTTATGGTTATTGTTTGTGAAGGAGAAAAGAATAAATCACCAACTAAACAAGTATAAAAATCACAGACAGCTACAAATTTACAATGCCACCTTATAGAACAATTCAAAATAAAAAAAAGGAAACAAAGCAAATCATCAATTACCTGGGAGCCTCATCTGCAGGAAAAATATATAGCTGGTATATAAAGTTATTTTCAAAAGTAAACAAAATAGAAAGGCATACTTTTACCCACCTTTGCCCTGAAATGAAATTAGCTGTTTTAGGGGGACCTGAACAATGTGCACAGTTTTTGTGCAGTCAATCAAAGTAAAGGGAGCCAGTGGAAAAAGTGAGCTAACCTACTGCCCAAGCTTTATGCTGTGGTGGATGAAAGCAAAATATGAATGACCAATGGATGACGCCAGCTAACCAAAAGCCCCTCCATATGTAAATTACGGAGGATTTGTTCTAGAAAACGAGTAGTCTGACGCAAGAGTTGAAATTGTCTAAAACAGGTTTGACTGGATTTTCAAGTTAGCCCTAAATGACATAATGCTCAAAGATCATATACTAATTTTCTAGGAAGTGACTGTGGGAATCTTCCCACCGTAAACAGTCTAATACATGCTCTCTTGGCACCATTGTTTGAAAACGTAAATTGCGAAAGTTGTTATGCAAGTTTAGAGCTATTACACAATCATTTCCCTTTTACCATAAGTGTTTGTCTGCCCCAAGCAAGGCAGTATCGTTAAGTGGAAATTCATTCACTTAGAGACTGAATGTACCACAACATTGCATTTGAAAACTTTCTCAATCGCTTCGTTCCGCGAAAACAGTTTTCTCAACTTGTGATTTGTTGCTGTTGTTATTTTTTTAAGGTTCACTAGTGCATTCCTTTGGTTGTTAGCTGAATGACTTTGTCCCACTGAAAGATTTGTTGTTTTGGATGGCTCACGGCCATACTCTCATTTGTTTTGTAGAATGCATCACGGTTAATGTTCACACAACCAGCTGCATACGATAAACAATTTGTCCCTGATACTTGGCAGAATAATGCAAGGACAACAGGAATTGACTAAAGTGATTGTAATCAGATCAACATCAAAACGAATAAGTCTATTTGGCAATCCAACAGATATATACAAATGTACAAAAAAGGGACACTGCCCAGTCCATTGTTCACAGGGCCCACATGGCCATAGGGCAAAGTCCATGGCCCCACTCGAATCCTGCCCCAATACGGAGAGAACACTGCAGGGGCATCAGTTGGCAAATAGGCAGGCAACTCAGGGGGCGGGGGACACCTCAGCCAGATGCAGAAACAAGACCACTGCTTCTGGAGGGGGCAACATGCCTTGTGCTTGGTCCTGGGAGTGCAAGGCCACAGTCTGTCGAGTGGGTGACTTGCCCACTGCTTCTGGAGGGGCAACATGCCCTGTGCTCGGTCCTGGGGAGTGCAAGGCCACAGTCTCTTAAGTGGGTGACTTGCCCACTGCTTCTGGAGGGGCAACATGCCCTGTGCTTGGTCCTGGGGAGTGCAAGGCCACAGTCTCTCAAGTGGGTGACTTGCCCACTGCTTCTGGAGGGGGCAACATGCCCATTGCTCTGTCCTGGGGAGTGCAATGCCACAGTCTCTGAAGTGGGTGACTTGCCCAATGCTTCTGGAGGGGGCAACATGCCCTGTGCTTGGTCCTGGGGAGTGCAAGGCCACAGTCTCTCAAGTGGGTGACTTGCTCACTGCTTCTGGAGGGGGCAACATGCTCATTGCTCTGTCCTGGGGAGTGTAAGGCCACAGTCTCTCAAGTAGGTGACTTGCCCACTGCTTCTGGAGGGGGCACCATGCCTTGTGCTTGGTCCTGGGAAGTGCAAGGCCACAGTCTCTCAAGTGGGTGACTTGCCCACTGCTTCTGGAGGGGGCAACATTCCCATTGCTCTGTCCTGGGGAGGTCAAGGCCACAGTCTCTCGAGTGAGTGACTTTTCCACTGCTTCTGGAGGGGGCAACATTCCCATTGCTCTGTCCTGGGGAGGTCAAGGCCACAGTCTCTCGAGAGAGTGACTTTTCCACTGCTTCTGGAGGGGGCAACATGCCCATTGCTCTATCATGGGGAGTGCAAGGCCTTGAGGAGTACAAGGCCACTGTCTCTGAAGTGGGTGACTTGCCCACTGCTTCTGGAGGGGGCAACATGCCCTGTGCTCTGTCCTGGCGAGTGCAAGGCCACAGCCTCTCAAGTGGGTGACTTTCCCACTGCTTCTGGGGGGGCAATATGTCCTGTGCTTGGCCCTGGGGAATGCAAGGCCACGGTCTCTCAAGTGGGTGACTTGCCCACTACATCTGGATTGGGCAGGCCACACAGCAGCCCTTGGAGACTGGACTATATGGCATCCACTGGCAGTGACGGCTGCACTGTGGTGGTGGTTGTGGAGGCTGTGGCTGGTGCAGACTCCTTCCCCTTCTTTGTGGCTGGTGCAGGCTCCTTCCCTTTCTTTGTGGCTGGTGCAGGCTCCTCCCCCTTCTTTGTGGCTAGTGCAGGCTCCTTCCCCTTCAGTATTGTTGGCCTGGAATCCTTTCCACCACGAGTAGGTGGTGCTGCCAATGGGCCGGTGGAATGTTTGGCTGAGGTGCTTGGCTGGGTCCTTGCTACCCTATCCATACATGAGGATGGGGGTAGGAGTAGGTAAGAGGTCAAGTTGGGCAAGGAAAGGTTTCTTAGGGACGGTGGGGCAGGAGGATAGAGGAGGGATGGAAGTGGAGGTTTAGGGAGTGGTTGTAGGAGGTGTACGTCTGCTGGATTTGGGTGGAGGTGCATGGGCTGTATGCTGTTGTGAGGTGGATGGCTGTTGGGTGTCTTAGTGCTTGTGTTTGTGTACTTTAGGAGGGGGGACAGACACTGTGGGAGCAGACACAGGGGACATGTGCATGGATGTTGTGGAGGTGTCTGCCAGTGAGGTGTGTGTTGTGCTTGGTGTGAGTGTGGACGTCGCTGGGTGGGAGGTGGAGGAGGAGGAGGGGGAGGCAGTGGAAATAGTGGATGTTGTCATGTCTGCAACTGAATGGTGTTTGTGTGAGTGCTTATTGGATGAGGAGTTGTGCTTGTGTTTGCCTGCCACACTCTTGGGTGTTGTCTTGTGTGCATGCTCGTCTGGCTGTGTCCTTTGGATAGGTTGGGGTTGAGGAGACTGGGACTGGGAAGTGGAGGTTGGAGGGGAGACTGTTGAAACAGGGACAATGGTTGTCATCAGAGAGGAGGCCAGAGCATGGATCGATCTCTGTTGGGCCGCCATTCCACTATGAATGTCCATTAGATTGCTGCACCTGGGCTACCAGCCCCTGGATGGCATTCACAATGGTTGTTTGCCCTACAGAGATGGATCTCAGGAGGTCAAAAGCCTCCTCACTCAGGGCAGCAGGGCTCAATGGCCAGGGCCTGAGGTGCCTGGGGTGAAGGAGATGCCCGCCCTCCTGGGTGAGTGGGCACGGGCAACTCGCTGAGGGGCTACTGGAAGGGAGGTGCTGGTACGGGGTGGCGGCTGTACCTGCAGCTGGGGTGGTCACAGAGGTGTCTGCCGCCACCATGGAGCTCTCATCGGAGGAGGTATCTGAGTCTGTATTGTCCCCTCCAGTCTCCACCATGGTGCTCCCCTCGCCCTTCGTCCCACTGGTACCCTCCGTTTCGGTGGACTCTGCCTTCAGGGTCCTGTGGGATGCAGCTTCCTCTGTCGCCAGTGCCTCTGCTCTTCCGCCAGATGATGCTAATGCACATAAGGATAGGATGACAAAACAAGAAAGGGTGGTAGAGAGACAAAGGATACACTTGGCCAATGACTGCACCAACTCCACCATTGGCATACACAGCACCCTCACAGACAGGGAACAGGCCTATGCACTATGCATTGCACTACCAGTGAAATGGCTAGTCACTAAGGAATGAGGAGGGGCACACTCCGCCAACTGCAGCACACCTGGGACCCATGCAGCCTTTCCCAGGAGTGAATTCTAACAAGCTAGGTAAGCAGTATTTCCCATTCAGACCCTAAGCTGCTATATCTGGCCTGGCCTAGGGGTACACAAGGACCCACAACTACCACCCGGATACCACCCCACCAGCCGTAAGTTGTAATGATAGCCACTGTACTCACCTCATGTGACTGCTGTGATGCCCTCAAGCGCTCGTCCAGCTCAGGGTAGGCCAGTAGGTGGGCCATCAGAGGGGTCAGGGTCCGATGGGCACTCCTTCCTCGTTGGGAGGCCATCCCCAGCTGGGCCTCCACGGTCTTCCGTGCCCAGCGTCTCAGGTCCTCCCACCGTTTCCGACAGTGGGTGCTCCACCTTCCATAGACCCCCAGGGTTTCCACCTCCTTTGCACACCATAATCCCTTCTTTTGATGGGCGCTGACCTGCAGAGGCAATAAAGACAGGAGAACACCATTAGACAAACACTCCAGCCAGTAACACAAATGGCCCACCAGACCCGTTTCCATCACCATTGGCACAGACATAGCACAGCACACAACGTGTACATCGCAAAGAGGACATCCACGCACCCCCCTTACACAAGGTCTTCACACACACAACTCCATGCATTCATGCCACATGCACCGTGCCCACAGCGTACATAGCTGTTGGTCTGGAGGCCCATACAGCAGTCTCTACTGGGGTAGGACCCCATCCACCAGTTGCTCCAACTCCTCAGAAGTGAAGGCTGGGGCCCTTTCCACGGTCACACGGGCCATGGTAGGTTCCAGACACAGGTCACAGTAGCACTTGCAGTATAGGTCCTCTCCTAGGAAGGTCAGGAAACAAGTAAGGAATCTGATAGAAAATGGCGGTCACGTTTGCGGCAGTGTATACTGTCACTGCCGGCGTAGATCACCATTGGCCACTGTACCCCATAGGGCCCGTTTATAACCAATGAGGAATGCATGGCAGTTTGTGAACGCCTACTGCCACGGCGCACAACATCAGCGGCATTACCTCACTTCCACCTGTCCTTCCACACAGGACAGGTGAACGCCATTTCAGGGGGGAAACAGGCCTATGTATCTATGCTGTTTCACAGGATAAATAGGCACATACTACACAAATTACACTGTCCCATTACATGTTTACACATTGCGGACTGCTGTTGTGGCTCCATTTTTCAGTTTGTGACAGGCTCCTCACTCTTTTGTCCCTTAGATATCTACCGCTGCGGGTAAATAAGAGATGCGTACAGACCCCTGGTGGACTTGGCTACACCGGAGGACAGGCACATAATACTCACCTATAGACTGGACAGGGCCACAATCACACAGTTGAGTGCTCAATTGGAGCCTGACCTGATATCTGCTATCCACCACCCCACTGGGATATCCCCTCTTGTACAAGTGCTATCAGTTCTCTATTTCCAGGCAACTGGTTCTTTCCAAGTGACAGTGGGCTTGGCAGCAAGAATGTCTCAGCCAATGTTCTCAAATGTGCTAACAAGAGTGTTGTCTGCCCTGATAAAACACGTGCAGCTACATTGCATTCCCCCAGGATGAGGATCTGGCCACAATGAAGGCAGGATTCTATGCAATGGGACATATCCCAAATATAATTGGTGCAACTGACAGAACACATATTGTATTTGTCCCCCCGCCAGAATGAACAGGTGGTCAGGAATCGTAAGCGTTTCCACTCCATGAATGTGCAGATGGTGTGCCTGGTGGACCAATACATCTCCCATATCAATGTTAAGTATCCTGGGTCAGTGCATGATGCCTTTGTCCTGAGGAATAGTAGCATCCCAAATGGGATGGCCCAACTACAGGGGCACAGGGCATGGCTAATAGGTGAGCCCTGGTTCCCACCAAGTCTATGTTGGTGTATGCCTAAGGTGTGGGCCATATGGGATAGTGTGTGGCTAAATGTTGTCCCTCAATATTTGCAGGTGACTCTGGTTGCCCAGACCTATCATGGCTGCTGACCCCAGTGAGGAATGCCAGAACAAGGGCAGGGGAATGTTATAATGAGGCCCATGGCCAAACCAGAAGGACCAATGAAAGGACCGTTGGCCTCCTGAAGGCCAGATCCCTCTGCTACTCACCCAAGAAGGTCTGCCAGATAGTATTGGCATGCTACATGTTGCACAACCTGGCCCTCAGACGACATGTGCCTTTTCTGCAGGAGGAGGAGACTGGAGATGCCTCTGTGGCAGCAGTGGACCCTGATGACAGTGAGGATGAGGAGGCAGAGGATGAGGATGTGGACAACAGAACGTCTGTGATACGTCAGTACTTCCAATGACACACAGGTGAGACAGTGCAACTTTACATTTCTTTGACATTGGTTGTATTTTGTATGGCATTGGCATGCTGGCATTTCCCACTTCTTTTCCCACTTACTGTTCCCTCTGGATATTTATTTTGCAGATGTTGGTGATTTGACAATTTCTCCTGGTGTGATCACAACAGCCAGCTACAGGTCATTAATTCTATGCTCATTCTATTTACAGTTCATTTCCAATAGTTGTAGCTGTTTCAATCAAGACTTGAAATACATGAAATACTCAAAGTCGATTTGTATACAACTGTATTTATTGTAATGCTAATATATAGAGGGGAAAGTGCAATGGAATGGGGTGATGATGGAGGAAAGTCCAGGGTATTGTTCCAGTCTGTTTGTAGCACAGGTGCATAGTCCATGGGGTCATAGGAAGGGGAGCAATGGCGGTTCAAAGTGGACAAGGTTACTGAGTGGGACACAAGGGGGACAACCAGGAGAGTCTCATTTCCTGGCAGTGGTCTTGGCAAGTGTCTCTGGCTTTTGTCTGGTTCGCAGGGAATGTTTGCGGGGTGGTTCACCTTCTGCAGGGGAGGGGTGCTGGTGGCCTGTTGGTCCTGTGGCGGGGCCCCTGGCCATTAGCGGAAGTGGAGGGCTGTTCAGATGACTGGCTAATGTTGGCCATGTCTGCTACCACCCCTGCTATGGAGATCAGGGTGGTGCTGATGGCCTACAAGTCCTCCCTGATCCCCTGATACTGTCCCTCCGGCAATCGTCTGTTCTCCTGCACATTGTCTGGGATCTGGCCCATCGTGTCCTGGGAATGTTGGTAGGTTCCCAGGATCTCAGAGAGTGCCTCCTGGAGAGTTGGTTCCCTGGTCCTGTCCTCCCCCTGGCACACAGCAGTCCTCCCAGTGTCCCTGTTGGTCTGTGCCTCTGTCCCCTGAACGGTGTGCCCACTGCCACTGACCCCAGGTTACTGATTGACTTGTGTGCGAGGTGTGGCCTGGGATCCCTGTACAGGTGGGCACACTGTTGATGGACGTGTCCTGAGAACAGAGGTTTGGGGACGCTGGGTGGGTGCTGTGGTGTTGGTTCCTGATGGAGGAGGCTCTGTGGTGGTCTGTGACTGGGCTTGGGTGACTGGCTGTCCAGTGGTTCCTGATGGGCCAGGTAGATCGTCCAGATCCTGAAGACCCCAGTTACTGTCATCACTGTGGGCCTCTTCTGTTGGGGGACTGAATAGTGATGGCACCTCCTCTCTGCTGGCATTGGCTGGGGTACCTGTGCGGATGTAAAAGATATATTATGCTTCATGTGTATGATATAGTGTACATCCCTGGCTTCCCCTCTATGGTTGGTGTTGCACTGCCAGCTTTTACTTGTGTATGTTGGTGTATGGTGGGATTGTTAGTTTCCCTATGCTGTGCATGCTTTAGTGATGAGTGTCCATGCAGGGCTGTAAGGGATGTCCATGCATTGGTACAGCATGCAGGGCTTGGCTTTGGGATAAGTGTGATGTGATGGTGGAGTGTGTGGGATGGAGTGCAGTAGTGGAGTGAGGGTGAGGGGGTGTGATGGCATGCAGGTATGGGGGGTGATAGTTGTTGAGAGTTGGCTTACCAGAGCCCAGTGCTCCTCCAACTCCTGCCAGGCCCTCAGGATGTAGTATTACCAGTACCTGCACCTCCCATGCTGTGAGTTGTGGGGGAGGAGGTGGGTGTCCACCGACAGTCCTATGTATAGCGAGCTGGTGTCTTGCTGCAATGGAATATGCCTTCCCCCGTAGGTCGTTCCACCTCTTCCTGATGTCGGCCCTTGTTCTGGGGTACTGTCCCATGGCATTGACCCTGTCCACAATTCATGGCTCCATCTTACTTGCTATTGATATTTGCTGCACCTGTGCTGCAAATAGCTGAGGCTCTACCCTGACAATTTCCTCTACCATGACCCTTAACCCCCCCTCAGTGAAGCGGGGGTGCCTTTGTGGTACCATGGGTGTTATGTGATGTGTGTTGGTGAGGGTGTGTTGGGTAATATGTTGGGGTGTGTGATGTAGAGTGCATGAGGGGTGTATGGGTGTGAGTGGTGTGTGGCTGTAGTTGTTGTAGTGGTCTTGGTGTCAGTCTGGTGGCAATGATTTGCATTCATAAAGGGTTGTGGGTAATGTGGGTGTGTGTTTTATAGTGGTGTGGGTGTGTGGGTATGGTGTGTGTATGGGTGTCAGGTGTGTGTTGATTGAACTGTCCAATGTATGTGGGTGTCCATAGTGAGTGCAGCGGTATGTACAGCTAGTGGTTTACCGCCGTTGAATGTCAGCCATGGTGATTCGTGGGTCATAATGTGATGGGCGTTGTTCAGTTGGCGTAATGGTGTAGGTTTTGGGTCCCCCACTTTTGCACTGACCTTTGGTCTGATGGATTTGTGTATGTGGCTGTATTCTGTCAGATTCGTGTGTGTGTGTGTCATAATATGTTGAACGGATATCTGCCACTGCGGCGGTGTGTTGGCGGCTGTCAGGTTGGTTTACGCCAGTGTCGTTATGAGGGCCAAATTGTGCACAGAGTCCAGGGGTTCCCCAAGAGGATTGACAGAGGCAATAATTGATAATAGTAATGCTCTATTTGTGGTAGTGTGGGCGAGCAGTTAGGCTTATCAGAGGGTAGTGTTAAGCATTTGTTGTACACACACAAGCAATAAGTGAAAACACACACTCAATGATTTAACTCCAGACCAATAGGTTTTTATATAGAGAAATATTTTTTATTAATTTATTTCTAGAACTACAAGATTCATTTAGCAGGTAAGTACATTAAATGAAAGGTACTTTGCATAGTAATACTTTGAATGGAATCCTCAATGCACACAGTTTTTCTTAAAATGGCAAAAAGCTATTTTAAAAGTGGACACTGCAATTTTCATCAGTTCCTGGAGAAGGTAAGTAAAGTACAGTTTTTGAGGTAAGTAATAAATGTACGGGTTCGGTCTCCAGGGCATAGGTAGCCCACCATTGGGGGTTCAAGATAACCCCCAACACCCAGCTCCAGCAACACAAGTCTGGTCAGGTGCAGAGGTCAAACAGGAGCCAAAATAACATGGGTGCCTATGGAGACAGGAGGTACTATGGTTCCGGTCTTCTTGCAGGTAAGTACTCGCGTTGTCGGAGGGCAGACCAGGGGGGTTTGAAGGAGCACTGGGTGGGAGCCCCATGTAGGCACAGAAACCACACCCTCAGCGGCACACGGCGGCCGGGTGCAGTGTGTGAACAGGGTGTTGAGTTCTCAATAGAACTATATGGCAGTACCCAGGGGTCACTTAGGCGCTGGAGGCAGGGCACAGGAGGGCTTCTGGGGCAAGCCACCAATTAGGCAAGGGTGAGGGCCACCTGCAGGTTGTTGCTGCACCAGTGGTCGGTTTCTCTCGTGCTTGGGGGCTCCGGGTACAGTGCTTCTCTAGGCAACGGTTATCTTCATTGCGGGCAGTCGTGGTCAGGGGGTTCCTCAGGTTTTGCTCTGCAGGCGTCGTCGTGGGGGTCTTGAGAGGTCGGCCCTGGGTGAACACAAACTTGGAATCACCTGGGGATCGTCTCTGGGTAGTTGGTACCTCTGGACATGGGTCGGGCGTTGGGTGCAGAGTAGTTTGGACTCACGCTTCTGGAGTGCGATGGGAGTCCCTTCAAAGATGGTTTCTTTGCCTTCTTGTTGGACAGGTCCGCTGTCCACAGGAGTTTCTTGGTCCTCAGTGATACAGGCAGTCCATTTCAGGGGTTGCTGGTCCTGCAGAACACGTTGCTTCTTCCTTTGCAGCTTTTTGATGCAGGGTCACAGGCCAGTAGGGCTGCGGCGAGTTAGTTGATGTCTCTTTCTCTTCTCTGTGGGGTTTTCAGCTCAGCAGTCCTTCTTCTTTCTTGAGGTCCCCAGGAATCTCAAGAGATAGGTTCAGGGTCACCACTAAATACTAAATTTAGGGGTGTGTTAGGGTCCGGGTGCAGTAGTCAACGGCTACTGTCCCTGAGGGTGGCTACACCCTCATTGTGTCGACTTCCTCTGGGGAGGAGGGGACATCCCTATCCCTATTGGTCCTAATCCTCCAAAGCAAGGGGGAGGGTTTCTCAAGGAGGGGGTCACTTCAGCTCTGGACACCTTAGGGGTGGTCCTGGCTGAGGGGGTGACTCCTCCTTGTTTTTCTCATTATCCCTGTGGACTTGCTGCCAAAAAGTGGGGCGTCCTCCGGGGAGGTGGGCATCTCCACTGGCTGAAGAGCCCTAGAGCACTGTAACACCAGGACTGAGCTTTTGAGTCTCACTGTCAGGTGTTACAGTTTCTGCAGGGACAGGCTTTGTTTCTGACCACAGAGTACACAAAGGCACTCACCCTATACGGTCAGAAACTCGTCTGAAAATGGCAGGCTGGCACAGACTGGCCAGTCTTACACTATCAGTTAGGCTAACAACAGGGTTTATCTCTAAGATGCCCTCTGTGTGCATTTTTCAATAACTCATACACTGGCATCAGGGTGGGTTTATTGTGCTGAGAAGTTTGGTACCAAACTTCCCAGTATTCAGTGTAGCCATCATGGAACCGTGGAGTTTGTTTTTGACAAACCCCCAAACCATATACTTAATATGGCCACACTGCACTTACAATGTCTAAGAATGGACTTGGACACTGTAGGGGCATAGTGCTCATGCAGCTATGTCCTCACCTGTGGTATAGTGCACCCTGCCTTAGGGTGGTAAGGCATGCTAAAGGGGTGACTTACCTATGCCAGAGGCAGTGGTTTGTGGGCATGGCACTCTGAGGGGAGTGCCATGTCGACTTAGGCTTTTTTCCCCACCAGCACACACAAGCTACAAGGCAGTGTGCATGTGCTGAGTGAGGGGTCCCCATGGTGGTATAATACATGCTGCAGCCCTTGGAGACCTTCCCTGGCCACAGGGCCCTTAGTACCAGGGGTACCGTTTACAAGGGACTTAAGTGTGTGCCAGGGCTGTGCCAATTGTGGAAACAAAGGTACAGTTTTAGGGAAAGAACACTGGTGCTGGGGCCTGGTTAGCAGGGTCCCAGCACACTTTCAATCAAAGTTGGATTCAACACTAGGCAAAAAGTGAGGGCTAACAGTGCCAACAGTGGCATTTTCCTACACATATTTATTTTACCTATAAGTCCCTAGTAAAGTGCACTAGATGTGCCCAGAGCCTGTAAATTAAATGCTACTAGTGTACCTGCAGCACTGATTGTGCCACCAACATAAGTAGCCCCTTAACCATTTCTCAGGCCTACCATTGCAAGACCTGTGTGTGCAGCATCAACACCGCCTCAACTTGGCATTTAAAACCACTTGCCAAACCTTAAACTCCACGTTTACACTTCAGACACTCAGACACTTCTATACCTACAACTGGACTCTGTCAGAAGGACTGTAGTGCTGTCAAAGGACTCATCTGGACTACTTTTCTGGAAGGACTGCTCTTCTGCTTGTTGCCCTGCTGCCTGCTGCTCCCTGACTCTGCTGTAAGGACTTTGCCTTCCCACCACAGGTGATCTCCAAGGGCTTGTCAGCATGCCTCCTGTTAAGAGGTCTCAGGGCCATCAAAGACTTCACCTAAGGGAGAAAATCCACCATGCTGGAAAAATTGACGTAACAACTGCAGAATCGACACAGATCCTGTCTCGCAGCTTAAAAATCATTGCATTGCCTTCAGAATCGAAGCAGTGCCTGTTGCACCGCGGATCCATCATCTCAGCGCATCTGGATTTTCCATGCATCACCCCTGGGCGTCAATTTGTCATCAACACTGCCCTGCAGGATGGAACCGACGCTGCGAGACCAGAAATCGATGCATCACTCTTCCTGCGAGGAAAGAATCGACGCTTCACCTCTGCTGCACTGTGATGCTATTAATTGTGTTTGACCAATGACTTTGTGTTTCACCACTGCACATATTAGTTGCTCAATGTTCACCAGTAGCACATTATGGGGGTTATTACAACTTTGGAGGAGGTGTTAATCTGTCCCAAAAGTGACGGTAAACTGACGGATATGCCACCAGCCGTATTACGAATCCATTATATCCTATGGAACTTGTAATACGGCTGGTGGTATATCCGTCACTTTACCGTCACTTTTGGGACGGATTAACACCTCCTCCAAAGTTGTAATAACCCCCTATATGTTTTGTTCGGTTTAGCTGCCTATTGGCTTTAACATGGAGTTAGCCATTACATTCTGCATTCAGTTTAGCCGCCTATTAGCTTTGACATGGCATTAGCCATTACATTCTGTATTCAGTTTAGCTGCCTATTGGCTTTGGCATGACATTAGACATTACATTTGATATTTAGGTTAGCTGCCTATTGTCTTTAACGTGGGGTTAGAAATTGTAGTTGAGACATTGCAGATGAGCTGTGTTTTTCCAAGCTGTGTTTTTCCACAAGATGGACCAAGCTGTTTTCTTCACACCAGACCTTAGCTGATAAGAGCACGTAGATTTTGTGTTTACCTCGCAATCCAGTCTGAGGGTGGGGAGCTCAGGAGAATTGGCCTCTCTCCAAGGTTCTTCGGCTCTCACACTGAGTTTGCTTTTAAGGATGACTCTGGGCTACAGAGAGATAGATTAAATCTGCTTGGCTTCAGACAGGAACTAGACGTCAGTTGCTTGTTTTCCGTTTGGGTAGAGAATCTCTTTCTTGCAGTTGACTGGAGTCATCAACTTGCAGACCCCAGAAAGATGAAGCTGAGCTATAGGCCCTATGGTGATGAATTTTGACTTTTATGCTTTGCTTTGAAGTTATGCTATAATATAATCATCTATATTTGCTGTGTACATTGCAACTGAGAAGTACTTTGATATATTTTGCTTTCATTGCTGCGACTACTTTTGAACGTGTGCTTCCAATCTACTAATTTCGTCCAATCTACTAATTTCGTCTCTCAGGAACTTGTGGGTGGGGAATTAATACCAATAAATGTCTTCTTTAAACTCAGAAGTGCATTCCAGAGAGGTTCTGTAAGCTTGGTTATGAGATAAGAGGGAAAGCAGAACATTTACCAGAAAAAACAACACATCACTTTACTTTCTGCCGCCCTGCAGTGTTGTTATTTTTGACTCATTCTAGGTACTTTGTGCTAAAGAGATACATGCATTGGTTCCTATTGATTAAGAGTACTTAAACCTCAAAAAAGTGATATATTGACTTGTGTGTATTGGATTTTTGTTGTTTGGGTCTTGTTTTATTCAGATAACTAATATCCATTTTCCTTAGCTGGTGTGGAGTAATTTTTGTGATGTTTTCACTGTGTTACTGTATGAGGTGTCGCACAAACACTTTACGCATTGCCTTCTAAGTTAAGCCTGGCTGCTCGGTGCCAAGCTACTGGATGGTGACCACAGGAGGTGTCTGGGAACTGAATCTGTTTGTGTTCAAGAAACGATGTAAAAACCTAGGGAAGGCACTTTGTGAACCATCACCAGCTGTTGCTACATAGCCCTGTTAACTGGCTGAACAAGTAACCTGCACATAGCCTCACTTCTCTGGGTGTTTCTATCTACTACTGAGTCCAGCTAATCATTGAAGACGTGGAACACTTGGCTTCTGAAACTGTCCTTGGCATATGTCGCATCTATTTGGTCCAAAATTGGGATCCTGATCCTAAGTATGCTCTCCTCGCACCTTCCTCTCTGCTGCTGCATTGACAACAACCTCATACTCCTCACTATCTGATACAGCACAACCATTTTGGAGTGAAAAACATATTTGGCCTCCTTTTATGTGTACTTTGTCCCATTAGAGTTCCCATTAGGTTTCAGTGATGTGGTGTCAATTAGCCCTTTTGTTAGACTGCAGGTGAAACTGAATAACAGCTTATAATTGAACCCAGAGTGTGTGTTTTTGATTTATTTACTTTTTTACAACAATGTCATTTAAATTGATGTTGTATAACTTTGTTTAGGAATCACATGCATTTGCAGATGCCTTGGTCTTTTATAAAGACACACAACTCTCCTCCATTCATTTGCAAAAAGATATGGATAGTGCACCACTGCGCAAAGTCAGTAAAGTCCAGTAACACAACGTCTTTTAACCATCTTCATTTGTACATTTTTGCTTTTTCTTAAACAAACGAGCAATCAGCCAACGCGTTTCATCCTACACAAGAGGACTTCTTCAGGGCTGAAATGTAACATAAAAAGAATATATATATCACACCAGGACAGGTAAGACACAATAAATACAAAAATAATTAAACGACAAAAAAGAAAATATACAAAAACATGCCAAAAATCACCTCTAATGCACATACTTATGATCATAAAGAACTCATAATCATAAGAGACAAGGGACACATGATACCAGGAATGTTATTCACACATATAATCAATAGAAACATATATATTGATATATCACATGACACATATTACTAATATTTACAAAGACAGACTACAAAAAACAAAATATAAACACCAGTTTTTTTTTAAAAAGGATATAATCTACATAGTTCTAAAGATTTTTATAATATCGCCATCATTCGATAATTTTTAACAATATATTTATTGAAAAGAAAAAAAAAAACATTTATATATAGAAAAATAAATATGATATCAAACACGTCATACCTTATATTTGCATGGTCTTTAAATTGATTGTCTTTCCATATTATTGGAATTAAATATCCAACCTATTGTTACTGAAAAGAATGACAACACTATGTAATATCCCATGGATTGAAAAACGAGTGACAACCAAAGTTATCGACTACCCACACAAAAATTTGATTTTGTCAAAATTTTCAAAAGATGGAAAATTTAAAAAGAGGTGAACAAACTCCATAAACAAATAGCCCTACATAAATGGCCAAAAATGCCACAAAGAAAGACCACCCATAATATAATTTCAAAAAGACACGAAAAATTGCGCTCTAAAGATAGCCAAAGCTTCTAAGGATAAATATATAAATAGAGCTATTTCTACTTTACAAAAAAAAACACAGCTCATAAAACATAACCCACAAACCTACAAGTGCTTAGACATAAAACATATATTTATAAATTCTAACACCACACATATACTAATATGCTATTAATTTGGGTTATTACTACAAAACAATCCCAATAAGAAAGGAAGTTAATAAACATAATACAAAACAGCGTTCCACAGGACGACATATACAAAGATAAGGCGTTTGCAGTATATTTAAATTTAAATGCCTAGTCATCGATAATTCTGCCTGAAAAGTGCGTGAAGTACATAAAATTGCAATCAGTTAGTTACCGCTTACCCCATAACGTAAGGGATCAGCCATGTCCATCCCGGTCGGCAAAGAAAGTAAACCGAGCCCAGCTTGACATCTGCTTTTTAAACCCTAGCAATCTAGAGAACGAGATTATTGGACACAGGTGGCATACTCATTGCTATGGCGACCATTCTGAAATAAGAATAGTTGCCATCTTAGGTAAACAGATCGGCCATTTTTGAATGGTGTCATCCATTCTATAAACAGATGTATGGGATCCATATAGCATTATACGGGCTTAACAGGTGTTTTGATAAAGCCCTAAAAAGTAAAAAAAACTGATACTCTATACTAACCAGGACCCGAGAAGCTCATAGGTTGCTATAGCGACTATTATACGATAAAATTACTCTTCATATCACATAAATACATCGGCCATTTTTAACTGGTGTCAACTATACTGAGAACCAACGAAGCCTAAGACATTCTTATAATAAAGCCCTAAAGTATAAAACTTACAAACTATGCAATGTTATATTAGCATGACATAGGAAGAGCCAAGAAAAACTGATCGTTTCACAATGGGGTGTCAGCCATCATAAAAGGATGTAATCAATAACGTAGAAGGTGACAAAACAAGGAGGAATATTGATAAAACATTGTTGGGGCTTTAATGAGATTTTAATAAAGCCCTACAAGATAAGAGGAGAAAGATAATCTATGAACAATAACACACAGGAAACATACCCGTCACTATAGCGACCATAATATCATTGAAATATTTGCCTTATTGGATAAAGGCGTCAGCCATTTTGAACTGATATCAATTATACTAAATGTATATAGATTATATAACAATTATGGCCCACCATCTATTGGGGGTGAGTATCCAATTAAAAAAAACTAAAAATGTGAAATTCTGAAAAGGATTCAGCAAACAGGGGAAAAAAGAGAACAAAGTCACCTGACAAACAATGCCTATTTAAAGGAAATAATGGAATTCTTCATCTGTATTGTGGCCCATACTCATGGTGCATAGGTGGCATATCCATGCTGCCTCTCTGCGCCGCAGTGTCAATTCTCTGTCACCCCCTCTTTTGTTTGGTGGTACCGTATCAATCCCATGGAACCAGATCTTATTGTCCACTGTATGTTGTTCCGACATATGCAGTGACAGAGGATATCTAATATCTTTATTCTTAATTGCACGGACGTGTTCTTGTATACGGAGTTTGAGAGGCCTTATAGTGCTGCCAACCTACATTTTACCACATCCACATCCTACAATGTAAACAGCATATCTCGTTTTGCAGCTGATGAACTGTTTTATTTCATAGCTTTTGCGAGAATTGTAACAGAACTTTTTGGTCTTATCAATACCCAAACTACAGATGTTGCACTCATGACATGTAAAGAAACCTAGTGGGCCCATAGGTAGCCACGTAGATGATTTATTTGTAGCAATATAACTAGGGCACAAGTGATCCCTAAGGGTTCTGCCCCTTCGATAGATTATCTGAGGTTTTTTAGAGACACATTTACGAATATTGGGTATTTCCAATAGTAAATGCCAATGCTTCCTAATGATTTTATATATGTCATTGCTTGATGTAGAGAACTGGGTAACAAATCTCACAAGGGTCTGCTCCTTTCTTCTTTTATCACTATTACTATTATTCATTACAAACGTATTGCTTCTCATTAGTTGTCCTACTCGCTTTTCCGCTTTTGTCAGGATATGTTCTCCATAGCCTCGATTTCTGAATCTTTGTTTGACTTTGTCGACATGTGTAGTGAATGTCTTGTTGGTGCTACAGTTGCGTCTTATGCGGACCATTTCTCCGAAGGGGATATTGTTGATCACAGACTTAGGATGGGCATTGCTGGCATGTAGGACACTGTTACATGAGGTAGGCTTTCTAAAGAGAGTGCTCTGTATCTTGTTCCCTTCAACATAAAATGTGATGTCAAGAAAGTCAATCTGTTCCTTGCTGTATTGTAGACTGAGTTTGACATTAAAGGGGTTATCATTAAGAAACATATGATACATCACAAGTTGCTCAACAGAGCCTTTCCATATGAGTATAATATCGTCTATGTATCTACCCCAATAAACCAATAGATCAGTCCATTGGGACGCGTGCTTACCCCAGGCATGCTCCCTCTCATACCAACCCATGAACAGGCAGACATAAGAGGGAGCAAATCTGGAACCCATCGCAGTCCCCTGTATTTGATGGAACCACTGACCATCATGTAAGAAAAAAATCTTTGAAAGAATGATATCAATCATTTCCATTACCATGTTATTATGTTGCCAACTCTCCTCCATTCATTTGTTTAACTTTGCTGGCATGATAATATCTTGTTGGATTTACATCTGTTTTCACAAGTAGAGAAGTGTATGAGTGTATGCTTTCTTAAAGATGCAATGAAAATACTGGTCCTTGGGCGAAACAATCTACTATTTAGTAATTTTCATTTATTACTAGTTAATACTATTTTGTTTTTGAGAAAAAGCATCAAGTCATTTTGACACTTATGAGAGCATCACTGCGAAGTTTTAGTGTGCTCCACTGATCTGAATTACGTGACTTTAGTACAATGTGAATCCGACATAATCATAAACGTGTGCTACGATTTGCTTGTTTGAAATGTTTTGTTGCACTTAGAGGGGACCACAGCTCCTGGTGCAGGCTGTGGAGCAGATTTGGACAGCGCCACTGGTTCTGAAGTCAATCTGGAGTTGATGCACTTGGTTTCTTCTTGATTTCACCAGAACTCACTTCCAAGGGCCAGGAAACTAGATTTGGCACCACTTGGCAAGTCAGGACTCTCAGCAAGAGAGCCCCGGTACTGGAGGATGAAGACTTTGATGTCCCTGTGACTTCAAACAGTAGGCAAGCTCAGATCGAGCCCTTGGAGAACCTTGGAAATCAGGATGTAGAAAGCAAAGTCCAGTCCTTTCACTCCCTGGACGGAAGCAGCAAGCAGAAGGCTAGCATAGCAAAGCAATAGGCAGACTGGCAGTCCCTCCTATGGCATCTAGCTCTTCTTCCTGGCAGAACGTCCTCAGTCCAGAAATGTTCTGAAGTTGTGGTCTCAGAGGCACAATACTCCTCCTCTTTTCTGCCTTTGAAGTAGGCAAAGTTCAAAGTAAAGCCTTTGCAGTGCACAAGACCCTGCCTTTCCTGCCATGGCCTCAGACACTCTCCAGGGGGTGAGAGACTGCTTTATGTAAAGACAGGCACAGCCCTATTCAGTAAGACTCAGCAGGATATTCAGGGACACCTTTCAGCCCCCATTTGTGTGACTGTCTAGAGTGAATTCACAAACAGACCAACTGTCATCCTGACCCAGGCATGTATTCTACAGCCAAGCAGAGGCACAGAATCGTTCAGCAAGAAAATGAAATGCCCACTTTCTAAAAATCGCATTTTCAAACTTACAATTTAAAAAACAACTTCACCACAAGATGTATTTTTAAATTGTGAGTTCAGAGACCCCAAACTTAAATTCTCTGTCTGCTTCCAATGGGAAATGACTCTTAAAAGATATTTCAAGACAATCCCCATATTAACCTGTGGACAAGACAGGCCTTGCAATAGTAAAAACTTAATTTAGCAGTATTTCACTATCAGGATATGTAAAGCACACGAGTACATGTCCTACCTTTTAAATACACTGCACCCTGCCCAGGGGGCATGCATTGGGCCTACCTTAAGGGTGACTTACATACACAGGTAGTAACAGGGAAGGTTTGGATCTCACAAGAGGGCACAATTGCTGGGTCAAGCTGGCAGTTCCAAACCGCCCACACAGACACTGCAGTGGCAGGTCTAAGACATGTTTACAGGACTACTTAGAGGTGGTAAAATCCGTGTGGCAGGCCCACACGTTGCATGTGATTTACAGGCCCTGGGCACCTCTGGTGCACTGAACTAGGGACTTACTAGTAAATAAAGCATGCCAATCATGAATAAACAATTACAAATCCAGTTTAGACAGCGAACACTTGCACTTTAGCACTGGCCAGCAGTGGTAAAGTGGCCAGAGTCCTAAAACCAGCAAAAACGATGTTTAGTACAGGATGAAAACAAGAGGTCAGAAAAGAAGCCAAAAAGACTAGGCTAGGGAGCAAAATGGTTTCAGTTTAAAATAGATTTTTAAAAAAGGCTTTAAGAAGGATGTCTGCATTGAATAAAAGAGAACTATAAAATCATATTTAGACCAAGGTTTTCATTTTACATATATTACCACTGCCCTGTCCCTTGTAACAGTCCTGCAATCCGTTCAGTAAATGCTTCCCATTAATTATACTTGCCTAGTACTGATGAAAGTTACAGCAAATAAATGTAAAACTAAAGTTGATTCTCTCAAGAAATCGCATCAAGCAGCAGGGTGTTAATTATATGCTGACATTTGCTGATGATTTCAGTTTCTGAAGGCATGTTCCTGCTGGTTCTAGCAAGTCATTTCAAAATGCGGATCTCGAATACATTAAAAAAGAGACAGCAGCCAACAAAACAACTATGTTACGAAGGTTATTAAGCAGCAAGACGTAAGTAACTAAGTACACTAATCTAAATAAACATTCATCATTAGAGGCTCATTTCAAGTGCCCCAACAGTAGGCTATGTGGGCAGTCATTCCAAGCGCTGTGTGATAACGTGTTATAAGCTTCTCTTTTAAACCCTTACTTCTCACATAGCCATTGGATATTTACCGGTTTAGTGTGGGACATTTTAAGTTTATTTTAGGGCATTTACGTTGGAACAGGACATTAAGGATATTAAATTAGGGCATTTAAGTTAAAACAGCATCGGTAAGCATAATAGTAAAATTATTTTTGTATTTAATTGTATACATCTAAAGCTATAAACATTAGCTGTATTTAAAGTAGTGTTTTGATTTATTTACCGATTTGCCTTGTTGAAGATTTGTTGGCAGTACGGCATTCAAAAATCTGAGACTTGTAATGCCACTGTTCTGTTGGTTATTTTAGGGCTAGATTTAAAGCTCACAGCCCTATGAAAACACTCCAGCTGAGTGTGAGCATATTTGGCAATCCCAAGGTTTAGAAGTTCCAAACTTTAGGCACTGCATTTCAGCTGTGGAATTGAGTACATTTTCTTGAGGAAAACATTTCATTTGGAGACCCTTGAAAAGCTAGTAAAACATTTCATCTTCTGCTTCCAGCATTTGAGTTGTTTGTTTAGACCGTTTGCATTAAAGTTGTGAAAATTATTTCCTTTTGCGTTATTACATGAAATTACAAAACAAATTATGTGAAATTACATATAATTACGCAAAACAGAAAACGATTATCTGGTGCTATCTATTAGCACAAAATGCATCGGTGCGTCAATTTAGGCTAAAATAACACAAAAAAACATAGAAGCTCCGCAAACAGCAGCTGTTCCAACCCTTGTCGTCCACATTGTTTTAATGCGATCAAGCTAAATGTTTGCTGTGATTATAATTATGTGATGCTATGACATACCATAATTTTGGGCATACTGGTTAAGAAGCGTGATGCAAATTATTATGTGAGATTATACCAGCATAATTGAAATCTCCCTCCCACCTAAAGTGGATGCTGAAGGTTTCCAGGACTATAGAAGTATCCATGATAATAAGGACCGGTGCCATTGTTACTTTACTCAAGCACGTTAATGGAATCTGGTATTATCAGTGGGAATGATGGTCGGTGTTGGAGGTGCTTCCTTTTCCGCGAGAAGAAGAAAGCAGTGGATTAACTTCATTGCTGCAATGTTGTACACTTGATTTGTGTTTTGTTTCTTGCAGCCACTATTTTACCTATTTTGTTTTCCTTTTAATGTTTCCTGTACTCTTCTTTGCCCATCTCCCACCTTCCAACGCACGTCCAAGGAGTTGTACTAGCACATCTTGGATGAGCCTCATAGCCGATGCATTACAGCTGAATGTAAATGCTTCTCATTCCTATGGGTTTCATCATTGTGGTCTCTGCTTAGACTCCTCAGACCACTCAGCATAGCTCACTACACAGTGCCTATGTTTTCAAGTTTCACGCTGTAACTACAGACTGGACTTCTCCAGGCTTCTATATGGCTGATTGTACAATAGTTGTACATGATGCACACTTAACAGTGTCATCGAGGGTTGGACCTCTGTTGATCTCAGGTGCATTACATACAGTATTCTTTGGTTTCCTAACAGTGCCTTCAAGAGTTGGGCTTTTGTTGCTCCCAGATGGACTCCATATAGAAATCTCTGTCCAGCACCACCAGGGTTTTGGCTTCTGCAGCTCCTTGGTAAACGCCATTTATATTTCCACAATCACTTAACAGTTGATGACGCAGAAAATGAAGGTTTTCATTTATTGACGCATAAACGTAGTGTAAAATAATCATGTGTGACTTTAACCGAACTAATAAAGATTGTACGGGGACAAAATGTGCCCTCAGAGTAGTTTGCCAACATTTATAAGCGTGCTTTATATAACGTGATGGATTAGAATTGCACTCATCCGACATAATCATAAACGTGTGCTACGATTTGCTTGTTTGAAATGTTTTAGCTTAGCATAACTTTAGTGCAGGCTTCGGCCTAGTTGCCTGGTCTCACGATTTAGATGCTCGTATTTTTTCCAATGTGCTAATAAACGTGTATTTTGCTTGAAGCTGTACTTTTCCACTGAGATCGTTCACATGCTTATCTTAAGGTTTCGTGCCAGCCTGGCATTTTTCTCTTTGCTCCAAGGTCAATCTGCAGGTGCGGACAATGGAAGCTCTGAAAGTGAGTTAATTGGTATAAAATGTTGCAACTTGCGTACCCGTCTCCAAGGATAATGTATGCTTAAGTAAAAACTTGAGAACTGTTGTTTTTGATTGGACAATTTGAAGCCAACCTATGAACCCTCCAATGGAAGACCCTACTGGATTTGAACTGTTGTCTATTTAAACCAGGTGCACGAGAAGAAAGTAGCCATTACAGCCATTACCAGCTATTACCCGACATTGCGCCATTCCGTAGCTATTATGGCCCACCTTGCTGCGACGCCATTTTGAAAGAGACTCTGATGCTTTCTCTAATCGAGAGAAAGAGACTTTAAATGATTCTTGCCCTAGAGACTTTAACTTTGATCCCTTTGCATGAAGCAGTAGTTTTATCTTGCCGCCGTGAGGCAACTGCCCCGTCCACCTTGCCCCTTTGCCCCGTCCCATGCTGATCGAGAAACGGTACCTGTGAGACGAAGACTTCCTTGAATGCTGATTGTAATTGGTAAATATGAAAGGAAATTGTCCAATTGCATTGTGTTTCTTTTAGGTAACCAACTGCTGATTTTGATAAAAGCCCTAGTTAGGAGTTTTCTAAATTAATGTTGCTAAATTGTTTTTGCATGAAGTCCCACATGCCGATGCTAATTTGAGGTTAGATGAGGATTCTTTTTGTTGCACGATGCAATTTGAGACCTTGTTATGCTGACTAAATGTATGCAATTAGCTCATTACAGATTATAGTATTAGTGATTTGCATTGCTATTATCGAATGCCTTGTTATTCAAATGCTGCATAGATTGCATCTTTTCCGTCGTTATGGACAGCTATTAATGTTCATTTACGTATATCATTTGGTGTTGAGACACATCTATATTGTGCTAGCTTTGTTAATATAGGGAAATAAATTCATTAACTTTGAAATAAACTGGTGTGGTTATTCATGACTGAAAGGTCATGGTTCGCCGAAATGTATTCTGGATTAATTGTTAAGTGTTATGTTGATCAGGGCATTGCTTATGTTCGTTATTGATTATCGATTTGATTGAATTGACTGATCTCGGGTGAAGAGAGTCCCACTTAGCCAAAAGATTCATCGGCCTAAAGAGCGTCCAAGATACAAGTAAAATTATCTGTACGGATCGCTCTATCAGTAGATGGTAGCAGAGGACGGTTTAGACTTTTGGGACCCCACTCGAGACATACATGGTGTTGAATTAACGGTTTAGACTTTTGGGACCCAACTCGAGACATACATGGTGTTGAATTAACGGTTTCGCCTTTTGGGACCCCTCACTCTTAAAGTACATGGTGTTGAATTAACGGTTACGCCCTTTGAGACCCCACTCGAGAAGTTGAATTAGATTTTTCTTGGCTAAAACTGATTGAGAAAATGATGATGGGCTAAGTCCACCGCGACTTTCCCGGGATCTCGGAGCTTGCGAATGGAGAGAATGGAGGTGTGGAATCGGCGTTGGCGGTACTAGTGATGGTATGAGTGAAGTTAGGATTTTGCGCTTGCACAGCTTATTGCCGCAGATTGTGTGAAAAGGTTGCGAGGATTCTAGAGAATAGCGGAGGTGCGACTCCGAGTGTAGAAGTAGGGAAGTCGTCGAACTTCATAGAAAATAGCGGAGGTGCGACTCCGAGTGTGAGAGTAGGGAAGTCGTCGAACTTCATGTGCGTGTGGCGCTTTGTGCAGAAAAAAGGTCCACGTGGTTGTTGTTGTTGAGACGGGCCCTGCGAGGTCAAGAGACTCCGGAGTATGTTGTTTTATGTTGTGGTCTGGTCGGTTTAGTAGGTTGACCGGGCGTGGTCAACGAGTCGGTACGTGTGTTAAGGGAGTGAAAGGAACTTCGACTTCGGGCTTTGACAAATTCTAAGTGCACTAGAATAGATCACTGACAAGCTGAGAGCAGAATCTGCGGGTCAGATTTGCTTGCGAACGTGGGGACCGAGAAAGATGGAATAACTGCCGAGGCTAGTGAAAAATCCCTAAGGTCCTGAAGCGATTGTGTTACCCTTCCTGTAGTAAACCGACAGATCGGTTTTATTATTATTTTTTTGGTAGCTCGCGATACATGCAAGAAGTTGTTACGAGAGGAGCTGAGTGAAGGAGGATTAGCCGCGAGGCTTTGTCAGCCGCAGTGTGTGTGAGTGTGACGTCACTAGGAGCCGCGCTGGGATAGGTTGGTTGCAGAGAAGGGTCGCGCACGGATTGGACGCAGTCCGTGGGGCTCGATTGGAAGGGGAAAAGCAAGCGAAGAGTATTCCGGGAATTAAAGTCACCTATTGATTACAAACTTTGTAAAATAAAAGACGAGAAAATGAAATTTTTTAAAGCATTAAAGAGTGCAATGAAGGGGGAGTCTTACATTAAAGCGAGCGTAGGAGAGGAAACGCCACCCGAAGGCACACCAGCTTACATTGTAATGGAGGAAAAGGGGGTAGCTCCGTGCCTTTGGCTAAAGCAATGGCACAAGCTGACAGAGAAACATGGGAGCGTAGCGTTCCCGATCCATGGGACATTCAATATAAGGATTCTAGAGAATTTGAGATTCGCGCTGTACGACATGAAGGTGCCTCCAAGGCCAGCACAGTTTGAGGCTCTAGCGATTTGGGAACTGATGGCTAGACAGCAACAGCAAAATAAGTTCGAGACCAGGATAAGGAAGGTAGAAAAGACACTAGCGGACGCTAGGTGGGATAATGCACAGAAGGTGTGGAGGTCAGATGTATTGCAGGGGATAAAATTGTTCCCCGCAATTACTAAGGAAGAAGAGGAGACAGGTAAGAAAGCTACCTGTAAGACAAACAGGAGGTGTTCCAAGGATAGAGAGGACGAGGAAAAGTTGAGAAGAGAAGAGGAGTTAGAGGATGAGGAGTTAATCATGCAATTGCTGAACGACCGTCCACCACCTTATGCAGAGAGTGGACAAGGTCCAAGTACCAGTTCTGCCCCTCCGGCACCGGTACAGAACAGTGAAACTCAGAGTTCAGGAGCATCATCGGGATCTAAGGACCCGAGTTTACTGTTCACCCCGCAGATACCGCAGGTTAGGAGAATATATCCAGATGTGCCCATGTTGAAACCAGCAGAAAATTATCAGCCGTAGGTCCCAAGGTACTACAGCAGTGACAACAGTACGGGAATGATTCTAGATCCAACCGTAATGGGAGTACAGAATGGTCACAACCCGACATTGGCACAAGCCGAATCAACCCAGTTTTTGATGCCTCAAAAGCAGATGCAGGGGGGAACCGCACATGCTCAGATGACGGGGAGTCAGATGGGCATGCCGGCAATGATGACCCATAGTGTGGGAATGAATATGTCCCGGAACATGGGGAATGGACAGAACCCAGATGCGATATCACTACCCATTACTGTAGGTCCACCGGTACCTTTGTACAGTCAGCCTAACTTAGGTATGAGCGGTCAGGGATCAATGCTGCAGAGTGGGACAGAAAAGAGGTGCATAGAAAACACTCCAGGGATAACTCCGATAGCGGCTCAGCCAACTGGATCTGGGTCCTTGATGGAGTTTAGTCCCATATGTGCTCAGTCAACACTGGTGAGGTCGAGTCCCCCACTGGTGATACCGCTGTCATCGAATACTGAAAAGTTGCCGCAACCATCAATGGCAGTCGATGTGAATGCTACACTGATGGGGTTGAATGCGCAACAGCTGACACAGTGGTTCAACAGTCTGAATTCCACACAAAGCTCAGCCAGTGGGAAGGGAGAAGACTATCTGAATAGGGTCAGGTTGAACATGGAAGCACAAGAATTGGTGGAAGGGACTATGGGTGTGAATAGGTTAGAGTCCTACTCAGAAGAAGAGCTGAGATATCTATGTCCCAGGATTACGAGAGAAGTGAACAAGGTACATAGAAGCTTGCAAGAAATAGCTGACAAAAACGGGGTTGACATAGACAAGACGAAACACTTGAGCAGGAGCTACAGGTTGGATTTCGGGACCACAGATTTTGAACACATGAGGTCAGCAGGCATGAAGGCGCACCTTAGAGAATTGCTGCAGAGTGCACAAGTGTGGAGGTGCTTAGACAAATGGGAAAGCAGATGGGTAAAGAGAAAGGAAAAGAGGAAAGACAGTGTCCCAGAGCTCAACGAGAAAAGACCACAGAGTAGTGATGCAGTAACCATGTTACCAATGAGGGAGACAGCAGGGGGAAAATTAATACATGTACTATGGCACAGAAGCGACATTCAGTCTTTTACGGATGATTTTCCCAAACTGAGAGAGAAACCGATTGAATGGTATCAACAGACTGACAGGTTTGTGAAGCTTGCAAAATGTCTCTGGGAAGACCTGAACACCCTCTTTGAGATTGTGGTTCCGGCAGATTTGTGGGAGGATTGCAAAAGAGCTGTAGGTTGGCCGACAAGTGAACCAGAGAGAGACAGGGATACGGGTGCACCATCACCTATGGTGATGAGCCTGTACTGTAAGGTGATTGAGCATTTGAAGACGAAGGTTGCCGCGAAAAATGTGGATTGGCAGAAGATCGATCGAACTGCCCAAGAGGCTAAAGAGTCGATTCATAGTTACTATGAGAGGTTGTTGAAGGCGTTTAAGAACTACAGTGGCACGGAAACAATAGAGGCGAAGGACATGCTTCATTTTGTGTTTAGATTTGTGGAAGGGCTGAGACCAGAGATAAGTCAGATGATAAAGTTGCATTTGATTTGTTGGCAGTCGAAACCTATTGATGAGGTGTTGAATTATGCGAAATACTGTAGCGACGAAATTGAAGTGAAACAGAAAAGGTTGAAAGAGAAAGTGATGATGATGCAGCTTAAAGCAGCTCAGACAGGTCTGCAAGGGTTGCAAGGGTTGCAAGGGTTCCAACAGCAGGTACCGCAACCGCAGCCGCAGTTGCAGGGAAATATGATGTTTCAGCCACAGGCGAGAGGCAGAGGCAGAGGAGGCTTTGGGAATAATGGTCCGGATTTGAACACTGTTGTGACTCCGAATGGTGTGCAGGCATTGAAAAAGGTGATGCCGTGTCACGTGTGCGGAATTGTCGGACATTGGAAACGCAAGTGCCCGATGGTGGTGCAGGAAGGTGCAGCTGTTGGTCAGCAAAACAATGATGTCAATGCATTTCAGACAATGAGGGGACCGAAAATGAGAGGTCCAAACCCAAATTTTCAAACCATAAATCAGTTGCAGGGATTACAGCCCATGCAGCCGCAGCAAATGCAGATGCCCCGTATGCAGATGACGCAAATGCAGCCAATGCAACAGCAGTTTCCCATGGTACCTAATCAGCAAATGCAAATACCTTTGGCACCAATGAGTCAGCAGCAAGTGATGGTTCCTCCACAGGTCTCGGGTCAGGTAATGAATACAAATGGCACCGTACAACAGTTCCCATTACACAGTGAGAGTGGAATAAACAATGTATGGGAGAGTGAAAGTTCAGGAGAGGAAGGAGATTGTGTGCTTGCAGCATCCTTGGAAGTTGATCAAAAGGGTCCGTACGTGGAGGGAAGAGTAATGGGTCATCGTGTCTCATTCTTGGTTGACACAGGAGCCACACGTTCAACTGTTAAGAGCATTGAAGTACCAAATTTGCCACTCTCAGGGAGAACAGTTCAAGTGGTGGGAGTAGCAAACAGGCACCTGACAAACCCAATTACAGATCCGGTACCAGTCAGCATCGGTAACTATCAAGGGTTACATAAATTTGTGGTATGTGACTCAAGCCCGATAGCACTGTTAGGGAGAGACCTATTGTGCAAGTTGGGATGTTCGATTATGTGTTCGAACGAGGGAATTAAAATTCAGACGAGCAGTGATGGGGAAGAAGAGGACAGTGTAGAGGGGGATGAGATGGAAACTGTTGATGAAGAGTATCCTCTGATTTGTCTTTTCCCGATGATAACTGAAGAAGATATTCCAGCTGAATTACGGGAAACAGTCGGAAAGGAAGTGTGGGATATGACAGGGAAAGAGGTGGGATTGATGAAAGGAGTGGAACCAGTGAAAGTGACTGTAAAACTCAATGCAACCTTTCCCCAGACCCCACAATACCACATGGCACAAGACACCCTCATGAAAGTTGCCCAACTCATTGACGAATTTGTAAAGCAGGGAGTGCTGAAAGAAGTGTTAAGTAGTCCATGTAATTCACCAATAATGGGACTAATAAAGCCGAGTGGAAAGGTCCGAATTGTACAGAACTTGAGGAAAATAAATGACATCATAATTAAATGTTGCCCTGTCGTACCGAATCCAGCTGTGATAATGTTTCAAGTCCCTTGCAATGCTGAGTGGTTCTCAGTCATCGACTTGTCACAAGCGTTCTTTTCGGTGCCCCTTCATGAGGACAGTCAATTTCTCTTTTGTTTCAAATTCTTGGACAGAGTGTACAGTTGGTGTCGAATTCCTCAAGGGTTTTCTGAGTCACCGTCAATATTCAATCAGATTCTAAAGAAAGACTTGGAAGCATTAGAATTGCCATTCGAGTCAACCCTAGTACAGTACATCGATGACTTACTGATTGCATCAAAGACAGAAAGTGGCTGCACAGCCGACACCATTGCTCTGTTGAACCATTTGGGAAGGAATGGACACAAGGTGTCTCCTTCCAAATTGCAGTTCTGTCAGAAGAAAGTGAAATACTTGGGTCACCAGATAGAGAAAGGGTCACGGAGAATAATGAAGGAAAGAATAACAAGTGTACTTCAAATGAGTCCACCAAAGACAAGGAGGGAGGTGAGGAAGTTTTTGGGGATGGTGAGCTACTGTCGCCAGTGGATTCCCAACTTTTCAACTCTAGCAAAGCCTTTACTGAAGCTGACCCAGAAGGATGCCTTGGATCAAATTGAGCTGAAAGGAGATGAGATGGATGCTTTTATCGAATTGAAAGAATGCATGTGCAGGGCTCCAGCTTTAGGTATGCCTGATTACACAAAGCCTTTCACATTGTTTTGTCATGAACGTGATGCATGTTCTCTGTCTGTCTTGACTCAAGCCCATGGTGGCATAAACAGACCAGTAGCGTATTTTTCAGCTACTTTGGATCCGGTCGCAGCAGCACTTCCAGGGTGTTTGCGCGCCGTAGCAGCAGTTGGTATCAGCCTCACTCAGAGTGAAGGAATAGTGATGGGACACCCAGTAACAGTCATGGTCCCTCACTCAGTTGAGATACTTTTGACCCGCTCCCGAACGCAACACATGACTGGAGCAAGACTCACAAGGTATGAAACGATAATTCTGGGCTCACCGAATGTGCAGCTGAAAAGGTGCACTACGTTGAATCCAGCAACCTTGCTTCCTGGTGAAAATGCTGAAATTGAGAACGCTGAAGACGTCGAGCATGACTGCCTTCAGGTGACTGAATTTTGCACAAAACCTCGACCTGACATTAAGGATACTAAGCTTGATGAAAATGACCAAATTGTTTTCGTTGATGGTTCATGTCTAAGAGATGGGATGGGAATTTTGAAAGCAGGATATGCTGTATGTACTGTAACAGGTGTCTTGGAAGCGTCCTGGCTTCAAGGAGTCTATTCTGCACAAGTAGCAGAACTTGTAGCCCTTACAAGAGCATGTCAACTGTCTGCATTGATGAAAGTCACCATTTACACTGATAGTCAGTACGGGTTTGGAATTGTGCACGACTTTGGACAACTATGGTCACAGAGAGGTTTCCTGACTTCTTCAGGATCCCCAGTGAAAAACGGGGAGAGAATAAGGGAATTGTTACACGCCATTCAAATGCCAGCCGAAGTTGCAGTGGTAAAGTGTAGTGCTCATACAAAAGGACAGGACTATGTTTCTCTGGGAAATGCATATGCGGATCAAGTCGCAAGATTTTGTGCCTTGAACTGTATATTACTCAGGGATGAATGGAATTCGATAAGTGAACCAGAACTCGAACCAGCTGAAGCATTTGCCTTGAAGGTCGTAGATACAATAGATGAATTAAAAGCATTACAGAATAACGTCAGGGAGGATGAAAGAGATTCCTGGATTAAATCACAATGTATAAAGAGACCAGACGAGTTATGGGTTTCAAATGAGGGAAAATTTGTTTTGCCAAATAGTCTCTTATCACAGCTTGCGCGGTTCTATCATGGGCAGGCTCACCTAGGGAGAGATGCCATGATAAGATTGTTCAAAACTGATTGGTTTAACCCCAGATTTCATCAAGCTGCAGAAGCAGTTTGCCATCGATGTGTCACTTGCCAGCAGATGAACCCAGGGAAGGGAACGGTTGTGAACGCGAGCCACATTGGTAGGGCCAGTGGCCCATTTAGTAGGATGCAGATGGACTTCATTGAGATGCCTGTGCATGGAGGTCTAAAGTATGTGTTGGTGATTGTGTGCATTTTTAGTCACTGGATTGAGGCATACCCTACACGTAGAAATGACAGCCTTACAGTTGCAAAACTATTGTTGAGGGAGTTGATACCACGTTTCGGATTCCCGATCTCTTTAGAATCAGATAGGGGAAGTCACTTCAATAACGAGGTGATAAAGTTACTTTGCGAAGCGCTGAACATTGAGCAAAAACTGCATTGTAGCTATCGCCCTGAAGCATCAGGACTGGTGGAGCAGATGAATGGTACACTGAAATCAAGAATGGCGAAAATATGTGCATCGACAAATTTGAAATGGCCTGACGCATTGCCTTTGGTGTTAATGTCAATGAGAAACACCCCTGGCAGAAAGACTGGATTGTCCCCGCACGAAATTCTCATGGGCAGGGCTATGAGACTTCCTGCAGTTCCCGCAAACGCGCTTTTGAATATTACAGATGATATGGTGTTAGACTACTGCAAGGGTCTGGCTGACGTGGTTCGCTCTTTCTCTCACCAGGTGGAAGCGACCACCTTGCCACCGATTCAAGGTCCAGGACACACACTGAAAGCAGGTGACTGGGTCGTGATAAAGAAGCACGTGAGGAAGTCGTGTCTGGAACCCCGTTGGAAAGGCCCTTTCCAAGTGATCCTGACGACAACTACCGCTGTGAAGTGTGCGGGAGTTCCCAACTGGATTCACGCCAGTCACACAAAGAAAGTGTTGTGTCCCACAGATGAGGAAGTTGAAGCGCTGAAACTGCCAGTGCCTGATAAAACAGTGCTGAGTGCTGAGACAGAGCAAAACCGAACTGAAAGCGAACAGGCAGGAACAGAAGAGAGGGAAACATTCTCTGAGGACGAAGCAACAGACTCACTTGGGGAAGACCAGGGAGAAACCTCGGACAGCGACGAAGCAGCTGAAGGTGACAAAGAACCTGAAGCAGCTGAGGGTAGCAAAGAGCCTGAAGCAGCTGAAGGTGACAAAGAACCTGAAGCAGCTGAAAGTGATAAAGAGCCTGACGAAAGTAACGGTGACGAAGGGCTCGAAAGAGGTGAAAAAGCAGGAGAGCCTGATCAGAGGAGGGCTTTCCCAGAAGCAGACGATACAGAAAAAGAAAAAGAGAACGTGATTGATTCCCCAGAAGGAGGGGACAAGGCAGAACAGAACGAAACAGTTCAAGCTTCCACAGAAAAGATCGCAGGTCCATCAAATGGACATGGTGCAAAGAAAAGACTAAGTATATCACCAATAAAACAGAGGACTAAAGAAAATTTGAACGACGGAGAAAGGCCAAAAGTGAAAGAGAAAAGAAAGGAAGTGTCTGTCGTGGTATCATCCTCAAGTGAAGGAAAAGACTTGGCTAAAGAGGAAAGTACCAGTGAGGCAGAATCGAAAAGAGAAGCAAAATTGAAAAGGAAAAGGATACCGAATAGGAGATATTCCGGTCCAGAATGGGCCTATGCAGTCAATGACGATTGGACTGACGAATTTGTATCTCTAAGCCTCGAGAACGAAGAAGAAGAGATACCAATAGAAAAGAAAAGTTTTATGGACGCTGTTGATTGAAAGGGTGATAAATGACATTGCTTGCTACAATATAACGTGATACAACCAGCTGAGACATTGCTAAACCGGATGAGACACTTGCTGAACTGATAGAGACTGAGTTATTGCCGAATTGAGACAAATGCTGCTAACCGATAAGTGACTGGCCTCTTGAAGAAAACTGTGTGAACATTGCGCTCGTTCAGCTTTGTAACTGAATTGCTAAATAGTTTCTTTATAGGTGCTTCTAGCTCTCTGATTCTATACAGATCATGACGCAAAACAGTAGAGTGAAATATTGTAAATATGCGTGTATAGGCTTGATAATTGCATGTGTACTAATGATAATGGCAATAGTGCTTGCAATGCATGGTAAGGGTGAGAATGAGAAAATTGGTGCTTCTACTTTTGCTCCTGTTACTGTCACTGAACTAACCGCATTGAAAAGACTAGAATTAGATGAGAGACACTTGCATGATAAGAAGGAGCTTTCACATAATGTTTTCTATCGCTTGCTAACAGAATATGTTGAGACTATGGATGCGAAAGATTGTTATGTGTGTACACAGATACCGACATCAGTAAAGGAAGGGGTGACTTATCACCACATGCCTCTTACATACGGGATTACATGTAGTATAGTAATGTCTAGATTTTATGGTCAAACTAACATACAGTATTTTTACTCAAATTATGATGTTACCTTTGCATATGTTCCTATAATAGCGCAGCTAAGCCAGATTGCTAAAGATTGGGATGCTAAAATAATGAGGGAATTTTTCGAGCCAATGCAACCTTTTGAAACGGCTCACGCTCATAGGGAAAACCTTACCTGCTCGCTCTCTGCAGTAGAAATAAGCTTTTTAGATCGCACAGATGATAGAAGGGCACAAATGAATGCGAAATTAGAAAAAGAGCTAAGCAAGAGGACGTCAGTAGATCATTATGATTTTGCTGCAATAAAAACACAAGGGAGAATAGCTTTAGATGCTTGGCATGTAGGGAAATTTTGTATATATCGAGGTGAATCTTATTATGACAACATTTTTGTAGGAGCGAGTGAGTGTAAACATACGTTTATCTTTAAGGCCAAGTGGACATTCATGATGAACGGACTTGACCCTGTCATACCAGGTGTATATTACATTTGTGGGTATAATGCCTATTATCGTCTTCCAAAGGGATGGTGGGGGAGATGTTATTTGGGTATAGTGTTCCCAAAAGTTTATCAACTGGATGACCTATCGATGATTCAAAAGACATCTGGATCCCATCGTATCCAGAAAAGAGAAACCGCAGCTGCTGTGGTAGGAGATATATTTGGAGCCATGATTCCTTCATTGGGAGTCGTGTTGAACTCCATCAAAATAAGAAAGTTGTCTACTATAGTGGATAACATGTTGACAACGTTTTCAGGTGCTATAATACTGATAGATGCTGAACTTGCAGCGGAAAGAGCTATGACTCTTCAAAACAGGCTTGCTTTAGACATTCTTTTAGCAAAGGATGGCGGCGTTTGCAAAATGCTTGGTGCACGACACTGTTGCACGTATATTCCAGATAACAGTGTGAAAATTAAAACTATGCTTGCTAATCTAACAAAAGAGAGTGCAGACTTGAAGGAATTGAAAGAACCAGGAGTGTGGGAGAAAGTTGGAAAGGGAATTGTATCAGTGGGAAGTTGGCTTGGTGGCATTTGGAATGGAATATTACTAAAAATAATACAGGGAATTCTAATAGTTCTAATTTGCATATTTGGAATTTGGGGAATAAAAAGGGGAATAATAATGATTCTGGCAAGAATTAAGAGAAGGAAGGAAGAGAAAATGATGAAAAGAATGGCAGAAGAATACAAAGCGAAGACTAGGGGAATTAAAAGGAAAAGAGAACTGACAGAATTTTAATGGAATAAAATTTGTGGGAATAGTTTGTGTGATGACAAGTAGTCATCAGAGGAGGGATTGATGACGCAGAAAATGAAGGTTTTCATTTATTGACGCATAAACGTAGTGTAAAATAATCATGTGTGACTTTAACCGAACTAATAAAGATTGTACGGGGACAAAATGTGCCCTCAGAGTAGTTTGCCAACATTTATAAGCGTGCTTTATATAACGTGATGGATTAGAATTGCACTCATCCGACATAATCATAAACGTGTGCTACGATTTGCTTGTTTGAAATGTTTTAGCTTAGCATAACTTTAGTGCAGGCTTCGGCCTAGTTGCCTGGTCTCACGATTTAGATGCTCGTATTTTTTCCAATGTGCTAATAAACGTGTATTTTGCTTGAAGCTGTACTTTTCCACTGAGATCGTTCACATGCTTATCTTAAGGTTTCGTGCCAGCCTGGCATTTTTCTCTTTGCTCCAAGGTCAATCTGCAGGTGCGGACAATGGAAGCTCTGAAAGTGAGTTAATTGGTATAAAATGTTGCAACTTGCGTACCCGTCTCCAAGGATATTGTATGCTTAAGTAAAAGCTTGAGAACTGTTGTTTTTGATTGGACAATTTGAAGCCAACCTATGAACCCTCCAATGGAAGACCCTACTGGATTTGAACTGTTGTCTATTTAAACCAGGTGCACGAGAAGAAAGTAGCCATTACAGCCATTACCAGCTATTACCCGACATTGCGCCATTCCGTAGCTATTATGGCCCACCTTGCTGCGACGCCATTTTGAAAGAGACTCTGATGCTTTCTCTAATCGAGAGAAAGAGACTTTAAATGATTCTTGCCCTAGAGACTTTAACTTTGATCCCTTTGCATGAAGCAGTAGTTTTATCTTGCCGCCGTGAGGCAACTGCCCCGTCCACCTTGCCCCTTTGCCCCGTCCCATGCTGATCGAGAAACGGTACCTGTGAGACGAAGACTTCCTTGAATGCTGATTGTAATTGGTAAATATGAAAGGAAATTGTACAATTGCATTGTGTTTCTTTTAGGTAACCAACTGCTGATGTTGATAAAAGCCCTAGTTAGGAGTTTTCTAAATTAATGTTGCTAAATTGTTTTTGCATGAAGTCCCACATGCCGATGCTAATTTGAGGTTAGATGAGGATTCTTTTTGTTGCACGATGCAATTTGAGACCTTGTTATGCTGACTAAATGTATGCAATTAGCTCATTACAGATTATAGTATTAGTGATTTGCATTGCTATTATCGAATGCCTTGTTATTCAAATGCTGCATAGATTGCATCTTTTCCGTCGTTATGGACAGCTATTAATGTTCATTTACGTATATCATTTGGTGTTGAGACACATCTATATTGTGCTAGCTTTGTTAATATAGGGAAATAAATTCATTAACTTTGAAATAAACTGGTGTGGTTATTCATGACTGAAAGGTCATGGTTCGCCGAAATGTATTCTGGATTAATTGTTAAGTGTTATGTTGATCAGGGCATTGCTTATGTTCGTTATTGATTATCGATTTGATTGAATTGACTGATCTCGGGTGAAGAGAGTCCCACTTAGCCAAAAGTTTCATCGGCCTAAAGAGCGTCCAAGATACAAGTAAAATTATCTGTACGGATCGCTCTATCACAGTTACCCAGGCATTTTGTCACTTTTGCCATTTCATCCACCCAGTGTGACAATCAGCAAGTTGGAGCGTATGTCAGTCATTGCTTACAAGACATTTAATGAGCATACGCCCAGCCAAAGAAGGAAAGTTTGGCTGTCATATCAACCCTATCACCTTTTCATATATGGGAAGTGATTCGTAATAATAAGGGACCATCATGCATTATTGACTATCTTTGGAAATCAAAGAGCCAAGGTGCTGCATTGTGTAGAGCATTCGGGCATTCAAGTGTACACTAACCTGATCAAATAAAAAAAAAAAAACAGAATACAACATGTCTAGACATCTTCTACCATCAAAAAACAAAAGAAAGTCACCTTCCAAAGACCACATCAACTTTGTCCCTCATAAAGCGATGCCACCAGCCATGCCCATCAATAACATTCATGAGGCAAAGAAAGCGAACATGACTTTAACTGAGCGCTTCATGGCCACACCAAAAGAACGTTGCAACAGGCTGAGCTATACACCTATCAGTGGAATCTGCGCTGAACACTATTCTGCTTGACTGCTGAAACACACAACACACTACCACTGGCCGGTGCCCATCCTATTTGATGCTAGGTCTTGAAGTTTGCAGGAAAAACCAAGCTGAAGTAACCAGATGAACAATTTGTTGTCTGATTTGTGAACACGAACTGCTAAAAAAAGTTCAACAAGCAAAGGAAAAAATTTAACAGTCTACAGACTCACCACTGTATTGTGAAAGAACGAGATTTGGTTTTGGTCAAATATAAAAACAGGAAAGACGGACACAAGATATGCAGCAAGCCCGTTCAATTTACAGCTCGAAAAGGGGTCAGTGGTGAGAGCCCGAGCAAGGAATCGTGAAGTGACTTTGAACAGCTCATAATACATAAAAAACACCACAACTGTGATGCTCAAGGCTGTGAGACAATGACTAAATCACGCCAAGTGACAATGATGTTCCAGGACAAGTCAACACAGCCAGCATAACACACCAGACCGAACATACCAGCAGAGATTCAAGAAGCAATCCAAATTAGAAGAGATGTAAGCACACATGGAGAAAAGTTTGTTTCTTTAAGAGTGCCACATCTTCAAGCCAGAACCACATGACCTCTAGTCACACGAAACCACTTCCTGCAGGGGCAAAAGGAAAGAGGAAGAAAATGTCGGGAAAAGACGAGCGAACATGGGGATATTGGCGTCCTCAGTAACCATGAGCCCTTAAAACATGTTAAAGATCAGAGATGCCTTGACCTCAACCCACCCTGTTCAACTTGCTTTGTGGGCTGGAAGCGAGGGACTCCACCGATATGGTCTCTTTCTTTCATGTGTACACCCCATATAGAGCACTGCTAATGCAATGACTCTTCCACATCAATGGTGGTTTCTACTTTGGTGCAGGTGGTGTTAAATATAATAAGTATAAACCTATGATACTCAAGTTTCAAGCATGTGTATAAAACTCACATGTTTTTTAACCATGGACTTCAAAAGGGGCCCCTGGACACTGATGCTGCATAGTTCATGGTTACTGAAGTTACTGTTATTTAGCTCCAGTAGTTTCAGTTTTCATCTTTCATCTTTAATCTTTCTTTTCGGTGGTGTTATTGGGCATGACGTGGACTTTGGAACTGCCTCGCATGCCATCACATTGGGCAGACAATGGTAAAAATGAAGCAACGGTTCTTTCCCTTGAGTGGGTTGGCATCGGTCTTCAGTCTTTGACAGTGCCAGTCATATTATATTTAACATAAATATTCACCCGCTATAGTCGGAAGACGGGATAGTGCCATGCCATTTGTGCTAAACACAGAATAAAGAAGGGATAAAGGCTATGGGCTGCCGCTTGAACGCATCCTAACCTTGTGAACAGTATTTTTTCCCTCTTTAGAGAGAACTCTTCTTTCATTACTGTTGTACAAAAATAAAGAAGAAATAAAAAATGAAGAATTAACAAAAGGACTTCCATTGGCCCGGCTGAACTCATGGACTGTGTGTGAGTTTTGCAGGGTACCACAAGCCAATGTTAATCCCTACATTTCGGCTTCTTTTCTTCTTCTTTTCCAACCAGTCTAGCAAAATTGTTTCTCTATATCATTTTTCTAATCATCTTGAAGCCCATTTCTCCCCTATGGGCATTCCCTCACTGACCCAAACTCTTTCACTTATTATTCACTTCACTCACTACTTTCTCATATTCTTTGTTGCATCCTTCCTTTCTGACCTCTTTTTCTCAGTGTCCCATTTTGTCTTTTCCTTCTTGACAGATCCTTCATTTTCTCATTGAAATTATTTGCATTCCTTCTTTTCTGTTTCCTATTTCGTGTCAAGCTTCCCTTTTCTTAATTCATTAATTATTTCCTATCACCCATTTATTTTCCTTCATTCTTCTGAATCTCTCCATCAATTCCTCATTCTCTCCCTCTTAAATTCCTTGTTATTTATTTCTTCCCCTTCTTTCCTTTTTCCTTTCTTCTCTTGTTTATTCCTGTTATCAATTCTTTCTTCTTTTTTATGTTCTTCATTACCTTCCTTCTATCCTTTCCTATAATTACTCTGTCATAATACCAGACAAAGAATGGTACCGGTGGAGGAGGGTGGCAGCAGAGACTTAACTGAGAGGTGGAGAACAGCGTTTTAGAGTGTAAGGATTTAATGAACTGCATTGGTAGAGTTCTACGGTGAGATATGAGGCAGTGCTAGTCTCACCCTAAGAGGCTCATTTTTTATTAATTTTGAAATATTACACCAAATACTACAAGGGCATAACATACTCCAAGGTAGATAGCAACTTTTATTTTGAACCAGTATAACATTATCCCTCTGAACTGGTCCTTCAGGTTTAAGCACTTAAAGTAGCATTGAGGCCATGTGTCATCCCAACAGAAATAGGCCCATGTAGCAAAGCAGCACAAACCCAATGTGTTGTACATCATAGGGCTAGTCACACCAAGGTTGTGTCAAAAACGAGCAAAATTATATCATATATATTAATCACATGTACAGTTATCTTGTAAAGGCATTGCTGCCTTTTCACTCAGATTTCCCACAGGCGCCTCAGACATCTTGTGGCTGTGAGATCCTTAGCAGTAGGACTGAGTATACCTCTACAATGTAATTACCAAAGACACCATCCTTGTACCAGTATTGGGTCTTTGGACGGTGAGTGTGTCTCCTCATCCAAGACATCACCACTCTGTGCGTGGGCAAGAGCAGAAGCAGTGCAGTAAGCTATCAGCAGGAGAGCATCACATCTGCTTCATATCTTAGGAGTGAGACAAAAGGCAATGCCTCTATTACTAGACTTGTAACCTTCTCTTTCAGACCTGGTCAGTGACGCACCAAATAGATGAAGTCCTCATTTGATTCAAGCACCTTAGGCAATTTGTGTTTATTTGGACCAATGGTATGAAACAATTAGTTATAGGAAAAATACAAAGTTTGTGTTAAACTTGCAGAACGAGCCATAGAATGTATTTTAGTCCAACCTTTATCCCAGATGGAGCCAGGCCATGTACAATTTAGATCAACATTACCATAGAATGGCATTTTTAGATTTAGGTCTACCCATACTGGATAATCAGAGTAATATTCATAGGACAGTAACTTTAAAAAATACAGTATTAGAAACAGGAGTATTCTACATAACAGCATCAGTAACGTTAGAGGAAGTGAGGGATATAAGTGCAATTTGCAGATGTTTCAGCTTGTTATACTGTATATGTATAGTATCTGGGAGGTTATATGTGCTAGATAGAGCTGAAAAGGGAAGGATTGACTTATTCTGTAATAACTGTGAAATAAAAAAATACCCGTCTCACTTCACTTCTTCCATAGTAAAGTTTCACCATTTGATAAGGCTAGTAGCAAACTGTTCTAAAGTTGATTAATTAGAAACCAAATAAGGAACAAGAGTGTGATGCTTTCGACAACAGCCAAAACCTAGGAGGAGTGGACATAAAAACAACATGTTTGTGAGAATAGGGTGGCATAATAGGAAGCTCTAAATTAAACCACAACTTGCCAAGATTATTACCTGGATCTACTAAATGACACTGACTTTTGTGTGATTACAACAGCTCTTTGGTAAGAGTGGGGATTTTTCAAATTTATCTAGAGAAATACTAGATTTCTGCCTTTTCCAAAGATATTTGGAGATTTTAATGTTAATAGTAACTTTTTAAAGATTTTAACAGGTAGTGTTACGAGAAAAACGTTGAGAAAGTTGATTCTATAAACACAATTATATTATACCAGTCATTAATTCAGGACTTGAATGGAGATGTTCAATTCTGTTATTGGGTTTATAGTACTACAGTTTGTTATTGGTTTGATGTATTATTCAAGATTTATGCCCTTTGTTTGTGGGTTTGTGGGCTTAAAATACTGTCAAAAGTTTGGTGTTGTCTTCAGAAGATGGAAAGTCTCTAAATGTGTTGTTTAAAGTAACTGAAGGTTTAACTAAATAACTATGAGGTCAAGAAAATGAAAAACGTTATCACTTTCAAAACCTGTATGGACAAAATAATTATCAGCATAGATATCTGTTGTTGTTTGACTTTTAGAAAGTAGAAATTTTCCTGCCATAACTATTTGGTGCCTGTACCCTGTTCTTGGCTCATATAACTAGGTGTAATTGGCAGTTGAACTTTGTACATTTCTCCCAGACAGCCACATGATAGAGGGATTAGGTGTGTTTGGATGTGCCATCACTGGCAGAATGGATGGTGAAACTGGGCACATCCTGACTTACAAATCAATAGGCACCTGCCTGCACACAATGGAATTCACACAAGCACATTGTGCCTGCAGCCAGTTTGAAGCCTGGACTGGTGAGGCAGGAAGTTGCAAGCTCTTGAAAGCAAATCTCCAGAAACCTCTACTTCAAAGAAGGCACCTGTTTTAGAAATAGGACACTCAGATCCAACACCACAGCACACTTCTGGATCTGCGAATGGTTGAGAAGAACTGCTATCCAACTTCAAGACGGACTGTCCTGTTGTCCTGCTGCCTGAGTGAGAAGGACTGGATCTGCATCTTGAACCCAGGACCACCAGACTGGCTCCAAGGACTAGTAGCAGGCCTCCTGTTCAGAGCCTGCTGTGAGTCCGGCTCCTCAAGTGGTGCCACCCCAGTCCTGAACAGTTGAATGTAGGCCAAAAAGTGCTCTTCCAGCCTGGCGGGGGTCCTAGTAGAACCGACACTGCTCTACTTGGGAACCTTCACTGCATGATGCATCCCTGAAGCAAGACCTCGCATCGCAATCCGCAGCTCCTCGGAGCTGGTGCTGAGTGATGCATCCTCAACACAGGACCTTGCATCACAGCCTACAACTTCTCTGAACTACCACTGCGCAGTGCATCTTCGACAGAGTACCTCATGTTGCTGCACAACGCATCCTCGACGTGGGACTTTGCAATGCTCTGCAACCAGGATTCAAGGTATTTTGATCAGCAGGACTAACATGGCACCTTTATCCAGCCCATTCTCAGTTGCGGTTGGCCTGATATTGTGGCTTTGTCCTGGTCTGGCATGACCAGATAACCATAGTGGGCACTTTGTGCTTTTAGGTATTATCTTTACATAAAAAAATGTAATCCCTGGTTCTAATGATTGGATTTATGGTGTTTTGGTGTTTTTTTCTTGTAATGTGTTTTCACTTTATTACTGTTTGCGTGCTGCATTAATACTTTACACATTGTCTCTAATTTCAGCCTGACTGCTTTTGTACCAAGCTACCAGAAGGCTCAGCACAGGTTAATTCGAGGTTTGCTTGTGACAAGATTTGTGGTTGCTACTTGAGAGGGGGTTCACTCCCCTCAACCAGCAACCCAGCTTCTCACAATCATCATCTTGATAGTTTTGATGGGAACCCTCTAAGATAGAAATAGAGGTAACAAATTTGGAGAACAATTTAATCTGTGCAAATTTTAAGAACATCCCTAATAAGATTGCTGCACCTAGTCCCCAAGCATTTGATCTTGAACAGATGGCATGATAAACCTGTCTCCACAAACAGCTATCTTATTCAATATTTATTTGAGGGTATAACCTCTGATTATCCATATTAAGTTTATATCCTGAAATCTCTGAATAAGATTGTAATTTATTGAAGAATTTTGGTATGGACAATTCTGTTTTTAATTTAATACAAATAAAAGAATGCCATCTGTATAAGTAGTGAACTTAAAAATGTGTTGATCCTTGACTTTGAATCCAGAGATGTTTTAACATGTTCTAATTAAAAGAGAAATGGTTCTAAGGCCAAAATAAAGAGCCGGGGAGACAGGGCATATCACTGCCTGTTGCCCCTATTAGTGGGAAAATAAAGAGTTTGGACTCCATTAACTATCACAGATAATTTAGGAGAAAGGTATAATAAATGTATAAGCTATAACAATATTGGACCAAAACCATGCTGTTTCAGCACTTTCATGAAAAATTGCCAATTTACTCTATCAAATGCCTTCTTTCATTCAAGAGTGTAAGTGCTGTAGTGGGATTAACCATTTTAGATGCTTTATTAATTATCTTTAAAACGATATCACATTGGTCTGCTATGTTCCAAGAGCCTGTACTTTGGCAAAAAAGTTGCAGTCTGTTAAGAGAGATAGGTCTATAGTTTTTGCATGAAGCTAGATCTCAATCCTTTTAAGGTATTATACATATAACTTCTGTAAAGCAACCCGTAGTGTTATTAATTGACAAGAAATTATTAACTAACATAAATAGCTGTTATAAATAGGGTCTTTGGTTGGCAGTCAGATTACTCCCTGTCCAAGCAAGGACCCTCACTCTACTCAGGGCAAAGGAGAAACACTCCCTGGTAGATTGGCATGAGCAGGCAGGCTTAATTCAGAAGCAATGTGTAAAGTATTTGTACCAACACACACCAATACAGTGAAAACACTGCAAAATGGACACCACACCAGTTTAGAAAAATAGGCAATATTTATCTAAATCAAACAAGACCAAAATGACAAAAATTCAAGATTTACAAGTCAAGATATGGAACATTGATTTTACACAAAGTATATGGGTTGCATTAAAAAGAAAGCCACACGGGTGAGCATGCGTTGGAAAAGTCAGCGATGCGTCGATTCCTTACCCACAAGTGAGGCCGTGCATCATTTCTTCTCCGGTCGGGTTGGTGATGCGTCATTTTCCCCCTCGCGAGAGAGCGATGCATCAAATTGCGGACGGGGCACCTCGGATCCGCGCAGTTTCATGAAGACTTTGATGTCCAGGGACGATGCATGAGTAATCCGGTCACATGATGTTAGAAAACCGCTCTTCGTGTGCGTTGTTACTCCAGCCGTGATGCGCCAATCTCCCAGCTGTGATGCAGGTGGAGCATTGATTTCAGCCGTTAAGCCGGCAGCACGTCATTTATCAGCCATGTTGCAGATGGTGCATCGAACATTTTCCCATTATGAGTTCTGTCCGTGGATTTCAGCTTTTGTTCTGACAACTTAACCTTTCAAGGGCCCAGGGACTGGATAGGGCACCCCTTGGTACGGCAGGAGTCTCAGCAGAGAGTCCAGGTGCTGTCAGAGGAAGTCTTTGATGGCCCTGAGACTTCAAAACAGGAGGCAAGCTCATTTCAAGCTCTTGGAGATTCTTCTGCAAGAAGGAATGCACAACAAAGTCCAGTCTTTGTCCTCTTTCACAGGCAGAAGTGGCAACTGCAGGATAGACCAACAAAGGACAGTCACAGGCAGGGGCGGCCCCTTCGTTCCAGAAGTGATCTAAAGTCTGGGGTCCACTGCTTGCACCCTTTTCTGCCTTTGAAGTAGGTAAACTTCTTAGGAAAGTCTCTGTTGTTCACAAGATCCTGCCTTGCCTAGGCCAGGCCCCAGGCACACACCAGGGGGTTGGAGACTGAATTGTGAGAGGTGTAAGTGACCATGTCTCACTCCACACTAGCACAGATGGCTCATCAGGATATGCAGGCTACACCCCAGCACCCTTTATCTAACTGTCTAGAGGGGATTCATAAACAGCCCAACTGTCAAACTGACCCAGACAGGGAATCGTACAAACAGGCAGAGTCAAAGAATCGTTTAAGCAAGAAAATGCCTACTATCTAAAAGTGGCATTTTCAAACTAACAATCTAAAAAACAACTTCACTAAAATATGTATTTTTAAATTGTGAGTTCAGAGACCCCAAACTCCCTATTTCTATCTGCTTCCAAAGGGAATCTGCACTTTAAAGTTATTTAAAGACAGCCCCCATGTTAACCTATGAGAGAGATAGGCCTTGCAACAGTAAAACCAAATTTAGCAGTATTTCATTGCAAGGACATGTAAAACACACCAGTACATGTCCCACCTTTAACATACATTGCACACTGCTCATGGGGCTACCTAGGGCCTACTTTAGGGGTGCCTTACATGTATAAAAAGAGAAGGTTCGACCCTGGCAAGTGGATACATTTGCCAGGTCGAATTGGCAATGCAAGACTGCACACACAGACACTGCAGTAGCAGGTCTAAGACATATTTACAGAGCTACTCATGTGGGTGGCACAACCAGTGCTGCAGTCCCACTAGTAGCATTTTATTTACACGCCCTGGTCAACTGTAGTGCACTTTACTTGGGACTTACTAGTAAATCAAATATGCCAGTCTTGGAAAGCCAATTACACATACATTTTACACAGGAGCACTTGCACTTTAGCACTGGTCAGCAGTGGTAAAGTGCACAGAGTACCAAAAACAGCAAAACAGAGTCCAGCACACAGTCAAAACATGAGTAACAGAGGCAAAAAGACAGGGAAGACTATGTCAAGGATGCCAAGTCTAACAATAGCATAAGAAGTATTTAAAAAAAAAAAAATGTAAATAAACATCAACAGCAAAGCCTTGCTTCATAGTCTATCGAATGGCCTTTGGTGGAGTAGATCATTCAATTCTTTGGTCCCAACTCCAGAAATGAGGGATTCCTTCTCTGCTTTTGAGAGCCACACAGCCTTATCCTGGAATACCTGGGTGCAAGTGAAATGGTCTGACAATGGGCACGTCTAAAAAAGGATTTAAAAAACGGTTATATGACGGAACACCGAATCTTAAACTACTACTAACCTTAACAACGAGGTCGGAACACCGACCTCGTCTTTACTACTAATGATTTTACCACGAATGCCTTAACAACGATATTTCGTTGTAAAGGCATTCCTGATAAAATCATTAGCAATAGGCACCATTCACCCTACATCCCTCACCCCACCCCCCAACCCCACCCCAAAACCTAAAACCCCCTGACCCCCCACCCACTCCCCAAAACCAAAAACGCCACACCCCCCAACCCCACCCTAAAACCTAAAACCCCCTGACCCCCCACCCACTCCCCAAAACCAAAAACGCCCCACCCCCCAACCCCACCCCAAAACCTAAAACCCCCTGACCCCCCCACTCACTCTCCAAAACCAAAAACGCCCCACCCCCCCAACCCCACCCTAAAACCTAAAACCCCCTGACCCCCCACCCACTCCCCAAAACCAAAAACGCCCCACCCCCCAACCCCACCCTAAAACCTAAAACCCCCGACCCCCCACCCCCTCCCCAAGACCAAAAAACGTCCCACCCCCCCAACCCCACCCCAAACCTAAAACCCCCCACCCCCTCCCCAAAACCAAAAACTCCCCACCCCCCCAACCCCACCCCAAAACCTAAAACCCCCTGACCCGCACCCCCTCCCCAAAGCCTAAAACCCCCCACTTACCTCTTCGTCACCTTTTCATCTGCGTCGTCCTCCTCAGCCAACTCCCTTGTTTGTACCTTAACCATGCATGTTCGTTGTTCAGGACATGCGTGGTTAAGGCACAAAATAACGAAGTCGTGGTTAAAGAAAGCGTTGTTCCGCTTTCATTAACCAGGACTTCGTTATAAAAAATAGAGGGCTGAAATAGGGGTGCGTGCTGGCTCCATTGCTTTTTTGTTTATACACTACAGATTTGCCAGATGCCATTAAGGTTCAAGAGACCTGTCCTTCTAAAGTACCATATTTGCACCTACAATCATTGCAGTATGCAGATGACATAGTGATTCTGGACCATACGGCAACAGATCTACAAAAACCTCTCAAAGCACTCAACACCTATAATATAAGCAATAAATTAAGTTTGAATTTCAACAAGTGTGTGGTTTTAGTGTTCAATAACAAGCACTATAAGTTAACCCGGTGGTCAATCGGGGATCATTTTGAAGTGTGGCAAATAAAGTACTGCTACCTAGGAGTCTGGCTTGATCATAAAGGTTCTCCAAGAGAGAACTTTGATTCTCTAAACATCAAAGTAGCTTTGCTCTGGATCACCATCAAATGTGTTTATAACAATTTGGAAACCTCTTCCATAACGTGGTTTGCTTACGGTTATATGTGCAAAGTAATTGTCCTCCATGGTATATGGCCTTCTGGCCCCAGCATGTGGTTCAACAGGTGGCTGTCCTAGTTCTTAAAGTATGTTTTTCAACTCCCTAATTCTACTAGCCACTATCACATCAGGCTAGAATTCAACCAGACATAGCCAACAATAATGGTACAGTTTCTTGTTACTTACCACAAGCTGCAAACCTTTAGCGCTCCTTTTTCAAATGTGGCAAATTAGTCTACCGTGTAATTAGATTCTTCCAGTTATGCACTGTGGAAAGATTACCTTAAATCTCCATTACATACTGATACGCTTTGGAGCCTACTTACATCAGCGATACTGTTGAAGAAGGTACTAATGGAGCAAGTAAAAGCTATCTCACATACAGCAGAATTAGATGCCTTCCAACATAAACAGTTTTCCTTTTACACAGCCGCTTCCTTCACAGATAATGCATTGTAGGATTATTTGGTATTCAGCATGCCTAAACTTGTTACACATTTTATTCTACATCTACAGCTCTTTCTTGATTCACTTCTAGAATTCCATCAAGCGTGGTCTACGCACATTAATTCCAACATTAGCTGCTGCCTATGCAAATGTAAGCATGACTGTTTGACACAGATTGCATATATATGTCCTCAACTGCTACAGGAACTAATTAATAGGTAAAGGCAAGGCTTCCAGAAAGGCAGCTGAAGCAAGGGCGAATAAGTCAGTACGGTATGCCATAAACAGGGATAACTTGCAAATGTTAATGGCCTAGTTAAATTAATGCATCAGGCAATCAAGCTGGTAACTGTAAAGGAGGAAGAAAATGAATGAAAACCAATTCCTATCAAAACTAGAGCCCCCTCCTTTTAGCAGAGAGTTTCTACGCTTAATGGCCTAGTCATATCTCAATTACTAACTGAGGGTGAATACAGAGGCTTTATTACTGTATTGAATTATAAACCAGTATCAGGGAGCATTTTAATAGTAATTTTAAGGGTGATTCTTATCCTGAGATTTTAACTTTACTGTATTGCTGCCCTCTGCTTTTGTGTGGTTGGTTGGCATTACTGTTTGGGAGTCCTCTAATTGGTTACCTAAGAACATTTTAAATCATTATTCAAGTTTCTGGATGTGTTTTTCACTGTATGCTGGTGGTATTCCACCCCTTTCTGGTTTTAATTAATGTAATGTTTTTATTCATTCATTCAACAGTAAACCCATCGGGCCTAGTGCCTAACCAGTGGGGAGATTTTTTAACTGCAGAATATAGTAATTACATTTTTAATGGGTGCTCTAGAGAAGAAAAATCAGTAGTAGGTCTATTCTTGTCCTTATGCTTAGAGACGTTGAGAAGTAAGAGTCTCTGAGTTCCTCCAAGGGGTTGGTCTCTCAGGAGAATAGATATTTTGATACTACTTTGCAAAGCAAACTGCAATGTCAGTATCGTAGAACATTTTTGCGCCCACGTTGCTCACAATAGATTTCACAGTGGACTTTTCTTTTCTAACCTTCAGATAGTTAGCCAATAAAGAACCAGCTATATTCTTCCCACCATAAAAACCTAGTATTCATTTTAAGGACAACTCAACATGCTTTCTCAATAGTATATTTATTGAACATTATGATCGATGCCATCAAATAATGTAAAACAGCTTTATTATTTTAGAAGTATAATAGATGTGTTCCAACTTCTTAATATTACTTAGAATTGAGGCAAATAGTTTTTCAGTATTTTCCTTTTTGAAGGAACCATAACTAATTATAGAACTTCTGGAGGTCACTCTAAATGCATGCCAAGCATAGTGGAAAGATGTCTCCCAGTATTTTTGACAACATTTTCATAGGTAGTAAGATAGGTTTTATCAGAAAGCAAAAAATTATTAAATCTCCATTACAGTTTTTTAATAATGTTTGTAGGAAATCCACGTCTGTCCAAACTGGGGCATGATTAAAAATTAAAATTGAGCCAATTTCCAAATTAACTAAACGGTGAAGCATATTCTTACTTAGGAATAAAAGGATCACTTTAAGTTTGGGAATTATAAGTGGCAGAATAAAAGGAGAAATCTCTAAAGTATTGGTTAAATAATCTCCAGAAATCAGATGGCAAACTTTAAGAGATGGTATTTTTAAATGCATTACAGGCACTGCTAGGAACAAACCTAGTCAGGGAATTCCAATCGAGAAACAGGTTCAATAGCTGATTACAATCCTCACAAAGTAGAAAATTATTGATATAGTATTTTAGTATTTTCTGTAATATAACATCCCAAACATCTGAATGAGTTGGGTCATATACATTCATAATAGAAGAGTAGTATCACCTATTTTGAGTTTAAATAAGATCCATCACCCCCTCAGAATCATTTTCTTGGGAAATAAGAGACTTATGTAAATTCTTGTGACAAAGTATAACAACACCATTCTTATTAGAGAGAGATGGAGAGGCATGTATTTCACTTACCCATTGCATGTAGTTTAACAGCATCAACCTCAGAGAGATGAGCTTCTTGAAATAAAACTGGTTGGCAGTTAAGCCAAATGTGACAATACTATTTGACTGTTATTAGGATCCTTAAATCCTTTACATTCCTTGCAGAAATTCTAAAATTATTTACAGCTAGTATAGGGATAGAACACTTGTCTGAATGTTTGCAAATTATAGGACATTCCTAGAAAAAAAAGAAAAAGGTAGAGCGAGAGAACCAAAAATTGTGATACGAAAGAAAGGAGATAAATTAGGGAACAAAATCCTACCTTATTAACAGAAATATGAATGATGACAGGGAAGAAAACTTCCCTAATTGCAAGTGAAACCATATAAATATGATGGGGAACACCATGAACAATGAAGCGGTAGCAGAACACCAAAATGCAGATGCGAAGATCATGACTCCAATGGAGAATATAAATGAAAGTAACTAATGTACTAGCATTAAACATGAAAAAATGCAAAAGAGAAAACAAGTGATAGGTAACTCAATAATGAATGATTGAATCACGAACGCACTACACAATAACAGATTGATGAAAAACTCATACCATTGATGACAGAAAGATAGGCTTATAAATACCACTGAGCAGACAAACAATAGGAGTTTGATATGTTGAAAACAGAACAGAGGGGCCCACATGACAAATTGCTCTAAACAAACTACAGGAGGGAAGGATAAATAACAAGCCATACTATCTCCTAGATAGGAAAGAGAAGATACCACATTATTGAGAATAAAGCATTTCTTATACCTCAAAGAAAACCCCTTGATCATAAAGTAACATTTGTTCCCCATTCCATATCTTCAAATCTATGCTGTCTGATAATGTCTCTTAGAAGGTCATGGTCTTCAAATTTATAAATAATTTCCTAGTGTGTATTCTTGGAAAAGCATGGGTGTACTAATCCATATCTAGCATTCGCAGACTTGAATTGTGGACATAATGCAAGGAAATGTTTCCTTCGAGTACCTATCATGTTGGAACATCTTGTGAAAAAAAAGTCATTCCCTGACCGTTGCAGGTCTCCTATGTTTGGCTGCTGAAAGAATATCCATCAGCACTGTGAACTGCAAGAGAAGAATGATAATACCTCTAGATCTTGCATTAGGTGAGGAAGTCTCAAGAAATAAGCCCTGATCCCTTTGGATGTTAAGTAAACCTCAATCAAACATATGAACTATTGAGAAAATAGGCTGTTTGCAAAAATGAAATCATATTGGATCCTTCAAATACTTCTGGTATACCATACAGCTGGAGAGTATTTCTTCTATTTCTGTCCTTCTCTGTCAATTATTTAAGTCTCTCAATTGCTTTGATCATGTAGGCCACGTCTTTCTTAGGTCTTTTAACAGAAGTTGCACCATTAGACTTTTCTGAACCGTGCGAAGATGCAGGGCACACTCGCACAGATTCACTTCCTCCCTCTATGTTGACTACAAGAGGAATGTTAGCAGGATCCTTTTGGGGATTTTTTTATCTGAATCAAGTTTTCAGATTTGAAGGAGCAGGAAGAAGGTTTAGTACCAATCCTCTCCTTTTGTGATCTCCCATACACCAGAGAATAGCTGCAGATATCTAAGTCCTGTAGATGGTGCCAGATGAAAAGCACTACACAGAAATCATCAAACATAAACCTTAAATCGTAGACTTAATTAATGAAGTATTCACCGAGAGGCCTGACCAGCATTATTGAGAGGTACCATCCAGCAGCACAGTAAAATAGATTTGCTTAATCCAGGCAATATATTGCTAGCAAGGTAGCTACCAGCAGTCAGACCCTAGCTATGGAAAAGGTGCAGTGATATAAGCCAAACGTGAAATACAACCCTCAGAGGTACAAACTTTGTCAGGATGAAGGATAAAGAGCAATAGTATGTGAATACAGAGGTAACTGCACTTGTATTCTGGTAGAACAATTCAGCTAAACTAAAGCACTGTAAATGAGTACATACCAAGCAATATGCTGAGGTGAGTCACTACAACACCTTCACAACTCTTCCATTTGAATACAGAGAAGAACGTTTGAACTTGAAGTAATATATAGTCTTTAGTAGAATAACCTGATAAAGTGAGCAATAAAGTACTTATCCCCTCATTCAATTTAACACAATAGCACATTAGTGGGCTCCATTGAAATGTGCATGAAAAATACCTCTGGTAAGTAAGATGCGGACATCACAAGATGTCCATTACATCACAGAACTGTTTTGAAGAACAGCCCAGCTTGAAAGGAACTGAAAAATACACCCCTCACATGGTGTTCATATTCCGACCACCGATTTTGTCACACCCTAAGGAGGATGAGCATCGGCCTACTTATATCACCAAACATCATTAGAGTGCCCGGGAGCTTCACTAATTCGGGGCCATCGTTTGTGTCCATCCATGCCCTCTCTAGTTAAACGATGTGCTCATAATTGAAGCATATGCTTTCTGTATCGTAATTCATGCATACGCTTACTGTCAGTAATTCCAGTGTTCATCATCTATGATGATGTCTACATAGGCTTCCCATAGCCTTAACGCCAGGTGAGCCATCCTCAGCGTAGTTTCATGGAACAAATTATGTAGCCCAGAGGCTATTCAATGTGTATACATGGTTAAGACAGATGTGTCAAAGGAATAAATGCAGGCAGTTGTTCTGACAAGGATGCACAGGTAATTCGCACCAATTGTCACATCCTGCAATAAACATATAACTTTAGTAGCATAAGCTCCTGATTACCATGGAATTACTCTACTGTCAAGAAAGTAATCTCTAAAAACATACTTCATTAATATCCCTGCTTTGCAAAGCTTCAATTACATATTTATCCGTAGTGGGAGATAACCTAGTATTGTGTGACGTAGGAAAGGCAGGCATGGGCAATGAAATTTGAGTGACTGTAATTCTTGTTGCTCAACTTGATCTCTTCCATCCACCAAATGAGGCATATAAAGAGCAGGGTGGATCCACCACATGGTAAAGTGAGCCTGAGTGGTGAGAAAATATCAGTCAAGGTTGGGGACTGAACATACACCTCCACTGAAAGCTTAGTTAATTGTTTCATCTTATTCATAGAAAATCCCCAGCCCAAGCTAGCACACTTTATTGTATAGAAAAGAGGGCTTTAGCGAGCAGGTAGCAAATATTTGTAAGCAAATATAAAAGCTTTTGAGGTTCAAGGTTTTTTTATAAGACCCACCCTAACACCCATCTAAAAAGGCAACTTAACTGATTTGTTGACCCGCTGAGTTAGTGTATCTATCACTGGCCCATAGTTCCACCAGTCACTACCTCCCTGTTTCCATCCATAAAGGTACTGGGGTATTTAAAAGATTTTTCAGGCTAATGTAGAATGATCTCATTTGTAAATTGGGCCAATGATTATATCTCAGATTCCCTCTCCCCACCTGCTAATGGTTTGCGCCAGAACATTATCTAGCTTAATATTCTCTCTAATAACCAGTGATACATTTATTTTTTATTTTTTATTGAATAAACATATTGTCAGCATACAATGAAAGGATTAGCTTTCCAGTTTCGAAGGAAAAACACCAGTGCATCCATTGTAATGACAAAATGTAAAGATAATAATGGATGCCTGTATAACATTTGCCTTTTCTGCATGGTCAACCAAAAACTTTCACATTTATGTGGACCCTATTTTTGCTAGTATTAGGACCCTATGACCTATTCCACAGCTAATCAGGCCCCAGCAAAGTGCAAGAGCCCTGGCCCTAAAACTGGTGTTGGTAAAATAGTTTTTTCATCAATTGGTTTATTTAACTTTCCTCTAAAGAGCACAACAGATGGTACAGAAAATGCACGAATTGCATGAGAGTTAAATTCAGCTTTCAAATTGGTTGGGGTCTGAGGGGTAGGACGTGCACATACTTTTTTTTTATTTAAGTGAAACTATTTCCCTACTCTTTGTGAAAAGACAACCATCCTGGGACCATTAATTCCAACAGTAAACTGCTTCAGCTGATGTGAAAGACAGGAAGTCTCCTGTGCTGCGAAACTGAGAGAGGGGCACTCAGCTAAACAAGCAGCCTTGACTGTGTGCTGGCTTGCCTAAAAGAAATGTAAATGTATGCAAATGTTTAATCTGCACATGTGTATGGTGCTTGGAAGCTAGTATTGGGTTTAATTGATGGAATCATTTGAAGTTTCCTAATGACACAGATTTATTCTTTTTGAGTGACATTACAAGGGAGATACCAGCTGAGATCTGAAGGGTGTGCTTTTAAAGGGCAGTTATAAAAAAAATTCGTACTAGCTACAGTATGGGTATTACTAAAATCTACATTTTGGAAGCACTTACCTGAAACCTTTTTGCACATTTTGTAGCAGGGTATCTTACATTGTGTGTAATGCAAGTTTAAAATATTGTTTACATATTCACAGTGCTTTCTGTCAGACTGGGACCTTGTAGCACCAAATAAACACTTCACCTTTCAGCACTGTACGAACCAGGATTCAATTCTGTCGCTCCTTGAGTACAAAAACAGACCTATGCAGCGCACTAACTGATAGGGGTTTCATAAAGTACAATAGTACATTTCCCAGTGTTCAGCTTAAGTTGCAGTTGTTCTTCATTTAAACTGTGCATTATTTTATTTGTAGTAATCTGAAGTGCAAAACCAAAATACGTAAAAGAATATTTTGTTAGCCACACCTTTTACCCCGCTCCCCAGAGTGCACCACATCACAGTTCCCATACTTTTTTAATGCACTTGACCACTGGTTAAATGTCACATGTGGCTGCAGTGTGAATTTACTCCATCTACATATATGAGGAAAATATATAGCTGCAAGGAGCGTCACAGTGTAGTTTAAAAGCACTGCCTCAAAATATGGAAACGAAAAGTGCCTTTCTTGTGTAGGAAAATATATTATATAAATATATATTACTAGCTCACCCCTAAAGTGTAACTTATAGCACAAAAGGCAGGGTACCTAAACTATAACAAAATATGCAGCACAATATATATAACAAAATGTATGCCCTCATATTGACTGACAGCTGTATTGCTATTTTATTGCATAGGTTCAGCTCTATTTTACAGAAGACATGCCTAGGCGTGACTAAAAAATGGAAATTCATATTTCCATTTGTGGAAATGCTAGCAAAGTCTTTCAAAGTTATATCTAAATTTTCAAACTCTGAGTTAATTGTGAAATCAGATTTCTAATAAACTATTTGGAAAAGTAACTTTAAAAAAAAGTAAATTTGGATGCCTTGGCCAAAGCCATGTTAAAGTTATTTCTGCCAGTCATCACTCCTTGAGAGCTCCTTGATCACTAGCTGAGAAAATTAAAGACTCTGACACAGAAGACACTAACCAGCCTCAGTACCTGGTAATAAAAGGGGATGTTAACTGCAGAACACTTTAAAGGGATTATCTATCTGGGAGTAGACTAAAATAGGAACTAAGAGAGAAGTAGAGTGAATAAAAGTAGCTGAACTAAGGACAGCCTTGGCACTACCACTACCTTTTTGATTGGGAAATGCTAGGGAAGGCTTTTCCTATTCATTCCCAGGTTCTTCCTTGACAGAACACAGTGTGGGAGAAAATCAACATGAACATTGTCAGGTAGGAGGAGATCTCATCTAAGCAAGGGAGTGGTCAAAAATCCAAAGACACTCCGTCTGGTGGCAGAAGGGTCTGCCATATTGAAACAGGGGCTCCTGGGTAATTTTACAGTAACAAAAGGAAGAAGTGCCGCAAAAGGAGATGATGAACTGTAAGGAAATAGTTACGACTGGGTGGCAGAATTTCTCCAATCAATGGCTAGTACACAAGATGAATCTGACACCTTAACTGCCTTGTCCTCAAGGCATTACTTGATCTGGGAAGATGCCACCTGCAAGATGAGAACTTATTCATGGACTCCTAGCTCTTGCTGATACCTAAGGACTTGCATTTCTCACTAATAGTCACATGGTTGGCCTACTTTTTAACCGTTTGGGAACACAAAAAGCAGAAGGACTCCTAATTCCATGAGAATCCAGCTGACCACAGGTGGCTGAATTGACCTCACTACCTAGAGGCCTGGCCTGAGGGGCCAGGACATGCAGAACTAAATAGAAGGAGCTTCCCTAGCAGTTGGATAAAAGTGTAATTTAATCATGTTTCTACTTCTAGAAGAGGGACAAGGTGCTGTGGTCTGCCTCAGAAGGTTGCACGTTTGGTGTGCAGGAACACCAGGTTCATCATAATCTCAGTTTTTTGTTGTGCTGAAAACTATTTTGGCTTGTCCTTGCAGCAACTGTATCTAGCCTTGTGGAGCCTTACTTGGTTTCAGCTGCTGGACAATTATGACTTCCAGAAAATGGACTAGGTCCATATATCAAGCCTTGGACTGGGGTGGGAAAGAAAATTTGTACAACCAAAAAAGCTCAAAATCCCATCTTCTCAAACATGTCCTAGATGTTTGAATGATTTACCCACAATTCTACATTTGGTGAGTCTCTTATCTTATCAGAATATAGGGTTTTAATGTAGCTGCCACCAGCACTAATGCAGCAACCTCAACCACCACCACAGCAGCCACAAAGGCAGCACAGAAGGAGGGAGAGTACATTTCGCCAGTGCTCATCCATCCTTGGCCTCAGGGAAGAGGTGATCAAACTCTACCGTCTGAAGCAGGAGTTCATTGTACACCTGCTCCACCACATTGTGAGTGACATCACAGCAAGACTGAAAAGTCACACAACCATACCACCCATGACCAGACTCGTGGCTGTCATATACATGCTGGCCCCAGACTCATTCCAGGTCACTGCTGCACAGGTGCTGGGTATCTCCCAACCATCCCTTTCTGCCTTCCTTCCTATGGTCCTGGATGCCATCATCCACCTCACACCCCACTACATCTGGCTCCCCAACACCCAGCAACTGCAGCAGAAGACCATATCTGGCTTCTCGCATCTGCTGGGTGCAGTGGACTGCACCCATGTCCAACTTGTCATTCTAGCTGCAACCGAACACCTCTACAGGAAGCGCAAACACACCCACTCTATCAATGTGCAGGTTATTGTGGACCACTGTGGAATAATCTCCAGCATCCTAACAAAATCTCCTGGCAGTGTCCATGATGCTTATATCTTCATACACTCAACTATCAATCAATAATTCCAGAATGGACAATATGGCAATGGCCAAGTCGTAGGTTAGTCATCATACAAATCATAACACAGACAACACAGCAAACCCGTGGGACAAACAATACATACACCACACAAAACACACATGGACAGGGAAACATGTTTTGACAACAACACATATGCCACATGACACACTATACCACTTTCAATGCACACCACCCCCACATATGCCCATATCTAGAAGTTCCTGGCACCACCTGACTGAAACTTTACAAGATGGACAGGTGAAGCTATGTCCCCTTTGCATAAAAAAGCTGGCTTTAACCACTACATGTGCCAAAGGTTAACAATAAATTACAGATCCTCCACACACATAAAACTTACCAAGAAATAGCTGAGTTATGTGAATTGCATCAGCCATGCCACCGTCAAACAACTCACATATTGGCAATCCCCAACATTTACCATGCTGTAGAAAACTAAGGCAGCACCAATATCAATTTTTACCTGAGTTGTGCCATTACTATCTACATTTCACCAGAACATACCAGATATACTGGCAACTCTACGATGATGCGCGCGCTCCAGGGTCTGCATGATGGAGGAATCTGTGTTTTTACGTGTTCACTGCCTAGTTCAGGAGCTTGCACCTTGTATGCGCCTTGGTTTAAGAATCTGCGCATTATATGCACGTTGTGTGCTGTTTGTATAATCCAGCAGATGTTGCAGTGTGTTGTGCGCGCACTGTGTGTTGTTCATGACATTGGGAGGGGACTTCAAATCCCAACTGTCTTTATTGCAGTCATCTTGGGTGGGGCACTTTGGGCGTGGCACATTGGGCGGGGCACAGGCCTATTTAAGTGACCCTGCCCAGCTGTCAGTGCTCACTATTCTGAAAAGCTTGTGAAAATCGGAGTCTCCTGCTTTTTGCTCATGTTTCCTGCAGGCTTCCCCTGGCATTTCCCTGTGTGCTGTGCTGTCTACACCAGCATGTAGTGTACACTCAGGACGGTAAGATCGATGGTGGTTTTTAGCTTCTGCCATCTATTTTCTTATTTTTAAAAACTGTTTGAATGTTGTTTTTTCTTTATTGGGAGCATAATTATCTCTGACAGTCATCTGTAAATACTCAGGTCTAATACAAGTTATTGCAATTGTTTTGCTGCTACATTGTTACAGTTTTCTCGCGGTCGCGTTGCAACTTTAGCTGCTACAAATACAGTCACTCAGTTGTGACAGAGATACATTGTATAGTGCTTGCTGCTAAAAAGAGATTTAGGGCCTGATTACGACCTTGGCAGAGGGGATTACTCCATCCCAAATGGGACAGATATCCCACCCGCCGTATTACAAGTTTTATTATATCCTACGGAACTTGTAATACGGCGGACGGGATATCTGTCACATTTGGGACACAGTAATCTCTTCTGCCAAGGTCGTAATCAGGCCCTTAATGTGTTTTCAACAAAATGCTGAGGTAATGCTTTGAACACAATGGAATATTAATGTGAATAACGCAATTTAATGATACACATTGAAATCACGTATGTTGAAATTTCTTGAAATGTGAAGTAACATTTCTTTCTCTGAATTCCGTGCTAACCTTTCATTTCTTGAAACCTATGAAAGGTATTATTTTGAAACTTCTTGAAATGTGAAGTAAGATTTCGTTCAGTGAATTCCGTGTTAACCTTTCATTTCTTGAAACCTATGAAAGGTATTATGTTGAAACTTCTTGAAATGTGAAGTAGCATTTCTTTCAGTGAATTCTGTGTTGACGTTTCCTTCCTCGCTGTTCCCTTCCTTAATCCTCTTCCCCCCACTTGGCCACTCTAAAACTCAGCGCTGATATAGCTAGTAGAGTTGCAGCTGCCAGGAGGTGGGCCTGTTGGCAACAACACATATACCCTGAAGATTTGGTCTTACTGACATATACTCATTGTGTTCACCTTTCCCTTGTGTGGTGCATAGTGCAGCACACATTGAAATACAACATCGCCATCAATTAAAAGTCATGTGCAGGAATGGACACCTCACAGCACACCAACAATCATACCTGCAAATCCCACATCTCCTTACCATGATACAAGGGTACCAATAATGGACTGAGGAGCTGAACCACTGACAATGTACAAGGAGAGGCCAGAAATGCATATGAATGAGGAGACATGGGACATAGCAGGGCTGGACTCGTGATGCAGGGCAGTGCAGAAAAGCACATCATGCACTGTACTGTCCCACAAGTGTCTGAAAACTCTTCCACCCATCACAATATATCCTATACAACAGAGCCACACTGGGCATATGAACCTCATGCACATACGTATGCCAGTCAGCAATTGGCAACAGCAACTCTTTGTGCAAGGGAGGCATTTCAAGGGCAAAGGGGTGGGATTCACATGCAACACACAAGGTGCAATACGTGTAACATGGCACACAACACACAAAGGCCCTCATTCCGACCCTGGCGGTCATAGACTGCCAGGGCCGCGGGTGACGGAAGCACCGCCAACAGGCTGGCGGTGCTTCCCTGCCCATTCTGACCGCGGCGGTAAAGCTGCGGTCAGAAAACCGGGTCCGGCGGTTTCCCGCCGGATTTCCCCCGGCTGGGCGAATCCGCCATGGCGGCGCTGCTTGGATTCTGACCCCCTTCCCGCCAGCCTGTTTCTGGCGGTTTTTACCGCCAGGAACAGGATGGCGGTAACAGGTGTCCTGGGGCCCCTGGGGGCCCCTGCACTGCCCATGCCAATGGCATGGGCAGTGCAGGGGCCCCCTAACAGGGCCCCAGCCTGCTTTTCACTGTCTGCCTTGCAGACAGTGAAAAGCACGACGGGTGCAACTGCACCCGTCGCACACCTGCAACACCGCCGGCTCCATTCGGAGCCGGCTTCAATGTTGCAGGCCGCCTTCCCGCTGGGCCGGCGGGCGCTAACAATGTTAGCGCCCGCCGGCCCAGCGGGAAGGTCGGAATGGCCCCAGCGGTCTTTCGACCACGGAGCGGCCATATGGCGGTTTCCGCCAGGCGGGCGGCGACCGCCGCCCGCCGGGGTCGGAATAACCCCCAAAATGTGTACAAGTTCCCATAATATCACTCTTCTGCATGTCTAAAGTGAAGGGACTAAAGGCCACATGTTAGGAAAGTGGTGCAACATCTAAAGCAGTGCTATTTTACTTGTGCCCCTTAGCGCCCCCCCACAACCACCATGTACGCACCGTATTCAATATACTGGACACCATGGAGCAGAGTAGGTGCAATAGTGTCAAGATAAAGGATGCCATTGACGGACTGTGAAGCATTATTGCCAAATTTTTGCTTCAAATCCTGCACAGTACATAGAGGCCCATTTAAGGCAATGGTGTGCCCCCTTCTAACGCCTGCTGTGTGCAGGCGTTAAAGGGTCTGCTAAAGATGACACATTTTTGCATTCCCCCCTAATGGGGGAATGACGCCCTTGCATACATGATGCCTGGCAGAGGCATAATGTGGGGCAAAATGTCACTAAGTGTTGTACTCCATGCGTAGTGCCACTTTGTAAACATGGAGCTGTGATTTTGGCCTTGTTGGGCCACAATAGCATCAATCAAAATGAGGCTAACGTGGTGCAAGGAGGTGCTAGGTCCTCCTAAAGTTGGACCTCAGTGGCAAATAAAGACAACACCACACACATTTTCCATGGGTAAACTGTCAGACCAGAATTGACATTACAATCACCAGGTCGCTGAGGCACAGCCCATGATAGGAAAGTGCACCACCACACACCAATGTAACCACCCATTCAAACAGGAATACACACAATACCAGATGCAAATCTGAATCACCACTGCACTTAATACAAATATGTGCCATAGCACATAGCAAGTAACAAATATGCATGACTGACACATTTACTGACATTCTTTTGCAGTGGACCAAGCTTACAGCATAAAGCCATGGGTCATGATCCCTTTTGGAAACCCTACAACTGATGCAGAGCGGTCTTACAATGAAAGACACAGAAGGACCAGGAATGTGGTGGAGTGGACATTTATCCTCGTAAAATCTAGGTTCAGGTGCCTAGCTCTAACAGGAGAAAGCCTGTTATATGCTCCGTCCCTTGCCTGCAAAATGATCCTTGTGCTTGCTGCTCTGCATAACATTTGTCTACACACCAATGTCCCCTGGGATGAACGGGAAGAAGTCCCCGATGAGGAGGATGATGACAATGGTGCACAACAGCAGAAGGAGAAACAACCAAACTCTGCTGCTGGAGTATGCAGAAGAGAACAAATTGTGAAGAACTTTTTCACATACACACTATACGCCAAGATTCACCATTTAAATATTTGAATAACTTCCTGTTAACTCAGAATGCTCATAGCATACTCATTATCACCATTACATACCATTTGTGACTTGCCCATATCTCAGAGAGCACGACTACACCACAGCAGTTGTGAACAACTTTGAAACATAGACCAAGATTTAAGAGGAACTAGCACCTCCTTGCATAATATTAGTGTCATATTTCTTACGCTAACGTAGCCCAACAATGCCAAAATCTATGCACCAGAAATATGAAGTGGTGCAATGCATGCCACCTTGTAACACCTCACGCCACATGATGTCTGCGCCAGGCATAATGTATGCAAGGGGGCCATACACCCATTGGGGGGGTGTCAAAAATCATGTGGAATCCAAGATATTCAAATATGTAATATTTTGCAGCTAATTTCAACGGCTGCTCAGAGCAGGCATCAAAAGGGGGCACGCCATTGGTATCAGTTGGCTCCTGTGTACTGTTCAGGATTAGGTCCAAAATGTTGGTGCTAACCTTGAACAGTACATTAATAGCATCAAATACCATGACGCTATTGCCCCCTACCCTCCTTGGTGCACCATCTTTCAAATTCAGCACACACATGGTGGCGGTAGGGCGGCACTAAGGGCCGCGAGAAAAGTGGAGCTGCACTGGGTGCAGCACCACTTTTCTTGATTCTGCCCTTTAGCCAGAAACAAATAAAAATTAAAGAATACACTCCCTATGAATATGTGGGTGGAATGTAGGCATAGCCTATCGCAATTGCAATTTACATGGTCACACATATCACACAAGTGTGCTGGCTTGACACATGCCTGCAGGATTCCTGGAAATACATGTGAAGACTGCAGTACAGATGTATGGGCTAGGAAGGATAAGGGTAGCAATTACCTACAATGGCATGTTTGTGTCTGCTAGGTAAACAAGGAAGGTCTGAATGACACTATCACATCTTTGACCAAGAGAGAGTGACATACAAGGACCAAAACAGATAAATGTCTAGGTGTATTACACCCAATCAAGTATGGAATGTGCATGTAAGTCAAGCAATGTCCAAACAAGTCACATACCCTTACCAAATTGTATCTGTGATGAATGAGACAGAAAGACTGAGTGTGGCATCTCCTCTACCTCTACTCATAGCTGACATGAGTAATCACACTAACAAAATACACTCATGGTGAATGTGGCATAGCTTATAAAAAGCAGCTGTGAGTGTGTGCCCATGTTGAATAAATGATGTGGAAGGACAGCTGAGAGACTCCCTTACATCAGATTGAGATCCAATGTGTGGATGTCACTCAGACACTATACAAGTGCTGTGGTTGGTGTTCTGTGATGTGTGGGAGGCAGTCCTGTGATCTACTAAAGCCTGGAAATGGGAGGGATACTGTTACTTAGCCAACAGAAGAAGCTGTGTCCATCTCCAAAGTTCACAAGTCTTACTTAGTAAGCTGTGGATGAATGAAGGGACAATGTTGATGACAAAGATGGATGGTTAGGGTAATCAGCAAAAAGTATGCCAGCAATGTTGAACCAGAACTATACATGACAAGATAGGCTATCAATGTGTGTGAAGGAACACACAGAGACTAATATAGCTGACCAACACAACAATGTTTCCATGTAAACCGGCACAAATTCACACAGAATGTGTAGGTCAGTACACATTCCAGTCACATTGGCAACAACTACAACTATGTGCTTGGCCAGCACTAACAAGTGTGACAGACGCTAGTGACAAATGACAGTATCTGTACCAAGGGTCAAAAGACCTGACCCAGTTCCGCAATCTATCAATGACTTAACCAAGTATCATAGGAATAATCTCACCTATGTCTGCCAAATCTTGTAAAACCATGCTAACTGATGAGACATGTCCTACACAAACAAGCTGCCAGCCCCATTATGTGACAGCGCAAGCCTGACACCAGACCCCAAAAGGTAACAAAACATACCTGGCCATGGGATCACAAATGTGCAGGAGTATGTCTGCAGGGGACTGTGCATTGCAGTGCTGATGGTCGATCATGAGTATGGCTGATCCCTACCCAGCACCCCCCCAGAGGAGGACACATTGACTCTTGACACAGTCAGGGGCCTGCTGCTTGTGCACAGTGAACTGAGCTGAAGTGACCTGTCATATACATACCTACAATTGCACATGTCAGTACACCATCTCCAACATTTTGCATGTGTGGGGACTATACGTTACATGTGTTGCTTTGCATCATGGAGTCTAGCCTTTACAACACACCAGAGTGTGGACATACTAGCACTCACATTGTCATGGCTTACCAATTCTTAACCCAGCGTCATTCAACAGCAACCTTTGCTAAAGATTTGTGAAGGTTATCACATGCATGAACAGGTATTGTACATGGCCCATCCTATCTTATGCAGTGCTGTAAAATGTACAGTCAGAATTCTGACATGACAATGAGGAAGACTCACAATATGAGTACCATCTCATTTGTACACTTAGTACACATGTACAAACATGTATGTGGCAAAGAGTCTTCATACACATGCACATTTGAAAACAATAGTAATATTCCCATGCATCACACACACCTACAAACATATGGTAACACATTCCTTTGTTACTGGTACAGAGTGAAATACACATGCTTACACATGTTGCCATACCATACAAACAACAAAGATGCATAGCCTCTGTAACTAGGAATGTGAATCTGGATGTCCTGTCAGCCTACCCTCTAAAATCCACACATGCTTTAATGCGTCAAAAATAATGAGGCATAAGTAATTCTCCATACATCACAAATTAATAAAATGACGCCTCACACCATGCACATCTACTCTAAATCAAGCCTTGTCAGCCTTCAAAGATAAATCCACAGATGGCCATCATGCCTCAAAAAAAGACGCATACCATAGGCCTTCAACCAATGCATATGCCAAAAAGGACGCCTCGTCCATGCGCGTCCCATCCAATCAATAGCCCATGTCAGCCTTCATAGAAAAATCTACACATGGCCGTTGTGCATTAAAAAAAATGCATACCGTAATCTTTCATACATTGCATGTACCAAAAATGACACCTCAAACCTGCGAGTCACATCTAGGATGACAGGCCTTGTCAGTCTTCATAGAAAAATTCACACATGGCTGTCATGCATCAAAAAGAAACAACGCATATCAGAAAATGTGATGCTTATGCACAGGAAGTGATGTAATATGTCTTCCTTGCTGCACACATGGAAAAGTGAATTTACTTTCACTTTTACTTTACAGTCTTGTAGTCTGTGTTTGAGATAGTTTGTGCAGTGCTTGTGCTGGCTTGAGGAGTGTTGGATTTAGAGTGTTTTGTGCTGTTTCCTGTCTGTGTCCAGTCCATTTTGTAAATTTTTTAATGTTTTTGTACATTTTTGTCCTGTTATTGTATAAGTATTTTTGTGTGTCTGTCTTGGATTAGTTTAGTATGTTGAGGTATTTCGGGTTAGATGTGGTATAGTTGTATTATTGTTGGGGTTATTATTTTGCAGTGGACGGAAACTGCAAGATGCTGGGGAAGGGAAGGGCACATAGAATGAGTGGTGATGAACTGGGAGGGTTCCTATAGCTGGTGTGCCACTATATATCCAACATGGTGGCTGTGTCATTATAGGCTACCCAGCTGAGGGAAGGAAGCTGTGGTGGGGCAAAGCACTCTATCAGCTTCGTCGGATCTCCTCAGTGAACCACACAGACCACCATCTGAAACACCCTTGGGCAGACCTCATTGCGGGTTAAGGGTATCTCCTGGATCACCTTGTGATTCAGGTTGGTGGACCTATTGGTAAGTACCCCTTTTACATAGCCTGCAGCATGTCATGACAAGGGTGAGGACAGCAAGTTTTGTAGTTCAACCAACCTGCATTCATGAGAGGTCAGCAATGCACTGGTTGCAGAAAATTTTCACATTCTTTTCTATGTACCTTGTGTGTTGCATATACATATAGAAGTGCTGAAAATGGTACACGTGTGCAATGGTGCAAGGGTTCATGTTTCCGAGGCACAAATGTACATGTCCATTACGGGCTTTACAAGTGTGGAAATGTGCTAAGTAATGTTAAATTGATGACAAACATGATGCAGTAGTAGTGGTTGTCATGGGTGTGTGTCTTCCTTGATTCATGTATGTGCAGAGTGACACAACAAGAACACAAATATAAGAAGGACTAATTGGCTCCTACTGCAACATCAGTGTCATAGTTTTTTAAGGTAATTTGGCTAATGGAGGCAAGTATTACCACACCACATGTCAAAGGTTGCGCAATGCAAGCATGTTGCAGTTTTAAAGCCTGGTGCCCCATGATGTCAGCCCCAGGCCTGAAGAATGTAAGGTGTGTTTTACTGAGAAGATGGCACATGGAAAATGAGCCTTTAAATCTACTTGGTTCCACTGTGCAATTTTTTGAGTTAACTTGAATCTGTGTCTAAGGCAGGTTGGTTAAATTACAATTCCATTGTTATCAAAAATGCCTAATTTCACTTAGCAGGTTTAGCACCTTCATGTATGGTGCAAAGCATGATAAATGCCACCATAATGTCATAGTTTACAACGTCAGTGTCCTGACATGGTATGCCATATGTTACATACGGCACACACATGATGGAGTTATGTGGTGGTAGTATGGGGTTGAAAAGAGTCAAGCATTTGAGTGGTTGCTCCATTTTCACATAAATAAACTACAAAGTTCTAAGCGTCTGCCAAGGGACAGTATCTTGTCCCATACAAAATTGCAACATATGTATCTAAGACATGTATGTATGTATGGGTGAATCCCATATCCGTACATGTTTTTGTGGGCTAACTATGTCTGTGTGACTGAGATGTTATAGATGGCAGTAGTTCAGTCCTAACACTAAGTTGACTAGGTCACTCAGCTAAACAAGTGGAATGTGTAACAGTTGTCCATGCTTCTCTTTTTCAACAATCAGAAAGCTATGTTTTCCTGTTATGTCTTGCAGGTGGAACTCCACCCTACACTATTGGCAAGGTTTCCCGGTTTGAAGACCCCGATGCAGCCAGTAAGTGTCATCTTCTATGTCACATCTGTAGATCCAGGGTTGTGTGTGAGAGGGTATGATGTGTGCAATGCCATGGTAAAATGACATGTGTTTTGATTAAGACACCGTCATCTATGCTTGGGTATCAACATCATGTCTGATGTTATGTTGAGGATGTGAAATAAATTGAATAATGCACAGGTGCTAATGTGTGCTACAATGGATTTGTGGGTCTTAGGAAAAGATAATTATGCCCACAAACACGGTGATGTCAGTCAAGATATGTGTCAGAGAGGGTGGCTTTTAAAATCGCATGGATGTTGCCAACATATTTGTCACAACACGTTGCTGCACTATGTGTCACACATTGCACTAATTTGCTCTGGACATGGTACAATGCCTCCAAGGTGCTTATCAATGAGATACTTGCACCACCGGTGGTTCACTACTCTTCAGAAATGAACTGAGGCACTGGCCATGCAAATAGCTTTTTTGTGAAGGGCGACAGTCAGTTGAGTGCACATGCAGATTTCAGCTTTTCCCTAGATGGATGTGGAACAAGTCTATGGACTGTAGCAAACAAGATGTATGCAGATGAACCTACATGATCTACCCATCATGATAATTGTGAGTGAGCATGGTCACATCACATGTGTATGAGTTGTGCATGGTGAGTGTTTACCTGGTACTTAGGAGATGTAGCAAGCTTGTGCACAAATAGGGTAAGGCTTAAGGAAAGAACCACACATGCCATATGTCAACTTGCATGGATATCAGTTTAATACATGCTTTGAAGACTCAGAAAGTTGGTAATAGCCCACAATGCTATCAGTCACCTCAATCATGTTTGAGTCCTAGTGTGCACCTTTGTGTCTGAAAGAAAGCCACACATGTCCTTTGGTTCTGTAGTCATTGACATAGCTTCACACAATGCATACATTTGTAACAGTTGATGGAACACTGAAAAAAGCAGAACACATGATTATGGTGAATAATTTACATGTGCAAGTTTTGTTTCCAATGATGTACAATGTATTGTTCACTGACCCAATGAGAGATCCCAAGCAATTGAATATCCAGTCAGAGCCCCTGGTGGGGGACATGTCATTAGACATGTCTAGGAGAGGTGAGCATTAGTGAGGAGGTGTCCACATTGACAATAGTTAGGGAATGAGACAATGATAGTCCATTCCTTATAAGTCAACAGTTGTAGAGTGAAGAGGGTACGCTGACATCTGTCACAACACTGGCATGATCTTAAGCACAGTACTAAACCAATAGTGTCCATGTGGCACACACTGTAGCTACTGGGTGTTTTTTTTTTTTAAATGTTCCTTCCACATCTTCATCCTCTGATGTGTGTGGTGCCTCCTGTGCCATGGGTGGTGCTGTTGTTGAAGTTGAGGGGGGCACACATACATCAGGGCATAGAGATGTGGAATCAAAGGCCCGACAGCTGCAATTTGAGGGAATGCATAAGGCATCACTGCAGCAATGAGGAACTGCTGGTTTCACAACAATGCAGCTACATGACGGTGGTAGGCAGCCATGTTTTCACTTGAGGGAGGACAGATCCCGCTGCATGGACTCCAGGACATTTTGCATTGTCTCCAGCCAGTTATCAATCATGCTGCTGGCACTTTGGGAGGGCAATTGGTCGGGACTCCGCCTTAGGACAGCAGCTCTGTTGGCCAGGGACTGCTGGAGACCACATAGCGGAGAATGGATGCCTCTGATGGCAGCAGAGGGGTCCTTATTTGGACTGAGGCACCTCTGCACTCCATCTAGGCTGCCCGCCATAGACTCCATTCCCACCCGCACCTGCTGTGCCAGCTCACACTGTCCTCTGAAAGGCAATGTCTGGGTCCTCGAAGTTCAGGGCTGTGGTAGGACTGGTGGGTGTCGTGCTAACTTCCTAACAGGCTCCATTTGTTGTTATTGCTGAAACATCCAATAAGAAACACTCACAATCCTCAGGTGTTACTTATTGGATGTGACTCACAGACTATGAAGCACCGTTGATATATGGCAATATTAATGGCACCCTTGAAATTAAAACATACAGGTGGTCATTACAACCCTGGCGGTCGGTGTTAAAGCAGTGGTAAAACCGCCAACAGGCCGGCGGTAAATAAAATGGAATCACGACCTTCTCGGAAAGCGTCAACATAGACAGCCACTTTAACATTCCGACCACCACGCCAGTACAAACAAACACTGCGGCGGTAACCACCAACAGACAGGCGGAGGACAATGTACCGCTCACAGTATAACAACAGACCAATCCGCCACCTTTTCCGGGGCGGATTCACAGTGAACAAAAACACGGCAGAAACAGGACTTGGAAGGGAAAACGCTCACCTCTACACATCCCACGAGGAACCAGGGCGCCATAGAACCACGGTGAGTACTGCACCTACGACACAGGGGAGGGAAAAGAGAGTGACACACACATGCAACACGCAAAACCCCCACCCCCACCCTCACCCACTACAACACACACACTAATACATCATGAAACATTACAGTTACACCCCCAACCCCCCCGGAAGAATGCAAAGACAAAAGGAAATGATTTGTAATCTATTAAATCCAGTACTCAAAAATATATATACACTATAAACAAATATATACACCAATAATACAAGTCCAGGTATTGCACCATTAAAGTCCATGGACCACTGGGCCAAAACACATGGGCGAGGCACACACAAGATACCCGATCAAAACAGAGAGAACACTGCAGGGGCATCAGATCGAAATAAAACAGGCACCTCAGGGGGAAGGGAAGGGGGGGCTCCTCAGCCGTATGAGTGCACGACGCCAGATTCACGAGGAGGCTCCATGCCCACTGCTGTATCCTGGGGAGTGCAAAGCCACAGTCTCACAAGTCTCTCCAGTGGGTGGTTTGCCCACTGCTTTATCCTGGGGAGTGCAAAGCCACAGTCTCTCAAGACTTTTCAGTGGGTGGTTTGCCCACTGCTGTATCATGGGGAGTGCAAAGCCACAGTCTCACAAGTCTCTCCAGTGGGTGGTTTGCCCACTACTGCATCCTGGGGAGTGCAAAGCCACAGTCCCACAAGTCCTTAAAGTGGGTGGGTTGCCCACTGCTGCATCCTGGGGAGTGCAAAGCCACAGTCTCACAAGTCTCTCCAGTGGGTGGTTTGCCCACTGCTGCACCCTGGGGAGTGCAAAGCCACAGTCTCACAAGTCTCTCCAGTGGGTGGTTTGCACACTGCTTTATCCTGGGGAGTGCAAAGCCACAGTCTCACAAGTCTCTCCAGTGGGTGGGTTGCCCACTGCTTTATCCTGGGGAGTGCAAAGCCACAGTCTCACAAGTCTCTCCAGTGGGTGGTTTGCCCACGGCTGTATCCTGGGGAGTGCAAAGCCACAGTCTCTCAAGTGGATAACAGTCTCCACTGGTTCTGGAGGGGGCTTTGTGCCCAGAGTGCTTCATCCTGCCAAGGACTGAGGTAGTGGATGTATCTCTCCACTGGTTCCTGAGGGGGCTTTGTGCCCAGAGTGCTTCATCCTGCCAAGGACTGAGGTAGTGGATGGGATACTCCACTGGTTCTGGAGGGGGCTTTGTGCCCAGAGTGTTTCATCCTGCCAAGGACTGAGGTAGTGGATGTATCTCTCCACTGGTCTGGAGGGGGCTTGGTGCCCAGAGTGCTTCATCCTACCAAGGACTGAGGTAGTGGATGCCTTTCTCCACTGGTTCTGGAGGGGCTTTGTGCCCAGAGTGCTTCATCCTGCCAAGGACTGAGGTAGTGGATGTGATACTCCACTGGTTCTTGAGGGGGCTTTGTGCCCAGAGTGCTTCATCCTGCCAAGGACTGAGGTAGTGGATGTATCTCTCCACTGGTTCTGGAGGGGGCTTTGTGCCCAGAGTGCTTCTTCCTGCCAAGGACTGAGGTAGTGGATGTATCTCTCCACTGGTTCTGGAGGGGGCTTTGTGCCCAGAGTGCTTCATCCTGCTCGTGGTGGCCTCAGTAGCGTCGGAACGTTCGGCGCTCATTGGCCTGCGGTGCTTGTGGCGGCGGTGTCCACTGAAGCGGTGCTTGTGGCAGCGGTCTCCTCTGAAGTGGTGCTTGTGGCGGCGGTGTCCTTGGCAGCGGTGCTTGTGGCGGCAGTGTCCTCTGAAGCGGTGCTTGTGGCGGCGGTGTCCTCTGAAGCGGTGCTTGTAGCGGCGGTGTCCTTAGCAGCAGTGCTTGTGGCGGGGGTGTCCTCTGAAGCAGTGCTTGTGGCGGAAATGTCCTTGGCAGCGGTGCTGGTGTTGGTCTTGTCCGCTGTGCAGGTTTGCGGCGACTTGCCTTTCTTTCTGTCCCCCTTCCCCACCCTGGATGGTGGCGCAGCTGTCTTCCCACTCCCAACTGTACTCCTGGGAGAGTCTTTGGTGACAGAGGTTTTGCCTTTCTCCCGCCAGGCAGTGGCCAACTTTTTATGCTTCTGAGGTGGGGGACTGTCCGTGGTCTGGCTCCTTGGCACACTGGTTGCCCTGCTGCTTGGTGCACTCCAGAAGCCGGTTACTGCTGGCACCACTGTTCCCGCTGATGTGGTGGCTGAGGTGCTGGGTTGGGACCTGGAAAGGCGGGCCATAGGGGACTGAAGGGGTGGGGGAGGTGAGGGGAAGAGGTCAAGGTTGGACGGGAAAAGTTTTTTAGACACACTGGGACGGGTAGATGGAGGGGGTTTGGGAGTATAGGAAGAGGTAGTGGTTGTAGGAGGTGTATGTTTGCTGACTTTGGGTGAAGGTGCATGGGCTGGAGGCTGTCGTGAGGTGGATGGCTGTTGGGTGGGTGTGTGGCTGCATTGTGTACCTTAGGAGGTGGGCTCACAGACACACTGGGAGAGGACACAGGGGATGTGTGAATGGTAGTGGGGGTGGTGAGTGCACGTGAGTGGGGTGTGGTGATGGGTGTGCGGTGATGGACATAGTGGCTGTAGATGTAGTGCATGCAGGTGTGAGTGGAGACGAGACAGGGAGGGAGGAGGGAGACGAGGAGGAGGGGGACACAGTGGAGGCAGTGGCTGTTGGTGTGTCTGCATGGGTATGATGCTTGTGTGAGTGCCTGTGGGATGTGTGGTGCTTATGTTTGCCAGAGCTTCCCTTGTGTGTTGAGGTGTGTGCATGCTGGTCTGAGGGTGTGCTTGGGATAGGCTGAGGTACATGTGTTTGGGTCTGGTTGGAGGAAGTTAGAGGGGGGAGGCTGGACACAGTGACAATGGCTGCCATTAGTGCTGAGGCCAGTGTCTGAAAAGCTTGCTGTTGGGCTGGCTGACCAGAATGAATGCCCTCCAGGTATGCATTTGTCTGTTGCAACTGCCTCTCTACACCCTAGATGGCATTCAAAATGGTAGACTGCCCAACATTGAGGGATCTGAGGAGATCAATGGCCTCCTCACTGAGGGCAGCAGGGCTGACAGGGGCAGGGGCTGAGGTGCCTGGGGCGAAGGAGATGCCCACCCTCTTGGGCAAGCGGCCACGGGGCACACGGTGAGGGGCTGCTGGGAGGGCAGTGCTGGTAGGGGGGGTGGTGGCTGTACCTGTAGATGCGGGGGGCACAGAGGGGCCCGCCACCGCAAAGGAGCTCCCATGAGAGGAGGAGTCCGTGTCGCTGGTCTCAGCTCCTGTCCCCACCGTGGAGCTCCCCTCGCCCTCCGTCCCAATGGTGGCTTCAGACTCCGTTGTGTCGCCCTCCAGGGCCATGTGGGATGTAGCTCCCCCCTGATCCGGTGCTACTGCTCCTCCGCCTGATGATTCTAATGCACACAAGAACAGGGAGACCACAAAAAGGAGGGGGAAGAAAGAAGAAAGACATGTTGAGTACATGCAATACCGCTACCGTTGGCGGACACTACAGACACAGAAGCCCCCTGCACTATGCCGTGCACTTTGAGTTCCCTAATTAATCACAGGGACATGGGTTGCAAGGCCTATGCCCGATTGCTGCACACATGGAAGTCACAGGAGCCTGACTAGGTGTAATTGGCTCTGAACACAGGTGGGGTGGGGTCCACATGGCCTGCCTTACGAAGGGACCTTGCCTACTAATCCCGCCCTGGCCTAGGGAAACCTACAGCCCACCTCCCCAACCCAGACACCTCCAATGCGCACAGAATCAGCTGAATGAGAGTGTACTCACCCCCTTGTGGCTGCTGTGATGCCCTCAAGCACCCATCCAACTCCGGATACGCCACCGCCAGGATCCGGAACATCAGGGGGGTCATGGTGCGACGGGCACCCCTCCCACGTTGGGAGGTCATCCCCAGCTGGGCCTCTGCCGTCTTCTTGCTCCAGCGGCGAATGTCCTCCCATCTTTTCCTGCAGTGGGTGCTCTGTCTGTGGTGGACCCCAAAGGTCTGGACTTCCTTGGCGATGGCATGCCAAATATCCTTCTTCTGGTTGGCGCTGACCTACAGGAATAGTACTGGGAAAAAGGAGAAGATATAACCGTCCGCACCATCACAGTCATTGGTCCGCATCCCTACCCTTGCCATGACGCATATGCACTCACCGTCGTTTCATGCACGCCTCATTCTCCCCCCATCTTCCATCCACACCACTCCACACAGGCATTGCCCATTCAGCATGCTCACAATGTACTTACCTGTTTGTCTGGAGGACCGTAGAGTTGCGTGTACTGGGGGAGGACCCCATCCACTAGTTTCTCCAACTCCTCCGTGCTGAAGGCAGGGGCCCTTTCCCCAGACACATGAGCCATTGTCTCTTCCAGACTGAGGTCACAGCAGCACTTGCAATGTAGGTCCTCTCCTGTCGAAGATCAGGTATCAAGTGAGTGAACAGATAGAAAATGGCAGTCACGTCCACGGCGGTGCGTACCGTCACCGCCGGCGTACATCGTCATTGGCTCCTGGGACCCATAGGGTCCAAAGTTAACCAATGCAGGATTGCGCCACAGTCTTCGACCGCCTAACACGAAGGTGTACAACGCCAGCGCAGTTACCTCATATCCCCTTGTCCCACATTACAGGTCAGGCAGCCACCATTTCAGGGGGCCACATGGCATTTATTTTAAATACATCACACATATCTAGGCCTTGCATACACACTAATACAGGCACATGGCGGATTTAAATATATGTTGAATTAAGTTGTGTTTTCGTACCTCAGTGCTGGCTGACTCTCTGCTTGAGGTTCTCCTCCATAGAGCACGTCCGCTGGGGCAGGTGAAGAGATGGTGGCATCCTCCGGTGTACAGACCGCTGGTGGACCTGTCAACAATGGAGGAGCGACATGTAATTGTCACATACAGACTGGACCGTGCCACAATCCATGAACTGTGCACCCAGTTGGAGCCAGACCGGATGTCAGCTATCCGCCATCCCACAGGAATACCCCCTCTAGTGCAGGTGCTGTGAGTACTCCATTTCCTGGCAAGTGGGTCTTTTCAAACTACAGTGGCCATAGTATCAGAGATGTTCCAGCCTATGTTCTCCAACGTGTTGTCCAGAATGTTGTCTGCCCTGCTGAAACACATGCGCAGCTACATCATTTTCCCTCAGGTGGAGGATTTGCCTACAGTGAAAGGTGACTTCTATGCCCTGGGACATAACCCCAACATCATAGGTGCCATTGATGGGACACATGTGGCCTTGGTCCCCCCCGCAGGAGTGAACAGGTGTACAGAAACCAGAAGAGTTACCATTTGTTGAATGTGCAGATGGTGTGTTTGGCCGACCAGCACATCTCCCATGTGAATGCCAAGTTTCCTGGCTCTGTGCATGAGGCTTACATTCTGAGGAATAGCAGCATCCCTTATGTGATGGGGCAACTCCAGAGGCACCGTGTGTGACTATTAGGTGACGACATGGACCCTATACAGTATGACAAGGTGTCTGGGTCTGGGGATATCCCTAAGAGTTAGTGTGTGTCTAACAGTAGTCCCTTGACATTTGCAGGTGACTCTAGTTACCCCAACCTGTCATGACTACTTACCCCAGTGAGGAATCCCAGGACAAGGGCAGAGGAACGGTACAATGATGCCCATGGGCGAACTAGGAGGGTTATAGAGAGGACCTTCGGCCTCCTGAAGGCCAGGTTCTGGTGCCTCCATATGACAGGTGGTTCCCTTTTCTACTCACCAAAGAAGGTGTGCCAGATCTTCGTGGCCTTGCGTATGCTTCGCAACTTGGCTTTGCGACAACAGGTGCCTTTTCTGCAGGAGGATGGTCCTGAAGGAGGTGTTGTGGCAGCTGTTGACCCTGTGGACAGTGAAGAAGAGGAGCCAGAAGAAGAGGATATTGACAACAGAAACACAGTGATTCAGCAATACTTCCAGCGAGACACAGGTAAGAAGACATCACTGCATGCTACATCTGATACCCTTGTTCTACCTCTCATCTGTCTGTCACTTTCACCCAGTGTATGGACACTGAGTTGTCACTTTCCCTTTCCATTTCACAGATGTGGGTCCCACGGTGTGACATCTGCTTTGTTTCCTCATGGACTAGAGCTGTGTGACATAGGTATGTTGACAATAAAATGGATATAGCAGTTTTCCACAGTTATTGCAAATACACATTTTCGAAAGCACAGACTGACTCCAGATTGTTTTGTGATTTAAGGGTGTTTATTTAAGTGCAAAATATTGGAGGGTGTTTTAAAACAGTCAGAGGTGATGGTGGAGGAATGTCCATGGCAGAGTCCAGTCTATTTGTTTCACAGGTGCATTGTCCAAAGGGGCATAGGAAGTGGAGCTGGGGCAGTTGATGGATGGACAGGGTGACAAAGTGGAACAAAAGGATGACAATCAGGGTGGTCTCATTTCTTGGTGGGGGTCTTGGCATTGTTCTCTGTCTTTGTCCTGGATCTCAGGGACCGTTTGCAGGGTGGTTCTCCGTCTGCAGGGGGAGGGGTGCTGGTGTTGTGGTCCTGTGGCGGTGCCTCCTGTCCACTAGTGCCGGTGGAAGTGGTGGGCAGTTCATCGTCCAGGCTAGTGTCAGGGGCCCCTTGTTGTGCCACAGTGTCCCTCCTGGTGTTGACGAGTTCCTTCAGCACCCCTACAATGATGCCCAGGCTTGTATTGATGTTTTGGAGTTCCTCCCTGAACCCCAAATACTGTTTCTCCTGCAGCTGCTGGGTCTCCTGAAACTTGGCCAGTACTGTTGCCATTGTCTCCTGGGAATGGTGGTAGGCTCCCATGATGTTGGAGAGGGCCTCGTGGAGAGTGCGTTCCCTGGGTCTGTCCCCCCCCCCTGTCGCACAGCAGCCCTCCCAGTTCCCCTGTGTTCCTGTGCCTCTGTCCCCTGAACAGTGTGCCCACTGCCACTGCCCCCAGGTCCCTGGTGTTGTTGGGTTGGTGGGTTAGCCTAGGGTCCCTGTAGTGGTGGACACACTGCTGCTTGACGGGTCCTGGGGACAGAGGTAAGGGCCCGCTGGGTGGGTGCTGTGCTGGTGTTTCCAGAGGGGGGAGGTTCTGTTGTGGCGTGTGCCAGTGTGAGGGGAACCGACTGTCCAGAGGTCCCAGATGGGCCGGGCTGGTCATCTTGATCCAGTTGAACAGAGCTGCTGTCATCACTGTGGGCCTCTTCTGTGGGTGGAGTGGACATGTCTGGACCCTCCTGTCCGGTGACGTTGGGTAGGGGTCCTGCAGGGGTGTAAAGGCATGATTATTGCGTCTGTGTGTGTCATGGTGTGCAATGGGTGGGTGACCCTGTACCCCAGTGCTTGCATTCTTATGTAGGACCTTGTGCGCTAAATGTTTAGGGGTGTGTGTGTGGGTATGTGCAGGGGCCATGCATTGGTGATGGGTGTCCATGCTCTGTTGTTGCATGCAGGGCTTGGTGTTGGGATGTGTGGCTTGTGATAGGGGGACATATGTGAGGAGTTGGAGTGATGGGGTGAGGGCGAGGGTGGGGGTTTGTGATAGCATGCAGGTAGGGTGGAGGATGAAGTTGTGAAAGCTTTGCCTTACCAGAGTCCATTCCTCCTGCTACTCCTGCGAGGCCCTCAGGATGCAGTATAGCCAAGACTTGCTCCTCCCATGTTGTTAGTTGTGTGGGAGGAGGTGAGGGTCCGACGCCAGTCCTCTGAACTGCAATCTGGTGTCTAGAGACCACGGAACGTACCTTCCCCCGTAAGTCGTTCCACCTCTTCCTGATGTCATCCTGTGTTCTTGGGTGCTGTCCCACTGCGTTGACCCTGTCCACGATTCTGCGCCATAGCTCCATCTTCCTAGCTATTGTGGTGTGCCGCACCTGTGCTCCAAATAGCTGTGGCTCTACCCGGATGATTTCCTCCACCATGACCCTGAGCTCCTCCTCAGAAAACCTGGGGTGTCTTTGCGGTGCCTTAGGGTGGTGTGGGTGATGTGTGGGGTGGTGTGTGTTGTGATGTGTGGGGTGATGTTTAGGGGTTGTGGTGTTTTGTGCATGGATATTGTGTGAGTGATGGTGTTGTGTGCCTGTGGATGCTAGTTTGTTGATGGTGGTGTCTCTCTCTGGCCTTCAGTCGCAATTGTGGTAGTAAGGGTTTGTGGGTGATGTGTGTTTTATATTGTATTGGGTGTGTGGGAGCGGTGTGTGTATGTGTATCTGGTGTGTGTATTTGGAAATGTCCAACGTGGTAGTGTTTTGTAAATGTGTGTGTATTTTGAGTGCGGCGGTGTGTACCACCAATGGAATACTGCGGCTGAAAGACCGCCGCATGGATTCGTGGGTCGTGATAGTGTGGGCGTATTCCTGTTGCCGTGACAGTGGAGGTTTTGTTATCGCCAGTTTATCACTGACCTTTGGTGTGGTGGACTTGTGTTTGTGTCTAGATTCTGGTGGATTCAGAGGTGTTGGTCGTAATAGCTGTGGCGGAATTCCGCGGCCACAGCGGTGTGTTGGCGGTCTTCTGCATGGCGGTAAGCGGCATTTACCGCCAAAGTTGTAATGACGGCCATAATCTCACACCGAGGGGTTAAAAGAATGTTGGTGTGAATCTATCAAATTTCACTTGTTGTACTCAAAGCTATGATAAGGTCTTGAAAACCCACAGATTGTTTTTTTTTGTAAGGACCAGAACCTGTATTCCTCTGGAGCGGAGTAGATAGGGGCATGATTTGCTCAGATTGTCTTCTCTTTGGGAGTATGCATGTATGTGGTGTTTCTATAGAGCGTTATATAGATACAAAAACAAACATACAGTCAACAAGTGATAGGAGAGGTAGCTAGTTTGTGGACTGTTAATGCATTGTAATGAGTGTTGTTTAAAGAACTGTGACTTCAACTCTTTGCTGAATGTTGTTCTAGATCTTGGTGCTTAGAGGAAAAAGAGCATAGCCCACCCTCACGCCTTGTACATCCTTAAAAGAGGAACAATGCACTATGTGGTTGCTTTAATAAGGCCTGCAAACACTGGCAAGTAAATGCATAAAATATCTCAAGCCACTTCTCTGCAGGTCTTCCCATTCTTCCTTAACATCACCGAAGATAAAAATAGTGTTGTTTCTAATGCTCATTTAGGGTTTCAGTTTTGTGGCAGCACCACAATTTGTGTCCAAGACTGCTACGTTGAATCAGTGGTGCTCATTGTAACAAAAGCAGAAAGCAAAAGGCATCAAGTGCACCTTAAAGGCAATGAAAAAGAACACACACACAGTAACTTAGGAAGGGTGCAAGGGGCCCTGGAGCAAACAAGGATACTTGCCCCTTTGATTGTAGTAAAATATAGCAATTGCACAACTGCCCCACTAGAGCTTTTGGTTCCTGCTGCCACTGCACCTGCGGTACCAATCGTAGCTACACCCCTACACTTGCAGCAGCCTGGCAATAAATGCACATGGGCTGCTGACAACGCAATTCAATTTATCTCTGCAGCTATGTGTTTGGGAGGATGTGTAATTTTGGCCTAAAGTGTATTATACAATATCTTCTGCAATTTTCCATATGCCGAAGTTGCTCTTTGACAGATCCAACCTTTTCCAGATTGTGGTATTTTGTTTAGTTAACTCAACTGGAATTGCTCCCCAATTACACGTGCCAGAACTATGACATCTGGTTCGAACCAATCTCAAATACCAGGACAAGCCAAGGCACACAGTGGGATAAAATATCTTTATGTACCTACCACAACTGCAAAGCTGGATCCACCATCACACACACAGCACCACCACAGATGCTCAATACCAGGGTACACAAGGGAAAGTGGTGCAGAATGGTTTGTGTCCTTCCGGCCAGATAGTTTGAGCTCCCAGACATCAGATATCATTACAGGCAGACTCCCTCTTTCTTTCATCCATATCAAATTACACTGTAGATGAAGAGGACGGAGCTATGGGCAGGTTTGTATATCTCTCAGTTCTATACAGTTACCTTAATACATATACTACACATTATTGGACAAGAACGAAATCAAAGGGGCACAAATTGTTTAGAAAGAAATCAAAATGAAACATTACCAGTCTCAACTCCATAGGATTTAGTAGTTGCTTGTCAAAGTCCTTAATTAGTCAAGTTACAGTTACAAAGTTGTGTTACAATCATGCAGCAAAGGATGACAGGGATACTGAACCTCTCAAAGTGTACAAAATGTTAAATGTGAGATAGAACTTCATGGACCTGACTGCCGTTTATGGAAATTGTCTGTTGAAAATTGCTGATTTCTATGAGTAACACTCTGAGATTTGCACATATTAAGGATATTTTAAGATGATAATCGTGAAGGCTAAAACAACAGGGGCAGCTCCTTCGCAATGCCGAAGAAGTGTCAACCCCCTGGCTAAAAGCCAGGAGCTGTAAATTAAAATAATATTGAATTATCGTTTTATTTTACAGCTGCTGGCTCAGCCAGCAGCATGTGCAGGGAGGGGTGGGGCTGGGCCACGGGAGGGGGAGGGAGGAGAATGAGCAGGAGAGTGCACCTAAGTGCGCATGTGTGTGTGACCAAACACACATGCACTCTTGGGTTTCTTCAACCCGTCTGTGTTGAACAGCTGGGCTGGAGAAACTACTAGACCAAAGGGTTGTGTCTTAGTGGCAGTCCAAGCTGCTCAGACCAATCCTGATGCTGCTTTCATGCTAGGTTTAGCATGACAGCAGCACCAGGATTGCTGAGGATCTTGTGCTGGTGTCCCAGTATTCACTGGGACACCAGAAAAGAAGAGGAGTGTGAGGGAGCTGGCGGTGTCCGTGAAGGTGTGTTTTTTACTTTTTTTAATGTCTTTTATTTTATTTTTCCACATCCCCGTCCCATCCCCATCCCCCACACCCGTCCCACCCCTTGAGATTTACAGCGGCCGCCACTGTTGAACAACAAGTACTAAGCGTGCCAGCATCCTTAATAAGAAGATGTATTGGGATAAATTCACGACGGCATGGGTATTGCATTCCACAGGGATTGTATTTGCTGGTTTTTGAGACGACAAGTGTAGTTGGTACGGGCCATGAAAAAGTGATAGGTGTTGTCAAAACGTGTTGGCTGTTCTAACTCAGCTGTTCTAACTCATTATTGAATTATGCTTGTTATGTTATTTTATGTACATTATATATATATATATATATATATACATATATATATATATATATATATATATATCCAAGAAAGAAGTGACTCAAACAGATGATCTCATTAAAGAACAAAAATATATTTCTACTACAACGTTTCAGCTTCCGCCTTCCTCAGGTAGTACAAGATGGTTTGCTCAGTGGCTGCACAGCTGACACTGGTGAATTTTCAAAAAGCATCATGAGTGAAGATTCCAATTGGAATGTGGAATCAATGCAGTCCTGAGAACTCTTCAGATATGCAGAAATCAAGTGGTATTGTCAGTGATGTTCAGTCCATCTGGATGCAGAGATTTTAAACGGTACATCCAGAAATTTTCTCTGATGTCCAGTAGTTCTTCCTTTAAAACATGCTCCACAGGGAAAATCTTCAAATCTGATAGTAAATGGTCCACAAGGTTAAAATGGTTGGCTACAGGCTGGTCAAGTTTCTTGTTAATTATTGCCGATTTGTGGTTCCTGAATCGTGTACGGAGGTCATTCACAGTTTGACCTACATATTGTTTTTTACAGCTTTGACGTTGGCACTGAATCACATAAATAATGCATAATATATATATATATAATAATGCATAATATATATATATATATATATATATGGTGAAGGTATCTGAGGAGCTTAGTGAATTAGCCTATCTTATTATCAATACATATGAGGATATATTGATTTTGGAAAGCCACGTCTGTCAATAATAAATTGTGAGAAAAAAAAATATATAAAATACATTTTGAGTATAATTTGGGTACCTCTTATACCTACAATGAAATGAGAGAACATCTTCACTGACAGGATTGGAGATACTGCTCACGGGCTTCGAGCAACCTTTCTGTTATGCCTTCCCTGTTATTTAAGGTCAATGGGCGGTCACGTTTTTCTAACTCTCCTACTAGGCTTCAAAACCAACACAGGAAGGCTGAGGATGAGAGAAGAATGGATTTAAGTGCAAACATGATCAGCCTCTACAGCACAGGTCTTGAAAGGTTTTTGCCAGGAACCCCCCAAACCAAAATGTTTTCAAGTCATGGCCACTTCCAAACCTTTGAATGTGGCCGTTACTGAGTTGAAGTGGCCACTCAACACCCTGACCCCAGCATCTCAGCACATACTGCACTAATAGTAGTGATGGACTTTAAGAAAAAAAAGAACCCCATTTAGCACCCCTCTTCCCCAAGGGTATCTCTCAGAGGAAGCTGGCTCTGTCCATTTAAAAACAAAAGAGGAGCCCCCACATCTCTTTGGCGCTATCCATGGATCAGGCTCCTTTCCTCTTTCACCTGGCACTTGACGCTGAGGCTCCAGGGGTCTGGAGGATCAGAGATCTGCATCTGAATGCAACCCTGCTTGCCTTCTCCCTGCCACGTCCTGGAATCCCCATTTTACAGTAACAACTATACCTGAATGTTTGCAGGTGACCTTGAAACAAGAGCAGCCTTAACCATTGTCTGAAAGTAAAAGTATGGTACTTCTGTGCTATGAAGCCATTGAAAGCACACAAATCTAAAGATGAAACAAGCATTTTCACTAGGGTTTCTACTACCTGAAAGTAAATGTATGTGTGGTTAAGCATCAAACATAAAGGCTGATTGGTAGCTAGTTAAGGCTTTAACGGACGGAGACACTTGGAACTCCACCATGAAACAGATTTAGGCTCTCATTACGACCCTGGCGGTCGGTGATAAAGTGGCGGTAACACGGCCAACAGGCTGGTGGTAACTACCACCAAATTATCACCATGGGGGAAAGATCTCTGAAAGATAGCCAATGTACCACACCGACTGCCAGGGCGGAAACAAAAGTCACCACGGTTGCAGCCACCTACAGCCAGGCGGAAGTCAAAGTTCCACCCACCATATAATGACCAGACAATCCACCACCTTTTCCAGGGCGGTACCAATGACATCAAAAGCCTGGCGGAAACACTGCACAGAAGTGAAAGGACTCACCAGTGGAGATACAGGGAAGACCCACACCGCCATGGAACCAGAACTGCAAGTATTTCCGATGATATTCTACTTTCTGCTCTACCATGAACACCAACACCGGCGAAGATGACTATGGTGAGTACAGCCGCCTAGCACACAAGGGAGTGGGGAGGAAAATGACAGTGACACACACGTACCAATCACACCCCACACACATACACCATACACACAACCAGTGCCTAAGAAAACAAGTTAATCCCCCTAAATTGTCTGAATAATGCAAGGATAACAGGAATGTACCAAAGTGATTGTAATAAGATCAACACAGTATAAATAATAATTTAGCCAATGCTACAGATATTTACATATGTACAGAGAAAGGGACACTGCCCAGTCCTCAGTTTGCGTGGGCCACATGATCACAGGGCAAAGTCCAAGGCCCCACTTGTCACCTGCATCAATACGGAGAGAACACTGCAGGGGCATCAGTTGGCAAATAGGCAGGCATCTCAGTGGCAGAGGGGGCACCTCAGCCGGAAGTGAGAATGCATTAGATTGTTGCATATGGGCTGCCAGCCCCTGGATGGTATTCACAATGGTTGACTGCCCTACAGAGATGGATCTCAGGAGGTCAATAGCTTCCTCACTCAGGGCAGCAGGGCTCAGTGGGGCAGGGCCTGAGGTGCCTGAGGCGAAGGAGATGCCCACCCTCCTGGGTGAGCAGGCATGGGCAACTCGCTGAGCGGCTGCTGGGAGGCCGGTGCTGGTAGGGGGTGTGGCGGCTGTACCTGTAGCTGGGGTGGTCATAGAAGTGTCTGCCACCACCAGGAAGCTTCCATCGGAGGAGGTATCTGAGTCTGAATTGTCCCCTCCAGTCTCTCCACCATGGTGCTCCCCTCACCCTCCATCCCACTAATGCCCTCAGCATTGGTGGACTTTGCCTCCTGGGTCCTGTGGGTTGCAGCTTCCTCCATCGCCGGTGCCTCTGCTCCTCCGCCAGATGATGCTAATGCACATGAGCACAGGATGACAAAACAAGAAAGGGGAGAGAGAGAGACAAAGGATACACTGGGTCAATGGCTGCACCAACCCCACCGTTGGCATACACACTACCCTCACACACAGGGAACAGGCCTACACACTATGCATTGCACCACCACTGATATTGCTAGCCACCAAGGCATGAGGAGGGGCACACACCACCAACTACAGCACACCTGGGACCCACGCAGCCCTGACCAGTAGTGGATGCTTACAAGCTAGGTAGGCAGGATTATCCAGTCAGAATCCTACCCACAAGAGGACCAATGGTGCTAAGTCAGACCTGGCCTAGGGGCACCCACTAACACAAATCCACCGCCTGGATACCACTCCATCAGCCGTAAGTTGTAATGTTAGCCACTGTACTCCCTTGTGGCTGCTGTGAAGTCCTCAAGCACCAATCCAGCTCAGAATAGGCCACCACCAGTATGCAGGCCATCAGGGGGTCACGGTCTGCTGGGCACCCCTAACTCGATGAGAGGCCATCCCCAGCTGGGCCTTCGCAGTCTTCCATCCCCAGCATCTCAGGTCATCCCGCTGTTTGTGACAGTGGGTGCTCCGCCTGCCGTAGACCCCCAGGGTCTGCACGTCCTTGGTGATAGACCGCCATACCCTTCTTTTGATGGGCATTGACCTGCAGAGGTAATACAATCAGGAAAATACCATTAGACAAACAGTCTAGCCAGTTACCTATATGGCCCACCATACCTGTTTATAGCACTATTGAAACACACATAGCCCAGCACCCAATGTGTACCCAGCCAGGAGGACAACCCTCCCCCTTACACGGAGCCGTCACACAAACTTCCATACAAGCATGCCACATGCACCGTGCCCACAGTGTACTCAGCTGTTGGTCTGGAGGCCCATACAGCAGTCCATGCTGGGGTAGGACCCCATCCACCAGTCTCTCCAACTCCTCCGAAGTGAAGGCTGGGACCCTTTCCCCAGTCACACGGGCCATGGTAGGTTCCAGACACAGGTCACAGCAGCACATGCAGTGTAGGTCCTCTACTAAGGAAGGTCAGGTAGCAAGTGAGGAATCAGGTAGAAAATGGCAGTCACGTCCGCGGCGGTGCATACCGTCATCGCCGGCGTAGATCACCATTGGCCACTGTAACCCATAGGGCCTAATATTAACAAATGAGGATTTGCACAACGATTCACAACCGTCTCCCACCATGGTGCACAACGTCAGCAAAATTACCTCACTTCCACCTGTCCCTCCACACAGGACAGGTGGATGCCATTTCATGGGGGGGCTGCCCTATGGAATCATGCTGCATCACAGGAGAAATAGGCAGATACTGGACAATCACACTGACCCATTACCTGTTTACAAAATGCTAACCACTGTTGTGGCTCCAATGTTCAGTTTGTGACACTCTCCTCACTCTTGTGTCCCTTAGATACCTACCGTTGTGGATGAATAGGAGATGGAGACATACCCCCATGTACAGACCCCTGGTGGACTTGTCTACACTGGAGGACAGGCACATTATAGTCACATAAGACATATAGGGGGTTATTCTAACTTTGGAGGAGTGTTTATCCGTCCCAAAAGTGACGGTAAAGTGACAGATATACCACCAGCCGTATTACGAGTTCCATAGGATATAACGGACTCGTAATACGGCTGGTGGTAAATCCGTCACTTTTCCGTCACTTTTGGGACGGATTAACACCTCCTCCAAAGTTAGAATAACCCCCATAGACTGGACAGGGCCACAATCACAGAGCTGGGTGCCCAGTTGGAACCTCACCAGATCTCAGCTATCCGTCATCCTACTGGGATCCCCCTCTTGTCAAGTGCTATCTGTACTCCATTTCCTGGCAACTGGTTCTTTCCAAGTGACAGTGGGCTTGGCAGCAGGAATGTCACAGCCAATGTTCTCAAACGTGCTGACAAGAGTGTTGTCTGCCCTGATAAAACACATGTGCAGCTACATTATTTTCCCCGAGGTTGAGGATTTGGCCACAGTGAAGGCCGAGTTTTATGCAATGGGACATATCCCCAACATAATTGAGGCAATTGATAGTACACATATTGCATTTGCCCCCCACCCCGCCAGAATGAAACGGATGATCAGGAATCATAAGAGTTTCCATTCCATGAATGTTCAGATGGGGTGCTTCAAGGACCAGTACATCTCCCATGTCAATACTAAGGGGGTCATTACAACCCTGGCGGACGGTGTTAAAGCTGCGGAAATACCGCAAACAGGCCGGCGGACAAAAAAGGGAATTATGACCCTGGCGGAAACCGCCAACAAAGACAGCCACTTTAACACTCCGACCGCCACGGCGGTACAGACAAGCAGCGCAGCGGTTACCACCAACAGACAGGCGGGAGACAATGTACCGCCCACACTATTACAACCAGCCAATCCGCCACCTTTTCCGGGGCGGATTCACCGTGGATAAAAACACGGCGGAAACAGCTTTTGCTATGGGAAAACGCTCACCTGAACACATCCCACGAGGAACGACGACTCCATGGACCTGGAATTACAAATACTCCCTGCCCTTGTCTTTCTGCTCCTCTACGAACAACAGCTACGTAGGCGCAGAAGACACCGGTGAGTACTGCACCTACGACACGGGGAGGGGGGAGGCAAAAGTTAGGGGGACACCCACCAAACACCCCCACCCTCGCATATCACAACATACACACCAATGCATTCACAAAAATCACAAGAACAACCCACAATCCCCCCGGAAGAATGAAAACACAATGCGAAATTCAGTCAAACATTATAATGTGCCAATATACATGTCATACAAAAATATACTGATATATATTAGAAAATCACTCATAATTATATACAATACGAGAAGTAGTGCAGATATGTACACAACAATGTCCGTGCACCAACAGTCCAAAAATGCATGGGCGAGGCCCACAAACGACACCTGACCACAATCGGAGAGAACACTGCCGGAGCATCAGATAGAAATACTACAGGCACCTCAGGGGGAAGGGAAGGGGGGGCACCTCAGCCAGATGAATGCGAAGCCAGATCCACGACGGGGCACCATGCCCATTGATGTATCCTGGGGAGTGCAAAGCCACAGTCTCTCAAGTCTATACAGTGGGTGGTTTGCCCACTGTGCCATCCTGGGGAGTGCAAAGCCACAGTCTCTCAAGTCTATACAGTGGGTGGCTTGCCCACTGTGCCATCCTGGGGAGTGCAAAGCCACAGTCTCTCAAGTCCATACAGTGGGTGGCTTGCCCACTGTGCCATCCTGGGGAGTGCAAAGCCACAGTCTCTCAAGTCCATACAGTGGGTGGCTTGCCCACTGTGCCATCCTGGGGAGTGCAAAGCCACAGTCTCTCAAGTCTATACAGTGGGTGGTTTGCCCACTGTGCCATCCTGGGGAGTACAAAGCTACAGTCTCTCAAGTAGATGCAGTTCTCTACTGGTACTGGGTGGGACTGGTGCCCAGACTGGATGAGTCTCCATGTGAAAGTTCCTGTCCTGTCACTGTCCCAGCTGCACATGGGATAAGGATGCCTGATGTGGCGGTCTATTCATTCCTACATGGTGCCTGCCCTGTTCAGCAGTGCTTTGCCATGGCAGTCTTTGCCCTGTTCAGCGGTGCTTTGCCATGGCGGTCTTTGCCCTGTTCAGCGGTCTTCACCATGGCGGTCTTTGCCCTGTTCAGCGGTGCTTTGCCATGGCGGTTCTGGACTGTGCAGCGGTGCTTTGCCATGGCGGTCTTTGCCCTGTTCAGCGGTCTTCACCATGGCGGTCTTTGCCCTGTTCAGCGGTGCTTTGCCATGGCGGTCTTTGCCCTGTTCAGCGGTCTTCACCATGGCGGTCTTTGCCCTGTTCAGCGGTGCTTTGCCATGGTGGTCTTTGCCCTGTTCAGCGGTGCTTTGCCATGGCGGTTCTGGTACGGACATTGGTGTGTGGCATGACTTTCCCTACACTGGGCATTGGTGTGTGGCATGACGATCTCTACACTGGGCATTGGTGTGTGGCATGATGTTCCATCATTGCCCAGCGGGGCTGTGGCAGCCGGGGCCCTCCTATGCTGTGACTCCGGCGGTGGACTCAGGACCAGTGACGATACTTGGGCCCTCCTGGGCTGTGACTCCGGCGGTGGACTCAGGACCAGTGACGATACTTGGGCCCTCCTGGGCTGTGACTCCGGCGGTGGTCTCTGGACCAGTGACAATACTTGGGCCCTCCTGGGCTGTGACTCCGGCGGTGGTCTCTGGACCAGTGACGATACTTGGGCCCTCCTGAGCTGTGACTCTGGCGATGGTCTCTGGACCAGTGACGATACTTGGGCCCTCCTGGGCTGTGACTCTGGCGGTGGACTCTGGACCAGTGACGACGGCCCGGTTGGTTGTGTCTGGACCGCCGGAAATGATGGCGCACTTCTCCACCGTGACACTCACAACAGGCTGGCAAGACTTCCTCTGGACCTTCCCCACCTTTGGTGGAGTCACAGCTGACTCTCCAATCCACTTCGAACCCAGGTCAGTTGTTGTCCCACCAGGAGTCTTAACACGATCCCGTCGTCCACTCTCCAATTTTAGAGCCTTTACAGGGGGTGGGCTGCCAGTGCCTTGGCTCCGGGTCCTACTGCCTGCCCTAGTGGCCGGTGCACTCCACAATCCCTGAACACGCACCACTGGTGTTGGAGGCTTTTTGGCTGAGGCGCTACGACGGGACTGATGAATTGGAGGGGGTGGGGGCAAAAAGGTCAATTTTACACAGGGACAGTTTCTGACGAACACTGGGATGGGTAGCTGGAGGGGGTCTGGGAGTGGAGGAAGAGGAGGTGGTTGTAGGAGGTGTTACTTTAGCTGTTTTGGGTGCAGGTGCAGGTGCAGGTACAGGAGGCTGTCGTGAGGTGGATGGATGTTGGGTGAGTGATTGCCGGCGTTTGTGTACTTTGCGAGGGGGTGTCACAGACACACTGGGAGAGGACACAGGGGACGTGTAAATGGCAGTGGAGGTGGTGAGTGCAGGTGAGTGGCTTGTGGTGCTGAGTGTCCTGGTGCGATTCCTGGTGCCTGTAGATGTGGTGCATGCAGGTGTGTGTGTAGACGAGACTGGGAGGGAGGAGGGAGAAGAGGAGGAGGGGGACACAGTGGAGACAGTGGATGTTGCTGTGTCTGTATGGGTGTGATGCTTGTGTGAGTGCCTGTGGGATGTGTGGTGCCTATGTTTGCTTGAGCTACTTTTGGGTGTTGACTTGTGTGCATGCTGGTCTGTAGGTGTGCTTGGGATGGGCTGGGGTACAGGGGATTGGGTCTGGGTGGAGGAAGTTGGAGGGGGGAAGCTCGACACAGGGACAATGGCTGCCATCAGTGCTGAGGCCAGAGATTGCAGGGTTCGCTGAAGGACAGCTTGACCAGAATGAATGCCCTCCAGGAATGCATTACCGTGTTGTAACTCTCGTTCTACACCCTGGATGGCATTCACAATGGTAGACTGCCCAACAGTGAGTGACCTGAGGAGGTCAATGGCCTCCTCACTGAGGGCAGCAGGGGTGACTGGGGCAGGGCCTGAGGTGCCTGGGGCGAAGGTGATGCCCACCCTCCTGGGTGAGCGGGCACGGGGCGAACGCTGAGGGGCTGCTGGGAGGGCGGTGCTGGTAGGGGAGGTGGCGGCTGTACCTGTAGAAGTGGTGCGCACAGATGGTGCAGCCACCACAGGGGAGCTCCCATCGGCAGACAAGTCCGTGTCGCTGGTTGGTGATCCGGTGGCTGACGTGAAGCTCCCCTCGCCCTCCGTCCCACTGGTGCATTCAGGGTCCGTGGTGTGGCCCTCCATGGCCATGTGGGATGCAGCTCCCTCGTGCTCCGGTGCCACTGTACCTCCGCCTGTTGATGCTGATGTACAAAAGGACAGGGAGAGCAGGAAAAGGAGGGGAGACAGAAGAACAAGAGTTTTAGTGCATGGTATTCCGCTACCGTTGGCGGACAAGACAGACGCAGCAGCCCCCTGCATTACGCCGTGCTCCTGCACTCTGCACACGCAATTTCTGGGTTATGGCCTTCATGGCAATGGTGGACATCTGCGCACATGGATGCCACAGGTGCAAATATACCTCGACTTGGCACTCTGCTGAGGTGGGGTTGAGTACCACATGGCCTACTTTACGGAGGGGCCTTGCCTACCTAACTCGCCCTGGCCTAGGGACACCCACAGCCCACCTCCCCCACCCAGACACCTCCACTGCACGCAAAGTCCGCAGAATGAGGTTGTACTCACCCCCTGGTGTCTGCTGTGATGTCCTCAAGCACCCATACGACTCCGGGTATGCCACCGCCAGGATCCGGAACATCAGGGGGGTCATGGTGCGACGGGCACCCCTCCCAAGTTGGGAGACCATCCCCAGCTGAGCCTCCGCCGTCTTATTGCTGCAGCGGCGAATGTCCTCCCATCTCTTCCGGCAGTGGGTGCCCCGTCTGTGGTGGGCCCCCAGGGTCCGGACCTCCTTGGCGATGGCACGCCAGATGTCCCTCTTCTGGTGGGCGCTGACCTACATGACATGCACAAGGGAAGAGGAACAGTCATTACCAACTGCACCGTCGTTGTGAGTGGCCCCCTCCCTACTCTGGCCATGTGGCCCATTCATTCCCATGCATTAATGTCCAATCAACTCTGCCCACTTCCCTCTTCCACCCAGACCTCTCCACCCAGGCCTAGCCCATACAACGTGCTCCCTGTGTTCTAACCTGTTGGTCTGGAGGACAGTAGAGTAGCGTGTATTGGGGGAGGACCCCATCCACAAGTTTCTCCAACTCCTGTGCAGTGAAGGCAGGGGCCCTTTCCCCAGACGCAGCAGCCATCGTTGCTTCCAGACCGAGGTCACAGCAGCACTAGCAGTGTAGGTCCTCTCCTGTCGAAGGTCAGGTATCTAGTGATTGAACAGATAGAAAATGCTGGTGACATCCGCGGCGGTGACGTCCGTGGCGGTGCGCATCATCACCGCCGGCGCACCTGTTCATTGGCTCCTGGGACCCATAGGGTCCACTGTTAACCAATGCAGCATTGCGCCGCGGTCTACGACCGCCTACCGCGACGGTGTGCAACGCCAGCGCAGTTACCCCACAATCCCATTGTCCCAGTTTAGAGGTCAGGCAACCGCCATTTCAGGGGCCCACATGGCTTCATTTAATACTGCGTCACACATAGCTAGCCCTACACTCAACACACATACAGAAAGGGTTTTGTGAGTGGTGTAGTCTTGTGTGTAACTGTGGGTACATGCCTGGAGGAATAGTGACTGGTTCTTCGCTGTTGTTCTTCGTAGGCACCGTCAGCTGGGACATATAAGAAGATGGCAGAATCCTCCGGTGTACTGACCACTGTTGGACCTGTTGACAATGGAAGAAAGACATATCATCGTCACCTACAGGTTTGACCGTGCCACTATCCAGGAACTATGTACCCAGTTGGAGCCAGACCTGATGTCACCGATCCGCCATCCGACTGGAATCCCCCCTGACGTGCAGGTGCTGTCAGTGCTCCATTTCCTTGCTAGTGGGTCTTTTCAGACAACAGTGGCCATGTCATCAGGGATGTCCCAGCCTATGTTTTCCAACGTGCTGTCCAGAGTGTTGTCTTCCCTGCTGAAACACGTAAGGAGATACATCATTTTCCCTCAGGTGGAGGATTTGCCTACAGTGAAGGGTGACTTCTATGCCCTTGGACATATCCCCAACGTCATAGGTGCCATTGATGGGACCCATGTAGCTCTGATCCCCCCCCCCACAGGAGTGAACAGGTGTACAGGAACAGGAAGAGTTATCATTCCATGAATGTCCAGATGGTCTGTTTGGCAGACCAGTACATCTCGCAAGTAAATGCTATGTTCCCTGGCTCAGTGCATGACGCCTACATCCTGTGGAATAGTAGCATCCCTGATATGATGGATCAACTCCAGAGGCACCGGGTATGGCTATTGGGGGACTCTGGTTACCCCAACCTTTCTTGGCTATTGACCCCAGTGAGGAATCCCAGGACCAGGGCAGAGGAACGGTACAATGATGCCCATAGGCAGACTAGGAGGGTGATCGAACGCACCTTCGGACTCCTGAAGGCCAGGTTCAGGTCCCTCCATATGACAGGTGGATCCCTATTCTACTCACCGAAGAAGGTGTGCGACATCATCATCGCCTGCTCCATGTTCCATAATTTGGCTTTGTAACGCCAGGTGCCTTTTCTGCAGGAGGATGATCCAGATGACGGTGTTGTAGCAGCTGTGGAGTCTGTGGAGCCTGTGGACAGTGATGAGGATGAAGCTGAGGAAGAAGAAAACGACAACAGGGAGTCAGTCATACAGCAATATTTCCAGTGACACACAGGTGAGAACATTTTCAGAATTTACATTACATTCACTGTCACACGTCTACCTCTATCCTGTTTGTCTATTTCAATCACAATTTGTTAACTGAGTTGTACCCTTCCATTACGGTTTCACAGGTGTGGTAACCTACGTGTCAACTGCTTACATCCTTCAAGGGCTTGTGATGTGTGACATAGGTTTGTTAGCCTTACAATGGTACAGCCATTATGACACTGTCATTGATAATACAAAGTACAAAATCATAGACTGACTCCAGATTGTTTTGTGTTTCAAGGGTGTTTATTTAAGTGCTCAAAAAATGAAGGGGGTTGTAAATTGGTGATGGGTGATGGTGGAGGAATGTCCATGGCAGAGTCCAGTCTATTAGTCTCACAGGTGCACTGCCCATCTGGGCATAGGAAGTGGAGCTGGGGCAGTTCGAATATGGACAGGGTAACAAAGTGGGACAGTGGGAGGACAATCAGGGTGGTCTTATTTCCTAGCGGGGTCTTGCCATCTTGCTCTGTCCTGTTCCTGGATCTCATGGACCGCTTGCGTGGTTGTTGTCCGTCTGCAGGGGGTGGGGTGCTGGTGTGGTGGTCCTGTGGCGGGGCGTCCTGTCCACTAGCGCCGGCGGAGGTGGTAGGCATTTCATCATCCTGGCTAGTGTCAGGGGCCCCTTGGAGTGCCACAGTGTCCCTCAAGGTCTGCTGTATGTCCTTCAGCACCCCTACGATGGTGCCCAGGGCGGAGCTGATGGTTCTGAGCTCCTCCCTGAACCCCAAATACTGCTCCTCCTGCAGCCGCTGGGTCTCCTGCAACTTGTCCAGGACCGTCGCAATCGTCTCCTGGGAGTGGTGGTACGCTCCCATGATGGAGGAGAGGGCCTCGTGGAGAGTTGGTTCCCTTGGCCTGTCCTCCCTCTGTCGCACAGCAGCCCTCCCAGTTCCCCTATGTTCCTGTGCCTCCGTCCCCTGGACCGTGTGCCCACTACCACTGCCTCCAGGTCCCTGTTGTTGTTGGGAGGGTGGGTTACCCTGGGTGCCCTGTAGTGGTGGACACACCGCTGATTGACCTGTCCTGGGTAGGGAGGTTTGGGCCCGCTGGGTGGATGCTGTGCTGGTGTTACCAGAGGGTGGAAGGTCGGTGTTGGGCTGTGCCTGTGCAAGGGGAACCGACTGTCCTGAGGCCCACGATGGTCCTGGCTGGTCATCAAGATCCAGTAGGGCAGAGCTGCTCTCGTCACTGTGGGCCTCTTCTGGGGGGGGAGTGGTGTTGTCTGGACCCTCTGGTGTGGTGACGGTCCTTCGGGTTCCTGCAGGGGCATAAGAGCATGATTATTGCATGTGTGTGTGTAATGGTGTGCAATGGGTGGCTGTGCGTGAACCCCAGTGCAAGCATTCCTGTGTGGGGGCTTGTGTGATGATGGTTGGGGGGGTGTTCTGGGTATGTGCAGTGAGCATGCTTTGGTGAGGGGTGGCCATGCTTAGTTGTGTCATGCAGGGCTTGGTGTTGGGATGGGTGGTTTGTGTTATGGGTACATTAGTGATGAGTTGGAGTGATAGGGGAGGGGGTGAGGGTGTGTGATAGCATGCAGGTAGGGTTGGGGATCTGATAGTTGAGATTTGACTTACCAGTGTCCCATCCTCTACCGACTCCTCCGAGGCCCTCAGGATGCAGGATGGTCAAGACTTGCTCCTCCCATGTTGTTAGTGGTGGGGGAGGAGGTGGGGGTCCGCCGCCAGTCCGCTGTACCGCGATGTTGTGCCTGGAGACCGTGGAACGCACCTTCCCCCGTAGGTCGTTCCACCTCTTCCTGATGTCCTCCCGATTTCTTGGGTGCTGTCCCACAGCATTGACCCTGTCAACTATTCTGTGCCATAACTCCATCTTCCTGGCTATTGATCTGTGCTGTACCTGTGAGCCAAATAGCTGTGGCTCTACCCGTACGATTTCCTCCACCATGACCCTTAGCTCCTCCTCGGAGAAGCGGGGGTGTCTTTGGCGTGCCATGGGGTGGTGTGTGTGATGATGAGTGTGGTGAGTGTAGTGGTGTGTGGTGTTTTGTGCGTGGAAGTTGTGTGGGTGATGGTGTTGTGTGCCTCTGTGTGATGGGGTTGTCAATTGCTGTGCTGTCTCTCTGGCCTTCTTTCAGAATTTGTGGTCGTAGGGGTTTGTGGGTGATGTGGGTGTGTGTTTTATATAGTATTGGGTGTGTGGGAGTGTTGTTTGTATGTGTATCAGGTGTGTATATTTCAAATTGTCCAATGTGGCGGTGTTTTGTAGATGTGTGTGTATTTTGAGCGCGGCGGTGTGTACCGCCAATGGAATACCGCGGTTGAAAGACCGCCGCGTGGATTCGTGGGTCGTAATAGCATGGGCGTGTTTCTGTTGCCGTGGAGGTGGAGGATTTGTTTCCGCATGTTTATCGCTGACCTTTGGTGTGGCGGTGTTGTGTGGGTGTCTGAATTGCGGCGGATTCCGAGATGTGTGTCATAATAGCTGTGGCGGTCTACCGCGGCCGCGGCGGTATATTGGCGGTCTTCTGCACGGCGGTAAGCGACTTTTACCGCCAATGTTGTAATGACCCCCTAAGTATCCTGGGTCGGTGCATGATGCCTTTGTCCTGAGGAATAGCAGCATCCCAAATGTGAGGGGCCAATTACAGAGGCACAGGACGTGGCTAATAGGTGAGCCCTGCTTCCCACCCAGTATATGTTGGTGTATGGGTATGATGCAGGCCATATAGGATAGTGTGTGGCTTTATGTTGTCCCTCAATATTTGCAGGTGACTCTGGTTACCCAAACCTATCATGGCTGCTGAATGCCAGGACAAGGGCAGAAGAATGTTATAATGAGGCACATGGGCAAAGCAGAAGGATAATAGAAAGAACCTTTGGCCTCCTAAAGGCCAGGTTCCGATACCTCCATCTTACAGGTGGATCTCTGTGCTACTCACCCAAGAAGGTCTGTCAAATAGTAGTGGCATGATGCATGTTGCACAACCTAGCCCTCAGACGCCATGGCCCTTTTCTGCAGGAGGAGGAGACTGGAGATGCCGCTGTGGCAGCAGTAGACCCTGTGGACAGTGAGCATGAGGAGGCAGAGGATTAGGATGAGGACAACAGAACATCTGTGATTCATCAATACTTCCAATGACACACAGGTAAGACAGTGTTACTTTACATTTCAATGACTTTGGTTGTAATCTGAAGACAATGGCATGCTGATATTTCCCACTTCTATGCCCACTTACTGTTCCCTCTGGCAATTCATTTTGCAGATGTTGTTGATTTGACAAATACTCCTTGTATGATCACTACAGCCATCTACAGGTCATTAATCTATGTTCATTCTATGTACAGTTCATTCGCAATGTTTGTACCTGTTTCAAAAAATACATATTTGAAATACATGACATACTCCAAATAGACTATTGTCAAAGGGTGTTTATTGAAGTGCTAACGTATAGGGGGAAAGTGCAGTGGGATGGGGTGATGATGGAGGAAAGTCCAGGGTATTGTTCCAGTCTGTTTGTAGCACAGTTGCATTGTCCAAGGAGACTTTGGAAGGGGAGCAATGGTAGTTGAAGGTTGACAGGGTGATTAAATGGGACACAAGGGGGACAATCAGGAGTGTCTCATTTCCTGGCTAGGGTCTTGGCATGTGTCTCTGGCTTCTGTCTGGATCGCAGGAAATGTTTTCGGGGTGGCTCACCTTCTGCAGGGGGAGAGGTGCTGGTGGCCTATGAATCCTGTGGCGGGGCCTCCTGGCCACTAGTGGCAGTGGAAGTGGAAGGATGTTCAGATGTCTGGCTAGTGCCAGGGGCCCACTGGTTTGAGACTGCCTCCCTCATAATGTTGGTCACATCTGCCAGCACCCCTGCTATGGAGATCAGGGTGTTGTTGATGGCCTGCAAGTCTTCCCTGATCCCCTGGTACTGTCCCTCCTGCAGCTGCTTGTTCTCCTGCACATTGTCCAAAGTCTGGCCCATTGTGTCCTGGGAATGTTGGTAGGCTTCCAGGATCTGGGAGAGTGCCTCCTGGAGAGTCAGTTCCCTGGGTCTGTCTATCCCCTGGGGCACAACACTCCTCCCAGGTTCCCTGTTGGCCTGTGCCTCTGTCCCCTGAACGGTGTGCCCAATGCAACTGACCCCAGGTCCCTGATTGTCTTATGTGCGAGGTGTGGCCTGGGGTCCCTTTAGAGGTGGATACACTGCTGATTGACATGTCCTGGGGACAGAGGTGTGGGTACGCTGGGTGGGTGCTGTGGTGTTGTTTCCTGATGGGGGAGGTTCTGTGGTGGTCTGTGACTGGGCTTGGGTGACCGGCTGTCCAGTGGTCTGTGATGGGCTAGGTTGATCATCCAGATCCTGAAGACCAGAGTTACTGTCATCACTGTGGGCCTCTTCTGTTGGGGGACTGGATAGTGCTGACACCTCCTCTCTGGTGATATTGGCTCGGGTACCTGTGGGGATGGAAATGATGTGTTATGGTTTATGTGTATGACATATTGTTCATCCCTGGCTTCCCCTCTATGGTTGGATTTGCCCTGCCAGCTTTCACTTTTGTATGTTAGTGTATGGTGAGATTGTAAGTTCTCTATGCTGTGCATGCTTTAGTGATGAGTGTCCACGCAGCGCTGTGAGGGGTGTCCATGCATTGGTACAGCATGCAGGGCTTGGCACTGCGATAAGTGAGATGTGATGGTGGAGTGTGTGGGATGGAGTGGAGTGATGGGAGTGAGTTTGAGGGTATGTGATGGCATGCAGGTGTTGGGGTGATAATAGTAGAGAGTTGACCAGTCCTCCTCCGACTGTGGCCAGGCCCTAGGAAGCAGTATTGCCAAGACTTGCTCCTCCCATGCAGTGAGTTGTGGGGGAGAAGGTAGGGGTCCACCGCCAGTTCTCTGAATAGCGAGTTTGTCTCTTGCTGCTATGGAACATACCTTCCCCTGTAGGTCGTTCCACCTCTTCCTGATGTCATCCCTAGTTCTGAGGTGCTGTCCCATGGCATTGACCCTGTCCACGATTCTCCACCATAGCTCCATCTTCCTGGCTATTGATATCTGCTGCACCTGTGTTCCAAATAGCTGTGGCTCTACCCTGACAATTTCCTCCACCATGACCCTTAGCTCCTCCTCTGTGAAACGGGGGTGTCTTTGTGGTGCCATGGGTGTTATGTGAGGTGTGTTGGTGAGAGTGTGTTGGGTAATGTGTTGGGGGTGTGATGTGGAGTGCGTGAGTGGTGTATGGGTGTGAGTCGCGTGTGGCTCTAGTTCTCTCTGTTGGAAATTATTTGTAATCCTAAAGGGTTGTGGATAATGTAGGTGTGTGTTTTATAGTGGTGTGGGTGTGGAGTGTGTATGGGTGTCAGGTGTGTGTTGTTTGAATTGTCCAATGTGGTGTTATTTTGCCTGTGGGCGTCCATTGTGAGCGCGTCAGTATGTACTGCCAATGGCTTACCGCCATTAAATATCCGCTGTGGTGGTTCGTGGGTGATAATGTGATGGACGTTGTTTTGTTGGTGTGACGGTGTAAGTTTTGATAACGCCAGTTTATCACTGACCTTTAGGCTGGCGGATTTGTGTATGTGGCTGAATTCTGTCCGATTGGTGTCTGTGTGTGTTCTTATGTGGTGAATGGATATCTGCGGTGGCGGCGGTAAGTTGGCAGCCGTCAGCATGGCGGTAATCGCCATTTACTGCCAATTTCTTAATGTGTCCCTTAATCTTTGTGAGAGACATTGTAAGCATGTTACCAGCTGAGTTCTGGAGTGTGTCCTTTTTACTGACACATAAAAATCTTTCTAGGTATAGGCTGATTATTACTAGACTATATGACTATATGGATATAAATGATGATTTACACATGAATAGTGCTTTTTGACACAGGCATAGACCTCGTTTCACTATAAATACATGCTGCTATTCCCCACTGTGACAACCAGGATTCAATTCTGTGAATCTCTGGTCACACACAGACATCTGCACTGATTGCATTGGCTAACTGAGTTTTCATGATGTAAGAATGCATTTCACACCGAACTTGCATTTAGCTTTCATTCGAGGTCTGTGAACCTTTTTTTATAGCAGGCTACTTGAAATTAAAAGAAATAACAACATATATATTAAATACTGAATCCTTTCTAACCAAATCTTTGGCCCCACCACTCCACTCACTAACCCTACCCAGGGCCCTCAGGATTACAGTTCCAAAGTTTTCTTTTATGCAATTCATTCTCTGCATGTAACTGAAGACAGCCTGGAAACATGCCAAATAAACAAGGTTATGGCTCCAGGCTATCTTCACCTACAAGTACTTGCAAGAGCATTTGCACATCCTTACAGTACAGCCACAGACCTCATAGGGTGGCGAGCCCCACAGTGTGAAGACCAGTGTACTACACTGGTAGTCCTCTGTGGCTTACAATGACTGCCCCTAACCCTGACTAAGGCCACTTTCACAGTAAGCATGTGAGAAAACCTTCTTTGAGTCAGGTAAAAATTAAATTGTTGTCTCAGTCTTTAATCAGATTCATACGTGTTGAAAAGCTGTAATCTTCCCACACAAAAAAGTCTCTGTTTTTAAGTTTTGTCAGTACAAATAGGAAAGCAGAACTCTAGATATGATACATAATGAAGTAAAACATTGGAATGCTTGGAGTTAGTTTGAAAATCATTGCTACATGAGAAATTTTCTTTCCTTCTTTAAAATGTAAGAAGATGACAGATTTTGTACTTTATAGGGCAATAGTAGTATTTTTGTGATTATCTTTTTATTTTCAACTAGCACTTTTATAGTGTTCAAACTGCCATTAGTGTGACACTGTGACACATTTCTACCACTAGTATAAATGCCTTTTGGTAGTCTGGAAGAATGCCTTCCAAATATTTCCGCTACAGACTGGATTCAAATATTTTGCTTATAGGAATTGTGAGTTTTGGTGAGTGAGGATAGAGGCCCTACCACATTTCTTGCATAATTCTTCAGTTGGTGCACATTCTCATTGCACAGAAAATGTATAAGTGTGGTAAATATATGGTAGACAATTACTGCAAGAAAATTGATTATTATTTTGAGGAGGTGAATCCTACTGTTGGAGGCGACACATTCTGGTTGTCTGAGGCAGCACCCTGGCTATGGAGAACCTGCCACTCCTGACAAGGGTGGGTGATTATACTTACTGGATAACCTCTGCTCACCCTTGGGTAGCTTTGCACAGAGCAGTCAGGCTTATCACTGAGGTAATATGTAAAGCAAAGACACAGCACTTTCACCCCACAACCACAGCACAAAGGAGACTTCACACAGTGGGTATGTATAAAAAAGATTGCATTCAAAACCTTGTCAACACAGTACAGTTATAAGGTAACCCTGGGCCTGTGCCCCAATTTGCAATGGAAGCCACTAAATGAGGCCCAACTATATTAAACACTACTACTCTATGTACACATAAGGAAAATGGTACATTCCATCGCTGCACCCACATAAGGAGGGAAACGTTGTCAGCACAAGATCCACCATGTATTTCCCAAAATCAGTGTAACATAAATTCAGGGTGCACCCCGGTTCCCAATGTTAGCAGTAAAATGTACATACAAGGTTTACAACACTTTCATAGAGCACTGCCGCTGCAGCAGCACTAGTAAGTTGTAATGACAACTGAACTAATTTCCGGATAATGTAAACGTGACCGGCAGCACCACAGTAGTGCCTTCACATTCACCTGAACTCACTCCTGCACATCCACTCTGCCCCGCCATGGGTACTACGGGTATCAGCTCGTGCGTGCACACACTCACTCATACATACTCACTCCCAGAACCCTAATGCGGTGCCCTGAAGCCCAGATAGTGGATGCCACTGTGTTTGTGAGTACCCTGGGTCCCAAACTGTCCCTCACCCACCAACCAGCTTCAACTATCCCACCTCTGCATGAACCAAAAATTGCATCAACCTTTTCCTGGTTAGTGGGCTGTTCGCAGTTAGGCACCACTCTCAGGGCTCTGTGGTCAAGGAGGGGGAGGATAAACAACAGTCGGTAAACAGATAAGGAGGAGAGGCTCAAACTCCCCACATGAGATTCACTCAGGGGTCTGCAAAACACAGGTGGAATGTCACTGGGGCTGCTGCTAGACATTGAGGCACCCACCCCCGCCAGACAGTTCAATGTTACCAAATAGTTGCCAATTTCAACACCTCTAGAACTGAAAGGTGCCATTGGGGCTTGTGAGTCACCCTCAGTACTTCCAGTTGCACATGACAAGTTACTAGGCCCATATCTCCTGTACCAGGAGATGTTGTGTCTGGGGCAGTGACCCCAGACGGTTATGATTCCATGTGAAAGGTGTTCAGTGCTGTACCTGTGAAAACAGGAGGCACAACGTCAGGGGTCTGATGAGCTTAGTCACCCTGACTGTACGTTCACTCACAAGCCAATTCCCAATGTGGTGCCTCCTCAGAAAGAGGCACTAGTCTGGTGCATGATGACTTGGACTGCACCAGACAATCATGGACTCTCCCAAGAAGGATGTAAATCCTGCACCTCTCTGGAAGGCACAACATATAGCATGCAATTGCTTGAGTCACACTAGTCCCTCTGGTCACAGTCAGAGCTTGGTTTCGGTACCTTTCTAGAATAAGGCACACTGTCTAGGGCACAATGACTTTAGATGCTAGACTCTCCATATCACACACTTTGACACAAGTTCAGTAATACCATACAAGGCCATGTACAGCACAACTCAGGTTGCACCATCACCTCTGAGGGTTGCAGCTAATGATAGCGCACCGCACACAATGAGCAAGCAGCTGAGACTTGTGGCACAGTCAACAATGACCATGTTCACACCAACAAGATGTTTTAGCATGCAGTGGTCCCCACGAAGAAGGATGATGCACCTGAAGTGTGGGAAATCCTTGACAAGCTTCGGACCAGGCAATTCTGGTCCCCAGACACAGTATTTAGGCCACGATAATGCAGCTGCTGCCAGGTGAAATCTAGCACACGATGTAGGTGCAGCAGAGGGCACCGCTCTCCAGATAATTCCGGTCATCATTGTAAGTCCCTTTCAGGAGGCGTTTGAGGTTCCTGTGACCTCCCCCGACAACAGAGGGCAAGCCAACATGCCCTTGAAGGGATACCCTTAGGGATGGTACACAGAAGCAGACAATCAGCCCCAAGCAAAGTTTCTAAGCAGAAAGGGGAGCGCAGGTCCCCTCCTCAGACAGTAATACTCCTCTGCACAACAGATTCCTTTGACAGTGTACCCATACAGTCCAGCAGCACCGTAATGATTACTCTGCCTTTCAGACGTTGAGTACCCTTGCTTATACTAGTTGGCTCCTTTGAGGTAGGGGGTGGTTCAAAGTGTTCTTCTTTGAACCACAGGTGTCTCCCATAAATTTCCTCCCTGCCCTCTGTTAGGCTCTAGACTAGACTGTAGATCTTTATCTTTCAAATGGCAGGGATCTTGGGGAATGCACAAATGTACTCTTCCCCTGTGAATGAAGACTAATTTACAGGACACCAGAACCATTTCAGAACCTAGAAATTCCCACTTCCTAGAAGTGGCATTCCTAGGACATCCATGGCAAAACCACATTCACGATCCACAGGTATTTGTCATTCTGAATCCAAGGATATCAAACATGATGAAGTTGCTCCACTACAATCCAATATTGCAGCCAGACTTAATAAGACTCATTCTCACATGTTACGTTATGGGCACAGCAGCGCTCATAGGTAGTGCAAACATGCATGGGTGTTCGGCACTCCATAGGCACGTATGCCCTGGTGAACACCCATGCTTGCTGGGCACATGGGACACTTACGTTAAAACCACCACAAGAGTGCAAGTGCACCAAGACTGGCTTGCTCTATCTGGCCCAGTTCCTATCTTAGAATACCCTTGCACAAATGTGCAAACCCTGGTAAGGGATGCCAGTACCTATGTTGGAAAACCACCTGGCTGCAAGCATGCATCCACGGGCAAGTTGTGCCAGTCTCCTTTAAGCATATTTTGCTGTGGTGCAGTTAGGCACCTCAAGGCCAGTTTTCCCAAGCTCCCCATATATATGAGCTCCCATGTGCACATGGGCACAGAGAGGCCCCAAGCAGGAGAAAACACTAAGGCCCTCATTACAACCGTGGCGGTCGGTGATAAAGCGGCGGTAATACCGGCGGTAAAAAAATTGAATTATGACCACAGCGGAAACAGCCCACACAGACAGCCACTTTAAAACACCGGCCGCCACAGCGGTAGTAACAAGCACCGCGGCAGTAACTGCCAACAGCCAGGCAGAAGATAATGTACTTCCCACTGTATTACAACAGGCCTATCTGCCACCCTTTCTGGGGCGGTACCAACAACATCAAAAGCACAGCCGAAACAGAACACAGAATGCAAAGGACTCACCTCTGGAGACTCAACGAAGAACTACGACGCCATGGAGCCCGAGTTGCACATATTTCCTATGATTGTATACCTCCTCATTCACTACGAACAACAACACCAGCAAAGACAACCATGGTGAGTACTGCTGCTAAGCACACAAGGGACGGGGAAGGAAAAAGAGAGTGGCACACACACGCAACACACAACACCCCACCCCCTAGACCATACACACAAACAGATGCAGTAACATTACATATACACCCCGTACCCATCAGTAATAATGCAAGGACAAAAGGAATTGATTAAAGTGAGTGTAATAAGATACAATACTAGACATTTGTGATTCAAAATCAAAACAGTATATACACATATACAAATGGAGGAACACTGCCCAGTCCTCAATATCCGTGGGCTACATCACATAGGCCAAAGCCCCACTTGACTCCTGCAACAACACGGAGGGAACACTGCAGGGGCATCAGGTCAAAAATGCACAGGCACCTCAGGGGGATGGAGAATGGGGGGCACCTCAGCCGGAAGATGGTACAACACTACTGGTCCTAGAGGGGACTACATGCCCATCACTCTGACCTGGGGAGTGCAAGGCCACAGTCTCTCTAGTGGGTGGTTTGCCCACTGCTTGGTCCTGGGGAGTGCAAGGCCACAGTCTCTCTAGTGGGTGGCTTCTTCCACTGGTTCTGGAGGGGGGCTTGTGCCCTGTGCGCTTCATCCTGGTAAAGAGGGGGTGAGTGGATGGCTTCTTCCACTGGTTCTGGAGGGGGCTTTGTGCCCAGTGTGCTTCATCCTGGCAAGGAGGGGGTGAGTGGATGGCTTCTCCACCGGTTCTGGAGGGGGCCTTGTGCCCTGTGTGCTTCATCCAGGCAAGGAGGGGGTAAGTGGATGGCTTCTTCCACTGGTTCTGGAGGGGACCTTGTGCCCTGTGTGCTTCATCCTGGCAAGGAGAGGGTGAGTGGATGGCTTCTTCTACTGGTTCTGGAGGGGACTTTGTGTGCTTCATCCTGGCAAGGAGGGGGTGATTGGATGGCTTCTCCACTGGTTCTGGAGGGGGCCTTGTGCCCTGTGTGCTTCACCCTGGCAAGGAGGGGATGAGTGGATGGCTTCTTCCACTGGTTCTGGAGGGGGTTTTGTGTGCTTCATCCTGGCAGGTAGGAGGTGAGTGGATGGCTTCTCCACTGGTTCTGGAGGGTGCTTTGTGCCCTGTGTGCTTCATCCAGGCAAGGAGGGGGTGAGTGGATGGCTTCTTCCACTGGTTCTGGAGGGGGCCTTGTGCCCGGTGTGCTTTATCCTGGCAAGGAGGTGGTGAGTGGATGGCTTGTTCCACTGGTTCCGAATGGGGCCTGGTGGCCCGTGTGCTTCATCCTGGCAAGGGGGGGTGAGTGGATGGCTTCTCCACTAGTTCTGGAGGGGGTCTTGTGCTTTGTGTGATTCATCCTGGCAAGGAGGAGGTGAGTGGATGGCTTCTCCACTGGTTCTGGAGGGGGCATTGTGCCCTGTCATGCAGATCTTGGGGAGTGCAATGTCACAGTCTCTCACCTGGGTGTCAGACTCATAGGATTTGCAGGGTCCAGGACGCACTACAGCCCATGGGGGTAGGACTACACACTGCCCCCCCACAGTGATGGCTGCTCAGTGGTGGCAGTGGCGGTGCTGGTGTCGGGGCTGGACCTTGGTGGGGGGAGGCACCAGCCCATCCCCTGCAGCCTCAGACAGCTGCCCACTGGGGCTGCTGCTGCTGGCAGTGGTGCTAGTGGCGGTGCAGGCAGTGGTGGTGGGAGGCTCCTGCCCTTCCCCTGCAGCCTCGGACAGCTGCCCACTGGGGCTGCTGCTGCTAGCAGTGGTGCTGGTGGCGGTGCAGGCAGTGGTGGGGGGAGTCTCCAGGCCTTCCTCTGCAGCCTTAGCGTGCTGCTCACTGGGGCTGCTGCTGCTGGCAGTGGTGCTGGTGGCGGTGCTGGTGTGGGGGATGCCAGTGGTGGGGGGAGGCTCCAGCCCTTCCCCTGCAGCCTTGGATGGCTGAACCACCATGGTTGGTGGTGGGGGCTCAGAATCAGTCCCAGCACCAGGCCTCCTGTCCGTCCTGCCCGCAGGTGCAGGCCCTTTGCCCTTCCCCTTGGCAGCTGGTGGTGTCTCCTTGCCTTTCCCCTTTGCATCTGGTGGTGCCTCCTTGCACTTCCCCTTGGCAGCAGGTGGTGCCTCCTTGCCCTTCCCCTTGGCAGCTGGTGGTGCCTCCTTGCCCTTCCCCTTGGCAGCTGGTGGTGCCTCCTTGTCCTTTGCAGATGGTGCAGGCACACTGTCAGTGCTGATGGTTGATTCCCTGGAGCCTCTCCCACCTGCAGTAGCTGCCGACACTACTGTGGCCATGGACTGGGTGGCTGAAGTGCTAGCCTGGGTTCTAACCACCCTGGCCCGACGTGAAGGACAGGAAGGAGGGGTAGGGAAGAGGTCAATGGCGGAGAGGGAAAGCTTCTTAGGGACTCTGGGGTGGGAAGAATGAGAAGGTTTGGGAGTGGAGGAAGAGGGAGTGGTTGTTGGAGGTGTCTGTCTGCTGTGTTTGGGTGCAGGTGCATGGGCTGGATGCTGTTGTGAGGTGGATGGCTGTTGGGTATCTAAGTGGTTGCGTTTGTGTACCTTAGGAGCTGGGGGCACAGACACAGTGGGAGAGAACACAGGGGACGCGTGCATGGATGTGGGGGTGGTGACTGCCAGTGAGGGATATGTAGTGATAGGTGTGATGGTGGTAGTGGATGAGGATGTAGTGCATTCAGGTGTGAGTGGAGACGCTACTGGGAGGGTGGTGGATGACAAGGAGTAGGGGGACACAGTGTAGGCAGTGGGTGTTGTCATGTCTGCATCTGGATGGTGTTTGTGTGAGTGCCTGGGGATGATGTGTGGTGCTTGTGTTTGCCTGAGCCACTCCGGTGTGTTGTCTTGGGTGCATGCTGGTCTGAATGTATGCTTGGGATAGGTTGGGGTTGAGGGGAATGGGACTGGGCATTCTTTAGATACGAGCTGTATGGTAGGTTCACCAAATGACAATTGTCTCAACAAGGAATTCTCATGATTTAATCTTGTTCTACAATTTAACAGTAAACACAGGCACCGAGATGGTATAAAGAGGAACCTACTGAGTCCTCTTTTTGTTTTTATGAGTGTATATATCAAGTAATACTGAAAAAAACCCTTACAAGATGGCTGTGCTCGTTCTAAATAGTCCTTTCTCTATTTCTTGGTCTCGGGTTCGATCGATGCGTGGGATTGCGTCCATTAGTAGAGGAGCCTTTACAGTCCTCTTTCTATTCTTAGCTGTAAAGATAAGGTTTCAGCAGGAAATGAGTCTGACGCGTACTCGCGATCGGAACAGACATGGCAGTATTGCTGAATAACTAACTGGATGGAATTTGGACATTGGTATTAAAGCTCAAGAATTTTGGAATCACACTAAAGACTGCCTTGCCTTTCAATTATATTGTGTTTGTATCTTACACCATCCTAAAGACATATAGCATGGTGTTCTACATCAAAGGACAGTCGCAGTAACTTCAGCAGATATTGTTGCACTATCTGTTATACAAATGCTGATTTAACGAGTGGCTCTTGTTTGTTCATTGTTATTATCTGTTTGGCTTGCCACACAGTTGGGGATCAGGGGTGTGGTCCTCTATGAGTGCACCGTGTGATAATTGCTAAAACTCATACTCACCTCTTAGCCTTGAGCGCCACTCTTTCCCACAAGGAAACACCCCACTAAGTAGGTATTTCTGGGCAGAGGAAGTCAGAGGGGGAGGCTAGAGACAGGGACATTGGCTGCCATCAGGCAGGAGGCCAGAGCCTGGATTGATCTCTGTTGGGCTGTCATGCCAAAGTGAATGCCCTCCAGGAATGTATTAGTTTGTTGCAAATGGCCTGCCAGCCCCTGGATGGCATTCACTATGGTTGACTGCACAACAGAGATGGATCGCAGGAGGTCAATAGCCTCCTCACTCAGGACAGCAGGGCTAACTGGGGCAGGGCCTGAGGTGCCTTGGCAAAGGAGATGCCTACCCTCCTGGGTGAGCGGGCACAGGAAACTCGGTGAGGGGCTGCTGGGAGGGAGGTGCTGGTACGGGGATGGCGGCTATACCTGTAGTTGGGATGGGCACAGAGGTGTCCTCCAACAGCAGGGAACTTCCATCGGAGGAGGTATCACTGTCGAACGGTCCCCTTCTGTCTCTGCTGTGGTGCTCCCCTCGCCCTCCGTCCCACTGGTGCCCTCACCGTCAGTGGATTCGGCCTCATGGGCCCTGTGGGATGCAGTTCCCTCCGTCGCCGGTGCCTCTGCTCCTCCGCCAGATGATGCTAATGCACATAAGGACAGGGCGACAAAACAAAAAGGGGGAGAAGAGACAAAGGATACACTTGGTCAGTGGCAGCAACAACACCAACATTGGCGTACCCGACACACACATGGAACAGCCCTACGCACTAGGCAATGCACTACCAGTCACAATGTTAGTCACCAGCCCATGGAAAGGAATACCTAGCCAATAGCAGCATACCTGAGACCTACATACCCCTGCCCAATTGTGAATGCCAACTAGCTTGGTTGGAGGTGGTGTTCATCAGCCCCTGCCCAACATGAAACCTACCTGCAATGTCCGGCCTGGCCTTGGGGCAACCACAGGCCCACATCCCCCACCCGGATACCACCCCACCACGCGCAAGTAGTATATTTGGAAACTGTACTCACCTCCTTGTGGCTGCTGTGATGCCCTCAAGCGCCCAATCAGCTTTGGATAGGCCACCGCCAGTATGCGGACCATCAGGGGGGCCAGGGTTCGACGGGCACCCCTTCCTCGTTGGGAGGCCATTCCCAGATGGGACTCCCCCTTCTTCCTTGCCCAGCGCCTCAGGTCCTCCCACCATTTGCGACAGTGGGTGCGCCGCATGTCGTAGACCCCCCTGGGTCCACAGGTCCTTGGCAATGGCATGCCATATACCCTTTTTCTGCTGGGCGCTGACCTGCAGAAAAAGATACATTGAAAAAGGTATCAGTCATACAGTCCGGCCTTTTACACTCATGGCCCACCATGGCCCTCCCATCCCCTTACGCACAGACATTGCCCACCATACATGCATCACCTTGCACAGAACCCTTCCACCAACCACCCCCACAGGAGGCCTTCAGACACACCACTCCATACATTCATGCCCCATGCATCATGCTCACAGTGTACTCACCTGTTGGTCTGGAGGCCCATACAGCATTCAGTACTTGGGTAGGACCCCAACCACCAGTCTCTCCAACTCACAGCGGTTAAGGCAGGGGCCCTTTCCCCAGTGACACAAGCCATGGTTCATTCCAGACACAGGTCACAGCAGCACTTGCAGTGTAGGTCCTCCCCAATTGAAGGTCAGGTAGAAAGTGAGTGAACAGATAGAAAATGGTGGTCACGTCCGTGGCAGTGCGTACCATCACCATTGTCCACAGTAACCCATAGGGCCCATAGTCAATCAATGAGGTATTGAACAGCGGTACTCGACCGCCTCCGCAACGGCGCACAACTTCAGTGGAATTACCTCATTTCCACCTGTCCCTCCAAGCAGGACAGACGGACCCCATTTCGGGGGGGGGGCAGGCTATGGCACCTAGGTGCTTCACAGGACACCTAGGCACTATTTGGGCCTATCCATTGACATACTATTACAGTCACAACATGCAATGCAGTGTAGTGTTTGGAAATGTGGAATACTGACCATCTGCTCCCCGTTTTGCCTCCTAGATTACAACCGATGCGGATGAATAGGAGATGGGGACATCCCCCATGTACAGACCGCTGGTGGACTTGTCAACAATGGAGGACAGGCACATTATCCTCATCTATAGACTTGACAGGGTCACAATCACAGAGCTGTGTGCCCAACTGGAGCCTGACCTGATATCTGCTATCCGTCACTCCTGCAGTATCCTCCCTCTTGTGAAAGTCCTATCTGTACTCCATTTCTTGGCAACTGGTTCCTTCCAAGTGACAGTGGGCTTGGCAGCTGCAATGTCACAGCCAGTGTTCTCAATAGTGCTGACCAGAGTGTTGTCGGCCCTGTTTAAACACATGCGCAGCTTCATCGTTTTCCCCGAGGTGGAGGGTTTGGCCACAGAGAAAGCTGACTTCTATGCAATGGGACATATCCCCAACATTATTGGGGCAAATGATGGTACACATATTGCATTTGTCCCCACCCAGAGAAATGAACAGGTGTTCAGAAATCCAAAGAGCTTTCACTCATTGAATGTGCAGATAGTGTGCCTGGTAGACCAGTTCATATCCCATGTCAATGCTAAGTATCCTGGCTCTGTGCATGATGCCTATATCCTGAGGAATAACAGCATCCCATATGTGATGGTTCAACTCCAGAGGAACCAGGTGTGGCTAATAGGTGAGCCCTGGTTCCCACCCAGTGGATGTTGGTGTATGGGTATGGTGTGGGCCCTAAGGGTTAGTGTGTCTAACAGGTGTCCCTCGATAATCGCAGGTGACTCTGATTACCACAACCTTTCATGGCTACTGACCCCTGTGAGGAACCTAGGACAAGGGCAGAGGAAAGTTACAATGAGGCACATGGGTGAACAAGGAGAATAACTGAGAGGACATTCGGCCTCTTGAAAGCCAGGTTTTGGTGCCTGCATCTAACAGGTGGATCCCTGTGCTACTCACCCAAGAAGGTGTGCCAGATAATCGTGGCATACTGCATGTTGCATAACCTTGCCTTGAGATGCCAGATGCCTTTTCTGCAGTTGGAGGAGGCTGGAGATGGGTGTGGGGCAGTAGTGGACCCTGTGGGCAGTGAAGATGAGGAGGCAGAATTTGAGGATGAGGACAACAGAACACTTATTATATGACAGTATTTCCAGTGACACACAGGTAAGACACTGTAACTTCACTTTGCATTGACAGTTGTGTATTTGACATCGTACATGACAGGCAGATTCTCCCACTTCTATGGTCACTTACTGTACCCTTTGGCATTTCAGATATCTGTGCCCCACTCTGGCACCTGGTGTGTTGACTGCAGCCAATTACAGGTCGTTCCTATGTATACTTTACTGTACAGTTGTATTGCAGTGTTTAAACCTTGTTAAACAAATACGTAGTTTAATAATTTGACATACTCCATACTAGTATTTTTTCAAAGGATATTCATTTAAGTGCTAAGAGGTAGAAGGGGATGTGCAATGGGCTGGGAGGGTGATGGAGAAATGTCCAGGATAGAGTCCAGTCTATTTGTATCACGGTGCATTGTCCAAGGGGGCACAGGAAGGGGAGCAATGACAGTTAAAGGTGGACAGGGTGACAGAGTGGGACACAAGGGTGACAATCAGGAGAGTCTTATTTCCTGGCAGTGTTTTGGCAATGTTCTCTGGCTGCTGCCTAGATCGCAGGGACTGCTTGCGGGGTGGTTCTCCTTCTGCAGGACATGGTGGTAGCCTGTTGTTCCTGTGGCAGGGCCTCCTGTCCACTAGCGACAGCGGAGGTGGAGGGCTGTTCATCGGTTTGGCTAGTGTCAGGGGCCCGGTGGTGTGTCACTGCCTCACTCATGGTGTTTGCATGTCAGACAGCACCCCTGCAATGGTGACCAGGGTGGTGTGGATGTTCTTCAGGTCCTCCCTGATCCCCCAGGTATTGTCCCTCCTGCAGCCGCTAGGTCTCCTGCATTTTGTCCAGTATCTGGCACATCGTCTCCTGGGAATGGTGGTACGCTCCCAGGATGTTGGTGAGTGCCTCGTGGAGAGTCAGTTCCCTGGGCCTGTCCTCCCCCTGTCACAAAGCAGTCCTCCCAGCTTACCTGTTGTCCTGTGCCTCTGTCCCCTGAAACGTGTGCCCACTGCCACTGACCCCAGGTCCCTGATCATCCTGTGTTTGTGAGGTTGCCTGGGGTCCCAGTAGTGGTGGACACACTGCTGATTGACGGGTGTCCATGCAGGTCTGTGATAGGTGTCCATGCATTGGTGTTGCATGCAGGGCTTGGTATTGGGATGGGTGGGTTGTGATGGTGGGGTATATGTCAGGTGGTGGAGTGATGGGGTGAGGGTAGGAGTGGGAGTTTGTGAAGGCATGCAGGTAGGGGGGATAAAAGTTGTAAAGAGTTGACTTACCAGAGTCCAATCCTCCTGCTACTCCTGCCAGTCCCTCAGGATGCAGTATTGCCAAGACTTTCTCCTCCCATGTTGTTAGTTGTGGGGGAGGAGGTGGGGGTCCACCGCCAGTCCTCTGTACAGCTATCTTGTGTCTTGCAACCACGCATCGTACCTTCCCCCATAGGTCGTTCCACCTTTTCCTGATGCCATCCCTTGTTCTGGGGTGCTGTCCCATGGCATTGGCCCTGTTCACGATTCTCCGCCATAGCTCCATCTTCCTGGCAATGGATGTCTGCTGCACCTGTGATCCAAAAAGCTGTGGCTCTTCCCGGATGATTTCCTCCATCATGACCCTTAGCTCCTCCTCTGAGAACTTGGGGTGTCTTTGTGGTGCCATGGGTGTAGTGTGCGTGGTGTGTGTGAGGGTGTGTGGGGTGATGTGTTGGGGTGTGTGCTGTGAGGTGTGTGGATGGTATATGGGTGATGGTGTTCTGTGGCTCTGGTTCTGTGGGTGCTCTTGGTGTGTGTAGGAAAGTACCATCTTGCCTGGCATGTTACCCCTATATTTCACTGTATATATGTTGTTTTAGTCTATTTATCACTGGAACCCTGCCATGCAGATCCCCAGTGCTCATAAGTGTGTGCCCTGTATGTGTTCCCTGTGTGATGACTAACTGTCTCACTGAGGCTCTGCTAAACAGAACCTCAGTGGTTATGCTCTCTCTGCTTTCCAAATTGTCTCTAACAAGGCTAGGGACCAATTTCACCAATTCACATTGGCATACTGGTACACCCATATAATTCCCTAGTATATGGTACTAAGGTACCCAGGGTATTGGGGTTCCAGGAGATCCCTAGGGGCTGCAGCATTTCTTTTGCCACCCATAGGGAGATCTGACAATTCTTACACAGGTCTGCCAGTGCAGCCTGAGTGAAATAACGTCCACGTTATTTCACAGCCATTTACCACTGCACTTAAGTAACTTATAAGTCACCTACATGTGCAACCTTCACCTGGTGAATGTTGGGTGCAAAGTTACTTAGTGTGTGGGCACCCTGGCACTAGCCAAGGGGCCCCCACATCGTTCAGGGCAAATTTCCCAGACTTTGTGAGTGCGGGGACACCATTACACGTGTGCGCTATAAATAGGTCACTACCTATGTATAGCCTCACTATGGTAACTCCGAACATGGCCATGTAACATGTCTAAGATCATGGAATTGTCACCCCAATGCCGTTCTGGCATTGGGGAGACAATTCCATGATCCCCCGGGTCTCTAGCACAGAACCTGGGTACTGCAAAACTGCCTTTCCCGGGGTTTCCACTGCAGCTGCTGCTGCTGCCAACCCCTCAGACAGGTTTCTGCCCTCCTGGGGTCCAGGCAGCCCTGGCCCAGGAAGGCAGAACAAGGGACTTCCTCTGATAGAGGGTGTTACACCCTCTCCCTTTGGAAATAGGTGTCAGGGCTGGGGAGGAGTAGCCTCCCCCAGCCTCTGGAAATGCTTTGATGGGCACAGATGGTGCCCATCTCCGCATAAGCCAGTCTACACCGGTTCAGGGATCTCCCAGCCCTGCTCTGGCGCGAAACTGGACAAAGGAAAGGGGAGTGACCACTCCCCTGACCTGCACCTCCCAGGGGAGGTGCCCTGAGCTCCTCCAGCGTGCCCCAGACCTCTGCCATCTTGGATTCAGAGGTGTGCTGGCACACTGGACTGCTCTGAGTGGCCAGTGCCAGCAGGTGATGTCAGAGACTCCTTCTGATAGGCTCTTACCTCTGTTAGCAGCCAATCCTCCTTCCTAGGTAGCCAAACCTCCTTTTCTGGCTATTTAGGGTCTCTGCTTTGGGAAATTCTTTAGATAACGAATGCAAGAGCTCACCAGAGTTTGTCTGCATCTCCCTCTTCACCTTCTGCCAAAGGATCGACCGCTGACTGCTCAGGACATCTGCAACTAGCAACCTTGTATCGCTTCATCCTGCCGGCTTTCTCGACTGTTTCCAGGTGGTGCATGCTCTGGGGGTAGCCTGCCTCCTTTCTGCACCAAGAGCTCTGAAGAAATCTCCTGTGGGTCGACGGAATCTTCCCCCTGCAACCGCAGGCAACAAAAGACTGCATCACCAGTCCTCTGGGTCCCCTCTCAGCACGACGAGCATGGTCCCTGGAACTCAGAAAATCTGTCCAAGTGACTCCGACAGTTCAGTGACTCTTCAGTCCAAGTTTGGTGGAGGTAAGTCCTTGCCTCCCCACGCTAGACTGCATTGCTGGGTACAGCGGGATTTGCAGCTGCTCCGGCTCCTGTGCACTCTTCCAGGATTTCCTTCATGCACAGCCAAGCCTGGGTCCCCGACACTTTAACCTGCAGTGCACAACCTTCTGAGTTGTCCTCCGGCGTTGTGGGACTCCCTTTTGTGACTTCGGGTGGACTCCGGTTCACTTTTCTTCTAAGTGCCTGTTCAGGTACTTCTATGGGCGCTGCCTGCTTCTGTGAGGGCTCCCTAGGTTGCTGGGCGCCCCTTCTGTCTCCTCATCCAATTGGCGACATCCTGGTCCCTCCTGGGCCACAGCAGCATCCAAAAACCATAACAGCAACCCTTGCAGCTAGCAAGGCTTGTTTGCAGTCTTTCTGCGTGGGAACACCTCTGCAAGCTTCTTCACAACGTGGGACATCCATCTTCCAAAGGGAAAGTTCCTAGTCCTCGTCGTTCTTGCAAAACACCAAGCTTCTTCCATCTGGTGGCAGCTTCCTTGCACCCTCAGCTGGCATTTCCTGGGCTCCTGCCCACTCTCGACACTGTTGTGACTCTTGGACTTGGTCCCCTTGTCTTATAGGTACTCAGGTCCGGAAATCCACTGTTATTGCATTGCGGGTGTTTGTTTTCCTTGCAGAATCCCCCTATCACGACTTCTGTGCTCTCTGGGGGTTGTAGGTGCACTTTACACCTACCTTTCAGGGTCTTGGGGTGGGCTATTTTTCTAACCCTCACTGTTTTCTTACAGTCCCAGTGACCCTCTACAAGCTCACATAAGTTTGGGGTCCATTTGTGGTTCGCAATCCACTTTTGGAGTATATGGTTTGTGTTGCCCCTATACCTATGTGCTCCTATTGCATTCTACTGTAACTTTACATTGCTTGCATTACTTCCTTTTGCTATTATCTGCATCATTTTGGTTTGTGTACATATATCTTGTGTATATATCTTATCCTCTTACTGAGGGTACTCACTGAGATACTTTTGGCATATTGTCATAAAAATAAAGTACCTTTATTTTTAGTATATCTGTGTATTGTGTTTTCTTATTATATTGTGCGTATGACACCAGTGGTATAGTAGGAGCTTTACATGTCTCTTAGTTCAGCCTAAGCTAAAGGGTTGTGGGTAATGTGTGTGTGTGTTTTATAGTGTTGTGGGTGTGTGGGTGTGGTGTGTGTGTATGTATGTAAGGTGTGTGTTATTCAAATTGGCCCATGTGGTGTTGTTTTGTATCTGTGTGTGTATGTACCACCAATGGTTTACCGCGGTTGAATGTTCGCCACAGTGATTCGTCATTCATAATGCTGTGGGCGTAGTTCCGTTGGCGTAACGGTGTTGGCTTAGGTACAGCCAGTTTATCACTGACCTTTGGTGTCTGTGTCTGTATAGTGACAGATTGCTTTGTGGGGGTCATAATATGGCTACCGGTAAACCGCGGTGGCGGCAGTATGTTGGCGGCAGCCGGCATGGCGGTAAGCAGTACTTACTGCCAATGTCATAATGAGGGCCTATGTCCGCGGGCAGAAGCTTGAAAAATGCTCCTTCCCATTGGGAGAGTGTGGGAAAACTGGGCTGATTGCAGAAGTCCCATAACTTTTTGCCCCCATTTTTCACTCATACAGGTGTTTTTCTGACTCTAACGGTGCCCTGGGCACTGCTAAACAGTTCAAGGACCTGTGCTCTGACTAAAATGGCTTATGCAAATTAGGCCGTTAGAAATGGGGTCTTTGGTTGGCAGTGAAGTTACCCCCTTTCCAAGCAAGGACCATCATTCTAGTCAGGTTAAAGGAGAATCACCCTCAGTTAACCCCCGCTCACCCCTTTGGTAGCTTGGGATGAGCAGGCAGGCTTAACTTCAGAGGCAAGGTGTAAAGTATTTGTACTAACACACACAGTAGCCCAGTGAACCCACCACAAAAGAACACAAGACAGGTTTAGAAAAATAGGTGATATTTATCTAAACAAAACAAGACCAAAATGACAAACATCTGACATACACAAGTCAAGTTATGAATTTAAAAAGAAAAAGAGTCTTAAATCCTTTAGAAAACAGTGAGAACACACAAAAGTGCCTGGGTAGTGTCAAAATAAAGCTGCATGGGTGAGTGTGCATCAGAAAAGGCCAGCATTGCATCAATTTCTCACTCGCAAGTGAAACCGTGCGTCGTTCCTCCTCAGGTCGGGTCAGCGTGCATCGTTTCTTCTCTCCTGCAAGAAAGAGATGTGTCGATTCCAAATGGGCACCTTGGGTCCGGGCAGGCTTTGCGTTGATTGTCTGCACCAAGCAATGCTGAGTTGAAATCTGGTCACACAGTGTCAAGAAACCACGCTGCATGGGGGCTTGTATCGTTAACATGAGCTGCTGCGGATGTTGCATGTAATTTCTCTAGCCACATTGCTTCGATCTCCAGCCGCGATGCAGGCGGAGCATCAATTTTGGCTTTGAGGCCGGTGGTGCATCATTTAGGAGCCGTGAGGCGTTTGGTGTGTTGAAAGTTTTGCAGCACAGCACAGCGGCCTTTGCGTTGATCTCTGTACTTTTCCACCAGCTGCAGCTTCCAAGGGCCCAGAGAGAGATTAGGACACCACTTGGCAGGCAGTACGCTCAGCAGAAAGCCTGAATGCTGGCAGAGAGAAGTCTTTGTTGTCCCTGAAATTTCAACAACAGGAGGCAAGCTCAGTTCAAGCCCTTGGAGATTCATCACCAGTGGGAAGTCACACAAAGGTCAGTCTTTGTCCTCTCTCAGGTTGAAGCAGCTTCTGCAGGTCAACCCAGCAAAGCACAGTCACAGGCAAAGGGGCAGTACACCTCCTCCAACTTCTCTAGCTCTTCTCCCAGGCAGAGTCACAGAATGGTTTAAGCAAGAAAATGCCTACTTTCTAAAAGTGGCATTTTCAAACACACAATCTAAAAACCAACTTCACTAAAATGTTTATTTTTAAATTGTGAGTTCAGGGTCCCTTGACTCCATATTTGTATCTCTTCCTAAAGGGAATCTGTGAGATAGGCATTGCAACAGTGAAAACTGAATTTGGCAGTATTTCACCATCAGGACATGTAAAACATATAAGTACATGTCCCACCTTTAAAATACACTGCACCCTGCCCATGGGGCTACCTAGAGCCTACCTTAGGGGTCCCTTACATGTATAAAAAGGGATGGTCTAGGACTGACAAGTGGGTACACTTGCCAAGTCAAATTGGCAGTTTAAAACTGCACACATAGACACTGCAGTGGCAGGCCTGAGTCTTGTTTACAGGCCTAATAACATGGATGGCACAACCAGTGTTGCAGGCCCAATAGTAGCTTTAGATTTACATGCCCTGGGCACTTCTAGTGCACTTTACTAGAGACTTACTAGTATATCAAATATGCCAGTCATGGATAAGCCAATGTACACATATAATTTATGCAGGGAACACTTACACTTTAGCACTCATGAGCAGTGGTAAAGTGTCCAGAGCAAACAAAACAGCATAAACAGAGTCCAGCACACCTAAGCAATCTGGGAAGTAGAGGCAAAAAGTTAGGGGAGACCATGCCAATGATGCCAAGTCTAACATAGGTGAATTATAATTAGCTGTACCAGCCTACCTATAAGTCCCTAGTATATGGTAGGGCATGTACGTTTAGGGACCTGCACATGATTGGACAGGAGCATCCCCCTGCTTTCCATCCCAAGAGCAAGGATAAAATTATCAGAGCTGCACCCCACCTCCAATCCCTACAGGATCAAGACACGAAGCAAAAGGACTTCCTTGCTGGACTCCTGACCTGCACCTGGACACTGCACTCAGAAGGCCTACTCCAGCTGCACACTTGGGCTTTACCAAGAAAAGGACTTTGCCTGTCTTCTTCTGCTTCACCATGGGACTTCCTGTATGCTACAGGTAGAAAATAGCTGACCAGAGTCCCCTGCATCAAGCCCTGAAGACATTTACCAGCTCACCAGTGACCAGTGGTCATTTTTGGATTTGAACCAGATGCATTCTGGGAGTTGGAGTTCTAACCCCCAAGGAGCACCTCAGAGCTTCTGGAACCTTGGGGTGAGTTGTGGGCACTTAAAGAACATTAAAAGAACTTCTGGAAGAAGATCCAGAAGATAGGAGAAGTTTGGACAGCTTTGGAAAAAGGCTCCATAAGTGGACCGGCCCGGTGAGTCAAGCCAGCCAACGTTGACTGTGACCCAGCTTGGCTTGCAGGTTCGTCCCGCTAAAAAGCTCTGGAGCCCCAGACTTCCAGATTTTTGTGGAAAGGCAATCATATGACATTACATCGAAATTGGCTTGCTCTGGAGGGTCGCCCGATGTCAGACAGGAAAAGCTCAAAAAAAGTTTCTAAATCCGAAGCCAAAATGTTGACCGAGGCTTCTCATGCAGAGTATCCGAGGAGGGCTTTTCTGAAAAGTAGACACAATTCTAAACTCAGCAAGTGGCCATTTGTGCAGATCCCTCAAGGTTTTCTCAAAGAAATTGACTGTTCAAATATGAAAAAAGGGTAGGAACAAAATACCCATTTGTAACAATATATTCACCTGTAACTTCTTGCCATGATGGCCAACTTATATAAACAATACACCAGTATGTATGCTAAGTTCTTTTGATCATGGGGATATATAGGGTTTGTTGGTTCTCCAAGAATCCAATGTACCCGAAGCCAACAACTGAGCTGCATCTTACTACGGTTTTTCATTGTGTACAAAGTACAGAGCAGCTCATATGGTAAAATATAAAGAGTGAAAAATGGAGATGAAGGAAACCTATATATTTCTGAAATGTACACCAACTGCTACGATTAGAAGTGGTACATCTCTTGTCTGAATTTTTGGGTAACCATACTAGCCTGTTATTCAGAGGGAAGTTTACAAAATGTCTTCTTTCTTACACACTGACTCATTTCGAAGGCACAAATGCAAAGATTCCAATGGGTGATAACAAATGTTCTACTATTCTGAGTTCCCTAATATCTCCCAATAAAATTGGTATCCCACTTGCATAGCCGGGACTAGTACCTGTGACACAACATACCCCCAAAATTGACCTGAGGACATCATATTTTACACAGCATAATCCGTGTTTTTTTGTTTACAACTTGGAGAGCTGTGGATTTTGGTCCCTAGTTCACCTTTAACCCATGAAAAACTACCATACTCAGACATTTCTGAAAACTAGACCCCCCACCACCCCAGAGTGTCCAGGGTGGCTTGACTTCTGTGGTTCTATCTAGGTGTTTTTAGCCAGAAGCCCGTGCAATACTTCACCTTTGGCTAAAAACACACAGTTTCCTTAGGTTGTTGTGATGAACAATTCTGGAATCTGCAGGGAGCCATATCCAGTATTCCCCTAGGTCTCCTGATAAAAATAGTACATCATTATGGTGCTGCGCCTTGCCTCAGTGACAGGAAAAGGCCTAAAATGAAACATAGACACCTTAACTTTTTCCACAGAAGACCAACTCCTTTTTTGCAATTTGGTTTGCTGTGGATTTTGGGCTTTAGCTCAGCTGGCATCTAGGCAAATCTACCAAACCTTCAAATTTCTGAAAACTAGACACCACGGAGAGTCCAGGGTGGTGTAACTTGTGTGGCTCCCACAAGGTTTTCTTACCCAGAAGCCCTTGCAAACCTCAATGTTTAGCTAAAAACGCACATTTTCCCCTCATTTCTGTGAAGGAAAGTTCTAGAATCTGTCATCAGACACAAACTGTCTACCACCCAACATTTACCCATGTCTCCTGATAAAAAAAGCTACTTGCCTTGTGTGGCTGGGCCTAGCTTTCACGACACAGACGGCTGCAAAGCGCTACCTGGGGAGATCAGTGAGATGGGTAGTTGCGATATTTATGGCAGTGCTGCCCATTAAAACCTACCAACCACAGACATTTTTTAAAACTAGATACGCAGGGGATTCCAGGTTGGTGTGCTTTGTATGGATCCCAGGATGTTTTCCTACCGACAAAGCAAACCTCAAACTTTGCCAAAATCACATATTTTCTTCACACTTCTGTGAAGGAAACTTCTGGATTCAGCAAGAATCCCCAAAGTTCCTACCACTCAGCATTACCCCACCTTTCCTGATAAAAACACTGCTTCACTTGTAGGCTGGACCTAGTGCCTGCAACAGGAACAGATCAAACAAGGTCAATGGGACTCTGAGGGAAGAGAAGAAGAGAGAACTGAGATGTGCAATAGACTGGGAAGAGGAGAGGCACCAGAAGCAGGAGGATCATATTTTACTAGTGGGCAGCTGAGGCATTGAAAACTGAACTGTTCTAATGTCCTTTCTAATGTACTAGTTCTCTACAATCAGCAGTATTTAATCATATTACTCAAAACTTTGATCCTGAATTTTAGGACAGCCCAAGAGGTTCCAACTGTGCCATTTATACCTCAATCCCAGTAGATCAAAAGCATCCCTATATGGGTTATGTCAATGAAGGTAGATATACTACCTCGCTTATTGACAAGAGTGCTAGTCACTCAACTCTAGAGCTCTCTCAAATTTCCACTTTACCTCTCTCGGGTATGTTTGTGGATGCAGTCAGAATTTCCTCACCATATTTCTGACCTGCAGTTATCTCCCTGGTACCCATTGCAATAAACATTATTTTTGCTTTGCCTAGCTTCCCCAGCTAATCTTCTATTCTCTGTAAAATAAAATGTTCTGTATTTTGTACCCTTGAAGGTGTGATGATTTTAAATATACCTTGTCAACAAGACAAATAAGAACTTGACTATTGTTGGAGAACATAAATTGCCAAGGTTATGCAAATAAAACTGTTCTTTTTCCCAAATGAACTGAATTGCTTTGACAGATACCGTCCATAAAGTGGTCCAACAGAGGCCAATGATTTTGTGTTCATATCAGCAATGAAACTAGTGAAGGTGAAGATCAATCCTCAGAAGAAGCTAACTACAATATCCTAGCACCTCTTAAAAACTAGGACATAATAATATGGTCATCCCAACTTTCCCTGTGGTCTTTAACCCTGCTACCATCCTTTCTTGCCTCCCCGCAAATGCCTAGTGTTTTACTGTGGTTGATTTCTGTTCTCCAATTCCAAAAAAAAGGACCTCGCTAACGCATAAAGGTTCCCAGGGTTGGGAAAATACAAACAGTTTCCAAAAAACCTCAGCAACCGTATGCATTCAAAGTACAATATCCTAAATTACTGCACAGACAGAATAAATTTACTTGTATAACTTTATTGGTATTTTTTGAAAATTTATATTTTTAACTTAATAACAACATACATTAATGTACAATAACTTATATTTAAAAAAACATACTCACATCCACATAACACATATAACATATATACTACACTCACCTTCATTCAACCTCGATTGCTATCTACATACCTTCTGCTCTACTTAAAATGCCAGACAGAATATATAAGACATATAGGCCCTCATTATAAGATTGTCAGTAAAAACCGCCTACCCCCACAGCGACGGCCACCAAAAGACTGTCACCGCAGCTACCAGCCGTCCGCCATATTATGACCACAGCTGGATTTCCGCCACAAGAAGGGCGGAAATCCGGCTGTGGCCATTCTGGCGGATAGTGGTAAGGTGGCGCTGCTACCACCAGCAGCTCCACACCAGTACACTGCCACCAGCTGTATTCAATCAATCAATCAATCACAAGACTTATAAAGAGCACTAATCACCCGTTAGGGTCTCAAGGCGCTGGGGGGGGAGTTACTGGTCGAATAGCCATGTCTTTAGGTGTTTCCTGAAAGTTAAGAGGTCTTGGGTCTGGCAAAGGTGGAGCGGTAGGGAGTTCTAGGTCTTGGCGGCCAGGTGAGAGAAGGATCTTCCTCTGGCGGTGGTGCGGCAGATGCGGGGAACTGAGGCGAGGGCGAGGCTGGCGAAGCGAAGGTTGCATTTGGGGGTGTGGAAGGTGAGTCTTTTGTCTTTCGTTGAGGTAGGGTGGTATTATGACAAATAATACGGCCTGGCAGTTTTCTGCTGGCGGGCGCTGCTGGCGGTAGGAGCGCCCCATCCCGTCTCCTGCCAGAAGACCCCTGTATCTAGGTAAGTCGGTTCTCTGACAGGGGAGTAGGGTGGGGGGTGTTGTGTGTGTGTGTGTGTGTGCAGGTGTGTGCATGTATGTGTGAGTGTGTGCATGATTGCAGTTGTGTGTTTAGTGTTGATTGCGTGCATGAATGTATGGAAGTGTGAGTGCGTGTATGTATAGAAACCAGAATGCGTGTCTGTGTGTATGTTTTGAAGTGTGTGCGGATGTGTGTGTGATTGGATGTATGCATGCGTGTATGTATGTGTGAATGAGTGTGTGTCTGCGTGTGTGTGAATGGGGGGCATGGATGTAGGGAGGGGTGTAGGGGTGTTTGGAGAGGTGGGGTGCAATCATTCTATCAGTGACAGGGAAGGATACAATACGAACGCCACACAAACCATGGTGGTAGGCAGGATCATAATCCCGCAGGAGGCACAATGGCGGCCACCGGGCTGGAGATGGTTATCTCCAGCTCGGCGGCTGCTACCGCCATGGAGGTCGGAGTGGTACATTGGCGGGCGAGTTGGCTGTCATAATGTAGCAGTAAGTACCGCCAGCCTGTTGGCTGTACTACTGCCACATTAACACCGACCGCCGGGGTCATAATGACCCCCATAGATCTCAAGAGTGTCAATACCATAACAATTTGTAACTTTCCACACAAAATTCCTCTTATATTACAAAAGATGTCTACTACTTTCCATATGCGACAGACTACTCATCCGGAAATATGACTTAAATTCATTCTTCTTTCCAAAATTACATACTGTTTGTAATATGTGTTGCTTAAACTCTTTCCCTCATAATACATGTGGCTTAAACTCTTTGTTTCTATGTTTGTTTTGGAGAACCAGCGCCTTCTTCAGGAAAGCCGCCCCTAATCCAAAAATTCTGTCAATTACCTCAGTAGTATTCAAATGGGGGTAGTAATTATGTCATGGAAAAAGGCCGCTTCCAAACATATTGCTAATACCAGATAGGTCTCAGCAAAAATCACTTAAAACTCCTTTATGAAATGATGTGGACATTTGACTCCAGCCAGCCCATCCCTGACAGAAAAATCAAAGATGATGTGGATATAACATCACATGCTCAGATAGGCGAGAGTCAACTGGAGTCTTGGAGCTTTAATGGCACACCATCTTGGAAGTCCTAATGCGACCTTCTACTGCAACAAATCCTGTTTGTAATCTCTGTTCTAACTTTTTCTCTATTCCTAAACATGAGGAGAGTCATTATCTCTTCATATTAACATTTCAAGGATCTCAATTTTTGTGGACCTCGATTCCTCAAGGATTTTCAGGGCTCCCTTCAGTCTTTTCCCAAGCTCTAAATACGGATCTGGACATGTCAATTTTCCCACAGGGTTCAACTTTAGTCCAATGTGTTGATGATTCACTTTTGGCATCTGTTACTCTAGATCACTGGAAGGTGGACTCCATCTGTCTCCTCACTGAATTATCTAATAAACAGCATAAGGCTTCAAAGGAGAAATTGTACTAATGTCTTCCCTCAGTGTCATGCCTTGATCATGAAATCTCTTCTGCGAAATGTCACTTGTCCTCTCAACTAGTTGAGTTGACCCTTTGGTCAGCGTCTGTGTCGCTCCACCCTGTGCAGCACCAACTATTGCTGCTGCTACCCTCTGCATGCTCTGAGCCTGCCCAGCTCTGTGTTCAACGCAGTCTTCCACCCGCAGGCTCCCACCTGTGGCTCATCCCTGGTGGCCTAGTAATGGCCATTCTTTCTCTCTGCTGCTTTCTGACTTTCCTAACTTTTTGTCTGCCTGTATCTTTTTTCCACTTTTTTCTCCTTTGTCACTCCTTATCACACGCTTTTCCTTATTTGCCTCTTTTTGCTGCTTCCCCTCACTCCCCTGCTGCTGCTCGCCCCTATGGCCACACCACTTCTCAGCACCCCACTTCACACCTCCCAGCTGACTGACCCCTCCCCTTCTTAATGGCAGCTGCTGTGCAGTGAAGGGGCGACTCTCACTGACCTTTGGGACCTGGATAAGCACCACCTTAGCCCCAGACATCGTCACTGCCATCCCGACGGCTACAAGATCATCCATAAAGACCGTGTCAACCGACCCGGAGAAGGGGTCGCCATTATCCACAAAAACACACTCCACCTCAAAACCAGCGTTGATGTCCAAACCCCGTCACCAAACACCTACACTTCCAGATTCAGACCAATCTGAACACCACCCTCCTTGGTACCCTCAACTACAGACCTCCTGGACCCCACCCTCTTTCAGCAAAGCCCTAGCTGACCTCATTGCTCCCCATGCCCTCACCTCAATGGACTACATCCTCCTCGGCAACCTCAACTTTCACCTCGACAACCGCAGTGACCTGAACACCTCATCCCTCACGGAGAACCTTGCCTCCTGTGGGCTCAAACAACTGGTCAACCTCCCCACACACTCAACAGGATACACCTTCAACCCTGTCTTCTCCACCAGAAACAACATTTCCATCTTGCACACCTCCAAACTCCACTGGACCGATGACCACTGTGCCCATTTTTCCTTCACCAAGACCACCCAACATCGCCACGCCCACCCCCCTTGCAGAACCTGGAGTAGGGTCACCAAAGCCCAACTCACCACCACACTCTGCCACTCCCCACCATCGGAAAACCACAGATGCCAACACCTCAGCCCACAACCTCAACCAATGGATAATCGACTTCTCCAACACTCTAGCTCACTAAGGAAACCCGCCGGAAATCAACACCACAGGAAACCCAACTGGTTCTCCCCCGATCTCCAAGAATCAAAGCACATCTTCTGATGACTCAAGATAAAGGGGAGAAGTAGCAAGATCACTACAGGTCACAAAGACTCATTAGTTCTACCCACTCCAGGGCACCCTCAGACCCATGACCCCACCACATCTTCAACCGAGCCAGCACCATCATCACCCCCGAACTATGCCATACCATTAACTGCACCATCAAGACTGCCACCTTCCCAGATGTCTGGGAACACACAGAGATAAACCACCGCCTGAAGAAGCCCTCCACAGATCCAAGAAAAACTACAGACCAATCTCACTGCTCCCTTTCCCAGACAAGCTAATCGAAAAAGCGATCAATACACAGCTCACCAAGGTTCATCAAGACAAACCACATCCTAGCTCTCTCCCAATCCAAATTCAGGAGCAACCACAGCACCAAAAGGACACTCCTAGCAGCTATGGATGACATCCCCATCATAATGGACCACAGCAAAACAGCTGTCCTCATCCTCCTCGCCCTCTCCCCACATTTGACACCGTCTCCTGCATCACCTTTTGCACCTGAACACGACACCAGCATCTACGGCAAAGACTTGGAGTGGATCCGCTCCTTCCTCACTGGCCAAACCCAGCGAGTGAGGCTCCCACCTTTCACCTCGAAACTGATGGAAACTAGCTGCGGAGTCCCTCAGGGCTCCGCCCTGAGCTCCACCCTCTTTAATGTCTATATGACCCCACTCGCCAAAATCATAACACACCACGGACTCAACATTGACTCATACACGACGACATATAGCTAATTCTTTCCCTCACCGACGTACCATCAACAGCCAAAAGCAACTTTCACAGTGGAAAGAAGGCAGTTCCTGACTGGTTGAAAGACAGCTGCATCAAGCTCAACTCAGATAAGATAGAGATCTTCATCCTGGGCCTCACCCCTACCACCTGGGATGACTCCTGGTGGCCCACTGACTTCGGAGCTGCTTCATCTCCCACCAACCATGCACGCAACCTCAGCATCATTCTCGACTCCTCGCTGTCTATGGCCCGCCAAGTCAATTCCATCTCATTATCATGCTTCCACACACTCTGCCTGCTCCCAAAGATTTTCAAGTGGATCACCAGCTGCACGAGAAGAACGTTCACCTATGCACTCATCAGCTGCAAACTCAACTACGACAATGCACTCTATGCCAGCATTAACAAGAAACTCCAAACAAGACTCCAGAGAATACAGAATGCCGTGGTCAGAGTCATCCTGGACATCCCTGCCACAGCCACATCTCCACCCACCTTAGAGACCTACACTGGCTCCCCATCAACAAACACATCACTTTCAAACTCCTGACAAATGTTTACAAGGCGCTACGTCATTCACCACCTCTCATTCTATGCACACCCCAGGTAACTCTGCTCTGCTCAACTGCCACGCGTCACCATCCCTAGGATCCAGAAGAACACAGCTGTTTTTCTGGATCCTAGCTGGAGGAAAATCCTTCTTCTACCTTGCTGTGCAGACCTAGAACACACTGCCTGCTTCACCTCAGAGAGTCCCCCCTCACTGGCTCAGTTCAGGAAGGACCTCAAGACCTGGCTCTTTGACTGATCCCCATCCCCCCACCAGCACCTTGAGACCCCCAGGGTGATAAGCCACACTATAAAAATATCTGATTGATTGATTGAACCCAGTCATACGTTGCCCCACCCAGTAACTGTCTCCCAAATATGTACCTTTCTGGGCACTGTTGAATATTGCAGAAGTGGGTCCTAGGTTAAGCTGAAATTATAAAGCCTTTGTAAGATTATGATAGAAAAGACACCCTTGGGCCCGTGCAGTTGTGCAGTCATGTTGAACATCAATTTGTGCAAATTATGCAGGCACTGATACCAATACCTTCTTCAGGACTCCCTGACTATGCCAAACCTTTTCCTTTATTTTGTCATGAGCTTTGATGTTGGTACAGATCATTAGATCAGAAACAAATCCCATAACTTATTATTCTTCAATCTTGGATGTGATTGCGACTAGGCTCGCACCATGTTATAGTTGGTGGGAGCTGTCGCAAATCTTGTTGAAGCATCTGAGTTGTGCTGAGTTCTCCTTTGACTATTGCCATGCCTAATTCTGTGGTTGTGCTGTTCCTTACTACAAAAACACGGCAGCTCTCTACAACATGATTGCCCCAATATGAAATTTCATTGTTGTCCACTTCTCATCTCACCCTGACTCGGTGTCCATCCCTGAACCCACCTATTTAATGCCAAACCAGGCTGGAAGGGGAATCCCATGATTATATCCTAATCACTGCTCGTTACCAAATCATATTTTGATTTAATTGTTGTGCGCATTCTTAACTGTGCAATAACATTTTTGTGGATGGACCACGTCCCAGAAATAATGATGGTGTCCTTGTTGCTGTTTATGTTGTATGTGCTGTGTATCAAATTGTGGAAAGGTGTAATTTGCCAATTGTTAGATCTGCTCGGGTTGCAGAGCTTATTACTCTGACCATCTTATATTATCATTCAGTCAGTACTTGTAAAGCACAGCTTATCACTCGTAGGGTATCAAGGTGCTGTGGTGGGCATGCTAATCATATGAAGAGCCAGGTCTTGAGATCCTTTCTGAATTGCTTCAGTGATGCAAACTATCTGAGGTTCAGAGGGAGTGTGCTCCATATCTAGGCTGCAAGGTAGGAGAAGAATCTGCCTCCGGCTGTGCTTTTCTTGATTCTGGGGATGGCGGTGAGATGGGAGTATCGGCGTTGCCTGGCAGGTGTCTAGAATGTCAGGCGGTGGTTAAGGTAGTCTGGTCCGTTGTTGTTAAGTGCTGTATAGGTGTAAGTCAGTAGCTTGAAGGTCATGCGTTTGTCGACCGGGGAGCTAGTGGAGGTCTCAGAGATGGGCGGAGATGTGACTGTGGAGGGGATGTCTAAGTTGAGTCTGGCTGCAGAAATCTGGATTCTCTGTAGTCTTGCTTGTAGCTTCTTTGTGATGCTGGCAAAGAGTGCATTGCCATAGTCCAATTTGCTGGTGACCATCTTTCTAGTCTCAGAGGGGATCCACTTGAAGATCTTTCGAAGAAGTCTTAAGGTGTGGAAGCAGGCTGAAGAGCTGACATTGACCTGACGAGTCATGAAAAGAGTAGAGTCCAGGATGATGCCCAGGTTGCATGTGTGGTCAGTGGGGGTGTTTCTTAGGGCAGCTGGCCACCAGGAGTCGTCCCAGGCAGATGACAAGGATCTCTGTCTTGACCTACTTGAGCCTGAGGCAACTGGCATCATTACTGTTGTGACAATGTCTCTATGCTATTGATGGGTTGTTGATCAGGGAAAGGATCAACAGGGTGTCATCAGCATAGGAGACAATGTTTAGTCTGTGCTGTTGGATGATCTTATCGAGCGGGCCATGGGGATGTTTAAAGGGGTCAGGCTTAGTGAGGATCCCTGGGGTTCTCCGCAGCATGTTTCTTTGAGCACCGAAGTGTAAGTGGGAGTCTGACATTCTGGGTTCTTCCAGTCAGGAAGGATCAAATCCATTCCAGAGGGTGGAGTGGGAGACTGTGTCAAACGTGGCAGAGAGGTAGAAGGGGATTAGGGCGGACGTGTATCCGTGGTCCAGTATGGCATGGATGTTGTCTGTGGCTGTGAGAAGTGCTGTGGTTGCTCCTGAATCCAGATTGTGAGGGGTCCAGAATATGGTTTGATTTGAGAAACTCTGTCAGTTGCATGTTGATGGCCTTTTCTGTCACCTCAGCTGGGGAGGGGAGTAGCGAGATGAATATGTAGTTCTTCATCTCCCTTGGTTCGGTAGAGGGTTTCTTCAGGAGCGGGTTGATCGTTGTGTGTTTGCAGTGGGATGGGAAGGTGGCGGTCGATGGCGCAGTTGACAGTCCGGCTGAACTCTGGTGTGATGGTGGCGCTGGCTAGGTTGAAGATGTGATGTGGGCACAGGTCCGAGGGTGCCTCTGAATGGATGAGTTCATGAGTTACCGGGTGGCTTGTGTGGAGATAGGGCTCCAGTGGTTCAAGGTCTGCAGGATGAGGTCCTTGGTGCTGCTGGTGGGCGGGTAGGGGCAGGTTTTTGTTCTTGATTCCTTCATATATGTCCTGGATTTTCTGGTGGAAAAAGGTGGCGAGGTTGTCACAGATGCCTTGAGGGGGGATGTCTGAAGTATCTGATCCGGGTTTCTTGAATTACTTGACTAATAGCTCCTTGCTGTTGTGTGCATTCGGTCAGATACGTTCTTCAATGGCAGCTTTCTTGGAGGCTCTGATGAGCTGGTGGTTGGTGGTGATTGCATCTTTTTAGGCTGTGCGATTTGGAGTTGCTTTGCTGTTCCTCCATTTTTGTTCCAGTCCTCTGCAGTTTGGTTTCCTCTGGTTCTGGTTTCCTGCAGGTTTTCTGAGGGGTGCTACAGTGTTGGCACATTCTGTAATCCAGTGGATCAGGTTGCGAGCTGAGTAGTTCACCTTTGTGGCATCCATGGAGGGGGTGGAGTGGCAGAGGGCATTGGTGAGCAGGGTTTCTGTGACTTTGCTACAGTTTTTACCTGGGAGACAGTGGGGTGCTGGTGTGGGGTGGTCTTCAAGAAGGTGAAGTGGACGCTTCGGTGGTCAGTCCAATGGTGTTCAGAAGTGTGCGAGATGGTGATGTTGTTTCCAGCCGAGAAGACGGCATTGAGGATGTGACCTGCTAAGTAGGTTGGAAGGTTGACTAGTTGCTTGAGACCGAAGTTGGCTAGGTTGTCCAGGAGGGATGAGGTGTTTGGGTTATTGCGGTTTTCAAGGTGAAAGTTGAGGTCTCCGAATAGGATGTAGTTGGTGGAGGTGAGTGCGTGTTGGGTGATGAGGTCACGAATATTTAGCTGAACTGGGGCCGTGGTCTGGGTGGTCTGTAGATGAGTGTGACACAAAGGGAGGTGTTTGAGTAGGTATGAATTTAGAAGTGTAGGTGTTCGGTGGTGGTGGTCTGGTTCGACATCTCGATGGTGGTTGAGAGGTGGATGGTGTTCCTGTAGACTATGGCGACGCCTCCTCCTGGTCAATTGATTCTGTCTTTGTGGATGATTTTGTAGACATCTGGAATGGTGGTGGTGATGTCCGGGCAGAAGTGGGGTGATCTAGGTTTCTGTGGATAGAAGGCGACATCAGGGGCAGTTGGGTCAAGGAGGTCCAACACCTCTACTGCATGTTTGGTGAGGGAACAGCTGTTGAGGGGTAAGCACTTGAGGTGTCTGTCTGGGCTGTGGGCGGGATGGGGCAGTGTGGCATGCTGTGGCCTGTGAGGGAGCAGCAGGAGAAATGTTCATGAGTGTTCCTTGGATCTGCTTGGTGGCAGGCTGAGGTTCTTCCAGGGTTGAAGGCTTGCAGGATGCTGGCGTCATACCAGTGGGTGGTGAGGCAACCAGGGTCCATGGTGCCGGACGCGGTGCAGATGAGGATGTGTGCAAGCTGGTTTGCCTTTGGTGTGCCTTTGGCGCAGCTGCCAATAAGAAGGGGCGGAAGGTGTGAGGGTCTGGTCAGCTGGGAGGTGGGAGTACAGGAAAGCACTTCGCAAGGAGGGGGCGGGCTTCAGGGGCAGTAGACGCAGGGATGGAGCGCCAGAGGAGAAAAGGGCCCCAAAAAGTTGAAAATGCAGAAAATGGAGAAAAAGAGATAGGAAGAAAAATAGATGACATAAAGCAAAGAGACACAGACAGACAGGTACAGATGGCCACTAGGCCACCAGAGATGAGACGCAGGCATGTGCCTGTGGGTGGAGATGGGCCTCAAACTGAGACTCCGGCAGGCTGTCAGTCCAATCAGCAACAGCAGCAGCAACAGGTGGAGCTGCACCGAGGGGAGCGAGCAAGCGCTGACCAGAAGGTCAGAGGAGTTGCCCTCTCACTGTGCAAAGAAATGATTGATTGTGGACACGTACTCAAAGTATGCAAAGTAAAGCACAACTTTGGGCCCCTATGGATGCAGAAGGGGGTTTTAATATATTTTGGAAACACTATTAAGAGTGAGCAGTATGTGCAAAGCCTTCTAAAAGTCTTGCAGTTACCCAAGAAAGTGACAGTGGTAAAGCATGCCATGCACCAGCATCCTCATGATGTTGTCTCAAGGGTAATGCACTATCTGATTCAAGTACTAAAAATGTTGCTTTCTCTAAAACTGCTGATGTTACCTTCTATGTTATGAGAATCACCTCTTTCCCCACACTAGCATTAAAACATATGTTTCAATTGCAGGAGCAAGTGAAAAACAGACCTGAATCAAGCAGAAAAGTAAAAGAGACCCTGAAGGGGTGTGGAGCGACAGCACTGGACATTTGTTTGCACCAACATTTCTACTCCCCACTCTCTCCCAGGCTGTATCACAGAGCAGCACATCACTAGGGACGGCATGATATGTTTTGCAGCAACCTATTAGTATGTGCTTTTCTATTCTTCCATAGACCAGACGTATTGCCAGTCGTGTGCAATCTGCCTGTTATACTATATCAGAGAGGGCATTAAGGTCACCTCAACCCACAGCTTACCCAGCCCCACGCCCCCTCCTGGCCCCTTTGTGCACATTCACATGCATTTTATCTACGTCTATGTCTTAGTTATCATGTGTATGATTTCGGCACAGGTGGAGGCGTAGCCCTGTCCCTTTGCAGATCACCACAGTAAGCAGTAACTTGCAGGTGACCCTGAAATACACTTTCTGTCAGCAGTAGTACAGGCAGTTTGAACAGCTCTAGGAATAGATCATATTTCCATTGTGCATGTCACCCAGAATCAGCAGACAAGCTAGAAAGGAACAATCGTACCTTCAATAACAAGGTAGCTAAGATAGGCACAGACACTCTTTTGAAATGACCTCAAGTCGTGTCACTAGCACTATTAACGGTCAGAGCAATTCCTTCACAGCTTGCACAAAATTGAGCTTGCCAAAAATAGCCATGAGCTGCCCTCAAATCCCTCAGTCTCAGTTGCTAAGTTGGATTTACTGTGAATGAAGATGCTGTCTTGCATCATACAATGTTTAGCCAGTTTTCGTTCTCAGGTTCAAGCAACCATACCTGGCTTACTTGAGTGTCCAACAGATCACACTGCAGCCTCACAGGTGTGGACCCTACTCGGCTCTTCCTATCACCAATACAGCTGTTAAATGTCATAGCCTAGAGATGTGGATTCACTCATCTCACTGCAAGCCAGCTGACCTCCCAGAGATGACACGGTTCCTGTCTTTGAATATGGCTTTGTGTCTGATCTTTGATCTGGATCTCTTGCTGTATCTGTTTTGGCTGCTATGCTGACATCTGCAGTTGGGGCAAGCCCTGTGTGTCTACCTTCTCTGCCTGCTCCACCAACACCATGGGATGGTGGCTCTGAAGCATCTCATTGTTTTCACCTCTGTCTGATTTAGGCAGAGCCCTCATGGATACCAGATCCTTTGTGGGGCTTCTATCCTTACTGCTGCCTTGAGTGTCTGATTAATGGGGGGATATATCACTGTGGAGTGGGGAATCATTACAACACATAATTGTACTGAGTCTGACTTTGAATGAAGCTACCATTCTGCCTAGTAGGACAAACTCTACATTACTCAGTATCATATATGACCCTATGATTAACTCTGTTAGTGCAATAAAGAAAACTCTCCTGGAGTGAGGGGTGAACCTCTTCACAAGTAGGCGAATCTCAAACTTCTGTCCATATGCCTAAATCAAAAGTGAAGAAGCATGAGGCCAATTTATACCATATTTCACAGATGACATAACTGCACCCTACAGCATTAAACAAATCCATAGATAGTGGTATACAAAGTAACCTACTAAATCAATATGTATATCAGAAGAAAACAAATCTATCTTTCTGCTTGTTTGAGTGCTAGATTTACAAATACTTAGTGAGAACTTTGATTCAGGAAAAGAGATTGATTACATGTGCCTTGAACATATTCAGTGTTTAGTGTTGTTCAGTGAGATTCATTTCATGAATCGCACTGAGCAATTGGCCATTCTGGGACCTTTCTTTCTTGCTTATGAGAATCATTTCATAAATCTCACTAAACAATTGGCCACTCTGGGAGCTTTAACAAGATACCTAAGTGGGTGGATGAACTAAAGGAATCACAGAGCTGGCTAAAAGACAGTATAGAGTGTGGGAAACTGGCACCTTGTTGCAGTACCCCCTCACTTTTTGCCTGGTTTCTGAATGCACCTTATACTGGAGTGCACTGAGATCATGCTTACCAGGTTCCCACTGCCAGTGTTGTTTCCCTAAAATTGCAAACGTAATTCGATACGCCTTTAGCTACCACTATAAGTCCTTAGCAAAAAGGTATTTAGGTACCCAGGGCATGAGGTACTAAGGGTAGCTCCCTGAAGGCAGCAGCACTGATTGTGCCACCCTCTAGGGCCATGCATCCAGATGCACCCAGCACTGCCATTACAGGGTGGGTATCCTGGTGCAAACTTAAAACACAAACACGACATGGCACACTAGATGTGTCATGTCCACCATACACTGCATTTACTATGGGTAAAACACTCCTCTAGCAGGCCTTATAGCCCTAAGGCAGGGTGCTCCATATTATATGTGAAGGCATAGCTGCATGAGCACTATGTTCCCACAGTGTCCTTGCCAATCCTGTGATATAGGGAGTGAACAGAGCAGCCATTTTAATATATGTGTATGACACTGGTCTAAACGAGTTTCCCAGCAACATGATGGCTACTCTGAATCCTGCGTTGTTTGTTATCAAACAACTCAGAATGATAAATCCAAACTGGTACCAGTACTGGAATTACTATAAAATGTACCCATGGGTCACATTAGAGGTGCCCCCTGCGAAAGGTAACTAGCCTGGCATGGTTGCTGACTGGTTCCAGCCAGCCTGCCACCTCCAGACAGCTAATATACAAACCTTGGGGGAGAGCCCAGTCTCTCTGGTTTGTGAAAGAAAGTGCCCTTCCTAGGTGGAGAACTAACACCTCCTCCCTCAGGAATGTGCACTTCCCAGTGAGCTTCAAAGGGCTACCACTCTTAAAACTTAACCTCCAGACCTGCTGCTAGCAGCAGATGGCCTCCCCCTTCGCAAACTCCCACTTTTAGAGGGAGCAAAGGTGGGAAAACAAAAAATGGTAGGAGGAGTGGCCTCACCTGGCAAGCACCACCCCTAAGGTGTTGTCTATGAGGTGGACCCTCTTTTTCGGTTTCCTTCATCCTGGGAGAGAGTAAAATAGCCAATGAGGTTTATGGTAGTGACCCTTCCCACAGAAAGTGGTCACTATAGTTGTTGTAGCCACCCAAAGGTAAGTGTCCATTGAACACTATCACGTTCCCCCTAAAATGCCCACTAAATTCATTATTTAATGGGCATCACTAGACCAAAAAATCAGATTTGAAAGGACAAAGAAGAAGACAGCCCCAAAGAATATCACAGCAAAAGAACTGAGGACCTGCTGCATAAGAAGGGGAGCCAAGACACTCCCTGCTGCATCTGTGTCCCGACAATCACTGCTGCGGAGTAGCTGACCACCGGACTGACCTCAGAAGACCCCAGGGACCTCCAGGCTTTGCAAATAGGCTGCAATCTCCCTCCTGAAGGGAAGCGCCACTCACAAACGCAGCAAGAACCAACAAGCCACTGAGAGTCACTTTACTGACCGGCAGATATCTCTGCAACCAGAAGTCGCAGCCAGACCTCGCATCACACCGACAACAGCCCTGATGAGACCTACAAATGTGCCAACCTTGGTGTCAATAGGACCTCCAGTGGCTGAGTCATGCCAATACCACAGGTGTATGTCATACTCCAAGAAAAACAGCTCCCCTAGAGATGCAACTTCACCAGGAGGAGGCCCCAGTCAAGGGACTTCTGGAAAACCTCAGACCTCCTGCCATAGTGCCACCGTTAACCTGTGAGCTGCCCTCAAATAACCCTACCTCCAGCTCCAAAGGGCTCCATTGCGCACAGCTCCTGCATCACCAACTTGCCCTGCATCCGGTTGCCCTGTGCCTTGCAAAGAGGAACCAGCTGTGCTCCATGGGTTCCTAACCCCTTGCGACCTTGACAGCCCAAGGGGACCCCAAGGCACCAGCTTTAAATTTGCAAACCATCTCCATCTAAGTGGCACTGTGCCAAGAGACTTTCTAGCTCTGCCCCTGCTAGAACCGGGAGCTGCCCATGGCTCTCCAACTGTCACAAGTTGCCCATCTACTACTTCGACCATCATGCAAAAGAAGATATTGGCAACCCAAATGTACGATTTTTAATGCATTTTTAAAAGTGACTGCCCATTGATTCCTATGGTGCGTGATTACACACAGAAAGACTAACTTTATTAAAACTTTGAAAAATCATAACTCAAAAAGTACTTAACGTATCTTGAACATATTGGTCTTAAAAATTATATACAAGTTTGAGGTATTTTTATAAACTTGGTCTTGAGTTATTCCTTGAGTGTATGTGGTGCATGATTGATACTGTCAGTACAACAGATGCTTAGCACTCCCCCTAGATTAGCCTAACTGCTTGACCAAGCTACCTCAAAGATTGGAGCATTAGGTGATCTGATTTTGACTCTAGAAACCAAGGTGTGGTTGCCTACAGCCAGGCGGAAGACAATGTTCCACCCACCATATTATGGCAATCCCCTACCTTTTCCGGGGCAGTACCAACGACATCAAAAGCATGGCGGAAACACTGCAACGAAGGGAAACAACTCACCTTTGGAGACACAGGGAAGATCCACGCCGCCATGGAACCCAGCTGCAGATTTTTCTTATGATCTTCTACGTCCTGCTCCACCACGTACACCAACAACGGCAAAGACGACCACAGTGAGTACAGCCGCCTAGTACCCAGTGGAGTGGGGAGGAAAAAGAGAGTGACACACACACGCACAACACACACCCCCACCCCCAACACCATACACACAATCAGATGCAATAATAAAACATATATACCCCGTACCCCTCAGGAATAATGCAAGGACCACACGAATAGATGAAAGTGAGTGTAATAATATAAATACATAAAAAATACGTAAATCCAATCTAAAAGTATATACATATGTACAAATCAAGGGACACTGCCTAGTCCTCAACGTGCGTGGGCCAGAGGGCCACATCACAAAGTCCAAGGCCCCACTTGTCTCCTGCAACAACACAGAGAGAACACTGCAGGGGCATCAGTTTGAAAATAGGCAGGCACCTCAGGGGGACGTGGAACAGGGGGTCACCTCAGCCGGTAGAAGGAACAAAACCTCTGGTCCTGGAGGGGTCAACATGCCCTGTGCTTGGTCCTGGGGAGTTCAAGGCCACAGACTCTCAAGTGGGTGACTTGCCCACATTCTCTGGAGGGGGCAACATGCCCATTGCTCGTTGTCCTGGGGAGTGCAAGGCCACAGACTCTCAAGTGGGTGACTTTCCCACATGCTCTGGAGGAGGCAATATGCCCTGTGCTTGGTCCTGGGGAGTGCAAGGCTACAGTCTCTCAAGTGGGTGACTTGCCCGCATGCTTTGGAGGGGGCAACATGCCCATTGCTCTTTGTCCTGGGGAGTGCAAGGTCACAGTCTCTCCAGTGGGTGACTTGCACACATGCTCTAGAATGGGGGCAACATGTCCATTGTTCTTTGTCCTGGGGAGTGCAAGACCAGTCTCTCAAGTGGGTGACTTGCCCACTGGTTCTGAAGGGGGAATCATGCCCTGTGACCTTCATCCTGGGGAGGATGGGGTGAGTGAGTGGCTTCCCAATTGGTTCTGGAGGGGGCATTGTGCCCTGGGATCTTTATCCTGGGGCGGATGGGGTGAGTCGGTGCCATACTCACTGGTTCTGGAGGGAGCATTGTGCACTGTGCTTCTGATCCTGGGGAGTGCAAGGTCACAGTCTCTCAGCTGGGTGTCATACCCACAGGATTTGCAGGGGGCAGGCCGCACACCAGCCCATGGAGAAAGGTCTACAGAAAGTCCGCCAGTGGTGACGGCTGCTCAGTGGTGGCAGTGGTGCTGCTGCTCCTGGTGGTTGTGGGGGGAAGCTCCAGCCAATCCCCTGCATCCTCAGACGGCTCTCCACTGGTGCTGCTGGTAGTGGTTGTGGGGGGAAGCTCTAGCCCATCCCCTGCGGCCTAAGATGACTGCCTTCTGCTGGTGGCAGTGCTGCTGGTGGTGGTTGTGGGGGGAAGCTCCAGCCCAGCCCCTGCAGCCTCAGGCAGCTGTCCACTGCTCGTGGAGGTGTTGCTGATGCTGCTGGTTGTGGGGGGAAGCTCCAGCCCATCCCCTGAAGCCTCGGACGGCTGCACAACCATGGTTGGTGGTGGGGGCTCTGACTGAGTCCCTGCACCAGGCCCCTTCTCCTTCCTGCCTGCTGGTGCAAGCCCCTTGCCCTTCCTGGCTGCAGATGTGGATGGCTAAATGCCCTCCATGGCAGCAGCTGGTGGTGGCTCCTTGCCCTTCCATCAGCTCTTGGGGATGGCCCCTTGCCCTTGTGAGCAGCACTTGGGGCAGGCACCCTTTCCGTGAGGCTGGCTGGTGGCCTGGATCCTTTACCACCACGAGTTGCTGTGGACACTACTGGGTCCGTGGACTGGGTGGCTGAGGTGCTTGCCTGGGTTTTACCCACCCTGGCCAGATGTGAAGGACAGGGGGAGGGGTATTGAAGAGGTCAATGGTGGAGCGGAAAAACTTGGGACATTGGGGCCGGAAGAGGGAGAAGGTTTAGGAGTGGAGGAAGAGGGAGTGGTTGTGGGAGGTGTCTGTCTGCTGTGTTTGGGTGCAGGTGCATGCTCTGGATGCTGTTGTGAGGTGGATGGCTGTTTGGTGTCTGAGTACTTGCGTTTGTGTACCTTGGGAGGGGGAGCACAGACAGAGTGGGAGAGGACACAGTGGACGTGTGCATGGCTGTTGGGGTTGTGTCTGCCAGTGTGGTGTGTGTTCTGATTGGTGTGCTGGTGATGGCAGTAGTAGATGAGGATGTGGTGCATGCAGGTGTGAGAGTAGACGCAACGGGGAGAGAGGTGGAGGAGAAGGAGGAGGAGGGGTAGACAGTGGAGGCAGTGGATGTTGGTATGTCTGCATCTGGATGGTATCTGTGTGAGTGCCTGTGGGAAGAAGTGTGGTGCTTGTGTTTTCCTGGACCACTCTTGTGTGTTGTCTTGAGTGCATGCTGGTCTGTCTGTGTGCTTGGGATAGGTTGGGGTTGAGGGGAATGGGATTGGGTAGAGGAAGTTGGAGTGGGGAGGGTGGAAACAGGGACAATGGCTGCCTTCAGAGAGGAGGCCACAGCCTGGATTGATCTCTGTTGGGCCGCAAGCCAGTGTAAATGCCTTCCAGAAATGCATTGGTTTGTTGCATTTGGGCTGCCAGCCCCTGGATGGCATTCACAATGGATGACTGCCCAACAGAGATGGATCTCAGGAGGTCAATAGCCTCCTCACTCAGGGCAGCAGGACTCACTGGGGCAGGGCCTGAGGTGCCTTGGGCGAAGGAGATGCCCATGCTCCTGGGGGACCGGGCACGGGCAACTCGATGAGGAGCTGCTGGGAGGGCGGTACTGGTACGGGGACAGGTGGTTGTACCTGTAGATGGGATGGTCACAGAGGTGTCCGCCACCACCAGGGAGCTTCCATCAGAGGAGGTATCTGTGTCCGAATTGTCCGCTCCAGTCTCCTCCGTGGTGCTCCCTTCACCCTCCGTCCCACTGGTGCCCTCACCATCGGTGGACTCTGCCTCCTGGGTCTTGTGGGATGCAGCTCCCTCCGGCACCAGTGCCTCTGCTCCTCTGCCACATATGGACAGGATGACAAAACAAAAAGGGGGGGGGAGACAAAGGAAACACTTGGTCAATAGCTACACCAACACCATCGTTGCCGTACACAGCACCCTCACACACAGTGAACAGCCCTACACACTATGCAGCGCACTACCAGTAACAATGCTAGACACCAGAGCATGGGGAGGGACACATACCACCAACTGCAGCATACCTGGGATCCACACAGCCCTGCCCAGTTATGGATGCCTACTAGCTAGGTAGGAGGAATATCATATCAGAACCCTGCCCAACATGGGACCTTCTCTGCGATGTCAGGCCTGACCTAGGGGCACCCACAGACACACATCCCCCACCCGTATACCACCCTACTATGCACAAGTTGTAATGATGGGCACTGTACTCACCCCCTTGTGGCTGCTCTGATGCCCTCAAGCGCCCATCCAGCTCTGGATAGGCCACCAGCAGTATTCAGGCCATCAGGGGGTCAGGGTTTGATGGGCACCCCTTCCTCGTTGGGAGGCCATCCCCAGCTGGGCCTCTGCTATCTTCCGCGCCCAGCGTCTCAGGTCCTCCCACCGTTTCCAACAGTGGGTGCTCCGCCTGCCGCAGACCCCCAGGGTCCGCACGTCCTTGGCGATGGCACACCATATACCCTTCTTTTGATGGGCGCTGACCTGCAGAGAAAATACACTCAGGGAAAGGCATTAGTAAGACCGTCCTACCTGTTACTCTCATGGCCAAACATACCCCTTCCCATCCCCATTTGCATAGACATGACCTAGCACACAAGCTGCACGTCGCACAGGGGACTTCCACCAACCCCTCCCCACCATGAGGCCTTCACACACAACACTCAATGCATGCATGCCCCATGCATCGTGCTCACTGTGCACTCACCTGTTGGTCTGGAGGCCCATACAGCAGTCCATACTGGGGTAGGACCCCATCCACCAGTCGCTCCAACTCCGCCGAGATGAAGGCAGGGGCTCTTTCCCCGTCACACGAGCCACGGTAGGTTCCAGACACAGGTCAAGCAGCACATGCAGTGTAGGTCCTCTCCTGTTGAAGGTCAGGTAGCAAGTGAGTGAACAGATAGAAAATGGCAGTGACGTCCACGGCAGTGCTAACCGTCACCGCCGGCGTAGGGGCCAATATTATCCAATGAGGCGTTGCACGGCGGTTCCCGACTGCCTCCTGTAACGGCGCACAACGTCAGCTGAATTACTTCACTTCCACCTATCCATCCACACAGGACAGTCGGGCGCCATTTCAGGGAGGGGGAGGCCCTGGATTACAACTGTGTCACAGTTCACAATTGTACATTCTGGACAAATGCCAAATATACATTTTAAAATAACATCATGCATTGTACTGTTATGGCTGCAGTGTACAGTTTATGACCGGCTCCTCACTCTTTTGCCCGCTAGATTGCAACCGCTGCAGATTAATAGGAGATAAAGACATACCCCTGTGTACAGACCCCTGGTGGACTTGGCATCAATGGAGGACAGGCACATTATCCTCACCTACAGACTTGACAGGGCCACAATCACGGAGCTGTGTGCCCAACTGGAGCCTTACCTGAGGAGGCTGGAGATGGCCATGTGGCGGCACTGGACAATGTGGACAGTGAAGATGAGGAGGCAGAGGATGAGGATGAGGACAGCAGAACTGTAGTGATTCCAAAATATTTCCAATGACACACAGGTAAGACAGTGGTAAGACAGAGGTACTTCACATTTCATTGTCATTTTTTTGTTTAACATTGTCACTGGCAGGCTGTGATTTCCCACTTCTATGCCCACTCACTGTACCATTTGGTAACTCTTTTTGCAGAAGTTGGTGACCAACTATCGCTCTAGTGTGTTCACTGCAGCCAACTACAAGTCTATCCTATGTGCACATTATTGTACAGTTGATTTGCAATGTTTGAACCTTGTTAAATGAATATATACTTAAATCATTTGACATGCTCCATACTTTTTCAAATTGAGTTTATTGCAGTGCTAAGAAGAAAAGGGGAAAGTGCAATGGGCTGGGGTGATGATGGAGGAAAGTCCAGGGTATTGTTCCAGTCTATTTCTAGCACAGGTGCATTGTCCAAGGGGGCATAGGAAGGGGAGCAATGGCAGTTCAAGGTGGACAGGGTGACAGAGTGGGACACAAGGGTGACAATCGGGAGAGTCTTATTTCCTGATGGGGATCTTAGCAATAGTCTCTGGCTTCTGCCTGGATCGCAGGGAACATTTGCGGGGTGGTTCTTCTTCTGCAGGGGGAGGGGTGCTGGTGGCCTATTGGTCCTGTGGTGAGGCCTCCTGTACACTAGCAGCAGCAGAGGTGGAAGGTTGTTCAATTGTCTGGCTAGTGGCAGGGGCCCACTGTTATGAGGCTGCCTCCCTCATAATGTTGGCCATATCTGCCAGCACCCCTACTATGGAGACCAGGGTGGTGTTAATGGCCAGCAAGTCCTCCCTGATCCCCTGGTACTGTCCCTCCTGCAGCCGCCTGTTCTCCTGCACATTGGCCACGATCTGGCCCAGCGTATCCTGGGAATGTTGGTATGCTCCCAGGATCTCAGTGAGTGCCTCTGGGGGAAAGTCTGTTCCCTGGGCCTGTCCTCCCCCTGGCGCACAGCAGTTCTCCCAGCTTCCCTGTTGGTCTGTGCCTCTGTCCCCTGAAGCTTGTGCCCACTGCCACTGACCCCGGGTCCCTGATTGTCTTGGGTGCGAGGAGTGCCCTGGGGTCCCTGTAGTGGTGGACACACTGCTGATTGACGTGTCCTGGAGACAGAGGTATGGGTACGCTGGGTGGGTGCTGTGGTGGTGTTTCCAGATGGGGGATGCTATGTGGTGGTGTGTGACTGTGCATGGGTAACCGACTGTCCGGCGGTCCCTGATGGGCCGGGTTGGTCATCCAGATCCAGGTGAGCTGAGACGCTGTCATCACTGTGGGCCTCTTCTGTGGGGGGGACTGGCTAGTGCTGGCACCTCTTCTCTGCAGACATTGGCTGGGATACCTGTGGGGATGTAAATGCAGTGTTATTGTTTCTGTGTGACATTTTGTGCATGGGTGGGTTGCCCTCTTATATTTGCCCTGGCAGCTTTAACTTGTGTGAGTTGGTATGTGGTGGGTTAGCTGATTCTCTCCAGTGTGTATGCTTTAGTGATAGGTGTCCATGTAGGTCTGTGAGTGGTGTCCATGCATTGGTGATGCATGCATGGCTTGGCATTGGGGATGGGTGAGATGTGATAGTGGGGTTTGTGGGTAGTGGTGGATTGATGGGAGTGAGGGTGGGGGGTATGTGATGGCATGCAGGTAGGGGGGGTGATAGAAATAGAGAGTTGTCTTACTAGAGTCCAGTCCTCCTGCTACTCCTGCCAGGCCCTCAGGATACATAATTGCCAAGACTTGTTCCTCCCATGTTGTTAGTTGTGGGGGACAAGGTGGGGGTCCACTGCCAGTCCTCTGTACAGCTAGTTGGTGTCAGAGTCACCAGATCCTCGGGGTCTGTGCACGTTCCCAACACTTCCACCACTAGACAGCTCCAATACTCTGATTAGATTTATCACAAAGTCTAAGAGAGTCCACGCGGGGAAAAGGGGATTAGAAAGGGAACAGCTGGGAAGGAGACCTGTAGGAAGCAAGAGGTTAAAACACAACATAAAAATTACATCTCATGAAATTAGTACCATGCTATAACTCTAAGCTTTGTCATTTCTGAAAACATGAAACAACCCTAGAATAATTCTGGAACTGACTAGGATTTTTGATGACCCAATACCTGGGAAGGAGACAAGAAAAGGTTAAATAGAACTTTCAGATTCAAGTACTTTCTTTAGCATGGGAAAAATAAATTGCGCACATTGCAGGTTTTTATATGTGTACTAAACAACATAAAAGGATTGTGCACCATGGAATTACACAATGTATATTCAAGGAAATAAATCACACAACTTGTCAACTCAAAATGCTACCAAGGAAATGTCTTGGAATGATAGCGCAAAGTACTTGACCTCTTTGATACACAAGGAAAGAATTGCGCGTCCTGCCGATTCGAATGCCACCATTAAAATACCTTGGAAATGATAGCGTACAATGAATATAAAAATTCACACTCAAGGAAGGAATCGCGTGTGTTGCTCATTCGAATGCCACCATGAAACTGCCAAGAAATGGTAGCGCACAATGAATAACATGAAAGGCACACAAGGAAAGAATTGCGCGTCTTGCTGATTCGAATGTCACCATTTAAATGCCTCGGAAATGATAGCGTACAATGAATATCAGAATTAACACTCAAGGAAGGAATCGCGTGTGTTGCCGATTTGAATGCCACCATGAAACTGCCAAGAAATGGTAGCGCACAATGAATAACATGAAAGGCACACAAGAAAAGAACCGCGCTTCTTGCCGATTCGAATGCCACCATTTAATGCCTCGGAAATGATAGCGTACAATGAATATCAGAATTCACACTGAAGGAAGGAATCGTGTGTGTTGCCGATTCTAATGCCGCCATGAAAACTGCCAAGAAATGGTAGCGCACAAACAATAACATGAAAGGCACACAAGAGTTGAATCGCGCATGTTGCCAATTCGGATGTCACCATGGAACTGCCAAGAAAATGGTAGCGTACAGTGAATATCAAGAAATACACACCATGAGGGAATTGCGCGCGTTGCCGATTCGAATGCTACCATGAAACTGTCAAGGAATGGTAGCGCACAATGAATAACACAAATTAATCTCAAGAAAAGAATCGCGCGTTTTGCCGATTCAAATGTGTGCATACAAATGTCATGAAATGTTTTAAATGCGCAGTTACACTTGCAGGAGCAAAATGTTATTAGCATCCAAAATTAGGCCCAAGAATTAGAGCGTCAACGAATACGGAGTCGGGAGCCCAGCCCAACCTCCGCCTTACCGCCCTGACCAGGAATCACCACTGAAGAATGAAGCACAGAGGCCTGGGAGGCCAAGGTAGGCCACCGGAACAGGAGCTCAGGAAGTTGCTGCTGACTCCCTTTTATAGAGTTTTGGCTCAGCCCACAGCCACACCCAAGCATGCTACAGGGAAAACTTCTAGAAGGTCCTGGAAAGGGACCACACCCTGACTCACTCTGAAAACCTGCAGCAGTACATTGCAAATGTACAGTATTTATAAGCACCTTAAAAATTAATCTTTTGGATTGAATTCTGCAATGCAAAAGGTAAACAATAACATATTATTACAATGCATAAATTACATTATCTTGAGAGTGTTTGGTTTTTGCATTCTAGACGCCCGTAGAGCGCGCACCGTCCTGGTGTTGACAGTACTCTCCTCTTCCAGGCGAGCTCTAGGGGCTGGCTTGTCTGGATTGAGACTATGAAAGCGTCTCACAAAGTACTGAAGCATGAACATCAGATGCGGAAAACCATGAATTACTTTCAGGGCCATAACCTTTCCATGAGATCAAGTACCATAGGTTACGCCCTCTCAGTTTCGAGTCTTTTGAACACTCTCTTGACTTCGTATTCTTCTGCCCCATGTACTAGAACAGGAACTGGATGAGGGTGGATTTTTTGGACAGCCTTTTTTAAGAGGGAAGTATGGAAGACTGGATGAATCCGTAATGATTTTGGCAATTGCAGTTTATGCAGTTTAACGGTCACAGGATTGATGTGCTGAAGAACAGTGTAAGGACCTATAAATTTAGGGTTGAACGTGTGTTTCCTTTTAAAGTCTATATTTTTTGTGGAAAGCCATACTATGTCACCTGGTTGATACTGCGGTCCCTCACAATGTTTCTCGTCATAATGCTTTTTGTATTTTTGTTTGCCTTTTTCTAAATGCTGTTGAATCGATTTCTGAGCTTGATGCAAATGTTGAATTGTTTCTGACACAGCTGGAGTGAGAGAGCTTTCTTGAGGAATTGTTATGGGCAAAGTGTGAGGGTGTTAGCCAAACAACCCAAAGAAAGGTGTAACGCCAGTAGAAGTGTGGAAAGAGTTGTTGTAGGCTAACTCAGATAACCAGAGCATTGATGTCGAAGAATGAAGTGCTTTTTCAGCGTAGGCACGTAGGTATTGTTTCAAAGTCTGATTTAATCTCTCCGTTTGACCCTCTGTTTGATGATGGTGACTCGTAGATAGAGTAGATCACACTTGGAGTGTTTTACACCATGTCTTCCAGAAGTTGGAGGCAAATTGCGACCCCCGATCGGAGAGGATCACTTTTGGCAGTCCATGATAACGAACTGCTCTATTCAGTAAAATAGTTGCCAATTCACTAGAGGTAGGTCATTTCTTACAGGCAATGAAATGTCCATATTTTGTGAGACTATCTACTACCACCAGAATGACTGAATGTTGTTGAACCACTGGCAGACCTGTAATAAAGTCTAAAGAGATGTGCTCCCACGGACAACTTGGGGTTGGGAGTGGGTGTAACAACCCTTTCGGTTTTGAATGACTTGTTTTTGTGCGAGCACAAACTTCACAGTTGTTTACCATCATTTTTACATCCTTTGTTAAGGTAGGCCACCAAAAATAGCGTTGGATTAATTCAAGAGTTTTAGGAATACCTGGGTGACCTGCCGTAGGTATAACGTGCAACCAATGAAACACTATCTTGCGAAGTTTGGTAGTTGGCACAAACAAACGGGCGTCATGAAAGGGTAAACCTTGTTTGATCTACCTTCTTTGATCTGCTTGGGCCCATGTCTGCCATTTTTCAACAGTGAACAAATTGCGGATGTCTTCAAAGAAATCTTCTGTTTTTATGATACATAGGACCTTGTCAGGAGCAATGATAGCTCTGGAGGGTTGAACTGCAGGCAATGTGTTAGACTCTTGGCGGGACAAGGCGTCAGCTTTGCGATTACCTTTACCAGGCCGGAAAGTTACTACAAAATCAAACTCGGCAAAAAACAGCATCCAGCGTAATTGCTGAGGAGTCAAAACTCTGGCGGAACTCATGAATTGAAGATTATGGTGATCAGTATATACTGTGACAGTATATTTGGCTCTCAACAAATGGGGGGTCATTCCAACCCTGGCGGTCGGTGTTAAAGCGGCGGCCAAACCACAAACAGGCTGGCGGGAAAAAAAATGGAATTCCGACCCTGGCGGAAACCGCCAACAGCGACCGCCACATCAACACACCGCCCGCCACGGCGGTACAAACAAACAGCGCGGCAGTCACCGCCAACAGACAGGCGGGAGACAATGTACCGCCCACTGTATCACAACCTACCAATCCGCCACCTTTTCCGGGGCGGTAGCCCCGCCGATAAAAACACGGCGGAAACAGCCATTTCGAAGGGAAAACGCTCACCTCCATACAGCCCACGAGGAATCAGGACAGCATGGAACCCGAACTCCACATACTCCCAGCGATAGTGTTCCTGCTCCTCTACCAGGAGCACGAACGCCGGCGCAGAAGACAACGGTGAGTACTGCACCTATGACAGGGGAGGGGGAGGGGAGAGGGGAGAGGGGAAATTATTACGGGTACACACATATGCGACACACCCACCCTCACCCTCACCCACTACAACACACACATCAATGCATAGCAACACATCAGAGTGACACCCCCCAAACCGCCCGGAAGAATGCAAATACAAAAGGAAATGATTCTAAACATTGGAATATATTGTATTACTGCCCAAAAAATATATATACTCATCAAAAACTCTTATATACATAAATGTACAAGTCCGAGCATTGTAGCAGGCATTGTTCGTGGACCACTGGGCCCAAATCACATGGGCAAAGCCCACACAGGATACCTGACTCCAACGGAGAGAACACTGCAGGGGCATCAGATGGCAAAACTACAGGCACCTCAGGGGGAAGGTAAGAGGGGGCACCTCAGCCAGATGAGTGCACGACGCCAGATCCACGAGGGGCCTCCATGCCCACTGTTCAATCCTGGGGAGTGCAAAGCCACAGTCTCACAAGTCCAGACAGTGGGTGGGCTGCCCACTGTTCAATCCTGGGGAGTGCAAAGCCACAGTCTCACAAGTCCAGACAGTGGGTGGGCTGCCCACTGTTACATCCTGGGGAGTGCAAAGTCACAGTCTCACAAGTCCAGACAGTGGGTGGGCTGCCCACTGTTATATACTGGGGAGTGCAAAGCCACAGTCTCACAAGTCCAGACAGTGGGTGGGCTGCCCACTGTTCAATCCTGGGGAGTGCAAAGCCACAGTCTCACAAGTCCAGACAGTGGGTGGGCTGCCCACTGTTACATCCTGGGGAGTGCAAACCCCAGTCTCACAAGTCCAGACAGTGGGTGGGCTGCCCACCGTTCAATCCTGGGGAGTGCAAAGCCACAGTCTCACAAGTCCAGACAGTGGGTGGGCTGCCCACTGTTACATCCTGGGGAGTGCAAAGCCACAGTCTCACAAGTGGATAACAGTCTCCACTGGTTCTGGAGGGGGCCTGGTGTCCAGAGTGCTTTGTGCAGCCCTGCCCAACACAGATGCGGGCCAGCCCCTGCCGCTCATGGGCCAGCGGTACTTGAGATGAAGGGCCCAGTGCAGCGGTGCTTGAGACGGCGGTGCCCAGTGCAGCGGTGCTTGAGACGGCGGTGCCCAGTGCAGCGGTACTTGAGATGAAGGGCCCAGTGCACCGGTACTTGAGATGAAGGGCCCAGTGCAGCGGTGCTTGAGATGAAGGGCCCAGTGCAGCGGTACTTGAGACGGTGGTGCCCAGTGCAGCGGTACTAGAGACGGTGGTGCCCAGTGCAGCGGTACTTGAGATGAAGGGCCCAGTGCAGCGGTGCTTGAGACGGCGGTGCCCAGTGCAGCGGTGCTTGAGATGAAGGGCCCAGTGCAGCGGTACTTGAGACGGTGGTGCCCAGTGCAGCGGTACTAGAGACGGTGGTGCCCAGTGCAGCGGTACTTGAGATGAAGGGCCCAGTGCAGCGGTGCTTGAGACGGCGGTGCCCAGTGCAGCGGTACTTGAGATGAAGGGCCCAGTGCAGCGGTGCTTGAGACGGCGGTGCCCAGTGCAGCGGTGCTTGAGATGAAGGGCCCAGTGCAGCGGTACTTGAGACGGCGGTGCCCAGTGCAGCGGTACTTGAGAAGAAGGGCCCAGTTCAGCAGATCCGGCCATGGCGGGGAGGTCATTTGCCACCTGTCCTGTGGCTGGCGGGGCCCTCCTGCCCATCTGTCCTGTGGCTGGAGGGGCCCTCCTGGGCAGCTGTGCCGGGCCTGTTGGTGGCCTCCTGCCCACCTGGGATGGGGCTGGCGGGGCCCTCCTGGCCAGCTGGGCTGATGGCGGTGTTGTCGGGCGTGCTGCCCTTCCCAGCCTTCCCTGATCACCTGTGGCCCTTCCCCACCTTGGGCGGTGTGCCAGCTGTCTCCACACTTCCTGCCGGAGCCATGGTAGGAGTTTTAGTCCCTGGTGTTTTCACCCTCTCGCGCCGGCCACTGCCTATCTTGGGATGTTTCTCCGGGGGTGGGCTGCCTGTGCCTTGGCTTCGTACCGAACTGGATGCCCTGGAGGGTGGGGCAAAGAGGTTGAGTTTGGACAGGAAAAGCTTTTTAGGAGCAGTGGGACGGGTAGGTGTAGTGGGTATGGGAGTGGAGGAAGAGGTAGTGGTTGTAGGAGTTGTAAGTTTGGTGTCTTTGAGTGCAGGTGCTTGGGCTGGAGGCTGTCGTGAGGTGGATGGCTGTTGGGTGGGTGGCTGCCTGCGTTTGTGCATCTTGGAAGAGGGGGTCAAAGACACACTGGGAGAGGACACAGGGGACGTGTAAATGGCAGTGGGGGTGGTGACTGCACGTGTGCGGGGGATTCTGGTGTGTGTGCTGCTGAGGGACGTAGTGGCTGAAGATGTTGTGCATACAGGTGTGAGTGGAGACGTGACAGGGAGGGAGGAGGGAGACGAGGAGGAGGGGGACACAGTGGAGGCAGTGGGTGTTGGTATGTCTGTATGTGGATGTTGCTTGTGTGAATGCCTGTGTGATGTGTGGTGATTATGTCTGGCTGAGCTTCCCTTGGGTGTTGAGGTGTGTGCAGGCTGGTCTGATGGTGTGTCTGGGATAGGCAGAGGTACAGGTGATAGAGTATGGGTGAAGGAAGTTGGAGGGGGGAGGCTAGAGACAGGGACAATGGCTGCCATCAGTGCTGAGACCAGAGTCTGGAACGATCGCTGAAGGGCAGCCTGACCAGAATGAATGCCCTCCAGGTATGCATTACTCTGGTGCACCTCCCTTTCTACACCCTGGATGGCATTCAAAATGGTAGACTGCCCAACAGTGAGCGTCCTCAGGAGGTCAATGACCTCCTCACTGAGGGCAGCAGGGGTGACTGGGGCAGGGCCTAAGGTGCCTGGGGCGAAGGAGATGCCCACCTTCCTGGGTGAGCGGGCACGGGGCAAACGCTGAGGGGCTGCTGGGAGGGCAGTGCTGGTGCGGTGGGTGGCGGCTGTACCTGTTGTTGCGGGGGCACAGATATTGCCGCCACCACAAGGGAGCTCCCTTCAGAGGACGAGTCGGTGTCACTGATGTCTGCCCGAGTCCCCGCTGTGGAGCTCCCCTCGCCCTCTGTCCCACTGGTGAATTCGGAGTCCATTGCATGGCCCTCCATGGCCATGTGGGATGCAGCTCCCTCGTGCTCCGATGCCACTTCTCCTCCGCCTGATGATGCTAATGCACACATGAACAGTAAGACCACAAAAAAGGGGGGGGGGAGAAAATAAAGACATGTTGAGTGCGTGCATTGGCGACACTGTTGGCGGACAGGACAGACACAGAAGCCCCCTGCACTACGCCGCGCACTTGGGGTCGACTACTCAATCCGTGGGACATGGCCTACAAGCCTATGGACGACATCTGCACACATAGATGACACAGGGCCATGAATAGCTTTACTAGGCACCCTACAGAGGTGGGGGGCGGGGGCACAGGGCCATGCCTTACAGAGGGGCCTAGCCTACAGAAATCGCCCTGGCCTAGGGATACCCACAGCCTTCCTCCCCCACCCAGACCCCTCCACTGCGTGCAAAGTCAGCAGAATGAGAGTGTACTCACCCCCTTGTGTCTGCTGTGATGTCCTCACGCGCCCATCCAAATCGGGGTAGGCCACCGCCAGGATCCGGGACATCATGGGGGTCAAAGTCCGACTGGCACCCCTCCCACGTTGTGAGGCCATCCCCAGCTGAGCCTCCGCCGTCTTCCTGCTCCAGCGGCGGATGTCCTCCCATCTCTTCCAGCAGTGGGTGCCCCGTCTGTGGTGGACCCCCAGTGTCCGGACGTCCTTGCCGATGGCACGCCAAATATCGATCTTCTGGTGGGCCCTGACCTATGTGAAATGTACAGGGGGAGAAAAATAGTCATCACCTTCTGCATATTCAATGTGAGTGGCCCCCCATCCCTACCCTTGCCATGTGGCACATGCTCTCACCGTCGTTTGATGCATGCCTCAATCGCTCCCCTCCCCACCATCTTTCATCCACCCCACTCAACACAGGCATTGCCCATAAAGCATGCTCCCAGTGTACTTACCTGTTGGTCTGGAGGACCGTAGAGTAGCGCGTACTGGGGGAGGACCCCATCAACAAGTTTCTCCAACTCCTGAGCTGTGAAGGCAGGGGCCCTTTCCCCAGTCGCATGAGCCATTGTCTCTTCCAGACCGAGGTCACAGCAGCACTTGCAGTGTAGGTCCTCTCCTGTCGAAGATCAGGTATCGAGTGATTAAGCAGATAGAAAATGTCGGTCACGCCCGCGGCGGTGCGTACCGGGACCGCCGGCGCACATTGGCATTGGCTCATGAGACCCATAGGGTTCAATGTTAACCAATGCTGCTCTGCGCCGCCGCTTCGACCGCCTACCGCCACGGTGTGCCACGCCAGTGCATTTACCTCACATCCCATTGTCGCACTTCACAGGTCAGGCAGCCGCCATTTCAGGGTCCCACATGGCTTACTTTTTACTGCGTCACACATACCCAGGCCTTGCATCAACACTCATACAAACCATTCAATGGAGTGAGAATCGTGTTATGTGCAAGCTGTGGTTACGTACCTGTGGGTTGATTGACTCTGTGCTCGCTGTTGTCCTTCATAGGCACCGTCCGCTGGGACATGCGAGGAGATGGCGGAATCCTCCGGTGTACAGAGCGCTGGTGGACCTGTCTACAATGGAGAAAAGACATGTCATACTGACATACAGGCTTGACCGAGCCACTATTCATGAACTGTGTGCCCAGCTGGAGCCAGACCTGATGTCACCAATCCGCCAACCCACAGGGATCCCCCCTCTAGTGCAGGTGCTGTCAGTGCTCCAATTCCTTGCAAGTGGGTCATTTCAAACAACAGTGGCCATAACATCAGGGATGTCCCAGCCTATGTTTTCCAAGGTGTTGTCCAGAGTGTTGTCTGCCCTGCTGAAACACATGCGCAGCTACATCGTTTTCCCTGAGGTGGGGGATTTGCCTACAGTGAAGGGTGATTTCTATGCCCTTGGACATATCCCCAACATCATAGGTGCCATTGATGGGACCCATGTGGCTTTGGTTCCCCCCCACAGGAGTGAACAGGTGTACAGAAACAGGAAGAGTTATCATTCGATGAATGTGCAGATGGTATGTTTGGCAGACCAGTACATCTGCCATGTTAATGCCAAGTTCCCTGGCTCAGTGCATGACGTGTACATCATGCGGAATAGCAGCATCCCTTACGCGATGGCTCAACTCCAGAGGCAACGTGTGTGGCTAATTGGTGACTCTGGTTACCCCAACCTGTCATGGCTACTGACCCCAGTGAGGAATCCCAGGACAAGGGCAGAGGAACGCTACAATGAGGCCCATGGGAGAACTAGGAGGGTGATCGAGCGGACCTTCGGCCTCCTGAAAGCCAGGTTCCGCTGCCTCCATATGACAGGTGGATCCCTATTCTACTCACCAAAGAAGGTGTGCCAAATCATCGTGGCCTGCTGTATGCTTCACAACCTGGCTTTGCGACGACAGGTGCCTTTTCTGCAGGAGGATGGTCCAGATGGTGGTGTTGTAGCAGCTGTGGAGCCTGTGGAGAGTGAAGACGAGGAAGCCGAAGAAGACGACATAGACAACAGGAACACAGTAATACAGCAGTATTTCCATTGACACACAGGTAAGAATACACACCGGCATATTACATATACTTAAACACTACTACCTCTCTACTGTCTGTCCTTTTCCCCCAGTGTATGGTAACTGAGTTGTGACTTTCCCTTCCGATTTCAGAGATGTGGGCCCCACTGCGTGACATCTGCTTTGTTTCCCCATGGACTACAGCTGTGTGACATTGGTATGTTGGCATCACAATGTAAATAAGCATTTTGGCACGGTAATGTCTAATACATTTGTTCAAAATCACAGCCAGACTGCTGATTGTTTTGTGCAATAACTGTGTTTATTACAGTGCTTTATATTGGTGGGTGGTTGCAAATCGGTGAGGGGTGATGGTGGAGGATTGTCCATGGCAGAGTCCAGACTATTTGTATCACAGGTGCATTATCCAAATGCCTGTGGAAAGTGGAGCAGGGGCAGTTTAAGGATGGGGGTCTTGGCATCTTACTCTGTCTTCTTCCTGGATCTCAGGGCCCGCTTGCTGGGTGGTTCTCCTTCTGCAGGGGGTGGGGTGCTGGTGGCCTGTTGGTCCTGTGGCGGGGCCTCCTGTCCACTAGCGCCGGCAGAGGTGGTAGGCAGTTCTTGGTCCATGCTAGTGTCAGGGGCCCTTTGTGGTGCCACAGTGTCCCGCAATGTGGTGACTACCAGATTCAGAGCCCCTACAATGGTGCCCAGGGCGGAACTGATGGTTCGTAGTTCCTCCCTGAACCCCAAATACTGTTCCTCCTGCAGGAGCTGGATCTCCTGAAACCTGGCCAGTACCGTCGCCATCTTCTCCTGGGAATGATGGTAGGCTCCCATGATGGAGGAGAGGGCCTTGTGGAGAGTGGGTTCCCTGGGCCTGTCCCCCCCTGTCGCACAGCAGCCCTCCCAGTTCCCCTGTTTCCCTGGGCCTCTGTCCCCTGGACCGTGTGCCCACTACCACTGCCCCCAGGTCCCTGTTGTTGTTGGGGTGGTGGGCTAACCTGGGTGCCCTGTAGTGGTGGACACACCGCTGATTGACGTGTCCTGGGGACAGAGGTATGGGCCCGCTGGGTGGGTGCTGTGCTGGTGTTCCCAGAGGGGGGAAGGTCTGCTGTGGCCTGTGGCTGTCTGAGGGGAACCGACTGTCCCGAGGTCCCCGATGGGCCGGGCTGGTCATCTAGATCCAGGTCGACAGAGGTGCTGTCATCACTGTGGGACTCTTCTGGGGGTGGAGTGGACATTTGTGGACCCTCCTGCACGGTGACATGGCGTTCGGGTCCTGCAGGGGTATAAAGGGATGGTTATTGCATCTGTGTGTGCCATAGCGTGCAATGGGTGGGTGCCCGTGTACCCCAGTGCTTGCATTCCTGTGTGGGGGCTTTTGTGACGGTGGTTTGGGGGGGATGGGGATGTGCAGTGGGCATGCTTTGGTGATGGGTGTCCATGCTTTGTGGTCGCATGCAGGGCTTGGGGTTGGGATGGGTGGGTTGTGATGGTGAGACATTTGCAAGGAGTAGGTGTGCTGGGGGTGAGGGTGTGGGTGGGGGTATGAGTTGGCATGCTGGTGGGGTGGGGGGATGAAGTAGTGAAGATGAGACTTACCAGAGTCCATTCCTCCAGATACTCCTGCGAGGCCCTCAGGATGCAGGATCGCCAAGACCTGCTCCTCCCATGTTGTAAATTCTGGGGGAGGAGGTGGTGGACCACTGCCAGTCCGCTGAACCGCGATGTTGTGCCTGGATACCATTGAACGCACCTTCCCCCGTAGGTCGTTCCACCGCTTCCTGATGTCGTTCCGATTTCTTGGGTGCTGTCCCACAGCGTTGACCCTGTCGACTATTCTGCTCCATAGCTCCATCTTCCTGGCAATGGAGGTGTGCTGCACCTGTGTTCCGAAGAGCTGTGGCTCTACCCGTACAATTTCCTCCACCATGACCCTGAGTTCATCCTCAGAAAACCTGGGGTGTCTTTGCGGTGCCATGGGGTGGTGTGGGTGATGTGTGGGATGGATTGTGTGGTGCTAAGTGTGGTGATGTGTATTGGTGTGTTGTGTGAAGTGCGTGGTAATATTGCTGGGTAAATGTAATATGCGAGTCTGGGTGCTCGGATATCTATTTCTCTGTGCGTGGTACCGATTCTCTAGGAGTGGAGGTTTGTGGGTGATGTGGGTGTGTGTTTTATATTTAATTGGGTGTGTGGGAGTGGTGTGTGTATGTGTATCAGGTGTGTGTATTTGGAATTGTCCAATGTGGCTGTGTTTTGTAAGAGTGTGTGTATTTTGAGCGCGGCGGTGTGTACTGCCAATGGAATACCGCGGTTGAAAGACCGCCGCGTGGATTTGTGTGTCGTGATAGTGTGGGCGTATTTCTGTTGGTCATCGCCAGTTTCTCGCTGGCCTTTGGTGTGGCGGACATTTGTGGATGTCTGTATTTTGGCGGTTTGCCTGTTGTGGGTCAGAATGACCGTGGTGGTTTACCGCGGCCGCGGCGGGATGTTCTGACAGCGGTAAGCGGCTTTTACCGCCAAGGTTGGAATGACCACCAAGATGTCTCCATTCTTTAAAGGCGTCACGAATCGCCAGAAGCTCTTTTTCAGCAATGACATAGGGGGTCATTCCAACCCTGGCGGTCATCGGCCGCCTGGGTGGATGACCACGGAAGCACCGCCAACAGGCTGGCGGTGCTTCCCTGAGCCGCGGTCAGAAAAGGGGATCCGGCGGTTTCCCGCCGGATTTTCCCCTGTCTGGGCTGAATCTCCATGGCGGCGCTGCAAGCAGCGCCGCCATGGAGATTCCGACCCCCTTCCCGCCACCCTGTTTCTGGCGGTTTTCACCGCCAGTAACAGGATGGCGGGAACGGGTGTCGTGGGTCCCCTGCACTGGCATGGGCAGTGCAGGGGCCCCCTAACAGGGCCCCAGCATGATTTTCACTGTCTGCATAGCAGACAGTGAAAATCGCGACGGGTGCAACTGCACCCGTCGCACCCCTGCAACACCGCCGGCTCCATTCGGAGCCGGCTTCTATGTTGCAGGGCCTTTCCCGCTGGGCCGGCGGGTGCTCCTTTGGCGGGCGCCCGCCGGCCCAGCGGGAAAGCCAGAATGGCCTCCGCGGTCTTTTGACCGCGGATCGGCCAAATGGCGGTGACCGCATGGCGGGCGGCGGTCAGAATGACCGCCTTAGTTCCGTTCAGCTTCGTTCAACTTCTGGGACATATAAGCTACAGGATGAAGCTGACCAGTATCTTTGTTTCGTTGTGACAAAATGGCTCCTATCGCCACATCTGAAGCATCAGCTTCCACTATGAAAGGTCGATCCGCGTCTGGATGAGTCAAAACTGGGGCAGTGGAAAAAGCTTCTTTCAAAGTTAAAAAGGCTTGATCGGCTTCTGGGGACCATACAAATTTCTCTTTCTTTCTTAATAGCTTAGTAATTGGAGCTGCAGTCTGGGAAATATGGTTGATGAACCTCCGGTAAAAATTTGCAAAGCCCAGGAAACATTGTACATCACGAACAGTCTTTGGTATGGGCCAATCTGCTACGGCTTTTACTTTCTTTTCTGCCATCACCATACCATGACAGGTAAGGGTGACCCCTAGAAACTCAACTGTGGTAACATGAAACTCACACTTGGTTAGCTTGAAATATAAATGGTGTTTACGAAGGGCTGCCAAAATTTTCTTGACATGTTGAACATGTTTGTTTTCATTATCTGAGTAGATCAAAATGTCATCAATGTAGACTATGGCAAAGATATCGAGGTACTCTCTAAGAACGTCATTTAAGAAAAATTTAAATGCTGCTGGCGCACCGCACACACCAAAAGGCATGACAGTGTATTCAAAGAGACCATATCTAGTTTTGAATGCCGTTTTCCCTTCGTCACCCTCTCTCATTCTGACCAAATGGTAAGCGCCTCGAAGATCAAGCTTCGTGTAGATTTTTGCTTTCTTTACTTGTTCCAGTAAGACCGGAATTAGAGGCAAAGGATATTTGTTCTTGATGGTGATTTTGTTCAAACCACCTATAGTCGATACAAGTTTGAAGCTCTCCATTCGCTTTTGGAACAAAAAACAAAGGAGAAGCTGTGGGAGACTTAGAGGGGCGGATGAAACCATTCTCTAAGAATTTATCCAAATATTTTCGTAAATGTTGATTTTCATGTTCTGACAGGGCATACACACTACAGTTGGGAAGTATCACACATGGGACTAGATCAATTTGACAGTCATAAGATCCATGGGGCGGTAAGTTTTCTGCTTCCCTCTCATCAAATACATCTTCATACGATGAATACTGTTTGGGCAACTGGACTTCTTTTTCTGCGGCGGTAGCTATGTAAGAATTGCGAACTTCCGATTTTTGGGTCCTTTGGAGACATTGTTCTTTACATAGCACTGATGAGAGCATGATCTTTCGTTCTGTCCAATTAATCTCTGGATTGTGATGAGTTAACCATGGCAAGCCAAGAATGATCCCATACTGGGAGCATGGATCACGTGAAGGATAGGTTTCTCTTTATGTTTCTTTCTTTGATTTTTACCTTCACAAATTATTATCAAGGGGACAGTCTGAAGAGTTACTGTACCTCCAGTTAAGAGTTTTCCATCACCTGCCTGAATGATTTCTGGGGTCTTCTTTTCAATACATGGGATCCCCCATGCACGAACCAATTGGGCATCAACAAAATTTCCGGTAGCCCCACAGTCGACTTGGGCCTTCTTGAAGTAGGTCTTTTTCTTGACCTGAACTCTTATTCCCAATTTGAGATGTCTGGATTGTGAAGGGTCCACGGTGACACCCAAGAACAACCCTTCTCTGCATCTTGGGTATTTTAGTTTTCCGACTCGACTGATGCATTGGCTGCAACCTTCTGAACTGTACCTAGTTTGTTCTTTGGTTTGATCGAACACTCTTTGACAAAATGACCTTTTCGCCCACAATAGAGACATTGTCCATTTTTTCTGCGTAGGTCCTTTTCCTCTTTGGTCAAAGGTCTCCTGATGGTTCCAATCTCCATCGGTTCAGGCGTTCTTTCTTTCAGATTTCTTGAGTCTCTGTTATTGTGAACATGCCAAGAATATTTTTCCATCTTTTTACACGTTCCTCTTCACTCAGTTAAACGATGGTCAAGCCTCAAGACCAGGTTTATTAATTCTTGACAGTCTGTGGGTTGCGGGTTGATTTGCGCCAAGATATCTTTTAACTCTTCTTTGAGTCCCTTGTAAAACAAGACCGCTTGTTTTTCCTCTGGCCAGGATGTCCCAGCGACCAGCCGATTAAAGTTGGCTAAATATGACACTAAGTCCTGATTCCCCTACCGTAAGTCACATCTTACATGCGGCACAACAATGCCTTATGGGAGTGGTAGTCCACAACCCTGAGCTGAAAATAGCACATAGATAGCAATTAAGTATACAGACACACAGAAGAACAACACACACAATTCACAGAGATATGATGTAAGTGTACATTTATTACCATAGTGCAACATTTGGTGATACATTCATAAATGACGTGCTGCACATTGTCGTTGCAGAAGGCTCAGGCCCAGCAGCAGCAGAATGTGCCAATGTGGGGGATGCAGAAACATAGCCACTGTCCGACTCAAACACCCGTGAGTCATTGTGTATAGCACCAATCAGACGCAGGGCAAGGGTGTTACCTCTCCATGAGTTGAACCTGGACTCTGATGAAATGCCGGATAAAGGCCACACACCACCCCCAGAAGGTAGATCCACAGAAAGGCAGCAGTCCCTGCCCCAGCGTCACCCAACTCCCCGCAGGAGGCCTCATGATGCAGGCACACAGCACACAGATGAAGGCGAGGGCCCATCAATCTTTGGCGGACTTGAAGCATCCATGCTCAAAGTGCAGCGCCTGCAATGTAAATAATGAGGGCAATGCACAGGCAGTTGCAGTCACACAATGCCAATATGGGAGGACAGCACAAGCAGTTGGACTCTCTGAATGTAAACATCTGCAAGCTGCATGAGGGACAGCAAACAGCTGCAGATAACATGAAGGAACTGACAAATGCCATTAAGGAACTCTGTACTGAGATCAGGCATGAGAGTGTGAGCCACCACAGGTGCCAACGGCCATTCATGGGAATGTTCAATGGCTTTTGCAGATCCGTAAATCGGCTCGCTACTTCAACTGCCCTGATATCACGGCTGCTGTGGCCGCACAGGTGGAGGCAGCACATAGCAGTCGGGACATTGCACAGGGATTGATGCAAATAACCAACGTTTTGGATTCAATGCAGACAGCACGCAGTGCTACATCCAGCGAACTGGGTGTTGGGGATACTGAGGAGTCATCTAGCCTCAGCAGTCTTGCAGTCCCCGTGATGGATCCTAGGCGTCGCAGTGAAAGGCACAGTACTGCTTGTAAGCCTGATACAACAGGTGCCGGCAAGGCCACTGCGCACTCAAGTAGAATGCGTGGTCGTAAGAAGTGACATTGAGGGCTACAGGGGACTACCTTCACATGTAGCAATACAGTAAAACTATGATGATAATAGTGTGACACTGTTAATGGCTCATGTCTACCTATTGTGCATTGCTTTGTCCTAGTGACACATATGTTACCTGAAGTCAAGGTAATAAAGGTGCTAACTACCGGAATACGTCAGTGAGGTGGTGTTGTCATTACTTACATCTGAAATGGTTGTGCGTGATATCAGCACGCCTTTGCCTGCCCTCTGCTGCACTGGTCCTGGGGTGGTATGGGATCATCATCGTCATCTGAGTCTGGCTCCGATATTTCCACAGGTATGCCCCTGGTGGTAGCTATATTGTGCAAGATCGCACATGTGGCCACTATTCTACAGGTCGTGTCTGGGCTGTACTGTAGTGCCCCTCCACTTTTGCGGATGTACTGGAAGCGACTCGTCAGCAGGCCAAAGGTGCGCTCCACCACATTGCGGGTTGCCCTGTGTGCTGAATTGTATTTCCGCTCTGCTGGTGTTGCAGGATTTAGGTAGGGCGTCATCATGTAGCTGCGCACTGCGTAGGCACTGTCTCCTGGAAGGAACAGAGGGTATAATGAGTAGCTGTGCCATCTGACGTCATACTGCCATCAATGCAACATTGTAAGCTTGTAAATTACCTAGTAGATATCCTTCACCAAATTCCCCAGCTAGCAATCTTGTGTGAATCCCGCTGTGGTGAAAGATGTATGAATCATGTGTGCTCCCTGGGTACCCGGCCACGAGATCAGTTATGATGTAGGAGGCATTGCATATCACCTGTAAATTTACTGAATGTTGGTTTTTACGGTTGTGGTATACATACTCTGTGGCCGATGGTGGACAGATTGAAACATGTGTCCCATCTATGGCACCTAGGACATGGGGGAACTGTGCTATCTGGTAGAAATCGATTTTTGTCTGCTGTATTTCCTATGGAGTGTGGGGGAATCTGATATACTGGTGTATCCTGCTCAGCATGGCATTTAGAAATGCATTGAAAAATCTAGAGAGGGCACTCTGTGATACCCCTCCAGCTGCTGCTATGACCCCTTGATAGCTCCCTGAGGCAAGTAGGTGCAGGGAGCATAATACCTGCTCATGGGTGGGCATGCTATTGGTCCTGTGTGTTGTGCGCTAAAGTATGGGTTGTAGCTCAGCTATCAGGTCAAGTATCATGGCTGAGCTCAACCTATACTTCTCATATACTCCTCCTCAGTCTGGTCAAAAAGAGTTATGCGCACTCTGAAAATGCACTCCTGTCTCCTCCTCCCTCTCCTCAAACCTGCCAAGATCCTCATTCTCCTCGCCATGATGTAGAGTGCAGTCATTGTGGAAAAGAGGCTGAGGCATTCTGGGACTCTTTATATAGGTTGCACCTGGTTACCACCTGGTTTCAATTTGTGGTAAATTGCATGTGCAAAAGGCCATTCTGCGAATATTTGCAATTTGCGAATTTTTGATGCATCGCATAGCGACATGGTTTTGCGTGTCGCAACCTGCGCATCGCAATTTATGACATGAAATACCGAATCTCTATTTGCGAGTCGCGAATTCGCGATATGCAAATAGCGATTCGGTTTATCACAGATTGCGACACACAAAACCATGTCACTTTGCTAAAATTAGCAATTTTTGCGATTCCTTGTTTTTGGCCTGTGAATGCCTTTCATACATCGCAAAACAAGTTTTTGCATTCGCAAACAGCTGATTTTTGCGATTTTCACCATTTGCAAATGCTAAAACGTTTGATACATCTGGCCCATTCTGTCTTAGGGTCACTGCAGAGGAAGACCCTGGGCCCAGGAGATTTGTCAAGCTGTCAGTCAGGAGAAATGTTGGTGCTACTCCTGCAGAGTACATAGGGTCCCAATACAAATAATGGGGGCCCCCTTTTAATGCATGCTCTGAGCAGGCGTTAAAAGTACCGTAAAAAAATAGGGCAAGGAAATCTGTTCGATTTCCTTGCCCCATTTTTTCGGCTCCCTAATGGGGGAACGCTCCCTTTGCATACATTATGCCTGGCGCAGGCATAATGTAGTGCAAATGGTTACAAAGTGGCACAATGCATGCATTGCACCACTTTGCAAATGTGGCACGAGAATTTTGGCCTTGTTGGGCCACATTATTGTAAAAAAAAAAAAGAAAATACTAATGTGGCTTATATCAGAGGCCAAAGCAACAAACATTCAACATACACAACCAAATATATGAATTTTCAATGATTAAATCTTAGTATAGCACTTAGAAACACAATCGCTCCAACTGGGGCTATTACAATGTTTTTACAGAGTCATTCCCAACAGTCCAAAACCACTTGGGAGGGATTACAGGCTGGTCAGGGAGTCACACAGAACCCAGGAAACAGAGACATTGCACCAAGTCGTGGAGATGAGGTGTCACTGGAGCCAGTCCGGCATCAGCTCCTTACTGCTACCGGTGAGATGAGGCATCGGTTCCTTACTGCTAGGCAGGGCGGTGGGGCATTGGTTCCTTACGGTTGCAGGGGAGGTGAAGTGCCGTCGGTAGTGAGGCGTTAGTTCCTTTTAATTTGGTGGGGTTTATGAATCCAACAGGTTAAGACACAGGGCGTCGACTTTGCGGTGTTGCAATCACACCACGGGGCCACAGGTGTTGCAGCGGAGTCGGGGCCTGGATGACAGCCACTCAGGACTCATGCTGTGGCAGGACTTCAGAGGCACTGCAGCGGCGTCAGGCCTGCAGTGCTGGTCACGGTCGTTTCCACTCAGCGGGAACCACAGCACTGGTGCAGGCAGTGGCATGGAGTCGGACAGTGCAACTTTGGAGTCGATGCACTTGGTTCCTCTTGGTTATACCAAAACTCAGTCCCAATGGCCCAGGAACTGAATTTGGCACCACTTAGCAAGTCAGGTCTCTCAGCCAGAGAGCCCAGGTGCTGGAAGATGAAGTCCTTGATGTCCCTGAGACTTCTAACAGGAGGCAAGCTCAGTCCAAGCCCTTGGAGAACCTTTGGAGCAGAATGTAGAAAGCAAAGTCCATCCCTTTTACTCCCAGGACAGAAACAGCAAGCAGCAGGTAGCAGTCCCTCCTACAGCATCTATGTCTTCTTCCTGGCAGAATGTCCTCAGTCCAGAACGATTCTAAAGTTGTGGTTTGAGAGGACCAATAACTATACTCATTTCTGCCTTTGAAGTAGGCAAACGTCAAAGGAAAGCCTTTGTAGGGCACAAAACCTTGCCTTTCCTGCCCTGACCCCAGACACACTCCAGGAAGCTGGAGACTGCTTTCTGTAAGGACAGGCATAGCCCTATCCAGGTGCAAGGGTCAGTTCCTCCCACCACTCTAGCCCCGGAAGACCCATCAGGATATACAGAGCACATCTCAGCTCCCTTTGTGTGACTGTTTACAGTGAATTCACAAGCAGCCCAACTGTCACCCTGACCCAGATATGTATTCCACAGCCAAGCAGAGGGACAGAATGGTCAAGCAAGAAAATGCCCACTTCCTAAAGGCATTTTCAAACGTATAATTTAAAAAACAACTTCACCAAAAGATGTATTTTAAATTGTGAGTTCAGAGACCACAAACTCCACATCTCTAGCTGCTCCCAAAGGGAAATTACACTTAAAAGATATTTCAAGGCAATCCCCATGTTGCTCTATAGGAGAGATAGTCCTTGCAATAACGAAAAATGACTTTAGCAGTGTTTCACTATCAGGACATGTAAAACACACCAGTATATGTCCTGCCTTCTAAATACACTGCACCCTGTCCATGGGGCTGCCTTGGGCCTACCTTAGAGGTGCCTTACATGTAGTAAAAGGGAAGGTTTGGGCCTGGCAAGTGGGTGCACTTGCCAGGTTGAACTGGCAGTTAAAACTACAGACACTGCAGTGGCAGGTCTGAGACATATTTACAGGGTTACTCATGTGGATGGCACAATCAGTGTGGCAGGCCCACTAGTAACATTTTGACTTAGGGGCCCTGGGCACACATAATGCACTTTGCTAGGGACTTACTAGTAACTCAAATACACCAATCATGGAGAAACCAATCACTGATACAATTTTATGCTGGGAGCATATGAACTTTAGCACTGGTTAGAAGTGATAAAGTGCCCAGGGTCCTAGTGATACAATTTTATGCTGGGAGCATATGAACTTCAGCACTGGTTAGAAGTGGTAAAGTGCCCAGAGTCCTGGCGCCAACAAAAACAGGTCAGAAAAAATAGGAGGAAGTAGGCAAAAAGTTTGGGGAAAACACTGGGTATGCCACAATTGCTGCTAGGTGTACCTTTAATGGTGCATATGTTAATTTGCAGTCTAGTAGATGTGTAAGGTATAAGGTTCCAGAACATTGATATGATGGACTGCTTCTTGTTCCCCCATATACCTCTGAACTTGAGTGAGTCCATATGTGCTCCCTAACCCATATGTGAGGCGGCTGTAAAAATGGTCACTATTGGATTTGGCTATGTAAAAGGTTTTCCCACTGTTAAATGTGATCTGTTCCAACACGCCATTTCCTCCTGTATTTGTTACATGACAACCAGTAGATCCTCCCAACACTGTGTAGCTTGAGACCCTTGCTTTTGCAGCCAATTGGTCTCATATGTAGCCTTGCAAGCATAATGAGAGTAATGCATGATGCTGTCTTTCCCATGATTTTCAGCACAGCCCTCGCAGCCAGAGACTGCCTTTTCTTGTACCGACGAGCATCTTGTAGTATTGATGCTATCCTTTTCTCGCAGGGAAATTCCATTGCCTCTATTTGGTTGAGTCTTGCTCATAGAAAGATTTTTTTCCTGTTCTGGCTTTTGAAACCCTAGTTTGAACAGTGTTGTTAATACCTTTTGTATATCTGTTTTGCATTTGTTTGATGAGTATGCTCTTATTAGCCAGTCATCTAGGTAATGCTACATATGTATCCCCCGTCTTCACAAATGTGCTGATTTGATGCCAAAGACCAGCACTTTGAATTGGTAATGTGTTTTGTTCACAACAAACTTCAAGCATCTCTTGTGTCTGTGATTCATTGGAATGTACAAGCTTGTGTCCTTTAGGTCTATGGTAGCCATATAGTCTCCTTCCTGTAACTGCAGAATGACTACCTGCAGAGTTGCCATTTTGAATTTTTGTGTTTTATGAATTTGTTTATGAACCATAGGTCTACTTTTAGACGTAGAGTTTCGTCTAGTTTTGGAATTAGGAAATATGTTGAATAAGATCTCTTTTTTGAGGACCCTTTATATTGCTCCCTTTTCTACCAATCCTTCTACTAACTTGTGTAGACATGATGTTTCCTCTTTTGAGAAAATCCTTTTCTTTAGTCCCTCTCCTGGTTGTGGTTTTACCAATTCTCTGCAATATCCATATTTTATGATGTTTAAAATCCAATTGTCTGACATTATCTTCCTCCAATCCTGAAGGAAGTATTTTATTTTCCGTCCCACTGGTGTTGTGTGTGAGGGGGTTTGTTGATTTGCCAAGTCACTTTCTGGATAAGTTTGCTCCTCTTCTGCAGGGCTGTGCTCTTCCCTATGCCTGTCCCTGAAACAGCTGGCATTCTTGCATCTGATATTGCCACTGCTATGGAGGTCACTGGGTTTGGCTTGTGCTTTGAAATCCCTGATGTGATGCTGACCCGGAGAAACATCCTCTTCCTGTTGGTCTTATGCTCATTGGTGGTCTTGCCATAAGTTCCCTCAGAATTGCAATCCTTCTATGTATTTTGCAGTCTCCTTGTCTTTTTTCAATTGTTGAAGGGTCTCATCAACAGCACTACCAAACAGCTGCTCCCTGTTGAAAGGGGCATTAATAATATTTGCTTGAACGTCTGGCTTGAAACCAGACATTCAATAGGAAAGATGGAAAGTTGGAGCTTTTCTAAATTTAATTGAAGCCACACATCGTCCATACTATATTCTGTGTGATGCACCTGCACTGCTCCCATGGATCAATACGAGGATACTATTAACATTTTTAGCCTCCCATTTCAAATTCCTTGACATTTACAGTACGTTTTGAATTTTCAATTGCACATTTACCCACTTTATTTATACACACATTAATCTGTTAATATTATTGAATTTTCTAAGCAGTCACTGACACCCTGAGGAGGCTTTGCGGACCCCGAGGGTCCCTGGAGCACATGTTGGGAACCACTGCTCTAACCGCACTCCATAATTGTCTGCTGCCTTTTTTATTAGTTGTCCATAAATTGTAATGTTGTCTGGGGGTGACGGCCTCAACAGATAAGTATTGACTGCCTCTTCTGTGGAATCTGTCTCCATGTCCTGCCAGTAGGTTTCAGCATACTCTGAGCCCTCATAGTCCTGGAACATAGCCACATCCATGTTCTCTGCTTCCTCTACCACGAAAAAGAATTGCTGTTCTTCCTCCCCTTGTGGCTCTGATGTTAAAGGAGGCTCTAACTCTTTGAACTTCCTTCTCTACCTGTTCCTTTTGGGTCAATGCTTATGTGGGATTCTGATCTCCCGAAGTAATGTGTCAAAATATTTTCTTTTGCAGAAGTGTGGTAATTTCTGCTTTGAGATTTCATTTTTTCTTTTCAATCTCTTCAATGTCGAGCAATGTCAAAGATGTTCTTTTCGATGCCAGAGAATCCTTTGAGGGTGTTTCCCTCTATGCCTTTTTCACCATCTCCCTGCTTTTAATCTGATTTGATTTTGAAATGTCTTGATTCCGATCTTCTCTCAGCGTCTTTGTCTTTTCATGTGTTCGACAACCTGCAGTATCCTTGGAATGGGACACATGGGGCTCTTTCTGCTTCTGCTTGCCTTTGGTCAGGGATTTCCTCATTGCTGAGGCAGCTTTGGGTGTTTTAGACTGCCCCTGTGTGCCTTTTTGGGGTTATCTGAGGTGTTTTTTCTCTCAACTTCTGATGTTCCCTCTCGATGATGACGATTCGCAGCTGAACAACCAAGCCTTCTCCTTCTGCCACCTTGGTGATTTTGTCATTGTTGTCGCTTGACAGACCCAGGTATTTTAATGATGGTGTTTGTTTCTGTCCTTGCAAGAAATAGTGTGCTTGTGTCTGCCTCTTTCTTGCTTTCAACATCTTCACAGTTGTGGGTTGAGGCCGAGTGGTAGACAAAAGTTACACACCTGATGCTGTTTCTTTTATGATGGCAGTTTGAGCAGAATTGAAATAGAGTCTTTTCCATCACTTGGAACAGGGAGCCCCCTGTCTGGGCATTCTCCAAACGAACTTGAAAACTCCAACAACATGAATACTATGCTGTACCTTAATTCCGTGATCTTCTAATATTCTTTGATGAACTCCACACAAATTTCACTTTTTTTCATGAATTGAAGAGTCCTCAAGTCCTCAGCTAAGCTTCCAGACCAAACGGTGGAAAAAATGAATCTGAAGATGGCAACCACGAGTGGGATCTTCCAGAGGAGGGCATATGGCATCAGAGGAGAAGGGATAGGAAACCAAATGGTGGATCCTTTGATGCCCAACAAAAACAAAACAAAAGAGAGAGACGAAGGACAACCAATATAGGGGAGAATTCTGGAACCAACCACTAAATGGTGGAATAATGCACAGAATGTGAATTCAGAAAAGATTCACACTGCAAAAATGAAGATATTTATTTACTCTCATCAGATAGCCACATAGTATGGGATATGTTAAAGGTTTTATTAGGGTCCCTGTACTAGTTATAACAATGGAAAACATAACAACAAGCTTAGGATGCAGAAGCTTCTAATCAGTCTTAGAGTTCCTTCAATGCACATCAGGGGGGCTTGTCATTGGCATACGCTCTCAGGCTGGAACAGATTAATGTCTAAAGAACCAGTTTGTAGACATAACTCTAATTAATGATGCTTATGTACACACCTATTACTCCAGTTATATTATGGCTCTTATGGCTAAAGACAGGTAGGCTCACTCCAAGAAACAGTGTATACAAGATGAAGATTGGGAGATGCATACACAAATACACATCAAAGGTAGCAAACATAAAAGTGTTTTGTACAATTTTATTTAAACTCTGCAATGAAGAGTGCTGAGATACCCTGTGGATGTATGGGAATCTCAAATATTTGTCTATCATCAATCCGTAATTGAGCAAACAGCAAGCACTGAATTTGGAGACATGATCATGTGCAGTTAATAAATCTGCAGGAGACAATGGAATTATGCTGTGATTTTACCAGGAATTTTCAGATCCACTATTGTCAATTCTGTAGTAGTTCAACACGCTTTTCACATGTTCCAACACACTTTTCATTAGTAATGCCTAAATACTGTTGTTGCTATTTTTTTTTTAAAAGTATGCTCATCCTATAGGCTAATTCCCCCTTTAAATGCTGATAGAAAGGTATTTGTACAGCTTAACGCCAGTAGTGCTATCTATTATTACCTAAGCCTGTATTCCCGGAACAGCATAGCTTTATCTAAGGAAGACCGAATACTGATCATGCAACTCAATTACTACGCTGTTTGATGTTGCTGCCTAATTAAGACTCAATTATGGGTGAATCTTCTCCATGCTGAAAAGGCTTTTGACAGTCAACTGGAGATTTTTATGCCACGTTTTGGCAAGGTTTTAACTACCTATCAAATGTATTGATATTATTAAGTTACTTTATTCAAGATTAGTTACAGCTGAATCAGTTACTTTCTAAGATAGCCAATACTAAACAAGGTATACAAGAGGGCTGCCTATTATTTCCTATTTTATTTGCCCTTTACACTGAATTGTTCATTTCTGTAATTAAAACGTCTTGCTCTTTATTGCCATTTTTCCATCCTGTAAATTCTCAAAATACGATACAGCAGCAGTAGATCCTCATTCCTCAATCACCTCTTTGGTGGAGCAATGTGGCATCCATTCACTTTATTGAACTTACCTACGATAAAATGTATAAACGTAACTATCATAAAAGATAGGTTTTACCATCTAATACCACTCCTGCTAATTTCCATGTAAGTTAGCATTTGAATATTTAAGAATGAAGATTTTTGCTGAGCATGATGGCTTTTAGGCGCTAGCTTTAAACTGTTATCAGGTAAGACAATGGTTTTTAATGACATGGCATAATCTACCTCTTTCAGTGATGGAGGATGGGGTATTTTTTGATACCATGACTATTCTTAGGAGCATTCTATATTTGTATTCAGCTCAGGCAACCTAATTTCCTCAGTCCTTTTCACAAAAATCTTTAGAGCTGTATCAGATCTTCTATATGGCAGTCTGTCAGCCTTATAGGGCCTGCAATAAACGGTGTCTATTAACAGCACATGGTGGTTTAAACCTCCCAGATTTTCATAAGTGATACTGGCCAGTGTTGGAGAGATGAATCTATCAAGCCATGAACTGTAAAACCAATGAAACTCAATTTTTTCATCAAATTTCTTTTCAGCTTTAGGCTGCAAAATCAGGCATCTCTTGAAAAATGTAGATGTACACATGCTGGTTTCTTCAAAAAGGTTACACTGAAAACTGTGTGAGCCCTAGTTAAAGCGTGTATTGATATATCCAAGATTTAGAGACTTCCAGCAATTGAGTATGAGATTCCAATACAGGGAAGACAGCTTTTTTTCTACAACTATTATCACTGAACTGAGTTTAGTGTTTCAAGTGTCAGCCAATTAATACAACTAAAGATGAGAGAGAATGAATACAAAGGTTCACAGGCATTTACCTTTCTTGGAGCAGGGGGTCATGCTACAATATTAGCTTAGATCGGTGAGTTAAACTCAATTAATCTCTGAACACTATGCTGCACTGAGAGAGAATTCTATGTCTCTATCTTCAAAGTGTATAAAGCATCTTTTCATCACAGTTCAAAGAGTTATCATGAGTGTAGCTCTTGTGGCCTCCAACCAGTTTTTGAAAGCAGTCAAACTACCTATTCAGACTTTTACAACTGTAATTTGGATTTATTATACCTCACAGCTATATTTTGGAGAGGCTCTATGGTATCTGCAGATTGTTCTAGGTGTACAAAATTCAGATGCAGGCTATTCTTATATGTCTCCTGTAACAGACTTAAATGCTAATGGGAAGAGATTGTCAGATGTGGTAAACTAATTCACAATGTGATGTGTCAACCAACTGCGGCCCATCCATTTTTTAGACTCAAGCTAGACATACCAATGTTACATTAACACAGACCCTTTATTTTTAGTTCAGTGCTAGGCTACTTTTGGCCTGATCGTGGTGGCAACAATTACTTTCTGGGTTTTATTTTGAAAAGGTACTGCATTTGGAAAACTGCCTTACTGTCACTCAGCTAGAACTGGAGACCATTTATTACCTCTGGTGAATTAACTTGAACTACTTGCGTTATTGTAATTTGGTCTATATGCAATATTTTGATCATTACACAATGAAATCACCTGTGCAATACAGTTTGGGTGATATTGAGCCTTTTGTTTGTATTTGTTATGTCAGTGGTTGTGGGAAAATGATGCTGATTGCAGAAGCCCCCTCACCTTTTGCCCTGATTTTTAGCTGCTATTGGTGTTTTCTGACTCCGACTGTGCCCTGGGCACTGCTAACCAGTCCCAGGGCCAGTGCTCTGTTTAATATGGTATATGCAAATTGGTCGTAATTATAATTGGCTCTGACAACCTACCTATAAGTCCCTTGTATATGATAGGACATGTAGATTTAGGGACCCCAGGGTATATGGGGTACTCCTGAGTATAATGCTGTGGTCATGGTGTTATTCGCCCTTCCCCTCTCTTCACCAATTACACACAACCATACAATCCTCACACTCCACTCACCACACATATTACCTCTTCCAGTCATCACAATTAATACAAACTCCCCTGACACACATCCATCCCCTCTTACACACGTCATACACTCATCACCAAAACATATCAACACCCTTTGTAGTACTCTACTAATACTCACCAACACTAACTTACAAACAAATCCCTCACAGTATTCCACAAAAGCAATACAGACCACACACATCAGCACATCAAAACAACACAAACTTTCATTATACTTATCGTCACACCCCCTCCCACCCTCATGACTACACAAAGAATACAAATCATGACCAATCTTTACCCCTACATTCTCACTCTTCACAAACATCTACCAAAAGCACCCCAACACAGCAACATGCATTCACCCGCCTCTCATCCATTGCACAATTTAGACCCTTACATAATGATCCACATGCTCCTCCACGACCCCTAACCCATACTCCTTCAACACTAAACAGGCACAAACAAAATAAACAACATGCCACTCGTAACAGCTTTGCATCCCCTTGTCTATTACATAATAAGGCTACCCTACAAAACAAATACACTCTTCATATCTCTCTCAGCCACCAAGTCCACCACCCCCACACACAGACCCAGCAAAATGCCTCCTAAGCCTGCTGGAAGAACACTATATTGAAAAACAAGACTATTGTGACCCTCATCAGTTATCACAACTAACAACACACCTGCTACAAGCTCAAAATATACTGCTCACCATTCTCCTAAACAAAACAACACCACCACTATCACACTTTTTCTAAACTGCCAGCTCATAAATGCTCGGTCACTCTCAAAAAGCAAGCACCACATCTATGACATGCTCACAGACACACAACCTGACATACTATTCATAACAGAATCATGGTCGGGAGATCACATGGCCCCAGTGTTGCATGAAGCCCTTCCTACAAACTATCAAACCATCACACAAAACTGTATGGGCAAGAGAGGAGGTGGACTAGCCATTATATTCAAACAAGCAATAAAGCTCAGTAAAAGAGACAACATTTCCATACAAGGTTGTGAAGCCCTCCTCACGAGATGCCACCCTACTCCAACTTCCTCCTGTAACTTTCTTCTCCTTTACAGACCTCCACCTAATAACTAAACATTCCCAGATGCTTTTCTAGATAACAGTCACAAACCTTATTACATTATACTCAAACCTATGCATTCTAGGGGACCCAAACATTTGGTTTGACAAACCCAATGTGCCCCATCCAAAAGCTATTCTGGCCTCGTCGCATTGAACCTACATCTGACTGTACACAATCCCACACACATCCCGGGACACATCCTAGATGTCATTTTTGCTAAGCCTGAACTAGTTACCGTTCATGGCATCACGCCAATCACATGGTCAGACCACCATTTGATAACTTTCCGACATCAAACACCACAAATCAGCACACCTCACAACTACTTACATACATACACCTTTCGACCATGGAGCAAACTCAATTTTGATTGCTTAGAAACACAACTAACAGCCAACACAGATCTAGATACAATTAATTCTGTTCCAAGACTTTATGAGTGGCTACAGGGATCTTTTGGTATCCTAATACCACTTAGAAAAACTAAACAGGACAAAAAAAAAAAAACACCTTGGAGAAACACGGAACTTAAAAAGATAAAGCAACAAATCAGAAAGTTGCAGCGGACCTGGCTCAAAACAAACAACAGTAAAGACAAACTCCAGCTACACAAACTTAACAGAATATACAAATCATCAATCAAAAAAGCTAATAAAAGGTACTACTCGGACAGAATTCAAAATGCTAAATCTACAACCAAAGAATTTTATAAAATTCTCTATGAATATTGAAAATCAAAATGCATGGAAGGAAATCATCCTACTACTCAAGACTTCACAAAAAGCTGGCACCTCATTACACAACCAAGGCAGACACATTGGACTCCTATTGAAAACAGAAGAAAACCATCAGCACCAACCCCTTTCCTAAAATACCCTCTAAGAATAAACCAACCCAGCCTCTACAGGCCTTCAAACAAATATCACAAGGTGAATTTATGGATTTGGTCAAAGCAAGCAGACCTGGTTGCCCTTCTGACCCTTGCCCACCACACATCTTCAAGAACATTCTTTTATCTACTTCTGCTGCCACACCTGTAAGAAGAATCATCAACAACTCTTTAACTATAGGAACTTTTCCTGTAGACCTGAAAAAAGCATACATACGACCATTATTAAAGAAAAAAAACCTAGACCCGCAGGACCCCAACAACTACAGACCAATCACAAATGAACCTTTTCGGGGCAAATTGATAGAAACAGCAGCATTCGCCCAGATGTCAGAATTCATTGAAGACAATTCCATACCTTCAGACTACCAAATTGGATTTTGCCCAGGAAGAGGTACTGAATCTGCACTCAGAGCATTCTGGGATGATCTTAAAAACACAGTTGACCACAATTGAGTTGATGCACTACTTCTCTTGGACCTCTCGGCTGCCTTTGATATGGTTTACCATGACACCCTAATTCAAAGACTCCACGAAGCCGGCATAGAAGGGACTGCTCTCGACTGGATCACATACTACCTTGAAAAAAGAACTAATATCATCTATTCTCCCCCTTCTTGTCCAAACCCTACCTCACAAAAGCAGGGGTCCCCCAAGAATCGATCATCTCTCCTTTGCTTTTCAACATCTACATGATATCATTACCAGAAGTGATCAATGATTTTCAACTCATATGCTACAACTATTTAGATGACACACAAATACTACTTAAATTAGAATGCCCCCAAAACATTGAAAACTCACAAATCTTCAGTTGCCTCAGAGCCGTTGATCACTGGATGACTTGGAGCCATCTCAAACTAAATGCCTCCAAAACAGAAATACTCATATGCGGTGAATGGAAAAATAATGACCCACTGTGTGCCTTGCGATACCGGACCACCTCCTCAATTATCCGAGGAAGTTAAAAATCTAGGAATTACCATGGACTCCAAGTTAACAATGAATGCCCCAGTGGACAAATTAGCATGAACAAACTTCATCACCTTGAAGGCTCTATGACGCATCTTTCCCCACCTCGGATTTCCACACAAGGTGCAGGCTACTATCTCGCTTGCACTATCCAAACTGGATTATGCCAATGGCCTCTTCCATGGATCATCTTTATCTAATATGAAAAAACTACAACATATTCAGAACTCCATTGCCAGGCTACAATTACATGTGAAGCCACATGTCCACATCTCACCTGCCTTGAGAGCACTACACAGGTTACCCACTGCCAGACATTGCACCTTCAAGCTGCTTTGTATCACCCACAAAGCTATACATGGAACAGGACCGCTCTTTAGCAGAAACAAAATCACCAAATACATTCAACAAAGGAACCTCCACTCAAGATCGGCACCCCGCCTTAGAACACCACCATACAAGATGGTACATCCTTCTCCGTTTAAGCAGCCAAAATATGGAATTCATTACCCCCAATATAAGATCCACAGATAACCATCTTGTCTTCAGAAGACTACTCAAGAGTTGACTCTATCCTTCATAACCACCATATTTAAACAGCTATGGACTGCGAATGCCTGTGCTGACAAATATTTGTAATCTGATCGTGTGTATATTCTAGATATATATAGTTCTTTAGGAAATATATATTATTACTATGTCAGAACAATAAATCACACACATACTCTTTAAACCTGTTTAACTAATGTATATTTACTCATGGTTTAAATATGTATATGTATGTATATATATATATATATATATATATATATATATATGTAGGTGTATATGTGTGTGTATTCATGTGTGTATGTATGTGTGTGTATATATACGCTGTGTCACCTGTATTAAGAAATAAAATTATCAACTGAATTCGAGCCTGTTGGATGCAAGTTTACTTTACCATTGAAAATTCACTGACGGGATCGGTGCAGCCGTCAGATGGCTAATTGTCCATCTGTTGACGAATTATATATATATATATATATATATATATATATATATATATATATATATATATATATATGTGTGTATGTTATTCCATGCTTAACATGTTCATAGGTCATTGCATAGTTCCTAGATAAGTTCTTATATTAGATACTTATGAATCCCTGCCCTCATTTTATATCACAATTATCAAATGTTTTATTATCATAAGCATTTGGCTATTCAAAAATGGAGTAAAGATAAATACATTTTAGAAGAGTACACTTATTAACTTCAAATATTACAAATCTTGAAAGCCTTTGTTTATATAAGACTGCTTTTCTTTTCAGATTATACCCATTATATTCCTTGAACATATATTTCCTATGTATTTACATATCTATTTGTTTATTACTCTAGTCCTACTGTACTAGAGAAAAATTAAATAAAAATAAAATAAAATCTATAAATACAATTCAAATTATAAGTAAAAAATATATATAATGAATAAATAAGTTAAATAAAAATAATGATCAAAAAATGTGTGTGTGTGTATATATAATATATATATATAAATAAATATTATATTTTACTTTTGTAAGCTTTACTTTGTCTACCCATCATCATATGTCATGTCTCTATCAATCTATCCTCCATCCCCACTCTGACTTTTCCCAAACCCCTTCTACTACTTTCATCTCTTAAATAACCCTGCCAAAGCTCTTCCCTCCTCTTCCACATGTAACTCACCCAAACCTCAGTTTACTACCATGATCTCCCAAACAACCCTACTAAATTCTCCCTCATTTATCTCACCTCTGACTCATCCAAAACCCCTCCTACTACTATGATCTCCCTAACCCTTTCCACAGACTCTTCCCTCCTCCATCCGACCTCTACTCGTCCCAAGCCTCATCCTTTTACTATAAACTCCCAATTAACACCTCTGGATTCTTCCCTCCTCTACCCCTCCATTACTCCAGTCAGTCCAACTAACAAACTCACATATCCGCGGCTCAAATTAACTCATAATAATACTGAAACTGTACTCATATTTCCCTATACTAATCCACCACTAATTCCGTTTGGGTTCCGGAGTAGCATGCTACTCACCAAAAGGTGATTTGACGCCTCATCAGGGGTATTAAGTGCTATATAAATACTATTAAAATTACAATTGTAAAGGCAGGCCTGCATTGTTGGCTGCTTTTAAGTTCAAATTAACGCCAAATTCAACTTTGGAATTAAAGTACTTTCAAGGTCTCAAACTACCTTATTGTTGCATATAAGTCACCCCTAAGGTGATTCCTAGGTGCCCCCAAGGTTGAGTGTAGTGTAATTCTAAACAGTGACCTTATAAAATATGTTTTATAAGTCCTGGTGAGGGAAAAACAGCCAAATGTGTTTTTTCCATTGTAGTCAATGGGTTCTGTAGGCTAACAGTGGGAAACTTTATTTTACAATAATGAAGTCTTAGTTCCAAAAGAGATGAGCTAGAAAAATAGCAACTTTGGTACCATATTAAATGTTATAATAAATCCAACAACTTGCAAATGTTGACTTTAAAATAACTAGCACAGGGAAAGAGTTTTAGAACTCTTTCTGAAAGTTACCACATTCAGCCCTGTAGTGTTCTTTCCTGATTGGTCAGCCTCTGGCAGCCTGAGCCAGGCTACATTAATGAGGTGTGAAGTGGCCTGGGCTGAGACAAATGACAAATCTGATGGGCGGAGAACTGCTGCAGCAGATAGAGTAGCAGGATGGGGAAAGAGCATCCAAGCTGGTCTCCAAAGGAGGGAAAGCCACTTGGGACAGAAACTGGACCTCCCCCGTTTCCTGCTCCCCCCAACAAATGAGAGCCCTGCAGATTAGATTAGGGGAGGGACTGGAAAGGGTGAGTTAAGGGGGACTTAGCCACACCAGTGGGTGGACTCAGACAGATCCTACCTCCAAGGATGAATTTTTACCATCTAGGATTTTTAGAGAATGTTGCTTTCTGGGGCTGATTTTTGCCACACTTCACAGGAAGTGGTCATCCCAGTGGGTGGTGGCCTGCCCATCCCATGAGCAAGGATAACTATTGTGGAGATACCCCGCAATTCAGATCCCTCCTGGAAGAAGATAATGGAGATGGACTGCTCTGCTGAACCCCTGGTTTGCACCTGAAGAAGCACTATTAAGGATTGCACCAGCTGCACACTTTGGGCTTCACCAAGAAAAGGACTTTGCCTTGCTTCTGCAACTACAGGAGTGGACTCCCTGTAAGCTGCAGGGACAAATGAGCTGGCTAGAGTCCCCTGCATCAAGTCCTGCATGAAGAGCCCAGCTGACCAGTGTCCATTTGAGGATTCTGACCGGGTGCATTCTGGGAATTGTAGTCTGAGCTCCCAAGGAGCAACACGGAGCTTCTGAAACCTTGGATCAATTTTGTGGACACTTCAAGGAAGAAAAAAGGACTTCTAGAAGAAGATACAGAAGCTTGAAGACGTTTGGAGAAACTATTGTAAATAGCTCCATAAGTTGAAGAGGCGCACTGCAGGAGTTGTAGTCCCAGACTTCAAGAGGCAAACCAGGTCTATGGACCACTTTTCTGAATCAAGAAGCACTCCTGAAAGTAAGTGTAACAGTGTTACATCATGGGTGGCCTGAATCTTTGACTTTGTTCCTGTCCAGTGCAACCTTCTTTAACCATAGGTGCCCAATTTGCTTTTAATTTATAAAAATTCTTATCTCTGGTTCCCTATATTGGATTATTGTCGTTTTGGTGTCATTTTAAAGATAGAAATATTTCCTATGTTCATAGAGTGGTGTCTGATTTTTGTTATTTATTGAATGTTAGTTTTTTACTGTTTTGTTGCTATTACACGCTTTACACAACTGCTCGTTGTGCAAGATACCAAGAATTGAGCAAGGATTAATTTACTGGAATCTTGACTGGACCTAGTGGGGGACTGTGGCCTATTGCTAATTGAAGGTACCCACCTGTCCTTAAAAAAAAAAACAACACTGTCCAACAGTGATATTTTTCAGTCCTCATGAAAATAAATAAAGGATGATTAGCTTTAACAACTTTGATCAATGGGCATGGCCATTTAGTAAAAAAATGATTGATACAGGCAGACTAAACAATGGAAAGGGGACCATGGGAAAAACAGAAGGTGAGTTAACAGCCCAGATAAAGAATATGACAAGGGAGATGGCAATGCACAAATTCACATAATTGTATTCTGAAGAAGGGAAGCTCCTTACATTATCCAAGACATCAATAGCACATGGTTTATTTTGACTTCACTTGCCATCCTCTGAATCTACCTCATAGTTCATGCTGAATATTGAGACGGCAACTTCGCATATGTGATCATACAAATCCTTTATAAAGAACCAGAAAACCTGCAAAGGGATTTTCTTGGCATTAAGCAGGGATCAGATGTAGAAAAAGAGAATGAAAAAGGCTACTATACACGCTGCACAACATCTTTACCTTCTGACAGTGCACAAAAATTGATGAAACATGAGAAATAAAGGAAAGCACACTGTCAAACATTTTCATTTAAACTTTTAAAGATCTGTATTGTTTTTTTAAGTATTTTACTAAGCAACATGCCATTTGAAAACAAAAGTGGTGGGGAATAGGAGCCACTGTGCCTGCATCAGTATGCCACTTTCTCAAGAGCCCACAAAAGTAGACAGAAATATCGAACTGAATTTCGGTGTGAAACAAATGACTTTAATTGTAGGTAGGCGCATTTCTGTAGACAGTTATCTTAGTAGCAAGTATGGTGTCTTAAACAGTGTGCTACATTGTCTCACTGGCTTCAATGTTTAAAACTTAGCAGTAAACTCTACACCTGTCAGATCTGTCATGAAGTCAGGTAACATGGTGTGTAGACACCAGATTAAGTTGACTATACTGATGGGCGAGCGCAGTGCAGTGCATGTGGCAAACCGCCTTGTGGTGGCTGGGAAATCAAAGCAGATGAAGGTGTGTGGTTTGGCGTCTACATCCAAGGGCAGGTCTTCCAAGCAAACCTAAAGAGAAATATTTATGAACAAGATTGTTGCTGATCTTTGCCTTGCTTCATCTCATGATTTGAGATTTGTTCATTTATATGCTAGTTCGTTCACCTATCACCATACTGCACCTATTATCCTGGTCATCTCAGACCTCATTACTTTTCATTCCTGTTCCATGCAAACCATCCTACTGCTTCATGCATCTGCTTTCCATCTTCCCTTCATTCTTCTCATTAAAACGACCCTAGCTTCATGGAGCAATGCCACACGGCCTGGGGAGTACAAACTGAAAGGGAAAAAGACCGAGTTTCAACTGTTCATGTAGAATGGTGCATACTTACCTGTGATAGCATATCTGTCAAAAGCGAGAGATGCCTAGGGACTCTGTATGGAAGAGTTAACCCTGTTCTCTGCAACCAATTCTCCTTTGCTCCTGGGAAATACCGTAAGCTCTGGGACAAATTAGCTGTAAGAGTAGAGGGGCACACAAGGGAGTCAGGCGGATTATCATCAAACTCCCTTTGTACCAATACCTGACAAGATCTGAATGATTTCTAGTGCAAAAGAACACATTCATTCTTAAATCCAATGTAGAATGCAGCAAAACATTCAATTTTTTTTTTCATTTCATATATTTGCAAGAGACAACCTCAGAGGTAAAAAGGGGATTATCCTTGGGGATTCTTAAATCACATTTAGTCACTATATCGCTGCAGCAAGGCAGCTCTCAGAGAAAATTATGTCAGTAAAAAACTATAAGAAATTTAAGAAAAGTCCTAAAGCAAGTTTAGAAGGACATGATGTTAGTGAGAAAAAGTTTCTCTAAATTATAGGATTTTGAGTCAATACACTGCATGTTTTTGTGGAGGTAAGGGGAATTAGGTATATCAGAAAGTCGAGTTCTGAAGAGTGGATTGTGAGTGCCAGTTTATAGGTAGTGAGGTTTTGTAGACCGCATTGAAACTACAAATTCACTTTTTCTTAACTTTTACAGACATATGTGCCCTAATGCGGTAGATGGCACAGGTGATCCAAAAGTCAGGTGGGGAGGGTGGAGGGAGAGGTGTAAAACATATGAAAGCACCAGTGGTAAGAGTTATGAAAATTATTGAACCATTCAGCTCATTGAGTTCGATGTGGGTGTACAGTACAGTGGATGCATGTGGGCTTGTCTGTAATTAGACATAGTGCAAAGGCATTTGGCGATGGTCATTTTGGTGAGCCTAGTCTCTCTTGGAAAACAAAGTTATGGTGGTTCTTGCAATGTTCAAGGAGCTGCCTTGGTCCACAGTTTTATTCAGTCACCCTTGGAATTGCCAAGTATTGGACACTTTATCCCTTTTGCATCTTACTTGCATCACTTAGTGTGGTCAATACTGTTCGACACAAAGAAAGCTGGGGTTACTTTTCATGTCACCAGATTTGGCCCAGCTTCATTAGTTCACACTGATAATCTGAGACTGCATTTTATAATACCCCCTATAATTAGTGCTGGAATCCCTTAAGGCTGTGTTTAAACTGACCTATACAGGTGTTAAGGTTTCTGTAGATAAAGGACTTTTCTGCCATTATGGGTCTGAACATTTCTTGTGATTCCGACTTAGCGGACTTCCTCCAGTGGGGTGACTTGATCTAGAGATGCTTCAAGTGTGTGGTGGCTATTAATTGCTATCCTTTTTCTATGGCTAGTTGGGCAATACCTTTATCATCTCCACTCCTCTGCCTGTGTAGAAATGGGCATAATGATGTGGTATGGGTTGACAGCCAAGGGATCTCACTTGCTTCATAGCTCCTCCTAGTCTTGGTTACAGATACGAAGAAAACAATGGGTGCCAATACCAAAACAATTGCCCCTATGCCTGAGTGCTTTAGAATGCCTCACAAAATGTCCACCAGATTGAGATCCTGAAGCATAAATGATTGATAGTTGTCAAATTTGGCAAGAGTTAAGAGTGTGTACAATTTCAACAAAAGTGTATTGTGCATAAAGTCTGGTTATTTTTGCTGTGTCTTTACTTATCATATCGGTAGCAGTTAACTGTCATGCTTAAATAACTGTTTAATTGTATACTTTCACCTTTTCCATTTAAAAACAAAACATACTATCCAGTAATCTGAAAACCAAACTAAAGAATATAAACAAATGATGGAACAATTTAAGTAGAAATGAAAAAATTCACTTGAATATTTTATTCTGACTTTACATGCGGTGTTAAAAAACAAAAAGGCCATAAGTATTTACACATCCACAATACAGTTTACAAGATATCTACACAAGTGAAAAGTACTCTACACGACGAATAGAGCTACTTTATTTTAGGGTTACTTTTATGCCTTCCCATTAAAAAGGTACAATCTGGTTTACCTTTGCACAAGTGGATAAAGCAGATTAACAGATGAAATGTTTTAGTTAAAAGTCTGAACAGAAATACTGATAGAACTCACATATACAACCTACAAGGCAGCACAATGTTACACAAAGTTAGAAGGGGTCACGTAGGTTTGTTGTGCAGTTTAATATAAAATTAACTTGAATAGCTTTTTATTACTTATAACAGGAATTCAAATCGGCTTTGATGGGAAAAATGCCAGGGAATTTTAACAAGAATAGTGATAAATACATGTTACAAAGTTGCACAAGATTACAAATTGTTATCCAGGTTCATTTAGTTATATTGTTTCCCTTTAAGTAAAGTTGTATTGAAGATATGTTAAGTTTATTATTTTTAACTTTGTATATATATTGAGTTTATCATTTCCCACTTTGTAGATGAACAAGTTTCTTTCAAGTGTTCTAATGTTTAGTAACAATTGCAATCTTTGAATAAAAATATACTCTAGTTCAGTGTTGAAACAGAGCATACAATAGCTATGCAACTGACAAAAACCTTGCATGAAGACATTTTAGTGCTATTCTAAAGTTTGTAGAAACAGTGCTAGTCTTTCAAGAATTACAAAATCATCTACATATAAACCCTTATCATCACAGAATAACACGTTTGTTTGTTTGCCTTTGTAAATCTTGTCGGGGTCTCTGCCTCTGCTGTAATTAACATCCTGTTCCATTTAGGGTATGGTGATGTGCAGTTTCAAGCTAAGATCACCATGTTTGCACAACAGCCAATGCTAGCGTGTGCCTGTAGGAGCTTGTAAATGACATACGCAAGTTAAACAGGTGCTGCATTACCCAGAACACTCACTAATTTCACATTATGTGTAATTTTCATCTTCAATGTGGAATGCATTCAAAGAGGGCGCTTTAATGCTCCTGTCTTTTCATTCATGGCTGCCATTTCCAATTAATTTGTTTTCTTTTTCATCTTTTTCAACTGTTTGGGAGTCTTCTAAGGAACAAATACATCCAGCACTCAGAAAATGTGATGTGCTACACCGAGGACACAACATATTATAGTACTGATATCATTCTCATGAATAAGGCACAAAATGCACAGATTCAGATAAACATACACATACAGTAATATTTACAGAATATCGTCATTGCCTGCATGACTTCCAAATACATACTTACATTAAGCAACATAACAATTGCACCACTGTTGTTTTTCACATACCACTCACGCCAGACCAGTTTGTCTTTCTTCTGAAGATTAGTTTGCCAACAAAGGGTGAAAATTTGAATATTACTAAAAAAAATCCTTTTAGTATAAAAGAATCAACCAAGGGGCTTCTTAACTAAAAGCTGCCATTAACACAAAGTGTGGATCACATTCACAGTGGACAGGTAGCCAGGACTACCATACAATGGACTATGGTACTACCACAGAGCAGGAAGATCCTCAAAATGGTTCACAACAGAAAGGTGCACAAGTTGGATCTATAGCAGCAATACATTTAGAGGAGAATCATTGTAATCTTAAAACTGGCTAGCTTATACGGCTCAGCTCATGAGTTTAATTACAAATAGCTCCAAATAAATCTTAAATCTGAACCCAGTGGATAGCTGATGGAAATCAGTCATCTTGCTTGTTGTGACATACCCAGTGTACAATCCCAGCATAAAAGAGACCATAGGAAACCTTAAGTGCATTGTTGTGTGCAAGGTACCAACCAATACCAACGCATACATATACACATGATTTATATGCAGTGTAAACCAAATGCCACACATGAAAAATGCTACGGCTGGGCCAGACTGAACTTCTGTAAATTGCTTCTTCGCACAGAAGTTCTTCAAAACATTACCATATTCTGACATTTGTGCAAGAGGCAAGGTGAATGCATACATATTAAAATGTTCACATTTAATGGGAAGACCACTCAAACAGTAGTCTAAAATGAAACCCATTTTTCAAGTATTTGCTCAGTATCAGAGTACTGTATCAGTTATTCACCATGGTAAATTATTCCCGCTGTGCTACATGTCTCCATAGCGCCAAACAAAAGAAATGTAATGACCAGCACATTCCTTTGTTTTCATAGCAATTTCGTTGTTTGTCTGTTCCAACATTATGCATGGCAAAACAAATATGTTGCTGAAGTAAAGACAGTTTCTTTGGCCAATTCCTTCTCCTCACTAGACAAGCAGGTCTCTGTCTTACAGGTATTCTTACAACATATTGTTAATTAGTACCGATTAATACCATAAATGTTTATTCATTAATCAGGTTTTAGTAGCTGTACTTGTTCATTTGTCTGACAGGTGTAGTTTGAGGACCAAACGAGGGTTTTGGTGGGACATCTGGTTTTATGGATGGTGTCCTCTTTACTCCTGTACGAGGAAGAGTTCCATGGCTTGTATAGCTGCTCTGTCGGGACAACGAAGGAGGTGCATGAACAGTCACTGTTGTTCCTTGCATGTAGTCCATTCTTGTGCCAGGAGCAGGGGGCATGTAACTGCCTCTGCTAACACTAGGCTGTCTGGACAACAAAACACCATTTGGTGAGTTCATGTTTTTAGGAAGTGCAGATATTGAATGCCTTTGTGATGACATTTTAGGATGGCTCCTTTGTCGCTCTAGTGATGCCATTGGTCCCGTTGGAGTTGTTGGAACATCCACTCTTTTTGTTGGACTGTTTCTAGGAAGAGAAGTAGGGGAGTAGAGGGATGCTTCTCGGTTTGGAACCTTGGGTGGAATTTCCGACAAATTTCCCATGGTATCTAACATCAAAGTGGGGTGTGGAGGTTGGTGACCCACTTGGTGCGTTAACTGTATATCTCCCAGTACAGCTTTGGGATTACTGGCTGTTTCATTTAAATGTTTCAGGAAATCATTCAGGGTATTTCTGGAATCAACAGATCGCCTGTGGTCTCTTTTGCTTGAAGACTTTGTCAATTGGTGATCAATGTTTTGGATTTTCTTGTCTGTTTTGTGGGCATTGGAATTTGAGAATGAAGTATTGTAGTCATGTGTTGCATTTGGAAGAACCACAGCACTAGGAATATATCCATGACTCGGAGGTGAATGTGGTGGAGGGCTGGAAGGGAAAAATTGAGGACTTTTTAACGCTGGCTCTTTACGTGAAGTGTTTATGTTATTTTGTGCCTTTTCCCATTGGTTTTTAATTGGTTGCAGACCCTTCTGGTGAAGCACTGGGGTGGACTCTGGAGTTGGAAGAGCTGCAAGTTCAGGGGGCTGGGACTGGGTCTCCATTAAGATGGTGGACTTGGTATCTCCACTTGGTGGCAACTCCTTTCTACTTGCCAGTAGATTTGTATAGAGCTTAGGTGAATCAATATTGTGCTGATATTCCTTGACTGGACTGTCGAACAAACCATTTAACTTTGCAAAACTTCCACTTGAATCGGTGCAAGACTGAGCAGACTCTGCATCCTTGTGCATCTTTCTGGGTTTCCTTATGAAGATCTCTCTGTAGCAATAGACTGCAACCCCAGCAATAAACGATCCCAGAACGAAAGCTGCCAGGACACAGGTGATCAAGACGTTCATATGTACCATATGGTTGGAGTCTCCCGACTGAACTTCCCATCTTACACCTAGAATAAATATATATTGGTACATATTATCAAGTCAATAATGTCTATATATCACCAGCAAACACTATAGGTACACAATACTGCTAAATGTTAAACAAAAATAGGAAGCTATCTAAATGCTAACTATATTATTTACAAAATGCATCAACTAAGGACAACAGAAAATGAATTCTAGTTAATGCAATAGCTCAGATACGGCACAGAGGTATTAACACAGATGCCTAAAAACGTAGGGCCTCATTACGAGGCGGTGGGCCAACCGCCAGGCCACCAGCCCCGTGGAGAGGAGATCACCGCAGAGCTGGCAGTGTCCCCCCTTGGTCAATTACAAGGTTTCCACTGGGCTGACTGGCGGAAACCCCTGAAATCAGAAGTTTCCACCAGTCGGTCCATTTGAAACCATGCAGCAGCATTGGAATCAGCTCCTCATGGAGCCAAGGCCAATGCCGTTGCACAGAAGGGGCCCCCAGCACCCTCAGAATACACACTGTCTGCCGTAGCAGACAGTGCGCATTCCGAGGGTGCTGGGCAAGGGGTCCCCTGCACTGCCCAGAATATGGCCGTGTGCAGTGCAGCGTCCCCGCTGTGGCCCCCAGCATTGTGTTTCCGCCAGCCTTTTCATGCCAGAGTCCCCCCATGAAAAGTCTGGCAGAAACTGGAATCGTGATCAGTACAGTGGTGCTGAACTCAGCACCGCTGTGGCTGACCACCACTCCGACTGCCGCCATGTCGCAGGGAATCAAGTTCCTGGCAGTGGCGGTGGTCCCCTGGTGGTCCGACCGCCCGGGTTGTAATCTGGAGGACTGAACCGCCACCGCAAGGCTGGCAGTCTCAAGACCACCAGACTTGTCATGAGGACCTTAATTTTTGTAACAAACATTGATATAAGTGGTCCAGTTTATCTACACACAGATGTTTGACAATCAGTAATCCTAAAAAATAGTGTCACTTATCTTGTTTCACTCTTGTCTACTGCACTTTTATCGCACTGAAAAATACCCCTTATCATCTTACTTAAAAATGAGAGTGTTACAACGGACAGATTAATGCTTCTCCGCGTTGATTAAGCATTTAAGAAGTTTGCACATTGTTAAAGTAAAATAAAATGGGAGGAACACTGCCTGCACACATTAATCAAGATGGGGGTCTCTCCTTTTGGCTGTATGGCTTACGTTTTCCAATCTACAAATGTTACCTGAAGTACAAATAACTGTATTTGACTACCACTGGTGATTTCCGCTGGCAAATTGAGGTGAGAAGGTGCCAGTACATTTGGACTGGCAATTAATAATTCATGTGAAGATTTGTTTCTCAATTCCCTTTCTAAATTATGACTCACTATGAAAAGAATAACAGGATTATGCAAATGAGGTCTAAATCTGTACATCGTACATATGGTATTATGCAGCGCTGTTAATACTGTGGAATAATTATTAACTTGTACACTCTTATCTCAGCAGTAGACTTTAGGTATTTTATCCCATGGGCTTAAATTTTATTTCCGTAATATACATTGCACTTCTTCCAATTTCTTAGTTGCTTCCTAACATTTGCTAGATTGAATATAATTTTTAAATCGTATTACTGCATCAGAATGAGAGGTAATACTTTCAAATAAAGTTTAAAATAAGCACATTCATATGTCAAATAAACAACACTTTATGCAAAAGGCACGAAAACACATATTGGATTAGTTTCTAGGCTGGGAATTAATACGGTAAGCGGCTTTAGTTGTTAGAAAACCACAGACAATGTTCATGTAACTGTTAGTCCATCAGTACCTACTTTTGCTACTGTGTAAGGGGCATGCAATAGTCCCATCTATTTCAATGAGAGGATAAATGGCGAACTGTTTAAGAATATCCATCTTTGTTAGAGGCAAGGCCTTTGAACATCTTGCAATGTTCTGGGTTATGAGTTAAAATGGCGTTGTGCAGAAAAGAAAAGCAAGGAACAAATAAACTAAGCAAAAAGTAAACAAAGAGGCAGTTTGGTTGAAAACAAAACATAAAATCAATCACATTGAAAAAATAAAGAACAATAATAAACGAGTATAGTGACAAAGTGATCAACTTAATGGAACAAATAAAGTATTAGAAAAATAACTTGTTTAAATAAAACATACTGAGATTAGGATAAAATGAAAAAATGCACTGCCATCATGGCTGAAAGGAAAGCTGATCCCACAGTAGGTATTTCGGATTGAATTAAAGTCAGAAGATATCAATATATTTAATAGCCAAGCATTAGAAAAACATGACAGCTATTTGCCATCATACATGTATTTGGATAATGTAAGAGATCACTTTAAAAATATTAATATTTAAAATAGAACAATATTTATGGATCAGTACCACAAAGTTAACGTGTACAGTGGCACCTCGTGGAAACCTGTTTTCTTTACTCGAATATAGCACCTGATTTAAGGTTTTTCGGTTTCACAAGTGCACTATGTGTGAGACATCAAAATTATATTGCTTATTGTCTTCAGATTTCCTTTCAGCTATGCATGTTTCCCTTTTAAGGCCTTACCCTTTGGGACACCTGATATTGGATCAATATAATCGGAAGTCTCTGGGTCATCTTGGACTACAAACTTCCGAGAGCCAGTCTCTTTAGGTTCCCAGGAACCAATCACATTGGGTGATATTACTGGGGCGCTTGTCACTGCAGTTACAGAAGATGAGGGCAATTCCTGGTCTATGGTAGCAAATATATTTTCATTATTTCGTGTTTATTCATACTCATCCACTCTTGCCAGATTAAGTTATTTCTCCAACAAACACCTTAACCCATCATGATAAAGAATTAACTAGAACAGTAAACATGTATTAGTCTGAAACACTATTTGATGACATTCCATTACATTAACAATACAACACTAACATCTGAACTATGGAATCATTTTAAATGGCTAAATGGGCAATGAAACCCGAAGTTTATCTAGAACAAGAATCAAAATAACTCCCCAACCGTACTTGTAATCATTTTAGGAAAGTTTTTCTTTTCCAAAGAAAGGGGACACAAAGAGGTGACATTTGTCACTCATGTACAGAAGATGACACAAAAAAGGCATTCGCAATGTATGGTCGGGTGATAGAAAGTAAAGCTGTGTGTGCTATCGTGCTGTGAAGAGGCTGCATTGGCCAATTAAGATGTTTAATAAAATATCTGCCTCAATAAATGATGAACTCTTAACATGCAGGTACACAGAGGTGAAGTGCTGAGCAAGAGAAGACCAGCTGTCTCTACTATTGGTGGCATATGAGCAAAAGCACAAAAATGGAGAATTGCCAACTGAGCAAAAGGAGGGGAAAAGGGCTGAAAAATGCTGAACTGAAGAAAAGAAAGGGTAATTCATAAAAAAAACTAACCAGATGTTGGGTCGCCAAATATTTTGTAATCTGGTGTAGTTGTAGTAGGCAAAAGGTCTAAAAGAATTAAAGGAACAGGTAATCAGTGAAAAATAACAAAAAGGAAAAGAAAGTGCTCAAACGCTATAGTAGTTTAAAAGGAAAACAAAATATTGTAGATCATAAAAATTAAATTGGTTTAAATTACTTTTCAGTGGAGGCCCCATGAAGTTAGATGCAAAACAAAAGGTAAAGGCGTTTCCAACACTGAGCGCACACTGAGCACTGCAATCTGAGGAAGCTCAGTTAGGGGCGTGTGCACACTGTATGAGTGTGCTCGGAAGACACATTACAATCTAATGTGAAGGGCTTCCAAATCAGAATTACCGCTCCAGAGGATTTAACCTTGAGAGTGACTCAGTCTTACCATGGCAGTCTCCAAGATGTGCTGTATTACCGAATTCCACGTCTTGCTCATAGGCCGTGCTGTAACGGTAAAAAGGTAAAATTCATATCAATATATTCGCCAGGGGAAACGAATAACAAAAATTTACTGAGTGTCTGCATGAACAGTTCTGTAACGCAGTGGGTGTTAGAAAAATTCTTACCAGTGCATTTTGTTACTGCAAAAACAAACTTCCTGATCAGATTAAATGATAGGTCCTAACATTCTTCTTAAAATAAAATAATTTTTTTCTGAAAATATACCCTAAACCCATCAAAAAGTGCAGCGTTTATATTATTTTATCACATGTACATGTCACATGAGTGTGAGGGGTTACACAGCACTGAAGTGCCTCGGAGTTTCTCTCAGTGGATTGATGGGATCCAAATGGATAACGCTACTCATGACTTGAGTGTGTAGCGGAAACACTGATTGGGGCACGGCTAAACAAATAAGGTCAAGTAATTTCGAATGAGACGAGAATGAATATTTACATTCGACAGAAATGGACATTGAATTCAGGGTCACACGATATCAAAGAAAATGCAATGTTCTTCTCTTCTAGTGGTTTGAAGTATCCTACTTTGCCATACGTAGCTTTCCATTCACAAGCATTTATAAAACAACTAAACAATGCAAGACATCTGCTCCAGGTCTCAAATAAAAACTGCCCATAGTTCATTTGTATGCTCATCCATGTTTTGTTGCCTTTCATACCTAGGGTCAGATTTTCAAAAATGTCAGTATTAACATTTAGATTAAGAAACATTTGCACAGTACAGCAAATCTATGTACAATATTTGTTCTATATCCTCTGCAAATGTAACTGTACATATTTGTTGCATCAGATGCAATACAATTTGTTTCAGCTCTAATACAGTTTCTGCTAACAAAATAATCTCTCATCAGCAAACGTGGAGAATGGCTGTCTAAATGTAATTTGTTAAACCAAACCTACACAGGGATGATCACTAAAAAGTCATTTATTTGATTAGATGTCTACATTTGCTTTCACTGCAATGCAAACATGTACACCTGAATAACAGCTGCAAAGCTAACATTAGAGAGAATTCTCTGGAAAACTCACGAATGATCTGCACAACACAATGCTCTCCTGCATGTTTTCAATGGTGCTGGGAATGTTTCTTGAAGAAAAAGGCAATGCTATGCACCCTCTCCCGCATCTTAAGCAAAAGGAAGTATTGTAACTATCTAAAACTCTTCAAGCACTATATTGTTAGGTCTGATATTGGCCAAGAACTTTTGATTCTCAGGCTCGAATACTAACACTGAAAAAGCTAACAGGCTGGCAGCCAATGCTAGATCTGTTGGCTTTGCCAGTGCTAGTTGAGGATGATTGCAGTCTGGTAGGCTTCTTTAAAACACACTGGTATAAATGTGATGCCTTCACACTTGATCTACCTATGATAAGAACATTTTTAATTGGGAAAATGATCAGAGGTATATTGCTACTACGCTGGACTAGAGTATGAAATAATTTGTCTCCACAAACATAAGCCATGTCCACACAGCACACCCCATTTCTAAGGGCGTACACAAACCAATGCAATAATATGATTAGCAGGTCTGCAGCTGTACTTACAACATGCCCAGCTTCACCTTGCCACATGAGCTGTGGTTAATCCAGGCACAGTAGGGATCCCGTGAAGCAATACAAGATCTGTCAAAATAAACAAGAATCAATTATTACAAAAATTTATGTTTTTATTCGAAATTAGAGTATGATAACAAATAAGGCTATCTTGCCTAAGTGATAGCATTAATTGTTTCAAGAAGTGTACAGTGACTCCTTGCACTGGCTTCAATGCACTGTTCATACAAGACAACAATATGCAGAGCTCAGAACAACAATAGGTACGCGAATAATTGAGTAAAGAGGGAAACGGAAGCCTTGGAGGTATACATTATAGGAGTAGACTGGTGGGTAATTTCTGAATATTAGAAAAAGTGTTTTCATAAAAAGGTTTTCAGGAGCAGCATGCTCTAGGTGAGTGGACATAGCGGGGGACCAGTGCTGAAGAACACAGAATTCCAAGCCTCCCTCTAGATCAGGGGTCTTTAAACTGGGGAGAGGGGGCACAAGTGATCCTAGGCGGGGACACCAGGATCTGGCCAAAATAATCATTATGCAGATAACTGCTTTGTTTTCAGCAGAAAAAACATTTATTGCATTTTTTAAAAGGTAACAGAATTTAACTGCAAGTTTAAATAAGTCTAGACGTATTTAAGCATTGCCTACTTAATAGAATAATTGTGAAAAATTCTGAGGGGGGTGATTTTTTTTCCTGGAAAGGGGGAGGTTGAGAAGTTAGAAAACCAGTGCACTAGATACTTATGTAAAGATTGAGCCACGTGATTTTCACAAGAATCAATTTCTAACAATAACAAACTGCCTATTTGCGGAGAATGCTACAATTGCAGTAGAGGCTGGGAAAAGAGACCCTCACTGAGACAGAGAGAAATCAACAATAAAATGTACAACAATATCTGTAAACGTGTTAGAGGAGAGGAAAGGAAAGTGGTGGTTTATGGAATATACAAAAAGAACATGGGTGTCATAAAAAATAGCAGGCTGGAGATAGGAGACTTTAGGCGCAAAGCTGTGGCAGTGTCGTTTAGCTCTGAATGGTCAAGGAGCATTGTGAAAATCAAGAATCACACGGATATTAAATTGTACGCACTTTTTGCACGATCCATAGCGCTCGCAGCGACTGAGGGGCACTCTAATAACACAACTGGAGAATGCCACAAACAATGCATGGTGCTCTCTGTCCAACTGAAGAGAAAGGACCCTTTTGTCCTCTTCACTGTCGGTAGCACACCTGTTAGAAAGGAGGGGAAAAAAACAGAAATTGCATGTTTTCAGGAAAACAACCCATCAGCCAAAGGGCACAATGTTCAGCAAGATAAACATATTTGATTTGCTCATAAATTATCTGCCTCGTCTGCAGGTACGGCACTTGAAGGCAATCAGCGGGAATACAAACGGCGGCAAAATGTGCATGATTTTCCTTTAATACATTTCCGGATGCTGTGCAGAATAACAATACCAGGAGAGCAGGATTACAATAATTTAAGTGCGCCATTCAAGGAATAGCGAGACATTTAAATCAGTGCTATGCTGAGTGCATCGTAAATCAACCTCGGTTTGTTTTCAAATTTATTTTGAAACGACTGCCACTTCCCCTGTTTTTATTGGGAGCGCTATGTGCCTCTCAGCAGGAACCACTCCGCCACTGAACAGCCTGCACATTTTTCAGGATATCGATAATGCGCGTCCGCCAGAGCCTGAGCCCCGCCTCCAGGAAAGCGCAGCAGTTACTTTGCTCTTTCGCCGCACATGAGTGATGGCCTTTTCTCGCAGAAGTTGCTGAGCTAACATGCGTCTCGCGAGCTACACAACGCCAAGGGTTTCAATACACTAGAGGCATATGGGTGGAGATGGGAACGGCAAATGGCCGGCAAGAACTAACATTTACCCCTTCCGTTTGAGTGTCCATTTTCTGCCTACAAAATCAGCCTTTTTGTTTGACAAAAGGTATACACGTGTTGATTTACCACATTTCTTCCAGCTACCTAACAAAATGGTAGGGCTATAAAGGGAGCTTTGCAGGAACATGCACACCCTCACAAGGCACCTGCAGTCGAACTGCATGAACCTTTCAAGTATCTGGCAGGGATCTGCCTGGTCCTGGGCAAGCAGAGGGAAGCAATGGCAGCGGGTGTAGTGTGTGGGAGCTCAGGGAACGTGTTGGGCAGCTGGCTGGGTGGTGTTCATTACACCATTTTGGGATTCAATTGCAAGGATATGTTCTTTTTTGTATGCCTGCTCTCTTCATGACACTTAAGTGTGTTCATGGTTGTAGCCTATAATTATAAAACCTCACACATGTATACTTGTAGTAAACAGTCTTTTAAGAGATTTGCACTTGGTGGGGGAGGGAAAATTAGACTCTGGAATATGTCGTGATCATTGGCCAACCTTAATGGACATCTGGCAAGAATCACATTTTAGGCTTTATGGTGAAACGCTGAACTCTATTCTATCTCTGTGCATAATGCTAAACTTTGAGGTTTTTTTTCTGTGCTGTAGATAGGACTTTGCTAATTTAAAATTCTTGCTTTCAAGACGGATTTTTCAAGGTACTAAGCTGGTCGCAGTGTTCTACCCAGTTGTTCTACAGTGCATTGTGTGTACTTGCTTACTAATGGGAGTTTTTTTAATACTGTGGTAATTTTACCTTGCTGCCATTTCATAGCGCTCTGTTACAGTTAGTTTTGTTTCAGAATGCTTTCCTGCACTAGAACTTTTCAGTACTGCAAATAACCAGTCCTGATTTTTCTCCTGGTGTCACTATGTTGCGGTCAAGTCTGGAAGGGATGTGCTACTTTAGGAGAGGAGGCAGAGAAGGACTGAGATATACATTACAGGCAGAGTGGCCTTTGTCGATAGGCCTGGGCATAGGGCAGAAGCCATGCTTCCATTTTGATTGAATCACTGGTTCTTTTTGCTTAGCTGGCGACGTGCATCTAATTAGAGATGTGCCCTTTACGCTGGAATTCTGTGGTCAAAGGTGGTGTGATCACTGCCCTTTTCTGCATCAGCACAAATTGAAAGGACCATTTAGAGAGTCATAATAGGTTTTACAACCCAAACCCATTATCCTGATTCATATCATTTCCAGGCTAAAGCAAACAACGGTGTCCATTCGTATTACAATACCAGCACACAATACAATACAAGGTTTTTAAAAGCACAGAGGTCGCAACAATCCTGTTTCACATATGAAATATAAGAAAAATAAGGAACGACCTTGACAGAGGTGAGGACAACATTTAAATGTACAACGCAAACATTAACCTATCTTAGACGCAGAAAGCATCTTAGATGTATTAAAGGGCAGATATCCAAAAGAACATAATACCTACTTTGCATGATTGTAAGCCTCAATCTCTTCCAGTAATATGCTGTCATTCAGAGAGAGGGGACTTGTCTTTGCCAAGATTTTAAGTACCACTCCGGCTTCTGAGCCAACAAAGATGACGGTGTAGTTGAGGAAGGGCCCAGCTGAGTGGTCGATAGCAATAGCAGTCAGCCTGTACCTGCCAAGGTGACAAAAAGTTCATTTTAGATTTGACACAAAAGCGTACCTGGTGCATAGGCCCCTTCCTCTCTGGGATTCCCTACCTGACTCGTGTCTTCGTGAACCAGGGCTCTTCGATGACCGATGGAATGGCAGAATCCATCAAAGGATGGGATTTGATAAAGGACAGGGTTTCGTCCGGGAAATCAGTAGACGTTTTGTAAGCCTCTGCTAAGCCATGCCTGGCACAGCAACCCGGCCTGAAATAAAAAAAAATGTTTTGATGGGAGAATTGCTTATTGCCTCTGAACATTTTTGTAACTGCAACCTGATTTTCTATTCCCTTTCTCTTCTTGGCAAGTTTTGTAAAATGTATTATAAACCCTGAAAGCCCCATAGGTTTACAGCCGACTGCAGTGTTCATACTTGATGTGAAGACAGCGTTGATTGCACATAGAAATAAGATAATTTAAATACATATTGTCTTTATGTTACACTGTCTTTCTGTTTTGACATTATTGTCATTACTCGTTTGAATAATGGTATACCTAGGCTTAGGTACTTTGTCTTCTGGTACAGCTGTCCAAACAGAGTCCGGGGTCTTTTGTTCCTTAAATCTCCCTTTGAATACTTTTTCAATGTCATCCATGCTGAATGCACACACCGCTGATCCAGGAATGCTGTAGTGTAAGAAAAGGTCATGGTGAGGAGGCAGACAATAGTGACACCAACTTCTAAGCACAATGGGGATGTAGGACACTGCCTTGAAGCCGGACACCTCCACCCTCACCTGTTCAGCTGTGTGGTGAAGACGCCCACCACTGTGTGGATCCCATTGATTTCAATGATGTCAGTTATTGACTGAAGCACATCAAAGTAGAAGAAGGAATCTCCTGGCACGGAACAGTTGAGCCGCGCCTTCACAAACGAGGTCCAGTGCTTTTCCAACACACGCTGCGATCCGCCCATGTCATTTTTGCATATACGTGCCACACGCGAGTGCACGGCCTAGAAACAGAGCCCAAATTCAGAAGTATGAATCACTGTGAAACAGTAGCGGAAAGCATTCGATAAAATATGATTGACCCCATTACTGAAAGCAAAGCTACGATAGACTATCAGTTTATTTGTGTGTCTTCCTTCAAAGCAAACCAACGTCATTGTGGGTGCTGCTGCTTGCTCATGCCAATGCCTGAATGAGCAATCTCCCAGTTTGGCCACCGCCCTCCCTCACAAAACAAGTAGAGTTAAAAGTCTTTAATTAACCATGCATGCGTACTTTAATATTTTACCATGGAGTATCTGCGGTGTAGCGCAAGCATAACAACCTACATTAGTTTACTGAAATATTAATTAACTGAAGGCATTAGGGACCCTGTGTTCAGCAGTCTTTTTGACAACAGGCAAAAAATAGAATATCTGCTATTCTCGGAAGAGTTTAGCAAACCACAAAGCTAAGAGATACCTGGAGAAAATGATATGCTCGAAACAAAGCAGAGAAAACAAGGACAATGCCTTGAGGCTTCTTTAACATGTTTGCACACAACACACGCTCCATTTTTCTCTAATTAGATGCATGCATGTCTAGGAATCTGGGGCCGAGGAAGGAAAACCATGGGATGGCTACAAAAGGTCGGGTTATGCTTAACCCGTCCGTGGAGATTTAATTCGGGCCCAGAATATCCTAGAGAAGGAAGAAGGCCGGCACATACCTTGCCCAGGCTGTTGTGCTCCACAGCAATTTCCCGAAAGAAGAAATAAACATAGTTTCCGTACTCGATGGCATGGAGAAAGTGCGGCTCTGTTGGAAGAGATGAAGACGCAGCCTATTACCAGGAGAGCTGGGGGTAGGCCCGCGCGCCGCTTGACTTGCATGCTTCTATGGTTACATACAAGATAGAGAGAGCTGCAATATTGAAGAGACTGTACAAAGCCTAAATACGGGGGCAGTCAAGCTTAAACAAACGTGTAGCCTTTAATGTCAGCTAATGGACCGTAAACGGCCTCGGGGGGTTTAGATTGCACTGCTACAGATTCCACTATCAACCTAGTTAATGGTAAAAACGAACAGACCAATATGTAGAACTTAATTCAGCAGCAAAAGAGGAATTCTTTTTATATACCAGTCACATTAAAGCCAGGCGTTCTTAACAAGCAATGTATAATATTTTATTCACTGTAGTGTAGCATATCCCATGATAGCAAACCAACGCATGCTGAAACATGACAACCCTGCACAGCAGACAGCCCTGGGGCACCCTCAGCAGACTAGACCCCAGAATGCCCACAGCCACGCGAAAACACAGATATCCCAAAGCGCCTGGAGGCTATACATTGTCATTTGTGTATTATGTAAATGCCGGTGAAAGTAAGACAGCATTAGCTTTCATGCACAGTGCTGAGTGTATTTCCAGAATTACCTTTGAGCCACTTGGAGTCATACTTGATGGTCCTTAAAGCAAATCCATCGCCCATGCTTCGATAGATGACGGCATCACTGGCCTGGAAGTCAGCCATGGTTGCTGAATACAGCTTCCCATCTAAAACGGAAATCGAGACACAAAGTGAATGCATCATATGTCAATTTACATGTTTGCTTACAGGGGCATCACTTTGTGCTGGCATTTCCATTTTCTTTTGGGAGGAAATGTCACATCCCATAAAGAATAGCACAGCAACATTAGTCAGAAATGCAGCTTTCAATTTGTCACTTTGGTCCTGCAACCACACGCTCCATTCTAGCCAGTAGTTTGCAAGCATGCTAGTTGTCCCCAGCTGTTGCATCTTGCAGCAGGCCTGAGTCGACGAGAACACCTGGACTAGCGCGCGCAGGCCTAAGCATGTGTTTGTTTATAAAGACAAAATTAGAGAAATAAAATATTTGACACCACCGAAATGGCGCTCTCCCGAAGTGGTAAAAAAAAAAAAACAAGCTGGAAACAAACCAAACAACATTAAACATTAAAACACTCATACAAACAAATGCTTACACGGAACAAGCCTATTAAACTCTTGCTCTCTATCAAAATTTAACAAACTCCGACTGCACTGGAAAACCAAACTGATGGCAATATGGCAGTATGCAAATCTTTGTAACACAAGGTCACATTTCGTTTAAAGGTCTACATGATACAACTGCTTAAACTCAAATTTTGTAGTGCTGTGTTTCCTCACCCACTCTGCGTTTGTAACATGCATTTTTTATTTTCACTTAGCCCTATTTTGGTGGAGAGGTATGTCTTTGCTTTTAATCAAGTTGCTTTTTGATACATTTACGACTTGCTCCATGTTTTTCTCAGGTCTCTGCTCAGATGTAATGTCTGCATTACAGTGACATTCTATAATGTACGTGGGACTACTACCAGCTCAAGACATATAAAGCAGACGGTACACGCACAGCTCTCACGGAACAATTAACTTTGTGACGCAAATTATATAGATATATTTTCTACTGTATAAATATAAAATCCCAATGGTCTACTTTACAGGATTAGATCATGATCAGTCTAACGTCTAAGTCCAGTCTGTCCTAACACCTGGGCTTGACAACCTCCCTCAAGGCTTTAAAGTCTTTGGACATCTTTGTAGAACTACTTTTACCTTGGTTTAGCCCACCTAACCTGAGGACTTTGTTGTTTTTTTACAATGTTATGTTGTATGCCCTCCGAGGCCTCCATTCTAGTGGTATGTAGCACACATGTAATGAATATTGTAAGTAATAATACTGACATAATCTATATATGTTTAATTTCATGGCAGTAGTCCTGTGGCGTACTGTCCCTGTTTGCCTCTCAGCAAAACCTTTAACTAGGGGCGCAGGGTGCAGTGTCCCTAGGGCAGAAGCGAACTTGTGGCTGCTCTAGGGACATCAAATTAGTGACAGACGAAGCTGATGTTTGAAGCAGCAGGTCCATTTTTCACATGGCAGACAGCCTGCTTGTAGGAAGCTGGCCTGGTGTGTGGTGGGTACCTAAGGTACTTACACCTTATACCAGGTATCCCCTATTAGTGCAGTGTAGGCAGTGCCTATAAGCCAGGATCTCTAGGAGTAGCTGTGGATGAGCAGCCAAGGATTATCTAGGAGACATGCTAAGCTTATGCAATACCACTGTAGTCACACAGCACTTACACATTAAAGAAAAACACTCAGTGTTACAAAAATAAAGGCACTTTATTTTAGTGACACAATTACCAAAAAGTACTTGAGAGGCAACCCTCTAATAGGAGGAATGTAACACACTAGATATGCACACCAGTAATCAGAAATAGGCATAAATAGCAATAGAAAACAGTGCAAATAGCAGTAGATGATAGAGATCCCAGAGGGAGCCCAAGAAACCATATACTAAACAAGCATTTGCAATGCAATGGGTCTCGCCTTTGCTCGAGTTAGAGCTATTAGTGTTTTAAACTCCTAACTGGACTTTTCTTGCCACATGAACTGAAAAGTAAAACAGTTTCACAAAAGAGAGCCATTGGCTGCCATGAGCGCGAAGCAGATACACAAAAAGAAACAGAAGTTTGCTCGCAGTGAAAAATATTGTTAAAAGTGCAATTATCCATGTGTCCGGTAAAAGTGCAATTATCCATGTAACTGGCAAAAGTGCAATTATCCATTTAACCGGTAACAGTGCAATTATCCATGTAACAGGGTCGATGTCATGCAAAGCGCTCAATTACTGTTCAGCAAGATTGTGCTGCCTACCAAATAAAAAGAAATAGTCCAGAAAACACACGGAAAACATCGAGCCTTCTATGTTTCAGTAGTTGGTCGGTGTGCTCTAGGAGTCCTAAACACCGGAAAAGGCATGAAGTGTGCATGCCTTTCACTAATGAAATCAATTGAATTTTAAAAGATAAGCCCACGAACCAACCAAACTGATGGGCGTGACCTGAGCGTGGTTTAAAGCCCCTAGAGAGATTACACCAGGGAAAGAGCTCTTTGCGGGCTCGACCCTAAAAATGGACCTCCCACCCAGGTAAGTGGAATGTGTAAAGGGGAGCTGGGGGAACTAGGAAACCACAGTGCCCCCCAGCGACCAGCAAAAAAGGAGTACGTTACTGGATTTTCCCCAAAAGGACTAAAAAGAAGATAATGCAACACCCAGACAATACTGCAAGAAACCAGCTGTGGTTTCATGAAGAGGAACAGCTGTGGAAGAAGGGACCAAGGGCCGTATGTACTAAAGCATTTTCCCATAGACACAGAATGGGTAAAACTCTTTGATACATCTGGCCCCAAGTCCAGAAGTCACAGGAGTGTCCGGTGGTGGCAGGAGCCACTACCCACCCGTCTGTGGTTGCAGGAGTTGGTTGACGGTAGGACAAATATGGTAAGCAGTGCCGGAGAATGGTTCCTGGTGGATGCAGTCGACATCCCATGCCGGACAGAAGATTACAGTTGGTCAGTGGCATCGAAAGGCCACCAACAAGCCTTGACACAGGCGGAAGTCAAGGTGAAGCAAAAGTGGAGCTGCCGGGGACCAGCAAGGTCCAGGAGGACTTAACCCACTGGGGGAGCCCTGGTGGGGAGGTGGAGGGGGCTCAGCAAGGCAGAGAGCCCACAGAAGAAAAGGCAGCCCCCACAGGAGACCCACTGAAAGAGAAATCAGGAGTCGCAGAGGAGCCCACGCAGCACAACTGGAGAAGGATCTCACGCTGCAGGAGAAGCACACAGAGGGTTGTGCATCACAAGAAGGAGTGCTTGGGCTACACAGAGCCTGGAGATTCCTGGGAGGAGATGCCAACAAGCCTTTGTAGCTGCAAGAGACATGGTGCCTGGGGATACTGTCCTGCGTGGGAGGGCAAGATGAAGATTGTCAGTTTCTGGAGGATCCAGTTGCAGTTCCAGTGGCTAGAAGTTGAAGTATAGGTTGCAGAGGAGTACTGCTGGACTCTTGTAAGCCGAATCGGAGGACCCACCACAGAGGAAGACCATAACTAGCTCTGAAAGGGAGATTGGTCACCTAGCCAGGTGACCTCCTATCTGGAGGGGACTCTGACATCACCTGCCTCACCTGGCCACTCAGATGCTCCCAGAGGCCTCTGCCCACCTTGGATTCAATATGACAGAATCCAGGGTCCCTCTGGAGGAGCTCTGGGCATCACCCCTGGGGTGGTGATGGACAGGGGAGTGGGCCCTCCCCTTTCCATTATCCAGTTCCGTGCCAGAGCAGGGCCTGGGGGTCCCTGAACCAGCGTATACTAGTTTATGCATGGAGGACACCAAATCTGCCCTTCAAAGCATACCAGTGGCTTGATGAGGCTACCCTTCCCAAGCCATGTAACACCTATTTCCAAAGGGATAGGGTGTTACCCTCCTCTCACAAAGAAAATAATTTGTTCTGTCTCCCTGGGCTTGAGATGATCAAGCAAGGCAGAAACCTGCGTGAGGGATGGCAGCTGCTTGGGCTGTCCAGAAAACCCCAGAAGGCTGGTAGGAGCAATGCTGAGGATCTTCTAAGGAGCACCCAGAGTGCATGGAATCATACTTCCAATACTGGCAACAGTATTGGAGTATGATTCTGACATGTTTGATACTTAACATGCCCAAGTTCAGAGTTACCATTATGTAGATGGACATAGGTAGTAACTTATGTCCAGTACAAGCATAAAATGGTGTCCCCGCACTCACGAAGTCCAGGAAAATTGAACTGGAGTTTGTGGGGGCACCTCTGCTAGTGCAGGGGTGCCCTCACACACAGGTACTTGTATCCTACCCTCTGGGCTAAGAGGGCCTACCACAGGGGTGACTTACAGTGACCTGGTGCAGTGACCTGTAGAGAAAAGGTGCATGCACCTTTTCATGCCGGCTGCAATGGCAGGCCTGCTGTTACCTTTTACATGGGCTCCCTATGGATGGCATAATACATGCTGCAGCCCATAGGGATCTCCTGGTAACCCAATGTCCTGGGGACCTGGGAACCATATACTAGGGACTTACATGGTGGCACCAGTATGCAAAATGTGGGGTGTATGTGGTTCAAGTAACCAACTTTAAAGGGAGAGAGCATACTCACTGGGGTCCTGATTGGCAGGATCCCAGTGAACACAGTCAAACACACTGACAACAGGCACAAAATGGAGGTAACCATGCCAAGAAAGAGGATACTTTCCTATACTGCTCTACACAAGGTGATAGCAGACCGCCTGCAGGTACAGTGAATGACTGACTGCACCCACCTGCAGGGAGATGCCAGGGTGGTTCCATGGGTCCCTCTCTAGCCTCTTTCAGAGGGTGCCCACACGACTACACTCACTCAGCGCCACATCTTTGTAGCACACAGTAAGTGTCCCTCTGGACAGTCTCTTTGCCTCTCTGCCCACATCCATAATACTGTGCAGGCAGAGGTACATGGCTTCCCTCATTTGCATGGGCCTTGCTCCCACGCAAATGAGGAAAGACCTTCTTAGCAACTCTCTTACGCTATATGTGTGCCTGTGCAACCTGTATGTCTAAAGGGTACTTGTAGGCATCTGCAGCTTCTTCTGTAATATCAAAGTTCCCAGGGGGCACAGAAAGTGGGCACACATGCCCATTACACGCCCCTGGGGCATTTTATGTAATTCAGGGCCTGACTCCTTGGTTCGGATGAAGAGTATTGAAAATGACAAGTGTCAATGACTTGCTGATCCTATTCAATCATGTCACAAATTCCTATAAATATGTGAAACAATGAGAGAATCACATTTTTACAAACATTTGATATCTTACAGGCACAAGTTCTATTGGAAGCCGAATTGCATCAACTTCTCTGGGGCTGCAATGGATGTGTGCACTTACCTTCCTGCGGAGGAATCTCTGTTCCTCTCCCAATAGAAGGTGGGGTGTTGTCTACACTCTGAAAGGTGGATCAGCTTCTTCAAAAATGAGCACAAACTGGGACATTCCGCCCTATGTATATTAATCCCCTTGGTGTTTTATCACCATGAGGATGCTCAAATACTTACTGAGAATTACCTTCTCAGCATCCTGTACATGTAGCTAAATGTCATGTGCTGACTTTGCTTTGTTCATCTAAAAAAAAAATATATATATATATATATATATATTTTTTTTTTCTTTTCTTTCTCATGGAGAAGGTTGAACAGTAATAAAACTATGACGTTTTGCCTTAGTGTAATATGACCTTCTTGACAAACAATTATAACCGAATGTGCAATCCAATAGTAATGTTTTTTTTTTCATAATTATACATTCATCTCTGCTTTTTCAATGCAATACCTAATCACCAGGGAGTGGTTCCCCAGGATAGGACATAAAATAGCACAAAAGCTCCGACACCCACACAAATACTGTTCAACAATTAGTTGTAAAGCTTTTATTTCTTAAAAGTTGTTCGCCCACATGCAGGCTGCGCTTTCTCTTAAAAGCCTCGGTCCCCTTTTTATGATTAGTCATAACAGATCATCACTGTACAAGTTCTTACCAGCAAAAAGAGCAACATTGGTTTGTCTAGCATCAAAAGGGCACCGAGCCAAACCACTGATTTCTTCACCATCATATTCCAAGCTATTCAACTAGAGAGAAAAAAAATGGAAATGTAACTATTAGTGCTCTAGAAAGAGACATGTATCTATTTGTCCTTACATATAAATTTGTCAACATTCCAACACTTACATTTCAGACTTTTTGATAAAACGCACTTGTTAGCCTAGCGTAACTAGAGCAGATTATGGTTGTGGGGCTGTGTGCAATGTACTTCTCATGAAGTCAACTACCACCATTGTGAGGCAAACTGTTCTTTTTGGTCAGCGCGGTTTCTATCCAGGTCAACAATGCAATGGAGTTTGTCTCACAGTGCCGAATGGAAAGGAGCGCCCATACACCTTAGGTGAGAGTACTGCACTTGCTGCCTGTTATTTCATGGATTCGCTTCAAACTCCTAAACATTGTACAGAAAACTAGCTATGGAACATCAATGCAAAACTGCCCAGAGCCCCTGGACTGCGCTCAATGCAAAACAACATTCTTTTCTAGATAGTGTATGAATTGTTATTAACCCTCTGTAACTGCAGAGCAAACTGGTTTAAACATTGTTTGCATGGATTATACTTGACTAATTCATATAAGGACCAATGTAATACCTAGCCACATGGTCAGTTTCATACTTTTCCATTCTGTTCAACTGGACTACATAACTTTAAAGCCCAATCATTTGAGAAAACAGTTCATGAAACAAAATTATGCTAGTCTGTAAGTAATTAGCTACTTTGCTTTCCGTGGGATTGTTCTTTGAACTTCTGTAGCCGTGGCAGCTGGGTTACTTAAGTCCCACAACTGACTCGGAGATGCACTGTGATCATTCTCTGGATGTTCACTAAGACCTAAAACTACACTTCCCCCCACAGTAAGACCAGTGTTCTTGTGTTGTCATGTTGGTTTATGAGTGTGGCATACATCTAGTTGCAGCCTCTGAGCTGATGGGTGATGCGCTTTTGAGAGTGATCAGGAAACATCTCCTAGGGTTCTCATATGTTTACTGAAAATCCTAAAATCCTTATAAATGGTTAATGACACTCCTTTTCCCCAAAGTCAAGGGAATGTTTTCCCATTCCGAGTCAGGTTTAGAGGTCAAGCAGTAAGACCTGTGTGGTCTCTTGTGTGAGCAGTCACTCAGTTCTTATTTTAGAGATTTATGTCACTGGTATTCAGAGTTATTCAGCATTTAATTAAATGAAAATTGACTGGCACCATCTTTACTTGATTCCTTGGATAAGGGTAGTCGGTATAACTTCTCCAATGCCTGCCAGTAAGGCCATCTATTAGTGGACTAGCTTACTGGTAATGCATACATTTGTAAGACTCAAAATATTGTCTCCATTATGGATTTCTCCCACAATTTCGCCGATTCATCCTTGATATCCCTCAGATGTAGCAGACGTTTTGTTTCCTTCATTTTACCTTTACCTGACAATCAAAAGCCTATGATGCAGTGTGCTAGAAGTTCTCCTACATGAATTGAATAATTTAATTTGTTAATCACTTAATCCTTCCAGAAATATGTAATGCACTAAATTCTGTTTTATTCTCAAGATGTTTAAAAAGCATTCTGCATCTTTACAGGATCATTGATCATCCCACAGGTCCTATCCCTGCGGTCATAAAGAATCATCCTGCGACTGTTGCTTCTGAATGTAGTAAGTGTTTAATGAAGTAATTGTAGCCAACTGCACCTTACAAGTGGCTGATGTCTTCCTCTTTAAGAAGCCCTCTCTGGATTCTAACCTTCTAGGGCATTGCCAATATATTCAAACTCGTCCTCCATATTCCAATATCAGAGAAAATCATCTACAGTACCTTGAGCCTCCTGCTTGTGGCACCTTTGACTCTCCTTATCCATTCTGGATTCCAGCCTCGTCACAAAAAGGCTGTGGAATATTTTTTGTGGAATGGTCAGTGAAAGATGCCCTGTCCACTCTTTAAAGAGGCTTACCTAAGGGGAGGGGCACACAGAACCAGTTTATTTGTGAATAGTTTTAGGACAGCCAGTCCATAGGCAGTTTTTGTCTCACTGGAAGGTGGGACTCTAGTGCTCAATAAGACATTATTGTTAAGTTCCAGCACTTTACTGTGGTTTTGTTAAAACACACATCCTGCCTGTCCCGGGAGACAGCACAGACTCACTGTGCAAACTCTCCAAGGAATTAGTAACCTGTCAACATGAAAAAGCCTGTCTTTTATGATATCGTATTTTTCCTGCAGGATGTCGTGGCCCATTTTTTCTGATCATTCATTGTGAGGACTCCAGCAGAATGCTAGTGAAGCACAGCAGTTTATATGACAGTTCAATCAATCAACTCAAACCTTATTCGGTCTAAATAGAACATAAAAGTGCAATAAAATACGTTACCATATCATCATATCATATATAACAATTAAAGCAATACACATGATTAAGATTAAATCAGATAAAACAATATAGTGCTTTCACACTTAAACTTCAAATGTATGGGGGTCCAGAAAACAGCACCAGCAGCCATAAATGTCACAATTCCCAGAAACTGTATTACATGTTATAAAAATAAAATATATAGTTAAAAGAGGATCAATGGCATAAACTCCACTTACTTTATAGAATCGGCATACGGGATTAAAGGCGTTCGTCCCACAGACAAATACCATCTCATCATTTCTTGGAACAAAGACTTTTATGTAGTTGTGACATTCATCCTAAACATAATAAAAACAGCATTATGAACAGATTGTGCACATGTTGATTTGTTTCCAAAACTCCAAGTGTTACAGTGGGGTGCTTACTTTGTGTTTGCCTTTCATGCCACAGTTCCTCCTGTCCGTCTGTCCTGATCTCCATGTTAACTTCTGCTCGAAAGCAACAGAATAATATATATTTTTTAAATGTTATGTCCAAATGTGTAACACTTAACTATAGGTAATACAATCACTGTAACTAAATATTTCACCTTGCTTGGGGTCATTTCCGCCTTCGGAACTTCATTTAAATTGACTGTGTAAACTTGATCTCTATTGAAAAGAATGGAAATGCGACATTAGGGACCACGGGACAATGCAGGCTTCATGGACTTACACATAATAATACAGTGCAGATGGCATGCTCATCCGGTCCTCTGATTATCTTTATTGAGCAAAAGAATAAAACATCGGGCTTGGTTTTATGGCTTCAATATGATATGTCTGATGCTGCACTTGATCTTAAGATTCTTCCAACAACTCTGAGGTCACGTAAGGGATGTATCGTCCCAGGAGGAGAAACCTAAATACGGTACTGAAATAAATGTGTGCCGGTGATCCCACAATACCCTGTCACAACCTACAAGCCTGCTGCTCACTGCCCAATAGTTCTTCTGTTAGTACCTCTTTAATGTGAAAATGAATAAGGTTGGTTATTTGCTGTACTTGGGGGGTGAGACAACCTATAAAATATTATATATGTATCTATAGTATAAGGATACACATGTGAAGAGTGTAATATGCTAATTATGAACACTGATGTGTGGCACCGCCTGTCCATAGTTTTTGTATTTCAAATAACTATAACTCGTGCCCTAAAGTAACTATAACTCACACACCAACATGTCCAGTGTTTTCATCAATGATATCATTATGGCTTGAGCCAAAACACCTTATATGAGTAAGTTCACGTCGCTTATCTTGTACAGACTGACCACTAGCTAGCCTATACACCAGATACATGAGATGCGGACGCCGAACTGGGCTGATCCATGTGCAAGTGTATTCGATATACGTTGCTGATCATGCTTTTATGTGGAGTGCTTTAAATGAACTAGCCATATGGGCACACTGCATCAGGGAAAACACTCGAGTCTCATAAACAGATTAGAGGAAAATTACCTGCCAGCGATATAAAGTGTGTCTCGAATTTTCAACATCAGCTGAAAGTCCAGGCTATGCTGAGATTCATTGCCTGAAGGGCGTCCTCTAAATACTGGATATTGCCTGGAATCTGCAAGTAAAAATGGGCTGCACCATCACTCAGGATTACAGAGTCAAAGAATCAATGTACAGCATTGATTAGCTGTATGCACGCGCTGTGCAGGGGCTTAAACTAAACTCCTCTGGTAATGCCTCGAATACAAATGACTGCACCAGGGCCAGCTTCTGCAAATGTTTTCTTCAATGCGTTTGAAATTATCTCTGTCATTTAAAAGTAGCAGGTCTGAACGGCGGGGTATGGGCACAAAAAATACACAATTAAATAGAACTACACGCCGTCCTTCAGAAGGACCCCTTTAGTATAAAAGTCACGTCTCCTCTCTTTTCCCCTCCTTTAATGCAAACATCGTGTAGATTACTTACAGTGGTAGTCGACGATATTAATGGGCTCGTCATCCTCGGGAAAGCTGACTGCCAGGGCCTGTGAGAGGATTAATAGCGTCACGCAGGCACAATGCAGGGGGAGTCGCGTGGCCGGCGGCATGGTTAACGCTTCCCGCGCGGAAACACGCCGCTTCTACCTGCGGAGGGAGAGACGGGATGACAGGATTTCAATACAAGAACAAAGGGCTTTTTTTACGTTTGCTCATTTAACAGCGGCTAGTTTTCGCTTTATTGGCAGCGGTATATTATAGCCAAACCGCTCGGTGACAACCCTGCGCAAACTGTATTGACAATGGCTAATTATAGTACCTGACGTGCGCGGAAAGAGGTAAGGGAAGTACTTCCCATGGGAAACAAATTGCCCACGCTCTGCCTGCAAAGTGCTACTTTTTTTTTCGTTAAACGGCAACATCACTAGCGTCCACGTCGCGTACCAGAATCATATTTTATATTAAGTAGGGAGTATTTGACCCCGACAGATGGAGTCGGAGAAGGGTACCCCACGAGAGTGCTTCTGAGAGCGCCCAGGGGAGCTGAAAGAGTCCCCTGAAGTGGATCAGCACAGACATCGTCCAAAATTCATGGAGGGGGTGGGCAGATAACGTGACTTGACGTTTCGGAAAAGCGCCCTCGCGCAGCGGTGCAGAACTGCAGCGTGTGCTGCAAAGAGAAGCAGGTTAGCCTCTGTGAAAACATGTCTTGCGTGCGGCCATCAAGGCGTGCTGCAAAGAAAATCAATGGGCGGGGGTGGCGCTGCAGTGCCATAGAGGGCTCGCACGGTACGAGTCACGGAAAGGAAACACAAGTGATAAGGTCATATAAAGTGCCATTCATCTCCTCAACTGAGTCAAATACTGATGCATGGTAGCAATATTTTTGCAACTCAGTAGTTCGGATTTGTTTTGGAAAATGATGCTTATAGTATTAATGCACATGGTTTGTTGAGCCTTATATCTACCTAAGGTCAGGCCCTCCTGGTGAATGAGATGGCCTTTTGGCTTTGGTCTCTATTATCAGTGGGGTTAATGGATACACAAAGCCTTTCCAGAACAATAATAAACATGAAATAAGTTTATGCCACTGTGGAAATTCTAGAGCAATGGTGGATTTAACAACCTTTACTGATCCTTAATTTAGAGGAGATGGGGGGGGGGGGCGCTGTTGGAAAAGAAGCCTGTCCTATAAATAGGCCGGTCTCTATCAACTAATCTTTGCTAAGAGTCCTGGACTGAAGGGACATTAGGACCAGGTCAACCCCTGCAGGTCATGCTCCACTCTGCCCATCCAGAGGACAAGCAAACACTGCTTCACTTGTAACATGGATGTCTCCAAGGCCCTGAAGGATCTTAACATTTTTAAACTAATGTGATCCAACAAGACCCAGAAACCAGGAATCATGGAGGGTGATGTTGGGACATGTATCGGCCCTCCCCGAGGCATAAAACATGGAAGATAACAAAGAGAAGTGGAGTAAGTTCTTTCTTTGTACCTGTCATAGCTCTCAAGGCAAATCTTGCTTGGGAATCTGAGCTGCACAGAACATAAGAACGTGCTTTTGTGAACTAAAAGGAGCCCAAGAACAAAACCTCCTAACAGGCAGTACTGCGGGGCAGGGCCTCTCGGGACACGTTAATAACATAGTTCCATGTGATCTTAAAGTCTGCCATGGGTACCCAGAAATTGCCTAGCACTTGAGATCTTACAGGAGAACCCAAATAATACTTCTCGAAAACTAGTGTTCACAAACCGGTATCTGGTCCTCAACACAACGTTAAAACACGATCTTTTTAAAAACGTTCTCAGGTCTAGGGTGTTGTGCCCAGGCCACTGGAGACCAGATACCTGTTTGTGGACACTATCGCCCGAGATACCAGGAAACTGGAGGCAACAGCTCAACGTTCTGCCTATTTCATCTACTGGAAAAAAGGAAGAGCAAAACTCGGAGAAACAGAGTCTGACTGTCAGATACTCGCATGATACACCTGCCAACTTGCTTTCATAAAAAAGCGCAGAGGCCAGTTACAAATGCTAATCAAAGGATTTTTTTTTTCAAACGCTGAATGTTTACTGAGTGAGAAGGGACACTTAACAGTTAAGGGATGGAAGCTTGTCTGGTTTCAATGGAGTAAATCGTGCCAGTGAAGAATACCTTTAATAAGTGGCAAGTAAAGGGGACATTTCTTGGACACTGTATACAGAGGTGAATTTCGGTATCTGGGCTCATACATCATGAAAAACAAACATCAGAAAACACAAGGTAGCAAATGTTATACAAAAAATAAATAAAAAACGAGGTCAAAGATTAATTGTAGTCATAGTGTCACCCTAATTACCTAAAGCATGACTGATAGGCAATGTGCAGTTTACAAACAGAGACCAATATTCCAAGTATATCATTTGCTATCAGGCCTAAAAGGACTATCACAGCTGTGGTCCTAACCTTCATGGTGGGTTTGAGGTCAAACATATTGAAGGGTTTTTTAATGAGCTGAAACGTGCCTTTTAGCACAGTGATGCAAATGTCAGGGAATTCGCTCCGGTGTGTTTGTGCTAACCAGCAGTGGAAATCATTACTTCCGAACGTATCTTGCACAAATTAACGCTGGACCTTAAGGGAATTGATTGCCTCCATCTCTTTCACGTCCATCTTTAGCCATATGAAGACAGTGGGAGAAAATCATGGGCCAGGCTGGCTGAGCTGTGCCTTCTTTGCTGCCACCTTAAGGTATAAGTGGGTGTAGCTTTAGAATAAATGAATAGTCTACTTAGAGGGAGGGATCTCTACTGCAGTATTTGGTACAAGGTGTAACCTTCCATTATTTAGCACTTGCTACAAGCGTAAAGGACTGCAGGTGCAAGGAGTGTTAAGTATACTCGCTGAAATTCTCATCGTTTTTTATGCAACACGCGCCATGTCTTGTTTGCCCCCCTTCCACCCAGGACTCATGCTGCTCCTTCAGCCGCTTCGTGCTGTCCTCTCTACCAAAGCTTTCGCCCCAAGGCATGGTCTCTTTACCATCTTCCCACGTTACTCCAAAGCGTTTGTAATATTCTCCTGTTATTGCATGTAAAAAGAAAATGAGTGCAGCTGGCGACAGAATTCGATTCCCACTGTGAGTCGTTTCTGGGCTGGCCACTCGGTGCCCTCCACACATTCCCACTGCTGGTCTCCATTACCCTATTTTGCAACCTTCTTTTAAACTGCTGTAAGGAAAGGTCACTGACCACATCCAATAAAATGTAACTGAAATGAGTAAATCTCGCAAATTTACACACGTTCCTTAGTCGTAAAACAAAAGTATTAATCACTATTGCTTCTCCCAAGCTGCAGCCATGGATCTTGATGTGATGAGTTGGGCGGCTGCATGGAACATGCATTACAGCATAGAACTATGGAGGCACACTGTAGAACATTATTGATCCGGCGAATAGCCACAATTTACTCAATCACAAGATTGCTTTGGGCAATTGTTCCTCAGGAAAAGGAATGCTTTCACTGTGTAAAAGGCTGCAGTCCATACATTTGATTACAAGCTTGAAGATAAGGTGCAGTGAATCAATAGTTACATAAAGGAACACCTGATTTCACACAGCAATCCATACAAATCAAGTAGGGGCACAGAGTCATTGAACACTTGTTATCTCTCAAAGTGAGAAATCACGCGGGGGGAGGGGGAGGGTGCAGGTGTACACTCGTCCTAGTCAACAGAAACAGCTGATTAGCTAGTAGGCTTCTCTGGTATATGGTAGACCCATAATACTAATAGAAAACCAATAGTTAAAATAACCTGAACGGTGATGAAAAGATCAAAACAAATTAAACTGAATTAAGAGGGGTTCTCAAATGTATCTGATGTTTAAGAAAATTCACACTTTATATGGTGTAACTGCAATGACAAAAGGTTTGAACAAAATCAGACCAGCCAAATAAGTGACCAAAAAGAGGGAAAAAGCACACCGCATTGGCAAAATATGAGTTGTCTTTAAAATCAAGCATGACATAAATAAATTCATCAACTATCAGCCCAGCTCCTAATTGCAGCTGGCAAATACTGTACACTGTAAGCAAACCAGCATCGGACATAAAACGTTTCTACGAAAAATCCGTCCCTGAAATTATTTTGCAAAAAAAGCCCTGCTGTAAATAAAATAATGTTTTGTCTAGATTGGATTATGTGCAGAAATTGGCAGGACTGTCTTCTAGTTAATCATTTCTTGCAGGAAGTTCTGAGCGCAGTCCAGAACATCCCCTGTTAGGTCCATCCTCCTACACACAATTAATGTTGGTGTGGTCTTCACAAAGTTCACCTATAGTTGTGAGGTCCAGCAGGAACCATTCTGCAAATTTACAGCAGCTTAATTAACATATTTGTTTTGTAGATGAGGTAGCCTCTAGTTCAATGCTAAACGGGGTTTACTATTTTTGTTTTGGAAGGTTTGTGAAAGTTCGGAGGTTTCACACATTTACTTTCTATAGGTGTATGCTAGGATATTTTGCCAGGCTTGCAGAGGTCAGCTTTAGACAGGCAGATCATGTTTTGTTTGGCAGGGTTATTCTGATCACTAAGCAAATTAAGGATATCTGGGAAGCGAAGCTCCTTTAAACTTTTCCGTGTATTTTAGCCCCTTCAGTGATGAGGCTGCAATAGGCTAAGCATGTCATTGCTTGCCAGTTCTTCGTAGCTCTATTTGTCAGCCTAAAAGCAAGACACAAACAGTGACCTTTCAATCAGTCCTAACTGACTTTTCCCAGTGTTCCTCGGCCCTATCAGCCTCATATCCCCTCAAAGACCAATTTATAGACCACGTCTCTTGTTCCACTTACAACTGGCATACATGCGGCAGTGAGAGGGATAGGAGGGACTTACACCAATGAATCCCAACCATGCTAGGAAGAGTCCAAACCTAGTGATTCCCCCCCAGAGGGCCCCTGTAGTATGCCTGCATTCATAAGACACTTGCCCCTCAGACTGAAGTTCGCCCTCAGGGTGTACCCCAAGACCGCCGCAGCTCACCTACAAATCAAAGCTAGCCATTTGTGGCTTTTCAGGGGCTCATTGGGAGGGACTCGGTGGCCACCACAGACAAAGTAGCAATTCTCATTCTTTATCTTAGGAAGTAGAATGCTCACTAGGTTGAGTGCCACTGTTTGAAGGCTGCATGCTCAAAGTGTCTCAGAGCTCTGCCAAGCAGTCCATCACGTTACTGCTATACGGGCCACCCTAACACTATTGACCACCTTACCTAGTGGCAGGAGTAATGGCCCAGTGATGCAAGAGGTGGGTTTTACAAAGGGCACAAAGAGCATCATTGGGTATGCCTTAAGGCGCAGTGAGCTGAAGCTGTCCTGCTTCCGAGGCCAATAAAGGGAATATAAATGAGCTGGACAATACCGATATCTTTCTTTTGCAACACTATAGCGCTACGTAATCATGTGTATGGCTGTAAGTGCAATACAATATTATTATTGAGTGCACGTTTAAAGTAAGATTTGCCATGTGCACAGCTAGAGTATTGCACGTGAAAGTACGCTATCATTCATGTCTTTTGTTAGTTCGTGATTTCATACGAGGAGTGATGTCATCATCTGTGTTAAGGATGAGTGACAATCAGAATTCTTCACAACCAGCGGCATATTAGGCTGGTACAATAACTTGTTCTTCACAGAATGCCTTTGTACTTTCTCTGCAGCTGAATAAAAAGGCATATTGCAAAGGGTCAAAGGGATCCCTTCTTGCACAATGTCAGTCTAATAATATGATTATGCTTTTCCATTTCCCGAACAGCTCGAGTATTTTCTATTAAGGTAACCGAACGGCGGTAATCATCAATTGTAATGAAATTTCCCGTCTCCAATAATAATGCGCGCAAATGTGACCTGTCTTGGGCCGGATTTAAACTGATGATTGCAGTGGCTTCTGGCTCAAACATCACAGCCTCTGCTAATGTAGTATCTGACCATGTACAAGCGTCCTTTAATTGTCCTGAAAAGTAAAACAGACCTTGACAAAGCCAACAGGTCTCGCCATTGTGATATTTTGACTTGACGAATGCCTTTTGTTGTTGCTGTACAGCATCGAAAAGATGATGTACATCATGACCAAAAGGAGAAAAAGAAACGAAATAAAAGGTGTGATGTCGCAGCCATGTCATGTTGTAGGCACATTCATACGTGGTGACATATATGTGCATACATCATTACGCATGTGCATCATTTTTTCATTTGCTGATCAGAGATAAATCGCTAAATAAAATAAAAAATGGCAGGAGTGTGCTGTTTTCAATTTGAAGTTTTTTTTAAAAGAGTCTGTCGGCAATTGGGGGGGAGCAACAGAAGAGTGGGTGGTGGAAGGGAAAAACAGCACACGAGGGAACGCAGCACAGAGGGTGTGGGGAAGCATGGGGGAGGCATGGAGTTTGGTGGCGGAGAAGCACCCAGGGGAGAGCTTCCAAAGGAAGAAGACAGCAACATAGAGCGCAGGTAAGGTGGGTATCTGGTTGGGGTAGAAGCACAAGAGGTAGAGGGCTGCAAAACACATGCACTCTCATGGAGTGCTGAACCACAGAGAAAAAAGTAAGGCCTGACGTACAAAGCCTGCATCGCAGGGTTAGCTACCACACAATATCTTGTTTTTTTAGATGTATGCAACCCATTCTGTAATTCTGTAACATCTCACTTGCTGCAATTACTTCTCAAAGTAATGACAAGAAATATAATATATATTTATGGGGTTTGTTTGATGAACTCCCCAGAGCTGCCTCTTTCATCAAGGCCTCCCATCTAACTGTTCTGGTACAAAATATAACATTCTGAAAGCATATTAAGTGTTCTAGCAAGGAACTCAGCTTGCTGAATATTCCTTATAATATTACTAAATCACAAAGTTGGGTTTTGAAGCACATACAAATTGTAATTTGGTAAGGGCAAGTTTGGGGCATCACTTCCAAACAGTGACTTGTTATGGTATGTATAACAGTTACGTAACTGTAATCCAGTTGCAAATCATAAAAAAATTATTGACTTCAGAGTTGGGATAGTAACCTATTCGCAGAAGAGAATGGATCTCATTGGCACATCATCCTCTTTGTGAATGTTTGATACAGAGTAGGCAGTGGTCCAGCGGATCACTGCCCACTCACAAACTTAAAAAAAGTTTTTCTTTTTAAATTAAACCCATTTCCCCTTAAAACAATGGCTGCATTAAAAAACAAGCATTTTCAATGCAACGGATCTCGGGTTTGCTCGTGTTAGAACTATTAGGGTTGTAAACTTCTAAATGGACTTTTCTTGCCACATAAACTAATAAAGAAAAGAAAAATAGTTTCACATTTGCGAGCCGATGGCCGCCATGAGCGTGAGGGAGACACAGAAAAGGAAACAGAAGTTCGCTTGCAGTGAAACTTATCGGCAAAAGTGCAATTATCCATGTTACTGGCAAAAGTGCAATTATCCACGTAACCGGCAAAAGTGCAACTATCTATGTAAAAGGGTCGATGTTATGCAAAGAGCTTGACTTCTGCCTAGCGTGATCGCGCTGCGCAAAAAATGAAAAGATAAAGTAGTCCAGAAACCCGCTGAAAACACGGAGCCTCAGGTGTTTTCAGTAGTTTACCGGTGTGCTCGAGGAGGGCTAAACACCAGAAAAGGCATGACGTATGCATGCCTTTCACAAATGGAATCAATCGATTTTTAAAAAGCAAGTCCACGAACTAATGAAAGTGACGATTGTGACATGGGCGTGGTTAGTAGCCCACAGAGAAATCACAACATGGTCCAGAGCGACTGTGCGCGCTCAACCCTAAAAAGGTCTTAATTTATTAAAATGCAATCACAGGCATGTTGGTCTGCTGACCCAAGTTGGCCGCCATCCCTGTGATGGTATCCAATTGCAGTGAGTCTGGCCACTATTTCTGTGATGACATCCAATCCTAATGAGTCACAATTTGCACTGTACCTCATGATTATTGATGAGGTAGGTCAGATTGAGACCTACTATGATTTGGAATTTTGTGAATTAACCTATTAGTACATAGGTGGGTTCTCAAAAACATTTTTTCATTAAAAAAAATGGTGGGCTATTTGCAGCCACTTTTATGAATGGAAATGTTATACATCAGGCCTGTAGGTCCCTAAAAGTGAGCAGTGGAAGGAAATAAACCAACTAATCATAAAGAAGGTAAAGAAGCTATGCTTCCGGAGATGGACAAACACAAGATGGGCAAGCGTGGACAGGGGAATCTACTGGATAAGAAGCAAGCAAGTGAACTTGACAATAAGCCAATCAGTGGAAAGCAATGGGCGAGCTGTTACTCCACTGTAAATTTTTGTTAAGTGCACAGAAGGTCTTTGGCAATCAGAGGGCTTGCACTGTATGGTAGAATCAACGTAAACAGAGATCTGGTTCAAGCTTCTCTTGTCTGGGACTCTTTTCAGAGAACAAAGAGATGAAAGGTAGTTTGAATATGAAATCCCAGTTAGAACACCCTTGTGCCTAAACTCGCCATGTGGCTCAATCCTGCAATGCAACATACAATGTAATGCGGATATGTGCCTCAGCACCACAACAATGCAAGGATCGCATCCAAACGTAATCGGGTGGCATTTTTGAGCATATGTCAAGGAAAGGATATGTAAGTACGTATCTAAAACTTAGTACACAATATAATGTGTGGATTTGTCATGGTTAGGTTAGGTAGAATACTTGTGGAGTTCAAACATGCAGTTCAAATGTTTTTAGGGCACTGGAGTGAACTGGTATTGGCCTACCCAAAACGCATCTGCTTTAAGTGACCTCACAAGCCATTTGAAATGCCTGATCCAGAGGTCAGGCAAGTAGTATATGTTTAATTGTGCGCTCCATATGTGAAAGAAGATCAACCACAGAGGCACACCATCAAATAAGTTATGTGATCAAACACACTGTGAGCAGAGGCACTGAGGACTTGTTTTCATACCGTGAGTAAAGTGAAGTAAAACAAATGATCATGAGAGCCAAATGAACAGTGGCGGCTGGCAGTTTTAGGAGGGAGGGGGACGGGTGGGAAGTACATTCACACTCATTCTTTCACATACACATGCACGCATGCACATCCATTAACAACACTCATCTACATTCAAACATGCACGCACGCACCAAACATTAATTTAAAAAGATCACACACACACTTACTTTCAGCTTTGGAGGTCCCAGGAGAGTTGGGACTGCTGCCTTTCCTCATCTGAGGGAAGGCAGCAGTCCCAACTTCGTCACAGAGTGGGATGAGGTCAGTGAGACTGTTGACCCCACCCCACTCTGTGACGAGGTGTCACTGATAGACACTCGCCCTGGGCGCTTCAGGGCTTAAATCTGAGGCACCCAGGTCAAAGTTAATGGGTGACGCTTCCCTCGTCACCCAGGGGAGGGCCTCAAGGCACCTTTGCTGACCCGAGGAGGTCACGCCCGGAGGAGCTGTGACCTCTTCAGCCCAGCAAAGTTCAGCTCAGGCAGACAGGAGTCTGCGCAAATCGCGCATGTCTGCTCCTGGCTGCCTGACCTGAACATGAAGAGTGTCTGTCAGCCTGACCGGCACTCTTCATGACTGGCAAAAAGTGGGGGGGTGGCCCCTCCGCCCTAAAGGATGGGCCACGCCTGCAAATGAAGCACACTACATTGGCTGAGCTCTGAATCTAGTATTACATTATGACAGATATATTCATAAATATTGAGCTGATCAAAACATTCGTCCGTTTGAGATATTTGTTTGGTCAGAAACTTGTTGTTTTATCTTCCAATCCGAAAACTAGACTGAATCGATTGCAGGGATGACACTGAGATAATCTTCGAGATAAACACTTTGCTTGATGTCTGATATACTTCATGCTCCATTTACCCTCTTTTATCTTTGGAAAACGGGCAATTATTTTCTTGCCTATAACCTGTTCTACAGGCGATCATGGGTGTTTCAACAGGCTCCGTAACATTTCGGCAAGGAAGGGGTGGTCTCTAAGCCCTATTAAAAAATAAAAGGTCTCACAAGAGTGGTATGTTAGACAACGCCTGAAAATGGGTAAACATTAACATAGCAGTGTGAAAACCTGCAGTAATTTCAGGCAAAGACAGTGGGAAGCAGCTGTAGTCACTAGAATGTACAAAGCACAGGGCTACGGCAATGCAGGACTGTTCTTCTAGCTAACCATTTCTTGTAGAAAGAACCGAGCGCAGTCCACAGCATCCCCTGCTAGGTCCACCCTCACACTCAGAATTCATTTTGGTGTGGTCTTCCCAAAGTTCACTTCTAGTTGCGAGGTCCAGCAGGGACCATCCTGCAAATTTGCAGCAGCTCAACGAATCCCTTAGCTGCTGCGCCTTTCCCTCCAGCCCCCAAAAAGCTGAGCCCTTTTTTGGCTATTTGGAGTAGTTTGTGCTCCATTACCTTTTTCCACATAAGGTATCCATGCCACACGTGTCCTGATTTTCCAATACCCTGGGGATTCTAAAAGATATGTATGGAGTATGTAAGAGTGGTCACCGAGCTTTGCATGAGAGTTCCAACCATATCACTGCTCAAAGCATGGACACGTATGTGGGGGTGTAGCAGGACTGCACCTTGTCCATGCAACAATCAAGTCTGCCACCCTTGCCGTTGCCCAAAAAAACCTCCATTAATATCTAAATTCTCAACTTTAGTAATTGAAAATGAAATCACCTGTGAAGCGTCCTGAAACGCCCCTTGAGTGCACGCCTGACTGTAACATATAACAAGCATTTGCAATGCAACAGGTCTTGCGTTTGCTCATGTTAGAGCTGATAGCGTTGTAAACTCCTAACCCGACTTTTCACCTATCGGCAAAAGTGCATTTATGTACGTACCCCGAAAAAGTGCAATTAACTATGTAAAGCGCTCGACTTCTGCCAAGCGAAATCGCGCTAGTAAATTAGAGAAAAAGTAGTCCACGAGCCGGACAGAAAACAGTGAGCCTCGCATGTTTTCTGTACTTGGTCGATGCGCTCGAGGAGGGCTAGCCACCAGAAAAGGCATGACATATGCATGCCTTCGACTAATGAAAGCAAGCAGATTTTATTAGGCAAGCCCACAAACCAATGAAAAACACTGACATGGCATCGACAGGGCTCAGAGCCCTTTTCTAAACACTAAAGCGTCTCGCTGCGATACGCATGCGCGAGCGCATGCAACGCAGGCTCGACCCTAAAAAGGCTGGGGCTGCTATTCTACAAGCAATATCCAACCTTACGGTGTTTACAAGTGAGTATAGTTGAGAGGGTTTGGGGAAATTCCGTTTTGAAAGTGTAAAATGTGGAAGTTGCTGACTCTCTTTAATTGGGTGAATTCTGTCTTAATTTGAATAGTAAGAGTACAGTGGCGAATGCTGTTCCCTGCTCCTTCGCTTCAGAAGGAAGCATCTAACTGCCCTTCAAACTGTTTAGCACTGAGACATGCTCAGACCAAAAGAAAATGAAGTCCGGGAGGCGACTTGAAAGAGTCCTTATTTGTACTTCAAATCCCATTTGCTTGATAATTGTTGTTCACATACTTGAACTTTGGGTTTCCAATTTAAAGAACCTGGCTCCGGTATCTAATAACCTCTGCTCAACAACCACCCAAAAGTCCTAAGAATTTTGTAAGAATCGTTTTCTGTGAAACATTTTGTTCACCAAACTTTCCTGCGGCACAAATGTGCCTGTAGGAGAAAACATGATAGACAGCTTCATTTGGATAAAGTACACCTTTTCTATTTTAATCTGCTAAATATACTGGTAGTTATGGGGTGTAATTTCATAATTATCTTTTGAGCATGCGCAATTACACATGGTAATAGCATAATTACACCACCTATTTAGAGTGAAAGGAAAACCATTTGAATTCAATCTAAATTGATGGTATTGTTCTCGAGATGTATTTTTAATTGTGAATTCCACAGTTAGGCAAAAATAGAGATAAGAAATGAACAATCCTCTTGCAGGGCTCCGAAGATCCCACTTGTGATCACCTTTTTCTAGACTGATACTGACTGTGCACATGTTTTTTTATCCTAATCTCGACGGAGGAGCCAGTGCTCCACACACAGACTGACACATGACCCTACCTTCTTCGTGGATCCTAAATACCCAGGAAAATGCTCCTGTGACAGAGAAAAGGTTCATATCCCTAAGACATAATTTTAACAAAGTAGTTAATCACCACCCCTGAATGGTGTCCCCTGCCTTCCCTCTGTACTCATCCACCTAAAAAGCAGGGACTCAATCAACTGAATGCTTCTAGGGTAAACCTGCAGACACATTTTGTTGATAATACCCAGAACTGTTTGGTAAATCAAGTATTAGTCCAGGAAGGGCCAGGGATTCTTGACTGGCAAAGTAATGTTGGTATTTGTAAAGGGTTTGCTAGTTGTTAAAGGCATCTAGAATAAATGTCCGGCTGCTGGCATGCTACGGCGACAAAAAGCCAAATCAATTCAAAAGAAGGTTTAAAATAAATTAGCAAGGTGGCATTCTCATAAACATCTGCCACAACTGTAGGCCCAAGCCAGCATGCCACACAATGGAAAACCTCCGTGTTAATGTGCATACGTTTGTATCACTTACTTGTTCTTATTTGGTGTCCTCAACTAGCTTCCCATGAAAAACATCCTTCTTAAATATTTGGGTTAGTTTGAAGCAGTGACAGTGAAATATGAGATCCCTGAGTACTAAACAGAATCATGGAGGGAAAGAGCCCTGAGGGTATGCTGCTCAATAGCACATCATATGAGCTCCAACCTGACATTCAATATATTAACTACCTACTCGCACATCCTTCAAAAGTTAACCTTTTCCACACCCTAGTCCTAACTTTTTTCTCCAATCTTCTGAATGGAATAACCTCTCTACCCACAACACTATCACCACCAGCATTTCTTCACACTTCACTTCATCTTTATTCCTTACATGCCATGCGTGATGTTTACATGACTAGAGATATTCCCAATTCGTAGTTTGGACAGGTTGCAGAAAATGGGTCAGTGAAGCTTGTGTTTCATCCACATGCTGCTCTCCCTAGGGACCCTGGCAAGAAAGGAGAGATGTCCAACAAATGAGCAGCTCAGCATAACGCTGCACGCAATGATGTTCACTCATCGGCATGTGTTGGCATGATCTAGGGAGCTACCAGAGGTGAGACACGCTCCTTCTGGATACAGTATAAGCAAGGAAAGACAGCATCACAGAAATATGTATTTTTACTGCCTGTTAAACCTCCTAAATTTCACGACAGCCAGTTTTACTTACCACCGCTAAGAAGAAAAATCACAGCATCCCACCCTCCCCTGGGAATTGTTCCACAACATACCTCTAGCTCATCAACATCCAATTTACACTTTAGCTCATCATAAGCCACAACACACCGCCGAGGTGGGCAACAATTGACCAACTGCATGACAGATTCTTTTCTCGGCTTCTAAACTTCTACCATTACTTCTTGTCTGTTAAAGCAAAATAAATTATTTGCATGTTTTTAAGGACTTCCCGTTAACATTGTCAAATAAGGTGGCATCTCCTTTCCATTTAGATTTGGAGGTAAGTGTTTCCCACTGCAACAAGGACAAGTATGGCTGCGCATCAGGGCATGTGACCACACATCCTTAGCCTAATCGCAGGTCCACTGCCTGCTAATGAAACCATTTACGACTTACACATGTATCATTCAGAGCATCCTCTCTTTCCTTTTCTCCAACACAAACTCTTGGAAAATAAATTCGAACATTTGTCTGTTCATGGTTTCCTTTAATTTCACAAATTAACTGCATGAAAAAACATGCACAGTGGCCCTAGGTGACATAATAGGTGCATTTTTATGGGGAAGCTACCACAGCTTCGGTTTTACTCTTGATTTATTCATAATAACTCAAACTGGGCTGCAGGCTCGGGGGAGAAAGAGAAGATACAGCAAGGTTTATATAGTGCTTGCAGACATCTGTGGTGCTCTGAAGGGAAGGGATTAGAAGTACATGCCTGCTTGGCTAACTCACTCATTTATAACTGTGGCTTGGGAATATCTCCAGTGCTCTTCTACTATCTCAACTAGCTACGGGTAAAGAGAGCAAGCAAACTTGTGTGCACGGTGGCACCTTAGAGCCAGTGTTGTCAGTCAAGTATGAGGTTTCTTCTCATTTCCCAAGGTGCCAGGTGCCTGGTGTGTGGGAGATGACATAGCCAGGCAATGCTTAGGGGTGGTCCTAAGGTCCCAGGAAGTTGTCTCTCCGTGCTAACATAGAGAAGAGCAGATGTGCTATTTTAGGGATATTTAAGATATGTGGCTCCTGGGGGCTAGTGGCAATAATCTCCTGCCCTTATACCCTTTTCTTGTCCACTTAAGCCTGATCTGCTCCAGTTCATGCTAAAGCCGAAAGGCTCAAGATAATCGAATGGTTCTTTTCACTTATTATTTTGTTCCTTTTTCAGGACAAGATCCACGAATCAAGTTGAATTATGCTGTGCTCACAGAGGAGAAGTCTCTTAAACTTAGCCTCTTGCCCGAGTCGAGGCTTACCACCACTATCTTAGACCACCAGATGTGTAATCCCTGCACCACCCTCGTGGCTCACACTGTGATGGCAGCCACAGTCGAGTGGTCATCACAGTATGGCGCTGGGGTACACCATTTTCCTTACATAGTGGTGTCCCGGCATGGCTCGCTTATTTGTGTGCCCATGAGACAGCATGCGTGAGAGAGGAGGCCATAACACGGATTACTTGACAAACATGTCTTGCAGTGACATATTTTTGGTGTAAATGCTGCATCTGTTCCACTGCAGAGCTCCCCTTTTCTTTCACCCCTAAACACAGATATGCCCCGGATTCTATACACTGGAGCCCACAGAGTTAAATCGAGTGTGAGGCAGCAGCAGTGGTGGGGCGCCCCTGTGCTGCGAAGCACCCGATCTCCACACAAGTTAATGCCCCGAGCTCCAGTTACCCGGAAAGCGTGACATGCTGCAATTTCTTCCCTTCTCACTCCTCTTGCTCTTTTTTTTCTACCTCAAGCTTTTCTCCATGCATTCCTTTTACCCTCTCCTATTTATTCCTTCCCATAATCTATTCACCTTCCCACTTCATGTATTTTTTCTCCCCCTTTTTGTTATCTTCATCTCATCAGCAATGTTCTTTTTCACATCTTGTAAAAACGTGCTTAGCAGGGCAGCAGCAATAAACAATACCAAGATTAGAACTGGTCACAGCTCTCTGTCCTGAGAGCAGGATGCCCTTTCTCCAACCATGGGTGACCGATGCACTCCCCTGCTGGGTAGAACTGAGTCGTAGGAGGGCCAAAGTCACTCCTTGCAGACCAATATCCCCATCCCTAGAATCTCTACTGGTTCTTCACCAAGGGCACAAAAATACATAACTACTCGTAGGGTACAGACAATGGCATCTTGGATTAATTGAAGGGGGTCTTAAATCGTTTGTTACAAAAAAAACACAAAAACTTTTGTTTAAGGATGAAAACTCTCGCTCACCCTAGGGTGGCATGCTTCATTATATGGAGCCTCCTCACAACACCTGTGGAAGCTCCTGGTGTGGCCTACAACTACTCAATGACTAGGGTGGAGCACTTAAACAGGACAGTCTTGGAAGATGGTGTGGGTGTGTGATGCCGAATGTATAGTGGTGAATTATATGATTAAACTCCTGGTGGAGCTAAAGGAATCTTTATTACAAAGGATAGAACTAAACTTAAGAGGGGATGATTCATATCAACAGCTGGTAGCTGGTTAACGTGTTTGCCTCCTCTGCACCCTTAAAGAAGGTTTTTATCACTCTGTCAATTTGAATTCTAAAAAAGAAAGGAAAAGCGAAGTACAGCCTGTCGGTCAGGGGAAAGGAACAGGGCTATCTATGGTTTAACAATCCGCTGTCGGCATTTGGTGCCTGCTGAGTCCAGGAGAACAAGGCCTGCATGGTGCACTCCCTATAGGTCAGTAGTGGGTCGCAGGTGCATACTACTGCAACGCTAGTCATGATTTGTCTGGATTAGTTATTGTAAAGTTATGTGTATCTAGGTTGGTTTAGTTATTTTTAGTGTTGTTTGTTATATTATGGTATTTTATGTTTAGTTGTTTTGTTAGGTATTTTTTACCTAGTTTTCATTTTCTCCATTTGTATTTATGGCATTATTGAACCGTTAGCTCAGGTTTAAGGCTTGGGCTATGTTCATCTATCATTAAGTACCTTTTTGGCTTTAGTTCTTGTGTTATTTCGTTTTTTTGTGGCGTGTCTGATGTCCAGGGACGTTATGCTATGCTTGTTCATTTAATGTTTGTTACGTTTGAGTTGTGTTCTACTGTTCCATGGTATATTTATGCTTCAGACATGTTGCGCTTGCTTGCGCTCTGCTTTGCTTGGGTTAGTTTGTGTCAGGTAATTGGTTATGTAATGTTATCCTTTATGGTATATGGCTTGAAGCGCTGTTACTTGAAATAGGATGTGGTCGGTTTCATTTTATGTGCTAACAAAATCCCACATTTATGCAGTACTTAATTATTTTTTGCTAAAGAACTTTTAGGATGCCCTACCTTGCCAGGGCACTTGTATTTTACAGTTGTCTTTTCTTTAATACTATGGGTCAGACCGACGAGACAGCGAAGCACTTTACCTGCTACGGGTAGGCATAGTCAGTGAATGCGTTATCAAGGCATGACGTACTGGTTAAAGGGATAAACATTAGGAGCTCAGTTTTCCTGTTATATGGGTGGATTTTCCGAGTTCTGTCCCAACCTACTGTGGGCCAAACCCCTAATCCCACATAGAGCAACGTCCAAAGTGAAAACTGTGGTGGACAGTTTACAACAATATAAAGCAGTATTGTTAAATCAAATCGAAACTTCAATCAATCTCGTGTAAGAAGATTTAATAAAAAATCAAAATGTCCTACAAAGCTTCTGATAAGTTCAGAATATGCCTTGGTTAAATCTGAAAATGCCAATATGCCAACAAGTGTTTTGCTCTCTGGTGGTGCGCAAACGTAGGGCTTGTTCAAGGCAAAATAATTCTATATTAGCAGAGATCCGGTAAGAATTGGAAGTTACTAATCTGATCGTGGTCCAGATCTTGTAATGTCTCTGCGTTCGGCCAAAGCGGGAAAATAAACATCAGTCCCCTGATTTGAAATAGGATGTGCTTGGTTTCCTTTTATGTGCTAAAAAAATCGCACTTTTTTGCAGGATTTGATATGATTATTATTGTTAAAAAATGTCCTACCCTGCCAGGGCACTTGTATTTCAGAGGTTTTTTTTTCTTTAGTACTGTGGGTCTGACTGAAGAGACAGGGAAGAACTTTACCCGGGACAGTTACACAGATTTAGTGTACTATCAAGGTATACATCCATTTACCATAAGCTATGGCAAAAAAAATAGTTCTGATGTTTATGAGCTAACTCATGCCAACAAAGACGTGCAAGTGTTTGGCATTGTCAGCACTTCAAAGCAAGATCTAGTGGCTTTTCAAATGCTTGTGTAAATACCACCACTCTTCCTTCACTACTCAGGTCACATTCCTGCTTTGTTTTTTATAACTCAGATGTCATTTTTCTCTTTCTCTTATTTTTAGGTCTGGTTTGACAGAACAGTTGTCTGTCTGATCTACTGTTACCAATTCTCCAAAATCACACAGCCTGAGCTATGGCTCCGCCCAGAGAATCATTTCTCTCTGGCTTCATGTTGTTAGCTTTTTTTGGTGTATCATTCTGCATCTCAAAGTATTCTGAAACATTACATATTGCATTTTTATCTTACCAATAGCCTGCACAGAGAAAACATTTTTTGTTTACAATGCAACTGTATTTCTTTTATTTTTTAATCCAGACAGAAAATGCAAAACAGACCTATTGGCTTTGTCAATGTGTTGCTTTTAGCACCTTTAGCAAACTATCCCCCATTTTCCCGTCCCCGTCGTACTTCTTCAGGGGAGATGCTATTTTGCATACTACCATGAGTTTTTGACAACAAACAAAAATCAAATGTCCCAAGGTTGATGAAGAATGATGATGAAACCATTCCCGAGAGAAGAGCGAGGACACAAATTGGCAAATAAGGAAAAATTAACCTGTAATGAAATAAGACCAAACAAATATGGCAGGATATGAATGAATACGGAAATGTACACGACAACTAAAAGGAGTGGACAAGAAACTCTCATGAAAAGAAATCAATGTGGCTGTCCGTGCAAGAAGAGTTACAACACATTTGCGCCAGGATGACTCTGAATGAAATTAAGCAGTATTCGTAGATGCTGAAAAGGAATGCCAGTCTTAAATGGCATTAACGGTGAATAATGGTGGAACCTGCATCTTTAAAAAACATCGAATTCTTGAGCGATTACTCCGAAATGTCTCCAAGCAGGGCACAGGAAAGTTTATGAAAAACTAAAAAAAAAAAAAAAAAAATCTAAAGCAAAATATAAGCGAATTCCGGCTAAATGTTTCAGCATGTGAGCATGGAAATATGGACCTGTCCTGGGTTTCAGTCCCCCTACAAGAGAGGATTAATGGACAACAGGGGATATTGTTGGGGGCAAAGGACCACAATTGTACCCAAATCATAGTCTACTTTTGGTTTTACTAACCCCTTGCCATCCCCCATGTATTTACGATGCCCCCTGAAATACTTTCCCACTTCCCTCCCCTGAGGTCAAGACAGGACTGCCGTCCCAAAATAGACGTTTTTAGGAGTTTATTTAAGGAAGTAGGTGCCTCCCTGGCTATAATAACAGGCAATGTGCCCCAGAATGTGATTATAATGTTTTTTCAAGGGTGCAGAAGGACTAAATCAAAACTCGACCAAGGAATTCCAGCTGTACTTTCTTTAAACAGCCAAGCTAGCAACTTCGTTGCTGTTTTAAGCTATGTCTTGGTCACGGAACAGATTGTACCATGTAATGTGAAACTGCATTCAGGCATCTTCGACCAGGACTTCTTTTTAAATCTTTTTCTTGAACAGCCTGCATTTACTTGACTACAATGACTTCACTTACCTGCACTTTTTAAGTTATCTACATTTACTGCTTTCACCCAAAAAGTAGGCTTTCCAAATTACAACACTTGACCTCCTCTAAAGAGGGAGTGATGGTTTCCTCATTGTCCCATGTTAAGAAGGTGCTTTCTACTCAAGCGCATACACAGCTCACAATCACTGTGTAACTCCGGGCCAACACAGACATCACGTTGCTTGCTGGAAGCCGGGAACATGCAGGACTAACGTCAGCCCTTCCTTCGTCCCCCAAGATGTCGCCCTCTTATAAAAGTGTGATAACTTTAGACGTCCACGTGAGGATGGCCCCAGTGGTTGAGGAATGCAAAGCTGTCATCAGTGGGATTCCAAATGAAAAGTATTTGTTGGATGCACTTCCGGCCTTGCCTCGTTTAAAGACACGTGGACGCACACGTGCTGTACAGCTCCTTCAGGGAGAGCGTGGGCGCGTGGAATGGTGAATATTACTGGTAAGTAGTGCAAGTGCCTCTCTGGGATCCACTGACAGTCTACGTTCAAACTCTATGGCACTGCTGGTTGTTCCCAGAGTGTAGGAATTAACCAATAAACAAACAATAAACTAAAGATTTATGGAATATGAGGAAAAACATTGCCAAAGGGCACACCTCTCCAACCTGCTACCCCTCGCTTGCGTCACCCTCGTGAACTCAACCGCACACGTTCCCAGAGAGGACGCTGTAATAATAGGACATTATTTCTTAGGAATGGCAATCCAGGTGATTACTGATAGACCGCTGTTTGGAACTGCAGGCACCGTTATACACCCGATTAAACTGCTCAATAATCATTTCATTATAATGTTCACAAGCGTTGTCAGATGTGTCCCCCTTCACAGATATGCCTGCTTTACATATTTATATTGTCCTTCGTGGTACCTTAATTATTCCTAGATTAAGCAATGCGAATGTAAACCTGGCCAAATTGGTCCTGTGTATTATAAGCATGTCTAACTGCACACTTGATGCTATTACGTTATTTACGAATAATAATCTTGATGAGAACATAAGCTTTATAGCGATAGCTAGTGCAGGTATACAGCCTAACTTAACCCCAACCCCCCTTACGTTTGCGACCACTGAAGGTTAAAGGCCCAGTTGCATTAGCCAGGTTTTCAGCCTGTGACTTGCAGTTCCACAGAAACCTCTCAAAAATGTACATGACATACTATCACGTGCACCTATAATATACCGAATAGATTTCTGCAAAACCTTTGTAGAGTTTTGGACTACAATCTAGTGTCTGCAGCAGAAAATAGTCTGACAGTGTTTAAAGGTCAGGCATTTCATTTTTTCTGCATTATGTACCAGGCTCTTTGAGAAGGCACACCTGCACTGAAAACATTATCAGCGTATATTAACACTGGAATACTGTCGGCTGTGGTGCCCATTCTGTCTGCATGCGAGGTGGCCTACATTCTATATTAATTTATGCAAATTTGCGCAGTACAGATCCTTCGGTGTGAGAATTCAAAAAAGAGGCATTGGCAGATGATATTTTGGTTTTCAGTGGCTATTTTGTTTGTGATTTTTTTTGTGTTTTAAGACACACAACATAGGAGCAGCTTAGTAGCAGTGTTGGGGGAGCTACCTCCCCTCACCTAAGCAAAACAAGCAATAACAGTCAATATATATGAGTAGAGCCACCTGTGACAAGTTCTAGGGGGTCAGACCACATGCACTGAGGCCTGGTTAACAAAGTCCCAGGGTACAGAGTTAAAAAAGCAGCATCAATAAAAAAAAAACGGGGAGATCATGCAAAAGGTGGCAGTTTCTGATATGCCCCCTGCCCCCCCCAGCCCAGAAGTCCATCCCTTTAGGGAGAGGGACCACCTCAAGAGTTTGGGATTTTCCCCTCTTGTCTGCATTAACCATCTGACAGGTTTGTAGTCAGCTTGAACCCTAAAGTGGGTCCTAAACAAGCAGGGCCTCAGCTTATTCAATGACCAAACCACAGCAAAGTCTTCCCGTTGTATTGTACTCCCACACTGCTCTCTGGGGAGAAGTCACTTGCTGATGAAGGCAACTGGTTGATCCTCACCCACATCATTTGTGACTTGTTACTCATTTGGGTTACATATATTTTATACTAATGTAAAAGAACAGTTAGCACCATCAGTCACCAATACTGAAAGCGACTAATTATAGTATGGATTAAACACATTGTGCAATACCAGAATTATGTCATTCACAATCAGTTAAACCAATAGCTGAATTGTGTTGATCCATTGCTCATAATGTGTGTAAGCAAATGTGAATGACATTACAACAGAACATGGAATTAGGAGGGCTGAATGGATGGCGCTCAATATACAAGGTCAATTTGTGTTATTTTGCGGTAAAATGAAATACATATGATAAGGACTCTCCGTATGAGGTGAAGTAAAGACAAGGTAAACATAGAGATACGTAGAGCCTACAGATTTCATCCGTTTCTATTTCATGCTCACGAACAAAATGTGTTTCAATCTCTTGATTTTTGGGATAACATGCGAGAATCGGCGCAATTCCACTGATTTCTGAATGCTGTTCGTCATTCCATAAGCAGTCAATAGGGGATTTTTTATGATCCTCTAATGGTTCCCATTCCCAAAATTATCTGAACCTGCTGTTTTGGTAATACTGGATGCAGTATTACTGAACTGCAAACACTGCAGTACATAAAACCCAGGCCACAGTGTGAGAATTGACTATAGAAAGCAACGTCTCTGGGTAGTGTGAGAAAGCAATGATTTTCAGTTTCAAACGTGATTTTATTGTAGACTCGTTTATCTCGTCAGTAACGACGTTCTCTAAATGGCTGCTATGAAAACGTTATTCACCGGAGTGCCTGTTGTATTCACACACTTCACTTCAAAGCCCGCACAGCTAGCTTATCACCGGTAATTCAAAAAAGCAATTAAAAAAAGCATGATCTTTCTACCCCCCTTACTACGAAAAGGAGCAAATGTCTCAATAATTTGTTTTCATACACATATTCCAAGTACTTTAACCATTACGCGAGTGATGAGCAAAATGTTTCACTTTCCCAATTTTTTAATGAAATTTGTGACCTTAGCCAGTTTCTTGCACAGGAACAAAATTGAAATATGCTTGCCAGTAGGGACAGCGAAAGTCATAAATATAAAAAGTCTAGATTTTCAATCTTCTCTGACATCGGTGTGAAAAGTACCATGAAATGTAGTGAAGATTGCCCAACAAGGCGAGGACAACATTTGCGGAGAGAACTTAAAGTGAATTTTTGCAAATTGAAAAAATTAGGAACCTGGCAAACCAGTATACTAACAACCTTGAGGCCACTCACCTACCATTCACAATCCCTCCCTGGAGCACCGGTGCAAACCAACCAAATCTGTTACCAGAATCTTCATGCATCTGTTTTATAGAAAAAACTTTCAAAGGAATCCATGCTGTACTGGTTAAACTGTACCAGTCTATCCCAATCGATCTCGCTTTTTGAATTGATAGTAACTTCTATTTCAACAGGTGTAACGAGATGTTTAAATATTTAGCCTTCATGCTGCAATAGTCAGTCCTGGCAAGGAAGGAGATCCTGACTTTGAGACCAAGAGATCAGTGCCCTAATCTGGACTACCTCATGTTACCATATTTTAAGACATGCGTGACTGTGGGCACATCGATTTATCTACGAAGGCCTGAGATCACCTCTTTGTCAAAATTAGGAACACTTAGAAGCAGAACAGAAACCAATAATAAGCAGTATAATCTACAAAAAAAACCACTCTGTTCAGCATGGAGGCACATACTGATAGTTCTGGCTGCAGAGTTGCTTTCTACAGGACTCGCATTAAGGAACTCTAACTGAACAAAACCTTAGAATAAATGGGATGCTCGTCAGCCATGGTATTCTCTTTCGACAAGGAATTATGGCCAATTTTCACAAACTCTCAAACCATTCACCCAGATCTCCATTCGCGTCACTTACAGCCAGTAAATTTCTACTATTCTGGGACTTGGACCATGCATGAACAAACTCATTATCCCTTCATGTTCACTTGTCTTATCCCCTCTTCCCTCGGCACTCCATTACTTTAACTCATTTTCAATCTTCGATCAATGATGTAACACATCCATAGTCCGAGAAGATACGACTACCCTAAACTGAGAGTCGGTAACCTACATTAAGAAATAACAAAAAGGCTAATATATTCAATTAGCAATAGTATACATGAGACACATCTATACTTTTCTATCAATTGTGAAGTCATGTTCAATGCAGTATGTCATTCGTCGCAGTTGTATGAAAAACCTTAAACACTGTAACTTTTTCAAGCCACATTTTTATTTGGAAAAAAATCAACCTACAACTCCTATAAATCACACATTATTTGTGAGTTTCAGAAAGGTGCTCCAATTGTCCTCCATTAGCGCTGCAGATAAAATTGTGGGACATTAACAAATTCCCATCAATCATGTTCCAAAAAGCACCCTAGTTGGTTGAACATCCTTATTGCCGGGATGCACATCTGTTTTGCATGGTCTTAGGTGTCCAAATCACTGGTTCTTACAAAGACTATCAGAAACTTGTCAGCCATTTCTTCCACATTTTAATCTCATATTTATGCAAAATGTGCTGCCTATCGAAAACAATGAAGTTGGGGAGGTTCAATTTGGCTACAGGTGTCTCTAATATCCAACTTACTTAAGGGATGCATTTGAACTGTTGAATACACGTTTTTCAAAGACAAAATACATAATTAAAAACAGGAAACACATCGGTCATATGTCACAGCAGCCAGGATTATGACCAGTATAGTTTAATATGCCTATGTAACATTGAGGAAAGAAACCTGAGTGGTTTATTGTAGGATTCGTACATACCGCAAATTTAGAAAGCTAGCATTCCCTCCAAAATACAGATGAGAACTGCAAGACCCCTCGACAACTGGGCAGTTGGTGAAACTATCAGATTGCTATCTAGCATTTGTTTAGAACACAACAGGTCCGCAAAGCATCATCAGAGCGCCGGCAATTTCAAATGATCCTGTATGTTTGATGGCCGAATCAGTAACATCTAAACTGGGAAGAGTTGAGTATGATACAGAGACTTGGATGAAGGTGACTGGTACCAAACAGAACATCTCAGAAGAATCTGGGTGTTGTACAATTGGTCAACAAACTAGATCTGAAGAGTGACTGTGATACAGTAGCAGAAAATGCAGTGGTTTGTATATTTAAAACACTATAATGGTAATACCCGGTGTAAACGTCATAAAGTAATTGTATATGAAGACGTAGAAAACAAAGTTTAATACTGTTCACAATCCTCATATAGAACACCAATTAAGACCATCAAATCTACCGCTGATCGTACCTACATACTTTGTTTCCCAACAGATGGTCGACTCTCACTGTAATTTGACGGGGATGGTAACTGAGTGACATGCTTCGAAAGACTTCTATTCGAGTGGCAGTAAGTTGATCGATGCTTTTAAGTGATCGGGATTCATTAGGTTATTTTAAAATCAAATAATGATGGACTGCCTTTTCATATCAGTGATATCTATAGATATCAACTGTCTTCTGAAAATTGCTCCTCGGTTTCTCACAAGAACAGATACTTAGGTGAAGCCGGAAATGAAAGTCAGGGTAAATCACTTTTTTCATGTTTACGGACTTCCTCCTGAAGCTCACACAAAGTTCTGCAGTTGTACATTTCTCCATTTATCACAGCCTTATCAGATTCAGGGCGGGCAATATCTCAACTAGATTCTAAACCTATTACCCTCTGTTCACCAACAATTGTGAATCCTGAGGAGATACCTAAAATATGGGCAGGCAAGTTACATGCGAACATTCCAGCAGCTTGGTGGGTTTGTGCCTAAAATTGATCACTTTGATTAACAATTCATGTTGCTTCATCGACCTCTTCCAATAGGATTGCTGCCAGTTGGATAATTGCGCAAGAGGAACACATTATTCAAAGATATTCATATGGGGGCCTGCCTCCCTGGAGAACAAGTCCTCCATCTTTCCCTAGCCAAACCTTCTAATTAGAATCATGTGCGAATTAAGGCCCTCATTTTGACCCTGGTGGTCCGAAGACTGCCAAGGCCATGGTGGCGGTGAAGACCGCCACTTTATGAGTGTGGCGGGCTGGCCTCTGCCAACCTGCCACATTCCCACTTGTACCGCCTGCTGGTTGGACAGCCGGCCTGTAGATTAGCATCTCTGATGCGGCGGTCCACTAAAGACCGCCAGAAGTATAACGAGTCGGCTTTCCGCCAGGGTTTCCGCTGCAGTAGCACTGCCACGAAAACCCTGGTGGAAAGGCTACGGTGAGAGGAAATTTCTTTCCTTTCACTAGCAGACGACTCCCCAAACCCCCCACCGCAAACTCAATACTTCCCCCACCCCTCCTTCCAAACCAGTGACTCCTTCCTCACTCCATGCCAGCGCCCCCTTCCCCGCTCACACGCACACACACACACCCACATGCACCCTTGCATACACTCATTCAGACACTTACATACATGCAGTCACTCACACGCATCCATACTCGCATTCACTCACATACATCCATACACACATTTACTCACATGCATCCATACTCGCATTCACTCAAGCATTCCAACACGCACTCACTTCAACAATCATACACACATTAAAACACCCATACACACTTGCATACACACCCATATTCAAACTTGCATACACACTTACATTCACACACGCAGACAACACCCACACAACATCCCCCCCCCCTGATGGATGACTGACTTACCTTGTCTGGCGAGGAGGTCGTCTGGCAGGGAAAGGGAACAGGCACTTCCACTGCCGGCAGCGCCCCGCCATCTGGACACCGCCACTCCATATTACCGGTCGTAATACAGCTGGCGGGGACGGTTGTGGAACCGCTATTGAGCCTCCGACCGCCAGCACGACTACTGGAGGATTTCCACCCAGATTGTGCCGGAAATCCTTCAGTACTCGCAATATGGTGGTCAGAAGACCACCAGCACTGGCGGTCTTCTGTCACTCGTGACTTCAGCGGTCTTCTGAAAAGACCGCCGAAGTCATAATGAGGGCCTAAGTCTAGTTTATTTCAGCACATCACTATTCCCACCGTTGGGAGTACTTCCTGTACATTTTCTAATCTACAAAATAAAAATCAGTTTAGAGTGCATCATTTTAGTAGTTCTGAGTATAAAATGGCATCTACTATGATTCAAATCACAGTTCATTGTGTTCTCTTACCTTTCAAGATCTGATGCATTAATTTCACAGAGAGGAGGTCTGCAAGATGTGAACGAGCTAGTTCACCTTCTTCTGGATTCGGTGAGATGATTCTAACTGCTGTGAATGGCTTAAAATATAGTTTTAATTGAAGCCCTTTATGTAAAATTTTAAAGAAAACATGTATATTTTACCCCATCCCCTTTTAGATTTTGGTTGTGGCAGCATCCACTTAATCTGTGGTTTATTACATGCTTTGAAATAAGCCACGCAGTTAAACCTAGTCCCAGTCACAGCCACCTAACTACAGTCACACTGTAGAGCTGTGAAATTTAGCAAACATCAATGTTCAAATATGGGACAATGAAGTAACGTTTAGCGGACTCTCGTCTAAAAGGCAGAGTGCATATGACTGCCTTGCCCACAATCTGTGATTATAAGAGAAGTAATTACTTTTAAAATTAAAGATGTGGTCCAGAAGACAGGCGTGTATAAATGAAAGCCTGTAGTGTAAGGATATGGGCTCTTCCGCAGGTTATCCAACTACTGAGACAAGATGGAGGGAGGGAAGGCAGGATGGATATTAAAATTTTCAGCTAAGCAATCAAGCGAAATTCTCATTTTAAATAAAAGAAGAAGAGCTAAACCAGAGGCCAGATGGAAAATAGGGTTTGTTAAAAAAAATCGCTTTTAGTAGTCTAAGCAATCGGTAACCTTCTTAAGAAGTCACCTCACTTAAAAGTTAAATCTAACTTATTGTGTTCACTAGAAATTTGCAAGCTGATATTTTCTCACTGTTTATTAAAGACCCAGTTTAAAACAAAACTATTTTGAGTTCTGATTGGAATGCGAAGTTCAGAAGGACGCAGTGGAGCGGAGGACTAGCTGGAGGCCACACGCTTAGCTAAGGAATTAACAACTGTTGTAATCAGACATATTCATACTAGATCAAAATCCCACTATACAGGTAAAAATCCCACTAGACTGCCATGTCAAATCCCATTAAAATGTTGAGAACGTGGCACAATAATGGTGTGCTTCAGGCAAAAGCATTAACACAAAAGTTTGGCGTTGGTTACACACACATCTGGGCAGTGATGTTGTGCACTGTGGTATTTAAAATATCACTTTAATTGTGTAGCTTTCACCATTGAAACTACACTGCTCTTAAAAGCCAACAAGGCCTTGTAAATTGAGCGGCACTGCCAAAAACAATAAAACCAGGGTGAACTGGCAGCATCTCAAAAACGTTTTTTATTGGGCTTGAGCAATAGTGTGTTTTCAGAATTCTATTTACTCGCAGTGCCTATGGCAATCAGGTTCAGCATGGACTCGCCCTGACCCGAAAGACGACCGTCGCAACAGATAAACCCTTTTGAGCCAATCCGCTCGGGGTATCTGCGAGATCCCCATTTCTATTCAAGCATTCTGTAAAGCCCTATCATTTAAAGGGGGTGAAATCGGGAGTGTCATACATACAAACCACAATATAGGCGCTGTATGTTCCTTTTAATCTCCCACATTTCGTTAAACAGGGAATTCACTCATTTACGTTTTTACTTAAAGAAATACCCCAGCTGTCGTGCCAGACATGTTGTGCTGATGTTGAACTTGCAATCTATGTTGATAGTGACATGCATTTTCTCATCACTTGTGTATACACTCTATATTGTAATTCCTCATATCTCTGTAAATACCCTGACTAACGGAGTACTTTTTGAAAATGGCTCGTTTATGTTAGCACAGGCTGGCTAATTTTCTGTCCTTTTTTGCGGTACAGCAGTGATGAGAACAATCACAGAAATAAATGGTTTTACATCTCCTGAACTATGCCATACAATTAAATAACAATTGCTAGAGTACTTGTGAAAACTTAAATTTACGGACACAGTACAATACATAGGTTGGGAAAAAAGCTTAAGGGCATCTCAGAAAATACAGTTCTCAAACATGCTCACTGACACATTTGTCCTGTTGGGGCGTCTCATGGGATTTGCAGTGCACGCAAACTATACCTTACTCGCGATTGGAACAGTGTGAAATACACCTGTGAAGACATCAATGTACGCATGTAAAGGTATTTTTAGCATGTGAACCTAGTTTGAACAAGAAGCGCTGACTGATGCTCAAATCAGCTTCGAAATTGTTTCAAACCTCCCAATGAAATGCTTTTTTGACAAGCACCAATATTTAACCCTTTTTCTTTAAATTAATGGACACGGAGGTGTTTTTTAAACTCCCTGCCTAAATTATTTGTGGAACCCAGAACTGAAATCCTAGATAAAGTCCTGACTGAGCATCCCTTAAAAGCAAGGACCAGCTTCAATCTGCATAGGAAGGTGCCTGGCACTGCGATAGCCAGTATTGCATTTATTTGCAGTGAGTTGTATGTAAAGCAATAAAATGGGTATTCCCTAGATGGCTTGTTAGATGCTTCTTTTAACTGTTTAACGCCAGAGTAAACCAAACAAATACATCACCCTTTCTTCCAAGCACAAAGCTGCCAGAGGTGGCTTCAGTATTTCACTGCCTCCAACGGGTGATGTGGGTGAGTGAGTCCGCGAGTGATGCGGCTTTCATGTGAAAATAATGTCTCGGAGCCGAAAGCTCACGCGGGGCAGCAATGAGAAGCCAAGGAGAGAGGAGGATTGTGGGTGTGCATCGAAATAAGGGGCGAACCACAGGCAGTCGCACGTTATTCCGAGGAATCCCATAGCTGGGACAGGGACTGCAGTGAGACAGAAGACCTGGGACATGGACTGCACCGGAAGTGGAGTGGAGACCGGGACATGGAGTGCGCTGGCGAATGGGACCTGGGACATGGACTGCACTGACAGAGAGCACTTGGAACGGGGTCTCTAGTGACACTGAGGACTTGGGAATTGGGCTGCACTGACAGAGACGACATGGGACAGGGGCTGCACTGATAAAGTAGAGCGGGGTCATGTACTACACTGAGGTAGAGGACCTGGGACCGGGACTGCACTGACAGGGAAAAACTGGGACAGAGGCGACTGTCAGAGAAGACCTGGGACATTGACTGCACTGAAAGAAAAGACTTGGAACATGAAGTGTTACTGACAAAAAGGCCTGGGACAGGAACTGCTCTTCAAAGAAGACCCGAGACAGGGACTGGACCTGAGAGAAAAATCCTATAAGGACTACACCTCAGAGAAGACCTGGCACATGGACTGCACTGACGGAAAAACTGGGACAGAGGTGACTGTCAGAGAAGACCTAGGCAGGGACTGCACTGAAAGAGGAGCCCTGGGACAGGAACTGCACTGAAACAGAAGACACAGGGCCTGGGCTGTACTCACAGAGAAGACCTGGGACACGGACTGCACTGACAGAGGACACCTTGGGCAGGAACTGCGCTGAAGGAGAAGACCTGAGACAGGGACTGCACTGACAGAGAAGACCTGGCACATGAACTGTAATGACAGAGAAAAACGGGGACACGGACTGCACTTTCAGAGAACACCTTGGACAGTAAGACAGGAACTGCACTGAAAGAGAAGACCTGGGGCAGTGACTGCTCTGACAGAAGACACGAGTCAGGGACTACACTGGAAGAAAAGGACGGGGACATGCAGGGCACTGAAAGCAAATACCTAGGACGGGGACAGCACTCACTGCACTGACAGAGGAGACCTGCGGAATGGAGACCTGGGATAGGAATACACTGACAAAAACACCTTGAAAGAGAAGACCTGGCAAATGGACTGCATTGGCACAGAAGAGTTGGGACAGGGACAGCGATGACAGAGATAACATGTCTCACATACTGCATTCAAAGAGAAGACTTGTCTCTCAAATTGGATCTGGTAGATATTGACACACACATCATAGCCAAAATACAAACGCCACTGAACAGACTTCTAGTTTGCTGGGAGGCCCCAGAAATACCTCCTCGAGAAGCCACTAATGGGATAAACACACACGCTCTGCTTAAGCAGTTGCCACACAGCAGTACGAAACCCTGTGGAAAGTAAATGATGCGCTACAAAGAGTTACAATCACTCCATATAATATGCATTACTAAGCCCGGAGAAATCAGCACATGCAAAATCGGAGAAACTATCTTTCCAATTTGGCCCTCATAACAGAGTGACTGGAGTTTGGTGCGGCAATACCAGGAGACAGAGCCTCCGTCTGGTATCCTCATATCAAATGCTAGCTATTCTGAGCTTTCAGCGGGAGGGTTGCAGGGGATGCGTGGCTGGGAGTGTGTGCGGGTCGCATTATCTGCTCGAGTTAGACTGCTGCAGCGACTGGGGGGAGGGGGCGTCAGACAATGATGCTGCCCGCACGCCTCACATATGATATAGAAGGCATTCCTAGATGAAAATTCTGTTCACTCTTTTTGACTCTGACCAATATATTTTAAACATGTGGATATGTGGAACAAGCTTATCATTTGTCTGTCAGGCTACGAGTAAGCCAATTAGAACTCTGTGTTGCCATTCTTTTAGTGTAATGAAATAAAGACTCCCCCGGCGCAGCAAATGATTTTGTTGGATTTTGTTTTCATCACAGAGCTATCATAAGCACATACCTGTCTGCTTACCAGTTGTGCAAACCACCCCCCAACTGGCCCCAAGATAAATGTTTGCTACCGGAATGCTGGAAATATGCACGGGCACTTTTTGTGATGTGCAGCAAACTTGTCGGCCTCATGGGTGATGCCTTTCTGTACTGCTCAAAAATAGGGCTCCAATTTGTTTTCTTTCACGTTATCTTTAAGGATTGAGCCGACTGCCTTGACTTGCTTCTACTGAAGTAACTATAGTTCTCTTGGGTCCAGCCAAACCAAAACCAAACGCCAGCAGACTCACCAGTCCACAAGTGCTCAATTTCAGTATTGGCAAGGAGGTCCCATGCTGCAGATTGTCAGTGATATGTGACTCACATATTATTTTCCTGTCCATCTGCTGACACTTTGAAACTCTTCCCTGACATAAATTACTGCTTCAACGAGTTAATAATCTGTCACACGTCTAATATTATTGGTCACATAGCTGTGAGTGTTTTTGCTCCAGTCAAGAAGAATTTTGGCTCATTTTGGAGCTCATCTGATTATTCTTTATTTTCTCTAGGCCTGTAGTAAGCAATACATACTTTCTTCTTTGCGTTGTTCAGACTTTTCTTGATATTATGCAGACCTAACAGGGAACCAGCGAAGCACTTCAGCAAATAATTCAGCGCTGCATCTGATTCACGAACATGGCAGCACAACCTGCATTTTTGATTCTCCAAACTATTATAATTATTTCGGGTCCTCTTTATACTTTTTTGGGTTTCCGTATACATTATTTCTCACTTATTAAATAATCTCTTGGTCCTGAAAATGTCTGCCGAATATCAAAAGGTACAGCCAAACAGTAGCCAACCACATCTCTAAACTTGAAACTTTATAAACGATTATTTCCTATAATTTCAATTGCATACTCCCAATTAACGTCAAGTGTATACACTTTTACGGGCACGTTGATCGTTCTTGTTTCCCTCTTTTTATTCCACTAATGTATGTAACAGAAAATTCACATTCGCTCTTTTCATTAAACTTCGTCTATGTGCCTGCAATTAGATTATTGTTGACAAAAAACAGCTGCACGTGTCTTGCTGCATCTTAAAACCATTCTAATTAATACTATATAAGGGTAAAAACAAATATAACCCCGAGCAGACAGCGTGTAGAAGTCATGCTTACTCTTCAGTAGGGTTTTTGATGTCCTTCTACGTGTAGACAGTTGCGTTGTTTTAGGACAACTGTGCTTCAGTTGCCTTTGTTGCCATGTTGATTCTAAAACTAAACCACACTAGATTAAATAACCTTGAGGACACGACTTATTTCATCACTCATACTTGTTTGCTCTATACTTATTACAGATGTCATCACCACCAAGCACAAGAACATCCTCACCTAAACAATCACACAGCAAACTGGAAGGAGCAAGCATTAGGGGTTGAGCTCTATAAAAATAGAAAAACACAAGTACATGTTCGAAACTTGGAGTGTGAAAGTGGTCGTGAGGGGTCCCCTACATGTTGATGACTTCACGTCATGATGCATATGCCACAATTTTGGAGCACGAACAGAAAAACTATGAGCAACAACATACAGGTGGAATTGAAGATGTTTCTGCATCCATAACAAGGAGTCTGTAAGGTACTTCCTGAGGTCTGGAAGTGTGAAAGAGGCTTCTCAATGAAATATGCCAGCATTTGTTAGCACAACTGCCCAACTGGTCTGGAAAGAGGACTTTAATTTTGCCTACACTTAGCATAAAGCCACACAGAGAGCCTACTGAAACGTTAGTTCTCCCAGAGGGGAAAGTTCCTAAACATTGAGAACAGCAGTCTCATCACCAAGTGAGCTAGTATGTAAATGTAATGGGCGTAATGCTGATCAAGGGGAACCAGAAGGGTGAGGGCCAAAAGCACCTTGATCACAAATCTTAGTGACATTATCTCTCGGTAATGTGCTTTAGTGGCTCGAGGATGATATATCTATATCTATATCTTACAACCTGTGTACCACTTTTACTAAAGCAGTTTCAACGGAAAAGTGGGTTCAGGTAGGTATGCTATTTACCTTCTTCCATAGCACATGCCAGCAGCTAACCTAGTCAGTCCCCAGTGATATGTGCATATCTCACGTGAGTACTGAACAGGCAAGAATTGGGTCACATAAACCAACAGCTGTGGTGCGACCTCTTCCTGATCGGTGCTGTGTGTGTTCTGGTCTTGGTTAAGAAGTCTTCAAGAGGCTTGGTGGGAACTCTAGAGCAAGGAATAGTGACAGACAGCACAAGCCTTGAAGCTATAGCTCTGTGTTGAGGGTGTCATATTTTCTGTCACAAGCAGCTAGATGTGCAGTTCCACCGGTGGCTAAAAGTTGTGTGGTAGCAAAGCTGCATCTACTAGGTGACTGCTCGACTGTATCTTGCTCTAAGTGGGTGAAAGAGAGCAGGTTGCCAAGGTGCATGAAGGCAGACTGGAGAAGGCCTGCTGTGGGGTCAGAGGGTGGACGGGGAAAAGACAGGTCTTCAACAAAATGACCACATCCTAGATTTTGGCTAATTCTTTATTAGAGCCCTATGATGGTCCACTTGACAGTGCGGAGACGTGATTGCACCTTGTCATACATGCAGACTATCTGCAAGAGGCGTGCAGGGGAAGCAACATATCCCTTGTGGTCCTTATCCTGGCCCACTCAGCCCTTTTTTGTCATCTAGCAAAATCCTAGGGTCTTGCTCGAGTCCAGAGTCAAGCGCACTTCTCTGGTTGTATCTTGAGCGTGTAACACGTCCAGTTATGCTTTACCTAAAACACAAACACAAGAGAGAAAAAGTGTGCAATGTGAGGGAGGGCTTAAGCTAAGCTGAATAGTATTTAGGTTTTGTGCACAATTATAGTAGAGCGTTTTGTGTATGTTGGAAAGTGAATTTAGTCCTAAAAATATTGCTAAGGAAGAGATTATAAGTGCGTACTGAAGTTATGCATTAACATCTGCACAAGAAATGCATTGAAAAACAAATAATGATTCAAGTTAATTGACAGAATAAACGGCTTTATTAATCAGTAACAAAAAACTGCCTGGGATTTGGGCAGGAAATAGATAAAAGGTATGTTTTGTATTCGGATCTGACTGACGAGGGGACTTCATTGAAAGACTAGCCATCTCTCTTTGCAGTGGGTGGTTGGCTTTCTTCAGAAGCATCACCGCATTCTTGTATCTTTCCAAGAACTGCGCTGTGACTTTATACTTTAGAAAGTTAAACACTCCAGGGTGCAGATATTGTCTATCGATTTTTCACATAGTTCAACGAACAAAAGAGCCTGACAGCAACAAAAGGAGCCAACTCTTCACCTGCCATGTTAGAAGTGATACAATGAAACAGACGTACGCTAGCAGTCTTTTCAGGGTCACCTTGACACACGTTATTGTCTATGTGCCCTTCTTGAACCCAGAAGTAAAGGGCCAGCATTTTACCTCGGAGCCCAACTTCACAGTTTCTTATTCTTCACTGACACTAGCTGTAGAGCGTGCACGTCACTTCCTGTAAAACAAAAAAAGGAGCTCTAAGGAACAGAGGACTGAATAAGGGACCGATACTGGTATTTTACACCATGAAGTGTTGTAATCCCGCAGAGCAGGCTTTTCAAGGGAGCTAAATCGTATTGAAATCCGTATGCTGCAATCAAAAGGGTCTAATCAAGTATCCCTGTGGTGAAGCGGCCCTGCTTGATTAGAAGCGTCATCAACCCGTCACAGAAGTTTTAAAATTTGTTTTTCGGTGATTGATCCAGGCCAATAATTCAAGGCAAATATAGAAGGACAGATTTTTCGAAGCAATTATTTCTAACTTCGTTAGTTACCAGCGGACAGGTGAGAGATGCTGTGCGATTCTCTAGGAACAACTGAGTGGGCCTTGCATACCCAGGAAGCAAACACGAAAGTGATTCTGTAGCAATCTGACACCTTAGTTAACAGGGGACAGAGGAGAAGGAGAGACGCAGCACTGCCTGTACTGGCCACTTGACTGAGGCAAGTGAAACAAGCCTTTTCAGTCCTTTCCTATCAGTTTCCTGAAAATGATGCAAGGCCGGAGGTATCTTTTCCGTTTTCATTTCAAAAGTAGTACTCCTTAATTATCCTTTGAGTGTGTACACATCTGAACTCATTTTCTGCAGGGCTCGTAGGGCCAGAGCCAATGGCCGTCTTAACAATGCCCTTCAGATCGACAAACAATTTAACAAGCATTGGCAAAGCCAGTTGGTCTCACCTATGCAAAAGCTATTGGCTTTCGCAATGTATTTTGCTATGTTGTACACCAGTGTGGCTGATGTTCAGCATGGCTAAAAGTTAGTGGCGTGGAGTGTCAGAGTGGAGTGGGGGAGTACAGTGGATTTGTTGGAGTGTCATGGAGTAGGCGGATTAGAGTATCGTAGAGTTGAGTAGAGGGAAGTAGAGTTCAGTGGCACAGTGGCAGAGAGTGGCAGCGAGTAGAGTGGGGTGGAATAGGGTAGGGTGGGTTGAAGTGGATTGAGGTAGTGGGGTGGATTGGCGTACAGTGGGGTGGATTGGATTGTGGAGACTGAGTGGAGTGGGGTGGATTGAAATAGGGATAGGTGGATTTGAGTAGGGTAGACTGGATTGGGGTGGGTGGTTTGGATTTTCTGGATTGGAATGGTCTGAACCTAGAGTGGGGTGTACTGGACTGGATTGGAGTGGGGTGGATTGGATTGGAGTGAGCTGGATGGACTGAATTGGAGTGTGTGGATTGAACTTGGGTGAGGTGGTTTGGATTGGGATACTGTATGCAGATTGGAGTGACTGGGGTGGGTTGGAGTGGGATGGATTGGATTGGAGTGGGGTGGATTGGAGTGGGGTGAATTGGGATGGCGTGGGGTGGGGTGGATTGGATTGAGGTGAGGTGGATTGGAGTGGGGCGAATTGGAGTGGGGCAGATTTTTTTGGATTGGACTGGGGGTTTGGGATTGGAGTGAGGCAGGTTGGAGTGGGGCAACTTGTTTTGGATTAAAGTGGGGCAGGTTGGAGTGTGGCAAACTGAATCGTTTTGGAATGGGGCAGATTGTTTTCGATTGGAGGATTGGAGTTAGAGCATTTTGGAGTGCAGCAGATTGTTTTGGATTGGAGAGGGCCATGATTTTACTAGGGTGGACTGGAAAGGGATGGATTGGATTGGAGTGGGATAGATTGCAATGATGTGGGTAGAGTGGATTGTAGTGGGATGAACTGTGGTGAAGTGTGATGGATTGGATTAGGGTGAGGTGGATTGGAATAGAGTGTATTGTTTTGAACTGAAGTGATGCGGATTGGAATGGGGCAGATTGAAATGGACTGGAGTGGGGCAGATTGTTTTGGATTAGAGTGGGGCAGATTGTTTTGGATTGGAGAGGAGCAGATTACACTGGGGTGGATTAGAGGCGATTGGATTGGAGTGGGATGGGATGGATTGGGTTGGTGTGGGGTCAATTAGATTGTAGTATGGTGGATTGGATTGCAGTGGGGTGAACTGGGATGGAGGTGGGTGGACTGGATTGGTGTGAGGTGAATTGGATTGGGGTGAATTGGATTGGAGTGGGGTGTATTGTTTTGACCTGGAGTGGGACAGACTGTTATGGATTGGAGTGGTGCAGACTGGAGTGGGGCAGAAAGCAATGGAGAAGACTGAATTGGGACAAGTTGTTCTGGACTGAAGTAGGTCAGATTGGAGTGGGGTGGATTAGAGTGGCGCAGACCATTTTAGATTAAAGTGAGGCAGATTGGATTGAGGCAGTTTGGAGTGAGGCAGATTGTTTTGGATTGGAGTGCAGCTAATTGCAGCATGTCAGGTTGTTTTGTATTGTGGCAGACTGTAGTGGGGCAGATTGTTTTGGTTTGGAGTCGGGCAGATGCAGTGGGGTACATGGGAGTGGGGCAATTTTTTTGGGATTGTGGTGGAGAAGATTTGAGTTAGGTAAATTGTTTTGGATTGGAATGCAGCGGATTGCAATGGGGCAGGCTGTTCTGAATTGGGGCAGATTGGACTGGGGCAGACTGCTTTGGATTGGAGTGGGGCAGATTGTTTTGGAGTGAGGCAAATTGGAGTGGGGCATATTGTGTTGGATTGGAGCGGGGCAGATTGTTTTGGAGTGGGGTAGATGGCAGTGGGAGATATTGTTTTGGACTGGAGTGGGGCATATGGTTTAGGACTGGAGTGGGCAGATAGTTTTGGATTGGAGTGAGGCAGATTGTTTTGATTCAGAGTGTTGTGAACTAGAGTGCGGTAGATTAGATTGGGGTGGGTTAGAGTGGATTGGGGTGAGTGGTTTGGATTGGAGTGAGATGTTTTGCTGTGGGGTGGATTGGGGTGGATTGTAGTGTGGTGGAATAGGGGGTACTGCATGATTTATGTGTTAAAGCATAATTTCAGAAATTACTCATAATCAAGAAACAGTGTAATATTTAGAACAAGATAATCGCAATCTTTTGAGAAGAGCGGCCATTAGCAAAAACAAAAGAAAACATGATTGCAACATAATAAAGGGCAACTTGGCAAAATAAAAGAAAGTTGGCTCTAAAAAATAAAACTTTGCAATTTAGTTTCTCCTGCTGGATACTTTTTTGCCAGTCATAAGTATTCTGTTTGCAGGGCAGTAGAAGTTAAAAAGAGCAAAATAGTACCTCAATCATGTTGGGAGAAGGGAACGGGCAATGATTAAGTTGAATCAATCAGTGCTTGGGCCCTGCTCCACACAGGGAACGGAAATGATGCTTGCCTTGCAGTGCCCAATTACGAGGCTGTAAAGAAGAGTGGCACGCAAGCCAACAAATGGTATGAGACAGGCGGGTTCCAAGCCTTTTACTGTACACAACAGAGTCTTGTAAGGGAGATGCATACTCTAGCACAGGCACTCACAGGCTTCACTCTTATGAAGGTGCAGCGCAATTCAGAATTGTGCATGAAAAATATGTAAAAACTAACAATTACGTCGATTTTCTTTATGAGTGTTCAAATCAGATATGTAATTACAAAACTGGAAGGACAATTATCACATTACTGTGCACGCTTACAATTCGCAGCAACGCCCGTAAGGGAAATTGATTCATCAGAAAGCTTGTAGAAAAATGCATAGCCCCTCAGTGCCATGCAAAGACTCTCCCTCTATCACTTGTCAGTGACTGCATCGTTCTGTGTTGCAGTGTTCTGCTGAGACGTGGGCGATAGAAGTTATTTTTCTCTGCCATTTTCAGTGATCTCATTTCTCACTAGCTTTCTCGCAACCTTTACAGCAAGTTCACAGGCTCTGCCAGCACATGAAAAGTTATTGCTTGTGTTTTGGTTTCTTTGCTAATGTCACTCTGTCTTTTAAGAAGCAGATCCCACTCACAAGAGTTAAAAAGTAGCTGACTCTCAATGCAAAGGTAGCCAACAGGCAATAAGCACAGCCAACTCGTAATGCGCTGAAGAAGTAGATCTATTGAGTAAAAGGCCCAGCCACAGAGTTCTACATCTCCCTTCCAGGCTGCAGCAATCCTCTTCTAAAAGATGCCCACATCCAGTAGTACTACATAGTGAGATTCTAACATGAACCTTCCATCTCAGGCTTGTTGGCACAAAAGCATAACACTACACACGTTATTTAAAGAAGAACTTAAATCATGTGATGTGTGCCCTAATAACCTGTACTTACTATGCCAATCATGTGCATTCATTGTATTGACCACAAAGGAACTAAAGGATGCGTTTGCTCAGCTGAAATCTGAGGACGTTTTCTGTTAATTACAAATACAGTGAAACTCGAATTAAAGATGTAGTATCCTTAGAAAATGGTCTGTGGTCCCATTTTGCTTTCAGATTTAATGGCAGAAAAAAGTATCTGAAGATGGCAACTCAACAAACAAGCTTCTGGAGTTGATGTTTGATGTCCCAGGGGAAGAACCTGGAGTATCAAAAGATCAACGATGTTCTGCAGCAACAAACAAAAAATAGGACTAACAGCAGACAGAAGAATTCCAGATCCAACCACTAGATGGCAGAATAATGCACAGCATGTGAACCCAGTGAAGATTCACCCTGCAAATGTAAAGGCTTGTCTCTACTTAGTTGGAATCTATGCTCATTTCTGTAAATTACAAACACATATCTGTGCAGTGGATACACCATCCCACTCAGTTACCCAAACAGACGTACAAGACGTAAGTCTTATGCTTCCTTCTCGCATAACAATAGGACCATTTGTACTAACCATTAGGGACAGAGGAGGTAGGTTGAGGACCAGGAGCTCTTGGCTGCATGGTACGAAGAATCATCAGCTATCCAGGTTGCAAATAGCTGAGGGAACGCTCTATTTTGTTAAAGATATATGTTATTTGCCCCCAGCTACAACTTGTAGATGGCCTACTCATTTGCTGCATTCACTGGGTACACCATGGGAGTGATATAAACACATTTTCCTGGGGTGTTGGTACCTCCCAGTCCACCACTGTAACAGAGGTGCACCTGAAAGGAATACAGCGCCAAACATGAGTAGCTAGTACCCCAGGCCAGAGCAAATCACTGCTAACTAGCCTTCTTAAGGCACGGCCAAGTTGCCTAACGAGTTCTCGAGGGGCTTTTCCACATGAACACACTATCGTCAAAAGATGTGTTGTTACTTCGAATTGGCCAGCGTTAGAGTCTCATCTGCTGCTCAGAGTCTGCCTGTTCAATTAATGAATTCACATTTCAGAACGTGTTAACGTTAGGACATTGTGTGTGCTTGGAGAAATGCATTTTGTCTGATGCAAATTGGAAAGCCTCAAACCCGAAGCATGCTTTTAATTGTGTTTCTCCTGCTAAAATGATTGCATACCTGCAAGCGCTGGTCAGATCGTTTATGAACTGAACGAAATATCTGCCCCCCGTTGCTCCTCCAAGTGTCTACTCAGTTTATTCTTTATGGGCACCTTCTAGCAAATGTGCAGCAGAACATAGCCTCAAGCAGACTGTGGCATTGCAGCGACAAGGATGTTTTCCACCCCAGCTGTAGAGCAATTCAGAGTAGGCTGAACCATGATACTAATTGATTGTGAAAGAACAAATAACAGTTTTGTCACTTTAAAGCACTGCTCGACTCATTTGAAAGAATATGCATTAACACCTCTTGATCTGTGTCAAACTGAAAAAAAGAATGTTGAATATTAAAAGGATGAAGGCTTATTACTGAATATATCAGCTTTGATCTTAATTGGCTCCTGGTATCGCTAGTTACACTTGGGTTGTTCGCCAGCTTTTCGTATGAGCGCAGGAGCCCCTCCTCCACGCCAGAACAAGCTGCCAGGATGCTTGAAAGTGGCCAGGATGACTTCTAATGATGCAGATGCTAAGTAGATGATTGGCGGCACATTGAGGTCTGATAGCTCAAGTGATGGGAAATGTACTGCTCGTCGGGCTTTCAGGAGGAAATGAAAAAACTGCAGAAAAAGAGAATTTAATATTTCTCCTGGCCAGTCTGTGGGCATGGATTCTTCCTCCACGTGTCACCAGGGTGGTGTACCTTTAGCTCCTGCAGATAGGAGGTTAAGTATGGACATGCCGTGGAACGGGATCTGTTTGCTACTTGACTCTACAGCAATTCAACTTTAAATAATAGGTGGTACCTGAATTAGAGAGTTCACTGCCCTGTGCATCGTGGAGTATTTTGTAAAAGGTTGCAGTAATCTGCAAATGGAGGGTGCTGTTCTCTACAGTGTCTGTTAAGTAACGGTACAAGGCAACGTATCTACTATGTGTACCCAGGTCAGGACACACTCCGTCTCCACCAGGGTTTGCGGTAAAAACCGGAAAAACCCAAATATTGCTCCCATGCCCCTGGAGAGGACTCCCATGGCAATGGGGGCATTACTTTTTTATTTTCAAAAAGAAAATTCTGTTTTGGGGATTTTATTTTTGAAAATAGAAAAAAAGAATACTGTTTAGTGCAAGGTTGCGTCATGCTGACGCAGCCCTGCTCCAAATAGCAGACTGCATTGACACAAACCGCTGTAATGATGGTTTTGGCCAGTTCTTTACAAATAAGCACCAGCTTGGTGGTCATTCATAAATTTGGCAGTCGGGATCTCCACCAGGGCAACAGAGGAATTTACTCCGTCGCCATGGTGGAAAAATGAGCCGACCGTGGAGATGTAAGTCGACGGATTAGCCTGGCCTAACCCTCATTTTCTCATATAAAATCAGACACGACTACTAGAGCCTCCATTAGACTGGCATGGCCTGTAAGTAAACAAAGTTTTAGTACCTTCCAAAAGGACAATCTGCTTTGCTTACAGTATAACCCATCTATTAAAAAATGAAAACGTCTCACTTTAAGGAAGATTGAAAATGTAAAATGAGTCCGTATTTTAATGGTATACCAGTCTTGTGGACACAGAAGTGTAGATATAATAAGAAATTAACTAAATGGGACATTAAAAAATAAAGGATGTGAACATTTATCTGGATTACTGATGGTGGCACGAACAAATCTTGAACATAATCCAATCTTAACCCAAAAGATACTCACTAGCCAGTGTTTAACTAAATAATATTTAAAAGGAAATGGTGGAGCACTGACAGAGACCTAAATCTGGTTCAACCCATGGCAAAGCCTATTTCTAAATACTTGTATCATTTTTAAACTCCACACACCTCAGGTAAATACACGAATCCTTCATAAACAAGGGAAAAAGAGGAGTCTAAACAAATCCTTACAGTCACATAAAGTCCAGACATAACCTGTCACACATAACTTTCTAAGGCCACATTACAAGGAATACCATTTGTAGTGAAAACTCAAAAAGACAAGATACTTATGCTAATCATCAGTAAATTAAGACACATTTTCCACATCATTGCAAAAATACAAATTCCTGTTGCATAAGCTTCCTAACATTGCTGCGCACTGCGGTTTGCTGAGCCACCTTAAGTTATAGAAGCATTGAAAACGTTCATATTATATTTAGCTCAATGCCAAAGAATGGATGGGAAGGGACCAGTGATGTGAGTACAGTGACTAATTATTCAGCTCTTGGAGTGCTCTGCTACAGAATGGAGGTAAGTTTCAGAAATTGAGGTGGAATGAGAATCGAAATTGATAAATTAATGCTGTTTCGTTTGGTGAGAAAATAAGTCTATAAATGCATGACAGTTAACCAAGCAAGATACTCTGAATGTTTCTCCAGGGGCCTTATTATCAAAACTGACCTGGGGGTGCAACAGAAGTGTGCGCCGATTTTTTTTAACCCAGGACACTTTGGTGTTACAGAAGGGGCAGCAGACACTTGTGTAGCCCATTCTGTAATACAGATCATGCTGGCAGACATGTAACTCTGGTGCAATCCTAAGAAGGTGTTTCCTCATATGCAAGGGGACATTGCCCCAACCCAAATGATGAAACATTTAGTTTCTGTGTCCTTGCCATATGATAGTTTAGGGCACAGAGACAAAGGAACTGTGAAGATGCACACTGCCTGTGACACACAAACGTGGTGCACAGCCAGACTGCCCCAGGAGAGTGCTCCTCAGGAAGGGGCAAGAAAGGGTTCTAGTGACTACCCCAGACATCCTCCTGCAGGCTGGTGCAGTGACTGCACCCACCTGCGGTGGGAGATCTCTGTCGCCCCTTCAGGTGCCAGCCTGATTATCTTCTTCACAGTGAAAAGAAAACCAGCAACCAGTCCGCTTTCATCAATGTGCTGCCCTATGGGCAGGCGTAAGTTTGTGGCTGCACTGAGGGTAAAACCCATTCATTGTGGTGGGGCGCACAGATCTAGGTTGTACCTAACGCATCCAGTTAAAGGTATCCACATTATGGGCCTTTAACATGATCCCAGGTGCTGCTATGTCCACAGAGAGTACTTTTAGGTTAGACTTTTGAAAGTGTATAGAAGTTGGTGTTATTCTGTCAAAGGGGATTAGCAGTCACATGCAAGTGCTAGGTGTGGAAGATGAGAATAGTGGGTAAATACTGTTTTGCCCAGAAATCAAGAACCACTTAATCCAATTTTAATACAGACAATGCCAACAACAGTCAAAAGATCAGTGAGGCCAGAGTGCAGAAGGTCAAATAGCATCCATATTTACAGAACTGGGCCAGTGCTATTGGGGTAGTGTACCCATTACAACAAAAATTTACCAACCTCGCCAACAGAGTGTTTTTTATAGGCTAGCACATGACGCTTGATTAGCAATGAGAAAATGACAATAACAGAAGCAGGAAAGCTAAACTGCATGCATCCTTACCTTTCAAAATCCAAAAACGAGGCATTATTTATTACAATTGAAGACATGCCAGAAGACACGGAGTCATCAGGTGGTGTGTACATTCTATGCCTTTTTAAAGCCCATGTAGGACTTATATAACTGAACTTAAATATTTTTCCAGTGTGAAAGGGCCCATGACTACTTGATAGGCATATCACATAAATCACTGTACTGAAAATTCATACTGGGTGTGGAGTGTACTTCACAGTGTTGACATAGCCACATAATTCAGAGGGCAATAACCCTGTTATAAGAGGCTCCCATAAAAATACCAGAAGCATTCCCAAGCTTCGTGCGCTTTCTCTGCTGGAATGTGAGAGCCACTGGAGGTACGGCTATTGCTATTACAGTTATCCCAGCACAGAGCTACATTTTAGCGCCTCAGACTGTATACACAATGGAATAAATCTTAGATAAAAGTAAAAGACAGCGTCTTTCTGCCAGTGTGTGTGAACATTTTGTGCTTTACGACAATTTTATCTACTTAGATATATAGGCGATGTACAAGAGTGTTATTAATTGATTCTGATTCAATATTTGCTCAGAGCAAGACATGACACCAAATTCCAAAAGCAGTAAAATTATGTCGCTCAGAAGTACCTTTTAGTTAAATGATGTGAAAGGCACCAATCATCCCAACAGCTCCGATGAGCACACCTGCTCAGGGGCGCTTTTAACTTTAGGTATTAATTAACACATCTTACTTGAAAGAAGCTCTGGCCTCCATCAACTAAATGAGCACTATTCAATCCAAAAAGACGACTCACGTTTTATCTGTTTTAAAGCAATAACACCATCAGGCAAACGGTTTTAAAACCATCAGTAGACATCTGTGGAAGGCTGTGTTCTTCAACCATTTTCTGATGAATTCTGTCAATCTGTATTTATTGTAATTTGGGAATTTGCACTTATGGCGGACTTTAAACATATTTCCCCTTACATTCGGAATGGCTCAAAAGCAGTCTGCAACTTTTAGTGGTGTAGACTGTCAATTTGTATTTAATGTAATTTGGGAATTTGCACTTATGGCAGACTTTAAACATATTTCCCCTTACATTCGGAATGGCTCCAAAGCAGTCTGCCACTTTTAGTGGCGTACACGGATCAATTTGCATTTTTGATTGTGATTATTCACTGTCAAACCTGTGTATATTTGACATTTATTTTGTGTACTGTCCGACAGCAACATTTCAATGGTGTAGATAGATCAACTTTGATTTTTCATTGTGATTATTCAGTGTCAAACCTAACGAGACGCTTGTTGGCCCCTTGAACACTGCATTCAGCACTCATTTCGATAAATGAATTTTTGGAAGTGTTTTCCACTATTGCTACTTTTTGAATATTTTATTATGTAAATTCTTTTGTTTTCTTATACACTTTAATGGCTGGACGATATACAGATTACTTTCAAACATAATGTGTGCTGATAGTACCACTCACCGCTGAGGCACCCCGAGAATATTAATAATTCACATTTGTATCCCTGGAACACAGTTTTGACTTCCGGATACATACTGTTGAAAAGTTCATTCACGTGCTTTTAACAGCCTTAAAACATCCTCGAATGTGTTTCCCTGTAAATTGGGTAATTTACTTTAGGAGTCACCTTTGTGTCGCTGCAAATTCAGCATTTCGCAAATTACTAGCATATTTTATCTAATTTACACTATTTTTAGTCATCTTAAGAGAACACCTGAAATGTGTAATTTACTGTAAGATCGTTAGGGAATATCTCATTATGGGACCAAGGAGAAACTGGGTTAACTGACTTTAAGAGTGATTTGTGGCGAACGGAGATGTGAATAATGGGTGAAAAAACAGAGGAGCAAGAAGATGACGTAATATAGGGAGTCAACAGAGTGCATTAATACAGTATCACAAACAATCTAAATTACTTTATATTACAGGAAGGCAAAATAGTGCGTTAGTCTACTGATACATACAAGACAAATGTGAATGAACAAGAGGGTAGTCAAATGATGGCATTAATTATTTATCGGTCAGCTTTGCACAGTCTCTTGAAATTAATTTTAGAGACTGAATGAGCAGATGAACTCAGCTCTCATCCTTTTGCGAATAAACATACTATTATGCATAGGCAACAGAGGCAATAGCAGGATATATCTTGTTTGATCCAGCACAACACAACTTTTGCGTAGATAATTCATGTCAATAAGAGTTTGATCAAGTTTCATATTTTATATTTAGGGCAAACGTTATTTGGTTCTGACAAGCGCTCCACCTTAAAATATATCACTCCACGTGTTGAATAAAGCCTGAACATTGTTCAATAAAAGACACTTATTCTATTAGATAGTGAATCAATAAGCAACCAAGAGTCTAGTCAAAGAAGATTTGCACTAGGCATTAAACAAAGAACTCAAACTAACTCTTTATTGGCTGCGTTTATCGACAAAACAGTGTAGCATGATGGAGCGAACAAGGTCTACTACCTACTTTTCAGTGGTATATAGCGTCAAAGCCAGAAGAGGATGCACTCTCGAGTTCATCGTTGGAGTGATACATAGGTGAATTACCCCACCCATGTCCATGCATAAGGCTATTCCGCACCTTACGTAATCATGTCTAATAAGGTGCTACAACCGTATGATGGGGGTTGGAGTTTCACTATTATAAAGTTTTATTTGTATTTTCATCCATGAATACATAACATACACATGCCAGAATGCAACTGAACTTTGATGTGCATAATAGCGTATATGTATGTATGCTCTGAGTACTTGCTTTAAAACAATCATTTACAGGGAGGAGAGATGTAGTGGTATATTTATTCCTATGTCATAACCTTTAACTTCCAGGATTTCGGATGTAGGCCTGTTGACATCTCCCCTTTCCGTCTGCATAGCCTATGTTGACCAAAATAACCTTAAGTAAAGGCCTGCAAACTTGAGGGCCAACCGCCCCTTCTAGCACCTGTCTCAAGCGATATCCAATACACCACCTACCCCTTTATGCACCTGTTGCAATCGCCCGCCCCTGATATTTTCAAACCAAGCGCAATGCCCTGACTACCTGTTCTAAGGTGGCAGGCGGGATAAAAACTTTCTGAAGCTGATGACCAGGGGCTACCACAGTGTACGCCCACCAACAAAATGGTGGGTGGCAGCCCCAAAATGGCAGCTATATTTTATTGGGCTACATCCTTTAACGGATGTAGCCCAAGGCACACAGGTTATCTAGTCTGTGCCAATCCCATATTGCCCCCAGGGGACAGACCACCCTCTGGACGGCTGTCCCCTAAAGCCCCATTGTTGAAATATATTGATTCATGGATGAACTTTAATGCTAAAGGAGCTCAACATAACTTCAAATACGGTACCATGTTGGTGGTAAACAACGAAAATGTCTCCTTCAAGATTTGTTTATTTCATATTAGGATAGAAGTTAACTTTAGTTTTAATCTGCATACACACACACATGAAATACACAATATTTACATGTATTTATTTTTTTGTTAGGAATAAACTACAACTTTTGAAAACTGAGTTGGAATTATTTTTTCTAGTAGTGTCATTATATTTAGGAATTAAGAAAATACGTGCGTGTTAATATGAAATATTGGATTACAGATGTTTGGCCTCTTCTTTGCACTGAGCAGGTGAGCAATTTTGTAAAACAGAGTTGAAAATATCGTTCCCTGTAGGGTCATTACACTATAGGATGTAGTATCCATAGAATACCAGACTCTGAACAAGAGTACTCTTGAAGGTAGTAAAACTGATGTGTGTCCAGCAAGGAGGGTGGAGGTTCTTTCATCTGTATTTTATCCGTTTTTATTATATTATGCCATGCAACAAATTGGTTATCTGCCTTAAAAATCCTTGTGATTTATCTTAAAAACAACAGATGTCTTCCAGTTCAAATACTGAGGTCTCAGTAACTACAAATATTTTTTTTACTGATAAATGCACATATAAAGGGGGCATACAGCAAAGAACCACACGTTTTTGAACAGCAGGATTTAAAGCAATGCTGCACTGACTATCTACAAAACCAGACAGATGGCATACTGAAGCAGTGCAAACCAAGCTAAAATAAAACCGAGCATATATAAGCAAGGCATAGGAAATATAGACTGAGCACATAATAAGTGGGAGAGATGGAAGTAGTTGAGCACCTTATATTTTAATCAGCTTGAAAAGGCTCTTTTTTAAATAAGCACTGGTTTGGTTTGGTTTGGTCATCTGTGAAACATGCTACAGTTCTTCAAGTAGAAGCAATATATTAATGTCAATATTATGTGCATGTCTGATGGATGTTCGAGATTTTTTGCAAATTCGGAACAATCTTACATTCCCTGCGAACCATGTGCACATATGGATAGGCAGGTAGAGAAATATTTCCTGAGGCCTAGTTATTTATCCTGGCAAAGAAGAGGTAAGTGACACAGTGATATGCAAATCTCAGAGCCCTTATTGTTTTAGAAGAAGCGCCCGTATATCTGACTCACTGTTGATATGATGACCGATATGATTATTTAAAACACTCCAATCTCTACTTGATATGGCACTGTGAGCAACGTTGTTTTTTCTTTTCTGTGCGGGTTTCCTACCTGGAATTATCTAATATACTTTTAAAGAAATTCTGAAGGAACCCAAAAAATGAGTGCTGTGCCACCCACTTGCAACCACCTGCACACATTAAGCACTGATGGTACATCTTGGTTGTAATTGCCGCTACTATAACATTATCATTAACAACCTTAAATTATGCGCTCTTTCCCTTATTAGAGCTACTCATAAATTCCCAGTACCAATGTTCTCAGATTTCACTCCGTGATTTGCTGTTCATATGATTTCTGACAATAAGCATCTGCAATTCCTGCCCCACATGCCTGTGTGGTGCTCTTGCAAACCACATGGCTGCTCATGTTCTGTGGTTTGGCTGTACCTATTGACTTTGCCGGACAAGGAAGTAAATGTAAATTAGCACTTGTATAGCGCACTACTCACCCGTTAGGGTCTCAAGGCGCTATACTCATACCGCTATGGAACCCCTCCTGGCTTTTCCCTGTGAGGCGCCCACTCCTGAGCACCCCCAGGGTGAAGCCAGGCATCCAAGCGCTGTTGGGGCCGTTGTGGAGATTAAGCAAGCTATTGCCCAGAGTTGCAGAGTGTGACCCATGAATTAGATTAGGCACCGAGGCGAGAATTATCTGGTCAAGGGGAATTGAGCCCAAGACCTGCCGAAGCGGGACTTGAAACCTGGTCTTGAGCCAGATCTCTGCTTTAGGGTCTGCCGCTCTAACCATTGAGCCACACTTCTCCACTAAGTAGGCATTATGCATTACCTTTGAAGGTGGAAAGTTTCTCTTCTCGAACCCAAAATGTCATATATTTTAGGATCCATTTAGAGGCGATATTTTGGGTGACTTTCTTAGTCAAAGTAATTTACAGCGTTTAGAATGACACCGACTGCATGCAGAACAAAGTAGTCCTTCTTCTCTATCCAGTTTGTATGCCACAAATAGGATTGAGCTGGGTAATCGGGTTCCTAAAGTGGATCCTGGACCCTGGAAACTGGAACGTATGGTCTTTTCAAGCCACAAATACAAAAAGCTTGCTTTGGTGGGCTGCTCTTGATGTTAGAACTCTGTGCATATTAAAATGTTAAATGTCAAAAGCTGCTTGCAAGACAAATGTCACTTGCCAGTGCATTGTTTATTTAATGTTGGTTTGAAATGCAAGCGTGTGCCACAAAGCATCCATCAAATCGAATTTCAAAACATTTATCCATAAGGGACTCCCAGTTTGCAAATCTTATCTTCGATAAAATACTTAAAGATTAGCATTCCGAGTTAAGAGACAGGATTTACTTTTAAATCAAACAAGCACATTCATTTTCTGCCGCTATGCTTATTCTAAGGCTCTAGCACTCTAATGTAAAAAGTGCATGTGGAGTAACTTTTGTTTTAGTTTCTCTATAATTGAAGTGGCTCAAATAGTACAAAGCCCTGCACACACATCTCATCTCATCAAATGGTGTAGCCTCCTCTGCAAACCAATGAGAGTCTATTGGTAATCTGCATACAATAGTATAGTAGTGCATCAAGGGGTATAGTTTCGGGGGAGGGGTTGGGGAGTGACACCCCTCAAATAACTGCATTCTTGGCTTGAGAGTTGGGTCTGAGGGCTCATGAGGTGGGTCTACTATGCCTTTATTGTATTTTTTTCGTCCTCATTTAACTATACATTTAACTTGTTCATTTTGCATTAGAACACAAACATAGAGATAGATAGATAGACAGATACTAGTTTAACAAAAGAGTTACAGATTGGCGCCCATACAAGTAAAATGTATTGATTCTTCAGTGTTACCAAACAAAGGCAGTAACAGGCTTAGAAAGATGCACCATTTTCTGGTTTCTATGCATAATACTGGCAATCAAATACCCAAAAGATCATGATACGAAAGCTTGCAAATAGTCTAAACACTAGCAATGTTTTGGGCCCACATTCCAACCCATTATTTTTCTCCTTTTGCACAACTCTAGACAGAGGCCCACCTACTGGAGATCAGTGCTGAACCTTTTCTTCATGGCAACAGTCCACCGCAAATCATGGTCATTTCACCTCTCCACCCTGTGGCATACTGATTTTTATTTGCGAAATTTGATATTCACACCCCTCCATTGAATCTCACTTAAGCTACTTCACTGACCTTCAAAAGAACCAAACATGGAGGAAGGTTCCCAGAAACAACAATGTTCTCATCCAAAGTAAGGGCTAAGCAAAAAAAGCTGACAACCTTAATTCAGATAATCATTGATTGGAACCACTCTGACAAAATTCTAGTTTCCAGTTTTACCCATATCCTTGTGTCTTCATGCACAGCTGCAAATCAGGGCCGAAATCTAAAGCTACCAGCTCTGCCAATTGAGAGCAAATTAATGGAAACAAGGGCTGCCACACAATGGACAAAACAAACATACATAAAAGAGTGCTTTTTAGATCAAGAATAAATTTCAAAACAGGTCAACCAATACTTAAATGCTAAACAAGTTAGTGCAGAAAGGACATCATTTGTGGCATCCCCAGCTTTAAAGCATATTTTAAAAGAAGGAAATCTGATTATTTACACTGGTCCTCCCCAACAAACAATGCAATAAAATTGCTAGTGAAATATCTGCTTCATCATCTGAGATCAGTCCAAAATTATACTTTGTTGGATCAGTCTACTTGCCTTCCAGGGACAGTGGTGTGGGTGCACCACACTAGCAGTGCTATAAAATGTGGTGCAGCGGAGAAATGGTTGCTACCTCTGACGTCACAATGTTGATCTATACATGATAATGTTGACACTGTATTATGTGAATTTATGACAAGCTAATTGTGAAGTGGTGCACTTACAGTCAATATCGAAGTGCATTTACTGTAGAGTCGGAAAGAATGCGTGTGGGATAACCACCTTAATTGAAATGTAACCACCAATTTTGACATTACATTAATCGTTATGTTAATAAAGAGTGTTTTCTTTTGAAACAATAAAGATTTTCATGACACATATGTACTAAATGGTATAGGCTAATGTTGAGAAAATGTAGTTATCCATCGTATTTGCTGACGTGTTAACAAGTTATTTTATGCATTTGCGGTGACGTGAGGTTTAAACAAGAATTATTAATGACAATTTATAATTACAGGAATTTATATGTTTGATATACAGGAATAAATGTGAAATTCTGACTTTGCTTTAGCTTAGCTATGTTAGGCCTGCTAAGCCTTTGCGTTATAATCATGAGAAACTGTTCTTCATTTGTGCTAATGTGTCATTTATTTTCAGGTGCCATTCACACGAAATGTTAGTTGGGAAATAAATGGGCTATTGTTTTACTCATGGAGAGCCTGAGAAATACACAAAAAGACTGAGAATGAGAAGAGTAGTCCTATTCATATTGTTGCAAAGTCATACAGGACACCAAGGACAGACATCTTCCCGGGACTGTCTTGGGAACTGCTAAGCATGTTGCAGATGACTGTTGTGTGATGTGAAGGGAGGGGACAATGCAATCTTCTGACCCTTGGGCATTACCAATGGACGAATCATCATTTACTTTGGACCTTAATTAATCAGTTTCAGTTTGTTGGGAGGAAACTATTCCCTTGGACTTTGAGGTACAGACCTCTTTTCCCTCACCCCACATTTTCCAATGCTTGCTGAGAGAACTTAGACTCACGAGAAGACTCTTGACCGAGCTTCTGATATGCTGTCACCATCCCTTTTTACTTCAATCGTTACCTACTTAAGTTACTTTCTTTTTGCCCCAGATGCTCTTTTTCAAGTTTATTTTTGTTTTGTTTTTGCTGTTTAACTTTTGCCTTCATGTCCTGTGAATAAGGAGAATTCCCATGGGCTCTAGCTAGTTTAGTTACTTGATTTATATTTGCACTAATGTGTAAAAGATCAGGACAACACCTATTTGCTGAATACCAAGTCTTGTTGTTACGTTGTATTGCAGTTAATTAAGGCTTAGTTTGTCTTATGCTAGTCCACCTAAATTCACTAAGTTGTTTCGGTCACCAAATGGTAATTTTGTACCTTTACAGCTTGTTTTTGAGAACTGTCCACATTAATTTGAGTATGGATTTGTAATATACCCTTTAACTTTATTTCCAACTTGGGGTTCCCTTGTGTGGTCAAAATTGTGTTAAACTGTAAAATGATTTTCCTTCATTGTTATGTATGACTAATTCCTACCCCTTCGCTAGGATGACACGATTCGACCTCAACTTAGATCAAAAAGAAATGCTCCATTAAATGGAAATAACAGAGCTGATCAAAAGGTGGGGGTGGACATTGAATTATACTTTGCCAGGCCTCCTGGTTCTGACTTTAAGCACCGGCTATCAAATACTGCCCCATAGATTTAGTCACCTGCATGTGCGTACACAGCTTTGGTCTGCACACCACTTTTAGAACTGGAAGGTTCAAAGGCAATTTGTTAAATGGAGTACAAGACTTAGAATTAAGGCTCTCTATACCCAAATACATTTCTTGGTGTTTTTGCTCTGAAAGATGTACATAATTTTCCTCTGTTAAAAACCTTTTTTTAAAGAGAGGCGTTGACTTGGTTGTCCCTTTTTAGAACACTGTTAAGGGGATAGCAAATGTACTGCCAAGCCTGACTTTTCTAATGAGTTCACTCTATGTAGCTAACTATTCAAGGAGTGACTGAGCTAGTTTGGCTTTCCAACAAACCAAGAATGCTTTCATCAAATTCAAAGGACATTGAGTGATGTTCTGAAAATAATTTATCGGATGGACTAGCAGCATGGTCACTACCCGCACCCACAGACTGGCTCTTGGTACAGAGGACCTTTAGTTTAGGCAAGATATATATATGGTTGATGCAGAGACGACATTCCTCTAAGAGCCACACCATTTACTTATTTATTTCAAGTATTTGTTATAATGTGGACCTAGCCATAGTGCAACAGAGCACTTTTACTTTTCAATTAACAATTAACAATGACCAAAACAAAGATCACTGCCCTCCCTTTAGTAGGCAATAACCACTGCTGCTTAAAAGGCTCAACATGTAGTGGACAATGGCCGTGATCATATCACTGCAAAATTGGAAATGGCATTAACTGGTCCCATATGGTTCCATGAACCAAATGTATAACCTAAAGGATACTGGCTTCCCCTCATCATGTATGTTGAACTTAGGGTAATTAGTAACACATCATTCGTTTAATGCTTGAAAATGTACAATGTTCAAATTAAATTCAGATCAGCAAATTCTCATCTTAGTCACAAAAAACGTTGGTGCATTGCCCGCATTTATATATTTAGTGTTTTCATATAATTCTGTGTCTTAGATGATTTGACATTGTCATATAGTGTCATATGCCTAAGATCTCAGACTTTAGTGAGAGGCGTTCGTGTTGATACAAATAACAATTACATAAAAAATCAAAATATTCATAAAACTTCAAATCTGATATCTCTAGAGCTCCCAACTCGACAATTTGAAGGCTCGAAATATCAACTCTGTACACAGTCTCCCTTAACACAGCACCACAGGCAATTTAGACGGCAACTCTTCACTCTCCAACAGCACTAACCATTACCACAGTACAGCAAAATATACTACACAACATACAGCAACAAGTTCCCGTCTCATTAAATTAGTGCAACTCACATTTACAAGAACCATAGAGATTTGGACCTGTTACTGTCCAACAGCACAAAAGGTAAGAAGAAGATGTAGTATAGAAGATAACACTCCAATCAAACAACTGTCTGCCTCACCACTACCACCACACAGGTAAGCAAGCACCTTACCAACATAAACGTTTCCTTCAACCAGCAGAGCACCAAATGAAATACTTGTGGCAACAAGCCATGCTTTTTCAGCACCAAAGATAACTAAACAACCTCAACTCTCTAACATGAATAATAGCATTCAACTCCATCACATACAAATCCAACAGTTCACTCCACACCCTCACTCTAACTATAGAAGCGTTGAAATGAGATGTTTTTAAACAGTACAAAATGATACAAAGGGCAATGGGCAATTGCAGCTCCAATGCAACAAGAAAATAACGATAAATTCTGACGGTCCACTTTATCCAAACTCAAAATGCCCCATGCAAAACATAAAACCCTCGGAGCCAGGCTAGAGAAAATACTGTTTCCCAGCAAATCATCATTAAACTAAAAGGAGCTTTCATGGTCCCGGAACACATTTCCAGAATAGGTGAGCAGATGCTGCTGAAAGGGTTATGGTCGGGATAGCAATTGATACATTCTTTCTTATTGAGGAGAGTGTAATGATTGACAGACAGAGGGACAGGGAAACTAACAAGAAGTTGTAACTTTTTTTTTACTTTTACTGTTATGTAGTCGCTGCCTTTAAAGTACCTCTCTGGCTATGGTGCACTTGTGCTTGATACTCTTTAAAGCTAATTGTTCTATGAGTAGTACTGATGAGGCTGAAGGAATCTACACCTAGACTTCAACCTATGTCAACCAACCCCTTTACCCACAACACCCCCACAGGACAGAAGTTAACTATTTATGTTGCTACTCTCCCACCTTTGTTGATATATGATTCAGTTACTTGTATGCATCTATCATTAACGTGTCCTGAGAGGCCTTGGCAGGTGCTACACGCCCTACAAGATGTGCTCTACTTGTAAAGATGCACAGTAGGAAGACAGTTATACTTGGATTATGGTGCTGATTTATGCATAATCAAGTGTCGTAGGTAGTAATGCATATGCTAGTTATTGATGCTAGTTTGGTCTGTTTGGCACAGTATGAGGACAACTAGAGTGATGCAGCATGGGATGACAGGTGCATTTTGAAATTATTCTGGTCTGACTGTCCGGCTCTTTGTGTTTTGCCAATTTTACCAGTAGACCTCAATCCAGAAACATTCGGAGTCCCATCTATTTATTAGTAAACATGCTCTTCTGACGAGTCCATCCGGTAGTGAACAATTAATATATGACCGTTGTGACTGGCTGTGCTATCTTGCAAGTTAAACTGCTTCCCTTTGCACGATCACGCCACTTTGACGCTCAGGGTATCTATACATACATATCCTCTCATTACATATTTATAGGGCTTCCTGTCCATCCCGTTGCACTTAGCTATGTGGGTTCACCAACCACCGCAGAGCAAAGATGAAGCCCTGCTCAGTTCAAGCAGGACATTAAGGCTTTTGATGGATGCTGACCGCAGGATGGAAAAGGCTACGAAGAATAGCACGTTCCACAGCTGTTTAATCCATCTATTGTTATATTTTATTGAAGAGCCATGCTCAGTGGAGTAAGGGTGACCTGACTGGTGACATCATGTTTCCGAAAGGTTGGATCCAGTAAAAAGATGCTTAAGATACCTACCATTCACATCCATAGCGTTGGAAAGGAGTCACACACTTGTATAATTTAGTAGTAGGGCATTCAGGGGCTCGATTTTTCATAGAAATGTCTAGGATCGCATGCCAACTTGGAAGCAAAAAGTGCACACAAAAAAAGAGAACATATTTTAAAAGAAAACAGCTACTGTTATTACAATTGTGGGTTCGGGCACAGGCTTAGTTGCGTCATGTGGTTCACCATTCTGTAGCTGGAAAGTCTAGGGCACTAGAGCACGGAATGGAAGCGTTTGCCCTCAGCTCTTCACAGTTGGCAGAGCGATTAGGCGCTTGAAGCTAGCTAAACATGGTACATAAACTTGGCCCTGGCAGGCTCCTATGGTTGCCAATAGTCTGAAAACCGTTAACTGTGACTACTCTGCCACTTAAATCTAACACATCACAGAATAACTTGAAATGCTGGCACGCGGAAAGTTTTACTTTACAGTAAAGTAACGGCATATATTTCCTCAGAAAGTAGGTCAGATTTACAAGCGTAGCAAAAACAACAGCGAAGGAACGCGTTTTGTGCTGGGCCCGATACACGCCGCAACTTCATGAAGCGCCCATTGTGCCTGGGTTCTTGGGGTAAACAAGTGTACAGCGGAATTAAGCTGGGCCTTCTTGGGTGCACTGGGAACGACACAATGCCATTTATCGAATGATTGCCATGGTGCCTGCGAGTACTAACAGCCACTGCCATTGTGGGCCACGGTATCAGCCTTCTATTGCAGTTCCAAGTCTGCTGGAGGATTTCGGGGCCGGACCACCAACGTGCAGCGCGCGCTGCCTGTGCGTGAAGCGGAGGCCCCCGCGCTCAGTGTCATGCAACGGGAACAATGATGGATTGAGCTATTCCTTGCTAAAGGCACTTGGCCATTACGAGTGATATGTGGAGCACAGCAATAATCTATTTTTATTCTGATAAATCTGGGTGAAATATCTATGTCCAGATTGCATGAGGCAAAAGCACTTCTTGAGTTTTTCACTGGAAAATATGTCTTTATTTTTTTAAACGCAGTCACGGCAACTGTGTAGGTCGGTTTCACGAACTCACATTATACACTTAAGTACAGGAATTCATTAGAATAATAAAAAAAACTAAAAAAAAGGGCAGTACCATCGAAACAGTGCTTCATTTGTTGAAAAAAATAAATCAACAAAAACAAGAAAAATGAGTGCATGAGGAATAGCGCTCTTGTTTGGTAGCCTGCCACCTAGGTTGCTGAAGCTTGAATTGTCAAATATCAAGGCTGCCTACGTTTGTTCCAGTTTTTATCACACTCTGGCATTTGTACTCCTTTTGACCCCATTAGAAATTCAAGAACTGAAGTGCCAGAAGAAAAAAAAACATGGACTGGATAACTACTCATGTACGGACCTTGGTAACTGGGGAGCTCTGTGGTGCGCAACCACTTTAATGATATACACGAGTAGCTCATTACAACGTACACATATGTGTTGATGCTGGCCGTGTAGCATGCTAGTCAATACTGGTGCGGGGAGGGGCCATGACTCAAGAGAGTTGAAGCCCTGAGTGGGTCATTACCCTGTCCTTCCCTATAAATATCATAATTCTTACAAATCTGAGCAGGGCTGACAGGCCTTTTATTCCACTGGCCATTTCTCCAGTGGACTGGAGCCCTTGGAGACCTGTTCTGAAAGCCCAGGACCTCTCCAGGTGCCTGTCACTTTGCCCAGCTCCCCGAGATTAATACGATGTTCCCACATTTACTAAAGTGCAAAGGTCAAACTCAAGTTTATTGTCACACAAAGTTTACAAGTTGAAACACATTTTATTACCTCAGAGATTGCAGGTAACAATTACTTCACACAGGGGAAAATTATCTTCATAGCCACAAGGTTTCTAGTGTGATTTTCCCATACTGCACAAATGTAACCCTTTGTATTTAGGTTTCAGTTTAATATCACTTGTTAAAAAGACACCATTACATAACGCATATAGGCTGATCCATAGAGTATAATATGCCATTTATTACCATTGTTGACGGGGGGCTGATTCCTCTAGCAACAATATAACACTCAGCTCATACATTATAATACATATATTACACAGTCTGTCAAAGCAACTGTGTAGCTATGTCCAAGATTCAATTGCCACTTAAAATCTACTAAACAGAACTACGCCAAACGTGGCACAAAATTAGAACTTTACTCAGATGGGGCCTTTTGTGGTTTGGTGCGAATCCATTTAGTAGTTTTTTTTTAAATATTTGCAATACAAAAAGGATCAGGCGGGTTTGAAGGGAGAAATGAACTGTATATATTGTTCATTAATTTGCAGACCATTATATGGTCCTTTATTCCGTCACTGACAGGAACGTAAAACGTAAGGTTGAAGATGTCACCAAAACCACAAACTGTCATTCCTGGATGTATTTAACAAGTATTGGGGTATTATTTAATATTATTATATTGTTAGTTGGTTTATTATGGACTTACAAAGATATTCTCTAGCTATGATGGAAAATGTTTATTGATAATATAAAAGTGCATGCTTTAGATCATATACTGTCGTTGGTAGTGATAAAACCACTGAGTTTATCAGCAGATGTAGTTTTAAGAAATATGTTTTTGTTTTTAAAATTATGTTTAAAACACATTTAAAACACTTAATTTGTCCACATGTCTATTTTGTTCTACCTTTTGATCCACAGAGCGCCAACTGCCTTTCAAAGTTTGTATTTACATATGCTTGATTTTTTTATTTGGGTGTTTGATAAAGCTTTGGGTGTCATCATGCAGTAACTTCTTAGCTCATTATAGTTCAAACGCTGATCGACCATGGGCAATAATTACATTATGATTAATAAAAAGAATAGTGAAATAAATATGTTGTAAACTGCAGAAGGAAGTCTCTCGAAATTTGGTTAAAATCAGAAATTGCGGTTTAATTTGTCATTAATATGACATTTCAGCTTTGATATCAATGCTTGAGAGCCAACACTAGCTAAACATGACCTATGATGCACTAAGTAAACATGACAGTGAGAATAAATGTCTCCTGAACATGCTTTCCACAGCTAATTGTGGTGTATACTCAATACTCCATATCATTTTTCATAAAAATGAACAATCTGGGACAAACAATGGCTGCATCAATCGGCGGGGGGAATGATTCTTATTTTTCAGTAAAGGGCGGGCTGCATGTCTTGGCTCTAGCTAATGGGCCATTTTCCACTACACAAAAGGAAACATTTGGTATCTCACACTAAGTGAGAACCTAAAAGGCTGGAAGGCAACATTAGTATGTTCTTCAAAATACTGAAATAAACAAATATGAGCAGATCTATGTATACAGTGGACTCAGCAACCACTGGAAACTGAGTAGAGTGGCATCACACCCAGGACAGGTATGGTACCAAAAGGATCCTGCAGTAAGCTTAGTCATTGCCATTTGGTCTTATGCAGTCCTTGAATGCCGTGAGGAAGATTGAAGGACTCTGTGCCCTATCTTCAAAAAGACAACATCCTGCAGGTTGAAGCAGCCACTGGAATAAGACAAGGGAGGCTAGAAAGTCCCCTAGGTTACAGCCTTGAAATGAAAGGAACTAAAAGCTTGGGGAGCCGAAGAGGTTGCATTCTAAAGGTTAGCTCAATCCACACGAGAGCGGTCTAGTCTTTTGGTAGTTATGTCAACTGGTAATAAAGCTTAATAAGATTTTTAGGGTCGAGCATGCAAGCGCTCTGGCCTGTTGTAATCTCTCTGTGGGCTTTTAAACACACCCACTCTTGCAATTTATTCTTTGTTGTGCTGGTTTCAAATGCTTCATTTTTGTTAGTTCATTTTGTGAAATGTCTCTCCCTTCGGTGCTTAGTTCCCTCGTATGCGATTTCACTAAGTGAACATTGTTGTTAGCCGTAACAGTACGTCACGCTTTCTTCTATTACAGCATGTGATGGCCCCGCCTCTGCTTTCGGTTTGCCTTTCATCCAAGCCGCAATCCTTTCTAGACATTCATGCAGGGAGCCAATAACTCTTGCTCTCATGCTCATGGTGGCTGTAGCGCTTTGAACTGACATGCTTATCTCAACTGTTTTACTTTTCATTTTCAATTTGTATGGCAAGAAAAGTCCAATCAGGAATTTAGAACGCTAATATCTTTAATTCGAGCAAATGCGAGACCCATTGCATTGCAAATACTTGTTTTTTATACTGGGAATTTTATTCATGTTTAAAGTACAGCACCTTCCCTCAAAGATCATGTTTTACACAAGGTATATTGAATAATCCTTGGATAGTGCTAAATCACTCTGAGGTGTAAATGTATCACCTACCTGACACAAGTGTTTTCTTTATGGAGCCCCTGAATAACAGTCCTTGCTGCAATGCCCCAACACGCAGGCTGTTGTGAGCACACAACGTGTAAGATGCGCTTGCAAAGTATATTAGCGTCAAGTTGACTGAAACTCGTCCCCTTTCTGCTGCTGACTCGGGAGTGGGACAGTGTCTAGAAATGACAGGCATAAACAGAGGAGCCTGCCGTGTCAGCCACCCGGCTGTCCCTGTCTGACTCTATGGTTGGGACAGACAGCCTCTTGTGCTAACTCAACACGTGCTAGTGGACTCTCCCAACAGCAGCCAGCCTTTGAACAGATTTCCCTCTCTGCTACACTTGGGGTAAAAGCGGTCTATGTACACATCAGAAGTATACACGTCTACTTGTGCATGCACAGAGGCGCCCAGGCAGGTGTTGTCTGCAAATACTATATGGTTCCCAAGTCTATCCAACTATATTCCTGCTGTTGGCGTACAGTCACGTTAGTTCACCGTGCAATGGATGACTAACTGCACGTGAGTGCAAGTCTCTACTATGGGTCAATGGATGCCTGTACTTTCACAAAGGTAGCGCCCTTTTTGGTTGCTGTTAAACCAGGAAATTGAAATTGTAGAGGTCAATAAGAAGGTACCTTTCACAATACTGACAAATCATTTTAAGGTTATTAGCAGGCTATGCTAGATGCTCTCTAATCTCGGAACCCATTTTATAGCGTTTGCCTCTCTGTGCTAATACGCGTTATAAATAACAGTTCAGTGACTTTAGGTAAATGAAAAGCCCAGTCGGAGCAGTAGAGATTTAGACATGTGATATGCACACAGGACTCTGCAGCACGCACAGTAACCCAGCGAGTTGTCTCTCTGCTGATAACCAGTACGGGGCAAGAGTCACTGGTAGAATGTTGTTCACTTGTGCACTTCTCCACGCCGAGATGTTCAGTAATTGCTCCCCCTCTTTTAATGGCAAGCTCAGGCAAGCGTCCACCCCACCGACGTGTGCATATTTGCTACATTTACTGCCACAATCTTCTCCCGTCTGCAGATCACTATCTTTCCAATGGGCGTGCTGTTTCCAGTCAGTAAAAAGAACAGTGGATGTGGGAGGTGGGCACGCTGTCTAGCAATCTATTTTCTTCTGTTCACTCAATGCTCTCTAATAATAAAAGAAAGCTGCTTTGGATAGCGCATGACAAGGGAAAGCTTCATGCATGTCCTAAGGCAGAAACATAAACAGACCATCAAAACCATATTTGCATGTCAATTTAACATGTAAGATATGGGTTTGACGACCAATAACACAAAACAGGAAAAGAAGAAGGCAAACACAGCTGCTGGCCAAATCTAATCTTTCAAGGCAAGATCTGTGCAAAGCTCCCAGCCAAGGTACAGTACGTTCCATGTACAGCTGCAAGGAAATGCTGGCTGGCTGTGCCATGACTTTAAAGCGAACCACCAGGCAATCATCGCCGGGTACTGCACTAGGAGAGAAATGTAAGCAAGGACATGGCATAATGTATCTCAAAACCTGATGTGGGTTAAAATGGAATCCTGAGTCTCAAGAAGAAATCTTCAGCTTATAGCCACTCACACCAACCACCGATGAGTAATATGTTTTTTAGTAAATCGTGTTTGCTTATCAGAAGTGCAAAGTGCATGCAGAATAAGCATGACTTGCTCTTAAATTATGGGAAAGTGGGTGTGCCTGGGGGAGAATCTAACAAGATAGTGAGCAGGCAGTGCCCATGGGATTCACACCAGAAAATGCAGAAAGTACACATCAGACTGAAGCATAAGCCATGCTACTACTGCTTGTAGTTAGATACTTGTAGATTAACCTCTACGAGACAGGGCTGGTGCGCCGGCCAAGGTGGAGTAAGAAACTGTTGCTTGTGTTCATTATTTTTCTCCTGAATGAGTAACTTGTCCCATTTTTCAAAATGAACCAAAGAACCCAATTTAGTTTCATTTTGCCTGTCCAGGTTGTCTTCTGAAAACGTGCTTTATTTCTGTAATCCTCGACAACGCACTCGTGTGATGCAATGGAATGTACTAAAAATCATCAGAAATTGGAAAAATAGTCAGAAGAAGGGCGGTAGCACATGGAACACAGTCATGTCCTTGAATCTTTGTGTAATCGCCCCCACAGCGCATATTCAAACACAGTACTTTATACAGAAATATAGACGTGCTGGTAATCGCTATTCAGAGTACCCGTTTGCTCTTTAGATGTGCTTGTAATCTCTCAGGAAATGTTTTGCATGAGTGATGAGAAGTCCACGAACTCTCACTTTGAAATTAAAAAAAGTGCAGGCATTCAGGACCGGACAGAACCTGCCGATTTAAAGCACTGCCAACACTTATGTCAGGCTAGATTAGTTGCAGTCACATTCAAGTGTTTCCAATCACAGGGAGGCTGAATGGGAGACAGTGGTGATCCGTGAAAGGGTTAAATCGTTGGACTCGGCTGCCACTTTGTAGCCAGCTCTCCTTCTGCAGGTGTGCCCAGCGAGCTGGAGTAGGACAAGACTGGGCCTGGCAAACAAAAGAGGCTCCCGTTCTGGGTGTTAGCTTTGGTTACCAGTGCCAGACAATGGCGCCAGTGGCGTGGAAGGGACAAAATGGCTGCCGCCAGCTGTGTCGTTCACAGTCAGTTGATCTCAGCGCGGCTCCAAAGGCCCTTGGAGGCAGTGGCCTGTTGTGGCCCGAGACAGGATGATGGATTATCTACACACTGAGCCCAGGTCCGAAGAAAGGCAGAAGTTCAGTTCAGGGTTGTTAAAATGCTAATGTGGGCTCGCCAACAAAAGACTAATGGGGCCAAAAAAAAACAGAGAAGTAAACACACACCTCACAGAATACATATGTGAAATCCTCATTTTTTTTTTCTTGGATTACTCAAAAACGTGATGCTCAGAAGTAAGACAACTTAGAAAAGTTTCCAACTTGAATACAAAGATAACCAACTGTTAGCATTAAACATGCTATAATTTTTGTCTGTGCGTGACAAGGCAAACAAGACCAATTAAGAGGTGGGGGCGCTCTCTGAAATGGGGTATAGGGAGGCAGCCAATGTGACTTCCAGTCAGCAGTTCTCCCGCATGACACTCGAACACGCCAGAGAGAACTTTTTTCTTCTGAACTTTTAAGTTTCAACAGGTAGCTTACTCGCAGGACGAGTAAAAACGCAACAACGTGGCTTATGAGGATTTTCCCCATAACCGCGGTGGCTTATCCGGGGCATTAGCGCCAGCTCATCTCTCCCCGCAGCAGTTCGGATAAAAAGGCACCTTTTCAGCAGTTAATTGCTTGCGCTGTTATAAAAATACACAATCAACCTTGAGTAAATATTGCACTTTCTGCGCCATTGTTAAACGCTCCGGGAGCACACTATTAATCTAGGCGAGGGAGGGGCGTGTTTACCCTCTTACAGGAACAAGTAAAAGGTGTGCTCAGCGAGTGGAGACCTGAATTCAGCTCGCCTTTGTTTTTTTCCCCCGAGCTACTGGGGAAGAGGTAAGTCTCCGACGCCCACTGACTCCCTCCCTTCTCGACTGGAATTAAAAATCAAGGGACTGAAATACGACACGAGCATTCACCTGGGATTTTTCCTGTGCCCGGGCACGGTAGTGAAATAATATCTTTCTCTTCCTTTGGTGCTTAAAGTCAGACGCCCAAACAATATCAGTGCTAAATACTTATGTGATATAATGGCCAAGCTTCGTGCAGGGGCTTGTGCAGTGTTACTGTATTTTTTAAATGAAGTACTAACGTGACCTGTGTGCCAGAGCCCTAGTGCAACTACACAATAATAAGTAATACATGAAAAATGTGTTTTCTCATTTGTTGTGAGTGTTGCCTTTTCTGGACGCATCGAGTGAAACGTTCCTTTATTTAAAATAAAGTGAAGCTGAATTGCAAGCAGTTCACATCGCCAAATAATTTAAGAATAAAAAGGGTCTGCAGATCTGCTCAACAATCCCAACAGAAACTCAGACGTCAACAGCGCATCATTAGCTCCTTAAAAATAAAAATTTCTATAAAATTAACCTTAAACGCACATCAGCATGCCTACCTCGAAGCACTATTCGCATACTCCAGGCAAATGAATAACACAAACTTGAAAATCGGGCTCCCATATTTTATCCACTAAAATTAAAGTAAAAATAAACGGGACACGAACAGGCATTGATAAAGCGAGCAAAAAAAGCAATGATAACGTTTTAAGAAGGTCTACAGGTGACTCCATTCAAGAGTCATCGAGTTTTAACATTATAAACAAATCGCAGGAAAATTAACAGTGCCCACTGCCAAAGGAAACACAGAACAGCACGCAAAGGCATTCGTTTTTTAAAGGATTTCCAACTACAACTACAACAAACATAAAACCCTATTCTGATTTGCTATTCTGTCACAGTGCACTTGAAATCAGTACATGAAAGTCCCCCGCAATCCAAAGGCTGGGGTGGTCTGCATGGACTGCTCAGCGACGGGCGCTTCCGCACGAAGCCCCAGAGACATGTAGGACCAGGCGGCATCTGGCTCACGCACCTAACTAACTCAGTGGGTCGGTACCCCACGGCTGGCTCATACTTTGCCACACAAGCACGCTTTTAGGAAAATACACTACTTTCACCGCTTACAGGCAGCTGGGGGCGCAAAAAGGGGAGGGACGAGGCATGCCGCCAAACATGCACACAAAGGGTGCGCTTCCTGACACATAACAGGTTCTGAAGCCCGGGGCTGTAGTTTTTCTGGCACGTTTCGTCTGTCCCGCTTACAAAGCTGATGCCAGGACTCGGATGCGGCCTGCAGCTGAATGAAGCGTTACCGGAGCTCGGAAAGTTTCGTGTTCTGCTACCAGAGCAACCTTGCATGGGTTGCGGTTTCTATTCGTAAAACTGGAGCAAATGTTTATGTGATAAATGGCAGCAAACCTAACACCCGTGGCAATTAAACCCAGCCCCGCTCGCACGCAAGCACCATGTATGGAATTAAAGGTAAACCACCAAGAAGGCCGTGTTTAGAGAGAAAGAAAGGGAAGCCTGTTCTCTCCCAGCACCAAAGGGACAGCGCGGACTCATACCGAGAGCCCTATGAGCTGTCTGATGAAGTCGGCAACAAATCACCTTTCATGCACAACCACTGCGTAGTTACACAGGCATTTACAATATTAGCGATTGCCCTACGCACACAAAAGAAAATCAACGTGATAACAATAGCTAGTGGCTGGGTATAGCGCTTAAACCCGCAGTCTTTGCCGTTTCAATCAGCTGTAGAAGACAAGTGATATTGTAACATAATTATACGGCTAAGTATCGACCTTGCAAAGATGAAAACCTAACATGGTTTGGTACTAATTAATGTGTCGACTTCGTAAAGACAGGAAGCGATGGATGGATATGTTCGAAAAAGGACACACAAATCAAACCGTTTTTTTTTACAGCTGGTACCTAACCCGAGATCTGTCTCACCCTAAAACTCCAATCTGTTATTTAGTTTGAAAAAAGACGTGTTCTGCCCGATATATCGAACAGCGAAAATGGAACAACCACCATCAGTTACCAGGATGCTCTACTTTAACCTCAGATGAGCATTTTTTTTTTACTAAGTCCCTGCACTGTAAGTCACGGAGGGGCGGGTCCATGCCCGAAGTTAAGACTGCCACAAAAAATATATTTAAGTACAATAATGAGAAACGGTACTTATTAATACAGTCAACAGTTCGCTCAATAAAATGGCATGGGCATCAGTGCCTTAGTGTGTGAAAGTTCGTGTGTTTCTCGGGAAGTGCAGTGTTTTTACAAACCGCCAACTAGTTCAATTTAATGAAATAAATCTCATCCTAAGAGCACGTCTTGGGAGGTTGAATGAAGCTGCTTGCGCCACTAATGATCACAGAAATATACACGCAGCTAGTTACCAGCTTTACATGGTAACGAGACAATGCAAGCCTGCTACTTCACCCAGTCTGAAGGGGCCCTTTCAGGCTGCAGTAATCCCCTCCTAGGAATACCTGGGTGACCTTTCGCTTGCATTAATAATGAAGAGCCTGCCAACCCCTTCCAATCAATGCGAAAACAGCTCCGGTTTCCATTCCTCCAGCGGCGAAACAAAAAAAGTTTAGCCACGTTACACTCCAACAAAGCACGGCTCTCCAGGCCAGACGCGGCTAGTACGGAGTGGGCTATTGCTGCCACTGCAACCAGAGCACACTGAATTGCCTCTTATTTGTTACCATCCATAATTGATGGGCAGATTGAAATATAGCTGCCGCTGTATCCCGGAGCGAGGCCACTGAAAGGATGGGGGAGGGCGGGAAGCTGTAATGTTAGGGCTGCTCTTGCACTAAATCCTTCCTTGCAGGGACCCGGCTTTCAGATAGCGCCCGGGGGAGGGAGGGCAGTGCAGAGCTGAGGGAGCAAAGGACATTGACTAAGTGATGAAGGGACATCGACTAAGTGATGTTAAGCCTTCCTCTGCACCGGTTCCTTCCCTGCACGGCCAAGTCTTGGAGGTACAACCCACTGAAGGGAGGGAAGAGCACAGCTGGAGAGGTAGGAGAGTGGAAGGGCCTGGGAGCTATAACGTGTAGACTGCTTTTTGCACTACATCATCCTTGCAGGGACAGGCCGTCGAGGAGGAGCCCTGTGTGTGGGGGGAGGGCGAGAGAAGGGGTACAGCTAGGGAAGGAGGGTGTGGAAGGGCCCGGTGAAGTGTAGAAAGGACAGGAAGCGGTAATTCACAGTCTGTCTACTGCACCCCATCATTCCTTCCGAGGTCAAAGCTTGGATGTAGAGCTCACGGAAGTGAGGGGAGCACAGAGCTGGAGCGCAAGGGATACTGACGAGACCAGGGGTCGGGGGTTATAACCCAGTGACGTTCAGCACGCCTTCTGCACCTCATCCTTCCTTGCGGGGATAAGTCATTGGTGGGGAGGAGACTCTGGACGAGAGGAGACAGCGCAGCTGGTTAAGGGAGAGTGTGGAGGGGCTGGTGTAGAGGGGGAGGGGTAGGGCTGTAATATACATCTTGCTTCCTATATCCCATCATTCCCTGCCGGGTCAAAGATTGTGGAAGTGAGGAGAGCACAGAGATGGGGAGCGGAAGGTAGTGACGGGGCCGGGGGCGTGGGGGGTTTGAGGGGACCAGTCACGTTGAACATGACTTCTGCACTTACTCCCTTCCTACAGGACCAAAGGTGACAGCCACAGTGTGTAACACCGAGGGATAAGCTTATGGAGGCCTGGTGAACAGCAGTTGAGGGTTGCGAGGATACCACGCAGCCCCAAATCACAAAATGTGAACTATCTCCCAGTGCACATAGGTAGCAGTGTCAACCACGTGCCTGGGCCGTTAAGGCCCACATTTATACTTTTTTAGCGCTGCATTTGCGCCGCTTTTTAACGCCAAAACGGCGCAAACTTAAAAAATACAATTGTATTTTGCAAGTTTGCGCCGATTTTGCGTCAAAAAATGACGCACATACGGTACTAAAAAAGTATAAACATGGGCCTAAATATTGGACAGACTGCTGCCCAGTAATGCAGCACTCGGATATGGCACGTGATCAAACCAGGGGCGCGGGAAAGGGTGCTGGCTCTGTAAGCAGTGACACAGAGGCCCGCTGGAAATTGTAATTACTTCAAATTCAACATCTGCTCCTGGTAATGAGTCACCCGAGATGCTGCCTGTGTTCTGCCTGTGGCATGAATGCAACCTCTATGTACTGGTAAAGAAGGTATCGGCCCAGCCTCGCAAGCAGCGTCTCATCACTGAAAGAAGGACCTGAGATGTCCGCCAAGGCCCTAAATATGTAGAATCAACCTTCATCCTGAGTGTGTGATGTGGAAGAATCCAGATCAGACTGTGGGGAACAGAGCAGCATAGCCTGTAGATGTGACACGCAGTGGGAAGGTTCAACACAGCCTACAGACCTAACGGGTAATACCACCTGTTGGAGTGGTGTACTCAGCCTATAGGTCCGACGTATACTACTGAGTGTGAGAGAGATGACCATCCTGTCAATGGGCTGTATCCAATATTGTGGGGTAAAATGCTATTCCAGCCCATAGATCCAACATTTAATGAAGGCTGTGGGAAAGATATCAGATCAGCCTATAAATCTAAAGGAAGTGTGGCCTATAGATCCTATATGCAGCGACGACTGTGGTAAGGGTCCAACCCCTGCCTATAGATCCTACACGTAGTGTGGACTGTGGTAAGGGTGGAAGCCCGGTCTATAGATCCTAGATATAGTGTGTGGACTGTTGTAAAGGTGGGAGCCCAGCCTATAGCTCCTGCATATTGCGTGTGGACAGAGATAAGGCTGGGAGCCCAGCCGATAGATTCTACCTGCAAAGTGCACTGTGGCGAGGGTGCGAGCCCGGCCTATAGATTCTACACTTGGAATGAACTGTGGTAAGCATGCGGGCCCAGCATATAGATTCTACATGTGGCATGAACTGTGGTAAGGGTGCAGGCCTAGCATATAGATCCCACAAGTAATATGGACTGTGGTAAAGGTGCGAGGCCGGAATGTAGACCCTACCTCTAGTGCACCTTGTTGGAAATAGCTCAGCCCAGCCTGTAGATCAAAATATAACAAAGAATTTCGGATATAGTCAAGCACAACTCTAATGAAGCAGACTGTGGTAAAGACGCTGACAGTCTCTTGTTCTGACGTTACACTACACGTTCTAGGGGTCCAGGGGAATTAGGAGATGCAGGTGGTGAGGGCCGCCATGTAGTGCAGATTTGTAGAGCCGATTGTGGGAAAGATGACTGCCCAAGTTATGAGGCAGAGAGTTAAAATCAGACTGTGAGAGAAATACCAGGCCAGCCATAGATCTTACAAGCAGCGCCGATTGTGAGGAAAAATATAATCCAAATGTATTGATTAGACTTGTACAGCAAACTGGGGGAACGATGCCAGCCTCGACTATGATGCCACATGTAATTCAGCCATAAGGTTAGATGCCTGTCCAACCTGCATGTCTGAGATTCCATCGATCATACAGAACATCCCACCCAGTTTCTGGGTAAGCAGTATGGTACAGGCTGTGGAAAGATGGCACCCCAGGCAAATATTCAACATGTAGCACATTCTGTGGTAAAAAAAACAAAAGTTCACAGACGGAGCCTACAGATTCGAACAGTAGCAGACAAGAGGCAACGATACAGCTCAACCTATATAGCTGTAATTCACAGCAGGGTGTATGAAAGATGCCAGCCCAGCCAATGAGTTAAGACGGTGGGAAAGAGGCCATGCCAGTCCCTCTCACATGCAATGCAAATGAAGGGATATATGCCAGCCTCGTGACATGCGACGCAGAATGTGAGAAATATGCCACCCCAGCATATACCTCTAGCATCTAATGCAGACGCTGGAAAGATAGCAGGTCAGCCTGTGGGGCAGACAGACATCACAAATTGTGGGAAGGCGCCAGTCCACCTTATGGCGGCTTCAACGTGTAAAACTGACAATGAATTGTGCCACAGCAGCCTATGGCTTAAGAGCCCTGGGTGTCTAATATAAAAGAATGAGGAAGACTGAGCCAACCAGTGAGTATATCGCACAAGCTGTAAAAAAAAGACACCAGACAACCTAAAGGTCCTTTTAGAAAAACACCAGAGTACCTGTGGTTCTAACGTACCACAGGCTGTGGAAGACACGGCAGCCAATTTGAAAGCCTACATTTTTAAACAGGATACATACATACATGCTGTGGGAAAGAGACGCGCCAACATACAGGTCTAACATGTAACACGTGCAATGAAAAATACTTCACCAAACCTGCGAATCGAACATTTACCACAGGCTGGGAGAAACAAACCAGCCAACCTGTGAGCCTGGCATGTACAGTATGCTAGTATTTACCACGAACTGTATGAAACATATCACCCACACAGTGAGTCTGCCACATAAACCTTGCAGTGAGAAACAGAGCGGTCAATGATTTGTAATACAGGCTGTGGGAAACCTACCGTCCAACCTGTGAGTCGTACATTTACCACAACTGCGGTACGGATACCAGCAAACATGCGTCGAGCACGTGACAACACGAGCTGTGGAAAAATAACAGCCAGCTTTGTGCCTAGAGTAATAATACACTGTGGAAAAACCTGACATGTGGATTTGTAAATAACACAGGGTGCAGGAAGGACAGCGGCCGGTCTGTGGGTGTAAGATGTAATACAGGTGGTGAGAAAGAAATCAGACAACATGTATAAGCTGTTTGGAAAAGAGTGGCCAATCTGCGGGGCTAACACGCAACAGATGCTGTGTGAAAGAGCGCAGCCAGTAATGTGTAACACAGGGTGTGGGAAAGAGCGCAGCTAGTGATGTGTAATACAGGGTGTGGGAAAGAAACCCGCCAACCGGGGGGTTGGACATGCCGCAGAGATAGGGTAATTTTCTGTCATAAACTTTGGGTCACTATCGAACAGGAAAATGAAAGACAAACATCAACCTGCACCTTTAACATGTAACGGGAGGTCTCTGTAAGGTGCCTGCCCAGCATGAGTCCTGCGTCCAAACCGGGACCAAATATCCATGCTGGGTTCTGGCTCCAAGGCGACTCAGCCTGTTGGGCTGTCGGCAGCCTAGTCAATGGGTTTAAGATGTAACACGGAAAATGTGCTGCAATAGGGACTGTGGGAAGATGGAAGCCAATCCCATGGCTCTAACATGTAACCACTACTAGAAAGATACCACCCTGCTGATCATGCAAGAGTGGCAAATATTATAGGCCAATCTCTGAGCGGGAAAGATGCCAGTCAACATGTGGGTGAAACACGGAAGGCAGATCGGAGTAACGGTAATAGCCCAACCTATGGGTGTACCATTAAAACATCATATGGCGACAAAAAGGCCATTCCACTGCAGAAAACTGAGCCACTCACAAAATAAAAGCAGCCCAACCTATACAACACCACATAAGACGTAAAGAAAATATTGCACAGGTGCGAATGGATACTATCTATATCACACGGTCTGTGTACAGAGAGCATCCCTGGGCGTCCCTGGGCATGGGGGAACGTGGCATGAGGGAATATTACAATGTAACCGGCATATCGAGAGTGTTTAATGGGGAACAATAGGCATGCCCTACCCATAACTACACAGTGTAAGGGATGGGGGAAGCCAGCTCGCTGATTTATATATTTAAAGTGTGGAGAAAGCAACAGTTCATGATTCACGTTTCTCGTTCTAAGCCTCTCAAAATAAAGAGCCGTTATTAGCCCTGACCAGGGTGCTCTCTGGGCTGGCCACGGTCCTGGTTCCCCGCTTTTCTCGCAGGTTTGTGCCGCCGTAACCCAGACGTCCAATGTTAAGTGTATTGTCAGCGTTGTGCCCGGGGCTCAGCCGCCCCTCTGGGCACCGCAGTGCCTGGGGCACTGTCGCACGCACATACTGTCTGCACACCACTGAGCCAAGGGCTGCGCCGCCTGTGTGACATCGACTGTGCCCGGGTCAAGGCACGGGAAAGCGGTGGCCCATATGGGCTCGGTGTCTGGGGCCTCAGGCTGCGCTGGCCGCCGCCCTCCACCACTCACAGGCGTAGGCGCCAGGCCAGCCCCTCCGCTCAGTCTTTGTTAACTTTAAAGTCCACCTTTGCGTCCTCGGACAGTCCAGAGACGACTGGGGCTTCACGTCAGCTCAGATCTGTGAGTCGGATCACAACACCAGCCAAGGGGGAGGGGTCCGAGTCCAGCACAGACACATGCTCTGTCCTGAGGGGCCCAGCTGCAATCAGCTTTGTGATCTTCAAAGCCTCGGGCGAGATCAAATGGCGAAGCCCGAGACAGAAGGAGATACAACAGGCACCCCCTCACCCCAACAACCCACATCCCCAGTACCTCCTAACAATGTCCTACCTTCCCACCCCTCCTTCACAGTCCTTTCATTCACCTAGTCGTCCAACCAAGAAATAAAGAGTACCGCCACCTCTTCTCACCCGAGCCCACTTCGCATTGATGAACACATCACTCACGCACTCCCGTCTGATCACAACCCATGCTCACCACCCTTTTCTCTTAAAAAAGGGACCAAAACACTACCTACTTACACACCAGTCTCTGCCGTATTCATACTTACCATAACCCCTAATGCCCACCATTTTCCCTCGCCCCAAACCCAACTACTGTGCCCTTATTCTACCGTCGACCCTCAATTCCCTCTTGCACTTACCACGACCCTTAAACCCTAAACACTGAACCACGAATGTTCTCTTACGGAACCCCTCCTACCATCTCATTCAGCCCCCCTTCCCCTCTGCAAACACCGATGCAGCAGGATCTAAGCCAAAACTCTGTCTGCAACTTCCACCTCTGCTGGCCGGGCACGGGTCCCTGCCAGGTCCCGCGCCGTGCATGGAAGAAAGCCCCTCTGCCCAGGAGTGCTCGGTGCCCCCCGGCCAGCGCCGTCCTGCACAAGTTCCCCGCACCCCAAGCCGGCCGCGGGCAGGCAGGCAGCGCAATCCCGGGCTCCGCTCATACACACGGTCCGCTTACCTCATAAGGAAGGGCGCCTTTATTCAATCCGTTTTGCTCAGTGGACGTAGAGGCTCCCACCAAAATAATCCCCAAACTCGTCCAGACCCTTCCAAGAACAGGAGAAAAACAAACCGGAGCTGGGCAAATGGTGTAATTCGATCCATCTCCAGTCAATCCATCAAGGCGGCAGCGCGGCAGAAGGAGGAGGCTGATTACCAGCAAGCCCCGCTCCAGCAGAGGGTCCCACCCCCAGCCAGCCCTGAGCCTGCTGCCGCACCACACACTCCTGCACGTTTGGGCTGCGCTCTGCTCCTCGCCAGTCTTTTTTCCCTCCTCTGCTCATGCTGTGTGAGGCCCTCCTCTCACATTGACCCCTCCATGGCCTCCGCTCTCCTCCCCTCCCCCTCCTTCCAAGATGCAACTCAAACCTTTTGGCACATTTGCTTTCAGCCGCGGCAGGATCTTGCTGCCAGCGCCAAGGAAGGGCTTCCTTTCTCCTTTATTATGCAGCGCTCTTCCGAACCAAATCACAGCTCTTTCGCAGTGTTTACCCAGTGCACCCGAGCTGCACACAGCGCCAAAAAGGTATAAACACCGAGAAGCACGGCCGCAAAACTCCAAAACAGCCTTTCCTCGTTTAAAATATCGCAGATTACTGCCTCTAACATTCCGGCTTCTTCTCAGTGAAAGTTGAGCAAGAGAGAATTTCCAGCCTCCAGCAACGAGTTTGATTGCGCGACGTTTTCTGTGGTTTGTCGTGCGAGGGAGGGGTGTTTGTTATGCGTTTGTAGCGAGTTGAATTCTCACGGGGAAAGGCTTGGAGGGAGGGGATGGGATTCTGTATACCCCACACTTGCTAAAAGGCAAGCGCATTGATTTGCGTTAGAGTGAGAACGAACACACTGAATATTTGTATTTCAACATGGGTACTTCCTCCTAAACCCAGAGTTGGCACGTATGCAGTTCTACTAAAGTACTGCAGTCAAGATGTAGCTGACAACAGCTGGCTAGAAACAATGGGATTGCTGCCCTTGAGTCATCCCTAGTAAGTAGCCTTTTCAACCATAAAAACTAAACACAGTTTCAAGCCTATACCGGAGAGTTTTGCCTCTGCGGCAGATACAGTCAACTTTCAATAAGAAAACGTCTTCCAGTATATCCTGACGCACTGAACACGGATATATGATGTCATGATTTTACTGGAAATATTGTGATGGTAATATTAGTTGCTTGGACAAGCTCCAAACACAATTCAATTCAGAAAAATACTAACATCCCTTTTTTTTTATTGGGATGGAAATTACACAAGTTACCCAGAAGACACGGGTCAATCATTTACCCCTTAGCTATTGCCCCCTCTCCCTCCTGTGTTGAGCCTTGTTTTTGGGCTATTTGGGACAGTTTGCATTTAGGACTCCATAATTGTTTTCCAGATAAGGCATCCATGCCAAATTTGTGTCCTTTTTCCCAACATCCTGGGAATTCTAAAGGTACTGAGGGTTTGTGGATTCCCCTGGAGGGGACGAGAAACCTGGCAAAATCTAGCTCAATTTTCAGTTTTTGGAGAAAAATAGGGGAAAAAATTGCTCTAGATAAAAGTGTCTGTTCGTGTTTTTTTCTTTAAAAATAGCATTGATGAACAGTTTGCTGTACTAAAGTCACCATCTTCCCAGCTTTCAGTGGGGCAGCATTTCTATTGGCACAAATGGGGTAATGCAGAGTGGTAGGAATTTTTGGGATTCATGCAGATCCAGAACTTTACATCACAGAAATGTTAAGTAAATTTGTGATTTTAGTCAGAGTTTGAGGCTTATAGACACTTTTCAGTAGGAGATCCTTGTGGGTTCCACGCAAGGCACACCACCCGGACTCCCTTGGTTGTCTAGTTTTTAAAAATGTCTGTGGTTTGTAGGGTTGCATAGGTGGTGCCACAGCACTGCCCCAAATACCGCACCTACCCCTACTGCTTATCTCCCAACATAACCATTTAGAGCCTTTTGTGTTCCTTTCTCTTGGGCCAGCCACACAAGTGGGATACTGTTCTTATCGTGAGATGTGTGGGAACTCAGGATGGTAGGAAACATGTGGGTCCATGCAAACAACATTTCTTTCAGTCTTTCAGAAATGTGATGAAAATGTATGTTTCTTACCAAAGTTTGACGTTTGCATGGGCTTCTGAGTACTATTACCTGGTGTGAGCTACATAAGTCATGCACTCCTTGACTCCCCTGGATGTAAATTTTTCAAAAATGTGCAGTTCTGCTGAGATGCCAGCTGAGCTAGGGCCCAAAATCCAGAGCTACTCATAATGAGAAAAGAAGGAGTTCTTAGTAAGAACCATCTTACCGCCACAGCTATAAATCTGATACCAATTTTTTAAAGTTAATCCACCGCTTACACTGGTTGGCTTTAGCACCTCCAGAAATGATGGCTTTAAAGCACAAATACTTATCAAATTATCTGAAGATTTAAACCAAGACTTCTGAAGGTGAGCCAAAAAGCCACATCAAGGCACCAACCACTTTATAGTCCATTCACACACTATTCATATATCACACAGAGGACTTTCATGCCGTCAGCCGCGGGCCCAATCCAGCCAAGCAGATCAACATATTGCTGCCATGCAAAGGTCCATCACATTCATGTGCCACAGGACAGAATCAGTGACTACATTTTACCACCTTCCAAACAACCACCTTCTTTCTGAACATGACTGAATGCATGCCTAGTGAACCTTTACTAATGGCTCCCATGACAGCCACATGAGGCTCAGGGAGATGTCCTACATGCGTCTTTAGCACACTCACTGTGGTAAATCCAACTTCTTCTAGTTTGTGGATACAAGTTGTGGCTGTCCAAGTATGCCTCAAGGGCGTCATTCTTTGAACTGAGTGAGGGCATCTACCTTTGAAACTAAGGCAAAAATGCTGGGGAATACTGCTAAAGTTCCCTGAAGAGAACACCTTAAACTATAAAGAACATTAGTTTTTGATACACAGGGCAGTCTGTGAAAATGAAGCATATGTCCAATCCACTTCTATGTTCAGTGGTGTGACCGTAATGTACTTATCATACAGCAAACTGAACATCTACTAAGTTCTGACAGAGGATGAGCATGGCAAACAGGTCAAGCATTTTCCCATATGTGGCATAGTAATTCAGTATCAGGGCGAATGTGGCACCAATGGGTTTGAATCCGTAGGTGAAGATGAAGTCATGGCATATATATCTGTGCTACCTTTACTAATTGCATTCTACCTATGCAATATCCCTGGGAAAACACACCTACCATAAGCTTTTCTTACTTATTCATGTCTCTGTCCTCATCAGAGTCCTGACTAATCCTGTATAATTGCCAAGTAAACCTACACTAATGTCTTCCATCCCTAGCTACCTGAAGCTCAAGAAAACATGTCTTTCATGCTCAATCAGCACACTTACTGTGCCAAATCCAACTCCTTCCAGTTTTTAGATGCAAGTTGGGGGTGTCAGAGTATGCCTTTCAAGTATCAACAAAGGGAGGGACTGGGAGATTAGTTGGTCCAGTGTACGGTCTCCCAATTAACTGAACATACAAAAAAGGTGTACACTGTTCCAAATGGAAAAATATAATCACTAGGGGAACATTAAAGTTCAGGAGCAAGAGCCCTCACACATCCGAGAGGATGTCATGCTTCGTCATCGGGTAGCTCCTCACCAGACCGGCGCTGCAATGTCTGACGGGCTCCCCGTAAGGGGGCTCTTTGCCGGAGATCTTTTAGGTAGCAGCCGTGGTAGCAGACACTACAAGACCTGGTGTTGCGGTCAGGCGCTAATCCTGGCAGGAGAGTGAAAGCTAAAATTGGTTCCCAGTCTTAATAGGAGCAAGTCAATTTAATTAATCAATGGAATAAGACCGGGACCAAGATTAAAAACAGAAGGAAAGTGTAAAATGAAGAATAATGCTCAACCACTTTCTGCATGGTGCTGGAGCTTAAGGAGATTATCGTCGGGCTCCTAGGACATGGTCAACATGTTTCGGGTAGGTTCCCCTGCAGACTGCCGTCATCCACAAATAGTGACCACTTTCAGCATGCTACTTCCCAAGGGGCCCCCCATGTACCAAGGGATGGGCGACCATTAGAGGTTTCTGACAATTAGTGAACTTCAATGTAAGTGACTATATGATTTGTTTGACATTTTTGCAAACTTTCGGTAATATAAACAGGAGAAGTCTTATTATGTATTGGTCCTGAAGAAGCGTCATAGGATCTTGTTAGACCACTGTACGCGAAACATGTTGACCATGTCCTAGGAGCCTGATGATAATCTCCTTAAGCTCCAGCACCATGCAGAAAGTGGTTGAGCATTATTCCTCATTTTACACTTTCCTTCTGTTTTTAATCTTGGTCCCGGTCTTATTCCATTGATTAATTAAATTGACTCGCTCCTATTAAGACTGGGAACCAATTTTAGCTTTCACTCTCCTGCCAGGATTAGCGCCTGACCGCAACACCAGGTCTTGTAGCGTCTGCTACCACAGCTGCTACCTAAAAGATCTCCGGAAAAGAGCCCCCTTATGGGGAGCCCGTCAGACATTGCAGCGCCGGTCTGATGAGGAGCTACCCGATGTTGAAGCATGACATCCTCTCGGATGTGTGAGGGCTCTTGCTCCTGAACTTTAATGTTCCCCTAGTGATTATGGCCCTCATTCTGACCTTGGCGGGCGGCGGAGGCCGCCCGCCAAAGTCCCGCCGTCAGGTTACCGTTCCGCGGTCGAAAGACCGCGGCGGTAATTCTGACTTTCCCGCTGGGCTGGCGGGCGGTCGCCTTCAGACCGCCAGCCAGCCCAGCGGGAAAGAGGCTTCCACGATGAAGCCGGCTCGGAATCGAGCCGGCGGAGTGGAAGCTGTGCGACGGGTGCAGTTGCACCCGTCGCGTATTTCACTGTCTGCACAGCAGACAGTGAAATACATGTAGGGGCCCTCTTACGGGGGCCCCTGCAATGCCCATGCCAGTGGCATGGGCACTGCAGGGGCCCCCAGGGGCCCCGCGACCCCCCCTACCGCCATCCGGATCTCGGCGGTCCGACCGCCGGGATCTGGATGGCGGTAGGGGGGGTCGGAATCCCCGCGGCGGTGCAGCAAGCTGCGCCGCCGCGGAGGATTCAATGGGGCCGCGGTACACTGGCGGGACCGCGCCAGTGGTGCCGGTCCGACCGCGGCTTTACCGCCGCGGTCGGAATCCCCATTGGAGCACCGCCGGCCTGTCGGCGGTGCTCCCGCGGTCCTCCGCCCTGGCGGTCAAAGACCGCCAGGGTCAGAATGACCACCTATATTTTTCCATTTGGAACAGTGTACACCTTTTTTGTATGCCTTTCAAGGCCTAGTCCTCAAACTGAGCGAGCATAACTACTGTTGAAACTAAGGCAAACATGCTGGGGTATACTGCCTAAGTTCCCTAAACTAATAAACCAAGCAAATGTCCTGTGGGGTTCATTCACCAACACTTCTACTTTTGCTTTGAAAGTGTGAAAATTCAATTTCTAACTTGTATCATACCCAATATTATTGAAAAAGAGTACACTACACAATATCTTGCATGAAGATTGTTTTCACATCTTATGCTAAAGATGTGAAAACAAGCTCCCTACAAGATATTGTATCCTGTACCCCTTTTCAATAACATTCATTATGATACAAGTTACTAATTGAGTTTGCACACTTTCAAAGCAAGTAGAAATATTAGCAAAAAAGTCCCTTCAGGACATTTGTTTGATTTATTACACTTGCTCTGGTTCTCGTGGGCAATCACTTTGGTCCTTGCATAGTATACATAAGTTCCTTAACAAGTGCTTCAAAATCTAGTCAAGCTTTTAATATTTTGCCACACAGGGTACTCTGTAACAACGTGGCATGTGCTCTGTCTACCAGTATGCACAACGGGGCTATAATGCACTTGTCAATCAGCAAACAGAACACCTACCACATTCTGACAGCAGATAAAAGTGTTGAGCAGGCCATAATTTAATGATTTTCTGAAATAGAGGAACTAAAATTCTGCGCCTGCTTGCCTAGTGAGGTAGTGACCCATGGACGGTAGGTATTCATGCACAGCCAATGAAAGGTTTACCTAACAGCAGCCCCACCTCAGTCAATTTACCAATACTTCACTTTTGTATGATACAACATAAAGCAAGAAGAAAAACATAGAGCTGGCTGAAATGGGCACTGAAGCAGTAAACATGATTCTCCTGACTCTCCTTGCTCAGAGCAGACCTTACAAAACAACATGGTTGTGCCTTAATGGGTGTTTCAGGAACGCGATCAGTAAAGTGACGCTCCTGCAGCCTTACCATGTTCTCCAGAACATATGAAGTGGAGACTGCTGCTTCTGTAGCAGTAAGACTTTCAGTGATGGACAAATGAAAGTCAAGGAAGGACATTACTTTTCCAGTGGCTGTCTGACAATAAACAATATATGGATTATAAACAATTTCTTGTACCAAGTGCGAGTCCTACGACTCGCATTGTGTGGCTGGAGTACCTAGTTTTTCTTATCCACTCCGCTCATGCACTTGTTGTAATCCAGTTATCAAGTGGGCTTGTGAACTTCGTCCATCTGACCCCAAACCAAGACCGGGAAATTGCTCTCGTCATGAATTGTAGTGAGCACTTACACATCATGCCTATCTGAGAACTTGACTGCAAGTAGTTCATTGGAACACACCGCATTGCCCTTGGACTTCTGGAGCTTACAAACAAGCAGAATTGTCACTGAAATGCAGCATGCGCTGCAATAGGAAAAAATAACCTTTGCTTATGTATGATGTGAAGATGGGGGTTACCCAAACCAGTAGACCAGTAAGACTGCAAGGTTGGTTTCTGCACTAACTCCATTTTGAGCCCACACCCAAAAATATCTTCAACTCCTCAAGCAAAGTGGGAGTCCACTGGCATGTCTAGAACGAAGACCTAGAGAGCCTCCATACTCCCTCAGAAATAGTTTGACACACACATTTGTTTGATGCACAATTCGCTCAAGGATTTGCTAGTGCAGGTGTCCTAATTAGATATTTATTAATGAGTGTTTTCGTATTTTGAATAATGAATTATGTAGAAAATGAATAACGTAGAAAAATAATGCACGCATTTGAAAATGTGACCTCGAAGAATGGCCGCCAGAGTTCACGAAATGTACTAATTGATGATTAATACTTATGAAATATTTAAAATGTATTAGATTAATGTAGTAATATGTCATATTAAGGGTTATGAAGTGTGCTCTCGCTTTATTAATTGTACGTCTTAACTTAGGGAGTGTCTTGGCCTATTTTGCCAGGCCTCATGCAGAAGCTGTATTTCTTAGAGTTTAATAAAAATGCTGACCGAGTGAACTAAACTGTGAAATGTCCATTGTCTTGTTAAAAGTGCTTAGCAGAAGCTTTTCGTGAGAACCGACTGAAAGGAAATGATGTTCCCGCTAGTGTAACAACTTGTGTGAAATGTGTGTGAGATGTACTTTCCCAGGAAGAGGACAATGAAGATACTGACTGGCGCTGAAGATGCAACAATATTGTTACCTGACGAGCCGAATGATGAGAACATCGGAAGGCAGACCAATGAACTGCATGTGAATGGAGAAATATTAGAATTCATAGATTTGGTATAGAAATATTATTGAATAAAGTATAAACGTACGATTAACTGACCAATAGAGAATTAGTGGATAGTTTAGGTGACTTTGATATAACAACACGACAGGAGAGAATTATTCAGAGATTTAGCCAGGAGATTTAGAGTGACCCTGGGAGAAGAAGAGACTTTAGGAGAGATTTGAGATTCAATTTGTCATTGGGCTCATATTCTCTGACCGAGAGCCTGATGCTTTGCTGATCGATTGATGACCTGAGGACGAAGACTGATCCTAGTTTGCTGACCCATACCGAGGATACGTAGATATGAATGAAATGTGACTGTTATGTATTTTATGCCTTTTCTTCGTGGGTACCAACTGCGCTGTTTTGACAGATCCATAGTTAGATGTATTTCCAAATGTGTGTTTCTAAATTGTTTTGCATGAAGCCCAACGTGCTGATGCTAATTTGAAGTTAGTTAAGGGCCCTCACAAATGAACGACAATTACAGGGACTAATGATTGATGAATTACTTTACTGAGTTTCATGTATGTTATAACTTTGTCGCAACTGACTTTGTTATTGATTTGCACTGTAGCTCTAGAATGTGTTGTGGTTCAAGCTTTGATTAGATTGCGTTTCTTCCGCCGCTTTGGACAACCAGTGTTGTTTATATATGTGTTTCATTTGATTTTGAGTTCAATCTACATGACTTTAGCATTGTTAATATAAGGGAAATAAACTTACTAAACTTTTATTAAAGGTGTGGGTTATTCATGGCTGAAAGGTCATGGTGGGTGACGTTTACCGACTACATTGATTATTGACTTATTGATTGCTAATGATTATTGATTATTGTGTATTGATTATTGATTTATGTACGGTAGCTATAGTAAGAACTTCTTAATACGAGTCAAAAGGTTTATCGACCTATTTGCGTCCCCTTGTAAGTTTACTTATTAAGGTCTGACGCGCTAACAGATTTCAACATCCAAAAAGAGATGGACATAGTCAATTGGCAAAAAGGTGGCCACATCGACTTTACGTCCAACATCGCCCAGATGGAATTTGGGACTGAAGTAAATTGGGGGGCTGCCAGGAGAGTGCTCAGTCTTTGCTCGCCGTCGCTTGTGCCTTTTCTCTGGGTTAGTCTATCCTGCTGCTGTGCGAAGGAACAGTACAACAGACATCTTTGTGTCCCCCAGAATCACTGGAAGATGAGTCGTTGGATGGAACTCTGCCGATGAAGACTGCTCCATTTTCCTCTCCCTGAGATGCTGTCTCTGTATCTGCTGTCTCAGTCTCGGATCCTGCCTCAGAGCTTTCCCTCCATAACCAGAGTAATTGCTAGAGCAGCAGTCATCCACTGAGACACAATCTCTGCTACTGGTGAAAACTGTCCTTCTTAAACACTATCCTACGTAGAAGGCATATTGGTTGTTCTAAAACAGTTGGTGGGTTTGTGCGTGAGTGATGTGTGCAACGGTAAATAACAACAAAGCCACCTTACCTTGTCATCTTTCCTAAATCTGCAGTTTCTCCAAAGACACTAAAAAAGAGCAAACAGGCACAGTACTACTTCACCTTTCCACATACCCATCATCACAGCCTTGAGCACTGGTGGCATCCAGTGCAACAATCATATTTGGTACCCCCATTACCTCCTCCTTGGATTCCCTCATTACCACCCAGCAAAAGTTCCCCTCATCTTTCCATAGCAGCTCTTTCACATACATTTCTTTTGTTTTAAAGCACTGCTAATTGCTGGCTTTACTAATCCACTCGGCTATCTACATAAAATGCAGATCAATTCTTTGCAGCAGGCATATTAACCCTCTGCACTACTGTATGGCATGTCAAAACTGCCACTAGAAAAAACTCTGATATCTCTCTTTAGCAGGTACATCACAAGAGTATCTTGACATTTTTATTACTCAATCACTTTTTTATATGTATGGATATCTGGGGGCTGATTGCTCTCTCTCTCTCTCTCACTGAGAGAGAGAGAGATCACTTGTTTTATACTTGTGTGGTTTCCCTGGGGTATACTGAGGTCCCCAGGGAAACCATACATGTATAAAAAATATTATGGCACACAGGCAGTCAGCCCTTGATGCAAAGGGCTGACCCCCTGACAATTTCACAGTTTTTTTCCAAATGTATTTATAATCCCACGGGGGCAATCACGCCTCCCATGGAAAAAACACCTATTTAAAAAAAAAAAATAATGTGCCCTTGGCGAGGAGGGTGGCCCATACCCAGAGGACCAACCCACAAAGATATCTCCCAGGTGTCTTGTGGGTTTCTGGCAGTGGGTCACGGCACGCTCCGATTTAATGTCAGAAGTTGGTTTCAGAGAGGCCTCATTGGAAAAGGAAGGCTTATCCCTTTCCAACGAGGCCTCCCTGACACGTGGGTGGCCTTTTCTGGCCCTTTTTTCCCCACCGGAGTTGACAACAGCCTTACCTGCTGCTTCCTCAGCTACGATGGGGAAAGCTTTGATGTCTTGCAGCATTTTGTTGTCACAGATGGACCGGGGAGTGGGGAGAGATGCAGAAGCAGTTCGTCATCGGCCCCAGGGGAAAAAGAAGAAGTACTGAATGATTCTTAAAAGCCCTTCCACCTGTCAGCCAATGGTCCACAGACACACTGAGATGAATGTGTGTGTGTTGATCATTGGCTGAGACACACACCAAGAGGGTTAAGCTAGCAGTGAAGGAGCCAGTCCACATCAATGTAAATAGAGTATACCACAGTATCTGACCGGAGGCAGAGTAGCCTATTGAAAAATAAATGTGGCAAATGTTTAGTCTGAGTCCTACTGGTTTTTCAGAGGCATGGGCCTGGTGAACTGGGACTGCATTACTGGCGTTTTAGAGACCATTGTTTTTGGCAAAATCTATTAATGTTTCTGTTGGTCTTCTATTCTTGGTGGCAAGATCACTTATGATAAACAATAACATCACTAATGGCGTCTATATACATCTTTAATCATTTATGACATCAAAAAACATAATAATACACAAGGATACCCCAGCAAATAAGTTGCTTCAGGATGTATGTTTTATCCTGAGGATGGCCTGTCTCTTTAATTACCTTAGTCGAAACATTGAAGAATGCAATGCAGTATAATTGTTTACCTTTAAGCTTGGCTCAACAGCAGTTCTTGCTGCACTAAAATACTTGTCTTCTTTAGTCTATATTAGCACCACCATAAGCCACATTGCACACTGCACTGTGTTACAAATCATGAAAATCCCAAATGCGGCTGTATGCATAGTTGCTGATGTAACTGTAGCAGACAACACTCAGGCGAACAATCTTTTAAAGCCAGCAGGTAAGGGGAAGTTTAGTGTTTATAGAGGTACTACAGTGGAAATAGGGAAGGAGTTATCAGAAGGTGCCAGGAGATCCCTACAACGGTCTTGTAGATCAACTATATAATTGGGTCACATGTTGGGAAGCTTACTTCATCCAGCTTTTAGTGGGAATCTCTGGTGAGTATTAAAAAAGGATCTGAACTGAATGGGTATGCTAAAATTATCTGTCAAGTAGGAATTTGTGGTACTGATGGAGCTCTGCCATATGAGGAAGGAGGGCAGGAGCTCCTTTACACAAGAATGACCCAGGAGCAAAGGAAGCTGTGAACCCCAAGAAGAGAGGAGGTGTTCTGACAGAGAGTCAAAGAGAATATTAGAATAGAGAAGCTTCTTTCATTACAATAAAGGCACACACAGTAGAAGGCACAGAGCTGGGAATATGTATTCATATTCAGCAAAAACATGATGGTATGAAATGGGGCCTGATTTTGAAAATGATGCTGCAAGGAGTGACTGTATGATATGATTGGAAAAGTGATGTTGCCAGGCCACACAGGTCAAAGAACTATATAATGTAGTACAGCAAAACCAGATACAGAAAGAGTAACCAAGTGAAAGATAAACAAACTGAACAAATTAAAAATCACGCTGGAAGGAGGATTAATACAGAAAGGATGCAACATTTCCAGAAGTCAGGTTATAATTTCTGGTATTGAGGGCTTGATGCAGACTGATATATCGTCACATTCAGCAGAAATGTGCTGGTATGTAATGGGGCCTTATTATGAAGATGATGCTAGGCGTAGTGACTGTATGATGTGATTGGAAAGGTGATGTTGTCAGGTTACATAGATCAAAGAACTGTAGCAAGAGGTACAGCAAAACCAGGTGTAGAAAGACTAACCAAGTGAAAGATAAACAAACTGGGCAAAGAAAAAATCATGTTGGAAGGAGGAACAATACAGAAAATGTGCAACATTCCCAGGGGTATATTATATGCTTTATGGTCCTAGTGACACACTTTTCATCAAGGGAACGTAAGGGCCCACGGCTCAAGTTATCAAATATGTGTCAGGAAGACAAGTCACCTTATCAGAAAAGAATACTGAGGCCTGATATAATCCAATGACTCATCCAGCCCAGTGAATACTAAGGATTTCTTCAATACGACAGCCAAGGAGAGTGTTGATATGCTAGTATTACTTTGGCAACCTTACATTACGAGTCATTACATTGTGATCATTACAGCATAAGTCATTACATCGCTAGACATTTTGCTACCTTTACATCAGGAGTTTTTTGTTTAAAACACTTAAGTCATTAACCCCTTCGCTGCTAGGCCTTTTCCCCCTCCTGTGCCAGGCCTTTTTTTGGCTATTTGGGGCAGTTCGCGCTTAGGCCCTCATAACTTTTTGTCCACATAAGCTAGCCAAGCCAAATTTGCGTCCTTTTTTTCCAACATCTTAGGGATTCTAGAGGTACCCAGACTTTGTGGGTTCCCCTGAAGGAGGCCAAGAAATTTGCCAAAATACAGTGAAAATTTAGTTTTTTTCAAAAAAATGGGAAAAAGTGGCTGCAGAAGAAAGCTTGTGGTTTTTCCCCTGAAAATGGCATCAACAAAGGGTTTGCAGTGCTAAAATCACCAGCTTCCCAGCTTTCAGGAACAGGCAGACTTGAATCAGAAAAACCAATTTTTCAACACAAATTTGGCAATCTTTCGATTTTTGGTGCTTTCAGCCTCCTTCCAGTCAGTGACAGAAATGGGTGTGAAACCAATGCTGGATTCCAGAAACCTAAACATTTCTGAAAAGTAGATAAAATTCTGAACTCAGCAAGGGGTAAGTTGTGTAGATCCTATAAGGGTTTCCTCCAGAAAATAACAACTGAAAAAAAGAAATTTGAATTTGAGGTAAAAAAACAGCAATTTTTCTCTATGTTTTACTCTGTAACTTTTTCCTACAATGTCAGATTTTTTAAAGCAATATACCGTTAGGTCTGCTGGACTCTTCTGGTTGCGGGTATATACAGGGCTTGTAGGTTCATCAAGAACCCTAAGTACCCAGAGCCAATAAATGTGCTGCGCCCTGCAGTGGGTTTTCATTCTATACCGGGTATACAGCAATTCATTTGCTGAAATATAGAGTGAAAAATAGCTATCAAGAAAACCTTTGTATTTCCAAAATGGGCACAAGATAAGGTGTTGAGGAGCAGTGGTTATTTCCACATCTTTGAATTCCGGGGTGACCATACTAGCATGTGAATTACAGGGCATTTCTCAAATAGACGTCTTTTTTACACACTCTCTTATATTTGGAAGGAAAAAATGTAGAGAAAGACAAGGGGCAATAACACTTGTTTTCCTGTTCTATGTTCCCCCAAGTCTCCCGATAAAAATGATACCTCACTTGTGTGGGTAGGCCTAGCGCCCGCGACAGGAAATGCCCCAAAACAGAACATGGACACAGCACAATTTTTGACAGAAAACAGAGGTGTTTTTTGCAAAGTGCCTACCTGTAGATTTTGGCCTCTAGCTCAGCCGGCACCTAGGGAAACCTACCAAACCTGTGCATTTTTTAAAACTAGAGACCTAGGGGAATCCATGATGGGGTGACTTGTGGGGCTCTGACCCGGTTCTGTTACCCAGAATCCTTTGCAAACCTCAAAATTTGGCTAAACAAACACGTTTTCCTCACATTTCGGTGACAGAAAGTTCTGGAATCTGAGAGGACCCACAAATTTCTTTCCACCCAGCGTTCCCCCAAGTCTCCCGATAAAAATTATACCTCACTTGTGTGGGTAGGTCTAGCGCCCGCAACAGGAAATGCCCCAAAACACAACGTGGACACATCACAATTTTTGACAGAAAACAGAGGTGTTTTTTGCAAAGTGCCTACCTGTAGATTTTGGCCTCTAGCTCATCCAGCACCTAGGGAAACCTACCAAACCTGTGCATTTCTGAAAACTAGAGACCTAGGGGAATCCAAGATGGGGTGACTTGTGGGGCTCTGACCAGGTTCTGTTACCCAGAATCCTTTGCAAACCTCAACATTTGGCTAAAAAAGCAAGTTTTCCTCACATTTCGGTGACAGAAATTAGAGAGCTTCATAACAACTAAGTCTCCCAAGATGGCCACGAGAGAAAACAGAGCCCAAATGTAGCACACATATCACCCAAATGTAGCCCAAGTATAGCCCAATGACAGAAGTGTGCAAAAAACATAATTATTTATTTTTGTTTGCAGTTTTATATAGTGCAGACTTGACCCGAAAGTATTAGAGTGCTTTACAGGAGCATCAGTTACATTACACAAGGACACATTAATTTTGGTATTAGGCATGGGGAGTTTAAGGGCCTTATTTAGATGTTGGCAGAACTGTCCCGCCGTAGGTTTTCTGACTGAAAACCTATCTGCCCCCACAACGGTCCATTTGCTGGATTTAGATATTGGTGTTCCCATAGATGAGAATCTGTCCGAGTCTTGCCAACTCCGCCGAGGATTCCCATCTGCTACGATGGCACCATTAGAAGGAATGAATGACAGCAGGACTCTAGCCAAATTTACCACTGAGTAGATTTGGATGTGCCTTACCGCGAAGCAACAAGTGGCGGTCCAACCTCCACTTCTGACTTGGTTGATTGGGGTGGAAAGGGGGGGTAAATCTCACCTTTTCTCCCAATCCCACATACATTTTTGGCTGGAAATGACTGGACAGGACTCTCCGTCGCTGCTGCCACAAGACCCCAGAGAAAACACAACCCCTCATAGACATGAAGGTTGGCAACCCACATTGGCTGTATACTTTGGGGGGGTCACTGCACATGCACGGGACCACTGCAGACATATACATGTCGCAATAATTTTCTAAATTACCGTAACATGCATATCTCGGGGACACTGGTGGTCAGACACGGACATACTGGTACACAACACATATTAAACACATGAACAACTTTCATTATGGTGAAAGTATTCATTGCCAGCTGAATGCTGGCACCACAACAACGGTACATTCACACCTATTAACTGTGCCAATGTGTACAATTTGCAAGGGGACCTGGACCTTTCATGTTGTACTCTGAATTGTGTGTGTGTCATTATGTGTATGTGTGTGTGTGAAATGCAATTGGCTGGTTGAGGTGCAGAGAGCTGGTGTGGGTGAGGTGGTTGTGTCAGTATGTGTGTCACTGGCATATAGCATGGATGTTGTTCTGCATGTTGTGTTGCTGCGTGCAGAATTCAGGTAACTGTTGTGTGGCGGTCGCTGTCGTGATGCATGTAGTTGTGCAAGTGTATGTGTGTAGATGAGTGTGTAGTTGTGTTGGCTGTGTTGTGTGTGATGCAAGGGGACACGTGTGTGAAGGGTAGAGCACATGTGTGTAATTTACCTCTATTCCATTGCCACTGGCATTGTCTGATGTCCATTGAATCCAGTGATTACCTCCCTCCAACAGAGAACTGCCGCCAATACACCACCTGTCCAACTGTATCATCTAAGTATGGCCAGTGAGAACCTGCCTGTCTAACAGCTAGAAAGAGCACTCCGTCGTGGTGGTCTTCGGCACAGCAGTGATACATCTTACAGCTTGGCTGTAACATCACCACAATCTAAATCACGGATTAAGTGATTTGCCCACAATCACAGAATGTCAAGGTGATGCCGAAACTTGAACCTGGTTCCCCAGTTGCAAAGTCTGCTCCTCTGGCCCATATGCCACGTCCTCTCCTCTAAGTGTAACAAATAATCAAGTGATCAAGTGGAAAATAACATAAACATAGCAAATAATTTAAAATTGCTTTGTCACTATTTCAGAACTCACTAACCATAATTTCAGAATAAAACCCTCTAATTTTTATAATTTCGAAAGGAAAAGCTTTAGGTAGTACAATTTTGATTACATCAAGATGACGTCAGACCTGCCACACTTTTGTAATAACTATAGAATGTTAGCAATCTTGTTGTTCATAAGAATACTGTGGGGAGCCAGAGGTCACGGGCACTAGCTCAGATAATTGAGGGCAGGGAGAAGGGTGCAGAGGCAACAAGCTGACCACACTGGGCAGGCGGGAGAGGCAGTGGCAGTGCTAGCACAGGTGTTTTAATAGAAATATAAGTGAGTGTTCATGAATTATGAGTAATGGATTTGTGTAGAAAATGTAACAGCGTAAGAAAATAATGCACGCATTTGAAAATGTGATCACGATGAGTGGCCACCAATGTTCACGAAGTGTACTTATTAATATGAAATGCTGAGTATTTGTTTGACTAAAGTAGTAATATGTATTATGTATTATCTTTATTAATTTGAGGCCTTAACTTAGTGAAGGTCTTGGCCTAGTTGCCGGGCCTCATGTCAAGCTGTATTTCTTAACATTTAATAAATGGCTCTCCCAGAGAGTTAAATTGTGATTTTCCATTGTATTGTTTAAATGTGCTCAGAGCTAAAAGTCTTTCTCATGAGAACCGACTGCTAGAAGATGCTGTTCTTGCTAAAATGTAACATTATGTGTGTACTGTGTGTATGACTGACTTTCTCAGGAGGAGAACAATGGAGACACTGACTGGAGTATAAGCAACAACAATATTGTTACCTGACGAGCTGGATGATGAGAACATTGTAGGAGAAGCCAATCAGCAACATGTGAATGGAGTAGAGGTAGAATTCATAAATTGGAATTTTTTGTTTTATTGGACAAAGTATGAACATGTGATCCCTTGACCAATAGGGACTTGGGAGGTAGTTTTAGGAAATGTAACTCAACAGGATTGCACCGAGGGAAGGCAGTCCATTACCTATTTGTCTTGCTGGCCAAAAGGTCCTTACTTTTGTGTACGTCTTGACAAGAGATGTGCTTAGCTTTAATGTTTAAATAACTTATGTTTCTGAACTTTGATGCTGATGCCTTGATGACTGAACTGATGTCCTGATGACAAAGACTATCTTAGCTTGCCGATCCATTTGAGGAAAGGTATTATTGTACCTATGTGTTTGTTATGCCTATGTGCTTTTTCCTTCTAGGTACCAACCTCACTGTTTTGATAGAACCATAGTTAGATGTTTTCCAAATTTGTGTTACTAAATTGTTTTGCATGAAGCCCAACATGCTGATGCTAATCTGATGATAGATAAGGATTCTCACTAATGAAAGTCTGCCATTAGGGAATAATGTTTGATGAATTTCTTCGCTGACTCTAAATGTATGTGATATTGTTTGCGCAATTGCTCTTGTTACTAATTTGTGCTGTAACCTTAGAATGTGTAGTCGTTCAAGCTTTGATTAGATTGCGTTTCTTCTGCCGCTTTGGACAGCCAGTGTTGTTTCTGTATGTGTATCATTTGATTTTGAGATTATGTTACGTGATATTAGCATTGTTAATATAGGGAAATAAATATTCTAACTTTTACTAAAAGGTGTGGTTAGTCATGACTGAAAGTTCATGGTGTGTGACAGTTTCTGACTCCATTGATTATTAATGCTATTGATTATAATTTATTATTGATGTTATTGATTGATTAATGATTATTGACCTGCATGTACTGGAGTTATGGTGGGAACATCTTAATTGCGAGTCAAAAGGTTCATCATCCTATTCGCGTCCCCTTGTAAGTTTACTTGTTAAGGTCTGGCGTGCTACCAGAGATGGTAGCAGAGACGGATGGTTTGTCCCCTTCAGAGCTCACCATGGACTTCCGGTACAGAGTAACAGGTACTAACAGAGACGATAGCAGAGACTGATGGTTTGTCTCCCTAAGAACCTGTCATAGGAGTCACAGTGATGGTAGCATAGATATCTGGAATAGAATAACAGGTATTAACAGAGATAGTAGTAGGATTGATGGTCCCAGAGGAAGACATAAAGATCAACGGAGATGGTAGTAGCTTGATGATTCTTAAATGAGAGTTCATTATTACTGAGATTTGGATTAATTTTTCAGTGATGTTAGTTGGAGAGAAAATGTCCCCTTAAGTCCAGAAATGACTTTCCCAGAATCTTGGATCTTGCTAATGGTTGATTGAGGATTTTCTTGGAATTCTAGTGACAGTGTGAATGAAGTAGGGTAATCGCAGGTGAATTGTGAGGTTTGTGGGTGTTTAGGGAGTTTGCGTACTCCAGATGAGTTTGTAGAAGGAGTGTGCGTAATCCGCAGTGTGAGAGTAGGTAAGTCGTCAAACTTCACGTGTGCGTGGAGCTTTGTGCTAAAAAATTGTCCACATGATTGTTGATGTACGGACCCTGCGTGGTCTAAGACTCTGGAGTATATTGAAAAGTGTATGAGACACTTGGGTTTTATGTTGTAAGTTGTCTGGTTTAGTAGGTCGATCGGGCGTGGTCGACAAGTCAGAGTGTGAGTCAAAGTGAGTAAAAGAGAATTTCACCTGAGATCTGGCGAGTCCTATGTCCACCAGGACAGACTGATCAGTTGAGAGTAAAATTTGCGGGTCAAATTTTGCTTGCGGATCAGGGAAACTGAGAAAGAAGGAGTGGCTGCAAGAGCGAGAGCCATCAGTGAAAAATCCATAAAGTTTCTGAAGCGATTGTGTTGCCTTTCCTGTAGTAAACCAGAAGATGTAGTTTTTGGTTTTCATTAGTGCTTGCAATTTTTCCATTAGTTTTGTGTGAATCGAAGTTTGGGAGGTCAAGCCGCAAGACTTTGTCAGCCACAGTATGTGTGAGTGTGACGTCTTTGGAGCCGCGTTGGGATAGGTCGTTAGTGAGAAGGGTCGAGCACGGATTGGCAGCTGTCTGTGAAAGGCAATCGGTTGAGAAAGTGGGTGAAGAGAATTCTGGGATTAAAAGTCACTTCTTGATTTGAATAACAAAAGGTTGAAAAGATGAAATTTTTCAAAGTTTTAATGAGTGTTTTAAGGGGAGATACGTACATTACAGTGAGTATAGGTGAAGCTACACTGCCAGAAAATACACTAGCTTACATTGTAATGGAATAGAAGAGTGTTGCACCATGTCTTTGGCTAAAACAATGGTGCAAAGTGACAGAGGAAGATAGGAACTTAGCATTTCCTACAAATGGGCTGTTTAATCTGAGGGTTTTAGAGCATTTAAGGATGGTGCTATATGAATCGAAGCCCCTTCGGGGGCCAGCACAGTTCGAGGCATTGGCAATTTGGCAGCTAGTAGCAAGACAGCAACAGAAATTTGAGAGGAGAATGAGAAAAGCAGAAAATACTTTAACAGAGGCTAGGTGGGACAGTGATCAGAGAGTTTGGAGGATGGAGACTTTGCACGGAATTAAGTTGTTTCCAGCAATTACGCAGGACAATGAGAAGGAAGGAAGGAACGCTACTAGGAAGACTAACAGAAGTCCATCCGAAAGAAAGTAGAGAAGCTGGAAAGTCTTCAACAGTGGAGGAAGAATCAGATGATGATGAGTTAATTTTACTGTTATTGAGAAATCGCCCGCCACCATATGCAGCACATGAGAGTGGTCCGAGTACCAGTGCTGATCCTACAGCCCAACACAGGTTGATGGGATAGTGAGTCTGATGCAGGGTAATGCTAGCCTGACACAGAATACGATGCAGACAGGTCTGAATGTGCCTACTACTCCTGTAATACACAATCAGGTGCAGCCTCCACAGGTTCAGAGAATATATCCTGATGTGCCCATTATGGAAACAACTTCGAACTTAATGTTGCCTATGGAACAGGTTTACCCGAGACCGATGTTGGTTCAGACAGAACCAACTCCACTTTTACTGCCCCAGGTGCAACCACAAGTCATGCTGAGATTCACTCCAGTAACAGAGACACAGTCAGATATGTCTTCAATGATGAATCAGAAGATGGGAGTTACTCTTCCACAGAGCTTAAGTACTGGACCAACCCCAGATGCTATATCTCTACCTATTACTGTTGGTCCAGCCGTACCCCTATTTGCACAGAAGAAACCTACTGTAGGTGAACAGGGTGCCATGTCGCAGAATGTAATGAAGGGAGGACATAACGGAAATACTCTAGCAGTCTCTCCTGTGGGACAGACTTTTGACGGATCAAGATCGTTGTTAGACCTTTGTCCATTTGGAGTACTTCCAGATACTATGGAAGGGTCAACCATTAGCCAGAGTTTGAAATTGTTGACACCGCAGACCCCGAATGCAGTTGCACAGCAGGTACCACCAGTCCAAGCAAGTAACATTTTGTTGCAAGGTTTGACAGCTCAGCAGTTGACTGAATGGTTAGGCAAGCTGAACACCCCACAGAGTACTCTCCTAAGGGAGAGGAATGTTTGAGCTATGCTAGGCTAAGCATGGAAGCGGGTGAATTCATTGAAGGAACTATGGGTATGAATAGGTTAGAATCCTACGCAGAAGCAGAGTTGAGATATTTGTGCCCGTAGAATACGAGGGAAGTGAATAATGTGCATCAGAAGCTAGCAGACCTGGCAGAGAAGTACAGCATAGAAATAGAGAAATTGAAGCATTTAAAAAGGAGTTACAGATTAGATTTCGAGACTAAAGATTTTGAACACATGAGATCTGCCGGAATGAAAGCACTCCTTAGGAAATTGCTTCAAAGTGCCCAGACTTGGGGAGCATTAGACAAGTGGGAAGGCGGATGGGTAAAGAAAAGAGACAAAAGAAAAAGGGATTCTGTGGAGCTGACTGCAAATGTGCAGCAGGACTCAGATCAAGTGAAGATTTTACCAATGAGAGAGATTCCAGGAGGGAATTTTATTTATGTTCCTTGGAGCAGAAGTGATATTCTATCATTTACAAATGATTATCCAAAATTGAGAGGGAAGCCAGTAGAGTGGTATCAGCAGTAATACAGGTTTTTGAATCTTGTAAAGTGCCTGTGGAAGGATTTTGACACATTACTAGAGATAGTGGTTCCAGCTGATCTGTGGATAGAGTGTAAGAGGAGTGTAGATTGGCCAACAAGCGAACCAGAGAGAGATAAAAATACGGGTGCGCCATCTCCTGAGGTAATGACCAACCACACTGTTTTGATAGAGCCATAGTTAGATGTTTTCCAAATTTGTGTTACTAAATTGTTTTGCTTGAAGCCCGACATGCAGATGTTAATCTGATGTTAGATAAGGATTCTCACTAATGAAAGTCTGCCATTAGGGAATAACGTTTGATGAATTTCTTTGCTGAAACTAAATGTATGTGATATTTTTGCGCAATAGTTCTTGTTAATAATTTGCACTGTAACCTTAGAATGTGTAGTAGTTCAAGCTTTGATTAGATTGCGTTTCTTCCACCGCTTTGGACAGCCAGTGTTGTTTCCGTATGTGTTTCATTTGATTTTTAGATTATTTTACGTGACATTAGCATTGTTAATATAGGGAAATAAATATTCTAACTTTTACTAAAGGGTGTGGTTATTCATGACTGAAAGGTCATGGTGTGTGACAATTACTGACTCCATTGATTATTATTGCTATTGAATATTGACGTTATTGATTGATTAGTGATTATTGATCTTCATTTACTGGAGATATGGTGGGAACATCTTAATTGTAAGTCAGAAGGTTCATCAACCTATTCGCGTCCCCTGGTAAGTTTATTTATTAAGGTCTGGCACGCTAATAGCAGTACAATGGACCATTGAGGGCAGGGGCAAGGGGCAGCAAACCAGCCATGCAGGCCAGACACGAGAGGCTGTGGCAATATATCAGAGCATTGAGGGTAGAAGGAAGAGGCAGTGACAGTACAACCATACTTGCCAAGAGACCCGAATCAGACAAGAGACTACCAATGTCTTGAAGCCCAAAAGGTTTTTTTTTTCTGTGTCCTGCCTAAAATCACCTCTTTTTCAATGTAAGTTAATGGTGAAAATCAATCCTTTTTTTAAAAGTCTTCCTCTAAGTTCAACATTTTCGCAAGTATGGTACATTGGATCATGGAGGGCAGGAGGAATGAGGAGGGGGCATGGAGTCAGATAACAGAGGACAGGAGGCAGATGAGCAGGGTCACCAATGTAAACTTACAGTGTAGACATTAAGGTTTGCAGCAGCACAATACACCATACAGGGCAAGTGGGACAGCAATGCAGCAGAAGAGACCATGGAAAGCAATAGGCAGGGGACAGGGCCATGCATGTGGACAGCAGAGTGGAAAATGGCAAGGGCAGCAAGCTGATCATACCGGACAGACACAAGGGACAGTATAAGCATAACAGACCATGAAGGGCGGTAGGGAGGGGGTAGTGGCAACACATGGGACCATGCAGGACAGGAGGGAAGGGGCTGGTGCATGGATTCGGACAACAGAAGGGTAGGGAGGAGGTGGATGGGGAAGCAAGCCAACTATTCACAGCGGGAGGGAAGGGCAGTTGCAAAACAATGGCCAAGTAGGGCTGTATTCAGAGAGCAGGAGCCTGGACTTGGACAATAGATAGCAAAGAATAAGGAGGGCAGAAACGGAAAGCTTGAGTGGGGGCAGCATAATGCCAAGCCAGACCCTGTGTTCAAACCCCTCCTCCACGTGCATTGTAATGAGCATTTTACTTAACATTAAAAACACCCTAGAAATTCATTGAAAAAAAACCAAAGGTTACAGGGATGTTATAGTTAGGAAATAGAATAGAAAAACTTTAGAAATTCTCTTAAAAAACAAAGGCTACAGGAATGTTATTGTTAGGTTCAGATTGTACATGTATAAAACCATAGCAATTCAGCTGTTTTAGACAGAGTTATTTCAAGTAACTATAACTCGTGCCCTAAGGTAACTAGAACTTGTGCCATCGCAATGCACTGCAATTCACCCCAGATATTACATTACTCATGGCATCTTCTTTGACATCATTGATAATATCACTGTAACATTTTCAGTAATAATATTGATTAGAAAACTGTGCATGGTGCGGGCGTAAGTTATAGTTACCTTGGGGCACGAGTTATACTTACTTGAAAGAACTTTAAGTATGCCAGCTAATTTCTCTGCCTTTGCGCTGGTAAAATCTGAACCTAACAATAACATCCCTGTGACCTTTGGTTTTTTAGTGAAATTGAGTTTGTGATTCTTAGAAATATATGTTAGTTGGATCTTCTGCTGGTGGATAGATTTTATGTAAGACAATCTCTGGAATGTGCTATTTTGATGTACTTCTTCATGAGCTGAATTGCCACCAAATTGCTCTTGGTGTTTTTAACAATTTATATCTTTTTATTTCAGATTGTGATTTATGTGAAAAAAAGGTACATGAAGATGATGTGAGATATTATATAGCAACACTGTTTCACAGGGAATGTGGGTTGTCAGTAATGATGGTATTTTGAGAATCAGCAAGTGACATATGCCCACTAGAGCATAACTGTTTACATTTTTGATTTATGTATGTATGATCCAAATAGTCTCTGGTAAAAAGAGAAATCATACCCATAAGATGTGCATGAAACTAGTACTAATAGTTTATAGAACAGAAAAATCTCTCTAATTATTTGAATTAACCCCTTGGGTGCTGTGGACATAACTGTTACGGCCTCAGCCATGGCGCTTGTGTGCTGAGGACATAACTGTTGCATCCTGCACATGGCCCAAGGGGGGAGTGATAGCGCTCCCCTCATGGGCCTCCCACCCCGCACCCCTGGACAGGGATGGAAGGGGAATCACATCCCTACCACCCCAACCCCCCCAGTGACGTCTGATGACGTCAGCGTGCAATCGCGTGCTGACCTCATCAGAGGTCACTCTCATCGCGCTGGAACAATGGCTTCCAGTGCGTCCGAAAGAGAAACTGATTAGTTTCTATTATGGACGGGGGCAGGGGAGGTTAGAGAGGCATGAAAAGGAAGGGAAAGGCTTCTCCTTTCCTCTTCATGTCTCACTGAGCATTCCTGCAGCATGATCGCAATGTGATTGTGCTGCAACAATGCGATTGTGGGCAAGGGTCGCTCCCCAAGGGGGGAAATTTATTTTAAGGCCATTTCTGCACCTCCTTGGGGGCAGATCTGGCCATTTTAATTAGGCCGATCTGCCCCCAAGGGGAGGGGGGGTAGAAACACTAGACACCAGGGATAATTATTATTATTTTTCTTTTCTGGAGGGGAGAGGCCCCTTAGGTAAGGGTCGCTCCCCTGGGGGCCAAATTTATTTTGGGCAATTTCTGCCCCCCATGGGGGCAGAGAGGCCTATTTTGGTTGGGTCTGGGGCAGAAACCACTAGACACCTGGGATTTATTTTATATTATTTTTCTATTCCTAACGGGAGCAACCCGTTAGCCGAGGGTTGCTCCCTGGGGTGGGGGCATATTCTATTAGGCCATTTCTGCCCCCAAGGGGAGCAGAAACCACTTGAAACCAAGGATTTAAAAAAAATGTTTACATAAGGGGAGCGACCCCTTAGGCAAGGGCTGCTCCCTGGGGGGCATATTATATTGAGCCATTTCTGCCCCCCATGGGGGCAGGTCGACCTGTTTCTATTAGGTCAACCTGTTTCTATTACGCCCATCTTCCCCCAAGGGGGGCAGAAACCACTTAGGCATTAGGGATTGTTGTGTGTGTGTGTTTTGTTTGGGGGGGGGTCAGCCCCTTAGGCAAGGGTCACTCCACATGGGGTCACATACCTGTTGGCCATTTCTGCCCCATTTCTATGAGGCCCTTCTGCCCCCAAGGGAGCAGAAAGCCCACTAGACACCAGGGAAGATTTCTTTTAAAAAAGCCATACCCCCACCCCAACTGAATGTGGATGAAGTTGTTCTGCCCAGTGGTGGGCAGATGGTGCACTTACCCCCAATCCACTCCCTGGGAGGGTCGAAAGCCTACTGGATGCCAGGGAATTAAAAATAAATAGAGGGGTGGGAGCTGCAACCAGTATTGGAATGGTTATGCCCCCCACCCCAACTGAAGGGGGTAACAGTCTTTCAGCTCCCCTGCAAACTAAAGGATCTTATCCCAATGGCAAGCAAAAGGACATTTGATTATTTTGGGTTTTGATTTTACTTTTGGGCCAAGGGAGAATGGCTAACTCTCAATATCATCCCACTTGGAATGGTGATTAGTTGAACTTTTTGGACTTTGGGACACTGCCAACTAGAAAAACCTACCAGACCTACACATATCTGAAAACTAAACATCTGGGTGAATCCAGAGTGGTGTGCTTCACATGCACCCCATGCCTTTTTCTTACCTACAATGCTGTGCAAACCTCAAACTTTGCTTGAAATCATGAATTTTCCCTACATTTTTTGTGATGGAACATTCCGGAATCTGCAAGAATCCACAAAATTCCTACCACCCAGCATAGTCGCATCTATACCAATAAAAGTTCTGCCCCACTTGTCAGTCTAACAAAGTTGTTTTTCCAGCTGCCCTTTTTGACCCGCTCTAGTTCCCTCTCAATTTTGACATGTTTTTGGCCCTTCCCAGTCACTGGCACTTGGCCCACCTACACAAATGAGGGATCATTTTTATCAGGAGACTGAGGGGAATGTTGGGTTGTAGCAAATTTGTGCTGGTGCGGTGATCCCACACAGAAGTGTGAGGAAAATATGATACTCTGGCTAAATTTGAGGTTTGCTGAGGATTCTGGGTAAGAAAACACTGGGGGATCCACGCAAGTCACACCTCCCTGGACTCCCTCAGGTGTCTATTTTTCAGAAATGTCTGGGTTTTGTAGGTTTCTCTAGATGGCTGCTGAGCCCAGGACTAAAACACAGGTGCCCCCCCTAGCAAAAAAGGTATTTTTGTAATAGATAATTTTGATGTGCCCCTGTTGTGTTTTGGGGTATTTCCTATTGTGGGTTCTAGGCCTACCCACACAAGTGAGGTACCATTTTTATCGGGAGACTTGGGAGAATGCTATGTGGAAGGACATTTGTGGCTCCCCTCAGATTCCAGATCTTTCTATCACTAAAATGTCAGAAAAAGTGTTTTTTTGCCATATTTTGAGGTTTGCAAAGGATTTTGGGTAACAGAACCTGGTGAGAGTGCCTTCAATGACCCCATCCTGGCTTCCCCTACATGTCTAGTTTTAAAAAATGCACAGGCTTGGTAGGTTTTCCTAAGTGCCAGCTGAGCTAGTGACCAAAATCCACAGCTAGGCACTTAAAAAATAAATATGTCTGTTTTCAATGCAAAAATCTGATGTGTCCATGTTGTGTTTTGGGACATTTCCTGTCGCGGCCACTAGGCCTACCAACACAAGTGAGGTACCATTTTTATCGGGAGACTTGGGGGAATGCTGGGTGAAAGGAAGTTTGTGACTACTCTCACATTCCAGAACTTTGCAGCTGCAATGTGAGGGACAATTGTTGTTTTAGACAAATGTTGAGGTTTTCAAAGGATTATGGGTGCCAGAACCCAGTGAGAGACCAACAAGTCACCCCATCCTGGATTCCCCTTGGTGTCTAGTTTTAAAAAATGCACAGGTTTGCTAGGTTTCCCTAGGTGCCGCCTGAGCTAGAGCCCAGAATCCACAGCTAGGCACTTTCCAAAATAACATGTGAGATTTCAATGTAAAACTGTGATGTGCCCATGTTGCATTTCCTGTCACGGGCACTAGGCCTACCCACACAAGCGAGGTACCATTTTTATCGGGAGACTTGGGGGAGCGCAGAATAGAAGAAAAAGTGTTATTGCGCCTTGTCTTTCGTGACATTTTTTCCTTCCAAATGTAAGACAGTGTGTAAGAAGTATATTTGAGAAATGCCCTGTGATTCACATGCTAGTTTGGGGAACTCGGAATTCAAAGATGTGCAAATAACCACTGCTTCTCAACACCTTATCTTGTGCCCATTGCGGAAATATAAAGGTGTTTCAGTCTTCATATGAATTGCTGTATATCCGGTATACAATGAAAACCCATGGCAAGGTGCAACTAATTTATTGGCTCTGAGTACCTAGGGTTCTTGATGAACCTACAAGCCCTAAATATCCCCGCAACCAGAAGAGTCCAGCAGATGTAACTATATTTTGCTTCAAAAAATCTGCCATAGCTGGAAAAAGGTATAGAAGAAAATGTGGCAAGAAATGGCTCTTTTTACCTCAATTTCAATATTTTATTTTTATTTTAGCTGTTACTTTCTGTAGGAAAACTTTGAAGGATCTACACAAATGACCCCCTCCTGAATTCAGAATGTTGTCTACTGTTCAGAAATGTTTAGCCGTCTGGGATCCAGCATTGGTTTTCCACCCATTTCTTTCACTAACTGGAAGGAGGCTGAAAGCACAAAAATAATAAAACTGGGGTAAGTTCCAGTAAAATGCCAAAATTGTGTTGAAAATTGTAGTTTTCAGATTGAGGTCTGCCTGTTCCTGAAAGCTGGGAAGATGGTAATTTTAGCCCCGCAAACCCATTGTTGATTCCATTTTCAGGGGAAAAAAACACACACTTTCTTCTGCAGCACCTTTGCCCATTTTTGTGAATAAAAAACAAAATTTAAGCTGTAGTTTGGCTAATTTCTTGGTCTCCTCCTGGGGAACCCACAAACTCTGGGAACCTTTAGAATCCCTAGGATGTTGGAAAAAAACCTGCTAATTTGACGTGGATAGTTTATGTAGAAAAAAAGTTATGGGGGCCTAAGAGTGAACTACCCCAAATAGCCAAAAAAAGGCTCGGCACCTGAGGGGGAAAAGGCCTGGCAGCGAAGTGGTTAAAGATGGAAATTAGGCTGAAACATATTATTTGCCCACCTGGCGTTATTAACAGAGTAAATTATTGGGTTGCTAGCTGAAGGGCAAGTGATAATCCACTTTCAAGCTGGCTTCCAAGATAATGTGGGCACTATCAGCCGGACCGTCACATTTTTAGTAGCCACGTGGAATACGGTGGACATCCATGGCAGCAAACTGTTTGTCACCTTTTTGGGGAACTCGGAATTCAAAGATGTGCAAATAACCACTGCTTCTCAACACCTTATCTTGTGCCCATTGCGGAAATATAAAGGTTTTTCAGTTTTCAAATGAATTGCTGTATATCCGGTATACAATGGAAACCCATGGCAAGGTGCAACTAATTTATTGGCTCTGAGTACCTAGGGTTCTTGATGAACCGATAAGCCCTATATATCCCCGCAACCAGAAGACTCCAGCAGATGTAACTATATTTTGCTTTAAAAAATCTGCCATAGCTGGAAAAAGGTATAGAAGAAAATGTGGCAAGAAATGGCTCTTTTTACCTCAATTTCAATATTTTATTTTTATTTTAGCTGTTACTTTCTGTAGGAAAACATTGAAGGATCTACACAAATGACCCCTTGCTGAATTCAGAATGTTGTCTACTGTTCAGAAATGTTTAGCTGTCTGGGATCCAGCATTGGTTTCCCACCCATTTCTGTCACTAACTGGAAGGAGGCTGAAAGCACAAAAATAATAAAACTGGGGTAAGTTCCAGTAAAATGCCAAAATTGTGTTGAAAATTTTAGTTTTCCGATTGAGGTCTGCCTGTTCCTGAAAGCTGGGAAGATGGTAATTTTAGCCCCGCAAACCCATTGTTGATTCCATTTTCAGGGGAAAAAAACACACACTTTCTTCTGCAGCACCTTTGCCCATTTTTGTGAATAAAAAACAAAATTTAAGCTGTAGTTTGGCTAATTTCTTGGTCTCCTCCAGGGGAACCCACAAACCCTGGGAACCTTTAGAATCCCTAGGATGTTGGAAGAAAACCTGCTAATTTGACGTGGATAGCTTATGTAGACAAAAAGTTATGGGGGCCTAAGCGTGAACTACCCCGAATAGCCAAAAAAAGGCTCGGCACCTGAGGGGGAAAAGGCCTGGCAGCGAAGTGGTTAAAGATGGAAATTAGGCTGAAACATATTATTTGCCCACCTGGGCATTATTAACAGAGTAAAGTATTGGGTTGCTAGCTGAAGGGCAAGTGATAATCCACTTTCAAGCTGGCTTCCAAGATAATGTGGGCACTATCAGCCGGACCGTCACATTTTTAGTAGCCACGTGGAATACGGTGTACATCCATGGCGGCAAACTGTTTGCCACCTTTGTTGGCCTCCGTTCTTCCTTTGTCTTGTTTCCAAGGGAGAAACTGTGGGGTGCCCCATGAACTTCTAGAAATTCTAATTAGATGGGGCTTTAATGTGGAATCAATGAGACCTATTCCTGTAGACAGAGGCCTAGGGGGGTCAATGTGTGTGTGGATTTTCTAACTGATTGCCAGAATGACTCCTCCATATTAGCAGGAATTAAAGTCCCTTCTTTGTTGTTTTCTGAGGACACCCTCTTGCTGTCAAAGACTGCTATGGGGTTGTCAGTTTTGTTGCAGAGATGTTCACCCTTTTGTGACCACTGTGGCCTTAAGCTGAATACAATCAAGACCAATTATATGGTCTTTAACCCATGTACAACAAAAACCTTAGATGGAAAGATTATCACTGCAAGGCATCTTCCTTGATAGAGTGTTGGCATTTGATTATCTTGGAATCAGGATATCAGTCTCCAATTCATGAAAGGCCTAGATGCAAAAGAATGTTGCTACATTAAAACACTGAGTCTGGGATTACTTAGATAAGTGAAAACACCAAGTCCCACCCTGTTAATAATAATACCCCCTCCAAATATAAAGAGCACAGGTTAAAACTGCAGTGTTGTATGGAATTGAACTATGGGCCCATTTCAACTTGATCAATCTGGGTTGTGGAGAAAGCAAATTTGTGCGATTGTTAGCGAGTCTGACCTTAAAAAGTAAACTTAAAAGGGAACGTGAATAGGTTGATTAACCTTTTTATTCACAATTAAGATGTTCTTACCATAGATCCAGTACATAATCAAAAATCAATGCACAATAATCATTAGTAATCAATAAAATCAATAATCAATGGAGTCAGTAATTGTCACACACCACCACCTTTCAGTCATGAATAACCATACCTTTAGTAAAAGTTTAGAATGTTTATTTCCCTATATTAACAATGCTAAGGTCATGTAAATTAATCTCAAAATTAGATGAAACACATACAGAAACAACACTGGCTGTCCAAAGCGGCGGAAGAAACGTAATCTAATCAAAGCTTGAACAACAATACATTCTAAAGTTATGGGGCAGATCAATAACAAAGTCAACTGTGTCAATGTGATAATGTACATGAAGTTTGGCAGAAAATTACATTGAGCATTAGTCCCTATTATCATAATTCAATTAGTGAGAATCCTTAACTATCATCAGATTAGCATCAGCATGTTGGGCTTCATGCAAAACAATTTAGTAACACAAATTTGGAAAATCATCTAACTATGGCTCTATCAAAACCGCGCAGTTGGTACCTAGAACGGAAAACAAAAAAACAAATATGCAAGATAATCACAATCGGGATATACCTATCCTCAGAGTGGATCAGCAAAGCAGAATTAGTCTTCATCCTCAGGACATCAGTCAATCAGCAAGGCATCAGGATTCAGCATCAGAGTTCAGGAAGGGCAAAGTCTTTAAGCATTAAAGTCAAGCACGTCTCTTGTCAAGACGCAATAAGAAAGTAGTAACCTCTCGGTCATGATGGAAAATGGACAATGGGCTGTTTACTCTCTGTGCAGTGTCGTTAAGTCAAAGTTACCTAAACCAACTCCCAAATCCCTATTGGTCAGTTCATCGTATGTTCACACTCTGTCCAATAAAACTAACATCCAAAATCTATGAATTCTAATATTTCTCCGTTCACATATCGTTGATTGGTTTGTCTTGCGATGTCCTCATCATCAGGCTTGTCAGGTAACAATATTGTTGCAGATTCTACTCTAGTCAATATCTTCATTGTTCTTGTCCTGGGAAAGTCAGTCTCACACACATTACACATAAAATGTTGCATTAGCAAGAACATCATCTCCTAATAGTTAGTTCACATGAGAAGCTTCTGTTATGAACACATTTAAACAATACAATAGAAATTCACAGATTAACCTTCTTTGGTCAGCCATTTTATTAAACGCTAATAAATACAGCTTTACATGAGGCCTGGCAAATAGGCCACGACACTTGTTAAGTTAAGGCCTACAAATAATAAAGCTAAAGCTTAATTCATAACCTTTAATGTGATATATTTCTGCATTAGTCTAATAATATATTCAACATTTCATAAGTATTAAATCATTGATTAGTACACTTCGTTAACATTGGTGGCCATTCTTCATGATCACATTTTCAAATGCGTGCATTATTTTTCTGCATTATTATATTTTCTACATAAACTTATTATTCAAAATACATAAACACTCATTAATAATTTTTATTAAAACACCTGCGCTAGCAATCCCTCCTCTGATGACTAAAAATGTAATCACACTATTATCCACAAATTTTTGCATCAGCTAAAATTCTGACAATTCAATCCCTTCATACTTTTGTTTCCCCTATGAATTTTCTCTATACTATTTTTCCCTTTTCTTTCCTTCCCTCCTCTGATTATTCTTTGACCTTTTCAGTTTAATCCTGTTGCATAATTTACACACTCCCCATATCCCCAATAGACAAACCACAACAATTAATATCTCTTGCACGATATTCAATAGTATCCCATTTCAACTGTTGTTGAGCCAATTTCCCACCGAAGCAAACCCCTTGCCAACGTTTTCCCAAACAATTGGTTCTTTCATTTTTTTCAAATCAGCACTTTCATTAGTCAGTACTAAGTAAGTCTCTTATCTCTTTACTGCTATCAGGTATATGCGAACAGCAATGCCTAGAATTAATCATTCTACAGACTCCACCATCCTTCGCCAAAGGAATGTCTAAAGCAAGACGATTTTGAAGAGTCATAGCTCTATCAGCAGCTAATTCAGTATCTCTCAGGAGTATGAAAAATGTGTCTGCATGTTATCCACAATAGTAGACAACTTTCAAATCTTTATCAAATTCAGAATGACTCACACTGAAGGAATCACTGCTCCAAATATATCTCCCACTATAGCAGAAGAGGACTCCCTCCTCTGTCTCTCATGATGTAATTCAATTACTTTCGGAAACATTTTCAAATCCTCCATTTGATAAATCTTTGGTAAAACTATCCCCAAATAGCATGTCCCAAACCATCCTCTTGGAAGACGGTAATGAGCATTAAGTCTACAGATGTAGTAAATCCTTGGAATTGCAGGGTCCTGTCCGTTTAACATAAACGTCCATTTACTCTGAAACAAAAACACATACCTACATTCACTCGTTCCCACAAATAAAGTGTCAGTGAGTGATTAGGCCTATATATACAAAGTTTCCCTACATGTTGTGTATCTAAAGCTAATTTCCCTTGCGTTTTAATTGCACTATAAGCATAATCATTCTTGTAAGTCCTTTTCTCTAAGCCTTTTTCTAATTACTCTTTTAACGCTTTTCTCCTGTCATCTGGGTGATCTAAGAAACATTATGGGGGTCATTCTGACCGTGGCGGTCCATGACCGCCATGGCGGAGGGCGGCGGAAGCACCGCCAACAGGCTGGCGGTGCTTCCTGGGCGATTCTGACCGCGGCGGTAAAGCTGTGGTCAGAAAAGGGGAGCCGGCGGTTTCCTGCCAGTTTCCCGCCGGTTTCCCACCGGTTTCCCGCTGGCCCAGGGAATCCGCCATGGCGGCGCTGCTTGCAGCACCGCCATGGGGATTCCGACCGCCTTCCCGCCAGCCTGTTTCTGGCGGTGTCCACCGCCAGAACCAGGATGGCGGGAACGGGTGCCGTGGGCCCCTGGGGGCCCCTGCACTGCCCATGCCACTGGCATGGGCAGTGCAGGGGCCCCCTAACAGGGCCCCACAAAGATTTTCACTGTCTGCTTTGCAGACAGTGAAAATCGCGACGGGTGCCACTGCACCCGTCGCACCCCTGCAACTCCGCCGGCTCCATTCCGAGCCGGCTTCATTGTTGAAGGGGCTTTCCCGCTGGGCCGGCTGGCGGTCTTCTGGCGGTCGCCGCGGGCCCAGCGGGAAAACCGGAATGGCCGCCGCGGTCTTTCGGCGGGAACCGCTTGGCGGGCGGCGACCGCCGACCGCCGCGGTCAGAATGACCGCCTATGTCTAAAGGTGTAAGCAAGCATGTCAAATTATTTCTATGCGCATAAGCTGTGCCAAACGTCAATGTAAGTTCAAAGAAACCTCTAACTATTACTTTGTCATTATCTTTAGCTACTCTACTCCAATACCTAATTTTAGGAACAAACAAAAACACTACATCGTAGTTTGAGTAAAAGTACTGAATGTACTCCTGGTTATAAAATCTAGTTAGTAACAGACTACAATTTATCCCTAGGGTAAAGGCAGACTATGATAGGTGACTCCTTCCTCGACTGATGACAGAATCTGAGTACACACAAAACAATCAACACCACTAACAATATCCCACACATAACCGCAAAAAACAATGCTCATATTTTTACAGTGCCTAGCATCTCTACCTTGTTGACTAATGTTACTCATGATCTGTAAAGAATCAGTATGCAGAAGAAAATTTAGAAAATCTTGCAGCAAAATTCAAAAATAGACAACTCAAATTTCAGCTGTTCAGTTTCACTTACAAGATCCCTTGTCAAAATCCGTTAGCAGCTTTGTCAAAATCAGGGTTCAAAAGTTAAATCAGGTTATCAATGTCTCGTATGGTTACTTTCAATAAGTCTCTTTCTCAAAAATGTTCTCTCAGATTGTTTCAACAATTCAGTTCATTAGTTTTCTTCACCTGCCAAAATACTGACCTGGAACTTCTTTATAAAAACAAAAAGACATAAGCTCTTGCTGCCATTCATTTGTAGTTGCATACACCCATTCAGGACCTGCATATCTTCGAGTTGCTAGTGTCTTTCTTTTCAATTTTCGATCACCATTCAGCTTTCCTTCTCTTAGATCTTCTCTTCTTGTGGTATCTATTTCTTACTCAATTGTTGGTTCAACAACCATTTCTTTCCCTTTCTCCACCTGTGACTCTGGGCACTTATCTCCTATCAGTAGACCCTTTGTCAGTGTTCTCTTCAAAGTCGAAATTGAACCTTCTCCTTGTTCTGTGGTGTTTTCTCTTGACCGGCCTGCAACCGGTTCAGGAGGAGTCAGATCACATTGACTTTGATCCACCTTGACTCCTTCCCCTTCTGGGTCTAGAAATTGCTCTGTTTGTCTTTCAAGATCGTCTGCTTTTGGGAAAGCCCTCCTCTGATAGGCTCTCCTGCTGCCTCAGCTGAGATAGGCTCTCCGTCACCCTCCTGGAGGTTTTCTCCTTCGTCTTTCACAGGAGTGACTGAACTGTCCTCATTGGGCTCAGATCCGGTCTCTGTTCCCCTTTGTTCTCTTTCCAGCTCTGAGACTTGTTTCGCTGTTGTTGGTAATCTCAACAACATTTCTTCATGATCCAGTGGACATGCCACTTTCTTCATGTGACTTGCATGAATCCAGTTTGGAATTCCAGCACACTTCACAGCTGTGGTAGTTGTCCAAAATACCTGGTAAGGTCCCTTCCAACGAAGCTCCAAACACTTCTTTCTCATGTGCTTTCGGATCACAACCGAGTCCCCAGCTCTCAGGTTGTGTTTTGGGTCATGGATCAGTGACAGTATGGTGGCTTCCACCTGCTTAGAAAAAGAGAGAACCACATCAGCCAGACCTTTGCATAATCCAACACCATATCATCTGTAATGTTGACAAGTGCATTTGCTGGCACTGCTGGTAACCTCATTGCTCTGCCCACGAGGATCTCATGCGGCAACAATCCTGTCTTTCTGTCAGGGGTGTTTCTCATTGACATCAGTACTAAAGGCAATGCGTCAGGCCATTTCAAATTCGTGGACGCACACTTCTTTGCAACTCTTGACATCAATCTCTTCCACTCTCTATAAAATCCATCTGCATTCTGCTGAATGGACCGCCCGCTCTTCCAATGTTGCTCATATTAACCACTGTCCCTTTCCCTGCGTTTAGTTGTTGGCAAATGTCACATTGATGGCAAACTGCTTCAGCAACTTGTCTAAACTTTGGGTTGAACCAATCATGTTTGAACAATAGAATCATTGCATCCCTCCCAATATGTGCTTGACCATGACAGTACCTAACCATTTGAGATACAGGCTATTTGGCAAAACCAATTGACCCTCTTCTGAGCACCACGGGACAACATTTGACCACAATCTCAGTACTTACTTCTTTAAGAATGCCTGTCTTTGCAAACTCTGCAGTTATCTAGGTTACTTTCATCAGGACATCTTGCGGCATGTGGTACTATGGAAGTTGAGAGAAAACTGCATTTGGCTTCACAGTAACTTTAACTGGCCCGCCCCCTTTATCAAACCTACTTCTTTTCCTGTCAAATCCCACACTTTCTCCTTTACCGTTCCCTGCAAATCAGGATGAAGCTCTTTCACTGTGAACATCGGGAAAAATTCAATCAAGGTTATTCTTAATTTGTAGTTTCACACTCTATCTCTGGGGCTTGTTCTTCTTCATCATCACTATTCGTCTGACTCTCAATTCCCTCATTTGAGCAAGTAATCAAACACCTTGCTTTACACAGCAAATCTCTTTCCAGTAGGGATACCGAACTTGAATCGCAGACTACAAATTTATGCAATCCCTGAAAATTGTCAATATCAACTTGAACTGGATCTGTAATTGGGTTTGTCAAATACTGGTTCGCTACTCCCAAAACCTGTACTGTTCTTTCTGAAAGGGGCAAATTTGGAACTTCTGCATGTCTCACTGTAGAGCGTGTAGCTCCTGTGTCAACCAAGCATGAAACCCTGTGACCCATAACCTTTCCCGTCACATAGGGTCCTCTTTGATCTACTTCTAAGGAAGTCACAAGCACACACGGCTCCTCATCTAAACTGCCACTCATCCATTCATCATTTATTCCATTCTCACTGTGTAACGGGAATTGGTGCACTGTGTTACTATTTCTGTTATGCCTCTGACCTGTGACCTACTGAGAAAGCATCATCTGTTGCTGCTCCGTCGGGGCTTAAGGTATTTGAATTTGCTGTCTAGGTACCATGGGAACCTACTGTTGCATCGGCTGCAACTGCGACACTTGTGCACGGGGCGTTTGCACCTGCAGCATGGGCTGAAAGTTCTGCATTTGATTCATATTATTCTGAAAATTTGAATTGGGACATCTCACTCTTGGTCCTCTCACGTTCTGGAATGAATTGATGTCATTACTCTGCTGAGCAACACTTACTGCACCATCATTGGACACTCCTGTTTCCAATGTTCAACGGCTCTGCTAATGTGTCATGGCAATAGCTTCTTCATTCCCTGCACATCATTCTGAACCACTACAGTATTCAAGTCTGGACCACGATTCATATTGCCTCCACGACCTCTACCTCTCATCTGGGGCAGAAACATCATGTTTCCCTGCTGCTGCTGTGGTAACTGCTGTAAACAATTCCCTTGTACTCCCGTCTGAGCTGCTTTAATCTGCATCACCATCACCTTCTCTTTCAACTGTTTCTGCTTCTACTCAATCTCATCACTACAGTATTTTGCATACTGCAACACTTCATCAATCGGCTTTGCTTGCCAGCAAATCAAATGACTCTTAATCATCTGGCTAATCTCAGGTCTTAGTCCTTCTACAAATCTAAACACAAAGTGAAGCATGTCTTTCGTCTCAATTGTCTGTGTACCACTGTAATGCTTGAATGCCTGCAACAATCTCTCAAAATATGCATGTATCAACTCCTTGCTTCCTGAGCTGTGCCAATCAATATTCTCGGGTGAAATTCTCAATTTCAGAAACTCAATCACCTTATCGTAATATCTCATTACCTCAGGAGACAGTGCACCTGTATTTTTGTCTCTCTCTGGTTCACTTGTTGGCCAATCCACACTCCTCTTGCACTCGATCCACAGATCAGCTGGAACCACTATCTCTAGTAATGTGTTCAAGTCTTCCCACAAACACAGTTTCACAAACCTGTCTGTCTGCTGATACCATTCTACTGTCTTTTCTCTCAATTTTGGATAATCATTTGTAAATGAAAGAATGTCACTTGTGCTCCATGGAACATGAAAAACATTTCCCCCTGGAATCTCTCTCATTGGTAAAATCTTTACTGGATCTTTATCCTGCTGCACATTTTCTGTGAGATCCAGAGAATCCCTTTTTCTCTTGTCTCTTTTCTTTACCCATCTGCCTTCCCATTTGTCTAATGCTCCCTGGGTCTGAGCACTTTGAAGCAGTTCCCTAAGGTGTGCCTTCATCCCAGAAGATCTCATGTGTTCAAAATCTTTAGACTCAAAAATGAATATTTAACTCCTTTTCAAATGCTTAGTTTTCTCTATTTCTATGCCGTACTTCTCTGCCAAGTCTGCTAGTCTGTGATGCACATTGCTCACTTCTCTCATAATCTTTGGGCACAAATATCTCAATTCTGCCTCTGTGTAGAATTCGAACCTATTTACCCCATCGTTCCCTCAATGAGTTCACTCGCTTCCATGCCTAGCCTAGTATAATTCAAATGCTCCTCTCCTCTAGGGGCACTCGGTGGGGTATTCAGCTTGTCTAGCCATTCAGTTAATTGCTGAACTGTCAAACCTTGCTACAAAATGTTATTTGTTTGGACAGATGGCACCTGCTGTGCAACTGCATTCGGAGTCTGTAGTGTCAATAATTTCATACTCTGACTAACGTTTGGCCCTGTTACCGTATCTGGAAGTGCAACAAATGGACTAAGGTCTAGCAATGATCTTGAGCTGTCAAATGTTTGTCCCACAGGAGAGACTACCTGAACATGTTCATTATGTCCTCCCCTCATTAGCTTTTGGGACATTGCTCCCTGTACAACAAAATTCATCTTCTTTTGCACAAATAAAGGTACAGCCGGACCAACAGTAATAGGTAGCGATATAGCATCTGGGGCTGTTCTGGCATTTATGCCCTGTGGGAGAGTAACTCCCATATTCTGATTCATCATCGGAGTCATATCTGACTGTGTCCCTGTCTTTGGACTAAATCTTGGCATTACCTGTGGCTGTACTTGGGGCAATAAAATTGGAGTTGGCTCAGTCTGAACCAGTATCGGTCTCAAGTAAACCTGTTCGGTTGGCACCATTAAGTTTTAAGTTGTTTCCATAATTGGCACATCAGGATAAATTCTCTGAACCTGTGGCGGTTGCATTGGGTTTTGTACTACAGGAGTGGTAGACACATTAAGACCACTTTGCACCGCATTCTGTGTCAGGTTAGCATTACCTTGCACCGGACTCACTGTCCCATTAATCTGTGTCAGGGCCATCGGATCAACACTAGGACCATTCTCATGTACTGTATTTGGTGGTGGTCGATCTTCCAATAACTGTGTAATAAACTCCTCATAGTCTGAGTCCTCGTCTTCGTTTGAAGACTTTCTATCCTCTTTACTCTCGGATGGACTTTTACTAGTTTTCCTAGTAGCTTTCTTTCCTTCCTTCGCATTCTCCTGCGTTATTGCTGGAAACAACTTAATCCCTTGCAAAGTCTCCATTCTCCATGCTTTCTGAACAAAATCCCATCTAGCCTCCGCTAGAGTCTTTTCTGCCTTTCTCATCCTCCTCTTGAATTTCAGTTGCTGTTGCTGTCTAGCTACTAGCTCCCAAATAGCTAATGCCTCAAACTGTGCTGGTCTCAGAAGGGGCTACGATTCATATTGCACCATCCGTAAATGCTCCAAAACCCTCAAATTGAACGTCCCATTTGTAGGAAATGCTAGCTGCCCATAATTCTCTGTCAATTTGCACCATCGCTTTAGCCAAAGACATGGCGCAGCACCCTTCTCTTTCATTACAATGTAAGCTGGTGTACCTTCTGGCAGCGTAGCCTTGCCTACACTCGTTGTAATATACGTATCTCCCCATAGGGCACTTTTTAACACTTTGAATTTTTTATCTTTTCAATCTTTTTGTTATTCAAAATCAAATTAGGAAGTGACTTTTAATCCCAAGATTACTTTCACCTACGTTCTCAACCAATTGCCTCTCACAGACGGCTGCCAATCCGTGCATGACCCTTCTTACTAACCGACCTATCCCAGTGCAGCTCCAATGACGTCACACTCACACGTACTGCGCCTGACAAAGTCTTCTGGCTTGTCCTCCTAAACTCCAATTTACGCAAACTAATGCAAAATATTGCGAGCACGAATTAAAACCAAAACCAAATCTGCTGGTTTACTACAGGAAAGGTAACACAATGGCTTCAGAAACCTTATAGATTTTTCACTGATGGCCCTTCCCGCACTTACAGCTACTCATTCTTTCTCAGTCTCCAAGATTAGCAAGCAAAATTCGACCCACAAATGTTATTCTCAACTGGTCAATAGGTCTGTCCTGGTGCACATAGGACTCGCCAAATCTCAGTCGAAATTTAATTTCACTCACTTGAACTCACACTCTGACTTATTGACCACGCCCGATCAACCTACTAAACCGGACAGATTACAACATAAAATCAAGTGTCTCATACACTTTTCAATATACTCCAGAGTCTTAGACTACGCAGGGTCCGCACATCAACAACCACATGGACAATATTTGAGCACAAAGTGCCACACAAATATGAAGTTCTCTGACTTTCCTACTCTCACAATGCGGAGTACGCACACTCCTACTACAACTTCATTTGGAGTACGCAAACTCCCTACAATCCTCACAAACCCCACAATTTACCTGCGATTTTCATAAGTTGTGCAAGCGCAATGTATTTCACTCACTCTGTCACTAGAGTGCTGGGAACATCCTCAAACAACCATTAGCAAGATCCAGGATCTGAGATAGTCATTTCTGGACCTAAGGGAACATCATTTTGTCTCCAATTATCATCATTGAAAAACAAAATCTAAATCTCAATAATAATGAGCTCTCAAAAGGACCAACTCATCAAACTGCTAGCACATCTGTTTGTATATACTGAACGTCTATGGTAAACTCTTAAGGAGACAAACCATGAGTCTCCTACCATCTCAGCTACCATGTCTGTTTGCGTATCTGACCTTATTAAGTAAACTTACAAAGGGACGCAAATAGGTCAATGAACCTTTTGACTCGCAGTTAAGATGTTCTTACCATGGATCAGTACATAATCAATAATCAATACACAATAACCAATAATCATCAGTAATCAATAAAATCAATAATCAATGGAGTCAGTAATTGTCACACACCATGACCTTTCAGTCTTGAATAACCACACCTTTAGTAAAAGTTTAGAATGTTTATTTCCCTATATTAACAATGCTAAGGTCATGTAAATTAATCTCAAAATCAGATGAAACACATACAGAAACAACACTGACTGTCCAAAGCTGCGGAAGAAACGCAATCTAATCAAAGCTTGAACAACAACAAATTCTAAAGTTATGGTGCAGATCAATAACAAAGTCAACTGTGTCAATGTGATAATGTACATGAAGTTTAGCAGAGAATTTCATCAAGCATTAGTCCCTGTTATCATAATTCATTTAGTGAGAATCCTCAACTGGCATCAGATTAGCATCAGCATGTTGGGCTTCATGCAAAACAATTTAGTAACACAAATTTGGAAAATCTTCTAACTATTGCTCTATCAAAACTGTGCATTTGGTACCTAACAAGAAAGAAAAAACAAATATGCATGATAATCACAATTTGGATGTACCTATCCTCAGAGTGGATCAGCAAAGCAGAATTAGTCTTCGTCCTCAGGACTTCAGTCAATCAGCAAGGCATCAGGATTCAGCATCAGAGATCAGGAAGGGCAAGGTCTTTAAGCATTATAGTCAAGCACGTCTCTTGTCAAGACGCAATAAGAAAGTAGTAACCTCTCGTTCAGGAAGAAAAATGGGCAATGGGCTGCCCTCTCTCTATACAGTGTTGTTAAGACAAAGTTACCTAAACGACTCCCCAAATCCCTATTGGTCAGTTAATCATATGTTCACACTTTGTCCACTAAAGCTAATATCCCAAATCCATGAATTCTAATATTTCTCCGTTCAAATATCGTTGATTAGTTTGTCTTGCGATGACCTCATCATCCGGCTTGTCAGGTAACAATATTGTTGCAGCTTCTACTGTAGTCAGTATCTTCATTGTTCTTGTCCTGGGAAAGTCAGTCTCACACACATTACACATAAAATGTTGCATTAGCAAGAACATCATCTCCTAACAATCAGTTCACATGAGAAGCTTCCGTTATGAGCACATTTAAACAATACAATAGAAATTCACAGTTTAACCTTCTTTGGTCAGCCATTTTATTAAACGCTAAGAAATACAGCTTTACATGAAGCCTGTCCAATAGGCCATGACACTTGTTAAGTTAAGGCCTACAATTACTAAAGCTAAAGCTTAATTCATAACCTGTAATATGACATATTAATGCATTAGTCTAATTATATATTCAACATTCCATAAGTATTAAATCATTGATTAGTACACTTCGTTAACATTGGTGGCCATTCTTTGTGATCACCTTTTCAAATGTGTGCATTATGTTTCTGCGTTATTACATTTTCTACATAAACTTATTATTCAAAATACATAAACACTCATTAATAGTTTTTATTAAAACACATGCGCTAGCACAATCATTATTAGCACTCCACCAGAGTTGTCCCTTGTTATCTGTACCATTTGATCTGGACTAAGGCTTCTTGCTCTGGTGGCCAAACTGTACCCAATACTTTATTTGGAAGTTGGACATGCTAATGCCATATAGGGAGGGACTTGCTGATGTTCTCAGAAGGCCAGGAGACTCAAGGAAGATTCCTTGGTTAAGATCGATTGAGGCGTACTTGATGGAGCACGACCTCAAAGTGCTTTGGAATTCTCCTGAACTCATTGTCCAGGGCTCCATCGAACTGTTAAAAATGAGGTTCTGGGAAAAGACACTTTGTTAAACTTGTGGTCCTCTGAGCAGCTGGTACATATTTTTTACTTTTAAAGTGCTCCCTTTTTATGAACATTTTTCAGATACTATTTGTCCTGCTTCTGCAGGACCACTTTATTTAAAGGTTTGCTAGAGCATTCTTCCCCTCGCAGCAGTTTTGAGCACTTCGTTAGATAATGCCCAGAGTTCTGTGGCATGCCGTGTCTGCTCCTATTACACCAAAACTGGAGAACATTTCCTTTTCTTTTGCCCAGGAAATTCAGCAAGTCCCGATATGTTGCATGTTGGGTCTATTCGAACGAATAAACTGTTGGCTTTTAAGAAAGGACAAGACCTACTTGCTGTGTGTGCTGTAGTGCAGTATTTGCAGGGTGCAGTCGTGGGTTGCAACGCTAACAAGGGGAGGGGCGCGTGCAGCGTGACGGGGAGGGGATAGGGGGAAAGGAGAGGGAGGGAGCGGGGGTAGAGAAAAGGCAGAGTGTGCTGGTGCTTAGGAATCTCAATGTGAGAATGGGGAACGTTGCCAGTCCAGATGTGACATGTTGAATGTAACTGTTCATGATGCAACAACCAGTAGTTTACAAAAGACAACAATTGCTCATTACTGATAACAGTGGCCAATTTGTATTCAGGCTCCTGAAATGCACAAGGCCTGGATGGTACCTGGAAGATTGTAAAGGTTTTAACCTATTCGAATAGAGATGAGATAACTGTAGCCATACCATAGGGAGCCCCACTCTCAACTAGAGCAGAGAGAGGTTACAAAACATACAACACCTATTGGGGACAAGTAGCTACACTGACCTGGAAGGGAATGTCCTCTAAAAATAGAGATGGAGTAGGACATTAGCCATAGTGTAAGGTCAATATGTGATACACACATAATTCTCGTAAACATGTGAATAAAACATCAATGACCAATATTTTTATGAAGGGGTACTACATATTAATATTAAGTGGACTTCAATGCAGTGATATTTCAGTGATAGGTGACTTCAATATGGTACAAGACCCCAAGCTAGCGAGACTGTGAAACAATTCTGGGCCCCTAGCACAACAGTAAAATAACTACTGTGAATCACAGATCTTCAAGACCTGGCAGATATTTAGAAACTGAGACACACAAAAAGGGTGAAACACACATTTTACTCAGAGCATGATACAGTCACTCAAATTGACTTATGGCTTTTCTCTCAGGGGTGTCCAAGCATCATATATAAAAATCTAGCTGAAATAACCATCAAACTGCTGTCCAATGTTCTTGATTTTAACACTTCCTGAAGCTGGCAACTACCACAGACCCTGGGCTTTCCTTTCAAAGGCACTGGTGGATATAGTATTTAGGACTTAAGAATGACAGGCAATTTCAGAATATTTTGTTTGCATGTATGTATGTACGTGGTACTTCTTAAGTGCAAACCTAGCCAAAAGCCAAAGGAGCACTGTACAGGGTCACAGACAAGCATAAGTCAATGAGTGATAGGAGAGGTACCAGTTTTGTGGACAGTTAATGCATTGTGATGTAGTGTTCTTTAAAGAGGTGCATCTTCAACCCTTTATCAAATTGCAGCAGGGTTGAAGCAATCCTTATGGACACAGGGATGTTGTTCCAGATCCTGGCTGCTTTTGTGGAAATGACTTGTTGTCTTGTTTTTCTTTTTTTAGACTTAGGGGGTCATTACGACCTTGGCATCAGCCGCCCGGCAAGATCTGACCGCCGTGCGGCCGCCAATGTGGCTGCACCCCAGCTGCGGCCATTTGGAGATCCCCGCTGGGACGGTGGGCGGAAACCTGGTTTCCGCCCGCCGGCCCAGCGAGGATCACAGCCACAACCTAGCAGCCGGCTCCACATGGAACCTGCGGTGTTGCAGCCGTGCAACGGGTGCAGTTGCACCCGTCGTGCTTGTCACTGTCTGCATAGCAGACAGTGAAAAGCCGCATGGGGCCCCAGGGGCCCCCACGACTCCCCATTCCGCCAGCCTTTTCCTGGCGGTGCAAACCGCCAGAAAAAGGCTGGCGGTCGGGGACTCGTAATCCCCTGGGCAGCGCTGCAAGCAATACTCGTAATACGCCTGGAAGCACCGCCAGCCTGTTGGCTGTGCTTCCGTCATTTTTGCCCTGGCGGTCTCGGACCCCCAGGGTCAAAATGAACCCCTTAGTCTGCAGTATGATGGTGTCTTGGCTGCTGGTGGGCCCTTGAATCTCAGTCTCTTAGTAAAATAATCTAACAGAATGGCGCACTGGTCGTATGAACCTTTGATTGCTGGCTTGAAGTGTGTGAATTAAGCTAACATTAGCAGCACAGTAAAATATCTATGATACCAATATGGCTCCACTAGAACAACAAACAGGATGATGTCCAAACCATGAAGGTTTGTTAGCAAATTAGTAAAATCATACGGAGAAATTAGTTGGCTAAAGCTTTGTAAATATATCATCACAGCATAGATATTAGAATGATTGAACAATCTAAATTTAAGTGATATAAAGAACAAAAGGTTAACCAGAAAGAGAAGGCATAATACCCAATTCAAGTGTTCCATGAAGAAACTACCCTATTCTAAATGAAGCAGTGAAAATGAAAAAGGAAGAAATTGTCACAATCATATGAATCATGCATAAGGTCCAAAGGGAAATGGAAGAAAGTTTGAGCATAAAGCCTTTCCACTCCTGGCAAGGAAATCAGCAGAGCAGAGAAAGGGGCCTTCTCTCCACATAGTCAGGCAGGGTGTGCCTAAACTAACCTATTAAACACAAATTAGAACAACAGAAAGTTGCCAAAAGCTTCTCACTATCAAGTTCCCACCAAAGGGAACTAATCCTGCAACAGAGTTCTCTTGAAGCCAGTAGACTCTTTATTTTCTCAGCCCCACACAATAACCACACATCTGCTTGTCTTTGAATGTATGATCTGCCTGGTCTGCTTGGTACAGGAGACTCTTTTCACTGTCCCATGTCCATGTCCTCAGCTAAATCTTTATTAACACACCTCACTATCAGTCTAATACAAAACAAAGAACCTTTCTCTAGCCTATGAGGAGTCCAGTGACGCACCTGCAGTGGAGAGAGAAACAAGAGGCTGTTAAAAGTGTAATGTATAAACTTGGGCCTAAGTACAAGCTAAATGAACCCAAAATCAAAAATGGAACTTAGGTGACTGCATTCAACATTAGTGAATGCAAGAGTTTTGTTTGAGAAAGAACACATTTTCTCTGTTAATGCGAGTACTGTGCTTACAATTCTGCTACATATGTTTGAAAGGTGTCTCCTGGTTCCCTTAAGGTTCTCTTATAGTTACATCTGATTAATATAAAAATGCAAATTAGTGTGATATATGTTCCATCTAAATGACACATAAATAAAGAAGCTCTAATTGACTCTGCTTCCCTGGTTTGCCATGAACATCCAGAGATGCTTGCTTGCAAGGTAATTGGGTGCTGATTGTAATGATTTTGTAAATTATACAACTAGTTTTGAAGATAGTGTGGGCCAGCAAGAGCAGCTAATAGAGTTCCATCAGTGTGTGGGTGATTTACTTATAATTGTTTAGCCCCTGGTTGAGAAGTGCTGTGTGGGAGTCTGGGAGGACTGAAACAGGATGTTACTACATTCCAGATATGAGAGTTTAAGAGCATGAACACCATTTCTGAAGTCACTTTCTGGAAGAAACACTTTCACTTTCTTTAAAAGATAGAGCTGGTATGAGGACATCTTCATGTTTTAGCAAAGTGTTCCCTGAGCAATATGTTCCTATTTTAGGTATCATGCATGAACTCAAGTGGTTTGACAATCAGTCAAAATTGATGATCAAAACCTCAAGGTTCGTGTCATTGAGTCAGGTTAATAACAGGGATTATACCTTAGTTGGTTTGAGCTTCAGGTTTACACTTGACATTTAGAAATGGACGAGGTACAGACTTGCCCTCATTACGAGTCTGGCGGTCCTAAGACTGACAGATTTGTGGTGGTGGTCTGACCACCGTGGTCATGGCGGTCCGACCGCCACACTATGACTGTGGCGGAGTTGCCACGGTCTGACTGCCGACACCGCCAGGTTGCCGTCAGTCTACAGCCTGGTGGTCTCAGCAGTTGTAATCCATCAGGGTGACAGTGCATGCAGCGCCACCCTGGGGATTACAACTCCCCAGTCCGACAGCCTTTTCATGGTGGGTGGTGCAGGTGCCCCTATGGACAGCCCCGTTGCGCTTTCCACTGCCCGAATTAAGGGCTTTGGAAAATGCAGTGGGTGCTGCTGCACCTGCCGCACCCCCACATTTCTGCCGGCTCAATTACGAGCTGGCGTCAACTTTAAGGCCCTATTACCCGCTGGGTCGGCGGGAAGAAATGGTATTTCCGCCCACTGGCCCAGAGGAAAACTTGTAATAGGGCCGGTGTTCTGCCTTCTGCTTACAAGACGCTAAAACAGTCCAATCTATCTTTTTAGGGGGAATAATCGTTTTTAACTTAACTAATATGGCTGCGGGAAGATCTAGAATCAACTGATATGGCTTTTTCGCAGGTTCCCTATCCCCGTCCATCTGTTCTAATTCTTTCCATGACGCCCCAAAAACTACACGATCATCAATTTTACGAACAGTTCTCCACATATCTGACGGTAATATCAATCCGAAAAATAAATCAATGTCAGCCAAAGTCATAATAAAAGAACTAATTGCTCCCTCAACTTCCTCATAAAAGGCAGCTGGATTTTTCCGCGGGTCAGGTAATGCTGTTTTAAGTGCCATTACATCTGCCCTACTCCAAGGAGTATACACCCAATTGTAAATAAAATAACCATTAGCATCAACAGAAGTTTTATCATCACTTGTACCCAATCCTTTAGGAGGAACATACAAAGGCGCGGCCTCCCGCATTGGTTTCGCGTGAACTATCATAGTCTTATCTGTTCCGAAGATGGAAGCTTGCACCCCGCCGGTCTGAGATGTCCATGCAACTACGTCCACGGTCCTTTTCTCCTCTTGCAAACGGACTGCCACAACACATAATTTCATCAAACGCCTGATTGCATCAGCCACCTGGGAGAAATCAAAAAGACCATCACGCATTTGCTTATGATCAGCTGCTACATCATCGGGCTCTAACTCATCAGAATATTTCCGATATAGTTCAATAACTTCTGTGCCAAATGCCTCAGTAAAATATAGCTGCTCCTTTTCCGTCCACCCTTTCATGTTGTCTAAATGTTCAGAAGCAGAGACAACGCTACGAATTGTTTTACGAGCAATAGATCTAAGCTCAGACGCACGGTCAGCAGGCAACATAGAGCGACTGTCTCGTATCTTCTGTTGCTCTGAACCGACGACCTTAGCTAATTCATGAGGGGCAGAAGGAACGACATACGGAGGTGGAGGGCGATCTAGTAACAAAAAATAATCGTGTGGTTTATTAAGGTAAGGATAGAGAGGTTGCCTAATGGTGTATTGGCCAGTTACCTGTAATTTACGTTCTTTCTCTTCTAGCTCCTTTAAGTCATTTCTTTCTTTCTTTCTCATTTCCAATGCTTTCACATATACATTCTTCCGCTGCTCTTTCTCAAGCAAGGCTTGCTCACGCTTCACTCGTCCACGCACTTCTTTCTCCCACATTCGTACACAGTCAAACATATCTTGCCTAGACTTTCGCTTACACATACATTGTTCCACATACTCAATCTTTCGCAAATCAAATGACCCATGCATAGGCCAGCGTAACTCAGGATCCGCACGAGTGTGTTTATTCCATAATGTGCTGTACATTATAGAAGAAAGACCATTTTTAACATACATATCTCTATTGGGCGTCCCCTCTGGGGGTGCCGGTTGTTATTCTTCCAGTCTCAAATTGGTACCATTACAAAAGCAACACATCCTACGAAGTGCGCTAAAAACAGGCATGCCAAAAATAGTGCAGAATATGCAGTATTATAATCAACGTAGCACTTAAGGTGCCGTTCAAATCAAAATTAAATTGGAGAAAATTCTCCTCATTACCTGCCTATATAAATTGCAATTTAGATATCAATTCAAAGGACACAAAACACGAGAGCCACAGTAAGTAGTGCTAAACTTCATTACCAAACAAAGGCATCAAAACCCACAGCAAGTGCCGTAAAACGGCTCTTACCAATCACAGGGTGTCCAGGTTCCAACTGCCAAGTTCTAAAATTGACCAAATGGTCACTGCATGACGAATGAACAAAAAGGATCTCAGTCGAGGACCGTCGCCACCTTGATGGTCAAATCAGAAAGAAGGGAAAAACGCCGTGGTTGCCAAGGCTCGGGTCTCCTCAGGCATTGATCGTCCGCAGCGAGATCCCAATCCTTCGTCGCGACCGATCCGTTGCGCGTCCGAGTCGCCGATGAGTCCCTGTTCGGGCGCCAATTTGTTGAAGTAAGCCTCAGCAAGGCCTACTAGTGCAAGGGGTTCGCCCTTCTCTGCACAAAGTCCTCAGACCATATAGGAAGAAGTTGGCACAGAAACTGAAATAAAAGACAAAGGGGGTTATTCCAACTTTGGAGGAGGTGGTAATCCGTCCCAAATGTGACGGATTTACCACCAGCCGTATTACGAGTTCCATAGGATATAATGGACTCGTAATACGGCTGGTGGTATATCCGTCACTTTACCATCACTTTTGGGACGGATTACCACTTCCTCCAAAATTGGAATAACCCCCAAAGTTTACTAAACCTCATGAGGTGGTACTACAGTTCAAACAGCACCCTTCGGTAATGTTTGAAGTAGCACACTGAACTAAGAGAGCATGCTCCTTTTATACCCACGCAGGGGCTAAAAGAAGGTAGTACAATTATAGAAGCAAGACTTACATACATGTAAGGTCATATGGAAATGCACAGTCGACAGGTAGGAGGGGCTAACAGTTTCAAGGACTAGTTGACACATTACTGTCTGTTACTGATTACTAACAGCTGCAGATCTTACTGGGCATGTGCTAAATATAACTTGTCACTAGACAGATTTTCAAGAGTAGTTAACAGAAAGGTAGGACAGAGCACATGGCGAGCACATGGCAGAGAAAATGGCTGCCATGAATACAAAATGGATTCCGCCAAATGTTTATAATAGTTGCTAAATACAAGATGTCTTCTGCTAATGCTTAATCTAATCGCTATTAAGTTACAACACTATGGCTAGAGTGATAGGTCTTTGTGGTGATCTGGAGAAGTAATGGTAATTGCTTTAAGTGGGTGGTATGTTTATGAATATATCCCTGACCTTCTAGGACTACTATGCTGCCTTTTTTCTACTAAAACCAATTGTTCAAGACATGAGATGTTTGCCTTTTAGCATGGCTGTAAGATAATGAGAGGGTGCCAGTAAATACAGCCATGTTCTGGAGGCGCAGTAAGATTCCCAGGAGTGATAGATTAACTACTGAATTTAATAAAAAACATGGGGATGTTCTTGACTCACGTGAGTAGCCATGTTTGAGAGACATAGAGAAAGAGAGAGGTAAATGCCTTCCAACTCTACAGGACTCATTCATTACAGCTCAGTTAAAACCTGGCAAAGGTGTGCCACTCTGCTCATCCTTTAGACCCTTTTCGCCATTTAATACTGACACTGAAATTCTGGCAGAGCTCACTGCACCAAATAACTCCCTTACATGCTAAGGTGGGTGTTAGAAAAGCAATCAGAGTTCGTCCCTGGCCAATCAATGGTGAAAAACCTTCATGACCTATTACAAGAGGAATCCAATATGGGTGCCCATTATCACCCGTATTGTTAGGCATAGTGATTTAATTCTTCATGTATGTCATCAGCGAATGTCATGCTAATCAGTGCCTACATTTTGGAAGCAGGAATACATTACTGCCTCTTTTTGTAAATGATATCCTACTGCATGTTAGGGAACTTGAACAAACCCCTCCCTGTTGGTTAGAAAAATTATTAGCTTTGGATGAATTTCAGGACCAAGTATTATATGGAATAAATCTGAGCTACTGGTGCGTGACATCGGGTGCTACCTGATTCAACTTAGAATACCCTATAATGTGGGGGGTAATGTCAGTCAAATCTCTTAAGTCATACAGTAATCAAGATGAGAATAGTGTGGTGAGGGAAAATTATGGATCAGCGGTTAGGTTACAAAACCTGCAAAAATACTGTATTTCCCTGCTTCTGTCCTTTGACGGGTGCATCACACTAATGAAAATGGTGGTATTGCCCAAGTTACTATGGCCCTCATTTCAACTTTGGTTGCCGCGCGGCTGCCAATGCGGCGCACTCCCGCAGTCGCCATTTGGAGATCCCCGCTGGGCTGGTGTGCAGAAACCTAGTTTCCATCCGCCGGCCCAGCGGGGATCTCGGCTGCAACACCGGAGCCAGCTCCAAATGGAGCCGGCGGTGTTGCGGTGGTGCAACGGGTGCAGTTGCACCCGTCGCGCTTTTCACTGTTTGCTATGCAGACAGTGAAAAGCTCAATGGGGCCTTTGGCATGGGCAGTGCAGGGGCCCCCATGGGCCCCGCGACTATCCTTTCCACCAGCCTTTTCATGGTGGTTTATACCGGGCTGGCAGGAGGGGGACTCAGGGATTACAACCGCCGGGACCAATGTGGCAGAAAACCACCTGTTGGCGGTGCTTCTGTCGAAACAGCCCTGGTGGTCTTTGACCGCCAGGGTTGTAATGAGGGCCTATATCTGTTAATGAACTGCCAGTTCTCTTGACCTACGTCTTTTCTGGCTGACTCTGAACAATACTGACTAGACTCATATGGGTGAGAAGACGGATTCAGCAGAACTGGGAAACTATGACCTTACCATATAGTAGGAGTGGCTTCGCAATGCTTTACCCGAAGATCTACTTCACATGGTAGAAGCATGTTTCGCTCACTTCTGTTGTCATCCAATGACTATGTTCGTACACATTTAAGCAGAAAGAGAGATGGTAAATCTTACTACATTTAATACAATTTTGGCAACTCAGTTTCAGAAGCTGGAGGACAGCTGGATGCTGTGGCATGCACAAATTGGTCTTGGATTAAATTTTGTGGCAAGAGGAGGTAACACAATCATATACATACCAGAATGCCCCTTAATCAGCAGTCCTTGATTCACTCCCTTTCAGGAGCCAAAAACTCAGATTGTGCTGGCCAAGTTGGACCTTCTTGGAATGGTAGACTTATACTTGGTGACACCATCTTAACCATATCAGCTCACAACACTCTTCAATATTGTTTCCCTTTGGACAGACAAGAGGTTCCCACCTACTCCACTCTATTACCTTTCTCAGTCCCACAGAATCCTATTTTACTAATCTATAACACAGCTTTGGGAGACAAATTGATATTGAAACCCCGGTTGGAAAACTATTGAACTCTGAATTGGAGACCCCCACTTATAGACAAGCAATGGTGTCACTGTTTGAAAAAAACAAGATATTATATTAAACAGCAGACAAAGATCACTTTATCATTAATATTTGTACAAACATTATTACATACCTGTGAAACACCAATATATAAGTTAGAGGAAGACAAGACATGCAAGTGCTGCCACCAGCTAGAAGCTGACTTTGAACACCTGTCCTGGTTAAGTCTGGAATTTGCAGAATATCAGAGGAACATCATCTCACGTTTGTCAGACATGACCGATAGTTTAATAATACCCATCCAACTCAGAGCACCACTGAAGTATATAACATATCCCCTGACATTGGCACAGAGATGTATAACATTAAGGTTGGTAATAGTAAAGAGAAGGGTGCCATTGAGGTGTTGCCAGGGCTCAGTAGTCAAGATTAATGAATGAATAAGAGACATGCACTATGTCTCAGAAGACAAATGTGTGTTTTTCTTGTTTCCAAAATCACAACCAAAAGATATCTGGGGCCAGGTGGACAGTTATCTTCTAAAAAGAGGGAACAAGATAGACAAGCATTGGCATTGCCAAGAGGTCTGGCTTTAAAGGAATGCTGTATGGTATTGGGAATCATTACAAGTAAATAGCATGGAAATGGTTATGTATTTGGTGGGGAAGCAAAGGACTGTAGGCTAATAATGGTGTAGGTTAAGTGGTCATGTGAAGGTTGTACTGTCAAGCCAGGCCCAAACATAATTACATGTCCTGCTTTTAACATACACTGCACTCTGCCCATGGGGCTACCTAGGGCCTACCTTAGGGGTGCCTTACATGTAGCAAAAGGGAAGATTTAGGCCTGGCAAGTGGGTACATATGCCAAGTCGAAATGGCAGTTTAAAACTGCTCACACAGACACTGCAGGGACAGGTCTGAGCCATGTTTACTGGGCTACTAATGTGGGTGGCACAACCAGTGCTGCAGGCCCACTAGTAGCATTTTATTTACAGGCCCTGGGCACCTCCAATGCACTTTACAAGGGACTTACCAGTAAATCAGATATGCCAGTCATGGATAAAGCAATCAACAGTACAATTTATATAGGGAGCACTTGCACTTTAGCACTGACTAGCAGTGGTAAAGTACACAGAGACAATAAACCAGAAAAAACAGAGTCCAGTACACCATAAAAACAGAAGGTCAGAAAGCAAAAAGACAGGGGAGACATGCCAAAAAGCTGCCAGGTCTAACAAAGCCCAACTGTCATCCTGACCCAGATGTGTATTCCAAAGCCAGGCAGAGTCACAGAAGGGTTAAGCAAGAAAAGGCCCACTTTTTAAAAGTGGCATTTTCAAACTTACAATTTGAAAACCAACTTCATCAAAAGATGTATTTTTAAATTGTGAGTTCAGAGACGCTAAACTCCACATCTCTATCTCCTTCCAATGGGAAATTACACTTAAACAATAATTCAAGGCAATCCCCATGTTACCCTAAAGGAGAGGTAGTCCTTGAAATAATGGGCACCGAATTTAACAGTATTTCACTATCAGGACATGTAAAACACACCAGTACATGTCCAAACTTTTAAATACATACACCTTGCTCATGGGGTTCCTTGGGCATACCTTAGATGTGCCTTACATGTAGTAAAAGGGGAAGTTTGAGCCTAGCAAGTGGGCGTACATGCCACATCGGACTGGCAGTTAAAACTGCAGACACTGCAGTGGCAGGTCTGAGACATGTTTACAGGACTACTCGGGTGAGTGGCACAATCAGTGCTGCAGACACACTAGAAGCATTTAATTTACAGGTCCTGGGCACACAGAGTGCACTTTACTAGGAACATACTAGTAAATCAGACATGCCAATCATGGCTAAATCAATCACCAATACATTTTAGACAGATAGCATATGCACTTTAGCACGGACTAGCAGTGGTAAAGTGCCCAGAGTCCTAAAGCCAAGAAAAACAGGCCAGAAAAGAATAGGAGGAAGAAAGCAAAACGTTTGGGGAGGACCCTGCAAAAGGGCCAGGTCAAACAACCGTTAATGTATTGTGATGTAGTGTTCTTTAAAGAGTAAGGTCTTCAACATTTTTATAAATTGGATCAGCATTCTCCTGATGGACACAGGATGTAAGTACTTCTTAATTATAAAAGTGTTGCCTAAAAAGCTATTTGGAAGTTACCAAGTTAAATAACACAGATAAAGAACAATAATTTGTCTGCAATATTAATGCTAAAAACAATATGAATTCATCACAAAGAAATGTTTGTAGACCCTGGTTATTTTAAAACGAATTGATTTGTAACATGCAGGACAGGTAGCGATAAAAGGTTGGGAAAATCAGAATTTTGCTTCCAGCAAATGTGAAATGTGATCTACAAACTTCTAAAATTTTCAATTTAACCGCAAGCCTACCATTCAGGGTCTGGGCAAGTACTTGCCTGCAGGTTCTTATATGCTTATAGTGTTGAGGCTAAATTGTGGGCATTTTCTGAGAGCCTCTTTTAAAATGACATTTACATGTATACTTAATACAGTTTTATTTTTGGAACTATTAAGCCTGTACTTTGAATTGAGACACAGCCTTTCCCATTTTAGTGTTTAATGCTTTGTGGCAGTGCTTAATTTGAGCAAGTGGTTGCCGGTCAGTGACACCTGCACTTATTTGTGGGGACCTGCCCTTATTTTTCTGCAACTGAGAGTAGGAGACAGAAAAACAAAGTGGAAAGATGGAAGAAGAGAACGGCAGAAAACTGTCATAAAGGGAGAAAGCAGGAGCCTGTAGGGGTGAAATAAAGGAACAGGGAGTGCATTATTGAGGCCTGAAGTGAATTGAAACTATGAAGCCTTGGCATTCCATGTACAGAAATGTAATTGCACCGGACACAGGTTTCAAATCAAAGCTTTGGGCACCAGCACTCATTCCATTACAATTTATGCACTGCTTTGTTTGAAATCTGCACATTCTGTAAGAGAAGAGTTTTAGAGCCTGATTTAGAGTCTGGTGGAGGGGTTACTCTGTCACAAACATGATAGATATCCCGTCTGCTGTATTACAAGTTCCATGGGCTATAATGGAATTGTAATACTCCAGACGAGCTATAGTAACCCCATCTGCCAAACTATAAATCAGTCCCCTAGTTTTAAACAAGCAGATATGTTAGATGTCAAATAATGTTATTGGGTGATTTGGTTGTATGAACTGATTGCCGTTCAAACAAGAGACTATCTAGCAAACCTATCCTCATGGTGCAAATGCGAAAGCATGGTGAAAGATTTGTTTACTAGTATTTGAAGGCTGTTAAAGTAATTGACATTTCTCATCAGTTATTTCGTTTCAGCATATCCAGATCTGAGTGTAGAAAAGATAGCCCCGGATTATGAGGTTTGATTTTCATAGTTTCTGCCCACATTAAAGTGATTAGGATGTTTTTAGGGGGGCTTCCACAATTTTGGCACATTTTAATGAAGCCATCTGTCCGGCTAGTTGTTGGCTTACCAAACAGAACTCTAAGCAAATCTGTAAATGCTATGTGTTTTTTTAAAGCATGAACAAATGTCGACATACAATTGCTTGTAAAGCGTCCAGCATCTTTGCATCTGTCCCTCGAAGGATTTCAGTTCCATTTTTCGACTTGTATTTGCTACTTGTAACTTTGACGAAAATGCAAACAAATAAACGGGGGCAGGGTACGAATACCCTAACCCTCTAGCCTTGGTCCTGGGGTCCCCCGTCAGGGCAAAAAAACATTTAAAAAAAATTCCCAGCAAAATTCACAAATATTTCCAAAGTTTGCAATGAATTAAAAAAAACGAGTGGAGTCTCCTGCACTTGTATAATTGTGGCCAGGTCCTGGGGAAACGCAGAGTTTATTGACTAAAATGGAGGGAGGTGCTTGGGGCCCCCATCCTGAAGCCATGAATGGCCATGAAACTAGAGCTCTGAAACTAAGTATACAAAATCATAGAAGAATATGAGGCATCATTAATGCCATCACAGAAATAACTCCCTGAGGTGTGGGAAGATAGGTTATCTGCCACATTGACTCTATAACCTACACTTCACGGAGAGCATAGTTCACCTTAACAATCACCCACAGATATATGGGAAACTCTAATTGCATATGGTGTTCATTTTTATGCAAATGTTCAGAGAAATCCAAGTTCCTAAAAGTACTGAATGTCTGTTCCAATAAAAATGCCCTACTATGGACAGCTTTTATCTGTATCAACCTCCGTACAATCACCGAACCTACAATGACAAATGAAGCTGATGTGAGTAGAAAAGCTGGTACTGTAACCATTGTTCACTCTATAGAGAGAATTTACTCTGTACTGCACTGTTTCCAGACAGTAAACACATGAGAAATACACTGCAGAATACACTACACTACATCTACTTAGAACAGTGTACAGTCTATGCATCACTTGGCAAGAGAGACAATATTCACTTAAAATAAGCAACGTCTGAAGGTGCAACAAATTTTACTACCTGCAGCTTTAATACTGTGGTGTAAGCTTTACAGATACACCATATTCAGAATGCAAGACAATCATGCATACCTAGCTTAATACCTGGTGCACACAGTTTTCTATGTTACCTAGAAACTGTCACGCTGAGATGATTCTGTCTAGTAACACAAAGCTGCTTAGAACACATAGGATGTTGTATGTTGAATCTTTGCCCTATTGCAAACTTTTTTTTACAGAGCCTTAAAACTTGTGTGGAACATGGTGAACACAAGTTTTCAACTTCCACCTGCAAACACTTATAACATGTTCAATACCTGTACACAGCTATGATGTATTAGAAGCACATGTTTTGTAAACACTTACATCCATTGGCAGGACACAGGCTCTACCAAATGAAATAATGTAGTACTATGGTAGTTATGTGCCACTACGTACACTATGAATCCAACTAACACACTCATTGGATGATGTCATAAGTGATGTCATCAGTGATGTCACCAATGATATCATTTGAGATGTCATCAGCAATGATGAAAATGATGTTATAGAACATGTCATGAATGATGTAATATGTTAAGTCATAAGCGGTGCATGGTGGGGGTGCAAGTTATAGTTAGTGTGGTGCTGGGTTGGGTGGTTGTAAGGGCTTGGCTGCAAGGCCTGGCTGCAGGCCAGGCCTTGCGACCAAACCCTTCTGTGCACAGCAGGGGTTGGAATAACATATAGTAATTACAATTACTTTACACTAACAAACCATAGCAATTTACTGAAAAAAACAAAGGTTACAGGAACATTACAGTTAGGTTCTGAATTTACTCGTACAAAACCATAGAAATTCAGGAGTTATAGTTGGAGTTCTTTCAAGAAGCTATAATTCGCTCCCTAAGGTAACTATAACTTGCGCCTTCACCATGCACAGCTAATTATTCCACGCTATATCATTGATGAGATCTTGTATGGCTTCTTTGATATTATCACTGCAACGTTTGCAATAAAATTATCAATAAGAAAACTGTGCATGGCAAGGGCGTGAGTTAAAGTAAATTATTTATATGTGTGTCTGTATGGTCGAATGATTTTGAAATATATGTAGTAACTAAATATTCATCTGCAAAAATAACTTTTTGTTCTTGTAACATAACAGGGTATGGTTTATACTTTGCAAAAGGTTTGTAAAATATGTATGAGTAATAATCAGATAAAATTTGAATATTTCAGTAGTGATGTGTAGTTGGTCAGATCTTGTAACTCTATGGGTTTCTCAACCAATCAAATGCCTCAATTTTTCAATTTGTACTCTTGTGGGACTTTCCAAATATACAATTATTTTTTACTCTTAATTTCTCAAAATCTACTGAATCAAGTTACACCAAATCACAAATAGCACAATCTGCACCGAGTATGGGTGTTCCCTTGTGTCTGGACAAATCTACACCTCTTTGATGAGCTATAGTGATAGTGAAACATGTCAGGGGTTGCTTTTGCTCATTCCAGGTTGACTTGGATGGTATTATACCAACTGAGAGCTGTAATACTGCCATTTTACAGCTTGGCGAGGATAGCACTATGTTAATCCTATGCTTAAAGATTTTGGTGCACAAATGGCAAAAGACTTTAGTGATCATTATGACAATGGCGGTGACTGTTAAAGTGGCGGTAATACCACCGACAGGCTGGCGGTAATTACCGCCAAAGTATGACCATGGCGGTGATAATCCCCATAGACAGCCAATGTACCACACCAACCGCCAGGGCTTTAACACCACTGACCTCGGCGGTAGCCAATAACAGCCAGGCGGAAGACAAGGTACCACCCAGCATATTATGACATAGCAAACCACCACGATTTCCAGGGCAGTACCAACACCATTAAAACCCTGGCAAAAACAGAACACAGAAGAAAAAAGACCCACCATAAGAGACACAGAGAAGATCAACGCCGCCATGGAAACGGAACTTCAAGTCTTCCAGATGCTCACCTACGACATGCTCCACCTGGAACACCAATGCCGACGAAGACGACAACAGTAAGTATAGCCGCCTAGCACACAAGGGAGTGACGGAGGAAAAGGAGAGTGACACATGCTCAACACACACCATACACACACGCAACATACACACAACCAGCTGTAGAGGAAAACCAGTCTCACAGGACATACGTCATGATAATGCAAGGACAACAATTAGCCAGAACTGATAGTGTAATTTGATGACAACAGCCACCATATCATCCATGTGACAAGAGAAATATGAGTCACTGTTCAAAAAGGGCCAATGGCCAGTCCAAAGTACAAAAGGCCCCCATGGCCACAGGGCACAGTCCAAGGCCCAGCTTGTTCCCTGATGAAATCTGCACTGCACTGTGCAGGGGCATCAGGTTGGGCACCTCTGGGGGAAGAGGGGTGGGGGGTACCTTAGCTGAAGTGGGGAACTTGCCCACTGGTTCTGGAGGGTGCTCCATGTCTATTTCACATTGCTTCGGAGTGCAAGGCCACAGTCTCTGAAGTGGGGAACTTGCCCACTGGTTCTGGAGGGAGCTCCTTGTAAAACAGTCTGTGGAGGGTAGCCTTGCCCTCTGCTGGAGTTGAGGGCTGCTGTGTCCCAGTTGGAGGTGAGGGCTGCTGTGTCCTAGCAGGAGGTGAGGGCTGCTGTGTCCCAGCGGGAGGTGAAGGCTGCTGTGTCCCAGCTGGAGGTGAGGGCTGCTGTGTCCCAGCTGGAGGTGAGGACTCCTTGCCTACTGCTGTTGGAGGGGGCCTCTTGCCTCTCTTAGTTGGTGGAGTGGGAACCTTCCCTCTGTTGGGTGGTGGAGTGGGATCCTTCCCTCTCTTGGGTGGTGGAGTGGGATCCTTTCCTCTCTTGGGTGGTGGAGTAGGATCCCTCCCTCTCTTGCATGGTGGAGTGGGTTCCTTCCCTCTCTTGGGTGGTGGAGTGGGATCCTTCCCTCTCTCTGGTGGTGGAGTGGGATACTTTCCTTTCTTCCCTCCATGACTTGGAGGTGCCTCCACGGTCCCTGTGGGCTGTTTGGCTGAGGTGCTGCGCTGGGTCTTTGTGACCCTGCTCTTAGGGGCAGGACGTGGGAGTGGAGAGGGAGGGAAAAGGTCAAGTTGGGCAAGGAAAAACTTCTTAAGGATGATGTAATGGGATGAGGGAGGAGGGGCTGGAGTGGAGGTTGAGGGAGTGGTTGTTGGAGGTGTATGTCTGCTGGACTTGGGTGCAGGTGCATGGACAGTGTGCTGATGTGAGGTGGATGGCTGTTGGGTGTCTGTGTGCATGTGTTTGTGTATCTTAGGAGGTGGGGGCAAACAGGGTGGGAGAGGACACAGGGGACCCGTGGTTGGGTGTTGGGGAGGTGTCTGCAAGTGAGGTGTGTGTGCTGCTTGGTGTGGTGATGGTGGTGGTGGATGGTGATGTAGTGCATGCAAGTGCGAGTGCAATGTGACTGTGGGGGGGAAGAGGAGGAGGAAGAGGGGGAGACAGTGGAAGCAGTGGATGTTATCGTGTGTGCACCTGTGTGTTGTTTGTGTGAGTGCTTGTGGCCTGAAGTGTGCTGCCTGTGTTTGTCTGTGCCACTCTTGTGTGATGTTTTGTGTGCATGCTTGTCTGTATGTGTGCATGGGATGGGTTGGGGTTGAGGAGATTGGGACTGGGAAGTGGTAGTTAGAGAGGGGACGGTAGGAACAGGGACAACGGCTGCCATCAGAGAGGAGGTCAGAGCCTGGAATGATCTCTGTTGGGCCACCAATCCACAGTGAATGCTCTCCAGGAATGCATTGCATTGCTGCATCTGGGATGCCAGCCCCTGGTATTCACAATGGTTGACTGCCCTACAGAGATGGATCTCAGGAGGTCAATAGCTTCCTCACTGAGGGCAGCAGGCTGACTGGGGTAGGGCCTGGGGTGCCCGTGGCGAAGGAGATGCCCACACTTCTGTGTGAGCGGGCACTGGCACCTCGGTGAGGGTCTACTGGGAGGGCGGTGCTAGTACGGAGGTGGCGGCTGTAGCTGGGGTGGTCCCAGAGGTGTCTGCCACTATCAGGGAGCATCCATCGGAGGAGGAATCTGAGTCAGTGTTGTCACCTCCTATCTCCGCAGTGAAGCTCCCCTCGCGCTCTATCCCACTGGCCCCCTTGGCATGGGTGGACTCTGCCTCCTGGGTCCTGTGGGATGCAGCTCCCTCTGTCACCAGTGTCCCTGCTTCTCCACCGGATGATGCAAATGCACACATTGACAGGATGACAGAAGAAAAATGAGGAGAGAGAGAAAGGGGGCACTGGGTCAATTGCAGCACCAACATCACAGATGGCATACACATTACAGTCACACAGAGGGATCAGGATTGAGCACCATGCATTGCACTGGCATTCCATTGGCTAGGTACCACAGTAAGATTTGAGCCAACCTCCACCAACTGTACCCCTCCTGGGAGTCACTAAGCCCTGTCTGATATGGAATACAATCTAGCTAGGTTACCAGATCTAGCAATAAAACCATTACCCTTGAGTTGGATCACGCTGCGACCTCTGACCTGGCATTAAGGGGCACCCACCAACTGACACCCACCACCAGGATCCCATGCCACCCACCAATTATAGTTGTAACACCCACTGTACTCACCCCCTTGTGGCTGCTGTGATGCCCACCATCAAATGCTCATCCAGCACTGGTAGGCCACCACCAGTATGCGGCCATCAGGTGGTCAGGTTCTGACGGGCAGCCCCCCCCTCGTTAGGAGGCCACCACCAGCTGGGCCTCCGCGGTCTTCCGGGCCCAGTGTCTCAGGTCCTCCCACCTTTTCCTATAGTGGGTGCTCTGCCTGCTGTAGACCCCCAGGGTCCACTCATCTTTGACGATGGCACGTCACAATCCCTTCTTCTGATGGGCGCTGACTTGTAGAGAAAACACATACAGGGGGACACCATTACACATAAAATCCCACCTGTGACACATATGGCCCACAAATCCCATTTCCAGCTCCATTGGCACACACATCACCCAGCGCTCACCATGTACACTACCACCAGACATACCACCCCTCCAAATGACATGATGCTTGCACACACATCTCCATGGAACCTTGTGACATGCATTGTGCCGAAGGTGTACTCACCTGTTGGTCTGGAGGCCCATAAGCGTTCCATACTCGGGTAGGACCCCATGAACCAAGCGCTCCAACTCCTCCAAAGTGAAGGAAGGGGCCCTTTCCCAGGTCACACGGTCCATGCAGACACAGGTTACAGCAGCACATGCAGTATAGGTGTTGTCCTGTGGAAAGTCAGGAATCAAGTGATTTATAGACAGAAAATGGCGGTCAGGACCACGGTGGTGCACACCATTGGCCACTGTACTCCATAGAGCCCCATATTAGCCAATGAGGAATAGCACAGTGGTGCAAGACCGCCTTCCGCCATGACACCCAATGCTGGCAGAGTTACCTCACTTTCACCTGTCCCTACATACAGCACAGGCGGTTGATATTTTATGGTGGTGGACAACATTTAGATACACTAGAACTGGGTTGTTTCTATAATTTGCACATACATTCCCATTCCCATTGTCCCATCACATTACTGCTACATTGCTTTCCTCCAGGTGAAGATTTGGCCACTGTGAAGGCAGGATTCTATGCAATGGGACATATACCCAATATTATTGGGGCAATTGATGGTACACATGTTGTGTTTGTCCCCCCCACCAGAATGAACAGGTGTTCAGCAATTGGAAGAATTTCCACTTACTCAATGTGAAAATGGTGTGCCTCGCTGACCAGTACATCTCCCATGTCACTGCCAAGTATCCTGGGTCAGTGCATGACGCCTTCATCCTGGGGAATAGCAGCATCCCAAATGTGATGGCACAACTATATAAACACAAAAGGATGATGGACGGAGTGCTGAACAATGCAAACACTCACCCTCAGTCATAGATCTGGGTTTAATCCATCGTTCTTTTGCCCACCATGCCACCCCAGTTTGGACCCAGCCATATGCAAATCAGTCTTGACCCTGTTCCTCATGGGAACAGTCCAGCCCGAACTTCCAAGCCAGGTCCTTCCCGGACCGGAAACAAGCATCCTGGGAACAGTTTCAGGGTATCACCCTTCATCAGCCAGGCTAGCTTGAATCCAGTGGCACAGTGAGCACAGGACCCATGTCTGGGCATACCCTTCCCACTTAGGGCAACTTTAGCAACTTTAGCAACACAAAAGGATGATGGACGGAGTGCTGAACAATGCAAACACTCACCCCCAGTCACAGATCTGGGTTTAATCCATCGTTCTTTTGCTCACCATCCCACCCCAGTTTGGACCCAGCCATATGCAAATCAGTCTTGACCCTGTTCCTCATGGGAACAGTCCAGCCCAAACTGCCAAGCCAGGTCCTCCCTGGACCGGAAACAAGCATCCTGGGACCGGTTTCAGGGTATCACCCTTCATCAGCCAGGCTAGCTTGAATCCAGTGGCACAGTGAGCACAGGACCCACGTCTGGGCATACCACTCCCACTTAGGGCAACTTTAGCAACAAAAAAGGATGATGGACGGGGTGCTGAACAATGCAAACACTCATCCCCAGTCACAGATCTGGGTTTAATCCATCGTTCTTTTGCTCACCATGCCTCCCCAGTTTGGACCCAGCCATATGCAAATCAGTCTTGACCCTGTTCCTTATGAGAACAGTCCAGCCCAAACTGCCAAACCCTGGTCCTTTCTGGACCGGAAACAAGCATCCTAGGACCGGTTAAGGGTATCACCCTTCATCAGCCAGGCTAGCTTGAATCCAGTGGCACAGTGAGCAGTGGCACAACTATAGAGGCACAGGGTGTGGCTAATTAGTGAGCCTGACTCACCACCCAATGTATGTTGTCAGTATATGCCTTCTGGTGTTAACCCCATAGCATTGTGTAAGGCTAATGTTTGTCCCTCAATACTTGCAGGTGACTTTGGCTACCCAAACCTATCATGGCTCCTGACCCCTGTGGGGAATGTCAGGACAGGGGCAGAGAATCGTTATAATGATGCACATGGGCGAACCAGGAGAATTAGTGGAAGGACTTTCGACCTCCTGAAGGGCAGGTTCAGATGCCTCCATCCAACAGGTGGATCCCTGTGCTACTCACCCAAGAAGGATTGCCAGATAGTAGTGGCATGCTACATGTTGCACAGCCTGGCCCTCAGACGACATGTGCCTTATCTGCAGGAGGAGGAGACTGGAAAGACACCTGTGGCAGCAGTGAAAGCCTGACGACAGTGCAGATGAAGAGGCAGAGGATGAGGATGTGGACAACAGAAAATCAGTTATACGTCAATACTTCCAATGCCACACAGGTGAGACAGTGGAACTGACCATTCCTCTGTTTATTGATGTTTTCTGTGTGGCTGTAGTAGGATGGCATTAACTTCCTTTGCATCTCTACTTACTGTCACCTATGGCTTCTCATTTTATAGATGTTTCTGATGTAACAACTGTGTACTGATGTGATAACTACAGACAGATACAGGTCATTAAATGTATGCTATCACAGTGTTCAGATAATTTGCACATGATGTGACTGTTTCCATAGATGCACAATTATTGTAGTGCAAACAATTGATGGAAAGTGCAGTGGATTGGAGTGATGGTTGAGGAAAGTCCAGGGTATTGTTCCTGTCTGTTTGTAGCACATGTCCAGTGTCCAAGGGGCTACAGACAGGTGAGCAAAAGCAGTTCAAAGTGGACAAGGTGACAGGGTGGGACACAAGGGGGACATTCAGAAGGGTCTCATTTCCTGGCAGTGGTTTTGGTCCTGGCAAGTGTCTCTGTGTCTTGTTTGGGTCACAGGGAACATTTGTAGGGTGGTTCACCTTCTGCAGGAGGAGGGGTGCTAGTGACCTGTGGGTCCTGTGGCAGGGCCTCCTGCCCACTAGCTGCAGCGAAAGTGGTGGGCTGGTCAGTAGACTGGATAGTTGTAGGGGCCTGCTGGTGTGCTGTCCATTCCCTCATGATGTCGGCCATATCTGCTAGCACCCCTGCTATAGAGAACATGGTGGTGAGGGCCTGCAAATACTCCCTGATCTCCTGATAGTGTACCTCCTGAAGCCACTTGTTCTCCTGCATGTTGGTAAGGATCTGGTCCATCTTGTCCTGGGATTGTTGGTATGTCCCCAGGACATTAGTGAGTGCCTCCTGGAGAGTCAGTGTTACCTGGGCATGTCCTCCCCCTGACGCACAGCGGTCCTCCCCATGTCCCTGTCCCCCGTGTCTGTGTCCATTGAATGGTATGCCCACTGCCAATGAACCCAGTCAGCTCCCCGATTGTCTTGGGGGTGAGGTGTGGACTGGGGTCCCTGTACAGGTGGGCACAAGGCTGATTGATGTGTCCTGGGGACATAGGTGTGGGGATGTTGGGTGGGCGCTGTCATGTTGGATACTGATGGGGAGGCATTGTGGTGGACTGTGAGTGGGCTGGGGTGGCCGACTGACCAGTGGTCCCTGAAGGGCCAAGTAGTTCATCCAGATCATGAAGTCCAGAGTTACTGTCATCACTGGGGGCATCTTCTGTTGGGGGACTGGATAGTCGTGGCACCTCCTCTCCGCTGAGATTGTCTGGGACACCTGTGGGGATGTAAGTGATGTATTACACTTCATGTATGTGACATATTGTACATCCCTAGCTTCCCCTCTATTGTTGCTGTTGTCCTGCCACCTTTGTTTGTGTATGGTGATGTATTGTGGGATTGTTAGTTCTTCATGTTGTGCATGCTTTGGTGATTGGTGTACGTGCAGGGCTGGGAGGGCTGTCCATGCATTGGTATAGCATGCTGGGCTTGGTATTGGGGTTAGTCAGGTGTGTAGGTGCAGTGTGTGGGATGGAGTGGAGTGATGGGAGTGAGGGTGAGGGGTGTGATGGCATGCAGGTATGGGGAGTGATGAGTAGTAAATGTTGACATACCAGTGCCCAGTCATCCTGCTACTCCAGTGAGTCCCTCAGGATGCTTTATTGCCAAGACTTGCTCCTCCAATGCTGTGAGCTGTGGGGGAGGAGGTGGGGTGCCACTGCCAGTCTCTGGATGGCGAGCTCGTGCCTTGCTGCCACGGAACGTACCTTCCACCATAGGTCGTTCCACCTCTTCCTGATGTTATCCCTTGTTCTCAGATGCTGTCCCACAGCGTTCACCCTGTCCACAATTCACCGACATAGCTCCATCTTCCTGGCAATGGATATTTGCTGTACCTGTGCTCCAAATAGCTGTGGCTCTACCCTGACTATGACTATTTCTTCCACTATGACCCGCATCTCCTCATCAGTGAAACAGGAGTGCCTTAGTGGGGACATGGGTGTTGTGTGGTGTGTGTTGTGCAGAGGGTGTTAAGTGATGTGGTGGGGTGTGGGATGTGGGGTGCGTGACAGATGGATAAGTGTTTGTGGTGTGTGTGTGTAGTTGTCTCAGTGGTCTTCGTGTTAGTCTCATAGCGATTATTGATATTCGTAAAGGGTTGTGTGTAATGTGGGTGTGTGTTTTATAGTTCTGTGGGTGGTGGGTGTGGTGTGTGTCTGAGTGTCAGGTGTGTGATTTTCGTTTAGGCCAATGTTATGTTGTTTTGTATTTGGGTGGCCATTCTGAGCATGCAGGTGTGTACCGCCAATGGTTTACCGCCACTGAATGTCCACCATGGTGATTTGTGGGTCATAATGTGGTGGGTGTTGTTTTGTTGGTGTAACAGTATGGATGTTTGTACTGACACTTTAACACTGACCTTTGGGCTGACGAATTTGTGTATGTGGCAGTATTCTGTCAGTTTGTTGTGTGCCATAATATGGCGAACGGATATTCGCCACTGTGGTGGACTATTGGCAGCCGTCACCGCGGCAGTAAGCGGCATTTATCGCAAATGTCATTATGAGGGCCTTTGTCCCTTTTCAGCTTGGCTTGCTTGGCACTATGCTAAACCTAAGCCTAAATCTTTGCTAGAAAAACTGAAATTTGAGGTGATCAAGTCTAGAGTGTCTCTGGTGTTCCAGGATGCTCCTTACTGGAGCTGTTCTCCACCTAAAGTCGGGAACTACCCAGAGTTCTCTCTTTCTTTTTTGCGTAATTCATGCATCAGCAGCTATAGTTATCTCATAAAACTATAACTAGTGCCCTAAGGTAGCTATAACTTGTGCCCTCGCCATATAGTTATTTTGAGTACCTAGATTTAATAGAAAAAGTGTTATTTTGACTTGTCTATATCTTCTTTATCTTTGGCACCATTTGATGAATTTTCAAGAAATTTTCCCAAAGAAGTTCTCTCCAGGGTCTTGCTGTGCATGGAAAGTTGTGGGATGATCCGTCAAGTGGGGGCTGAGAAAAAGGTGTCAAAAAAGTCTGTTTCCCATGTTAATTCCCATAGACTCTTTAGACATGCCTGCAACCTGAATCACTGAATGGAATTACACCAAATTTGGCAGGAATGTAGGTTTTTGTCCATTGATAATGATTTTTTTGTGTTTTTTTGGTGTAAATCTGTTCAGTATTTTTCAAGATATTAAAGGAAATCTAAATTTGTATATCTTGAAATATAGTCCGGCTCATGTGCTAAGATTTGATTGGCTGTCAATACCTCAACCAGTTAATGTTGGGAGCCATTCTGGGACCCTGCCAGGGCAAAAAGTTATTTTTTTTCACATACAAATTCATGAATATTTGCAAATTTTGCTGTGAAATAAAAAAAAAAGCAGGCGCAATTTCCCGGTCTTGCTTTTAATATTGCCCCTGGGTGTGCCAGATCCTGGGGACATACTTAGTTTTTTTAATTGAGGAGGGGGCTCATGCCTCCCCGAGGGCTGTTAAAAATCCCAAGGTCCACCACCTTACAGGTGCTATGTTTCAAAAATATGTAGAGGGGCCTTGCAAACCTACCTGGGGGTACATTATTCAAATATGCCGTGGCTGCACAAACCCCACTGAGCCCCGGGAACCACCACCTCCCTGGGCCAAGAAACAAAAAATTAATATAGGGCTCTCGGTCCCCGAGACTTCGGGGCTATATTTTGAAAATATTGCAAGGGGCCTCACGGACATCCCTCGGCTATATTATTCAAATATGCAGGGGGCTGTGTGGACCCTCCTATGGGCCTTGATGACCACCACCTCCCTGGCCAAGAAAAAAAAAATGAATGGGGGGACCCTGTGGGTCCCAGACCTCAGGGACCACCACCCCCTCAGGGCTATATTATTCAAATACGCAGGGTGGGCACAGACCCCCCAGGGGAATACACCACCTCTCTGGGGCTAAATATATTGCTGGGGGTATACAGACCCCCCAACCCCAGGTACCACCACCTCCCGGGGCCAAATAGATATTAAGAAAAAAGGAGGTGGACTGTGCGGCACTCCTCCCAGAGCCATATGTGCCCCTGGGGACCAGGCCTGACTCTCACTACCTCTTGAGGTGCTCACCCTTGAGAGGGAGCTGTTTACTTTTGCTTGGCAGGAGCTGTGAGTTCGGCCAAGCAAAAGCAAACACTCTGCTTCCAGCAAGCGGGAGCTGTGAAAATACTCCAACTTGCTGGAAGCTGAGTTTTCATCTAATTTCCTGCCCGCTAACATGTGGGCAGGGAAAAAGATTAAACTATTGTTTGTGCACACAGGGAGCTGCATTTTCAGCAGCTACCTGCATATGGGAACAATGCTGGCTCCTTTGCAGGAGGCAAGGAGCCAGCTGAGACAGCAGGGCTTTGAGGAGTCCTCCATGGATCCCCTCATCATACTAACTTTGTGTGCATGGCCATGGCAAAGCAAGTGTACTTTCTCTGCATTTCCACCATAAACAGTTACTTGTAATTCTTAAAGGAGGTGTTTGCATCCTTTTTTTTTTTCAATTGATGAACAAGAAACAGCCTTTACAACATGGCTTGAACCACGCTGTGCCTTAACAACATGGTCAGAACCACAAATGCGTCTTTGTAACTCATTCCTTTACCACGCACATCATTACAATAACTCACCTTACAGAAAGCATTGTCAGACTGATGTTGGACTTTAATTCCAATACTTTCCCTACTGTTGCCAGACAGGAGTTGGAATAGTAAATTATACTATTCCAAAAGTTCAGCACTTTCCCTAGGGCAAGTCATAACGACAAGCATGGTAAAGGAGAGCATTGTAAAGACACATTCATAGTTTGGTCCGTGTTGTTAAGACATGCACAGTAAATGCCTGCGTGGTTTTGATATACAACCATGACAAATGGGTTCTTTCTTGTCATCTGCTGCTGAGACCAGAGATGGTGTACTAAACTTTTTAAAACTACAAGTATGTAAACTTTCCTACTGCATGTATATAAACTTGCCTAGAAGATTTGCCCATTTGACCCCACTCCATATGCATATGTGATATGCAACATCATCTCCCCCATTTTCCCTTGAAGATGGAGGGCTTACTGAAAGGACCCCTCCAAGCACATTTCCCACTGATTTTGGAGACATATTTCTGACGCAGGAATATGATCACTTTTCCAACAAACAAAGAAGCACTTCATGAGTGCTGTGGGGTAGATTGCAGGGCAAAAGGCAGTGCGTAGCTGGGTTGGGTGATTATAGGGGGCTGGTCACAGAAGGCCGTGTGCAAAGATGGTTTAATTAAGGTAAAGTAATTGCGCGTTATAGCCCTTTGGGCAAATGTTATAGTTTCTTGAAATAACACTAATTATAATAGTTACATTTCTATGGTTTTGTAGGTTTGAAGTTAGAGCCGAACAGAAACATCCCTGTAACCTTTGTTTTTTTCAGTGAATTTCTATGTTTTTTTAAATTCTATTTCCTAACTATAATGTCCCTGTAACCTTGTTTTTTGTCATTGAATTTCTATGTTGTTTTTAATGTAGAGAAATTTAGATTACTATGTTACTCCAACCACTGCCGTGCACGGCCTGTGGCCAGGCCCCAACACCATCTCACTATAAGCACCCTTTGTTGCACTGTGTACAGCCTTCACCCATGCACAGGGGAGGTTGCCCACAACACCATGCCTGCAGCCAGACCAGGAAGCCAACACCCACTAACCACCAAAACCCATGCTGTGCACAGCCTTTTGGCCGTGCACGGCAGGAGTTGGTCGTGGCTTCTTTGGGTGTGAGAATAGGTGTGAGAGGGTGTATCTAGGGGGGAGAGTGGCTGTCAGAATTTCTGAGTGTGAAAGTGCATACATCAGTGTTTTAGTGGGTGTGTCAGTGTGTGCACTGGTCTGTGAATGGGTGTGTGAGGGTGTCAGTGGGCCCGTGAGAGGGTGTGTGAGTGTCTGAGTAGGTCTGTGAGTGGTTGCATGAGTGTCAAAGCTCAGAGTGAAGGTCTTTAACTTTCACAGTGAGTATGGGGTTTAAACAAAAAAAAGTTTTTTTTATCTCTTTATGGGCTATCCTGGACCACAAAGGAGCCCTCAAGGGCTCTCCCGCAGTCCCTATATATTTATTTTTAAATAATAATAAAAAGCCCTTACAGGCTACCTGACACTGTGGGGGACACCTTAAGGCTTCCCTGGCAGTGCCATTGCTTCAGTAAGCATGGAGCTGCTTTGACAGCAGCTCTGTGCTTGCTAAAACATTTAGGTGGTCATTACAACCCTGGTGGTCAGTGTTAAAGTGGCGGTAAGACCGCCAACAGGCCGGCGGTAAAAAAAATGGATTACAACTGTGGCGGAAACCGCCAACATAGACAGCCACTTTAACACTCCGACCGCCACGGCGCTACAAACAAACACAGCGGCGGTCACCGCCAACAGACAGGCGGAACACAATGTACCGCCCACAGAATTACAACCTACCAATCCGCCACCTTTTCCGGGGCGCATTCACTGCGAACAAAAACACGGCGGAAACAGGACTTCAAAGGGAAAACGCTCACCTCTGCACACCCCACGAGGAACCAGGACGCCATGGAACCAGAGCTCCACATTTTTCCAGCCATTATCTTCTTGCTCCTCTACCAGGAGCACGAACGCCGGCGGCGAAGACCACAGTGAGTACTGCACCTACGACATAGGGGAGAGGGGAGGGAAAAAACAGTGACACACACACAAGCAACACGCAACACCCCCACCCCCACCATCACCCACGACAACACACACACTAATACAGCATGATACATAACAGTTACACCCCCCAAACCCTCCGGAAGAATTCAAAGACAAAAGGAAATGAGGTGAACAATTGTAAAATATTAAAATTCAGTATTAACAAAATATACATACACTATTTACAAATATATGCACCAATAATATTAGTCCAAGGTATTCCACCATTAAAGTCTGTGGACCACTGGGCCCAAAATGCATGGGCGAGGCCCACACAAGATACCCGAACAAGATGGAGAGAACACTGCAGGGGCATCAGATAGAAATAAAACAGGCACCTCAGGGGGAAAGGAAAGGGTGGGCACCTCAGCTGGTTGAGTGCACGACGACATGCCCACTGTTGAATCCTGCGGAGTGCAAAGCCATAGTCTTTCCAATCTCTACAGTGGGTGGTTTGCCCACTGTTCAATCCTGGGGAGTGCAAAGCCACAGTCTCTCAAGACTCTACAGTGGGTGGTTTGCCCACTGCATTATCCTGGGGAGTGCAAAGCCACAGTCTCTCAAGTGGATAACAGTGGGTGGTTTGCCCACTGTTCAATCCTGGGGACTGCAAAGCCACAGTCTCTCAAGTCTCTACAGTGGGTGGTTTGCCCACTGTTCAATCCTGGGGAGTGCAAAGCCACAGTCTCTCAAGTCTCTACAGTGGGTGATTTGCCCACTGCATTATCCTGGGGAGTGCAAAGCCACAGTCTCTCAAGTGGGTTGTTTGCCCACTGGTTGGTCCTGGGGAGTGCAAAGCCAAAGTCTCTCAAGTGGGTGGTTTGCCCAATGCTTGGTCCTGGGAAGTGCAAAGCCACAGTCTCTCAAGTGGGTGGTTTCCCCATTGCTTGGTCCTGGGGAGTTCAAGGCCAAAGTCTCTCAAGTAGGTGCCAGTTTTCCACTGGTTCTGGAGGGGGCTTGGTGCTCAGTGTGCTTCATCCTGGCAAGGAGGGGCTGAGTGGATGCCTTCTTCCACTGGTTCTGGAGGCGGGTTTGGTGCCCAGTGTGCTTCATCCTGCCAAGGATAGGGTGAGTGGATGGCATCTTCCACTGGTTCTGGAGGGGGCCTTGTGCCCAGAGTGCTTCATCCTGCCAAGGACTGAGATAGTGGATGTATCTCTCCACTGGTTCTGGAGGGGGCCTTGTGCCCAGAGTGATTCATCCTGCCAAGGACTGAGGTAGTGGATGTATCTCTCCACTGGTTCCGGAGGGGGCCTTGTGCCCAGAGTGCTTCATCCTGCTCGTGGAGGCCTCAGTAGATTCAGAGCTTTTGGCGCTCATGGGCCTGCGGTGCTTGTGGCGGCAGTGTCCTTGGCAGCGGTGCTTGTGGCGGCTGTGTCGTTGGCAGCAGTGCTTGTGGCGGCGGCGTCTTTGGCAGCGGTGCTTGTGGCAGCAGTGTCTTTGGCAGCGGTTCAGCTGCTGGCGGTCCTCTCTTGGGCAGCGGGGCTGCTGCTGGTGGTCCTGTCTTGGGCAGCGGGGCTGCTGATGGCCGGCTCCTTGGCAGGGGGGCTGCTGCTGGTGGTCCTGTCTGGGGCAGTGGGGCTGCTGCTGGCGGTCCTGTCTGGGGCAGCGGGGCTGCTGCTGGCGGTCCTGTCTGGGGCAGCGGGGCTGCTGCTGGCAGTCCTGTCTTGGGCAGCGGGGCTGCTGCTGGCGGTCCTGTCTCGGGCAGTGGGGCTGCTGGCGGTCAGCTCCTTGGCAGCGGGGCTGCTGCTGGCGGTCCTGTCTGGGGCAGTGGGGCTGCTGGCGGACGGCTTCTTGGCAGGACTCGGCTCCAACTGGGCACACAGTTCCAGGATTGTGGCACGATCAAGCCTGTAGGTGATGATTACATGTCTTTCCTCCATTGTCGACAGGTCCACCAGCGGTCTGCACACCGGAGGATGCTGCCATCTCCTCACATGTCCCAGCGGATGGTGCCTATGGAGGACAACAGCGAGCACAGAGTCAACCAACTCAGAGGTACGTAAACACAGCTTACTCAGAAAAATATTCATAACCCGAAATTTGCCTGTATGAGTGTTGGGCCAAGGCCTAGGTATGTGTGACACAGTTAAAAATAAAGCCATGTGGGCCCCTGAAATGGTGGCTGCCTGACCTGTAAAGTGGGACAATGGGATATGAGGTAACTGCGCTGGCGTTGTACACCGTCGCGGTAGGCGGTCGAAGACCGCGGAGCAATTCTGCATTGGTTAACATTGGAACCTATGGGTCCCAGGAGCCAATGACGATGTATGCCGGCGGTGACAGTACGCACCGCCGTGGACGTGACCGCCATTTTCTATCAGTTCAATCACTCGATACCTGATCTTCGACAGAAGAGCACCTACACTGCAAGTGCTGCTGTGACCTCAGTCTGGAAGAGACAATGGGGGTGATTCTAACTTCGGCGGGCGGCGGAGGCCGCCCGCCAAAGTTCCCCCACCAAAATACCGCTCCGCGGTCGAAAGACCGCTGAGGGTATTTTGGGATTTGCCCTGGGCTGGCGGGCGGCCGCCAAAAGGCCGCCCGCCAGCCCAGGGCAAATCAACCTTCCCACGAGGACGCCGGCTCAGAATTGAGCCGGCGTAGTGGGAAGGTGCGACGGGTGCAGTGGCACCCGTCGCGTATTTCAGTGTCTGCATAGCAGACACTGAAATACTTTGTGGGGCCCCCAGGGGCCCCGCGGCACCCCCTACCGCCATCCTGTTCCTGGCGGGAGACCCGCCAGGAACAGGATGGCGGTAGGGGGTGTCAGAATCCCCATGGCGGCGGAGCGCGCTCCGCCGCCATGGAGGATTCTGCAGGGCAGCGGGAAACCGGCGGGAGACCGCCGGTTTCCCGCATCTGACCGCGCCCGAACCGCCACGGTCAGAATGCCCTGCGGGGCACCGCCGGTCTGTCGGCGGTGCTCCCGCCGACCCTGGCCCGTCAGAATGACCCCCAATGTCTTGTGCGTCTGGGGAAAGGACCCCTGCCTTCAGCACGGAGGAGTTGGAGAAACTCGTGGATGGGGTCCTCCCCCAGTACACGCTACTCTACGGTCCTCCAGACAAACAGGTAAGTACACTGCGAGCATGCTGTATGGACAATGCCTGTGTGGAGTGGGGTGGATGAAAGATAGGGGGGGGAATTAGGCGTGCATGAAACGACGGTGAGTGCATGTGCCACATGGCAAGGGTAGGGATGCGGGCCAATGACTGTGACGGTCCAGTTGGTAATAACTTTTCTTTTTCCCCTGTACAATTCCTGTAGGTCAGTGCCCACCAGAAGAAGGATGTTTGGCGTGCCATCGCCAAGGACGTCCGGACCCTGGGGGTCTACCACAGAAGGAGCACCCACTGCCGCTGGAGCAAGAAGACGGCGGAGGCCCAGCTGGGGATGGCCTCCCAACGTGGGAGGGGTGCCCGTTGCACCATGACCCCCCTGATGTTCAGGATCCTGGTGGTGGCGTATCCGGAGTTGGATGGGCGCTTGAGGGCATCTCAGCAGCAACAAGGGGGTGAGTACACTCTCATTCTGCTGATTCAGCGTTCAGTGGAGGTGTCTGGGAGGGGGAGGTGGGCTGTGGGTTCCCCTAGGCCAGGGCGACTGTGCTAGTTAAGTTCCCTTTTTCAGGCAGAACTTGTGGCACCCCACCCCACCTGGGTACAGTGCCAACTACACCTAGTCAGGCTCCTGTGACATCCATGTGTGCAGATATCGGCCATAGCCTTGTAGGCCATGTCCCAGGGATTGAATAGTGAACCCCAAGTGCGCGGCGTAGTGCAGGGGGCTTCTGTGTCTGTCGTGTCCGCCAACGGTAGCGGTAATGCATGCACTCAACATGTCTTTCTTCTGTCTCCCACCCCCTTTTTCCCCCTTTTTGTGGTCTCCCTGTACTTGTGTGCATTAGCATCATCAGGCGGAGGAGCAGTGGCACCGGAGCAGGAGGGAGCTGCATCCCACATGGCCCTGGAGGGTGAGACTACGGACTCCGATTTCACCAGTGGGAAGGAGGGAGCTCCACGGCGGGGACAGGAGCTGACACCAGTGATACGGACTTGTCCTCTCATGGGAGCTCCCTTGCGGTGGCGGGCGCATCTGTGCCCCCGCATCTACAGGTACAGCCGCCACCACCCCCTCCAGCACCTCCTTTCCAGCAGCCCCTCAGCCTTTGCCCCGTGCCCGCTCACCCAGGAGGGTTGGCATCACCTTTGCACCAGGCACCTCAGGCCCTGCCCCAGTAACCCCTGCTGCCCACAGTGAGGAGGCCATTGACCTCCTCAGGTCCCTCACTGTTGGGCAGTCTGCCATTTTGAATGCCATCCAGGGTGCAGAGAGGCAGTTGCTACAAACCAATGCATTCCTGGAGGGCATTCATTCTGGTCAGGCAGCCCTAAAGCGAGCATTTCAGACTCTGGCCTCAGCACTGATGGCAGCAATTATCCCTGTCTCTAGCCTCCCCCCCAACTTCCTCCACCCAGACCCACTCCCCTGTACCTCAGCCTATCCCAAGCACACCATCAGACCAGCATGCACACAGCTCAACACACAAAGGAAACTCTGGAAAACATAAGCACCACACATCCTACAGGCACTCACGCAAGCATCACACACATGCAGACATACCAATATCCACTGCCTCCACTGTGTCTCCCTCCTCCTCATCTCCCTCATCCCTCCCAGTCTCGTCTCCACTCACACCTGCATGCACTACATCTTCAGCCACTACGTCCATCACCAGCACACCCACCACCACACCCTGCTCACGTGCAGTCACCACCCCCACTACCATTCACACATCCCCTGTGTCCTCTCCCAGTCTGTCTGTGAGCCTACCTCCCAAGGTACACAAACGCAGCCACACACCCACCCAACAGCCATCTACCTCACGACAGTCTCCAGCCCATGCACCTTCACCCAAACTCAGCAAACGCACACCTCTTATGACCACCACCTCTTCCTCCACTCCCAAACCCCCTCCATCTACCCGTCCCAGTGTTCCTAAGAAACTTTTCCTGGCCAGCCTTGACCTCTTTCCCTCACCTCACCCACCCCGTCAGTCTCCCAGGGCCCGACTCTCCAGGTCCCAACCTAGCACCTCAGTCACAACATCCGCGGGACCAGTGGTGCCAGTAGTCACTGGATTATGGAGTGCACCAGGCAGCAGGGCAGCCAGTGTGGCAAGGAGCCACAGCACGGACAGTCCCCCACCTGTCAAGCATCAAAAGTTGGGCAGTGCCCGGCGGGAGAGGGGGAAGACACCAGCCACCAAAGCCGCTCCCAGGGGTACAGGTGGGAGTGTTGAGTCAGCTGAGACACCTTCCAAGGTGGGGAAGGGGCACAAGAAAACCGGCAAGTCTGGGAAGATCAGCGTGGCGGAGAAGACCGCCATCAGCCCCGCTGCCAAGGAGCAAACCGCCAGCAGCCCCACTGCCCCAGACAGGACCGCCAGCAGCAGCCAGACCTGATGTCAGCTATCCGCCATCCCACAGGGATCCCCCCTCAAGTGCAGGTGCTGTCAGTACTCCATTTCCTTGCAAGTGGGTCATTTCAAACAACAGTGGCCATAGCATGAGGGATGTTCCAGCCTATGTTTTCCAACGTGTTGTCCAGAGTATTGTCAGCCCTGCTGAAACACATGCGGAGCTACATCGTTTTCCCTCAGGTGGAGGATTTGCCAACAGTGAAAGGTGACTTCTATGCCCTGGGACATATCCCAAACATCATAGGTGCAATTGATGGGACCCATGTGGCCTTGGTCCCCCCGCAGTAGTGAAGAGGTGTACAGAAACCGGAAGAGTTACCATTCGATAAATGTGCAGATGGTGTGTTTGGCAGACCAGTACATCTCCCATGTGAATGCCAAATTCCCTGGCTCAGTGCATGACGCTTACATCCTGCGGAATAGCAGCATCCCTTATGTGATGGGGCATCTACAGAGGCACTGTGTGTGGTTACTAGGTGAGCATCTGGAACCAAATCAGTGGGAATAGTTGTCTGGGTCTGGGGATATCCCTAAGAGTTAGTCTGTGTCTAACAGTTGTCCCTCGCCATTTGCAGGTGACTCTGGTTACCCCAACCTGTCATGGCTACTGACCCCATTGAGGAATCCCAGGACAAGGGCAGAGGAACGCTACAATGAGGCCCATGGGTGAACTAGGAGGATTATAGAGCGGACCTTCGGCCTCCTGAAGGCCAAGTTCCGGTGCCTCCATATGACAGGTGGTTCCTTATTCTACTCACCAAAGAAGGTGTGCCAGATCATCGTGGCCTGCTGTATGCTTCACAACTTGGCTTTGCGACGACAGGTGCCTTTTCTGCAGGAGGATGGTCCATATGGAGATGTTGTGGCAGCTGTGGAGCCTGTGGACAGTGAAGACAAGGAAACAGAAGAAGTGGACATCGACAACAGGAACTCTGTGATCCTGCAATACTTCCAGTGAGACACAGGTAAGGAGACAAAGCTGCCTACTACATGTACTTTAACACTACCAGCTCTCAACTGTCTGTCCTTTTCACCCAGTGTATGGTCACTGAGTTGTCACTTTCTCTTACGATTTCACAGATGTGGGTCCCACTGTGTGACATCTGCTTTGTTTCCTCATGGACTATAGCTGTTAGACATAGGTATGTTGACATTACATTTGATATAGCATTTTGCCACTGTAATTGCTAATACACTAATTCGAAATCACAGACAGACTCCAGATTGTTTTGTGCTTTAAGGGTGTTTATTTAAGTGCTCAATATTGGAGGGGGTTGTTAAATGGTGAGGGGTGATGGTGGAGGAATGTCCATGGCAGAGTCCAGTCTATTAGTCTCACAGGTGCATTGTCCAAAGGGGCATAGGAAGTGGAGCTGGGGCAGTTTGAGGATGGACAGGGTGACAAGGTGGGAACAAAAGGATGACAATCAGGGTGGTCTCATTTCTTGGCGGGGGTCTTAGCATCGTTCTCTGCCTTTGTCCTGGATCTCAGGGACCGTTTGCTGGGTGGTCCTCCATCTGCAGGGGGTGGGGTGCTGGTGTGGTGGTCTTGTGGCGGTGCCTCCTGTCCACTAGCGCCGGCAGAGGTGGTGGGCAGTTCATCGTCCAGGCTAGTGTCGGGGGCCCCTTGTTGTGCCACAGTGTCCCTCCTGGTGTTGAGTGCTTCCTTCAGCACCCTTATGATGGTGCCCAGGGTGGAATTGATGGCTCTGTGTTCCTCCCTGAAGCCCAAATACTGTTCCTCCTGCAGCTGCTGGGTCTCCTGAAACTTGGCCAGAACAGTTGCCATCGTCTCCTGGGAATGATGGTAGGCTCCCATGATGTTGGAGAGGGCCTCGTGGAGAGTGGGTTCCCTGGGTCTGTCCTCCCCCTGTCGCACAGCAGCCCTCCCAGTTCCCCTGTTTCCCATGGCCTCTGTCCCCTGAACCGTATGCCCACAGCCACTGCCCCCAGGTCCCTGTTGTTGTTGGGGTGGTGGGTTAGCCTGGGTTCCCTGTAGTGGTGGACACACTGCTGATTGACGTGTCCTGGGGACATAGGTATGGGCCCGCTGGGTGGGTGCTGTGCTGGTGTTTCCAGAGGGGGGAAGCTCTATAGTGGCCTGTGACTGTGTGAGGGGAACCGACTGTCCTGAGGTCCCAGATGGGCTGGGCTGGTATTCTAGATCCAGTTGGACAGAGCTGCTGTCATCACTGTGGGCCTCTTCTGTTGGTGGTGTGGACATGTCTGGACCCTCCTGTCCGGTGACATTGGGTAGGGGTCCTGCAGGGGTGTAAAAGCATGATTATTGCATCTGTGTGTGCTATGGTGTGCAATGGGTGGGTGACCGTGTACCCCAGTGCTTGCATTCCTGTGTGGGACCTTGTGTGATGATGGTTTGGGGGGTGTATGGGTATGTGCAGTGGCCATGCTTTGGTGATGGGTGGCCATGCTTTGGTGTTGCATGCAGGGCTTGGTGTTGGGATGGGTGGTTTGTGATACTGGGACATTTGTGAGGAGTTGGAGTGATGGGGGTGAGGGCGAGGGTGGGGGTATGTGACAGCATGCAGGTAGGGTGGGGGATGTAATAGTTAAGATTTGACTTACCAGAGTCCATTCCTCCAGCTACTCCTGCGAGGCCCTCAGGATGCAGAATAGCCAAGACTTGCTCCTTCCATGTTGTTAGTTGTGGGGGAGGAGGTGGGGGTCCGCCGCCAGTCCTCTGAACCACGATGTGGTGTCTTGAGACCACGAAACACACCTTCCCCCGTAGGCCATTCCACCTCTTCCTGATGTCATCTCTATTTCTTGGGTGCTGTCCTACTGCATTGACCCTGTCCACTATTCTTCGCGTTGCTCCATCTTCCTAGCTATGGAGGTGTTCTGCACCTGTGATCCGAATAGCTGTGGCTCTACCCGGATGATTTCCTCCACCATGACCCTGAGCTCCTCCTCAGAGAAACCGGGGTGTCTTTGCCATGCCATGGGATGGTGTGGGTGATGTGTGGGGTGGTGTGTGTTGTGATGTGTGGGGTGATATTTACTGGTGTGTTGTGTGAGGTGCGTGGATGTTGTGTGAGTGATGGTATTGAGTGCCTGTGGATGCTTGTTTGTAGATTATGGTGTCTGTCTCTGGCCTTCTTTTGGAATTTTTGGTAGTAGGGGTTTATGGGTGATGTGGGTGGGTTTTTTATATTGTATTGGGTGTGTGGGAGTGGTGTGTGTATGTGTATAAGGTGTGTGTATTTGAAATTGTCCAATGTGGTAGTGTTTTGTATATGTGTGTGTATTTTGAGCGTGGCGGTGTGTACCGCCAATGGAATACCGTGGTTGAAAGACCGCCGTGTGGATTCGTGGGTCGTGATAGTGTGGGCGTATTCCTGTTGGCGTGACAGTGGAGGTTTTGTTTTCGCCAGTTTATCACTGACCTTTGGTGTGGCGGACTTGTGTGGGTGTCTCAATTTTGGCGGATTCCGAGCAGTGGGTCATAATGACCGTGGCGGAATTCCGCTGCCGGCGCGGTGTGTTGTCAGTCTTCTCCACGGCGGTAAGCGGCTTTTACCACCAATGTTGTAATTACCCCATTAATCTCTGTTCCCTGAATGCGTGCAGGGGACTGGGATGAAAAATTTGGATTTTGCCAGCAGGACCTGCTTTGTAGTCAAACCAACAGAAATACACAAAAAAGACAAACTTCAATAACGGGTTGAAATTATATCAGTTTTAATTGATGTGTTAGTTTGTAAAATATAAGGTGGCACCTGAAACGTAAGCAGATAGTTAGAATGGCAACATTTTAAATATGTAAAAAAATACATAAAGATACCCAAGCATGTAAAGTAGGAGCAGTTCCCACTGTGCAACTCACTTACCACGTGGCCTTAAAAGTTACTGATATGTGTGTGATATTGTACGAAGCTGACCCTTTATGTGGTATGTGAATACTGTGTAAATGGTCCATGTGTTCCCCAGTGAGTGGACAGAGCTTGCTGTGCAATCCCAAAGGACTCTATTTAGGGGTAGTGTGGTCAAGCAGCCTTTGACTTAACACAGAGGAGTGCAAGACATCTACAAATACACACAATAGTTAAGAAATGAGACACGACTCAAGAAGGAGATCCACACCAATTTATAAAAATAGCAGGTATCTTTATATATGTTTAAGCATCAGAAAAAAATCTTTCAGGTAAGTACATTTTTAAATAGGAATTCCTTTCATTTTAAGAAGTGGACACAGTGTAATTTCTAAGTTTTGCAATGTTATCATATGGGAGAAAAAGCAAGTTTTGGAAACAGGTTTAATACAGCAGCTTATAAGATCAATCTCCTGGGGTTAAGGTGAGCAGTGGGCAAGGTCGAAGGCAGAACCCACAGTACACCTTCAGCGACACGGGGCAGCTGGGTGCAGAGTGCAAAACAGCATTGGGTGTCCAATGCATTCGTATGGAGTTTGGTCACTGCGAAAAAAAGGCTACAGGCTCTGCTCAGGAGATCAGTTGGGCTGAACCAACAGTGGAGCTCAGACCTCGTGATGCTCTGGCACAGGCAGGCATCTTTGGTCCTCTTCTCCATTGCTCAGGGGTGACGGGTGCAGAGGTGTCCTTCGGTGCCAGTTTTTTGTTATTGGAGCGGTAGAGGGGGGCTGTGTGCAGAGCAGCAGGCATCGTCGGGGAGTCCAAGAGGAGTGAAACCATGTGATGGACTCGGACTCTGGAGGGTTGGGGAACTTTGTTGGCACTGATCATCCACATCAATGCAGGCCAGAGACAGCAGGTGAAGTGGTGACTTCCGGTGTTGGGTTTTGTCAGTTCCAGAGGCTTCAGAGTCCTTTCTTTGGGGGTTGTTGGAGAACAGGTTCAGTGTTCACGGAAGGTCTTGAATCTTTTTCAAAGGCAGTCAGTCCTCCCGGGTTTCTGGAGTCACAGCTGCAGGACGAGTTGACTTTGGTGCAGATTTAGATGAGGGATGCAGACAGGCCAGTGGTGTTGTTACCACGTCAGCTGCCTCTTTTCTCCTCTTCTGCTGTTGTGGCTCTTATGTGTCCCTGCTCTTCTTAGGTTGTCAGGATATGTTTCTATGGTGTCTGGGGCTTCCTAAAATACTGAATTTAGGGGTGTTAGGGATGTATAGGTTAGTAGCGAATGGGCTACTGACCCTCGGGATCAATGCGCCCACTATTTGACCACCTCCTGTGGAAAGTGGGCTTAACCCTGTCCCAGAATCCCTACGTATGCCATCTCAATGATGGCTACCTCTGAAAAATTGTGTCCACCTCACAGTAGCCCACCTTTGGGGTGCTGCTAGCCTGGAGGTGGCACACCTACCTGAATAGCTAATTTTTCTGCCTTTCCAGGCACCAAATTAGCTCTGGATGCGGTGTGAGGCTTCCTCTTCTGTGAGGAGAGGCAGATTTACATTTCAAAGGCAGCAGCCCTTTGAGGCTTGCCGCCCTAGGAAGGCTAATCAGCAGGTCATCCTGTGGGAGGGGATGTTACACCCTCTTCCCGGACAAGCTTTTGTTCTGGGCATCCTGAGAGAAGAAGGCTCTCCCCTTAGTGGTCCGGAATGGTGTCTCAGGTGGCAGGTTGGTAGAAACCAGTCTGTGAGCACTCCAGAGGCTGTTAGGTTTTCAAGGGGCACCTCTAATGTGTCCTCTGGGTACATGTATTGGTAAAGCCAACACTGGCATCTGTGTGGGTTCACCCATATGAGATGTTTTATACCAAATATCCCTATCTTCAGTGAAGTCATCATGTAGCTGGGGAACTCATATTGACCAGTGTCCAGCACAATCAGTTAAAATAGTTTCCCTGGTCACTTACTATGTCTGAGAATTGACACAGACATCAGAGGGGCATATCTGCTTATGCAGATATGCCCTCACATGTAATATAATGCACCCTGCATTAGAGCTGTAAGGCCTGCTAGAGGCTTACATATGTTGCATACACTGTTATGAAATATGGCACACAGGCTGAGTGCCATGTTGTGTTTTTACTTTTGTGTGTACCAAGACATTCAGCCTGCAATGGCAGCCTGTCATGTGCTTGGTGGGGGGTCCCTTAGGTTGGCACAATTCATGCTGCAACCCTTAGGGACCCTTTGTAGTACCACAGGCCCTAGGTATCAGGGATACCATTTACTCAGGACTTACAAAGGGTGCTAAATGCTTTGCCAATAGAGAAAAAAAACAACTGTGCAGTTTTGGGATAATGATCTGGCACTGGGGACCTGGTTAGCAGGAACCCAGTGCAATTTCAGTTGAAATCACATCAGATACCAGGCAAAAAGTGGGTGGTATCCATGTCAAAAAATACATTTTCCTACAGACATAAATAAATAAATAAGTAACATGACTGGGCTTTGTAAGGAATAACATACTAAATAAATAAAGCCAAAGCAGGCCAAAATATGTAAATATGAAAAAGGAATGAAACCTCCTGGGTGCTTCCAAGACCCTGTTGTCCGGTAAGGTAAAGGTAAAAATATAAACAGCCCACAGAAGTCAAAGAATAATCAACTCGGCTAGTTATAGAACACATGTGAGTGGACAATTCTATGGAAAAGAAACAAATGTACAACACACAAAATAATACTAACAAGCTTGATGTGGTAAAGCAAATATAAAGTCAAAGCCCTAGTGGGCAAACACCAAGACTGGTTGGTCAGAACAACAACATATAAAGCCAATAAAGCCCCAGTGGGTGAAAGGGCCACAGAATAAAGTGGCACAATAAAGCAAGAAAATACAGAATATGTAGTAACAAAGCTGTCTTTTCTAATCAAATCTCACAGGTGAAGAGCCAAGCAAGGAGAAAAAATAAGAAAATAATTAAAAACATTAGGCCATGAAGTGGAGAAAATCCATAAAAGACAAACTTTTAAGAAGTCCTGTCCAAACCACCAAAGGTTCAAGTGGCAGCATCCCCAAAGGGAGAACCCTGAGATCAAGAACAGAACAACTATCAAAAGCAAATGTTAGTCCCCCAGGAATATCGCCAATTCCTCCTCAATGTTAAGGCCATTTGGACTCCTAGTATTGAGTTCCAGAGTTTCCAAACATCCTAACAACTATGTGCATTTACCTCCCCTAGTGGAGATGGGTAGTCTTTAGAAAGTAAAGAATCTCAATAAAGCATTGTTGCCTTTGTGGAAGGTGGCAAAATGACGGGTCACCAAATACTGCTTGTCTATGTTTTTGATGGCCCTCATATGCTCTAAAACCATCTTGTTCATGGTATGGCTCATGCTGCCTATGTACATCTTTTTGCATGGGCAAACAAGGGCATAAACACAAAAAGTCACACTGACAATTCAGTAATAGTAATGGAGAGAAATATTTCTTGGCCGTCTGACTGAATTTACAAGCTTTACTATTGGAACATGTGTAAAAGCCTTTGGAATGATCCATTTCTTGGCTGTTACCAGATATCACCTCATTCAATCTCTCCTTAAGTGTGACCCCCTCTCCTGAATGTGATGTTGGGGTGATCTTTGATAATGTCAGTCAAAGTGTCTTCAGTAGATAAGATGTCACACTGGTTCCTTAAAATGTTCCTAACTGTCCCAGCCTTACCATTGAATGTGGTTGTGAGCCTAAAGTGGTTGTATTGGAGGTTAACAGGTGGGTGCCACAGGTATTTAATATACACTAGGCTATACCTGTTGACATTCTGGGCCTTGGAAAGTGCAGTAGATTGGACATTGATGTTTTAACCCTTCCCTTAAATCTGATAAGCATGGATTTACACTCTGTGCAAAAAGCTTTGTTAGTACTGCAATTTCAAATGCCCCCAAAAACTCTCAATATGGAATACTGTTGCTAAGATTGATCAGATGGCTGCTGTGTGCATGCAGAAGGGTGTTGCCTGCCGTACTGTTCGTAAATATTCTGAATGTCAGTTTGTCACCCTCCACTGCTACTTTCAGATCTATAGTATCCACACTAACCTCACTCATAGTGGCCACAAGTCTGAGGTTCAGCTCATTGCAGTTACGTTTTGCAATAAAACATGATACCTGTTCCCTTTCACCTTTCCAAATTAGGAACAGATAATCAATGTACCTTGTTAAAAGGATGACATATGTGTTAAACTTATCTATTGTTGCTGACACCTGCTGCTCCCACCACCCCAGGAAGAGGATGGCGTAGATGGGAGCAAAGCAGGTACTCATTGTTGTACCATGGACCTGTCTGTACAGCCTGTTGTTAAACCAGAAGAACGTATTCTCCAGGCAGTACTGTATCATGGTAAGAATCATTTCAGTATGGTGGAAGAATGACATACATCTTGCCCTTAGTAAGTGTTTACATGCTGTGATGCTGCCACACTGTTTTATACTTGTGTACAAGCTGGTGACCTCCAGGGTAATCAACAAATAATCATACTCCCAAGGGATATCATAAATCCTCATAAGGAAATTCTTACTGTCTTGCATGTAAGAAGGGACGGACACAGGTAATGGCTAACAATGGGTCCGACCATTACCCATTGTAAGCTGCACATTGAAGAATAACAGCTTTTTCAAGCTTACCAACCAAAATAAACATGTAAAATAAGAGTACATAATGACAGACTTATGTAATATTATCATATATTGCCATCTTGGAGTGACGTTACAAACCTTAGGTTATGACATCACCAGAACACCTAGCTGCTATCGTGGACCGTAGTTCAAAGTCAGCCATTTTGAAATATGTGTGTTGTTTTGCATTTTCTGCATTAAGGGTGCGATAGATTGTACCACGTATTGTATCCCATACCTGGCGAACTTCAATGTTTAGTATGTTTGAGCCAGAATCATAACTATGTTTTTATTTGTGTTTTTTTCAGTCGATTTCTACGTTTATTGAAAATAATACACTATTTTTAGCACCACCATCCTCCAGCCAGCTCTGAACTCTACTTCCCATGCACAGCTGAAGGTTGTGCAGAGTAGAGTCTGGCCGCAGAGCTTGGACCAACCCAGTACAGGGAGTACTCTTCCATTGTGCATGGGTGTGCACAATGAAGGTTGCTGTTGTATATTGTTTAATTTAGTTTTTCTGTTTTTTAATACACATTTTAGCATTTTTGTGTAAAAATTAATAATATTCATGAAAACCACAATTTTCCACATAAATTGGTGGCTTTTTTCAGCGGCGAAAAATAACAGCACAGAATTTTGATTTTCTTAAAAATCACAATTCCGCCCATGCTGAAGTTGACTTTATTTTTAATTTTTTTTTAGAGGTTTCATATCATCATTTTCTGTGAGTCCTTTCAAGATGACAGGAAAATAAATTAAGCCCATTCATGTGGAAGAAAACATCCAAGCATAACCTAGAAGATTTATGATTTTCTGTGCTTCTACTTTAAAGCATAGTCAGCAACTTTTCAAAATACTTATATCTCAAAAGCTGATGAACGGATTTTCATCAAGGCAATGAAAGCATACTTTATGCATAAGGTTGTATGTTCGCTGCCAGTGTGGTGTAAATCAATTCAGTGTTTTTTTGCTGTAGACAAATTACTTTGATAGCTGAAATGGAGAAGCACATCTTTTTCCACCACTCAACTTTTTTTTCCCCTTCACAAGGTACACAAAATGTGGCATGCTGTACTATAGCCGGCTTAACTTTTACTTTGGTACATTTTGGGCACGTCTATGGAGGTGTTCAAAACTAAAAGACAAATCACTAAAATGCCTTTTCAATGGAAAGTGCATCTTAACCATAGAACCATTACCGAACAGTGGCGAAGTCCAGAATTGCAACTCTTGGTTCATGTCTAAACCACAACCCGACATAAATTGAAATGTTGTCATAATGACGAACTAACAATACACTTTTCAAGATTAGAGAAGAGTAGGCAAGAAATGTGGAAGAATATTTATTGCGAGTTTGTTCAAAATGTGTCAAAGGAGAACACCAAATGTGTTCTGGGAAGTATCCTTCTCAAACTTTAGACATGCTGAGTTAGAGGAAGATTGATCAAGAGGGCAACTGTAGGGGGATGCCTCAAACAATATTCTCACTCAAAACTCCATGAGAGTGTTTTTTTTTTGCACATATTTATTGCACATGGGTAAGTTCTATAGTTAATACTTGTATTAGCATGATCACTGTGTCCAAGCTCCTCTGTGTAGTGCACACAAGACATGGGTGCATGTACAATAAATAAAAAGCACAGTTACAGGGCATGCCCTCTATTTACAATATACTAATGAAGCCTGCGGCTTGTGGCTTAATTGGCCAAGATGGCGGGCGCTGAACACTAGAGCTCCACACCATCAGCCATGTAATCCACTGCAATCTGATTGCTGGGCCTGGCACATACAGCAGCCCCTTCCACAACACTTCCTCTGATGATGACACCTGGCTTCCTTCGTAGTTTAAGGCGATTTAAGGCAGTCCTTAAATTGGAATATACACATCCCTCTACAATTGTCTCCAGAGGCCTCACTACACCAGGGTGGGGCCTGGTCCCACGCTGCTCTGCCCACCCACTCAACAGCCACAGACAAGCCTACATTGCCTGCCACCTTTCACTTGGAGCCCGGGTGGGCTGAGAGTCATGGCAGCCGTGCCCTTATCATGATCACTGATTTACTAACTCTTGTTGGGCAAGGTGCTTGATGCCCTAGTCCTTCCTGCAAGCCCCCCACACCACATAATCATGGGCAGGCTGAGGTCAACAGCGCTACTGCCAACACAAGTGGAGACCGCCCCCCCCCCCTCTGAAGTACAGGACAACCTGCTGATAGGGGATATGGAAAAAGATAATATGATGGATGGAATGCAGAACAATCAGACATTCACCCCCAGTCACAGATCTGGGTTTACTCCATTGGTCTTTTGCTGGCCATGAAAAGTGTAACCTTCACACCATACACTTACACCATAAAGCCCGTAATTGCATGACTGAAAAACTCAACCATGTGTGGCGAGAATTCTCTGTGCACAACATAAAGACATTCAACTAAACTAAATACAAACGCAATTTACCACAATATGCATTATTACACAATGGTTTAATGACAATATATATTTAAGTCACTTAAACGTCAATAGATGCCCATGAATAATTCATAACATTTTTTGCAATATATAAAGTTTGTGGTTCATTAGTCAGTTTGGTTGTACGTAGTATATTGCAGCCCAAAGTATTTCGGGAATACCGGTCCCATCTTCAGGGGTCAAACTGTATAGTACAACTAGAAACAGACACAAATTGACAGGAGAGGAGGGAGGGGAACAAACAGAAAAGAAAGTTAAACAGACGAGCTGGAATTCAATTCAATAACAATATCATCGTGCCAAACTGTGTGTTAACTCCAATACACCAACTGCCATATCTTATCAGTTATCCCACTGTACAAGTTAGTCCCGAATCCAGAAGTACTCCCGCACCACAGACCTCAGTGATATAAGTGTTATATGGAACTATGAGTAAGTGCCTTCTAAACACAATCTCTGATTGCTTAATCTGAAAACCTTCATGTTATAACATTAGTTAAACAAGCATCAACAATGAGTCATATGACATTCAAAACCGTCACCAGTGGTGTACATGCTACTGTTAGTTCTGTGGCATGACAATAATGCATACATCTTACCTAATCCAAAACAACTACAGTAATGTAATTCAAACTCTCCCCATTCAATTATAAGTGTGAAGTCAAACACCTTGTCCCGATACAAATAATTTGTCAGGTTATCAAAAACGTGCCAATGTTATCAATCAATATCATTCCATAGTATATCCTTATTAACTAAAATCGACTCACTCCGCACACGTAGCATCTCAAAATATTATGTGCAAACTTCCAACATGCATGCAAAGAGAACCTTAAAAAGGTGAAACCGTTGCTACCATGACTGTAAACCACACCCAAGGTGCTCAACAGAAAACGAACGACATATAGTGCAGTGCTTACCTTAATTACTCCCCACCTACTCTGGCACGATGGCTCTAAACAAATTTAAAAACCAAGATAACGAAAATTGACTGTTTAGCATATGGCTGGGATCTGTGACTGGGGGTGAATGTTTGATTTGTTCAGCATTCCGTCTATCATCTGTTCTTTTTGATAGGGAACATGAAGTACATGCCTGCACCTGGAATTTATAAACTAGATATGGTATTAGCCACCACGGAGAGCTCCTGGATATCTATGGAGTCTAAGCTCAGCTCCCTACGAGATGATTACCGAACACTTATTGATAGAGTGACAAGTGGCTAGAAAACGTTGGCCTCACTACACCTACAAGCCACAGACAATCAATGTACCATGCAGAAACTGCAGGGTTGCATGCGAACGCTATAGGAGCGGTCGGACAACGATTAAGGACAGCCTTGTGGGCAAATGGGAAGATGACTTATGTAGAGTGCTAGACAACACTGAATGGGAGCAAGCCATGGCCTTTCCCATAACAGATCTCTGGAAACACCCGTTTTAAAAGTATACAATTCTCCATCCTTCATCTAGCCTGCCTAAGCCCCGCAAAACTCAATCTCTATTTCTATACTGCCCCCACTGTCACACAGCAGATACAGATCTTCTCCACATGCAGTTGCCCTGCTAGGCCCTTACAACTGATTGGCAGGCGATCCATGAAACGCTACAAGAGGTCACAGCACTCACCGACATTTCCACATGGGAGGTCTGTGCGTTGGGCATCTTTAAACGAAAGAAATACTACAAGATGAGGACGCGCTTTGCAGGCATGGTGCTCTAGCTGGCAAAGAGGACACTTACCCTCAAGTAGAGGGCCCCTATGGCAATATCAGTGGCTGCATGGTACAGGGATATGTGTAAATGGGGGAAATCAGAGGGAGAGGCCTTACACTAGGAAGAGAGTTGCCACCATTGCAACCACCAAATCTCACAAGAATGAGACACTCCTCTCACCCAATTCTTGCAGCTCTCGACATGGGAGGACCCCTCCGCACCCATGGGCTATACCAGACCTGATCAACCCCTCAACAGGGGCCTAATGTACACGTACCTGTCTCTTTAACTCCATGATGTCCTACTATACTCCCCACCACACCTGTAGAGAGGTCAAAATAATTTGACATTTTGCAGCATTGATAACTCTGCAACCAGAAAGCGCCTATTTCTGCCCTGACTCTGCCCCCAATGCAAGGTCCTGTCTGGCACTGACCCAAATCATTTCCCCTCTTCTCTTTGTTTAGGGATTACACCCCATTGGGTGGATAGTTCTTCTGATCCTTTGTTTTTCCACCCTACTGTTTATGAGCCGATGCATAATTTACCTGCTTACAAAAAGCTATTCATGTACACTAGTGCTAACTTTCTTTTTACTCTTTTGAAATTTCATTAATTACGATGCGGCCCCTATCCCAGGGGGTATCACTGCTCTACTTATCTGTTAAGATAAAATCTAATAAAAACTAATTTGAAAAAAAAATACTAGTCAGAACAGCAATCATGCCATGTATTTAAAATGTGCAAAGCATTGCGGAGGCTGTGCCTCCTATATGCCTTTAATGCATCTTTGCGTTAAGAGAGTAGTACTTGGCCCTCTTAGCAGCTGATGATTGTGAATTTTGTTTAGTGCATCTGAGAACCTAACAGAAGGTCTGTGCTATATGAGAACAAGAAACTGGTATTAAACCCTAACGTAAGGGGTGTTATGAATAAAATGCAAAATCTCCAAAGCCTCAAAAAGAGCATGGAAATGAATCTCATGGGACTTTTAATGATATCAGAGCTGACATGGCATATTACGTAGCTCATTCATATACTGTATGTATCTGAAAGGTGCAGATAGCACTGGGCACTGACTGGAATAAAAAAATTCAGGTTTTCTTTGCCTTCAATAAATACAATATTAATTCATCAAAGAGTTGAAATGAAAAGTTATGTAGAGTGGTGTTTAATCTGTCAGCCCTTGGTGTGGTTTCATTTGCCTTCTGGCCTCTTGTCTTTGATCCTAGGCTGAATTTCGTTTTAGTTGGTTTTAGGACTCTGGCCAAATTACCACTGCTGGCCAGTGCTAAAATGCAAGTGCTCAGTGTATACATGGTATTGGTGATTGGTTTATCCATGATTGGCATATTTGATTTACTGGTAAGTACCTAGTAAGTCCCTGGCATAGTGCACCAGGCCCGGGCTGTAAATCAAATGCAACTAGTGGGCCTGCAGCACTGATTGTGCCACCCACATGAATAGTCCTGTAAACATGTCTCAGACTTGCCACTGCAGTGTCTGTGTGTGCAATTTTAAACTGCAGTTTGACCTGGCAAGTGTACCCACTTGACAGGCCCCAACCTTTCTTTTTACTATGTAAGTCACCCCTAAGGTAGGATCAATGCAGTCCTATGGGCAGGGTGCAGTGTATTTCGAAGGTAGGACATGTACTGGTGTGCTTTACATGTACTGATAGTGAAATATTGCTAAATTCGTTTTTCAATGTAGCAAGGACTATCTCTCCCATAGGGTGACATAGGGATTGCCTTGAAATATCTTTTAAGTGCAATTTCAGATTGGTAGCAAATAGAGATATGGGGCCTCATAACGACTTTGGAGGTCTTTTTGCAAGACTGCTTCAGTGGCGGCCACCAAAAAAACACCATGTTGGTGGTAATCAGACCGGCTGATTACGAGTCACACTCTGAAGCCAATAAACAACCAAAAATCTAACACCACCAGGACACAAGAGGGCAGGTAAGAGGCGGTTCCACCTCCAGCACCGCCAACCTGACAACTTTCCACCCACCACATTACGAGCCACAAATCACCACAGTGGTTCTTCCATTGCGGAAAACCATTGGCGGTGCGAACTGCCGAGCTCCAAAACCTACTGCAGACAGAACACAACATCACATTGGACCGTTCGAATCCCCCACACCTGACACACATACACACACCAGACAAACCTACTCACAGCACTATATAACACCCTCACACAAAACACAATCCTTTGCTACCAAAATTACATTGACATACAGAGAGGAGCCACGACTGAACGACTCAGCACTTGTACACCATAGGCACATATATACCTCACACTCAGCATACACCACACAACTGTATGCACAACACAATACACACATCACAACTACACATGAACACGACAACCGACTATCACACAGAACAAAACACCCCCACTCCACCAAGCACCCTACACTGCACCCTTACACACACAATACCCACCCCCACACAACACAACCACTACCATGTCCCATCAAAAGCACCCAAAGTTCACAGATGATGAGTTGAGGGTCATGGTCAATGAAATGATCAGGGTAGAGCCACAACTGTTTAAAGCACAGGTCCAGCAAACCTCCATTGCCAGGAAAATGGACTTATGGCAAAGAATTGTCAACAGGGTCAACTCAATAGGCAACCATCAATACAAGAGAGGACATCAGGAAGAGATGGAATGACCTACGGGGGAGGTGCATTCTATGACATTGAGACACCAACTTGCCATACAGAAGACTGGCAGTGGACCCCCATCTCCTCCCCCAGAGTTCACATTGTGGGAGGAGAAGTTCTTGGACATCCTGCTTCCAGAGGGCTTGACTGGACTGGAATACATGGAGGACTGAACTCTGGTAAGTAACTACCACTTCACTGGCACAAATAGGTCCTGTCCAGCATGTCGTAGTTTGGACTCTTGCTCTGAGCAAGACTGCTGGTCTCAGAATGACAGTACTTTCGTTTGTAGGTGACTAAGGGGGTCATTCTGACCTCGGCGGTAAAATGCGCTTACCGCTGGTCAGAAGACCGCCATAACACCGCCACGGGCGCGGGAAACCGCCACGGTCATTCTGACCAGCAACAGGCAAACCGCCAAAAACCCGGCATCCACAAAAGTCCGCCACACCAATGGCCAGCGAAAAACTGGTGATGACCAAACCTCCACCGTCACGCCAACAGAAATACGCCCATTCCATTCCGACCCACTAATCCACGCGGCGGTCTTTCAACCGCGGTATTCCATTGGCGGTACACACCGCCGCGGTCAAAATACACACACAGCTCCAAAACACTGCCACATTGGACATTTTGAAATACACACACCTGATACACATACAAACACCACACACCCAACACAATATAAAACACCCACCCACATCACACACAAACCCCTACGACCACCATTTATTGACTAAGGCCAGAGAGAGACACCACCAGCTAGTACAGAGCATTCACAGGCACATAACACCATCACTCACACAACATCCACGCACAAAACACCACACACCACCACACTCACCACACTCATCACCACAAACGCCACCCCACACCTCATCCACACCACCCCATGGCACCCCAAAGACACCCAAGGTTTACAGACGCTGAACTCAGGGTCATGGTGGAGGAAATAGTTCGGGTAGAGCCCCAGCTCTTCGGTGCACAGGTGCAGCACACCACCATTCCCAGGAAGATGGAGCTATGGCAAAGAATAGTGAACAGGGTCAACGCTGTGGGTCAGCATCCACGAAATTGGGACGACATCAGGAAGCGGTGGAACGACCTACGGGGGAAGGTGCGTTCCATGGTATCCAGACACAACATCGCAGTGCAGAAGACTGGCGGCGGACCCCCACCTCAACCCCCAGAATTTACAACATGGGAGGAACAGGTCTTGGCGATCCTGCATCCTGAGGGCCTCGCAGGAGTAGGCAGAGGAATGGACTCTGGTAAGTCGAATCTCAACTACTTCATCCCCCCCCACCCACCGGCATGCCAAATCATACCCCCGCCCTCCCCGCCCACCCCCATCACACATCCTCCTTGCTAATGTCTCACCATCACAACCCACCCATCCCAACACCAAGCCCTGCATGCGACCACAAACCATGGACACCCATCACCTAAGCATGCCCACTGCACATACCCATCCCCCCCCAAACCACCATCACAACAGCCCCCACAAGGGAATGCCAGCACTGGGGTACACGGGCACCCACCCATTGCACGCTATGGCACACACAGAAGCAATAACCATACTCTTATACCCCTGCAGGACCCAAACGCAACGACACCGCCCAGGAGGGTCCAGAAATGTCCATTCCACCCCCAGAAGAGGCCCACAGTGATGACAGCAGCTCTGTCTCCCTGGACCCAGATGACCAGCCCGGCCCATCGGGGACCTCGGGACAGTCGGTTCCCCTCAGACAGCCACAGGCCACAGCAGACCTACCCCCCTCTGGGAACACCAGCACAGCACCCACCCAGCGGGCCCATGCCTCTGTCTCCAGGACACGTCAATCAGCGGTGTGTCCACCACTGCAGGGCACCCAGGTTAACCCACCACCCCAAAAACAACAGGGACCTGGGGGCAGTGGTAGTGGGCACACGGTCCAGGGGACAGAGGCCCAGGGAAACAGGGGAACTGGGAGGGCTGCTGTGCGACAGGGGGGGACAGGCCCAGGGAACCCACTCTCCATGAGGCCCTCTCCTCCATCATGGGAGCATACCACCGCTCCCAGGAGACGATGGCGACGGTCCTGGCCAGGTTCCAGGAGATCCAGGTACTGCAGGAGGAACAGTTTATGGGGTTCAGGGAAGAACTCAGAAACATCAGTTCCGCAATGGGCACCATCGTTGTGGCTCTCAATCAGATTGTCAGCACATTGCGGGACCATGTGGCACCACAAAGGGCCCCTGTCACTAGCATGGACCAAGAACAGGCTACCACCTCCGCCGGCGCTAGTGGACAGGAGGCCCCGACACAAGAACAACAGGCCACCAGAACCCCACCCCCTGCAGAAGGAGAACCACCCCGCAAGCGGTGCCTGAGATCTAGGAAGAAGACAGAGTAGGATGCCAAGACCCCCGCCAGGAAAGGATACCCCCTGATTGTCATCCCACTGTCCCACATTGTCACCCTGTCCAACCTTAACCTGCCCCTGCTCCACCTCCCACAGGCATATGGACAATGCACCTGTGAGACTGAAAATCTGGACTCTGCCATGGACATTCCTCCACCATCACCCATCACCGAATTGCAACCATTTCCCAAAATTTTACACTTTAATAAACACACTTATTGCACAAAAATATTCTGGAGTCTGCCTGTATTTTTGAACAAATGTATTACACAGCACCGTGCCAAAATGTCCAGTTACATTGTGATGACAACATACCACTGTCACACAGCTGTAGTCCATGGGGAAACAAAGCAGAGGTCACGGAGTGGGGCCCACATCTCTGAAATTGGAAGGGAAAGTCACAACTCAGTCAACATACACTGGGGGGAAACTCAGACAGTAGAGAGGCAGGAGACTTTAATTAAATGTAAAATGCCGGTGTTGATTCTTACCTGTATGTCATTGAAAATACTGCAGTATTACTGTGTCCCTGTTGTCTGTGTCGTCCTCTTCGTCTTCCTCCTCTTCACTCTCCGCAGGCTCCACAGCTGCCACAACACCACCATCTGGACCATCCTCCTGCAGGAAAGCCACCTGGCGTCGCAAAGCCAGGTTGTGAAGCATACAGCAGGCCACGATGATATGGCACACCTTCTTTGGTGAGTACATTAGGGATCCACCTGTCATATGGAGGCACCTAAACCTGGCCTTCAGGAGGCCGAACGTCCCCTCGATCACCCTCCTAGTCCGCCCATGGGCCTCATTGTACCGTTCCTCTGCCCTTGTCCTGGGATTCCTCACTGGGGTCAGTAGCCAGGACAGGTTGGGGTAACCAGAGTCACCAATTAGCCACACACGGTGTCTCTGAAGTAGTTCCATCACGTAAGGGATGCTTCTATTTCGCATGATGTACGCGTCATGCACTGACCCAGGGAACTTGCCATTTACATGGGAGATGTACTGGTCAGCCAAACAGACCACCTGGACATTCATGGAATGATAACTTTTTCTGTTCCTGTACACCTGTTCACTCGTGCTGGGGGGGACCAAAGCAACATGTGTCCCATCAATTGCACCAATGATGTTGGGAATATGTCCAAGCGCATAGAAACCACCCTTCACTGTAGCCAAATCGCCCACCTCAGGGAAAACAATGTAGCTCCGCATGTATTTCAGCAGGGCAGACAACACTCTGGACAACACCTTGGAAAACATGGGCTCAGACATCCCTGATGAAATGGCCACTGTTGTTTGAAATGACCCGCTTGCCAAAAAATTTACTGACAGCACCTGCACTAGAGAGGGGATCCCTGTGGGTTGGCGGATGGGTGACATCAGGTCTGGCTCCAGCTGGGCACACAGTTCCTGGATAGTGGCTCTGTCAAGCCTGTATGTCAGTATGACATGTCTTTCTTCCATTGTCGACAGGTCCACCAGCGGTCTGTACACGGGAAGATTCCTCCATCTCCTCACAAGTCCCAGCGGACGGTGCCTAGGAAGGACAACATGGAGCACAGAGTCAATCAACCCACAGGTACGTTCCCACAGCTTGCACAGTACACGATTCTCAATGCATTGAATGGCTTGTATGAGTGTTGATGCAAGGCCTAGGTATGTGTGACGCAGTAGATATTAAGACATGGGGGCCCTTGAAATGGCGTCTGCCTGACCTGTGAAGTGCGACAGTGGGATGTGAGGTCAATGCGCTGGCGTGGCACACCGTGGCGGTAGGCGGTCGAAGACCGTGGCGCAAAGCTGCATTGGTTAACATTGAACCCTATGGGTTTCAGGAGCCAATGAGGATGTGCGCCGGCGGTCGCGGTACGCACCGTGGCGGGCGTGACCGCCATTTTCTATCTGCTTAATCACTCAATACCTGATCATCCACAGGAGAGGACCTATACTGCAAGTGCTGCTGTGACCTCGGTCTGAAGAGACAATGGCTGCTGCGACTGGGGAAAGGGCCCCTGCCTTCACTTCTGAAGAATTGGAGAAACTCGTGTATGGGGTCCTCCCCAGTATGCGCTACTCTACGGTCCTCCAGACCAACAGGTAAGTACACTGGGACCATGCTTTGTGGCCAATGCCTGGGTTGAGTGGGGTGAATGAAAGATGGTGGGGAGGGGAGCAAATGAGGCATGCATCAAACGAAAGATGAGAGCATGTGCCACATGGCAAGGGTGGGGATGGGGGGCCACTCACATCGAGCATGCAGAAGGTGATGTTTGTTTTTCTTTCTCCCCCTGCACATGTCACATAGGTCAGCGCCCATCAGAAAATTAACATTTGGTGTGCCATCGCCAAGGATGTCCAGACCCTGGGGGTCCACAACAGACGGGGCACCCACTGCCGGAAGAGGTGGGAGGATATCCGCCGCGGGAGCAGGAAGACCGCGGAGGCTCTGCTGGGGATGGCCTTCCAACGTAGGAGGGGTGCCAGTCGTACTTTGACCCCCCTGATGTCCCGGATCCTGGCGTGGCCTACCCCGATTTGGATGGGCGCGTGAGGACATCACAGCAGACACAAGGGGGTGAGTACAAGCACATTCTGCTGATTTTGCGCACATTGGAGGTGTCTGGGTGGGGGAGAAGGGCTGTGGGTATCCCTAGGCCAGGGCATTTTCTGTAGGCTAGGCCCCTCCGTTAGGCATGGCCCTGTACCCCCGCCCCCCACCTCTGTAGGTTGCCTAGTACAGCTAATCATGGCCCTGTGTCACCTATGTGTGGAGTTGTCGTCCATAGGCTTGTAGGCCATGTCCCACGGATTGAGTAGTGTACCCCAAGTGCGCGGCGTAGTGCAGGGGGCTTCTGTGTCTGTCCTCTCCGCCAACGGTGTCGCCAATGCATGCACTCAACATGTCTTTGTTTCTCCACCCCCCCCCTTTTTTTGTGGTCTTCCTGTTCATGTGTGCATTAGCATCATCAGGCGGAGGAGAAGTGGCATCGGAGCACGAGGGAGATGCATCTCACATGGCCATGGAGGGCCATGCAACTGACTCTGATTTCACCAGTGAGACGGAGGGCGAGGGGAGATCCACAGCGGGGACACGTGGTGACACCAGCGACACAGACACGTCCTCGGAAGGGAGCTCCCTTGTGGTGGCGGCTACATCCGTGCCCACCGCAACAACAGGTACAGCCGCCACCCAGCGCGCCAGCTCCGCCCTCCCAGCAGCCCCTCAGCCTTTGCCCCGTGCCCGCTCACCCAGGAAGGTGGGCATCTCCTTCGCCCCAGGCACCTCAGGCCTTGCCCCAGTTACCCCTGCTGCCCTCAGTGAGGAGGTCATTGACCTCCTGAGGACCATCATTGTTGGGCAGTCTACCCTTTTGAATGCCATCCAGGGTGTAGAAAGGGAGGTGCACCGGAGTGATGCATACATGGAGGGCATTCATTCGGGTCAGGCTGCCCATCAGCGATCGCTCAACGCTCTGGCCTCAGCACTGACGTCAGCCATTGTCCCTGTCTCCTGCCTCCCTCCTCCAACTTCCTCCACCCAGTCCCACTCCCCTGTACCTCTGCCTATCCCAGACACACCATCAGACCAGCCTGCACACACCTCAACACCCAAGAGAAGCTCATCCAGATATAAGCACCACACATCACACAAGCATTCACACAAGCAACATCCACATGCAGACATGCCAACAGCCACTGCCTCCTCTGTGTCCCCCTCCTCCTCGTCTCCGTCCTCCCTCCCTGTGACGTCTCCACTCACACTTGCATGCACAACATCTTCAGCCACTACATCAATCACCAGCACACCCACCAGAACACTCCGCACACGTGCAGTCACCACCCCCACTACCATTTACACGTCCCCTGTGTCCTCTCCCAGTGTGTCTGTCACCCCCTCTTCCAAACCACACAAACGCAGGCAGCCAACCACCCAACAGCCATCCACCTCACGACAGCCTCCAGCACAAGCACCTGCACCCAAAGACACCAGACATCACTCTCCTACAACCACATCCTCTTCCTCCACTCCCATACCCACTACAACTACCTGTCCCTGTTTTACTAAATTGATTTTCCTTTCCAACCATGACCTCTTTCCTCAACTGACCCCCCCCCTCCATCTCATAAGACTCCAATCAGCACCTCAGCCACCACAAAACCTGGACCTACTAAGAAAATAGTCCAAGGATTTTGGAGTCCACCACCTTCAAGCCCAGCTACTTCGGCTGGGAGTAAAGAGACGGCCAGCCCACCCCCTGCAAAAAAAGCAAAGAAAGCCAGTGCCCGGCGCGAGAGGCCAAAGACAGCAGGCTCCACAAGCACTACCCTGGCACCGTTAGGGAGTGGGGTGCCACCTGGCACACCGGCAAAGGGAGGAAAGGGCCACAGACGAGCAGGGAAGGGTGGCAAGGGCAGCACGCCTGACAAGTCCGGCAGCAGGCGAGCTGCCCAGGAGGGCCCGACAGCCCCAGCCCAGCTGCCCAGGAGGGCCCCGCCAGCCCCAGCCCAGCTGCCCAGGAGGGCCCCGCCAGCCCCAGCCAAGCTGCCCAGGAGGGCCCGCCAGCCCCAGCCCAGCTGCCCAGGAGGGCCCTGCCAGCCACAGCCCAGCTGGGCAATGAAGGAGCGCCAGCCACTGCCCAGCTGGGCAATGAAGGAGCGCCAACTCAAGCAACGCTGAACATGGCAAGGACTGCCACGGCAAGCAGCGCTGAACAGGGCACCGCCATCTCAAGCACCGCTGAACAGGGCACCGCCATCTCAAGAACCGCTGAACAGGGCCCTTCAAGTCAAGAACCGCTGAACAGGGCCCTTCAAGTCAAGAACCGCTGAACAGGGCCTTTCATCTCAAGCACCGCTGAACTGGGCCCTTCATCTCAAGCACCGCTCCGCTGGGCCCTTCAACTCAAGCACCGCTCCGCTGGGCCCTTCATCTCAAGCACCGCTGAACTGGGCCCTTCATCTGAAGCACCGCTCCGCTGGGCCCTTCAACTCAAGCACCGCTGCGCTGGGCACCGCCGTCTCAAGCACTGCCCCGCTGGGCACCGCCGTCTCAAGCACCGCTCCGCTGGGCCCTTCAACTCAAGCACCGCTCCGCTGGGCACCACCGTCTCAAGCACCGCCCCGCTGGGCCCTTCAACTCAAGCACCGCTCCGCTGGGCACCGCCGTCTCAAGCACCGCTGGCCCATTGGCAGAAGGGGCAGGCCCGCAACTGTGTCGGGCAGGGCTGCACGAAACACTCGGGGCACCATGCCTCCTCCAGAACCAGTGGAGTCTGTAATCCACTTGTGAGACTGTGGCTTTGCACTCCCCAGGATGGCACAGTGGGCAATCCACCCACTGTAGAGACTTGTGAGACTGTGGCTTTGCACTCCCCAGGATGGCACAGTGGGCAACCCACCCACTGTAGAGACTTGTGAGACTGTGGCTTTGCACTCCCCAGGATGGCACAGTGGGCAATCCACCCACTGTAGAGACTTGTGAGACTGTGGCTTTGCACTCCCCAGGATTGAACAGTGGCCAGGGAGGCCCCTCGTCGATCTGGCATCGTGGACTCATCTGGCTGAGGTGCCCCCCCTTCCCTTCCCTCTGAGGTGCCTGTGGTTTTGCTATCTGATGCCCCTGCAGTGTTCTCTCCATTGGAGCCGGGTATTGTGTGTGGGCTTTGCCCATGTGTTTAGGCCCATTGGCCCACGAACAATGGCTGATACCCAATTTGGACTGGACAATTTACATATGTATATATAGTTAGAGATGTTTGATATATTTTTTTACTTAGCCGTACAATATACTTCAAATTTCAGGATCATTTATTTTTGTCTTTGCATTCTTCCGGGGGGCTTGGGGGTGTCACTCTGAGTTGTTGCTTTGCATTGATGTGTATGTAGTTGTGCGTGAGGGTGAGGGTGGGTGTGTTGCGTATGTGTGTCCCCGTAATTTTTTGCCTCCCCCATCCCCTGTGTCGTAGGTGCAGTACTCACCGTTGTCTTCTGCGGCGGCGTTCGTGCTCCTGGTAGAGAAGCAGGAAGACAATAGCTGGTAGGATGTGTAGTTCGGGTTCCATGCTGTCCAGATTCCTCGTGGAGTGTGTAGAGGTGAGCGTTTTCCGTTTGTTATGTCTGTTTCCGCCGTGTTTTTATTGGCGGGGCTACCGCCCCGGAAAAGGTGGTGGATTGGTGGGTTGTGATAGGGTGGGCGGTACATTGTCTCCCGCCTGTCAGTTGGCGGTCACCGCCGCGCTGTTTGTTTGTCCCGCCGTGGCGGTCGGAGTGTTAAAGTGGCGGTCTCTGTTGGCGGTTCCCGCCAGGGTCAGAATTCTATTTTTTTTACCGCCTGCCTGTTGGCGGGTTGGCCGCCGCTTTAACACCGACTGCCAGGGTTGGAATGACCCCCTAAGTCTCTTCCTACAACTAGTTGTAACTGTTGTCCAAACCTTACCGGCTTACTAGCAGTACCTCACCAGAAACACAATAGTAAAAGGTGATTTGTAGCAGTCGCTTACGCATGGACTCAAAGTACGATATCTCAGGGTTGTCATGGTTAAACGGAGATTACCCTTTTCTCATAGATTTATTATGTCTCATACAAACAAAGGCAATAACACAGTTGCAGTGAAGTTATAATAGTTTTTATTCAACATAACTGCAATTTGTGATAAGTTGCATGAACTGCAATGATTAGGATAATGAATATACCAAGCAACAACATTGTGAAGAAGAGAGTCACTGTTATAAAGACCCCCACCATTGTGCAATATATGAAAGAAATATATGTATATGTAAAAGATGGAATAAGCCCTAGTACCCTAAGGAGAATAGGTCTAACCTCCTACCTAAAGGAGAGCTGGGTTCGTTAAACCTAATCTGCCAAAGTCGTGTCCATGAGAGGAGCCCCCAACCCTCGTTACCTTGGAATGAGGTCTCTATCTCAGACTCCACAGGGACACGAAGACTGTGTCAGCGTCAGGATGACTGCAGCATTGGTATCCGCGATGGTGGCGATGCCCTCTGGTCGGAATCCCTCTGATTATCTATCTAAAGTGTGTTGTATTTATACAGATCTAGAAGGTCCTCTGACATAAGTGTTATTCATAACAATAGATAACAGGCATGCTTGGGACGGCAATTAATATCAAGAATCCCTCGAAAGTATAGAGAGGGAAAATCCCTAAGTGTGAATACCTACTGTATGTTTGTCTTTCGTGCTTGATCTTGACACCTTGGCGCAGTGACACTGATAATAGAACCCATAACAAGTGGCCTAACTATAAACAAGGCCGCCATCTTAAAGGAAATAAATAATTAAATGGACTAAGACAGAGCAAGCTAAGTAGGTTAAAAGTCACTGGGTGACGGGGGCACGAGTTTACAAGCCTACGGCTAAGCTAACTCCTGTTATCCCGTTAAAACAAACTAGGATTCACTACACCCTCCCCATTGCCGTAACAGGTATGATGAAGGTAAAGCAACCCAAACGCTAAAAAAGCTGCTACTGAACTAAAAGCCAAAAAACAAAAACGAAAACTCAAGCTAAAATGACAAAATAAATGCTGTGTGTTAAAATTTGTTTAAAAAACATACAGAGATGTTAATATTAACCATGACAAGTATAGCAAACTTTTAGTATAATCGCTTATTTTGGAACCGGGAACTGGTAAGCAAATTCATCAAATCATGAGTTATATGCAGGATCTTGAAGAATGTAATCGAAGTCACCATTCAAGGATCTTAAAAACGAGTCAACATCTTCTGAAGTGAAATCGAGAGCTGGATGGACAAAAGGATCCACAGAGCAGAAGTGAGCCACATTCACTGGTGTATCGACACTCGCTGCAGCGTCCTCATCCATGTTAGATCTTATAACAGAAGGCTCATAGGTGGCCTCGCGGAGCAACCTCAGTCTCAAGGGGCATGACCGTGTATGAACCCTCATCGGGGACATCAGCAGTTCGTGGTCCACAGGAGATGTTGGTGCAACAGCAAGACAGACCATAGGCAGATGTTCAAAGAGACACCATATGCAGCGGAATACCGGTTGTACACACCAGAGTAGAGGCCGGAATGACAATGACCAGTCAAACTTAGTTCCACCGGCAAAGGTGTACCGAAGATCCGAACCATGCGTTCACGGCACAGCGGGGTTGACGGGAGTGGCTCCATTGCTCTGTGTCGCTGGAAAAAAACAACCACCACGAATCAGAAAAAATAGCAGTAGCAGTCCGCCAATTAAAGCCAAAATAATTGGAAAGCCACCAAACACACTGGAAAAGAGAGAATGGATGGCTGATGGGATGACTCCGAAGACAGTCTGGAAGATGGACACGAAACCAGACCCGACAGCCTTAAAGAAATGAACAATCCCAGTTGTGCTTGAAGCATTGAATATTCTGGACACCAGCTCTCCAAAGTGTTTGGGGAAATCAGTATTTAAAAGGGATTGTATCTCGGCTGATGATCTCGCAATCTGGAGAGCATACGTCTCTTTTGCGGATGTCAAGGTGTTTCTGAAACAATAGCGCCTTTAGTCTACTCAACTTGTCATAGTTCACATTAATAGTATCAATGTGGGGCCACATTTCAGATACTTGTATCTCTCGTGTGGGGGGAAACAAAACATGGCCACAACACGTAACGACCTTCGTGACTGAGATTGCGTAGGCAATTCCAGGTCGCAAGCCGCAACAGCTGTCATCGTTCAGTAGAACATAACTCCCATTAGAAAGTACATGAAACACTAAACGAATCAAGGGAACGGGAGTACCCTTCAGAAAACATCCCAAATTTGCGACCGCCGCATTGCAAAGACCGTGAAGAGACACCTGTTTGCATATCATGGAATGACGAACAGCATTCTCACATTCACTTCCGCTAAGAAAGACCTCCTGTTCACCGTTCAAACATCGATACTCAAAGGGCAACTCCCACTCTTCCTTAATAAAGCTATCTCCTAGCCGTTCATATCATCCCACTGCAAGATGTTTCAGGCAGCTCGAGAAACGAAAGGTCGAAAACGGTAAATTAATAATGCCGTGTAAGAGCCAGATAGTTGAAGGACTCTCTGCTACCGTGAAGGGCAACTTATCTAACTTTTCTACTTGAAGCAAGGTGAAACGAGCCTCCCTTTTACCCATTGTCTCTTGTTCCTTGGAAAAATTAAAAGCAGCGAATAGTTCACTCCCATTAATGTATTTCCATGGAATGTGGCCACGTCTCAGTGTCTGCAATGCCCAACCCAGCTGCATGATGGAACGTAGCTGTGTTTGCCCATGATATAACCGGGACAAATCAGTCTGAGTGATATCAATAGCAGATGACACTATATTTGACAGTGAATAAATTCTGTTGGACAGCGTGTTCATGCCATTGTCGACAACAGCCAATGTTTTTTCCAAATTCTCCTTATCAAGTTGCCTTAAACGTGCAGCAGCCTCAATTTGGGAAAGTTTCCAAATTTCATTATACATAGCATATAAAAACCGTTTTGTGCGTTGTTTCCTAGGACCTAATAGGAAATCCTGTAAGTCTATACTGTCAGAAAGAGTGTTCAGGTGTTGTTTAACCGCTGTTAAAGTGTTTGTCTGCACCCATTGCTGACACAGCTTACCCACACTGTATGTTGTGATTATACCAGTACGTTGACCTGATAGAAAGCGAGGGTCTGGCCTATGAATGGAAAAAAACCCTGAAGAGTTCAAAAAACGCCTTTGACACTCATCAGTGTCGGTGGGCCATACCAACCATCCACCGGGACGGGAAAGTGAAGAATTATAAGCACCAGCCTTAACCATTGCATCTAGCCTATCCTCTGAAACATTAAGAAAGTGTTGCCAATCTCTAAATTTTGTCGGAGTAGGGATACTGGGCGTGTTCAGATCTTTAATTTTTGCTAACCCTAGACATGATGTCTGCTCAACAGTGTCATTTAAAAAAATCATTTGCACAGGAATCAAGCATGCTCGAAACAAAGCTTCCCTACCCTGTATTTGCCAATCTTGTGTCCCCCATACACTCTTCAAATCGATAGTGTTTTTCCAATATTCGTAACCCTCAATCGAGAGCCGGGAAACAAAGGGATCCGAATAAATCAGTTTTGTATCTGTTAGCAAAAGTTTTCTAAATTGCGCTGGAGGTAATTTTGAATAATACGATTCAGCTTTCTTTGTATCATGCCCAGAAAAGTATGTGAATTTGTCACTGTAATACTTTGGACTCCCCACCTGTGGTGTTGAACAGTGTTCCCATTGTGTGTAGTGTAAGAGAGGCCTACATCTAGTTGCACGGTGCAGGTAGTGATGTCCCCAATTGTTATAGCAGAACATTTCCCCATAATTCATTGTATAATCATATACATCATCACTTCCAAAAGCGGAGTAGTCCTTCATTTCAGTTAGCATTGAATCAACTGTTTGGACATCCCAATCATCAGAGACAACATTAGGTGTAATAACATCAGACATTGAAATTTTGAACACGTATGGTATTTGAATTATCTCTGTAGGCCCGTATATATCGAACGGAACTTTGTCCCATACAATCCCATCAGGAATTGGAATAGCTATAATATTGACAGGGGACAAATCACGACGGACCTTATGTGAAGAATGATGTGGTGTTAAAATTTCATCAACAGGCTCCACAGAGGAGCGATCAGCGATATAGTGACCATTAATCAGTAAAAAGAAAACTGTCACAAAACCAATCCATAAAAATAATGCAATAAATGTCAAACAGAACCATAGATAGTTCCATGGATATATCAAATAGTTCTTCTTAAGCCATCAATAGAATTTGCTACTACTCGAAAGTTTGTCAGTCTCAGTTGAGGATGAATCCGACGAAAAATCATCAATGTCTACAAAATAGCCAGAGGAAGTCTCTGCAAACACAGGACCCGGTGAATTCTCATCCACCGCTCGTGGAAGTTCTTGATAGACGTCATTAGCCGTGGAAGTGTTCGTGTAAAATACAGCCAAATCCTGAAGCGGGGTGGTCACCAAAGTTGTTACTGGAACCAACAAAAGTTCATTTTCCGCCCTCCCCATGGTCGAGGAAGTGTCCTGAACAGCAGTTGACATAGTTGCATAGTCAGTAGTAGTGATATTCATCCTACTATGTAGATGGATGTCCTGTTGGGTAGTGAGAGGGGGTCGGGAACTGCCCAAGGAACCTCCTGGTCTACTGTGAAGAATCGGCCACATGGTGTAATTTGATGTCATCAATGGAGATGAATCTGTTTGATTTGGAACCAGACAATGGTGGAAGGATGACAGTCCTGGTGCCTTTTATTCCCAAGACCGGTACAGGTGCTCTGTATGATGGACCAAATTCTTTTTTCACAGCGATCTTTTCATGAACCAGATCCCCAACGTTAGGAATCCAGCCAGTCGAAGTTTTCGCCAATTCCCTTATTCCCAAAGTGGCAGCACTTGTAGATGATTTATCATCACGGAATTGTTGAAGCTCCTGTAAAACAGTGAGACGTTCTTTTATGTCAAACGGTGTTTCTGCTGCCACCATACCAGGGGCATCGAGATCGGGGACATACATAGGTGTCCCAAAGAGAACCTCATATGGAGACTTTCCCCCCAAGGACCGTCTTGGCAGATTATTCAGTGCTCTCTGGACCCCATATAGGTGATGTAACCAACTGCGCCCTGAACCTAATACTTGAGCTGTTAAGGACTGCTTTAGATCACGATTCCGCCTCTCCACGACCGAATTTCCCTCAGGATGGTATGGTGAGGAGTAATGGAGTTCAACACCCATAGTTCTCATGGTGTCCCTGAAAGCTTTAGAGGCAAATGCAGGGCCCTGGTCCGAATGGAATGCTGCAACCGCATATGTAGCGATAAGGATCAGCAAATCTTTTATAACAGTCCGGGCGTCAGCCGACCGCTGTGGCCATACCCACAGGAATCTAGAACAGGAATCTACAGCCACTAAAATGTATTTATATGCATCATCAGGCTGCAAGGGACCACAATGGTCCAGGTACACACAATGGAGTGGCTTGTCTGACACTAAGAGGGATGTCTGCAGAGGGTGTCTGATATTTGCGCCCTTAATCTGCTGACAAATGTCACAGCAAAGGACATACTGTTTAGTCCGTCTGCATAGACCAGGCCACCAGTATCGTTGTTGTAGTATTGTTATAGTGGCCTGTATACCAGCATGTGCAGAAGCGACACTCTCATGTGCAGCTGTAATCAGCCCGAATCTTTGGTCTTCATTGGGGATCACTCGATCACCTACCTCAGGAATCGTTGCGAACGCAACATTCTGGGCACTGATATGATAAGTATAGTTCGTAGGGTATCCTTTCGGAAGGGTCTTGCCTGCAGCCGAAGCTTTGACGGCAATCAGTATTTCATTATCCAACCTCGTCCGAGAACGAGTCACTGCAGCCACAGAAGCCGTCGCTACTGATGCTTTGGCTGCTTCATCAGCCAATGTATTGCCGGCAACCTGTATTCCTACACGTTGGTGTCCTAATGTATGAACTACATGGACACATGGAAGCTTATCTTTAAGATCAGCCACCCTTCCCCACAACATTTTGTGTTTAATGGTGTTCCCTTTAGAATCTCTAAACCCGTTCAGTTTCCAATGATTGAGATATTCATTGTATGACTGGACGCAGTAATATGAATCACAGACGATTAAAGTCTGTGTTCCTGGCTCAGAATGTTCGAGCGCTAGAAGAAGAGCCTTAAGCTCGGCCAACTGGGCTGTGCAGTCCCCTAAGGTCTGAGTATAGGTATTGTGAGGATGGAAAACTCCGTCTTCCATTACCCCGCGCACGGCTGCGCAAGCTGCCGAGTATTGATGTTTAGTACCCACAGCCGGTTGTGCCGATCCGTCAGTATAAATAATGGTATCATAACTGTCTATTGGCAATATATGTAGAGGAGCGGGGTACTCCTGTTCATACTGGAGAAATTCTTATGTCTGAAGTCTTGGGTCAAACACATAATCAACATCAGTGGCGGTCAGAGACGTTGCCCATTGAATCCAGCGTGGATGTAATGCCTTAGCGTTTGGAACGCTTGCTTTAGTGACAGCCTCTAAGGCCGGCACCGGGGAGACAACAATAATGCGTTTCCCCTGGGCAAGTGGCCTCTCCTTTATGACGGCCATCTGAACTGCTGTCAGAATTTTTTCTGTAGGAGCAAAACGTTTCTCAGCATTCGAGTACAAATGTGATTTGTATGCTATCGGCACCGTGTCACCCTCATTAAAGGTGACATAGGTAAATCCAAGGGCACCAGCTATTATTCTGATGACCAAATTTGTTTTATTGTCACATGTGTATAAGTGTCTAGCTTCCAGCATGTCCCGTCGTATGTCCCTAAGGATGTGTGTGTGTTCAATCGTCCATCGTCTGCTAGAAAAGTTGGGCTGAATTAAGTCATAAAGTGGTTTGATGCGTTCAGCATAATCTGGAATGTATGTTCTGCCAAAATTAAAGAAACCCAGTAATGACTGTAATTTCTTAAGCGTGTTCGGAGGCTGTAGCTGAGCACACTTTTCTAGGAAGTGCAGGGCCAGGCTCTTCCCCTTGTTTGATAGTTCATATCCTAGGAACAATACACTAAGAAAGGCTATCTTGCTTTTCTTAAAATTAAATTTATAACCGAAGGCTGCAAATCCCAAAATGATCCGATCGACCCTCGCAAGATGAATGTCGAGGGCGTCGTCAGTGAGACAGATATCATCCACATAGGATAATGCATCGGAATCAAGCTCATGCAATATTGATGTTACACGGGCTGAAAACAGCTCTGGGCTGTTTTTATAGCCTTGGGGTAAACGACAAAAGCGTTTCTGAGAGCCAAAGGAAAATGCACTTAGGTCCCTACTTTCATGTGCTAAATTCTTGCAGAAAAACCCATTAGATATATCCAATGTAGTTTTATATTTTTTATGCACTATATTGTTTATCATCGCTGTGCTGTGTGAATTTTGTATAGCATATGTGCCTGTATGACTATTTAAGTGTCTATAATCAACCACTATTCTATATGAATGATCAGGTTTAGCAACGGGAAATAATGGATTATTCATTGCCGATGTACAGGGCTCAATCACTCCCTGGTATTCAAGTTGTGACAGTATCTCCGTCACCGGAGCTTTCGCTTCATGTTTAACAGGGTATTGTGGCTGCGGGTGCGGTGTAGACCTAACGGGAATTACATGACAAGGAGAGTCCTTGTCCCAACCTACATGATTACAGTATAGTGCAGGTGCCTGCGCTAAAGCCCATTCAGCAGCATAGGCCCATTCAGCAGCATAGGCTTTTTTGTCTGCCTTCGGAACAAGATCGGAGAAAGAAGGCAAAATGACATCTTCCCCATGTGGGAGCTTGCGGACATGTTCAGGTGGCCAGTCTCTCTCGGCCAACAGGATATCACTAGTAAGTTCATCCCAAAATATTACACTAATAATGCGTTCCACGTCTCCCTCTATCTGAATCGTTAAATCATAAACCCGATCGGGTGGGAGAATGCGGCCATCCGCCGTCTCAACCGCGATGTAATCGCTAGTTGCTGTCGCAACCAGATGATCTTTCAGACTCTGGCGACATATTGTGACCTCTGCCGTGCTGTCCAACAGAGTCACTGCCCACCTCTTGTTCCTCAACAGTGTTCTCAATACTACTGGCATTTTTAACGGTCAGTGCTGCCACTTTCTTCTTTTTAAATTGTGTTTTTTTCTGAGAAGTCTTTTCTTCTTTTTTAACGTTAGACTGTGGCGAGTCTTTCTTTTCTTTCACGTATTCCGGACGTCGATCTTGACGGCCCCCTCTCTCGCTACGTTTATCCGGTGCGTCCTGAAAGGAACGAGAAGGACATGAATCAATATATCTGTCTGGAGTTCTAATGTTATCCCTATTTCTGAGATTATACCTCCTTTCGGAGTACTCCGGATGTGGAGAATCAGCTCTTTTATTTCTCCTGTCTTTGAAATCTTTTTGTTTGTCCCAGCGCTTTTTAGAGCCCTCTTGTGCCTGCTTTGTACCTTCCTTATGGGTGGAGACGGTATGTCCAATTTTTTTGATTTGGCTCCCAAACCATCCCGTCCTATACTAGTATAGGTATCGGAGATTATTTTCGGTAGCTGTCTCTCTTGTTCCATATTTGGAGTTTCCCGGAGACGCTGGCGAATTGCCAGTGCCACCGCTTCCCCTTTAATATTACTTAGTATTATCGAGGAGACAGCGTCAAAGTTACGCATCAATTTCATCCCCAGATCCAGGGCCGGTGCAGCCCCATGCTCATTTTGTATTTGTTTTAACACTTCCGGTAAATTGGCAAGTGTAGGGGTACCATGTGTGGTAGTATAAACGGCAGCGAAGACTGTACCCCAAGTGGCACATTCATCCCCCGAGGGAACCATCCCAAACGGCAAGCACATAGTGAGCAATCTATGTTTTTCCTGTGGCCCCGTATGGGGGAACACAGCTTCCAGCTGATTTGTTTTCTGGACAATCCAGAACGGTATTTTTTCCCATTCCGTGGGCACTTTACCCATAATAGTATGCACTGTTTGTGGATTAATCCCAGTAGCCAATTGATATCCACCAGTGCTGGTGTAGTGTTCAATGTTCGCATTACGAACTGAACCAATTGTCTATATAATGCCATTAATTCATTATATAATATTCGTAAATCTGCGATCGGCATAGTCTGTATGCCCGGGTGAGGTGTATATGTGGCAAACATGGGCCATGTAGGCCCTTCATTACTTAAAGGACCTAGCCTCACCCGTCGTAGTACATGCGGTAGGGCGCCTTCAAACCAGTTCTGATGCTCTTGATATGTGAGCGATATTTCATGATACTGGTATGCTTCGTATCTTACTGGTATGTTTGCAATGTCATATGTGTGAAATGTGTGCGTTCGTTGGTCAGCCTCAGGAAAGGCAACCCAACAGTAAAACGTTTCTGTTTGGTAGGCTTCAGTCGCTTCTATAATCAGAGTAACATCCCCGCCCTCTTCTGTAAGGCCATGCGCTAATAAATGTTGTGTAAGTGCATGTCTAGCATTTGCAGGAATGTCTATGGTATTAGCCATAGTTGTTTAGAGAAACGGAACACCAAAAAATAGGGGAAGCTTTGCCTTTTAATTAGTTCGAGCTCGAACAACCTACAGCCTAATTAGGTGTTACCTGTTCAGCTGAGGAGGATTCTCCCAAAGACCACGGACGTCTCCGTATAATGGTACTGAGGGTACCTGTTGTCTGTGAGACAGTGATAATCAGGGTACCCGTAAATTAGTGCCTAAACACCATCGTTGGTGGCGCCATGTCGTAGTTTGGACTCTTGCTCTGAGCAAGACTGCTGGTCTCAGGATGACAGTACTTTAGTTTGTAGGTGACTAAGGGGGTCATTCTGACCCCCGCGGGCGGCGGAAGCCGCCCGCCTGGCGGGAACCGCCAGAAGACCGTACCGCGGTCGAAAGACCGCGGCGGTCATTCTGAGTTTCCCGCTGGGCTGGCGGGCGACCGCCAGAAGGCCGCCCGCCAGCCCAGCGGGAAACCCCCTTCCACGAGGATGCCGGCTCCGAATGGAGCCGGCGGAGTGGATGGGGTGCGACGGGTGCAGTTGCACCCGTCGCCATTTTCAGTGTCTGCCATGCAGACACTGAAAATCTGAATGGGGCCCTGTTAGGGGGCCACTGCAGGGGCCCCCAGGGGCCCCACGACACCCGTTCCCGCCAGCCAGGTTCTGGCGGTGGAAACCGCCAGAGCCAGGCTGGCGGGAAGGGGGTCGGAATCCCCATGGCGGCGCTGCTTGCAGCGCCGCCGTGGAGGATTCCCAGGGGCAGCGGGAAACCGGCGGGACACCGCCGGTTTCCAGGTTCTGACCGCGGCTGTACCGCCGCGGTCAGAATGCCCATGGGAGCACCGCCAGCCTGTTGGCGGTGCTCCCGCGGTCTTTGGCCCTGGCGGTCCATGACCGCCAGGGTCAGAATGACCCCCTAAGTCTCTTCCTACAACTAGTTGTAACTGTTGTCCAAACCTTACCGGCTTACTAGCAGTACCTCACCAGAAACACAATAGTAAAAGGTGATTTGTAGCAGTCGCTTACGCATGGACTCAAAGTATGATATCTCAGGGTTGTCGTGGTTAAACAGAGATTACCCTTTTCTCATAGATTTATTATGTCTCATACAAACAAAGGCAATAAAACGGATGCAGTGAAGTTATAATAGTTTTTATTCAACATAACTGCAATTTGTGATAAGTTGCATGAACTGCAATGATTAGGATAATGAATATACCAAGCAACAATATTGTGAAGAAGAGAGTCATTGTTATAAAGACCCCCACCATTGTGCAATATATGAAAGAAATATATGTATATGTAAAATATGGAATAAGCCCTAGTACCCTAAGGAGAATAGGTCTAACCTCCTACCTAAAGGAGAGCTGGGTTCGTTAAACCTAATGTGCCAAAGTCGTGTCCATGAGAGGAGCCCCCAACCCTCGTTACCTTGAAATGAGGTTTCTATCTCAGACTCCGCAGGGACACGAAGACTGGGTCAGCGTCAGGATGACTGCAGCATTGGTATCCGCGATGGTGGCGATGCCCTCTGGTCGGAATCCCTCTGATTATCTATCTAAAGTGTGTTGTATTCATACAGATCTACAAGGTCCTCTGACATAAGTGTTATTCATAACAATAGATAACAGGCATGCTTGGGACGGCAATTAATATCAAGAATCCCTCGAAAGTATAGAGAGGGAAAATCCCTAAGTGTGAACACCTACTGTATGTTTGTCTTTCGTGCTTGATCTTGACGCCTTGGCGCAGTGACACTGATAATAGAACCCATAACAAGTGGCCTAACTATAAACAAGTCCGCCATCTTAAAGGAAATAAATAATTAAATGGACTAAGATAGAGCAAGCTAAGTAGGTTAAAAGTCACTGGGTAACGGGGGCACGAGTTTACAAGCCTACTGCTAAGCTAACTCCTGTTATCCCGTTAAAACAAACTAGGATTCACTACAAGCATGCCTCCTCACCACACAAGCACTCCTCAATCTCCCTCCATACCTCCCACCTAATCACCTAATGCCCCTCTCCTGCATGCCACACCACCACCAAGCCCCAATGCCCACGTAGTTCCTGGCAAGTTCACGGGTAGCAGTGCCAATAACAATCACTATGACTCCCACAATGCACTAGCCCATCTACGTCAAAACTTGAAATGTGCACTCCACTGCACATCTCTTGCATGTATGACTATTGCACTAGCTACACCAACTGGATGCTTTGACTGAGGACCACTACATGCAATGACAGCAATGCAATTGCACTACACAATGTCAAACAAGGCCAAACACAGCCACATCACTGTCACCAAAGCTACTGGCCACTTATCCAGAGCTACAACCCTGAAATCGACTGAACATGGGCTAGAAAGTAAGAAGGTAAACCCCATGCACCAAATGCACAGACAGGACAAGTTACCATGTATGCACACATACCCTCCTCCCACTTGGACAACATGCTGTAATGTACAGCCATCCCCACTCACATCTAGCAAGCCTGAATTACCACGAGCAAACAGGGCACACCTGTTATGTGAAACATCACACAGGACTTGAAACCACCCACCCACCAAATGTTACAGAGCCTGATTGACACCAATCCTCATTGGAGCATGGTACACATGCCACAATCCACTATCCACAAACAATGTTTGCAGTGCTGAATCTGTCATTGCCATTGCTGGTAATCATGTCAAGCCACCGTTTGCATTAGACAAAGAGATCACCAATCACACGTCCCCAATGTAACTCTCTCCCACTCCATCCAGAGGTACCATGGAGAGAATGCCAGAGACAGCCAGCCCTCGTCAAGATTAAGGCCCCAGTGAGGACAACGCCTCTGGATTTCTGGACATTGACGACTTACCTGGCCCATCTGGGATACCTGGTCAGTCCACTACTCCCTGCCTCACCGTGCTCACATCAACCCCACCCCCCACCCTGTCACATCAACAGCACAGCCAACCCTTTATCCACAAACCTGTGTCCCAAGGACAGTTCAATCAATAGTGTGCCCCACAGTACAGGGACCTGAGTCGACCCCTCACACCCAAAACAATGAAGGTCCTGGTGACACTGGGAGTGGGCACACCATGCCAGGGGCACAGGCACATGGGAGCAGGGGGTGTGGGAGGGAACCTGTGGGCCAGAGGATGGGTTACCAAAGGGAGTCAAGTGACCAGCAAACCATCTCCCAAATCCTGAGAGCATACCAACAATCCTAGGACAGGATGGGCCAGATCATTATCATATTGAGGAAAAACCAAATGCTGCAGAGGGAATACCACCAGATGTCATGCAGCAGTGGCAGGCCCACAATGCCACCATGGCCTCCATTGCAGGGGTGCTCAGGGACCTCAACACCATCCTGCATGCTTCCACCTTCCACCAGCAGGCCCCTTCTACTAGCCCCACTCATCACCTGTTTGTCACTGTATGCACCATAGATTGTTTGTACACATTTACCCTGTGTGCCCAATAAACACCATTGATCACAGCAACAGCATATGTGTCTTTGTTTGAACATGTACAAATGTTATGTCAGTAAAATGTGATGTGGGTATGCCCCCCTGAACCAACAGGCAGTGTAATGGACAGCAGGTGGAGGCATCCTCTGCAGGACACACAGTACAACAGACATGTACCAGGGCAGATGTAAGATTGTCACTAGTCCAGGCACACACTGAAGTAAAATCATTCAACCAACCTGCAAAAGAGACCATGACACAGAGTTACATCAGGATAGAAGGCATGGTGCCACACATTGCACATATGTAGTACATAGTTGTCCAGCTCAGTGTAGATTGCATCCAAAGCAGGGCAACACATATGACATTTCTACATCTCCAGACACAGTAAATACATGGCAATTCACTTTAACTGCCATCTGTCATGTGCTAAACACTATTCTGCATACAGTTATCAACGGCTAATGAGCATGCATTCCTAAAGCCATAGGTAGCAGAGGCACTGATTTAAATAACACAGTCAGTGGGTGGAATAACATGAGGACAGGAGAATGCAGGACACATCGCTTTACACAGGTCTGTCCATAGGAGATGTGAATCTAGCTAACCCCCAGTGAGTACACATGTAAGATAAAATACATGTAAACTCTGCACCTTACATTCAAGCACTCACCTCACCCAACACACACATAGGGATAGAAACACATTACAACACCACTAATGAAACTAATCAGGAGGACTATTGTCATCAATCAATGTGGATACACATCACTTGCAAATACACAGTCAGCATACCTGTATGTCACTGGAAGTACTGATTGATGAGCTCAGTCACCTCCAAAGACGTCCAGGCACCTGAATCTGGCTCAACATCCAGAGAAGGTTAGGATATCCAGAGTCACCTGTGTGCATAAAGGTAGTACCTATTACAATACAGGTACAGTCACAGGGAAGATTGTGTTGACAGGTGCCATAGCAGAGACACACATCCAAATGTATACATAGCAATTACCCAAGCCCTCTCTGTGTGTCACCGTGCCATCATGTGTGGAACATTGCTGTTCCTCAGAATGTAAGAACCATACACAGATCCTAGAAACTTGGCTATCACCTGTGCAATGTACTGGTCTGCCAGACACACCACCTGAACCTTGATCAAGGTAGTTCTTCCTGTTCCTGTACACCTGTTCATAGGCACTGGGAGGGACCAGGGCTATATGGGTGCCACCTATGGCCCCTATCACATGAGGGATGTGTCCCACATCATAGAAGTCTGTCTTCACATGGGCCAAATCTCCACAATGGGGAAACCTGATGCAGCTGTCCAGGTGTTTGAATAAAGCACACAGTACATCCTTCAACTCAAGACTGAACATGGGCTGTGACATCCCTGCTGTCAAACCCACTGTATTCTGAAAGGATACAGTGGCAAGAAAGTGTAGCACTGACAGAACGTGTACTGTGAGAGCGGGATGACATAGGGATTTTGTATGGCAAGCAATAGATCATGCTCCAACTGGGCACACACATCCATGATGGTCTGACGATTCAGATGAATGATATGCCTGTCCTCCATGTTTGCAAGGTCAACTAGTGGTCGGTACACTGGAGCATGTCTTAATCTCCTCATGGCAGGGTATCTAGGATAGAGAGTTGAAAATGTACTAAGTGATAAGTACTTCACACATGTAAGCAGAACATATCATAATTGCACACACCTAACAATGTACACATGCGTCACACTGCTGACACATACCATTATGGGCAAGCTGAAGCATCACAGTGACATGCATATCACACATGTATTGGCTAAACTATGATGGCACAACATAGGCCTACTGCGCAGTTTGCACATAAATGTATATGATGCACTTATTTAGGGACGGCAAAGCATGATATGTGCGCAAAATGGCATCCTCCTGGCCTGCTGCACAGGACAGTTGAAGTGACCTAAGTCCGCCGGCGTATGTCGTCATGGCGGTAGGCGGTCGAACTGCTGTGCAACTTCTCAATGGATAACATTGCTGCCTATGGGGGATTGTGGCCAATGGCGATCACCGCTGGTGGTGACGGACTTGAACGCGGTGGCCTAGACCACCATTTTCTGCCGCCTTGCTCACTTGACTGCTGTGTCCTGTGCCTGGGAGCCATCATGCCACATCCTGCAGGTGATAGGGCCCCAGCGTTCACCTCAGAAGAGCTGGTGAAGATCATGGATGGGGTCCTACCATTTATGGCCAGCTGTATGGGGCACCAGAGTAACAGGTGAGCTCAATCCTAATGTCATGTGTGATAGGGGTGTCTGATGGTGCAAGGGGTAAGTGTACAGTGGAGGGAGTAGATGCATGCAGGAGACATGGAGTTGAGGCATGTAAGCCAAGAGGAAGGGCATGTGTGGGCACATGGTGAGTCTGATGTGTATTGTCCACTGCTGTTGGTACGGGGCATGCGTACCTAACTTTCATCTTCTGTCTGTGTCATCAATGCAGGTGAACTCCCATCAGAAAAAAGGGATCTGCCTTGCCATCGCCAAGCAAGTGCAGACACTGGGGGTCTACAGCCAGAGGAGCACCCACTGCAGAAAGCGGTGGGAGGACCTAAGATGCTGGGCCCGGAAGACCGTAGAGGCCCAGCTGGGAATGTCCTCCCAACGAGGTGCCCATCAGACCCTGATCAGACTCAGACCCTGACACCCCTAATGGCCCACATTTTGGTGGTGGCCTACCCTGTGGTGGATGGGCATTTGAAGGCAGCACAGCAGCCATAAGGGGGTGAGTACTGACTAAATCCTGGCACTTGGCTGGCCTTAATAGGGTTAATGTGCCTCACTTTAGGCAAAGTGATATTGTTGTAATGACATCCCGTGTATGTAGGAGGCTGGCCTGGTTTGTAGTGGGTACCTAAGGTACTTACACCGTATACCAGGTCCAGTTATCTCTTATTAGTGAAATGTAGGCAGTGTTCTAGCAGCTTAGGCTGTCTAGAGGAATTTGTAGCAGAGCAGCTTAGGCTGAACTAGGATACATGCAAAGCTCCTGCAAAGCCACTGTAGTTAGACAGTACTTATACACAATAAAAGACAATACTCAATGTTACCAAAACTAAAGGTTTCTTTATTTTAGTTATACAAAGCTAAAAATATCTTAAGTATTGTGTAAGTATTATACACAATATATACACTAGAGCCCAAAATCAGGTAAGTAAATAGTCACAGATTAGTGCAAACAGTAGAAAATACAATACAATGCAATAGGCCTATGGGCAACAGAAACCATATACTAAGAAAGTGGAATGGGAATCACAAATTCCCCCCTAGGCAAGTGTAGTGTGTAGAGGGGTGCTGGGAGTGTAAGAAAACACCAAAGGTAAGTAAAATACCCCACCCCAGAGCCCAGAAAAGTAGGAATAAAGTACTGCAAGCTTCCTCAGGACACACTACAAGTCGTGATAAGAGGTATTGCAAGAACCAAGCAAGACTGCAAGCAACAAATAGTAAATTCCTGGACCTGAAGACCTGTGAAGAGAGAAGACCAAGTCCAGAAGTCGCAGAAGATTCCAGGAAGGACAGGAGCCCCCTGTCAACCTAGAAGATGGTGCAAAAGAGGATTCTCTGGTAAGAAGAAGTCTGCAGAAGAGTACCAAAGAAGATGGCTGCGGGTTCCTGCATGGTGCAGGAGATGTCCCACGTCAAGATGTTGGATGCAGGCTGTTTGCGTCGCTGTATTCATCCAACAAGCCTTGGTTCAAGCAAGGTTGCAGTTTGCATCAAAATGGAGCTGCCTGGACCCAGGAGGGACCAGGGGGCCACAACTCGGACTGAGGAGGCAGAGGGGGGCTCCCAACACTGGAGAGAACCACAGATGGCCAAGCAGGTCCCACAGGAGTCACAGGACATGAGGACAGGGAAGATGCAAATTGCGGTAGGTGCAGCACAACAAAAGAAGGCCCCACGCCGCCAGAAACAACTCAGCAAGTTGTGCATTGCAGGATGGAGCACTGGGGACCTGGGCTTCACTGTACATGAAGGATTTTGGGAATAAGTGCACAGAAGCCTAAGGAGCTGGAGATGATGCAGTGCACAGGGGTACTGTCTCAAACCAGGAAGGCAAGCTCTTACCTCCACCAAAGTTGGACATCTGGACCTTAGGATAGTCTGGGTCGGGTTGGTCCACCACCTGTGTTCCAGGGAGCATGCTCGTCATCAGGAGAGGAGTCCCAGATAACCGGTCATCATCGCAGAAGGTGCTTGCAGGAGCAGGGAAGTGACTCCGTCCCTTCACAGGAGATTCCTTTGGTTCTTCTGGTGCAGGGTGAAGACAAGGAGTCCTCAGTGCGTGCATACCTTGGAAACTGTTGCAAAAGCTGATTGGAGCTGAAGTTGAAGGTCACAGGAATCATCCTGGATACTTTGTTGCGCTTCCTGGAGCAGTCTGCGGTTGATCCGACGGTCAGAAGCTGGTGCAGAGGATGCAGAGGATTCCTGGAGGAGTCTTGCAGGCTGAATCTGAAGAGACACCCACAGGTGAGACCCATAATAGCCCTGAGAGGGGGATTAGCTACCTACCCAGGCATGCACCTATCAGGAGGGGTCTCTGATGTCACCTGCTGGCACTGTCCACTCAGTGATCTCCAGAGTGTCCCCACACCTTGGAGAACAAGATGGCTAACGCCAGGTACACACTGGAGGAGCTCTGGGCACCACTCCTGGGGTGGTGATGGACAGGGGACTGGTCACTCCCCGTTCCTTTGTCTAGTTTTGCGCCAGTGAAGGGACTGGGGGTCTCTGAACCACTGTAGACTGGCTTATGCTAGGAGGGCACCATCTGTGCCCTCAAAGCATTTTCAGAGGCTCTGGGAGGCTACCCCTCCCAAGCCTGTAACACCTATTTCCAAAGGGAGAGGGTGTAACACCCTCCTCCCAAAGGAAGTGCATTGTTCTGCCTTCCTGGGACTGAGATGCTCAGACCCCTGGAGGGCAGAACCCTGTCTGTGAGGTGGCAGCAGCTATACCTGCAGTGCAAACCTCAGAAAGCTGGTTTGGAAGTACTGGGGGTCCATGGTGGAGCCCCCAGGATGTATGGGATTGGCCCCCCAATACCACATTTGTAATGAGTGGACACGACCATGATCTTAAACACCTCACATGGAGTTACCATTGTAAAGCTACATACAGGTGTTGACCTATATGTTGTGCACACGTGTAATTGTATCCCCACACTCACGAAGTCCATGGAATTGGCCCTGGACAGCGTGGGGGTACCTTTGCTAGTGCAAGGGTGCCCTCAAACTTAGTAACTTTGCACCTAGCCTTCAGTAAATGAAGGGTAGAAATATAGGTGACTAATAAGTTACTTAAATGCAGAGAAAATGGCTGTGAAACAGTGTGTGCACTATTTAACTCAGGCTGCAATGGCAGTCCTGAAGAAAGGGTTGTCTGAGCTCCTTATGGGTGGCAAAAGAAATACTGCAGCCCCTAAGGATCTCCTGGAATCCCAATGCCCTGGGTACCTAGGTACCATATACTAGGGACTTATAAGGGGGGTCCAGTGTGCTAATTGGAATGGGAATATGAAGTCACTAAACTATAGTGACTAATTTGGAAGTAGAGAGAGCATAAGCACTGGAGTTCTGGTTAGCGGAACTTCAGTGACACAGTTAAGCACTACTGACAACACACACATTAGGCCACAAACTATGAGCACTGGGGACCTGGCTAGCAGGATCCCAGTGAGAAAGGCAAAACATACTGACAAATAGGGTTTTAACTATGAGCACTGGGGTCCTGGCTAGCAGGATCCCAGTGAGACAGTAAAAACACACCGACACACACTGACAAACAGGCCACAAGTGGGGGTAACCATGCTCGAAAGAGGCTACTTTCTCACATTTGTCTATTGAAAATATATATCATGCACCCTGCCTGAGTATAGATAGTAGATGTGTTGGCATGCTTTACTGTCAGTGGATGTACATCTTTTATACTAGACATCTCCATGTCTGGATGTGGAAATAGTCAAATGGCATAGCCACATGTGTGAGACCATCCTGCCTATGCAATGCATGTGAATATTAGTATCACACTAAGCATTGCTATGACTAGCTCCATCCATCTGCCTTTGTGGCTCTGAGGAGTCAGTCCACTCCCATCTTTGTAGCAAACCTGTATATGCTACTGTGTGACTCTAGGTTAATCAAAGCGGCTGAATACATCACGTACTGGCCATGTTATTGACTGAATGTGGGGCTGCCATTACAGTTCCACTACAGATATGGCCTTCATGGGACTGGATCATTGATTTGATAGCTGTATTGTCATATATAGGTGATCTGCTGACCGTAGGGTATGTGAAGTTAGGCTAACTGAGATACTGATACATGTACAATTGATGAGGTCTGGTAGCAGACATTGTGCATTCCTAGGTGCAATACTTGTAGGGATGCTACCATTAAACCAATGGAATGGTACTAAAGGTAGTAAGTGCCTTTTGTATGTCACCTTGGTATGTATATGTGATACATGTGATGTATGACAATGGCATAGCAAATTATATGTTACATTTCAGAGTTAATGCCTACATCATGTCCTAATGGTAAGTTGGGGGCACATCTGATGGGCTGGGACTTTTCTGCTTGCCTTGGGAAAGCTAAAGTGGCAGATTAGGAGAATTTGGCCTATTGCATGTTACATGGCATGTAGATGTGAATCTAATATTGCATGTTGTCTCCCCTGGCTGACTCATGTAGTAGTGGGATGTGTAAGTAGTATACAGGCAGTGGTGTTGGTCCATGTGTGCCTATTGCATCAAGACATTTACCGTCTGAGATGTGTTTTGTCTGGCCTCTGTAACAGGTATTGTCATTTCTGGAATGTGGAAGTGTCATCTTGTGCAGTCTGACAGTTGTGACTGCATGCGTGGTTGCAATGTAAGTGGACCATGATGTAATATGTGTATTCCTGCAGTACATCTGGTGTGACGCTGCACTCAGTGATTGAGTATGGATGTTTCATATGTGATGTATGGGACTTTGTAGATGTACTTTTATTTTTATTTTTATTTTTTTTAATTCAATTTTAAGAACACAAAACAAAACCATACATTAATGCAAACATATCCCTCGACGAGGAAAATCAGAGAAAGATGAGGAACATTACAAACCATACAGCTTCAACGGGATCCCATGTCACGAGAGCTCTTTGCTAAAGTCTCTCCCTATACACTCAATATCGAGGGATCTATTCTCAAAAATCCTCCCCACTGGCGGAGAGAAGAAGTCCACAGCCCCGGCGCAGGAGGAAAACTTACATGCCAGTGGTCATAACCTAGCATCGTCGAACAGGAAGAACTACAGGAAAAGCAAATTGTTAAAACCTCTAAAAAGGCAGGTGGAGCACGCAGTCACATCACGCAGATTTATCTTACAACATAGTAACACACATGATCCGAAGGGGGATGAACCTCACGGATGGGAGCCATCAATCACGCAGCACACTCCGTCCGGGCCGCCAAGTATTCGTTCAGGGGGGCCCAAATATCCTTGGGACGGGACCCCTCTGGCATTAGTCCCCAAAATACCGACAGCTTATCATGGCAGAAAGCCGCATCTCGCAGCCATTCAGACCTACGAGGAGCTCTCCCCGACCCCAGCACATAGCAACCCTGCGCTTAGCCAGCAACATGAGGAGGCCTACTAGACGTCTATGCGGGCCCTGAATCTCATCCATACATCCCAACAGCGCAATCTTAGGGGAGAGAGGCAGCTCCAGCTTTATCATTCCAGCAATTGACCGCCATACCTCCACCCAAAAATTATACACCTCCGCACACTCCCACGCCAGATGTAAAAAGCCCGCATCCTGAGTCCCACAGCGAGCGCAGCATGTATCCGCCAGCAACCCCATGGAATGTAGTCTCTTGGGCGTATAGTATAGTCGATGCAAAAACTTAAAGTGCAGCAGACGCAGCCTATAATTCGGGGACAATGCTTTCATGTGCGCGCAACAGCCGCGCCACATTACCTCCGGGATAGGCTCTCCCATATCCCTATCCCATGCCATCCTAGAGGACTCCCCAAAACCTCCCCCTTGCTCCTGCAAAGAATTATACAGCTTTGTTATCAGCTTAGAAGGGGATCTCGCACCGCAAAGTACCTCCAGGGCACGAAACTCCGAGGGAGCACCAGACGCACCAAAGAGTCGATCCCGTAGCAAAGCACGGACCCGGAGAGCATAAAATTGCTGCAACGCAGTACCATCACAGCCCGAAAGTGCCTCGGAAATGTCCAACAGACGGCTGTCCACTACCCAGTCTCCCAGCACCATCAGGCCAGCGTCTTGAAGAAACCCACGCACCCCACCATCCAGGAACATCTGAGCATCAGCAATTGCCATAACAGGCAGCGAAGGGGCGAATGGTACAGAGACCCCGGACCGCTGCATCAGCGCCCTCCACGCTCTCGCCGAGCAAGCCACTGTATCGATTCCCCTAGAACGGGCTGGCATCCGCCTTCCAAGCACACGTACCAAGCCGTCCGGCCACACAGAATCACTCTCAGGCGCCAGATGTGGCATGTAGCGAGTCGGATTCAGCCAATAGTATGCAAAATGCGCATGAGCACAGTGATAATATAACTCCAGGTCTGGGGCTGCCAGCCCGCCCTGTTCAAATGGTAGCGTCATTTTCTCCCAGGCAATACGCGGCTGTCGCCCCACCCAAGCCAATCGGATGAGCGCAGACCTGAGGCGTCGAAAATAGCCCCCAGCAAGCGGAAGGGGAAGATTCACGAACTAATATAGAAATTTAGGGAGTACCACCATCTTGGCAATGGCAATGTGTCTGATCAGCGAGAGTGGCAAAGCGCTCCAGACCTCCACCTTTTCCTCCAGCCATGTCAGCGCTGCCCCATAGTTAGCAAGACGTAACGCATCCTCGTCACAACACAGGTGTATGCCCAAATATCGCACCGGGCCCTCCGCCCAAACCAAAGGATACCGAGAGTCAAATCTCTTCACGCTAGAAGTCAGAGGCAGGATCATCGACTTCGACCAGTTAATAGTGACACCAGAAAAATTCCAGAAGCGCACAATTTCATCTAATAAAATATCTAAATTCTGCCCTGGGTTTCGCACGTATTACGCAATGTCATCCGCATATAAAGATATCAAGACTGGGCGTTGCCGAAACTGTAAGCCACTGTTGCTGTATTTCTGTCGCAAACTCGCCGCCAACGGCTCCATTGCGGCCGCAAAAAGAAGCGGACACAGCGGGCACCCCTGGCGCGTACCCCGAGAAACCGGGAATGGAGCCGATACACTTCCATTAAGACGCAACCTGGCAGTGGGCAAAGTGTACAGCAGTATTATCCAGTTCACAAAGCTTGCGCTAAGTCCCACTCGACCCAAAAGCGCAAACATATACTCCCAAGCCAGGGAATCAAAGGCTTTGGCTGCATCAAGAAACACCGCAGCCACATCATCGCTCGCCTCCAATGAGCCCGCCAACGCGAAGGAGGTGCGCAAATTATGGCATGTGGACCTCCCAGGAATAAAACCTGATTGATCCGGAATCACTAATCTAGGAAGAAGTGGCTGCAAGCATGCCGCTATCATCTTTGCGAGAATTCTGTTATCAATGTTTATCAGGGAGAGTGGGCGATACGAATCACACCGCGTCGGGTCCTTCCCGGGCTTCAGAACTGTCATTATTAAAGCCTCCCGGAGGGAGGCTGGGAGTGACCCAGTCGCCAGAGATTCCGCATACACCTCCAGCAGACACGGAGCAAGGATATCCACGTATTCTTTATAAAACGCAGGGGTCAGCCCATCGACTCCTGGAGACTTATCCCCAGGTAAACTTAGAATCGCCGCTGCCACCTCCTCCACTGTAAACGGCATATCCAGATACGCCATTTGTGCCTCCTCAAACCACACCAGCGCAATGTTTTCAAAATACTCCTTCATATCTGCCTCCCTCAGATCTACCGGGCCGCATACAGCCGCGTAAAATATTCTATAAATACTTGCATCACGCCACTCGATCCGGTCACCCTGCCGCCCTCAGCGTAAATTTTCTCAGTAACATAATTACTGGCCCAGGGTCTACGCAGTAATCCCGCTAGCGTCCTCCCGGCTCTCTCACCCTCCCCGTACCTACGAGCCTGTGCGTGTCTCCCAAGGAAACAAACTTCTCTTAGAGAGGCCTCCTCGTACAAGGACACCTCCCGCCTGATTTCCGCAAGGACCTCACTTGACTATGTCGCCTCCAAGCGTCGTTCCAGCTCACCAAGCCTCCTTTCAATATCGGCCATCTCCCGCCTTAAGGCTTTCACAATCCCATGCTGCTTCGATAGGCACACCCCACGGATAACCACTTTGAATGCCTCCCAAATAGTGCCGGGAGATCCCACCAATCCTCGGTTCTCAACAAAGAATAGCCGAATCGCCTCCCGTACCTCCTCCCGGAAGATCTCGTCTCGGAGCGCTCCGCTGGGCAATCGCCACGTAACCATTGGTTGCAGCTCACTAGGTATCGCCAATTCTAATAATACCGGCGAATGGTCCGATAACGTACGGGCGAGATAATCTACCGCTCTAGTCCAAGCCTCCACATCTCTAGTGCTCAGCCATCGGTCAATACGAGACCAACTCCTATGGAATTAATTCAAGCAGGTGCCCTCTCGCACACCTACATGCCTCTGCCTCCACAAATCTACCAAAGCTCCGCTATTCATCACTGCCGCCAGAGATCTCGCCGATGAAACATGCTGCACCTTAGCTACGCTCTCGCGGTCCAACTTAGCATCTAGGACTACATTAAAATCACCACCCCAGATCACAGCTCCAGCACCCAAGGACTCCACAAGGCGCCACACCTCCAGGAAAAATTCCGGGTCATCAACATTCGGCCCATACACAGCCACAAGTCGGCAAGCCCTGTCCAGCAACATTCCACTCAGTAACACATACCTGCCGTTGGGATCAATAATAATTTCGCGCGTACGCCACTGCAATCCTTTGCGGATAATAATTGCGACCCCGCACGAGTAGTTAGAATACGTAGAGCAATGTGTCTCCCCAACCCAGCCAGCTTTCAGTCTGCCCACCGCAGACGCCATCAGGTGCGTCTCTTGTATCATACAGATATCAATACCATGTCGCTTAACATAAGCAGTCACCAGCCGGGCTTTCCGATTATCGTTGAGCCCCCGCACATTCCATGTCAAGCATCTAACAGTAGAGGCAGCATCACCCCTCATCCAGGATTATAGCCATACAACACTGCGCGTGAACACATCTCTCCACCTGCCAAGAGCTTAACGAAAAGGTAACTTGAAACAGTCCCAAATTGGCCCAAACCCCCCACCACCCACACAGGCCCCCCAATCGGACCCTCACAGTGACCCACCCATCCAGCCCCAAAGCCACCCCGTAAACTTAAAGCAAGCAATAACCAGACTCATCCAAGGGGGCAGAAGCCTGCCAAACAGCTCTCCACCCAGACTGTTCTAGGTGAGAGGGGCCATTGGGCCAAGCAGTAGCTACACATCAGGGGCCTGATCACGGAGCAGACCCGCACGCACCCACAACCCCAGCCATAGCAGTATCTTATGCAAGCCGGTTAGTTAGATACAATGCTGTTCTAAGATACGGAAACGCTGCAGAGTGTATCGGACCACGCAGCGGTTTCCCGAACCCAAATAGAATTTAGATACCAACCGAGAGATACAGACGGAGACTATCTCGTTATAAGAATTGTTTTGGACTGATTATATGACATTAAGCCCTGATGAAGTCCTCAAGAGAGAAACTTCTCAGAGGATGAAACACGTGTTGGCTGTTCTTGTGGAGCACAATAGAACACTATGAATTAAACTGGACTCTGAGACAAACACGAGTTTGTCGTACTTTCACCAAGGAGATTGGACATTTGAACTTACTTCTAATTTGATATCATGAGTGCTCTGACATCTGTTTTTTTGCTGTTTTGTTTCCCTTGAGACATTGGAGGACGAGGGAAGATCCTCTTGTCAGTAGCACCGTGCCATGAATGGAATGTTTTGATTTTAATGGACGTTCTGTGAGCGCCCTAAATCCTATGAATTTCTTCCTAACCAGCACTGTTTTGAAAACTTAGTCGCCTGCTTTGGATCCGAGAAATACAGCACCTTGCCCTCGTGTCGCACCCTCAGTTTAGCCGGGTATAACAAGGCAAACCCAACTCCAGCCTGGCTCAGTAGACGCTTCGACGTCAGAAAGGCCCGCCTCTGGGCCTGTTCACCTGGGGTGTAATCAGGGAAGAAGTTGATTTCAGAGTTCTTATATACTAGAGTTCTTCTCTCCTTGGCCAACCGGAGGACAACGTCTCGGTCCCTGTAATTCAATAGACGTGCAATAATTGGGCGTGGAGGAGTACCAGGAGGGGGCCGGGACCCCAAGGATCGATGTGCCCTCTCAATCACCAACAGCCGTGAGAGCTCGCCGGCAAACAGCTCCTGCAGCATATTCTACACGAAGTCTTCCATACGACCCATATCAGTTGCCTCCGGCAGGCCCACAATGCATATGTTATTACGCCGCGATCGTGCCTCCAAGTCCTCATTTTTATTCCGTATCACCTCTAGGAGACGCTCCATTTGCGCAATCTGTTCTCTATCACCACTGCGCGCATCCTCCATTTCAGACGTACGTGATTCCAGAACCTCAAACCTGGCATCATGGTCATCGACCCGGGCTCTGATGCGATCCAGCCGTTCCGACACATGGTCCAGCTTAGCGTCAATGCCTGCCAAGCTGGTCTTAAGTTCCAAGAACATGGACCGCACAGACATCTCTGGAGACTCTTCTTCAGTCCCGGCGTCCCCAGGTTGGGAGGCGGAGGGGGCACCATGTTTTTCTCCACCCGAGAAGGTGAGTTTAGCTTGTCGCTTATCTGCCTTGCTCATCATTCAATACATCACGAGTAATCACAGCATGCGCCAGCTCAGGAAAAAAAGACGAAAAGTTCAGAGGACCTCTCCAAAAATCATCCAACTGGCAGCACAGTTCTCCTCACTGGGCCACCAGACAGCTTCCAGGCGCACCGGCCCGCCGCCCGGCCCATCCAGGCCAAACCAGCCTCCTGTGTAGGGACTCCGCCAACTCTACCAATAGCAAAGTAATCCACGCAGCACAAGAGGGGGGAGGAAAGGGCATCAGGCGGGCTCCAGATTCCAGAGTCGGGGTGTTCCACAGCCCCAAGTCACCAGGAGACCACTCAAAAGCACTCTACCGCACCAGCCCGGACCTCCGCGCTCCACCTCACCTCCTGCACCAGTGTCCACTTGATCCTCTCTGCCCGGGGGAGTTTAGGGTCTGCAGTGCGATATGGAAGCCTCCTCCAACAGGGATCCGCAGGTGAGTACCTCAGGGCCAAGTCGCCGCTCCGACCGGCAGTCCTCACACCAGGCCTAAAGTTCCAGGCCCTCGCCCCCTCCGGCAGTCTCACCGTCCGGGGGCCGGGCAACTCTTCCCCTCTGCGCGCTCTCCGCACGTGTTGGCCGTCCAGGCCCAGCATACACCAGCCGGGAGCCCGAGAATCAGCAGGCCCAGGAAAGTCCTCCGGCCAAAGGGCCACGAGGACCCAGGGGGCCGGCACCAACAGCCGCGGTGCACACCAGGGAGGGGGGGGGGGCGCGGCTCGATGAGAGCTATATGCTTACCCATTTTCAACCTATCTCTCTCTGTCTCTCCCGCCCTCTCTCTCTATTTGTGTGCATCAGCATCATCAGGCAAAGGAGAAGGGGCACAGGTGAGAGGGGAAGCAGCAGCCCACGGGACCCAGGAAGATAGAACCAGCAAGGGACCCAGTGGGGCGGAGGGCACGGTGTAGGAGGCTGGACTGGCTTGTAGTGAGTACCAAGGGGTACTTGCACCTTGCACCAGGCCCAGTTATCCCTTATTAGTGTATAGGGTGTCTAGCAGCTTAGGCTGATAGATAATGGTAGCTTAGCAGAGCAGCTTAGGCTGAACTAGGAGACGTGTGAAGCTACTACAGTACCACTTAGTGTCATATGCACAATATCATAAGAAAACACAATACACAGTTATACTAAAAATAAAGGTACTTTATTTTTATGACAATATGCCAAAGTATCTTAGAGTGTACCCTCAGTGAGAGGATAGGAAATATACACAAGATATATATACACAATAGCAAAAATATGCAGTATAGTCTTAGAAAACAGTGCAAACAATGTATAGTTACAATAGGATGCAATGGGGAAACATAGGGATAGGGGCAACACAAACCATATACTCCAAAAGTGGAATGCGAACCACGAATGGACCCCAAACCTATGTGACCTTGTAGAGGGTCGCTGGGACTATTAGAAAATAGTGAGAGTTAGAAAAATAACCCTCCCCAAGACCCTGAAAAGTGAGTGCAAAGTGCACTAAAGTTCCCCTAAGGACAAAATAGTCGTGTTAGAGGAATAATGCAGGAAAGACACAAACCAGCAATGCAACAACTGTGGATTTCCAATCTAGGGTACCTGTGGAACAAGGGGACCAAGTCCAAAAGTCACAAGCAAGTCGGAGATGGGCAGATGCCCAGGAAATGCCAGCTGCGGGTGCAAAGAAGCTTCGACTGGACAGAAGAAGCTGAGGTTTCTGCAGGAACGAAAAGGGCTAGAGACTTCCCCTTTGGTGGGCGGATCCCACTCGCCTTGGAGAGTCGTGCAAAAGTGTTTTCCCGCCAAAAGGACGCCAACAAGCCTTGCTAGGTGCAAATCGTGCGTTTGGCGTTTTTGGACGCTGCTGGGGCCCAGGAGGGACCAGGAGGTCGCAAATTGGACCTGAAGAGAGAGGGGACGTCGAGCAAGATAAAGAGCCCTCACTGAAGCAGGTAGCACCCAAAGAAGTGCCAGAAACAGGCACTACGAGGATGCGTGAAACAGTGCTCGCCGAAGTTGCACAAAGGAGTCCCACGTCGCCGGAGACCAACTTAGAAAGTCGTGCAATGCAGGTTAGAGTGCCGTGGACCCAGGCTTGGCTGTGCACAAAGGATTTCCGCCGGAAGTGCACAGGGGCCGGAGTAGCTGCAAAGTCGCGGTTCCCAGCAATGCAGCCCAGCGAGGTGAGGCAAGGACTTACCTCCACCAAACTTGGGCTGAAGAGTCACTGGACTGTGGGGGTCACTTGGACAGAGTCGCTGGATTCGAGGGACCTCGCTCGTCGTGCTGAGAGGAGACCCAAGGGACCGGTAATGCAGCTTTTTGGTGCCTGCGGTTGCAGGGGGAAGATTCCGTCGACCCACGGGAGATTTCTTCGGAGCTTCTGGTGCAGAGAGGAGGCAGGCTACCCCCACAGCATGCACAAGCAGGAAAACAGTCGAGAAGGCGGCAGGATCAGCGTTACAGAGTTGCAGTAGTCGTCTTTGCTACTATGTTGCAGGTTTGCAGGCTTCCAGCGCGGTCAGCGGTCGTTTCCTTATCAGAGGTGAAGAGGGAGATGCAGAGGAACTCGGATGAGCTCTTGCATTCGTTATCTAAAATTTCCCCAGAGACAGAGACCCTAAATAGCCAGAAAAGAGGGTTTGGCTACCTAGGAGAGAGGACAGGCTAGCAACACCTGAAGGAGCCTATCACAAGGAGTCTCTGACATCACCTGGTGGCACTGGCCACTCAGAGCAGTCCAGTGTGCCAGCAGCACCTCTGTTTCCAAGATGGCAGAGGTCTGGAGCACACTGGAGGAGCTCTGGACACCTCCCAGGGGAGCTGCAGGTCAGGGGAGTGGTCACTCCCCTTTCCTTTGTCCAGTTTCGCGCCAGAGCAGGGGCTAAGGGGTCCCTGAACCGGTGTAGACTGGCTTATGCAGAATTGGGCACCTCTGTGCCCAACAAAGCATTTCCAGAGGCTGGGGGAGGCTACTCCTCCCCTGCCTTCACACCATTTTCCAAAGGGAGAGGGTGTCACACCCTCTCTCAGAGGAAGTTCTTTGTTCTGCCATCCTGGGCCAGGCCTGGCTGGACCCCAGGAGGGCAGCTGCCTGTCTGAGGGGTTGGCAGCAGCAGCAGCTGCAGAGAAACCCCAGGAAGGGCAGTTTGGCAGTACCAGGGTCTGTGCTACAGACCACTGGGATCATGGGATTGTGCCAACTATGCCAGGATGGCATAGAGGGGGCAATTCCATGATCATAGACATGTTACATGGCCATATTCGGAGTTACCATTGTGAAGCTACATATAGGTAGTGACCTATATGTAGTGCACGCGTGTAATGTGTCCCCGCACTCACAAAGTTCAGGGAATTGGCTCTGAACAATGTGGGGGCACCTTGGCTAGTGCCAGGGTGCCCTCACACTAAGTAACTTTGCACCTAACCTTTACCAGGTAAAGGTTAGACATATAGGTGACTTATAAGTTACTTAAGTGCAGTGTAAAATGGCTGTGAAATAACGTATACGTTATTTCACTCAGGCTGCAGTGGCAGGCCTGTGTAAGAATTGTCAGAGCTCCCTATGGGTGGCAAAAGAAATGCTGCAGCCCATAGGGATCTCCTGGAACCCCAATACCCTGGGTACCTCAGTACCATATACTAGGGAATTATAAGGGTGTTCCAGTAAGCCAATGTAAATTGGTAAAAATGGTCACTAGCCTGTCAGTGACAATTTGGAAAGAAATGAGAGAGCATAACCACTGAGGTTCTGATTAGCAGAGCCTCAGTGAGACAGTTAGTCACTACACAGGTAACACATTCAGGCACACTTATGAGCACTGGGGCCCTGGGTTACCAGGGTCCCAGTGACACATACAACTAAAACAACATATATACAGTGAAAAAATGGGGGTAACATGCCAGGCAAGATGGTACTTTCCTACACAACCCCCCCCAAACGAAGGACAATAAGACTAGCCATGACCTGATGAGTCTTCATTGTCTAAGTGGAAATATCTGGAGAGTCCATCTGCATAGGAGTGGCTACTCCCAGGTCTATGTTCCACTGTATAGTCCATTCCCTGAAGGGATATGGACCACCTCAACAATTTAGGTTTCTCACCTTTCATTTGTTTTAGCCAAAGTAGAGGTTTGTGGTCTGTCTGAACAATGAAGTGAGTGCCAAACAGGTATGGCCTCAACTTCTTCAGAGCCCAGACCACAGCAAAGGCCTCCCTCTCAATGGCAGACCAACGCTTTTCTCTAGGGGTCAACCTCCTACTAATAAAAGCAACAGGTTGATCCTGGCCCTCAGAATTAAGTTGTGATAGGACTGCCCCTACTCCTAATTCAGATGCATCAGTTTGGACATAGAATTTTTTAGAGTAACAAGGGCTTTTCAGGACAGGTGCAGAGCACATGGCCTGCTTCAGCTCCTCAAAAGCTTTCTGACAGTTTGCTGTCCATAATACCTTTTTAGGCATTTTCTTGGATGTGAGGTCATTAAGAGGGGCTGCAATGGAGCCATAGTTCTTAATGAACCTTCTGTAATACCCAGTGAGGCCTAGGAAGGCTCTCACCTGAGTCTGAGTGGTAGGGGGAACCCAATCAATAATAGTTTGGATTTTCCCCTGAAGTGGTGCAATCTGTTCCCCACCAACAAGGTGTCCCAGATAAACCACCTTACCCAGCCCTATCTGGCACTTTGAAGCCTTGATAGTGAGGCCTGCCTTTTGCAGGGCCTCCAAAACTTTCCATAGGTGGACCAGGTGATCATCCCAGCTGGAGCTAAAGACAGCTATATCGTCCAAATATGCTGCACTGAAAGCTTCCAGCCCTTGCAGGACTGTGTTCACCAACCTCTGAAAAGTGGCAGGTGCATTTTTCAAACCAAAAGGCATTACAGTAAACTGGTAATGTCCTCCAATGGTAGAAAATGCAGTCTTAGATTTAGCATCTTCTGATAATTTGATCTGCCAATACCCTGCAGTCAAATCAAAAGTGCTTAGATACTTGGCAGATGCCAGTGTATCTATAAGCTCATCTGCCCTGGGTATAGGGTGAGCATCAGTTTTGGTTACCAAGTTGAGACCTCTATAATCTACACAAAACCGCATTTCTTTCTTTCCATCTTTAGAATTGGGTTTTGGTACCAGTACCACAGGAGAAGCCCATGGACTGTCAGAGTGCTCAACCACTCCTAGTTCCAACATCTTCTGAACTTCTTGCTTTATGCAGTCCCTGACATGGTCAGGCTGCCTATAGATCTTACTTTTGACAGGTAAACTGTCTCCAGTATCTATAGTGTGCTCACACCAAGAAGTGGTGCCTGGCACAGTAGAGAAGAGTTCTGAAAATTGTCCTAGGAGATTTATGCAATGGTCTTTCTGCTCAGCAGTAAGACAATCTGCCAAAACTACACCTTCCACAAGAGCATCTTGTTCTGTGGAAGAGAAGAGATCAGGTAGAGGATCACTGTCTTCTTCCTGTCCCTCATCAGTTGCCATGAGCAGGGTGAGATCAGCCCTGTCATAGTAGGGTTTCAGGCGGTTGACATGGAGCACCCTAAGGGGACTCCTGGCAGTGCCTAAGTCAACCAAGTAGGTCACTTCACCCTTCTTTTCAACAATTGTGTGGGGTCCACTCCATTTATCTTGGAGTGCTCTTGGGGCCACAGGCTCCAAGACCCACACTTTCTGCCCTGGTTGGTACTGAACCAAAACAGCCTTCTGATCATGCCATTGCTTCTGGAGCTCTTGGCTGGCCTGAAGGTTTTTACTGGCCTTTTTCATGTACTCAGCCATCCTTGATCTGAGGCCAAGTACATAATCCACAATATCCTGCTTAGGAGCTTTTAAAGGTTGTTCCCAACCCTCCTTTACAAGTGTGAGTGGACCCCTAACAGGGTGTCCAAAAAGAAGTTCAAAGGGGCTGAAGCCCACTCCTTTCTGGGGTACCTCCCTGTAGGCAAAAAGGAGGCATGGTAGAAGGATATCCCATCTCCTGCGGAGTTTTTCAGGGAGACCCATAATCATGCCTTTGAGAGTTTTATTAAATCTCTCCACCAGTCCATTTGTTTGTGGATGATAGGGTGTTGTGAACTTGTACGTTACACCACACTCCTTCCACATGGCCTTTAAGTATGCAGACATGAAATTGCTTCCTCTGTCTGATACTACTTCCTTTGGGAAGCCCACCCTGGAAAATATTCCCAGGAGGGCCTTTGCCACTGCAGGAGCTGTAGTGGTCCTTAAAGGAATAGCTTCAGGATATCTTGTGGCATGGTCCACTACCACCAAGATAAACCTATTGCCTGAAGCAGTAGGAGGGTCAAGGGGGCCAACTATGTCAACCCCTACCCTTTCAAAGGGAACCCCAACCACAGGCAGTGGGATAAGGGGTGCCTTTGGAGTGCCACCTGTCTTGCCACTGGCTTGACAGGTTTCACAGGACTTACAAAATTCCTTTGTGTCCTCAGACATCCTAGGCCAATGAAACAATGGAACCAATCTGTCCCAAGTTTTCATTTGTCCTAGGTGCCCAGCTAAGGGAATGTCATGTGCCAGTGTTAGGAGGAACTTTCTGTACTCCTGAGGAATCACTAATCTCCTGGCAGCTCCAGGTTTAGGATCCCTATGCTCAGTGTACAAGAGGTTGTCCTCCCAGTAAACTCTGTGAGAGTCACTGACATCCCCATTAGCCTGTTTGACAGCTTGCTGTCTGAGACCCTCTAATGTGGGACAGGTTTGCTGTGCCACACTCAGCTCCTCTCTGGCAGGCCCCCCTTCACCCAAAAGCTCAGCAGTATCTGCTTCCAGCTCCTCTGGTGTAGGTTCTGCACAGGGAGGGAATTCTTCTTCCTCAGAAGTAGAATCCACTGTAGAGGGAGGGATAGTAGGAAGTGGTTTGCTTCTACTAGCCCTAGCTTTAGGGAGCACTTGGTCCATTGTTCCAGGATCCAATCTTCCCTGTCCTTTTTGCTTTTTGGCCTGAGCCCTTGTCAAAGCAAAAATATGCCCTGGGATGCCCAGCATTGCTGCATGGGCCTCCAACTCCACATCTGACCAAGCTGATGTCTCCAAATCATTCCCTAATGGACAGTCTACAGGTAAATCTGAAGCTACCACAACTTTCTTTGGACCAGTTACCCCCCCCCAGTTGAGATTTACAACAGCCATGGGGTGGCTTTGTGTTATGTTGTGAGCATCGGTTACTTGGTACTGGTGTCCAAGTATGTGTTGTTCAGGGTGCACCAGTTTCTCAATCACCATTGTGACACTGGCACCTGTGTCCCTGTAGGCCTGGACCTCAACACCATTTATTAGGGTTAGTTGCTTGTACTTCTCCAAGTTATGGGGGCAAGCAACCAAAGTGGCGAAATCAATAGCCCCTTCAGAGACTAAAGTAGCCTCTGTGGTCTCCCTAATCAGACCAACCCCAACTAAATTACCAAAAGTGAGCCCAGCTACTCCCTTGGATTGGCTATTAGTAGGTTTGCTCCCACCACCACTGCTATTAGTAGGGACACTAGGTGTAGCAATAGGGGTTGTAGTGGTAGGAGCAGTGGTGCCTTTCTTTGGACAACTGGGATCTGTTGTCCAATGGCCTTTTATTTTGCATAAATAGCACCATGGTTTCTTTTCCTTGTTCTGATTAAAGGAGGATTTGGACCCACCCCCCCCACCAGAGTGTTTTTGTGGGCCTGATGAAGACTAATTTTTAGATTTGTCCCCACCCTTGTCAGAAGACTTACCATCCTTCTTTTTGTTGCCATCTTTGTCACCCCCTGTATGAACTTTTCTGTTCACTCTTGTTCTGACCCATTTGTCTGCCTTCTTTCCCAATTCTTGGGGAGAGGTCAGATCAGAGTCCACCAAGTACTGGTGCAACAAATCAGACACACAATTATTAAGAATATGCTCTCTCAGGATTAAGTTATACAGGCTGTCATAATCAGTAACTTTACTGCCATGTAACCACCCCTCCAAGGCCTTCACTGCCTGGTCAATGAAATCAACCCAGTCTTGTGAAGACTCCTTTTTGGTCTCTCTGAACTTTATCCTGTACTGTTCAGTGGTTAAGCCATAACCATCCAGGAGTGCATTCTTAAGAACTTGGAAATTATTAGCATCATTTTCTTTCACAGTAAGGAGCCTATCCCTACCTTTTCCACTAAATGATAGCCATAGGATAGCAGCCCACTGCCATTGAGGGACATCCTGTACAACACAGGCCCTCTCAAGTGCAGCAAACCACTTGTTAATGTCATCCCCCTCCTTATAAGGGGGAACTATCTTGTGCAGATTCCTGGAATCATGCTCTTTTGCAGGATGACTATGAGGAATACTGCTGCTGCCACCATGGGTATCTAAACCCAACTTCTGTCTTTCCTTCTCTAATTCAAAAGGCTGTCTATCCAAATCCAGCTGTTGCTTTTTAAGCTTCAGTCTGGTTTGTTCCACCCTCAACTTATTGAGTTCCCTCTCTAACATTCTGTCATCAGGGTTGGTGGGAGGGACATTTCTAGAAACAGAGCTATGATGGGAATGAACAGAAGGAGACCTGTCCCTTACAGAAGCCAACTTAACAGCTTGGTTTACAGAAACATTACTACCAGTATGGTGAGAATAAATGCTTTTGCTATGATGTGAGACAACACTATTTATTTGGTGTGGCTCATCATCATTACCATCTATGCTAGATTGTCTAGTAATGGGCAGGCTAGGAAGTTTCTTTCCTGAATCTTTTCCTGGGGGAGTCCCTGAATCAGATTGGGAACTATTAGGTACTTTTTCAACAGATGGGGCACCTATGGCCTTATCCTGTTCTCTAAGCATGTTAAGTAACAGTTCCAAGGAAGGATTCTTCCCTACACTCAAACCTCTCTCTATACAGAGACTCCTTGCTCTTTTCCAGCTAAGGTTGTCATATGCAAGTTTGGACAGATCAACACTTTGGCCTGTGCCAGACATTTTTAGAGAGAGTTAAAGTGATAGAAAAAGAGAAAAAAGTTTTCAGAACTTTTTGGAAAGACAGAAAAAAAACTTTTTAAACTTTTAAGAACTTTTTGAAAGTTTAGGAGTACTTTTCAGCACTTAGAAAAGAGTGAAAAGAGGAAATGCAAAACTTTTTGGCTATGTGTATATACACTGACCTTGTTTTGTATATTTTTCTCTTATGAAAAGTACAATGACAAGAGTGGTAAATAGTCTCAAGCACTTATCCCACCACTGCACAACCAATGTAGGAGGCTGGACTGGCTTGTAGTGAGTACCAAGGGGTACTTGCACCTTGCACCAGGCCCAGTTATCCCTTATTAGTGTATAGGGTGTCTAGCAGCTTAGGCTGATAGATAATGGTAGCTTAGCAGAGCAGCTTAGGCTGAACTAGGAGACGTGTGAAGCTACTACAGTACCACTTAGTGTCATATGCACAATATCATAAGAAAACACAATACACAGTTATACTAAAAATAAAGGTACTTTATTTTTATGACAATATGCCAAAGTATCTTAGAGTGTACCCTCAGTGAGAGGATAGGAAATATACACAATATATATATACACAATAGCAAAAATATGCAGTATAGTCTTAGAAAACAGTGCAAACAATGTATAGTTACAATAGGATGCAATGGGGAAACATAGGGATAGGGGCAACACAAACCATATACTCCAAAAGTGGAATGCGAACCACGAATGGACCCCAAACCTATGTGACCTTGTAGAGGGTCGCTGGGACTATTAGAAAATAGTGAGAGTTAGAAAAATAACCCTCCCCAAGACCCTGAAAAGTGAGTGCAAAGTGCACTAAAGTTCCCCTAAGGACAAAATAGTCGTGTTAGAGGAATAATGCTGGAAAGACACAAACCAGCAATGCAACAACTGTGGATTTCCAATCTAGGGTACCTGTGGAACAAGGGGACCAAGTCCAAAAGTCACAAGCAAGTCGGAGATGGGCAGATGCCCAGGAAATGCCAGCTGCGGGTGCAAAGAAGCTTCGACTGGACAGAAGAAGCTGAGGTTTCTGCAGGAACGAAAAGGGCTAGAGACTTCCCTTTTGGTGGACGGATGCCTCGCGCCTTGTAGAGTTGTGCAGAAGTGTTTTCCCGCCAAAAGGACGCCAACAAGCCTTGCTAGGCGCAAATCGTGCGTTTGGCGTTTTTGGACGCTGCTGGGGCCCAGGAGGGACCAGGAGGTCGCAAATTGGAACTGAAGAGAGAGGGGACATCGAGCAAGACAAAGAGCTCTCACTGAAGCAGGTAGCTCCCAGAGAAGTGCCAGAAACAGGCACTACAAGGATGCGTGAAACGGTGCTCGCCGAAGTTGCACAAAGGAGTCCCACGTCGCCGGAGACCAACTTAGAAAGTCATGCAATGCAGGTTAGAGTGCCGTGGATCCAGGCTTGGCTGTGCACAAAGGATTTCCGCCGGAAGTGCACAGGGGCCGGAGTAGCTGCAAAGTCGCGGTTCCCAGCAATGCAGCCCAGCGATGTGAGGCAAGGACTTACCTCCACCAAACTTGGGCTGAAGAGTCACTGGACTGTGGGGGTCACTTGGACAGAGTCGCTGGATTCGAGGGACCTCGCTCGTCGTGCTGAGAGGAGACCCAAGGGACCGGTAATGCAGCTTTTTGGTGCCTGCGGTTGCAGGGGGAAGATTCCGTCAACCCACGGGAGATTTCTTCGGAGCTTCTGGTGCAGAGAGGAGGCAGGCTACCCCCACAGCATGCACAAGCAGGAAAACAGTTGAGAAGGCGGCAGGATCAGCGTTACAGAGTTGCAGTAGTCGTCTTTGCTACTATGTTGCAGGTTTGCAGGCTTCCAGCGCGGTCAGCGGTCGTTTCCTTATCAGAAGGTGAAGAGGGAGATGCAGAGGAACTCAGATGAGCTCTTGCATTCGTTATCTAAAATTTCCCCAGAGACAGAGACCCTAAATAGGCAGAAAAGAGGGTTTGGCTACCTAGGAGAGAGGATAGGCTAGCAACACCTGAAGGAGCCTATCACAAGGAGTCTCTGACGTCACCTGGTGGCACTGGCCACTCAGAGCAGTCCAGTGTGCCAGCAGCACCTCTGTTTCCAAGATGGCAGAGGTCTGGAGCACACTGGAGGAGCTCTGGACACCTCCCAGGGGAGGTGCAGGTCAGGGGAGTGGTCACTCCCCTTTCCTTTGTCCAGTTTCGCACCAGAGCAGGGGCTAAGGGGTCCCTGAACCGGTGTAGACTGGCTTATGCAGAATTGGGCACCTCTGTGCCCAACAAAGCATTTCCAGAGGCTGGGGGAGGCTACTCCTCCCCTGCCTTCACACCATTTTCCAAAGGGAGAGGGTGTCACACCCTCTCTCAGAGGAAGTTCTTTGTTCTGCCATCCTGGGCCAGGCCTGGCTGGACCCCAGGAGGGAAGCTGCCTGTCTGAGGGGTTGGCAGCAGCAGCAGCTGCAGAGAATCCCCAGGAAGGGCAGTTTGGCAGTACCAGGGTCTGTGCTACAGACCACTGGGATCATGGGATTGTGCCAACTATGCCAGGATGGCATAGAGGGGGCAATTCCATGATCATAGACATGTTACATGGCCATATTCGGAGTTACCTTTGTGAAGCTACATATAGGTAGTGACCTATATGTAGTGCACGCGTGTAATGGTGTCCCCGCACTCACAAAGTTCAGGGAATTGGCTCTGAACAATGTGGGGGCACCTTGGCTAGTGCCAGGGTGCCCTCACACTAAGTAACTTTGCACCTAACCTTTACCAGGTAAAGGTTAGACATATAGGTGACTTATAAGTTACTTAAGTGCAGTGTAAAATGGCTGTGAAATAACGTGGACGTTATTTCACTCAGGCTGCAGTGTCAGGCCTGTGTAAGAATTGTCAGAGCTCCCTATGGGTGGCAAAAGAAATGCTGCAGCCCATAGGGATCTCCTGGAACCCCAATACCCTGGGTACCTCAGTAGCATATACTAGGGAATTATAAGGGTGTTCCAGTAAGCCAATGTAAATTGGTAAAAATGGTCACTAGCCTGTCAGTGACAATTTGGAAAGAAATGAGAGAGCATAACCACTGAGGTTCTGATTAGCAGAGCCTCAGTGAGACAGTTAGTCACTACACAGGTAACACATTCAGGCACACTTATGAGCACTGGGGCCCTGGGTTACCAGGGTCCCAGTGACACATACAACTAAAACAACATATATACAGTGAAAAAATGGGGGTAACATGCCAGGCAAGATGGTACTTTCCTACACACGGGGATTACCATGGGGAGGCAGGATCGACCAACTCTTCTTTGGAATCTTCTTCCAGTGGACACTCCATGGTGGTGGTGGACCCATCTGGGACCTCTCCAGCACCATCCTTGTCCGACACCCCCTTACTAGCACCGCCCTCCCTGTAGCTGGGTGGGGACACAGTTGTACATGCCCGCTCACCCAGGAGGGTGGGCATCTCCTTCACTACAGGTACCTTTGCCCCAGCCCCAGTTGGCCCTGCTGCCCTCAGTGAGGAGGCTATTGACCTCCTTAGGTCCATCTCTATGGGCCAGTACACCATTGTGAATGCCATCAGGGACTGGCAGCTCAAGTCCAACAGAATGATGCGTTCCTGGAGGGCATTCACAGTGCCCTGGCCTCCAGTGATCCTTTCAGACTCTGGCCTCGTCACTGATGACAGCCAGTCTCCCTTTGTCTAGCGTCCCCACTTCACCTACCTCTTCCCAATCCCAAACCTCTTTCCTCAAACCCATCTAAAGCAAACACACACACAGGCATGCATCCACCTCAAGAGACAAGGGTACCACTGACAAGCACAAGCACCACAAGACCCACTATCGGCATGCACACAAACAATACCCACCTGCAGACACAACAACATCCACGACCTACACAAACTCCTCAACCACTCTGTCCTTCACATACACTACACCTGACACATGTGTAGCCACCACACCATCACTCACGGATTCAGCCACAACACCTGTCTTACCCACAGTCACCCCAATATCAGACTTGCAGACATCCACCCTAGTAACCATATCCGCACCCACCACAACTGCCGACACCCCTACATGCAGCACATCTACCATACCAGCAGACACCACCCCAACAGACAATCACCCATCCAGTATGGCATCTTTCTGCACCTCCTCCTCCCCTTCTCCCAAGACACCTAAATGCCATACTCACCCACCCAACAGACACCCAGCACCTACAAGCATTCCATGCACACACTTGCACCCTAGACTCCCAAACCGGCACATCTTACAACCACTTCCTCTCCCTCCACTCCCAAACCCTTCTGCCATGACCACCCCATGTGTCAAAAAAGTATTTATTTGTGGAATTTTCCTTGTTCCCTTCTTCTCTTCCACTCTGTGATATCCTCAAGCGTTCTTCTTCCCTCCCTAAGTCCAGCCCTTCCACCTCCAAGTCCTCCCCTGTACCCCTGCTAGTGCCCATGCCCCTGCCAAACAGTCTACCTCTCCCAAGGCCAGGACCATGGACCCCCTTCCAAACCCAAGCCCAAGGACCCCCCCAAACTCCAGACAAAACCACCCACTCCATCCCTCCCAATCCCCAAGGTGTTTGCCTGCCCCCTTGATGCCCCTACCACGTGGAGGTCATTTTACATTCAGGAGTCAAGTTGGGGCACTCTAAGGTGCCATTTGTGCCTTTGGCATTTTGGACTGACCATTGGCCTTTGATTTGTAAATAGTTTTTTAAAATATGTTCTACTTATCAATACATCTGGACCAACATGTCGTTGGATTCGATGTTTGCCATACCTGTCCTGTCTTTCTTTCTACATGGCAGTTTTGTGTTTATGGGCATTGGTTTGTGCATGTGTGACGTGTGTGTGTTGGTTGTGCCAACTGTTGTGCCTCGGCTGCATGTGTGGATGTGGCCCTGACATTTGTCCTTCTGTCACTGCTGTCACTGCTGTGTAATGTGTGTAAGATATGATATGTGTTTGTTACATGCATGTACGTAGCAACATTGTGTATTGCTTGTGTAGAGATGTGTAATAAAGGTATTGTGTGCCCTTGTGTGGTTGTAGTGTGTGTGTATGTGTGTGTGTGTGTGGTGATGGCTATGTCGTATGCGTTGTGTGTGGTGTTAGTGTTTTGTAATGTATGCTTCATTGTATGGCATTGTTATTGTGTTTATAGGTTGTCTGGTGTAGTTATGTATTTTGGTTAGTATGTGTTGTCATGTGGAGGTGTGCTATGACATTGCTTGGCGAAGCGTCTGTGTAGTTGCGGTTGTGTTGTCTTTGTGTGTGTCGGTGCTGTTGTGGATGGTTGTGTTAGTGCCGGTGCTGTGTCTGCAGGTTGGTGTGTGTATGGCACATGTGTGTTGGCCGTGGTGTGTGTAGTACATGTGTGTGTGTGTAGTATTGGTGTCCGTGTGTGTATGTCGGTGTGTGTGTATGTGCGGAGGGGTGTGTGGTTACATTTGTGTGTCACTGTCACCAGCCGTCCCTGATGTGTATGTAGTGTGTGCATGTGGAGGGTAGGTTTTCCTTTCAGTGTGAGGTAGGCGTGTTTACTCACGGTTGTTGTCTTTGTTGCCGTCTCTGGTTCCAGAGTCGTTGTGCAAGCAGGAGCCATGGGAGGACTTCCAGTTCAGGTTCCATGGCAGCTCCACTGAAGTATGTGTTCCAGAAGGTAAGTGTCTCCTTTTATAGAGTTGTTTTCCGCCAGGGTTTTCGTGGTGGTGCGACCGCGGCAGAAACCTTGGTGGTGTGCAGCCTTATAATAAGTCTGGTAGGAACATGGTCCCCACTGCCTGAAAGTGCCTACCACTGTACGTGGCGGCATGTCCGCAATGTTGATACTGATGTTTTTTTACTGTGTTCTGTTGGGATGATCACCATGGTCATAGTTTGACGGCCTTCATTGGTGGTATGACCGCCACCAACGTGGCGGTCCTGAGACTGCCAAACTCGTTATGACCCCCATGGAGTTCCGGATCTTTGAACTCACAATTTAAAATACAACTTTTGGTGAATTTGGCTTTTAAATTGTAAGTTTGAAAATACCACTTTTAGAAAGTGGGCATTTTTCTTGCTCAACCATTCTGTGCCTCTGCCTGTCTGTGGAATACATGTCTGGGTCAGGATGACAGTTGGAGTGTTTGTGAATTCACTCTAGACAGTCACACCAAGGGAGCTGAAGTGAAACCTGCATATCCTGATGGGTCTTCCTGAGCTAAAGTGGTGGGTGGAGCTGACATTTGCACGTGAATAGAACTGTGCCTGTCCTTACACAAAGCAGGGTCCAACCCCATGAAGAGTGTTTGGGGCTAGGGCAGGAAAGGCAGGGTCTGGTGCACTACAAAGACTTTTCTTTGAAATTTGCCTACCTCAAAGGCAGAAATGGGTATCAGTACTGGACCTCTGACCCCACAAAGTTAGAATGGTTCTGGTCTGAGGATATGCTTCCAGGAAGAAGAGCTGGATGCTGTATGAGGGATTGCCACTCTGCCTGTTGCTTTGCTGTGCTGTGCTGGCCTGCTGCTTGTTGCTTTTGTTCTGGAAGTGAAAGGACTGGACTTTGCTTTTTACATCCTGCTGCCCCAGGTTCTCCAAGGGCTTGGATTGAGCTTGCCTCCTGTTAAGAAGTCCTAGGGACATCAAAGACTTCATCTGCCAGCACCTGGGCTCTGTTGCTGAGAGTCCAGACGTGCCAAGTGGTGCCAAATCCAGTTCCTGGGCCCTTGAGAGTGAGTTCTGGTGGAACCAAGAAGAAACAAGCACATCGACTCCAGAGCGACTTCGGAACAGGCGCCACTGTCTGACTCCTTATTGCTGCCTGCACCCAAGCCATGGTCCTCACTGATTGCAATGACCGATGCTGCAGGCCTGACATAGTTGCAGTGCTTCTGAAGTCCCACCACAGCGTGAGTCCCGAGTGCCGTGTCACTGATGCCTTGACACCCGACTCCAACTCCACTGCAGCACCTGTGACCCCGTGGTGTGGTTGTGGCACTGAGAAGTCAACACCTCGCATTTTGACCTGTTGGGTTAATCAATACCACAGGATTGTAAGTAACCGACACCTTGCCACCAACGCCCCATCACCTCATCTGCAACCATTAGGCACTGCTACTTCACCTCCCCTGCCTAGCAGTAAGGAACGGATGCCTCACCTTCCCAATAGCAGTAAGGAACCTACAATGCAGTGGCTCCAGTGACTCCTCACCACCCCGACCCTGTAGAATGTCTTTGTTTCCTCGTTATCCAAGGTACTGAACCTGGGGTCCACGCGACTCAGTGACCGGCCTCACTCCATCATGAGTGGCATCGGACTGTTGGGAACAACTCTATCAAAACGCTGTGATAGCCCCAGTTGGTGCTATTGTGTTTCCAAGCACTAAGATTTAGGTGGTCATTATGACACTGGCGGTGACTGTTTAAGTGGCGGTTATACCGCCAACAGGCTGGCGATAATTACTGCCAAATGATGACCATGGTGGTGATACCTCCCATAGACAGCCAATATACCACACCAACCACCAGGGTGTAAACACCACTGACCATGGCGGTAACCATCAACAGCCAGGCGGAAGTCAAGGTACCACCCACCATATTATAACATAGCAAACCTCCAGGTTCTGGGGTGGTAACAACGCCATCAAAAGCCTGGTGGAAACACTTCACAGAAAACGAAAGACTCACCATCAGGGACACAGAGGATTCTGCGGCCGCCATGGAACAGGAAATCCAAGTCATCCCGATGCTCTACCACGCCATGGTCGTCCTGGAGCACCAACACCGATGAAGACGACGACAGTGAATACAAGGGAGGGAAGGAGGAAAAGGAGAGTGACACACACATGCACAACACACACCATTTACACACACACCATACATAGAACCTGCTGCAGAGTAAAACAAATGTCACAGGACCCACGTTAAATTAATGCAAGGACAACAATTAGAATGTACTAACACTTTAAATTGCTGCCAACAGGCACCATAATGTAAAATTGAATGTAAATGCAGGCGTCAATGTCCAGATTGGGCCAAAGGCCAGTCCAAAGTACAAAAGGCCCACATGGCCACAGGGCACAGTCCAAAGCGCAACTTGACTCTTGACATTATCTGGACTCCACTGTTCAGGGGCATCATGTTGGAAATGGGCAGACACCTCAGGGGAAAGGGGATAAGGGGCACCTCAGCTGAAGTGGGTAACATGCCCATTGGTTCTGGATGGGGCTCCTTGCCCAATTGTCTCTGGAGGGGAGTGAAAGGCCACAGTGTCTGAAGTGAGTAACATGCCTACTGGTTCTGGAGGGGGCTCCTTGTCCAACAGTCCCTGGAGGGTGGCCTACATGCCCTCTGCTGATGGAGGGGGCTCCTTGGCTGCCTCTGCTGGAGGAGAGGGCTCCTTGCCCTCTGCTGGTGGAGGGAGCTTGTTGGCTGCCTCTGGTGGAGGGGGCTCCTTGGCTGACTCTGCTGGAGAAGAGGGCTCCTTGCCCCCTGCTGGTTGAGGGGGCTCCTTGGCTGCCACTGCTAGAGGAGGGGGCTCCTTGGCTGCCTCTGTTGTGGTGGAGGGGGAACCTTGTCTTTCTTTAGTGGTGGAGGGGGAAGCTTGGCTTTCTTTGGTGGTGGAGGGGGATCCTCGCCTCTCTTTGATGGTGGAGGGAGATCCATGTGTCCCCTCCTGTGACCGGCACCCTTGGCCTTTGACATGTGACTTGTATCCTTGCCTCCAGGACTAGGAAGTGCCTCCACTGTCCATGTCCTCTGTCCCTTGGGTTTCTCCACCCTAGTCCTCTTTTTCTGAGGCAGAGGTGTGTTCTTACTAGGAGTGACTGCCATCACACTCAGGGACCGCTTTGTGCCAGCAGCTGATTTTTTGGTGGGAGCAGTGGAATACTGTTTGGCTGAGGTGCTGGGATGGGTAGTTGCTCTTATGGGCAGGACAGAGGGTAGAGGGGTGGGAAGAGGTCAAGTTGGACAAGGACAAGCTTCTTCAGGACTTTGGTTTGTGATGTTGGAGGAGAGAAGGGAGTGGAGGTTGAAAGAGTGGTTGTAGGAGGTGTACGTCTGCTGGGCTTGGGTGCAGGTGCATGGACAGTGTGCGTGTGTGAGGTGGATGGTTGTTGGGTGTCTTAGTGGGAACGTTGGTGGCTCTTAGGAGGGGGCAGACAGGGTGGGAGAGGACAAAGAGGACGCGTGGATGGATGTTGTGGAGGTGTCTGCAAGTGAGGTGTGTGTGCTGCATGATGTGGTGATGGTGGTGGTTGCTATTGATGCAGTTCATGCAGGTGTGAGTGTGGATGTGACTATGAAGGAAGAGGAGGAGGAGGGGGAGACAGTGGAGGCAGTGGATGTTGTTGTGTGTGCAACTGCCTGTTGTATGTGTCAGTGCTTGTGGCCTGAAGTGTGCTGCCTGTGTTTGTCTGTGCTACTCCTTTGTGATGTTTTGTGTGCATGCTTGTCTGTATGTGTGCAAGTGATGGGATGGGGTTGAGGAGACTGCGACTCGGAAGTGGTATGATAGGAACAGGGACACTGGCTGCCATCAGAGAGGAGGCCTGAGCCTGAAACTATCTCTGTAGGGCCGCCAACCCACCGTGGATGCCCTCCAGGTAGGCATTGCATTGCTGCATCTGGGATGCCAGCCCCTAGATGGTATTCACAGTATTTGACTTCCCTACTAAGATGGATCTCAGGAGGTCAATAGCCTCCTTACTGAGGGCAGCAGGACTGACTGGAACACAGCCTGAGCTGCCTGGAGTGAGAAGATGCCCACCCGCCTGGGTCAGTGGGCATGGGCAAGTCAGTAGGGGGCTACTGGGAAGGCGGTGCTGGTATGGGGGTGACGGCTGTATCTGTAGCTGGGGTGGTTCCAGAGGTGTCCCCCACCACCAGGGAGCTTCCATTGGAGGAGGAATCAGAGTCAGTGCTCCCCTCATCCTCCGTCCCATTGGTCCCCTCGGCATCAGTAGACACTGCCTCCTGGGGCCCGTGGGCTGCAGCTCCCTCAGTCACCTGTGCCCCTGTTCCTCCGCCAGATGATGCTAATGCACACATGGATAGGATGACAGAAGAAAATAGGGGGGGAGGGAGAAAGGGAGCACTGGGTCAAGTACAGTACCAACACCACAGATGGCATACACATTACTATCAGACACAAGGATCAAGATTGAGCACTATGCACCGCACTGGCATTCCATTAGCTAGGTACCACAGCAAGATGAGAGCCAACCTCTGCCATCTGCACCCCTCCTGGTACCTACTAAGCCCTGTCTGACATGGAATGCCACCTAGCTAGTTAACAAGATTTTGCCATACACCCATTTACCCTCAGCTGGACCACGCGGCAATGTCTGAGCTGGCATTAAGGGGCACCCACTAACTGAAACCCACCACCAGGATCCCATGCCAGGCAATAAAGATGGCTGTTACATACACTGTACTCACTCCCTTGTGGCTGCTGTGCTGCCCTCAAGCGCCCATCTAGCTCTGGGTAGGCCACTGCCACTATGCAGGCCATCAGGGAGGTCAGGTTCCGACGAGCACCCCTCCCTCATTGGGAGGCCATCCCCAGCCAGGCCTCCGCGGTCTTCCGGGCCCAGCGTCTCAGGTCCTCCCACCTTTTCTTGCAGTGGGTGCTCTGCCTGCTATAGACCCACAGGGTCCGCACGTCCTATACGATGGTACACCACAATCCCTTCTTCTGATGGGCGCTGACCTGCAGAGGAAATACAGACAGGAGGACACCATTAACCATACAATCCAGCCTGTCACACACATGGCCCACAAATACCATTTCCCCTCAAATGGCACACATCACCCAAGTACACTACCACCAGACATACCCCCCCACCCAAAATACACACTGCCAACACACACACACATATCCATGCAACCTTGTTGCATGCACCGTCCCCATGATGTACTCACCTGTTGGTCTGGAGGCCCATACAGCTGTTCATACAGGGGTAGGACCCCATCCACCAGGCGTTCCAACTCCTCTGAAGTGAAGGCAGGGGCCCTTTCCCCTGTCACACGGGTACATGGTAGGTTCCAGACTCAGGTCACAGCAGCACACGCAGTGGAGGTGTTGTCCTGTGAAAAATCAGGAATCAAGTGAGGTCATTGACAGAAAATGGCGGTCACGTCCATGGCAGTGTATACTGCCGTCGGTGATCCTCATTGGACACTGAACCCCATAGAGCCCCATTTTAGCGAATGAGGAATAGCACGGTGCTGCAAGACCGCCTTCCGCCATGACGCCCAACGCTGGCAGAGTTACATCACTTCCACCTGTACCTACATACAGGACAAACACTCACCATTTTATGGTGCTGGTCAACATTCTGAAATACAAAACTGCGTCATTGCTGTCAATTGTACATACATTGCCATTTACATAGTCCAATTACATACAAGCTCAATGTACACTGAGGTGGTGGTTACATTGTTCAGTTTGTCAATCCCTTCTCACTCTTGTGTCCCTTAGGTACCTACCATTGTGGAGGAATAGGAGAAGGAGGCAAGCCCCCGTGTACAGACCCCTTATGGACTTGGCTACACTGGAGGACAGGCACATAATACTCACCTATAGACTGGACAGGGCGACAATCACAGACCTGTTTGCTCAATTGGAGCCTGATCTGATATCAGCTATCCGTCATTCCATTGGGATTCCCCCCTCTTTTGCAGGTTCTATCTGTGCTCCTTGTCCTGGCAACTGGTTCTTTCCTAGTGACAGTGGGCTTGGCAGCAGGAATGTCAAAGCCAATGTTCTCAATAGTGCTGGCAAGGGTTTTGTTTTCCTTGCTCATACACATGTTCAGCTACATCACTTTCCCCAAGTGGAAGATTTGGCCACTGTGAAGGCTGGATTCTATGCAATGGGACCTATTCCAAATATTATTGGGGCCAGTGATGGAACACATATAGCATTTGTCCCCCCGCCGCACAATGAACAGGTGTTCATGTATCGTAAGAGTTTCCACTCACTCAATGTGCAAATGGTGTGCCTGGCTGACCAGTACATCTCCCACGTCACTGCCAAGTATCCTGGGTCGATGCATGACTCCTTCTTTTTGAGAAATAGCAGCATCCCAAATGTGAAGGCACAACTACAGAGGCACAGGGTGTGGGTAATAGGTGAGCATGAGTCCCCACCCAATGCATGTCAATGTATGCTTTTAGGAGTCATCCCCCATACCATTGTGCAAGGCTAATGTTTGTTCCTCAATTCTTGCAGGTGACTCTGGCTACCCAAACCTGTTGTGGCTCTTGACCCCTGTATGGAGTGCCAGGACAGGGGCTGAGAATAGGTATAATGATGTTCATGGGTGAACCAGGAGAATAATTGAGCGTAACTTCAGCCTCCTGAAGGCTAGGTTCAGATGCCTCCATCTGACAGGTGGATCCCTATGCTTTCTCATTTTGCAGATGTAGGTGTGGTTACAACTGTGTACTGATGTGATGACTACAGACAGCTACAGGGCATTATTTTTATGCAATCGCAAAGTTCAGGACAATTGCACAAGATTAAACTTTCAATATTTTTGCACATATTCGTCACATAGAGCACTATAACTCAAGTTGTGTGCAAGGGTGTTTATTGCAGTGAAAAATATAGAAGGAATAGTGCAATGGAGTGGGCTGATGGTAGAGGAAAGTCCAGGGTAGTGGTCCAGCCTGTTTGTAGCACAGGTCAAGAGTCCAATGGGCACTAGGAAGGGGAGCAATGGCAGTTCAAATTGGACAAGGTGACAGAGTGGAACACAAGGGGGACATTCAGGAGGGCCTCATTTCCTGGTGGTGGTCTTGGTCTTGGAAGGTGTCTCTGGTGTCTGTCTGGGTCGCAGAGAACGTTTGCAGGTGGTTCATCTTTTGCAGGGGGAGGGGTGCTGGCGGCAAGTGGGTCCTGTGGCAGGGCCAGCTGTCCACTAGCTGCAGCACATGTGGAGGGCTGTTCAGTTGACTGGCTAGTGGCAGGGGCCCGCTGGTGTACTGTATAGACCCTCATGATGTTGGCCATATCACCCAGCACCCCTGCTATAGAGACCATGGTGGAGTTGAGAGCCTGCAATCCTTCCTGATCTCCTGGTGGTGTTTCTCCTGCAGCTGCTGGTTCTCCTGCATGATGTTTAACATCTGGCCCAACTTGTCGAGTGATTTTTGGTAAGCCCCCAGGACATTGGTGAGTGCCTCCTGGGCAGTCAGTTCCCTGGACCTGTCCTCCCCCTGGTGCACAGCTGTCCTGCGAGTGTCCCTGTCCCCCTGTGCCTGTGTTCCCTGAATGGTGTGTCCACTGGCACTGACCCAAGGACCCTTATTGTCTTGGCTGTGAGGTGTTGACTGGGGTCCTTGTACAGGTGGGCACACTGCTGACTGACGTGTCCTGGGGACAGAGGTGTGGGGATGTTGGGTGACTGCTGTGGTGTTGGATACTGAGGGGGGAGGCTCTGTGGTGGAGTGGGTGTAGGCTGGGATAGCCGACTGACCAGTGGTCCCTGATGGGCCAGGAAGTCCATTCAGATTCAGAAATCCAGAGTTACTGTCATCACTGGGGGCATCTTCTGATGGGAAACTGGGTAGCCGTGGCACCTCCTCTCCACTGAAATTGGCTGGGGCACTTGTGGGGATGTAAAAGGTATATTATGCTACATGTCTGTGACATTTTCTACATCCCTAGTTTCCCCTATATCGTTGCACCTGCCACCTTTGTTTGTGTATGGTGATGGCTTTTGGGATTGTTAGTTCTCCATGCTGTGCATGCACTGGTGGTGGGTGTACATGCAGGGCTGCGAGGGATGTTCATGCAATGGATATGGCATGCATGGCTTGGCATTCAGGTTAGTCAATTATGGTGTTGCACTGTGGGGGGGAATTGAGAGGAATGATAGGTGTCAGGGTGAGAGGTGGTGGTGGCATGCAGGTATGTGGGGTGATAGGTAGTAAATATTGACTCACTATTGTCCAGTCCTACTGCAACTCCAGTGAGTCCCTCAGGATGCAGTATTGCCATGACTTGCTCCTCCCATGCTGTCAGCTGTTGCGGAAGAGGTGGGGGTCCACCGCCAATCCTTTGGATGGGAAGCTTGCTGCCATAAAACGTACCTTCCCTGTAGGTCGTTCCACCTCTTCCTGATGTTGTCCCTTGTTCTTGGATGCTGTCCCACAGCGTTTACCCGGTCCACAATTCACCGACATAGCTCCATCTTCCTTGCAATGGAGATTTGCTGTACCTGTGCTCCATACAGCTGTGGCTCTACCCTGACTACTTCCTCCACCATGAGCTGCAACTCCTAATCTGTGAAACAGGGGTGCCTTTATGGGGACATGGGTGTTGTGTGGTGTGTGTAGTGCACTGGGTGTTGAATAATGTGGTGGGGTGCGTGACAGATGGATGGGTGTTTGTGGTGTGTGTAGTTGTTGCTGTGATTTTTGTGGCTATTTTTCATGTTCGTAAAGGGTTGTGGGTAATATGGGTGTGTGTTTTATAGTGCTGTGGGCGGGTGTGTGTGGTGTATCAGTGTTAGGTGTGTGATTTTAGTTTTGGCCAATGTTGTGTTGTTTTGTATTTGGGTGGCCATTCTGACCGTGCCGGTGTGTATCGCCAATGGTTTATCACCATTGAATGTTCACTGTGGTGATTCGTGGGTCATAATATGGTGGGCGTTGTTTTGTTGGTGTAACGGTATAGGTGTTCGTACCTACACTTTACCACTAACCTTTGGTCTGGCGGATATGTGTTTGTTGCAGTATTCCTTCGGTTTGGTGTGTGTGTGTCATAATATGGCAAACAGATGTTCGCCTTCACGATGGTAAATTGGCGGCCGTCACCAGGGCGGTAAGCGGGATTTACCCCCAATGTCATAATGAGGGCCATAATCTTTGAAAATTTGCATCTTTACTTGTGTATTTTGGATTTTTGTGCTTTTGGTCTTCCTTTACTCAGATAAATATTGGCTATTTTTCTAAACTGGTGGTTTCACTGTGTTAATGTGTGTGTGTACAAATATTTACACATTGCCTTTGAGATAACCCCGACTGCTTGTGCCAAGCTATCAATGGGGTGAGCAGGGGTTATCTTAGCTGTGTAAATCCCTTATCCTGACTAGAGTGAGAGTACCTACTTGGACAGGGTGCAAACCACTGCCAACTAGAGACCCCATTTCTAACAAGTGGTTTTAACTATCCTCAAGCTGATGAAACCTATATTATGGCCTCTAAGAAATATGAGTTTCTACACTCTTGCATTTTGTGCAATAAACGCACCAGAACATGTTTTCCAATTGCTTCATTTTAATTAACATGGCAATTTCTATTAATGTTTTAAAATAAAATCCGCATTGTCTAAAACATATAATATCCGGATTAGTAAGGCTGTGACATATAAATGTGCGAGGCAGGCACACAGTGTCACACAGGGATTTCTAGCTGTGTCCACACACTTAAATCTGATTTCTATACATCAAAGGTTAGACGAGGAGTGACAGCCACCTGCGATTGCATGACTTTCCTCCTTTAAAAGAGCACGTACGACACTGTCTGAAGCACAAAGCATACGAGCACATTAGTCTCTCTGCGAATACTATACAGCCCACGTAATCCCCTTTTTTCATGGCATAGAAGGAACAGTTCCCTAGGACTTAATTTGTTTTGAAAGAAGCCTGCACATAGACGAGTCAGAATGCTCACAGGGATTTCAAAGCCCTGCAGAAAATCAAGTATGTTCTTGCTCGCATTTAAGTTTTTGCCTAGGTGAATGACAGCGTTGGATGCGTGATGGTTCGTCCTATCGTCGGACTGAGACAATAAATAGACCCGGGCACCGTATTAAAGTTGTCCCTCATTAGCGAGCGTGATAGCTAAAAAATATGGTCAACATTTACAAACTAAGGCAGTTTCAAACATGTAAAAATAAGCTGTATAGGTGGTTTGCATTGTATGGGAGATTGTATGCATGTATGCTTGCTGCAGGCAACACTTTTGTTAATGTTAGGGAAATCAACTATAACAAGCATTAACAAAGCAAATAGGTCTGTCATCGGCACCCAACCTTTTGGCAATTCATGTTTTGCTTTATTTGTCTATTGTTTAGGAATATGCTGGTCCCGCATCAACCTAAAAAAAAAAAAAAGCATTTGCTAAAGGCAAAAATGATGTTTTGGTAAAAAAAAAAAAAAAGACGCACATTACTGTAGTACTACCTGGTGCTCACGGGAAATAATTAAAAAGTCAGTCAGTGACTGGGGCGTGTCCTAGTAGAGGTCCCAAGATGATATGGCGATTATGCCCAGTACCACATCTAAACTGACAATGTAGAGGCGGTGAATGGCCGCTGCAGCTGGAGATCAAGGAGGCAGTGAAGCGAGATGCTGCAAGCAGATGCAGACGGGACTGTCCAGGTGAGTCACCTACCACCGTGCGTTAAAGATGGCCACCAGCCTTCAGAGCCGCTCGAGCTGGGAAGCCGGGGCTGAGCGCTCTCGCCTGGCCTCCTAATTAAATCTAGGCTGTGAATCCTTCCCCGCCCATCATTGTGAAAGACCAGCGCTCCCAGCATCCTTGTCACATGGCATACAGGGGCTGATCTTACAAAGGCATTCCGGAGCAACAAAAAATATGGGGGGAAAAAATAAAACAAATGCTGCCTCTATAAATGATCTTACATTGCTCCCGTTTCATTGAATGATAATCCCTATGACCCCGTGCTCCAAGCAACCTTCCTTCATACAGATTTCGACAGCAGAGGGGGGGACCCATGGCATCATCGCAGCACAAGCCCTCGAGGACTTCCTCATTTAAGGACATAGTAGCTCATGCAAAAGCCACCAAAAGTAGTGACTTTGCAGAAGCTACTGAGGAGGCTACCTCAGGGAATGGCACAGTCTCGACTGATCTCCACTCTCTTGAGGGAGGATAGCCAATAACTCTTTCAGGAAATGAGGAAGGACATTGCAACAACCCACGCAAATTTTACAAAGGAGCTTACAGAGTGAGATCAGTTGGTGAAGTGAGATGAATCCCAACTTGACCTCATATAGGTGACAGTGGCACAGCAAAACCAGAGATCGGATGCTCTTGTAGAGAGGATTGTTGCCCTTGAGTTACACCAACAAACCCTAGCTGACACAATGGAGGGCTATGAAAATCAAACTCAGTGAAATAACTTACAGATCAGGGGCATAGGTGCTACTGTTTCAAATGCTGAACTGGAAAGCTGTTTGCAGGTTCTGTTCCGCCATATCCTCCAGGACACTGCAGAAAAGGTCCTCATCCTTAATCGCACCCATTGTGCCTTCTCCTACCAACAATGTAACTGTCACACACAAGATGTACCTACCAGAGTACACTTCTAGAAAGCCAAAGAAACATTTTTGAAAGCATCCAGACGAAGCTTGAGTACTGCTGCACAATAATCTCCCCGGTCGATGATAGTGGAGACAACCCATGTTCTCCCAAAGTGACCAAATGATAGTGAATTCCATTAATAAAAACCTGCAAGTTATCCAGGAAGACCACACGGTTGCATGATCAAAGATTGGACTCGCCCTAGGACAATGACTAACAAGAAAATGGACACTTGTGACCCCTGAGGCCTGCTCCTGACCAAGAGACCCTTGCACCAAGCAATTGAACAAATCCTACACCAGGGCTGGTTGGCTGAACACTCTGGTTACTCACCAGCTGACCACTTGCTGACCTTCACAAACTTGCTTCTTTATCAGTTGATATGATGGTGTGATGGTTTGTGGGGGGGAGGCATCGGGTAACTTCACGAGTTGCCCCCACTACACAGCTGATGAGCACCAACCAGCCACTATGTTCTATTTACTTCTTTGATTTTTTGTTGTTGTTGGCATTGTTAAGACTTGGCTTAATTGTTGTTGTTTTCTGTCCCATGCACTATTCCAAGGTGAGCACACTTCCATATGGCAGACGCGGCATAGGGGCTAAGAGCCCTTTTTAGGGCGCTGATGGTGCCATTGCAAAGAGTGTTTATCCCCTATTTCTTTCTGTTTGAAACAATAGAACATTGCCCCCTCATGCTTAATGATGTTCCAACTTTATATAGTGTCTCTGAATATCCAAGGGTTAAATTGACTGATGAAGAGGAAAACTATGATACAGGAGACACATCCTGAATATCACCTTGATATAGGAGACACATTTCCTCTCACCTGACACTAAGAGGCTTCACTCCCACTGGTCCCCACTGCAATTTCATGTGAAATACACAGATAGAAAGGGCAGGGCGGTGGGTTTGAGAACTTGAGTGGGCACTTTTGCAACCACACTCTTCTGCATACACAGACCTAATGATGATAAGGAGTTGTATAGTTCCCTGCTCCCACCAATGGAAAACGTCATCAGAGGTGAACTAATTATCAGGGGAGGTTTTAACACAGCCAGTAGCATAATACAGCACAGTTCCATCCCCCAAAACTGACGCAAAACATACTAGATCTAAATCTGTTCATGATATTTTTACGATGATTGACATTTCTAAAATCCCTGCTTCTCTAGCCTCAAATCATATCAGCCTCCATAGGTTTCCAGATGCAGCCAGGCCATACCCCAGGGTTTCTCCTATTGGATGTAGTATCAGCATGTGTGTTCCATACCTGTTGTATTAATGAGACTGCCTTGCAAGACCTGGCACAGTGGGACTCAATACACAAATCTTTGGAACATTATTTAAAGAAAACACCCCAAGCGACATATCTTCTGCAACACTGTGGGATGCGGCCAAGGCCATGTTGAGAGGTAAGGAGATAGCACATATGTCAACCTTTACTAAACTAGCCAAAGGCAAGAATGTTGACCTAGAGGCTTGCTTGTGACATCTTGAAGCTCATCATAATGCCAAGGGCATGCCTAAATTATATAGAGAGCTACAAAGAGACCAATGCAAGTTATAGCAGTTTTATATGACTGATGCAACACGAAAGCAGTTATATGTTAACTTATCATATTACAAGAAAGGGGACAAAGCAACAGACTGCTGGCATACAAGTTTAACAAGAAACAAATGAGAATCCATGTTTCTTTTATTAAAAAAAAATTATGCAGGACTGGGTCCAAACTGGGGTGGCGAGGTGAGCAAAAAAACGATGGATTAAACCCAGATCATTCTGACTGGGGGTGAATGTTTGCATTGTTCAGCATTCCATCCATCATCTGTTCTTTTTCCATTTGTCGCCCCAAGTGGGAAGAGTATGCCCAGACGTGGGTCCCATGCTCACTGCACCACTGAATTCAAGCTAGCCTAGCTGATGAAGGGTGATAACCTGAAACCGGTCCTAGCATGCTTGTTTCTGAACCAGGGAGGACCTGGCTTAGCAGTTCGTGCTGGATTTTTCCCATGAGGTACAGGGTCAAGACTGATTTGTATCTGGCTGGGTCCAAACTGAGGTGGCGGGGTGAGCAAAAAAACGATGGATTAAACCCAGGTCTTTGTGACCTGGTGTGAATGTTTGCATTGTTCACTATTCCGTCCATCATCTGTTCTTTTTGGGATGTCCCAAACAGGCACACCCGATATCCTCAACCTGTTCATATCCTAATATTGTGCACTGTATTAGGTGCAACACCGACTGCTGATACTCAGGATTAATACCTCTTTGACTTCACCTTTCAACAGCTAAATCCTGAGTCACTCCAAGAATTGGAGGACCCCATCACACTTACTGTGAATTGCTGGTAGAGTTTCTGGCCAATCACCAAAACAGTAACACCAACTGTGAAGGAATCCATAGTCACATCCTTATTGAAACCTGGCAAAGACCCTATTGCCCGCTCCTCTTTCAGACACATTTCATTGCTAAACGCGGATGTTAAAAGATTCACTTCTGTCTTAGTCTCAGCCTACATTCAGTTTGGCCACTGTTATTGTCCAGCTGTCAATCTGTCAATCTTGGCTCATATGGACTAGACAAGCCCAGAACAAATCCAAAAACAGTTACTTCAATTTGTGTGGCACAAATCCACACACAGACTACTTGTATGCAGGGCTATATTCTACAGGAGAACATTTGATCAAGTATTGGGATTGACATCACCTCCCTTGCACCAAACCTTGGGTGTTCTTTGAACAGGGATGTTCCTCCACTCATTTACACCATGTCATGTGGATGAGACTCTGAAACCCACCCACCCCCTACGGCACTACTATATGTTACTGATGCTCTTTTGCAACATTGAGACCAGATTACTCACAGTCAGGCGGCCACCACATATCCCTCCCCATTGTGCAAAACCCTGAATTTCCACCAGGCATGACTCAGGCTTTGAGGATTGCAGAGGGGGAGTACCTCCACTACTAGGGAACCTTTATAAGGATTGGGGTCATGTTACATAGACCTACATGCAGGCAGTTTTTCAACTGTGCGCTACAGACAACTTATGCTTCAACAAACATCTCCATTGGGTGAACACACATTGAAGGACAATAGCAGCAGAATCACAACACCCCTAAAACACATTTTTTGCCTAGAAGTCTGCAAGGAGGGGCATCACCTACCTCTATGCGGCCTTGTTTAAACTCTCACAACTACATAGTAATTCCTACCAGATGAGATGGTAGCAAGATTAGGGCACCAGACTAACAGATTACACCTGGCAACTGCTTTGGTCTCAAGGGGCCTAGACTTCTATTTGTCTGCATCATAAGGCTAGCTCATATAAAATCCTCACCAGACGGTACTTTAATCCAGTACGTCTCCACTCAATGTCTGGAATACCTGATTTCTGTTGAAGGACATGTGGGATCCAGGATCCTACTTACATATGTTGTGGCAATGCACCTAAGTGAAGCAGTTTTGGGTGGCAGTGCTCCAGTAGATCCGCCAAATATGCTCCATGGCCCTACAATTAGACCAATTGGTGCTCCTGTCGGGTGAGGCCAGGGAGGACTCGATCTACCAATACACTACTCCTGGGGCAATTGGTTTACGTCCCTTTTACTGGTGACAAGGCTAATGATAGCCCATACTTGGAGAAAAACCTTCCCCTGAGCCTTACGCTGTGGTGGACCAAAGTATGGCACATTTATGCTATGGAACACCTAACAAGTATAACTATTGATAAGATGTTTAAGTTTGAAAGAACCTGGCTGCCATTCAAAGGGCCAGGGACCAGGTGAACGCAACTACTAATATGCAGGTTGCCTTGCAGTGAATCCAGCAGCAGGGACTCTTGTCCATGGGCAATGTTTCTGATGACTGGGAAGGCAATCTTCAAAGAACTGCTTTTTATTGTACGATGATGCATAACTGTAGCCATTGGTTTTCTATTTCCAGTACTGTGTGGCCTTGTACTGTTAATTTGATATCAATGTTAACTATCTGAACTGTAAGCACCCAGAATTTCCATTACAAACCCAAAAAGAAAAAGTGAACATAAGTCAATCAGTCTGGCATTGGCTGCAATCCTCTTAACTTTCAAAGAAAGAAAGCAGGCTAGAAAAAGGGCAAGAAAGAAAGAAAGAAAAAAGGAAAGAAAGTGAAAGGAAGGAACAAAGAAAAAAGGAAGATACAAATAAATAAAGCAGGAAAGAGAGAGGGAACGGAAGAGAAAAGAGAAGGAAAGAAATCAAAAGAAAGAGAAGGAAAGAGAATGAAAAAGATAATGAAAGAAAAGGAAAGCGAGAAAAATAAAGAATGGAGGAAATAAAAAAGAAAGAGAAGGGAACTCAGAAACAAAAAGAGAAATAAAGAAAAAGTGAGAAAGGAAGAAAGAAAGAAAAGGAAAGAAGCAATAAAAAGGCAAGAATAGACAGCAAGAGAAAGAAGAAAAGAAGGAAAGGGAAAAAAGAGAGAAAGAGAAAAAAGAAAGAAGGAAAGAAAAAAGGAATTAAAAAGAAAAAAGAAGGCACACAAGAAAGAGATTGCTAAGGAGGGAGGAAAGGAAAAAGAAAAAAGAGAAAGAAGGACAGAATGCAAGAGAAATAAAGAAAGACAAATGAAAGAATGAAGAAAAGAAAAGGAGGAGAGAAAGAAAAGAAAAAAATAATACAAAACAGTTTCCAATGGACACAATCTAGTATGCTGTGAAATAACAGCAGCCAGAAAAGCAAAACACCCCAAAAAGAATTTACAATAGCATTAGCAGGAGAAGGAATCTGAAAACAATGGAATGTGCTTCAAAAGCATTCTGCTGTCATGCAAGGCTGTAAACACGAAAGCAACACTAAAGTAATTATAAAGTAAGAACAGCAAAAAACTAGCACTGAAGGGAACTAGCTTGTGTGCGCGTGTGCTTCTTGTGAGACAGTAAAATTTAGTTACCCAAAGTGAAGTTAACCACTGGTTTTAGAAGACTGACACATTGTCCCATGGTATATGCTGTAGTGGGTGGAAGCAAAATGTGAATGGTACGACAGACCAATCAAATAAAAGAGATGGCTGAAAGCCAATGTATGTAAGTATATTATCCATAGTTTAGTAAAATCAAAAGGTCTTGGCTATTGCCAGACCTAAAATCCCACCCACAAGTCAGTAAAATCGGCCCAAAAGCAGTAAAAAAACTTCTACTTGATTTACAGGGCTTACTTTATTAATCTCAAGTGTTCTATTAGTTGTAGTTTTGTTGAGCACCTTAGGCTTATCAGAGGGGAGTGTTAAGCATTTCTTGCACATACAGAGTCAGTAAACGATGCACACACTGAAAACAAAATCTGAGACAAATTTATAAAAATAGCACAGATTTTTATATATGTTTACACATCAAGGTCATTGATACCTGGTAAGTATTTTCAGAGGTATGAATTTTTCAAGGAAACAGTAAAAAAAGCACAAATAACAGTTCTGAGGTGGTAGCCTCAAATGCAGTAATTTTATCCTATGGGAGGATATACATACACTGCAAAAAGGTACTTGTAGTCAGAGTTCAGGGATGTCCTTTTGAACTTAAGGTACTAGGGGACCAAGTTCCAAAGAACCACCAGTAGTTTCAGTTTACCTGCCTGGCTTCAGAGGTGCTGGATGGCTTGAGAGCCTCAAATGCTACGCCAGTAGAAAGCAAAGAGCATCTGTGAACACAGTCTGTAACGGGGGTCAAGTTCTGCAGAACCTAAAGGTGGCTGGGGTCATACAGGTCTTTAGAACAAGGGGGCACAGTTGGTTGTCATGAACCCAGACTGGGAGGCTTTGGTGCAGAGGTGTTTGGCCGGCTCATCCCTGGTGCTGGAGGCTCTCACTATTCTTGTGTTGACCTGCAGAGGGAAAGAAAACACTACTGTGGGCCAGGGGTTGAGTTTCAAGGCACTGGTGTCTGGGCTGAATGAAGAACAAGCCTAGGCTTATGCAGGTGCTCCAGTACTCGGGGTTTTGGTCCAATGAGGCTCGGTAGGGTCTAGCATTGCAAAACTCTGTAGAGAAAAGCCTCCTCCAGGTGTGATGCTACGTCAGTGGGCATGATGTCCAGCAAAATGTTGTAATGGACAGATGCAGTCGGTGCCTGCAGATGCAGGGGGATGTCTCCCCATCCCAAATGAGATGCTAATTTGTTTGCGAAGTTCTAGACAGTCCTCCAAGGGCTTGGGAGGGTACACAGCTTTTAGATGAGTGTGGTTGGTGCAATTGTCAAGGTACCAGTTTCAGGGCAGTGTTTAGCTCTAAGTCAAGTGTGAGTCCTCAGTTCTCATGGTGACTGCCCTACTCTCTACCGCTCTGGTGTTGCAGGGTCCCCTAAATATTCAATTTAGGACTCTGGCTTAATCTTACCATCAGTATGCTGATCACATACAACTTTACTTAAGTGTTTCTTCCTCAGCTGAAAGATCTCACTGGACCACTACTCTTATCAAAGTCCAATCTGGGATGACCACCCCATCTCACGCTTAATCCACACAAAACAGATTTCCTTCTTCTCACTGCAGTCTCCTGCTCTGCCTCTTTGAGAGTGACTATTGATAACGCGTCCCGCCCTAGGTAATTTACTTACTCTGGGACTCGTTTTAGGCCAATGAATCTTTTGACCCTGATTGGAGACACCTTAAGACGAGATAACTAATCAGCATATCAATCGATAGGTCAATAGTCTCATCAATATTCACAACAGCAGATTAATCAAATTAATTAATGACATTAATAATCGGAAACACAACATGACCTTTCAGCCATGAATAACCACACAAAATTTGATAAGATATATGAGATTTATTCCCTATTGATTACAATCTACTAGCAAGTTTATTAGTCACAAAACCAGAAAACACATCAAAAATGTCACAATATGGCAACTTGAGTAAGATTTAAGCAAAGCAAAGATGATAAACATTAGAACAAAACATGGCGTCAACATGGATCTATTTAGCAGAGTATCATTAGCGCATTTATTAAACACAGCAATGATTCAGTCAATTTGTCTGTTTGCACCCAATATTCGTGAACTCCTTGACAAACCTCGAATTAGCATCAGCATGTTGGGCTTCATGCAAAACAATTTGGTAACATAAATTTGGAAAACATCTAACGATGGTCTCTGTCAAAAGCAGTTGGTATCTAGAAAGGAAAGGCAAGCAGACAATTACAATTTAATTATCATATAGTTACCCTCCGTAATGGGTCAGCATACAGAGTCAGTCTTTGTCCTCAGGACAGTAGTCGATCCTCCATCAGCCAGGATAGAACAGCAAAGTCTCAGCTAACGGGGCAGAATGTTCTTCCCTCTTAAGGAGGAGAAGAAATAGATATCAGGCAAAACAAGGTGAGGATAGTTTTGAAGAATCAAAGCAGCAAGGGTAAAGACGGAATGCCAGAGTAACAACAGGGGTGTCCCTCTCAATGCCTGATGTCTTCTTGTGACACAACGTTAAATTGAATTTGCCAGACAAGTCTCTAATTTCCCATTGGTCAGTATTTGGTGCACCACTATCTCTGTTCAATGGTTGAGTGGTCACCTTACTAGAATTTTCACCTAAAACAGTTCTCATACAGTTCATTGGCTCCTGTGATTTACGTCTTCATCGGGTGAGATGGCAGGTAGGAAAAGTTACACGCACGGCTTCAGTCAGTAACTCCATTGTCTTTACCAGTTCAGGCGACCTTGTACCTGTTGCGAATTACACTGTTGCATTAAACAAGAATGTCTCCTTGAGAAAGTCGGGTCTCACGAGAAAGAATTTACTATGGCCACACACATCTCTAGCTCCTGGAAAAGTACAGCTTTATGTCTTTCAGGAAGACAGCACATTGCACGTTAGAAAAAGCACATTGAATATGAGACCAGGCAGCTAGGCCCCGACTCTTACTAACTAAGGCCTAATGATTTATTCAACAAACCTTAACATATAACTCTTAATGCTAAACAGAATCATACATTAGAACATTAATAATTCATTATTTGTCAATTTCATCAATCATCGTATACATTGGTGGCCACTCCCCGTGGGCACATTTCAAATGCGTACATTAGAAACATATTAGTGCATTTTCTATGCAGCTTCATTATACATTATTTTGCAAGCAATTCATGTTAATTTTGCTTATAAAAGCTACACTCCAACACTATACATAACCAACATTCATGATTGCTTCTTATTGATCTCCAAGAATGCCAAATCCCTTTGTTCACAATTGACAGCAAACTGAGGAGCAACCCGTAGGAGTGTGGCTAATATACAACCTACATCACAATGTAAATTTTACATGCAGCCATATTGTATTTTCTGAGGAGTAATACTTTTGGTGTGATATGAAGTGGGGTTGCTGTTGTTGCATAATACGAGGTGATTGGTTGTCTTGTAGTGGGTGTATTAGATCTGTTGTTTGGATGCGTTGGTTGTGGTATTGGTGCTCAATGGAGAGGTGATCGATCACGTGCAGGATGTGTGGAATTAAATCATATGTCAGCATATGTATGAGAATAAGGGGTGTTGTGTGATGTGTTATGTTCCACTGTGATATAGTGAGGTGGGGTATGGAAACATATCAGATGTAGTGATATGTTATTCAGGTGTAGTGGTTTGTTATTTCAATGTAGTTTGAAGTGGTATGCTGTGCTGCATTGTGTTATTTGTTATGCTGTGTTGAACTTGGAGTGGTGTAGCATATTATGGATGAGGTATGCTATTGTTATAGGAGGTACACGACCTGGGTGTCCGGATTAGGATAAAGAAAAACGTGATAGATACATTTGTAGGTTTTAATTGCTGTGCAAATGTTGAAAACAACAGACACTAAAAGTCCCAAGAGGCCTTTTTTTCAAAGGTGATGAAGAATGAGTTATTGGGAACTTGGAGGAAGGTCTAGACCTCTAGCATGGACGTGTACTCACATCCGGGTCAAACCTACCACTTATGGGGCTTGGAAGGCAGAGGGAGCCATAATCCTCAGGTGAGCACGCAGTAGGTGCGTGGCAACTTTTTGAATAGTCCTATAGCTTTGAGTTTCGAAGTGTTGTCACTGTGTTTGATCCTTAAAACTTTATTGTTTCCTGTGTACTCTTCACTAGTGGGGCTAGGCAGGAGAGTTCCATTATTCTATATTTGTATTTTACCTGTTTTAGTATTTACAGACGCTGTAGAATCCTGAGGTTTGACGTCTGTTCCCTCTCTGTACCAATTCTTTGTCACATTTTCGTTTGTTTACTTTGAGTCATTTCCTACTATGCCACTTGTGCTCTTCGCTTTCCAAAGATCCGAAGTTGATAAGAATCACCTGTGTCTCTTTTCCCCGCCCGGCTTTTAACCAATGACGTTCTGTGTGATCTAAATTCGGCCGTGTCGATCATCAGAGAGGGAGCGGAAGGAGCAGCATTCTCATCTGAATCACAGCCTGACTCGCAGAGTTCGTCAATGGGTCTGTAAAAGCATGCCACCTTGCAGGCATCGGCTGCAGTTTTGTTATAGTCCTGTCGTCTCTGACATGGAATGTGTGGGATCTGTGCTGTAGCACTTATATGCCTCATGATTTGGCAATGAGAAAAAGTGAAGGGGAGGGATGGAAAAGTAAGGAGTCAGTAGAGAGAAGGGAGATATTGGAGTGGGAGGAAAGACAGCTGATGAGAAGGTGTGAAAGGATTGAGGAGAAACAATTTGCGACGAGATACTTTAATGCTGTCTAAGCGAGTGGCACCAGAGTGCCCAGTTGTGCATCTCAAAGTCACTTGGCAAAATCACGCAAGCTGCCTCTCAGCGATGAGGCCCAATAAGGCTGATATTAGTTTTTGGTTGTGTTTGTTCCTGTTCAGTTTGGACAAAGTTTAGAAGTAATGTATGCACTGTGCCTTTTCAGGTGGTGCTAAAACAGATATAAATATAGTTGTATCCTGTCTGTAATGATACAGGTTAGGCAATATGATGGAATGTGTCCACAGTGATAAACCAGAGGTTCAGAATAATTTCAAATTTTCAATAGACTGTCTACCTTCTATGTGAGTGCTTTAGATTCAATGAATCATGATGCACCATTCTCTTCAGCAGATCTGGCTATCGTTCTTACAAAGGATGCATTTATTCAGTCAAAGAAGATGGTTTCCTTAACCCTATCGAAGTAAACCTGGAATAAAGCCACAACGAAAGTGTCTGCAGAACGTGGCTTCTTTGAAAGGCCAACATAGTTTGCATCTTCACAACCTAATGAGAAAATTTCAAGTGCGTTGGATCTAGCCATAGAAAGATCGGTGTGAGAAGACAGTGAATATTTTGTGAAGGATTGTACGACCCCCATAGACTTAGAGTATGCTACTGGCAACACGCACAATGTAGACAGAATTTGTAGCTATTTATGCAGGAACATGTCAACCAGCAGTATGTAATTTATACTTGCGAGCAAATGAGAATCACTCAGGACACGGACTCTTTATCAAGCTTTCAAATACAGAAATTAAATTGCATCACTGTAATGGTATCACTATGTCAAAATGTGTAAGAGCGTCATGAACAAGACTTAAGGGCTAATTTAGATGTCAGTGGAGGAAATACACCCGTCACAATCGTGACGTATATTTAGTCCCTGCATTATGATCCCCATAGGATATAATCGGATTGTAATATGGTGGAAGGGATATCTGTCACATTTGTGATAGAGTATTCCCTTCCTCTGAGATGTAAAGCAGGCCCTCAGTATGTAATCCCCTAATGCTCAAAGAACAAAGAGGGGAGGAAGGGGAAGATGGCAGGGAGCTTAGCAGACAATCAACACAAATGACAACAGAAAACCAGCCATCCGTCACCAGTCCCACCGTCTTGAGGAGGCTACATAATAACCACAGTCTTCAGTCCCATAAGAAGCTGATGCCACCCGCAGCAAGGAGCTGTAGAAGCAGGTCCCGATAGTAACTCAGAGCTAGCACAAAGGTATCGAGTGGCACTTTACCTTAAGCATCTAAACGTAGCAGAAAAGATTTTCCAGCACCTGACAGGCTAAACATGTAGGGACTCTCTCAGACAGACTGGAAGGCCCACTGAAGTTTGTTAGCCCTTAGCCACCAAAGGAGACCTGATGCTCGGTAGCTCTTTCATTCTTGCCAAGATTTTAGAACACAAGTGTGGGATTAGGATCAGATGACTGCCCTTCCTCTCAACCCTCCTCTTACAGTACACGTTCAGTGTGGTTGATCAACAGAATTCAGGACATTCACAACAGTCATTCCATCTCTCTTTCATCACCTCAGCCCCCACCTATGGGCAGTCTTTTAGGATGTGGAAACTAGTGGTAAAGTCTCCTTGTCAGCCAGACTTTACAAATTATACAGTACTGCCTGAATTGCAGACAGAAGAGTTTACTCACTGTTAGATCTGGCGTCTTTGGTTGGCAGTCAGGTTACCCCTTGTCCAAGCAAGGACCCTAACTCTAGTCAGGGTAACTCACACACAATCCAAATTATCCTGTGCCCACCCTCTGGTAGCTTGGCACTGAGCCGTCAGGCTTAACTTAGAAGGTAATGTGTAAGGTATTTGTGCAATAAATCATGCAATAACACAGTATAACACCACAAAAATACACCACACAGTGTTTAGAAAAAAATAGAATATTTATCTGGTTACATTTGGGTGAAAACAATCAAGATTTGATAAGTACACATTGAAATAGAACTTCATAAAATGTTAAAAAGAGTCGTTAGTCTTTAAAAAGCAACAAGTCTCTTGCAAGCACAAAGTACCTGGTTTGCGTTCAAATTCTCTTTAGGGACCGCAGAGGAGGAGATGCGTGGAAAACACGGAAGTGTGCTTCGGTTTCTCCGGGCGCACACAGTCGATGCGTCAATATATTTTCACGCAGGGAAGGCTTTGCGTCAATTTCCGGTGCGCTGTCTTGGATCCTCTTTTGGTTGCCGGGTATTCAGACGCCCTGGGGACGATGCAGAGAAATCCTGGGCATGCAGGACGAAGTCACAGGAGTTGCGTCAATCCAGTGGGCGATGCGGGCACATTTCTGCTGCACGGCAGGCGCTGCGTCGATTCTTCTCGCAGGAAGTTGGGCTGTGTCATTCTGGCTCGGATAAGGATTGATCCAGTGGACTGTGCATCGAAGTTCCGGTCACAACACTGGCGTTGCGTCAATCTCCACTCGGTGAGTCGGGCTGCATCGTTCCGGTTCAGCGTGCATCGATTTTCTCACCGCGATGCAGGCTGTACGTCGTTTCTGGCAGGCTGTGTGTCAAATTTTCGCCGTACAAGGAGTTCTTTGCAGTCTTTTTGGTCCTGTGATTCCAAGGAGCAGGAAGCAAACTCTATCAAAGCCCTTGGAGAGCACTTCTCAGCAGAGCAAGAGGGCAGCAAGACAGCAGGGCAACAGCAGGGCAGCAGTCCTTTGCAGAAAAGCAGTCAGGTGAGTCTTTTGGGCAGCCAGGCAGTACCTCTTGGCAGGTTTCAGGTTCTGGTTCAGAGTTTCTTCACCAGTGGTATATTGTCCAGAAGTGTCTGAGTTGGTAAGGTCACAGGCCCTGTTTGAATACCCAAATGTGCCTTTGAAGTGGGGGAGACTTCAAAGAGTGGCTTAGAAGTGCACCAGGTCCCCTTTCAGTTCCATCCTGTTTGCCAGGGTCCCAGTCGGAGGTTTGGCAGTCCATTGTGTGAGGGAAGGCCACTGTCCTTTGACATGTAAGTGTCAGGCCCTCCATCCTCCCAGCCCAGGAAGACCCATTCAGTATGCAGATGTGTGCAGGTGTGACTGAGCATCATGTGTTTGGGGTTATCTGAGTGAAATGCACAAGGGAGTTGTCAAGTAACCCAGCCAGACGTGGATTGTAAGGCACAGAAGGATTTAAGTGCAGAGAAAGGCTCACTTTATAAAAGAAGCATTTCAAAAATAGTAATATTAAATCCAACTTCACCAGTCAGCAGGATTTTGTATTACCATTCTGACCATAATAAATATGATCTTGTTACTCCTTTCAGATCAGAATCTACCACTCAAACAGTATATGAGGGTTGCCCTAATGTTAGCCTATGAAAGGAGCAGGCCTCACAGCAGTGTAAAAGGAATTTAGGAGTTTTACACTATCAGGACACATAAACTACACAGGTACATGTCCTGCCTTTTGTCTACACAGCTCCCTGCCCTATGGGTTACTGAGGGCCTACCTCAAGGGTAACGTATGTGTAGAAAAGTTTTTTTTTAGTCTTGGCAAGTACGTTTAAATGCCAAGTCGAATTGGCAGTAAAACTGCACACACAGACCTTGCAATGACAGGCCTGAGACATAGTTAAGGGGCTACATATGTGGGTGGCACAATCAGTGTTGCAGGCCCACGAGTAGCATTTAATTTACTAGGGACTTATAAGTAAATTAAATAAGTCAATTGGGTATGATCCGATGTCACCATGTTTTAAGGGAGAGAGCATATCCACTTTAGCACTGGTTTGCAGTGGTAAAGTGCACAGAGTCCTGAAACCAGAAAAACAGTGTCCAAAAGGTGGAGGGAGGCAGGCAAAAAGTTAGGGGTGACCACCTTAAGGCAGTCAGGTCTAACACTCGTTGTGAAAACCAGGATGCACAGCAAGTGGACATTTGCACCCTGCTATTAATTTTCAAACATCTTGACCATGGCGTCCATCTCAAGACACTACTAACCACAAAGGTTGCTAAGGAGGTTTTCATTTCAAGAACATCACTCTCCAAAGCTTGGATCTTAGTACCTTCATCTGTCATGTTATGTTAAGCTTGAACCATTTTACTCAACAAGCTCTCAACTTTGTGTTCCAGGACCTTCACTGCTGTCTCAGTGGTAGCTGATGTGTGTGTTAACTCTTCACATTCACACAAGACATTCATGGACCTCAACAATATCTTCTCCCTCTGGCTCAGTTCTGCATCATCAGGGTGGTCATCATCCAATACTTTCTGGTATCTCTTCAAGCCTGAGGCTTGTATTGTAAAAAAAGTATTTCTTCTGTTTCTTCTTGTCTGCCATGATCAGGTTCAAGTGAAAGTGACAGTTATGTCCACCAGCAGAATGTAGTCCCTCAGCATTAAAGGGGTGAGGAGCAGGACCCCATTCACTGGGTATGCCCTCTCTTCTCCTCAAGGCACACCTCACTGGGCTGACAGGGTGAAAGCTGTGCCCCTGATGCCACTGGGTAGCACCCATGACGCCTGGCTCATAGTCTTTTCACTTACACCTCTACAAACTCCTTTAGATGAAACAGGGCCAAGTGAAAAAAATGCAGCACTCTGTCTGCCATAAACCTTCTCAATAAGAATCCTCCTTCAGTTCCCGGTATGGTGCTAGCCAGGATTAAGCCTCCCAGACCTCAAGCCTTTGGACAAGTCACCGTTGGTTTCTCTTGTAGCTTGTGTGACCGCATACACACAACTCTCTTGGACAAAGGAAGGGCTAGATAATCTGCAGTCCATGAGCGGGAGGGGTCTGCTCAATTGGTTCTAGTAAAGGCACTTCATGGCCCACCAAATCTGGAAGCTCTGTGCTCTCGGGCCCACATCACAACAGTCCAGGTAACCAGCGAAGTTAAAACAAAATGGGGACCTGCAAGGGCGCACTAGATCTTCAGTCATTTTGTCCCACATATGTTATGTTCCACAACAGGGAAGCTTTTTAACAGAATGTGATCAACTGTTCCATTACCACAATAGTTTGTACGCATTGTCATAAAGAATTTGTATGGCACATCAGACCCCTGAGATGTCCAAAAAGTGTTCTAATTTTCATCAGCTGTTGTGAGCACTTTCAGAGATGTGTGATGGAGAGATGATAAATATAGTATGTTTTTTGTGGAAGGTGTAGGTTGAGTTGGAAGAGATTGAAAGCCATGCTCCAAGCACTGTGTGGTGGGCAGCACAACACATGCACATGTGGTGTTGTGGAGAAAGTTAGAATAGGCACAGCTACTCATATCTATTTATCAGTTTGTAAGCAGAAAATATTGCATCCTAAAAGTGGCAAACTGCTATAGATCACAAAATGGATTCAGACCAGGAGCAGCAAAAGTCTAACACGTGGAGGCCCTGTTAAATTACCAGACAAAACATTTGGAATCCACCAAGGAAAAACAGAATGACAACTGTCGGGCAACATTAAAATAATCTGAGATTATGGTATACAACTGACCAATGACCAACAGGAATCTTCCATTTGGAGGAGTTGTTATACCACTAAAAGACTTGTTGCTATTCAGAAGTAGATATATGAAGTGATATAAGGCAAATGATGTGCAGGGCATTGATGTGTGGCAGGAAGAGATATATACCTTTGGATGATGTCCTTATTACCTTTTGCTCTGAGTTTGGGAATACAAAAATGCCAAACTCATAAGTAGGACATGGCAGTTTGTTAGCCATTCACATAGGAGTACAAGTCAAAGGGGAAGGATGTGCATCAAGTGAGCCCTTCAAACCTTGAGACCGTTAGTAGTTATCATGAACTGGTGCCTCAATATATTTGTACACTGCAACAGGGCTCATACCACTTAACAGGGCTTTTGCTAACAGTTGTCCATTTTGCATGAGAACTCTGAGGAGCCCGGTGTGTGCTGAAAACATCCACATGAGGATTTAGTTTGGGATTTGTGAGACTGACAGGGGCTTGAATGATGGAATGCCAATAATTTTGTGAGCTGGACATGAAAGTAAGATGATGGTATTGATGGAATGTGTGGGATAGGGTGAGGTGATAGGATTGTTGAAAAGTAGAATGATAGTGAGGGCAGAGAAGAAATATATGTTTCTGTTATTGTACGATAAGGAGAGGGCAGTATAAATGAATCACAGTTATAGATGGAGGTAGTTGGAGTGTGCTATACCTGGGTTATTCTGGAAGGTGGAGGATTGGACTTTGTGGTATTTTGAGGTAGGGCCTGGGCAGAACAATGGGCTGTTGGAATGCCCTGGAATGAGGCTGGGATAGGATAATAGAACTACTGGGATACAAATTGGATTAGCAAGTGATGTCATTACACCATTGGAGTTTAGGAGCAGGGCGTATGAGCTGAAATGCTCTTGTTTGATCCAGTATATATGCTTTGAACAAGTGAAAATGTCATTATGGTTTCTTAATTTAACAGGCAACCATAGTGTCAGGTTCTACTTCAGTGAAATGTCCAGCAAACAGCAAGTTTTGTATCAGTATGACTGCCAAAAGGTAGATGTGTGTTAGGCAAACACTTCTAGTTGATATGCCTTGTAGGAAATTGGGTTATTGGTTGAGGGGGGAGCCCCACTCATGCAAAACCTACAATGCTTGTTAGGGTGTCACCAAATAAACCTGTGCTTATTCATTTGGTAGCTTGGCACAAAGCTGTCTGGCTTAACTTAGAGGCAAAATGTAAAGTATTTATGCAGCACACAAACAATAATAAAGTGAAACACACAGCACAAGAACAATCTCAAACCAATTTAGAAAAATAGAGTAAAGGTTAATAAATAAAATTATAGCAGAAGGACAAAAATGTAATCATTAGAACAAAAATTTAATCAGTAGAACTGGAGGTATGCAATTTCAATGCTTTAAGTAGATATTGCACCTCATTTTCCAAAGCTTCATTTGCAGTCATCTGGTCACTGGGGGAAAGTCACAAGTTCATGGTGACTGAAATAGAGCACTGACTGGATTCAGGGACCAGGTTAGTCCCACTGAAAAAGTTACCTTCTTTAAGTCTGTTGTGAAGAGTTATGTCAGAGGTGGAAGGGACTGTGTGGAGCAAGGAGAGCATCATGCATGGGCATCTGCCGCAGCAAGCAGAAAATGCCTGATGTTGCAGAAGGTTGGCGCTGTAGCGTGAAGAGTTGGTCAGGTGTCATAGACAGTTGTTGCTTTACGTTTACGTTGGCGGTCACCACAGGCTGTCGTTGCTGCAATGCGAACTGCAGATTAGGTGTTGCCAGTTATTTCTAGGGGGTTCACAGGAGTTTTGCATTGGTGGTCATTGTGGATGGCAGAGTCTCAGCATGAATAGGCCTGTTTGTAGTCTAAAACTGCAGGATTTCATCTTTATTCACAAGAGGTCCTCAAGTGAATCCAGCCACCGGTCCAGGACCTAGAGATGCAACTCTTGGGGTCAACAACTCACTCCAGTAGAGGCCAGAAGGGCTTAGTCAGGTCCATTTGCAGGTCCAGTACATCAGGACAGCTGGGCAGCTGCAGGGAGACCTCTGGAGCTTGGTGTGCCCCTGTAGCTCAAACAGGTCAGCCAAGTGACCCTTGGAATCACCCAGGTTAGAATGGGAAGAAGGAACAGGTCCAGTCTTCCTTCTCATAGAGCCGGGCAGTCCTCAAGCAACAGGACAGCTCTCTGGGAGCCAATGCAGCCCTCAAGCAGCAAGGCAGTCTTCTGGTAGCATCAGGGAAGTCCTCTGGGGAGCAAGGCAGACCTTCCTCTATAATGGCCAACATGTTCATATATGCATTGGTGAGTGGCTCTGGAGGTTCAATATTTACACCTAGTGACTGACTTTGAAGCGGGGGATTCCCTACAATGCCCCACATCTGGTTTGCAAAGGATTTTCCCATCCCTGTCAAAGCTCCAAGAAGTCTGGGATGATAAAAGACTAGCATTAAGTGTCCTTGTGTGCTGAAGGCAAGCCCTTTGAAGTGTAAGTGGGGCAAGGCACAACTCTGATTCCTAACCACCCTGGTAGGATGCCCACCTTACCAACACCTATTTCCCTTTTGTCTCACTGACTGGCAGGAATACACTAAGCCCAATAGCAGGGCTGTTCACAGTCATGTGACCCAGGACACTGGCAGAAGGCAGAAGTGGCTAGGACAAGAAAATGTAAACTTTCTTAAAGTCGCATTTTCAAAATTGTGATCTACATTCCAATTTTAGCATTGAGAAGGATTTTAAATTACAATTCATTGTAAACATGACAGTTCTACCTGCTCCCAATCAAAACTTTTGCACTTTTTACATGTATTAGGCCTGTATGGGAGAGGTAGGTCTTACAAAAGTGAAAAACAAATATAGGAGTTTTTCACTTCCAGGTCATGTAAAACTTAAACCCACTTGCCCTACTTTTTAAATACACCACACCCTGCCCTGTGGACTATATAGGGCCAACTTTAGAGGTGGTTTCTGTGTTTTAAAAAGTGAGTTTTAGGCCTGGCCAAAGGTTTATTTTGGCAGGTTGAAATGGTAATTTAAAACTGCACTGCAAGCTGCAATGGAAGGCCTGAAACATGTTTTGAAAGGCTACCTTTAGTGTGTGAAACAATGAGCGTTGCTGCCCACTAGTAGCATTTAACTTACAGGTCCTGGGTAAGAATGTATGATGGAACAACGCATACGCCAACCACGCATGCCTGAACAACGTGGCTCGGAACAACGACGGCATTGTTTTCACAAATGCCTTTACCACGCAAGCCTTTACAATGATTTTTCATTGTAAAGGCATGCCTGGTAAAGGCATGTGTGGAATGGCATGTGTGGTTTTCGCATGTCACCCCCCCACCCACTCTATAAAGACAACAACCCTGACCCCCCACCGCTCTAAAAATAAAACTACCCCAACTCCCCCTCCCACCACTAAAAAGTACCCCGATACTGTAGTGAAGTCTAGTTTGTTTTAATGGGATACAGAAGTTAGCTTAGCCTTTGGCTTGCAGTCTCGTGCCCCCGCGACCTAGTGACTTTTACCCTGCTTAGCTTGCTCTGTTTTAGCACCTTTATTTTAATCAAATCTTTTAAGATGGCTGCCTTGTTTTTAGTTAGGCCCATGTTTTAGTTCTGCGTTATCAGTGCCACCGTGCTAAGGTGTCAATATCAAGCAACAAAGATAAACAAACTGTAGGTGTTCACATTAGGTACTTTCCCTCTTCACGCTTTCGAAGAAATTGTTTATATAAATTACCATTCCAAGCATGTCTTGTTATCTATTGTTTGGGAACAGACCTACGTCAGGGGTCCAAGCACATCTGTATAAATACTCCTCACTTAAACAGATAGTCAGAGGGGTTTCGACCAGATGCCATCATTGCTATCGATGCTGTTGCCTTGATGCTGACCTAGTCATTATGTCCCTACGGAGTCTGAGTTAGAGGTCTCATTCCAAGGTAACGAGGGTTGCGGAATTCTTCTCATGGACATGGCAGTGGCAGATAAGGTTTAACGTACCTAGCTCTCTTTTAGGTTAGAGGTTAGGCTCATTATGCTAAGGTATTAGGACATATTGCACACTTCACACCTTTTCATGATATTGCGAGATGGCGGGGGTCTTTGTATTAATGACTCTTGTCTTTATCATCCTGTTTCTTGCACTGTTCATTATCCTAATCATTGCAGCCCATGCAATTTATCACAGATTGCAGTTTTTCTAAATAAAACCTATTGAAACTTTACTGTATCTTCTTCATTGCCTGTGTTTGACTGAGACATGTTGTTCATGTGAAAAAGGGATAATCTCTGTTTAACCACGACACTCCCTGAGATGTCACGCTCCTCTTGAGTCCACGCGTAAAGGCTGTCACAAATCACCTTTTACTGTTTGGGTTTTTGGTGAGGTGCTGCTTGTGAGCCAGGAGGGTTGCGACAATAGTTGTGACTTGTTGTAGGACTGGCATAGTCGCCTACAAACATAAGTACTGTCATCCTTAAACAGCAGTCTTGCCTAGAGCAAGAGTCAAACTACAACAATAAGCACCCCACACCCTGAGTCCTAAAACCTACCCCTACCCCCATCCGACCTAAAACTGACCGCACCCCAAAAATAAAACTACCACACCCCTGAAAAGAAAATTACTCTGACTCCCCCACACCACCCTAAAAATAAAACTGCCCTGACCCCCACCCGCTCTAAAACTAAAACTACCCGACCCCCACCCACAAAATAAAACAATCCCAACACCCCACCTGCCCCACAAATAAAACTACCCCGACTCCTCCACCCACCCCTAAAAACTACCCCGATACCCCCAATCCACCCTGAGCCCTAAAACCTACCCCAACCCCCACCCACCCTAAAAACAACCTACCCCACCCCAAAAACGAAAACTACCCCTCCCCTCGGGACAAAATTACCCTGCCCCTAAAAACCCAACCCCCCACCTGCCCTAAGTACAAAATTACCTGGATCCCCCCACCCCTGGCCCTAAAAACCCACCCTAAATACAAAATTTACCCTGACCACCCCACCCGCCTCTAAAAACAAAATTACCCCAACCCCCCCACCCAGCCCTAAAAACCATAGTACCCCGACCCCCCACCCTGCCCTAAAAACAAAACTACCCGCCCCGTAAAAAATGTACCCAATTACCCCTGACCCCTAAAAACTACCCCAACCCTGAAAACTACACCTCAACCTTCCCACAGCCGCACTTACCTGACCGCCTCCTACTCTCACCCCCCACCCTGCCCCTAAAAACAAAATTCCCCCGATCCCCACCCCCTAACATCTGACCCCCCTCCCGCCCTAAATACAAAATTACCCCGACCCCCACCCCTAAAAACCCATCCCCACCCGCCCTAAAAACAATATTACTTTGAACCACCACCCCGAAAAACCCATCCGCCCTAAATACAAAATTACCCTAACACCACCCCCAAAACAAAATTACCCCGATACCCCTACCCCCACCCTAAAAACAAAACTACCCTAAAACTACCCCCAGCCCCACTTCCTCTCCCAATGCTGACTCCTTTTTTCTCTGCCTTAACCACGCATTGTTCAGCACATGTGTGGTTAAGGCAGAGAAAAAGAGAGTAGTTGTTAACGCAAGCCTGGTTCCACTTGCATTAACAACATTGCCGTGGTTCCTGCGTCGTTGTTCTGGACGTTTCCCTGTGGGTACCAGTACCAGTGGCACCATATAGAAGGTTATTTCAAGTAAATGAAATGTACCAATCAGATGTAAGCCAATTGTACCATGTTTAGGTTTAGAGCTCAAGCATTTTAGCATGGTTAGCAATGGTAAAGTGCACAGAGTTCTAATGTCAAGAAAAATAATTAATTGTTGTTGGGTAGGACTGGAATGCAAACAAATATCAACCCTGACAAAAATATTTGAACCAGCCTCACTCTGCAGGAGGCTTTAACGAGGGACTTTGGCCGTTGGGTCATGGCAAATGATCCTGAGCTGAAAGCAGCTCACAGGCCTGCAGGCCACCGGGAAAATGCCAGCTTGGCAGAATGACCCCTTCATACTGGTTGTTGAGCGATACAAGCATGCAACCTGCTATTGTGCTAGGTTGCCCAACAAGCAATATTCAAGGCTTATCTGACGCTCTAAGCCTAGGTTAGATTCAGTTCATATACAGACATCTGTAGGCAATAGAAAAGAACATCAATAAATCTAAATTTTGAGTGTGCCTAACCATGCTGAAGGTCCTGCTATTCATCTGACATTATAAAGTCTTGTGGTCTTGCTTTTCCTTGGTTTGCAAATGAACATGTGGCATAATACTAAAGAGGGTCTCTACTGCCAGTGCAATTGTTTACTAAAGATTTACATTGATGTATCCCTCATGCTTAAACGCATTAATTTCCTTGGGCAGTACTGAAAAGTATTCCCTTTTATGTGCTTCTGTGCTGCAGATGTAATGGTTACGTCCTGCGGCACAGTACTCCTGAGCCGAGGATGTAACCATTACATCTAGGCACTGGAGCTTGGAGGGTCCCAAGGGAAAGGATGGAAGGGGAAGCCATTCCCCTTCCACCCGACCCCCTCTCTGTCATTAGAGGGGACCAGTCGCTCTGGAAACCATTTGCTTCCAGCGCGTCTTTGAAGAAACAGGTAAGTTTGTCCTCCGGCCGGGGGGTGGTGGGATTGCACACAAAGAGGCATTGGGTGAAAGGAAAAATGTCTCCTTAAGCATTCCTGCTGCCTGATCGCATCGCGATCGGGCGGCAGGAATGCCCACTAGACACCAGGGATTTTGGAATGTGTGTGTTTTTGTGTGGTTGGTTTGCGAGGGAAGTGGCCCCTTAGGCAAGTGTCGCTTCCCTTTGGGGGGCATATACTTTATGGACATTTCGTTCCCCGTTTGGGGAAGATTGGCCTATTATTATTAGGCTGATCTGCTCCCAAGGGGGGCAGAAACCACAGGAGCACCATGGATTTTATTTCTTTGTTTATTTCTGTGGGGGGCGCCCCCTTGGGCAAGGGTCATACCCCCAAGGGAGACATAGAACTGTTGCCCATTTCTTCTCCTTTGGGGGCAGATCGGCCTATTTCTTTTAGGCCCAGAAGCCACTTACGCACCAAGGATAGTGTGTGTTTGTGTGTTTCTGTTTATTGTATGGGGGCGGCCCCTTGGCCAAGGGTCTCTCCCCTTAAGGGGGACATTATTTATAGCCATTTCTGCCCCCCTTGGGAGCAGATCGGCCTATTATTTTTAGGCTGATATGCCCCCTTTGGGGCAGAAACCACTGGAATGGCAGGAGTTTTTTTCTTTGCTTTTGCTCTGTGGGGTGGGGGGAGGTGCCCCCTTGGGAAAGGGTCACCTCCCCAAGGGGGGCATAGAACTGTTGGCCCTTTCTGGCCTCCTTGGGGGCAGATCAGCCTATTTTCCTTAAGCCCATCTTCCCCCAAGGTAAGCAGAAACCACTTAGGTACCAGGGGCAGTGTGTGTGTGTTAATTGGATGTGGGGGCGGCCCCTAGGTCAAGGGTCTCCCCCCCAAGGGGGGCATTGAACCGCTGGCCATTTCTACCCCTCTTGGGGGCAGATCAGCATATTTTGTGTAGGCTCATCTGCCCCCAAGGGGGTCAGAATTCATTTAGGCATCAGATTAAATATCTAAATGCTTGCTGGCATGGTGGGTGTCAACTGGCAAAGTATTTGCATTTGTGATTATAACAGTTTATTTCTCCTTGTTGTTCTAGTTCAAAGTTTTTGCTTCCTTTGCTGTGGCTCCTTGCGGTTTTGGCAGTGGTTGACCTGCGGTTGCGTAGTTACATGTGTTAAGTAAGTAAAAACAATTTACTCCGAAGGAGTATTGTTGCCATGCATGAATGACATGTTTGTAGGTGGTGTACTAAATGCAGGATTGTGTATGAAATTGTCCTTAGATTTGTGCACAATGCTACTTGTGTTGTCTTATGCCTAATTTGCCTTTTTTTTTTTTTTTTGTGGGATATTATTGGTGATTGCTGTGTCTGTGCAGAGTAGTTGCTGGTGAGTCTAGTTTGTTCAAGTGAGTGAGTGGTATAGCTTTTGAATACATAACTCTTTGTGATAAAGCCACACTTTGTTTATTACTTATTTTAGACAGTGATGGTTGTTGTTGGTGCATTTGTCAAGTTGCACTTCTTAGAAAGGATCATGGCCAGCCACAGAGTGACTGCTCAGCAGGTTGTTGCCATGCTTTTTAAGTCATCTTCTGACCATGATTATGAGACTAACTCTGCATCTGAGGCAGAGGAGGAAGTAAGAGATTCTGGCTGTGAGTTTTCTGTCCGAAAAGAATCTTCTGATGAGGAGGCCACTCTGAGTGCAGATGAAGGGCCTGTTTTAGAGGTGGTCACTGATATGCCAAAAGTGCAGCATCCTGGGTCTGAAAGGTTTTCATTGGAAGACCTGACACCAGGGCTGCCCCAAACATGGAGCAGCCACAGTTGCCTGCCATACTGGTCTCCCAGGGTGTAGAATAAATACAGAAAACGTTTTGCCTGTCAATTTCTTTAAGTTGTTTATGGACTATGCATTTTTGGAAGATATTGTTGAGCAGACTAATTTGTATGCAGAGCAGTATTTGAGGGACAACGCAGCCAGACTTAGGCATCAGTCTAGAGCTACCCAGTGGATTCCTACAAACCTGGAGGAGATGAAAAAGTTCTTGGGTTTGAATTTTTTGATGGGGTTGATAAGAAAGCCATCACTGGCTTCTTATTGGTCTACTAGTCCCTTGATGGCAACGGCTATATTTCCTACAACGATGACTTGTTATCACTATTTGCTTCTTCTTCGGATGCTGCATTTTGTTGACAATGCTTTAGCCATGCCACAAGATCACCCTGATTGTGACCGTCTTTTTAACTTTAGGCCTGTCCTTGATCATTTTGCAGATCGGTTTTCAGAGTTGTATGTTCCAGGCAAAGAAATAAGTGTGGACGAGTCTTTGGTCCTGTTCAAGGGACGTTTGGTTTTTAAGCAGTACATTCCTAGCAAGAGGACATGATATGGAATTAAAATGTATATGCTGTCTGGAAGTAGTACAGGATATGTGTATAATTTCTGGGTCTATACTGGTAGGGATTCCAGTATTGACCCCCCCGGTTGTCCACCCACTTTTGAAATTAGTGAGAAAGTTGTGTGGGAACTTGGTAGACAACTGTTTAACAAAGGTCACCATTTGTATGTAGATAACTTCTACACTGGAGTGCAGTTGTTCAAGGAATTGTTCAGAGTGGACACTGTTGCTTGTGGCACAATCCATTTTAAATGGAAAGGCTATCCAAGGGAGCTTGTCTGTAAAAAACTTGAGAGGGGACAGTGCAGTGCCTTGCATAGTAATGAGCTGCTAGCTCTGAAATTTTCAGACAGGAGGGATGTGTACATGCTAACTACCATCCATGATGAGAGTACATCCCCTGTAACTGGTTGGGGTTAGGTTGCGGAAGTGTGCAAACCTGCATGAATTTTGGACTACAATAAGTGTTGACAGAGTAGATCAGAGGTTGGAACCTTACACTGCTCTTCGTAAGTCTTACGTGTAGTATAAAATGTTGGCCATGCATTTGTTTCATTTGGCAACTTTTAATGCTTTTATTGTGTTCAAGGATTGTTCTCCTGAGTCAAGGATGACATTTGTTAAATTTCAGGAGTCAGTGATAGACAGCCTTATTGTGACAGAACAGGCAAGAGTTGCTAGAGTAGCAGTGGTGGAGGATGTGGCTAGATTGAAAGATCGCCACTTTCCTGATCAGATTCCCTCCACTCCCAAAAAAGACTTGCCCACCAAGAAATGTAGATTATGTGCTCGAAGAGTTATCCGGAGGGAGACTCAAATGTACTGCCCAGATTGTCCTTCAAAGCCTGGGCTGTGTGTGGGTGGCTGTTTCAGGAGTTACCACACTCAAAAGAATTATTGGGAAATACCGTGAGCATAAATTGCCTGTTTTATGTCTTCAAATGTTCTCTTTCATGGTTTCCATTACTGTCATATGTTTAGTTAGAGCTTTTGTATTTGTAGTTTTGTACTTATTTTTAATTAGTTAGTGGTTTCTTTGTTGTTTAAACAAAGTGATGTTGTGCGTGGAGTGGCACGTGGCTGGTGTTGTAAATAGTGACTTGCTGTTGGCTACTGCAACACACTGCCAGCCAAACGCCAGTCCACACACTCCCATCAGCTGGTGTGACTGGTGTATCAGGCATGTAGGCACATGAAAGTGATAGGCCCTTGAATGGCGCTGTCTGTTGATGTTGTAATGTGCTGGGCCCACGGCTGGCGGCATGAATGGTCTTGTGCATGTCATGTATGAAAGCTGCGCGAATGGACTGTAAAGTGGTTGGTGCCTTGCTGCGGCTTTACAGCTCACAAGCTGTGAGTCATTGGTTCAGTTTTCTGGCCTTTCAGGTATTAATAGTGAATTTCATTTTTGTGAAATCTCTTGTTAATAAAATTTGATCTGCTGAATCATCACTCACCCTTGTGCCAAATCCAACCAGTATGTTTGGTAAAAATGATTGTGTGGTAAAAATTACAAAACCTGCTCAGTTGTAATCAGGCGTCGGAGAACACCTGTGACATGCTAGGTCAGTGGTTCCCAACCTTTTGACGTCTGTGGACCCCCATTTTATCAATACTGGAGCCTGGGGACCCCCACTGAATCATTATTGGAAACCGGGGACCCCCACTGAGTCATTACTGATAGCTTGGACCTAATATCCATACATTTTGTGAGCAGTGGTGGACCCCCTGAGGAGGCATCGCGGACCCCCCGGGGTCTCGGCCCACAGGTTAGGAACCACTGTGCTAGGTGTCTCAGGTGGGACCCTGATGAAGAAGCATGCCACCAACTGTGTTGGTGGGTGAGGGGTCTCCTTAACAAAACCTCAGTGTTTTTTTTCTTCACAATTTTAATGTTTGGAACATCACAGAAGGACGTGGACACATCAAAATGATCGCTTACAATACTACCTGGTTTTCTGGGGGAGGGGGTCACCCGCATTTTTGGTCCCGGGTGCGGCAGTCATCTAGGGAAACCTACCAAACACAGACATTTGTGAAAACTAGACACCCAGGGGATTCCAGGGAGGTGTGGCTTGCGTGGATTCCCCAACATTTGTCCATGTTGTGTTTTGGGGCATTTCCTGTCGCGGGCATTAGACCTACCCACACAAGTGAGGTACCATTTTTATTGGGAGACATGGGGGAACGCTGGGTAGAAGAAAGTTTGTGGCTTCCCTCAGATTCCAGAACTTTCCATCACTGAAATGTGAGGAAAAAGTGTTTTTTTTGGCCATATTTTGAGGTTTGCGAAGGATTCTGGGTAACAGAACCTGTTAAGAGCCCCACAAGTCACCCTATCCTGGGTTCCCGTAGGTGTCTAGTTTTCAAAAGTGCACAGGTTTGGTAGGTTTCCCTAGGTGCTGGCTGAACTACAGGCCAAAATCCACAGCTAGACACTTTCCAAAAAAACACATCAGATTTTAATGTAAAAATGTGTAGTGTCCATGATGTACTTCCTGTTGTGGGCATTAGGCCTACGCACACAAGTGAGGTACCATTTTTATTGAGAGACTTGGGGTAACACAGAATAGCAGAACAAGTGTTATTTCCCCTTGTCTTTCTCCATATTTTTTCCTTCCATCTGTAAGACAGTGTGTTAAAAAGACATCTGTTTGAGAAATGGCCTGTAATTCACATGCTAGTATGGGGACCCCAGAATTCAGAGATGTGCAAAAAGCCACTGCTTCTCAACACCTTATCTTGTGCCCATTTTTTAAATACAAAGGTTTCCTTGATGTGTGTTTTAAACTTTTTATATTTCACCAAATGAATTGCTGTATACCAGGTATACAATAAAAACCCATTGCAAGGTGCATCTCATTTATTGGTTCTGGGTACCTAGAATTCTTGATGAACTTACAAGCCCTATATGTCTGTGCAAGCAGAAGAGTCTAGCAGACATAACAGTATATTGCTTTTGAAAATCTGACACCGCAGCAAAAGGTTACAGGTAAAAAGTTGAGAGAAATGGCTGTTTTTTTTACCCCTATTTCAGTATTTTTATTTAAGCTGTTATTGTCTATAGGAAAACCTTGTAGGATCTACTCAAATGACCCCTTGCTGAATTCAGAATTTTGTCTGCTTTTCAGAAATGTTTAGCTGTCGGGGATCCAGCATTGATTTCACTCCCATTTCTGTCACTAACTGGAAGGAGGCTAAAAGCACAAAAAATAGTGAAAATGGGGTATGTCCCAGGAAAATGCCAAAATTATGTTGAAAAATGTGGTTTTCTGATTCAAGTTTGCCTGTTACGGAAAGCTGGGAAGATGGTGATTTTAGCACGACAAACCCTTTGTTGATGCCATTTTCAGGGGGAAAAAAACAGAAGCCTTCTTCTGCAGCCACTTTTCACATTTAAAAAAAAAAATCACTGTATTTTAGCTAATTTCTTAAGTCCTCCAGGGGAACCCACAAACTCTGGGTACCTCTGGAATCCCTAGGATATTGGAAAAAAGGATGCAAATTTGGTGTGGGTAGCTTATGTGACCAAAAAGTTATGCAGTCCTAAGCGTGAACTGCCCCAAATAGCTGAAAAAAAGTCAAGGCACAGGTATGTAAAAAGGCCTGACAATAAAGAGGATAACATATTTTGTATGTACTGATTTTATAACGATTACTCTCCTCGAGAGATTGCTCTATTGCCCTTGTGGCACCGTCTGCACTTTATGCCACATTTTGTTTTGCATTTATCTACATTAGTTTACCCTGCACACGTTCTGCATTTTCAGCTTGTTCACTATGTACATACAAAGTTTGTGGTTCCACGTGTGTTATGTAGTTTGAGGGGCCTTTGCAGCACATTCCCTTACGGGAGAAAATTATACTTTTAATCTTTATTTATAATTGTATTTGGCTCCAATGGCTAGTTAATCTCAATGTTGGTGGTAAATCGCATACAGCTTTTATAAGTTGTCCTTCTGTATGTGATTAGCTATGTTTGAGTGTGACTATGTTTGGATTTTGTCTCTGACATATGTTGATACATCAAACCCGTCGTTCTATTGATGGTACAGCAATTCGTATGCTCTTCCTTCAATGCCCTTGCCGTGCGATGACCAGTAACAGCTGGAATTGTGAGCATTGATTTATTTCTATACACAGCAGGTCACATTTTGCACTAATGTTGTGGGCCATTTGACGTGTGCATGTGTTGTGTGTGTATGTGAGTGTGTGTGTGTTTGTCTATTTGTCACTAAGTTTCTGTCTTACAAACTTTCCATCTACAACTTGGTTATATTTTAGATGGACAAGGTTGTTTGCTGCTTTCAGTACAAACCATTTATACAAGTGTGGTTTGTTGTGTACCCTAATACCATTGTTAATGTTTAGCGATTATGCGTGTTGAGTTAGTAAATGATCAACTGCCAGAGAGCTAGGGGTTACCCTACGTCCAGCTAGGTCTGAACAACTAGTGAATCAAGCATGTAGGGTTTATGGCTCAAAATCTAGAAACTTCTTTTGATGACAAAATCATGATCACTAGAAACCACCACTTGGCCATTGATGTATCCTTGTCTATACTGATTGTATTTGGATCAAATAGATTGACTGTACATGTTTTTGACTACATTTTATTTATTTAGCATACTGCTCATAGTATAGAAGGTCTCCCTAGTCTTGGATTCTCGACTCTTACTAGACATTGCAGCTTGTACTATTTGAAATACGTTTAATGTTTGCATGAATTCATGGTTTAGGTGGCTGCTTGCTGAGTATGATATCATCATTCTTTGAAAAGAACTACAGCCAATACATGTAGCATTTTTATCTTGTTAATGAGAGAAGGTATGGTCTTCCTCAACTATTTTGTAGCACTAATGACCCACTTAGACTTCAAGCAGAATGTCAAAGATGGCATCCGTGACATCCATGTATAATCTTAGAGGGCCATTTAGAGTTTGGAGTGATCCATTAGTCATAAAACGGTGGTTGCACTTTTCCACCAAACTCCTGATTCCTCAGTCCCATTTTGGAAAGTGTGCCTCATTGCCTACTTCCAGTGACGTTTCATCAGGCTCTGCTTGTTAAAACCCATCATTTGGGGGTCAATCAGTCCATGAGCACCAGACCTCTGAGTCGTTGTGGTGCTTCAGGGTGGGCCACAGTCACTTGTTTTCTATAACCGGGTGGTGCCCTATGGAGAAAGTGCGCTATGACCCCATTCAAAGGAAGAAAACTCCTCATTCAAAGGGCCTATTGTTATTTTCGTTCTGGGGAACTCTTCTTGCAGAACAAAATAATTTTCTGAGTGGTGACCCTCACTAATTGATCAGTGCTTTCAATCTAGTTGTGACAACCTGATGGAAGGCACAGGGATTCCTGCCAGATAGAAGGGGATGTTTAAATCTGGCAAATGGTCATCTGCTAGGGAGTATAGGCCAGAGCTTCTCCTGATTTAGCAGCTAGAGGGCTGTTGGCTGGACTTCAGATAAAGCCTATAATCAGCACTGGTTCCACAGATGTGCAGAATCATTCAGCTGGTTAGATATTCTCCTAAGACTGTGCCTTCTAATGTTGTGTCCCTTTGCCCACATGATAGTCAGCCACTGATTGTACTGTATTGTATTGCAACATTTGTATACTTCCCCTATCTGGGGTACAGAAGTGGTAGTCTACATGGGCAGCATTCTACAAAATGTAGGGTGTGTGATTGGAAGGGTGTTATCTTTGCTTTTATCCTATGTGGTATGTGTTTCTATGATGTGAATGGACAACCAAGGTGCAGTTATTGTGGTATGCAATGCAGCACTAAGCAGTAGGATTGATGAATTTAAGTGATTGGTGCACAATTTATGGTTCATCAGTAAGCTGGCAGTTTTGAGTTCCTCTGCCAGTCCCTTATACCATTTCATATGGTCATAGTTCACTTAATTGGGTTGGGTTGACATTCTAAGATATTTTGATTACAGTGCATGTCCCTGAGCAGGAATATGTGACAGAACAACTAGGTCCTAAACAACTATAGCCTAAACCACTACTGCTAAACAACTAAAACGTCTCTACAACTATGTACTGAACAACGACTGTCTAAACAACAATTGTGCCTGAATAACAATTGCCTGAACAACTACTATATATTTATATATTCTAAACAACTAATAAACCATAAAAACCAAAAAGAAAATCTTACCTTAAAATTAGTTGTTCAGGTAATTGTTATTCAGGCACAATTGTTGTTTAGACAGTAGTTGTTCAGTACTTAGTTGTAGATACTTTTTAGTTGTTTAGCAGTAGTGGTTCAGGCAAGTAGTGGTTTAGACCTAGTTGTTCAGGATGTTTCCCCCCTGAGCAGTCATAGGCTGAAGAGAGAAATTAAGAAACACTCTTAATATATTACTTATTGGGACTGGCAGTGGTGAATGAAATTAAATGTGTTCATTGGCCAGCAGGTGTTGGTAGCTCTCTTCATTTTTTAATATCTGTTCTGTGGATGATGGGTGGTTTAGTCCTGTAACATGCTACTCAGTAACCCTAGGTTAGTGGCATTCTTTTCAGTGGTAATTGTTGGTTATTGGGCTCTGAAGGAAACCATTACATTGACTTGCTCCAGTTTGTATGTGGTAGATTAAATTAAAAAGTTAGGTGTGATCTTTAGTAGGCAGGGTATGTACATTTATGCAAATGGTTGGCAGCTTCAATAGATGATGAACAGGAGATTGTTAAGGTTGCAGGGGTATAATGTTTAGAGGAAAGGTTGTGATCTTTGAACTGAGGTGTGGGAAATTTGAAGCGATACAGTAACTGAGATTAAGGCAAACATGCATGTAACAGAGAGAGGGGGGAGTTAAGAAGATGGACATTAAGTAGATATTTGAAAGAAAAAGAGAACCAATAACTCTAATTTACAGGGAAGGTCAATTTTCATGGCAATACAGTCTTTTTTGACTGCATGCAATCGGAGTTTTGCAAATCTGTAGAATGAAACGTTATTCGCATGTATGCTATAGCTATATTAAGTACTTTTCGTAAGCACCAGAATCAGGGAAGCAGTCTCTTCCCTTAAAGCATACCACTAGATGACTGGGGTAGCAAGAACAGCTGATCAGCTCAATGGGTGGCAGCCTAAAGTCATGGCTGTATGCATACATAGAGAACTATCTAGAGATTTAGGCTGAACTGTCATGTACACAACATCAATCACACCATCTAAATTATTTTGCTCTATAATCCCTTGGTCCAGAAGAGTTTGTATATAATTTCTTCCATGCTTGACCCGTTTGCTTTGTGGATGCTTGATGAATATGTATGTTTTTCCACCCAAGACTCTCAAGCTAAGTGGCACCAGACGCATACGCTGGATTAAACTGAAGGCTAACTCAGGGCTATCTTTCTCTAATCTTATTAATGGCAAATTTGTGTGATCAGTGTTTCTATAATGGAGTAACAACATGCATTTTTTTCTACGTGCTGTACCTAATTACACTGACCTACTTAAATGATCAGTTGTCAGAGTAGCATTTGCTGCTGCCGATTTGTGGTAAACCATTTGGTGCAGCGTTATGGTTCTGGGCTTGGGGTGGGGTAGGCTAATTCTTGCAAACAACATAAAAAGGAATGTCTGAGTCACATATTGATTGAAACTAGTGATCAGAAATCAGAATGACTATCAAAAGCAATTTACAATCATTCTAAAACAAATGCTCTTTAAGGAAGGAAAGAAAGAGGAAGCGATCGAGAGAGGAACATGAATGAACAGATGTAAACAGTTATATTTTTGACTTTATTAATTGTCCTTTATACCTGTATAACATTTGTGCGAATTGTACAGAGTTTGGAGCAACCTGAAGAAGGATGTATAGAACACAAACAAATTTCCGTGTGGACACTCTTAAAACATATGGATTAATTGTGATCACCTAAAGCCTGCCTACCCAGTTTGCCCATTTCTAGTCACTGCAGCAGTGGTGGTCTGTAATGTACAGGGGAAGTCAGACAGGCACACTCAACATGCACACTTTCTTTTGCACACATGCACACACACACACACACACACACACACACATTGAAAGCATACACGCACAAACATACAAAAATTCATATATACACACATGCATCCAACATTACAAAAAGCAAACGTAGCCGGTGTATCTCGGGTGGCAGAAGGGAAGCCTAGGCGGCTCCTAGAGGACTAGGACTGCCACCTCCTCTCATTGGGTGACCTTCAGCCAATCGGAGTAAGCAGCAGTCCCTTACTTGTCACAGTGTAGGATGGGGTCAGTGAGACTGATGACCCACCCCAGTCTGTGATGAGCATCACTAATGGACGCTCGGCCCTGGGCACTTCAGGGCTTAAAAGTGATACACCCAGCACTGAATCTATCAGAGACACCCCTTCTTGTCATGAGGCGGAGGCACACAGAAGACATTGACAGACTGAGGAGGTCATGACCACCAGGCTGTGAAATCTTCCGCCAGAAAATGTGTTACTCAGGAAGTCAGACACCTGTGCATTTAGCCCATGTAAAGTGCATGGATGTCTGACCCGAACATAAAGAGTGTTTGTCAGGCTAACCTATGCTCAGCCTGAATGACACTCTTCATGTGTCATAAAAAGTAGATGCAAATTATATTGAAAATATATCCTAGGACGTGCCCTCTCAAACATCTGGGTCATACAGTGAACATGCTTCCAAGGGACCGTTGTCTTTAAATGTTGGGAAGTGACCTTTAAAAAAGCTCCATTTTGAATAGAGGAAACCGTTGTACTCTAAGTTCTAGCCAAGAAGCATTCACCTCTTTTCCATATAAGATATAAGAGTGTTACCTGGCGGGAACCCGTGCAAGACTAGGGCTGCCTAATAAATATTTCAAAAACTGTTGTGACCTGGTAACATACCAGGAATTCAAGATTAGTCGTTTTAAGTGCTGTTCTCTAGAAACGGTCTAGGAAGCACGTGAAAACCATTACAAACGCGTGAGGCTGAAATAAAGAACACACATAGAGATTTATAGTGCTCTTCATACTGTATCTACATAATTGTTAATTATGTTGTTGGAATTTATAATTGCCCGGCTGAAAGTGGTGGCTCTGAATGAAGAAAGAGGTCTATTAAAGTAACAGCTACTTGCTTGTGAATCATTTATTAGAACAAACAGTTAAGTCACCACGACTAGGTGTTACTTCAAAATAATTATTGAAATTAAGATCTGAGCAATTGCTCAACATCTTTTTTAAGTCCAAGTCTTCATTCTTTTAAATGGAGCCTGTGTTGTGGCATTGGATAACGATTTCACCCGCCAAAACAACTATACGTTTCTATTGTTTTGGAGGATGCCGCTTGTATTTGTGATATCGACTTTGCTTGACAAACAGCATTTCATACCTGTTAACCACATGAATCAAATGCTGACTGGTTATGGTTACCGAGGATGTCCTCTGATAACTGTATATAAACTTGTTTTCATTTTAAATGGGGGAGAATGAAAAGAAATTAAAATATTGTTTCACTTGGTAAAGCAACGCTGAAATTTTTCCGTTGTAAGGTTTACTTCCAGGTAATTAAACAATTTCGGTGGCATTACCACCTGAGAGGAGTATATAACTTGCAACTGCAAATGAAAGAAATAAAGGAAATAATCAGCAAACGATATTAAGGAAGGGACAGGCACACGCTATTTTACATCAGTTTAGTCTTCTACAAGCTAATACAAACTTTTGACCAAAATGTTCCTCTTATTGCGCACAAATTCTTTGTTTTACCTTCTTTTATCAGTTCATATATTGTTTCGAACTACAGTATTTATATATAATATATGTGACTTTGTGTATATGTGAGTATACTTATAGTTATACTTATCTGAAGAAGCTATAACTTGCGGTGTTATGTAGCTTTAGGCCACAAGTTATAGTTTCTTAACATAGGTATAACTATAACTGTTGAATGTTTATGGTTTTGTGTAGGTAAAACATGAACCTAACTATGGTCTTAACTATGACTACCTACTGGCAACCACCAGTATATAATACATATATGGCTCCCGCCATGCACAGTTTTCAAGTTTTCTAATCAATAATTTTACTGCAAATCTCACAGTGATATCATTGATGTCAAAGATGTCATGAGTGATGTAATATCTGGGGTAAATAGCAGCGCGTGGTGAAGGCACAAGTTATGGTCACTTGAAATAACTCTAAAGGCTGAATTTCTATGGTTGTGCACATGTAAAATCTGAACCTAACTATAACGTCCCTGTTACCTTTGTGTTTTTTTTGTGAATTTCTAAGGTTTTTTATTCTATTTCCTAACTATAAAATGTCCCTCTAACCTTTGTTTTGTTCCGTGGATTCCGAGTTTTTTAACACTTTCTGTGTCATGGACACAATGGTTATGACCGGTGGCACAGCGATGCTGTGCCATGGACGTAACCATTACGTCCTGACACTGGCCTACGGGGGAAGCGCTAACCCTCCACAGGGAATGGCAGCTGAAGACCTTCTGCTGCCACCCCAACACCTCCTCGGTGATCTGATGACATTGGCTCGCTCAAAGCGCACTGTCATCAGATACTGCTGGGACGCCCTGGAAGCAATTTTTTCCAGCGCATCATGGGGAGAGGACTCCCTTTTGGTGAATCCTTCTCCTGGGTGAAAATAGGCAAAGTGAGAAAGGAAAGAGTTTTTCCTTTCATCCTGTGCCTGCTTCACGATCACGGGTGAGGCCCGCAATATTGGAGCAGGAATCCATCCACTAGGCACCAGGGATGTTTTTGTTTTATTTTAGGCAAAGGTCGTGCTCCTGGGGGCAATATTAGATCCGTGTTTAGGCCCCCAAGGGCTAGATTAGGCATTTTTTCAACTGATCTGGCGCCCGTGGGGTTGAAACCCACTAAGCGCCATGGATCAGTGTGTGTGTGTTTTTTGTTTGGTGGAGGCCGCCCCTTGGGCAAGGGTCGCTACCCAAAGGGGGCACATAACCCTTGGCCATTTCTGCCCCACTTGGGGGCAGATCAGCCTATGATTTTGAGGGCCATCTGCCCTCAGAGAGGGCAGATGCCACAAAGACACCAGGGATTTTTTTTATGTGTTTTTGTGTGGGGGGGGGTGACCCTTGGGCAAGAGTCACTACGAAAGGGGGCACACAACTGTTAGGGAAGATCGGCCTGATTTTTTAGGCCCATCTGCCCCCAAGGGGGCAGAATCCTCTAAGGCATCAGGCATTGTTTTGTTTTCACTTTTTTGTAGGGGGGCAGCCCTTTGGGTAACGGTCGCCCCCCAAAAGGGGACACATAACTATTGGCCATTTCTGCCCCCTTGGGGGCAGATCGGCCTACTATTTTTAGGCCCAACTGCCCCCAGCCACAAAGACACCAGGGATTTTTTCTGTTTGTTTTTTGTGTGTGGGGGGGCTACCCCTTGGACAAGGGTCACTCCTCAAAGGGGGCACACAACTGCTGGCCATTTCTGCCTCCTTTGGGGGCAGATCAGCCTATTTCTTTTAGGCCCATCTGCCCCCATGGGGGGCAGATTCTACTAAGGCATCAGAGATTGTTTTGTTTTCATTTTTATTGTAGGGGGGCAGCCCCTTGGGTAAGGGTCGCCCCCCCAAAGCGGACACATAACTATTGGCCATTTCTGCCTCCTTATTTTAGGCCCAGCTGCCCCCAACCACAACAACACCAGGGATTTTTTCTGTTTGTTTTTTGTGTGTGTGGGGGCTACAGATGCCACTAAGCCACCACAGATTATTTTGTTTTCAGTTTTTGTTTTTGGGCGGGGCAGCCCCTTGGGCTAGGGTTTCCCCTCAAAGGGGGCACATAACTGTTGGCCATATCTGTCCCCGCTGGGGGCAGATCGGCCTATTTTTGTAAGGTCCATCTGCTCCCACTAGGCACCAGAGAAGAATGTTTTTAAAAAAAGAGGGTGGGGGTATGGCCATACCCCACCCCAAATTAATGGGGACAAAGTTGTTCTGCCCACCGTTGGGCAGATGGGGTAATTACCCCTGATCAAATACCCTGGGGTGGGGCAGAAAGCCTATTAGATGCCAGGAAATTAAAAAACAAAAATGGAAGAGTGGTGGCTGCCAACCAGTATGGGCATGGTTATGCCCCACACCCCAACTGAAGGGGGTAACAGTGTTTTAGCCTCCCTGCAAACTAAAGGATCTTATCCAAATGGCAAACAAGAGGACATTTGATTATTTTGGGTTCTTATTTTACATTTGGGCCAAGAGAGCTTGGCTAACTCTCAATATCGTCACACTTGGAATGGTTAGCAGATGCACTTTTTGGACTTTGGCAGGCTGCCACCTAGAAAAATCTACCAGACCTAGACACATCTGAAAACTAATCATCTGGGAGAGTCCAGGGTGGTGTGCTTCACATGCACCCCACACCATTGTCTTACCCACAATGCCCTGAAAACCTCCGAGTTCGTTGAAATCACACATTTTACCTACATTTTGTGATGGAACCTTCCGGAATCCACAGCAATCCACAAAATTCCTACCACCCAGCATTGTCGCATCTACACCAATAAAAAGTCTGCCCCACTTGTCAGCCTAAAAACGTTTTTTTTCCAAACAGCCCTTTTGGACCTGCTTTGGTTCCCTCTCAATTTCAACATGTTTTTGGCCCTTTCCTTTCACACACACTTGGCCTACCTACACAAGTGAGGTATGATTTTTACCGGGGGGAACACAAAAAAATGTGAGGAAAATGTGATTTTTTAGCTAAATTTGAGTTTGCTGTGGATTCTGGGTACGAAAACATTGGGGGATCCATGCAAGTCACACCTTCCTGGACCCCCTCAGGTGTCTAGTTTTCCGAAATGTCTGGGTTTGGTAGGTTTCCCTAGATGAGTGCTCAGTCCAGGACTAAAAACGCTGCTGCACCCTTGCAAAAACAGTTAGTTTTGTAATAGATAATTTTGCTTTGTCCTTGTTGTGTTTTGGACCCTTCCCTGTCGCGGGCACTAGGCCTACCCACAAAAGTGAGGTACCATTCTTATTGGACGATGTGGGGGAAAGCTGGGTGGAAGGAAATTTGTGGCTCCCCTCAGATTCCAGAACTTTGCACCACCGAAATGTGAGGAAATAGTGTTTTTTAGCGACATTATGAGGTTTGCAAAGGATTCTGGGTAACAGAACCTGGTGAGAGTCCCACAAGTCACCCCATCCTGGATCCTCCTAGGTGACCAGTTTTCAAAAATGCACATGTTTGCTAGGTTACCTATTATATTGCTGTTGGTATGCACGAGCACTCTCCTTGAGTCCGAGCGCTTGTCTCGAGCCCGAGGGCGCTCGTGCTCTGAATGGAATGTGAGGGGAGTTTTGAACGGAGGGAGTGGTTGCGCGAGTGGAAACGCGACACCACTCAAGTAGATCGATTAAAGATGATCTTCCCGAGAAATTACCAGGAGTTATGTATGTTATACATCATTGTTTGGCGACGAGCGGAGTGGTTATTGACCTACTGAGCGGGGTGAACCCAGTGGCGATAACCTGCCTGACGATTTAACCCGGATTGCTGGTGGGTTTTTATGCGTACCTGTCCCTGCATTGACTTCAGGTACGGTGCGTTGCTGCAGATGGCCTTTTCCATGGGTATTCACGAGCCAGAAACAGCGCGGTTGAGCAGACGCCTTGTTTCAAGCGATTGAGGTGGGTCTTTGGAGATACAGGTGCAGCGCCTTGTTATTGGCTCAGTACATAAAGGAGAGGTTGCTTCTTAAAGCGATATCACGTCTGGTGTTCCTGGACTTAAAGGAGAAATGTAGATTTAAAGTGACAGCATTTTTTTTCACTTGGAGCTGTATTTGTGCTTTGGAAGACGCTATGCTGTATTCTCCTTGCATTTCTACATGCTTCTCATTTCATTTAGACCAGGAGTGGGTGCATGTTGTTACTCTGTATGGTGATGTGCACACCTGCAGTGTTTTATTGTCAAAGAACACTGTGACACGCACAGCCTAGGTCTAGTGAAGCGTGCACTTGTACCATTGGAGGGAGTTGACATCTGCGGATATTTGCAGAATCCCTGTCATGGTGACACGCACAGCTTAGACTACTTGGACCAGCAGTGAGTGCATTTCTGTTGCACATACGGTGACGTGCACACCTTAACTTTTTATTGTGAGACTGGGATTTTCACACCTCTGCAGAGTTTTTAACGTAAAGATGTTTTGGCTTAAGTTTGGGTTTGCGCTATGGAGCACGTTTCAATTACTGCACCACCATGTTTTCCACATCAAGGTGTACCTGTGATCCAGTGGGAAGACTGGATAGATATGTTTGATAATTATTTGTTGGCATTGGATAACGAGGAGTTTACTGCTGCTCGCAAAAAAGCAATTTTATTGAAACGTTTGGTTCAGAGGCGCAGAGGCTTTATTAATTTATGCCGTTGGCTACAGGCAATGGGGCTCGCATTACTGATGAGTACATGGAAGCTAGGCTGAGTTTAAGCAATAGGCTTGCAAAGGAGACAAATGTGGTTTTGGCAAGGTATAAGTTATATACTCAACCACAGAGGGTGGGTGAGTCCATTGATGAATTTGTATCCAGATTGAGAGATTTGTCTGTAAACTGCCATTTTGGAGAAGTGTGTGAGGAAATGATTAGGGATCAATTAATGGTCTAGTGCAAGAGTAGGAAAATTCAAGAGAGGCTGTGGGCTGCACAGAATCCTAGTTTGAAAGATGCAATTGACATGGCCAAAGTAGTAGAAGAGTCAGATTTGTGCATGAAAGAAATGGGAAGGCATGGTAATGGAGGTACAGAACAACAACTATCACAGGAAGTTGTAGGAGATGTGGAAACCAAAGGTAGTTGTGTGGGTGCTGTGGAAAGGAAAACACAAGAGACTCAAAATTCAGAGATCAAACATGAATAGGAAGAGGTGTAACAGGTGTTGTAGTAGTTCACACAACAGTGAATTTAAGGGGTGTTTTGCTGTTGGTAAGGAGTGCAGAAGGTGTGGGCGTAAAGGTCGTTTTGCGCGGATGTGTGCTGAATGGCCTAAGTCGAAGGATGTGGCGGCATGTGAAGATAGATGTGAGCCGACTGATCACATACTTAGCTTAGGTGAGGATGACAAAGTGGTCAGTGACAAGAGAGAAAGTAGGCCCAAAGCTGGGTTCACTGTTGAAAGAGTGAGTGTAGAGTTGATGGTGGATACTGGATCAAAATACACTATCATTCCTAAAGATATCTTTATGAGGAATTGGTCGCAACTTGAGTTAACGACGAAGGATATCTGCCCTGGGTGTTACCAAGTGAAGGAAATTGAGATCTTGGGCTTCTTTTCAACCGTCATTTGCTTCAAAAACAAGAGAAACCCTTGGTAAAGTGTATGTGGCCGAGTCCGAGCCACCAATATTGGGTTGGATTCACCAATATGACTTGAATATAATTGTAAATCCTAGAGGTACTGAACAGATATTGATTGTTGATGATGTGGATGTCAATGTTATTCTTGAGGAAGTAAAAGGAGGATATTTCGAGAGGAGTTGGGGGAGCTAAAGGGTTATGTGCATAAAATTTGTATGAAGCCGAGAGCTGTTGCAGTGAAACATAAGGTTAGAAAGGTACCTATTATAGTTAGGGAGGAGGTGAGCAAGTTGTTGAAGGATATGTTAAAAGAGGGGGTTATTGAACCTGTTGAAACTCCAGATTGGATTTCTCTTGTTGTCATCACAAGAAAATCGAATGGACAGTTAAGGTTTTGTGTGGACCTCCGCAGTGTCAATCAGAACATTGTGACAGATAATTTTCCCTTACCAAATATCAATGAACTCATTATGTTGCTCAATGGAGGAAAATTATTTTCCAAATTGGATCTTAAGAGTGCTTACCATCAAATACGGTTACATCACAGTTTGCGGGACGTTACTGCATTCATCACCATTGATGGCACCTTCCGCTTTGTCAGAATGCCCTTCGGTTTATCGTCTGCTGCAAGTGTTTTTCAGCGTATGATGTTACATGTGTTTGAAGGTTTTAGCAAAGTTTTATTTTTTCAGGATGGCATCTTAGTATTTGCTTCAACTGTAGTGGAACATAATCAAATTTTGAGAACGGTGTTGAAAAAACTTCTGGAGGTGGGGCTTACTCTATGGAAGGAGAAGTGTGTTGTCTTAACTAAGGAGATTGAATATTTGGGACACACCATTTCCGGTGAAGGTGTAAAGCCGAAAAGCGATTTTTTAGAAGCCATTAAGATCTCTCCATGTCCGAGGAACAAAGATGAATTAAGATCCTTTATGGGTCTCATAGAGTACTACTCAAAATTTGTTGAGAATTTTGCTGACAAAACAGAAGGGTTAAGAGTATTGTTGCGCAAAGGTTGCAATTTTGTATGGTCAGAATTGCAACAAGAACGTTTTGACAATATAAAATGAGAGGTGTGTGCTGCAAGAATTCTGGTACCCTTCAATACATCTTTCCCTACCATCCTCACTGTGGACGCAAGTGTGTTTGGAGTGGGTGCGGTTTTGTCTCAATTATAACAAGGTATGAAGAGGACAGTGGCTTTTGCTTCGCGCTCTCTCACTGAAAGTGAAAGAAATTACTAGGTTATTGCCTAGTCAGTGGAATTTTTCAGGACATTTTTGTGGGGCATTTGTTTCAAGTTAAGAACAGATCACAAGCCTCTAGTTAAGGTGCTGTCAGCAGGAGGTGCGGGTAAAGGTTCTGCAAGGTTGGCTAGGTTGGCGGTTCATTTACAGGAGTATGTATACAATGTCGAGTACATTCAAGGGTGGCGAAATGTTCAGGCTGATGCTCTTTCACGGCTCGCAGTGGATTGGAAATTGGTTGATGGTGAGGCAGTACTGATGAAGGGAGAAGAAGGAGCGGTGGCATGGATGAAGGATATAGTGCAACATGGTTTGGGTGTCTTTTCTAAAGCAGAGTGGTTGCAAGGGATGATGAATGATTCTGTGCTGCAGTGTGTGAGTAAGATGATTGTTGATGGAGGAAGGAGAGAGAGTGCTGTGGCAGTATCTGTGAGACCCTATATCAATGTTTTGGATGAACTGTTGTTAGGGGATGGCGGTGTGGTGATGAGAGGTGACAAATTTGTGCCCCCGGAGAATTTAAGAATGAAAATTATACAATTGGCACATGAAGGCCATTTAGGCCAAATGCTTACTCAAAGGAGGGTTAAGGAACATTTTTGTGACATGCAAACTGCTCAGTGGGTGGAAGAGTGTGTACAGTGTTGGGACAGCGAAAAAAGATTAAAACTTGGCAGGAAGTCTTTGATGGGTCATATTGAAGATCCTGGTGTGGCGTGGCACACTGTCTGTATGGACTTTATTGGGCCACTGCCTGGGGTAGGTCATGATCGAAGGGTTGGTTTAGTCTTGGTGGATGTGTTTTCTAAATGGATGGAGGTGGAGTTTATGAGGGAAGGGTCAACAAGGAGCACCATTTCTGTTTTAAAGGTAATTTTTCAGAGGGAAGGTTGTCCCCATACCATCATTACTGACAGCAGTACACAATTGACATATCTTGAATTGAAGGAGTTTATGTTAGCTTATGGCATCGCACACAGACATACTGCACTTTATAATCCCCAACCCAATGGCATTGTTGAGCATATGAAACGTATGGTCAAAGGTACAATTCAGTTGGCAGTGCAGGGTAATCAAAACAATGGTTTGGCAGTGCAAGAGGGGGTCTGGGCTCATCGTACCACGCAGTTGAAGGACAAGGGAAAAACACCATTTGAGTTCATAAGTGGGTGGAAGGCCAGAACAAAGTTGGTCCCTAGTTGGTTGAAGGATGCTCTGACTAAAATCGAGGATCATGTGGAAATGTCACAGTCGGGTAGAGGTTTTGGTATACAAGTGGGGATTGGGTGAAAGTCAAGGATAGACGTAGGAGTACAGGTTGATCTAAGTTTCGGGATCCTTTCGAAGTTAAGCAAGTGAACAATTTTTTAGGCAATGGAACTAAATAGAATAAACCCACTGTAGCCTTGTATCAGAAGGGTGGTGTAAATGAGGGAAAAATGAACGTTGCTGATGCTGAAGAAGAATGTAGTGGTTTTATGTTATCTGAGGGAGGGGTTGAGAAACCGGTGTGTGATGTTTCACCAGGTTTTTCTCCCTGTGATGATGAGAGAGATGGACTGAGTGAACAATTTGGTGTGGAAAAAAGAAGGGGATAAGAAGGAGTACAGAGTGGTAAGAGAGAGAAGATCACCTGCATATTTGAATGATTATGTAAGAGATATAAATATCAAATGAAAGCTTTCTTAAAAGAATGGAAAGAAAGGGAAAAGGAAAAAAAGAAATGCAATTTTTCTGTAATTGTTCATGTTAACATTTCTTTCTATTTGTTTTGGTTACTGGGAGTTTGTTTCTTTTAAATTGTATTGCAAACTGCTGTATTTTGTTGGTAATTGACGACGGAGGGGGATGTGTTATATTGCTGTTGGTATGCAAGAGCACTCTTCTTGAGCCCGAGCTCTTGTCTCAAGCCTGAGGGCGCTCATGATCTGAATGGAATGTGAGGGGGGTTTTGAACGCGACTGGAAACGTGACACCGCTCAAGTAGGTTGATTAAAGAAGATCTTCCAGAGAAATTACCAGGAGTTGTGTATGTTATTTATACAAAATTACCCTAGGTGCTGGCTGAGCTACAGGCCAAAATCCACAGCCAGGCATTTTGCCGAAAACAGATTAGTTTTCATTATAAAAATGTGATGTGTTCACATTGTGTTTTGGGGCATTTGCTGTTGCGAGCACTATGCCTACCAACACAAGTGAGGTACCATTTTTATTGGGAGACTTGGGGGAATGATGGATAGAAGGAACTTTGTGGCTTCTCTCACATTCCAGAACTTTCCATCACCGAAATGTGAGGAAAAAGTGTTTTTTTCCCAAATTTTGAAGTTTGCAAAGGATTCGGGTAACAGAACCTGGTGAGAGCACCACAAGTTACCCCATCCTGGGTTCCCCTAGGTGTCTAGTTTTAAAAAATGCACAGGTTTGGTAGGTTTTCCTAGGTGTCGGTTGAGATAGAGGCCAAAATCCACAGCTAAGCACTTTCCAAAAAACACGTCAGTTTTCAATGTAGAAGGTTGATGTGTACATGTTGTGTTTTGGGGCATTTCCTGTCGTGGGTAGTAGGCCTACCCACACAAGTCAGGTACCATTCTTATCAGGAGACTTGAGGAAATGATGGGTTGAAGGAAGTTTGTGGCTCCTCTCAGACTCCAGAACTTTGCAGCACTGAAGTGTGAGGGGAAAGTTTTTTTTAGACAAATGTTGAGGTTTGCAAGGGATTCTGGGTGCCAGAACCTGGTGAGGGTCTCACAAGTCACCCCATTCTGTCTAGTTCAAAAAAATGCACAGGTTTGCTAGGTTTTGGTAGGTGCCAGCTGAGCTAGAGGCTAAAACCAACAGCTAGACACTTTCCAAAAAACACATCAGATTTCAATGTACAAATGTGATGTGTCCAGGTTTTGTTTTGGAAACAAAAATAAACAAATGATGGATGGAATGCGGAACCAATCAAACATTCACCTCCAGTCACAGATCTGGGTTTAATCTATCAATTCTTTTGCTCACCACGCCACCTCAGTTTGGACCCAGCCATCTCCAAATCAGTCTTGACCCTGTTCCCCAAGCATGCTGCTCCTACCCCTGCTCATCCATTGTCTGAGTTCATGCACCTACTCCCTCATTACAGCCATGTTTGGTCATTGTTCTGCCACTGCCCTTCCCAACTGCCCTGAAAAGTTAGGTTGCAGCCTCATCACCTCCTTTCTACTCTCAGTTGTCTGAGTCTATGAACCAGCTCCCTCCCTCATGACCTGTCTGGTCCAATGTGTTGCTACAGCCCTCCATTTAGCTTGATGTCCCTTCCCACTCCTCTTGCCCTCCGTTGACCAAATCTGTGGCCCATAATTGCCATCCTGCTTAGCCTGTGTGCTTAGCTTGCTTCCCCTGCCCTCCTCCCCTTGCCCTCCAATGTCTTTGTGCATGACCCTGCTCACTCCTTTTTGCCTACCATGTTCCATAGCCCTGCCACAGCCCCTCCTATCTACTCTGAGTGTTCTTTTGAGCTGCCAAGGCCCTTCCCACCTGCCTTGCATGGTCAGATGGCTGCCGCCTGTCTCTGCCACCTGTACCCTGGCTGTCTGAATTCCATGCATCTATCCCCTTCCTTCTGTTCTCCATGGTCCATTTTACAGCCACTCCCTTCTGCCCTCCATGCTCTGTTGTGCTGCACCTGCTCCTCCTGCCTGTCCTGCGTGGTCTGTTGTAAAGCTCTTCCCCTCTCGTCTGTGTCCTTCCCCTATCCCTTCCCTTCTATCCTCTGTGCATACCCCTGCTCCCTCTTCTTACCCACCATGGCCATTGGACTGCCACTAACCCTCTGCTTGCCCTGCATGGTCTTCTGTGCCACCACAGCCCCTCCCACCTGCCCTGTGTGGTCATTTTGCTACCTCTCACCCGCTTCCTACTTTCCTCCATTGTCTGTGTGTATGTCATTATAGTCTCGCTGTTGCCCTCCATGTGGAGTGTCTGCCCTCCATGGTCAGCCTACAACCCCTACTCTTCCCTCTTCCTCCCTGGCCTCAGTTTTTCATTGCATACCCCTGTCTCTTCCCTCCTGCCTTGTCTAGTCATTTGTTGTGTCCCTGCACCCTCCCCTGCCCTTCGTGGTCCGTTATTCTGCAACTGTCCCTCCTGTCTGTCTGGTATGATTAGTTTGGTGCCCTTGCCTCTTTGCCCTCTGCTCTCTGTTGTCATTGTGCATGGCCCTGTCCCCTCCCTATTACTTTCCATGGTCCGTTATGCTGTACTACCATCCCTATTCCCCTATGTGGTGTATTGAGCTGCTGCAACCTGTCGAGAAGGGGCCACTCACCTGAAAAGCAGGATGTCTGCAGGGGCGATGGTATGCCCCCGACCTGCTGAACACCTCTTGTAACTTCCTGGAAGACACAGCAACCCCAGCAGGTGTCCCAAAAGGAAAGGGGGAGTAGAAGAGAAAGAGACAAAACACTGTCACATGTTGCCGGTCAAGCAGGTACCTTGTATCTTCGGGGGCAGGTCGTTGTTGACAGAGTGATAGTAGAGTTAGTGCACTCAACTTCCTTGAAACTGAAACTCTGTTTCTGATATGGTCACGGGAGCGGTAGAAGAACACCGGGATGCTCCAGCACTTTTCTTGGATAATAATAATTGTTGGCACAATTACTAACACTGCATTACCAAAAACCCAAACTGAGTACCAGAACAATAAGTACTGCAACACTAGGGCTGGCTTCACAGAGATTCACTGTTGCACACTACAGTTAGAAATGTGGTTGCACTTATCATGCACAAGAAAGAAAAACAAGGGCATTAATTATATCACGTTTAACTTTCCTGCATGCATAGGGTTAAACTAAAAGGAACAAAAACAATCCAAGAAATACAATTGTCCACTCTGGGTTTAAATAGTTAGGGTGGCACAGTTTGATTTGGTTTCACTGTGTGTGCGAAAACCCCTTCAAAAGCACATTCCTCAAACCTGAATGACACAATTTAAATCCAAGAGTTATGCTATTAGAGAAAAAAAAGTCACGTAAACGCTCTTTTAAAATTGCACTGTTACTTTTTATAGTACATGAGCTCAAGCAGATTTCCTGAAGCACATTTAGGCAAGTAACTACAATAATAATGTAGAATGTTCAGAAATGCATTTGTCTCTTCAAGATAAGCACTCTGCCAAAATATGAGGTCTGAAATACACCAGCTGTTCTAGGAAAGCGCGGCGCTCAAAAAACAAACTCCCTCCCTCACTTAACTGCAGTCTTTTCCGGAGTGCTGGAGGAATGCCTGGTGTCAGCTGGTGCAGGATCGAAGAAAAGAATTGCCTCAAAAGTCCTGAATATGAGGATGACAGCAGGGGCTGGACTGCCAAATCAGATGCTGAGATCAGAAAGCAAAACAAAGCCAAGCAGGGAGGCATGCTTCACTCTGCTATTTATAGCCAATCAGGAAAATAGTTGAGTTTCCACACGTGGATGAGCCACCACACCCAATTAGAAGCACATGTCTACACCACACCCAATTAGAAGCACGTCTACACCTGCTCACATTTGCAAACAAGCATTGGTAAAGCAAGCATTGATAAAACCAATTGTGTAACACAGCACATTGGTGGTCATTACAACCCTGGCGGACGGTGTTAAAGCGGCGGTAAGACCGCCAGCAGGCCGGCGGTAAAAAAACTGGAATTACGACCGTGGCGAAAACCGCCAACAAAGGCAGCCACTTTAACACACCGACCGCCACGGCGGTACAAACAGACAGCGCAACGGTCACCGCCAACAGACAGGCGGGAGACAATGTACCGCCCACACTAATATGACAGGCCAATCCGCCACCTTTTCCGGGGCAGATTCACCACGGATAAAAACACGGCGGAAACAGGCATTTCGAAGGGAAAATGCTCACCTCTACACACTCCACGAGGAACTTCATATTCTTCCTGCGCTAGTCTTCCTGCTCCTGTACCAGGGGCACCAACGCTGGCGGTGAAGAACACAGTGAGTACTGCACCTACGACATAGGGGAGGGGGGAGGCAAAAAACAGGGACACCCACACACACAACACCCCAACCCCCACCCCCACCCTCACCCACTACAACACACACACCAATGCATATCCAAACATTACAGTAACACCCCCCAAACCCCCCGGAAGAATGCAAAGACAAAAGAAAATGAGTGTAACCATTGTAATATATCAAAATTCAGTAAGCAAATAAATACATATATACACTATTAACAAAATATACACCACGAATAGTAGTCCGGGTATTGCACCATTCATAGTCCGTGGATCACTGGGCCCAAAATGCATGGGCGAGGCTCACACAAGATACCCGAACATGACGGAGAGAACACTGCTTGGGCATCAGATAGAAATACAACAGGCACCTCAGGGGGAAGGGAAGGGGGGTCACCTCAGCCGTGTGAGTGCACGATGCCAGACCCACGAGGGGGCTCCATGCCCATTGATGTATCCTGGGGAGTGCAAAGCCACAGTCTCTCAAGTCTCTCCAGTGGGTGGTTTGCCCACTGCTGTATCCTGGGGAGTGCAAAGCCACAGTCTCTCAAGTCTCTCCAGTGGGTGGTTTGCCCACTGCTGTATCCTGGGGAGTGCAAAGCCACAGTCTCTCAAGTCTCTCCAGTGGGTGGTTTGCCCACTGTACCATCCTGGGGAGTGCAAAGCCACAGTCTCTCAAGTCTCTCCAGTGGGTGGTTTGCCCACTGTACCATCCTGGGGGGTGCAAAGCCACAGTCTCTCAAGTGGATAACAGTCTCCACTGGTTCTGGAGGGGGACTGGTGTCCAGAGTGCTTCATCCTGTGCAGGACAGACGGAGTGGATGCATGTCTCCACTGGTTCTGGAGGGGGACTGGTGCCCAGAGTGCTTCATCCTGTGCAGGACAGATGGAGTGGATGCAAGTCTCCACTGGTTCTGGAGGGGGACTGGTGCCCAGAGTGCTTCATCCTGTGGAGGACAAACGGAGTGGATGCATGTCTCCACTGGTTCTGGAGGGGGACTGGTGCCCAGAGTGCATCACTCACCCCGTGACGGTCCCTGTTGCGTCACTGCCCCTGCCACCCTGTGAGCGGCTTGGGTGGCTGGAGTCTTCCCCCTCTCCCGCCGGGCACTGGCCAACTTCTGGTGCTTAACAGGGGAGGGACTGGCTGTGCTCTGGCTCCGTGATACACTGGCTGGCCTGGTGGCCGGTGCACTCCACATACCTGTGACAACAGGCACCACTGGTCCCGGTGATGTTGTGGCTGAGGTGCTAGTACGGGACCTATGAGTTGGACGGGGGTGGTGGGAAATAGGTTAAGGGTGGACAGGAAAAGGTGTTTGGAGACACTGGGACGGGTAGCTGGAGGGGGTTTGGGAGTGGAGGAAGAGGTGGTGGTTGTAAGAGGTGTAACTTTTGTGGCTTTGGGTGCAGGTGCATGCGCTGGAGGCTGTCGTGAGGTGGATGTATGTTGGGTGGATGTGTGCCTGCGTTTGTGTGTCTTGGGAGGGGGCGTCACAGACACACTGAGAGAGGACACAGGGGACGTGTGAATGGTAGTGGGGTGGTGACTGCACGTGAGCGGGGTGTGCTGGTGGGTGTGCTGGTGCGGGACGTAGTGTCTGTAGTGGTAATGCATGTAGGTGTGAGTGTAGACGAGACTGGGAGGGAGGAGGGAGACGAGGAGGAGGGGGACACAGTGGAGGCAGTGGATGTTGGTGTGTCTGTATGTGTGTGATGCTTGCGTGAGTACCTGTGGGATGTGTGGTGCTTATGTTTGCCTGAGCTTCCCTTGTGTGGTGAGGTGTGTGCAGGCTGGTCTGATGGTGTGCTTGGGATAGGCAGAGGTACAGGGGATTGGGTCTGGGTGGAGGAAGTTGGAGGGGGGAGGCTAGACACAGGGACAATGGCTGCCATCAGTGCTGAGGCCAGAGTTTGAAAGGTTCGATGAAGGGCAGCCTGACCAGAATGAATGCCCTCCAGGAATGCATTTGATTGTTGCAACTCCCTTTCAACACCCTGGATGGCATTCAAAATGGTAGACTTCCCAACAGTGAGTGACGTGAGGAGGTCAATGGCCTCCTCACTGAGGGCAGCAGAGGTGACAGGGGCAGGAGCTGAGGTGCCTGGGGCGAAGGTGATGCCCACCCTCCTGGGTTAGCGGGCACGGGCACACACTGAGGGGCTGCTGGGAGGGCGGTGCTGGTAGGGGGGGTGACGGCTGTACCTGTAGTAGTGGGGGGCACAGATGTTGCCGCCACCACAAGGGAGCTCCCATCGGAGGACGAGTCTGTGTCGCTGGTTTCAGCACCTGTCACCGCCGTGGTGCTCCCCTCGCCCTCCGTCCCACTGGTGTATTCAGAGTCCGTAGTGTGGCCCTCCATGGCCATGTGGGACGCAGCTCCCTCGTGCTCCGGTGCCACTGCTCCTCCTCCTGATGATGCTAATGCACCCAAGAACAGGGAGACCGCAAAAAAGGGGGGAAACAGAAGAAAGACAGGTTGAGTGCATGGCTTACCGCTACCGTTGGCGAACAAGACAGACACAGCAGCCCCCTGCAGTACGTCGCGCTGTTGGGCTCTACAGTGCAATTCCTGGGAAATGGTCTACAAGGCTATGGACGACATCTGCACAGATAGATGACACAGGTGCATGAATACCTGTACTTGGCACTTTACAGAGGTGGGGTGGGGGGCCACATGGCCATGCCTTACGAAGGGGCCTAGCCTACGGAACTCGCCCTGGCCTAGGGAAACCCAGAGCCCTCCTACCCCACCCAGACCCCTCCACTGCGCGCAAAGTCAGCTGAATGAGAGTGTACTTACCCCCTTGTTTCTGCTGTGATGCCCTCAAGTGCCCATCCAACTCCAGGAAGCGGAACATCAGGGGGGTCATGGTGCGACGGGCACCCCTCCCACGTTGGGAGGCCATCCCCAGCTGAGCCTCCGCCATCTTCTTGCTCCAGCAGCGAATGTCCTCCCATCTCTTCCGGCAGTGGGTGCTCCGTCTGTGGTGGACCCCCTGGGTCTGGACATCCTTGGAGATGGCATGCCAAAGATCCTTCTTCTGGTGGGTGCTGACCTACATGAAATGTGCAGGGTAAGAAGAGAAGTCATTACCAACTGCGCCGTCAAAGTGAGTGGCCCCCATCCCTACCCTTGCCATGTGGCACATGCACCCACCGTCTTTCATGCACTCAGAACTCTGCCCCCTTCCTTCTTACAACCAGCCCTCTCCACACAGGCATAGCCCAGTACAACATGCCCCCTGTGTACTTACCTGTTGATCTGGAGGACCGTAGAGTAGCGTGTACTGGGGCAGGACCCCGTCGACGAGCTTCTCCAACTCCTCCGATGTGAAGGCAGGGGCCCTTTCCCCAGATGCACAAACCATTGTCTCTTCCAGACCGAGGTCACAGCAGCACTTGCAGTGTAGGTCCTCTCCTGTCGAAGATCAGTTCTCGAGTGATTCAACAGCTAGAAAATGGCGGTCACGTCCGCGGCGGTCACGTCCGTGGTGGTGCGTACCATCACCGCGGGCGTACATCGTCATTGGCTCCTGGGACCCATAGGGTCCAATGTTAACCAATGCAGCATTGCGCTGCGGTCTTCGACTGCCTACCGCGAAGGTGTACAACGCCAGTTACCTCACATCCCATTGTCCCACTTTAGAGGTCAGGCAGCTGCCATTTCAGGGGCCCACATGGCCTAATTACCAACTGCGTCACACATACCTAGGCCTACTCTCAACACACATACAGGCCAGATTTTGTGTATGAATCGTGTTCTGTGTAGACTGTGGGTACATACCTCTGACTTGTTTGACTCTCTGGTCGCTGTTGTCCTTCATAGGCACCGTCCGCTGGGACATGTGAGGAGATGCCGGAATGGAGGAAAGAAATCTGATAATCACCTACAGGTTTGACTGTGCCACAATCCAGGAACTGTGTACCCAGTTGGAGCCAGACCTGATGTCAGCAATCCGCCATCCCATAGGAATCCCCCCTCAAGTGCAGGTGCTATCAGTGCTCCATTTCCTTGCGAGTGGGTCTTTTCAAACAACTGTGGCCATGGCATCAGGGATGTCCCAGCGTATGTTTTCCAATGTATTGTCCAGAGTGTTGTCTGCCCTGCTGAAACACATGCGGAGCTACATCATTTTCCCTCAAGTGGAGGACTTGCCTACAGTGAAAGGTGACTTCTATGCCCCTGGACATATCCCCAACATCATAGATGCCATTATTGGGACCCAGGAGTGAACAGGTGTACAGGAACCGGAAGAGTTATCATTCCATGAATGTACAGATGGTATTTTTGGCAGACCAGTACATCTCCCATGTGAATGCCATGTTCCCTGGCTCAGTGCATGACACCTACATCATACTGAATAGCAGCATCCCTTATGTGATGGGTCAACTCCAGAGGCACCGTGTGTGGCTATTAGGTGACTCTGGTTACCCCAACCTGTCATGGCTACTGACCCCAGTGAGGAATCCCAGGACAAGGGCAGAGGAACGCTACAATGAGGCCCACAGGCATACTAGGAGGGTGATCGAGCGGACCTTCGGCCTCCTGAAGGCCAGGTTCCACTGCCTCCATATGACAGGTGAATCTCTATTCTACTCATCAAAGAAAGTGTGCCAGATCATCGTGGCCTGCTGTATGCTTCATAACTTGGCTTTGCGACGACAGGTGCCTTTTCTGCAGGAGGATGGTCCATATGGCGGTGTTGTGGCATCTGTGGAGCCTGTGGACAGTGATGAGGAGGAAGCAGAGGAAGAAGACATTGACAACAGGGACTCAGTCATCCAGCAATATTTCCAGTGAAACATTCCTGCCTACTACAAGTACTTTTACACTTCTACCTCTATCATGTCTGTTGATTTCACCCAGTGTATGGTCACTGAGTTGTCACTTTCCCTTACGGTTTCACAGGTGTGGGTCCCAACGTGTGTCATCTGCTTAGATTCCTCAGGGACTCGAGCTGTGTGACATAGGTATGTTGACATTACTATTTCCTGGAAATTTTGTCACTGTAATTGCAAATACACTATTTCAAAATCACAGACAGACTCCATATCTTTTGGTGTTTTAGGTGTGTTTATTTACATACAAAATATTGGAGGGGGAAGTTAAATGGTGAGGGGTGATGGTGGAGGAGTGTCCATGGCAGAGTCCAGTCTATTTGTCTCATAGGTGCATTGCCCATATGGGCATAGGAAGTGGAGCTGGGGCAGTTTCAATATGGACAGGGTGACAAAGTGGGACAGTGGGTTGACAATCAGGGTGGTCTCATTTCTTGGCGGGGGTATTGGCATCATGCTCTGTCTTGTTCCTGGATCTCAGGGACCGTTTGCGTGGTGGTTCTCCATCTGCAGGGGGTGGTGTGCCTGTGTGGTGGTCCTCTGGCAGAGCCTCTTGTCCACTAGCGTCGGCGGAGGTGGTGGGCAGTTCAGCGTCCATGCTAGTGTCAGGGGCCCCTTGGAGTGCCACAGTGTCCCTCCTGGTGTTGAGTATTTCCTTCAGCACCCCTACGATGGTGCCCAGGGCGGAGCTGATGGTTCTGAGTTCCTCCCTGAACTCCAAATACTGTTCCTCCTGCATGCGCTGGGTCTCCTGAAACTTGGCCAGGACCGTTGCCATCGTCTCCTGGGAGTGGTGGTATGCTCCCATGAAGGAGGAGAGGGCCTCGTGGAGAGTGGGTTCCCTTGGCCTGTCCGCCCCCTGTCGCACAGCAGCCCTCCCAGTTCCGCTGTGTTCCTTGGCCTCCGTCCCCTGGACCGTGTGCCCACTACTACTGCCCCCAGGTCCCTGTCGTTGTTGGGGTGGTGGGTTTTCCTGGGCTCCCTGTAGTGGTGGACACACACCTGATTGACGTGTCCTGGGGACGGAGGTATGGGCCCGCTGGGTGGGTGCTGTGCTGGTGTTACCAGAGGGGGGAAGATCTGTGGTGGCCTGTGCCTGTGTGAGGGAAACCGACTGTCCCGAGGCCCACGATGGTCCGGGCTGGTCATCTAGATCCAGTTGGACAGAGCTGCTGTCATCACTGTGGGCCTCTTCTGTGGGTGGGGTGGAGATGTCTGGACCCTCCTGTCTGGTGACATTGGGTAGTGGTCCTGCAGGGGTGGAAAAGCATGATTATTGCATCTGTGTGTGTCATGGTGTGCAATGGGTGGGTGAGCGTGTACCCCAGTGCTTGCATTCCTGTGTGGGGGCTTGTGTGATGATGGTTTAGGGGTGTGTATGGGTATGTGCAGTGGGCATGCTTTAGTGATGGGTGTCCATGCGTTGGTGATGCATGCAGGGCTTGGTGTTGGGATGTGTGGTTTGTGATATTGGTACATTTGTGAGGAGTTGGAGTGATAGGGGAGGGGGCGAGGGTGGGGGTATGTGATAGCATGGAGGTAGGGTGGGGGATATGGTAGTTAAAGGTTTGACTTACCGGAGTCCATTCCTCCACCGACTCCTGCGAGGCCCTCAGGATGCAGAATCGCCAAGACCTGCTCCTCCCATGTTGTTAGTTGTGGGTGACGAGGTGGGGGTCCGCCACCAGTCCGCTGAACCGCCTGGTGGTGTCTTGAGACCACGTAACGCACCTTCCCCCGCAAGTCGTTCCACCTCTTCCTGATGTCGTCCCGATTTCTTGGGTGTTGTCCCACTGCGTTGACCCTGTCGACTATTCTTCGCCATAGCTCCATCTTCCTTGCAATTGAGGTGTGCTGTTGGCATGTATAGTTGTACTGCCACTGCTTGTTCCTTCTACCCTCGGTGGTCTTTTCTATTGCCACAGCCTCTCATGCCTCTCCTGCATGGTTGGTTCGTTGTCCCTGCCACCATTTCCCCTGCCCTCCATGGGCCATTATGCTGCCACTGCCCCTCCCACCTGTCCAGTGTGGTCAACTTGTTGCCTCCGCATTATCCTCCCTACTCTCAATTATTTGAATCTGTGCCATTAACCCCTGCCTCCCTTCAGTTTTGCAAGGAACAACTAGATTGCTAACATAATTTATTTGTTGGAAAAGTGTGGCACACCTGACTGTACCATATAAAACTGCAAAAAACAAAACAATTAAGTGTTTGCATACGTTTGTCATTGGGCTATACTTGGTCTACATTTGGGTGATGTTTGTGCTACATTTGGGCTTTTTTTCCTCAGGTGGCAATGTTGGGCGACTTAATTGTTATGGAGCTCCCTAATGTCCTAATTTACTTCCGTATCCTCAACAGAAAATACTTTCAGTTTTCGACTTTGATTCCATCAAGATGGCATTCAGATGTATCACACTTTTGGCATAAATTCTGAATGTTAGCACTCTAGTTACTCATTAGAACACTCTAGCAAAACTGCTGTTTGCCAGGAAATAAACTGGCAGTCTGCTGCTAATGTTGTCAGACTGGACTATTTCACACACAAATAAGTGATATTTTTCCCATTTGTACTGGAAATAACTATCGGGCAGGGGGCACAGATTTAGGCTTTATTTGGCCCTGTCTGTGCAAAATTCCTGAATGCGGCAGCACCACCAATTAAAATACTTCTGAGCTCCCGGACTCAGCAGGGCAGGGCTGTCATTCATGAATAGCACGAAAACACTAACTACAGCGACCCTACTGAAGGCAATTGGCTTGTCCCCAGAGTGACTGGACTAATGTGGTCACCAGGGGCAGGCCTGTTATTATTATATTTCTTTATGAGTTCCTCATTGTGTGACAGGCCCAGGCTATCTCAGCTTTCTGCTATGCTGAGAGCCAGTGGGTTTCCTGTAATTTTCAAGGGATGCAAATTTGGTAAGATAACTGGTAGTAAAGTATCTGGCCAGAGAGAGCTGTATTTTATGTACTCATAGTTTTGCCTCGTCATAAAATAGCGCAAAGGGTCTTTGTGACCGCTGAAAAGCACCACTTTCCATATTTCCCAGGGACAAATACTGGCCAAATTTTGATGTCTGAAGATTCTGTAGACATGGACATGATCTTTAAATATAAGTTTACATGAAATCCCTTCCACTCATTTACAGCATGGGAAAAAAATTGGTTTTAGGTGATTTTGTTTAATTTTGTACTGACTGGAACCCTAAAATACTGGTCATGCCGACACAAATTCAACCAGGTGGCAACCTTACTTATCACATGCATATTCTGGATTTGTGTTGTATATAGCACCCTCAGTGAGTTACTGCGTTTGTCATAGAGATCTTTTAGTTACTCACAATTACTAAGTTAACATCCTTTTAATATAGCACAATGAGTAATGAACGGGCATCAAGAAGATGTGTGCAAATTGAAAGGCATTAATTTGGACTTTGTTACCCGTCAGCTTTCATTATTCCAAGGTTGATGAAAAGGGTTAATTTCAGTAATAATGAAGTCTTACCAGCACAGGCAACCAATGTGAAGGTTCAGACTTAGTTATTCTCCACACCAATTACTCGTAATATAAAATGCCTACCAATATGGATGACATATGACTCCTACACCTTAGAGCACTCATTACCTAATGTAAAAACCTCATGTCCATGGATTTACACACTTGTATGATTCATTGTCTATACTTTTTTTTTTTTTTTTATAACCAAATTTTATTGTTTTCAAAGAATTATGGCAACAACAGTTTAGCACAGGTACAACCGAACAATTCAATTGTGGTACATTTACTATGTACATGTTTTTCTTTTCCTTTCGGGGGAAGGCATAGATAGTTCCTTGATCACGTTCGGTGAGGAGGAGGAGGGGGGTTCGATCTAGTCTATGACAGTGTTTCGAGCCATGGGCCCCATATTTGTTCATATTTCCGGGGACATCCTCTCGATTCATATATTTGTTTCTCTTGGATTGCGCACCAGTCTACTCCCTTTCTCCATTTCTGCAGGGATGGGCCGGTAGGCGAAGTCCACGCCGCGGCTATGTCTCTTTTGGCTACCAGCAGAGCCGTTGCGATGAACGCTCGATTGGTTCGTGATCTTAATTTCTCCTCCATGATTCCTAGTAGCACCATGGAGGCGGAGAGTTGGAGTTTCGTTCCTATTGTCTTGTTTAGTTCATTTAGCACTTTTCCCCAGTAGATCTGCAATGTCGGACAAGACCAGACCATATGGAAGAAGTCTGCGTGTTCCATGTCACAGCGGGGGCAGCGGCTGTTCGGCCATATTCCCGCCTGTGAAAGCCTTTTGGGCGCCAAGTATGCTTTGTGTAGGTAGTAAAATTGTATGGTACGCAGTTTTGCTGATATGGCTAGGGTTTTTGGGGCTTCTAAAGCTTCTGCCCATTCCGAGTCCTCTAAAGCTCCGGTCCAGGTCTCCCACCCCGTCCTCATCGAGCTCGCGTCTCCTGGTGTATTGTTAATCAACATTCTATATAGTTGTGATATCCCTTTCCCTCCCATGTTTCCCATTAAAGTTTTGGCTTCAAGGGGGTTAAATTCCGGTAGTGGGTTTTTGGGGAGCTGCGTTCCTATGGCATGTCTGAGTTGAAGGTATTTAAAAAATTGTGTTCGGGATAGTTGGAACTCTGTCTGCAGTTCCTGAAAGGATTTAAGTGTTTCACCCTTCCATATGTCCCCCACCCGTGAAATCCCTAGTTTATCCCATTCTGTAAATCCCTCCAGTGTGGCGGTGGCGTTCATCCATTTCCCTCTCCATAGCGGGGTCTGTAGGGTGATTACTGCATTCCATTGGGTGTGTCTCAGTGCTGCCCGCCATGCCAGGAGGGTGGCTCTGGTTGTCTCGCCCATACCTTGGGGAAGAGGCGTACCGTACAACGCATCCAAGATGCGCGGGAAGCCTAGGGTGTTTAATTCCATTTGGTATGCCGGGTCTGACCACCCTCCGTTGAACCAGTCATGTATTGTTAAGATTTGTGTTGCCAAATAGTATAGGTATGGGTCTGACATCCCCATGCCTCCCTCATGCGTTCCCTTCTTGCAGTGTTTTGTGGCTACCCGGTGTCTGTTCCCGCCCCAAAGGAATTGTAGTGTCGCTGTTTCTAGAGTTCGAAACCATGAACGTGGGATGGGGAGGGGGAAGTTCTGAAAGGCATATGTTAGTCTGGGTAGAATCATCATTTTATATAAGGCTGTCCGCCCCATTATGTTTAATGGTAGTATCTGCCATTTTTGTAGGTCTGTCTTGACTCGTGTTAACAGCGAGTCTACGTTCTTTGCCCAGGTTAGTTCCGGTAGAAGGGTTACCCAGACACCCAGGTATTTAAAGCTCAGTCTGCAGAGGGGAATTGTGTCCTGCCAGTCAAAGCAGTCTCGAGTATGTGCCAGAGGGACCAGAGCCGATTTGGCTGGGTTCATCTTCAGGCCTGAGGCTGTTGCAAAGCTCTTAAGGAGTGGGAGACTGCGTGAGCCAGATGTGCTTGGGGTACCCATATAAAGTAATACATCGTCTGCGTATAAAGCTATTTTGTCTTTTGTGGCATGTTTCCATTTCCAGCCACAATATTCCGGGTCTGTTCGGAACATCTGGGCCAGGGGTTCTATAGTTAGGGCAAAGAGAAGGGGGGATAGCGGACATCCTTGTCTTGTTCCCCTTCTGACTTCAAAGAGTGATGATAGGGTTCCATTGATTTGTACTCGAGCCGAGGGGTCCGCATATAATGCTCGGGTTAGTTGACAGAATCTTGGTCCCAATCCCGCCCTCTGTAACACCATGAATAGGAAATTCCAGTCTACGGAGTCAAAAGCCTTCTCGAAGTCAATAAAGAGCAGCGCTAAGTCTCTGGGTAGTTTATGTCTTTCATCGAGGGCCACATGGAGGCGGCGAATACAGTGACGGGTGCTGCGGGCTGTCATAAACCCACATGGGTCTGCGTGGATCAGTTGCGGTAGTACTCTTTTGAGACGTGTTGCGAGTATGTTGGCTAGGATCTTGACCTCACAGTTGATCAATGAGATCGGTCTATAGTCTGCACAGTGTGGTGATGGAGGGTTAGATTTGGGAATCACCACTATGGTGGCCTCGTCCAGCCCTCTCGGGAAACGCCCCTGTTGTTCTACTTCTGCGAAAAGGGCCATTAGATGTGGCAACAGCTCCTTTTTGTATTTCTTGTAGTATTCTGCTGGGAAGCCATCAGGGCCTGGGTTTTTTCCAGCTCTCAGTCCTGAGATGGCATTGCTTATCTCTTCTTCTTGCAAAGGTTCATCTAAGATCTGCGTTTCTGTAGGGGGCAGACTGGGCAGGGGGATTGTGTCTAGTAGTCTACGGCCATGGGCTGGGTCGATGGAGTCTGAGGCCTTATACAATGTTTTGTAATATCGGGCAAAGGCCTCTGCTATATATTGGCGTTTCTCGACTTTGCCCTTTTCTCCATCCCATATTTCGGAAATAATGGCTGAGGCTCTGTGATGGGAGATCAGCCAGTGTAGTAATTTCCCTGTTTTGTCCCCCCATCCATATATTCTGGCTGTGCTTGCTCGCCAGAGAGCTTTTGCTGCTTCTAGGGACAGATCTCTGATTTCCTCTCGTATCAGGGACAGCTGTCTTGCGCTCCTTCCGTTGGGGTTCTCTTCTTGCGTTAGTTCTTGCTCTGCTGCTTGTTTCTCTAATGACTCAATCTTTTGAGTTTTTTGACGTTCTATCTTTCTTATCAGGCCTCTGGCTGACCCTCTCAGGACAGCCTTGCCTGCCGCCCATAAAATGCCAGGCGAGGACACCGATCCCTCGTTCAGGCCAAAATATTCATTTTGTGCCTCTTGTAGCTGTTCTACGAATTCTTCGTCTTGTAGGTACCAAGCATTTAATCTCCACATGGGTCGGTTTGCCCGTCGGGCCTGACCCAGAGCTATGCGTATTGGTGCGTGGTCAGATATGCCCCTTGCCAGTATTTCAAGATGTGATGTGGCACCGCAGTCTGCACTGGGTAGTAGTATCAAGTCTATTCGGGATTGCGAGCCATGCGCTGCTGAGGTGTGAGTGTATTGTCTGTGTCGTGGGTGTATCAATCGCCAGATGTCACTGAGTCCCATTGCTGTCATCCAGTTCGTAAAGCCCGTCGCCATTTCCCATCTGTGAGCGGTTATTGGGCCTTCCACGTCTAATTTAGGGTTTGGGACTGCGTTAAAGTCACCTCCCAAAACAGTCAGTCCTGAGGGTAGGTCTAGGAGGATTTGTGTTAGTTCCTTAATAGTTCCTCGTTGTAAGGTTGGGGGAATATATGTACTAATTATATTGATTGTCATTCCCTCTATTGTCCCAGTAATGGCCACGAATCGGCCTTGTTTGTCCTTCCAAGTCTGTATCACCTTCAGGGGGAAGGAGCGGTGTAAAAGGATCGCTACTCCTCTCGAACCCCTCATGAACCCGGCGTGATATACTCTATCAAATCCCCGTCTCGATAGGAAGGGGCAGTGTTCTCCGGCTAGGTGTGTTTCTTGCAAGAGAAGTATCTCGGGTTTGTGTCTATGTGCGAAAGTGAACACTGCTGTGCGTTTAATCTTATCTAGCAGCCCGTTTACATTCCACGAGATGGCCTGTGTTGGGTGCATCAGGGTTTGATTGTGAGATTGTCTTGGCTCTGCCTTGCGTGCGTGGTTGTTTTAGATATAGGGTGCCTCCCTCCCCGGTCTCCCCATGTGTCTTCGAGAGCTGTTTTACCTTTTCCCCATTTGTTTGTTGGTTGTCCTGTATTTCTGCCATATTTGAAATCAACAAGTTTGTCAACGTGACAATGAACAGTATCTTACCCTTTGCTACTACGTGTAGCGTTTGAATCCCCCCAACTCCCTCCCCACCCCATACTTCCCCCCAGAAGCATCTGTCGCCCTGACCTCTTACCATCGCGCCTTGAACCCAGCGAGATGGTTTTCCAAACTAAACTAAACTAAACTAACTAGCTGGTTGAGCAGTGGTGGACCCCTCCATAGTGTCGGATCGGTGCATTAAAGGCGTTTGCTGGTGTTATTTGTCGGCAGTATTAGTATTTTGATTTGCTCGCCTTTCTCCCTCTCCTCTCTCTCCCCTTCTAAAGACCCCTCTCAGGCCCCTTGTTATATAGTCGGGCTGCAGGATAGGTCTGTGGTTCCCGGCGAGTCGGTCCCGGCCCGGGGCGGGCTCCGCTGTTTCAAGTCTCTTCCATCTTCTTTTCCATTAGCTGTCTGTGGTGATCTGTGGCCTCTCGGGCTAGTAGGCGTGGGAGCCGCCGTCGTCAACGGGGAGTGCGAGCGGGAACTTCGTCCCCCTCTGCGTCTTCTCGACCTCGTGCGGTGTCCCTTAGTGATTGTACGTTTTGGCCGATGGTTGAGTTTGTTTCCGTTCAGTGCCCAATCAGTTTGTTCTCCAGTCTTTCTGAGTGGCAACTCTTCTGTTAGCCATGTCCATGCTGCAGTTGGCTGTTCGAAGAAGTGTGCCATAGACTACCCTCAGTTTCGCAGGGAATAGTAGTCGGTATTGGATGTTCATTGTTCTTAGTTTTTGCTTGACTTCTAGAAAGGAGCGTCTCTTTTGTTGTACATCTTGTGTGTAGTCAGGGAAGAGGAGGATTTTATCTCCATTGCAGAGGATATCTCCTCTGGTGTGTGCTTCCTGTAGGATCATGTCTCTCTCTTTAAAATTGAAGAGGCGGAGAATTATCGGTCTTGGCGGGGATCCTGGTGGAGGTCTCATCTGAAGGGCTCTGTGTGCCCGCTCAATAGCGAACCACGGGGTAAGACAGTCCTTCGGAATCCAGGAGCGAAACCATTCCTCCAGATACTCGGTAAGAGACACCGTGGCTGTGTCTTCCGGGAGCCCAACCAGTCTGAGGTTGTTCCGCCTTGATCTGTTTTCAGCATCTTCTGCCCTTCGGTGCAGCTCTGCCGTTCGAGGTATGAGTGCGGATACTTGTGTTTTAAGGGTCCTTACCTCGTCCTCCACCGTGGATATTCTGGTCTCTGCCTCTGTGATGCGGGCTGTGGCATTGCGTAGGTCTTGGCGCACTAGAGTCACTTCTTCCCTGACCTCCCCGACTCTGGCCTCCACTGCGGCCTGGGACGTGTGGATGGCCTGAAGGATTGTTTCTAGGTCTCTGGAGGTTGGTGCTTGATAGTCTCTTTCGCCCGGGGTATGGGCCTCTGTTCGGGGCCCCGTTGCGTTTGTGGCATATTGTTCTATCTTTGTCTGCGCTGTCGATTGTCTTGATGTTTTATCTTTGCCCATGGTTTTGTTACGTTGCCAGGATCAGAAGCCGCCTTGTTTAAGTTCTTGTTGCCTCTGTATATCTGGTTGTGGCTGTTTTTTACTTTGATCTCCCTGGTTTCGCATGCAATGGGAGGTTGATCGATCTTTTTTGACTAGTGGTTGGCTCTGTGACCTTTCTTCTTCGTGGCCTCAGATTGTAGTGCATAAGCTGTAGATACCAGAGCCCGAGGGGCAACCCCGGTGTTGTGCGTTTTCTTCCCCTCTTCTTTCCGGGGGGAGAGGAGGATGAGGGCCCGATGATGGCAGAAGCAGTAAGGGGGCGAAGGATTGTTTATTCAGAAGAGAGGGGGCTTTCCGTCAGAGTGTCAGTGCTCCTCCCTGGGTTTCAGTCACAACGGACACCCCCCGGCCCAGTACCTCTGTTCGTGGTCGTCTCAGTGATGAAATTCTTCCCTCCGATCCACCGCCTCGATCTGGGCCGATCCCTACGTCTCGGCTCTGGGCTTCGGCTTTCCGGCCGGGGAGGGGGGATGCAGGAGAGAAGACGGGGGATACGACCCCCCCCCTCCAGGATCTGTTGCAGCGGGTTCCGCTTTTTTCCGGGGCTTTCGCGCCTCCGGCGCTCTCGGCTTTTCTTCGTGGCCGGACGCGGCCCACAACCCCCAGGTCCGCTCGGGCCCTCTTGCGTTCGCGGCCCGGGCCGCTCTCTCCCCCGCCGCGCGCGCCGACTCTGGGCCTCGTCCTTTGCGTTGGGGAGATGGGGGGGACGCAGGAGAGCAGGTAGGAGGCAGCGGGCCTCTCCCCGGGTCTGTCCCGGTGGGTCTCGCCCCCGTCCGAGGCCTCTGATGTTCCCGGCCACTCCTCGCGGCCGCGACTCCGTGAGTCCGCCCGAGCCTCTGGATCGGACTCGGGCTTCGCTTTTTTTTCTTCCCGTCTCGGGGCAGGAGGTCTTGGTGTCCCCTCGACGGGAGGGAGACGTCCAGGGGAGGAGGATTCCGGGCGGATTCAAGGCGGATGACGAAGGGGTCCGGAGCACTATGAAAGTGCGTCCGCCATCTTGACGCCTTGGCCACGCCCCTTCATTGTCTATACTAATGTTTGTGTGTAGTAAAGTAGTTTGACACCCTACATTGGAATTAATAGCGCTACAAAAAAAAATTGAATAACAAATAAATTAGTAATTGGTGTTTACATAATTAGTGTGATTACTCATACAGATCCATTTGCCATTCTTACAGCGCATGCATGTCTTTTATAAATAGGTGATGTACAAAGTCAGAAATCTACCTCCAAATCATAGGCCCTCATTATGAACTTGGCGGCAATCACCGCCGACCACAGTTCTGACGGTAAACAAAAGACCGCTAGTGGCGGTGAACTGCACACCGCCGAATATTGATGCCAAAAAGACAAACCTCCAAAAATCTTGCAACCTCCACCCACCGCCAGAGCCATCAAAGGCAGAAAGGCAGTACACCCCACCACCGCCATGAAGACAAATCCTCTGCCCACCAAATAATGATACACAAATCAGCTTGGCGGACAGTGAATTTCAAATGACAATTAATGGTACGGACCGCCACGGACGGCAATAGGATCCACCAACAACAAATGCACACATTGACAAGTTTGAAACCCACACACCTGACACAGATCCACAACACTATTAAACATACACACCCCACAATCCTTTGAAATGCCAATAGCATGACAGATATTGACAACACAACACACATACACTGAACTCACCATCACACAAGTCACACACACAAAAACACCACCAAAACCTAAACATTCTCCAAACACCATCACAAGCCACACAGTCAACCACACAACAGCACACTCACAAAGACACCTACAACAAACCTCCCTCAAAACATACCATGGCACCTAAGCACCCCCGCTTCACAGACATGGAGCTAAGGACCATGGTGGAGGAAATACTCAGGGTCGAGCTACAAATATTCGGGGCGCAGGTGTAGCAGAAACCTGTGGCCAGGAAGATGGAGCTATGCAGACGATAGTCAAGAAGGTCAACACAGTGGGAAACCATCCACGCACAAGGGAGGACATCAGGAAGAGATGGAATGTTCTGCGCGGGAAGGGTTGGTTCATGTCATCCAGGCACAACATCGCCATACAGAAGACTGGAGGTGGTCCCCCACTTCCTCCCCCCGAATACACCAACTGGGAAGAGAAAGTCCTGGCTATCCTACACCTGGAGGGCCTCACCAGGCTCACTGGAGGACTGGACATGGGTAAGTCAACTACAATACCTTAACAGTCACCACACCTGTAATGTATGTATTACCCCCATCCCCTCACTACCAACAGGAAACAGGACCCCATCCCCTACCCAATACACAAGACCCACACACCCACATCCAAGTCCCCTGCATGCCCACAATCCCCCAAACAAATCACCATCCAGCCACCTGTGCACACTCACCTACCCCTGCATGGAATCCCAGTGCCACTACAGCACCCACAATGCACCTCCAACCCACAACAAAATGCACCAAAATGTACAAGAAGGGACCTTGCATGCCACTACAGGGGAATGTAACCATCAATTAGTGCCGACCAGTGCTGCAATTGCCAAAGAAATACAGGACACCCCATCTCTATTCTCTCACACACAGGCACCACCACCCATGCCACCTGGGCGGAGAAGTCAAGGAGTGCCAGTCCTCCACCTGAAGAAGGAGACACCACTAAGGAGAGTGCAGAGGGATATCTGGACACAGAGGAAATCCCTGGCCCATCCCACACCCCTGGAATGTCACCCTCCAGAAGCCCCACCCAGGAAACCACTGACACCCCTACCACTCAGCCACCATCATCACCTCTGTCCAAACGACCCCACACCAGTGTCACTAGGCCATGGACTGGCTGCCCACATGTACAGAGGCCAGAGTCTCCACCCACCAACAGTCATGATGATGAAGGGCCCAGTGCAAGTGGGACTGCCAGACCTGTGCGGGGGACACAGGCACAGGGGGCTAGGGCCAGTGGGAGGGCATCAGTGGCCCAGGGGGGTGGCCAAAGAATGGATGCAGCAGCCCAGGAAGTGCTTTCTGAGATCCTCTGAACATACTACCATTCCCAGGACAGGAAGGGCCAGATCCTGGCCACTTTGGAGCAGAATCAGAGGCTGCAGATAGCACACCACCAGGAGGCCATGGAGCAATGGAAACAGCTCAATGTTACCATGTCCACCATTGCAGGGGTGCTGCAGCGCCAGTACCACAGCCAGCCTGAGCCCTCCACCCACCTGCAGGCCCCTACCAGTAGCCAGGACACTGCCCTGCCATCTACATCTGCAACATCCACTGGACTGGTGGCACTGCCAGAGGACTCACAGGACATCAGCACCCCTACCTATGCATCCCAGCTGCACCTTTGCAAACGTGCCCTCATACCCAGATATGCCATTGAAACACCAGCCAAGACCAAGCCCAGCACAAGGAAGTGACTCTGCCCTGAACTGTCTCCCTTGTGTGCCACTGAGCTACCTTGTTGACATGCCACTGCCATCTCACCATCTTCCAATGGCCCCATGGATTATACCCCTGTGCAACCAACAGCTGAGCATCTGTACCTGAGTGTGTTGTTCACCATGTGCCCACTCCCTCTAACTGTCCCAACACTTATGTATATATATTGTCATTGAATAAATACACCTGTGCACTCAAATTATATGACCTTAATCAATATGAGAGATAAATTCTGAATGTGAATGCATTAGCCAGTTACCATCATAATCCCACTTTTATTGCAGGAGGGGCTCCAACACGATTTAGTGTCTGAACTATGTCACACTGCACATAACATTGCGTTCCCTGGCACCTGCCACTTCAGTCATAATTTAGCACTGTCACTGACAAAAGACACCACAGTACTTATTACATTAGTCAGACTGAAAGTATGCAGTGAAGACATCAGCATTATTGAACAGTACCTGAGAGTCACTGGAAGTATAGCCGGATTAGCTGGGTCCCAGAGTTGATATCTTTCCTCTCTCCTTCCTCACCATCACTTTCATCCCTCCTCTAAGGTTGCAGGGCTGGTTCATCTGCATCCTCTTCTTTCAGAAGTGTGATAGCTTTCCTCACAGCCAAGTTGTGCAGCATGCAGCAGGCCACCACTATCTTACACACCTTGCCAGGGTCATAGCACAGGGATCCTCCAGACAGATGGAGGGAACAAAATTGTGCCTTCAGGAGTCCTATAGTGCGCTCTAGCACCCTCCTCGTAAGACCATAGGCCTCATTATAATTCCTCTGAGCATCTGTCCTGGGATTCCTCACAGGTGTCAGGAGCCATTGTAAGTTGGGGTAGCCAGAATCACCTGCAAAAGTGGGCGAAAGAGGACTTGAACACACACATTTTACTTGCATACGGCCTGGCTGCCAGCTATGTAACTGATCCAGTATCATACACACTCACCTATGAGCAACACTCTGTCCCATCATGTGTGGCACACTGCTGTTTCTCAGGACAAATGAATCATGGACTGATCCTGGGAACCTGGCATTAACATGTGAAATGTACTGATCAGCAGTGCACACCAATTGTACATTTATGGAGTGATAATTCTTACGATTCCTATATACCTGTTCATTCACTCTTGGGGGTATGAGGGCTATGTGGGTTCCATCAATGGCGCCAATCACATGGGGGTTATTGGCAAAGGCATAGAATCCAGATTTGATGGCGGTGAGTTCAGCCCTGAGGGGAAACTGTATATAAGTTTGGAAGTGTTGAACGAATGCATCTAGGAAATTGGGCAGGATGTGGCCCAATATTGGCTATGATACCCCTGCAGCCATGCCCACTGTCACCTGAAATGAGCCAGTGGCCAACAAATGGAGTACAGATAGCACTTGCACAGTTGTAGGGATGGCATGCTGATTCCGATTGGCCGGCTTCAGAATAGAATCCATTAACGCACAGAGGTCATGGATTGTAGCTCTATTAAGTCGGTAGGTAATAATGATTTGACGTTCCTCCATAGTGGCCAGATCTATCAGGGGTCTGTAAACAGATGGGGCTCTCCCTCGCCACATGGGTCTGTACCTATGGGTGAGGAAAGAACATATTTTGAGTGTCAACATACACTTGCATCACATGATGTCACTATACTTTTCAAAATGCGACACATAGGAAGCGCACACAAACAGAAAGAATGAGGTACACCGTCAGGCTAATGTGTGCGGAGGTTTCTCTGTCATAATGGCATCACATTTTATACACACTTCCAACTGTGAGTACATGTGGGGATCAAAGAACCATGTCAGTAATTGACGAAGGGGAGAGAGAATGGGGCCATGCATGAGGCCCCCAGCAAGGCTATGGAGACGTGGTGAAAGCAAAATGACAGCCTCCTGCCATCCAGGTATGATAGTGTGGAAGTAACTTCATTCTGCTGGCATTAGTCGTCATGGTGGTAGGCGGTGTTCACCGCTGTGCACCTGAACACTGGATTACATGGTTGTTAATGGGGATCCTGGGCCAATCATGATCGCCACCTGCGGTGATGGTGCACACCGCCGTAGTATCTACCGCCATTTTGAAAGACCCATTGCACTTGACTCCTGCATCACATGAAGGGTAGTACTCCGCTGCATGTGCTGCTGTGTCCTGACTCTGGTCCCTGAGATGGCGCGTGTGACAGGGGAATGGGCCCCAACCTTCATTGCAGAGGACCTTGAGAAGCTGGTGGAGGGGGTCCAACCCCTGTATGCGAAGTTGTATGGGCAACCAGAGGAGCAGGTGAACTGCCATCTGCAATCCTTAGATGTGTGTGATTGTGGCGGATGCCTGTATGCATGTGTGCTTGATGTGTGACTGCCCAGCTGTAGATTGTCTGGCACTTTCTGCTTGTAATTTGTTCATATGCATGTCTCCCTGGGCCATGTCAGTATAAAAGGGCATGGCATTTGTGTACGGGGCACCAACACTGACGTCTGTTTCTTTACTCTGTGTGTCCCATGCAGGTTAGCACCCATCAAAAGAAAGGCCTGTGGCAAACCATCGCCAAGGAAGTGCAGACCCTGGGGGTCTACAACCAGCAGGGCACCCACTGCAGGAAGCAGTGGGAGGACCTGAGGGATTGGGCCAGGAAAACCAGAGAGGTCCAGCTGGGCGTTCCAATGAGGAACGGGTGCTCGTCGGACCCTGACCCCCCTAATGGCCCGCATTCTGGCGGTGGCATATCCGGATTTCGATGGGTGCTTGAAGGCAGCACAGCAGCCAAAAGGGGATGTGTACCAACACTGTTGTGATACCACTATGATGGGTGTATTTGGGTGCTGCGGGATGCATGCATTGTAGTGCCAGGTACTTAGACAGGTGTGTCCCTGCAGTCCTGTCCCCCTCTGTGTCCTTGGGAATAGTGTCATAGCTAGTTTTGGCAGGGTCTGTAGGCCTATGAAGGGCTCCTTTTTGTCATCTGGTATTCATTGTGGCCTTATGAACTTGTGGATGTATTGGCTTGCCATGGTCTCTCATGGGTTCACTTCACACAGTGTATCAGAGTCGTGTTTCATGAATGTAATATGGTATATGCTGGGGTCATTCCTACTAGTCAGGGGCACATTCATAACGTATGTTGTGTCTGCTGAGGATTCGTGCCTGACCTGGTTGGGAGTGTCTGTGTCCCAAAATTTACCTATTTCAGGGATTTAACATACAATTTTCTTGTTTTGTTTCCCCACCCCTGTGCTCTTGTGTCCCTGTGTACATTAGCATTATCTGGCAAGGGAGCAGAGGCACTGGCGTGTGGGGATGCAGCAGCCCACAGTTCCAAGGAGGCAGAGTCGACCGACGCAATGGGACCAGTGGGTTGGAGGGTGAGGGGAGAACCACGGGGGAGGCAACTACCACTGGAGGTAGTGACTCTGATACCTCCTCCGATGGCAGCTCCCTGGTGGGGGTGGACCCTACTGGGCCCAGCCAATCTTTGTCATCTTCCACCACCCCCCCTATCTTCACCGCCCTCCCAGTTGCTCCCCACTGAGTTGCCCGTGCCCGTTCACCCAGGAGGGTGGATATCTCCTTTGCCCCAAGCACCTCATCCCCTGCCCCAGTCAGCCCTGCTGTCCTCATGGAGAAGGCTATTGACCTCCTGAGTACCATCTCTGTAAGGCAGGCAATGATTGTGAATGCCATCCATGGGCTAGCATCCCAGATGCAGCAATACAATGCATACCTGGAAGGCATTCACGGTGCCACGTCTGGCCTACAGAGATCTTTTCAGGCTCTGGCCTCCTGTTTGATGGCAGCCAGTGTCCCTGGTCTTTCTGTCCCCCCTCCCACCACCTCTACCCCTTTGAGCACCCCACTCCCTTCACCCATCCCAAGCACACATACAGATAGCCATATGTGAATACTTCTGTCTTTTCTTTTTTATTTTCTCCAATATTCTGGTATAATATGGGATTTTAATCAAACCTAAACCAACATATCCGCCTTACTCTGTCAAACAGATGTCAAGAGTCAGTTATTTTATGGTGTTATGAAAATTCTAATTCCATTCATATCCTCATTTTTCCCTTTTATCTCTCTCCTAAAAAGTGCTCTAATTCATAGTCTGAATTAAATCCACATTCCACCGCTCTCAAATGCATGATCCATATAGATTTCTTTCTTCTTAATGCTAGCTCTCTATAACCTCCTTGTGGGTTCTTCTCTATGCATTCAAATCCCAAAAAATGACAATCATTATGAACACCCTGTGCTGTACATGATCTCATATGTAAAGCAATAGGATAACGTTCGTCATCCTGTCTAATAGCTCTTCAAAGTTCCGAGATTCTTACCCTAAGGGGACGAATAGTACTTCGTATATACATTCTTTCACATTTACAAACCAACATGTAAATTACAAATGTCATGTTACAATGTATATCTGTCTGAATAGTATATCCTTTATTCCCAAATCCTTGAAAGTCTTTCTTCGCTTGCCATGCCCATCTACAAACCCCACATCTCCCACATTTGAAGAAACCTTTGTTGTGAGTATCCAACCAATTGGGCTTTGTCTTTTCTCTTCAAATAACTAGGACTAAGAATATTACTAATCGTAGTTCCTCTTCTATAAAACACTTCTGGTTTATTCTTAATATACTTTCTTAAAACCTGATCCTGTATTAAAATATCCCAATGTTTTTTCAAACTTCTTAGTAATAAAGCAGAATTTTTAGTATAGTCCAATGCTGTTCTTATTGTGTCCATTTTTTTCTTCTCTTTCCTGTTTTTTGTTTCATGAAGTTGTAACATCTGTAACCGAGATATTCTTGAAATCTTGCACTGAAATTTCCTGTCTCTTCCGATATCCCCTAGCTATGAATCTTTTCCCCATGTCCTCAATTCAGTTATAAAAATCCTTATCTTTACTACAGATGTGTCTCGCTCTTACCATTTCTCCAAATGGTATTGCTTCTATCTGGTGTATAGGGTTTGCACTGATTGCATACAATATTGTGTTACAAGATGTTGGTTTGCGGTGCAATCTACTCTCTATCTTATTATCTACCACATACAGTTCCACATCTAAGAAATCTATACTAGTCAAACTAAACCTATATGTGAATTTAATGTTTACCTCATTACTGTTGAGATGTTCTCAAAATTTCTTCAGTTTTCCACATTGCCTGTCCATATCATAAAGCAGTCATCTCTATATCTAACCCAATAAAGGATATATGTCTGACACTCTGCTGCTCCACGTCCCCAAACCCAGCTTTCACCAAACGATCCCATAAACAGGTTTGCATACGAGGGAGAGAATCTCGATCCCATCTCCACCCCTTGCTTTTGCCTGAACCATTCATCTTTCAAGAAAAAGTAATTATGATTAAGAATAAGATCTATCATCTGTATTAACATATCAGTATGTTCCATTAAGCTAGTTGATCTTCTATTCAACATATATTTTTTGCCTGAGTACCTGATTCGTGTTTTATACTAGTATATAAAGCCACAACATCCAATGACACCATCAACATATTAGACTCCCAATGCATATCTAATAGCAGGCTTAGTATATGTTTAGTATCCTTTATGTGTTTGAGGGAAGGTTAATTACAAAAGGCTGTAAAAATATGTCTACAAACTCTGCTATGTTCTCTGTAGGACCTCCGATACCAGATACTATCAGTCTCCCTGGGGAAACGGAAGCTCTTTATGTATCTTAGATAAAGTGTAAATGCATGGTAATTTTGGACGATCGACCTGCAAGTATGTATATTCCTCATCATCTAATAAGCATCTTTCATGCCATGATTTCAACATCCTATTAACCTTACTAGATAAACATATCATAGGATTACTCTTTATTTTCTCATAACATTCTGTATCATACAATTGTGCATATATTTCCTCTTCATGATCAATACAATTCATGATCACTATGTTCCCACCTTTATCTGCTCGTTTTAGGATTAATCCATCATCTTGCATCAAAGTTTTCAAGGCTTGATATTCCTTATAGTGTAAGTTATATTTCATTGTTTTTTTATTTTTATCATTCAGCATATATTTGTCCAGGCCCTCACCTACTAATTTATAAAAACATCAATATTATTACCTACAGCCTGTCTTGGTGTCCAAGTAGATTTCTGCTTAGGACCACTAGTGGTGTGTAAATCAGATACAACATTTAATTCATGTAATACTTTGGATACAGTGGTTGGATGTTCTTCATAGTCAGTAATGGACATTAAAGCTACTGTGTCCCATAAGTCTTGTATTGACAACTCACTGTATGATGTTCTGTTCGGTGACAACATCCCACCTTCTTCAGATTTGTTATTAACATCAAAGTATTCCTTATGCTTTAACCTCCTCTCAAATTTAAACAAATCTATTCTTGATTTGCAAATATCTCCTTTACTAGTCGGGCAAAATCCCAACCCCTTTTTCAAAAGTGTCAACATATCTGATGTCAGTGTCTTATCGGTAGGCTCACCACATTATTCTCTTCTTTTAGGGAAAATCCTATACTCTTTTGTCCCAAGACCTTGTCTTCATGTCCATACGTTGTTCTTCGGCCCTTGCCTCTTTCCCTGTTGTTGCTTTCCTTCCCGATCTTTCCTCAAGTTTCGTTCCCAATTCCCCTGCTTTATCATCCATATTTCTTGTAAAGAAGCATAGCATTGAACTATACTACAATTCTGCTTTATTACTAAGAAGTATGAAAAAACATTGGGATATTTTACTACAGGATCAGGTTTTAAGAACGCATATTAAGAATAAACCAGAAGTGTCATATAGAAGAGGAACTACGCTTAGTAATATTCTTAGTCCTAGTTATTTGAAAGAAAAGACAAAGCCCAATTGGTTGGATACTCACAACAAAGGTTTCTTCAAATGTGTGAGTTGTGGGGTTTGTAAGTGGGCATGGCAAGTGAAGAAAGACTTTCAACGATTTGAGAATAAAGGATATACTATTCAGACACATACAGATTCTAACACAACATTCGTAATTTACATACTAATTTGTAAATGTGAAAAAATGTATGTAGGAAGTACTATCCATCCCCTTAGGGTAAGAATCTCGGTACATTGGAGAGCTATTAGACAGGATGACGAACGTTATCCTATTGCTTTACATTTGAGATCATGTACAGCACAGGGTGCTCATAATAATTTTAATTTTTTGGGATTTGAACGCATAGAGAAGAACCCACGAGGACGTAATAGAGAGCTAGCATTAAGAAGAAAGGAATCTATCTGGATCATGCGTTGAAGAGTGGTGGAATGTGGATTAGATTCAGACTATGAATTAGAGTACCTTTTAGGTGATAGATAAAAGGGAACAATAAGCATATGAATGGAATTGGAATTTCATAACACCATAAAATAACTGACTCCTGACATCTGTTTGAAAGAGGAAGGGGGATGGTTAAAGTTCGATTAAAATCCCATATTATACTACAATATTGGAGAAAAGAAAAAAAAAAAGACAGAAGTATGATAAGATTACTGATATCCTGACATAAATTTTGAAATTATGTGGATTTGAGCAATAGATAAGGCAGCATAAACTTAATAATACAAGATTAATGTCAGCATATGAAATGATAAGCCTAGGAGTAACTATAGTTGTATATTAAAAAATCTTTGGTAGTGAGATAATATAACAATTACTTGGAATACTAAATACAAGAAAACATTTTTGATATAGAACAATGAAGATATACTATATAGGACGTTGCACCAATCCTTTCTCTATGTTTGGGGCAGGCAGATGAGTAAATAAGGCAATGAGAACGGATTTGGCTTGTGCGTTAAAGCGTGGAAACAAGTAGCATAGCTATAGGATATGGGTGGAGGCACCAGTCTGCTCTCTATGTTTAAGGAGGGCAGGTATATAAATTTGGAAATAGAGAACGGACTCTCTTTGATGAATTCGGTGTACTGGCTGGGGAGCAAATGAAGGAGATTGCATGTACGCAGTAAGTTTAAAAACATGCTTGGACGAATAGGAGGTAATTTTAGGGTTGAACTCATTGTATGAGTGATAACTCCTTTTTTGCAGGATACGCTTCGCATTAAGATTATATTGGGGCATCCTAGAGAAAAAGTGAATTGTATCAATTAGCAAACTGTCGGGTAAGCGGTACGAGGCAGAAAGTGTTAAGTTAACACTTCATAATAGAAAAAGGTTTTATTTATGATTAGTAAACAAACATTGGTCTCCTTATTACAGATACTGTGATTGGCACTATACGAATAAAAGCAGTACTAATTGAAACAACGTACTTAGTATAAGAGGTCAATTTTGAGTAAAATTAAGAGAAGTTAGGTATAATTTCTTTTATTATTATAAAAGGGATAAAAAATGAAATTGCACTATTCCACAAGTAGGTAAAGGTTCTTGTCACTGGTGTGAGGATAATAGAAAAATGGAACGTTTTTTAATATTATTAAGATATTCACTTTAGTTACTCAATAATGGATAATGGTGGTCATTACAACCCTGGCAGACGGTGTTAAAACCGGCAACAGGCCGGCGGTAAAACAATTGCAATTACGACCATGGCGGAAACCGCCAACAAAGACAGCCACTTTAACACTCTGACAGCCACAGCGGTACAAACAAACAGCGTGGCGGTCACCGCCAACAGACAGGCAGGAGACAATGTACTGCCCACACTATTATGACAGGCCAATCCACCACCTTTTCCAGGGCGGATTCACTGCGGATAAAAACACGGCAGAAACAGGAATTTCGAAGGAAAAACGCTCACCTCTACACACTCCACGAGGAACGAGGACACCATGGACCCGGAACTCCAAATTCTCCCTGCGATAGTCTTCCTGCTCCTCTACCAGGAGCACGGACACCGGTGGCGAAGACCACGGTGAGTACTGCACCTACGACACAGGGGAGGGGGGAGGGAAAAAACAGGGACACACACACGCAACACCCCCACCCTCACCCACTACAACACACACAAATGCATATCAATACATCACAGTAACACCCCCCAAACCCCTTGGAAGAATGCAAAGACAACAGAAAATGAGTGTAACCATTGTAATATATTAAAAACAAGTAGGCAGAAATATATATATATATACACCATGTTCAAAATAAATACCAAGCATAGTAGTACAGGTAGTGCACTAAGATAGTCCGTGGAACACTGGGACCACACAGTATGAGCGAGGCCCACACAAGATCCCCGACCATGATGGAGAGAACACTGCAGGGGCATCAGAGAGCAACTAAACAAGCACCTCAGGGGGAGGTTAAGGGGGGGCACCTCAGCTGGATGAGTGCACAACGCCAAATCCACAAGGGGGCCACATGACCACTGTTCCATCCTGGGGAGTGCAAAGCCACAGTCTCTCAAGTCTCTACAGTGGGTGGTCTGCCACAGTTCAATCCTGGGGAGTGCAAAGCCACAGTCTCTCAAGTCTCTACAGTGGGTGGTCTGCCCACTGTTCAATCCTGGGGAGTGCAAAGCCACAGTCTCTCAAGTGGATGTCAGTCTGGTTCTGGAGGGTGCATGGTGCCCAGAGTGCTTCATCCTGTTAAGGACAGAGGTAGTGGATGTCAGTCTCCACTGGTTCTGGAGGGGGCATGGTGCCAAGAGTGCTTCATCATGTTAAGGACAGAGGTAGTGGATGACAGTCTCCACTGGTTCTGGAGGGGCCATGGTGCCCAGAGTGCTTCATCCTGTTAAGGACAGAGGTAGTGGATGTCAGTCTCCACTGGTTCTGGAGTGGGCATGGTGCCCAGAGTGCTTCGTCCTGTTAAGGACAGAGGTAGTGGATGTCAGTCTCCACTGGTTCTGGAGGGGGCATGGTGCCCAGAGTGCTTCATCCTGTTAAGGACAGAGGTAGTGGATGACAGTCTCCACTGGTTCTGGAGGGGGCATGGTGCCCAGAGTGCATCATTCACCCCGTGATGGACTCAGTTGCGTCAGTGCCCCTGCCGCTCATGGGCTAGCGGTGCTTCAGATGGCGGTGCCCTGTTCAGCGGTGCTTCAGATGGCGGTGTCCTGTTCAGCGGTGCTTCAGATGGCGGTGCCCTGTTCAGCGGTGCTTCAGATGGCGGTGCCCTGTTCAGCGGTGCTTCAGATGGCGGTCTCCATTGCAGGGTCTCAGCTGCTGGCGGTCCTTCATGGCCCAACGGGCCTTTTGCTGGCGGTCCTTCATGGCCCAGCGGGCCTTTTGCTGGCGGTCCTTCATGGCCCAGCTGGGTGTGTGCTGGTGGTGACCTCTTGGGCAGCTGGGCTTATGCTGGCGGTGGCCTCCTGGGCAGCTGGGCTTGTGCTGGTGGTGGTCTCCTGGGCAGCTGGGCTTGTGCTGGCAGTGGCCTTCTGGGCAGCTGGGCTGGTGCTGGCGGTGGTCTCCTGGGCAGCTGGGCTGGTGCTAGCGGTGGCCTCCTGGGCAGCTGGGCTGTTGCTGGCGGTGGCCTCTTCTCCGCCGTTCAGCTCTTCCCAGACTTGCCGGGTTTCTTGTGGCCCTTGGAAGGTGTCACAGCTGACTCCACACTCCCAACAGGACCCCTGGGAGCGGCTTTGGTGGCTGGAGTCTTCCCCCTCTCCCGCCGGGCACTGGCCAACTTCTGATGCTTCATAGGTGGGGGACTGTCTGTGCTGTGGCTCTGTGCCACACTGGCTGCCCTGGTGGCCAGTGCACTCCAGATTCCGGTGAGTACAGGCACCACTGGTCCCGGAGAGGTTGTGGCTGAGGTGCTAGTTCGGGACCTATGAGACGGACGGGGTGGGGGAGGTGTGGGAAAGAGGTCAAGGTTAGACAGGAAAAGTTTTTTGGACACACTGGGACGGGTAGCTGGAGGGGGTTTGGGAGTGGAGGAGGAGGTGGTGGTTGTAGGAGGTGTACGTTTGGTGACTTTCGGTGAAGGTGCATGCGCTGGAGGCTGTCGTGACGTGGATGACTGTTGGGTGGGTGTGTGCCTGCGTTTGTGTATCTTGGGAGGGGGTGTCACAGACACACTGGGAGAGGACACAGGGGACGTCTGAATGGTAGTGGGGGTGGTGACTGCACGTGAGCGGGGTGTGGTGGTGGGTGTGCTGGAGAGGGACGTAGTGGCTGTAGAGGTAGTGCATGCAGGTGTGAGTGTAGACGAGACTGGGAGGGAGGAGGGAGACGAGGAGGAGGGGGACACAGTGGAGGCAGTGGTTGGTGTGTCTGCATGTGTGTGATGCTTGCGTGAGCGCCTGTGGGATATGTGGTGCTTATGTTGGCCTGAGCTTCCCTTGGGTGTTGACGTGTGTGCATGTTGGTCTGATGGTGTGCTTGGGATAGGCTGAGGTACAGGGGATTGGGTCGGGGTGGAGGAAGTTGGAGGGGGGAGGTTAGAGACGGGGACAATGGCTGCCATCAGTGCTGAGGCCAGAGTCTGAAAAGCTCGGTGAAGGGCCGCCTGACCAGAATGAATGCCCTCCAGGAATGCATTGGTTTGTTGCAACTGGCCCTCTACACCCTGGATGGCATTCAAAATGGTAGACTGCCCAACAGTGAGGGACCTGAGGAGCTCAATGGCCTCTTCAATGACGGCAACAGGGGTGACTGGGGCAGGCGCTGAGGTGCCAGGGGCGAAGGTGATACCCACCCTCCTGGGTGAACGGGCACGGGGCAAAGGCTGAGGGGCTGCTCGGAGGGCGGTGCTGGTAGGGGGTTGGCGGCTGTACCTGTAGATGCGGGGGCACAGATGTTGCCGCCACCACAAGGGAGCTCCCATCAGAGGATGAGTCTGTGTCGCTGGTGTCAGCTCCTGTCCCCGCCGTGGAGCTCCCCTCGCCCTCCGTCCCACTGGTGAATTCAGACTCCGTAGTGTTGCCCTCCAGGGCCATGTGGGATGCAGCTCCCTTGTGCTCTGTTGCCACTGCTCCTCCGCCTGATAATGCTAATGCACAAAAGAACAGGGAGACCACAAAAAGGGGGGGGAACGACAGAAGAAAGACATGTTGAGTGCATATATGACCGCTACCGTTGGCGGACACGACAGACACAGAAGCCCCATGCACTACGCCGCGCTTTTGGGCTCCACTGTTCAATTTATGGGAAATGGCCTACAAGGCTATGAACAACATCTGCACATATAGATGATACAGGGGCATGACTAGCTGTACTTGGCACTCTACAGAGGTGGGCTGAGGTGCCACATGGCCTGACATACGGAGGGGCCTTGCCTACGGAACTCGCCCTGGCCTAGGGAAACCGACAGCCCTCCTCCCCCACCCAGACACCTCCACTGCGTGCAAAGTCAGCAGAATGAGAGTGTACTCACCTCCTTGTGGCTGCTGTGATGCCCTCAAGCGCCCATCCAACTCCGGGTAGGACACCGCCAGGATCCTGAACATCAGGGGGGTCATGGTGCGACGGGCACCTCTCCCACGTTGGGAGGCCATCACCAGCTGAGCCTCTGCCGTCTTCTTGCTCCAGCGGCGAATGTCCTCCCATCTTTTCTGGCAGTGGGTGCTCCGTCTGTGGTAGACCCCAAGGGTCCGGACGTCCTTGGCGATGGCACGCCAAATATCTTTCTTCTGGTGGGCGCTGACCTACATGAAATGTACAGGGGAAAAAGAGAAGTTATTACCAACTGCACCGTCGAAGTGATTGGCCCCCATCCCTACTCTTGCCATGTGGCACATGCATTCACCGTCTTTCATGCACGCAGCACTCTCCCCCCTTCCTTCTTACATCCAGCCCTCTCCACACAGGCATAGCCCATACAGCATGCTCCCAGTGTACTTACCTGTTTGTCTGGAGGACCGTAGAGTAGTGTGTACTGTGGGAGGACCCCATCCACGAGTTTCTCCAACTCCCCCGTGCTGAAGGCAGGGGCCCTTTCCCCAGACCCTCGAGCCATTGTCTCTTCCAGACCGAGGTCACAGCAGCACTTGCAGTGTAGGTCCTCTCCTGTCGAAGATCAGGTATCGAGTGATTGAAGTGACAGAAAATTGCGGTCATGTCTGCGGCGGTGCGTACCGTCACCGTCGGCGTACATCACCATTGGCTCCTGGTACCCATAGGGTCCAATGTTAACCAATGCAGCATTGCGCCGCGGTCTTCGACCGCCTACCGCGACGGTGTACAACGCCAGCACAGTTACCTCACATCCCATTATCCCACTTTACAGGTCAGGCAGCCGTCATTTCAGGGGCCCACATGGCTTCATTACAAACTGCGTCACTCATACCCAGGCCTAGACTCAACACACATACAGGCCACCTTTTGTGTATGAATCGTGTTCTGTGTAAACTGTGGGTACGTACCTCTGAGTTGTTTGACTCTCTGCTCGCTGTTGTCCTTCATAGGCACCGTCCGTTGGGACATGTAAGGAGATGGCAGCATCCTCCGGTGTACCGACCGTTGGTGGACCTGTCGACAATGGAGGAGCGATATTTGATTATCACATACAGGCTTGACCGTTCCACAATCCAGGAACTGTGTACCAAGTTGGAGCCAGACCTGATGTCAGCAATCCGCCATCCCACAGGAATCCTCCCTCAAGTGCAGGTGCTGTCAGTGCTCCATTTCCTTGTAAGTGGTTCCTTTCAGACAACAGTGGCCATGGCATCAGGGATGTCCCAGCCTATGTTTTCCAACGTATTGTCCAGAGTGTTGTCTGCCCTTCTGAAACACATGCGGAGCTACATTGTTTTCCCACAGGTGGAGGATTTGCCTACAGTGAAAGGGGATTTCTATGCCCTGGTACCCCCCCACAGGAGTGAACAGGTGTACAGAAACCGGAAGAGTTATCATTCTATGAATGTACAGATGGTATGTTTGGCAGACCAGTACATCTCCCATGTGAATGCCAAGTTCCCTGGCTCAGTGCATGACACCTTCATCCTGTGGAATAGCAGCATCCCTTATGTGATGGGTCAACTCCAGAGGCACCGTGTGTGGCTATTAGGTGAGCCCCTGGAAGCCAGTCAGTGGGAATGGTTGTCTGGGGATATCCCTCCATGCTAGTGCGTGTCTAACAGTTGTCCCTCACCATTTGCAGGTGACTCTGGTTACCCCAACCTGTCATGGCTACTGACCCCAGGGCAGAGGAACGCTACAATGAGGCCCATGGGCGAACTAGGAGGGTGATCGAGCGGACCTTCGGCCTCCTGAAGGCCAGGTTCAGGTGCCTCAATATGACAGGTGGATCCCTATTCTACTCACCAAAGAAGGTGTGCCAGATCATCGTGGCCTGCTGTATGCTTCATAACTTGGCTTTGCAACAACAGGTGCCTTTTCTGCAGGAGGATGGTCCAGATGGCGTGTTGTTGCAGCTGTGGAGCATGTGGACAGTGAAGACGAGGAAGCAGGGGAAGAAGACATGCACAACAGGGACTCAGTGATCCAGCAATATTTCCAGTGAGACACGGGTAAGAATCCAAACCTGCCTACTATATGTACTTAAACACTACTACCTCTCTACTGTGTGTCGTTTTCACCCAGTGTATAGTCACTGAGTTGTCACTTTCCCTTACGATTTCACAGATGTGGGTCCCACTGTGTGACATCTGCTTAGATTCCTCATGGACTAGAGCTGTGTGACAAAGGTATATTGACATTAAACTTGAAAGAGCATTTTGTCACTGTAATTGCTAATACACTATTTCGAAATCACAGACAGACTCCAGATTGTTTTGTGCTTTAAGTGTGTTTATTTAAGTGCTCAATATTGGAGGGGGTAGTGAAATAGTGAGGGGTGATGGCGGAGGAATGTCCATGGCAGAGTCCAGTCTATTAGTCTCACAGGTGCATTGCCCATATGGGCATATGAAGTGGAGATGGGACAGTTTCAGTATGGACAGGGTGACAAAGTGGGACAGTAGGATGACAATCAGGGTAGTCTCATTTCTTGGTGGGGGTCTTGGCATCGTTCTCTGTCTTTGTCCTGGATCTCAGGGACCGTTTGCGGGGTGGTTCTCCCTCTGCAGGGGGTGGGGTGCTGGTGTGGTGGTCCTGTGGCGTGGCATCCTGTCCACTGGCGCCGGCGGAGGTGGTGGGCAGTTCATTGTCCATGCTAGTGTCAGAGGCCCCTTGTAGTGCCACAGTGTCCCTCCTGGTGTTGAGTACTTCCTTCAGCACCCCTATGATGGTGTCCAGGGTGGAGCTGATGGTTCTGAGTTCCTCCCTGAAGCCCATATACTGTTCCTCCTGCAGGCGCTGGGTCTCCTGAAACTTGGCCAGTACCGTTGCCATCGTCTCCTGGGAGTGGTGGTAGGCTCCCATGATGGAGGAGAGGGCCTCATGGAGAGTGGGTTCCCTTGGCCTGTCCGCCCCCTGTCGCACAGCAGCCCTCCCAGTTCCCCTGTGTTTCTGGGCCTCCGTCCCCTGGACTACCACTGCCCCCAGGTCCCTGTTGTTGTTGGGGTGGTGGGTTATCCTGGGTTCCCTGTAGTGGTTGACACACCTGATTGACGTGTCCTGGGGATGGAGGTGTGGGCCCACTGGGTGGGTGCTGTGCTTGTGTTTCGAGAGGGTGGAAGGTTAGTAGTGGCCTGTGACTGGGTGATGGGAACCGACTGTCCCGAGGTCCCCGATGGGCTGGGCTGGACATCTAGATCCAGTTGGACAGAGGTGCTGTCATCACAGTGGGCCTCTTCTGTTGGTGGTGTGGACATGTGTGGACCCTCCTGTCCGGTGACGTTGGGTAGGGGTCCTGCAGGGGTATAAAAGGATGGTTATTACATCTGTGTGTGTGATGGTGTGCAATGGGTGGGTGACCGTGTACCCCAGTGCTTGCATTCCTGTGTGAGACCTTGTGTGAGGATGGTTTAGGGGGTTGTATGGGTATGTGCAGTGGCCATGCTTTAGTGATGGGTGTCCATGCTTTGTTGTTGCATGCAGGGCATGGTGTTGGGATGGGTGGTTTGTGATATTGGGACATATGTGAGGAGTTGGGGTGCTGGGGTGCTGGGGGTGAGGGTGGGTGTATGTGATAGCATGCAGGTAGGGTGGGGGTTGTAATAGTTAAGATTTGACTTACCAGAGTCCATTCCTCCACCTACTCCTGCGAGACCCTCAGGATGCAGAATCACCAAGACCTGCTCCTCCCATGTTGTTAGTTGTGGGGGAGGAGGTGGGGGTCCGCCACCAGTCCTCTGAACCACCAGAAGGTGTCTTGAGACCACGGAACGCACCTTCCCCCGTAGGTCGTTCCACCTCTTCCTGATGTCCTCCCGATTTCTTGGGTGCTGTCCCACTGCATTGACCCTGTCCACTATTCTTCGCCATAGCTCCATCTTCCTTGCAATGGAGGTGTGCTGCACCTGTGATCCTAATAGCTGTGGCTCTACCCGGACTATTTCCTCCACCATGACCGTGAGCTCCTCATCCGAGAACCTGGGGTGTCTTTGCCGTGCCATGGGGTGGTGTAGGTGATGTGTGGGGTGGAGTGTGTGGTAATATGTGTGCTGATATGTAGTGGTGTGTTGTGTGAGGTGCGTGGAAGTTCTGTGGGTGATGGTGTTGTGTGCCTGTGGTTGCTATTGTTCTTGCTGGTGCTCTCTCTCTGGCCTTCTTTCAGAATTGTTTGTCGTGGGGGTTTGTGGGTGATATGGGTGTGTGTTTTATAGTGGTGTGGTGTGTGGGAGTGGTGTGTGCATGTGTATCAGGTGTGTGTATTTGGAATTGTCCAATGTGATAGTGTTTTGTAGGAGTGTGTGTATTTTGAGCGCGGCGGTGTGTACCGCCAGTGGAATACCACGGTTGAAAGACCGCCGCATGGATTCGTGTGTCGTGATAGTGTGGGCGTATTTCTGTTGGCGTGACAGTGGAGGTTTTATTTTCGCCAGTTTATCACTGACCTTTGGTGTGGCGGACTTGTGTGGGTGTCTGAATTTTGGCGGATTCCGAAATGTGGGTCATAATAGCTGTGGCAGAAATCCGCAGCTGCGGCGGTGTGTTGGCGGTCTTCTGCACGGCGGTAAGCGGCTTTTACCGCCAATGTTGTAATGACCGCCAATGTCTATAGGAATTGAAAAATCACAAGTGGTGATAAATATTTATGTTGTTTGGAATTATGGTTTCCACTTTTTGCATTCAAAGCATTGTGGCACCTTGCACGGAAATGGGAGATGGAAAGCAAAATGAATGATGGATGTACATTTATAGACTGTATGTTGTATATTGTTTGTTCTTATAGAAAGCCCTGAAGAAGCCCTTTTTTGGCTATTTTGTGTAGTTTGAGCTTAAGCCTTCATAACTTTTTGTCCACATAAGCTATCCACACCAAATCTACGTCCTTTTTTCCCAACATTCTAGGGATTCTAAAGGTACCCAGAGTTTGTGGGTTCCCCTGGAGGAAACCAAGAAATTATCCAAAATACAGCAAATATATTGGCCCTCATTACAACATTGGCGGTAAATGCCGCCTACCGCCGTGCTGACGGCCGCCAACATACTGTGACCGCAGCGGTATACCGCTACGGGTATTATGACCCACACAGAGAAATCTGCCATTATACAGACATCCACACAAGTCCGCCAGCCCAAAGGTCAGTGATAAACTGGCAGTACCAAAACCCACACCATTACGCCAACAGAAATACGCCCACAGTATCAGGATCCACGAATCACCGCAGCAGTCTTTCAACCGCGGTAAACCATTGGCGGTACACACCGCCGTGCTCAAAATACACACACACTAATAAAACTACAGCACATTGGACAATTCAAACTACACACACCTGAGACACATACACACACCACACCCACACACCCAATCCAATATAAAAGACACACCCACATTACTCACAACCCTTTCAATGAAAAAAAAGATTGCAAACTGAGAGAGAGACAAGCCAGGAGCACCCACTCAATCTGAGCCACAGAACACCATCACCCATATACCATCCACGCACCTCACAGAACACACCCAACACATCACCCCATACACTCTTACACATACCACTCACACCACATCCATTGCACCCCAAAGACACACAGGTTTTCAGAGGAGGAGCTAAGGGTCATGGTGGAGGAAATTATCTGGGTAGAGCCACAGCTATTCGGATCACAGGTGCAGCAGACATCCATTGCAAGGAGGATGGAGCTATGGCGGAGAGTTGTAAACAGGGTGAACGCCATGGGACAGCATCCCAGAACAAGGGATGACATCAGGAAGAGGTAGAACGACCTACGGGAAAAGGTTCGTTACATGGTTGCAATACACCAGGTAGCCATACAGAGGACTTGCGGTGGACCCCCACCTCCTCCCCACAACTAACAACATGGGAGGAACAAGTCTTGGCAATAAAGAATCCTGAGGGCCTCGCAGGAGTAGCAGGAGGACTGGACTCTGGTAAGTCAAATCTTTACTATTATATCCCCCACCCTACCTGCATGCCATCACAAACTCCTACCCCTACCCTCACCCCATCACTCCACCACCTCACAAATACCTCACTATCACAACCCACCCATCCCAAAACTAAGCCCTACATGCCACACCAATGCATGGACACCCATCACAGACCTGCCTGGACACCCATCACAGACCTGCATGGACACCCATCACTAAAGCATGCACATTAGAGATAATCACCTAGCCCACAAAATTACCACTCACACAAGGCAAAGCTGACAGGGCAATCACAACCATACAGGGAAACACACTCATGCACAAGATGGCACACGCAGATACAATAACACTGCATTTACATCCCCACAGGACCACCACTCAACGTCACTGGAGATGAGGTGCCAGCCACATCTAGTCTCCCACCGTAGAGGCCCACAGTGATGACAGTAGCTCTGCGTGCCTGGATCACGATGACCAACCTGGCCCATCAGGGACCTCTGGACAGTCGGTTACCCTGCCACAGTCCAATACCACCACAGAGCCTCCCCCCCTCAGGAAACACCAACACAGCACCCATCCAGCGGGCCCATACCTCTGTTCCCAGGACACGTCAATCAGCAGTGTGTCCACCACTACAGGGACCCCAGGCAAACCCACAAACACAGGGTGATCAGGGACCTGGGGTCAGTGGCAGTGGGCACACGGTTCAGTGGACAAAGGCACAGGACAACAGGGAAGCTGGGAGGACTGCTGTGCTACAGGGGGGAGGACAGGCCCAGGGAACCCACTCTCCACGAGGCACTTGCAGGGATCCTGGGAGCATACCAACATTCCCAGGAGACCTTGGGCCAGATACTGTACAAGTTGCAGGAGACCCAGCGGATGCAGGAGAGACAGTATATGGGGATCAGGGAGGACCTCAAACATATCCACACCATCCTGGTCACCATTGCAGGGGTGCTAGCTGACATGGCCAACACCATGAGGGAGGCAGTGGCACACCAACGGCCCCCTGACCATAGCCACACCGATGAACAGCCCTCCACCTCCGCCAGCGCTAGTGGACAGGAAGCCCCGCCACTGGAACAACAGGCCACCAGCACCTCACCCCCTGCAGAAGGAGAACCACCCCGCAAATGGTCCCTGCGATCCAGGCAGAAGCCAGAGAACATTGCCAAGACCCCGCCTGGAAATAAGACTCCTGATTGTCACCCTTCTGTCCCACTCTGTCTCCCTGTCCACCTTGAACTGCTATTGCTCCCCGTCCTATGCCCCATTGGACAATGCACCTGTAACACCAATAGACTGGACTCTACCCTGGACTTTCCTCCATCAGCAACCCAGCCCAATGCAATACTCCCTCCACTTATTAGCACTTAAATAAACACCCTTGGAACAAATACAAGTATGGAGTGTGTCAATTGATTCAAATATGTATTCTTTTAACAAGCTGTAAACATTGCAATTCAACTGTACAGTCATGTATGCTTAGGTATGACCTGTAGTGGGCAGCAGTAAACACACCAGGAACCAGAGTGCGTCACAGAGATCTGAAAATAGAGAAACAGGGAAATCAGGCTGCCATATTCAATGTCAAACACAAAACTGCAAGTGAAGTTACAGCGTCTTACCTGTGTGTCACTGGATATACTGTTGTATGAGTGATCTTCTGTTGTCCACATCTTCTTCCTCTGCCTCCTCTTCCTCACTGTCCACATGCTCCACCGCTGCCACACGACCATCTCCATCCTCATCCTCCTGCAGAGAAGGCACCTGGCGTTTCAAGGCCAGGTTGTGCAACATGTAACATGCAATGATGATCTGGCACACCTTCGTGGGTGAGTATTACAGGGATCCCCCTGTCAGATTGAGGCACCGGAACCTGGCCTTCAGGAGGCCAAAGGTTCTTTCAGTGATCCTCCTTGTTCGCCCATGTGCCTCATTGTACCGTTCCTCTGCCCTTGTCCTGAGGTTCCTCACTGGGGTCAGTAGCTATGAGAGGTTGGGGTAACCAGAGTCACCTGCAAATATTCAAGGGATACCTGTTAAACATACACTCACCCTTAGGGACAACCCCACACCCATATACCTACATCAACTGGGTGGGGACCATGGGCTCACATATTAGCCACTCCCTGTGCCTCTGGAGTTGAGACATCACATATGGAATGCTGCTATTCCTCAAGATGAAGGCATCATGCAGGGAGCCAGGATACTTGGCATCCACATGGGATATGTACTGGTCCGCCAAAAACACAATCTGCACATTCAGAGAGTGATAGCTGTTCCTATTCCTGAACACGTTCATTCCTCCAGGGGGGGTGGGGAGACAAATGCTACATGTGTACCATCAGTTGCACCAATGATGTTGGCGATATGTCCCAGGGCATAGAAGTCAGCTTTCACTGTTGCCCAATCCTCCACCTGTGGGAATACGATGTAGCTGCGCATGTGTTTCAGCAGGGCAGACAACACTATAGTCAACACGTTGGAGAACATAGGCTGTGACATCCCTGATGCCATGGCCACTGTCACTTGGAAGGAACCACTTGCCAGGAAATGGAGCCTTGACAGGACCTGCACAGAGGGGGGATACCTGTGGGTTGGTGGATAGCTGAAATCAGATCTGTCTCCAATTGGGCACACAGCTCTTGAATTGTGGCACTATCAAGTCTGTAGGTTGGATAATGTGTCTGTCCTCCATTGTCGCCAGGTCCACCATGGGTCTGTACACTGGAGGATGTCTCCATCTCATATTCTTCCTCAGCGGCTGAAGTCTAGGGAGGAAAACGGTGAGCAGAGGGTCATATTCACACAACTATTGAAATAATTATGCATCTTTTCATATACAGAACCAGTATGTGAATTTGAGAGTTAGTTGATGTGCCAATGTCTGCTGGGACCCAGTTAGGTGCCATGGCCTGTGCCCCCCTGAAAAGGTAACTGCCTGGCCTGTGAGGAGGGAGAAGTAGAAATGAGGTAATTCCGCATGCGTTGTGCGCCGTAGCGGTCAGCGGCCATTGACCGCCACGCAACTTTGCATTGGTTAACATTAGGCCCTATGAGTTCCAGGAGCCAATGGCGATGTACGACGGCAAGAACGGTACACACCGTCCGCAGACATAACTGCTATTTTCTGTATATTCACTCACTTGCTACCTGACCCTTAACAAGAGAGGACCTACACTGCAAGTGCTGCTGTGACCTGTGTCTGGAAGCGACAATGGCTCATGTGTCTGGGGAAAGGGCCCTTGCCTTCACTTCGGAGGAGTTGGAGAGACTGGTGGATGGGGTCCTACCCCAGTACACTTTACTCTATGGAACTCCAGATAAACAGGTGAGTACACTGTGAGCATGATGCGTGGGCCATGAATGTATGGAGTGCTGTGTGTGTAATCCACATTTGGGGGGGCTGAGGTGTCCTGGGCAGAGTGCTGTATGTATGGTGGTCAATGTATGTGCGTAATGGGATGCGAGGGATATGGTGGGCCATGAGTATGACAGTCCGGACGGTATGACTAATCCCTTTTCTGCTGTATTTTTCCTGTAGGTCAGCACCCATCAGAAAAAGGGTATTTGGCGTGCCATCGCCAAGGAGGTGCGGACCCTGGGGGTCTTTGACAGGCGGAGCACCCACTGCCGCAAATGGTGGGGGGACCTGCGCCGCTGGGCAAGGAAGACGGCGGAGGCCCAGCTGGGGCTGGCCTCCTAACGAGGAAGGGGTGCCCTTCATACCCTGACCCCCCAGATGTTCTGCATCCTGGCGGTGGCCTATCCGGAGTTGGATGGGTGCTTGAGGGCATCACAGGAGCCACAAGGTGGTGAGTACAGATTCAGAATCATGACTTTGTGCGCATTAAGGTTTTACCTGGGTGGGGATGTGGACTGTGGGTGCCCCTAGGCCAGGGTGAACATGGCAGGGTATTTCCCTTGTTGGGCAGGCTCTGAAGTACTTTATCCCCAATAGTGTTAGTGGGCATCTACTACTGGTCAGGGCCCTGTTTGTTTCAGGTGTGCAGCTGATGGCGTTATGCTATGTACCCTATGGGCTGGTGACTATCTTTGTAACTGGTAGCGCATGGCCTAGTGCACATGGCTTCTCCCTGTGTGTTGTGCACGCCAACAGTAGTGTTGTTGCTGGCATTGTCCAAGTGTATCCTCTGTCTCGCCCCCTTTTTGTTTTGTCACACTGTCCTTGTGTGCATTAGCATCATCTGGTGGAGGAACAGAGGCACCGGTGATGGAGGGAGCTGTATCCCACATGGCCCTGGAGGCCGAATACACAGAGGGTGAGGGCACCAGTGGGTCAGAGGGCGAGGGGAGCACCACAACGAAGACAGGAGGGTACACTACAGACAGTGACTCCTCCTCCGATGGAAGCTCCCTGGCAGTGGTGGACACCACTGTGCCCACCCCAACAACAGGTACAGCCGCTACGCCCCTACCAGCACCGCCCTCCCAGCAGCCCCTCAGCATGTTTCCCGTGCCCACTCACCCAGGAGGGTGGGCATATCCTTCGCCCCAGGCACTCAGGCCCTGCTCCAGTCTGCCCTGCCTCCCTCAATGAGGAGGCTATAGACCTTCTGAGATCCTTCACTGTTGGGCAGTCAACCATTCTGAATGCCATCCAGGGTGTCGAGAGGCATGTTCAACAAACAAATGCATATCTGGAGGGCATTCACTCTGGCGTGGCGGCCCAACAGAGAGCATTTCAGGCTCTGGCCTCAGCACTGATGGCAGCCATTGTCCCAGTCTCCAGCCTCCCCCCTCCAACTTCCTCTACCCAGTCCCAATCCACTCAACCCAAACCTATCCCAAGCACACCTTCAGACCAGCATTCACCCAAATCAACACACAGAAGTGGCTCAGGCAAGCACAAGCACCACACATCATCCCACAGGCACTCACACAAACACCATCTAGAATCAGACATGCCAACATCCACTGCCTCCACTGCTGTGTCCCCCTCCTTGTCGTCCACCTTCCTCCCAGTAGCGTCGCCACTTACACCTGCATGCACTACATCCTCATCCACATCCTCAACCAGCATGCCTATCGCAACACACCCCTCACTGGCAGTCACCACCCCCACATCCATGCACAGGTCCCCTGTGTCCTCTCCCACTGTGTCTGTGACCCCTCCTTCCAAAGTACACAAATGCAAGCACACACCCACCCAACAGCAATGCACCTCACAACAGCATCCAGCTCATGCCCCTGCACCCAAACACAGCAGACTGACACCTCCTACAACCACTCCCTCTTCCTGCACTCCCAAACCTTCACCCTCTTCCACCCAATTGTCCCGAAGAAGCTTTTCCTTGCCAACATTGACCTCTTCCCTACCCCTCCCCCCGTCCTTCACCTCGGGCTAGGGTGACCCAAACCCAGCCCAGCACCTCAGCTACCAAGTCCACGTCCTCTGTGGTTTCTGCAGCTCTGAGAGGTTCTAAGCAGGCACCCGTCAGCCCAGCCAGTGTGCCACCAACACCTGCCAAGGACAAGAAGGTTCCGCCACCAGGAAAGAACAAAAAGGGGACAGGATCCAGCAAGGAGAAGGAGGCACAACCAGCCAGCAAGGCCAAGGCAAAGACTCCAGCTGGCAGAAGCAAGGACACAGCACCATCTGCCAAGGGCACGAAGGGGCACCAAACACCAGCCAGGGCACTTCAGCCGTCTGAGGCTGTAGGGGAAGGGCTGGAGCCGCCCCCATCTACTGGCAGCACCTCCACCTGCACCGCGGACAGCACCACCACCTGCCCCGCGGACAGCACTGCCACCTGCACCGCAGACAGCAGCACCGCCACCAGCAGCAACAGCCACAGTGGGCAGCGTCAGAGGCTGCAGGGGAAGGGCTGGAACCTCCCCCTCCACTGGCAGCACCGCCACCTGCACCGCGGCCAGCACCGCCAGCTGCCCTGTGGCCAGCACCGCCAGCTGCCCTGTGGCCAGCACCACCACCACCTGCCCCACAGCCAGCACCACCACCTGCACTGCGGACAGCAACACTGCCACCAGCAGCAGCAGCCCTAGTGGGCAGTCATCTGAGGCTGCAGGGGAAGGGCTGGAGCCTCCCCCCACCATTGGCAGCACCGCTACCTGCACCGGCACTGCAACCACTGTGCAGCCGTCCCCGTCAGCGGATGGACTGTAGTCATGCATCCATGGTGTGTCATGCATCCTGCCCACAGAAAATCATCAGGATCTGACACCCAGGTGAGTGAATGAGGCCTTGCACACCCCATGTCCTGCATCACTGGGCACAAGGCCCCCTCCAGAACCAGTGGAATATGCCATCCACTCAGCCTCTCCTTGCCAGGATGAATCACACTGGGCACAAGGCCCCCTCCAGAACCAGTGGAAGAAGCCATCCACTCAGCCCCTCCTTGCCAGGATGAAGCACACTGGGCACAAGGCCCCCTCCAGAACCATCCACTCACCCTATGTGTGGCATCATCAAAGGGTTTGAGGTGCTAAAATCATCATCTACCCAGATTTCAGGAACAGGCGGACTTGAATCAGAATCAGAAAACCAAATTTTTCAACACAATATTGGCATTTTACTGGGACATACCTCATTTTTACTATTTTTTGTGCTTTCAGCCTCCTTCCAGAGGTCGCAGCCCCCAGGGAAACCACACACGTTGACAGGGGTTGCTTTACACATTTCAGATTGGCTTGGATGGTATTTGACCAGTCCAAAGCTGTAATACTGTGCCTGGAGTGGTAAATGGCTTTTGTCATTTTACAGCTCGGCAAGGATGAGACTGTATCAATCCTATGCTTAAAGATTTTGCATACAAATGGCAAAAGACTTTGGCCCTCTTTACAACCCTGGCAGTTGGCGGAGAAGTGGCGGTCAAAAAATTCAAATTATGACCATGGCGGTTACCGCCATGGTCATCCGCCACTTCTTCGAACCGACCACCAGGGCGGAGACGACCGCTGGGCTGGAGACTTGGGTCTCCAACCCAGCGGCCGTCACAAGACTGCCGGCGGTATCATGACCCGGCTGACCGCCATGGATTTCATGGGGTTGGGAACCGCCATGAAATCCATGGCAGTAAGCACTATCAGTGTCAGGGAATCCCTTCCCTGGCACTGATAGGGGCTTCCCAACCCCCCAGCCCGAATCCTTCCCCGACACCCCCCATCCCCCTTCCACCCCCCAAAGGTGGCAGGACACCCCTCCCCACCCCTACCTCCAACATCACTACACAGGCACACACCCGACACGCATGCAGACACCACCAACACACACGAAAAAACATGCCAACAGACACACACACAGTCATACACGCACATCCACACTCAGACATACACGCACACATCCATACAGACATACATACAGGCAGACACGCACACATTTCCAAACACACTACACCCCCTGCATGCATACACCCACTCACACACCCCCTCTTCATACTCACACCCCCATTCACGCACACAACACACAACACCCCCCTCTCCTAACGGACGATCAACTTGGTCTGTTGATCCTCCGGGAGGGGACGGGATCCATGGGGGCTGCTCCACTGCTAGCACCACATCAACAGAACACCGCCACGCCGAATCAAGGAACGTGATTCGGTGGGCGGTGTTCTGTTGACGGGGCGGTGGAGGTGGAGCAACCTCCACTTCCCCGCCGACCGCCAGTATGGCTATTGGCGGCTCTCTGTCCGGAAAAGGACGGAGGGCTGCCAGCAGTCATAATTCGCCGAGCAGAAAACTGCCAGCACTGGCGGTCTTCAGCACGGCGGTCCCTCGACGGTCTTGTGAAAAGACCGCCGAGGTTGAAATTACCCCCTTTGTCTTTATCTAGCTCGGCGTGGATAGCACTATGTTGAACCTTTGCTTAAATACTTTGCTAGATAAACAGACATTTAAGGTGAGCAAATCTAGAGTGTCGCTGGTGTTGTAGAGTGCTCCTTATTGGAGCTGCTCTCCACCTAAATTTGGGAACTACCCAGAGTTCTCGCTTGTATTTTGCATAATTTATGCATCACTCTAACCCTGAAAGGGTCTTGTTTTGGTTTATACTGGGTGCTCCCTTGTGTCTGGACAAAGCTAAACCCCTCTGAAGAGCTCTAATGAGAGCGAAACACGTGTCAGGGGTTTCTTTACACATTCCAGGTTGGCTTGGATGGTATTTGACCAGTACAAAGCTGTAATACTGTGTCTGGAGTCGTAAATGGCTTTTGTCATTTTACAGCTCGGCAAGGATGACACTGTATCAATCCTATGCTTAAAGATTTTGCTGTACAAATGGCTAAAGACTTTGGGCCTGATTTCACTTTTGAGGAGGGTGTTAATCCATCCCAAATGTGACGGATATATCACCCGCTGTATTACGAGTCTATTATATCCTATGGAACTCGTAATCCAGGATATCCATCACATTTGGGACGGATTAACACCATCCTCCAAAGTTGTAATCAGGCCCTTTGTCTTTATCTAGCTCGGCGTGGATAGCACTATGTTGATCCTATGCTTAAATACTTTGCTAGATAAACAGACATTTAAGGTGAGCAAATCTAGACTGTTGCTGGTGATGTAGAGTGCTCCTTATTGGAGCTGCTCTTCACCTAAATTTGGGAACTACCCAGAGTTCTCGCTTGTATTTTGCATAATTTATGCGTCACTCTAACCCTGAAAGGGTCTTGTTTTGATATATATATATATATATTTTAATCACCAAATGGGTGCATTAAAAATCGTGTGCACTTGATGCCGGTGCCAATGAAGGAGTTAGCCACCAAAATTCCTATTAATTTCTTTCAACAAAGTAAATCATCGCACTCCAGGAGAGTACTTATTCCAGCCTTTTATTGTCATTTCACAATCAGTGCTTCCACCACCCAACGCGTTTCAACCTTAAACAGGTCTTGATCACAGGTATTGTTGAAAGATATATATATATATATATGTATATAGCAAAATAAACAAACACTGCATGTCCAAGCTGCCTCAACAGGAGAAATCTGCAAAGTGCCTGCGAACAGACGAACATGCACACTCAAGGATCTTCAATGAAGTTTATTCAAAATTCCAGCCCCTGCAACGAGTTTCGACACTAAGCCTTGTTCAGTCATGGGGGTGAACTACACCCCCAAATGACATAGTAGAAGGACTTTCAGCTCAAAGTAAACCAAAATAAATGTGGCGGCCATGTTGAACTGGTGAAGTCACAAATACACATATTTGGAATACTATTGGGACTGGCTATTCCATAATTAGTAACAATAATCCATTGTAGTCCCTACTCCACCCTGTATACTGCTAGTAACATCATCTAACAATGTGGATTCCCAATATGTTGTTGTTGTTGGCTGCTCAATAAATCGGTCACATATAGGCGGTTATTCTGACCGCGGCGGGCGGCAGTCGCCGCCCGCCATGCGGTCACCGCCAAATGGCCGCTCCGCGGTCAGGATACCGCGGATGCCATTCTGGTGTTAGGGGGCCCCTGCACTGCCCATGCCGGTGGCATGGGCAGTGCAGGGGTCCCCAGGGGCCCCACGACACCCGTTCCCACCATCCTGGTTCTGGCGGTGTAAACCGCCAGAAACAGGCTGGCGGGAAGGGGGTCGGAATCCCCATGGCGGCGCTGCAAGCAGCGCCGCCATGGAGGATTCCCTGGGCCAGGGGAAAACCGGCGGGAAAACCAGCGGGAAAACGCCGGTTCCCCTTTTCTGACCGCGGCTTTACCGCCGAGGTCAGAATGGCCCTGGAAGCACCGCCAGCCTGTTGGCGGTGCTTCCGTGGTCCCCGGCCCTGGCAGTCATGGACTGCCAGGGTCGGAATGACCCCCATAGTGTCTAGAACGACTCGTAAACATCATGTTTTGTACTGTGGTCATGGAACAGAGTACACTAAAAAACAGTATTTTCATAAAGTGCAATATATATGTTGTAGAATAGGCACAACAAATAATTATTTATACATATCTCACAATACTACCCTTATGAAAGCTCAAGTGGGGCTGCACAGACAATTATATCCGTTCCAAGATTTTGGTTGTCTTCTTCTACAAACTATCATCCATGCTTTGAAAATCGTCACAGGTGATGCAATGTCATCCACTTGGTGGTGGGATGCACTACTTTCTAAAGATATTAGCAGTAAATAGGATCATTTCACTCACAATTTCAGTTTTTTTGTCCTTTTGTTTGTTCTATTTTATTCATTGTGATTTGTTTCAGCCTTGAGGAAGTCCTGAGAAATCCAGAGAAGGGGATGAAACAAGCCGTGGCTGACAATTTCTTGACAAAGAACATCACTCAATATTTCTCGCAATATGGACATTCAGCTTTGTTAAGAAATGGTCACTGAATGGCATCAAGCTGAAAATATCTTTTTACAATGAGCTTTTTTGTAAATACTGGTCAGTATTGATTGTAACAATTTTGTATGAAATAGTATATACCTACATGACAAGTATATGAAGAATGGAACTTACTTGCTTCCTTCCTTATATATGTTGTAAGAAATCTATATTGTACCTTGGAAATTACATCACAATTAGGAGGTTTTTGGCATAACTGTTTCTTGACTATATTTAGTGCTCCGCTACTCAACTCTTTAGATGAACCTGCCCTGTACCCTGCATCTGGACCCCGTTGGAGTAAGTGTTGACTTCCAAGTGCTGCCAAGCTGATGGAAGGTGCATCGGACCTAAGCCACAGATGAAGGTTGCTCAGGCTGTATCACTCTCCACATTATCAAATTCGAACCAGTGAGACATCTAAGAGAAGAGTCTGACCTTGTGGAGCTTGTGCAACCTTGCCATGCTGGATGAATCCAAACTCCAAAGAGGTGACTAAATTCAAAGGTTGAAATCTCCACCAGAACAAGGCGTGAAAAGTATCCAGCCAGCAACGGACCTTCTCTGGTTGCGAAATTCAGTTTTGTCCAGTTTGGAGCTTTTCAGCCAAAAGTCATGGCCTTCCCTGAGATCTCGTTCAGAGGATATCTGATGATGTGAAGCCCCCTTTGGATACAGCCTGCTGCTTTGCCCCGCTGAGCATTTATGACTTTGATCTCAAAGACCGACTCCATAGGTAAAACATTTTACCAGGACTACCCTGGTCCTTGTATCTGATCTGCACTCCAATGCTTAAGGCCTTGACATTTGATGTTGTCCTAGGCAATCGCAATTGTATAAAGGCAGTTGGCAATTAATGCTTCTTGGCACTATTTTGAACCTTAAACTTTAAAAAGTCAGAACTCCAACTCAACTTACTGGATTTTCTTTTCATTGTGTTGTCATTTTAATAAAATGTACTCTATTTTTTCCATTTTTTAATTTTATTTTCACTTCATTACTGTTTGATATTTTACACATTGCCTCTAAATTACAGCTCTTGTACCAAGCTACCAGAAGGTTAAGCACAGATTTATTTAGTGACTTTTGTGTCTCATCATGACAAGGACTATGATTATTGTTTGAGTTGGGTTCTCACCCCCCTCAATGAATACAGGTGTAATTTACTGTAACCTCTACAGGAGTTAAAAAGGGATAACACAACTTTTGTTTACCCCTTCCCCCCTTTATTTTCTCATCCCTACTGATCGTTATTAAGCTCTATATGCCAACATGTTGTAATATATTCTAATTATGTGGAATGTTTCATGCAGATTCTTCAAACAATGCTGATGTTATAAGCAAACTACAAATAGCTTCTCAGAGGAAGTGGATCATAACCACTAATATCTATTGGTACTGTGTTATCTATCTATCTATCTATCTATCTATCTATCTATCTATCTATCTATCTATCTATCTATCTATCTATCTATCTATCTATCTATCTATCTATCTATCCATCTATCTGTCTATCTATCTATCTATCTATCTATCTATCTATCTATCTATCTATCTATCTATCTATCTATCTATCTATCTATCTATCTACCCATCTATCTATCTATCTATCTATCTATCTATCTATCTATCTATCTATCTATCTATCTATCTATCTATCTATCTACCCATCTATTTATCTAGGCATCTATCTTAATATATGTTCATATATATATATATATATATATATATATATATATATATATATATATATATATATATATATATATATATATATATATATATATCTGTATAATATATATATTATTTATATATGCACAAATATATATATATATATATATATATATACACATATATATATATTTATGCACACACATACATATATATATATGTGTACGTATATGCCTATATCTAACTCTGTGTGTGTTTGTGTATAGTCACGCCTCTGTGGTTAGGGTCCCTCTGGCATTACAAACATAGAGCATTTAATTGCTTGACAAATTTGCTGCCTGTTGGTCAAAAGTTTCACATTTTATATTCAAAATAAAGTTTTATTTAGTTTTCACTCATCTTTAAAATGGAATTTCCCATAAAATATTTTCTTATCAGATCAACTAATGGTCACCATGTTTTTATTGCTTGGTAGTTTTTAGGTCATTGTGTACCTTTTCATTCTTTGTTGGAAATCCATTCATCTGTTTTTAACATGTAATGCCAAATGTGTGGACAACAGATCCTCACTCTACAAGTACATCACTTTGTGCATTTGTACTAAATGCTCACAAGTGTTTTGCTCCTAATGTTCCCAAACAATGGGAGAAAAACAATGTAAAAAATAAAGCAAAGAAAATAAAAGACCACTGGCTGAGAAACCTGGTGCTGTGTTATTGATAAGGTGACCTAATTATGAATATCTCTGCCCTGCCTGTTTAACATGCCCGTTAGAGATTTAAAAAAAAACATGGACTTTGCGCTGAACCTCTTGTTCTGGCCAGGAATGTGTTGCTAATTTCAACCTCTGAAGTGACCCAAGAACAAAGGGAAGTTAAATAATTCCCTTTATTTCACAAGATACGTGGGTGTAAACACTCCTATTTCACTGGCAACTTTTAAATAATTACATATTTTGTAGAAATGCCTTCATAATAGCCTTTAGAAAGCTTCACCATTGCCCACTGTTTAAATAATAACCTCCCCATGAAAGCTGCAGCAAAACTAGAACATTCAAATTGCAATCAAACGCTATTGATAGCTCTGTTCTGGTGGCAGTCACTCCAATAATGTCTGATTTCTATTTCCAGAATATGGGGGTCATTCTGACCTCGGCGGTAAAAGGCCCTTACCGCCGGTCAGAAGTCCGCCATTCTACCGCCGCGGCCGCGGTAAACCGCCACAGTCATTCTGACCCACAACGGCGGAACCGCCAAAATCCCGACATCCAAGGAAGGCCGCCACATCAGCGGGCCGTGGAAAACTGGAGATGACCAAACCTCCAGCGTCACGCCAACACAAACACGCCCATGCCATTCTGACCCACGAATCCACGCGGCGGTCTTTCAACCGCGGTATTCCATTGGCGGTACACACCGCCGCGGTCAAAATACACACACAGCTCCAAAACACAGCCACATTGGACAATTTGAAATACACACACCTGACACACATACAAACAACACTCCCACACATCCAACCAACTATAAAACACACACCCACATCACCCACAAACCCCTACGACCGAAGATCATAGACGAAGGAGAGAGAGACACATCACAGAATAGAGAGCTACATCACACAGAGGCACACTACACCATCACACACACCACATAGAAGCACAAAGCACCACACACCAACACACTCTTCACCATATACACCACCCCACACCTCATCCACACCACCCCATGGCACCCCAAAGGCACCCACGCTTTTTGGACCAAGAACTCCGGGTCATGGTGGAGGAGATCATAAGAGTCGAACCCCAGCTCTTCGGCTCACAGGTGCAGCACACCACTATAGCCAGGAAGGCGGAGCTATGGCAGCGGATCGTGGACAGGGTCAACGCGGTGGGACAGCATCCCAGAAATCGAGAGGACATCCGCAAACGTTGGAACGACTTACGGGGAAAGGTGCGCTCGATGGTCTCGCGACACAACATCGCAGTGCAGAAGACTGGCGGGGGACCCCCACCCACACCACCCGAATTCACAGCATGGGAGCAAGAGGTACTAAACATCCTGCATCCTGATGGCCTCGCTGGAGTACACGGAGGAATGGACTCTGGTAAGTACAATCTCAACTACTTCACCCCCCCCCAGCATGCCAACCCCCACCCCCACCCTCACCCCCAAATCCCCCATCACACATCCTCCCTGAGAATGTCTCCCCAGCACAACCCAACCAACACCAACCCCTGCATGCCACCACAAACTATGGACACCCATCACCTAAGCATGACCACTGCACATACCCCCCCCCCCAACACCCCCACAACACCTCCCCCAAGGGAATGACAGCACTGGGGGACAAGGGCACCCATAAATCGCACACAATAGCACACACAGAAACAATAACCATACTCTCTTACCCCATGCAGGACCCGAACGCCAACACACCGGCCAGGAGGGTCCAGAAATGTCCATCCCCCCCCCGGAAGAGGCACCCAGTGATGACAGCAGCTCTGTCGACCTGGAACCTGACGACCAGCCCGGACCATCGGGGACCTCTGGACAGTCGGTTCCTCACACACAGGCCACAGCAGACCCAACCCCCTCTGGGAACAACAGCACAGCTCCCACCCAGCGGGCCCATGGCTCTGTCTCTAGGACAGGTCAATCAGCGGTGTGTCTGCCACTACAGGGCCCCCAGGCTAACCCACCACCCCAACAACAACAGGGACCTGGGGGCAGTTGTAGTGGGCACACCGTCCAGGGGACAGAGTCCGGGGGGAACAGGGCAACTCGGAGGGCTGCTGTGCAACAGGGGGGGGGAGGAGAGGCCCAGGGAACCGACTCTCCAAGAGGCCCTCACCACAATCATGGCAGCCTACCACCGCTCACAAGAGACGATGGCGACGGTACTGGCCAGGTTCCAGGAGATCCAGGCGCAGCAGGAGGAACGCTACATGGGGTTCAACAATCATCTCACCAACATCTCTACCGCCATGGGGAGCCTAGTCCAGGCCCTCCACCGGATAGAAGACACGTTGCGGGACCATGTGGCACCACACAGGGCCCCTGTCACTAGCCCGGACCAGGAACAGGAACAGCCTACCACCTCCGCCGGCGCTAGTGGACAGGAGGCCCCACCACAACGACAGGCCACCAGAACCCCACCTCCTGCTGAAGAACAACCACCCCGCAAGAGGAGCCTGAGATCAAAAAAATCGACAGAGTAGGATGTCAAGACCCCGCCAGCATGAGATACCCCCTGAAGTCATCCCACTGTCCCACATTGCCACCCTGTCCAACCTTGAACTGCCCCTGCTCCATCCTTCCACAGGCATATGGACAATGCACCTGTGAGAACTGGACTCTGCCATGGCCATTACTCCACCCCCACCTATCACCGTGTTTATATCATGTACCATTATCTAGCACAAAAAATAAATCACTCAATGCACTGAAATCATGCTGGAGTCAGGCTGTATTATTTACAAATGTAAAACACATTACTGATCAATTATGTTCTGTAAACTTTGTGCTGAACACATACCGAGATCAATAAGCATTAGTCCATGGGCTAACCAAGCAGAAGTCACGCAGTGGGTCATACAGCACTGAAAAGGGAAGGGAGAATCAAACATCAGTTTCAAATAACTGGGGGGTCATAGACAAAGTTGAGAAAAACGAGGCAGTCAGGAAAATTAAAATGGCGTGTGTGATTCTTACCTGTGTGCTACTGAAAATACTGTTGGATAACTCTGTCCCTGTTGTCTGGGTCGTCCTCTGAGTCTTCCTCCTCTTCACTCTCCACAGGCTCTACAGCTGCTTCAACACCACCATCTGGACCATCCTCCTGCAGGAAAGGCACCTGACGTCGCAATGCCAGATTGTGAAGCATACAGCAGGCCACGATGATCTGGCACACCTTCTTTGGTGAGTACATCAGGGATCCCCCTGTCATATGCAGACACCTAAACCTGGCCTTCAGGAGGCCAAAGGTTCTTTCAATGACCCTCCTAGTTCGCCCATGGGCCTCATTGTACCGTTCCTCAGCCCTGGTCCGGGGATTCCTCACTGGGGTCAATAGCCAAGGCAGTTGGGGTAACCAGAGTCACCTATTAGCCACACACGTTGTCTCTGTAGCTGTTCCATCACAAAAGGGATGCTGCTATTACGCATCACATACGCGTCATGCACTGACCCAGGGAACTTGGCATTCACATGGGAGATGTACTGGTCAGCCAAACAGACCACCTGGACGTTCATAGAATGGTAACTCTTCCTGTTTCTGTACACCTGCTCATCGTCTTTTGGGGGGACTAAGGCTACATGAGTCCCATCAATGGCACCAATTATGTTGGGAATAATTCCAAGGGCATAAAAATCACCCTTCACAGTGGGCAAATCAACCTCCTCTGGGAATATAATGTAACTCCGCATGTGTTTCGTCAGGGCAGACAACACTCTAGACAACACCCTAGAAAACATTGGCTGAGACATTCCAGATGACATGGCCACTGTTGTCTGGAATGAGCCACTTGCAAGAAAATGGAGGACTGACAGCACCTGCACCAGAAGGGGAATTCCTGTGGGTTGGCGGATGGGGGACATCAGGGCTGGCTCCAGCTGGGCACACAGTTCATGGATGGTGGCACGGTCAAGTCGGTATCGTAGTATGATGTGGCGTTCTTCCATTGTCGACAGGTCCACCAGCGGTCGGTACACGCGAGGATTCATCCTTCTCCTCGCAAATCCCAGCGGACGGTGCCTAGGAAGGACAACATGGAGCACAGAGTCAAGATAATCACTGGTACGTTCACCACTGCTTGCATGGCACACGGTTATCTAGGTATTGAAAGGCGTGTATGTGTGGCAATGCCAGGCCTAGGCCTGTGTGTCGCAGTAGAGATTATGCCATGTGGGCCCTTGAAATGGCGGCTGCCTGACCTGTGAAGTGGGACAATGGGATGTGAGGTCACTGCGCTGGCGGAGCACACCGTGGCGGTAGGCGGTCGAAGACCGCTATACGGAGCCGCATTGGATAACATTGAAGCCTATGGGTTTCAGGAGCCAATGACGATGTGCGCCGGCGGTCGCGGTACGCACCGCCGCGGTACGCACCGCCGCGGGCGTGACCGCCATTTTCTATCTGCTTAATCACTCGAGACCTGATCATCCACAGGAGAGGACCTATACTGCAAGTGCTGCTGTGAACTCGGTCTGGAAGTGACAATGGCTGCTGCGACTGGGGAAAGGGCCCCTGCCTTCACGTCTGAAGAGTTGGAGAAGCTCGTGGATGGGGTCCTCCCCCAGTATGCGTTACTCTACGGTCCTCCAGACCAACAGGTGAGTACACCGGGTGCACATGGAATGGGCGATGCCTGTGTGGAGTGGGGTGGATGTAAGTTGGTGGGGTGGGGGGCGAATGAGGAGTGCAACGCACGACAGATGAGAGCATGTGCTATATTGCAAGGTTGGGGAGGGGGGGCCAATCACATCTAACATGCAGTAAGTTGATGATTGTTTCCTTCCCACCCTGTACATGTCACATAGGTCCGCGCCCATCAGAAAGTTGGGATTTGGTGTGCCATCGCCAAGGAAGTCCGGGCCCTGGGGGTCCACGTCAGACGGGGCACCCACTGCCGCAAGAGGTGGGAGGACATCCGCCGCGGAACCAGGAAGACCGCCGAGTCACTGCTGGGGATGGCCTCCCAACCTAGGAGGGGTGCCAGTCGTACCCTGACCCCCCTGATGTCCCGGATCCTGGCGGTGGCCTACCCGGAGTTGGATGGGCGCTTGAGAGCATCACAGCAGACACAAGGGGGTGAGTATCAGCACATTCAGCTATCTTTCTGCGCAGTGGAGGCGTCTGGGTGGGGGAGGAGGGTTGGGGGTGACATTAGGCCAGGGCGCTTTCTGTAGTGTAGTCCTCTCCCTTAGGCATGGCCCTGTGCTCCCGGCCCCCACCTCCGTAGGGTGACAAGTCCAGCTATTGATGGTCCAGCCTCACACATGTGCGCGCTTGTCGTCTCCTGACCTGTTGTCCGAGTCAGAAGTACTGAGTAGTGTGCCCCGAATGCGCGGCTTAGTGCATGCGGCTCCTGTGTCTGTCCTCTCCGCCAACGGTGTTGACATTGCATGCACTCAACCAGGTTATCTCTTTCTCCCCCCACCCTTCTTCTTCATCTTCTTGTGCATGTGTGCATTAGCATCATCAGGCGGAGGAGATTTGGCATCGGAGCACGAGGGAGCTGCAAGCCACAAGGCCCCGGTGGGCACAGGAACAGACACCGAGGGCCCAAGTGAGCCGGAGGGCGAGGGGAGCACCACGACGGGGACCGCTGGTGAGAGCAGCGACAGCGACACGTCCTCGGATGGGAGCTCCCTAGCGGTGGCGGCAACATCCGGGCCCCCCGCCTCTACAGGTACAGCCGCCACCCAGCGCACCTGCCCCGCCCTCCCAGCAGCCCCTCAGCCTACGCTCCGTGCCCGCTCACCCAGGAAGGCGGGCGTCTCCTTCGCCCCAGGCACCTCAGCCCCTGCCCCTGTTACCCCTGCTGCCCTCAGTGAGGAGGTCATTGATCTCCTCAGGACACTCATTGTTGGGCAGACTACCCTTTTGAATGCCATCCAGGGGGTAGAAAGGGAGGTGCATCGGAGCAATGCCTACCTGGAGGGCATTCATTCGGGTCAGGCTGCCCATCAACGATCGTTCAATGCTCTGGCCTCAGCACTGACGGCAGCCATTGTCCCTGTTTCCAGCCTCCCTCTTCTGACTGCCTCCAGCCTGTCTCTGTCTCCTGTTCCTCAGCCTATCCCATCCACACCATCTGACCAGCCTGCACACACCTCAACACCCAAGGGCAGCTCATCCAGACACAAGCACCACAGATCCCACAAACACTCACCCAAGCAACACACAGATGCAGACATCCCAACAGTCACTACCACCCCTGTGTCCCCCTCCTCCTCGTCTCCCTCCTCCCTCCCTGTGACGTCTCCACTCACACCTGCATGCACACCAACATCAGCCAGTGCTTCCATCACCACCACACCCTCCTGTACAGTCCGCACGCGTGCAGTCACCACCCCCACTGCCATATACACGTCCCCTGTGTCCTCTCCCACTGTGTCTGTCACCACCCCTTCCAAGACACACAAACGCAGGCAGACACCCACCCAACAGACATCCACCTCACAACAGCCTACAGCACCTGCACCTTCACCCAATGACAGCACACCTGACTCTCCTACAACCACATCCTCTTCCTCCACTTCCATCTCCACTTCTCCTACCTTTTACCTTGGCCCTAAAAAACTTTTCCTGGCTAATCTTGACCTCTTCCCCTCCGATGACCTACCCCCTCCATCTGCAAAGAGTCCCAAGAGCACCACAGCCACCACCAGCCCAACTTCGGGTGTCACTGTTGTGCATGGGTTCTGGAGCCCACCCTTTGCCAGCAGTGACACCTCCATCAGCAGCAAGGACACATCCAGCCCCCCCTCGGCAAGAGGACCAGGAAACACAAGGGCCGCCGTGCGAAGACTGACACGGCTGCCCCCAAGGAGCAGAGTTCACCCACTTCACCAGCCACAACGTCTAGGGGAGGCAAGGGCCCGAGAGCCCCATCTAAGGAGCGTAAGGAGCGTAAGGGCAGCAGGGCGGAGACGTCAGCCAGCAGGAGCGCAGAGCAGGTGGGCCCCACATGCCACATCCCAGCTGTAAAGGAGGACACCAAAGGGCCCAGGACTCCGTCACCGAAGGGCCCAGGAACATCACGGCCGGAGGGCGTCTGAGCACGGAGTCCAGGCCAGGTCTGGCTCCCTTGAACCTACTGGATGTGCACCGCTGAACAGGGCCCGCCGTGCAGAAGAGCACCGCTGAACAGGGCCCGCCGTGCAGAAGAGCACCGCTGAACAGGGCCCGCCGTGCAGAAGAGCACCGCTGAACAGGGCCCGCCGTGCAGAAGAGCACCGCTGAACAGGGCCCGCCGTGAAGATAGGCACCGCTGAACAGGGCCCGCCGTGCAGAAGAGCACCGCTGAAAAGGGCCCGCCGTGAAGATAGGCACCGCTGAACAGGGCCCGCCGTGCAGAAGAGCACCGCTCCGCTGGGCCCTTCCTGTCAAGCACCGCTCCGCTGGGCCCTTCCTGTCAAGCACCGCTCCGCTGGGCCCTTCCTGTCAAGCACCGCTCCGCTGGGCCCTTCCTGTCAAGCACCGCTCCGCTGGGCCCTTCCTGTCAAGCACCGCTCTGCTGGGCCCCGCCGTCTCAAGCACCGCTCCGCTGGGCCCCGCCGTCTCAAGCACCGCTCCGCTGGGCCCCTTCATCTCAAGCACCGCTCCGCTGGGCCCCTTCATCTCAAGCACCGCTCCGCTGGGCCCCGCCGTCTCAAGCACCGCTCCGCTGGGCCCCGCCGTCTCAAGCACCGCTCCGCTGGGCCCCTTCCTGTCAAGCACCGCTCCGCTGGGCCCTTCCTGTCAAGCACCGCTCCGCTGGGCCCCGCCGTCTCAAGCACCGCTCCGCTGGGCCCCGCCGTCTCAAGCACCGCTCCGCTGGGCCCCTTCATCTCAAGCACCGCTCCGCTGGGCCCCGCCGTCTCAAGCACCGCTCCGCTGGGCCCCTTCATCTCAAGCACTGTTTATGGTTCACTGTGCCCACCATGCCTCCTCCTTGACCAGTGGAGACTGTTATCCACTTGAGAGACTGTGGCTTTGCACTCCCCAGGATGGCAGAGTGGGCAACCCACCCACTGTAGAGACTTGAGAGACTGTGGCTTTGCACTCCCCAGGATGGCAGAGTGGGCAAGCCACCCACTGTAGAGACTTGAGAGACTGTGGCTTTGCACTCCCCAGGATGGCAGAGTGGGCAACCCACCCACTGTAGAGACTTGAGAGACTGTGGCTTTGCACTCCCCAGGATGGTACAGTGGGCAAGCCACCCACTGTAGAGACTTGAGAGACTGTGGCTTTGCACTCCCCAGGATGGTCCAGTGGGCAAGCCACCCACTGTAGAGACTTGAGAGACTGTGGCTTTGCACTCCCCAGGATGGTACAGTGGGCAAGCCACCCACTGTAGAGACTTGAGAGACTGTGGCTTTGCACTCCCCAGGATGGCACAGTGGGCATGGTGGCCCCTTCGTGGATCTTGCGTCGTGGACTCATGTGGCTGTGGTGCCCCCCCTTCCCTTCCCCCTGAGGTGCCTGTAGTATTTTCATCAGATGCCCCTGCAGTGTTCTCTCCAAAGGACTCAGGTCTCCTGTGTGGGCTTTGCCCTTGTGTCGCTACACTGTAGCCCACGGACTGTTCCATTTGACTTGGATGTAGCGGACTAATTGCCTCGGTTCGCCATGGCAGTGTGTATAGTATTATTTTGTTATGGATATTTTGCATAGTTGCCGATACGTCTCAGAGTCTATTTTTTATATAAAAATTTGGTTCACAATTTAATTATGTCTTTGCATTTTTCAGGGGGGTTTGGGTGGTGTCACTGTGCATTGTTGCTCTGCATTGGTGTGTACATAGTTTGGGGGAGTGGGGGTCGCATATGTGTGTGCCCGTAACCTTTCCTCCTCCCCCCTCCCGTGTGTCGTAGGTGCAGTACTCACCGTTGTCTTCTGCGCCGGAGTTCGTACTCGTGGTAGGTGAGCAGGTAGACGAGTGCAGGTAGGATGTTTAATTCGGGTTCCATGCTGTCCTCCGTACTCGTGGAGTGTGTTTTGGTGAGCGTTTTCCCGTCCGTAGTCTGTTTCCGCCGTGTTTTTATCGGCGGGGCTCCCGCCCCGGAAAAGGTGGCGGATTGGTGAGTTGTGATAGTGTGGGCGGTACATTGTCTGCCGCCTGCCTGTTGGCGGTGACCGCCGCGCTGTTTGTCTGTACCGCCGTGGCGGTCGGAGTGTTAATGTGGCGGGCTGTGTTGGCGGTTCCCGCCAGGGTCAGAATTCCATTTTTTGGACCGCCGGCCTGTTGGCGGGTTGGCCGCCGCTTTATCACCGACCGCCAGGGTTAGAATGACCCCCTATATGTTTAAAGATACCCTTTCTTAGGGCCCGATTAGGAGGCTAACAGTCCCAAGACCGCCAGCTTTGCCGTGGCGGTTGGACCACCATGGCTGTGGCGGTCCAACTACCACATCACAAGGTTGGTGGGCAGACCCACCAACCTACCTCCATCCGCGCCAGGATCAGTGATGACGGCAGTCCTGGTTGTAATCAGCAAGTGTGGCTCTGAACTCAGTGCTGCCCTGCTGATTACAAACCTGTTCTCTGACAGCCTTTTCATGCCGGTCTCACCGCCATGAAAAATGGAGGAGAACTAGTGCAGGAGGCCACAGGGGGGCCAGGAGGTCATGACATGGGCAATGCAGGGGTCCTCCTGCCCAGCACCCTTAAAAGGCGCAGTGTCTCTGTGTGTCGCAGCATTGCCACCTACTCAATCATGAACAGGGAACAATGCTTTTACACCTTTCCCACTGGGCTGACAGGTGGGAACATTGGTTCCTGCCCATCAGCCTAATGTTAAAGTTGTAATAGGGCCAGTGAGGAGACTGCCACCTCGATGGTGGTCTCCTAAACATGGGTCTGATCGTTGGGTTTTCCGACTACCAAACTCATAATCAGGCCCTTAATTTTTTCAAGTAAGTGTTCCCTTTTTAACAAAACCTTATTTGTAGCTAATTGCACCAGAAGATACATGTATTGTCGCAGATTATATAACAGAAACTGGTTTACTGCATTCCTAGTTTGCCATCTAAGGGTTCTGGGAAAATGAACAAACCACCTGGGCTTTGGCTTCATAACTTACAATATTACCAGAATACCTCAATAGCAATATAGGATCATATTACCGATTTTCAGTTGAAAAGCCATTTTAGGCTTTCTTTTTATCTTCAGCGCCGTTTAGTGAATCTGCACAAAAATACATCTGATATGGGCTCATCATGCTGCTGAATGGTTCATACATGGGGTTGTTAATCTGCCTATTTCAACACTGCAACTCATGTCCTGCTTGAAACACATTACAGTTGGCAGATATGAAAGGCTAGGAGATAGTTACATTCACGAGGTGTGGGAGCTTCCCTTTTTGCACAAATGTTTCAATGGCATGAAAGAGGTCAAATGCTACTAGTGGGATTGCAGCACTGATTGTGCCACCCACATGAGTAGCCCTGTAAACATGTTTCAGACCTGCCACTGCAGAGTCTGTGTGGGCAGTGCTGAATGGCAATTGTACCCACTTGTCAGGCCCAAACCTTCCCTTTCACTACATGTAGGTCACCCATTAGGTATGCACAAGGCAGCCCCATGGGCAGGATGCAGTGTATTCAAAAGGTAGGGCATGTGTTTTAACGTCCTGATAGTGAAATACTGCTACATTCAGTTTTCCCTGTTGCAAGGCTTATCTCTTCCATAGGTTAGCATGGTTACCTTGACATATCTTTTAAGTATAATTTGCCATTGGGAGTAGATAGAGAATAGAGTTTGGGGTCTCTGAACTCACAATTAAAAAATACATATTTTAGTGAAGTTGTTTTTTAGTTTGCAAGTTTGAAAATTACACCTTTAGAAAGTAGGCATTTTCTTGCTTAACCATTCTGTGCCTCTGCCTGTCTGTGGAATATACTTCTGGTTTAGGATGACACTTGAGCTGTTTGTGAATTCACTCTAGACAGACACACAAAGGGAGCTTATGGGCCTTTCTGCGCTAGAGTGGTGTTAGGAGCGGACACTTGCACCTGAATAGGGCTGTGCCTGTCCTTACACAGAACAGTCTCCAAACCCCTGGAGTGTGTCTGGGGCCAGGGCAGAAAAGGCAGGGTCTTGTGCATTACAAAGACTTTCCTTTGAAGTTAGCCTACTTCAAAGGCAGAAATGAGTATAAGTATTGGACCTCTGCGACCACAACTTCAGAACACTTTTGGACTGAGGACATTTTGCCAGGAAGAAGAGCTAGATGCCGTAGGAGGGACTATCACTTTACTTGTTGCTTTTCTGTGCTGGTCTGCTGCATGCTGCTTCTGTCCTGGGAGTGAAAGACCTGTTCTTGGCATTCTACATCCTGCTTGCCAAAGTTCTCCAAGGGCCTGAATTCAGCTTGTCTCCTGTTAGAAGTTTCAGGTACATCACAGACTTCATCTACAAGCACCTGGGCGTTCTTGCTGAGAGTCTTGATTTGCCAAGTGGTGCCAAATCCAGTTCCTGGGCACTTGGAAGTGAGTTCTGGTGAAACCGAGAAAAAACCAAATGCATCGAATCCTGAACGACTTCTGAACCAGTGCCGCTGTCGGCACCAGGAGCGGTGGTCCCCGCTAAGTTCAATGACCGTGACCGACACCGCAGGCCTCATGCCGCCACAGCACCTCTGAAGTCCCACCACAGCATGAGTCCTGAGTGCTGTGTCACTGACATCTGGGGCACCTGACTGCACTGCAGGACTTGTGGTCCATTGTGTGACTGCAACCCAGTGAAGTCGACGCTGCACGTTTTGACCTGCTGGATTCATCCACCCCACCGGATCATAAGGAACCAATGCCTCGCCACCAATGCCGCATCACCTACCATTTAACCATGAGGAACCGACATCTCACCTCTCCTATCTCACAGTAAAGAGACGATACCTCACCTCCCCAGCAGCAGCATAAGCCGATGCCCCACAAGCTCCTGTGATGCCTCACTTCCCCGACTCTGTGCAATGTCTCTGCTTCCTCATCCCTTTCCAAGGTACTGTACCTGGGAGTTCGTGGTACGGCGTGACCTGCCTGAGCTCCCTTGCATTGGACTGTTGGGAACAAACTGTCAACAGCATTGTGATAGCTCCAGTTGGAGCTATTGAGTTTCTAAGCCCTATACTGAATTTTAATCTTTGAAAATTGATACCTTGTCTTGCGTATGTTGGATGTTTGTTGTTATGGTCTTGTTTTATTCAGATATGTGATGGCTATTCTTCTAAACAGGTGTGGAGTACTTTTTTGTTTTTTATTGTGTGTATGTGTGTGTGTGTGTGTGTGTGTGTACAAATACTTTACACATTTCCTTTGAGATAAGCCTGATTGCTTGTGCCAAGCTATCAAGGGGGTGAGCAGAGGTTATCTTAGCGGTGCGGCTACCTTACCCTGACTAGAGTGAGGGTCTCTACTTGGACAGGGTACAAACCACTGCCAACTAGATAGACCATTGTTAATATATATTTTTTTTAAATAGGCAAAAATATAATAACTATTATTTATTAAAGTGTTAAAAAATGTATAACAAAACAAAAGGAGCCAACCAAATTCCTAGTAAACCCAAAAAGTTGAAATTAAATAACAAATACATTTTAACATAGTTTAAAATGAGACAAATTATAATTAGTTTAAAAAGGTTTTAAATGCAATATCCGTCAACTAATATTAATACACCTTTCAAAAACACAAAAAACTACCCCTCAAATTCCCCAATGAAACCTGCAACCCAAAAGAAACGAAAAAAGGATAATTGAAGAGAGAATTGTTTAACAATAAATAAATTGACATCAAGAAGGAATTACTTTAAAAAAAATGTTTTCAAATAAACTTCTACTCACCTAATGCTACAATAAACCACACAACCTGAAAAAATAAAACAACCAATTAAAGTCACAAAATACTAAATTAATTCCAAAAATTAACTTTACAAAATAAAAAACAATAATATTAAGTAATATATATTTTAACTGAAATGCTACCTTCTCAATACCCCAATAAACCCTATTCAAAAATAAATGTACACAATTATTATATTATAAAATAATAATTCAATGTATATAATAATTCAATCTATATTTCTAAATAAAATATTTTCAAAAAACAACTTTAAATATTGACAATGTTTTCAAAAAGAAAAAAATGATATACTTACCATCATTATTTGTTTCCTCTGTATTTTTATCATTATAGTGTTACCACTATCTGTGGTCATCCAATATTTTGAAGTAGATATTTAAAATCCATACCTCCTTCTCCCAGATGACTAATGGCCTGATAATGACTTTGGCGTTCTTTTGACGGCCATGGTGAGGTTGACAGTCACCCCACCGCAGTGTCGGCAGTCCGACTGCCTTATTACGATGCATGAGGTTATATAGACAAAAGACCACCTCGGTCCCGCCGACACCACCAGCAAATCTAGACCACCAGGCCAATGCGTCTTTTGGAGGATGGACTGCCGGTGCAACCGCCGGATCAATTACAAGGTAGCGTTCTGCTGATGTGACTGTGGCGGTCCATCCTCCACATCTGAGTTGGCAAAAAGGGGGGCATATAACACTGAAAATCACCTGTACTCAACTTCACACATCCTGTGCTGCCAGAGAGCTGATCGCAATCCAGTTGCACTGCTTGTGCTGGTAGATGACGTCAAAAACCAATGCCGTCATGGACGCAACCGACGGTAGTCCAAACAGTTACCCGCTACCAACACCTACACGGCAAATTGATGCTCCACCATGGACCTGGCATGGAGCACGAGGTCCGAAGGCCAAACATTTTGTGTGCCCCTGTTCTAAGGTGTACTCAGTGTATGACCCAATCACAGCCCCACGATGCTCCATGATGTCCCACAGCCCAATGTTGGTTTGCCCAGTTCACTGACACTGCACATGCACACTCTACCAATTTTTAAATGTGTGCACAACCAATATTCAGAGAAAGAAATGTGTCCATATCATTGTATCGCACAACAACAACTCATAATCAATATCCCACCTACAACTCTAAGTGACACCCTCACATTGTTGTGATATAAAAGATACATTTGTATGGATGTATCATGAAACTGGATCACACCTTCTCTGCGAAACCTCTGTTATGGACTTCCACATATCACCCACATTTCAAGATAATCCAAGGTTAATGGGATGCAAAATAATCAGTGTGAGAAACATTAAAAAGTCACAATGTAAAGAATCCCTGCAGAACAGGTATGGCTCTACCAGGTGGACCCCTAGAAGACTGATGCCCTGGGCCACATACCACTTTGCACATCCCTCAAAACCACTATCTGCACAGGAACTGTGGCTTGATGTATATCAGCGACAACCAATAGTATAACCAAATGCCATGCATATGTGAGAAATGTGTTTGTGCAAGTCATAAAAGCAAATACAAGAGTAACATCATGGGTCAAACATTTAGTTGAAGTAGGTGAAAGGTACACACATGAAAATGGACACAAGTCCTTTAAAATGTATTCAAAGGTATGACAATTGAACACCCTACATGTGTGGACAAACAAATCTCTAGCTTGTACAACCTACATCATAGAGAGAAAGGAAACCCAATTAATGTTAACATTGGCCAAGCCAAGATGAAATACTTATGATATGAAACTTCACTCAATGCAATGTCAGCCCTAATAACATTTCCTCCCACATATCCATGCATTGAACATATCTCCTTCTCCTGGGTGACTCCAGCACTGGTTCCAAAGTCGAATCATGCTAACCACATCAAATGGAACATCAATCAGAGTGAAACAAACACAACTGTAGTCATACATCCCAAAGTATCCATGAACATCAAAATGGTCGAAAAGTGATGGCAGGACTAATGTGTACTAAAACTAGCAATTTCTTTTCTATTTGAAAAGACCAATAGCCAGTCCAATAGGCCAATAGGTGGTCCAGCACACTGCTGTGCCACTAAACTTGCCTCTCAAAACACTGCCATGGGAACCTCACCAGAAAGGGGCATCTAGTGGGCAGCCGAGGAGCCTTAATGATGTCCTTTAGGAGGGGTGGGGTTAGTTTTAGGATGGGTGGATTTGGTTGTTAGAGGGGTAGGCCTGACTTTGGAAGGAGTTCCCCATTTTTGGGGGTTTCTTTGGGGGTATGGCTGGGTTCAGTGGGGGGAATCAGATGTCACAGGGAAGTACTTGGATGTGGAAGAGATGGATTTGGGTGTGGCTGTGGTCCCTTTAACTTTGTGAGGGGAGTGTTTTTTACAAGGTTAAGGGGAAAGGACAAACATCCAACTTTCTTTAGGGATATGAGTAAGGTGTCCAGGAGGGATTAGGGGTTGGCAGGTTGAGGAAGTGGAAGTGTCAGGTGTAGGTGTGTGTGTTGTTAGTGTCTGAAGTATGATGTTTGTGTTTTGTAGGTGTCTGTTGTGTGAGTGAGTGTGGGCATTTGTGTTACTTTGTGGTGTGTGCTGTGCATGTGCTGTGCATGCTGGGAGTGGGGGATGTGTCTGTCGGTGTGGGTGTGGTGTCTGAGGGTATGCTTGGAGTGTGGGTTGTGTCTGTTGGTGTGGGTGTGGTGTCTAGGGTATGGTGAGCGTGGTGGATGTGTCTTTTGGTGTGGGTGTGGTGTCTGGGGGTATGGTGGGGTGGTGATGATTGTGAGTGGGGTGAGTATCTTGTGAGCAGTTGCATGCTTGTGTGTTTTGTGGTGTTTTTGTTTATGTGTGCTGCTTGGGGCTGTTGAGGTGTGTGCATGTTTATGTGTATGCGCTTTAGACTGGCATGGGAATAGGGAAATTAGATGTGGAAGAGGCAGGTGGTGGGGTGAAAGTATGGGAAGGGTGGAAGGATGCCATGAGGGAGGAGGCCCGAGCCTGAAAAGATCTCTGCAAAGCAGACATAGAACTGAGGATGCCTGCACCTGGATGGCATTCATTAGTGCCACCTGATACACAGAGATGTCTCTCAGGAGTCAATAGACTCCTCACTTAGGGCAGCAGGAGGAACAGGGGCTGGGGTGCCTGGAGCAAAGGAGACAGTTCCCCTCATGGGTGAGTGGGCCCTGCCAACTGTGTGAAGAGCAACAGGGAGGGTGAAGATGGAACTGGGGGTGGCAGACAAGGATCATGTAGGAACTGGTCCTGCATGTCCCGCCACCAGTAGGGAATGTTCACTGAAGCTGTCCTCGCACAATGGCAATGTGGAGTTGGTGTCTTCCATGGTGCTCCCCTCACCCTCTGAGCCACTGGGTCCCTCTGTGCCTGTAGTGTCATGACCGGAAGTACCATGGCCAGCTGATTCCCCACAGATATCAGCCCTTTCTCCTCCACTTGCCTGGGATGACATTGAAATGGCAAGTACAAATAGGTTTATTGCATGTGCCAGAACACACTTCACCCACAGTAAGGATCACAGACCATTACTATAATGTACAGTAGACCCCAGATGCAAGGAGCACCAAAGCGGCTTCAACATTTGCAAGACCACATGCATGCATGCTGCATACTCTGTAAACAGTTTCCCACTGTAAAGTGCATTAGTGAAGTTGTGCAATCACAATACCCATGTATCAAGTAAGAAACCTTGTCACCTTGAATCGTTTGACTCTTGTAGCATACCTCAGTAACCAGTTGGCATCAAATAGTATGGCAATGCCAAATGTATTCCTACTGATTCCACACAAGGCCCTGCACTCAGCAAATGTTCATATACCTCATACCACATTGTGATGAAAAGATGGTTAACTAATCTTGTTGCAGCAAGATGTACAGTAGCTGGAAGAAGGTGGCATCAAAACACTGTCATACTGCAAATACTTCTCAATTGTAACTTCATAATATGTCCATTGTCAAAATAGTATCATGAAAGTAGTACTAATGTAGCTTTATGTCACAAAGAAAAGTGCACTGGAGACATTCTGCTCAACACGTCTGGGAGATTAGTTAACAAATATCCACAGCGCAATGAATCAGCTAGGCATAGGCAAATCACCAGTTATGATTGGTACTGGTGAGAACTCCATTCTAATATTGCATAAGTAAAGGCCAATAGTCCATTTAATGTTGCTGAGGAAATGGGAAACTCCATTACCTGAAGAGGTGGTTTAGTCTGTTTCTCAATGTGAAGGCACATCACTGTGCATTTTTTCATGCAGACACAAATTCCATTGTATTACTGAGTGTACACACTCACATATGATTCCTACATTCCTGCATGTCACTCCCGGATGCATGTCAATAGTCAGTTAATGAACCTTCACCAATAAACATGTGCAAATCACTAAGCTTAATGATTCAACATCAATTGCTTGTAAATGCACATTATGAATAATTACTGTAGGTCTTGCTGTCATGTCCTTCATTGCTTCAGCAATTTGGCATGACAAATGACATTGAATATTGGATTAGGGTACGTGTAACCCACCAACCAATGTTTAGACACTCCTGTATGTGGTAACATCTGAACTGTATACCTAGCACATATAACTATTTTCCAATATATTCTTGCATGCACACACGTGATAGAATAAGACCTCATACCATGAAGACAGGTTGATCATGTGGGAACCAGTAGTGTAAATGATATTACTAAATTGAAAGGTACACATGCCAACATTTAGGCACAAATATTGTCAATAGTGATGTTAGTCAACTCATGTAACTGTACATCCCCCATTTACGAAGGGAATTTATTGCTCAGTGACTGCACCCAAAGTGCACTTCATTCCTTGTCACATGAGTGAGGGCCACCATCACATGAGAAAAATAGTGAGGTACCAGTACTCATGACACGCTGAAGACAAGTGGCCTGTTGGGTACAAATGTCACTCACAACATCAAACAACATGAGCTGATTGATCACTGTACTCAGCCATGTGTATTCTCATAAGAGCATATTGGCGAGGGACAGGACTCTGTGGTGTACCTGGTCATTTGGGCAATAGGCAAGGCACATCAGCATGCACCTACTACCAGACCTACAAAATCAATAACTCTTCTGCACATGGGTCACCTCCAATATTCATGGGAGATGGCTGCTTCTAACACATAAAGGTGGCAATGTACATGTGTGAATCTGCCCAAGACTCACCCCCTTGGAGCTGCTGTGATTCCCTCAACCGCCATCAAGCTCCGTGTAGGCCATTGTCAGTATGCGCACCATTTGCGGGGTGAAGGTCAAGCGCAAGACCCGTCCACATTAGGAGGACAAACCTAGCTGGTCCTCTGAGATCTTCTGGGCCCAGCATCTCTGGTGCTGCCACCTTTTCTGATAATGGATGCTGTGTTGGCAGTATATCGTCAGGATCCGCACATGATTGATGCAATGTAACAAAGCTAGTGATTTACATGTAATGATCTCTCCAGAATTAACCAACTATCTGCACTGTATGTTTGTCACTTGTGCAGTAGGCCAGTACAGTGCAAACATGATTTAAGAAAACGTGACAACAGACCTGTGGGAGTAAGGGGCCTGTCAGTAGTTGACATTGACAAAATGGGTCCATGGAAAGATGTAGCAGGCCAAGGGGTTATCTCAGTCACCATTCCAAATACATTCTATGCAAAAGCATTCAGGCCTACTATTGGTTCTGAAGACTCCTTTTGGGAACATCCAAGAATCTGCAGGTCTACAGGAAGTTTACCCTCTGCATCAGCTGCATTGCAACAGTAATTCTGCCCCAGCCTGGGCTATGGCCCCTAATGGGAAAACCTTTGACAGGCCTTGCTCTCTGTAGGCTGAGCATACTGAACCAACATGAATATCACATTTCTGTCACTTCAATTCTTAACAGTACATCTTGGGCAATCCTATATGTGTGCTCAAGGTTGAATGGCACTCTGAAGGAGTCAGTAAGGATTAGCTAGCTCTCAGACAACAGTTTGCCAAGGCCTGGTCTGGGCTGAGTGATATGTAGGACTGTACACATTGCTAACATCCACTTCAACTGCTTCTAACAGTATACAAACACAGCTCATGCTGAAATGCAAATATATTTATTTTCTCATTTGACATCAACTGATCATCATATATATCATTTTTACCCTGAAACGTTTACTTGCATAGACATGCGAATGCAACAAAAGGAGAATCTAGGGCTTATCACACATCACAACGGTAATTTGAAATACACAAAGTACAGGGCTCCACAATCCATGACATATACATCTTATGTTTGGACCACAAAATGTAACTACAGTCATCCAAAACAATATCTGGGACTCAGAGGCACATTGTAGCGTATGGGAAAGGAAAGGATGATGTTAAATATAGTCAAATATTTATATATGTTCTTCTGGTGAGCCAGAGAGCTGACCGTACAGGAGAAGAACCCTTTCAACTTTCTCCAGCTCCTTTGGTGAAAAGGCAGTGCCCCTTTTGCCTGCTTGGCCTGGCATAATTGCTCCCACAGGTGGCACACAACAGCTAATGTGGTGGAGGTGTTAATGACAGCAATGTCAGGAGGCAAGTGAGTTATTTTTCAAACCACAGAGTACACCATGTACGCAGTCATCAGCATAGACGCGCACAGCCATTGGTCCATGACTGTCACAGTCACAAACATTAGCCTACGGCTGTGACTGCCGTGGATAAAAACCTCCACCACATGGTTGACTTCCACGGATGGCAGCAGCTGCCAAAATTCCAATGTATAAGGTCAGGCATCCATTTCAGCAGTTAGAACTACAGTATTGTTGCTGGTAAATGCATCACTACCACTGCAAATGTGTCATAACATGTAAACATATGTAATACACCATTGATGTGTAATTTGTAGTACACTATCATCAGAGTACTGCATTACAGGCCACAAATGCCATATCACTGTGGTGTATTGTGCACTGCTGGGGATGGTATTTTGGGAGGAAACAATACTTTTCTATATCAAGGTGCACATGAGGACCATATAGATACATGATGTGCACATATATGTTGTAGACATGTGTAGACAACAATAGGAATTATAGCTGGATCGTGGGGAGTAGACAATTGAATTGTGACATGTGTGTAATGGTTTTTCAGTCAACAATGTTTTGTCACATTACTTTGGTCTTACTCATCATATATGTTGCTCTGTATACTGTGACTGATGCACCCATTTGTTTGATTCCACACATTGGTACCCTGGGAGAGGGAAGAGATGACAACCTCCAGTGTAGCGTCCATTTCCAGACCTTCAGACCACGGAAGAAAGGAATGTAATAAAGCAGTTTGTCTGACTATACAAACTATACAAGATCTATGTCATCAGTTGGAGCCAGATCTCATGCCTCAAAACACTAATCCAACATCTATACCACCAATTGTGAGACTCAAGGCAGTGTTAGACTTCTGGCCACAGGGTCCTTTCAACATACAGTGGCTATATCTGGTGGAATGTCACAACCTATGTTCAGTGGTGTTTTAAAAGACGTGCTATCAGCAATGATAAAGCACATTGACAGCTATATCAGGTTCCCCATATGTGAGGATTTAGCTGATGTGAAGGTTGGCTTCAATGGATTTGGCCACCTCCCACATGTGGTTGGAGGCAGTGATGCCGCCAATATTGCATTAGTGCCAGTGCATGCCTGTGAACAAGTCTATTGAAACAGGATCACTTCCATTCTATCAACGTGCAAGTTGTTTGCTTGCCAGATTTGTAAATTTCAAACATCTGTACGTGGTTCCCAGGTTCAGTCCATAATTCCTTTGTAGTGCGGAACAGCACCACACTCCAGCTGATGTCACAACTGCAACCTGAGAGGACCTGGCTTGTTGGTAAGTAACATTTGTCCTAACTTTGTGCGTTCAATGTTAGGTGCTATAATAAGGAAGTGTGTGACTCATTGTAGATCTTATGTCTCACAGGTGACTCGGCATTTCCCAACCGTCCTTGGCTATTAACACCGCTGAGTAATTCAACTATGCCAGGGGAGGTCTGCTTCAGTGAGGCCCATGAAAGAACACGGCGGCCAGTTACGCGGGCCTTTGGGCCTCTGAAGCCAAGATTTCACTTTCTGGTCAAGACTAGGGAGCCCTCCTCTACTCACTCGGGAAAGTGTTTCAAATCACCGTAGCGTATTGCATGTTCCATAAAATCACCCTGAGAAGGAACATACCTTACATTGCAGAGTAGGGAGAGCATGAGGTGCCACCGAGTGAGGATCCTGAAATGTCAAATGATGATGATAGTGGTGAAGAGGAAGGAGCTGACTTGTGACAAGACCTCATCAACAGCTTCTTCTCATGAGTGTAAGTATGTCATGCGATGTCATGACTTTGACTGTACAAGGAAATCTTCTTATGAAGATGTGAGGTGTATATGTTTTTAACAGTGTTAAGAGGTTGAAGCTCTGTAAAAATCCGGGTGTTTCGTGATGAAGCTTTTGGCAGATCACATTTGGTAAATGTTGCTTTGTTTATGTCAGATTTTTGCCATAGACTGCGTTCTCCAGACGTTTGCTATGTGAAGTGTTTCATATGCATGGTTTCAAGACTATACTATTTATTTTTGTGTTTGTTTCGGTACTTTCACCATGGAATCTTCATTTGGACATTTCAGAGTTGCGACATTGGCAGGTATATCATGCTCTTGGGACGTACGAAGTGGACATGGATTGTTCCTGGGAATGTATGTCACAGACTTTGGGTGTACAAGACCTGTGCCAAGACAGCTTGCCACAGTTATAGGATGGCAGTTAAGGAGACTCCATTGGACTTGTTCCTTGTCATGTGGTGGCCATGATGCATAATGTGTGTCATCATGTGGTTATAACATTGTAGCTGTAGGCCAGATCTATGTTAGTTTTACTTCACATTGGCTAAACACTCTTTTTTAAAGAACTGTATGTAGCTGTTGATGTGTTTCATCATTGTATGCCAAAGTGCCTGTTGTACATCACTTACAGTTGTTTTTAGGTGATACCACCAGAAGCAGAAGCACTTAATTTTAATGACCTTGCGATCACACGAGACCTGAGCATCCACAGGAGAGGACCTATACTGCAAGTGCTGCTGTGACCTCCGTCTGGAAGTGACAATGGCTGCTGCGACTGGGGAAAGGGCCCCCGCCTTCAGTTCCGAGGAGTTGGAGAAGCTCGTGGACGGGGTCCTCCCCCAGTATGTCTCAATCTTGCCTTATGTGAGGCTGGATTCCTTTTGTAAGATAGGCGATATGGCTCCGGCGGATGGCATCAACCAAATAAATGTATGCCTGTTATACAGGACAATGGGGGTCATTCTGACCCTGGCGGTCAGTGTTAAAGCGACGGCCAACCCGCCAACAGGCTGGCGGCCTAAAAATTTGTATTCTGACCCTGGCGGGAACCGCCAACACAGGGTGCCACATTAACACTTAAAACATTAAAACAAACAGCACGGCGGTCACCGCCAACAGGCATGCGGCAGACAATGTACCGCCCACCCTATCACGACTCACCAATCCGCCACCTTTTCCGGGGCGGGAGCCCCGCCGATAAAAACACGGCGGAAACAGACATCTCCAATGGAAAACGCCTACCTCGACACACTCCACGCGGAATCGGAACAGCATGGAACCCGAACTCCACATCCTCACAGCCATTGCCTTCCTGCTCTTCTTCCAGGATCACGAACCTCGCCGCAGACGACAACGGTGAGTACTGCACCTACGACACAGGGGAGGGGGAGGAGGAAAGGTTACGGGCACACACATACGCCACACACCCAACCCACCCTCACCCCCACCGAAATACCTACACACCTATGCAGATAAAAAGGTCAGAGTGACACCCCCAACCCCCCCCAAAAAAAACAAAGACAAAAGGTAATGAATGTAAAAGTAGAACCATATTATTGCAACAATAAAGTATCGCGACCTTAGCAATATATGAAGAATGAATACACATCTAGAACTATATCCATACAAGTAGCAAAAGTCCGTCCCAGTCATTCAAAGTCCAAATGTCCGTGGGCCAATGTGCAGCAACACATGGGCAAAGCCCACACACAAGATCGAGTCCATTGGAGAGAACACTGCTGGGGCATCACTAAAATAAAAAGGCAGGCACCTCAGGGGGAAGGGAAGGGGGGGCACCTCAGCCACATGAGTCCACGACGCCAGATCCACGAAGGGCCTCCATGCCCACTGTGCCATCCTGGGGTGTGCAAAGCCACAGTCTCACAAGTCTCTACAGTGGGTGGATTGCCCACTGTGCCATCCTGGGGAGTGCAAAGCCACAGTCTCACAAGTCTCTACAGTGGGTGGATTGCCCACTGTGCCATCCTGGGGAGTGCAAAGCCACAGTCTCACAAGTCTCTACAGTGGGTGGATTGCCCACTGTGCCATCCTGGGGAGTGCAAAGCCACAGTCTCACAAGTCTCTACAGTGGGTGGATTGCCCACTGTGCCATCCTGGGGAGTGCAAAGCCACAGTCTCACAAGTCTCTACAGTGGGTGGATTGCCCACTGTTACATCCTGGGGAGTGCAAAGCCACAGTCCATCAGGTGGATTACAGAGACCACTGGTCATGGAGGAGGCATGGTGGGCAGAGTGCGTCGTGAAGGCCTGCCCGACACAGAACCGGGACTGCCAATGGGCCAGCGGTGCTTGACAGGAAGGGCCCAGCGGAGCGGTGCTTGACAGGAAGGGCCCAGCGGAGCGGTGCTTGAGACGGCGGTGCCCAGCGGAGCGGTGCTTGAGATGAAGGTCCCAGCGGAGCGGCGCTTGAGATGAAGGGCCCAGCGGAGCGGTGCTTGAGACGGCGGTGCCCAGCGGAGCGGTGCTTGAGATGAAGGGCCCAGCGGAGCGGCGCTTGAGATGAAGGGCCCAGCGGAGCGGTGCTTGAGACGGCGGTGCCCAGCGGAGCGGTGCTTGAGATGAAGGGCCCAGCGGAGCGGCGCTTGACAGGAAGGGCGGAGCGGTGCTTGAGATGAAGGGCCCAGCGGAGCGGCGCTTGAGATGAAGGGCCCAGCGGAGCGGTGCTTGAGACGGCGGTGCCCAGCGGAGCGGTGCTTGAGATGAAGGGCCCAGCGGAGTGGCGCTTGACAGGAAGGGCCCAGCGGAGCGGCGCTTGAGATGATGGGCCCAGCGGAGCGGTGCTTGAGACGGCGGTGCCCAGCGGAGCGGTGCATGAGATGAAGGGCCCAGCGGAGCGGCGCTTGACAGGAAGGGCCCAGCGGAGCAGTGCTTGAGATGAAGGGCCCAGCGGAGCGGCGCTTGAGATGAAGGGCCCAGCGGAGCGGCGCTTAACAGGAAGGGCCCAGCGGAGCGGTGCCTGACAGGAAGGGCCCTGTTCAGCGGTGCTTCTCACGGCGGGGCCCTGTTCAGCGGTTCTGGTCACGGCGGGGCCCTGTTCAGCGGTTCTGGTCACGGCGGGCCCTGTTCAGCGGTTCTGGTCACGGCGGGGCCCTGTTCAGCGGTGCTTCTCACGGCGGGGCCCTGTTCAGCGGTGCTCCTCACGGCGGGGCCCTGTTCAGCAGTTCTGGTCACGGCGGGGCCCTGTTCATCGGTGCTCCTCACGGCGGGCCCTTTTCAGCCATGCTCCTCACAGCGGGGCCCTGTTCAGCGGTGCTCCTCACGGCGGGGCCCTGTTCAGCGGTGCCTGTCTTGTGTTTCCAGTGAACCACACCTGGCCAATACTTGCCGCTCAGTCTGCATTGGACCTTTCCGTTGCGGGGCCCTCCTGTGATGGAGTCCTGGGGCCCTGGCTCTCCTCCGATACCCCCGGAATGGGGCCGGTGGGGCCCTCATGGCCAGGTCGGCTGCTCCCTGCCTTTTGCTCCTTGCTGCCCTTGCCCTCCTTGGCAGACTGTCCGTGGCCCTTGGCTCCCTTACCCGATGTGGCAGGTGACGGTGCAAGGCTACCCTCCATGGGGGCAGGCGTATCAGGCCTGTCGCGCCTGCCCTTCAGTTTTTTGCTCCTCTTCCCAAGGGGGGGGCTGGCTGTGCCTTTGCTGCTGGACGATGTCCCAGCCCAAGGAAAGGGCGGACTCCAAAAACCAGGCACGACGTTCTTGGGAGTTGCTGGGCTGGTGGTGGCTGAGGTGTTTGTGGAACTCTTACGGGATGGAGGGGGTGGGTCAGGTGAGGAAAAGAGGTCCACTTTAGAGAGGAAGATTTTCTTTGGAGCCATGGGAAGGGTGGCTGGAGTGGGTATGGGAGTGGGGGAAGAGGATGTGGTTGTAGGAGAGTCAAGTGTGCTGTCTTTGGGTGCAGGTGCTTGGGCAGGAGGCTGACGTGAGGTGGATGGCTGTTGTTTGGGTGCCTGCCTGCGTTTGTGTGGTTGGGAAGCGGGGGTGACAGACACACTGGGAGAGGACACAGGGGACGTGTACATGGCAGTGGGGGTGGTGACTGCACGTGTGCGGACTGGTGTGGAGGGTGTGCTGGTGATGGGTGTACTGGCTGATGGTGGTGTGCATGCAGGTGTGAGTGTAGACGTTACAGGGAGGGAGGAGGGAGAAGAGGAGGTGGGGGACACAGAGGAGGTAGTGACTGTTGGCATGTCTGCATCTAGATGTTGCTTGGGTGAATGCTTGTGTGTCCTGTGGTGCTTATGTCTGGATGACCTGCCCTTGGGTGTTGAGGTGTGTGCAGGCTGGTCTGTAGGTGTGGATGGGATAGGCTGAGGAACAGGGGAGTGGGACTGGGTGGAGGGAGTCAGAAGAGGGAGGCTGGAGACAGGGACAATTGCTGCCTTCAGTGCTGAGGCCAGAGCGTTGAACGATCGTTGATGGGCAGCCTGACCCGAATGAAGGCCCTCCAGGTATGCATTGCTTTGATGCACCTCCCTCTCCACACCCTGGATGGCATTCAAAAGGGTAGACTGCCCAACAATGATGGTCCTCAGGAGGTCAATGACCTCCTCACTGAGGGCAGCAGGGGTGACTGGGGCAGGGCCTGAGGTGCCTGGGGCAAAGGAGATGGCCGGCTTCCTGGCCTTGCGGGCACGGGCCGAAGGCCGAGGGGCTGCTGGGAGGGCGGAGCTGGTGCGCTGGGTGGCGGCTGTACCTGTAGGATCGGTGGGCATGGATGTTGCCGCCACCGCAAGGGAGCTCCCTTCCGAGGACGTGTCGGTGTCGCTGACGTCTCCACGGGTCCCCGTGGTGGAGCCCCCCTCGCCCTCCGTCTCACTGGTCATGTCGGAGTCCGTTGCATGGCCCTCCGTGGCCATGTGAGATGCAGCTCCCTCTTGCTCCGATGCCACTTCTCCTCCGCCTGATGATGCTAATGCACACATTCACAGAAAAACAAAGAAAATGGGGGGGGGAAACATAAAGACAAGTTGAGTGCATGCATTGGGGACACCGTTGGCTGAGAGGACAGACACAGAAGCCCCCTGCACTACGCTGCGCACTTGGGGTACACTACTCATTCACTGGGACATGCCCTACAAGCCTATGGGCGACAACTGCCCACACAGTATACACTGGTCCATGAATCGCGTTACTAGGCACCCTACAGAGGTGGGGGGCGGGGGCACAGGACCATACCTCACGGACGGGCCTATCCTACAGAAATTGCCTTGGCCTAGGGATACCCACAGCCCTCCTCCCCCACCCAGGCACCTCCACTGCGCGCAAAATAGCTGAATGTGCTGGTACTCACCCCCTTGTGTCTGCTGTGATGTCCTCAAGAGCCCATCTAAATCGGGGTAGGCCACCGCCAGGATCCGGGACATCAGGGGGGTCAAGGTAGGACTGGCACGCCTCCTAGGTTGGGAGGCCATCCCCAGCAGAGCCTCCTCGGTCTTCCTGCTCCCGCGGCGGATGTCCTCCCACCTCTTGCGGCAGTGGGTGCCCCTTCTGGTGTGGACCCGCAGGGCCCGGACGTCCTTGGCGATGGCACGCCAAATGTCAATCTTCTGATGGGCACCTACCTATGTGACATGTACAGGGGGGGAAGAGAAACATCATCACTTTTCTGCATGCTCGATGTGAGTGGCCCCCCCTCCCCAACCTTGCCATGTGGCACATGCTCTCATCTGTCGTGCCATGCATTCGTCATTCGCTGCCCTCCCCTCCATCGTACATCCTCCCCACTCAGCCCAGGCATTGGGCACTATGCATTGCCCCCGTGTACTCACCTGTTGGTCTGGAGGCCCGTAGAGTAGCGCATACTGGGGGAGGACCCCATCCACGAGCTTCTTCAACTCCTCGGAACTGAAGGCGGGGGCCCTTTCCCCAGTCGCAGCAGCCATTGTCACTTCCAGACCGAGGTCACAGCAGCACTTGCAGTATAGGTCCTCTCCTGTGGATGCTCAGGTCTCGTGTGATCAAGCAGAGAGAAAATGGCGGTTACGGCCGTGGCGGTGCGTACCGCGACCGCCGGCGCTCACCGCCATTGGCTCCTGAAACCCATAGGGTTCAATGTTGTCCAATGCGGCTTTGCGCCGCGTACTGCGACCGCCTACCGCCACGGTGTGCCACACTTGCGCAATGACCTCACTTCACATTGTCACACTTCACAGGTCAGGCAGCCGCCATTTCAAGGGCCCACATGGCTTCATTCCTACTGCGTCACACATGGCTAGGCCTTGCACCGACAATCATACTAGCCATTCAATCCCGAGAGATTCGTGTACTGTGCATGCTGTGGGCACTTACCTGTGGGTTGCTTGACTCTGTGCTCCATGTTGTCCTTCCTAGGCATCGTCCGCTGGGACTTGCGAGGAGACGGAGGAATCTTCCCGTGTACAGACCGCTGGTGGACCTGTCGACAATGGAAGAAAGACACGTCATACTCACCTACAGACTCAACCGTGCCACTATACAGGAACTGTGTGCCCAGCTGGAGCCAGACCTGATGTCACCCATCCGCCAACCCACAGGGATTCCGCCTCTAGTGCAGGTGCTGTCAGTACTGCATTTTTTTGCCTGTGGATCATTTCCAACTACCGTGGCCATTTCATCTGGGATGTCTCAGCCTATGTTTTCAAAGGTGTTGTCCAGAGTGTTGTCTGCCCTGATGAAATACATGCGGAGCTACATCATTTTCCCTGAGGTGGGTGACTTGCCTACAGTGAAGGGTGATTTCTATGCCCTTGGACACATTCCCAATATCATTGGTGCCATTGATGGTACCCATGTGGCTTTGGTTCCCCCAAAAGACGATGAACAGGTGTACAGGAACCGAAAAAATTATCATTCGATGAATGTCCAGGTGGTCTGTTTGGCTGACCAGTACATCTCCCATTTAAATGCCAAGTTACCAGGGTCAGTGCATGACGCGTACATCATTCGAAATAGCAGCATCCCTTATGGGATGGAACTGCTACAGAGACACCGTGTGTGGCTAATTGGTGACTCTGGTTACCCAAACCTGCCTTGGCTATTGACCCCAGTGAGGAATCCCAGGACCTGGGCAGAAGAACGGTACAATGAGGCCCATGGGCGTACCAGGAGGGTGATTGAGCAGACCTTCGGCCTCCTGAAGGCCAGGTTTAGGTGCCTGCATATGACAGGTGGATCCCTAATGTACTCACCAAAGAAGGTGTGTCATATCATCGTGGCCTGCTGCATGCTTCACAACCTGGCTTTGCGACGCCAGGTGCCTTTCCTGCAGGAGGATGGTCCAGATGGTGGTGTTGTGGCCGCTGTGGAGCCTGCGGAGAGTGAAGAGGAGGAAGACGAAGAGGACGACACAGACAACAGGGACAGAGTGATACTGCAGTATTTCCAGTGACACACAGGTAATAATCTACTCCTGCATTGTATTATATCTGTAACTGTAGTGGCTCTCTACTGTCTGACCTTTCACCCCAATGTATGGTAACTTAGTTGTGTATATCACTTCCTATTTCAGTGATCTGATCCCCACGGAGTGCCCTCTGGTTTTTTTCCCCATGGACTACCGCTGTGTGACACTGGTATGTTGTCATCACAATGTCACTAGAAATGTTTTGTTGGTTATATCAAATACATTTGGTTTAAATAAATAGATAGCAGAATCCAGTTGGTTAATGTGCAATAATTGTGTTTATTGAAGTTTTCAAATAGGTGTATAGTGTAAGGGTGATGGGTGATGGTGGAGGCATGTCCATGGCAGTGTCCAGACTGTCGTTCCTACAGGTCCATTGTCCATTTGCCTGTGGAAGGTGGAGCAGGGGCAGTTCAAGGTTGGACAGGGTGAACAAGTGGGACAGTGGGATGACATCCGGGGGTTTCCATGCATGGCGGGCGTCTTGACATCCTACTCTGTCTTCTTCCTCGATCTCAGGCCTTTCTTGCGGGGTGGTTCTTGTTCTGCAGGGGGTGGGGTCCGAGAGGGCCGTTGCTGTTGTGTCGGGGCCTCCTGACCACTAGCGCCGGCGGAGGTGGTGGGCTGTTCTTCCTCCATGCTAGTGGCAGGGGCCCTTTGGGGGGCCACATGGTCCCGCAATGTGGTGACAATCTGGTTGAGTGCCACCACGATTGTACCCATTGCGGAACTGATGCTGCGCAGTTCTTCCCGGAACCCCATGTACTGGCCCTCCTGCATGGCCTGGATCTCCTGGAACCTGGCCAGGACCGTCGCCATCGTCTCTTGGGAGTGGTGGTACGCTCCCATGATGGTGGTGAGGGCCTCTTGGACAGTGGGTTCCCTAGGCCTGTCCTCCCTCTGTCGCACAGCAGCCCTCCCAGTTCCTCTTTGTTCCTGGGCCTCTGTCCCCTGGACGGTGTGCCCACTACCAGTGCCCCCAGGTCCCTGTTGTTGTTGGGGTTGTGGTTTACCATGGGTGCCCTGTACTGGTAGACACACCGCTGCTTGACCTGTCCTGGAGACAGAAGCATGGGCCCGCTGGGTGGGTGCTGTGCTGGTGTTTCCTGAGGGGGGTAGGTCTGCTGTGGCCTGGGGCTGACTGAGGGTAACCGACTGTCCAGAGGTCCCCGATGGTCCGGGCTGGTCATCAGGTTCTAGGTCGACAGAGCTGCTGTCATCACTGGGGGCCTGTTCTGGGGGTGGGATGGACAAATCTGGACCCTCCTGGCCGGTGTGTTGGCGTTCGGGCCCTGCAGGGGTAAAAGAGTATGGTTATTGATTTTGTGTGTGCCATGGAGTGCGATTTGTGGGTGCCCTTGTCCCCCAGTGCTGGCAGTCCCATGTGGGAGGAGTTGTGAGGGTGGTTTGTGGGGGGGATGGGTATGTGCAGTGGTCATGCTTAGGTGATGGGTGTCCATGGTTTGTGTTGGCATTCAGGGGTTGGGCTTGGGTTGGGTGGGTTGTGCTGGTGAGACATTAACAGGGAGTATGTGTGCTGGGGGGTTAGGGGTGAGGGTGGGGGTGTGGGTTGGCATGCTGGTGGTTGGGGGGGGTGAAGTAGTTGAGATTAGACTTACCAGAGTCCATTCCTCCGCCTACTCCAGCGAGGCCCTCAGGATGCAGGATGTTCAAGACCTCTTGCTCCCATGCTGTGAATTCGGGTGGAGTGGGTGGGGGTCCGCCGCCAGTCTTCTGCACAGCGATGTTGTATCTTGACACCATCGACCGCACCTTCCCCCGTAGGTCGTTCCAGCACTTTCGGATGTCTTCCCGATTTCTGGGATGCTGTCCCACAGCGTTGACCCTGTCGACGATCCTTTGCCATAGCTCTGCCTTCCTGGCTATTGTAGTGTGCTGCACCTGTGTGCCGAAGAGCTGGGGCTCTACCCTGATTATTTCCTCCACCATGACCCTGAGTTCTTGGTCCGAGAACCTGGGGTGTCTTTGGGGTGCCATGGGGTGGTGTGGATGAGGTGTGGGGTGGTGTTTGTGGTGATGAGTGTGGTGGTGTGTGGTGTTTTGTGCGTAGATGTGGTGTGGGTGATGATGTTGGGTTCCTGTGTGTGTTGTGCTTTGCGTTCCCTGTGCTCTCTCTCTGTGTATTGCGCCTTGTCTCTGAATTTCGATTTGTGGGGGTTTGTGGGTGATGTGGGTGTGTGTTTTATATGGTGATGGGTGTGTGGGTGTGGTGTGTGTATGTGTATCAGGTGTGCGTATTTCGAATTGTCCAATGTGGCTGTGTTTTGTAAAGGTGTGTGTATTTTGAGCGCAGCGGTGTGTACCGCCAATGGAATAACGCGGTTGAAAGACCGTCGCGTGGATTCGTGGGTCGTAATGGCATGGGCGTGTTTGTGTTGCCGTGACGGTGGAGGTTTGGTCATCTCCAGTTTATCGCTGACTGCTGATGAGGCGGCTTTCAGTGGATGTCGGGTTTTTGGCGGTTTGGCAGTTGTGGGTCAGAATGACCGTGGCGGTTTACCGCGGCCGCGGCGGTGTTATGGCTGCCTTCTGGCCGGCGGTAAGCGACTTTTACCGCCGAGGTCAGAATGACCCCCAATGTCTGATATATCCCTTACTTCCATGTTCTGGAGGTCTGTACCTGTAATTTGATCACTTGCACAGTACGATTCAATCATGTTTGATTTTCTATGTATCTGATATCCTGATAGCCTATGTTTTGAACAATGTAATAAAACTCTTCTTAGACAAGATACTTGTATGTATGTGTTAGTATGCCATGGTTGTGATCCTGAGCTATATATTGTGTACATGCAACATACTTACACAAGTAACTTTTTTTGTCATTGGATTGTTCACATGGTCTTACATATCTACATTGCTAAATGTGAAATATACTGCAGCAGACATTGAGTTTGTGACTTGTGAATTTATTAAACTGTTAAAAGGTGAAGACACACTTGGTGCAAAAATAAACATAAATAAAAAGTGAAGGATCCAGTCATGGTGAATGAAAACATAAATGTCAATGCCAAATCATCTGAATTCCAAAGTCCAGATTACTGTGTCCAGAGTTAGTCTGCAGAGTGAATGTGTGACACACAAAGAGAGACATTAAGCTTGAGGTTTCTTGCTGGCAGTGGTGAATGTCTTGCCGTCCGCACCTCCAGGATATTTGCATGGATGTCCCCACTTGCGAGGGTGGGGGTTCAGCTGCTGCAGAGGCAGGGCTGCCTGACAGCGTTTCTTGCTTTGGCAGGGCCTCCCCTCCTGTGTCTGCCCCAGATGTAGATGGTCTTGATGTAATTGCACCACAGGAAGGGGTAGATGGTGGTGGAAAAGCCCTGTTCAGGGTTGTATGGCTGTCCATCTGCACCCCTGTTAGGGTGGCTAAGTTGAAGTTATGGGCCTCCATCTGTTGGAATATCTCCCTCTGCAGCTGTTTAACTTCCCAGAGTTCAGTTACTACCTGGCCCATCATGCCTTGGGACTCCTGATAGACCCCAAAGACTTGGCCTCACTCTGCCGATCCACAGCATCCCTGCCAGTGACCCTACCCTTACAAGCCTGTGCCCTTGGCCCAGGGTGCCCTCTCCAACTGCGTCCTGGTCCCTCTGTGTCAGGGGTGGTAATTTACACTTCAGGATCCAAGAGTGGGGGGACACTAGATTGTACTAACTGTGCTAGGTACACAGATTGGGGGGGTATGTTTCTGGTTGAGATGTTGCATTCACTGGGGTGGGAGGTGTTGATGTTGGCACAGTGAGACTCACTGTTGCCGTCTGACCAGATGTGCCAGGTCCGTCACCCACAGCCACATGTCCAGAAGTGTTATCATCTCTGGGGTATTCATCTGGGGGAGGGTTGAGAGTCTGTTCGGTGGACTATGTCTGCCCAGGTGCAGTGCCAATTTGACCTGTTGAGAAATAAAGTACATTGTAATTGGTGGAAGTGTGGAATCTACATCCATATGTTTAGTGTCACAGTAAGTAGAGACCAAGGAAAATGTTAATAGGTAGGGTTTCCTATTGTGATATATTTCCATGGTATTGAAGTTGTTGGCAGGACATTTGTGGAGTTTGCAAAAACTATTAGGATTGAGCCGTTCAATAGATGTGCTGATAAGTTGCATTTTGGATTAAAGAATTAACATGACATCTAACAAACTGTTAAGCCAACACAGTGGAGGAGTAACATGTGTATTTGACCATTCCAAGGCCTAGTTGTGTAAGATACAGGCAAACACACAACTTGGTTGTACATGTAGCAGTACATATCATGTAAGCAGAGCAGAGTCAGTGGGCTAACGGCTACTTCCAATTTGCTGAAGCAGCTTAATGCATAGCAGCTACTTGATGTACTCACTTGGTAAGGTGTCATTCATGGCATCAGTAGTGTCATTTGGGGTTTCCCGGACAACATCAAGCTAGGTAGGCATACATGTCTCAGAGTTAAATGTGATATGTAGATTGCTCAGTCCATGATGAGTGATAGTTGTAGTCATGCATCTCTCTCTAATTCCCAAAACGTGACAAATCTTTAGTCTGACAGACATGTCGCCACACTGCAGTTAGGTTGGACCATACATTTACAAGTTCACACATGCCATGGGTCCTGGAACATTCTTTTGATATTAAAACACTTACAGACCCCATTCCAATATATGGCATGTAATGGAGATTGATACATGTGATAATATGTATGACAATACACATTAACAATCCCCTGTCTCTTATGCTTTTGGTATTGCAGGTTATGAAAGCAGATGAACAACACAATGGCAAAAGCTGAAATGTGAGCATACGGGGCATTGACTTTTTGTGACAGTTTTTGTGGTGTGACTTACTAGACTCCGCTCCCCTAGCTATTCCTGTCAAGCCCTCTGGATGCAGGATGGCCAAGACCACTTCCTTCCTCCCTGGGAAAGAGTTTTAATGGGGTGCTAAGAGGACCACTACCAGTCTTTGAGGACTCCAGGTGTTGCCTGGAGGCCAGGGAACGCTCTTTCCCCCTCAGGTTATTCAAATGCTTCCTCATATCTTCCTTTGTGCACAAGTTGGTGACTAAAGCATTCACATTATTGACTATCCTTTGTCACGTTTCCATTTTCCTACTGAGAGGAGTATGTTTGACTTGGTCTCCAAACAATACTGGCTCTACTATTATGATTTCATCCACCATGACTCTCAACTCAAGCTCTGAAAAATTGGGTTTTTGGGCCGTGACATGACTGAAAACTAAAGTGGTGACAGTGACTAACTAAACAAGCCAAGTGATTTTGGGGAAAAATATTAGAAGTGGTGTGTGAAAGGTGTAAAATCGGATGGGAAAAAAGGGCTGCTCTGTGTGTCATAAATGAAAAAAATAAGTGTGGTCTCTGTCTTGCTGTGCTGCAGTGGAGAGGCAAAGGATCATGGTCTGGGATGGAGTGTGTTTTATAGTGTGATTTGCAGCTGGGTCCTCTTGGCCAATGAATGTCAGCTGCATTGATTTTGAATCCATCCAATGGGCACTCTTCTGATGCTTTGCTCTGAGCGTACTGCAATGGCCCTCCACCATCAGCTAACCACCATAAAGGGGCCGCCATATCAACTGTGTTTTTGTAATAGGCTCGGAGGTTGGCTGTGGCCATGATGGGGATGGAGTATGCACCGCCCACATTGCAGCCCACAACGCTGCTGGTGGGCAGCGAGATGTTGACGTGGTCGGTGGTTCAACCTGTGTTCATTGTAATACGACTGCCAGGAGACTGCCAACCGCCACACTCTTAATCAGGTCCTTAGTCATTGTTTGTTTTCCCATTGCTCACTCTTACTGAAATCTATGCTTTATTGCTCGGCATCAAATCTGATTATCCACTTGAGTCTTCACTTCCTTCTGCTATTCATAGAACTGTGGCTGCAGTCAACCTTATTCTATCTTATCTATGTAATCTATCTTTTGCTGTCATCATCATCCCAGATGACTAGGAAAAGCATTGGTGGTGGTAATGATAACAAAACCTCTAGCCAACACCTGGAATGCATTTCCTTGTTTGGAAGAGTTCACAATTGCAGCTCAAAAGATACTAGCCTGTGGCTAAGAAAATAATAATAGCTTGCTTCTCTGCCGAGGACGAACATGGTGGCGTTAACTACTGGGAAATCAACAGGGACTAGCCGTCTGTGCAGTATTTTTGGCTGAACAAATGACACCTTAACGCAACTTCTATTGACTTGCTAATCGCAAATGGAGCAGACAGAATACGCTCTCATTCATTCCCAGAGCTCTCAAAGACCCTTTGGCACCAGCCCCTTGTAGGGTGAGAGGCTGACAAGCTGAAGAAAAGCCTACCTGGTGGAAGAAGGGTTCTGACATTTTTAAAAAGTGCTCCCAGATAGTGTTTCAATAAGGTGAAGAATTAGTGCTGCAAAATGATTTGGGCATAGGATAGAAGGTAGCCAGAAAGCAGCCAGGATTGAGTAGGCAAAACTATTAAGCCACTACCTAGTGCACACATCAAGACTGGCACTTCACTGCCCTCTCCTCAGCATATTCCTGGACCTTCGAAGACCCCCTTAAAGAAGGAAGTCCAGCTGGAAGCCACCAGACTTCTGCTCTCAAATGTGGATTGGAACTGCTCTTCTTGGCATACATGATTGACTTCTTGTTTGCCTTCTTTAGTGACACAAAAGCAGAATGACATCTGACTACAGGATGTCCCAGCTAATCACAGAATATTTGACCCTGCAGGACAGCTGCTAAAGAGAGACTTGGGGGGTTATTCTAACTTTGGAGGAGGTGTTAATCCGTCCCAAAAGTGACGGAAAAGTGACGGATTTACCACCAGACGTATTACGAGTCCATTATATCCTATGGAACTCGTAATACGGCTGGTGGTATATCCGTCACTTTACCGTCACTTTTGGGACGGATTAACACTCCTCCAAAGTTAGAATAACCCCCTTGGTGTCCAGAAGGCTTCCCAGAAGACTAACCAGAAGGAACTTTCTCAGCAGTTAGAGGAAAGTCGGACTTTGCAAGTTTTTCCACTTCTAGCGTACTGGGAAAAACTGATGAAGCTTACCCTGGTAAAGCCTTGGATCAGGTAATGTGGCAAAGATATCTGACTTGCAAAGTGATCTAGGTGGCTAGGGAATCAAGCTTTATCCCACTTAATGCTCTTGACGCAAGGCCAACAGCTTTGGTGGGAGCTTGGCTTGAGGAACACCGATTGGCCTCAGCCTTGCACTTTACCCCACTAAAATATCTTGACGTTCATTACAAAAAGTGTGAAGCTACAACTATTGACACAGCTGATCCCCTTGGTGTATCCGACCAGAATTTGTTTATTAAATTGGTAGGGGTCACTCTGTTCCAAGGTGATTACCTAATTTCTGGCAGCCAATGCAAGTACCTACTTCTAATCAATCTCTAAGTGAAGGGCAGTTTCCTATGCTTGAGTGGCTCAAAGACTGAAGTCCTAATAATAGGATATCTCTGCTCTGGTCACCTTCTTTCGGCGTAGCCATTAGTCTGGGCTCCTCCTAATTACTACAGTTTAGAAACCTGGGCATCAAAACATCAAGTGAATAAGCATGTATTGGTCTCTTCTGCAGAAACTCCTCACGCTCCTCTAAACTAACTCAGTGACATACTTAAAGTGATGTGATGTAGGCTAAAACTCGTTTAAACGTTTCAAACACTGCAAACGTTGGGAGCCAAAATCTGCATATCCATCTGGAGGTATGATTGTGTCAAGCAGCCATGAACGATAGGTACTGGCTCCTGGTGGAACCCAGAATAACATTTAAAATGTACAGCAAATTGTATTGAAAAAGGGCTTGAATAACCCCATAAACTGGCTCAACACAGCCTCTAATTTAATCCAGCTATCCTCCCTCAATCGATTGGAATTTGGTGGAACAACTTTTGGAGGCGAGGGCTGTAAACTGTGCCATTCAATACGTCTTTGACTCTGACATGAATGCATCTATGTTCAAATCAGTATACTCGTGAAAACTGAACGTTTCTGAACAGCATTTAAGTAGAAGTGATTGACGATTGCCATTTTCAGAAGTAGTTGTACATCTGGCTTAACAATAAACCTCTTAATCGAGTTTTACTGTTTGTCGTAGAACTGTATGAAGTGGCCCAGTTGATATCTTGGTGCTATATTAAAAACGGTAGAAATAAATGTAAATCTAGAGTAATGCTGCTTTGTTTTGCTTACTATGAAAATCATTAACGAAATATGTTTCACAAGCTGGATTGTAGTGTGTGATGTGTGCTGAATGTGAGGCAGCACCTTAAAGGTTTCCAAGAGGTCTGTGGGATCACGTCTTCTATCCTAGCACGGCGTGCAGAGTGAAGTATAATGTGTGATGTCATTAGTGTGAGGGTTCTATCCCTGTCAGTTGAAATTTCACTCTACAGACGGACTGAGCTGGTTACGTCACTCACAATAATAGAGATGCTGACAAATGGAAATTTTATATTACTGTTACCAAGACCTTGGTTATGAGATCAAATTCGATTTTTGCTCATGATTTTTACTGAACAGAAGCAAGCTGGAAAGGGTCACAATGTTACCATTCAAAACGTTTCTGAAATGGCTAAGCACGCTATTCTAAATTTGACCTGTAAACAGACTCTCAGCATGAGCTTTTTGTCTATTGCAGTTGGATTCTATAAGTGAGAAGTTGTTCCAGACACAGTGAGCAAGCTATTTCTGTAAAGCTGTAGGTGGCATGATTATAGGCACAGAGTTGCTATTTCTAGAAACTAAACCTTGTCTTATGATTTCACTTTTGTACATATGTCGATCTTTCTATTTATAGTTTTTGAGTGGCTAAGATGCTGCTGGTATTTTAGCTTAGAGTATATTTCTTCTCTCTGAGGGCGGCTATTTCACTCCTTTTCTGACAACAAAGTTATAAGGAGAAAGTTGATAATAGTCCAGCTCGTATTTATAGGATGACTAGAAGCCTCACGGTAAATATAATTCTGAGTCTGATTCACATCACATTGAGGGTATGTCTTAAGGGTATATCTTTTTCTGGTGGTAACCCCCATATTTACAGCAAATTGGGACACAATTTGGAAAGGAAAATACATTTGGGCTTTAGGAATAAAGATGAGTGTTTTAATTCATTTCATACTGTTACAGCTGCCAAGGCCACCTACCAGCACAATGAACACATTTACATTGAAATGCACAAATTGTAAGATTCATAAAAACTCTCCAGTTTTGTTTTTAGTTTGACAAGCATTTTGCGCAATCCTCAAATCACAAGCTGGTTTTTGGATGCAGGATTCAACAGTTAGGTTATGATGGAAGAAAAATATATACTCATCCTATTAGTGTTCGTGTATTGAACTTTTATAGTATGCTATTGATATGTCGTGGGTGGGCGAATGTGGGGAATGCTGCATTAGATCGCAGGGGTTTAGAACATGGTGGAGAGCGATAGAATGGATTCCGGTTCGATAGGGTGTCGGATGGCTTGCTGGCGGCTCTCTCTTGTAGGCGATTTAACTGAATAAAGATACGTGTGCCTTCATCGTCCCTGTTGCTAGAAGGTTCTTTTCAGCTATATAACAAGCTTTTTAGTAGATCCTATTTAGTTTTAATGGAAATCAGTTTAGCTTAGCCTTTGGCTTGCATGCCTGTACCCCTGTCACCCAGTGACTTTTAACCTACTTAGCTTGCTCTGTTTTAGCACATTTATTTAATTATTTCTTCCAAGGGGGCTGCCATGTTTATAGTTAGGAAGATGTTTCAGTTCCATGTTACCAGTGGCACTCTGTAAATGTGTCATTATCAGCATCAAAGATAAATGAGATACGTAGGTATTCACATCATGTACTTTCCCACTTTCGTGCAACAGTAACATAATGTACCCTTTCAGGGAATTGTTTATATAATTGTCTCCACAAGCATGCCTTCTTATCTATTGTTTGGGATATCTTTTACAGCCGTTTGTATGTAATTTACCATCATATATCAGGAATAAGAAGGATTTACTATGCAAAGTAAGTGACTTTGAATACCTGGCTCTTTGAGCAGTAGCACCCCCCTCGACCCCCCAGAGCCTTGACACCCTACCGATGAGTAGCGCGCTTAACAAATTACTGATTGATTGATTGAATGGACCAAGGGTCATCTTATGGTCACTCTGGATGTTGCTTCACTCTATACAAGTACCACCAGAGCACAAGGCATGACTGCCATACAACACTTCCTTGATGAACGTGATGCCACCTTGTTAGAGCATTCCAATATGTTGGTGGATCTTATACAGACAGTTCTAGATACCAATGTTTTTTATACAAAATGAGTCATGGTACCGCCAAGTACAAGTAGTAGCCATGGGGGCCAAATTTGTATTTGACTCAATTGTTCTTGATATTTTCTATCTCTCAACTTAATTCACTTGCGACTGCATGCACTAGCTGTATTCTTAATTCTCGGTGTGCATGGGTCATACCGCGCACTGCACTCCGATCACGGGTCTCTTGGTTGGGTGATTTATTTTCATAAATCCCTGTTCATTGCTTGTAGGTTCTGATTGTAGATATATATATATATTTTTCTTGTATGTGTTTTCCACAGCCTTGAAAAAGTCTTGTTGACGAAACACGTGTTGGCTGCTGTATCTCTGGACTCATGATGGCTGTTACCTTTATGAATTATTTGGATGGACAAAATCGCTACCATATACTCACAGTGAATCGGAATTCTGACTGCTACTGCAAGAAGGAATGGACTTTTGTGGTGTGCCTTGGTATAACAGTATGGAATTTCAAAGTGTCATTTGATTATACAACTGACACTACTGCATCCTAAGTGGTTGGGTGCTTACCAGTCTGGCACCCTCTTCAGTACCTTTTGCAACATATGGACACTGTTTGCTTTACTACTTATGTATAGGAGGTGCGAAACCTATGCACAGCCACTTTGTTTTGTAGTCGTATGACTGAGACATGTTGCTAATGTGAGAAAAGTGTAATCTCTGTTTAACCACGACCTCCCTGAGATGTCGCACTCTGAGTCTATGCATGAAGGCTGCTACAAAATACCTTCTACTGCTTGGGTTTTGGTGAGGTACTGGTTGCGAGCCGGGAAGGCTGGGCCGACAGTTGTGACTTATTGTGGGATTGGCCTAGTCACATACAAATATAATTGCTGTCCTCCTTTAACCAGCAGTCTTGCCCAGAGTCAAACTACGCCAGCTTCAGATACCTTCTTTTAGCTTGGTCTTTTTTATTGTCTGATGATAGAACACACTTGTTATCCTGCTGTATTATGGCACTTTTCTTTCTAAGCCTTTAGGTCTTACTTGATGCTGAGGGCCCAATCCCGAGTTTGAGAGCCTCATACACAAAGCTAAGTGTGTGTGGGTATGACCAATATGTGTTGAGGGCAATTCATCTTTCTTTGTGGCCTCTCCAGTTTTTATGAATTGATGGCACTGGACTGACTGGCCTATTTTGACTTGAGCATTGAGGGTCTACTAAACACACCCACAGTGCGGAAACAGTGATCAATATCAGTATACTTGACTTTTTACACTAATAGGGCACAAAAGGCATCAGAAGCATGAAGGTCATATGTTAGTTGCACTGTGCCCTTACACCACCTACATTTGACTTTAAAAACATGTTTTCAGGGCCAACATTGGCTGTCTGAGCAACTGAAATCATAGTTTCAGCCATCATATGTAAAAGTACGGGGAGGTCATGAACCTTCCCACTGTAGCAGCTTGAGTTGGGGTGGGTGCACTGGGCAGTTTGATTAAAGTAAAACATTTTAACACAGTTTTTTTTAACTGCTTTTCCTAAAGAAAAAACAAACAATAAGAAAAAAACTTATAGTTGACCTCTGTAATATACTTTCCTGGCTGGAAGAATTAATGACTCAGAAGATAGTAGCCTGCTTCTGAGCCTAGGAAGAACAGGGTGTAGTTAACTACTGGCCACTTTGAAGAGATTGGCCATTTGTGAAGGGTGCACTCTATGTGGCAGAGCAAACGACCACCTTAACACTTCTTCTTTTGACTTACTAATCCCAAGTATTATAGGAGCCTGTAGGTCTCTAAGTAGAAGCTCATCAATACCACTCGAGGAGGATAGTATGATGGAGGTGTGGTGTGCGGAATCAAATGGAACAAGAAAGCATGTAAGAAAAGAAGGGTGTGATTACAAAGATGGATGGATGGATGGAACAATGGAAGGACCAAGAGGTGGGTGGATTGAGAGGTGGATGGATGAATTGTAGGGATGGATGAGAGATCTTTAAATACTGTATAATTTAGCCTTCTGGTATTGTTTGTGGTAAGAAGACAGAGGTTGCTGCAAAAGAAGGTTGAACGGAAGTATGGGAATTTTCCGAGGATAGATTGATCTCTTATCACCAGCCTCTGGCTGTAGGTACTGTATGAAAGGCATTCACCTCTGCAATTTCAGAACACATTAGAACTTGGAGCAGAACAGAAAAGGACATAGGGCCTCATTACAACATTGGCGGGCGGCGCTTGTAACCGCCGTGCGGCCGCCAATGCGACATCCCCGCTGGGCCGCCAATTTCGACATCCCCGCTGGGCCGGCGGGCGAAAACCGAGTTTCCTCCCGCCGGCCCAGCGGGGATGTGGGCCGCAACATGGGAGCCGGCTCCAAATGGAGCCGGCGGTGTTGTGGCCATGCGACGGGTGCAGTTGCACCAGTCGAGCTTTTCACTGTCTGCAAAGCAGACAGTGAAAAGCCGGCATGGGCAGTGCAGAGGCCCCCAGGGGCCCGCGACTCCCCGTACCACCAGCCTTTTCCTGGCGGTTCAAACCGCCAGGAAAGGGCTGACGGTCGGGGACTCGTAAACTCCTGGGCAGCGCTGCTAGCAGCACTGCCCTGGTGGATTACTACCACCGGGGCCATTGTGGCAGAAAACCGCCGGCCCCGGCGGTGCGACCGCGGCGGAATGACCCAGGAAGCACCGCCAGCCTGTTGGCAGTGCTTCCGTAATTTTAGCCCTGGCGTTCATGTACCGCCAGGGTCAAAATGACCCCCATAGTGTCTGCCTAAGGTGAGGACTGAGGTTTAGCTTGTTTTCTTATTCACTTGTGCTTTGTCCTGAAAGTAATTCCCTCAGGGTAGACTAGCTCACCTACCATGTTTCATGGACATAATTGGCAAGAGGGTACTGTCACAAAAACCCAACAGACTAAAGCAAACGGGGACTTGTATTCGAGCCCTCATTGAAGAGACTGTCTGAGCCATTCTTTTATGGTTACGTTTACCCTGGAACCTGTTCTGTATAGTTTAGGACTTTTAGGAGTAGCCAGGATCAAGATATTCTCTCACCTTACAAGTTGGGCCTGGCCGTTTGTCTGTGCCCTTGGAGCACAGAAATCGATGTCAGCTTCCCAATTAATCATCTATCTACACTGTGAGAGCTCGCTAAATTTCAAAGTATTTTAGTGTACCAAACTACAAGGTAACGGATCCTGTCCTCCAGGTCTGTATAAAGTAATGCCATTTACTTTGAACTGTTTTTACTTTTAGTGTAAGAGTGGCCTCATCTTTCCACCTTCCATTATGCACAGTGAATAATATTGGATTTTGCACCTCTATTGTTCCTACAGATCTTTTTGACATTATATTAAAACAATTCACATTTCCTAAAACCTTTTCTAATTTGTTGTCATTTTGATCTTGGTTTCCTCATTAAAGCTTCCTTCCCATTTACCAAATTGTTTCGCAATCTCTTCTGCCTGGTTTCTTGACTTTAATGTTGTGTTGGTGCTTCACAAATATTTTATATGAATTTCTTGCAGCAAGAGCCTGTCATCTTTGTGTCATACCAGGGTTAAGGTCAGGCTTTCTCATTGAAAATGTATTTGCTTAACAAGGCTCTGGATTACTGACTTTGTGGGAGTACATATGTTGATCGTCTCCAGTTACTAATCCAGGATTTCACGTTGTTTAGCTGAACGATAGGAGTATGTGTCCAGAAGGTAAATGACAACCTTAAAAGTTAGGAACTAAATGTATCTTAGCCATCTTCAGAAGCAAAAATGTCACTTTGAAATTGGCTATGCTTTCTTATTTTTGATTTGATGTTTTTTGGTTTTGGTCAAAGTTATTTGTAATTAACTTGGAATCCATGACAATTGAACTGGCTGTCATGTGAGGTCTATAAGCACCAGCTTTGATGGCATAGAGCTGGGCACAACTACTCAAGATGTGTAGCGGAGCAAAGAACCACAGACCATTCGATATCAGAAAGGACAGAAGCAAGACAAATCTGAAAAGAAATACCAGCAAAGTACATCTTCTCCTGCACCGTATTCCAGACCACAGTTTATCAATCTAAATTGAAAGCCCACAGGTATGGGATGAAGGAATGTAAAGAAGGGACGGAGATTAAATCAAAGTTGGCTAATCAGACTCTGGATGAGAAGAAATGTACCTTAAAGAATAAAAAAGGGGCATTCTGTTTATATGAGCAGAGAATAATTGATCTAGAAGCAAAACAACTACAGATTTCCAGTGCTTGAGGAGGCAGTAAAGATGTGAATAACTACCCAGTAATAGGGAAGTCAAAACACCAATTATCAAAAGGTGCAGTACCTACTGTGTGATTGGTGATGACATGGCATTATGAATCACTTCTTTTGGATTGGTATGTATTATACATGAAGCAAAAAAAGAAGCACTGGTGAGCCATATTTGCTGGTAATGTTACCTACAGAGAGGAAGGACTCCTAAATGAGACACAGTGCAAAAATACAATCACATGAAGAAAATCCTGTTGATGAAGTTGGTGCAAACCACCGAGACCTATCCCAGGAAGCTCAATGACACAGAGAGTCATAGATAGCATTCATAGGAGGAATCTATGAATTCCTAATTGATGTCTACAGAGGGCTGGGTAAACGGCAGCAAAGTAAATTGTACCTTTATAATTTGAAAATATAGGAACACTTCTATAAATTTGTAATGGTTTGACAGATTGGTGCTACCATCAATGATCCAAGAGTTTGGGAGGGAATTTGATATGTGGGTCAGCTCGAAAGTCTGTTAAGTCACAAGCAGCGAAGCAACAAGCACAGTGGTTGCGACCCCCAACATAAGAGTAAAAGTAAAGTTCCTTTAGGCGCCAAACATCAGAGGTGGAAAGGGAGAACCAAATCATTTCCGTGAAGGCGTGGGTAGGAACCAATGGAAAAAGAACTTTGACCTCTTGAAGAAGGGCCTCTGCTTTAACTGCTTGCAGTGCTTCCAGAGGAGAGTTGACTCCATATGTAGCAAGACATCCCCCACTTGAAGGCATTCCTTAGGGATAGCTACTGTATGTTTGAGTTTAGGTAATGCCTCAAGGATGGTGTTGGGTTTTGCCATAGTATTTTGTAGTTGGGGGGCAGGTCCTGAAGATAAGCTGTTGATTTCTTAGGGGTCTGAAAAGTGCCACCAGGAGGCCTCAGTGAACAGGGTTCTCTGTGACTGCACTGAATATATGGGACAGCGAAACTCTGAAGGTGAACAGGTTGGTTTTCCCAAAGCAGCACACAGAGTGTCAGTTCTGCAGGATAAGGAATGTCCACTGGGAGGAGATTGACCAGAGGAAATAGTTGCCCAAAAGTAGCTGTTTGCCTAGGGCTAACTGTAGATTGCATCGAAGGCACTGGTGATTGATCAGGGGTAGCAATAGCAGTTTTCCTTTGGAATCAGTGGCCTGAGTCTTTCCAGAAAAGCTGCTTGAAGTAATGAGCATGTGAATGCACTTGCCTCCATTGTAATTGACCCTAACACCAGGGTTAGAAATCTCAGTTTGCTGGTACCTGTTTTCCATTTTGGTAGAGTAGTAGCAACCAGCCATCAAAGTGTTAACTAAACCTTTGCCAAAGAGCAAGCTTGACATTTCACTGATTTTGTTTTGTGTAAATGTACAAAGTGGCCAACATTTCTCCACAAGACTGACTATGAGGTTTTCACCCTACTAGAGCACCCTACTGCCCTTTGAGGGCACCTGCCGAAATGATGTGATGGGCAGTAGAACAGCCAATAGCATGTGTTACCAATTAGGGCGATCAAATGGTGAATTAAATCGGTAATGCCTAGCCTTACAGTGCTTACCAGTTGGCCGGAAAAGCTACTGCTTACCCATGCAAACTGCACTTTTTTCTGTAATTTGGCCCACGCAGGTTTATGTCAGCCCACTGCATGGCAGCTTTTATAAGAAAAATAAACGGGTGCATTTTTAAATCAAATAACCATATACGTATTGCACTTTAATAATTCGGTGAACAAGGAAGCCACAAAACATACTCAAATAACAGTTTCACTGGGAGCTGGTGCAATGAATTCAAGAAAGCTTCTGGCAAACTCCTTACAGGTACCGCATATATCATACGTATCTATTCCCAAGGCCAATTTTGATCTCGACCTTTCAGTGCGCTTTAAAGCAACATAAGAACATAATTTCTCTGAACTATTAATTAATGTCTTACGAAACTCTCAAATAAATGTATAACTACGGATGTGTAGCTTCTACAGTGCCTAAGGAAAGCAGTCAAAATAAATAAATATGTTTTATAGTGCACAAAGTGAGCCATTAAACAGGAAAATGTACAATTAATAATAATATGCTACAGTTTGAAAGTTGCATCTACCTTATAGATCTGAAGGAAGAGTTGATTTTAAAATGCATATTAATGGGAAACAATCGTGGATACAGGGTCTTTGCAATCGTTAAGTTTTCCTCTTGATATTTTCAATTTTTCGATGTAACTTGATAAACCTGCATTAGTAAAAAGTAAGGAAACGTCTTAGAATGAGCTGTACGTGTTTAATTTTCAATTTTGAATGCATGCAGAATAGATATTTCATTAAGGATTCGGCGACAACTGCTAAAATTATACACTTGCGGAAGCTTAAGTGATGTTACAATCCTGTTAACACGATCTCCCGTCCCTGTGACAGGTCTTTTCGTTTCCAAATAAAAACTAGCAAAGCCGTGCATTTTAACTAGGCAAAGCAATTCATATTTACACTAAGATACATCAGAACCTTTGTAAGACAAATGTAACTTGCCCATTTTAAGTTTGTATTACACTGTGAAGAGCCTTGGCCTGTAAAGAGGCTTTTGTACGGAATTGTGGCAAATCAGTGCGCACTTTGGCCCATATTTATACTTTTTGACGCACAACTGCGCCAACGCAGTTGTGCGTCAAAATTTTTACCGCCGGCTAACGCCATTCCAACGCGCCATGCGGGCGCCTTATTTATGGAATGACGTTAGCCGGCGCTGCGGACTGGTGTGCATCAAAAAAAATTACTCACACCAGGCAGCGCCGGCGTATGGGAAAATGGGGGTTGTGCGTCAAAAAATGGGGCAAGTCAGGTCTGAGGCAAAATTCAGGCCTCAAACCGGATTTGCGCCATTTATTTTTACGCCCAACCTACATTGACATGACTCCTGTCTTAGCAAAGACAGGAGTCATGCCCCCTTGCCCAATGGCCATGCCCGGGGGACTTATGTCCCCTGGGCATGGTCATTGGGCATAGTGGCATGCAGGGGGGCCCAAATCAGGCCCCCCTATGCCACAAAAAAAATCTGAAAAAAATACTTACCCAAACATACCTTTACTTCTCTGGGATGGGTCCCTCCATCCTTGGGTGTCCTCCTGGGGTGGGCAAGGGTGGCAGGGGGTGTCCCTGGGGGCAGGGGAGGGCACCTCTGGGCACCTTCCGAGCCCACAGGTCCCTTAACACCTGCCCTGACCCAGGCGTTAAAAAACGGCGCCCATCAGGCTGTGCGTCGTTTTTTAAGGCCCACCCCCTCCTGTGCGTCAAAATGACATCAGAGTATAAATATGGGGCACAGGCCTTAAAGTCATTTTTTGGAAGGGAACACCTACCTTGCATATAATTAACGCAAGGCTGGTTCCTCCTTCCAAAAAATGACGCACATGGTGGAATTTTGACGCCCGCGGGGTCGGACGTCAAAGTATAAATATGGGGCAGGGTTTGCGCCGATTGTGCGTCAAAAGTTTTGACGCACATTCGGCGCAAACGGAGTATAAATATGCCCCTTTGGTTTTTGAATCCATGAAGGAGGTGTGCACTCAATTTCTGTCCTGTACTTCGCATTAAATTGTTTGATAATAATTCACAATAGTCCATATCTGTATTTTTTCAGTTATGTCTTTTATTTGCATTACATCCAAGTATACAGCCACCTAAACTGTGTTTCGAGGTAAACACCCTCTTCCTCAGGGCTTCTATCCTGATGATGACAACAATTCTTAAAAAGCATAATCTTGCAATTACGAATCTATCAACCCACACAGCGCCGCCCCACAGGCCATCTCTTCTGGGGAGAAATTCAGAAAGTCAAAATGTAGATACTGATATGGGGCAACTTAAGAATTGGACACTGTCATACATTTGTGATCGCAATATTAAAATGTTAGGAATTGTTGACACCAACAAGAAAGAAGCCCTGAATGAGAGGGTATGTCCCACAAAACACGGGGTAGGCTGGCTGAAATCCTTGCATTTAATACAATACATAACTGAATAGATACATATATGGACTATTGTGAATTATTGTCCAACAATTGAATGTGAAATAACGAGACAAGAAGTGATATGTACCTCTTTTGAAGGATTGGATTTATTATTAAACCAGTGGAGCTGGTTTGGTGGCAAAGGCGCCGGGCTACATATCCCTAACCCCATGAATTATTATTTTTGTACACTTTGGTTATTGGTGAAATATCCCAACCCCAAAGAGTTATCGGGCATGGGCTATATGTTTGAAAACTGAGCATTTGGACAAATACACACTTGCTGATGGAAAGGGAAGGCTAGAAGACCTTCAATACATAGGCCTTCAAAACATATGCCAAATTTTCCTTAGTCCCGCATTAACTATATGCTTCTTTTAATTTCAACAGAGAGCGCATACAACGTGACTCTGCACTTTATACTTAGTACAGATCATACTGATCAAATGAGCGCCTAACTTGAATACCGACATAGACAAAGCAACCACAAAGAAGCATTCTAGGACTGATTTCTCATGTGAAGAGTTCCGGGAAACAGAACGTAGCAGAAATACAACTTGGATCAGAAACAATATCCTGTCGTCCATATGGACCTCCCCAACCCTGCTCCAATTAGGAAAGTAGTTGAGGATTCACCTATTTAAATAACACTACATCACAAGCAAGAAACAGTTCATTTCCCCTCGCAGAACCTGGCTACCCCTACCCCAGTCACTCTTTGGCTTTGACCTTGTACAGTGTTCAACTTCCTTTTTGACTAGGATTGCACTATACATGTATATATATATATATATATATATATATGTTACATTTTTAGAGTGCACATCCAAACAAGTGAAAGCAACTGAACTGCTAATATTCGTTGAACAAGGGACATCAAAGGACATGATGGTGAATCAAAGCAAACAGTCCTGAAACCTTCCTGTTCACCAAAGAGGTCAGCAAGGATGCACTGAAATAATGCTTTCCCCTGAAACTAGCTAAATTATAATACTGATGATCTTATTGAAATTGAGATAGCGATGGTCCCTGTAATAAACTCTGTGGTTGTAGGGATAGGTGTTTTTACATTTTAAATTTACCCAGAGAATGTCATGCCACATAAAAAAACAGATGAAGAATTCAAAGTAGTTGGGTATTTGGTGTATGGTGAGTAGATAGATCACGGTTTTCTATCAAATGACATCGTGTGTCTTAGAGTTTAAGCTAGTCACACACCTATTCTCAGCATTGTTCCTCCCTACTTGACACCACTAGTTTGAGTCCACACTCTGTCAGAGCTCACCTTATTGAGGAGTTAGTACCATGTCATGAGGTTATCATTTCAGTTAGTCATAATCTCATCCCAGTACACCACATTATGGGTGGCCATACCCTCTCACAACTATTAACTTTTCTGGGATTCTCATTCATGTCTGCCAATTCAACCTTTAAGGTTGCTTGAGAGTTGTCTTAGACACCCTTAATGCACGAAACAAACACCATACACTGACTTGTGGTAAAGTAGGTTACCAGTGATATAATCTGTGATATCTTTTACAATATTATCTGTGACACCATGTGCAATTTTTAAGTCACACAACAGCAAGAGCAATATGAATTTGTAAAGTGCACAGCTGCACCTGAAGGGACGTACCAGCGATGGCAGCTTTTAAGAGTACTGCAAGAAAAATCACAACGGAAATAAGTGCCTAGATGTCAAGCATGTGTTCAGATGTTTACGAAAGACTGATTCCGAGACCACAAGGCAGAGGTTTGCAGGCAAAGAATTACATAACTTGGCAGTAAGGTAGGAAAAAGAGCGACCACTTCTCCTTGTCTTTTAAACCTCTGGACCTGAAAAGTTTTTGTTCATTAGAGCGCAATGCTCTCTTTGGTGGTAAGGTAGCAGTCTTTTTCTCAGGTAGCCAGGGCCTTTTTGCTCATAAGCTCTGTACACGAATGTTAAAACCTTAAGCTTGATGCGGCTATTGATGGGCAGCCAATGTAGCCTGAGCAAAGCAGCTGCAAAAGAGGTACTGGCTGGAATCCCAAGAATCAATTAGGTAGCCACATTCTGAATAATCTGAAGATGGTGGAGCAAAGTAAACAGGTAAGCCTAAGTGCAAGCTGTTTGCATAGTCTAGTTTAGACAGAAACAGAGCGAGGATGACAGATTTAAGGCTCTGCTCTGGAATCAGATGGATCATCTTCCTGATTGATTTCAGTGAAAGAAAACAACTGGCGGACACTGCTCTAAACTGGGGTTCAAAAGATAAATTAGAATCGGTAAACATCCTTTATGCCGAATTTTTTATAACGAAGTCCTGGTTAACGAAAGCGGAACAACGCTTTCTTTAACCACGACTTCGTTATTTTGTGCCTTAACCACGCATGTCCTGAACAACGAACATGAATGGTTAAGGTACAAACAAGGGAGTCGGCTGAGGAGGACGACGCAGATGACAAGGTGACGACTCAGGTAAGTGGGGGGTTTTAGGTTTTGGGGAGGAGGGGGGGGGTCAGGGGGTTTTAGGTTTTAGGGTGGGGTTGGGGGGGTGGGGCGTTTTTGGTTTTGGGGAGTGGGTGGGGGGTCAGGGGTTTTTAGGTTTTAGGGTGGGGTTGGGGGGTGGGGTGTTCTTGGTTTTGGGGAGTGGGTGGGGGGTCAGGGGGTTTTAGGTTTTAGGGTGGGGTTGGGGGGTGGGGCGTTTTTGGTTTTGGGGAGTGGGTGGGGGGTCAGGGGGTTTTAGGTTTTGGGCTGGGGTTGGGGGGGTGGGGTGAGGGATGTAGGGTGAATGGTGCCTATTGCTAATGATTTTATCAGGAATGCCTTTACAACGAAATATCGTTGTTAAGGCATTCGTGGTAAAATCATTAGTAGTAAAGACGAGGTCGGTGTTCCGACCTCGTTGTTAAGGTTAGTAGTAGTTTAAGATTCGGTGTTCCGTCATATAACCATTAGAATCACATTTCACCCCAAAGTTCCTTACTACGGATAAGGGGGATGGAGGGAGAGCCTAACTCAAGGGGCCACCAATTGCAGGCATCTAGTTAGTGATCCGTGTTGAAAAAAGTATCTCTGTTTTATCAGAGTTTATTTTCAGGCAGTTTGCGCCCATCCAATTGTTGACAGTCCTCTCACATCCCTTAAACGCAGTCAATGTGCCCACCTCTATTTCCCGGAATGAGATCATCAACTGTGTATCATATGTATAAGAGATGACTCTAATGTCCCAAGCCTCGGCTAACTTAGCCAAAAGGGCCAAGTAAATATTAAAAAGCAGTGGCCTCAGGGCCGAACCCTGGGTTGGCAACGCATTCAAGAGGTTTGGCTGTGAAAGTGAAAGGGTGGGAGAAATGCCCCTTTTGAACAGTCCTTTGGATAGGACTTAATCCACATCCAAAACATTCCCTGGAGGCCCACCTCCATAATCTATCCAGGAGAACTGAGTGGGAATGGAGTGGGAAATAGTATAAAAGGCAGCAGAAAAATTAAGAAGGACAACCCTCCTGGTCAAGGTTTACTGTAATTAATTCTGTGACCTCTAGTAGAGCAAATTCTTGTGCTATAACCTGCCCTAAAATCTTACTGAGAGTCATGGAGGAGATTGTTACTTTCCAGACAACTGGAAATTTGTTGGTTAACCCAATTTTCCAGCATTTTGACATCATCGGTAAGCAAAGAGATAGGCCAGAAGTTGATGTTTACCTTAAGACCAGATTAGCTTTCTTTAACAGAGGTAGAAGCATTGCCTCCTTCCAACTCTGTGGCACTATCGCTGACTCAAGCGTGGCTTTTCATCAGCTTGTTAAAACTGTGTCTAATTATAGGAGCAACCAACTTCAGGATATTCGGAGGCCATAGCTCAAGAAGAGATCCTGTTTTGCAATTGGCCAACTGGATGGATGAATCATGGAGAGTAAGAGGATAAATATTAAGTAACAGTGGTGTCCAGAGGGGAATCCTGTCCTCTGTTAGTAGTGGGGATTGGAGCTGTCTGCAGAGGGAATTTATCATAAATTGTTTAGATTTTACTATAGAAAAAATCTGTAAGTTCTTCATACATAGTGGTAGAAGAAATCAGGGTATTTTGTGAAACTCTCAGTGACAAAAAGGAATTTACTACCTTAAAAAGTTCCCGCCGTTTATTAGCTGCTGTCTAAACTGAACTCTTTGCGTGCTTTATGTGCTCAGCAGGTTATTTAGCAGTTTTTACTAAGCTGCTTTTGCATCAAAATCATAAAATCTCCTACACCTACGTTCAAGGATTGTGCAGTATGATTTTTCTTTTTTTAACCCAGCAGTATACCAGGGAGCAGACAAAGTACATTGGCAAGGGGATGCTGCTTTTAGAGGCACAATATGGTCAAAGGCAGAGGACAGCCAATTATTAACATTGACGAGGTCCTGTCCAACTGCCTCTACAAATTCAAGTGACCTAGCCTTTAGTGGCTCAGAAAATGTGAAAACCGAGACTTGCCACCAAGGCCTGGTGATTTCCTGTAAAGGAGGCTGCTGTATTTTAGGGCCGACTATAGTCTCTTTAAAAGGTACTAGAAAGTTATCTGACCGAGTTGTTTTAGGATAATATGCATCTGAATATTCAAAGAATGTGTGAAAATAAGATTAGGAGTGTGACCGGCTGCCCTCATTTTTGCTGGCTTTAGGACTCTGGGCACTTTACCATTGTTAACCAGTGCTAAAGTGCATATGCTCTCTCCCCTAAACATGGTAACATTGGTTCCTACCCAGTTGGCATATATAATTTACCTTAGTTATTTTTTACGCATCTCGGGTACTGTGTGTAACAAAGAAACAACTGTTGATTTCTAAGGATTGAGACTCTTTTAAACCTTTTAAAAGTGATATTTCAACTTTTGATTATTGTATCTTTGTTGTTTGACCTTATATTATTCAGATAAACATTACCTATGTGGTGTATTGTTGTGTATTTTCACTGTCTTACTGTATGGTTTATTGCACAAATACTTTACACATTGCCTTCTAAGATAAGCCTGACTGCTCAGTGTCAAGCTACCAGAGGTTGGACACAGGATCATTTGGATTGTTTTGCAACTTACCCTGACTAGGATTGTGGTCCCCACTTGAACAAGGGTGTATACCTCTGCCAACTAGAGACCCCATTTCTAACAGGAGTTCTGTATACTAGCAGTCCTGTGACCGAGAAGTAGGGGTTGGGGATAGATACAAAATAAACAACTTTCATAACCCCCATACTAAAGAGTTTGGATATAAAGCACTGGTATGAGTCTCTCTACACTAATGCTAGCCCACCACCTTGTTTATCCGTTCTATCTTTGTGCTGGATTTGAAAGCCAGCTGGAATAGCCAATGAAATCTGTAATACTAATTTCTCTCAAGAAAATCAGGTCATAATTATTTCCAGAAAGTAATTCTTTTTTTTCAAAAGAATGTTTAGGAAGGGAGCAACAGTTAATTAAAGCTGCAGGGAGCGGAGTACCCACCCGGGCATTACTAGAATAAGAATACGATTCTCAGACTGGGGTAACTTGATGACCAATGCTGTAGGCTCATTTATAGAGTTTAAAATAAAGCCACAGAGCAATCAAGCCTTATTAGTAACAGGGCAAGACCGAGCTTCTCAGTTAAATTTGTTGCTGCAACACTTTGTGGTAAACTGATTATTAATTGTAAGTAGCTTGTCTTGTGAGCAAAAAAATTAGAGTGCCAGATAGAGAGGCTCCCCGGCTGCATGGCTTGCACTGGCTGCGATCTGGATACATACAGGTGCCGACAACCTTGCCTTAGGCACGGCTTTGGCATGCCAGTAGTATGCCCACTGCATGTCTACTTCATCTCCTGTTTTTATCTCAAGTGAGGAGCCCGACGAATTCCAACCATTAGAGTGTGTCCTGAAAAAAATGGCACCTCTATGGGAAAATCACGTAAAAATACGCATATGTTACAAAGCACCCCGCCCAGATTGCACAAGCCCAAATTATACAAATGAAAGATTTTTTTATGAGTCTCGCTAATACCAGAACACCACTTCCAATTGTGCAAAAGGCTTAAAAATTCACAATTTCTAAAAAAAATCAAGTTCACAATTTCACATGAGTATTACAGCAGTTCATATAGAAAAAGGTTGCCTGCACATCCCCTTCATCTCCTGCTTTTATCTGGTTAGTAGCCCAAAGGATTCTAACCACTGCAGTGAAGTTGGTACAGTTGCATTTTTAGGGCTTGGTTCATAATCAGAAAATTCCTTCAAACAAAATTATATAGTGAGATTTCTAGATTTATATAACTGGTATTCTAAGCATTTGAACATAACTCTCCTTTACCAAAGTGTACTTTGCAGTGCTTTTTTGGGTGTTACAATGGCATGCTTCCTCACTGACAACACTTCAGCTTTTGGGAATTGGGCTTGGAATAAGTCCTACACACAAATCTTTGCTTGTGGTATGAGCTATGAGCAACAAACTCTCAGTGCAGACTTCGCCAAAGGCCAATCTCTGTGTCCTGCCCTAATATCCACAGAATCTACTGCAACTGGCTTTTGGCTCGATGTAGTGAAAACTGACCAGGGAGGGTAGTCTTTTGGTCTTGCTTATGCTGTGCTGTGAGACATATTGTTTTCAATACAGTGAGTTTACAACCCTCCCACAGCATTTCATAGGTTGTTTTTGTTGTGACTCTTGCTTGCAATATTTTGAGTGGTTAACTCCAGCAGGCCTTCCTTTCTTGTGTTAGCTCCTCTCTGGAGCATGGGCAAAGTGCATGTGTTCTTCCTCGCCTTTTTGAAACTCACTAATTTATTTTATAGCAGTTTTAGCATTATTCCTGGGTGTGCAATGCACTTTCCTACTTTTCACACATGCAGCTAAACATTTATGTCACTTTCACGCTACCTGACATCTTTATTGAAGATTTAACTACACCTACAAATGTACTACTCTATGTCACCCTACTCTGCTAATCTACTCTACTGTATCCCACTCCACCCCACTTTATGCCACTCTACTCCACTCTACTTTATTCCACTCTATTCTACTGCACCTCACTCCACTCTACTCAGTGTCACTCTACTCTATGCCACTCCACTCCACTCCAGAGTATGCCACTCCACTCCCCTGCATGCTACTCCACTCGACAACACTCCACTCTCCACATCTCTATGACACACCCCACTACTCCACTCCATGCCACTCCACTCTACTCCGCGCTACTCTATGCCTATTTACACTACATCACTCTACTCTATGCCACTCTGCTCCACATCAATCCACTCTACTCTCTACCATTCCACTCCACACAATTACACTCTATGGCACTCAGTGCCACCTCCCTCTGTACCATTCTACTCTATTCAACTCTTCTGAATTCTATGATATTCTATGCTACTCTACTCCATGCCAGTCCACTGTACACCACTCTGTGGCGCTGAGCACCACTGTACTCTATGCTACTCCATTCTGCACCACTCTACTCTACACCATTCTACTCCCCTCCACTCTATTCCACTCTGCCACTCTACTCTACACCACTCTTGTTTATGCCACTCTATGCCACTCATTCCACTCTGTTCCACTCTTCTCTGCTTTACTCAACACTACTCTATGCCACTCTTTTTTATGCAACTCCATCTCTCTCTACACAGTGCCACTCTACAGCACTCTATGCCACTCCAGTCTATGCATTCTACTCTACACCACTCTTTCTATGACGCTTCATGACACTCTAGACCACTCCATGCTATGACACTCACTCCACACCACTCCACTGTACTGTATGCCATACCCTGAACTCTACTCCACTCTGCACCAGTCCAACCTACTACACCCTACTCTACTACACTCCCCTCTATGTTCTGTAGACCACTCTATGCACTCTATGCCAGTCTATTTTATGCAACTCCACTCTACCCTATGTCACTTCACTCCACGGAACTCCACTCTACCCCACTCCACTGTACGCCACTCTACACTACTGTACTCTACTTTATGCCAATCGATGCCACTTTATACCACCCCACTCTACTCCAGTACACCCCACTTTATGCCATTCTAGTCTATGCCATTACACTCCACTGTACGTAACACCACTCAAGGCCAACCCGTTCTACTCTGTCACTCTGCGCCACTCTACTCTATGCAACTCTACTTTATGCCACTCTACTGTAAGCCAATCCACTCTACTCTACTCCACTCTGTTCTACAGTACTCTACGCCACCTGCTTTATGCCACTCCACTCTACTCTATGCTACTCTACTACACCCGACTCTACACCACTGTACTCTATGCCACTCCACTATACTCTACACCACTTCACTCTACTCTATGCCACTCCACTCTATGCGATTCTATGCCATTCTACTCCACTCGCCTCTGCGCCTCTGTCCTCTATGTCACTCTACTCCACATCACTCTACTCCACACTACACTGCACCACTAGCTTTTAGCCATGCTGAACGGAAGTCATGCTGCTCTACAGCATGGCTAAAAGACATTGGCAAAGCCAATAGCTCTCACATAGGCAATACCTATTACCTTAGCCAGTGCTTGTTTACTTTCTTCTCATCCCTGCTTCTATACCGATCAAACCATCTGTGCGCAACCTTCTGCAGCACTCAGCAAACTCTGGTTGCAAGATTGTGCTTCTGCCATGCTCTATGCTCAACCCCATACTCATCAATCAAGATATGTTTGGACTTTTGTCATGTTCATCAGACACTGTGTGGAGGGCGTTGCCTTCGGACAGGTCTTTCACCCACAATGTGTCCCTACCAGCTAAAAACATCTGACTGTAGGTGGTGCCTTTTGAGCATATCCTCTGTGTCTAGTCCCCATGCTTCCTGAACCCATTTAACATGGCCCTAGAAAAGCACACTAATCTCTGTAGATTCTTCCCCAGCTTCTGTGTCCAATAATGAAGATGCCACATGAAGCTATGTATTACACGTCTTTATTCTTCTGATTGTAACCACAAACTCAACATTCTAAACCTGCATTCACTTCACCAAATTCTAACATTTAAGTCAGAGCTCTATGGAGTTCTTGAGGAGACAAAAGGGCTTTGTTATTCAAACCTACACAGCCTTACATCTCCACCTGTGCTAAATCAAAAATTAAATTTTGTTTACAAACATATACACATCATAGCTCCTTGATGAGCCTTCTTGGCACTCTGATTACTCATCCAGTTCATGTCTTCAGAAACTGGGAATCAAAAGGAGTGTTTATGATCTGGTTTGGTGCTGTAGGAACAACAGAAGTCTGGGGTTTTCCAATTGTCTATTCTGAACCAGTCTCTACATTGACATCAGCATCTGACAAGTGATGAACCACATGTCTGAAATGCGAGGACTCTTACCTAATTACTTTCTCAGGATGTTGGGCAGTCACCATGTGTCCTTTGCTGGCTGTGATCTGGAAAGGCTCGGCATCAAATGGAACATCAGACTTATGTTTTCTCTGCTAACGGATGAGCACACGATCCTATTTTGTGAAGACAATGACTTTTGCATGTCGTCACTTATCTGCAAAGGCCTTCACTTTCTTTTTACACCCCAAGTCTTTTGAATGAGTTTCTTCTTAAGTTCTTGATCTTGTGTTGGTCCAATTAGGTAACTTGGTCATCATTGCTCTCCTGAACATCAGCGTTGCAGGGCTTTCATCTGTGGTCAAGTGAAGAGTCAAATGATAAGCTTGTAGGGTAGAATTGAAGACATTCTTGAGGTTGAGATTTCCAAGCTGAACAGCATTTTGTATATACTCATGAAACATTCAAGAAGGCTGTTAGACTGTGGCCAAAGAGCTTCACAGTTAGCAGATTGAGAAAATCTCTGAATTGCCGACTATTGAAAGGTGAGCCATTGTCAGATTTTAAAGTCTTAGTAATGCCTCATGTTGCAAAGATACTGTCTAATCTCTCAAGGACTCTTTCCTGAGTGAAAGATTTTCTACCAATGGAAAATGGGAGTACTCATCTACAATCACTATCAGGTGATGACCATTGTCAAGTGGACCGACAAAGTCAACAGCAATTCTTTCCCCTTGCATGATTTGGCAACTCTGACATGCTTAAGGGGTGTTGATTGGTTTTCGATGACTGGCAGCTGCATAGATGACAGGCCTTTAATTCTCTTTCATCGAGATGAGGAAACCAAACTTGATCTCAGAGAGCTTGTTTTTTGGCAATGATTCCATGATGTCCTGCATGGGCCACTTCAGTTATCTGTTGTCGCAGATTCCATGGAATGACAATTCTCAAACCCCTCAGGATAATGCTTTCTTGTGTCATGGATAACTCATCTTTGACATTATTAAACTTCTGGTATTTACTGTCACTGGTGAGAGGTTGAGTGTATTTGTTGCAAGATTGACTTGTAATATTGTCTTTTAGTTGCAACATGTCGCTATTTTGACTCATGCAACACAAAATGATGATGAATGGAGTGCTGAAACTTTTTAAACACTCACCCCCCAGCCACAGATCAGGGTTAAATCCTTTGTTATTTTGCTCACCATGCCACTGCAATTTGGACTCAGCCATATGCAGATCAGTCTTGACCCTGTTCCCCACAGGAACAGTCCAGCCCAAACTGCCAGGCAAGGTCTTCCCTGGACTATAAACAAGGATCCTGGGACCGGGTTCAGGGTATCGCCCTTCATCAGCCAGCCTAGCTTGAGTCCAATGGCACACTGAACACGGGACCCACATCTAGGCATACCCTTCCCACTTAGGTGACTTTAACAACACAAAATGATGATGGACGGAGTGCTGAAACTTTTGAAACACTCACCCCTAGTCACAGATTTGGGTTTAATCCTTTGTTCTTTTGCTCACCATGCCACCCCACTTTGGACCCAGCCATACACAAAATAGTCTTGCCTCTGTTCCCCATGGGAACAGTCCAACCCGAACTGGCAGGCCAGTCCTCCCTGGACCAGAAACAAGAATCCTGGGACCACTGTCAGGGTATTACCCTTTATCAGCCAGGCTGAACCATTGGCACAGTGAGCACTGGACCCACATCTGGGCATACTCTTCCCACTTACGGTGACTTTAGCAACACAAAATGATGATGGGTGGAGTGCTGAAACTTTTCAAACACTCACCCCCAGTCACAGTTCTGAGTTTAATCCACCGTTCTTTTGCTCACCATGCCACCACAGTTTGGACCCAGCCATATCCAAATCAGTCTTGACCCTGTTCCCCACGGGAACAGCCCAGCCAGAACTGCAAGGCAATGTCTTCCCTGGACCAGAAACAAGGATTCTGGGACTGGTTTCAGGGTGTCTACCTTTATCAGGCAGTCTAGCTTGAATCCAATGGCACACTGAGCACGGGACCCACATCTGGGAATACCCTTTCTACTTTCAGCGACTTTAGCAACACAAAGTGATGATGGATGGGTGCTGAAACTTTTGAAACACTCACCCCTAGTCACAGATCTGGGTTTAATCCATTGTTCTTTTGCTCACTGTGCCATCCCAGTTTGGACTCAGCAATACTCAAATCAGTCTTGGCCGTATTTCCCATGGGAGTAGTCCAGCACGATCTGCCAGGCCAGGTCTTCCCTGGGCTATAAACAAGGATCCTGGGACCGGGTTCAGGGTATCACCCTTCATCAGCCAGCCTAGCTTGAGTCCACTCGCACACTGTACACAGGACTCACATCTGGGCATACCCTTCCCACTTAGGGTGACTTTAACAACACAAAATGATGATGGACGGAATGCTGAAACTTTTGAAACACTCACCCCTAGTCACAGATTTGGGTTTAATCCTTTGTTCTTTTGCTCACCATGCCACCCCACTTTGGACCCAGCCCTACACAAATTAGCCTTGCCTCTGTTCCCCATGGGAACAGTCTAACCCAAAGTGGCAGGCCAGTCCTCCCTGGACCAGAAACAAGAATCCTGGGACCACTGTCAGGGTATCACCCTTTATCAGCCAGGCTGAACCAGTGGCACAGTGAGCACTGGACCCACATCTGGGCATAATCTTCCCACTTACGGTGACTTTAGCAACACAAAATGATGATGGGCGGAGTGCTGAAACTTTTCAAACACTCACCCCCAGTCACAGTTCTGGGTTTAATCCATCGTTCTTTTGCTCACCATGCCACCACAGTTTGGACCCAGCCATATCCAAATCAGTCTTGGCCCTGTTCCCCATGGGAACAGCCCAGCCAGAACTGCAAGGCAATGTCTTCTCTGAACCAGAAACAAGGATTCTGGGACTGGTTTCAGGGTGTCTACCTTTATCAGCCAGTCTAGCTTGAATCCAATGGCACACTGAGCACGGGACCCACATCTGGGAATACCCTTTCTACTTACAGCGACTTTAGCAACACAAAGTGATGATGGATGGGTGCTGAAACTTTTTAAACACTCACCCCTAGTCACATATCTGTGTTTAATCCATCGTTCTTTTGCTCACTGTGCCATCCCAGTTTGGACTCAGAAATACTCAAATCAGTCTTGGCCATATTTCCCATGGGAGTAGTCCAGCACGATCTGCCAGGCCAGGTCTTCCCTGGACCAGAAACAAGCATTCTAGGACCGGTTTCAGGGTGTCACCCTTCATCAGCCAGGCTAGCTTGAATCCACTAGCACAGTGAGCACGGGACCCACGTCTGGGCACACCCTTCCCACTTAGGGCAACTTTATTAACACATAATGATGATGGACGGAGTGCTGAAACATCTTCACTGGAGGTGAGTTTCAAGATTTCTTTAATTTGACCATTTGTAACTTCATCAGATTGTGCCTTTTTCTTTCTGACTTCTTTTACACCACCACTGTCAAGATTCTTCAAGTATTTGATAATCTTTTTGTTAACTGCTTCATCTTGAGCATCAATGAAATCATCACATGTCTCTATTCAAGCAGTCCATCTATCGCCAATAGTCTGCTTTTTGGCGGTATTGAATGGTATTGATTCTTTCTGTGATGTGCTGGCCTTTGGGGTCATCTTGGACAGTCTGTAGAACTGTAACCTCTTTCTTAGTCTCCACTAGAGCCCTTCACTTTTCTGGAGACTTCAGGAGCCGTACTGAGCCAACAGCTTTGGTGTTGTGCTGCTTCAGGTGTTGGACAGCTCAGTGAGCACAACTCCTGTGTTTCTTCTAGGGTATCCTGTCCTGCTACTGAAGTAGTACAGCTCATTTTCTTTAGACTCTGGTACGTGTAACAGCAGTTTGCTTTATTATTGATTGCTCTGTCAGCAAGCACTCTTATGTATACTACTTGCACCTGACTAGGGTAGTTTCAACAATTTTCTTCTGTATGTTTGTGGCTGCCTTTAGTGTTATCACTCCATACGATGTATGGCTTTATGTTGCATAGTAAAGCAGTACCTCTGTATTTGGCATTTCCAGTAACTATTGGCCAATGATGCATAGATGTCTCTGTGAAGCTTTCTTTATCTTCAGCGTCTTCATGCTGGTTGGAGCTGCGCTTTGACTCCACATAGGAAAAATGTTGACTCTGCACTTCAACAGAGGCAAACGTGGAAACACATGAAAGGTTTGCTTGAACCATGGCAAACTCTCTGGGAGAGCACTGGTGACCTTCATGTTACTCATCCCCTATCTCATAGCCAGGGTTAGCATCTTCCTCAGCTGGGGTACCCACCAATAACTACCCCACACAGAAAGCTGTACATTACATGTTTTTATTTATCTGTGTGCAACCGGGAACTCAACGTTCTAAACCTGCATTCACTTCACCACTGTGTGTCACTTACGTCAGAGTTCTACGGAGTCCTTCAGGAGCTAAGAGGGTTCCTTCATACATAACTCACATGACACTATAAGATGAAGCATATGCAACTTAATCCTTGCTTGCAATACATGTCACATTTCTGTGACCCACATATGACATTGACAGCTAGGTTCTGAACTCTCTCCAAGCCTGTAAGAGATGCCTGTGGGAGACCTGAATACAGTAAATTTCCATAAACCATATTGGACAGAATGTTTGCAGATACTAGTTGACTACATGAATGCTTAGGTAGAAAAGACTATGTTTACCTGATTTGAAAACAACAGAACAAGAAGTTCAATTTTATATGCTATTCCATAGTTAGGAGGCCATCAAAATAAAGACCAAGAGACTTGTTTTTGCAGCTGGACAGGGGGCCTTGCTTCGAGTGCTGGACCAGGTGGATCTATGGTATCTGTTAGCATGATTACTGGCAAGAGCTCTATATTGTTTAAGCTACATTGTAAAACATTTAAGGACACCCATACCTGAACTGCCAATAAACATTTCATCATATTTCCTTTCCAAACTAGGGGTTTTGATCAAATCAATAAATAAATTGGGTGTCATCAACATAGTAAACAACAATACATCTATATAATTTAATAAGCACTAAACTTGGACTTGTTCCTTGTGTCCTTTAAATATTCCATGTTGCTTTACATTCCTATCTGCTTTTGAAGTCTTTGCTGAAACAACTATTGCATAGGGATAGAAGTAATGAGTTTTGTAAGTAATGAGGCATCACACCACCACCTCACTGTCAGGAACAATAGTAGATGGAGTCAACACCAGTGCCAGCAACAGCCATGCCTTTTCAACCCCTGACCTGAAACTACAGGGTTGACAATTATGATTAGATTCTAGGTAATACGTTCTTAATAAATAGCCATGTTTTTGATGCATGAGTTGTCATCACCTTTTTAATGATCTGGCTTGACAGCACGTCTGTCACCAGACAATTCTGCGAGTATCACCGGAGAAAGGGCTTTGGTTCCATCCACATGTTGGGAGCTAGGAGCACCTGTTTTGATTGGGCAGAAGTTGTGTGCTTCTACAAAATTTGCTTGCCATTCCTACAGCTGTGGTCATGTTGCTTATTTATCCAAGTGCCTCAGCTTGAATGGTTAGGGCCACACATATGCCATTGCAATGCTATTAAAGTGCCTGAGATAGCTAGATAATTTATGATATTTTTCTCAGACAGCAGTGTAGTGGGAGATGGGCTGTCAACATACTTTCAGTACATGTTCTCAATTGGAAGCATGCTAAGTCAATAAACTGTCTATTACTGACATTTTTAATTCACTGATTTTAATGTTTTAGGGCCAGATGTATGAATCTGGCCCATTGCGATTCGGTAATTGCGATTTTTAAGAAATCGCAATTACCGACTCGCAAAGGGCCATGTATCACATTTGCGAGTCGGTAATTGCGATTTCTTAAAAATCACAAATGCAATTACCGAATCGCAAATTGCGATACTGGCCCCATTCGCAGCTATGGGCCTGTTGGCCCATAGCTGCGAATATTTTGCATTTCCTAAATTGCAATTTCTGAAACAGAAATCGCAATTTGGGAAATGAAAAGGGCCAGGGTGCTGGGGGCCTAAGGCCCCCTCTCCAGCACCCCAATTTTTTTTTTTTGCACATGTAAAGTACACACATGCCAAAAGGGCATGTGTGCTTTACATATCTAATTTAAAAATGCAGTTGTACTGCATTTTTTTATTTTGTACCAGGTTACCACCTGGTTGCAGGTCATGGTATTTTGCAAGTGCAAAATACCATTCTGCGAAAAATCGCAATTTGCGATTTTTTGCAGAATTGCTTTGCGACCTGGATTTTGCGAATCGCAAATTGCAATTCGCAAAATCCAGGTCGCAACGCAGAAAATCACAATTTTTGCGATTTTCATTTTTTGGTCTGCGAATGCATTTGATGCATTGCAGACCCCGATTTTGCACTCGCAAACGGCCGATTTCGCAGTTTGCGAGTGCAAAATCAGTTGATACATCTGGCCCCATGTGTGCTATTGGGATCCATGTTCTGTTGCTCTTTTTCAAAAAGTGACTAGTCATCTGATTGCATACAGCATTCAATGCTACTGAATGCAGTTTCACCTAGGTAAGCAGAACTAATGGCCACTCACATCCTTCACCTTATCTGCTGCGGAGTGAGGACCTCTAGCTCTGTATCTTGGCCACCAATTTGTCAGGATTGGCCTTTGCCTTTAGAGATGGTTAGTTTTGTATCCCTCTGTGCTCATAATGTATATCCTCCAGGGTGATAATGTGCTGAATGTTCTTTATTTAAGGATCTGACTGTGCATCAGTGGACCATTAGCAATTGCCTTCTTTTAGCAGCACTAATCTCCGTGCTAGTATCTCAAAGGCATTAAAGGCTTCCAGACATGTAACCATGACTGCTATACAGAGTCATAGACATGTGAAGGCACCTCTGTTATTTAGAACAAAGATCCTGTCTACAGCTTTTAGTGGGGCCTGTTCTATTGTACCTTTGCATCAGAAAAATCAGTCTCATCACAATTATGTTTTTTTTATCTGTTTGCATCAAGAACCTATTTCCTCTGAATTCTCTGGTCCCAAAGTTGGCATCATGGAATAAAAATCACCATTCAGATCCTTCCTATAAGTGACATCAGGAAGACATCTCTCCACCAGCAACCCTTGTCTAATCTAAAATAGTCTGTAATGGAGTCAAAGCTTGGAGGAGATTATAATAGCCACACTTTGTTAACATCCCTGAGGTTTGTATACTCAGAATTCCTCCTATTGGTCCATCTGTGTTACTCTCTAACATTGACTTATTCACAAATTTAAAAGGTCTCTTACCTTTATTCTACCATGGATAGATTATCTTAAAAATCATGGCTGAAACTGCCTCACTGGATTGAGCGAGATCTCTTGGTATTGTGGCAATACCAACTACCATATGGCCACCTTTTACCTTTCATCATGGGATTCCCTTGAGGCTAATAAAATGGTGAATACCATATTAGTATTATATATATTGATCCTGCAGCTTGTGCCTTTGTCCCTGTTTTGTCAAACCTGAAATAGTAATCTCAAAATCTATTTGGAGAGGCAATCAACAGAGGTCCTTGACCTGGTAGACCACCTTGCCAGTCTCATATGTCAGGGTGAAAACTGGCTTGTAAGTGTTTGTGTAGCTGATTTCTCCTATACATTGCATCAATTTGTTTCTTATTGCACCTAGTATAATGTACTCACCAACATTTTCAGCTCTGCTACAAGTGTCCATTCCTATAGGCTACTAGACATGCACTGTTAATCTTTTTGATTGTCTCAATCAAGGGTGCGTCCTATTCAAACTTTACCTCTATGGCCCATCTCCCAGCTCAACATAAAAGGTATAACATTTTACTGGAAGCAATGCTCACGATAGGTGTTGGACCTTGTCATTTTGCGGGATTATCTCCAAACCTTTTGCCCTCCTCTTCCTTTTCTGACCTTTTTGTTGGTTTTAAGGGTTTTGGCTTTAGGACTCGGAAAACTTTACCACTGCTAACCAGTGCTAAAGTGCATGTGCTTTCTTCTCTAAACATGGTAACATTGGTTTACACCTGTTTGTCATATTTACTTAACCTGTAAGTCCCTTGTAAAGACGCATACCAAATACCTAGGGTCTGTAAATTAAATGCGACTAGTGGGCCTGCAGCACTGATTGTGCCACCATTTTAAGTAGCTTTTCATACCTGTCTCAGGCCTGCCACTACAGAGCCTGTGTGTATGCAGTCTCACTGCCACTTCCACTTGACATTTAAAACCTCTTGCCAAGCCTTAAACTCCCTTTCCCCACATATAAACGACCCCTACGGTAGGCTCTAGGTAGCCCATAGTGCAGGATGTTTTGTAAGTAAGAGGCAGGACATGTATATTTTACATGTCCTTGTAGTGACATACAGCCTATTTAGTTTTTCACTAAAGTGAGGCCTGCTCCTCTCATAGGCTAGCATTGGGAAATCCTTAATATACTTTTAAGCTATAATTCCTGATCAGAGAGAACTAGCTTTGTCATATTTCATATCTTTGGAATCGTAATGATAAATCCTCTTTACAGGTACAATCATATTTATCATTACTATTGTAGAAATGCCACTTTTAAAAAGTAGGCATTTTTCTGCTCCTACTACTTTTTGTGCCTTTAAACCTGTCTACAATACATGTCTGGGCTAGGCTGGGTTGGGTGACAGCTACATTTATGCATTCCCTCCAGGAACACTCAACTGCATCTAAATTCATCTGCATACTGATGGGTCTTCCTGGGCAGGGAGGATGAGAGGGGTCCACATTTACATTTCAAAGGATAGTGGCCTAAGCCCACACAAAGGATTGATCACCCCCATAGATAGCCTGGCAGACAGGGCTGGGTTGAAACAGATCCTTGTGCAGTTCAGAGAGTTCCTTTGAAGTCACCCTCTACATCAGCAGCACTTTTGGATATAGGTACTGGGTCTCTGACCCCCTAAAATCGGACACTACAGGACTTGGGAAGAACCCTGCTGGAGTAAAGGCTGCAAGCTATATGAATTGCCACTCTTCCATGATTGATTGTTCCAAGGAACTGCTTCTCTGCTTTGCTGAGCTGCAATGCTGGCTGCTGATGCTTGCCCTGTTGAGGACAAGGACTGAATCCATCTCACTTGAACCCAGAGTGACTCCAAGGGCTTACTGTCGTGCCCTCTGTTCTTCTGCAGTCTCAGAGACATCAAAGACTGCCTGCAACTCTCCTGGTGCTGCTGGATTCTCCCCCCTGTGAGTCCTTCCCTTGCCTGTGGTGCCCCTTCCATCCTTGGCCTCAGAAGTGGGTTGTGCAGCTGATTTCTGCAAAAACTTTGCATCACCTGAAGAGTGTGAGAAATTCTCCCACATTGCTCCTGCGAAGCAGCAGCTGCTTGACAACAAAAGATTTGCAGCCTGCACGGCCTGAGGACAATGCTCTGCACCGCTCTGCCATGACACATTGCATTCACTTCAGTGGAGCTGGCAATGAACCAGTGGCCAGACTGTGTGGAAAACACCAATGCATTGAGCCCTCGACCTTGATGCTTTGCTGTTTCAGCAGACCTTCTGTGGTACCCCCCTATCACAGACACTCGAGACCTCAAGTAACCTTTTGACCACTAGTGATGTCTAAGCACTGTTTTCACTTGTAATTATTAAAAATGAATACCTCGACTTCTACTGATTGGATTATAATTATATGATATTTTTGTGTGCTTTGAAGTCAACTCTGTTTGTGAAAAATTGGGTTGTTGGTTAACTGGTCAACCAGGAGCCACAATTGTTATCAAGGTAAGGCACAAGCAAACCTCAAAGTAACCTGTGCTGACTCTCTGGTAGCTTGGCACATAGCAGACAAGGCTTAACTTAAGGGCAATGTGTAAAGTATTTGTGCAACACTTCAAACAGTAGCACAGTGAAAATACCACATAAAAAGGATCCCATATAAGGTTAAAATAATAGAGCTTGATTTAATTAAGAAAACAAGACCAAACCGACAAATATTCAATCAGTAGAACTTGAGTTATGAATCTTTAAAGAATAAACAGTAGAATAGCTCTTAGAAGCAACAAGCGTCAACCAGGGATACCTGGTCGTACTGAAGCAGGATAAATTCCAGATTTCAGGCTGATTGTGATGGAAAGCAGGCCAACTACAGAGTCCAAGTTCAGTCTGCTGAACAAAGTACCCTAAATCCTGGTTGCAGAGCATTGCGTGGATCCAAGGTAAAGATGTATCACACAGCCAATATAATGCAGTGATTCTGAGATGCAGCGAGGCTGCGTGTTGAGGCCCTGTTGCATCGTTGTCGAGGATGAGATCGACAAGGTTTCAAATGCGAAGGCTGGTGTCTGGGATGCAATGCGCAGCCAGGGTGATGCATCGGTTCAGATGAGCAGTGAAGCTGCAATGTGGATCTTTGGCATCATTGTTGAGGCGGCCTTTGATGAGGGAATGCAAGGATCTTCTCTAAGGAAGCATTGAATAGTGGTGGTTCTGATGGTGATGCGTCAAGCCCAAGATGTGCCATGCAGCACCAATGCAAGTCTGTTTCAATGGGTACAATGCACGCAGCAGTGGCGATGCATTGGTTCTGCATGACAACAAAGAAGTGTCAGTTTCGCTGGAAGCACCTTAGGCCCGTTTCCAAGGGTCCTGGACTGGGGTGGTATCATGTTGCAAGGTACACTTACAGATGGCAGAGCCCAGGTGCAGAACCATAGTGGTTGGAAGCCTTTAAGTCCATGTGACTTCGATCAAGAAGCCAGCCAACTAAGCAGCAGGTGGCAGGTCAGGACAACAAAGTAGGAGTCCAGTAGAGTGGCAGTCGTTCAGCAGCACAGCAGTCCTTCTTTCTGGCAGAGTATCCACAGGTCCAGAAGTATACTAAAGTGGTGGTGTCTGAAGACCAGTTCTTATACCCAGTGGTACCTTTAATGTGGGGGAGACTTCAGAGACATGCCTTTAAAGTGCACAGATGTACTGCCCTCCCTGCCATGGTTCCAAACTAACTACTGGGGGTATGCAGTTCTTTGTGTGGGTACAGACACAGCCTATTCAGGTTTGAGTAAGGTTGTGTCCGGCTCCTATCTCCCATCCTGCTCAGGATGGCCCATAAAGTCACACCTAATTTCCCACTGTCTGTGGCTGTCTAGGAGTTATACTCAAAGACCGACTGCCCACTACACCCAGTCATGTGACCAGAGACAGTCAGCAGGCACCAAATGGCTAAGGCAAGAAAACGCCAAGTTTCTAAAAGTGGCATGTTCAGAATTGGAATTCAAAATTTAACTTCTCCATAAGTTAGGATTTTGAATTCTGATTCCAGAGACACCAAACTTGAAGAGGTTATCTTTTCCAAATTGAAATTAAGACAATTTCAAAGTTAACCTATGGGAGCCTTGTATGGGTGAAAAACGAATTTAGGAGTTTTTCACCACCAGGACATTTAAAACTAAAAAGTACTTGACCAACTTTTTAAATACACTGCACCCCGGCCTATCGGCTGTCCCAGGGCCTACCCTCATGGTTAGTTAAGTGTATTAAAAAGAAATGTTTAGGTTTGGAAAAAAGTTTATTTTTCCAGCTCAACACGGCAGTTTAAAACTTCACACAAAGGCTTCAATTGAGGGCCTTGACGTGTTTAAAGGACTGCACAATTAGTGCTGCAGGCGCACTAGTATATTTTAATCAACAGGCCCAGGGCACAGGTACTGCCACTTTACTAGGGACTTAGAAGTAAATTAAATGTGCCAGTGGGGTATAAGCCAATTCTACTGTGTTTTAAGGAGAGAGAGCACAAACACTTCAGCACTGGTTAGCAGTAGTGAAGAGCACAGAGTGCTAAAAGCCAATAAAAATGGGATCAGAAAACATGTAGATGAAGGCTAAAGGTTTGGGGATGACCCTACAAAATGGGCCAAGTCCAACAGTTGTGCATTACATTGACAGCAGTATAACAATAAACCACAGTGATGAGGAAGGCAAGCAAGAAAGTTCCTTATTAACACCCTGGTACAGTGAGCTTTCCTATTCCAAAAGTGAGTACACAGCAGTCCATAGCTGTTGTCCACTCCACTATTTGCATCCTTTGAATGTATTGTTGTTTGACCTGTCAGCTCTTGCAATGGTTTCCCCCGTCTCTTTGGCTTCTGACCTCCTGTTTTGATCCTGTGAAGAATTTATTTTTTGCTGGCTTTAGGACTCTGGGCATGTTACCATTACTGACTTCTGCTAAAGTAAAGTGCTCACTGTCTAAATGGCACTGATAATTGTTTTATCCATGATTGGCATATTTGAGTTACTATTAAGTCCCTAGTAACGTGGGTTATGTGTGCCCAAGGTCTGTAAATTAAATCCTACTAGTGGGCCTGCAGCACTAATTCTGCCACCCACATGAGTAGCCCTGTAAACTTGTCTCAGACCTGCCACTGCAGTGCCTGTATGTACTGTTTTAACTGCCAGTTGCTTTATGGTAAGCGCACCCACTTGCCAGGCCCAAACCGTCCCCTTTACTACATGTAAATCACCCCTAAGCTAGGCCCAAGGCAGCCTCCTGGGCAGGGTGCTGTATATTTAAAAGGTAGAACCGGTACTGGTGTGTTTTACATGTTCAGTGAAATACTGCTAAATTAGTTTTTCGCTATTGCAAGGCCTATCTTACCCATACAGTAACATTAGGATTGCCTTGAAATATCTTTTCAGTGTAATTTCACATTGGGAGCAGATAGAGATGTGGAGTCTCTGAACTCACAATTTAAAAATACATCTTTTGATGCTGTTGGTTTTTAAGTTGTAAGTTTGAAAATGCCACTTTTAGAAAGCAGGCATTTTCTTGTTTAACCATTCTGTGCCTCTGCCTGGCTACGGAATACATGTCTGGGTCAGTGTGACAGATGGGCTGTTTGTGAATTCACTCTAGACCAGTGATCTTCAAACTTTTTAATGTTGTGCTCCCCAGGGGAAAACAATAATAATTGCCCCCCCTGACATTTTTTACAATTATTCTGTGAAATTGGCAGTGTTTAAATATGTCTAGACTTATAGAAACATTGCAGTTTTGTTACTGTTTTGAAAATGCAATGAAATACATGAAGCCAAACATGCTATTCCAATCAGGCAGGGATTACTACCAGGTAAAAGTATCCAGAGTGTGAATTTTAGAAGTGGTAGTGACACATACTTCCTGCTAGGATATAAATGACAAAATAAGTTGTGGATGGGCCATTACAGAGTGGCTTACTGCTGCTAATTTGTTTTCAGCTTAAAAAAAAGCTGTGTTATCAGCATAATTCTTCTTTTGGTGAGAGCCTGGCACCTGCCCTTGGGTAATTTGAGGCCCTCCTAAGGCGGAATGCCCCCCAGTTTGAAGATCCCTGCTCTAGACAGCACACAAAGGGAGCTGAGGTGTGCCCTGCATATCCTGATGGGTCTTCCGAGGCTAGAGTGGTGGGAGGAGCTGACACTTGCATCTGAATAGGGCTGTGCCTGTCCTTCAACATATCAGTTTCCAACCCACCAGGGCAAAGGCAGGGTTGTGTGGACTACAAAGACCTTCCTTTGAAGTTTGCCTACTTCAAAGGCAGAAAGGAGAATAAGTATTGGACCTCTGAGACCACAGTTTTAGAATACCTCTGTACTGAGGACTTTCTCCCAGAAAGACAAACTAGATGCTGTCGGAAGAACTGCCACTCTGCCTGTTGCTTTGCCGTGGTGGCTTGCTGCTTCTGTCCTGGGAGTGAAAGCACTAGACTTTGCTTTCTACATCCTGCTTCCAAAGGTTCTCCAAGAGCTTGGATGGAGCTTGCCTCCTATTAGAAGTCACAAGGACATCAAAGACTTCATCTGCCAGTACCTGGGCTCTCTTGCAGAGAGTCCTGACTCACCAAGTGGTGCCAAATACAGTTCTGGGGCCTTTGGAAGTAAGTTCTGGTGCAAATAAGAAGAAACCAAGTACATCGACTACAGAGAGACTTCAAAACGGGAGCTGCTGTCCGACTCTGCACCTCTGCCTGCACCAGAGCCGTGGTCCCTGCTGAGTGCTATGACTGTGACCTACGCAGCAGGCCCAAAGCCAGCACAGTACCTCCGAAGTCCTGCCATTGTGTGAGTCCTGAGTGCCGTGTCACTTACGTCCATGACACCAGACTCTGACTCTGCCAAAGCACCTGTGGTGTGACTGGGACACTGCAAAGTCAACATCTGGTGTCTTGACCTGCTGGATTCGACCCCACCACATCATAAGGAATTGCCACCTTGCCACCGACACCACATCTCCTCTGCAGCCGTAAGGAACCAACACCTCACCTCCCCTGTCTCGCAGTAAGGAACCAACGCCTTATCTCCCCAACTCTGTGCAACATCTTTGCTTCCTCATCGTTCTAAAGGTGCTGTACCTGTAATCCGTGTGACTTCATAACTGGCACGTCCTATCTTGCGAGTGGCACCGGACTGTTGGAAACGGCTCCCTCAAGACGTCATGAGAGCCTCAGTTGGAGCTATGTGTGTTTTAAGTGCTTTACTGAGATTTAGGTGGTCATTATGAACATGGGGGGAAATACCTCCGACAGCCGTGGCAATGTGAACAGTAGACCGTCATTGGCGCTGAACAGCACCTGCCACATAATGATGCCAAAAACAGAAACCTCTAAAACTTCTGCAACCTCCAGACACCGCCAGGGCCCTTGATGGTGGAAAGGCTGCACACCCCACCCCGCCACTGCCAAGCAGACAAATCCTCCGCCCTCCAAATAATGATGCACAAATCACTGCAGCGGTTAGTGGATGTCGAAGGACAATTGGCGGTACGGACCGCCACGGCCAGCAATTGGACCCAACAGCAAGAAATGCACACATTGGCATGTTTGAAACCCACATACCTGACACACATCCACAACACTATAATACACTCACATACACACCCCACAATCCTTGCAATACCAATAGGACAACTGAGATTGACAACACAACATGCAGACACTGAACGCAACATCACACAAGTCACACACCCAACCACACAACAGCACCCTCACGAATAATCCTGCAACGCACGACCCACAACACACACCATGGCACCCTCTAAGCACCCCCGCTTCACAGAGAGGGAGCTAAGAACAATGGTGGACGAAATACTGAAGGTCGAGCCACAAGTCTTCGGGGAACGGGTCCATCACACAATGCATCGCCAGGAAGATGGAGTTATGGTAGACTATAGTAAACATGGTCAACGCAGTGGGAAACCATCCTCGCACAAGGGACGACATCCGCATGAGATGGAATGACCTGCACGGGAAGGTGAGGTCTATGGCATCCAGGCACAACATTGCGGTCCAGAAGACTGGGGGAGGACCCCCACTTATGCCCCCCTGAATACACCAACTGGGAAGAGAAGATACTGGTTATCCTGCACCCTGAGGGCCTCACTGGACTCACTGGAGGACTTGACTCGTGTAAGTCATCTACAATTACTTCCTATCCACCATACCTGTAATGCATGTACCACCCCATGCCTCCAAATACCACCAGGACCACTACACAACCCTGGCCACAATCACTAAATTCAGCCACCCTGCATGCTCACAAACCCACTGACAGGCCCAGCCCTCCCCGTGCACAGCCACCTACCCCTGCAAGGAATAACAATGGCACTACTGCACCCACAATGCACCTCCACATCCCATGCAAAATGTAAGGACAACTCCACAATAGGTCCCTGCATGGTCCGACAGGGGAATAAACAGCACAAAATAGGGCATGGCTGTGCATCCTTATTCAAATTAGTAAATGTAATATACATGTCCATTCCCCCCCACAGGCACCACCACCCATGCCATCCTGATGGAAAGGCCAACGAGTGCCAGCGCCCCACATGGAGACAGAGGGCCCACTCAGGACGCTGGGGAGGGATGTATGAACAGTGAGGATTATCCTGGCCTGTCACACAGTCCTGGACTGCCACCCTCCAGCTGCCCCACCCAGGATACCACTGACACCCCTACCACCCAGCCACCAACAACAGCTCTCGCCAAACAACCCCACACCAGTGTCTCCAGGACACAGACTGGCGGACCACAAGTACTGAGGCCAGTCACCACCAACTAACAGGCAGGATGATGATGGTCCCAGTGCAAGTGGGACTGCCAGACCTGTGAAGGGGACACAAACACAGGGGGCTATGCCCAGTGGGGGGCATCAGTGGCCCAGGGAGGAGGCCAGAGGATGGATGCTGCAGCCCAGGAGGTGATCTCTGAAGTCCTGGGAACATACCACCATACACAAGACAAGATGGGCCAGATCCTGGCCACCCTGGAGCAGAGTCAAAGGCTGTAGATAGCCCAAGATCAAGATACCATGGAGCAGTGGAAACATCTCAATGCCACCATGGCCACTAATGCAGGGGTGCTGCAGCACCACTACCCAACCCATCCTGAGACCCCCACAAACCTGGAAGCCCCTACCACTGCCCAGGACACAGACCTGCCCTCTATATCAGCAGAAGCAGCTGGACTGGTGGCACTGGCAGAGGACACACAAGAGACCTGTACCCCTACCCGTGCAGCCAAGCACCAGACACTCAAACGAGCCCTCAGACCCAGATATGGCACTATAACAACTGCCAAGACCAAGGCCCCCACTAAGAAGTGACTTTGACCTGAACTGTCTCCCAAGTGTGCCACTGTGCTGCCATCCACACCTGCCAATAGCAACTTAACAACTTGCAAGTGACATATGGACCAATACCCACTGCCACGTAGTATGGACATCCATCATGAGCCCACTCCCTATCACTGTACAGCGTACCAATCCAATTGTGACACCAAATAAAACACATTTACACCAGTTCGTATGTCCCCTGTTATTATGAAAAGTCCATTGTAAGTGTGAATGCATTTGCCAGTCAATTCCATAATCATACCTTTATTGCAGGTATGGTACCCCACGCACAACATCATCTGGAGTAATCCAAAATGTACACCATGTTTGTTTCCATGACCCATGCCACCTTATTCTTCAGGTAACAGTGTCAATGACTACAGACACCACATCCCCAAACAAATGATTCAGACAAACATTATGCAGTGCAGACAACATCATCAGTGAACAGTACCTCATAGTCACTGGAAGTATAGTTGGATCAGTTGGTTCCTGGAGTGCACATCTCCCCCCTCTTTATCCTCACCATCACTCTCATCCCCTCTCAGAGGTAGCAGGTCTGGATGTACAGCACCTTCCTCCTCTAGTAGGGGGGTAGCTCTCCTCACAACCAAGTTGTGCAGAATGCAGCAGGCTACCACTATTCTACACACCTTGTCAGGGCCATAGCACAGGGATCCCTCAGAGAGATGGAGGCAACGAAATCTAGCCTTCAGGAGACGTATAGTGCTCTCAATCACCCTCCTATACGTCCATGAGCCTCATTATAATTCCTCTCTGCATCTGTCCAGGGATTTCTATGAGGTCTCATGATCCATTGCAATTTGGGGTAGCCAGAATCACCTGCAAAAGTTGTTGAAACCGGACTCTAACAAACTGCCAATACAGCCTGGCTGTCAGCTAGGTACTGATCCAGTGTCATACACACTTACCTATGAGCCAACCGCTATACCCTTGTAGTTGTTCCATCATGTGTGGCACACTGCTGTTCCTCAGGACAAAGGAATCATGAACTGATCCTGGAAACATGGCATTTACATGTGAAATGTACTGGTCAGCAGTACACACCAATTGTATATTCATTGAGTGGAAGTTCTTCCTGTTCCTGTACACCTGTTCATTCACTCTTGGGGGGGATGAGAGCTATGTGGGTGCCATTGATGGCACCTATCACATGGGGAATGTTAGAAAAGGCATAGAGCTCAGACTTGATGGCGGGGAGTTCAGCCCTTTGGGGAAACTTGACATATGTCTGCAGGTGTTGTACAAATGCATCCAGGAATTTGGACAGGACGAAGCTAAACATTGGCTGTGAGAACCCTGCCCACTGTCACCTGAAATGAGCCCATAGCCAAGAAATGGAATGCAGAGAGCACTTGCACTTCAGTAGGGATGGCATGCTGATTCTGATTAGCCGGTCTCAGTACAGGATCCAGTAAAGCACATAGGTCATAGATTGTTGTACGATTGAGTCTGTAGGTGACAATGATGTAATGTTCCATCATGGTTTACAAATCAACAAGAGGTCTGTACACCCATGGGGCCCTCCCTTGCCACATGGGTCTGTACCTATGGGGAGGAAAGAACACATATGAGGGACACACATACACATGCAAAACATGTTGTGTATGAATAACTGCTGTAAATAGGTTGGTTACACACACAAGTGATGCAAGATGTACAATATTTGGGGCATGTATGCATTGATACCTCTGGACTGATCTGGACTGATGTGAGGAACAGACACTCATGTGGGCATTTGAGAAAGGACTGGAATCTGAAGGCCCTGTATGGTGCCCCTGACCAGGAAATATGTATGTGGTGCTAGCAAAATAGCAGCCTCATGCCATCCGGATATGAAGGAGTAAAAGTGAAATCATTCCGTTAGCGGTAGTTGTCATGGCGGAAGGCGGTGTTCCCCGCACCGCACCCATTCATTGGTTTACATGGTTGTCAATGGGGAACCTGGGCCTATCATGATTGCCGCCGTCGGTGACAGTGCACACCGCCGCAGAGTGTACGCCATGTCGTCACCCAAATATCACTTGACCTTCCGATCCTGTGCATGAAAGTACTCCACTGAGTGTGCTGCTGTGTCCTGACTCTGGTTACTCTAAGGGCACGAGTCACAGGGATAAGGGCCCCAGCCTTCACCACAGAGGAGCTGAAGAAGCTGGTGCACGAGGTCCTACCCTTCTATGCCAAGTTATATGGGCGACCAGAGGAGCAGGTGATTTGGCAGTTGCCTTGCATGCCTTGCATGGATGTGTGTGATGGTGGCAGATGCCTGTATGCATGTGTGATCGATTTGTAACTGCACAGGTGTAGATTGTGTGGCAAGTACTGTGAGTGAGGCGGGAAAATGATCCTGTAAAGTGTCTGTCCCATAGGGGACGATATGTCAGCTGTATCAAATGGGCATATCCTGACATCTGTTTTTCTTCTTTGTGTGTTCCATACAGGTCAGCACCCATCAGAAGAGGGGACTCTGGCAGGCCATCGCCAGGGAGGTGCGGACGCTGGGGGTCTACAGCGGAGCACCCACTGCAGGAAGTGGTGGGAGGGCCTGCGGCGCTGGGCCTGGAAGACCTGCGAGGCCCAGCTGGGGAAGGCCTTTCAATGAGGAAGGGGTGCCCTTCGGACCCTGGCCCCCCTAATGTGTCGCATTCGGGCAGTGGCATATCCGGATTTGGATGGGCGCTTGAAGGCAGCACAGCAGCCACAAGGGGGTGAGTACCAACACCGTTTCATATCACTTTGATGGATGTGCTTGGGTGCTGTGGTATGTATGCTGTCTAGTGCCAGGCACTCTGACAGGTGTCTTCCAGCAGTCCTGCCCCCCATGGACGCAGAAGTGGTTAGGGGCACGTCTAACAGTTCATCAGGTCCATGTGTCATGTGGGAAATGAGTTTTATGCTGGGGTAGTAGCCACTAGTCAGGGGCATAGTCATGACTTTAGTTGTAGGTGCTGCGTGTAGGTGTGTAAGCTAGATGAGAGTGCATGTGCACCACGTATGTACATCCATTCAGGTATTTACAGATTTCTCTCATGTTTTGTCTCCCCACCCCTGTGCTCTTGTGCTCTTTGTGTACATCAGCATCATCTGGCGAGGGAGCAGTGGCACCGGCGAGTGGGGATGCAGCGGCCCACAGTTGCAAGGAGGCAGAGTCGAATGACGCCAAGGGGACCAGTGGGTTGGAGGGCAAGGGGAGTACCACGGGGGAGGCAACTACCCCTGGAGGTAGTGACTCTGATACCTCCTCCGATGGGAGCTCCCTGGTGGTGGCGGACCCTAGTGGGCCTACCCATTCTGAGTCATCTTCCGCTACCCCCATACCATTACCGCCTTCCCAGTTGCTCCCCACCGAGGTGATCGCTCACCCAGAAGGGTGGGCGTCTACTTCGTCCCAGGCATCTCATCCCCTGCCGCAGTCAGCCCTGCTGCCCTCAAAGAGGAGGCTATTGACCTCCTGAGGACCATCTCTGTAGGGCAGACAACCATTGTGAATGCCATCCAGGGCCTAGCATCCCAGATGCAGCAATGCAATGCATACCTGGAAGGCATTCACTGTGCCATGTCTGGCCTACAGAGATCTTTTCAGGCTCTGGCCTCCTATTTGACAGCAGCCAGTGTCCCTGGTCTTTCTATTCCCCCTCCAACCACCTCAACCCCTTCCAGCACCCGACTCCCTTCACCCTTCCCAAGCACACATTCAGACAGCCATGCACACATATCAACACACAAGAAGCACACAGAGAAACACAAGCACCACACTTCTCACCACAGGCATACACACAGCCAACATTCAAATGCACACATGACAACATCCACTTCCCCCAGTGTGTCCACCTCTCCTGTCTTTCACCTCAACATGCACACCCACTAGCACTGCACCCTCAGTCACTGCTCCTGGGCCCATTCTTGCAGTCACCACTACATCCACTACATCAGACATCCAGTCATCCACCCCAGACACCACACCTGCACCCACCACAACGACATTGACTGACACATACAGCACACTCACCAGACCTGCAGACACCCAGACAACATCCATTTACACTGGCAGCCTGTCTTGTCCCACTGTGTCCCCCACCCCTCCTTCCAAGACACTCAAACGTTTCCAGACACCCACTCAACACATATCCACCACACCTCAGCATACTGTACAGGCACATGCATCCACGTCCAGCACACCTACACCAGTTACAAGCACTCCCTCTACCTCACTCCCACACCTTCAACCATGTCCACCCCAACTGCCCCTAAAAAACTTTTCCTGTCCTGTGTTGACCTTTTCGAACCCACTGGCCCACCCCGTCTCACCCTAAATGTGCCCATCTCCTTGCCCTGCCCACTCCTTCCTCGTCTAAGTCCGCCCCAGTCCACCCTTCCCATTCCTGTGCCCCTTCCCCAGAAAGGAAGAAGCCCCATGCTGCCCCAGGTCCATCTGCCACCCCCTAGTCCAAGCCTGCTCCCCCACTTTCCAAGAGCAAACCCAAATCTCCTCCACCTCCCAAACTTAAGCCCAAGACCCCCCTCCCAGACGTAAGTCCCCATCCCCGCAACCCCCTGCCCCTGTTCCCTGAAGTGCCTGGCCACCCCATTGATGTCCCTTTACGGTGGAGTACCCTGTGCACATGTGGGAGTCAAGGTCGGTCCATTTGGGCCCTTCAGGCTGTTTCTCTTGGACTGGCCAATGGCCTGATTTGGACATTCCTTTATTTATTTTTGCAATAAAGATTGTGTGCCCAGTGGTGCTGTTGGCACACTATGGAGACGTGGTTCATTGTTTCATTTTGGGGGTGTGGTGTGCACATATATGTACTTTGGCCAAGTTTTATTTGCCTTGTGTTGGGTAAGTACCTCTTGTTCTGGTGTGTATGGCTTGTGATGGTGTTGTATGGCTTGTGATGGTGTGAGGGGTTGGGTTGAGAGCGTGTTGCAGGGTGGGTGAGGTGGGTGGGTGTGTAACTGTGCCCTTTCTTCCCTCGTTTATTAGGTTTCGGTACTCACCCTTGTCGTCTTCATCGGCGGTCACGGTCGTGGAGGTATATTGCAAGGAGCAGGACTGGCGTTATTTGCAACTCTCTCTCCATGTCTGCTTTGGCGTGTTGTGTGTGCCTACAGTGAGTGTTTCCTTTTATTTGGTTTGTTTCCGCCATGCAATTTCCCGCCCCGGAACTGACGGTGGTCTTGTGCTTCATTATTTGTTGGGTGGGTGGGACCTTTCCGTTGGCCTGTGGACGGCCTCTTCCATCGTTGTTGGCACTCCAATGCTGGTGGTGTGTGGATAGCCCGCTGGCTGTTTCTCATGTGCTTCAATATTTGTCGGGACTGCCAGCCTGTTGGGGGTAGATACCGCCAACGCCGGCGGAGTGGTTATTGTCACTGTGTTCATAATGAGGGCCTTAATCTTTAAACAAATCCTATCTTTAATTGTGTATGATGGATTTTTGTTGTTTTGGTCTTGTTTTACTCAGATAAATATTGGCTATTATCCTAAACTGATGTGGAGTACTTTGTTGGTGTTTTCACTGTGTTACTGTGTGTGTGTACAATTACTTTACACATTGCCTCCAAGATAAGCCTGACTGCTCATGACAAGCTACCAAGCAGTTATCTTAGCTGTGTGACTCCCTTACCTTGACTAGAGTGAAAGGTCGGGGATTCCCCTTACAGACTAGGTGGTCTCACACATTATTGTGTCATGCTTCATCATCGTTTAACAACGAGGTTGAGTCTGCCCAGGTGGTACCATCCTACCTGGGTGGGGCGAGGTAGTCATATGATGAAGCATGACACAATAATGTGAGTGAGGCCACCTAGCCCGACCATTCAATGAACACCCGGCTACCATGACCACATTGGTTCTCAACGAGTAGACCACCAAGTTGGTAAACTACGAATCAGTGGAACGGGCGAACATATCCCGTTCTGGACATCCCCCATACATTCTTGTGCTATTGATCCTAAAATAATATACTTTTGTGCCTATGCTGTTACTAGCTTCACATTACAGTACATCTCTTTACTCTCTGACTAAGTTTTTAATCACATTGATAAAGCGCATGGCTCCTTCATATTTAATTTCTTTTTAGATTTGGACCCTTCTTCAATGTTCAAGATGTCTCTATACAGTAGCCCTGGTGGCCTCATGCCCCTTTATGCATAATGGTTCTGTGCTTGATTTTTTATCATTGATTGCATTTTAGTTTTGATTCTGACTTTGATTTTGAATGGTTATCCACTCCTAACACAGCTCAATAGTCATGTCCTAGCTTAACTCCCTAATTATATTGCTCTATGTTTTATACCACTGTCCTCGTGCTCATAGATACCCAAATTGACACTCTGTTAAAATGTTTTCTTGTGTGTCAAGGTCTTCCTCAATTGCAAGACTATTTCACTGTTCCGTAGCTGTGTGAGGAGCTTTAAAGGACTATTCGTTTCCATTCATATGCTCAGTTTCCTCTAACCACCATATTTGGGTCATTCACTTTGGGGAGTATCGCTGGTTGCCTCACGTGGCAGAGGTGTTTATTTTGGGTTGCTTGGTACTCCCTTCTGTATTATGTTTATTAGGGCATTTGAATCACCTTCCTTGTGCTAGAAAATATTCCCTAGAGTATTTTGGTTTATTTTTTCTTTCTGAGTTTGAAGTCGGTGGAATTTCGGTGGAATTTCGGTGCCTGTACCGGAACCAGTACTATCAGGACTGGCATGGCTGTTATTGTTGGTGTGCCACCTAGTACTTGCACAAAGGCATTGCCTCCTTCTAGATGAGTAGAAATGTGAAAAATACAATCTTATCAGATGTCTCCCATTGAGATAAAACTGCATTATTTACTTTTGAATGTCCTGAAACTACTCAATTGTTCTTCTCTGGCTCTTTTTAAAATAGTGTGAGAGCGCCTTGTTGGAAACTCAATTCTTTTATGCTCTGCATTTTTTAGTTATCAGCAGCTTTCTTAATTTCATCTTGCCTAACATCTCACAGCAAAAGGTGTTAAGAGCAGGATACTCAAATGTAGTTTCGTCTGCAACCCCCACCCTGTCATGCTTACCTTGGTTCATAAATAATTCAGGGATTCTCCTCTCTACCTGTGTTATAAGACACAATGGATGGAAAAGGCAAGAGGTGGCCCAAAGGTTCCTGCTTCTTATGTTCTGACAGCCCCCCTGCATGACATAACTATATCCTCCTTCCCTTCAATTGTTAACGTTGTGGCCCTCAGGCGCCTACACTTCCTACTTTTTTCTTCAATTCACTATTTCCATTTTCTGCAGCTAGTGAACCAACCAAATTAATAATCAGGACAATCATGAAAAACTCTAGTACTTATGTTAGAGCTTTGTGTTATCTTACTGGAAGGAGGATTTGTTTGTGGCCAAATCTGAGAAAAAACAATGCTTAGAAAAGGGAATAAAGAAATCAGTAGCATTTCAGCATTTCAGGGCATCTCACTCGCGCACCACTTTCATCAGTTGAACTCATAGTGCTACTTTACCTCCTATTGTCTTCACTGTAGAAGTACCTGACGGGCTATTAAGGGTTACCAGATAGATTGTCTATGGTGCACCAAGCAATTGGACAGCAAGAAAAAGCTGGTAGATGAGCTAGCAAAATTAAGCACAGCAGTGAGAGTTAAAAAGGTCTGGGCATGGAGTATGGGGTCTGTAGGGCAGCTTTGGAGTAAAGCACTTTTTAGAGGGACACACTGACATGTAGTCTGTGAGTGGTGAGCTGATTAGTGTGCATCCTTAAGTGCATGTGTTGAATTCAAGGATGTTGTTGCTAAAGTTGCCCTAACAAAAAGGAGCTGAGATAGATGTTGTGGGTATTACAGAGACAGAGAGTGACAGATTTTCTGGATGAAACTTTTAGTAGGAAAGGGTTGCCAGATAACCTGCTCACAGATGATGGTCCACAGTTTGTTTTGAGGGGGATAGAGAAATGTCACCAAAAGTAGAGGATAAAAAACCGGAAATATTCCCCATGGAGAGATTCAATAGGGTGGTCAAAGAGTGTGTGCAATTGGAGATGAGTGCTGACAGGAATTGGAATAGGGTTCTTAAGAATTCTTTATAGGCGTATAGGTTCTCTCTACACTCCATCTACAGGCAAAGTTCGGTTTGAGTTGTTTAAAGGAAGGACACTCCATCCATCATTTTATTTTGTGATGTTGCCTTGTGCACCCTAAGTGGCTAGGGTATTTCCAGACGTGGGTCCCTTGCTTTCTGCATCACTGGATTCAAGCTAGCCTGGCTGATGAAGGATGATACCGTGAAACCGGTCCCAGGATGCTTGAATCCTGTCCAGGGAGGACCTGACTTGGCAGTTCAGGCTGGACTCCTCCCATAGGGAGCAGGGTCAAGGCTGATTTGCATATGGCTGGGTCTGAACTGGGGTGACGTGGCAAGCAAAATAATGATGGATTAAACCCAGATCTGTGACTGGGGGTGATTGTTTGAAAAGTTGAATAATTTTATTTTGTAAAGGAAGGAGAGCCAATACAGAAATGTCTCTAGGATGGGAGATCTGGTGAAAAGGTACCAGTCTTTAATGGGATATGGGCTATGGGTGGTTGAAAGCAATTAAATTTGTAGCCAATCGAAAGTCCAAATATGATCTGTGTAGAGCAGTCTCACAACACAAGTTTTGTGTTGGGGAGCGAGTTTTGATTAAGAGTCTGCTAAGGGCTGGAGGTAATTCCAAATTTTCTGGTCCATTTAAAGTTGTGAAGTTGTATCACAATGCTGTGAAAGTGGAGGGTGGAAGGGTTTTGAATCTGAATGGGATCATGGCATACGAAGGTCCTATATTGACATCAAACATAAAGGAATCATGGGTACAATCTTATGAAAGGCTATACATGAAATTATTTGTTATAGTTTATTTTCTTTGGTTCTTGACAGTAAAACATGCTCTTGTTTTGTGTTGGTTTTGTGTTTTTTGTATTTTTATTCTGTGTTTTGTTTTTTGTGGTTTGTTGGGGGTGAAGGTGTGTGGAATCTAGAGTGCTATCTAGATTACAATGGCAATGTTGGCACACATTGCAATTCTAGGGATGTGATGTGAGTGGAGTTCTATCACAAGCAGTTGAGTCTGTTGGAAGGGAGGCACTCCTAATAAAGAACCTAACTACAACATATCTGGATGGCGTTGTCTTTCACACTCCTGTGGAACAAGGAGCAGTGATAAGCTCATGGGTGCCTGGTCAACCAACAAATGGATACATCAGGACATTCCCAGGTGAGTCCCCTGTGGTATCATAGACAACTTGTCCAGCAAGTCCGATCTCACTTTCTGTTAGGGAGATAATTTGGTGGAAAGAATTCATTGATATAGGTTCACTGCTGAAGATCCAGGAGATGTGATGAGACTTGCTACACTAGGATAATCAGGATGAGAATAAGAAAGACATGTGAATGGTTAGAAAAGGAAGAAATATAGATAATTGGTTGGGCTGGTTCAGGCTGCTGGCATGTATTTAAATTGAAAAGACTCTTCTCAGTGCACTAGGTCTATGTTTATATAAATCCAATATATACAAACCATACAGGATGTATGTGGAGGAACATCTGGCTGTGGTATGATGAAGGGATTTAGGTTGATAATGCACATCTGGCTGACAATGAAGGGGTACCCTCAAAACATTATGGGATATACATACAGGATGGTAGCAGCCAGTGAAGGGTCACAAGACCTGACCAGACCTTTCAGCAGCTCTGAATAAAAGAACGTTTGTGAGTAGCAGGCAAGGCTGCTTGTTAATTCTGCTAGAAATACAAGAAAGGATAGTGTACATGGGCCCAAACAAACTGAGGTATGTATGCAGTGCCCGTAGGAGAGGTCACCCAGGCAGAAAATGAAGAAGAAGGTGGGAAGCAGTTTAAAAGAACGAGCACCTCAGGAAGCAATGCGCTACCTGCCACAGATTCTCCACCAATCACCGGTGAGAATGTGTAAAGACAGCAAACACCCAACTGGAAAAGGCAGATGCCCCTCAGTGAGTCCCATCCTTCATTAAATTGGAAGGCTGCTGAATGGTTGCAGTGTTCAGCAGCACAAGGTAGAATCAAAGAAACATTTTTATACTTTATGCAAAGCACTAGAACATGTTGGATCCTGAAGTCAGCATCCGAACAGTATAGCGTGGTGAGAGCCATGTTTTCTAAAGAGCTAAGTCTGGGAAAGGTGGAGGGCCCCTGCAAGGAGATATAACTTCCTGATTTCATAGTTTTCCTACAAAGAAGCCTGGTTGGTTAGGGTGATACACCACCTGTCACACGCATCAAGTGAGGTGGGGAATAACTGGATTGACTCACAGCAGTGCTCCCTTACATATATCACTGTAGATAAAACAATTGATCTTGTGAAGGCAGGGGACAAGGGTGTGATGGGTGATTGGCAAAAGCCAACACTGAGTCTTCCTTATGTTTCTTGCCAGTCCTCCTAGATAGCTTTTACCTGCTGGGTTCTCACTTTGAGAACCAATTGTAAAAAGTGCTTGCCCATGGACTTCTAAATCTTTGTTCCTCTTTCCAGATGTTTAGTATGTTTCTGGAATGGGCATTGCATGAGCACCACCTTCAAGAGGGAAAGCTGCCCTACTTGGACAATTTTATCTTTGTGTGTAGGCTAGGGTCTCAGCAGTACAGCAATTCAATGGTCTTACGTATTAGTGTCCTGCCAGCAGAGGTCCATTCTGCATTTAAAAATGGTTATGGTTAAGGCAGCATTCATGCTGGCATTCTTTGAGTCTGTGTATTTAATGGAGTTTAGCTTGAGTGGAGCTCTTGGTTGGGTTTAGGTGCACAATTGTCTAGGTTTCCACAGATTGGTGTTTCACTGTCATGAAGGTAAGCCCCTTTGCTAAGGTTTCTTGCATAAAACTTACTCCCCTTTGCTCTGAAGGTGGTCTGCAGCAACCCCAATATCAGACCACACTGCTCAAAAAACTTTCTGACTTACTACTCAGAAGTCTCAACCAAGATTGTAAATGAATATTGATGTTGCTCTCAATGATGATAATCAAGCAAAATGTTATCTGCCATTCATTATTATTTTACATTTAATCCAGAAGGCATTACTTTCCACATTGACCGCTGAGATGCATTTAAAGCCTATATCAGAGGTGTAACAATAAAATGGCACATGAAATTAAATAATTACATTTTAATGCTAAACTTAAAGAATTGGATAAACAAATAGATACATTTGAACATAATTTTATTACATCTAATAATCCTACTTCCAAAACACGTTTACAAAAACTTTGCTATGAATCCAGTTCACTTTTAAGCAAAAGGACTGGCATCCAAGTTTGAAATAACAAAGCAATTTATTTTAGTGCTAATAGATCTGGAAGGCTTCTGGAAAACTACCTTCATATGAAACAAGTCAAAAATCAAATAAATGCAATTCATGGACCTAATGCAAAAACTGCACTAACCCATTCAGAAATTGCTCATGATGTTTTAGAATTTTACTCCTCCCTTTACAGTAACCCTAATTCTATTGACACTCTTAATATAGATACATTTTTAGAGTCTTGTGGTTTATCTGTAATATCTCAATCAGATAAATCAAAACTAGAGATGCTTGTTACCAATGAAAAGATTGTGTTAGTCATTAAATCGCTTCAACTACTTATAGCACCAGGTCCAATGGTAAAACAGCAGAATTCTACAAATTGCTTTCTCCTCACCTTTCATCTCATTTATTCCAATTATTTACTCACCTTAGTATAACTGAAACTATTCTGGCTCCTTCACTGAAGAGTTGATCATTGGTGTCTGAAACCCAGATAAAGATCTAAAGATCTTACCAAAGTTTCAAACTATTGACCTATATCATTAATCAAGATTGCAAGCTATACGCAGAAATTCTAGGTACAAGAATATCCTCCATTCTTTCTAGTGGTAATCATGCAGATCAAACTGGTTTCATGAAAAACTCAATTAATAATATAAGACTGTTGTTCCATGCAATTGAAGCTAGTCCATCTTTAAATCTCCCCTTCGGCCTCTTGGCACTTGATGCTGAAAAAGCTTTTGATAAAGTCCATTGGGAAAACCTGTTCTGTACTCTTTCCACATTCGATTTGGGCAATCCATTTATATGCATGATATCAGCTCTCTACTCTTGTCCTTCTGCCAGACTATTTATCAATGGGCAATTTCCAATACTTTTTATTAACTTTTAGAGCACCCAGACCAAAGTTGTCCCCTATCACCATTACTTTTCTTACTGGCTATTGAACCATTACTTTCAATCATCAGACTTCCTAATGAAATCCCAGGTCTTGTTAATAACAATGTTATAATTAAAGCCTAAGTTTATGCAGGCAATATTCTTTTATATATTAGTAATCCAGATTCCTCAAGTCCTCATCTGCTCTTCCTCTCATACAAAACTATTCTCAGGTTTCAGGGTACACATTGCACTCTAATGAGTTTTTCCCTTTAACTGTCCACTACACTCCAGATATGCACACAAATAATGATATAGTATGGCAAAAATAAAAAATAGCATATTTAGATATTCAATTCTCTCACAATATTAAACAGTCAATATTTTGAATTGTGACCACATTCTCACTAACATTAAAGATACATTTTGCATTTGGCTTTCATTACATTTACCTTGGTGGGGAAAAATTGATCTATCAAGATGGTTCTTGTGCCACAATTTCTTTTTTTTATCTACGCTCCCACTTCAATTACCCCTTCAGTTTTACAAAAATATAGATAAACATAAAAGAATATTTATTTGGAATATAAAACCACCTTGTTCGAGCTATAAAAAACCTAAACATTGCTAAAGTTAAGCGAGCTCTTAGGTCGCGGGGTTATATTAAATATCATAGAGCATTTACTTTAAAAACAAGGTTCTCTATGGTTTAGTCACAAGGATTTATCTAACTCCCCCACATGGCTTCATATTGAGCAAGGATTTGTTTCACCCTTTCCTTTACATCTGGAATTATCCATATCTAATTCTGCTACCATAGTAAAATCCTCTGCCATTTTTAAATCCAACAAATTATTGTTGCAGGATTGAAACTCATTTCAATCACCTATTTCAACTACCATGAAACGTTTTGGTATGTATACCCCATTGATAAGGCTAAATGATGCCATTAAATTCTGGCAGTCATGGTATGTGTTTCTTTTTGTTTGGTGTGATGTGGACATGTATGGCATATGACTTGCCCCCTGATATGGCTCTTGTCTACATGTGGTGTGTGTGTTATTGAGTTTTGTCTGTGCAGACCTGGAGTGTGTTGATTTGTGGTAGTTTGCTTTGAATTTGATTGCACATGCATCCATTTAGGTGTGCATTCCTCACAGCTGGTTGGCGCAGGGGTATGTCCCATGGAGTGTGAGTTGTGTGTGCTTTGTTGCGTTGCTCTTCCCCCATTGTGTGACTGTGCATGACAATTGATATTGGTATTGCTTGTCACTGATTCATTTGTGGCCAGCTGATGTGTGCATGTTGTTTGGGGCCTTGTTCAACATTTGTGTCCCAATGCATCCTCCTTCCAAGTATAGTCCTGCTGCTCCTATCACAGCTGTGCAGGTATTGTTGTAGTGGTGTGCTTTGTGTCTTTTTTCTATTTGTCTCTGTGTACATTGGTCATGGCATTTGTTGATCCATTGTGCTATGAGTGTGTGTGATGTGTGTGTCGATTGCAGCATTGTTTGATGGTGGTGTTTTTGTGTGCCATGGCAGATTAATGTATATATGTGTGTTTTATATGTGGCCAGTCGTGGCCAGTGTTGGGTGTGAGTTTGTGGAATGTATTTGTAAATGTGCAGTAGTTGTGTTGTTGTTGCTGTGTGTGTGTGTTTATGTTGTGTAGCCTTCAGTGTCCCTGATCCTGTGTTGTGTACCTGTGTATATATGTGTGGTATTGGCGTGCAGTGTGTGCGTGTGTGTGTTGGCTGAAGTGTTCGTGTTGTGAATGTGTGGGTGTCTGTGTTGCAGTATGTGAGTGTGTTTCTGGAATGACAGGTGTAGCTGCTGGCCTTGGTATCCCCCCACTATAAATTGTTTGGTAGCACTACAATTTTGTTATACATATTAATGATACAGGTAGGTGCGTGTACTTACAGTTGGTGTCGTCCACATCGGCGTTGAATTTGTTGTCTTTCGGCGAGCAGGAGCAGCAGCATGACGTTTAGGAATGGCTCCATGGCAACTCCGGATGTGTTTTGGTGTGTCCAGGTGAGTGTCTTTAAACTGCTCGTTTTCGCCTGCTGATCCATGGTGGTTGGACCGTGGTGGTTACATTGGCAGTGTGCAACCTCATAATAGGTCCAGAGGAAACATGGTCTCTGTCGGCCTGTTTGTTACTCCAAAAGACTCCGGCGGTCTGTGCTGCCTGGCGGTGCCCCGCTGAGGTTCTTCTATTTACTTGACCTCCAAACTCATAATACGGTGGTCCGCTCCACCAGACTGTTGGTGGTCGGACCACCACCACCAACATGGAGGTCACAGGACTGCTAAACTTCTAATCAGCCCCATAGTCTGTTTCAATACCATCAGTAAAAGTTATACTTTAATTGTCCTTATATGCAACATTAGTGTCAGATAGCTATGTTTGTTTTCTTCTCTCTTCTTTAAGATACGTTTTTGCTGAATGGCAAATACTTTACTAAAATGATAAAATTGACAACCATTCGACCATTTTATGTTTAATCAAGTATTTTAAAGATAATTACCAATGTTTTAATACCAAATGTCAAATTCATACGCTTTCCCAAATATTTGATTCAATTTCCATATTCCCCAAAGAATACATGGAGAGCCAGGTGTAATGCATAATACCGGTTTTGTATTGTATGCAATTTTATCTTTGTTATAATTCTAGGTGCTTTTAAAGAGCCTTTACCTTCTACCCCGATGTTTGGATTTGAAACACATTTCTGCAGGTAGATTTTTTTCATTATGTTGAATCCTGGTTTCAGATGTTTGATGATAGACAATTGTATACTGCCACATAAATAGCTGAAGTAGAAGAAATGTAATGTGCGCTTTTTCATGCCATGAGTAATCTTACTGGTAAATTATTTACCAAATAGGTGATAAGGTACACCTCATTTTCATAGTTGCAGTTTGCATATGTCACCTAATATCACAAAGTGCTTTGCGTCATGTATATCAATAACATTGTGGACCTGGGTAGCACAGTGTCCCTTTACATCAGGTACATCCTACGGTGTCCTTTGTCTTAAGGATATTAGTCTGTAAATGTATTCTATTTTTTGTTACACAAAACATTTTTATCTCGCTTTTCATAGAACATCATTTACGACACATTTAACTTTTCGCTGCAATAGTGATCCTTATTAAGATGAACCTGGTATTTGTACAGTGAAAACTAAATATATTTGCTTTACGTAGTAATTACAAGGTTACTTGGCTAATACTCGCAATATTTTTGTCAAGGTGCTAAAAATAAAAAATAAATGTAAAGGTATGTCAGAAAAAAAAAATGTTGGTAAAAGCAATCTTTAATGGCTAAGTTACTCAAGCCTTGACACGGAATGAATCAACCCCAAACCCAGGAAGAAGGGCTTCGCTGAATATCAAAGAGCAAAAGCCTAGTTTTATCAAACGAAGAAACACACGGCTGACAAAGTCGAAAACACCGGGATCAGAAAAACACTGCTAAACACCTACAGCTTATACCCCTCAGAAAACCGTACTGAACGGCAAGCACATCACACTATACATGCTCGTTTCTGCTATAAAACGAGCTATACACAACAAAAAAAAAGGAAAGCAAAATTACAATAAGCAGTCTCCAATGCATAAACACCAGCTCCTTCTATAGCAGTCCTGAATATGATGCAAGCACACGCATGAAATGATGATACAGCAGAACGAGCACTGGTAAAGCCAATAGGTTTTGCCTTTTGGACATATTGGCTTTGCCAGTGCTGTTTGCCATTAGTGTACATCATCGGCAAAAACATTCTTTGCCGATGTTGTGCAGTATCAACCAAAAAATGCAAAACAAATAGAAATGACATGGCCACTGGCCGCATCATTTCATAGTTTTGCACATGTGTTATGAAGTATGCATGTGCATACGTCACCACTCACGCGTAAATCTCTGAAATTATGCTGGTGCCTTTTTTTATTTAATGATCCCAGATAGATTGGTACATTTTAAAAAATGTGAAATTTCACTAATGTGAAAATGCTTTTTGGAAGGCGGAGGGACCTGCGGCAATTTGCTACCAGTTCCACCAAACAAAATAAAAGACCACAGATGTGGGGAACGAGGGAGCACTGGGTGGAGGGTAAGCAATGAAAAGTGGACAGGTGAGGAAGGGAGAGCAGCACATCCACTGAATTCTTACTTAGATATAAAAAAGTAGTTACCTATGAGTGAGCAATAGCAGGATACAAGTCAGCCAATCAACTGCATAGTAAAGAGACTATGCTCGAGGAAGGGGCAAACACATACATCGACTAAGGAGCAGGAAAATGACATTGACCATAAAACAAACCAATGGTAAGCATTAGGCGAGCTGTAAACCCACTGTTTATTTTTGGTAAGTCTTTTTCAACTAGAAAGCTGGTGCTGACTGTTTCCTAAAATACATTTTACACACTACAATACACACACCCACAACCACAATTGAGGGCATTCACTTATGACAACCAAGCCACCAAACCAGAGAGCTGACTTTCATGTAAACAACTAGACTGGTCATTTGGATATACTCATGATACCTACAGGTCACCTACCAGATTATCTCAACACTAGACTTTCAGGAAGATGGACACAGGGCTTAATAGTGGAGGCCACTTGGCGGGGCTGACTGATGCCATATTCCAAAGCCCTCATTTTATTCAAGGGAGAGGAGAGGCTGCCAGTGTTTGCAATGCATCGAATGGCCATACGAAAAGTTTCATGAGCATGGCGAAGCTACAATGAAATGGTACCTAACTACAGGACTATAGGGCATATTTACAAGAAACTCGCACATCAGCACTGATGCGCCATTTTCCTTGTGTTTCCCCCTACTCCACCTAACGACACCATGTGGGTGTAGAATTTATAGTACGACACACCATGGTGGTCATTAGGACAATAGCGTCAGAATGTTTGCCACTATTGTGGCACTTTGCTGCACTAGCTTCAAACATTTTGACACAAGTGCAGAAAAGTGCAAGGAGGCCAATAGGTTACTATGGGTGTGTCTTTTTAACGTCTGCTTTGAGCAGATGTTAAAAATGACACCAACAATGGTGCAGTGAAATGTTGTACATTTCACTGTGCCATTTGTGCAGTCCTCCTAGCACCAGACCTCCCCCCTTGTATTCATTATGCCTGCTGCAGACATAATGTGGTGAAAAGGGGTGCATGCATTGCGCCACTTTGTAATTATGGCAAAGTTGTCTCCTTAATGCCACATTAGCATAAAAAAATGATGCTAATGTGGCTAAAGGAGGCGCTAGGGGCTTGTAAGTATGCTCTCTAATGTTATTTAGAGATGGGAGTTTAGATTATTGGGTATCACTTTCTTTGTGTTTCATGGTGTCTTAGCTGGACTTTTGGTTTATGGTTTTGCGATTCGTGTTGGAAGGGCAACAGCATTTTCAAGGGCTTGATAAAAAATAGTTCTGTTTCAGAGAAGTCTTCTGGGTACCATGCTGTCTATATATTACATAGACTTTAATATTTTAAGACTTAGGACCTGATTTAGAACTCGGCAGACAGGTTACTCCGTCACAATGGTGACAGAAATCTGCTGAAATCTAAATCCCATAGGATAGAATGGGATTTAAATTTCAGCGGACAGGATATCTGTCACTGTTGTGACAGAGTAACCCCCCATCCACTGAGTTCTAAATCAGGCCCTTAAAGTCTTAAGTCCATTCTTTGAACATTGGATTCATTTGTAAAGTAAAAGAAATAATTTCTTCATCAAGTATCATTGATATGGTAGACATTTATTATGTGCAGATAAGGTATAAATGCTATTTAGGTAAGTAATGCATGTACGGATCTGAAGAGGACACAGAGACTACTAAAGAATGTTCATTATTTTCCAGTTGCAAGTCAGTGTTTAAGCTAACCAGCACCAAGAGGTGCATGCCTATGAAGCTAAAGATAGTTATCTTTCACTAGCATCTTGTTATATTTCAGTTATGGAAAGTTCAGATTCGTATTAAGAGCACAAGGGGTTTGTTATACAGCTATATCATTCCTTTAGATCCTTTCAATGTTTATGTTAGATACAGCAGATTCATTAGATATTATTAAAGATCTCCTATTTGCTTTCAGATACCTATTTTGACCTGTAGATGTCTATGCCCTACAGAGTGACCAGGCAGAGTGGTGATCTCCAGTATTTCTGTTTACTCTGTTGACTCTTTCCCCGCTTCTATTCTATGTTCAACAAATTAAACTGCATGCAGCCAGTAGAGTATGTGGTGAGGCGGGTAGATTTTTTTCAAGAATATAAGCTTAGTGTTTTCTGATGCAGGAATGCAAAGTGACACTCCAGTATTCAACTTTCAAAGATCTGCAGGTAAAAAATCATTGACTTCTTTGTGCACAAACATGTCCTCTGAAGATGGAAAGTACTCAGCAACAGCGCCTGCCAAACCCCACTTATCGAGCTGAAAATCATTTGAACCTCATCAAAAAGGCCACACTTAGTTTAGTTGGATCAAAGGAAATCTAGGAATAGCAAAAAGGGCATTTCTAACTAACCTTAGTCCCAATGCAATTCCCATAGTCCCTTCATGCAGTACAATATCACCTCATTAACAACCAAGAAGCACCAACTGTTTCCAATTTAAAACAGCATTGACACGGAAGACTTCTGCAGACTCCTATAGGTGCCACCACCCTTGGAGAACAAAACTCTGTTTACTTAGCACATGATGTATACAACCATCTCACACCGCACATACAGTGTCTGTCTACAACTCATGCAAGAACGACAGTTGTAAGTTCAGCACTAATGCAGTTTTTCTATTTTCAACACTGCTGTCACATAAACCAGACAATAAAACATACTGAGAAATGCAAATCTGTGATCCCAAATGCTAGTTTCTCCTTAACTGCCTCCTAACTGGATCATTGGGCGGGGGTCGGAATGTTGCTCATGATACATTATGGACTGCACTTGCCAGTTCGATGTGGGCAAGAACACAGACCTGGCCATATTGGGCAACATTATGTGGATCATGGTCTTGAAGACATCAGGTGACTTTCTCACCCCGTCGATCAGAAGTTAACCTCTACTCACCAGTGCATGCCATCTAGTCTCCTCTGAAACACTTTTTAATCTCTCAACCAGTGGTTGCTCTTTTGCTGGGTGCACTGATCCTTGCGGGCACAATTTTGGACTACTCCCTAATTCTCCCCTCCCTGGACCTCGGGCTTTCCTGCCTGGGCCACAAACCTAGGCGACTCCATCTCTCACACTGTTGTTTCCCTGTGGCCAATTCCCAACTTCTGGCCCATGTTTTCTCTTATTTGGAGCACAGCAAGGGATAGGTCATCTCCCTATGTACTCTGTGGGCGGCTGCGAAAGCAACCACCCATAGCCAATTACTGAGAGACTTCTCCCTCACCAACAAATAGAGAGCAATCCAGCAGCGAGACCAGGAGAACAACCTTGTCTCCCTCATCCACCTTATGCTGCAGACCCATAGGTTCCTCTCCACTGCCATCTGGAGAAGGCCTGCATGGACCGTAAATGCACTTTTTACCTCCAAGACTGAATATGTGCTATCCCAACTATCAGGTCTGCTGATGGATGGTATTATCTTCAGCCAGCTGCAGAATATAGTTAATGAGATTGTGACCTTCAACCAGGCCCTGTGTACACCGGCGGTGGTGGCGGACTCTACCTGCCTGATACCTATTTTAAAGGTGTGAGCCTCCCCTGTCTCAACAAATCAGGCAGGGACCTCGTTTAGGGGGAGATCATCAAGGCGGAGATAGCACAGGCCATCTTGAACCTCTTGTATCATAGTGCCCTGGGGGAGGATGGCTTCTGAGCAGAGTTCTACAAGTGAGTGCGTGATAAGGTGGCAAATTCCTGCTATGAGGCCTTCAGGGAGGCAGAATATATAGTATCCCTCTTCTCTATGTCCAATAAGGCTCTGATTGTGGTCCTCCCAAAGCCTGGGAAGGAACCACTCGGCTGTGGCTGCTCTCGGACGATATCGCTTCTCAATGGGGACATTGAGATTCTGGTGACTCGCCTCCGGGCAGTGATCCTGACATTTATCCACCACTCAAAGATGTGGTTTGTCCTTAGGTGCTCATTCCAGAATCACATCCGCTCCTTGGCCCATGCATTATCGTCCACTGAGTATGTCCGGAAGGTGACACTGCCATTTTTTTCCTATATTCTGGCAATGCTCCCCATGCTTGTGCCTTTCCTGCTCTTACGTTTGATGGACAGGGGCATCCGATTATTCAACTGAGGGTCATCTCGGCCCACAGTGGCCACAACAGGCTCATTGCCCACCATTTGTGTGGGGGGCTGGGTCTCCTGTCGTTTGAGCACCACACCTTTGTGCTTCATTTGGTGCAGCTTGCCTACATGCTCCCCCACATCCCAGATCCACCACTTTGGGTCACGATTGAGTGCACTATCCTGGAATATCCTCAGAGGCTTTACCCCCTCTATTGCTATGAAGCCTTGATCCCTGGTTCAATAAACCTGATGCTCCAGGTGCATGTGACAGTGTTGGTCAAGGGCCCTCTGTCTCTTCTCATTGAACTCTTGTTTGTATGACCATGCACCTTTCTGGGGCAATACTGGCCTTCGTATTGGGTGTAAGGTGCTTAATTAGGGTGTGTGGAATGTGGCAGGAATCCAAACCCTTCGCCACATGCTTGCCCATGGTACCCTTAAAACCTTTTTGGTGTTAGGAGAGGAGTATGGCCTTCAGCCTCACCAATCACTGCTCTACCTCCACTTCTGACACTATCTCACTCGTGGTCTGGGTCAATGCCCTGGTCCCTCTAACCTTCTCCCATGATCTTCTACCCCATGACATGAGGCCCCTTTTGAGGGGTGATGTCCGGCTTCTACAGTCTCCTGACACGCCAGCTATATTCCTGCTAGAAAGTCTACGCACCAGGTGGCAAACTTGCCTACAGGTGGCGTATGAGCCGGAGGATTAGACTGGACTGCTGGAGGCACTAGACGGTGGGGCCAGGGAGGAATGGCTGAAATTCTGTCTCTTCAAGTCACTGAACAAATGACACTGTACCCCAATGAAACTGTGGGCAACGGGACTGCTACCTCACTTTAACTGGTTGTGCTGCTACAGTGAGTGCTACAACCTGATCCACAGCCTCTGTGATTGTCCCAATGTCTGACCCTCCTTGGGGGCACTATGCGCCACACTGAGTGCAATTCTGCTGGTCTTAGTACCCCTGGCTCTACTCCTGATCTTGATCTATGATTTTGCAAATTCTGCTACTCTATCCCGACATGAGAGCCAGCTGCTCCATACGCCACTCGTAATGGCAAATAACTGTGTCCTTCGGCACTGGCGCTCTCCCATTTGCTCCATGCATGAAGAATAGCTCTCAGCCATGCATCAAACAACCTTGCATGAATGCATCATTTATAACCTCCAGGACAAAGTGGACACCCTCCTCTTGGTCTGGGTGTGCTTTTTATAGGACCAGCTTTTAGCTGCTGGTACCGGCTGTCAGGTGTCTGACTGCATGGGGCTAATCCGGCTCTCCAGGTCAGATCCCACCCCCACAGATCACTTCTGCTTCGCCCCCTGCCCCATGACGGTGGCCCCAGGATCACTATGATCACCCTTCAATCCTCTCAGCCCCCTTTGCATCCCTATTCACCTCCTGCTCCCTCCCCTTGACCTCCCCATTGCCCCACTCCTTCCCCCATTTCCCTGCTGCCCCAATTTTCCCTTTTCCATTTCTCTGCTCTCTCCATGCCTTTTCTCCCACCATCCCTTCCTTATTTGTCTCTTTACTCCCTCCTCTTCTTCCTCTTCCCCATCCTGTTCTTTCTTCCCTTCTTCCTTTCTCACTTCTGCCCTTCTCTTCCTCCCGGCCTATGGATCTCACCTCCTCCTTACCCTCCCCTCTCTCTGTCCCCAGCTAACCTGTTTTTCATTGATTATCATGCACCAGTGTGGCTCTGCTAGATTGTACCCCAGTTGTGTTACTATCATGCCCACATGTGTCCTGGTTTGGTGGGCTGCCACAGCATTGTACTGTATGCTATACCCTGTTTTCTATTGTGTTTTTCTGTCTGTGATAAACCTGAATAAAGAACAGTGAAATGAAAAAAGATACACTGGAAGGCCACCTTCCTTCCCAGGATTCCCAGATGGCCCGCCACAGTACTGAGATGTGCTGAGGTGGAATCTGTCTTTCTATAGAGAGAGGAGGATAGAGGAATACACCAACATCACTTTAGCCCTATGTGGGACTATCTAGTCTTTACCTTTAGGGACTACCTTAGGGATGATACTACACAAACATAGGGTAAATCACACATCTTTCCAGTGCTGGTGTCTTTTTTTGCCATTCCTGAACCCAACCACAACTACTAATGCTGATGTCTGTATTTGCTGACACTTTATCAATAACTGGAGTAATCCATCACTGATCTTCCAGCTATATTCACGTAGATCCCTGCTCTTACTCTTGCTTCGTGGCCCCAGACAGGTTGCATCTCTTAGTTTCACATTGCTACTGCTACATCAGCTTTTAGGATTTTAGACCAGGCTCATCAAGGTTTTGTTTTGTTTTGTTCATAATCACTTCATTTAATTATTCATTGTCATTCTTCCATTGCTGTCCTCCATGTAAACCCAGTACCACGGCTCTCCCTAGACTTTTTAAAATGTTTGTAGGGGTTCACGCCAAACTGATGTTTACGTTCTCCTATGATGCAATGTGCTTCTGTTAGGATAAAAATAATAAAAATGGTTTAAAACCATATGACAGACATACATTGAAATAGCGTTGTACTTGTGACATATTGTAGAGGAGTGGATGGCCATACTTCATAGTGCGGTCCATATCATGGGGATGTTGCGGTCGCATTGAGGATACAGTAACTACTCACACACACATATTTCTTCAAAATAATCAGAAGTCTCCACAGTCCTCATCAAGGTGTAAATGGCTCTTCTCCTTCTGATTTACAACCATAGTATCTTCACAGATTCATGTGTCGTTTTGTGATGTTGTCATCCATTATGGGTAGAGAGCTAAGCTTGTAATCTCAACAGGTAAGAATTGCTGCATTCTCACACATATCAGATGAAGGACACACACACACACCTTTGGCAGATCTTATGCTGAGACCCTGCGAAAGGAAGTTGAAGGGAAACTGTCATAGATGTGACTGAGCATGATGTAATGAATGAGTCCCACAGTGCCACAGTGCTAATTTTACTGATGGGGATGCCCGATTGCTGTGCAAATCAAGATTGTCTACGACATGGAATGCGTTGAAATCAGACAGCAGCAACACTTTTTTTGAGGGTCAGCTTTTTAAGGGCTCAACAGACTCAAAGATATGGTATTGGGAAAGGCATGGAAGATGACATGGAACTTACTGGATTCCCGAAAGGGATGACAGTAAATGTAGTAGGAAGCAAATGAGTGTGTTGCCTCAGGCAGACAGAGCACTAAGGTCTTCATTATGGGTTGGACAGAATTAGATGCTTGGATAGTGGGGGTTCAGAATGTCAAATTCCAGCCAATGTCCCTACATCACAATCTGGCCACTGTGCATTCCTGTCCCTGGAATGGGGAAAAACAGAGTAGATCCAGAATTACAAGGTCTTTTTCTGTTGTTTTTCTTGATTCTGGGAAATAATCCAGTGACATTTACTATCTGCATGGAAAGCATCTGGGTTAGGGGAAGGCTGTGTGTGGTGGAGGAGGGTGTTGCCTGCTTCCGAGTGACGTTAGAAAGGGTGGGGTGTACTGAGTTGTGCCTCTGCCCACATCTTCTAACTCTCTACAGCCAGTGTTTAATGGGATACTGCTTTGCGCTTGATAAATCCTTGTCTGGTGTTTTCAGACTAGTAACCATGGGTTCAGAAATACCATACCACGAGTATTATGGGTAAGCAGTCAGACTCCAAAGACGGTAAATACCATAGCGAACAAACTGAAAAGGAGCTCTCTGTGACTTACAGGAATTATGAGGTTTAGCAGCTATAGACCTTGCATGAGTTTGCAGAAATATTTTTGTTGTTTCCTCCACATTTTGTGAGAACCCTAATTCTTGTGAGTTATGGGCAAATATTTTACTAACAGCTAATCATTTAAGCCTTCCATAAATTGCTTTGTGGCTGGGTTAGATATCTCTGCTAAACCCAACTCTCATTGTATCTTGGAACCTACTTTAGCCTCCAGGTCCTTTCAGGAAGATTGTCGAAGGAAATTTAGGATGAATATATAAGGAAAAAAAGAATTATGTTTCAATGTGAAAAAAAGTCTTACATGCCGGATCGTAAATGGAAAATGGTAACTGCAATCTGCCATAGAGCAGAAAACTATATTACCTCAATCAAACACTACGATAGAGAATATTAAACCTTAGGCAAAAGTTTTAATAACTTAATGATCATGTTTTTTTTAATCAAAGATATATCTCAAATAGACCACAACGTGTTTCCTGGTTATTGGATCATTCAGTGATTTCCCTCAGGATTTGGCTATTCTGGGAGACGTTTTTATGCTAATATATTAGAAATTGAAAGATTGACAGGAACACAGTGAAAACATAATTAAGAAATTATGAGACAAAAAATTAAGAGCCAGATGTATGACGTATTTTACAAATCGCAAATGACGCATTGGGCTGTTTACAAGAGGTAAAATGCATGTTTGCATGTACCAAAGGCAGAATGCGAGTTGGTAACCTGTTATTGACTTGCATTTTGCTTTTGCAATTAGGTATTAGAAAGGGGGATGTAAAGAGCTTCCTTATAGCGAGTTGCACTGGTATGTATGAAAGTTTTGCGACCGGGAATGCATTTGCAAAACATTCATACTCGACTGACTCCTTGAAGGAGGCGGTAACCCATTTGCAAACGGGAAGTGGTCCCTGACAGTCCCCTTCCCCTTTGTGAACAACATTTTTTCAAAGCAGGCAGTGGCATTTAAAAAAAAAAACTGCTTTATTTAAAAAGCAGTCATAGACATGGTGGTCTAACAGGTCACCATCCCTGTGAGTGCCGGCCATTTTCAATGGGTCGCAAAATGCAGTCTGCCTCATGAATATTAATGAGGAAAGTCCTTTGTCACCCATTTGGGAATCGCAAACAGTTTCTCAGACACTGTTGTACAACAGTGTTTGAGACTCACAATTTGCTAGTCGTAAAAAAATACAAATTGCGAGTCTCAAACACTGAGGGTCATACATCTGACACTTAGGACCAGATGTACGACTCAGAGTTTTACGACTCGTTATTTGCGACTCATTTGCGAGTCACAAATTGCAAGTCGCAAAACCATATGTACAACAGTGTACCTCACACTGTTTCAGATTCCCAATGGGGTCGCAAATGACCTAGTTTGAATAAATGACCTATTTTGAATATATTTGAAATTGGTGCTAACTGCGGTTGTTTTGTGACTGCTTTCACGGTTACAAAACAATCATACATCGCACTGTGACTGACAATTAGGATGGGAATGCCACTTCCTAATTGTGACTTGCAAACCCTACTTGCGATTCGGTAAATTAGCGAATTGCAAAATTGGGTTTGTGCATCGCCAATTGCTTTTTTCTTGTTGCAAAACAGTCCGATTCTGCAATGAGAAAAAACCTTTGTGCATGTGGCCTTAATGCCTCAACCAAATGGCTGGAGAACATAAACGTGTTGCAATTAAATCGTGACCACAAATAACAAAACAAAAAAAACTCTATACTATGCATTATACCTGAGGAATTATATGATAAAAATCCACAGTTTAAAAGAACATTTAAGGAGGATTGTAGTTGCTAAAAGATTCTGCCTATATTTTACGTCATTTTCAAAATCCATAACATTACACCGTGGAGTGGCATTCCACGAGATGATGTATGTATTTTTTAACAGTTGCCAAGAAATGGCTTTTATTATGTAAATTTTCAAATAGAAGTATATAGAAATGACTGCTCCACAATGTTGAAATATTAGTGTATAAAGACCCACAAATGCATAGCATTAAAGATGGGTGGGCCACAGTTGTTGATTAATTAACCATTGGCAATGCCAACTGTACTTGATGTAATGTGACTAAACATACAAGGTACAGTCAAGGATACCAGATTTGAGGTTCAATCAACTCTAGGTCAAATCAGAGGTACCCAGCATACTCTCCATCTTAGTTGCACCTATCATCCACAGCACCATTGCAACTAATCAAGTCCTCAGCGCGAGGACAATAGCTTATTAGTGCCATCAGATTTTGCCTCAAGGTGAGGCTCTGTTTTCGCCTCTCTCCATGCCTATTATGTAGGAAAGGATTCTGATCTGAAAGGCATTGGTTCCTTTCACCACGGTGTCCATTGGGGTTCACAGGTCCAGTAAGTCATTTTCTTTGTTGTGCAGGAGCCCCTAAACGACTCTCACAACCATCACTATAACGAACATTATACTTCAAGGGAAAAAGGAATTGAGAAGAATGGAGTTCAGTGTTAATTAACATTAATGTAATCAGCAATTACTAAGCACAACCCCTATAACATACATCTTATTGGTATTTTAAATGCCTGGAAGAAACTGCGGAACCAAGCAAGCCGCAATGTCCTTTACACACTTCATCAGTCTGTCCCTTGCTATAAAGACATCTAAACACCCTTCTTTCCAATCAGTCCAAGCACATCATGTAGTCTAAGTTGATTGTACCTACTTGGCCCCAGGTAAAGTGCAATAATACAGTTTTAGTACAGTCTTGCTGGATAAAACAGTTAAATAAAATAAATAAATGACAAGCCCATCATGGGCAACCTATTTCAACACAAATGAAAAGTTACAGTCTGGCCATAATCACATTCCTACCAATGACAGCAGCTGTCGTTTCTTGTCAAAAACTCTGTGTATCATTGTTTTACCATTGCAGGAGGGCTTACACTTAGGGTCTCAACATGGCAGCCATGCTAGAACTTTAAAACAATGAACTACCGTTTACGATAACATTACATGAACGCAACACCTGGTTTTCTTTGTTCAGTGTAAGTGTTTGCCCAAAATACGCAGACGCCAGCAGGCTTTTTCTACTTTCAATTTATCGTCCATATGTTGTTGTGTGTGTGTTTTATTGTAGCTGTGTAAGTAGATGAATCAGCAATAAGCCACTCATCACCAACTGAATAGATATTGAATAAGTGAAGAGATGTGTCACAGGTGCTGGCCAATTGAAAATCCTAATTTAAAGTCCACCACTTCAGGTTCCAACAAAATACATAAAGAGGATGATATTAACAAAGTCTATCCGGGCAGATATCTCCACCTTTTCTCTGTACAGCTTATGTCTGCTCAGGACCATAAACGTTAAACAAAATAGCTCAAAATGGACAACCAGTGAAGAAACTAGCTTAGTGGACTATCATCATAAAAACCCATAAGGAGACTTGCAGAACTGCTCACAGCTGCCAGCTTACTGAAAACAAATAAACTGCATGCCTCTCTCTCACACTTCATCTATCACATTGCTAAGTGCTGCATCTCATAACACGATACACTGACCTCAGTGGTTACCATGTGCAATATAGAAACACTTCCCACATAGAACCAAAATAAAGACGACACATTCCAAACACACAGACTACTCAGTGTAGTGTATTATCCCTGTAGGCAAGGGCTTCAGCACCCAACACAAGGGTAGTAAGCTTTATGTAAATGTTGTAATACAATACTATGCATACACAGGGATACTGAAATGATGTTTTAATGCAATAGCACATTAAAGCTGGACACACTGGCCGACATTGCTGGTCAAACTGATATTTTAGTGGTGGCAATGGTGTTTTGGCATTAGTAGTAATGGAAGTGGTGGATGTATGGTTTGGATATTATTTGTAGTATTAGGTTGTGGTGGTATTGGCTCTGGAAAGGTAGCATTTTGGATGGTAGTACTGGGGTTGGAGGTATTGGTGGAAGTATAGTTGATGGTGTATTTGGCTGTATAGTAATGCATTTTCAGTGATTCTGGTCATGTGGTGGTATGGTTATTGGTGGACGTATTGGTGTCATACTTGAGGATATTGACAATAGTATTGGTGGCGAGTGTGTTATTGTCATTGGTGGTTGTAAGAAATTAAGGTATTAGTTGAGGGGTGTAAGTACCCACTTAATAACCACAATCTTTGCCAAGGTGAATGGCTAAAGTCACTAAATAAACCTGAGCTCAACCCCCTGGTATCTATGCACAGAGCAGACTTTCTTACCTGAGAGGCAAGGTGTAAAGTATTTATGCAGTGCTAAAACAGTAATAAAGTATAAATGCAAAACAATAATAACCCCAAAATGAATTTAGAAAAATAGAGAATTTAATGAACAAAATTATACTGAAATGACAAAATTCCAAAGAGGGGGACAGGAGATATGATGTTTTAAACTTTTAAGTAGAAGTAGCGACAAGAATCACAAAGTGGCAATGATAGTCAATGGTCACAGTAGCCTATGACCTAAGCTCAATTTGACGCTGACCACGATGGAGCGCAGATCAGATACCCCAACCAGGTTCATCCTAGTCAAAGACTTTACTTTCTGACTTTAGCCCCTTAAGTCCCAATCCACGACAGGAGCACATTTCTAAAGCCCTCAGTGGAGGCAATTAAAGACTCACAGGGGGTCATTTCGACCTCAGCGATTTTCCAGTGGTGGCGGTTTTCCGCTCTGCGTATTATGACTGCTGGCAGCCCTCCGTCCTTTTCAGGATGGAGAGCCGCCAGCAGCCATACTGGCGGGCGGCAGGGAAGTGGATGTTGCCCCACCTACACCGCCCCGTCAACAGAACACAGGCCACCGAATCACGTTCTGTGATTCGGTGTGGCGGTGTTCTGTTGACTGGGTTCTGCCGGCAGAGCAGCCCCCATGGATCCCATCCCATCCCAGAAGATTAACGGACAATGTAAGTTGATCGTCTGTTAGGGGAGGGGGTGGGGGGGTGTTGTGTGATGTGTGCGTGCATGGGTGTGTGCGTGTGAGTATGTAGAGGGGGTGTGTGAGTGCGTATATGCATGCGGGGGTGTAGTGTGAATGGAAATGTGTGCGTGTCTGTCTGTATGTATGTCTGTATGGATGTGTGCGTGTATGTCTGAATGTGGGTGTGCGTGTTTGACTGTGTGTGTGTCTGTTGGCATGTTTGTTCGTGTGTGTGCTGGAATGTGTGTTGGTGGTTTCTGGATGCATGTTGGGTGTGTGTCTGTGTTGTGATGGTGGGGGTAGGTCTGGGGAGGGGGATCCTGCCACCTTTGGTGGGTGGCAGAGGGTTAGGGGGGGACTGACTTGGGGGTGGGGGGTGGGAAGAGACCCCTCGCAGTGCCAGGGAAGGAATTCCCTGGCACTGATAGTGCTTACCACAATGGATTTCATGGCGGCTCCAAACCTCATGATACCGGGGGTGGTCTTGTGACGGCCGCCGGTCTGGAAACTCAAGTCTCCAGCCAAACGGTCGTCTCCGCCATGGCGGTCTGATTGGAGAAGTGGCGGATGACCATGGCGGTAACCGCCATGGTCATAATTCCAAATGTTTTACCGCCAGCCTGTTGGCGGTAAAACCGCCACTTCTCCATCAACCGCCAGGGTCGTAATGACCCCCACAGTGTGGCAGGCAGAGTCCAATTCAGGTCCATTTTCCAGTAATAAGCTGGACAGTTGCAGGAAAGGCCTCTTATAGCTGTTTTATATCTCTATCTTGAACAGGAGGTCAGACTTGTCACTATTGGAGTACATTTCTATGTACTGGGTCCAACTGAAAGAGAGCAGGTTCAGTTCTCCAGGGCTTCCTTTAGGTTGAAGATAGCAAGTTCAATCCTTTTGTCATCTTCCACAGGTCCAGGAATGTTCTGAAGTGGGTGCCTAAAGATGCCACATTTATGCTTGGCCCGAGCGATTGGGTGTGAGTGACACCTAATGATGCCCTAATCAATGGGACAAAGGTTCCTGAGGTTAACCCGAGACACTTTGGGCATTTTCAAGATGGCCTGAAATCTTCACCCACCCTAAGGCACTTAAATCCAGTTTTATCCAGTCCCTGTATTCTCAACAACCTCAGAGATAGAAGTCTGCTGTAGTCAAGGGCTTCTTCTCCTCCAGGGCAGAAGTTGAGAGCTTCTTCCCCTTCATGGCAGGAGTCGAGGGCTTCTTCCCCTTCATGGCAGTGGGTGTGGGATCTTTACCCTTCCTGGCTGGTGGAGTGGAATCCATCACTGTCTTGCCTCCATGCCTAGGAGGTGCCTGCACTGTCCATGTGGACTGTTTGGCTGAGGTACTAGGCTGGATCATTGGGACCCTGCTCTTACGGGCAGGACATGGGGGGAGGGAGAGGGAAGAGGTCAAGCTGGGCAAGGAAAAGCTTTTTAGGGACTGTGGAGCAGGAAGAGGGAGGAGGGATGGGAGTGGAGGTTGAGGGAGTGGTTGTTGGAGGAGTACGTCTGCAGGACGTGGGTCCAGGTGCATGGGCAGTGTGCTGATATGAGGTGGATGGCTGTTGGGTTTCTGAGTGCTTGCGTTTGTGACCTTTAGGAGGGGTACAGATAGGGTTGGAGAGGACACAGGGGACTCGTGCATGGATGTTGTGGTGGTGTCTGCAGGTGAGGTGTGTGTGCTGCTTGGCATGGTGATGCAGGTGGTGGATGTTGAAGCAGTGCATACAGGTGCGAGTGTGGACGTGACTGTGAGGGACGTGGAGGAGAAGGAGGAGGGGAGACAGTGGAGGCAGTAGATGTGGTTGTGTCTGCAACTGTCTGGTGTTTGCGTGAATGCTTGTGGGTTGAAGTGTGGTACCTGTGTTTGACTGTGCCACTCTTGTGTTGTGTCTTGTGTGCATGCTCATCTGTATGTGTGCATAGGATGGGTTGGGGTTGAGGAGACTGGGACTGGGAAGTGGTAGCTGGAGGGGGACGGTAGGAACAGGGACAATGGCTGCCACAGGAGGCTAGAGCCTCAATCGATCTCTGTTGGGCCACTAATCCACTGTGGATGCCCTCCAGGAATGTATTGCATTGCTGAATCTGAGCTGTCAGCCCCTGGATGGCATTCACAATAGTTGACTGCCCTACAGAGATGGATCTCAGGAGGTCAATAGCCTCCTCACTCAGGGCAGCACGGCTCACTGGGGCAGGGCCTGAGGTGCCTGGGGTGAAGGAGATGCCCACCCTCCTGGGTGAGCCGGCAATTGCAACTTGCTGAGGGTCTACTGGGAGGGCGGTGATGGTAAGGGGGTGGCAGCTGTACCTGCAGCTGGGGTGGTCACAGAGGTGTCCCGCACTGCCAAGGAGCTTCCATTGGAGGAGGTATCTGAGTCAGTGTGGTCAGCTCCTGTCTCCGCCGTGTTGCTCCCCTCACCATCCGCCCCACTGGTTCCCTCGCCGTTTGTGGACTCTGCCTCCTGGGTCCAGTGGGATGCAGCTCCCTCTGTTGCCGATGCCCCTGCTCCTCCACCAGATGATGGACAGGACTAAAGAAGAAAAAAGGGGGGGGGGGAGAAAGGGAGCGCTAGGTTAATTACTGCACCAACACCATGGAAGGCATACACAGCATCATCACACACAGGGATCAGGATTTAGCACTATGCATTGCCAAACAATTGGCTAGATGCCACAGCAAAATGAGGGCCAACCACTGCCAACTGCACGGCTCCTTGGACCAACTAAGCCCTGTCTGCCATGGAATGCAACCTAGCTAGGTTACCTTCTTTTCCCTTTCAACCATTACCCTGGAGCTGAATCACGCTGCAATGTCTGGCCTGGCATAAAGGGGCACCCACTAACTTACACCCACCACCCAGATCCCATGCCACCTACAAATTATTGTTGTAACGGCCAGTGTACTCACCCCCTTGTGGCTGCTGTGATGCCCTCAAGCACCCATCCAGCTCTGGGTAGGCCACCGCCAGTATGCGGACCATCAGGGGGTTCAGGTTCAGACGGGCACCCCTTCCTTGTTGGGAGACCATACCCAGCTGGGCTTCCATTGTCTTCCGTGTCCAGCATCCCATGTCCTCCCACCGTTTCTGACAGTGGGTGCTCCGCCTGCCATAGACCCCCAGGGTCCGCATGTCCTTGGCAATGGCATGCCATAATCGTTTCTTTTGATGGGCGCTGACCTGCAGAGGCAATACTGACAGGAGGAATCAATTACACATACTTTCGAGCCTGTCACACATATGGCCCACCAATCCTGTTTCCTTCACCATTGGCACACACATCGCCCAGCGTACACCATGTATACCACCACATGACATCCCCCAATGACACAATGCTCACACACACATCTCCATGCATCCTTCCCACATGCATCATGCCCAAGGTGTACTCACCTATTGCTTTGGAGGCCCATACAGCAGTCGGAGCTGGGATAGGACCCCATCCACCAATTGCTCCAACTCCTCCGAAGCGCAGACAGGTGCCCTTTCCCCAGTCACACGGGCCATGGTAGGTTCCAGACACAGGTCACAGCAGCACACGCAGTTTAGGGGTTCTCCTGTTGAAGGTTAGGAAACAATTGAGGAATCAGATAGAAAATGGCAGTCACTTCCGCAGCGGTGTACAGGAAGAATTGCATGGCGATGCAAGACCCCCTTCCGCCACGACACCCAACGTTGGCAGAGTTACCTCACTTCCACCTGTCCCTACATACAGGACAGAAGGTCGCCATGTCATGGTGATGGACAACGATCAGATTAATCTTTACTGCGTCACTGCCTAGATTTTCACATACCTTGCCATTCCCACTGTCCCATCACATAAATACAACATGTACACAGAGGCGGTGGTTCCATTGTTCAAATTGAGACAGCCTACTCACTCTTGTGTCCCTTAGATATGTACCGCTGCAGGTGAATGGGAGGGGAAGATCAACCCCGTGTACAGAACCCTTGTGGACTTGGCTACACTGGAGGGCAGGCACATTGACTTATAGACTGGACAGGGCCACAATCACAGAGCCGTGTGCCCAATTGGAGCCTGACCTGATATTAGCTATCCATCATCCCACTGGGATTGCCCCTCTTGTGAGAGCGCTATCAGTGCTCCATTTCCTGGCAACTTGTTCTTTCCAAGTGACAGTGGGCTTGGCAGCAGGAATGTCACAGCCAATGCTCTTAAACGTGCTGGCAAGGGTCTTGTCTGCCCTTGTGAAACACATGTGCAGCTCTATTTCTTTCCCCCAGGTGGAAGATTTGACCACTGTGAAGGCAGGATTCTATGCAATGGGCCATATCCCCAATATTATTGGGGCGATTGACGGTACACATATTGCGTTAGTCCCCCCGCCAGAATGAACAGGTGCTCAGGAATCGTAAGAGTTTCCACTCACTGAATGTGCAGATGGTGTGCCTGGCGGACCAATACATCTCCCACGTCACTGCCAAGTATCCTGGGTCAGTGCATGACGCCTTTGTCCTGAGGAATAGCAGCATCTCAAATGTGTTGGCCCAACTACAGAGGCACAGGGTGTGGCTAATAGGCGAGCCAGAGCCCCCACCCACTTTATGTCAGTGTAAGCCTTCAGGTGTTCTCCCCATAGGATTGTGTAGGGCTAATTGTTGTCCCTCAATACTTGCAGGTGACTCTGGCTACCCAAATCTATTGTGGCTCCTGACCCCTGTGAGAAATGCCAGGACAGGGGCTGAGGACAGTTATAATGAGACACATGGGCAAACTAGAAGAATAATTGAGCGTACCTTCGGCCTCCTGAAGGCCAGGTTCAGGTACCTCCATGTGACAGGCGCTACTCACCAGAAAAGGTCTGCCAAATAGTAGTGGCATGCTGCATGTTGCACAACCTGACCCTCCGGGGACATGTGCCTTTCCTGCAGGAGGAGGGGACTGGAGATGACCCTGTGGCAGCAGTGGACCCTGACGGCCAGTGAGGATGAGGAGGCAGAGGAACATTAGTTATACGACAATACTTCCAATGACACACAGGTGAGACAGTAGAACTGACCATTACTTTGACTACTGATTTTATCTGTGTGGCTGTATCATGATGGCATTCATTTCCTTTACATCTCAACTTACTGTCATCTATGGCTTCTCATTTTCCAGATGTTGGTAATAGGACAACCATGCCCTGATGTGATCACTACAGATAGTTACAGGTCATTATTAGTATTCTGTCACAGTGTTCAGATCATTTGCACTCAATGTGACTGTTCCCACAAATGCACATTTTCAAAACATAAAACAGTGTTACTCAAATTGTGTTCAAGCGTTTTTATTGTAGTGCTATAAAATGGAGGGTAAAGTGCAATGGAATGGGGTGATGGTAGAGGGAAGTCCAGGGTATTGTTCCATTCTGTTTGTAGCACAGGTCCAGTGTCCAAGGGGCTATAGGAAGGGGAGCAAAGGCAGTTCAAAGTGGACAAGGTGTGGGATGGAGTGGAGTGATCGGAGTGAGGGTGAGGGTGTGAGATGGAATGCTGGTATGGGGGGTGATAAGTGGTAAATGTTGACTTACCAGTGTCCAGCCCTGCGACTACTACAGTGAGTCTCTCAGGATGCAGTAATGCCAAGACTTGCTCCTCCCATGCTGTGAGCTTTGGGGGAGGAGGTGGCGGGTCCACTCCTCTGTATTGCGAGCTGGTGCCTTGCTGCCATGGAACGAACCTTCCCCCGTAGGTCATTCCACCTATTCTTGATGTTGTCACTTGTTCTTGGATGCTGTCAATCAATCAATCAGTCACTTGTAGAGCGTGCTACTCCTCCGTTAGGGTCTCAAGGTGCTGAGGGGGAGGGCAAGCGAGGGGCTACTGCTTGAACAGCCAGGTCTCGAGGCGTTTCCTGAAAGTCAGCAGGTCCTGGGTCTTTAGAAGGTGGACAGGGAGAGAGTTCCAGGTCCTGGCAGCGAGGTGAGAGAACGATCTGCCACCGGCTGTAGTTTGGTGGATGAGAGGGATGGTGGCGAGGGCGAGGTTGGCAGAGCGGAGTTGGCGGTTGGGCATGTGGAAGTTGAGTCGCTCATTGAGGTAAGCAGGACCGGCATTGTGGAGTGCTTTGTGAGAGTGGGCAAGGAGCTTGAAGGCGAGGAGCTTGATGGTGATCCTCTTGTTGATGGGGAGCAAGTGTAGATCTTTCAGGTGGGCTGAGATGTGGTTGCGGAGTGGGATGTCAAGGATGAGCCGTGTGGAGGCGTTCTGTATACGTTGTAGTTTTTTCTGGAGCTTCATGGTGGTTCCCGTATAGAGAGCATTGCCGTTGTCCAGACAAGGGCCTGGGTGACCATCCTTCTGGTTTCGGTGGGGATCCACCTGAAGATCTTGCGGAGCATGCGGAGGGTGTTGAAGCAGGAAGAAGCAACGGCGTTGACTTGCTGGGTAATGGTGAGTGATGAGTCCAGGATGAATCCTAGGTTGCGTGCGTGGTTGGTGGGCGTCCGTGAGGTTCCTCGGGTGGCCGGCCACCAGGAGTCATCCCAGGCACAGGGGTTGGAGCCGAGGATGAGGCTCTCTGTCTTGTCTGAGTTCAGTTTCAGGCGGCTGTTCTCCATCTAGCTGGTGATGTCTTTTGTTCAGACGTGGAAGTTGATTTTGGTGGTGGCAGGGTCCTTGGTGAGTGAAAGGATCAGCTGGGTGTCATCGGCATAGGAGATGATGTTGAGGTTGTGTGATCGGACGATGTTGGTGAGCGGTGCCATGTAGATGTTGAAAAGAGTCGTGCTGAGTGAGGATCCTTGGGGAACGCCGCAGATGGTCCCGGTGGCTTCAGAGAGGAAGGGAGGGAGGCAGACTCTTTGGGTTCTGCAGGCGAGGAAGGATGTGATCCAGTCCAGGGCTTTGTGGAGGATCCCTGTGTCGTGAAGGCGTGTGCGAAGGGTGTGGTGGCAGGCAGTGTCGAAGGCAGCCAAAAGGTCTAGGAGGATAAGGGCTGCAGTTTCACCTTTGTTGAGCATGGTCCTGATGTCATCAGTTGCAGCGATGAAGGCAATCTTGGTGCTGTGGTTGCTACGGAAACCGGATTCAGAAGTGTCTAGCCTGTTGTTGTCTTCAAGGAAGCATGACAGTTGGCCGTTGACGATCTTCACGATGACCTTCGCCGGGAAGGAGAGGAGGGAGATGGGCTGGTAGTTCTTGAGCTCTCTTAGGTCTGCTTTGGGTTTCTTTAGCAGGGCATTGACTTCGGCATGCTTCCAGCTTTCTGGGAAGGTGGCGGTCTTGAAGGAGCTGTTGACAGTCTTTCTGAGTTGGGGCCGATGATGGAGTTTGCTTTGTTGAAGACATGGTGGTGGCAGGGGTCGAGGGGTGAGCCGGAGTGGATGGTGCTCATGGTTTTGATGGTGTCCTCGTCATTGATGTGGGTCCAGAGAGCAGGAGGTTGGTGTGGCTGGGGCCCCTGTTTGTGGTGACAGCGGCTGTTGTGGGGGTCGAGGAGTTGAAGCTGTTGTGGATGTCTGTGATATTGCGGTGAAAGAAGAGGGAGTCGCAGAGGTCTTGCGAAGGTGGGGTGTCGTTGGAGCAGGACCTGGGGTTGGCAAGTTCTTTAATGATGTTGAAAAGCTTTTTGCTGTTGTGAGTGTTGTTGTTGATGCGTTCCTTGTAGAAAGACCTCTTGGTGGTGTGGATGAGCTGGTGGTGCTTGCGGATGGTGTTCTTCAGGGCGGTGTGGTTGCTCTCTGTTTGTTCGTGGCACCACTTCTTCTTGAGTTTTCGCCACTCTCACTTGTAGGTCTGAAGGTGGGCGGTAAACCAGATGGCCTTAGTGGTGGTGCAGTTGTTGGAGGGTTTCTTGATCGGGAGAGGGTGTTGGCACAGTCGTCTATCCATTGTCTGAGGTTGAGGGTGGCTGATCTTCAGTGATCTTGTTCCAGCTGCTACGGGGGATCTGTTGTGGGTGGTGGTGCATGGTGGGTTTCTTGAAGGTGAAGTGAACGCAACGGTGATCGGTCCAGTGGAGTTCGGTGGTGTGGCTGAAGGTGACGTGGTTGCTGGCGGAGAAGACGGGGTCAAGCGTGTGGCCGGCGGAGTGGGTGGGTGTCGTGACGAGTTGTTTGAGACTGAAGTTGTCGAGCAGGACGGTAGAGTTGCTGTCGTTGGCGTTCTCAAAGTGAAAGTTCAGGTCGCCGAGAAGGGTGTAGTCTGTAGAAGCAAGGGCGTGAGCGCTGATTACGTCGGCGATGGAATCACTGAACTGCGTCTGTAGACAAGAGTTCCTCTGAGTGTGGTGTTGGCGTTGATGGGAATCTGGAAATGTAAGTGTTCGGCGGCGTCGAGGGTGTCTTCGGTGTTGGTCGAGATTCTGATGGTGTTCTTGTGGACTATGGCGATCCCTCCTCCCAGTCTGTTGGTGCTGTCTCTGTGGGTGATCTTATAGCCGTCCGGGATGGCTACGGCATTGTCAAGTTCTGAGGAGGGGTTCATCCAGGTTTCGGTTAGTAATGCGACATCTGGGGATGATGAGATGAATAGGTCCCAAAGTTCGACGGCGTGCTTGTGGACCGAGCAGGTGTTGAGGAGGATGCAGCTGAGGTGGTTGTGTTCGTTCTGGGGGGATGCTTGCGGCTTTGGGGGCTGCTGAAGCTGCAGTTCTGGAATGAGAAGGGTCCTTGGGTGAGCTTTGGGGTGGCAGGGCCGCAGGGTACGCAGCGGCGGGGCTGGAAAAGAGCGTGAGGGCCGAGCAAGGGGTAAAAACGGCAAAGAGTTGAACGGTTGGAAACAAGGCTAAGAGAAGGCAAAATAAAGGCAGAAAAAGGAGACAAAGAGCTGTAAAGAGCAAAAAATAAACAGACTGTCACAAGACAGATGCACAATACTTACGGCAACCACATTGTCCACGATTCTCCGTCATAGCTCAATCTTCAATATCAATGGATATCTGCTGGACCTGTGCTCCAAAGAGCTGTGGCTCTACCCTGACTATTTCCTCCACCATGACCTGCAACTCATCATCTGTGAAACGGGGGTTCCCTTGTGGGGCCATGGGTGTTGTGGGGTGTGTAACTGTGTGGGTGTTGGGTAGTGTGATTGGGTGTGCGTAGTGGAGTGCGTGAGGGATATATGGGTGTGTGTGTAGTTGTCGCAGTGGTCTTGATGTCTGTCTGGTGGCAACGATTTGTATTGGCCAAGGGTTGTGGGTAATGTGGGTGTTTGTTTTATAGTGGTGTGAGTGGGTGGGTGTGGTGTGTGTATGGCTGTCAGGTGTGTTTTGTTTTAATTGGCTAATGTTGTGCAGTTTAGTATTTGGGTGTCCATTCAGAGCGTGGCGTTTTTTTACCGCCAGTGGTTTACCGCCATTGAATGTCTGCTGTGGTGATTCGTGAATCATGATGTGGTGGGCGTTGTTTTGTTGACGTAACGGTATGGTTGTTGGTAGCGACAGTTTACCACTGACCTTTGGGCTGGCGGATTTGTGTATGTAGCTGTATTCTGTCGGTTTGGTGTGTGTGTGTCATAATATGCCGCATGGATATTCACCACCGCGGCGGTATATTGGCAGCAGTCAGGGTGGCAGTAAGCTGGATTAACCGCCAATGTCATAATCAGGGCCTAAATGTCCTACTTTTACATACCATGCACCCTGCCTTTACAGGCTGTAAACCATACCTTAGGAGTGACATATTAGAATTTTAAAGGAAGGTTTTAGGTGTATTTTGAGAGGTTAAATTGGCACTTTAGAAACAGCTTTGCAATAATAGGCCTGTGGTTGGGTTAGCTAATAAAATGTGTTATTCAGATGTATATCCATTTTATGATGTTTAAAGGGGGAGTACAATCACTTTACAACTGGTTAGCAGGGGTAAAGTTGACAGAGGTCTATAGCCAATAAAAACAGTCAAGATAAAAATGTGGGGGAATACCACTCCAAAGATAGCCATTTCCAACAGTAGTGGTGTGACACTGATGGTAAGGTTAGCAAAAAGCAATTATGAGGCTATGTTAGGAACAGTTTAGCATGAAAGTCAAGAAAACAGTGAATGTGACATTGTGAAGGCTGATGGTGCATTTTAGGTGTCAAATAGTCTCTCCTGCATTGCTATACAAGCACTCCATGGGGGGGTTGACTGATATGCCAAACAGTGAGTAGCATGGTGGTAAGGGAGAAATACCCCTGCTAAAGATGAGATTGCCAATGTCTCAAAATAAAAAGCTGATCAGTATAGGCCAATATTTGAAGGGGGGTAACCTAAAGCCTACCCTGTGTATATTTTAAGCAATAGGTCTTGCATACAGCTGAACTGTCAAGCCAGATCTAAAAATCTGATAGCAAAAGGAGACTAGCATTACACATATTTTCTTTCATCAGATAAACAAAACAGTGAAAAGTCGTGAAAATAGGAAAATCACTACCTGAAATGACACTGGATAACCCAGAGAGAAATAGGTAAAAAAATGTAAAGTGTAGGATTGACTATATATTATTAATGGTTTATACAATAAAGTATTGGCACTAGGACTGTATACAGACCTAGACAAGACACATAGGCCCTCATTATGACACTGGCAGTAAATCCTACTTACCGTCACGCTGACGGCTGTAACCTTACCGCCGCGTGGCGAATACAGTCACATATACAACTCCGCCAGACCAAAGGTCAGTGATAAAGTGGTGGTACCAAAACCCACACCGTTACACCAACAGAACAACGCACATCACATTATGATGCAGGAATCATCATGGCGGACGTTCAATGGCGGTAAACCATTAGCGGCATATACCGCCGCGCTCACAATGGACATCCACATATAAAACACCACATTGGCTAATTTAAACAACACCCACCTGACACGCATACACACACCACACCCACACCACTATAAAATACACACCCACATTACCCACAACCCCTTATGAATACAAATCATTGGCACGAGACTGACACCAAGACCATTACAACAACTAGAGCCACACACCACTCACACCACACCCATACCCCCCCACACACTCCACATCACACACCACATTCACATTACCCAACACACCCTCACCAATACACATCACACAACACCCATGGCACCACAAAGGCACTCCCGTCTCACAGGGGAGGAGTTAATGGTTATGGTGGAGGAAATTGTCAGGGTAGAGCCACAGCTATTTTGAGCACAGGTGCAGCAGATATGGAAGGAAGATATGCAAGGAAGATGGAACTATGGCATACAATCGTGGACAGGACCAACGCCCTGGGACAGCACCCCAGAACAAGGGACGACATCAGGAACGACCTATGGGGGAAGGTACAATCCATAGCAGTAAGACACCAGCTCGCTATCCAGAGGACTGGGGGTGGACCCCCACCTCCTCCCCCACATATCACAGCCTGGGAAGAGCAAGTCTTGGCAATACTGCATCCTGAGGGCCTGGCTGGAGTCGGGGGAGGACTGGACTCTGGTAAGTCAACTTTCAACAATAATCACCCCCCATACCAGTATGCCATCACATACCCTTACCCCCAATCCCATCACTCCACTCTGTCCCACTCACCCCACCATCACATCGCACTAATCCCATTGCCAACCCCTGCATGCTGTACCAATGCATGGACACCCCTCACAGCCCTGCATGGACACTCATCACTAAAGCATGCACAGCATAGGGAAACTAACAATCCCACCATACACCAACATACACAAGTAAAAGCTGCCAGGGCAACACCAACCATAGAGGAGAAGCCAGGGATGTACAATATGTCATACACATGAAGCATAATACATCATTTACATCCCCACAGGTACCCCTGCCAATGTCACTGGAGAGGAGGTGCCACCACTATCCAGTTCCCCAACAGAAGAGGCCCACAGTGATGACAATAACTCTGGTCTTCAGGATCTGGATGATCTACCTGGCCCATCAGGGACCACTGGACAGCTGGCCACCCAAGCCCAGTCACAGACCACCACAGAGCCTCTCCCATCAGGAACCAACATCACAGCACCAACCCAGCGTCCCCAAACCTCTGTCCCCAGGACACGTCAATTAGCAGTGTGCCCACCTATACAGGGACCCCAGGCTACACCTCACACACAAGACAATCAGGGACCTGTGGTCAGTGGCAGTGGGCACACCGTTCATGGGACAGAGGAACAGGCCACCAGGGACACTGAGAGGACTGCTGTGTACCAGGGGGAGGACAGGACCAGGGAACTGACTCTCCAGGAGGTGCTCTCCGAGATCCTGGGAGCCTATCAAAATTCCCAGGACACGATGGGCCAGGTCCTAGGGCTATTTAACATTTATATGTTACCATTGGCAAAGATAGTGGAGCCATTTGGCCTGTCGCTGATATCTTACGCAGATGATACCCAGCTGGTAGCTTCATTCTACACCTCGCCTTGCTCCTTGCCCACGGGCAGTCTCCAATTGGATAGTGGAGTGAAAACATAGGCTGAAAGGAGACAAAACAGAGGTCATTTTCATGGGTCATCATTCACACCCACATCAAGTGACACCCACCCTGTTAGGAGATCTTCCATCGCCCAAGAGTCACATTAAGAGCCTGAGTGTATGGCTAGATCCATGGCTTACAATGGACCATCAGGCAAAGAACATATCTTCTAAAGTCTAAATATCTTTTGGGATATTTAGACTTCTTAGGAAACCTGCCCTCTTAGACCTACACTGGCTCCCAATCGAACAACGATTAAAGTTCAAGGCACTTTGTTGTATTCACAGAGCTCTCCTTGCTAAGGGTCCCCCATTCCTGCGTACTTTAGCTCCTTTTCATAAGCCAATTAAACATCTTAGGTCATCATCAGTAGCATTAGCAGTGATTCCGCCAATAAAAAAAGCTAAATGGGGTGGAAGATCAATGGCCTATCTCGGTACTAAACTCTGGAACTCCCTACCTTTTTCTATTCGGCAAACTAGCCACGAAGTATCATTTCATCAGCTATTAAAACATGGCTATACTAACATCTGTCCTCCATGATTAGTTGTTGGAGATTTTTGTACAGCACTGGGAGACCTCAGGTTAGCTATGCGCTCTCTAAATTTCCATAACATAACATAACACCCTAGATAACGTGCAGGAGAACAGGTGGCTGCAGGAGGGACAGTATCAGGGGATCAGGGAGGACTTGCAGGCCATCAACAACACCCTGATCTCCGTAACAGGGGTGCTGATAGTCATGGCCAATATTATGATGGAGGCAGTGTCACACCAGCGGGCACTTGCACTAGCCAGTCATCTGAACAGCCCTCAACTTCCACTACTGCTAGTGACCAGGAGGCCCCGTCACTGGACCAACAGGCTACCAGCACCCCTCACCCTGCAGAAGGTGAACCAACCTGCAAATTATCCCTGCGATCCAGACAGACACCAGAGACACTTGCCAAGACCACCGCCAGGAAATGAGACTCTCCTGATTGTCCCCCTTGTGTCCCACTCAGTCACCTTGTCCACCTTGAACTGCCATTGCTCCCCTTACCATGTCCCCTTGGACAATGCACCTGCGCTACGAACAGACTAGAACAATACCCTGGACTTTCCTCCATCATCACCCCATCCCATTGCACATTCCCCTCTATATATTAGCACCATAATAAACACCCTTTGTTAAAAATCGACCTTGAGTATGTCATGTATTTCAAATATGTATTGATTGAAAAAGATACAACCATTGGAAATACATAGAATGAGCATAGAAGTAATGACCTGTAGCTGGTTGTTGTGATCACACCAGGAGTATTTGTCAAATCACCAACATCTGCAAAATGAATATCCAGAGAGTAATTGGGCAAAGAAGTCAGAAATGCCAGCATGCCAATAGCACACAAAATACAACCAAAGTCATTGAAATGTAAAGTTACACTGTCTCACCTGTGTGTCATTGGAACTACTGACGGATCACAGATGTTCTGTTGTCCACATCCTCATCCTCTGCCTCCTCATCCTTAGTGTTCACATGGTCCACTGCTGCCACAGGGCCATCTCCAGTCTCCTCCTCCTGCAGAAAAGGTACATGGCATCTGAGGACCAGGTTGTGCAACATGCAGCATGCCACTACCATCTGGCAGACCTTCTTGGGTTAGTATCACAGATCCACCTGTCAGATGGAGGCACCAAAACGTGGCCTTCAGGAGGCCAAAGGTCCTTTCCATGATCCTTCTGGTTCGCCCATGTGCCTCATTATAACGTTCTTCTGCCCTTGTCCTGGTATTCCTCACAGGGGTCAGCAGCCATGACAGGTTTGGGTAACCAGAGTCACCTGCAAATATTGATGGACAATATTTAGCCACACTATCCTATATGCCCAACATCATAGGCATACACCAACATATACTGGGTGGGAACCAAGGCTCACCTATTATCGACACCCTGTGCCTCTGTAGTTGGGCCATCACATTTGTGATGCTGCTATACCTCAGGACAAAGGAATCATGCACCGTCCCAGGACTGACCCACGATACTTAGCATTGACATGAGAGATGTACTGGTCCGCCAAACACACCATGTGCACATTCATGGAGTGAAAACTCTTATGATTCCTGAACACCTGTTCATTCTGGCGGGGGGACAAATGTAATATGTGTTCTGTCAATCGCACCAATTATATTGGGGCTATGTCCCATTGCATAGAATCTGGCATTCACAGTGGCCAAATCCTCAACCTGGGGGAATGCTATGTAGCTGCACATGAGTTTTAACAGGGCAGACAACACTCTTGTTAGCACGTTTGAGAACATTGGCTGTGACATTCCTGCTGCCAAGCCTGCTGTCATTAGGAAAGAACCAGTTGCCAGGAAATTGGGAACTGATAGCACTTGCACAAGAGGGGGGATCCCAGTGGGGTGATGGATAGCAGATATCAGGTCAGGCTCCAATTGGGCACACAGCTCTGTGATTGTGGCCATGAGGATGAGGACAACAAAAGTGCAATCATTCATCTATACTTCCAATGACACACAGGTAAGACAGTGTAACTACACATTTTATTGACAGTTTAATGTTTGACATTGACACTGGCAGGCTGTGAATTCCTATTTCTATGCCCACTCACTCTACCCTTTGGCATCTCTTTTTACAGATGTTGGTGCCCCACTATCACTCCTGGTGTGTTCACTGCAGCCAACTACAGGTCTTTCCTATGTAAAAATTAATGTATAGTTCAATTGCAATGTTTAAACCTTGTTGCACAAATACATATTTAAATCACCCGCCATACTCAATACTTGTATTTTTTCCAAAGTGTGTTTATTGCAGTGCTCTGACGAAAAGGGGGCAGTGCAATCGGCTAGGGGGATGATGGAGGAAAGTCCAGGTTAGAGTCCAGTCTGTTTGTAGCACAGGTGCAATGTCCAAGGGGGCATAGGAAGGGGAGCAATGGCAGTTCAAGGTGGACAGGGTGACCGAGTAGGAGACAAGTGCGACAATCAGGAGAGTCTCATTTCCTGGCTGGGGTCTTGGCAATAGTCTTGGGCTTCTGCCTGTATCACAGGGAATGTTTGCAGGGTGGTTCTCCTTCTGCAGCAGGGGTTGTGCTGGTGGCCTGTTGGTACTGTGGCGGGGCCTCCTGTCCACTAGTGGCAGCGGAGGTGGAGGGCTGTACAGTAGTTTAGCTAGTGGCAGGGGCCTGCTGGTGTGACACTGCCTCCCTCATACTGTTGCCCAAGCCTGCCAGCACTCCTCCAATGGAGACCAGGGTGGTGTTAATGGACTTGAAGTCCTCCCTGATCACCAGCTACTGTCCCTCCTGCAGCCACATGTTCTCCTGCAACTTGTCCAGGATCTGGCCCAGCGTATCCTGGGAATGTTGATATGGTCCCAGGATCGCAGTGAGTGCCTCATGGAGAGCGGGTTCCCTGTGCCTGTCCTTCCCCTGGCGAGCACGGTCCACCCAGTTTTCCTGTTGTCCTGTGCTCTCTCCCCTGAACCATATGCCCACTGCCACTGACCCCAGGTCCCTGATTGTCCTGGGTTTGTGGTGTGCCTGGGGTCCCTGCAGTGGTGGACACAATGCTGATTGATGTCTCCTGGGGACAGAGGTATGGGTCCGCTGAGTGGGTGCTGTGGTGGTGTGTCCTGAGGGGGGGAGGCTCTGTGGTGGTGTGAGACTGTGGCTGGGTAACCGACTGTCCGGAGGTCCCTGATGGGCCAGGTTTGTCATCCAGATCCAGACAACCAGAGCTGCTGTCATCACTGTGGGCTTCTTCTGTGGGGGGACTGGATGTTGCTGGCACCTCTTCTCTGATGACATTCGCTGGGATACCTGTGGGGATGTAAATGCAGTGTTATTATTTCTGTGTGTGGCATATTGTGCATGGGTATGTTGCCTTCTATGGTTGTTATTGCCCTGGCAGCTTTGCCTTGTGTGAGTTGTTATTTGGTGGGATAGCTGATTGTCTCTAGTGTACATGCTTTAGTGATAGGTGTCAATGCAGGTCTGTGAGTGGTGTCCATGCATTGGTGGTACATGCTGGGCTTGGCATTGGGATGAGTGGGTTGTGGTTGTGAGGGTGGGGGTATGTGATGGCATTCAGCTAGGGGGGTAGTAGTAGTAGAGAGTTGACTTACCAGAGTCCAGCCCTCCTCCTACTCCGCCCAGGCCCTCAGGATGCCAAGACTTGCTCCTCTCATGTTCTTAGGGGAGGAGGTTGGGGCCACCACCAGTCCTCTGTACTGCGAGCTGGTGTCTTGCTGCAATGGAATGAACCTTCCCCAGTAGGTCATTCCACCTCTTCCTGATATCATCCCTAGTTCTTGGGTGCTGTCCCACGGCATTGACCCTGTCCACAATCCTCTGCCATAGCTCTATCTTCTTAGCAATGGATATCTGCTACACATGTGATCCAAATAACTGTGGCTCTACCCGGATGATTTCCTCCACCATGACCCTTAGCTCCTCCTGAGAGAATCTGGGGTGTCGTTGTGGTGCCCTGGGTGTAGTGTGAGTGGTGTGGGTGATGGTGTGTAGGGTGATGTTTTAGGGCGTGTGATGTAAAGTGCGTGGGTGGTGTATAGGTGATGGTGGTATGTGGCTCTGGTTGTGTGAGTGCTCTTGCAGTCTCTCTCTGTTGGCAATTGTTTGTATACGTAAGGGGTTGTGGATAATGTGTGTGTGTTTTATATTGGTGTGGGTGTGTGGATGTGTGGGTGTGGTGTGTGTATGGGTGTCAGATGTGTGTAGTTTGAATTGACCAATGTGGTGTTATTTTGTATGTGTGTGTGTATTTTGAGCGTGACGGTATGTACGCCAATGGTTTATCACCATTGAATGTCTGCTGTGGTGATTCGTGGGTCATAATGTTGTGGGCGTTGTTCTGTTAGCGTAAAGGTGTGGGTTTTGATACCGCCAGTTTAGCACTGACCTTTGGGCTGGCGGACTTGTGTGTGTGGCTGTATAGTGACGGATTGGTATGTGTGTCATAATATGGTATGTGTATATCCACCGCCGCTACGGTATGTTGGCGTCAGTCAGCATGGCGGTAAGTGGGATTTACCGCCAATGTCATAATGAGGGCCTTAGTACCTTTCCGAAGTCATGATTGTCAAAGTTACCCGTAGTGATATATTCACTTAGCAAAAATGGAATGAACAATACAGTTCAGCTGGGCTATTTTTAATTAAAAATGCAAGAACATAGCTAGAATGCACAGCATATTAAAAAAAATTCCCTGTTAACCATAAAGTAAAGTCACAAAATATATGCTGAACAAATTGCTGTTTATCATTTAATACACAGCATAGTTTACTTTACTTTTCCTTGCACTAATTTCTCTCTCCTTTGCTACATAATTTTGTCAAGGTAACTGCATTATTCTGTTCTCCATTTCTACATAATTGCATTGGCCATGTTTTATGTAGGTAGGTTCACTATTTATGAATTCTACAATTATGAATTTAGCAAAAACACACCTAAGCAGTTCTTGTAGGTGTTCCATTCCACTTTAGCTTGGTAGAGTAATTGTATGTAATTTGCTCCACATCATTAAGCAGATAGTTGTGTCCAAACATGAAAGGTTGTGGTAATCATGTGTGAATTAGAGTTAGTGTTGGTCCTGTTTCAGATCTAACAATTTAGCACTGGAGTGATTCTGCACTCTACAGTTCCACGCAGTAGTAGTCATTTATTATATAAGGAAAGACAAGATAGTTGAGCTAACGCACTTGGGGACAGATTTACAAGAAAGTGGCACATCAGCTTACATGCGCATCTTTTCTATCGCCCCTCCCTAACAACACCATGTGTGTGCTGTATTCACAATACGGTGCAACATGATGCTAGTTAGGACACCAGCTATTGTTGCTCTAATCCTGTAAAGTAAAGGGAGGCCCATTGAAAGTAATAATAGTGTCATTTTAACTCCTAAAAATGAAGCTGTAAATGGTGCAGTGAAATGTTGTAAATTTCACTGCGCCATTTCTATGGGCCTCCCTGTGTGGGAATGCCCCCCTTGCATACATTATGCCTGGCACAGACATAATGTAGCGCAAGGGGTCACAAAGTGGTGCACTGCATGCTTTGCACCACTTTGTAAAGATGGCAAAGGAGAATGGCCTCCTAAACCACCCATTAGTGTCAGAACAAATGTTGCTAGTGTGTCGCTAAGAGGGGCTAGGGCCTTGTAAATCTGGTCCTTGGTTCGTTCAAATATTGTGTCTTCTAATTTGCTATATTCCATGATGTTCTGTTAGAACTTAGAATGTACACATTTTTTGTTTTTATATTTTTAAAAACAGTCACTCCAGTACCTTCATTTTAGCTTTCCAAGAGGAATTATGGCCCTCATTACAACCCTGGTGGTCGGTGATAAAGTGGCAGTAATACCGCCAACAGGCTGGCGGTAACTACCACCAAATTATTACCATGGAGGTGATATCTCTGATAGTCAGCCAAGGTACCACACTGACCGCCAAAGCGGAAAACGGTACCCGCCCACAGCCAGGCGGAAGACAAAGTACCGCCCACCATATTTTGACCCTTGTTTACACCACCTTTTCCGGGGTGGTACCAATGCCATCAAAAGGGAAGAGGACACAAGAGTCAAAGGACGCACCATTGGAGACACAGGGAAGAACCACGCCACCATGGAACAAGAACTGCATGTTTTCCCAATGATCTTCCACGTCATGCTCCACCTGGAACACCAATGCCGGCAAAGACGATGACGGTGAGTACAGAGGCCTAGCACAGAGGCCATTTTCTAACTGTTCACTCACTTTCTACCTGACCTTCAACAGAAGAGAACCTACACTGCATGTGCTGCTGTGACCTGTGTCTGGAACATACCATGGCTCATGTGACTGGGGAAAGGGCCCCTGCCTTCACATCGGCGGGGATGGAGAGACTGGTGGATGGGGTCCTACCCCAGTACCGACTGCTGTATGGGCCTCCAGACCAACAGGTGAGTACACTGTGAGCACAATGCATGGTTAATGAATGCATGGAGTGGTGTGTGTGAAGGCCTCGTATGGGGGAGTTGGTGGATGGGACCTTGGCAGTGTGCAGCATGCATGCCGGGCCATGTCTGTGCGTAAGGGGATGGGAAGGGATATGGTGAGCCATGAGTGTAACAGCCAGGACGATCTGACTAATACCTTTCCTTGTGTATATTTCCTCTGCAGGTCAGCGCCCATCAAAAGAAGGGTATATGGCGTGACTTCCGGACCCTGGGGGTCTATGGCAGGCAGAGCACCCACTGTCAGAAACGTTGGGAGGACCTTAGACGCTGGGCACGGAAGATGGCGGAGGCCCAGCTGGGGATGGCCTCCCAATGAGGAAGGGGTGCCCATCGAACCCTGACCCCCCCTGATGGCTGGCATACTGCTGGTGGCCTATCCAGAGCTGGATGGACGCTTGGGGGCATCACAGCAGCAACAAGGGGGTGAGTACAGTGCCCATCATTACTACTCACGCCTGGTGTGGTGGTATGCGGGTCGGGATGTGTGCCTGTGGGTGCCTCTAGGCCAGGCCTGACATTGCAGAGTAGGTCCCATGTTGGGCACGGTTCTGAAGTAATATTCCTCCTACCTAGCTGGTAGGCATCCAATACTGGGCAGGGCTGTGTGGGTCCCAGGTATGCTGCCGTTGGCTGTTTGTGTCCCTCCCCATGCCCTGGTGACTAGCATTGTTACCAGTAGTTCATTGCCTAGTGCGTAAAGATGTTCCCTGTGTGTGTGTTGTGTACGCCAACTGTGGTGTTGGTGCAGCCACTGACCAAGTGTATCCTTTGTTTTCCCCCTTTTTGTTTTGTCACCCTGTTGTTATGTGCATTAGCATCATTTGGTGGAGGAGCAGAGGCACTGGTGACGGACGAAGCTGCATCCCACAGGACCCAGGAGGCAGAGTCCACTGACGGTGAGGGCTCCAGTGGGATGGAGGGCAAGGGGAGCACAACCGCGGAGACTGGAGGGGACAGTTCGGACCCAGATACCTCCTCCAATGGAAGGCCCATACCAGCACCGCCCTCCCAGCAGCCCCTCAGCGAGTTGCCTGTGCCCGCTCACCCAGGAGGGTGGGCATCTCCTTCACCCCAGGCACCTCAGGCCCTGCCCCAGTGAGCCCTGCTGCCCTGAGTAGGAGGCTATTGACCTTCTGTGATCCATCTCTGTTGGGCAGTCAACCATTGTGAATGCCATCCAGGGGCTGGCAGCCCAAATGCAACAGTCCAATGTATTTCTGGAGGGCATTCACATTGGCTTGGCTGCCGGACAGAGATCAATCCAGGCTCTGGCCTCCTCTCTGATGGCAGCCATTGTCCCTGTTTCCACCCTCCCACCTCCAACTTCCTCTACCCAATCCTATTCCTCTCAACCCCAACTCATCCCAAGCACACAGGCAGATGATCATGCACACAGGACAACACACAAGAGTGGCACAGGCAAACACAGGCACCACACTTCATCCCACAGGCACTCACACAAACACCATCCAGATGCAGACATACCAACATCCACTGCATCCACTGTGTCCCCCTCCTCCTCTTCGTCCACCTGTGTCTACAATCACACCCGCATGTACTACATCCTCATCCACTACCACCATCACCAGCACAACTATCAGCGTACACACCTCACTGGCAGTCACCACCCCCACATCCATGCACACGTCCCCTGTGTCCTCTCCCACCGTGTCTGTGCCCCCTCCTCTCAAAGTACACAAGTGCAAGCACTCAGACACCCAACAGCCATCCACCTCACAACAGCATCCAGCCCATGCACCTGCACCCAAGCACAGCAGACATACACCTCCTACAAACACTCCCTCTTCCTCCACTCCCAAACCTTCACCCTCTTCCTGCCCCAATGTCCCTAAGAAGCTTTTCCTCTCCACCGTTGACCTCTTCCCTACCCCTCCTTACCGTCCTTCACGTCAGGCCAGGGTGGTTAAAACCCAGGCAAGCACCTTAGCCACCCAGTCCAAGGGCCCAGTAGTGTCCATAGCAACTCATGGTGGGAAAGGATCCCGGGCACCAGGCAGCTACACAGAAAGGATGCCTGCCCCAAGTGCTGCCAGGAAGGGCAAGGAGCCACCAACATCTGCTGTAAGGAAGGTCAAGGTGCCACCCCCAGCTGCTGAAAGGAAGGACAAGGAGCAATCCCCAGCTGCTGCCAAAAGGGGCAAGGAGCCATCCCCAGCTGCTGCCAGGAAGGGCAAGGGGCCTGTACCAGCAGGCAGAAAGGACAAGGGGCCTGCTGCTGAGACTTGGTCGGAGCCAACACCACCAACCATGGTGGTGCAGCCGTCCGAGGCTGCAGGGGATGGGCTGGAGCCTCCCCCCACCACTACAAGCAGCTCCACCACCAGCTCTGCCACCAGCACCACCACCAGCACCAGTGGGCAGCCGTCCGAGGCTGCAGGGGAGGGGCTGGAGCCTCCCCCCACTACTACCCGCAGCTCCACCACCAGCTCTGCCACCAGCACCACCAGCAGCAGCACCAGTGGGCAGCCGTCTGAGGCTGCAGGGGATGGGCAAGAGCTTTCCCCCACAACCACCAGCAGCATTAGCAGCAGCAGCACCACTGCCACCACTGAGCAGTTGTCACTGCCGGCAGACATTCTGTAGACCGCCTCCATAGGCTGTTGTGCGGCCTGCCCCTGCAAATTTGTGGGTATGACACCCAGCTGAGAGACTGTGACCTTGTACTTTCCAAGATCTGCATCACAGGGCATGATGCACCCTCCAGAACCAGTGGAGAAGCCATCCACTCACCCCATCCGCCCCAGGATGAAGATCACTTGGCATGATGGCCCTTCCAGAACCAGTGGAGAAGACATCCACTCACTCCATCCTCCCCAGGATGAAGATCACTGGGCACAATGCCCCCTCCAGAACCAGTGGAGAAGACATCCACTCACCCCATCCTCCCCAGGATGAAGATCACTGGGCACAATGCCCCCTCCAGAACCAGTGGAAAAGACACACACTTGAGAGACTGTGGCCTTGCACTCCCCAGGACAGAGTAATGGGCATGTTGCCCCCTCCAGGACCAGTGGTGTTGTTCCATCTGCCGGCTGAGGTGCCCCCATTCCCCATACCCCTGAGGTGCCTGACTATTTTCTACCTGATGCCCCTGCAGTGTTCTCTCTGTGTTGTTGAAAGAGTCAAGTGGGGCCTTGGACTTTGTAATGTGTCCCTGTGGCCCATGAACATTAAGGACTGTGCAGTGTCCTTTCATTTGTACATATGTATATACTTGTTGATTTGGATGTACGTATTACTACTATATTTATCTTATTACACTAACTTTGATCTATTGGTGTTGTCCTTGCATTATTCCTGAGGGGTAGAAGGTACATATATTATGTTACTGCATCTGCTTGTGTGTATGGTGTTGGGGGTGGGGGTGTTGCATGTTGCGTGTGTGTGTGTCACTGTCTTTTTCCTCTCCCATCCCCTGTGTGCTAGGCTGCTGTACTCACCATGGTTGTCTTCGCTGTTGTTGGTGTTCGTGGTGGAGCAGGACGTAGAACAGTATTGGGAAGACATGCAGCTCGGGCTCCATGGCGGTGTGGTTCTTCCGTGAGTCTCCACAGGTAAGTCGTTTCCCTTCTGTGCAGTGTTTCCGCCAGGCTTTTGATGTCGTTGGTACCGCCCCGGAAAAGGTGGAGTTTTCCTGTCTCATAATACAGTTGGCAGAACATTGACTTCCTCCTGGCTGTAGCCAGCTACCACTGTGGTGACTGTGGATTCCGCCCTGGCGGTTGGTGTGGTTAAGTGGATGTCTGAGCTGTTTCCGTTATGGTCATAATTTGGCAGTATTAACTGCAGCCTGTTTGCAGTATTTCTGCTACTTTATCACTGACCTCCAGGGTTGTAATGTGGGCCTAAGTGTTTGAGATTCATTTACATTGCTAGTGCTCTCTTGGAATAACTTCTGCTTTGATAACCTTGTCGTTTTTGTAAACATAAATTTGCATCACTCCTAAAACATTTTCATGACAAAGAGTGATATCTATTTTAGCTCTCCTTGAACTACATACAAATGTGTGAGACTTAGGGCCAGATTTATGAGGAGTGATGCAGCGATGCGCCAGAAAAACTTGTTCTGCGGTGCAACATTTTCAAGCGACATGGATTCATGTACGTTTGGTCCCAGGGTGCATCAAAATGTTTGATGCATTGGTGCCAAGGATGTTGCACAGTGTCGTGAAGAATCTGCTCCAAAAGTGATGCAACCTCATTTGTGGCACCTAAGGCAATGTTTACATGCCGCAAATCAGATTGCATCACATTGGAGTGCGTCATGTGTCAGAAAAGCCTAAAAAAATGACATACTTCAAAAATAAAATGTTTGCATACAACAAATGTAAGAAATGGAGTACAGAGCAAACACAAGCAGTGAGGGCAACAATTCCAGCACCAGCCAGGATGTCCAGACAGAAGTCCAGGGAAAGAGGAAGAGCAATTTCAGCGCGGAGGAGAACCAAATATTAATAGCTGAGGTGACAAAAACTGAATACCTTCTCTTTGTCACCTCAGAATTGCCACCAGGGAAGAAGGAAGCTATTTGGTACTCCATTGTGGATAAGATCAACAGTGATGGCTGAACAAAAAGGACTGTGCCTGAACTGAAAAAAGAGGTGGCATGATTATACGCGCAGGACCAAAATGAGACTGGACGAGACCCTGAGGGCAGCCATGCGGACTGGAGAAGGACCAGTGAAACAGGAGAATTTGGACCCACTGGAAGGAGCAGGTGGCAGCACTTATCTCTAGACAGTTAGTGGCAGGATTTGCTAGACAGAATCGTGTTGCAGTTGAGGACCGGGATGATCTACATGGTAGGTGTCATCAATTAACAATACAGTTAAAAAAAACATGTCATGTTGTGCAGTGCAGCAACACACTTTGCTGAACTGCACTGCTCTGTGTCCAAGGGAAAGGACAGGAATGTCTAACATGTCAACCCATACATCTCATTGATGTTGATCATTTTGTCAAGTGACAATTTGTACAGTCCAGTCAAGCTCAGCCATGTTTCTCTTGTCCATGCGTGACGTGCCGCCCCACTCCAGGTTGTCCTTTGAATATTGCAACTTGTGGGCTGATGTTGTACATGAGTGACCAGGATTACAAGTCCCACAATACATAACCAAAAACCTGGAATGGAAAAGCACATCATGCATGGACCTTAGAAGCGTGCCCAACTTGACTATCACAGTACACGCCCCCTTGTACTATGAGGCAAATGTGTTTTGCTTGTTTTCCTACGCAGCCAAAAGTGGAGTGTGAACTAATGGAATGGAATGGGATTTCCAGAGTATCAGTGTTTCACCTGAGGGGGGATCCAGAGGTTCAATATGAGTAGTATCTCGAAATGGGATCATGTGAACCCCCATATGTACAGTCACTAGCATGAAACCACAACCAGCTGTCTTGATGTGCTGGGTCAGATTTCAAAGGTGTTCTCTGCCGTGCCTACCTCTTGTCTTGTACAAATGAACATTGGGTGTGCGGGTTGGGGTGACTGCAAGTGATGCACACCAGAGGTCCATGAATGTTTGTTGGAAGCATAGATGGCATGAGATCTTGGTGCATCCCTGTTAGTGTAGTGCCATGTAGGTGTAGTAGCTGGGAAGGGTTGCCGTAGAAGAGGACATTAGTGCCCTACACTTGATATGTGATGGGGCCTGGCCGAAGATGTTGCTGATGTCAGGAGGAAGGTGTAAGCACGAACATCAGACTATGCTTAATATGTCAAAGTAAAAGTTTGTTAAACAGGGAAATGTGAAGTGACATGATGAGTCAGTTGTCCAGGATGATGGGCATGTTTTGGGATGGTTGGAGGGTGTCTGGGCTTAGTCGTGTTGGCAACCAAGGTGGATAAATGTTACATATTATCATCAGTACTCACTTGTGAGGTTTGGCATGAGACATAATTCTGACATACAGGATAGGCATGTTGGCATATTGTATATTGTACATAATGTTGATTGTGTTGGTTTCATTCGCTATTAGTAACACATATTCAACACATCTATGTGTAACAGAGTGAATATTAATCGAGTCTGTTTCTCTTTCAAAATACTATTGACAACAGCTATTATAGACCATCATAAAAATAAATATAATTCATTGCAGATGGACAATCAACACCTCCTGTACAGCAGCCTGTCCTGGATGACCCACTTGTTGGTGATAAGCTCTTGCTTCCCAATGGAAGATGACACCTGCCAGCACATCCTGGATTCCATTGAAACTCCTTCCCTGACCCCGCAAGGGGTGACAGAGTTGCAGGGTCTCCAGATGAATCACCACCCACAGGAAATGCCCCATCTGCCAGTCCAAGCACAGCTGTGGAATCTGAGGACCCTTAAGTTGTCTTCCAAAGGTGAGTGGTAGGATTCCAGCAGCGGATGGTTGATGAGGTGCATACGCGGTTGAAGCCCATAGCGGGCACCAAAGAAAGAGTCCATAGGTGCCTCAGTCAAAAGAAGGATACATCTAAGGCAATAAAAGGAACCTACACTTGCTTCCATAGTATGGATGAGTCCCTAGCTCACATTGTGGTGTCATGAGGCAGAGGGAACAAAATCAGCTCTGTACTTCTCACACAGTGAAGTAGCCATGCAGCTGGGGGCTACCTGTAATATCATAGAATCCATAACAAAAATGGGTGACCTCAATTGCAATGTGGTTGCTTTGTTAGGAAACGATCAGGCCCTTGTCAGGAATTTGCTGGCTGCCTTACTGGCTCAGACACATGCTGCTGGGGACAGGGAAGCCATATCTTCTGCCTCTGGTGTGTGTGTGTGCCTCAGATTACTCTCACACAAACACCACCAACTGCAGGAGTGGCACAACACCCATCAGAGGAAGGTGATGTGGACTTTTACAATTTCTGTAAAGAACTGTGAGGTAACATTTGTCTGTGCACCCCAAACATTTTCCTAGTGGCCCTGTGTCTATCATCACACTACCTCTTTGTTTGTGCCCCTGTATATACCTGTGGACCTGTGGAGTGCCCTGCCTTCCCTAATGGTAATTTGTATCTTCTCACTGACATTCTCAAAACCTCTACATGTCACCTGGCATGTCTCCCAAATAGGGACATCTTTTGCTGACTACCATTTTCTGTAATGTTGTCTCAAACACATGTAAAAATTATCATGGGGCTCCCATCCACACATGTAAATAAATGTGCTCATCTCTGTTCCAGAAATGACTATTTAAACTATGGTATGTGTGTACATGCAGAACCTACTTTTTAGCATCTCAAGGAGATTGAGCTACATACATTATCACCTGCTTTTGTGGTATATGCCAAAACACCATGCATATTCACTTCTAATGCATAATGCGGAAAGTCTTGTCTAATCATTGAAAGTCATGGTGTGAAACCAAGCTTCAGTTACTGGACTGGCACACAGTGAAAAGGCCTGACTAAACACACAAATGTGTATATGTCAATAAGGGGTAATGATGCATGTGAACCAATGAATATGTTTCATTCATCCACATATTTCTGGCCCCCGGAACATTGAAATGCCAGGAAGCACATATAATAGCCTCAATGTTTACACTGAAAAGGCCCTAAACATCTTTAAATATACTGTCATTGATAATTGATAATATGCAGTTATTCATGGCAAGACTCCTTCAGAATTAGCATCATACCTATGTTGTATAAGGATGTACAAGGTCAGTTCAACACCTTACCTGGAAGTATCCGTGAAATGGAAAAGCATATTATGAGAGGTAAATTTACTAATGATAAATGGTGTAGAAAGGTCCACTGGGATATGTGTGACAAATGTGTTCCCCTGTCCCTGAGAGGGATCACATATATTGAGTGTGAGTGTATCCACACATGACATAAATTGTAAAATATACACACATATAATGATTTGGAGACACAGCACAGACCCAGGTACAAAATCACACCTTCCCAGGCTAAGAGGAAATTGTAGACCTATGTGCTCAAAATATTGCAAGTAGTTGCACAAAGTGAAATGCATATAGTGCCACACTAAGCAAGTACTCAATGCCAAGGATTATTGAGGTTCTCCAGGCAGGTGGGGCCACATACATGATTTGTAACGAGCTAACAACAAGTACCTATGTGTAAAATGGTGCAACGGTGTGTGTGTGTGTGTCAGTGGCAGGCACTGGTGTGTTTGTCCCAGAACACCCAATATTCTGTAATATGTTGTCACAAAACCATCCAAATTATGCATGGTGTATCTCTTTCCCACACAGTGCTACAGTGGGTGCGTATCTAAGTTGAGCTGTGTGTCAAATCACATAAAGATAACTACTTACAATTAATTTAGATTGTCAAATAAGCCTTAAGTGACTCATGTGTGATATACTCTACTATTGACCACAGCCCTCTCACAAAATCACATACACATTTAAAGACAGCAGGGTAATAGCAGCATCATATATTCAACTCAACATAGTCAATGTTATAAACTCACAATGATGCAATAATTACGAGGTTGTGAAAGTAGAAAAAGATTTCTTATATATACATCAATGTAAGAAAACTAAATCTACCTAAACTACACTACCTAACCTAAACACTACCTTAAATTATCTATGCTTTTCCTTATCTAACTGCATCTATGTATCCTAAACTAACTATCCTTTATGCTACCTAACACTAACTTAATCTATCCCACAGTTACTTAAATACTAAGCACAAATGACATGTTAAACACTAACCCCCGCCCCCTTAACACACATAGAATGACACAATACAAACATAAACCTCAGGTATGCACAAACTAACTACACATTTAAACCTCAACAAATATTTTTTATTTTTTATTTGTTAACAAAGCCTAAACATTATCCCCCACTGATAAAACATTATAAATATAAAAATAGATATAAAAACATGAACCAATAACATATCATAAAAGTCTAAAACATAACTTATCTATACCTGTCCTATCAACCTACGATTACCTTAATTATTAACATACTACAAAAAAACATACATGCTATTTGAAAAGGTTCAAACAAGTTGGGAGTGCTACTTCATGACCTCCTCAATGCTTGTCATCCGCACACTTAAACTGGCCTGCTACTGACGAATACCATCCAGTTTCTGGTTGACCTTTCTGATTTCTTTAATGATGGTATAGTGGAATTCTCTTCTTCTAGGCCTCCTGGCCTATGTGGGTCTCTGTTGTGTGGCTGCAAGGATAGCCCGTAGTATTGGTGGCTGGAGTGCCTGTTGCTGGCTTGGGCCTTCTCTGTCCTGGCCAGTGGAAGATGTAGGCATTGCTGAATGTAGTAGGTCTAGGTATGTAGCAGGACCCCACTGCCTTTGCACATTTATATAAGCTTGTCCATTTTTCTGGATGCCCTTGAGACATTCCTAACATGAAGGAACCAATCACATCGCATCTCAAATGCTGTGGTTTCATCAGATGTCACGTTGTCCTGGGTGAAAATGGAAAAAATAGTTAGCACATGAAGCACATGTACCTGATATATGTATGAAATAGTCTGACATTGTCACACAAACATATGTCCCTGACCAGACCAATACCAGCAGTAGATATGGATATATGGACAATATATTGTCACTACTGAGACATCACTACTTGAGCCAGGAAAACTGAGGCAGGTACCATCTGTATGGATGCACAAAATGTAACATTAGTCACAATGAGATAAATGCCGTATCATACAGAACTAAAAATCACACTCATGTTGATGTTCATATTTAAAATTGGACACATGGCCCTGTTTCACCAAATCTGGGATTTAGAGCTGCATCATGCAAATGTGCTGAACATTGTTCATCAAAATAAGTGAAAACGGATAAAGTGATAACGTCTAGGCAGTGTGGCTTGGCCTAGAGTATCACAAGGCTGCACACATTGCTGGATTCACTTGCTCTGTGTCAGATAATTAATAAATGGATAGGAGGTTGTCATGTACCTCCTGTAGACCATTTCTGGGGAACATTACTAACATTTAGCCTCAGGCAATTGTACACAAATGTAACAAGTAGCTCTAGCTTCAGACTTATAGAGAAAATCATGAGGAGTCATACTTAGACATGCTTATGTACACACATCTTCCCAGGCCTACATTCGGGTGCATACATAATTTATCCTACATAGCATCTCAGTAGTGTGTGTATGTTTGTTAGACTACTCATCTGACCTAAAAATGTTGGCTTGCCCCATAACTCTGAGGGAGGCTGGATTACAACAGACACACTATGGAGATATGCTAACATATAGAAGATTTGTATGCCCATACAATAATGAAAAAAACAAATGAACAGACACACATGCAGGCATTGCATTTGTTGTTTGTCATGGCCCAAAGACATTACTTATGAAGATGTTGGTCCACCACAAAAAACGTATGCTGCAACTACCATATTAAAATTTGCTTAGATTGTGATGGCAACCCGGATGCCACTATATGTTTTCACATTTTCTGCTATAGTTTTGCCATACTGCTACAGGGACAGTTCTATTTTCTACAAACATATTATGTGTAACACAGCAGATATGTTTGCCCATCCTTATTGTCAGTATGACTGAAATTTTTTATCTGGAGAGCACCAACACATTCAGCATATCTGAACCAATTCTGCTGCATTTTTATAGAACATATATTATATCATAATTAGACAGTGTGTGAGTCTGATTCCATGATATGTACCTGATCCATGTTTGGTAAAAGTGCCTGTGTAGAAATATTACACGTCATCTGCCTCTGTGTAATGCACAATTTTGGACATATACACCTGATCCCTGCCCAGATTTGCTTAGCAAAACAGAAATCACTGTGCTACGACATATGTTGGCTTTATTTGGGACTGTGGCATGTGTTGTACGAGATAATATGTTTATGTGGAACACATGCAAAGTTTGTTCCAGATGATGATCACTGGAGACAAAGCAACCTGACCAACATTTCACAAAGGTCACACACATATATCAAAGTGGTACATACATGTACTTATAACACTTACTGGTAGTATTGGGGTCATGTAAGAAGTACACATCTCCCCTGGTAAGTGGAAGCTGTCCACCCAGGAGACATGAATGCGGACATAGCATTGACAATATTGTTTTCACATATGTTTACATTTGTTCAAAAAAAACTATTCTACCCTAGTATTTCAGAAGTACACAACAGCTTATACACACATATGTCAATATGCCCAGATTATTCAACACATCTAGTCCACTTGCTGGCCTGAGCTGGTTGGATGTAAAAGTTTAGATATACCCATCATGGCTTGCCTGAAGTATGAATCAAGAATGTGATCTATGTAGTAATGCTGGGCAGCATGTCAGACTCCAGTGTACCATGAAACATGGGTGACATGATTACCCTTAGGAGTACATAAGTGTAGTTATTTATGATGGGGAAGAACAGACATACACCGTATGTAACATCATAGAAGCCATATAAGTGTGTACTGGCACTGGTGCACAGAGGGCTGAGTAGTAGTAAGCTGTTATACGTTCCACTTTGTGTAGGGCTGCATGGCTTCTCGGCATGTATAATGTTGTTTACTTTGACTGAAAAACACACAGTTCTGCATACGTAAATATTCATGAGGCATAGCAATTTGTGTTCATGTGCAGCACAATGCAGCACAGACTGAGTAGTACACATACAAGCTTTACCAAAATGGATCTGCAGCTTAGGCTTCAACATAGTGTGTTCTGTGAATTTGTAAGGCATCTCTTGGTCATTTCCATAGGATACCTAAGGAAATGCCCTTAAACCTTGGTATTTCAGTTATAAGTACAACCAACTAACCATTGAATTGCTCCTTGTGGTAGAGTATGGGAACTGTGCAATTTAACCGGTGCTTGTTTTATGTTTGATTGATTTAGGCCCTGTGAGGCTCACTAAGTTCCCTTACTTTACAACATCCCCTTATAGACATTTATCCTGATATACATCTTGCACATTGCAATATGTACAAAAACAAACAAGAAGTACATTCCATGTTTATGTTTGACATTATTGATAAAGGTACATCACAAAATGCAGATGGAACATACATACATAGCAACAGGTTCACCACTTTTTAATCCAAGGTAGTCGGTTACATTGGCCTTGTGTATTATCACATCTGCCCATAGGTGCTTCATCTGTACAGTGGTTTGGTCTACCCTGCAGATTTTGTGATGGTGCCAGTGCAGACACTCTCCTCCTTCCTTCTTTTCATTGCAAGGGTAGCCCTTGCTCACACTGCCACCAGGTGCAAGCATTCTTGGCAGATAATACACTACCCCCTCCCAGAAATTTTCAACACCCTCCCAAAAAACACTACACCCAATTACTAAACCCCTAACAAATTCTAACTACCCCAACAAACAAACCCCAAAATGACAAACTCACAGTAACTCCCAGTAATAAAAAGGCAGATATTACTACAACACAAGCACACAAGACCAGCTATGTAAGACACGGAGACAAAATATGGACAGAACACACACTGACAAGACCAGAATGCTAGATATTCTCTCACACACTCTCAAAACACCTCCAACACCAAGCACAGACTAACAGATATTAAAAGAAAGTGAACGTAACTTCACACTTCCTAGTTTCCAGCATTCCACAACCATTGCGTCACTTCCTGGGTTTATCCTACACATTTTGTTTTACAAATGGGTCATTTTTTCGGACACATCAGTACTGAAACAGCCAATGTGTGATTAACGCACAACTCATTGGCCATATTGCATTGTTTTCGATACATTTGCTTTGATCGGCATCTTAAAACTTGTGCAATGGGGGCAATGCAACATGCAAATTGGCAGATGCATAGGTTCTGCTACAGGCAACTGGCCTATTGTCTGGGATATACTGTAGGGAATTGTTCAATGCAGCAAAACATACCCTGGGCTCATTTTCCTTGCACCTCTTTTCTTACTTGACAGATTGTTTTTTTCTTCTAATGTGTGATTTATGAGTGGTTGTAGTGTGCCTATGTGTGAGTTTTTAACTTCTTAGTGGTGACATATTGATTGACAAAATATCTATTTGGATAACACATAAATATTGTAATGTGCAGAAACATTTCTAAGTTTTTGTGTATTTGGTGGTTTGTAGTTTGCTTGGGTGAACGCTGCAGAGTAGGCAGATTTTTGGCAATTATATATCATTACTATGCCTATTAGCAACACTATTGTATTCCCTAGTATGCACAATATCTACATTCAGACCATCTGCCTGGATTCCTGCCATAAGATGTGTTAAGGATGCAATGCTTCTCAGGGAAGCACAGAGGCTGGCTGGTTCAACTGGTCTACAGTGTATGTGGCATCCAGCTTACAGACTACCTGGATGAACATGATCAATATGTTGTAAGACCATTATGACACCTGTGATTGCCCAGCAGACATTTATTGGCACCCTAAAGTATAGAAAGTTCAACATGTAATGTTGTAGTACAAACACATCTGCAGTATTTCTGAAACATGTGTGATGAATGCACAATGCACCTTGGTAAATCTGTTTAGCAAATCTATTTGTCTATAGTGGGAGTAGAATAACTCCAGATTGAGTAGCCCTAACAAGTGTAATTAATCATGAGTGCTAAACTATGCAGCATATCACTGCAATGCATTACTTTGCACCAGAGAGTGGTTCCTTGACCTTTGCATGTGGGTGGCTATTCACATCAGATGGTAATATATGCATTTACAAACAGGTGACACCAGGCACACCTGCAAATGTGCCAGTAAATAGTACTGTCCCAGGAAGGACATTACATGGAGTTAGACCTTAATATCTTCTTGTTACTTTAAATTTATTTGTGTCCTTGTACAGCAGCTGACATAGATTGGTTAGCAGATAGATGCACCATCACAGTCACATACATTCCTGCATGTAACAGTTGCGTCCTTTCCTCATAGTACAAGTGTGTCTATGTTGGACTGAGGCAGCCAATACAGGTCTGACACAGGGCAAAAGCGAGATTTTAAAGTGTTTTGTAAGATACAGTACATTTCTTACTTGCAGATGTAGCTGTGACGAAGGGAGACTGTCGGTGTTGCCAGGTGTGGCCATGCCCGTTGTATGATCATCTGTTTACACTCACAGGACAATATGTAGACTATACTGTGATCCACATATGTTAGAGGGGAACAGATATCATGAGGTGTATCACAAACACTCAGTCATTGCACACTGTTTGGAACTATACTCCCTTTGAACTGTGGAAGAGGGTTTGAAGCTATAGCATTACACATAATCTTAGTATGTGCACATTGTTACGCATAGCACACTTTATGCTGTGTATGTCTTGCATAGGCACATGTGTTCTGCACATGGTATTATCATGCATACATGTTTCACAAAGCATGATGTTCATCATGGGTGAGTACATCACACAGCAACAGACCTTTGGAATAAGTGAGTGAGCCCTTAGACATCACTACGGTGTAATTGGTCAAATAGGCAAGTTAAATGGTAATGTTCAATTAACATAATGCAGCCATACACATGATCTCTGTCTTACTCCTGTCAATGCTATTAGCAGTACATCTAGCCTGAGGACAGGCCTTTATATGTGCCTATTGGTCCAAGGACACTGACACAGGCACATGTTATGGAACACACTCAACTTACATTTCCCGTTTGGGATGATGCAAGATTTGTGAACCCATCAACTATGTACTTGTACATTCAGGTCAGAGGTAAACAACTCTTGCCATACAAAGGTAAGTTCATATCCAAATCAATCAATCTGTCCATTGTCAATGAGTTAGTGTGTATGCACATAGAATTTGTCTGACTTTTGATCCAAGTGAAATCAAACTCTTGACATCTAAGCATTCTTCAGGTGTTCAGATCTTAGCATCAGACATCTCCAGTTTCATATTTCTCAGGCTAGTTACTCACTGAACAATGTAACCAGCTCACATTGTTTTTTTCAGATGCATTGCTGTGCAATGCATGGCTATTGTGTAAATTAAGTAATGTAGCATGATGTGGTATTTGTGACAATGTAGCCAAGAGTTGGGTCACGTGGTATTTAGGAAAGCCCCACTTGCATGTATGCATTCTTTATATAAATGAAAGCTTTTACATGTTTAGATGACACTAGGCCTTTGACCATGACAACTGTCACTCATTATATCTGATGGTATCTACAGCATCATCAGTTCAGCTTTTCTGCATACTATCGCATTGGTGAAACCCAATACAAGGTGAGGTTTGCCTCAGGTGTGGCACTTGTTGCTTTGTGTTCCAAACTTCGCTGAGTGCCATCTGTAACATACTTTGCTGATGCAGAACACAGCAGGGCTGCTAGCTGAGAAGCTCTGCACTGCTAAAGTGCATGATGAAATGTATCATCAATTTTATTTTGGCAATGTGACATGCCTGCCCTGTTCCTTTAATGCATCACACTGTATCACATTGCATTTCTGTTTGGATTTAATTGAATAATGAGAGTTAGAGCCCCATGTTACTCAACGGGACTGATGCCATGATAATAGCCCGTTGAGCCCTACTTCTAGTTGACAAGCATACAGGGATATTGGATTCAAACATTTATTTTCCTGTTGAACTTTCATCTTATTATCAGATTTTTTGTCCATCAAAGTCCAAGTTTGATAAGAAAAACATTTGGCACTATGTAGCTGTGTCACCAAATACCAGCCACTGTATATTTTGTGTCCCCTCCATCATCCTCATCTTCCTCTATTTGGCCCTACTCATCTGGGTTGATGTCCCACAGGACATTTGTCCTTATATAGATATTGTGGAGGATGACACAGACTAGTATGATATTGCAGACCATGGAGGCGAGTATAACAATATGCCCCCTGAAATGTCCAGACATCTGAATTGGGACCGGGACTTTAGCACACCAAAGGTGCGCTCCATAATTTTGGAGGTCTTCACCAGTGTCTGGTTGTATGTGCCTGGTTGTATGTGTTACGTGTCTGCGTGAGAATGTGCTAATGGGGTCATGACCCAAGGATGAATACCATATCCTTGGTCAGCTGAAAGTTAAAAAGAAATGACTTACGTACATGATTTTGCTGCTTGTTTCTGCAACATTCCTGTTCATGTGTGTTATGTTTACTGAATAGCTCATGTACATTTCTTAAAGTATTTCACATTAAATATACAGTTGGAAGTAGTTTTACAGATATATCTTCAAGTTCTTTTTGTAATAGAAAATGCTGACCATGGCATGATATGTTGGACACTTCTACATACTGACTTTCTTGTTTACCCAGTAGCTTCAGTAGCTTACTGTATGCTTCAGTAGCTTACTGTGATGGGTAGTTAGAGACATATTTGCTCACTCCATATTGTGTGCACTCATAACATGTGTTATGTAACAGATTATTAATCACAGTTTTTAGACATTTGGTCCACCCTAGATAGGCAGTCACATGGCCAACATGTTGGACACTCACACATATATATGTCTATGTAAACACACTGATGTTGTGGGGGCCCTACATGACTTTGACACAGTTGTTTAATAGTTCACTCATTTTCACATGTGATTTTGGTACATACATTTGGTGCAGTTCAAACATATCACATGTGTTGTTAACCAGTTTATTGTCAGACTCAGCTATTGTTTTTGACATAGAAATTGTTGTGGTGCACTTTGATTGACACATATGTCTTGCATTGTGGGCCAATGTTATGTGGAACACAGTAATGTTGTTACAGGAAACTGTCTACTAAAAACCTAAACACAATATTTTGGTTATTAAAATGTATGTTTGTAAATTTAACCTACAGGAGAATATGTGGCTCCATGCCTTACATCTGTCATCGTTAGTGTGATCAGTGAATGTTAACATTGGTATCCTAAGTACACAGTAATGCCTTTAACAGGTTGCATTTTCTGTATGTTAATGACTGATATCTGACATTTTTACAGCATTGTGTTAGACTTCGTGAGTTTCACATTACTGTAATGATATGCATTTTATTTAGACGATCTACACCACAAAACCGATGAACTAACAATTTGCTTACATATGTCAATGTGGCTTAATCACTATATATATGTGTGTGTGTACCTACACTGCCAGTAAAGGTGGGACATATGTCCGTTTTGTACTGTCAGTGTCACAAAGTGACACAGTAATCATATTTGAACCTTTCTGGGGCATATACTTACATTGCATGCCACACATGGATTTTGCATATACTTTGTCCAGTGTTGTTCCTGTCACTTTGGACAACATACAAATATGCTTGCATGTGGGATACACTTGTTCATTACCACAGTATTTGTTATCACACAATTCAAAATGTGGACATTTGACTGATCCCAAGAGTCGGTACACCTTTGAGGAGACACTCATCTCACAATTATCTATTGTGTAGCCTTTGTACTCACATGGACTTGTCTGGCATAAACATGTTTTTGACCTGATTCCTTAACCAGTGTAGATGATGTGGTTCAGTTCATTCAACCGGAGTGGAGCGTCACATTCCTGCTCAGAAATATTCTGTAGCTAATGACATTGACAGATTTGTGTAGTAATGTCAGTATGTGAAATCATGAGCTATATGTTGCTTTACGTTGTTCCCACTATGTGCACATGACACTAGGGGCTATATATTTAGCAAGGTGGCACAGTGCAGCTCATCAAATCACCTATCTACACTGCACTACATCACTGGGAAATGGCAAAGGTTGCACAGTATTTTGGACATAAAGCACTTTCCTTGCCATGCCGTGCCTAGCAGAAACATAGGCACCCTTGCACGGTGGTGCAAGGGTGTCTGTATTGCATTCAGATTACTCTTTTTTCAGGAAAAGACACATTCCTTCACATGTATAACCCAAAGAGGCATAGTCAACTATGCATGTGTGCCAAAGAATGTGGCAGACAAATGAAGTAGTAGTGACTTCAAGGACTACAGATATTTATCTTTCTTACACATCAGCTGGGGGGCACTATGTTTTTGTGTGCATTCCCAGTTGACATATGTCATCAACTATGACTGCTTTATGGAAACACCCACACAACACACATGGGACATCTCCCTCGCACACAGTGATGCAACACAGCATTTTGCACAGGGTTGCATTAGTCCTACATGCTTTGACATAGAAAACCAACCAAAGGTGCTTTGGGTACCTTGGCATATCAGAGCTATGGATGTGCATTACACATGCACTATGATGCATTATGCAGGTTTGAGGCACACCCCTCATATAGATGGCCAGAGCTTCTTCAACAGACACAGATATGGCTATTCTGTCATGCATTTCTACATTTTAGTTGGTGTATTGTATAGTTTAGATTTACTTACCAACAAGTAGGCCATTCCTATATTGCCCATTCTGTAAACGTTCATTTATGATGCTGTGCCTGAAGATGTATGCATCATGTGCGCTCCTTGGGCATTTTGCTAGCACATTGGTGAGCCTCCCCAGATGATCCATGATGGCCTGGACATTGATGGAATATGTTTGTTTCCTATTGTGGAACAGGTGTGTTATTTCTGCTTGGAGAACCAATTGCACATATGTGCAGTCCATAGCCCCCAGTACCTGTGGAAACCCTGTCGCTGCAATGGCAAAGAAATCTTGCTTGGTCTTCAGCTGTTGTTATATCTTGGGGAAGAGGAGGTACTGTGGTGTCAGGCGAATGATGGCATCCAGGACAGTGGGCAAGAAGGCAGAAAAAGATGCCTGAGATATTCCCAGAGGCCAGCATGTTTTGCAAAGCCCTCAGTTTCACCTGAGGAGAAATGATGGTGGGTCTGGCTGTTGGTGGCAGCAGACTTCACCCAATATTCTGCAGAAGTTCTATTATGGATTTTCTCCTGAGCATATAGAATTTGATGACCTCATCCTCGTGAGGTTGAAGAAGCAGGTTTTCTGGTGGAACACACGTTCCCTCCTCCTTCGCTACCTACGTTGTTGTGGTGGCAATCTCTCCTCTACACCTAGTTGCAGAATAACGACCTCCATGGTGTAGTTCAGCTTGGTAAAGTGTTTTCAGGTTTTTATAGCACAGCCACTGGATCATTTCCCATGCCTTGGTCTACTGATGCACAAGAAACTTTGGCACATTTCGGCTTTGCATGCCGCAGCCATACGATGCAGCACACATTGCCATAGGCATAAGTATCACTGCATTAGTTTTTCGTCACTTTTTGTGAGGACGAAAAGGTCTACCTTGAATTTATTAATTTCTGCATGGTGCAGGTGGTTGTGGTGCAGCTTTTAGATGACGCAAACCTAAGAAAAGACACATTTGGGCAAATGCGTTGTTTCATAAATTTGGAGTAGTGCTTGTGCTGCCAATGCGTGAAATATTTTGATGCAACAGTGGTGCAAGCCTCTTATAAATATGCCACTTAGTTTCGGGTTGCTGACATAAGGCACTACACCATTCCATTAACAATGTGAACAAAATTCTCCCCTCTTTAATACAACATTCAACATTTAAAAGGAGGGAGAGATTAACTGTTAAAACATGTTTGACATCAAGGGTCACCCCTTTTAAAATGTTTTCAGTAGCAGTTGATCCATTTCAGCTTGGAAGACTAAAACAAATACTCATATTAATGTGCAAATTTTGGATTATGTGGCAAGAACAACAGAACAAAAGTTATGTGGACAGCGCCACAGGATCACTTTATTCACTTGGCCCCGACTAGAAACAGATAACCTTGCGTATGTACCAAGCTGCAGAGGCACCATGAACAAACATATCTATACAGTGACATGCCGAGGAGCTGTACAGAATAAAATAAAGATCCAAATGGAAAAAGCTGTCGAGATTCTGGCATATAGTGATACGATTTTCACAATGCTGCTTTAAACTGATAAGCAGCAACAGCTAGATCCTGGGCTTCATTTCTTGCTGACAGAGTACTGTTAATGGGCCGGAAGCCATTAGAACTAGACTGACATTTTGATTATTGCCAATGTGTTTTGCCTTGAAGGCTGTTGACTTCACAAAGCGAAATAGTTTGAACAGATCTTTGCTTCTGATGTGCTCTTATCTCCCATCCCGTCGGGCCCCGTCTCTCCATGTGACAGGGAGTGAGTCCGCGTGAGGGAATGATAAGATATTTCTACAGGACATCGTCGCCACTTTTGATCATTAAATCCAAATACAGGCTAAATCAAGGCAGGGCAAGGGCCAGCATCAAGTTAAACAATTGTTAGATCAAAGCTTTGTAATGTGACCAACTCATTTGGATGTGTGAAATTCAGCACAAATATGTCGTAATTATTCTGTTTCTCTAGGCAGAACAATGTCTTTATAGATTGTTAAACATCAGTAATGTGATCTCCTCTTAATGACAAAAGTGACATGGACATTAGCTTCGTTGCCTTAATTTTTAAATGAAAAAAATACTTAGTAAATGGGGTGTGAATCATCTCTTACACAGTATAAAAATAATGTCACAGCATATTACTCCTTACAATTGGTTCTTGGACTATACCATACCTTGGGCGCCAACAACATAGTTACAAAAAATCAACTGCTAACTGAATGAAAATTCAGTATTTAGCCAAAGCCTGAGAAAGAGAGTAAGGAACATGGCCTCCTAAAGCAAATTGCACACACAGCAAATTTTTCCCGAAATACCAAACAGTTTGCATGAACTTTTAACATTCCCAACCAACCATACAAGGCAATGCCAATGCAACTGCACCTGTCGCACGGCCGCAACACCGCCGGCTCCATTTGGAGCCAGCTCCTGTGTTGCGGCTGAGATCCCCGCTGGGCCAGCGGGCGGAAACTAGGTTTCCGCCCGCCGGTCCAGTGGGGATCTCCAAATGGCCGCGGCGGGGGTGTGGCTGCATTGGCGGCCGCCCGGCAGTCCGATCTTGGCGGGCGGCTTCTGCTGCCTGCCAAGGTCGTAATGAGGGCCTAAATATGTTAAATCCATCAATTCTTTTTACGTTAAGCCTGTAAGACAATACAAATTGCCTAGCTACCAAAGACCTCTTGGGGGCTTACCAATAACTTACAGGGGCTTATAAGTTTGCCCATTTGTTACTATTGGTTGGGTTTATTGACACTCTCATTTGCTTGCCTCTTATTCAATGGCTTTACTGGTCCCAGTTTGTCCCTCTTGTGTTTGTTTCTTCCTTGGAGCATAGCTTCTTTGCCATCTCTTTGACTGACTGGCTTCTATCTTTCCACTGCTCACTTTTAACATAGTTTTTTTCAATTAAGCCCTTCATGACTGTGCATGTGTCTTCCAGTTCTTTTTTGATTAAGCCCTCCATGATAGTGCATGTGTTTTCCAGTTTTTTATTAAGCCCGCCTTGAGGGTGCATGTGTTTTCCAGTTCTCCTCTTCTCTCCATGTGTGCTCCTCCCAAATATGCCCCATGTACCGTTCTTGTGCACTTCTTCCCATTCCTCTCAAGCTCTGTATTCTTCTTTCCCCCGCACTCTGCGTTCTTCTCTCCGTGTATGCTTTCACATGGAGAGAACATGCTTCTCTGTGCTTCTCACCTGAACACCTATTGCTTTCTCCCTCATGAGATGCTTTTTCCCTCCTTTCGCCCACTCGCTCTCTCCATTCTCTCTTCTGTTAACCACCTCAACTATGTGGTCTATTTTTTTGTTTACCCATCTAAGTGGTGTCCATTATCTTGGTTCCGTAAATAAAAAATTAAAGCAAATGGTTCATGCACCTGCAGACGCCATCAATCAATCAATCAATCAAGGATTTATAGAGTGCACTACTCACCCGGTACGGTCTCAAGGCACTAGGGGGGGAAAGCTACTGGTCGAAAAGCCAAGTCTTGAGGTGTTTCCTGAATGATAGAAGGTCTTGGGTCAGGCGGAGGTGGAGCGTTAGGGAGTTCCAGGTCTTGGCAGCAAGGTGAGAGAATGATCTTCCTCCGATGGTCGTGCGACGGATCCGAGGAACGTAGGTGAGGGCATGGTTGGTGGAGCGAAGGTTGTGGGTGGGGGTGTGAAAGGTGAGTCTGTTGTTGAGGTAGGCGGGACCTGTGTTGTGGAGGGCCTTGTGTGTGTGGATGAGGATTTTGAAGGTGATCCTCTTTGGTACTGGTAGCCAGTGTAGGTCTCTGAGGTGGGGTAAGATGTGGTCGCAGTGTGGGATGTCTAGGATGAGGTGGGCGGATGCGTTTTGGATTCTTTGCAGCTTTGTTTGGAGTTTGTTTGTTATTCCTGCATACAGGGCATTTCCGTAGTCCAATCGGCTACTGACCAAGGCATGGGTGATGGTTTTCCTGGTTTCGATGGGAATCCACTTGAAGATTTTGCGGAGCAGGCGGATGGTGTTGTAGCAGGAATAGGAGATGGCATTGACCTGCTGAGTCATGCTGAGTGTGGAATCCAAGATGAAGCCCAAGTTGCGTGCGTGGGTGGTGGGTGAGGCTGCGGATCCTAGGGAGGTGGGCCACCAGGAGTCATTCCAAGCTGAAGGGTTGGTGCCGAAGATGAGTAATTATGTTTTGTCTGCGTTTAACCTGAGGTGGCTTGATTCCATCCATCCAGCTGGCGATGGCGTGGATTCCATTATGGAGGTTGTCCTTTGCAGTAGTGGGGTCTTTCGTGAGGGAGATGATGAGCTGAGTGTCCTCAGCGTAGGAGACTATGTTGATGTGGTATGTTCGTGCGATGTTGGCGAGGGGGGCAATGTACACGTTAAAAAGTGTGGGGCCCAGCAAAGATCCTTGAGGGATGCCACAGGTGATTCCGGAGGCTTCTGACAGGAACGGCAGGAGTCAGACTCTCTGGGTCCTGACCGTGAGAAATGACGAGATCTAGTCCAGTGCTTTGTCGTGGATTCCAGCGTTGTGGAGGCGTGTGCAAAGAGTGTGATGCCATACCGTGTCGAAAGCTGCGGAGAGGTCCAAGAGGATGAGCACTACTGTTTCTCCTTCATCGAGCATGGTCCTGATGTCGTCTGTCGCAGCAATGAGTGCGGTCTTGGTGCTGTGGTTTTTGCGGAATCCGGTTTGGGAGGTGTCGAGTGCCTTGCTGTCTTCCAAGAACCGGGATAGTTGATTGTTCATGATTTTTTCAATGACCTTGGCTGGGAAGGGGAGGAGGGAGATCGGTCGGTAGTTCTTGGGGTCGTCAGGGTCTGCCTTTAGTTTCTTTAGCAAGGCGTTGATATCTGCTTTCTTCCATCTTTCTGGGAAGGTGGCTGATTCGAAGGAACTGTTGATGGTGTGGCAGAGATGGGAAGCAATGATGGCATTGGCTTTGTTGAAGATGTGGTATGGGCAGGGGTCCGATGGTGATCTGGAGTGGATGGAAGCCATGGTGCTGGCGGTGTCTTCTGTGTTGACAGGGGTCCAGGTGTGGAGGAGGTGTGTGTTGCTTGGAGCATAGGGTTCGTGGATGTTTGTAGTTAGCTGGTGGGTTTGGGAGTTGAAGCTGTTGTGGATTTCTTCCATCTTTCGACGGAAGTGGGTTGCAAGTGAGTTGCAGAGCTCCTGTGATGGCGGGGGTTCGTTGGAGCAGGCCCTGGGGAGGGAGAGCTCTTTAATGATGCTGAAGAGCTCTTTGCTGTTGTGAGCGTTGGTGTCAATGCGTTTTTTGAAGTGGGTCCTTTTGGCGGTGCGGATCAGTTGGTGATGTCTGCGTAGGGCATCCTTGAAGGTGATGCGATTGGAGATGGTAGGGTCACGGTGCCAGGTTTTTTCCATTCTGCGGCATAGTCGTTTAGATTCCTGTAGATCTGGGGTGAACCAGCTGGCCTTGATTCTGTGGGGGGTGTTTGGGTGTTTTTTGAGCAGTGCAAGGGTGTTGGCGCAGTCTTCTATCCAGTGGTGCAGGTTGGTGGCGGCTGTGTTGGGGTCTGAGGTCCCGGAGGGGGGGTCTGGGCGAGGGTGGAGATCAGTTGATCTGTGGATATTTTGCTCCAGTTGCATCGGGGAGGTTGTGTGCGGTGTTGGTGAGTGACTGGTTTCCGGTAGGAGAAATGGATGCATTGGTGGTCTGTCCAGTAGAGTTCGGTGGTGTGGCTGAAGGAGACGTGGTTGATGATGCGATTGCTCTCAGTGGTTGTCCCTGTGCCCCATTTTTTAAAATAATGCTTCACAGTGTCAGGGAAAAAAACCTGACACTGTAGATTATCATCAAAAAGCAAAACCAATAAGTCTCAAGTCCCAAAGGTGAGACCTATTGGCTTTCCCAATGCTTCTTTTATTAGACAACATTCTGTCATTGGCAGCTACCTGGTGCTAAAAGTCTCATGTGTTCAACTACAAAATATGAAACAATAAAAACTAGGGGGTTAACAGAAAGGCAAAACCAGGACATGCTAAATATTACCTGATAATAATCCACAGAAAGAAATGTCATTCTTGCACTGCCTGAATAAGCAGGTCCTTTAAAAAAGATTTCAGAAAAGCAGTATACTGTTTGCTATCTCTATTGGCTGTGGTGAAGTAAAGAAGCAAACAAACTCGTCTTGTTCTCACTTTTGGCTCTCATAAGCTTAGAAATTGAAATTTGGAGGTGGGAATCTGTTTTAAGGATAGGACATTTTAAGTCTGATTCCCAAATCTTTTCTCCATTAATGAGCTGCTGGTCGGCCTGCCCAGTTCTCTCGACTAATTCACTGGCCCTTCTCCCCTCGCAAGTTTATTATCAACTGTTGTAGCCTTGATTTTCATTTCACTAAGTTTCCGGTGTATCCTGCGGTGCCGCGCCTCTCTTCCTAAGTAAGCAGTAATTTGCTGTTCTGTCAATTCTTCTTACTAACGCACATGGCATGCATGGACGTAGATGTTAGAAGTAGGCAAGTAGGCAAGACACTGAAGGCTTGGGCCAGTCTCAAGCCAAATGCTTGGCTCGAGCTCTGCTCAAGGTCTCCTTAGATCTTTGATTCCAAAATGAGCATTAAACGTTTGTGTAACAAAGGAGATATCTGTCTAGTGGCTGATTGGAGCACACAATGTGAAGCTAAAAAGCCTGGGATCAATCATAGCTTCCCTTCTTGACAAAATTGTATGATCATAGACAAATATTGTATTTCACAGTGCCACATTTTTCTCTACAATCACATATGAGAGCAATCAAATAACTGAGTTCAGGCTGTTCGCTACAAAAAAACCTCTCTTGTGTTTATATAAAAAGTATAATGTTGCTCTGGGCATGATAAGAATCTAGGTCACATACAGGGTATACATGGCATTTGGCCTGTCTCTTAGATCATTAGGGTCCAGAGCACTGTTGTAATCTTTCTTTGGGCTTTTAACCACACCCATGTCACACTTGTCACTTTCATTGGATCCTGAGCTTGCCTTTTAAAATTGCTTGATTCCATTAGTGAAAGGCATGCAAATGTCATGCCTTTTCTGGTGTTTAGCCCTCCTTGAGCACACCAGCCAACTACTGAAAACATATGAGGCTCCATGTTTTCAGCCTGGTGTCTGCAGTACTTTATTGTTTCATTTTCCACGCAGCACTATCGCTCTTGGTTTTACAGAGTGCGGTTGCACTCGTTTTTTTGTTTTTCAATTTCAGCGCGATCACGCTGGGTTTTACATAGCGCTTTTTCTTTCAATTTATGTGGCAAGAAAAGTCCAGTTAGGAGTTTACAACGCTAATAGCTCTAACTCGAGCAAATGCGAAACACGTTGCATTGCAAATACTTGTTTTTAGCATTGCTGTTAGTGCAGGAATGTTTCTAAGTTAATGTTAAAACTATCCTCTCAATTAAGTGATATAATATGACTTACTAGTAGTATATGTGGCAGTATAGCACCTTATTCAGGCATCCTGTATAGTTTGGAGGATGTGGTGTGAATTCCAGCAGGAGCACCTCAGCCTTTCTTACTTTTATACTTTTGAGGTTGATAAAATATACATCACTCAGTTGACTGAGAAAATAAAAACATTAAAACAGTTTCTAGAGCTTTTATTCACCCAGAGGCATCTTGGCACTAGACAGCCTAGACAGACAAAACTTTGAAGGCAAACTAGAAGTTAGGTCTGGTGGCTTAGTGGACTAATGCATCCACTGTAAAGTCCTGTGTTTGACTGCATGCACACAGGTACAAATCCTGGCAAGTCCACTAGGCCTATTATTATTCTGATTTTTATAAAATGTGTACCATTGAGTTGGATAACAATGAACATGTGTTATTCAGTGCCAAGATACCTTTTTGGGTGAACATGTGTATTACAAATACATGTAATGCTACTGTGGAAAACGCCATATTTTAAAAAGCATTGCAAGCCTTATGTGATTCTCCACAACCTTGAGGACTTTTGGGAGAGCGTTCCGGAGTTTGGCTGACAGGAGCGAGAAAGATCTACATCTACATCATTTCATTCTGGGCAACATGACATCCTTAATCTATGCTACTCTAAGATGTCTCTTGGAAGTGTACCTGGAAAACTTGAATTAAAAAAATATCATCCTGTTTCCATGTAAGTCCTTGCGCATTATGCAGAGGGCCTTATACATGAATCGCTTACTGACCAGAAGCCAGTACAAACTCTTCTGTGCTTCTGAAATGGAATGATGTTTAGGAATGCCCAGAATTAACCTTCCCGCTGTATCCCGAGTGACTTGCAATCTTGCAGATAATGCCTTAGTAACTTCCAAGTAAAGGGAATTATATTAATCCAGTTGAGAGGCTAATAATACTTGAATAACTGTTTTTCAAGTCTAAAGTGGAATGAAGGGAATTAATTTGTTAACATCCTGATAATGTGAGAGTAGTTAGGTGTCAACTGATTGATATGGGTTTAAAGGTTGATATTTCCCCATATTTATGGCCCTTAGCTACCTCAGTATTTCTAGCCAAAATGTGTGGTTTGTTCAGAACAAGTTTATAAAGGATGGCATTATGGTTTGACCATATAATTGAAGTGGGGCATCTAAGCTTATTAAATTGTGGTTGCTCTAAACCATGTCTAATGTATATCCTGCTTTGTGTATAGGAAAGTCAACACGTTGTTTGAAGCCAACAACATTCAATGTATCCCCAAAAACAACAGTTTCCTGATTTTCTTATGATTACAGCTAAAAGTTGAAGTCTCCTAAAATGGTTAGATTGGGTTTCTGGAGAATTTGTTTCAACAGGAATCCCAGATTCTGAGTGAAACAGGCCCTAGATCCTGGCCTTTTATACATAAGCACACTTTTAAAAGTATTGTTTGCATGAAATTCAGTAAAATAAAAAAGCAGCCTCATAGTCAGGTGATTCTATGTGAAGAGTGTCCCTCTAAACATATGTCTAGACACTATTGCTATGCCTTCTCCCACCATATTCATTCAATCCTGCCTAAGAACCCTATAATGTTCTGAGATAGCAAGAACTAGATTAGGAACTGATGAGTCATGTAACTATGTCTTGGTTGTAAATACAATATCCAGCTTATATATATGCCCGAATTCCCTAAATTCTAATTTGTGTTTGGCCGGGGATCATGCACCCAGAAGGAAGGATGAGATGAAATCCATTTTAGACCAATTAATAGGCCCAGTATCCAAGTTCACCAACTGGATATTAGCCACAAGATTGTTCATTTGCTCTCCCTGTGGAGACGTTACAGGCAGGGCAAAATTACACTGTGGACATGAGCATCATTTAGAGTTTGGCCCATCTGGGGCATCCTCCAGAAAGCAGCAGATGTCACATCCTTCTAACCCGTGATTCCCCTGCTCTATTTTGATTTTGCAGAAGCATCTTATTTCTGCTGGCGAAGTTCAGATACAGGGACCAACCTTGTCCCACTGAAAAAGTACCATTTTGCAACATTGATGGGCCCAATGCATGGAGCAGGAGAGGCGATGCATCTATCTAGCTGGATGCAGGTCATGCATTTGTTCTGAGCCACACAGTCCGAGATGCGCCATCAGCAGTTTCTTAATGATGTAAGGAATGCAAAGTAGTTGAGCTGCGCAGCCGGCGATGCAGTGTCTTTTCCATTAGCATCACCGGCGATGTGTCCGTGTCAAGGGGAGATGTGTTGGTTCTGGCGGACGGACTGACGCCAAGGCATGGTTTCTACAGTTGCAGCACTTTATACCCACTTCTAAGGGTACAGGACTGGATTGGAACCACTTGGCAGGGCAAGACTTGCAGGAAGCAAAGTTCAGATGCTGTTGCAGGATGAAGTTAAGTCCCTGAGACTTCAGAACAGGAGGCAAGCCAGCAAGCCCTTGGAGTCACTTTGGTTCTGGCGATATAGAGATGTAGGTCCAGTCCTTCTCACTCGCAGCAGGCAGCAGGACAAGCATAGCAGAGCAGGAGTCCAACAAAGTACAGAGGAGTCCAGCAGAGTGACAGCCCCTTCAGCAGCACAACAGTCCTTCTTCCTGGCAGAATGTCATCAGGTCCAGATGTCTATTGATATGGTGGGGTCAGAAGTCCAGTTCTTGTACCCAAAGGTGTCTTTGAAGTGGGGAAGAGAGGCCTTTGATTTGCAAAGAGTCCCTGCCCTTCCTGCCCTGGCTCCAGACTCACAACAGGGGGTTATGCAGCTCTTTGGATGGGATCAGGATACAGCCCATTTAGGTGTAAGTGTCAGCTCTTCCCTCCCATCCTCCCCAGGTGGCCACTCAGTCACACCTGTGCTCCCATTGTGTGTGTCTGTCTCGAGGAAATGCACTGGAGCCCAGCTGTCACCCACACGGACATGTATTTAGAGACAGGCAGATGGCACTAAAATGAAATAAAACCATGTTGAGGTAGTGACAAAGTATCAATTTCATATTTCACCACCTGAACATGTCAAACTAAAAAGTATATGTGCACCTTTTCAAATACACTGCACCCTGTCATTGGGGGCTCTCCAGGGCCTACCTTAGGGATGACCTATATGTATTACAAAGGAGAGTTTGAGCCTGGCAAGAGGGTTACCTTTCCAGGTCAACATGGCAGTTTAAAACTGCTCCCACAGGCTCTGCAATGGCAGGCCTAATTCATGTTTAAAGACCTACTGAAATTAGTGGCACAATCAGTGCTGCAGAGCCACTAGTAGAATGTAATTTACAGGCCCTGGGTACATGTAGTATACTTTACTAGGGACCTATACTTATATTATTTGTGCCAATTGTAAATAAGACAATGTTACCATGTTTTTAGCACAGAGCACATGTACTTTAGCACTGGTTAGCGGTGATTGAGTGCCCAGCAAAAATGAAGTCAGCAAACAGGAGGTCAGAAGGGGAAAAAGCAGGGGAGACCACACTAAGGATGCCAGATCTAACACACAATATAAAACATAAGCCGTAAGAATGAATGAATGAATGTATCTATATATGAGCATGTGTAACTCATGACAAATATCTGAGAAATTATCCTGGCATAAATAGGGAACAAAGCAGTGGAAAATCTAAGCCAACATTAGGACATCCTAGGAAAGATTCCAGGTTTCAAAGCTTAGCCTGTATGCAAGATCCTTGTAAGTGGATATGATTGATGGGTGAGGTTGCCCCATGCATTAGTTGGCAAGGAAGAAAAAGATCTGACTCTGAGTCTGGAACATTTGATGCAAGGAATTAGTAAGTTAGCTGAGGAAGACCAAAAGAATTGGAAGATATGCGACTGTGTACCTCTTAAAATTGGAGCTAGTTAAAACTCTGTTCAATAAAATGCACAGACATTTAAAAAGGATCCACTTTTAAGTAGGGAGCCAATCGAGTGCCGCTAGATGGTCAGATATGTGCATATGTTTAGTCAGGTTTAAGATAAGAGTGACGAGTGGTCAAATTTGGAAGTTTTTTAGTTGTTTGAGAAAGTAATTTCACAGATCGAGATAGAGCACAATAACGTAGACCAATTCAGATAAAATAAGGGCCTGGCCCAAAGTTTTGCGGCAAGAGGTAGGAATAGCTTGAAAAAATTAAAGCAGCACTCTTAATCTTAGTAAACATGACTCAGATATCTTGTTTATCTGGGTGGAGAAATATGGTCTGGTATTGAAGGTAACATAAAGATTTCTTGCTAATCCATTGGTAAGAAGGGAATCCTAAAGAAGATGTCTATCATGACTAAGACCACCAACAAAAGAAAATGGTTGGCACCAAAGAAGAGCATCTCAGTCTTCTCAAAGTTCAACTTTAAATGGTATTGCTACGTCAAGGAGGGCACATTTCGCTTATGGGAATTAAACTCTCGTTGAACTTGCAGATTTGCATGTGGGTGCATATTCATTATCAGTTGAGTATTGTCAAGAAAGTAAAATAAATAAAACCATATTCCTTAATTATATAGGGAGTGAAATTAAGTAGATATTAAAAAGTAAATGACTTAGAACTAAGACCTGAGGTCCTTCTTTGGCTATGGAGTGAGATGCGGAATGATATAGATGGATCTCCACTGCCTCTTCTCTTTCTGATAAGAATGAGGAGATCCACAAATAGATACTGTCTACCACTCCCAAGCCCCACAGAGTCTGCAAGAGGAAGGGGTGAGAGACAACATTAAAGGCTGCAGATAGATTCAGAAGATATACGTCATCCAGAACAGCACCTAGAACATATTTATTACTGTGTGCATACAGTGGAAACCAGCTTACAAACAGTCTAGAATGTTATGAGTATCCACAAAGAGAGAATGTTCACCAGAGACTCAGTCGATTTAGGAGACAAAAGGAGCTGAGAGATTGTCTGATAAATGTCCAAGACTAATGGGTTCATAGATGATTTCTTCAAAATAGTGGTATTGATTGCTTTTTTCCATGTACGAGGGACAGTATTGGAGGAAAATGACAAACTATACAGTTCTGCAAAGGAGTCACTGACTTAGTGAGGAATGGTGTTCAGTAAGGTGGCAGATCAGGGATCTAAAGGACAGCAGATGTAGGTTAATAAGTGACTAGAGAAAATTAGTTGGTAGAGTTTAGAGGAGATATGGTATGTGCTTATCAGTTTCACATTTTGTGGGGATTGAAAGATCACTGACTGTCTCCCACCAAGAACTACAGGGTCCAAAGAAATGGTTGGGTTAGGATGTTAGGAAAAGAGTGCTAATAGTCTCTATTTTAATGAGGGAAATGTCTACAAGATCATCACAGAGCTTTTTGGTGAATGAACTAGAGATGTGTCAGAGACTGAATGGGAGAGTTCAGAGACAACTTTAATAGCTGTCTTTGTAGAGTAAGGGATTGCTTAAGTGCACTTAGAATTGTATTATGTGAGGTCTCTATTAATTGCATTATTGTCAGCATTCAGTGATTAACTGTATATAGATTTGTCACGGAAAGCTTGTGTAGTCATCGAGCCCTTTCCGTCGACTCCTGTGCAGTATAATGAAAGCATAGCAGGGTCTTGGGAATCAGCTCGCGCACAACAAATTGCCAAGGAGATATCCCCTGACAGACCTCAGGGACAGGCAAGCTGAAAACAGCGAGTTGCCATAACAGCCACAACAGTCCTGGTGGAATGGCCACAATATGCGACTCACCCCTTGCATATCCAGCGAGAGTCCATGAAGATCTCCGGGTTAGCGTACCTGGCAGCGAACTGTTCCTCCAGCAGCTGGAGTGCTTCCAGGTTAGCCTCACATGGCAGCAAACCGTTCTGCTAGTAGCTGCAGTGCTTCCAGTGTCAAAAGTAAAATGAGAATAGCAAGCAAAGACGCACAATAGAGGTGTGTTCTTATTCCCATTTACTGCAAAATGGCCACCACAGCATGTCTGTGCTCCAGATCGGCATCACTTTTCACGTAAGATCTTCTGGTTCCCTGCAGTTTTGGTCTGGGGTACTGAGTGTAAGTTATTTGGCAGAGGTAAGTGATCCTTCAGTCACACAGTGTATGCTATCTGCAGAAAGTGTATTGCTGCTCCGAGGGTGACTTATACTGCGCAAAATTGTGCTATGTGTATAGTGTCATGACAAAATGAGGGTGTGGCACGTTTTTGCTGAATTTCTGAGTGGTTCTAAGATGTATTTTTGGGTGATGTGAGGAAGTGATTTGGAGCTGGCAACACAAATGTGTTGAGATGTGGATAGTATGCACTGTAGGTGGGCAAGCCAGAAAAGTCAAGAGTAGAGCCAATCCAAGCAACAGTCAAATTGGGCTCTAAGGGCCAGCCCACAAGCTGACCCAGTGTTGGTAAAAGGATTAGTTGGAGTGGATGGTAGTATACCATAAGTAATAATATCACTATTCCTGCCAGGTTCAGTAAAGGTTTCAGTAATTTAAACCTGAGCTCAACCCCTTGTAGCTATGGCACAGAACAAACAGGCTTAACTTAAAAAATGTGTAAAGACATAGGAGTACCAAAGCAGCTGAAAACTCAAAAACATAGCACAATTAAATTCTTATAATCATAGAAACTATTATACTGATGAAACAACCCCAGAAACTACAAATATTCAATAAATTGCACAGGAGATGGTAATTTTTAAAAAAGTTTTAGAGAAAAAATAGTGTCAAAAATTGCAAACTGCGGACAACTGGCCTCACTAGACAAGGACAAAGGTAACATTTAATGCCAAATGCGATAGAGCACAGCTTGATACAGAGACCAGGTTCATTCCGATCAAAGGTTTTACCTTCGGAGTCTCTGAAATGAAAATAAAAAACCCTCAGCCGGGCAAGGCAGCAGACGGTGGCTGCAATGGTTTCCACAAAGCTGGATAGCCTTTGGAAAAGTCCTGGTAAGGCCAATGACTTTTGATGGTAAAACACAGAGCAGGAGAAATTCAAACTTTTCACCAAAACAAGGCCCCTTGCTGTGTGGTTACTTTTGGCACCTTTCCAGGTGAAGATTTCTACCCTCAGGCTTAGTCACTTGTTTGGAGCTCGGATTCCTCCAGCAGGGCAAGGCTGCAAGCTGTAGCCAGACAGGGCTTCACAAGACTGGATACCTTTTCCGCAACATCCTGCTGAAATGGATTTGGTGCTGTGAAAAAGTTGGGGGCAACCTGAATCTTTCACCCAGTGGCAGCACACCTTCGTTGGTTTGACTTCTTCTCTCTTCCATAAATCAGAAGGTATTATGAAGAGGACACTAGGGGTGCCACGTAAAGGTTCAGTACCAGGCTGGGTGTAGAGAAAGTCCTGACCACTCCCAATGACGTAACAAAAGCCCTGCAGCTCCTGCTGTGTTGGGGACCCTGAGCTCCAGGGGCCCCCCCTCAGCCCAGTACACTGTGCACAGATGGTGGGCCCCTGGTCTGAAAGATCCTCATTGGACGAGGGGGCCCCCTTCATGTACTTTGCAGGGGGGCCCCCTCAGATTTCGCTACAACAATAGCCACTCCCCAACATAATGGAGTGAAAGTTCACAGGGATGATTATTGTCAGGGAGACCAGGTCCTCAGGGCCTGCATACGTTCCCAACATGTCCACCACTAGACAGCTCCAAAACTCTAATAGAAATATCACAGAGCCTGAGAGAGTCCAAGTGGGGGAAACGGGGATTAGGAAGGGAACAGCTCGGAAGGAGACCAGTAGGAAGCAAAAGGTTAAACAACACAATGTCAAAATATATTCACATTGACTTTCACTAGACTATGGTTCTAAGCGTTCTCATACTGTAACCATGGATAACCTAAGAAGTGACTATAACTAGACCTCAAGAAATCTAGATACCTGGAAAAAAAAAAAATGGTTAATACAATGTTTTCACATGAGCTTTTCATGAAATATCACATACTGTCTAGAATACAAGAACCTTCTAGAATAATGTTTCAGAACAAACATTACATTTTTATATGAAGACAAAGGCTATCTGAACCATTCCCTGGAAACAACAGGAATTGTACTAGGAACTTAATATGCACTAAGAAGGTCGCACTTTGAATTAAGCATCTTCACGTGAAATCCAAAAGCTCAGGATAAATGTGTGCACCTCTACAAACACAACACACCAAAGTTTTAATTGCCATGAAATGATCACGCACACTGTAGCTAATCTGAATATCAAGTTTTACATGCTGGAAGTAAATCATGCACACTACCGATTCGAACAAGAATATGCAAATTCCATGAAATGATTGCGCAAGCTGTGGCCGATCTGAACATCAAGGTTTAGATGCGGGAGGTGAATTGCGCACACTGCCGATTTGAACAGGAATATGCAAATGCCATTAAATGATCGTGCATGCTGAGGCCGATCTAAACATCAAGGTTTACATGCGGGAAATGAATCGTGCACACTGCTGCTTCGAACAAGAATATGCAAATGCCATGAAATGATTGCGCAAGCTGTTGCCGATCTGAACATCAAGGTTCACATGCGGGAAATGAATCGTGCACACTGCTGATTCAAACAAGAATATACAAATGCCATGAAATGATCGCACAAGCTGTTGCCGATCTGAACATCAAGGTTTACATGAGAGCAATGCCTCGCTCACTCTGAAAGTTTTACAAGTAGGCCCAAAACTTGAGAGTCTTTGAGAACGGGGTCGGGGCCCAGTCCGACCTCCGCCTTACCGCCCTGCTCAAGGATCACCAATACAATGCGGGGCAAGCCTGGAATGTCAAGGTAGGCCTCCGGAACAGGAGCTCAGGAAGTTGCTGCTGCTCTGCACCGGGACCTCTGAATAGTGAGCATGTGGAGCTGGGCTGGCTCCCTTATATAGAGTCTGGCCCAGCCCACAAACCACACCCAGTCATGCTGCAGGGAAAGCTTCTAGAAGGTCCTAGAAAGGGACCAAACCCTAACACACTCAGTAAGCCTGCAGCAATACCTTGCAAATGAACAGTTATTGCAAACATCATTAATAGTGTTTTTCAAGGTTAAAGTCTGTAATGCAAAAGGTTAACATACTGCATATAAACACAATGCATGAATTCTGCTCTTGTATAAAGGCTCGGTTTTTGTATTTTTGTCGCCCGTAGAGGGCGCACTGTCCAGATGTTGACAGTACTCCCCTCTCCCAAACACGCTCTAGGGCCTGGTTTGTCTTGGTTAGGACGATGAAAACGTCTCACTAGTCGTGGAGCATGAATGTCAGATGCGGAGACCCATGAGTTACTTTCAGGGCAGTAACCTTTCCAAGAGATCAGGTACCACAGGTTACGACCTCTAAGTTTGGAGTCCAACACCTGTTTAACTTCGTATTCCACTTCCCCCTGTACTAGAACTGGAGCTGGTTGGGAGCGTACCTTCTAGACTGCTTTTTTCAGGAGGGAAGTATGGCACACCAGATGAATACATAGTGACTGGGGCAACTGCAGTTTAGAGGACAGTGTAAAGACCTATGCATTTGGGATTAAACATGTGCTTTTTCTTAAAATCTATATGTCTTGTAGAAAGCCACACTTTATCACCTGGTTGATACTGAGGTCCTTCACAATGTTTCTTGTCGTAATGCTTTTTGTATTTTTGTTTAGCTTTTTCTAGATGTTGTTGAATCAGTTTCTGGGTTTGGTGGAGGTGTTGAATGGTTTCCGACACAGCTGGTGTAAGAGAACTTTCTTGAGGAATCGTGATGGGCATGGTATCAGGATGATAGCCGAACAAGCCAAAAAAGGGTGTGACACCAGTGGAGGTGTGAAACGAGTTATTGTCGGCTAGTTCAGCTGACCAGAGCATTGATGTCCAGGATTGAAGTGCTTTCTCAGCGTAAGAACACAGGCATTGCTTCAATGTCTGATTCAGTCTCTCAGTTTGGCCATCTGTTTGAGGATGATGGCTAGTAGATAGTGTGGATGTAACTTGAAGCGTTTTGCACCACGTTTTCCAGAAGTTGGAGGCAAATAGTGAACCTCGATCGGAGAGAATCATTCTCGGCAGCCCGTGATAACGGACCACTCTATTCAGTAGGATGGTTGCCAGTTCACTGGAGGTGGGCAATTTCTTACAGGCAATGAAATGGCCATATTTCGTGAGACTATCCACCACCACCAGGATTACCGAGTGTTGTTGAACAACTGGTAGACCTGTAATGAAGTCTAACGAGATGTGTTCCCAAGGTCGACGTGGAGTTGGAAGAGGTTGCAACAAACCTTTCGGTTTTGAATGACTTGTCTTGATGCGAGCACAGACTTTGCAGTTAGTAACCATTGTTTTGACGTCCTTTGTCAGAGTAGGCCACCAAAGGTAGCGTTGGATTAATTCAAGAATTTTAGGAGTGCCTGGGTGACCTGCTGTAGATATAACATGCAGCCAATGAAATGCTAACTTGTGAAGCTTGGTAGTGGTTACGAACAAACGTGCGTCATGGAAAGGTAGGTCTTGCTTGATTGATCTTTTGGGATCTGCTTGAGCCCATGCCTGCCATTTCTCAATAGTGAAGGAATTCCGGATGTCTTCAAAGAAGTCTTCAGTTTTTATGATGCAGAGGACTTTGTCTGGAGCTATGATAGCTCTGAAAGGCTGGATTTTAGGCAACGTGGTAGACTCTTGGTGGGACAAGGCGTCCGCTTTGCAATTAGCTTTACCGGGGCGAAAAGTTACCACAAAATCGAACTCAGCAAAAAACAGCATCCAGCGTAATTGTAGAGGATTCAAAAGTCTAGCTGAACTCATGAACTGGAGATTGCGATGATCAGTATATACTGTGATAGTGTATTTGGCACCCAACAAATGATGCCTCCACTCTTTAAAGGCATCACGGATTGCCAGAAGCTCTTTTTCAGCAATGACATAGTACTGTTCGGCTTCGTTCCGCTTTCAAGATATGTAAGCTACAGGATGGAGTTGGCCAGTGTCTTTACTTCGTTGTGACAAGACTGCACCAATTGCCACATCTGAAGCATCTGCTTAGACTATGAATGGACGATCCACATCAGGGTGAGTCAAGACTGGGGCAGTGGAAAAAGTTTCTTTCAAAGTTGAAAAAGCTCTGTCAGCTTCTGGAGACTATAGAAATGTTTCCTTTTTTCTCTCAATAACTTGGTGATTGGTGCCATTGTTTGAGAGAAATGGTTTATAAACCTGCAATAAAAGTTTGCAAAACCCAGGAAGCACTGTACATCTCAAACAGGCTTTGGAGTGGGCCAATTAGATACAGCTTGTACTTTCTTTTCTGCCATGACCATCCCTTGAGGGGTAAAGATAACCCCTAAAAACTCAACTGTGGTAACATGAAACTCACACTTAGTTAGTTTGCAATATAAATGATGCTTTCAAAGAGCTGTGAGAATTTTCTTGACATGTTGTACATGTTCGGTTTCATTGTCAGAATACATCAAAATATCATCGATATAGACTATTGCAACTATGTCGAGATATTCTCTAAGGACGTCATTCAGGAAAAATTTAAATGCAGCTGGAGCATTGCACAGTCCAAAGGGCATGACGGTGTATTCAAAGAGACCATATCTTGTCTTGAACGCAGTTTTCCATTTGTCGCCTTCTCTCATTCTGACTAAGTGGTAAGCACCCCGTAGATCGAGCTTAGTGTAAATCTTTGCTTTTTTCACTCGATCCAACAAGACAGGAATCAGGGGCAAGGGGTATCTGTTCTTGACTGTGACCTTGTTCAAACCCCTATAGTCAATACAGATTTGAAGGTCCCCATTTGCCTTAGGGACAAAAACAAAGGAGAGGCTGCAGGAGACTTGGAAGGGCAGATGAAGCCATTTTCTAAGAATTGATCTAGGTACTTTCGTAAGTGTTGGTTTTCATGTTCTGACAAGGCGTACACACGGCAGATAGGGAGTGTCGCACCTGGAGTTAGATCAATTTGGCAGTCATAAGGTCTATGTGGAGGCAAGGTTTCTGCTTCTTTTTCATCGAATACATCTTCATAGGAGGAATACTGCCTGGGCAACTTTACTTAAGTCTCCGCTGCAGTGGCTATGTGAGAGTTGCAATTCTTGGCGACGCAAGATGTCTGGATACATTTCTTACTGCATAAGGTGGAAGAGAACATGACTTTCCATTATGCCCAGTTAATCTCAGGATTGTGATGAGTTAACCATGGTAAGCCAAGGATAATTCCATACTGCGGAGCATGGATCACGACAAAAATGATTTTCTCTTCATGTTTGGTTCTTTGATTTCCCCCATCACAGATCACCGACAAGAGGACAGTCCGAAGAATTACTGGGCCTCCAGTCAAGAGTTTTCCATCCACTGCTTGTATTATCTCTGGATTCTTCTTCTTGGTGCATGGGATCCCCCATGCGTGAACCAATTGGGCATCAACAAAGTTACCGGTAGCCCAAGAATCTACGAGGGCCTTCTTGAAATAGTTATTTTTCTTTACTTTAACTTTTATGCCCAGCTTGAGATGTCTAGACTGTGAAGGGTCCACGGTGACACCCAAGAGCCACGCTTCTTTACATCTTGGGTGATCTAGTTTTCTGGCTCGACTTGTACATTGGCTGCAATTTTCTGAACAGGATCTCGTTTGCTCTTTGGTTTGATTGGACAATCTTTGGCGAAATGACCCTTGCGCCCACAATAAAGACATTGTCCATTCTTTCTACGTAGGTCTTTATCATCTTTGGTCAAAGGTCTCCTGATAGTTCCGATTTCCATAGGTTCCGGAGTTCTATCTTTCTGGGTTCTTGATTCTCTATGATCGTGTTCCCCTTCGTTCTGCTAGACGATGATCCAGTCTCAAAACAAGGTTTATTAGATCTTGACAATCTGTAGACTGCGGGTCTATCTGGGCAAGAATGTCCTTTAACTCATCCTTGAGTCCTTTTTAAAGCAATGCTGCTTGCTTTTCTTCAGGCCAGGATGTCTCAGCTACAAGCCGATTAAAATTAGCTAAGTAAGAAACTAGATCTTGGTTACCTTGTCGCAAGTCTAATAGTTCACGATCTGCTGACAATGTCACTGTTCTTCGATCAAACACTCGTTCAAACTCACGAACAAAATTTCTCCAATCGTAAAGCAGGGGACTGTCTTTACGCACAAGAGGGATTGCCTAGGTGGCTGCGTCCCCAGTCAGATAAGATAACAAAGAAAGCCACAGTGGATTGGGCATCCAGGAAAGTGTGTGGTCTGCAGGTAAAATGTAATTCCACTTGAACCAAGAAAGATTGCGCTTTCAGGGGATTGCCTGAAAAACGTTCTAGAGGAGCCAAGGGGATAGCTGAGGGAACATTGAGGGAAACGTTCGTAGGAGGATTACCTCCAGAAGCTTGAGAAGGAGGACCAGGCCAAGACACACCCAAAGGACTTTGGCCCTCATTACAACATTGGCGGTAAAAGCCGATTACCGCTGTCAGAAGACCGCCAACATACCGCCGCGGCCGCGGTAAACCACAACGGTCATTCTGACCCACAACAGGCAAACCGCCAAAATACAGACATCCACAAAAGTCCGCCACACCAAAGGCCAGCGAGAAACTGGCGATGACCAAACCTCCACCGTCACGCCAACAGAAATACGCCCACAGTATCACGACCCACGAATCCACGCGCTCAAAATACACACACATTTACAAAACACATCCACATTGGACAAATTGAAAAACACACACCTGATACACATACAAACACCACTCCCACACACCCAACACTATATAAAACACACACCCACATCACCCACAAACACCCACTTCTACAGAATCGGGACCACGCACTGAGAAAAAGAGAACTGAGCACCCAGACGCGCATTTAACTTTCACCCAGCAATATTTCCACGCACTTCACACAACACACCAATACACTTCACCACACAATCCACCCCACACATCACCCACACCACCCCATGGCACCGCAAAGACACCCCAGGTTCTCCGAGGATGAACTCAGGGTCATGGTGGAGGAAATTGTACGGGTAGAGCCACAGCTCTTCGGGACACAGGTGCAGCACACCACCATTGCCAGGAAGATGAAGCTATGGAGCAGAATAGTCGACAGGGTCAACGCTGTGGGACAGCACCCAAGAAATAGGGACGACATCAGGAAGCGGTGGAACGACCTACGGGGGAAGGTGCGTTCAATGGTATCCAGGCACAACATCGCGGTGCAGCGGACTGGCGGCGGACCCCCACCTCCTCCCCCAGAATTTACAACATGGGAGGAGCAAGTCTTGGCGATCCTGCATCCTGAGGGCCTCTTAGGAGTATCTGGAGGAATGGACTCTGGTAAGTCTCATCTTCACTACTTCATCCCCCCCACCCCACCAGCATGCCAACTCATACCCCCACCCTCACCCTCACCCCCATCACATCCTGCTCCTTGCAAATGTCTCCACATCACAGCCCACCCATCCCAACACCAAGCCCTGCATGCGACCACAAAGCATGGACACCCATCGCCAAAGCATGCCCACTGCACATACTCATCCCCCACCAAATCACCGTCACAAAAGCCCCCACACGGGAATGCCAGCACTGGGGTACAAGAGCACCCACCCATTACACGCTATGGCACACACAAATGCAATAACCATACTTTTATACCCCTGCAGGACCCGAACGCCACGTCACCGCGCAGGAGGGTCCACAAATGTCCACTCCACCCCCAGAAGAGGCCCACAGTGAGGACAGCACCTCTGTCGACCTGGATCTAGATGACCAGCCCAGCCCATCGGGGACCTCGGGACAGTCGGTTCCCCTCAGACAGCCACAGCCCATAGCAGACCTTCCCCCCTCTGGCAACACTAGCACAGCACCCACCCAGCGGGCCCATCCCTCAGTCCCCAGGACACGTCAATCAGCGGTGTGTCCACCACTACAGGGCACCCAGGTTAACCCACCACCCCAACAACAACAGGGACCTGGGGGCAGTGGTAGTGGGCACACGGTCCAGGGGACAGAGGCACAGGGAAACAGGGGAACTGGGAGGGCTGCTGTGCCACAGGGGGGGACAGGCCCAAGGAACCCACTCTCCACGAGGCCCTCTCCTCCATCATGGGAGCCTACCACCACTCCCAGGAGGAACAGTATTTGGGGTTCAGGGAGGAACTACGAAACATCAGTTCCGCCCTGGCCACCATTGTAGGGGCTCTGAATCAGGTAGTCACCACATTGCGGGACACTATGGCAGGACAAAGGGCCCCTGACACTAGCATGGACCAAGAACTGCCTACCACCTCCGCTGGCGCTAGTGGACAGGAGGCCCCGCCACAGGACCAACAGGCCACCAGCACCCCACCCCCTGCAGAAGGAGAACCACCCCGCAAGCGGGCCCTGAGATCCAGGAAGAAGACAGAGTAAGATGCCAAGACCCCCGCCAGGAAAGGATAACTCCCTGATTGTCATCCCACTGTCCCACATTGACACCCTGTCCATTCTTATACTGCCCATGCTCCACTTTCCACAGGCATTTGGACATTGCACCTGTGAGACTAATATTCTGGACTCTGCCATGGACAATCCTCCACCATCACCCCTCACCGATTTGCAATCACCCACCAATATAGAGCACTGAAATAAACACAGTTATTGCACAAAACAATCAGGAGTCTGGCTGTGATTTTGTACTAATGTATTAGAGATTACTGTGCCAAAATGCATATTTACATTGTGATGCCAACATACCACTGTCACACAGCTGTAGTCCATGGGGAAACAAAGCAGATGTCATGCAGTATGGCCCACATCTCTGAAATTGGAAGGGAAAGTCACAACTCAGTTACCATACACAGGGGGAAAAGGTCAGACAGTAGAGAGGTAGTAGGGGTTAAGTATATGTAATATGACGGGTTAGAATCTTACCTGTGTGTCATTGAAAATACTGCTGTATTACTGTGTTCCTGTTGTCTATGTCGTCCTCTTCGGCTTCCTCTTCTTCACTCTCCACAGGCTCCACAGCTGCTACAACACCACCATCTGGACCATCCTCCAGCAGAAAAGGCACCTGGCATCGCAAAGCCAGGTTGTGAAGCATACAGCAGGCCACGATGATCTGGCACACCTTCTTTGGTGAGTACAATAGGGATCCACCTGTCATATGGAGGCAGCGGAACCTGACCTTCAGAAGGCCGATGGTCCGCTCGATCACCCTCCTAGTTCTCCCATGGGCCTCATTGTACCATTCCTCTGCCCTTGTCCGGGGATTCCTCATTGGGGTCAGTAGCCAGGACAGGTTGGGGTAACCAGAGTCACCTATTAGTCACACACAGTGCCTCTGGAGTTGACCCATCACGTAAGGGATGCTGCTATTCCGCATGATGTAGGCGTCATGCACAGAGCCAGGGAACTTGGCATTAACATGGGAGATGTACTGGTCTGCCAAACACACCATCTGTACATTCATCGAATGATAACTCTTTCTTTTTCTGTACACTTGTTCACTCCTGCTGGGGGGTACTAAAGCCACATGTGTCCCACCAATGGCACCTATGATGTTGGGGATATGTCCAAGGGCATAGAAATCACCTTTCACTGTAGGCAAATCCTCCACCTCAGGGAAAACAATGTAGCTCCGCATTTATTTCAGAAGGGCAGACAACACTCTGAACAACACCTTGGAAAACATAGGCTGGGACATCCCTGATGATATGGCCACTGTTGTTTGAAATGACCCACTTGCAAAGAAATGGAGTACTGACAGCACCTGCACTAGAGGTGGGATCCCTGTGGGTTGGCGGATGGGTGACATCAGGTCTGGCTCCAGCTGGGCACACAGTTCCTGAATAGTGGCTCCGTCAAGCCTGTATGTCAGTATGACATGTCTTTCCTCCATTGTCGACAGGTCTACCAGCGGTCTGTACACGGGAAGATTCCTCCATCTCCTCACATGTCCCAGCGGACGGTGCCTATGTAGGACAACAGCGAGCACACAGTCAATCAGCCCACAGGTACGTAACCACAGTTTGCACAAAACACAATTCCCAATGCATTGAATGGTTTGTAGGAGTGTTGATGCAAGGCCTAGGTATGTGTGACGCAGTTAAAAGTAAGCCATGTGGGCCCTTGAAATGGCGGCTGCCTGACCAGTGATGTGTGACAATGGGATGTGAGGTCAATGCGCTGGCGTGGCACACCGTGGCGGTAGGCGGTCGAAGACTGCGGCGTAAAGCAGCATTGGTTAACATTGAACCCTATGGGTCTCAGGAGCCAATGACGATGTGCGCCGGCGGTCGCGGTACGCACCGCCGCAGGCGTGACCGCCATTTTCTATCTGCTTAATCACTCGATACCTGATCTTCGACAGGAGAGGACCTACACTGCAAATGCTGCTGTGACCTCGGTCTGGAAGAGACAATGGCTCATGCGACTGGGGAAAGGGCCCCTGCCTTCACTGCTCAGGAATTGAAGAAACTCGTGGATGGGGTCCTCCCCCAGTATGCGCTACTCCACGGTCCTCCAGACCAACAGGTAAGTACACTGGGACCATGCTTTGTGGCCAATGCCTGTGTTGAGTCGAGTGGATGAAAGATGGTGGTGAGGGGAGCGAATGAGTCATGCATCAGACGACGGATGACAGGATGTGCCACATGGCAAGGGTAGGGATGGGGGGCCACTCACATTGAGGGTGCAGAAGGTGATGACTCTTTTTCTCCCCCTGTACATTTCACATAGGTCAGGGCCCACCAGAAGATAGCCATTTGGCGTGCCATCGCCAAGGACGTCCGGGCCCTGGGGGTCCACCACAGACGGGGCACCCACTGCCGGAAGAGATGGGAGGACATCCGACGCTGAAGCAGGAAGACGGCGGAGGCTCAGCTGGGGATGGCCTCCCAACGTGGGAGGGGTGCCAGTCGTACTTTGACCCCCCTGATGTCCCGGATCCTGGCGGTGGCCTACCCCGATTTGGATGGGCGTGTGAGGACATCACAGCAGACACAAGGGGGTGAGTACAACCTCATTCTGCTGACTTTGCGCGCAGTGGAGTTGTCTGGGTGGGGGAGGAGGGCTGTGGGTATCCCTAGGCCAGGGCGATTTCTGTAGGCTAGGCCCCTCCGTAAGGCATGGCCCTGTGCCCCCGCACCCCACCTCTGTAGGGTGCCAAGTACAGTTATCCATGGCCCTGTGTCATCTATGTGTGCAGTTGTCGTCCATAGGCTTGTAGGCCATGTCCCACAGATTGAGTAGTGGACCCCAAGTGCGCGGCATAGTGCACGGGGCTTCTGTGTCTGTCCTCTCCGCCAACTGTGTCGCCAATGCATGCACTCAACATGTCTTTATTTCCTCCCCCTCCCTTTTTTGTGGTCTTCCTGTTCATGTGTGCATTAGCATCATCAGGCGGAGGAGAAGTGGCATCGGAGCACGAGGGAGCTGCATCCCACATGGCCCTGGAGGGCCATGCAACGGATTTCGAGTACACCAGTGGGACGGAGGGCGAGGGGAGCTCCACAGCGGGGACTCGTGCAGACATTAGTGACACCGACTCGTCCTCTGAAGGGAGCTCCCTTGTGGTGGCGGCAACATCCGTGCCCCCCGCAACAACAGGTACAGCCGCCACCCAGCGCACCAGCACCACCCTCCCAGCAGCCCCTCAGCGTTTGGCCCGTGCCCGCTCACCCAGGAAGGTGGGCATCTCCTTCGCCCCAGGCACCTCAGGCCCTGCCCCTGTCACCCCTGCTGCCCTCAGTGAGGAGGTCATTGACCTGCTGAGGACGCTCATTGTTGGGCAGTCTACCCTTTTGAATGCCATCCAGGGTGTAGAAAGGGAGGTGCACCAGAGTAATGCATACCTGGAGGGCATTCATTCTGGTCAGGCTGCCCATCAGCGATCGTTCAACACTCTGGCCTCAGCACTGATGGCAGCAATTGTCCCTGTCTCTAGCCTCCCCCCTCCAACTTCCTCCACCCATACCCTATCACCTGTACCTCTGCCTATCCCAGACACACCATCAGACCAGCCTGCACACACCTCAACACCCAAGGGAAGCTCATCCAGACATAAGCACAACACATCACACAAGCATTCACACAAGCAACATTCACATACAGACACACCAACACCCACTGCCTCCACTGTGTCCCCCTCCTCCTCGTCTCCCTCCTCCCTCCCTGTCACGTCTCCACTCACACCTGCATGCACAACATCTTCAGCCACTACGTCCATCACCAGCACACCCACCAGAACCCCCCGCACACGTGCAGTCACCACCCCTACTACCATTTACACGTCCCCTGTGTCCTCTCCCACTGTGTCTGTGACCCCCTCTTCCAAGCTACACAAACGCAGGCAGCCACCCACCCAACAGCCATCCACCTCAAGACAGCATCCAGCCCAAGCACCTGCACCCAAAGACACCAGACTGAAGACTCCTACAACCACAACCTCTTCCTCCACTCCCATACCCACTACACCTACCCGTCCCTCTGTTCCTAAATTGGTTTTCCTTTCCAAACTTGACCTCTTTCCAACAACTCCCCCACCCCGTCCATCTCATAGGACTCCAGTCAGCACCTCAGCCACCACAAAAGTGGGACCTGGAATGACAGTGTGCCATGGACTGTGGAGTCCCCCACCCTCAAGGGCAGCCAGTTCAGTAAGGAGCCAAGGCACGGCCAGCCCACCCCCGGTAAAACATCCGAAGATTGTCAGTGGCCGGCGCGAGAGGTCGAAGACAGCAGGGACCAAAATCCCTACCATGGCTCCGGCAGGAAGTGTGGTGCCACCTGGCACACCGCCAAAGGTGGGGAAGGGCCACAGGCGAACAGGGAAGGCTGGGAAGGGCAGCACGCCTTACAAGTCCGCCAGCAGCCCAGCTGGTCAGTAGGGCCCCGCCTGCCCCATCCCAGGTGGGCAGGAGGACACCCACAGGCCCGGTACTGGAGCCCAGGAGGGCCCCGCCAGCCACACAACAGATGGGCAGGAAGGCACCGCCAGCCACAGGTCAGGTGGCGAATGACCTCCATGCCATGGCTGGATCCGCTGAGCTGGACACTCATCCGATGCACCGCTGAACAGGGCACCGCCGTCTCAAGCACTGCTGAACTGGGCCCTTCATCTCAAGCACCGCTGCACTGTGCACCGCCGTCTCAAGCACCGCTGAAAAGGGCACCGCCGTCTCAAGCACTGCTGAACAGGGCCCTTCATCTCAAGCACCGCTGCACTGTGCACCGCCGTCTCAAGCACCGCTGAACAGGGCACCGCCGTCTCAAGCACCGCTGAACAGGGCCCTTCATCTCAAGCACTGCTGCACTGTGCACCGCCGTCTCAAGCACCGCTGAACAGGGCCCTTCATCTCAAGCACCGCTGCACTGTACACCGCCGTCTCAAGCACTGCTGAACAGGGCACCGCCGTCTCAAGCACCGCTGAACTGGGCCCTTCATCTCAAGCACCGCTGCACTGGGCACCGCCGTCTCAAGCACCGCTGAACTGGGCCCTTCATCTCAAGCACCGCTGCACTGTGCACCGCCGCCTCAAGCACCGCTGAACAGGGCACCGCCGTCTCAAGCACCGCTGAACAGGGCCCTTCATCTCAAGCACCGCTGCACTGTGCACCGCCGTCTCAAGCACCGCTGAACAGGGCACCGCCGTCTCAAGCACCGCTGAACAGGGCCCATCATCTCAAGCACCGCTGCACTGTGCACCGCCGTCTCAAGCACCGCTGAACAGGGCACTGCCGTCTCAAGCACCGATGAACTGGGCCCTTCATCTCAAGCACCGCTGCACTGTGCACCGCCGTCTCAAGCACCGCTGAACTGAGCCCTTCATCTCAAGCACCGCTGAACAGGGCACCGCCGTCTCAAGCACCGCTGAACAGGGCCCTTCATCTCAAGCACCGCTGCACTGTGCACCACCGTCTCAAGCACCGCTGAACAGGGCACCGCCGTCTCAAGCACCGCTGAACAGAGCCCTTCATCTCAAGCACCGCTGCACTGTGCACCGCCGTCTCAAGCACCGCTGAACAGGGCACTGCCGTCTCAAGCACCGCTGAACTGGGCCCTTCATCTCAAGCACCGCTGTACTGTGCACCGCCGTCTCAATCACCGCTGAACAGGGCACCACCGTCTCAAGCACCGCTGAACAGGGCCCTTCATCTCAAGCACCGCTGCACTGTGCACCGCCGTCTCAAGCACCTCTGAACAGGGCACCGCCGTCTCAAGCACCGCTGAACTGGGCCCTTCATCTCAAGCACCGTTGCACTGGGCACCGCCGTCTCAAGCACCGCTGAACTGGGCCCTTCATCTCAAGCACTGCTGCACTGTGCACCGCCGTCTCAAGCACCGCTGAACAGGGCACCGCCGTCTCAAGCACCGCTGAACTGGGCCCTTCATCTCAAGCACCGCTGCACTGGGCACCGCCGTCTCAAGCACCGCTGGCCCATTGGCGGAAGGGGCAGGACTGCCTCTGTGTTGGGCAGGGCTGCACGAAGCACTCTGGGCACCAGTCCCCCTCCAGAACCAGTGGAGACTGTTATCCACTTGTGAGACTGTGGCTTTGCACTCCCCAGGATGTAACAGTGGGCAACCCACCCACTGTATAGACTTGAGAGACTGTGGCTTTGCACTCCCCAGGATGTGCCAGTGGGCAAACCACCCACTGTAGAGACTTGACAGACTGTGGCTTTGCACTCCCCAGGATGGAACAGTGGGCAACCCACCCACTGTAGAGACTTGAGAGACTGTGGCTTTGCACTCCCCAGGATGGAACAGTGGGCAAACCACCCACTGTAGAGACTTGAGAGACTGTGGCTTTGCACTCCTCAGGACGGAACAGTGGCCATGGAGGCCCCTCGTGGATCTGGCGTCGTGGACTCATCTGGCTGAGGTGCCCTCCCTTCCCTTCCCCCTGAGGTGCCTGTAGTTTTGCTATCTGATGCCCCTGCAGTGTTCTCTCCGTTGGAGTCAGGTATCCTTTGTGGGCTTTGCCCTTGTGATTTGGGCCCAGTGGTCCACGGACAATGCCTGCTACAATGATCAGACTTTAAAATTTATGTATATAAAGGTTTTAGATGTGTGATATATTTTTAAGCCAGTGATACAATATATTCCAATGTTTAGAATCATTTCCTTTTGTCTTTGCATTCTTCGGGGGTGTTTGGGGGGTGTAACTCTGAGTTGTTGCTATGCATTGATGTGTGTGTTGTAGTGGGTGAGGGTGGGGGTGGGTGTGTTGCGTATGTGTGTCCCCGTAATTATTTCCCTCCCCCCTGCCCTGTGTCGTAGGTGCAGTACTCACCGTTGTCTTCTGCGCCGGCGTTTGTGCTCCTGGTAGAGGAGCAGGTAGACAATCGCTGGGAGGATGTGGAGTTCGGGTTCCATGCTGTCCAGATTCCTCGTGGGGTGTATGGAGGTGAGCGTTTTCCGTTCGAAATGGCTGTTTCCGCTGTGTTTTTATCGGCGGGGCTACCGCCCCGGAAAAGGTGGCAGATTGGTAGGTTGTGATGGGGTGGGCGGTACATTGACTCTCGCCTGTCTGTTGGCGGTGACCGCCGCGCTGTTTGTTTGTCCCGCCGTGGCGGGCGGTGTGTTGAAGTGGCGGTCTCTGTTGGCGGTTTCCGCCAGGGTCGGAATTCCATTTTTTTAACCGCCAGACTGTTGGCGGTTTAGCCGCCGCTTTAACACTGACCGCCAAGGTTGGAATGACCCCCTTTGTTCCTTCTTTTCTACCCTTTCCTGCAACTGACTCACTTTCTCAGCTAAGCTGGCTGCTATGTCCTTTGATGACACTACCTCTGCTTGGAGCTGCATGATAACTTTGACTAACTCCAATGTGGCCATGTTGAGAACACACGCAAACCAGGAGGATAATACATTTGTGGGCTCACTATTCTGTCAAGGAGACCAGATCCTCAGGGCCTGCACATGTTCCCAATATGTCCACCACTAGAAAGCTCCAAAACTCTGATGGAAATATCACAGAGCCTGAGAGAGTGCAAGTGGGGGAAAAGGGGATTAGAAAGGCAACTGCTGGGAAGGAGACATGTATGAAGCAAAAGGTTAAACAACACAATGTCAAGATATAATCACATTGACTTTCACTAGACTATGGTTCTAAGCGTTCTCATCCTGTAACCATGGATAACCTAAGACACGACTATAACTAGACCTCAAGAAATCTAGATACCTGGAAAAAATCAAGAATGGTTAATACAATGTTTTCACATGAGCTTTTCATGAAATATCACATACTGTCTAGAATACAAGAACCTTCTAGAATAATGTTTCAGACAAACATTGCATTTTTGCATGAAGACAAAGGCTATCCGAAACGTTCCCTGGAAACAACAGGAACTGTACTAGGAACTTAATATGCACTAAGAAGGTCGCACTTTGAATTAAGCATCTTCACAGGAAATCAAAAAGCTCAGGATAAATGTGTGCACCTCTACAAACACAACACACCAAAGTTTTAATTGCCATGAAATGATCGTGCACACTGTAGCTAATCTGAATTTCAAGTTTTACATGCTGGAAGTGAATCGTGCACACTCCCGATTCGAACAAGAATATGCAAATTCCATGAAATGATCATGCAAACTGTGGACGATCTGAACATCAAGGTTTACATGCGGGAAATGATTTGCGCACACTGCTGATTCGACCAAGAATATCCAAATGGCATGAAATGATCGCGCAAACTGTGGCCGATCTGAACATCAAGGTTTAGATGCGGGAAATGAATCTCGCACACTTCTGATTCAAACAGGAATATGCAAATGCCATGAAATGATCGCGCAAGCTGTGGCCGATCTGAACATCAAGGTTTAAATGCGGGAAATGAATCGCGCACACTTCCGATTCGAACATGAATATGCAAATGCTATAAATGATCGCGCAAGCTGCGGCCGATCTGAACATCAAGGTTTACATGCGGGAAATTAATCGCTCACACTGCCGATTCGAACAGGAATATGCAAATGCCATGAAATGATCACGCAAGCTGAGGCTGATCTGAACATCAAGGTTTAAATGCGGAAATGAATCGCGCACACTGCCGATTTGAACAAGAATATGCAAATGCCATGAAATGATCGCACAAGCTGTTGCTGATCTGAACATCAAGATTTAGATGCGGGAAATGAATCGCGCACACTTCCGATTCAAACAGGAATATGCAAATGCCACGAAATGATCGCGCAAGCTGTGGCCGATCTGAACATCAAGGTTTACATGCGGGAAATTAATCGCTCACACTGCCGATTCGAACAGGAATATGCAAATGCCATGAAATGATCGCGCAAGCTGAGGCTGATCTGAACATAAAGGTTTACATGGGGGAAATGAATCGCGCACACTGACGATTTGAACAAGAATATGCAAATGCCATGAAATGATCGCACAAGCTGTTGCCGATCTGAACATTAAGGTTTACATGCGGGAAATGAATTGCGCACACTGCCGCTTCGAACAAGAATATGCAAATGCCATGAAATGATCGCACAAGCTGTTGCCGATCTGAACATCAAGGTTCACATGCGGGAAATGAATCGCGCACACTGCCGATTCGAACAAGAATATACAAATGCCATGAAATGATCGCGCAAGCTGTTGCTGATCTGAACATCAAGGTTTACATGAGAGCAATGCCTCGCTCACTCTGAAAGTTTTACAAGTAGGTCCAAAACTCGAGAGTCTTTGAGAACGGGGTTGGGGGCCCAGCCCGACCTCCGCCTTACCGCCCTGCTCAAGGATCACCAATACAATGCGGGACAGGCCTGGAACGTCAAGGTAGGCCTCCGGAATAGGAGCTCAGGAAGTTGCTGCTGCTCTGCACCGGAAGCCTGAATAGTGAGCACATGGAGCTGAGCTGGCTCCCTTATATAGAGCCTGGCCCAGCCCACAAACCACACCCAGTCATGCTGCAGGGAAAGCTTCTAGAAGGTCCTGGAAAGGGACCACACCCTAACACACTCAGTGAGCCTGCAGCAATACCTTGCAAATGAACAGTTATTGCAAACATCATTAATAGTGTTTTTCAAGGTTAAAGTCTGTAATGCAAAAGGTTACCATTCTGCATATAAACACAATGCATGAATTATGCTCTTGCAAAAAGGCTGGATTTTTGCATTTTTGTCACTCGTAGAGAGCTCACTGTCCTGATGTTGACAATTATACCCACTTTTGCAGCACCTCCTATGTGTTTTATTGTAAACTATCCCACAGTGTCACTCTCTCCCTAAACTTAATACGGTTACTTGTTCAGGGGCAGCTTCTCTCCCACTGGGAGTGGAGCCTGGCTGGCTAGAAGAGAATGCAGTTGCTGGTCCCAGGTGTGAGCTACATCTGCTTGTGGCATGCAGGCCCCCTAGAAGATAATAATGTTCCTGTGCACTGCCCAAATGTTATCCTGTCATAGGAACAGGACACCTCCACCCACACACAGCCTTTTGTCTCAGACCTGGGAGCCACTTTGTACCTCATCAAAGGAGCAATTCAGTTCCTGGGTGAAAATACACACTGGCAGAAAAACACATTTGGCTCAGGCAGGAAAATGACAATTTTCTAAAATGGGAATTTTCAAAATAGTGATATAAAATCTGACTTAACCATTAAGTTGTATTTTAAATTGCTATAAAAATTTGCCCTTGTATTTTTCCATAAATTTACGCTCTGAAATCCCAAATTTAAAGGTGTTATGATATAAGCCAGTGCTGTTCTAAGGAAGAGTCTACAGTGAGAAACGACTTTGGGAATTTTTGTCACACATAAGTATGCATGCCCTAAATACCATGCACTCTGCCCTTTTGGCATGTAGGTCTTACTTAAGAGGTGGCTTAAGAGTATTAAAAAGGAATGTTTAGGCCTGGCAAAAGAGTTATTTTCTGACTCGACTAATCAGGCTGCAGGGGCAGGCCTAGAGACATTCTTTGCATTGTCACTTACATGGTGGCACAATATGTGCCTCAGTTCACTAGTGACCTTTGGTTTACAGACCCTTGGAACACTGTGGTACCCTAAACTAGGGATGTATAGGTAAGTTAAATATGGCAATCAGGAGTGCAGCTAGTGTCAATGTTAACAGTACTCCAGTGCACAAATTCAACAAAATACTAGCATCAGTCTAGAAAAATGGAGGTAACGTACAAAAAGAGGTATTTTCCTACAGCCAGCAAAAAAAAAAAAGCATCATGTGAATTCAGGGAAAATTATGTCATAAATCAAAGAAATTGCAAAAGTTGTAATAAATATATGTAAAAAATGCAAGACATCTTAAAAATGTGCATGTGTATTTGTTGAATATTAGTGTTTTACTTTTTATTGGCAATGGTTGTAGCTTTCTTTGACCAAGGTCAGCATTTTAACATGTGAATGTGTTAGATATGCCTGCCTACTACTGATAAAGTTGCTGTGATGTCATTGGTGCAATAGGTGCATTGGCACATAGCCGGGGCGCAACTAGACTTGATCTTTGGGGGGGTGTAGTGTCTTGGGAGTTAGCAGTGACAGGATCCTATTTGTTCCTGATGCACTTCGTAGAACTGTGATGTGAATGTTAGGGTGTGGCAAATGTATTTCATGTTTAGAATGCTGAGTTCATGCTTGCATGCAGAGTAATAAACAAATTTAAGACCAAGCTCGATGTGTTGCATATTAATTTACGAGTACCCAGGCTGCTACAGCTGGTGATGAGATAAGGGATACCTAACTGGAAGAACCAACAATTCTCTCCCAGAGAGTTAGCTGTGGTCCAGGAAACTGCTCATGCCTCAGACTGTGCCTCCGACTAAGTGAAGATCATTGTTTTGCGTATATGAAGTCAAAGTGCCAATCCAGCCTGTGCCAAGCTTTTAAAGAAGATGAAGGTCCTACAGAAAAATTTGCAAGAAACCTGCTGGTGATGCTGTGCAAGTGGTACCACTCCACAATGCAACACACAAGCTATATGGAATGATAACACAGCGATCACCAGGCACAGAGAAGTGCACGTTTGGATGCAGAGCAGAACATAGCCACTTCTGGCCTAATGGTCAAGGTCCTGCCTGTCACTCAGTAGGCTCAAGCATGAAATCCTAGTATTGCCTGGCAGTGTGTTTGTTTATTTACTAGTGCTTTGACCGTTGAACCTTCCTAGTGATGGAACATTCATGTTTATCAATCATGTGCGGGTTGACAGTCATAATTATGTCTAAAAGCATCACAGTAAGGAGTCACATATGACCTAATTGTTAAGGTCACAGACCCTCATACTGAAAGTTGAGGTTTCTACTCCAGGTGTGCCTGTGGTCATTTTCCTTGTTTAATTTCTTTTAAAGTTCAAAAGTTGAGCATTTGCAGAGGCATGGCTTGGCCGTCCTGCAAATGGCCGCCAGTCTGTGAGGCTCTGCCGGGCAGGGGCTTCAATTCGGCATTTATTCTGCCAGGGCCGGTTGCTGGTGCTGGCTGAGGCTGCCTTCTGGTGCAGGGAGTCGACAGGCAGCGGTGGATGCCGGAGATGCTGTGGGCTCCTTTGCAGGAACGGTGGCCGGCGCGTGGAACGAGGAGGTGGCACTGGGCCTGGCGCTCACCTCACTGAGGTCGTGCGGGAGCTGCCTTGGATCGCTGTGCTCCTGCCGTCGGTGGTGCGATGCGGTACCCCCTCCCCACCCCTCCTTTCATTGCTCTTGGCCCTGCGGCTTCCTGGTGGATGTCACAAGGGGCCTAGCTGGCAGGTAAGTCGACCCGTGGGCTTCGGGGGCATTGGCGTTAGTGTGCTGGCAGCCTGGGCAGGCATGGGTGCAATTGTGCTCTGCTCCACCGCACGGCCTGGACGAATGGTGCCTAGGATCCTTTTGAGGTGGGGAGCGCGTTGGTGCCCCGAGGTCGCATCTGAGGTCTGGAGCGGGGGTCACGGCTGGATGGCGGCCCTGCCTGACTTCTGAAGTGTGATCTGGTGGCCTTGCTTGGGGTCCTGGCTGTGGGCTTCCTGCTACAGCCTACTGGAGGTGGTGATTGAGCCCTGTGATGCGCGGCCCAGCAGTGGTGACTGCTGCTGGGACTGGGGGGCGGTACTAACACTGGTGTGATCTGGTGCTGCAGGCGGGGGCCTATTTACCTCTACTTTTGATGGGGCGTGCTGATACTGTCTGGAGGCTCAGGTGGGGGATAGGCGACGTCCCCTGTCCTCCCTTTGGTGCGGGTGGCTGCCTGTTTCGGTGTGTTTCATGGTGCAGACTTGTGTGGTGCGGAGAGAGCTATCTGCCATGGGGAATGCGGATCAGAAGCAGCCCAAAATGATGTTTAAGGGCAAAAAGAAAAGTGGCCAAGCTGGTAGGTCGTCGGACGACCCACTCCAAGAGGAGGACACGCATAGCCTAGCTAGCATAGATGGGAAATTGGACCATCTGACTGAACAAATGGAATGCCTGAAGGAGAGGATGGATGATCATACTACCTGTCTTGAGCATGTGGAGTCTCGCACATCGGATCTAGAAGATAGCCATCGCGAAGATGGGGAGAAGCTACTGCGGATGGGTGTTAGAACTTATCTGCAATAAGAACGAGGATCTCAGGGCCTGATCCTGCCGCAATAATGTTCGCATTTTGGGTCTGCCGGAGTCGACAGCCATGCGCCGAATGGAGGATTATGTGGAGACTCAGGGGGTGATTCTCACCCTGGCGGGCGGCCGAGGCCGCCTGCCAGAGTTCCCCCCTCCAAAATACCGCTCCGCGGTCGTAAGACCGCTGAGGGTATTTTGGGTTTTGCACTGGGCTGGCGGGCGACCGCCAAAAGGCCGCCCGCCAGCCCAGTGCAAAACACCTTCCCACGAGGACGCCGGCTCAGAATTGAGCCGGCGGAGTGGGAAGGTGCGACGGGTGCAGTGGCACCCGTCGCGTATTTCAGTGTCTGCAAAGCAGACACTGAAATACAAAGTGGGGCCCACTGCAGGGGCCCCCAGGGGCCCCACGACAACCCATACCGCCATCCTGTTCCTGGCGGGCGAACCGCCAGGAACAGGATGGCGGTATGGGCTGTCAGAATCGCCATGGAGGATTCTTAAGGGCAGCGGAAAACCGGCGGGAGACCGCCGGTTTTCCACTTCTGACCGCGGCAAAACCGCCGCAGTTAGAATGCCCTGCGGGGCACCGCCAGCCTGTTGGCGGTGCTCCCGCCAACCCTGGCCCCGGCGGTCCATGACCGCCGGGGTCAGAATGACCCCCTATGTTTACATTACTTTTCCCTGGTGAGCTCCCTCCAGGAACGCCGGCGCGGCCGGTCATTGTGCGCCTATTGAATTACCAGGACAGGGACACAATACTTCGGCTGGCTCAAGAACGTCACCCAGTGATATATAACAACAATGAGCTCAGTAGTTTTCCAGATTATACTCCAGGGGTGCAGGTTTCTACTAGGGCGTTTCTTCCGGTCAAGCACACCTTGAGTCAGACAGAGGCCAAGTTCTCCCTCATTTATCCTGCCAAGCTGCGTGTACTACATAAGGGCAAGCTACATTTCTTCATGGACCCGAAGCTGGCTACCAGATACCTCAAGACCATCGCAAAAAAAGTGCCTCCGGCTTCTGCAAAGGCTGATGGGGTGGGTGCAGAGCCCCCTGATGGTAGCGATAATGACTAAACTCTATTCTGATGCTGGGGTTTTTGAAGGCCCCTCTGCCTGTGTGATGGAGCTGGATCTGATTCGACTTGGGCTGGCTCTGAAGTGGTCGGTCCTGGGCTATAAATGGTATCTTGGTGGTCCAGCCCATCCACTCTAATCGGGGCAGTTACCGTATGGCCTCGCTAGTGCCCCACTGGATCATTCCTAATAAGATGTTTGCTGTTTTGCAATGGGTTCTGAGTTTGGCTGCAGGTGGGCTTACTGGGCTGGCCCAATTGGGGGGGGGACCAGCGTGGGTGGGGTTGTGCACAATTTGTTGTTGGGGTTGTAGGTGCTATTCTTCTTCCCTTTCTCTCTCGTTCCCTCTCTTTAGCAGCTGTTGCTTTATGCAGAATGGCTTGGGACAGTATGCGATTGGGCGGCTGTTGGGATGGTGAATATCAGCGCAACGGTTGTTAGGTGCCTCACTTGGTGTCAGGGGTCTGAATGATGGATGCAAGATGCGATTGCTGTCAGTCTGTATGCAGCTCCATGCGATTGATCTCTGTATGCTGCAGGCGACCCACTTGGTCGAGGGCACAAAAGCAAGTGTGAGGGCTGGCTGGATCGGCAAGAATCACATGGCGATGTATTCGGGATACGAAGGGACCGCCGCGGTGCACATGTAGGGTGATCGTGGACCCAGGTGGGTGCTATGTCATGCTTAGGGGCACTTTGTATAATAAGCCGTTCTGTTTGATATCCATCTATGGCCCCAATGTTGACGACACTGAGGCCCATATTTATACTTTTTTTAGCGCCTCATTTGCGTAGTTTTTTGATGCAAAAACAGTGCAAACTTACAAAATACAGTTGGATTTTGTAAGTTTGCGCCGCTTTTGCGTCTAAAAGCGACGCAAATGCAGCGCTAAAAAAGTATAAATATGGGCCTGAGTTCTTTGGGGAAGTTTGGTGCTTGATTGGTTCGCTGGGTCCTGGCTCCATCTTATGGGGTGGCGATTTCAATATGGTCGTGAACCCAAATGCAGACCACAAGAGCCGGGCCAGATCTCAACATGTGGCGGCTGCAAGGGCACTGGTGCACATCATGGCTGAAGGAGCTTTGGTGGATCTGTGGAGGGCCAGACACAGTGGGGATAGGCAAGGCACGTGTATTAATTATGCGCATGGCAGCTGGTCTAGAATAGATAGGTGGCTGGGTACCAGAGATGTGGAACTCTGGACGAAGTACATTGAGCATATGCCTCGCAATTTATTGGATCATTTGGCGGTCTTGTTGGAGCTGCATTTTCTCAGGGGCCCTGGCTGTGCGTTTTCGTAGCGGTTGCCTTGTGGATCGTTGAGAGACCGTGTCTTCCAGGAGGAATTTCATACTGCTATCGTGGACTACTTTGAGATCAATCAGGGTTCAGTGTCCTCTGCGGGCGCTCTTTGGGAAGCCTTTAAGGTTGTGAACCGTGACAATTTCCTGGCTAAGCAACATGGGATACTGAGGTCAATTCGATAGGAATTGAGGGATCTGGAGGCGCAACTTGCTGACTTACATAGGTGGCTGGCTTCTGACTGGTCTGCGGACCTTCCGGCTGAATTTCAGGAGGCTCTGACCTACTATTAGGAGGTGGCGCTTCGCGAGGTGTGCTTCCTGGGCAAGGAGGCGAGGACACAGCACTATGGTGAAGGTGAGCGGGCTGGAAAGAAATTGGCGGCCATGCTTTGTAGGCCGTGGGCTCTGAATTATATTGTAGAACTGACTGACGGGGACGCTTCGGACATGTACGGCAGAGGTTCAGCGTGTCATGTCCCACTTCTATTCGGAACTGTATGCTGAGCGGCCGGGGGATGAGTGGTTCGGATGCTGTCACTTACTTTGAGGAGGTTAGCTTGCTTTAGCTTGAGAACTCCCACAGACAGTGCCTGGATACTCCTTTTTCGGTGGAACTGGATGGCTTGACGCCTGCCTTCTATAAGGAGTATGCAGATGTTCTTGTGCCGCGCCTTCTTGAGGTCTACGCTGAAGCGCTTGAGGGCGCCGCCTTTCCGGCTTCATTGTGGGAGGCCCTTATAGTGACGATTTTGAAACTTGGGAAAGACCCTAGTAGTTGCTAATTGTATCGGCCACTCTCGCTTGTAAATATAGATAATAAGATCTTAACAAGACTCATTGCGGCATGTCTGCAGCCCCTACTTCCATCCTTGGTGTCGCCGGACCAATCCGGCTTTGTGCCAGGACGTTCAACACTGTATAATCTTTGTACCTTTTTTGCGATTTCCCATATGATCGGGCCTGACGATCGTGAGGCGGCGGTCTTTCTGGATGCTGTGAAGGCATTCGACTTGCTGGATTGGTCATTTATATGTTCACCCTACTAGCTAGAGTGGGGCTTAGCTCTAGATTCATTCAACTGATCGGTCTGCTGTATTCGAAGCTGGCTGCTCGATTGCGAATCAATGGGATGCTGTCTGATTCTTTTCCAATTGCAAGAGGCACTCTTCAAGGTTGCCCCCTTTCACCGCAACTTTTTGCGGTGGCGATGGAACCCCTTGCGGAGGGGCTCGGCTGCGACAGCACCATAACCATAGGGGGTTGGCGTTCCAACAGCGTCCTATTCTAATTTCCCTGTACGCAGGTCGACGTTGCATTGTATGTCCGTGACCCGCAATTGCACCTTGATGTTTTGCTGGATGAGGTTGTTTGATTTGGCCGTCTCTCTAGGATTATGATCAACTGGTCCAAGTCAGTGGGACTACCTCTGTCTACCTCTGTCTGATGCCACCGTGCAGTGCCGTTCTGGCTACCCCCTATGTTGGGCAGATGGGCCAGTGCGCTAGTGGATGGTGGATGAGCTGTGGTCGGCTAACTATGGCGTGGCAATTACATGGCTGGAGGATAAGGTGGTGGTCTGGCGCTCCCTGCCACTATCACTGACTGGGCGCATTGCAAAAGCAATTTCTGCCTAAATTCTTGTATCTTTTTGATAACTTACCTATGTCGCTCACCACTGGTTTCTCGAAGCAGCTTCGATCTTCACTTGTGGCCTTTGCGTGGGTGGGGAGACAGCCCAGAATTTCATGGGAGACTCCGACTCGACCGTTCGAGCAAGGAGGGCTTGCGACCACGGATCTGGAACTTTATTATTATTGTACACCGTCCACTTTGTGTATTTTGGCTGAATCCCATACGCTATTTGCCACACTTAGCTCCTGAACATGACTCGGTATGGCCGTACAGATTGGATAGTTGGTGGACTGCCTGAGCCCCTTCGGCGGGATGTAGACACTGTTGCATGTTCGGCATGGGCTTGGACGTGCTTGCTGAGGCGGGCCAAAGTGCATGAGGTGTTTGCGCCTTCGATGCCGGCGCGAGATGCGGTGGGCCTCCCCCCGTTGGAGGATGGCCAAATATCTGAATGCCTCCGGGAGCTGGATATGGTCACTTTGGGGTCTTGGTTTTCGGCGGGAATGTTCGTTTCCTTGGAGGATGCGCTGGGAGCGCTCAGCGATACTGCGATTTATTGGTTGTTCTTTTTTAGGACCCGGACCTTGTTGTAGGTGCAGTATGTAAGGAAATGCCTCCTTGGCATGGTTGCCCCCTTACTTTTTGCCTTTGCTGATGCCAAGTTATGATTTGAAAGTGTGCTGAGGCCTGCTAACCAGGCCCCAGCACCGGTGTTCTTTCCCTAAAACTGTACCTTTTGTTTCCACAATTGGCACACCCTGGCATCCACGTAAGTCCCTTGTAACTGGTACCCCTGGTACCAAGGGCCCTGATGCCAGGGAAGGTCTCTAAGGGCTGCAGCATGTCTTATACCACCCTGGGGACCCCTCACTCAGCACAGACACACTGCTTGCCAGCTTGTGTGTGCTGGTGGGGAGAAAATGACTAAGTCGACATGGCACTCCCCTCAGGGGTCCATGCCAACCTCACACTGCCTATGGCATAGATAGGTCCCCCTTCTAGCAGGCCTTACAGCCCTAAGGCAGGGTGCACTATACCATAGGTGAGGGCATAGGTGCATGAGCACTATGCCCCTACAGTGTCTAAGCAAAACCTTAGACTTTGTAAGTGCAGGGTAGCCATAAGAGTATATGGTCTGGGAGTCTGTCATACACGAACTCCACAGCACCATAATGGCTACACTGAAAACTGGGAAGTTTGGTATCAAACTTCTCAGCACAATAAATGCACACTGATGACAGTGTACATTTTATTGTGAAATACACCCCAGAGGGCATCTTAGAGATGCCCCCAGAAAACATACCCGACTTCCAGTGTGAGCTGACTAGTTTTACCAGCCTGCCTCACACCAGACATGTTGCTGGCCACATGGGGAGAGTGCCTTTGTCACTCTGTGGCTAGTAACAAAGCCTATACTGGGTGGAGGTGCTTCTCACCTCCCCCTGCAGGGACTGTAACACCTGGCGGTGAGCCTCAAAGGCTCACCCCCTTTGTTACAGCACCCCAGGGCACTCCAGCTAGTGGAGATGCCCGCCCCCTCCGGCCACGGTCCCATTTTTGGTGGCAAGGCCAGAGGAGATAATGAGAAAAACAAGGAGGAGTCACTATCCAGTCAGGACAGCCCCTAAGGTGTCCTAGGCTGAGGTGACTCTGACTTTTAGAAATCCTCCATCTTGCAGATGGAGGATTCCCCCAATAGGATTAGGGATGTACCCCCTCCCCTTACGGAGGAGGCACAAAGAGGGTGTAGCCACCCTTAGGGCTAGTAGCCATTGGCTACTAACCCCCCAGACCTAAACACCCCCCTAAATTGAGTATTTAGGGGCTCCCAGAACCTAGCAAGATAGATTCCTGCAACCTGAAGACGAAGAAGGACTTCTCACCTGAAGCCCTGCAGAGAAGACGGAGACACCAACTGCTTTGGCCCCAGCCCTACCGGCCTGTCTCCCCACTTCAAGAAAAACTGCAACAGCGACGCGCTCCGCGGGTTCCAGCGACCTCTGAAGCTTCAGAGGACTACCCTGCATCTAAAAGGACCAAGAATTCCAGAGGACAGCGGCTTTGCTCCAAAGAAGAAACAACTTTGCAACAAAGAAACAACTTTTAAAGGACTGCACATTTCCTGCCGGAAGCGTGAGACTTTCCACTCTGCACCCGACGTCCCCGGCTCGACCTGCGGAGAAACAACACTACAGGGAGGACTCACCGGCGACTGCGACCCTGTGAGTAGCCAGAGTTGACCCCCCCTGAACCCTCCCCAGCGACGCCTGCAGAGGGAAACCAGAGGCTCCCCCTGACCGCGACTGCCTGCTTCTAAGAACCCGACGCCTGGTATAGACACTGCACCCGCAGCCCCCAGGACCTGAAAGATCCGACCTCCAGTGCAGAAGGGACCCCCAGGTGGCCCTCTCCCTTGCTCAGGTGGTGGCTACCCCGAAGAGCCCCCCCCCCCCCTTGCCTGCCTGCTTCGTTGAAGAGACCCCTGGGTCTCCCATTGAACTCCATTGCAAACCTGACGCCTGTTTGCACTCTGCACCCGGTCGCCCCCGTGCCGCTGAGGGTGTACTTTTTGTACTGACTTGTGTCCCCCCCAGTGCCCTACAAAACCCCCCTGGTCTGCCCTCCGAAGACACGGGTACTTACCTGCTGGCAGACTGGAACCGGGGCACCCCCTTCTCCATTGAAGCCTATGTGTTTTGGGCATCACTTTGACCTCTGCACCTGACCGGCCCTGAGCTGCTGGTGTGGTAACTTTGGGGTTGCCCTGAACCCCCAACGGTGGGCTACCTTGGACCCAACTTTGAACCCTGTAGGTAGTTTACTTACCTGCAAAACTAACAAACACTTACCTCCCCCAGGAACAGTTGAAAATTGCAGTGTCTAGTTTAAAAATAGCTTATTGCCATTTTTGTGAAAACTGTACATGCTATTTTGCTGATTCAAAGTTCCTAAGTTACCTAAGTGAAATACCTTTCATTTGAAGTATTGATTGTAAATCTTGAACCTGTGGTTCTTAAAATAAATTACGAAAATATATTTTTCTATACAAAAACCTATTGACCTGGAATTGTCTTTGAGTGTGTGTTCCTCATTTATTGCCTGTGTGTGTACAACAAATGCTTAACACTACCTTCTGATAAGCCTACTGCTCGACCACACTACCACAAAATAGAGCATTAGAATTATCTCTTTTTGCCACTATCTTAACTCTAAGGGGAACCCGTGGACTCTGTGCATGCTATTTCTTACTTTGAAATAGTACATACAGAGCCAACGTCCTACATTGGTGGATCAGGGGTGGGGTACAAGACTATGCATTTGCTGGACTACTCAGCCAATACCTGATCACACGACTAAATTCCAAAAACTGTCATTAGAAACTGATTTTTGAAAGTTGAGCTATTTTTCTAAATTTTTAAAAGTCCTGCTATGGCCTTGTGTTAGTCCCTGTTAGCATTTCTTTTAGAGTTTAAAAAGTTTTGTAAAAGTTTGAATTAAGTTCTAGAGATAGTTTTAGATTCTTAAAAAGTATTCCAACTTTTAGAAACATAATGGGGGTCATTCTGACCCCGTCCGGCGGCGGAAGCCGCCGGCCTGGCTGGAACCGTCAGAATACCGCTGCGCGGTCAAAAGACCGCCGCGGGTATTCTGGGTTTCCCGCTGGGCTGGCGGGCGACCGCCAGAAGGCCGCCCGCCAGCCCAGCGGGAAACACCCTTCCATGAGGATGCCGGCTCCGAATGGAGCCGGCGGAGTGGAAGGGGTGCGACGGGTGCAGTTGCACCCGTCGCGATTTTCAGTGTCTGCATGGCAGACACTGAAAATCTTTGTGGGGCCCTGTTACGGGGGCCCCTGCAGTGCCCATGCCATTGGCATGGGCAGTGCAGGGGCCCCCAGGGGCCCCACGACACCCCATACCACCATCCTGTTCCTGGCGGCCGAAACCGCCAGGAACAGGATGGCGGTATGGGGGTCGGAATCTGCGCCGCCATGGAGGATTCCACAGGGCAGCGGGAAACCGGCGGTACACTGCCGGTTTTCCGTTTCTGACCGCGGCTGTACCGCCGCAGTCAGAATGCCCATGGGAGCACCACCAGCCTGTTGGCGGTGCTCCCGCGGTCGTTGGCCCTGGCGGATTTTACCGCCAGGGTCAGAATGACCCCCAATGTCTGCTGCAGAAGAGATAGTGATGGAACTCAACCTCACCCCTTACCTGCATCTTAGGATGTCAGAGTTAAGGTCTCTCTGCAAAATCAAAAAGATAAAGACTGGTTCAAACCCTACCAAAGTACAGCTCCAGGAGCTCTTGGCAGAGTTTGCTAAAAATAACCCCTCTGATGATACCTTCCCAGAGGGGGAAGCTAGTGATGTGGAGGATTTCCCACCTCCAGTCTTAGATAGGGAGCCCAGGGTTTCTCAAACCCTGTCTCCACAAGTGATAGTCAGAGATGTTGTTTCTCTCACAGGAGAGTCCAACAGCTCTGCAATCATTGAGGGTAGCCTCAATGAAGATCACCTCCTGTTAGCCAGGATGGCCAAAAGGTTGGCTTTGGAAAGGCAGATCCTAGCCATAGAAAGGTAAAGACAAGAGATGGGCCTAGGTCCCATCAATGGGGGCAGCAACATAAATAGGGTCAGAGATTCTCCTGACATGTTGAAAATCCCTAAAGGGATTGTACCTAATATGAAGATGGTGATGACATCACCAAATGGTTCACAGCTTTTGAGAGGGCTTGTGCAACCAGAAAAGTAAACAGATCTCACTGGGGTGCTCTCCTTTGGGAAATGTTCACTGGAAAGTGTAAGGATAGACTCCTCACACTCTCTGGAAAAGATGCAGAATCCTATGACCTCATGAAGGCTACCCTGATTGAGGGCTTTGGATTCTCAACTGAGGAGTACAGGATTAGGTTCAGGGGGACTCAAAATTCCTCGAGCCAGACCTGGGTTGATTTTGTTGACTACTCAGTTAAAACACTGGATGGTTGGATTCATGGCAGTGGTGTAAATGATTATGATGGGCAGTACAATTTATTTGTGAAAGAACACCTGTTAAGTAATTGTTTCAATGATAAACTGCATCAGCATCTGGTAGACCTAGGACCAATTTTTCCCCAAGAATTGGGAAAGAAGGCGGACCATTGGGTCAAGACTAGGGTGACCAAGACTTCCACAAGGGGTGACCAAAAGAAAGGGTTCACAATGACTCCCCAGGGGAAGAGTGTTGAGACATCCAAGGGAAAAAGTAATGAGTCTTCTACAGGGCCCCAAAAACCTGCTCAGGAGGGAGGGTCCAAAGCCTCTTCACAATCTAATTTTGGGTACAAGGGTAAAAACTTTGATCCCAAAAAGGCCTGGTGTCGTAGCTGTAACCAGCAGGGACACCAAACTGGAGACAAGGCCTGTCCCAAGAAAGGTTCCACTTCAAACTCTACTCCAGCCAACACTGGAATAGCCAGTCTCCAGGTAGGATCAACAGTGTGCCCAGAACAAATCAGGGTTCACACTGAAGCTACATTAGTCTCTGAGGGTGGGGTGGACTTAGCCACACTGGCTGCCTGGCCCCCTAATATGCAAAAATACAGGCAGCAACTCTTAATTAATGGGACAAGTGTAGAAGGCCTGAGGGATACAGGTGCCAGTGTCACCATGGTGACAGAGAAACTAGTTTCCTCTGGTCAATACCTGGCTGGACAAACGTATCCAGTCACCAACGCTGACATTCAGACTAAAGTACATCCCATGGCTATGGTAACCTTAGAGTGGGGAGGGGTCAATGGCCTGAAACAGGTGGTGGTCTCCTCAAATATCCCTGTAGACTGTTTGCTTGGAAATGACCTGGAGTCCTCAGCATGGGCTGAGGTAGAACTCAAAACCCATGCAGCCACGCTGGGTATCCCTGAACTGGTGTGTGTGTCAAGACAAGGGCACAGTGCAAGGCTCAAGGTGAAAAAGTGGTGTTGGAGCCTGGAAAAAGGGCCCAACCCTCCAAGAGAAAAGGAAAGAAGACTGGGGAACCAGCTTCAACACAACAAGAGAAAGAGAACCTCTCTTTCCAGGAAGAAGTTCTGTCCTCTGAGGGAACTGAGCCCATAGAGTTGGAACCTTATCGGGTTGAACTCCTAGGCCCAGGGGGACCCACAAGGGAACAGTTGTGTAAGGGGCAAGAAACCTATCCCTCTCTTGAAGGCCTTAGGCAGCAAGCTGCTGAAGAGACCAAAGGAAAGATCATTGGAACACATAGAATCTATTGGGAAGATGGACTCCTCTACACTGAGGCAAGAGATCCCAAACCTGGTGCCACTAGGAGAGTGGTAGTGCCTCAGGAGTTTAGGGAGTTCATTCTAACCTTAGCTCATGATATTCCACTTGCTGGGCATTTGGGACAAACCAAGATTTAGAAGAGGTTAGTTAACCATTTCTATTGGCCCAACATGTCCCATAAAGTAAAGGAGTTTTGTGTCTCCTGTACCACCTGTCAAGCCAGTGGTAAGACAGGTGGACACCCAAAGGCCCCCCTCATTCCACTTCCAGTGGTGGGGGTCCCCTTTGAAAGAGTGGGTGTGGACATAGTGGGTCCACTTGAACCTCCCACAGCCTCAGTGAACCAGTATATCCTAGTGGTAGTGGATCATGCCACTAGGTACCCTGAAGAAATTCCCCTTAGGTACACTACTGCCCCTGCAGTAGTTAAAGCACTCATTGGTATCTTTACCAGAGTGGGATTTCCTAAGGAGGTGGTGTCTGACAGGCGTACCAACTTCATGTCAGCATACCTGAAACACATGTGGAATGAGTGTGGGGTGACTTACAAATTCACCACACCATACCATCCACAAACCAATGGTCTTGTAGAAAGGTTTAACAAGACATTGAAAGGCATGATCATGGGGCTCCCTGAAAAGCTCAAAAGGAGATGGGATGTCCTCTTGCCATGTCTGCTTTTCGCCTACAGAGAGGTGCCTCAGAAGGGAGTAGGGTTTTCCCCCTTTACACTTCTGTTTGGCCATCCTGTAAGGGGACCACTAGCTCTTGTAAAAGAAGGCTGGGAGAGAACTCTTCATGAGCCTAAACAAGATATAGTGGACTATTTACTAGGCCTACGTTCCAGGATGGCAGAGTACATGGAAAAGGCCAGCAAAAACCTTGAGGCCAGCCAACAACTCCAGAAGATGTGGTATGACCAAAAGTCTGCTATGGTTGAATTTCATCCAGGGCAGAAAGTCTGGGTTCTGAAGCCTGTGGCTCCCAGGGCACTTCAGGACAGATGGAGTGGCCCTTACCCAGTGCTAGAAAGAAAGAGTCAGGTCACCTACCTGGTACACCTAGGCAGTAGCAGGACCCCCAAAATGGTGATCCATGTGAACCGCCTTAAACTCTTTCATGAAAGGGCAGATGTGAATCTGTTGATGGTAACTGATGAGGACCAGGAAGCTGAGAGTGAGCCGCTCTCTGATCTCCACTTCACAGACCCTAAAGATGGCTCAGTAGATGGAGTGATCTATTCAGACACCCTCTCTGGTCAACAGCAATTTGACTGTAGGAAGGTCTTACAGCAGTTTGCTGAGCTCTTTTCCCTAACCCCTGGTCAGACACACCTGTGTACCCATGATGTGGACACAGGAGACAGCATGCCTGTCAAAAACAAAATTTTCAGACAGTATGACCAAGTTAAGGAAAGCATCAAAGTAGAAGTACACAAGATGCTGGAATTGTGAGTCATTGAGCACTCTGACAGCCCCTGGGCTAGCCCAGTGGTCTTAGTCCCCAAACCTCACACCAAAGATGGAAAGAGAGCGATGAGGTTTTGTGTGGACTATAGAGGACTTCATTCTGTCACCAAGACAGATGGCCATTCCATTCCAAGGGCAGATGAATTAATTGACAAACTAGGTGCTGCCAGATACTTAAGTACCTTTGACTTGACAGCAGGGTACTGGCAAATCAAAATGGCACCAGGAGCAAAAGAAAAGACAGCATTATCCACACCTGATGGGCACTATCAGTTTACTGTTATGCCCTTTGGTTTAAAGAATGCCCCTGCCACCTTCCAAAGGTTGATGAATCAAGTCCTTGCTGGCTTGGAGTCCTTTAGTGCAGCTTATCTTGACAATATTGCTGTCTTTAGCTCTAGCTGACAGGATCACCTGGTCCACCTGAAGAAGGTTTTGAAGGCCCTGAAAGCAGCAGGCCTCTCTATCAAGGCATCCAAATGTCAGATAGGGCAGGGAACTGTGGTTTACTTGGGACACCTTGTAGGTGGAGGCCAAGTTCAGCCACTCCAGCCCAAGATCCAGACTATTCTGGACTGGGCAGCTCCAAAAACTCAGACTCAAGTCAGGGCATTCCTTGGCTTGACTGGGTACTACAGGAGGTTTGTGTAGGGATATGGATCAATAGTGACATCCCTCACAGAACTTACCTCCAAGAAAATCTCCAAAAAGGTAAACTGGACTGTAGAATGCCAACAGGCCTTTGACACCCTGAAACAAGCTATCTGCACAGCACCATTTGTAAAAGCTCCAGATGACTCCAAGTAGTTCATTGTGCAGACTGATGCCCCTGAACATGGGATAGGGGCAGTTTTGTCCCAAACAAATGATGATGCTCTTGACCAGCCTGTTGCTTTCATTAGCAGGAGGTTACTCCCCAGGGAGCAGCGTTGGAGTGCCATTGAGAGGGAGGCCTTTGCTGTGGTTTGGTCCCTCAAGAAGCTGAGACCATACCTCTTTGGTTCTCACTTTGTAGTTCAAACTAACCACAGACCTCTCAGATGGCTTATGCAAATGAAAGGTGAAAATCCAAAACTGTTGAGGTGGTCCATCTCCCTACAGGGAATGGACTTTATGGTGGAACACAGACCTGGGACTGCCCATGCCAATGCAGATGGCCTTTCCAGGTTCTTTCACTTAGAAAATGAAGACTTTCTTGGGAAAGGTTTGTCTCATCCTCTTTCGTTTGAGGGGTGTGTGTAAGGAAATGCCTCCTTGGCATGGTTACCCCCTGACTTTTTGCCTTTGCTGATACCAAGTTATGATTTGAAAGTGTGCTGAGGCCTGCTAACCAGGCCCCGCACCAGTGTTCTTTCCCTAAAACTGTACCTTTTGTTTCCACATTTGGCACATCCTGGCATCCAGGTAAGTCCCTTGTAACTGGTACCCCTGGTACCAAGGGCCCTGATGCCAGGGAAGGTCTCTAAGGGCTGCAGCATATCTTATGCCACCCTGGGGACCCCTCACTCAGCACAGACACACTGCTTGCCAGCTTGTGTGTGCTGGTTGGGAGAAAATGACTAAGTCGACATGGCTCTCCCCTCAGGGTGCCATGCCAACCTCACACTGCCTATGGCATAGATAAGTCACCCCTCTAGCAGGCCTTACAGCCCTAAGGCAGGGTGCACTATACCATAGGTGAGGGCATAGGTGCATGAGCACTATGCCCCTACAGTGTCTAAGCAAAACCTTAGACATTGTAAGTGCAGGGTAGTCATAAGAGTATATGGTCTGGGAGTCTGTCATACACGAACTCCACAGCACCATAATGGCTACACTGAAAACTGGGAAGTTTGGAATCAAACTTCTCAGCACAATAAATGCACACTGATGACAGTGTATATTTTATTGTGAAATACACCCCAGAGGGCATCTTAGAGATGCCCCCTGAAAACATACCCGACTTCCAGTGTGGGCTGACTAGTTTTACCAGCCTGCCACACACCAGACGTGTTTCTGGCCACATGGGGAGAGTGCCATTGTCACTCTGCGGCTAGTAACAAAGCCTGTACTGGGTAGAGGTGCTCCTTACCTCCCCTGCAGGAACTGTAACACCTGGCGGTGAGCCTCAACGACTCACCCCCTTTGTTACAGCACCCCAGGGTACTCCAGCTATTGGAGATGCCCGCCCCCTCCGGCCACGGACCCACTTTTGGCGGCAATGCCAGAGGAGATAATGGGAAAAACAAGGAGGAGTCACTGGCCAGTCAGGACAGCCTCTAAGGTGTCCTGAGCTGACGTTACTCTGACTTTTAGAAGACCTCCATCTTGCAGATGGAGGATTCCCCCAATAGGATTAGGGATGTGCCCCCCTCCCCTCAGGGAGGAGGCACAAAGAGGGTGTAGCTACCCTTAGGCTAGTAGCCATTGGCTACTAACCCCCCAGACCTAAACACACCCCTAAATTGAGCATTTAGGGGCTCCCAGAACCTAGCAAGATAGATTCCTGCAACCTGAAGATGAAGAAGGGCTGATCTGAAGCCCTGCAGAGAAGACAGAGACACCAACTGCTTTGGCCCCAGCCCTACCCGCCTGTCTCCCCACTTCAAGAAAAACTGCAACAGCAATGCGTTCCACAGGGTCCAGCGACCTCTGAATCCTCAGAGGACTACCCTACATCTAAAAGGACCAAGAACTCCCGAGGACAGCGGCTCTGCTCCAAAGAAGAAACAACTTTGCAACAAAGAAACAACTTTTAGAGGAATGCACGTTTCCCACCGGAAGCGTGAGACTTTCCACTCTGCACCCGACGCCCCCGGCTCGACCTACGGAGAAACAACACTACAGGGAGGACTCCCCGGCGACTGTGACCCTGTGAGTAGCCAGAGTTGACCCCCCTGAGCCGCCCCCAGCGACGCCTGCAGAGGGAATCCAGAGGCTCTCCCTGACCACGACTGCCTGCTTCTAAGAACCCGACGCCTGGTTAGACACTTCACCGCAGGCCCCAGGACCTGAAGGATCCAACCTCCAGTGCAGAAGGGATCCCCAGATGGCCCTCTCCCTTGCTCAGGTGGTGGCTACCCGAGGAGCCCCCCCCTTGCCTGCCTGCTTCGTTGAAGAGACCCCTGGGTCTCCCATTGAACTCCATTGCAAACCCGACGCCTGCTTGCACTCTGCACCCGGCCTCCCCCGTGCCGCTGAGGGTGTACTTTTTGTGCTGACTTGTGTCCCCCCCAGAGCCCTACAAAAACCCCCTGGTCTGCCCTCCGAAGATGGGGGTACTTACCTGCTGTCAGACTGAAACCGGGGCACCCCCTTCTCCATTGAAGCCTATGTGTTTTGGGCACTACTTTGACCTCTGCACCTGACCGGCCCTGAGCTGCTGGTGTAGTAACTTTGGGGTTGCCCTGAACCCGCAAAAGTGGGCTACCTTGGACCCAACGCTGAACCCTGTAGGTGGTTTACTTACCTGCAAAACTAACAAACACTTACCTCCCCCAGGAACTGGTGAAAATTGCACTGTCTAGTTTTAAAATAGCTTATTGCCATTTTTGTGAAAACTGTACATGCTATTTTGCTGATTCAAAGTTCCTAAGTTACCTAAGTGAAATACCTTTCATTTGAAGTATTGATTGTAAATCTTGAACCTGTGGTTCTTAAAATAAACTAAAAAAATATATTTCTCTATACAAAAACCTACTGGCCTGGAATTGTCTTTGAGTGTGTGTTCCTCATTTATTGCCTGTGTGTGTACAACAAATGCTTAACACTACCCTCTGATAAGCCTACTGCTCGACCCCACTACCACAAAATAGAGCATTAGAATTATCTCTTTTTGCCACTATCTTACCTCTAAGGGGAACCCGTGGACTCGGTGCATGCTATTTCTTACTTTGAAATAGTACATACATAGCCAACTTCCTACACAGTACTCCTGCTTTCCCGCGGAGCCCCCTCTGTGCCGAGCGCTGGAATTGTTGTACAAGGCGCCGTCTGCCCACCTACTCATTACAAGTCTGTATGTTTGCCTGCAGACTACGGAGCCCTTGGTTGAGTCCAAGGCCAGGGTTCACTAGGAGGCGGATTTGGGGGCCCCCATTCCCGAGAAGAAGTGGCGCTACTGTTGTACCCAGATGCGGGAGCTCTCCCCTAATTACAGGCTGCGCCTTGTACATTTTAATTTTTTACAACTGCTGTATTACACAGCTAGTCAACTCAAGAAAATGGGCCGTAGGGCGGATGCTAGCTGTGCACGTTGCTCAGCCTTGGAGGCGGACTAAGCGCATTTGGCGGAGGACTGTGGGGTTCTGCGAGGTTACTGGTCCGAGGTGCTGTATGCACTTGACGGCATGAATTGGCTTGTGTTGACGTGTTCTCCTGAGGTGGCACTTCTGGGATATGTGTAAGAGATCCTCTCTTCATCCAGACGGTTGGTGGGATTGATGCTACTGCTGGCTAAGTGCAGGGTGGTGATGTGCCGGATACCCTGTTGTGATGACTGGCTGAAAGACGTTGCATACTGTCAGGAGCAGTTGGCAGGATATTGGGAATTGATGCCAGAGGGCTCCCACCCGCAGGATATATGGGCCCCCTTGACAACATTTCTTGAGGCGCACGCACACGGCGAAGACTAGCTTTTCATGCCTCTCCCTGATTGTGTAGCTGTGGCTGTTTTACTTTCCGAGACACAAGAATGTGGGCCCCTCTTCTGTGGGCATTATGGTGGAGGCGCTGCTTCCTTTTTCGCTCCTCCTTTCTGTCCTCTTATCATCCCCCTTCCCTACTGGACTCTGGGGGTCATTCTGACCCCGGCGGTCAGAGACCGTCAGGGCCAGGGTCGGCGGGAGCACCGCCGACAGACCGGCGGTGCCCGCAGGGCATTCTGACCACGGCGGTTCGGCCGCGGTCAGATGCGGGAAACCGGCGGTCTCCCGCCGGTTTCCCGCTGCCCTGCAGAATCCTCCATGGCGGCGGAGCGCGCTCCGCTGCCATGGGGATTCTGACACCCCCTACCACCATCCTGTTCCTGGCGGGACTCCCGCCAGGAACAGGATGGCGGTAGGGGGTGCCGCGGGGCCCCTGGGGGCCCCTGCAGTGCCCATGCCAATGGCATGGGCACTGCAGGGGCCCCCGTAAGAGGGCCCCACAAAGTATTTCAGTGTCTGCTATGCAGACACTGAAATACGCGACGGGTGCCACTGCACCCGTCGCACCTTCCCACTACGTCGGCTCAATTCTGAGCCGGCGTCCTCGTGGGAAGGTTGATTTGCCCTGGGCTGGCGGGCGGCCTTTTGGCGGCCGCCCGCCAGCCCAGGGCAAATGCCAAAATACCCTCAGCGTTCTTTCGACCGCGGAGCGGTATTTTGGTGGGGGAACTTCGGCGGGCGGCCTCCGCCGCCCGCCGAAGTTAGAATCACCCCCTCTGTTTCTAACGTTCACTTGTGATACCAAACGGAGGTGCTCATGTAGATCAGTCTACCCTGTTGTTCATTTTAATTCCTGGCTGTGTTTGCTATTTCTGTGAGCCCTCCTAGCAGGATCTATTAGATGAACACTGTAGGTGAACAATATTTAGCCCTGTTTGACGGTTCTTGTTTTCTAAATGCAAAAATAAATACATTTGAAAAAAAAGTTCTAAAGTTTAAGGTCCGTGCTGAAAGGTATTCTCACTCTTTTTAATTGACAAATACATTTTTCTTTTCAATTTGTCAGAAAGTATATCATTCATCAAAGCCTAAAAAACTCTCTATCTCTATCGCTCTCCCTCTCCCTCTCTCTCTCTTTCTCTCTCTCTCTCTCTCTTAATTTCTCTTTTTCAGTCCCTTTCTTCCACTTACAGACCCACTCAGACACTCATGCACTACTCACAAACCTTCTCAGACCCTTGTGCACCCACTCACAGCCCCACTCAGACCCTCATGCATCCACTCACAGACACACTCAGGCACTCACACACCCACTCAAGACCCACTCAGACTCACAGAAACAAACTCACAAACACTCCAAAACCCTCACACACCCACTCACAGACCCACACAGATGCTGACACACCCATTAAGACACTGATGCACCCACTTTCACCCCCAGATACACCCTCTGACACCTATTCTCATACCGAGATAGACAGGCCACGGCCAATTCCCGCCATGCACAGCCAAAGGGCCATGCGCAATGTGCATTGGGTGTTAGGAGGTGTAGGAAAGTGCCCTCTTTCTTGGCATGGTTACCCCGTTTCCTACCTGTTGCCAGTGTGTTTAACTGTGTTCACTGGGATCCTGCTAACCAGAACCCCAGTGATTATGCTCTCTTCCCTAATTTGGTTGCTACTTACCTCCCCCCCCCCACAATTGGCATACTGGTCGCCCCATGTAAGTCCCTAGTATATGGTACCTAGGTACCCAGGCGATTGGGGTTCCAGGAGATCCTTATGTGCTGCAGCAGTTATTCTGCCACCCATATGGAGCCCATGCAAAGGGTTCTGCAGGCCTGCCATTGCAGCCTGCGTGAAACGGGTGCATGCACCCATTTTCATTACAGGTCACTACACCAGGTCACTATAAGTCACCCTTATGGTAGGCCCTCTCAGCCCAGAGGGCAGGGTGGAGGTACCTGTGTGTGAGGGCACCCCTGTACTAGCAGAGGTGCCCCCACAAACTCCAGATCCATTTTCCTGGATTGTGTGAGTACGAGGATGCCATTTTACGCATGTACTGGACATAGGTCACTACCTATGTCCAGCTACATGATGGTAACTCCGAACCTGGGCATGTTTGGTATCAAACATGTCGGAATCATAATCCCAATACTGTTGCAAGTATTAGAAGTATGATTCCATGCACTCTGGGGTCTCCTTCGATGACATCCAGCATTGCTACCACCAGTCTTACAGGGTTTTCCCAGCAGCCCAGCTGCTGCCACCCCTTAGACATGTTTCTGCCCTCCTGCTGATTGACCTGATCAAGCCCAGGAAGGCAGAACAAAGGATTTCCTTTGGGAGAGGGAGGTAACACCCTCTCCCTTTGGAAATAGCTGTGACTGGCTGGGAGGTGTAGCTTCCACAGGCCACTGGTTTGCTTTGAAGGGCGGATCTTGTGCCCTTCATGTCTAAACCAGTCCACCCCAGTTCAGGACCCCCCAGTCCTGCTCTGGTGAAAAACTGAACAGTGGAAAGATACGTGACCAGTCCCCTGTCCATCACCATTCCAGGGATGGTGCCCAGAGCTCCTCCAAAGGGTCCCTGGGTTCTGCCATCTTGTTTCTAAGGTTGGCAGGGAACTCTGGGAGCATGTGAGTGGCCAGGTCAGGCAGGTGACGTCAGAGTCCGCTCCTGACAGGTGCTTACCTGGTTAGGTGACCAATACCCCTTTCAGGGCTATTTAGGGTCTCTCTCTTGGGTGGGTCCTCAGATTCCACTTGCAGGATTCCAGCAGGACTCCTCTGCAACCTTCACTTTAACTTCTGGCCTCCAGAACTGCAAGTGGAACCTCCATGACCCGACAAACTTCTTCCAAGAAGAAAGAACTGTTCAGCAACATTGTTTCCAGGGCACCTGCCAGCTTTGCAATAATTTCCTCACTGTCCATCCTCAGAAGCCTGCAACTCTTTAGCCTGCACAAGAAGAAGAAGAAGAAATCTCCCTTGGAGTGAAGGAGTCACTCCCCTACAACCTCTGGCACCTACAGCAAGCAACCACCTGCTGCATGGATCACCTCTCCTGCTGAGCTGCATGGATCATGCATTACAGTTGGTGGTCCAGAGTAGTCCTCTTGGTCCTCTCTGCCAGCTGTCCAACTTTGGTGGAGGTAAGCCTTTGCCTTCCCACGCAGGACAGTGCCCATGTGCACTGCATCTCTTTCCGCTGCCAAGGCTTGTTTGCATCTCCTCCAAGGGATCTTCAGGTGATTTGTGGCTCCAGCCCCCAATACTCCATCCTGCAAAGCACAGCCTCCTGGGTGGTTCTCCTGCTGCATGGGATCTTCTTTTGTAGTTCTGCATGGGCTCCTTCTGCGACTGCCGGGTCCACATCCTGTGGGACTCCTGTGGGTGCTGCCTCTGCTCCTGTGGACTCTCTGCGATGCTGAGGGTCCCCTGTGACTCCCCCTCCTGGGTTGAGTCCTTCTGGGCTTTGCTGGTCCCTGGAAGCACCTCTTTTCCACTAACTGTGAGTTTGCCTTTGCCAAGGCTTGTTGGTGGAAATCCTGCACAGACACCCATCTGCAGTCTTCCTTTCAGCATGGGACATCTGCATCCATCAGGAACTCTTCTCTGGCTCCAGGGCTGCAGTGCTGACCTGTCCTTCTTTCCGTCAACCAACTCCTGCGTCCACAGCTGGGTGGGTAGTATACCTCCTACTCCTCCTGGACTCCACTTTGACTCTTGGACTTGGTCGCCTCTCTCTTCTTTCTTCAGGAATCCAATGCTGATTTTCTTTCAGTCTTCTCTGGGTGTCTTCTTTTTCTTCTTTTCTTCCTTTTAGGTGGTTTGGGGAAAATCCAGTGTTTTACTCCTGCATTCCTGGTCGATGGTGGGTAATGTGTTACTTACCTTTGTGGTTCTCTAGTACTCCCAGCTCCCCTCTACACATTTTACTTACCTAGGTGGGGGTCCCTTGTTTGCATTTTACTTTTTTAGTATATGGTTTGTGCTCCCCTAGGGTCACTACTGGCTATTACTGTTTGCACTATTTTCTAACCTTTTCTATGCCTATTTCTGATTGCTAGTGTATATATTCACTGTGTTACTTACCTACTAAGGGTGGGTCACCTGTTTAGTGTTTTGTGGTGATTTGTGCCAAAAAGAAAGTACCTTTACTTTTGTACAACTGAGTGTTGTCTTTCATGTGTGTAAGTGCTGTGTGACTACAGTGGTATTGCAAAAGCTTTGCATGTCTCCTAGATAAGCCTTTGCTGCTCATCCACAACTACCTCTAGAGATCCTGGCTTCTAGACACTGCCTACACTTCACTGAAAGGGGATACCTGGACCTGGTATAAGGTATAAGTACCATAGGTACTCACCACACACAATGCCAGCTTTCTACAGGGGGTGCTGACCACAGGTCTTGTGGGCAAACAACGCTACACACATCGGAAGGCTGTGCACAGCGCAAGGTAGGGTGCTTACAGGGGGTTGGCCGAAGGCTGTGCACGGTGGTGGTTGCATTAATGTATAAAAATGAAAATTACTATATGTTAAAAAAAACATAGAACTTCACTGAAAAACCAAAAGATTACAGTGACGTTATAATTAGGAAATAGAATAAAGAAAAATAGAAATTCACTTAATAAAACAAATGTCATGAGTGCTGTAATTTGTGGGGGAATTAGCAAGTGAATTTCTATGGTTTAGTAGGTTTAAAATGTGAGCCTAACTATAATGTCCCTGTAACCTTTGTTTTTTTTAAAGTGAATGTATATATGCATATATTACCGACTGGCGGTCACCAATAGGTAATTATAGTTAGGACCTAGTTTCCGTAGGAAGAGATTGTTTGGTTTTGCCAATAACTTTGGCGTTGTGGTTCAAGAATCGTCACAAAAGTTTCAAAACCTATACTTTGGTAAGTTCAGCAGCTGTCTTGAAAGGTTTGGGTTCATCTGTCAAGTGGGGGCTTTGAAAAAGGGGGGTCCAAAAATACATTTTCCCATAGGAATTTTGAACACAACTACAGCCCAAACTGCTGGATGGAATTACAAAAAATTTGGCAGAAAGGTAGCCCTTGATCCAAAAAGCATGTGTTTTGTAATTTGGTGTATATCCACTCTGTGGTTTTGGAGATATTTAAGGGTAAAAAATAAAGATTTCTAGGGTCACAGACCCTCCGCAGATCCAGCTGTCCCAGTGCGATATCTGATTGGCTGCCACCACTTCAACAAGGAAGTGTTGGCAGCCATCTTGGGACTTGGCTTCAGCCGAGTCCCAAAAATAAAAGTGAACAAATAAGAAAAGGGGACAGAGCGGAGTAACCATGACCCCTTCACTTGGGTGGTGGGGTCCCACCAGGGATTAGAAAGCATTTTTTTCAGCGGAGATTCATGGATCTGCCAAAATTTATTTAAAAAAACAAATGCGTGCTCCTTTGCTTTTTTCAAAGAATTCCCTGGGTGGGCCAGGTCTCAGCGGCATTGAAACTTTGAATATGGGGCTGCCTGCCCCCTGCAGCCGCAGGGACTGCCATCTCCCCAGGGCTATCATCTAAGTAAATTTTGGGGGGTTACCTGGCACCCCACAGTCCCAGGGACCACCACCTACCCAGGGACTAATGTCCAATGAGCTGCAGGTGGCTGCGTGGCACCATTGCAGCCGTGGGGACCGCCACCTCCCCAGGGCTAATCTCTAATATTATGCGGGGGCCCTGCAGCCAAGCCCCTATAACCACCCAGCTATGCATGATAGGGATTGTCCGACCCCTAGAAGCACCCAACTGAGCGCCACACATGGCCTTTGGCCAGGTGTAGCAGGGGTTGGCTGCAGGGCTCCTATAACCACCCAGAGAAAGATTGAGAGAAACAGAGAACTTTTTCAGGCTTTGATGAATGATATACTTAGAATGAGATATTTTCAGACAAATTGAAAAAAAGATGCATTTGCCAAATACATGGTGTAAGAATACATTTCGGTATGTACCTTAAATATTTGAAGTAAGAAAAACCTTCAGTGTATGGGTCTGAGACCCTAACCACTAGGCCGAAAGTGACTCTTTAGCATGTGGTGTCCAGACTAAGCTCTGACATTGAACCCAAAAAGTTTGAGTGGACTTCAATATTACTTCAATAGGAATGTTTAACAGACAAAACACTGGAAAATAAACAGAAACACTGCCATGGGATACAATGATTTGAACTTTCAGCCTACTGAATGACAGTCCAAAACCTTTACAATTAGGCCAGAAGTAACCATGGTCTGCTGCCAATCAAAACGTAACTATAACATTCTTACCAAATCTTGCTAATCTGTCTCTTTGAAGTCATTGTATAACAAGACCATTGCAATAACAATCTCTCTCTCTCTTTTCCATCCCATTGTGGGATGGAAGAGAGATAGAGAGAGAGAGAGAGAGAGAGAGAGAGAGAGAGAGAGAGAGAGAGAGAGAGAAAGTGACAAGAGCACGGGGAGAGACTTAATCGCTCTGCGGACCTAGCCGGCTCCCCACATCCTGTGGGAGCTGGCACTGCTCTCACAAGCAGGGAGCTGCTTTAAATAGCAACTCCCTGCTTGCAGAAGCAAGTTTTTCATCTATTTCCCTACACACATATTTTTGTGCAGGGAAACAGATAAAAACTCCACTTTCTGTCAGTTTGACAGCTCCTTCTGTCAGAAAGCGCACTTTGTTGGCTTTTGCTTGGTGGGAGCCATCTGCTCCATGGGAAATAGCAGGAGCTAGCCCTGTGAGATGGTGTTGCCCAGGGCCAACATTGGCTCCTCGTGGGGGGGGGTCGCAAAGTCCCCCTCCAATCTGTATTTTCCCAGGGAGATGGTGGTCCCCTGGGCCAGGGGTCTGAAATAGACCCCCCCTTATTGTTTTGTTGTAGCCCCATGGAGTGCTGGTCCTTGGGTCTTTGGGAGGCCCCCAGCTCCCTCACATTCACTACTATCTTCACCCTGGGGAGGTGGTGGTCCCTGGGGCTGCGGGAGGGCCATGCAGCCCGCATAAATTATTAGTTTAGCCCTGGGAATGTTGTGGTTATAAGGCCATAGGGGAGGGTGGCCATGCGCTTCCCCCACTTATCACCTTACATTCGCCCAGGGAGTTGGCATTCCCCAGGGCTCCGCAGGACAGCTCCCCACCATTAACAAAAGCATTTTGCTCTGGGGAGGGGGTAGTCCCCAGTGGTAGTGCAGAGGCTGCCCCCTCACATGCAATCTAATTATTGCCCAGAGGAGGTGGCGGGCCCTGGGGCTTCAATGAGCCCAGGAGGGAGGCCCTATGCACCCCCTCCTTACTTTTGGGATGCCCGGTACCTGGCCCACCTGGGGGCTTCTGTAAAAGAAAAAGGTGGGAAATCCTCCCTTTTTTTTTTTTTTAAATGTAGGAAAAATTCACTGCCTTTTAGCCCTGGTCAGGTCCATTTGGGTCCCCAGCAGCAGAGTTGAGGGGTCACTGGGCCCTACCCTGGTCTTTTTCATTACTTTTTTTCTAGGGACTTGGCTGAAGCTAAGTCCAAAGATGTCTGCCAACACTTCATGGTTGTAGTGTTGGCAGCCACACAGATATCAGCACAGGGAAAGTTGGATCCGCTGAGGATCCACGTCCCTATATATCTATATTTTTTAAACTCTAATTTCTCCCAAACTACTGAAGGGATTTACACCAAATCACAAAAATCACACTTTTAGGACCAAAAGCTAGCCTTTGCTTAATTTGGTGTCATTTCGTTCAGTGATTCGTGCTGTAGTCGTGTTAAAAAATTTGAAAAATCGCATTGACATGAAATGGGGAAAACATGTTTCAGGGCCCCCCAAACATTCACTGCAGCTGGACTAACCAAAGTATAAGTTTTTTTAATTCATCAAACGGCGGGCAAAGTTATCGCCAAAACAAAAAACGCTTTGTCAATAGAACACATGATCCTAAATGTAGCTACAAACTAGCAATCACCAGTAGGTAATATAAATTGCCTGGTACAAGTGCGGAGGTTGTATCATGACGATCCGGGTCGAGTTCCGGTAACCCCTTCTATAAACACAAAATCCTCCTGTAAAAGAAAAACACTGACACATTTGAAGTGCTGAAGCAGTGTTTATTTAGGAATTACAGGCCTCCACTTCAGTGTTTCGGCCGTAGCCTTGATCATGGATACACTGCCAGTACCAAACACATTCCCAAATAGTGCAAAAACATAAACAAAGGACGAAATCTGTCCAACTATGCTTCCAAAGAGTCCAAAGCAGCGTCCATCCTAGAATGTAATACATTTGTATAATAACTAGTGTTCACAGCATTGTAAAAAACATGAATTTATATAGATAAATAATTGCCAAGTCAGGCACCAGAAATATTGCTTGCGGGAGGTACATATATTATCAGTCATACTTGAAATTAACGATGAAAATCAACTGTCTAAGGGTTGCATTTTAAACATCTAGATACAAAGATATAGCACAAAAGATGTTAGAGGAAAATTACCCTGTGAATTATGTAGCATGTACTGTGTGTCAACCTACATATTGTGCCTCAGTGGGCATAACAAATTGGTCACAAGTACAGTCTCTTAAGGAACACAGGTAACAAGAACAGATGCTGGATGGAATGCTGAAGAATGCAAACATTCACCACCAGTTGCAAAGATCTGGGTTTAATCCATTCTTTGTTTGTACACCACACCACCCCAGTTTGGACCCAGCCATATGCAACTCAGTCTTGACCCTGTTCCCTATGGGAACAGTCCAGTCCAAACTGCCAAACCAGGTCCTCTCTTGGACAGAAATGGACCAGAAATAAGCATCCTGGGACCGGTTTCAGGGTACTCGTGCCCTAAGATAACTATAACTTGTGCCTTCCCTATGTGCAGCTAGTTACTCCACATTTTATATCACTAATGACACTTCTTTGGCATCTATGATATTATAACTGCAAACATTTGCAATAAAATTATTGATCAGAAAACTGTGCATGAAGAGGGCGCAAGTTATAGTTACCTTAGGGCATGAGTTATAGTTACTTGAAATAACTCTAACTATAACTGCTAAATTTCTAAGGTTTTATGCGAGTAAATTCATGTGTGTTTTACATTAGGGAAGTTTTCCTATAATATTAGTTGTTTTATTATAAAACACCTCTGTGCCCCCTATTCGTTAGAGGGAGAGTTCCAGTGAGAAGCCAGCTGTTGCCTCACTACAGCTGTCTGCTGAGACTTGACATCTTTCTCTGCCTACATGAGAGAGGATTCTCAGTAGACTAATAGCCCTCTTCCATACTACCAAATCCAGGTATGGGGGATGGTGTCTTCCTGGGTCTTCTGAAGAGTGGATTAGGGCTAACACTTCTGTGCTCTCATATATAGTACTTTAGTGGCGTAGGTAGGAATTCCAACACCTAGCATTCTGACACTATTGTGGGACTTTTCTTATGTTTCACTTCCCTTGTCACTACATTATTATTATCATGTTTCATCATCCTTATCATTGCATTACATGCCGTTTTATCTAGAACGCAATTGATTCAATAAAGTATATTGAACCAATCTTTGCTTTGGTTTGTCTTTGCATGTGTGATACGAACGTAACTGGGAGAAAAGGATGAGATCTGTTCCACCATGATTTCCCTGAGAAGTCAGAATGTCATGCACACAGCTGCCACAAATCACCACTTTTTCCAGGTGGGAGTGAGGTACTGCTAGCTGGCCGAAAGGGTTAGGCTGACATTTGTCACAAGGTGTGGAATTGGACTAAGTTCCCCACAAGCTGTGGTGCTGCCGCCGGAATCCAGCAGTCTCATTGGTATAATGAGATCCAATACTGCAATGTAGTGTCTTGTGGGTTAACGATGACAGGACCCTTTTGATTCCTGATGAACTCAGCAGAACTATGACATGAGTGTTAAAGTGTAGTGAATGGATTTCATGTTTAGAATGTTGAGTGTGCGCTTCTATGCAGAGGAATATAGGCGTGTGAGACAAGTTCCGTTTGTGGTCTATTTGTTTACGAGTATCCAGACTGGGGAGGATGCTACTGGAGACTAAGATATTGGGCATTGGTGGTGGAACTAACATCAGTACCTGAGTCAAAATTACGGATTGTCACTCCTATTAGAAATCCAACATTATTAAGTCTTGCATTTCAGTGCACATTGTGGTAGTAAAGAAGTGTCATGTTTTTTCCAGTTTCTGAGACAATGGCCTGGAACCAGTTGAATTGTTTGCAGCACAAGACTTTAAAAATATTTTGAAGCAATTTGACTAATCCCCACCCCTCATGCTGCATTAGAAAATTGGTGGCTAATGGTAATCATTAAGTACATTAGTTTAGTTAATGTTCTGTTCATACTGCATTTATCAGCATGGATAGGATGTTAGTACCCAAGATGTTTCTTGTTGTCCCCGGCAGAACACCTCATGTCTATGTATTGCCCTTTTGCTCATCTTACTCCCTCCCCCATAGCCCTCTTAAACACAATTAAAGAGGTGACATTTCCAGCCCTGATGGCCTCTGTGCATCCAGAAACCTATTCCCTTATGCCCCATCCGCCTAACGTTCTTCAGCTATGGACACTGAGGACAATGTAGGTTATACAGATAATCATGAGAGTTAGCGATGTTAGTGAAGCAGGTGGACTGGTTCCTGGCTCTCAGTGGCTCTCTGCCTTAGAACGTCTTGAAAAGACCACCAATTTCTAAATCACTACAGTTTTGTAATCATATTCCTTGCTTTTGCTACTTTCCCTTTCTTGTTCCTGCTGCACTCTCCTACTCTACATTATTGCTCCTTGTTCTTTGTTTCCTGGTCAGAATCCTACAGCACGTTACTCATGAAGCACTATTTCTTCTAGTTTAGGGAAGACCATTCCATCAGCAATGTGCTTTTCTCATTCCTCTACTTTGGTCCCTCTCTTCTATTTCTCCTGCCCCCTATATCTATCACCTGAGAGTTTTGAGGTCACATTAAATTCTCTTAAAGAGCTATGTAAGCAAGAAAAATAAGAAACATAACCTCTTAGGACAGCCACTGTTAACAAACAATGTCCCTTTATATTTACATTGTAAGTCATCTACTTTAAAAAGTGCCAAGTTTCTCTCACTTGATATCACTCTTGGTTGTACAGTCTCATTCAGACTATCTCTCCTGGCCTCTATCCTGGTCTGTGCACAGCAGCAAGATGGACAACTAGATAATTTAGAGACATTTATTTTTGTCTCATCCCTTCTTAACTCCATTTACTTTCTTCCCCACCCTCAGTTATACTGTCCATTAATCCTTTGCCGTACATCACTCATTGTTTCCTCCATTGCTCCTCATGTTACACCCACATATCAACCATTTCTCCATCTACATCTCGCTCTGCAGTTCTCATCCTTTTGTTCTTTTCTGGGCCATAAACATGCCCACAACCAGTACTCTATTTTATAAATTATTAGTTTAGCCCTGGGAATGTTGTGGTTATAAGGCCATAGGGGAGGGTGGCCATGCGCTTCCCCCACTTATCACCTTACATTCGCCCAGGGAGTTGGCATTCCCCAGGGCTCCGCAGGACAGCTCCCCACCATTAACAAAAGCATTTTGCTCTGGGGAGGGGGTAGTCCCCAGTGGTAGTGCAGAGGCTGCCCCCTCACATGCAATCTAATTATTGCCCAGAGGAGGTGGCGGGCCCTGGGGCTTCAATGAGCCCAGGAGGGAGGCCCTGTGCACCCCCTCCTTACTTTTGGGATGCCCCGGTACCTGGCCCACCTGGGGGCTTCTGTAAAAGAAAAAGGTGGGAAATCCTCCCTTTTTTTTTTTTTTAAATGTAGGAAAAATTCACTGCCTTTGATGTTTTTTAAAAACATGCCTTTTAGCCCTGGTCAGGTCCATTTGGGTCCCCAGCAGCAGAGTTGAGGGGTCACTGGGCCCTACCCTGGTCTTTTTCATTACTTTTTTTCTAGGGACTTGGCTGAAGCTAAGTCCAAAGATGTCTGCCAACACTTCATGGTTGTAGTGTTGGCAGCCACACAGATATCAGCACAGGGAAAGTTGGATCCGCTGAGGATCCACGTCCCTATATATCTATATTTTTTAAACTCTAATTTCTCCCAAACTACTGAAGGGATTTACACCAAATCACAAAAATCACACTTTTAGGACCAAAAGCTAGCCTCTGCTGAATTTGGTGTCATTTCGTTCAGTGATTCGTGCTGTAGTCGTGTTAAAAAATTTGAAAAATCGCATTGACATGAAATGGGGAAAACATGTTTCAGGGCCCCCCAAACATTCACTGCAGCTGGACTAACCAAAGTATAAGTTTTTTTAATTCATCAAACGGCGGGCAAAGTTATTGCCAAAACAAAAAACGCTTTGTCAATAGAACACATGATCCTAAATGTAACTACATACTAGCAATCACCAGTAGGTAATATAAATTGCCTGGTACAAGTGCGGAGGTTGTATCATGACGATCCGGGTCGAGTTCCGGTAACCCCTTCTATAAACACAAAATCCTCTTGTAAAAGAAAAACACTGACACATTTGAAGTGCTGAAGCAGTGTTTATTTAGGAATTACAGGCCTCCACTTCAATGTGTTTCGGCCGTAGCCTTGATCATGGATACACTACCAGTACCAAACACATTCCCAAATAGTGCAAAAACATAAACAAAGGACGAAATCTGTCCAACTATGGTTCCAAAGAGTCCAAAGCAGCGTCCATCCTAGAATGTAATACATTTGTATAATAACTAGTGTTCACAGCATTGTAAAAAACATGAATTTATATAGATAAATAATTGCCAAGTCAGGCACCAGAAATATTGCTTGCGGGAGGTACATATATTATCAGTCATACTTGAAATTAACGATGAAAATCAACTGTCTAAGGGTTGCATTTTAAACATCTAGATACAAAGATATAGCACAAAAGATGTTAGAGGAAAATTACCCTGTGAATTATGTAGCATGTACTGTGTGTCAACCTACATATTGTGCCTCAGTGGGCATAACAAATTGGTCACAAGTACAGTCTCTTAAGGAACACAGGTAACAAGAACAGATGCTGGATGGAATGCTGAAGAATGCAAACATTCACCACCAGTTGCAAAGAACTGGGTTTAATCCATTCTTTTTTTGTACACCACACCACCCCAGTTTGGACCCAGCCATATGCAACTCAGTCTTGACCCTGTTCCCTATGGGAACAGTCCAGTCCAAACTGCCAAACCAGGTCCTCTCTTGGACAGAAATGGACCAGAAATAAGCATCCTGGGACCGGTTTCAGGGTACTCGTGCCCTAAGATAACTATAACTTGTGCCTTCCCTATGTGCAGCTAATTACTCCACATTTTATATCACTAATGACACTTCTTTGGCATCTATGATATTATCACTGCAAACATTTGCAATAAAATTATTGATCAGAAAACTGTGCATGAAGAGGGCGCAAGTTATAGTTACCTTAGGGCATGAGTTATAGTTACTTGAAATAACTCTAACTATAACTGCTAAATTTCTAAGGTTTTATGCGAGTAAATTCATGTGTGTTTTACATTAGGGAAGTTTTCCTATAATATTATTTGTTTTATTATAAAACACCTCTGTGCCCCCTATTCGTTAGAGGGAGAGTTCCAGTGAGAAGCCAGCTGTTGCCTCACTACAGCTGTCTGCTGAGACTTGACATCTTTCTCTGCCTACATGAGAGAGGATTCTCAGTAGACTAATAGCCCTCTTCCATACTACCAAATCCAGGTATGGGGGATGGTGTCTTCCTGGGTATTCTGAAGAGTGGATTAGGGCTAACACTTCTGTGCTCTCATATATAGTACTTTAGTGGTGTAGGTAGGAATTCCAACACCTAGCATTCTGACACTATTGTGGGACTTTTCTTATGTTTCACTTCCCTTGTCACTACATTATTATTATCATGTTTCATCATCCTTATCATTGCATTACATGCCGTTTTATCTAGAACGCAATTGATTCAATAAAGTATATTGAACCAATCTTTGCTTTGGTTTGTCTTTGCATGTGTGATACGAACGTAACCGGGAGAAAAGGATGAGATCTGTTCCACCATGATTTCCCTGAGAAGTCAGAATGTCATGCACACAGCTGCCACAAATCACCACTTTTTCCAGGTGGGAGTGAGGTACTGCTAGCTGGCCGAAAGGGTTAGGCTGACATTTGTCACAAGGTGTGGAATTGGACTAAGTTCCCCACAAGCTGTGGTGCTGCCGCCGGAATCCAGCAGTCTCATTGGTATAATGAGATCCAATACTGCAATGTAGTGTCTTGTGGGTTAGCGATGACAGGACCCTTTTGATTCCTGATGAACTCAGCAGAACTATGACATGAGTGTTAAAGTGTAGTGAATGGATTTCATGTTTAGAATGTTGAGTGTGCGCTTCTATGCAGAGGAATATAGGCGTGTGAGACAAGTTCCGTTTGTGGTGTATTTGTTTACGAGTATCCAGACTGGGGAGGATGCTACTGGAGACTAAGATATTGGGCATTGGTGGTGGAACTAACATCAGTGCCTGAGTCAAAATTACGGATTGTCACTCCTATTAGAAATCCAACATTATTAAGTCTTGCATTTCAGTGCACATTGTGGTAGTAAAGAAGTGTCATGTTTTTTCCAGTTTCTGAGACAATGGCCTGGAACCAGTTGAATTGTTTGCAGCACAAGACTTTAAAAATATTTTGAAGCGATTTGACTAATCCCCACCCCTCATGCTGCATTAGAAAATTGGTGGCTAATGGTAATCATTAAGTACATTAGTTTAGTTAATGTTCTGTTCATACTGCATTTATCAGCATGGATAGGATGTTAGTACCCAAGATGTTTCTTGTTGTCCCTGGCAGAACACCTCATGTCTATGTATTGTAACACATAGAATGATGAATGTTCACTCCTTAATACAGAGTAGTCCAGAGATCCAGCCCCAATCAAATATTCTTCGAACTGATGTGCCTGAGATGCAACACACATTTGGCATGAAGTTGGCTGTCAAACACCACAAAGCTCTAAAAGTGATCACCAAGAGTGAGTATCCATGGTGTTGACACAGCACAGACCAGCTACCATATATTCAACATGCCAATGAAAATTTATAGCAACAGAATGTAATGCTATTTGTGTAAATATTTACCAGCAGCGAGTGAGGAAAGATTGACCTGGTCTTTGATTTATTTACAAATGTTCTTACTAATAGCACAGTAATGGTATTTCAGTATGATCTTTGTACTGGGTCGTGCTATCATGAAATAAGACTTCTTATGTAAATGTTCAGTAACACAATGGTTTCCAACCTGTGGCCAGGAGTCCCCTGGGGGTCCACAAAGCCTCCTCAGGGCGTCCATAACTGCTTAGAAAATTAAATAATATTAATGGATTAATAAAGTGTATATAAATAAAGTGGCTAAATGTGCAATTGAAAATGTCTAAAAATGAAATTAGTATTCTCAGATTGATTTGTAAGAGCAGTGCGGCTGCATCAAACAGAATATAGTATGGACAATGTGTGGCTTTAGTTCAGCTTAGAAAAGCCTCGACCTGCCTTTTAAAATTAAAAACATATATATTTATATTTGTTTGCAAATTTTTAAAAAAGTGTTTTTATTTATGTATGTGTTTGATGAATGCTAGCTCTTGTATTTTATGTGTATTGTTTTGCAGTTCAACTCATCGATGGTGTTTAGGCCGAGGTCCCCTTCTTTGAGTAATGACTCGGGAGGGGGTCCCCAGTTTCTGATAATGATTCAGTGGGGGTGCCCGGGATCCAATGATGATAAAGTGGAGGTCCACAGAAGTCAAAAGGTTTGGAACCACTGGTATAACAAGTGTTTTTAGGAAAAAATTGCAAGTGCCTAAAATATGCTTCTAAAAATGTGGCAGGGTTTAAAAAAAGAAAACAATTGAAAAGAGTTTTGGATCAGTTAGAGTAGTCATAGAAGGAAGAGAGAGTTACAGACAAGCTAGGGCCTATCTACATGATGTGGTATTCAGGAAAATGGGTGCTAGAAATAGGCTCAGCAATCCTAGAGGAATGGCTTATCTGAGCAAGTATTCCTAGGCAGTAAACACCTCCATTTAATATTTTCTATTTGAAGTATTGCCCTTTTGCTCATCTTACTCCCTCCCCCATAGCCCTCTTAAACACAATTAAAGAGGTGACATTTCCAGCCCTGATGGCCTCTGTGCATCCAGAAACCTATTCCCTCATGCCCCATCCGCCTAACGTTCTTCAGCTATGGACACTGAGGACAATGTAGGTTATACAAATAATCATGAGAGTTAGCGATGTTAGTGAAGCAGGTGGACTGGTTCCTGGCTCTCAGTGGCTCTCTGCCTTAGAACGTCTTGAAAAGACCACCAATTTCTAAATCACTACAGTTTTGTAATCATATTCCTTGCTTTTGCTACTTTCCCTTTCTTGTTCCTGCTGCACTCTCCTACTCTACATCATTGCTCCTTGTTCTTTGTTTCCTGGTCAGAATCCTACAGCACGTTACTCATGAAGCACTATTTCTTCTAGTTTAGGGAAGACCATTCCATCAGCAAGGCGCTTTTCTCATTCCTCTACTTTGGTCCCTCTCTTCTATTTCTCCTGCCCCCTATATCTATCACCTGAGAGTTTTGAGGTCACATTAAATTCTCTTAAAGAGCTATGTAAGCAAGAAAAATAAGAAACATAACCTCTTAGGACAGCCACTGTTAACAAACAATGTCCCTTTTTATTTACATTGTAAGTCATCTACTTTAAAAAGTGCCAAGTTTCTCTCACTTGATATCACTCTTGGTTGTACAGTCTCATTCAGACTCTCTCTCCTGGCCTCTATCCTGGTCTGTGCACAGCAGCAAGATGGACAACTAGATAATTTAGAGACATTTATTTTTGTCTCATCCCTTCTTAACTCCATTTACTTTCTTCCCCACCCTCAGTTATACTGTCCATTAATCCTTTGCCGTACATCACTCATTGTTTCCTCCATTGCTCCTCATGTTACACCCACATATCAACCATTTCTCCATCTACATCTCGCTCTGCAGTTCTCATTCTTTTGTTCTTTTCTGGGCCATAAACATGCCCACAACCAGTACTCTATTTTTGTAGGTGGTTTCAGTGTAGAGAACCCCATTTGCTATCATCAGACTTTGACACAGAGCAAGAGAAAGAAAGGCAGAAAAGAGAGAAAGAAGGAGAAAGAAAGGAAAATGATGACAAATGGCAAAAGCGGAGATGAAAAAGAAGCTACAAGAGTGAGATAAATATGCTGGCAGTATTTGGGTGGTGAAGAAAAGAGGCATGAAGTGGAATCAAGACTAGGTAGCCCTGGTATTTATCAACCCTGGAAATTTGGCAGTGCTTTGGCAGGTTAAGAAAAAACTTTACGTACCTTCAGCTATTTATTTTGTTAACAACTTATGTACTGCGCAGAACAATTTTCTCCAGGACCCACCAACCTCTTCTCCAACTTTCTTTTCCCCATCCTTCTCTGGTCCTATTGCCTTTATCCTCTACTCCAGCCCTTCTCTTTCATTCTTTCTTCGTCCTTATCCTGTCAGCACTTCCTCTCCTAATATTACTAAATTATCAATCTTTGCAAATATGTTTTCTTTTATAATTTATTGTTTTCAAGTTTTCCCAGGTCAGTGAATCTTTCAAGTAGACTGGAAGCATTTTTTGTATCTGATAGTATGCACAGTGTCACAAATGAAGCCAACCTAAATGGAAATGGTATAGGTAGTCAGATTGCTTCCACATTTCCTCCAGGATGCAGATTAATTTGACTTTATCTTTTTTGTGCGACCATAAGTGGAAGACACATATTTGTAAAGTGCAAGATTATCCTGAGTACACCACTATGTGCTTTTGAGAGACGATGGATGTTAACTGATACTCAGTTCAATGGTACTCATTTTATTATCCTCTGAAGAATGTAAGGCTGGGTTGGCACACCAGCATTCTAACACATGACCATAAGGGCAAACACAGATCCTTGAATTCAATCTATTAGTTTACTGAGTCACCAGTGCAAAGCATAATCATTACTACCCACCTATTCTGAGCAGAATAGCATCTAGCTATTCTAAGGAGACATAAAGAATCTAATACTTAGACTGCTACTGTCATGCATCACCTGCAAAATTGCTAATGAAAAGAAAATCAAGCAACAGCAGGGGTGGGGCTGGCTGTGCACTGAGATGTTCACATTCTGCTGGCACTCAAACTGATTTCCTGTGTTTTTGGTGATGCACGTCCTCAGAACAGCTTGGTATTGCTCTTGAGAGAATATGGAGGTGCATGTGCTCTGGCACACTGGCTGGACCTCTGTTGGTGGTTCTATTTGGCACCTCACAGCAAAATCATCCATCGTGGCCACCTTTATCTTCCAGTTTGCAAATTGGCCTGTGCATCAGTGCTGGCTGAATCAGAGCCAGTGGATCAGTCCATGTGTAGGTGATACTCTACATTAGGACAGTAGGAGATGTAGGAAGATCACTTTCAGCTGGAGGGTGCTGCAGGACGGTGGCGACTGAACTGGGGTTACAGTTTAAGTGGAATTGTGGCCTAGTCCTGAGGCATTCCATAGGAACATGCTGGGAAATGCTGGGCAAAGCAGAAACAAGAGATGGCAATTTCCCTGTGATTTGTGGCTGGTTGAAAATCATTGTGTTTATTTTACAAGGATTTGCATCCCAATACACTCACAAGGAAGATGGTCCTACTAGCGGCTATATGAGACATGGAGGCAGGATGCGACTTTCCTCTTTGCCTACGAATTGACCATGGAGAAATGAGGTTTATTTTTTCACAGGTTGACTCTGAAATGGCAGTTCAATGGAGCTTAGGGTCAGGAACTGGATGACTGTATGCATCTCACTAGAGTACAATATTATATTCCTGGTTCAAATACTTGAGGGTGATTCAATGTCTTGTGTATGCACTAGGTTTTGACATTTACTTGGTCCTTCCCAAAGGAATGGGGACAATTCTTAGAGGAATGAGAGAGGGAGCCTAGCATGCTTTAGTTATGTTTTTCTATTTTGCATTGCTCTGCTCTACCCTTCTCTTAAACACGCTTGAATGAGCCACACTGAAGACTGTGGTGAGCTACCTTGCTGAGACTTTTGTAATTAGAATTAGTTCATGTGAATAATTACTTTTACTTTTAAGATTTTTTTAATTGAATTTGGAATTTTTTTGGAGTTTGCCAGTGTGCCCGATGGTATTGTTTTTTTGCATGCCAATAAATGCATTTAATACAAAAAATATTTATTTGTTGAAAATGTCGCCCAGTGGTATTTAATTTGGGGTGATATGTAAAGCAACCCAATATCTTATAGGGGTAAATTCCACTGCAAAGTGTTATGGTTTAGATACTCAAATTGTGCATATCAAGGTAATGAACTTGCTAGTGTAGGTGTTTTAATGAAAATAATAAATGACTGTTCATGTATTCCGAATAAAGGATTTGTGTAGAAAATAAAATAAAATAGAAAAAGAATGCGCAAATTTGAAAATGTGATCACAAAGAATGGCCACCAATGTTAACGAAATGTCTAATTAATGATTTATTATTGTGAAATGTTGAAAATATGTTTGACTAATGTAATAATATGTCATAGTAAGGGTTGTGCAGAAAGCTCTAGTTTTATTAATTGTAGGCCTTAACTTACCGAGTGTCTTGGCCTAGTTTGCCAGGCCTCATTTAAAAACTGCATTTCTTAACATTTAATAAAATGGCTGTCCTAGAGAATTAAACTGTGATTTTCCATCTTACATTGTGTGCTCGTAGCTGAGACTTGCTTCTCATGAGAACCGACTGCTAGAAGATGCTGTTTCTGCTAATGTAACATTTTGTGTCTGACTTTCTCAGGAGGAGAACAATGGAGATACTGACTGGAGTGGAAGCTGCAACAATATTGTTACCTGACGAGCTGGATTATGAGGACATTGCAGGACAAACCAATCAATGAAAAGGGAATGAAGTAATAGTAGAATTCAGAGATTTGGAATTTTAGTTTTATTGGACAAAGTGTGAACATGCGATTAACTGACCAATGGGAGTTGGGAAGTAGTTTTACTGGTTTTAATATAATGATACTACACTGAGAGAAGGCACCGTCATTGCCCATTTGCATGCTGACCGTAAGGTTAATATTTCTTGTGTGTCTTGACAGGAGGCGTGCTAATCTTTAATGCTTAAAGACTTTGCATTTTCTGAACTTTGATGCTGAATCCTGATGCTTTGCTGATCGACTAATCTTCTAAGGATGAAGACTGACTCTGCTTGCTGATCCACACTGAGGATAGGTATAATGCAATAGACTGTTGATGATTATGCATATTTGCTTTTTCTCTCTAGGTACCAACTGCATTGTTTTGATAGAGCCATTGTTCGATGTTTTTCCAAATTCATGGTACTAAATTGTTTTGCATGAAGCCCCACATGCTGATGCTAATCTGGTGTTAGATAAAGATCCTTACTAATGCAATTGCGCTAACATGGATTAATGCTTGATGTATTTCTCTGCTAAACTTAATGTATGTAATTACTTTGACGCAGTTACTTTGTTATTGATTTGCCATGACTTTAGAATGTGTTGTAGTTCAAGCTTTGATTAGATTACATTTCTTCTGCCGCTTTGGACAGCCACTATTGTTTCTGTATGTGTTTCGTTTGATTTTGAGATTAATCTACATGACCTTAGCATTGTTAATGTAGGGAAATAAATATTCTAACTTTTACTAAGAGGTGTGGTTATTCATGACTGGAAGGTCATGGTGCATGACAATTACTGATTCCATTGATTACTGATGTTATTGATTGTTATTGATTATTGATTATTGTGTATTGTTATTGATTTTGTACTGGAGCTATGGTAATAACATCTTAATTGTGAGTCAAAAATTCTATTGACCTATTTGCGTCCCCTTGTAAGTTTACTTATTAAGGTCAGACCCGCTAACAAACTCATGGTTTCGTTTAAAGGCTACAGTGCATAGAGGTGAATCAGTTTGCACATGTACTATACCAAAAAACCACTTAAGGTTTCTTGAGTGACCCAGCCAGTTAAATCTGCATCACAGGCAGATTTCCCAGGTGCCAGGAGTAGAAAGATGCACCCATGGAGTCAGACCTAACAACTGTAGTAGGCGAATATCCTACTGTAAAACAAAATAAACCTTGGGACTAAATTTAGGAGCCCTGTACCGCTCTCTGTAATGGTCAGCCATGTGCAGGTTAAAGGTTCGGGTCCTTGGCTGGTTACTGCTGCTTTATAGAAATTAAGGTATGTTTTCAGTAAAGGAGTTCATGTGAAGGAAATATGTTGATACCCTATGTGAGTGTAGTGAAATAAGACTTTTGTGTTTTGGTCCAAGTCTTGCTTTTAACCTTTCAGTCAAGCTTCTTTGTGTAATGTATTTTGCTGTGCTGCAAGTATAAATGTAAATGCAAAACAATGTAAAATATTTTGTGCATACTTTTTTACCTTTTCTATCGAGTGACAAATCCTTCCCAACATTTTTCTGTTTTGAATACTGTTTCCCTCTCTTAATTAAATTTGATGAGACCTTGTCTTTTGTTGTAGTTCCTACTGCCTATTTGTGATTAGGGTGGGGAACGGATAAAAGCGTTTTTATTTCTTTCTATTCTTCCTCTGTACATGTGGAGTCCAAGATGCTTATGATTCTTTTGTAAGTGAAACAATTTGGCAGAGAGAGCCGGGCGCAAGGTTCAGAAAGGAAAAAATTAAAACAATCTTTTGTTAAGTACTAAGGGGCATATTTACAAGCCCCATGGTGCAGGGCAGTGCAGCAAGTGCCTTGCTACACTACCCTGCACGACGAGGAAAGGGCAGAAATGCGCAGTATAAACAAGATATGGTGCATTTCTGTTCTCTTCCCCTGTGCTGGTGCACAGATGGCTGCCATTCACCAATGTAGACACCCTTGTACCATGGTGCAAGAGTGTCTGCGTTGTGGGGATGATTGTTTTTGTGCAGGAAGGGAAACCTTCCTGCACAAAAACAATCAGTGGAGGTATTTTCCTCCTTCTATGTGTGCTGCAGAATGCAGCACACATAGAAAGAGGAAGAAACAGGGAGAAATAATGTAGTTATTCCCCGTTGCCTCTCCCTTATGCCACTCCTGGGGAGGAGTAGGTTTTTGACGCATTCCCAGGTTAACGATTTCTAGTAAATCTGGGAATGTGTCAAATGCCATGGGTGTTACATGGAAACACCCACTGTAACAGCCATGGTACCCCTCACTAATGCAGTATCTACACGGCCATGAAAAGCCAAGCAGGGTGGCTTTATGTGGTCTTGTAGAAATGGCTCTTGAGTTTGCGCCACTAGAACATCACAAGAGGATGCTCCTGTGGCACAGCGGGACTTGTAACTACGCCCCTAAATATCATCTGCCATGTCCAGTAGAATATTTCATTTGTTTCAGACCTGCAGCCTGAAGCCCCAGCCCAGTCAGCCAAGCCCATTGCAACTGCCAGGAAGCTTGAAGGGGTTGGGGCATGGTTTTAAACTCTCTTAGCCTGGTGATCATTGTTTGCCTGCTCATAGTCCCTGGCTTTTTAGGGGCACCATTTTAACCCACTTATGACTGACTTTTACTACCCAAAACGGAAACAGGGTGACACATTTTCCTTGCTTACATTAGAACCATCACACTCTCATTAAACCATTGAAGTGGCCTGTACTCTTTTTCTCAGAGCCACAGACGTCATCCTTCATCCATCTTAGGTCTGGTGGGGATTTCAGCAGCAGTGACATGATGGGATGGTTTGATATGCTACAGCCATGTGCCAGTCTAGAAGATGGACTGATGTTTCTACTGACTTTGGTGCTGCAGGGACACTAGCCTCAATCAAGGAGGTGTGGCATTGTTACGACTGAATGACTGGATGAATAAATGCATACCAATTTGCTGCACAGACAAGGCTCTCTGTTCTAATGAAGGATAAATTCAACTAGCTCATGGTGGTCAACCTCGTCCAGAAGGTCTTGGGGCACAGTTTATATTATTTAAAATGGTGGCATGTTGGATATTATTCCTTTTACTAGCAGCCCATTAATCCCATTAGGATTGTAAATACTGCTGGCAAAGGGGACCTAGGTGAGTCCTCATTTATTTTATTTTTTTGCACACTTGTGCACAAGAGGCCTGAAACTGCAGCTTTTGCTGCCTATGGCCCTGGCCTGAAATTCAGGCCAAGGCCATAGGCAGTAAATGCTGCCATTTCAGACCTCTTTTGCACTGGCCTGCCCAGGCCCCTTTGCAGGCTGGTACACAAGAGGCCTGAAACAGCAGCTTTCAATGCCTACCACCCTGGCCTGACAAGGAAAAATAACAACTAACAAACCACTAAACCTATTTTATCTCTTTATGTTTAGATACTAAAAAGAAATTACTCCAGCAATGAGAAACTGAAAGAAGATGCCAATCACATACCTGGAAAAATACGCACAAAAAGTAAGCAAATTTTAAAATTGTAGTATTCAGCAACTCATCATAAAACAATAAAAAAATAGAAGCTAACTAACTTAGCCCTTACTAGCTACCAGCAAACACGTTTTAAATTAAACTAGTGGAATAGCATAATTTTGTAGGTCAATAGCAAATGTATTATACATTTTTAATGTACATCTTTACATTATTACACCATTTTCAGACATAATGACAGGAAGAGCAAGATACATTACATCACAGAAAGGAAAACAATTGTTTTCTCACACGGGCTACACTTACAGTCAAGAAAGTACAAGCACAGAAACTATCAATTTGGAAGCATACTATATATCTAATGCTTGCTATGGAAGGGCCACTACAAAAGATAATGTTGCAACCAAAGTTTGGGAACACAACCAATCCCAACTGACACTGAAATAGAAGTAACGCATTTATTAAAAATTTAAGAGAAGCAATAACTGGTTCCCAATAGTCCACAACTAAAATACTGAAACATATATTCCCTAAAACCCCTGAATACCTCACAGGCCAGACAGTCCCAATTAAAACATTTAATCACACAAATTAAAAAAAAACACCAGTGATACCCCTCTTGCCCCTAGAGGATACCAAGATATTCAAATACCTGAACACTTAACAATCCCACATAATTCAGCACCCATCCTTTTACACGATAACCTTAGTAATAAAAAACATATCCTAATATTTTCTACAGCAGAAAATGTATTAAAATTAAACCAGTGTCAAACATGGATGATGGATGGGGCATTCAAAATGTGCCACAAACCATTCACTCAGATACACACGATACATGGTGAATATCAAAAGACTAACATACCATTCATTTATGCCCTACTACCTAAAAAATGAAGTAGAACTTACTATGGACTAATAAACTACATTAAAGTAAAAGCAAACAGCTGTTCCCCACATAAAATAACAACAGATTCTGAATATGATTCAAACTATCTTCAAAAATTCCCAGACATAGTCATACAAGGCTATGACTACTATTTTAATCAAAGCATATGGAAACACCTCCAACAATCTGCACGTAGGGCCCTATTACGAGTCTGGCTGTCACAAGACAGTCAGGCTTGCGGTGGCAGTCCTACTGCCACAGCTGTGGGGGACTGACCCCCACATTACAGCCCTGGCAGTCAGACCACCTAAAACCGCCATTTCCGCCAGGATCTTTGCTCCCAACGAGATGACGGCGGTCGGGGTTGTAATCAGCCACAGCGGTGCTGAAGTCTTCGCCACCGTGCTGATTACAACTGTGTTCTCTGCCAGCCTTTTCATGGTGGTTCAACCTCCATGAAAAGGCTGGCAGAGAACAAGTGCAGGGGGCAACATGGGGCCCCCTGCACTGCCCATACCCAGACTGTGCACATTCCAAGGGTGTTAGGGAGGCCCCCTGCGTGACAGCTTTGGACTCGGCTCCGTGTGCAGCCGAGTCCAATGCCACTGCACATTTTCCACTGAGCTGACCATTGGAAATCTTGGTTTCCGCTGGTCAGCCCAGTGGAAAACTCATAATGGGGGCGGTAAAGTTACCACTAGCACCATGGCGGTCTCCTCTTTGGGAGTTTGGTGGTCTGGTTTTTCTCACCGCCAAACTTGTAATCAGCCCCTAAGTGTAGAAAATGCAGCTGATTTGCCTTTAAAATTAAAAAAAAAAATTGAACTAGCCTATGTCCCTGTCACAGAGGTAGCTAACCACAAACATTTACTTATAGAAAGCCCTTTCTACCAACAAAAAGAAAACAAACTAAGCCCCCTAATGTCTTATTTTGAAGACACAGGTTGGCAGACTGCACTGCTCTGGAACCAAAAGCCAACCCAAATTCCAAATACCACTGTGGAATGTCTATGAGAGCACCATGGCTCAACACCAAAAACCAACAATGCAGTAGAAAGATGCCATAGGGCCTTTCAATCTATACTAGGTAGAATCCAGTCTACACTATATAAATATATAGAAGCCCTAGAATAATACCAGAGCTACAAACAACTATGAATGGAACAATCAGCAATAGCAAACAAACCAATAGAATGCATGACATGCTACAATGTAAAGTAAAACTCTTTATTAAAAACAAAGGAATATACTACTTAGAATCTATAGCTAAAGCCCTCTTATAAAATAGTGATTTCCTGTGCAATACCCAATTAATAAAAATAATAATCCAAACCATTATAACTAAAATATTTTAAAATAAATTATATTATTTTTATAGATCATTGACAAACATATACAACTGAAATTTCAAATAAGACAAATAAAATTATTATGTGTAGTAATTGCGTAAAAACTAAAAATCTTAACAAATACAATCACAAATGAAATCGAACGAAGAAAAGTTATTACAACACATACAATTTAATTTGATAAGCAGCAAGCACATAAACTTGACATAAATCATAAACTATAACATTTCACACCTACAACAAATAATTTAAATATAACTTACTGTTCCGTAGCTGCTGGTCCTCCTCTGTATTCATGTAAACATTTTATCCACCTAAAAGTAAAAAACATGAAATATATATTTTTTTTTAAAAGAACGCGGAATTCAAACAAGTCCAATAAAGACCCATTGAAGCAATCAAAAGTCTCAATAAAACATAATAAACCTGAAAAATTGTTCAAAAGATAAAACTCTCCTGGAAACCAGAATAATGAAAGGAAATCAAAGTTAAAAATGTTGGCTTACTATAAACTAAAACTGATTTCCTGTAAAAAAAAATGCAAGCTTCAAACGTCTTTAAGAAACCTTCGAATTTGGAAACCTGAAACATAGGATACAAAAGCCACCCACAAAAAAATTAGTACCTTCAAACGTAGCATATTCATCACAATTATTCAACACAAAGCACATATCTTGACATAAAATAACACAATATATTGATACATAACTAACAAGCTCTACCTAAGCCTAGCCCAAAACACTACTGAGCAAAATTACAAAAAATAAGACTAAACCCACCAAAACCCAATAAATAACACTATAACTACAGTTTACAGGTACCCATACATCATCCCTAACCTCAAAACCCTATAAAAAGTTTGCAAAAGGTCTTATCTGTTCCAGTGAGACAGACTACAAATGTGAATTTAGTGGTATAAAAAACATGCTGCTTAAATTAAACTAAAAAAAAGACTATCGTCCCATAGAAAATAAGGAGGATTTAATTTACAATATGAAACCAATTTAAAAATGTTTAACTAAAGTAAAACATGTCAAACAAGTGTTATAACATATGGAAAAGGTAAAGCATAAAATAAATAGTGTTAGCAACATTTAGTATTATTTAAAATACACTTAAAAGGTATGTAAAAAATTAATGTGAAACAGTTGCATTCATTTATAAAACTAAATGTAACACAATGGCAACAATGAGTGAAAAAGTACAATTTGAAAGACTGTTAAATATAATTTAAATGTTATATTTAATAATAAATTGTACTAAAATATTGTTTATATATATAACTATGAAAATGATTTTATAAGCAGAAATATATATAATATAAAACTGTAAATATATACATTAAATAAATGTGAAAAATATAAGGAAAAACTACAAAGTTTGTTATGTACCGCCAGACAGTCTAGGTGGCGGTCCCAAAAAGACTGCTGTTCTGGCAGTCTCCAGACCAGCGTATTATGATGTATGCAGGCTGAATCGCCAACCACCAAAACAAATGTCTACCTGCCAGCTGCGTGGCGGTCTGCAATATTGGTCGGCGGGCACACTCCATCACTGTCATGGCCGTGTGGAACTGCCAAGCCCATTACAATGTGGGAAGTCTCCTTGCAGCAGTCAGCTGATGGCGGTCAGCGGGCCGGTGCATTTTTGTGAAGATGAGTTGAGAGTCATGGTGTATGAAATCATAAGATTAGAGCCACAATTGTTTGCAGCCCAAGTCCAGCATTTCCTCTTTATAGGATGCAAAAGTATAGTCGACAGAGTGAATGCTGTAGGCACTACCCTATGCACAAAGGAGGAAATTAGGAAGAGGGAGAAAGTTTGTTCCCTGGATTCCAGGCAACACATGGAGGCCAATAAGACTGGTAGTGGTCCTCCCAGGGCCCCATTACAACTCTTTCCCTGGGAGGAGAAAATATTGAGCAACATAAAATCTGTTACAAATCTTCAATGTCCTGCGTGCTTACATCTCACTTTTTTCCACTGTGTTGCTCATCTACTTTTCCAACATGCAATACCCAGAGTTGCAGAGATGTAAGTTTGTCAATGTGCTCTGTCACATACAACACCAAATGTATCAATCCCCATTACATGCCATATGTTAGAATGGGGTCTGTAAGTGTTTCAACATCAAAAGATCATCACAGTACCCATGCTATGTGTGAACATGTAAATGTATGGGCTAACCTAACTGCATTGTGGCAACAGATATGTAAGACTAAACATTGGTCAAGATTTGGGAAGTACAGAGAGTGACATGACTGCAACTACCAGGAGGCCCTGTTTCTGTACCTCTAACCAACAGGCCATCCTGCACTTGTCAAAATGCACCTGTGTGCCATCTCTCAAATTTGTGTATTGTGGGAAGGGAGCAAGTGACTTGATTACAACTACCAGGAGGCCATCTTTATGTACCTCTAACCAACAGGCATTCCTGCACCTGTCCAAATACACCTGTGTGCCATTTCTCAAATGATGTGCCCTCCACTGGTAGTTTACCATTTGTGTAGTGTGTGGAGGCAGCAAGTGACATGAGTACAGCTTCTAGGAGGTCCTGTTTCTGTACCTCTAACCAACAGGTCTTCCTGCACTTGTCCAAATACATCTGTGTGCCATCTCTCAAATGATGTTCCCTCTCCTGGGAGTTAGCAATCTACATATCATGCTCAACTCAGAGACGTGCCTCTCTACCTAGCTTGCTCTTGTCCTGGTATTTCAAAATGAAACTATTAAGGACAGGAATGACAGCTTACAAAGTAAGGTATTAAGCAGCTTCATCAGACTGGTAGTGGCAGTTCACACATTGATTCAGCTGTTTGTAAGATGTCATATTAATTCCCTCATATAAAGTGCAACTGATCACCACATCTAATGAGCTGCTTCAGTCTAAGGGCCGTATTTATACTCCGTTTGCGCCGAATTTGCGTCGTTTTTTTCGACGCAAATTCGACGCTAAACTAACGCCAACTAACGCCATATTTATACTATGGCGTTAGAGGCGAATAGCGCCAAAGTTCCCGGAATGTGCGTCATTTTTTAGCGTGAACCCCTTCCTTGCGTTAATGATATGCAAGGGAGGCGTTCCCGTCTAAAAAATGACTCCCAGGCCTTTACGTGGTATTTATACTCCCGGGCAAAAGTGACGCCCGGGAGTGGGCGTGGCTAAAAACGGCGCATTTGCGCCGCTTTTTAACGCCTGGGTCAGGCATGGCGTTAAGGGACAAGTGGGCTCAAAATGAGCCCAGAGTGCCCTCCCCTGCCCCCAGGGACCCCCCCTGCCACCCTTGCCCACCCCAGGAGGACACCCAAGGACGGAGGGACCCATCCCATGGGCATTAAGGTAAGTTCAGGTAAGTTTTTTTTTTTTTTTTTTTTATAATATTTTTTGGCATAGGGGGGCCTGATTTGTGCCCCCCTACATGCCACTATGCCCAATGACCATGCCCAGGGGACAGAAGTCCCCTGGGCATGGCCATTGGGCAAGGGGGCATGACTCCTATCTTTACAATGATAGGAGTCATGTTGATGGGGGATGGGCGTCGAAAATAAATGGCGCAAGTCGGGTTACGACGATTTTTTCGACGTAACCTGACTTGCCCCATTTTAAGACGCCCATGCGCCATTTTCCCCCTACGCCGGCGCTGTCTGGTCTACGTGGTTTTTTCCCACGCAAACCAGGCAGCGCCGGTCTGATTGCGCCGTCTAACGCCATTCCATAAATACGGCACCCGCATGGCGCTTCAGAATGGCGTTAGACGGCGCAAAACTTTTTGACGCTAAACTGCGTTAGCGCAGTTTAGCGTCAAAAAGTATAAATATGGGCCTAAGTGTTTCTGCAAGCTTCACACATGTCATGTCAACAACTTCAATACCATATTAATATAGCAAAATTAGTAGACCTACTACTTAAGAGTGTTCAAGGTCTCTACTTACTGTCACAAAACCTTTGGATGTATATTCCACAATTCAACCAATAACATTGTACTCTATTTCTCAGCAGGTTGAGCTGGCACAGCACCTGGACTGACATCGTCCACTGATCAGTCTCTCAACCCATCTCTGGATGAAGCCCTCAGTGATGGCGACATTCCTGGACATGTGGACATGGATGACGGTCCTTGCCCATCTCGGCAGCCTGGTCAGACGGCAACAGTGAGTCTCCCTGTTCCCACTACCACCCCTCCCACCCAAGTTGCTTCCCCATCACAGACACCAATGTGCCCCATCCTGTATACCTAGCACACTTGCTACCATCTTTTGCCCTCCCCCCCCAAGTCCTGGATCCTGAGGTGCAAATCAACAGTCTTGACACTGAGGTTCCAGGACCCAGTTGGAGAAGGCACCTGTGTGAAGGGCATAGGCTCGTGGGGGTAGGGTCCATTGGAGGGATGCTGTGGGCTGCCAGAATGAGACCACTGGGACCACTCACGACAAGGACACCATCAGTCACATCTTGGGGTCTATCATGATTCCCATGGCGTGATGGGCCAGGTGCTAACCGAACTCTTGGAAATCAAACAGCTGAAGAGGGACATGAACCAACATATGGCGGTCCATAACTTCAACATGGGCATACTAACAAGGGTGCTAAGGGACATCCATACACACCTGAGCAGGGCTTTCCACAACATCTACTCCTTCCTGTGGGGCAACTACATCAAGCCCAAGTACATCTGTGGTAGACATAGGAAGGGAGGCCCCACCAGAGGGCCAACCACCCACAGACACCTCTGCCTCTGAAGCAGCTGAACCCCCCCCTTCCTCACAAGTGGGGACGTCCATGTAAAAATCCAAAGGGTGCGAATGGAAGATACCCACCACTGCCAGCACTGTCCTTCTTTGTGTGCAACACATTCACTCTGTGGACAGATCCTGAACCCCATTCCATTTCTGATGGGAGGAGTACTATGGACTTGGATCTTCTGATAGTGTGGCATCTATTCATATGAGTTCATTCGCCATGACTGACTCCTTCACCTTTAATTTATGTTACTTTTTGTTTTCACCCTTAGCACTGTAATAAATTTACAAGTCACAAACTCATTGTCTGCTGTGCAATGCAAATATGTGAGGACATATGAACCATACAATGAGAAAACAAGCTTCTTGGGATATGATGCATGTACACAGTGTCCAGCTCAGGATTATAACCATTCTACACAAACACATACATACAACTGTCTTGTCAAAGAAGAAAATGTGTTACATTGTTCAGATCATAGGCTGTCAATATATCTGAAACTTAGCAAATTACACATGATTGAATCATACTGGGTAAATGATCAAATTTACAGGTACAGACCTCCAGACCATGGAAGGAAGGGATATATCAGACATTGTCCTGTAGAACAGGCAACATGAAATTGGCTGATGTCATCAGCTGGAACCACATAGAGTACCCCACAAAAGGAATCCAACATCATATAATGCACAACTCCGACAGATGGCAGTACAACTGTTTCTGATCATAAGGTCATTAAAGTCCAGTGCTTCTACATTTGGTGGTATGACACAAACAAATGTCAGTGATGTGCCATTGTCACTTTGGCCTACAATGATGAAAAACATCAACAGCTACATACAGTTCATACAAAAAGGGTGTTTAGCCAATGTGAAGGGAAATTACATGACCTCAGCCTAGGACTACATTTTTCTGACCACATGATGACACACATGATGCATCAAGGCCAGCACACAACAAGGAACAAGCCCAATTGAGTTTTTCAAACTTCCACCATATCACTGTGCAAACTATTTTGGCACAGGTCTTGTACACCCAAAGTCTGTGACCTGCATTCCCAGGACCAAGTCATGTCCACTTCATCTGTCCGAACAGCATCTTATGCCTGCCAATGTCACAAATCGGAAATGTCCCAATGAAGATGTCATGGTGAAGGTACGTCCACAAATGAAAAAAACAAGCAGCATAGTTATGAAACCATACTTATGACATAATTCACATAGAAAACGCCTGGAGAACGCAGACCATTTTATAAATCTCACACAAACAAAGCATCTCGTAAATGTTATGGTCCAAAAACTTTCTCATCAGACACACTTTGCCAGTTTTTGCCAGAGCTTCAGCTTTGGAACTGTTCCCGACAAAAATACTCCTCACATCATCACAATAAAAGCTCATTGTACAGTCAAAGTCACAACATCTCATTACATACTTGCACTCGTGAGAAGAAGCTGTTGATGAGATCTTGTAGCAAATAAGCTCCTTCCTCTTCACCACTATCATCTTCATTTGGCATTTCCTGATTTTCACCTGGTGACACAGCAGGCTACCCCTCCTCAGGGAGTAAGGGTTGTTCCTTCACAGGGCGGTTATGGAGCATGCAGCATACCATGGTGGTTTGACACACCTTCCCGGGTGGGTAGAGGAGGGCTCCTATAGTCTTGCCCAGACAGCGAACTATGGCCTTCAGGAGCTCACTCAATTGGCCACTGTGTTCTTCCACAGGCCTTGTTGAAACAGGCTTCCCCTGGCGGATTCCTTAGTGGTGTTAACAACCAAGGATGGCTGGGATATGCTGAGTCTCCTTTTTTGTAATGAGACAAATGCCACAATGAGTCACACACTTTCGGATTCTAGCACCTGACATTGCACACACAAGATCATGACAGATGTCACTTATCAACAAGTCAGGCCCTCTCTGGTTGCAGTTGTGACATCAGCTCAGTACTATTCCGCATTACAAAGGAATCATGGGTTGAACCTGGGAACCGGGCACAGATGTCTGAAATGTACAGATCTGAAAAGCAGACAACTTGCATGTTGATTGAATGGAAGTATTTTCTGTTGCAATAGACCTGTTTACTGGTATGCAGTGGCACAAATGCAATATGGATGCCATCAATGGCCCCACAACATATGGGAGGCAACCAAATCCATTGAAGCCAACCTTCAGACTGGCTAAATCCTTGCTGTCAATGTGTTTCATCATTGTTGATTGCACGTCTCTTAAAACAGCACTGAACATAGGTTATGACATTCCACCAGATATAGCCACTGTACATTGAAATGACCCTGTGCCAGGAAGTGTAATACTGCCATGAGTCTCACAATGGGTGGTGTACATGTTTGATTAGTGTTTTGAGGCATGGGATCTGGCTCCAGCTGATGACAAAGAACTTGGATTGTATGTCTATTCAGACAGACATTCATTATGTCACGTTCTTTCATGGTCTAGAGGTCTAGCATAGGATGATAAACTGGAGGTTGTCACATCTTCCCTCTCCCAGGCTACCTATTTGTGGAATGAAAAGAGTTGGTGCATTAGTCACTGTGTCCAGACCAACATATCTGATGATTAAGACCAAAGTCATGTGACGAACACATTATTGACTAGAAATACATTACACCGTTTACACATCAAAACTGTCTACTAGTCAAGGTCCAGCTATGATCCCCATGGTTGTCTAGATACATGTCTAATACATATATGTGCACATAACACACCTATCTGCTCTTCATGTCCCTTGATATTGTGAAACATGTTGCAACTGCCAAAAATAACGTCACCGGCGGGGTACAGTGCACCGGGGTTCTATGGCATCTGTGACCGAGAACGCACTACACCGATGACTATGTTAAAGAATCTACATATCAAAGGAGCTTTACATCTCTTGAGATGTTACTACACATTAATAGATGTAGTGACACATTTAAAATAAAAAACTAGTTTCAAGTGCCAAAATGGCAGATGACTGACCTCGTTTGTTAGACTCTTGGAACGTCCCACTGCCGGCATAAATCAACCGTGGGTGGGCAGTTCCAACCGCAGTGGACACAGCCATAGATTAACATTGTTGTCTGTGATGATTGCAGCCCAACGGCTGTGCCCGTCGATGGTGATGACCACGTACATGGCGTATGTGTACGGCCCGGTTTGGAAAATAACTCACTTGCCTCCTGACACTGCTGTCACCAACACCTTCACCACTTCAGCTGCTGTGTGCCACTTCTGGGAGTGACCATGCCAGGCCAAGCAGGTGATTGGGCCCCTGCCTTCTCTCCAGAAATATTTGCTTCCAGGTCCTTCCCCTGTATGATCACCATGATCACCACTATGGCTCACCAAAGGAATTTGACTATTTTCAAAATGATCCATTCCTTCCTCACAGGTTAAAATGTTCCAGTGAGTCAAATGGGTGCTTGTTGGTACAATCTGAGGCCTATACATAGACTGTACAGGTTATGAATTGTGAAGTCCTGTGCTCTGAGTATTTCAAATGATCATTGCGTTTTGTTATGTGTGATAAGCCCTAGATCCTCCTTCTGTCACATTCAAATAGCTATGCAAGTAAAATTTACAGCCGAACAATGATTTGTCTGCTGATCTGATGATGGTAAATAACACAGTGCATGTATTTGCAATACAGGATGAGCTGTGTATGTATACAGTTGGAGTCAGCAGGTTATGTTGTTAGCAATGTGTAATGTCCCACAAATCACTCAGCCCAGATCAGGCCGTGGTAAACTGTGGTATGAGACCAATGTAAGACTCACTGAGCCCTTCAGAGTACAACACAATCCTGACCTCACATATAGGATGGCAACAGGATGTACTGTCATGCATGGAAGTGATGGTAATGTGCTCTTCATGTAGGTTCTGTATGCTCAGCCTGCAGAGGCTGGTCAAAGCATTTTCGCAGTATGGGACATACCCCAGGCTTGTGCACAGTAATGGTGGCTATGCAACGGAGGCACTGTGCCCACTCCATGTAGACCTTCTGATCATTGGATGTGGCCAGGAATGGGGAATGAGGTAACCACCTGACCTGGTGCATATTTCCATTGACCCTCATTATCAATGTGTGTCATTGCCTAATGAAAGGCTCCTCACTCCCACAAGTCTGTTGTCACCTTTCCAGAAGTCATGTTTGTACGGTACATGCCTGCTGCACAAGTGAAAACCTGCAGTTCGGATAGTTGCTTAATGCAAGGGGAATCATGAAATGTGAGTCACTAGCTTTATTTCATATAACCAATCAGACCAAACATACTGTGGTATGTTGAATGTTATTTCTGTAGGAGTGCCACATATGGCAAGAGGTGTTTCCTGTGATACTAGTACTTACGACACAAACCCACAGAATTGGGTTGAGATTCCATTATGTAGACGAATTTTCCACACATCCACAGAGATGATGCTTCCAGTGACACTGATGCCAGCCCTTTCATTGTCACCTAAGTCTTACAGTGTAGTCTGCACCATGGTAGTTGCCTGTATGGACTTTATGCAGTGACTTAATGTGCTTAGATGTAAAAGTGTCTGTACAGTCATGTACAAGTAGTTTACCCTTCTGAAGGTCACAATGATGTGTTCTGTTTCCTAGTGGCTTACATCACAGTATGCATTGCTTGGTCCTCAGTTACAAAATGTTAGTGGGCTTGCTTAGTCAGTGTAGGCCAGGACTAGGTTTATGGATAGTCAGCAGATGACTCCAAAAGTGTGCATTTCTGTACTTATCAATATATGTGCTTTACACATCTTGTGTGTTGAAAGTTACAAAATGCTTGTGTTAGGTGTTTCAAAAATGTTTGTTACACAAACACTTACCCTAAAAAAGTGCAATTGGGACCTCTTCATCTGTCAATTGCATCCATACAGGTCAACGCCCATCAGAAGCAAGGGATTTGAAGGGCCATCTCCCATAAGGTGGTCAATCGCCGGCAGAGCATCCACTGTCAAAAAAGGTGGGAGGATCTGAGATGCTAGGCCCGGAAGATCACAGAGGTCCAGTGGGACTGTCCTAATGTGGACGGGGCACATGTCAGACCCCAACCCCCCTGATGGCCCGCATACTGGTGGTTACCTACCCTGAGTTTGATGGGCGTTTGAGGAGAGCACAGCAGCTACAAAGGGGTAAGTCCTGGGCAGACGTATACCTGTTACATTGCTAGGTTGATGTGTTAGAGGTAGCCTTCTCCCCAGGAATACTGGAGATGGCCAATGTGCAATACACACAATGAGTTATTGTTTGTGTAGCTATGGTAGTTGGTGCCTGATGATGTGCCTTGACTCTTGCCCTAGTGACTAGGGAAACAACAGATTACAATCCCCTAACAATATACTGTCTTGAACTGACACATGGCTGAGTGCAGTGGTCAATCATCTCATGTTGATTCATGTTGTAGGTGTCATTTGTACCCAACAGTCCACTTGCCTTCAGTGTGTCAGCCCTGACATCAAACAACATGAGGTAATAGTTCACTGTACTTAGCCATGTGTCTGGTAAAAGGAGCATGTTGGCAGCTATACCCAACAGGCCACTTTTCTTCAGTGTGTCAAGAGGGTTGGCACCTTACTACTGTCTGTCATGTGGTGGTGGCCATCATGTAACATAGCAGACATTGTCCTTTGCGTGTAGTCACTGATCAATACTTTCCCCTGGTAAGTATGGAATGTAAAGTTAAATGATTTGTGCAACCTCACCATTGGCATCAGTATTTGTGCCTACATATTAGCATGTGTACCTTGCACTTTCATAGCATCATTTCCACTGCTGTTTCATATCTGATCTACTTGCCTTCAAGGGATGATGTCTTATTTCATCACATATGTGTCAATGCCAAATTCTCCTGCTGAATAGTTTCATATGATGGGTATACAGTTCATGAGTTACCACATACAGGAGTGTGCCAACATAGTTTGTTGGGTCACACATACCCTAACTAATCACTTCATTTAATTTATCATCAACAATTGCAGAAGCAATGAAGGACATGACAGGTAGACCTACAGTACCTACTTGCCCACAGTGTGCATTTGCATGCCACTGGTGTTAAATCATTTGGCTAAGTGCTTTGAACAAGTCCATTGTTGAACGTTCAGTACCTGAGTGTTGGCATGCATCCGGGAGTGAGTGTGTACACTCAGTAATTCAATGGAATCTGTGTTTGCATGACATAAAGGTACAGAGATGTGCCTTCCCATTGAGAAAACTGTTAAAGGCCCTCTTCAGATTTTGGAGATTCCCTGAGCCAAAACAACATTCAATGGACCATTGCCTTTCAGTAACACAATATTAGAAGGGTGTTCTCAGCAGTACCAATCGAAACAGGTGAGTTCCCCAGGCCTAGCTGATTCATTGTGTTGTGGATATTTGGTCAAAAATCGCTCAGACATTTTGACCACATTGTCTCCAATGAACTTTTCTGTGCAAGATGTGTCATCTAGCAAAGCAACATTAGTATAACCCCCATTACACTACCATTGACTTTCTACAGTGTGACATGGGTGTTTCCATGTCACCTTCTTTGGGCTACTGTACTCCTTACTGCAACATGGCTGGATTATTTGCCCATCATTTCAACCTGATGCTGTGTTGTGTATATTAACATTTACAGGTTGCAGGACCTTGTATGGAATCTGTAAGAATGGCCTTGGCATTGTCATTATATCTGACGCCAACAGGTTAGTGTGGGGTGCTACAAGAGCCAAACCTTTCAAGGTGACCAGGTCTCCTACTTGATCCATGGGTATTGTGATTGGACAACTTCAATCATGCAACTGAAGTTGTCTGTGATTCTTATTTTCCTGTGTGCAAATGTTTACAGTTCACGTAGCTTGCACACATGTGGTGTTACAAATGTTGGAGGCACTTTGGAGGGCCTTGTGGCTGTGGATGCCTGTACACCATGGTAATAGTTTGTAATTAGAGCTATTGTTTAAGTGTGTTCTGGCACATGGACTACTGACCCTATTTTTCTTTGTCTTTTCAGCATCATCACAGGGAAGCAGAGGAGACAGGTCCGACATAAGTGGGGAAGCAGCTTACCATGGTATCACAAGACATGGTGGGACCCAGTTGCCCAGTTGGGAGTGCAACAGAGGAGACCAGCTCCACATTATCTTCTTCTGAATCGACCTCCAGTTGACACTCCCTAGTGGTGGCAGAACACTCAGGACCTGCACCTGCTCCATCCTTGTCCATCACCCCCAGTTCCATTTCCACCCTCCCTGTTGCTCCCCACCTAGTCAGTCAGGCCCGCTCCCCAAGAGGGTAGCCATCTCCTTCTCACTAGCCACCTCCGCTCCTGCCCTTGTTACCCCTGTTGCCCTGAATGAGGAAGCTATTGCCCTCCTGAGGAGCATCTGTTTGGGTCAGACTGCCATTCTGAATGCCATCCAAGTGCAGGGCACCCAGCTCCAACAGATAGTTGCATACTTGAAAGGCATTCACAGTTCTATGTCTGCCCTAAAGAGATCTTTTCAGGCTCTTGCCTCGTCCCTCACATCTGCCTTCCACCCCCACAATACTCCCCACCACCTTCCTCTTCCCCATCCAATTTCTCTATTCTCATTCCTGTCCAAAGCACACTCCCACGTATGCATGCAAACAACTCAATAGCCACAATCAGCACACGTAAACACAAACACCACAAGACACACAGCAACACACTCAACAGTCACTCACCCGCTCACAACCACCACCACATTCACCATACCCCAGACACTACCCCAATACCCACAGACACAACCACCACATCCATCACATTCACCATACCCCCAGACACCACTCCAATACCAACAGACACAGCCACCAGATCCACAATACCCCCAGACACAACCCTAATAGCGGCAAACACAGCCACTACATCTACCATATCCCCAGACATCACCACAACACCCACCGACACAGGCACCATATCCACCATACCTCCAGACATCATCCCCACCCACACAGACACTTCCACCACTCCTACCATACTATCACATCCGCCAAGAGATGCCGACGCCACACTCACACACGCAATAGACACCTACTAAACACAAACATACTTCAGACACACCCACATGCAAGTACCAACAACACCTAAAGCCACACCTGACACAGTCACTTCCTCAACCTCCAAACCCCTAACCCCTCCTGTACACCTTCCCCATTTTCCCAAAGAAAGTTTTATGTTTGCCCCAGCCCTTCCCTGTGGAACCCACCCCTCTCCCAAAGCAAAAAGGACCCTGGCCACACTCCAAACGATCCCTTCCATATCCAAGTCCTCTCCAGCAGTAACTTCCCTCAGACCCTGCCATACTCCACCGAAACCCATGAAGAAACTGAGGGTCATATTTATACTCTGTTTGCGCCGGAATTGCTTTTTTTTTTTTGACGCAATTCCGACGCAAAACTAACTCCATATTTATACTTTGGCGTTAGACGCGTCTAGCGCCAAAGTCCATGGAGTTGGTGTCATTTTTTAGCGTGGACACCTACTTTGCGTTAATGATATGCAAGGTAGGCGTTCCCGTCTAAAACATTTACTCCGAGGCATGTGCGCCGTATTTAAACTCCCGGGCAAAATTCACGCCCGGGAGTGGGCGGGTCAAAAAAAATGACGTCCAGCCGCTTTTGCGCCGTTTTTTAGCGCCTGGACAAGGCAGGCGTTAAGGGACCTGTGGGCTCGGAAGGAGCCCACAGGTGCCCTCCCATGCCCCCAGGGACACCCCCTGCCACCCTTGCCCACCCCAGGAGGACACCCAAGGATGGAGGGACCCATCCCAGGGACATTAAGGTAAGTTCAGGTAAGTATTTTATTTAAATTTTTTTGTGGCATAGGGGGGCCTGATTTGTGCCCCCCTACATGCCACTATGCCCAATGACCATGCCCAGGGGACAGAAGTCCCCTGGGCATGGCCATTGGGCAAGGGGGCATGACTCCTGTCTCTGCTAAGACATGAGTCATTTCAATGGGGGTTGGGAGTAAAAAAAAATGGCGCAAATCGGGTTGAGGCGAAAAATTTGCCTCAGCCTGACTTGCCCCATTTTTTGGCGCCTGGTGTACGTCATTTTTTTTCACGCACACCAGGCAGCGCCAGCGGCTAACGCCGGCTAACGTCATTGAATAAATACGGCGCCTGCATGGTGCTTCAGAATGGCGTTAGCCGGTGCAAATTTTTTTGACGCAAAACTGCGTTAGCGCAGTTTTGCGTCAAAAAGTATAAATATGGCCCTGATTCTCCCAAAGTGAAGCCCACCTCTCCCAAGACTAAACCCACTCATCCTAAACCAAACCCCATCACACACAAGAGTGATCAATGAGGTACCCCACATGCCCACTATATGCCCCTTCCTGTGGAGGTTTCTGTGGCAGTGATCTGTGAGGCAAGTTGTGGGGCACAGCAGTGTGCTCGTCACACCTTTCACCAAGGACTCGCCATTGGCTTTTTCTCCATTTTTGGAGGCTTGTAAATAAAGTTCAGTTGTTTGGTGTGCTATATATCAGTACTGTTATTACCTTTCTACCTTTTTGATGTTCATGATTAATATGTGAGGTATGACTACAGTTTAGCTTGTTTCACCCTGATTGATTGTCCATTTGCTGAGGTTGGTAATATCTGACTTTGGAACCAGTGCTAGAGTCATCCAGGACAAGGGGAAATGTTCCATGGATATGGGATGTGATCCAATTAGGGTGGCATTGCATTGGGTGTTGTATGGTAAGTATTTCTTATTGATTTGGCCACTGTCAACATCTTTTGGGTTATATTTCTCCCCCTGATGTAGAGTGGACATTTGTTTAATGTTTGTTTAATGTGTGCAAGCTAGAGGTTTGTTTGCCGCCACATTGAGGGTGTTCAAATGTGCCACCTTCCCATACAATTGAATGGACATGTGTCCATTGTGTGTACCTTACACCTACTTTACCTAAATGTGTGACCCATGCTGTTACTGTGTTATTTGCTTTCTATACTTGCTGTGACACACTTGCCACAAGGGCATGGCACTTTGTTATGCTATTTGGTGTCCCTGATATTCAGCAGACCACAGTTCCTGTGCAAACAATGTTTTGGAGGCATGTGAAAAGTTAAATGGATCCCAGGGCAAAAGTCTTCTTGGGGCCCCCCCAGATACTGCCATACCTATTCTGCAGGGATGGTTTACATTGTGTGCTTTGGATGTATGTCACACAAATTATTCTGCATCCAATTTACCTTAAATTCTCCTGCAATGTGGGTGATGTGTGTGAGTCCATAGCAGGGATTTTGCAGGGAATGTGTATTTGGGTTCAATGACACAGCCATACTGATGGTTGTGCTCTGTCACAACAGGCCATGGCATGTGTACAATGTGAGGGTGTCACTTCAATTTGCAAGTGTGATATTCATGTGGATTTACTGTTGTGTGATACAAGGTTATGAACACATCACTATCCCTGAAACTGGGATGTGCATGTTGTGGGTACGTACATCCAAAAGCTCAATTACAGTAAGGTGGTGTTGCTTTCAACATTCAGAATTATTTGCTTATATTTATTACATCCTTGAATATCAAGTTTGCAATAACCAACGCTTGTTAAATGTCTCATTTATTTTAACCAATGCTTTTTGATTATGCACATTGTATCGCACCTGCTAAACCTGTGCCAACTGTAACTACCAAAACATGTGCTCTTCACAATGTGATTTGTACTGAACATGTGCCACAATCAGGAGGATAATTGTTCATGTCCTTAACAAGCAACCAACTGCCTTTCCACCTGCTCCAACTGTAAGTGTCAAAACATATGCTCTTCACAATGTGATCCGTATTGAACATGTGCCACAATCAGGAGGATAATTACTTATTTCCCTAACAAGCAATCAACTGCCAAAAGGCACATGTGCACATTTGATTATTTAAGGATGCTTGCGAGTCTGAGGCTTTGCTTGGCTTTATACCTATTGCTCAGCTCATCTGTTTCCAATCAAGTCAAGTTCCTTGTTCTCCAGTCTGCCTCCAGTCGAGTACCAGTGCAAGTCAAGTTCCTTGTCCTCCAGCCTGCCTCCAGTCGAGTACCCCTGCAAGTCAAGTTCCTTGTCCTCCAGCCTGCCTCCAGTCGAGTCCCAGCATTCCCCGTCCTCTGGACAGCCTCGTCCAGTTTCAGTGTTCCTTGCCCTCCGGTCAGCTTCTTGCAGAGTCCTGGCTCTGCTCTTCCATCTTCTACCAACGATCCTGTATTTCCTGTAAAAGAGAGAAAATAAGAAAGATGAAAAAACCCAGCTTGTGTTCTTCTGAAATTTTCAAGCAAGTTACTTAATTTCAAGGTAAAGAAAGATTAATTGCTTAAATGAAACAAAACAGAGCTCTGTCTTTTAAATAATTTATGACAAAAAGAACTGGTTATGGTTTGAGTGGGAATCCAACATACCACTAAAAAGGCATTGAGGATAGACGTATTTGCTGTAACAAGCGCTCCCATGAGAATTAGGAGATCGGTAATAGAGCAAGTGTGTCAAAACTATTATTGGCAAGAGATTACACCACAACACAAAGTAGTCCTTTAGTCAAGTTGATTGCTTTTCAGTTTGGACATTGCTACAGAAACTCTGAAAGTATTGTAAAAATAAGAAGAGACTTGTTCAGCCTAATAGCAACATATGCACAATGTGTTAACGATAACTGACATTTTACAATGTAAAGTAGTTTATACAAGTTCAATGTATTAATGAAGTCATTCTTTGGCAGCCCAGAATCCTAAAAAAACCAAGAACTCAGCATTTTGAGAAATCAGAAGTACTGACACCCAATAGGACATGCAGTCCTGGGTCCAGCAGTCTGATTCTGCTGTCCACGAAGCAGAAGCTGGCATTTTCTCTTTTTCTCTTCCCAAAACCACCTTACCCTTGAGGACTTGCGAGAGAGCAATGTACTTTTCATCGTGGTCACTTTAGTCTTCACCGCAGTTGGGGAATTGTCATCACTCCATCGGAACACCTGGAATTCAGGAGAGTAGCTTGCACAGAACAGTGCACACATATGACGTTTTGTAGTGTGTGGCAGTGCAGTGTCAGTGACTTGGCCAAAGGGGGCACCATGGCGTTTTGTTAGAACATATATTGTGTGCAACTCTGAAACGGGGCACACAAATACATTTCAGGCATGTAGCACAGCACACATACCAGGTCAATGACAGCCCATCGAGTTGCTGTGGAGTTGGGGGAAACAGGTAGGTGTTTGACTTACCGTCGGTTGTGTTCATGAAGATGTCAATTTTGCACCCCTTTGAGCAGTACGAGCATTGGCAAGGCATGCAGGATCAACTCCTTGGCAGCCTCGGATGTGTGAGGTTGCCTACAGGTTAGTTTTGGCCGTATATCCCTCCTTTTCTGCCAGTTTAGATGTGGTGGTTGGACCGCCACGGTCATGTCAGCGGGAAGCAACATCGTAATTGGGATGGTGGTTGCACTGGCGATCCACTCTCCGATAGGACCATTGGCCTATCTCTCCAACACCACAGTCTACATTTGCTGGTTATGTGGGCGGGACTGCAGTAGTCTTTCATCTATGTAACTGCATGTATCGTAATATGGAGGTCGTACTGCTAACATAGGGGTGGTCGCTGCCAATCACGGTCCCTGGACCTTCAAGCATGTAATCAGGCCCTAAGAGAATTACACTAACTATTTCTACTTCATGCAACACCATTGTAACAAAGGTGTTGGACACTAAAAGGGATTACATTTACTATTCCCACTTCAATCTAAACCATTTTGGAAAAGATGTTGGATCATAAAGAGGTTACATTTACTATTCGCACTCCATTGTAAACCATTTTGGAGAAGGTGGTAGACAACAAAATGGGTTACATAAATAAATAAGAACATTACTTATGACACGTTGTTACAGAAAAAAATACTTAGCTAAGTACTTATCATCAAAAAGTAACATATTAAATAAATATTTTTATTTAATAACATGAATATAATTGTACATAATGTTTAATAGTATAGCACAATAAAAAAACCTAAATAAAACTATAAATAATCAAATAAAGGAACTCAAACCATTATTTAAATTTTATATGAAATGAAGTAAGTAGAAATTTAAATAAATGTAAGATGTTATCATTTAAAACCATATTCACAATTGGCTATTTTATAACAATTATAATCATATTATATTTTATTAAAAATAAAACATGTTTTAAAATTATAATATAAATAAAAAATCAATATTGCTACTCATTTTTATGCATACATCTACTTTCATATATTTATATATTACATTTTCGAAACAAAAAGTAAACATAGAAAAACATATATATAAATAGAATATAATATTAAAATTTAAACTATAATCATTTTTAATTTGATACACAAATTACTTATAATAAATGTAAGTATTCTACATTTCCAGAGAAAACCCAAACAATTTATTTAGAAAAAGAAAAATAACAAATGTAAGTAAATGATTACATTAAACAATACATTTGAATATTTAAATTTACAAATCAATTGATTTCATTTTTGTAAATGTATAAATTATTTGTAAAATATTTAAAAGATATAATACATACATACAAATATACAATTATTTTCAAAATAATATAAAAATGTATATACAATTTATATTTGATTTAAATAAGAAACATTTCATTTATTTTTTATATAAATATGAATAAAAACATCAGCCAAAAAAGTTAAAGGAAAAATGCATATTTATAAAAAACATAACATAAAATCAGATGAATATTTAGAAATGTTAATAATCTCCCCATCCGTATCCCCTCCTATAGCATAACTAATTTAAATATACGCATTAATAAAATATAAAATAATGTAATTCTAGACAAATAACTAAAATAAGTTACATAACATGCTAACATAAAAAATAATAAACAACTAAAATAGAGCATACTACATCAAATACTTATAAAATAACCCATTAAACATATATAATGTACAACAATATTTTGGCTGACAGTTTTTTTCAAAATATTAAAACCAACACTTAAAACGATATTCTAACCTTTGATTTTCCTGTTGATAATATTTTCGACATCCTGATATTTATGACACAATATTCCTGCATCACAACATTTTATATTCAATATTTTGTGAAAACAACTTTTCATCCCTGCTTTCCTTTTGCCATTTTTCTTGTGTCTTTCTATTTCTCCTTCTTCCCCCACTTCTGCTTTTCTGTCTCCTGTTCTAGATCAAAGTAGGATGGTTAAATATAAATCCTAGCTCCCAAATAAGAGGGTCCCACCTGCAACCACCAGCTCAATTTAAGTACTGTCTATTGATTTGCAGAATGGCATAAACATTATGCGTGTGAAAAAGGCTGTCTCTAAACGTTTGAAATACAGCTAGTATAACTTCCACGGGTAACATGCTTTATAACACTTATAACGCTTAGGGGAACATTCCGATTTTGGTGGTCCCAATGTGGGACCTCCAAACCCCTGGGGAAGATGCCACCACCATTACCCAGCCCTATTTCAAGGTTCCCCTGGCCTGACTTGGCTGACCCATGGAAACCTTGAAATAAAGCGTACCCAATGGTCTGTCTGGCAGGAACAGTGCTACCAGATACCACTTGGCTTCCTTGAAAGAGCCAAGTGCCATCTCGCAACAAAGAGGTGGCCAACCAAAGCAAAGCAGACAGTGAGCATTCCAATGGTGTTGGGCAGGGGGGTCCCGGCAATGCCATTGCCATCGGCATGGGCAATACAAGGGCACACTGATGGCCCCCTGCACTTATTCTCTGCCGTCTTTTTAATGGTGGGGAAAGCTCCATGAAAAGGCCGGCAGAAAACAGGGTTGTAATCAGCAGGGCGGCTCTGAGTTCAGCGCCACCCCGGCTGATCACAACCAGGACCACCATCAGCCCATCAGGATCTTTGATCCTGGTGGGGATGTGGATCTGCCAAACTCGTAATGTGGTGGTCGAACTGCCACAGCCGTGGCGGCCCGACGACCACCATGAGGCTGGCGGTCTAGTGACTGTCAGCCTTGTAATTAGGCCCTTTGTATTACTGTTTTTACCTGTAAAGTTGTAAAATGTAAAAAGTTGGTGGCAATTGTGTAGGCAGACCATTGTTTTCTGTTGCTGCATGGAGAGTGTATGGGGGAGTGTCAGCATATGCAACATGCATTGGCAAAGACAATAGGCCTAACCTATACAAGAGTTATTGCTTTGCCAGGGAGTTTTAGCCATGTTGTACACCAGCGTGGCTGCTGTTCAGCATGACTAAAAGTTAGTGGTGTAGAGGAGAGTGGTGTGGAGTTTTGTCGAGTTGTTTGTCGAAGAGTGGAGTATAGTGTTGTACAGTGGATTGGCAGAGAATGTTGTGTCCTGAAGTGCCATAGTGTGGAGTCGCGTGAAGTGGAAGTAGAGTAGAGTGGTGTCTAGTGCATTGGCGTAGAGTGTTGCAGAGTTTAGTGGTGTAGAGTGCAGAGGCAACTAATTTAGTGGTGTACAATGCAGTGTCCTAGTATACAGTGGCATAGACCAGAGTGGTGCATAGTATAGTGCAGTGATTCAGAGTGGAGTTTTACAGAGTGGAGTGGGTCAGAGTAGAGTGTTGCAGTGAAGAGTGACACAGAGTAGCGTGGTATAGTGTACAGTGACATAGAGTGCAGTGGCCTAGAGTAGAGTAGCATAGAGCGGTGGAGGGTGAAGTGATGTAGAGTTGAGTGATGCAGAGGGCAGTGGCAGAGAGAATAGTTGTGTGGCATAGAGTACAATGGTGTAGAGTGCAGAGTAGAGTTGAGTGGCATAGAGTGCACTGACATAGAATGGTGCAGAGTACGATAGCATAGAGTGGTGCAGAGTAAAGTATAGTGTTGTAGATTGCAGTGGCATAGAGTTGTGAAGTGCAGAGTAGAGTGGTGTAGAGTTCAGCGCAGAGAGTGCAGTGATGCATAGTGGAGTGGTGTAGAGTGACCTAGATTGCAGTGGTGTACAGTGCAGGGACATTGAGTGCAGCTGTGTAGAGTGTACTGGTGCAGAGTGCAGTGGTTGACAGTAGAGTGGCATAGAGTAGAGTGTCATGGAGTAGAGAGGCATAGAGTGCAGATGCATAGAGTAGATTGTTTCATAGTAGAGTGAAGTGGCATAGAGTGGAGTGATGAAGGGTAGAGTGCAATTATGTCGAGTCACATAGAGAGTAACTGCATAGAGTAAAGTGGTGTACAGTGCAGTGGCACAGAGTGCAGTGGTGCAGGGTAGATTTGAGTGGCATACAGTATAGGGGCATAGATTTGAGTGTTATAGAGTAAAGTGCATTGGTCTACAGTGCACTAGCATAGAGTGCAGTGGCGTAGAATGCAGTGATGCTGAGTGGCGTAGAGTACAGTGGCATAGAGTGTATTCGTGCAGAGTAGATTGATGTGGTCTAGACTGAAATGATGTAGGGTACAGTGGCAAACAGTGGAGTGGGATGGAGTAGAGCAGCGAAGAGTACATTGGCGTAGAGTAGAGTGGTAAAGGCTAGGGTAGAGAGGCATGGTGTGAAGTAGTGTAGAGCGTGATGGCATAGAGTGGAGTGGTGCAGAGTGCAGTGGCGTGGTTTAAAGTGGATTGGTGCAGAGTAGAGTGCAGTGGTGAGGAGTGGTGCTTTGAGAATAAGGGTAGAGTCTCACAAGCAGAAGCCAAATCAAAGCAAGGCACAGAGGACCTTGAGCTGATGCAGAGTTGGAGACAGACATCTGGCTGGAGCCAGACTCGACTCTGAAAGGACGGATATAGGTGTGAGTAGATGAAGGAATGCAGTGGTATTTCTGAAAAACAAATTCTTGCCTCTCCAATGATTGCTAGTTATCCACATGTGTGAGAGGAAAAGGGAGGCAAGCTATATATAACAGTGCAGGTTTTAGAATAAATAAATCAACACACATATAAAAAGCAATGAAAAGGATGTTGGCAAGCCTGCATTTGTTTGCCAAAATATTTATTAAAAGTGTAAAAATAATCACAATAAAAAATTCACCATATGAAGTGGCATGTGTATATTTGTAAAAATATGAGTGAAAAAGGATTCTTCATCAAAATAAATATAAAAAGGAAAAGAACGAGATGTACAAGCAAAACGTTGTCACTCAAAGAAGACATTGCAATATGATGAGGTATGCTGAAGCAAAATGCGAATGACTAATGGATGAAGAGTGCTTACTGAAAGTCCCTCTTTATGAACTGTAAATGATAAGATTTTGATAAAATATTGCATTTATGCAACAAAAACTCCAATAAATATAGTGTGTGTGTGTGTGTGTGTGTGTGTGTGTGTGTGTGAAAATTAACATTGGGTTCCCCATGGCAAGTTTTGAAGATCTGTCCATCGTTCGGCAAAACAAGGAAGGTCTCAAAAGTGAAATTTGCCATCTTAAATCCATCAGGTTATTATGCTGATTTTAACAGGATGAATCAGCTCAACAGAAATAAACCAAATGTGACAAACTGTTTAGGTCACTCTTGGTATTTTAAAATGAGTTCAGATTCATAAGGGCATACTTAATAGCGGGTAAATAAAAGTGTTTATTTGCTAATGAAAGCAGCATCATTTGACAGGGTCTGGACAACACCTGCTGTGCACTAAGTTCAGCCTACAAGCGTCCTAAAGGGCCAGGCTACCCCGCTGTGAGCAGCTTCTTTACCTTTGCCCTTCTCTTTGCCTTTTCTCACCTTATCAGTTATTGTTGAAAGCTGCGTTCTCTGCACTGGGCTTTCCTTTTCCTTCACGCAACTTAATAAACAAAGAGTAAAACAAACATGGTAAGAGTCTGCCACATTTTGTACAAGTCCATTGTACGGCACCAAAGATATTAGTAAAGTAGAGATGTTTTTGACCCATTTTAAATTTGTCCCCTTTACAGATCTGTCCTAAACCTGAGATTCTTCTACTGGGCTTAATTTACTAAAAGACCGTAAAATATCATGAGAATTACGAGAGGTATGGCATGTTCTACTTAGCATAATCACACAGAATTACCCAGAAATTCTGCAAGATTACATGGAATTACGTGAGATGTATCTCGTGCACGTCACATTAAGAACATTGATGCTGGTGATGCCATTCTTACTAAAACAATCAATAAAATAGTCCTGTCAGTGGAGCAGTAAATGTGGAAGACCAATATTGCTTAATGGCAGACCAAACAAATCACTTGACATGAAAATAAAACATAACCAGAAAAAGAATCCTGCAAATGCATGTATTATGGCGCAGGTACATGAAGCTGTATATGTGCATTGAACTGAAGGTTGCTCCAAATATGAACAATGTGACACAAGTGCTTGTGCAGAGTGATGAGTGAAAATGAGATGACTGGATACAGAAAATACACATAAAAGTCGAAGTACATAGTGCTTAAGCTACCTGTATGCTGTCAGTCAATTATAGCAAAATCCTAAATCCTCATCAAATAAGGGCAACTCGTTTTCTTAGAACTCCAAAAGGAGTTTAACCCAAATGCAGACAGTTTCAGAGCATTGACGTTTCGACAGAAGTAATCATGGTTACTTAGAACCATCAGAGAGGGTCTTCATCAGGATGTGAGGGTGTGGCAACCTGTGTGACCATAGCACGGAATGATTAGAAGGGCCAAGACTGGTGTGGCTTCAAAATAAGGTGTCTGATTCATGCAAACACTCATCTAGAGTTGCATGAAATAAACTTTCCATAGGAAGAATTCTATGTAGATAATTGGACGGCAAGCCTGTTCGTCTATGCAAAGTTCTAAATCTAAAATGAAAATATCAGGAAGTCAGGCTGAACAAAAATAATGTTAATGAAAAAGAAGAAGTGAATAACCAATTTTCACTCACCTCAAAGCCAAACGCTAAACTTGTAATTGAGATTTGGGGCCCTTTTAGATAATATGGAAGAATGGGCTTTAGCAAGAAGTAAATAAATGTCAGGGACAAAAATAAGCTATTTGACCAACCAGCAATTAAAAACAACTAAAAGTGCAGGCAGGGAAACAAGGAGAGGAAACTCACCACAAAAGGCCAGTATGCTGATGCCTCAGCCGACAATAAATGTGCTAAGAGAAACTGAGGTAAAATGATTCTCCCGTGTGCTGTGAGCCTGCATGCCACCAGGGCAGAGGAAATTACCTCCTTCAAAGATGGCGGGTAGGTTCAAACGTGGTCTATGTCTTCAGGCAAGGTCTGTGAAGTTGAAGCACACGTCGAAGCACAACTAAAGAGTTGTACTTGACTTGAAAAGAGAAAAAAAGTGAAAATTAAATACAAATACATGGTGCAAATAGAAGGTGAGACAGTGTAGCTCAGCCCTCACTGGAATCGCATCCAGGGTAATTGGAAATTCAAATAGGATTGTGAATATAAAAGAAACGGTGACCTTCTAGAAGACTACACGGGGAACTGCAACGTTGTGGCTACTGTACAATGAATTAAGTTCTACAATTCATGCTCTCTTCAATTTTCATTGGATCATCCAACTGCTTCTACGTTCGGACCAGCCCTGGAGGCCCACTCCTGGCAGAACACAGCCTCTCGGCTGCACCTCATGAAAATGGAGGCAATTAAGGTGGGGTACTGCTGGCTGGTGGCTTTCAAGGAGTAGGAGGTAATAACTGTTGCCTTGTGCCACCAGCCAAAGGGACACTGGCAATGACAACCCTTCCACTGCAGGCAGCTGAGCCACCTAGCCACCCAAGCCACCCCCCCACCCCCAGCCACCATCACCACTGTGGACTCTGCCATCCTCCAAAAAAACATGCAGGACTTGAAGAACATAAAGTGCACTCAGAGGGAATTTCTGCACCGGGTAGAAATGGTAGAGGCCTTGTTTTTATGAGTGAGGGAGATGAGGGTGGGAAGGACAGTTGGGGACAGGGAGATTTTGGGGCATTTTAGATTTGGGTGAAGGTATGGCCCTGTTATGGGAGGAGAGGGTAGGACTTATGTATATTTTTACAACATTAAATAAAAAAAAATTATCATCATGAATATCTGTCTTTGCATTACTGCAAGAAGAGCACCAAACATTGTTAAATACAATGGCCCTCATTACAACCCTGGCGGTCGGTGTTAAAGCAGCGGTAATACCACCAACAGGCCGGTGGAAAAAAAATTGGAATCACGACCATGGCGGAAACCGCCAACTTAGACAGCCAGTTTAACACGCCGACCGCCATGGCGGTAGAAACAAACACTGCGCTGGTCACCGCCAACAGAAAGGCGGAACGCAAGGTTCCGCCCACTGTATTACAACACGCCTATGTGCCACCTTTTCCAGGGCCGTACCAATGCTATCAGAAGCACGGCGGAAACAGTTTTTGGAAGGGAAACCAGTCACCTCTTGACACCCAACGAGGAACCAGGACTCCATGGAGCCCGAACTACAGGTCCTGCCCTTGCTGGTCTACCTCCTCTTGTATCAGGAGCAGGAAAGACGCCGGCGATGACCACGGTGAGTACTGCACCTAGCACACTGGAGAAGGGGGGAGGGAAAAGAGAGTGACCCACACACGCAACACCCCCAGCCCCCACCCTCACCCACAACACCATACACACAAATACATGCAGCAACATCACATATACACCCCGTCACTCCCTGGAAGAACGCAAGGACAAAAGGAAATTATTGTAATGAGTGTAATCAATAAAAATCAGATAGGGCAAATCAAAAAATTAATATATACAAATATGTACACCAACTGCACAAGTCCGGATATAAATTAAATCATTGTCCGTGGATCAGTGTCCCAAAATGCATGGGCGAAGCCCACACAAGATACCTGACTCGAAACGGAGAGAACACTGCAGTGGCATCAGATGGAAAATAAACAGCCACCTCAGGGGGAAGGGGGAGGGGGGCACCTCAGCTGGATGAACGGACAAATCCACTGCTCCACGAGGGGGCTCCATGCCCATTGCTGTATCCTGGGGAGTGCAAAGCCACAGTCTCTCAAGTGGATAACAGTCTCCACTGGTTCTGGAGGGGGCTTGGTGCCCAGAGTGCTTCATCCTGCCAAGGACTGAGGTAGTGGATATGATTCTCCACTGCTTCTGGAGGGGGCTTGGTGCCCAGAGTGCTTCACATGCAGTGTGGCAGGTCCCATTCCCTCACCTGGGTGTGTGTGCCACGAGATTGCCTGGGAACAGGTAGCATGATACGCCATGAAGGCAGAGACACACTCCACCCTGCTGCGACTTCACCTGCCACCTGCAGGTAGAAACAGTGCTGGGAGTCATGCCTCAGGTGCGCTGGGCAGGGTCCAGGATGTTCCTGCAGCCTCGGACAGCTGCCCACTGGAGATGATTTCCATGTCAGCTGTGGTGGCACTGTCTGAGCACGTCGCGGAGCTGGTGGCAGTGGTTGCGGCGGTGTCTGTGGCAGAGGTGCTGGCGGTGGGGCATATGTCTGCACCTGTTGAGGGACACAGCAGGACGTCTCCTGCAGCCTTGGACGGCTGCCCACTGGGGATGATGCTGGGGACTGTTGCTGAGTCAGAAGATGTGCAGGTGGTGGTGCAGGTGGCGGTGTCCACCGCCGTACAGGTTGATGTTGTGGTTGACAGAAGGGGTGACTCTGTTTCCTCATTCGGAGCGACCATGCCCTGTCCTGACCTGCTCTTCGGCTTGTGTCCCTTCCCCACCTTTGATGTTGCTGCTGGTGCCTTGCCACTGTCCCCTTTTGGCTTGGAGGAGCCCTTGCTTGCTGGTAGTTGCGGCTTCTCCCTCTGGCATGTGGCCACCCTCTTCACCTTGGCAGGTGGCGGAATGGCCTGCTCCTTGGCCTCGCTAGGTGGCACACTGGCAGCACTGATGGGTGGGACCCACGATGAGACCGGAGTTGCTTGGACCACTGTGCTTGAGGATTTGGTGGCTGAGGTGCTGGGCTGGGACCTGGACAGCCTGGCCTAGGGGAAGGACAGGGGGGGAGGTGTAGGGAAGAGGTCAATGTTAGCCAGGAAGAGTTTCTTAGACACACTGGGACGGGAAGATGGAAGGGGTTTGGAAGTGGAGGAAGAGGTAGTGGTTGTAGGAGGTGTACATTTGCTGAATTTGGGTGAGGGTGCATGGGCAGGAGGCTGTTGTGAGGTGGATGGCTTTTAGGTGGGTGTGTGCCTGCGTTTGCGTAGTTTGGGGGGAGGGCTCACAGACACACTGGGAGAGGACACAGGGGATGTGTGCATGGTAGTGGGGGTGATGATTGCACGTGAACGGTGTGTGGTGATGGGCTTGCTGGTGATGGAGGTAGTGGCTGAGGATGTAGTGCATGCAGGTGTGAGTGGAGACAAGACAGGGAGGGAGCAGGAGGACATGGATGGGGGGACACAGTGCAGGCAGTGGATGTTGGTGTGTCTGCATGGGGATGGTTCTAGTGTGAGTGCTGGTGGGATTTGTGGTGCTATGTTTGCCATGTCCACTCTTGTGTGTTGATGAGTGTGCATGCTGGTCTGATGGTGTGCTTGGGATAGGCTGAGGTACAGGGGCTTGGGTCTGGGTGGAGGAAGTTGGAGGTGGGAGGCTGCGCACTGGGACAATGGCTGCCATCAGTGCTGAGGCCAGAGCCTGAAATGCTCTCTGCTGGGCCGCCTGGCCAGAATGAATGCCCTCCAGGTATGCATATGTTTGCTGCAAATGCCTCTCAACACCGTGGATGGCATTCAAAATGGTAGATTGCCCAACAGTGAGGGATCTCAGGAGGTCAAAAGCCTCCTCACTGAGGGCAGCAGGACTGACTGGGGCAAGGGCTGAGGTGCCTGGGGCGAAGGAGATGCTCACCCTACTGGGTGAGTGGGCACGGGAAACACACTGAGGGGCTGCTGGGAGGGCGGTGCTGGTAGGGGGGTGGCAGCTGTACCTGTTGATGCGGTGGGCACGGAGGTGCCCGTCACCGCAAGGGAGCTCCCATCAGAGGAGGAGTCACTGTCACTGGTGTATGCTCCTGTCCCCGTTGTGGAGCTTTCCTTGCCCTCCAACCCACTGGTGCCTTCAGACTCCGTTACTTCACCCTCCAGGGCCATGTGGGATGCAGCTCCCTCCTGCTCCGGTGCCACTGCTCCTCTGACAGCTCATGCTAATGCACGCAAGAACAGGGTGACAAAACAAAAAGGTGGGGGGGAAGACAGAAGAGACACATGGTCAATGCATGCAACACCACTACCGTTGGTAGACACAACACACAGGGAGCAGCCCTATGCACTAAGCCATGCACTAACAGTGCAGGGGAAAACCACATGCCCAAGGGGGACTCTGTCTAGACCCATTTCATGCACAGCTGGAACCCATGGCAGCGCGACTAGGTGTAGAGGGCAAATACCACCTTTGGGGTTGGAGTGGGAATGAAGCTGCAAAACAATGGATCTATATTTGCGCGTCTACCCTGGCCTAGGGGAACCCACAGGCCACCACCCCCACCCAGACACCTCGTCAAGTTCGCAGAGTCAGCTGAATGAGAGTGTACTCACCCCCTTGTGGCTGCTGTGATGCCCTCAAGCGCCCATCCAACTCCGGATAAGCCACCGCCAGGATCCAGTAAATCAGGGGGTTCATGGTGCGACGGGCACCCCTTCCACGTTGGGAGGCCATCCCCAGCTGGGCCTCCGCTGTCTTCTTGCTCCAGCAGCGCAGGTCCTCCCATCTTTTCTGGCAGCGGGTGCTCCATCTATGGTAGACCCCCAAGGTTCGCACTCCCTTGGCGATGGCACACCAAATACCCTTCTTCTGGTGGGTGTTGACCTAGAGGAAAAGTGAAGTTAGAATGGATGTTACTCTCCTGTACAGTTCTTCTCACACATTGCCCACAAACCTCCCACCCTGGCCCAGACATACATACACACACACTATCCTCATATGCTGGCCTGTTCCCGCCTCCCTCTTCCATCCACGACACTCCATACAATCATGTGCCATCCACCATGCTCACAGCGTACTTACCTGTTTGTCTGGAGGACCGTAGAGTAGCGTGTACTGGGGGAGGACCCCATCCAGTTTCTCCAACTCCTCCAAAGTGAAGGCAGGGGCCCTTTCCCCAGACACTGTAGCTATTGTTGCTTCCAGACACAGGTATCAAGTGAGGGAACTGATAGAAAATGGCTGTCACATCCGCGGCAGTGCGTACCATCACCGCCGGCGTACATTGTCATTGGCTGCTGGAACCCATAGGGCCCAATGTTAACCAATGCTGAATTGCGCCGCGGTCTTCGTCCGCCTACCGCGACGGTGTACAATGCCAGCCCTTGTCCCACCTTACAGGTCAGGCAGCCGCCATTTCAGGGGGCCACATGGCAGGCAAAATAACTGTGTCACGCCTATTTAGGCCAGGAATACGGACAGACAAAGGCACATAGAGAAAAATTAACATTTTTGCTAAATAACATTGTGATACATAAGTGTTGTATGACCCTCTGCTCATCATTCTCCTCCATAGGGCACGTCTGCGGGGTCAGGTAATGAGATGGAGGCATCCTCTGGTGTACAGACCCCTGGTGGACCTGTCAACAATAGAAGACAGACACTTAATTATCACTTACGTAGTTGATCGTGCAACAATCCAGGAAATGTGTGCCCAGTTGGAGCCTGACCTAATGTCAGCTATCCGCCATCCCACAGGAATACCCCCTCTAGTGCAGGTCCTGTCAGTACTCCATTTCCTGGCCAGTGAGTCTTTTCAAACAACAGTAGCCATGGCAATGTTGTAGGAGGCTGGCCTGGCTTGTAGTGGGTACCAAGGGGTACGTACTTACCCTCTGTGCCAGGTCCAGTTATCCCTTATTAGTGTAGAAGAGGTGTTTCTAGCAGCTTAGGCTGGTAGAAGGTAGCTATAGCAGAGCAGCTTAGGCTGAACTAGGAGACATGCAAAGCTCCTACTATACCACTGGTGTCATATGCACAATATCATAAGAAAACACAAAACACAGATATAGTAAAAATAAAGGTACTTTATTTTTATGACAATATGCCAAAAGTATCTCAGTGAGTACCCTCAGTATGAGGATAGCAAATATACACAAGATATATGTACACAATACCAAAAATATGCAGTACTAGCAAAAGGAAGTAATGCAAGCAATGTAAAGTTACAGTAGATCGCAATAGGAGCGCATAGGTACAGGGGCAACACAAACCATATCCTCTAGAAGTGGAATGCGAACCACGAATGGACCCCAAACCTATGTGAGCTTGTAGAGGGTCGCTGGGACTGTAAGAAAACAGTGAGGGTTAGAAAAATAGCCCACCCCAAGACCCTGAAAAGTAGGAGTAAAGTGCACCTATTTTCCCCAGAGAGCACAGAAGTTGTGATAGGGGAATTCTGCAAGGAAGACCAACACCAGCAATGCAACCAAAGTGGATTTCCGGACGAGAGTACCTGTGGAACAAGGGGACCAAGTCCAAGAGTCATGACAAAGTCGAGATTGGGCAGATGCCCAGGAAATGCCAGCTGAGGGTGCAAGGAAGCTGCAAGAGGACTAGGAACTTCCCCTTTGGAGGATAGATGTCCCACGTCGTGAAGAAGCTTGCAGAGGTGTTCCCACGCAGAAAGACCATAAACAAGCCTTGCTAGCTGCAAGGGTTGCGGTTAGGGTTTTTGGATGCTGCTGTGGCCCAGGAGGGACCAGGATGTCGCCTATTGCGTGAGGAGACAGAGGGGGCGCCCAGCAAGACAGGGAGCCCTCACAGAATCAGGCAGCACCCGTAGAAGTGCTAGAACAGGCACTACAAAAAAGAGTTAACCGGAGCTCACCCGAAGTCACAAAAGGAGATCCCACGACGCCGGAGGACAACTCAGGAGGTTGTGCACTGCAGGTTAGAGTGTCGGGGACCCAGGCTTGGCTGTGCATGAAGGAAATCCTGGAAGAGTGCACAGGAGCCGGAGCAGCTGTAAATCACGCGGTACCCAGCAATGCAGTCTAGCGTGGGGAGGCAAGGACTTACCTCCACCAAACTTGGACTGAAGAGTCACTGGACTGTGGGAGTCACTTGGACAGAGTTGCTGAGTTCCAGGGACCATGCTCGTCGTGCTGAGAGGGGACCCAGAGGACCGGTGATGCAGTTCTTTTGGTGCCTGCGGTTGCAGGGGGAGTATTCCGTCGTCCCACGGGAGATTTCTTCGGAGCTTCTAGTGCAGAGAGGAGGCAGACTACCCCCACAGCATGCACCACCAGGAAAACAGTTGAGAAGGCGGCAGGATCAGCGATACAAGGTTGCAGTAGTCGTCTTTGCTACTTTGTTGCGGTTTTGCAGGCGTCCTGAGCAGTCAGCGGTCGATTCCTTGGCAGAAGGTGAAGAGAGAGATGCAGAGGAACTCTGATGAGCTCTTGCATTCGTTATCTAAAGAATTCCCCAAAGCAGAGACCCTAAATAGCCAGAAAAGGAGGTTTGGCTACCTAGGAAGGAGGATGGGCTAGCAACACAGGTAAGAGCCTATCAGGAGGAGTCTCTGACGTCACCTGTTGGCACTGGCCACTCAGAGCAGTCCAGTGTGCCAGCAGCACCTCTGTTTTCAAGATGGCAGAGGTCTGGAGCACACTGGAGGAGCTCTGGGTACCTCCCCTGGGAGGTGCAGTTCAGGGGAGTGGTCACTCCCCTTTCCTTTGTCCAGTTTCGTGCCAGAGCTGGGCTGGGGGATCCCTGAACCGGTGTAGACTGGCTTATGCAGAGATGGGCACCATCTGTGCCCATCAAAGCATTTCCAGAGGCTGGGAGAGGCTACTCCTCCTCAGCCCTGACATCTTTTTCCAAAGGGAGAGGGTGTAACACCCTCTCTCTGAGGAAGTCATTTGTTCTGTCTTCCTGGGCCAAGCCTGGCTGGACCCCAGGAGGGCAGAAACCTGTCTGAGGGGTTGGCAGCGGCAGCAGCTGCAGTGAAACCCCGGGAAAGGTAGTTTGGCAGTACCCGGGTCTGTGCTAGAGACTCGGGGGTTCATGGAATTGTCTGGCATTGGGGTGACAATTCCATGATCTTAGACATGTTACATGGCCATGTTCGGAGTTACCATTGTGACGCTGTACATAGGTAGTGACCTATGTACAGTGCACGCGTGTAATGGTGTCCCCGCACTCACAAAGTCCGGGGAATTTTCCCTGAACAATGTGGGGGCACCTTGGTTAGTGCCAGGGTGCCCACACACTAAGTAACTTAGCACCCAACCTTTAGCAGGTAAAGGTTAGACATATAGGTGACTTATAAGTTACTTAAGTACAGTGGTAAATGGCTGTGAAATAACGTGGACGTTATTTCACTCAGGCTGCAGTGGCTGGCCTGTGTAAGAATTGTCAGAGCTCCCTATGGGTGGCAAAAGAAATGCTGCAGCCCATAGGGATCTCCTGGAACCCCAATACCCTGGGTACCTCAGTACCATATACTAGGGAATTATAAGGGTGTTCCAGTATGCCAATGTGAATTGGTGAAATTGGTTACTAGCCTGTTAGTGACAATTTGGAAAGCAGAGAGAGCATAACCACTGAGGTTCTGGTTAGCAGAGCCTCCGTGAGACAGTTAGTCATCACACAGGGAACACATACAGGGCACACTTATGAGCACTGACACATACACTAAAACAACATATATACAGTGAAATATGGGGGTAACATGCCAGGCAAGATGGTACTTTCCTACAAACATGTTGTCCAGAGTGTTGTCTGCCCTGCTGAAACACATACTCAGCTACATCGTTTTCCCTCAAGTGGAGGATTTGCCCACAGTGAAAGGTGACTTCTATGCCCTGGGACATATCCCCAACATCATTGGTGCCATTGATGGTACACATGTGGCATTTGTTCCCCCCGCAGGAATGAACAGGTGTACAGAAACCGCAAAAGCTAACATTCTATGAATGTGCAGATGGTGTTTGGCAGACCAGTACATCTCCCATGTGAATGCCAAGTATCCTGGCTCAGTGCATGACGCTTACATTTTGAGGAATAGCAGCATCCCTTATGTGATGGGGCAACTCCAGAGGCACCGTGTGTGGCTAATAGGTGAGCCTAAAATCCCCACACAGTTTCATTTGCTTTCCAGGTATGGGATATTCCCTAATGTTTGGAGTATGTCTAACAGTTGTCCCTCGATATTTGCAGGTGACTCTGGTTACCCCAACCTGTAAGGGCTACTGACCCCATTGAGGAATCCCTGGACAAGGGCAGAGGAATGCTACAATGAGGCACATGGGCGAACTAGGAGGATAATAGAGTGCACCTTTGGCCTCCTGATTGCCAGATTCCGGCGCCTCCATCTGACAGGTGGCTCCTTATACTATTCACCAAAGAAGGTGTGCCAGATCATCGTGGCCTGCTGTATGTTGCACAACCTGGCTTTGCGACGACAGGTGCCTTTTCTGCAGGAGGATGGTCCTGATGGTGGTCTTGTGGCAGATGTGGAGCCTGTGGACAGTGAAGAAGAGGAGGCAGAAGAAGAAGATGTAGACAACCAAAACAACATCATCATGCAATACTCCCAGTGAGACACAGGTAAGAAGATGGAACTGCTTCCCATATCTCACACTATTGTAGGAACAAGCATAAGTCTGCTTTTTTACCTCTGTGCATGGACCCTGACTTGTCACTTTGGCTTTCTATTTCACAGATCTGGGTCCCAATTTGTGCCTTCTGCTATGTTTACTCCTGGCCTACAGCTGTGTAACATTGATATGTGAACAAGTACATTGACATTGCTATATTCAAGAAATTTTGCAATTACACATTTGTGAAAGCACAGACTGACTCCAGATTTTTTGGTGATTCAAGGGTGTTTATTTCTGTGCAAATAAGTGAGGGGTGGTGTGAAATGGGCTGGGGTGATGGTGGAGGAATGTCTATGGCAGAGTCCAGTCTCTTAGTCTCACAGATGCATTGTCCAATGGGGCATAGGAAGTGGAGCTATGGCAGTGTAAGGTGGACAGGGTGACAAAGTCGGACAGAAGGGTGACATTCAGGGGTCTTATTTCCTGGCGGGGTCTTGTCAATGTTCTCTGTCTTGTTCCTGGATCTCAGGAACCGTTTGCGGGTGTTTCTCCTTCTGCAGGTGATGGGGTGCTGGTGGCCTGTTGTTTCTGTGGTGGTGCCTCCTGTCCACTAGCGCCAGCGGAGGTGGCGGGCTGTTCATCATCCAGACTAATGTCAGGGGCCCATTGGTGTGCCACTGTGTCCCTCATGGTGTTGACAAGGTCTGCCACCACCCCTGCAATGGTGACCAGGGTGGTGTTAATGGACTTCAAGATCCCCAGGTAGTGTTCCTCCTGCAGCCGCTGGGTCTCCTGAAACTTGTCCAGTACCGTGCCCATGGTCTCCTGGGAATGGTGGTAAGCTCCCATGATGTTGGAGAGTGCCTTGTGGAGTGTCCGTTCCCTGGGCCTGTCCTCCCCCTGTCGCACAGCAGTCCTCCCAGCTTCCCTGTTATCCTGTGCCTCTGTCCCCTGAACCGTGTGCCCACTGCAGCTGACCCCAGGTCTTTGATTTTCTTGGGTTGGTGGGTTTGCCTGGGTTCCCTGTAGTGGTGGACACACTGCTGATTGACGTGTCTTGGGGACAGAGGGATGGGCCCACTGGGTGGGTGCTGTGGCGGTGTTTCCTGAGGGGGGAGTTTCAGTGGTGGTTTGGGACTGTGTCAGGGAAACCTACTGTCCCGAGGTCCCTGATGGGCCGGGCTGGTCATCTTGATCCAGGCGTGCAGAGCTGCTGTCATCACTGTGGGCCTCTTCTGTGGGGGGACTGGATATGTCTGGCACCTTGTGTCCGGTGACGTTGGGTATGGGTCCTGTTGGGGTGTAAATGCATAGTTTTAGTATCTGTGTGTGCCATCTTGTGCATTGTGTGAGTTACCCTCTACTCCTGTACTTGCATCATTGTGTTTGCCCTTTTGTGACAGTTGGTTTGGGGTCTGTGTGGGTATCTGTACTGGACATGCTTTGGTGACGGTGGTCCATGCATAGGTGTTGCATGCAGGGCCTTGGTATTGAGATGTGTGAGTTGTGATAGTGGGACATATGTGAGATGTTGGAGTGATGGGAGTGAGGGTAAGGGTGGGGGTATGTGATGGCATGCAGGTAGGGTGGGGATATAGTAGTTAAGAGTCGACTTACCAGAGTTCTGTCCTCCTGCTACTCCTGCGAGGCCCTCAGGTTACAGTATTGCCAGGACTTTCTCCTCCCATGTTGTTAGTTGTGGGGGAGGATTTGGGGGTCCACCGCCAGTCCTCTGCAATCTGGTGTCTTGAAACCAGGGAACGCACCTTCCCCGTAGGTCGTTCCACCTCTTCCTGATGTCATCCCGTGTCCTTGGATGCTGTCCTACTGCGTTGACCCTGTCGATGATTCTCCGCCATAGGTCCATCTTCCTCGCAATGGAGGTGTGCTGCACCTGTTATCCGAAAAGCTGTGGCTCTACCCGGATGATTTCCATGACCCTGAGCTCCTCCTCTGAAAACCTGGGGTGTCTTTGAGGTGCCATGATGTGGGGTGGGTGATGTGTGAGGTGCTGTCTGTTGTGATGTGTGGGGGGATGTGTTGGTGTGTGTTGTTTGAGGTGCGTGGATGTTGTATAAGTGATGGTGTTGTGTGTCTGTGGATGCTGGTGTTGTGTTTGCTAATCTCTCTCCCTGGCCTTCTTCCAAATTTTACGTTGTGAGGGTTTGTGGGTAATGTGGGTGTGTGTTTTATAGTGGTGTGAGTGTGTGGGTGTGGTGGGTGTATGTGTATCAGGTGTGTGTATTTTGATTAGTCCAATGTGGCTGTGTTTTGTAAATGTGTGTGTATTTTGAGTGCGACAGTGTGTACCGCCGATGGATTACCGCGGTTGAAAGACCGCCGCGTTGATTCATGGGTCGTGATAGTGTGAGCGTAGTCCTGTTGGCGTGACGGTGTGGGTTTTGGTATCCCCAGTTTATCACTGACCTTTGGTGTAGCGGACTTGTTTGGGTGTCTGTATTGTGGCGGATTCCGAGATGTGGATCGTAATACCTGTAGTGGAATTCCACTGCCGCAACGGTATGTTGGCAGTCTTCAGCTCGGCGGAAAGCGGGATTTACCACCAGGGTTGTAATGAGGGCCAAAGTAATTTCAAAGCAGTGACTGTACCCGTCCCATCACAAGCCAATCGTCCCACTGTGCTCATCCCCTTTCTTTTCAAGTTTTTAATGTTTCCTTACCTAATCGCCATTTCCATGTGTTGTTAGCTACTCTACTTACCTTACCTCATACAGTCCGGAACCCTACCAGCAGTGTTGTAAAACAGAATATGAGTGACGATGCGCGACCCTCCCATTCTTGCTTGAAGAGGCTGAGCAGCACCCACCCTCCCAGAGTCCTTAATATTTATATACTACTTCACTACGCTTGCCTAACCCTCTGTAGATAGTGACAGCAAATGCGGTCAATCAACATACAACAAAAACAACAAACCCTCCTTCCGATACCTAAATGCAGAGTTTTGCAAACAGCATTCCTAATACTAGTGGAAGTAGACCAAATGTGATAACATGAACAATGTCACAGGAATTACAACAAGACATCATAAATTAACCTTATGAGGTGAAACAGCGCATCACAGTCACCAAGTATACTAAAAGAAAAGAGAATATGTGGAAAATTCAAGATTGCGTGTTAAAAGAATTAGCAACATAGTGTTGACTTACTTAGTAAAGTAAGCATAATGAATTCCTTAATTCTCAGGAGTCAGGTGGTCTCAATAGAACGTTGCTTCAGTAGAATAAAATACAAAGCACGTAGATTGTGGGAAAACACGCTCACTACCAATCCTATGATAAAAATTGTTGTGATTAAGTCTCTGCAATAGTATAACCCTTTTATGCATGGCTAGAGGAGGTGTTGTGGGGAAATGACAGTTTTAATACTAACAACCTTCTGAGACAGTTGGCACAGCTTTAACCACATCCATCCCACCAAGTGTGAGATCAGTTAATGGTGCAAGTTAAGACACAACTGAGCTGACCACACAACCTGGGGGGAAGAGGGTTAGGGGTTTTATGAATGGATTGGTAGGGGGAACTAAAGAAAGGTGAGGGATAGACAAACACAATATTCATCAAGTCGATAAGACCATTACACCTGTTGAGGAAGGAAGATGACAGTTCAGGTACCAAAAGCAAACAGTCCTTCAGGTCCTAGACTCCTAAGGTATCTAATCTCTTTGTTACCTATACCTTGAAAAATGCTGATATCCTGTGTCATAATCTCGAAAGGAAATAGCATTTGTGTCATACACTCCACTAGCCCCCATTTGTCCACCTCCATTGTTATTGCCTAAGAATTCCAATGTATTGGCACCTCCTGTATGAGGGTGTTACAGGTTGATATTTGGCATGCTGAAAGAGTCTCAACTGGTCCTGGGCTTTGAATGAACATCTGAAATCACTGTATGTTCTTCGGCAGGTGACCAGTATGTAGATGACTACTTCTTTTTGTAGAAAGTCCTGCACAATTAGATTGATGCTTTGCTCTAAACACAGGACTATGAAATATCCACCCCCAGCCATGGCTTTCCCTTTATTAGTTCCATTTTCAGTGGCAACAAATTGAACTGTGAGACGTCCAGGTTTAAGCCATTAGTAGACGTTGGTATTAAACTTTTCCAAAATGTTGGTGGCTCTAAGCAGTATCTCCATGGTGAACGTCACAACTATTGCATGCTGCTGAATGCCTTGAAAAGCATAATTTGCAGTGAGACTAGCAGCTAGCCTTTGCCTACCTCCCTTAAAAGAGACTTAGGCCCTCATTATGACATGGTGGGTCAGGTGATCACCATGTCAGTGATGGTGGCAGTACCGTCGCAAGGCTGGGGGTAATGACTGCCAAATTATGACCATGACGGTGATCCCTCCCATAGAGAGCCAATGTACCACCCCAACCGCCAGTGCGGTACGGACACTGACCACGTCCGTAGCCACCTACAGGCTGGCAAAGACAAAGATATGCCCACCATATTATGACATAGCAGACCGCCAGGATTTACAGGGTGTTAGCAACGCCATCAAAAGCCTGGCAGAAACACATCACATAAAAGGAGACACTCATCTCCAGGGACACGGAGGAATCCCCGGCCGCCATGGAACCCAAACTGGAAGTCTTCCCGATGCTGTACCACGTGATGGCGGTCCAGGAGCACCAACACCGACAAAGACAACGACAGTGAGTACAGCCGCCTAGCACACAAGGGAGGGAGGGGAGAGTGACACACACACACGCATAACACCCAAACACATGCCACACACCCAGAAGAATCTACAGAGTAAATCAACAGCAACATAACCCAAGAGTAAAGAAAGCCAACACGCGTACCAAACCACTGTAATTATGGGGGAACAGCGACCACAATTGTGACTAGAGAAAAAATAAATATACATATGTACAGAAAGGTCCTTTGGCCAGTCTAAAGTGATAAATGGCCAAAGGGCAACGTCCAAGGCCCAACTTGACTCCTGACAGCCTAGGCACTCCATTGGGCAGGGGCATCATGGAGATGGCAGGCAGGCACCTCAGGGGGCAGGGTGGGGTGAGGGCGGGAGGAGGGGTTCTTGGGAGCGGTGTCCTTGGGCTTGGGTTTGGGAGGGGGCAGCCCCTTGCACTTCTGGGAAGAGGGCAGAGGAGTGGCCTTGGGACGTGGGCCAGAGTGCAACACTTTTTCCACTTAGTGGTGGGGGACCTCGTAGGGGGAGGAACAGAACTCGAATGGGAGCTGAAGGTATTGGACTGGGAGGGGGGCTTTCCTCTTATGGGCAGGACTGCAGGTGGGATAGGGAAGAGGTCAAGGTGGGAAAGGAAAAGCTTCTTAGGACCAGTAGGGTGGGTGTGGGATGAGGAAGTGGTAGTAGGAAGAGGAGGTGTACTGGACTTGGGTACAGGTGCATGTGTGAGGTGGATGGCTATTGGGGGTCTGAGTGGGAGCGTTTATGTGTCTTTGGAGGGAGGCAGACAGGGTGAGGAGGACAACCAGGACGTGTGGATGTATGTTGTGGTGTTGTCTGCAAGTGAGGTGGGTTTGCTGCATTAGGTGGTGATGGTGGTGGTGGTGACTGCACATGTAGTGTGTGGTGTGTTTTGTGCAACTCTGTGTGTCTGCTGTTGTGGTGACTGTGGGCAAGGCTGTGACATGATCTGGGCCTTGTGATGCAGTGCATGCAGGTGTGAGTGTTGAAGCTGCCAATACCTTCAGCCTCCTCGCTCTCACTGAAACAAACCCTGATGCAGACTCCGTCCACCTGCTCACCACCTGGGACCAGCTTACTACACAAAACACCACAGCCATTACAAACTCTGCCAACTCAGGAGCTCCCAAGATGCCTAACTCCACCACATATTAAACGTCTAGAGCAAAATAATCAGCCATGAGCTCACCACCATGTTCATTTCATACATAACCATAGCTGCCTTCCTTGAAGAATAGAAACATTCACAAGTGAAACCCCCTTCTCAAGAAACCCTCCACTGACCCCAGCAATCTCAAGAACTACAGATCCATCTCTTTGCTCTGCTTTGCCACCAAAATGCTTGAAAAGGCCATTAACTGCCCACGCAAGGAACACCTGGAAAACAACAATCTTTTGGACTCCACCCAATCCGGATTCCACATCGACCACAGCACCAAAACCAACCTGATTGCTGCCACTGACAACATCGGATCCTCTCTGGCAAGGGGAGAAACAGCAGCCCTTATCCTCCTAGATCTCTCTGCGTCATTTGACACTGTATCCCACCACACTCTTCTCAAAAGGCTTCTCCACATTGGAATCCCAGGATATGCCCTCAAATGGATCACCTCCTTCTTCACCAGAAGAACCCAGAGAACCATCCTACCACCTTTCACCCCTTAATCGAAGAATTTTATCTGCAGTGTCCCCCAAAGCTCATCCCTTTGCCCCACACTGTTCAACATCTGCATGATCCCCTTGGCCAACATCAGCAGCAGCCAGAAAATCATATTCTAAGAAGATGACACCCAGCTCATCCTCTCACTATCAGAAGACTCCTCCACCATGAGGGATAACTTCTGCAGGTGCATGACGGGAATCACCGACTGGATGGAAAACAACTGCCTAAAACTCAACACAGACAAAATGGAAGTGCTGAGCTTTCGGAACAGCACCTCACCATCGAACGACTTTTGGTTGCCTTCTAAACTGGGACTCAAACCCACTCTGACAGACCACTCTTGAAACCATGGCATCATACTGGACAGCAAGCCTACCATGAAAATCCCACTAAACGCAGTCTCCTCCACCTTCTTCCTCACTCTTTGCCTGCTCCTTAAGATCTTCAAATGGCTCCCCTTCAACATCAGATAAACTGTCACTCAAGTCCTAGTCATCTTCCGGCTGGACTATGGCAAAGCACTCTACTTAGGAATTACCACACACCTCCTAAAGAGACTACAGACCATACAGAACACTGCTGGAAGACTCATCCTCAACCTACCCAAATAGACCCACACCACCCCACCCCAGAAACTCCACTGTACCCCATTCAGAAGAGATGTCAGTTTAAAACGCTGATCCACACTTACACAGCTCTTCAGAGTCATTGATCAGCATACATCAACCACTTCCTAATCTTTCACCAATCCTCCAGACACCTGTACTTCACTTTCTCTCCCTCACACACACCCCTGGATCCACCAAAGAAACAGTGGAGGATGCTCCTTTACCTACCTCGTGGCAAAATCCTGGAACAACCTCCCTCTTTACCTACAAATATCTGGAATTCAGAAAAACTCAAGACCTGGCTGTTCAACTGACCCCTGTAGCAGCAATCCTCTCAGTGCCATGATACACTCATGGATGATTAATTACACTTTATAAACTCTATTTGATTGATTGACGCAGCTCTCATGCTGCAGCCCCAAAAAAGGGAGATCACAAAGTGACCTTTCCCATTTTTAAACCCAGAGAATTCTTTGCATTAGAAGACAGTTAAAAAGCCTGAATGGAATTACTCTAAGAATGTCATGCAAGCAGAATTGTACTAAAGGAAGTGTCTTTACTTAGTCTGTTGTAGATCCGTGCAGTAGTTTTTGAAAATATAGGCCCTCATTACAACCCTGGCGGACGGTGTTAAAGCAGCGGTAAAACCGCCAACAGGCCGGCGGTAAAAAAATTGGAATGATGACCGTGGCGGAAACCGCCAACAAAGACAGCCACTTTAACACTCCGACCACCACGGCGGTACAAACAAACAGCGCGGCGGTCACCGCCAACAGACAGGCGGGAGACAATGTACCGCCCACACTATTATGACAGGCCAATCCGCCGCCTTTTCCAGGGCGGATTCACCGCGGATAAAAACACAGCAGAAACAGGAATTTTGAAGGGAAAACGCTCACCTCAACACACCCCACGAGGAACGAGGACACCATGGACCCGGAACTCCAAATTCTCCCTGCGATAGTAATCCTGCTCCTCTACCAGGAGCACGAACGCCGGCGTTGAAGACCACGGTGAGTACTGCACCTACGACACAGGGGAGGGGGGAGGCAAAAACAGGGACACACAACACGCAACACCCCTACCCTCACCCACTACAACACACACAAATGCATATCAATACATCATAGTTACACCCTCCCAAGCCCCCCGGAAAAATGCAAAGACAATCGAAAATTAGTGTAACCATTGTAATATATTAAAAACAAGTAGGCAGAAATATATGTATACACCATGTACAAAATAAATACCAAGCATAGTAGTCCAGGTAGTGCACTAAGATAGTCCGTGGAACACTGGGACCACACGGTATGGGCGAGGCCCACACAAGATCCCCGACCATGACAGAGAGAACACTGCAGGGGCATCAGGGAGAGAGAAAAGGGGGGCACCTCAGCCGCTTGAGTGCACAACGCCAAATCCACGAGGGGGCCACATGCCCACTGTTCCATCCTGGGGAGTGCAAAGCCACAGTCTCACAAGTGGATGACAGTCTCCACTGGTTCTGGAGGGGGCCCAGCTGGGCTTGTGCTGGCGGTGGCCTCCTGGGCAGCTGGGCTGGTGCTGCCGGTGGCCTCCTTGGCAGCTGGGCTGGTGCTGGCGGTGGCCTCCTGGGCAGCTGGGCTGGTGCTGGCGGTGGCCTCCTGGGCAGCTGGGCTGGTGCTGGCCTCCTGGGCAGCGGGGATGATGGCGGTCTTCTCCGCCGTACAGCTCTTCCCAGACTTGCCGGGTTTCTTATGGCCCTTCCCCACCTTGGAAGGTGTCACAGCAGACTCCACACTGCCACCGGGACCCCTGGGAGCGGCTTTGGTGGCTGGAGTCTTCCCCCTCTCCCGCCGGGCACTGGCCAACTTCTGATGCTTCACAGGTGGGGGACTTTCTGTGCTGTGGCTCCGTGCACTCCAGATTCCGGTGACTACAGGCACAACTGGTCCTGGAGAAGTTGTGGCTGAGGTGCTAGTTCGGGACCTATGAGACGGACGGGGTGGGGGAGGTGTGGGAAAGAGGTCAAGGTTGGACAGGAAAAGTTTTTTGGACAGACTGGGACGGGTAGCTGGAGGGGGTTTGGGAGTGGAGAAGAGGTGTTGGTTGTAGGAGTTGTACATTTGGTGACTTTGGGTGAAGGTGCATGCGCTGGAGGCTGTCGTGAGGTGGATGACTGTTGGGTGGGTGGGTGTGTGCCTGCGTTTGTGTATCTTGGGAGGGGGCATCACAGACACACTGGGAGAGGACACAGGGGACGTGTGAATGGTAGTGGGGGTGGTGACTGCACGTGAGCGGGGTGTGGTGGTGGGTGTGCTGGAGAGGGACGTAGTGGCTCTAGAGGTGGTGCATTCAGGTGTGAGTGTAGATGAGACTGAGAGGGAGGAGGGAGACGAGGAGGAGGGGGACACAGTGGAGGCAGTGGATGTTGGTGTGTCTGCATGTGTGTGATGCTTGCGTGAGTGCCTGTGGGATGTGTCGTGCTTATGTTTGCCTGAGCTTCCCTTGGGTGTTGACGTGTGTGCATGTTGGTCTGTAGGTGTGCTTGGGATAGGCTGAGATACAGGGGATTGGGTCGGGGTTGCGGAAGTTGGAGGGGGAAGGCTAGAGACGGGGACAATGGCTGCCATCATTGCTGAGGCCAGAGTCTGGAAAGCTCGGTGAAGGGCCGCCTGACCAGAATTAATGCCCTCCAGGAATGCATTGGTTTGTTGCAACTGCCTCTCCACACCCTGGATGGCATTCAAAATGGTAGACTACCCAACAGTGAGGGACCTGAGGAGGTCAATGGCCTCCTCACTGAGGGCAGCAGGGGTGACTGGGGCAGGGCCTGTGGTGCCTGGGGCGAAGGTGATGCCCACCCTCCTGGGTGAGCGGGAACGGGGCAAAGGCTGAGGGGCTGCTGGGAGGGCGGTGCTGGTAGGGGGGGTGGCAGCTGTACCTGTAGATGCGGGGGGCACAGATGTTGCCGTCACCACAAGGGAGCTCCCATCAGTCCGTGTGGCTGGTGTCAGCTCCTGTCCCTGCCGTGGAGCTCCCCTCGCCCTACGTCCCACTGGTGAATTCAGACTCCGTACTGTCACCCTCCAGGGCCATGTGGGATGGAGCTCCCTCGTGCTCCGGTGCCACTGCTCCTCCGCCTGATGATGCTACTGCACACAAGAACAGGGAGACCACAAAAAGGGGGGGAAGACAGAAGAAAGACATGTTCGGTGCATGCATTACCACTACCGTTGGCGGACACGACAGACACAGGAGCCCCCTGCACTACGCCGCACTCTTGGGCTCCACTGTTCAATTTCTGGGAAAAGGCCTACAAGGCTATGGACAACATCTGCACACATAGATGACACAGGGGCATGACTAGCTGTACTTGGCACTCTACAGAGGTGGGCTGGGGTGCCACATGGCCTGACATACGGAGGGGCCTTGCCTACGGAACTCGCCCTGCCCTAGGGAACCCACAGCCCTCCTCCCCCACCCAGACACCTCCACTGCGCGCAAAGTCAACAGAATGTGAGTGTGCTCACCCCCTTGTGGCTGCTGTGATGCCCTCAAGCGCCCATCCAACTCCGGTTAGGCCACAGCCATGATCCTGAACATCAGGGGGGTCATGGTGCAATGGGCACCCCTCCCACATTGGGAGGCCATCCCCAGCTGAGCATCCGCCGTCTTCTTGCTCCAGCGGCGAATGTCCTCCCATCTTTTCCGACAGTGGGTGCTCTGTCTGTGGTAGACCCCCAGGGTCCGGACGTCCTTGGCGATGGCACGCCAAATATCTTTCTTCTGGTGGGCGCTGACCTACATGAAATGTACAGGGGAAAAAGAGAAGTTATTACCAACTGCACCGCCTAAGTGATTGGCCCCCATCCCTACCCTTGCCATGTGGCACATGCATTCACCGTCTTTCATGCACGCAGCACTCTCCCCCCTTCCTTCTTACATCCAGCCCTCTCCACACAGGCATAGCCCATACAACATGCTCCCTGTGTACTTACCTGTTTGTCTGGAGGACGATAGAGTAGCGTGTACTGGGGGAGGACCCCATCCACGAGTTTCACCCAACTCCTTCGATGTGCAGGCAGGAGCCCTTTCCCCAGACACTCGAGCCATTGTCTTTTCCAGACTGAGGTCACAGCAGCACTTGCAGTGTAGGTCCTCTCCTGTCGAAGATCAGGTATCGAGTGAGTGAAGTGATAGAAAATGGTGGTCACGTCCACGGCGGTGTGTACCGTCACTGCCGGCGTACATCGCCATTGGCTCCTGGGACCCATAGGGTCCAATGTTAACCAATGCAGCATGTTAACCAATGCAGCATTGCGCCGCGGTCTTCGACCGCCTACCGCGACGGTGTACAACGCCAGCGCAGTTACCTCACATCCCATTGTCCCACTTTAGAGGTCAGGCAGCCGCCATTTCAGGGGCCCACATGGCTTTATTTCCTACTGCATCACTCATACCTAGGCCTAGACTCAACACACATACAGGCCACCTTTTGTGTATGATAGGTGTTCTGTGTAAACTGTGAGTACGTACCTCTGAATTGTTTGACTCTGTGCTCACTGTTGTCCTTCATACGCACCGTCCGCTGGGACATGTGAGGAGATGGTGGCATCCTCCGGTGTACCAACCGTTGGTTGACCTGTTGACAATGGAGGAGTGACATTTGATTATCACATACAGGCTTGACCGTGCCACAATCCAGGAACTGTGTACCCAGTTGGAGCCAGACCTGATGTCAGCAATCCGCCATCCCACAGGAATCCCCCCTCAAGTGCAGGTGCTATCAGTGCTCCATTTCCTTGCAAGTGGTTCCTTTCAGACAACAGTGGCCATGGCATCAGGGATGTCCCAGCCTATGTTTTCCAAAGTATTGTCCAGAGTGTTGTCTGCCCTTCTGAAACACATGTGGAGCTACATTGTTTTCCCTCAGGTGGAGGATTTGCCTACAGTGAAAGGGGATTTCTATGCCCTGGGACACATCCCCAATATCATAGGTGCCATTGATGGGACACATGTGGCTTTGGTACCCCCCCACAGGAGTGAACAGGTGTATAGAAACCAGAAGAGTTCTCATTCGATGAATGTACAGATGGTATGTTTGGCAGACCAGTACATCTCCCATGTGAATGCCAAGTTCTCTGGCTCAGTGCATGATGCCTACATCCTGCGGAATAGCAGCATCCCTTATGTGATGGGTCAACTCCAGAGGCACCGTGATCACCTGGAAGCAAGTCAGTGGGAATGGTTGTCTGGGTCTGGAGATATCCTTCCAGGTCAGAGCGTGTCTAACAGTTGTCCCTCACCATTTGTAGGTGACTCTGGTTACCCAAAACTGTCATGGCTACTGACTCCAGTGAGGAATCCCAGGACAAGGGTAGAGGAACGCTACAATGAGGTGCATGGGTGAAATAGGAGGGTGATCGAGCAGACCTTCGGTCTACTGAAGGCCAGGTTCAGGTGCCTCCATATGACAGGTGGATCCCTATTCTACTCACCAAAGAAGATGTGCCAGATCATCATGGCCTGCTATATGCTTCATAACCTGGCTTTGCGACGACAGGTGCCTTTTCTGCAGGAGGATGGTCTAGATGACGGTGTTGTTGCAGCTGTGGAGCCTGTGGACAGTGAAGATGAGGAAGCAGGGGAAGAAGACATGCTCAACAGGGACTCAGTGATTCAGCAATATTTCCAGTGAGACACAGGTAAGAATACAAACCTGCCTACTACATGTACTTTAATACTACTACCTCTCTACTGTGTGTCGTTTTCACCCAGTGTATGGTCACTGAGTTGTCAATTTCCCTTACGATTTCACAGATCTGGGTCACACTGTGTGACATCTGCTTAGATTCCTCATGGACTAGAGCTGTGTGACATAGGTATGTTGACATTAAACTTGAAAGAGCATTTTGTCACTGTAATTGCTAATACACTATTTCGAAATCACAGACAGACTCCAGATTGTTTTGTGCTTTAAGGGTGTTTATTTAAGTGCTCAATATTGGAGGGGGTAGTGAAATGGTGAGGGGTGATGGCGGAGGAATGTCCATGGCAGAGTCCAGTCTATTACTCTCACAGGTGCATTGCCCATATGGGCATAGGAAGTGAAGCTGGGGCAGTTTAAATATGGACAGGGTGACAAAGTAGGACAGTAGGATGACAATCAGGGTGGTCTCATTTCTTGTCGGGCGTCTTGGCATCGTGCTCTGTCTTTGTCCTGGATCTCAGGGACCATTTGCGGGGTGGTTCTCCCTCTGCAGGGGATGGGGTGCTGGCGTGGTGGTCCTGTGGTGGGGCGTCCTGCCCACTATCGGAGGTGGTGGGCAGTTCATCGTCCATGCTAGTTTCAGGGGCCCCTTGTAGTGCTGCAGTGTCCCTCCTGGTGTTCATAAGTTACTTCAGCACTCCTACGATGGTGCCCAGGGTGGAGCTGATGGTTCTGAGTTCCTCCCTGAAGCCCATATACTGTTCCTCCTGCAGGCTCTGGGTCTCCTGAAACTTGTCCAGTACCGTTGCCATCGTCTCCTGGGAGTGGTGGTATGCTCCCATGATGGAGGAGAGGGCCTCGTGGAGAGTGGGTTCCCTTGGCCTGTCTGCCCCCTGTCGCATTGCAGCCCTCCCAGTTCCCCTGTGTTCCTGGGCCTCCGTCCCCTGGACCATGTGCCCACTACCACTGCCCCCAGGTCCCTGTTGTTGTTGGGGTGGTGGGTTATCCAGGGTTCCCTGTAGTGGTGGACACACTGCTGATTGACGTGTCCTGGGGACGGAGGTATGGGCCCGCTGGGTGGGTGCTGTGCTGGTGTTTCCAGAGGGTGGAAGGTTTGTAGTGGCCTGTGACTGGGTGATGGGAACCGACTGTCCCGAGGTCCCTGATGGGCCGGGCTGGTCATCTAGATCCAGTTGGACAGAGGTGCTGTCATCACTGTGGGGCTCTTCTGTTGGTGGTGTGGACATGTGTGGACCCTCCTGTCCGGTGACGTTGGGTAGGGGTCCTACAGGGGTATAAAAGGATGGTTATTACATCTGTGTGTGTCATGGTGTGCAATGGGTGGGTGACCGTGGACCACAGTGCTTGCATTCCTGTGTGAGACCTTTTGTGAGGATGGTTTAGGGGGTTGTATGGGTATGTGCAGTGTGCATGCTTCAGTGATGGGTGTCCATGCTTTGTTGTTGAATGCAGGGCTTGGTGTTGGGATGGGTGGTTTGTGATGTTGGGACATATGTGAGGAGTTGGGGTGCTGGGGGTGAGGGTGCGGGTATGTGATTGCATGCAGGTAGGGTGGGGGTTGTAATAGTTAAGATTTGACTTACCAGAGTCCATTCCTCCACCTACTCCTGCGAGGCCCTCAGGATGCAGAATCTCCAAGACCTGCTCCTCCCATGTTGTTAGTTGTGGGGGAGGAGGTGGGGGTCCGCTGCCAGTCCGCTGAACCGCCAGGTGGTGTCTTGAGACCACGGAACGCACCTTCCCCCGTAGTTTGTTCCACCGCTTCCTGATGTCATCCCGATTTCTTGGGTGCTGTTCCACTGTGTTGACCCTGTCCACTATTCTTCGCCATAGCTCCATCTTCCTTGCAATGGAGGTGTGCTGCACCTGTGCTCCGAATAGCTGTGGCTCTACCCGGACGATTTCCTCCACCATGATCCTAAGCTCCACCTCCGAGAACCTGGGGTGTCTTTGCCGTGCCATGGAGTGGTGTAGGCGATGTGTTGGGTGGAGTGTGTGGTGATAAGTGTTCTGATATGTAGTGGTGTGTTGTGTGAGGTGCGTGGAAGTTCTGTGGATGATGGTGTTGTGTGCCTGTGGATGCTGTTGTTCTTGCTGGTGCTCTCTCTCTGGCCTTCTTTCAGAATTTGTTGTTGTGGGGGTTTGTGGGTGTTGTGGGTGTGTGTTTTACATTATATTGGGTGTGTGTGAGTGGTGTGTGTATGTGTATCAGGTGTGTGTATTTTGAGTTGTCCAATGTGGCTGTGTTTTGTAAATGTGTGTGTATTTGGAGCGCGGCGGTGTGTACCGGCAATGGAATACAGCGGTTGAAAGACCGCCGCGTGGATTCGTGGGTCGTGATAGTGTGGGCGTATATCTGTTGGCGTGACGGTGGAGGTTTTGTAATCACCAGTTTATCACTGACCTTTGGTGTGGCAGACTTGTGTGGGTGTCTGAATTTTGGCGGATTCCGAAATGTGGGTCATAATAGCTGTGGCGGAATTCCGTGGCCGCGGCGGTGTGTTGCCGGTCTTCTGCACGGAGGTAAGCGGCTTTTACCGCCAATGTTGTAATGACCGCCATAGTATTTAAAACATCTTCCAGTCTAGGCTTGAATATGTTAATTTTAGACTTATCTGAACCGTTAATCCCTAAAGGTCACCAAACCCAATCTCATGCCCCCTGTCAGGCAAAAAATTAAAACATTATTCAGACCTCCTTGCAGGAGAGAGCTTTTTCTTCTAGCTGCCTTAAAATAAATTATGCTTAACTTTGGTTATAAGATCTTAAAGTACCTCAGAAACTCACTGAAATGTCCACAGTGTAGGTGAAGTAATGGTTATAAAATAAAACCTAAAAACCTCTGACATTCACCATCTGAAATGTACCAGTTATGGGTAGGTAGGCTAAACATAACTTGGGCCCCTGTCATTCACTGCTTATGACCGCAAATATGACAAATGCCATGACATGTTAAATTTAATCAATGATTACTGTTTTAGTTATTTAAGCAACATAACCACAGCTCCCACATGATGTCATAGGCAACAACACATCATTAATGACCGTATTACTTACATATCACCAACCTGCACCCAACCCTGTGCCAAGGCCTCTTGTAGACATAACCCACTGTTCATGGACTTTGGGAATATGCAGTGGAATTTTACTTCAAGGACTGATCTGTGGCCAGGCCCTGCTCTGAACCCCAGTCCAGATTTACAGTTCAGGGATGGTCTATGTTATCATTTAAGATACTTTTCTTTTTTTATATAAATGATCCACTTTGGTCAGTTTTTTTAAAGCCATTTCAAGGTTCTGCCTTCTTCCTCATGTATGCTTGCTGTATAGATAAAATCATTCTTTGTGCACGAGTTTAATAAATGTTTTCACATGTATGTTTTTAGGTTTAGGCAGCGCACAGAAGAGGATAAGTGCAGAGTTTGCACCAATCCCCTATGTAAACATAAGGCATTGCACACAGTGTATGGTTTCTTATAAGTACCAATGAAGACCCATATAGATTTTGAAGCAGATTATAATTATAATAATGTCTTCTTAGTGATAAACGTTTCTAATTCTTAGCCCCTGCTAAAATCCTGGAGACTCACATAAAAAACAGTTATAAACATTTCTCAGCATATCACACCTGATGCACTGTCAGGCTTCAGACGTGGTCAGAGGATGGAGATAACCATAGTGGCAGGTCCGGATGGCCTGTATGTCAATGCATTATACCTTTTGGATTTGTTTGCTTAATTTGACCATGTAGACCTAGGACTATGGCCCGGCTAGGCTATGTGACTTTTGGCTTGGCAGAGTTGTAATTCATCATTCTATTCAAACTGCATCTGCATCTTTTGAATCGTGTTGCCCTGACCCACCCTGATCTGCCCCATGACTTCCAGTTCTACACCTGTAGAGATGAGACCCAATTTGTTTTTCAGTTTACGGCAGGGTCATATGGAGATGCTGCTCTGCCAGGAAATACCCTGGGCGTAATTGAGTGTATAGGCAAGCATTCACTTTTACATATTTCTATTAAGGCAGCGTTACGAGTTGTGAGTCAGTTTGTGAGCACAGAAATCATGGCTAAATTTAAATAGCGGATTTCATGCTCTAGGTTGATTAAACTTTTATGTCTGCTTTAAGAAAAACATCAAAGATATGTGTCAATTATCAGACAATATGATATACATCATTAGAAAGCCAAAAAAAGAACACACCATGATAGATGTGACCATGAATAACCACACCACTTATTAAGAATTTAAAATGTTTATTTCCCTATATTAACAAATCTAAGGTCACAAATATTAATCTCAAAATCAATTGATACATGTAAAGAAACAACACAGGCTGATCTAATCAACAAAATAATCTAAGCGTAATCACTGCAATGAGAATAATAATTTCAATAGAGAATACACAAACTAATAACAATAATATTTGAGCAAGAGAAATTGAATACCTTAAATCAACAAAACAAAAGGTGTCAAAAGGGAGAACATGGCGGGCTACGGAGGTCACGTAGCGCGCTAGGGCGCTTCCTGTTCCGGTTCCTGGGGGCGTGGCAGGTCGCGGTGGCCGAGCGGGCTGCGGGCTGCGGCTGCAGGCACACGGATGTGCGCGCCGCAATTAGTGAGACCCGAGGCAGTCTGGAGGACAGCGGGGGCTGTCTGGTGGCACCGGGCCGCGCTGGAGCTGCGCCGGACCCGTAAAAGCGTGACGCGAATTCCCCTTCGGGGGAATAACGGCAGCGGCAGCTGCAGAACGGGCGGAGCAGCAACCGAGAAGTTGCGGCTGGGTGAGCAACCCAAAGAGAATCCATAGAAGGGAGCCAGGAAGAAAACGGTGAGGCAGCGTGGGGGGGGGGGCGTCTTCCCTGCTCCCCCGCTTCCCTTAACAAGAGTGGAGGGGACGGTCCAGTCGCCCCAGGACAATTTGGTTGCGATTATAGAGGAGAAGGGGGACAAGGGAGGATCAGCAAAAAGAAAAATCCTGAGACCTAAATCTGGGGAAGGAGGTAGGAGTGCGGGGAGGAAAGCGGGAGAGAGCAAGCTTAAGGGTAGAGATAAGTTGACGTCCTCTCTAAGGTCTCTTTTTAAAGTGAGACCTGAGGTAGTTACACTTACCCCTGGGCAGGTTAGAGTTGCAATTGAGGTTACCACCAGGCAGGTGGAAAACGGTACGGGTGAGGGCAGGGAGGGGACGAGGTCCCCCCCGCCACGGCCAGGAGAAGAACAGATGGCCCCAGTACTAGTTCAGACTCCAAACGATAACCCTTCAGAGGTTCAAGACTTCGCACCTAAGTTGGCAGTGCTGGAGCCCCCTCAAGCTGCCTCAGTGATCTCCCCTTTACTGAGTTCCTCGTTGGAGGCGTTAATCTTGACCATTTCTGAGGATGTAAAAAAGGGCTTTGCGAACTCAGAAGTAAATCAAGGGGAGATAAGAGAGGTTTGTGCTAATTTAGAAAAAAAAATTGATGGCGTAATGGAAAGAACGCAGTCCCTGGAAGAAGCGATGAGGGTATGAAGGAGGAGCTGGTACAGCGTAAGGGCGAGATCGATACATTGAAAAGGAGCGAATAGGCTCTAAAAAACAGGGTGGAGCAGATGGAAAACTATTCAAGAAGAAATAATCTAAAACTGCTGAAAGTGCAGGAAGGTGCGGAAGGGAGCGATCTTAAAGCCTTTGTAGTATCACTAATCAAATCAGCGGTGGATCTGGAGGAGACCGAGGATGAAATCGGGAAGGATATTCAGAGAATCCATCGAGACCCCTTTAAGCTACGAACAAACAGTAGTAGACCTCGGAAAATTCTGATAAACCTTTTGTCGTACCAGATGAAGGAAAAGATTTAACTAGAGCATTGAAACAGAAGTCCTTAAGAGTGAAGGATATTTTGTTTGAGATTAGATCTGACCTATCCAGGGTGAAAATGGATAGGCAGTGGGAGCTGGGGAAACGGTTGGAGATTTTCAAATCTTTGGGGGTCTCGGTCCATCTGAAATTTCCAGCCTTCCTTAGGGTCATGTATAACAACAAAATGTATAACATCAGAGACATTAGTGAAGCGGATGAATTATTGGTTATGGTCAGAAATGGGCAGTCTAATGAATAAGGCTGCGTGTAATGTGCAATGATGAAATTCTCCCAGGAACCTGGGGGCGCTCTAAAATTTGGATCATTATGGTCCTTAGTTGGGGGGGGTTCTCCACGGGCGGGGTTGGAGGGGAAGTGGGCAGGGAGGGGGGCGGAGGTTTAGGGTTGGGGAGGGGGAGTTGGAAGAAAGTAAAAAGTAGTGCCTCGTTCAGCCCAGCTATCTGTTACCTAAGATTGATAGATGGTTAGCAGGGAGGGAAGACAGAGGGTGCAGAATATACCATTACAAATTCTTTCATGGAATGTCAATGGCTTAAGGGTGCGAGGAAGAAGGGAACGAATATTACTGTATCTGCAGGATTCTACGGCACAAATTGTAGTTTTGCAGGAAACGCATCTCACAAAGGTGGAGTGTACTAACATAATACAAAAACTAAGATGGGTTCGAACATTTGCATGTACAGAACACAACTATCATAATAAAGGGGTGGCAATTTTAGTTAAACATGCACAGCAGGGGGGGGTGGCAATCTTGGAGTCTAGATCAGATTTAGCAGGGCGATGGGTGATAGCTAAAATACAATTTGGGGGTCGGAATCTGGTCTTAGCAGGCTACTATGGGCCCAACTGCGACGATATAGAACACTTAAAGCAGCTTTTTTCTCAGCTTCTGGAATTTTCGGACCCGGTGATTTTGATGGGTGACTTTAATGTGGTATTAGACAATGAGTTGGACAGGCATAACTGTAAATCACGAGGTACAACTAAGTCGCAACAGTATTTAAGGAGAATGATGAAGGAATTTGGTTTGTGCGATATTTGGAGGCAAAAGGCAGGGAATAGCAGGGACTTTTCTTTTTTTAATAAGAAATATAGACATGCGTCGCGAATTGATTATTTTCTATTAGATATGCATTTGAGAGAGGAGGTGAAGAATATTGCGTATCTGCCCTCGCATTTATCAGATCACTCTGCGGTGGTGTTAAATATGTGTTTTCGTCAGACAAGTTGTAGTGACCGGTGGACGATTGATCGGACATTGTTATTAGATCAGGAGGTGTTGCTAAAGCTGCGTAAGGAAGCCGAATTCTTTTTTAGTGTAAACATGGGCTCCGCTCCTTTATCTGTAGTATGGGACACGTTTAAAGCAGTCATCCGTGGGGAGTTAAGGAGCTGTTCCATTCAGAAACATAAATGGCAGAAAGAAGAGATTTCTGCGCTGGAGCAGGAAATGCGAAAATATAAAGTTAAAATAATTGAAGCAGGGGAGACGGAGGCTTTGAGGGCCAGCTGGGATGGGTTGAGAAGCCAGTTGGAAAAGATACTACAGGGAAGAATTCAAAGCAAATGGGAAGCAAGCAAACTGGCCCATTTCGAATACGGGGAAAATGCGGGGAAGCTGTTAGCCTGGAAAGGAAAAGCTGATCGTGTTAGGAACTACATCAAGGAGGTTGAAGTGGAGCATTCAGGTGAAAAAAGAACAGATGAGGCGGCAATAGAATCGGCCTTTCGAAAAAAAAAATCACAACTGTATTCGGAAAGGCTAGAGGTGGATGAAGGTATGGTAACGGATTAGATGGGGGCTGATAGATTTTTAGGTTTATCGTTGCAGGAGAAGGAAGCATTGAACGCCCCAATAACGGCTGAGGAAATTAGGAGAGTCCTGACTAGTAGTAAGTCGGGAACGGCGCCAGGTCCGGATGGTATTCCAGTGGAAGTTTATAAGGTATTAGGGGACTCAGTTATCCCAGTATTGACAGAATTGTTTGGAGGGATCCTGGAATTTGGCAATGATATTTCTCTTTCATGGAATGAAGCGGTGATCTCCTTAATTTTGAAACCGGATAAAAATCCAGCGAAGTGTGCCTCATACAGGCCTATATCATTGCTGAACAGCGATTATAAACTGCTAGCTAAGCTTCTAGCGGATAGGCTGAGTAGGATAGCGAATAATCTAGTGCACCCGATCAAAAAGGCTTTTCTAAAGGCAGATATTTGCATGAATTAACTTTCGAACTGATCAGGGCAATAGATATGGCCACAACGTTTGGGTCGCCTTTGGCAGTTATTATTTTAGATGCAATGAAGGCTTTCGACCAAATTAACTGGAATTTTTTTTAATCGGTTTTGAGGCGGGCCAATTTAGGCTCCAAGTTTTGTGGGGTAATCGACCGGATTTATGCATCCCCTTGTGCTAAGATTTTGGTGAACGGTAAACTTACGGGCCCTATCACTATTTCAAGAGGTACGAGGCAGGGCTGCCCCCTGTCGCCGGTATTGTTCAATCTGTATATTGAACCATTTGCTAGAAAAATCAGACAAAACCCTCTTATCTCGCCCTTCTGCTGCAATGGCTGGGAAAAGAAAATGTCTTTATATGCAGACGATCTACTAGTATATACTAATAACCTGCCCCTTGCCTTTAACACAATCAAAGATCTGGCTGAACAATTTGGAAGGATATCAGGGTACCAGATTAATGTGGGGAAAACAGAAACTATGCAGTGGAATATGAAAGTAGGGTCAATAACAAATAAGTAGGAAATACGGTACCTGGGTATCTTAGTGACCCAAAATTTGAAGGACTTATCGGAAAGGAATGCTCGAAAGTTATTAGCAGAATGTAAAATTATGCTACAAAAATGGGCATGTCTACCTTTGACGATTCTTGGGAGGATAAATCTAATTAAGATGTTTATTCTGCCCAAATGGAACTTTGTGTTTTCAGCTATACCCTTGGCAATGCACAAGGGACACCTAGATAAAATGCAACAAGCGATAAGTAGTTTAATCTGGAACTCAAAGGGGCCGAGGATATCATGGAAAAAGCTACGCAGAAGGAGGGAAAAAGGAGGACTGGCTCTCCCTGATTTGACATATTATGCGTGGGCTTTCTTGTTTAAAAACTCAAGGATGCTGTTTATATCCCCAGACGGTTCAGCAGTGGGCAGAATGTACAAGGCTATGGTGTTGTCTGAAAAAGGGGGCTTACAGTCTTTTCTATTTAAATTTGGTGACCCTAAATTCTTCAAAAAAGTTAAACTAAAAGTACTGCAAGGAATGGCAAGGAGTTGGTACCAGTTGAGGCGGCGGTTAGGTGTACATTATTATAGCTATCAGGCCCCTATCTGGGATTCCCCGGGCACCCAGAATGCTGTCAGGATATCCTCGCTTACCACTTTAAAGGGCAGGTGTGGAAAGGTGGGGGGAGATTGCGCGAGATGGTACTTTATGCCTTTGGGATGAATTGGTAAGAATAACGGACGGTTCTCTGTCCAGGTTAAAATATTTACAGATAAGACAGTGGGAAAAAGATACTAAGGGGGGATTGGGAGTGGTAAATGCCCTGGAGGACTCTTTTTTAGACCTGGCGCTCTCTGCTTCGTGGAAGAGGGTGGCGGTTTGGTACTGGGAAATATTAGAAACTTTGGATGAGAACTTTGACCTACCAAGCAAGTTATGGGGCAAGGTGATGTTAGGCGACAAGATTGGGTTATGGTGGAAGAAGTCGTATACGACATTGTATGAAGTAGTGAAGCCGGCCCCATTAAGGAAAAACCATCTTTATACTTTACATAGAGCATACATATCTCCGGCAAAACTGTCCAAATTTAAGAAGGGGGAGGTGATCAAGTGTCCGAAATGTGGCGGGCAAGGAGCAACGGATATACACATGTTCTGGGACTGTCCCGCTATCCGGTTGTTCTTGGAGGAGGTTTTTAGGGCATTATCATCTATGTTAGGCTGGAAAATTAATGTATCACTCCCATTAATTATATTTGGGCAGCTCCAGGATGAGGGGATATGGAAAAGGGTGAGCAAAACTAATCGTTCATTTGTGTTTTATGTAATTGTGCTGGGACGGAATGAAATCTGCAAAAAATGGTTGAAGGAGTATTCACCGAGCTATACAGACTGGTTGAATGCTGCTCTCCGTGCGGCAAATATGGACCTAAATGTGCAGGGCTCAAAGAAAAGCGTAGAAATGTGGTCACCATTATTAAATTGGCAGGGAATAGCCTAAATCTGCTCCCCTGCTAAGTTTACTGCTGGGTATCTATGTGAAACTGTTCCAATGATCTTTTCTTTGCCTCAGTCCAATGATTAAGCACCGTTCGACGCCTCGGCAGGTCTGTTTAGGCAGACCGGGAGTTACAAAGGTGCACCCCCTGACTTGAGTCTCTCTTCTTAGTCAAGAGGGCGAAAAGGTTATAGGAACGAAGAGGTGTCTCAGTAAGCGGGGCTGAATGAGGACAAAAAAAAAAGGTGTCAATAACCGTTAATAAGTATAAGAGAGATATCTCACTAACCACTGATTAGCATTAGCATGTTAGGCTTCATGCAAAGGTTTTAGTAACACAAATTTCGAAAACTCTTAACTATAGCATTATCAAAATAAGCAGAAGATTGGTACCTGCAAAACAAAAGACAAAGAAAAATACATTATATTACATAATTTCCTATCCTAATTGGAAACAGCAAACAGCTTAGCTTCATCAAGGGGCCAGTAACGTCAGAAATAAGTCAGGAACAGGGAAAGGGGAGACAGTATAGAAGTTTGAACTTTAATTTTTCTTAACCATCAGACTATTAGTTCATCATAAATCAGTTAAGCTAAACTCAGAAAATAATAAAGTACAAGAAAAACAGTAGACTATCTGGCATGACATAGAGTAATCACTCTCTTCAAAGAATAGCTGCCAAGAGTGAATGTCCAAAGAAATGGCCAAGCGTAAAGAGCCCCAGAATGACTGTGTAGTCTTGTTATAGTAAAAGATAATGGGGGTCATTACAACCCTGGCGGAAACCACCAACAAAGACAGCCAATTTAACACACCGCCCGCCACGGCGGTACAGACAAGCAGCGCGGCGGTTACCGCCAACAGACAGGCGGAAGACAATGTACCGCCCACACCATTACAACCCGCCAATCCGCCACCTTTTCCGGGGCGGATTCACCGTGGATAAAAACACGGCGGAAACAGCTTTTGCTATGGGAAAACGCTCACCTGAACACATCCCATGAGGAACGATGACTCCATGGACCCGGAACTCCTAATACTACCTGCCCTTGTCTTTCTGCTCCTTTACGACCAACAGCGACGTAGGCGCAGAAGATAATGGTGAGTACTGCATCTACGACATGGGGGTGGGGGGAGGCAAAAGTTAGGGGGACACCCACCAAACACCCCCACCCCCACCCTCGCATATTACAACATACACACCAATGCAGTCAAAAATATCACATTAACAACCCACAATCCCCCCGGAAGAATGCAAAGACAAAGCAAATTTTGGTCAAACATTGTAATATGCCAATATACATGTCATACAAAAATATACAGATATATATCTCTAAATCACTCATAATAATATATACAATACAAGAAGTAGTGCAGATATGTACACAATAATGTCCGTACACCAACAGTCCAAAAATGCATGGGCGAGGCCCACAATAGATACCTGACCAAAATCGGAGAGAACACTGCCGGGGCATCAGATAGAAACACTACAGGCACCTCAGGGGGAAGGGAAGGGGGGGCACCTCAGCCAGATGAATGCAAAGCCAGATCCACGACGGGGCTACATGCCCATTGATGTATCCTGGGGAGTGCAAAGCCACAGTCTCTCAAGTCTATACAGTGGGTGGGTTGCCCACTGTGCCATCCTGGGGAGTGCAAAGCCACAGTCTCTCAAGTCTATACAGTGGGTGGGTTGCCCACTGTGCCATCCTGGGGAGTGCAAAGCTACAGTCTCTCAAGTAGATGCAGGCCTCTACTGGTTCTGGAGGGGGACTGGTGCCCAGACTGGATGAGTCTCCCCGTGAAAGTTCCTGTCCTGTCACTGTCCCAACTGCACATGGGATAAGGATGCCTGATGTGGCGGTACAGTCATTCCTACACGGTCTTTGCCCTGTTCAGCGGTGCTTTGCCATGGCGGTCTTTGCCCTGTTCAGCGGTGCTTTGACATGACGGTCTTTGCCCTGTTCAGCGGTGCTTTGCCATGGCGGTCTTTGCCCTGTTCAGCGGTGCTTTGCCATGGCGGTCTTTGCCCTGTTCAGCGGTGCTTTGCCATGGCGGTCTTTGCCCTGTTCAGCGGTGCTTTGCCATGGCGGTCTTTGCCCTGTTCAGCGGTGCTTTGCCATGGCGGTCTTTGCCCTGTTCAGTAGTGCTTTGACATGGCGGTCTTTGCCCTGTTCAGTGGTGCTTTGCCATGGCGGTCTTTGCCCTGTTCAGCGGTGCTTTGACATGGCAGTTCAGGACTGTTCAGCTGTGCTTTGCCATGGCGGTCTTTGCCCTGTTCAGCGGTGCTTTGACATGGCGGTTCAGGACTGTTCAGCGGTGCTTTGCCATGGCGGTCTTTGTCCTGTTCAGCGGTGCTTTGCCATGGCGGTTCAGGACTGTTCAGCGGTGCTTTGCCATGGCGGTCTTTGCCCTGTTCAGTGGTGCTTTGCCATGGCGGTCTTTTCCCTGTTCAGCGGTGCTTTGACATGGCGGTTCTGATACTGACATTGGTGTGTGGCATGACGATCTCCACACTGGACATTGGTGTGTGGCATGACGATCTCCGCACTGGACATTGGTGTGTGGCATGACGATCTCCACACTGGACCTTGGTGTGTGGCATAACGATCTCCACACTGGAAATTGGTGTGTGGCATGACGATCTCCACACTGGACATTGGTGTGTGGCATGACGTTCCATCATTGGCCAGCGGGGCTGTGGCATCCTGTCCCCTCCTGGGCTGTGACTTCGGCGGTGGTCTCCTGACCAGTGACGATACTTGGGCCCTCCTGGGCACTGACTCCGGCGGTGGTCTCTGGAACAGTGACGATACTTGGGCCCTCCTGGGCACTGACTCCGGCGGTGGTCTCCTGACCAGTAACAATACTTGGGCCCTCCTGGGCTGTGACTCTGGCGTTGGTCTCTGGACCAGTGACGACGGTGCTGGCGGTTGTGTCTGGACCGCCGGAAATGATGGCGCACTTCTCCGCCGTGACACTCACAACAGGCTGGGCAGACTTCCTCTGGACCTTCCCCACCTTTTTTGGAGTTACAGCTGACTCACCAATCGCCTTCGATCCCATTTCACTTGTTGTCCCACCAGGAGTCTTGACACGGTCCTGTCGTCCACTCTCCAATTTCAGAGCCTTTACAGGGGGTGGGCTGCCATTGCCTTGGCTCCGGGTCCTACTGCCTGCCCTGGTGGACGGTGCACTCCAAAAACCTGGAACACGCACCACTGGTACTGGAGGCTTTTTGGCTGAGGCGCTACGACGGGACTGATGAATTGGAGGGGGGTGTGGGGGCAAAAAGGTCAATTTGACATAGGGACAGTTTCTGACGGACACTGGGATGGGTAGCTGGAGGGGGTCTGGGAGTGGAGGAAGAGGAGGTGGTTGTAGGAGGTGTCACTTTAGGTGTTTTGGGTGCAGGTGCAGGTACTGGAGGCTGTCGTGAGGTGGATGGATGTTGGGTGAGTGATTGCCGGCGTTTGGGTACTTTGGGAGGGGGTGTCACAGACACACTGGGAGAGGACACAGGGGACATGGAAATGGCAGTGGAGGTGGTGAGTGCAGGTGAGCGGCTTGTGGTGCTGGGTGTCCTGGTGCGAGTCCTAGTGCCTGTAGATGTGGTGCATGCAGGTGTGTGTGTAGACGAGACTGGGAGGGGTGAGGGAGAAGAGGAGGAGGGGGACACAGTGGAGACAGTGGATGTTGCTGTATCTGTATGGGTGTGATGCTTGTGTGAGTGCCTGTGGTGTGTGTGGTGCCTATGTTTGCTTGAGCTACTTGTGTGTGTTGACTTGTGTGCATGCTGGTCTGTAGATGTGCTTGGGATGGGCTGGGGTACAGGGGATTGGGTCTGGGTGGAGGAAGTTGGAGGGGGGAGGCTGGACACAGGGACAATGGCTGCCATCAGTGCTGAGGCCAGAGATTGCAGGGTTCGCTGAAGGGCAGCCTGACCAGAATGAATGCCCTCCAGGAGTGCATTACCGTGTTGCAACTCTCGTTCTACACCCTGGATGGCATTCACAATGGTAGACTGCCCAACAGTGAGTGACCTGAGGAGGTCAATGGCCTCCTCACTGAGAGCAGCAGGGGTGACTGGGGCAGGGCCTGAGGTGCCTGGGGCGAAGGTGATGCCCACCCTCCTGGGTGAGCGGGCACGGGGCGAACGCTGAGGGGCTGCTGGGAGGGCGGTGCTGGTAGGGGAGGTGGTGGCTGTACCTGTAGAAGTGGGGCGCACAGATGGTGCCGCCACCACAGGGGAGCTCCCATCGGCGGACGAGTCCGTGTCGCTGGTTGGTGATCCGGTGGCCGATGTGAAGCTCCCCTCGCCCTCCGTCCCACTGGTGCATTCAGAGTCTGTGGTGTGGCCCTCCATGGCCCTGTGGGATGCAGCTCCCTCGTGCTCCGGTGCCACTGTACCTCCGTCTGATGATGCTGATGTACAAAAGGATAGGGAGAGCAGGAAAAGGGGGTGGGAGACAGAAGAAAGAGAGTTTTAGTGCATGGCATACCGCTACCGTTGGCGGACAAGACAGACGCAGCAGCCCCATGCATAACGCCGTGCTCCTGGCCTCTGCACATGCAATTTCTAGGATATGGTCTAAATGGCAATGGTGGAAATCTGTGCACATGGATGCCACAGGGGCAACTATACCTCAGCTTGGCACTCTGCTGAGGTGGGGTTGAGAGCCACATGGCCTACATTATGGAGGGGCCTTGCCTACCTAACTCGCCCTGGCCTAGCGACACACACAGCCCACCTCCCCCACCCAGACCCCTCCACTGCACGCAAAGTCCGCAGAATGAGGTTGTACTCACCCCCTTGTGTCTGCTGTGATGTCCTTAAGCGCCCATCCAACTCCGGGTAGGCCACCGCCAGGAACCGGAACATCAGGGGGGTCATGGTGCGACGGGCATCCCTCCCACGTTGGGAGGCCATCCCCAGCTGAGCCTCCGCCGTCTTCTTGCTGCAGCGGCGAATGTCCTCCCATCTCTTCCGGCAGTGGATGCCCCGTCTCTGGTGGGCCCCCAGGGTCCGGACCTCCTTGCCGATGGCACGCCAAATGTCCCTCTTCTGGTGGGCGCTGACCTACATGACATGCACAAGGGAAGAGGAACAGTCATTAATGTGAGTGGCCCCTTCCCTACTCTCACCATGTGGCCCATTTATTCCCATGCTTTACTGTAGTATGAACTCTGCCCCCTTCCCTCTTCCACCCAGCCCTGTCCACCCAGGCCTAGCCCATATAACGTGCTCCCTGTGTACTAACCTGTTGGTCTGGAGGACCGTAGAGTAGCACGTACTGGGGGAGGACCCCATCCACAAGTTTCTCCAACTCCTGTGCAGTAAGGCAGGGGCCCTTTCCCCAGACGCAGCAGCCATCGTTGCTTCCAGACCGAGGTCACAGCAGCACTAGCAGTGTAGGTCCTTTCCTGTCGAAGGTCAGGTATCTAGTGATTGAACAGATAGAAAATGGCGGTGAAGTCCGCGGCGGTGACGTCCGCAGCGGTGCGCATCATCACCGCCGGCGCACCTGTTCATTGGCTCCTGGGACTCATAGGGTCCAATGTTAACCAATGCAGCATTGCGCCGCGGTCTACGACCGCCTACCGCAACGGTGTGCAACGCCAGCGCTGTTAACCCACAATCCCATTGTCCCAGTTTAGAGGTCAGACAGCTGCCATTTCAGGGGCCCACATGGATTCATTTTCAACTGCATCACACATACCGAGGCCTACACTCAACACACATACAGGAAGGGTTTATTGTCTGGTGTAGTCTTGTGTGTGACTGTGGGTACATACCTGGAGGAATAGTGACTGTTTCTTCGCTGTTGTCCTTCTTAGGCACCGTGAGCTGGGACATATGAGAAGGTGGCGGAATCCTCCGGTGTACCGACCACTGGTGGGCCTGTTGACAATGGAAGAGAGACATTTAATCGTCACCTACCGGTTTGACCGTGCCACAATCCAGGAACTATGTACCCAGTTGGAGCCAGACCTGATGTCACCAATCCGCCATCCGACTGGAATCCCCCCTGACGTGCAGGTGCTGTCAGTGCTCCATTTCCTTGCAAGTGGGTCTTTTCAGACAACAGTGGCCATGGCCTCAGGGATGTCCCAGCCTATGTTTTCCAACGTGTTGTCCAGAGTGTTGTCTTCCCTACTGAAACACGTAAGGAGATACATCATTTTCCCTGAGGTGGAGGATTTGCCTACAGTGAAAGGTGACTTCCATGCCCTTGGACATATCCCCAACGTCATAGGTGCCATTGATGGGAATCATGTGGCTCTGGCCCCCCCCACAGGAGTGAACAGGTGTACAGGAACAGGAAGAGTTATCATTCTATGAATGTCCAGATGGTCTGTTTGGCAGACCAGTACATCTCGCAGGTAAATGCTATGTTCCCTGGCTCTGTGCATGACGCCTACATCCTGCGCAATAGCAGCATCCCTGATATGATGGGTCAACTCCAGAGGCACCGTGTATGGCTATTGGGGGACTCTGGTTACCCCAACCTTTCCTGGCTATTGACCCCAGTGAGGAATCCCAGGACCAGGGCAGAGGAACGCTACAATGAGGCACATGGGCGGACTAGGAGGGTTATCGAACGCACCTTCGGCCTCCTGAAGGCCAGGTTCAGGTGCCTACATATGACAGGTGGATCCCTATTCTACTCACCGAAGAAGGTGTGCGACATCATCATCGCCTGCTCCATGCTCCATAATTTGGCATTGCGACGCCAGGTGCCTTTTCTGCAGGAGGATGATCCAGATGACGGTGTTGTAGCAGCTGTGGAGCATGTGGAGCCTGTGGACAGTGATGAGGATGAAGCTGAGGAAGAAGAAAACGACAACAGGGAGTCAGTCATACAGCAATATTTCCAGTGAAACTCAGGTGAGTACATTTTTAGGTTTAACATTACATTAACTTTCACACGTCTACCTCTATCCTGTACCGACATTTCACTCACTATTTGTTAACTGAGTTGTCCCCTTCCATTTCAGTTTCACAAATGTGGTAACCTACGTGTCAACTGCTTGCATCCTTGAAGGGCTTGTGATGTGTGACATTGGTATGTTAGCCTTCCAATGGATAACCCATTATGACACTGTAACTGATAATACAAAATAACAAATCATAGACTCACTCAAGTTTTTTTAGTGTTTCAAGGGTGTTTATTTAAGTGCTAAAAAATAAAGGGGGTTGTAATATGGTGATGGGTGATGGTGGAGGAATGTCCATGGCAGAGTCCAGTCTATTAGTCTCACAGGTACATTGCACATCTGGCCATTGGAAGTGGAGCTGGGGCAGTTCCGATTTAGACAGGGTAACAAAGTGGGACAGTGGGGGGACAATCAGGGTGGTCTTATTTCCTGGCGGGGGTCTTGCCATCTTGCTCTGTCCTGTTCCTGGATCTCAGGGCCCGCTTGCGTGGTGGTTGTCCGTCTGCAGGGGATGGGGTGCTGGTGTGGTGGTCCTGTGGCAGGCTGCCTGTCCACTAGCGCCGGCGGAGGTGGTGGGCAGTTCATCGTCGTGGCTAGTGTCAGGGGCCCCTTGGAGTGCCACGGTGTCCCTCAATGTGTTTTGAATGTCCGTCAGCACCCCTACGATGGTGCCCAGGGCAGAGCCGATGGTCCTGAGCTCCTCCCTGAACCCAAAATACTGCTCCTTCTGCAGACGCAGGGTCTCCTGCAACTTGTCCAGGACCGTGGCCCTCGTCTCCTGGGAGTGGTGGTATGCTCCCATGATGGAGGAGAGGGCCTCGTGGAGAGTAGGTTCCCTTGGCCTGTCCTCCCTCTGTCGCACAGCAGCCCTCCCAGTTCCCCTATGTTCCTGTGCCTCTGTCCCCTGGACCGTGTGCCCTCTACCACTGCCCCCAGGTCCCTGTTGTTGTTGGGGTGGTGGGTTAGCATGGGTGCCCTGTAGTGGTGGACACACCGCTGATTGACCTGTCCTGGGTAGGGAGGTTTGGGCCTGCTGGGTGGGTGCTGTGCTGGTGTTACCAGAGGGTGGAAGTTCGGTGTTGGGCTGTGGCTGGGCAAGGGGAACCGACTGTCCTGAGGCCCAAGATGGTCCGGGCTGGTCATCAAGATCCAGTAGGGCAGAGCTGCTGTCGTCACTGTGGGCCTCTTCTGGGGGTGGAAAGGTGTTGTCTGGACCCTCTGGTGTGGTGACGTTTCTTCGGGTTCCTGCGGGGGTATAAGTACATGATTATTGCATGTGTGTGTTTCATGGCGTGCAATGGTTGGGTGTGCGTGTACCCCAGTGCAGTCATTCCTGTGTGGGGGCTTGTGTGCTGATGGTTGGGGGGTGTTCTGGGTATGTGCAGTGGGCATGCTTTAGTGATGGGTGTCCATGCTTAGTTGTGTCATGCAGGTCTTGGGGTTGGGATGTGTAGTTGGTGTTCTTAGTACATTAGTGAGGAGTTTGGGTGATAGGGGAGGGTGTGAGGGTGGGGGTGTGTGATAGCATGCAGGTAGGGTGGGGAATATGATAGTTCAGATTTGACTTACCAGTGTCTGTTCCTCCAACGACTCCTCTGAGGCCCTCAGGATGCAAGATGGTCAAGACTTGCTCCTCCCATGTTGTTAGTTGAGGGGGAGGAGGTGGGGGTCTGCCGCAAGTACGCTGTACCGCGATGTGGTGCCTGGATACTGTGGAATGCACCTTCCCCCGTAGGTCGTTCCACCTCTTCCTGATGCCCTCCCTATTTCTTGGGTGCTGTCCCACTGCGTTGACCCTGTCCACTATTCTTTGCCATAGCTCCATCTTCCTGGCTATGGATGTGTGCTGTACCTGTGAGCCAAATAGCTGTGGCTCTACCCGTAGGATTTCCTCCACCATGACCCTGAGCTCCTCCTCGGAGAAGCGGGGGTGTCTTTGGCGTGCCATGGGGTGGTGTGTGTGATGTGTGGGGTGGTGTATGTGGTGATGAGTGTGGTGAGTGTAGTGGTATGTGGTGTTTTGTGCTTGGATGTTGTGTGGGTGATGGTGTTGTGTGCCTATGTATGATGGGGTTGTCTATTCTGTGCTCTCTCTCTCGCCTTCTCTCAGAATTTTTGGTTGTAGGGGTTTGTGGGTGATGTGGGTGTGTGTTTTATATTGTATTGGATGTGTGGGAGTGGTGTGGGTATGTGTATCAGGTGTGAGTATTTTGAATTGTCCAATGTGGCGGTGTATTGTAAATGTGTGTGTATTTTGAGCGCGGCGGTGTGTACCGCCAATGGAATACCGTGGTTGAAAGACCGCTGCGTGGATTCGTGGGTCGTAATAGCATGGGCGTGTTTCTGTTGGCGTGGAGGTGGAGGATTTGTTTCCGCATGTTTATCGCTGACCTTTGGTGTGGCGGTATTGTGTGGGTGTCGGAATTTGGGTGGATTCCGTGATGTGTGTTATAATAGCTGTGGCGGTCTACCACGGCCACGGTGGTGTATTGCCGGTCTTCTGCACGGCGGTAAGCGCCTTATACTGCCAATGTTGTAATGACCCCCAATGAGATTATCATTGGACAGAAAAGTCAAGCAAAGAAAGAACAACCAATTACAAAGATATTAGATATCAACATTACATTCTAAGTTTCATTTCTAGACATTCACAGGATCCTGGTTGGTTGCGTCTCCACTGACGTATTTTCAAACTTATACAATAGTATCCTCGTAGATTTCGTCCATCCGGTTCCAATACTTTCTTTTGTTCGACATTGCCAGATGAATTATACACATTTAATAATTGTAGGAACAGAATGTGATAAGGAAAATCTTCGGAAGAAAACAAGAACTAGAAACATGTCTTTACACAAATGAATAGAGCTAGACAAACGTCGGACATGAAGTCACGAGAGTGATGTACACTAGAAACATTTAATACAGATAACATTTCGCAGTGGCCTTGTTCAGTTTCAGGCCCAGCAGAGGACAAGAAGTACTCAGATTATTGCAGAAAAGTAATCCCGCATAGAACAATTTAACTCTTAACATTCCACTAGCTTCTCACAGTTAGTTTTCGTGTAGGCCTCACGTTCGGTGGTGGGCCATTCAGCAAGAACATTATGCAGGGATACATAACATTTTACATAAAATGATTTATATATCAAAATATAAGTATGAATACCTATGAGAAAAATATTGGTACAAAACTCAGCTTTCACAAGCCCTCCTCTGATGACTATATATGTCATCACACAAAACCCCAAATAAATGTATTTATTTATATTCATGATTTAAAATCTGGATTCTTGTACATTTCTGTAAATTTTCTTTCTCCTTGAATATTCACCATATAATTCCTCCTTTTGAAATTCTACCTTCCTCTGATTCATTTCAAATCTTCTCCTTTTGATCATTTTAAACAATTTTTACATTCCCCATATTCCAATTAGACAACACACAATGATTGAAATCCATTTTTACTAATTTTAATAAAATTCCTTCTCCCAGGTTCCAAGTGAATTTCCCGCTGATGCAATTCCCTTGCCATCCTTTTCGCAAATAGTAGTCTTGGTTAATTATTTTAGTTCAGATTCCTGTGTCATTTGATTGTTAATCAAGCTTCTAACTGCTTTACTATTGCCGGTGTAAAAGAACAACAGTGACGCGGATCTAACAATTTACAAACTCCGCCCTCCTTTGCTAAGAGAATGTTTAACGCAAGGCGGTTCTGAAGAGTCATAGATCTTGTTGCAGCCATTTTAGTGTCTAAGAGGAGAATAACTCCTGAAAAATCCAGTGACATATTATCCACTACTGCAGGCAACTATTGTATATTCATTGAATTCAGAAATCCTACTGATGGAACTATTGCTCCAATTATGTCTCCCACAATGTTAGAAACTGATTAGTGCTTGTGTCTAGTTTGTGATTCAGTCAATTGAGGAAATGTATTCAAGCCATCAAGATGGTACATTTTCGGAAAGACTATTCCCAAATAACATGTGCATACCATTCTCTATGAAGACGGTAACAGACATTCTTCCCTCAGATATAACAGATTCCAGGCTTTGCTGGATCCTGACCATTTAATCTGAATGTCCATTTACTCCAAAACAAAAACATATGCCTACATTCGCTCGTTCCCACATATAATCTATCAAAATAAGATTTCAGCCTATATACACAAAGTTTGCCTACATGTTGTACACTAAATCTAATCTCCCTTGTTTAGTGATATCTGTATAAGCATGATCAGTTCCAGGGCTATGTTTAACCATTCCTTTATCTATCTTAACCTTCATCGTTCTTCTTCCTTCCTCAGTGTTTTCTAAGAAACTCTTTTCAACAGGTGTTTGTAAACAGGTTAGATTATTACAGTGTGCATACACAGTCCCAAATGTTAATGTAGGTTCAAAGAATCCTCTTACTAAAACTATGTCATTATCCTTAGCTACTTTACTCAAATATCTAATTATGGGGACAAAGGAAAACACAAGGTCTTGAATGGAGTAGAAATATTGTATACTCTCTTGATCATAAAACCTTGTTAGTAAAAGACTGCAAGTTATGCCAAATAATTTCTTGCATCTATCACACAATAAGCAATAGAAGACTTTAGAAAGAAGTTCTCCCTCTTCAATGTAGGTATTTCTCATCTATTTTAACCCTATCTACTGCTGAAAGAGTACGAATCAATTCTAAAGGAGTAGTAGTTGTATGTACAGCTATGGTATGGTTGGTTCGATTCAAATAAAAGGTAATCATACTTACAATTAACAACAAACATACAATTGCACAAATGATTGCCGAACCAATACTTATACATTTACAGGTGTTTTTTGTGTGTTGTCTGCTAATATCTCCCGTGGTCTGTAAGGAATTAGTAAGTAAAGGCAAATATAAAAATATGGCTATGCAGCAAAAATCAAAACCAAACAAAAACAAAAATGTTTAAATCCTTCAATCTTCAGCCTTCAATCTTCAGTCTTCTATCCCTCCTAATTTTGTTTTCATTAGTTCACTTACACATTCAGCACCCTTTGTCAAAGTTCGGTAAAGTTGTCAAAATAAGTTTAGCAGCTTGTCAAATTAAGTTATCAAAGTCTTTTGAGGTAAAATTCAGCAAAGTCTCTTATCTTCTTTCAAATTCAGATGTATAGCTTTCCCAATAAATTCTCACATATTTTCATGTACCAAAACATAGCCTAGGAATATCTCTGTCAAAACAAAAATTCAAAAATTCTTCTTTCCATTCATTGGTAGTTGCATATGCCCACTCAGGACCAGAATATCTTTTATTGGCAACTCTTTTTCTTTTTAATCTTCGACCACTGCTGATTTCCTCTTCACTCAGATCTTCTTCTCTAGTTAAATTGACTTCTTCTTGAGTTGGTGGCACCACGTTAATCTTATCTGTTTTTGAATTTGTTTCTAGCCAGTTGTACCCTGCCAGAGGTTTATTTGTCAATGCTCTCTTCAGTATTGGACACAAATTCTTCTACTCTGATGTTGCTGCAACTGGTTCAGGAGGAGTCAAACCCTTTAAGCTTGGATCTTTCTCAACTCCTTTCCAACTGGGGTCAGTCATTTGTTCAATCTGGTTACCTAGACCACCTTTTGCAACCGATGCCCTCCTCTGAGCGGGTTCAGTCTGAAGAGTTTCTTGCTCTCTCACTGTTTCATTTGAGGATGTTTCATCCTCATCTTCCAGGATGCCCTCCACTTTGTCTGACACGGAAGTGGGTAAGTCGACTGAAGTATGTTCAGGCAAAGTCTCCAGCTCTTCTCTTTGTTTTTCTTGAATTGGAATATGCTTAGGTGGTGTTAATCTCAACAGCTCTTCTTGTTCTGTTGGATTATTCACTTTCCGACTGTTACTTGCGTAGATGCAGTTTGGAAGTCCTACACACTTTACAGCTGTTGTAGTGATCAATATGACCTGACAGGGTCCTTTCCACTGAGGCTCCAAACACAATTTTCTCACGTGTTTTCGAATCACAACCCAATCAACAGCTTTCAGGTTGTGTCCTTCGCCTTGAGTGTGCTAGCTTCTTCCTGATGAGAGAAAGATCGAGCCACATCAGCTAGACCTTTGCAGTAGTCTAATACCATATCATCTGTAATGTTCACAAGAGCATTTGCAGGTACAGCTGGCAATCTCATGGACCTTCCCATGAGGATTTCATAGGGTGACAATCCTGTTTTCTTGTCAGGGGTGCTTCTAATTGACATTAGAACCAGCGGCAAAGCATCTGGCCATTTCAGATTTATAGATGCACACATGTTAGCCAATCTCGATTTCAGAGTGCCATTCATTTGTTCTATGAGTCCTGAAGCTTCTGGGTGGTAACTACAATGGAGTTTCTGCTCAATGTTTAAGGTTGAACGTAGCAACTTAATCACTTCATTGTTCAAGTGGCTTCCCCTATCTGATTCCAAAGAGTCCGGAAAATAGAATTGAGGAATTAACTTTCTAAGCAGTTACTTTGCCAATGTAAGACTATCATTTCTCCATGTATGGTACACCTCACTCCAATGACTGAAAAGGCACACAATCCCCAACACGTAATTCAAACCAGCACATGCAGGCATCTCAATGAAATCCATTTGCATTCTGCTAAATGGTCTTCCAGCCATGCCAATATGTCCCATATTGACCACTGTCTCTTTGCCAACATTCATTTGTTGACAAACAATGCACCTATGGCAAATTGCTTCGGCAACCTGTCTAAACTTTGGATTAAACCCATGCTGTTTAAAACATCGGACCATAGCATCTCTCCTCACATGAGCTTGTCCATAATAGTATCTGGTCATTTGAGTCAGTAGACTGTTAGGCAGTAGTACCTTTCCTTCTAACTTGATCCACACATCATCCTCACGCTGAACACACTTGAGTTTGCCATTTTTTGCACTCCTCTTTAGAAACATTATCTTGGGGAGTCCTTAACTCTTCTAAAGTGTCAACAATTTGCATGGTAAAATTTGCATAGACTTCATCATTTTCAGGCAACAATTCCCAGTTTCCTTTGAAGGATATGCCGTGCAAGGTGCAAAATTTTGTGACCTGATCTGTATATGTGTTACCCATTGACACGTAATCTTGTGATCTCTGAAGTGCACTGCATTTCACCACAGCATATTTTTCGGGCATTTTGATGGCTTGTAACAATTCATGAATTATTTCACCATTCCTCATTGATGAACCAGAAGAGGTCAGGAAACATCTCTGCGACCATAATTGGCCGAAATCACGCCCAGTGCCAAAACCATATGTGCTGTCAGTGTACATTGTGACTTTCATTCGAGTTGAAATGTGGCAGGCTCTAGTAAGAGCTACCAATTACAACACTTGTGCAGAAGACACTCCTTTAAGCCATGAAGCTTCCAGTATACCAGTAATAGTACCTACTGCGTATCCTGCTCTCAATGTACCCACATTATCTCTCAAACAGGAACCATCACCAAAAATAATCTGGTCGTTCTCTTCCAGACAAGTATCACTAATATCAGCTCTGGTTTTCATGCATAATTCTGTAATTCACAAACAATCATGTTCAGGGTCATTCAATTTGTCAGTGGTAATGTTTTCATTTTGGAGTAAGGTTGCTGGGTTAAGCACTGTACATCTTTTAATTGTAACATTATGGGACCCCAAGATTGCGGTCTCATATCTGGCAGCCTAGAGCTGGTCAGATACTGGGTTTTAGATCTAGTAAGTAAAATCTCAATTGAATGTGGGACCATAATAGTGAGAGGATAACCCATCACTATGCTCTTGCTCTAAATGAGGATCTGCTCAACTGCTAAAATCGCAAACATTTTGGTAAGGCTGCTGCGACTGGCTCCAAAGTGTCTGAAAAATATGCCACTAGGCGATTCACACCGCCATGAATCTTAGTCAAGACCGACAAAGAACATGGATCACGTTCATGACAATACAGTAGAGAGGGTTGTGTGTAGTCAGGTATACCTAAAGCTGGAGCTTGACTTGAACTCTCTGACAGGTTATTAAATGCTTCCATACAAGCTGCACCCATCGATACTGGATCAGAAACATCTTTATGTGTCAATCTCTGTAGAGGTTTTGAAAGAACCGAAAAATGTGGAATCCACTGGCGACAGTAGCCAACTATTCCTAAAAACATCCTTACGTATTTCTGTGCAGAAGACTGGTAAGGCATCACTAATTATTCCAAATTATTTTTCAAGATCTGGTGGAAAATGGATTGTGACTCTGAAAACACTTGTGGAATTCTGCACCAACATTGGACCTTGTTCAGAAATTTAAAACAAAAGAGGTATCTGCTGTCCTCGTGAAGAGGCAGAGAAAATAATGCTTGGGATAGGTCTATCCCAGTAAACCACTCAGCATCACATGGGATCTGAAACATAATCACTGCTGGATTTGGCACAACTGGGCAACATTTGACCACTATGTCATTTATTTTTCTCAAGTCCTGCACTACTCGAATTTTCCCACATGGTTTTCACAAACCCATTATTTGTGAATTACATGGACTACTCAACATTTCTTTCAAAATTCCTTTCTCCACAAATTGTTCTATTAAGGGTTTCAAACCCTAGATTGCATCAATTGACACTGGATATTGTGGAGCCTGAGGGAAAACTGCATTGGGTTTAGTTGCAACTTTAACTGGCTCTACTCGTTTCATAAACCCAATGTCTTTCCCTGAAAGATCCCAAACTTTACACTTAACAGTTTTCTGTAAATTGACAGGAAGTTCTTTCACATCAAAAAGTATTAAAAAATGATTCAAAGGAAGTTCTTCAATTTCTTTCTCATTGTTTTCTGGCTCAGCAAAACTAATCAATGGAAACTCTTTTGTTAACGCTGTCTCCTTGTCAACAGTAATTATTGGATTCTCCCCGTCATCACTATTTATCTGAATTTTGATACTCTCGTCCGAACAAGTGATTGAGCATCTTGCTTTGCACAACACATCCCTTCCCAGTAAGGAAACGGGACTCGAATCACAAACCACGAACTTGTGCAAACACCTAAAATTTCCAATTTTAACCAAAACACATTCTGTAATTGGGTTAGTCAAATATTGATTTGGTACTCCCACAGTCTGAATTGTTTTCCCTGATAAAGGTAAATGTGGAACCTCTGCAGATCTCACTGTCGAGCATGTAGCTCCAGTGTCAATTAGAAAAGAAACTTTGTGACCGTGTACTTTTACCATAACATAAGGACCTTTCTTATCCACTTCTAATGAAGCAGCCAACACACATTCTTCCTTATCTGAACTATCTGACATCCAAAAATTGTTTATTCCATCCTCACTGTGTAAAGGAAATTGGTGAACTGCATTATTACTCTAATTTACTTTTTGACTTGTGATCGTTTGAGAAAGCATCACCTGTTGCTGATCCATAGGAGATTGTGGTACCTGTAATTGTCTAGGCATTTGAATTTGTTGTGCAGGCACCATCTGCACTTGTGGCTACATCTTTTGTAATTGGGGCAAATGTACTTGTTGCATGTGCGGTTGTACAGTTTGCCTGGGCTGTATGGGTTGTAAGGCTTGGAAACCCTGCATCAGATTTATAATATTCTGGAAATTTTCCCTCTTATTCTTGGACCTCTCATATTCTGAATAGCATTAACACCATTCATCTGTTGAACAACACCTCCCTGATTTATCATTGGACACTGCCTTTTCCAATGTCCAAAGCCTCTGCAAATGTGACAAGAAAACAATTTTTTGGCTCTCTTTGTATCATTACAGAATTCAAATCAATACTGTGATTAACATTTCCCCTCACCATTCCTCCATGTCCTCTACCTCTTCCATGATTCTGGAACACACTGCTTCCCTGCAGCTGCTGTTGAGCTAGAAATCCTCCCTGAATTCCTAATTGTGCTTCCTTAATCTGCACCACCGTTGCCTTCTCTTTCAACTTTTTCTGTTTCAATTCAAGTTCATCACTACAATATTTTGCATACTGCAACACCTCATCAATCGGCTTTGCTTGCCAATAAATCAAATTACTAATTTCTGGTCTGAGTCCTTCAACAAATCTGAACCCAAAATGAATCATGTCTTTCGGCTCAATTGTTTCAGAACCACTGTAATGTTTGAATGCTTTTAACAATCTCTCATGGTATGCATGAATTGATTCTTTCACTACCTGAGCTGTCCTATTCATGCGCTGCCAATCAATGTTTTGGGCGAAATCCTTGTTTTAAAAAAATCAATGACTTTATAGTAATACTTAATTACTTCAGGAGATTGTGCACCTGTTGTTGAATCTCTAGGTGTCTCACTAATTGGCCAGTCTACACTCCTTCTACACTCAATCCACAAGTCTGCTGGAACTACTATTTCCAAAAGGGTGTTCAAATCTCCCCATATGCATTTTGCAAGTTTCTCAAACCTGTCTGTCTGTTGATACTATTCTACTGGTTTCTCTCTCAACCTGGGATAATCATTTGAAAATGACAAAATGTCACTTCTGCTCCAAGGGACATGCACAAAATTCCCTCCTGGAATTTCTCTTATTGGTAAGACCTTTGCTGGCTCTTTATTTTGTGATGTATCTACAGGAGGAGTATCTGAACCTTCCCTCAGCTCTTCACTTTCCTTGACCCGTCTGCCTTCCCATTTTTCTAGAGCTCTCCAAATTTGTACTCTCTTAAGTAGCTCTTTAAGGTGTGTTTTCATTCCTGCTGATCTCATGTGTTCAAAATTTACAGCTTCAAAATGTAATCTATAACTTCTTTTCAGGTGTTTTCTTTTTGTAAGATCTATTCCGTGTCTATTTGCTGCTTCTTATAGTTGCTGATGTACTTCAGTTGCTCCCTCTGTAATGATCGGACACAAGTATCTCAATTCTCCCTCAGTGTAAGACTCAAGCCGATTTACTCCCATTGTCCCTTCAAGAAGCTCATATGCTTCCATTGGCAATCTTGTCTGATTTATCTTTTTTTTTCCTTTGGATCGACTCTCTGAGGCACTTAATTCTTCTTACGACACTGTTCATTGCTGTACAGTCAAATCCTGCAATTAAATATTTCCAGAATGCATACTCGGCAACTGTTGCTGTACTGAACTAGCAGTTTGAAGTGTGAACATTTTCAGCTCGTGACCATTATGTGATCCAGCCAATTCTGAATTTCTAATAGGGGTTAAATCTAATATTGACCTTGTTTTATTTAAAATCTGTCTTACAGGTGAAATCAACCTAATGTTTTTTTATTTTGGTTTTGAACCCCTTGCTTATCTGCACTGTTATTGTTTGGAGCATATAAAGGTACAGGCGGACCAATTGTGACACTGACACTGCATCTGGATTTAATCTAGTCCTTGCATTTTGTGTTTGCCTAACACCAGTGTTCTGACTCATTAAAACAGGTATGTCAGTCTGCATATTTATTAAAGGAGTACATTTTGGAATTTCCTGTGGCTGCATTTGTGGCAGCGATAGTGGAGTTGCTTCTGTCTGGATCAACATCAGTTTCTGGCAGGTCTGTCCTGTGAGTGCCGCTAGATTAGCAGTTGTGTCCACAACCGGCATATCTGGATAAATCCTAGTAGGTACTGTTCAAAATCAGTCGGTAGGTTAAAGCTATTCTGCATATATATCTGCATTAGATGAGGACTAGTCTGTACTAAACTCTGTTTCATGTTAGAATTAGCCTGTATGGAACTCTCTGTCATGTTATTTTGTATAGGACTCTGCACTAACTTCTGTATCAGACTCTATGTCATTGTAACTAGTATTGGCGCAGTAGGGTTTGTACGACTTGTACTCTGACCTTCTTGAGCCACGAAAGGTGGTGAAAGAAATTTCAATTTCTCTCAAATAAACTCTTCCTCGTCCATTTTCTCATATTTAGTCAAAGACTTTTCAGGCTCTTTTGATTTCTGCTCTTAGTCTGATGAAGAGGAATTCCTTTTAGATTTCCTAGAAATCCTGTTTGAATCTTTTTCACTGTTTTTAGAAATAGCTGGAAACAACCTTATACCTTGTAAGGTATCTAATCTCCGCTGTCTTTGGTCATTGTCCCACCTAGCTTCTGCCAGTGATTTATCTGCTTTTCTCATTTTCTGCTCAAATTTCAATGTCTGTTGTTGTCTAGCTACTTGTTCCCAGATCGCTAATGCTTTGAACTGAGGTGGTCTTGGTGGAGGTCTTAGATCACACATCACCTGTCTCAAATTCTACAATATTCTTAAATCACATGTTTTGCTTCAGGAAATGACAAACACCCTTCTTTCTTTGTAATCTTAACCCAATGTTTTAGCCAAAGGCAGGCTCCAGTACCTGTCTCTTCAATTGCAATGTGTTCCAGAGTACCTTCAGGCAGACAAATTTCTCCCTGTCTCGCTGGAATATACTCAAGTGCACTTGTTAAAACCTTGAAAAACCTCATTTTCACAAATTTATTCAAAATCAATATTCAGGAAGTGACTTTTAATTCCACAATCCCCTTCGCTCACCTTCTTAGCCAATTGCGCTTCACGGTTGTCCATCAATCCGTGCGCGACCCTTCTCCCTAACCAACCTATCCCAGCGCAGCAGAATATGACATCACACTTACACACAGCAGCTGATAAAGTCTTGCGGCTTGTCCTCCTAAATTCGAAAACACTCAAAACTCAAATCTCAGTCGAAAAGAGCTTAAAATCGACAACTCACAAACTCAATTTGCCAAAAATGCCCGATTGACCTACTTAACAGACAAACTACAACAAAACTCAATAGTCTCAATACATTTCTAATGTACTCCAGAGTCTTAGATCAACCTGTGTGGTCCGTACACCAACAACCACATGTACACTTTTTGAGCAACAAGCGCCACACACATGCAAAGTTCGTCAACATCCCTAATCTCACACTTTGGAGTACGCCAACTCCTTTACAACAAATTTGGAGTACACCAACTCCTTTTACAACAACCTTTGGAGTACGCCAACTCCCCTAAAATCTCACAAACAACTCAATCATCTGCAGGTTAACTAAAGTTGTGCAAGCTCATAATCTACTTCATTCAACCTAACAATAAAACACTGAGAACTCTCCCCATCAACACTGGCAAACTCCAAAGACCGGGGAAAGTCACCTTGGGAAATTAGGGGCACATCTTCTCCATATTATACATCAATTAAAAAACAACAACAATCAGTACAATCAATGACCTACACAACCTGTGATGTTTTTTAAAGAAACATTAACCATCAAATTCTGCTACCAAAATTGTGAGTGCATAAATCACAGCTAAATTTAGATAGCGGATTTCATGCTCTAGGTCGATTAACATTTTATGTCTGCTTTAGGAAAAATGCCACAGATATAAGTCAATTATCAGACAATACAATATACATCATTAGAAAGTCAATAAAGAACACCCCAATATCAATGTGACCATGAATAAACACACCAGTTTATTAAGAATTTAGAATGTATATTTTCCTATATTAACAAATATAAGGTTACGAATATTAATCTCAAAATCAACTGATACATGTAAAGAAACATCACAGGCTGATCTAATCGACAAAAGAATCTAAGCTTGATCAATGCAATGAGAATAACAATTTCAATAGAGAATACACAAATAAATAACAATAATATTTGAGCAAGTGAAATTGAATACATTAAATCAACAAAGCAAAAGGTGTCAGTAACCGTTCATTAGTATAAGAGAAATATCTCACTAACCACTGATTAGCATTAGCATGCTGGGCTTCAGGCAAAAGCTTTAGTAACAATAAATTGAAAAACTATTAACTATAGCATTATCAGAAAAAAGCAGCAGATTGGTACCTGCAAAACAAAAGACAAAGAACAAAACATCATGGCCCTGATTATGACATTGGCGGTAAATCCCGCTTACCGCAATGCTGATGGCCGCCAACTTACTGCCACGGTGGCGGATATCCATTCACCATATTATGACACACACAACAATCTGACAGAAATTAGCCACATACACAAATCCGCCAGACCAAAGGTCAGTGCAAAAGTGGACATTCAACTGTGGTAAACCATTGGCAGTACATATCGCCGCTCTCAGAATGGACACCCACAAACAAAACAACACCACATTGGCCAGTACTAAAAACATACACCTGACACACATACACACACCACACCCACACTACCCACAACCTCTTACAAACAACAATTGCCACCAGGAGACTGAGAAGAAGAGCACAGAAACAACTAGCCACACCATTTACACCCATATCACCCTCACGCACTCCACATCACACACCCCACCACATAACCCAACACACGCTCACCAACATACATCACACAATACCCATGACACCACAAAGGCACCCCCATTTCACTGAGGAGGAGTCAAGGGTCATGGTGGAGGAAATTGTCAGGGTAGAGCCACAGCTCTTTGTAGCACAGGTACAGCAGGTATCCATTGCAAGGAAGATAGAGCTATGGCTGAGAATCGTGGACAGGGTCAACGCCATGGGACAACACCCAAGAACAAGGGACAACATCAGGAAGAGGTGGAACAACCTACGGGTAAGGTACATTCCAGAGCGGGAAGACACCAGATCACCATGCAGAGGACTGGCGGTGGACCCCCACTTCCTCCCTAAGAGCTCACAGCATGGGAGGAGCAGGTACTGACAGTACTGCATCCTGAGGGACTTGCTGGAATAGCAGTAGGACTGGACATTGGTAAGTCAATATTTACTACCTATCACCCCCATACTTACATGCCATCACACCCCCTCACTCTCACTCCTATCAATCCACACCATCCCACACACTTCACCTACACATATGACTAACCACAATGCCACGCCCTGCATGCAATACCAATGCATGGACACTCCCTCCCAGCCCTGCATGGATACCCATCACAAAAGCATGCACAGCAAAGGGAAACTAACAATGCCACAATACATCACCATACACAACCAAAAGCTGGCAGGGTAACACCAACCATAGAGGGGAAGCTAGGGAAGTACAAATGTCATACACTTGAAGCATAATACATCATTGACATCCCCACAGGTAACCCAGCCAATATCAGTGGAGAGGAGGTGCCACCACTATACAGTCCCCCAACAGAAGAGGCCCCCAGTGATGACAGTAACTCTGGACTTCAGAATCTGGAGGACCTACCTGGCCCATCAGGGACCACTGGACAGTCGGTCACCCAAGCCCACGCAGAGACCACCACAGAGCCTCCCCCATCAGGAACCAACACCACAGCACCCACCCAGCGTACCCACATCTCTGTCCCCAGGACACGTCAATCAGTAGTGTGCCCACCTGTCAGGGACACCAGGCCACACCTTGTCCACAAGACAATCAGGGACCTGGGGTCAGTGGCAGTGGGCACACCATTCAGGAGACAGAGGCACTGGCCAAAAGGGACACTGGGATGACTGCTGTGTGCCAGGAGGAGGACAGGAGCAGGGAACTGACTCTCCAGGAGGCACTCTCCGAGATCATGGGAGCCTACCAACATTCCCAGGACATGATGGGCCAGATCCATGACAACATGCAAGAGAACAGGTGACTGCAGGAGGGAGAGTATCAGGGGATCAGGGAGGACTTGCAGGCCATTAACAACACCCTGATCTCCATAGCAAGGGTTCTGGCAGACATGGCCAACATCATGAGGGAGGCAGCAGCACACCAGCGGGCTCCTACTACTAGCCACTTAACTGAACAGCCCTCCACTTCTGCTAGTGCCCAGGAGGCCCTGCCACAGGACCCACAGACCACCAGCACCCCTCCCCCTGAAGAAGGTGACCCACCCCGCAAACGTTCCATGCAACTCAGACAGAAGTCAGAGACACTTGCCAAGACTACCGCCAGGAAATGAGACTCTCCTGATTGTCCCCCTTGTGCCCCACTCAAGCACCTTGTCCACCTTGAACTGTCATTGCTCCCCTTCCTATGTCCCCCTTGGACCCTGCGCCTGTGCTACAAATAGACTGGAACAATACCCTGGACTCTCCTCCATCATCACCCCATTCCATTGCACTTTCCCCTCAATATCTTAGTATTACAATAAAAACCCTTGGACAAACTTCGACTACTAGTATTTCATGTATTGCAAATTTGTATTCATTGAAACAGCTACATCCATTGCAAATGAACTGTACATAATGAGAGCATAGAATGAATGACCTGTTGCTGGCTGTTGTGATCACATCAGGACATTGTTGTCATATCACCTACATCTATAAAATGACAAATAGTGGCGGGCATCGGCAGCCCGCGTGTATTGGTGGGGGGATAAGAATGGCAAGTTCTTTCATTAGCTTGCAACTCGACCTATGGCAAACAGGGTCATTCCGGAGGTCGTCGACGTATCGGGAACCATCTCCCGGCGCCTTACAAAATAGCACAAAGCTTTGCCACCTACTACACAAGACTTTACGAAGAGCGGCCAAGGCCCCAAGTGTGAGACCCCCTTGTTGGGGAGGTGTCCTTTCCTAAGATCTCAGCGGTGGAAAGACAGGACCTGGATAAACCCCTTGGGCTCAAGGAAGTTGGGACCACCTTATCGGCTCTGGCTGTGGGAAAACCCCACGCCCCAATGGTTTTCCGGCGAAGCTTTACTGTAAGTTTTGCAATATCATAGCTCCCCACCTGCTTGCCATGTATGAAGAGGCTGAGCACATGGGTGGTTTTCCCCAGGGCCTTGACCAGGCCACCATAGCAGTGATTCCCAAGAACAGCCCCCCTCCGCAGCACTGTTCTGCATATCGCCCCATCTCACTCCTGAATACCGAAGTTAAGATATTGTCCACAATACTAGCCACTAGATTGGAAAGAGTGCTGTCCTTGTTGATACACCTGGACCAGTGCGGCTTTATGCCATCTAGAAGTACTAGACATTGCATTAAACGACTGCGCATGGCCCTGGCTAACCGGGCCCTTTTAGCCCCTCCCCTGGCGCTCCTCTTGGACTTCGAGAAGGCATTCGACACAGTGTACTGGTCATACCTTCAGTGGGTGCTTTCAAGCGCTGGGTTTGTTCCTCGATTTCGAGGACTGGTGAGACTCTTTTATTCTAATCCAGCGGGACGGGTGCAGGTAAACGGGGCAGTGTCGGACCAGTTTCCTCTCCGCCCGGGGAACCCATCAGAAGTGTCCCCTGTCCCCGCTCCTATCTGCATTAGCGATGGAGTTACTCGCGATGCTCATAAGGGAGGATCCCTTGATAGATGGTTGGTCTTGGCCCATGGGGAGAGAGGACCGCACTGCATTGTACGCGGATGATGTAATCTTGTTTCTGGCCAATCTGGCCAGCAGTGGACCCCGGGTGATGCAACTGCTGGGGCTGTTCGCTGAGGCCTCAGGTTTGATAATTAATCCCAGTAAATTACTACTAGTTCTGCCATGCCCCACAAGGGATTGTTATGATTGGCTGAGTGCCATCCGTATCCGACGCAACAGCTTCCGGTATCTGTGGGGGAATATAGCTCTGCTACCCGAACTGGCATGGTCACTTAGGGGGTCATTCTGACCTCGGCGGTAAAAGGCGCTTACCGCCGGTCAGAAGACCGCCATAACACCGCTGCCGCCGCGGTAAACCGCCACGGTCATTCCGACCCACAACTGGCAAACCGCCAAAAACCCGACATCCACAAAAGTCCGCCACACCAAAGGGCAGCGAAAAAAAGGCGATGACCAAACCTCCACCGTCACACCAACAGAAATACGCCCATACCATTCCGACCCACAAATCCACACGGCTGTCATTCAAACTCGGTATTCCATTGGCGGTACACACCGCCACGGTCAAAATACACACACACATATTGAAAACTCAGCCACATTGGTCAGTTTGAAATACACACACCTGATACACATACTAACACCACTCCCACACACCCAACACAATATAAAACAAACACCCACATCACCCACAAGCCCCTACGACCCGAAATCATTACCGAAGGCTAGAGAGAGCACAGATTAGACAATCCCATAACACCATCACCCACACAGAATCCACGCACCAAACAACACACACCACCATACGCACCACACTTATCACCACAAACGCCACCCCACACCTCAACCACACCACCCCATGGCACCCCAAAGACACCCCAGGTTCAGTGACGCCGAACTCAGGGTAATGGTGGAGGAAATAGTCCGTGTCAAGCCCCAGCTCTTCGGGGCACAGGTGCAGCACACCACAATTGCCAGGAAGATGGAGCTATGGCAAAGGATAGTGGACAGGGTCAACGCGGTGGGACAGCATCCACGCAATCGGGAGGACATCAGGAAGAGATGGAACGACCTACGGGGGAAGGTGCGTTCCATGGTATCAAGGCACAACATTGCGGTGCAGAAGACTGGCGGCGGATCCCCACCTACTCCCCCAGAATTTACCGCATGGGAGGAGGAAGTCTTGCACATCCTGCATCCTGAGGGCCTCGCAGGAGTAGGCGGAGGAATGGACTCTGGTAAGTCAAATCTTCACTACTGCTTCCCACCCCCACCCCACCTGCATGCCAGCACATACCCCCACCCTCACCCCCACCCCCATCACCCCAACTCCTTGCAAATGGCTCAACATCACAACCCACCCATCCCAACACCAAGCCCTGCATGCGACCACAAAGCATGCACACCCATCACCAAAGCATGCCCACTGCACACACACATCACCCCCACAAGCCATCCTCACAAAAGCCACCACAAGGGAATGCCTGCACTTGGGTACACGGACACCCACCCATCACACGAAATGCCACACACAGAAGCAATAACCATACCTTTATACCCCTGCAGGACCCGAACGCCACCACACCGCCACGGAGGGTCCAGAGATGTCCATCCCACCCCCAGAAGAGGCCCCCAGCGATGACAGCAGCTCTGTCTCCCTGGAGCCAGACGACCAGCCCGGCCCATCGGGGACCTCTGGACAGTCGGTTCCCCACAGACAGCCACAGGCTACACCAGACCCAACCCCCTCTGGGAACACCAGCACAGCTCCCACCCAGCGGGCCCATGCCTCTGTCTCCAGGACACGTCAATCAGCGGTGTGTCCACCACTACAGGGCACCCAGGTTGACCCACCACCCCAACAACAACAGGGACCTGGGGGCAGTGGTAGTGGGCACACCGTCCAGGGGACAGAGGCCCAGGGACACAGGGGAACTGGGAGGGCTGCTGTGCGACAGGGGGGGACAGGCCCAGGGAACCGACTCTCCAAGAGGCCCTCTCCACCATCATGGGAGCATACCACCGCTCCCAGGAGACGATGGCGACGGTACTGGCCCGGTTCCAGGAGATCCAGGAACTGCAGGAGGAACGGTACATGGGGTTCAGGGAGGAACTGAGGAACATCGGTTCCGCAATGGCGACCATCGTCGTGGCCCTTACCCAGATCGTCACCACATTGCGGGACCATGTGGCACCCCAAAGGGCCCCTGTCACTAGCCCAGGCCAGAAACAGCCTACCACCTCCGCCGGCGCTAGTGGACAGGAGGCCCCCACACAACGACAGGCCACCAGAACCCCACCTCCTGCAGAAGAAGAACCACCCCGCAAGCGGAACCTGAGATCTCACAAGAAGACAGAGTAGGATTGCAAGACCCCCGCCAGCCAAAGATACCCCCTGATGTCATCCCACTGTCCCACATTGTCACCCTGTCCAACCTTGAACTGCCCCTGCTCCATCCTTCCCCAGGCATATGGACAATCCACCTGTGCGACTGAGAACTGGACTCTGCCATGGACATTACTCCACCCCCACCCATCACCGTTTTACAATCATGTACCTATATGTAGCACTTAAAATAAATCACACTTCCACTTTAAAAAACAGGAGTCTGCTTGTATTCTTAACAAATGTATTACACATAACAGTGCTATAATGTCCAGTGACTTTGTGATGACAACATACCAATTTCAATAAGCTTTAGTCCATGGGCAAACAAAGCTGAAGTCAGGCAGTGGGTCATACAGCTCTGGAAAGGGAAGGGAAAGTCACAAATCAGTTAACAGGAACTGGGGGGAAACACAGACAGTGGAAACGCAATGAGGCCTCAAGTAGATGTAAAATGGGGTGGCTGATTCTTACCTGTGTGCTACTGAAAGAATTGTTGTATGACTGTCTCCCTGTTGTCTGTGTCGTCCCCGTCGTCTTCCTCCTCTTCACTCTCCACAGGCTCCACAGCTGCTACAACACCACCATCTGGACCATCCTCCTGCAGAAAAGGCACCTGGCGTCGCAATGCAAGATTGTGAAGCATACAGCAGGCCACGATGATATGGCACACCTTCTTTGGTGAGTACATGAGGGATCCCCCTGTCATATGCAGGCACCTAAACCTGGCTTTCAGGAGGCCGAAGGTCCTTTCTATGATCCACCTAGTGCGCCCATGGGCCTCATTGTACCGTTCCTCTGCCCTGGTCCGGGGATTCCTCACTGGGGTCAGTAGCCACGACAGGTTGGGGTAACCAGAGTCACCAATTAGCCACACACGGTGTCTCTGTAGCTGTTCCATCACATAAGGGATGCTGCTATTTCGCATGACATACGCGTCATGCACTGACCCAGGGAACTTGGCATTTATATGCGAGATGTACTGGTCAGCCAAACAGACCACCTGGACATTCATCGAATGATAATTTTTTCTGTTTCTGTACACCTGCTCACTTTCTTTGGGGGGAACCAAAGCCACATGGGTCCCATCAATGGCACCAATGATGTTGGGGATGTGTCCAAGGGCATAGAAATCACCCTTCACTGTAGCCAATTCGCCCACCTCAGGGAAAATAATGTAGCTCCGCATGTATTTCATCAGGGCAGACAACACTCTGGACAAAACCTTAGAAAACATAGGCTGAGACATCCCAGATGATATGGCCACTGTTGTCTGAAAAGACCCACTTGCCAAAAAATGGAGTACTGACAGAACCTGCACCAGAGGGGGAATCCCTGTGGGTTGGCGGATGGGGGACATCAGGTCTGGCTCCAGCTGGGCACACAGTTCATGTATAGTTGCTCTGTCAAGCCGGTATGTAAGTATGATATGTCGTTCTTCCATTGTCGACAGGTCCACCAGCGGTCGGTACACGGGAGGATTCATCCTTCTCCTCGCAAGTCCCAGCGGACGGTGTCTAGGAAGGACAACATGGAGCATACAGTCAAGCAACCCACAGGTTCGTACACACAGCTTGCACAGTACACAAATCGATATGCATTGAAAGGCTTGTATGAGTGGCAATGCAAGGCCTAGGCCTGTGTGAAGCAGTAGAAATCATGCCATGTGGGCCCTTGAAATGGCGGCTGCCTGACCTGTGAAGTGTGACAGTGGGATGTGAGGTCACTGCGCAGGCGTGGCACACCGTGGCGGTAGGCGGTCGAAGACCGCGGCGCAAAGCAGCATTGGTTACCATTGAACCCTATGGGTCTCAGGAGCCAATGACGATGTGCGCCGGCGGTCGCGCACGCACCGCCGCGGTACGCACCGCCACGGACGTGACCGCCATTTTCTATCAGCTTATTCACTCGAGACCTGATCATCCACAGGAGAGGACCTATACTGCAAGTGCTGCTGTGACCTCGGTCTGAGAGATACAATGGCTGCTGCGACTGGGGAAAGGGCCCCTGCCTTCACTTCCGAAGAATTGGAGAAACTTGTTGATGGGGTCCTCCCCCAGTATGCGCTACTCTACGGTCCTCCAGACCAACAGGTTAGTATACAGGGTGCACGTTGAATGGGCTATGCCTGTGTTGAGTGGGGTGTATGTAAGATGGTGGGGAGGGGAGCGAATGAGGAGTGCAACGCATGAAAGATGAGAGCATGTGCCACATGGCAAGGTTGGGGAGGGGGGGGGCACTCACATTGTCCAGGCAGAAAACTGATGCGATTTCCTTTACCACCCTATACATGTCACATAGGTCAGCGCCCATCAGAAGATCGACATTTGGCGTGCCATCGCCAAGGACGTCCGGGCCCTGGGGGTCCACAACAGACGGGGCACCCACTGCCGAAAGAGGTGGGAGGACATCCGCCGCGGGACCAGAAAGACCGCCGAGTCTCTGCTGGGGATGGCCTCCCAACGTAGGAGGGGTGCCAGCCGCCAATTGACCCCCCTGATGTCCCGGATCCTGGTGGTGGCCTACCCCGATTTGGATGGGCGCGTGAGGACATCACAGCAGACACAAGGGGGTGAGTATCAGCACATTCTGCTATCTTTGCGCGCAGTGAAGGTGTCTGGGTGGGGGAGGAGGGCTGTGGCTATCTCCAGGCCAGGGCGCATTCTGTAGGCTAGGCCCCTCCGTTAGACACGGCCCTGTCCCCCCGCCCCCCACCTCTGTAGGGTGCCAAGTACAGCTATCCATGGTCCGGCCTCACCCATGTGTGCATTTGTCAGCCAAAAACCTGTAGGCCTAGTCACAATAACTGAGTAGTGTACCCCGATTGCGCGGCCTAGTTCAGGGGGCTTCTGTGTCTGTCCTCTCCGACAACGGTGTTGCCAATGCATGCACTCAACCTGTCTTCATTTCTCCCCCCCCCCATTTTCTTTGTCTTCCTGTTCATGTGTGCATTAGCATCATCAGGCGGAGGAGAAGTGGCATCGGCGCACGAGGGAGCTGCATCTCACATGGCCCCGGAGGGCCATACAACAGACTACGAGTACACCAGTGAGACGGAGGGCGAGGGGAGCTCCACAACGGGGACCCGTGGAGACGTCAGCGACACCGACACGTCCTCGGAAGGGAGCTCCCTAGCGGTGGCGGCAACATCCGTGCCCACCGCCACAACAGGTACAGCCGCCACCCAGTGCACCAGCCCCGCCCTCCCAGCAGCCCCTCAGCCTTCGCTCCGTGCCCGCTCGCCCAGGAAGGCGGGCATCTCCTTCGCCCCAGGCACCTCAGGCCCTGCCTCAGTTACCCCTGCTGCCCTCAGTGAGGAGGTCATTGACCTCCTCAGGACACTCATTGTTGGGCAGTCTACCCTTTTGAATGCCATCCAGGGTGTAGAAAGGGAGGTGCATCGGAGCAATGCATACCTGGAGGGCATTCATTCGGGTCAGGCTGCCCATCAGCGATCGTTCAACGCTCTGGCCTCAGCACTGACAGCAGCCATTGTCCCTGTCTCCAGCCTCCCTCTTCTGACTCCCTCCACCCAGTCCCAGTCTCCTGTTCCTCTGCCTATCCCATCCACACCATCAGACCAGCCTGCACACACCTCAACACCCAAGGGCAGCTCATCCAGACATAAGCACCACAGATCACACAAGCATTCACCCAAGCAACATCCAGATGCAGACATGCCAACAGTCACTACCACCTCTGTGTCCCCCACCTCCTCATCTCCCTCCTCCCTCCCTGTGACGTCTCCACTCACACCTGCATGCACACCACCATCAGCCAGTACTTCCTTCACCAGCACACCCTCCATTACAGTCCGCACACGTGCAGTCACAACCCCCACTGCCATTTACACGTCTCCTGTGTCCTCTCCCAGTGTGTCTGTCACCCCCTCTTCCAAACCACACAAACACAGGCAGCCACCCACCCAACAGCCATCCACCTCACGACAGCCTCCGTCACAGGCACCTGCACCCAAAGACAGCACACTTGACTCTCCTACGACCACATCCTCTTCCTCCACTCCAAAACCCACTACACCTACCCGTCCCTGTCCTTCCCAAATCCTTTTCCTTTCCAACCTTGAGCTCCTTCCAATCACTGACCCACCCCCTCCATCTGGTAAGAGTAAAAAAAGCACCTCAGCCACCACCAGCCCTGCATCTACTGTCACCAAAGTGCAAGGCTATTGGAGTCCACCAGATCCTAGGGCAGGAACATCGGCCAGCAGCAAGGGGACAGCCAGCCCACCGCGCCGGCCTGGCGCGACAAGAGTGAGACGCCTGCCACCAAGGACAGTAGCCTTGCCCCGTCACCTGCCACATCATCCAAGGGAGGCAAGGGCCACAGAGCTTCAGCGAAGGAGGGCAAGGGCAGAAGGGCGGAGATGTCAGGCAGGAGGCGAGCTGCCCAGGAGTGCCCCACCAGCCCCATTCCGGGTGTGACGGATGACACCCACGGGCCCAGGACTCCATCACAGGAGGGCGCCGCGACCGCAAGTTCGGATGGTGAATGAGCGGGAAGTCTTGCCCAGGTCTGGCTCCCTAGACACACAGGACATGCACCGCTGAACAGGGCCCCGCCAGGAGGAGCACCGCTGAACAGGGCCCCGCCGGGAGGAGCACCGCTGAACAGGGCCCCGCCGGGAGGAGCACTGCTGAACAGGGCCCCGCCGGGAGGAGCACCGCTGAACAGGGGCCCGCCGGGACAAGAACCGCTGAACAGGGGCCCGCCGGGACAAGAACCACTGAACAGGGGCCCGCCAGGAGGAGCACCGCTGAACAGGGGCCCGCCGGGACAAGAACCGCTGAACAGGGGCCCGCCGGGACAAGAACCACTGAACAGGGGCCCGCCAGGAGGAGCACCGATGAACAGGGGCCCGCCGGGACAAGAACCGCTGAACAGGGGCCCGCCGGGACAAGAACCGCTGAACAGGGCCCCGCCGGGAGGAGCACCGCTGAACAGGGCCCCGCCGGGACAAGAACCGCTGAACAGGGGCCCGCCGGGAGGAGCACCGCTGAACAGGGGCCCGCCGGGACAAGAACCGCTGAACAGGGCCCCGCCGGGAGGAGCACCGCTGAACAGGGCCCCGCCGGGACAAGAACCGCTGAACAGGGGCCCGCCGGGAGGAGCACCGCTGAACAGGGGCCCGCCGGGACAAGAACCGCTGAACAGGGGCCCGCCGGGACAAGAACCACTGAAGAGGGGCCAGCCGGGAGGAGCACCGCTGAACAGGGGCCCGCCGGGACAAGAACCGCTGAACAGGGGCCCGCCGGGAGGAGCACCGCTGGACAGGGCCCCGCCGGGAGGAGCACTGCTGAACAGGGCCCCGCCGGGAGGAGCACCGCTGAACAGGGCCCCGCCGGGACAAGAACCGCTGAACAGGGGCCCGCCGGGAGGAGCACCGCTGAACAGGGGCCCGCCGGGAGGAGCACCGCTGAACAGGGCCCTGCCGGGACAAGAACCGCTGAACAGGGGCCCGCCGGGAGGAGCACCGCTGAACAGGGGCCCGCCGGGACAAGAACCGCTCTGCTGGGGCCTTCGTCTCAAGGACCGCTCCGCTGGGGCCTTCATCTCAAGCACCGCTCCGCTGGGCCCTTCATCTCAAGCACCGCTCCGCTGGGGCCTTCATCTCAAGCACCGCTCCGATGGGGCCTTCATCTCAAGCACCGCTCCGCTGGGCCCTTCGTCTCAAGCACCGCTCCGCTGGGGCCTTCATCTCACCCACCGCTCCGCTGGGCCCTTCGTCTCAAGCACCGCTCCGCTGGGCCCTTCGTCTCAAGCACCGCTCCGCTGGGGCCTTCATCTAAGCACCGCTCCGCTTGGTCCCGCCGTCTCAAGCACCGCTCCGCTGGGGCCCGCCGTCTCAAGCACCGCTCCGCTGGGGCCTTCATCTCAAGCACCGCTCCGCTGGGGCCTTCATCTCACGCACCGCTCCGCTGGGTCCTGCCGTCTCTGCACCGCTCCGCTGGGGCCTTCATCTCAAGCACCGCTCCGCTGGGGCCTTCATCTCAAGCACCGTTCCGCTGGGCCCTTCGTCTCAAGCACCGCTCCGCTGGGGCCTTCATCTCAAGCACCGTTCCGCTGGGCCCTTCGTCTCAAGCACCGCTCCGCTGGGGCCTTCATCTCAAGCACTGCTCCGCTGGGCCCTTCATCTCAAGCACCGCTCCGCTGGGGCATTCATCTCAAGCACCGCTCCGCTGGGGCCTTCATCTCAAGCACCGCTCCGCTGGGCCCTTTGTCTCAAGCACCGCTCCGCTGGGGCCTTCATCTCACGCACCGCTCCGCTGGGTCCCGCCGTCTCTGCACCGCTCCGCTGGGGCCTTCATCTCAAGCACCGCTCCGCTGGGGCCTTCATCTCACGCACCGCTCCGCTGGGTCCCGCCGTCTCTGCACCGCTCCGCTGGGGCCTTCATCTCAAGCACCGCTCCGCTGGGGCCTTCATCTCATGCACCGCTCCGCTGGGTACTGCAGTCTCTGCACCGCTCCGCTGGGGCCTTCATCTCAAGCACCGCTCCGCTGGGCCCTTCATCTCAAGCACCGCTCCGCTGGGGCCCGCCGTCTCAAGCACCGCTCCGCTGGGGCCTTCATCTCACGCACCGCTCCGCTGGGTCCCGCCGTCTCTGCACCGCTCCGCTGGGGCCTTCATCTCAAGCACCGCTCCGCTGGGGCCTTCATCTCACGCACCGCTCCGCTGGGTAGCGCCGTCTCTGCACCGCTCCGCTGGGGCCTTCATCTCAAGCACCGCTCCACTGGGCCCTTCATCTCAAGCACCGCTCCGCTGGGGCCCGCCGTCTCAAGCACCGCTCCGCTGGGGCCTTCATCTCACGCACCGCTCCGCTGGGTACCGCCGTCTCTGCACCGCTCCGCTGGGGCCTTCATCTCAAGCACCGCTGGCCCATTGACAGTGCCGGTTCTGTGTCGACCAGGGCTTCAGGAAGCACTCTGGGCACCATGCCTCCTCCATTAACAGTGGAGTCGGTAATCCATCTGATGGACTGTGGCTTTGCACTCCCCAGGATGGAACAGTGGGCAAGCCACCCACTGTAGAGACTTGTGAGACTGTGGCTTTGCACTCCCCAGGATGGAACAGTGAGCAAGCCACCCACTGTAGAGACTTGTGAGACTGTGGCTTTGCACTCCCCAGGATGGAACAGTGGGCAAGCCACCCACTGTAGAGACTTGTGAGACTGTGGCTTTGCACTCCCCAGGATGGAACAGTGGGCAAGCCACCCACTGTAGAGACTTGTGAAACTGTGGCTTTGCACTCCCCAGGATACATCAATGGGCATGGAGGCCCCTCGTGAATCTGGCGTCGTGGACTCATGTGGCTGAGGTGACCCCCCTTCCCTTCCCCCTGAGGTGCCTGTAGTTTCATCATCTGATGCCCCAGCAGTGTTCTCTCCAATAGTATCTGGTCTCCTGTGTGGGCTTTGCCCATGTGTTTGTGCACATTGGCCCACGGACTATGGAACTTTGAGGGTATGTGCAGGACTTATTGCCTATGTATAGATTGTTGACTCTGTTCATTCCTTATTTTTTTATCTTTTATATGGCATATTTCACATACCTTTAATGGAGCTATTTCTACATATATTTTATCGATCATTTTAATTGTGTCTTTGCATTATTCCGGTGGGATTGGGGGGTGTCACTCTGACTTGTTGCTCGGCATTGGGGTGTAGGTATTTGGGGGGGGGTGTATGGCGCATGTGTGTTCGCGTAAGCTTTCCTCCTCCCCCCTCGCCTGTCTCGTAGGTGCAGTACTCACCGTTGTCGTCTGCGCCGGCGTTCGTACTCCTGGTAGATGAGCAGGTAGACAATAGCTGGTAGGATGTGTAGTTCGGGTTCCATGCTGTCCTCCTTCCTCGTGGAGTGTGTATAGGTGAGCGGTTTCCCGTTCGTAGTCTGTTTCCGCCGTGTTTTTATCGGCGGGGCTCCCGCCCCGGAAAAGGTGGCGGATTGGTGAGTTGTGATAGGGTGGGCGGTACATTGTCTGCCGCCTGCCTGTTGGCGGTGACCGCCGCGCTGTTTGTCTGTCCCGCTGTGGCGGTCGGAGTGTTAAAGTGGCGCCCTGTGTTGGCGGTTCCCGCCAGGGTCAGAATTCCTTTTTTTGGACCGCCTACCTGTTGGCGGATTGGCCACCGCTTTATCACTGACCGCCAGGGTCAGAATGACCCCCTTAATGTCTTGCCACTTACTCGGAGAGTCAAGGAAGACCTCCAGAGATGGCGGTGTCTGCCCCACAACATCCTGGGACGGATAGCACTGCATAAAATGATGGTACTTCCCTGATTCCTCTATCTGCTTCAGAACTTCCCCTACCACATCTAAAAGGGATGGTTTAATGAAATGGAAGCTGCTGCGTGGCAATTCTTATGGCACAATACCCGCCAAGGTGATGTTTATGAAGGTGGTCTGGGGATGAGCAACCTCTCTCTTTACTACCTAGCGATGCACCTTCTGGTTGTTAATGACTGGTTGGGGGGAGGCTGGTCAGATCCTGCATACCAAATAGAACTTCTGACAATAGGTTTTCCCCGCCTGTTCGGTATGCTGTATGGTAACCCCTTGCTGCGCAGGGTCCCTGAGGTGACAAGGGTGGTACTGATAGGGTGGAAAGTGACCCAGAGGGTAACAGGTTGGTGGCAACGTCTCACCCAGCAAACCCTGCTGTGGCATGGGTCGTGGCTGGGAGAGGTCTCCACACTGGGGAGGTTCCATTTTGCTGTTGGGTGACATCTGAGAGGGCTCCCTCATTCGGTCCTTCCAGGAGCATCAACAGAGGTTTTCGCTTCCTAGGACCCAGTTCCATAGATATCTACAACTTAAGCACGCATTAAATGTGCATATTCAGGCAGGGGTGGTCCTTCCTGAGTTTAACCCTGTAGAGGCCAAGACACTGATGGGCGGCTTGGTTAGAGGGGAAGTGTTACACATATCTCGCACCCTGGTCACTACCACAGCACTGACATTTGACAAACTCTGAGAGTGGTGGGAGAAATGGCTGGGTCAGATGGAGAACGAGGACTGGAGAAGCGCATTGATGGCCCCGAGAACATTGAATGTGACCTCCCGTCTTTGGGTGGTGCAGACCTATTACCTTCACATGGCTTACCTCACACCCGACAGGTTGCATAGAGTGCTGATTGTCCTCGTTGTGCGGGCCCTGAAGCAAACTTCTACCACATGGTGTGGAGGTGTCCCCACATAGCAAACTATTGGCGAGCAGTGGTAAAAGAGATCTCTAGAGTCCTGCGGGCGGAGGTTGAGGTTGCGCCGTTGACACTTTTATTGGGGGTCCTGGAGGGCGTGGGGTCCAGTACAGCAGACCGGGCCTTTGTAGGAGTGGCATGTTTAGTGGCTAAGAGAGACATTGCAGATGGTTGGAAGGCAGAGACAGCACCTGCAATTGCAAAATGGCGGCAAGGGTTAGCCTGGTGCACCCAACAAGAAAAACTAGTATATGAGGAGAGAGGCTGCCCTGATAAATATGACAGTGTGGGAAAAATGGACAGGAACCTGGGGAGGTTGTTCAACTGACATGCCTGAGATGTAGCGAATGTTGTGTGCGCTTTCCTTGACTACTAGGGCTACTCTTGATCATATGCCTTTGTTACCTGCATGGGACTTGTGCAATGTTCAGTCAAAAACGTGCAGATGTGACCTGTTGGTTTTTAGTTGTCATACAGAACTAATAAAATTGCTTATAAAAAAAAAATGACAATCCATAGGTGACAGTAAGTAGAGGAAACAAGTGGATAAAGCCAGAGTGCCAATGCCACACAGAATACAACAATAGTCATGGAAATGTGAAGTTGTAGTGTCTCACCTGTGTGTCATTGGAAGTACTGACGGATCACTAATGTTCTGTTGTCCACATCATCATCATCTGCCTCCTCATCCTCCCTGTCCTCAGGGTCCACTGCTTGCTCAGGGGCATCTCCAGTCTCCTCCTCCTGCAGAAAAGGTACATGGCATCTGAGGGCCAGGTTGTGCTACATGCAGCATGCCACTACTATCTGGCAGATCTTCTCGGGTGAATAGCACAGGGATCCACCTGTCAGATGGAGGCACCTGAACCTGGCCTTCAGGAGGTCGAAGGTTCTCTCAATTGTCCTTTTGGTTCTCCCATGTGCCTCATTATAATGTTCTTCAGCCCTCTTCCTGGCATTCCTCATAGGGGTCAGCAGCCACGATAGGTTTGGATAACCAGAGTCACCTGCAAATATTGAGGGACAACATTTAGCCACACACTATCCTATTTTGCCAACAGCATTGGCATACACCAACATACACTGGGTGGGGAACAAGGCTCACCTCTAAGCTACACCCTGTGCCTCTGTAGTTGGGCATCACATTTGGGATGCTGCTATTCCTCAGGACAAAGGCATCATGCACCGACCCTGGATACTTAGCATTGATGTGTGAGATGCACTGCTTCACCAGGCACACCATCTGCACATTCATTGAGTGGAAACTCTTACGATTCCTGTGCACCTGTTCATTCTGCCGGGGGGGGGGGGACAAATGCAATATGTGTACTGTCAATCACCCCAATTGTTTTGGGAATATGTCCCATTGCATAAAATCCGGCCTTCACAGTGGCCAAATCTTCCACCTGGAGGAAAGTAATGTAGCTGCACATGTGTTTTACGAGGGCGAACAAGACTCTTGCCAGCACGATTGAGAACATTGGCTGTGACATTCCTGCTGCCAAGCCCTCTGTCACTTGGAAAGAACCAGTTGCCAGGAAATGGAGCACTGACAGAACCTGCACAAGAGGGGGATACCAGTGGAATGATGGATAGCTGATATTAGATCTGGTTCCACTGAGCACACAGCCCTGTGATTGTGGTCCTGTCCAGTCTGTAGGTGAGTATTATTTGCCTGTCCTCCAGTGTAGCCAAGTCCACCAGGGGCCTGTACATGGGGGTATGTCTCCATCTCCTATTCATCCGCAGCGGTAGGTATCTAAGGGGTACAAGAGTAAGTCGGCTGTCTCAATTTGAACAGCTATACCACAACAGCAGTCCACATTGTGCAATCATGTTTTGGGACAGTGGAATTAAAAAATGTAAAAGTATGTACCTATTTATCCTGTGATGCAGCAATTATTGATAGGCCTGTTCCCCGCCCCCCTGAAATGGCCACCACCTATCCTGTGTTTAGAGACAGGTGGAAGTGAGGTAATTCCACCAATGTTTTGTGCCGTGTCTGTAGGCGGTCGTGAACCGCTGTGCAATTCCTCATTGGATAATATTGGGCCCTATGGAGTACAGTGGCCAATGGGGATGTATGCCGGTGGTGACGGTATACACCGCCCCGGACGTGACAGCTATTTTATTTCTGAATCATCACTTGTTTCCTGACCGTCTACAGGAGAAGACCTACACTGCATGTGCTACTCTGTGTCTGAAACCTACCATGGCCCGTGTAACCTGGGAAAGGACCCAAACCTTCACTTCTGAGGAGATGAAGCGACTGGTGGATGGGGTCCTACTCCAGTACGGACTGCTGTATGGGCCTTCAGACCAACAAGTGAGTACATTGTGGGCACATTGCATGTGGCATGAATGCATGGAGGTATGTGTGAAGGTATTGTGTAAGGGTGGGTGGCGACTGGGGGACTTCCTCTTGGTAGTGTACATGTTGTGAGCTGGCCTATGTGTGTTGCAATGGTGATGGGATCCGTTATGATGGGCCATGTGTGTGACAGGCTGGACTGTTCGTTTAATGGAGTTCTCCTGTATGTCTCTGCAGGTCAGCGCCCATCAAAAGAAGGGATTATGGCGTGCCCTAGCCAAGGACGTGTGGACCCTTGGGGTCTATGCAGGAAGAGCACCCACTGTTGCAAACGGTGGGAGGACCTGAGACGCTGGGCACGGAAGACTGCGGAGGCCCAGCTGGGGATGGTCTCCCAACGGGGAAGGGGTGCCCGTCGGACCCTGACCCCCCTGATGGCCTGCATACTGGCAGTGGCCTACCCTGAGTTGGATGGGCGCTTGAGGGCATCACAGCAGCCACAATGGGGTGAGTCCAGTGGGTATAATTACAAAGTATGGCTGGTAGGGTGGTATCTGGGTGGTGGTTGTGTGTTAGTGGGTGCCCCTAAGGCCAGGCCAGACATAGCAGCTTAAGTCCTCTGAAGGGTAATGGTTGCATGGCAAATACAGGTAACCTAGCTTGTTAGTATTCACTTCTAGGCAAGGCTGCATGGGTACCAGGTGTGCTGCAGTTGGCAGTGTGTGCTCCTCCTGATGCCTTGGTGACTAGCCATTTCACTGGTAGTGTAATGCATAGTGCGTAGGCCTGTTTCCTGTGTATGAGGGTGCTGTGTACACGAACGGTGGTGTTGGTTCAGTCACTGACCCAGTGTATCCTTTGTCTCTCCAACCATCCCATGAACCTGCACCCAAAAACAGCAGACTGTCACCTTCTACAACCACTCCCTCTTCCTCCACTCCCAGACCTTCTCCCTCTTCCTGCCCCAATGTCCCTAGGAAGCTTTTCCTCTCCATCGTTGACCTCTTCCCTACCCCTCCTTCCCCCGTCCTTCACGTCAGTACAGGGTGGTCAAAACCCAGGCAAGCACCTCAGTCACCCAATCCACGGGCACAGTAGTATTCCTAGAAACTCCAGGTGGGAAAGGATCCCGGCCACCAGCCAGCCAGACATAAAGGGTGCCTGCCCCAAGTGCTTCAAGGAAGGGCAAGGAGCGAGCCCCAGATGCAGGAATGAAGGGCATGGAGCCAGGTCCAGCTGCAGGAAGGAAGGGCAAGGAGCCAGCTACAGCTGCAGGAAGGAAGGGCAAGGAGCCACTCCCAGCTGCAGGAAGAAAGGGCAAGGAGCCACCCCCAGCTACAGCAAGGAAGGGCAAGGGGCCTGCAGCAGCAGGCAATAAGGACAAGGGGCCTGGTGCTTGGACTCTGTTGGAGCCCACACCACCAACCATGGTGGTGCAGCCATCCGAGGCTGCAGGGGATGGGCTGGGGCCTCCCCCCACAACCACCAGCAGCAGCAGCAGCACCAGGGGGCAGCCGTCCAAGGCTGCAGGGGATGGGCTGGAGCCTCCCCCCACCACCACCCCCAGCTCTGCCACCAGCACCATCAGCAGAAGCAGCAGCACCAGTGGGCAACCATCTGAGGCTGCAGGGGATGGGCTGGAGCCTCCCCCCACAACCACCACCAGCAGCAGCACCAGTGGGCAGCCGTTTGAGGCTGCAGGGGATGGGCTGGAACCTCCCCCCACCATCACCACCAGCCCTGCCAGCAGCACTACCACCAGCACCAGCAGCAGCAGCACCAGTAGGCAGCCGTCCAAGGCTGCAGGGGATGGGCTGGAGCCACCCCCCACCACCACCACCAGCTCCGTCAGCAGCACCGCCACCAGCAACACTACCAGCAGCAGCAACACCAGTGGGCAGCTGTCCGATGCTGCAGGGGATGGGCTAGAGCCTCCCCCACCACTACCAGCAGCAGCAGCACCACTGCAACCACTGAACAGCCATCACCGACGGCAGACATTCTGTAAACCTTCCTGCATGGGCAGTTGTGCGGCCTGCCCCTTGCAAATCCTGTGGGTATGACACCCAGCTGAGAGACTGTGACCTTGCTCTCCCCAAGATCTGCATCACAGGGCACAATGCCCCCTCCAGAACCAGTGGAGATGCCATCAACTCACCCCATCCTCACGAGGATGAAGCTCACTGGGCACAATACCCCTTCCAGAACCAGTTGAGATGCCATCCACTCACCCCATCCTCCCCAGTATAAAGCTCACTGGGCACAATGCCCCCTCCAGAACCAGTGGAGAAGCCATCCACTTGAAAGACTGTGGACTTGCACTCCCCAGAACAAAGCACAGGGCGTGTTACCCCTCCAGAGCCAGTGAGCAAGTCGCCCACTTGAGAGACTGTGACCTTGCACTCTCCCGGACAAAGCACAGGGCATGTTGCCCCCACCAGGACCAGTGGCATTGTACCATCTGCTGGCTGACATGCCCCCTTGTTCCCCATCCCCCTGAGGTGCCTGCCTATTTTCGACCTGATGCCCCTGCAGTGTTCTCTTCATGTTGTTTCAGGACTGAAGTGGGGCCTTGGACTTTGTAATATGGCCCTGTGGCCCACGGCCATTGAGGACAGGGCAGTGTCCCTTCATTTGTAAATATGTATATACTTTTTGATTTGGATGCCTGTATTGCTACTAGTTTATCTTATTACACTCACTTTTAGCTATTGGAGTTGTCCTTGCATTATTCCTGAGGGGTACGGGGTAAATATGTTATGTTTCTGCATCTGCTTGTGTGTATGGTGTTGAGGGTGGGGTGTTGCGTGTTGTGTGTATGTGTCGCTCTCTTTTTCCTCCCCCCTCCCCTGTGTGCTAGGCGGCTGTACTCACTGTGGCCGTCTTCGCCGTCATTGGTCTTCGTAGTGGAGCAGGACGTAAATCAACATTGGGAATATATGTAGCTCGGGCTCCATGGCGTTGTGGTTTTTCTCTGAGTCTCCACAGGTGAGTCCTTTGACTTCTGAGAACCGCCAGGCTTTTGATGTCGTTAGTACTGCCCCAAAAAAGGTGGTGGTTTCCTGTGTCTTAATATAGTGGGCGGAACATTGGCTTCTGCCTGGATGTTACCGCCGTGGTGCCTTGTGATTCCGCCCTGGAGCCGGTGTGTGAAAGTGGCTGTCTGTCTGAGCTGTTTCCGCCATGGTCATAATTTAGCAGTATTTACCGCCAGCCTGTTGGTGGTATTACTGCCACTTTATCACCAACCGCCAGGGTTATACTGAGGGCCTATGTGTGATACATAAAATGTAACTTAAAATGATTTATCTATCAAAATATAAGTATGATTGCGTATGAGAAAAATATTAGTACAAAACTCAGCTCCACAAGTTCACTTTAGGGATCCCTCCCCTCTGTGACTTTTGAATTTGACCCCCATTCTTTTGCTTATGTAGAGAAAAGTCTTGGTGCTAATATGATTGTTTTCTTCAGATGTGAGCCATCTTCCCGTCTGATCCTACTCTGTTCAGTTAACAAGATTGTTCCCTGTGTGACTACAGAAAGTCATCAACTAATGGTATTCCCCTCTATGTCGTGTTTCTTGACTACTATAATACTGCCTATCTGAGTAGTCAATCTCTTTAATACAGTGACTTCAATTCATTTAATATCAAGCAGACCATTTGGTGACTGTAACACTGAGGGCCTGATTTAGAACTTGGTGGAGGGGAATACTCCGTCACAAACATGACAGATATCCTGTCTGCTGTATTACAATCCCATTATATTCTAGTATTCCATCTGTCAAGATTTAAATTAGGCGCTGAGGTTCTGCAGTGTTCCTATTTTGAAAGCCTATTTTGAAACAAATCCATTGGTCCTTTTCTGATGCACAAATCTTCGTCAAAGAACTATGGCATTGTATTTATCATCACTTGTCTTATAGACATAGAATGAGCAAAACCTTTGATACATTTGCCTTTATGTCAAGTGCCTAGAGGCATTTACAATACAACTCCATACTTCAATTTTAAGAAACTAGTTGATTACACTCCATTTCATATATTATTTGAACCCCATCAATTCCTTCTGAGAGTCACACTCCCACAAGCCGAGAATTGGAAGCTGTGCTTTCTCCATTTTTGCCTGGTCTCTTTGGAAGTCTCTGCATCTTCAATTCAGACTACGCTCATTGAGCAAGTAGTTCTGCAAATATACAAAGGCCTTTCTGTTTTTTGATAACACTTACACTTAAGTGCGTGTCATTTCACTCCTATCAGCACCAAGAATACCTCTGGGAGCTCTCAAAGTAACCTATAACAAGAAATTACCTTTAAAAAAACTTATGACGTTATCTATAGAATTACAACATTATGTATGGCTTTGAACAAAATTATGCAAAATATTTAGATTTAACACTTCTGACATGAAGCTTGTGTGGCAGGCACGCAAAAGACATTTTCAAAATTTGGCTTTTTGTGGACTCGACCGTGTGATGTTTAATTTATTATCCTATTATGCATGCAAATAACTGATATTTTTCATGACTCAATTGATAATGTCACATGTTATGTAGCAAGCACCCTGCTACCATTTGTATTGTGCCATTCTGGGTGGCATCAGGCCTCAGGCCTCGGGGTCAACTGGTCTAAGTCTTGTCTGTTCCATCTCAGTCCGGATTACCCACCGCAAAACTTGACTGCAGATGTGCGCCTATTCCATTGGGAACCACTCACTTTCAGATACTTATGCAGATGGATATACCACAACACACATAATCTAATTGATGGTAACCTCACCAGAGCTATTGCCTCCCTTTGTCCCAAACGGATGTTTTGAAACACACATCCCCTCACTGTTCACAGTATAGTATCGTTAGCTAAAATAGTGATGCGTCTGCAACTATTAGATTTTCTTCATCACCACCCAGTGCACATACCCCGCAGAACAATCCGCATCTTGCATGGCATGCTAAGGGGCTTCCCCTGGAACAGGCCAGGCATGTGTCACACTGCATAAGCTACAGCTCCCGGTGGACCAAAGGTGCCTTGGTGCCCCCAATTTCGAACACTATTACTTAGCTGCACAGCCGGAGTTGCTCTCTTGCTGGCTTGCCAGTCACTTGTTGGAGGATTTGGGAACACCCATGACAGACAGAGAACGCCCACGGCAGGCAGAGCACTACCCCGTCCGTGATGTAGTTGGGAGGGATGGAATGGCAACTTGGGAAACCACTGGAATGGTGACGCTGGGCACATTATTCCAAAACGGAGTACTCATCCCAATTGCACAGCTCAAAATGGATTGTTAATTGCCAACTGGCCATTTTCTGGTATATAATAGACTATTACCCAAAATACAACGTCTCTGGCAGATTATGGAAATAGAGCCACATGCACACTCCATAATATTGGTGGAGGCCACTGACTCATTACTTGGCTCACTCGATCATTAGAATACATTTCACAGGACCCCTTACTGCCCACAAGATGGAAGTGGGAGCAAGACATAGGCCGAGAAATATCCCAGAAAGAGAAGGGACAAGACATTAGAATATCTTGTAATCTTTCCTACATCAATAAATTAAGCAATCACAGGTATTTGTAGAGTGCAAACTAGTTTCTCCAGGGGTTTTCCAGGTGCTGGGGTGAATCTGCAAGCCTTGTCCGGCTTGTGATGAAGGTCAAAGGGCCAAGTCTTGAGCTGTCTTCTTGGTCTGCTGGTGGTGGAGGTCTAAGAGCCATGTCTTGATCTATCTTCTGAAGTGTTCTAGTGAAGGGGAGGTGCACAGGTGGAGGGGGAGGTTGTTCAAGGACTTGCTGTGAGGTGGGAGAAGGAGCAGCCTCCGAGGGATTCCTGATGGAAGGGGGGACGTAGGCAAAGTCGAGGTTGGTTGAGTGGCGCTCTCTGGTAAGTCCATGGAATGTGATGCATTTGTTGTTATAGGCCAGTCCAGCATCATGGAGGGCCTTGTAGGGGTGTGTGAGGAGCTTGAAGTGGCACCTTTGCTGGATATGAAGCCAGTGGAGAGTCCTGAGGTGGGGAGAGATGCTGATTCTTCTGAGAAGGTGGAAGACAAGTCTCACTGCTGCGTTTTGGAGGGTCTGGAGGTGGTTCAAGAGCTGCTTCATGGTTCTGGCATAGAGTGGGTTTCTGTAGTCGAGATGGCTGGTGATGAGGACCTGGGTGACTGTCTTTCTGGTCGTGATGGGGATCCATCAGAAGATCTTGCAGAGCATGCAGAGGATATGGAAGCAGGCAGAGGAGACGAGGATGATCTGTTGTTTCATGCTGAGTTGGGTGGATATTGCTGAGGATGAATGTGTGGTTGGCAGAGGTGGGGGGGGGCGCCTAGGGTGGCGGGCCACTATGTGTCGTCCCAGGGAGAGGGTTTTTTCCGGAAGGTGAGGATTTCTGTCTTGTCCAAATTTAGCTTGAAGCAGTTGGTCCTCATCCAAGTGGCTACTTCGGCCATGGTGTTTTGGAAGTTAATTTGTGTGGTGGAGGATTTGTCAGTGAGGGATAGGATGCCCTGCCTATCATCGGTGTTGGAGATGATGATAAAGCTGTGTGTGAGTGCGATATCAGCCAGTGGAGTCATGTAAGTAATGAAGAGGATAGAGCTGAGGGAGAGCCCTGCGGAACGCCGCAGATGATGTCTTTGGGTGCTGAGACGAAGGGCGGGAGGAGAATCCTCTACGTTCAGCCAGAGATTAAGGAGACCATCCAATGCTGTGGAGTGTAGTATTGAGGGTGTGGTGGGAGACAGCGTCAAAGGCTGATGGACTTTTCCAAGACTTTGCCAGGGAAAGGGAGGAGCAAGACAGGGCGGTATTCTTGAGCTCATTAGAGTCAGACGAGGGCTTCTTCAGGAGGGGCTTGACCACAGCGTGCTTCCAGGCGTCAGGACAGTGGCTGTGAAGATTGTGGAGTAGGGGATTTTTGTGAGGGAGGCTCCGATTACTTCTCTTCCTAGGTTGTAGAAGAAGTGTGGGCAGGGGTCAGCAGGGGATCCAGAGTAGATGGAGGTCATGATGGTGACTTTGTGTTCGGTGGAGCGCTGTTTCCATTCAGAACTTCAGTGGAGAGGGGAGGTGTGAGGTGGTGTGCAGGGGTGGTCGAGATCAGTGGACTGGGGTCGAAGTTGCTGTAGATATTAAGAATCCTGTGGTGGAAGTAGTCCAAGAGCGTGTCACACAGGGCTTGGGAGGGGTGGATTGTGTTCTCTGTGGTGAATTCTCTGACGATGCTGAACAATTCTTTGGTATGGTTAGTGCTAGCCTTGATGTGGGTGCTTAGTGCTTCTTTCTTGGTCTCCCTTATACAGTGGTGGTAACTGCTGAGGGCAGACCTGAAAGAGTCGAGGTTGGTAGGGATCTTGTTGATGCACCAGTGTCGCCCTAGTTTCCTTCAGTGGTGTTTGAGGCTTAGGAGTTCTGGGGTGAACCATTTGGCTTGCTTGGAGGGCTTCCTGTTGGTGGTGCACTTCAGGGAGGCTATGGTGTTGGTGGCAGAGGAGATCCATTTGGAGAAGTTTTGAATGCGGTGTTCAAGGGTGTCTGCTGGGAAGGGTCTTGCTTCTTTGAGGGTGGAGAGCCAGGAATTTTCAGTGATTTTGCTTCAGTTGCGGGTGCGGAGGGTCAGGGATCTCGTCAGGGCTTCAGGCCGTTCCTTGGTGGGGAAGTGGATGATCTGGTGGTCAGTCCAGGTGTAGGAAAGTACCATCTTGCCTGGCATGTTACCCCCATATTTCACTGTATATATGTTGTTTTAGTCTATGTGTCACTGGGACCCTGCCAGGCATGTGCGCTGTATGTGTTCCCTGTGTGATGACTAACTGTCTCACTGAGGCTCTGCTAACCAGAACCTCAGTGGTTATGCTCTCTCTGCTTTCCAAATTGTCACTAACAGGCTAGTGACCAATTTCACCAATTCACATTGGCATACTGGAACACCCTTATAATTCCCTAGTATATGGTACTGAGGTACCCAGGGTATTGGGGTTCCAGGAGATCCCTATGGGCTGCAGCATTTCTTTTGCCACCCATAGGGAGATCTGAAAATTCTTACACAGGCCTGCTAGTGCAGCTTGAGTGAAATAACGTCCATGTTATTTCACAGCCATTTACCACTGCACTTAAGTAACTTATAAGTCACCTATATGTCTAACCTTCACCTGGTGAAGGTTGGGTGCAAAATTATTTAGTGTGAGGGCACCCTGGCACTAGCCAAGGTGCCCCCACATCGTTCAGGGCAAATTCCCCGGACTTTGTGAGTGCGGGGACACCATTACACACGTGCACTGTACATAGGTCTCTACCTATGTACAGCGTCACAATGGTAACTCCGAACATGGCCATGTAATATGTCTAGAATCATGGAATTGTCCCCCGCGTCTCTAGCACAGAACCCGGGTACTGCCAAACTGCCTTTCAGGGGTTTTCACTGCAGCTGCTGCTGCCAACCCCTCAGACAGGTTTCTGCCCTCCTGGGGTCCAGGCAGGCCTGGCCCAGGAAGGCAGAACAAAGGACTTCCTCTGAGAGAGGGTGTTACACCCTCTCCCTTTGGAAATAGGTGTCAGGGCTGGGGAGGAGTAGCCTCCCCCAGCCTCTGGAAATGCTTTGGTGGGCACAAATGGTGCCCATCTCTGCATAAGCCAGTCTACAACGGTTCAGGGATCCCCCAGCCCTGCTCTGGCGCGAAACTGGACAAAGGAAAGGGGAGTGACCTCTTCCCTGACCTGCACCTCCCAGGGTAGGTGCTCAGAGCTCCTCCAGCGTGCCCAAGACCTCTGCCATCTTGGATTCAGAGATGTGCTGGCACACTGGACTGCTCTGAGTGGCCAGTGCCAGCAGGTGACGTCAGAGACTCCCTCTAATAGGCTCTTACCTCTCTTAGTAGCCAATCCTCCTTCATAGGTAGCCAAACCTCCTTTTCTGGCTATTTAGGGTCTCTGCTTTGGGGAATTCTTCAGATACCGAATGCAACAGCTCACCAGAGTTCCTTTGCATCTCCCTCTTCACCTTCTGCCAAAGGATCGACCACTGACTGCTCAGGACGCCTGCAAAACTGCAACAAAGTAGCAAAGACGACTACTGCAACCTTGTATCGCTTCATCCTGCCGGCTTTCTCGACTGTTTCCTGGTGGTGCATGCTCTGGGGGTAGCCTACCTCCTTCTTGCACCAGGAGCTCTGAAGAAATCTCCTGTGGGTCGACGGAATCTTCCCCCTGCAACCGCAGGCAACAAAAGACTGCATCACTGGTCCCCTGTGTCCCCTCTCAGCACGACGAGCGTGGTCCCTGGAATTCAGCAACTCTGTCCAAGTGACTCCCACAGTCCATTGACTCTTTAGTCCAAGTTTGGTGGAGGTAAGTCCTTGCCTCCCCACGCTAGACTGCATTGCTGGGTACAGCGTGATTTGCAGCTGCTCCGGCTCCTGTTCACTCTTCCAGGATTTCCTTTGTGCACAGCCAAGCCTGGGTCCCTGATACTCCAACCTGCAGTTCACAACCTTCTGAGTTGTCCTCTGGCGTCGTGGAACTCCCTTTTCTGACTTCGGGTAGACTCCAGTTCACTCCTCTTCTAAGTGCCTGTTCCGGTACTTATGCAGGTGCTGCCTGCTTCTGTGAGGGCTCCCTGACTTGCTGGCCGCCCCCTCTGTCTCCTCATCCAAGTGGCGACATCCTGGTCCCTCCTGGGCCACAGCAGCATCCAAAAACCCTAACTGTGATGCTTGCAGCTAGCAAGGCTTGTTTGTGGTCTTTCTGCATGGGAACACCTCTGCAAGCTTCTTCACGACGTGGGACATCCATCCTCCAAAGGGGAAGTTCCTAGTCCTCTTCGTTCTTGCAGAACACCAAGCTTCTTCCACCCAGTGGCAGCTTCCTTGCACCATCAGCTGGCATTTCCTGGGCTCCTGCCCACTCTTGACACTGTCGCGACTATTGGACTTGGTCCCTTTGTCTTACAGGTACTCAGGTCTGGAAATCCACTGTTGTTGCATTGCTGGTGTTGGTTTTCTTTGCAGAATCCCCCTATCATGACTTCTGTGCTCTATGGGGGTTGGGGTGGGCTATTCTTCTAACCATCACTGCTTTCTTACAGTCCCAGCATCCCTCTACAAGCTCACATACATTTGGGGTCCATTCGTGGTTCGCATTCCACTTTGGTTTGTGTTGCCCCTATACCTATGTGCTCCTATTGCAATCTATTGTAACTTTACACTGCTTGAATTACTTCCTTTTGCTATTACTGCATAATTTTGGTATTGTGTACATATATCTTGTGTATATTTGGCATCCTCATACTGATGGTACTCACTGAGATACTTTTGGCATATTGTCATAAAAATAAAGTACCTTTATTTTTAGTATATCTGTGTATTGTGTTTTCTTATGATATTGTGCATATGACACCAGTGGTATAGTAGGAGCTTTACATGTCTCCTAGTTCAGCCTAAGCTGCTTTGCCATAGCTACCTTCTATCAGCCTTAGCTGCTAGAAACACCTCTTCTACACTAATAAGGGATAACTGGACCTGGCACAAGGTGTAAGTACCTCTGGTACCCACTACAAGCCAGGCCAGGCTCCTACACCACGTTACTTAGGTGGTGTGGGATAACTTGGCTCTGTCGCTGTTGGAGAAGGTGGGGCCCAGATTGTGTCCTGAGCTGATGCTCATGTTCTCGAGGAGCAAGTTGGAGTTGGAGTCATCTGGTTCCTCTAAAAGGAAGCTGAGGTCACCCAGGAAGATGGACAACCAGGTGGGCAATGAAGTGTGGGATGGAGTTGCAAAAGCCGTGGGGGCCCAGGGGTTAGGAGGTAAGGGTTCCTCTGATAGTGGTTTGGCAACAGCTTTGATCTGGAAGTTGAGGTGTTCTATGATCGGGGTTGTGTTGTCGTTCGAGGTGGAGCAGCAGGATACATTAAAAATAGGACCTCATTATGACATTGGGGGTAAATCCTGCTTACTGCCATGCTGATCATCACCAACTTACTACAGCGGCGGCAGATATCCACTCACCATATTATGACACACACACCAATCCGACAGAATACAGCCACAGACACAAATCCGCCAGATCAAAGGTCAGTGATAAAGTGGCAGTATCAAAACCCACACCGTTATGCCAACAGAACAATGCCCACCACATTATGACCCACGAATCACCACAGTGGACATTCAACTGCGGTAAACCATTGGCGGTATATACTGCCGCGCTCACAAAGGACACCCCTATACAAAACAACACTACATTGGCCAATTCAAGCACACACCTGAAACCCATACACACACCACACCCATACCACTATAAAACACTATAAAACACACAACACAAACTTTCAACAATTATCACCCCATACCTGCATGCCATCCCATATACCCTCACCCTCACTCCTATCACTCCAATACATCCCATACACCCCACCATCACATCTTACTAATCCCAATGCCAAGCCCTGCATGCTGTACCAATTCATGGACACCCCTCACAGCCCTGCATGGACAGTCATCACTAAAGCATGCATAGCAGAGAGAACTAACAATCCCACCATACACCAACATACACAAGTAAAAGCTGGCAGGGCAACACCAACCATAGAGGGGAAGCCAGGGATGTACAAAATGTCATACACATCAACTATAACACATCATTTATAACCCCATAGACATCCCAGCCAGTGTCACCGGAGAGGAGGTGCCACCACTATCCAGTCCCCCAACAGAAGAGGCCCACAGTAATGACAGTAACTCTGGACCCCAGGATCTGGACAATATACTTGGTCCATCAGGGACCACTGGACAGCTGGTTACCCAAGCCCAGACACAGAACAAAACAGAGCCTCCCCCATCAGTGTCTAAAACCACAGCACCCACCCAGCGTACCCAAACCTCTGTCCCCAGGACACATGTCAATCAGCAGTGTGCCTACCTATACAGGGATCCCAGTCTACACCTCGTACCCAAGACAATCAGGGACCTGGGGTCAGTGGCAGTGGGCACACGGTTCAGGGGACAGAGGCCCAGGCTGAAGTGAAATATGTGTTTTTGACCACTGACTTTGTGTTGCACTACTTTGCACCTGGATTAGCTGTCTAGTGTTAACCAATGGCAGATTACATTTTGTATTCAGTTTAGCTGCCTATTGACTTTATCGTAGCATTAGGCAGTTGAGACCTTGTTAAATCCATCTGTGTTATTCCACATTGTAAACTGTGCTTGTTTTCATATTCTTTCTCACCGAAGAGCTAGGTCATATTATCACCAAACAATTAGTCAGTCAGCACGATAAGAATGAACCAGACTTCTGTTTTTTGTGCAAGCAAGGGAACAGTTTGGCCTTGGTAGAAATGCCTTGGGATGTTGACCAATTCTCAACGTGTTCCTTTCAACTCTGACCTACATTAGCCCGCATGTTTGAATATTTCTTTTTTATGGGAGGGCTTTTTCTAGAAAGCCCTCTTCGCTTCTTTAAGATATAAAAAGGTGGCCCTGCTCAGTAGCGGTAGAATTTCCAAGACCTCGGTCAGGGTTAGACGTTGAATTCCTGACATATCTGTCCAGTGAGGGGGGAGGTCTCTTTCTCGCAGTTGAACGGGGTCATCTTCTTGCTGGCATGAGAAAGATGACGAGCTTGGCAGGCAATACGTTGATGAATTTCTACTTTATTCTTTGCTTTGCATAATCATAACTACATATATTTGCTGTGTACATTGCAGTTGAGAATCATTTGGGTATATTATCATTTCATTGCTGTGACTATTGTTGAACGTGTACTTTCGACCTACTATTTTCCTTTTTTAGGAACCTCATGGTGAAATAATAATAAATGTCTTCTTTGACCTGAGAAGTGCATTCCAGAGATTTAAGTCAGCTCAGTCATTAGTGAAAGCAAAACACAGACCATTAGGGACACTGGGAAGACTGCTGTGCGCCAGGGGGAGGACAGGCCCAGGGAACCGTCTCTCCAGGAGGCACTCTCTGAGATCCTGGGAGCCTATCCACATTCCTAGGACACGATGGGCCAGATCCTGAACAAAGTGCAGGAGAACAGGAGGCTGCAGGAGGGAAAGTACCAGGGTATCAGAGAGGACTTTCAGGCCATCAACAACACCCTGATCTCCATAGTAGGGTTGCTGCCAGACATGGCCAACATTATGAGGGAGGCAGCCTCACACCAGTGGGCCCCTTCCACTAGCCAATCATCTGAACAGCCTTCAACTTCCTCTGCCGCTAGTGGCCAGGAGGCCCCGCTACAGGACTCACAGGCCACCAGCACCCCCCCCTGCAGAAGGTGAACAACCCTGCAAATGTTCCCTCCGATTAAGACAGAAGCCAGAGACACTTGCCAAGACCCCTGCCAGGAAATAAGACTCTCCTGATTGTCCCCCTTGTGTTCCACACAGTCACCCTGTCCACCTTGAACTGCCATTGCTCCCCTTCCTATGTCCCCTTGGGTAATGCACCTGTGCTACAAACAGACTGGAACAATACCATGGACTTTCCTCCATCATCACCCCATCCCATTGCACTTTCCCCCGATATGTTAGCACTTTAATAAACACTTTTTGATAAAAATAGATTTAGAGTATGTCATGTATTTCAAGTATATATTGATTGAAACAGGTACAACCAGTGCAAAAGAATTGTACGTAGAATGAGCATAGAGTTAATGACCCGTAGCTGGCTGTTGTGATCACACCAGGAGTATTTTTCAAATCACCAACCTCTGCAAAATGAAAAGCCAGAGGCAACAGTAAGTGGGCATAGAAGTGGGAAATACCAGCATGCCAATGCCACACAGAATACAACCAAAGTCATTGACATGAAAAATTACACTGTCTCACCTATGTGTCATTGGAAATACTGACAGATTACAGTTGTTCTGTTGTCCTCATCCTCTGCCTCCTCATCCTCACTGTCCACAGGGTCAACTGCTGCCACAGGGGCATCTCCAGTCTCCTCCTCCTGCAGAAAAGGGACATGTCGTCTGAGGGCCAGGTTGTGCAATATACAGCATGCAACTACTATCTGGCAGACCTTCTTGGGTGAGTAGCACAGCGGTTCAGCTGTTAGATGGAGGCAACTGAACCTGGCCTTCAGAAGGCCAAAGGTTCTCTCAATTATCCTTCTGGTTTACCCATGTGCCTCATTATAACGTTCTTCTGCTCTTGTCCTGGCATTCCTCACAGGGGTCAGCAGCCATGATAGGTTTGAATAACCAGAGTCACCTGCAAATATTGAGGGACAACATTTAGCCACACGCTATCCTATATGGCCCACACCATACCCATACACCAACGCATACTGGGTGGGAACCTGGGCTCACCTATTAGCCACACCCTGTGCCTCTATAGTTATACCATCATATTTGGGATGCTACTATTACTCAGGTCAAAGGCATCATGCAGGGACCCAGGGTACTTAGCCTTGATGTGGGAGATGTACTGGTCCACCAAGTACACCATCTGCACATTGATAGAGTGGAAACTCTAATGATTCCTAAACACCTGTTCATTCTGGCCGGGGTGGACAAATGCAATATGTGTTCCGTCAATCGCCTCAATTATATTGGGGATATGTCCCATTGCATAAAACTCAGCCTTCACAGTGGCCAAATCCTCAACCTGGGGGGGATGCAATGTAGCCGCACATGTGCTTTATCAGGGCAGACAATACTCTTGTCAGCAGTATAGAGAACATTGGCTGTGACATTCCTGCTGCCAAGCCCATTGTCACTTGGAAAGAACCAGTTGTCAGGAAATGGAGCACTGATAGAATTGCACAAGAGGGTGGATCCCAGTGGGATGATGGATAGCAGATATCAGGTCAGGCTTCAATTGAGCACACAGCTCTGTGATTGTGGCCCTGTCCAGTCTATAGGAGAGTATTATGTGCCTGTCCTCCTTGTGTAGCCAAGTCCACCAAGGGTCTGTACACGGGGGTATGTATCCATCTCCTATTCATCTGCAGCAGTAGGAATCTAATGGACAAAAGAGTGAGGAGCCTGTCACAAACTGAACAATGGAGCCACAACAGTAGTTTGCAATCTGTATACATGAAATAGGTCAGTGTGATCTGTAAAGTATGTGCCTATTTCTCCTATGACGCAGCATTATTCCATAGGCCTGCTCCCCCTGAAATGGCATCCACCTGTGTGGAGGGACAGGTGTAAGTGAGGTAATGTCTCTGACGTTGTGTGCAGTGGTGGGAGGCGGTCGGAAATTCCTCATTGGTGACTATTGGGCCTTATGGGGTACAGTGGCCAATGGTGGTCTACACCGGCGGTGACAGTATGCACCGCCGCTGACGTGACCACCATTTTGTATCTGATTCCTCACTTGTTTCCTGACCCTCCATAGGAGAGGACCTACACTCAATGTGCTGCTGTGACCTGTGTCTGGAACCTGCCGTGGTCTGTGTGACCAGGGAAAGGGCCCCAGCCTTCACTTCTGAGGACTTGCAGAGACTGGTGGATGGGGTCCTACCCCATTACGGACTGCTGTATGGGCCTCCAGACCAACAGGTGAGTACACTGTGGGCACGATGCATTTGTCATGCATGTGTGTGTGAAGGCATCATGTAAGGGGGGAGTGATGTCCTCCTGGCTGGGTACACATTGAGTGCTGGGCTATGTGTGTGCCAATAGTGCTGTAAACGGATATGGTACCTGGCTGTACTGTTTGTCTAATGGTGTTCTCCTGTCTGTATTGCCTCTGCTGGTCAGTGCCCATCAACCGAATGGTATATGATGTGCCATCACCAAGGAGGTGAGGACCCTGGTGGTCTATGGCAGGAGAGCACCCACTGTCACAAATGGTGTGAGGACCTGAGATGCTGGGCACAGAAGACCGCAGAAGCCCAGCTGGGGAATGGCCTCCCAACGAGGAAGGGGTGCCCATCGAACCCTGACCCCCCTGATGACCTGCATACTGCCGGTAGCCTATCCAGAGCTGCATGGGCTCTTGAGGGCAACACAGCAGCCACAAGGGGGTGATTAAAGTGGCTATCATTACAACTTACGGCTGGTGGAGTGGTATCTGGGTGGTGGTTTTGTGTCAGTGGATGCCCCGAGGCCAGGCCAGACATAGCAGCGTAGGTCTTCCGGTAGCTAAGGGTCTGAAGGGGAAATACTGCCTAACTAGCTTGTTAGCATCCACTACTTGTCAGGGCTGTGTGGGTCCCAGATGTGCTGCAGTTGGCGGTGTGTGATCCTCCTCATGCCTTGGTGGCTAGCAATATCACTGGTAGTGCAATGCATAGTGCATAGGCCTGTTTCCTGTGTGTGTAGGTGCTGTGTACGCCAAAGGTGGTGTTGGTGCAGTCATTGACCCACTGTATCCTTTGTCTCTCTCCCCACTTTCTCATTTTGTCATCCTGTCCTTATGTGCATTAGCATCATCTGGTGGAGGAGCAGAGGCACCGTTGACAGAGGGAGCTGCATCCCACAGGACCCAGGAGGCAGAGCCTACCGACGCTGAGGGCATGAGTAGGATGGGGGCAAGGGGAGCACCAGGGCAGAGACTGGAGGGGTCAATACAGGCTCACATACCGAGATACTCAGCTCCCTGGCGGTTGCGTACACCTCTGTGACCACCCCAGCTACAGGTACAGCCGCCACCCCCCATACCAGCACCGCCATCCCAGCAGCCCCTCAGTGAGTTGCCCGTGCCCACTCACCCAGGAGGGTGGGCATCTCCTTCGCCCCAGGCACCTCACACCCTTCCCCAGTGAGCCCTGCTGCCCTGAGATCCATCTCTGTAGGGCAATCAACCATTGTGAATGCCATCCAGGGGCTAGCAGCCCAGATGCAGCAATCTAATGCATTCCTGGAGGGCATTTAGAGTGGATTGGCGGCCCAACAGAGATTGACCCAGGATCTGGTCTCCTCTCTGATGGCAGCCATTGTCCCTGTTTCAACCATCCCCCCTCCAAATACCACTTCCCAGTCCCATTCTCCTCAACCCCAACCCATCCCAGGCACACAGCCATACGAGCATGCACACAGCACAACACCCAAAAGTGTCACGGGCAAAAAACAAGCACCACACTTCATCCCACAGATACTCACACAAACACCATTCAGTTGCAGACACAACAACATCCACTATTTCCACTGTCTCGCCCTCCTCCTCCTCCTCTGCCTCCCACCCAGTTACATCCACACTCACAGCTGCATGCACTACATCATCCACTACCTGCATCATCACCACACCAAGCAGAACACAAACCTCAACGGCAGACACATCCACAACATCCATGCACATGTCCCCCGTGTCCTCTCCCATCATGTCTGTCCCCCCTCGTAATGTACACAAACGCAAGCACTCCCACACCCAACAGCCATCCACCTCACAACAGCATACAACCCATGCACCTGCAACCAAATCCAGGAAACACCTCCAACAACCACTCCATCATCCTCCATTCCCATTTCTTTTTCCTCTTTTCGCCCCAATGTCCCTAAAAAGCTTTTCCTTCCCACCATTAACCTCTTCCCTACCCCCGTCCTGCACGTATGGCCAGGGTATCAAGAACCAAGCCAAGCACCTCCACCAAACAGTCCACGGGCCCAGTTCCTTCAGCACCTACTCGTGGTGGAAAGGATTCCAGGCGACAAATACTGAAGGGTAAGGAGCCTGCACCAACCATCAAAAAGGGGAAGGAACATGCTCCAACCAGCAAAAAGGGGAAGGAGCCTGCACCAGCCAGCAGAAAGAGGAAGGAGCCTGCACCAGCCAGCAGAAAGGGGAAGGAGCCTGAACCAGCCAGCAGAAAGGGGAAGGAGCCTGCACTAGCCAGCAGAAAGGGAAAGGAGCCTGCGCCAGCCAGCAGAAAGGGCAAGGATCCTGCACCAGCCAGCAGAAAGGGCAAGGAGCCTGCACCAGCAGCTGTCACAGAGTCCCCACCGCCAGCTGTGGTTATGCAGCTTCAGTCAGTGCAGAGGCTGAGCAGGACCCTCCCACCACCACCACAGTGCAGCCATCGAAGTGTGCAGGGGCTGAGCAGGAGCCTCCCACTACCACCACCACCACAGTGCAGCCATTGGAGGGTGCAGCGGCTGAGCAGGAGCCTCCCACTACCACCACCACCGTCACCACAATGCAGTCATCGGAGGGTGCAGAGTCAGAGCAGGTGCCTCCCACTACCACCACCACTACAGTGCAGCCATCACCGCCGGTGGACGCCATATGATCTAGCCTCCATGGGCTGCTGTGCGGCCTGTCCCCTACAGAACCAGTGGGGTATTCACCCACTTGAGAGACTGTGACCTTGCATTCCCCAGGACCAAGCACAGGGCATGTTGCCCCCTCCAGAACCTGTGGGCAAGTCACCCACTTGAAAGACTGTGGCCTTGCACTCCCTAGGACCTAGGAATAAGCATGTTGCCCCCTCCAGAACCAGTGGGCAAGTCACCCACTCGAGAGACTGTGGCCTTGTACTCCCCAAGAACAAGCAATGGGCATGTTGCCCCCTCCAGAATCAGTGGGCAAGTCACCCACTCGAGAGACTGTGGCCTTGCACTCCCCAGGACCAAGCACAGGGCATGTTGCCCCCTCCAGAACCAGTGGGCAAGTCACCCATGAGAGAGACTGTGGCCTTGCCCTCCACAGGACCAAGCACAGGGCATGCTGCCCCCTCCTGAACCAGTAGGCAAGTCACCCACTTGAGAGACTGTGGCCTTGCCCTCCCCAGGACCAAGAACAGGGCATTTTGCCCCCTCCAGAACCAGTGGGCTTGTTTCCGCATGCAGCTGAGGTAACCCCCTCCCCCTGAGCTGCCTGCCTATTTGCCAATGATGCCCCTGCAGTGTTCTCTCCGTATTGGTGCAGGGAACGAGTGTATTGCCAAATTGAATTATTAATTTTGTGTTGATCTTATCACAATCACTTTAGTCAATTCCTGTCATCCTTGCATTATTCAGCCGATTTACTGGGATGAATTGTTTCCTTGTGAAGCTGGTTGTGTGTATGGTGTATGTATATGGTGTGTGTGTGCTGCATGTGTGCGTCACTCTCATTTTCCTTCGCTCTCCTTTGTGTACTAGGTGGCTGTTCTCACCATCATCGTCTTTGCCAGCGTTGGTGTTCGTGGTGGAGCATAACGTAGAAGATCATCAGGAATACTTGCAGTTCTGTTTCCATGGTGGCATGGTCCTTTCCTGAATCTTCAATGGCGAGTCCTTTCACTGCTGTGATGTGGTTCCACCAGGCTTTTGATGGTGTTGGTACCACCCAGGAAAAGGTCATGCCATGTCATTATAAGGTGGGTGGAACTTTGTCTTCCGCCTATGGTGACTGTTGTTCCTGCCCCGGCAGTCAGTGTGGTACATTGGCTGTGTTTCGGAGATCTAATCACCATGGTCATAATTTGGTGGTACTTACCGGCAGCCTGTTGGCGGTATTACCGCCACTTTATCACTGACCGCCAGGGTCGTAATGAGGGCCATAATATTCTTCACACGGCTTGGAAGTAAGGGAAAGTGAAGTAGTGCAAGTGAGCACTAATGAGTGAGCAAGACTGAGGGCCTCATTATGAGTTTGGTGGTCCGAGGACTGCCATGTTGATGGCGGAAGTCAGACTGCCAACAGGCTGGCAGAGAAGACTGTCAAATTATGACTTTGGGCGTGTTGCAAACAGAATACAGAAAAAACACCACCAGCACCTACAGTGTGGTCAGACCACCGTGGAAGATTGAAGGCACCAGCAGGCCAGCAGAAAACAAGTTTCCATCGGACTCATTACGAGGTTGCACACCACCAACATTTCCATTGCAGTTGGACCACCACAGAAAGGCAGGGTGAAGTGAACTGTATAAAAGGAGACACTCACCTCCAGGAAGCCATACTTGCCCAGAGCTGCCATGGACCCACAACTAGACATCATTCCGCTGCTCCTGCTCGCTGAACGACAACAGAGTATTTGCTGCCAATGACTACAGCATCTGTAAGTACACACACTCACCTGTTACAGTTCTATATTGTGACAGTTTGATACAGTTACATAACATACCATAGGGAGGAGGCTACAAGGGCAACACTCAGACATAACAGTACACCGACACGCACACTCACACTCACATATAACATCAAAGACACCCACACATACACAACACACACACTGCAGTCAGCACACTAACACACCACACATCAAGAACACACACTTATGCACAACAATATAGCACAGGCCCATTCTCACACAACCCCACATAACATACCACTACATCACACCAACACCACAACTGCAACATTATAAACACATTGTCAAGCACTCACAACTGACTCTGGCCAGGGATGCATCACACATACAATACAATGTACAACCAACAGGGAACAAACACACACAATTACACAAGTGTGCAACTTAGCAATCAACACACACATCAAATATACAGAGCACATCATATCTATCATACCGTGCACAGTACACGTACGCTCACACAGTCAAAGCACACAAAGCCACAGACCACAACAACAAACACATGTCAACAAAACCACCACACAATATGATCAAAACAACATGTCTGCAACATACACATGCCCATCACAGAAAACACACCCTATTACTGGGGGACAAAAGCACTGCAAACACCCTCACAAACTCCCTAAACAATACAGGAAGCACAAGCACTATATGCACACAAATACTCACACACAACCAATGTCAGGCAGGAATGAGCTAAACCTAGCAAAGGAAAATCAGGACAAAGATATAACCAGTAACGCAACAACTGGTTAGTCTGAATATATTATTATAAATTTCAAATAGAATAGTTCAAGGCCATTGGCCAGTCCAATTTAACATACAACCTAACACAAAGGTGCACCAAAGGCACTATATAGTGCCCCAACTTGACTCCTGACTTCCATGTAACCTTCCCAGGTAAGGGCATCAAGGGGATAGGCAGGCACCTCAGGGATGATCTGAGGGTGGTGGTGGAGGAGGGGGGTTTGGGCTTAGGCTTTGGAGGGGGGTTTGGTTTTGGCTTGAGGGAGTGTTGGGTCTTCTTGGAAGGGGTCAACTTCTAGGAGGAGGGGCATGTGTGCTGGCAGGATAGCTGGGGAGGCCTTTGAGGTGGAACCGATAGCCTTGGAGAGGGAACCTGAACATCTAGGGGTGTCACGTGGGAGGAGTGGGAAAAAAAAATCTAACTCCAAGAGGAAAGATGTTTCGCACACACTGGGAATGTAATAACAAAAGGTTTTGGGTGTGGAGGAAAAGGGAATGGTTATCTGAGGTGTTTTTCTGGATGTCTTGGGTGTGTGTTTGTGGGAGGTATGCTTGCGGGTGGTGGGTGCATGTTGGGTGGGTGAGTGCGGGCATTTATGTCTCTTGGGCTGAGGGGTGGTGGAGGTGCTGGTGGATGCTATGATGGGTGGGTGACTGTCTGTTGGGGTGGTGACAGTAGGTATGGTGGATGTGCTGCATGTAGGCATGTCTGTGGTTTCTACAGGTGTGGTGATTGGGGTGGATGTCTGCGGGTCTGCAGGGGTGGTATCTGCAGGTAAGAAGGGTGTGGTGGCAGGGTCAGTGAATATTGTTGTGGTGTCTGCAGATGTGTCAGGTGTTGTGTCTGTGATGCTGGGGGTGGTGAGGGTGCCAGAGCAGGTAGTGACTGTTGCTGTGTGTGCAGGTGTATGTTGCTTGAGTGTATGCCGGTGGTGTATCCTGTGTTGCTCATGGTTGTCTGTGCTGCCCTTGGATGTGAAGGGGAATGCATGCTTGTCTGTTTGTGTGCTTTGGCTGGGTCGGAGAAGGTGGAATTGGGAAGAGAAAGGTGGAGGGCGGAGGGTAGACAAAGGGTGACTAATGCCGTCAATGGGGAGGCCAGAACTAAAATGATCTCTGTAGGTCAGACAGTGCACTGTCAATGCTCTTCAGGCACACATTACTCTGTTGTACCTGAGTTGCCAGTACCTGGATGGCATTCACGATGGTTGACTGACCCACAGAGATCGGCCTCAGGAGGTCACTAGCCTAAAAAGGGCTGGGGCTGAGGTGCCTATGCTGAAGGAGGTGTCCACACACTTGGGTGAGTGGGCACGACTAACTGGGTAGGGAACTACAGGGAGGACGGTGATAGAAAGGGGGATGGCCGACAGAGATGGTGCAGGGATGGTCCCAGATTGGTCCACCACCACCAGGGAGAGTCCACTGGAGGAGGATTCAGAAGATGATGAACTGTAACCAATCTCCCCTATGGTACAACCCTCACCCTCCGAGCCACTGGGTCCCTCGGTGTCAGTGTCCTCGTGACTGGTGTCCCGTGGCCAGAAGCTTCCCCACTTGGCTGTGCCCCATCTCCTTTGCCTGCTGATGCTGGGAAACAGAAAGTGAGGTAAGGTCATAATATTCTTTATACCACATACATCACATTGTACACATCAGTAACATTACATCTAGTTGACCAACTCCCCCAGATAGTACCAGTTTAATGCCAACATCATGACACAGCAGGGTGCAATGTACATCCCTGAATCATGACATAGTCACACACCAGCTATGCTATCTATCTCACACCTACAATAAAATGATAGCAGCAGAGCTATCACACTAACCATTCCATGACAAGGTGACTTGCCCACATGATACAGGGTCCCTAGCCATGGGAAATAGATATACCATAAATGTTCACATATCACATACACACACTAAACACAAACTAACAAATTAGCCTGATGTCATATACCAGGCAAGGAAACATATTGTATAGTGAACACAAAACAGCATGTTGCACACAAGCCATACCCACCTCATGTCACTGAGTACACAGCCTTCATGATGGAAATGTGCAAACATGCAACTACTCTAATTGGCATAACCAAATGTTAGAAGACAAACACACGTCATTTACACGTGTACCAATAGTGATGTAGGAAAGGATTATCCATACTTTGTTGACCAAGTCATCTGAGTCATTATCCTCCTGAAAACAAAGTATAACACTCATATAAGGGCCTTATACACTCAGAGCATTTACTCACATACAACCACAAGTAGTACATCTACTATTTCAAGACAATGGATACCTGTCATGTGCATGAAGGTGACATACAACGCAATGTATCATGCAATTATTCCATTAATAGATCAATGACTGAGTGGAAACATCACTAAACACACATCAGACATGACTAGTCTTCCAACTGTTTGGGGAAAAATTCAGAGAGACAAATCACATCTGTGGCTACCATGACAGGTACACCCACCACGATGCAAGACAAATGCCTAAATACACATACCATACACTCACTTGTGTATATCATCTACCACACCTGCACCACTGTGGTGGCAGCGCAAACAACAGGTTACCATACAACAAGGACTCATAACATATCTGAAATAGTAACAGAAATAATGTTAATAACGCTTTTCAATGTTGACTCATAACATAATCTTTCAATGTAGACATGATGTTGGCAAAAAGCAGTTAAAATTGTAACTGTCAAGAATATGGCTTGCCCTATTTATCATGCCCAGAACACGATGGCTAAGGAAATAGCCGTGTAGCCACTTCTCTCTTACAGAACATGAACATGGTTCTAACATTCATAGCCCTAATACCAGTGTATGTTATCCAATAGGATGTTAGCAATACCTTCATGGTATCCAACATGTAGGATGTCCACTCAGATGACACATTACACAGGTCTGTGTGCATCACTCACTTACCAAGGGGGTTGACCTTGTAACAGGTTTGAGTAAGTCATGCAAATATGGCATGTGAAATGTCAGATGAACATCACAGCCTCACATGATGCTGTCACTCATCAGAAACCTTTTGAAAAGTTGAAATTTTTTCAGACTCTATGTTGCACATAGACGCGGATCAAGGGACATTGGAATGGATAGAGGGCAAACATTTGAACAACTTACCATCATGATATTGGGAGTATTGATCTGTAAGTGGAAAGGAACAACCACCAGGGTATGAAAAGCTGTATAGCTGTACACTCATTTGACAGTCACATGTGCATCATCATATGCTTCTGTACAGAGGGGACAACACAGGAGAATTATATCTCCCTATACAAATTAGAATGTACACACCTGTGTCCCAATGTTGGGGACTGTACATCAATGTGTTCCTGGGAGAGCCTTTACCCTTAGCTCTTACCACATTGTCACAGCTCAGAAACCTTCACATCATGCACTAACCTGTTAAAGGGATGAAAATGTGGCAAGTCTGTACTTACCCCCTTGTAGCTGCTGTGTTGGCATCAAACGCCCATCCAACTCCAGGAATGGCCACTACTACTATGCAGGCCATTAGGCGGGGTCAGGGTCTGGGTGGGTGGGTGCTCCGCCTGCCATAGACCCCAAAGGTCCACACCTCCGTGGAGATGGCACTCCATATTCCCTACTTTTGATGGGCGCTGAACTGCACAGGCAATAAAGAAAGGAAAACACAATTAAACTAACAGTCCAGGCTGTCACACACATGGCCCACCATACCCGTTTCCATTACCATTGGCACATACATTGCCCAGTGCATGACATGTACATGACCAAAAGATAATCCCCCCTTCCACAATGCCTTCTCACACATCTCCATGCATCCATGCCATATGCATCGTGCCCACAGTGTACTCACCTGCTGGGCTGGAGGCCCATACAGCAGTCCGTACTGGGGTAGGACCTCATCCACCAGTCGCTCCAACTCCAACTCCTCCGAAGTGAAGGCTGGGGCCTTTTCTCTGGTCACACAGGCCATGATAGGTTCCAGACAGAAGTCACAGCAGCACATGCAGTGTAGGTCTTCTTCTGTTGAAGGTCAGGAAACAAGTGAGGAATGATTTAGAAAATGGCTGTCATGTCCGCGCCGTGTTCACCATCACCACTGGCGTACATCCTCATTGGCCACTGTACTCCATAGGGCCCAATATTATTCAATGAGGAATTGCACGACAGTTTACGACCGCCTACCGCCATGATGCCCAACGTCGGCAAAATTACCTCACTTCCACCTGTCCCTCCACACAGGACAGGTGGTTGCCATTTCAGGGGGGGTGAACAGGCCTATTGATAATTGTTGCGTCACAGGATAAATAGGCACATACTTTGAAATTTACACTGTCCCAACACCTAATTGCACAATGTGGACTACTGTTGTGGTTTAGTTATTCAAATTGTGACAGCCTACTCACTCTGGTGTCCCTTAGATACCCACCGCTGCAGATGAATAGGAGCTGGAGACATACCCCTGTGTACAGACCCCTGGAGGACCTATCTGTACTGGAGGACAGGCACATTATACTCACCTAGAGACAGGAAAGGGCCACAATCACAGAGCTGTGTGCCCAGTCGGAGCCTGAACTGATAATAGCTATCTGTCATCGGACTGGGATCCCCCCTCTTGTGCAAGTTCTATCAGTGCTCCATTTCCTGGCAAATGGTTTGCTCCAAGTGACGGTGGGCTTGGCAGCAGGAATGTCACAGCCAATGTTCTCAATTGTGCTGGCAAGAGTCATGTCTGCCCTTGTAAAACACATGTGCAGCTACATTGCTTTCCCCCAGGTGGAAGATTTAGCCACAGTGAAGGCCGAATTCTATGCAACAGGACATATCCCCAATATTATTGGTGTGATTGATGGGGCACATATTGCATTTGCCCCCCTCTGCCAGAGTGAACAGGACTACAGGAATCGTAAAGGTTTCCACTCCATGAATGTGCATGGTGTGCCTGGTGGACCAGTACATCTCCCACATCAATGCTAAATATCCTGAATCAGTGCATGATGCCTTTGTCCTGAGGAATAGCAGCATCCCAAATGTGATGGGTCAACTACAGAGGCACAGGGTGTGGCTAATAGGTGAGCCTTGGTCCTAAACCAGTGTATGTTAGTGTATGCCTCTGATGTTAACCTAATAGTATAGTGTGTGGCTAAATGTTGTCCCTCAATGCCTGCAGGTGACTCTGGCTACCCAAACCTATTGTGGCTGCTGACTCCTGTGAGGAATGCCAGGACAAGGGCTGAAGAACGTTATAATGAGGCACGTGAGTGAACCAGAAGGATCATGGAGAGGACCTTTAACCTCCTGAAGGCCAGGTCCAGGTGCCTCAATCTGACAGGTGGATCCCTGTGTTACTCACCCAAGAAGATATGTCAGATAGTTGTGGCATGCTGCATGTTGCACAACCTGGCCCTCAGACGCCTTGTACCTTTTCTGCAGGAGGAGGTGACTGGATACTGTCCCTCCTGCAGCCACCTGTTCTCCTGCACGTTGTCTATGATCTGGCCCATCGTGTTCTGGGAATGTTGGTAGGCTCCCAGGATCTCAGAGAGTGCCTCCTGGAGAGTTGGTTCCCTGGTCCTGTCCTCCCCCTGGTGCACAGCAGTCCTCCCAGTTTCCCTGTTGGCCTGTTCCTTTGTCCCCTGAACAGGGTGCCCACTGCCACTGACCCCAGGTCCCTGATTGTCTTGTGGGCAAGATGTGGCCTGGGGTCCCTGTACAGGTGAGGACACTGCTGATTGACATGTTCTCGGGACAGAGGTTTGGGTACGCTGGGTGGGTGCTGTGATGTTGGATCCTGATGGGGAGGCTCCGTGGTGGTGTCTGAGTGGGCTTGGGTGACCGGCTGTCCAGTGGTCCCTGATGGGCCAGGTAGGTCCTACAGATCCAGAAGTCCAGAGTTACAGTCATCACTGTGGGCCTCTTCTGTTGGGGGCCTGGATAGTGGTGGCATCTCCTCTCCACTGACATTGGCTGGGGTACCTGTAGGGATATAAATGATGTATTATGCTTCAAGTGTATGACATTTGTAGTTCCCTGTTTCCCCCTCTATCGTTGGTGTTGCCCTGCCAGCTTTTGCTTGTGTATGGTGATATATTGTGGGTATGTTAGTTTCCCTTTGCTGTGCATGCTTTAGCGGTGGCTGTCCATGCAGGGCTGGGTGGGTGTCCATGCATTGGTTTGACATGCAGGGCTTGGCATTGGGGTTAGTGTGATGTGTAGGTGCTGTGTGTGGGATGTATTGGAGTGATGGGAGTGAAGGCGTGCGTGTGAGATGGCATGCAGGTATTGGGGGTGATAGGTAGTAAATATTGACTTACCAGTGTCCAGTCCCCCGGCTCCTCCAGCAAGTCCCTCTGGATGCAGTATTGCCAGTACCTGCTCCTCCCATGCTGTGAGCTGTGGGGGAGGAGGTAGGGGTCCACCGCCAGTCCTCTGTATGGCGAGCTGGTGTCTTGCTTCTATGGAACATACCTTCCTCCATAGGTCGTTCCACCTCTTTCTGATGTTGTCCCTTGTTATTAGGTGCTGTCCCACAGCATTGACCCTGTCCAATATTCTCTGCCATAGCTCCATCTTCTTTGCTATTGATATTTGCTGTACCTGTGCTCCAAAGAGCTGTGGCTCTACCATTACAGTTTCCTCCTCCATGACCCTTAACTCCTCCTCAGTGAAATGGGGGTGCCTTTGTGGTGCCATGGGTGTTGTGTGATGTGTGTTGGTGAGAGGTGTGTTTGGTAATAAGGTAGGGTGTGTGATGTGGAGTGCGTGAGAGGTGTATGGGTGTAAGTGGTGTGTGTGTCTAGTTGTCTCTGTCACTTCTTCTCAGTCTCCTGGTGGCAATTTTTGTTCATAAGTGGTTGGGGGGTACTGAGGGCGTGTGTTTTATAGTGGTGTGGGTGTGTGGATGTGGTGTGTGTATGGGTTTCTGGTGTGTGTATTTGATATTTGCCAATGTTGTGTTGTTTTGTATGTGGGTATCCATTCTGTGCGCAGTGGTATGTACCGCTAATCGTTTACCACCATTGAATGTCTGCCGTGCTCATTCGTGGGTCATAATGTGATGGGCATTGTTTTGTTGGTGTAACGTATGGGTTTTGGGACCGCCACCTTATCACTGACCTTTGTTCTGGTGGATTTGTGTATGCAGCAGTATTCTGTCGGATTTGTTTGTGTGTGTGTCATAATATGCTGAACGGATATTCGCCACCGTGGCTGTATGTTGGCAGCCATCAGCATGGCAGTAAGCGGCATTTACCGCCAATGTCATAATGAGGGCCTTGGTCTGGCAGTCTAACAAACAGTAAGAGATAATTGTGCAAGTTAAGATGTTAATTACATCTGGCTGCTGTCCGGCTGTCATTAAAAGCTCTATGTTGGACAAATGGAATCTATGAGCAATTATTTAATCATAACATTTCCAGTCAAAATTCCAAGAAAGGTCAATCTTCTAGTAAAATCTTACAATGAGTTGTACACCCCAAACTGTTTCACCAAAAAAAGGCTCTGAATAGAGCGACAAGGGCTGTCTTCTGTCAGAAATGTGAGTATACTCAATCCCTACTTTAAAAAAGTTGGAAGCCTTTAGGAAGTCATATAAGCATGCATTAGCAAATGCAAAGAACAACTACCACCTGGGCCTATGAAAGAAGCTGCTATTTGTAAGCAGGTCAAGTAACACTAAGGGGGTTATTCCAACTTTGGAGGAGGTGGTAATCCGTCCCAAATGTGACGGATTTACCACCAGCCGTATTACGAGTTCCATAGGATATAATGGACTTGTAATACGGCTGGTGGTATATCCGTCCCTTTACCGTCACTTTTGGGACGGATTACCACTTCCTCCAAAGTTGGAATAACCCCCTAAGTCATTTTGGTCAGTAATCAATGGTCTTGAAAATGGTGGTAATAGAACCAGCCATGCAAACATTACAGAAAATGTCTAGGTAGATTATACTTTCAATCTCTACAGATCATGACTGGTAACCTCTTTTGAGTGTAGATCATCTTGGAACATTAAATTGACAGCAACCTGGAGGAAGTATTTCCAATGGACAACAGGAACATTTGGGTATGATAGTTAGCAAGGTAGACACATCAACTTCGCTCATAATGGAGCTGTTATAAAAAAGAAAAAGAAGAAACATCAGCATTACTCAAACAGATTAGGCCAAATTGGGCACCAGGGCCAAATGGCCTCCCAAATGCTGTTTTTAGGGTGGATCCGGTCCTCTGGGCAGAGATACTGACTCCACTTTATAATGAGGTCATTCTGATGGAAATTGTCCCCTGAATCATGGCAATGAAATTTTTTACAAACTATCTACAAAAGTGTTTAACAGCTTTGACTGATGTTGAGGCAAAGTCTTCTTCTCTCTTATATTAGAGTAGCTTGAAGAATGATTAGCAGCAGTGCACCTAATTCCAGTTAACCAATCTGGTTTTCGGAGGGCCAGTCAACAACTACTAATTTGTGTGTTCTAATATTGATGGATGAATGCAATATTCAGGAAGCAAAAACTTTATATCTGTTTTGTCTACTTAAAAGCAGCATCTACTTAGTTCCTAGAGTTTTGTTCTGGAAAATGTTAATTTCATATGGAGTGTTTCTGAGATTACCAGACCTTTCATCCTCCTTTATACGAACACCTGGGTGCAGGTTAAGTTGGGTGATGGAACTTGTCTTACACGGTGAATTGAAACATCTCATGGCTGAAAACAAGATTGTGTCCTTGCCACAGGTTGGTTTATTTAATCTTTTCATGTCAGATTTGAAACAACATCTGAAAGCAACAAATTCTCATTTGCCCAAATTTTCAAACAGTCCTCTAAAATATCTACAGTATGCTGATGATACCATTATACTCAGCCAGACACCTATAGGTCTAGAACACTTAATTATTTCCTTTGACAAATATAGATCTGTTAATCTTCTTGAGTTTAATATTAAGAAAACCAACATTATGGCAATCAGGGCATCTTCAACAAGATCACAAGCCTTGTATGCAAGAGGACAGCCAATCAAATTAGTTAGGAGAATACCTTGGTATTTTGTTTGATAAGATTTCTGTTGAAGGACATTTTGATCTATTAAGAGCCAAAACCGCTTCTCTCAACTTCAACTAATATGCCCCACTTACGATTATCTTGTGAAAAGTTAATTCCAGCATTAGCTCATGACTCAGTTATTTTCCGTGGGAAACACACTAAATTATTGTACCTCTTGCAAATCAAGGCTATAAAATCTATTTTTAGGATTCCAAAGAATACTGGTCTGGCTGAAATACATTAGAGTTTGGCCTCCAGGGGCAGGCAGGCTGCCTTCTTAAAATGTATACACTCTCTCCTTTTATCTGAACCTGGTTCCCTTGCAAATAAGTGCTAGGAAGCAATCAGTAAATCTTCGTATTTTGTGGCATTGAGGTCCTTCTCATCCGAGTCTTATCAAACTCCTAGCCTCTTGAGATGAACACAGTGGGGGTAATTTTGACCTCAGCGGTCTTTTTTGAAGACTGCTGAGGGACCGCCGCGCGGAAGACCGCCAGTGGTGGCATTTTGCCGCTCGGCCTATTGTGACCGTTGGCAGCTCTCTGTCCTTTTATGGATGGAGAGCCGCCAACAGCCATACTGGCGGGAGGCGGGGAAGTTGAAGTTGCTCCACCTCCACCACCACACCAACAGAACACCACCCAGCGAATCACGTCCTGTGATTCGCCGTGGCGGTGTTCTGTTGGCGGTGTGGTGTCGGTGGAGTTGCCCCCATGGATCCTGTCCCCTCCCGGAGGATCGTCAGACCAGGTAAGTCGATCGCCCGTGAGGGGAGGGGGGTGGGGGGTGTTGTGTGGGTGTATGGGGGTGTGTGTATGTAGAGGGGGTGTGTGAGTGCGTGTATGCTTGCGGGGGTGTTGTGTGTATGGGAATGAGTGCGTGTATGTCTGTGGGTATGTCTGTATGGATGTGTGCGTGTATGTTTGAATGTGGGTGTGCGTGTCTGACTGTGTGTGTGGATGTAGGCATGTATGTCGGCGTGTGTGCATGTAAGTGTGTAGGTAGTGCCTGCGTGCGTGTCGTATGGATATGGGTGATGTGATGTTGGGGGTCGGGGAGGGGGGCCCTGCCACCTTTGGCGGGTGGCAGGGGTGGTGGGGGGTGTAGGGGAGGGAGTCAGGTGGGGAGTGGGGGAGACCCCTAGCAGTTCCAGGGAAGGAATTCCCTGCCACTGATAGTGCTTACCGCCATGGATTTCATGGCGGTTCAAACCGCTGGAAATCCACGGCGGTAAGGCGGGTCCAAATGGCGCCGGCGGTCTAGTGACGGCCTCCGGGCTGGAGACCCAGGTCTCCAGCCCAGTGGGCGGAACAGAGAACCGGCGGATGACCATGGCGGTTACCGCCATGGTCATAATTCCACAAAGTAAGACCGCCAGCCTGTTGGCGGTCTTACCGCCGGTTCTCCGCCTTCCGCCAGGGTCATAATGACCCCCAGTGTGTTTTAAATCTTTCTGAACAAAGCAACAAAACTACTTACGTTTAATGTAGATACAAATGCACTTTTAGTCAAAAAACATGCCTGGTCAGTTAAACATTTTTATGCGTTCTTGCGTATCCAGATTTATCTGTCTCTTTTCCATCATTCATGTGGGATGTATTTTTGTAGTTAAGCCTTAGCCTAAATCCAACTAAGGACAGGGTACCAAAATGGTTTCTAGAAAGGCCAACTAGCAGTTTCAGGCTATGTGGATATCCACAGGAAACACTATTACATATAGCATGTGTCTGTTCACTGAATTTTATCAAACCCTCTGTTTTTTTAAGCTTGGATAAGAACATGCCTTCAGGCACTTATTATATCTGTATCTGGCAAGTCAATTTAGATTACCTGCTGGTTTGCTAAATTTTTAAATAAGTGGAAGATGAACAAACTCATGATACATTCTTCAGTGTGGCTGTGCATGTCTTGTGAATGTTCTGAACATGTCCCATCAGGATTAGTGGCTTATATCATATGTCTTATGAAGGTTTTGTACATGGTTGACTGATAATAATGGAATAGAAGTCAAAAGTTGGTGATTTAATGGGTATCACTTTAGCAAAATTTGAACAGGTTTTATGAATTTACTATCTATTGGTAAATAGTGACTAATTAGAAGGCTAAAGATGGAGAATCAATGTTAAGCACTGTAGCAATTTCTACACAGGTAACGATTTTGCACATATCCCCCTTGAGTGATGACCTAGGTTTTGTATAAAGTTAACTGCTCTGAACATATATCTTGACATAAAAGTCTTATAAATGTTTTTACATGTTTTACTGTCAACAGCAGGTGATCAGTAGATATAATATGGTGAACAATTTAGTAAGTCTAGAACATGCCTTACGAATTGCATATGTCTCATTACAAATGAAAACTTAGATTTGTGAAAAGTGAGCTCTATATATATTATTGCATCCTTAATATATTTAATGTTTTTAACAAACTTTATTTTCACTGCAAAGGTATATCTGGGATAACTTTGACTATGTTTAATATGAGATGTTAGTTGTAACAGACATGTACAGTACTCGAGATTATTTTATCATGTTGCTCCAATATGATTGTAATGATTTTCATTAATGAAACAATAAATGTATACATACTTACAAAATGATCTTGGTGAATGAGGCCCATAAATAACCCAATGCTGTTAAATATGAATCAACCCACCTACCATTTCAATATTGCCCCCTCGTTTGACACAGAAACTATTACAAAGCATAGGATTGATTTGAGACTGGTGAGACCCCTGGATTTGGGAGATTTAGTGGTACCAGGAGGGTGGGAAGTTTAATTTTGCCATTGAAAGTAGGTGACGTTCATGACATTTACTCTTCACAAGCTCCCAAAGTTTCTGTGCTGACCCCAACTGTACCGGAGAAAGAAGTTTTCACACTAGGAAAGCTTTCTTTAAGAATTTCCAGCACAACTATTTTATTTTCCACAAATCTTAGTTTGCAGAAAAATGTACCCATAGAGTTGTGCCATTGCTTGGTTTTCCTCTCAAAAGACCTTCTCCTAGTGGATCAAAAAATTGCAAAGTTTTAAAAACTGCATTGCACATCCTTAATAAAATGTCTTCGGCAGATACAGGACTTCGAAGAAATAGTAACACTCGTTTGTGGATTGTAGGACGCAGGGGCCATGTTTTATTTTATTTGAGTGCACTCACAATCCAATTTGCACTATAACATTTGCAAGGTGGAAAGAGTTATCAAAATGAGCCTGTGTGCTGATTAAATTGAAGCAAAAAGGTTTTGAGTTTTTGGGAGGGATATAACCCAAGCGTGGTATATTGGTTGATCACATAAGTGCACAGCTCACCATCAAATGTTAATAAAAAATCACTCATCGCATAAATCTTAAGGAAGTTCATCTGTATGATGCCTTCAATCCATATGGTCACGTTGTCATTCGTCTTCGGGGTCACAGGATAAAGCCCCTGCAGAATGATAAAGTAATTCCTTAAATTATTTTTTTACTTTTGCATAGACACCAAGGCTTTTCAGGTAGAGAGGCCATTGAGTGCTTAACCTGTAAGTTTACACCTAGACCCTTATTACATATAAGGCCCACTGTCCTTACTTGTGACACAGCACACCCTTAAGCAGATGCATCATGTGCAAACAGGGACAGTACACCCTAGTACAATGAATGTGCTGTCCCCAGGGCAACCTCAAACTCACACTGCCCTGAGGGCAGCACATTCAGTGAAATATGGAACATCTGCTTCAAAAGATCCGTGTTTCTTGGTGGAGGTGGCAACCGCACGCATTTTAAAGAGAAGTTAGAAATCCTCTCACAGGTGGTTGCAGTGAGTGACTGCACCCTCATTTAGGGGAATGTCTGGGGGTCATTGGGGCAACTTTTCACCCCTCGAGAAGGCTGCCCTAGGGGGTGAACTGACAGTGCACCACCTTTTGTTGGATCACTGTTAGTGTGCCTTCTAAGGGCATGTTTGCCTGTGTGCCCATGTCCGCAATAAGGCAAAGGTCCAGAGGCAAAGTAATTCCCTTTTTTTCCATGAGGCCACGCCCCAGTGCAAATGAGGGAACAGCCTGACAGTATAGCGCTGGCGCTATATATGTAACAGCACTGTCAGTATAAGAGAAGAGGCTGCACAACCATATGCGGCACCTTCAGTAGTACAAGAATGCCCCGGGGAAGCAAAAAGCTGTCACTCACGCTAATTGAGGCCCAGGGGCACTATGTGTGATAACAAACCCCAACCCACAAACAGTTCTTTAAAGCTGTTAGAACATGGCCCAAGCAGTAGATGCTCACTGGCAATCAAATGTAGTTTATGAATATATTTGGTTTCTCACTCATAAACCTATGCAATTTTGTTATGGTTTCTGTAATGTAATTTGATGAAGGCTTCTCATTCAGGATGCTCCCCCATTGTTACCTTCTTTCAACCCTAGTAGCTATAGCATACAGCAAACAGGTTTAGATACGTTGTTTAAAGTATCATATAATACGAGGTACCAAAACAATAAGAAAGACAAAACACACAAGAAAATTCCCAAACCAATTTTGAAAAATCGTGTGCATTTTAATGAATAAAATAACACTAAATTTACAAACATTCAATAAGAGAAACCAGAGTTGTTGATTTTGAAAAGTTTAAATGTAAAATTAGCTGCAAAAATCAGTAGGCACCAAATGTGATCATTTGATTGCACGTGACTGGTACACAAGTTAATGCCGATCACAATGGAGCATGGCTCAGATACAGAAACCAGGTTGAACTCAGTCTGAAGTTTTATCTTCAGATTTAGGCCCTCATTATGAGTTTACCAGTCGGACAAGCCGACTGCCAAACTCATGTGGAGGACACCACCACCATGGCAGTGGCATCCCCCGACCTTATTACAATGTTTCTGCCGGGCTGACCAGTTGGAACATTGTATTACAAGGTTCCCGTTGCGCAACAGTGCTATAGTATTGGCCTTGGCTCCCTTACGGAAGCCGAGGCCAATACTGTAGCACCCCGGCACCATCAGAATGTGCAGTGTCTGCAAAGTAGACAGTCTGCATTCCAATGGTGCTGGGCAAGGGGGGCCCTGCACTGCCCATGCCATGGGCAGTGCATGTGCACCCCTGTGGTCCCAGCCTTTCCATGGCAGGATGGAAGGGCTGGCAGAATGCTGAGTTGTAATCAGCTCGGCGGTGCTGAGTTCAGTGCGCAGTGGCTGAGTACAACTCAAGCCACCATCTAACTGTCGGGAACCACATTCACAGCAGAGACGGCAGTGGTGGGTCTGCCCACTAGGATTTGAATGTGGGAGTCAGACCACCACAGTTGTGGTAGTTCAACTGTCACCGTGGGGCTGGCGGTCCTTGGACTGCCAGCCTCATAATGAGGCCCTAAATCTCTGCAATGGAAGTGAACAATCTTCAGTAGAGCAAGACAGCGGGATGAGGCCAAAGAGGGCTCCAAGTCATTGGATAGCTACTGGATGAGACATCCATGAAGCTAGTGACTCCAGTCTTCCATGTTCTTCCCAAGTTACAGACAATAGGTCCAGTTCTCTTCTGTTCTACAGATCCAGAAAGTGTTGTAAGGAAGGTACTCAGGATGTCATTCTTGTGCCTAGTGCCAGCTGGTGGATGGGGGGTCGCTCGGCTTTTCCCTAGTCATTGAGGTAAAAGTTCCAACGGTTTACCTGTCCAACTTTTGGAACACTTCCTGAGTGCCATATAGCAAGCAATCCCACAATAAGCCCCTCTATCTAAATCCAACATGGCAAACCAATTTCCCCTTATGCATAAACTGTGTTCCCACCCCAAAGGCGTAGCCGCTCCTCTGTGGTCACCTTAAACTAGTTTTGGAGCAGCTCCTCTCCCACTAGGATTGGTGCCTGCCTGTTTGGAGGAACAAAAAATGACCCTGCCCAGGTGTCATCTAAGATTTGTATGTGACAGGTATGCCTCTTTGAAGTTACTCTTTGAAGTCAATCAGCTTCCCGGACCACCCCATTTCACGATCCTGCCAGGAGGCAAAAGACAACTACTCACACTCAATACCTTTGCCTCAGCGCTGTAAGCATCTCTTTCAGGGGGCTATTCAACTCATGGGTGACAGTTAGAGCTCATGCAAATGGGCCTCAAGAGGCTTTCGGCAGGGAAAAAATTACTTTCTAAACGTAGGTTTTTTACAAAATATTTATTACAAATCTTACTTTACCAGTGAATTTGACTTGTAATCGATGATTTGAAAAAAGGCCTTAAAATGAAATTGCTCGGTACTTCCTAGTTGGAAATAACATATTACATATAATATTGTAAACTAGTGCTTTCATTGGAACCACCAACCCAGTAGCAGTGGAAGTAAGTTGTGGGGCCTTTTACTCCAAGGACATGTTTGACAATAAACGTTTAGTTTACATGTCTTACTTTTAAATACCATGCATGCTGTCTTACGGGCATGACTTATTAATATTTAAAAGGAAGGCTGGATGACTCTGAGAGGCCAAATTAGCAATTTTAATACATCACAGCCAGACTACAGGAAGCAGGCCTGCAGTCATGCTTACACTGTCACTATAGAAGATGTCACAATGGGTGTTGCAGTCCATTTGTGGCATTTCATTTATATACCCAGGGTACACTTTTGTACCATGTAGTAGGGTCTTATAGATATGTTAAATGTGCTAATTATGGACATGCCAATTTCCTCATGTTAAAATGGGTAGCACAAGCACTTTACTGCTGATTAGCAGGGGAAAGCTCCCAGAGTTTTATGTTCAGTAACAACAATCAAGGCAAAAAGTTGGGGATACACTACCCACAAGATTGACACCGCCATCAAAACACAAAATCCTAGATATTCTAATACCCCACTTCTCTAGGCCTAACTCAACTAGTGACTGAGCCGTTACATACACCAGGCCACATTTATGATTTACTGATTTCCGTATCTAAAGCCATTATCTTTCTCTCCACTACTAGTCTTCTGTAGTCTAACCCTTTTTTGTAAAATTCAAGCTCCTTAATTTCCAGAAAGTTCCACATATCAGGCAATGCGCAGTGATTATTTGAAAGAACTGCAATTTAGTGTCTTCAGCTTCATTTGACAAAACTGTTAAGGAAACCTCTGATAGATGTAATGCCAGTCAGACCAACAAGGGTGGTGCTGATCATCTTCAGTCTTGTTAACTCATGGTAAATAAAACCCTTGACTCCTTGGCCACTATTCAGACCAAACAAGTCTAAACAAAACATGTTACCAGTCCTTGGCTCAATGAACCCCTCAAGGCAGAGAAGACCCTCCTCAAATAAATGGAAAGGAAATGGAGAAAATAATATAATGTGGACGATAAGCCAACATATAGTAGACAATGCACACGTTTAATTACCTTGTCAGATAAACAAAACATTCTACTACACCTGCAGCATTTTACAAGCTCAAAATTAGCACTTGTGAGTTATTTAAAATAATAGATACTCTTTTTGATCATGAGGGGTAGCTAATGAAATTTAACCCTCCCAGGGAAGTAGTTCACTCTTCATCAATATTTTTCTATGACAGAATTAGGAAAATCAGAAACAATCTACACAACAACCTCTCCACCAGTAACCTTCCACCAATCAAACTATTAGTAGCACACCTAAACCATTGTCCTACATAGGAAATAAAAAGGAGGGACTGAATCAGTTCACTCCTATTTCTGAGGATCAGTGTCTTGCCCTCATTAACTTTAGGAAGGCCTCTGATTTCCCATTTAATTGAGCACATTTACAAATATCAAGCATTGTACATTGTTATTATTCTGATGCCTTCTAATAATGAAGATTGTTTTGTGGTATTCATTCTGTTTAGATGTATGGTTGTAGGTGGCTTAAACGAGTCCTACTTCTTTTTTTTTTATGGCACTTTTGTAGAGGAAACCTTCCCCTCGGTGTCTGCTCTCGATTTCCTCAGCTCCTCACCACATGACGACAGAGCTCCAATCGGCGCTCTCCTGAGTAGACCCGACTTCTGGGTTTCAGCGTTTCTTCAACGCTGCAGACCGCGCTCCTGTTGCATTTACAGGAACACTGCCCCGGGGTAGGTCCTCGATGAAGGACTTGTTGCACATTAGTGAGTACTGGCTCGCGGATGTGAGCTTTTTTCTTTTTTTCTTTTTATTTTCTAGATTGCCTGTTTCTGAACTTTAAAGCATTTGCCTGCTACATAGTAAATGAATCACACCACATTATTAAGCATCCTTGCTATGGATATAAGGAGAGTGCTTCTGTCTGTAACTAAGCTCCCGTTTTAAGTCTCTCCCCGTAATAGGGTAATCAGCTTTAATGATTTTTTGACAATATGTAACACAGTTGATGCACTGTTTATTTATTCCATCCGAGGGGATTTGAGTCTAACTAAGTTTTCCCTGGTTTGGTTTTATGGGATTAAGCACCAATGCATTTTTGACCATGCTTGGTGCAATCAAAGGTCCCTGCGGTGCCTTTAAACACAAGGCACCGTTTGATAACATTTTATTCATAGCAAACTGTACCATTTATCCTGCTGACAATGTTCTCTATTTTTATAGCAATTGCACCTGTCTCCTGGCAAGTGTATTCCTAGAGAGCCGTATTCTTAAATTAAAATGGTAAGCCAATATTTTGTCGTCTCTCCACGCTATCACCAAGCACACTATCACTTTTGTTCACTGAATGCCACCTAGTATTCGTGTGTGCATGGAATAATGTGACTTATATTGGACTTGAGATGTTCGTCATTGTTTATAATTTATCCACAGGGTGATCCCTTTTTACCTGACTAGCCTGATGCGCAGTTTGTTGGAGTAAGTGACTGGAGTCTAGTTGACTGTTAATTTAGACACATTGAGGTCTGTGTATTATTACAAAGGAGAAGTTTTTGTTTGTTTTTGGTCCTGATGAAATGTCGCTGGATACTTCTGGACCCCTGAGATGCGAAACATGTTGACCCATCATTAGAGGGTGTAAGTTAGTGTCCTTCCCCTTCCACTTTTGAGAGAGTGATTGAGCATTAGCTCTATTTCCACTCTCCCACCTGCTTTTTAAATCTTGGCCAATACCCTTTGTTGATCTAATAAATTCATGATGAAGTGCTAGGTGTTGAGCCACTTTTATCCTTACTTTGCTCTCCTATCCATATTGTGCATGGAGGTTGGCATTGTCCACTACACCTCTCTCCACGGCACAGAGTCTTTGGAAAAAGATCTCCGGCAAAGAGCCCCCTTCATGGGGGGGGCCCGTCAGACATTGCAGCGCCGGTCTGACGAGTAGCATGCCCTATGATGAAGCATGACATCCAATTGGATGTGTGAGTGCATTAATCTCCCTGTCCCCGTTTGTGTAATATTTAGGCATGGCCATTACACCAAGCATGTGAATCTGTATTTCCACATGTCTACCATTCATGAGCTTTGATGGACTGTGGATGCTGGTAGCTCTGGAGTGGTTGCACTCCCGAATGTATCTGCTGTTTTTGTCAACTATTGATCACCAGATCTTGCTAAGCCACCTCTCAGCCTTCAGACTCAGAGCCACAGCTTTCTCCTGGATGAGATATTTTATTTCAGAAAGATCCAAACTTATTCAAATGTACAATTTCCCCTGTTGCACTTCTTTTATGTGGAGTCCCCAAAGGTTGTCCCTCTCGCCATTACTATTCATCCTTTTTATCTAACTTATTGCATTAAGCAATTTGGGATTGAAGCATAACTTTACGCAGATGACACCCACATTATAATCAATGTAAGAGAAGACCCTTTTAACTCAGCCTCAAGCTTTCTGGTCTCACTAAATACCATAGGTTCATGGACAGTTGGTAATATTCTCAAATTAAGGCCATCTAAAATAGAAATTATTCTTGTTTGTAACTATATTACCACCTAGAATTCCACTCTGGGCTTAATAACTTAGAAAACTGTCCTACCCTTGCTTCCTCTGGTAGAGCCCTAGGGATAGTCACTGAATCCCCCCTCAACCTTGAAAAACAGCTATCCAAATTCATACAATGATGTTCATTGCAGATTTGTGTTCAGAGATGAAGTATGACATTCTTTCCTTTTTCCCATAAATCATCTTTGCCAATGAACGTATCCAATTTCATCTTGACTATAGGGAATCTTCTTACTTGGGAGTCCTGAACAAAAACTGTTTGTATTGCATAAAAAATCTGAATATTGTCATCAGATCAACATTCAATCTGAAAAAAATGGATTCTGTCTCAGACTATCTCAACTTTACTACCTCCATTAGGCAGCACATTACTTTCAAATCCTCCCATCAATGTTTAAAATCCCCTGCAACTATGCCTCTGAATTTGTAGTCAACAAAATTTAAATCTATTCCTCCTAAACTCCTTCATTCTTTCAGCAAGACCAGTTTGGAGAACCCAAAAAGGCGTGACATGCACTTCAGAATACACAGAGCATAATTGTGGAACAGCATCCCACAGAAATCAGATCCCTGCAACCTCTACCAAAGTTCAAGAATACCTCAAAAACCTGGCTCTTTACATAAACCAGACAACACCCAAGGTAGGCCTTCCAAGTAAGCCATTGAGTCCTAGCATACCCCATCAGGATTGCTAGCCTCACTTTACAAAACCACATTAATAAAATAAAGTATTTTATAGTTAGGTAAAAATGTCAGTTAACCCTTTGGCTGCTAATCTTTTTCCCATTAGTATATAAAGCCCTTATTTGCAATTTTGGGGTAGTTTTTGCTTAGGCCTTCATCATTTTTTCCACATAAGGTATCCACACTAAATGTGCTCCCTTTTTTTCAACATTCTGGAGATTCCAAAGATACCCAGTGATTGTGGATTCCCTTGGAGGTGGTGGGGAAAATAGCCAAAACATAGCAGAATTTTGGAGGTTTGGGGAAAAATCGAAAAATGTGCTCCTCATAAAATTGTGTTTTGCTTCTGAAAATGGCATAGAATGGTTTGCGATGCTAAAGTAATAATTTTCCTGGCTTTCAGCAACATGCGGAGCTTTGGCATTTTTCAAAAAGGTAGCCCATTTTTCCTAACGTTTGTACTTCCAATGTGCTTCCAGTTTGTGGTGGAAACTGCCATGAAACTCAGACTGCTGTTGATTTATAAAACGTAGACAGAATTCTGAGTTCAGCAAAGGGTCATTTGTGTAGCTCCCTCATGTTTTTTCCAAAGAAACTAACTGTTGAGCTATACAAATTGTGAAAATGTCAAAGGTCTAATTTGTAACTTTCTTTCACAACCACCACTTCACGAAAGCAATACACGTTATGTCAGCTGGCCCCTTTTGGCTGCAGGGATATGTAGGGTTTGCAGTTTTTTCAATAACCCATAGTACACAGCATCAGGAACTGAACTGCACCTTAACATGCTTTTTCTTAGTGTACTGGGTATAGAACAATTCATATGGCAAAATATAAAGATCAAGGAATCGGTATCAAGGAAACTTATGTGTTTCAGAAATAGATACCAGATACATAGTTTAAGAACAGTGATTATTTGTACATCTACTAACGTGATTCAGAGAAACCTAGCACAACTGTGCATTTTTAAAAAGTATATACCCAATCGAACTAGGGTGAGGTGACTTGTGTGTCTTTCACAAGATTGTCCTACCCAAAAGCCTATGCAAACCTCAATCTTGACCCCATTAATCCTAAACAAAGCTTAAAAACATCCACATGATTTACTAGACTTTCATATCAGTCTAATATTCATTCATTCATAACATTCATTACAGTCCAAAAGAGAAAAGACATCAATTATTTTTTTCAGTCCATCATGAGGTGGGGGAAATAGTACAGTACCCAATTCATCTTATTAGTGTTCTTCAGACATTGCAATCCAGCCCAGCTAACATTTGTCATCCTAAAACTGACTATTATCAGGGTTAAATAAATCCTGGGGTTTTCATTTTTGTTTTACTAAGTTTGTGTTGTATCAGATTAATACACTGGTTGAACAAGTATATCACTGCCAAATGTGTCCGGCATGATAAGTTAACCATGATGAGTCCTGAGTCTGTCTGCTCGGCCTATTTTGGTCAAAATATAAATATGTAAATATAAATAGAATCCCTGTTGTCTAGTGGTTGTCTGTCCCCCAGGGGGAAGAGTGGGCTAAAAAATGTACCCTGAGCGGGGGCAGAAAGCAACTAAAACGGGTCACCAAAACTGGGCAGTGACCTTTACCCTAGGAGCCACTTCGCAACATACATACACAATAATATCCCCAATGGCTAGTGGTTCCCACGTACCTTGGAGTCAGATTGGTCTATAGAATGTCCAATCTTCTCCCAGGAGGAACAGAAAATGGGCAAACATGTCCCCATAAATGGGAAGTAACCCTTGCCCAAAGGCCTCTCCCCAGCACATACATATATACAATAAAGTCCCTGGTGTCTTGTGGTTTTCCACCCTCCCTTAGGGGCACATTGACCTAATCAATGACCGATCTGCCCCCAGGGGTGGAAAATGGCTAAAACATGCCTCCATAAATGGAGTGCTACCCTTGCCCAAGGGACTGCTCCCCAGCACATATACAATAAAGTCCCTGGTGTCTAGTGGTTTTTCACTCCCCCTTGCAGCCTTACAAAATGACGGATCTGCCCCATGGGGGCAGAAAATGGCCAAAATGTGTCCTCAAAAATAGGGAGTGAATCTTACCCTACGGGCTGCTCACTTGCACACAATCAAATACAAGGTTTCCAGTGGTTTTCGGTCCACCTTTGGGGCAGATCGTCCTAAAAATGACTTTCTGCCCCCAGGTGTTGCAGAAATGACCAATAAAATGCCCAATTATGTTGAGGGGCGACCCTTGTCTGTGCTTCCCGACATGCAAAAATTTGAAAACCCTGATGTCTAGTATGTTTCCAAGGGGGGCAGGTTGGCTAAAAAAATGTCCGATCTGCCCCTGAAGCTTAACAAAGGAAAATTGTGCTCCTGAAGGGGAGCGGCCCTTCACCATGGTGTTTCTCCCCATAAAATACATATACACCTCAGTCTCTGCTGTCTAGTGGTTTTGCAACACCCTGCCATGGGGGGGGGGGGCAGATCGGCCCACCAAGGGGCAGAAACAGGCAAAACAAATGGTGAAATATTTTGGGAAGCAACTCGTACCCATGGAGCCACTCCTCTCACCAAAAATAAATCCCTGGTGTCTAGTGAGTGTATTCCTGTTGCACGATCACAGTCATTGCTGATATCCCACAGGAGGAATGCACTGAAGAGAGACACAGGGGGCAAGGAAAAACTCTCTCCTTTCCTCCGGTGTGCCTCTTCAATTCCAATCCCTCCCTTAGCAAGCAGATCTACCTGTTATAGGTCTTGACCCAAATGGCTTCAGCACATCCTGGCTCCTAGTGATGGCACAGATGCGCTGTGTGTGCATGTACATAATCATCTTGCCTAGGAGGGGCTGGCAAAGGAGGGACTTCTGCTGCCATCCCTGGTGGAAGTGTCTGAAGGGTGGGCCCACGGATCAAGTAACAGTGATTCCCCTGTAGATGGTTGCTAGGACATGCTGGACGTATCCTCACCACCAAAGCACTGGTGTTAAGGATGAGTCCAGCACGTCATTAGCACCCAACAGGTGAAAACATAACATTTTAAACTAACAAAACCACTGAAATTCACCAGTCATATTTACCTCAAGTTACTATAATTCATGCCCTAAATTAAATATAACCCATGCCCCCGCCATGCACAGAGTTGTCAACAATGATATGTTGGTGCAAGTTATAATCACTACAGGGCACGAGTTATAGTTGCCAGGAATAACTATAACTGATGAATTTCAATGTTTTTTTCAGTTAAAAAAGTTATGATTTAACTGCCATTCTCACCTAACATCAATGTCTCATTAACATTTGTATTTTCAGTGAATTTCTATGTTCTTTTAAACATAAAGGGCCATATTTATACTTTTCGACGCACAACTGCGCCAACGCAGTTGTGCGTCAAAAAATCTAACGCCGGCTAACGCCATTCTGAAGCGCCATGCGGGCGCCGTATTTATTCAATGACGTTAGCCTGCGTTAGCCGGCGGAGCTGCTTGGTGTGCGTAAAAAAAAATGACTTACACCAGGCAGCGCCGGCGTAGGGGAATATGGAGCTTGGGCGTCAAAAAATGGGGCAAGTCAGGCTGAGGCAAAATTTTCGCCTCAACCCGATTTGCGCCATTTTTTGGGACTCCCAACCCCCATTGAAATGACTCCTGTCCTAGCAAAGACAGGAGTCATGCCCCCTTGCCCAATGGCCATGCCCAGGGGACTTGTGTCCCCTGGGCATGGTGATTGGGCATAGTGGCATGTAGGGGGGCACAAATCAGGCCCCCCTATGCCACAAAAAAATATATATATATACTTACCTGAACTTACCTTAAGTTCCCTGGGATGGGTCCCTCCATCCTTGGGCGTCCTCCTGGGGTGGGCAAGGGTGGCAGGGGGTGTCCCTGGGGGCATGGGAGGGCACCTCTGGGCTCCTTCCGAGCCCACAGGTCCCTTAATGCTTGCCCTGACCAGGCGCTAAAAACACGACGCAAAAGCGGCTGGACGTCATTTTTTTTGACCCGCCCACTCCCTGGCGTCATTTTTGCCCGGGAGTGTAAATACGGCGCACATGCCTCGGAGTCATTTTTTAGAAGGGAACGCCTACCTTGCATATCATTAACGCAAAGTAGGTGTCCACGCTAAAAAATGACGCAAACTCCATGAACTTTGGCGCTAGACTCGTCTAACGCCAGAGTATAAATATGGAGTTCGTTTTGCGTCGAATTTGCGTTAAAAAAAACGACGCAAATCCGGCGCAAACAGAGTATAAATATAGCCCAAAATACGGTGTCAATCACCGTGGAACCCTCACGCAGACTCCCAACACCCCACAGGGCATGGCCTTTAGCTGTGCACAGTGTGGGGTTGGACGCAAAGCCTGACCTGTGGCCAGTCCCTGCACCAAAAACCTATGGGCACCCATCCACCCTTTTTTCAAATAGTTAAATATAAAAGACAGGCCTATTTTATAAATGCACACATTGTGATGTTTAATAATACTTAGGCCCTCATTACAACCCTGGCAGTCGGTGTTAAAGCAGCAGTAATACCGGCAACAGGCCGGCAGTAAAAAAAATGGGATTTGGACCATGGCAGATACCGCCATCCAAAACCGCCACTTTAACACACCGACCGACGGTCTCCAGCCCGGAGGCCATCACAATCACCCCCTCTGGATTACAACCATGGTTTTCGTGCCAAACATACCGCCACAAAAACTTTCCTGCTCCCGCTCCTGCCCCCGCACATATACACACCCACACGTGCACCCATATACACATAAGCACACACGCATACCCACCACCACCCATGCGTACACACCTACATACCCACACACCGCAATACACACCAACAGACCTTGTCACATACATGCATTCACAACACACAACACTCACAATCACACATTCTTGCATGCATCCTACGCAACTCACACCTGCATGGACGCATACCACTACATACATACACACACCCCCATATACACAACACCCCCACCCGCATCTCCGGTCGGAAAACCCGACTTACCTGTTTGCAAGGGCTCCTCCGGCTGGAGATGGTCTGTGGCACTGCTGTCAGCAGCAGCGTCTGCCAGCAAAACACCACCAGGCTGTATCCTTGCTCCTGATACGATCAGCTGTGTTTTGCTTTCATGGCAGTGCTGCTTTCAGCAGCACCGCCTTACAGCCATCCGCCGCCATGACCATCGGCGGTGTTCCGCCAGCATTCTGGCAGAATACCGTCGGCGGTCATGATACCTGTAGACGGCTGATAGCCACGGCGGCGGTATGTTGGCGGCTGTCACCGTGGCGGTAGGCGGTCGATACCGCCAATGTTGACATGAAGGCCTTGATGTCAGAAAATATTGCAAAAAAGCATTTTATAACAACCATAAACATTTTTGGTCTTTTTAACCCTTTTTCTTCCCCAAAAAAGCAGCCATAAAACCAAGCAAAAGGGCCTTTGCACTCCAGCTGAAGAGCATACATTTCCAGCTCAGAGTGCTGCAAAAATGATGGTAGCTTTCCTGGGGTCATAGATTTAATGATCCCAGAGACTTGGTTTTATTTTTTTAATGTTGCTTGGGGCCTGCTGTGCTGTCTGCAGCCCCCCAACAGCATTAAAATATATTCTTGGTAGAGCCCCTGCCCCTTTAAGGGGCAACACCCCTATCAAAAAATTAAAAAGCCCTCACAGGGCATTATGAGATTCTTCTTGACTAAAAGCAGTGAATAATAAATGAGTGGCTCATGCCACTCATTTTTCAATCATTTTTTTCCTTAAATTGTTTATGGTTTCCTGGTTTCACCCGGGACACGCACACTTTATGTACAACTGGTGGCAGTGGGGGAGGCTCAAGCCCCGGCAGCCCCTGACGGTTCCCCGGCCAGCACCCATTCTGTGTGTTATTTTATATTGTGGGTGTCTCCAGTGCCATTCAGCGCATTCACAATTTTTTTAAATGTTGGGCATTGAGGGGGCGCCTCAAAGCACCCACAGCCACTGCCAGCTCCCCAGCCAGTACCAATGCTAGGTGCTATCAATAGCTGACTTTTTTTTATTTGTACTGTGGATACCCTAGTGCCACCCTTTCTTTAATGTTGGGGTTGTGGAGGGATGCCCAAGACTCCTGCAGCCCCTGCCGGCTCCCCAGTAAATACCAATCTTGGGTGCTGGTGGGAGCTATTGCTTTGCCCCCACCCATTCAAACACAGCTTTTATTTTGGGTAAGGAACAAGACAGTGTCCCAGGGGTTAGGGGTCATCTAGAGACTGTCTCTGTTTGGGCCTTGGTTGAATGCGTTTTTCAGGGCCACTGGATAGCTTAGGGAGGGTTGGCCCACACCCCCTTCCCATAAAATACACATTGGCCACTGGGGATAGGGCTTCTGGAGCCTTCCCATGGCTTGGGAAAGTTCCCCTCCACCCAAAGATTAAATTGTCCCCAGGGTATGGGGTCCCTGAGGCAGTCCATTGGTTCGAGGGGGGGGGCTCATGTCACCCATCCAAAATTAATTAAGTGGATACATCCCTGAGGCCCTCACTCACCCCCAAGAGCTTTTATTTAAAGAGGGTAAGAGCTGGCCCTTTTTTAAAAAATTACCCCTGATCTGGGTATCCTCCGTTTAAAAAAAATTGTTTTATCTCCAAGGGTGATCCCTCTGAGTACCCCTTCCCCACAGCCACAAGGCCTATGGAGTCTGGGGATCCCTACCCTACCTTCCTATATGTTTTTACAAATGTTTTTATGGGACAGGGGACTGAATCACTGAGTCCCAAAATGGCTGCCACAATATATTTGTTTAAGCTGTGGCAGCCACTCAGGTCTAATCTTTAGACCTGTTGGGTGTGTAGATCCTCAGTGTTTCTATATAAACATACTTTTATACCTTATTTCTCAATAACTACTGAACAGATTTGCTACGTTGGAGCATTGCAGGCATGCTCTAAATGAGGTCAACAAATCTTTTCAACCAACAAAAGGGCTAGAAAGGTTAGGCATTAAACTTAAGCAACAATTTAGGATTACAGTATAACCCATTTGCCACACAAGGGAAACTCCAGTCAGGAATAAAGTTAAAGGGTTTTATTACAGACTAATGCTCAAATGAATGTAAATGTTTCTCAAAACAAATCTATAAAGATAGAGAATCACCATGGGCTGACCCAGATATTGAAAGAAATGTAGGCGCACTAACACCAAAAGGACTAAGCACTCTATGATAGGAATACAAAACATCACCAACTTTTTTGACACTCGGTGACCAAGCGCTGTCCAATTTGTTTAAACATGAAGACATTTTAAGAGTCGTCTAAATGTCTAGCTAGGACAAAAGGAAATCCCTACAGATTGGCAAGTCTCAGGTTTTCATGAGCTGGGCTCAAACACATGAGGGTAAAAAGGAAAAAGGAAAAAGAGGACAAAAAGAATTTAGAAAACAACACCTAGGGTAAAATGTGACTAACCAAGGTTGGCAAAAAGGAAGCAGAAAGGGAAGGTGTCAGCATTTCAGAAGCTCGGTCAAAAGTCTCTCTTGAGTCAGAGGAAAAATTCTAACTCTCAGCAAAGCATTGAAAATGCAAGGCAAAGAGGTCTGTACCTTTCAAAGTACATGCAAGAGTCCTAAAGGAAAGTGCAAGAATGCTGCTAATCCAACTGGGGAATGGTAAACTAACTTCCATAGTGATTGATGAGTTGTCCATCAGCACCAGGACATACCTCAAAAGACTTCAGTGTCCAATCAAAGGCCATCACATAACATGGATCTGCAACATAGGGACATATCCCAAGTCCACCATGGCATTCTTCTTAGATCACCCGTACACAATGAAACAAAACAGTAAGCTCAGCCAGTGTTCACATACTCTGGTTCCTGTATGTACCATCCTCAAGGTTACTTTCTCAGGCTCACTATGGGTAAACCGATACGCCACCTATTTCCAAGCTAGCATTTCGTAGGAACGAACTCTGAAAGAAATGACACATTAGCAAGAATGAATAATCATTTTCCACACATTTTAGCATGCATGGATTTGCAGGCCTCACTTGGGAAATTAAAATTGCACAGTCAATTAGGTTAGGTAATGTACATATACCAATTAAAATTACAAATTCATCATAATAATCTTGTCCATGTTACAATAGATTTAAAAGGAAATAAGTTTGTTAATGCACTTCAATAATTATAATGAAGAACTACATTTTCGACATTAACATGTGACATCTAAAAATATATTTTTAAAATTCATTATTGTTTGGTGAAACCTATGAATTAACACGATAGGGAAACACATGAGATCAAAACAAATGATTATATTGGTATTAAAATAGCTCTACCATGTCACATTAGATCACTAGTCTACAGTGAATACACTTTAAGATAGGCTTTCAGTACACCACTTTACAGTTAATTTGTTGGGACTTCAAACAACAAAATGCAAAGTTTGTCACATAGAGATGATTACTAAAACATCAAAGATAGCAATAACATTTCAACTACATCAGCACCAAATCACAAAAAACATGCTTTCTGGGTAAAGATCTATCTTTCTGCCAGGTTTAGTGCAATTCAGTTCAGTCATTCTGGCTGTAGCTTTGTCTACTTTTATGAGGAAAATTGGATCAGGAAAACACATGAAAGTGTCCCCTTTTTCTCTGCCCCTGCTTGATGGATCACCCCTAAACTTTCCAAGAAGGAGCTGAGGTGAGTGAAACTTTTTTTTTGAAAGTTTTGTAAAGATAGATAGATAGATAGATAGATAGATAGATAGATAGATAGATAGATAGATAGATCATAGTACAACCTTCTGTTCTTCCTTACTCAAACACATTTGAGAGGGGCAAGCCACCACTCAGGGCAAGACTTGGTTGAAGTCATTGTACATGCTTGCACATGCTATGATCTACTACATAGGTCTCCAAATGCAGAGAAGCCTAGGGCATTTCAGGCCCCCGAAACACATTATACCCATGTTCCTCACAGAACATAATAGCCAGTCTAGATGTCAACACTAGGGTTTGGGGTTTTTGTTGTGTAATGGTTAAAGGTCAGTGTTTCTGCGTGCTAGTTGCAAGATATGTGCTCACAGTAATACCACATACATTTTTCAACTAGGTTGCAATCTACCAGTATCTCTCCCTTCAACCCGGTTTTGCCAGGAATTTGGTTTGCATTAACAAGCTCAAGGGCTAGTTACTGTGTTCCGATCCATGTACTAGATTGCAGAGATATAGCTTTATTATTTGTCTCTCATTCATCTGGATTAGGCTTTAGCCATGGTGTTATTCTAAAACATGAATGTATGCTCCATTTTTGAGTGGGTTGCGTAATCACATTTTGTTTATAAATAATTTTTGTAGATAGCTAAATTTATTCCATTAAGAAGGAATAAATGATCCCCTTACAGTTGTACCTGGTAAAATTGGGCGGAGACTCATGCGTGCGTCATTGATGTTTTTATGACCTTCCAACAGCCTTTTTTGTGCCAAATTGTGATCCATTATTAAAGGTAGTCACTGTGTTAAGATGTGACATGACTTGGTGTGTAAAGTTCATACACCAGTTGGAATGCTTATGTCTGTGATATGCTTAATGTTAATGAGTATTTAAGTTATTTACCATTATACGGAGTTTGGCAAGTTGGATACATCCCTCACAGCTCATTGAGAATGCATACAATAGATCCACATCAGTTAAACATTTACCTGATAGACTTAGCCATGTGCATTCAGTGGATGCTTACCAGATATTTAAGATAACATTTTCACCCCTGACATCAGGATTATGCCAGCAGCTGTCAAATCCTCTCTACTAAACTCACGAAAGTAAAAGAGTGTATTAATTCTCTGACAAGTAGTAATGATAAATAATGGGGGCAGAAAGGAATCGATTCCATACAACATTGAAAGCAGTTGCAATAATATCTAGTGATGTTTCATACACTGTTCCAAACACACAGCCCCAATGCCATGGATTCTACAACTACTCTAAAAGATCGGTAGTCCATGTTACTTTCTTCCTTAGAAATGCAGCCATTATCTACTTTTCATGACTGGTAGGGAAAGAATTGATGTTCTGGCACACATATAGTTCCTGCTGATATGGGTTCACTTGTGAGAGCATTGAGGTCACTAGCCACCCACAGTAGAGATTTAAATCTTCTTAGACCCATATTACATTTATTAAAAGATGCAAAAATGGTTACGGCCCAACTTCCAGGGTCTCTTCAACCAAAATGATATATAGAATTATAACTGGCCAACAATCAATAATGGGGTTGTTTTTCACAAAGAGTTTCTGAGTAGCATTTAAAGACAATGAGAATGGATCTCAGCTTCTGTCGTCTGATACCATGCAGAAGTCAGAGGTGAAATATTCCTCATTACTCTCTGTTACCCATCTACAATTTTGTGTTCTGTAAGGCCCATGTAAATCATTTGCTCCTGCTTTTAACACCTATTTTGGCACAGTGGAATCATAGGATGCCAAACATAACATAGCCTAAACTGCTTGGTACCTGCCTACACTTGTGTGGGTAGGCCACTGTTCTGCTTTCCTGCTCTTATCTCATAACCGAACTTACAGAACCTCTCTGGAATGCACTTCTGAGTTTAAAGAAGACATTTATTGTTATTATTACTTCACCATGAGGTTCCCGAGAGATGAAATTAGTAGATTGGCAGCACACGTTCAAAAGTAGTCACAGCAAAGAAAGCAACATTTATCAAAGTACTTCTCAGTTGCAATGTACGCAGCAAATATATGTGATTATATTATAGAATAACTTCAAAGCAAAGCATAAAAGTAAAAATTGCATCACCGTAGGGCCTATTACTGCTTCATCTTTCTGGGGTCTGCAAGTTGATGACTCTGGTCAACTGCGAGAAAGAGATTTTCTACCCAAACGGGAGACAGGCAGCTGACGTCTCCGTTCCTGTCTGAAGTCAAGCAGATTCAATCTAACTCTGCTGTAGTCCAGAGTCATCCTTAAAGGCAAACTCAGTGTGAGAACCGAAGAAACTTGGAGAGTGGCCAATTCTCTGTGCCTCACTCGTTCTCAGACTGGATTGAGAGGTAAACACAAAATCTACGTGCTCTTATCAGCTAGGGTCTGGTGTGAAAAACACAGCTTGGTCTATCATGTGGAAAAACACAGCTTGGAAAAACACAGCTCATCTGCAATGTCGCAACTGCAATGTCTAACTCCACGTCAAAGCCACTAGGCAGCTAACCTAAACATCAAATGTAATCTCTAATGCCATGTCAAAGCCAATAGGCAGCTAAACTGAATACAGATTGTAATGTCTAATGCCATGTCAAAGCCAATAAGCAGCTAACCTAAATACTAAATGTAATGTTTAATGCCATGTTAAAGCCAATAGGCAGCTGACCTGAAAACAGAATGTAATGGCTAACGCCATGTCAAAGCCAATAGGCAGCTAAACTGAATAAAACATATAGGCCCTCATTCCAACCCGAGGGCAACGGAAGCACCGCCAACAGGCTGGCGGTGCTTCCAGGGCCATTCTGACCGTGGCGGTAAAGCCGCGGTCAGAAAAGGGGAACCAGCGGTTTCCCGACGGTTTTCCCCTGGCCCAGGGAATCCTCCATGGCGGCGCTGCTTGCAGCGCCGCCATGGGGATTCCGACCCCCTTCCCGCCAGCCTGTTTCTGGCGGTTTACACCGCCAGAACCAGGATGGCGGGAACGGGTGTTGTGGGGCCCCTGGGGGCCCCTGCACTGCCCATGCCACTGGCATGGGCAGTGCAGGGGTCCCTAACAGGGCCCCATGAAGATTTTCACTGTCTGCTTTGCAGCCAGTGAAAATCGCAACGGGTGCTACTGCACCCGTCGCACCCCTGCAACACCGCCGGCTCCATTCGGAGCCGGCTTCTATGTTGCAGGGGCTTTCCCGCTGGGCCGGCGGGCGGCCTTTTGGCGGTCGCCCGCCGGCCCAGCGGGAAAGCCAGAATGGCATCCGCGGTCTCCTGACCGCGGAGCGGCCATTTGGCGGTGACCGCATGGCGGGCGGCGCGGTCAGAATGACCGCCATAATGTGCTACTGGTGAACATTGAGCAACTAATATGCGCAGTGGTGAAACACAGTCATTAGTCAAACACAATTAATAGCATCACATTCCACCCTATGACCAATGAATTTTTGTTTACATGCCTCTTATTTCAAACAAAAACAAAAAAACTAAAACATCAACAAAAAAAACATAAGCAAATCAGATTTGAATGATAAAAGCAATCACTGTAAAGCAGTGGAAGTGGATTAACATATTGACCTCATAACCTTTCACATCAGATACATCTACATAGAAAAGACTGAAACTTATATACTCTGAGTGTCTCTAAAAAAACAAGTTGATGTAGCAAGAGTTCTACTCATGTAAAGGTGCACGGTCCACCTGAAAGGTTTGCTGGAATGTAAGCGAAATTCAGAGCTCCATACGAAAAAACACAGACAGTTAACTGGTAAGGTTGCTTAGTTCCAGTGGAAGAATGTAATCAAACAAGTTGAACTTGAACTGAAGGCGCCAGTTGCGCAAAATGGATCCATGGTGCTTGTACTTTAATCAATCAGGTTCAGGTTGGGGGTTCGGTCCCTCTCCCGACCCCACACGCACACACCCAAAGGGAGACCACACTCATGGTTAGTGGCGAGACGTGGTAGGATCTGCAAAAGAAAAAAGTATTACTTTTCTTGCAAATAACATCCTTGTTTTATAATCAGCAGGATGTTTTTGGGGCCCTTTGTTATAATTTCTGCAGGTTCTGGAGGGTCATTTGGGGCTTCAACCCACACCTTAGCACTGAGGTTTTTATCTGCTGCACCACAGCTTCCCTTTCATTGCACTGTCAGAAGGGCTGGGGCAGACTCCTTCTTTACCAAACCTCCATTCATTGCACTTTTGACAAGCTGGGCAATTCTGTCTCCAATCTGTATGAATAAATCAGATTCTTTTCTAGTTATCAGCATAATTTTGATTTCTCCTTGGCAATCTGCAGCAATTACTCCCCCTAAAACCCGATCAATTTGCCATATCTCTCCTGGTAACTTTCCTCTCTCCAACTGATTTTTGACTGTTTGTGGGACAGATCTCTCTTGTGCGTGCTGCACAGTTATTATCAAATCTAGGGGAATGAGCATTTCTCTAATCTCTGCCCACCTGTAAGTGGCTTTTTCTCCCAGATGTCCACATTTCTGGTGCACCCTCTTAGCCATCCACACTAAATCAGAATTCTAGGTGGACACTTCAGACTCTGAATCTTTCTCTTTAACATCTGCAAGGGAATTGAACCAGTTATGTACAAGCCCCCCCCCCCCCCCCCTCAGCGCCTCGAAACCCTGACGGGTACATAGCGCGCTTAATAAATATTATGATTGATTGATTGATTGAAGACCAATCGGCTAAACCATTGGCAGTGAACCAAGAATCAATGTAAAAATGACACATCTCAGGCAGCTCTTGCTTTAAAGTCTGACACACATTGTACAACACTGTTCCTTCTCCTGTGCTAGACAACAACTCTTCAGTCAATGAATCATTAGTCAAACAAACATGCTTTTTATCCTCAGGGGACACAAATTCAAATGGTACACTCAATTTCACTGGTAACTCTTTTACCTGTGGCACTTCCTGCACACTCTCCTCATTCTGAAAAGGGGCTTGTGACACCTGTTCATGTAGGGCTGCAGTGCCTCTAGCCCTGTCTTGCATGTACCAGATCCAGTGTATGATACTAGCCTCCTGTGCCTGTCCTAAACTGTGAGAGTTAGGTGAACTCATCACCCACTGATAACAAGTCAAAAGCTTACTCCAAAGTTCCAGGGGCACTCTTGTCCTCCCCTGTTCCTGATTTACATGTAAATCAGTGTTTCCCTCTTGCACTGCGCAGAAACCTGAAGTCTGAATTATTTCATTTGCCAAATCAAAAGTGCGCAGCTGCTCATGTTTTTCCTAGTTACTTTATACCAAAGTGTTAAGATTTCACTCAGATGAAGGCTATACTGTTTCCAAAAATCAAACAAGCTCATGCAACTCGGTGTCTCTTGCTTAGTGCAAACTGTAAGAAACTCTAAAATCTTTTGTTTTACTTGTGACAAAAGGAACATCATTTCTTTCAAAAGGCACATTTTCTGAATATGCTTTATCACAGCACTCATCCCAAGACTCACACTGTCCTGATAAACAAGAAAACATGTTTCTAACAGCACCATAAGGCAGTTTAACTTCACATGCATTTTCAAACATGGTCTGCCGTGCTACTTTAATTCTCTAAACAAAAAAAAAAAACAATTACACTTTTAAATCGTGCACTTCCAATATCCAATTTGACTCCCAGACAGCTGACTCACGCCAAAATGTTCTGCTTTCCTGCTCTTATCTCATAACCGAGCTTACAGAACCTCTCTGGAAAGCACTTCTGAGTTTAAAGAAGACATTTATTGTTATTATTACTTCACCACGAGGTTCCTCTGAGACACAATTAGTAGATTGGCAGCACACGTTCAAAAGTAGTCGCAGCAATGAAAGCAAAATATATCAAAGTACTCCTCAGTTGCAATGTACACAGCAAATACATGTGATTATATTATAGCATAACTTCAAAGCAAACTATAAAAGTAAAAATTGCATCACCGTAGGGCCTTTTACTGCCTCATCTTTCTGGGGTCTGCAAGTTGATGACTCCGGTCAACTGCGAGAAAGAGATTATCTACCCAAACATGAGACAGGCAACTGACGTCTCCGTTCCTGTCTGAAGTCAAGCAGATTCAATCTAACTCTGCTGTAGTCCAGAGTCATCCTTAAAGGCAAACTCAGTGTGAGAACCGAAGAAACTTGGAGAGTGGCCAATTCTCTGCACCTCACTCGTTCTCAGACTGGATTGAGAGGTAAACACAAAATCTATGTGCTCTTATCAGCTAGGGTCTGGTGTGAAAAACACAGCTTGGTCTATCATGTGGAAAAACACAGCTTGGAAAAGCACAGCTCATCTGCAATGTCTCAACTGCAACGTCTAACTCCACGTTAAAGCCAATAGGCAGCTAACCGAAATATCAAATGTAATGTCTAATGCCATGTCAAAGCCAATAGGCAGCTAAACTGAATACAGAATGTAATTTCTAATACCATGTCAAAGCCAATAGGCAGCTGACCTAAATACAGAATGTAATGGCTAACGCCATGTCAAAGCCAATAGGCAGCTAAACTAAACAAAACATATAGGGGGTGATTTTGACCGCGGCGGACGGCGGTCGCCGCCCGCCAAGCGGTTCCCGCCGAAAGACCGCTCCGCGATCAAAAGACCGCAGCGGTCATTCTGGCTTTCCCACTGGGCTGGCGGGCGACCGCCGAAAGTCCGCCCGCCAGCCCAGCGGGAAACACCCTTCCCACGAGGAAGCCGGCTCAGAATGGAGCCGGCGGAGTGGGAAGGTGCGACGGGTGCAGTTGCACCCGTCGCGAATTTCAGTGTCTGCAAAGCAGACACTGAAATTCTTTGTGGGGCCCTCTTACGGGGGCCCCTGCAGTGCCCATGCCATTGGCATGGGCACTGCAGGGGCCCCCAGGGGCCCCACGACACCCCATACCGCCATCCTGTTCCTGGCGGGTGAACCGCCAGGAACAGGATGGCGGTATGGGCTGTCAGAATCCCCATGGCGGCGCAGCAAGCTGCGCCGCCATGGCGGATTCCCATGGGCAGCGGAAAGTCGGCGGTACACCGCCGGCTTTCCGCTTCTGCCCGCGGCTGTACCGCCGCGGTCAGAATGCCCGGCGGAGCACCGCCAGCCTGTTGGCGGTGCTACCGCCAACCTCTGCCATGGCGGTAATTACCACCAGGGTCAGAATGACCCCCATAATGTGCTCCTGGTGAACATTGAGCAACACAATTAATAGCATTACAGCCACCTATAATGAAGCATGCCAGTAGAAGTCAGGGGACCTATTCATATCTAATAGACACCTGCATTTGGGCTAGGGCAAGAAAAAAATGTCCTTTTTGATTACCCGAGCACCTTTGGTGTGGTACTTGTTTCGTTAGGAGACTGCTTTCTGGCTATATAAGAACACTGGTAAATGCATTAGGTTTCGCCTATGTGATTAATAATTATTTTCCTTTTTTGTAGATTGGGAGTAGTTGCGCAATATAAGTTACTGAACCTCTGTTAAATTAATAAAAGTGTGTGATAAAAAAATGTAGTCGTGCTTGCTGCCATGAAAAGCATACCATTAAATGCATGCGAAAAAGTCTGCAAACAGTAGTTAAAAACAGTTCCACTTCAATGCAGTAACATAGTGTGCAGGCATGGAAAGTTATGTAAAGAACCTATGTAATATTGAAAGGGTTGGTTGAAGAAAGAAATGTATTGATTAAATACATTTTGTGGTTACAAATGAAAGAATGAAGCTGCCACCAACCTTGAAACGCGTGCTAAAACAATCCATGCATTAAAGGGAGTGTGGGGTAAACACATAAATGTATCCCTGTGTGGTAACAATACATTTTTTGCTTTAATGTGCATTATAAATACCACAAAGTTGAGTTAAAAGGAGTTCTGAGCCCAAAATAATCAGAACTTACATAGGTTAGAAGCACAATACGACTGTGGACTGACAGGGGAAGCATGCATGTAATAAATTGTTTGTCAGATAACAAAGAAGTGTTTTTCCCCCTTAAAAAGAACATGAAGCATTTTTACAAGTGTTAGAATGTGGCCGCTTTTTTCCAGCGAATGGAAGGTATTGTGTTGTTTTGGTAGTGAAGACTGTTTCAACAGTGAATGGCTTGTATATTTTTTCCCCTTCAAAGAGAAACCGAAGCATTTCTTCAAGTGTTAGAATGTGGGTGACTTTTTCCTGTAAAGAAATGTGATCAAGGTTTCAAGTTACAAATGTCTGCCCGTGTATTAAAATATGTTAAAGTGCCGGCCACATTAAATCACTGGAGTTTTAAATAGAAAAAGCTTTGCGTTCAGTTTGCCAGCAGTTTTAAATACGTGTAATGTCAAATATAAGGGTGCATGCCTAAATTTAATTTCAGAAAATGAGAATTATAAGCAAAAAAAATATTTTTAAAAGGAGCCTGAGCTCCATTTAATACATTGTTGGACAAACAACCAAAAAGAGCACACTTAAGTGTCATATGAACAAACAAATGTGGACATGCATGCTGCCAGAAGAATATTTTTTCAACTTCAAGGGCAAAAGTATACAAACATTAAAAGGAGCCCATGCCAGCACTGCGTACAGACAGGGAAAGTTAATTTAATGGCCCAAATAAATATTAAAAGCCTTGTAAAACAAATAAAGGTACACAGGAGTGCTGCCTCAAAAAAATGTTCAAAAGCATGGGCTAAAGTATGGAAACAGGAGTCTGTTACTAACAAACAAACAAATGTGTGCAGATAGGGAAAGTTAATTAAAGAAATGGGTGCAGATAAAGAAATGTAGACGAGTTTCACCAATGTGAATGAAAACAAATATGTGCAGATAAACAAAGAACTGTGAGTTCCACCAAAGCAGATGGAAACAGTACATGGGTCTTGGGACATTGATAAGACCAAACCCACTTGGAAAAAGCATTGGTAAATGCAGGACATATGGTACAGCCAATAGAAACAGAGAAAAAGTAAGTGACAAGCACAGGGACCAATGAAAAGCAAGGCGGGATGTAAGCCCCTTTTAATATTTATATTGAATACAATAGATTCTTCAAGCACAGTGCAAGAGCAGTGGAGACAAAATCTAACAAGGCTGGATGTAAGCCTGTTTCAAGATTTATATTTAATTCAAAAGATTTCACAAGCACAGCACAAGTTCTCTGCAGGTGAAACCTAAAAAAGGAACTACCTAGAAACTCAGTGGCAGATTTTATTTAAAGACATACCAAACCAAATTAAAAGGTCAAAGCAAGTTCTGGAATTTTCGATGATTGCCAATATGGTGAAACCAAAAATGGGGTTAACGTTGAGACATTGAAACTTCATATACTGCAATTGTATTCTGATGAGTACCCAAGAATCTCAGCCACATTTACCACACATGAGCAAAGTGCAATTTATAAGGGAGAGATAATGAATACCCAATGCTAAAGATTCATTATGAAGCAGGGCAGATCAAGGGGTATCCCTTCCCCAAATGGAATACCCAACTAACTGTTTAAAGTAGATTTGAACTTTTGAGTATCGTGGTTAACTCTTTAGTTTATCATTTCAATCATCTTTAGTCGTAGAATTCAGGCAAGGCTCTTTCCTCTGTCCACTTTTTTCAAAAAGTCACCACTCAAATCCTACTTGCAACCATCTTGTAGCATTATTGGACACAGAAGATAAAGCTTATGGAAGAAGTTTGTTAAAATAACTCAAAGCATGCATGCATTGATGAAAACAAATAATTACATTCTTCCCCACACTATTTAGGTCTGGTTTCAGTATCGTAGACATTACATTCTACTCCACAATATATAGGTTTGGTTCCACTCCCACTCCCAAGGGTAGGTCGCTCCCCCTGCCGTTGCAGCTCCTCCAGCTCCTCCAGGTTCCTGAGACCGCCCAGCCACCTCGCAGTAAGTACCCCCCACCTCCCAGCCCCTCGCCCTGCCCTGCGCTACTCACCCTCTCTCCTGCTTCTTTTCTCCTTCTCTGTTCTTCCTCCTCGCTCCTCTTCTGTAATCTTCTTCTGTACTCTTCTTTTGCTCCTGCTCCCCGTCTTCTCTCTTCATCTGTGTGCTTCTCAGCCTCTCCTCTGCACCGCGACCCGCGTGTCCCTCTTCTTCTCTGTCCCTCTTCTTGGCTCCTTCCTCTGCCGCTCGCCGCCCCTCTTCTCCTTCTTCATCTGTATCCTTCTGTCTTCTGCGCTCCTCTTCTTCACCTTCATATGTACTCTTCTGTGCTCCTCGTCTTCACCTTCATCTGTATTTCTCTGTCTTCTGCGATCCTCTTCTTCTTTATCTTCTTCTGTAGTCTTCTGTCTTCTGCTCTTCGTCTCCTGTACCTTCTTCTGTGGTCTTCTGTATTCTGTTCTTCATCTTCTGTCTTCTCTTCTTCGTCTTCTGTCTTCTGCTCTTCATCTTCTGTCTTCTGTTCTTCTGCTTCTTCGTCCTCCGTCTTCTGCTCTCCCCGCGCCTGCCCTCCTGCTCCTGTCTCATCTCTCTCCCTCACTCTCCTCCCCCTCTGTATCACCCCTATCCTCCCCGTTCGCTATCTGCCTCCCTCACTCCTCCTATCTACCAATCTACCTATCTCTCTATCTCACTATCTATCTCCCTCACTCACCACCTCCTCCTATCTACCTATTTCTCTATCTTCCCCCCCACTCGCCACCCCCTCCGTTACCACCCCTATCTTCCTATCCTTTCTCTCTACCTCTCACCCTCACCCACCTCTACAACCCCCCCTCCCCTATCTTCCCAACCTTACTCCTATCTCTCTCCTTAAACTCCCAAACTTCCTAAAACTCACCCCCACCACCCTTAAACCCCCCTCCCCCAGCTCTTCTCCCTCTACCTGTCCCCCCCCTCCCTTCCGCTTTCCCGCCGCCACCTCCTGCACGCCCCCGCCCCCCAGCTCCCATTCGCCCCCAGCTGACCCCTTCCCCCCCTCCTCCCTCTTATGGCGGCCGCTGCGCGACAGTGGTAGCGACCCTTGACCCAAGGGTAGGTCGCTCCCCCTGCCGTTGCAGCTCCTACAGTTCCTCCAGGTTCCTGAGACCGCCCAGCCACCTCGCAGTAAGTACCCCCACCTCCCAGCCCCTCGCCCTGCCCCGCGCTACTCACCCTCTCTCCTGCTTCTTTTCTCCTTCTCTGTTCTTCCTCCTCGCTCCTCTTCTGTAATCTTCTTCTGTACTCTTCTTTCGCTCCTGCTCCCCGTCTTCTCTCTTCATCTGTGTGCTTCTCAGCCTCTCCTCTGCACCGCGACCCGCGTGTGCCTCTTCTTCTCTGTCCCTCTTCTTGGCTCCTTCCTCTGCCGGTAGCCGCCCCTCTTCTCCTTCTTCATCTGTATCCTTCTGTCTTCTGCGCTCCTCTTCTTCACCTTCATCTGTACTCTTCTGTGCTCCTCGTCTTCACCTTCATCTGTATTTCTCTGTCTTCTGCACTCCTCTTCTTCTTTATCTTCTTCTGTAGTCTTCTGTCTTCTGCTCTTCGTCTCCTGTACCTTTTTCTGTGGTCTTCTGTCTTCTGTTCTTCATCTTCTGTCTTCTGTCTTCTCTTCTTCGTCTTCTGTCTTCTGCTCTTCATCTTCTGTCTTCTGTTCTTCTGCTTCTTCGTCCTCCGTCTTCTGCTCTCCCCGCGCCTGCCCTCCTGCTCCTGTCTCATCTCTCTCCCTCACTCGCCTCCTCCTCTGTATCACCCCTATCTACCCCGTTCGCTATCTGCCTCCCTCACTCCTCCTATCTACCAATCTACCTATCTCTTTATCTCACTATCTATCTCCCTCACTCACCACCTCCTCCTATCTACTTATTTCTCTATCTTCCCCCCCACTCGCCACCCCCTCCGTTACCACCCCTATCTTCCTATCCTTTCTCTCTACCTCTCACCCTCACCCACCTCTACAACCCCCCTCCCCTATCTTCCCAACCTTACTCCTATCTCTCTCCCTAAACTCCCAAACTTCCTAAAACTCACCTCCCACCACCCTTAAACCCCCCTCCCCCAGCTCTTCTCCCGCTACCTGTCCCCCCCCTCCCTTCCGCTTTCCCGCCGCAACCGCCTGAACGCCCCCGCCCCCGCCCCCCAGCTCCCATTCGCCCCCAGCTGACCCCTCCCCCCCTCCTCCCTCTTATGGCAGCCGCTGCGCGAACGCGCAGCTGGCGCTCCGGAGGCGCGCCAGAGGCAAGCCCGTCTGCGCCCGTCCGCGCCTGGCCCGCGCCCAGCACCACGACCCCTGGTCCCCAGCTCTCCCAAACCCCGCTGCTCCGCTACGATCCCACCACCCTCCACGCCCTCAACCCAGGGCGCTCCAACACCTGCTTCCAAGCGCACCCCAAACGCACCCATGGACCCTTCACCTGCCACTCCTGCAAACGCATCTTCCACCACGCAACTACCACGACCACCAGCCCACGCGCCATCAACCACCTCAAGTGCATCCTGGTCAATGCTCGATCCATCCACAAGCACGCCGTTGAACTCTGGGACCTCCTGGACTCCACAGCACCGGACGTCGCATTCATCACGGAGACCTGGATGAACGCCTCCTCAGCCCCTGACATCGCCACTGCCATCCCCGAAGGCTACAAGATTTCCAGGAAAGACCGCACCAACCAAGTAGGAGGAGGAATCGCCATCGTCTTCAAAGACTCCATCAGCGTCACCACCTCCACCGAAGACACCCCCCTCGCCGCTGAACACCTGCATTTCCAGATTCGCACCGACCCCAGGACCACCCTCAGAGGATCCCTCGTCTACCGTCCCCCCGGAACGCGCGCCCCTTTCAGCGACTCCATCGCATCGCCCTCGCCTCGCCGGACTACATCCTCCTAGGCGACCTCAACTTCCATCTGGAACAGAACAACGACCCCAACACCACCGCGCTGCTCGACAACCTCGCCAACCTCTGCCTCAAGCAACTGGTGAACACCGCCACCCACATCGCCGGACACACGCTTGACCCCATCTTCTCCGCCAGCAAACACGTCTCCTTCAGCCACGCCTCCGCTCTACACTGGACCGACCACAGCTGTGTCCATTTCACATTCCGACGCGAGACCCGCCACCTCCGCACTCAACCCATCCCTCGTCGACAGTGGAACAAAATCCCCGAAGAACAGCTCTTCTCCGCGCTCACCATCAACCAACCCACCCTCACCACCAACGACCCCAACGACTCAGCCCTCAGCCTCACAAACTGGATCACCAACTGCGCAGACAACCTTGCACCCCTCAGACGCACGCATCGACAGGCCAACACCAAAAAACCTCTCTGGTTCTCGGACACCCTTAAGGAATCGAAGAAAACCTGTCGCGCCCTCGAGAGAACCTGGCGCAAGGACCACACCGCTGATAACATGACCGCCATCAAGAACGCGACCCGCGAACACCACCACCTGATCCGCGCAGCCAAAGGGAATTTCTTCACCGACAGACTGGACAAAAACAGCCACAACAGCAGAGAACTTTTCAGCATCGTTAAAGAGTTCTCCACCCCCAACGCCAACGCCAACGCCGTCACGCCCTCACAAGACCTGTGCAACTCCCTCGCCACCTTCTTCCATTGCAAGATCACCGACCTCCACGACAGCTTCAGACACCAGACCCAACCAAGCATCACCGAACCCACACCCCCGGCCATCACCCTCAACGCCTGGACCCACATCAACACTGAAGAAACCAAAACCACCATGAACTCTATCCACTCCGGCGCCCCATCGGACCCCTGCCCTCACTTCATCTTCAATAAAGCCGACGACATCATCGCCCTGCACCTCCAGGCCATCATCAACTCTTCATTTTCTTCTGCTACCTTCCCCAAAAGCTGGAAACACGCCGAAGTCAACGCCCTACTAAAGAAACCTACGGCTGACCCAAGCCACCTGAAAAACTTCTGCCCCATCTCGCTCCTCCCCTTCCCTGCCAAGGTAATAGAGAAGACCATCAACAAACAGCTTACCAACTTCCTGGAAGACAACAACCTTCTCGACCCTTCACAAACCGGATTCCGAACCAACCACAGCACTGAAACTGCCCTCATCTCAGTCACAGACGACATCAGAACCCTGATGGACAACGGTGAAACAGTCGCCCTCATCCTCCTCGACCTCTCGGCTGCCTTCGACACCGTCTGTCACCGCACCCTAATAACCCACCTCCGCTGCACCGGGATCCAAGGCCAGGCCCTGGACTGGATCGCCTCCTTCCTCTCAAACCGCTCTCAAAGAGTTTACCTCCCACCTTTTCGCTCAGACCCCACCGAAATCATCTGTGGCGTACCTCAAGGCTCCTCGCTCAGCCCGACACTCTTCAATGTCTACATGAGCCCCTTCGCCGACATCGTACGCAAGCACAACATCATCATCACCTCCTACGCCGACGACACCCAACTTATACTCTCCCTCACCAAGGACCCCGCCAGCGCTAAGACCAACCTACAAGACAGCATGAAGGACGTCGCAGATTGGATGAGGCTCAGCCGCCTAAAGCTGAACTCGGACAAAACGGAAGTCCTCATCCTCGGCAACACCCCGACCGCGTGGGACGATTCCTGGTGGCCCACGGCCCATGGCACTGCACCGATCCCCTCAGACCACGCCCGCAACCTCGGCTTCATCTTGGACCCTCTTCTCATCATGACCAAACAAGTCAACGCTGTGTCCTCCGCCTGCTTCCTCACCCTCCGCATGCTCCGCAAGATCTTCCGCTGGATCCCCGCCGACACCAGAAAAACCGTGACCCACGCCCTCGTCACGAGCCGCCTGGACTACGGCAACACCCTCTATGCTGGGACCACCGCTAAACACCAAAAACGCCTGCAACGTATTCAAAACGCCTCGGCCCGCCTCATCCTCGACGTACCCCGCAACAGCCACATCTCCGCACACCTGAGACACCTGCATTGGCTCCCAGTCAGCAAAAGGATCACCTTCCGACTTCTCACCCACGCACACAAAGCCCTCCACAACAAGGGACCGGAATACCTCAACCGTCGCCTCAGCTTCTACGCCCCCACTCATCTCCTCCGTTCCTCTGGCCTCGCGCTCGCTGCCGTCCCTCGCATCCGCCGCTCCACGGCGGGTGGGAGGTCCTTCTCCTACCTGGCAGCCAAGACCTGGAACACCCTCCCCACCAGCCTCAGGACCACCCAGGACCACTCCGCATTCCGGATACTCCTCAAGACCTAGCTTTTCGAGCAGCAGTAACCCCCCCCTCCTAGCGCCTTGAGACCCGCACGGGTGAGTAGCGCGCTTTATAAATGTTAATGATTTGACTTTTAGTGACGCTCTGGTGGCACTATGCACTGCACCCTTTTTGCAAGGTAGTGTTAAGACAGTTTTGTGGCTTAACGCCACCTTATAAATATGGCCTCATCACACGCAGCACTTTGTGTGAAAGGGGCATGCAATGAGCATTGTGGTCGTACCACATCAACACCCATTGCATTTTGATGCTATCACAGATTTACGAGTTTTCATAAACCTGAGGCAGTGCCAAAATCTAATGCTACTAGAGGGGTGGCGTTTGCATGGCACCACAAGGAGAATTACTTTAATTTCTCCTCATTTATTGAAGATTGTTTTTGTGCAGGAAGGTGTTCCTTTCCACACAAAAACAAACTCCCACTCAACGCAGCCATCCTTGCACTATGGTGCAAGGGTTGCTTCGTTCGCACACGGCAGCATATTCAGTGCCGATGCAGGGTGAAACACAGAGGTGCGCCATTTTCTAATAAATATGGCGCATCCCTGCGTTTTGAAAATGACGGTGCGTGACACAGCCAAATTTGGCGCAGCAACGTGCACCATCACTTTCTCTTAAATCTGGCCAAAACTACCATAAGATGTAAACTTTGTTATTACAAACATGAGTCTTCATTCACTGCTGTTAAGCAGTTAGAAGTGCGGAAACTTACATAACACTGACTATTCTCTTCAATAACTTATAAACCTGTAACAATTCAGCAAGGCGTTGCCTGAACACAAAAAATATATCTGAACATTGTGGGTATGCAAAATACCTGGAAACTGTTTTTTAAAAGCTTTCTTAATTTTATATTTTGGTCCACCTTGTTTTTGTATTTTAGAAGTGTTTTAGTATAATTCAATCAGTTCGATTATGAATATTTCGTAAAAAATTGTTGTACACCTCTTTTAGCACTTTGTTCTCTTTGTAATGATTTTACCTACTTAAACACAATAAAATTATTCTGATTCCAAGGGCGAGTCTGGAAATGTCTATGCACAGTGAAAAGGACAGGGACTAAATTGAATTTTAGAACATAAGGGTCTAATTGACATGCGCTTCTCACATATAGGGAGGAATGTATTGAGGAATAGTGAGAATTGGTATAATGACATTTACGATTAAATAATTTCTCTTCTGCAGCCTTACAGTCTGGACATGATCCCGAAGAGATCTAAAACGTTATCATCACTTCTCGTAGCCGTTTCCTACCTCAAAGAAACATATCTGCATGCATGGATGTCGCACTACTTTCACTCTCTTGGGCTCCTTGATTGCCCTAAATCTACTTTTTGTTCCGTGCATGACAATGAATCGGTCATGATGGCTGCCTCGATGATTGAAGTCATTTATCATGAGAGTCTATCTGCAGGTTCTTTAATTTTTGAAATCTTTGTGACTTTCATATCGTTGACCTCTTCATTATGTTCAGCCATTTGAGAGCTATGGCTCTATTTGGGCTGCCATGTGATTTATCTCTCCTTTTCTAGATGGTTGTACTAACATGGTGACTTACTCACCTTTCAGGTCAACTGAATCCCCAGTCAAGTGTGGGGTACCAGATGGTTCACTGTCACAGCCCATTGTATTTAATGTACACATTCACCTTCTTGGGAGCTGAGGTGCTCTTTTCTGTTCTTTTGTTGAAATTCGGCAAATGCCCCGCGGACTCTTTCTACAAGCTGGTGGACTGTTTCCTTAAAGTTCAGATTTTGAATACCGACAACTTGCTAAATTGAATGAGAATAAAACTGAAGCCCTGCTTATTGGTAACATCTCTTGCTGGTCTACTAGAATACAGCTTGTAAAGTGCTAGAGTTGCTTTCATCTGCTACTTGCAAATTGAGGATCTTGTTTGACCAAGCAGTGTCCTTTGATGCTGTATTGTAGAAGTTGTGGTTGAAAGCCTTTTGTAGTTTCAATTTCTCAGTAAAGTGCGCCAGTTTTTGCTGATCCCTCTGATGCAGCCTGTGTCCTCTTCTTTCTGAGATACTACAATGCTTCTTACTTAGCGGTTCCTTCCTACTTGCATATGAAACTGCGCGGTCTGAAGAACATAGAAATCAGACTGTTTTATTGTTTAACCAAGAAACATTGTAGGGCAGATTTAAGAAATGTGGTGCTGCAAACAATGCAGCTCAACTTTTCTTGCAACCCTAAGCGCTCCGTAACGCCACCATGTGTGAGCCATATTTAATATATTGCACACCATGGCGATAGTAAGGGAAATACTTGCTCCAACATTTTTTACGCTACTTTGGCGCTTTGCAGGATTAGCATCAAAAATATTGATGCTAATCCTTGAAAGCACATTGAGGCCCATTAAACATTATGGTGTGCCTCCTTTTAATGCCTGCTCTGTGCAGACCTTAAAAATCCATACAAATAGTGACACAAAGTAATATTTAAGATTTCTTTGCGCCATTTTTTTGCCCCTCCTAACGGGGGAACACCCCCTTGCATACATTATGCCTGGTGCAAGCATAATGTGGCGCAAGGGGTTACAAAGTGATGGAATGCATGCATTGCTCCACTTTGTAAATACTGCACAGCGTTTATACCATAATATTGCCACATTAGTGTAAACAAATGACTCTAATATGAAGATATATGGCACTAGGCCCTGATATGCCATGCACCCTAGCCAGGTCGCTTAGGTTTGAAAAGTGGTTTCTCTTACAGTTTCAATGATTTGACATGCACTGGCAGAACCATTGTGGTATTTGCCTTGAAGCTCTCTAATTTCTTTTGTTGAGAACTGAATATACCCATTTCTAGATGAATCTGATGGCTTGTTAATATTGGAAAAATCAAGGAATCATGATACTTTCACATAGAAAGACGAAATCACATCACTATTGCAGAGTTCACCCGTCATGAACTCTCTGTCAACCCGACTCAAAAGTACGTGGTCAGAAAAGCTTTGAGACCTAGGCCCGCGGTTACTGACTGACAGTTCACAGGTGAGGCAGCACAAAGCTGTCAGACAAATATGCAAACAGAAACTCAGGTCAGTCTCACAGATAGGCGCAGTAATCCAAAATGGTCCCAGGAGATTTGCCCCAAAAAAAGACACATGGCCGGAGAGGTATGTGCATTCCCCAAAACACCATAAAGTCAGATGTCACATGTAGTTAGAAACAATCAGCCAATCAGAACACAGCACACCCAGAGCACACAGCAATCATGCACCCACAGGCCGGACAGCTGGGCACATTATCCACTGGCCTTCATTGTGTCCATACAAGGTCGAGGCCTACCTGCATTTGTTATCAGGACCTTATTAATGACTTGAAGACAACTGTTCACATTTTTTACCAAGCAAGGAATGTTTAAATTGTTTTATGGCACTCAGAGGAATGTATAAAACACTGCTCAGAACAATTGTACATTGAGACAGTCCTCAGACCCCTTTAACTGTTCTCCTGGACATAGCATTTAATTAAACAAACTGTTCCTGCTTTGTCAAACACCTCTTGTCTTGTTTTTTATAAGTAAACTCACAATCAAGCAACAGGCCCATATTTTCTCTTCATGTTTTCTGTTTCAATTTTCCCTCCAGGGCTCCTACTGCCAATTTGCATTCTGGTTCATCTACACGTAAAGCTATCTATTATAGATTGGTGGCTTGGATAAAGCAAGCAAAAGCTATCACTTTGCACAATAAAGTACTCCCAGCACTATACATAATCTAGGACAGTGGTTCCCAACCTGTGGTCCGGGGACCTCTGGGGGTCTGCAAAGCCTTCTCAAGGGGTCCGCGAGAGCCTAGAAAATTAAAAAATATGAACAAATATTGACAAATTAGGTCCCCAGCTTCCAGTAATGACTCGGGCGGGGGTCCCTGGATTCCCATGATGATTCAGTGAGGGTACCTGGGTTCCAATAATGTTAAAGTGGGGGTCCACAGAAATCAAAAGGTTGGGAACCACTAATCTAGGAATTGCATACTTTTTTGATGTTATGTTAACTTAAAATATGCTTCCTCTAAATAGTGGTAAAATTCTTTGGAAAATTACAATATCCTAGTGTGTGAGAATGGAGACACTCTATCTCATTATTAATGCCTTTAGTTTGTTAGTCAGTGAAGGACAGTAGGGTTGGTGTGCTAAAATAAGCTTTGTATACGTTATGACACCTCACACTCCTGCGTTCTACATGGAGGTGGAAAGGGAAGGCGAGACTGTCAAACGGGGTAGCTTTGATATAAATACACTTAAAGATGGCCACTGTGGACGCACACACATTAGCAACAGCCATCTTTTAATGCATTTTCTAATATTCCAACAAATTCTGTTCCAAGACGGGCACTGTGTTTGCGCCAGCATCATCGATGAGCGCCTAGAATTAAAAAGTAGCATTGAGATGCCGTTGTCTTTAAGAGATAGGCTGCAAGTGCAGATCTTCTATCAAGAGCCTTCTCAAGGGAATTTGCAAATACAGTGACTTTAAAAGAGAAACACTTATGTATTGTTTCTATCATTTATGTTTTTTTCTGTATGTTTGATGTGATTTTGATGTATTATGAGTAAATTATTTTATCCTAACTAGACAATTATTGAATACATGTGCACAACATCCAGAGCACAATCATCACCCATGGGTGCTGTTACAGTGCAACCATGCTGATGGAAGTATGGGTATACTAGGTCAATATTTATTTCCAGTGACACATTAAAACATACATTAAAGGCGACATTTTAATCAGCTGGTGGTGAAAGTTAGGCAGAAAAAAAGGGACGAGTCATGAAAACTGACTTTAGGATACAGATAGCTTTAGTCGAGAATTATAATGAATATTACAATCCATCAATTGCCTAGTCTTCATTCTACTTACAGGGTGAAAACTAGATAGGGTTGGTAACGTGAGGCTTCAAAGAAAGTTGTGCCATTTGCAGAAAAGAGCTCTCCTGACGAGAACATAACGGCAACTGTAAAAGATTAGGTTTCCATTACCTCCAGCACTCATCTAGAGGGTTTCGCTCTGAAATCCCATGAAATCCTTTCGTGACCTTTGACAGCCTTATTATGTTCAGCTGCAGACACATTTTTTTATATATATATATATATATATATATATATATATATATACATATATATATATATATATATATATATATATATATATATATATATAGATGTGTGTTTCATTCCAGAGTTTTAATAAAATGGTTGTCGGGGATGTAACTGCAGGCTTTAGTACTATTATTAGATGCAGGGGCGTAGCTTGGTCAGTAAGATGGGGTGGGGCGCACAGTGGCACATAGTGGTAAAATAAATTATCCTAGCAGGGTGCACTAAAGCGGCTTAAGGAGCAGCGGAAAGGGAGAGGTTGTGGACTGGTAGGTGTACTAAGTGAGCGAAAGCACAGTATTTTGTGAAATAACCAACACTTTTGAAATCTTTCCAAAGAAAGTGAGGGAGTGTGTGTGGGTGTGTTTTCCACTGGTGATATCTGGCAGACACTGCACCATACCCAACTGAAAGCACCTGTACCCAACTATTTATCACAAAATACATTTATTAGGGGGTGCCGAAACCCAAACATCACCCCTGAAGCTACGCCCCTAAATAGATGCACGTCACACATGATTTTTTTCTCTGCATTTGCAACCTACCTTTACCAGCCTTTATAGGAAAAGATAGAAATAAAGGTGCTACTTCCTCTCCAACCATAAGACTAACTACAATATTAGTGGAACATAACTACTGTATATAGTAAGTAAGCTAAGAACCAGTCAGAAAAAGATATTGGGCCTGATTCACAAAGGTAAACTTACACGTTAAGTGTAAGTGTATATTTTTTCAATATTCATAAAACTGCATTTTAATGGTAGGTTTACAAGTGCAGAGACTCCGCAGTCCGAGCAGAAAAATCAGCACATAAAAATATAGGCTTGTCCCATCTTTTTATGTGCTCAGTTCTCCTCCAACTGTAGTTATGAGACCACTGAAAAAGTGTATACTTACACATATGTGTACAGTTAAATTTGTAAATTAGGCCTATCTAAATTTCCAGGAGAAAAAACTCATCCGCGTGTGTCTTTTCATCAATAAAATAAATATGCAAATAAAAAATATTCACTCTGAAAATATTCCAAAAGCTACTGGAAAGCACAGATGTAGTGCTTTGTGGCTTGTTCTTAATAGTGACTACAGGGCTAAGTTTAGAGTTCTTGGTGCCCCTGCGAAACACTCTTTGTCTGCGCCACACCCAGTGACCTCCTTCTCCACAGATTCTCTCACAACAACCCTTCTACAGTGCCCCTCATCTCTCCATAGTCCATATCTCACATTTACTTAATTTCTTTTATTGTGCTACTCATCCTATTGTATTGTAATAGAGAGGTCTACATCCACTCACATGTTTTACAGGTACAATGTAAATCAATCAGTGTCGCCCTCCTTCCCGCCAGCAGCAGCCGCTGCAAATCTTTAACAATGAAAGAATAATAAACTAAGTTTATTATGCTTTTGTTGTTAAAGGTACGGGGCCATGGGGAATGACGGGGATGAGTGGAGTGCTTCTGGCTGGCCAAATACACATGCACACTGTGCTCTCTCCGGCCAAGCTTGAGAGAAAAGGCAAAGGTTCCCACTCTGCCTGGGAGTGCCCTGACTGGGTGCTCCAGCTAATCCTAATGCTGCTCTGAGCAGCATCAGGATTGGCCGCAGAGCAGGCTGGGAGCCTGTGCCTGAAAAGAGGACGGAGGAGTGGTAGTGCTCAGCTAAGTTTTAAAAAAAATATATTTTTATATTCATAATAATCCCCTGAACATCCCCTCTGCCCCCCCCCCGCCCTCCGCATCTTGTGACCCCTGCAAGCCGCGACTGGGCATTACAATTTAGTTGCCTGTAGGTGAAAGTCAAAATAATTAAACAGTGTGTTGGGTTTGGTTTAACCTAGTTGTCTGACTCTGTCATCAAACTCACAGAATCTGTCACCTTTCTTCTCAGGATATCTTTCTCCCATGCACTTTGACTGCTGTTCACAAGCTACTACTTTGCACAAGCAAGAAGTGCAAAGTAAAATGTAACAATTTAGAGGCATTTTTAACTTAACTGTGCTGCACAGATAAGACAATACAGGCCCATTTTCCTCACTGGCATTTTATCAGGAAGCTGTAGTGTTGGGCAAATTGCACCTCCTCCAGCTTGATGTCTGGTGTGACGGCACTGATAGATAGACAAGGTTAGGCTTGAACTACTATATTGATAACAGGTTGTTAGAAATGGGGACTTTGGTTGGCAGTCAGGTTACCCCCTGTCCAAGCAACGACCTTCACTCTAGTCAGGGTAAGTCACACACAATCCAAGTTATCCTGTGCCCACCCTCTGGTAGCTTGGTATTGAGCACTCAGGCTTAACTTAGAAGGCACTGTGCAAAGTATTTGCGCAATAAATCATGCAATAAAACAGTAGAACACCTAGAAATACACCACACTGTGTTTAGAAAAATATATAATATTTGTCTGGTAAGATGCAGGTCAAAACGATTAAGATGCACTAAGTATATTTTGAAATATCACTTTAAAAATTGTCTTTAGTCTCTTAAAAGCAATAAATGTCTGTTGCAAGCACAAAGTCCCTGGTTTGCGTTCAAAATCTACACAAAGAACTGCAGAGGAGGAGATGCATGGAAAACAGGGAGGTGTGCCTCGATTTCTCGGGCTGCACGCGGCGATGCGTTGTTTATTTTTCACGCAGGGAAGGCTTTGCGTAGATTTCTGGCACTTGGTCTTGGATCCTCTTCAGGTTGCGGGGTTTTCAGACGCCCCGCGGATGATGCGTTGAAATCCGGCGCTGGCAGGACGGAGTCACAGGGGCTGCGTCGATCCGGTGAGTGTTGTGGGGGAAAATTCTACCATATGGCAGGCGCTGCGTCGATTGCTCTCAGGAAGTCGGGCTGTGTCGTTCCTGCTCGGCTGTGCTTTGATCCAGTGGGCCGTGCTTCGAATTTCCTGCCGCTACGCTGGCGCTACGTTGATCTTCCCTTTGCAAAGTCTGGCTGCGTTGTTCCAGTTTGGTGTGCAGTTAATTTTTCACCGCGATTCAGGCTGTGCATCGATTTCTGCCGGCTGTGCGTCGATTTCCGCCGCACAGGGAGTTCTCCTTGCAGAGATGAAGTGTTTTTGGTCCTGAGACTTCAGGGAACAGGAGGCAAGCTCTATCCAAGCCCTTGGAGCCACTTCTCAGCACAGCCAGAGAGCAGCAAGGCAGCAGGGCAACAGCAAGGCAGCAGTCCTTCACAGAAAGCAGTCAGGTGAGTCCTTTGGGCAGCCAGGCAGTTCATCTTGGAAGGTTGCAGGTTCTAGTTCAGGTTCCCTTCTCCAGGAAGTGTCTGAGTTGGTAGGGGCAGGGGCCCTGTTCAAATAACCAAATGTGCCTTTGAAGTGGGAGAGACTTCAAAGAGTGGATTAGAAGTGCACCAGGTCCCCTCTTAGTTCAATCCTGATTACCAGGGTCCCAGCAGGGGGTGTGGCAGTCCTTTGTGTGAGGGCAGGCTACTGTCCTTTCACATGGAAGTGTCAGGCCCTCCACCCTCCCAGCCCAGGAAGACCCATTCAAAATGCAGATTTATGCAAGTGAGGCTGAGCAGCCTGTGTTTGGGGTTTGTCTGAGTGAATGCACAAGGGAGCTGTCAGCCGAACCTAGTCAGACGTGGATTGGAAGGCACAGAAGGATTTAAGTGCACAGAAATGCTCACTTTCTAAAAGAGCCATTTCTAAAATAGAAATATTAAATCCAACTACACCAGTCAGCCGGATTGTGTATTACCATTCTGGCCATACTAAATAGGACCTCCCTTCTCCTTTCAGATCAGCAGCTACCACTCAACCAGTATATGAGGATAGCCCTACTGTTAGCCTCTGAAAGGAGCAGGCCTCACAGCAGTGCAAAAACAGATTTAGGAGTTTTACGCTACCAGGACATGTAAACTACATAGGTACATGTCCTGCCTTTTGTCTACACAGCACCCTGCCCTATGGGTTAGCTAGGGCCTACCTTAGGGGTGACTTATATGTAGAAAAAGGGGAGAAAGGGGAGTTTTAGGCTTGACAAGTACTTTTAAATGCCAAGTTGAATTGCAATGGCAGGCCTGAGACATGGTTAAGGGGCTACTTAAGTGGGTGGCATAATCAGTGTTGCAGGCCCACTAGTAACATTTAATCTACAGGCCCTGGGCACATATAGTGCACTTTACTAAGGACTTATAAGTAAATTAAATAATCCAATTGGGTATGATCCAATGTCATCATGTTTAAAGGGAGGGAGCATATGCACTTTAGCACTGGTTAGCAGAGGTAAAGTGCGCAGAGTCCTAAAACCAGCAAAAATAGTATCCAAAAAGTGGAGGGAGGAAGGCAAAAAGTTAGGGGTGACCACCCTAAGGCTGTCAGGTCTAACACAGGTCTTCCTAGAAAGCTGAAACTTTTCAAAAGCATCAGCGGGCAAGATGACACAACCTTTGCACCACCAATACAGTGCAATTTTACACTGACACCCTTACCGACCGGCTAGTGAGAACAGAAAATGTACGCTCCCTATGCAAAAATTGCATTTTTGCAACAGTGGTTAGACAGCAGTGTATTTTATTATACTGCTTGAACAGTTGCAGTGCACTGTGCAGTGTTTCGTAACCACCCCCCTTGCGTTCCTGGAAGGGTGGAATGCATGTGAGGTGTGAATTGTAGTGACAGAGATATCTGGCTTCTGGAAAGCATGGGCTCGTTTTCACACGTCACTTCTACAAACTGCCTTTGAGAGCAAAGTGCTGCAGGTCTTTGTACCTAAGTCACCTGGTAATATTCTGTGTGATTCTTAGCAGCTGTCAAGAGGTGTGTAATGCCTAGCATTTCACAAGTATTGCCGTCGCCAGTGCCTTTAAAGTCTTTGCTTTACAAATCACGCTGGCTGTCTTTGCAGGTGTTTGCACATATTTATTGATTAATGACTCAATTGCAGATTAAAAAGAGGCACGAGGAAGGCAGGCTGGTAATGGCAGCTTCTGTACATGCGCATTTTGTCTTATCTGTAGACAGCGACCCTGTGTGATGCACTTAACTAGATTTTCACGAGACAACCTGTGATGTGAATGCCTTGCACAAACCATAGGGAGATTTTCCCTGCTCGCACTTTCCTAGACATTTAGCAAATATGCCTGTCTCCTGAAAATGAAGTGCATGAAATAATGACTGCAAAGCCGAGCGCGAGATTGTATCCAAACAACATCTCTGCATGTAATTTATCTTCTCTGAGTGAGCCTGCTGCCTATTCAATAAGCCTGTCTTGTGATCAATATTACTTTAATATGACCCGATCAAGCAAAACAAAACATGAAACTACTTGCCTTGCACCTTCTGGTTCTCAGTTCTGTACAAACCCTTGTCTAATCATGCTATGGGAGACATCTGTTGAGGAATGGTGAAGTTTCTCTTTAATTGCCTGCTGCAAATTATGTTTCACATTACAATAAAAAAAAAAAAATAGTAATAGATCTGTGTGATAGAAATGTCTTTATAAAACTGTAAAAGATACATTTTGAGGTGCACGACTGGAATACATTATTTTTCAGCTTCTTTTGTTTAATTCGATTTCATGACTAATTCAAAAGAAGCCTTTCCACTTTATGTTCATTGATGCATTAAATGATTGGGAAGGTGCGTCTGGGTTTGGCACAATTTGATCTTTCCATTTTGTTTGGTAAACAGGTAATTTGAAGGTGTGAAGACAAGTAGCACACGCACATTATTGTCAGAAGGTTCAGGCTTGGAAATCAGAACAAGCATTTGCGATGCAATGGGTCTCGCGTTTTCTCAAGTTAAACCTATTAGCTTTGTAAACTCCTAACCGGAATTTTTTTGCCACATTAACTGAAAAGTAAAACAGTTTCAAATAAGCGAGTGGACGCCCACCATGAGTGCAAAGCAAACACACAAAAGAAAACAGAAGTCCGCTCAACTATGGCGGAGGAGCGTCGCCCTCCCTGCCAGCAGCAGGCTCAGCAAAATGAAAAATTAAAATAATAATAAACAGTGTTTATTATCATTTTTATTTTTCAGGGAGCGGGGCAATGGGCGATGACAGGGACGGAGGAGGAGTGCGCATGTATGTCTGGCTGGCCGTCTCAGGCCGGCCAAACACACATGCACACTGGGCTCTGTCCAACTCGGCACTGTGTTGGCGGGTTGGAGAGAGCAGGCAGAGGCTCCCATTCTGTCTCGGGGTGTCAAGCCAGGGCCCTCAGAACAATCCTAATGCTGTTCTCATGGGAGAGCAGCATCAGGAATGGTTACTGGGCAGGCTGGGGGCCTGTGCCTGTAGCGAGTGGAGCGGGAGCCAGAAGAGCGGCAAGGCTGCGGCAGAGGAGAGTTTTTTTTTTTTTTAAATTCCTTTATGTTGTTGTGCCCCCGCCCAGCAGCTTTGCCCCTACAGGAGCTGCCCCTGGCTGGCATTGTAGGAGGCTGGCCTGGTTTATAGCGGGTACCTTGTGGTACTTACACCTTGTGCCAGGTCCAGTTATCCCTTATTAGTAGAATAGAGGTGTTTCTAGCAGCTTAGGCTGTTAGAGGTAGTTATGGCAAAGCAGCTTAGGCTGAACTAGGAGACATGCAAAGCTCCTACTATACCACTTATATCACATAGCGCAATATCATAAGAAAACACAATACTCAGAGTTACTAAAAATAAAGGTACTTTATTTTAGTGACAGTATGCCAAAAGTATCTCAGAGGATAGTAGTGCAAACAATGTAGAATCACAATAGGATGCAATAGGTAGACATAGGCCTAGGGGCAACATAAACCATATACTCCAAAAGTGGAATGCGAATAATGAATGGACTCCAGGCCTATGGGAGTTTGTGGAGGGTCGCTGGGACTATGAGAAAACAGTAAGGGTGTCCCTGAAAAGTAGGAGTAAAGTTACCCTACTACCCCAGAAAGACAGAATAGTCGTGATAGGGGATTCTGCAAGAACGACAAGCACCAACAATACACTGAAGAAGGATTCCTGTACCTGAGGACCTGTAAAGGAAGGGGACCAAGTTCAAGAGTCACGAAAGTGTCCAGGGGGGGCAGGAGCCCACTAAACCCCGGATGAAGGTGCAAAAGGGCTGCCTCCAGGTGGAAGAAGCCAAAGATTCTGCAACAGCGAAAAGGGCTAGGAACTTCTCCTTTGGAGGAATGATGTCCCACGGCGTGCTGGAGGTTGCAGAAGTGTTTCCAGGCAGAAATACCACAAACAAACCTTGCTAGCTGCAAGAGTTGCAGTTGAGGATTTTGGGTGCTGCTGGGGACCAGGAAGGACCAGGATGTCACTCCTTAGAGGAGAAGACAGAAGGGGCACTCAGCAACTCAGAAAGCCCGCACAGAAGCAGGCAGCACCCACAGATGTACCAGAACAGGCACTAAGAAGATCTGAGTACAGTGGTTGACTCAGAGTCAGAAAGGAGGATCCCACGACGTCGGAGTCCAACTCAGCAAGTTGGGCAATGCAGGACGGAGTGCTGGGGACCCAGGCTAGGCAGTGCTCAAAGGAAGTCTTGGAAAAGTGCACAGAAGCCAGAGCAGCTGCAAATCACGCAGTACACAGGTTTGCTGTCTGGTGTGGGGAAGCAAGGACTTACCTCCACCAAATTTGGACAGAAGGGCCACTGGACTGTGGGAGACATTTGGGCCCAGCTTCTGTGTTCACCCAGAGGACCGGTGATGCAGAGGTTTGGTGCCTGCGTTGGCAGGGGGAAGATTCCGTCGACCCACTGGAGATTTCTTCTTGGCTTCCAGTGCAGGGTGAAGACAGACAGCCCTCAGAGCATGCACCACCAGGCAACAGTCGAGAAAGCCGGCAGGAAGAGGCGCTACAATGTTGCTGGTAATCGTCTTGCTCCTTTGTTGCAGTATTGCAGGCGTCCTGGAGCAGTCAGCGGTCGATCCTTGGCAGAAGTCGAAGAGGGAAGTGCAGAGGAACTCTGGTGAGCTCTTGCATTCATTATCTGAGGAATAGCCCAGAGGAGAGACCCTAAATAGCCCAAAAAGGAGGTTTGGCTACTAAGAAAGGAGGCTTGGCTACTGAAAGAGGTAAGCACCTATCAGGAGGGGTCTCTGACGTCACCTGCTGGCTCTGGCCACTCAGAGCAGTCCATTGTGCCCCAACACCTCTGAATCCAAGATGGCAGAGGTCTGGGACACACTGGAGGAGCTCTGGGCACCTCCCCTGGGAGGTACTGGTTAGGGGAGTGGTCACTCCCCTTTCCTTTGTCCAGTTTCGCGCCAGAGCAGGCTGGGGGATCCCTGAACTGGTGTAGACTGGCTTATGCAGAGATGGGCACCATCTGTGCCCGTCAAAGCATTTCCAGAGGCTGTGGGAGGCTACTCCTCTCCAGCCCTTCACACCTATTTCCAAAGGGAGAGGGTGTAACACCCTCTCTCAGAGGAAATCCTTTGTTCTGCCTTCTTGGTACTGGGCTGCCCAGACCCCAGGGGAGCAGAAACCTGTCTGAGGGGTTGGCAGCAGCAGCAGCTGCAGTGGAGACCCCGGAAAGGCAGTTTGGCAGTACCTGGGTTCTGTGCTAGAGACCCAGGGATGCATGCAATTCCATGATCCTAGACATGTTACATGGCCATTTTCGGAGTTACCACTGTGACGCTACATATAGGTATTGACCCATATGTAGTGCACGCGTGTAATGGTGTCCCGCACTCACAAAGTTTGGGGAAATTGCCCTGAACAATGTGGGGGCACCTTGGTTAGTGCCAGGGTGCCCACACACTAAGTAACTTGACACCTACCCTTCACCAAGTGAGGGTTAGAAATATAGGTGACTTATAAGTTACTTATGTGCAGTGAAAATGGCTGTGAAATAACATGGACGTTATTTCACTCAGGCTGCAGTGGCAGTCCTGTGTAAGAATTGTCTGAGCTCCCTATGGGTGGCAAAAGAAATGCTGCAGCCCATAGGGATCTCCTGGAACCCCAATACCCTGGGTACCTAGGTACCATATACAAGGGAATTATAAGGGTTTTCCACTGTGCCAATGAGAATTGGTGAAATTAGTCACTAGCCTGTAGTGACAATTGTAAAAGCAGAGAGAGCATAAACACTGAGGTTCTGGTTAGCAGAGCCTTAGTGATACTGTTAGGCACCACACAGGGAACACATATAGGCCACAAACGTATGAGCACTGGGGTCCTGGCTAGCAGGATCCCAGTGACACATATCAAACACACTGACAACATAGGGTTTTCACCATGAGCACTGGGCCCTGGCTAGCAGGATCCCAGTGAGATAGTAAAATCACCCTGACATATACTCACAAAAAGGCCAAAAGTGGGGGTAACAAGGCTAGAAAGAGGCTACCTTCCTACAGGCATATATTGTTAAAATGCATCATATGACAATCAGATGGCATGAGAGTGGCATATGAGGGAGTGGAAAGAGAGAGCAGTGCAGATTGGTATGATTAATAATAAGTGAGAGGAACATTGGCCCTCATTCCAACCATGGCTGTCTCTGACCGCCAGGGCAGAGGGCAGCGGAAGCACCGCCAACAGGCTGGCGGTGCTTCCAGGGCTATTCTGACCGCAGCGGTAAAGCCGCGGTCAGAAAAGGGGAACCGGCGGTTTCCTGACGGTTTTCCGCCGGTTTTCTGCCGGTTTTCCCCTGGCCCAGGGAATCCTCCATGGCGGCGCTGCTTGCAGCGCCGCCATGGGGATTCCGACCCCCTTCCCGCCAGCCTGTTGGATGGCGGGAACGGGTGTCGTGGGACCCCTGGGGGCCCCTGCACTGCCCATGCCACTGGCATGGGCAGTGCAGGGGCCCCCTAACAGGGCCCCATACAGATTTTCACTGTCTGCTTTGCAGACAGTGAAAATCGCGACGGGTGCCACTGCACCCGTCGCACCCCTGCAACTCCGCCGGCTCCATTCGGAGCCGGCTTCCTCGTTGCAGGGGCTTTCCCGCTGGGCCGGCGGGCGGCCTTTTGGCGGTCGGCCGCCGGCCCAGCGGGAAAGCCAGAATGGCATCCGCGGTCTCCTGACCGCGGAGCGGCCATTCGGCGGTGAACGCATGGCGGGCGGCGACCGCCGCCCGCCGCGGTCAGAATGACCGCCATAATATTTTGTAAAATAATTAACATTTTTTCAAAACAGAGATGAGAGAGAGTGTGTGTGCTTTGTCAGTGTGTGCGTGCATAAATCCCAGAGAAAACCCGACAGACAACTTACAATACCCAACTGAAAGCACCCATATCCAACAATTCATCGGAATATACATTTATTAGTGGAGGTGTAACACCCCAAATACCCACCTGAAGCTGAGAGGGAGTGAGGGACTCTGCAATTTAGAACTGCAGAGAGACAGGAATTGAAGAAGTAAACACAGCTGCCTTTTCCCAAACACCATTCATGAAACAGAAGCAGGTCTAGGACATGCGGGACACATTTTTTGTGTTCTACCAAAAAAACTACTAAAATATCAAAGGGGCTGGTCTACCTAAAACTGATAGCATGCCTTTGTACATGGACAAAGAACAGGGAAATACTCAATAAAAATACTGAAATGCTGGACTTGTTACAGGGTACAAAATATTGTTTTATGAAAATGAATCCATGTCTTTGCCTGGGCACAGAATGGTTTAACATAACAATGGATGCAGGGAAATAAAGTGCTTGGTGTCCTTGCCACTTGAGAATGCTACAGTCATGTCTATACCTGGGCCTGGGTGGGACTAATGGACAGGGCAGGCCCATGCATTGTAAAGACCAATAGGACCACCATGGGACAGAGTGGAAGAGCCCCGGTCTTCCAAAATATGTACTGGTGGGCCCACTGCCCCCCTGGCACAATGTAACCACTGGGTTAAGGAGAGGGCACTGTATGGCCATAAAGGTAGGGTGGTGGGTAGTTATAAAGTAAGGTTTCATTTTAAGGTGTAGGTTAGCATAGGGTCAGTAAACTTACTCTTGAATCTACCTTACTATTTTGTGGTAATCTCAGAAGTGGTAATCTCAACAGTGGCAATCCCTGCAGTGGTAATCTCAGTGGTAGTAATCACAGTAGTGATAATCACAGCAGTGGTAATCCCTGCAGTGGTAATCTCAGAGGTAGTAATCCCAGTAGTAATAATCTCAACAGTGGTAATTCCTGTGTGGTCATTTCAACGTTGATAATCTCAGCAGAGGTAACCCCTGCACTGGTAATCTCAGAGGTAGTAATTACAGTAGTGATAACCTCAGTAGTAGTAACCCTTGCAGGAGTAATCTCAGAGGTAGTAATCACAGTAGTGGTAAAATCAGCAGTGGTAATCTCAGAGTTAGTAATCACAGTAGTGGTAATCTCAACATTGGTAATCCTTGCAGTGGTACTCTCAGAGGTAGTAATCATAGTAGTGGTAGTTCAGCAGTGGTAATCCCTGCAGTGGTAATCTCAGAGGTAGTAATCAAAGCAGTGGTAATCTCAGTAGAGGCATTCTCAGCAGTGGTAATCCCTGCAGGGATAATCTCAGAGGTAGTAATCAAAGCAGTGGTAATCTCAGCAGTGGTAATCAATGCAGTGGTACTCTCAGAGGTAGTAATCACAATAGTGGTAATTCAGCAGTGATAATCTCAGAGATGGTAAACACAGTAGTTGTAATCTCAATAGTGGTTATCGCTGCAGTGGTAATTTCAAAGGTGGTAATCTCAGCAGAGGTCATCTTTGCACTGGTAATCTCAGAGGTAGTAATAACAGTAGTGGTAATCTCAGGAGTGGTGATCCCTGCAGTGGTAATCTCAGAGAAGCTCATTTCAATGTAATAGATTCTATGTAGCGGTATATGGGTTGCATTTGCATGTGAATAACACTCAAAAATTTTCTGTTCATAACACACTTCCCTGAAAAACATGTTTTAAACCACTTCCTTGTCAGGGAGAAAAAGGACCTCTGAACCAAGAGCAGAGCAGCGCCTTCCTGAGGGGCACATCCTCATCTAAAGGTAAACATTTTCATTTGTTTAGTTTTTACTCAGTAGACTAGGGCCTTATAAAACAATGGAACTCGGATAGAATCTGTTTCACAAGCATTTGCAATAAAATGGGTCTCGTGTTTACTCAAGTTAAAGCTATTAGCGTTGTAAACTCCTTAACTGACTTTTCTTGCCACATAAACTGAAAAGTAAAACAGTTTCATATAAGTGAGCCGACGGCCACCATGAGCACAAAGCAAACACAGAAGTCTGCTCGCAGTGAAATTTATAGGCAAAAGTGCAATTATCCATGTAACCCCAAAAGTGCAACTATCCATGTAACAGGGTCAATGTCTTGCACAGCGCTCGACTACTGCCCAGCAGGATCGTGATGCCTAAGAAATAAAGAGAAAAAATAGTGCAGAAACCATACGGAAAACATGGAGCCTCGTATGTTTTCAGTAGTTGGCTGGTGTGCTCAAGGCGTGCTAAACACTGGAAGAGGCATGATAAATGCATGCCTTCCACTAATGAAATCAAGCTAATTTTAAAAGGCAAGCCCATGAACCAACCAAATGGGTGGGCTTGACATGGGCATCATTAAAGCCCACAGAGAGATTACACCAGGGATGGAGCGCTTTGCGCTCGACCCTAAAAATTTATGTTGAGCTCATAAAGCTGATCTACTCACATACAGTATTAAACCAGTATGCTGGGATATTGCTCACAAAATAATCTGCTTCCAGGGAAGGTGAATAAGTGTTAGGAGGTAGGATGCTATGGAAATTTGATGACCTGTGGATCTCTATGTATTCTCAAACATACTCAAGGCACATTTCCACCTTGAATGGAGTTGGAGAGTTTCTACTGTCAGGGCAGGAGTAAATCCGTATTTATAGTAGGTTGTGGGTAAGATGTTTCTCTGTTCGGACACAAATCTTTCCCATAGATGGAAAACTAAAAAGGTTATTTTGTGAAAAAGCACATTTCTTAAACATTTGCTCATGGGTAATTTACCATGATTTATAATGATGCATAAATAACTGCTCATGAGTATTGCTGAGGATCTGCGACTGCCACAGCTGTCAAGGAGTATTCATATTTTTTTTTCAGGACTACAAAAATGTATAACGCTACACCCAAATGTAAATATAGGGGTGTAGATGTGTGAATTTGAGACTCAGGCTATTGTTTGCACAGTTACATTCTATCAAGGAATGGATATTGTGATTGACTGTCAAGGTTACCAGATGTGATAAATGTCTCCTTCCTCAGAATACAGAGCCCTGCACAATCAGGGGTCTGTGCAGGGATCAGAAAACACCAACTAATACAGAACAAGGGCCTTTAGTATAGTCTTTGAGTCAGACATTCATTCATGGGTGGATGGCTTTGTTGTCTGTCTCACTTTCCTGCTTCTGAGTTGAGGGTGTTCCTACCAATTCTGGTGTTGACCCTCCCAGCAACATTTCAATAACAGTGATTTGGTAGAGGATGTGCCTTCCATTTCTGACAGCAGACCTTGCTTTGCAGTGGATAGGACAGATTGTTTCCTAACTCTCTCTCTCAACTCTCCCTTTGCCATCTCTTTCAACCCCATCACTCTCTTTTAACTCTGACCCCTACCTAGATTCTTCTTGCCTACTCTGCCTACTTGCTGTTTTTTAACTGCAGGTAGCCATCTTTGTGCATGAGCTTTGGGATCTTCAAATGGCTTTTCATTTATTTTGACAAATCCCATTCAAAGCTATAGGCCTGCTATGAATCAAAACAAAACTAAAGTTATGGTCTAGAATTCTGCAACATTGACTCAAGAATCCCAAGTGAAATTGGGTAATACATCTCAGAGTTATAGTTCTGTGGGAGCTAAACAATAAGTTTCACAGCCTTTTTGCCTGTACCGGGCAGAATAATGTTGCTTTCTTGATGTTAGAAATGGGGTCTCTAGTTGGCAGTGATTTGCACCCTGTCCAAGTAGGGACCCTCACTCAGGTCAGGGTAAGGGAGTCACACGGATAAGATAACCCTGCTCACCGCCTTGGTAGCTTGGCTTATCTCAGAGGCAATGTGTATAATATTTGTACACACAGAGTAACACAGTGAAAACACTACAAATGGACTCAACACCAGTTTAGAAAAATAGGCAATATTTATCTGAGTACAACAAGACCAAAACAACAAAATTCTAAGATACACAAACCAAAATATCACTTTTAAAATATTTAAGCAAGTCTTAATCCATAGGAATCAATGGATGTATCTCTTTAGCACAAAGTACCTGGGATGCATCAAAAACAAATCGATGGGGACCAAGAGGGAGATGAGGTGCTGGAAAAGCATTGGTGCTCTACTGAGCAGGGTAGGTAATGCGTTGATTCTTCTGTCACAGATGAGATGATGCGTCAGTTCCTTACTGACAGGGGAGGTGATGCGTCGATTCTTTCCTTGCAGAAAAGGCGATGCTTCGATTTCCAGACACACAGCCTTGGTTCCTTACTATGGTGCAGAGGCTGATGAAATATTGCCATCCAGGGACGATGCGTGGAAAACCCAGATGTGCTATGTTGATGGGATCGCGGTGAAACTGGCGCTGCGCTGATTCTGCTGCACTGCGGAACAAGCGCTGCATAAATTTTTCAGCCATGAGACAGGCGCTGTGTTAGACCTGACAGTCTTAGGGTGGTCACCCCCAACTTTTTGCATGCCTCCCTCCACTTTTTTTAATACCGTTTTTGCTGGTAATAGGACTCTGTGAACTTTACAACTGCTAACCAGTGCAAAAGTGCATATACTCTCTCCCTTAAAACATGGTAAGATTGGTTCATACCCAATTGGCATATTTGATCTATTTGTAAGTCCCTAGTAAAGTACGCTACATGTGCCCAGGGCCTTTAGACTGAATGCTAAAAGTGGGCCTCCAGCACTGGTTGTGCCACCCACATAAGTAGCCCCTTAACCATATCTCAGGCCTGCCATTTCAAGGCCTGTGTGTGCAGCTTCACTGTCACTTCGACTTGGCATTTAACAGTACTTTGCAAGCCTTAAACTCCCCTTTTTCTACATATAAGTCATCCCTAGGGTAGGCCCTAGGTAACTCATAGGGCAGGGTGCTGTGTAGGTAAAAGGGCAGGACATATACCTGTGTGTTCTATATGTCCTGATAGTGGAAAACTCCTAAATTCATGTTCTACTGCTGTGAGGCTTGCCCCTTTCATAGGCTAACATTAGGGCTACCCTCATATACTGTTTGAGTGGTAGATTCTGATCTGTAAGGAGTAACAAGGTCATATTTAGTATGGCCAGAATGGTAATACAAAATCCTGCTGACTGGTGAAGTTGGATTTAATATTACTATTTGTGCAATGGCACTTTTGGAAAGTGAGCATTTTCTCTGCACTTAAATCTTTCTGTGCTTTACAATCCACATCTGGCTGGGTTACTTGACATCTCCCTTGTGCATTTCACTCAGGCAACCCCAAACATAGGATGCTCAGTCACACCTGCACACATCTGCATAGGTCTTCCTGGGCTGGGAGGGTGGAGGACCTGACACTTACATTTCAAAGGCTAGTGGCATGCCCTCACACAATTGACTGCCAAACCCCGTACTGGGACCCTGGTAGAGAGACCTGTACTGAAAGGGGACTTTGTGCACATCAAAACCACTCTTTGAATTCTCCCCCACTTCAAAGGCACTTTAGGGTATCTGAGCTGAGTCCTTGACCCCACCAACTCAGGCACTTCCTGGGACAGACACTCTGAACCAGATCCTGCAACCTGCCAAGAGGAGCTGCCTGGCTGCCCAAAGATCTCATCTGTACTGCTTTGCTGTGAAGGACTGCTGCCTCGCTTTTGCTCTTCGGCCTTTCTGGCCTCTTGCTCTGCTGAGAAGTGCTCTCAAAGGGCTTGGATTAAGCATACCTCCTGTTCCTGAAGTCTCAGGGCCAAAAAGACTTATTCTCTTCAAAAGGAACTCCTTGTGCAGTGAAAATCAATGCAAAGCCTGCCAGAATCGACACACAGCATGCCCAGCGGTGAAAGAATCTCTGCATCACCGACCCAGAATGACAGAGCCTGTCTCCCCGAGTGGAGATCGATGCAGTGCCAGCGTTGAGACCAGAACTTCAACGCACAGCCCACCGGATCGACGCATCACCGAGCCAGAACGACACAGCCTGACTTCCTGCATGAGGAATCGATGCAGCGCCTGCTGTGTGACAGAAACTCTGATGCATCACCCCACCAGATCAATGCAGCACCTATGTCTTTGTCCTGCACGCCCAGGATTTCCACGCATCGTCCCTGGGCGTAAAAAAAAACCCACATCACAGTAAGGATCTATGACTGTGCTCCAGAAATCGGCGCAAAGCCCTTGCAGCATGGAAAGAATCGACACATCATTTGTGCGCATCCTGAAATCCGACGCACACCTTCCTTTTTCCACACATTTCCTCCTCTGCGGTCTTCGTGCGTATCATTTTGACACATACCAGATACTTTGTGCACACAAGAGACAATTATGGATTTTTAAAGACTTAAGACTCTTCTTATCATTGCAAAAGTGATATTTCAACTTGTGCTTATCAAATCTTGGACATTTTGACCTCAAATTACTCAAATACATATTTTATATTTTTCTAAACCTGTGTGGTGAATTTTTGTGGTGTTTTCACTGTGTTATTGCAGGACTTATTGCACAAGTACTTTACACATTACCTTCTAAGTTAAGCCTGACTGCTCAGTGCCAAGCTACCAGAGTGTGGGCACAGGATAATTTGGATTGCGTTGTGACTTACCCTGACTAGGATTCTGGTTCCTTTTTAGACAAGGGTGCATGCCTCTGCTGACTAGAGACCCCATTTCTAACACTGAGGAAATTTCAAAGCCTGGTTTTCACCATTATTTGTATGTGGCCCTTTTTTAAAACAAAGTTCATTTTGTCTGTTCTCTTCTGCTTCTAGCCAAGTGGTTTGTGGTGCTCAGAGCAGCAATCTACCTCAAATATAGCATGTGGTGTGCATGCGAGAGAGTGAGTTAGATTATAAAAACCTTTCTTGCTCTATGTTCTAGCTGTTTTAAAGAGGTGGTGATTAATTAGATGAGGGTCAAATTGCTATATACTTTCAGAGTGTTCTTTTATGTTGCATCTTCTCATTGTGACTTTTCAATTCTTCTAAGTAGTTTGTGGATGGATTTTATGGTGTGCAGAGTAAGATTTTGTTCACAACATTCATTTGTATTTTATTTAGAGGTACCCCTTTTTTTAAGAAGTTATATTTAAAAGTTTGGACTCTTCGGCCCTCATTACGACTTCGACAGTCTTGGAAGAAGAGCTCAGTAGCCGTGTGAGCCAACATACCGCCAGTGCTAGTGATATGCTTGGCCCCCTATTATGGGCCAGTGGAAAAGGCACATCAACATTGCAGCCGGCTCGTAATCGAGCCAGCGGCAATGTTGATATGCAGCGGGTGCAGCAGCACCTGTCACGCATTTCACTGCTCGTAATTCGGGCAGTGAAATGCGCGATGGGGCTGTGCCTGGGGGCCCCTGCACTGACCATGCCAAGTGCATGGGCAGTGCAGGAGCCCCTAGGAGCCCCAGGGGCACCCCGAGTCCCCCTTACCGCCAGCCTTTCCATGGCGATGTTTACCGCCATGGACAGGCTGGCGGTTGGGAACTCATAATCCCCAGGGCAGCGCAGCTTGCAGCACTACCCTGGGGATAATGACCGCCCGGCAGAATGCGCCACGGTCATAATACACTGGCGGAACACTGCCAGCCTGTTGGCGGTCTTCCCGCCAGTGTTCTGCCAGCCGCCAGGGTCATAATGAGGCCCTATGTGTCTTGTTTAGAAATGCATGAAAGAGTTCTAGAGCACTTCCAGATGCACCCTTTTTAGGCTCGAGCCTGCAATAGCATGCGCTAGTGCATGCGTATCCCTAGCGAGATGCTGTTGTAGTTTGAAAAGGGCTTGGAGCCCACTATGCCTTACCTTTTGTTACTCTAATCTGCCCCACCCCAATTCAAAACAATTTGCCCCGCTCCAATCCAAAACAATATGCCCCACTCCAATCCAAAACAATCTCTCCCACTCCAATTTGTCCCACTCCAATCCAAAACAATCTGCCAACTCTATTCCAAAACAGTCTGCCTCATTCTAATCCAAAACAATATGCCCCACTCCATGCTGCCCCACTACTATCCAAACAAATCTGCCCACTTCAATCCAAACCAGTCCACCTCACTCCAAAGCATTCCAATTCAATCTGCTCTACCCCATTCAAAAGTAGTCTGCCCCACTTCAATACAAAACCATCTGCCCCACTCCAATCCAAAACAATATGCCCCACTCCAGTCTACCCCACTACAATCCAAAACACCTGCACCCACTATAATCCAGAACAATCTGGTCCACTCCAATCTGTCCCAGTAGAAATCAATACAATCTGCCCCACTCAATCATGCCCCACTCCAATCCAAAACATTCTGCCACTGCAATCCAAATCAATGTGTTCCACTACAATCAAAACCATCTGCCCCACTACACTCAAAAACAATCTGCCCTATCCAGTCTGAAGCAATGTAACCCACTCCAATCCTAAACAATCAGTCTCACTCCAGTGCAAAACAATATTCCCCATTCCAATACAAAACAATCTGCCCACTCCAATCTTCCCTCTCCAATCCAAACAATCTGCTCCACTCCAAACCAAAATAATCTGCCCCACTCCAATCCAAAACAATCTGTGTCAATCCAATATAAAACAATCTGCCCCACTCCAATCCATAATAATCTGCCCCACTGAAATCCAAAACAGTCTGCCCCACTCCAGTCTGCCACACTCTGATCCAAAACAATCTGTCGCACTCCAATCCAAAGCAATCAGCCCCACTTAAATCCAAACAATCTGCCCAACTCCATTAAAAAAAAATCTAGCCCACTCCAATCCAGAACAATCTACCCTACACCAGTCCACCCCACTCCTGACTGCCCCACTCCAATCCAGCCTACCTCACCCAATCTAACCCACCGACCCCATCCCAATTCACCCTATTCTATTCCACCACAATTCACCCAACACCCATCCAATCCACCCAAATACAGACCAGTCCAATCCACCTCAGCCCAACCTACCCCACCCTAATACAATACAATCTACCCCTCTCCAATTCACTACAATCCAACCCACTCCAGTCTAACACACCTCACTCCAGTCCAACCTACTCCATTCCAACCTACTCCATTCCAACCCACCCCACTCCAGTCAAACTCATCCCACTTCAAACATACCTCATTCCAATCCCCCTCAATCCGATTCAACCCATTCCATTTCAATCCAACCCACCCCACTCCAATCCAGCCCACCCCAATCCATTCTAACCCAATACACCCACTCTAATCTACCCACCTCACCTCAGTCCATCCCATTCCAATCCAATCCACCTTAATCCGCCCCAGTCCAATGCAGTTCACCTTAATCCACCCCACTCTAATCCAGTCCATCCCACACCACTTAATCCACTCCAATCCAATCCACCCCACTCAACACAAATCTGAATCACCACACTCTACATCGATCTAATCCACCCCACTCCAATCCAATTCATACCACTCCAGTGCAATCCACCCCACTCCAATCCAATCCACCCCACTCCAATCCAATCTACCCCACTCCAATCCAATCACCCCCACCCACCCCACCACAATCCACCCCAATCCAATCCACTCCAATCAATCCAGTCCACCCCACCCAATCCAATTCATTGCACACAAACCATTTCACCCCACAACAATCCAATCCACCACACCTCAGTGCATTCCACCACACCTCAGTGCATTCCACCTCACTCCCATCCACCTTATCACACCTCAATCAGGACCAACCCACTCCAATCCCCCATCTAGTCCACCCCATCCCAATTTAATCCTGCCACTCCAATAAACTCCACTCCACCTCATCCACTCCACCCCACTCCAATCCACCTCACCCCACATTATGCCATTCCATGACACTCTACTCCAATCCACCACACTCTAATCCATTCTTACCCGCTCTACTTCAGCCCACCCCACTCTACTCCAATCCACCCAGCTCTACTTCAGTCCACCCCACTCTACTACAATCCACTCCCACTCTACTCCACTCCCTCCACTCCACACAATTTCACTCAACTCCAAAACACCACACTTTATCCTAATCCACCCCAACCAATCCACATCAGCCCAGTTCAGTCTACCTCACTCCAATCCAATCCACTCCAGTCCATCCCACTCCAATCCGATTCACCTTAACTCACACCACTCCAATCCACATTAATCCCCTACACTGCTGTCTAATCCACCCTACTTCAAACCACTTTAATCCAACCTACATCACCCCCACACCAATCAACCCCACACCAATCAATCCACCCCACTCCAATCCAATCTACCCCACTGCACTCCGTTCCAATACACCCCATCCAATCTAATTCAACCCTCTCCAGTCCAGTTCACCCCACTCCAGTCCAATCCACCACAATCCACCCAACCCATATCCAGTCCACTCCAATCCACCCCACACCAACCCACCCCAATCCAGCCACCTCAATCCAGTCCAATCTACTCCAATTCAGTTGACTCAATCCAGTCCACTCCACTCAATCCAATACAGCCCACTCCATTCCAACCCATTCAATTCCACCCTACTACAATCCACCCTAACCCAATCCACCCTACTCCAGTCCAATCCACCCCACTCCAGTTCAATCCACCCCACTCCAGCCCACTTCACCTCACTCCATCCACCCCAACCCTCTCCAATCCACCAAAGCCACCCCAATCCAACCCACCCTATCCAATCCACCCCACTCCCATCCACCCCAATTCAGTCCAGTCAATCTCACTCATTCCGCCCCACTGCATTTCAGCCCACCCCACTCCATACTAGTCCAATCCAATCCTCCCCATCCCAGTGCAGTCCATCCACTCAACCTCAGTTCAATCCACTCCACAATCCACTCCAGTCCAGTCCAATCGAACCCACTGCAACCAAATAAATCCAATCCACCCCAATCCTCCCCAGTCCGGTCTAATCTACCATAACCCAATCCACCCACTGCAATCCAATCCACCCCACCCTACTCCTATCACTTCAGTCCAGTCCATCCACCCCAATCCAATCTAATCACCCCACTTCAATCCACCTCACCTCATTTCAATCCACCCCACTCCATTCAATCGACCTCACTCAAGTCCACTCCAATCTACCCCACCGAACTCTACTCCAACCCATTCCACTACCTCAGTCCACTACACCCTATACCACCCATGTCACTCCATGCCACATCACTCTGCCACGGAACCAATGACACTCTACTCCCCCTACTTCACTTTACAACACTCTAATCCCCCACTCCACTCTACGACACTCCACATCACTAACTGTTAGCCATCCTGAAGCAGCCACGCTGATGTACAACATGGCAAAACCACATTGCCAAAGTCTATAGCTCTTGTATAGGCAAGACCTATTGGCTTTGCAATGCTTGGTTATTATGGAATTGTAGTCAGACTAACTTTAGACATTGATAGCCTATTCATAGGGTCAGTATTTCCTATATGTATTATGTCTCTGTTGCATGTTTATTAGACAATTGACACATGACTTGCAAAACGATCTTTAACCTTCCAGGTACTCCATTGCAGTCATCAGGCTGGTAACTGCACCTTGTCTTGCATAATTCAGAAATGTAATTGATGTCAAGAGAAGGCCTCTCATCTCCATATCTTTGCTTTCTATTCGTTTATTTGGTTATACTGATAGAAACATATTTTTCTTAAATTTCGCTAATAGTGCATGTTGAAATAACACCAATGCATTATTTATTGCACTCCACAATATTGTTTATATTTATATTGGTTTGTATTTTTGATTTTAGGTATTATAAAGTGACTTTGCTTATCAATCAGGTATTCAGTATTGGAATATTGAATAAAATCATATTACAGCTTTGCTTCACACCCATCCATCCAGATGTTGGATCGATCATTCCAATGGAATGTATTGGCTTTCCGTTTTTCTGAAATAGGATACAGTTGACTGTGCTTTTCGCATGCAGTGGCTTTTCTCTAGTACTCCTTTCTCCATTATGGCCTTTTTTTGTTCTGCTTTCCCTAAGCTTGTCTTTTACTTTCCTTTCTAGCGTTAGATTTGCAAAAATGGGGGTAACTTACACTGAGTGTAAGTTAACATTCTCACACGGGTGCAAATTACACCTGTTGGGGAAAGTCAACATTTGCAGAGAAATTGGTCTAGGTATGAATACACAATTAAGGCTTTTTCACGAACCCCGGATGTGCATATGTTTCAAATGTCTAAATTCCCTATATTAAGGAATTGCACTTGCACTCGTTTGTAATTATGATCAAAGAGAATTCACCTTCACACACTCTATAAGTATCATTATTTTAATCTGCTAGAACTAATAATACATTTAGACTCAGAAGACACACAGAGGCCACCCTCCCAACAAGAGGCAATGACAGAGCACCTAAAAACTGTTCGTTTAAACCTAGGTGGTATTTATAACAATACAACACGAAACATACATGTTTCTATTTATAAAACAACATAAAATGCTGATTCACACCATTTCTTGTCAACAAGAGGTTTCACAGAAAGGAACAACTCCCGGTCATATTTCCCACTACTCTAATTACAGCAAGTGATCTAGTCCTAAGTCAGTTCAATTGAGAATATTTACATCTTAAAAGAAGAGGTAGGGTTCAAAAAGCTAGAGTCAATATCCGCATTCTTACTCCATCCACGTTCTACGTAGGTACAATGGCCCACATTTATGGGAGGGGATCCCAGGCCACCACCCAGATGGGCAACTGTCCCAGTCCTACCACCCTCCACTTCCACATCTTTAGGAGAGTCCGACCCCAGCAGTGAGGGTAGGGTCAGAAGCCCTATGCCCCCGCCACTACACCGCAGCTCTAATCTCTGACCCTCCCCCTCTAAGTGATTGCCATGGAATGAAAATGTGAAGAGACACACCAATGCCATCAATCTCTAATTCTTTAGTGACTAAGAATACCAATACAGCTAAATAGTTAACTCAATCTACCTATTGAATGTGTACGGTACCACTGATCCCATTTGCCAGTCATCCTGCGTTGGAAATTTTAGAGGTTCCACACATCAAGTTCATGTCGGGTTGGAGGAGGAATTGCAAGGAGCCATTGACTGCACCTGTTTTGCACTTCAACCTCTACAATATATATAAAACACCTGCTTTGTAACAGAAGTCTTTGGCATTAACTAACTCATGTGCGATGCCAGAGGTCTCACTCAAAATATAGATGTCAATTTCCAGCAGCAGCACAGTTTGAGGCAGGAACATATGGAGGCATGTGACTATTATGTGAGCGTTTTCTGTATCATTGAATTTCATGGCAATTTGCTTGCTGACGGTGCCGATGAGGGCACACATGCATGTATCCTGCCACACATACCCACAGCATTTCTCCAAATTCACATAAATGTGCAGCATGTATCATGTCTATTCAGGAAGCATCATCACATATAAATAAAATTCCAGGCAGGTGACACCACTGATCCACTTCAACTGTATCTGCTGCCACTAATTGACCACACACTACGCAAGTACAGCACAGTTATAATTCTGCACCCTTATGTGCACAGGTTATTGTCAAATGTGTATTTGGGCTGTTGACATCAATTAGGAGGTACCATTAATGGCAAGGTAACCGAAAGATACCATTTTTAGGGGCTGAGACAGATAAGTAACAATTCTGGTATGGGCCAGTGAGATTAACCTTCAGTCACGGACATAACAATGCCCCTTTTGTGTGGGAAGGAGAAAGCGATCACAAAAGGCATACGTCCCACAATTGAAATCTGGGCCCATCATAACGGGTCATGTGCCTAATGTTCTGTGGTAGCACAACCACAGACACTGCTGCCAGGTGTGATGCCTGACATCCCAGCAACAATGTTACCAGGAACTGGCCTGCATCACCTATGCCACAACATCGCTCAGAGAGCAGGGTAAGAGGCCCTCCAGAATTCCATGGCCTAATCTCAGTCTACCCTTAATCGGGGGACCCGTGTTCATTTTCATTGGTACAAGTGGAAGAACTCATTTGCAGCAATAACATTATGCTATTTTTTGACACATAATAAACAATGAATATGCATCGAGATTTCAAGAAAAGTGTTCAAAGGTGCATGTCAAAGCCTAAAACTCAGGAGCATAATTAGAAGAAAGTGACACATCAGCTTTGATGCGCCACTTTTCTTGTGCCCCCCTGCTCTGCCTAACAACACCATGTGTGCGCCATATTTACAATAAGGCACACATTAGGACAATAGCGTCAAAAATGTTGACGTTATTGTGGCGCTTTTCAGGATTAGTGCCAAAAATTATGGCACTAATCCGGCAGAGTCAAGGGAGGCCCATTGAAAACCATGGGAGTGTCACATTAACGCTTGCCTTAGGCAGGCCTGAGAAAGGATGCTAAAAATGGTGCAGTGAAATGTTGTAAATTTCACTGCATCATGGTTTTGGGCCTCCGTGTGTGGGAACGCCGCCTTGCATACATTATGCCTGGTGCAGGAATAATGTGACAAAAGGGGTTACAAAGTGGAGCAATGCATGTATTGCACCACTTTGTTAATATGGCACAGGGAAATTGGCTCCTTAACCCCACATTACCATAAAACAAATGACGCTAGTGTGGCTCAAGAAAAGGCAAGTGGCTTGTAAATATGCCCCCTTAGTATGGCGCCTAGCACATTTTCATACATATGAGGGCCAGAAAAAGGAGCAATGAGATAACAATATACACTAGAAGGCAGTTTTCTGCATGACTGCTGTGGAGCAGTGTCATCCTAAGGATTTAAGGGGCCCTGGGCAAGATATATTTTAGGGCCTCTTGTCTGGAATAGTGTTGAATTTTATAAGCCTTTTTGGTTCATTCAATTCTTCAAAATGCCAAACAACATTGAATTATATGTTACATTTTCACACTATGGAGTCAAACAAAACAGCATATATATATATATATTCGGAGTTTCCAAAACCTTTAAGATGACACTGAGAGAGAAACTGAATTTAAGGTACATGTAGGCTGACAGAACAGAAGTGGTTGAGAAAGAGAACCAGCTTTGATATATAGAGAAAAATCAGTTTCCCACTGGGCCCCATGAAAGGTGGGACTCTGGGAAAATAACCATTTTGTCCATGTCTTAAAACGACTCTGAGAATGTATTCCATATAATTGACTTTCAACCATGTGTCAGAAGGAGAGCTAATTACATTCACCTCCCACTCATATTCCGCTTTAGGAAAGGTCAGAGGTAATTGCAGTATTGAGGTCTCTAGTCACTGATTCATTCTAAAGAGGCAAACATCTTTGCTGGAAAACACCTAGAGACATTTTTATGGAAAAGTACTTCATCATTCATGATGCACCACTTTTCTAGCGCCCCATTGCATCCCCCTAACAACACAATGCTGCACATCCACATTAGCATCACCATTTCTGGCACTAATGTAGCGCTTTGCTGGATTAGCACCATAGATTATGGAGCTAATGCAGCAAAGCACAGAGAGGCCCCTTGTTTTGAATGGGAGCTCCATTTTAACGCCTGCCTTAGGCAGGTGTTAATAACGATACTAAAAATGTTGTCGTGAAATCTAGTAAATTTCACTGTGACATTTTTCTGGGCCTCCCTACGTGGGAATGCCCTGTCAAAAACAATTACGCAAATGTGGTGCAAAGTGGCGCTTAGTGCGTCATAGATATGTCACCAAGTTTTTATTTCCAGTCTTTTTAAAGGTCTTGGAATGACTTGCTGGGTACCTGAGCTTTCCCTAACCTGTGACCACTAGGTAACTAATGTTGCAAAAGTTCTACAAATGTTCCAGTTTTCCTGGATTGCAAGGAGCCATTGACTGCACCTGTTTTGCACTTCAACCTCTACAATATATATAAAACACCTGCTTTGTAACAGAAGTATTTGGCATTAACTAACCATGCAACTCATGTGCGATGCCAGAGGTCTCACTCAAAATATAGATGTCAATTTCCCTTGATCAAGTCTTGGTAGCTCCCTCTACGTTCTGCAGCAGCAGCACAGTTTGAGGCAGGAACATATGGAGGCATGTGACTATTATGTGAGCGTTTTCTGTATCATTGAATTTCATGGTAATTTGCTTGCTGACGGTGCCAATGAGGGCACACATGCATGTATCCTGCCACACATAGCCACAGCATTTCTCCAAATTCACATAAATGTGCAGCATGTATCATGTATATTCAGGAAGCATCATCACATATAAATAAAATTCCAGGCAGGTGACACCACTGATCCACTTCAACTGTATCTGCTGCCACTAATTGACCACACACTACGCAAGTACAGCACAGTTATAATTCTGCACCCTTATGTGCACATGTTATTGTCGAATGTGTATTTGGGCTGTTGACATCAATTAGGAGGTACCATTAATGGCAAGGTAACCGCAAGATACAATTTTTAGGGGCTGAGACAGATAAGTAACAATTCTGGTATGGGCCAGTGAGATTAACCTTCAGTCACGGGCATAACAATACCCCTTTTGTGTGGGAAGGAGAAAGCGATCACAAAAGGCATATGTGCAAAAAATATGCTACTTTTGTTACGGTAAAGAGGTGAAGAAAACTTTTTTACAGAGGACAGTGAGATATTACTTCTCTCATCGAGTCTGAAAAACCACACTTAGCGTATGTCGGTATGCGGATACCATTTATAGCATGGTCAAGGCATTGGGATGTAATTTACAGAGAGACGTAGAAATGACACAAGAGAGAAGGTGCCTGGGGCAGAGCGATACCACTACTGGCACAGGGGTATTGGGAATAAGCCTGATCTGGCATGACCACCAGTGAGATACCACTGGACTACCAGGATGGCCCAGGGAAGCCACGCTTGAAAGGGAGTGAAGGTAGACACCACAGTTCATTTTCTTTGCAACATCAATATTTCATGTAGCTATTGCCTTTTGGCCAGCACTCAGAACTGTGAATTAATCATTCATGTGCTAATGCGTTTCCATTATTCATAAAGCATTTTTGTTTGTGCTCAGTTGTGTGATATGCATTAGTCAATGAAGAGGTAAAAACAATGGAAATCACAGTATAGTGATAAAGCTAATTTTACATGCTTCAAATGGCAGAGAAATTACGATTTAATTAAATGGATGCAAAAGATTTGTTACTAAGAAATGTCAGTACAAACAATGTTTTAGTATTCATGAAATATTTCGCAGAAACAGAAATACACCATCCTGCTGTTTTCCTTTGTTAGGCATGGTAGCCCAGTGTCACAGTTACGAGGCTGGAGCTTGATACTGCTAAATAGAGCTGCTCTATTCTTCAAACTGCATTAGTCTTGGCACATTATGTTGTTTACAGGCACATCAGTTCTGCTGTTTGACTATAGAGGAGTGTGGGATTAAAGAGGATGCTTCTCATTCTGGTGTGCTGGAAATTACTTAAAGCTTAATTCAGTCAGAATTTGCTGTGAAGGCTGAGGGTAAATGCATTGTTTTTCTACTACTGTTTCACTATGAATGATCATTGTTGTGTGCGTCTGCATAACGGTTCCAATGTGTGAATTTTGTTTTTTTTCTCATATTCAGCTAGTAGGCACACCCTAAATGTATTAAATTGAGCATATCTGTCAATCCATCAAACGTTCTCTTTCATATAGTTTCTCCGCACATAAACCTGGTGATGATATTTAGTACTAGCACCGCATTGCGATTTGGGGCTCATAGGAGTACTCCAGTGTTTGGGTCGATATTAATCAAACCCGATAAAATCTTTTTGCCACAGCTCGGAATTTATCAGATCTGATAACTCCCATTTACCAACTTGTCTACAATGATGCAGATTAACATGAGGATTTCGGTGCTTGAAGCTCCAATACCCACATGAGGTAATAATTGGTGGGCATTTTTCTTCCTAAAAAGCTTGACAGGTTTGACCAGCCGAAATTTATCGGAGGAAAACTGCAGGAGTACTGCAAAACTCCTAATTGCTAATGCATATGTACTGCTTTAAGGGCACAAACCGTACCTTCTAATAGATAGAGTATGTGAGCATCCACGTCATATTGCTCCATTGAGATAAAACTGTGAATCTCAGTGGGTTACGACTGATACTGAGGGGCATACTTATACTCTGTTTGTACCATTTGTGCGTAATTTTTTTATGCCAAAACGGCGCAAATGTAACTCCATATTTATATTTTGACGTTAGACCCATCTAGCATCAAAATATAGGAGTTAACTTCATTTTTTGGATGCATGAACCCACCTTGCGTCAATGAGATGCAAGGTAAGCGTTCCCGCCCAAAAAATTACTCCAAGCCATAGCGCCATATTTATCCCCTCGTGCAAAAATGGTGCACTGGTGGGAGGCGTATCTAAATAATGGCGCTAAGCCTGCTTAGCATCATTATTTAACGCCTGGGTCAGACCAGGCGTTAAGGTACCGGTGGACCTATTTCCATGGCCAGACACCATGGAATGGGCTCACAGGTGCCAACCCCAAGCCCCAGGAACACCCCCACCCACACCAGAGGGACACCAGCAGATGGGGGACCCCATCCCACCCAGGTAAGTATAGGTAAGTATTTTGAAAAAAAAAAATTCTAAGTGCCATTGGGGGCCCTGACATGGGGTCCCATGCATGGTACAGGGTGCCATCGCCATGCCCAGGGGACACTGGTGCCCTGTGCAGGCCATTGGGGTGGTGGCCATGACTCCTGTCTTTGAGAGGGCGTGAGTCATGTGTTATGGATGGTCAGGAATTGACGGTAGGCTGGTTAGCGAACTTTTTTGCCTCTAACCAGCCTACTGGCATTTTTTGAGGCAAAACCCCATTCACTCCTACCGCCACCCGCCCGCACCCCACCCGGCTAACATCTTTTCTTCTGATGGTAGCCAAAGGTTAATGTGGGCATGCAGCATTCCATAAATTTGGCACCTGGCTGGCGTTTTTAGAATGACACAAGCCGGTGGGAATCATTTTGGCTAGGTCAAGGTAAGTGAGGCTGTTTTTTTTTTTTTCAGGGGTGGGGAAGTTTTTTATTTTAGGGGTGCGTAGAGGTGGTGGTTTAGGGCTCAGGGCTGGGGGGTAGATTAAAGGGCAAGGGGGGCGGGGTGGTCAGGGTAGTTTGGTGGCTGTCAGGGCCGGAGGGGGTAAGGGTAGACTAAAGGACTGGGGGGAGGTTTTTAGGGTGGCATGGGGGGGTTTTAGGGCTCAGGGTGGGGGATGACGGGGGGCAAGCAGGAAGGAGCAGGAAGAAGGATCGGTTGAGTAAAGTGGGGCGGGGGTTGTTTTTAGTGTTGGGGATTTTATTTTATTTTAGGAGTGGGGGGGGGCTTAGGGCTCAGGGCCGGAGAGGGTAGGGGTAGATTTAAAAGTAGGTGGGATGGGGTTGGGGTAGTTTTGTGGATTTATGCCTCACGTTAGAGGATGGGGTTCAGTGTAGTTTTGTGAGGGGAGGTTTTTAGAGGTGCATGGGGGTTTTAGGGCTCAGGGTGGGGGTGGGGTAGTTTTTAGAATTTAGGCCTTAGGGTGGGGTAGTTTTGGAAGGTATTGAGGGGTGCATTGGGGTTTAAGTGCCTTTCTGAAAACAAGTCAAAACTTGGCTATTTCAAGCTTAATTGGGAGCAGCAGTAGAAATCTTGTTTTGCCTTATTAGCGCTTTGATACCTCTGGTCGAAATGCGCTATACATACATACATACAGGACAGGGGGATCAGGGCACTTTTTGTAATTTAGGGCTCAGGGCCGAGGGGATGGGGTAATTTTAGGGGCAGGTTGGATGGCTGGTGTGTTTTAGGGCTCAGGGCTTAGGGGGACGGGTTAGACTTAAGGGTAGGGGAGTCAGGGGCTCGGGGTAGTTTTGTGGATTTAGGCCTTGGGGTGGTTTTAAGAGCAGGGGTGGTCGGGGGTCAGGGTAGTTTTTTAGGTTTAAGGCAGGGGTGGGGTAACGGAGTAGTTTTAAGTACAGGGGCATGTTAGGGTGCAGGGCGGAGGGGAAATTACCACACATATTACTTTATCACATATGCTTTTACACATTTGTTGCAAAAGGCATATGTGGTAAAGCCATGCATGCTAAGGACGCAGTCGTGGTTCTGACCCCGTTGTTCAGGCATGCATTGCTTTTTGCATGCATGGTTGTGTCATTCAAGGTTGGGTAGGAATTGGGGGATAGAGGTTTTAGGGTTCATGGGTGGGTACTAATATGGGGGGCTATGATGATTTTAGGGTTAGGGGATAGGTGGTAAATCAGGGTAAAGCAGTTTTTAGGGATTAGGGGTGAGAATTGACTGGGCTATTAAAGTTTGGCCTTGAGGAGATGAATATCTCATAGCACCAAATATTGCAGTCACCCCACAGAATCATTGCATGGTTTCTTCTGTATGCAACTCCGGAACTATTTAGATATATTTTTTATTTATTATTTATTTATTTTTATTATTTATGCATTTTTTAGATGGAGCAGATATTGCCCAAGGGTGCTAGATGGCTTTACAACAAGAGTAGATCATTACATACAGCACATACATTACATTACATGTTAGGAACTTTACAATAAGCCAGGAGCATTAGAGTATGGTAAATTGTAACAGTTGAGTAAAAATGAGTAATTTGGAGTAAAATTCTGTTTACTGGTGCCAAGTACACACTATTGTCCAATATTTGTCAATTTCCAATTAATTGAGGTAGAAAGGTAAGTTCAATAGTTCAGTTCAGAGGCTAAACCAACAAGGTATCAAATGGAAAAGGTGTCAGGGAACAAAGGCAGGGCAGAGGAATTCCAAAAGTAGTACTTAGCAATGAGGCAAGGCTATACAAGGCCTCTCAAGGTATAACCGAAGCCACTAAACAACACAAGGCAGCGGATAGAGAAGAACAAAGTATGATCAAAGTAAGGGTGTACCGGTATATGAACAGGAGGTCTCTTGGTATCTTAGAGAAAGCCGTTTGGACTGACACCAGCAGATTACTCTTAACAGTCATACAGTGAAATCATAGTGGGGCCTGTTGTATCGAGACTGTTGTAGTTAGTGCAAGGTGGACAGAGACTGACAACAACACTGAGACAGGTAAGACTCCAGAGGACCTGGGCACAACAACTGAAGTCTTCCCCTTACCTAATTGGAATGGAGACTAAGCCAGAAGGCACACTGTAAACGGATAAATACTGCAACAGACAGTGCACTGAATAATGAATGGAACAGAAAACCAGAGTGGGAGAATTACCAGAACACAGGACACACAAGACAGCAATCAGACAAGGAGAAAAACAGGACAAGGAGTTACGAACAGAGCATCAAAAATAAGGAACAGGAATGCAGGAATGCAGGAATGAAGGGCAGGCTGTACTCTACAGGCACCGGAACAAGTGATGCCCCATTGGTACAGGGAACTGTAACCAGGATTCAGATCAAGGAACTTGAAGCTGTACCCAACGGGCACATGAGCGAGAAATGCTTCATTGGTACAGGGAAACTGGACCTAGGATTCAGAGCGAGGAACTTGAGGCTGTACCCAACAGGCACTGGAACAAGAGATGCACTATTGGTGCAAGGAAACTGTGACTATGATTCAGATCAAGGAACTCAAGGCTGTAACCAACAGGCACTGGAACAAGAAATGCCCCGTTGGTACAGGGAAACTGAATCTAGGATTCGGAGTGAGGAACTCAAGGATATACCCAACAGGCACTGGACAAGTATGCCCTGCTGGTACATGAAATAAAGACAGGAATTCAGAACAAGGAAATAACAGAGATTCAGAATAGGGAAATAAAAGGAACTGCTGCCAACTCAGTTAATTTGTGGCTAGAAACCCAGCAGGGAAAACAGAAAAGTCAGGTTATCAAGCTGGAAAGGAAGGTGAGTCTGAGAAACGAGTCAAACATATAAACAGAATGCTGCTCAGGACAGTCACAGGAAACCAAGATACTGCAAAAAGCAGTAGCAGGAATTAGAAACTCATCTCAAAGTTTCAAGGACGTGAAGGAAACTGGAGAAAAAAGGAGGAACAAAAGCCCTTTTCCAGCTCTCTCCCTGAAGCAGTGCACAGAGGTTCCAGGAAGCAAGCAGTGATCAGGACGAAAATCCAAAGTGGAACATGGATCAGATCTTATTTCGTAATATGACAGGGATTCATGGCAAGGGAGCACATGGGCATGCTGGAAGTGATAACCTAGAGCTCTAAGTATAGTAAGATTCTCCTCCCAAGCCTCATGATTGGGGCCTGACCTTGCAGTTTGGGCTGGACTGTTCCCATAGGGAGCAGGGTCAAGACTGATTTGCATATGGCTGGGTCCTAACTGGGGTGGAGTGGGGAGCAAAAAAGTGAAGGATTAAACCCAGATCTGTGGCAGGGGGTGAATGTTTGCATTGTTCAGCGTTCTGTCCATCATCTATTCTTTTTTATCATGATTGGGTAAGGCATGCAAATACCATAATGCATTAGTGGCTGATAAGTAAACCCTGGAATGAATATTCATAAAGGCAGCAGACGCGTAGAAGGTTTGCATATGGCACCACCGGATGGTACGATTACTGGATCTTGACACCTAAGGGGGATTAACTAAAATACCTTTGAATAAGTAGGGTTTAGCTAACATTTGAAGATAGCCCTCAAGTTAGGGGTGCATAGGTTCTGAGGTAGGGAGTTCCATACTCTGGTTGTGTTACCTGAAAAAGATTGAGCCTTATATCGGACCTTTTTAAAACGTGGGTGTTCTACCAGCAGTATAATTCCATCAATGCAAATCCGGGTTCTGACCCTGTCAAGAAGCACACAGTGATTTACTGTATCAAAGACAACCGGTAGGGAAAGAAAAATCAGGAGGCAGGAGATGCCTGAATCCAGCATGTGTAGTGCATCAGCAACCACCTGAAGCAGTGCTGTGTCAGTGCTGCAGCCTTGACTGAAACCCTATTAGTATTTGTTTAAGAGGTTTTTGTCTTGGTATTGTTGGTTACGCTGGTCTGCTTCACATCTTTTAATGATATTTGCACAGAAATGGAGGTTGGAGATCAGACAAAAATTGAGGCTGATCATGTCTGCTGAAGGTTCTGTGAGGAGTGTGCAGATCTGAGATCCAATCAAAATATTTGGCAGTCGAGTCACTGATGCCCATGGAGGAGCCAATAGGCAGTAGTAAATTCTGTGAGGTGGTGTTAAATATGTTGACATCCATTTTCTTGGTGTCACAAAACCAGATTATCACACTTTGTGGTCATACAAGGGGATAAGATATTGGTACAACCAACCTACAAGCATGGACTCATCCACTGAAAGCAGGTCTCCTTTCGAGATTATTAAGTCTAATATGGATGCTTTCATCTGAGTTGGTTTTAAGATGTGTTGGATCAGATCAATAAAGCTTTGAATCTGACTGAGTGGCAGCTCTAGTACATTCAGGAGAGATTACTATTCCTCTAGTAGTGCACTGAAAAGTGGCCTAAGCATCTGTAGCCATCACCAATCTATCACCTGTATACTATTATGCTAAGGATCATTTTCTTTGAACAGTCTGGTCAATTAGCTGCTTTTTTCTGTTCTGAAAGTCAGTACAGAATGCCATTATATGGTATTAAAACATATTTGTCTAGCATAACATATTGCATCATCTAGTCACCCATCCCACACCCCACTTTGGAAGCCATGTGACACTGCATCACTAAGATAGATTGCCCTGTGACACAGTCCGTTGAACCCCATTAGCAACACTTAATCAACATAATAACAAATACTAGCTGCAGAATGCCATGCCCACTTCCACTGACTGTACAATCTTGTCTATCCAACCACTTGGCACCACCAGATGGCCACACCTTTAAAAGCTGTGTAGGGCTTTGCATGAGACCTAAACCTGGATCGCAATTATACCAGCGAAAACATATTGATATGCATCATAAACACTGCCTGGGTTGTCCTTGCTTTTGGACACCGACATGGACTGAACATTTTGTAAATCAGAGTTGTAAAGAGAGCAGAAATGGAAGGTCATGGGAGATGCCATTGATGATGCAAAGCACACTGTAAATTTGAGGGAGCGAGAGCATTTTAAATGTACTTGTGGCGGTCATTATCAGCCTAAAGAAATCTAATAATCAACAATTGAACATACACTACACATAATTTCCCCCACACAACCATAAGCTAAGAAACTGCCTTTCTTCTAAGCTTATTCATGGTGTAAGCACAGGCTGCTTTGGAGGAATCTGGAATAACCCTTGCCAAACCGATTGCCGTCAGTGCTAACATTGCATCAGTAGTGGAAACCTTGTACAACCAGTCACACTTCTACCTCCCTTAAACCTTCATAGCTACTGTGACTTTCTACGCTTCTTCAAGGTACACCAAGCTGTTCAGGAACCCCATTCCTTCCAGAGGCGAATTGTTTCTGCATTTCCCCCTTAATACCATCTGATGGAATAATTTTTTCCTGTTCTCTGACATTGTCACCCAACATTGTCCATGAATTAAAACCAACCATTCACTTGGGCACGGCTAATCTCTATAACATTCTCAAAGATAATTTTTGTCTGTTTTCTACTGTATGGGAACGATTAGTGAATGCTTCCGTTAAGGAGGGAATTATTCCCGACTACGCTAAGCACATTCTGATTACTCCACTGTTAAAAAAGAAGCAATCTTTAACGTTCTCTGCCTTCACAAAAATCTATCTCCACAAAATCAATTACACTTCTCAGCCTACAAACTATCACTGAAGTTATAAAAGCAGAAACAGGTCAGTGAGTTGAGCTTGACATGTCAACGTCTATTAACAGTACTAAGATTGAGGAAAATGTCATGGGGTTGTAAACCCTTTAGTATGACTGGAGCAAAATGGTGGTATAAGATCCCATTGTCACCTAAACTTCAACTTAATATCCTCAATTTTAGAAAAGCTCTCAAAACATGACTGTTTGATTGCTCTACCTCATTAAAGTTATTTGATTGATCTTTCCAAGCTCAGGTGATCACTTTTGCTCCTCATAGATCCCTGTATCTACTGGAGTTTTACACTCTGACAGGATGCTACTCCTAGAGTGCCAAGAGACCGCTACAGAGGTGTGTGTATAGTGCTCTCTAAATGACAAAACCTTGCTGTTACTCCTGTTTCTGCGTTTCTTACACAGTTACTCTTCCCCTCTCCTGTAGGGTGCTCTGTCATCCTCAATTTGTTGTTGCCTGTCTTCTCTTTGCTCCTGACTCTTTTTTTCATTGCACTAAGGGGTTGCCTTTTTATAGATGAACATACACTCCTCCATTCTGTCTTAATGCCCTTCTTCCTCCTATCCTCAGATTCTCACCTATACAAGCTTATTTCAAGCCTTCTTTCCTGTCATCACACTTTCGCACTCTGTTACACTCCCCATTCACTCATTTCCTAGTTTCGGAGTTTCTTTCTTTATCCCAGTTGTTCCCAACCTTTTGACTTCTGTGGACCCCCATTCAATCATTATTGAAACCCAGGGACCCCCACTGTATCAGTACTGGAATCAGGGAACCCCCTCACTAAGTCATTACTGGACTCGGGAACACGGCCTAAACATTGTCTATGATTTGAAATCCAAAACAATACACAGAAAATACAGAAACAAGCATTCATCAAACTTCTACAAAAAGATAACACATTTTATTTAATTTGCAAACAAATATAAATTAAAAAATTATAAATATATTTTAATAGGAAAGTTGGAGCTTTTCTATATTCAATTGAAGCCACACATCATCCATACCATATCCTCTTTGATGCACTTGCACTGCTCCCATGAATCTGAGGATACTAATTTAATTTACGTTTATTCACTTTATTTATATACACTTTATTAATCTGTTAACATTGATAATTTTGTAAGCAGTCATGGACCACCTGAGAAGACTTCGTTGACCCCCAGAAGTTTCCCACACGTTAGGAACCACTGGTTTAGCCCCTTTATACTGCCATTTTCTCTTTGTTCCTTTTACTTCTCATCTTTTAGCCTACTTTCACGTTCGAATTCTTTGTTCTCTCTTTCGTGCTGCTAAAACCTATCCCTACCCTCAATTGTCGATCTCTGAGAAGGGGTCAAGGTGAAGGATGAAAACCTATTATTGCAATATTTTTATGCATGACAAACATATATTCGATAATTGCTTTTAATTAATTTGCATTCCTACGATTTACTAAAATGCACCCGTGGGCCCACGTTAGATGGCCACCATAATGTGTGTCAGCATCAAGGCAATGGTTCAGGCTGTATACAAATCAATCAGAGTGTAATTTGTATCGCAAATTCTTCGCTCAGTGGTATTTTTTCAAAGTAAGAAAATCATCACTGAAGCATAAACCGAAAGCAGATCACAGTTTAGAGATGATAATGACCGAGGTGAGTGACAATTTACAGATCTGTGTCTCACAAAGAAAAATGCAAATGAAATAGTAAATTAAAGATTACCTTTTTTAGCAAGTCATGTTTTACAAGCAGGTCTAAATGCTTTACCATATTTAACAGTTTCTTCACATTAAATAAACGATAACAGTATCAGATTACAGACCAAAAAGGAGTTATGATGATTATCGCCACACATTAATGATGTTCCTTTACTGATAAATACCATTTTAGATGGATATTCCAAAGAGGAATGACAAGCATGAATTAATATTTCCTGGGGGCTGACACAGTATCCTGGAGGGTGTTAGTAAATAAAGTTTACTGGCAACCAAGTGATTTGTATCCAATACTTGACATTTGTGATTAGCCATCGGATGTACCTGTGCCACCAAAACAGAACAGACCATCTCTCAGAACCCATGAAAAACACAGGGCCCGATTCACTAGGGTAAACTTACTCTTCTGTTCTAAGTTTAGACCAAAAGTGTAAGTTTACGACTGCTTGGTATCCACAAAGGTAAGTTACAAGTACTATCCTTACGTGTGAACTCAGGGCAGATAGTTCGCGCTTGGGCCAGATCATTTGTACTCAGGGCGGATGATCTGCACTCTGTCCGGATCATCCAAAACACAGCTGTAATCAGTGTAATCACATGCACCTGCGCATAACCAAGCTCACCTGCAACCCAGACCCAAAAACCAGATAAAAGCAGCACACAAGCAAGGCTCTGGTTTCCCCAAAACCACATTGTGCCTGCCTGTGCTGCATATCCTGAACCCATGCTGCCCACTAGGAGGGAAAAAATCTACACAGAGAAGGAGACCATTGTGATCCTGAAACTCATTGTGAGGGTCTACAAGAGATTGCCTGGTCTCCCACCCTACAGCAGTAGTCCCTAACAGAAGGCAGCTTTATGGCAGCCGTTGACCACAGCAGTCACTGCACTGGGGGAGGACATCCAGACCATGAATGATATCAAGAAGAAGTGGCAGGATGAGAAGAGGAGGGTGAAGAAGTACACCAGGATAGAGGCGGTCAGGGCTCTCCCAGGTGTACAAACTAGAGCCCGCCACCGACTCACCCCCCTAGAGGGATGTCCTCTCCACCATTGTCCCCCAGCTGCTCCTTAGGGTGCCGGGGACTGATGACCGCAATGTCGTGCCAGGTATTTTCCAATGTGACTAACAATGACACCAAATGACTAATGTTTGTGATACTCATTAAATGTGTCCATGAATGGTGTCTGATGACTTTTCTGTTCTGTTTCCACATTCAGCCAGAGAACAGTCACACAAAGGAGCACAAGTCCCTGCACCATCAGTGAGGCAACGTCATGGAGCCCAACGACCCATATCATCAGCACAAACTGGTATTTAAATATGGGTATGGGAGGGCATTCTCCCATACACTGTTACCAGTCAATTCATTGTTAATGTACATGGAATGCATGAATTGTGTCACGCTTGTGAAGTGAACTATGTATGCTTGTGTATCTCGTGTCAACTATTATGTTAACTAAACACACATATCATTGTAGGCCCTGTGACGTTGTCCAGAAAGGTACACCCTGCAGCGACCTCTGCAATATGTATCGGTGTGACTTTTGGCCCGACACCACACATTGGGCAGATGTCAGACAGTGGTAAGGATACATGAAAATGGTTTCATAAAAAGCTTTCGCTCCTAAACTGTGTTGTAAATGTCAGCAGTATGTGATGTCTCTCTAATGTCACTGTTGTCACTCATCCCTATATGCTCATATGTGGCTCATACCAGTATGGCACACACCAACCTGACATGTTGGCCAATGATATGTCTATCAAATATGTATGTGTTTATCATCTACCCAAGGGTTCATATGGGCCCTCACATAGGTTTTGTTTTGCATGGGTCAGTGCTGGAGGTCTACATGTGAAAGTCGCAATGATTCACCTCACGGGTTGTAAGGTGTTTGTACCCTTCTAGGTGTACATGCATCTGTCACTCTGAGGAACTGCCACAAGTGTTCCCATTGTTCATGGAATGTTATTTAACTGGAGAGTGAGGCAACACAGTGATTTGTCCACAGTTGACACATTCTACACAGGCCACTTCAAACCATGCAAAGTGGCCTGCTGTGGCCTCAAAGACATGATTCACTGATGTGTGCAGCTGGAGTCGCACAAACAGTGGTCATCCAGGGACTTGAGGGGTGGATTAATTTTTCCCCAAGTACATCATGGAGAGGAGGAGTCACAACCTGTTCCTAATTTCCTGACATGGGTACTTGCTGACAAGATGCAAGGAAACAACTGCTAAAGTCATGTTGTTGGTGAGGACTGTACAGATACCAGCAGGCTTGCATTTTGGGAGTGTGGTAGGGGGTGACAAGTTGGGTGTAGAGAAGGAGAAGACTGCACATTGAGTGGGTGAACAGCACATTGTGTAAATAATAAAGCTTTTCCACTTGAGCAAGATGTGGGCTCATTTAATACTGTCAATCTCCCTTTGCCAACGATATCACAAAGGAATTAACCACTGAATAGAAGTCAACAGGATGCGTGCTGACCATGACTCTAGACAGTGTCAGGTAGCATAGAAAATGAAGTTAGAAACACAGGCTAAAGGGTAAGTGCACAGCAGAGATGGCTGCCCTCACAGTCCATAATTAATAATGTGGTCCTGTTGGGGGTGGGGGGTTAAACAAATGTCACCCATACCTTGGTTGATAATTGTGTATATCAAACATGTACTTGTTAATGTACTGACAAAATCTGATGTGCAAACAATTTCCAGCTCTGCATGTTCAGGAAGACTTCTTTATAAAGCAATTTAGCACAAAACACAACATACTTGGGGTGGATGATGCCAACTGAAGATGTAGGTGTGTCCAGAGGTAGCCAGTGCAGGACACCCAAGTCATTCCAGTCCTATAGCTCTCAGTGAGGTCCAATTACATGTTTGCCTGTAAGTGTGGAAAATGGTTGATCAGGGACTTGCTGTAACTTGTAGATCACTGGCCCATATCTCTAACATGTACATGTGGAATCACGTTAGAAATGGGGTCTCTAGTTGGCAGTCGGTTTGCACCCTCTCCAAATAGGGACCCTCACTCTAGTCAGGATAAAGAAGATACCTGCTCACCCCCTTGGTCGCGTGGCATGAGCAGTCAGGCTTAACTTAGAAGCAATGTGTAAAGCATTTGCACATTACACACAGTAACACAGTGAAAACAGTACAAAAGAATACCACACCAGTTTTAGAACAATAGCCAATATTTATCTGTGTAAAACAAGACCGAATACGATAAAAATCTAACATACAGTAATAAATATATGAATTCTGCAAGATTTACTGAAAAGTGCAGTTCCTTGAAATCAATAGCTCCACCTGGGGCTATCACAGCGTCCTGATCAATAAAACCAACATTCAGGCCGGCTGCGACGCCGCGGACCTGCTCCGGTGTTTGGACCCACAAACAGTACCTTTGGAATTGCAAGGTATTGTGATCCTCGCACTGAGCTTCAGAGAGTTGTGCTGCTGGAATCGTGATGTTGGTTCTGGAGTCGGTGCGGGAGTCGCCGGGCCCTTGAAGTCACACATGTTGCGGATCCAGCTCCGGACTGATGAAGTCAGAAGTGTTGACATGGATGTCGTCCGGGCTGTGGTGAAGCGGGATGATGCGACGTGCAGTGCCCACATGTCACGGGGCAGGCAGCGGCGTCATCGCTGCGAAAGTACTGTCGTCAGTAGGCACAAGCCAGCGGTGTGGGAAGGGATAGTGCTTCGTTACCCTCACGAACAGTGTCCACAGACCACAGTGCAGGCAGGGATGCCTGGTGATGACACTGAAGTTGATGGTGCTGGTGTCGGTGGACCAGGGCTGCGGTGCGGGACAGGAAGGTGCTTTGTTTACCTCACGAGCGGTGTCCACAGGCCATGGTGCAGGCATCACCGGTGTCAGCAGGAGCGGTGGTGTCGGGGACGTCCAGGCTAAGGTGTGAGTAAGGCGATGCCAGAGTGTGGGACCTACAGGTGAAGTCATCCGATGATGGCGTCAGTGAGACCAGGGTCATGGTGCGAAGCAGGGCAGTACGGCTCTGTGTGGTGTCGGCAGGTCACCATGCTATCCAGCGGCGGCGTTGGTTTATCCTCTTGAACATCACAAAGCACACAGTTCTCAGTGCTGCAGGTCAAGGAAACTGAAGTCTTTGGTGTCCCTGAGACTTCCACTAGGAGGCAAGCTATACTCCAAGCCCTTGGAGAACTTTCTAAAGCAGGACCTGCATCAAAGTTCAACCTTTCCATTCTTAAAGGCAGAATCAGCAACTGCAGGCTAGTCCAGCAAAGCAACATAGCTAAGGGACAGTACTCCTCCTCCAGCTCTTCAGCTCTTCTCGTGGGCAGAGGTTCTTCTTGATTCCAGAAAGATTCTCAGAGTCTTGGGTTTTGGGTCCAATACTTGTACCCTTTTCTGCCTTTGAAGTTGGAAAACTTCAAAGCAAACTCTCAAGTGTTTGTAAGATCCTTCTTTTGCCAACCCAGGACCCAGACACACACCAGGGGTTTGAAGACTGCATTGTGTGAGGGCAAGCACAGTCCTTTCAGGTGTAAGTGACCACTCCTCCCACTACTCTAGCTCAGATGGCTCATCAGGATATGCAGGCTACATCCCAGCTCCCTTTGTGTCACCGTCTAGAGGAGAGGTGGAAACAGCCCAACTGTCAAACTGACCCATACGGAGAATCCACAAACAGGCAGTGTCACAGAATGGTTTAAGCAAGAAAATGCCTACTTTCTAAAAGTAGCATTTTCAAACTCTTAATCCAAAAACCAACTTCACAAAAAGATGTATTTTCAAATTGTGAGTTCAGAGACCCTAAACTCCTTGTCTGTCTGCTCTCAAAGGGAAACTGCTTTAAAGTTATTTAAAGGCAGCCCCCATGTTAACCTATGAGAGAGACAGGCCTTGCAACAGTAAAACCCGATTTTGGCAGTATTTCTCTGTTGGGATATGTAGAACACACCAATACATGCCCTACCTTTTAAATACACTGCACCATGGCTACCTAGGACCTACCTTAGAGGTGCCTTACATGTATAAAAAGGGAAGGTTTAGACCTGGCAAGTAGATACACTTGCAAAGTTGAATTGGTAGTTTAAGACTGCACACACGAACACTGCAGTGGCAGGTCTGAGCCATGTTTACAGGGCTGCTAAGATGGGTGGCAAAACCAGTGCTGCAGGCCCACTAGTAGCATTTGATTTACAGGCCCTAGGCACCTCGGGTGCACTGTACTAGGGACTTACCAGTAAATCAAATATGCCAATCATGGTTAAACCAATCACCAATACACTTTACATAGGAAGCACTTGCACTTTAGCACTGATCAGCAGTGGCAAAGTGCACAGAGACAGTAAACCAGAAGAAACAGAGACCAGTATACCATAAAACAGGAGGTCAGAAAGCACAAAGACAGGGGAGAAATGCCAAAAAGTTGTCAGGTCTAACACATGTTCCCTCCAGTTGAGAGTAGGGAGGACTCCCCAACCCCTGGGGAGTCCTCCTCACTATGGTGAAAGAACCTGGACAGACCATCAGCACTGGCGTGCTCTGTGCCAGGACGGAGTTCCACCGTAAAGTCCATCCACTGTAGGGAAATGTACCACCTCAACAGTTTTCAGTTCTCACACCTCAGATGGTTAAAAGTCCATCCCCTGTAGGAAAATGGACCACCTCAACTGTTTTGGGTTCTCACCCCTCATCTGCATTAACCATGTGAGGGGCCTGTGGTCAGTCTGAACCTGGAAGTGAGACCCAAACAAGTAGGGTCTTTGTTTCTTCACTGCCCAGACTACAGCAAAAGTTTCCCTTTCAATTGCACTCCACCTCTGTTCCCTGGGGAGTAGTCTCCTGCTAAGGAAGACTACATGCTGGTCTAGGCCCTCTTCATTCAGCTATGAGAGTGCTGCTTCCACACCATGCTCTGAATATTTTTCTGTATCACTCACTCCTTGGAGAAGTCAGGGTCCAGCAGCACAGGTGCAGTGCACATGGCCTCCTTCAGGGTGTCAAGCCCAGTCTGGCACACCTCAACCCAGATCACCTGTCTAGGGTGCTTATTAGAAGTCAGCTCTGTCAAGGGGGAAACAATGGTGCTGTATCCCTTGACAAATCTCCTGTAGTACCCGATGAGACCTAAGAAAGCTCTCACCTCTGTCTGGGTCTTGGGGGGCGCCCAAGCCCGAATGGCATCAATTTTAGGTTTTAGGGGTGCCACCCAGCCACTCCCTACCTGGTGTCCAAGTACACCACTGACCCCTGCCCTATCTGGCATTTAGTGGCCTTGATACTGAGGCCTATTGTTTGCAGTGCTTTCGAAACTTCCCAAAGTTGGTGCAAATGTTCCTCCCAACTAGAACTGAACACTGCAGTGTCATCAAGGTAGGTGGTACTAAAGTTTTCAAGCCCAGCCAGGACCTGGTTGACCAACCTCTGCAAGGTGGCAGGGGCGTTCTTCAACCCGAAGCACATGACCCAGAACTGGAAGTGCCCCTCTCCTTGGCCCCCTCAGTTAAGGCAATTTGCCAGTACCAAGATGTTAAATCAAATGTGCTGAGGAACTTGGCTGCCCCCAACCAATCTATGACCTTATCAGCTCTGGGGATGGGGTCGGCGTCCATTTTGGTAATGGCATTGAGCCCCCCCCGTAGTCCACACAGAACCGAAATTCTGGTGGGGCACCATGTGCAGCAGGCTTGGGTACCAAAATAACTGGGCTGGGCCGAGGGCTACTGGAGCGCTCAATCACCCCTAAAGCCAACATCTTGGAGACCTCCTCCTTGATGCTGGCCCTCAATTTGTCAGCCAGCCTGTACACCTTGTTTTTCACAGGCAGGCTGTCCCCAATATCCACATCATGTGTGCATAGATGGGTGACACCTGTAGTGAGTGAAAACAGAGTTGCAAAGTGTCCCAGTAACTGGCGACACTCACTCTGTTGCTCTAGAGTCAGAGAAGGGGAGAGGACTATGCCTTCTACTGACACATCCTGCTCATTGGCAGTCATGAGCAGAGGTTCACTCTCCTCTTCCGCCCCATCATCTGTAGCCAGAAGCATGGTTAACTAAGACCTCTCAAAGTGGGGTTTGAGGCGGTTCACATGTAGAACCCTCAAGGGGTTCCTTGGAGTCTGCAAGTCCAACAAGTAGGTGACGTCACTCTTGCGCTCCTTCACCTCAAATGGCCCTGACCACCTGCCCTGCAGAGCACAAGGTTCTACAGGGGCCATGACCCACATTCTCTGGCCAGGCTGAAACTCAACCCGAGTGGTATTCTGGTCTGACCATCGTTTCATGTCCTCTTGGCTTGCCTCTAGGTTCTCTTGTGCGAGTGTCAGGAATAAGGCCAGGCGCGGTCCAGGTCTTGCCCGAAACTCCGCTGAGTGACTCTGTGGTGCTTTATGCGCACCACTTGTCATCCCCTCTTGTTCCAAAGATTACCATCAGCGTCGTCTGCCCTGTGGCAAAGCTCATAGAGCTGCAAGTTCAGGACATTGGTGGACAAGATGCACTTATCAGTGCTATTCTATGAAGGGACTACAATTCCCATGTTTTTAGAGGCAGCAGCCATCTTGGGGTGTGGCAGGCCTATAAAGCCCAGCCACACCCAAGCACGTTGCTCACTATTTTGAAGACTTCGATGCAGCCAGACCTCGTGGGGGTTTCTCTGGAGAAAAGCAGAGTTTCTGAATGACAGTGTATCGTCCAACCAAAGTATCCTTGTTTCCATGGCGCATTCAAAAATGAGTAGGTCATACTCGTAGCTGTAAGGCCTTGCTGAATCCAAGTTTGGAGGAAGTCATTACTTCCAAAAGGTAAAGCGCCCCTTAGCATAACGAGCAAAGCGTTTTCAGTTTCTAGAGTACAGCGGCCTTGGCGCAACGATCAAGGGCATTTCAGAGCACAGATGTAAAGCGCTCTTTTGCACAGCAATTCAAAGCATTTTGGTTCACAGATGTAAAGCGTTTTTGTGCATAGCAATTCCAGCGTTTCCGTTCACAGATGTAAAGCGCTCTTTTGCACAACAATTCAAAGTGTTTTGTTCAGAGATGTAAAGCGATCTTGGCACGACAATTCAAGCTCTTCAGTTCATAGATTTAAAGCACTCTCGGCACGACAATTCAAGCGCTTCAGTTCACAGATGTAAAGCGCTCTTGGCACGACAATTCAATCGCTTCAGTTCACAGATGTAAAGCGCTCTTGGCACGACAATTCAGGTGCTTCAGTTCACAGATGTAAAGCTCTCTTGGCAAGACAATTTCAGGTGCTTCAGTTCACTGATGTAAAGCGCTCTTGGCACAACAATTCAAGCGCTTCAGGTCACAGATGTAAAGCGCTCTTGGCACGACAATTCAGGCGCTTCAGTCCTCAGGTTTAAAGCGCTCTTGGCACGACAATCAAAGCGCTTCAATTCACAGGAGTAAAAGGTTCTTGGCACAACAATCAGGCTTCTTGAGTAAAAGCGCTTCCTGGTATTATTAAGTAAAGTGCTTCAAGTTCAATGAGTGAAACGTTTTGGCATTTATTGTGAATGTGAAAGTCGTTCTGGAGATAAACAAAATCATAGTTTTCATTTTTCTTTGAAAAGCTTAAGATGTGAAAAGAATATTTAATTCTTTGAGATTTTCTAAGTCATGATCAAAGGCTTATGTTGTGAAGGCACAGATGTTACAGGATTGATATTCTGAGTATAATCGTAGTCCAAAGTTCTTGCCATCTCTTGATTCTGAGGTCGTAGTTTATTCTTGTTCCATGTTTCAAAGACGGGGCTTTGCCCTCATTTAAAAAAAGGTCGCCATGTGGTATCTCGGAGACCCATTTAGTCAAGAGTCTATTGATGAGTTACATTTCTATGAATGAGTAAATGGTTTGTTCTAACCTTTACTTTTCAGAGCTCTCTCCCTGCTGTTACCTACCCTAATTCCCTTCCCCCGACTGGCTTCATCATAACTCTGTGCTATAATAGCTTTCTGAGTTGGTGACGCCAGAAGGTGGGCCTTTTGTTCAGCGATGTTCAGATCCCGAGGAAAGGACACTGTGACAGCGAGCTTCCTGAAGCATGCGGTCTGGTTTCTGAAGGCCAGCATGTAGCTAAATACATCCTGAGGGGGGCCTTCCTAGGAGCTTGGTCCCAGCCTTCTTTTGTCAGACTCAGAGGTTCTCCTGACTGAGTGCCCATACAACAGAGCCAACCCCCTTCTGTGGTACATCGTGGTAGGCAAAGAGAAGGCATGGTAAGAGGACATTCAACTTACACCTCATTGAGTCTGGCAGACCCCCCAATCATGCCTTGCAGGGTTCGGTTGAATCTCTCAACCAATCCTTTACTTTGGGGGTGGTAAGAAGTGGTGAATTTGTAGTTCACTCCCCATTCCTCCCACATAGCCTTTATGTACATGAACATAAAGTTGGTACCCTGTCAGATACCACCTCCTTGGGGAAACCCACTCAGGTAAAGATCCCCATCAGTGCCCGGGCCACAACGGGTACCGTCACTGTCCTCAGAGGAATAGCTTCCGGGCACCGGGTGGCATAGTCCACCAAGACCAGGATGACCCTGTTGCCTAGGGCTATCTTGGGGTCCAGAGGCCCTACTATGTCAATGCCCACCCACTCAAAAGGGTGGGCACTGACATAGCACTCAGGAAAGGGTTGGAGGGGAGCTTTACATTTCCCTCCACTTTTGCCACTTGCTTGGCAAGTCTGACAGGATCTACAGAATGCATCTGAATGTTTCCTCTTTTGGGGTCAATAGAAGTGGGTGACAAGCATGTCAAAGATCTTGCCCTGCCCCAAATGTCCTGCCAGAGGCGCATCATGAGCCAAACCCAATAGGAAGGCTCTGAAGCTCTGGGGAACCACCAGCACTTGGGCTGCCCCAGGCTCAGCAGCATTAGGATCACTAAACTGGGGATCATTCTCCCACTGTAATAGGTGATCCTTGGGCTCAGTGCCAGCTACCTGGTCTTCAGCCTGCTGCCTAAGACCCACAAGAGTAGAACACACCTTCTGCTCTGCTCAGAACTCCTCCCTGGTGGGCCCCACTTCTTGCTGCCAATGGGTCAGCTCAGGTAGTTCTCCCAGTTCGGCCACTGGTTCCTCTGTAGGTGCTGGGCATCCCCCTCGAGGTCAGCCTCCTCCCGGACGGTGGGAGCCTCTGGGGTGGATTTCCTATGCCCTTTCTATTGGCAGTCACCTGGGCCACTGTTTCAGGCTCCAGATCTGTCTAATCAACCTGTCTGGCTGCCATGGACCGAGTGGTCATGCTACCCACTCTGGCAACCCTAACATCCACAAGTGCGACCAGAGCGCCACCTCCTTCCAGGCGGAAGTCTTTAGGTTGTTGCCCTGCAGACAGTCAACTAGCATGGTGGGGCTCACAGATACCCTCAAGGAACATGAGACACCCCATGCAGGAGTCTGGCCTGGTTTGTAGTGGGTATCTAAGGTACTTACACCTTATACCAGGTCCAATGATCCCATATTAGTGAAATGTAGATAGTGTTCTAGCAGCTTAGGCTGTCTAGAGGTAGCTGTAGCAGAACAGCTTAGGCTGAACTAGGAGACATGGAAAGCTACTGCAATACCACTATAGTTACACAGTACTTATACACAATAAAAGACAATACTCAGTGTTACCAAAAATAAAGGTACTTTATTTTAGTGACACAAAGCCAAAAAGTATCTTAGAGGCAATACTCCTTCTGGAGGTAAGTATTATACACAATATATACACTAGTAACCAAAATCAGGTAAGTAAACAGTCATAGAATGGTGCAAACAGTAGAAAATACAATAGGCTGCAATGGACCTAGGGGCAACACAGACCATATACTAAAAAAGTGGAATGCAATGTTGAATTCCCCCCTAGGCAAGTGTAGTGTGTAGTAGGGTGCTAGGAGTATAGGAAAACACCAAAGGTAAGTAAAGTACCCCACCCCAGAGCCCAGGAAAGCAGGAGTAAAGTACAACAAGTTTCCTCAGGACACACTACAAGTCGTGATAAAGTATTTTGCAGGACCCAAGCAAGACTGCAAGCAATAAACAATGGATTCCTTGACCTGAAAACCTGTTGAGAGAGGAGACCAAGTCCAGAAGTCGAAGAAGAGTCCAAGAAGGACATGAGCCACTCCCAACCTAGAAGAAGGTGTAAAAGTGGATTCATTGGTCAGAAGAAAGTACAGAAAAGCACCAAAGTAGATGGATGCGGGTTCCTGCATGGTGCAGGAGATGTCCCACGTAGAGTTGTTGGATGCAGGCTGTTTGGGTCACTGGATTCTGCCAACAAGCCTAGATTCAAAAAAGTAGGTGGTTTGCGTCAAAAAGGAGCTGCCTGGATCCAGGAGGGACCTGAGGGTCTCAACTCAGACTGAGGAGACAGATGGGGCTCTCAGCACTTCAGAGAGCCCTCAGAAGACCAGGCAGCACCCACAGGAGTTCCCGAACAAGGGGCCAAAGAAGTTGCAAAGTGCAGTTATTGCAGCACTACCCTGGAAGGTCCCACGCTGCCGGAGAACAGCTCATGGAGCTGTGCGTCACAGGATGGAGTGCTGGGTACCTGGGCTACGTTGTGCATGAAGGATTCTTGGAAGAAGTGCACAGAAACCCAAGGAGCTCCAGAAGATGCAGGGGTACTGTCGCAGCCCGGGGAGGCAAGCTCTTACCTCCACCAAATTTGGACAGCTGGATCTTTGGACAGGCCGTGGCACTTCAGTCCACCACCTGTGTTCCAGGGAGCATGCTCGTCGTCAGGAGAGTCCTAGAGTACCGGTTGTCATCGCAGAAGGGTGCCTGCAGAAGCAGGGAAGTGACTCCGTCACTCCACGGCAGATTCCTTCCGTTCTTCTGGTGCAGGGTGAAGACAAGCAGTTCTCAGAGCATGCACACCCTAGAAACTGTTGCAAATGCTGGTTAAGGCTGAAGTTGCTGGTCACAGGAGTCGTCCGAGATACTTTGTTCTATTTACATTGGTTCTTGGAGCAGTCTGTGGTTGATCCGATGGTCAGAAGCTGAAGCAGAGGATGTAGAGGAGTCCTGGAGGAATCTTGCAAACCGAATCTGAGGAAACACCCAGAGGAAAGACCCTAAATAGCCCTGAGATGGGGATTGGCTACCTACCCAGGTATGCACCTATCAGAAGGGGTCTCTGACGTCACCTCCTGGTACTGGCCACTTAGAGGTCTCCCGAGGATCCACACCTTGGAATCCAAGATGGCTAACTCCGGGGACACTCTGGAGGAGCTCTGGGCACCACCCCTAGGGTGGTGATGGACGGACAGGGGAGTGATCACTCTCCTTTCCTTTGTCCAGTTTCATGCCAGAGCAGGGACTGGGTGTCCCTGAACCAGTGTAGACTGGATAATGCAAGGTGGACAACGTTTGTGCCCTTCAAAGCATTTCCGGAGACTCTGGGAGGCTACCCCTCCCCTGCCTGTAACAACTATTTCCAATAGGAGAGGGTGTAACACCCCTCTCTTAAAGGAAAGGCATTGGTCTGCCTTCCTGGAATTGTGCTCACTCACGAAGTCCAAGGAATTGGTACTGGATGACGTGGGGGCAACTCTGCTGGTGCAAGGGTGCCCTCACACACAGTAAATTTTCACCTAGCCTTCAGTAAATGAAGGTTAGACATACAGGTGACATATAAGTTACCTTAGTGCAGTGAAAATGGCTGTGAAATAGTGTGCACTATTTCACTCAGGCTGCAGTGGCAGTCCTGAAGAAAAGTTTGTGTGAGCTCCTTATGGGTGGCAAAAGAAATGCTGCAGCCCATAAGGATCTCCTGGAACCCCAATGCTCTGGGTACCTAGGTAGTATATACTAGGGACTTATAAGGGGGTCCAGTGTACCAATCAGAATTGGAATATGTAGTCACTAAAGTGTAGTGACAAATTTGGTAAGTAGAGAGAGCATAAGCACTGGAGTTCTGGTTAGCAGAACTTCAGTGACACAGTGAAGCATACTGACAACACATATAGGCCACAAACTATGAGCACTGGGGTCCTGGATAGCAGGATCCCAGTGAGACAGGCAACACGCTCTGACAAACAGGCTGAAATTGGGGGTAACATGTCAAGAAAGATGGTACTTTCCTACACAACCTCGCCCCCAACGAGGGACAATAAGGCTAACCTTGCCCAGATGAGTCTTCATAATCTAAGTGGAAATATCTGGAAAGTCCATCTGCATTGGAGAGGACTGTGTTCACCAGCCTTTGGAAAGTGGCAGGTTCATTTTTCAAACCAAAGGGCATAACTGTAAATTGATAATGCCCTCCAATGGTTGAAAATGCAGTTTTTGGCTTAGCATCCTCTGATAACTTGATCTGCCAATACCCTGCAGTCAAATCAAAGGTGCTTAGATACTTGGCAGAGGCCAGTGTATCTATGAGCTAATCTGACTGTGTATAGGGTGAACATCTGTTTTAGTTACAGTATTGAGCCCTCTACAGTCCACAGAACACCACATTTCCCTTTTTCCTTTTTCGCTATGAGGTTTGGGGACAAGCACCACTGGGCTGGCCCAGGGAATATCTGAGTGCTCAATAACACCTAGGTCCAACATTTTCTTCACCTCAGACTTAATACAGTCTCTGACATGGTCAGGCTGCCTATAAATCTTACTTTTGACAGGTAAACTGTCTCCAGTATCAATGGTATGTTGAAACCAAGTAGTGGTACCAGGTGTGAGTGAAACGAGGTTAGAAAATTGGCCTAGTAAATTCTTACAGTCCTCCGTCTGGTCTGCTATGAGGCAGTCTGCAGGCAAAAAGGAGGCATGACAGGAGGACATCCCATCTCCTTCTGAGTTCTTCAGAGAGTCCCATGATCATGCCTTTGAAAGTTTTGTTAAATCTCTCAACCAGTCCATTTGTTTGTGGATGATAGGATGTTGGAAATTTGTAGATTACACCACACTCCTTCCACATGGCATTTAAGTATGCAGACATGATGTTACTACCCCTGTCTGATACTACCTCTTCAGGAAACCCCATCCTGGAAAATATTCCCAGGAGGGCCTTTGCCACTGCAGGTGCTGTAGTGGTCCTTAAGGGGATGGCTTCTGGATATCTTGTGTCAAGGTCCACTACCACCAATATGAACTTATTACCAGAAGCAGTTAGAGGGTCAAGGGGGCCAACAATGTCAACCCCTACCCTTTCAAAGAGCACCCCGACCACTGGCAATGGGGTTAAGGGGGCTTTTGGGGTGCCACCAGTCTTGCCACTGGCTTGGCAAGTCACACAAGAGCGACAAAACGCTTTTGTGTCCTCTGATATATGAGGCTAGTGAAAGTGAGGGACAAGTTTGTCCGAGGTTTTGCTTTGCCACAGATGTCCAGCCAAGGGAATATCATGTGCCAGAGTTAGGAGGAATTCCCTATACTGCAAGGGAATGACTAGTCTCCTGGTAGCACCAGGTTTAAGGTCCCTTGCCTCAGTATATAGGAGATTGTTCTCCCAGCAAACTCTGAGTGAGTCACTGATATCCCCATTTTGCTGTTTGACAGCTTGCAGTTTTAGACCCTCTAGTGTGGGATAGGTCTGCTGTGCCACACCCAGTTTCTCCCTGGCAGGCCCCCCTGCACTGAAGAGCTCAGCCGTGTCAGCTTGAAGTTCCTTTGGTGTAGGTTCTGCACAGGGAGTTGACTCCTCCTCATCAAAAGGGCAATCTTACGGAGAGGGAGGGATAGTGGACAAGGGTTTACCCTTTCTACCCCTAGTTTTTGGGAGCACTTGGTCCATTGTTCCAGGATCCAAATTTTCCTTTCCTCTTTGCTTCTTGGCCTGAGACTTGGTATGAGCAAAGATATGCCTTGGAATGCCCAGCATTGCTGCATGGGCCTCCAACTCTACTTCAGCCCATGCCGAAGTTTCCAAATCATTGCCCAATAGACACTCTACTGGTAAGTCAGTGGATACCACAACCTTTTTAGGACCAGTAACCCCCCCAGTTGGGATGCACAACAGCCAGGGGGTGGCTAACACTGTTGTTATGGGCGTCTGTAACTTTATACTGATAACCAAGTAGGTGTTTATCAGGGGCAACCAGTTTCTCCAACACCATAGTGACACTGGCACCTGTGTCCCTCTAGGCCTCAATCTGAACACCATTTATTAGGGGTTGTTGCATGTACTTATCCATATTAAGGGGTCAAGCAACTAAGGTGACAAGGTCAATGCCACCATCAGAAACTAAAACAGCCTCAGTAGTCTCCCAGACTAGACCAATCCCCACTACATTACTAAAAGTGAGTCCAACTACACCCTTTGTTTGGCTATTTGTAGAGTTTTTCCACCACTGCTGCTATTACTAGGGGCACTACTGGAAGCATTGGGAATTGTGGTGGTAGGAGGCTTGGTGCTTCCCTTGGAACAAGTGGGGTCACTTGCCCAGTGGCCTTTGTTCTTACACAAATAACACCAAGGCTTTTTCTGATGATTAGAAGAGGATTTGGACCCACCACCCCCAGAGGATTTTTGTGGGCCTGATGAACACTCTGATGACTTTTTATCTTTGTCTCCACCCTTGTAATGTGACTTACCATCCTTCTACTTCCTGTCCTTGTCACCCCATCTATGAGCTTTTCTGCTCACCCTTGTTCTGACTGATTTGTCTGCCTTCTTTCACAATTCTTGGGGAGAGGTCAGATCTGAGTCCGCAAGATACTGGTGCAACAAATCAGATGCACCATTGTTAACAATATGCTCCCTCAAAATCAGATTGTATAAGCTTTCATAATCAGAGACCTTGCTGCCATGTAACCAACCTTCTAAGGCCTTCACTGAACAGTCTACAAAATCTATCCAATCCTGTGAAGACTCTTTTCTGGTTTCTCTCAACTTGATTCTATATTGTTCAGTGTTAAGCCAAATCCATCCAAGAGTGCAGTTTTCAGAACATTGTTGTTGTCTAAGTTATCTTCTATAAAAGTAAGGAGTCTATCTCTCCCCTTGCCAGAGAAAGATAACCACAGGATAGCAGCCCACTGTACCTGAAGAACCCTCGCAACTTTACAGGCCCTCTCAAGTGCAGCAAACCACTTGTAAATGTCATCTCCATCCTTGTAAGGAGGACAATCTTGTGCAGGTTTCTAGAATAAAATGTGTTTTCTATAACACTGGAACTTCCGAAACTACTGCTGCTGCTGCTGCTGCCACCACGGGCAACTAACCTCAACCCTTGTCTTTCCTTTTCCACAGCTAGGGATTCCATATCTAAGGCCAACTTTTTTGCTTCTGCAGCCTCAGTCTGGCCTCCTTCAACCTCAGCTTTCTGAGTTCCCTGTCTAGGGATTGATTCTCATGGTTAGCAGAACTTCAGTGACACAGTGAAACATACTGACAACACATATAGGCCACAAACTATGAGCACTGGGGTCCTGGCTAGCAGGAAGACTCTTTTTGCTTACCCTTGTCCCCCCCACTCTGCTGCTGGGAACCCTGCCCATGTTTGGCAGAATCTTTCCCATATACCTTTTTATGGACTCTGGTACTCATCCAGTGGTCTGCCTCCATAGCAAGCTTCCTGCGGTCAGTCAGCTTACTATCAGTCAAATTCTGGCGCAGCTCTGCAAAACACAGGCTAGACAAGTGCTCTTACAACATTAAGTTGTCCAGCCCCTGAAAATCTGTCACATTACTGCCATCCAGTGCTCTGAAAAAAAAAGCAACAGTGCAGGCAGTGAAGCCGGTGTCAGCGGCGTCTGGGATGCCAAGGCTGCAGTGTGAGCAAGGTGATGCCGAAGTGCAGGACCCACAGGTCGCGGTGCGAGCAGCAGCTCGGTGTAGTAGTAAGATGATGGCGTTGGTGAGACCAGGGTTGCTGTGCGAAGGGGGCAGTGTGGCTCCGTGTGGCGTCGGTAGGTCACATGCAGGCCAGCAGCCTTGTTGGCGGTGTCGCAGTGGTTTCTCCTCTTGAATAGCACAAAAAACACAGTTCCAAGTACTGCAGGTTTAGGAAATCTAAGTCTTTGGTGTGCCTGAGACTTCCAACAGGAGGCAAGATCTACTCCAAGCCCTTGGAGAACTTTCTCAAGCAGGACACACAGCAAAGTTCACCCTTTGCACTCTTTTCAGGCAGAAGCAGAAACTGCAGGCCAGTCCAGCAAAGCAACACAGCAAAGGGACAATATTCCTCCTCCAGTTCTTCAACTCTTCTCCTGGGCAGAGGTTCCTCTTCATTCCAGAAAGATTCTCCAAGCCAGGGGTTTTGGGTCCAATAGTTGTATCCTTTTCTGCCTTTGAAGTTTACAAACTTAAAAGCAAAGTCCCAAGTGTTTGTAAGATCCTTCCTTGTCTAGGCCAGGCCCCAGACACACACCAGGGGGTTGGAGACTGCATTGTGTGAGGGCAGACATAGGCCCTCATTACAACTTTGGCGGGCGGCAACCGCTGCCTGCCAAGTTGTAACCGCCGTGTGGCCGCACTTCCGCGGTGGCCATTTCAACATCCCCGCTGGGCCGGCGGGCAGAAACCGAGTTTCCGCCCGCCGGCGCAGCGGGGATGTTGCCCGCAACACGGGAGCCGGCTCCAAATGGAGCTGGCGGTGCGAAGGGTGCAGTTGCACCCGTCGCGCTTATCACTGTCTGCTATGCAGACAGTGAAAAGCTCCATTGGGCTGTGGCAGGGGGCCCGCGACTCCCCTTTCCATCCAGCCTTTTCATGGCGGTTCCGACCGCCATGAAATGGCTGGCGGGAGGGGGACTCATAATCCCCCTGGAGGATTACAACCGCTGGGACCAACATGACGGTAAATCTCAGGTCCCGGCGGTGTGACCACGGAGTAATTCCATGGATTGACCGCCAGCCTGTTGGCGGTGCATCCGACGAAACAGCCCTGGCGGTCTTTGACTTCTAAGGTGGGTGGCACAACCAGTGCTGCAGACCCACTAGTAGCATTTTACTTACATGCCCTGGGCACTTATGGTGCACTGTACTAGGGACTTACCATTAAATCAAATATGCCAATCATGGATAAACCAATCACCAGTACAATTTACATAGGGAGCACTTGCACTTTACCACTGATCAACAGTGGTAAAGTGCGCAGAGACAATAAATCAGCAAAAACAGAGTCCAGTATACCATACAGGAGGTCAGAAGGTAAAAAGACAGGGGAGACACACTAAAAAGCTGCCAGGTCTAATAAATCATCACCATCATCCTTTGCTATCAAGTAATGGATATGTATGTTATGTTACAGCTGCTGCTAGGACAACATCAGTGATAAGGATGACACGACCATGCAGGGGTTTAGCAGAGATCCTGGCTAAGCAGTCAAAGCCACTGCCACCCATATCACAGGTAAGTGTGCCATATGGTGTGGTAAACTATTGATACCCCACCCTTGAACAAGAACCAATTCCTTGTGGAAGTAGATGAGCAGATATTGCCATTTTTTAATCTCCCCTGTGGTTGGTGTGCAAACTGTACTCTGACTGATTTGTGATGCTTATGTCAGGTGTGCATGATCACATTTGATACATGGAGAATATTAACTATTGTGTCACCTCTCTCCGAAGCTGCTGGATCACAGACCACTTTTTCTGCTACACACTCAGGGAGCCTAGTCCAGCAGCTGACATCTAGGGCAAGCTCCCTACCACACAGACCTTTGGTTGGAACTGGTGAGTTTGCGTATGCATTTTGTTTCTGCACTGAACATCTCAGTGCCACAGTGTGAGTTATCACGTGTAAGGGTACACAAACCAGGTCACATGTGGCACATCTGTTAAACTGAAGATATTTTTGACCAATACTTGTGTTGCACCACATCATGTTGTAAGCCCCATACTTACCCTGTTGCAAACTCTGTCTCACATGTGGTAACTAAGAAGATCTGAGTCCGGATGACAGAGCAATTACTACTGACAGGCATTGAGCAATCCAACTGGCAAACCCACTTCTCTTCCAAGTTGCCTTGTCAGCTTCCAGAACAGCACAGGAGGGGGAGGAGAAGGAGGGAGTAAAGTAGGAGGGAGATCAGGGGCTGATTACAAGTGATGTGAAGGCCAATCCCATGACTATCCATTTGGCCCATGTAGCTCATACACAGTCCATATCAGCTGTGTTTGGCATGATGCCTCCTTCTACAACCCGGAGGATTGCCCACAAACACTAACCCACTACTTACCTCTTCACAGCCCTCACAACCAGGACAGACTTGTTGGTTCCCCAAACACTCCTACTCTGACAGCGTCTTCCAGGCCTTCTCTCCAACATCTGAGGGACATTACAGCCCTGGTGAGGAGCAGGATGTCCCTAGGCACAAATCTATTCCTCACAACCCCCCACATGGCACCACCCCCCACTCGTGGACCTGCTGTTGGCATCCAAGGGTGTCCCAGATGGAGAGGGCTGGCAGATATATATGTTGCAGAGAGGGAGGAAGATTTTTTTCAGCAGTAGTCAGATGTGAGGCAGGATTTGTGACATAGGGGCTACACTGTCTGACATGTCTGCCTCACTGCAGGACTTGCACCAACTGCCACAGTTGGTGCACAGAATGACCCAGGTGTCAGGTGAATGACCCCAATCCATTATGTGAACACTCACCTTGCACATGTCCTCTAATGCACTGTAACACACGCTCCCTGTACAGGCTCCAAGACCCCCTGTCCACACAGACCCCCACTTTGGACAGGCTCAGACACCCTCTGTCCAAGCAGAGCCCCACACTGGACAAGCTCAGACACCCGCTGTTCAAGCAGACCCCCACACTGGACAGGCTTGGACACCCGCTGTCCAAGCAGACCCCGTCACTGGACAGGCTCATACACCCACTGTCTAGGCTGACCCTCCACACTGGACAAACTCAAACAACTGCTGTCCTAGCAAACCCCCCCAAGGGACAGGCTCAGACAACCACTGTCCAGGCAGACCCCCCACACTGGACAGGCTCAGACACCCGCTAACCAAGCAGATCCCCACACTGGACAGGCTCATATGCCCGCTGTCCAAGCAGACCCCCACACTGGACAGATTCAGATACCCACTGTCCAAGCAGAACCCCACACTGGACAGGCTCAGACACCGCCGCCAAGCAGATCCCCACTCTTGACAGGCACCACACCCACCTGCAACTAAGTACTCCAAGAAACGTACCACATTGCAAAGATCTTCATCACCAAAACTGAAAAGACACAGCTGAGATCTCCCGTGAGCAATGTGACATATGTGTGCACAGCATATGTAGATAAATACAATTTTGCACTTTGAATTTGTTTGTTCATTAGTTGATCATGTTCAAAGGCTTCATGTGGCTGTAGGCAATGTATGTGTCAACAGTGTGGGTAAGACATGTTCATCACTAGTACAGTTGTGTCATGTGGAAGGCATAGCTAACCAACTCCAGACGTAGAATTCCATACAATAGTTCTAGCACAGACATTGGACTACACAACACACTTTCTCCTTTTTTATTTTTATATGGAAAATGTCTTTGAAAAAACACAACCATCTATTGGGAAAGGGAGAAATGAAAATAAATATTGCTCTTCAAGGAGTAGGGGCAAGGGACATTTAGGGGGTTGGGAAAAATAAATAAGACAGTTCAGGAAACGTCAAGGAAAACAGTCTCTTCACATGGGGAAAAAGAAAAGCCTAGTCCAAATTAAATGTCCAGTCAGCAGTCATTCTGGTCATCCTCTTTCTCTATGACAAATAGAGATCCTCTGCTGTTGTAGCCTCTTCCTGAATGGCCATGGGAGGACCTGACATACCACAGGACTGAGACACACAGGGGAGTATGGAGGATAGGGGGGTACAGAGTGGGAGGAATGACAGGGGGACACATAGACAGTAGTATGGGAGGGATGCTGAGACAAACCAGAGATCATGGCTTCATCCAAAGAAGTGAGGGTGGCATTGATGGAATCCAGGAAGTGGGTCAAGTCCTCTCGGGTCCTACTCTGTTCTTCTATTAACTTCTGTAGGAGCCGAGAGAGGTTGATCTACTCCCCCTTAGATGCCACCATCCCTTCTGGGATGCAACCACAGAGATCACAACACAGGGAGGGGTTTGAGTAGCACAGGAGGGATGTGGGGTGTCAGACTGTTGGCAGGGGTGGCTGCTGGGAGCCCTGTTGCACTGGGGGCCTCAGGTTCTAGGGAGGAGACGGAGCCAGTCATAGATGTAGGAGATTGGGGCTCTGGGGACACCTCTGGCTGATGGTCTTCAATGTTCAGGGGAGAGCGACATTCTCCCCCCCGGCCAGAGATATCCAGATCAAGGCCCACCCTACAGTCTCCATAGCCTCCACCCGGGCATTGTTCTCAGAGTCTTTTTGGGTGGGTGCACTTCCATGCCTGTAGAAGGTACAGCTCCCTCCTCCTCACTTTCTTTCTCAGTTGACGATAGAGGTTGTGCCTGCCTACATCCTCAGGTAGCTCTCCTTGATCCCCGGTCTTCTACTTGGTCTTCTTGGCCAGGCGAGTCCACTGAAATGGAAGTGAGAACATTATGTAGTTGGTAGCCAAATCAATGCAAGGCACATGAGTATCTGAAGCAAAAGCTGACTTTGTCCATATTTGATCTCATTGACCAATTTCAGCTGACTTTGATTCCCAATAGAATGTGTACTATCACTGATATGTCCAGACATGACTTACACATTGACATCTAGCACAATTGTGGGTGGTAAACCCTACTGTAGTGACAAAGCCAAACCTTAAGCAAAAACTAATAATCTTGTCCTGATTCTCAATGGCCATAAAAGCTGTATGTGTGAATTATTGAACTGAATGTCAAGTTACCCAAAGATATTGGAACAAGGGTTTCCTGTCCTCACTACTTAGTCTTCTTCACAAGTCAGTCTACAAGTGTAGATGGAACACGGTCTGGATGGAGCTGTCCTCCCCAAAGCCATGGGCCTGAATTCCAACAAGTAAAGGATGACTTCAAGTCTAAACTTAGACTTGTGGGGCTCAATTCACAAAGGTAAACTTAAACCAAAAGTCCAAGTTTAGATCAAAAGTTTAAGTTTAGACCTAACATCTAACTTTACGCATATTACAACTAGACTTTTGGTCTAAGTTTACACTTTTGGTCTAAGTTTACATTTGTGTAAAATATAGACATTTGGCCCAAGTTAACCTGTGTAGCATGGTCTGATTCCAGACAAATGCTTGAATGGGTGTACAAGTGCAAACCAGACCTTGGTCCTGACCTTTGTTAGGCTGTGAGTAGATGCATTGGGGGATGCCTGAAACTATCAGCAGTTTGGTAGTTCAGGATTTTCTGTTGGTGCTGCATACCAGTTGACATGTGTGCAAAGCTGTCTCAGCTAGTTAGCTATGAAATAAAACAGACGAGCCATTGTCATTTGGGGATTCTGGAACCATATTGTGTGAGACAGGTATTCAAAAGTCAGCCATTACTCTAAGATACAAGAAATTGATGAAATAAAACAGACGAGCCATTGTCATTTGGGGATTCTGGAACCATATTGTGTGAGACAGGTATTCAAAAGTCAGCCATTACTCTAAGATACAAGAAATTGTATTTTTACACTGATGATACACACAACCAAGGCATGCATGTCACAGCATTCAACACAAGAAATGTTGCCACTTGACCTCACACATGACAGTGTCTGGCTCGTCCATTCGGCATTACACCCAGCAGTGATAAGGCCCTTGCTTCCCCAGTCATGGTGGAGGTATTGAATTTCTTCACATGAAGCATGAGTAATGGCTATTTCCCTTGTAGTGTCCAGCACATACACATCCTAGAATGCACGTTGGTCAGTGCTTCCAATGTGATCCCATGGGGCATTGGCCTTATGACTGCTACTGCAATAGCTGTGAATTTGTGCAAAGAGACATGAAAGACACAGAAAGAGCATGCATGTCACAGCATTCGACACAAGAAATGTGACCACTTGACCTCACACTGGACAGTGTCTGGCCCATCCATTTGCATTGCACCCAGCAATGATAAAGCCCTTGCTTCCCCAGTTATGGTGGAGGCATTGCATTTCTTCACATGAAAGCATGAGTGATGGATATTTCCCCTATAATGTCAGCATACTACAAGTCCCAGAATGCACTCTGGTCAGTGCTTCCAATGTGATCCCATGGGGCACTGGCCTTATGAATGCTGCCGCAAATGCACAGATTCTGTACATGATGACATGTGATACGTTTGTTCAGCTCATACCATGCTACCAGACGTAGCATGCAGGCAATGCACTCACCAGGTCTCTGGTGCTCAAAATCCTCCAGCTGAGCATGTATGGTTGGCCAGGCTGTACTCAGGTCCCTCCTTTACAGTGGTGTGAGAAGGGACTGGTGCACATGGGGCTGGGAGGACTGCCTCAGCAGTTCTTGGCCCTCAGATGGGCCCACCGTTTCAGGTCCTCCCAGCACTTGCTGCACGTTCTCGCCTGCCTGTGGTACATGCCCACTGCACTGCAGCACTGCACAATCTGCTCCCAAATCCAGGCACACTGCATTGCTCAACTGGTCGTTAGGGCCCCTATAAAGCTCAAGGCAGTGGTCCAGAACCCCCCACATCTAAGATGTCCAGTTCCCTTTCCTCAACCTACACCCTGATAGCAGATCATCCACACCCGGAGCGTTCACTTTGCATGCAGAGCATAGGATTTGCTTGCGGGCATGGCACTGTCAGACAGGAAAAAAAAAAATGAAAAAAGTGACAAATGGAAATCAAATGTGACATATGCAAGCATGTAGGAAGGGCAGGTATACTGAGGAAGGAATGAAGTGTAGTCTGGTTATATTTTACTCTACAGAACTTCCCAGCACAGTTTTGCACTTTGCACTGCATTATTGTACATGTGGTCCACATATCTTACTCACAATTTGGGAAACTGTGCTGTATCACCAATCCAGGCTCAGGTTGGGATGTCAATCCCTGGACACATTGTACCAAGTACACGAAGTGTAAGGCTGGGAACCCATTGCAATACTGACTAGTTTCTCACATCAGCTCCAAAACAGAAACTGTATGTTCAAGCGTATGAATCATGCAGGATTGACTTTTTTAAGTGGTTGCACATATTGGCATGCCAGTTCTGTAACGATACACCATAATGAGATCTGACCCCTCCCCTAAAGTGCCCATGACAAAGGCTCAATACCCCCCTGGCCAGTCTGGACATGCCCACGACCTATTCACTACTGGCAATGGCCCCTCAATCATTGCACATGGGTTACAATCACTACACTGCAATATCTCTTGGCAGAAAAACCCACCTTAGTTACACTGACAGACCCTGTGATGTGGCACCTTCACCCCAGTGGGTAATCCCCTTAGTGAAGCAGAGGCCTCTTGTGACACAATCTAGGGAGGTCTCACACATGCTGAGCTTTGATCCCCAGAGCCAATGAGACCTTAAGTGATGTTTGACACGCTAGTCCATGACCTGCACATGATAACATGTACAGACAAGGTTAAGGCTCCTGGGACAGCTGTTGTACACAGACATCATGTATGTGTCACAAAGTAGTCTCAGGAAGGCAGTGTGTTAAATGTCCACCAATCATCATTGACAACAGACTGCAAACCACATGACCCCATGACACAACATGTTGGTCAGGTGAAAAAAGTGTCAACTAGCTGGTCATGCACCTGCATTCCCTGCCCTCTGTTTTGTACAATGGCCCAGTTGCCTGGTTTCAGACCTAGCTGAGGGTCCAGAAGTATGTGTAAGCCATGATTTAATGCTAAGTTGTGCAATACACAACAGGCTACTATAATCTTGCACACAACCTGATAGGAGTACAACAGCACCCTCGCCCTGTTTTGTCAAGACCTCTGAATCTTGACTTCAGGAGCCCAAAACTGTGTTCAATGATGGCTTGTGTATGTCTGTGTGCCCTATTATACCTCTGCTGAGGCACAGTGGTTGCACGGCTGTATGTTGTGAGTAGATGAGGGGAGAGTACATATGCGGTATCACCTGGAGAAGGAAAAGGAGTGAAATTTGAAAAAAGTCCCTCATGCATATGTATAGTACATGCTGTATGATGTGGTACATGCTGTGTCTTTTGGGGGCATTAATGTGTGATGAGGATCAGCTCTGTCTGATGTTTTGTGCACATGCACACATAGTTATACGTCTCACACCTGTGTGGTGCTTGGTACTTACCCAGTAGCCACATGTTGCCAAATTCTCCTGCTGCCATTCCCCTGGGCAAGAGCTGACCTATGGAAAACAAAGCTGTCATGGGTACTGCCTGAGAATACTGCATGCACATCAATGAAGCTACCACTGACATCAGAGACACCCTGCATGTTGATGAAGTGCCAGCTGTGGCTGTTGCAGAAGATGTGTGCATTGTGGTGAGGTGACTGGAGAGCCACACGAGTACAATCAATTCCACCCAGCACATGTGGGAAGTAAGGAAATGAGGAAGAAATCGCTAGCTACCCTTTGCCTTCTGGCCAGTGTAAGGGGCATTCATATGTGGCAACGGGCTCTCCTATTGATGCAGCTCAGTGCCTAAAGCAGGCATCGGGACTGGGTTGCCTGGGAGATGCCCACAAGGTCACATGTGAACCTCTGAAATGACCCCATAGCAAAGAAATGGAGAGATGCTAGGATCTTGACATAGGCTAGGATGGGTTGTGAGCAGCAGGTCACATAGTGAAGATCCTGCTCCCATTCACAAACCATCTCCAAAATGATATCAGAGGGAGAACGTCATCTTGCCAGGACATCTTGGCTGGATATCACAAAGATCCTCTCTAATCTCCTCCTCCTCCTTCTCCTCAATTGATCCTGTCGTATGGCAAGGGGCAAACCAACAAACACATTCAGTGAAATGTTGCATGGTCTGAAAGGGGTTGTTTGTGTCAGCCTTGCTTTTATGTATGCAGCAAGTCTGGGATTGGGGGCGGGCTGAGGAGTTTCAGCTGGAGCCGGGTGTGATGGTAGGTACTCACACAGGTGTATCATCATCAATTTCTGCCTTATCTGGCCTGAGTGAGGATGTTCCGGCCCGGGTAAAAATGATATGCCCAAAGTGCAGATAATCCAGCGCGGGTGCAGATGATCCACCCCAATTGCGGACGTAAAGATGCTACTCAGAACTTACCTTTGTGAATACCAAGCTGTCATAAACTTACACTTTTGGTCTAAACTTACACCAAAAGCATAAGTTTACCCTTGTGAATTGAGCCCACAATTTTTAAATTTAGGTGCAAGGAGTAACTACTATGATTAGATCCTTGTGATAAATCTAGGATTGCCCATAAAGTGATAAAACAAGGATTAGCGGGAAAGAGTGTCCAGAAATTCGAATTTCAAAATAACTATGAGACTGATTAGTCAAGAACCTCAGAAAGTAAATAAAAGCCAAAATATGACCTTAAAGTGTAAAGTTATGGGGTGGGCCACAGGAATAAGATAAGCATTTTATCTTTATACTGTATTAACTGGCGCAGCAGAGGTTGACGTACAGCAACAAAATATAGGTGAGGGATCCCTCAAGGGAATGAGGAGACCCAAGAACATGCCCATCCAAATGAATGTTAAGTGAGTTTGAGGCTAGGTGTTGGTTTTGAGAGTAAATTATAAAGTCATACATATTACAGAAAAAAAAACAACTAGATTCACCAGACAGTCATCAACATAAAATATTTTCTCACAAATATTTACATTAGCCATTGCATCAAATAAAGATATGTGGTCACCTAACTGCACAAATTAAAGAGTCATTGGTTGGCCTTGTAACCAGCACTTTCAACACCAGCAATTTTGAAAATTGACTTGGGGCCCTCCTGAAGTTAGCTATGCTTGGAACCCCTTGTGGACTTCTCACAGGACAAACTCACCTGCTTCCTCAGGACAGAGGAAGCCATGGAAAACTTATCACCTAAGTTCTCAGAATAGCACTATGACAGAGAAAACCATGGAGAAGGATATCTCACTTGTATCCTTCGGGAGATGGGTCTGGGCTATCAGGTCTTACCTAGTGAGGGCTATGGGCAGCCGCTGTAGCGGCCACCTTAACCCTCCAATCACCACAGTACCACTTCCAATGCTTGGGGTGAACATAAAACTGAATCCAGAGTTCACCTGCATTTTGAATAACTGATACCAGGTGCCTACCGTTTTTGTGGCCAACCCTGTGTCTATCTACAAAATACACTATTAATTACAGGAAAACATAGCATCAACATTTGATGCCAATGCTAAAACATCATACACAATTGAAGTGCACGTCACATGGGGATGGGAGAGTGGGAAAAAATAAGATTTTCCTGCCTGTGTCTACAGTTGAATGAAGGACCAGCAGGTAGGTCACCACACAAAGTTTGAGGGACATAAATGCTGGCTGACTAGCAGGGGCACCATTAGACCCAAACTTTGGGAGGGGCTAGCACTTTGAACAGTAAGGGTGTGTACATTTTCTGGACAATGTGTAGAGTTTATTGAATCTTAAAGCACAGTGGACCAGTAACATAATTTACAGCATAACAAGAACATTTTTAACAGCAGATTTGGGGGGTTTTGACTAAAGAAATTATAAGCAGAAGGCATGACAAATGTTGCATTCGAAGATATTGTAAACCTACAGATGTAGTATGATTTGGAATTTTGAGTGTTAGTTCCTTTGCATTCTAACCCACACTTGAACCATTGAACAGTTCTCATCCTAAAATTGCTTAATTAAAACAACTTTTAGGAGATATTTGTGTACCCCAGCCTGAAATTAAGTTTTGGAAAAGTGGTGGCAGTTGGGGCTTGTTAAGCACATTTTCTTCATACTATATTTACCAACATACAATACCTTTACTACAATTTAAGACAGAATGTTAGGACATACAGGAAAAAACTCTGTTGCATCTTTGTTGGTGTGGGTGCCTTAAGTTCAGGCTCTATAACAAACAGTACTACATGGTTCTACATGATAACTCAATTTTTTAGCTCCTATCAATATGTTTGGCAGTGAGATACTTGGGCCCTCCCATAAATTCAAATATTTCCCACATTTGGAAAACACACACAGAGCACAGTCACAGAGAGCTTCATTTACAAGGCCTGTGGTGCAGGGTGGCACAACAAGTGCCTTGCTGCTTTTCCCTGCACTACTGGGAAACGCAGAAATGCACCACATCTGCAAGATATGGCATATTTCTGTCCTCTCCTCCTGCGCTGGCACACAAATTTCTGCCGTGCACCAACGCAGGCATCCTTACACCATGGTGCAAAGGTGCCTGCGATGTGGGATTGATTTTGCACAGGAAGGGACACCTTCTGGCACAAAAACAATCACAAGAGGTGTTCTCCCCATTGCTTAACTCTTACAGCACCCCTGAGGTGTTGTAGGAATCTGACACACTCCCTGACTTGTAAATATGGGAATGCATCAGATTCCTTTAGGTTCCCTGGATTTTGCGTGGAAACACCCCAAACAACACCCATGAAACAACCCCTTTCACGCAGTGTTATGCATGAAAGAGGTCCATATTTACAAGGCCATGAAAAACCAAGCAAGGTGACTTTGTGTGGCACTGCAAACATGGGTTGGCACACTGCGCCACCGGAGCATAAAAAAAATGATGCTCTGGTGGCACAGTATGTGGCTAAGTCCTCGTAAATGAGGCCCAGAGAACATAGTGATTTTTCTAAAGTGCTCTCACAACAGAGACTTGATTTCTGAACTTGAAGTATGGCCATGGACACTGGTAGCAGCAGGTTACTAAATAGTAATATAATCTATGACAAACGCTTAAATAAAACTCAATATAACACTATGGCATTTTAGGGCACTTCTATGGAGTTGAGTGAGGCAAAGTAGCAGCAAAACAAAGTTGTTGCAGAATGAAGTGTAAGTGCATGGATCTGTTACCCAGTAGGAGTGGTAAAGCTAAATACAACTCTAATGTTCTGTAGCAGAGTTGAAGTAGGCACAGTGTCAGTCCCAAGCTCAACATCATTTGATTTCGAATGCAGAGTATTTGACCTTCTGAAAGGAAATAGTTAGTACAAGAGAGCAAAAGGCTCACCATATATTTACCAATTCATGAACTGCCCTTCCCACTAGGTAAATAATTTTCATTCTACCCTTTTATGTCTTGGTTAGAGACCTGACATCTCTAAGCCTGATTGTGGCTGTCTTCCCAGAGATCTACCCCTCCCACCCCCCATTTACATGTGTGGGCATGCAGCTAAGTCTGAATAATAGCATGACACTCATACAAGGTTTGACTGTAGACACCATGGAGTAGGAAAGCAACCTGTTGCCTCCTAGAGGCTCTTCTGACCGATATGAATACACTTAGAATCCTATTTATCAATCCCTTTCCCACTGTAAACTGCCAACCTAACCTCTTCATCTTTCACTCACCTGTTCCCTTCTGCCCCTTTCAACTTCCCATTATTTCATGTATCCCCGTCCTTGTTGCTTGTTGGTCAGATGCTTAGGGCTAACTGATCATAAAGTACGATTATACTGTGCAGTGAGTTTTCAGTTTCTTCTTAAAGATCACTCAAATGAAAATGGCTCAAACCTCAATTCCTTTCTCTTGATCCACTTCTTCACCTCTCCTACCTCCTTCGTGCTTTCATATGACCTTGTGGTAGCTTAAAAAATAGCTAACCAAATAAACAAAAACAATCTTAGGAAAATATATTTACACTTTGAAGTGCTACTGGGGTTCTTTCTCTTTCTTGGTTTTAGTATGTCTCTCTGGGAATCATCTGCCCCATGATGTCCTGAAATTAGAAGTAGTCTAAAAACAATAATAGGAATTTTCAGTCTCGGAAGTCCTTTGCAGACCTTTCTCCATGAGACATTCCTGGTGAGCCTTGAGCTGGTGCAATAGTTTGAGGAATAATATAATGTTCCCATGGATTTCCTTAGTAGGGCATTTAGTCATGGCACTATGGTTGCAATACTGGTATGTTTTGCCCTCTTCATGGATGGTTTGATCATCCTGTTCAGTCAATTTAATTCAGTTCAGTCTTTGGAGTCATTGGAGACATGATTTATCATGTTGGCTCTCGGATTACTTTATTTCACATTGCAGTGAAAAGATTTCTGCTTTTATCTTTTCTTTGGATTGGTTGAACTAAGGATTCTTAGTGTGATGGTTTGGTTGGGTGGGTAGGTAAATGTGACTGATTTTTTACAGAAGGTCTTTGGGAGCCTAAAGTATCACTTTTTTTCAAAGTGCAGAATAATTTTTTCTTATTAGGGTTCAATGAACCATAATGTGGTAAAGAGCAAAAGATTAAAATGATTCGACCAACTGATACTGAGAAGGGCAAGCATTCCATCAAATAAAACAATCTGACTGGTTGATGTTGACAAGCTCAAGAATACTACCATGCCTCAGTCTGCAATAATAAAGACCTGAATCCTTCCTTAGCTGGTATCACTGCTGAACAAGATTCTGGATGTTTAGAATGTTCTCTAGGCTGGTTGATGATGTGCAATTAGGTATGCCTTATTCAATGTTGAAACCACCCATGAAATTGCTATTTTTACACCATTAGGCTGCCAGAGTGCTACTCTCTGAACTCATCAATTAATTTTGATGTGTGCATTTGTGAGTTGTGGATGACATGCATTTGGGCTGTGAAGGATGGTGTAAAACAAGTAGGACATTAAGATTCAAAAGTGAAAAACAGGGGAGTATTTGGCTGCCTTGAACACTTCTTTGGCACTAAAAGTCCTTCACTGGTGCGAAGTATAGCTTCTAGAAAGTCGCTTCCACTGTATCTTTGAACAAAACTCCAATCAGCTCACCACCAGGAAGATATTAAAAACCTACCTGCTCTGGCTCTACTTTGGATATTATCCCGGGTGACTCTCACACCTCTCCTGTTAACATTGCTTTTGCTTTGGCTTCTTTACATTCTCTCTCTTGTATGGTCTTTCTCTTGCCATTCTCAAAATGCACTCTACACCCCCCAAGATATAACAGCAGTAGATAAATATATTAATAAGACCGTAATGCACAGTAAACAGTTAATTACCCTCAATATAAAAGACATAAATGTTTTCACATATTTGAAAGTGAAAACTGACCAAGTATTTCACAGTTCAAAGATCAGTTTTTGCACAGCTATTCATTTCTGAAAATGAGTACATAAGACAGGAGAATTCTGGAAGTGGGTGTGATGGTGAAGAAATATAACTGACAATAGGTCCGTTTAAGGGAGGAAGCAATATAAGAGGTGTTGAGACGAGTCAAATTAAAAACCCTGCATCATCTGTAATTTAGGCACACACAACTTGTACATTTTGCTAAGATCACACTGAGTGAGTGTCTGTGGAAATACAGTTGCGAAGGAACCTTCCTAAATACAATATAGGAATGACCTCAGGTTAAGGCATTTTTAATACAGATGGGGGAATACCTGTCTAAGGTGACTGAGAATTCAGTGGATCTGATGGCACAACTGTAATTGTTGTGAGCTGTGTGATGACATTCCACCAATTTATGGGGAAGAAATGTATGAAAATGGGCTGGTAGAAGCAAGAAGCAACATGGTGAGGGTATGTGGTACACAAATAGCACCAGAATTTGTTTCTTGTTGTGAAAACATGGACTTGTCAATGAGGGGACAAAAGGTTGTTTAGAAAGGCAGAGATGCCTAAGGAAATTTGCAAATGTTTGGGAATGATGGGAAGAATGCAAGAGATGTTAGAGGAAGAAATAATAAAGCTCATGCTTCACCTTAAGAGTACTTGCACTAAAAATTGGGTGGGCGGAAGGAGAAAGTGTTGAATGCAAGTAGATGGGAGACACCCTCTGCACAGGTGACAATGGAATTGATAAGGCTGATTGCAATTTTGTTTCTGATATGTCTGAAATGATGGCTCACAGAAGCAACTATGCAATGTAAGCAACTTGCTGTGGAAATTCCAATGAAAATTAATGGCACAGATACCTACCCAGAAATATACATTTATGCTCAGAAATATACATATCAAGTGCATTAAGTAGCATGATTGAAACCACATGCCGTTGAATGCTTTCTGCTAAAATCTAACTTCATTGTCAGGTCACAAATTTGATATCTGTAAGGCAGGCTCAGTCTTCAATCCTTCTGGGATAGGTAAAGTGAGGACCATTATATTGCATTATAGTAACCCTGCTATTTCCAGCACTTAAATTTTTTAGAAACATGGTATGAAGTGTTCAATAAAATGACAAATATTTATTTAAACGGATGCCACAATACGACATTTCTTTCCATCATTTTCTGTTAAAATAATGTTGCAATTCCCAAACTGTCTTGAAGCACTAGGAAATAAATAAATCGCAATAATGGCCTAATTATGAGTCTGGCAGTCACAAGACCTCCAGAGTTGCTGTGGCGGTCCAACCACCACATTTCAAGGTTGGCAGGGAGAGCATTCCGACCACCAGACTCGTAATGAGGCCCTAAGTCTTGTGTTCTAATTTCACAGTTCCTTAATTTACTTTTTTTGTCATGGCAAACCCCATTGCTTTATCTCTCATGCAAATACATGTGGATGCGGCCAGCACTCATGGACGTCAATTCCCCAAAATTCCAGGGGCAGCGGAAGTGACATTGCATGCCATTTCATCTTTGCTTTCACTCACACACATATGCTTACACAAACTCACATTAACTCATTCACACACTCACTTTTACATAAGCACACTCTCACCCAGAAGCATGCACACAACATACACTTAACAGTGTTTTTTACTTTCCTCAGCTACTCAGGAGGGTCATATTTCCGCTAACTGTACTTCATTTTTTACTACACTAATAGTCAATGACGTTTAATTCGCTATTAGTGTAATACAAGTGGCCCGTCAGCACAACCTCAACATCATCTCCTATGCCGACGACACCCAACTCATCCTTTCCCTCACCAAGGAGCCACACACCACCAAAACCAAGCTCCACGAGGGACTGAAAGCCATCGCCGACTGGATGAGAGACAGCCGGCTAAAACTGAACTCGGAAAAAATGGAGGTCCTCATCCTTGGGCCCACCCCCTCCGCCTGGGACAACTCATGGTGGCCGGCCTCGCTGGGTCCCCCACTGACACCTACCGACAGCGCACGAAACCTCGGCTTCAACCTCGACTCATCCCTCTCCATGTCAAAGCAGGTCAACGCCGTCGCCTCCTCCTGCTACAACAACCTCCGCATGCTTTGCAGAGTCGTCAAAAAATGGATCCCAACAGAAACAAGAAAAACAGGAACCCAGGCCCTCGTCAGCAGCAGACTCGACTATGGCAATGTCCTCTACGCCGGTATCCCATCCAAACACCTACAACGCCTCCAACGCATCCAAAACGCCTCCGCCCGACTCATCCTCAACATCCCTCGCCACAGCCACATCACCCCCCACCTAAGAGACCTTCACTGGCTCCCCGTCAACAAGAGGATCACCCTCAAGCTCCTCACCCACGCACACAAGGCACTCCACAACACCGGACCAACATACCTGAACAGCAGACTCAGCTTCTACACCCCCACCCGGCAACTCCGCTCCGCCAACCTCGCCCTCGCCTCCATCCCCCGCATCCGGCGCAAATCTTTTGGCAGCAGATCGTTCTCGTACCTCGCCGCCAAGACCTGGAACACCCTCCGTCTGACCTAAGACAGACCCAGGACCTGCTTTCCTTCAGAAGACTCCTCAAGTCCTGGCTCTTCGAGCAGTAGCAGCACCACACCCCCTCAGCGCCTTGAAACCCTCACGGGTATGTAGCGCGCTTTACAAATAATTTGATTGATTGATTAAAAAAACTATTTGAAAACAAGGAAGTGGAGCCTCAAGTAACGTCCATAAGGAAGAGGTGCCCCTGTGTTCCTGACACTGATTTTGCCACCTCTGAAGCCAGGGGTCGCAGGGAGCAAGCTAGGGGCGCAACTGTGACACCTGGCGACCCCTAAAAGACATCCATGCTAGCACTCGGTCCTTTGTTGTAGCTACCCTATTGCATAACACCTCAGCTGTTTTGGGGGTTAATGGAGATGGTATGTAAAAACGCAACTTTCACATCTCATCTCAGATACATCAACATACAAACATCTTTGCAGGTTTTAGTATATGGGGAACCATAAGGCATGCAGCAACTTGGCTGAGATTAAAAATGAAATGCTTTAAGCAAACATGGTGACTGTAGCAGTAAACGTTATTAAGACGATCTGAGCAGTCAGATTGCTTTGCTGAGTAAAGAAGCATGGAGCCACCGCCTAGTCGGCCTGGCCCAAACCTGCTGACGGGGGTCGGTGAGGGTTGCTAAAGCTCCTTTAGCCCAATGGACGTTAGGCACGTGCTGCCTAGTGCCTCTGTCCCTACCCCTTCTGAACCCACAGACCCTGCCAACCAATCGCGCTGGGAGCTGGCTTTGCAGGTTTTTTTAGATGCACCCTCCAGCTCCCGCTGAAATTCAAACTCGCCAACAGCACTGATGTTGAATGTCTCAACACCCCTGCTAGCCACACCTACAGGGCTTTTTGTGGGCCCGCTCTTTTTAAGAGTGAAGACGAAATGCACACGTGTCTGTGTTCAGTATTTTGTAAACAATATTTAAGACAGCATAGGTATGTCAGATGATATTTCCCTATATGATATTCTGACATACAAAACATTATCTCACAGCAGAATTGAATCAAATCAAAATAATGGTGAAAATGTGCATTTAGGATGTCTAGACTTAGAAGACAGGCTACCAGCAATGCATCAAAACACAAGAAAAATGCGTTGCCTGGTGCATTGCACGATGTAAAGAACGTGCTGGGGGCTCAACTGCACTGTTCTTAATGTGCTTTGAGACTGTCAATAAAAGTATTTAAACATCACTGTTCCAAACAAATCTTGTGAAGAAAGTAATGGGTAAAGGCATACACTCTATATGCAGAGAACAGCGCAAAACTCATATACTATATTCGCCTTAATGAACCATGTCTTATTCTACTGAAAAAGCAAAATGAAAACGAAATTTTTCAAGTTGAGGGCTAACTTCTTAAAGACGGGACTAATTTTATTTTAATTACAAGACAGAAATTGACATCTTTCCGAATGTTTTAGTCTCAGAGGATTTTTAGATGGAAGCAGTTCAGCTCTTTCTTCTTTAAAAGCTTTATTCGGTTTACTGAAACCATAAAAGCATGCAAAGCATCAGTAAAGTGCATTAACCATCAACAGAAAATACAGTCAGGAACTGTGCAAATAATAATCAAGCGGTCAAAAATAAAAGGATGCATGCAAACATTATCTGTTCTTGTTTGCCCCCCTGTGTCTGTCCTCTAGAAGATTAGCCTAAATCCTGAAATCACATAGCGTAGGACAATTATATACCTGCTCAATCTTTACTGACCCAGCTAGACTGCAACGTCAGCAGATAATTAATCATATAGTAAAATACAATACCGCAATATATAAAATCATGAACAATTGTGTGTGCAGTCTTTAAAACGATTTTTTAAACCGAGGTTACTGGTCAATAGATCCTTAAAAACATGAGCATTCAGGTGATATATTACTCCTATTTCGCCAGAGTTCTCCTACAATGTTGTGCATGCTAAATCTGTCTGGAGCAATTGTAGATAGGCCAAAGCCTCTTTACATTTCCTGATGTTCAGAGTTCTCAAAATAGGTAACAATAACTGGTTATTTGTTCTCTATAGAGCTCACAAAAAAACATATGCAGTTGCGACTGCGAGGTAATTGAGTTGCAATAACAAGGTATCAAGTCTTTTGCAGCGAAACCTTTAGATGGGTATGCCACCAAAAAGTGGACCAGGCCCTATCCAAATCTTGACAAGTAATATCTATGGTGGCGTGGAACCTTTAGCAAGTATGGCTCAATGTTGGGTGTTGTACAGATGGGAGGTAAGCCGCCACCATCCCCTTCTCTAAATCACCCTCTCATCTTATTCCGACCATCCGATTTAACAATTCTCTCTTTACCAGAGGTCTAGTCCAAGTTTCTATAGACATTGGATTAAGAAACAAGTCCGATCTATCAATGGCATCAAGTTCATTTTTGACAAACATAAGCCATCTAATCTTATGTGTCCCTGCTAAATTTAGACAGTCAGATCACCATTTGTGTCAACGCTGCTTCAGGCCTGCACCAAATTGACAACCAGACAACCAGAGTAACGTTGACACTATCCTTACTACATCACCGATGAAATGTAATAATAACTCCTCATGCACTTTAGTGGCAGGTATTCTGGGAGGAAACAACATACGTCTTCGCAAAAATTTGTTTTCACTATTCCGCAAAGGTGAAGGGTCAGTGTGCCCACACAGCCCATACCCTATGAGTAGCAGTTGGAATGAGTCTGGCTTTATAAATAGTAATCAGTGTGTCAAGGGGCAAGTACCCAAACTTAAAATCAAATTTGCACAGGGATGCTATTGCTTGTTCGAACTGCATTACCCTTACCCCCTTGAGGTGCAGCCAGGTATAGCTATTGTTAAATAGTATTCTCAAGTAGATGAATGTGGATACTTATTCATTTAAGGGCTGTTCCATCAATGTGAAAGTGAGTTAGCCTACTTTGTGGTTTCTCACACACCAATGGATATGATTTAGTTTGTTCGAAGGAAGGGTCAGATCGGCCATAAGCGTCACAAACGTATTCAGGAGTTTCTGCAATCACCCGCATACATAAGCACGGGTAAGTGTTGTGTCCCTATCCTAGAAGGGTTCAACTCTTATTTGCTGATCACATAGACATCTGTTTAACTGACACAGAGGAGCTTTTGGGGAAGGAGGAGCACATTCAGGGAAAAGCGTGCTGCTATCAGTGTTGACGTAAAATGACAGAATTTGTGTGAGACTGCAGACTTATGTATCCTACAGAAGGGTTGCATTTCTCACACTCCTGAAAATTCCCTGCACAAAGGGTAGAGAGTAAAGGTTGGGGAGTGACCCACCCACTCAAAGTTTCAAAGGTTTGTCTCCTTTCATGTTATAGCAGTTAGCAGGACAATTAAAATGGTTGTACTTTGGAGCAGTAATTGAATAACCATTTGTTTTTATAATCATATTTCTGTCTGTTCTTATCTGCTTCCACCTCGAAATAGTCAAATGAGACAGAAGCATCTAGATCTAATTCTGTATGAGAATATTTACCCCTTCTCTTTCTCTTTACCTTTTCCTTGAGTCGTTTTCTCTCTAGTCACCTCTGTCAAATGTCTCTTTGATTTCTACTCAAGCTTATTTATGTTGTCTCTTCTGAGTTTGTGTTTATATTAACTTTCCTGTTTAATACCCTCCTTTGCTCAATGGGCCTTACAAAACTGATTAATACATTTTTTGTTTGCACCTTAAGTTAAATACTCAAAAAGGAATTTGCAGTTTTAAATTCCATATCCTGCAACCCTGAATTAGCTTAAGTGACATTTTAGAAGGCAGAGTATCCATGATCGAGGAAAATCTGCTTGCTATCGCTCATTATGTTGCAGCCTACCAGAAAACACAGCTGTCTGGTTTGCTAAAGACATGTTGGGAACTTCCAGAAGTTGACCTAGGAATACATTCTGCTTGATGATTACCATTGGCTTTATAGTTTGTAACGCACACTTCCTGGCTTTCCATTTGCTGGTTTTATTTGTTTTAGGCTCTGCAGGATCAGTTTGCCACTCCTGTTGCCTAACTCATGTTTTCTGTATCCTTCCACAAACTTGCTTTCTGTTAGCAGGCATTTAAATCTTGTTCTTATCTCGTCATATTTGCTGTGCAATCAAAGACCGAGGTCAAAGGTCACGCACTGTCTTCCAAGGGTACTTGTTTACTTTTTTTCTCTTACTTCAAAATGAGAGGATGTTTGTGACATTCTTGTTGGATACTGGGGGCAGGAAAGAGTTGTTTTCTAGCACATGATATTGTTTAAATAAACTGTAATTATTTCAGAATAGAGCAGAATTACGAATGCACAAATGAAGCACATTTTTTGTTATTTCTGAAGTGTGTTGGAAACATTTTCGTCTGTGCACTGTATAGTTTTATTAGCAAAACTGTATTTCTGTGCAAATGTAATGGACATTTCAATTGAAAATGTGTTGTCTGTAATGGCAGTGTGCTACCACAACATAAATACTCCACTCTACGCCACTCCACTCTACTCTGTACTACTCTACATCAATGAACTCCTCTCAGCACCATTCCACTTTACACCTCTCCATACCACTGTATTCTGCACCACTTCACTCCATGCCACTTCATGCTATGCTTCTCTATTCTACCCTGTGTAGGAGGCTGGCCTGGCTTGTAGTGGGTACCAAGGGGTACTTACACTCTGTACCAGGTCCAGTTATCCCTTATTAGTGTAGAAGAGGTGTTTCTAGCAGCTTAGGCTGATAGAAGGTAGCTATAGCAGAGCAGCTTAGGCTGAACTAGTAGACATGCAAAGCTCCTACTATACCACTGGTGTCATATGCACAATATCATAAGAAAACACAATACACAGATATACTAAAAATAAAGGTACTTTATTTTTATGACAATATGCCAAAAGTATCTCAGTGAGTACCCTCAGTATGAGGATGCCAAATATACACAAGATATATGTACACAATACCAAAAATATGCAGTAATAGCAAAAGGAAGTAATGCAAGCAATGTAAAGTTACAGTAGATTGCAATAGGAGCACATAGGTATAGGGGCAACACAAACCATATACTCCAGAAGTGGAATGCGAACCACGAATGGACCCCAAACCTATGTGAGCTTGTAGAGGGTCGCTGGGACTGTAGGGAAACAGTAAGGGTTAGAAAAATAGCCCACCCCAAGACCCTGAAAAGTAGGTGTAAAGTGCACCTATAACCCCCAGAGAGCACAGAAGTCGTGATAGGGGGTTTCTGCAAGGAAGACCAACACCAGCAAAGCAACAACAGTGGATTTCCAGACCTGAGTACCTGTGAAACAAGGGGACCAAGTCCAAGAGTCGCGACAATGTCGAGAGTGGGTAGATGTCCAGGAAATGCCACCTGAGGGTGCAAAGAAGCTGCCACCAGATGGAAGAAGCTTTGGTTTCTGCAAGAACGAAGAGGACTAAGAACTTCCCCTTTGGAGGATGGATGTCCCACGTCGTGGAGAAGCTTGCAAAGGTGTTCCCACGCAGAAACACCACAAACAAGCCTTGCTAGCTGCAAGGGTCGCGGTTATGGTTTTTGGATGCTGCTGTGGCCCAGGAGGGACCAGGATGTCGCCACTTGGATGAGGACACAGAGGGGGCACCCAGCAAGTCAGGGAGCCCCCACAGAAGCAGGCAGCACCTGCAGAATTACTGGAACAGGCACTTGGAAGAGAAGTGAACCAGAGTCCACCCAAAGTCACAAAAGGGAGTCCCACGACGCCGGAGGACAACTCAGAAGGTTGTGCACTGCAGGTTAGAGTGTCGGGGACCCAGGCTTGGCTGTATACAAATCCTGGAAGAGTGCACAGGAGCCGGAGCAGCTGCAAATCATGCGGTACCCAGCAATGCAGTCTAGCGTGGGGAGGCAAGGACTTACCTCCACCAAACTTGGACTGAAGAGTCACTGGACTGTGGGAGTCACTTGGACAGAGTTGCTGAGTTCCAGGGACCACGCTCGTCATGCTGAGAGGGGACCCAGAGGACCGGTGATGCAGTCTTTTGTTGCCTGCGGTTGCAGGGGGAAGATTACGTCAACCCACAGGAGATTTCTTCAGAGCTCCTGATGCAGAAAGGAGGCAGGCTACCCCAGAGCATGCACCACCAGGAAACAGTCGAGAAGGCGGCAGGATGAGCGATACAAAGTTGCAGTAGTGGTCTTTGCTACTTTGTTGCGGTTTTACAGGCGTCCTGAGCAGTCAGCGGTCAATCCTTTGGCAGAAGGTGAAGAGAGAGATGCAGAGGAACTCTGGTGAGCTCTTGCATTCGGTATCTGAAGAATTCCCCAAAGCAGAGACCCTAAATAGCCAGAAAAGAAGGTTTGGCTACCTAGGAAGGAGGATAGGCTAGTAACACAGTTAAGAGCCCATTAGAAGGAGTCTCTGACGTCACCTGCTGGCCCTGGCCACTCAGAGCAGTCCAGTGTGCCAGCACACCTCTGAATCCAAGATGGCAGAGGTCTGGGGCACGCTGGAGGAGCTCTGGGCACCTCCCCTGGGAGGTGCAGATCAGGGGAGTGGTCACTCCCCTTTCCTTTGTCCAGTTTCACGCCAGAGCAGGGCTGGGGGATCCCTGAACTGGTGTAGACTGGCTTATGCAGAGATGGGCACCATCTGTGCCCATCAAAGCATTTCCAGAGGCTGGGGGAGGCTGCTCCTCCCCAGCCCTGACACCTTTTTTCAAAGGGAGAAGGTGTAACACCGTCTCTCTGAGGAAGTCCTTTGTTCTGCCTTCCTGGGCCAGGCCTGGTTGGACACCAGGAGGGCAGAAACCTGTCTGAGGGGTTGGGAGCAGCAGCAGCTGCAGTGAAACCCCGGGAAAGGCAGTTTGGCAGTACCCGGGTCTGTGCTAGAGACTCGGGGGATCATGGAATTGTCTCCCCAATGCCAGAATGGCATTGGGGTGACAATTCCATGATCTCAGACATGTTACATGGCCATGTTCGGAGTTACCATTGTGACGCTATACATAGGTAGTGACCTGTGTATAGTGCATGCGGGAAATGGTGTTCCCGCACTCACAAAGTCCGGGGAATTTGCCCTGAACGATATGGGGGCACCTTGGCTAGTGGCAGGGTGTCCACACACTAAGTAACTAGGCACCAACCTTCACCAGGTGGAGGTTAGACATATAGGTGACTTATAAGTTACTTAAGTGCAGTGGTAAATGGCTGTGAAATAACGTGGACGTTATTTCACTCAGGCTGCAGTGGCAGGCCTGTGTAAGAATTGTCAGAGCTCCCTATGAGTGGCAAAAGAAATGATGCAGCCCATAGGGATCTCCTGGAACCCCAATACCCTGGGTACCTCAGTACCATATACTAGGGAATTATAAGGGTGTTCCAGTATGCCAATGTGAATTGGTGAAATTGCTCACTAGTCTGTTAGTGACAATTTGGAAAGCAGAGAGAGCATAACCACTGAGGTTCTGGTTAGCAGATCCTTAGTGAGACAGTTAGTCATCACACAGGGAACACATACAGGGCACACTTATGAGCACTGGGGCCCTGGCTGGCAGGGTCCCAGTGACACATACACTAAAACAACATATATACAGTGAAATATGGGGGTAACATGCCAGGCAAGATGGTACTTTCCTACACCCTGTAACACTCTACTCTATGCCAATGTACCCTTCACCACGCTAATCTACACAACCGCACTCTTACCCACTGCACTCTACACCACTCCAGTCTAGGCCATAGCAATCTACTCTTTACAACTCCACTCTATGCCACTGTACTCTATTCCACTCTGCAACACTGCACTCTATGCCAATACATTCTACGACAATTCAATTTACTCTCTAACAGTCAACTCTATGCCTCTGCCCTGGTGTAACCAGCATGAAAGCAGTGTCACTATTGGTGGGAACGGTCTCTCTCAGTGCTCACAAGAGTGCTGGAGGCCTGTGCTTTCTCAAACCCAGCTGTCTTAAGAGACCTGGGTTAGAGATATTGAACAGACTCTGTTGTACCTTCCCGCAATTTCTGATGGGAGGCCTAAGAGGCCAGTATAGCCAGCCTTACAGGAGGATCGAGCAAGTATTGGTTGAAGGGGAGAGGGGCGAGGTATTTCCCTACCTTGCTGAAAAATTGAAATTGAGAAGTCAGAGAGTTTAGTGCAGAAAGTCTTGCTGGCCATCATTGCCAGTGCCATTGAGTTGTGCAAATTGAAAAGCCCTTTTGGTATCCGTTCTGGATTGTGGCTCCTCATTGTAAGTTGAGCGTAAGCCTTTTGCAAATAATAGGTTACATTGACCATTTGAACTCATGTATATAGGAATAACACAAAAATAACCTCCTTTTCAGTTGCTGACCAACTTTTATCGTCACTTACAGGTGAAAAATATTCATCAAAATTATTCTGGTGACCTTAAACCAGCTCTCGAATTCTATTAGGCACACAATGCAAGACAATTTTTTGCAGGGTTTCATAACCAGTAAAAAAAATAAAGTTTATACTAGTTTCATTTTCAAGCTAGCCACTCATAATCATGCTGTTGCAAAAGGAACATTTTTCTATGATGAAAACTAGGCAAAAAGGAGAAAGCACCAGGATTTAACCCCTTCGCTGCCAGGCCTTTTCCCCCTCAGCTGCCAAGCCTTTGTTTGGCTATTTGGGGCAGTTCGCGATTAGGCCCTCATAACTTTTTGTCCACATAAGCTAGCCAAGCCAAATTTGCGTCCTTTTTTTCCAACATCCTAGGGATTCTAGAGGTACCCAGACTTTGTGGGTTCCCCAGAAGGAGGCCAAGAAATTAGCCAAAATACAGTGAAAATGCCATTGGTTTAAAAAAAATGGGAAAAAGGGGCTGCAGAAGAAGGCTTGTGGTTTTTTCCCTGAAAAGGGCATCAACAAACCATTTCCGGTGCTAAAATCACCAGCTTCCCAGCTTTCAGGAACAGGCAGACTTGAATCAGAAAACCCAATTTTTCAACACAATTTTGGCATTTTACTGGGACATAACCCATTTTTACAATTTTTTGTGCTTTCAGCCTCCTTCCAGTCAGTGACAGAAATGGGCATGAAACCAACACTGGATCCCAGAAACCGCAACATTTCTGAAAAGTAGACAAAATTCTGAATTCATCAAGGGGTAATTTGTGTAGATCCTACAAGGGTTTCCTACAGAAAATAACAACTGAAAAAGAAAAATATTGAAATTGAGGTGAAAAAAACATCAATTTTTCTCTACGTTTTACTCTGTAACTTTTTCCTGCAATGTCAGATTTTCGAAAGCAATATACTGTTATGTCTGCTGGACTCTTCTGGTTGCAGGGATATATAGGGCTTGTAGATTCATCAAGAACTCTAGGTACCCAGAGCCAATAAATGACCTGCACCCTGCAGTGGGTTTTCATTCTATACCGGGTATACAGCAATTCATTTGCTGAAATATAAAGAGTAAAAAATAGCTATCAAGAAAACCTTTGTATTTCCAAAATGGGCACAAGATAAGGTGTTGAGAAGCAGTGGTTATTTGCACATCTCTGAATTCCGGTGTGCCCATACTAGCATGTGAATTACAGGGCATTTCTCAAATAGATGTCTTTTTACACACTGTCTTACATTTGGAAGGGAAACATGTAGAGAAAGACAAGGGGCAATAACACTTGTTTTGCTATTCTATGTTCCCACAAGTCTCCCGATAAAAATGATACCTCACTTGTGTGGGTAGACCTAGCGCCCGCGACAGGATATACCCCAAAACACAACGTGGACACATCACAGAAAACAGAGCTGTTTTTTGCAAAGTGCCTACCTGTAGATTTTGGCCTCTAGCTCAGCCGGCACCTAGGGAAACCTACCAAACCTGTGCTTTTTTTAAAACTAGAGACCTAGGGGAATCCAAGATGGGGTGACTTGTGGGGCTCTGACCAGGTTCTGTTACCCAGAATCCTTTGCAAACCTCAAAATTTGGCTAAAAAAACATATTTTCCTCACATTTCGGTGACAGAAAGTTCTGGAATCTGAGAGGAGCCACAAATTTCCTTCCACCCAGCGTTCCCCCAAGTCTCCCGATAAAAATGGTACCTCACTTTTGTGGGTAGGCCTAGCGCCCGCAACAGGATAAGCCCCAAAACACAACGTGGACACATCACAGAAAACATAGGTGTTTTTTGCAAAGTGCCTACCTGTAGATTTTGGCCTTTAGCTCAGCCGGCACCTAGGGAAAACTACCAAACCTGTCATTTTTGAAAACTAGAGACCTAGGGGAATCCAAGATGGGTGACTTGTGGGGCTCTGAACAGGTTCTGTTACCCAGAATCCTTTGCAAACCTCAAAATTTGACTAAATAAACACATTTTCCTCACATTTCGGTGACAGAAAGTTCTGGAATCTGAGAGGAGCCACAAATTTCCTTCCACCCAGCGTTTCCCCCAAGTCTCCCGATAAAAATGATACCTCACTTGTGTGGGTAGTCCTAGCGCCCGCGACAGGAAATGTCCCAAAACACAAAGTGGGCACATCACATTTTTTGACAGAAAACAGAGCTGTTTTTTGCAAAGTGCCTACCTGTAGATTTTTGCCTCTAGCTCAGCCGGCACCTAGGGGAACCTACCAAACCTGTGCATTTTTTAAAACTAGGGACCTAGGGGAATCCAAGAAGGAGTGACTTGTGGGGCTCTGACCAGGTTCTGTTACCCAGAATCCTTTGCAAACCTCAAAATTTGGCTACAAAAACACATGTTCCTCACATTTCTGTGACAGAAAGTTCTGGAATCTGAGAGGAGGCACAAATTTCCTTCCACCCAGCATTCCCCCAAGTCTCCCGATAAAAATGATACCTCACTTGTGTGGGTAGGCCTAGCGCCCGCGACAGGAAATGGCCCAAAACGCAACGTGGACACATCCCTTTTTTTTAAAGAAAACAGAGCTGTTTTTTGCAAAGTGCCTACCTGTAGATTTTGGACTCTAGCTCAGCCGGCACCTAGAGAAACCTACCAAACCTGTGCATTTTTTAAAACTAGAGACCTAGGGGAATCCAAGATGGGGTGACTTGTGGGGCTCGGAACAGGTTCTGTTACCCAGAATCCTTTACAAACCTCAAAATTTGGCTAAAAAAACACATTTTCCTCATATTTCGGTGACAGAAAGTTCTGGAATCTGAGAGGAGCCACAAATTTCCTGCCACCCAGCGTTCCCCCAAGTTTCCCGATAAAAATGATACCTCACTTGTGTGGGTAGGCCTAGCGCCTGCAACAGGAAATGGCCCAAAACACAACGTGGACACATCACATTTTTTCATAGAAAACAGTGCCTACCTGTGGATTTTGGCCTCTAGCTCATCCGGAACCTGGGGAAACCTAGCAAACCAGTGCATTTTTGAAAACTAGAAACCCAGGGGAATCCAAGATGGGGTGAATTGTGGGGTTCTGACCAGGTTCTGTTACCCAGAATCCTTTGCAAACCTCAAAATTTGGCTAAAAAACCACGTTTTCCTCACATTTCGGTGACAGAAAGTTCTGGAATCTTAGAGGAGCCACAAATTTCCTTCCACCTAGCGTTCCCCCAAGTCTCCCGATACAAATGATACCTCACTTGTGTGCGTAGGCCTAGCGCCCGCGACAGGAAATGGCCCAAAATACAACGTGAACACATCACATTTATTCATAGAAAACAGTGCCTACCTGTGGATTTTGGCCTCTAGCTCAAATTAAATTTGTCTCCCACCCCCTGGGAGTGACCCTTGCCTATGGGGTCGCTCCCGTGCGTGACATTGGCGCCACAAAAAAAATCCCGATGCCTAGTGGTTTCTGCCCCCTTGGGGGCAGATTGACCTACAATCGGCCAATCTGCCCCCAAAGGGGGCAGAAATGGCCTAAAGTAAATTTGCCCCCCTCCACCTCCCCCCCCCCCAGGGAGCAACCCTTGCCTACAAGGTCGCTCCCCTTGCGTGACGGCGCAAAAAAAAAATCCCTGGTGCCTAGTGGTTTCTGCCCCATTGGGGGCCAATCTGCCCCCAAGGGGGGCAGAAATGGTCTAAATACAATTTGCCCCTCAGGGGAGCGACCCTTGCCTAATGGGTCGCTCCCAATCTCTAAAAAAACAAACAAACAAAAAAAAAACACAAAAAAAAAATTGCCCTGGCGCCTAGAGGTTTCTGCCCCCCCGGGGGCAGATCGGCCTAATACCAATAGGCCGATCTGCCCCTGGGGGGGGCAGAAATGGCCTAAAATAAATTTGCCCTCCCTGGGGAGCGACCCTTGCCTACAAGGTCGCTCCCCTTGCGTGACAGCGCAAAAAAAAGATCCCTGGTGCCTAGTGGTTTCTGCCCCCCTCGGGGGCAGATTGACCTACAATCGGCTAATCTGCCCCCAAGGGGGGCAGAAATGGTCTAAATACAATTTGCCCCCCAGGGGAGTGACCCTTGCCTATTGGCTCGCTCCCCATCTCTAAAAAAAAAAAAAAAAAAAAAAAAAACAACACAAAAAAACTATTTGCCCTGGCGCCTAGAGGTTTCTGTCCCCCCTGGGGGCAGATCGGCCTAATACCAATTAGGCAGAAATGGCCTAATATAAATTTGACCCCCACCCCCCCCCCCCCCCGGGAGTGACCCTTGCCTACAAGGTCGCTCCCCTTGCGTGACGGCGCAAAAAAAAGATCCCTGGTGCCTAGTGGTTTCTGCCCCCCTTGGGGGCAGATTGACCTAAAATCGGCCTATCTGCCCCCAAAGCGGGCAGAAATGGCCTAAATACAATTTGCCCCTCCAGGGGAGCGACCCTTGCCTAAGGGGACGCTCCCCATCTGTAAAACACAACAACAACAAAAATCCCTGGTGCCTAGTGGTTTCTGCCCCCCGTGGGGGCAGATCGGCCTAAAAAAAATAGGCTGATCTGCCCCCATGCAGAAATGGCCTAAAATAAATTTGCCCCCCAGGGGAACGACCCTTGCCTAAGGGATCGCTCCCCTTACGTGAAAAACAAACAAACAAAAAAAACTCCCTGGTGTCTAGTGGTTTCTGCCCCCCTTGGGGGCAGATTGGCCTCATAAAAAAAGGCCAATCTGCCCCCAAGGGGGCAGGAATGGCCTAAATATAATTTGCCCCCTATGGGAGTGACCCTTGCCTAAGGGGTCGCTCCCCACACCTAAAACACAAAAGAAAAGAAAAGAAAAAAGAAAAAAAAAGTATCCCTGGTGTCTAGAGGTTTCTGCCCCCCCTGGGGGCAGATCGGCCTAAGAATAGGGGGGCAGAAAAGGCGTTAAAAAAATGCCCCCCTGGGAGCGAACCTTGCCCAAGGGGTCGCTCCCTTTTTGTCACTTTCCCCCCCAAAAAAAACATCCCTGGTGTCTAGGGGGTTTCAAAAGCTGGATTGCAAGCAATCCGGCTTTTGAAACCCTGGGAGGGACTTCAAAGGGAAGGAAATACATTTCCTTCCCTTTGAAGCCTCTCCTTGCCTCCCCCACTGCAAGCTTGGGGGAGGTTGTGTGATTGTCAGGGCGTGCTCGTGCGCTGACGTCACAGGGGGGGTGGGAGGCGGCGGGGGTTGAAGGGGAAGGGATTCCTCTTTCAGCCCTGACCTGGGGGGGTGGGGGAGCGCTAGCGCTTCTCTCGAGGGCAACATGCAGGACGTAATGGTTACGTCAGTGGCGCCACACGGGCGCTGCCATGGACGTAACCATTACGTCCGTGGCAGGGAAGGGGTTAAGGAGAGAAATTTCAGAGAAAGTAAAACACTACAATTTCTCTGCCATATTGATTCCAGTTCTCAGTATGAATTGAGTACTTGTCTAGTCTTCTGCAAACTGCCTTTTTACCTGTATCGCTACTGAAAAGCTGAACAAAAAAAGCTAAACCTGCTTTCAGTCAAGGTTGCGTTTTAAAATTCCACAAGGTTGCTTTTTTAAAATCTCACTATATGTTCTGCTTATTTTGCGCCACTTTGTGTCAGACTTTTAACCTTATTGCTCTCACAATCCAGTTGCTACATACCGCTCTCTGGTCCGCCACGGGTCCATGCCGTTTCTTTGGGAGAGAGTTGTTTTTATCATTCCTTGCTTCCTGTGGGCCACTGGAATGCCACCATCTTAGGCAGGTCGGTGGTCTTGATGCTGGGTCTTTTACAGGAAGCCTTATTTAAACAGTTGCTGAGTGTGGGCAATGCCAGATGCCAGGTCCCCTGTCCGTTTTCTCTCAGTTCTCTGGCAGCATGGCCAGCACTATGGTATGGGAGGTATTCCCCCACTGAATTAAAACAAATTCACACAGCCCTCTTAGAAGGTAATAGCTCAACATCATGCTGTAATCAACAGGTTCCAATATTAGAAGGACAGGTTATCTGCAAAAAAAATGTTTTTTCCTGCGCAGATACTCAGACTACGCCAAGTGCCGGGATCACAATGGCTCTAATGTGCTTGCTTGAAGTTTTTCCTATGAAGGTTCCCAAGTAGAACATCAGTAATATTTTTGCCTCATATAAGTACAGAGAAGATAGATGGCTTCTATTGCAACATGAGGTCCATGGCAAAGCACTCCATATAAATATGGGATCCTATTTCATCCCGCTGCCCTAAGTTATGCTTCTATACCCAGACCTGGCTTGTAATACAGCATTCCCTTGTATTTCATTAGCCGTGCCAGAACATTACTCTCTGGTTAAATTAGACAGGAAAAAGCACCCAGGAGGGGGCCACTGCTATCACCTTCCATGACTCCTTAAAAGTAATCGTAGTTGTCTCTATAGTCTCAAAATGGACTGAGATGTGTATTTTTAAAATCTCAATCTCTTCAACAGATGTTTGGAGGGGGGCTCTGATCTACCACCCACCTGATGCTGGGAAGGATTTTAGCCAGGCATTAATTGATTACATTGCATTCCATATCCTGGCTTCTGAGAAGTTTATCCTGCTGGGTGTTTTCAACTACCATGGTGAAAACACCGGCAACGAAGGTGTGTCTCAACTTCGAGCTGACATGGAGACTTTAGGGCTTAAACATATAGTCAATGGCCCAAAGCATAGGACAGGGCACTCTCTTGATCTCATTTGTACAAACGTAGCAGAAGTAACAAGTGAACCCCCTCTTCCCATTGCATGGTTAGACCATCTATTCCACGCAAGAATGTTCCAGTAATACTCAAGAAAGAGGTGAGTAGACCCGACGTTCTTGGAAGATGATTACCCCTGCCTCTTTTTCGGGCTACATTGACATCATATCTGGATATTAACACCACTTTGGCTGCCTATAACAATTCCTTAACAACAACATTCAACCAAAACCTTAAGAAATCCTTATTTTCCTTTTTCTCTCCAAGAAGCCAAGCACCATAGTATACGAACAACTTGCGTCAGGAAAAATGGAAATGCAAATGTCTGGATGATGATGGTGTTCCAGAAAATGTCCTGTGGATAAAGCAACATATTGGGCCATGCTTAGTGATTACCATATTAAGATCAAGTACATTTTACTTCCACAATTGCCCTAGCAGGCATGATACAAAACGCTACATAGCTTCTTAAAACAGTGTGCCTACACCACTGTCACTCCGGACTCCAAAAAATCTGTGATTCCCTAGCTGATTTCTTTGTACATAAAATCAACACCATCTAAAATACTTTTCCATCCAGCTTGGAAGAACCAGAAACACAACTTGACTTGAGTGAACCTCACCTAGATTCCACTGCTGTCATGGATGATTTCAAACCTTACTCTGTGGAGCAGGTGCAGAAGATGCGAGCCCTTGCCAAATCAGGCTCTCCCCTAGATCCTTGACCACCTATGATAGCAACCAGTTTAGCCAACTGCCTGGCACCATCAGTTATAACGCTTTTCAATCTTTCTCTCATTTCTGCTAGAGTGGCAACTGAATGGAAGTGCGCTGAATTATCCGGACCTCTTAACATACCCTCCGCAAATCCTGAAATCCTCTCTATTTACAGGCCCATCATGATGTTACCTCTGCTTGTAAAAGTCCTAGAAAATTACATAAACAAACAACAAATATTCTTTCTAGAAAAACATAAGAGCCTAGATCACTAATAATCCGGGGTTTAGAGCAGTGAATAGTACTGAGACTGAATTGTTGGAAGACACTGAATGCATCCAACTCTCTTTAGATGCAGGAACTCCGGCCATGTTCGCATTACTGGATCTATCTGCAGCATTCAGCACAGTCTATCACTCCATCTCAATCTGCAGATCACATGAAGCAAGTCTCAATGGCAGAGTGCTACATTGGTTCAGGGACTTCCTTGTTAATCGCATCCAACATGTCTGTCTTGGTCCCTTCAAACAGAAAAAGATGTATACTAACAAAGGAGTCCCCCAAGGTTTGTGCCGGAGTCCAACACTATTTAACATCTATGTAGCCCCTCTGGGATAAATTGTGAGATCTTGTGGTGAAGCTATTGTCTCATATGCAGACAATGCTCAACTTCTCATCTCCTTTGGTCCTGATCCATACAAAGTGAAAGCTTATTTCGTGTGCTGTATGAGAGAAATTGCTGAATGGATTGTAACCAACTGTTTTTAGCATAACAGTAAGATAGCCCAGACTGTGCTGTTTGACAAAAAGCTCATGAGCTGTGGTTGGCTGATTGGTAGCCATCTGATATTGGCCCAGCTCCTCCTCCTAAGCAAGTGGTGAAAAATGTGGGAGTAAAAATTGATCGAACACTATCAATGAAAGATCAAGTTAATGCTACATGTGGCACTTGCTTTGCCACAATGAGGCTCCTAAAAAAAAGTCTATCCCTGGCTTCCTTCCATCTCTAGAAAAACCCTTGTCCGTGATCTTATAGCTAGTTGTCTGGAGTAAGGTAATGCACTGCAAGTAACAGCAAATTACATCTTGCTGGCCAAACTATAAATTGTGCAGAACACAGCTACACAGCTAATCTGTAATCTACCAGCACAGTCTCCCTCTGCCACATACTAAAAAAACTGCATTGGTTGCCTATTTGAAAACGGGCAGTCTTTGAGCTCCGACACATGAGCAATTATAAAAGGCCTGACCTGTTTTTCTTCATTCAAGATTTAGAAACTATCCACCTTCTAGAAATTTAAGGTCCTCAAATAATGCTTTTCTGCAGACCCCACGTATTGGCAGCTCCAGATTTGGTGCAGATCTTTCTCATGTCTGGCCCCTTATCACTGGAACAGACTCCCCCTTCGCATGCGCACCTGTCCCGACTTTACACATTTTAAGAAGATGCTAATACATGGATGTTTTAAAACGAAGCATTTCGCCTGATCAGCACAGCGCTGAGATACTCCTTCGGGGGTGAGTTGTGCGCCACATCAAGAACTAATAATAATAATTAATAATAAACATTACATTAAACCTTTGGAAGAGCCAGTTTCTAAGAATTATTTTGGTCACACTCTGTATTCATGGAGGTCATTTTAAAAGGCCCTGTACAAATCATTTCAAAATCAGCATATTTTATGTTACCAGCATTTGAATAGAACATCTCTGCCATTTGGCAGTCCAATGGAGCCTGACCCAGATGATTCTGGGATTTCTTATTGACTGGACTCATGGCCATCTGATAGCATTGTAGCTTTTCTGTAGAAATGACTTGTCCAATGTAGTATTTATTACTTGTTCATATTGTGTGAGGGTATTTGCAAGACGTATTTGTGGTGTACTTTGTGTGGATTCATGAACAAAAGAAGTTTAGTAATTTTATTCTGTTCCCGATAATAAACTATCGCCCACTGGCGTGACAGAAGTGTTGGGATGCGTTCTTTGGAGCAAATGTATTGCTAATCAATATATCTTTGTCGCTGTGCTGTGTACTTGGGGATGGTAACTGCAGCTGACTAGTGTGTCATATTTAAATTATCAGGGATGTTTAAGTGAGAAGGGCATTCGCTTGGAACTGCATCCCATTGCTAACTTTAATATCTTCGTTCAGTTCTGTATGCTTATATATGTGGTGTTGTCTGACATCCATTTTCTGTTGGATCTATGAGCGAAGGTGGTGTGATGTGTTGTTGAAGCCGCATAATTTTGCCACTAAATGGGCTTCCGGACATTGTTAATTTGGATTGTGAGCTATACGTATATATATATATATATATATATATATATATATATATATATATACTCATGTGCCCCTGCAATCTGCAGGGGCACATGAGTTTATCAGGACGAAGCATTTATGATTTTTAATAACATATTTACTTTGCAGTTCTTTTGTGGATGTTAAATGAAGTGTTCTACCTTCAGTTCTTTTAATTACATTATATTATGCCACAATCAATTATATTCAATAATGCATTCCATATTGATTTGATATTGGTAATTGTTTTTGTATTCTTTTTATTGGCATTTCAGTTATAAAGATCCCAAAATATGCACAGATACACCACCCATTAAGTCCATAGCTATCACCACAGGATAGCCCTAGGCGCTGGGCGGGGTTCCTGCATGAGTGCCTCCATAATGTAGAACACGGATTGCCTCGAGTACCACTTGAAATGAGAAGCAATATAACCAATGAACCAAGTTACAGGAACAAGAAAATATAAATGAATAAGAACACCCCCCACACCCTTCCCTGAGCCCTTGCTCATCACATAGTCACATTTTGAAGGACATCAGACACTACATCTTTAACCCTGATTAGACAACCCTCCAGCCACCACCAGCTGCGGGCGTCTGGTCACAGACTCTCTTTTATTCCATTGCATCTCTATCATACATCAGGAGTGCTATTCCTGGTCAGCCCCCTTGTCATTCACAATTCCTGTTGGTGCAGAGCAGCTGGGTCGACATTACAAGATCATGGATTATGGCACCCCTTGCCTGCATGTCGTTCGTCAGCTTGCCATCTCATCTCACTCTGTATGTATGTGCCTCCTCTGCACTAGCCCATTCTGTCATGACTCGCAGCGGGTCTACAGTCAGGGGGGGAAGCGGGTGGTCTTAGCCACTGTGAAAGCAGAAATAATTACTAATATATTTGCAGTGATTAATAGCTAATAATTTATATCAATTAGGCTAACTCAGAAAAAAATGTTCTGTCTTGGAAAATGTGCCCACTGAAGTAGCCTCCATGACGTGTACAACATTAAGTAAGAAATAACATTAACTGCTTAAAAATCAAATGCACATGTAGAATAAAATATTAGCGGATCATGATAATGTTTTAGTAAGATCAATTTAATTAAAAATATTAGGCATAGAGTAATAGAGAAATTGCGGGCCTCATCGACAAAGCCTCATGTTAAGTTTCATGGCAGAAATAAAGGTTCGGGAATGTTTTTCTTGTGAAAGCAGAGAATTAACATTGTTCGTTGTTCACGCAGAGCTGACCAAATATAATTGTAACCTTGCATTGTTAAACAAGTTGATGTCTTAAACTTTCTTGTGAGAGCTGTCTGATGAAATGTAGTGTATTGTCTATGGATACATTTGTATCCTTGATGCCTGAGAAGTGAATGTTCCCAGGCCTGCACAATGGCCGCAGTGATTGGTGTCATGATTGCAACTAAAAAGTTACCTGACGAAACTGGTGATTGGAACTGCAGAAGAGGAGCCAATCATTGATGCGTGAAAGAGCGTCTAGTTATATCATAGATTTAGAAATTGATGTTTAGTGGTTCTACTGTAAACGCACAATATTCTGACCAATGGGGACGTGGAAAAATGCTTTATGGATCTTTAGTATATCCAGACTACATTTTGCGACATTATTCAGTCGTCCGTCATTCTTTCATTCTTGTCTTGTTCAAGTCCCGTTTGAGGAGCTGAGCAGTTCCTGATGTCTTCTCTTTCCTAACTTTAGCTTCATTGCCTAATTTGTTAATGGTTGATGCTGATTCCTTAGCCCTTTTTTTAAGTTGGTTCAATTGATCTAAAGCCACTCTGAGTGGCTGAGCCAATGCCCATTCACTGCCCTATGCTGAGGCTGACCAGACGCATGTCCAACTGAAGAAGAAATCACCACTTGCCGATCCATTCACGAGAGGTATAACAAAATCCTATTGTTTTTGTTGTAGATTTTTGTTCTTTTTCTTTTTAGGTACCAACCACTATTTTGATATAGCCCTAGTTAGATGTTTTCCAAATTAACTTTTGACTAAATTACTTTTGCATGAAGCCTAAACATGCCATTCGAATTAGAGGGTTAGTTAGTGTGTCCCCCGCTAATAAATGTTATTAACAAGTAATTGATTTTGTTCACCTGTTGAATCTAAATGTATGCCACCTGTGTTGTTCATTTATTGATGTTATTGATCTGCACTGTCACTCTTGAATGTCTAATGTTAAATACTTTGGTAAGATTAAGATTCTTGTGCCGCTTTGGTCAGCCTGTGTTGTTTGTACACGCTTACCATTTGGGTTCGAGATTAATTTACATGATATTAACATTGTTAATATAGGGAAATAAACATTTTAACTTTACTAAAAGGTGTGGTTATTCATGACCGCATGGGTCATAATGTGTAAAGGTTATTGACTCCAAAATATTGATGATGTTTTATTGATTATGTTGTTATATTGTTAATTGATGTTATGATCCACGGTGGAATCACTCTGAGAGTGGTCAAAAGGCCCATCGAACCTCTAACACGTCCCCTTCTAAATAAATTACTAAAGACCAAATAAGGACAGACGTGCTAACAGATTTTTGTAGCATAGTCGGTTGGTTACGTCTTCTTAAGAGGCCTCCATGGTTTTCCAGTAAATAATAAAGTAAAGGGTTATATCTCCTTAAGAAGTCTACATGGTTTACCAGTTGCAATGATCCACAGATTTTGGTAGGAGAAACAGAAAGTTATGTCTCCTTAAGAGACCACCGCAGCTTCTCAGTTTAAGGTACAAGAGTTTTCTAGTAGCAGAAATGAAAGGTTGTGTATCCCTAAGAGCCTGTCATGATTTTCCCAAAACCTTAGATTTTGCCAATGCTTGTTTGAAGATGTTCTCAGTGTGACTGTGAGTGGAATAGGTTTTGCGCTTGCACTGCTTAAGCAAATCATAGGTGAATGGGGATATTTGTGAGTATCAGGGAGTTTGCGTACACCAATGAAGTTGTTTAACAAGTTTGCATACTCCAACAAAGTTGTTTAAGGAGTTGGATTACTCAAAAGAGTGTGTGTAGGGAAGTGATCGAGTTTCACATGTGTGTGGCACTTTGTGCTCATAAAATTGTCCATGTGGTTATTGGTATACGGATGCTGCATGGTCTAATACTCCGGAGTATTGTACAAGTGTATGAGACACTTGGGGGGTCATTACAACCCTGGCGGACGGTGTTAAATTGGCGGTAAGACCGCCAACAGGCCGGCGGTAAAATGTTTGCAATTACGACCGTGGCGGAAACCGCCTACAAAGACAGCCACTTTAACACTCAGACCGCCATGGCGGTACAGACCAACAGCTTGGCGGTCACCGCCAACAGACAGGCGGGAGACAATGTACCGCCCACACTATTATGACAGGCCAATCCGCCACCTTTTCCGTGGCAGATACAACGCGGATAAAAACACGGTGGAAACAGGCATTTCGAATGAAAAACGCTCACCTCTACACACTCCACGAGGAAGGAGGACAGCATGGATCTGGAACTTCATATTCTTCCAGCGCTAGTCTTCCTGCCCTTCTACGAGGATCACCAACGCCGGCGGCGAAGAGCACGGTGAGTACTGCACCTACGACATAGGGGAGGGGGGAGGCAAAAAACAGGGACACACACACTCAACACCCCAACCCTCACCCCGACCCTCACCCACTACAACACACACACCAATGCTTATCTATACATTACAGTAACACCACCCAACCCCCCCGGAAGAATGCAAAGACAAAAGGAAATTAGTGTAAATATTGTAATATATCAAAAATCAGTAAGCAAAAATATACATATATATATACACTATAAACAAAATATACACCACGATAATTAGTGCAGGTTTTGCATCATTCATAGTCCGTGGACCACTGGGCCCAAAATGCATGGACAAGGCCCACACAAGATACCCGAACATGACGGAGAGAACACTGCTGGGGCATCAGATAGAAATACAACAGGCACCTCAGGGGGAAGGGAAGGGGGGCACCTCAGCCGGATGAGTGCACGACGCCAGATCCATGAGGGGGCTCCATGCCCATTGATCAATCCTGCGGAGTGCAAAGCCACAGTCTCTCAAGTCTCTACAGTGGGTGGTTTGCCCACTGTACCATCCTGGGGAGTGCAAAGCCACCCACAGTCTCTCAAGTCTCTACAGTGGGTGGTTTGCCCACTGTACCATCCTGGGGAGTGCAAAGCCACAGTCTCTCAAGTCTCTACAGTGGGTGGTTTGCCCACTGCACCATCCTGGGGAGTGCAAAGCCACAGTCTCTCAAGTCTCTACAGTGGTTGGTTTGCCCACTGTACCATCCTGTGGAGTGCAAAGCCACAGTCTCTCAAGTGTCTACAGTGGTTGGTTTGCCCACTGTACCATCCTGGGGAGTGCAAAACCACAGTCTCTCAAGTCTCTACAGTGGTTGGTTTGCCCACTGTACCATCCTGGGGAGTGCAAAACCACAGTCTCTCAAGTCTCTACAGTGGGTGGTTTGCCCACTGTACCATCCTGGGGAGTGCAAAGCCACACGTGGTTGGTTTGCCCACTGTACCATCCTGGGAGTGCAAAACCACAGTCTCTCAAGTCTCTACAGTGGGTGGTTTGCCCACTGTACCATCCTGGGGAGTGCAAAGCCACAGTCTCTCAAGTCTCTACAGTGGGTGGTTTGCCCACTGTACCATCCTGGGGAGTGCAAAGCCACCCACAGTCTCTCAAGTCTCTACAGTGGGTGGTTTGCCCACTGTACCATCCTGGGGAGTGCAAAGCCACAGTCTCTCAAGTCTCTACAGTGGTTGGTTTGCCCACTGTACCATCCTGTGGAGTGCAAAGCCACAGTCTCTCAAGTCTCTACAGTGGTTGGTTTGCCCACTGTACCATCCTGTGGAGTGCAAAACCACAGTCTCTCAAGTCTCTACAGTGGGTGGTTTGCCCACTGTACCATCCTGGGGAGTGCAAAGCCACAGTCTCTCAAGTCTCTACAGTGGTTGGTTTGCCCACTGTACCATCCTGGGGAGTGCAAAGCCACAGTCTCTCAAGTCGATGCATGTCTCCACTGGTTCTGGAGGGGGACTGGTGCCCAGAGTGCAGCACTCACCCCGTGACGGTCCCAGTTGCGTCACTGCCCATGCCGCAAATGGGCTAGCAGTGTTTTCAGCGGTGCTTGCCCTGTTCAGCGGTGCTTGAGTTGGCAGTTTCTGACCTGTTCAGCGGTGGCCTCTTCCTGGGCAGTGACTATGGGGCTGGCGGTGGCCTCTTTCTGGGCAGTGACGATGGTGCTGGCGGTGGCCTCTTCCTGGGCAGTGACTATGAGGCTGGCGGTGGCCTCTTCCTGGGCAGTGATGATGGGGCTGGCGGTGGCCTCTTCCTGGGCAGTGACTATGGGGGCTGGCGGTGGCCTCTTCCTGGGCAGTGACTATGGGGCTGGCGGTGGCCTCTTCCTGGGCAGTGGCGATGGGGCTGGCGGTGGCCTCCTCCTGGGCAGTGACGATGGGGCTGGCGGTGGCCTCTTCCTGGGCAGTGACAATGGGGCTGGCGGTGGCCTCCTGGGCAGTGACGATGGGGCTGGCGGTGGCCTCCTCGCCAGCGGGGATGATGGCTGTCTCTCCGCCGTGCTGCTCCTCCCAGACTTTGCAGGTTTCTTCTGCCCCTTCCCTACCTTGGGAGGAGTCACAGCTGAGTCCACACACCCCCCGGGACGCCTGTGAGCGGCTTGGCTGGCTGGAGTCTTCCCCCTCTCCAGCCGGGCACTGTCCAACTTCTCGTGCTTCACAGGGGGGAACTGGCTGGGCTGTGGCTCCGTGCCACACTGGCTGCCCTGGTGGCCGGAGTACTCCACATACCTGTAACAACAGGCACCACTGGTCCCAGAGATTTTTTGGCTGAGTTGCTAGTACGGGACCTATGAGTTGGAGGGGGGGGGGTGGTGGGAAATAGGTTAAGGGTGGACAGGAAAAGTTGTTTGGACACACTGGGACGGGTAGCTGGAGGGGGTTTGGGAGTGGAGGAAGAGGTTGTGGTTGTAGGAGGTGTAAGTTTTGTGGATTTGGGTGCAGGTGCATGCGCTGGAGGCTGTCGTGAGGTGGATGGCTGTTGGGTGGGTGTGTGCCTGCGTTTGTGTATCTTCAGAGGGGGCGTCACAGACACACTGGGAGAGGACACAGGGGACATGTAAATGGTAGTGGGGGTGGTGAGTGCACCTGAGCGGGGTGTGGTGGTGGGAGTGCTGGTGCGGGACGTAGTTGCTGTAGTGGTAGTGCATGCAGGTGTGTGTGTAGACGAGACTGGGAGGGAGGAGGGAGACGAGGAGGAGGGGGACACAGTGGAGGCAGTGGATGTTGGTGTGTCTGTATGTGTGTGATGCTTGCGTGAGTGCCTGTGGGATGTGTGGTGCTTATGTTTGCCTGAGCTTCCCTTGTGTGGTGAGGTGTGTGCAGGCTGGTCTGATGGTGTGCTTGGGATAGGCAGAGGTACAGGTGATTGGGTCTGGGTGGAGAAAGTTGGAGGGGAGAGGCTAGACACAGGGACAATGGCTGCCATCAGTGCTGAGGCCAGAGTTTGAAGGGTTCGATGAAGGGCAGCCTGACCATAATGAATGCCCTCCAGGAATGCATTTTTGTGTTGCAACTCCCTTTCTACACTCTGGATGGCATTCAAAATGGTAGACTGCCCAACAGTGAGGGAGTTGAGGAGGTCAATGGCCTCCTCACTGAGGGCAGCAGAGGTGACAGGGGCAGGGGCTGAGGTGCCTGGGGCGGAGGTGATGCCCACCCTCCTGGGTGAGCGGGCACAGGGCACATGCTAAGGGGCTGCTGGGAGGGCGGTGCTGATAGGGGGGGTGGCGGCTGTGCCTGTACTAGTGGGGGGCACAGATGTAGCCACCACCACAAGGTTGTTCCCATCGGAGGACGAGTCCGTGTCGCTGTTTGCAGATCCTGTGACCGCCGTGGTGCTCCCCTCGCCCTCCGTCCCACTGGTGTATTCTGAGTCCGTAGTGTGGGCCTCCATGCCCATGTGGGATGCAGCTCCCTCGCGCTCCAGTGCCAATCTACCTCCACCTGATGATGCTAATGCACACAAGAACAGGGAGACCGCAAAAAAAAGGGGGGGGGAACAGTAGAAAGACAGGTTGAGTGCATGGCTTACCGCTACCGTTGGCGGACAATACAGACACAGCAGCCGCCTGCACTACGTCGCGCTGTTGGGCTCTACAGTGCAATTCCTGGGAAATGACCGACAAGGCTATGGACGACATCTGCACACATAGATGACCCTGGGGCATGAATAGCTGTACTTGGCACTCTACAGAGGTGGGGTGGAGGGACACAGGGCCATGCCTTATGAATGGGCCTAGCCTACGGAACTCGCCCTGGCCTAGGGAAACCCACAGCCCTCCTCCCCCACCCAGACACCTTCACTGCGAGCAAAGTCAGCTGAATGATAGTGTACTCTCCCCCTTGTGTCTGCTGGGTTGCCCTCAAGCGCCCATCCAACTCAGGGTAGGCCAACGCCAGGATCCGGAACATCAGGGGGGTCATGGTTCGACGGGCACCCCTCCCACGTTGGGAGGCCAACCCCAGCTGAGCCTCCGCCGTCTTCTTGCTCCAGCGGTGAATGTCCTCCCATCTCTTCCGGCAGTGGGTGCTCCGTCTGTGGTGGACCCCCAGGGTCCGGACGTCCTTGGGGATGGCACACCAAATATCCTTCTTCTGGTGGGCGCTGACCTACATGAAATGTACAGGGGAAGAAGAAAAGTCATTAACAACTGCACCGTCAAAGTGAGTGGCCCCCATCCCTACCCTTGCCATGTGGCACATGCATTCACCGTCTTTCATGCACTCAGAACTCTGCCCCCTTCCTTCTTACAACCAGCCCTCTCCACACAGGCATAGCCGATACAACATGCTCCCTGTGTACATACCTGTTGGTCTGGAGGACCGTAGAGTAGCGTGTACTGGGGGAGGACCCCCTCGACGAGCTTCTCCAACTCCTCTGCAGTGAAGGCAGGGGCCCTTTCCCCAGACGCACGAGCCATTGTCTCTTCCAGACCGAGGTCACAGCAGCACTTGCAGTGTAGGTCCTCTCCTGTCGAAGATCAGGTATCGAGTGATTAAACAGTTAGAAAATGGCGGTCACTTCCGCTGCGGTGCGTACCATCACCGCTGGCGTACATCATCATTGGCTCCTGGAACCCATAGGATCCAATGTTAACCAATGCAGCATTGCGCCGCGGTCTTCGCCCCGCCTACCGCGACGGTGTACAACGCCAGCGCTGTTACCTCACATCCCATTGTCCCACTTTAGAGGTCAGATAGCCGCCATTTCAGGGGCCCACATGGCCTAGTTACCAACTGTGCCACACATACCTAGGCCTAGTCTCAACACACATACAGGCCACATTTTGTGTATGATTGGTGTTCTGTGCATACTGTGGGTACATACCTCTGAGTTGTTTGACTCTGTGCTCGCTGTTGTCCTTCATAGGCACCGTCCGCTGGGACATGTGAGGAGATCGCGGAATCCTCCGGTGTACCGACCGCTGGTGGACCTGTCTACAATGGAAGAAAGACATTTGATCATCACCTACAGGTTTTACCGTGCCACAATCCAGGAACTGTGTAGCCAGTTGGAGGCAGACCTGATGTCAGCAATCCGCCATCCCACAGGAATCCCCCCTCAAGTGCAGGTGCTATCAGTGCTCCATTTCCTTGCAAGTGGGTCTTTTCAAACAACAGTGGCAATAGCATCAGGGATGTCCCAGCCGATGTTTTCCAACGTGTTGTCCAGAGTATTGTCTGCCCTTCTGAAACACATGCGGAGCTACATCGTTTTCCTTCAGGTGAAGGATTTGCCTACAGTGAAAGGTGACTTTTATGCCCTTGGACATATCACCCAACATCATAGGTGCCATTGATGGGACCCATGTGGCTTTGGTCCCCCCCATCAGGAGTGAACAGGTGTACAGAAACCGGAAGAGTTATCATTCCATGAATGTACAGATGGTATGTTTGGCAGACCAGTACATCTCCCATGTGAATGCCATGTTCCCTGGCTCAGTGCATGACGCCTACATCCTGCGGAATAGCAGCATCCCTTATGTGATGGGTCTACTACAGAGGCACCGGGTGTGGCTATTAGGGTACTCTGGTTACCCCAACCTGTCATGGCTACTGACCCCAGTGAGGAATCCCAGGACCAGGGCAGAGGAATGCTACAATGAGGCCCATGGCTGGACTAGGAGGGTGATCGAACGCACCTTTGGCCTCCTGAAGGCCAGGTTCAGGTGCCTCCATATGACAGGTGGATCCCTATTCTACTCACCAAAGAAGGTGTGTCAGATCATCGTGACCTGCTGTATGCTTCATAATTTGGCTTTGCGACGACAGGTGCCTTTTCTGCAGGAGGATGGTCCAGATGGCGGTGTTGTGGCAGCTGTGGAGCCTGTGGACAGTGATGAGGAGGAAGCAGAGGAAGAAGACATTGACAACAGGGACTCAGTCATCCAGCAATATTTCCAGTGAAACACAGGTGGGAATACATTCCTGCCTACTACAAGTACTTTTACATTTCTACCTCTATCCTGTCTGTCGATTTCACCCAGTGTATGGTCACTGAGTTGTCACTTTCCCTTAGGGTTTCACAGGTGTGAGTCCCAACGTGTGTCATCTGCTTAGATTCCTCATGGACTAGAGCTGTGTGACATAGGCATGTTGACATCACTAATTCCTGGAAATGTTGTCACTGTAATTGCAAATACACTATTTGAAAATCACAGACAGACTCCAGATCTTGGTGCTTTAGGTGTGTTTATTTAAATGCAAAATATTGGAGGGGGAAGTTAAATGGTGAGGGGTGATGGCGGAGGAGTGTCCATGGCAGAGTCCAGTCTATTTGTCGCATAGGTGCATTGCCCATATGGGCATAGGAAGTGGAGCTGGGGCAGTTCCAATATGGACAGGGTGACACAGTGGGACAGTGGGTTGACAATCAGGGTGGTCTCATTTCTTGGCAGGGGTCTTGACATCGTGCTCTGTCTTGTTCCTGGATCTCAGGGACCGCTTGCGGGGTGGTTCTCCATCTGCAGGGGGTGGGGTACTGGTGTGGTGGTCCTGTGGCGGTGCCTCCTGTCCACTAGCGCCGGCGGAGGTGGTGGGCAGTTCATCGTCCATGCTAGTGTCAGGGGCCCCTTGGAGTGCCACAGTGTCCCTCCTGGTGTTTAGTATTTCCTTCAGCACCCCTACGATGGTGCCCAGGGCGAAGCTGATGGTTCTGAGTTCCTCCCTGAACCCCAGATACTGTTCCTCCTGCATGTGCTGGGTCTCCTGCTACTTGCCCAGGACCGTTGCCATCGTTTCCCGGGAGTGGTGGTATGCTCCCATGATGGAGGAGAGGGCCTCGTGGAGAGTGGGTTCCCTTGGCCTGTCCGCCCCCTGTCACACAGCAGCCCTCCCAGTTCCCCTGTGTTCCTGGGCCTCCGTCCCCTGGACCGTGTGCCCACTGCCACTGCCCCCAGGTCCCTGTTGTTGTTGGGGTGGTGGGTTATCCTGGGTTCCCTGTAGTGGTGGACACACAGCTGATTGACGTGTCCTGGGTATGGAGGTATGGGCCCGCTGGGTGGGTGCTGTGCTGGTGTTACCAGAGGGTGGAAGGTTTGTGGTGGCCTGTGCCTGTGCGAGGGGAACCGACTGTCCCGAGGCCCACGATGGTCCGGGCTGGTCATCTAGATCCAGTTGGAAAGAGCTGCTGTCATCACTGTGGGCCTCTTCTGTAGGTGGGATGGAGATGTCTGGACCCTCCTGTCTGGTGACGTTGGGTAGTGGTCCTGCAGGGGTGTAAAAGCTTAATTATTGCATCTGTGTGTGTCATGGTGTGGCAATGGGTGGGTGACCGGTGTACCCCAGTGCTTGCATTCCTATGTGGGGACTTGTGTGATGATGGGTTGGGGGTTGTATGGGTATGTGCAGTGGGCATGCTTTAGTGATGGGTGTCCATGCGTTGGGGTTGCATGCAGGGCTTGGTGTTGGGATGGGTGGTTTGTGATAGTGGGGTATATGTGAGTTGGTGGAGTGCTGAGGGTGAGGGTACGGGTAGGAGTGTGTGATGGTATGCAGGAAGGGTGGGGGATATATTAGTAAAGGTTTGACTTACCAGAGTCCATTCCTCCACCGACTCCTGCGAGGGCCTCAGGATTCAGAATCGCCAAGACCTGCTCCTCCCATGTTGTTAGTTGTGGGGGAGGAGGTGGGGGTCCACCGCCAGTCCGCTGAACCGCCAAATGGTGTCTTGAGACCACGGAACGCACCTTCCCCCGTAGGTCATTCCACCTCTTCCTGATGTCGTCCCGATTTCTTGGGTGTTGTCCCACTGCGTTGACCCTGTCGACTATTCTTCTCATAGCGCCATCTTCCTTGCAATTGAGGTGTGCTGCACCTGTGCTCCAAATAGCTGTGGCTCTACCCGGACGATTTCCTCCACCATGACCCTGAGCTCCTCCTCTGAGAACCTGGGGTGTCTTTGCCGTGCCATGGGGTGGTGTAGGTGATGTGTGGGGTGGTGTGTATGGTGATAGTTGTGGTGATATGTAGTGGTGTGTGGTGTTTTGTGCATGGAAGTTGTGTGGGTGATGGTGTTGAGTGCCTGTGGCTGCTTGTTTGTGGATGGTGGTGTCTCTCTTTGGCCTTCTCTCTGTAATAGTGGTCATAGGGGTTTGTGGGTGATATGGGTGTGTGTTTTATATTGTAATGGGTGTGTGGGAGTGCTGTGTGTATGTGTCTCAGGTGTGTGTATTTTGAATTGTCCAATGTGGCGGTGTTTTTCATGTGTGTGTGTATTTTGAGCATGGCGGTTTGTACCGCCAATGAATACCACGGTTGAAAGACCGCCACGTGTATTCGTGGGTCATGATAATGTGGGCGTATTTCTGTTGGCGTGACGGTGGAGGTTTTGTTTTCGTCAGTTTATCACTGACCTTTGGTGTGGCGGACTTGTGTGGGTGTCTGAATTTTGTCGGATTTCGAGATGTGGGTCATAATAGCTGTGGCGGAATTCTGCAGCCGCCGCGGTGTGTTGGCAGTCTTCTGCATGGCGGTAAGCGGCTTTTACCGACAATGTTGTAATGATCACCTTGGTTTGATGTTGTAATTTGTCTCTTTAATAGGTCAATCTGGCGTGGTTGACAAACTCAGAGTGCGTGTTAAATTGAGTGTTAGTTCTGACAAAGATTTGGTGAATCCTAAGTGCACCAGTAGGATGTAATGATCAGTTGAGTGTAAAATATGCCAGTCAAATTTTGCTTGCAAGTCAGAGAAACTGAGATAGTAGGAGTATTGGTCAGAGCTAAAAGCTGCAGTTTAAAATGCAGCAAGGTTTCTGAAGTGATTGTGTTACCTACCTGCAGTCAACAAACAAGTTTGTGTATTGTTTTTTATTTAGTGCTCACAATATTCTCATTAGTTTGGCGTGAATCTGGGTTGAGGAAGCCAAGCCAGAGGGCTTTGTTAGCCGCTGTACATGTGAGTGTGAAGTCACAAGGTCCGAGCTGGGATAGGTTGGTTGGTAAGAAAAGCCGCGAACGGATTGGTGGACAACCATGAAGCATTATTGGTTGAGAAGGAAAACTAAAAGGATTTTGGGATTGAAATTTACTTCCTGATTTGATTGAATCGTAGCCTAGACACAGAAATGAAAGTATTAAAGATTGCCCTAAGGGGAGATGTGTTAATTCTGGTTAGAATAGGAGAAATGACACTGCTAGAAGGTATACCTGCATATATTGTAGTTGAACAACAAGGTGGTGCACCATGTCTTAGGTTAAAAGAATGGTGCAAAGAGACAGAGAAAGAAGGGAGCTTAGGGGTTCCTGAGCATGGAACATTTAATTTGAGAATCTTGGAAAATTTGAGGAGAGTACAGTATGATTTGAAACCTCCTCCGAGACCTGCACAATTTGAAGCATTAGCTATTTGGGAGTTAGTGGCTACACAGCAACAGCAAAAGAAATTTGAGAGAAGAATGAGAACTGCTGAGAAAACTTTATCTGAGGCGAAATGGGATAGTGAGCCGAAATTTTGTAGAACCAACACTTTACAGAGAATTAAGATGTTCCCTGCAATTACACAAGAGAACGAGAGCAATGCCAATCAGGGTACCAAAAAGAATGATTTGTATCCTTCAGAGAAAAGGGAGCAAAATTCAAAGGAGTCTAGAAAATCTAGGCCCATATTTATACTTTTTGACGCAAAACTGCGCTAACGCAGTTTTGCGTCAAAAAAATTAGCGCCGGCTAACGCCATTCTGAAGCGCCATGCGGGCGCCGTATTTATTGAATGATGTTAGCCGGCGTTAGCCGCCGGCGTCGTCTGGTGTGCGTTAAAAAAAACGACGTACACCAGGCAGCGCCGGCGTAGGGGGATATGGGGCTTGGGCGTCAAGAAATGGGGCAAGTCAGGTTGAGGCAATTTTTTCGCCTCAACCCAATTTGCGCCATTTATTTTCACTCCCAACCCCCATAGAAATGACTCCTGTCTTAGCAAAGACAGGAGTCATGCCCCCTTGCCCAATGGCCATGCCCAGGGGACTTCTGTCCCCTGGGCATGGTCATTGGGCATAGTGGCATGTAGGGGGGCACAAATCAGGCCCCCCTATGCCACAAAAAAAATAAAAAAAAACACTTACCTGAACTTACCTTAATGTCCCTGGGATGGGTCCCTCCAGCCTTGGGTGTCCTCCTGGGGTGGGCAAGGGTGACAGGGGGGGTCCCGGGGGGCATGGGAGGGCACCTCTGGGCTCCTTCAGAGCCCACAGGTCCCTTAACGCCTGCCTTTTGCAGGCGCTAAAAAACGGCGCAAAAGCAGCTGTACGTCATTTTTTTTGACCCGCCCACTCCCGGGCGTGAATTTTGCCCGGGAGTATAAATCCGACGCACATGCCTCGGAGTCGATTTTTTAGACGGGAATGCCTACCTTGCATATAATTAACGCAAAGTAGGTGTCCACGCTAAAAAATGACGCTAACTCCATGGACTTTGGCGCTAGACGCGTCTAACGCCAAAGTATAAATATGGAGTTAGTTCTGCGTCGGAATTGCGCCAAAATACACGACGCAATTCCGGCACAAACGGAGTATAAATATGCCCCCTAGAGTCTAGAAAATCTTTGACTCATGATGAAGAATCAGATGATGACAAGTTTATTTTGCAATTATTGAGAAGTCGTCCCCCACCATATGCATCACATGAGACAGGTCCAAGTACAAGTGCATACCCTACAGCTCTGGTACCCATTGAAACTGCACCAAGACAAATACAGGTTAGCCTGTAAAGAGCACCTGCACCCACTGGACACCAACGAGCGCTATAAAGTGCATGGGGGCACTTCGCGGCACAGGACGTGCTAAAGACTTGAGAGGGACTACATATCCCAAGCTGCTTTGAGGCCCCAGGAGGCGACCATTTTCACAAGCACCTGCACCCATTTGACACCAACGAGTGCTATAAAGCGCATGGGGGTACTTTGTGGCACAGGACGCACGTTGGCCATGCCCAGGCAAGGCCCGGGCCAAGGGCAGGCCCATCCCCGCCCATCAGAGCCCAGAAGAGGCTTGGCTGGGCCACCCTTGACATTACAAGTAGGCATCACTGACCCTCGCTTTATATATTATTTTAATTCTGTGCCACCCTGTAGGTTGCATCGTTATATTAATACTATTAATACAGAATATTTTATCATCAAGCACAGTCACAGATGGGTAAAAGGAAAGCAATAGAGGCTGGGGCAGGGGCAGCACTAAAAACTAAGCGGAAAAGGCACAAGCATGCAGCTAGTAACTGCGTTATGGACAGAATTCACACTTTTCTTGGTGAATTCAAAGGAATTTTAACCACTTCTCAGGGAAATGACTCTAATGGAATTGGGGGAGAGTGCTCCCCAACCAAGAGGAGGGCAGGCCCAAAGAAAATTGCTAAGATATTTGTAAAACATGGACAACAGGACACAGCTACTATAGGGCAGGGGGATGGCAGGAATGTCATCACCCACGCTGTTCCATCTTCATAGAAGAGCCACTACTGGGCTCTAACGACTCCATCCACTGCAGCAACCACTTTAGCCCTTTAATTAATGCACCAGACCCACATGATGACCCCGACCCAGGTACCATGGTGGGTGGGCTAGTAGCCGCAAACACACACCTAACTCACATAAACACACAGCACATTCAATGCATACAAGAACTAAAAAGGGAGGTATCAGAACTCAAGCTTATGGTTTACTCCTTAACTGCAACAGTAAAGCAGCTAATTCCTCCAGATGCCACAGCTACCATGAACTACACCCAAAGCCCAATCACAACCCTATCAGGCATCTCAATGAAGTTGCCCAAATTACCAGCACCTAGTTGTGATGACATCCTCTCAGCCGGCGCTAAGACCAAGAACTTCTACCAGCCTCCTTCGCACAACAGCTTAGATGCAGGAAATGCAATACACGACTATTATAAAATCCCCAAACTCATGAGCGACGCTGCCCCAAAATACCTTGCTCAGCCTGCCATTGATCGGTTTCAATCAGGAAATTTAGTTCTAATGGTCGACATTCCCAAGTTAAACTCACTGACACAAAGCCAAGGGGCAGACTCTATTAGAAACAAGGCAATTCACTGGATCCGCCACGTAAGAGGCTGTTGCTCTGTAATACGTGAGGATACAATTAATGTAGCAAGAAGGCCTGACCCGGGGACACATTTTGACATCCTAAAACTGACACTTAGGGACAGGACCATGTTGGACAATTTGGTGACCCTAGATGCAAAAACAAGTCCTCCAGGACACTTGCACATCCAGTTCAAATACCCTAGGCCACCCGCGTAACACGGGGTTTGCCGCAGCCACTGCCTAGCAAACAATTTATCTGCCCACAGTGAGAACAATTGACTTAAAGCTCCATCTGGAATCTATGCTGAAATACCGTGCAACTCACATATATCAACGGGTCGGCTGCAGTCTCCAACACTCTCATTGCAAGTACTCATGTTCCCCCTCATGACATATCCCCTCAGCCTTCTGACGTCTTACTGTGCAAACACGACAACATTGCATCTCTCACCTTGCAGGAATATTATCCACCAAATCAAGAACCGATGGCTAAGCGTGCAAGCACTTCCCCATCAGGGCCAGGCCAACGCTACCGGAGGAACATCGCCACTTACCCCAGGTCTCACTGGGCAACAGCGGCATTGATCCTCCTCCTCCCACTTAACTTCACCTGCCAAACCAACCCCTGGTAGCCAATCCTGTAAATACTAGGCCATTGGACAAGACAGCTCCTCCACTCACTGGGGTACGACTTGTCTCATGGAACGTGGCTGGTTTGAAATCTATCCTCCCTCTACCATCCTTCTCCTCTTTTATCGAAGAACACAACATATGCCTTCTTCAGGAGACATGGTCAATTGATTCACTTTTCCGAACAGGCTATTCAAATTTCTATATCCCTGCCTTGCCCAGCACCAGGGGCAGGCCTTCTGGGGGCTTGACCACCTGGGTCAGAACATCACTTAACTTTTGTATATCACAGTTATCCACTGATTCCTCCGACCTGTTAGGTCAGGGGGGCCAAGTCTCCAAAACCCTTTGTGTCCTGGCAGCCTTTCTGCAAAACTGTCCCTGCCATCATAAAACCATTGTGACAGGTGACCTTAATGTCACATTCACACCTCTAGATTGGGACGATCTCAGGTCCACAGACGAGGAGGATCGAGCTTGGTCTAACCCTGCCCTGACTATCCCACCCATCAAGAGATGGACGCGGGCTGCTGTCCAAGTAAAATCTCTGACCATGGAATTTGGGCTCAGGGCATGAAATGGCAGAACCAAATCAGATGCCAAAGGCCGTCACACATTTAACAAAACCAGCCACATCAGTAGAATCTACTACTGTTTAGTCGATATAAGATTATGGCTCCTAGTCATCAACATGACGATCATTGAAAGAACTGAAAGTCACCACAATCCTCTCTCTGTCCATATGCTAGCTCTGGGTAGCTACCCGCCCATGATTAACTCCTCAGCAACAGCACCGGATGGCATTAGTCAGGTTAACGACAAACGTCACCTAAAGTGGGACAAGGTTGTGGCTTGGCCGCACTCATTAATGCAGCTAATTACACCTTAAAGACTGCATTAATGGCCCTAGAGGAGGGTCCCACAATCCCCAATGAGGAAATAAGTTTAACCCACACCTCATGCTTCAGTGACATCGCAGCCCACTTCTCAGGATCCACAGCCCATGATGTCAAGTGTCCTAAGGGTAGGCATTTCTGGTTTAATAAAATGTGTCAGTCCTCAAACAAGCATTTAATCCAAGCCATCAAATCCAAGGATGCCAACGCCATCCGCTTAGCTAGGAAGTCCTACAAGCTAACCATCCGCAAAGCCAAGCGTGACCAAGATGATAAGTTATGGACAGCACTCAGCGCCGCTGCGGGTGAGAGGAATTGAAGTCTGTTTTGGTCCCTGGCAGCACGAGGCCCAGAAAGCAGTGGATTGAACATAACAACTAACATCGCCCCAAAAGACTGGGTAGACATTTCAGTGCGGTGTACTCCCACGATCATGATAGCCCCATTCCTGATCACATGGACCCTTGCTTAAACATTACTTCAGCACCCACCACGCAAGTGCCTCAGCTGTTTTCCCAAAAAGACATAGGCGGTCATTCTGACCGCGGCGGGCGGCGGTCGCCGCCCGCCATGCGGTCACCGCCAAATTGCCGCTCCGCGGTCAGGAGACCGCGGATGCCATTCTGGCTTTCCCGCTGGGCTGGCGGGAGACCGCCAAAAGGCCGCCCGCCGGCCCAGCGGGAAAGCCCCTGCAACATAGAAGCCGGCTCCGAATGGAGCCGGCGGTGTTGCAGGGGTGCGACGGGTGCAGTAGCACCCGTCGCGATTTTCACTGTCTGCAAAGCAGACAGTGAAAATCTTCATGGGGCCCTGTTAGGGGGCCCCTGCACTGCCATGCCACGACACCTGTTCCCGCCAACCTGGTTCTGGCGGTGTAAACCGCCAGAAACAGGCTGGCGGGAAGGGGGTCGAAATCCCCATGGCGGCGCTGCAAGCAGCGCCGTCATGGAGGATTCCCTGGGCCAGGGGAAAACCGGCGGGAAACCGCCGGTTCCCCTTTTCTGACCGTGGCTTTACCGCCGCGGTCAGAATGGCCCTGGAAGCACCTCCAGCCTGTTGGCGGTGCTTCCGTTGCCCTCCACCCTGGCGGTCATAGACCGCCACGGTTGGAATGAGGGCCATAGTATATTCCCTAGGCACTATAAAGCGTGGCAGGGCCCCCGGCTCGGATGGTGTTCCAGCAGACCTGTTCTCAACTGATATTGCAACCTGGTCAAGATACATCACCATCATAGCGAATGCAATAGCATCTGGGGCGCCAATCCCTGTGTCCTGGAAAGGGGCTATTGTTGTCCCGATCTTTAAAAAGGGCGACAGATCACTCCCTTGCAACTACAGGCCAATCAGTCTAACCGATTGTGCGCAAAAAGTCTTCTGCCACTGTCTCTTGGGGAAGATCGAAGACTGGATGACTGAATATGATATCCTTAGTCCCCTCCAAGCTGGTTTCTGGAAAAAAATATCTACCACTGAGCAAGCCCTCAGGTTCCTATTTTTATACTGGAAAACAGTGCTCATTGTCAAAGGGAGCTTACATGTAGCTTTTGTGGACCTAAAATCTGCATTTGATCTAGTACCCCGCAACAAACTATGGGACACTCTGTCCCGAATGGGAATTCCTGAGCACATCCTAGCATTATTGATACGGCTCCACGAGGGACTCTATGGACGCGTAAGGTGGTACAACAAGGGGCAACTGATTGATAGAATCCAGGTATCAAGGGGTGTGCAGCAATGGCGTGTCCTTGCCCCCAACCACTTCTCCTTGTATATCAATGATATCGTCCCCTCTTTGCTTAGAGTGGAGGCTGACGCACCATAACTTGGCACATAATAAATTCCTGTCTTGCTCTTTGCAGACAACACTCTCCTGATAGCCAAGACCCCTAGTGGATTAAGGAAACTCCTCACGTGCTTTGAGGAATTTTGCTCCATGTGGGGACTTGAAATCAATGCCTCAAAAATGAAATTAATGACGTCAATCCCCATGGATCCTATAGAGGGAAGTTCACACTAGAGGGCACCACGCTTGAGAAGGTGGGCACCTTCAGCTACCTGGGTATAGCATATAACATGTCTTGGACACCACACATAGGAAAGCAAGCTTTAAAACATAAAGCAAGCAAAAGGGGTACTAATAAAGGATTTTCACCTCTCACATACAAAACCAATTCACCCAGCAATCCAGATATACGAAGCCCAGGCTGTGACCTCAGCACTTTACGGGGCTGAACTATGGGGCTATGCTACAATCCAAGATATAATCATCCCTGAAAACAACCTCCTAAGAAACCTTGTGTCCCTCCTGCCAAGCACCCCACTGTTCCCCCTTTTTAAGGATCTTGGTATGAAATGCATTGGTCACAAAGCCCTCTTCTGTACTGGCGGCGTCTCTGGACTGCCCCAGAGCTCGAATCCTTTACTGCAGCCCTGCAGGTCATTTTAGAAGCTGACCATCTTCATAGCACCCCCTGGCTTAGATACATCAAGGAGTTACTCTACTCACTTGGGCTTAGAGAACTCTGGAATTCACCAACTACCTCCTCCTTTCCCTCAAAAAGCAAACTTAAAAAACTGTATTGGCACATGGTAGACTCCGAAGATCTGGGGGCCGCACTTCACACTACATTATCTTGCGACTTTGTCAACCTAAAAGAGACATGCAAGTACAAGACTTTCTGGGACATAATTACGGTACCAAGGGAAAGGACACTGTACTTTCAGTTCTGCATTGGCACGCTGCCACTAAAACCGTTTGACAGCCGTTGGTCACGCGAAGAATCAACCACTTGCCCAGCCTGCAAAGCCCCCATTGAGAACCTCCCTCATGTCCTATTTGCTTGCCCCTCGTACACTGCCTCACGTAGGAAATGGCTGGCCCCGGCATGCAGGCTGCTGGGAGTCCACAGTTCTGAAATAGCTCTATAAATCCTCAGATCAGACACTCGACCAACGTTAGTGATCGCCATCGCTATGTTCCTCGGAGCTAGTTGGATTGTTTGAGGAACATTTTTATCTGTTTAATGGTTCCAACAAGATTGTTACATTACACCATGTGAGTGTATTTTATCTTTTTTTATTCTTTTTTATCAGCCATACGTATCGTCATATTTATTTAAACTGTGTATTTATTTTTATTTATTGCTGTTATATGCTTTTATGACTCTTGTAGCCGAAATAAAGTTCTTTTGACTGACTGAGACAGATTTATCAGAAGCCGACATTGATTCAGATAGAAACTACACCTAATTTAATGTCCTCAATGAAAACTCAGACAATACCGAGATGCACCCCCATAACAGGGTCACAGACAAATATGTCTGCATTGCCAAGTCAGAAGACAGGGGTAATGTACCCTAGGGACCAAAAAGTCTGTCTGAGTCCTGACACTGTGTCAGTACCTGTTACTATTGGTCCTGTCATACCATTGTTTGCCCAGGCAAACAATAAGAGCAGTGAACAGAAGATTTAGAATTCAAGTGTAGAAATGGAAAGGTTCAATGTAAATACAGGAGTTATGTCTCCGATGAAACAGACTTTTGACGTTACAGGTTCCTTAATTGACTTGAGTTATTCCAGGACTTCACTGAATAATCTGGGGAGACCAGGTACAGGTCCTAACCCATTTTTGATGAGACCAGAGACTCCATGTCTAAAGTTGCAGCAAGTGCCTAATGTAAGCAATAACAATATCTCGTTACAAGTTTGACAGCTCAGCAATTAACTGAATGGCTGGAAAATCTGAATAGCGCACCAGGACATTCAAATGGAGGCAGTCCACAGAATCTGACCAGGCTTAAATTAGAAAGTAGAAGAATTAATTGTGGAACAATTGGGTTGAATAGACTTGACTCATATAGAGATAATGAGTTGCGCTTTTTGTGCAAACTAATTACCAACAAAGTAGGATTGGTACATCAGAAATTAGCAGACCTGGCAGATAAATATGACGTAGAAATATCGAAAACGAAGCATTTAACGAGAAGTTATAGATTAGAATTTGACTCAAAGGATATTGAGAACATGGGAATACCGGGAATGAACATTCACATTAGGGAATTAATCCAGAGCATTCAATAACGGGGAGCATTAGATAAATGGGACTGCAGGTGGGTAAAGAAATTAGACAAAAAGAAAAAGGAGTCTGCAAATCTAACTGTTTATGTGCAACAGACTGATGATCCAGTAAAAGTATTACCAATGAGAGAAATTCCGGGAGGAAATTCTGTTCATGTGCCTTGGAGCAGAAGTGACATTCAGTCATTTACAAATGATTACCCCAGGTTGTGAGAAAAACAAGTAGAATGGTATCAGCAAACAGACAGGTTTGTGAAGCTTACAAAATGCCTGTGGGATTATTTAAATACCCTATTAGAAATAGTGGTTCCAGCAGACTTATGGGATGAATGCAAAAGAAGCGCAGATTGGCCAGTGAGAGAGCCTCCATGAGATCTGGCTACAGGTGCACCATCTCCTGATGTAATGATATATTACTGTAAGGTGGTTGAATTTTTGAAAATGAGAATTTCTCCCAAAAATATTGATTGGCAGATAATAGACAGTACATTTCAGGAAGGAAAGGAGTCCATACATGCGTACTATGAGAGATTGTTGCAGGCATTCAAACATTAAAGTGGTACAGAAACAATTGAGCCGAAAGACATAATTCATTTTGTGTTCAGATTTGTTGAAGGATCGATCAAGAGTCATTTGATTAGTTGGCAAGCAAAGCCAATTGATGAAGTATTGCCATACGCTGAATACTGTAGTGATGAGATTGAATTGAAGCAGAGAAAGTTGAAAGAGAAGGCAATGATGATGCAGATTAAAGTAGCACAATCAGAAATGCAAGGGAGTTTTCTGCAACAGGGAAACATGTGGTTGCAAAATCAGGTGAAAGGTCGAGGTCGAAGTGGAAATGGAAATGTGAACCATGTTTTTGATTTCAATACTGTTTACTCAGAATAATATGCAGGCAATGAAAAGAATGTTACCTTGTCACGCTTGCGGTGGCCTCGGATGCTGGAAGCAGGAGTGTCCGACACTAGGACAGGAATTTGTCACCCCACAGACAAATGAAACCAATTATTTTCCAAGCATGAGAGGACCAAGAGTGAGAGGTCAAAAATTGGTTTTCAGGATATTATAAATCAAGTGCAAGGACCTCAGCCCCCGCAACAGATGCAAATTCCATGTTTGGAGATGCCACAGTCACAGCAAATGCAACCCTAAGTCCAATTGGTACCTAGGAAACAAATTCAGATAACTCAAGCCCCAATGGATCAGCAGCAGATCACGCCTCCTTAGCAGGGCACAGGTCAGAGGTTTAATACCAGCAATAGCACAATACACCAATACCCATTATACAGTGAGGATGAATCGAATGATGATTTGATGAGTGAGAGTTCAGATGAAGAAGAATCCATGTTAGCAGCTTCTTTAGAAGTAGACCAAAAGGGTCCAAATGTGAAAGGAAAGGTAATGGGTCACAAAGTCTCATTTGTAGTAGCTACAGGAGCTACATGCTCTACTGGGAGAAGTGCAGAAGTCCCTAACCTACCTCTTTCAAGGAAAACAGTACAAATTGTAGGAGTTGCAAACCAGTATTTGACAAACCTGATCACAGAGCCATTTACACTTAAAATTGGAAATTTCAAAGGATTACACAAGTTTTTAGTTTGTGACTCGAGCCCAGTTTCCTTACTCGGAAGAGTTTTACTGTGTAAAATGAGATGTTCAATTACTTGTTCAAATGATGGGATTGCCTTTCAGACAAATAGTGATGATGAAGATGACCATTTTGAGGCAACAGACTGTAACTTAGTAAATGAAGAGTACCCCTTAATCAGGTTCTTTCCTGTCTTTACAGTACAAGATCTTCCCTCCGACTTACAGGGAAGAGTTCAAATGAAAGTGTGGGATTTTTCAGGAAAAGACATTGGTCTAATCAAAGGACTTGAGCCAGCCAAAGTCCTAGTTAAGCCAAATGCAATTTTCCCCCAGATTACCCAATACCACATGACACAGGATACTATTGAAGGGAGTGCACCTATAATTGCAGAATTTGTAAGGTAAGGCATTTTAAAAGAAGAATTGAGTGGCCCACGTCACTCACCTATAATAGAATTGCGAAAGCCATGTGGGAAATTTCAAATTGTTCAGGATTTGAATTTGAAGAAAATCAATGATATTGTGATTAAATGTTGTCCAGTGGTGCCAAATCCAGCAGTGATATTGTTTCTGATCCCATCTGATGCTGAATGGTTCACCATAGTGGACCTATCACAAGCATTATTTTCTGTACCTCTTCATGAGGATAGCCAGTTTCTTTTCTGTTTTAAATTCCTTCAGTGCAAATATTGTTGGTGCAGAATTCCTCAAGGGTTTTCAGAGTCCCCGTCCATCTATATTCAGATACTGAAGAAGAATCTGGAGTCATTGGAAATGCCATTCTAATCGACGCTGGCAAGATTTCTATTGCCTTATTAAACCATTCGGGTAAAAACTGAAAAAAAGTGTCCCCAGCGAAATTCCAATACTGTCAGAAAGAAGTGAAATATTTGGGACACCAATTTGAAAAGGGAGCTAGAAAAATTTCCAGAGAGAGAGTCACAGCCATATTGCAGATGAATCTCTTAGTTACACAAAGAGATGGCAGAATGTTTCTGGGAATAGTGAGCTACTGTCGCCAGTGGTTTCAAAATTTTTCAATCATCTCTAAATCACTGCAGAATTTGACACACAAAGAGGTTACTGACCCCCTAAAGTCTGTGCAAAGCTCCGGCTTTGGGAATACCTGATTACACAAAACCATTCATGTTGTTTTGTCATGAGTGCGATGCATGTTCCTTTTCCGTTTTAACGCAGGTACATGGTGGTGTGAACCGTCCGTAGCATATTGTTCAGCTACTTGGACCCAGTTGCAGCAGCCTTTCCTGACTGTTTGCGAACTGTGGCAGTGATTGGTTTGAACCTCACTCAGAGTGAGAGCATTGTGAGGGAACATCCATTCACTGTTTTGGTCCCTCACTCCATTTAAGTTTGCATTGTGAGGGAACATCCATTCACTGTTTTGGTCCCTCACTCCATTTAAGTTTTGCTTACCCGGACAAAAACCCAGCACCTCACAAATGCAAGACTGACCTGATATGAAACTTTAATTTTAGGGTCTCCAAATGTTACTCTGAAAAGGTGTACAGTGCTTAACCCAGCAAGTTTGCTTCTAAAACAAAATATTGAAATTGACAAATTGAAAGATGTCAAAGATGACTGTCTGGAAGTTACTGATTTGTGCACAAAACCTAGACCTGACATTCGAGATACCCGATTGGAAGAAAATGAACAAATTATTTTTGTTGATGGTTCCTGTTTGAGAGATAACATGGGAACACTGAAAACAAGATATTCTGTGTGCACAATTACTGGTATAGTCTAAGCTTCCTGGCTTTGGGATGTTTATTCTGCACAAGTGGCTTTGTTGGTAGCTCTTACTAGATCATACCATGTCTCTGCACAGCTTGAAGTTACCATTTATACAGACAGCCAGTACTGATTTGGAATAGCCCATGATTTCAGTCAGCTATGGTCACAGAGGGGTTTCATGACCTCTTCTGGTTCACCATTTGGAAATGGTGAAGGAATCCATGATTTGTTATGAGCTTTACAAATGCCTGAAAAGATTGCTGTGGTGAAATGCAGTGCAAACCAGAGATCCTGAAATTTTTATCAATGGGAAATGGATATGCAGATCAAGTCATATGGTTTTGTGCATTGAATTGTATATCTTTTAAGGACAAATGTGAACTACTACCTGAAGAAGAAATTTGTACAAATTATGCACTGCATGTCATAGATACGGAATGAATTGCAAAATCAGCAGGAAAATATTAACAAAGAAGAAAAGAAAATGTGGATTAAACTGAAATGTGTTCAAAGGGAAGATGATGTTTGGGTATCAGGGGAGGGACAAATAGTCCCGTCAAATAACCTGTGACTCAAATGGGTAGATACTACAATGGTCAAGTACATGTTGGGAGGAATGCTATGATTCGCAGTTTTGGTATAATTCAAACTTTAGACAGGCAGCAGAAGCATTTTGCCACTGTTGCATTGTTTGCCAACAAATGAATGTAGGTAAAAGGACTGAGGTTAATATGAGCCACATTGGAAGAGCTTGAGGTTTATTTAGTAGAATGCAGGTGGATTTCATTGAGAAGCCTGTGTGGAGTATTGTCTATGTGTTGGTGATTGTTTGCAGGTTTAGTCACTGGATTGAAGCCTACCCACATGAAGAAATTACAGCCTTACTGTAGCAAAGTTATTGCTTAAGGAACTGATACCTCGTTTTAGTTTTACGGTCTCTTTAGAATCAGATAGAGAAAGTCACTTCAACAATGAAGTAATCAAATTGCTATGTTTAGCCTTAAACATTGAGCACAAGTTGCACAGTAGTTACACACCGAAGCATCAATTCACTTGTTGGGCAAGTGAATTGTACCCTGAAGTCACAACTTGCAAAGATGTGTGTGTCCACAAATCTGAAATGGCCAGATGCACTACCATTAGTTCTGAGTATGAGAAACACGCCCAAAAGGAATATTGGACTGTCACAGCATTAAATCCTCATGAGCAGAGCAACGAGGTTGCCAGCAGTTCCTGTCAATGCGCTTGTGAACATAACAGGTGATATGGTGTTGGATTACTGCAAGGGTCTGGCTGATGTGGTTCGCTCTTTCTCTCATCAGGTGGAGGCTACACCTGTGCAGCCATCCCAAGACCAGAGTCACAACCTGAGAGCTTGAGACTGGGTTGTGATCAGAAAACATGTGAAGAAGACATGTTTGGAGCCTCAGTGGAAAGTGCCTCATCAACTAGTACTGGTTACTACTACGGGTGTGAAGTGTGCAGGAGTTTCAAACTGGATTCATGCAAGCCACACTCGGAAAGTAAGCTGTCCTTTGGACATTGAAGAAGAGCTGTTGAGAGTACCAACAACTTCCAGACAAGCCCCAGAAGCAGACAAGGAAACTGAAGAATCAGAAACAGACTCTGAACAGACAAAGGAAAATCCAGACACTCCTGTAGGAGACAAGACGGAGGACTTACAGGAAAGCGACATCGAACCAGCCTCTACTAAGGTCACAGGAGGGCTCTCCCAGAAGCAGACTGTCTTGAAAATCAAGAAGAACAACCCACCAACCCAGTGGAAGGAGTTGAGTCAAATCAGAATCAAAGGAATCTAACTCCTCCAGAACCAGTTACAGGTACATCAAGTCAAAATCCTGCAGAACAAGGAGAAGCTGTAACCCATGTACTGAAAAGATCACTGACAAAGAGAATACAGAAAGAACACAAGTGGCCAAGATCACAAGAAAAAAGAAAAGACTCTGCAACACAAGAAAATAATATTTGAGTGATGGCGAATTAATTGAAGATCTAAGACTGAAAAGAAAATGAATTAAAAGTTGAACGTACGCAGGTCCAGAATGGGCGTATGCAGCAACTAGTGATTGGCAAAGGGAATTTTTGTCATTTGGTTTTGATGATGAGATTTCAGGTCAATACTTTGGCACGTGAAGTTGGTAAATGAACTGAACTTTGAAAAAAACGATGTTGTGAAATTGAGAAAAGAAAAGGACATTGAGAATAACCTGAAAAGACTTTAAAACCGATTTTGGGAAAGTAACCTGTTAAGACTTTGAAATGAACTGATTTTGACAACAATTACCGTTTTTTGACAAAGTTCTGGAAGAGAGACTGAAAGCTGTAAATAACTGCGAAGAAGGCTCTTTGTTTTGCTGCATAGTTATACATTTTTCTTTCTGCTATCTGATTCTTTACAGATCACGAGTGACCACAACACACTGGTTAGAAAGAATGGGTGTTGTAAATACTTAGATATTGGCTTAGCAATTGTATGCATGATAGTATGCTTGTTATTGATTGTGAGCATGAGATTTTTAAATAAAGTTATAGCTCTGCTTTAGAAACTACTACTACACTTACAGAGTTAGACAAGTTTAAAAAGGATGAGATACATTTACACATAGCTAATTCACAAAGAGATCTTTCCTCTGATGTTTTCTATCGCATATTGCATGAATACATTGAGACAATGAATGTGAGTGGATGTTATGTTTGCACGCAAATTCCTTCATCACGGTGAAGAAGGGATAACCTATCATAGTTTGCCGCTAATGTATGGAATTAGTGGCAGTCTTCTGTTAACCAGACTCTATACCCAAAAATACATACAGTATATTTTTCTCAAATCATGATTTGGTGTTTTCTTTTGTTCCTATTATTAAATACCTGATTCGAGCGGCTAAGGAAAATAATATAGAATTAGTGAGAGGTTTCTTTGAACCTACATTGACATTTGGTACAGCTTATGCAAAACGTAAATGTAAACTTCACTCTTGCAGAGCGCACTACTCACCCGGTAGGGTCTCAAGGTGCTGTACGCATACCGCTGTGGAGCCCCTCCTGGCTTTTCCCTGTGAGGCACCCACTCCTGAGCAACCCCCAGGGCAAAGCCAGGCATCCAAGCGCTGTCAGGGTCATTGTGGAGATAAAGCAAGCTATTGCCTAGAGTTAGACCCATTAATTAGATTAGGCACTGAGGCGAGAATTATCTGGTCGAAGGGAGTTAAGCCCAACACCCACCAAGCCAGGAATTGAACCCTGGTCCTGGACCAAATCTTTGCAACAGGGTTTGCTGCTCTAACCAGTGTGCCACACTTCTCCGGCTAAACAACCTTACATGCTTGCTTTCACCAGTAGTAAAAAGTTTCTTAGATCAGATTGATGACAGGAGAAAGGCCTTAAAGGAGAAATTAGATAAGGTCTTAGTGAAAAGGACATTTAGAAATGACTATGCATTTTGCAAAATTAAAACACTAGAGAAGTAAGCTTTGCATGTGCAACAAGTTGGGAAGCTTTATATATATAGACCACAATTCAGAACAGATACATTATTTGTGGGAACGAGTGAATGCAGACATGTGTTTCTCTTCCAGAGTAAATGGACTTTCATGTTAAATGGACAAGACCCAGCAATTCCAGGGGTTTATTACATATGTGGACCAAATGCTTATTACCATTTTCCGAGAAGATGGTATGGCACATGTTACTTGGGAATAGTTTTCCCAAAGATTTATCAACTTGAAAACCTGAATGAGACAGCTAAACTGAATGAATTACATCTTGCTAGACCAAAGAGAGAGTCTTATTCTAGCATAATTGGAGATTTTTTTGGAGCTAATATTCCCTCATAGTAGTTATTCTAAATTCCATGAAAATATGAAAGTTGTCTACTATTGTGAATAACACACTGACTAGTTTTTCAGGAACCATGATATTAATGGACACAGAAATGGCTGCGATATGTTCTATGACTCTTCAGAACATCCTTGCGTTAGGCATCCTATTAGCAAAGGAGGGTGGAGTCTATAAAATCCTGAAATCACAACATTGTTACACATATATTGCATTTAATAGAAATAAAATAAAAGCTTTATTAACAATCTGACTCTAAAAGCTTTAGAAGAACCTGGAGTTTTGGAAAAGGTTGGCAAAGGTTTTGTTTCTGTGGGAAAGTGGCTGGGCAACCTAGGGAAAGGTATAATTTTGAATATAATACTAATAATACAGATTATTATAATTTGTATAATTGGTTTATGTGGAGCTCATTAATTTTACACTCTAATTAAAAGGCAGAAATAAAAAAATGATCAGAGCAGGGAAGAAAATGAAATTAGAAATGAGGTTGAGTAGATATGTCAAAGAAAAAAGGAGAAAGAAAAGAAATCTCAAACATTATCATGAAACAAAATTTTAGATTAACAAAAATTGTGTTATGTGATGTAAGGTGTGATGACACATTTAGTCATAAGAGAAGGGTTTGTGAAAGCTGAATTGATTACTAATAAAGTTGCACTGATTAATGGCTAAGAATTTACATGAATTAGGCTAATGCAGAAAAAAAATTGTGTTTTGGAAAATGTGTCCACTGAAGTAGCCACGATAACGTGTACGACATTAATGAAGAAATAACAATAACTGCTTAGAAATTAAATGCAAATGTAGAATAAAATATTAGTGGATCATATTAATGTTTTAGTGAGATGCATTTGCTTAAAAATCTCAGGCATAGAGTAATGGAGAATTTGCGGGCCTGGTCGACAATGCCTCATGTTAAGTTTCATGGCAGAAATAAGTGTTTGGGAATGTTTTGTTTTGTGAAAGCAGAGAATTAACATTGTTCATTGATCACGCAGAGCTGACTAAATATAATTGTAACCTTGCAATGTTAAACAAGTTGATGTCTTAAACTTTCTTGTGAGAACTGTCTGCTGAAATGTAGTGTATTGTCTATGGATATATTTGTATCCTTGATGCGTGAGAAGTGAATGTTCCCAGGCCTGCACAATGGCCACAGTGAATGGAGGTACGATGGCAACAGAAACGTTACCTGACGAAACTGGTGATGTGAATGGGAGAAGAGGAGCCAATCATCAACGTGGGAAAGACTGTCTAGTTATATCATAGAGTTAGAAATTAATGTTTATTGGTTCTACTGTGAACACACAATATTCTAACCAATGGCGATGAGGGAAAATGCTTTGTGGGTCTTTAGTATATCCAGACTACATTTTGCAGAATTTTCACTTGTCCGTCATTCTTTCGTTCTAGTCTTGTTCAAGTCCCATTGGAGGAGCAGTTCTTGATGTCTTCTCTTTCCTAACTTTAGCTTCATTGCCTAATTTGTTAATGGTTGACGCTGATTCCTTAGCTTGATGCCTTTTCTAAGTTGGTTCGGTTGATCTAAAGCCCCACTGTAGCTCAGCCAATCCCCTTCACTGCCCTATGCTGAGGCTGACCAGATGGATTTCCAACTGATGAAGAAATTGCCACTTGCCGATCCATTCAGGAGAGGTATAACAAAATGCTATTGTTTTTGTCGTAGATTTTTGTTCTTTTTCTTTTTAGGTACCAACTGCTATTTTGATAGATCCCTAGTTAAATGTTTTCTAAATTAACTTTTGACTAGATTACTTTTGCATGAAGCCCAAACATGCCATTCGAATTGGAGGGTTAGTTAGTGTGTCCCCGCTAATAAATGTTATTAACAAAGAATAGATTTTGTTCACCTGTTGAATCTAGATGTATGCTATCTCTGTTGTTCAGTTATTGATGTTATTAATCTGCACTGTAACTCTTGAATGTCTAATGATAAATGCTTTGGTAAGAATAAGATTATTTTGCTGCTTTGTTCAGCCTGTGTTGTTTCTATATGCACACCATTTGGTTTTGAGAATAATTTATGTGATATTAGCGCTGTTAAGTTAGTGTAATAAACTTTTATACTTTACTAAAAGGTGTGATTATTGATGACCGCATGGGTCATGGTGCGTAAAGGTTATTGACTCCAAAATATTGGTGATGTTTTATTGATTATGTTATTATATTGCTGATTTAAGTTATGATCCATGGTGGAATCACTCTAAGCATACTCAAAAGGTCCATCGAACCTCTAAGGCGTCCCCTTATAAATAAAATACTAAAGGCCAAATAGGACATACATGCTCATCCCACCTAATCACTATCTGTCATTCAGTCATTGGATTACAAATTTGTCCTTATGTTGTTCTTAGTGCCTGGGCACCATATGCATATCGTAGCCTAATAAAAGGCGATTTACATGTTGATTTGACAAGATAGTACAGAGAAGTTTTTTCACTTAAGTAATTTCAGCATAAATGTATTTTTTCTTCATTTTCTTTATAATGCGCAAATTGCCATTTCTGACTGCTAGCGGGGAAGAATAAATAATGAAATAACACAGTAGTTAGGTAAAATGTAGATTAGACACAAAACAGGCAAATCATTAAATTCTGCAGTGGTGGATGTATCTGATGATTGCAAAGCCTTGACGGTGGGGAGGTTAAGCAATTTTAGACCACTCATTCATCTGTAGGATTCCTGTTTTCAGTGTTTTTGTGAATAACAATTGCTATTTTCCAGTGTTTTCAGAAATCCTAAAAATCAGTACTTACTTATACATTTTCGGAGCAACACAGATGTGTCAAAGACGGTGTTTTCCCGTGTTTACAAAGTATATCCATAGATAATAATTTATTATTATTGTTTAAGATAGGCAGCATCTTCTGTCTAAATCAATCTCCGTATCATTGATTCAATGTTTGCATAGCATGCGGCCCCCAGCATTCTATGATCTTGGACACGTTTCCTCTCTCTCAGCGCGTCATTAATTTCACTCCGTCCCTGCTTTTTATAATGCAACATCACAAACTCAAGTTAAGAGTCGATGAGGGCGGATAGAGCAGAGATTGTCTGAAATCTGATGGGAGGAAGGGTAGAAAGTGCTCTTTAAAAGAAAGATAAATTGCAGCAGGATACTTACAAAAGTTAAATGCAGCATCTTTCATCACGTGACCATACATCTTTGCACCACATATGTACAGCACAATCACCAGACCTCCAGGTGTGACTTTATTGCTACTATGCACACAGCAGAAGTCTAAGCAGACAGGTAAAGAGACGCCCCTAGATAAGAGGAGTAACTTTACTAGGGGAAGAAACTATTTTTCACACGGCAGGCTCAATGTCCCACATTTTAATGATCCTGGAATACCATAGCTCACCTAGATTTCTGCACATATTATGCATGTGGCATAATGTTTATTTGTGTGTCTATATTTCGGAGGATTGAATGTTACTTATATTATTTTACATGCATTCTGAATATTTTTATATTCTCACTATGGTCTTTTCCTCTGGCGTTATCATAGTATAACATTACGTGGCATTATTTCCTGTGAGAATCTGTGAGAATATCAAAACCCACACAAAAAGGAAGGCCTGCAGGACACTAAGCCCTGCAGACATGGCAGGCAGGCAGGTATGGCCCCAATGGAGGTGGGGAGTGAGGAGCCAGTTTACCACCACCAACATCTAAAGCGCTTCGATGCCTTGTCGGTCGTAGTAAGCACTATATAAATACAATTACAATTACAACAGAAGGCCTGACGGGCACCAGGCTTGGCAGGCATGCACCCCATGCAGGTGGGGAGCAAAGCGACAGCTTGCCATCTCCCTCATCATAACATAATGGCCTTCCAGGGCACCAAGCTCATCAGACAGGGCCTGACCTCGATGCAGAATAGACTGCCTGACAGTATGCAAAGCCCTGCAGGCATTCATTTAACTATGCTCTTCCACCTTACTTCTGTGGCCTAGTTCATCGAGCTTCCTGCTGAGGCAGGTAGAGGAGGAGGGGGTGGGTGCGGCCTACTTCTCTTACTCCAAATACACCAAACAACCTCACAGTCAGCCTTTGACTCTGATAGCCCGTGTCATGTTGAGTAAGTGTGGGGACATCTTGGAATGGTCCGAACCTGGGTGTTTTCCATTTAAAGCTGAAAATGCCAAATGTCATTTTGGCAGCAATATTTGGCCATTTTCATTTTGAACAGAAAACCAAAAAGGATATTTGTATGGAAATTATACTGTTGTTAAATTCAACCAGGTTGTTAAGATCTCAATCCCTGCTCCCGCTTTCATAGATGATAACTGGATTTATTTCATAGGTGTATCTGACTGTGGCATCACTGCTTAAGAGCAGTTACATTTTACTTTTCCTGTCATGCTACCGTGATTAATTTTTTTCTGTTTAAAATCTGTGTTAGTCATTTATTTAAATGTTCAGAACGTATCTGCTTTGGTTTGTGGAAACAGTGTTTTCAGGCGAAAGTTATTTAAAACAAACTTCTGTCGTTTAATAAGAGGACAGTTGATTTCCAGGTGTCTGTAGCCACAGAGCTGGTGCACACCAGTTCCTCATTTGCATCAATTAGTCTCTAAGAACTGACTTCCAGCACTATAAGGGAAGTGCTGGTGTTTCAAAATAGAACACTGTCAAGGTTGGCTGCACTCTAGACTTTTCATGTGCAGGCTTAGTCTGCCCGATAAAAATGCTCCTGCATCACATTCATGCATCACGCAAGACCATGTGAACCTATGAGTGTCCTCCAACACTAGGACTGCTTCCAGCACCAGGAACACTGCTCATTCACTGAACAATTCTTGAAATTGCATCACATACTTGTCTGAACAGCTCTGTCTTTTCTTGTATAGATAGGTGTAAAAAGTTGGGTTATTGGTTGAGGGGGGGAAGCTTCATTCAGGCAATAACCCCATTCCTTGTCAGGGTGAATCTAACCTCTTGTAGCTTAGCACAGTGCAGTTAGACTTAACTTAGAGGCTAAGTGGAAAGTATTTCTGCAGCACACAGTTATAAAGTGAAAACTCAACACAAGGAAAATCCCACACCAATGTAGAAAAATAGAGAAAAATCTATTAAATCATTTGAGACCAAAATGACAAAGATCGATTCAGTTGAACCGGAGCTATGCAATTTTAAATATTTAAGCTAAAATAGTGCCTAGAAATACAGAGCCCCAACTGTGGTTATCTGGTTGCACCAGACCGGGACAAAGTCACAAGTTTAGGCTGACCATGATGGAGAGAGGGATGGATACAGGGCCCACATTAGACCTGCTGAGCAAGGTACCTTAAATCCTGGTTGCGGGGGTGCTGCAAGATCTTTTGTCAAGGATGCATTGTGTTGTCGAGGATGCGGTTGATGAGGGACTTGTGATGCAAGCTCCTGTGTCAAAGATGTGTTGCACACCAGCACTTCAGAAGAAGTCACAGGTCTTTAATGTGAGGTCCTGCATTGTCGTCAAGGATGAGGTAGATGAGGGTCTTGTGATGCGAAGACCTGCGACGACGATGCATTGTGTGGCAGTAGTTCTGAGCAGGCTGTGATGCAAATCTCGGTGTGAGGAAGGCGTCGTGATGCAGTGGTTCTGAAGCAGTCTGAGGAGATGTGTCACTCTGCATCAGTTTCAAGCACAGGACCACATCTGTACTAGCAGAACATCTTCAGGCCCACTTCCAAGGATCCAGGACTGGGGTGGCACCACTTGGGAGTAGAACTTACAGCAGAAAGAGTCCAGGTGCTGGGTTCAAGGTGGCTGGAGTTCTGATCAGCGGGCCAGCCTACTAGCCCTTGGAGTCACTCAGGTGGTATTGGGTTGCAGGGTAACAGAATCCTTGTTCTTATTGTAGAGAAGCACAGCAGTCCTTTTAAGTCTTCCACAGAGGTATACTCAAGTGTTGGATCTGCAGGTGCAATATTTATACCTGTTGCCCACTTTCAAGTAGGTGAAAGTTCCGGAGGATTCAACTGGCCCAAGCTGGTCTGGGGTCACAAAAGACTACTGTGCAACCTTTTATGAGTGTGCTCAGGCAGAGTCTTGATGATATGCAAGTGTGGTAGGTGACAGCTCCTCCCTTTCATCAAGTCAGAGACAGCCCATCCTGCCAACACCCATTTTATTTTGACTCACTGTCTGGAAGCAATGTGCAAAAGGCCAACTGCCAGCTACACCTAGTCATGTGACCCAGGATACAGGCTGCAGGCACCAGATATTTAGGACAAAAAATGGTGGTTCTTTCAGTATTGTGACTTAAATTCTGGCTTTACCAGAAAAGAGGGCTTAAAATTATAAATCTTCAGACACCAAACTTCAATTCCATATATTTGCTCTAGATTGAATGTTAGCACTTAATATCCTATGAGAGAGATAGCCCTTGCAGTAAGGAAAAACAAATTGAATATTTTTTCTTGGAAAAGTACATGTCCAACTTTGTAAATACACTACACCTGCCCTATGGACTGCTTAGGGCCTATCCTAGAGGTGACATTTGAATTTAAAAGGAAGGTTTAGACCTGACCACCAGTAGCATTGAATATACAGGGCCTGTGTACATGTAGTGTACTTTACCAGGGACTTACAAGTACATTTAAACTGCTAATTGGGTGTATTCCACTTTCACAATATTTAAGGGGGAGAGCACAAGCACTTTAGCATTAGTTAACAGTGGTAAAGTAATCAGAGTCCTAAAAGCCAACAAAAACAGATTCAGAAAACAGGAAAATGAAGGCAAAAAGTTTGGGGAGGATCAGGAAGAAAGACCCAAGTCCAACATGCACAATAACATGTGATACCTAAATATAACAAACTTTGGCAAATATATTAGGTTTTCCTAGGCAACTTTTATTGGCTTTGTTAATGTTTCTAGACATGCGTGGGCTGCTGAGCAACATGATTCAAAGTAAACAAAAAAAGCGATATGACACAACCATCATTGACCGCATCATAGCATTTTTTTTCTTTCAACCAAGCAAAATGATGGAGGTGCGGATGAGGAAACAGAAACAACAGACAGTGGGGTAGTGGTGAGGGAGCAACAATGGACAGCGGGAGGAGGGGTGGGGGACAAAGGGGAAAATAGCATATATGAGGTGTGAGGGAGGGAAAAGGAGAATCAACAATTGACAGTAGGAGGAGGGCTTGGGGTTGAGACCATACTGTGCCATGCCCTCTTAGAGAGTGCATAACAAAAAGTAATTAAAAAATTTACCTGGAGGAGAGCATGGCCAGTGGAAGGTTGCAAGCAGGAAGCTGTGCTAGGTCCATGCTCCACTGCAGGGACATAATTATTGGGAGAAAGCAGAAGGGGGCAAGTAGCCAGAATGAAGCAGGAGGCATGACCAATAAGAAGCAAGGAAACAAGAGTGATGTGGAATCCATCCAATGGTAAGTATTGGTAAATAGCAGGTGGGTTCTTAGCACATTAGCACATTTAAAGTTTTTTTTACATTCCCTATATTTGTCAAGCTCTTTGAGAAAATGCAGCTTAACTGTTTCTGATCCAGCCTACCCTGCATCATGATTGTGATGAAATGCCCTGGTTATTTTACACCTGGTGTCCAAAATACTTTGGATCTATCTGCTCATCTTGACTCAATGGGGGAAAAAATTCTTTTTACTTTTAAATGGCTCAGTATGCTGAGGCAGGAGAGGGAGATCTCTCCTGTGAAAACCATGTCTTGGGAATTTGAGTATGTAAAGGCTCAGGGGCTTTCTGGACTTACAAAAGTAGGTGCAGTCTAATCTGTCTTGTGGTATAAATCTTCATTTTCCTGTATTATCCCTGCTGAATGAACAAAGCCTTAGATGTTGAAGGATCCTACAGTCATTGGGAGGGAACCTTTTCTGGTCAGATATAACAAGGATACCTCTACCTCTTACCTTACTCTTCACCCTCTGACTTTATGAATACCTTCATCAACTCCCTAAAATAAACTTCCTGAATTTTGGCTCTTTGTCTTTATAACTCTTGTTTTGCTTTTACAAGTGACAACAAAAACAGGTATATAACCTCACCACAGAGAGAGTCATTCGGATACAACATGGTTCCTCAGACAATAACATAGCTATAGAAAATGTGACTCAATCGAATATTGATTTGCCCCTTTATTGATCCCCAGGCTGAGGTACTACCTCCATCATGATGGCCTGGTGGTGGCAGTGCAAGTTGGTCAGAACAGTTGTTGTAGGAGGAACAGTTGTGAGAAGGGTACACTTATTCAGAGGGAAATGTGGCAAACTAGCGGAGTGTGTCTGTGTGTCTATCAAGGTGCTAAGGGCAAACAATAGAGCCAGTAATTGAATGGGCAATGGGAGAAGGGGGGACTAGTTAGATGGGTAGGTTTGTTTGTCAATATGGCCAGGGGACTGCTGTGGGGTGCTATTGTGGTCTCTGGAGGAGATAGCGATTAGCCTTGTGCCTAGAGGAAGATCACAGGGCAGGGTCTGGATTTTCCGAGCTCATGAGGGAAGGTGGATTTAATTCCTCAGTGGGGGTGGTCTAATTTAGGTCAGGAGGCATAGACTCAGAATTGGTATGCTGTGGGAGGTTCATCAGGTGAGAAAGTAATGCACCCCAGGTGTCGGCAATGGGGCAACATCTGAGGCCCCTGGCTTCCTCACAGTGCAGGGCCGTGGCCTCAGCAGTGACCCATTTAATCAGGACCATGGTCCAAGCTGCCGTAAATGGAGCTTCCTCTTCATAGCAATGGATCTTTAGCTAGGATAAGTGCAAGAACTAAGAAGCACATTGCTGCTTTGCATTTGAGCGGTCGTTTGAAAATGCCTAGAAGGCCCACCTCACAACAGTTAACCCCCGGGGATGCCCATAATTCCTTAAAAACATGCCAGTAAATGTTCCTAAAAGGTAAGGATATGAGGGCAGTCCTAGCTCATATGTCACAACCCTCCTGTCTACATCTGGCACTTGGGTCCAGGGCTCCCAGAATGATTCTGACAATCCGCCTGAGGAGAGATAGGCCCTGTTTAATAAGTACAAATTGAATCAATTGTAAACAGGCAGCCTAGAGACCTTCCTGGGATATGCCAACATCTTGACCCATTCCTTTTTGTGGGGAGGACTGCTAAACTCTTCCTTCCATGCCTCCCTCAGTAATTGCAGTGGGATTGGGGTTAAATGAAGTAGGGCTCTGGCAGTCCTGCTGACTAGTCTCTGGCCACTTCTTAATGTATGCAGTATTTGGAGGGGATGATAAATGGCCAGCTCTATGTCTTGGATTGCCCAGATATCATGGAGAGAGCCTATCAATGAGACACGCACTAGGAACTGGCCCCTAATGCAACCCATACTGTTCCATCAGGGCTGGGAAGGGAGGGAGCTGCCTGTTCTAGAATAAGTTCCTCAGCCTGGTCCCAAGGGTCTGTATCCTGCTCATTGATCATACCCAGCTGGTCCGCGGGTCAAGCTAGAACCAGCTGGGGTGTAGGGCATCCATTTGTTGGCGATCTTTAGAGTCCTGATGAGGCATGTTAGGACCACCCAAAGGAGGTACGGGGAGTTGCATCTGGTGCGATCCCTGGGAGCGATAGAGTCAACAGCTGAATCTGAAAGAGTAGGGGTTTGGTCATACCTGTGCCTTCTAGATATTGATCTGTCATCCAAAAACATAATCATTGAAATTGGGCTATCTTATAGTACAATTCAAAGTTAGGGGCCCCAGGCCCCCTTAATCAGATGGGAGTTGCAGTTTTGAGAGGGCCATCCTTTTGCAGGAATTGTGCTGCACAAAGTCTCCCAGTAGTGTATGCAGACCTCGGAAGTACTGATGAGGCAAAACAAAATAATTAAGAGGGTGTAGCATCATCATTTTGATGACAACATTGCTACCCATCACCAATAGGGGAAGAGAACTTCAGAATGTGACTTTTGAGCAGAGGGACAAAACCGCTGCAGTCAAATACATTCTAAGAGATCTTGGGAAGAACAGTATTTGCAGATCCTCAGATATCTTAGGGAAGTGGGTTCCCCTTAGATCGGGCTTTTTCCTAGGTGTAGGTGTACAAGACCAAGAGTTGAAGACAGCAGAAATAGGCAGAATTTATCTCAGTATACTAGAATATCTGAAAGGGCACCAAATGTCACCAGCGGGTCCAGAATCTGTGAGTGATTGGAAGTGAAGTCATGAGGGTATAATAGGATTTTATGGATGTAGAATGAGATGGCAAAGAAACAGTGCAGGAGGGGAATACCCCAGTTCTGGATGCCTTGTCTGGCCTGAGCTGCCAAAGGTTTCATCACCAGGCTGAATAGCTGCCTTGTACCTCTGCCAACTGGGATGGCCTCTGAAAGCAATCCACCATATTGCACCTAAACTGTGGGGTTTGAGTAGAGGAGGTGGATGAGCACAATAAGACCAACACCAAAGCAACATTTCACCAACATCTGAAATAAGTAGTCCCATCTAGATATAGCACCAGTGCCGCTGCTCGAAGCCAGTTTCTAGGGGCACATTACAGAAGTCTATAGAGTTGACAAATAATCAGGGAGGTATTTCTACCTGGAATTAATCAATTTTTGCCTGCATGAACCAGTACTTGCTGGATACAAGAGGAGAAGATCATGCTGAGGATCTTATCATCCATGTTGAATATGGCTATTGGGTAATACAAATCCAAGTGCTTGGGGTCCAGGCTTTAATAATGAAGCTAGCAAAGCCTCTCACAGGGTGGCTGGGAGGTTTCTGAGATGTGCCTATGTCTTGTAGAATTCAGCCGGAGGTCTGTCTGTGCCAGGAGATATCCTGGTCACTAGTCCTGCAATATCAACCCTTATGTGGGAGCTATGCTGGGTGCACTGAGGTCCTAACTGCGAGCCTCAGAAAGATTAGGAATCTATGTGGCACCCAAGAACTCAGGTATGGCGTCCTGAAAGGAGTCCATTGAGGGCAATATAGGGTTCTGTGGTAGGCAGCAAGGGCCAGATGTAGCAAAATAACATTTTGCGACTTGCAAATAGCGAGTCATTGCGACTCGCTGTTTGCAAGTCGCAAAATGTTATGCAGAACGGTGTCTCAGACACCGTCTGCAAGTCGGTATGGGGTCGCAATGACCCACCTCAGGAATATTCATGAGGTGGGTCGCAAATTGCGGCCCCATACCGACTATGGGCACTCGCAAACATGGAGGCCTGCTGTAGTCAGCAGACCTCCGTGTTCGTGACTGCTTTAAATAAAGCAGTTTTTTTTTTTTAAGTGTAGCCCGTTTTCCTTAAAGGAAAACGAGCTGCACTTAAAAAGAAAACCGAAACCTTTAGTTTCGGTATTTTTTCAGGGCAGGGAGTGGTCCCTTGGACCACTCCCTGCCCTGAAAAAATGTTTTTGGGTCCAGTCACAAACTGGAAGGGGTCCCATGGGGACCCCTTCCAATTTGCGAGTGGGTTACCATCCACTTGAAGTGGATGGTAACTGCAACACCATTAGCGACCGCATATGCGGTCGCAAATGGTATTGCATACCACTAGGAATCGCAAATAGGAAGGGAACACCCCTTCCTATTTGCGATTCTGAAATGCATTTTGCGAGTCGGTCCGACTCGCAGAATGCATTTCTGCATAGGAAAATGTGATTTGCAACTCGCAAACGGCAGTTTTTGCCGTTTGCGAGTTGCAATTCCTTTCCTACATCTGGCCCCAAGTGCGTTATGGATACCATATTGCGGGTGCAATAGGGTACCCATGGGACCAATGACCAAGATCATAGGAGTTGATTGGAGTCCTTATTGGTTAACAACACCAGAACGTGGCCTGATCTATTGCCCTCAGAGTGTATCCAGACCATGTAAAAGGTATAGTCCAAGCAACATAAGCAGTCCATTACCCTGGCCTCCTCCTCCCGAAGTCTAGGTACCAAAGGACCGAAGATAAGGGCCCTCTACAGCCCATCTTACTAAATCAATGTAGGTCCATTTGTCAATGTCTAATGCCTAGAGTATATATTTGCATTACCCTGAGATTGTATGGGCGCAGAGGCCTCTGACTACCACCTTAAAGGCCTCCCATTCAACCATGTGTGAGAAGGACAAAGCCTCATTATGTTCAAAATATTTGAGAATTTTATCAGCTACAGTATCCCCAAAGAATGGGTTCTTGAGTGAGGAGGCCTGGGGTGGGGTGGGTCCAGGGGAACTGCCCCCGTCCAGGCTTAGAAGTAGTGGGCTGTAGTCTGATAATTCTCTTCCTAGGTAGTCTGGTGTGGAGATAGAGAGGCACAATGTAAAGGAACAAACTACTCTGTCAAGACAGGCACATAGGTTGTGTACAGGTAGGTAACAGATAAAGAGTTTGACCCCTGTATTATGGTGACACCAGGAGTCCTCCAGGGACCACTGCTGGGGCTATGACACCAAACTGTAAGTGTTGGCTAAAGCTGGGGTGCTAGAGAGAGGAGCTGTTAATGGTCCAGAGATGGGTCCATTACATAGTTAGAGTCTCCTTCCAGTAGCCATAGTATGTGTGTCCATTTGGCAAGATGGGCTAATAGGTAGTGGAGAAACTTCAGTTGGTCAAAGTTGGGGGCATTGAGAGTAAGAGGAGCAATCTAAGCTAGTGTTCTGGAGGACAAATCTGCCATCAGAGACTAAGTCCTAGGATATAACACTAAGGGTAGTTCCCACCCTCATCCAGATCAAGGTCCCTCCAGTGTATGCATAATAATTAGTGGCAAAGAACTGCCCCTCCATCTTTTCTGGAGCCTGGCCCCCTCTGCCTGTGTGCTGGGAGATTCCTGGACCAAGGCCATTTGAACTCCTTAATGCTTAAGATAGGAATAAATTCTACAGCACTTAGCAGGGGTGTGAAAAGTTTGGGCTCTTGTCACCTCTCGGATCTTATTCACCTCCCTGGGTCCCATAGGGGGTAAACGTGTGCAGGTAGATAAGTTCTTGAGTCTGTCCTTTGATGTGGTGATTGGGACTGATTATGTCTTACAGCTTCAAGCCTGGTATCTGTCTATGGGGCATTGACATCTTTGATAGACAAATGGTGGGAAATAGTGACCTTTTCTCCAAGGAATATGAGATCTGCATGCCAGGCCAGTCCAAGTCACTAAGGCTTAGTGCACAGTTCGAACTAGCCAATAAACAACATTTTAAAGGTCAGTATTGTAGGACAGATTCAAGCCCTCTGTATATCTTAAAAGCCTTTACTAAAGTTCAAAGGGAAGATTCCATTATTTAAAGGGCTGTTAACCACTGAGGTGGGGAAACCCAGAAACATGCCTTACTGGTGGAAAAAGCTACTTTAGCCAAAATGTACTTGAAATCACCCACAACACCCTTCTCTGACTCCATCTAAAATCCTAAAAGTTACAATGAAAGATGCTAAAAACCTTGTTCTGCCCTAGAGTTTAAACCACTCTTTTCACCAACCTTTCCAGGTCTGTACCATATCTTAGAACTGTTCCAAGCAAAATGTATCTTAAATATAAGACCTCTTATATGACCTCCAGTATTCTTGAAGAAATTGGTGGAAGTAGATGGAAACTACTGAGAGGAAGAGATACCATATGCCTTGCTTTCCACCAGAGAGGTTACAGAAGCCTCCACTGACAAACCCTTTTAAGTTACCTTATGTGAAAAAAAAATATTGTGTAATCTTGACTTCTTGAGAGAGACAGTGAGGTCAACAGCACTCCTCAATGCAATGTATTTACTTTGGGGATGTTGCACAGGCCTGTTAGTCAGCAATGCTAAAAGAATCTACTGTATACAGAAGGGGACTTCTATTGGACAGTTAGAAGTTGTAGCCCAGGCTCTGCCATTCCTCAACAGCAAATAGAACTCTCCACTGGGTAACTGAAGTATTATGCAAATTGGTATATGGCACACACTAACCTGCCCAAGCAAAAACAAAGCAAGAATCCACCCATGCCTCTTTAATAGGAGACAGATCCCTCATAGCTTACATGCACAGGCTGGCAGTAGAAGAGCCTGATTCAACAGAATGTGACTGTAAGCATATCATAGCATTAACATCTGTTGTCTCACCCCCAAAGGACTCATATGCCTAGATAGGTGGGTTCAATAGTTCTAGGACTACTAGTCTGAAACCTTTGACTGCGTGCAGGACATCTGCATTTTCATCTATGGCCCATAGCTGAGAGCTGTATCAAAAGCCCAAGATTTGAGAAGATGTCCGGCAAAAGATACAGAAAATATTCATCATAGAGATTAGCAAGGAATCCCCCAATGAGTGCTGTTCTGCTATTGTATTGATACCTGAACCAGATGGATGAATATGTTTTTGCATTGACTTAAGCAACCAGAATTCTGTCTCTCCGTTCAGTGACCTGCAACAATATTTCTGTAAAAGAGGCAATCAAACTAAAATTGATGAAGTGCAACAAAGAAACAGGTAGGAACTTTAGGATGTTGCATGCGATGTACATCTTTGGATTCCCCTTAACTAATCCACAACTGTTAGAAATTGGGTTTCGGGTTGGCAAAGGTATGTACCTTGTCCAAGCAGGAACCACAATCCTAATAAGGGTAAGTCAGATGGACACCATAAATTACCCTGTGCTCACCCTCTGGTAGTCTGGCACAGAGCAGGCAGGCTTAACTCAAGAGGCAATGTGTAAAGTATTTGTGAAACACGTCAAACAGTAAAAGAGTGAAAACATCACATAAAAAATACCAAACCTGATTAGAAAAATAGATCTTAATTTAAGAACAAAACAAGTCCAAAATGATAGAAAATCCAGTCAGCAGAACTTGAGATATGATTTTTTAGAGAATAAACTTATTTTTAGTGCTTAGAAGAATAAAGTGCCAACCAGGGCCATCTGGTTGCGCTAGACCAGATCAAATCTGAAAAGTCAGGCTGATCGCAATGGCGCACAGGTCAGATACAGGGACCAGCCTTAGCCCACTGAAACAGTACCTTGGTTTGGAGATGCGTTGATGTTGCGAACAAGATGTGAGGAGCAAAGAGGATGATCCAATGGCATTGATCCAACAGATGTAGGCGATGAGTTGGCTCCATGCCGCACAAAGTCAGAGATGCATCAGGAATGGAGGCGATGCACTGCACAGTCGGCAATGCAGTGCTCCTGATCCTTGCAGCAGCGGTGATGCGTCGGTGTCAATGGTGATGTGGTGTCCTTGATCTTCACAGCTGCGACAATGCGTTGGCTTTGAAGGCGATGTGCCGGTTCTGATCGATGCAACTGGATCAATGATTCTGCCAGTTACAGGACTTTATATCCACATCCAAGGCCTCAGCCCTGGATTTGGCACTACTTGGTAGGGCAAGACTTGCAGCAAGCAAAGTCCACATCCTCTTGCAGGAATATGACAAGTCTTTGACGTCCCTGAGACTTCAGAAGAGCAGGAGGCAAGCCAGCAAGCCCTTGGAGTCACTTTGGATTTGAGTTGGAGTGATTCAAGTCTATTCCTCCTCACTAGCAGGTAAGGACGGCAGCAGGCCAGCACAGCAGAGCAAGAGTTCAGCAGAGTCCAGCAGAATGATAGTCCTTATAGCAGCACAGCAATCCTTCTTCCTGACAGAGTATCCACAGGCCTAGAAGTGGACAGAGTTGGTGGTGTCTGAGGTTCATTTCTTCTACCCAGTGGTGCCTTTGAACTGGGGGAGGCTTCAAAGAGAGGCCTTTGGAGTGCACAGAGTCTCCCTTCCTTCCCTGGCAACAGACTCACTACAGGGGGTTATGCAACCTTTTGTGTGGGATCAGGACACAGCCCATTCAAGTGTAAGTGTTAGCTCTCCCTCCCATCCTGCCCAGGATTGCCCATCAGGCTGTGGATGACCAATTGTCCCTCATAAGCTTCCTTTGTGTGTGGCTGTCTGGAGGAATGCGCAAGAGCCCAGCTGTCACTCACCCAGACATGCATTCAGAGACAGGGAGAAGCCACCAGATGGTTAAAGTAAGAAAATGCAAACTTTCTAAAAATGGCATTTTCAGATTTACAATCTAAAATTCAACTTCACAATGAATTGTGTTTTTAAATTGTGATTCCAAAGACATCAAGCCTGGGGGTCACATTCTTCCCAATTGGAAATTACACTTATAAAATATAATAAGGTAATCACAATGCTATCCTATGGGGGAGATAGGCCTTGCAGCTGTGAAAACAAATTTAAGAGTTATTCACTACTAGGACATGTAGTACCTAAAGGTACTTGTCCTACTTTTTAAATACACTGGACTCTGCCCTGGAATTGTCTAGAATCTACCATAGGGATGATATGTGTATCAAAGAAGAAGGTTTGGGCCTGGCAAAAGGATTAACTTGCCAGGTTGACATGGCAGTTTAACTACACACTGAGGATCTGCAATGGCAGGTCTAAGTCATGTCCACAGGGCTACTGAAGTGGGTGACACAATTAGTGCTGCAAGCCCACTAGTAGCATTTAATTTACAGGCCCTGGACAAGGTATTTCACTTCATTAGGGAGTTTTAAAAAATGCCAATGTTACCATGTTTTAAGTAGAGAGCAAAATCACTTCATCACTTGTTAGCAATGGTAAAGTGCTCAGAGTCCTCGTGCTATCAAAAATGAAGCCAGTAAAACAGGAGGTCTGAAGGCAAAAAGTTAGGGGGGAAACCATGCCAATGGTGCCAGATATAATATACTCCAATTGAGAAAAAACTCTTTCTGAATTCTCAGTTAATGTTATCTCCAGGTCAGAGAATTGTTAGAGACAGCTGGATTTGAGGCCCTCATCTTTGTTTGCCCCTCCAACTTGGTTTCTCCATCTAGGGCCAGATGTAGCAAAGTATTTGCACGTCGCAAATGGCGAAAATCGCCGTTTGCGAGGTGCAAATGCCTCTTTGCTATGCAGAAATGCATATTGCGAGTCGGTACCGACTCGCAATATGCATTTCCGACTCGCAAATAGGAAGGGGTGTTCCCTTCCTATTTGCGAGTCTGAGTGGTATGCAATACCATTTGCGACCGCGTACGCGGTCGCAAATGGCATCGCAGTTACCATCCACTTCAAGTGGATGGTAACCCACTCGCAAATTGGAAGGGGTCCCCATGGGACCCCTTCCAGTTTGTGACTGGACCCACAAATATTTTTTCAGGGCAGGGAGTGGTCTAAGGGACCACTCCCTGCCCTGAAAAAATACCGAAACTAAAGGTTTCGGTTTTTTTTTAAGTGCAGCTCGTTTTCCTGTAAGGAAAACGGGCTACACTTAAAAAAAAAAAAACTGCTTTATTTAAAAGCAGTCACGAACATGGAGGTCTGCTGACGACAGCAGGCCTCCATGTTTGCGAGTGCCTATACTCGCTATGGGGCCGCAATTTGCGACCCACCTCATGAATATTCATGAGGTGGGTCATTGCGACCCCATAGCGAGTTGCAGTCCGTGTCTGAGACACCGTACTGCATACCAATTTGCGAGTTGCAAAGTGCGAGTCGCATGGACTCGCACTTTGCACCTCGCAAATTTTAAATTTGCTACATCTGGCCCCTAGTCACCTATTCAAAGTGTTCTGCCTTTTCAGGTTCCAATATAGAAATGTGGCCTGCAAATTTAAGCTCCTCTTTCAACTCCTCTGGGGAGTTGTTTTTTATGTTGTCACGCACAACAATGCATGAAGTTTGAATTGAAACACAATTCCATTCATTTTGGCACAAATGCTTTCCTGTTGCCAGCTCACAGAAGCAGAGCATAGCTAATCAAGGATACCAGACACTGGCTTTGACTTTTCGATAGCACTGAGCCAGTTAATGCCTTCTCAGAGAGGAATTCATGAGCTCAGAAACAGAAGAAAATGGCGCACTTTATTGTAATCTCTTTTGAACCGAACACCTTGATGTGTTTAATTGAAGTTGCTATTGTGGAAGAACTCATTTGGAACAAAAATATTTCCGAGGTAATCATTTAATTTTCTAATCGAAATAAAAGCCTGTTACGTGTAAAATTATTTCCAGAAAAATTCATAATTGAATTTAGACGACGGTACCTATCAACACGCATGCCTTTTTGTCCTCTCAATTTTTCCCGTTTGGCAATTACACATTCTCTTAATACGTTTTCTGTGTGTGACATATTGTGACAAATGTATAAAACTCAGAGTAACGGACACAGATGATTTTTAAAGCATATTGTTGCCATGAACATAATTATACAGTTTAAACGAACAATTCCTTCAATTGTAAAATTTCAATATTAGCGGATTGAGTGGAAACTACCACATATCATAACATTAAGGATGCAGTATTTTTGAATTAGAAAAGGCACAAATGGTTTTAAAGTTGTTTTTTTAAATGAGATATAGTGCTTCCACTTTGAAAAATCGTATTCCTTTATAGCTGGGATAAAGAAGTCTTTGCCTTTAGGAAGTCTTATAGAAATTATAGATTTAATCCACTTTCTTTAACCAAGGTGCCACAACACCTTGAGTCACTAACAACCTCGCTAAGTAATTCACCGGTTATGATTTGTAAAACTGTTAGAACTTAAGGCTAAAGCCTACAGCAGGTGAAACGTGGACCTACAGCACCGATTGTGGCACCCACTTAAGTAGCCCTTTAAACACTTCTCAGGCCTGCCATTGAAACCTACGTGTATGCGTAGTTTTAAACTGCCATTTTGACCTGTAAACGTTCTGCCAGGCCTAAACCTTCCTTTTTGATACATACATGTAACCCATAGAGTAGCCCCTGGACAGCCCAGAGGGCAGGATGCAAAGTGTTTAAAAAAGTAGGACATGTATTTTTAAGTTTTACATGTCCTGGCAGTGAAAAACTCTCACTTTTGTTTTTCACTACTGCAAGACTTACCCCTCCAACAGGATGACATTGTAGATATTTTATTACATTTAATAAGCTGTAATTTCCAAATGGAAGCAGGTACCACGTTCATGTCTGGTGTCTTTGGAATTGTAATGGAAAATCTTAATGAAAGGTGTAGTCCTATTTTAAATTTCAAATTTGAAAATGGCACTTTTAGAAAGTTGGCATCTTCCTTCCTTGGCCATTTGGCGCCTGCAGCCTATCTCTGCATCACATGACTCAGTGTAGATGACAGTTGGGCTTTGTGTATTCCTGCCAGACAACCACACACAATAGGGAACTTATGTGTGCATGGATGGGCCATCACTGGAAGGGAAGAGATGGGCACAGGCCCACTTATGCTTGAATAGGCTGAGCCCTGCCTCCACACAAAGGGCTGCATACCTCCTGTAGTTAGTCTGGAGCCACAGCAGGGAGGGCAGGGATTCTGGCACCAACGCATCGCCACTCCTGCATGGACTGGCCCCATAGCAAGTACCTGCATTGCTGCTCCAGCCCTCACCCGCTTCAGGACCGCCACTGAGTGGTGCATACACAGTGCAGGCCTTCCCATGCCTCATCAACGGCAGCTTTGATGATGTCATTGGCATCCGCATCACAGCCTTGCAGCTCCTCAGAACCAAAGCATTGCCTCGACCGAATGACATGTCCTTGATGCCGGGATTTACATCGCAAGCCCTCATCAAGCAGGTCCTTGATGAGGACCTCACTTCACAGCCTAGCTGCATCTCAGAACCAGCGCACAGATTCATCTGTGCAACACATTTTTGACGCAGACCCTTGCAACGCTCTGCAAGATAGGATTTATAGTACTTTGTTCAGCTGGCCTAAATTGGGTTCCTGTAGCTGGCCCACAAACCATCACTGTTGCCTGAACTTGTGACTTTTTCCTTGTGTGACGTGACCAGCTCTCCACAGTTAGGGATTTGTGCTTTTCGGTGCTATTTTCACTAAAATCTTCAAAATGTCCTATCTACTGTTCTACTGATTGGATGTTTGCCATTTTGTTTTTCTTTTGTTTATTAAAGGAAGCTCTATTTTTCTAACTTGGTGTGGAATCCTTTTTGTGTGGTGTTTTTCAGTTCATTAATGTTTGATGTGTTGCACAAATACTTTACTGTGCTACCAGAGGCCTGAGGTTAGGTCAATTTTAGGTTGGTTTGTACCTCAACCTGACAAAGATTGTAGTCTCTACTTGATCACACCTAAGTCAACCAACATCCTAATTTCTTACAGTGAAAAGAGCGGAATACCCTACCTCACACAGATCGCTATTTACAGTATACTTCATCCATACACATTCAACAACACACCTTTCAGACCCCGTCTCTGAGCTATAAAGCCCCAGACCCCTTCTGTGTACCACCACTGTCTTAGAACCTGGTGTAGGATGGAGACCACTCATCCCATGCAGATGGAAAACCAAGGCTTCTTCTACATCGCTCTTAACATGGAATGACCTGCTGCTACACATGAGAGCCTCGTCCTCACTTCTTGTATTCTGCAGGAAGCTGAAGACCTGGCTTTTTGAGTAGTTCCACTAGGTCCTAAGTGTGGAGCCAGGATATCCTGGTTATAATGCGCTCTACAAATCTAAATAACATTACATATTATCACCATAGCCTTACTTGCTTTTACGTTTTAGTATAGTGGCTCTATAGGAGGCAAATTGGTGCACTGATGATAACAAGAACATGGGCAACCAGGTAGGAAGATTGAAGTATTTTTGCTCCAGCAAAAAAAAAAATTATTCCATCACTTTGCAGCAGGCTGGTGTGCACATTGAAGTAAGCTTGATGCAGTGCTTTAGGTATGCACATCAATGATTCCTCATCTTCCAGTGGGAGTCTCCATCTGCCCTTCATTCTCTGTAGCAGTAGCTGAAACGGTTTTCCCAATGTGGTTATTCTATGTAATGTTGTATGGCAAGCAAGGCCAAAGAGGATGTCAATAGAGACAATGCAGAGAGAGGTGAATAGAACCTGCTGCCTGATGCCTGCACACTACACCCTGTAAAACGGGTTTGTATGAGGAGAGGGGCACATAATGTGTGGATACTGATGGGAGGCCCTTTGTCTCCCTCTGGTTTGCAGAGCATCGAGGCATGGACTACTGATTCACCAGAAACAGACAGCAGTGTTCCTTCCCGGGCTTTTGCAACCAGCTGTTTTGCTCACTTACCTATCAGAGTCCTAGGGCTAGAAATCTGACTGCTTTATTTGTACAGGTCTCTGTCAGGAAATAGACAGGTCAGGGCCTGGGATTATTAGCTTAAATGGTGGCTGGGACTCAAGAAGCAGCATCTGCTCTGCAAGAAACAATGTTCTGTGGATATACACACCGCCTTACGCTACTACGTCAACTGCTAGCAATATGAGGTCACTTCCACTACAACATTTCTGGACTACAGTTGGCAGACATTTTGGCCTTTACTACGCAGTTGTTAAATCCTCATCTCCCCATGCAGGCCCTATTGTCCCCAAACCCCCACAGGCATGAACAAATATACATTTACTCACCACAACAGTCCAGATGTATCACTGAGGACGTTACTCCAGTTTCACACCTACTATGTATTTGTGTTGTCGACTTGTATGCCAGCTGTGCTGAAAAGGAAACATTGTGGGCAGATGTATGTGTGTTCCTCACATGTGTTCACTCCATGAACATTCAATTGGTGTGTACTGCAGACCAGTACATCTCACATGTGAATGCCATGTTCCCTGGATCAGTCCATGATTCCTTTGTGCTGAGGAACAGTTGTGTGCGACACAAGATGGAACAACTACAAGGGGACAGAGGATGAATCATAGGTAAGTGTGTCTGACACTTTTTGGCACATAGCAGCTAGTCAGGCTGTCTGCCACTGAGGGTTGTCAGTGACAGTCCTGTTTTGCACCCTTTTTTAGGTGATTGTGGCTACCCCAACATGAGTTGGCTCCTGACACCAGTGAGGAATCCTAGGACAGATGCAGAGAGGAATTACAATGAGGTCCATGGACGGACTAGGATGGTGACAGAGCGCACAATAGGTCTCCTAAAGGCTAGTTTCCGTTGCCTCCATATCCCTGGCCTATGAGCCTGAAAAGGTGTGTAGAATGGTGGTGGCCTGCTGCATGCTGCACAACGTGGCTGTGAGTATTTCTATCCCACTCTTGGAGGAGGTGGTTGCTGTATATCCAGACCAGCTTCTTCAGGGAGGGGATGAGAGTGATGGTGATGATCAGGAGGGGTAAGATGTACATTCCAGGAACCAACTGATACAACTTTACTTCCAGTAACTATGTAGGACTATTCAATGATATTGCTGTCTGTGCAGCATACTGTCAGTGTGCCTTTTCCTCTATGGGGGTGTTGGGCCTATTGACATTGTCACTGTGACCAGGTTTGCATGGGACATGTAACATTATGGTCAAATTGTTTGACAATTCTGTTGGCACAACCACATGTTATGCGTGGAGTGCAATTCCTGCTACTCAGATAATAATAAATGATATCTAAGACTATTGCATCCACACTTCCATTTGTTCCAGCACAATGACAGGGGACATTGACATTGGTGAACAAGTGTATTATTTTGTGAAGGGATTACATTGTGCTGTTTACAGTGATGGGAGTGGGCTACTGGTGGATGTCCAATATGGCTACATGGTTGCAGCGTTTGTTGGCAGTGGTGGTATGTCCATCTATCATTTCCAGTTTTTGGGATTGTTTTTACAAGGTGTGGATGTTGGTTTAGTGGCACACTTGGACAACAGTTCTTGCCAGAGTCACTTCTTTGAGGGGGCCTTGGTCTGGGCAGGTGTTTCTGTGCCATATCTGCGCCTGAGGGACCGTTTGGGTGCATGGTGTTGGCCTGTACAATCTGAGATTCAGGTCTCCTGTGTGTCCTGAGATGGTAGAACAATTCCAGTTGCTGCTGCTGATGTTGTTGGCCGGTCTATATCTTGGCCTGTAGTAGGGGCTTCCTGGTCTGTGGGGGCCTCAGGCTGGATTGCGACAAGGTGCAGCAGCGCACCTGCTGTGGTGGCCATGGTGGCATTGTGCAGTTTCCACTGCTCCATGGCCTCTTGGTGGTGTGCTACCTGCATCTTTGACTCTGCTCCAGGGTGGAAACAATCTGGGCCAATCTGTCCTGGGTATGGTGGTATGCTCCCAGGACCTCAGATATCACACCCTGGGCTGCAGCATCCATCCTGTGGCCACCCCCCTAGGCCACTGATCCCCTCCCACTGGGCCTAGCTCCCTGTGCCTGTGTCTCCTGCACAGGTCTGGAGGTACCACTTGTACTAGGGCCATCGTCTTCCTGCCTGTTGGTAGGGAGTGACTGTGGCCTATGTGCATGTGTTCCACCAGTCTGTGGCCTGGATATACAGGTGTGGGGATGGTTGCCCTGGGCTGATGTTGTTGGCTGGGTGGTAGGGCTGACAGTGGTGTCCTGGGTGGGGCTGCTGCATGGTGACAGTCCAGGACTGTGTTATGGGCCAGGGTGTTCGTCACTATCCAGGGTTCCCTCTCCAGTGTCCTGGGTGGTGCTTCTGTCTCCATGTGGGGCACTGAAACTCCTTGTCCTGTCTGTCAGGGTGGCATGAGTGGTGGTGCCTGTTGGGGGGAATGGACATGTCTGTTACAATTGCATGATTGGATGGGGTGCACAGGGCTGGGCTGTTTTGTGCAGGTTTCCACTTTTGGGGCCATGCAGGGTGCCTTTGTGAGTTTGCCACTGCATTTTGCTTAGGATGTGGAGGTGCATTGTGGGTGGTGTACTGCCTTTCTGATTCCTTGCAGGGGTAGGTGGCTGTGCACAGGGGAAGGGATGTGGGCCTGTTAGTGGGTTTGTGGGCATGCAGGGTGACTGGAGGTAGTGATTGTGGCCTGGATGGGGAAGTGGTCCTGGTGACTGTTGGAGGGGTGGGATGGTGCAGGCATTACAGGTGGAGGAGGCTGGTCTGGCTTATAGTGGGTACCTGATGGTACTTACACCTTGTGCCAGGTCCAGTTATCCCTTATTAGTAGATTAGTAGTGTGCTAGAAACTTAGGCTGATAGAGGTAGCTATAGCAGAGCAGTTTAGGCTGAACTAGGAGACATGCAAAGCTCCTACTATACCACTTATATTATATAACACTATATCATAAGAATCACAATACTCAGAGTTACTAAAAATAAAGGTACTTTATTTTAGTGACAATGTGCCAAAAATATCTCAGAGGATATACTCCCTTAGGAGGTAAGTAAAATACACAAAATGTACACACAAACCAAAATCAGATAAGTAAACAGTTAGAAAAGTAGTGCAAACACAGTGGAATACAATAGGATGCAATAGGATACAATAGGCCTAGGGGCAACAAAAACCATATACTCCAAAAGTGGATTGCGAACCACAAATGGACCCCAGGCCTAGTGTAGTGTGTAGAGGGTCACTGGGAGAGTAAGAAAACACTAAGGGTGTCCAAGACACCCAACCCCCAAGACCCTGAAAAGTAGGAGTAAAGTGGCCCTACTTCCCCAGAAACACACTAAAGTCGTGATAGGAGATTCTGCAAAGGCAATAACTGACTGCAAAGCACTGAAGGTGGATTCCTGGACCTGAGGACCTGTAAAGCAAGGGGACCAAGTCCAAGAGTCATGCAAGTTTCCAGGGGGGGCAGGAGCCCACTAAACACCGGGTGAAGGTGCAAAAGGGCTGCCTCAGGGCAGAAGAAGCAGAAGATTCTGCAGCAACAGAAGGTACCAGGAACTTCTCCTTTGCACAGAAGGTGTCCCACGGTGTGCTGGAGTATGCAGAGTTGTTTCCACACAGAAATACCACAAGCAAGCCTTGCTAGCTGCAAAGGTCACAGTTAAAGAAAATGGGTGCTGCTTGGGCCCAGGAAGGACCAGGAGGTTGCCCCTTGGAGGAGGAGACAGAGGGGGTGCTCAGTAGCACAGAGAGCCCATGCAAAAGCAGGCAGCACCCACAGAAGCACTTGAACAGGCATTCAAGAAATGTGAGCATGGTGGTTGTCTCAACACTACAAAGGAGGGTCCCACGAAGTCGGTGGTCAACTCAGTGAGTTGAGCAATGCAGGACGGAGTGCTGGGGACCAGGGCTATGCTGTGTATGAAGGATTCCTTGCAAGTGTGCACAGAAGCCCTAGCAGCTGCAGTTCATGCAGTCCACTGGATTACTGTCTGGGGTGGGGAGGCAAGGACTTACCTCCACCAAATTTGGACAGAAGGACCTCTGGACTTTCAGGGTCACTTGGATCCAGCTCCTGTGTTCCAGGGACCACGCTCATCAAGATGAGAGTGGACCTAGAGGACCGGTGATGCAGAAGTTTGGTGCCTGCATTAGCAGGGGGAAGATTCTGTCGACCCACGGGAGATTTCTTCTTGGCTTCCAGTGCAGGGTGAAGGCAGATAGCCCTCAGAGCATGCACCACCAGGAAACAGTCGAGAAAGCCGGCAGGATTAGGCACTACAATATTGCTGGTAGTCATCTTGCTACTTTGTTGCAGTTTTGCAGGCGTCCTGGAGCAGTCAGTGGTTGATCCTTGGCAGAAGTTGAAGAGAGAGATACAGAGGAACTCTGGTGAGCTCTTGCATTCATTATCTGAAGAGAAACCCGCAGGAGAGACTCTAAATAGCCCTCAGAGGAGGATTGGCCACCTAACCAGGTAAGCACCTATCAGGAGGGGTCTCTGACGTCACCTGCTGGCACTGCCCACTCAGAGGCCTCCATTGTGCCCTCACACCTCTGCATTCAAAATGGCAGAGGTCTGGGACACACTGGAGGAGCTCTGGGCACCACCCCTGGGGTGGTGATGGACAGGGGAGTGGACACTCCCCTTTCCTTTGACCAATTTCGCGCCAGAGCAGGGGCTGGGGGGTCCCTGAAATGGTGTAGACTGGCTTATGCAAGGAGGGCACCATCTGTGCCATTGAAAGCATTTCCAGAGGCTGGGGGAGGCTACTCCTCCCCAGCCCTCAACACCTATTTCCAAAGGGAAATTCTTTGCTCTGCCTTCCTGGGACTGGGCTGCCCAGACCCCAGGAGGGCAGAAACCTGTCTGAAGGTTAGCAGCAGCGGTAGCTGCAGAGAAAACCCCAGAGAGCTAGTTTGGCAGTACCCGGGTCCATGCTGGAGCCCCGGGGATGCATGGGATTGGCACCCCAATACCAGATTTGGCTTGGGGGGACAATTCCATGATCTTAGACATGTTACATGGCCATATTCAGAGTTACCATTGTGAAGCTACATATAGGTATTGACCTATATGTAGTGCAGGCATGTAATGGTGTCCCTGCACTCAGAAAGTCTGGGTGAATTGCCCTGAACAATGTGGGGGCACCTTAGCTAGTGTCAGGGTGCCACACACAGTAACTTTGCACCTGACCTTCTCTAGGTGAGGGTTAGATATATAGGTGACTTATAAGTTACTTAAGTGCAGTGTAAAATGGCTGTGAAATAACGTAGATGTTATTTCACTCAGGCTGCAGTGGCAGTCCTGTGTAAGAATTGTCTGGGCTCCCTATGGGTGGCAAAAGAAATGCTGCAGCCCATAGGGATCTCCTGGAACCCCAATACCCTGTGTACCTAGGTACCATATACTAGGGAATTATGAGGGTGTTCCAGTGTGCCAATCAGAATTGCAGTGACAATTTTAAAAGCAGAGAGAGCATAAACACTGAGGTTCTGGTTGGCAGAGCCTCAGTGATACAGTTAGGCACCACACAGGGAACACATATAGGCCACAAACTATGAGCACAGGGGTCCTGGCTTGCAAGATCCCAGTGACACAGGCAAAAACAAACTGACACACAAGTAAAAATGGGGATAACATGTCAGGCAAGATGGTACTTTCCTACAACAGGTGTGATGGATATGGGGTAATCGTAGACCCCTTACCTGAGTCCATTCCTCCAGTGGGTCCAATGAGGCCCTCAGGGTGCAGGACGGCCAGTACCTTTTCCTCCCAGTCAGTGTAGTCAGGTGGTGTTGGTGGGGGTCCTCCCCCAGTCTTCTGGACTGCAATGTTGTGCCGGGATGCCATGGACCTCACCTTCCCACGCAGGTTGTTCCATCTCTTGTGGGTGTCGTCCCTCATGCGTGGATGGTGTCCCAGTGCATTGACCTTGTTCACTATTGTCTGCCGTAGCTCCATATTCCTGGCGATGGGTATGTGCTGGACCTGTGCCTCAAATATTTGTGGCTCGACCTTCAATATCTCATCCAGCATGGTCCTTAGCTCCCTTTCTGTGAAGCGTGGGTGTTTGGGGGGTGCCATGGTGTGTGTTGTGAGTGGTGTGTTATATGGATCTAGGTGAGTTTGATCTTGTGTGGTTGGTGTATGTATTGTGTATTGTGGCTTTCAGTGTCTGCTTCTGGAGTTCGCTGTATCAGTTGTCTGAATGTCGTTGCAAAGGATTGTGGGGTGTGTCTGAGAGTGTTTTATAGTGTTATGGATGCGTGTCAGGTGTGTGGGTTTCAGACTTGCCAATGTGTGCAGTTCTTACTGTTGGGTCCCATTGCTGGCCATGGCGGTCTGTACTGCCAATGGTCGTTCGGCTTCCACTGACCGCAGCAGTGATTTGTGCATCATTATTTGGAGGGCGGTGTCAGAGTCACCAGATCCTCGGGGTCTGCGCACATTCCCAACATGTCCACCACAAGACAGCTCCAATACTCTGAAAAGAATGTCACAGAGTCTAAAAAGGAACGTTGAGGGAAATGTTCAGAGGAGAATTACCTCCAGAGGTCTGAGAAGAAGGACCAGCCCAAGACGCAACTAAGGGATTTTGTTCCTTTTTCTCTAACTTTTCCTGTAACTGACTCACTCTCTCAGCTAGGTGAGCTGCTATATCTTTTGAGGACACCACCTCTGCTTGGAGCTGCGTGATAGCCTTGATTAGCTCATCCAAGGTGGCCATGCTGAGAACACACGCAAACCAGGAGGATAATTAATTTGTGGGCTCACTATTCTTTCAGAGTCACCAGATCCTCAGGGTCTGCGCACATTCCCAACATGTCCACCACATGACAGCTCCAATACTCTGAATAGAATGTCACAGAGTCTAAAAAAGTCCAAGTGGGGAAAAGGGGATTAGGTAGGGAACAGCTGGGAAGGAGACCTGTAGGAAGCAAAAGGATAAAGCACACAATATCAAAATTATATCATATTAATCTTTACTAGACTATGATTCTAAGCATTGTCATATTGTAACCATGGATAACTTAAGCATGGACTAATTCACTAGGCCTCAAGACGTCTGGTTACCTGGGAAGAAATTAAGAATGATTAATACAACTTCTCAATAAAACCTCTTAATGAATTGTTACACATTGACTAGAAACATAAGCACTCTCTAGAATTATGTCTTCAGAATCAAACACAGTCGTTTTGCATGAGGACAAGGAAATAATCTGAACTTTTTCTTGAACACCATAGGAGTTGTATTAAGGGGCTTATTATGCACATGTAATGTAACATCTAGAATTCTAACACTTAGGCGGTCACTCTGACCGCGGCGGGCGGCGGTCGCCGCCCGCCATGCGGTTACCGCAGAATGACCGCCCCGCGGTCAAAAGACCGCGGCAGCCATTCCAACTTTCCCGCTGGGCCGGCGGGCGACCGCCAAAAGGCCGCCCGCCGGCCCAGCGGGAAAGCCCCTGCAACGAGGAAGCCGCCTCCGAATGGAGCCGGCGGAGTTGCAGGGGTGCGACGGGTGCAGTGGCACCCGTCGCGATTTTCACTGTCTGCTAAGCAGACAGTGAAAATCTGTATGGGGCCCTGTGAGGGGCCCCTGCACTGCCCATGCCAGTGGCATGGGCAGTGCAGGGGCCCCCAGGGGCCCCACGACATCCGTTCCCGCCATCCTGGTTCTGGCGGTGAAGACCGCCAGAAACAGGCTGGCGGGAAGGGGGTCGGAATCCCCATGGCGGCGCTGCAAGCAGCGCCGCCATGGCGGATTCCTGGGCCAGGGGAAAACCGGCGGGAAACCGCTGGTTCCCCTTTTCTGACCGCGGCTTTACCGCCGCGGTCAGAATAGCTCAGGAAGCACCGCCAGCCTGTTGGCAGTGCTTCCGCTGCCCTCCGCCCTGGCGGTCATGGACCGCCGCGGTCAGAATGACCGCCTTAGTTTTTAAATGCAGAAACATGAATTGCACACATTGCTGATTTCCACAAGAATATGTAAATGCCATGAAATGGTTGCACACAATGAATATCATGAGTTAAGCACAAGAAATGAATCACACGTCTTGCCGATTCGATTGCCACCTTGTAAATGCCATGGAATGGTAGCCCACAATTAATAACATGGATTAAGCACAAGAAATGAATCGCACGTCTTGCCGATTCGATTGCTACCTTGTAAATGCCATGAAATGGTAGCCTACAATTAATATCATAAGTTAAGCACAAGAAATGAATTGCGTGTCTTGCCGATTCGAATGCTACCTGGTAAATGCCATGAAATGGTAGCGCACAATGAATAACATGGATTGATCACAAGAAATGAATTGAGTGTCTTGCGGATTCGAATACTACCTTGTAAATGCCATGAAATGGTAGCGTACAAAGAATATCATGAGTTAAGGACAAGAAATGAATTGCGCGTCTTGCCGATTCGAATGCCACCATGTGAATGCCAAGAAATGGTAGCGCACAATGAATATCATGAGTTAAGCACAAGAAATGAATCACGTGTCTTGCCGATTCGAATGCCACCATGTGAATGCCAAGAAATGGTAGCGCACAATGAATATCACGAGTTAAGCACAAGAAATGAATTGCGCGTCTTGCCGATTCGAATGCTACCTTGTAAATGCCATAAAATGGTAGCGCACAATGAATAATATGGATTTAGCACAAGAAATGAATTGCGCGTCTTGCCGATTCGAATGCGAGCATGCAAATGCCAGAAAAAGCCAAGCGCATATTCACACGCACAAGGTAAAATCATTTATCATGAAAATTAGGCCCACAAACTCGAAAGCCTTCGAGAACGGGACCGGTGGCCCAGCCCGACCTCCGTCTTACCGCCCTGATCAAGAATCACCAACAAAGTGAAGGGCAAGGCCTTGAAGATCAAAGTAGGCCTCCTGAACAGGAGCTCAGGCAGTTGCTGCTGCTCTGCACCGGGACCTCTGAATAGTGAGCACGTGGAGCTGGGCTGGCTCCTTTATATAGAGTCTTGGCCCAGCCCACAACCACACCCAGTCATGCTGCAGAGGAAGCTTCAGGAAGGCCCTGGAAAGGGACCACACCCTGACAAACTCTGAAAGCCAGCAGCAATACATTGCAAATGACAGTATTTATTAGCACCTTGAATATGTCTTCAGGATGAAACTCTGCAATGCAAAAATGTTAAACAACAGCACATCAGCATAATGCATGAATTACGTTATCTTGGAAGTGCTGGATTTTTGCATTCCAGTCGCCCGTAGAGCGCGCACTGCCCTGATGTTGACAGTACTCCCAGACGCGCTCTAGGGCCTGGCTTGCCTGGATTGAGACGATGAAAACGCCTCACAAGTAATGGATCATGAACATCAGATGCGGAAACCCATGAGTTACTTTCAGGACCATAACCTTTCCACGAGATCAAGTACCATAGGTTACGCCCTCTCAGTTTGGAATCCAACACCTTCTTGACTTCATATTCCACTTCCCCCTGTAATAAAACTGGAGCTGGATGAGGACGGACCTTCTGGACTGCTTTTTTCAGGAGGGAAGTGTGGAATACTGGATGAATGCATAGTGACCTTGGTAATTGCAGTTTATAGGTCACAGGATTGATTTGCTGAACGACAGTGTAGGGACCGATGAATTTGGGATTAAATATGTGCTTTTTCTTCAAGTCTATGGCGGTCATTACAACATTGGCGGTAAAAGCCACATACCGCCGTGCAGAAGACCGCCAATACACCGCCGCCGCCGTGGAAAACAGCCACAGCCATTATGACCACAGCACGGAATCTGCCAAAATTCAGACCCCCACACAAGTCCCCCACACTGAAGGTCAGTGATAAACTGGCGAAAACAAAACCTCCACCGTCATGCCAACAGAAATACGCCCACACTATCACGACACACAAATCCACGCAGCGCTCTTTCAACCACGGTATTCCATTGGCGGTACACACCGCCACGCTCAAAATACACACACATTTACAAAACACAACCATATTGGACAATTCGAAATACACACACCTGATCCACATACAGACACCACTCCCACACACCCAATCCAATATATAACACATACCCACATCACCCACAAACCACTACGACCAAAAATCACGAACGAAGGCCAGAGAGAGACACCACCATCAACAATAATAGCATCCACAGGCACACAACACCATCATCCACATAACTTCCACGCACCTCACATTACACACCACTACATATCAGCACACTTATCACCCCACACACCACCCCACACATCACCTATACCACCCCATGGCACAGCAAAGACACCCCAGGTTCTCGGAGGAGGAGCTCAGGGTCATGGTGGAGGAAATCGTCCGGGTAGAGCCACAGCTATTCGGATCACAGGTGCAGCACACCTCAATTGCAAGGAAGATGGAGCTGTGGCAAAGAATAGTGGACAGGGTCAACGCAGTGGGACAGCACCCAAGAAATCGGGAGGACATCAGGAAGAGGTGGAACGACCTACGGGGGAAGGTGCGTTCCGTTGTCTCAAGACACCACCTGGCGGTTCAGCGGACTGGTGGCAGACCCCCTACCTCCTCCCCCGCAACTAACAACATGGGAGGAGCAGGTCTTGGCGATTCTGCATACTGAGGGCCTCGCAGGAGTAGGTGGAGGGATGGACTCTGGTAAGTCAAATCTTAACTATTACATCCCCCACCCTACCTGCATGCCATAACATACCCCACCCTCACCCCCATCACTCTAACTCCTCACAAATGTCCCAACATCACAAACCACACATCCTAACACCAAGCCCTGCATGCAACAACAAAGCATGGACACCCATCACTAAAGCATGCCCACTGCACATACCCATACACCCCCCTAAACCATCATCACACAAGGTCCCACACAGGAATGCAGGCACTGGGGTACACGGTCACCCACCCATTGCACACCATGCCACACACAGATGTAATAAACATCCTTTTATACCCCTGCAGGGCCCCTACCCAACGTCACCGGACAGGAGGGTCCACACATGTCCACACCACCAACAAAAGAGGCCCACAGTGATGACAGCACTTCTGTCCAACTGGATCTAGATGACCAGCCCGGTCCATCGGGGACCTCGGGACAGGCGGTTCCCCACACCCAGTCACAGGCCACCACAGAGCTTCCCCCTCTGGAAACACCAGCACAGCACCCACCAAGCGGGCCCATACCTCCATCCCCAGAACACGTCAATCAGCAGTGTGTCCACCACTACAGGGAACCCAGGCTAACCCACCACCCCAACAACAACAGGGACCTGGGGGCAGTGGTAGTGGGCACACGGTCCAGGGGACGGAGGCCCAGGAACACAGGGGAACTGGGAGGGCTGCTGTGCGACAGGGGGCGGACAAGCCCAGGGAACCCACTCTCCACGAGGCCCTCTCCTCCATCATGGGAGCCTACCACCACTCCCAGGAGACAATAGCAACAGTACTGACCAAGTTTCAGGAGAACCAGCGCCTGCAGGAGGAACAGTATATGGGCTTAAGGGAGGAACTTGGAACCATCAATTCCACCCTGGGCACCATCCCAGGGGTGCTGAAGGAAGTACTCAACACCAGGAGGGACACTGGGGGACTACAAGGGGCCCCTGACACTAGCCTGGATGATGAAGTGCCCACCACCTTCGCCGGCGCAAGTGGACAGGAGGCACCGCGACAGGACCACCACACCAGCACCCCACCCCCTGCAGAGGGAGAACCACCTCGCAAACGGTCCCTGAGATCCAGGAACAAGACAGAGAACAATGCCAAGACCCCCGCCAAGAAATGAGACCACCCTGATTGTCATCCTACTGTCCCACTTTGTCACCCTGTCCATCCTTAAACTGCCCCAGCTCCACTTCCTATGCCCATTTGGGCAATGCACCTGTGAGACTAATAGACTCGACTCTGCCATGGACATTCCTCCGCCATCACCCCTCACCATTTTGCTAACCCCTCCAATTTTGAGCACTAAAATAAACACCCTTAAAGCACAAAACAATCTGGAGTCAGTCTGTGATTTCGGATTACTGTATTAGCAATTACTGTGGCAAAAAGCTCTTTCATTTGTAATGTCAACATACCTATGTCACACAGCTATAGTCCATGAGGAATCAAAGCAGATGTCACACTGTGGGACCCAGATCTGTGAAATCGTACGGGAAAGTGACAACTCAGTGACCATACACTGGGTGAAAACGACAGACAGTAGAGAGGTAGTAGTGTTTAAGTACATGTAGTAGGCAGGTTTGTATTCTTACCTGTGTTTCACTGGAAATATTGCAGGATCACTGAGTCCCTGTTGTCCATGTCTTCTTCCTCTGCTTCCTCGTCTTCACTGTCCACAGGCTCCACAGCTGCAACAACACTGTCATCTGGACCATCCTCCTGCAGAAAAGGCACCTGTCGTCGCAAAGCTAAGTTGTGAAGCATACAGCAGGCCACGATGATCTGGCACCCCTTCTTTGGTGAGTAGAATAGGGATCCACCTGTCATATGGAGGCACCTGAACCTGGACTCCAGGAGGCCGAAGTTCTGCTCGATCACCCTCCTAGTTCACCCATGGGCCTCATTGTAGCGTTCCTCTGCCCTTGTCCTGGGATTCCTCACTGGGGTCAGTAGCCATGACAGGTTGGGGTAACCAGAGTCACCTGCAAATGGCGAGGGACAACTGTTAGACACACACTAACCTGGAGGGATATCCCCAGACCCAGACAACCATTCCCACTGACTAGCTTCCAGGTGCTCACCTAATAGCCACACACAGTGCCTTTGGAGTTGACCCATCACATAAGGGATGCTGCTATTCTGCAGGATGTAGGCGTTATGCACTGAGCCAGGGAACTTGGCATTCACATGGGAGTTGTACTGGTCGGCCAAACATACCATCTGTACATTCTTCGAATGATAACTCTTCCGGTTTCTGTACACCTGTTCACTCCTGTGGGGGGGTACCAAAGCCACATGTGTCCCATCAATGGCACCTATGATGTTGGGGATATGTCCCAGGGCATAGAAACCTTTCACTGTAGGCAAATCCTCCACCTGAGGGAAAACGATGTAGCTCCGCATGTGTTTCAGCAGGGCAGACAACACTCTGGACAACACGTTGGAAAACATGGGCTGGGACATCCCTGATGCTATGGCCACTGTTGTTTGAAATGACCCACTTGCAAGGAAATGGAGTACTGACAGCACCTGCACTTGAGGGGGGATTCCTGTGGGATGGCGGATAGCTGACATCAGGTCTGGCTCCAACTGGGCACACAGTTCCTGGATTGTGGCACGGTCAAGACTGTATGTGATTATCACATGTCTTTCCTCCATTGTCGACAGGTCCACCAACGGTCGGTACACCAGAGGATGCCGCCATCTCCTCACATGTCCCAGCGGACGGTGCCTATGAAGGACAACAGGGAGCACAGAGTCAAACAACTCAGAGGTACATAGCCACAGCTTACACAGAACACCAATCATAATCTAAAAAGTGGCCTGTATGTGTGTTGAGTCTAGGCCTAGGTATGTGGGACGCAGTTGAAAATGAAGCCATGTGGGCCCCTGAAATGGCGGCTGCTTGACCTGTAAAGTGGGACAATGGGATGTGAGGTAACTGCACTGGCGTTGTACACTGTCGCGGTAGTCGGTCGAAGACTGCGGCGCAATGCTGCATTGGTTAACATTAGACGCCACGGGTCCCAGGAGCCATGACGATGTACGCTGGCGGTGACAGTACGCACCGCCGCGGACGTGACCACCATTTTCTATCTGTTCAATCACTCGATACCTGATCTTCGACAGGAGAGGACCTACACTTCAAGTGCTGCTGTGACCTCGGTTTGGAAGAGACAATGGCTTGAGTGTCTGGGGAAAGGGCCCCTGCCTTCACATCGGAGGATTTGGAGAAACTCGTGGATGGGGTCCACCCCCAGTACACGCTACTCTACGGTCCTCCAGACAAACAGGTAAGTACACTGGGAGCATGCTGTATGGCATATGCCTGTGTGGAGAGGGGTGGATGTAAGAAGGAAGGGGGAGATTGCGGCGTGCATGAAACGACGGTGAATGCATGTGCCACATGCCAAGGGTGGGGATGGGGGCCAATCACTTTGACGGTGCTGTTGGTAATAAGTTTCTCTTCCCCCTGTACAACTCATGTAGGTCAGCGCCCACCAGAAAAAATATATTTGGCGTGCCATCACCAAGGACGTCCAGACCCTGGGGGTCTACCACAGACGGAGCACCCACTGCCGGAAAAGATGGGAGGACATTCACCGCTGGAGCAAGAAGACGGCGGAGGCTCAGCTGGGGATGGCCTCCCAACGTAGGAAGGGTGCCCGTCGCACCATGACCCCCCTGATGTTCAGGATCCTGGAGGTGGCATACCCGGAGTTGGATGGGCGCTTGAGGGCATCACAGCAGCCACAAGGGGGTGAGTACACTCTCATTCTGCTGATTTAGCGCGCAGTAGAGGGGTATGGGTGGGGGAGGTGGGCTGTGGGTTTCCCTAGGCCAGGACGAGTTCCGTAGGCAAGGTCCCTCCGTAAGGCAGGCCATGTGGCACCCCACCGCACCTCTGTAGAGTGCCAACTACACCTAGTCATGCCCCTGTGTCATCCATGTGTGCAGATGTCATCCATAGCCTAGTAGGCCATTTCCCAGGAATTGAACATAGGAGCCCAAGAGCGCGGCGTAGTGCAGGGGGCTTCTGTGTCTGTCGTGTCCGCCAACGGTAGTGGTAATGCATGCACTCAATATGTCTTTCTTCTGTCGTCGTCCCCCTTTTTGTGGTCTCCCTGTTCTTGTGTGCATTAGCATCATCAGGCGGAGGAGCAGTGGCACCGGAGCACAAGGGGGCTGCATCCCACATGGCCATGGAGGGCCACACTACGGACTCGGACTTCACCAGTGGGACGGAGGGCGAGGGGAGCTCCACGGCGGGGACAGAAGCTGAGACCAGTGACACGGACTCGTCCTCTGATGGGAGCTCCCTTGTTGTGGCGGCAACATCTGTGCCACCCCCATCTACAGTTACAGCCACCACCCCCCCTTCCAGCACCGCCCTCCGCGCAGCTCCTCAGCCTTTGCCCCGTGCCCGCTCACCCGGGAGGGTGGGCATCACCATCGCCCCAGGCACCTCAGGCCCTGCCCCAGTCACCCCTGCTGCCCTCAACGAGGTGGCCATTGACCTCCTCAGGTCCCTCACTGTTGGGCAGTCTACCATTTTGAATGCCATCCAGGGTGTAGAAAGGCAGTTGCAACAAACCATTGCATTCCTGGAGGGCATTTATTCTGGTCATGCTTTTCAGACTCTGATCTCAGCACTGATGGCAGCCATTGTCCCTGTGTCTAGCCTCCCCCTCCATCTTTCTCCACTCAGACCCAATCCCCTGTAACCCAGCCTATCCCAAGCACACCTCTAGACCAGCATGCACACACGTCAACACACAAGGGAAGCCATAAGCACCACACATCCCACAGGCACTCATGCAAGCATCATACCCATACAGACACACCAACATCCACTGCCTCCACTGTGTCCCCCTCCTCCTCGTCTCCCTCCTCCCTCCTCCCTCCCAGTCTCGTCTACACTCACACCTGCATGCACTACCTCTACAGCCACTACTTCCATCACCAGCACACCCACAACCACACCCCGCTCATGTGCAGTCACCACCACCACTACCTTTCACACGTCCCCTGTGTCCTCTCCCAGTGTGTCTGTGATGCCACCTCCCAAAATACACAAACATAGGCACACACCCACCCAACAACCATCCACCTCACGACAGCCTCCAGCGCATGCACCTTCACCCAAAGTCAGCAAACGAACACCTCCTACAACCACAACCTCTTCCTCCCCCCCAAACCCCCTCTAGCTACCCATCCCAGTGTCTCCCAAAAACTTTTCCTGTCCAACCTTGACCTCTTTCCCACACCTCCCCCACCCCGTCCATCTCATAGGTCCCGAACTAGCACCTCAGCCATAACATCTCTGGGACTAGTGGTGCCTGTAGTCACCGGAATCTGGACTGCACCGGCCACCAGGACAGCCAGTGTGGCACGGAGTCACAGCACAGACAGTCCCCCACTGTCCCGGCGAGAGAGGGGGAAGACTCCAGCCTCCAAAGCCGCTCCCGGGGGTACAGGTGGGAGTGTGGAGTCAGCTGCGACACCTTCCAAGGTGGGGAAGGGGCACAAGAAAGTCTGGGAAGAGCAGCATGGCGGAGAAGACCGCCATCATCCCCGCTGCCCAGGAGGCCACCGCCACCAGCCCTTCTGCCCAGGAGGCCACCGCCAGCACCAGCCCATCTGCCCAGGAGGCCACCGCCAGCACCACCCCATCGACACAGGAGTCCACTGCCAGCACCAGCCCTGCTGCTCAGTAGGCCACAGCCGTCATCCCCGCTGGGACAGAGAGGACCGCCAGCACAAACCCCGCTGGGCTAGAGAGGACCGCCAGCACAAGCCACGCTGGGACAGAGAGGACCGCCAGCACAAGCCCCGCTGGGACAGAGAGGACCACCAGCACAAGCCCCGCTGGGACAGAGAGGACCGCCCACACAAGCACCGCCAGCACAGTCCCCGCTGGGACAGAGAGGACCGCCAGTACAAGCCCCGCTGGGCCATGAAGGACCGCCAGCATAAGCCCCGCTGGGACAGAGAGGACCGCCAGCACAAGCCCCGCTGGGCTAGAGAGGACCGCCAGCACAAGCCCCGCTGGGACAGAGAGGACCGCCAGCACAAGCCCCGCTGGGCCATGAAGGACTGCCAGCAGCTGAGTCACTGCAAAGGAGCCCGCCACTCCAAGCACAGCTGAACAGGGCACCACCGTCTCAAGCACCGCTGAACAGGGCACCGCCATCTCAAGCACCACTGAACAGGGCACTGCCGTCTCAAGCACCGCTGAACAGGGCACCGCCGTCTCAAGCAACGCTGAACAGGGCACCGCCGTCTCAAGCACCGCTGGCCCATGAGCGCCAAGGGCACTGACGCTACTGAGTCCGTCACGGGCAGAATGAAGCACTCTGGGCACCATTCCCCCTGCAGAACCAGTGGAGAGATCCATCCACTACCTCTGTCCTTAGCAGGATGAAGCACTCTGGGCACAAGGCCCCCTCCAGAACGAGTGGAGACTGTTATCCACTTGAGAGACTGTGGCTTTGCACTCCCCAGGATGGAACAGTGGGCAACCCACCCACTGTATAGACTTGAGAGACTGTGGCTTTGCACTCCCCAGGATGGAACAGTGGGCAACCCACCCACTGTAGAGACTTGCGAGACTGTGGCTTTGCACTCCCCAGGATAAAGCAGTGGGCAACCCTCCCACTTTAGAGACTTGAGAGACTGTGGCTTTGCACTCCCCAGGATATGGCAGTGGGCAGACCACCCACTGTATAGACTTGAGAGACTGTGGCTTTGCACTCCCCAGGATATGGCAGTGGGCAGGCCACCCACTTGTGAGACTTGAGAGACTGTGGCTTTGCACTCCCCAGGATTGAACATTGGGCATGTGGCCCTCTCATGGATTTGGCGTTGTGCACTCAAGTGGCTGAGGTGCCACCCCTTTCCCTCCGCTGAGGTGCCTGTTTTCTTGCTCGCTGATGCCCCTGCAGTGTTCTCTCCGTCATGGTCGGGGATCTTGTGTGGGCCTCGCCCATACCGTGTGGGCCCAGTGTTCCACTGACTTAATTGGAGCAATACCTGGACTACTATGCTTGGTGTATATTTTGTTAATGGTGTATATAGATATATTTTTGCATACTTGCTTTTAATATCTTACAATGGTTACACTCATTTTCTATTATCTTTGCATTCTTCCGGGGGGGATGGGGGGGGTGTAACTGTGATGTATCAATATGTATTAGCGTGTGTGTTGTCGTGGGTGGGGGTGTTGCGTGTTGTGTGTGTGTGTCCTTGTTTTTCCCTCCCCCTCCCCTGTATGCAGTACTCACCGTGGTCTTCGCCGCCGGCGTTCGTGCTCCTGGTAGAGGAGCAGGAAGACTATTGCAGGGAGAATTTGGAGTTCCGGGTCCATGGTGTCCTAGTTCCTCGTGGGGTGTGTACAGGTGAGCATTTTCCCTTCGGAATCCTGTTTCCGCCGTGTTTTTATCTGTGGTGAATCCGCCCCGGAAAAGGTGGTGGATTGGTAGGTTGTGATACTGTGGGCGGTACATTGTCCTCCGCGGTACATTGTCCTCCGCCTGTCTGTTGGCGGTGACCGCTGTGCTGTTTGTTTGTACCGCCATGGCGGTCAGAGTGTTAAAGTGGCTGTCTTTGTTGGTGGTTTCCGCCACGGTCGTAATTGCAAACATTTTACTGCCGGCCTGTTGGCAGTCTTACCGCCGCTTTAACTCCGACGGCCAGGGTTGTAATGACCACCTATATGTCTTGTAGAAAGCCACACTTTATCACCTGGTTGATACTGAGGTCCCTAACAATGTTGCTTGTTGTAATGCTTTTTGTATTTTTGTTTGGCCTTTTCTAAAACTTGTTGAATCAATTTCTGGGTTTGGTGAAGGTGTTTAATGGTTTCCGACACAGCTGGTGTAAGAGAACTTTCTTGAAGGATCGTGATGGACAAGGTGTCAGGATGATAGCCAAACAAGCCAAAAAAGGGTGTAACACCAGTGGAAGTGTGAAATGAGTTATTGCAGGCTAACTCAGCCAATCAGAGCATTGATCTACAAGAATGAAGTGCTTTTTCAGCATAAGCACGCAGGTATTGCTTCAAAGTCTGATTTAGTTTCTCAGTTTGACCATCTGTTTGAGGATGATGGCTAGTAGATAGTGTGGACATGACTTGAAGTGTTTTGCACAATGTTTTCCAGAAATTTGAGGCAAATTATGACCCTCAATCGGAGAGAATCATTTTTGGCAGCCCATGATAACGGACCACTCTATTTAGTAAGATGGTCGCCAGTTCCCTGGAGGTGGGCAATTTCTTACAGGTAATGAAATGTCCATATTTCGTGAGACTATCTACTACCACAAGGAATACTGAATGTTGTGGACCACTGGTAATCCTGTAATAAAGTCTAAAGAGATGTGTTCCCAAGGTCGACATGGAGTTGGGAGTGGATGCAACAACCCTTTCGTTTTGAATGGCTTGTCTTGATGTGAGCACAGACTTCGCGGTCGTTTACCATTGTTTTGATGTCTTTTGTCAGAGTAGGCCACCAAAAGTAGTGTTGGATTAATTCAAGAGTTTTCGGAGTTCGTGGATGACCTGCCGTAGGTATAACATGCAACCAATGAAATACTAACTTGCGAAGCTTGGAAGTGGGCACGAACAAGCGAGCATCATGGAAAGGTAGTCCTTCCTTGATTGACCTTTTGGGGTCTGCTTGAGCCCATGTCTGCCATTTCTCAATGGTGAAGGAATTACGGATATCTTCAAAGAAATCTTCAGTTTATATGATGCATAGGACTTTGTCTGGAGCAATGACAGCTCTGGAGAGATGGACTGCAGGCACCGCAGTACACTCTTGGTGGGACAAGGCATCAGCTTTGCAATTGTCTTTACCAGGATGGAAAGTTACCACAAAATCAAATTCGGCAAAAAAAAACATCCAGCGTAATTGCAGAGGAGTCAAAAGTCTGACTGAACTCATGAACTGTAGATTGTGATGATCAGTATATACTGTGACAGTGTACTTGTCACCCAACAAATGATGTCTCCATTCTTTAAAGGCGTCACGAATCGGCAGAAGCTCTTTCTCTGCAATTACATAGTTTTGTTCGGCTTCGTTCAGCTTACGAGACATGTAAGCTACAGGATGAAGTTGGCCATTGTCTTTACTTTGTTGTGACTAGACTGCACCAGTTGCCACATCTGAGGCATCGGTTTCCACTATGAAGGGACGATTCACATCAGGGTGAGTCAAGACTGGGGCAGTGGAAAAAGCTTCCTTCAAAGTTGAAAAGGCTTGGTCATCTTCTGAGGACCATACACATTTTTCTTTCTTTCTCAATAACTTAGTGATTGGGACCACTGTTTGAGAGAAATGGTTTATAAACCTGCAGTAAACGTTTGCAAGCCCAAGGAAACATTGTACATCTCGGACAGTCTTTGGAGTGGGCCAATCAGATACGGCTTGTACTTTCTTTTCTGCCATAACCATACCTTGAGGGGTAAGGATAACCCCTAAAAACTCGACTGTGGTAACATGAAACTCACACTTGGTTAGTTTGCAATATAAACGGTGCTTTCGAAGAGCTGCGAGAATTTTCTTGACATGTTGTACATGTTTGTTTTCATTGTCAGAGTAGATCAAAATGTCATTGATATAGACTATTGCACATATGTCAAGATACTCTCTAAGAACGTCATTCAGGAAAAATTTAAATACTGCACAGACCAAAAGGCATGACAGTGTATTCAAGGGGGCCATATCTTGTCTTGAACGCTGTTTTCCATTCATTGCCCTCTCTCATTCTGACTAAATGACAAGCACCTCTGAGATTGAGCTTAGTGTAGATTTTAGCTTTCTTTACTTGTTCCAGCAAGACCGGAGGGGTATTTATTCTTGATGGTGACCTTGTTCAAACCCCTATAGTCAATACAAGTTCAAAGATCTCCATTTGTTTTAGAGACAAAAAACAAAGAAGAGGCCACAGGAGACTTAGAAGGGCGGAGTAAACCATTCTCCAAGAATTGATCTAGATACTTTCGTAAATGTTGGTTTTCAAGTTCTGACAGGGCGTACACACGACAGCTGGGAAGTATCGCCCCTGGGATTAGATCAATTTGACAGTCATAAAGTCTATGAGGAGGCAAGTTTTCTGCTTCCTTTTCATCGAATACATCTTCATAGGATGAATACTGCTTGGGCAACTTAACTTCTTTCTCTGCTGCAGTGGCTATGTAAGAGTTGCCAACTTTGGTTACTTGAGACTTTTGAAAGCATTTCTCTTTACATGGATCTGAGGAGAATATGACCTTTCTTTCTGCCCAATTAATCTCAGGATTGTGATGAGTTAACCAGGGTAAGCCAAGGATAATTCCATACTGAGGAGCATATATCACGTCAAGGATGAGTTTCTCTTTATGTTTGTTTCTTTGATTCTTCCCTTCACAGGTCACCGACAAGGGGACAGTCTGAAGAGTTACTGGGCCTCCTGTCAAGAGTTTTCCATCGACTGCTTGGACTATTTCAGGAGTCTTCTTCTCGATGCATGGGATCCCCCATGCGTGGACCAATTGGGCGTCAACAAAGTTCCCGGTAGCCCCAGAATCCACAAGGACCTTCTTGAAATAGTTCTTTTTCTTTACTTGAACTTTTATGCCCAGCTTGAGATGTCTAGATTGTGATGGGTCCACGGTAACACCCAAGAGCAACCCTTCTTTACATCTTGGGTGATTTAGTTTTCCGGCTCGACTTGTGCATTGGCTGCAAGTTTCTTGACAGGACCTTGTCTGTTCTTTGGTTTGATTGGAAATTCTTTGGCAAAATGACCCTTGCGTCCGCAATAAAGACATTGTCCATTCTTTCTATGTAAGTCCTTTTCGACTTGGGTCAGAGGCCTCCTGATTGTACCGATTTCCATAGGTTCTGGTGTTTGTTCTTTCTGAGTCCTTGATTCTCTATTATCGTGAAGACGCCAGGAATATTTCTCAGTCTTTTTGCGTGTTCCCCTTCGTTCCGCTAAACGATGATCCAGTCTTAAAATGAGGTTTATCAGGTCTTGACAGTCTGTAGGCTGCGGGTCTATTTGAGCTAGAATATCTTTCAGCTCCTCCTTGAGTCCCTTGTAGAACAAGGCTGTTTGCTTTTCTTCAGGCCAGGATGTCTCGGCTACCAGCCGATTAAAGTTAGCTAAATATGACACTAGATCCTGGTTACCTTTTCGCAAGACTAATAATTCACGATCTGCCGACAATGTCACAGTTCTACGATCAAATACTCTTTCAAACTCACAAACAAAATGTTTCCAATTGTAAAGCAGGGGACTGTCTTTACGCACAAGAGGAATAGCCCATGTAGCTGCATACCCAGACAGGTATGATAACAAGAAAGCTACTCTGGATTGGGCATCAGGGAAAGTGTGTGGTTGGCAGGTAAAATGTAGTTCCACTTGAACCAGGAAAGATTGCGATTTCAAGGGGACGCCTGAGAAACGTTCTGGAGGAGCTAGGGGAATGGCTGAAGGAACGTTGAGGGAAATGTTCGGAGGAGAATTACCTCCAGAGGCCTGAGAAGAAGGACCAGCCCAAGACACAACTAAGGGATTTTGTTCCTTTTTCTCTAACTTTTCCTGTAACTGACTCACTCTCTCAGCTAGGTGAGCTGCTATATCTTTTGAGGACACCACCTCTGCTTGGAGCTGCGTGATAGCCTTGATTAGCTCATCCAAGGTGGCCATGCTGAGAACACACGCAAACCAGGAGGATAATTAATTTGTGGGCTCACTATTCTTTCAGAGTCACCAGATCCTCAGGGTCTGCGCACATTCCCAACATGTCCACCACAAGACAGCTCCAATACTCTGAATAGAATGTCACAGAGTCTAAAAAAGTCCAAGTGGGGAAAAGGGGATTAGGTAGGGAACAGCTGGGAAGGAGACCTGTAGGAAGCAAAAGGTTAAAACACACAATATCAAAATTATATCATATTAATATTCACTAGATTAAGATTCTAAGCATTGTCATATTGTAACCATGGATAACTTAAGCATGGACTAATTAACTAGGCCTCAAGACGTCTGGTTACCTGGGAAGAAATTAAGAATCATTAATACAACTTCTCAATAAAACCTCTTAATGAATTGTTACACATTGACTAGAAACATAAGCACCCTCTAGAATTATGTCTTCAGAATCAATATACAGTCTTTTTGCATGAGGACAAGGAAATAATCTGAGCGTTTTCTGGAACACCATAGGAGTTGTATTAAGGGGCTTATTATGCACATATAATGTAACATCTAGAATTCTAACACTTCGTTTTTAAATCCAGAAACATGAATTGCGCACATTGCTGATTTCCACAAGAATATGTAAACGCCATGAAATGGTTGCACACAATAAATATCATGAGTTAAGCACAAGAAATGAATCACGCGTCTTGCCGATTCGAATGCCACCATGTAAATGCCATGAAATGTTAGCGCACAATGAATAACATGAATTAAGCACAATAAATGAATCGCGCGGTTTGCCGATTCGAATGCTACCTTGTAAATGCCATGAACTGGCAGCATACAATGAATAACATGGATTAAGCACAAGAAATGAATCGCACGTCTTGCCGATTCAAATGCTACCTTGTAAATGCCATGAAATGGTAGCGTACAATAAATATCATGAGTTAAGCACAAGAAATGAATTGCGCGTCTTGCCGATTCGAATGCTAACTTGTAAATGCCATGAAATGATAGCACACAATGAATAACATGGATTTAGCACAAGAAATTAATCAGGCGTCTTGCCGATTCGAATGCTAGCATAAAAATGCCAGAAAAAGCGAAGCGCACATTCACACGCACAAGGTAAAATTATTTATCATGAAAATTAGGCCCAAGAACTCAAAAGCCTTCGAGAACAGGATAGGGGGCCTAGCCCGACCTCCGTCTTACTGCCCTGATCAAGCATCACCAACAAAGTGAAGGGCAAGGCCTGGAAGATCAAAGTAGGCATCCGGAACAGGAGCTCAGGAAGTTGCTGCTGCTCTGCACCGGGACCTCTGAATAGTGAGCACGTGGAGCTGGGCTGGCTCCTTTATACAGAGTCTTGGCCCAGCCCACAACCACACCCAGTCATGCTGCAGATGAAGCTTCAGGACGGCCCTGGAAAGGGACCTCACCCTGACACACTCTGAAAGCCTGCAGCAATAAATTGCAAATGAACAGTATTTATAAGCACCTTGAATATAAGTCTTCAGGATTAAACTCTGCAATGCAAAAGGTTAAACAACAGCACATCAGCATAATGCATGAATTACGTTATCTTGGAAGTGCTGGATTTTTGCATTCCAGTCACTGGTAGAGCGCGCACAGCCCTGATGTTGACAGGCGGGGAGTATGTGTGCTCGGCAGTGGCGGGGTGGGAGGTCATGCATTTCTGCCAACAAGGTCCTGGCGGTGACTGGTGGCTGGGATTTTTTTGGCAGATTCAGATTTTTGCAACTTTATATGGCGGGTTTCTGTTCACCGCCAATGGTGGTATTTTGTTCACCGTCGCCATGGCAAGGAACGGTGTTTACTGCCATGTTCATAATGACCCCCTAAGTCTGCTCTGAGCAGCGTCAGGATTCGATGCAAGGCAGGCTGGGAGAATGGCATGGTGGTGGTGGCAGCGAGTGAAGGTAAGTGTAATCTTAAAATTAAATTAATTCCCCCTCCCCCCAGCCTCGCACGTGCTGCCCCGCCCCCCCTTCAAAGCCCTGCAAGCCTCTCCTATTCATGGATATATATATATATATATATATATATATATATATATATATATATATATATATATATATATATATATATATATATATATATATATATATATATATATATATATATATATATATATATATATATATATATATATATATATATATATATATATATATATATATATAAAAACGAATTCCTGTTTTCCATTCATATGAAATAAGGGATACCGTTTAGCTCGCACGCACACTGGGTGCCTGTTTTCTTTCCATTAATTGGTGGAGGAAAGAAACGTACATGTTAGGAAACACCTGATGTGAAGTGTTATTACGGGCACTGCTGATGTCGGATGCTAACCTGCAATGCCGTGTTGGAGGAGAGGGTACATAAATATTTATCCTTTTTTTTTCTCCAAGATTTGTGGTCTGCTGGTGAGCTGCGTAAACGCTGGTGGTGAGGGAAAAGCGCTACTGCTAGCTCTTAAAGACAAACCATCCCTCCCCCCCTCTTCAGAGAAAAGCCTGCACTCCAGATTCTAAGTAGTTACTGTTTATTCCATTCAGTGCCTGCCACAGAGCGAAAGCGTTTCGGCTGCTTCCTCAGCCTTTATCAACTGAAAAGCACCATGTTTAAAAGTAATTTATAATGACCATGTGAGGCCAATTAGTCGTGTTTACTTTTTGTTTCTTTTGATTCATGGTCAGAGAGTTTAATGTTGATATATGTATTTGCTGATGTCTGTGACACCTCTGCATATAAATAGTACTCCAACCTATATTCAAAAAGTTGATTTACATGGCTGCATAGCCATAATATGAGGGTTTACAGAGTGAGACGAGCAGATGCAGCACTATCTATTTTCAAGAAATATATTTTGGGGAATATATATATACACACATAGTCACTGAAAAACAAAGGTTACAGTGAAGTTATAATTAGGAAATAGAATTTAAAAAAACCTTTGACACTGAAAAATCAAAGGTTACAAGGACAATATAGTTAGGGTCAGATTTACATGCACAAAACCACAGAAATTCAACGGTTATAGTTCTACTTATATTAATAAACTATAACTCGTGCCCTAGGGTAACTACACCTCTCACCCTCACCATGTACCATTTTCTCATCAATACTTTTACTGCAAAAGTTGAAAGATGTCATCTGTAATATGTGAGGTAATTAACAGTGCATGGCAAGGAAGTGAGTTATAGTTATAGTTACTTGAAATAACTCTAATTATAACAGCGGAATTTCTATGGTTTTGTACGTTTAAAATGTGAGCTGAACTATAACGTCCCTGCCTCCTTTGTTTTTTAAGTGAATTTTTATGTTTCTTTCAAATTGTACTTCCTAACCATAACGTCCCTGTAACCTTTGTTTTTTTCAGTGAGTTTCTATGTTTTTTTAACGTAAAGTAATTTCAAATACTATGGGCCTGATTATGACCCTGGCGGACTGCGGAGGCCGTCCGCCAAGGTACCGCCGCTGAATGACCGCACCGCGGTCAAAAGACCGCGGCGGCCATTTAGACATTTCCTCTGGGCCGGCGGGCGCTCTCCAAGAGAGCGCCCGCCGGCCCAGAGGAAATGCCCCTGCAACGAGGACGCCGGCTCAGAATTGAGCCGGCGGAGTTGCAGGGGTGCGACGGGTGCAGTTGCACCCGTCGCGTATTTCAGTGTCTGCTTAGCAGACACTGAAATACTTTGCGGGGCCCTCTTACGGGGGCCCCTGCCGTGCCCATGCCATTGGCATGGGCACGGCAGAGGCCCCCAGGGGCCCCGCGGCACCCCCTACCGCCATCCTGTTCCTGGCGGGCGAACCGCCAGGAACAGGATGGCGGTAGGGGGTGTCAGAATCCCGGTTTGCCTCTTCTGACCGCGGCCGAACCGCCGCGGTCAGACTGCCCTGGCCCCGGCCCCGACCCTGGCCCCGGCGGTCTTAGACCGCCGGGGTCAGAATGACCCCCTATATGTTAATCCAACCACACTGAAGACCAAAGGCCATGCACGAATAAGGTAGGCTGCAGGGCCTGATCTGTGTCCATGCCCTGAGGCCACCTACCTATAACCACCCAACCCTGTGCATGCATGGCCTTCGCCAACATGCTGTGGCTTTTTTAACGTAAAATAATTTAAATTTCTATACATTAATCCAACCACAGCCGCGCACTACCTTTGGCAGTGCACAGCAGAGTTTGGCCACAGGCTGTGGATCCTGACAAAATATTATTTTTTAAAGTTTTTTTGCTCTGGGTTTCCCGCGCTTGCTTTTAATATTGCCCTGAGGTGGGCCAGGTCCTGGGCCATTCCCAAAATATAAAGGAGGGGGTACACAGGGTCCCCCTCCTAGGGCTTATTAAAGCCCTGGGGACCAAGGCCTCCCAAGGGCTGAAGAATCTAATATAGGGGTGCCACGTGTACCCCCCTGAAGACCCACCCCCCTGAAGGCCCAGAAGACCACCATGTTCCTGAGGCAACAACATTATACTTTTGCAGAGGGCTGTGGACCCCCTACCCCTGGAGACCACCAGCTGCCTAGGAATAAAAACAAATTATGCAGCGTTACACACGGACCCCCCTGGGTTCAATGGACTCCCACCTCCCTGGGGCAGCAGCATCATAGCTGTGCCGTGAAGTCTACCCCCCGGGTCCTAGGGAGCACCACCTCCCTGGGGTCAAAACAAATTATGCAGAGGGCTGCACAGACCTTCCCCCGCCGAGGCCCCAATGACCTCCGCCTCCCCAGTGCTACATTTTTTCAAAAAATGTGCAGGAGGACACCACCTCCTCAGGGCCACAATAAATTTGAAATAGGGGGACCAGCACTTCCCTGAGGTCATAAACATTTTAAAAATCATAGAGGGGGCCATGCGCCCCCCCCCTCTTGGAGCCATATATGACCCTGGGGACTGCCACCTCCCAAAGCTGGCTCCTACTACCTAGCTGTTTGCTTATGCTTGGCAGGAGATGACAGCTCCGGTCAAGCAAAAACAATCATAACTCAGTTCCCAGCAAGTGGGAGCATTAAAACTGCTCCCGCTTGGTGGGAGTGGAGTTTTCAACTCTTTCCCTGCCCGCTGTCATGCGGGCAAGGAAAGAAATGAAAAAATAGCTCCTGTACACAGGGAGCTGCATTTTGAGCAGCTCCCTGTGTATGGGAGCAATGCCGGCCTCTGCAGGAGGCAGGGAGCTGGCTGGGACCACGGGGACCTTGAGGTTCCCTCCACAGTCCCCATCAATCACTACTGGTTCCCCTGGGTGGGGTCAGGGTTCCCAGGATGATGTAACTGGGCAGAGGGGGGATGGGATCACTGGGGATGACCTTGAGGTTCCCTCCATGGTCCCCTAACTAGAGAGGTTTCTCTGATTCTGTCTTTGATATTATTCATTTAGATATGGAATAAGCACCATTCAATGATTAGCACTTTTGTGAGAAGACATTTGTTGTGTTGCTCAAACGTCACTTTATTCCTGGTTCACTATATTGTGGAACAGCAGGTCTGAACAGCTGACATGACTGCAGACAGCTGATATTCGCATGACAGGGGTACTCAGTACATATTTGTACAGCACTTAATTTGTAAATAAAAACGTGCCGGTGCCCAAAGCTCTCCTCTGAAACATGCGGTTGCTGCAATTAAATGTGCGAGCAGGGAATACTGAGGCAACATAGTCTTGAAGCCCTTTCGGGCCTCTTTGAACCATTTGCAGCCTTTCCCTGCCCCATCAGCTCACTCTTACAGCTTTCTGCTTTCTCACACTTTTTCTATTTTCTCTTCCTCCTTTATTCCCATATGTGCCTTTTGCTCACAGTAAATGCTTGAGGCAGAAAAATAAGTGCTGGCCCTCAAAAATAGGTGCCAGTGCCCCACACAGGAAACCACCGGCTCAAATTAAGCACTGTATTTGTATAGTATGGTGCAAAATGATGCACATTTTCAAAATGCCACTTTCACATTCACAGTTGCTGCAGGTTTGTAAATATTGTAAAATATTGACAAGCACAATTTATTTTAGTGCACATATCTACCCCTTATCAGTTATAGGGATAGCAAGTTCCACTTCAATTTGAAATGTTGTGTTTCATTGAAGTAACCCTGTCCGTTTTAAAGCTTCACTCTTTATGGTGTCAAGATTCCTCTCCATGAGACAAAGTTATCAAGTAACAATTCACGCCCGTGCTGATATTGTGTATTAAAGTGCATATTGCTTGTGACTGAAGATATTATCAAATGCTTTTCTCGACAGTCCCGCTCAGCCATCCAATTCCACTAAAATGTAAAACATATTAGAGTGACCAGAGGTCCGGGATTTCCCAGGAGAGTCCCATTTTTTCGTGGACTGTCCTGCCGTCCTAACACTTTGAATAAAAACTGAAAAATGTCCCGGTTTTGGGGGAAGGGACAAATAAGCTAGCAATCAATCAATCAAGGAATTTGTAGAGTGCACTACTCACCCGTGAGGGTCTCAAGGCGCTGAGGGGGGAGGGGAAGTGTTGCTACTGCTCGAATAGCCAGGTCTTGGGGGGGGCGCTGCTACTGCTCAAACAGCCAGGTCTTGAGGAGTCTCCTGAAGGTAAGGAGATCCTTGGTCTGACGCAGGTGGGTCAGAAGTGTGTTTCACATCTTGGTGGCGAAGTGCGAGAATGATCTGCTGCCGGTTGTAGTTCTGTGTATGTGTGGGACGGTTGCGAGGGCAAGGTCGGCGGAGCAGTGCTGTCGGGTCAAGGTGTAGAAGGAGAGCTGCCTGTTGAGGTATTCTGCTCCGGTGTTGTGCAGTGCTTTGTGAGCGTGGGTGAGGAGTTTGAAGGTGATTTTTTTGTTGACAGAGAGCCACTGCAGGTCTCTCAGGTGCCCTGTGATATGGCAGAGGCAGGGGATGTTCAGGATGAGGCGTGCGGAGGCGTTCTGGAAGCGTTGCAGCCTTTTCTGGAGTTTGGCTGTGGTTCCTGTGTAGAGGGCATTGCCATAGTCCAGTTTGCTGCTTATGAGGGCTTGGGTGACTGTTCTTCTGGTTTCCCTGGGGATCCATTTGTAGATCTTTCGGAGCATGCAGAGGGTTTTAAGGTAGGAGGCGGAGATGGCGTTGACTTGCTGGGTCATGGATAGTGAGGAGTCCAGGATGAATCCTAGGTTGCGTGCATGGTTGGTAGGGGCGGAGCGAATCCGAGAGTGGCAGGCCACCAGGAGTCATCCCATGCAGAGGGGGTGGAGCCGAAGATGAAGACCTCCGTCTTGTCGGAGTTGAGTTTGAGGCAGCTGTTCTTCATCCACTAAGCGATGGCCTTCATTCCTTCGTGGAGGTTGGTCTTGGCAGAGTCCTTGGTGAGAGAGAGGATCAGCTGGGTGTTATCGGCATATCAGATGATGTTGAGGTTGTGAGATGGGGCGATGTTAGCGAGCGGAGCCATGTAGATGTTGAAGAGCATGGGCTGAGGGGAGAACCCTGGGATACTCCTCAGATGATTTTGGTGGCTTTAGAGCAGAATGGAGGGAGGCTGTCAACATCTAGGCAGTGCGCGCTCTACGGGCGACTGGAATGCAAAAACTCAGCACTTATGAGATAACGTAATTCATGCATTATGTTGATATGTTGTTTAACTTTTTGCATTGCAGAGTTTAATCCCGAAGACATATATTATAGGTGCTTGTAAATACTGTTCATGTGCAATGTATTGCTGCAGGCTTTCAGAGTGTGTCAGGGTGTGGTCCTTTTCCAGGGCCTTCTAGAAACTTCCTCTTAAGCATGACTGGGTGTGGTTTGTGGGCTGGGCCAAGACTCTATAAAAGGGAGCCAGCCCAGCTCCACGTGCTCACTATTCAGAGGTACTGGTGCAGAGCAGCAGCAACTTCCTGAGCTCCTGTTCCGGAGGCCTACTTTGATTCTCCAGGCCTTACCTTTTCACTTTGTTGGTGATCCATGATCAGGGCGGTAAGACGGAGGTCGGGCTGGGCCCCCGATCCTGTTCTCGAAGGTTTTCGAGTTCTTGGGCCTAATTTGCATGATAAAACATTTTGGCTCTTGTGCATGAGAATGTGCGCTTGGTGTTTCATGGCATTTACATGCTGACACTTGAATCGGCAAGATGCGCAATTCTTTGCTCGTGTACAACTCTTGATATTCATTGTGCATTACCATTTCATGGCATTCACATGGTGGCATTCGAATCGGCAAGATGCGCAATTCATTTCTTGTGCTTAAGTCATATTATTAATTGTGCGCTACCATTTCACTGCATTCACATGGTGGCATTCGAATTGGCAAGACGCGCAATTCATTTCTTGTCCTTAATTCATGTTATTCATTGTGCGCTACCATTTCATGGCATTCACATGGTGCCATTCGAATCGGCAAGACGCGCAATTAATTTCTTGTGCTGAATTCATGTTATTCACTGTGTGCTACCATTTCATGGCATTCGCATGGTGGCCTTCGAATCTGCAAGATGCGCAATTCATTCCTTGTGATTAATTCATGAATATTCAGTGTGCGCTACCATTTCATGGCATTCGCAAGGTAGCATTCGATTCGGCAAAACGCGCGATTCATTTCTTGTGCTTAATTCATGATATTTATTGTGTGTTACCATTTCCTGGCATTTACGTGGTGACATTCGAATCGGCAAGATGCGCGATTCATTTCTTGTGCTGAACTCACGTTACTCACAGTGCGCTACCATTTCACAACATTTACATGGTGGCATTCGAATCGGCAAGACGCGCGATTCATTTCTTGTGCTTAATTCATGTTATTCATTGTGCGCAACCATTCCATGGCATTTACAAACTCTTGTGGAAATCCGCAATGTGCTCAATTCATGTTCCTGCATTCTAAGAAACTAAAGTGCTAAGAGTCTAGACGTCATATTGTGTGTGCATAATAAGTTCCTTAAGTACAATTCCTATGGTGTTATAGAATTCATTCATATTATTTTCTTGTCCTCATGCAAAAGACTATGCTTGAATTTGAAAACGTAAGTCTGGAAGGTTCTGATGTTTCTAATTCATGTGTAACATGTCATTGAGAGGTTCATTGAACAGTTGTATTAATCCTTCTTGATTCCTTCACAGGTAACCAGACATCTTGAGGCCCAACTATTAAGTTCATGCTTAAGTCATCCATGTTTCCTCAGTCTAAGTATTATTTCATGTTCCGAGTATCACTGAACTCTAGACTCAACCGAGTAGTATTTCATGTTCCGAGTATCACTGAACTCTAGACTCAACAGAGTGTTATTTCATGTTCCGAGTATCACAGAACTCTAGACTCAACAGAGTGTTATTTCATGTTTCGAGTATCACTGAACTCTAGACACAACAGAGTGTTATTTCATGTTCCGAGTATCACAGAACTCTAGACTCAATAGAGTGTTATTTCATGTTCCAAGTACCATTGAACCCTAGATTCAACAGAGAATTTTTATGAATCTAAATGTGGTTTGATTCTGATGTTGTGTTGTTTAACCTTTTGTTTCCTGTAGGTCTCCTTCCCAGCTGTTCCCTTCCTAATCCCCTTTTCCCCACTTGGACTCTCTTCAACTCTGTGACATTCTAATCAGAGTATTGGAGCTGTCTTGTGGTGTACATGTTGGGAACGTGCACAGACCCCGAGGATCTGGTGACTCTGACAGAGGCAGACTCTCTGAGTTCTGCCGGTGAGAAAGGAGGTGACCCAGTCCAGGAATCTGTTGCGGATTCCTGCATTGCTTAGGCATGTGCGTAGGGTGTGGTGTCAGACGGTGTCAGATGCGGCTGAGAGGTCCAGGAGGATGAGGGCTGCGGTTTTGCCATTGTCCAGTATGGTTCTGATGTTGTCAGTGGTGGCGATGAGGGCAGTTTCGGTGCAGTGGTTGCTGAGGAATCTGGATTGGGAAGGGTCCAGAGTGCTCTTCTTGAGGAAGCAGGTCAGTTGTCTGTTTATAGCTTTCTCGATGACTTCTGCTGGAAAGGGGAGCAGGGAGATAGGCCGGAGGTTCTTGAGGTCCTTTGGGTCCGCCTTGGGTTTTTTGAGGAGGGCGTTGATCTTGGCGTGTTTCCAGCTCTCTGGGAACATTGCATTTGAAATAGAGTGCAGTCTGGCATTCCCTCTGGCCCTTTCTTGTTAACAAAAAGTTAATAATTTTATGTTTTTTAAAGACTCCCCTGCTGTACTTTAGTTTCTTACTGAAGTAGCACAGCAGGATGTAAAGAGGGGCTAAGTAGCAACAAGAAGACCCTCAGGTGATGTCCAAGATCGTGAGCTTTCTCCTTAACTTTATCACAACTGAGAGAGGAGAGGGGACATTTAATGAAGACACTTAGCTATTTTCGTTTACATTGTGAAAAGGTCGGCCATCTTTATTGCAAAGTCACGTTTCAAAAAGCAGACCTGTACGTTTTTTTGCTGGCCTTTACTGTAGCAAAGACAAATATATTTTTATGGATCCTTGTGCATCTTTCCACGTTCTACCACCAAAATTTCTCAACAGTTTTCAGTGCGCCCTTGTTTTCAGAGAGGATAGACTCAGTACAGAGGGAGACGCGTTTTTATGTATGTAGGTGCAAAATTAGCCTTTATCTGAAAGCAATTTAGTTAAACATTTATCACTGTGAATATAAATTGCAATTAATTCACTATAGTGTCATATTGCTCGTCTTTTCTATGTTGATCAGTTCTGTCAATTAAGTCTTTCTGTGCCCCTCAATCAATGCAATGGTATATAGTCCTACTTCTATTTTTGAGGATTGTCCCGGTTTTATGTTTACAAAATTTGGTCACTCTAGAACATATGTAATTACCAGGTTCAGTCTTCACACTTAGATGACAGACAACATACTAACTTCTGCAGAAACACAGCATTTGGTGAACTCCGATATTTGAAATAATTATTTCAATGTAAAAAAGAAGTGTGCTTAGTTCCAAGCAATTTTTGCAGGGCACCACTCATAAACATTCAACCTGGCGGAATTAAATCATCACTCCATGTTATTTCTCTTGGAGGCTCGTATGTACTAAAACATTACAATTCATTGACGGTGCCTATCAACTCAACATTTCGACTAACATTTGTCGCTGTGGGAGGCTCCAGATTTCACTCCGACGAGAAAGCATTTGCTGCGGAGGTGGATGGAGAGCTCACGGAAATGTTGCAGCGAGGGTTAGCGGGGAAAGGGAGGAGAGACATCGCTCCTTTATTAGCTTTGCTTACATTTTTATCCAGCCCCTTCTGGCTGCAGTGATCTGATCTCTACTTCCCCTCTTAAGACCCTTTTTTGACGACCAATGGAGCGCGTGCCAATTCTTCCTACTCTTGTATTGGATTCTAGTCAAATCACATCTGTTTTGTTTCAGAGACCTGTCAAATGCAAGAGGGCTTGGAGGAGTTGACAGCTTTCTACAGTCAGCAGATGTAGGGGGGAGGGGGAGAAAACTAACTTAATCTGGGATACGACTGAGTGCCTCGCTTCTATCTATAGATCGCTTTTGGGAGGGGTGCCAGGGGCAGTCATCACGGGCTTGTCCCTCACAGAGTGCTCGCAGACAAATCATAATATGCAGCCTTGACATACTGAGTACAGCGCCGTTTGGAAATAATTATATTTCCCAACCAGTGCCACGGCACTGACTCCTTTCGGCCTCTGCACGCGTGTCTTCACTTTAGCTGGTTGGTTTTGTTAGGTAACATATTTTGCCAAGAGTAACAGGAATCTTGAAGCTGAAGCATTCTCAGAAGCCCCTCTGTTCGACCCCAGGGCTTTGGCAAGTAGAATCTTGCACGGCGTTTACACAATTACAGTGTGCGGACTCGGGGGAGATTTTTTTTTTTTTTTTTAACCAAGTACAACCTATTGCCAAGGTTTCTGAAAGAACATTGCTTTTTGACAAATGTTTGCCGTTCGCAAGGGTCGAGTTTTTAAACCTATCTAAAGGCCAGATAATCGTTACTAAAACGTATGGTTCATAACTGTTACATTAGAGTAGTAGCATTTCCTGTAGATGTTATTCGCTGCTTTTTTGTGGCAGGTTTTTTTGGGGGGTTTTGGTTAACTATATCGTTATTACAACCTCGTAAACTAGATTATATTATTTTTATGAGAGGGTGAAAGAATGAAATCCAATTTTATCTGTGCAGCGTGCCACCCCGGCATGTGTTTCTTTTGTCCTTCTAACTCAGTGATCGAAGTGCATTCTAAAAGCTATGGGGACTGTGATGCTGCGAGCAATTGGGGCGGAATGAGTGAGGGTGGGGTCAAGAAGAAAACAATATATTCTGTAACTTTTTTCCTTCTTTCACCTTCCGGTAACTACTTATAAAACAGCACAGCTTAAAAGAAAAATAAGTGCCAATTATGTTAATCAGTGGGAAATGCACTTTCGTACATTATGAAATATCTATTAGTTAATGCACTGCACCAGGGAGCCACAGAACTGAATCCTGGTTGGTGCAATGGAGAATAACAGCTGGCCTTTGTTTAGTGCTACTTAAGTCCCAGCCTGTGACAGAAAGCATTTATTTATTAAAATTATAAATCATTATTGTAAATTTGCATTACACACAGTATAAGATAGGGTGCTGCAAAAGGGTTCAAGACACATAAGTACCTCAAAAATATCCGTTTCAGTAAAACTCTAACTATACTTAATGCACTTTTTTAACATTGTCTTTTGAAAACACACATTTCAGAGCTTAGCTCGTAGCTCCCTTATAACAACTCTAAAAAGGAAAATAATGTGTGACATCAGAAAGCTTAAAGCGATTTCATCAGTTAAAGACAATTCCAGCCTCCAAACACCCTTTGCATTTGCAGATTGTCTAATAGTGCACATTTGCACTTCTTTCAGGGAAGCAGGCACCCTTGCAAGAATGTTTAGCTGTCTGTCCCTCCCTCGGTTTCACAGCACAGGAGACTCCCTGCCTTTAACTTCAGCTGAAGCATGTACGCTCTGGGAATTAATCACTCTCTGACTTAATCGCTCTGAGGTGGGTGTATTTTCACAAAAAGTAGGGGAACTGTTTTTCCAATATTAAAATAGTATGGGCACGTCGTGCCCCTCAGATGCCCCCCCAACTTTTGACAACTGCTCTAACTTGATGCACCTTTCGAGGTCAGACCTACCAGTGTGGTTCCAAAAGACCTATTGAGGGTTTACTAAGGGTTGGCCTTATGGCTACTGTTAGAAATGGGGTCTTTGGTTGACAGTCAGGTTACCCCCTGTTCAAGCAAGGACCCTCACTCTAGTCAGGGTAAAAGAGAATCACCCCCAGCTAACCCCTGCTTACCCCCTTGGTAGCTTGGCAGAGCAGTAGGCTTAACTTCAGAGCGCTAGGTGTAAAGTATTTGTACCAACACACACAGTAACTTAATGAAAACACTACAAAATGACCCAACACCAGTTTAGAAAAATAGGAAATATTTATGTAAACATAACAAGACCAAAACGACAAAAATCCGACATACACAAGTCAAGTTATGAATTTGTAGAGAGTAAACTAAAAAATAGCGCCTAGAAACAAAAATGCTTCGATGAGATGTTAACACGGCGTTATGACGGAGTCATTCCCAACAAGCCGACATCAGCGGCGCCGGACACGGAGTCGTGTAGACCCCCAAGTACAGTACCTTTGGTGAAGAGTGAAAACAAGCCGAGGCGCGAAGTCGGGGATCGCGGCGTCTGTGCGAAACGTTGAATCCACGCGCTTCGAGCGGCGTCGGTCACGACGGGGTGCGGCGACTTCCATGGAGCCGCGGGGCTGCAGCGGCGTCGGGCCTGCGAAGAGCGTCGCGTTCCAGCGAAGGTCACGGCGTCAGGTGCAGGCGGTGTTACCAGATTCAGCAGAGGCGGCGGTCTGGAGTCGTCAGAAGTCGATTTTCTTGGATTTCCACCAGCTTTCCTTTCAAGGGCCCAGGGACTGGATAGGGCACCACTTGCAGAGCAGGAGTCTCTCCAGAGACTCCAGGTGCTGGCAGAGAGAAGTCTTTGCTGTCCCTGAAACTTCAAACAACAGGAGGCAAGCTCTAACTTAAGCCCTTGGAGATTTCTTCACAAGATGGAAAGCACACAAAGTCCAGTCTTTGCCCTCTTACTCTGGCAGAAGCAGCACTGCAGGAAAGCTCCACAAAGCACAGTCACAGGCAGGGCAGCACTTCTTCCTCAGCTATCAGCTCTTCTCCAGGCAGAGGTTCCTCTTGGTTCCAGAAGTGTTTCTAAAGTCTGTAGATTTGGGTGCCCTTCTTATACCCATTTTAGTCTTTGAAGTCACCTTTCTTCAAAGGGGACTCACACCTACTTGTGAAATCCTGCCTTGCCCAGGCAAGGCATCAGACACACACCAGGGCGTTGGAGTCTGCATTGTCAGAGGCAGGCACAGTCCTTTCAGGTGAGAGTGACCATTCCACCCCTCCCTCCTAGCAGAGATGGCTAATCAGGAAATGCAGGTTACAACCCAGCTCCCTTTGTGTCACTGTCTAGTGTGAGGTGAAAAACAACCCAACTGTCAAGCTGACCCAGACAGGGAATCCACAAACAAGACAGAGTCACAGAATGGTTTAAGCAAGACAATGCTCACTTTCTAAAAGTGGCATTTTCAAACGCACAATCTTAAAATCAACTTTACTAAAAGATGTATTTTTAAATTGTGAGTTCAGGGACCCCAAACTCCACATGTCCATCTACTCTCTAGGGGAATCTACACTTTAATCATATTTAAAGGTAGCCCCCATATTATCCCATGAGAGAGACAGGCCTTGCAACAGTGAAAAACGAAATTGGCAGTATTTCACTGTCAGGACATATAAACCACATTACTATATGTCCTACCTTATCCATACACTGCACCCTGCCCTTGGGGCTACCTAGGGCCTACTGTAGGGGTGCCTTACATGTAAGAAAAGGGAAGGTTTAGGCCTGGCAAGTGGGTACACTTGCCAAGTCGAATTTACAGTGTAAAAATACACACACAGACACTGCAGTGGCAGGTCTGAGACATGATTACAGGGTTACTTGTGTGGGTGGCACCATCAGTGCTGCAGGCCCACTAGTAACATTTGATTTACAGGCCCTGGGCACCTCTAGTGCACTTTACTAGGGACTTAACAGTAAAAAAAATATGCCAATCATGGAGAACCAATTACGTACACATTTGAAACAGGAGCACTTGCACTTTAGCACTGGTTAGCAGTGGTAAAGTGCCCAGAGTAACAAAAACAGTAAAATCAGAGTCCAGCACACATCAACAACCTGGGGAACAGAGGCAAAAAGTTAAGGGAGACCACGCCAAGGATGAAAAGTCTAACAGCTACTCTTAATTACTTGCTTCTCGTTCAAATGCTTTCCTTGTCCCAACTTGTCCATCTTCTGTTTGCCCCCACCCTAGCGCAAACTCTCTTTCCCATCATTCTAATTGGGTACTTCTGTCTTTCCATTGCTCACGTTGAGGATATCTTTCAGCTCTCACTCTCATGTGCATCTCCCCTTGCCAAATACCCACCCTCAGTTCTCTGTCTTACTGTATTCCCTGCATTTGAAGCTATCTTTCTTGTGCTTCTCTTCTCTCTCAAAAAGTCCCCTCCTACCAGCGCTCTGTGTTGCTTTCTCAGTTGTGTGCTTCTTCTTCAGCCATGGTGTTGGTCTCTTGTGTGCTGATTTTCCCTTCTACAGCCCACTCCCAATTGCTGTCCCTCTACACGATCTTCCAATACCCACCATCTTTTTTTAATGCTTTTATAATATTATTATTTTTATACTGATGACAATCAGGCTGCAAATCGCTGCAAAAAAGCCACTTTAGCACTATTTTCTTTTCAATTTTTTTATTTACTGATCCATCTCGAATTTGTAAATAAAAAAGGCATCTACATAATTTTATAGGCACATATGCGTAATGCATGCACATGCCATCACATCATGTACGTATCTGCAAAATTATACAGTCGATGTGGCCACATAATCGTTTTTATTTTATTTTTTTACTCTGAGCCATGTTGCTCAGCATCGCCAAAAGGCACTGCAAAGTGAATATGTCCCGAAGGAGAGACTTAGTCACTTTTCCAATCTTTGATACTTTTTGACACCACCTTTACTGTATATACAGTTCAGTATTTTGATATCTTTTTAAAATGTTAATTATTTAAATTGTACAACCCTGCCTGGGCATGCACATTATGTGATAATTGTTTTGTCCCAAATCAACCCTATGCCACTTTCATTGATCTAGAGTCGAATAGTAGTCTTGGTCTACATAGGCTTGCTAGGCCAACTTCACATCGCAGACTGCTTAGAGTGTTAAATCTACTTTATTTGGGATCTCCTGTTTTTTTTCCTGTGATTTCAGGAAGGTCAGGGAAAAAGCCTGAAAAACGGAAACTCCTAACCAAATTGATAACTTAATGTACTCGTTTTGTATTTGTCTTATCATTTGTGATGATGCTATTTATAATGCACAGCCGTTCCTACACCAGAGTCATAAAGCTCAATTTAAAGTGTCTCCATGTTTAAATGACCACACCCCAATTTTGAGAATTTATGTATGTCCTCTGTGAGTCGTCCGAGTTGCCAAATTAATCTTCCTTCCTTCCACGTTCCAGGTATTAAACTCCTGGCTGGCCATCCCCCATGTCAAAGACATTTTCAAATAGTTGGTTGAAAGGCACAGTAATCTGTTTTCTGAGTCAGAGCCAATTTAGTGCCTACATCAGTGTCCAGGAATGGTTCCAATTATTCGGGAGAAAAGTTTTCGAAAGTTTCATGTGGAGTTCTTACAGATAACCATACACCTCAGCCTCCAGTGCCTGTAAAGAATGATGATATGTCTGTTACTAGTTCCAGTTGAGGTTTGATGCATGCAGCTTTAGGTGTCACTTCACAAGGTCCTATAAACCAGTGTTTTTAGAACCACAACCTAATTTTTAATACAACAAACTTTTGTGACCCTCCCTTAAAGTTAAATAGATGAGTGAGGCTATTTTTAAAGCATCGTGTGGTAGCGCACTGTCATATACATTCAGGACATTTCCACTGAAATGGTCTCTAAATTTGCAGAAACAAACAGTTTTACTGATTAAACTATATTGCACACAAACAATGTGTGTGAAAATGGTCTCCATGTATGTTTATTTCTGCATCACCAAGAAAAGTGTCTTGATTTTTTATGATCCTATTAACATCTTTGTTTTCATCATGGTTCAGAAATACAAAAGAAAATATGATTCAGGTTTTCTTTCCTAATTGCTGAATGTGTAATGTTCATTTTTAAGGCATTTAAATTGTTGTTTTATGTTATGAAAAAATGAAACCTTACAGCCTTTACTTTCACACTTCAAGTATCCCAGCAAGATTGTCACATATTTAACTTTATTTTTCTTTCTCTGACTGCAAAGTAAGAGGAGTTTGTAAACATCAGTCCTCATGTTAAAAAACATAACCAGCAGAATACTTAGGCTGATCTTTGACTTTTGTATTTGAAGCACAGTAAATGTGGCAAGATAAATACAGAATTTAAGGACATCTTTATTTATTGCTTGGACGTTCACAAACCTACCAAAAGTCAGCTCAGGACCCACCAGTGGGTCACAAACCACTGTTTGGGAAACACTTCTTTAAAGTATTACTAAATCCAGAATAAGTCCAAAGAATTTTATGAGTGCTTCACGGGTCAGTTGACATTTGTGATTTCTCTATCTGGGTGTCAGAGAAGTGGGGCAGGTATCTTCATTTTCTGCTACAAGCCAAGTTTAGTTTGGTTTAGTTTATTTATTGTTTCAGCTTACAAGTGTATGCCATTCAATGGAAAAGACATAGGGCCTCATTACGAGAGTGGCGGTCTTCAGACTGCCACACTCGCAGTGGCGGTCAGGACTGCCACTATTCCAGTGGTCCGACCACCACATTAAAACCATGGCGGTTAGACCGCCACGGTTCTGCCAGTACCTCCAGGATCCATGATTTCGGCGGCTTAGCGGTGGCAGAGATCATAATCTGCCAGGGCCGCTTTGCATTTAGTGCTGCCTTGGGGATTACGACCTTGTTCTCCGCCAGGTTTTTTATGGTGTGAAGGGAACCCCTGCCCAGCACCATTGCAATGTTCACTGTCTGCTTTGCAGACACTGATCATTTTGAGGGTGCTGGTGCACCCTGCGGGCTACAGCATTGCCACCGGCTTGATTATGAGGCAGAGACAATTTTGAAGCCTCTTTCCTGCTAGGTCAGCAGGTGGAAACTGAGGTTTCCACCCCGCCCCGACATAGCAGGAAACTCTTAATAACTTTGGCGAAGAAGTCACCATGTAGGCGATGGCCACCCGGTCATGAGTTTGGCGGATGGGCTTTCCCGTCTGCCAATCTCTTAATTAGGCCCATAGTAATACAAAAACATTATTAAAACATCTGTTAACAAATTTAATTTGTCTGAACAATTTCATGAAATACTCTGCTTTCAAAAGTATTAAAACAACCAAATAACATATAAAAATGCTACAGTCTCACCCCTGGCTTCTAGGATCACCTTGCTATTCTCCTAAAATGCAATGTGCATGTGGCTGTTAATTTCTCATTTGATTTTATATCAACAGGTAATACCAATTGCATACAACACATTTAAAAACTCATGGTATGTGCCATATACTCATAAAAAGTACTCTCTTTCCATCATCTTTGCTCTTTCTGATGTGTCTGTGGCATGAATTTCCTATGTAATACAAAGCACATGCATTATAGTAGTAGCCATCACGATTGCATGACTTTTACCAATTCCAGTCAGCCGCAGATCTTAAATCAGGGGTAAAAAACATAATTAACTTTGAATTTTGTGGCAGGAGATAAAAATTTCAATACATTATATTTTTCAAAAACAGGGCCATGATATAATCTCCTTGCTGTCAAAGTGCATAAAAGTCTAAAGTGCAGAAGTGCTTCATAACCACCTTGCATACAACTGCAGGTTGTGTCACAGGTTAATATTCGACCAGTTCCTTGTAGAGGTCTTTACCTGGATCAATCGTACCCTACATTTTAAAAATGAGGCTCTCTTCGGTTGTGGAAAAAGGTGATCCATTTATCCCTTTTAGCAAGGAGTGTGTTTAATTTCTTGGAACAATGTAAACAGTGTTGCATGAATGTCGATTTACCTTAAATAAATGAAAGACAAGAGGAGTTTGACAAAGCAGGAACAGTTGGTTTAATTAAATGCAGCAGCCGGGATAGCAGTATAGAGTTGTGGTCGTATGGCTATCTCTCAAAGTTACAGAGTTCTGGGTTTCATTATATATAAATCTCGAAAGGTCATAAAACAATTCTATGGATTCATTGGAGGAAGGAATCCAGGCCTAGTCACAAAGTCATAAATATGACCATTTGTTAAAGAGCGCAGATGGGTCTTGGCCTTGCGTGGACATAATGTGGGCCAGTCGGTAACATGTCCAGTTGTCCGGCATGGGGAGCGCGTGATCACTTCGTGTTGTGTGTGTGTTGTGTTCTGATTGGCTGAGTGTTCCTAACTTCATGTGGCTTCAAATTTTTATGGTGTTTTGGAAACGTGCACCCCTCCGTTCAAATGTGCCTTATTGGGGGCCAATCTCTTACAACTATTGTGGTGTTACTGCCTATCTGAGGGATCAATCTGGGTTTTTGATGTTTGTGTACTGGCTAGGTGCCACCCCACCTGTGATCTGTCAATCAGTTGCTTCAGGCCTAGGTCACAAGGCTTGCCTGACCACATATTTCTGTCTCAGGGTTGATGTGGAGGTCACATCGGGTGGATTTGACAAACAGTTATATGAGTTTGTTGTTACACGTACACATATCATGGCGTACATTGAGATTGTTTTTATCAATATTGACACTCCTCCTCTAGTTGAATTTTCAACGACATCATCCACCCCATACTTCATGATAGTCTCATTATTTGAGGTTTGACGTGTTTCTATGATGTCTATTCTTTCCCTAGTTATTTGAATTCTACCTAATTTGAGGTCTGCGTTTTTACAGCAGGAAACCCCCATTTGTAAGAAGCAACACAAAAACAGCACAAAAATGAGGATCAGCAGCAATGACATGCACAGTTTGGTCCCCCACAGGGTGAACCAGGAAAACCAATCAAATAACTGGTCCTCATCCGGGATACCTCCCTCCTACTTCATGTCGGTTTGTAGATGATGCTGTGCTTGGATGGCTGAAGTTAGTGATACTGAGGATAAATGTACAGCAGGAAACACCAATCTCTGTACACACCCCACCCTCCATTGCAGTCATCAAGTCCAACACATACTGATGTTGCATCGCCATGAGGTGGATTGCTCTAAGTTCTTCCTTGATAGCATTTAGGCCAAGCTCAGTGTCGTTGATCATTTTCAGCATTTCCACCTGGTTATTTGAAACCAGCGGGCGTTTGCTTTTGTCTGTAGGGTGAAGAAGGGTATGGACCCTCCCACGTTTACTTGAGCATCAGAGGATAGTCTGAATTCTTATGGAATGTTCTTGTACTGAACCCAGCCAAAATAATCAGCAGTTCCTTTATCTTGAGCTGATGCACAGAGTTGTTTTCTTCTCTAGCGGATGTTGAAACAACTCAGACAGGCCTTCTCCAGGAATGGCCAGGGTTGGGATGTATATGGTCACGAGGGAGCAGAGGCCCACCATCTGGGGATGAGCTGTGCATAGGTAATTTCTCCAGACTGCCAGTAGAAGTCCATCAGCATGGAGGTCCTCCAGTGCATGTCTTGTACGTGCAGTATTGCTTCACAATTCTCATTTATGGCGAGCGGAATCATCCCTTTGCCTCTTAAACATAAGGAATACAGTGTAAGTTTCTGTACAATTAGGGATTACCCCTTCCCTTCTAACCATGTGTACATATCTATCTCAGCATCCCAGATTTCTTAACATGAGGTATCTATGCTGGTATTCAATCCTTCCCATGGGACTCATTTTCCCTAGTACCACTTAGGTGGATGGCCCAGACATGCTAAGGGACATACTGGGACCACAGAAGGAGGTGGGAGCGGACACGTTTGTTCACCGGTGCTGTGGTTTTATTACCTCCAAGAACCTCTTTTCTGGAAAGTCTTGGGGCCAAACAGTGTCCTCCCCTACAGTGCCTCGTGTGCGGAACCTGTCTAGCTTGGTTTGAATATCGCTAGGCTCGGTGGTACAGTTCGGTGGGATTGGTCTCATATCGAGTGATGTTTAGTACCACCCAATGGGGTTCCACTCTACAAGGTTGCATCTTGGCACTAATCCTAAGTAGGTACAGATGGAAGAGACTTTTTTCTTTCTCAGGGGCTATTCTTTCGGATAAATAAAGCCTGTCTGCACCTACTGTGTGTGGTATCAGTGAACAGACATAGCATGGTCTGGCTGATGTCTGGGTACCCATGGCAGTCACGTGCTGATACCATGTGTTGTGTAAGAATGTGCTGTGTAATGCTTGTGGAATACTATTATTAGGTTCAGTGTAATTGTAAATGATGTGAAAAAGGCACCTATGCAAGTGCTGTAGAAATGTTGAGGTAAGGACTAGGCAGATTTCTGGCTATGGATGAATGCGGCCACACCCACAGCAAGCAGAAAATATACAATGGTGCAAAAATACATAACTTTTGGAACTTTGCAGGTTTCAGGATGGCTTCCCGGTAAGTGCTGCGGTACTGGGGGTCTCTTTGCTTTTGGAAAAAGAGTTTGTATATGAATGTCCATAAAAAACAGTCCAAAACAGTCTGTGGTCTTTCTCTTGCACACTTGGCTCTTGTTGTGGTTCTGGAAGTTGCTGCTGAAGAGGTGGTGGGCCGCTGTAAAAGGTGGTGCACTTGTGGCTCAGTCGCAGACCTGTTGGGTAAGAGCTGTGTGCTGCAGGTTAGCTTTATAAAAACATACATCATTTTTTAGTTTTGGGATATTTCTGTGCCTTTTTTTACGTGTGTTCTTTACATTGATTTTGTAAGTGGTTCCAGCTGCAGCAGCTATTTTTAGGGAGCAATGAGTGTGACCATTTGGTCCTCTTCTCTCGCCATAACAGATGAGAGTGTTTTATGTGATGATTTTCATGGGATTATTCATTTTTCCTAACTATTTTCACTAATGTGTGTGTATGTGTGCAATACCTACGTGGATGGAGCCTTTTGACCTTCATGTGCATGGAGTGATGTAATAGGAAGTGGGCGTGCTGCAATTTGGGCTTTGCTGGTGATTTTCTGGAAACTTCATTTTGGGCTACTTTTATGTGGGTTCTTGGACACCTACCTAGTTCTTCATGTAATGCTGTTTTTATTGCGGTATACCAGAGGGGGTCAGAGAGGTGCTCTGTGGCCCCCATGTGATTTTGATGCAGCAATGACTGGGATCAGTCCTATTGATTCCTCAGACGGTGTGAGTGAGGCTTTATGTGATCTGATTGACAGGCCGGATGTGGTGTTAAGTGTGTCCCTGCATGGGGCTGTTATTGTTATTTACAGAATCCCTTTCCCTCTTTGCACCCCCATCTTCTTCGGATCCAGGATGTTTTGAGTTTGCCACCCTGGAGGGAGCTAGGGACTTCTACCCGGTGACACGCTACCCTCTCTGTTTTGAAGAAACATGAACAAATGAGCAGTCTTCGGACATTGAAAGCCTTTTGGGGGGAGGAGGAGGCAGATTGTCTGCTCATGATGGGAGGCAGGTGTGTGGCCAGGACTTGTTGAGATACTGGTAATGAAATGGGATGGCTGATTGCTCTGGTGAATTTCCCTACTGAATTGGAGCCATGTTGTTGCTTCGTGATCTATTGCATTTGTGTGTGTGGACTTCTGAGTTTTATGGGGACACCATTATCCCAAGTGCACTGGAAACCTGACGTTCGGCACTAAAACATCACTTTGCTTTGGAACAGAAAGATGTAGGAGGCTGGCCTGGCTTATAGTGGGTACCTTGTGGTACTTACACCTTGTGACAGGTTCAGTTATCCCTTATTAGTAGATTAGTAGTGTTCTAGCAGCTTAGGCTGATAGAGGTAGCTATAGCAGAGCAGCTTAGGCTGAACTAGGAGACATGCAAAGCTCCTACTATATCATTTATATCATATAGCACTATGGGCCATATGAACGAAAGCTTTTTCCCATAGACACAGAATGGGTAAAATCCTTTTGTACATCTGGCCCTATATCACAAGAAAACACAATTCTCAGAGTTGCTAAAAATAAAGGTACTTTATTTTAGTGACAATATGCCAAAAGTATCTCAGAGGATATACTCCCTTAGGAGGTAAGTAAAATACACAAAATATTCACACAAACCAAATTCAGTTAAGTAAAACACTTAGAAAAGTAGTGCAAGCACTGTAGAACACAATAGGATACAATAGGCCTAGGGCAACACAAACCATATACTCCAAAAGTGGAATGCGAACCACGAATGGACCCCAGACCTAGTGTAGTGTGTAAAGGGTCGCTGGGAGTGTAAGAAAACACTAAGGGTGTCCAAGATACCCCACCCCAAGACCCTGAAATGTAGGAGTAAAGTTACCCTACTACCCCAAAAAGACAGTAAAGTCGAGATAGGGGATTCTGCAAAGACAACAACTGACTGCAAAGCACTGAAGACGGATTCCTGGACCTGAGGACCTGCAAAGGAAGGGGACCAAGTCCAAGAGTCACGCAAGTGTCCAGGGGGGCAGGAGCCTACTAAACCACGGATGAAGGTGCAAAAGGGCTGCCTCTGGGTGGAAGAAGCCGAAGATTCTGCAACAACGGAAGGTGCCAGGAACTTCTCCTTTGGTCAGAAGATGTTCCACGGCGTGCTGGAGGATGCAGAGTTGTTTCCACGCAGAAAGACTGCAAACAAGCCTTGCTAGCTGCAAGACTTATGGTTGAAGGTTTTGGGTGCTGCCAGGGCCCAGGAAGGACCAGGAGGTTGCCCCATTGGGGGAGGAAACAGAGGGGGCGCACAGCAATACAGAGAGCCCATGTAGAAGCAGGCAGCACCTGTAGAAGCCCTTAAACAGGCGTTCAAGAAATCTGAGCACGGCGGTCATCTCAACACAACAAAAGAGGGTTACATGAAGCCGGAGGTCAACTCAGCGAGTTGGGCAATGCAGGACGGAGTGCTGGGGATCTGGGCTGTGCTGTGCATGAAGGAAGTATTGCGAAAGTGCACAGAAGTCCTAGCAGCTGCAGATCACACAGTACACAAGATTACTGTCTGTCGTAGGAAGGCAAGGACTTACCTCCACCAAATTTGGACAGAAGGACCACTGGACTGTTGGGGTCACTTGGATCCAGCTCCTGTGTTCCAGGGACCACACTCGTCAGGATGAGAGGGGACCCAGAGGACCAGTAATGCAGAAGTTTGGTGCATGCGTTAGCAGGAGGAAGATTCCGTCGACCCACAGGAGAGTTCTTCTTGGCTTCCAGTGCAGGGTGAAGGCAGACAGGCCTCAGAGCATGCACCACCAGGAAACAGTTGGGAGAGCTGGCAGGATTAGGCGCTACAATGTTGCTGGTAGTCTTCTTGCTACTTTGTTGTGGTTTTGCAGGTATCCTGGAGCAGTCAGCGGGCGATCCTTTGCAGAAGTTGAAGAGAGAAGCGCAGAGGAACTCTGGTGAGCTCTTGCATTCGTTATCTGAAGAGAAACCCACAGGAGAGACACTAAATAGCCCTCAGAGGAGGATTGGCTACCTAACCAGGTAAGAGCCTATCAGGAGGGGTCTCTGACATCACCTGCTGGCACTGGCCACTCAGAGGTCTCCATTGTGCCCTCACACCTCTGCGTTCAAGATGGCAGAGGTCTGGGACACACTGGAGGAGCTCTGGGCACCACCCCTGGGGTGGTGATGGACAGGGGAGTGGACACTCCCCTTCCCTTTGTCCAGTTTCGCACCAGAGCAGGGGTTGGGGGCTCCCTGAACCGGTGCAGACTGGTTTATGCAAGGAGGGCACCATCTGTGCCCTTCAAAGCATTCCCAGAGGCCAGGAGAGGCTTCTTCTCTCAGGCCCTTAACACCTATTTCCAAAGGGAGTGGGTGTAACACCCTCTCTCTGAAGAAATCCTTTGTTCTGCCTTCCTGGGACTGGGCTGCCCAGGCCCCAGGGGGGCAGAAACCTGTCTGAGGGTTAGAAGCAGCAGTAGCTGCAGAGAAAACCCCAGAGAGCTAGTTTGGCAGTACCCGGGGTCCATGCTGGAGCCCCGGGGATGCATGGGATTGTCCCCCAATACCAGAACGGTATTGGGGGGACAATTCCATGATCCTAGACATGTTACATGGCCATGTTCGGAGTTACCATTGTGAAGCTACACATAGGTATTGACCTATATGTAGTTCACACGTGTAATGGTGTCCCTGCACTAACAAAGTCTGGGGAAATTGCCCTGAACAATGTGAGGGTACCTTGGCTAGTGCCAGGGTGCCCTCACACTTAGTAACTTTGCACCTAACCTTCACTAAGTGAGGGTTAGACATATAGGTGAGTTATATGTTACTTAAGTGCAGTGTAAAATGGCGGTGAAATAACGTGGACGTTATTTCACTCAGGCTGCAGTGGAAGTCCTGTGTAAGAATTGTCTGAGCTCCCTATGGGTGACAAAAGAAATGATACAGCCCATAGGGATCTCCTGGAAGCCCAATACCCTGGGTACCTAGGTACCATATAGTAGGGAATTATAAGGGTGTTCCAATGTGCCACTCAGAATTGGTAAAATTAGTCACTGGCCTGCAGTGGCAATTTTAAAAGCAGAGAGAGCATAAACACTGAGGTTCTGGTTAGCAGAGCCTTAGTGACAAAGTTAGGCACCACACAGGGAACACATATAGGGCACACTTTATGAGCACTGGGGTCCTGGCTAGCAGGATCCCAGTGACACAGGCAACAACAAACATACATATAAGTAAAAAATGGGGGTAACATGCCAGGCAAGATGGTACTTTCCTACAAAAGGGAGCCTCCATTAGCTGGAGGCTACTGGTTTTGGAGGTGCTACAGTTGGGACTGTGCACCATTTGGGAACTTTGGTTTAGGACTAGGTTTCCTTGAATGGGGACCGTTTCATGTGGTTATTGGACCTGTTTCAATTGATCTTGGATGCGGGACCTGAGAGCTTGCTTTTATGGTTGGTTGGGTGGGGGGGCACCTGCCCCCTCATTAGACTGCTCTCTCCCGGGGCACGGCCTGCCAACCCCACCCTGAGTGACCAGTAGCAGAGTGGAGCCTAGGCCCCTGCAGGCCCCCAAATGGCAGAATCTAGTGTGGATTCCTGATCGATAAAACATACAGCAGCCCTGAGTTTTTTTCTCGGATGCAAGAAAAGGCATGAGTTTTCTCCTAATTTTGTCACTAGACTTTATTTTTAAGATGAGTTTTGAAATGAGCATGATGTGAATGTAAACTTATTGGGGATTTCGGACTAGCTGCGTACTTGGTTTTTGCAACTGTGTAAAGGCACTACCTTCCCAGACATTTATCCCTTCCTTCTGTGGCCCTTTTCCTTCCTAAGCTAGGTTCCCTGTCTGCTGTTGCCATGTGTTTGGCAAATCACGTGGTCCCTGCAGTAGTGGTGTGGGGGCAGCCTGAGTTCCCTGTGGCTAAATGTAGGATACATTTGGGCTGACGTGGGCTTGGTTTTGTGGATGGGAAATATTTTCTGGGGACTGGCCTAGGCTTGTCGCTCTTTGCTCATGATATGCCTTTAGGCAGCATTGGCCAGCCATGTGGCCTATTCTGTGGCAATAGCAGCACTCTCTGCGGTCTGGCTGCTGACATCCTCCATGACCTCTGGTGCCAATTGCGATCAACATGACTCCCTTGAGGGCGGTCTGTCTTAACTTATGTTGGGCCATCCTAGTGGTGTCTCTCTTGGCTTGCTCCTGTTTTTCCCTGTCCTGTGCCTGCTTCTTCCTGGAGTAGTGTAATATGTGGGCCTGTGTTTTCCACAAAGTTTTGATGTCTAATCCTACTGTGCTGTCCAGCCCACTCTGTATTTCGGCAGGCAGCTCCTTTTGGAGGATGGTGTAAAAGAATGCAACCAGGGGGCCCGTGTCAGTCCATGGCTGTCCTGTCTCTTGTCCTCCTCATTCCCTCATTCTGTCTAGAAGGTCAGTCATGGTTTCTCCAGGCTTCATGCTTTCTACCATCAACCCTCCTATGTCTGGGCAGTCAGGGGAACATTTCCCTCAAGGCCGCCCATATCTGGTGTTTGAATGAATTGAATGAGAGCCCGTCATGCTCAGGGTTAGTCAGCATGACTGTTGGGATGCGGGCTCTGGAAAACACTGTGTTAGTTGCTAGGTTTATTCCTGCAGTGCTTTTCACATAACATGTAATCCGTCTTCCTGTTCCATCTATCAATGGGATGAGTTTGGTCTTGAGACCTTCTTTGTCCGTCTGCGCCCATGGCACATAGATGGTCCCTGATGTGCCCTTTTGTAACAATGGGCACATTTTGGCTTGGAGCAGCTCCACTGCTTTTTACTCAACGTAACTCTTCCATCTTGTTAGGCATTCCTGCACGTAGGAAAAGTCCCATTTGGGATCTTACCCTCCGTGCCAGATGCATTATTCTGCGATGACATGTCCTCTGGTTCGAAGGATCCCTCCTGTTCAAAGGATCCCTCCTCCGGTCAGGGACTATCATACTGACTCTCTCTTTCTGTCCAGCGGGCCGGCAGTTGGCGGAATGGTAGTCACACAAAGGCCTCGCCATCTTTTCTAGACACTATCTCTCAGGGGGTCAGTTTTTCTGACCGGCGAGCTCAAGGGGAGGCGGGGGGTGTGGTGGTCATTGTCGTCACTGCTCTCCTCGTGAATGTGTAAAGGTGCCATTCTGCTTCTCCTATACCTTATTAGGTTTGGACTAGTCTACTCTGATCTCTTACTCCTTGGTTTGCTCCTCACCTACTCTGACAATCTGGTGGTGTTTGGGGCCTCCCTTCCGATTCTACTTCGGATTCCTCTTCGTTTGGAGTCGGGGGCCTAGCTCTCCTCTCCTCAGCAGGAGGGCACACTGTTCTGTACTCCCTTCGCACTTCCCAGGTGAGTGCTCTCTCTCTCTCTTCTCAACCCGCGCCTTTCATCTAACTCCCACCTGGGCTGCCTCCTTTGCTCAGTACTGTGCATTGTTCTCCTTGGTGGGAACGTGCTCTCAAGCTCACTTTCTGTCATCTATTCCATTGCCTGGGCACATCTTGGAGGAGTCTGCCTGTAGGAGGCTGGCCTGGTTTGTAGTGGGTACCAAAGGTACTTACACCTTATGCCAGGTCCAGTAATCCCTTATTAGTGAAATGTAGTCAGTGTCTAGAAGCCAGGCTGTCTATGGGTAACTGTAGCTGAGCAGCCAAGGCTTATCTAGGAGACACGCAAAGCTCATACAGTGCCACTGTAGTCACACAGTACTTACACACATGAAAGAAAATATTCAGAGTTACAAAAATAAAGGTACTTTATTTTTAGTGAAACAATGCCAAAAATATCTTAGAGACTACTACCTTAGGAGGTAAGTAATATACACAGGGGCATATTTATACTCCGTTTGCGCCGAATTAGCGTCGTTTTTTTCGACGCAAATTTGGCGCAAAACTAACGCCATATTTATACTTTGGCGTTAGACGCGTCTAGCGCCAAAGTATGAGTAAAGAGTGTCATTTTTTTGCGTGAACGCCTTCCTTGCGTTAATGAGATGCAAGGAAGGCGTTCCCGTCTAAAAAAATGACGGCGACGCAAATGCGTCGTATTTATACTCCCGGGCAAAAATCACGCCCGGGAGTGGTCGGGTCAAAAAACCCCGCATTTGCGCCACTTTTTAACGCCTGGGTCAGGGTAGGCGTTAAGGGGCCTGTGGGCTCAAAATGAGCCCACAGGTGCCCTCCCATGCCCCCAGGGACCCCCCCTGCCACCCTTGCCCACCCCAGGAGGACACCCAAGGCTGGAGGGACCCACCCCAGGGACATTCAGGTAAGTTCAGGTAAGTATAATTTTTTTTTTTTATATATATTTTTTTTGGCATAGGGGGGCCTGATTTGTGCCCCCCTACATGCCACAATGACCAATGACCATGCCCAGGGGACATAAGTCCCCTGGGCATGGCCATTGGGCAAGGGGGCATGACTCCTGTCTTTACTAAGACAGGAGTCATGTAAATGGCGTCTGGGCGTCGTTTCAAATGGCGCAAATCGGGTTAAGACGATTTTTTAGCGTCAACCTGACTTGCGCCATTTTAAGACGCCCTAACGCCATTTTTCCCAACGCAGGCGCTGCCTGGTGTACGTGGTTTTTTTCCACGCACACCAGGCAGCGCCGGTCTGCTTGCGCCGGCTAACGCCATTCCATAAATACGGCGCCCGCATGGTGCTTCAGAATGGCGTTAGCCGGCGCAAAATTTTTTGACGCTAAACTGCGTTAGCGCAGTGTAGCGTCAAAAAGTATAAATACGGGCCACAGTATATACACACTAGAATGCAGTAATAGTTGTAAAACCAGTTAGAAAACAGTGCAAATAGTGAAAATCACAACAGATAGCAATGGGCCTGGGGAAACAAAAACCATATACTACTATAGTAGAATGAAAAAGTTGGTTTCCCACCTAGGCAAGTGTAGTGTATAGAGGGGTGCTGGGAGTGTAAGAAAACACCAAAGGTAAGTACTAGAACCCACCCCAGAGCCCAGGAAAGCAGGAGTAAATAACAGTAAGCTTCCTAGAACAGACAAAAACACATGATATAAGATAGTGCAAGAATCAGAAGAGACTGCAAGACACCAACAATGTATTCCTAGACCTGAAAACCTGTGGAAGAAGGGGACCAAGTTCAAGAAGCACTGAAGAGTCCAGGGAGAACAGGAGCCCCCCGCTAACCGGATGAAGGTGCAAAAGAAGAACCGCTGGTGAAGAACAGTCAGTACTGCACCCAAGAAGATGGATGCAGGTTGGTGCAGATGACATCCCACGCCAGATGGATGATTACAGTCTAGTTTGCGTTGCTAGATTCCGCCAACAAGCCTTGGCCCATGCAGAGCTTGCAGTTAGCAGAAAATGGTGCTGCCCAGGTCCAAGAGGGACCTGGTGGCCTCTACCCAGGAGGGGGAGACAGAGTGGGGTCTCAGCAATTCAGGGAGCCCCCAGAAGACCAGGCAGCATGCACAAGAGTCCCACAGCACAGGGACAAAGAATGTGCAAATGGAGGCCCATGCAGCACGACACAACGGGATCCCACGCCGCTGGAGAACCACTCAGGAGCAATGCAGGGAGCCCCCAGAAGACCAGGCAGCATGCACAAGAGTCCCAAAGCACGGGGACAAAGAAGGTGCAAATGGAGGCCCATGCAGCACGACACAACGGGATCCCACGCCGCTGCAGAACCACTCAGGAAGCTGTGCATCACAGGAAGGAGTACTGGGGGCCAGAGCTGTGCTGTGCATGAAGAACTTTGTGGAAGGTCGCACACAAGCCTTGGCAACTGCAAATCACGTGGTGCACTGGGGTACTGTCTTGCGTGGGGAGGCAAGCTCTTACCTACACCAAAGTTGGACAGCTGGACCTTCAGACCATCGGGACCACTTCAGACCACCACCCATGTTGCTGGATCCAGGCACTTGTCAGGAGAGCAGACCTACATCACTGGTCAGTGCTGCAGAGGGGTGCCTGCTGAAGCAGGGAAGTGACTCCTTCACTTCAAGGGAGATTCCTTCGGTTCTTCTGGTGCAGGCTGAAGACAGGCAGTCCTCAGAGGATGCACGACCTGGAAACAATTGCAGTTGCTGGAAGGAGCTTAATATACACTGTTGCAGAAGTTGTCTTTGCTTCTTTGTTGCAGTTTGCAGAGTTCCTGGAGGCTCCAGATGCAGTTTCCTCTGTGTAAGATGAAGTAAAGGATGCAGAGGATTCCTGCTGGATTCTTACAATCCAAATCTGAGGAAAAACCCACAGGAGAGACCTTAAATGGCCTTGAAAGGGGGATTGGTCAGCTACACAGGTAAGCACCTATCAAGGGAGGGCTCTGGTGTCACCTGCTGGCACTGGCTACTCAGATGCTCCCAGAGTGCCCCACCACCTTGGAATCCCAGATGGCAAAACCCAAGGACACTCTGGAGGAGCTCTGGGCACCACCCCTGCAGTGGTGATTGACAGGGGAGTGGTCACTCCCCTTTCCTTTGTCCAGTTTCACGCCAGAGCAGGGACTAGGGGTCCCTGAACCGGTGTAAACTGGATTATGCAAGGAGTGCACCATCTGTGCCCTTCAAAGCATTTCCAGAGGCTCTGGGAGGCTACTTCTCCCATGCCTGTAACACATATTTCCAAAGGGAGAGGATGTAACACCCCTGCCCCAAAGGAAATGCTTTGTTCTGCCTTCCTGGGCCTGAGTTGCTCAAGCACCAGGAGGGCAGAAACCTGTCTGTGAGGTGGTAGCAGCTGGGGCACCTGGAAAACCTCTGAAGGCTGGTATTGCTGTACTGGGGGTCCACTGTGGAGCCCCCAGAGTACATGGAATGGTGCATCCAATACTAGAATCAGTATTGGACTACAATCCCCGCACTCACAAAGTCCGGGAAAATGGTTGTGGACAATGTGGGGCACCTCTGGTAGTGCAGGGGTGCCCTCACACACAGGTACTTTGCACCTAGACTTCAGGGTTGGAAGGCCTGACATATAGGTGATTTATAAGTGACCTGGTGCAGTGTAAATGGCTGTGAAATGATGCATGCACCATTTCACACAGGCTGCAATGGCAGTCCTGTAGAAACGTTTGCATGGGCTCCCTATGGGTGGTAAAAGTAATGCTGCAGCCCATAGGGATCCCCTGGAACCCCAATGCCCTGGGTACCTAAGTACAATATACTAGGTACTTATAAGGAAGCACCAGTAGGCCAATTTGGGACAGGTTTGGGAGGAGAGAGAGCATAAGCACCGGGGTTAGCAGGATCCCAGTGACACAGTTAAACACACTGACAAACAGGCCAAAAACCATAAGCACTAGGGTCCTGGCTAGCAGGATCCCAGTGACACAATCAAACAGGCCAAACATGGGGGTAACCATACTAGAAAGAGGCTTCCTTCTCACAGTACCCCATGGCTCCCCACTCTATGTTGAACCCTGGAAGGCTAAGAACTTTTTCCTCCCCTGCCACTGGAGATATCACTGTCCGGGGCTGCTATGAACCTCCCAGTCACCTGAGAGTGTTCCATCGGACAGGTTAGAGTATATGCTCCCCACACTGCTGGGGCTTGAAAGTCTTGACAGAACAGATGAGGGGGTCGAACTTGGGTGAACACTAGCGCCGACCTGGGATGGGACTGGAATCATCTGGGCCTGCCAGTCTGGTGGCCCATGAGCCCTGGATCCAGTGACTTGATGCCCAGTGAGGGGCCCTCCATGCCCCATAACCGCTGAATTGATGTAACCTAGGAATGGATGGAATGGCAGGCATCAAAGAGAGTAACCCTGTAGCTATGTGTGGTGGGGGAGATGCGGAAGCCTTGCTTGTGGGTTCTGGGTGATTGCCGGTCGGGGCCACCTAGAAGATGGTTTATAGTTCTAACAATGCCTTTCTTTTAGCCTTCTTTTGCCCTACAAATTTGTTCTGAATGTGTGTCCTCATGTGTTCTATGATGTTGGTGTTGAAGGTTTCCCCTCTGGCCAGGGGAACGCTGGTGCCTTTGTATGTGCATACCAGTCACAGCAGAATTTATCTAGCTTTTTAGCCCACTGGGGAATCTAGTTTGCATATGGCTTAGCAACAACTCCGTGATGGGCTGGAAACATTTTTTAGGGACTGGTACAGTTCTAACTTTCTTGAGTTTTAAATAATCCTAATCTCTACTCTCATCATGGGGAAATATATACACAGGATTATGCCAGCAATAACAACTAGCTGTGAGCTCAACTTTGGAAGGAGATGCATCCAATAGACTTTTCACAATGCATAAAACAATACCTATGAAGGGTCACAACCTGAAAGAAAGTGCAATGATTAATTCAAAACATTAAAAATTGTTTTAGCAGTGGAATAGCAGACATGGAATAACAATTTGTGAGAGAAAAATAATGACTTCTTCATATACAAATTAGAACATTTAATGAGACGTGACATTTTAACATGATATAATTGAAATAGTTTATCAGCACAACAATAATGCAACAATTGAAAACCACAATGGAAATAAAAGAGAAGAGATAAAAAATGGACAGAAAAAATGATGACTTCCCCCCCAAAAAAAACCTTAGCCCCCGCCCTGCTCATGCTGCCCGATGCCCAGGAGAGGCTATTCGCGGTACATGGGACCACGTGAGCCTCATAGTCTGTCAGTATCAGCTCTGGGACAAAGGTAGCAATAAATTACATGGAGGAGAAGGAACAACTCGACAACTACAGGATCCCCTAGGCCAAGCACAAGCTACACCTAATATCCAAGATTCAAATCTTCCCCTAATGTCCTAACTACACCCTGTTTCACACCCAAGGACTTAGTGTACCCCCTGTGTCACAGCCAGTGGTCCAAGCGAATAACACCTCTCACTTCTTTAAGTTCCCACCAGAGTCAAGAAACCAATGGCACTGAGAAAACCCTTTTAGACTGAAAAATAAAATTGAGGTGTTGGCCCTATATCACACCCAGGGACTATGCAAACTGTCTGTGTCGCGCCCAGTGGTTCAAGCAGTGAGGCCTCACCCTATGTCACACTAGGGGACAAGCTTGCCATCTATGTCATGCCCAGCGGTCCAAGCAGTTTCCTGTATCACACCAAGGAGCCAAGCGTACCCTCTGTGTCATACCCAGAGGTCCAAGCGTAGCCCTGTACCAACTATCATGAAAAGGGGACCTCCACAGGATCGTCTCTAAGGCCGCCCTGCGACTACTCAGTTTGGACACATGAAATGTGCAAAATGTCAGATTTCTGTCAGTGGCTGGGCACTCAGGTTACATTTTCATGCTTCTTTCTAATTTGCTATACGCCAAATGCTGGGACTAAGTATCAGATGTAGGGGGTTATTCTAACTTTGGAGGAGTGTTAATCCGTCCCAAAAGTGACGGTAAAGTGACGGATATACCACCAGCCGTATTACGAGTTCCATAGGATATAATGGACTCGTAATACGGCTGGTGGTAAATCCGTCACTTTTCCGTCACTTTTGGGACGGATTAACACCTCCTCCAAAGTTAGAATAACCCCCGTAGTCTCTTACTCAATGATGGTGGCTTCAGGATGGACATCTGCCCCGCAGATTCAGCAGAGATTTCAATCAATTGAGGCATCTGCTCACCTCTCTTGTTGCAAGATGTGAATTTGTATGGTGGGGTCCTCCTCCTTCAGCAGTCGGGTTAAAAAAAAACAATCACTCCTGGCTAGTTCCCTAAAATGTTGCTCAAATGTGGATTTACCTTAAAGAAATAAAGGACAAGAGGCGTTTGACAAAACAGGAACAGCTGGTTTAATTAAACGCAGTGGCTGGGAGAACAGTACAGAGTTGGGGGTCTGATGGCTGTCTCTCAAAGTTACAGAGCTCTGGGCGCCATTATATACAGTTCTCGAAAGGTTATAGAACAATTCTATGCATTATTTGGGGAAAGGAATTCAGTCCGTGTCACAGAGTCATAAATCTGACCATTTAATAAAGTGCACAAGTGGGTCTTGACCTGGCGTCAACATAATGCAGGCCAGTAGGTAACATGTCCAGATGTCCAGCATGGGGAGCGTGTGATCACTGCGTGTTGTGTTCTGATTGACTGAGTGTTCCTAACTTCATGTGGCATCTAACTTTCATCGTGTTTTGGAACGTGCACCCCTCCTCATAAAATGGGTTTTATAAGGGGGGGGGGGCAATCTCCTATAACTATTAGTGTGTCGCTGCCTATCTGAGAATCTATCTGGGTTTTTCCTGTTTTTTGCGCATTTGTCCATAGGCCACCTGTCAACTCACCTGTGATCTGTCAATCAATTCCTTCAGGTCTAGGTTGCATGGCTTGCCTGACCACATATCTCTGACTCGGGGTTGATGAGGAGATCACATCAGGTGGATTCAACAACAGTGATACGAGTTCATTGTTATGCATGCACGTCATGGTGTACTTTGACATTGTTTTTATCAATATTAACAGCAACTGGCCTCCCTGTTTTTCTAAACACTATGACCAGTACTTTTCCTTGATTACTTCCAAGCTTCACTGAGCCATGGTCCCTGGCCAAGGATACTATTTCCAATAAATACAAAGGGTAAGCATGCAGCACCACAAGGGATGTGCATCAAGCAAATTATGATGGATAGAGCATGTGTGGAGATTATAACGTGCCTTAAGGTTGTAAGCAATTGTCAGTGTTAAAAGAAATTACTTTAAGAAAGCTGATATACGAGCAAAACAGTATCTGCAAGTTTAGTCTGGATTTATTTAATCTGCCTTGATACACCATAAACAGCTACAACATATCTCTCAACATTAGATGTTCAAATGAACACCACTCTGATCTTTCATATTTGGCAGTTTAGGCATGAGATGATCTTGCCACCATATGTGTCTCAAGAAGATGTAATTCTTTAAGCTGGTGACTTCCAAGTAATGTTCTACAGTTATACGCAAACCTAATACCGTATGGTTACCTTTGCTCAGTGTAGTAGTTAGTGCCCAATAGGCATTGATTCATTTGCTTATTGTTTTGTTATTTAATCAACTGGCATCTGTACTCTTTGGGAAGAGGAAATGATTGTTGCTTTAAGGACACACTTTTGGGAAGAATGGGGTAGACTTTTGATATTGATCGTTTCACCGAAGACCCAGAGCTGTGCTACCTGCAGAGCAAAGTACAGCTCCAGATTCAGTATGTACCACATCAGTGTACTGAACTCTCTTGCCCAGTCAGCTGCAGTTATGTTTGTGGAAAAACGGGAATGATTAGGATTCTTCACAGTTTTCATGAATGTCCACATACGTGCTCCCTGTTGTTAGGAATTGTGCTGCTTTTGTGACCTGTTCTATGTATTCAAGACTCCTTTCTAATATCCCCCATCAGTGAGCTCCCTCATGTAGACATGTTACCCCATCCTAGGACACACCCAATTCAACCTCAGTGGTATGTTTATCCTATATGTATAATGCCCCTGGACACGTCCAGCTCAACCTCTATTGTACACTTTCATTCTCCCCCATGTAAGAAAATACCTGCTCTCAGCACCTCCAGAGAGTTCTTGGCCTCCTTTCTTTCAGCCCTCACTCAGCTTCCCTCTGCTTTTCAAGCGAGGCTCCAGATCTCACAAGTTTTCAAGCAAATGTAAGATTCATCAGTCATGTTGAGGCGCAGTACATAAATGCCACAATCAGGTAACATGCCACTTCTTGCTTTACTGTCTTCTGGAGGGAGAAGGCAACCTTGCATCCCATCCCTGCACTCCACTCCTGCATCCCACCCCAGTATTCACTCTCTTACTTCCTTCTCTGAGTTCCCCCAGTTCAGGGTGAGAATTTCCTCTTTGTCACCCGCATTGCCTAGTCACACGTCACTCTGCCACATCTGAAAAAGCAAAGACATTGCTGATAAGAAAGCAGAAGCACATGAACCGCAGCTATAACGGCAAAAGGTGAACATCAGGTGTGCACCAAAAATGTCAGTGCGCTGAACTGCACAGACTTACAAGAGCTTGGCATTTCAAGGAACTTGTAACATCATTTTGTTTTAGGATAAATTTTGATATTTCCATTCTGATGATCTAAGTGAAATATTGGAACTCTTTTATACCAACTCTTTCTCCAAGATGAAACCTGAGAACTTATCAGGGTTCCTTCTCATCAGGAAGATGATGGATGAAAGCTATGCACTCAATAGAAAAGGCACAGAAGAGAGAGCACATCAATCTGTGTGCTTAATTGAAGAAACACTGAATAAGAATGAGAGGTGCAATGGTGAGAGTACATATTGTAATATCTTGAATGGTGCATGTAAAACATCACAGTGATTGTGGAAAAGTTGCAAAAGGATGTTAGTGCTAGATCGCAGTTTACTTAAGAAACCTGTGAGGTGCCGACCAGCATACAGACCATAATCAGAAATTCTTGGCTGTCATGTGACTAAAGGAGATATCCCCGTCTTATCTCTCTCTCTCTCTCTCTCTTCCCCAACCGCCTTTCCCCTGGAAGGTAAACTGCCAACACTCATTAAACACTTCCAGTGTTGAGTGTTGACCAATGGAGGGATTGGGAGGACAATCTTTGCTGCCACAGAACCTGGATATCCAGGTGAGTGGTTCTTGACACCTGTAGTATGGGACTTAGAAAGAGAAGTACCTGACTTTTAATCCAATCACCCATCAACAGTGTGTTCTACAGTTGATACAAGTCCTACATTCTTAAGAACTTGCATACGTCTATTAAGGTATAAAGCATTCACCCTGATGCTTTTAATCCTTAAAAGATCCTTCCAGAAGTGGTATAAATATGTTCACACCCTGTCTCACTTACAAAAGCTTCCAGAACTGAAATAGGACATAGCAGGAGATTGATAGAAATGTGTTGGGAAGAGAGAAGAGGCATGGATTTGAATCTAAAATTGTCAATGCTGGACCACCTGTGTTAGGTGTGATATCTAGCCTTCAATCGGATACTTCAGAAGGTTTACAAAAATAGAAAAGACATGGCGCACTGAAACCCTGAACGCTTCCTGGCTGTTGGAGCGAGTGAGACTTGATACATGTCTTTTGGGTCCTGGTAGAATTGCTGCTAAAGGTGCTGTGGCACCATAGACACCTCTGACTATTTCTTTAAAGTCAGAGTGGACTCTTGAGTAAGGACTACTAGCGAGAATTCCCTGGACGCAGGCACGAGTGTAGAGGGAATAACACCAACCACAATACAAGGAAGAGGGTGGGACAGGGATTTGGCAGTTAACCAGTAGAGCCCCGATCTCAAGGGAATTGTGTTATTCTTAAGAATGTTATAATTCTTTTATGAATGCATAGAGTTAGAAATAAATTACTATTTTTTAATTTAAAAACAAAAATTTGACTGAACATTGATATAATGACATTGCTGAGTGCACCTTGAGTTATGAGTGATGTTCACTAACCTGTATCTACACTCCCCCCCACACACCAAGGGTGCCTTTGACTGCTTGTCTACAGCTACCATTGAGAGTCAAGTGCAGAAGGGGTACTTGACCCAGTTGGTCAGGATTCATAGTAGGTTGGGCATTGGGAAATGAGGAAGAGTGGGGCACAGTAGCCCCTGCTTGCCCATTGGTCCTCTGCAAGGTATTCTGACATCAGTTATTCACAATTCCAGAAAATTAACACAATAAGTTTGTATCACAAGCCGCATTGCCCCAGACAGCGTTTTCTTTTTTGTGAGGTCACTTACGAATACTGTTTAATTATCACAGAACACAATAGTTAATATGCAAGAGTGTTTGGCATGAGAGTTTATGATTGATACCTCCTGAAAATTCTCTGGGCTTATCATGTTGAAAACTCCATTGTCATGTACAAATCAAGTGGGGTATCCCCAAATATTAGATTAGGAAGTGAGGCCTTACATAGAGAACTCCTTTCTGAAACCATGAATAGGTCATGTGATAAGGGAAGAGATATAGATTACACTTATAACAAAGGGCCTGATTTAGATTTCGGTGGATGCAAAACTCTGTCACAAAAGTGGTGTGGTGGATGGCGCTTGTAATATGGTCAACAGGATATCCTCCAAGCTTAACTGAGTATCCATTCTTTCAAACTCTAATTAAGGCTCAGAATTCTTTTGGAATTGTCGCTATGGGCACCTTAAGTGTCTGTCTTTCTTCACTTGCCTTTTATGTGGCCTCGCTTGAAACTCTGCTCTTTTGCCTAAAACACTACCTAGAAATGGTTGCCTTTATCACATATCTTCTAGTGTGGTCTACTGCTTAGCATTGGTTCTCATGCTGGTAAACCTGACTACACCCGACACCCAATTTTGGGTCCTTACTAATCTATGACAGTCCATTTGTGGCAGTTATTTTGATCCCTGTTTCTGTCTTGCTTTGGTCTCCGATGCAAGATACAGCCAGATCCTGAAGTGGAATCAATAATCTTGACTTGTTTTTTAGCTTATTCATCATACCCAGATAGTTATAGAATGTGATTTTAACAGACAACTATTATGGAGTTATATTCACAGTATATCAGTGCATTTTCTAAGTCCATCCATGTCTCAGTGGTAAGGACTGGATTAGACATTTGACCATGGCCCCAGCCAGGTACCTAACAATCCACCAAATGTATTTGTCATTTTTCTTATCTAGTGCTTAAAGTAGTGGAGTAGGTCCCTGTGCCTGCTCCCCTTGCTGCACAGGCTGTGACTCTGTTGCTGCCTGCTTGCCCTCTGCTCCTTCATGCTGATCCCTGCTGTCACGTTGTCTTTGTGACTGTAATTCGTGCATTACCTTTTTGTGTTTATGCTTGTTGTTGATTGTGTTTCTCACATTGCTTTTTGCCTGTATTCTGGTGCTTGGACTCAGAGGCACCGTCCGCTAGCTCTGTCCTGCATTTACCACTCTCCTGCTTTACTACCTTTCCTGCCTCCTGCTTCCTTCCTCCGAGCACCTCTCGCCCCTCCCAGGACCTACTTAATGGAGGCCACAGAGCGGCCACGCCAAAGGCACACCAAAGGCAAGCCCGTCTGTGCCTGTCCATGCCTAGACCACACCCAGCACCAGGAACTCTGGCCTTGCCACCCCGCACAGCTACACCACCTCAGGTCTCAGATCCCTGAGCCCCGGATGCATCAACAACTAACACTGCTGGTGCACATTGCCACGCATAACGATAGGGCCGTCGTCTTCCCCCGCAGCACAAAAGCAACTAACAACATTGGAGACACAGCAAACATGACCATGTCCACTATGCCGGCCTCGACTGCCAGGGTACAACTCCAGTGCATTCTACTCAACACTTGATCACTCAGCAGTCACCCCACGGAGATCTGGGACATGTTCTCATCCCTCACCCTGGATGTCGTCTTCCTTATACAGATGTGTCTAAACCCCACCTCTACATGAGACATCACCATCGCCACCCCTGAAGGCTACAAGATAACGCACCTAGATGGAACTAACAAACACAGAGGTGGAATTGCCATCATCTGCAAGGGCAACATCCACTGCATAACCTCCCCAGATGACTTGACCTTGATAATGGAGCACCTCAACTTTCAACTCCACACAGATGGAAAAAGCACCATCAGAGGTACTCCCACCTACAGCCCATCAGGACTATGCCCCAGCTTCTGCAATGCAATTAGTGACTTCATTGCCTCGATCTCCATTGACTCCAGGAACTAAATCTTTCTAGGGGATCTCATCTTCCACCTTGATGACCCCAGCAACACCAACACAACTGACCTCCTGGAAAGCATGAACAACATGGGCCTCAAGCAACTTGTCACTGACCCTACCCACACTGTAGGATACATGCTGAACCCCATTTTCACGTCCAGCGACGGAGTCAACTTTAATCACATCACCCAGCTCACCTGGACCAACCACTACAGCATCCTCTTCACCATTGCAGGACCTACCAACACTGGCACCATGTCCTTAAACTCCACGTACGGATATTGGAAAAAGGCTTCAGAAGAACAGTGGATCAAGAGACTCAACTTCCACAGCCCAGGGACAACATCTGACCCAGAGCAGGCAGGGAATAACTTTTCCCAGTGGATCACAGAATGCACCAACACAATTGGCCCCAACAATCATGCCAAGTCCAAAATTACCTACCAGAAGGGCCAGCTGGTTTACAGTGGAACGGAAATCCATCAAATGCAACTGCAGGAAACTAGAAAGGAAGTGGTGCACCAGCAAAGAAAAAGGGGACCTCACCGTCTTCAGAACAGCACCCAACCAGTATCACTGCCTACTAAAAGAAACAAAGAAGAACTCTCTAGTAGACTGCATAGAAGCCAGCACAAACCACAGGAAGGAGCACTTTGCCATCGTGAAGGAGTTCTCCAACCCCGCAGCTGTCAAAAATTACATCACTCCCTCCCTAGAGCTGTTTGAAACCCTGGCAGACCTCTTCCCTGGCAAAATCTCAGTAATGTACAAAAACTTTGAATCCCAAACTTCAGCCACCAACAGCATCAGCCTGCTCACACTCACAAACACAGACCCCGAACTCCTGCTTACCCACTGGGACCTCGCTCAACCCAACCAGCAATTACCATCATGAACTCCGGGCACTCGGAGCAGCCAGTGACCCTTGTCCCCAGCACATCTTCAACCTCAGGTGCAAGACACTTGGTGGTGAGCTCAAGAAAGTCCTGAACACCTCCATCTCCTTGGCCTCCTTCCCTGAGGACTGGAAACACACAGTAGTGAGACCCCTCCTGAAGAAGCCATCAGCTGACCCAGTAGAACCAAAGAACTATCAACCCATTTCCAGAGAAAATTCTAGAGAAGGCAATCAACCAACAACTCACCAAACACTGAAACACAACAGCCTCCTGGACCCCTCTCAGTCCAGATTGTGAGCCAACCACAGCACAGAGATAGCCCTGATTACAGCCACTGACAACATCAGGGCCCTACTGGACAGTGTCGTACTGACAGCCCTCATCCTTCTGAAGCTATTAGACACCTTCTACACCATCTCCCATCACATCCTGATCAACAGACTCCACCACATCAGAATCCAGGGAGATGCCAAAATACCTCACCAGAAGAACCCAGAGAAACTGTTTCCCACCGTTCATCTCAAAACCCAAGAATATCATCTGCGGAGTCCCCCAAGATCATCCCTCAGTCCCACTCTCTTCAAAGCATTCATGACCCCCCTGGCTGATACATCAGATCACATGGACTCAACATAATTTCCTATTCTGACGCCACCCAGCACATCCTCTCGCTGTCAGAAGCCCCCTACGCCACCAGAACCAACTCTTGCAGATGTATGAACGTTGCTGACTGGATGAAGGACAACTGCCTCAAGCTGAGCACAAACAAGACAGAAGTCCTCATCTTTGGGAACAACTCATCATCGTGGAATAAAACATGGTGACCTGTGGAACTTGGCCCACCCCCGACCCAACAGACTACACCCCGCAATCTCTGCATCATCTTGGGCAGCAAGCTATCCATTAAGCAACAGGTAAATGCAGTTTCATCTGCCTGCTTCCACACCCTACACATGACCTGCAAGATCTTAAGGTGGCTCCCAGTCAGCACCAGAAGGAACATCACGCAGGCCCTCATCCCCAGCAGGCTTGACTATGAGAACATACTCTATGTAGGAATCACTGCAGCCTTCCTGAAGAGACTACAGACATTACAAAACTCAGTGGCAAGACTTTTCCTCGACATCCGCAGATAGACCAACATCACATCCCACCTTAAGATTCTACATTGGCTGCTGATCCAGAAGAGATGCCAGCTCAAGATGTTGACCCACACATACATATGTCTCCATCTTCCTTGCAGTTCAGTCCAGCCACAAGCAGAGGATGCTTTTTCTCACATAAGCTTGGAGAAACCTTCCCCTGCAACTCAGGACCACCTCATCTCTCCAGCAGTGCTGGAGAGAACTCAAGTCCTGGTTGTTCAAATGAACAGATCACCTTGCAGCAGCTAGCAACCCCAGTGCCTTGAGACCCCCACAGGTGCTTTGCCGTGCTTTATGAATGATTGATTGATTGATTGAAATGAAAAAAAACATCACACTAAGAGAGAGTATATGGGAGAGAGGGGGACAGGGGAAAAACACAACCGTACTCGACTCCCGAAAACAACACTAAATCACAACTGAGAGTACGGGGTTCTGTAACGAAGGTGGGTCGGTAGTGTATCAATTGTAACCCTGGACCACTCGTGACCCTCAACTAGAGGCGAAATGTGGGTGAACTGTGGTGTGGTGTATGGTCTGGAAGGGGGATTTTTCTTTACGGACTAGGTGGTCTCACACACTATATAGTGTCATGCTTCATCATATGACCACCTAGCCCCACCCAGGTAGGACAGTGCCACCTGGGCGGACTCAACCTCACTGTTAAAAGAACAGGAGGAAGTGCGTAAATTAATTTTTGTTCTGGAAAAAGGGATCCAGCTATGCTAGGAAATAAAAACACCTACTCAGATACCCATGTGAATTTTAATAAAGGGTTCTGTGTGATGTGATTAAAAAGGACTGGGGAACCGGTGTGAGAGCAATGACTCACAAGGTCACCTATCTAAAGGAAGTAGCTGACATGTTTCTGCCCTTGAAATTGAGCTCTGGAAGGTCTCTGGGCATTCATCAGGGCGTTGGATCCCTGTTGCATATACTTCGTGAGCGCTGCATAAATAGTAACACTTGAAAAGGGGCCTACCTTTACCAAGGGAATACCTGGGGAGGACCCTAACAACAGAGGCTAGTGGCCTCTGGTATCCTGGAGAGGGAGCGTCCCCTTATAGTCAAGCGGTCCTGAGGAGAGGTCGGTATAGGCGCACAGAGAGCGCCCACCTTTGATGCAAGTCTGACTATAAGGGGACGCTCCCTCTCCAGGCTACCAGAGGCCACTAGCCTCTGTTGTTAGGGTCCTCCCCAGGTATTCCCTTGGTAAAGGTAGGCCCCTTTTCAAGTGTTACTATTTATGCAGCGCTCACAAAGCATATGCAACAGGGATCCAACGCCCTGATGAATGCCCAGAGACCTTCCAAAGCTCAATTTCAAGGGCAGAAACATGTCGGCTACTTCCTTTAGATAGGTGACCTTGTGAGTCATTGCTCTCACACCGGTTCCCCAGTCCTTTTTAATCACACCACACAGAACCCTTTATTAAAATTCACATTGGTATCTGAGTAGGTGTTTTTATTTCCTAGCATAGCTGGATCCCTTTTTCCAGAACAAAAATTAATTTACGCACTCCCTCCTGTTCTTTTAACAGTGAGGTTGAGTCCGCCCAGGTGGCACTGTCCTACCTGGGTGGGGCTAGGTGGTCATATGATGAAGCATGACACTATATACTGTAGTGTGTGAGACCACCTAGTCCGTAAAGGAAATCCCCCTTCCAGACCATACACCACACCACAGTTCACCCACATTTCGCCTCTAGTTGAGGGTCACGAGTGGTCCAGTGTTACAATTGATACACTACCGACCCACCTTCGTTACAGAACCCCGTACTCTCAGTTGTGATTTAGTTTTGATTGAAATGAAATCCATAAAATGTCTAATGTTTTCCTGTGTAACTGGGCCAAGTTTGTCAGTGTGCCTGTGTCCAGTGGAAGAGAGATCTTGAGAAAAAGGAAAGGGAAAAGAGAACAAGATTTAGCAAATACGCACCGGCAGCATACATTAAGTGAAAAATAACTCTTGCACTTAATGAAAATTACACTTATGTTCAATTTTGAATAGACAACAATCATTCTAACTATCTTATTAAATAAATAAGGGGAAGAATCAGACATTATTAACACATGGAGCACTGACTCCCCACGTAAAATGATGTTTTTCCTGTTTACATTGCTTGATCAAATTCGAAATAAGCTCTGTAATTTCCACCTTTGTGGTTCTGACCTATGAGACCCACAAAGAAGAGATTAAATAACCATGGATGGAATGTTAAACACAATGTGACGATATCCTCCATTACAAGCAATGCCATGGAAAAACATATATCTGAGATGAGCTTCCAAGTTATGGATCAAGTTCTTGCACTTGCGGTGTAGGTGACGTAAAAAGATACGCATCTACAAGGAAGCATGTTATGTAGATGTACGGGAAAGTTAGGCTCGAGATACATGAACTAATTTGTAGACTGTGTCTGTGGCTAATATGATATTGGACAAGCAGTATAAGATTTTTCACAAATTAAGGAATCTGATTTCCTGTCAAGATCTATGGTGTTGTACCAAAGGAAGGCACTACCGAATGGTTAAAATATCATTTACCTCCTGGTCAATTAAGATACTTAGGTGGTCATTCCAACCTCGGCGGTAAAAGGCGCTTACCGCCATTCAGAAGACCGCCATAACACCGCCGCGGCCGCGGTAAACCGCCACGGTCATTCTGACCCACAACAGTCAAACCGCCAAAATACAGACATCCACAAAATTCCGCCACACCAAAGGGCAGCGAGAATCTGGCGATGACCAAACCTCCACCGTCACGCCAACAGAAATACGCCCACACTATCACGACACACGAATCCACGCGGCGGTCTTTAAACCGCGGTATTCCATTGGCGGTACACACCGCCGCGCTCAAAATACACACACACTTACAAAACACAGCCACATTGGACAATTCGAAATACACACACCTGATACACATACACACACCACTCCCACACACCCAATATAACATGAAACACACCCACATCACCCACAAACCTCCACTCCTAGAGATTCGTGAACACGCACCGAGAAAAGACATCCGAGCACCCAGACGCCCAATTCACTGTCACCCAGCAATATTTGCACGCACTTCACACAACACAACAATACACATCACCACACTTAGCACCACTCAATCCACCCTACACATCACCCACACCACCCCATGGCACCGCAAAGACACCCCAGGTTCTCTGATGATGAACTCAAGGTCATGGTGGAGGAAATTGTACGAGTAGAGCCACAGCTGTTCGGGACACAGGTGCAGCACACCACCATTGCCAGGAAGATGGAGCTATGGAGCAGAATAGTGGACAGGGTCAACGCTGTGGGACAGCACCCAAGAAATCGGGACGACATCAGGAAGAGGTGGAATGACCTACGGGGGAAGGTGCGTTCCATGGTATCCAGGCACAACATCGCGGTGCAGCGGACTGGCGGCGGACCCCCACCTCCTCCCCCAGAATTTACAACATGGGAGGAGCAGGTCTTGAACATCCTGCATCCTGAGGGCCTCGCAGGAGTAGCTGGAGGTATGGACTCTGGTAAGTCTCATCTTCACTACTTCTTCCCCCCCACCCCACCCCACCTGCATGCCAACTCATACCCCCACCCTCACCCCCACCCCCTTCACACTTAGGGCCATATTTATACTTTTTGACGCAAAACTGCGCTAACGCAGTTTTGCGTCAAAAAAATTAGCGCCGGCTAACGCCATTCTGAAGCGCCATGCGGGCGCCGTATTTAATCAATGACGTTAGCCGGCGTTAGCCGCCGGCGCTGCCTGGTGTGCGTGGAAAAAAACGACGTACACCAGGCAGCGCCGGCGTAGGGGGATATGGAGCTTGGGCACCAAAAAATGGGGCAAGTCAGGCTGAGGCAAATTTTTCGCCTCAACCCGATTTGCGCCATTTTTTTCGACTCCCAACCCCCATAGAAATGACTCCTGTCTTAGCAAAGACAGGAGTCATGCCCCCTTGCCCAATGGCCAGGGGACTTCTGTCCCCTGGGCATGGTCATTGGGCATAGTGGCATGTAGGGGGGCACAAATCAGGCCCCCCTATGCCACAATTTTTTTTTACAAAAATACTTACCGGAACTTACCTTAATGTCCCTGGAATGGGTCCCTCCAGCCTTGGGTGTCCTCCTAGGGTGGGCAAGGGTGACAGGGGGTGTCCCTGGGGGCATGGGAGGGCACCTCTGGGCTCCTTCCGAGCCCACAGGTCCCTTAACGCCTGCCTTGTCCAGGCGCTAAAAAACGGCGCAAAAGCGGCCGTACGTCATTTTTTTTGACCCGCCCACTCCCGGGCGTGAATTTTGCCCGGAAGTGTAAATACGGCGCACATGCCTTGGAGTCAATTTTTTAGACGGGAACGCCTACCTTGCATATCATTAACGCAAAGTAGGTGTCCACGCTAAAAAATGACGCAAACTCCATGGACTTTGGCGCTAGACACGTCTAACGCCAAAGTATAAATATGGAGTTAGTTTTGCGTCGGAATTGCGTCAAAAAAAACGACGCAATTCCGGCGCAAACAGAGTATAAATATGCCCCATACTCCTTGCAAATGTCTCACCATCACAACCCACCCATCCCAACACCTAGCCCTGCATGCGTCCACAAAGCATGGACGCATCACCTAAGCATGCCCACTGCACATACACATACAACCCCCCCCCAACCACTGTCACAACAGCCCCCACAAAGGAATGCCAGCACTCGGGTACACGGGCACCCACCCTTTGCACGCTATGGCTCACACAGAAGCAATAACCATACTTTTATACCCCTGCAGGACCCGAACGCCAGGTCACCGCGCAGGAGGGTCCACAAATGTCCACTCCACCCCCAGAAGAGGCCCACAGTGAGGACAGCAGCTCTGTCTCCCTGGATCTAGATGACCAGCCCGGTCCATCGGGGATCTCGGGACAGTCGGTTCCCCTCACACACCCACAGGCCACAGCAGACCTTCCCCCCTCTGGAAACACCAGCACAGCACCCACCCAGTGGGCCCATACCTCTGTCCCCAGGACACGTCAATCAGGGCTGTGTCCACCACTACAGGGAACCCAGGCTAACCCAACACCCCAACAACAACAGGGACCTGGGGGCAGTGGTAGTGGGAATACGGTCCAGGGGACAGAGGCCCAGGGAAACAGGGGAACTGGGAGGGCTGCTGTGCGACAGGGGGGGGACAGGCCCAGGGAACCCACTCTCCACAAGGCCCTCTCCTCCATCATGGGAGCATACCACCACTCCCAGGAGACGATGGCGACGGTCCTGGCCAGGTTTCAGGAGATCCAGCTTCTGCAGGAGAAACAGTATATGTGGTTCAGGGAGGAACTAAGAAACATCAGTTCCGCCATGGGTACCATCGTAGTGGCCCTGAATGAGGTAGTCACCACATTGCAGGACACTGTGGCACCTCAAAGGGCCCCTGACACTAGCATGCACCAAGAACTGCCTACCACCTCCGCTAGTGGACAGGAGGCCCCGACACAAGACCAACAGGCCACCAGAACCCCACCCCCTGCAGAAGGAGAACCACCCCGCAAGCGGGCCCTGAGATCCAGGAAGAAGACAGAGTAAGATGTCAAGACCCCCGCCAGCAAAGGATACTGCTCTGATTGTCATCCCACTGTCCCACATTGTCACCCTGTCCAACCTTAAACTGCCCCTGCTCCACTTCCCACAGGCAATGCACCTGTGAAACTGATAGTCCGGACTCTGCCATGGACAATCCTCCACCATCACCCTTCACTGATTTGCAACCAACCATCCAATTTAGAGCACTTGAATAAAAACACTTATTGCACAAAACAATCTGGAGTCTGGCTGTGATTTAGAACAAATGTATTAGACATGACCGTGCCAAAATGTTCATTCACATTGTGATGCCAACAAACCGCTGTCACACAGCTGTAGTCCATGGGGAAACAAAGCAGATGTGACGCAGTGGGGCCCACATCTCTGAAAACGGAAGGGAAAGTCACAACACAGTTACCATACACTGGGGGAAAAAGTCAGACAGTAGAGAGGTAGGAGTCTTTAAGTAAATGTAATATGCCGGTGTGTACTCTTACCTGTGTGTCACTGAAAATACTGCTGTATTACTGTGTTCCTGTTCTCTATGTCGTCCTCTTCGGCTTCCTCCTCTTCACTCTCCACAGGCTCCACAGCTGCTACAACACCACCATCTGGACCATCCTCCTGCAGAAAAGGCACCTGGTGGCGCAAAGCCAGGTTGTGAAGCATACAGCAGGCCACGATGATCTGGCACACCTTCTTTGGTGAGTACATTAGGGATCCACCTGTCATATGGAGGCACCTGAACCTGGCCTTCAGGAGGCCAAAGGTTCGCTCGATCACCCTCCTAGTCCACCCATGGGCCTTTTTGTACCGTTCCTCTGCCCATGTCCTCGGATTCCTCACTGGGGTCAGTAGCCATGACAGGTTGGGGTAACCAGAGTCCCCTAATAGCCACACCCGGTGCCTCTGGAGTTGACCCATCACATACGGGATGCTGCTATTCCGCAGGATGTATGCGTCATGCACTGAGCCAGGGAACTTGGCATTCACATGGGAGATTTACTGGTCAGCCAAACACACCATCTGTACATTCATCGAATGATAACTCTTCCTGTTTCTGTACACCTGTTCACTCCTGCTGGGGGGGACCAAAGCAACATGTGTCCCATCAATGGCACCAATGATGTTGGGAATATGTCCAAGGGCATAGAAGTCACCTTTCACTGTAGGCAAATCCCCCACCTCAGGGAAAATGAGGTAGCTCTGCATGTGTTTGAGCAGGGCAGCCAACACTCTGGACAACACCTTGGAAAACATAGGCTGGAACATCCCTAATGATATGGCCACTGTTGTTTGAAATGACCCACTTGCTAAGAAATGGAGTACTGACAGCACCTGCACTAGAGGGGGGATCCCTGTGGGTTGGAGGATGGGTGACATCAGGTCTGGTTCCAGCTGGGCACACAGTTCCTGTATAGTGGCTCGGTCAAGCCTGTATGTCAGTATGACATGTCGTTCCTCCATTGTCGACAGGTCCACCAGCGGTCTGTACACGGGAAGATTCCTCCATCTCCTCGCATGTCCCAGTGGACGGTGCCTATGAAGGACAACAGCGAGCACAGAGTCAATCAACCCAAAGGTATGTAACTACAGCTTGCACATAACACAATTCCCAATGCATTGAAAGGTTTGTATGAGTGTTGGTGCAAGGCCTAGGTATGTGTGACGCAGTTGGTAATTAGGCAATGTGGGCCCTTGAAATGGCGGCTGCCTGACCTGTGAAGTGCGACAGTGGGATGTGAGGTCAATGCGCTGGCGTGGCACACCGCGGCGGTAGGCGGTCAAAGACCGCGGCGCAAAGCCGCATTGGTTAACATTGAACCCTATGGGTTTCAGGAGCCAATGACGATGTGCGCCGGCGGTCGCGGTACGCACCGCCGCGGTACGCACCGCCGCGGGCGTGACTGCCATTTTCTATCTGCTTAATCACTCGATACCTGATCTTCGACAGGAGAGGACCTACACTGCAAGTGCTGCTGTGACCTCGGTCTGGAAGAGACAATGGCTCATGCGACTGGGGAAAGGGACTAGGAGTTGGAGAAACTTGTGGATGGGGTCCTCCCCCAGTATGCGCTACTCTACGGTCCTCCAGACCAACAGGTAAGTACACTGGGACCATGCTTAGTGGGCAATGCCTGGGTTGAGTGGGGTGGATGAAAGATGGTGGGGAGGGGAGCGATTGAGGCATGCATCAAACGACAGATGAGAGCATGTGCCACATGGCAAGGGTGGGGATGGGGGGCCACTCACATCGAGCATGCAGAAGGTGATGACAAGTATTCTCTCCCTGTACAGGTCACATAGGTCAGCGCCCACCAGAAAGTCGCGATTTGGCGTCCCATCGCCAAGGACGTCCGGACCCTGGGGGTGCACAACAGACGGGGCACCCACTGCCGGAAGAGGTGGGAGGACATCCGACGCTGGAGCAGGAAGACGGCGGAGGCTCAGCTGGGGATGGCCTCCCAACGTAGGAGGGGTGCCAGTCGTCATTTGACCCCCCTGATGTCCCGGATCCTGGCGGTGGCCTACCCCAATTTGGATGGGCGCGTGAGGACATCACAGCAGACACAAGGGGGTGAGTTCAAATACATTCTGCTGACATTGCGCGCAGTGGAGGTGTCTGGGTGGGGGAGGAGGGCTGTGGGTATCCCTAGGCCAGGGCGATTTCTGTAGGCTAGGCCCCTCCGTAAGGCATGGCCCTGTGCCCCCACCCCCCACCTCTGTAGGGTGCCAAGTACAGGTATCCATGGCCCTGTGTCATCTATCTGTGCAGTTGTCGTCCATAGGCTTGTAGGCCATGTCCCACGGATTGCGTAGTGGACCCCAAGTGCGCGGCGTAGTGCAGGGGGCTTCTGTGTCTGTCCTCTCCGCCAACGGTGTCGCCAATGCATGCACTCAACATGTCTTTATTTCTCCCTCCCCCCTTTTTTGTGGTCTTCCTGTTCATGTGTGCATTAGCATCATGAGGCGGAGGAGAAGTGGCATCGGAGCACGAGGGAGCTGCATCCCACATGGCCCTGGAGGGCCATGCAACGGAGTCCAAATACACCAGTGGGACGGAGGGCGAGGGGAGCTCCACAGCGGGGTCTCATGCTGATGTCAGTGACAGCGACTCGTCCTCTGAAGGGAGCTCCCTTGTGGTGGCGGCAACATCCGTGCCCCCCGCAACAACAGGTACAGCCGCCACCCAGCGCACCAGCACCGCCCTCCCAGCAGCCCCTCAGCGTTTGCCCCGTGCCCGCTCACCCAGGAAGGTGGGCATCTCCTTCGCCCCAGGCACCTCAGGCCCTGCCCCTGTCACCCCTGCTGCCCTCAGTGAGGAGGTCATTGACCTCCTGAGGACCATCATTGTTGGGCAGTCTACCCTTTTGAATGCCATCCAGGGTGTACAAAGGGAGGTGCACCAGAGTAATGCATACCTGGAGGGCATTCACTCGGGTCAGGCTGCCCATCAGCGATCGTTCAACGCTCTGGCCTCACCACTGACGACAGCAATTGTCCCTGTCTCTAGCCTCCCCCTCCAACTTCCTCCACCCAGACCCAATCCCCTGTACCTCTGCCTATCCCAGACACACCATCAGACCAGCCTGCACACACCTCAACACCCAAGGGAAGCTCATCCAGACATAAGCACCACACATCACACAAGCATTCACACAAGCAACATCCACATGCAGACATACCAACAGCCACTGCCTCCACTGTGTCCCCCTCCTCCTCGTCTCCCTCCTCCCTCCCTGTCACGTCTCCACTCACACTTGCATGCACAACATCTTCAGCCACTACGTCCATCACCAGCACACCCACCAGAACACTCCGCACACATGCAGTCACCACCCCCACTACCATTTACACGTCCCCTGTGTCCTCTCCCAGTGTGTCTGTCACCCCCTCTTCCAAACTACACAAACGCAGGCAGCCACCCACCCAACAGCCATCCACCTCACGACAGCCTCCAGCCCAAGCACCTGCACCCAAAGACACCAGACTTCACACTCCTACAACCACATCCTCTTCCTCCACTCCCATACCCACTACACCTACCCGTCCCTCTCTTTCCAAATTGCTTTTCTTTTCCAAACTTGACCTCTTTCCTACAACTCCCCCACCCCGTCCATCTCATAAGACTCCAATCAGCACCTCAGCCACCACAAAACCGGGACTTGTAAAGACTGTTTGCCATGGACTGTGGAGTCCCCCACCCTCAAGGGCATCCAGTTCAGCTAGGAGCCAAGGCACGGCCAGCCCACCCCCGGAAAAGCATCCGAAGATTGCCAGTGCCCGGCGCGAGAGACCAAAGACCCCAGGGACCAAAATCCCTACATTGGCTCCGGCAGGAAGTCGGGTGCCACCTGGCACACCGCCAAAGGTGGGAAAGGGCCACAAGCATACAGGGAAGGGTGGGAAGGGCAGCACGCCCGACAAGTCCGGCAGGAGGCCAGCTGGCCAGGCGGGCCCCACCAGCCCCATCCCAGGTTTGCAGGAGCACACCCACAGGCCCGGTACTGCAGCCCAGGAGGGCCCGCAAGCCACGTCCCAGGTGGGCAGGAGGACACCCACAGGTCGGGTACTGCAGCCCAGGAGGGCCCCGAAAGCCACCAGACAGATGGGCAGGAAGGCCCCACCAGCCACATGTCAGGTGGCGAGTGACATCCATGCCTGGGCCGGATCCGCTGACCAGGACACTCATCTCAAGCACCGCTCCAATGGGCACCGCCGTCTCAAAAACCGCTGAACAGGGCACCGCCGTCTCAAGCACCGCTGAACAGGGCACCGCCGTCTCAATAACCGCTGAACTGGGCCCTTCATCTCAAGCACCGCTCCGCTGGGCTCTTCATCTCAAGCACCGCTCCGCTGGGCACCGCCGTCTCAAGCACCGCTGAACTGGGCCCTTCATCTCAAGCACCGCTGAACAGGGCACCGCCGTCTCAAGCACCGCTGAACAGGGCCCTTCATCTCAAGCACAGCTGAACAGGGCACCGCCGTCTCAAGCACCGCTGAACAGGGCACCGCCGTCTCAAGCACCGCTGAACAGGGCACCGCCGTCTCAATAACCGCTGAACTGGGCCCTTCATCTCAAGCACTGCTCCGCTGGGCCCTTCATCTCAAGCACCGCTCCGCTGGGCACCGCCGTCTCAAGCACCGCTGAACTGGGCCCTTCATCTCAAGCACTGCTCCGCTGGGCCCTTCATCTCAAGCACTGCTCCGCTGGGCCCTTCATCTCAAGCACTGCTCCGCTGGGCACCGCCGTCTCAATAACCGCTGAACTGGGCTCTTCATCTCAAGCACTGCTCCGCTGGGCACCGCCGTCTCAAGAACCGCTGAACTGGGCCCTTCATCTCAAGCACTGCTCCGTTGAGCCCTTCATCTCAAGCACTGCTCTGCTGGGCCCTTCATCTCAAGCACCGCTCCGCTGGGCACCGCCGTCTCAAGAACCGCTGAACTGGGCCCTTCATCTCAAGCACTGCTCCGCTGGGCCCTTCATCTCAAGCACTGCTCCACTGGGCACCGCCGTCTCAATAACCGCTGAACTGGGCCCTTCATCTCAAGCACTGCTCCGCTGGGCACAGCCGTCTCAAGAACCGCTGAACTGTGCCCTTCATCTCAAGCACTGCTCCGCTGGGCACCACTGTCTCAAGAACCGCTGAACTGGGCCCTTCATCTCAAGCACTGCTCCGCTGGGCCCTTCATCTCAAGCACTGCTCCGCTGGGCACCGCCGTCTCAAGAACCGCTGAACTGGGCCCTTCATCTCAAGCACTGCTCCGCTGGGCCCTTCATTTCAAGCACCGCTGAAAAGGGCCCTTCATCTCAAGAACCGCTGGCCCATTGGCAGAGGGGGCAGGCCCGCATCTGTGTCGGGCAGGGCTGCACGAAGCACTCTGGGCACTAGTCCCCCTCCAGTACCAGTGGAGACTGTTATCCACTTGAGAGACTGTTGCTTTGCACTCCCCAGGATGGCACAGTGGGCAACCCACCCACTGTAGAGACTTGAGAGACTGTGGCTTTGCACTCCCCAGGATGGCACAGTGGGCAACCCACCCACTGTAGAGGCTTGAGAGACTGTGGCTTTGCACTCCCCAGGAGGGCACAGTGGGCAACCCACCCACTGTAGAGACTTGAGAGACTGTGGCTTTGCACTCCCCAGGATGGCACAGTGGCCATTGAGGCCCCTCGTGGATCTGGCGTCGTGGGCTCATCTGGCTGAGGTGCCCCCCCTTCCCTTCCCCCTGAGGTGCCTGTAGTTTTTCTATCTGATGCTCCTGCAGTGTTCTCTCCATTGGAGGCAGGTATCCTGTGTGGGCTTTGCCCATGTGTTTTGGCCCAGTGGCCCACGAACAATGGCTCATACACATATCGGACTGGACAATTTATGTATATAAAATTATTGATGTGTGATATATTTTATACTCAGTCTTGCAATATAATTCTAAATTTATAATCATTTCCTTTTGCCTTTGCATTCTTCCAGTGGGTTTGGGGGGGGTAACTGTGATGTTTTGCTATGCGTTGATGTGTGTGTTGTAGTGGGTGAGGGTGGGGGTGGGTGTGTCGCGTACGTGTGTCCCCGTAATATTTTCTCCTCCCCCCTCCCCTGTGTCGTAGGTGCAGTACTCACCGTTGTCTTCTGCGTCGGCGTTCGTGCTCCTGGTAGAGGAGCAGGAAGACAATAGCTGGGAGAATGTGGAGTTCGGGTTCCATGCTGTCCAGATTCCTCGTGGGGTGTATGGAGGTGAGCGTTTTCCGTTTGAAATGTCTGTTTCCGCCTTGTTTTTATCGGCGGGGCTACCACCCCGGAAAAGGTGGCGGATTGGTGGGTTGTGATAGGGTGGGCGGTACATTGTCTCCCGCCTGTCTGTTGGCGGTGACCGCCGCACTGTTTGTTTGTCCCGCCTTGGCGGGCGGTGTGTTAAAGTGGCGGTCTCTGTTGGCGGTTTCCGCCAGGGTCGGAATTGCATTTTTTTTTACCGCCAGCCTGTTGGCGGTTTTGCCGCTGCTTTAACACCGACCGCCAGGGTTGGAATGACCCCCTTAGTCTACAGTTAAAAGATAGTGATTGTCAATTTGGTAACTAAACACAGCAAGAACGATGCTTAGCCGACGTACTTGGACAGAAGTAAGCGGCCTGAAAAATCTTTTTGCCATGAACATTACTGTTTGACTTGACTGGTTATCGGTATGTTAATTTTCTGTATCTTTCAAACGTTTGAAACATATAAAAGGTTAAATAAAGTTATTACAATAATAGGTTGTGCTTGTTAGTGGTAAACCAATGAACGACGCATTGTTTAACTATGTACAGTTGCATCTGAATTGCGAGGTGTTTCCTGATAGAGTAGTCCCCCTACATGCATTCGAATAGTGGCCTTAAATTACTTTATAGTTATGAGGTAATGTTAAACACATGAATTCAGTCTGTTAAAAAGGAGCCGTGGTTTGAAATGTAGCATTAAGGATTGAGAGCGTGCAAAGAAGATCTAAAGTCTAGAGTTAGCAATAGTGAAGTAGCAGCCTAATTTATTAGACTAGGTTGTGTCTGTTTTGTGTGATACAAAAAATATAGAAGTGGCACGGCAAATGGGAAAAACAAACGAATTGGTTACACTAAAATATCTTTATAGAAAGTGCAATTTAAGAATACGTGACCGGGTCATTCTTTCGCATTCTTCCCTCTTTATCTTTACTAAGTGTTTGAGTATGAAAACCTATGCATTAACCCTTCGGTATACTTTGTTATCTTCGGCACCCTTGTCGTGATGTACTATGGTGACATGCCTTTAAGGATTGTGGTTATGATTGTCATGTACTGCAGTGAGCCACTAGCCCTCCTTCATGGAAAGGTGGGGGTCAGCTTTTTGCTGTTACTGTGGCCAGTTTGACTTATTTAAACCCACATCACAAAAAGATTATTTGTCGGTAGGGTTATCTCCTCGCAGGAAATGTGATGCTCACATGAATTTTCTAAAGAATAAGATGTGTCATTAGTTGTACTGTATAGTTTATTTTGCCAATATAATTGAACTGATCGACACTCTAAAACAGTTGACTGAAAGATGGTATGTTGTTCTTTGGATGTGGTTCAGTTATTCTGGCATTCTGCAGAAGGTTGGAAGATACCAGTTTATGATGGCTGGAATAGTACTGTAAGGGGTATATCATGGTTTGTGGGTTGATTGTTCCTTCTATTGGAAAAATAACTTGCTACGAAGTCGGCGGGTTGAAAAATTCTCTGCCATTTCTGGGTTGTGAGTTCCCGCATAAGTGATGGTCGGGGTCTCAGCTACAAATTAAGGTCATTTCTGAATTGTATATCTTCGTTTATGTTATTGATGAGTTTTGAGATAGCTGTTGATAAATAAAATGGACAATTTTCCTGTATGTTAGATTATTTGCCGGCAATGTTCAATGTCTCGTCCCTTTGCTTGCTATATAAAGAGAGATGGGTTCTTTAATATGGTAGGAGTTATGCTTTCATTAGGTTGTGTGGGAAGGGGAACTGTTGATGTTCTGCACTATAAATGTGTCGTGTACGCATTTTCTGTGTGTCGTGGGATTAGATGGTAATTGGAAGTATAGACAAGAGGGAAGGACTGCTAGCTTCTACTATCTTATAATGTTAATGACGAAATGTGATAATAACACAGAATAACAAAATCTATGTAGGATCTGTTCTCATTTTAATGCAGGAAGTAAGGGATTCAAAAGGTTTTAAGGCGTACACTAGAGTTAGGGACATGTAAGTGTTTGGGTTAGTGGCAGGAATAGAGTTGATGTTACTTTTGTGACAGGGGATAAAACTCCTTTTCTCTGTAAGGAAACTTGTTCTTACAAGTTCGTCATAACAATGCTTGTAATATGAGGCATTTTGTTAATAATGCCGCTAATGTTTATCTATAAAGAGTTCTCTATAAACAAATGTATGACAGTGTTCATCTTAAACACATATATCTATACAAACACATCTACATGGTTTACCGAATATAAACGACATTTGTCTTTTGTAACACTTTCTAGAGGTCACCATTTCTTTTGCTTTTTGTGTTCTTCGCTCCATCTGTTTCACAACAGCTAAACTGACAAGGTGCATTTAACCAGATTTAGACATGTGACAAATAGAATCTCTTGAAGTTCTAAATCACTTTGATGGCTATTTTATTGTGATATGGTGGTGTGATATTTTTAGCTTTACCTCAAATTACAGAACCAATATCTGCGTTACAAATCCAAGACGTGGTCCGCTTATATTTACAGCCAGGGTTAGGAAAGACTTAGGGCCTCATTCCGACCCGGACGGGCGGCGGACGCCGCCCGCCGGGCGAAAACCGCCCAAACACCGCCCCGCGGTCAGAAGACCGCGGGGGGCATTTCAACTTTCCCGCTGGGCCGGCGGGCGATCTGCAAAAGATCGCCCGCCGGCCCAGCGGGAAAGCGCCTTCCACGAGGATGCCGGCTCCGAATGGAGCCGGCGGAGTGGAAGGTGTGCGACGGGTGCTGTGGCACCCGTCGCGCTTTTCAGTGTCTGCTAAGCAGACACTGAAAAGCAATGTGGGGCCCCACGACACCCGTTCCCGCCAGCCAGGTTCTGGCGGTGTAAACCGCCAGAACCAGGCTGGCGGGAAGGGGGTGATTCCCATGGGCAGCGGGAAACCGGCGGGAGACCGCTGGTTTCCCGTTTCTGACCGCGGCGTTACCGCCGCGGTCAGAATGCCCATGAATGCACCGCCAGCCTGTTGGCGGTGCATTCGCTGCCCTCGGCCCTGGCGGATTCAATCCGCCAGGGTCAGAATGAGGGCCTTATTCAGTTAGAGAGGAGAAAGGTCTGTGCGTGATGAAATGTAATGGAAGGCAAAACTACTGTAGAGTGGGAACATCATTCACTTTTGTTTCCTTTTGAATCCCTTCTGGCCTCGGAATCTGATTTTATTATCTGCATGGTGAACTGGGCTTTGCACCGCTTTGTGGTTACAAATATCATTCACACCCAGACACAGCTCAGCGGTGACCAAATTCTGTTCCATTTGAATCACTCTGTAGTCTCTATTAAAGGGATTTCGACAGATCTGGGGCGATCTCACCCATACCTTTCTCTGTAACGTTTTCCAATATCTGCATAGAAAGGCGCCACTGCCTTCCTCTACGGCCAGGTGTACAAACACGTGAGTTATTTCATGAAAATAAAGCTAATTTAGAATAGCATAATAATTACATACATTGGCAAAATGAGGCATGATATTAATATCATTTTTTAAATTATTTATTGAATTTTCGAACTGTGAAACAAATACAGAAGGGGAGAGGTGCAAGCTAACATGATGTACACAAAACAAGTCATTTTCAACATGGCAGGTTTAATGATGGTATCAATGGCTTCACGTTGAAACCCAAAAGAAAAATCAAGCCAGGAATCCCAAATACAGTATGGCATTTGTCCATCAGAAGGGAACAGGGGCTTAAGGGGTCACATCCATTGTGTAAGGAGTGTAGCTTCCGCACAGCGTGTATAGAGCAACACACGAACACACTAAGGTGAGGCAAATTTATCAGGTTCAACTTCTACATCTGGACTAGAAGGACCCCCCCCAAAGACCCACCCTCTCCCTGCAGAGCTAGTTACGTTGTCATTAGAGCCCAGGTGTCCTTAGCAGTCACAGCTCACAGCTCCTAACAGGGGCGGGTGTGGCGCGACGGGGAGGGGGAAGGGTGACAGGGAGAGGTGGGAGCGGGGGAATACATTAAATTATAATTGTTTTAAAATCAAAACTTACCTTCACTCGCTGCGTGCCACTCCTCAGTCACAGGGTGCAGGCACAGGTTCCCAGCCTGTCCTGCGACTGCCCAGCCAGGGTGCTCCCAGGCAGACTAGGAACCTGTGCAGGCTCTCTCCAGCCCAGCAACACAGTTGCTGGGCTGGATACAGCCAAGTGCACATGTGTGTTTGGCCGGCCCAAGATGGCTGGCCAAACACACATGTGCTCTGAGGGAGAGTGCTGAGCACTATTCCTCAGTGCACGTCACCCTGTGCCCCACCCCTTTCAGAACTAAAGGATAATAAACACAGTTTATAATCCTTTTGCTCTGAAAGGTTTGCGTCTTCTGCTGCTGGGGTGGGGGGGGCAACGCTCCTCCGCCCATATGGAGGAGCAGCCCCTAGTCCTTAGGTCGTAGGCTGTCTCGCAGTAGTTTCCAATGCTCAGTTATTTCTGATAGTTTTCTGCATCCCTCAGGCAACACCACAGCCACGAGGCAGAGTGTCTGTCTATCTCAGTGTACGGCCACTCTGTGTTTAGCTAAAAGGAGACACACAGCCATCAAGTTGCTGGGGTAATGTCTTTCACATTTTCCAGGAGTGCCACTAATGGGGATTGCAGCTCGTGAGGTCTAGTAATGGCTGCAACAGCATTATAGATGTCTGACCAGAAGGATGCAACTGCAGGGTATTCCTAGGCAAGATGGAGGAAGGGAGCTGTAGGATCATGGCATCTCCTGCAAGACCCACTGTAAATAATTGGACTGCTGTGTGGTATGTCCTGTGTAGGAAGTTAATGTATATCCATCAATCACTTGTTAAGCGTGCTACTCACCCGTTAGGATCTCAAGGCGCTAGATGTGGGGGTGCTACTGCTCCAATAGCCAGGTCTTGAGATGTTTCCTGAAGGTCAGGAGGTCCTGGGTCAGACGTAGGTTGATGAGGAGGGAGTTCCAGGTTTTGGCAGTGAGGTGGGAGAAGGATCTGCCGCCAGTTGTGGTGTGGTGGATGCGGGGGACGGTAGTGAGGGCGAGGTTGGTGGAGCAGAGCTGGCGGGTGGGAACGTGGAATTTGAGACGCTTGTTGAGGTAGGCTGGACCTGCATCGTGGAAAGCCTTGTGAACGTAGATCAGGAGTTAGAAGATGATCCTCTTGTTGACGTGGAGCCAGTTAAAGTCTCTGGGGTGGGCTGAGATGTGTTCGTGGCGTGGGAGGTTGAGGATGAGGTGTGCGGAGGCGTTCTGAATGCGCTGAAGTTTCCTCTGGAGCTTGGCCGTTGTTCCCGCATAGAGTGCTTTGCAGTAGTCCAGTCTGCTGCTCACGAGGGTGACCGTTCTTCTGGTTTTGATGTGGATCCATCTGAAGGTCTTGCGAAGCATGCAGAGGGTGTTGAAACATGAGGATGAGATGGCGTTGACTTGCTGGGTCATGTTGAACTTTGAGTCTAGTATGAAGTTGAGGTTGCGTGCGTGGGTGGTGGGAGTTGGTGCGGCTCCTTGTGTGGCAGGCCACCAGGAGTCGTACCATGCTGATCGGTTGGAGCCGAGGAAGAGGATCTCTGTCTTATCTGTGTTCAGTTTGAGGCAGCTTATCTCCATGCAGTTGGTGATGGGATGAAGTCCGTTGTGGAGATTGGACTTGGCAGTGGAGGGGTCCTTAGTGAGTGAGAGGATCAATTGGGTGTCGGCCACGTAGGAGACGATGTTGAGGCCGTGGGATTGGACGATGTTGGTGAGCAGCGCCATGTAGACTCTGAAAAGGGTTGGGCTGAGAGAGGACCCTTTCGGGACTCGGCAGATGGTCTTGGTGGCTTTCTACAGGTGGACTCTCTGAGTTCTGCCGGAGACGAAGGATGTGATCCAGTCCAGGGCTTAGTGGTGGATTCCGGCATCGTGGAGGCGTGTACGGAGTGTGTGGTGACAGATGGTATCAAAGGCTGCGGAGAGGTCAAGGAGGATGAGGGCCACAGTTTCACCTTTGTCTAGCATGATCCTGATGTCGTTGGTTGCAGCGATGAGAGTGGTCTCGGTGCTGTGGTTCTTGCGGAAGCCAGATTGGGAGATGTTGAGCAGGCTGTTGTCCTCCAGGAAGCGGGATAGTTGGCTGTTAACTATCTTCTCGATGACCTTTGCTGGGAAGAGGAGGAGGGAGATGGGCCGATAATTCTTGAGGTCTTCGGGGTCTGCCTTGGGTTTTTTGAGCAGGGTGTTGACTTCGGCGTGCTTCCAGCTCTCCAGGAAGGTGACAGTCTCGAAGCAGCTGTTGATGAAGTGAGGCATTGGGGAGCTATGATTTGGCTGGCCTTGTTGAAGACATGGTGAGGGCAGGGGTCGGTGGGTGATCCGGAGTGGATGGTGCTCATGGCCTTGGTGGTGTCCTCATTGTTGGTGTCGGTCCAGGCGCTCAGGAGGTTGGTGTGGTTGGATGCGTTGGGGCTAGTGTGGGCTGTGGTGGTCATGGGGATCAGGGAGTCAAAGCTACCGTGGATGTCTGTGATCTTGTGGTGAAAAAGGGAGGCGAGGGAGTCACAGAGGTCTTGTGGGGGGGTTGACAGAGCAGGACTTGGGGTTAGCGAGTTCTTTGATGATGCTGAAGAGCTCTTTACTGTTGTGTGCGTTGTTGTTGATTCGGTCTTTGTCGAATGATCTTTTGGTCATCCAGATGCGTTGGTGATGCTTGCGGATGGCTGTTTTGAGGACAGCGTGGTTGCTCTCTGTTTGTTCATGGTGCCAAATCTTCTCAGTTTTCCAGCACTCCCGCTTTGAGGCCTGAAGGTCGGCAGTGAACCAGGGTGCTTTCGTGCTGGTGCGGGTGTTGGTTGGTTTCCTAAGTGGAGCGAGGGTGTTGGCTCTATGGTCTAGCCATTGTTTGAGGTTGAGGGTGGCAGTGTTGGGGTCGCTGGTGTTGGGTCGCGGGGAATGGGCGAGGGTGGAGGTCAGTTGGGCCTTCGAGATCTTGTTCCAGCTGCGGCGAGGGGTCTGTTGCGGGTGGTGGTGAGCGGTGTGTTTCTGGAAGGTGAAGTGGACACAGCGGCGGTCAGTCCAGTGGAGTTCAGTGGTGTGGCTGAAGGTGATGTGGCTGCTGGGGGAGAAGATGGGGTTGAGTGTGTGGCTGGTTGAGTGGGTGGGCGTTGTGACGAGTTCCTTGAGACCGAGGTTGGCGAGGTTGTCAATCAAGGCTGAGGAGTTGCTGTCGTTGGTGTTCTATAGGTGAAAATTCAGGTTGCAGATGAGCATGTAGTCCGTAGAGGCAAGCGCGTGGGCACTGATTGTGTCGGCGATGGCATCGCAGAACTGTGGTTGGGACCTGGGGGTCTGTAGAAAAGGGATTCTCTGAGGGTGGTGTTTGCGTTGACGTGAATCTCGAAGTGCAAGTGTTCGGCGGCATCGATGGTGTCATGGGTGTTGGTTGAGATCCAGATGGTGCTCCTGTGGACTATGGCAATTCCTCCTCCCGGTTTGTTGGTGCGGTCTCTGCGGCTAATCTTGTAGCCTTCCTTGATGGCTATGGCGATGTCGGGTTCTGAGGAGGGGTTCATTTAGTTTTCGGTGAGGAAGGCGATGTCTGGGGAGGACGAGGTGAGAAGGTCCCAGAGTTCGACAGCGTGCTTGTGGACGGAGCAGGTGTTGAGGAGGATGAAGCTGAGTATCAGTCTAATCCAGTAATTTTGTGTCATCCAGTTACTTTTTTTCTTAACAAGGGGGGGATGCATTAAACATTTTGGAGAACACCGGTGTAGAGTAAATACCCGGATCTGGGCCAGATGTTGAAATAGATAAGGCCACTCCAAGGAGTCGAATGCCTTGGTGGTGTCCAATAGCATGGAGGCTGCCCTAAGCTCAGTGTTTATGATGTTCATGGTAACAAACATGGCTTGTAAGTTGTGTGCCATGGAGTGACCTGGAACGAAGCCTGCTTGGTTGGGTCGAACTATAAACAACAGCAGGGCCAATAGGAAGTTAGCAATTAGTTTCATCAAAATGTTGTTATCAACGTTGATCATCGATAAGGATCTGTAAGAGTTGCAGCAATCTAAGGGTTTTCCCGGTATTAATATGGTGACAATCACTGTTTCACTCTGGTATGGTGGCAGTTCATCCACTGAACAGATTAATTGTAAACTTCCTGCAGGTGGGGAGCACCTAAGAAAAAGATTGTGCTCCTAGTGTCAGGTCCTTTGTTTAAGGAATCATAGAAGAATTAAAAAAGGATAAAGTCATCATCATTTGTGGGCGCCAAATCAAATGGGAGTAAGAATCATAACAGGTTTCTCATACTTGAGTGGGTGTAATGGTATTTGCAAAGTTTTATATTTGTCATACTTCATTGGTGCCTTAAAAATACACAGATCGATAATGAGCTGTTAACTCTTCGTCATGGGCCATTGCTCCTGCGGAAATACAGAACTCTAGCAACTACTGCTTTGGCAGCTTTATAATACTTCGAAAACAAGTTGTTGAATCTTCATTATGGACCCTTGTAATTGCCCTTGCAACCATTAAATATTACCTAACACCACTTGGTCTTATTTTATTCAATATTATCCTCTTTTTTTACGAATTTTTGATGGTTGGGCAATTTTCTCATTGCATTGACAACATGGGTATCACTTATTTGGTCTCTCTATCAGACTTTTTAATATTGATTACCTCGATATGTTAGAGTGCAATGCCTTAATGACCTATCTTTGGGGATCTGCCTTCCCCCAGTATTGGACAGTAGATAAATGATATGGGACAGTATACAAAATTAGATTTGTCTTATATGCATTACCTTGGTATTTGCAAGCCCTATTATAATGTGCATTGCTAGCAATATTAAACATGACAATTTAAAATGTGAATTACATGATTATTTTTTGCTTTGTGTTTTTTCTTCCTTCTAGGTATACTATACACCCAGGATCTTTGCAGAACTTGTCCATATTTGGACACTAGGAATTTCAATTTATTTTAACCTTGCAAATAAGGTAATAGGTGTGTGAACAATTGTCTTTGAGTTTAAGCATGAAGCATTTTTGCATGCTGCTTCTTATGGGGTTATTAAAACCTCCTCCCTCCCCTGTTTTCTCTAATTTTTCAGTATTTTTCCCCCCTTTTCTCCCTCTTCTTCTTCTCTATATTCCTCTTTTATTTTTCTCTTTTAATTTTTTTTCCTCCATTAAAACAGAGAATAAATCTTATTATGATGGCACCGTTGGACCCGTCACCCATATGTTCATAAAACAATTCTTCTTTAGTGAGATTGTTCTGGTGCACTCTTGGGTACCATCACCCTTGACTCAGCCTTTCTCTGCACATATGTCAGTAGTAGTAATAAGTCAGGGTTTGAAAATATACCTTTTATATAAAACTGCTCTTATTTGAACTTTGAGCCTTGAGAAATCTCCAGCTTAACAGGCATTGTAATAGGGCGAAACACATGTTTGCTGTATCAATTCGGTATGAATAAGATGCTAAAAACTTGAATAAAAGGAGTTTGGAGATTCCAATACGTTTTCATGAGTGGATTTCTTTTCTTTGATGCATCTGGAACATAAAGAAAGCATGCAAGAAAATACCATTAGGAGATTTAGGCCCTCATTACAACCCTGGCGGTCGGTGTTAAAGCGGCGGTAAAACCGCCAACAGGCCGGCGCTAAAAAAAATTGAATCATGACTGTGGCGGAAACCGCCAACATAGACAGCCACTTTAACACTCCGACCGCCATGGAGGTATAAACAAACAGCATGGCGGTCACCGCCAACAGACAGGCGGAAGACAATGTACCGCCCACAGTATTATGATAGGCCAATCCGCTACCTTTTCCCGGGTGGATTCACCGTGAACAAAAACACGGCAGAAACAGGACTTGGAAGGGAAAACGCTCACCTCTACACACCCCACGATGAACCAGGACGCCATGGAGCCGGAACTCCATATTCTACCTGTCATTGTCTTCCTGCTCCTCCACCAGGAGCACGAACACCGGCGCCGAAGACCACGGTGAGTACTACACCTACGACACAGGGGAGGGGGAGGGAAAAGAGAGTGACACACACATGTAACACGCAAAAAAAACCACCCACACCCTCAACCACTACAACACACACACAAGGTCATGTTGATACATTACATTTACACCCCCCAACCCCCCTGGAAGAATGCAAGGACAGAAGGAAACTATTGTAATCAATAAAAATCCATTACTCACAAATATATATATACTATTAACAAATATATACACCAAGAATTCAAGTCCATGTACTGCACATACATAGTCTGTGGACCACTGGGCTCAAAATGCATGGGCGAGACCCACACTCGATAGCCGATCAAAACGGAGAGAACACTGCAGGGGCATCAGATCAAAATAAAACAGGCACCTCAGGGGGAAGGGAAGGGGGGCAACTCAGCCGGATGAGAGCACGACGCCAGATCCACGAGGGGGCTCCATGCCCATTGATGTATCCTGGGGAGTGCAAAGCCACAGTCTCACAAGTCTTTCCAGTGGATGGTTTGCCCACTGCTGCTTACTGGGGAGTGCCAAGCCACAGTCTCACAAGCCTTTCCAGTGGGTGGTTTGCCCACTGCTGCATCTTGGGGAGTGCAAAGCCACTGTCTCACAAGTCTTTACAGTGGGTGGTTTGCCCACTGCTGCATCCTGGGGAGTGCAAAGCCACAGTCTCACAAGTGGATAACAGTCTCCACTGGTTCTGGCTTTGTGCCCAGTGTGCACTCATCCTGCCAAGCACTGAGGTAGTGGATGCCTTTCTCCACTGGTACTGGAGGGGGCTTTGTGCCCAGAGTGCTTCATCCTGCCAAGGACTGAGGTAGTGGATGGGATACTATGTGATACTCCACTGGTTCTGGAGGGGGCTTTGTGCCCGGAGTGCTTCATCCTACCAAGGACTGAGGTAGTGGATGGGATACTCCACTGGTTCTGGAGAGGGCTTTGTGCCCATATTGCTTCATCCTGCCAAGGACAGAGGTAGTGGATGGGATACTCCACTGGTTCTGGAGGGGGCTTTGTGCCCAGAGAGCTTCATCCTGCCAAGGACTGAGGTTGTGGATGTCTTTCTCCACTGCTTCTGGAGGGGGCTTTGTGGCCAGATTGCTTCATCCTGCCAAGGACTGAGGTAGTGGATGTGATACTCCACTGGTTCTAGAGGGGGCTTTGTGCCCAAAGTTCTTCATCCTGCCAATGACTGAGGTAGAGGATGTCTTTCTCCACTGACGGTGGGCCTACATGGAAGCTGTCCAGGCCCCTGAAACTGACCACCAGCTTCGTACAACAGACCACTGGGGATGGCAGCCATGTCTGCGGTGGTGCCACTGGCACATGATGTGGCGTGGCCGCTGGCGATGCTTGCAGCGGCCTCAGTAGTGGCGGTGCTTGCGGAGCTCATTGGCCTGTGATGCTGGTGAGTGACTCAGTGAGCATGCTGGTGGCTGCGGTGTCCTTGGCAGTGGTGTTGGTGGCGGTGGTGTCCTTGACAGCGGTGCTGGTGGCGGTGTCCTGGGAAGTGGTGCTGGTGGCGGCGGTGTCCTTGGCAGTGGTGCTGGTGGCGGCGGTGTCCTTGTCAGCGGTGCTGGTGGCGGCGGTGTCCTGGGAAACGGTGCTGGTGGCGGCATGTCCTGGGAAGCGGTGCTGGTGGCGGCGGAGTCCTTGGCAGCGGTGCTGGTGGCGGCGGTGTCCTGGGAAACGGTGCTGGTGGTGTCGGTGTCCTTGGCAGTGGTGCTGGTGTCGGTCTTCTCCGTCGTGCAGGTTGGCGGCAACTTCCCTTTCTTTCTCTGCACCTTCCCCACCTTGGATGGTGGCGCAGCTGTCTTGCTCTCCCAACTGTAGTACTGGGAGAGCCCTTGGTGGCAGGTGTTTTGCCCTTCTCCCTCTGGGCTGTGGCCAACTTCTTATGTTTCTGAGGTGGGGGACTGTCCGTGGTCTGGCTCCTTGGCACACTGGCTGCCCTGCTGCTTGGCACACTCCAGAAGCCGGTTACTGCTGGCACCACTGTTCCCGGTGATTTGGTGGCTGAGGTGCTGGGTTGGGACCTGGAAAGGCGTGCCCTAGGGGACGGAAGGGGTGGGGGAGGTGTAGGGAAGAGGTCAACATCTAAGAGGAAATGTTTTTTAGACACACTGGGACGGGTAGATGGAGGGGGTATGGGAGTGGAGGAAGAGGTAGTGGTTGTAGGAGGTGTATGTTTGCTGACTTTGGGTGAAGGTGCATGGGCTGGAGGCTGTCGTGAGGTGAATGGCTGTTGGGTGGGTGTGTGACTGCGTTTGTGTACTTTGGGAGGTGGGCTCACAGACACACTGGGAGAGGACACAGGGGATGTGTGAATGGTAGTGGGGTGGTGAGTGCACATGATCGGTGTGTGGTGATGGGCGTGCTGGTGATGGACATAGTGGCTGAAGATGTAGTGTATGCAGGTGTGAGTGGAGATGTGACAGGTAGGGAGGAGAGAGACGAGGAGGAGGGGACACAGTGGAGGCAGTGGATGTTGGTATGTGTGCGTGGGTATGATGCTTGTGTGAGTGCTTGTGGGATATGTGGTGCTTATGTTTGCCAGAGCTACCCTTGTATGTTGAGGTGTGTGCATGCTGGTCTGATGGTGTGTAGGAGGCTGGACTGGCTTGTAGTGAGTACCAAGGGGTACTTACATCTTGCACCAGGCCCATGTATCCCTTATTAGTGTAGAGGGGTGTCTAGCAGCTTAGGCTGATAGAAAAGGTAGCTTAGCAGAGCAGCTTAGGCTGAACTAGGAGACGAGTGAAGCTCCTACAGTACCACTAGTGTCATATGCAGAATATCATAAGAAAACACAATACATAGATATAATAAAAATAAAGGTACTTTACTTTTATGACAATATGCCAAAGTATCTCAGTGAGTACCCTCAGTATGAGGATAGCAAATATACACAAGATATATGTACACAATACCAAAATATGCAGTAATAGCAATAGAAAACAGGGCAAACAATGTATAGTCACAATAGAATGCAATGGGAGCACATAGGGATAGGGGCAACACAAACCATATACTCTAGAAGTGGAATGCGAACCACGAATGGAACCCAAACCTATGTGAGCTCGTAGAGGGTCGCTGGGACTGTAAGAAAACAGTGGGGGTTAGAAAAATAGCCCACCCCAAGACCCTGAAAAGTGGGTGCAAAGTGCACCTAAGTTCCCCAAAGAGCACAGAAGTGGTGATAGGGGAATTCTGCAGGAAAGACCAACACCAGCAATGCAACAATGATGGATTTCCAGACGAGAGTACCTGTGGAACAAGTGGACCAAGTCCAAAAGTCACGATCAAGTCGGGAGTGGGCAGATGCCCAGGAAATGCCAGCTGTGGGTGGACAGAAGCTGCCACTGGATGGTAGAAGCTGTGGATTCTGCAAGAACGACAAAGGCTAGAAACTACCCCTTTGGAGGATGGATGTTCCATGTCATGAAGAGTCGTGCAGAGGTGTTTTCGTGCAGAAAGACCACCAACAAGCCTTGCTAGCTGCAAAGGTCGCGGTTAGGGTTTTTGGATGCTGCTGTGGCCCAGAAGGGACCAGGATGTCACCAATTGCGGAAGGAGACAGAGGGGGTGTCCAGCAAGACAAAGAGTCCACTCAGAAGCAAGCAGCATCCGCAGAAGTGCCAGAACAGGCACTACAAAGTGGAGTGAACCAGAGCTCACCTGAAGTTGCACAAGAGGGTCCCACGAAGCCGGAGGACAACTCAGGAGGTCGTACAATGTAGGTTAGAGTGCCGGGGACCCAGGCTTGGCTGTGCACAAAGGAAATCCTGGAAGAGTGCACAGGAGCCGGAGTAGCTGCAAAACACGCAGTTCCCAGCAATGCAGTCTAGCGTGGGGAGGCAAGGACTTACCTCCACCAAACTTGGACTGAAGAGTCACTGGACTGTGGGAGTCACTTGGACAGAGTTGCTGAGTTCAAGGGACCTTGCTCGTCGTGCTGAGAGGAGACCCAGAGGACCAGTGATGCAGTTCTTTGGTGCCTGCGGTTGCAGGGGGAAGATTCCGTTGACCCACGGGAGATTTCTTCGGAGCTTCTAGTGCAGAGAGGAGGCAGACTACCCCCACAGCATGCACCACAAGGAAAACAGTTGAGAAGGCGGCAGGATCAGCGTTACAAGGTCGCAGTAGTCGTCTTTGCTACTTTGTTGCAGTTTTGCAGGCTTCCAGCGCGGTCAGCAGTCGATTCCTTGGCAGAAGGTGAAGAGAGAGATGCAGAGGAACTGTGATGAGCTCTTGCATTCGTTATCTAAGGAATTCCCCAAAGCAGAGACCCTAAATAGCCAGAAAAGGAGGTTTGGCTACTTAGGAGAGAGGATAGGCTAGCAGCTCCTGAAGGAGCCTATCAGAAGGAGTCTCTGACGTCACCTGCTGGCACTGGCCACTCAGAGCAGTCCAGTGTGCCAGCAGCACCTCTGTTTCCAAGATGGCAGAGGTCTGGAGCACACTGGAGGAGCTCTGGGTACCTCCCAGGGGAGGTGCAGGTCAGGGGAGTGGTCACTCCCCTTTCCTTTGTCCAGTTTCGCGCCAGAGCAGAGCTGAGGGATCCCTGAACCGGTGCAGACTGGCTTATGCAGAGATGGGCACCATCTGTGCCCATCAAAGCATTTCCAGAGGCTGGGGGAGGCTACTCCTCCTCAGCCCTGACACCTTTTTCCAAAGGAAGAGGGTGTAACACCCTCTCTCTGAGGAAGTCCTTTGTTCTGCCTTCCTAGGCCAGGCCTGGCTGGACCCCAGGAGGGCATAAACATGTTTGACGGGTTGGCAGCAGCTGCAGTGAAACCCCGGGAAAGGTAGTTTGGCAGTACCCGGGTCTGAGCTAGAGACTCGGGGGATCATGGAATTGTCTCCCCAATGCCAGAATAGCATTGGGGTGACAATTCCATGATCTTAGACATGTTACATGGCCATGTTCGGAGTTACCATTGTGACGCTATACATATGTCGTGACATATGTATAGTGCACGCGTGTAATGGTGTCCCCGCACTCACAAAGTCTGGGGAATTTGCCCTGAACAATGTGGGAGCACCTTGGCTAGTGCCAGGATGTCCACACACTAAGTAACTTAGCACCCAACCTTTACCAGGTAAAGGTTTGACATATAGGTGACCTATAAGTTACTTAAGTGCAGTGGTAAATGGCTGTGAAATAACGTGGACGTTATTTCACTCAGGCTGCACTGGCAGGCCTGTGTAAGAATTGTCAGATCTCCCTATGGGTGGCACAAGACATGCTGCAGCCCATAGGGATCTCCTGGAACCCCAATACCCTGGGTACCTCAGTACCATATACCAGGGAATTATAAGGGTGTTCCAGTATGCCAATGTAAATTGGTGAAATTGGTCAGTAGCCTGTTAGTGACAATTTGGAAAGAAATGAGAGAGCATAACCACTGAGGTTCTGAATAGAAGAGTCTCAGTGAGACAGTTAGTCATAACACAGGTAACACATACAGGGCACACTTATGAGCACTGGGGCCCTGGCTGGCAGGGTCCCAGTGACACATACAACTAAAACAACATATATACAGTGAAATATGGGGGTAACATGCCAGGCAAGATAGTACTTTCCTACACAACCCCCCCCAAACGAAGGACAATAAGACTAGCCATGACCTACTGAGTCTTCATTGTCTAAGTGGAAATATCTGGAGAGTCCATCTGCATTGGAGTGGGTACTCCCAGGTCTATGTTCCACTGTATAGTCCATTCCCTGTAGGGATATGGACCACCTCAACAATTTAGGGTTTTCACCTTTCATTTGTTTTAGCCAAAGTAGAGGTTTGTGGTCTGTATGAACAATGAAGTGAGTGCCAAACAGGTATGGCCTCAACTTCTTCAGTGCCCAGACCACAGCAAAGGCCTCCCTCTCTATGGCAGACCAACGCTTTTCTCTAGGGGTCAACCTCCTGCTGATAAAAGCAACAGGTTGATCCTGGCCCTCAGAATTAAGTTGTGATAAGACTGCCCCTACCCCTAATTCAGATGCATCAGTTTGGACAATTAATTTCTTGGAGTAACAGGGGCTTTTCAGGACAGGTGCAGAGCACATGGCCTGCTTCAACTCCTCAAAAGCTTTCTGACAGTTTGCTGTCCATAATACCTTTTTAGGCATTCTTTTAGATGTGAGGTCATTAAGAGGGGCTGCAATGGAGCCATAGTTCTTTATGAACCTCCTGTAGTACCCAGTGAGGCCTAAAAAGGCTCTCACCTGAGTCTGGTTGTAGGGGGAACCCAATCAATAATAGTTTGCATTTTCCCCTGAAGTGGTGCAATCTGTTCTCCACCTACCAGGTGTCCCAGATAAACCACTTTCCCCTGCCCTATCTGGCACTTTGAAGCCTTGATAGTGAGGCCTGCCTTTTGCAGGGCCTCCAAAACTTTCCATAGGTGGACCAGGTGATCATCCCAGCTGGAGCTAAAGACAGCTATATCATCTAGATATACTGCACTAAAAGCTTCCAGCCCTTGCAGGACTGTATTCACCAACCTTTGAACAGTGGCAGGCGCGTTTTTCAATCGAAAAGGCATTACTGTGAATTGGTAATGGCCTCCAATGGTTGAAAATGCAGTTTTTACTTTTGCATCCTCTGATAACTTTATCTGCCAATACCCTGCAGTCAAATCAAAGGTGCTTAGATACTTGGCAGATGCCAGTGTATCTATTAGCTCATCTGCCCTGGGTATAGGGTAAGCATCAGTTTTGGTTACCTAGTTGAGACCTCTGTAGTCAACACAAAATCTCATTTCCCTTTTACCATCCTTGGAATGAGGTTTTGGTACAAGTACCACAGGAGAGGCCCATGGACTTTCAGAGTGCTCAACCACTCCCAGTTCAAGCATTTTCTGCACTTCTTGCTTTATGCAGTCTCTGACATGGTCAGGCTGCCTATAGATTTTACTTTGACAGGCAAGCTGTCTCCAGTATCTATAGTGTGCTCACACCAAGAAGTGGTGCCTGGCACAGTAGAAAAGAGTTCAGAAAACTGACCCAGGAGATTTATGCAGTGGTCTTTCTGCTCAGCAGTAAGACAATCTGCCAGTACTACACCTTCCACTAGAGCATCTTGTTCTGTGGAAGAGAAGAGATCAGGGAGAGGGTCACTCTCTTCTTCCTGTCCCTCATCTATTGCCATGAGCAGGGTGAGATCAGCCCTGTCATAGTAGGGTTTCAGGCGATTGACATGGAGCACCCTAAGGGGACTCCTGGCAGTGCCTAAGTTAACTAAGTAGGTGACTTCACCCTTTGTCTCAACAATAATGTGGGGTCCACTTCATTTGTTTTGGAGTGCTCTTGGGGCCACAGGCTCCAAGACCCACACTTTCTGCCCTGGTTGGTACTGAACCAAAACAGCCTTCTGTTCATGCCATTGCTTTTAAAGCTCTTGGCTGGCCTGAAGGTTTTTACTGGCCTTTTTCATGTACTCAGCCATCCTAGATTTTAGGCCAATTACATAGTCCACTATGTCTTGCTTTGGAGCTTTTAAAGGTTGTTCCCAACCCTCCTTAACAAGTGTTAGAGGACCTCTTACAGGGTGTCCAAATAGGAGTTCAAAGGGGCTGAAGCCCACTCCTTTCTGGGGTACCTCCCTGTAAGCAAAAAGGAGGCAAGGTAACAGGACATCCCATCTCCTGTGGAGTTTGTCAGGGAGTCCCATTATCATTCCTTTGAGAGTTTTATTAAACCTCTCAACCAGTCCATTTTTTTGTGGATGATAGGGTGTGGTGAACTTGTATGTAACACCACATTCCTTCCACATGGCCTTTAAGTAAGCAGACATGAAATTGCTTCCCCTGTCTGATACCACCTCTTTTGGGAAGCCCACCCTGGAAAAGATTCCCAGGAGGGCCTTTGCCACTGCAGGAGCTGTAGTGGTCCTTAGAGGAATTGCTTCAGGATATCTGGTGGCATGGTCCACTACCACCAAGATAAACCTATTGCCTGAAGCAGTAGGAGGGTCAAGGGGGCCAACTATGTCAACCCCTACCCTTTCAAAGGGGACCCCAACCACAGGTAGTGGAATAAGGGGTGCCTTTGGAGTGCCACCTGTCTTGCCACTGGCTTGACAGGTTTCACAGGACTTACAAAATTCCTTTGTGTCCTCTGACATTCTAGGCCAATGAAACAAGGGGACAAGCCTGTCCCAAGTTTTCATTTGCCCCAAATGTCCAGCTAAGGGAATGTCGTGGGCTAGAGTTAGGAGGAACTTTCTGTATTCCTGAGGAATCACCAATCTCCTGGCAGCTCCAGGTTTTGGATCCCTTGCTTCAGTATACAAAAGGTTTTCCTCCCAGTAAACTCTGTGAGAGTCACTGACATCCCCATTTGCTTGTTTGACAGCTTTCTGCCTTAGACCCTCTAGTGTGGGACAGGTATGCTGTGCCACACTCAGCTCCTCCCTGGCAGGCCCCGCTTGACCTAAAAGCTCAGCAGTGTCTGCTTCCAGCTCCTCTGGTGTAGGTTCTGCACAGGGTGGAAATTCTTCTTCCTCAGAAGTAGAATCCACTGTAGAGGGAGGGATAGTAGGTAGTGTTTTACCTTTACTAACCCTAGCTTTAGGGAGCACTTGGTCCATTCTTCCAGGATCCCTGTCCTTTTTGCTTTTTGGCCTGGGCCCTGGTTAAAGCAAAAATATGCCCTGGAATGCCCAGCATTGCTGCATGAGCCTCCAACTCCACTTCTGTCCAAGCTGACGTCTCTAAATCGTTCCCTAGTAGACAGTCTACAGGTAAATCTGAGGCAACCACAACTTTCTTTGGACCAGTAACCCCCCCCAGTTGAGATTCACAACAGCCATGGGGTGGCTAAGAGTTTTGTTATGAGCATCGGTTACTTGGTACTGGTGAACAAGTAGGTGTTGTTCAGGGTGGACCAGTTTCTCTATTACCATTGTAACACTGGCCCCTGTGTCCCTGTAGGCCTGAACCTCAACACCATTTATTAGGGGTAGTTGCTTGTACTTATCCATATTAAGGGGACAAGCAACCAAGGTGGCTAAATCAATAGCCCCCTCAGAGACTAACACAGCCTCTGTGGTCTCCCAAACAAGACCAACCCCAACTAAGTTACCAAAAGTGAGCCCAGATACTCCCTTGGATTGGCTATTAGTAGGTTTGCTCCCACCACCACTGCTATTACTAGGGGCACTAGGTGTAGCAGCAGGGGTTGTAGTGGTAGGAGGCTTGGTGCTTTTCTTTGGGCAACTGGGATCAGTTGTCCAATGGCCTTTTATTTTACATAAATAGCACCATGGTTTCTTTTCTTTGTTTTGATTTGAAGAGGATTTGGGCCTACCACCCCCACCAGAGTGTTTTTGTGGGCTTGATGGAGACTCATTTTTAGATTTGTCCCCACCCTTGTCAGAAGACTTACCATCCTTCTTCTTGCCGTCCTTGTCACCCCCTGTATGAACTTTTCTGTTCACCCTTGTTCTGACCAATTTGTCTGCCTTCTTTCCCAATTCTTGGGGAGAGGTCAGATCAGAGTCTACCGGGTACTGGTGTAACAAATCAGACAAACAATTATTAAGAATATGCTCTCTCAGAATTAAGTTATACAGGCTTTCGTAGTCAGAAACTTTACTGCCATGTAACCACCCCTCCAAGGCCTTCACAGAATGGTCAACAAAGTCTACCCAGTCTTGTGAAGACTCCATTTTGGTTTCTCTGAACTTGATCCTGTACTGTTCAGTGGTTAAGCCATAACCATCAAGGAGTGCATTCTTAAGAACCACAAAATTATTGGCATCACTTTCTTTAACAGTAAGGAGCCTATCCCTACCCTTTCCACTGTAAGATAGCCATAGGATGGCAGCCCACTGCCTTTGAGGGACCTCCTGTACAACACAGGCCCTCTCAAGTGCAGCAAACCACTTGTTAATGTCATCCCCCTCCTTGTAAGGGGGCACTATCTTATGCAGATTTCTAGAATCATGCTCTTTTGCAGGATGACTATTTGGAATACTGCTGCTGCCACCATGGGGTCCTAATCCCAACCTCTGTCTTTCTCTTTCTAAATCAAAGAACTGCCTATCTAAATCCAGCTGTTGCTTCTTGAGCTTCAGCCTGGATTCTTCCACTCTCAATCTATTGAGCTCCCTTTCTAACACTCTGTCATCACGGTGGGTGGGTGGGGCATGCCTTGAAACAGAAGTATGGTGAGAATGAACAGAGGGAGACCTTTCCCTAACAGATGGCACTCTAACATTCTGGCCTACAGAAGTAACACTCCTACTGTGATGAGAAGTAACACTCTTACTGTGATGTGAATTCACATCAGTACCAGCTATGCTAGGTGGCCTGCTAAGGGTCAGGTTGGGAAGGTTCCCTTCCAAATCTTTCACTGGGGGCTGCCCCAGAATCAGAGTGGGAACCATCAGCTAATTTCTCACCAGAAGTGCCACCTAAGGTCTTATCTTGTTCAATGAGCATATTAACTAACAGTTGTCTTGAGGGATTCTTCCCTACCCCTAAACCTTTATCTATGCAGAGACTCCTTGCTTCCTTCCAGCTAAGGTTGTCATAAGCTATGCTGGCCAGATCAAGAGTTTGGCCTGTACCAGACATGATAGAAAAGGTTTAAGGGACAGAAAAAGAAAGAAAAAGTTTCAGAACTTTGTAAAGAACAGAAAAAAAAACTTTTTAAACGTTTTAAGAACTTTTTTAAAGTTTTAGAGGTACTTTTCAGCACTTAGCAAAGAAGTGAGAGGAGAAAAGCAAAACTTTTTGGTTAGGTGTACATACACTGAACTTGTTTTGTATATTTTTCTCTTATGAAAAGTACAATATGACAAAGTGGTAAGTAGTTGCAAAGTACTTATCCCACCGCTGCACAACCAATGTAGGAGGCTGGACTGGCTTGTAGTGAGTACCAAGGGGTACTTATACCTTGCACCAGGCCCAGGTATCCCTTATTAGTGTAGAGGGGTGTCTAGCAGCTTAGGCTGATAGAAAAGGTAGCTTAGCAGAGCAGCTTAGGCTGAACTAGGAGACGAGTGAAGCTCCTACAGTACCACTAGTGTCATATGCACAATATCATAAGAAAACACAATACACAGATATACTAAAAATAAAGGTACTTTATTTTTATGACAATATGCCAAAGTATCTCAGTGAGTACCCTCAGTATGAGCATAGCAAATATACACAAGATATATGTACACAATACCAAAATATGCAGTAATAGCAATAGAAAACAGTGCAAACAATGTATAGTCACAATAGAATGCAATGGGAGCACATAGGGATAGGGGCAACACAAACCATATACTCTAGAAGTGGAATGCGAACCACGAATGGACCCCAAACCTATGTGAGGTCGTAGAGGGTCACTAGGACTGTAAGAAAACAGTGAGGGTTAGAAAAATAGCCCACCCCAAGACCCTGAAAAGTGGGTGCAAAGTGCACCTAAGTTCCCCAAAAAGCACAGAAGTCGTGATAGGGGAATTCTGCAGGAAAGACCAACACCAGCAATGCAACAATGATGGATTTCCAGACGAGAGTACCTGTGGAACAAGTGGACCAAGTCCAAAAGTCACGATCAAGTCGGGAGTGGGCAGATGCCCAGGAAATGCCAGCTGTGGGTGCAAAGAAGCTGCCACTGGATGGTAGAAGCTGTGGATTCTGCAAGAACGACAAGGGCTAGAAACTTTTCCTTTGGAGGATGAATGTCCAACGTTATGAAGAGTCGTGCAGAGGTGTTTTCGTGCAGAAAGACCGCCAACAAGCCTTGCTAGCTGCAAAGGTCGCGGTTCGGGTGTTTGGATGCTGCTGTGGCCCAGAAGGGACCAGGATGTCACCAATTGCGTGAGGAGACAGAGGGGGCGTCCAGCAAGACAATGAGCCCACTCAGAAGCAAGCAGCATCCACAGAAGTGCCGGAACAGGCACTACAAAGTGGAGTGAACCGGAGCTCACCCGAAGTTGCACAAGAGGGTCCCACGAAGCCGGAGGACAACTCAGGAGGTCGTGCAATGCAGGTTAGAGTGCCAGGGACCCAGGCTTAGCTGTGCACAAAGGAAATCCTGGAAAAGTGCACAGGAGCCGGAGTAGCTGCAAAACACACGGTTCACAGCAATGCAGTCTAGCGTGGGGAGGCAAGGACTTACCTCCACCAAACTTGGACTGAAGAGTCACTGGACTGTGGGAGTCACTTGGACAGAGTTGCTGAGTTCAAGGGACCTTGCTCGTCATGCTGAGAGGAGACCCAGAGGACCGGTGATTCAGTTCTTTGGTGCCTGCGGTTGCAGGGGGAAGAATCAGTCGACCCACGGGAGATTTCTTCTGAGCTTCTAGTTCAGAGAGGATGCAGACTACCCCCACAGCATGCACCACCAGGAAAACAGTCGAGAAGGTGGCAGGATCAGCGTTACAAGGTCGCAGTAGTCGTCTTTGCTACTTTGTTGCAGTTTTGCAGGCTTCCAGCGCTGTCAGCAGTCAATTCCTTGGCAGAAGGTGAAGAGAGAGATGCAGAGGAACTCTGATGAGCTTTTGCATTCATTATCTAAGGAATTCCCCAAAGCAGAGACCCTAAATAGCCAGAAAAGGAGATTTGGCAACTTAGGAGAGAGGATAGGCTAGCAACACCTGAAGGAGCCTATCAGAAGGAGTCTCTGACGTCACCTGCTGGCACTGGCCACTCAGAGCAGTCCAGTGTGCCAGCAGCACCTCTGTTTCCAAGATGGCAGAGGTCTGGAGCACACTGGAGGAGCTCTGGGTACCTCCCAGGGGAGCTGCAGGTCAGGGGAGTGGTCAGTTTCACGCCAGAGCAGGGCTGAGGGATCCCTGAACCGGTGCAGACTGGCTTATGCAGAGATGGGCACCATCTGTGCCCATCAAAGCATTTCCAGAGGCTGGGGGAGGCTACTCCTCCTCAGCCCTGACACCTTTTTCCAAAGGGAGAGGGTGTAACACCCTCTCTCTGAGGAAGTCCTTTGTTCTGCCTTCCTGGGCCAGGCCTGGCTGGACCCCAGGAGGGCAGAAACCTGTCTGAGGGGTTGGCAGCAGCAGCAGCTGCAGTGAAACCCCGGGAAAGGTAGTTTGGCAGTACCCGGGTCTGAGCTAGAGACTCGGGGGATCATGGAATTGTCTCCCCAATGCCAGAATGGCATTGGGGTGACAATTCCATGATCTTAGACATGTTACATGGCCATGTTCGGAGTTACCGGTTTGACGCTATACATATGTCGTGACATATGTATAGTGCACGCGTGTAATGGTGTCCCCGCACTCACAAAGTCCGGGGAATTTGCCCTGAACAATGTGGGAGCACCTTGGCTAGTGCCAGGGTGCCCACACACTAAGTAACTTAGCACCCAACCTTTACCAGGTAAAGGTTAGACATATAGGTGACTTATAAGTTACTTAAGTGCAGTGGTAAATGGCTGTGAAATAACGTGGACGTTATTTCACTCAGGCTGCACTGGCAGGCCTGTGTAACAATTGTCAGATCTCCCTATGGGTGGCACAAGACATGCTGCAGCCCATAGGGATCTCCTGGAACCCCAATATCCTGGATACCTCAGTACCATATACTAGGGAATTATAAGGGTGGTCCAGTTTGCCAATGTAAATTGGTGAAATTGGTCACTAGCCTGTTAGTGACAATTTGGAAAGAAATGAGAGAGCATAACCACTGAGGTTCTGAACGGCAGAGCCTCAGTGAGACAGTTAGTCATAACACAGGTAACACATACAGGGCACACCTATGAGCACTGGGGCCCTGGCTGGCAGGGTCCCAGTGACACAGACAACTAAAACAACATATATACAGTGAAATATGGGGGTAACATGCCAGGCAAGATGGTACTTTCCTACATGGTGTGCTTGGGATAGGCTGAGGTACAGGGGATTGGGGCTGGGTGGATGAAGTTGGAGGGGGGAGGCTGGACAAAGGGACAATGGCTGCCATCAGTGCTAAGGTCAGAGTCTGAAAAGCTTGCTGTTGGGCTGCCTGACCAGAATGAATGCCCTCCAGGTATGCATTCGACTGTTGCAACTGCCTCTCTACACCCTGGATGGCGTTCAGAATGGTAGACTGCTCAACAGTGAGGGATCTGAGGAGGTCAATGGCCTCCTCACTGTGGGCAGCAAGGCTGACAGGGGCAGGGGCTGAGGTGCCTGGGGCAAAGGAGATGCCCACCTTCCTGGCTGCGCGGCCGCGGGGCACACGCTGAGGGGCTGCTGGGAGGGCGGTGCTGGTAGGGGTGGTGGCGGCTGTACCTGTAGATGCAGGGGGCACAGAGGAGCCAGCCACCACAAGGGAGCTCCCATCAGAGGAGGAGTCTGTGTCGCTGGTCTCAGCGCCTGTCCCCACTGTGGAGCTCCCCTCGCCCTCCGTCCCACTGGTGAATTCGGAGTCCATAGTCTCACCCTCCAGGGCCATGTGGGATGCAGCTCCCTCCTGCTCCGGTGCCACTGTTCCTCCGCCTGATGATGCTATTGCACACAAGAACAGGGAGACCACATAAAGGGGGGGAGACAGAAGAAAGACATGTTCAGTGCATGCAATACCGCTACCGTTGGCGGACACTATTGGCGGACACTACAGACGCAGCAGCCCTGTGCACTACGCCATGCACTTAGAGTTCCCTGATTAATCACAGGGCCATGGGGTACAAGGCCTATCCCCGATTGCTGCACACATGAAAGTCACAGGAGCCTGACTAGGAGTAGATGGCTGTTACTACTGGTGGGATTGGGGTGCCACTAAGCCTGCCTCACAAAGGGTCCTTGCCTACAAGGCTCACCCTAGCCTAAGGGAACCCACAGCCCACCTACCACACCCAGACACCTCCAATGCACGCGGAGTTAGATGGATGTGACTGCACTCACCCCCTTGTGGCTGCTGTGATGCCTTCAAGCGCCCATCCACTCCGGACACGCCACTGCCAGGATCCGGAACATCAGGGGGGTCATGGTGCGACGGGCACCCCTCCAACGTTGTGAGGCCATCCGCAGTTGGGCCTCCGCTGTCTTCTTGCTCCAGCGGTGAATGTCCTCCCATCTTTTACGGCAGCGGGTGCTCCGTCTGTGGTGGACCCCCAGGGTCCAGACTTCCTTGGCGATGGCACACCAAATATCCTTCTTCTGGTGGGCGCTGACCTACAGGAACAGTACAGGGGAAACAACTCACCGTTGTTTCATGCACCCCTCATTCTCCCCCCGTATCTTACATCGACACCACTCCACACAGGCATTGCCCATACAGCATGCTCACAGTGTACTTACCTGTTTGTCTGGAGGACCGTAGAGTAGCATGTACTGGGGGTGGACCCCATCCACTAGTTTCTCTAAAACCTCCGTGGTGAAGGTGGGGGCCCTTTCCCAAGACACGTGAGCCATTGTCGCTTCCACACGGAGGTCATAGCAGCACTTGCAGTGTAGGTCCTCTCCTGTCGAAGATCAGGTATCAAGTGAGTGAAGAGATAGAAAATGGCGGTCACGTCCGCGGCGGTGCGTACCGTCCCTGCCGGCGTACATGGTCCTTGGCTCTTGGGACCCATAGGGCCCAATGTTAACCAATGCAGGATTGTGCCGCGGTCTTCAAGCGCCTACCGCGACGGTGTCCAACGCCAGCGCAGTTACCTCATATCCCATTGTCCCACCTTAGTGGTCAGGCAGCCGCCATTTCAGGGGGCCACATGGCATTATTTTTAAATACGTCACACATATCTAGGCCTTGCATACACACTAAGACAGGCCAATAGCGGATTGAAAAATGTGTGCAATAAAGTTGTGTTTTTGTACCTCAGTGTTGGCTGACCCTCTGCTCGCTGTTCTCCTCCATAGAGCACGTCCACTGGGGCAGGTGAGGAGATGGCGGCATCCTCCGGTGTACAGACTGCTGGTGGACCTGTTGTCAATGGAAGAGCGACATGTAATTATCACCTACAGACTGGACTGTGCCACAATCCACGAACTGTGTGACCAGTTGGAGCCGGACCTGATGTCAGCTATCCGGCATCCCACAGGGATACCCCCTCCAGTGCAGGTGCTGTCAGTACTCTATTGCCTGGCAAGTGGGTCTTTTCAGACGACAGTGGCCATAGCATCAGGGATGTCCCAGCCTATGTTCTGCAACGTGTTGTCCAGAGTGATGTCTGCCCTGCTGAAACACATGCGCAGCTATATCGTGTTCCCTCATTTGGAGGATTTGCCTACAGTGAAAGGTGACTTCTATGCTTTGGGACATATCTCCAGCATCATAGGTGCCATTGATGGGACACATGTGGCCTTGGTCCCCCCCGCAGGAGTGAACAGGTGTACAGAAACCGGAAGAGTTACCATTCTATGAATGTGCAGATGGTGTGTTTGGACGACCAGTACATCTCCCATGTGAATGCCAAATTTCCTGGCTCAGTGCATGACGCTTACATTCTGTGGAATAGCAGCATCCCTTATGTGATGGGGCAACTCCAGAGGCACCATGTGTGGCTATTAGGTGAGGACATGGACCCTATACAGTGTGAATAGTTGTCTGGGTCTGGGGTTGTCTCTAAGGGTTAGTGTGTGTCTAACAGTTGTCCCTCGACATTTGCAGGTGACTCTGGGTACCCCAACTTGTCATGGCTACTGACCCCAGTGAGGAATCCCAGGACAAGGGCAGAGGAATGCTAGAATGAGGCACATGGGTGAACTAGGAGGGTTATAGAGAGGACCTTCGGCCTCCTGAAGGCCAGGTTCAGGTGCCTCCATATGACGGGTGGTACCCTATTCTACTCACCAAAGAAGGTGTGCCAGATTATCATGGCCTGCTGTATGCTGCACAAAATGGCTTTGCGACGACAGGTGCCTTTTCTGCAGGAGGATGGCCCTGAAGGAGGTGTTGTGGCAGCTGTGGAGCCTGTGGACAGTGAAAAAGAGGAAGCAGAAGAAGAGGAGATTGACAACAGAAACACTGTGATTCATCAATACTTCCAGTGAGACAAAGGTAAGAAGACATCGCTGCCTGCTACATCTGATACACTTGTTCTACCTCTCATCTGTCTGTCACTTTCACCCAGTGTATGGACCCTGATTTGTCACTTTCCCTTTCGATTTCACAGATGTGGGTCCCACTGTGTGACCTCTGCTATGTTTCCTCATGGAGTAGAGCTGACATAGGTATGTTGACAATACAATGGATATTGCTATTTTCCTCAGTTGTTACAAATACACATTTGTGAAAGCACAGACTGACTCCAGATAGTTTTGTGATTTAAGGGTGTTTATTTAAGTGCTAAATAGTGGAGGGGGTTGTAAAATGGGCAGGGTTGATGGTGGAGGAATGTCCATGACAGAGTCCAGTCTATTTGTGTCACAGGTGCATTGTCCAAAGGGGCATAGGAAGTGGAGCTAGGGCAGTTTAAGGATGGACAGGGTGACAAAGTGGGACAGAAGGATGACAATCAGGGTGGTCTCATTTCTTGGCGGGGGTCTTAGCATTGTTCTCTGTCTTTGTCCTGCATCTCAGGGACCGCTTGCGGGGTGGTTCTCCATCTGCAGAGGGTGGGGTGCATGTGTCATGGTCCTGTGGCAGTGCCTCCTGCCCACTAGCGCCGGAGGAGATGGTGGGCAGTTCATCGTCCAGGCTAGTGTTAGAGGCCCCTTGTTGTGCCACAGTGTCCCTCCTGGTGTTCACGAGTTCCTTCAGCACCCCTACAATGGTGTCCACGGTGGTATTGATGGATTTGAGTTCCTCTCTGAACCCCAAATAATGTTCCTCCTGCAGCCGCTGCGTCTCCTGAAACTTGGCCAATACCGTTTCCATTGTTTCCTGGGAATGGTGGTAGGCTCCCATGATGTTGGAGAGGGCCTCGTGGAGAGTGGGTTCCCTGGGCCTGTCCTTCCCCTTATGCACAGCAGCCCTCCCAGTTCCCCTGTGTTCCTGGGCCTCTGTCCCCTGAACCGTGTGCCCACTGCCACTGCCCCCAGATCCCTGCTGTTCTTGGGGTGGTGGGTTAGCCTGAGGTCCTTGTAGTGGCGGACACACTGCTGCTTGACGTGTCCTGGGGACAGAAGTATGGGCGTGGTGGGTGGGTGCTGTGCTGGTGTTTCCAGAGGGGGGAGGCTCTGTTGTGGCTTGTGCCAGTGTGAGGGGAACCGACTGTCCCGACGTCCTTGATGGGCCGGGCTGGTCATCTAGATCCAGTTGGACAGAGCTGCTGTCATCACTGTGGGCCTCTTCTGTTGGGGGAATGGACATGTCTGGCACCTCCTGTCCGGTGATGTTGGGTAGGGGTCCTGCAGGGGTGTAAAGGCATAGTTTTAGTATCTGTGTGTGCCATGGTGTGCAATGGGTGGGTGACCCTGTACCCCAGTGCTTGCATTCCCGTGAAGGACCTTGTGTGTTAATTGTTTAGGGGTCTGTGTGGGTATGTGCAGTGGACATGCATTGGTGATGGGTGTCCATGCTTTGTTGTTGCATGCAGGGCTTGGTGTTGGGATGTGTGGTTTGTGATAGGGGAAAATATGTGAGGAGTTGGAGTGATGGGGGTGAGGGTGGGGGTATGTGTTAGCATGCAGGTAGGGTGGGAGATGTAATAGTTAAGATTTGACTTACCAGAGTCCATTCCTCCAGCTACTCCTGCAAGGCCCTCAGGATGCAGTATAGCCAAGACCTGCTCCTCCCATGTTGTTAGTTGTGGGGGAGGAGGTGGAGGTCCACCGCCAGTCCTCTGAACCGTAATGTGGTGTCTTGAGACCACGGAATGTACCTTCCCCCGTAGGTCGTTCCACCTCTTCCTGATGTCCTCCCGTGTTCTTGGGTGCTGTCCCACTGCGTTGACCCTGTCCACGATTCTGCATCATAGGTCCATCTTCCTAGCTATTGTGGTGTGCTGCACCTGTGATCCGAATAGCTGTGGCTCTACCCAGATGATTTCCTCCACCATGACCCTGAGCTCCTCCTCAGAAAACCTGGGGTGTCTTTGCGGTGCCATGGGGTGGTGTGGGTGATGTGTGAGGTGGTGAGTGTTGTGATGTGTTGGGTGATGTTTAGGGGTGTGTGGTGTTTTGTGCGTGGATGTGTATGTGTGATGGTGTTGTGTGCCTCTGTATGGTGGTGTTGACTTTGCTGTGCTGTCTCTCTGGCCTTCATCAATATTTTAGGTAGTAAGGGTTTTTGGATGGTGTGGCTGGGTGTTTTATAGTGGTGTGGCGGTGTGGGTGTGGTGTGTGTATGTGTATCAGGTGTGTGTATTTTAAGCGCGGCGGCGTGTACCGCCAATGGTTCACCGCGGTTGAAAGACCGTCGCGTGGATTCGTGGGTTGTGATAGTGTGGACGTATTCCTGTTGGCGTGACGGTGTCGGTTTAGTTATCGCCAGTTTATCACTGACCTCTGGTGTGCTGGACTTGTGTGGGTGTCTAAATTTTGGCGGATTCTGAGCTGTGGGTCATAATAGCTGTGGCGGAATTCCGCGGCCACAGCGGTGTGTTTGCAGTCTTCTGCACAGCGGTAAGTGGGATTTACCCCCAATGTTGTAATGAGGGCCTTAGTACATTTCAACTTATGGAAAACCTGCACCCATCATAAATACTCTTAACACTCCAGACTGTTTAGATAAGAGGACCCCTTGAGAAAAAACCTTAAACACTTCAAAAAATTGGGTCTTAGAGTGTATGCTGGGGAAATCTCCCAGAGAAGGTTCTAGAACCATTCGGGGAGAGATCTCCAGCACAACCTGGACATGATCTGATAAGGTTCTGAGGCAGTGTTCAATCCTACTGGACCATGCAGCTGCCTCCTGGGTAACCAGCCAATAATCAATGAGTGAGCAAGTGAGCTGTGTCTGGAGACAATGCATGTACCTGCAGTGCTATTAGTATTGTGTGACCGCCATATAACTATGTTATGTTATGTGGATTTGTAAAGCTCACTTGTCACCCAGGACAGTATGCGAGGTCTGAGCAGGGTAGTAGGAACAGGATTAGTTGAAGAGGCAGGTCTTCAACTTCATGCAGAATTCAAGACGAGAGACTGAAGCCCTGATTTGTTGTGGGGAGGTGGTTCCATGTCTTGGCAGCTATGAAGGAAAATGAACAACTACTGGCTCTGCTTCTGTGTATGCAGGGATGAGTGCGAGGGTGAGACAGTTGTCTGGTGGGTTGGAAGGAGTGTAGATGGTTCGGGTAGGAGGGTCCTATGTTGTGCAATGCTTTGCATGTGTGGATAAGCAGTTTGAAGTGGCAGCTTTTATAGATGGGGAGCCAATGGAGTTTCCTGAGGTGAGGCATAATGTGAGTGTGGTGTGAGAGGTCAAGGATGAGCTTGACATTGACGTTCTGGATGGTCTGGAGTCTGTGGATGAGGTGGGTGGAAATACTGGCATAGATTTATTTGTCGTAATCCAGTCTGCTCATGATGAGGGCTTGTGTGACAGTGTGTCTGGTTGTCTGGGTGGGCACTTGGAGATTATTCGCAGCATTTGCAGGATGTGGAGGCAGAAAGGGGTAATGCATTACCTGTGATGCCAGAGTGGGTTTGTTGTATAGGATGAGTCCTAGGTTTCTGGCATGTTCCGTCAAAGTTGGTGTGGGGCCTAGTTCCTTTGACCACCAGGAAAAGAGCTCTTGTTCACCAAGATCAGCACTTCTGCTTTGTCATTGTTGAGATATAGGCAGTTCTTTCTCATCCAGTTCCCCATACTGATCACACAGGATGTGAAGTTGTTCCTGGTAGTGTCAGTATTGTCTGTAAGGGATAAGATGAGCTGCTTATCGCCAGCATGGGAGAGAATGTTGATTCCATGTGATGTAATGATACTTAAAAGAGGTTTTTTGCATATCTTAAAGAGGGTTGGCCTGAGTGATGATCCCTCTGGGACTCCACAGATGAGTTTCCTGGGTTCCCAGGTGTAGGGAAGGAGTCTTAGGGCCATATTTATACTTTTTGACGCAAAACTGCGCTAACGCAGTTTTGCGTCAAAATAATTAGCGCCGGCTAACGCCATTCTGAAGCACCATGCGGGCGCCGTATTTAATCAATGATGTTAGCCGGCGTTAGCCGCCGGCACTGCCTGGTGTGCATGGAAAAAAACGACGTACACCAGGCAGCGCCGGCGTAGGGGGATATGGAGCTTGGGCTTCAAAAAATGGGGCAAGTCAGGCTGAGGCAAATATTTCGCCTCAACCCGATTTGCGCCATTTTGTTCGACTCCCAACCCCCATAGAAATGACTCCTGTCTTAGCAAAGACAGGAGTCAAGCCCCCTTGCCCAATGGCCATGCCCAGGGGACTTATGTCCCCTGGGCATGGTCATTGGGCATAGTGGCATGTAGGGGGCACAAATCAGGCCCCCCTATGCCACAAAAAAAATTAAAAAAAATACTTACCTGAACTTACCTTAATGTCCCTGGGATGGGTCCCTCCAGCCTTGGGTGTCCTCCTGGGGTGGGCAAGGGTGACAGGGGGTGTCCCTGGGGGCATGGGAGGACACCTCTGGGCTCCTTCAGAGCCCACAGGTCCCTTAACGCCTGCCTTTTCCAGGCGCTAAAAAACGATGCAAAAGCGGCCGTACGTCATTTTTTTTGACCCGCCGACTCCCAGGTGTGAATTTTGCCCGGGAGTGTAAATACGGCGCACATGCCTCAGAGTAAATTTTTTAGACGGGAACGCCTACCTTGCATATCATTAACGCAAAGTAGGTGTCCACGCTAAAAAATGACGCAAACTCCATGGACTTTGGCGCTAGATGCGTCTAACACCAAAGTATAAATATGGAGTTAGTTTTGTGTCGGAATTGCGTAAAAAAAAACGATGCAATTCCGGCGCAAACGGAGTATAAATATGCCCCTTACTCTGTTCCAGAACACATATCAGGGTTTGTAACTGGTAGCAGCATTCAGATGCGGATGTCTAGTAGCACTGGACATGTCTGCATATTGCTCCAGAGTCACGTTGAAATTTCCACCCCAGAGCACAGTCCCAGGTGCTATCTCAGTTATATATTACCAGAACTTGAAGAATAAACTGAGGTTATCCACATTTTGGCCATACACAGAAGCAGGTGTGAGTAGGAGGCCATGCAACTTACCATGCAGAAGAACAAATCTTCCCTCTTTGTCACTGAGTGCCCGATGAGTGCAGGGCTAAGAATAGTTACGCCATGTGCCATAGAAGGAGTCAATAGCAGCATGCTCGTCTGCCAACCATCCCACTCAGAGGAGGGAATGCTCAACCTCACTCAGGTGTATTTCCTGCAGGAAGCAAATATCAATGTGTCTCTTAAGGTAAGTTGGCACTAACCGCATCATGCGCTGGTTAGTAAGCGCTCAGACATTCCAGTTTAGGCACCAAGTATTGCCCCTCAAGTCTGAGATGACATAAGTGAACTTGTATCAATTTGAAGCAGGTTTGTTTGTTACATGGCTTTAACAACTTGCATGTGTATATTGAGGAGAGAACATGTGATACGTAGTAAGCCACTTTGAAGATAATTAGATTCCACCCACCCACCACCAACTTCAACACAACAAACCAGTTAAATTTCCCTCAACCATCCCCACCGTTTCTGAAAACCCAAAATAGGTATACTCAGTGGGAAACATCCCATGGGGTTATTTGGAGGCCAAGCTACAGTCCAGTGCAACTTGCATTGGATGGCAAAGGGTGAAAAAGAGTGTAGGTAATGTGCCCTTAGGGCAAGGTCTAGTCTCATACAGTGGTTCTCTGGCAGCGTCTCATAGTGGGAAATGACAGGCTCTCATCAACATCCCCAGCCACCTCAGATGTCTGCAATGTGACAGCCCTGACACTGAGTTCAGGCAAGCAACATGCTGTGCAATAGAGTTATTTCCCTCATCATTGCTTAGGTGGTCTCCTGTATCTATCTCAGGGGCAGCTGAGCCAGCACCTCCAGCAATCAGCAGCATGCGGAAGAACGTCATTGCTGCCTTGGGATCCATAAAGTAATACAGTTTACCATTGAGACTGGTACGTAGTTTAGCTTGGTAAAGCTTGTTAAAGCTGAGAGTAAGATGTTCAAACTACTTGAAGGAGGTGTTTGACTGGCAGAAATTCCCTGTGGGACCAATGGACCTCAAAGGTGAAGTCAGGATACAAGGATATGGAGTTCCCTTGATACTGGATGGATTGGCATTCATGGGTCAGCCTCAGGATGGTATCTCTGTCCCAATAGTTTAGGATTCAGGTTACTATTGGCCTTGCAAGGGCCCCAGACGAGTAACAAGGCCCAAGCATGCAGTGCCCCATTAAACCACACAATGGGGCAATAGAACATTCCCAAACAGCAAGCAAAGCATGCTTTGCTCAGAATTTTCCATTTTTTCATTGGCAGTGAATTTGCAGATCCACAAAATTTGGAAATTATTGCTCCTAGATCTTGCCTCAAAATCTTTGTTTTTGCTCTTGATAACCTCAAGGACTTTCTCCATGTGCTAAAGGTGTTCTTCCATGGTGGTATGGTGATCTTCAATATCTGAGGTATAGTGTTCCAACTAATCAATACGGTCCTTATGTTTGGCTACTCTCTATTTAATGCAGTTGATTCTGTTAATGAGGAGATCAGTTTTAGAGCTGAAGGTACGCAGGCTTTTTTTCACATCAATGAGCATGTCTTTGATATCCTGATCTGGGGCAGAATCCATGGCCGCAGTGGCCCCAGGTGTTGTCTAGTCCTGCTCCAACTCAACATTACATGTGAGGCACTTATTATCAAAGGTTAGTTTGGCCTGCTCATTATCATGTTTTCCCATGGAGTAAAGCATGATAGAATCTCACTTTGTCAAAGTAAAGGAGAGGGCCAATTTATTCGGCCGTCACACATCTAAGGGTGTAAGGGTCCAGCCACACCCAGCACCCTAATTGAGACCCCAGGGCACACAAGCAGACTCACAGCTCAGGGTCCACGTGTGGGCTCGTGTAGACCACAAGGCTCACAGGTCCCAGACTCCACAGTCGCACACAGCTCCACCTCATGAATAGGTTGTGTCCCTTGCACTGTAAGCTCCTGTCCTGAGTCGTCCCATGGGCCAGTGGAATAAGATTGGTTACTGCACTGCAAATTGTCTTGGGAGACTGGCTCCCTAGACCACAGCACCAGGCCCTCGGTTCTACCATGGGTTCTGGACCTCTGGGTGCCTCACCATAAGCGGTGCCAGTTAAGGATCACTGGCAAGACACCCCAGGATAAAGGATAATTGGTGGATTGATTTGACGCCCATCAGAGCCTCACTAAGTGGCAGCTATCTTGCTGCTGGGCTCTCTAGCATCCCCCAATACCATCTTTACATGACTGACTCCACACTGCTTCTAGAAGGATTAGGATAATAGATTTTCCATCCTCAGCTAAGGGCATCAAAAATATTTTTTTCCCTTAGGACAGCAATGACCTTAAATACCCAAAGCCAGATTTACAAGCAAGTGTCATGCTATACTGTTGATTACAGATTCCAAAGAAGGAATCTAGACATAAATTCAGTTTCCATCATATAGCCTGTCCATTGCATACATTTAGATAGATAGGTAAACTTATGCACATACACAAATATATTGTATTGTATTGTATTGTAATCGTATTTATATAGCGCTTACTACCCCTGACGAGGCGTCAAAGCGCTTTTCGATGAGTAGCACGCTACTCCGGTACCCAACAAGAATTAGTGATGGATTAGTATAATTTAAATAAGGAGTACAGTTTTAGTATTATTATGAGTTAATTTGAGTTGCGGATATGAGAGTTTGTTAGTTAGATTGACTGGAGTAATGGAGGGGTGGAGGAGGAAAGAAATCCAGAAGTGTTAGTTGGGAGTTTATCCTTCATTTACTCAATCCAAAGGCTTGAGATGAATAAAAGGGGAGCGGAGGAGAAAGAGGATGTGGAAGGGTTAGGGAGAGCATAGTAGCAGGGTGAGATGAATGCAGGAGAATTTAGTAGGGTTGTGTGGGAGGTCACAGAGGTAGAGTGAGGTTAGGTGAGTTAGATGTGGAGGTGGAGGGAAGAGCTTAGGCAGAGATATTTAGGAGATGAAAGTGGTCGAAGGGATTTGGGATGAGTCCGAGTGAGAATGGAGGATAGTTTGATAGAGACATGACATAAGAGTGATGAGTAGATAAGTGTGATAAAAAGAGAGCAGAAATTCATAGATATCTAGTATAACAACCCATGCAATGATCCACAAACATGCCAGGTGCAGAAACAACATATACACATACATACACATATATATATATATATTTATACACACACACACATGAATACACACACATATGCACATACAATACATAATTAGAATCATGGGTAAAAAATACTTAGTCAGACAGGTTTAAAAGAGTGTGTGTGTATTTTATTGTTATTGGTTTAGTTTCTGTAAAATGAGCATCGTGGCCTACCCAACCGGAGTATTTTCTACGAGTATGTCAGTAAGCGTTACCTAGCATGTTTTATATGCCCCGTTTATATTGTACACTAAGGGTACGTGATGGGCCACGGGGTAAGCGTCTCCAGCAACCTTGTGTGCCTTTGGCAATGTGATTGTTACTAGTGCGTCTTTGTGGAGATGTCCTTGTGCTTCTGAGCATCAACAATGCACCACCGGAATCGGCGGTAAACGCATTGGGGTCGTTTTGGAAAGCTGTCCATCATCCTGGTAAAAGGCGGGAATTCCTTTACCTACTTCGAGGGTGGACGGGGCGTGGCTCAGCGGGCGGAGCTTACAGGTGCTTTATAAAGGGAGAACCTTCTACTCTATGTCTCCAGCAGAGGAAGATAGAACCCGAGCGTCACAGTCAGATACAGATTACGCTACAGTACATCATCAGTTCACCTCCAGGAAGGATTCTAGATCTTTTCTGCTATGGGATCTCTGAGCGTACAGCCTTGCTTTATCTTTGCCAAGCCCAAGAGTTAGGGTGGCTTGTCCTTTCCAGAGGCTGAGCTTCAACTGCAGCACCTGCTACGTTTATATTTCTAAGTGCTTCCTGTTGAGGTTTAGTTTCTGTAAAATGAGCATCGTGGTCTACCCAACCGGAGTATTTTCTACGAGTATGTCAGTAATCGTTACCTATCATGTTTTATACGCCCTGTTTATATTGTACACTAGGGGTACGTGATGGGCCACGGGGTACAACGTCTCCAGCAACCTTGTGTGCCTTTGGCAATGTTATTGTTACTAGTGCGTCTTTGTGGAGATGTCCTCGTGCTTCTGAGCATCAACAACGCACCACCGGAGTCGGCGGTAAACGCATTGGGGTCGTTTTGGAAAGCTGTCCATCATCCTGGTAAAAGGCGGGAATTCCTTTACCTACTTCGAGGGTGGACGGGGCGTGGCTCAGCGGGCGGAGCTTACAGGTGCTTTATAAAGGGAGAACCTTCTACTCTGTGTCTCCAGGAGAGGAAGATAGAAACCGCGCGTCACAGTCAGATACAGATTACGCTCCAGTACATCATTAGTTCACCTCCAGGAAGGATTCTAGATCTTTTTCTGCTATGGGATCTCTGAGCGCACAGCCTTGCTTTATCTTTGCCAAGCCCAAGAGTTAGGGTGGCTTGTCCTTTCCAGAAGCTGAGCTTCAACTGCGGCATCTGCTACGTTTATATTTCTAAGTGCTTCCTTTGAGGTTTAGTTTCTGTAAAATGAGCATCGTGGCCTACCCAACCGGAGTATTTTCTACGAGTATGTCAGTAGGCGTTACCTAGCATGTTTTATACGCCCCGTTTATATTGTACACTAAGGGTACATAATGGGCCACGGGGTAAACGTCTCCAGCAACCTTGTGTGCCTTTGGCTATGTGATTGTTACTAGTGCGTCTTTGTGGAGATGTCCTCGTGCTTCTGAGCATCAACAACGCACCACCGGAAATCGGCAGTAAACGCAGTGGGGTCGTTTTGGAAAGCTGTCCATCATCGTGGTAAAAGGCGGGAATTCCTTTATCTACTTCGAGGGTGGACGGGGCGTGGCTCAGCGGGCGGAGCTTACAGGTGCTTTATAAAGGGAGAACCTTCTACTCTGTGTCTCCAGCAGAGGAAGATAGAACCTGCGCGTCACAGTCAGATACAGATTACGCTCCAGTACATCATCAGTTCACCTCCAGGATGGATTCAGATCTTTTCTGCTATGGGATCTCTGAGCGCACAGCCTTGCTTTATCTTTGCCAAGCCCAAGAGTTAGGGTGGCTTGTCCTTTCCAGAAGCTGAGCTTCAACTGCGGCACCTGCTACGATTATATTTGTAAGTGTTTCCTTTGAGGTTTAGTTTCTGTAAAATGAGCATCGTGGCCTACCCAACCTGAGTATTTTCTACGAGTATGTAAGTAAGCGTAACCTAGCATGTTTTTATACGCCCCGTTTATATTGTACACTAAGTGTACTTGATGGGCCACGGGGTAAACGTCTCCAGCAACCTTGTGTGCCTTTGGCAATGTGATTGTTACTAGTGCGTCTTTGTGGAGATGTCCTCGTGCTTCTGAGCATCAACAACGCACCACCGGAAATCGGCGGTAAACGCAGTGGGGTCGTTTTGGAAAGCTGTCCATCATCGTGGTAAAAGGCAGGAATTCCTTTACCTACTTCGAGGGTGGACGGGGCGTGGCTCAGCGGGCGGAGCTTACAGGTGCTTTATAAAGGGAGAACCTTCTACTCTGTGTCTCCAGCAGAGGAAGATAGAACCCGCGCGTCACAGTCAGATACAGATTACGCTCGAGTACATCATCAGTTCACCTCCAGGATGGATTCTAGATCTTTTCTGCTATGGGATCTCTGAGCGCACAGCCTTGCTTTATCTTTGCCAAGCCCAATAGTTAGGGTGGCTTGTCCTTTCCAGAAGCTGAGCTTCAACTGCGGCACCTGCTACGATTATATTTGTAAGTGCTTCCTTTGAGGTTTAGTTTCTGTAAAATGAGCATCGTGGCTTACCCAACCGGAGTATTTTCTACGAGTATGTCAGTGAGCGTAACCTAGCATGTTTTTATACACCCCGTTTATATTGTACACTAAGGGTACGTGATGGGCCACGGGGTAAACGTCTCCAGCAACCTTGTGTTCCTTTGGCAATATGTTTGTTACTAGTGCGTCTTTGTGGAGATGTCCTCGTGCTTCTGAGCATCAACAACGCACCACCGGAATCGGCGGTAAAACACATTGGGGTCGTTTTGGAAAGCTGTCCATCATCCTGGTAAAAAGCGGGAATTCATTTACCTACTTCGAGGGTGGACGGGGCGTGGTTCAGCAGCAATAACAGTTAGAGTTATTTTAAGTAACTATAACTCATGCCGTAAGGTAACTATAACTCACATCCCCCCCCAAACATTCTTTTTTTTTTTTAGGAGGGGTCCCTTCTCCCAAGGCCGATCTTGGCCCGAGTACTCCGTTCCCCGTGGCCCGGCCTAATTATTTACTGTTTTTTTGGGGCAGAGCCACATGGCCTCCCTCTCCAGAGCCAATCTTGGCCCCGGGGACTCCATCCCAAGGGCCTGGCCTAAATGGGGTTTTTTTAGAAGGGGAGCCACATGGCCCCCCCTCCCCAGGCCGATCTTAACCCCAGGGACCCCATCCCCCAGGGCCCGGCATTAACATACATATTTTTTTTTTAGGGGAGGGGGTGCGAGCCCCCCCCACCAGTGGCAATCTCAGCCCCGGGGACTCCATCCCCATGGGCCTGGTCATGTGACCTGGGTGCCCCCCAGGGCACACAGTGAAAATGCTGGGGACTGTAAGGGGGGTCTGAAGGCCCCCACGGTCCCAGCTCCTTCTCTGTGAGAGCAGTTTCCTCTGTGTGTCTGCCAGCATCTCCTCAGGCAGTAACACAGGGGAAACCTCTGCTCTGATGAAGGTGGAGCTGTTTGACAGCTCTCCCTTCATTGGACTAAAGTGTTTGCTGTGACTTGGCAGGAGCTGTAAAGCTTCAGCCAAGCCACAGCAAACAGCTATGTGCCAGGGCTGAGAACCCCTGGACATAGCAGGAGCCAGCCCTGGGGGTTGGTGGTCCCCAGAGCCATCAGTGGCCATCAGTGACCCCTCCTCCAACATAGAATAGCCCTGGGAAGGTGGTGGTCTCCGGGGCTGCAGGGGCTCCAAAAAGGACCCCGTTCTGTTTTTAGTTTTCCATGGGGAGGTGGTGGTCCTCTTGGCTGCAGAGGAGGTGGGCACGCAGCTTCCCGCATACAATTTGCAGAATGCACCGGGGAGGTAGTAGTCCCTGGGGCTGTTGGAGAGGCTGCGGGGCCTCCCCCATACCAGAAAAAGCATTTTGCACTGGGGATGTGGTAGTCCCCAGGGCACAGGGGGGCACGCAGCCCCGTGCACATTTAACTGAAATTGACCCAGGGAGTGGGTGGTCCCTGGGGCTGCGGGGGGTAGAGTGACCCCCCTGCATTAATTTTGAGCAAAACCTTGAGGAGGTGGCAGTCCCCAGGGCTGTGGGGGAGCTGCCCCACCACATATATAAATCAATGCTCCCAGGACCTGGCCCACCCAGGGCCTCTATAGAAAACAAGTGTGGGAGCCTGTGCTTTTTTTTTAAAAAAAGTTCACTGGGTCTGCCATGAATTGCGGCAATGTTTTTTTTTTTAATTGCTTTTTTAGCTCTGGGGGAGACCAGCACAGGAGCTAAGGGGTCAGGATGACTCTAACCTGGCCACATATCATTTTTTAAAACTTTTTTAGAATCCCAAGATGGTGCCAACACTTCCTGGTCTGAAGTGTTGGAAGCCAATCAGAGCTGTGCAATTCCATGCATGAGCTTGTCATTCTTCATGAGTAAATCATGAAGGATCCATGTCCCGAGACATACACATTTATTTTCCCTTTAATATCTCAAACACTACTTGACAGATTTACACCAAATTAGCAAAAGAATAACCTTCATACATAAAGCTAACTTTCTGCCAAATTTGGTGTAATATCATCCAGTGGTTCGGAATGTAGTTGTGTCTAAAGATTCTATGGGAATTAACATGGGAAACGCAACTTTTGTGACCCCCACTTTTCTCAGCCCCTGTTTGACGGATCACCCCGAAATTTCCCCTAATTTGCCATAATTTAATTGCAAATGTTGCAGTAACATTGTCAATTATGTCATAGATGCCATGAGTGATATAACATGTGGGTAATTAGCAGTGCATGGTTTTGCAGATTTAATATGCCAATTTCAAGTGACATCTTCACCTAACTATAACTTCAGCTTAACCTTTGCTTTTTTAAGTGATTTTTTTTGTTTTAATGTAAAGTCATTTTTTTTACCATATGTAATAAACAACCCCCATGCATTCAATAATGCAAGCAATACAGTGTTTATTAATATTGAACCCTTACACAATTTTAATCAAGTTTTATTAAAATACATGTCTGTGTCCTTTTATATAGTCTTTATTATTGCATTTTGTGGTTGAAAAATACTGTTTTTATTGTTTCTACAAAAACATAACAGAAACCTGTCTATGAGTCTTTTTTTAAACAAAATGACAGCAGCTAAACGTGCAATCATGAAAACAGCCATAAGAGGGCCCTGTACCTTTTTTCATACGTCTTCAAGCCACATGAGATGCATCATAGAACCAGCCTCTAGAGGGCACAGAAATTCTAACTGTACAGCAATAACTCCAGACTAGGAAATGTTTTAAAATATTATGGTAAGTTCTCCTGGAGTCATGGATTCAATGACCCAGGAGATTTAGGGGCATATTTATACTCTGCTTGCGCCGAATGTGCGTCAAAAAGTTTGACGCACATTCGGCACAAACACTGCCCCATATTTATACTTTGACGCACGACCCCGTGGACGTCAAAATCCCACCATGTGCGTCATTTTTTGGAAGGTGGAACCTGCCTTGCATTAATTATATGCAAGGTAGGCGTACCCCTCCAAAAAATGACTTTAAGGCCTGTGCGCCTTATTTATACTGTGGCGTCATTTTGATGCACAGGAGGGGGCGGGCCTTAAAAAACGGCACCCAGCCTGATGGGCGTCATTTTTTAACGCCTGGGTCAGGGCAGGCGTAAAGGGACCTGTGGGCTCGGAAGGAGCCCAGAGGTGCCCTCCCATGCCCCCAGGGACACCCCCTGCCACCCTTGCCCACCCCAGGAGGACACCCAAGGATGGCGGGACCCATCACAGGGAAGGAAAGGTAAGTTCTGGTGAGTATATTTTTTGATTGTATTTTAAGTGGCATGGGGGGCCTCATTTGGGCCCCCCTACATGCCACTATGCCCAATGACCATGCCCAGGGGACACAAGTCCCCTGGGCATGGCCATTGGGCAAGGGGGCATAACTCCTGTCTTTGCTATGACAGGAGTCATGTCAATGGGGATTGTGCATCAAAACAAATGGCGCAAGTCAGGTGTGAGGCCTGATTTTTGCCTCAGACCTGACTTGCACCATTTTTTGACGCACAACCCTCATTTTCCCACACACCGGCGCTGACTGGTGCCAGTCATTTTTTTTTACGCGTACCAGTCCGCAGCGCCGGTTAACATCATTCCATAAATAAGGCGCCCGCATGGCACGTTGGAATGGCGTTAGCCGGCGGTAAAATCTTTGACGCACAACTGCGTTGGCGCAGTTGTGCGTCAAAAAGTATAAATATGGCCCTTACTGCTTTTTCCTAATGTTGCTAGGGGCTTGCAGAACTCTCTGCAGCCCCCCACAACATTAAAAAATTGGTTATGTCCATGTCCCTTCTAGGAATGTCTCAAAATCATATATATCCCTCTCAGGGCAGGATGGGGAACTCCTTGAAGGAGCAGTGAATACTAAATTAGCGGCTGTGGCCGGTCATTTATTGCTCACTTTCTTTCTTTAAAAAAATATATTTTTCTGAGTGTCCCGGGTCCTACCCTTGACACTGACTGTTTTTATTTATAGAGGTCTACAGGGGGAGTCCAGGCCCCCCTTGGCCCCACACACCTCCCTGCAAGTGGCCCCACTTAATGGGGCCACGAAGAAGCCAGCAATGTCCACCCTCAGCACCCCACATCTTTATTTTTGCTGGGAGCCGCAGGGAGAGTCCCATGGCCATTGCAGGAGCCAGCTTTTGTTTATTTTAAAGTGGGGTGCCCCGGTGGACAGAATTCCTATTGTTGGGGGCTGTGGAGGTAGGCCCTGGGCCCCCGCAGCATGCTGGTCACTCTGCTTGCAACCTTAGCAGGTGCAGTGGCTGCTGACATTGGGAGCAATTCAGTATTTTTCCCTGCCTGTGAGATGGGTAGGTAAAATGTTGTGCTCCCCCTCTGCATGAGCGGCTTTGTGCTATTCCGGACCCCAGGAGATTGCTGCTGAGCTAGCCATGCTGTGGCTCGGGGAGGGGTGCTGCACAGTCCCACTCCACATTGGGAAAGTTTTGGCTACAGGGGTTGAGGTCCCCGGGCCACGTTCAGGTAACCTGAAACGTTCCAGTTAGGAAATGAGGTGAAAGAAAGTATTTTTAGGAACATTTCTTGGAAATTTGTCAAACAGCGCCAAATATATTATTAGGAAAACAAAAAATGCTTTTCCTTTGGAACCATAATCTAACTATAAGCACCCACTGGTGACCCCCAGTGAAAAATATACTTATTATTTAACATTATTTCCTATGGGTTGTCATTTTGAGCCTGGCTGCCTTATTTTGTATGAGAGTGTTTTGCAGTATGCAGATATCTTCTCTTAGATTCACTGTAAAGAATAGCTGCCTTTTGAAATCAATGCATTACTCCTTCCTATTAGGTGTGGACTACAAAGGAGGAGTGCATTACAAACATTTCGAATTAGGTCTCTATACCTCCTTATTTTGCTTAAGGTCCTTTCTCATTGTGCATTCTGCCTTCTGCATTGGTACTTACCATGTCTGCATCTGGCACCAGTAAGGTTGTCACCTCCACGAAACCTGTAAGCAGATTGATCACTGTTTTGTTTCTGAGGTAGGTTGCTTAACATCCTAGTGCTTCAAAGTTGGATTGACAAGATATCTGCATCAAAACAGATTTGCAGCCTACAGCAGCTCTTCTCCTTAGGCTGGATTAATTAATGCGGAACAGCTGTTTCAGTGATGAGAGTTGTGCCCATTCAGCACTTCAGTAGTTCACTTTGGCTCCAAAATGAGCGGTTGAGCTGACTCTTGCATTATCACGCTTATATAGCACTGTGAAGATTGGCTCTGCAGCCTGTTTGGCACCACGGTGACCTCTGAAAATGTTGGCAATTCCTAACATCTTTGATGGTTACACAATTGATCGAAGGCACTATGAGAGTGATGACTGCTTCACGCAAAGATACATTCTTATGAAAGTTTTATGCTTTGTTACTGGACGAGAGATAGATATATGAAGTAGCCAATGTGTACATCCATATACTGATTTATGCACAATGAGCATTGCTTTAAACGTTGTCCATGACTAAAACATAGCAAGCCGGAATAACTTTTTCAGAATGGGAGGAACGTTTTTCAGTGCATATCTTTACTTGAAAATCAGCCACCAGGCTTTGGATTGCCAATTTCCCTGTTCATCTTCCCTTTGAAAAAACAAGATAAAGGGAGCTACCATATTTGATGGAAGCCTGCATTAAAGCTCTAACCACACAAATGTTTTTTGCTGTGAAACAAGTGAATATAGGAGAATGTGTTGTTGTTAAAAGCAGGTAGGGGAAACAGTCGCATGAAGAAATCTTAATTTTTGTTATGTTCCTTCAAATTTGAACTGTGTCTTAAATCCACAACTGGATCGTTCATATCCCCCTTTGACGACCTCTCTTGTCCTCTCTCAATGGCTCACACACTGGCTGCTGCTAGACAGCTGGCACACCCTTAATGCAGATGCAAAAGAATACTCCTGCTACTCACTCCCACATGATCTATGTGTGCATCTGGTTCGAATCTTTTCTCACCCAGCCACCCAACTGCAGGCTATAAATGCTGAATACTTAGAAAAACATTCTCAGATCACAAACTGCTCCAATGGCATCTGGAGTCGGGTGCGCCACGTCCACCGGTCCCTACATGGCATTTGCAGCCAACCATCCTGGAAGGCCCAATATTTTTCGAGGTGTGAACAATGAGGCAATCTCCCACTACCTGATGGAGAACTGGGACACAGCAACCACCAGATCAGTGGGAAGCACTGAAAGTGATCCTATAAGGACAATGCATCCATGCAGTTGTGGGCGCAAGAGAGGACCCTCATAGAGACCTGGTCCAGACAGAGACATCTTTGGGAGTCCTGGAGGCGGCAGCATGTTTAGATCCCGCTGAAAAACAGGCTTTGGCAACAGCCATGGAGCACCATGCCCAACTGATAGCACAGCTGTGGTGTCTAGACTTTGGGCCCTATCAGACAAAAATGCATGTTGAAGGTTACAAATTAGGCCACCTACTGGCATGGCTCCTGAGGGGCGCAATCCGGTCACCTCTTTCACCATCCTTAGAATGACTCTGACCCACCTGGTAACTAGTCAAGTGGACATACACAGAGAATTTACTGCTTACTACCAAAATGTCTATGACTCCCCCCTGTAGATCGACAGGCCCACATCCGAGACTTCCTTGACAAGGTTATATTGCCAGTTGCCGATACCCTAAACAGAGAGGAATTAACGCTCTTGTCACAATGCAATAGAATCAAGGAAGTGATCTGAGGTGCTACCACGGGCAAGACTCAGGGAGTAGATAGGCTGCCAGTCAAGTTGTAAAAAGCCTATGAGTATCTTCTGGCTCCCAAGCTGCTTGAGCTGTATCATTATACCTCAATAGAGGGTCGACTCCTGCCAGTGCTCCAGGAGTCTGTACTTGTGTCCCTCCCCATGCTTGACAGTGATCCACTTGAGGTGACATCATATCATCCATTGTCTATGCTTGGGACAGATTACTTAATCTTAAGCAAGATCATTGAGGTACATCTCCTTGAAAGTCTTCTCCATCTACTCCATCAGGACCAGACTAGCTTAATCCCCAGTAGATCAACCACTTTCAATTTTTCTAGACTGCATAGAGTGATGGAGTTGGCCCCTGCCTCTTGGCCTTACCCAGCATGCGTAATATTGGACCTGGAGAAAGCATTTGATATTGTAAACTGGGGATTTATGTTCATGACATCTATGGGTATCACTAGTAGACTTCAGTAACTCATCAGACTCTTCTATACAGAGCCCACTGCCTGAGTAAAGATTGGGTAATGTATTTCTGACCGAATATCGCTGAGTAGAGGAACACGACAAGGCTGCCCTTCATTCCTGCTCCTCTTTGCCTTACCGATGGAGTCACTGGTGCAAAGGGTCAGACAACAAGGCCAGTCATAGGGCATACCGTTAGAAGAAGAGACACATAACGTCTCTCCCTAAGTGTGGATGATGGACTGATCTACATCCAAGACATGTGAAACAGTACAGCAGAGATCAGGGACATCTAGATAGAGTTCTGAGCCACCTCAGGCCTTGAAGTGAACTGGGCTAAATCTTGTTTGTTCCCAAATCACATGGACTGCCCACCACAGCACTTGTTGGTAGACTTGCATCTTCTCAGCTGGGAGCTGTGCACCTTCAGATATCTGGACAGTCACATTAATCATACCACACAAGATCTCATAGAGGGCAACCTCATTAGGGCCTTTGCCTCCCTCGGTTCCCAAATGAATTTTTGGAGCACACTCCCAATCACTGTCAAAGGTAGAGTATCACTATCTAAAATGATGTTGCTCCTACGATTGTTATATTTCTTCCATAATCTCCCAGTGCACTTACCTCTAAGCATGTTTTGCGCCCTGCATGCTATGCTGAGGGGCATCTTCTGGAATGAAAGCAGGCATTGAGTTGCACTACAGAAGCTGTGGCTCCCAGTTGAGAAGGGGGGCCTTGGGGCCCCTAAATTAGAACATTAATATTTAGTGGGGCAGCTACAGTGGCCTGCCCACTGGCTAGCGGGCCAACTACTTCAAGAACTGGGATTGTCTACTGCTGATTGTGCACAATGCGTAGTGTGAGAGTCCTTCCTGTCACAAACGAGAGACAAACAATCTGCTGCAAGTGGCACATGACAGATTTCGAAGGAGCTTGCGGCTAATGCCGATACTAACAAAATACTCTTCTGAGATTTGTATCAGTTCTGTTGGGCCTTTTCGAGAACTAGTCAGGAGGCTAGTTCTTGGAAATGTCCAAAAGAGGAACTGATGTCATGGGAAGCTGCTGCCGTGGGTACCTTAAGCACCCTGTTCCAAAATGGTGTATACATACCACTCAAGCAATTGCAGGCTGATTGTGAATTGCCCATAGGCCATTCCCTGGATTATGGTTGGCTGTTGGCTGAGATGAACCGACACTGGCAGATTGTTGACAGGGAGCTGGAGCAGCACTCACTAGTTCACATACTTCCCACTGTAGTAGACGTTGCCGGCTGATCACCTGGTTCACGTGAGATCTGGCATATACCTCACAGGACACCTTGCTGCTCAACGGGAGGAGCTGGAAATGAGACATAGGGTGAGAAATGACACAAAAAGAATGGGGCATGGTAGAGGTATATTCATGCAAATTTTCCCATAATGCCAAGTTCCAATATATTCAACAGAACATTTTACATAAGGCCTACCTCACCCCAGAAAGACTGCACAGGATATTTGGTTCTGACTCGAGTTTCCCTTGGTGTCAGGCACCACGAGCCCACATGGCTCATGTTCTGGGAACAGTGGCTGTGGCACTATGGAGCGTGGTCCCAGGAGTACTGCCTGACATCACAGGATGAGAAGATCTCTGCACCATGGAGAGTGGAGTCATAGGCTTGTTAAACCATAAGAAAGCTGGGAGCGCTGTGAACCATTTCATAGACCTGGTGTTGGTTATAGTCTGAAGGTCCATTGCTCTGCATTCGAAAGCCAACATTACCGATGCTTAAGCATTGGCGCACAGTAACACTTACGTGGGGTAAAACTGAATCTGTAGCACTCTGCAGGAGGAGACTCGGGGACTGCGCAGGGTCCCCATAGCTGCAGACTGTGACACTCTGCTCCATGAGTTGCAAGAGATCAAAGAGGTTCTCCCGGATTGAGTAGAAACAGAGTTATTGACTGCTACTAAATTCTAGGGGCCTGAAGATTTCCCCTGTTTCCTTCACCCAAATCTGTGGTCTAAACGAATGGTGGTAATGCAATGTGGGGTGATGTCATCCAGCATGCACATAGCACTATCCCTGCGCACAGGAGTGAGAATACATGTGAGAGAAGCACTTGATGGGAAGACAAATGTATTGCGTTTAACCTTCTATGCATGAAAATGCAACTGTTATAACCTAGGGTTATTTTTTGGACTGCTCACTCCTGTCGAACTCAAAATAATGTCATATTTGCGCCAAGACCAGAGTTGTATTATTACACCTAGATAGGTAACACAATCCTGTCTGCTTGTAACTTGCTTATGGAACGTTGAGACGAAAATCAATAAAAATTGGTTCATAAAAATAGTGTAAATAAAGAAAGGAAATGGTTTTCCAACTTGTATACACTTATAGGGAATATTCACTTTGACCAATCAATATTTCCTTTTGTAAGCTGCACATCCTGTTGTAAGGTGTACAACATTAATTTTGCTAACTTCTGTTAGGAAATGCTGAAAGCTCCGACATTCATAGGATATAAATGCCCATTATGAGGGATTCAATGGAATGAGTAAACTTTGATAACCTCTACTGCTTATCCACGTTTAAAATGTTTGATTATAGCCTTCCTGAGGCTCAGCTCCAATGTTTGGTAAGATGTAGTCAACCTTTCTCAGTGACCTGTTATTCACACCTAAAATCCCTATTGACCCACAATCCCCCTATGAATGACAAGAAGAACATCTACTAAATCACAGGAAGCCCAAAATGGACAGTGGAAAGGGATGCGCCAGGGCTTTTATTTCAGAGTTCCTTGTAAATATCGCATACGAAACATTTTCCTTTGAGCTGGAAGACCCGTCTTAGACAATCAGCATTTGGCTAACACAAGGGCTTGCATATGGGGATGTTCTTTGATCCTTGACAGGAGTAACTAGGCTAGCCTTAGGTACGTTTTCGAAATAGGGAGATGAGCAACAGCAAATAGAAGCAGGTTCTTCTTCATTAACCTTAATTATATAACCTCTCAGTAGGCCATGGCACTTTTCTCAGATTAGTATCAATGCGCACAAGTCAAGCCTTTTCAGCAAGCCTTTTGGTCCCAAGTGGCATGCCTGAGAGGAGTATCTACTACATTAACATGCAATTACAATCATTAAATTGGCAGACAGAAATACAGGTGGTGAGACATTAAGATGGTGGCTGTAAAGGCAAGTTGTATCTTGTACAAGCAAAGGAAAGCTGTGAAAAAGGGGTAAGACAAAAATGTACAGAAGCAATACTCGTCAACTGAGCACTTAGTTTCCTTAACAATAGAAAGCTTTAAAAATGTTTTTGCCAAGATTAAAATTATTAGAACATAAAAATCCTCATCTAGATTGGGCAAGTGAGGTTAAGATAATTTTCACACCAAGTGAAATCCAAAACCTCTTGGTCTGGTATTTACCAGAAAGCATAATACATCCAATTCTGAGTTTTCCCACTGAAAAAGTTGAACGATATGGAATCTGTGCTTTGTGCGTCCAGTAACGAATGATTTAGACGTTAATGAGCATTTTTGTCTAGTACATTTTAGCAGGTTTCATCGGCTGAAATGTACCTGGAGAAAAATGCATGGATGCTCTAAATGCACAAAAAGGTCTCAGCACAGCTGCTTGAAGAAACAGAACCACTCGTAGGGAGGGCCAAGATTGGGAGAACTATTCAGAAAAGAATCTGATTAAAGCCTGGAGTCTTGGTGCCAACAAACTCGGAAATAGAGGCATCAGCTCTTGTTCCTCCATACACTCACAGCAATGAAGACAATGAAAGGAAATTATAAAGCAAGAAACTATCAAAACCTTATAATTGGAAATAGCTGAAAGTAATTTGGCTGTGGATGCATAGAGTTTGCATGTTACAAGAGAAGATGAAACCACACCCTTAAGTGCGAACAGAAAAGTACTAGCATTGGGTGATCAGAGAAAGGATGAGGAATAAAAGAGAGTTGACAGCTGCAAGGGTGAAATACCTCGAGTGAAATTGAAGAAAACCAGAACAATAAGGCGAAGTGAACAAAAATACTACTTCTAATTCTAATGGTTAGTTATTGCAATTTAACTAAAACTTTAAAACATTATTTCAGCACTTATTTAAATTACCAGAATATAGAACATGAGACCCATTTATATCAGAGCATGAATTAAGCCAGGCACCTTCATGCCTACTGCACAGGGTGCAAACGCCTGTGTTCCTCACTTGGTACCCATATGAAACACAATGATAGGGAAACTGTATTTCAACAAAGAAGCAACAAATTAGAAATGAAAAGAACTGAAAGCAAGTTGGTTGTGGAGTGTCACAGTGATGGATTTGGCAGGGCAGTAGGACTCCACACACACCGGTCGCTGGAGTGGACCCTGGAGCAGGAAGCAGAGGACACACACACATACACACATGCAGGCAGATGAGGGGACATAAAAAGAGGCTGGGGTCTCTCTCACTCGTGTACAGATCAGGACAGCACAAGAATATAGAGCCTTCCATTCCAACCTGCCTGCCTCGCATGCTTTCTTCCTGGGCTGGAGGACGCGACACCTGGCAACGAGGATGGGAAGGAACACAACCCTGCTGATTAGATATCGAGACACTCTCTGTTTGAGCGCAGAACATACACCTTCCATGGCCGAAGAATACATCAATTTTGTACTACAGCAAAATACTCCAACCCAGATTACCGTGGAAGAACTAGTCAAGGAAACAATGAACAGTGTCACACTGGAAGGGGTGTTAGGTTTCATGAAGTAAAACAGTGGTGGAGGCACATAGCCAATAACAGCCATGTCAGTGAAGTGGTCAACAAAGAGGAGGTCCTTCCTTCCATTCAAACAGGTGACACTCAAAACTAACAATGGACCCCACTTCTCAGAAGAAGAATTTTGTAGGTTCATGGCCTACCTTTTAATACATCATCGGAAAATAACTCCATTATGGCCGCAAGCCAATGGCATGGTGGAGCGTTTCATAAAGAAGGCACTCCAAAGAGCCAGGCTGATGCAAATTCCAGTTGGCCAAGCCCTGTGCCAAGTGTTCCAGGGCTACCACAATACCCAACACAACTCAGCAGGGTGATGCCTGTCAAAACTGGTGTTTGGGAAGAAAAAGCCGAACCTGTTTGCCTCAGCTGGAGGATGCGGCCCTGCCGAAACACAGAGTTGTAGCCATAGCAAGGCAAAAGGGAAAATGAAACAGCAGGCTAATACACAACGTCACGTGAATACTTCAACACTCAAGCCAGGGGACCTAGTTCTCGTGCACCAGCATCAAACATGGAAGATGGACAGTTCTTTCTCAAGTCAGCCATTGATGATAACAGATGTTAAATGGATGGTGATCATAGCAGCAGAAAGGCCCTATTCCATCACCAGGAACAGCTCTCACTTCAAAGAATTCCTCATGTCGTAAGATGATGAAGGAGAAGGGAGCAAGGACACCCAAAAGCCAATCTGGAGCAGTGCCACCCAAAGTGCACAAGTATTGACTCCTCTCAATAGTGATGGGCTGACTTGGGATGAGAAAGCAGAAGCTGGGCCAGGCAGCCAGCGACACCCAACTCAAGAGAGCTCACAGCCATCACAAGTGATCAGGAAGCCCAGATGACTGATTGAAGGACTATAATGCGACAGGTCACAGCTCTCTGTTTGGATAGCAACTGGTCTATTTCCTTCTTTCCTCTTTGTCTCCCTCTCTCTCTCGTTCTCTATCTCCTGTCTGTTCCAATTTTTCTGACAAAGGGGGCAGATGTTGCAGTTTCAGAATGTACATGCACTAGTATCCCGCACATATCAGTCACTGCAGTGGACCATGGACACTGCTTCCAGTCAGCAAGGGGCAGAGCAGGAAACAGAGGGCACACACACACATACAGACACACACACGCAGCTAAGGGAATACGTCAAGAGGCTGGGGTCTCTCTCACTCAGACAGACCCGCACAGCACAAGAATAAAGAGCCTCCTATTCCAACATGACTGTATCCGCATGTTTTCTTCCCTGGCTGGAGGACGCGACATGGAGCTTCTGAGATTCTGCGAGCCAGTGGGCAGGGGCAGCAGGTAATTTGGAGGGCGGGAGGCAGGCGGGAAGCACTCTCACATTCATTCAGTCACGCACGCACATACATTCACAACACTCATCAACATTCAAACATACAAGCACATATCAAACATTCATTTAAAAAACACAAACACCTTCAGCTCGGAGGTCCCAGGAGGGTTGGGACTGCTGCCTTCCTTCTCTGGCTGACCTTAGGTCAGCCAATGAGGGAAGGTAGCAGTCCCAACTTCGTCGCAGAGTGGGATGGGGTCAGTGAGACTTCTGACCCCATCCCACTCCGTGACCAGGTGTCACTGATTGACACTCGCCCTGGGCGCATCAGGGCTTAAACCTGAAGCGCCCAGGTCAGAGTCAATGGGTGATGCTTCCCCTCGCAACCGAAGGGGAGGGTCTCAAGGCACCTTTGCTGAGCTGAGGAGGTCACGCCCATAGCAGCTGTGACCTCTTCAGCCCAGCACAGTGCAGCTCAGGCAGCCAGGAGTCTGTGCAAATCACGTTTGTCTCACTCCTGGCTGCCTGAGCTGAACATGAAGAGTGGCTGTCAGGCTAAGCTTTGCTCAGCCTGACTGCCACTCTTCATGAGGGGCAAAAGGTGGGGGGCATGGCCCCTCCACCTTAAAGGACAGGCTGCGGCTGCCAGCGGGTGGGGGCAGAGTGGGGTTGAGGCAGGCTGTATAAAAAGATTTTTCACACTAAAGGCATTAGAAGGCTGTTTTAGATTTCAAGCCATTAAACACTTTGTTTAGATGCTTAGATTTAAAAGCAATATGGATCTGACATGTCAACCGGAGACATTTAAACAATTGAGAATTGAGCACACCCCATTCGTAATGAAAATGAGCATAAGCAGAAGAGGCCACAGCATGAGACTGTGCTATGCTGTGGACAGAAGGTGGTCACCAGGACCGACCTACTGAGGTTCAGTAGGGGAGAGGGTGAAGTTCCTATTGGGGTTTGTATAAGACATTGTTCAACATGAACGTTTTCAGAGATTTTTGTTTTTAGATACGGAATGTTGGTACCAGTCTGACGTGAGCAGTGACGTGATTTCATGCTCTAGTCTAAGTGTATTCCCTGTAAGAGAGTGAGTACGAGAACCTCGCCTGTGTTTTAAAGATTATTATGGTACATTGTTGACGTTGATACTAGATGAGGGAGAAACTATGGTGCTATTTGAGCTGCCAGGCTAAGGAAAGATCCGAACTCATTTTATCGCATAAGAAATTTGTAAGATGGGCGCTATAGGGGGCTGTGTTTTTTCAGAAGCCGCTGTTGCATTGTGCACAACTGCACCTCTATTTAGCCAAACCATTTTACGTTTACCCTAAGCTGACGCCGATTTTACATTCTAATTTAGAGTTGTCCTATAATTAATGTAAATCTGAGTGATTCATTATGTTAGCAATAACGCCTCGGAGTTAAATATCGCTTTAGGTAGTGGAAGTGGAAGACGCCTCTGGGCTAGATAGAGTGAGTCACTTCTACAGATCAGAATTAGCTCTTTAGCAACTACATTTCATCGAAAACTCAGAAAAGCGTATCTGTATACCAGCTACTAAAGACACAATTTCACGAGTCTTTGAGGAAAGAAATCTTGGTGGCATTGCTCTCACTATCTGTTTTTTTTAAATAAAGGAAATTACATATATGAAACGGGATTGCAGCATGTGAAACGCATCATGTTCTTGTCCGCACCAGTGATTCCTGTTGGCCTCCGCAGTGCTGCACTCTCCGTGAGCTGAGCACGTGCCAGGAGATCCTCTGGCCTTAGTTAAGATGCATTACTTCCACTTGCTATTGAGGGCCTTGCATAACTCATGCGTGGTGTCACTTAGGTTCCCTTCACTGCACGTTGATACTCTTGCATTAGCAGCCCATCAATAAACCCCCGATCAATAATGTTTCTAAGTCGGGCCCAGTCATATCCTCTTTCACATTTCCTCCCTTGTTTTGGTTTATCTTCCGTGATCCTCACCTTTTCTCCCTCTAAGCCCGACTGACAGGTCACTAATAAATGGCTCGACAAAGCAAACAGCCTACAGGCAGCTACCCTGTACACTGCATCAGCAATATCCTTATCGGTAATTCTGCATCTATGGTCCAAGCGTCAGCGGGAGATGTGACATTTCCAGCAACAGCCCTCGAAAAAATACTTTCTGTATAATTAGTGCTATTGTGGTAAAGGGCGGGTGCAGCAGTATTATTTTATTTACTGGTATGTTTTGACTATTGATTATTTCTCAAAGACTTCATGTCCAAAACAGAGGATCACCACTTTGTCTGAAAAGGAAACAGGGGTTTACGAGCACTTTTTTGTAATTTATTTATTTAGTAAATTATTTTATTTATTTATCTATTTATATATAGTTTGCTACAGAACGATCTGCACTAATTTCCACATACTGTTACCTAGTTTTCCTTGAACATCAGGGGTCTGATGTGCGAAATTTCCATACGCCAAAACTGTTTACAAATTGCGCACCGTTTTGGGAACGGAAAATAATTTTGCGAACCAACCAATATACGAATAGTGAATGCACAAAATTCTGAATTGTAGTAGGGCACAATTAAACCTACCTCATTAATATTGATAAGGTAGGTCGTAAATTGTGACTCACTAAGAGTGGATGCCATCACAAGGATGGTGGCTCATTGGAGTCAGCTGACTGCCATGTCTGTGATCCCTTTGTAAATAAAGTGAACTTTTTAAAAGTGCAGTCTACGTTTCTTAAATGCAACAGGGATTCATTTGTAAATAAAACTTTTTTGTTTGTTTGTTTGTCAGTTGGCACTGGTCCATTGAACCACTGCCTACTCCCCAACAAACTTTTAGTTTAACATTCACAAAGTGGAGGGGGTCTTGGAACCCATTTCCATATGGCAATGGATTTACACATCCTTTGAGGTGTTGGAAAAAAATCAAAGTTTTGCTACCGGATATCAGTCAGTAAAATATTGATACCTACTTTAACAAATTGGCATTTGGAAGGGTCTTCTCTGAAAACACCCCTTCCAAAAAGCGATTAGCTATGGGTTTATGACATTCCAAAAAGTCAGACTCTCAGTCCACAAAATACCTTTGTACATCAGGCTCTTGGTCTGTTAACTAACTACTAGAGCTCATGTCATCAATATCAAAGCCACACACAAAGGGGCTTTTTTGTCAAAACCCATCTGACATTAGCTTATTTATTAGCCACCGCCTGTCACTGCTTGAAGAAAGTATCATTCCCATTTTGGAAAACTCACACAAGTAGGAACGTTTTACTAAGTTTCATGAAGATTGGGATTCCATGTGTAAATCTGGACTGTCTGTAAGTTATTAGTGTTGGGTTACTGACTAGAAAAAACGAATCAGAGTATGCTCTGGTGTACATTTCTGCCAGTGAATTACTGTCACGAAAAGGCTTCAGAGTTCTGATGAGAAAAAAAACTAAGCAAGGTGAGCACTCGCATACAAATATACCATGAATTACCTGCACCAGTTAACAATAGCAAGAGATAAATAAGCAAGTACTTGTGTAAAAAATAAACAAAATTCTATTAAAACAATTCTGTGAACTCTACCTACTGCAGCTCATGTAAAAAAAAACGTTGGTACTGCAATTCTTGAGCACGTGGTTGTCTCATTCAATAAACAGGGACTGTCAGCAAGACAATACATTGTATGTCAATATATTGTCTGATACATTTTAATTGTACAGTCCGTATGGAAGACAGAATGGGAGATGAAAAGCCGATGATAGGCCTGAATCTTGAGTGTGATAGGAGGAGGAGGTCATGAGCCCTAGACACAGCTGCCAGTTGTACACAAATTTACATGTGGGTCGCAGAATCCTCTGGAGACACGTAGCTTTGAAGTAACCATCTAATAATTATGTAACACAATTTACCGGCATTGTTTTTACCGCAAGTGATGTTAGCTTCTTCTGCCTAAGATATAACAAGAGAATCCTGATTTCCACAATGGAAAAGAATGTTTGAATTGAGTCATCAGTGATGGTACAAGTCATATTTGTGAATTACAGACTGCCAATTGAACACAATTCTTTTTCATTGTTCATAGTCACAGCTGCAGTATAGAAGGAAGAAAAAAAAGAAAAAAAAATGTTCTTATTTTTCCTGCTGCATGCGCAGCGCATCATTACCTCAGAATGGGATTTCTAGCTATGGGTTGGAAGTATTTATCTTCAGGCGCACGCACGCAGGCACGGTTCAAGGCAGCTTGGCTGAGAAGTACATGAATATATTTTCGTGACAAAAGTGAATATTATGAAGGCTTCACAGTCTTGTGGAAAATCGGCATGATTATGAAATAAAATTCATAGTTGACAGCTTGAGTTTCTACCGTGTGCTCCCTACCATGTATCCCAAGCAGCGAGGATACTAAAAAGTACCAGATTTATAAAGTGCCAACTGATGCTCAGTAAGGGTGTACTGGCGCGAGTGAAGGAAGAACAGAAAATGCAGATTAATGGAACAGCCATGTCTTAAATTTTGGACTAAAATTTCGGTGATCTAGTTCATTTCAGATACTCACCAGAAGGGCTTTCTAAATTTTAGTAGAGTGGTAGGAAAATAACCTGCCTCTAATTCCTACCTTCTTCAATCTGTGTGCCTCAAGCACTAGTTTTGAAGCAATTCGTAAAATGTGTGCTGGTTGATCCAGTCTAAAACGGAATTTCATAGCAGTCACCAGTATAGAATTCGCAACTGCAGCCTTAGTGGGTGATGTCATAGGATGTTGTGAAGTAATCTGGCCAAGGCATTCTGCACAGGCTGGCTCAGGAATGTCCAAGACAGACCTACATTTAGGGAATTCCAGTAATCCATTCTTGATAATGTCACTGCTTGAATTACTGTTTTACATTGCTTTATTGACAACAGTGGCAACACCTTTCAGAGCTGACATGTATAGAAAAGACTGCTTTAGCACATTGTATTTTTTAATTGAGGGCTTACTTCCAGCATATATACCCAAACCCTTAGCCTCCTCTACTGGAATCATTTCGCCACCAAGATGAGGAACACATTTTAATGCTAGTCCACCTAGTATGCCCACTTTAGTCACATCTCTATTTATGTTTGAAAAAAATAGCTGACATCTACACCATCACTAGACAAAGCTAAACATTCTTTGCTACAGTTTGAGGCTGTTTATGACAGGAAATCACATTTTGCAAGCCATTTGCAAAGGAGATCAACTGACAACTGTAGAAGTAGATCTGAGTGGCCAATGGCACCACATAAAGATTAAGGGGGTCATTCCGAGCTTGGTGGGCGGCGGGAGCCGCCCGCCAAGCGGGAAGCGCCAGAAGACCGTACCGCGGTCAAAAGACCGCGGCGGTCATTCTGGGTTTCCCACTGGGCTGGCGGGCGACTGCCAAAAGGCCGCCCGCCAGCCCAGTGGGAAACACTCTTCTACGATGAAGCCGGCTCCGAATGGAGCCGGCGGAGTGGAAGGTGTGCGACAGGTGCAGTTGCACCCGTCGCGAATTTCAGTGTCTGCTAAGCAGACACTGAAATTCAAAGTGGGGCCCTCTTACGGGGGCCCCTGCAGTGCCCATGCCATTGGCATGGGCACTGCAGGGGCCCCCAGGGGCCCCACGACACCCCTCACCGCCATCCTGTTCCTGGCGGTCGAAACCGCCAGGAACAGAATGGCGGTGAGGGGGTCGGAATCCCCCATGACGGCGCAGCAAGCTGCGCCGCCATGGAGGATTCCCCTGGGCAGCGGAAAGTCGGCGGTACACCGCCGACTTTCCGTTTCTGACCGCGGCTCTACCGCCGCGGTCAGAATGCCCAAAGGAGCACCGCCAGCCTGTTGGCGGTGCTCCCGCGGACCCCGGCCCTGGCGGTAATTACCGCCAGGGTCGGAATGACCCCCTAAGTGTGTTTCACATGCACCCGCACCATTTTCTTACCCACAATGCCCTACAAACCTTCAACTTTCCTGGAAATCACACATTTATTTTCACATTTTGGTGATGGAACTTTCTGGAATCTGCAGGAATCCACAACGTTCCTACCACCCAGCACTGTATCAACTATACCAATACAAATTCTGCCCCACTTGTCAGCCTAAAAATGTTTTTTCAAACTGCCCTGGCACTGATAGTGCCTACCGCCATGAATTTTGTGGCGGTACAGAACCCCACGAAATCCAGCAGTGTAGTGACAGCCACTGGTCTGGAGACTGAAGTCTCGAGCCCAGTGGCCATTACCACCCTGGCGGTCGGAGTGGTGAAGTGGCGGTTTAGCATGGGGGTCACCACCATGCTTGTAATGCCATTTTTTTTTCGCCGGCCTGTTGGCTGTATTACACCCATTTCTCCACCGACCGCCAGGGTTGTTATGAGGGCCATAGTGTTTTGGGGCATTTCCTTTAGCGGGCACTAGGCCTACCCACACAAGTGAGGTACCATTTTTATCGGGAGTCTTGGGGGAACACTGGGTGGAAATGTGTGGCTCGTCTCAGATTCCAGAACTTTCTGTCACTGAAATGTGAGGAAAAAGTGTTTTTTTGGCCACATTATGAGGTTTGCAAAGGATTCTGGGTAACAGAACCTGGTGAGAGCCCCACAAGTCACCCCATCTTGGATTCCCCTAGGTGTCTAGTTTTAAAGAATCAACAGGTTTGGTATGTTTCCCTGTGTGCCGGCTGAGCTAGAGGCCAAAATCCTCAGCTTGGCACTTTGCAAAAAAACAGCTATTAAATAATGTTTTGGTCATTCATGACCCCTGCAGTACCTTCGCTTTTCAAATTTTTTTTTTTATGAGGGGCCAATCTCCTAGGACCATTGTGATGTTGCTTCCTATCTGGGGGATCAATCTGGGTTTTTCATATTTGCATGTTTGTCTACGGGCTATGTCTCACCCCACCTGTGATCTGTCAATCAGTTGCTTCAGGCCTAGGTCGCAATGCTTACCTGACCACATATTTCTGACTTGAGTTTGATGAGGAGGTCACATCAGGTGGATTTGACAATAGTGATACCAGTTTGTTGTTACGTGTGCACATATCATGGCGTACACTGACATCGCATTTTTATCGAAATTAACATTATCCCCTTTTGTTGAATTTTTTACTACATCATCCATTCATGACAGTTACATTATTTGAGGTTTGGCGTGTTTCTGTTGTGTCTATTACTATTTCCCTAGTCATTTGTATTCCACCTAATTTGAGGACTGTGCTTTTACAGCAAGAAACCCCCACTTGGAGGAAACAATGTAAAAAGAGTACAAGAATGAGGATCAGCAGCAATGACATGTACAATCTGGTTACCCAGTGGAGGAGCCACGAAAACCAATCTAATAATCAGTCCTGCTCAGATGCACCTCCCTTTTTTGTTCATGTCAGCTTGTAGATGATGCAGTGCATGGATGGCAAAAGTTAGTGTTCTCTTGTTCAGGTTGTTCCCAGGGATAAATGTATGTTGTAAAGTGGATTATTGGCAAGGGCAGATAGGTACCTACACCTAGCAATAGGCCACAAACCTCCACTAGGTCCAGTCGAGGTCTCAATAAACTAATCCTTGTTCAACCCTTGGTAGCTTAGCCCATGAGAAGTTAGGCTTAATTTAGGAGACAGGTGTGTAAAACATTTAATATCAACAAAACAGTAAATAAATAAAACACAACACACAATAAAAATGTATCACCAATTTATAAAAATAGAAAATATTTTTATCTTTAAAATGACACTAAATCAACAACAAGCTAATGTAGGGAACCAGACATATGAATTTTTAAAGATTAAGGCCCATATTTATGGAAGGTTAGTGTCGCCTTAGCGTCATTAGTTTTGATGCTAAAGTGGCACTAACTTAACTCCATATTTATATTTTGACTCTAGACCCGTCTAGCATCAAAATATTGGAATTAGCTCCATTTCTAGGGAGCGACAACCCACTTTGTGTCAATGAGATGCAAGCTAGGTGTCCCCTTCCTAAAAATGACGCTAGCTCCCTAGCGCCATGTTTAACTCTGGACGCTAAATCGGCACACAAGTAGGATGCAGACCTAAATAATGGAGCTAAGCCCACCTACCGCCATTATTTAACACCTGGTCAGGCCAGGCGTTAATGTGCAGGTAGGCCTATTTCCATGGAGAAGCACTATGGAATGGCCACAAAGATGCTCACCACAACCTCCAGCATCACCATCACCCACACTACAGGCACAATACAGGAGGAGGGAGCCCATCCCAGTTGCAGGTAAGTGTATGTGTTTGGTGTGCCACTGGGGGCCCCTTACATGGGGCCCCCTGGCTGACACTTGGTATGTTGGGCTTGCCCTGGGGACAGTGGTCCCCTGTGGTGGGCATTGGGGTAGTGGTAATGACTCCTGTCTATTCTTAGACAGAGGATTTTTTTTTGGCTGTTTGTGCGTAAAAGAATATATGCTAGGCAGAGTAGTGGAAAATATTTTGCTGCTAATCAGCCTAACGTAATTTGTGACCCACTAGCCCCTTTTCCCCTAACAGGCCTGAGTCACCCATTCCGTCAGCCTTACCCTGGTGGGGTAAACCGCCAGGGAAAGGTTGGTGGAACCTGACTCATTATCCAGTGGGCAGCGCTACTTGCAGCTCTGCCCTGTCGGATCTGAAACGCTGCCACCACCAGGCTGCCTGGTGGTGGAAGCCTGGCGGTGGAGGGGGTTTTCAAAGTGGCAGTTCAGCCACAAACATTATATGGTAGTTTGGACCGCCATGCCGGTAGCAGTAATTACCACCACCACCGGCATGGCGGCCCAGACCACCATGTTCATAATGACCACCTAAATGTTAAAAAAAAAAAACTTTGTAGTGTCGCGTAGGCTCTCATTATTGTAATGATACTACTGGATTTGAGTGGCGGAATCACTTGCACTGTGGGTGACTGAGTTTCACCCACTACAGGTGACACCTGTGGGCCTAATCTTGATTTTGCTCTGGCTAACTGGCAGTGCCTCATCTCTACCCAAAAGCATGGATGATTGGGCTGCCGAGCGCATGACAATTGATTCCTCAGGGAAATCGTGGTCACTCAGATCACATCCGTTTCTCTCAGTTATAGTAGTCTCACATATACAAGGACAATCAGAGGCAGTATATGTTTCAATAAGGTTTTAATGAAGCAACTGCATCTTTGATAATAAAGCATGTACTGCAATAACTAGGACGATAAAACATGACAGGATTAAAATAGTGACGAGGAGAGTAAAGCAGAAAAATAACACTACCATATTGTCAATAAAATCATTAAAATAATTCCTACCTAGCTTACATTAGAGCACAGCATGTTAAGCTCTATTTCTGACCTCAGGTTCCCTTGGGAAGACATCTTCCCTCATACCTGAGCAAGAGGCCTGTAGTCTACATAAACAGCTGTAGTGAAACAATCAGCATACAGTCGTGGTCATCTGGCTGGAATCTCCCTCTAAAGTGTATGGTCCAGAGAAGTGTTTTTATAATAAAACAGCCGATGTTCCAACAAAGGATCTCCACATAAGAGTGTGTATGTTTCTATGAACACTAGAGGCACAGTGTTATCACGTTTGTCAGCAACTTATCTTACTGCAGTCTTGAGAAAAGCACAGAGTGAAAGAAATGTCTTGTTTAAGAACTCAGTGCTGGCCTAGGCAAAGAACAGCTGGATAGAGAAAATAAAACAAGACCACTAATGTGGCTATTGTTATAATAATAAAACAAAGCTGAATAAAATATATCTAGGTTAAAGAGCACAGCGACAGGCATAGTTTGCTAAAATAACGGGTGTGGACCTATAACTAAAATGGCTACACAGCCCCCTCCCCTTGCCGGTTCAAAGGTGGTTCAAAGCCTAATTGTATATAAAAGCTACTAAAATTCAACCTAAGCCATATGTATAAAAATGTCAAAAATGAAAAGTTAAAAGACACTTGAGAATGTAGAAAAAAGGCAATTTAAAAATGTTAACTGTGGTGTAAAAAGGCTGAATTTCAAGAGTCCAGGAGTGTTGCTCCAAAGTACTGCATGGGTTCATGACAGTGCTGTACTGGTGGTAGAGCTTTCATTCCTCTGTGTTGCAGCGAGACATCCATTGCGCAGAAAAAGCAGCAATAGCAAGATGCCACCTATTATAGACAAAGTTATTGCAAATCCCCCAAAAATAATGGGGGATATTGAATGGATGGCTAATGGTATTAAGCCGAATATAGAGGAGAATGTGTGAACGAAACCAGAACCAACAGCCTTAAAAAAATTAGCGATTCCCATAGTACTGGACGCATTAAATATTCGTCCCATGAGCTTACCAAAGTGTCTCGGTAAGTTGGTACTTAAAAGCACTGTATCTCTGCTGATGAACTTGCCACCTGAAACGCACATGTCTGCAGATGTGAGCGCCACATGTTTTGAAACACTAAAGCCTTGAGTCTGTTCAACTTGTCAAAATTCACATTAGAAGTAGCGATATTGGGCCAAATCTCAGCTACTTCTCTCTGTCTTGTGGGAGGAAAAGTACACTCCCGCAGCATGTAACAATTATAGGGACCGAAACAACATAAACTATTCCAGCTTGCATCCCACAACAGTTTTCACTATTGAGGAGGACATAGCTGCCATTTGAGAGCACCTGGAAAGCAGGTCTAATCTAGGGGACTGGAACTCCCTTAAGATAACAAGCCAAGTTTGCTGCCGAAGTGTTACACACCCCGTGCAACTGTTTTCACATCCCAGTCATCAGAAACAATTCTGGGTATTATTACATCGTTCATAGAAAGTTTAAACACACATGGTATTTGAATGACCTCTGTAGGGCAGTATATATCACCTGTGACTTCATCTCAAACAATCCTGAATTGGTATAGCAGAAATGTTCACAAAAGACAAGTCTCTGCAGACCTTGTGAGAAGAAAAATGGGATTTTAGGACCTTATCCACCAGTTCAACTGTTGATCTTTCAGGGAGAAAATAACCATTTAGTAATAAAAAGAATGTTATGACAAAGCTAATACAGTCAAGGAAAGCCACAGATAGTTCCATCAGAGAAAAAAGTAATTTGTCTTAAGCCAGTTTATCAGCTTACGTGTTTTTGGCAGTTCAGATGTAGAAGAGGCAAATGAGTCCGAAAAAGTGTTGTTGATGTCGGCAAAGTATCCAGAAGCAGTTCTTGCAAAAGCTGAAGCTGCATTTTTAGGAGGAGAATTGATAGGGGTCTGCTGCGGTGGTTCATAGTAAATGATGACATCTGTCTGTATTGAAGTTGTGTAAAATTGATCAGCACTTTCAGAATTGTTTGTTGTAACAGATGTTAGTGGAACTAATGCAAGATAACTTTGCACCATCCTCAAGCTCGGAGAGGTGTCATCGTTGCTGCTCAAAACTTGTAGTGGTCCATCTTGACCAAAAGTGAGAGGGATTCGGGAACTACTGGCTGCTCCTCTTAGTCTGCTGTGTAGGATCAGCCACATGGTGTAACGTGACATTGTTGATAGATAAAAAGCGATTTTTTAGCACCAGCCAACAGTGGTAGAATGATATTTCTGGTACTGTGTATTCCCAAGACTGGGACCAGTGCACAATAAGAAGAACCAAACCTCTTTTTCACTGCAACTTTTTCATGTACAAGATCCCCAAATTTCGGAATCCAGCCGGTAGGTATTATTGATATGCCCTAATTCCAGTGGAGGCATTACTGGCAGAAGCATTGTTGACGTGGAACTGTTGTAATTCCTGCAAGACAGTGACACATTCATTTATGTCAAAAGGTGTTTCTGCCACCTTCACGCCAGGACCATCAAGATCTGTAACATATATATGAGTTCCAAACAGGGACCTTCTAGGCAGATTGTTAAGTGCTCTCTGGATCCTATACAGATGGTTAAGCCAACTACGACCCGTACCTAAGACTCTGGCTGTTAAGGACTGCTTTAAATCATAGTTTGGTCGCTCCACAACACTATTTCCCTCAGCATGAAATGGAGACGAGTAATAGAGTTGGATCCCTAACTAAGCCATGGCGTACCTGAATGCCCTTGAAGCAAAAGCAGGGCCCTGGTCCGAATGGAAAGCTGCAACTGTATATGTGCCAATAAAGACTTGCAAATCTTTAATAATAGTCCAAGCGTCAGCTGAGCATTGTGGCCTGACTCATTAAAATCTGGAGCAAGAGTCAACAGTGACTAAGATGTATTTGTATGTGCTGTCCTTTGTTAGGGGACCATTATGTTCCAAGTAAATGCCTTTGGATAGGGCGTGCCTTCACCCGTAGCTTTCACGGCAGCCCATATGTCATCGTCCAATTTCGTTCCAGAACGGGTTACTGCAGCCATAGCTACTGCTGATTTGGCTGCTTCATCAGCCAGTGTATTTCCAGCAACGTGTATTCCAATGCGCTGGTGTCCAAGTGCATGTACAACATGGCGCTTGGTAGCATTTCCTTCAAATCCGCTACTTTCCCCCACAGAAGTCTGTGTTTGATGGTGTTGTCTTTAGAATCTCTGAACCCATTCTGACGCCAGCAATGCAGGTATTCATTGAAGGACTGGACACAGTAATACGAATCACAGACAATCAGTGTAAGCTGTGCAGGATCCCTGTGTTCCAGAGTCATCACAAGAGCCTTTAGCTCTGCTAGTTTTGCTGTGCAATCCCCTAGGGTTTACATGAATTATGCTGGGGACAAAATGTATTACCCTCCATATAGCCACTTACGACTGTGCAAGCAGTGAAGTATTGATGTTTTGTGCCTATTGCAGGTTGTGCTGAGCCATCGGTGTACATGACTCTTTGATACTGATCAATAGGCAATGTATTTGGCGGAACTGGGTATTCATATTACAAAAATTCTTGAGTTTGTAATTTTGGGTCGAAAATATAGTCAACATCAGTGGCTGTCAAAGACTTTGCCTATTAAATCCAACGTGGATGTCATGCTTTAGCGTTTGGAACGCTGGCTTTGGTACCAGCATTAAGGGCTGGAATTGGAGATAGAACAATAATGCGTTTCTCCTGGGCTAGAGGTCTTTCTTTAATGACAGCCATCTGAACAGCAGTGATAATTTTCTCAGTGGGAGCAAAGCGTTATTCTGCTGCTGAACACAAATGTGATTTATATGCAATTGGTACTGTCTCTCCCTCTTTAAATGTTACATAGGTGAAACCAATGGCACCAGCAATTACTCTGATGAACAGTTTTTTTTTGTTATCCCCTGTAGGTAAGTGTTGTGCTGCAAGCATGTCTGTTTGCAAAGCTCTGAGAATTCATGTGTGTTCGACTGTCCAAACTTTACTGGAAAAGTCAGGATGTATTAAGTCATATCAAGGTTTTATGCATGATGCGCAATCTGGAATGTAAATTCTGCCAAAATTAAGAATACCCAATAGGGATTGGAGTTTTTAATGGTATTTGGAGGTTGTAATTGTGTGCATTTTTCCAATAATTGTGGCGGTAGGCTCTTTCCTTCACTAGATAGCTTGTATCCAAAAAACACGAGGCTAAGGAAGGCTATTTTTTTTTTTTTTAAATTGGATTTAAAGCTGAATTCGGTAAATCCTACAACAATGCGAGCTACCCGTCTTAGATGTTGCAGTAATTCATCATCCGGGAGATAGATTTCATCTACATAGGACAATGTTTCAGGGTCAATTTTGTATATTTTGTGTATATTGAAGTCACACGAGCCGCGAACAGTCCTGGACTGTTCTTTTACCCCTGGGGTAAACAACAGATTTTTTTTCTGGGATCCTAGATTGCTGAAACTTGTTAAGTCTCTACTCTCAGGTGCTATATTTTGGCAGAAGAAACCATTGGAAATGTCTAGAGTTGTTTTGTATTTTTTGCGCACTATGTTGTTCATGAGTGCTGTGCTATGTGAGTTTTGTATGGCGTAAGTGCATGTATGACTGTTTAGATGCCTGTAGTCTAAGACTATTCTGTACAAATGGTCCGGTTTAGCTACTGGGAATAAAGGATTACTCATTGGTGAGACACAGGGTTCGATCACACCCTGATACTCTATTTGTGTGAGGATTTCCCTCATGGGTGCTTTAGCATCAGGTTTTATTGGATTCTGGGGTTGTGGTTGGGGTTGATTTTTAATAGGAATTACATGCTAGGGTGAATCTTTATCCCCCCCTATGTGGTTGGGATATGAGGTGGGTGCAATGCCCAATCGATGGCGTAGGATTCTGCAAGCTCATAGGGAACAAGGGGCAAGAACGAAGTTCTGATAACATCTTCCCCATATGGGCAAGTATGGACAAATTCAGGTGGCCAATCCCTTTCGGCCAGTAGAATATCATATATATTTATGACGTGTTCCGAAAAGATTGCGTCCATTGTGCGGTCAATGTCTCCTTCTAACTGTAACGTTACTTTGTACACCCTGTCAGGCGTGGAGACACCCTTGTCCGCAGTATCTACTTTTAGGAAGTCATCATTTGCTTTCACCTCCAGATGCTCTAGAAGATTCTAGCAAACTAGTGTGACCTCTGCCACGCTGTCTAATTGCGCTAATGCCCACTTCTTGTTCTTCAATAGAGCCCTCTTCTTGAGAGGCACGTCGAACTGCAACTGCTGGCACTTTTTTTTTTAAATTGGGGATTTTGTTGGGAAGTTTCTCTTCTTTTTTAATAGAAACTTCTGTTGAGCATTGTGATTCCTGTCTCGGTATCACGTACTCCGTTCTTCGCTCTGACCACCCACCTCTCTCACTGCGTTTTTCCAGTGAGTCCTGAAAGGAACGAGTTTGGCGTGTATCAGTATATTGATATCTGTCAGACTTTTTTATATTATCTCTATTTCTGAGATTATGGCCCTCATTCCAACCCTGGCGGTCTCTGACTGCCAGGGCGGAGGGCAGCGGAAGCACCGCCAAACAGGCTGGCGGTGCTTCCAGGGCTATTCTGACCACGGCGGTAAAGCCGAGGTCAGAAAAGGGGAACTGGCGGTTTCCCGCCGGTTTTCCCCTGGCCCAGGGAATCCTCCATGGCGGCGCTGCTTGCAGCGCCGCCATGGGGATTCCGACCCCCTTCCCGCCAGCCTGTTTCTGGCGGTTTTCACCGCCAGAACCAGGATGGCGGGAACGGGTGTCGTGGGGCCCCTGCACTGCCCATGCCACTGGCATGGGCAGTGCAGGGGCCCCCTAACAGGGCCCCATACAGATTTTCACTGTCTGCTTTGCAGACAGTGAAAATCGCGACGGGTGCCACAGTGCCCGTCGCACCCCTGCAACTCCGCCGGCTCCATTCGGAGCCGGCTTCCTCGTTGCAGAGGCTTTCCCACTGGGCCGGCGGGCGGCCTTTTGGCAGTCGCCTGCCGGCCCAGCAGGAAAGCCAGAATGGCCGCTGCGGTCTTTTGACCGCGGAGCGGCCAAATGGCGGTAACCGCATGGCGGACGGCTACCACCGCCCGCCGCGGTCAGAATGACCGCCTATATCTATTCTGTGGGGTCTCCTTATGCGGTGATTCTCCCCTTTCTTTTTTAGGTGTTTGTTGTTTTTTATCCCAGCGTTCCTTAGTACCCTTAGGAGCTTGCTTTGTAGAATCTTTATTACAATAACCCTGTAGTTGTGGTTTTGTAGGTCTGGCTCCCAGACTATCTCGACCAATGCTAGGGTAGGTCTCCATGATAATTTTTGGCAGGTCACATTCTTGATCCTGTGGAGGAACATCCCAGAGCGACTGCTTCCCCTTTAAGGTTGCTTAATATAATTGAGGATACTGTGGCAAAATTGTCCACTAGTTGCATCCCCAAGTCCAGTGCCGGAGCAGCCCCGTATTCATCTTGAATTTGTTTCAACACTTCCAGTAAATTGGCAAGTGTTGGTGTACCATGTGTGGTAGTATAGAGCGTGGCAAATACTGTGCCCCAAGCTTTGCAGTTATTTATAGTGGGAACCATCCCAAATGGCAAGCACATAGTTAATATTCTATGCTTATCCTGAGATCCCGTATGGGGAAATACTGCTTCCAGTGCATTTATTTTTTGAGCTAACTAAAATGGAATTTCTTCTCGTTTGGCGAGTACTTTACCCATGATCGAATGTACAGTCACCGGATTAATGCCTGACGTTACTGCATGTGGTTTCGCCGGAGCCTCAAGTGCTAGGTTTGTGTTTAATGTTTGCATTACAAACTGTACTAATCATCTGTATATTGCTGTCAGCTCAGCTTATAAGTGACGGACTTCCGCTGCCGTTAAGTTCACTGCAGCATGGAGAGGTGTATAAGTGGGCAATAAAGGCCAGGTAGGAGCATCATTACTTAAACGACGTAACCTAACGTGTAAATTGGTGTGGGGTAGGGTGCCATCAAGCCAATTATTATGTTCTTGATAAGATAGAGGTATTTCTAGAAATGCATATGCTCTATATTGTGCAGGTATATGTGCAGGTGTATAGTGATGAAATGTATTTGTGTTCCCATCAGCTGCTGGAAATGTGACTCAAGAATAAAAAAAATCTGTTCTATATGCTCGATGAGCCTCAACAACAAATGTAATTGGACCCCCCCTGGGCTGTTAGGCCATCTGCCAGTAAATGTGCAGTAAGGGGTGGTTGCATATTGACTGCGATTGCTACCTGTTGTGGATTTGCCATGGTGAATGGTTCATTTTATTCACAGATAAGCATACCAAATGGGTATTATCCTTTTAATGGTTCAAGCTTGAACAACCTACAGTGTTAGTTAGGTACTTCCTACTTAGCTGAGGAGGAAAATCCTCAATACCACGGACTTCTCCGTATATAGTACTGAGGTGTCTTTGTATGTAGTGAGACAGAGATACTCAGGAGGACCGGAAAATTAGAGCCTGACCAAACATTGGCGGTGCCATGTCATGTAGGCTCTCATTATTGTAATGAGACTACTGGATTTGAGCGGCAGAATCACTTGCACTGTGGGGGACTGAGTCTAACCCACTATAGGTTAACCTGTCAGCCTAATCTGGGTTTTGCTCCGGCTAACTAGCAGTGTCTCATCTCTACCCAAAAGTAGGGATGATTGGGCAGCTGAGCACATGACACAATTGATTCCTCAGGGAAATCGTCGTCACTCAGATCACATCCTTATCTCTCAGTTACAGTAGTCTCACATATACAAGGACAATCAGAAGCCGTATATGTTTCAATAAGGTTTTAATAAAGCAACTGCGTTTTTGATAATAAAGTATGTACTGCAATAACTAGGATGATAAATCATGACAGGATTAAAATAGTGACCAGTAGAGTAAAGCATAACAATAACACTACCATAGTGTCGCTAAAATCATTAAAATAATTCCTACCTAGGCTATGTTAGAGCACAGCATTTTAAGCTCTATTTCTGCCCTTCAGGGTTCCCTGGGAAGGCATCATCCCTCATACCTGAGCAAGAGGCCTTTAGTCTACATAAGCAGCTGTAGCCAAGCGTTCAGCAGTCGGCATACAGTAGTGGTCATCTGGCTGGAATCTCCCTGTAACATGAATAGGACAGAGAATTGTTTTTATAATAAAACAGCTGATGTTCCATGAAAGGATCCCTACGTAAGATTGTGCATGTTTCTATGAACACTAGAGACAAAGCGTTACCACGTTTGTCGGCAACCTATCTTACTGCAGCCTTGAGAAAAGCACAGAGTCAAAGAAATGTATTATTTAAGAACGCTGTGCTGGCCTAGGCAAAGAACAGCTAGATAGAGAAAATAAAACAAGACCGCAAATGTGGCTATTGTTAAAATAATAAAACGAGCTGAATAAAATATATCTAGGTTAAAGTGCACAGCACCAGCCTAGTTTGCTAAAATTACTGGTATGGAGCTATAACTAAAATGGCTGCACAACAGTAATACCTAAAAACCAAAAGCGCCACCCGGGGACATTGCACGGCGTTGGCCCTAATGGCCATGCCCCGGGGCCTGGCCATTGGGGTGGTGGGCATGGCTCCTGTCTTTACTGAGGTATGTGGTATGCAATGAGGTTCTCCCTAGTGGAGTCAGGTGTCTTGGCTATGCCCTTTTTCTGGAAACTTCATTTTGGGCTGCTTTTTTTTGCAGGTCATTAGGCACCTCAACACTTCTTCAAGTAATACTGTTTTTATTGTGGTATACTGAAGGGGGTCGCAGAGGTGCTCTGTGGCCTCTGTAATTTTGATGTAGCAATGACTACTATCTGGCCTATTGCTTCCTCGGGCGATGTGTGTGAGGTCTTATGTGATCTGATCAACAGACCGAATGCGGAGGTGACCGTACCTGTGCACCTCGCATGTGGCTGTGAAAGTCATTTACAGAATCCCTTTTCCTCCCAGCAACACCCTCTCCCTTGGATCCAGAGTGATTTGGGTCTGCTGCCTCGGCTGAGACCAGGGACTTCTACCCGGTGACATGCTTCTTCCGCTGTTTTGGAGGGACTTGATTGGACGAGCAGGCCTTGGACATTTGGAAGCCTTTAGGGAGAGGAGGAGGTAGAGCACTTGTGCAACCAGGACTCGTCAAGGTTTGCTCAATGTGGGTAATGAACCGGGACGGCTGATTGTTCAAGTGAGTTTCTATTCTGTCTGACTTGGTGCCATGTTGTTGCTTCATAATCAGGTGACTTTGTGCTTGGACTTTGGAGTCTATGCGGACATCATTATCCCAAGAGTTTGAGAAACCTGGCTTCCGGCACTGGAACAGTGCTTCAGTTTTAAACTAAAAGGGTGGCTCCATTAGCTGGATGTCTGTTGTTGAAGAATGAGGTCCTTTCGATGTTGAGCCCAACCTAGTGCCCTGGTTGAGGGGATATGGGTTCCTGTTTTTCTGCACTGGTTGGGGAGCCACCCTGACCCCTTGTCAGAATGCCCTCCCCCAGGCGTTGGCAGCCAACCCTGCCCTCAGGGACAGGAGCATAATGGGCCCTAAGCCCCTGCAGGCACCGAATGACAGACTAGCGCAGTTTCCCAGTTGACAAAATGTACAGCAGCCCTGAGCTTTTCCAACATGCAAGTAAAAGTGTGCGTTTTCTCCTAATGTTGTCAATGATCTTTATTTTTTAAATGAGTTTTGAAGTGGGTATGAGGTGAATGTAAACTTCTTGGGAGTTTTGGAATAGCCGTGCATTTGGATTTTGCAATTGTATAAAGGCATTGCCCTCCCAGACAGTCACACGCCCCTGCCGTGGTTATGGTCTCAGTTCTTGCTGGGCTGGGTTCCCTGCCTACTATTGCTGTTACCATATATTTAGCAAACCATGTGGTCCCTGCTGTAGTGGTGTGGTGGCTGCCTAATTTCACTTCAGCTGAATGTAGGATGCACTTGGGTTGACCTGGGCTTGGTTTTGTGGTTGGGGATTTTGCGGGGAATGGCAAGGCTTATCGCTCTTTGCACATGACATGCGTTTAAGTAACAATAGTTGGCAATGTGGCCCATTCTGTGGCAAAAGTAACTCTCTCTAAGGTCTGACTGCTGCCAGCCTCTCTGACCTCTGCTGTTAGGACTGGGTGGAAACCGTCTGGGGTTCTGAGGTGAAGCTCCAGTCAAGAATGGTGCCATTTGCATGCTTGCAGCCAATGCAGCTACCTCAAGGACAGTCTTACTCAGTTTGTTTGGGCTCGGCTTAGCGCAGCTTCTTCAGACTTGCTCCTGCTTTTGGACTTTCCAGGTGGGCCGCTGGTCTGGAGCCTGCCACCTCAGGCTCTGGGACTTTCCCATGTGGTCAGTAGGGGCACCTCCTTGGTCTGTTGTTCCATCTGCCGGGCATGCAGAATCCCTTACAACGGTCACTTGTTTGGGTACTGTATTCGGCAGAAGATAGGGGGCTTTGGGCAGGGAGAGCACATCACAAAGTGTGAGACCACCTTGTCTGCACCACTTCCTTGCTCGTGGAAGTGCCAGAGGGGTGACAGAGGCTGGGCTTGGTAACCCCAGGGGTACACACATTCTGCCTCCTACTGCCATTGTTCCCATACACTTTGGGACATCTCCCCTCCTAGCCTCTAGAGACTCAGGAGGATTGAACATGTCATAGCCGTGGATTGCTTGCTCCTTGTATACCTTATTGATTATCCTTTTGGCAGTCCCCACTAAGAGTTGGTGTGCGTGACATGCTCATTGCTGAGTGAATTTGCATGGCTCAAAGAAGCTAGGATGATCCCCCAGAAGGGGGTTTGGTTGGCTGGGATCACCCTGACTAGGTCCATGTGGTGTGGGAGTGTCCCGCTGGTTTGTGCTCTAGAAAAGGAGATCTAAGGGAGGAGCAGGCTATAATACCATTCTTGGAATAACGGATAGACATTTTCAGCTTTTCAATTAGGCCTTGGCCTAATATATTAGTCATGCATGAAGGAAAATACCACAACTGTTCCCTTGTCCCATTCCCCCTATCTCCAGCTCGAAGGGTTCTGAGAAGGGGGCCCTGGCTACTGTTCCCAAAACCTCTTGCATGATGGCAGTGTTTTTTTTATAGGGACTGTTCCTTCTCATAGTCATGCCCTTGTCACTCCTGTGTCGACCCGAAAGTTGTATGGTGTGTCATTTACCAATAACGTGATGATGGGGCCCTACTCAGGATAGTCTGGGGTGGACAGTGGGATGTGTGTCTTTAGGTGTTTTGGTGATATCTGATGTAGGTTTCTTAATTTTCCCTTTGATGGGTGGGACCAGTCGTGCACTCTCCCTTGCTGTCGGATTCTGAGGAACAGGAGCCCTCTTCCTTGCTATCGCTAGTTGTATCATCATTTAGTTCAGTTACGAAATTCTCTGTCACCCGTGTGTGTCTGCCCAGACAGATGGGAATGAATGTTCCCCATGCCACCAGGATTTGATGTACGCAATCAAGTAGGTTGAATTTGGGGGAACTCTAGTGTTGACCTGGGATTGGTCTGAAATCTCCTGGGCCTGCTGGTTCGATCTCCCAGCCCTGGATTTAGTGGCTCATTGCCTAGCAGTGGGCCCTCTGGGCCCCATAACCAGCATGTTGGTGCAACATAGTACAGAAATGGCTGGAATAGCAGGCATCAGAGAGAGCACCTCCCTACCGACGTATGGTTGTTGGAGGTACAGAAACCTTTCTTGCGGGTTCTGGGTGGTTACAGGTCACGGCCACCTCGAAGAGGTTTTCACAGTGCCTCTCTTTTAACCTTTTTTCACCCTACAAATTTGGTTTGGATGTGTATCCTTGTGTGTTCTATTATGTTGGTGTCAAAGGTTCCCCCCTCTGGCCAGGGGAACATGTGTGCGTTATTATGTGTGTGCCATTTCAGCAACATTTATCTAGCATTTCTGCCTGTGTGGCGAATCAAGTTTGCATGTGGCCTAACAGCGTCTCCATGATGACTTGGGAACCTTTTTTTAAGGGACTGGTATAAATGTAACTTTCTTGAGTTTTAAATAATCCTAAATTCTACTCTGATCATGGGGAAATATGTACACAGGATTATGCCAGCGATAACTATTAGCTGCAAACTCAACCTTAGACAGTGATGCATCAAACAGACTTTTCACAATACATAAAACAATGCATAAGAAGGGTCACAACCTGAAAGAAAGTGCAATGGTTAGTTCAAAAGATTATGAACTGTTTTTTAGCAGCGGAATAGCAGAAATGGAATAACTATGAAACAAAGATCAACTTCTTCATGCGAACATTAAATCCCCTAACAAGACATAGCATTTCACCATGAAATATATTTGCAGTAGTTTGTAATCACCACCACAGCAACAATGCATCAATTGAAAACCACAATGGAAGTAAAAAGAGAAGAGAAAAAAAAGATGACTTTTAAAAAATATATATCCTTCAGCCCACTCCTAGCGCATGCTGCCCGATGCTGAGGGAAGGCTTTGCGTTGTACATGGAACCAAGTGAGCCCAGCCATCATCAGCTCAGGGACAAAGCAATTCAACAGGAGGAGAAGGAACAACTCAACTGCAGGCCCTCCTCAGTCAAGCACCAGCTAAATCTAATTTCCAAGATCCATATCTTCCTCAATATCTGAATTACACCCTATTTTATACCCAGGGGTCATCAGTACCATCTGTGTCATGCCCAGTGTTCCAAGCAAATATCACCCCTCACTTATTTCTATTTCCACCAGTGTTAAGAAACCGATGGCACTGAGAAAACCCTTTTAGACTAAAAAATAAGATTAAGGTATTCGCTCTATATCACACCCAGGGCCAAGCGGTGAGGCCTTGCTTCTATGTTACATTCAGGGGTCAAGCATACCATCTGTGTCATGCACAGCAGTCCAAGCAGTTCCCTGTATCACACCCAGGGGTCAAGTGTACCATCTGTGGCATGCCCAGAGGTCCAAGCAACTAAACTACACTTTCACCTTCCATAGCTGTCTGCTGACTATCATAAAAAGGTGGCCTCCGCGAGATCGCCTCTGAGGTCACCTTGCAACTACTCAGTTTGGACAAATGAAATGTGCAATATGTCATATTTCTGTCAGTGGCAGGGCACTCAGGTTAAATTTTTACGCTTCTTCCTTGGTTTCCATACGCCAATGCTGGGACTAAGGATCATATGTGGTCTCTTACCCACTGACAGTCACTTTGGGATAGACCTCCACCCTTGGTATAAAGCATCACTTTCAATCAATTGTGGCATCTGCTCACCTCTCGTGTTGCACAGATGTGAATCCTTCTGCTGCAATTCGGTTTGAAAAAACAGTCTCTCCTATCTGGCTTGCCAAAATGTTGCTCAAATGTGGATTTACCTTAAAGAAATGAAAAACAAAAGGTGTTTGGCAAAACAGGAGCAGTTGGTTTAATTATATGCAGCAGCTGGGAGAGCAGTACAGAGTTGGGGTCTGATGACTGTCTTGAGGGTCATTTGGTTCTGAGCACCCTTATATACATTTCTCAAAGTGTCATAAAACAATTCTGTGCATACTTTGGAGCAAGGAATCAGTGCCTAGTCACAGAGAATCTGACCACCTGATAAAGTGCGCAGGCAGGTCTCGACCTTGCGTTGACATAATGCGGGCAAATCAGTAACATGTCCAGATGTCCGGCATGGGCAGCACATGATCACTCTGTGTTGTGTGTGTTCTGATTGGCTGAGTGTTCCTACCCTTATGTGGCATCTAACTTTTATGGTGTTTTGGGAACGTGCAACCAACCGGCCAAATGTGTTTTATTGGGGGCCAATCTCCTAGGACCATTGTGGTGTTACTGTCTATTTGAGGGATCGAGCTGGGTTTTTCCTTTTTGAGCATTTGTCTACGGGCTACGTGTCACCCCACCTATGATCTGTCAATCAGTTGCTTCAAGCATAGGTCGCAGGACTTGCCTCAACAAGTATTTCTTACTCTGTGTTGTTGAGGAGGTCGCATCGGGTGGATTCGACCACAGTGATACGGGTTCGCTGTTCAGCGTACACATATCATGGCGTACATTGCCAATGTTTTTATCAATATTAACAACTCCATAGTCCATAGATACTTATTAGGCACTCTCATAGAGAGTCCCAAGATCAATGGGCAGTCACTACCATAACAGGATCAGGAGTTGCCTCTATGGGGATCTGGCTTGCAACGTTTTATGGCCAAAGCTGCATAACAAACCCTATGTTTTGTATTATAGGTTAATTGTCTTGAAGAGTCTTTGAACTTGTTGACATCTTTGGCGATTTTTCAACCAAAAAAGAGTTTCCTGAAACAGAGGTAGAAAGTAAGGGCCTGATTGAGATCTTGGTGGACGAGTTACTCTGTCACGACGGTGATGGATATCCCGTCCGCTGAAATATAAATCCCATTATATCCCATGGAATTTATATTTTGGTGGACTGGATATCCATCACTGTTGTGACGGAGTAACTCATCCACCAAGCTCTTAATCAGGCCCTTAGTGTGCTGAGGGCTTACAAACATACTGTTAGCACCCAGTGAACCATTTCAAACCAGAAACATGTTTACTTGAACGCCATTCTGATTGTCTCCCATTACAGGCATCAGGGACCATGCACTAAAAATGAACTTTGAAAATGCTATTTTAAGCCACTGCCTCTGCTATAATTTAAAAAATAGGGAACAAATGAAGGACGGAATGCTGAACAAATCAAGCATTCACCCGAGTCACAGATCTGGGTTGAAGCCATCATTTTCTTGCTCACCTTGCCATTCCAATTTGGACTCAGTTATATGCAACTCTGCCTTGACCCTGCTCCCCATGTGAACAGTCCAGCCCGAACTGCCAGGCCAGGTCCTCCCTGGATCAGAAACAAGCATTCTGGGTCTTGATTTGGGGTATCATCCCTCATCAGCCAGGCTAGCTTGATACTGATGGCATAGCGAGCACAGGACCCACGTCTAGGCATGCCCTTCCCACTTGGGGCAACAAATGCAAAAAGAACAGATGATGCCCAGACATGGGTCCCGTGCTCACTGTGCCCCTGGATTAAAGCTAGCCAGGCTGATGATGATCAACTATGGAACAAGCTACATTTTGAAAACTTAGAAACCCAACTAACATCTAACACAGTTCTAGACACAATATATTCCATTCAAAACCTTTATCAGTGGCTACAAGAATCTTATGATATTCTAGCATCACTAAGAACAACAAAACAGGATAATAGAAAACAAACACCTTGTTGGAATACAGAGCTAAAAAGGATAAAACAACCAATTAGAAAGTTGCAATGAAGCTGGCTCACAACACACATCAATCAAGACAAACTTCACCTATGAAAACTTAGCAGACTATACAAATAATCAATCAAAAAAGCTAAAAAGTAACTATTCAGACAGATTTCAAAATGCTAAATGTGCAAATAAAAGAATTTTATAAAATGTTCACAGAATTTTGTAAACCTAAATGCACAGAAGAAACTCATCCCATTATTCAAGAATTCACAGAAAAACTGCCAAATCATTACACAACCAAAGCAGACATGTTGTACGCCTATTTAAAAGGAAACCCATCAGCACTAACCCATTTCCAAAACTCCCCCTCCAAGAGTAGGCTAACACAGCCTCTGCATTCCTTCAAACAAATTTCACAAAGTGAATTTGGGCAGGCCTTTCAGCTGCCCTTCTGACCCTTGTCCACCACAAATTTTCAAGAACATTCTTTTATCTACCTCTGCTGCCACACCAGTAAGAAGAATCATTATCAATAATTCTTTAACTAGGGGAATCTTTCAAGAAGACATGAAAAAGACATGCCTACAGCCATTATTAAAGAAAACAAACCTGCAACCGCATTACCCTAACAACTGCAGAACAATTTCAAAAGGACCTTTCCTGGGCAAACAGATAGAAAGAGCAGCATTCGCCCAGATGTCACAATTTGTTGAAGATAATTGCATACTTTCAGACTACCGAACTGGATTCTGCCAAGACAGAGACACAGAGGCCCTCATTACAACCCTGGCGGTCGGTGATAAAGTGGCAGACATAGCACCAACTGGCCAGTGGTAAAAAAAAATTGAATTATAACCACGGCTGAAACCGCCCACTCAGACAGCCACTTTAACACACTGACTGCCACGGTGTTAGAAACAAGCACCGCGGCGGTAACCGCCAACAGCCAGGTGGAAGACAATGTACCGCCCACACTATTACAACAGACCTATCTGCCACCTTTTCCGGGGCGGTACCAACGACATCAAAAGCACAGCAGAAACAGTACATAGAAGGCAAAGGACTCACCTCTGGAGACTCAAGGAAGAACCACAACGCCATGGAGCCCGAGTTGCATATCTTCCCCGTGCTTGTATACCTCCTCATGCACCTCAAACAGTAACGCCGGCGAAGACGACCAGAGTGAGTAATACCGCCTAACACACAAGGGAGGAAGGAGAAAAAAGAGAGTGACACACACACATGCAACATGCAACACCCCCACCCCCAACACCATACACACAAACAGATGCAGTAAAATTACAAATACACCCCGTACTCCTCAGGAAAAATGCAAGGACAAAAGGAATTGATTTAAGTGAGTGTTATAAGAAAATATACTAGAAAATCAAGCTTCAAAATCAAAACAGTACATACATATATACAAAGGGAGGGACACTGCCCAGTCCTCAATGTCCGTGGGCCACAGGGCCACATCACATAGGCCAAGGCCCCACTTGAATCCTGCAACAACACGGATAGAACACTGCAGGGGCATCAGATTGAAAATACACAGGCACCTCAGGGGTATTGGGAACGGGGGGAACTCAGCCGGAAGATGGTACAACACCACTGGTCCTGGAGGGAGCTACATGCCCTGTGCAATGTCCTGGAGAGTACAAGGCCACAGTCTCTCAAGTGGGTGGTTTGCCCACTGCTTGGTCCTGGGGAGTGCAAAGCCACAGTCTATCTAGTGGGTGGTTTGCCCACTGCTTGGTCCTGGGGAGTGCAAAGCCACAGTCTCTCTAGTGGATGGCTTCTCCACTGCTTGGCCTTGGGGAGTACAAAGCCACAGTCTCTCTAGTGGATGGCTTCTCCACTGGTTCTGGAGGGGGCCTTGTGCCCAGTGTCCTTCATCCTGGCAAGGAGGGGGTGAGTGGATGGTTTTTCCACTGGTTCTGGAGGGGGCATTGTGCCCAGTGTGCTTCATCCTGGCAAGGAAGGGGTGAGTGGATGGCTTCTCCACTGGTTCTGGAGGGGGCATTGTGCCCAGTGTGCTTCATCCTGGCAAGGAGGGGGTGAGTGGATGGCTTCTCCACTGATTCTGGAGGGGGCCTTGTGCCCAGTGTGCTTCATCCTGGCAAGGAGGGGGTGAGTGGATGGCTTGTCCACTGGTTCTGGAGGGGGCCTTGCGCCCTGTGATGCAGCACTTGGGGAGTACAAGGTCACAGTCTCTCACCTGGGTGTCACACCTACAGGACTTGCAGGGTCCAGGACGCAATACTGCCCATGGAGGCAGGACTACACACTGCCCGCCGGCTGTGACGGCTGCTCAGTAGTGGCAGTGGCGGTGCTGGTGTCAGGGATGCCAGTGGTGGGGGGAGGCTCCAGCCCTTCCCCTGCAGCCTCGGACGGCTGCCCACTGGGGCAGCTGCTGCTCACAGTGGTGCTGGTGGTGGTGCAGGCAGTGGTGGGGGAGGCTGCAGCCCTTCCCCTGCAGCCTCAGATGGCTACCCACTGGGGCTGCTGCTGCTGGCAGTGGTGCTGGTGGCGGTGCTGATGGCGGGGATACCAGTGGTGGGGGGAGGCTCCAGCCCTTCCCCTGCAGCCTAGGACGGCTGCCGACTGGGGCTGCTGCTGCTGGCAGGGGTGCTGGTGTCGGGGATGCCAGTGGTGGGGGGAGGCTCCAGCCCTTCCCCTGCATCCTCGAATGGCTGAACCGTCATGGTTGGTGGTGGTGGCTCAGAATCAGTTCCAGCACCAGGCCTTCTGTCCTTCCTGCCTGCAGGTGCAGGCCCCTTGCTCTTCCCCTTGGCAGCTGGTGGTGCCTCCTTGCCCCTCCCCATGGCAGCTGGTGGTGCCTCCTTGCCCTTCCCCTTGGCAGCTGGTGGTGCCTCCTTGCCCTTCCCCTTTGCAGCTGGTGGTGCCTCCTTGCCTTTTCCCTTGGCAGCTGGTGGGGCATCTTTGCACTTCCCCTTGACAGCTGTGCAGACACACGGTCAGTGCTGCTGGCTGGTTCCATGGAGCCTCTCCCACCTGCAGTAGCTGCCAACACTACTGTGGCCGTGGACCGGGTGGCTGAGGTGCTCGCCTGGGTTCTAACCACCCTGGCCTGACGTGAAGGATGGGGGAGAGGGGTCAACGGCAAAGAGGAAAAGCTTCTTAGGGACACTGGGGCGGTAAGAGGGTGAAGGTTTGGGAGTGGAGGAAGAGGGAGTGGTTGGTAGAGGTGTCTGTCTGCTGTGTTTGGGTGCAGGTGCATGGGCTGGATGCTGTTGTGAGGTGGATAGCTGTTGGGTGTCTGAGTACTTGCGTTTGTGTACTTTGGGAGGAGGGGGCACAGACACAGTGGGGGAGGACACAAGGGACGTATGCATGGAAGTGGGGGTGGTGACTGCCAGTGAGCGGTGTGTAGTGATAGGTGTGAGGGTGATGGGGCAAGTGTATGAGGATGTAGTGCATGCAGTTGTGAGTGGAGATGCTGCTTGGAGGGTGGTGGACGAGGAGGAGGGGGACACAGTATAGGCAGTGGATGTTGGTATGTCTGCATCTGGATGGTGTTTGTGTGAGTGCCTGTGGGATGATGTGTGGTGCTTGTGTTTGCCTGAGCCACTCCTGTGTGTTGTCTTGGGTGCATGCTGGTCTGAATGTGTGCTTGGGATAGGTTGCGGTTGAGGGGAATGGGACTGGGTAAAGGAAGTTGGAGGGGGGAGGCTAGAGACAGTGACAATGGCTGCCATCAGGGAGGAGGCCAGAGCCTGGATTGATCTCTGCTGGGCTGCCATGCCAGAGTGAATGCCCTCCAGGAATGCATTTGTTTGTTGCAAATGGCCTGCCAGCCCCTGGATGGCATTCACTATGGTTGACTGCCCAACAGAGATGGATCGCAGGAGGTCAATAGCCTCCTCACTCAGGGCAGCAGGCCTGAGGTGCCTGGGGTGAAGGAGGTGCCCACCCTCCTGGGTGAGCAGGCACAGGAAACTCGCTGAGGGGCTGCTGGGAGGGCGGTGCTGGTACGGGGGTAGCGGCTGTACCTGTAGTTGGGGTGGGCACAGAGGTGTCTGTCACCAGCAGGGAGCTTCCATCGGAGGAGGTATTACTGCCAGAACTGTCCCCTCCTGTCTCTGCCGTGGTGCTCCCCTCGCCTTCCGTCCCACTGGTGCCCTCACCATCAGTGGATTCGGCCTCCTGGGCCCTGTGGGATGCAGCTCCCTCTCTCGCCGGTGCCTCTGCTCCTCTGCCAGATGATGCTAATGCACATAAGGACAGGGTGACAAAACAAAAAGGGGGGAATAGACAAAGGATACACTTGGTCAATGGCAGCAACAACACCACCATTGGCGTACACAACACACACACAGGGAACAGCCATACGCACTAGGCAAAGCACTACCAGTCACAATGCTAGTCACCAGCCCATGGACAGGAATACCTAACGCCTATAGCAGCATACCTGACACTCACAGACTCCTGCCCAGTAGTGGATGCCTACTAGCTTGGTAGGAAGTGGTGTTCATCAGCCCCTGCCCAACATGGGACCTACCCTGCAATGTCCAGTCTGGCCTAGGGGCACCCACAGGCCCACATCTCTCACTTGCAGACCACCCCATCACGTGCAAGTAGTATATTGGGAAACTGTACTCACCACCTTGTGGCTGCTGTGATGCCCTCAAGCACCCATCTAGCTCTGGATAGGCCAGCGCCAGTATGTGGGCCATCGGGGGGTCAGGGTTCGACGGGCACCCCTTCCTCATTGGGAGGCCATCCCCAGCAGGACCTCTGCCATCTTGTTTGCCCACCGTCTCAGGTCCTCCCACCATTTCCGGCAGTGGGTGCTCCACCTACCTAGACCCCAAGGGTCCGCACGTCCTTGGTGATGGCACACCATGTACCCTTTTTCTGATGGTTGCTGACCTGCAAAACAAATACATAGAAAAAGTTATCAGTCATACCGTCCGGCCTGTGACACTCATTGCCCACCAGAGCCCTCACATCCCCTTACGCACAGACATTGCCCACCAAACATGCAGCATGCTGCCCAGAACCTTTCCAGCAACCCTCCCCCTACACGAGGTCCCTCACACACAGTACTCCATGCATCCATGAACCTTGCATCGTGCTCACACTGTACTCACCTGTTGCTCTGAAGGCCTATACAGCATTCGATACTGGGGTAGGACCCCATCCAACAGTATCTCCAACTCCGCAGCGGTGAAGGCAGGTGCCCTTTCCCCATTGACACGAGCCATGGTTGGTTCCAGACACAGGTCACAGTAGCACTTGCAGTGTAGGTCCTCTCCAGTTGAAGGTCAGGTAGCAAATGAGTGAACAAATAGAAAATGGCGGTCACTTCCATGGCAGTGTGTACCTTCACCGCCGGCGTATGGCACCATTGGCCACTGTAACCCATAGGGCCCAATGACAACCAATGAGGAGTTGCACGGCAGCACTCAACCGCCTCCCGCAACGGCGCACAACATCAGCGGCATTACATAATTTCCACATGTCCATCCACACAGGACAGGCAGACGCCATTTCATGGGGTCAGGCCATGGCACCTAACTGCATCACAGTACACATAGTTACCATTTGGGCCTATTCAACAACATACTCTTATAGTCACAACATGCAATGCAGTGTAGTGTTTGGAAATGTGGTATATTGACCAGCTGCTCCCCATTTTGCCCCCTAGATTACAACCACTGTGGATAAATAGGAGATGGAGACATCCCCCGTGTACAGACCCCTGGTGGACTTGGCAACAATGGAGGGCAGGCAGATCATCCTCACCTATAGACTTGTCAGGGCCACAGTCACAGAGCTAAGTGCCCAATTGGAGCCTGACCTGATATCTGCTATCTGTCAGCCCACTGAGATCCCCCTTCTTATGCAAGTCCTATTTGTGCTCCATTTCTTGGCAACTGGCGCCTTCCAAGTGACAGTGGGCTTGGCAGCAGGAATGTCTCAGACAATGTTCTCAATAGTGCGGACCAGAGTGTTGTCTGCCTTGATTAAACACATGCACAGCTACATTGTTTTCCCCCAGGTGGAGGATTTGGCCACAGTGAAAGCTGACTTCTATGCAATGGGACATATCCTCAACATTATTGGGGCTATTGATGGTAATATAATGCACTTGTCCCTTGCCCCCTCGGAGAAATGAACAGGTGTTCAGAAATCGAAAGAGCTTTCACTCCATGAATGTGCAGGTAGTGTGCCTGGCAGACCAGTACATCTCCCATGTCAATGCAAAGTATCCTGGCTCTGTGCATGATGCCTATATCCTGAGGAATAGCAGCATCCCACATGGCTTGGCTCAACTCCAGAGGCACTGGGTGTGGCTAATAGGTGGATGATTGTGTATGGGTATTGTGTGGGCCTAAGGGTTAGTGTGTGTCTAACAGTTGTCCCTTGATATTTGCAGGTGACTCTGGTTACCCCAACCTCTCATGGCTACTGACCCCTGTGAGGAATCCCAGGACAAGGGCAGAGGGACATTACAATGAGGCACATGGGTCAACAAAGAGAATAATAGAGAGGACATTCGTCCTCCTGAAGGCAAGGTTCCGGTGCCTCCATCTAACAGGTGGATCCCTGTACTACTCACCCAAGAAGGTGTACCAGGTAATCATGGCATGCTGCATGTTGCAAACCCTTGCCTTGAGACGGCAGGTGCCTTTTCTGCAGGAGGATGAGGCTGGAGATGGGTGTGTGGCAGTAGTGGACCTTGTGGACAGTGAAGATGAGGAGGCAGAGGATGAGGACAACAAAACAGCTATTATACAACAGTACTTTCAGTGACACCCAGGTAAGACACTGTAACTTCACTTTGCATTGACAGTTTTGTATTTGACATTGTACATGGCAGACACCTTCTCCCAAATCTATGGCCACTTACTGTACCCTTTGGCATCTCTATTTTCAGATATCTGTGCCCCACTCTGGCACCTGGTGTGTTGACTGCAGCCAACTACAAGTCATTCCTATGCATTCATTACTGTACAGTTGTATTGCAGTGTTTAAAAACCTTGTTAAACGAATGCATAGTTAAATCATTTGACATACTCCATACTTGTATTATTTTTCAAATGGTGTTTATTTAAGTGCTAAGAAGTAGAGGGGTATGTGCAATGGGCTGGGGTGAAAGTTCAGGATAGAGTCCAGTCTATTTGTCTCACAGGTGCATTGCCCAGGGGGCATAGGAAAGGGAGCAATGTCAGTTCAAGGTGGACAGGGTGACAGAGTGGGACACAAGGGTGACAATCAGGAGAGTCTTATTTCCTGTTGGGGGTCTTGGCAATGTTCTCTGGCTTCTGCCTGGATCGCAGGGACCGTTTGCGGGCAGGTTCTACTTCTGCAGGGGGAGGGGTGCTGGTGGCCTGTTGTTACTGTGGCAGGGCCTCCTGTCCACTAGTGGCAGTGGAGGTGGAGGGCTGTTCATCGGTGTGGCTAGTGTCAGGGGCCCGGTAGTGTGCCACTGCTTCCCTCATGGTGGTGGCCATGTCTGCCAGCAGCCCTGTAATGGTGACCAGGGTGGTGTGGATGTCCTTCAGGTTCTCCCTGATCCCCAGGTACTGCCCCTCCTGCAGCCACTGGGTCTCCTGCAACTTGTCCAGTGTCTGGCCCATCGTCTCCTGAGAATAGTGGTATGCTCCCAGGATGTTGGTGAGTGCCTCGTGGAGAGTCGGTTCCCTGGGCCTGTCCTCCCCGTCGCACAGCAGTCCTCGCAGCTTCCCTGTTGTCCTGTGCCTCTGTCCCTTGAACCGTGTGCCCACTGCCACTGACCTCAGGTCCCTGTTCATCCTGTAGTTGTGGGATTGCCTGGGGTCCCTGTAGTAGTGGACACACTGCTGATTGACGTGTCCTGGGGATAGAGGTATGAGCACGCTGGGTGGGTGCTGTGGTGGTGTTTTCTGAGGGGGGAGGCTCTGTGGTGGTATGGGACTGTGCCTGGGTAACCGACTGTCCAGAGATCCCTGATGGGCCATGTTGGTCATCCAGATCCAGGCGACCAGAGGTACTGTCATCAGCGTGGGCCTCTTCTGTGGGGGGACTGGATGTTGCTGGCACCTCCTCTCCAGTGACATTGGGTGTGGGACCTGTGGATATGTAAATGCAGTGTTATTGTTTCTGCATGTGACATCTTGTGCATGGGTGTGTTGCCCTCTATGGTTGTGATTGCCGTGTCAGCTTTGCCATGTTTGAGTAGTGAGTTTGTGGGCTAGGTGATTCTCTCTAATGTGAATGCTTTAGTGATGTCCATGCACTGGTAGTGCATGCAGAGCTTGGTATTGAGATGGGTGGGTTGTGATGGTGGGGTGTATGTGAGGTGGTGGAGTGATGGGGTGAGGGTAGGGGCAGGGGTATGTGATGGCATGCAGGTAGGGGGGTGATAGTAATAGAGATTTGACTTACCAGAGTCCAATCCTCCTGCTACTCCTGCCAGGCCTTCAGGACACAGTATTGCCAAGACTTGCTCCTCCTATGTTGTTAGATGTGGGGGAGGAGGTAGGGGTCCACCACCAGTCATCAGTACAGCTGTCTGGTGTCTTGCTACCACGGAACGCACCTTCCCCTGTAGGCCATTCCACCTCTTCCTGATGTCGTCTCTTGTTCTGGGGTGCTGTCCCACTGTGTTGACCCTGTCCACGACTCTCCACTATAGCTCCATCATCCTAGCAATGGAGAAATGGGTGGCTCTACCTGGATGATTTCCTGCACCATGACCTTTAGCTCCTCCTCTGAGATCCTGGGGTTTCTTTATGGTGCCATGGGTGTAGTGTGAGTGGTGTGTGTGAGGGTATGTGGGGTGATGTGTTGGGGTGTTTGCTGTAAGGTGCGTGGATGGTGTATGGGTGATGGTGTTCTGTGGCTCTGGTTCTGTGGGTACTCTTGGTGTGTCTCTCTCTCAGTTGTCAATTTTTTTAGTCATAAAGGGTTGTGGGTAATGTGGGTGTGTGTTTTATAGTGGTGTGGGTGTGGTGTGTGTATGTGTGTCAGGTGTGTGTAGGTTGAATTGTCCAATGTAGTGTTGTTTTGTATGTGTGTATTTTGAGCGCTGCGGTATGTACCACCAATGGTTTACCACGGTTGAATGTCCACCGCAGTGATTCGAGGGTCATAATGCTGTGGGTGTAGTTCTCTTGGCGTAACGGTGTGGGTTTGGATACCACCAGTTTATCACTGACCTTTGGGCTGGCGGACATGTGTGTGTGTCTGTATAGTGATGGATTGCTATATGTGGGTCATAATATGGCTAGCGGTAAACCAGCGGGGTGACGGTATGTTGGCAGCAGACGGCATGGCCGTGAGCGGGACTTACCACCAAGGTTAAAATGAGGACCAGAATCTGCCCTCATCTCCATCTGGGATGACCTTAAAATACAGTAGACTGAAACAAGGATGTTGCACTACTTCTCTTGGACCTCTCAGCTGCCTTTTGGCACAGTTGACAATGATACCCTAACAGAAAGACTTTACGAAGCCAGCATAGTCGGAACTGCTCTTAACTGGATCTCATCCTACCTTCAAAACAGAACAAATGTCATCCATACTCCCTCTTTCTCATCCAAATCTTACTCCACAAAAGCAGGGGTCCCTCATGGATCAATTATCTCACCCAGGCTTTTCAACATCTACATAAAGTTGTTAACAGAAAAGATCAATGAATTTCAGTTCACATGCAACAACTACACAGATGGCACACAAATACTCCTTAAACTGGAATGTCCCAAATACATTGGAAACTCAGAAATCTTCAGTTGAGTCAGAGCTGTTGATCACTGGTGACATGGAGCCATCTCAAATGGAATGCTTGCAAAACTGAAATACTTACATGTGGCTATTGAAAAATTATGACCTATCTGCGCCTGGCTTGATGATCTGGGACCATCTCCTAAAAAATCTAAGGAAGTAAGCAACCTTGGAATTACCATCAATCAATCAAACATTTTTAGAGCACAGTAAATCACCTGTGAGGGTCTCACGGCACTGGGGCTGTATGCTGCTGCATGGAGGAATGATCATTTGGATATCTAGGTCTTTAATTCTCTTCTAAATAGCTGAAGTGATGGTGTGATCCTGAGGTGCAGGGGGAGGTTTTTCCAAGCCTTGGTTGCTATATGCAAGAAAGAGAGCCCTCTGCTGCTGGCTCAACGGATCTGTGGGATGTCCGTGAGGGAGAGGGAAGCTGATCCGAGGTGTCTGGTTGGTTGGTGAAAGGTCAGGTTTTTGTCGATATATGCTGGTTGTACATTGTTCAGGGCCTTGTAGATATGGGTCAGCATCTTGACCTGGCATCTGAGCCAGGACCCAGTGTAGCTTTTCAGGAATGGTGTGATGTTGGTCCTTCGCGGGAGGCCCAGTGCAAGTCTTGCTGTTGAGTTCTGTATTGTCTATAGTCTCTTCAGGCAGTGTGCTGTGATCCTAACATAGAGCGTGTTTCCATTGTCCAGTCAGCTGGTGATGAGGGCCCACATGATGGTCCTTCTGGTGTCTGCTGGGAGCCACCTAAAGATCTTGCAGAGCATGCGAAGGGTGTGGAAGGCGGTGGATGACAGTGCATCGACTTGTTTCTTCATGGATAGATTGCTACCCAGGATGAGGCTGAGATTGCAGGTGTGGTGTGTTGGGATGGGGGATGTGCTGAGATCTGCGGGCCACCATGTGTCAATCAATTGCATGGCGCTGTTTCAAAAGATGAGGGCTTACATTTTTTCTGTGTTGAGTTTGAGACAGCTGTCCTTCATCCAGTTCACTACGTTCATCATGCATCTGCGGAAGTTAGTTTTTGTAGTGGAGGGATCTTCAAACAGTGAGAGGATGAGCTGTGTGTCATCAGCATAGGAGATGATGTTGAGTCCATGTGATCTCACAGTGATGGCCAGGGGGGTCATGTACATGTTGAAGAGGGTCAGGCTGAGAGATGATCCTTGGGGGACTCCACAAATCATCTTTTTGGGCTCTGAGGTGAACGGTGGGAGACTGATTGGCTTTAGCCGTTGAGGTACAAGGTGATCCATTTGAGGGCATGTCCTTGAATCCTGATGTGGTAGAGTCTGTTGATCAGGATATGGTAGGAGACGGTGTCAAATGCGGTAGACAGGTCTAGGAGGATGAGGGCTTCTGTTTCCCTCATGGTCCAGGAGGGCTCTGATGTCATCTGTGGCTACAATCAGGGCTGTCTCAATGATGTGATTAGCTTGAAATCCAGACTGGGAGGGGTCCAGGAGGTTGTGGTCTTCTAGGTGCTGAGTGGGTTGCTGGTTGATCACTTCTTGAGGACATTTGCTGGATAGGAGAGAAAAGAGATGGACCATGGACTTTAAGTTATCAATGAATACCCAAGTGGACAAATTAGCAAGATCAAGCTTTTTACCATGAAAGCTCTGCAACACATCTTCCCTCACCTGGGATTTCCACACAAGGCCCAGGTTGCTATCTCTTTTATACTGTCTAAACTTCATTACGCCAAAGGACTCTACCACAGATCATCTCTATCCACAACGGATTCAGAACTCTGTTGCCAGACTACTCTCAAGGGCCCTACGTTGATGACTAGTTGCCAGAAAGTCCACCATCAAGCTGCTTTGTACTGTCCACAAAGCAATACATGAAACAGTACCATTTTTCACAAGGAATAAAATTGATACATACATTCAACAAAGGAAACTCAAGATTGTCACCTTGCCTCAAAACTCTACCAAGCAAGGAAAATACCACATATGGTATATCTTTCTCTGTTCAAACAGGCAAACTGTGGAATTCATTACTTTCAAATATAAAATCCATGGATAACTCTCTTATCGTCAGAAGACTACTCAAGAGCTGGCTCTTTCCTACATAAACACTATGAGCAAACACTAATGTACAGCATAACCCTGTGTGTGTAAGCATTTATTATTTGAATATATGTATGTATCTAAATATGTGTATTACAACTATGTGTAATAACTATGGTTTTTAAAATATATAGATAGCATTTTTATTTTTTGTGCCCTTTGATGACTCTTCATGAAATGTTACCAAAAAAGTGACAAGTTGGGCTTTGTTGTGCATGGAAAGTTTCAGGGTGATCTGTCATGGGGGCAAGGAAAAAAAGGGGGGGTCAAAAAAAGTGTGTTTTCCATGTTAATTCCCATAGAGATTTTAGACACATCTACAGCCTGAACCGCTGGACGGAACTACACCAAATGTGGCAAAAAGATAGCTTTGGTCCAGAACGCATGCTTTGTGTTATTTGGTGTAAATCCGTTCAGTAGTTTTTGAGTGATTAAAGGAAATCCAAATATGTATACTCAGAGACTCGGAGGGTACATGGATCCCAGAGATCGCATGCTGAGATCTGATTGGCTGCCAACACTTTAACCAGCAAGTGCTGGCGGCCATTTGGTACTCAGCTTCAGTCGAGTCCCAAAAGAAAATGTAAAAAAAAGAGGCAGGGTAGGAATACCCTAAACCCCTAGCCTTGGTGCTGGGGTTCTCCTGGGACCCAGCAAGGGCACAAAAGCATCTTTTTACAAATTTTCAGTAAAATCCGCAGAGGATCCGTGGATCTGGAGAAACTTCCCCCCAAAAAAGCATGGTCTCCTATGCTTTTTGTTAACTTAGCCCCCAGGTGGGCCAGGTTCTAACGGCATGTTTGATATCAAATAATAGGAGGCAGTGCACACGGTCCCTCTCCAAGGGTGTCCTACAGCCTCAGGGACCACTACCTCCACAGTGCAGACACTCCTGTGCCCCGGGGACTACCACCTCTCCGGGGATACAAATACAAATTTATATAGGGGGTTACTCAGACCCCACAGGGTCTGGGTACCACCACCTCCTTGGGTCAACTAATGCAAAATAATATATGGGGTTGCGTGGCCGAACGTGGTTGGATTAATGTAAAGTAATTAAAACTACTTTACATTTTAAAAAACATAGAAATTCACTGAAAAAAATGAAGAAATGAAGGTTACAGGGATGTTATAGTTAGGAAATAGAATTTTTTAAAATATAGAAATTCACTTAAAAAGCCATGGTGAGGGTGCAAGTTATAGATAACTTATAGTTATCCAGTTAACCATAACTTGAACTGCTGAATTTCTATGGCTTTGTGTGTGTAAATTCAGAACCGAACTATAATGTCCCTGTAACATTTGCTTTTTGTGAATTTCTATGTCTTTTTTAAATTCATTTTCTAACTACCAGCGATCCTGTAACCTTTGTTTTTTTCAGTGAAAAAAAATATATTTTTATATATTCATTTATATATTACCTAATGGTGGCCTCCTAGGACCTAGTTTCTATGGCTAAAGCGTTTTTTGTTTTGCTAATAACTTTCACACCGTTTGATGTATCTTCATGAAATTTTCCAAAAAGAAATACAATGCTCACTTCAGCATCTGTCTCGAAAGTTTTCAGATGATCTGTCAAGCAGGGGCCAATAAAAAGGGGGGACTCAAAATGCTTTTTCCCTCTGCATTTTCCGATGGGGATGATGAGTAGGAATAGAGTTCGAACCACTAGACATAATTACACCAAATTAGGCAGAAAGGTAGCTCTTGGTCCAGAAAGCACCCTTTTCATTATTTGGTTTAAATCTGTTCATTCGTTTTTGAAAAATAAAAGAAAAAACACAGTTATAGAGACACAAAGGCTCCGCGAATCCTCTCGATCTCGTGCTGAGATCTGATTGGCTGCCAATACTTCAACAAGGAAGTGTTGGCAGCCATGTTGGGACTCGGCTTCAAAGTCCCAGGTAAAAAGATTGAAAAAAAGAAAAGGGACCAGGGCAGGGACTCCCTGACTCTTTAGCTCTGGTGCTGGGTCCTAGAGGGACCCCCCCCCCCTCCCCATAGTAAAAAAGTATTTTTTTAAAAAAAATTCATCAGGAGATGCAGGGGATCCGTGAATCAGGCAAAAATTTTAAAAAATAATCAAGCATGTTTTAATGAACCCCTGGGTGGGCAGGTCCCAGGGCATTGAAATTTTGAATGCGGGGGGGCAACCTGCCCCCCCTGCAGCCCTGGGGTCCAACCAAGGGCTAAGAACTAATTAAATGTGAGGGGGCCATCTGGCCCCCTCGTAGTCACAGGGATTGCCAAGTCCCTGGGGTTAAGAGCTAATTAAATGCTAGGGGACTGCCCAACCCTCCTGCAGTCCTGTGGACTGCCACCTCCCCAGAACTAAGAATTAATTAAATGCTGGGGGTGGAGCTAACAAGTATTTAAATGCGGGGAGCCTGGGGACCGACACCTCCCTGGGGCTAAATTTAAATGAGGTAGAGGGAAAAGAGATTACAATGATATATCCATAAAATGACTACAAAGTCTCACACTAGCAAAATGTTTGGTTCGAACGTTACACTAACGTTTTGATGGACAGCAGACCTTGGTCACTTCTGGCCTAATGTTAAAGCTCTTGGACTGTCACCCAATAGGCTGAAAGTTCAAATCATTGTATCTCATGGCAGTGTATCTGTTTATTTTCCAGTGTTTTGACAGTTAAACATCCCTAGTGATGTAACATTGAAGTCTTTTTCCAATCAACATCTTTGGGTTCAGTGTCATAGCTAAGTCTGGACACCACATGCTAAGGAGTCAGTTTTGGACTAGTGGCTAAGGTCTCAGACCAATACACTGAAGGGTGAGGGTTCAAGTGTATGTGTGTCTGTGGTCATTTCCCTTGGTCCCCTGGGCCAAAATCAGCTGGGGTAGGGAGCCGCATGGCCCCTCTCCCCCCAAAAAAATGAATTTGAAAGGCCAGGCTCTGGGAGTCAAAATCAACCAGGGGAGAGGTCCATGTGTACCTGCAGCCACTCCTGCTGTGCATGGTCAAACGCCATGCACAGCCTAGTGTTGGGTGATGTGGGGGGTTGGCCGCAGGTTCTGGCCACAGGCCCCCCATGCATGGCCCAAGGCCATGTGCGGGTGGTTATGGGTTATAGGGAGTTGGCCAACGATCCCCCCCTAAGGCCAACCACTGCTGGCAAGGCTGTGCACAGCGGTGGTTGGATTAATGTACAGTAGTGAAAATTACTTTACATTTAAAAAAAACATAGGACTTTATAGTTAGGAAATAGAATTTTAAAAAAACATAGAAATTCATTAAAAAAAAACAAAGGTTAGAGGGACGTTATAGTTAGGCTCACATTTTAAATGTACAAAACCATAGAAATTCACCTGTTACAGTTAGAGTTATCTCAAATAACTATAACTTGTGCCCTAAGGTAACTGTAACTTGTGCCCTTGCCATGCACTGCTAATTTCCCACAAATTATGGCAGTCATGACATCTTTGATAACATCACTGATTATATGAATGGAATACTTGCAGTAAAGATTTTGATGAAAAACACTGTGTATGATGGGGCATGAGTTATAACTACCTTAGGACATAACTATAACATCCCTATAACCTTTTTTTTTTTTAAGTGAATTTCTATGTTTTTTTTAATTCTATTTTCTTACTATGACATCCCTGTAATTTTTGTTGTTTCGGTGAATATATATATATATTCTATGCTTCACATGTTTATAGGTCATTGCATAGTTTTTATATAAGTTGTCTGTTAGATACTTATGGGTCTGTTTTATTTATCTATCACAATGTTATTATAATAACTATTTTAGCTACAAGCGCTTCATTATTGAAATTTTGAGAAAGACATAAATGTTTTAAAAAATTAGTTATAAAAAACTAAACAAATAAACTTGCTTCAAGTACAGCAACACATGAAAGTCTGAGTTTATACAATCAATCCAACTTAAAATCTCAATATATTATCTTCCTTATACATATATACTTTTTCTCTGTGGTTATGTACCTATATTTATTAATTTACTCCTACTGCAGAAAAGAGAAAAAAAAAATAACTTTCACTCTCTCCAATGCAGTACTCTGCCTCACCCTATACCTTTCTCACTATGGGGGTTATTAACACTTTGGAGGAGGTGTTAATCCGTCCCAAAAGTGACGGTAAAGTGACGGATATACCACCAGCCGTATTACGAGTTCCATAGGATATAATGGACTCGTAATACGGCTGGTGGTATATCCGTCACTTTACTGTCACTTTTGGGACGGATTAACACCTCCTCCAAAGTTGTAATAACCCCCTATATCCTCTACCTCCAATCTCTGACTCTTCTCAAACCTCAGTTTACTGGTATGATCTCACCCTTTCTAAATTGTGCCCTCATGTATCACTCCTTTTTACTCTTCTCAAACCTCAACTTATTACTATGATCTCCCAAATAACAGTTTCTAAACTCTTCCCTCTTCTATACCTCGATTATCCTATTCAATCCAACTAACAGACTCACATGTCCACCACTCAAATGAACTAATATTTCACTATGCTAATCCACCACTAATCCTTTTGGTTCTGGAGTAGCATGCTACTTGCCAAAAAGTGATTCAACTCCTTGTCAGGGGTAGTAAGCGCTGTTTGAATCCAATTACAATTACAATTTTCACATTTGTTGACATTTCTGGATTAACCCCTTCGCTGCCAGGCCTTTTCCCCCTCCTGTGCCAGGCCGTTTTTTGCCTATTTGGGGCAGTTCGCGCTTGGGCCCTCATAACTTTTTGTCCACATAAGCTAACCAAGCCAAATTTGCGTCCTTTTTTTCCAACATCCTAGGGATTCTAGAGGTACCCAGACTTTGTGGGTTCCCCTGAAGGAGGCCAAGAAATTGGCCAAAATACAGGGAAAATGTCTTTTTTTTCAAAAAAATTGGAAAAAGTGGCTGCAGAAGAAGGCTTGTGGTTTTTCCCCTGAAAATGGCATCAACAAAGGGTTTGCGGTGCTAAACTCAGCAGCTTCCCAGCTTTCAGGAACAGGCAGACTTGAATCAGATAACCCAATTTCTCAACACAATTTTGGCATTTTACTAGGACATACCCCATTTTTGCAATTTTTGTTGCTTTCAGCCTCCTTCCAGTCAGTGACAGAAATGGGCATGAAACAAATGCTGGATCCCAGACACCTAAACATTTCTAAAAAGTAGACAAAATTCTGAATTCAGCAAGAGGTCATTTGTGAAGATCCTACAAGGGTTTCCTACAGAAAATAACAACTGAAAAAGAAAAATATTGAAATTGAGGTGAAAAAAACATAAATTTTTCTCCACGTTTTACTCTGTAACTTTTCCCTGCAATGTCAGATTATCGAAAGCAATATACCGTTACGTCTGCTGGACTCCTCTGGTTGCGGGGATATATAGGGCTTGTAGGTTCATCAAGAACCTGAGGAACCCAGAGCCAATAAATGAGCTGCACCCTGCAGTGCGTTTTCATTCTATACCGGGTATACAGCAATTCATTTGCTGAAATATAAAGAGTAAAAAATTGCTATCAAGAAAACCTTTGTATTTCCAAAAAGGGCACAAGATAAGGTGTTGAGGAGCAGTGGTTATTTGCACATCTCTGAATTCCGGGGTGACCATACTAGCATGAGAATTACAGGGCATTTCTCAAATAGATGTCTTTTTTACACACTCTCCTATATTTGGAAGGAAAAAATGTAGAGAAAGACAAGGGGCAATAACACTTGTTTTGCTAATCTATGTTCCCCCAAGTCTCCCGATAAAAATGATACCTCACTTGTGTGGGTAGGCCTAGCGCCCGCGACAGGAAACGCCCCAAAGCGCAACGTAGACACATCCACATTTTTGGAAGAAAACAGAGGTGTTTTTTGCGAAGTACCTATCTGTAGATTTTGGCCTCTAGCTCAGCCGGCACCTAGGGAAACTTACCAAACCTGTGCATTTCTGAAAACTAGAGACCTAGGGGAATCCAAGGAGGGGTGACTTGCGGGGCTCGGACCAGGTTCTGTTACCCAGAATCCTTTGCAAACCTCAAAATTTGGCTAAAAAAATACATGTTCCTCACAATTCTGTGGCAGAAAGTTCGGGAATCTGAGAGGAGCCACAAATTTCCTTCCACCCAGCGTTCCCCCAAGTCTCCCGATAAAAATGATACCTCACTTGTGTGGTTAGGCCTAGCGCCCGTGACAGGAAACGCCCCAAAGCGCAACGTGGACACATCCAAATTTTTGGAAGAAAACAGAGGTGTTTTTTGCGAAGTGCTTACCTGTAGATTTTGGCCTCTAGCTCAGCCGGCACCTAGGGAAACCTACCAAACCTGTGCATTTCTGAAAACTAGAGACCTAGGGGAATCCAAGGAGGGGTGACTTGCGGGGCTCGGACCAGGTTCTGTTACCCAGAATCCTTTGCAAACCTCAAAATTTGGCTAAAAAAACACATGTTCCTCACAATTCTGTGGCAGAAAGTTCGGGAATCTGAGAGGAGCCACAAATTTCCTTCCACCCAGCGTTCCCCCAAGTCTCCCGATAAAAATGATACCTCACTTGTGTGGGTAGGCCTAGCGCCCGCGACAGGAAACGCCCCAAAGCGCAACGTGGACACATCCAAATTTTTGGAAGAAAACAGAGGTGTTTTTTGCGAAGTGCCTACCTGTAGATTTTGGCCTCTAGCTCAGCCGGCACCTAGGGAAACCTACCAAACCTGTGCATTTCTGAAAACTAGAGACCTAGGGAAATCCAAGGAGGGGTGACTTGCGGGGCTCGGACCAGGTTCTGTTACCCAGAATCCTTTGCAAACCTCAAAATTTGGCTAAAAAAACACATGTTCCTCACATTTCTGTGGCAGAAAGTTCGGGAATCTGAGAGGAGCCACAAATTTCCTTCCACCCAGCGTTCCCCCAAGTCTCCCGATAAAAATGATACCTCACTTGTGTGGGTAGGCCTAGCGCCCGCGACAGGAAACGCCCCAAAGCGCAACGTGGACACATCCAAATTTTTGGAAGAAAACAGAGGTGTTTTTTGCGAAGTGCCTACCTGTAGATTTTGGCCTCTAGCTCAGCCGGCACCTAGGGAAACCTACCAAACCTGTGCATTCCTGAAAACTAGAGACCTAGGGGAATCCAAGGAGGGGTGACTTGCGGGGCTCGGACCAGGTTCTGTTACCCAGAATCCTTTGCAAACCTCAAAATTTGGCTAAAAAAACACATGTTCCTCACATTTCTGTGGCAGAAAGTTCGGGAATCTGAGAGGAGCCACAAATTTCCTTCCACCTAGCGTTCCCCCAAGTCTTCCGATAAAAATGATACCTCACTTGTGTGGGTAGGCCTAGCGCCCGCGACAGGAAACGCCCCAAAGCGCAACGTGGACACATCCAAATTTTTGGGAAGAAAACAGAGGTGTTTTTAGCGAAGTGCCTACCTGTAGATTTTGGCCTCCAGCTCAGCCGGCACCTAGGGAAACCTACCAAACCTGTGCATTTCTGAAAACTAAAGACCTAGGGGAATCCAAGGAGGGGTCACTTGCGGGGCTCGGACCAGGTTCTGTTACCCAGAATCCTTTGCAAACCTCAAAATTTGGCTAAAAAAACACATGTTCCTCACATTTCTGTGGCAGAAAGTTCGGGAATCTGAGAGGAGCCACAAATTTCCTTCCACCCAGCGTTCCCCCAAGTCTCCCGATAAAAATGATACCTCACTTGTGTGGGTAGGCCTAGCGCCCGCGACAGGAAACGCCCCAAAGCGCAACGTGGAGACATCCAAATTTTTTGAAGAAAACAGAGGTGTTTTTTGCGAAGTGCCTACCTGTAGATTTTGGCCTCCAGCTCAGCCGGCACCTAGGGAAACCTACCAAACCTGTGCATTTCTGAAAACTAGAGACCTAGGGGAATCCAAGGAGGGGTGACTTGCGGGGCTCGGACCAGGTTCTGTTACCCAGAATCCTTTGCAAACCTCAAAATTTGGCTAAAAAAACACATGTTCCTCACATTTCTGTGGCAGAAAGTTCGGGAATCTGAGAGGAGCCACAAATTTCCTTCCACCCAGCGTTCCCCCAAGTCTCCCGATAAAAATGATAACCTCACTTGTGTGGGTAGGTCTAGCGCCCGCGACAGGAAACGCCCCAAAGCGCAACGTGGACACATCCAAATTTTTGAAAGAAAACAGTGCCTACCTGTGGATTTTGGCCTGTAGCTCAGCCGGCACCTAGGGAAACCTACCAAACCTGTGCATTTCTGAAAACTAGAGACCTAGGGGAATCCAAGATGGGGTGACTTGTGGGGCTCGGACCAGGTTCTGTTACCCAGAATCCTTTGCAAACCTCACAATTTGGCTAAAAAAACACATGTTCCTCACATTTTAGTGGCAGAAAGTTCTGGAATCTGAGAGGAGCCACAAATTTCCTTCCACCCAGCGTTCCCCTAAGTCTCTCAATAAAAATGGTACCTCACTTCTGTGGGTAGGCCTAGCGCCCACGAAAGGAAATGGCCCAAAACACAATGTGGACAGAACATATTTTTTCACAGAAAACAGAGGTGTTTTTTGCAAAGTGCCTACCTGTGGAGTTTGGCCTCTAGCTCAGCCGGCCCCGGGAGGGAGGGGGGGCAGAAATGCCCTAAAATAAATTTGACCCCCCAAACTCCCCAAGCCCCCCCTGCCCCTGCCCGGGAACAACCACTGCCTACGGGGTCGCTCCCCCTGCATGACATTGGCACCAAAAAACAAATCCCAGGTGCCTAGTGGTTTCTGCCCCCTTGGGGGCAGATTGACCTAAAATCGGCCAATCTGCCCCCAAGGGGTGCGGAAATGGCCTAAATACAATATCCCCCCCAGGGGAGCGACCCTTGCCTGATGGGTCGCTCCCCATCTCGAAAAAAACAACAAAAAAAAAAAAAAAACACAACAAAAAAAATTGCCCTGGTGCCCTGGGGGTTCTGCCCCCCCGGGGGCAGAAATGGCCTAAAATAAATTTGCCCCCCCAGCCCCCACCTCCCCCCCCGGGAGCGACCCTTGCCTACGGGGTCGCTCCCCCTGCGTGACATTGGCGCCAAAAAACAAATCCCAGGTGCCTAGTGGTTTCTGCCCCCTTGGGGGCAGATTGACCTAAAATCGGCCAATCTGCCCCCAAGGGGGGCAGAAATGGCCTAAATACAATTTGCCCCCCAGGGGAGCGACCCTTGCCTGATGGGTAGCTCCCCATCTCGAAAAAAAAAAAAAAAACACAACAACAAAATTTGCCCTGGTGCCCTGAGGGTTCTGCCCCCCCCTGGGGGCAGTTCGGCCTAATAATAGGCCGATCTGCCCCCAGGGGGGGCAGTAATGGCCTAAAATAAATTCCCCCCCCCCCAGCCCCCTCCCTCCGGGAGTAACCCTTGCCTACAGGGTCGCTCCCCCTGCGTGACATTGGCGCCAAAAAACAAATCCCAGGTGCCTAGTGGTTTCTGCCCCCTTGGGGGCAGATTGACCTAAAATCGCCCAATCTGCCCCCAAGGGGGGCAAAAATGTCCTAAATACAATTTGCCCCCCAGGGGAGCGACCCTTGCCTGATGGGTCGCTCCCCATCTCGAAAAAAGAAAAAAAAAAAAGAAAAAAAACACAACAAAAAAATTTGCCCTGGTGCCCTCAGGGATCTGCCCTCCCCTGGGGGCAGTTCGGCCTAATATTAGGCCGATCTGCCCCCCGGTGGGGCAGAAATGGCCTAAAATAAATTTGCCCCCCCAACGCCCCCGCCCCCCGGGAGCGACCATTGCCTACGGGGTCGCTCCCCCTGCGTGACATTGGTGCCAAAAAACAAATCCCCGGAGCCTAGTGGTTTCTACCCCCTTGGGGGCAGATTGACCTAAAATCAGCCAATCTGCCCCCAGGGGGGCAGAAATGGTCTAAATACAATTTGCCCCCCAGGGGAGCGACCCTTGCCTGATGGGTCGCTCCCCATCTCTAAAAAAAAGAAACAACAAAAAAAACAACACAAAAAAAAAAATTAGCCCTGGCGCCTAGACCTAATAATAGGCCGATCTGCCCCCAGGGGGGGCAGGAATGGCCTAAAATAAATTGCCCTCCCCCCCAGGGAGCGACCCTTGCCTAAGGGGTCGCTCCCTTTGCGTGAAATTCACGCAAAGAAAAAACTCCCTGGTGTCTAGTGGTTTCTACCCCCAGAAATGGCCAAAATATAATTTTCCCCTAAGGGGTCGCTCCCCACCAAAAAAAAAAAAAAAATGAAACATAAAAAAAAAAAAAAATGCTCCCTGGTGCCTAGAGGTTTCTGCCCCCCCTGGGGGCAGATCGGCCTAATAATAGGCCGATCTGCCCCCAGGGGGGGCAGAAAAGGCCTTCCCGAAAATATGCCCCCCCTGGGAGCGACCCTTGCCCAAGGGGTCGCTCCCTTTTGTCAATAACAATAAAAAAATAAAAAATCCCTGGTGTCTAGTGGGGTCTAGTGGGGTTTCAAAAGCCAGATTGCAAGCAATCCGGCTTTTGAAACCCTCGGAGAGACTTCAAAGGGAAGGAAATACTTTTCCTTCCCTTTGAAGCCCCTCCGGGCCTCCCCAGTGATTGAAAGAGAAATGCTTTTGCAGAGCTTCCAGCGCGACTAGGGAGGCCCCTGTGACAAATCAGCGCGCGCTCGCGCGCTGACGTCATGAGGGGGGTGGGGGGGTTGGGGGTGGAAGGGGAAGGTCTTCCCCTTCCATCCCCGACTTGGGGGGGGGGGGGGAGGGGGGTGCACGGGGGCGCGCTAGCGCGCCCCCAAGTTCCCCTGTGCCATGGACGAGATGATCTCGTCCAAGGCACAGGGGAACTGTAGCCTTGGACGAGATCATCTCGTCCAAGGCACAGAAGAGGTTAAACAACAGAACAAAACTAAATAAATACAAGGTAAATAAATACAAAGTTAAATAACAACACAACAAAAACAAAACAGCACAAATCCAAAACAGTCAAAATGGAGTGAAGCACACCAACCCCAGCACAAAACTAAAATACAATACAGTGAGGCAGCAAAAAACAGAAGAACACAAAACACATTTCAAAACCACCTCAACAATATATATACCACCATTTATGTCACTATTACCAGATCCACAAATCTGCTTTCTTAACCCCTTGGGTGCGGGCGTCGGCCACTGGCGCCCACACTACCTCCCTAGTGCGGGTCGCGACCAGTGGGCGACACCAGAGAGGGGGTTAATAAATCCGCACCGAGGGTTTTTTATTAATTTTTTGTCCCCAGGAGACACGTAAGCTTTTCCGTGTCACCCCCACCCGCCCCTATGTGACAGCAGCGCGCCGCGAGGTGCGCTGACGTCACCTTGTTGATTTCCCCATAAGGCCGCTTCCTGCTCCGATGGGGATAACGGCCCCAAAGGGCCTTCCCCACATTCGGGAAGGCCTCGTAAGAAAGGGGAGACTCTTCCCTTTCTTACGAGGCCTTCCTGAAAGTGTTCCCTAGCACCCACTCGCAGCACAGCTGCGATTGGGGGCCAGGAAATACCACTAGACACCAGGGATTTCAATTTTAAAAAAAAGGTAGGTGCCCCCGGGGGGGGGGGGGGGGGGGGCGCGATCACTTTCGATCACACCCCCCACGGGGCTAAATTTTATTTTTAAAAAAAGAAATGGACAGGGGGTCGCCCGTGTGCAATATTTTTTTTAGTAGTTGTAGGGTTTCCCTGGGGGCCATTTTGGCCCCCAAGGAAACCATACAACTACTAAAAAAATATAGATCTATATTTATATATATATATATATATATATTTATATATACATCTATATATAGATATATCTATGTAGATATATCTACATGTATATATATATATATATATATATATATATATATATATATATATAGATCTATCTATAGGTATCTATGTAGATAGATATATCTATATATAGATCTATATATATATCTGTGTATATATACATTTATATATATATATATATATATATATATATATATATATATATCACTTTTGTCAATACATGTGTGGTTTCCCTGGGGGCTGCGATCGGTCCCCAGGAAAACCAGACCCACATATAAAAGTGATCTATACATATATATATATATATATATATATATATATATATATATATATTTGCCACCAGTTGTCTTGCAGTTGCAGCTTTCGTCTTCAAAGCGATGAACATACTTCAACTGACGCATTTCAACTGTAGCTTTTAGGCAGCAAAAAAAAAGTCAAGTAAGTATTGTGATTATGTTTCTGCTACAAAAGGATCAGACTTTTGTCTAGTGAGTTTTAGTGGCATAAAGCGCAGAAGGTTTATATGCCTACTGCAAAGAGCAAATCTGTATTTTATGTCAATAGCTGAGTACATTAGTAAAGTCAGCCATTACCTGCGCTATAATACAAATGAAATGTATGTGCGGGGTGGGGGGCGGCTATGGAGAGATGAAGGGCACTTTTGCTGGGTGGTAATGAGGGAATCCGAGGAGGAGGGAGTGGGAGCACCAATAATGATTGTTGGACTGGGCGCAGGCGGTGCTAAAGACTGGGACGAATGGTATATGACAAGGTGTTTTTTGAGTGTCTTGAAAGAACGTATCTCACACACGCCATCGAATTTGTGACTGTCTACGTAGGAGAGTGTTTTAGAGCAACAGTATAGCCAATAGCAGAGATGGCATCTTGATGGATGACTGCTGCCATCACTCGGGTTACAGAGGACAGCTATGACATAGGATCAGAGACTGCGACAATGGCGCAGACTCTGGGAGTGATTTTTCAGTCGAAGGAGTCCCATTCGATAACTCCTCTTCCAGTAAATTATGAGGGAGGGGATGAGGACAGTCATGCTATCCCTTCGCAAGCACAGTCTGTGCAACAGAGTAATATTGGGTTAGCACAACCCAGAGAGCAGGTGAATGCGGCAGCAAGCAGAGAGAGAGAGTGCTCTCTTGGGAGCTCCCCAATTTAGTTCAGCCCCAAACTCCACCGCCCAGATCGTATTGTGGAGACATCAAAATTATCTATCACAAAACAAACTGGTTTTTGAAGGCAGGCACCTGTGTTTTGGGTCCTGGGTTCGGTCACCATATAGAGAAACATACTATACCCAAACATTTCTGGAAACTAGACATCCGGGGGAGAAGACAGAGGTGTGACTTGTGTGGATTCCCCAAAGTTTTCTTACCCAGAATACCCTGCAAATCTGAAATGTTGAATAAAAACTCTATTTTTCTCCCATTTCTATCACACAAACTACAGGAATATGCTGGGATCAACAAAATTCCTACCACCCAGTGACTCCTCACCTGTCCTGATAAAAACACAACCCCACTTGAGTGCCTATACCTAGTGCCTGCATCAGGAATGGATCTCCCCAGGGTCAACAGCTGCCTCATGTAAGGACCAACATTGACCGTTGTGTGATCTATTCCTGTCGCGGGCACCAGGCCTACCCACACAAGTGAGGTACCATTTGTATCGGAAGACTTGGGGGAACGCTGGGTAGAAGGAAATTTGTGGCTCCTCTCAGATTCCAGAACTTTCTGTCACCGAAATGAGAGGAAAAAGTGTTTTTTTGGCCAAATTCTGAGGTTTGCAAAGGATTCTGTGTAACAGAACCTGGTCAGAGCCCTACAAGTCACACCATCTTGGATTCCCCTAGGTGTCTAGTTTTCAAAAATGCACTGGTTTTCTAGGTGTCCCCAGGTTCCGGCTGAGCTAGAGGCCAAAATCCACAGGTAGGCACTTTGTAAAAAACACCTCTGTTTTCTGTGAAAAAATGTGATGTGTCCACTTTGTGTTTTGAGCCATTTCCTTTTGTGGGGGCTAGGCCTACCCACACAAGTGAAGTACCATTTTTATCGGGAGACTTGGGGGAACGCTGGGTGGAAGGAAATTTGTGGCTCCTCTCAGATTCCAGAACTTTCTGTCACCGAAATGAGAGGAAAAAGTGTTTTTTTGGCCAAATTTTGAGGTTTGCAAAGGATTCTGGGTAACAGAACCTGGTCAGAGCCCCACAAGTCACCCCATCTTGGATTCCCCTAGGTGTCTAGTTTTCATAAATGCACAGGTTTGGTAGGCTTCCCTAGGTGCCGGCTGAGCTAGAGGCCAAAATCTAAAGCTAGGCACTTTGCAAAAAACACGTCAGATTTCAATGTAAAAATGTGATGTGTCCATGTTGCGTTTTCTGTCGCGAGCATTAGGCCTACCCACGCAAGTGAGGTACCATTTTTATCGGGAGACTTGGGGGAACACAGAATAGCAAAACAAGTGTTATTGCCCCTTGTCTTCCTCTACATTTTTTCCTTCCAAATGTAAGACAGTGTGTAAAAAAGACGTCTTTTTGCGAAATGGCCTGTAATACACATGCTAGTATGGGCACCCCGGAATTCAGAGATGTGCAAATAACCACTGCTTCTCAACACCTTATCTTATGCCCATTTTGGAAATACAAAGGTTTTCTTGATACCTATTTTTCACTCTTTATATTTCAGCAAATGAATTGCTGTATACCCGGTAAAGAATGAAAAGCCATTGCAAGGTGCACCTCATTTATTGGCTCTGGGTACCTTGGGATCTTGATGAACCTACAAGCCATATATATCCACGCAACCAGAAGAGTCCAGCAGATGTAACGGTATATTGCTTTAAGAAATCTGACATTGCAGGGAAAAGTTACAGAGTAAAACGTGGAGAAGAATTGCTGTTGTTTTTAGCTCACTTTCAATATTTGTTTATTTCAGCTGTTATTTTCTGTAGGAAAACCTCGTAGGAGCCACACAAATGACCCCTTGCTGAATTTAGAATGTTGTCTACTTTTCAGAAATGTTTAGCTGTCTGGGATTCAGCATTGGTTTCACACCCATTCCTGTCACTAACTGGAAGGAGGCAGAAAGCACCACAAATAGTAAAAATGGGGTATGTCCCAGTAAAATGCCAAAATTGTGTTGAAAAATGTGGTTTTCTGATTCAAGTCTGCCCGTTCCTGAAAGGTGGGAAGATGGTGATTTTAGCACCAGAAACCCTTTGTTGATGCCATTTTCAGGGAAAAAAACACAAGCCTTCTTCGGCAGCCTTTTTTTCCCATTTTTTTAAAAAAAACAAAATGTTCACTGTATTTTGGCTAATTTCTTGGTCTCCTGCAAGGGAAACCACAAACTCTGGGTACCATTAGAATCCCTAAGATTTGGACAAAAAGAAAAAAGGGAGCACACTGCCTCACACTCAAGCAAAAAGTTAGCCCCAATGCATCATGGTAAATGCAGTCACTTCGTTTTGTGCTGAAAAAGTTATCAAACGTCTTTCACCTAAGTAGGTGCAGCAAGTGCTGTGTATCTCTGTCGTTTCGTGCTGAAAAAGTAATCAAAAGTCTTTCACCTAAATAGGTGCAGCAAGTGCTGTGTATCTCTGAACACGTGTTTCTAGGTTTAGCCTGTCATCAGCAGAGAGCAGCCAAGTCTGTGGGGTTGCTTGAAATGCCGCCAAAAGTCTTCTCAGGTTTATGTACCACTCACTGGCGCACAGGCGCATCTCCAGAGCTCGTCAGCTCGTTAGCTCAAGGGAGCAGTCATTGGACAAAAAGAAAAAAGGGAGCACACTGCCTCACACTCAAGCAAAAAGTTAGCCCCAATGCATCATAGTAAATGCAGTCACTTCGTTTCGTGCTGAAAAAGTAATCAAACGTCTTTCACCTAAGTAGGTGCAGCAAGTGCTGTGTATCTCTGTCGTTTCGTGCTGAAAAAGTAATCAAAAGTCTTTCACTTAAGTAGGTGCAGCAAGTGCTGTGTATCTCTGGACACGTGTTTCTAGGTTTAGCCCGTCATCAGCAGAGAGCAGCCAAGTCTGTGGGGTTGCTTGAAATGCCGCCAAAAGTCTTCTCAGGTTTATATACCACTCACTGGCGCACAGGCGCATCTCCAGAGCTCGTCAGCTCGTTAGCTCAAGGGAGCAGTCATTGGACAAAAAGAAAAAAGGGAGCACACTGCCTCACACTCAAGCAAAAAGTTAGCCCCAATGCATCATGGTAAATGCAGTCACTTCGTTTCGTGCTGAAAAAGTAATCAAACGTCTTTCACCTAAGTAGGTGCAGCAAGTGCTGTGTATCTCTGTCGTTTCGTGCTGAAAAAGTAATCAAAAGTCTTTCACCTAAATAGGTGCAGCAAGTGCTGTGTATCTCTGAACACGTGTTTCTAGGTTTAGCCTGTCATCAGCAGAGAGCAGCCAAGTCTGTGGGGTTGCTTGAAATGCCGCCAAAAGTCTTCTCAGGTTTATGTACCACTCACTGGCGCACAGGCGCATCTCCAGAGCTCGTCAGCTCGTTAGCTCAAGGGAGCAGTCATTGGACAAAAAGAAAAAAGGGAGCACACTGCCTCACACTCAAGCAAAAAGTTAGCCCCAATGCATCATAGTAAATGCAGTCACTTCGTTTCGTGCTGAAAAAGTAATCAAACGTCTTTCACCTAAGTAGGTGCAGCAAGTGCTGTGTATCTCTGTCGTTTCGTGCTGAAAAAGTAATCAAAAGTCTTTCACTTAAGTAGGTGCAGCAAGTGCTGTGTATCTCTGGACACGTGTTTCTAGGTTTAGCCCGTCATCAGCAGAGAGCAGCCAAGTCTGTGGGGTTGCTTGAAATGCCGCCAAAAGTCTTCTCAGGTTTATATACCACTCACTGGCGCACAGGCGCATCTCCAGAGCTCGTCAGCTCGTTAGCTCAAGGGAGCAGTCATTGGACAAAAAGAAAAAAGGGAGCACACTGCCTCACACTCAAGCAAAAAGTTAGCCCCAATGCATCATGGTAAATGCAGTCACTTCGTTTCGTGCTGAAAAAGTAATCAAACGTCTTTCACCTAAGTAGGTGCAGCAAGTGCTGTGTATCTCTGTCGTTTCGTGCTGAAAAAGTTATCAAAAGTCTTTCACCTAAGTAGGTGCAGCAAGTGCTGTGTATCTCTGGACACGTGTTTCTAGGTTTAGCCCGTCATCAGCAGAGAGCAGCCAAGTCTGTGGGGTTGCTTGAAATGCCGCCAAAAGTCTTCTCAGGTTTATTAGATAAACAGCACTTGCTGCGCCTACAGAGGTGAAAGACTTTATTACTTTCGGAATGGACTACGAATTCGACTGCATTTACCATGATGCATTGGGGTTGGACTTTGTTGCTGGAGTGTAGGCAGTGTGCTCCCTTTCTTTGTAATTTTGTCTTTGGACGGCTCCCTTGAGCCACGGCTGACGAGCCTTGGGAGGCACCTGTGCGCCATGAGAGGTACATAAACCTGAGAAAACATTTGGCGGCATTTCAAGCAAGCCCCTATACCATGCTGCTCCCTGCTGATGATGGGCTAAACCCAGAAACACGTGTACAGGGATAAACAGCACTTGCTGCGCCTACAGAGGTGAAAGACTTTATTACTTTCGGAATGGACTACGAATTCGACTGCATTTACCATGATGCATTGGGGTTGGACTTTGTTGCTGGAGTGTAGGCAGTGTGCTCCCTTTCTTTGTAATAGAATCCCTAAGATGTTGGAAAAAAAGGACGCAAATTTGGCATGGATAGCTTAGGTGGACAAGAAGTTATGGAGGCCTAAGCGCAAACTAACCCAAATAGCCAAAAAAGGGCTCAGCACGGGGGGGGGGAAGCCCAGCAGCTAAGCGGTTAATACAGTGGTAAATGGTATTTGTGTCAAGCACTGCCTTACACATCGAAGAAATGCATTAGCGCTGACAAAAAATTATGTGTGGTCCACCCTTAGGCAAATTTCAGTGCTCAGATCTAAACAGGCATACATTCTCTGGTATCAGAATTAACATCATCTTCAGAAAACAGATGATTTGAATTCCATTTACACCTACATGGCGACAGAATCATAAGGGCCTTGAAGCAACACTCATCCACTGTGAAGCAGCAACCTGCATGAATGTCACTTCAAGTCGCTACATTCGTTGGTTAAAACAATACCACTTTGACTCAATAAAATTAAACCCAGGTTTATAAGTGAAATGACTTTCATTTGAGTCACTTTTCAGTGTATTGTTTTCATATTACGAATGCAATCATTAAAGTCAGTGATCATCTGAATGGAAAAACGGAGATATTTCTGCAGAAAATACGTTTATCAAAGCACACTTTGTGGTGTATGAGTTTGCTTAAAACTACCCACTTAAATCAAATATAAAGACCACTAGAGTACCTGGCAGTTATGTTGGTGTAAGCGTAGAGTGCAATATCACCCAGGAGGAAATCCTAATGCTATGTAGGTGGGAGTTGAGCTTACGGCGGGTGAAGGGGGCTGTTTGAAGAGCAAATGTTCGGCTTCTTGTGGAGCTCAAGGGGAGAGGAGAAGGCTCTAATGTGCAGTGACAGGTGGCTCTAATGTGGAGTGGCTGGCCATTCCACGCTTTAGGGGCGTTGTAGGAGAAGGTCCGGCCTCCAGATCTGATTCTGTGTATGCACGGAATGTGTGCCTGGAGGCTGTATTTGAGTTAAGTGATTAAATATCACATTAACAGTAATTAACCTTATACCATAAACTTGTTTTTTTGGTAAGGTAAAGTCTTACATGGAGAGAAATGTAAAAGTTAAGGTGCGGATGCAACCTTGAAGCAGATCGCTCTTGTTTTGATGTAATTTTTTGCAAATGTTCTGGTTTTCATTGGTGTGTGAGACTATAGTTACACTTTATAATAGTTGTCTGTTGTTTTTTGTGAATATTTGTTTGGATAGGTCTGTGATTCCCTGCACTGTAATCTCTGTGCATACATATATTTTGTTCCTATTTGCACTGGTTGTGGACGTGCAATGGGGTTATTGGTACCTTAATTTTTTAATTTCATTACACTTTGTACTTCACTTTTTTCCTTTAAATTAAAATTGGTTGCAACTTTAACTTAAATCATTGTTTTCAATCAATGTGTTTCATAAACAATATACCTCATTACAAGGTGCCTTACACAAATGAAAAGACCAGGAGCTGGTGCAGTATGTTTTTCATTTGGACAGACAAGAAACATTTATAGATTTATTTCCCGCGTAGAATAAGCCATTCCTTGTAGATTACCTTTCTACACACTGCTTCCACATACTGCGGGAGCACTGTCTATTTTGATTGTGCAGAGTGCACCTTGCAATGAGGTATATTGTTTATGGAGCAATGCTGTAAAAATAATATATTCTCTTTTTCTAAAAACATTTAGAGACATTTAGAGACTCTTCGGTGTATTTGAAGGTTTTATATTGGAAAGAATTGTTATACGACCTGTCATTGAAAGTGTAAATACTGTTACATAAGCTGACAGAACTTTTATTTGCACTGATTTTGAGTTTACGTAGTTGAAAGACGTGGCACTTCTAAGGCCTTTTTGTCCACCCAAGATAGTAAGGTGATCAGAGAGAGAGGTGTACTTATCGACAAGACATCACAAATTAAGCTGATCATTTTTAAATATGAGCATTGCTTTAACCAATTCATGTTGCTTAGCATTGGAATGATGTGACCAAACTGTTTTATTGAAGATGGGAGTTTGGGTGTGAACTGTTTATTAATAGAATGTATAGAATAGTATTAAGTGGTGCTGGCATGGTTCAAGGCACTCTGGCTAGGAGGTGCTTCATTAAAAAGATCGCCAAATATTGGAATTGTCTCCTTAAGTGTACGGGCAAATGGGATGTTTACTTTTATAGCGAATAGTTTGAAAATTGGTAAGTTTTGCTATCTTGTTGATGAAGGAAAGAGTCCATTGTAGAATGTAAGTATTTCACTGATGGAGAGATGGATGGAAAGAAAGTGTTTACTCTATTTGTAGAATTAGCAGAATTGACTGGAGAGTTTAGCCCTCCTCATTTCTTCTCCCTGGCACCTGTTCCTGTCCTTTAGTGACTCCTAGTAAATTCCATATGTGGGTCCTAGCATTCACCAGCTTGACCGGGCTCTCTGCTGAGTGTCAAAGCTTCATTCAATTTGAATTTTGTTAATTACATAATTTGTAATGTACCTTGTGAACTGTGGTAGAATTCATGGGATGTATGTGAGTGTGACTCTCGCACTAGTAGCACCTATTTTGCTCCTCCATGGTTTTTACATGTAATTCAATTCGAATTTTTTGCCAAGTGTTAGAAGGTTAGATTAGGCTGGTGGGCAGGATGTGTGATGGCCAATCATGGTGGCAAATGATGGGAGACTACAACATAATTTTTGTCACAGCATTAATCCTATTTTAAAGGTTCAGATAATGAAGAACTGGAAAAGATGTTAATGTTCGATACTGAGATCAGTAATTACACTACATTTCGAAAAAACAAAAACAATTAAAATAAAGCACACCAGTTGTTGCGATGTAATAATTATGGTATAAAACCTGAAAAACAGTGAACTGTTTCCAATTTAACAAATTACATCACAAATTAAGGGGCTGATTTATGTTTCGGCGGATGGGTTACTATGCTACAACGGTGACGATAGCCCATCTGCCGAAATATAAATCCCATAGGACATAATAGGATTTATATTTCGGCAGACGGTCTATACGTCACTGGTGTGAAGGAGTAAATCGTGCGCCAAAATCTAAATCAGGTCCTACATTGCTGCTGACTTTCCAGGTGACATATCATGTGATCTGATCCATACAGATACCGAGGCAGAACAGATACAGAAAACAACTAATGTTCCATTTGAAATCGTATTACTTGGAGAAATAAGGTTGAATGCAACTGCTCATTACTAGCATCTCAGCAGATTTTATTTTTCAAATGGAAGACATGCGTGCCATTAATATAAGAATATAAGAGCTACTCCACCTCCAGCAGTCCTTTGTGTTGGGAAAAGGCTGCACTGGTAATACACTTTCAGTATAATAGTAGTATTCATTCTCAAAGATATGACAGCCTCATTTTAAGGTTAAAATAATTAAAAATAGCATGGCATATTCCAGGTGCATAGTGAAATATTTAGTTATACATGAGAAGTGTTCATACTGGTGGGGGGTGGCTGAAGGCAGGGACATGAATTGCTCTTGGTGAGATGGATCGGAGGGCCTCACCAAGAAAAGCATTCTTTATGTCCCAAGGGAACAGAGACATACATAATGCTTTAAAACAGTGCTGTGTTTTTATTGAAAGAAAACATCGATCCACTCTGTAGTGTCACTTTACACACCTGTCCTGGATGAAAGTATGTGTCAAAGTGTTTTGCGGGTGGAAGACTCCAAAGGATCTTAAAAGTCCCTCCCCAATTTCTTAATAGTTGTCACATTATGGGTGCTCTTACACTTTTAGGGAGTCCAGGCTGCCACAATCATCCTGGCAATCATGTTTTTGATTACATTTTTAAGAGAGATAACAGAGCATATTTGCAATGTCTTAATTGCTAAATATTTTCAGAGTGGCCAGTATTTTGAGATATCACACCATGTATGAAAAATGTGACAGCCAGTATTGGGCATCATACAACACTATTTTGATAATTAAGGCTGTTTTGGAGACCATGGGCCCAATATACAACGCAATTTTGCTGTTGCAAAAGGTGAATTTCGCCTTTCGCAATGTACTATCCCTATTTTGCAAGCTGGCATGCAAATACGGACTCGCAAAATAGAGATTGCAACTCACAACTAGGAAGGGGCATTCCAAGGGCATCCCTTCCTGATTGCGAGTCACAGTGGCATGTATGATTGTTTTGTGACCGCAATTGCGGTAGCAAGACAATCACAATTCCCACCAATTTAAATTGGTGGTAACCCATTCGCAAATGGGAACCCCCTCCCCCTCTGTAAATGGAAATGAAAATATGTTTTCAGAGTAGGCAGTCGTCCCACAGACCACTGCCTACTCTGAAAAAATGAAAAGAAAACTTTGCATTGTTTTTTGTTTGAAATGCTTCCCATTTTCCTTTAGGTAAAACTGGCTGGATTAAAAAAATATATATATATTATTTAGAAAGCAGTCACAGACATGTTGGCTTGCTGTCCCCAACAGGCCACTATTCCTGTGAGTGCAGCCATTCCCAAACAGCATGGTTGACACTGTTGTACATTCCAGAGTGCGACTCGCAAAAAATGCAAATTGTGCGTCTCAATCTGGAATTGTCGAATCTCGAGCCCCATATTAAATTTCTGCTAATTATGATGCGGCTTACATTGTTAAATGTCCATTCACTACTTACTAACATCTGCAAAGACATCTGCTACCAGTCTGTGGTTATACAGACTTATTTCTATATACAAACACTTGAACGTTGCTATAACATTTAATTTCACCATTATCTGGTTTAGAGACATCTGCTCCATGTCATTTCAGGGTCATTCTATTTGTGAAATAAAACCTAGTAACTGCAACTGTTGCACAACATTTTGTATATTGTTTTCATAATTTTATCTGCTTTAGTGTTTGGGTATTTGTAAAGCCTATGCAAGGATAGTAGTGATTTATTGATGAAAGCACATGTGAGTTTATGACCAGTGCTTTGGGTGATGGTTGTGACGCATACAGCACCTAGCATATGAAAGTGCTTTTGGATTTATAGAATAATCACATTGCCTCTTCAACAAGTGATTGTCTTCTAAATTCTTTTTTTTGCTTATTATTTTTGAGTGGTTACTAATCACAGACTGTAACCCTGATATTTTGTCATGTACGTTGTTTTAGTGACAGTATACACATTTATAAAGTAAAGATACAATCGATGTTAGTTAACTCGTGAAAGCAAAGGAAGAATGTAGACAACTTCAAAAGTAATAGAACAAGTTAATCCTTAATTTTTCCTCATTTATTAATGTTACATGGTTTTTCATGCTAAGTTCTCATGTTACATGGTTCCATAAGGCCAGGGCTACTTGAAAAATGCCAATCTGCCATTTATTTAGTGTTAATGTAAATTCATTGAATTTGCTTCTTAATCCATGTTTTTCTGCATACTTTTCACATTTTAACTAAAAAGTGTGTTTGAAATGTGCTTATTTGTGTTGTCACCTTGGATTTTATATCTTTTTATGGATCTGGTTTCCTTGGTGTGATCTGACCCTAAAATTGTGCTTTAAAATTGGTTTCAATTAATTGGTCTACTCTGCTTTGCAAGAGGGTCTTTGAAAGTTGGTGCAGAAAATGTGCCAGTAGCATAGAAGGTAATTGTCATATGTGGGCTGCAGTGTGTATTTACATTACCGGCATGAATAAAGTATGCACTTGTGTTGAACAACCAAAAAATGCTGATTTTATTGTGCAGGTAAGGCTGTATGTTCCAGGAACAGGTCTACTTATAAACAAAATACATTTCATATCAATGTGTAGGAAACTGCTAAAACAGCCATTAATTTTATAAATCAGTTTCACTGGATGAAGTAGATTGTTGACAGCTTTAAGGCAAAATTAACTTTGTAAAAGTGTTTTTTGTGTTCTCTGAGAATGGACTGCTTTAGAACTCATTTGCCCGCAATCATGATTTAGAGACTGAAGACACATAATAGTCTGACTTTTTAATGATCTTTGTTCTGGATGACTGCGGCTTGGTCTCTGGCAGCAGGAAGAAAGGAGTAGTCCTATCAGTGCCCGTTAGCAATGATTAGCCACCTGCGAAAGGGACAGGCACTGCAGTACAAAGGGCATCTTTCACAGCTCTTCATTTGAAGTTGAAGTGCCAAGTGTGGCTTTCACAAATTGCAAACACTGATTGTCAGTCACCCTACACTTTCTGCCTGAATCCCCAGTCCTAGCACCGACAGAAGGGAGGAAGGGAGGACACCTCTTCTTCACTGGGGAGTGTTTGGAAGAAGGAACAAGTCTCCTTCAGTTGAAATGCAGTTAGGTACATTTTGTTGAGGGCCTTTGGAAAGGTTTGCAGTAAACAGAGAAAGGAAATGGTAAAAGAGGAGGTGATCGTTTTCTGAGAAATTAGCTCACATTGGGTATACTGAATTCTCCAATCACTGGCTCGTGCAAAGGGTAAGGTTGGCACCTTGCCACCACTTTCCTAGAATATTCCTGGATGGGCCAGAAGCATCTTGAAGGAAGAAGACCTTGCTTGGCATCAGGAAAAAAGACCAAGGAACACTTGGTGGCCTCCTGGCACTAGAACTGCTATCCAGTGGTTGGCCATCTGTTACCTGCTATAGGGACATAAAAACAAAGAGGACCCCTGGCTTCAAGAAACCCAGTTGACCATGGTGGGCTGGACACTGCAGACATCCTGGTTGAGGAGAGATGTAATGCATAGAGGCCTGCCACGATGACATATCAACAGCAGGATTAGCCAGAAAAAGCTTTCCCAGCATTTGGGTAAAGAGCGACAAATTGTTCCAGCTGAGGGCTAAGACAAGGTGTTAAAGCTTCCCAAAGGACGATGTGCTTTCAGTAGGAAAGAAAACCACACTTCTTCCATTTGGAGATTTTTGCATCATGGAGAAAGCATTCGTTGGGACCAAGCAGTGAAGACATCTGCCATTGTGGAGCCCTTCCCAGCTTTTGCTTTCAGCCTTGCCCACTGAGATACTGACTAAGTCTGAAAGTAAACATTGGATCTGGGTGAAGCAGCAAATTTGTCACAGTGGAGAAGTAATCTAAGCTGCTAGGGAATCCAGCTTTTTCCCATTCAGAGATTTTGATTTAAATCAGCGACTTTTGTGGGAGCTTGACAATGGCATATATAACTTTGAGGGACTATCAACAGCTTTAGCTTCTTACCTTCTACCATATATGAATTAGACATACAGAAGATAAACTAAGTCAGAAGGTGAATGATTTGACTAGTGTGAGCCTCTTGACCTAATCCACTGCTGCTTCATTGTGGTTGCTCTAAAATTATGCCTTAGCCCTGATCGATACGAACTGCTGGTTTTGACTGTTGCTTTGTGTAAGAAATGGGGTATTTAGTTGGCAGTCAGATCACCCCGTGTCCAAGCAAGGACCCTCACTCTAGTCAGGGTAAAGGAGAATCACCCTCAGTTAACCCGCGCTAGCCCCCTTGGTAGCTTGGTGTGAGCAGGTAGGTTTACCTTCAGAAGCAATATGTAGAGTATTTGTACCAACACACACAGTAACTCAGTGAAAACACTACAACATGACACAACACAGGTTTAGAAAACTATATAATATTTATCTAAACAAAACAAGACCAAACCGACAAAAATCCACCATACATAAGTCAAGTTATGAATTTAAAAAGCAAAAGAGTCTTAAATCTTTTAGAAAACTGTGAGAATGTTGTTAGCATACAAAAGTACCTGGGTTGCATCAAAATAACACCACACAGGTGAGTGTGCATCGGAAAAGGCAAGCAATGCGTCTATTTCTCACTCGCAAGCAAGACCGTCCGTTGTTCCTCCTACGGTCAAGTCGGTGTGCGTTGTTTTTCCTCTCCCTCAAGAGAGTGATGTGTCAATCCTGACAGGCACCTCGGGTCTGGGCAGGCTTTGCATTGTTTTTCCTCTCCCGCAAGATAGCAATGCGTTTATCCGTACAGGCACTTCAGGTCGGGGCAGGCTTTGCGTTGTTTTTCCGCGCCTAGCGAGGTTGCATTGAAAATCCGGTTGCACAGTATCACAAAACCACGCTGTGTGGGGCTTGCGTCGTTATTAGCCTCCATTAGCGGATATTGCCTGTCGTTTCACCAGCCGCATTGCGTCAATCTTCCAGCCAAGATGCAGGTGGAGTGTTGATTTCAGCCCCAAAGCTGGTGACGGGTCATTTCTCAGCTGCGTCACAGAAGAGGTGTGGAAAATGTCCCTGCAAAGAGCTCTGTGAGTGGATTTTCAGTCTTGGTCTGCCTGCTTTTCCTTTCAACGGCACATGAATTGGATAGGGCACCACTTGGCAGGGCAGGAGCCTCAGCAGAGAGTCCAGCTGCTGACAGGGAAAGTCCTTGATGGCCCTGAGACTTCAACAACAGGATGCAAGCTCAGTTCAAGCCCTTGGAGATTCTTCACAAGCAGGAATGCCTCACAAAGTTCAGTCCTTGTCCTCTTTCTCAGGCAGAAGCAGCAGCTGCAGGGTAGCTCCACAAAGCACATTCACAGGCAGGGCAGCACTTCTCCTCAGCTCTTTTACTTGGCAGGGATTCCTGTTGATTCTAGAAGTAATCTAATTTTCAGGGGGTTTGGGTCCTCCTCTTGCACTCCTTTCTGCCTTTGAAGTAGGCCTACTTCAAAGGAAAGTCTCTCTTGTTTGTGAGATCCTGCCTTGCCTAGGTCAGGCCCCAGACACACACCAGGGGGTTGGAGACTGCATTGTGTAAGGGCAGGCACAGCCCTTTCAGGTGTAAGTGACCACTCCTCCCCTGCCTCCTAGCACAGATGGCTCATCAGGATATGCAGGCTACACCCCAGCTCCCTTTGTGTCACTGTCTAGAGAGAGGTGCAAACAGCCCAACTGTCAAACAAACTCAGACAGGGAATCCACAAACAGGCAGAGTCACAGAATGGTTTAAGCAAGAAAATGGCAACTTTCTAAAAGTGGCATTTTCAAACACAAAATCTCAAAGCCAGCTTCACTAAAAGATGTTCAGAGACCCCAAAAACCACATTTCCATCTACTCTCAAAGGGAGCCTGCAGTTTAATAATACTTAAAGGCAGCCCCCATGTTAACCGTATGAGGCAGAAAGGTCTTGCAACAGTGGCAGTATTTCACTGTAAGGACATACAAAACACATCAGTATATGTCCCACTTTAAACATTCACTGCATCCTCCCCATGGGGCTAACTAGGGCTTACCTTAGGGGTGTCATACATGTAAGAAATGGGAAGGTTTAGGTTGGCAAGTGGGTACACTTGCCAAGTCAAACTGGCAGTTTAATACTGCACACACACACACACTGCAGTGGCAGGTCTGAGACATGTTTACATAGCTACTAATGTGGGTGGCACAACCAGTGCTGCGGGCACACTAGTAGCATTTGATTATAGGCCCTGGGCACCTCTAGTGCACTGTACTAGGGCGTTACCAGTAAATAAAATATGGCAATCATGGAAATCCAATTACACGTACATTTGGAGCACTTGCACTTTAGCACTGAATAGCAGTGGTAAAGTGCACAGAGTAACAAAAACAGCAAAAACAGAGTCCAGCACATTTCAACAACCTGGGAAACAGAGGCAAGAAGTTTGGGGAGATGACACCAAAGATGTCAAGTCTAACACTGTAGATATTCCAGGTGCTTAGTGCCTCAAAAATTAAAAATTCAAGTCTCTCATTCCCCTAACATGATTATGATAGTTTTGGTGTGTTTTTGCTCATTAGATTTTTCTTCTATTTTTTCATTGGTCTGGATTTTTTGTGCTGTGTTCTGGCCCTTAAACCTTTTGGTACAGCTTTGACATTAAAATTTTGGTAAGGCTTGAACATAACACATATTTCTTAGGGGAATTTCCTGCTGCTTTCTGATAAGTTGCTTAAAGCTAAAACAGATCAAAGTTGATAAAAACTATGAAACCAGGCTGCAGCATCACACCTGACATATTGTAAAAAAGTAACTAGGTAGCTTTCAACTACTGATTGCTACATTCAGTATTTCAACTTTTCTCGGATTGTGTAACCATCCCCTTTGATTGTGATGAGGGATGATTTGTATGCAGCTGTGTCAGAAATTGGGTTTCTGGTTGGCTAGGGTATGCCTCTAAGCCAGGCAGAACCCACCCACTCTAGTCAGGGCAAGGGAGTTACACGTCCAAGATAACCTCTGCTCACCCCCTTGGTAGCTTGGCACGAGCAGTTAGTACTAACCCAGAGGCAATGTGTAAAGCGTGATGCAAGATGTACACCACAAAGTAAACACAACACTGAGCTATGCATAAATAAACTGTATTGCACAAAACATAATTAGACCAAACATTACACGTTAGTAATATTCTGCTACCTTAGCAGTTGTCAAGACATTACACAAGTTACTAATGCTCTGCAAGAATAAGCAGTTGTCACAGTAGAGCATGTAAGTACTCGGGATTCTGCAACGTAAGCAGTAGTCAGGAATCACATTAAATAAATGTGTGTACTTGTCATAAACACATCATAAATAGCCATAATAGGAACTTTATAGAACATATAGCAAGTCAGAACGTACATATCAGCATATCATGCCTGTTACACAAGTTACTAGTACTCTGCAATGCCCATAAGAGGAACATGTACCAAATATCTACTTCGCAAAAACAGTACCTGTTTTAGGGAAAAAGGCACTCCTAGTGCCTGGAAAAGGAAGGTAGGGCCCCGATGCTCCTGTGCACAAAATGGTGGCCACGTTCAGCTCCTGGGAGAGAGGCACGGTCGGTACCTTCTCCATGTCACTGGATGAGCCCCTCCTGGGGCCTGCGATCTCTGCGGGGGGGACCCCTGGCCTCTACTGGCCCTTCCACCGGGGGGCCCACCAAAGAAGCCCAAATGTTGATTACTGGGGCGATCGCGCCCCTAAGGCAGTGGTCGGGGGAAAGGAATTCCCTTTCCGTCCCCCATGCCCTGCAAGGCTGAAGGCAGCCACCCTCGTGGTGCGGCTGCCGGAAGAAAATGGGAGAGAGGCCGACACATCTCGCAAAGTGCGACGCTCCTCCTGGAGACAGCAGCGCACCTCTGGTGGGCCGCGGCAGTGACGCACCTTTTCAGTAGGAGCCTGCGTGTGGAGGCTGGATGGTGCCCCGGGGGCGCTCCTCTGAGCGATCCTTGCCAGGGGACACTGGTAGGAGCACGCTTGCTCCGGTTTCATTTTCTTTGTGCCCCGGGGGCACTAGGGAGCGCATGATACTCATGCTTCTTCTAGTTTAGATGCCCGGGCTGCGCCGGTGACTCCCACAGCGGTGCAGCGCTTCTGAGTGCAGGGGGGCCTCCCAGGAAATTCCAGGTCGTGACGTGATGTTTGCTAACCTAAATTTTCTTTTCAAAGCACGTGGAGCCACAGGCAGGCCCCTGATCACGACGGTGATTTCTAGGGGGGCAAAAAGCACTGTTTCAAGCGCAGGAGAGGGTTGAAGGAGTCAGGGGCCACAGCACCCTGCTCGCAGGGACAAGCGTGAAAAAGGCGCACAGGGTTGGCGAGCCCAACTACAGGCCAGCACAAGGGTTGCAAATGGTGGCAGTTCCTCCTACTGACCAGGCAGGACACAGGTCAGCACAACAGCAGCAGTCCAAGGTGGGTCCTGGTGAGTCCTCTCAGCAGCGCCCAGTGTCCAGTTTCAGGTAAGTCTCTTCAGTCCTCAAGAATGTCCAAATTGTGGGGAATATTCACCTTTACTTATACTAAGTTTGCAGTGTCTTTGTCAATGAGGAGAAGAGGGCATTCGAACCAGTTACAACTGGTTCTGGGAGTGCCTCTTCTCTCCTCCAGCACAGGCTCCAAACATCAGTGGGGGTAAACGACCCTATTGGGCGAGGCCATGGCACAGCCTTTACCCTGCCTCTCCCTTTTCTCAGCACAGGAAGACTATACAATATGTAGATGCACCTCTGTGACACCTCCACCCTCCCTGTTTACAGGCTGTCTGAAAAGTATGCACAAAGATCCAACTGTCAGTCTGCCCAGACGTGGATTAGAGTCAAGCTGCAAAAACACCTGAGTCATAAACACAGATAAATGTACACTTTCTAGAAGTGGTATTTCTGTAATAGTAATAAAAAATACACCTACACCAGTATGCAGTATTTCTTATCAATATCACAACAATACGAGACATGCCTACGCTACCCCTCATGAATCAGACAATACCCCTTACACATAAGGCATGGCATTTCTAATGCAATCCTATGAGAAGGCAGCACTCACAGCAGTGAGACACCAAGTTAGGATGTTTGTCACTACCAGGACAGGCCACGCAACCTGGCACATGTTCTGCCTTCTACATACATGAAACCCTGCCCATAAGGCTAGCTTGGGCGTACCTAGAGGGTGACTTACATGTAGTAAAAGGGGAGTTCTGGGCCTGGCAAGTAAACTTAGATGCCAGGTCCCTGTGGCAGAAAACTGAACACACAGGCCCTGCGCTAGCAGGCCTGACATAGGTTTCAAAGGCTACTTCAGTGGGTGGTGCAAACAGCGCTGCAGGCCCACTAGAAGCATTTAATTTACAGGCCCTGGGTATAGGGATACCACTTTACAAGGGACATATAGGTAAATTAAATATGCCAATTAGGTATAAGCCAATCATACCAATTTTACAAGGGAGAGCACATGTACTTAAGCACTGGTTAGCAGTGAAAAAGTGCTCATAGTCATAACGTCAGCCAACAAAGGTCAGAAAAATAAGGAGGTAAAAGGCAAAAAGTCTAGGAAATTACCCTGTAAAAGGGCCAGGTCTAACAAGCTGGAAACAAAACCATAAAGCAATTAAATGTGTTCAACCAATAATCAGAAAATATTTATATGGCTTTTCGTAAACTATAAAAGATAATACAATTAAAATAACAGCACTTAAAACACATTTTAAAATATCAAGTACACCATCCCCAAATGCATTATCATGTTCAAAATAGTTCCTAATTGCAGCAAGACCAAACAATCAGGAAATAATGCCCTGAGTCAATACCCCATATATTTTCCACACCTGACTGCTGTTAGAGCTGGCATCTTTTGCCATGTTTTCCCTGTCTTTTTGCCTTCTGACCTTCTGATTTCATGGTATGCTGGACTCCATTTTTGCTGGTTTGTTGTCTCTGCACACTTTACCACTTCAGATTAGTGCTTCAGTGCAAATGCTCCCTGTGTAAATTGTATTGGTGATTGGTTTATCCATGATTGACATATTTGATTTACTAGTAAAGTGCACTGTGTGTGCTCAGTGCCTATAAGCCTGGTGGGCCTACAGAACTGATTGTGCCACCCACATGAGTAGCCCTGTAAACATATCGCAGATCTGCCACTGCAGTGTCTGTTTGTGAAGGTTTGAATTTCCATGTTGACCTGGCAAGGGCACCCACTTGCCAGGCCCAACCCTTCCCTTTTTGTACCTGCAAGGCCCCCTTAAAGTAGGCCCAAGCAGCCCCCTGGTCAGAGTGCAACATATTTAAAAGGTAGGACATGTGTTAGTGTGTTTTACATGTCCTGATAGTGAAATACTGCCAATTTTCTTGTCATTATTGCAAGGCCTATCTCTCCCACAGGTTAACATGGGGATTGCATTTACATTCCTCTTAAATGTAATTTCCCAATTTAAAATACATGTTTTAGTGAAGTTGTTTTTTATATTGTCAGTTTGAAAAAGCAACTTTTAGAAAGTGGGCATTTTCTTGCTTAACCATTCTGTGCCTCTGCCTGGCTGCTGAATCCATGTCTGGCTCAAACTGACAGGCTGGTTGTGAATTCACTCTAAACAGTGACACAAAGGGAGGTGAGGTGTTTCCTACATGTCATGAGGGGTCTTTCTAGGCTAGAGTGGGAGAGAGGAGCTGACATCTGTACCTGAAAGGGCTGTGCCTGTCATCACAAACTGCAGGCTCTGGCCCCCTGGAGTGTGTCTGGAGCCAGGAATGAGCAAGGCAGGATCTTGTGAACAACAAAAACTTTCCTTGGAAGTTTACCTATTTCAAAGGCAGAAACAAGTACAAGTAGTGGACCCAAGCCCCCAGACTTTTAGAACACTTCAGGATCAAGAGGAACCTCTGCTATGGAGAAAAGCTGTGAGGAGATGTACTGGCCCTTCACTTTATGTGCTTTGCGGGGTTGGCCTGCAGTTGCTGTTTCTTCTGTGGAAGGAAAAAGACTGGACTTTGCTATGTACCCTGCTTGTGAACTTTTTCCAAGGGCTTGAAGTAGAGCTTGCTTCCTGTTGGAAGTCTCAGGGACACCAAAGACGTCAAGTACATCTGCCTTAAGCACTTGGAACAGTGTATTTTGTGCTGCAACAGATGAAAAACCACCATGATGCCTTCAATGATGTCACTGCCTGCACCGTGACCTGATGGCACTACGTGGAGCCTTGCCCCAATTTGCACCGCAACTCTGGTCTCACCGACCCCTGATGCCGTCTCCGAGTCACTGCTTGCACTGTGACCTGTGGGCCCCACATGCCGCATCACCTCACTTCACACTATAGCCCTGGTATCCCTGACAAGGCTGCTCTATGCTGACACCAACACCCCTGCCTGCACCGTGGTCTGAGGACACTGCTTGTGAGGTACATGAAGCACCGTCCCATCCTACACAGCAACCCCAGTCCACCGAGGTCAACACCATTGACTCCAGCTTCATCAACAGATGCCCTTGCTTGTCTGCGATCCATGGGCACTGCTCAAAGCCCACCCCACGCCGTACCACAGCCTTGGGCCTATCTACAACAGTGCATCATCAATGACGATGACACGGCCTGCACCGTGACCTGGAGACTCTAACGTCGCACCTCCCTGCTTCACACAGCAACCCTGGTCTCACCAACACCACAGTACACCTTCTCCAAGCCTCTGCCTACACCATGGCCTGTGGTCACTGCATATCGCAATGTCCTGTTTTGCACTGCAGCCCGATGCCCTCAACGCAAGTGCTCCTGACTTCATCATCATCACAGAGCTCAATCTGCAACCTGTGTTACTTCAAGGGCCCAAAGAACCCTGCACAAACCTCCAGAACTGACGCCTGCTGATGACCGCCGACACCTGGTGATGCCAGCGATTCCACACTTCAGACCTCATCGCCAGTATTGCGTCACCCTACATTTCCAAGGTACTGTTTGTGGGTCTTCCCGACATCATAGCTGACCAATGACCTCCCGGTCAGCCTGGACTGTTGGATCTGTTGTCCATGACGCTGTGATAGCCCCAGTCTGAGCTATCCACTTAAAGGAACGGTATTTTTAAGTTAATGCTTGAAAAACGTATCTTTATTATTGTTTGTTGGATTTTTCTCGTTTTGGTCTTGTTTTACACAGATACATACTAGCTTTATTTCTAAAACTGGTGTGGTGTCCTTTTGAATTGTTTTCACTGTATTACTGTGTGTTATGCGCATTTGCTCTACACATTGCCTTTGAGTTAAGCTTGACTGCTTGTGCCAAGCTACTAAGGGGGTGAGCATGGGTTATTTTAGGTGTGTAACTCCCTTATCCTGACTAGGAAGAAGAGTCCCTACTTGGACAGGTGCAAGCCACCGCCAACTACAGGTTCCCATTTCTAACAACTGCCATTTTGAAAAAGGAGACCCTGAACTCACGTCTACACTACCTTAAAGTTGTAAATAAAAGAAAGCATTACAATATTTCAAAGAGGATTACAATTTATGATTTCCTACATTTTAAATAAATTCTTTTATTTACTTTTCACCCCAAATTATGTTTACATGAAAGAGGATTATCTTTAAACAGCAGTTTTTGCAAGAGGGCGCTTGAACTTTAAATGTGTCACAAATTGGGAAATATTTTATTGAGGTATAATCTCCCGATGTCTGAAGGGCCAACTGGTGAAAAAGGGTGCATACATAGTTTGAAAAAGTTTAATTATTGCTTTGCAGGGGTGTAACTTAATGGAAATAGTTACTTCAAGAAGGGCATCAACTAGAACACAAGACGACCTCATAACTGAAGAGACATTTCAGAATATAATTGGAGTGTACAACATAAAAGAGGCACAATATTTATTTGAGTGGTGTGGGTATATAGGCTTGTTTACTGCTGAATGTAGGTTTGTATGTTTTTCGCAATTTATTTTACTTTGAAAAGTAGAAAGGACATTGTTAGTAAAATGTTATTTGCTTCCCTTGTACGGAAACATTAGATTTCGTGGACAGCATTTTCAATAGGAGCTGCTAAATGTCTACGGTGTTCTTGCTTTAGGTATCAGAGTATATATTTCTCATTGGGCTCCGTTTTCTATTTTCATGTGTTATAATGGCAAAGTAGCTGTAAAATGTTATCACTGAATGGGTTCCGTGTGAAAACATAGACTGCATGTTTAATCCAATACTTCAACCTAAAGTGCATACAGACCTTCAAATATTTCGATCTGCGTTTAATTCCCAAATCCAACCAAACCCACTTCCCAGGTATTTAGGACACAGCTAATTTTCTCTTAAAATTCCAGGCAAATCGTTTTTATGGGCACATATTTGTTATCCACACAGGAGCAAGTTGAGAAAGAGTTTGGTAGTCTATTTTTGAAATAGATATTTTAGAGTGTATGGTGTCACATTACTACAAAGAGGCAGATTTATGGAAAGTGTCTCTGCACCCATTTCTGCGTTACTTTCCCTGAGCCACTTAACACTACCCTACCGCCACCATGTGTGTGCTGTATTTAAAATACGGCACAAATACGGCACACAATGGCGCAGGGTAGGGGGCAATAGAGTCATTTTTAATGACTCTATTGATGTACTCTGCAGGAGTAGCGCCGAGTACATAGGGGCCGATTCCAAAGAATGGAAGTTTCCTTCTAATGCCTGCTCTTGAGCAGGCATTAAAAGTGCTGTAATAAATGGCGCAAGGAAATCCCGTAGACTTCCGTGCAGAATTTTACCAGCTCCCCTAACGGGGGAACGGCCCCTTTGCATACATTATGCCTGGCGCAGGCATAATGTAGCGCACAGGGTTACAGGGTGGCGCAATGCATGCACTGTGCCACCCTAAAAATACGGCACAGGGATTTTGACCTCGTTGGGCCACATTAATGTCAAAATAAATGATGTTAATGTGGCGCAAGGGGCCTATAAATATGCCCCCAAATTTACAACATATTTTGCCTTTAGTCGCATAACATGCTACAAAATTTGCCTTTACTAGCTGCAGAATTTAGTCAGTCTTGCTGCTTAACCCCTTAGCTGTTGGGCCTCCACCCCACCCGCCCCGTGCTGAGACATTTTTTAGCTATTTAGGGTGGTACGCACTTAGGCCTTTATAACTTTTTGTCCACATAAGCTATCCACACCAAGTTTGTGTCCTTTTTTCCAACATCCTAGAGATTCTAAAGGTACCCAGAGTTTGTGGATTCCCATGGAGGAGGCCAAGAAATTAGCCAAAGTACAGCTAACATTTTGTTTTTTGCTGAATTTTTTTTAAAGGGGCAGCTGAAGAAAGCATGTGTTTTTTTTTCCCTTAAAACGGAATCAACAAATAGTTTCTGGTGCTAAAATTATCATCTTCCAAACTTTCAGGAACAGGCAGACTTGAATCAGAAAAACACAGTTTTGGCATTTTACTGGGACATACCCCATTCTTACAATTTTTTTGTGCTTTCAGCCTCCTTCCCATGAGTGACAGAAATGAGTATGAAACCAATGCTGGATCCAGGACAGCTAAACATTTCTGAAAAGTAGACAAAATTCTGAATTCAACAAGGGGTCATTATGTAGATCCATCAAGGTTTTCCTACAGAAAGTAACAGCTAGAATTAAAATACATTGAAATTAAGTTAAAAAAGAGCCATTTCTGGACACATTGGTGGTCATTCCGACCTAGGCGGGCGGCGGTTGCCGCCCGCCCGTCGGAATCCGCCTGAATACCGCCCCGCGGTCAATTGACCGCGAGGGGTATTCTGACTTTCCCGCTGGGCCGGCGGGCGATCTGATTCAGATCGCCCGCCGGCCCAGCGGGAAAGCGCCTTCCACAAGGAAGCCGGCTCGGAATCGAGCCGGCGGAGTGGAAGGCGTGCGACGGGTGCAGCAGCACCCGTCGCGCTTTTCAGTGTCTGCATCGCAGACACTGAAAAGCCTAGTTGGGCCCTGTTAGGGGGCACCTGCCGTGCCCATGCCATGGGCATGGGCACGGCAGGGGCCCCCAGGGGCCCCGCGACCCCCCCTACCGCCATCCTGTTCATGGCGGCTTTCCCGCCATGAACAGGATGGCGGTAGGGGGGGTCAGAATCCCCTCAGCGGCGCAGCGAGCTGCGCCGCCTTGGAGGATTCTAAGGGTCAGTGGAAAACCGGCGGGAGACCGCCGGTTTTCCCGTTCTGACCGCGGCCAAAGCGCCGCGGTCAGAATGACCAAGGGAGCACCGCCGGCCTGTCGGCGGTGCTCCCGCCCCCGTTGGCCCTGGCGGTAGGGAACCACCAGGGTCAGAATGAGGGCCATTATCATCTATAACCTTTTACAGCTATGGCAGATTTCTGACAGCAATATACCCTTACATCTACTGGGCTCTTCTGGTTGCTGGGATGTATAGGACTTGTAGGTTCATCAAGAACCCTAGGTACTCAGAGCCAATAAATGAGCTGCACCGTGATGTGAGTTTTCATTGTATACTGGGCATGCAGCAATTCATTTGGTGAAATATAAAGACTGAAAAATAGGTATCAAGGAAACCTTTGTATTTCCAAAGTGGGCATAAGATAAGGTGTTGAAAAGCAGTGGGTATTTGCACATCTCTGAATTCTGGGGTCCCCATACTAGCATGTGAATTACAGAGCATTTCTCAAATAGATGTGTTTTTTCACACACTGTCTTACATATGGAAGGAAAAAATGTAGAGAAAGACAAGGGGCAATAACACTTGTTGTGCTATTCTGTGTTCCCACAAGTCTCCTGATAAAAATGGTACCTCACTTGTGTGGGTAGGCCTACTGACCGCGACAGGAATTGCAACACAGACACATCACATTTTTACATTGAAATCTGACATGTTTTTTGGAAAGTGTCTAGCTGTGGTCTTTGGCCTCTAGCTCAGCCGGCACCTAGGGAAACCTAGCAAACCTGTGCATTTTTGAAAACTAGACACCTAGGGGAATCCAGGATGGGGTGACGTGTGGGGCTCTCACCAGGTTCTGTTACCCAGAATCCTTTACAAACCTCAAAATTTGGCAAATGAAACACTTTTACCTCACATTTCGGTACTGCAAAGTTCTGGAATCTGAGAGGAACCACAAATTTCCTTCACCCAGCATTCCCCCAAGTCTCCCAATAAAAATGGTACTTCACTTGTGTGGGTAAACCTAGTGTCCGCCACAGTAAATGCCCCAAAACACAAAGTGGACACATCACCTTGTCCCCAAAAAACTAACTTGTTGTTTGCAAAGTGCCTAGATGTGGTCTTTGGCCTCTAACTCAGACCGCGCCTAGGGAAACATAGCAAACCTATACATTTTTTTAAACTAGACATCTAGGGGAATTCAGAATGGGGTGACTTGTGGGGCTATCACCAGGTTATGTTACCCAAAATCCTTTGCAAACCTCAAAAATTGCAAAAACAACACTTTTTTCTCGCATTTCGGTGATGGAAAGTTCTGGAATCAGAGAGGAGCCACACATTTCCTTCAACCCAACATTCCCACAAGTGGCCGCGACAGGAAATGCCCTACAACGCAACTTGGACACATCAAATAACTACATTGAAAACTGATGTGTTTTTTGAAAAGTGCCTAGCTGTGGATTTTGGTCTCTAGCTCAGACGGTACCTAGGAAAACCTACCAACCCTGTGCATTGTTTACAAACTAGACATGTATGGGAACCCAGGATAGGGTAACTTGTGGCGCACTCACCAGGTTCTCTTTCCCAGAATCCTTTGCAAACCTCAATATTTGGCAAAAAAAAACACTTTTGCCTCACATTTCTGTGATAGAAAGTTCTGGAATCGAGAGAAGCCACAGATTTCCTTTTCACCCAGCACTCCCCCAAGTCTCCCGATAAAAATTGTACCTGACTTGTGTGGGTAGGCCTAGTGCCTGTGTCAGGAATAGATCACACAACGTTCAATGTTGGTCCTTACATGAGGGCAACTGTTGACCCTGGGGTGATCCATTCCTGTTGCAGGCACTAAGTAAAGGCACTCAAGTGGGGTAGCGTTTTTATCAGGACAGGTGGAGAAACACTGGGTGGTAGGAATTTTGTGGATCCCAGCATATTCCTGCCGTTTGTGTGACACAAATGCAAGAAAGTTTGTATTCAACATTTCAGCTTTGCAGGTTATTCTGGGTAAGAAAACTTTGGGTAATCCACACAAGTCACACCTCTGTGGACTCTCCCGGACGTCTAGTTTCCAAAAATGTCTACGTTTGGTAGGTTTCCCCATCTGTCCGCCAAGCCCAGGACCAAAAACGCAGGTGCCTGCCTTACAAAACTAGGTTGTTTTGTGATAGATAATTTTGATGTCTCCACAATATGATTTGGGTGGTGGAATTTGAGGCTGAACTAAATTGGGAGCTCTCAAGAGAGCACTCTCCTTGTGCTTGCCGCCGCATAACCTGCTCTCTGGGTTGGGCTAACTCGCTATTGTCCCGCTGCACAAACTGTGCATTTCAGGGACAGGAAAAGGAGTTATCGAATGGGACTCCTCCAACTGCAAAATCACTCCCAGAGACTGGACCATTGTCCTATCCTTCAGATGCTGTCTCAGTATCTGCTGTCTCAGTCTCTGATCCTACGTCAGAGCTGTTCTCTATAACCCGAGTTAGGGCTTAAGCAGCAGTCATCCAACGAGATGCCATCTCTGCTACTGGCTAAACTGTCACTCTAAAACACTATGTAGACAGTCACAAAATTGCTGGTGGGTGTGTGATACCTGCAACAGTAGAGATCACCTTACTGTCGCTTCTTCCCTCAATCAGCATGTACTCTCAAGACACTGAAAAAAACAAAAAAGACACACTATTACTTCACCTTGTCACATACCAATCGTTACATTCTTTAGCATCTCTAGCATCCAGTCCAACAATCATTATTAGTTCTCCCATTCCATTTACCTCCTCCTCTGATTCCCTCACTACCACCCAGCAAAAGTGCACTTCATCTCTCTATAGCCCCCCTCGCACATACATTTCATTTGTATTATAGCACAAGTAATGGGGGGGCGGCCAGTTTTCTGAGGGGGGTGACCCCCCCAAGTGAAATCCCTGGTGTCTGGCGGGGCTTTCCCACTAGACACTAGGGATTTCACTCCCTGCGCTGGGAACGAGGGCCAGGAAACCCATTCAAGAAGGCCTTGTTTGAAAGGGGAGAATCTTTGCAAGGCTGCTTCCTGCTCTTGTGGGGAAAACAGATAGTGACATATAGGGAAAACAGATAGTGATGTCAGCGTGCTTTGTGGTGTGCTGACATCACAAAGCGGCGGTGGGGGGTCTGGGGGAGACACAGAAGAACTTCTGTGTCTCCCGTTGCATCGGAGGATTTTTTTAACCCCCTCCCTGGTGTCGGCCACTGGTCGTGACCTGCGCCAGGGAGGTATGGAGAGTGTCGTCTAGTGGCCGACACCCACACTGAAGAAGTTAACATGCATAACTGCATAACATGCATAACATAATCTTGCTTCATAACACACGTCAGTGGTCCGAATACAACTTTGTAGGATAGCACATACATTTAAATGCTATCTTTTGTCATGTCATGCTAGAATGGTGTGTTTTCTTAAGTTTGATCATGTAATTTGTTTTTTAAATGATTTATTTATTTAGTGTTTTTTTCCAATGGATTGGTTTAGTTCTTTGTTGGTTTGTGTGTTGGGTTGTTTGAAGTTGTATTTTGTTTATATTTTCTTTTGGTCGAGTATTTTTTTAACTGCTATGCAGTAATGCATAATTTAGGAACTCTGTGCTGTCCTTTGATTTTAATTTGGTGTGGTTTCAAATCAACTACAGTAAAGTGATTTGTTTACCCATTGTTGTGTGTTCCATATTATCACAATAGAAGGTGAGTTACGCTGACATATTGCAATTTTTTTTGTAAGGGTCGCTTAAACGTTAGTTTTTACCTTAAATCTGCTACAAAATATTATTGTCAATTATTACTTCTTATTGTTCACGGTGCTTTCCAAAATGTCCATATTTTGCTACTGGAAGTGTGTTAGTACTACGCTGCATCTCTCACAGATGACCATGAATTTCCGCTTTGTCACATGACATGTCGCTTATAAAGATGTGCGACTGTCGGAATGTTTCCTGAATGTGTATGTTGTTCATGGGGGAGCAGCAAGGTATGTGTTTGCTTCAGTGACAAATGCAAATCTGCATGTGTCACAATTAAGCTCCGATATTTATGTTGGTGCTTTGGTACAGTGGAGCATCTGCTCCGTTTGGTGACCGAGTCTCATTAAGTAGCATCTGTGTGAGTTGTGTGTTTGATTCTGAGAGTGATGAGCATGAGTGAATATCCGAATATTGTGCAGATGTGTGTTCGCTTTATGTTCTATAGTGGTAGCTGTATTTTCTTGAATTATTCAAATGTAAACCAGATGTGTTTTCTGTGTTTGATTTGGTAACGTATGGGACTGCTAACTGGATGTGCACTCTTTTTATGTTAAGCGTACATGTACAGTTACTGAGCATTTGCAGAAACGGATTTAACAGTGGCCAACGCACCACATGTAATGTAATTCAACTCATCCGAAATATCACTATGGTTGTTCTTACAAATGACTGGATGATGTTTTTCACCACTTTTGATCTGCACTCATGTATGTCAGTTTTGCTGTATTTGAAGTTCATGGTTTTGAGAAATTCAAACAATTGTCAATGTTGTAGGCAAAACATGATTTGTTAATTTCATAGGGAAAGTGAAATGCAACTTTAACAAAATTTGAACTCTGTAGCCAATATTATGGACCACATTATCAAAAGGCATTTTGGAGGACATTTGTAATACTACTGCTGTACTATTTCACACACTACAAATGCAATTCAAAAACAAAACCCATGGCAGGAGATCTCCACCGCCTTCTCTCCTTTCTTTTTTGTACATTTTGTAGCTAAGATCTCCAAATACTTGAACATCGGCTCCAGTAGTAAATGTGAGAAGAACAAAGGGGTAGTTTGAAAAAGGGGAATCCTTGTTACGAAAAAATAGATGGGGTTAAGGGAAACGGAGTGGGTTAAGGAAGGACATGCTAATATACAACATACACCCAAAAGGATTAAGAGAATTGCTTTCTCATTCAACCACAGCCCTAATAGTGACTAAACAGGTTTATATCTAATTCAGCCCAGCCTTGGAATAAATATTGTCCCACAAAAACCACAAGTACTGCAACAAACTCCCATAAAAAAAATAAGGGAGTTAGGCTAGAACCAGGGCCACTGAATTACGTGATTATGCAGATGTGAGGCTTTGCTCATAATTATCGATTTTCTGCCAAATAAACCATCATAACCTTTTAAGTTTTTAACAAAAAAAGGTTTCTAGTTTAAACTGATCAAAAGATACTAAACAATTAGGAACACTTGTTGACATGCAGTAAAAGGCCCTTTACAAAGGTCCACTGGTCACCTTTCAGTTGCTTATTCATGTGTTTGGATTGGCACTAATGAGATGTAACCTTTGCCCATACAATGTTAACATGCGCAAAAATATAAAATAATGAAGTAATGCTGTTAGTAAATTGCCCTTTCTGTTAGCTCTAACCTGGATTTGTTGTAGCTTTTTCCTGAGATCCTATAGATCTCTGTGCACTTTACTCCAGCTAACCAGTGGTAAAGTGCTTATGCTCTTCCTTTCAACATGGTACAATTGGTATAGTCCTGATTGGCATATTTAACTTATATATCAGTCCCTGGTATATGGTACCAAGTTGTACCTAGGGCCTGTAAATTAAATGTTGCAAGTGAACTGCAACACTCATTGTGCAATCCACTACAGTGACAATGTAAACATGACTATGTTGCGTAGGCTCTCATTATTCTGGATTTGAATGGCAGAATCGCCTGCGGTGTGGGAGACTGAGTCTAACCCACTACAGGTGACACCTGTCACCCCAATCCGGGTTTTGCTCCGGATAACTAGCAGTGCCTCATCTATACCCAAGAGCAGGGATGATTGGGCAGCTGAGCAAATGACACAATTGACTCCTTAGGGAAATCGTGGTCACTCAGATCTCATCCGTTTCTCTCAGTTACATTAATCTCACATATACAAGGACAAGCAGAGGCAGTATATGTTTCAGTAAGGTTTTTAATGAAGCAACTGCATCTTAAACAATAAAGCATGTACTGCAATAACCAGGATGATAAAGCTTGAGAGAATTAAAATTGTGACAAGGAGAGTAAAGCATAGAAATAACGCTACTATATTGTCACTAGAGTCAATAGACTAATTCCTACCTAGGCTATATAAGAGCACAGCATGTTAAGCTCTAGTTCTGCCCTTCAGGGTCCCCTGGGAAGACATCATCCCCCATACCTGAGCAAAGGCTTGATGTCTGCATAAGCAGCTGTAGCGAAGCATTCAGCAATCAGCATACAGTTGTGGTTATCTGGCTGGAATCTACCCCAAACGTGTATGGGACTGTGAAGTGTTATATAATAAAACAGCTGATGTTCTGAGAAAATGTCCCTACGTAAGGATGTGTAAGTTACTATGAACACCAGGGACAAATTTTACCACGTTTAGCGGCAACCTATCTTACTGCAGCCTTCAAAGAAGCACAGAGTGAAAGAAATGTCTTGTTTAAGAACACAGTGCTGGCCTAGGCAAAGAACAGCTAGATAGAGAGAAATAAAATAAGACCGCAAATGTGGCTATTGTTAAAATAATAAACAAAGCTGAATAAAATATATCTATGGTAAAGTGCACAAGGGCAGGCCTAGTGTGCTAAAATGACGTGCATGGAGCTATAATTAAAATGACTACACAACACCCTCTGCTTGCCGGTTTAAAGGGGGTTCAAAAGCCTAATTATGTATAAAAGCTATTAAAATTCAACCTAAGATATATATAAAACTGTCAATAGTGACAAGTCAAAAACCCATTTCAGCATATTTAGGAGGACAATTTAAAACATGTTAACTAGTGGTGTAAAAAAAAGAAAAAGGCAGAATTTCAAGAGTCATACTCATTCTGGAAGTTGCTAATAGAATCCAGGACAATTGAAGACAGGAAATCTTCCACTTCGGCAGATGGTAAAGTAGGAAATGAATCGCCAAGAAGAACTAAGGAGCAATCGTGTTCCATAGCCTGAGCTTCAGCCAAGGCAGCAGCATTCTGTGGTGTGCCCAATAATGAGTTCAGAGCTGCATCCTCCAGGAAGGGCAACTCATAAGCAGCTTCCCGTAGCAAATGCACCATCAATGCGCATGTCTGGTAATGAGCCATCAGCAAGAACATCAACAGATCAGCGTCCAGTGAAAGCAAGCACTGCGTAGAAAGACAAACCTTCAGAGCATGTTCGAATGAGCACCAAAGGCACCGAAACACGGGCTGCACACAATGCAAAACCGGTGTGAATGACAGAGACCAATCACACTCCATTTGCTCCAGCAGTGTTGCTCCGAAGTACTGCCTCATGCGTTCACAACACAGCTGCGCTGGTGGGAGCGCTTTCATTCCTCCGTGTTGCGGTGGGATAGCCATTGCGCAAGAAAAGTAGCAATGGCAAAATGCCACCTATTATAGCCAAAGTTATAGGAAATCGCCCCAAAATACTAGAGAATATTGAGTGGATAGCTGATGGTATTAAACAGAAAATAGAGGAGAAGGTGTGAATGAAACCCGAACCAACATCCTTAAAGAAATTTGCGATTCTAGTGGTACTGGATGCATTAAATATTCATCCCATGAGCTCAACAAAGTGTCTCAGAAAGTTGGTACTCAAAAGGACTGTATCTCTCCTGATGACCTTGCCACCTGAAGACCGTAGGTCTTGCGTGCAGATTTGAGTGCCACTTGTATTTGGAACAATAAAGTCTCGAGTCTGCTCAACTTGTCAAAATTCACATTAGAAGTAGCAATATGGGGCCAAATGTCAGCTACCTCTCTTTGTCTAGTGGGAGGAAAGAGTACGCTCCTGCAGCATGTAACAATCTTAGAGACCAAAACAACATAAACTATTCCGGCTCGTATCCCACAACAGTCCTCACTATTGAAGAGAACATAGCTGCCATTTGAAAGCACCTGGAACACAGGTCTAATCAAGGGGACTGGAACTCCCTTCATATAACAAGCCAAGTTTTCTGCCAAAGCGTTACAATACCGTGCAAGGGCAGCTGTTTACACACCATTGAATGGCTGACAGAAGTCTTGCATTCACTACCGCTAAGAAAGACCTCTTTCATGCCACTGAGACACTTGTATGAGAAGGGCAGCTCCCACACCTCATGGATGTAACTATCTCCCACCCTTTCATGTGTGTTGAAATAGGTAGATTAATGACCCTGTGTATTAAACACTCAGCAGATGGTATTTCAGACACAGTAAAAGGCAACTTTTCGAACTTTTTGATGTTTAACATAACATAATTAGCTTCTTTCTTAGCCATTAGTTGTTGTTGTCACACTAAATTAAATGTAGAAAATATGTCCCTTGCTCTAGCGTGTTGCCTGGGAAGGTGACCTGCCTTCAATGTTTGAATTGTCCAACCCAACTGTTTAATGGACCTTGGTTGACTTTGTTTATGGTGTAACAAGGAGATATCACTTTGTATTATGTCTATTGCAGAAGAGACGAAGTTCTTTAGAGTGTAAATCCGGCCAGACAGGGTATTAATCCCATTATCTACAACAGCTAATGCCTTCTGTAAGTTTTCCTGGTCTATTTGCCTCAACCAGGCAACAGCTTCTATTTGGAAAAGCTTCCAAATTTCATTATAAACTGCATATGAGAAGTGTTTTCTGCGTTGTTTTCTGATGCCTAACAAGAAGTCCTGTAAGTCAGTGTTGTTAGGCAGGAGACTGAGGTGTTCTCTAACAGCATCTAGTGAGGAACTCTTCAACCATTGCTGGCATAGTTTCCCTACACTGTATGTTGTTACTATACCTGCATGTTCAGATTATACATAGCGAGGATCCGGCCTACTAGTTCTAAAACCCACTGTGGAGTTTATAAAATGTTTATGACACCCATTGGTATCTATTGGCCACAATAAGCTCCCATCAGGACGTGACAGTGAAGCATTAAACGTACCATTCTGGATCAATTCATCGAGCTGATCTTCAGTTGCATTTGTGTTTTTTGCCATTTGTGAAATTTTGTAGGGGTAGGAATACTGGGCGCATTCAATTCCTTAATTTTTGCTAAGCCTAAACATCTTGTTGGTTGTACAGTTTCATTTATAAATATAATTTGAACAGGTATCAGGCATGCTCTAAACAAAGCTTCCTTCCCCCTTATTTGCCAATTTCTAGTTCCCTACACACTTTTTAGGTCAATCGACTTCAACCAATATTCTTACCCTTCTATAGCCAACCTGGAAACAAAGGAATCCAAATAAAGACATTTCATATCTGTCAATAATATATGTACATTTTCCATCAAAGGCAATTTAAAATAATATGACTCAGCATTTTTAACATTGTGCCCAGAAAAATATGCAAACTTTTCAGAATACGTTTTAGAACTCCCTTGTCGTGAAGTTGGACAATGTTCCCATTTTGTGTAATTAAAAATAGTCTTTGGGGTACTTGTTCTATGAATGAAATGGTGCCCATAATAATTATAGAAAAACATATCACCATAATTTTCTTTAGATTGATAAATATCTTCACTTTCAAATACAGCATAATACTGCAATTCAGTCATCATACAATCAACTGTTTTCCCATCCCAGTCATCAGAAATAACTCCGGGTATTATTACATCGTTCATTGAAAGTTTAAACATATATGGTATTTGGATGTGGGGCCATATAAATTGAATTCAATGTTACTTTATCCCAAACAATCCCATCAGGAATTGGTATAGCGGAAATGTTCACAAAAGACAAGTCTCTGCAGACCTTGTGAGAAGAGAAATGGGGTTTTAGGACCTCATCCACCAGTTCAACTGTTGATCTTTCAGGCAGAAAATGACCATGTACTAATAAAAAGAATGTTATGACAACACCAATCCAAAGGAGGAAAGCTAGTACAGTCAAAGAAAGCTACAGATAGTTCCATGGGGGAATAAAGTAATTTGTTTTAAGCCAGTTTATCAGCTTATGTGTTTTTGACAGTTCAGATGTAGAAGAGTCGAATTAGTCCGAAAAGGTGTCGTTGACATCAGCAAAGTATCCAGAAGCAGTTTGTGCAAAAGCTGGTGCCGTGTTTGTAGGTGAAGAACCGGTGGGGGTCTCCAACGGTGGTTCAGAATAAATGACGCCATCCGTCTATGTTGAAGTTGTGTCAAATCGATCAGGTATTTCTGTATTATTTGTTGAAACACATGTCAGTGAACTAATTCAAGATAATTTTGCACCCTCCCCAAGCTCGGAGAGGTGTCAGTGTTACTGCTCACAACTTGTAGAGGGACTTCTTGACCACTATTGAGGAGAGGGATTCAGGAACTACTGGCTGTTCCTCTTGGTCTGCTGTGCAGGATCGGCCACATGGTGTAACTTGACATTGTCGAAGGATACAAAGCAGTTTCCTTTAGCACCAGCCAGTGGTGGTAGAATGACAGTTCTTGTACCATGTATTCCCAAGACTGGGACCGGTGCATGTTAAGAAGGACCAAACTCCTTTTTCACAGCAACCTTTTCACATACTAGATCCCCAACTTTAGGAATCCAGCCGATAGGTGTTACTGGTACATCCATAATTCCTGTGGAGGCAGCATTTGCAGAAGCGTTGTCATCACGGAACTGTTGTAATCCTGCAAGACAATGACACTTTCATGTATGTCAAAAGGTGTTTCTGCCGCCTCCACGCCAGGGCCATCAAAATCTGAAACATACATTCGAGTGCCGAACAGGCACTCGTATGAAGTACACCCTGAGGGACCTTCTAGGCAGATTATTAAGTGCTCTCTGGACTTCATGCAGGTGAATAAGCCAACTACGACCTGTACCTAAGACTCTGGCTGTTAAGGATTGCTTTAAAACACAGATTTGTCGCTCCATGACACTATTTCCCTCGGGATGAAATGGACACGAGTAATGAAGTTGGACCCCTAACGAAGCCATGACGTCCCTGAATGTCCTTGAGGCGAAAGCAGGCACTGGTCTGAGTAGAAAGCCGCAACTGCATATGTACCGATAAAGACTTGCAAATCTTTAATAAGAGTCCAAGTGTCAGCCAAGAGTTGTGGCCACACCCATAGACATCTGGAGCAAGAGTCAACAGCGACTAAAATGTATTTGTATGCACTATCCAGTGTTAGGGGACCACAATGGTCCAAGTACACAAATTGCAATGGTTTGTTGGAACTTAGAAGTGGTGTCTGTGGTGGGCGTTTGGCGGAGGAACCCTTAATTTGTTGGCAGATGTCACAACAAAGGACATGCTGCTTGGTCTGTTTGTAAAGGCCTGGCCACCAATAACGTGCTTGCAACAATAATATTGTAGCTGCCACACCAGCATGGGCAGATGCAACCCCCTCATTCAATGCTTTAAGCAACTCTGATCTTATGTCTTTGTTGGGAATTACTCGAACCCCTACGCCTGGTATTACTACTTCAGCATCTAGGAAGCCTCCCATTCGGTAGGAATATTTAGCAGGAATTGCTTTTGTATAAAGTGTGCCTCCAGGCTTAGCTTTCACGGCAGCTCATATGTCATTGTCCGGTTTTGCTCATGAACGGGTTACTGCAGCAACAGTAGACATAGCTACAGCTGATTTTGTGGCTTCATCAGCCAGTGTGTTTCCAGCAACGTGCATTCCAACACGCTGGTGCCAAAGTGTATGTACAATATGGTTATTTGGTAGCGTTTCCTTCAGATCCGCTACTTTCCCCCACAGAAATCTGTGTTTAATGGAACTTCCTTTAGAATCTCTGAACCCATTCTGATGCCAGTACTGCAGGTATTCATTGAAGGACTGAACACAGTAGTACGAATCACAAACAATCAGTGTTATCTGTGTAGGATCTGTATGTTCCAGTGCCATCACCAGAGCCTTTAGCTCTGCTAATTGTGCTGTGCAATCCCCCAGGGTTTGCGTGAACGTATGCTGGGGACAAAATGTATTATCCTCCTAGTAGCCACTTACGACTGCGCAAGCAGTGGAGTATTGATGTGTTGTACCTACTGCAGGTTGTGCTGAGCCATCGGTGTACATGACTCTTTGATATTGATCAATAGGCAGTGTGTTTGCTGGGACTGGGTATTCTTGTTCATATTGCAAAAATTCTTGAGTTTGTAATTTTGGGTCAAAAATGTAGTCTACATCAGTGGCTGTCAAAGACTTTGCCTATTGAATCCAACGTGGATGTAATGCTTTAGCGTTTGGAATGCTGGCTTTTGTAACAGCCTCAAGGGCTAGGATTGGAGAGACAACAATAATGTGTTTGCCCTGGGCTAGAGGTCTTTCTTTAATGACGGCCATCTGAATAACAGTGAGAATTTTCTCAGTGGGAGCAAAACATTGTTCTGTTGCTGAATACAAATGTGATTTGTATGCAATCGGGACTGTCTCACCCTCATTGAAAGTTACATAGGTGAAATCAATGGCACCAGCAATTACTCTGATGATCAGATGTGTTTTGTTGTCCCTGGTGTGTGTAAGTGTTGTGCTGCAAGCATGTCTGTTTGCAAAGCTCTGAGAATGCGTGTGTGTTCGACTGTCCAAAATGTACTTGAAAAGTAGGACGTATTAAGTCATATAAAGGTTTAATGTGTGATGCATAATCAGGAATGTAAGCTCTGCCAAAATTGAGGAAACCCAATAGGGATTGCAGTTTTTTAATTGTATTTGAAGGTTGTAACTGTGCATATTTTTCCAAGAATTGGGGCACTGGGCTCTTTCCTTTACTTGATAGCTGTTTTTTTTTTTATTGAATTTGTAGCCAAACTCAGCAAATCCCACAACAATGCGGGCTACCCGTCTTAAATGTTGTAGCAATTCATCATCCATGAGATAGATATCATCTACATAGGACAATGCTTCAAGGTCAATGTCGTGCAATATTGAAGTCACACGAGTCCTGGACTGTTCTTATACCCCAGGGGTAAACAACAGAATTTTTTCTCGGAGCCTAGTGCGCTGAAACTTGTTAAGTCTCTACTCTCAGGCGCTATATTTTGGCAGAAGAAACCACTGGAGATATCTAGTGTTGTTTTGTATTTTTTGCACACTATGGGGGTCATTACAACCCTGGCGGACGGTGTTAAAGCAGCGGTAAGACCGCCAACAGGCTGGCGGTCTTTTTTTGAGTATTATGACCATGGCGGTTACCGCCATGGTCATCCGCCGCTTCTCCGTTCCGCCCGCCAGGGCGGAGACTACCGCTGGGCTGGAGACCTGGGTCTCCACCCCGGCTGCCATCACAATACCGCCGCCGGTATTTTGACCTGGCTTACCGCCGTGGATTTCCACCTGTAGGAACCGCCATGAAATCCATGGCGGTAAGCACTATCAGTGCTAGGGAATCCCTTCCCTGGCACTGATAGGGGTTTCCCCCACACCCACCCCGACTCCCTCCCCTACACCCCCCACCACCCCTGCCACCCCCCAAAGGTGGCAGGGCCCCCCTCCCCACCCCGACCCCTGACATTACCTTACACATACACACCGACACGCACGCAGGCACCACCAACACACATACACGCACACACACCGACATACATGCCAACATCCACACACACGGTCAGGCACGTACACCCACATTCACACATTCACGCACACATACACACAGAGATACCTACAGACATACACGCACTCATTCCCAAAACACGCAGCACCCCCGCAAGCATACATGCACTCACACCCCCCCTACATACACAGACGTACACCCACATGCACCCACACAACACACAACACCCCCCACCCCCCTCCCGTAACGGACGATTGACTTACCTGTTCCGTCGATCCGCCGGGAGGGGACGGGAGCCATGGGGGCAGCTCCGCCGACACCACACCGCCAACAGAACACCGCCGTGCAGAATCACAGGACGTGATTAGCTGGGCGGTGTTCTGTTGGCGTGGCGGTGGAGGTGGAGCAACCTCCACTTCCACGCCGCCCACAAGTATGGCTGTTGGCGGCTCTCTGTCAGAAAAACGACGGAGGGCAGCCAACGGTCATAATACGCAGAGCGGCAAACCGCCACTACTGGCGGTCTTCAGCACGGCGGTCCCTCTGCGGCCTTGTTAAAAGACCGCTGAGGTTGTAATGACCACCTATGTTTTTCATGAGTGCTGTGCTATGTGAGTTTTGTATAACATATGTGCGTGTATGACTATTTAAATGTCTGTAGTCTAAGACTATTCTGTACGAATTGTCCGGTTTAGCTACTGGGAACAATGGATTATTCATTGGTGAGACACAGGGTTCGATTACGCCCTGGTACTCTAGTTGCGTGAGGATTTCCCTCACGGGTGCTTTAGCATCATGTTTTATTGGATATTGAGGTTGAGGTTGATTTTTATTAGGGATTACATGGTAGGGGGAATCTATATCTCACCCAACGTGGTTGCGATGTAACGTGGGTGCCTGTGCCAATGCCCAATCAATGGCATAGGACTCTGTGAGCTCCTAGGGAACAAGGGGCGAGAAAGAAGGTTTGATAACATCTTCCCCATAGGGGCAGGTACAGACAAATTCAGGTGGCCAATCCTTTTTGGCCAGTAGAATATCATATATGTTTACGTCGCAGTCCCAAAAGATTGCGTCTATTATGCGCTCAATGTCTCCTTCTAACTTTAGCGTTACTTTGTACACACTGTCAGGCATGGAAACACACATGCCCGCAGTTTCTTCTGGTAAGAAGTCATCAGTTGCTTTCACCTCCAGATGCTCTTGAAGATTCCAGTAACTATTGTGACCTCTGTATTGCACAGGTTTTTTTGCAGGTGTATAGTGATGAAATGTATTTGTGTGCCCATCAACTGCTTTAAATGTGATCCAAGAACAAAAAAGTTCTGATCTATAGGCTTAGTGAGCGTCAACAACAAATGTGACTGTGCAGGAAGGGGTGGTTGTATATTGACTGCAATTGTAACCTGTTGTGGATTCGCCATAATGAATGGTAAATTTTGTTCAGCGATAAGCACACCAAACGGGGATTATTCTTTCAATGGTTCAAGCTTGAACAGCCTACAGCGTTAGTTAGGTACTGCCTACTTAGTTGAGGAGGAAATCCTCAATACCACGGACATCTCCGTATATAGTTCTGAGGTGTCTTTGAATGTAGTGAGACGGAGATACTAAGGAGGACCCGAAAATTAGAGCCTGACCAAACGTTGGCGGTGCCATGTCATGTAGGCTCTCATTACTCTAATGAGACTACTGGATTTGAGCGGCAAAATCGCCTGCGGTGTGGGAGACTGATCCACTACAGGTGACATCTGTTGCCCCAATCCGGGTTTTGCTCCGGCTAACTAGCAGTACCTCATCGCTACCTAAGGGCAGGGATGATTGGGCAGCAAAGCACATGACACAATTGACTCCTCAGGGAAATCGTGGTCACTCAGATCTCATCTGTTTCTCTCAGTTACATTAGTCTCACATATACAAGGACAGGCAGAGGCAGTACATGTTTTAATAAGGTTTTTAATGAAGCAACTGCAATAACCAGGACGATAAAGCTTGACAGGATTACAATTGTGACAAGGAGAGTAAAGCATAGAAATAACGCTACCATATTGTCACTAGAGTCAATAGACTAATTCCTACCTAGACTATATTAGAGCACAGCATGTTAAGCTCTAGTTCTTCCCTTCAGGTTCCCCTGGGAAGACATCACCCCCTATACCTGAGCAAAAGCCTGAAGTCTGCATAAGCAACCGTAGCGAAGCATTCAGCAATCAGCATACAGTCGTGGTCATCTGATTGGAATCTCCCTCTAACGTGTATGGGACAGTGAAGTGTTTTATAATAAAACAGCTGATGTTCTGAGAAAATGTCCCTATGCAAGGATGTGTATGTTTCTATGAACACCAGAGACAAAATATCACCACGTTTACACTGCAACCTATCTTACTGTTGCCTTGAGAGAAGCACAGAGTGAAAAAAATGTCTTGTTTAAGAACACAGTGCTGGCCTAGGCAAAGAACAGCTAGACAGAGAGAAATAAAACAAGACTGCAAATGTGGCTATTGTTAAAATAATAAACAAAGCTGAATAAAATACATCTAGGGTAAAGTACACAAGGGAAATAACGTGCATGGAGCTATAACAAAAATGGCTACATAACAACCTGAGGGCTACCAACAGCAGCCTGTCTGTGCATGTTTCAACTGCAAATTCAGCCTATGAAAATAATTCCTTTTGTCATCCCAAAACCTTCCTTTTAAATATTAAGGGCCAGATTTATACTTTGTGAAGCATAACTGTGCTAATGCAGTTTTGTGTCAAAACATTTAATGCTGGCTAACACCATTTCTTAACGCCATCCGTGCATAAAATTTTATACTTTGAAGTACGATGGCTAAGAACAGTGTAGAGTCATGTTTCCTGACACTAACCATTGCATCTTGTCGTAAGGCAAAATTACGTTAATGCAATATAAATGACTGTAATCCGGTTTGCAACATATAAATAGCTCGCAAAACGGATATGTGCCATTTTTCACCGCAATTGTGTCAAAAAGCGAAGCAAACACAGCAAACAGTGCTAGGGAACCCCAAAATGGATCCCAGAAGCCAGTAGAGACCCCAGAGAGACCTCAATCAACTAGGAACCAGCCACGAGGACACAAACCAGACACAGGGGAGAGACAAGAAGAGGAAGTGCCGATTCAGCGCAGAGGAGCATGAAACCCTGGTCAGAGAGTTGACGGAGCATCAGCATCAATTATTCATCACCTCTAAATTGCCAATTGGAAGGAGAGAGGCAATTTGGCAACATATTGTGGACAAGATTAACAGTGTGGCAAAGGTCAGGAAAACTGTCACCGAGTGTAAGAAACGCTGGCATGAGTGCAAGCGCAGGACAAAGGAGAAAATGGCAAAGAACAGGAAGGCAGCACTGCAGACCAGAGGTGGGAGTCCAGCACCACAAGAGGACCTAGACGAGATGGAGGAGATGGTTGCAGCCGTCATCCCGGAGCAGATTGTCAAAGGAATCGCAGGACAGGACAGTGCAGACTACCAGGAAACAAAACATATGCAGGGTAAGTTGCATGGTGGACAAAAATGCCTAAGTGTCAGGTGCAAGAAGGGGGAGGTACGTACCTGCTAATCAAATCCATGTCTGCCCTGAAAATCAGTCAGTGGAAAGGGCAAAGGGGCACGGCATGAGTGCATGGGCTGTGCAGAGGCATCCAGGGGCACAGCACAACACAATACCGACAACCTTTGCATGGGAGTACACCGGCATGCCAAAGCTGCTGGAAATGCTGAAGCAGACCAGAAGGATAAGGAAGAACATAAAACTAGGCTGCTTTTACAGCACAGCTGGTATTATAAGAATGTAAGCTAGGGGACAATGCCCAGTCTCAGGCCATTGGCACAAGCGGCATTTACCATTGACAACACTTGCCACTACTACCTGTGCACTGTGTGCCGGATCAAATAGGAAATGCCAGTTAGCGGCCCATGGCACAAACACATCTAAAATGAGGGATCAGTATGACTATGTGATCCATCCCCATCAATACCTTTCCAAGTAAAACTCCTGTCAACTGCTCATGTCCATAGTCTCAATAAACATCAGGCACTGTTACATACATTATGAAGTACTCAGCAGTAATCTCATACCCATGCTGTTCATTCTACCCTGGCGCCTGTGTCACAATAGCTGCAATGCTACCATGCAACATCCCAGGTGTCATAGTGCTTAGACAACTGCATTGATGGGGAGGACATATGTGTGTGGCTAGGAAAACACACATGCACAGTCATAAGAGGAAATGGGACTCTGCCATGGTCCATCAGTGCAATGCAACGTAGCACACATACGCAAACATCAACATGAGAAACTACCAATGGTGACACCTGTATTGATCATGGAAATGCAATACATGTTGTTGGTGCTAAGTCTCAGCACCGTATAGGTGAATGTGAAAAATGAAAGACTGGGAAAGGACTACATTTTTGTGTGATGCCTGTGGCATCAGCACACCAACAAGCACCGCAAGGACTCACCATGCTAATTATAGCAGAGGGAGGGTTGACAAGGACAAGAAGGTGGCAAGCCACCATTTGGACAGAAACCACACCTAGAATATGTGATGCAGACAAATCCCCAAACTGCCCACACTACATGTGACATGCAGGTGGGTCATAGGCCTGAGACACTGCAAACATTAATGACTGGAACAATGAAAGGGAACCCAGATTACAATGTACCACCAATAGGAAGTCAGGGACATCACATTACAACTGCCACAACAAAGACACACTAATTGTACAATATCTCATTGCAGAGGACGATGGCTCTCCTGTGGGTCTGCCTGCGCTGGACTACCTCGATGACATGGATGACCTGCTGACAACCATCAACCAAGATGTCCTGGGAACCCTCCAGAGACCACTTCCAGTCGCAAGGAGGAGCACACATGTAGCAGCCATCCCGGAGGACCCACCCACCACCCCAATTGTACGACCTGCCAGCTCAAACACAGCTGAGGACTCTAATGACACTGGGACTACCTTTGAGAGGACAGTTGTGGGAGTACAGCGGAAGCTGGCCAAGGAGGTGCAGGTGGGGATGCAAACTATGGCAGCCAGCCTTGAGGGGATGCGCAAGTGCATGATAACATCCGCAGAACAGTCAGCAGCCATACAACTCACCCAATCATAACTGCAAGGAGTCCAACAGTGTGTGAGGGACCTCACTACTGATGTGAGGGAGTTGCAACAACATCTGCCCTCCCAGTCTTGCAGCTGCATGTATGACAACAAGCTGGACTCCCTCAGGGCAGACATGGCTGCCTACCATAGGGATGTTGCTGTCATACTCAGTAATCAGCAGCTCCTCCTTGCTGCAGTTATGTCATATCTAGTTACACAGATGGCAGTTGCCAGGAATTTGGAGTCCACTTCTCCAACCACTGAAGTGTGTGTTGCACCCTCAAACCCACCACCACCACCACCACCACCACCATCAAGGGCAGAGGAGACGACATACATATCAGAGGATGAAGATGTGGAGCAGATCACCTTCACCCGTAGGAGTACCCAGTAGCACCAGCCCATGTCACTTGGGCACTTTTTTCCTTTGTCCTGTGCTTGACAACATGCCAGTGTTGCTACAGTTGGTGATATGCATTCTTTACCCACACACTGTTAACCTTACCACTATGTACTGCAATTGTCCCTCACTGCCCACTTGGCAATTCATGTTCCTTTGCACTGAATGACACTTCATCTCAGCATGTCAAATGACATGGTCCTCAACCTTGCACTTGTGTTGCGTCACAATAGAATGATTTACAATAATGGGCCACAAACCTGGACTACAGAAATATTGCACTACAGCACTTTAAAATAAACAGCACCTACACAACCACTTTGTCTCTGTGTAATGTGACACATCTACTTTGCTGGATGATTTGTGATACATATAACATGTCAATGGTCAGGGACTGTCAATATCAGAGTGCAGAAATAATGTGGCACAGATATGTATGCACAAGGGTCAGGATTTTTAAATTATCTGTGCTGCCTGTGCCTCATTTCTGAAGTAAAAGCAGCACAAACGTACAAAATATCATTGTAATCTGAAAGTTTGCACTGCTGTTGGTTTAAAAAGGAAGCAAATCCTGTGTAAAACTAGTATATTTCAGGCCAAAGGTATCTACAAGATGAAACTCAATGCTGTTCACATCCCCTACAAGACAATCATTGTGTATGTGACATTTCACTTAAAACATACATGCCACACCCACAACATACAGCAGGAATGGCTGTGTAAGAGTGTTTGGCCAATAACATCAGCTGGAAGTACAATTAAAAACCCATAGGTGTGAATTTTGTATACTTAACCTTATCAGAAATTGACACCACTCAGTTTATCAGGTTCACATGAACATCAAGCTGCAGGCAGATGTCCCACAGTGACCAAGATTCCAACACGGGACCCAAACGATGACAGCTTTAAAATCACACCTACCTGTCCAATACATGGGAACCATAGTCACCTTGAACAGTGGTATAAAAATGGATGGAAGATTCATAGAGATTTAGCTTTGTTGTGGCTGCCAATGTGACAGCTTAGTAGGAAGTAGAATTAACATGTCAAGAGTGGGATGTGGGTGCAGGACAGAATACACAGGCCAACATAAAATTGGCAATGCACACTCATGTAAAGACCCAGATTCCCCAAGCATATGACACATGCTGTAAAGGAATACCTAAAACTTTGATAACTATGCATAAAACAGAACTTAAAACTATGTCACACACCTATCCTAACCTATCCTAACTATACATTACCCAAAACTGGCCCTAACTACCCTATGTTAAACATGCTCACCACATTTAACTAAACACTCTAAACATTTACCCCCCACCACCCTTATATGATGGGAAACATGTAGGACAGCATATACTAACCTAAACAAATACTAACTAATACTAAACAATTATTTTTTTTGGTAAGTATATATATATATATATATATATATATATATATATATATATATATATATATATATATATATATATATATATATATGTGTGTATATAAATATATATATATATATATATACATATATATATTTTATAATACACAAAAGCCCCAACAACAACCCCCACCCACTCACAAACTAACATGTAATACTATAAACCCCCCACCCTCCAGCCTACTTAGCCTATCTAAACTAGTACAAACAGGATAAGGAAAGAGGAGGGAGGGGACGGAATTAGGGGTGAGGCAATGCATAACTTCATAGGTTTGCCCTCTTCAGAGTTTTTTAATAGATTTTAGCTTATGGCTATTCCTATCCACATCCTGCTGGAGAGTGTCAGGCTTTCTTAGGACCTTTCTCATGTCCCTCTGTAGCTGCGTGATTGCGGCCATGTCCAAATCATATGTTGTGGTGGTCTGTGTCCCTGATGTTGTCACTCCTGCAGGTGCCGTGGCCGGGGATGCGGGAAGTGAAGGTCCAGCAGGGGCTGTGGCTGTTGCTCCTGAGGTTGAGGGTGCAGCAGGTGGGGCTGATGTACTGGTGGTCACTGGCTGCAGTCGTGGCGACACCTGTTGTGGCCAATGCCGGGCCCACTTGGCTGAAAGCCCGCCATGTTCCTGTGGCTATCTCCCTACTATAGCGTCTTGCCATCATCCTGAACCCAGACTCCACATCCAAGATATGCCTCTATCTCACAGCCCGCCTCTGGAACTCCCTGATCTCAGCGGCATTCATGTTGGCAGCTGTAAAAATGAGACAGGCAACCATTAGTGTCATCATTGTGTGATGCATGTACAGATGATAATCTAACACTCTCCCTCAACTTGCACATGCAGTCTAAATCACAGTACAGATGATACATTGTCCCTGAGGAATGGCATGGCAATGCAGCCTAACCATCAGGTATTTAGCACAACAAGATGTGTACCAAATAAATTGATCTGCACATTTATGTAGTGCAATGTGTCACAATGCAAATGCTGCAAGTACTTAACATGGCACAGGCCGACTAATCCGTATCATCAGGATCAACTTCAAGGCACACAAGACCTTTGATTTGTATATGTAATTGGCAGGATGGAATGTTGTTGCTAATCATCAGGGGTCAGTGTTGTTTGGGACACATGCATGCTTGAATTAGATGTCTGTCATCTGCACTGTGACCATCACACCTACCTGCATATATGTTCCCCCTACCTCTGTGCCTCAGGGGGGATGGGTATGCAATCCATCATCACAACCGTCAAGGACAACCACGAAGCCATGTCCAGCTGTAAATGGATTTAGTGAGTGGAACACATGTGAGGAGGCCTGCCAACTAGGAGTGAGGTATCCATTGGTCAATCACTTCTTCATTCATGTTTCCATTTGTGGACAACCATCAACATCTGATCTGCCAACACATTTCCTAAATCACCCACATTGATGAAAGCACACATCTGGCCTTGACCTGCATGCACGCCTATAACATTCCACATAAGTGCCACCTAAATGGAGTATAACATTTGGGGATAGATGCTGGGGACATTCACCCATACAGTTCTACATGTACATTGCAATACAGGGATGCACAATTTTGTGTGGAAAACTGATGCATCACTGTCTTGTGTAAATGAGGGTATGACTTGCTGTCAATATTCCAACACTGGACCACCTCCAAATCAAATGTGTGCCTACATGTGGCTTCTAATCACCTTGTTCATATGCTACTGCCTATTTCACAGCACAAAACTCCCCAGATATGAATCTCTGCCTGTGAATGTCCAACCCTTGCATGGAACACTATGTCAAGCTCTAGTCAAGTCATATATCAGATCACGTGCCAGCTCATCATATCTTGCAATGAGTACAAAACACAAGAGTCAACCACACAACAGCTGCAATCACAACACAGGACAGGCATTTTCACACTTACTGGTCCTCAAATCGAGCCACTTCGCCGATGGTATAGGGAGCCAGTCCACCTATAAGACATGGAAAGGAGATATATGCTCAATGTCTGATCACTGTAAAAACATGTGGACAACATATCACAGTGTGTGACTTTTATATGAGTGAGCTGAAGATCAGGCATGTAAACACTCCATCAGACATACCACTGCAAACTTGCATTGACACTGACACTCTAGTGAGGGATAGCCACACATATGCACACATGCACTGGGCCTAACAATCATGTGGTGCTAAACCAGACTACAAAGTTTTGTGGCTAATCCGTTTCATATGGTACTCCACGTCATGATCTGTAATTGGGTGACAATTGCAATGGCACTTCCCAGGTGCACTGCAATACAAGTGACTCAGGTATTGTGGCTTGTGCAACAAGGGACAATGATGTGATGAACATGTGGGTCAATTTTCAGTCAGCAATTTTCATGCATTCAGTGGTCTATAACAGATGTGGCACTGTTGCATGTAGGTAATAAATGCCCCATTGGCAGCGTCCCCTATGCCGTATATGCCCCCTATGCCAACATGATGGCAGGGATCATGTGTGTGTAATGATGACAGTGTAGCGCTAAACATTTTATAGCCCACTTTACTGTCCCAAAACTGTGAAATATGGTATGCTAACAGTGTCTTAGCTGATCTTCATTGACCGGATGCATGGGCACAGGCGTAGTCATTGCACCTGAAATGTGTCACTCAGGGCCATATGTGCCTATATCAGATTTTGTGATTCACACATTGTGAGACTTAGCAACTAGCAATTAGCAAGTAGGATGATCAGAGGTAGAACACTCAAAATTACACTGTTTGCAACTCAAAAATAGGGTAGCAAATGACCTACCTCTTGAATAATGATGAGGTAGGTCTCATTTTGCAAACCCCTTGGGAATGGGGGTACTCACAGGGATGCTGGCCTGCTGGGCTCAGCAGAACACCTTGTCTGTGACTGCTTTCATAGTGGGATGTAAATATTTGTTTAATTGCAGCCTTCTTTCAGCAGGGGTGAACAGAAAGTATTTTCAAAACCGATTTTATTACTGGAAACATATTTGGAAGCAGTCAGTGGTGCGTGGCACAACTTCCTGCTCAGAAAACCTTTTTGGCCATGCATTCACAAAGAGGAAGGGTTCCCATGGGGACCACTCCCCTTTTGCAAATGGGTTAGCACCAACTTAAAACAAATAGTAACTGCAATTGCTTTGTGCCAGCGTTTGTGCCCAAGAAGAAAACAAATAGCCGCCTGCGACTCGATAATAGGATAGGAATGCCTATTCCTAAATGCCACTAGACAACCCTGTTTTGTGATTGTGCAATGTGATAGCAGAATGGCAAATTTTGGGTTGTGCATTTGAATTAATATTTGTCTTAATGTAAACACAAAAAGTCAGTATACTATGCCGTTTGTGAAAGTTATAAATAGCTCGGTACATATGGCCCGAACAGTGGTCGGACATGGCTCAAAGAAATTATGGACTGCATTGTTAACATGTATAAACATGAGTAATACATCTAAGTACTGGTACACTAATAGTTTGTTCAACTTGCTTTCCGCATGGCCACAAACATTGCATGCAGCACGTCAAGACATCTGCTACTGTCACTCAAGAGCATTCTACTGTACACATTTGTCAATGTGATACTCACCAACAGGGCCACCGATCACCACACCCAGGTGGTCCAGTAGGTCCTGTTCTCATGCCACCAGGTCAGCCCAGCGATGCTTCAGCTGGTGCTCGTTCCGGGAGGTGTTAAAGACTCGTTTCAGGTAGAAGAGCACCTTTACCCAACTCAGCCGCCTTGCCTCCATGTGATACCCCTGTATCACACAGTCCCCTGCCTCCAGCATCATTGGAAGAAAGTGGCACACCAGCCACACAAAGGCCCCAAGCTCCTCTTCAACCTTGCGACTCAGCTTCACCCTTCCCGACATGGTACAGTACAGTATTTCAACAAGAAAATGAAAAATAAAGGAAAATAAATTTGAAAAAATTAAGCTTACAAACCCAAATTACAGACCCAAACTAACCCAACTAATCTAACCCCCAAACAGACACCCGACAGTACAAATACATTTCAGACAACAATAAAATACACAAAAACACTTACGCAGGTACAATATACAATCAGGATACATCAAAAGACAAAAAATAGACTACAAAAGATACAATATACACACTCCACAAGAGAGCAACACACATCCACATAGTCAGGAAAAATCACAGACTGCAAAGTGAAAGTGAAAGTATACCCACTGTACCATATCTGTAAACAGTGTTTACTATTACATCCCTTGCTGTCCTCTTTGCACCCCGTTTTCCGTCTTGCGTGTATTGTTTTGACACATACATAGTTTGTATGAATATATTCTAATACAGAGCAACCTTTGTGTGGACAAATATGTAACAGGTCAGTAATGGACAAACATGAAGGGCTCATCACTATGTTTGTACACAGGGTAGGGCTCAGAACTTCCCACAGCAACAGGGAACGTCAGTGTCTCTGTGCAGATTATTCTCACAGCTAGTTACCATGCAAGCCCCCTCGAAAGTTGGCAGCAGAAGTGAATCTGTGTCTGGACCATCAGGGCACAAACATGGATTGTCCTTACATACACAAGACTAGCCCTTGTTTCTGGGCTGAGACACAGTAACAAATCTAGGAATACAGCCATAGCACACTGTCACTGTTAGGCACTAATGAATACATGCAAAACTAGACAAAGGATGGGGGCTGGATTACCCGCCTGGAAACCAGGTGCCAGAGTAAATACAAAATTCAATACAGTTGAGGACTGATAGTACACTTACCAAACACACTACCCCAAGAGGAAACGGAGGGCAAGGGAACCAACTAGGAGGCAAGTGCAGACACAGAGAACAGGCTCTGGTTGATGCAAAGACTGTGACAGGTCTGGCTAACAGGAAGTAGGCTCTGTCAGGAACCAACATGAACAAGGCTGAAAAACAGGGAGCAGAGTCTGACTGAACAAGCAGGAACAGCACTGTGTAAACATAGAGCAGTTTCAGGTGTAATCAGGACTGTAACAAAATCCAACAAGGGCTCTCATACGCAAATGAATTGTACTCCAATGCACGATGAGGAGCTTCAGGGAATGGCAGATTCTAAGCAGTTCAAGGCAGCAGCAAGGCCAGGGCAGAGTCACATGGCTGGACTGCACGTGAGAACTCACAGGTGTGTGCAGCTTCAGTCTCTTACAAGTCCTGGAAGAGAGAATCCAGTATAAGGGGACTACTGGACTTTTCCCATAGGAAGCTATGGACAGAAGATTACAGGTCTTACCGACTACCAGGCAGTGCATTATGGGACATGAAGTCCATGCAGGCTAATGTAATTGTTCTATAGCATGCAATATAGAAAAGGGAAGCAAACAGGAGTCAGAATGAGAGGCATGGACTGCGCAGGGCATGTGTTGTGACCAGTGCTTGTCATACCTGGGACACTCATGCTGTCCATTTTCAGGGTTGATGCACTTCTTGTCACACAAGCTCCTTGCAGAGATAGCAAATGTCACACTTATTAATGTCAGGGGTCTGTTCATACATTCCTGTTACCAATGATATTTCACATCCACTGCCTCATGTATGATGCACTTATTTACCTTATGATTGAAGATGTCATAGGTGAGTGTCACGTGCTACAGTAGACCATGTTGGCAACATGGATGTCTGTCATATGCTGTGGTCCTATGATTTCGCCCTTCATATGTGAAGTTGAAAAGATGTTTTTTTACAAACTGGGTGTGATGTTTGCTGTACAATCATATGCATCACATGTGATGTTGCATGAGAAGTAGTCAGATTTGTCTTTGTGACATGCTCCCTGAGGTGATACTCACATTCCTAAATAACATGATGCATAAAAAAGTACCCATTGCAGGATTAAGTGAGAATGTGAGGTGTTTTATTACATATCATAACAATGTGTTTATAGTGACTATTGTTGAAAAACTTTTTAAACTATCTGCTGCCTGCGACGCATTCCTGCAGCTGTGTTTGGATGTTCCCCCTCAATTTCCCTGGCACCATCCGCCTCCTCCTCCTCCTCCTCCTCAGGCAGTTCTTGTTCGGGTTCAAATAGGGGGATGTTCCTCCTAACACAAATGTTGTGCAGTATGGCACAAGTCAATATGATCTTGCAGACCATTTCTGGGGAGTATAGGAGGTTGGCTCCGGTGATGTCCAGGCACCTGAATCTGGACTTAAGATGCCAAAGGTCCGTTCAACAATGGTGCGTGTCCTCCGATGTGCCTCATTATAGACACACTCTGCTGCTGTGTTTGGGTTGGGGAATGGGGTCATGATCCATGGCTGGATCCCGTAACCCTGATCAGCTGAAAAAGAAAATAGGAGTAAATATTTTCTTGTTGCTTGCACCAGGAATGTCATGTAGCATGGCAGTTGATATCTTGTGTCGTCTGTGACTCATATGTGTTTGTGGCCTTGTGTGAGATCCTGGGCTTCTGTGAGGTTCTTCCAGCATTGGGTTGTTTGACTTGACAACTTGTGTTTGGCTCATTGACCTGATATCTATGGTTTAATTTCCAATCTGCAACTCAGTGTGTGTCTCCCATCCGTTGTGTAGTGAGCTACATGTTTTAGTGTGCTTTCACTGGCGGGGACATGATACTTCCACACACACAATAGATTCTAATGTGGTGGTAACATGGTTGCACTCCATGGCCTGGACATCCCATCCACTCAGACATATGTCATTGCAGATGAAAAGCAGAAGTGAGGCCCTTTGATTAGGCTTGGTGACAATGCCCCATACATCTCCCTAAGTTGACAGCACGGAGGTGTACAGTATTGACAATGCACAATTGTCCCATGTGTGACTTGGCTCTATGTAGACCTTTGTTGTTTCCTCTGCCAGTGGCTCATGTGCAACCGTGCACCTACACTACAGAACTTGCTCCAGGTTAACTGGCTAACTGTCTTGTGGAGGTGGACGTATCTGTGCAGGAAGGGCCACCTCCCTGTAAATCTGTTATTTTGAGGGAGAATTGTCTCTTTCAGTGTGTACAGCAGTATGCAGTTTGCATTATTGGCACATCAATATGTGTTCATAGCACAGTCCACTTCCTTATTGCTAGCTGGCAACGTCACCCCAGGAGTGATGTGTGATGTTGGGACTGCCTCAGTATTTCCATGTCACCTACATGTGAGTCAGCATCATCATGCTATGTGTCTCATGGTGTCTGACCTGCAGAAACACACATTGCACACCCCTTCCACAGTACTTATTGATTGGGAGGGTGTGGGATTGAATATATGGCCTTCTGTAATAGTACATGGTTCACCTTCCAAGTTGTAGTTCCAGTGCAGGCCATGCCATTGTCACTGTGTGATTTGATATTGGTCCCTTGTAGCTCTAGACTGGCATCTATTGTTATTGGCAGCCGTCATTTGTCCATAGGTGTGTATCCCATTGTGTCAGGGTGTACCATATACCTCCATGTGTTACACCTCAGTGTCTTCCTGCCCACATGTCAATGTAGTGGTGTACGTATTGTGTGTCTTACAGGGTTGCTGTGCCATGTGTACATTGCTAGGTTTATGGACTTACCGACAAGAAGGCCATTGCCATATCATCCGTCCTGGAAGTGCCGATTGATGGTGCTGTGGTAAAAGATGAAGGAATCATGTATACTCCCAGGATACTTGGCCAAGATGTTGGTAAACAATCCCTGGTGATCAACCAAGGCCTGCACATTTATGGAGTTGGTGTGCTTTGTGTTCCGGTATAGATTCTCTGCTGCAGCAGGTGGTACAATCCGGACATGGGTGCAGTCAATAGCACCAACCACATCCGGGAAGCCATGTATTTGGTTAAACCCCTGTTTGGTCTCCTGCTGCTTCTGCTATGTGTTGGGGAAGCTGATGTGGCGGGGTGTGCAGGAGATGATGGCATCAAGGACCTTGGGAAGGAAGGCGGAGAATGAGGGTTGTGATACTCCAGCAACCCCATTGTGTCTGCAGGCTGGCTGTTATCTGTGGCTCAATTTGGCGCAGCAGCTGCTTTAGGGCTTGCCAGTTCAGTCTGTTCCCTGAGGCCCAGGAGGCTTGTCCTGTTTCTGAAGACCCTCTCCTGCCTTCTGCATTGCCTTTGGGGTCCACGTTGGTGTGGTGGTAGCTGCTGCTATTGGTCCTGTGCTCTGCGTCATCTGGCATGGTGCATGAGTAGCACCTCCATGTCATTCTTCTTGAGCAATGATGTTGCTTGTGTGTGTTTTCCTTAAGTAATGGTGTGTTTACCCCATTTTAACGCAAGCCCTAACCCAGGCATTCAAATTTGATGCAAATTGGGCTTTGCAGCTTTTTTCGGGTCCACATCCCTGCCGTGCGTCATATTTGCCCAGGTGGATAAATATGGCGCACGGGTGTTTGATTCATTTTTTGGATGTGAATGCCTACCTTGCATCTCATTGACGCAAGGCGGTTTCACGCATCCTTAAAATGACGCAAACTCAAATATTTTGACGCTAGATGTGTCTGGTGTCAAAATATAAATATGGAGTTAAGTTTGCGTCAGATTTGTGTAAAACAAAATGACACTAATCCGGCGCAAACAGAGTATAAATATGCCCCTAAGTCATCACCCATAAGAAATCTCAAAAACCAGGATGGATAATATTTAATGCTAGAGTATATAAATGTTTAATGTTCAACATGCATTTACAGTGAAAAAGCCCTAAAAGCTATTTTGACTGTAGAAGTGTTGGCTGTTCCATAGGAAAGGTTTGGTTACAATATTCCTTTATATAAATATTATCTCCCCCTAGGAAACAGCTACAAATTACATTTTGGGATTTTTTTAAATATTTATTACAAGTCCAATTCACTGGTGAAGTCAGATCTGTAATACATATTTGGGAAGATGATTTTTAAAACATTACCTTTGCTCTGCTTGAAGTCCCTTGAAGCTAAATCTGCAATTTGCTCTCATACTTCTGCCAGCCAGTAGTTAACATTTCAATAGCTGTGAGCTTGGTCCCAGGACAGGGACAAAAGGCCTTGGGCGTGGAGAGATGTTATTTTGCTCTTGACAGGATGGATTGAAGGCTGGGCCCAAGGACTTGATTAATTTCAAAGAGACCTACCCTGCCACAAGCAGATTTAGCTAACACCCAGGTCTGCGCCCTTCTATTGTCCCTCAGCCAGACAGGCCTCTATCACAGCGGGCCTCTTGTTGGTATCATAATGTCAGCTCCTGCTGGAGTGTCAAGCCCTGCTTAACAGGTCTGATGGGCTTTTCCAGAAAACATTTTAGGTGCACTTCAAAGGCGGGAAACATAATTCAAAAACTATTTGAGCTTATCCACTGTCTGGTTGGTGAACACTCAGCTTTCTTTGTCCTACCAAACCTCTGTCTCTGAGCTTGTTAGAGGGGCAGGGACTGCCCAATAGTGGAGTTTAGTGTTAGATGTGGGAGGACACTAGTTTTGCAATGCTACCCTCTCTACACACCCCCAGTGTTTAGAGCCCAACTTTAGTGTGGCCAAAGACTTCAGCCATCTTAAAATAGTACTAGGAACCTTTTCCCAATTGGTTAGGGTATCCTCAGGGGTTATTCCCACCCACTAGGTGGTGGCAGGCATAAATGTGGCATCTCTAGGCACTCATTTGAGAACACTCCTGGACCTGTGGAAGATCAAAAGACAAACATGCCTGCTGTCTGGGACCTGAAAAGAGTCTAAAAGACTGGACCTGCTCCCCCTCTTGTACCCATGAAACATAAGTGGACCCAAGGTGTCATACTACTGGTCTCCTGGTAAAGTTACAGGAACACAACTAGCAAAAAGAGGTCTTCTCTTGTAACTCCCCAGCTCACCTGTGGTGACTGGAACTGGACTGGACCCTACCGTTGACCTCTGCCGCCACTCTGTGAGTCTCTAAGTGCCTCCTCTGAGGTACTGGGCTGTGAGTATATACTTCTGTGGTAGATTGGGACTTATAGAACTAAAGTCTGAAGGTAAAATCTCTGAATAATCAAACCTGGTTAGTGTATCCAATCTACACTCCATCACAGTCAGCATCAAATTGTGCCTTGGTCATGGTCTATTGCAACCAATAACTATCATCTTCACTTGGTGAGCTGTAGCAATATTTCTACTTAAAACTATTCATATTCACATCTCCGATTTCTGTGACTGGATTTTTTGTCATTTTGGTGTCATTTTCTTTATTAAATTTCACTAAATAGCCCTAATTCATTTCAGGATTTTTATTGTTATACATTTCAATGTTATTGCTGTTTTAATACTTTTGAAAATACTTTACACATTGCTATTATGTTAAGCCTTTCTCCTCTGTGCCATAGCTGCCATTATTACTTGAGGTGGGTACTTACCCCCTCAACTAATAACCCAGTTTCAAGCAAATATAATCACAAAATGTGCTAACACAGGTTTGCATCTAAAAGTATAGCGCCGGCTTGCACAATTCCAGGGTGCCAGCCGGGTGCCATATTTATGGAATGGGGCAATCTGGCGCAAAGGGTGGGCTAGCGTAAAAAAAAAATTACGTTAGCCGGGTGGGGGTGGCAGTATGGAGATGGGTGTTTAGCACCAAAAAATGATGCTAGGCTGGTTAGAGTAAAAAAGATGACTCTAACCAGATTAGCGTCACTTAATGGTACTAAACCTACCATGCCATAAGACTCTTGCCTTAGAAAAGTAAGGAGTCATGCCCACCACCCCAGTGGCCAGCACAGGGGACAAGGGTCCCCTGGGCATGGCCATTGCACCCTGTGCCATGTATGGGGGCCCATATCTGGGCCCCCATGGCATTTTTAAACAGAAAAGTGAATACTTACCTTTACTTACCTATACTTACCTGGGATGGGATTCCCAATCCTCTGCTGTCCCTCTGGTGTGGGTGGGGGTGTCCCTGGCCCTGGGTTGGGCACCTGTGGACTCATTTCATAGTGTTCCACCATGGAAATGAGCCCACAGGTCCCCTAACGCCTGCCCTGACCCAGGCGTTAAATAATGGCATTAAGCAAGCTTAGCTCCATTATTTAGGACCACCTCCCTCCCCTGCACAATTTTTGCACGGGTGGATCAGTAAGGTACAATGACCTTATAGTAATGTTTTGCCAGGGAACGCCTACCTTGCATCTCATTGACGCGAGGTAGTTTTCCGCAGGCAAAAAATCACTGTAACTCCAATAGTTTGAAGCTTGATAGGTCTAGCGTCAAAATATAAATATGGATTTAAGTTTGCGCTGAAATAGCATTAAAAAATTATGCTATTTCAGCGCAAACAGAGTATAAATATGACACTTAGTACCTGTATATGTATCCCATGCAAGTCCCACAGGACAGTACATTTACACATTTCCAAAAGTATATGAGCTCTGAGAAAATCAACACTGTACATACACTGTATATCAACAAAACATAAAATGCAGTTTCATACAGATGACGGCATCCCCACGAGCTCAAACGGGTACTGGAAGATAACACACAACAGTGCTTTTGAAACAATACAGCCCAAGTGAGAAAACAATCATAATGAGTAAGGGAGTTCACCTCTGCCTCAGGAACCGCATATCTACTGAGAAAAGAGAGGCAGAAACAAGAATATCAACTAGATCATATCATAAATAAGTAAAAAGGAAATATAATCCCACCAATGACTAAGATACCCGTATAGTGCTAAGGGCAAAATCTACAGGTGCCCAATTAAATCCACATAGTAGCAAATGCTTACCAATATGTATCCTAATAAGTATGATGTACAAAGATATACTATTCAATGCATAGCCTACTACCTGGGCACCCAAAAACTCATAATTACACAAACTGTGAGAAAAAATATATAATATTTAAAATGGATTCTTATCTGTGATAGGTTCAGGATCTCTTGTGTTAGAAGAAAGGGTAGGGGAGTGCCTCCAAGGACTCCACGACAACTGAGGGGGGCCCTTCCTTTACCCCTGTAAAAACAAAACAAAAGTACAATAGACATATGAAGGTTAGGCAATGGCAATTTTTAACAAGAGCATTGATACAAACTTATACATAGCCTTCTCATAGCATAACGGGATCTCAACTACAATTATCCAAATTTCTAGATGTGTACTTCCCTAGAGGCTTCAAGAATCATTCAAATGTATACTCAGCCCTTCATCCTGATTAAAACCCCCTGGGCTTTAGGTTTCAAGATCAATGATAAGGCGAGATTCCCTCTGTCTCATCCTCAGGACCCGATTGTCACCCTTGGGGTTATATGTCACGTGTTCCACTGCAAAATATCAAAGCTGAGTGAGGTCCCCCTGATGCCTATCCTATAAACATCTGGTGACTGGATATTTATTGTCAGCAGGGTCAATCGGCCTGAGGTGTTCCATGACCTTCTTCTTGACAGGACAAACAGTACTGCCCACATAACACAAGGAGCAAGTGCAGACCAGGACTGTAAATCACAAATTAGGAACTGCATGTAAGGAACTGTTTAATCTTGTGTGTTGTACTCAAATGGTGTCAAATTCCTTAACCATCCTACTGTTTTTGCATGCCTTATATCTGCTGCACGAAAAGAAACCCTGAAGGCTAGAATCGTTTATGCCCTTGGTAGCGATGATGTGATTACGCATGATGAAATTCTTGAGGGTACCTGATCTACGGAAGTTGATCCTATGTCTATCTCCAATCTACTTCCCAATTTTAGGGTCACTTCTCAAAATACCCTAGTGGTTGGGCAGAGTTTTTCTAATCAGTTTCGAATTGCCATTATAAGTCACAATCACTCTCTTGGCTGTTTCTGTGGATGTGGTGACTTTATTGTCAAACAGAATAGTTTCTGTTTTGACCTGGGATATTCTTTTAACAGATTTGTTGAGGACCCATAAAGGGTACCCTCTTTCTTTGGAACAGGCCACAATTGTTTTCTGTTCTTCCTTGAAGGATGTCTCCATACTACAATTTATCTTGGCGCTGAGGAGTTCTGCATAATGGATGCCCCATTTTAGATTCTCAGGATGGCCGCTTAATGAATGGAGAAGGCTATTGCTTGCTGTAGGTTCCCTGTGTAGGTGTGTCCTGATCTCCCCCTTCACAATCTCAACCAGGACATACAAGTATTATCTCCTACTGTTGCTGATGGTATATGAGAAGTATAGGTTCAGGGAATTTTTAGTGAGTTTGGCTGCACACTCACTGACACTGCTCTGAGACCCCTTGCAAGTAATGGAGAGGACCTTGTTAGACCTGAGCCATAAAATTACCTGTTCCACGTCCTCATTTGAGCGTGTCACCTTTGAAGACCTGTTCCTTCCACCAGCACAGGAAAATATTTGGAAAGCTGGAGGCAAAACAGGATCCCATTGCTATCCTGTGAATTTGTCTGTACAATGAGCCTTTGAAGAAAAAAATATAATTTTTCAGACAGTGCCTCATCATCTCTTCAATCATACTGGTATGTTCCAATTATCTTACAGGTCTAGCCCTCAGGAAATGTTTGCACACAGTAATCTCTTTTTCATGGTCACTGATGGTCTACAGGGAATCGACATCTAGGCCCATATTTATACTTTTTGATGCACAACTGCGCCAACGCAGTTGTGCGTCAAAAATTTTAACGCCATTCCAAAGCGCCATGCGGGCGCCTTATTTATTGAATGACGTTAGCCGGCGCAGCTGACTGGTGTGCGTCGAAAAAAATGACTCATACCAGGCAGCGCCGGCGTAGGGGAAAATGGAGCTTGGGCGTCAAAAAATGGGGCAAGTCAGGTCTGAGTCAAAACTTTCAGGGGCAAAATTCCTTTTCTCCACTTGGTCCACTATATCTCCTCATTTTTTTAAGATCCTGCATTATCACCTCATGAAAGGTATCAATATTATGTGGCATACTGGGGAGGAAAGTAGAGTGAGGTTTAAACTTTCTGGGAAGGCAGTCATCATGAACTATCCCAAGATGTTCAAGACAGTCCCTATGTCCTCCCCAGCCCTGTTTACCTCCACATGTGTTTCCAACGCATGTAAGGTTAAGAAAACATCTTTGTGTCCAATGATAATAGCTTCTGATACCAAATCATTCACTCCGGCCTGTGAGAACTCCCCTACAGTGCCCTTCATTTGGTGCCATTTAGAGAGCTTCAATTTCCTAACAACTTTAAATAGGTCTATCCTGGTACCTACATAATTAATTTTGTGAAGGAGCACAAAGAAAGGCCTAGGCAAAGAAGATGTTTTTCAGTTTCTATTAAGTTCTCAATGGGAGAGATTAATAACAGTCTGATTTAACAGTACAGGATCCATTACTCTGTCTTGCAGGGACTTTTTGTAGCACTTCCCACTTGCCCCTGTGATTTTCTTCAATTCCTCTGCCAAATCCTGTGTCTCCTCTGCCTACTCCTCCTCATCCCCTTCCTCTTTCCCAGATTGTTAGTCCTTTTATCTTGTTGCTTGGAGCCATTGTCTCGCGGGCTATCTGGCGATTCTTTCTCTATAGTCTGTATTGGTCTAAAAAAGTCATTGATTTTCTGCTGGCATTAATTTCTGAAGTTCTGCTTCTCGCTGTCACTGGGTTGTCCGTCTCCTGACCAGTATTTCCTTCACTGTCTTCAGATGCACCCTGGTTGATCAAGGGGTCCTCCTGCTTACTGCTCAGCTCATTAATTTCTTTGTCATATTTTACGGTTGTATGTTACTGTTACGCCACTGGTATAGCCTTCATAGGCTCTTTGTAATTTATACTGTTCTCTACTTCATGTTTCCTAGGACAAGTATTCATCTTTTGTGTAAATTTCTCAATGACCTCTTTCTCAATTCTTATTTCATGTTCCAGTTTAAGAGCTGCAATTTCTTTCAATAGTTTATCCCTATACAGCCATGCGTATTTAATATGGATGTCTAACATTCTGCGTGAGTTTGTCTCCAGGTTCTCAGCCCACTCCTGCAGTATGAGGAAATTAGGACACTCATATGAGGGGATAATATCTATTCTAAGGCCCTGGGGGGCCATTCCAGTGTGCACATAGTTTTGCAGTGATGTCGCCTCCCACCACTTTGAGATTTCTGACCTACTTAGATTTTCTAATTTTCTCAATTTATCTTTCACGTCCTGTCCTCTATATGTTCCTTTCGATGTTGCCCCCACCAGGTGGCTACTCACAAACAGGGCTAGAACTGCTACCCTTCACGTGCTCTCAACCCTCTCCGTCATGTTGTGCATACACACTGTTCAGAGTCAGACCAGAATACTCCAGTCACAATAATAATTCTGCACGCAATCCCCTGTCTACCAATAGACAGGTTCCCACTGCCAAGAACAATGCGTGCAATCAGGAGATCCCAACTGATCCACATTCCTTGGTCCCCACGGACCTAAGTGGGAGGATGCTGAGAAGTAGCGACCGGCCCAGGGGAATATGCTGTGCATGTTCTCCAACCCGCTTGGAATACCTCCCGATCCGGCCCCTGCCCTTCCCAGCTCTTCACCTCAGTAATGCTGAAGCAGAGCCTCAGATAGATGCAACATATTGTTGTTCATCTGCGAAAGACAGGCTGGTCAAGGTCCCAAAGGATACAGTTGTCCAGAAGAATGCTCAGTATCACCAGTATGGGTGACATCTTGGAGTGGCCCACGTTCCATGTACTCTCGATTGGAAAGACAAATGCTGTAAAAGTATCAACAAGCTCATACTTGGTATTTGCAGTACAATCACACGTACAAATAAAACTGGTGTGTATGCCTGACAAACCCCGTGTAGTCTGTACTGGTGGTCCATCCCGTAAGTTGGAGTCACTGTTTCGGCCACTCCAAGTTGACACCCACACTGTTGATAAGAATTATTGGGTTTTGTTCCTTGTACATGCACTTACCTTTCTTTTGTGTTTTTTATGTCTCCTTGTTCTACATATACACTTGGTACACCTGAAATCGATGAGTGACCAAGGCCGCAGTGACAGCTGAAACGCATCTGTGTTTGGAGTAAACATAATTTGCATCACATCCGAGTGAGCACGTACTTTCTACTTTTTTGATGTGTATGTATAGAAAATATATATATATATATATATATATATATATATATATACTGTATATATTTATATTTTCTTAAGTTAAAGAAGTATAATTAATGTTACATTTTAAGTTAGAAATATATATTTTATTTAATGACACATTGAAAATACATTTTTAACTTGGTTTAAAAATTCTAAAAAATACTAAACTGAAAGAAAAACCTAACTTATCACCAAGGTTGCTACAAATTAATTAAATAAAAGTGTTGGAGATGTTCTGTGATTTTAATGTATAGTTTATCAAAGATAATATTTAAATATTTATCACTATATTGCAATTCATTTAAATTGTAATACAAAGTTTAGGAGACTGTGGGGGTTATTCCAACTTTGGAGGAAGTGGTAATCCGTCCCAAAAGTGACGGTAAAGTGACGGATATACCACCAGCCGTATTACGAGTGCATTATATCCTATGGAACTCGTAATACGGCTGATGGTAAATCCGTCACATTTGGGACGGATTACCACCTCCTCCAAAGTTGGAATAACCTCCTGTGTGTTGTGCATTTTATAATGTAGAAAAGGGCTAGTATTATTTGTTTAATATTATTTTATATATTTATTGTATAGTAAATTATTTTATTCAAAAACAAAAAACTTTATTACATTTCCCTATATTTTTCTGTATGAAGATCTCTGTCCCAGTGGCAGTGATATACAGAAACAGAGGGAAAGTAACTAATACTAAGTTTAATTTTGTGAATTTAATAGTGGGAGTTTCAACACCCCATTTGAGGGGGTGGAACTCTTAAGTCTACACCTAGGTGTAAAACTCCACTCTGAAATGGTTAATTGCACAATTGTGGACAGCTATATCTGGGTGTTTGAGTAGATCTAACCATGAATAGATCTACACATGCAAACTCAACTTTGTGATTTGGGTTTATAGTATTTGATTAATAAAATGTCCTGTTACTCCTAGAAATGTTCCTAGATCAAGTGGGCAACTTTACAATTACTATTAAAAATATTTAGACACAGAGATTTTGCATTTAGAGGAGAATATACAAAGTAGAACTCTATTGTATTTTTATGAAATTAAAGTGGTCTGCTTAATGTGCATAAACTGAAATAAAAGGACACATAAATCATTTACAAATACTAGTACCAATGGCATACTCAGCCATTTTCATTCTGTAGGTCTGCCTCTCATTTATTTTTTAACACCAAAACTCTACTTTCTTTATCCTCTCCTACTACTTAAACACAAATCCTAAATTACTCTGAATGTAAATTCCCTAATCGGCAAAATACCCTTATAGTTCATTACCTATTTCTCAAAGTCCTGCTACATGGACTAATAAAGGATTTCAAAATTAATTTCTATTGACATCCAAAACTGCACCTATGCTCTATAAAGTAAATCTCATCAAAAACATTCAGACCAATATATGCTTTTCAATGACTTTATGCTGTCCAAATGAATTTCTAGTTATTTTTTGCTGTTTGCTTAAGGTAAAGTTATAGTGCTGTTTCAAGATGGTAACTTGAACTAAATACACAAATAGATGTCCCTGTTTACAGATATTGGCTAATCAGTACAGTCATTCAAGTGAATGGGCCCAAACCTATTTTTAGTTCACTTTCAGTAACATTTCAAGTTTTTAGAAATGTGGAATGCTCATAAATATTGTCTATGAATAATATCTGAGTACCTAAGAGCAACCTACTGCAAAACATATGGGGCCCTGCCATGGTGGGCTTTTCTGACACATGGCGGAGCTGAGTGCCTTTGTTATGAACCTGCAGAGCATAAACTGATTTCATTTAACCCAATATTTCAGATCCTACAGCTCAGAAACTGTGAGCAAGGTTTGCCTATTTCTGCTTCTGATATATGCTCTTTGAAAATAAAGCACTAACTCAAATATCAGATTAATTAAAATAAGTTTACACAGTGCAGGTGCATGAAACAGGTGCTCAGCTCTGTGCTTCACAGGCAAATCCCACCATGATATGGCCCATGATTTTTCTGTAGAAATGTGGCTCCTGTTCAGAGGAAAGTAGGGGGATCCCGCCAGATCCCTTTTCTGCCAACTATTTCTGGGCCTGAGCTGGGAAACATGCTAAATATGTCCTGGCATCATTTTCTTGCACACAATACTGCAGTGCCCTCACATTGTCTGCATTCCATTTGGTGTAACAACCTGCAGGCAGTAAGGGAACTTTCTTTTCTCTTGCAACTGGTCCCAAAACAAAGGCCTGATTTAAAGGACCATCCTCCCTCCTGTTTTTTAAAAATCATCCTGGCTGGGGGCCTTCTGAAGCCGAACAGCTAGATGACAATGGAAGGAAACAATTGCACAGGGGTTGTTATTACTTCACAAGTCTGTAAGAGAAACCATGATTTGGAGGCAGGTTTTTAACTTTACTCAACTCCCGTTATAAGAGATGTACTCGTACTATAAGAATGCTTGATAAATCTGTCAGTATGAGTAATTACGTAAATATTGATTGAAATGGCATCTACTAACATTGTGTTCCTGGGAAGATGGAGTCATTGGTTAATGTTATCAGTGTCCCCTGGGAACAGCAGTGCTCACTCCCAAACGTTTGTTTTCCTATACCTTTGATGTGTTTCTGTGCAGGAGCAGGGCACCCATCAGGGGCCGATGTAGTTGGACAGCAGGGACCCACTATGTTCACAGTATGGACTCCATCTCCCCTGTTGGGTAACAGTAAAATATGCTGAGGTTTCCTATGTAATTTGCCTGCACCAGGACACATTCAGCAGTGCCTGCACATTACTGTATTTGTTTTCCGCTCCGAACAACAGCTTGCAGGCATTGAGAGGGTTTTCCTATTTTGGGTTCCAGCTGAGCCCGAAACAAAGGCTGAATTTAAGGAGCCATCAACCCTCTTGTTGTTCAAGTATGGTTCTGGGTGGGAGCTATCTGGAGTCAGACACATAGATGCCAATGTAATGGAAGAAAATAAAAACACACAGCTTGTTATCATTTCACAAGTACTTAAGAGAGAATCTACTCGATGTGGAAGAAAGCTTTTGACTTAGTCCAATCCATGTAAAAGATGTGCATGTACTGTAAGGATGTCAGATGAATGGGTCAGAACCATTATTTACTCAAATAAGTATTTAAATACTTAAATTTTTTTAATTATTTTATAGTCCTACTTATCTCATTGTAGGGTGTCAGAGTGCTTGACATCACACACAGAGTCACAATAAATCATATGTGTGCAAATATAAAAAAAATGTTACATAAGGCAATGAGGGTTAATAAAAGTGTAGGAATCACATATCATCCACATCTGTAGACATATGTTAAGAGTGAATGGTCAGGAGAAACATAAAGTCAGGATATAAAACATTGAAAAGACAAAATTTGAGAGAAGGGGGGCATAAAGGTGCAGTCGCATCATCCCTTTCATACATATATAGCACAAAAATATGACTAATCCTATTGGAAAGCCACCTCTTTGGTTCCTTCGCACGGGAACACCTCTTAAGGTTAGTTCCTATTCTCACATGGCCTCTCTGGGGTTATTTCCATTTATGGAAGTAGAAGGCTCACACACCTAATAGTGTCATGCATCATCATTGGCTTCTACTTCCCACCCTGATAGGTCCAATGCCACCAGGGCGGACACAACCACCTGCCTCCTCTAAACAGGAGCAAGTTCTTAATAAGTAATTAGTGGATAAAAGGACCGGGATCCAGATTCATAAAAATACCTTGTGTATTACCCCTGGTAGTGCATTTAATAATGGGAAACACAGGTATTGTTAAAAACAACATACTGTGAAATCACAATAATAATGTTTTGTGTCACCTGTGCAAGCCAACATGTTTTTGCCCATTTTTTACAAGCCACTAAGGGTCTCGGGCATTCGTCAGGGCCAAGGACCACTACTCATCTAACTCTAAATCTCTAGTTCCACCCTACAAAAAATTTGTGTAGGGAACCACATGCATAAATTCTTACCTTCAGTAAGGTTAATGCTTCAAAGAGCACCCTGAAATTGAGAGCCTCTCATTTCTTGGTCCTTGAGAGAGGCAACTCCCTTTATAGTCAGACCTTCATCAAAAGGGGCATTATTCCGGAAGTAACTATCTCATCCCCTCATCAGGCCGAATTGTGGTTGTCTGTACTAACAAGACATTATTACTTCCCAAAAGAACCCTTCTTTTTAATTGTAACATTAAAAAACAATAAGGATCTAAGTTGAGTTGGCATGCAGCTCCTTGATGCAGATAAATAAATCACTATATCATATTAGAAGGCTTGCTAAATGGCCTCAGTGTCAAACACAGAAGTCCATTTCCGTATCTAAATAAAAAGGAAATCTTTGATCTGCATGTTACATGATGTGCTTTTCAGCAGGCACATTAACCCTCTAGGCTTCTTTATGAGTCAAGCCTGGACTGGACAAATACAGAACTTTCCCACAATTGCATTAACCACCAGAGTTATCTTACTGCTATTACAACCCCATTAAAATTGCTGGACACACAATGATCTCTGCAGCAGGTGTTTTCAGGACAGATGTATCAAACTCCTGGTTTGCATTTTCTAAATAGCAAATTCTAAGAAATCGCTATTTAAGAAATGCAAAATGGGATGTATCAAAATTGTGATTCGGAAATAGGAATTTCTTAAAAATCGCAAACGCAATTCGCGAGTAGCAAATACCGAAGTCGCGAATAAATAGCAAATCAGTATTTGAAAATCGCAAATTGCAAAAATGGCAAACCGAAACAGCCTGATGACATCACAACCAGGAAGTGAGTCAGCCCATGCTGTTTCCAGGAGCCACACCGACAGGAGTAGGCAGAGAGACACAGTCCAACACCAGGGAGCCAGCTTTGTTAGCCAGCCAGGACCAAACTGCAACATGGCCAATGATGGGAATGTGAAGGAGAAAGGAGACAGGTAGGGCAAGCTCACATTCAGGGAGCAGGAATTGGAGATGCTCACTGAGGAGGTGGTCAGAAACCATGACAAACTGTTTGGGAAGAACTCACCCCAGGTACCTGAAAGTGAGAAGAGGAAACTGTGGTCAGAAATCCAGACCAAAATATGTGCAGTGGGTGTTGCGCAGCACTCTGTTGAGGAGATACGCAAGCGATGGTATGACTTGCGTTCCCATGCCAAAGAGAGCGTAGCCAGCAGGCTAAAGGAGGCATGGAGCACCTGAGGAGGACCACCCACCCAGACACCGTCCACACCAATGGGAGACATAGTTGAGTCCACACTGCTTCCTGAAGCTGTCAGTGGTGTCACTGACATTGAAATCTCAGGGACACCCAGCACCAGCAAAGGTAAGGCCAGCAATGATGTGTATCCCCATATGTGCATGTACAAATGCCCCTTAGAAAATAGCTATTAGTTAGATGCACTGTGATACATAGTCCATGCCACATCTTACATACAACTCAACTATGCCTTATGGGAGTGGTATTCCACAACCCTAAAGTCAAAATACCACATAAATAGCAAGTTACTGTGCAGCCACATAGAGAAACAACATAACCGACACATAGTGAAACAATGTCAGTGTACATTTATACTTTTGTGCAACATCTTGTGATATAGATACATAAATGACATGCTGCACATTGTCGTTGCAGATGTCCCGGACCCTGCTGCAGCAGAAGGTGGAAATGTGGGGGATGTTGAAACACAGCCACAGTCCAATTCCAACACAAGTGAGTCTTTCAGTATTGCACCTCTCCCAGAGTATAACCAGGACTCAGATGAAATATCGGATGAAGTCCCTACACCACCCCCAGAGGCTAGATCCACAGGAAGACTGCAGTCCTGCACCAGCGTCAGTCAACTCCCCTCAGGAGGTGTCACGAAGCAGGCAGACAGTGCACAGATGAAGGAGAAGGCCCATCAATCTTTGGCGGCCTTGAAGCTTCCATGCTGAAAGTGCAGCGCCTGCAATGCAAACACATGAGGTCAAAGCACAGGCAGTTGGTGTCAATCGATCATAACATGGGCACAATGCACAGGCAGTTTGAGTCTCACAATGACAATATGGGAGTACTGTACAAGCAGATGGATGTACTCAATGAAAACATTGGGTCAATGAACAAGCAGTTGGAGTCTCTGAATGAGGGACAGCAAACAGCAACAGAAAACACAAAGGAGTTGGCAAACGCCATTAGAGAACTCTGCACTGAGATTCAGCAGGAGCGTGTCAGCCACCGTAGGCACCATCACCACTTCATGGGAAGATTTGATGGGTTCTGCAGATCGGTCAATCGGCTCGCTAGTTCAACTGCCTTAATTTTACGATGTGCTGTGGGCATACAGGTGGAGATGGCACACTGCAGTTGGGAAGTTGCACAGGGTTTGGTGCAAATAACCAATATTCTGGATGCAATGCAGACAGCACACAGTGCTACAAATAGTTAACTGGGTGTTGGGGATAGTGAGGAGTTTTCTAGCCTCAGCAGATCCTAGGTGTCACAGTACCAGACACAGTACTGCCAGTGAACCCGCTACAAGAGGTGCCAGTGAGGCCACTGAGCACCCAGCACTCAAGTGGAGTGCGTGGACATAGGAAGTAATGTTGAGGGATACGGGGGACTACCGTCATATGTAGCTATACAGTTATACTATGATGCTAATAGTGTATCACTGTTAATCACACATGTTTGCCTGTCCTATTGACACATACGTTACCTAAAGTAAAGGTAATAAAGTTGCTAACTACAGAAGTACATAATATTGAAGTGGTGTTGTCATTACGTACTTCATAAATGGTTGTGCGTGATGTCTACACGTCTTTGCCTGCCCTCTGCTGCACTGCTCCTGTCTACCGGGTGATGGGGTGATAAGGGATCACCATCTTCATCTGAGTCCGGTTCCATTGGTTCAACTGGTATGACCTGTCTCATTGCAATGTTATGCAACATAGAACATGTTGCCACAATTTTGCAGGTCGTCTCTGGGCTGTAGTGTAGTGCACCTCCACTCTTATGGATGGACCTGAAGCGGCTCTTCAGCAGTCTGAAGGTACGCTCCACCACACAGTGGGTTGCCCTGTATGCAGCATTGTACCTCCTCTCTGCTGGCGTTGCAGGGTTCAGGTAGGGCGTCAGTATATAGGTTCGCACTGTGTAGGCACTATCCCCTGGAATGAACAGAGCATAAAATGATTACTGTTGATATCTGATGTCACAATAACATCAATGCAACATTGAGAACTATTAAATTACCCAGTATATATCCTTCGCCAAACTCCCCAGCTACCAGTCTTGTGTGAATCCCGCTGTGGTGAAAGATGTATGAGTCATGTGTGCTACCTGGGTATCTGGCCACGAGATCGGTAATGATGTTGGAGGTATTGCTAATCACCTGTATGTTCATGGAATGACAGTTCTTATGGTTGCGATCCACATACTAGGTGGCCGATGGTGGACAGATTGCTACATGTGTCCCATCGATGGCACCTATGACATCTAGGAACTGTGAAATCTGATAGAAACTTATTTTTGTCTGTTGTAATTCCTGTGGGGTGTTAGGGAATCTTATGTGCTCTTGTATTTTGCTCAGCATGGCTGAGCTTAACCTGTACTTCTCATAAATGTTATCCTCTGTTTGGTCAAATAGGGTTATGCGCACTCTGAAAATGCGCTCCTGTCTCCTCCTCCTCCCTCTCCTCAAACCTGCCAAGATCCTCATTCTCCACGCTATCACATTGAGTGCAGCCATTGTGGAAAAGAGCCTGAGTCATTCTGGGCCTCTTTATATAGGTTGCACCTGGTTACCACCTGATTTGAATTTGTGGTAAATTGCATGTGCAAAAGGCCATTCTGCGAATAATCACAATTTGCGAATTTTTGATGCATCGCATTGTGACATGGTTTTGTGGGTCGCAATCATCATATTGCAAATTGCGATTCGCAATTCTTTGTCGCAGTTTGCGTCACACAAATAGCGATTTGGTAAATCATGTCGCTATTTGCAATACGCTGTTTGCGACACGCAAAACGATGTCAAATTTGCTAAAATTAGCAGATTTAGCAATTCCTTATTTTTACACTGTGAATGCCTTTCATACATCGTGGAGGGCATTTTTGCGATTCGCACCATTTGCGAGTGCAAAAACGTTTGATACATTTGGACCTTAATCCTGTAAGATATTTTAAAATACAGCCTCTTGTGACTAATGAAGTCATCTAGAGCAGACTTACTACTACATATGTATTCTGTTGCTAATTTATTTACAGCAGATTTTATTTTAATAAATGTATAATTTAACTGTCAGACTCTGCTTTTCAAGCATCACCCCTTGTGACTCTTCCCCATATCCTCTGCCACACATTGACCCCCAAATTATGAGTTGTCTGAATATATATGTTTTTTCAATTGCTGCTTTTATTTATTTGGCCTACATTTATTTAGCATGTTTAACTGGGCTGAATAATGTGTTATTGAGAATTAAACAATGTGCAAAAATCTTTTCTACTAATAATAATATTAATAATAACACAGATCAATGGTTGGCCATCTCTTTCTCATCTCTTTCTCAAATAACAATATTACCAAAACAATACATTCAGGGTTAAGAGGCGCTACCTCAAAATTCATGGCTACAATAAAAATCAAAGAGGAGTTGATCATAACAGTTCTCTTTACAATTGCTTTTTGTGGTTAAGCGCAACAATTGAGTACCTATTGATGAAAAACTAGTCATATATATGCAGATGTGCAGAGTGGAATACTCAATATTGTATTTGAGTGTGAGAGGAGGCCATGATTCACCAGAGATAAAGACCCAATGGTGTCATGTTCCCCTCCCCTCCATATACCTAAAAAGGAATAGGAAGGTTTTAAACACAGGGATATGATATTCACTTCACTACCAAGCCTCTACTTGCAACAGGTATGTATATAACCACTGAATTATCAGAAGGAAATCCTCAACTGGTGTACTTTATTACATCTCCAAAGACGGTTTAGATATCAAATATGTAGGAAAGTGGATTATTAGGAGGTGAGGATAGTCACCTTCAGCTAATAATAATACTACACTAACTAATAGATCTAGTCAAGTCTCAAAAAATTAATCCTTGCTCAACCCTTGGTAGGTTAGCAAATGAGCAGTCAGTCTTAATTTAGGAGACAGGTTTGAGCAAAGCATTTAAAATATCAAACCAGTAAATAAGTAAAAGATATAACACAATAACAATCCAACAACGATTTATAAAACCAGAGAATATTTTTATATTTAAACTGACACTAAAACAACAAAATATCCAATGTAGGGAACTGGAGATACAAATTTTTAATGATTAAACCAAAAATTGCTAAAGAACTTGAAGTGCCACTCCTGGCTATCTGGTTGCACTGGACCAAGACAAAACCAACATTTTTGGCTGACCGCAATGGAAATAGCAGGTCAGAGAGGTTAAGGGCTTGGTCCCGGTTAAAAATGTACCTTAGGACTTAGGGCCCGATTTAGATCTTGGTGGCATTACTCTCAAGACCGCCAGGGTGGCTGTGATGGTGTCACCGCCGAAGACTGCCAAATTAGGAGTTTGGCGGTTTGGCCGAAGACAAAACGCCGAGCCTCCACCAGTTCTGCCACATTACTGCGTTTTGCCGGGCTGGAGGTGAGCACCTCCATCAAGACGGATGGTGTGATATCGGTAGTGGTATTACGAGACAGGAGACCACCAGCATTTAAGCTGGTGGTCTTGCACCCTGGCGACAGGAATACACACTCATTCACACTGAAAAACAAACACAAACACTGCATACAGACACACATTCACTTCCTCTTCCCCCTCCCCATGTGCATACATACATTCACACACACACACCCATGCACTGCATACATGCATGCATTCACTCCCCTTAAGGTTCCCCCATATGTACAGTATACATACATTCACACACACCCACACTGCATAAATGCACGCCTTCACTCCTGCATACACCTACATACAGTCACACACATCCCCAGTGCATACACACAATCATAGCCCCTTCCCCCACCCCATACATATGTTCACTTCCCCCTCCCCCTGCACCACATACACACACTCACCCGCTCTCCCCAGCCAATGAAACACACACACCTGCTCTCCCCATTCACTCACACAAACATGCTCCCCCTCCCCGTTCACTCACACAAACACGTACCCCGTCCATTCACTCACACAAACGTGCACCCCCTCTCCCGTTCACTCACACAGACATGCACCCCCTCCCCATCCACATACAAACACATGCACACGCATACACACACTCATCCCTTCCATCCGCTTAATTGCACTCATGCACTCAATTTCTCACACCCATACACATGCACTCATGCACTCACACCCTCACCCCATCCATAAACACTCACTCACTCCCTCACCCCATCCACAATCACTCACACATGCAGGCATGCACACACAAACACCCCCTCTTTTCCCCTCCATTCACGACATTCACACACATACTCACACACTCACACATACACGCACACCCCTGTCCCCTATCGAACGATCCACTTACGTCATCCGTCGAGGAGGTCCTGACACTTCCACCGCCTGCAGTGCCTCACAATCTGGACACCACCACACTGTATTATGGGTTGTAATACAGTGTGCGGTCTCTTTTTGGCATGGCGGTACCGGTGGTGGTACCGCCTCTGCACCGCCGACTTCCAGCATGACTGGACTCTGAATTCCACTTGTTTTTGGGCAGAAGTCAGAGATTAGTCATATTAGGGCAGTGATGAGACCACCAGCACTTGTGGTATATCGGTGTCCCCGGCTTCGGTGGTCTTTGGAAAAGACCGCCAAAGTTGTGATGAGGGCCATAGACTATCAAAGACACTCCATTTCAGACTATGATGCTTTGCCATCACACTGCAGCAGACAAGACAAGCACCAGATTTCTCAACACAGGAGACAGCTTTTTTCTGTTTTCCTCTCCCTCTGTGTTTTTTTTTTAAATTAACCTTATTTCAGTACCCTTCATTTTTTTGAGCGCTAGATTTGTTTAGCAAAAAATCACAATGGCAGGGAGGAGAAATCCCTGTTTCACAGAGGGAGAATCATCTGTTGTGGTGGATAAAATCATTAGAGTAGAGCCACAATTGTTTGTAACACAAGTCCAAAATACTACCATTTCCCAGGAAAGGCAAATGTGGTCCAGAATATTTGACAGTGTGAATGCTGTAGCTAACAACCTGTGCACACAGGAGAAGATTTGGAAGAGGTGGAATGACCTGCAAGGGAAAGTTCATTCAATGGCCTCTAGAGACCCAGAGTACTGGTGGTGGCTTTCCTCTACCCCTTTATAACTCTTTCCCTGGGAGCAGAAGGTCTTCTAAATCTTCCATCCTGAAGGCTTGACTGGAATCCCTGGTGGAATGCAGACTGGTAAGTTCGACCTATGTATGTTTCTCTTGTCACTAATGGAGTCCTGCCCTTAAGTTATACGCTTAGAATGCTGCAACAACCTTAACAACAAAGATGTAGTTATTTGGACTAAACAAAATATGTTGTATCATACAAATTAGTAGCAGCATGGTTGTAGCTCTCCTTCTAACATAATACAATATGTGTAGTCAGATTGTGTGTAGTACCCCATCAATCATCCCTTACATGGGCTCTGACCATTACTGATTATCTAAGTATGTTGCTGTGCTTCCAATACAGGTACAAAACTACATACATTTTCACAGAAAGATATGGTGTTTCTAAGTGGTATTTTCTCCTAGTTCATCATAGCCATATGCATGTACAAGTTGCAAATGTGTGTTTATCTCCAAAATACTCATTGAAAGTGATATGTGTTACTTACTTTTCAAGCAAGTATTGTCTTTAGTGTCAACCGATGACTACAACTATCATGATGCTCTGTTTGTGGATCTGAAAAACAATAGTAGAATATAATGTTGTTTTGCTGTTCTTTACTTCCATATGTACACACATTTAAAAAACGAGTGCATTTGACAGTCATCATGTCCTTCTATGGATTAAATATCACTTCTTATGTATTTCATTCATGCTGGCACCTCCTTATAGCTGTATTGCATTTATGAAAATGCTTACATTATTCATTGTCTTTTGAATTCAGGATATCCAAAAAGTTGTTGTGGGATGCTGAATGGAATAAGTAGCCACACACAAGTCAATTTTCACTGTCCATTTTATGACCAATTACAGTTTTATGTGCATTATGAATCACTTTGTATCCAATGTATTGCAGCCTGCTAGGCCTTGGAATGGTCCAGTACTCCAATCTACTCAACACTGTGTTGTGTTGAATGTCTGTCACCTGTATAAATCAGGCTGCACTGGTAAAATAATGAAAATAACGAAAATAACACAAAGGCCTAATTTCTCTTTCTAGTTTTTAGGCTGGTTCTTTTGTAGACAGAGACACATTGTTGGGACAGTAAATCTTCTGCATGTCTCTGGAGAACGTGTTACCCCTGCCATGGTGATCTACAGGCAAGTCGCTTAAAAGTTACGGTATGGTTTCTGGTTCCCTATCTCAGTGAACATAATTATGCTTGTCCACTGAGGATCTCCCTGTTAACATGGACTGAGACCCCAGACCTTAGCTCTGAGATTGAGGGGGCATGCATAGTGCACCCCTATTTCACAGAGAGTGGCTTCTGCCCTCTCTACCTTGGCAGTGGTAGACTGACAGTAGTGGCAGCAATAAATCTATAGTCAGAGATATCTTTATCCTTGTACCCTTGTGGGGTGGGGGCCTACTAGCCACCCTCCTGAGCAAGTCTGTACACTCTTCATTGCCTGTGGTTCTGTTGCCTTTGTCTACCAGATATGTGTATTTGAGAGCCAATAGGTTCCCTAGGAGAGAATGGCTTGCCATTGTGTTTGATGTGAGCTGAGTTGAGCTATTCTGCTTGACATTCCAGCTCCCCTGAGCCCCCCATTCTTTGGAGAAGCCAGGTGGGCTGGTGATAGACACTTGCTCTTATCTGTGTTTAGTTTAGTAACTGCTAGGAGGGACTATCTGCCCTTTCTGTTCGGTGATGGTGAGTGTCTCCTGGTCTGCAATTAATTAAAATTCTTCTCTGGGGAATAGCCCAGGCTGATAGCAAGTGCCTGTCCTGAAGGACAGTAACTCATCCTTGCGTGCCTTGTACATGCAGCAAGCATGACACACATGTGCCTCATGATTGGCGGGGCACCTAGAATTTAAAAGTAGCAGACCCTCTTATTGGATCAGCCTATCAGTCAAAGGTGATAAAAGTCTGGCCTGAGTGGTCAGTGGTTTGTTCAAGACTGGCCTTCGGTTCTAACAAGCATCTACAGAAGCCAGCTGTGGGCCCGTGGTTCAAAGGCAAGGAAGGTTGCTCGCCGTGTCAACAGGAGAGAGTTTTCTCTTTGATGGATGGATTCTGCTGTGAAGGAATTTGCCAGCTGTGAAAGAGCAAAAGACTCAATCAGCAGCCTGGAAGCAGAGGACCAGCTCTGTTGTGAGGCTTATCGAGCATAGGCTTGGAAGACAAGGAAATTGCAAACAGCTGCTCAAGATAAGGAAGCTTGTCAACAGAGGCAGGGAGAGACGGGGAAGCTTGATTCAAGCCTTTGAAGCTAAGATCACTTTTCCCAGACCTCTCCCCTGGGCTGTGGGAGCCTGTGTGACACTACCAGTTGCCATCTGTAGCTGGTGAAGATTGTCCAATGATACAGGCCCCCCACCCTTCCTCTTTATGATACATGGGGGCACCAGGGTGTATTGGCTCTTTGGCCAGCCAATACCCTCCTACTGCTAGCCAGTGGCTGCTGGAACTCTAGTAAACTGTGCCAAGACATCAGGCACCTGTGATCATATCCCTGACGCCACCAGAGTGGGGTCCTTGCTAAGGATGGGAGGGGACATCTGTTTTTTGGGTGGTGGGTTCTGGGGTTTATCTGGAAAATTTGACTTCAAATCATCTGCTGAAACTACACCATTGCAATACAAGGATTGGTATCAAGCTTCTAGTTAATGAGAGCAACCCTGTGATACATGGTCTGTAATATGCAATGCTAATGTGTGTCTACATGCTAACTGTGTTGTAGGTGCTATAATGCTGTTTGGGATCAAACCTGTGGCCCAGAGGGTTGTGGTGATATCTTGTTTTCACTGTTTATCCTAGTTTTAGGAGTACGGTAGCATATTTCTCTTATGTGTATTAAAGTACTTGTCATACTGGACATTGAACTGCTTAGCTAGTAGTACAGTGTGCACTGTATTCTGAATGTCTAAACCCACCTCACCTCCTTGAGATGGCCTTGGATTGCTCTGTCTCGCTACCCTAAGAGAGTCCAGTGCTGAAGCGTAGTACTTGGTTATCCAGTTTTGGGTCCACTAGTACTGAGGACCCAGGACATGAGTGGGGAACAGTCCAGTTGATACAATTGGAGTGTAGTAATCCCTGAGTGCCCTGCTGCTCAGGAAACTGGGTCGAGCATTGGTCGTAAGTGGTGTTCGATCACTAGACTTCAGGCTCAGTGGACACTTATGACAGTTGATAAATCCAGCAGACACTCCTAAGCTATATGTAATATGGCAGATAACACTGGAGAGGAATTTAAACTACAGAACTTGACCATAGAGGAATTAAAGTAAATGTGTGCTGACGAGGGGGTGTAAGGACTCAAGGTGTAAGGACAGGGAACACATGATTAGTCACATGAGAAAGTGCTTTGAGGAAGAGGTCACTGCAGTGTGGGAGGAGAGAGCACTGTTGTCACAAGCCTGCTAAGTTTGTCAGGGCAGGCTTCTCCTATACTTGCCCATAGGCTTTCCCCTAGATTTTCCCCTATACCTGCCCCTAGGCATTCCCTATGTTTTCTTCACCCGCCCTTAGACTTTCACCTCCTCCACTTCTACAGCGAACTTTTTCTGCCCCAGGATTTGCCTCCCTAGGAGGGACTGACCTAGCTGAGACCCTGAAACTCCAGAAGAAACTCCAAAAAGATAAGGATTTATCAAAGAAAAAAGCTAGGGAATTTGAGAGAGAGAAGCTAAGGATAGCCGGCCATGCAGAATAGAAGCAGCGAATGACTAGACAGGAAGAGTGGGTTTGGAAGGAGAAGGAGAGGAAGAGGCAAGAAAAGGAGAGGGAAAGGCAGGAGAAAAGTGCTGTCTTGCTACCCTTGGTTATCCAGTTTTGGGCCCACAAATACTGAGGTCCCAGGACACCAGCTGGGAATACCCCAGATGATGCAATTGGAGTGCTGTAACCCCTGAGTGTCCTGGTGCCCATGAAACTGGGTCTAACATATATGAAATACACAAACTGTATTTTAATTACATATCCTCTGTAACCTTCAAAGGTCCAAACACCTGGCCCAGTGCACCACTGTGAGGCAGCCAATGCACCTCCACTCCAGCCCATGCGCAAGCCTTCAGTAAGGACTCCAATGCTCCAAGTCAGGATGCCCATGAGCCAGCTGGTCCATCTAGTTTGCCTGGCCAGACAGCTACGGTGAGTCAAACTCGGCCCACACCTACACCTCCCGCCACAGCTGTAACAACATCTCAGTGTGAGGACACGTCCACTTCCTGTGCACTGAGGACCTACACACCAATCCTGTGCCCTCCAGTCCCGGCTCCTATGTTGTGCTAGGACCCAGTGGGGTGGGGCACACTTCCTCAAGGGCACAGCCTAGTAGCGGTAGGGCTCATGGTAGGGAAGTTATGGGCCACTCAAGGGAGGCAATTGGGGGTTTTGTTAGCCGGACCACCATTGATCAAGTCTTGGGATCAGTCCATCAGTCCCAGGACATATGGCAGGCCTGGGAAATCAAGGTGGTGCAGAGGGAGCATATCTTGGAACCACAGAACCACATTGAAAAAATGAGCTCCCTGACTGGGGTGCTACTTGATATTTACCACCATATGTGCAGGACTTTTCCTGTACCATCTGCCCATGTCTGTGATCCCTCTATATCTGTGCAAAGTACACCACTGCCAGCCCAAGACAGGGAGTTCCTGCCACATGAGGAGCCTGCTCCTACCACCCTATTCCCTGTACCTCTGCCCCCCTCATCCCTAGAGAGGATGGTTATCCGGACCAGTAGGAGAAGATGGCAAGATTAACACCACCCCCTCCAAGAGACAAATAACCTAATTTCCTGCTTGTGTGTCTACCATTCACTCTGTGGACTACTTCATCAGCACATTTACCTTTTCTGAGGACAGTTGACATTTGACTTCAAACTGTTTTTGGCTCTACTACCATGGTTCAGTCTACCATGATGGACTCTTTTTTGTTTATCTCATCTTTTTATTATACACCTCGCTCTTGTTTATGTGTTATGTTAATAAATGTAATGGACACAGAGTATAAGACTCTTGTTGGATTATGTGTGGCATTTCCTTAGTAGTGTCCATCTTCCACCATCATGTTGCCAAATAATTTGAACATTCAGTTGGGACAAATGTTGCAATTACAAACAGGTAAAGTGTCCACAGAAAACAAACTCAACTGAGAATATATTTTGGAACATATAAATGATGGCAACAGGTCCTTGCAGAAATGTAATCTGGGTTAGAAAAACCAGCTCTAACCCCAATAGTCTGTGCCATTCAGGGTTATATGCTCCACCACCTTGAAACCTTCCCTGGGTCACAAGCTGTACTGACACTGGAGGTTTACATTTGTGAAGGTAAACTTACACTCAGGTGTCATTGTTATTGGGCATTTCAACATACTCACCGAGGGTCTCATCATGGTCTATCTACTGCAATCATAGAGATGTCTCTCCTCAGGGAGCTGTTATGGAGAATGCAGCAGGCAACCGTGATTTGGCACACCTAATCTGGTGAGTAGAGGAGGGCTCCACCGGTCTTGTCCAGGTACCTAAACCTACTCTCAGGAGCCCTAAAGCCCACTCTGTGTTCTTCAATGGGCCTCATTGAAGCGGGCATCCGCTGGTGTTGTTGGATTCCTCAGTGGTACCAATACCCACTGTTGGTTAGGATTTGCTGAGTCTCATATACGGAAGCAACACATCAGTAGATTACTCACATATCAAGCCATTGTCCCTTCCTAAGCTAGGATTCAGGCAAAAGATCAATAAATCATATTGTACTTGCCAACAAGCCAGGCCCTCTCTGTTCCAAGTGGTGATATCTGCATGGGTATTTTGCTGTTCAGTCGTATGAATAAATCATGTGTTGACCCATGGAAGAGATCACACACATTTAAGATATATAAGTCTGGTAAGCAGACAACTTGCACAGTGACCGAATTGCTGCAGACCTGTTCCCTTGTGTGTGGTGGCACCAAGGTAATATGCATGCCATCTTTTGCTCCAGCCACATGTGGTAGTCCACCCAAAGCATAAAATTCTCCCTTCATGTGGCCAAATCCTGTTGATGCAGGAACTGGATGTAGCTGTTGATGTTTGTCAGCAAGGACTTCTTGTAGCACACCACTGAAAGTTGGCTGGGATAAGCCCCCAGATACTTCCACAGTATATTGAAAGGTCCCAGTGTCTACAAAATGCAGTAATGTCATGTGTTTTACTATTAGTGTTATGGCTGTTGGATTCATATTGTGAGGCGGGAGATCAGGCTCCAACTGCTGACACAAATCCAGGATAGTTTGCCTATTTAGATTATATTGCTTGATGATGTCTCTTTCCTCCATGCTGGTACGGTGTGGAAAGGGTCAGAACACCTGAGGATGGTGCCTCCTACCCATGGCTTGGTTCAGACATCTGTATATAAGGAAAAGAAAAGATCGGATTAAATGGTCACACAATTCTGTCAATATCAAAACACATCTGATTTCTTGGAAACAGTGGAAATATCATTGAGTAATATGTGTACATACATTGACATCAAATATTTGGACCTCAAAATTTTGAATAAAAGCTTTTTTACTTTTTTTTCCATTATTTGCAAATAATAGATTAGAACTGTATTATTTGCACATAGTTATTATTTTTTTTAAATACTGTCAAAAGAGGAAATATGTCCCCCGCTCCACTTTCGTTGCAAAACACAGTCAAGTTTCACATTTCATTTTATCATATCGTTTCCAGAAAAGTGTTGTTCATATCTCACATTTAGAAATACACTAGCCTCCATTTAGAGTGCTGGTGATGCACTAACAATTGAAAAATACACTGTTTCATACCCTAAAATGGCAACTGCCTGACCTTGCCATCAGGACATTGGTGACCTGATGGCCATCAGCAGATGTTGACTGCGTAGTAGGTGGTAGCCTCCACGATGGGCCCTGTCATAGGCTGCACATAAATGCCAATGGCTGTGCCTGTTTCTATCACGAATCATGTCTGCTGTGTACATGTACTCTGCATTGTGAAAAAAACACTAATTTGCCTCCTAGCACTGCAGCCATCAAGACCTCCTTGCGTTTTGCTGTTGTTACTGACCTCTGGGAGCCAGGATGCTGGGCAAAGTAGGTGACAGGGACCATGTCTTCTCCCCAGGGAGCTGAATCTCCTTGCTAGGGAGGCTCTATCTCTGTACAGCAAACTCTATGGGACCCCAGAGTAACAGGTACATGTCTGATTGGGGAAATCTCTGACTGACTATTCTCTTCATTTCTGCTTCACAGGTTATTTAGTTCCTTTTTGGGGTTGAGCACCCAAACGCTCTCTCCTGCTGTAATCTCTCTGTGGGCTTTTAACCACGCCCACTGCACCCCCATCAGTTTAATTGGTCATTGACACATAGCAGCCCTTCTGTCTTGCCTTCAGTCTCTGTATGTGATGCAAACCAGGGGTTCCGACTCTTGGGAGTTTAGGCAGGAAGCCAATGTAGCTGTGAGTATGATTATGTGCAAGGATTGTACAGGTGGTTTTGGCCTTTAGTAGCTTAAAATGATTGTGAGTAATCAGGGTTGGGTCTCACAACAGGATTGGTTGCATAGCTCTGGCCAAGATGATGTTGTAGGCCTGATTAGGTAACATGAGAAGATAGCAAATACTGATGGTGCACATTGGATCACTGCAAATCAGTATTTCTAATCTACCTGTAACAATTTGCTGGAAAATAAAATCTAGTAATTGGTGAATATAGTATGACATTTCTAAAATGTACTGTCACAACTGCACTGCCCAACAGTAACACAGATTTTTTTTTTCCTGTTCTGTTATATCACCTATACAGATCAACACCCATCTGAAGCAAGAAATCTGGAAGGCTATTGCAAAGAAGGTCCGGTCCCTGGGGTCCACAAGTAGCATAACCTGCACTGTCGGAAGAGGTGGACGGACCTGCATCGGGCAACAAGAAAGTCAGTCGAGAGCCAATTCGGACAGTCCTCCCAGCGATCTAGGATGTTGCACCGCACCCTGGCCCCCCTAATGACACACATCTTTGTGGTGGCTTACCCAGAGCTTGATAGGCAGTTGAGAGCCCAACAGCAGCAACAAAGGGTTAAATCATTGTCTGTAGATATTGTTGTGGTTTATCCTATTTACATTCCAGCTGTGTTGTATGCCATCAGCTTTGAGACTGGCACACATCCAAAGCCCATGAGGATTTCTGTAGATATAAGTTGATCAGATGCTGTCTAATGCTGTGTGTGGTGTATTGCTTAGTGCTGAAGGATGCCACTAGATTCCTCCTCACAACAGCAAGTACTGTTGTGGGCAGGCACATGGCTGCATGTAAACAAAGGGATTGTCAGCATTTTCACAATTACATGAGGTACAGTTTCACAAAACTTGTTCCATGTCATGATTGGGTCAGGTATGATGATTCTTCACAAATGCGTGTGATGAATGTAGGCTTAATTACTGGTAACTATGGCAAACTGCACACTTATGATGCAGCTGATATATCAGTCTTGACATTGGTACGTTGGTGCCATGACAATATGAGAATGCGCATCTGCACCAAAAGTATTGGTATTCTGTGTACAGTGGCATTTTTCCTTATGTGACACATGTTTGGAAGTAGTTTGACTAGCAATGTGGACAGTAGCAGGGTGGATCTGAGTCCTTACTCCTTCACAAAAAAAGCAGGTAAGCCAGTCTGTGATTGCCAACATGAATTTCTATGCCAAACTTTATTGACAGGCATGTGCACACATTGGTGAGAGAGTTGTGAATCCCAGAGACAACATTCTGGCGTCCTTAGTCCTGCCCAGAGGAGAAATTGATGAATGGAGAGCAATGTAATACTGAAAGGGACTTTTGCATATAGAAGGTAATATCACGTAGATGTTGAAGGTGTCCCATCTTGAGCACTCAAATTCTATCTAAAAACCTTACCTTTTGGGAGAAGTGAATCAATTGTAGCTCTGTGTTGAAAAGGATCAGAGGTTTAGCCAGGCCTATGTGTTTACTCATGCTGTTGAAACTCTTTGGTATGAGTGAACTACAAGTGTATAAGTGACAAAGGCATACATGATTTGGGAGCTGAGATGGGGGATTATTGAACTTGTTTCAAATGCTGAGTGATGTACATTGATGTTCAATTGTATTCTCACAGATATGCTACAACTGTTGTATCTGTGTTTTCAGCATTCACTGGGAAAGGCAAAGGTGACATCGGCCCCATCAGCGGGGATGAAACTGGCCACTGGGGATCAGGTGTGGACATCACAGACATTGAGGAACCCAGTGGCATAGGGGGTGAGGGGACTGGCACAGAGGCCACCAGTTACTCTACATCTTCCTTGGAGGCCTCCAATGAAGACCACTCCCTAGTGGGTGTGGACCCTGGAGAGACTGCAAAATCTGTGTCTTCATCCGCCCCCATTCCAATCTCCACCATCCCTTTTGCTTTCCCCCAGTTGGCTGTAGCTGCTCCTCTAAAAGTGGCAGCGCCACCTTTGCTGCAGGCACCCCTGTCCTTGCCCCGGTGTGTCCCAGGCTGTGCTCAGCTAGGAAGCTGTTGATCTTTTAAGAACAATCGCTGTAGGCCAGGCCACACTATTGAATGCCTCCCAGGGGCTGGCTGGCCAGAACACTGAGATGCTGGCTTGAGGTGCCTGCTCTCTGCCCCATAGATGCCCCTTTCAGAGGAGGTTTATTCTGCCAGTGAATTAAGGAGGCAATGATGGGCCTGACAGCCAAAATGGCCCACAGGGCTAATGCCTTTGTATACAAATGTTTCCCTCTGCCCAGATGGACTTTTCCTATTTCTCATTGAGAGACTTATCTCATCCTAGTATAAAGACATTTTATTTTGGAAATACCTTTGTCCTGGCCTTATTTTTGGACTGGTACTAATTGTTTCCTGATTATGTCATTTCTACTAATGTGCGTGCCATGCACTTACTCTCATTTGTGACAGTGACTGTGGTTGTATATTTTAGTTGTTTTCTAAATGCATACAATAATGTTGTACATTAGTGATGGACATTGGGGCTTCTGCTATTGGAATAGACATATCAATTTTGCTGCAGGAAATCATGTTGTTAGTGGACACTTACCAAAGTTATATGTGTTTATGTTTTTGTGAGTGGAGAATGCATGTGTGTTTATTTTGGCACGATGTGTCAATAATATGCACATATGTATTACACCGATGACCTGGCACTGTACAGTGAATGGGATATTATGTTTGTGATATATTGCACACACCAAGGGGGCATGTGACCTTTATACATCTCTGCCATGTTTGCAGTTCACCAGTAAACATTTTATTACATTCTGTGTAGACCCACATTTAGCATGTTGCAGTGTAATTGCAACATCATCATCATGGGATTGTTTGGTTCAAATTGGGGTTACTGTTTAAGTTGAACACCATTTTGGGGACAATATTGCACACACCTTTACAGATATATTTCTATTTGTGATTTTTTTAGACTTTTTGTGTGGGTGTCCATTGCCATGAAGGCAGTCTGCCCCAGATTGGTGAGTGCTACTTATATTTCAAGATCTGTTCTGATACATTTTTCGACTTCAACATTACACACTTCAGCGTTGCAAATTATGGTGGTTTTTACACAAATTAATGAACCATGTATGAGTACAGTATTACTGTGAAGCTACAACCCTGAGGGAAACAGGAATGTCTGTGACTTACCTTCTGTTCCGGCAATGATGGGTTGATTCCCATAGACCTGGCCCAGGAGCAACAGAGGACTGGTAGCAGCAGATTCATGGTAGCAGGCTATGTGGAAAGCATTAAAAAGGTGAGGTTCATGTTTATATATCTCCCAAACTGCCAACTGTGGAGGTTTAGCTGCCACAGTTGGGTCAGTGGGACTGCACATCATGATTGGCTTGGTGGTAAAAGGGGCTGTCGTCCCACCTCCAGCTGCTTTTGCCTATGGCACCATTGACGTGGGTGAAGATTCTTGTCAGTGACGGTGGACGGTCGGTAATCTTTCGCCTGTGCTCTTACTGACAACTAAATACAGAGGACCGACCGTCATGGCGGTGGGTGGGTTTCCCGTCGAAAAGTCAATGGTGGGACCATTACCGCTAACATCTAAATCAGGTCCTTAGTGTTTTTCTTGGAGCTTTTCTTTCGATGATGAGTACTCGGGTTTCTCTGATCTGGAGTTTGATTCGACGACGGCGATTTTCTGTGGCACGATGCCTTGATGAGCCTCTGGAGGTCTTTGCCCTCCAGAAAACAAGGATACAGTAGCACCAGCCAATGGTTCAGACTGCCTGTTGGGGGTGTGGATTCAATGTCCCATAATACACCTGCACAGTCTAGAAAAAATACAGTTGCAAATGGTCAGCTGTGGTGATCCTTTCATTGGCTTGGCAGGTAAATTCTTCTAGCTCTATTGTACCTATTGCTGATTGAAGAGTCAACTATTTTTCCTTTGAGTCAGGCACACTGCTTTCTTTGTGGAGCCTTGTGTGTGCAACAGGTGCAGTCCTTCTGAGTGCAAGTGCTTTGTGGTGCAGTCCAAGAGTCCTGCAGGGCAGTTCTTCTTCTTCCGATGTTCCAGGCAGTGGTCTGAGGAGCTCCTGCCGCTCTCCCATATTTATCTTCCATTCTGGGCAGGCAAGAATGGGGGACACCCCAACCAATAGGGGTAAAGCTACATCCCTCTGCTATGACTTCCTCCTGCAAAGTGTGGCATATTTTTGACCCAGAAAGCACTGTTCTCCCAAAAATTAAAATTTAGAACTTCTCCTCTTGGTGTTTGAGTCTGTGTAAACCGACCCAGAGGTGTGGCTAATATTTGACTACACTCCCCTTTCCTAACATAATCTGTCTGGGATCGAATAAGTGGGGGCTGCCTGGGCCCTATGACATCTGTTCTCCTACTTTGTAGTCTGGCTTACCTTCCCAGCCCCCTTCCTCTTCCTGGCTTCTCCAGGAAGCAAATCTCCAACCAAATGGCGGTATTGTATCAGCCTCAGGCCTCTTTACACCTACTCAAGGAGCAGTTTGGCTTAGGCTGTAAAAGGCTGACCAAGCAGAAGAGGCTGCTGCAGGACTGCTTTAAGTAACTTCAGGATAGTACGTTCTAAAACTACTTTCCTGTGAAAGTTATAACATACTCATGCTTGGAACATTATGGGACTTATTATAACCATTATTTTGATACTTTGAATAATATTGGCACCTAGCCCCATTTAAAAATGTGACTTTATTAGGTGTAATAAAGCCTTCCCATGTTAACCTATGGGGCTAGCAGCACTGCAATAGAGAAATATGGTTTACCAGGGCATTTAAACATATTGTATATTGTCCCTGCTTTTTATAACAATGATCTATACATTTGGGGCACCAGGGCAGAGCTTAGGGGTGACTTAAATGCAATAGAAAAGTAGTCCTGGACTATGGATGTGTATTTACTTTCAATGTCAAATTTGGGCATTGTTTTATTTAACACTAGCCTGCAAGCCAGGCCTTGCTTAAAATGACACCAGACACCACATCAGTGTATTAGGACCACTGGGGCCTCTAGACCTACCTGCCCTACCATATACTAGGGACATACAGGTAGGTTGTCTTAGACAATTAGAATTACAGCAGAGCCCAGGGCACTTTCAGAGTCAGTAACCATCAGTATCAGTAAAAAAATGGGGATGACCAGTGCAAAAAGGATGACTTTCCTACAAAATATTAACATGATAGTTATCAAAATGAGAGCTAGTGTATAGAACAAATCATAATAATGCCCTATGTATTGCTAGATATGCCCTCTGGATCATGCTGTGTAACTGCCTCACTGAGACACAGATTATTCTGATCTTAGGGTTATGTAGAGAACCAGGAGTATACCAACTGCAACTGGGGTCTTTAGCATCTTGTATAAGCTTACAGAGGAGCTACTTAAATGTGCATACTTCCAATGTGCAGCATGAATAGGTTATCATTTTGGTGATGTGACCTGCCATTGATTCAAAGGTCAATTAGGGTGCATAATTTGATGAATACAACACCAATATAATGGGTAACAGCTGAACAAGGGTGGCCTCATGGTTTGGAGCATTTTGGTCGCTAGAACATAATTGAACATTTAGAGGGCACATTGATTCATTTATTTGACTGATTCAGGACACATAAGAGAAGGCAACTGACACAGTAGTGATTCTCTAACTTGGACATCTGCTGTAATAGTGTCTTTCAGCTTCTGTCAGTGCATTTCAACAGTTCGTGATATCTAAGCATGGGTTTGAATGGAGGAAGTCAGTGTTGCTGTTGCAGGGAAATCCTGATTCCACTGTTTAAAGAAAATGTGCTTTCTTATTCCTAAGGGAGTGTCACACTTCTAGTGGGGCCAATAGGTACAAGGAGGTACCTTGTGGCTTGCCACTTTACATAAGGATTTATATTCAAATATGACAAGATGATTTAATGGGCATTTTCAATGTAAGGACAGATGAAACACCTTTTGGTGCTTTGGTGCTCCTGCTGTTGGAATAGATAGCCTGTATGTGCCCTTTATCACTGTGAGTTAATAAATAAGGTTGTCAGGATAATCAATGCCAAATATCACAGTGAAGGGCAATAATGTGGAGTTTCCATCTGTGCTGTTGGCAGAGGCCGAACTCAGATCTGATACATTTTCATACTGCAGTAATCTGGTAATGCACCATGAACAGAGCACCAGTGTGAACAGTAACAACATTGTATTAAAACTAGTGGTATCAACAAACAAGCATTTCCAATGTAACAGGGCTCGCATTTAGAGCTGTTAGCGTTGTAAACTCCTAACTGGACGTTTCTTGCCACACAAATTAAAAGGAAAAAATGAAGCGCTGTTGCACTATGTAAAATGAAGCGCGATCTCGCTGAAATTGAAAACGGAAAAACAGAGGGGCATATTTATACTCTGTTTGCACCGAATGTGCGTCAAAATTTTTGACGCACAATCAGCGCAAACCCTGCCCCATATTTATACTTTGACGTCCGACCCCGCGGGCGTCAAAGTTCCACCATGTGCGTAAGTTTTTGGAAGGGGGAACCAGCCTTGCGTTAATTATATGCAAGGTAGGCGTTCCCTTCCAAAAAATGACTTTAAGGCCTGTGCCCCATATTTATACTCTGACGTCATTTTGACGCACAGGAGGGGGCAGGCCTTAAAAAACGGCGCACAGCCTGATGGGTGCGTTTTTTAAAGCCTGGGTCAGGGCAGGCGTTAAGGGAGCTGTGGGCTCAGAAGGAGCCCAGAGGTGCCCTCCCATGCCCCCAGGGACACCCCCTGCCACCCTTGCCCACCCCAGGAGGACACCCAAGGATGGAGGGACCCATCCCAGGGAAGTTGAGGTAAGTTGGGGTAAGTATTTCTTTTCGGTTTTTTTTGTGGCATAGGGGGGCCTGATTTGGGCCCCCCTACATGCCACTATGCCCAATGACCATGCCCAGGGGACATAAGTCCCCTGGGCATGGCCATTGGGCAAGGGGGCATGACTCCTGTCTTTGCTAAGACAGGAGTCATGTCAATGAAGGTTGGGCGGAAAAAAAAATGGCGCAAATCGGGTTGAGGCCTGAATTTTGCCTCAGACCTGACTTGCCCCATTTTTTGACGCCCAACCTCCATTTTCCCCTATGCCGGCGCGGCCTGGTGTGAGTCATTTTTTTTTACGCACACCAGTCCGCAGCGCCGGCTTACGTCATTCAATAAATAAGGCGCCCGCATGGCGCTTTGGAATGGCGTTAGCCGGCGGTAAAATTTTTGCCGCACAACTGCGTTGGCGCAGTTGTGCGTCAAAAAGTATAAATATGGGACAGAGTGCGATCGTGCTATGTAAACCCCAGTGCGATCATGCTGCGTGGAAAATAAAAAGATAAAGTAGTCTGGAAACCATGCTGAAAACATGGAACCTCGTATGTTTTCAGTACTTTACCGGTGCTGTGTAGGTGTGTTAAGCACTGGAAAAGGCCTGACGTATGCATGCCTTTCACGAATGAAAGCAAGCGGATTTTAAAGGCAAGCCCACAAACCAATGAAAGTGACTGACGTGACATGGGCGTGGTTATACATGCAAGTGGCACATCAATAGAGGTAATTTTAGGGGCCACCATGCTAGCAGTTACCGCGTGCCTGAGGCATGTTGGAGTTATTTGGTGATCCAAATGACTTGGCTAAAGAAAGCAACTACAAAAAAGGGCTTCATGGCAGTTCCCAGGAGTTCTTACAGCAAGGCTTTAGGAAGAAAGCCAACCTGTTCTTCCTATGGGAAGTTGTAAGTCTCTGCATCTTGGGCTTACCTGAAATTACTTTGTGCTGTGCATGACTTCATTTTCCTGGACTATGGGCTCCACTTGTTGGGTGAATCCCAAAGGTTGTTAACCAGATTTGGTGTAGATCTGCCTAATAGATCTCTAACATAATGTTCTCCCATCACAACTGGTGTGCACAATGTAATTTGCTTGTGATCTGTATTCTACTGCACTTACCGACCCCTTATTCTGTGGAGGTAAGTGCATGTCAGGCTAAGTGAGAACAGCTCTGTGAGCTAGCCTGACTTCATCTGATTTGGCCTTGTGTTGCTCAGGCTACAATGTGCACTCTGAGACTGGTGCAGCACCATTTCAGGTTGTGCACCAGCAACAGATGGTGGCCTAGGTATAGTGCATCTAATCCATCTAAAAAAGAAACACCAGCTGGCCAAAACCAAAAGTTCATTGGCTGATTTCCTGTCTCACATAACCTAACCTCCCTAGGATGTAGCACTGCTTATTTTCCTCATGCAGACATTATGGGTTCAGCAGTATCAGGATGAAGACAAAGCTTTTCTCAATGACACAGAAAAAGTATAGGTATTCAGCAGTACTATTAAGCTGGTTAAATACGCTGCTTAGAAAAGGCAGATTTATGGAGCCTGCGGGGGGTTACAAATTGCTTTTGCTCTGGGCGATATCTGTGCAGAGACCGACCAACCTGTGTTTGCAGTTCCATAAACACCCTATGGACGTCATCCCCACTATTAGGGCATATATTTTATCAACATTTCTTAGTATAGGAATGCTCCCTACTTGCTGAACTGGCACGTACACCTGTCCTGAATGCTTGACTGCATGAAAAACTGATATTCTAACTTTTATTTTGGCGCAGTTGTCAAGCTTATCTAGAATGAATATGGAGGCCTAAGCCTACCCCTGACAATGCAAGGTCCCTGTCCTGTCTTGTGACCTTTGGGTGCAACAAATCTGCCTTTATAGTGGACAGAGAACTTATAGTGGTCTACTGTCCCTGTTATGGGTTTAGCACATAAAGTGGTAGTGGCAATGTACTGTATTTTGTGATCCTATAGTTAATCAGAACTTTTTATCTGGTCTTGTATAATGTTTTGCTATTATGTGAAACCCAGAACCTTGTGCTGACATCCTGTGAGCATGTTGAGTGTATGTGTCTAGTACATGTCTGGCAGTTAGACATGTATGATTCTGAGAGCTGAAACCTATGGGATCCATTTTGAGTGCCCCTGTTTTGGCTTGGAACATGATACAGCTTGCCTCAAAAGTGGAAGTTTATTGCCTGCATTCCTATATCTGAAGGATGAAGATCCAGACAATGAAGTGAGGAATATGGAGACAAAACTATCTTTAGAAATTACATCAAGACTTTGTGATCAAGAGGGAGATGCAATGAGCACTGCTGTTTAGTTGGCTGTAGGGTTGAGGGTGGAACTGCTGTTTCTGTTGTTAAAGGTGAGAACATTTCTTGGTAAGGCTTCCAGTTTTGTATTTCCCTGGCTACTGCTTCCTAAGGGCTGATGATAGCCAGGGGCAGATGCAACTAACTTTTTTGTGGTCATGTTGTGTATTCTCCTGCTTGCCACACAGTCAGAGGCCAGCAGGGCAGCAGGGCAACAGCATGGCAGGAGTCCCTTGCAGCGAAGCAGTCCAGAGAGTCCTTTGGGCAGCCAGGCAGGTCTTCTGACAGAGTTCAGGTGCAGGTCCAGTGGTGTCTGAGTTGGTGGTGTCAGAGTCCTAGTTAATACTCAAAAATGCCTTTGAAGTGAGGGAGATTTCAAAGAGTGGCTATGAAGTGCACAAGTTCCCCTTTCAGTGCAGTCCTGTCTGCCGAGGGTCCCAGTAGGGGGTTTGGCAGTCCATTGTGTGAGGGCAGGCCACTGGTCTTTGAAATGTAAGTGTCAGACCCTCCACCCTTCCAGTCCAGGAAGACCATTCAATATGCAGATGAGTGAAGGTGTGACTGAATGTCCTGTGTTTGTGGTTGTCTGGGTGAAATGCACAAGGGAGCTGTCAACCAGCCCAGCCCATACGTTGATTGGAGGCAGGCTGTGTTAGCGCATCAGAGCCTTAATAAGAAAACTTACAAGGAGACGCGTTTAGGTTGACACCCTTTGGACCGTGTTTGGGGACTTCTCAGTACGAAATATTTTCTTGGCATCAATAATCAACAAATAAATTAACCAATCAATAATGACAATCACTAATCAATAAACAATCAATAAAAATCAATATTTGAACACACCATGACCTTTCAGCCGTGAATAACCACACCAATTTTGTAAAGTTTGGGATATTTATTTCCCTATTAGTAACATCCTAATGTCATGTCTGTTAATCTCAACAATAATAAACCATATCAGAAGCACTACTAATTAATAATATGAGCACAACTTAATCAATGCATAGACTATAATCATTCAATATTCAGGCACCTAATTAATATGAATCAACTTAGCAGTGTCATTAGTACATGATTCAACAAAGCAAGAACTCAGTCATTTGTCTATTTGCATAGGATATTAGTGAACACCTTAACTAACCTCAAATTAGCATTAGCATGTTGGGCTTCATGCAAAACATTTCAGTGAACACGAATTTAGAAAACATCTATATTAAGGCCTCTATCAAAATAGCAGTTGGTACCTAGAAAGAAAAGGCAAACAGACAATCACAATTTTCATAGGTTAGTTACCAATCCAACAGATCAGCAAGCAGCGTCAGTCTTCGTCCTCAGGACATCAGTTCATCAGCATCAGCAAAGATAGGACGGGGCAAAGTCTCAAGATAACATAGCTAAGAACTGATTTCTTCCCTCTGATAAAGGTGAAGATAATATCAAGCAAAAGATGAGTAGAGGATGGTCTAAGGTGACAGGACAACTAAAACTAAAGTATGGGCTTGGAGTGTCTGGAAAAATGGCAAATGGTAAAAGTCTTATGGGAAAGGAAAATGGCAAGCGTCCCGATTTCTTCCTGAGTCACGCAGTTAAATCAAAACTGCCTAACTATTCCCTAATTCCTCATTGGATAAAAATTGGTGCATCGTTATCTCTGTCCAATAATTCGGTAAGCACCTTGCTAGAATTTTCCACAGTTCACAGTTCCCATGTCACGGATTGGTCCATGTCATTGACGTCTTCAACAGTTGGAATGTCAGGTAGAAAATATTACACTTTGCGCTCCAGTCAGTGTCTTCATTGTCTTCTCCTTGTACGGTTAACCTTGCACCTGTTATGAATTACACTGTTGAATCTAGCAAGAACATCGCCTTGAGCAAGTCGGTTCTCATGAGAAAGAATTTACTACAGCTACACATATAGAACTCCTGGAAAAGTACAGCTTTGTGTCCTTCAGGAAAACAGCACACTACACGTTAGAAAATACAATTTAATATGAGGCCAGGCAGCTAGGCCCAAACCCTCGCTAAGTTGAAGCCCTTTCTATTAAATGACACAGCTCTTAACATATAACTCTAATTATGAAATATTAATACAAATTCAAAACATTATTGCATAATAATTCAGAATTAATAAGCCTTTTCATTAGTCTTCGTATACATTGGTAACCACTCCCCGTAGGCACATTTCAAACGTATGCATTATTTTCTATATTAACACATTTTCTATGCAGCTTCATTACACAATATATTGCAAGCTTTCGTAATTTATTGCTTTTAAAAGACACACTCCAATAATCCCTCCTCTGATGACTCTTGTCATCACACAAAACCTTTCCCCACAAATTTTATATCAGTTAAAATTCTGCCATTTCAATCTCTTCCCTTATTGGCTTCCCCTTTGATTTTTCCCTAAACAATTTTTCTCTTTCCTTTTCTTCCCTCCTCTTAATATTTTTTGCCTTATTCAATTTTATTCTTCTGCTAATTTTGCATGCCACCCATAAGCCAAATATACAAGGTATAACAATCAATATCCCCTGTATTATTTTAGACAATATTCATGCCAAATGTTGCTAAGCCAATTTCCCACTGATGCAAAACCCCTTCCAACCTTTTCCCAAACACCAGGTTCTTTCAATTCCTTCAAGTCTGTACTATACTTAGTCAAGTTAGTAAGCATACTTCTAATCTCATTACTATTACCTGGTGTATATGCACAACAATGATTCTCATTAAGCATTCTACAAACTCCGCCATTTTTCGCTAAAAGAATGTCTAAAGCAAGCCTGTTTTGAAGAGTCATAGCCCTCTCCGTAGGAAGTTCAGTATCCATTAGGAGTATAGCTCCTGAAATATTTGTCAGCATGTTATCCACAATTGTAGACAACTTTTGAATCTTTCTTGAATTCAAGATAACTCCCACTGAAGGAATTATCACCCCAAATATGTCTCCCACTACACCAGCAGCAGTCTCTCTCTTCTGTCTAGTACGATGTAATTCAGACAATCTCGGAAACTTCTTTAAATCATCAAGTTGGTATATCTTTGGGAAAACTATCCCAAAAGAACATGTTCCATACCATCCCGTTGGAAGACGGTAATAAGCATTAAGCCCATATATATAGTAAATCCCTGGGATCGCCGGATCCTCTCCATTTAACATGAACGTCCATTTATTCTGAAACAAAAACACATGCTTACATTCACTCATCCCCACAAACACATTGTCATAATATGATTTCGGCCTAGATGTGCAAAGCTTCCCTACGTGTAATAGATCTAAAGCTAACTTCCTTTTCTCTCTAATTGCACCATACCCTTCATTACTAGCAAAGACTCGCTGCTGTAATCCTTTCTCTAATTTACCCTTTAATGCCCTCCTTCTATCATCCGTGTGATCTAAAAAGCTTTTCTCTACAGGTGCAAGCAAGCATGTCAAAATATTGCAGTGAGCATAATATGTACTAATCCTCAATGTCGGCTCAAAGAATCCTTTAACTAACTTTATACTATAGTATCTAGCTACCACACTCAAATCCTCTATTAGAGGCACATAAGAAAACCCTAAGGGGGTCATTACAACATTGGCGGTAAAAGCCGCTTACCGCCGTGCAGAAGACCGCCAACACATCGCCGTGGCAGCGGAATTCCGCCACCGTCATTATGACCCACTGCTCGGAATCCGCCAAAATTCAGACACCCACACAAGTCCGCCACACCAAAGGTCAGTGATAAACTGGCGAAAACAAAACCTCCACCGTCACGCCAACAGGAATACACCCACACTATCATGACACACGAATCCACGCGGCGGTCTTTCAACTGCGGTATTCCCTTGGCAGTACACACCGCCGCGCTCAAAATACACACACATTTACAAAACACAACCACATTGGACAATTCGAAATACACACACCTGATACACATACACACACCACTCCCACACACCCTTTACAATATAAAACACACACCCACATCACCCAAAAGCCCCTACAACAAAATTACCGAGAGAAGGCCAGAGAGAGACACTACAAACAACTACCAAGCTTCCAAAGGCACACAATACCATCACCCACATAACTTCCACACACCTCACACAACACACCACTAAATATCACCCCACTTATCACTACACACATCACCCCACACATCACTCACACCACCCCATGGCACAGCAAAGACACCCCAGGTTCTCTGAGGAGGAGCTCAGGGTCATGGTGGAGGAAATCGTCCAGGTAGAGCAACAGCTATTCAACGGGTTCTCCTTCTGTCTCAGTTCCCCATCAATCACTCTCCCTGAAACTTCCTTGTCTGTTGTTGGTACTTTCAACAAGTCAACTTCCTCATCAGTTGGACACGTCACCTTTTTCGTGTGATTGGCATGGATCCAGTTCAGAATTCCTGCACATTTCACAGCAGTGGTAGTTGTTAGTATCACTTGGTAGGGTCCCTTCCAACGTGGTTCCAAGCAAGTCTTTCTTACGTGTTTCTTGATGACAACCCATTCACCAGCTTTCAGGTTGTGTCCTGGATCATGAATCGGTGGCAGGGTGGTAGCTTCCACCTGGTGAGAAAAGGAGCAGGCCACATCAGCCAAACCCTTGCAGTAGTCCAACACCATATCATCCGTGATGTTCACAAGAGCATTCGCAGGCACTGCGGGCAGTCTCATAGCTCGACCCATGTGAATCTCATGTGGAGACAGTCCCGTTTTCTTGTTAGGTATATTTCTCATTGACATTAACGCTAAAGGCAATGCGTCAGGCCATTTAAAATTCATGGCTGCACACATTTTCGCCATTCTCGACTTCAGGGTACCATTCATCTGTTCCACTAGTCCTAATGCTTCAGGGCGATAGCTACAATGCAACTTCTGCTCAATGTTCAATGCTGCACACAGTAACCTAATCACCTCATTGTTGAAGTGACTTCCTCTATCTGATTCTAAAGAGATCGGAAACCCAAAACGTGGTATTAGTTCCCTAAGCAGCAGCTTCGCTACTGTGAGACTGTCATTCCTGCGTGTAGGGTATACTTCAATCCAATGACTAAAGATACACACAATCACCAACACATACCTCAAACCTCCACACACAGGCATCTCAATGAAATCCAATTGCATTCTGCTAAATGGACCTCCAGCTCTTCCAATGTGGCTCAAATTCACCACTGTCCCTTTTCCCGCGTTCATCTGTTGGCAGATGACGCAACAATGGCAAATCACTTCTGCAGTATGTCTATACTTTGGGTTGAACCAGTCAATCATGAACAACCTGATCTTGGCATCCCTCCGAAAGTGTGCTTGGCCATGATAAAACCTTGCAAACTGTGACAAAAGACTGTTCAGCAAGACCATTTTCCCTTCGTCTGAAACGCACAAATCATCTGGTCTTTGTATACATTGCATCCTAACCCAAGAACACTTCTCATCTTTGCTAGCACGTCCCTGTAACAATCTCAACTCTTCTAACGTGTCAATCACCCTCAATACATAGCCTGTGCACGTCTCATTTTCTTTTTCCAGTAACAATTCCCACTGATCCTTAAACGATATACAGTTCAATGCGCAAAACCTTGCGACTTGATCCGCATATCCATTTCCCATTGAAACAAAGTCCTGTGACTTCAGGTGTGCACTGCATTTCACCACGGCAATTTCATGAGGTAACTGAATCGCATGCAACAACTCCTTAATTCTTTCACCATTCTTCACTGGCGAACCAGAAGAGGTCAAATAACCCCTCTGTGACCATAGTTGGCCAAAATAATGAACAATTCCAAATCCGCATCGACTAGTAGTATAGTTAGTGACTCTCATCTGAGCAGAGACATGGCATGCCCTGGTAAGAGCTACCAGCTCAGCTACTTGAGCGGAATACATTCCTTGAAGCCAGGATGCTTCCAGGATACCAACCAGAAATCGTGCATACAGCATATCCGGCTCTCAGCACTCCTACTGAGTCTCTCAAGCACGAGGCATCAACAAAGATAATTTGGTCATTCTCTTCTAATTGACTATCTTTAATACCAGGTCTTGGTTTGGTGCACATTTCTGTTACCTCAAGACAATCATGTTCTACATCTTCCAGATTTTCAACCTCTGTATTTTCATTTGGAAGCAAAGTTGCCGGGTCCAACACTGTTCATCTCTATAACATGACATTTGGTGACCCCAATATAATTGTTTCATATTTGGTCAATCTTGCATTTGTCATGTGCTGTGTTTTAGTTTGTGTCAGGAGGATTTCAACGGAGTGAGGGACCATGACAGTTAAAGGATGTCCCATCACTATGCCTTCACACTGTGTGAGGCTTTGTCCAACTGCTGCTACTGCATGCAGACAACCCGGTAAGGCTGCTGCAACTGGGGCCAAAGTAGCTGAAAAATATGCTACTGGTCGGTTTACACCTCCATGGACCTGTGTCAAGACAGACAAAGAACATGCATCGCATTCATGACAAAACAGAACAAAAGACTTTGTTTAATTGGGCGTACCCAGAGCTGGAGCCCTGCACATGCTCTCTCTTAACTCAGTAAACGCTCCCATTTCCTTCTCTCCTAAACCTATCGCATCCTGACCCTCTTTAACCGTCAGCCTCTGCAGAGGCTTGGGAATGACTGAGAAATTCGGGATCCACTGGTGACAGTAACCCACCATTCCTAGGAACATCCTAACATCTCTCCGTGTCGTCGGGGGATTAATCTGTAACACTGCAGTTATTCTTTCTCTGGATAACTTCCTTGACCCTTTCTCAGTTTGATGACCCAAATACTTCACCTCTTTCTGACAATATTGCAATTTCTTTGGGGACACCTTATGTCCATTCTTTCCCAAGTGATTCAGTAAGGCAATTGAATCATACTTGCACTCTTCCCTTGTTTTAGATGCAATCAACAAATCATCAATGTACTGCACTAGAGTCGATTGGAAATGCAGCTCCAATGACTCCAAATTCTTTTTCAGTATCTGATTAAATAGGGAAGGTGATTTCGAAAACCCTTGAGGAATTCAACAGCAACTATAGACCTTCTCCAAGAATTTAAAACAGAAGAGAAATTGGCTGTCCTCATGAAGAGGCATAGAAAAGAACGCTTGAGACAGATCAATTACTGTGGACCATTCTGCATTGCATGGAATCTGAAACATAATCACAGCCAGATTTGGCACCACTGGACAACATTTCACCACTATTTCAATGATTTTCCTCAATTCTTGGACAATCCGAACCTTCCCACAAGGCTTTCTCAGTCCCATTATTGGTGAATTACATGGACTTCTCAACACCTCCTTCAAGACTCCCTGCATCACAAAGTCCGCAATGATTTGTGCAACCTTTATAAGGACATCTTGCGCCATATGATACTGCAGTATCTGGGGGAACACAGCGTTTGGCTTCACACTGACTTTGACTGGCTCTACTCCTTTTATAAGCCCTGCTTCTTTCCCTGTCAAATCCCACACCTTTTCTTGAACTTTTCCCTGTAAATCTCCTGGGAGATCAACCACTGTGAACATCGGGAAGAAGTTAATCAGAGGATATTCCTCATCTGTGGTCTCAGTTTCAGGCTCTGAAATCTGTTCCTCCCCTTCATCTTCGCTGTTTGTCTGGACCTCAATTCCCTCATTGGAACGGGTGATTGAACATCTCGTCTTGCACTATAAGTCTCTTCCCAATAGGGATACGGGACTTGAATCGCAAACCACAAATCTGTGCAATCCTCAGAAAGTTCCAAGCTCGACCTGAACCGGATCTGTGATCGGGTTATTCAGGAGTTGGTTTGCTACTCATACTACCTTAACTGTCCGTCCTGAAAGGGGCAATTTCGGAACCTCTGCACTTCTGACTGTGGAACACGTAGCTCTTGTGTAAACCAAAAATGAAACCTTGTGACCCATAACCTTCCCATGAGCATTGGGACCTCTCTGATCTACTTCTAAGGATGCTGCAAGCCTGCACTCTTCTCCATCTGAACTCTTATCCGACCATTCATCGTTTATTCCATTCTCACCACGCAATGGGTATTGTTGTACTGTGTTATTCTGATTCATTCTTTGACCTGTGACCTGTTGAGGAAGCATCACCTGTTGCTGTTCCACTGGGGCTATAGGCACTTGCATTTGCTGTCTAGGTACTATGGGAACCTGCTGTTGCATTTGTTGTAACTGTATTGGCTGTATACACGGCATCTGCACCAGCTGCATGGATGGAAAACCTTGCTTTTGATTCACATTATTCGGATTTGGACCTCTCAATCTTGGTCCTCTCACATTTTGGAATGAACTGACATCATTGCTTTGTTGAACAACACCATCCTGCACCATCATTGGGCACTCCCGCTTCCAGTGTCCAACGACCCCGCAAGCATGACAACGTAATAGCTTCTTCATTCCCTGTGCATCATTTTGAACTACTACAGTGTTCAAGTCTGGACTGCGATTCACAAAACCTCCTCGACCTCTACCTTTCACTTGCACCTGAAACATCCCATTTCCCTGCGGCTTCTTCACCACCTGCTGTAGAAAACCTCCCTGCATCCCTGTCTGTGCTGCCTTAATTTGCATCACCATCGCTTTCTCCTACAACTTTCTCTGCTTCAACTCAATCTCATCGCTACAGTACTTCACATACTGCAACACCTCATCAATCGGCTTTGCTTGGCAGCAAATCAAATGACTCTTAATCATCTGGCCAATCTCAGGTCTCAACCCTTCCACGAATCTGAACACAAGGTGATTCATGTCCTTCGCCTCAATAACCTCTGTGTCACTGTATGTTTAAACGCCTTCAACAACCTCTCATAATAGGCATGTATCGACTTCTTGACTTCCTGAGCCGTTCGATCAATCCTTTGCCAATCAATATTCTTAGGCGAAACTCTAGTTTTCAGAAATTCAATCACCTTATAATAATATTTCATCACATCAGGAGACGGCGCCCCTGTGCTTCTGTCTCTTGCCGGTTCCTCAGTCGGCAAATATACGCTCCTTTTGCACTCAATCCACAAATCAGCTGGAACTATGATCTCAAAGAGAGTATTCAGGTCTTCTCAAAGGCTCTTTGCAAGCTTCACAAACCTGTCTGGTTTCTCCCTCAGTCTGGTTTCTCCCTCAGCCTGGGGAAATCATTTGTGAATGACAGAACATCACCTCTAGTCCATGGTACATGGACAAGAACCCCTCTGGCAGTCTCTCTCATCGGTAACATCTTTACCGTGCTTGTATCCGGTAATGTTTTAGCCGACTGCTCTATGCAATCACTTTTCCTCTTGTCTCTTTTCTTCGCCCATCTGCCTTCCCACTTCTCTAAGCCTCCTCAAACCTGTGCACTTTGCAGTATATCCTTGAGGTGCGCTTTCATTCCAGTAGACCTCATGTGTTAAAAATCCTTTGGCTCAAAACCTAATCTGTAACTTCTCTTCAAATGTTTGGTATTCTCTAAATCTACACCGTACTTGTCTGCCAAATTTGCCAACCTCTGGTGCACCCTGCTCACTTCTCTGGTTATCTTTGGGCACAAGTACCTCAACTCTGCTTCCGTGTATGACTCTAGCCTGCTCACACCCATGCTCCCTTCAACAAGTTCATTGGCTTCCATGCCCAACCTCACATGGTTCAAGTACTCTTCTCCTTCTGCCCTCCCTGCTGCTACAGGAGCAGTCTGTGGAGAATTAAGTTTACCTAACCAGTCGGTCAGCTGTTGTGCTGTTAAACCTTGCAATGAGATATTCCCAGCCTGCACTAAAGGTGTCTGTGGTAAATTTGCATTCGGAATTTGTGGTGTCAGTAGTGTCAAAATTGTCTGTCTCCTGGCATCTGGAGGAGCCCAAATCGGACTGAAATCTAGCAGGGACCTAGATCCTTCAAATGTCGGTTCCACAGAAGTCGTCCCTTGGGAGCTTCCTACGAACCCTCCTCTTGTCGTATTTTGTGTCATTACCCCTTGATCGCATACACTAGGCTTCACCTGCACATTCAATGGTACTGGTGGACCAACTGTAATAGGCAAAGATATGGCATCTGGTGTCTGTCTGTATTCCAAACCCTGTGGAAGACTAACTCCCATATTCTGGCTCATCACTGGTTTCATGTGTGACTGCAGTCCTGTGACCGAAGTATACCTCGGGATCATTTGTGGCTGCACCTGGGGCAATAAAGGTGGAGTTGGATCAGTCTGAATCAACTTTGGTCTTGTGTATACCTGCTCTGTCGGCACTATCAGATTAGTAGTAGTCTCTAAAATGGGTACATCAGGGTAAATCCTCTGAACCTGTGGCGGTTGCAACTGAGGTTGCACAACCTGAGTGGTGGGCACGCCAAAACTACTCTGCATCGGGACTTGTGTTGAGACGGGACTAACCTGCATCGGATTCATTGTCGCCTCCTCTTGTATCGAACCTATAGGACATGTACTGGTACTTGGGCCATTGTCGTCTGCCACATATGGTGGTGGATGATCATTCAGCAACTGATTAAGGAATTCGTCATCGTCTGAGTCCTCTGTCCCTATCAAGGGCTTTCTAACTTCTTTGTCTCTGGAAGGACTTTTGTTTGTTTTGTGGGTAGCCTTCTTTCCCTTGCCTTCAACCTTTGGGGTCATCGCTGGAAACAGCATAACTCCATCTATTGTCTCTCTCCTCCAGATTCTCTGTGCACTATCCCATCTAGCCTCCGCTAGTGTCTTTTCTGCTTTCCTCATTCTCCTCTCAAATTTCAGTTGCTGTTGCCGTATTGACATTAGTTCCCAAATTGCTAACGCCTCAAACTGTGCTGGTCTCGGAGGTGGCTTCAGATCACTTAGCACCCTCCGCAAATTTTCTAAAACCCTAAAATTGAACGTTCCGTTCTCAGGAAACACTAAGCACCCCTCTTTCTCCGTGGCTTTGCACCATTACTTTAGCCAAAGACATGGCGTAACACCTGTCGAAGTAAGCCTCAGTAAGGCCTATTAGTGCAAGGGGTTCGCCCTTCTCTGCACAAAGTCCTCAGACCACATAGGAGGAAGTTGGTACAGAAACTGAAATAAAAGACAAAGTTTATTAAACCTCAAGAGGTGGTACTACAGTTCAAACAGCACCCTTCAGCAATGTTTGAAGTAGCACACTGATCTAAGAGAGCATGGTCCTTTTATACCCACGCAGGAGCTAAAAAGAAGGTGGTACAATTATAGCAGCAAGACTTATATACATATAAGGTCATATGAAAATGCACAGTCAACAGGTAGGAGGGGTTAACAGTTTTCAAGGACTAGTAGACACATTACTGTCTGTTACTAATTACTAACAGCTGCAGACCTTACTGGGCATGTGCAAAAGTGGGAGATGCTAAATACAACTTGTCACTAGACAGATTTTCAGGAGTAGTTAACAGGAAGGTAGGACAGACCACATGGCAGGCACATGGCAGCATGTGGCAGAGATAATGGCTGCCATGAATACAAATGGATTCCGCGGAATGTTCACAATAGTTGCTAAATACAGCATGTCTTCTGCTAATGCTTAATCTAATCGCTACTAAATTACAACAGACTACCCTTTCAGCATTAGCTGAAGACATTCGTCTTTCTGGGATAATCTAAATATTCATCTTGTATATTTATGCTCATCATTTCAGCTATTTCCTTATTTTACATGTTTTGTGCTTTCATTTCTGTAATATCTCCTTTGGTAGGCATACAAGCAGTGATACACACGGAGCAGAACATTGGACCACACTGAATACAGATACAGCATGCGAAAAATATTGCAATCATTACACACAGGATAGTCAGTAGTTTCCAGCCCCAGGCGGAAACAAGAGCACAAAACCATCCAGAAAAAGTCCAAGTACCAGTCTCTGTGTGAATTTCTGCAGCAATTTTATGCAATTTAGATATTGCATCATATACTGAAGGTGAGTGATCTGGAATGAAAACGCAGCAACTACTACCGATGATGCGACATGCACCACCTCGATCAGCTAATATCACATCTAGTACCATACGATTTTGGAGTGCTGCAATCCTCGCAATTTGGAGCTCCTCGGTAATATTCACAAGTGCCAAAGCTGCCTGATTGGTAACATCTTCAACAACCCTAGTCAATCGTCTCACTTTCCTACTGTTTAACGCAGCACCCACAAAGAAGAACAACCCTAAATTAAAATCAACATATTGTTGCAGGCTAGTGTCCATTTAGTCTACCTCATTTGTACTTATTGTCCTTTTATATCTATTTTTAATGATGTAATTGAACAGTTTAAAATCTCGGTGATATGTTGCAGGTGCCAAAAACACAGGGGGTAATAGAAAAGATACATAACACACACCTGACCACCCAACAGGTAGCTGGGCATATCCATAGTTACCACAAACAAAATATGTATTATGTGAAGCTGTAAAACTACTATTATTGACCCCATCAATAGTTAAAATCAAGGTATAATCGCTTATCCCCACTGGAATTCGCCCAATGCTACGTATACATAAATCTGCTTTAGTTTTTGTAACAGAAATCACAAATTGTTCTTTCTTGTCAGAGTCTCTTATATTTGTGAAGACATATGGTATTGAAACATTGTCCGGTTGATACTCTTCCCATTCCCATTTAGTCTCTTTGGCTTAGGGATACCCATCTTTGTCTTGGTAGCATACTTTATTAAGGCGAAAAAGAAGTCCGCCCTCTGTACGTTTTCCAGATGCAAACAAAAGCGTATACCAAGTTTGACAAGAACCATTGTGTGAAAAAGGAAGAGGAATGAAAGGTGTTCCTCCTTTCTTTTAATGCGCAGGTATCATTCCACATACCCAACAGTTAGTAGTATTTGTAGCTTCATGAGTATGATGCAACATCTGAATGAAAGTATTATTGAAGTACGATTGACGGTGCTTCTGCTCATGATAGGGAAGCGTAAAGTAATAGTGATCCTCTGGTACTGGAGTAGTGGCAACAAAAAACTCACAAGCAGGATCCATCTTTTCAACAAACCAGGTGATTATTACCATAACCACCAAAACAACAACAAACCTCATAGTACTAATGATCACTTTGTTATTCATTTTAGCAACAGTGATAATCGACCCTTCCAGAAATTAATTAAAAACAATCATTGGAGCTCTTATCCCTGGGCAGCCGTTGATTTCTTCACCACAGGACAAGACGGGTGTCACTACTCTAATGCATGGCTGATCCCCCCCCTTGTCACATTGGCTCTCCGTTTCACTAACCCCGGGCGGTAGCTCAACCAGATTTCTCCAGCACTACAGATTCTTTCCTCGGTCTCAAATTATATCCTAACACTCCAGAAATCGTATGGTCCGGGAAGAACTCCGCAGATTCATCAGGTGATATAGCACGCCCTTTCTCCGTAGTCAAAATCCCTTGATGATCGGTCAGCACAGCAGGTTCCACCAAGGTAGGTAGCACTCTCTTGCAGTGACTACTATGGACCCAATTCTTTTGGTTCGTCACTCGAACTGCTGTCCTTGTCCCAAGGAGCACCTGCTTTGGGCCTCGCCACCTTGGTTCCAAGCTGCTTGATCTTTCAAAGGACTTAATCATCACCTGGTCACCATGTCGGAGTTCATGGCCTTCACCTGTAGATCTGTAGTTAACTGTGCCAAATAATCATTCATCAGGACACAAGGTACATCATATACAGAATTTGGCTTAGGAACTCCCCATATGTTTATTGGCCTTCCAAATACTATTTCATAGGGGGTAAGGCCTGTTCGAGAGTGTGGCACTGACCTAATAGACAATAATGCCAACGGTAATGCATCTGGCCAAGCTAAAGATGTGGATCCTGTATCTTTGCTAACTTCAGCTTCAAAGTAGCATTATACCTTTTCACCAACCCTGCTGTTTGTGGGTGGAAAACCACATGGAACTTCTGTTTGATCCCTAATCCTTTCAGGACATACTTAATAACTTCCCCAACAAAATGAGGTCCGTTATCATTCCATAAAAGCCTGCAAACACCAAACCCAGGGAAAAATTATTTCAAAAGCACCTTTGCTGTGGTAATGGCAGTATTATCGTTTGTGGGGTACGCCTCTATCCATTTACTGAAGGCACATACCACCACCAAGACATACTTTAAATTGTTGCAGCATTCAAGCTGAATGTAATCCATTTGTAGAACTTTGAAAGGTGCAGTTGGTGTAGCAAACCCTCCCGCAGGAGTTTGTGTCCCTTTCCAGGATTGTATTGTTATCAGATCAAACAAGACTGTACTACTCTCTTAGCTGTACTGGAAATTTCTGGATGCTCCCAAACTTGCGTACGCAACTTCGTTATTGTTGAAGCTCCAACATGTGCCAGCCCATGTGCCATCTGAACCATAGGTTGTACAAAAGCTATAGGCAATTTCCACTTATCCATCTGCTTGTTCCACCAACAGCCCTCATCATCCAATTCTTTTTCTTCAGACCATTGCTGACGTTCTTTCACAGAAGCAGATTTCTGTATCTCTAATACGTCTTGTCTAGCATTATGCCAACGTTCAGCTTGTGACTTCACTACATACATAGAAGTAGTACTTTGCTGCATCTCAGTCTTATGTGCTACGTTGTCTGCAAGGGCATTAACTTGCCCTATCTTATCGGTCACTTTCTTGTGTGCACTACATTTCACAATAGCTATTTTCTTTGGATATGTCAATGCAGTCAAGAGGTTATGCACTAATTCTCCGTGCATTATCTGCATCCCGTGGGATGTGAGAAAGCCTCTCTCCTTCCAAAGCAAACCAAAATCATGAGCCACTCCAAAAGCATAGCGGCTGTCTGTATAAATGTTCACACATAAGTCAATACTAAGCTCACATGCTCACATGCTCGTGTCAGAGGTATTAGTTCAGCTGCTTGAGCTGACTTCTGTGGTATACGAGCTGTCTCCACTACTGTGTGTATTGTGGTGATTGAATATGCAGCTGGGGTCGCACCGTCTGGCAACTTCAAACAAGACACATCAACCCACAATTCCCCGTCTACATCTGGAAGGGGCGTATCTTGCAAATCAATACTACCCTTTGTCTGTTCTTCGGTAAGGAATATACAATCATGTGTTTCTTGTGACTGAGGCTGAGTCACTGGATATGGCAACAAAGTGGCTGGATTTAGGGCCAGATGTAGCAAAGCGTTTGCGAGTCTCAAACGGCAAAAAAAAACATTTGCAAGGCGCAAAAGCCTCACCGGTATGCAGAAATGCATTTTGCGAGTTGGATCCGACTCGCAAAATGCATTTCCGACTCGCAAATAGGAAGGGGTGTTCCCTTCCTATTTGCGACTCGCCATGCAATTCAATTCCATTTGCGACCGCGAAATCGCAGTTACCATCCACTTCCCCTTTGTGACTGGAATAGAAAATATTTTTTCAGAGCAGGCAGTGGTCCAATGGACCACTCCCTGCCCTGAAAAATCCGAAACTAAAGGTTTCTGTATTTTTTTCCAAGTGCAGCTTGTTTTCCTTTAAGGAAAACGGGCTGCAGATGGAAAAAAAAAACTGCTTTATTAAAAAGCAGTCACGGACATGGTGGTCTGCTGTCTCCAGCAGGCCACCATCCCCGTGAGTGCCCACACTCGCAATGGGGTCGCAAACTGCGAGCCACCTCATTAATATTAATGAGGTGGGTCTTTGCGACCCCATTGCGAGTTGCAGAAGGTGTCTGAGACACCTTTCTGCATACCAAATTGCGACTTGCAATTTGCGAGTCGCAGGGACTCGCAAATTGCAAGTCGCAATTTGGATTTTTGGTACATCTGGCCCTTAGTGTTGCACATCTGTTCAGTGTAATGTGAGGAGCCAGCAATGTCAATTCATATCCTGTCAGGCAAGCGCTAGTTAAATGTTGCGTCTTTGTTTGATTTTAAAGAGCATTAACTGCATGGGGTACTAATATCAACAGCTTATGTGGCAAAACTATCCCTTCACTCTGACGTATTGACACAGCTGTTGCCACATCTGAACGAAAACACCCAGGCAACGCTCGAGTGACAGGATCAAGTACTGCTGAAAAATATGCACAGGGACGCTGCTTATCGCCATGCGTCTGTAGTAAAACTGACAATGCACATGCATCTTTCTCATGAACGTAAAGTGCAAAAGGCTTCGTGTAATCTGGAGTACCTAACACTGGTGCTGAACAAAGGGCTTGTCGTAGCTGCCGGAAAGCAGTCTCACATTCATCTGTCCATGGGAGGGGCATTGGAGTATCTTTAGTCAAAAGTGCTAGCAAAGGTTTGACAATGTGTGAAAACCCTAATATCCATTGCCTACAAAAAGAAGTAAGACCAAGGAATGCATGAACATCTTTCTGAGTAGAGGGTACTGGTGTATCTAAAATTGCTTGAATACGATCTGATGTAAGTGCACGGCCCTCCTTAGACAAAAGGTGACCTAAATAGGTTACCTTTGGTCTACAATTTTGCAATTTCTTTCGTGACACTTTATGATGGTGTGAAGCAAGAAAAGAAAGTAAGGACAAAGTGCACTTTTCACATTGCTCAGGGGAATCAGCTGCCAACAAAATATCATTGACATATTGTAAGAGAGCCACACCTTCAGGCAAATCAAAAGAATCAAGTTGTCATTTTAACACTTCACTATAAATACTAGGACTCTCAGTATAGCCTTGAGGAACTCTGCAAAATCTAGATGATCGTTTATTCAAAGTAAAACCAAACAAATATCGGCTGTCAGGATGAATAGGGATCGAAAAGAAAGCATTCTTCAAGTCTATCACACAGAACATAGTTGCTGTCGGTGGGAACCAAAGTAATAAGTGTTGTGATGTCAGATACCACAGATATTGTGGTACCACAATCTTATTCACTTCTCGTAAATCAATAATGAATCGGTAAATCCTAGTATCAGTATCCTTTTTCAGAATAGGAAGAATCGGACTGTTACAAACATTATACAGAACTTCCTCAACAACTCCGACTGCAATAAGATCATGCACAATTCGTATGAGTGCTTCTTCGCCCTCCTGTGAAATTTTGTATTGAGGCAAATGTGGCAATACATCTTCCTCCTTGACACTAATATGTACCAGTGGAATAAACATTTGTCCGACATCAGTATCTGAAGTAGCCCACAAAGTACTAGGGATTGAAGCTAATACAATATCCTCTTTAACAAGACAAACTCTTTCCATCACAGGAGGATTATCATTCAAAATAACACGCACCCCTTCAGGAGAGCATCATATTGTAGCCCTGAAATTCTTGAGCATATCAAGACCCACAATATTGTTTGGTGTATTTGGAGAAAGCAAAAACGGACATGGAGCAGTAAATTTATGAACATGGAATGCAAGTGGTTGTGACAATGGGCTAGGGGAAGGTGTTCCATCGAAACCTATCGATGTAATGGTTAAGCCAGACAGGGGAGCCCTTGGAAACAATTGTTTAGAGAAGGCGCTACGAGTAGCTCCTGTATCAAACAAAAACTGATCAGTAGAGCCCAAAACATCTGCTTTAACATAGGGACCCCGTCTGATCTACTGGAACTTCAACTGATTCCATACCCCATCCTAGGCAATCCTATGCATAAGCAGAATCTTGGAAATCAGGCTACACATAGTTAGACATCTGGTATCCGTCTATCAAAAGTATTGAACCCATCCTGCCTTCGCACATTAGCATCAAACCTAGCATGATCATTCATGCTTCTTCTAGGCCCTGAATATCCTGAGCGATTTCTCATTTCTCCCCGACCACGTGAACACTGCTAAACACGTAGTGGTGGACAATCGGCAGCCCAATACCCAAATTTCTTACAATACGCACACTGATCAACAGACAAATTCGAACGAGTGTAAGAAGAACCATAAGATCCACGTCCACCTCTATCACTACCTTTAAAAGGCCAACCATAAGCTTGAGCCAACATAACCTTCATCTTTAATTCTTTAATCTTTTTATCCTCGCTACCTTTTGCTTCTAATTCCTGACGTTCATAATACTGAGCCATAGTCAAAAGAGAAACCGGAGTAGAGGTAGTCCCTGAACTTTCACTAGCTTTTAGACAACTAGCTATTCCTGGTAACAGATTTGCGACATATTTATCAACTAACAAATGTCTGCCCGTATCATTTGACAATAACTGTCTGCTAAAATCATGAAATGCTTCTTCAAAGTGTGTAAAGAAATCAGAGACCGATTCATCTGCCTTTTGCTTGCAACACGCTAAAACAGTCCAATCTATCTTTTTAGGGGGAATAATCATTTTTAACTTAACTAATATGGCTGCGGGAAGATCTAGAATCAACTGATATGGCTTTTTCGCAGGTTCACTATCCCTGTCCACCTGTTCTAAATCTTTCCATGACGCCCCAAAAGCTACACAATCATCAACGTTACGAACAATTCTCCACATATCTGGCGGTAATATCAATCCGAAAAATAAATCAATGTCAACAAAGTCATAGTAAAAGAACTAATTGCTCCCTCAACTTCCTCATAAAAGGCGGCTGGATTATTCTGCGGGTCAGGTAATGCTGTTTTAAGTGCCATTATATCTGCCCATTCCAAAGAGGATACACCCAATTATAAATAAAATAACCCTTAGCATCAACATAAGTTTTATCATCACTTGTACCCGATCCTTTAGGAGGAACATACAAAGGTGCGGGCTTCCGCATTGGTTTTGCGTGAACTATCATAGTCTTATCTGTTCCGAAGATGGAAGCTTGCAACCCGCCGTTCTGAGATGTCCGTGCAACTACGTCCGCGGCCCTTTTCTCCTCTCGCAAATGGACTGCAGCAACACATAATTTCACCAAACGCCTGATTGCATCAGCTACCTGGGAGAAAACAAAAAGACCATCACGCATTTGCTTACGATCAGCTGCTACATCATCGGGCTCTAACTCATCAGAATATTTCAGAATAGTGCCAAATGCCTCAGTAAAATATAGCTGCTCCTTTTCTGTCCACCCTTTCATGTTGTCTAAAAGTTCAGAAGCATAGACAACGCTACGAATTGCTTTACGAGCAATAGATCTAAGCTCAGACGCACGGTCAGCAGGCAACATAGAGCGACTGTCTCGTATCTTCTGTTGCTCCGAACCGGAGACCTCAGCTAAATCATGAGGGGCAGAAGGAACGACATACGGAGGTGGAGGGCAATCTAGTAACAAAAAATCATTGTGCGGTTTCTTAAGGATAGGGTAGAGAGGTTGCCGAACAGTGTATTGGCCAGTTACCTGTAATTTACATTCTTTCTCTTCTATCTCCTTTAAATCGTTTATTTCTTTCTTTCTCATTTCCTTTTTTTTTTTTTTTTAGAGTTATTATGCTTTTTTTAATTGCAGTCACATAAATCACCAAACCAAACCACTGACGCGTTTTGACCTACTGGTCTTGTTCACGGTGTCTAAGTGTTTTTTCAAATTATTTATAGTATCTTCCCTATCAACCACTCTAGTGCATTATGGAACATGTAGTGACTTTAAAAACTAATTCTTCAAATCAAAGGATACCACAACTCACAATATTCCAAAGAATGAAATATAAACTCACATCTACGCAAAAATCTATGGAAAACATGTTTATCACATTTAAAAGTCTGTAAATAGATGCCAGAAAGGAGAACCTATGCTGTAGAATGATGTTAGTTCTTTTGACAGTAAATCTACTATAGGGGATTCACTCATCGAACCACAGTTATTAATCATAAGTATTAGAGTTCTTTCACTATCTGTCGATGTTATTCTTATTTCCTTTTTTTTAAAATTTATATTCTTACATCACTTTAGACTGAAAACATAAAATTCTGAACCGAGAGTGGAGAAACAGACAGTGGAGAGAAAAGAAGAAAAAAAAAAAAAACATCGCCTGACTAAATAATACGGTGCATTACCACCCGACTAATCCAGATTAGGAGTAATACTCAACACTGAAAGGGGGGGGGGTTTATTTAAACGCTAATCATTGTGAGTCCGGATCCAAACCTGAAGTGGCCCCCATATTGCCTTCCCTTTCCTCCTAGCGTGCTTCCCCTTGCGTTCATATAATGCCATCTCCAAATGATATACAGAAAGCAGCCTAGCCAACCATTGCTGCCAGGACGGAGGTCATACATTCAGCCATGCGGATGATATACATATTCGATATACTGCCATAGCTACAAAAATAAATGCTCTATGTGGACCACCCACATCGCCAGCAACCCGGAAAACCATAATCTCGGGTGTAAGGACAAAATCACATCCCAAAACCTCCTTCAAAACAGATTGAAAACCTTCCCTCGAGGCCTTTAGTTCCCCACATGTAGCCATCATATGTATGATATCTGTGCCATACATCCCACATCTTGGACAGTTTGTTCCTGCTGAACACCCCCATTTGGTGAGGTGAGCTGGAGTATGATACAAGTCGAACATGGTCTTATAGTGTTGCGCTTGCAAGGAAGAAGATAATAAAATGGTGCATCCCAACTCCAATGACCTCATAAAGTTATTACTCCCATCCACCAGTATTTTGCTCCACCTCTCCTTATGCTTCTCTAAATCATCTAGCTGATCCGCCAACATTAAAGGGTAAATCGACCTGATAGTTATATTGGGATTAGCCAGGATATCATTCAGCAGTTGATTACTTCTAAATCCCTGCACACCTCCTGTTTTTTTCCCTAGAAAATCCCCTATCTGTAAATATTTGAAAAAGTCCCTTTGCTCTAGACCATAATGCTCCTGTAAATCTCCAAATGCCTTAACCCCGAAATTATCAAAAAAATTCCCTAACCTGCTTATGCCTAAAGAGGACCAGTTTGCCATGTATTTATCCTGAAAAATCTCAGGGAGCAATGGATTCTTCTCAATCATGGTATAATTATTATATCTAACAAATCCTTTCTTCTTATACCATAATCGCCAACACTTATAGGCTGCTCCCAAAACCTTATATCTAGTTTTCTTATAATATCCAGGCTCATGATATGTTACCAGACACCCATTGGCAACTGATCCTATCTGCAGCTCGTACATATTGGGGCAGTCCACTTCCGTGATTCCTTCTTTCTTGGGACCCCATAATGGGCGCATGTACTGAAAAGCTGCTGCCATTTGATATAATTTTATATTCGGTAAAGACCACCCCCCCCCTTTCTCGAGGAAGAGACATAAGTTTGCTTGCTCTTCTACATTTACCATATGCCCAAATAAATCTCATAATCACACTTTCTATCTCTTTAAATCTGAGATTAGTAAAACTCAATGGTATGGCACGAAATAGATACTACAGTTTAGGGAGGAAAATCATTTTCACCATATTACACCTCCCCACAATAGTCAGATGTAAATTATTCCATCTGCACATATCTTCTCTGGCTTTCGCAAGTATAGGATCTATATTCAAATTAACAATTTCATCTATCATTGGTGTAATATTGATACCTAAATATACTGCATGATCCACTCTCCGAGTGTCTTTGGTATTTGTGTATTGATTAACCAACAGCTGCGTTTTAGCACTATTTAACAGGTATCCAGAGAAGTTTCCAAATTTTGTCGTCACCTCTTTAACCTCTCTCAGTGTTAAATCGGGGGAGGGCGTTAATATGGCTATATCATCTGCATATGCTAAACCTTTTGTATCCCATCCCTGCCTACGTATTGGTGGAATCTTGCTATTTGCCTCCAACTGTCTGAGCAAAGGGTCTATATACAAAGCAAACAAGAGAGGGGAGCATGGGCATCCCTGCCTAGTACCTCTCCTGATCAGAATACTCTCGGATTGTCCTCCCATTAATTGTATTTTCACGGCCGGTGATCTATATAGAGCCCTTACTGCTACAATAAATTTCTTCCCTAACCCATAATATTCCATAACATACCACAGATAATTCCAGTTCACCCGGTCAAACGCCTTCTCTGCGTCTAATAATGCGACCGCCATAGGCTCCTTAGCTACCGCCGTAGCATCCAAGAGTGCTAAAACTCTCTGGATATGATTAGTAGTATCTCTTCCTGGGACAAACCCATGCTGCCTAGGGGAAACAAGCTTCTTGATCACCAGCGATAGTCGTGCAGCCAGTATCTTTGAGTATATTTTAACATCACTATTTATTAATGTGATCGGGCGGTATGAAGCCGGATTTAACGGGGGTTTCCCCTTCTTCAAAAACATAACTATATTAGCCAGATCCCAAGATGGGGGGATTTCCCCTCCATTCTGAACCTGAATAAACAACTCTGCCATTACCGGGAGTAATAATACTTTAAAAACTTTAAAGAATTCTAAAGGAATCGAGTCGGGCCCCGTAGCTTTTCCGGTAGGTAGATCACTCATTGCCCTATCGATTTCTGAAATGTCTATCCGCTCTCCCAGGCGTAGATTGTCACTCTTGGCTAATTTCTCAACCTTAATGGGGTATAGAAACTCCGACATCTCTTCCTCCGGATAGACAGATGTATCATTATATACTTCCTGATAATATCTATGGAACACCTTTCTAATTCCGTCCACTTCTGCTACTATCTGGCCTTGCCAGTTTTTAATCTCTCTGATAACCCCAGATGCTGTTTTCTGGCTTGCCCGTAACGCTAGCAAACGCCCAACTTTTTCTCCATACTCAAACCCTTGTGCATGCTGTGATAAATATTTCTCCGCTATTCTTTGGGCCGTATCCGTGTTCATTGCTGCTTTTACTATAGCAACTTCCTCCTGAGCCCTCCTTTCATCGACTCCAGTTTCTATAGCTATAATCAGTTGCTTTTCTGCCTCCAGCAGCATTGCTTGGGACACTTTTATCCTGCCTTGGATATCCTTCTGTCTTTTGATACTAAAACTCAATGTTTCACCACGAATTCCTGCTTTCAAGGTATCCCAGACTATCTCCACTGAAGCTGACCCCTGATTAAACCCCAAAAATTCCACTATACACTTTCTCATATGCTCACAATATTCCGGATCCTTAAGGAGCCCTTGTTCAAATGTCCATCTACTAACCTTTGGTTCTAACCCATCCAGTTCTAAGTCTAAAACTAAAGGGTTATGATCTGATACATTCTGTGAATATAGCTCAATCTTACCCTGCTTCAAAAATACAGGAGAGATTAAAAAATAATCGAGTCGTGCTAGTTTCACATGAGGAGCCGAATAATAAGTATATCCAGGGTCTGGCTTGCGCAGCTTCACCCAAGCGTCCACTAATCCTAATTCTTGCTGGATAGCAACCATTGCCTTATATACCTGAGGTTTGCGCCCCTGATACCTCTTGGTTGTAGATGCTAATAAATCCTGTAGTCCCTCCCAGGATCCATTAAAGTTGAAGTCCCTGCATATAATATAGGGAGGGGCCCATCCTGTTAACTCGATGGCAAGAGTATCTTCAACTATTGGGTCGTCCGTAACCACCCCGTATAGAGAGCATAATGTAAAGCTACTATGTCCTTAACTACACTCTACTATTACCCATCTTCCGCCCGTATCTGTCTTCTGCAGAGTAATATTTAGTTTATTGGTCCGATCTAAGATTGCTACTCCTTTAGTTCTAGCTTCTTGTTCTGACCGAGCAATCACTTTCATACCAAGCGAACCAAGGATCCCAGAATTTTTATATTCCACATGTGTCTCTTGTAAGCAAAAAATATCTGCCTTAAAGGTTTTTAGTTCTTCAGCCACTCTCCTTCTTTTACGTGGGTCATTTAATCCACATATATTAATTGAAACAATTCTAAGCCTAGCCATTTACTGTTTTTGTTGTTTCCCATTCCCCCCCCTCTTTCTGCTCCCTTAGGTCCTTAAATCTAACTGCACCTTCTCTTAAGTTCTCTGTTCCCCCTGCTCCACACTTCTTATTTTTCCACCCCATCTCTCTCGCTTCCCTTGATCCTTTCCTTTCCATTTTTTCCCCTCGTTTTTCCCCCCCTCCCTACCCCTTTATCCCTCTCCTCCTCCGCATTCGCCCCATCCCCCCTTCCACCTCCCCAGACCAGTCTCCTCCCTCCCCCTCCCCAGCTCCTTCCCTCCCACCCCAGAACTGGCCCCCCACCTTGTTGAGCAATCAGACCACCAATGGCCTGAATATTGGTGTTGTGTATACAACGGCTCACCCACCCACCCGTCTCCTAAGCACCACTTCCTCCCCTATATTTCTACACTCTATTGCTTGACCCACATCAAATATTCTTTTGCTTTAATTTCTGAGGTAAAGACTTTTACTTTTCCATTCATTACTGTTTTAAGTCTAGCAGGGGCCAACAGATATGCTTCCCCTCCTTTGTCAAAGAATGGTTTAATGAGCTGTCGTAGCCGCCATCTCCGCTCTACAGTAGCATGGCAAAAATCGGGGCGGGTAAAAAAAGTGACCCCATCCAGAGAGCGTGGGGTATTAGGACGAGTTTTGTCAGCAATCTCCTGTCGTAGTAAATAATTCCCAAAATAGACCAAAATCGCTCTTGGATATTTAGAATCTGCCCGTTGACCCCCCTCCCGTTGAGTTAATGGAAACCTATGGACCCGCTGCAGCTCGTTATGCCAATCCCGTTCCCCAGTTCTCGGAAGGCCCCACGCAGAAGGTTGACCATATACGCCTGTATATTATTTCCTTCTAGCCCTTCTGGTATGCCCAGAAATCGAAGATTGTTACTTCTCTGTCTATTTTCCAAATCTTCCATTTTCCACATCACATCCGTCAGTTGTCCGTCTCTCGCAGCGCTCTGCTCTTTAAGAGTATTCACATCCTCCTCAACCGCCACTATCCTTTCTTCCATTGAACTTAGCTTAGCTTCAATCTCTGTACATGATTTTGCTACCTTATGGACCGTCCCCTGCAGTCTCTTTGTAGCGATCCTTGCGCACCGGCTTTCGATCCTAGACTCAGTTTGCAGCTCTTTAATTGAGCTATATATTGACTGCAGGATCCCTGCCTCGGTGCCCATCGTATATGCGTTGCAGGGTTACCAGCAGAGGCTCCCGTGTCAATTTTCTCGTTAACAGGGCCCTGAGAACCACTGGTAGGAATATCTGCTAGGCCAATACCTGAATAGTCCCACTTTAAGGTCCTACCACTCATAGATGCTGCATTTTCAAAACCCCCCTGAGAGCCAGGGCGTGTTACGACAAGTTTCCGTTGTCGGTACTGCTGTACTGTAAGTTCATTACTTGGAGATTTGTTGCCAGCCTCAGATGTCTCACTCCCTTCAGATTCACTGAAACTGAGATCAACACTGCTGAGATCGGACTCTTCGGTCAAGGAATAAAATTTATTGCTACAATCTTTACCCCAATCCATGAGTTGGGGGTCTTTTCCAGCTACTTTATCCCATTTTTTAGAGTTTCCTAAAGGGTTAGTTAAGTCGTCCTTTTCTAGTGTGGGTCCTGATGCACTTATAGTTCCTTCCTTATTTTGACACTCCGACTGCTCATTTTGATCAGGTTGTTGTGTTCGGGACTGCCTGCACTCAGGGAGACCAAGCAGCTTCTCACTTATCTCTCTATTACTATCTTCAGTCTCTGTTCTAGCACATGGAGGAGTGGTTTCTTCCCCTAACACATTGCTTTCCGAGGAGGGGGTTATATGTACAGGAAGACTATCTTGCACCCCACCTGCAAGAAAGGCTGTGATAGTAGACTGGTTTTTGCCTTTCAACCTAGTTTCCGACGGGGGGTAGTACTGTCACCCATCTTGGCATCTCCCATCGATCCAAACATATTCTTCCCAGCCGCTTTACCAGTTATTGAAGTCAAGCGTTTATTTACCCCTACTGTCTCTCCTTTATCCTTGCCAGTACGTGTCGTCTTAGCTCCCTCACTCTTGTCTCCAAGATTCCGGATGGTTTTGGGCGCCATATTTGTTTTTACAGCATAAGATAACAATCTAATAAATCTTGTAACTCCCGCCGCTGCCGCTAATACATCCGATATTGTTCGTTCAATCACACTCCTCAAAGGGCCGTGAGGGGATAAACAGATGCCAAGATGCATTACATTGCATTATATTACACGCCTGAAGCTTTCAGTTTTTCATTTATCCCCTCCTGATTTTATTTAGCTTTAAATGTTTTAACCTCACTCCTCTATTTCCCTGGAGATGAGAAAAAGAGCTGCATCGAATGGGAGAATCTAATACTACCAGTTGATAACGTACTCCTGTATTCAAAATACTTTAATAGATGGTCAAAAGAAACCGCCAACCGTTAATGTTTATACATCTGTATCAGTGTTGAAAAGAAGATTTTTCACTCCCCCTTTTCTTTTTAAAAAAAAAGAGAAACTAGTTGGTTACTGTGCAGTTTTTTAAATTTTTTATCGTTGCCATTCCCGTCCTCCACGTGCCTGGTTCCTGCAGCCCCAGAAATAATCAAATTTTAAAGAGCCCAAGGGATATCCCAGGTTTCTCGAGCCCTTTCATTTCTTAAATGGAAGCCAAAGAAAGAACCTTTTTCCAAAGCCCTCCGGGGACAGCAGCAAGGTCCAGGGGTCTCTGCGCGCTTACCAGTTAAAAAAATCACTCACTGTACTCACTGTGTGCTTTCAGGATTCCTTCTCTCTTTTTTTTTTCCCCTACCGGAGCGCGGCACGCAGCAGTTCAGCGTCCTTACTCCGAACGCCGGTCCAGCCTTGAGAGCGTTGACCGCGTCTCTCTGATTTCAGAGTAAAAAGAAGAAAAAAGATAACAGCCGGGCACCCCCGCGTTCTTCAGCGAGGGGACAGGGGCGATCCTCATCCCAGCGGCAGCGGCAGAGGACGTACGCCGGGTTTTCTGGTGAAGGAAATCCTCGTTGCAGCACGGCAGTTCTCAGCGACGGGGGAAGCAGCTTTGGCAGCTTGGTGCTTGGTTCCGGTGGGCAGGACTTCCGAGCCTCTCCACTACGCCGACACCATCTTGCTCCCGGCCCCTTTCTTTCTCATTTCCAATGCTTTCACATATACATTCTTCCGCTGCTCTTTCTCAAGCAAGGCTTGGTCACGCTTCACTCATCCACGCACTTCTTTCTCCCACATTCGTACACAGTCAAACATATCTTGCCTAGACCTTTGCTTACACATACATTGTTCCACATACTCAATCTTTTGCAAATCAAATGACCCATGCATAGGCCAACGTAACTCAGGATCCGCACAAGTGTATTTATTCAATGTTTAACATACATATCTCTATTGGGCGTCCCCTCTGGGGGTGCCGGTTGCGATTCTTCCAGTCTCAAATTGGTACCATTACAAAAGCAACACATCCTACGAAGTGCGCCAAAAACAGGCATGCCAAAAATAGTGCAGAATATGCAGTATTGTAATCAAAGTAGCATTTAAGGTACCTCTAGTACGATACGCTGTTCAAATCAAAATTTAATTGGAGAAAATTCTCCTCATTACCTGCCTATATAAATTGCAATTTATATATCAATTCAAAGGACACAAATTGACTAGTCACCCAAAACACTAGAGCCACCGTAAGTGGTGCATCAAAACCCACAGCAAGTGCCGTAAAACGGCTCTTACCAATCACAGGGCATCCATGTTCCAACTGCCAAGTTCTAAAATCGACCAAATGGTCACTGCATGACGAATGAACAAAAAGGATGTCAGTCGAGGACCGGCGGCACCTGGATGGTCAAATCAGAAAGAAGGGAAAAACTCCGTGGTTGCCAAGACTCGGGTCTCCTCAGGCATTGATCGTCCGCAGCGAGATCCCAATCCTTCATCGCAACCAATCCGTCGGGCGTCAGAGTTGCTGATGAGTCACTGTTCGGGCGCCAATTTGTCGAAGTAAGCCTCAGCAAGGCCTACTAGTGCAAGGGGTTCGCCCTTCTCTGAACAAAGTCCTTAGACCATATAGGAAGAAGTTGGCACAGAAACTGAAATAAAAGACAAAGGGGGTGATTCTGACCCTGGCGGTCGGTGATAAAGCAGCGGCCAACCCACCAACAGGCTGGCGGTCCGAAAAATGGAATTCTGACCCTGGCGGGAACCGCCAACAGAGCCCGCCACTTTAACACTCCGACCGCCATGGCGGGACAAACAAACAGCGCGGCGTCACCGCCAACAGGCAGGCGGCAGACAATGTACCGCCCACCCTATCACAACTCACCAATCCGCCACCTTTTCCGGGGCGGGAGCACCACCGATAAAAACACGGCGGAAACAGAATACGAACGGGAAAACGCTCACCTCTACGCACTCCACGAGGACGGAGGACAGCATGGAACCCGAATTGAACATCATACCTGCACTCGTCTACCTGCTCATCTACCACGAGTACGAACTCCGCCGCAGACGTCAACGGTGAGTACTGCACCTACGACACACGGGAGGGGGGAGGAGGAAAGGTTACGGGCACACACATATGCGACCCCCACCACCCCCCCAAGATGTACACACCAATGCAGAGCAACAAGTCACAGTGACACCACCCAAACACCCGTAAAAAATACAATCACATAACCAAATTGAGAATAAATATTTATAAACAAAATAGTCTCAGAAAAGTATTTATCAACCATCAAAACTTTCTTTTGATAAGCAAATTATTTACACAGCAGTGGATAACTGAAGCAAGTAGTCCTGCACATCTTACGAATCCATCATGTCCGTGGGCCAAAGTGTAGCGAAACAAGGGCAAAGCCCACACAGGAGACCTGAGTCCTTTGGAGAGAACACTGCAGGGGCATCTGGTGACAAAACCACAGGCACCTCAGGGGGAAGGGAAGGGGGGGGCACCACAGCCACATGAGTCCACGACACCAGATCCACGAAGGGCCCACCATGCCCACTGTGCCATCCTGGGGAGTGCAAAGCCACAGTCTCTCAAGTCTCTCCAGTGGGTGGGTTGCCCACTGTGCCATCCTGGGGAGTGCAAAGCCACAGTCTCGCAAAGTCTCTACAGTGGGTGGATTGCCCACTGTGCCATCCTGGGGAGTGCAAAGCCACAGTCTCGCAAAGTCTCTACAGTGGGTGGATTGCCCACTGTGCCATCCTGGGGTGTGCAAAGCCACAGTCCATCAGGTGGATAAATGTCCCCACTGGACAAGGAGGATGCATGGTGGGCACAGTGAACCCTGAACAGTGCCTGACAGGAAGGGCCCAGCGGAGCGGTGCTTGAGACGGCGGTGCCCAGCGGAGCGGTGCGTGACAGGAAGGGCCCAGCGGAGCGGTGCTTGAGACGGCGGTGTCCAGTGGAGCGGTGCTTGACAGGAAGGGCCCAGCGGAGCGGTGCTTGAGACGGCGGTGCCCAGCGGAGCGGTGCTTGACAGGAAGGGCCCAGCGGAGCGGTGCTTGAGACGGCGTGCCCAGCGGAGCGGTGCTTGACAGGAAGGGCCCAGCGGAGCGGTGCTTGACAGGAAGGGCCCAGCGGAGCGGTGCTTGACAGGAAGGGCCCAGCGGAGCGGTGCTTGTGATGAAGGGCCCAGCAGAGCGGTGCTTGAGACGGCGGTGCCCAGCGGAGCGGTGCTTGAGATGGCGGGGCCCTGTTCAGCAGTGCTCTTCTGCACGGCGGGGCCCTGTTCAGCGGTGCTTGTCTTCACGGCGGGGCCCTCTTCAGCGGTGCTCTTCTGCACGGCGGGGCCCTCTTCAGCGGTGCTCTTCTGCACGGCAGGGCCCTGTTCAGCGGTGCTTGTCTTCACGGCGGGGCCCTGTTCAGCGGTGCTCTTCTGCACGGCGGGGCCCTCTTCAGCGGTGCTTGTCTTCACGGCGGGGCCCTCTTTAGCGGTGCTTGTCTTCACGGCGGGGCCCTGTTCAGCGGTGCTTGACTTCACAGCGGGCCACTCTTCAGCGGTGCTCTTCCAGTCAGTGTAGGGAGTCAGACCTGGCCTGGACAACCTGCTCACTCGCCCTCCGAACGTGCAGTGTCAGGCCCCTTCGGAGACGGAGTCCTGGGCCCTTTGGTGTCGTCCCTTGCAGCCGGGATGGGGCGTGTGGGGCCCTCCTGCTCCGCGCTCCTGCTGGCTGGCCTCTCCGCCCTGCTGCCCTTCCGCTCCTTAGATGGGGCTCTCGGGCCCTTGCCTCCCCTGGCTGTTGTGGCAGGTGAAGTGGCCGGAGTCACCTCCTTGGGGGCATCCGTCTCAGTCCGCTCACGGCGGCCCTTCACTTTCCGGGTCCTCTTGCCTGGGGGGGGGCTGCCAGTCCCCTTGCTGCTCAGTGAAGTGTCACTGCCGCCAAAGGGTGGACTCCATATTCCATGCACCACTTGTACCTTGGAAGCTGGGCTGGTGGTGGCTGAGGTGCCTTTGGGACTTTTCCCAGATGGAGGGGGTAGGTCAGGAGAGGGAAAGAGGTCAACATTTGAGAGGTAATATTTCTTTGGACCAGGGTAAAGGGTAGGAGTAGTGGAGATAGAAGTGAAGGAAGAGGATGTGGTTGTAGGAGAGTCAGGTGTGCTGTCCTTGGGTGCAGGTGACTGAGACGTAGACTGTCGTGAGGTGGTTGGCTGTTGTTTGGGTGTCTGCCTGCGTTTATGTGTCTTGGAAGAAGGGGTGACAGACACAGTGGGAGAGGACACAGGGGACGTGTACATGGCAGTGGGGGTGGTGACTGCACGTGTGAGGACTGTAGTGGAGGGTGTGCTGGTGATGGAAGAACTGGCTGATGTTGGTGTGCATGCAGGTGTGAGTGTAGACGTCACAGGGAGGGAGGAGGGAGACGAGGAGGAGGGGGACACAGAGGTGGTAGTGACTGTTGGTATGTCTGCAACTGGGTGTTGCTTGGGTGAATGCTTGTGTGTTCTGTGGTGCTTATGTTTGGATGAGCTGGCCTTGGGTGTTGAGGTGTGTGCAGGCTGGTCAGATGGTGTGGATGGGATAGGCTGAGGAACAGGAGACAGAGAAAGGCTGGAGGCAGTTAGAAGAGGGAGACTGGAGACAGGGACAATGGCTGCCATCAGTGCTGAGGCCAGAGAAGTGAACGCTCGTTGATGGGCAGCCTGACCCGAATGAATGCCCTCCAGGTAGGCATTGCTCTGTTGCACCTCCCTTTGCACCCCCTGGATGGCATTCAAAAGGGTAGTCTGCCCAACAATGAGCGTCCTCACGAGGTCAATGAGCTCCGCACTGAGGGCAGCAGGGGTAACAGAGGCAGGGGCTGAGGTGCCTGGGGCGATGGAGACGCGCGCCATCCTGGGCGAATGGGCACGGAGCGAAGACTGAGGGGCTGCTGGGAGGGCGGTGCTGGTGCGCTGGGTGGTGGCTGTACCTGTTGTTGCGGGGCACAGATGTTGCCGCCCCCGCTAGGGAGCTCCCAAACGAGGACGTGTCCGTGTCGCTGGTGTCTCCACCGGCCCCTGTTGTGGTGCTCCCCTCGCCCTCCGGATCACTGGTGCCCTCGGTGTCTGTGTCAGTGCCCACCGGGGCCTGGTGACCTGCAGCTCCCTCGTGCTCCGACGCCAATTCTCCTCCGCCTGATGATGCTAATGCACAAGAAACAAAGAATAAGGGTGGGGGGAGAAATAAAACAAAGTTGAGTGCATGCCTTGTCAATAGCCTTGGCGGAGAGGACAGACACAGTTGCCTCATGCACTAAGCCGCGAACTTGGGGTACACTACTCTGTACTTCTGACTAGGCCAACAGGTCTAGGGACAACAGACGCGCTCATGGGTGATGTTGGACCATGGATAGCTGCACTTGGCACCCTACAGAGGTGGTGGGCGGGGGCACAGGGCCATGTCTAAGGGAGGGGACTACACTACAGAAAGCGCCCTGGCCTACTGTCACCCACAGCCCTCCTCCCCCACCCAGACACCTCCACTGCACGTATAGATAGGAGAATGTGCTGATACTCACCCCCTTGTGTCTGCTGTGATGTCCTCAAGCGCCCATCCAAATCAGGGTAGGCCACCGCCAGGATCCGGGACATCAGGGGGGTCAGGGTACGACTGGCACCCCTCCTAGGTCGGGAGGCCATCCCCAGCAGTGACTCGGCGATCTTTCAGGTTCCGCGGCGGATGTCCTCCCACCTCTTCCGACAGTGGGTGCCCCGTCTGGTGTAGACCCCCAGGGCCCAGACTTCCTTGGCGATGGCACACCAAATATCGATTTTCTGATTGGCGCTCACCTGTTTGACATGTACAGGGTGAGAAAGAGAAAACGTCAAATTTCAGCATGTTTGGAGTACATGCCCCCCCTCCCCACCCTTGCCATGTGGCCCATACTCTCATCAGTCGTGCGTTGCATTCCTCATTTTCTCCCCACCCCACCAACTGACAGCCACCCCACTCCACACAGGCATTACCCATTCAATGTGCACTCAGTGTACTCACCTGTTGGTCTGGAGGACCGTAGAGTAGCGCATACTGGGGGAGGACCCCGTCCACAAGTTTCTCCAACTCTTCAGACGTGAAGGCAGGGGCCCTTTCCCCAGTCGCAGCAGCCATTGTCACTTCCAGACCGAGTTCACAGCAGCACTTGCAGTATAGGTCCTCTCCTGTGGATGATCAGGTCTCGAGTGATTAAGCAGATAGAAAATGGCGGTCACGCCCGCGGCGGTGCGTACCGCGGCGGTGCGTACCGCGACCGCTGGCGCACATCGTCATTGGCTCCTGAATCCCATAGGGTTCAAAGTTAACCAATGCAACTTCGTACAGCGGTCTTCGACCGCCTACCGCCACGGTGTGCCACGCCAGCGCATTGACCTCACATCCCATTGTCCCAGTTTAGAGGTCAGGCAGCCGCCATTTCAAGGGCCCACATGGCTTAAATTCTACTGCGTCACACAGGCCTAGGCCTTGCATTTGCACACATACAAACATAGCAGTCAATACATTTTCGTGTACTGTGCAAGCTGTGTTGTACGTACCTGTGAGTTGATTGACTCAGTGCTCCATGTTGTCCTTCCTAGGCACCGTCCGCAGGGACTTGCGAGGAGAAGGAGGAATCCTCCCGTGTACCGGCCGCTGGTTGACCTGTCGACAATGGAAGAACGCCATATAATACTCCGATACCGACTTGACCGAGCCACTATACATGAACTGTGTGCCCAGCTGGAGCCAGACCTGATGTCACCCATCCGCCAACCCACAGGAATTCCCCCTCTAGTGCAGGTTCTATCAGTCCTCCATTTTTTTGCAAGTGGCTCATTCCAGACAACAGTGGCCATGTCATCTGGAATGTCTCAGCCTATGTTTTCAAAGATTCTGTCCAGAGTGTTGTCTGCCCTGATGAAACTCATGAGGAGCTACATCATATTCCCAGAAGAGGCTGATTTGGCCACAGTGAAGGGTGATTTCTATGCCCTTGGACATATCCCTAACATCATTGGTGCCATTGATGGGACCCATGTGGCATTAGTACCCCCAAATGACGATGAACAGGTGTACAGAAATAGGAAAAATTACCATTCTATGAATGTGCAGGTTGTCTGTTTGGCAGACCAGTACATCTCCCATGTGAATGCCATGTTCCCTGGGTCAGTGCATGACGCGTATGTTATGCGTAATAGCAGCGTCCCCTATGTGATGGAACAGCTACAGAGACAGCGTGTGTGGCTAATAGGTGACTCTGGTTACCCCAACCTGCCGTGGCTATTGACCCCAGTGAGGAATCCCAGGACCAGGGCAGAGGAACGGTACAATGAGGCCCATGGGCGTACTAGGAGGGTCATAGAAAGGACCTTCGGCCTCCTGAAGGCCAGGTTTAGGTGCCTGCATATGACAGGTGGATCCCTAATGTACTCACCAAAGAAGGTGTGCCACATCATCGTGGCCTGCTGTATGCTTCACAACCTGGCTTTGCGACGCCAGGTGCCTTTCCTGCAGGAGGATGGTCCAGATGGTGGTGTCGTAGAAGCCGTGGAGCCTGTGGAGAGTGAAGAGGAGGAAGACGACGGTGAGGAAACAGACAACAGGGAAGCTGTCATACAACAGTATTTTCAGTAGCACACAGGTAAGGTTCAGCCACGCCATTTCCCATTTACTTAGAGCCTCATGCATCTCAACTTTAAGTATTTCCCCCCAGCTCTTTTAAATAACATTTCTTTTTCCCTTCCCTTCTCAGTGCTTAATGACTCATAGCCCGACTTCTGCTTGGTTTGGCCATGTACTACAGCGTATTGACATTGGTATGTTGTCATCACTAACTTACATCACATATTGTGAACTGTTATGGGTTGTACGATTTTTTGAGAATACAGCATGACTCAAAACGGTTTTCGGTGCAATAATTGTTTTATTTTGTGTGCTTAGATAATGGTACATTATATGAAAACGGTGATGGGTGGGGGTGGAGTGATGTCCATGGCAGAGTCCAGTTCTCAGTCTGACAGGTCTATTGTCCATATGCCTGTGAAGGATGGAGCAGGGGCTGTTTGAGTTTGGACAGGGTGGCAAGGTGGGACAGTGGGATGACTTCTGGGGGTATCTCATGCTGGCGGTGGTCTTGGCATGCTACTCTGGTTTTTTTTTGGGTCTTAGGCTCCTCTTGCGGGGTGGTTGTTCTTCAGCAGGAGGTGGGGTTCTTGTGGCCTGTCGTTGTGTGTGGGCCTCCTGTCCACTAGCGCCGGCGGAGGTGGTAGGCTGTTCCTGGCTAGTGACAGGGGCCCTGTGTGGTGCCACATGGTCCCGCAATGTGTCTTCTATCCTGTTGAGGGCCTGGACCATGCTCCCCATGGCGGTAGCGATGGTGGTGAGTTGGTTGCTGAACCCCATGTAGCGTTCTTCCTGCTGTGCCTGTATCTCGGTGAACCTGGCCAGTACCGTCGCCATCGTCTCTTGGGAGTGGTGGTATGCTCCCATGATGGTAGTGAGGGCCTCTTGGAGAGTGGGTTCCCTGGGCCTCTCCTCCCCCCCCTGTCGCACGGCAGCCCTCCGAGTTGCCCTGTTTCCCTGGACGGTGTGCCCACTCCCACTGCCCCCAGGTCCCTGTTGTTGTTGGGGTGTTGGGTTGGCCTGGGTGCCCTGTAGTGGACGACACACCGCTGCTTGACCTGTCCTAGGGACAGAGGCATGGGCCCTCTGGGTGGGAGCTTTGCTGTTGTTCCCAGGGGGGTTCGGGTCTGCTGTGGCCTGTGTCTGTGTTTGGGGAACCCACTGCCCAGAGGTCCCCGATGGTCCGGGCTGGTCATCAGGTTCCAGGTCGACCGAGCTGCTGTCCTCACTGGGGGCCTGTTCCGGGGGTGGGATGGACATTTGAGGACCCTCCTGACCGGTGTGTTGGCGTTCGGGTCCTGCATGGGGTGAGAGAGTATGGTTATTGTTTCTGTGTGTGAAATAGCGTGCGATTTATGGGTGCCCTTGTCCCCCAGTGCAGGCATTCCCTTGTGGGTGGTGTTGTGAGGGTGGTTTGTGGGGAGGGGTGGGTATGTGCAGTGGTCATGCTTAGGTAATGGGTGTCCAATGTTTGTGGTGGCATGCAAGGGTTGGTGAGGGGTTGGGTGGGTTGTGCTAGGGAAACATTCTCAGGGATGATGTGTGATGGTTGGTTGGGGGTGAGGGTGGGGGTGTGGGTTGGCATGCTGGTGGGGTGGGGGGGATGAAGTATATGAGATAGGACTTACCTGAGTCCATTCCTCCGGGTACTCCAGCGAGGCCCTCAGGATGCAGGATGTTTAATACTTCTTGCTCCCATGCTGTGAATTCTGCTGGGGTGGGTGAGGGTCCTCCGCCAGTCTTCTGCACCGCGATGTTGTGTCGCGACACCATCGAGCGCACCTTCCCCCGTAGGTCGTTCCATCGTTTGCGGATGTCGTCCCTATTTCTGGGGTGCTGTCCCGCCGCGTTGACCCTGTCCACGATCCGCTGCGATAGCTCCGCCTTCCTTGCTATGGTGGTGTACTGAACCTGTGAGCCGAAGAGCTGGGGTTCCACTCTGATGATTTCCTCCACCATCACCCTGAGTTCTTGGTCCGTAAAGCGTGGGTGTCTTTGTGGTGCCATGGGGTGGTGTGGATGAGGTGTGGGGTGGTGTATGTGGTGATGAGTGTGTTGGTGTGTGGTGCTTTGTGCTACTATGTGGTGTGTGTGATGTTGTGGTGTGCCTCTGTGTGTCTGGCTCTCTATTCTCTGATGTGTCTCTCTCTCCTTCGTCTCTGATTTTTGGTTGTAGGGGTTTGTGGGTGATGTGGGTGTGTGTTTTATAGTTCATTGGATGTGTGGGAGTGTTGTTTGTATGTGTATCAGGTGTGTGTATTTCAAATTGTCCAATGTGGTAGTGTTTTGTAAAGGTGTGTGTATTTTGACCGCGGCGGTGTGTACCGCCAATAGACTACCGCGTTTGAAAGACCGCCGCGTGGATTTGTGGATCATAATGGCATGGGCGTATTTCTGTTGCCGTGGCGGTGGAGGTTTAGTCATCTCCAGTTTATCGCTGGCCGCTGATGTGGCGGACTGCAATGGAGGTCGGATTTTTGGAGGTTTGGCAGTTGTGGGTCAGAATGACCGTGGCGGCTGACCGCGGCCGCGGCGGTATTGTGTCAGTCTTCTGACCGGCGGTAAGCGGCTTTTACCGCCGAGGTCAGAATGACCCCCAAAGTTTATTAAACCTCAAGAGGGAGTACTACAGTTGTATTGTATTGTATTGTGATAGTATTTATATAGCGCTTACTACCCCTGGCGAGGCGTCGAAGCGCTTTTCGGCGAGTAGCACGCTACTCCAGTACCCAACAAGAATTAGTGATGGATTAGTATCGGGAAATATGAGTACAGTTTTAGTATTATTATGAGTTAATTTGAGCCGCGGATATGAGAGTTTGTTAGTTAGATTGACTGGAGTAATGGAGGGGTGGAGGAGAAAAGAAATCCAGAAGTGTTAATTGGGAGTATATCCCTCATTTACTCAACCCAAAGGCTTGGGATGAGTAAAGGGGGATGGAGGAGGGAAGAGTCTGTGGAAGGGTTAGGGAGATCATAGTAGAAGGTGAGTATTGATGAATGAGGGAGAATTTAGTAGAGTTGTGTGGGAGGTCATGGTAGTAGAGTGAGGTGTGCTGAGTTAGATGTGGAAGCGGAGGGAAGAGCTTAGGCAGAGTTATTTAGGAGATGAAAGTAGTAGAAAGGATTTGGGATGAGTCAGAGTGGGAGTGGAGGATAGTTTGATAAAGAAATGACATATGATGATGGGTAGGTAAGTGTGATAAGATGAGAGCAGGGATTCATAGATATCTAGTGTAACAACCCACCCAGGAGCCATTCAATGACCCACAAACATGGCAAGCACAGAAACAACATATACACACATATAAACATATATATAAATATATATATATATAAATATATATATATATATATACATATATATATATATATATATATATTTATATATAGATATAGATATAGATATATACACATCCATACACATATGCACACATATATGTACATACAATACATAATTAGAACCATGGGTAAATATACTTAGTCAAACAGGTTTAAAGACCATTTGTGAATTTCATTGTTATGACATAGTAGTGATACATATTTTCTAAAGAACTATACATAACTAGAAATAGACACACAATCAGAAAAAATATTTATCAACATAGGCATATGCAGTCCATAGTTGTTTGAATATGGTGGTTATGAAGGAAAGATCCAACTCTTGAGTAGTCTTCTGAAGACAAGAAAGTTATCTGTGGCTCTTATAGTTGGGGGTAATGAATTCCATAGTTTTGCTGCTTGAACAGAGAAGGATGTACCACCTATAGTCTTTTTCTTGTATGGTGGTGTTCTAAGGCGGGGTGCCAAACTTGAGCGGAGGTTTCTTTGTTGGATGTATTTGGTTATTTTGTTTCTGATAAAAAGCGGTCCTGTTCCATGTATAGCTTTGTGGGTGATACAAAGCAGCTTGAAAGTGCATCTTCTGGCAAAGGGTAACCAGTGTAGTGCTCTCAAGGCAGGGGAGATGTGGGCTTGTGGCTTTACATGTAATAGTAGCCTGGCTGCGGAGTTCTGGATACGTTGTAGTTTTTTCATAATAGATAGAGATGATCCATGGTAGAGGCCATTGGCATAATCCAGTTTGGATAGTACAAGCGAGATAGTAGCTTGCACCTTGTGTGGAAATCAGAGGTGGGGGAAGATGTGTTGTAGAGTCTTCAAGGTGATGAAGCTTGTTTGTGTTAATTTGTCCACTTGGGCATTCATAGTTAACTTGGAATCCATGGTGATTCCAAGGTTTTTAACTTCCTTGGATAATTGAGGAGGTGGTCCGAGATAGTCAGGCCAGATGCACAGAGGGTCACAACTTTTCCAGTCACCACATATGAGTATTTCTGTTTTGGAGGTATTTAGTTTGAGATGGCTCCAGGTCATCCACTGATCAACGGCTCTGAGGCAACTGAAGATTTGTGAGTTTTCAATGTTTTTGGGGCATTCTAATTTAAGTAGTATTTGTGTGTCATCTGCACAGTTGTACCATGTGAGATGGAAATCAATGATCAGTTCTGGTAAAGATATCATGTAGATGTTGAAAAGCAAAGGTGAGATGATTGATCCTTGGGGGACCCCTGCTTTTGTGAGGTAGGGTTCGGACGAGAAGGGGGGCGAGTGGATGATATTAGATCTTTTTTGAAGATAGGAAGTAATCCAGTCGAGAGCAATCCCTTGTATGCCGGCTTCTTGGAGTCTTTGAATTAGGGTGTCATGGTCAACCGTATCAAAGGCAGCCGAGAGGTCCAAGAGAAGTAGTGAAGCAACTCCATTGCGGTCGACTGTGTTTTTAAGATCATCCCAGATTGCTATGAGTGCCGATTCAGTGCTTCTTCCTGGGCAGAATCCAGTTTGGAAGTCTGAAAGTATAGAATTGTCTACAATGAATTGTGACATGTGGGTGAATGCTGCTCTTTCTATCAATTTGCCCAGGAAAGGTCCATTTGTGATTGGTCTGTAGTTGTTGGGGTCTTGCGGGTCTAGGTTTGTTTTCTTTAATAAAGGTCGAATGTATGCCTTTTTCAGGTTGTTGTTGTTGATGATTCTTCTTACAGGTGTGGCAGCAGAAGTAGATAGAAGAATGTTCTTGAAGATTTGTGGTGGGCAAGGGTCAGAAGGGCAACCAGAATGTCTGCTTGCTTTGACCAAATCCATAAATTCACCTTGGGATATTTGTTGGAAGGATTGTAGAGGTTGGGTTGGTTTATTCTTAGAGGGTATTTTAGGAAAGGGGTTGGTGCTGATGGTTTTCTTCTGTTTTAAATAGGAGTCCAATGTGTCTGCCTTGGTTGTGTAGTGAGTTGCCAATTTGTTTGTGAAATCTTGAGTAGTGGGATGACTTCCTTCCATGCATATAGGTTTTCGAAATTCATTGATAATTTTATAAAATTCTTTGGTTGTAGATTGAGCATTTTGAATTCTGTCTGAGTAGTACCTTTTTTTAGCTTTTTTTTTATTGATGATTTGTATATCCTGTTAAGTTTGTGTAGCTGCAGTTTGTCTTGACTGTTGTTTGTTTTGAGCCAGGTCCGCTGCAACTTTCTGATTTGTTGCTTTATCTTTTTAAGTTCTGTGTTTCTCCAAGGTGTTGGTTTTCTTTTGTCGTGTTTAGTTTTTCTGAGTGGTATTAGGATATCAAAAGCTTCCAGTAGCCACTTAAAGTTTTGGCACAGAATGAATTGTATCTAGATCTGTGTTGGCTGTTAGTTGCGTTTCTAAGTCATCCAAATTGAGTTTGCTCCATGGTCGATAGGTGCATGTATGTAAGTAGTTCTGGGGTGTTTTGATTTGGGGAGTTGTATGTCGGAAAGTTATCAAATGGTGGTCTGACCAAGTGATTGGCGTGATGCTATGAAAAGTAACTAGTTCAGGCTTAGCAAAAATGACATCTAGGTTGTGTCCAGCAATGTGTGTGGGATTGTGTACAATCTGATGTAGGTTCAACGCGACTAGGCCAGTGGTGATACCTTTTGGATCGGGCATATTGGGTTTGTCAAACCAAATGTTTAGATCCCCAAGAATGCATAGGTTGTATTATAGTGTAATAAGGTTTGAGACTGTGTCTAGAAAAGCATCTGGGAATGTGGAGTTGTTAGGTGGAGGTCTGTAAAGGAGAAGAAAGTTACAGGAGGACGTTGGAGTAGGGTGGCATCTGGTAAGGAGGGCTTCACAACCTTGTATGGAGATGTTGTCTGTTTTATTGAGGTTCAATGCCTGTTTGAATATAATAGCTAGTCCACCTACTCTCTTGCCTATACGGTTTCGGGTGATGGTTTGATAGCCTGGAGGAACGGCTTCATGCAACACTGGGGCCATGTCATCTCCCAACCAGGATTCAGTTATGAATAGTAAGTCAGGTTATGTGTCTGTGAGCAGGTCGTGGATGTGGTGCTTGTGTTTTGAGAGTGATCAAGCATTTATGAGCTGGCAGTTTAGAAAAGGTGTGTTAATAGTAGTGTTGTTTTGTTTAGGAGAAAGGTAAGTAGTATAATATGAGCTTGAAGCAGGACTGTTGCTAGTTGTGATAACTGTTTGAGGCTCACACTAGTCTTGCTTTTCAATAAAGTGTTCCTCTTCCAGCAGGTTAAGGATGAAGCCTCAGTGTCATCAAGTGAAACACTTTCTACAAAAAATGGTGAGGAGGTATCCATTTCCTGTTTATTGTGCTTCCCTTTCAAGTTAAAATATATATCTTCAGTCATCTTTTTACTGAGAAGCCAATTGGGTGGCATCTAGCAATTGACAACATAAAGAAATCTAATAACAATTTGCGCGATGTATAATCTGACAGCAACCAACACACGTCAGAACGTCATTGGCAGAGAAAGTACAGGCAATTCTTGGAGCAGAGTGAATAGTGGAGCCAGGTAAGTAAATGTTATCATTTTTGGATCCTAATTAACTTAGCGACATATACATTAATTTTACCATTTTTGGACGGTTAGTGGTGTATCATATCTGAGGGCCTGCACAGGGAAGAAGCAACGACAAACGAACCTAGTGACACTGTTCCTATCCCTAACACACAACTAAAAGTTTGAGACATGGCACATTTAAATGTGCTGAAAAGGGCAATTGTGCAATGATGTCTGGTCTCACTCATCCAGTTTACGCTCTTGTGCTAATGATCTGCTAGCCAGTTTGCTTGTGAGCTGTGTTTCTTAAATAAGTCTATGAAGAGAAGTTATTTTCTGAAAATATTTGATTCAGGGGGCGGCACTGCTACTAAATCTGCCTGATGAACCCGGCGAGGTGTTTCAGAGTTCATCATGCCAGGACATCCTCCTATTCTAAAGGCTTATTTGATTCCAGGGGGAGCCGCACAGAGCTGGTGATCTAATGAGTAATCCTGCTGTTAGGGCTGCCCCGGGTTCAATCCCTGTAAGGAGAACATGGCCCCCTTCATCTTCCTAGGGTGTTCTCCTCGGGGTAAGCCTTGCGTCCCTTCGGCAATGTTTGAAGTAGCACACTGAACTAAAAGAGCATGTTTCTTTTATACCCACGCAGGGGCTAAAAAGAAGGTGGTACAATTATAGCAGCAAGACTTATATACATATAAGGTCATATGGAAATGCACAGTCAACAGGTAGGAGGGGCTAACAGTTTTCAAGGACTAGTAGACACATTACTGTCTGTTACTAATTACTAACAGCTGCAGACCTTACTGGGCATGTGTGAAAGTGGGAGATGCTAAATATAACTTGTCACTAGACAAGATTTTCAAGAGTAGTTAACAGGAAGGTAGGACAGAGCACATGGCGAGCACATGGCAGCATGTGGCAGAGATAATGGCTGCCATGAATACAAATGGAATCCACGGAATGTTCACAATAGTTGCTAAATACAGGATGTCTTCTGCTAATGCTTAATCTAATCGCTAGTAAATTACAACACACCCTTCTCCCCCATTACAATATAAGCCGGTGTACCCTCTGGCGGTGTAACCTCCCCTACACTCACGGTAATATATACATTTCCCCTCAAAGCGCTCTTTAAAGCCTTGACAAATTTCATCTTTATGTCTTTTATTTTGTTCACAATCAAATCAGGATGTGACTTTAATTCCCAGAATTCTCTATGCCCACCTTCTCAACCAATTGCCTCTCACGGATGGCTGCCAATCCGTGCGCGACCCTTCTCACTAACCAACCTATCCCAGCACGGCTCTACTGATGTCACACACACACGCACTGCAGCTGACAAAGTCTTGCGGCTTGTCTTCCCATCTCGATCCACACAAACTAAGGCAATATATTGCGAGCACCAACCAAAATAAAACTCAAATTTGCTGGTTTACTACAGGAAAGGGTAAAACAACCGCTTCAGAACTTTACAGAGATTTCGCTTAGCCTCGGACACTACTCTCTCCTTCTCAGATCCCGCACTCGCAAGCAAAATTTGACCCGCAAATTCTACTCCCGACTTGTCAATGGATTATTGTTCTAGTACACTTTAGAACTCACCAAATCTCCATCAATGTTTTCATTCACTCACATTGACTCAAACTGGACTCGTCGATTTCACTATCGACCTATTAAACCGCACAAATTACAACATAAACCAAATGTCTCATACACTTATCAATATACTCCGGAGTCTTAGACCACGCAGTGTCCGTACATCACAACCACGTGGACAATTTTTTAGCACAAAGCGCCACACTCATGTGAAATTCGCCAACTTCCCTACTCTCATACTGCGGAGTACGCCCACTCCTACTAAAACATCATCATCTGGCCTAAAATCCTCACAACCCTCATAAATCACCTGCGATATGCATGAGCTCTGCAAGCGAAAAACCTACTTCATTTACACTATCACTAGAACGCCGGGAACATACTTCAACTCCCTTCAGCAAGCTCTGAGATTCTGGGAAAGTCATTTAGGACATAGAGACACATCCTCCCACCAATTTGCATCGTTGGTAAAGAAAAAACCCCACAAAACACAATTTATTTGGTACGCCTTGCCTACCACCAAACCATCAACTCTATTAAACCGTGATCTTTCGTACTGGGGCCCCAAAGGGCCAAACCATAACCTCTGCTTCCAAAAACTGTTAGCGCGTCAGAGCCTTAATAAGTAAACTTACAAGGAGACGCATTTAGGTCGACAAACCTTTGGACCGCGTTTGGGGACTTCCCACTACGAAATATTTTCGTGGCATCAATAATCAACAAATCAATTAACCAATCAATAATGACATTCACTAATCAATAAACAATCAATAAAAATCAATATTTGAACACACCATGACCTTTCAGCCATGAATAACCACACCAATTTAGTAAAGTTTGGGATATTTATTTTCCTATTAGTAACAACCTAATTTCATGTCTGTTAATCTCAACATTAATAAACCACATCAGAAGTACTACTAATTAATAATCTGAGCACAACTTAAACAAAGCATAGACTATATTCATTCAATATTCAGGCACATCATTAATATGAATCAACTTAGCAGAGTCATTAGTACATGATTCAACAAAGCAAGAACTCAGTCATTTGTCTATTTGCATAGGATATTAGTGAACAACTTAACTAACCTCAAATTATCAGTAGCATGTTGGGCTTCATGCAAAACATTTTAGCGAACATGAATTTAGAAAACATCTATACTAAGGCCTCTATCAAAATAGCAGTTGGTACCTAGCAAGTAAAGGCAAACAGACAATCACAATTTGCATCAGATAGTTACCAATCCAACAGGTCAGCAAGCAGCGTCAGTCTTAGTCCTCAAGACATCAGTTCATCAGCATCAGCAAAGATAGGACGGGGCAAAGTCTCAAGATAACATAGCTAAGAACTGATTTCTTCCCTCTGATAGAGGAGAAGATAATATCAAGCAAAAGATGAGTAGAGGATGGTCTAAGGTGACAGGACAACTAGAACTAAAGTATGGGCTTGGAGTGTCCGGAAAAATGGCAAATGGCAAAAGTCTTATGGCAAAGGAAATTGGCAAGTGTCCCGATTTCTTCTTGAGTCACGCCGTTAAATCAAACCTGCCTAACTATTCCCTAATTCCTCATTGGATAAAGTTTGGGGCATCGTTATCGCTGTCCAATAATTCGGTAAGCACCTTGCTAGAATTTTCCACAGTTCACAGTTCCCATGTCACGGATTGGTCCATGTTATTGACGTCTTCAACGGTTGGAATGTCAGGTAGAAAATGTTACACTTTGCGCTCCAGTGTCTTCATTGTCTTCTCCTAGTACGGTTAACCTTGCACCTGTTATGAATTACACTGTTGCATCTAGCAAGAGCATCGCCTTGAGCAAGCCGGTTCTCATGAGAAATAATTTACTACAGCTACACACATAGAACTGCTGGAAAAGTACAGCTTTGTGTCCTTCAGGAAAACAGAACACTACCAGTTACAAAATACAATTTAATATGAGGCCAGGCAGCTAGGCCCAAACCCTCGCTAAGTTAAAGCCCTTTCTATTAAATGAGGCAGCTCTTAACATATAACTCTAATTATGATATACTAATACAAATTCAAAACATTATTGCATAGTAATTCAGAAATAATAAGCCTTTTCATTAGCCTTCGTATGCATTGGTAGCCACTCCCCGTGGACAGATTTGTGCATTATTTTCTATGTTAACACATTTTCTATGCAGCTTCATTACACAATATATTGCAAGCTTTCATAATTAATATTGCTTTTAAAAGACACACTGCAACAGCTGTAAGGCAAAGATGTTTTTTAAGTGCAAAGAAATGCTCACTTTCTAAAAGTCGCATTTCTAAAATAGTAATTTGAAATCCAACCTCCCAATAAGCAGGATTTTCTATTACCATTCTGACCATACTAAATATGACTGGTTATCCCTTTCAGATCAGAATCTACCACTCAAAATGTATATGAGGGCAGACCTAATGCTAGTCTATGAAAGGAGCAGGCCTCACAGCAGTGGAAAATGAATATAGGAGTTTTTCACTACCAGGACATATAAAACACATGTGGTCATGTCCTGCCTTTTACCTACATAGCACCCTGCCCAATGGGTTACCTAGGGGCTACCTTAGGGGTGACTTCTAAGTAGAAAAAGCTTGGCAAGTACTTTTAAATGCCAAGTCGAAGTGGCAGTGAAACTGCACACACAGGCTTTGCAATGGCAGGCCTGAGACATGGTTAAGGGTCTACTTAAATGTGTGGCACAATTAGTGCTGTGGGCCCACAAGTAGCATTTCATTTACAGGCTCTGGCCACATATAGGGGGTTATTACAACTTTGGAGGAGGTGTTAATCCGTCCCAAAAGGGACGGTAAAGTGACGGATATACCACCAGACGTATTACGAGTCCATTATATCCTATGGAACTTGTAATACGGCTGGTGGTATATCCGTCACTTTTGGGATGGATTAACACCTCCTCCAAAGTTGTAATAACCCCCATAGTGTACTTTACTAGGGACTTATAAGTAAATCAAATATGCCAATTGGGGATGAACCAATGTTACCATGTTTAAGGGAGAGACCATATGCACTCTAGTGCTGGTTAGCAGTGGTAAAGTGTGCAGAGTCATAAAACCAGCAAAAACAGTGTCAGAAAAGTGGAGGGAGGCAGGCAAAGAGTTGGGAGATAAACACCGTAAGGCTGTCAGATCTAACAAGGGGCAACTGATATATGTATACATAACAACGTTGAAGATAGTGGTGGCATCATGTGAAGAGGCAGGGTAAGCTCATCTCTTAAGTGTTGCGCAATGTGTAGCTTAGGGTCACAACTCCCAAGAGAATCATGTTGAGTGCACGCTGTCATAGTATTCATCATCTGTGTGCTTGATATCATCTAGGAGTCCTGCCCAAGCCCTGGCCATTCCATCGGAACTCTCCCTCAATTGGCATCCCACATTAGAACCATGGATTCATACTCAGCCCTCATTTCTATGTCACTAGGCCATTTCAGTAAAGTGGGCCCCCTAGTGCTTTTCCAATTAAGAGTATCAGTTGTCTGGCAACAATAAGTGCCAATTTTATTAACTTAGCGGTTACTTTATAATTTTGCGGACCAGGGAACAGTCCCAGAAGACCCACCAAGGGTGATGTCTGTATGTTATGACCTGTAATATTATGTAAGCGCCCTATCACCCCAGCCCAGAAATCGCTGAGGTGTGGGCAGTCCCAGAGCATGTGTAACAATTCCTGCCCTGCTTCCCCTTATCTAGGGCATTTCGCCTGGGTCTAATGAATGTATTTGTTAATTTTGCTCAGCGTAAGGTATGCCCTACAGCAGTAATAGTGGAAATTAATCAGCTTGAAGTGCGCGTTTTGTGAAACCTGGGGAATAGCAGTGAGTATCTTAGTCAAGTCACCATCAGTTAGTAGGGACTCAGTGACCATTGTCCATTTGTCCCTCAGATCAAGTAGGGGCGTGAATGTGTCCCCCTGTAGGGCCCTATAGAGGTTTGTGATGGCCTTAGACTTACCTAATGTCTTGCAGACTGTGTTACAGCTTATATGTAGCGTGGGTTTGGCCTGTCCCTCACCCCATAACCTGTGCACCACCGATGTCAAGGACTCGAACATTAAGAAGTGGCCCGCAGAGAGTTCATATGAGTTGTATCTCTGCAAAGGAATGTAGGTGACCCCCTGCATAGAGGGCATCAAGTGTTTAGATGCCACATTCCACCCACTCTGATAGGTGCAGTCACGCGTCTCATGGTAAAAATATGGCAAGCTTGCTGAAAGGGATCACCCGTTAATAGGGCGCTACGGTGTTAATCTTCTGGAGGCATCTCAACCAGAAGTGTCTAGTCACTTTCTGTAAGGACCTCGCATGATCTACAAGTTTCCTCGTATCAAGGATCAGTCGGGCTAGCCAATTAGATGATGGGATCTGTGGTCCAGCACTCCAGTCCTCTCCCCACTACCCATTGTGCACCCATTGGAGGAGCGCTGCTATGTAATAGAATTCAAATGCAGGGTCTGCTAGTCCCGTCTGCTAGTCCCCCCTACGGACAAGGGTGCTGGAAGTTTGCAAGTGCTACTCTACAATTGCCCCTATTACAAATAAAATATATCAGCAATGTACAGAGTTCCCAGAACCTATTCTAGGAATGATTATGGGGAGTGTGTTTAAGAAATACAGAAGATGAGGCAAAGCAACCATTTTAGTCAACACTACTATGCCCAGAACTGACAGTGGTAGCATCTTCCATAATGCTATTCCAGAATGAAAGGATGTTATAGCTTTCCCTCTGTTCCCCTCCAAAATATCCAATTCAGTTCTGTAAAGTTGTATGCCCAGATAGCAGAACGATTACTTTTTCCATCTGAGGCCCCTGGTGTTCAAGTCACCTACTGCTCTTAGACGCAGCAGGAAGATGCAGTTTTTACCCCACTTTTCTTGAAGACCTGATACCACACCAACTTCATCTAATAATCTCATGGCTCCATTTATATTGTTTTGTTTAATGTCCAGAAATAAGTAACATATCATCCGCTTAGAAAGCAATATGATGAATCTCCCCAAATGCCATAAGCCATGTGAAATATGACACCAACTTGGCCCTAAACGCTAAATGGCTCCACCACAAAGGCAAACAGTAGTTTGAATAATGGATCGCCTTGTACCTCACCGGCATAACCCAAAGGATCCCTCTCCCACCGTTCACCTTAGAGCCAAAGAAGATCATCTGCTAAGTCCTCCAAGGATTGTCCCTTGGCCCGACCCTCTTTATTGCCTACATAACCGTGTGATCTGACAGTGACCCCTCTGGCTGTCACTGTCAGATCACACTGACTCAACATTATCTCCTACACCGACGACACCGAGCTCACCCTTTCACTGTCCAAAGATCTGTCCACCACAAAGGCTAACTTCCACAGATGCATGATGAATGTAGCGGACTGGATGAAGGATAACTGTCTCAAACACGGCACTGAAAAAATGGAAGTCCTAATTTTTGGGAACAGCAGCTCGCTATGGACTGACACATGGTGGGCCGCAGACCTCTGCACCCCCAACCCCAACAGACCACACCTGCAAACTCTGCATCATCCTAGATAGTAAGCTAGCCATGAAGACACAAGTCAATGCAGTCTCATCCACCTATTTCCACACCCTTTGCATGCTCTGCAAGATCTTCAGGTGGTTCACAGCAAAAACCAGAAGGACCATGACACAGGTCCTCATCACCAGCAGACTGGACTACGGAAGCATGTTCTACGTGGGAATCACAGCATGCCTCCTGAAGAGACTCCAGATAATACAGAACTCAGCGGCAAGACTCGTACTCAACCTCCCCAGAAGGATCCACATCAAACCCCCATCTCCAGAAACTACATTGGCTCCTGATTCAGAAGGGGTGTCAGTTCAATATGCTGACCCACGCCTACAAGGCCCTGGACAATGAAGGACCAGCATACATCTACAAACGCCTGTCCTTCCAACAACCTTCTAGGCGTCTCCGACCAACTTCTCTCTCCCTCTCAGACACCCCATGGATCAATTGAGCCAACAGTGCTGCTTCTCGCACTTGCCAGCCAAGGCGTGGAACAACCTCCCCTTGCACCTCAGGACCGCACCGTCACTCCAGCGATTGAGAAGAGAACTAAACACCTTGATGTTCGAATGATCATACCTCCACGCAGCAGAACACAGCTCCAGTTCCTCAAGACCCTCACAAGTGATTTGTCGTGCTCCATAAATGTTTGATTGATTGATTGATAATGGACATCCTTGACGCATTCCACACTCCACATTATAAACCGTTGACACCAGCCCACGGGTTTTCAATCGAGCCACAGGCAAGGTGTAGAGCAATCTCATCCAGTTGATAAAGGTGCCACCCAGCCCCATCTTCCTCATTGCCGCGTATAGATATTCCCAATATAGGCTGTCAAACCTTTTTCTATGTCAGCTGACAGAACCCCTGCCTCTGGGTTCAAATGTTGAGCAGCGAGGAGATGCGTTGAAACCAGCCGGAGGTTTAGGGCCATATTACATTGCAGGATAAAACCCGTCTGATCTGCTTGAATGAGCTAATGCATAATGGGTAGCAGGGATGCGGCCAAGATCTTGGCTAAAATCTTGTATGAGGTGTCATTGGATGCAGGTTGTCCCATTTTGGGGAGAGGCACAATTAATGCCTCATAGGAGCTTGGCGGAAGTAACTGGTTGGATTTCACAGCCTTATATACTTTGAGGAGCTGGGGCACTAGGAGCTCAGTGAATGTAGCGTAGATCTCAACCATATGTCAGTTGGATACTAATACCTTGCCTGAGCCATCATGTTAATGGCTGCCCTTATCTCCTCCACCATAATGCCCACACCCAGCTCCTCTGCTACTCTGGGAGTGAATGAAGAAACTGGAAGGGGCCCCAGGTATGCACTAGGGTGCACACATGCTTCTCAGGCCCCTCTAGAATAAAGGGCAGTGTAGTATGATATGAACAATTGTTAATCTCTGACTGTTTGTCGACCCTGCCCACTTGTTCATCCAACATCTCCAGTATTGTAGATCCTTTCCTGGTTGGATTTGCCACCAGGCCAGCAGTGTCCCTGATTATCAATCCACGTGGGCCCTGGCCATATATTCCTTATAGTTATAGCATCTTAATTTCTTCAACAACTCCGCTAGTGATTCTCGAGCATCCATAACTGGCCGCTGTTTGGTGGTGTTGGTGTGTCTATAGCGTTCAATTTGCTGGATGAGAAGTTCCTGATTTAGGACTTCTTTCAGGAGTGTCTTGCATACCCCACCTGCTTGAGCTATACATTGGCCCCTTAGTACTACCTTAAGGGTGTCCCATTCCATCAGAACAGAGACGCCGATGCCCTTGTTGTCGGCAAAGTATTGCCTTATCCCTTTTTTTATGGGATCTCTAAAGACCAGTTCATCAAGGCTATCACATTTTAAGCACCAGGACAGAATACTAGATCGAGTTGGCACCCAGGGTAAAGTCAAAAGTAGAGAATTGTTGTCTGAGATGGTACATGCTAGGTACTTGACTTGGGAGATGGGAGACCAACACACCTACTGGTGGCACAAAGAATGGACATAGAAGCACATGGAGGTCGTATAGTGAAGAGTAGAAGTAATAGTCCCTATCAAGTGGGTGCAGATGCCTCCAGGCATCCAACAGCCCCCATTTACCTAACCATGTGCAAAACTTACTTGCCAAGTGCAAGACCTGCAATGGAGGGTGTGATCTATTAGAACCAGGTCTGCGATGCAGTTAAAATCCTCGCCGATTATGAAAGGATGGGTCATATGAGATGCCAGCAGCAGGGATAGGACATCAAAGAATCAAGCGTGATCACTATTAGGGACACACACATTGACTAGGGTTACATCCCCACCATTCAGGCATCCACTCATAACCACATTTCTGCCTTCCCCAGGTATTCTTGTACTTAGGACCTAGAAAGGCACCCCCAGTCTTACCCATACGAGAGCCCCCTGGCAAAGGCAGGATATAAAGTGTAAAATAATTGGACCCTTAATCTAATATGGAGAGCAACCTCCTCCTGCAATGTAAGGTTTGTTTCCTGAAGAAAGGCAAAGTGGGCTCCCCGCCTCTCAAAGTAGGCATGTTCTTTATATCTCTTAGCCATGATGTTGAGCCCTGGACATTCCATGTCAGCAATTTATAACCCATTCCATTTCAAGTTGTATCAGCCATAAAGATGGTGAAGGCTATGGCAGGTGTGTCCCTATTGGTAACTTCCTGGGAAGTGGACAGACATGGCAAACCATTAAGGAAGACTCGGAGTACAACATGCACTCCACCCAAGAAACATTTATACCAGTCTCCACCCCAGAACAGAGGCAACGGCCACCTCATCCAAACCATAAAAATAACAATCACTAAAAAAGGTTTGTGATCTAAGCACAAAATAAACTTCCAAGGGGGGAAATGGTCTAATTCACTGGGCAGAGTCCCTCGGCCCAGTGCCATAGTTCCACCTGTGAAATGCACACTGTTACCCTCAGAGGAGAATCTGAGTCCCTCCCCTTCCTAAAAAATCAACTCAAACAGTTTGGAGGTAAACAAATTAGGGTCCCCCAGCACTCAAACCTCATGTAGCAACCTCCTGTCTACTGTAGATCACCTTCTGTCACGTTCATCAGTGGATTCCGGGATGGCCCTTGGTAACTCCATGGTAGAGTAAGACTGCTGGGTCATTTCAGAGGCTTGATCAGAGTCAAATTCTGCCAAAGAGTCCCGACCCTGAGCATTAGAGGATGATTGCATGACCCCCCCAATGCTGGCTATAGCTTACATGGCCCTCTATCCTATAGCAAATGCTGTTTGGTAGGTAAGGCACTGTGTGAAGTTCTTGTCAGAGTTCTTGATCCCTTGCATCTGGGCAGCTGTCGGACAAATGTCGTAGTGCACCAGATCCTGGAATCAAGTCCATTGACTTCCATACTCACCTCAGTGAAGAACTTAGTACGGTTGTTTGTAATTGCTTCAGCTTTGCCAGGAACAGCGTGGCATACTTGATCCCCAGTTGGCGAAGGTGTTTTTTGGCATCAAGAAAGGAGTGCCCTTTCTTTTGAACTGCCAGTGTAAAGTCTGGGATTATCCTTACCTCTTGATTTTCATACTGCTGTACCTCCTTGGTGCGAGTCTCCCTCAGGATGTGTTCTATGTCCCTAAAATAGAGTAGTCTCAGAACCACTGTGCACATGAGCATCCAGGTGAAGGCAGCCACACCAACACCCTATGGGCATGCTTCAGAATTAAAAAGGTAGAACAAGCCAGCAGATGCCACAACATCTCTTATCGAAGTCTCCAAGAATGAGACCATGTCTGAATCCTAACTCCTCACCAGTAGACCAACTACCCAGATGTTGTTGCATCTTGCCCTATCTTCTGCATCTTTGGCATGGTGCTCTAGTATCTCTAGCCACTCAGTGACATCCATTATGCAGTACTGGAGGGTCCCCACTTTCGACTGAGGGTCTCCAACCAATCATTTTGCTGTGAAATGTCTCTCAGTCAATTTGAGTTGCTCATTCCGAAGGATACCCAAGTCTGCTACTACTGTATTTATTTTAAGCTCCAGTGGCTCCTTGGTGTCCTTGATAGCATCTAGCGTAGCACCGGGCTGCTCTGCATGGACATGGGTGCTCTTGTCCCCGACCATCTACCAGCCCTACTGTGGGATACTTTATCTGGAGAGTGAAGCTGCCCCACCCTCCAGCGTTACCAAGACAGAGGGAGGACTCCTCCGAGGGGCCTCCCTCTGTCCCCCGGGATTTTGTGTGGCTCCCCATGGTTGGCAACGAAATACTGCTACAGGGCAGTATGGGGGAAGGTTTATTAACACACTCATTGCAAATTCCTAGTACCTACATCAAGTTATGGGGCTCCAGTAATCCTCCAGAGTCGATGTTGCAGAGGAGAGGAAAGTAGTTTAGGAGGCGCTCTTCAGTGCTTCCCATTAGAGAGAACTGTGCAAAAACTGAAAAGGAAGTGCGCACGTTGATGCAGGGTCTTTCTACTGATAACAAAGAGCTCCTTCCTAGGAGGGTAAAAGTGTTGGCCATCTCCACCTGAGATGTCTGCCAGGCCCCTCTGCAGGATAGAGTTACAGTCTTGGTAAGGCTGGAGGGTGGGGCAGCTTCACTCTCCAGATAAAGTGTCCCACAGTAGGGCTGGTAGATGGACAAAGCGGCATAAATTGCCAAGTCACTATGTTCCTGGGGGGGCCTCTCACCCCTATCGCACCATCTTCCTCTCAGAAGGGGGCCGAAAGGGCACATTCCCACTGTTTAGTAGTAGAGCACCAACCATCTCTCATGAGGCAGGGTACACTCCTCCTTTTGTCACAAATGCTGTCCGCCTCACCTGCAGCTGGCTGCTGCCTTCGCTGTCTTTCTGGTCCCGCCCGTCACCACACCACCTGCAGGGTCTCAGCTGTCGGCAACCTTATTGGTGCCAAACAAGGGCCACTCTATGTCCCCCATGCCAGATCATGCCAGCTGGGAGCACTCGTCTCAATATCTCTGACCCCACAGGCCACAATCCAATAGGCTGCATCTCACAGGTATCTCGCAAGTCTGTTGTCTCAAAGAGGCCCCACTCGTGAGCTCTGGTGCCATCTGAAGCCAGGAGGAGTCATCTGCCCCTTGGTGTATGTACTCAGTGCCCCCTCTTCAAATCAGAGCAGTGATGTAGCCAGAGGATCTTGAGGCCACGAGCAGGGCATTGCTTGCGTGGGCCACGATCTAGCCGGCTACAAGATATGATCAGAGTCTGGAGGTAATTCTCTGGGTTATTGGCAACTTGGTGGTCTTGAAACTCCGCACTGGTAATGCAGATGGTACGGGTTACTGACCGCAGTATATAGGGATCGGAGGGGATTACATAGTAGGCAGGTTGTCAGCAGATAGGCCTGGATCCCAGGGGAGCTCCATATCTGCCCTGCCTATTCCATTGGCATCAGACCACACACCCTCCACCTGTTTCTAACTCATGCATCTGCCACAGACAACTGGGGGCTAGAGAACACTCTCCTGACGCATATTTCTCATGGTCTTGGCTATAACTAATAGGTTTACTTTGGTGGGAAACAGCACAATTTATTTGTCGATTGTATTGTATAGTATTAGGTTCTGCAGTATGATTAAAAGTACTTCTTTGACAAAACAAACTGGGTAGGATATTAAGTGATCATGTCTGTTGCCTGATTGCTGAGCTTTGCCTCCCACACTACAGCCACAAGAAGCCTGTGGCTGCTAACCCTCAATATACTGACAGTCAAGTGCAGAAAGCATTCTAAATCGTCCAGTATGCAGAACCATAGTAGTATAGACCCCAGGACTCCAGTGGCAAAGGACCCCAGACACAATGGTTCAAATTCAGTAGCACGTGTGTTGCTCGAATTTAGATTTAGCTTTAAAAAACCAAAGACAAGAGGCGTTTGGTAAAGCAGAAACAGTTTGTTTAATTAAATATTACGGTCAAGAGAACAGTTACAGGACCGGGGTCTGAGGACTGTCTCAAGGCACAGTTGATCTAAGAGATGTTTTATTTATTTATTTGAGTACCATAAAACAAGTACAGCATTTCTTTTAGGACAAAGAATGTGAACAGTTGTTTTGTAGTCATAAATGAGGTCCTGTTCCTAACTACATGTGGCTTTGTGGTGTTTGAGAATGTGTGCACCCCTCTAAAATGTGTGCTTTACTTGGGCCAATCTCCTGGGACCATTGTGGTGTTGCCTATCTGTGGGACTGATCTTGAGTTTACCATTCACATGTTTGTCTGATGGCTTTGTGCTGCCCCACCTGTGACCTGTCAGTCAGTAACTTCAGGCTTAGGTCTCAGAGCCTGCCTGGCCATGTACTTTGGAGTTGGGTCGATGGAGATTTCATAACGGGTGAATTTGCTAACAGTGATGCAATTTTGTTCTTATACATTAATTTATCATTGTATACATCGACATGGACTCTTTCAATAAGAACACGTGTATGCCTTATAGCCCTCTGAATGGTGTCTAACACCAACTATAAAATAGCCAATGTACCTTATTTGTAACGTATGTACAGAATTCTAGTTAGATATGATAGCTAAAGAAATAAGCATTGTGTACATTCAAATAATTTTCACAGTCAAGGCTTTTGAAGCTACTGAGTGGTTCAACCTCTTTTTTATTATGAATTGGGTGCAAATAGGTGATATTTGTTTTATGAAAAGGCAAACATATGTTATACTAAATATTCAAAAACTACGCTGTACACTGTATAAGTTTAGGCTTTATTCTTTGCAAACCTATTTGTAAATTTCACAATAATCCCATGAATTGCTTGCTGGAACACTGGCTTCCATCATTTCTCTCAGATTGATGTACATTTTAGAGTCTGAAGGGACCTTCAGGAAGTACAGTTTTAGAGGCAGCATGAAAATGTCAGCAAGCTTTTATGTGCCAAGTTTACAACTTATGAAACAACTCAATTTGCAGTGCTCTATGGAAAAACTATAGAACAACTTTGTGGCTACTTTTTGTGTCTGGATATTTTCCTACAAAGGCTTGGCAAGAACAGGGAATACAAAAGTGGCAGATGATCTGAACAAAATGAACAGACCGGCAGTCCGAAATGGATTCACAGTGGCTCTCTGGTGCACAAAATGGAACGTTGGCCCTATGTGAAGTAATAATAAGCACCAAAGGTTCTGTTGCTACAAATATCCAACTGCTGTCGGTGGCTAACCACTCTGTCCAGTCTAGGACTGGGAGCTAAAAGTAGCCTTGGAAAAATTGTAAAATCAGCTCAACATTGCACAGAGCGAGCATACATACATATTTTCACCCTCTCTAGTAGGCCTTTTGCACGGTCCTCTCTTGAGGAATATTTCAATAAACGGGATCCAAACCTTTCATTTTACAGCACAATTTTCCTAATATATATTGTGTTCTCCTCCTTTGTTTTTTATTAATAACGCAGTTTATTCTGGGAGTCTTTGGTCTGGTTTGTTTCAGTTCAAACAACTGCTCTAGCCCACCTATAATCATGGAAGAGTTGTGAATCATCTGGTAGCCTTAGAAATATCCCATTACTGTTTTGTATAGTTATTTATCAAAATATTAGCAGCAGTGCAATGTAATTGTCATTGCTCTGTTGTTATTTTACGTTGATGCAACAGATTGGTTTATCTCACCACTCTTCAGTACAGAAACCAAGCGGTTATTACCATTTAGTCTTACAAAGCGGAAAAGAAAGGAAACATCCAGTGAGCTGTGTTGCCGCTGAAATACTAAAACAACCCTGGCATCCAAGTCTTAAATAGGTTTGTTTCGAGAAATAAAACCACCTTCTGTTGCCCTCTTAATTCCCGTTTGTATTTTGCATTTTAGCAGCTTCATTAAGAGCAGCTATATGCTGACCCAGCGTCTCTTTTTAGGAGCTCTGAATTGCTTTTCAATAAGAGACTATGGGCACAAACGCCCCCGAACAGGCCGGGGAACACAAAAGTGACAAAATGCTTCCCGATTCAGAGGAAGCTGTCCGGATGGGAAGCTTTGGGAGATCTTCATCCGAGGCCAGATGTTTTCACAGGGTCGTGCCATTGTGAAGCCGAGCGGCTTTGAGCTGCCCACGACACATCCCTGGAGAGTTCGCAGACCACATTAAACGGCTTGCATTAGCATGTTAAAAGGGCAAAGAGTCCCCTCGATTGGTTCTCCCGCCGCCATTTTTGGCAGCCAGTCCCTCGTGAGAGCGGTCTCCCATACAAATGGTGTTTCGAGCTGTGCATGGGAATGTCTCCTCTGTTTGATTGCCGCTCAGTGCCGCTTGGTAAATAGATTAGAAAAATAGCAAATATTTGACACTTGATGGGCACATCCAGATGCAGGACCTACATTTTGAAAGATTGGATTTCCATTGTGGTCCCTTTCTCCGTGTTGAGTTAGGAGCGCACTTCTATGCGGTTTGGAAATTAGCTCTTGTTCTGCAATTATTTTTACCACAGCTGTAAATGACAGCCCCTCTTGATTTCTTAAGCTCCAAGGCAACCAGATGCCTGCTTCGTAAAACACCTTAACAGCATGAAGTCCTCATGAAGTCTTTCATCCCCATTGCGCAACAAGGGTTCAATTTACTCTAATGCAAGCACTGAAAATGGGCCCCCGCCCCCTGGTTTAGTAATAAAACAGCCAGAGCACAAGTCCTAACAAGCATTTGCAATGCAAGGGTTACTCACATTAGAGCTATTAGCGTTGTAAACTCCTAACTGGACTTTTCTTGCCACATAAACTAATAATGAAAAGTAAAACAGTTTCACATATGCGAGCTGATGGTCACCATGAGCATGAAGGAGACACAGAAAAGGAAACAGACGCTCGCTCACAGTGAAACTTATCAGCAAAAGTGCAATTATCCATATAGCCAGCAAAAGTGCTGGTATCCATGTAAAAGGGTCGATAACATGCGCATCGCTCAACTTCTGCCCAGCGAGATTGTGCTGCGCAGGAAATGAAAAGATAAAGTAGTCCAGAAACCAGCTGAAAACACAGAGCCTTGTATGTTTTTAGTACTTTACCAGTACCCTCGAGGAGGGCTAAACACTGGAAAAGGCATGACGTATGTATGCCTTTCACAAATGGAATCAATCGATTTTTAAAAGGCAAGCTCACATACTAATAAAAGTGATGGGTGTGACATGGGCGTGGTTAGAAGCCCACAGAGAGATTACAACATGGTCCAGAGCGCTTGCACCTGCTCGACCCTAAGAAAAGAAGTGGGGGGACTAACTAGGTCAGGCATTATACAAGTGACATCACACCATGTGACATTGTACATGGCATTACAGAAAGTGACATCACAGGAACTGGCATCACAACCAAGATCTTAAGACCTCACACATATGTTTAGCAGGTCTATCATGAGCACATATGCACACTTTACGAGTATACATGCAAACATTCCTGATTTCAACAGAAGACTCACGTTTTTGTAAGCTACACATAAAACAATGTTGACTTTTGTCAGGGAATAGTTTCTTTCACCCAAGGACTGAACAAGCTATCTCTGTTAGGCATAATAGTTCATATCCAGCACATTTCGATGTAGATGAAATTGCTTTAGCTGTCTGCACATATCACGCCTACCTGACGCAAGGTAATGCAATGCAGTGCAATGTACTGCCTTGCATTCGTTTTTTTTTTTTTTAACAATTCAAAGCAACCGGGAATCTACTGCACTATAAATCCCAAAATAGATTGTGCATCAGGGATGTGCCAGAGAAGTGACACAACCCTAAATCAAAACCTGGGCCTCATCTTGTATATTTATTTTTATAAACTCTGTCACAAAGAAATTGGCAACAAGGAGAAAGTGGACAGTACATCGGTTTTTATAATTGGTTACAAAGTTTGAATTTTAAAACATCTCATGGGGTTAAGGCACCTGCTGCAGAGATCTTTGGGTTCCCAGTAAAATGGAGAGAATAATAATAATGATAAGATAACTTTGGTGGTTAACACATTTTCTGGAAAGATTTGTGTTTTGTCTAGTGCCTCTTTTGACTCAAAGTAGCATAGAGGGTTAATGTTTCTCCTGGAAAGCACACCATGTAACTTGGAGAGGACAGATTTTTATTTTATGTAGATAGGTAAGTGGGTTATTGTTTTTAACACAAAGAGACTTTTGTTACTTGCATTTCCTAAATTTTAACCCTTCTAATATAGGGCAGTGAGATCTGAAGGACGATATGTGACTCCTACACCTTGTAACCCTCACTGTCTTATGTAACATATCCTGAACATTGATGTAAAAACTATGATTTATTGTCAATGTAATGAGTATGTGCGATTTATAGCACTCTGACACCCTGCAATTTGATGAGCAGTTCTATAACAGAAATATAAAAATAGCAGTATTTAAATTGTTATGTTGTTAACTACTGGGACAGACCAACACATCTGACATTCTCAGATTGCATGCATATCTCTCATATATAGGGAGTGAACAAAGTCAAAAGTGTACCTCTGTTGAGTACTTGTGAAGTGCTAACAAGCTGTGAGCCTTTGTTTCCTCTCCACTGCATGTGTATCTAGGTGCCAGGCTCCAGATAGGTTGGAGGCAAGATACTCCAACAAAAGGAGGCCTGATGGTCCCTTAAATTTGGCCTTTGTTAAGGACCTAGCTGGAGCTGAATTAGGAAAATTCCCTCACTGCCTGCACTTTGTTATTCGGAACTAAAGCAGGTAACGTGCAGGCGCTGCCAAATGTGTCTTGGTGTCTGAAAATTACACGGGAACAAGTTCAGCGTTTTACTTTGGGGCCAAACTTCTTAGCAGGGTGGACGGTATCCACCCTGTGGAAATAGTGGGTGGGTGCCGTCCACCTGCTTGTACCCCCTGACTTGGGCCCTGAAAACAGCTATAATTGGGATGCAGCAGGACCTTTACACCTCTGGGACCCTATGGCCAGTGACTTCTTGAAGATTTTTGGGGCCCAGAATAAGGCATGTACTCCTGTACAACTTTGAATTCTTTGAAATTATTAGTCATTTTGTAGCTTATTCAAGCCTCTTTGATGCAAACATATTGAACTACATTTTGAACTTTCAGAAGCTTCTGTATGCAAAAAAGGCAAAAGCTCAAGCTGCCTGGTATATGCCAGCCAAATAGTAGCAAAGGAAAGGTTGCACAAGCATTCATAAAGCCATTTCTTTATAGGTTGGATCTAGATTTGTGTTTTTACTTACAACAGCAATATTTTATGTGCAATTCAGTGTCTATTCAGCTTGTTACTCTAATTGTAGGGAAATAACTGGCTACATGTGACTTGGTACATACTTAGTGGATTCCTCATTTCTATTCCCATGCATTTGGGGAGAGGATGTTGTTTAACTGCCAGATCTGCCAACCTCGGAACTGGGGAACCAGGTTCGAGTCTTGGTATCAGCTCAACATTCTGGGATTCTGGGGAAATCACTTAATCTACCAGTGCCTACCAAAAATAAATGTGTCTTTCTGTAATATACCTGGTACTGATGTAAAGCACTCCAGTTATAAAAACTGCAAACATTTGAAAAAAATGAATCTGTCTTTTATATCTGTGATTATCTCTTTCCAGGCAGTTTCCCATGACCCTGCTGAGTAAGAGAAATGGGAAGTGGCAGGGTATAGGTAAAGAACAGAAACATAAGGAGAACAGTATAGATAGAGATCTTAAGTAGAGGGAGATGGGGTAGAGATAGAAATGATGTAGAAATACATGTTGTAGGAAGTTGGCTCTGTATGCACTATTTCAAAGTAAGGAATAGTATGCACAGAGTCCAAGGGTTCCCCTTAGAGGTAAGATAGTGGGAAAAAAGAGATAATTTGAATGCTCTATTTTGTGGTAGTGTGGTCGAGCAGTAGGCTTATCAAAGGAGTAGTTTTAAGCATTTGTTGTACACACACAAGCAATAAATGAGGAACACACACTCAGAGACAATTCCAGGCCAATAGGTTTTTGTATAGAAAAATATATTTTCTTAGTTTATTTTAAGAACCACAGGTTCAAGATTTACGTGTAATACTTCAAATGAAAGGTATTGCAGGTAAGTACTTTAGGAACTTTGAATTAGCAAAATAGCATATGCAGTTTTCACATAAATGACGTATAGCTATTTTAAAACTAGACACTGCAATTTTCAACAGTTCCTGGGGGGAGTAAGAGTTAGTTAGTTTTTGAAGTAAGTAAACCACCTACGGGGTTCAAGTTTGGGTCCAAGGTAACCCACCATTGGGGGTTCAGAGCAACCCCAAAGTTCCCACACCAGCAGCTCAGGGCCGGTCAGGTGCAGAGGTCAAAGTGGTGCCCAAAACGCATAGGCTTCAATGGAGAAGGGAGTGCCCCGGTTCCAGTCTGCCAGCAGGTAAGTACCCGCGTCTTCGGAGGGCAGACCAGGGGGGTTTTGTAGGGCACCGGGGGGGGCACAAGTCCACACAGAAAGTACACCCTCAGCAGCACGGGGGCGGCCGGGTGCAGTGTGCAAACAAGCGTCAGGTTCTCAATAGGAATCAATGGGAGACCAAGGGGTCTCTTCAGCGATGCAAGCAGGCAAGGGGCGGGGCTCCTCGGGGTAGCCACCACCTGGGCAGGGGAGAGGGCCACCTGGGGGTCGCTCCTGCACTGGAGGTCGGATCCTTCAGGTCCTGGGGGCTGCGGGTGCAGTGTCCTTACCAGGCGTCGGGTTCTTAGAAGCAGGCAGTCGCGGTCACGGGGAGCCTCTGGATTCCCTCTGCAGGCGTCGCTGTGGGGGCTCAGGGGGGTTAACTCTGGCTACTCACGGTCTTGCAGTCACCGGGGAGTCCTCCCTGAAATGATTGTTCTCCAAAGGTCAAGCCGGGGGCGTCGGATGCAGAGTGCCAAGTCTCAAGCTTCCGGCGGGAAACGCGTGTTGTTTCAAAGTTGCTACTTTGTTGCAAAGTTGCAGTCTTTGCTGAACAGAGCCGCTGTCCTCAGGAGTTCTTGGTCCTTCTAGATGCAGGGCAGTCCTCTGAGGCTTCAGAGGTCGCTGGTCCCTGTGGAAAGCATCGCTGGAGCAGTGTCTTTAGAAGTGGGGAGACAGGCCGGTAGAGCTGGGGCCAAAGCAGTTGGTGTCTCCGTCCTCTTTGCAGGGTTTTTCAGTTCATCAGTCCTCTTCTTCTTAGGTTGCAGGAATCTGAGTTCCTAGGTTCTGGGGAGCCCCTAAATACTGAATTTAGGGGTGTGTTTAGGTCTGGGGGGTTAGTAGCCAATGGCTACTAGCCCTGAGGGTGGCTACACCCTCTTTGTGCCTCCTCCCTGAAGGGAGGGGGGCACATCCCTAATCCTATTGGGGGAATCCTCCATCTGCAAGATGGAGGATTTCTAAAAGTTAGAGTCACCTCAGCTCAGGACACCTTAGGGGCTTTCCTGACTGGCCAGTGACTCCTCCTTGTTTTTCTCATTATCTCCTCCGGCCATGCCGCCAAAAGTGGGGCCGTGGCCGGAGGGGGCGGGCAACTCCACTAGCTGGAGTGCCCTGTGGTGCTGTAACAAAGGGGGTGAGCCTTTGAGGCTCACTGCCAGGTGTTACAGTTCCTGCAGGGGGAGGTGTGAAGCACCTCCACCCAGTACAGGCTTTGTTACTAGCCACAGAGTGACAAAGACACTCTCCCCATGTGGCCAGCAACATGTCTGGTGTGTGGCAGGCTGCTAAAACTAGTCAGCCTGCACGGATAGTCGGTTAAGGTTTCAGGGGGCACCTCTAAGGTGCCCTCTGGGGTGTATGTTACAATAAAATGTACACTGGCATCAGTGTGCATTTATTGTGCTGAGAAGTTTGATACCAAACTTCACAGTTTTCAGTGTAGCCATTATGGTGCTGTGGAGTTCGTGCATGACAGACTCCCAGACCATATACTCTTATGGCTACCCTGCACTTACAATGTCTAAGGTTTTGCTTAGACACTGTAGGGGCATAGTGCTCATGCACTTGTGCCCTCACCTATGGTATAGTGCACCCTGCCTTAGGGCTGTAAGGCCTGCTAGAGGGGTGACTTATCTATACTTCATAGGCAGTGTGAGGTTGGCATGGCACCCTGAGGGGAGTGCCATGTCGACTTAGTCGTTTTGTCCTCACTAGCACACACAAGCTGGCAAGCAGTGTGTCTGTGCTGAGTAAGGGGTCCCCATGGTGGCATAAGACATGCTGCAGCCCTTAGAGACCTTCCCTGGCATCAGGGCCCTTGGTGCCAGGGGTACCAGTTACAAGGTACTCACCTGGATGCCAGGGTGTGCCAATTGTGGAAACAAAAGTGCAGGTTAGGGAAAGAACACTGGTGCTGGGGCCTGGTTAGCAGGCCTCAGCACACTTTCAAATCAAAACTTAGCATCAGCAAAAGGCAAAAAGTCAGGGGGTAACCATGCCAAGGAGGCATTTCCTTACACAACCCCACCCCCCAAACGAAAGAGGATGAGACTAACCTTTCCCAAGAGAGTCTTCATTTTCTAAGTGGAAGAACCTGTAAAGGCCATCTGCATTGGCATGGGCAGTCCCAGGTTTGGGTTCCACTATGAAGTCCATTCCCTGTAGGGAGATGGACCACCTCAACAGTTTTGGATTTTCACCTTTTATTTGCATCAGCCATCTGAGAGGTCTGTGGTCAGTTTGAACTACAAAGTGAGTACCAAAGAGGTATGGTCTCAGCTTCTTCAGGGACCAAACCACAGCAAAGGCTTCCCTCTCAATGGCACTCCAACGCTGCTCCCTGGGGAGTAACCTCCTGCTAATGAAAGCAACAGGCTGGTCAAGGCCATCATCATTTGTTTGGGACAAAACTGCCCCTATCCCATGTTCAGAGGCATCTGTCTGCACAAGGAACTGCTTGGAGTGATCTGGAGCTTTTAGAACTGGTGCTGTGCACATAGCTTGTTTCAGGGTGTCAAAGGCCTGTTGGCATTGATTTGCCAGTACCCTGCTGTTAAGTCAAAGGTACTTAAGAATTTGGCAGCACCTAATTTGTCAATCAGTTCATCTGCTCTTGGAATGGGATGGGCATCTGTCTTGGTGACAGAATTAAGTACTCTGTAGTCCACACAAAACCTAATCTCTCTCTTTCCATCTTTGGTGTAAGGTTTGGGGACCCAGGGGCTGTCAGAGTGCTCAATGACTCCCAATTCCAGCATCTTGTGGACTTCCACCTTGATGCTTTCCTTAACTTGGTCAGACTGTCTGAAAATTGTGTTTTTGACAGGCATCCTGTCTCCTGTGTCCACATCCTGGGTACACAGGTGTGTCTGACTATGGGTTAGGGAAAAGAGCTCAGCAAACTGTTACAGGACCTTCCTACAGTCAAATTGCTGTTGGCCAGAGAGGGTATCTGAATAGATCACTCCATCAACTGAACCATCTTTAGGGTCTGTGGAGAGGAGATCAGGGAGAGGTTCACTCTCAGCTTCCTGGTCCTCATCTGTTACCATCAACAGATTCACATCTGCCCTATCATGGAGGAGCTTGAGGCGGTTCACATGGATCACCCTCTTGGGGGTCCTGCTAGTGCCTAGGTCTACCAGGTAGGTGACCTGACTCTTCTTTTCTAGCACTGGGTAAGGGCCACTCCATCTGTCCTGAAGTGCCCTGGGAGCCACAGGCTCAAGAACCCAGACTTTCTGCCCTGGCTGAAATTCAACCATAGCAGCCTTTTGGTCATACCAAAACTTCTGGAGCTGTTGGCTGGCCTCAAGGTTTTTGCTTGCCTTTTCCATGTACTCTGCCATCCTTGAACGTAGGCCTAGTACATAGTCCACTATATCTTGCTTAGGCTCATGAAGAGGTCTCTCCCAGCCTTCTTTCACAAGAGCTAGTCGTCCCCTTACAGGGTGGCCAAACAGAAGTTCAAAGGGGGAAAACCCTACTCCCTTCTGAGGCACCCCTCTGTAAGCGAAAAGCAGACATGGCAAGAGGACATCCCATCTCCTTTTGAGTTTTTCAGGGAGCCCCATGATCATGCCTTTCAATGTCTTGTTGAATCTCTCAACAAGACCATTGGTTTGTGGGTGGTATGGTGAATTTGTAAGTCACCCCACACTCATTCCACATGTGTTACAGGTATGCTGACATAAAGTTGGTACCTCTGTCAGACACCACCTCCTTAGTAAAACCCACTCTGGTAAAAATACCAATGAGTGCCTTGGCTACTGCAGGGGCAGTAGTCGACCTAAGGGGGATTGCTTCACGGAATCTAGTAGCATGATCCACTACTACTAGTATGTACAGGTTCCCTGAGGCTGTGGGAGGTTCAAGTGGACCCCCTATGTCCACACCCACTCTTTCAAAGGGGACCCCCACCACTGGAAGTGGAATGAGGGGGGCCTTTGGGTGTCCACCTGTCTTTCCACTGGCTTGACAGGTGGCACAGGAGACACAAAACTCCTTGACCTTCTGGGACATGTTGGGCCAATAGAAGTGGTTGACTAGTCTCACCCACGTCTTGGTCTGTCCCAAATGCCAAGCAAGAGGAATATCATGGGCTAAGGTCAGAATGAACTCCCTAAACTCCTGAGGCACTACCACTCTCCTAGTGGCACCAGGTTTGGGATCTCTTGCCTCAGTGTAAAGGAGTCCATCTTCCCAATAGACCCTATGGGTTTCTGTTTTCTTTCCATTGGACTCTTCAGCAGCTTGCTGCCTAAGGCCTTCAAGAGAGGGACAGGTTTCTTGCCCCTTACACAACTTCTCCCTTGAGGGTCCCCCTGGGCCTAGGAGCTCAACCTGATAAGGTCCTAACTCCAGAGGCTCAGTTCCATCAGAGGGCAGAACTTCTTCCTGAGAAGAGAGGTTCTCTTTTTCTTGTTGTGTTGCAACTGGTTCCCCAGTTGTCTTTCCTTTCCTCTTGGAGGGTTGGGCCCTTTTTCCAGGCTCCAACACCACTTTTTCACCCTGAGCCTTTCACTGTGCCCTTGTCTTGACACACACCAGTTCAGGGATACCCAGCATGGCTGCATGGGTTTTCAGTTCTACCTCAGCCCATGCTGAGGACTCCAGGTCATTTCCAAGCAAACAGTCTACAGGGATATTTGAGGAGACCACCACCTGTTTCAGGCCATTGACCCCTCCCCACTCTAAAGTTACCATAGCCATGGGATGCACTTTAGTCTGATTGTCAGCGTTGGTGACTGGATAAGTTTGTCCAGCTAGGTGTTGACCAGGGGAAACCAGTTTCTCTGTCACCATGGTGACACTGGCACCTGTATCCCTCAGGCCTTCTACACTTGTCCCAATAATTAAGAGCTGCTGCCTGTATTTTTGCATGTTAGGGGGCCAGGCAGCCAGTGTGGCTAAATCCACCCCACCCTCAGAGACTAATGTAGCTTCAGTGTGACACCTGATTTGCTCTGGGCACACTGTTGATCCCACTTGGAGACTAGCCATTCCAGTGTTAGCTGGAGTAGAGTTAGAAGTGGACCTTTTCTTGGGACAGGCCTTGTCTCCAGTTTGGTGTCCAGGCTGATTACAGCTACGACACCAGGCCTTTTTGGGATCAAAGTTTTTACCCTTGTACCCAAAATTGGATTGTGAAGATGCTCTGGGCCCACCCTCCTGTGCAGGTTTTTGGGGGCCTGTAGTAGACTCTTTACTATTTTTCCCTTTGGATGTCTCAACACTCTTCCCCTGGGGAGGCTTTGTGACCCCTTTCTTTTGGTCACCCCCTGTGGAAGTCTTGGTCACCCTAGTCTTGACCCAATGGTCCACCTTCTTTCCCAATTCTTGGGGAGAAATTGGTCCTAGGTCTACCAGATGCTGATGCAGTTTATCATTTGAACAATTACGTAACAGGTGTTCTTTCACAAATAAATTGTACAGCCCATCATAATCATTTACACCACTGCCTTGAATCCAACCATCCAGTGTTTTTACTGAGTAGTCAACAAAATCAACCCAGGTCTGGCTCGAGGATTTTTGAGCCCCCCTGAACCTAATTCTATACTCTTCAGTGGAGAATCCAAAGCCCTCAATCAGGGTAGCCTTCATTAGGTCATAGGATTCTGCATCTTTTCCAGAGAGTGTGAGGAGTCTATCCCTACACTTTCCAGTGAACATTTTCCAAAGGAGAGCACCCCAGTGAGATCTGTTTACTTTTCTGGTTGCACAAGCCCTCTGAAAAGCTGTGAACCATTTGGTGATGTCATCACCATCTTCATATTTAGTTACAATCCCTTTTGGGATTTTCAACATGTCAGGAGAATCTCTGACCCTATTTATGTTGCTGCCACCATGGATGGGACCAAAACCCATCTCTTGTCTTTCCCTTTCTACGGCTAGGAGCTCTCTCTCTAAAGCCAATCTTTTGGCCATCCTGGCTAGCAGGAGGTCATCTTCATTGAGGCTCTCCTCAATGTTTCCAGAGCTGCTGGACTCTCCTGTGAGAGAACCAGCATCTCTGACTGTCACATTTGGAATCAGGGTTTGAGGAACCCTGATTTTCCTAACTAGGACTGGAGGGGGAGAATTCTCCTCCACATCACTAGCTTCCTCCTCTGGTAGGTCATCCTCAGTGGGGTTGGCTTTGGCAAACTCTGCCAACAGCTCCTGGAGCTGTAGTTTGGTAGGGTTTAAACCAGCTTTAATATTTTTTGATTTGCAGAGAGACCTTAACTCTCTCATCCTAAAATGGAGGTAAGGGGTGATGTCGAGTTCCATCACATTCACTTCTGCATTAGACATTATGGGGGTCATCACAACCCTGGCGGACGGTGTTAAAGGTGCGGTAATACCGCAAACAGGCCGGCGGACAAAAAAGGGAATCATGACCCTGGCGGAAACTGCCAACAAAGACAGCCACTTTCACACACTGCCCGCCACGGCGGTACAGACAAGCAGCGTGGTGGTCACCGCCAATAGACAGGCGGAAGACAATGTACCGCCCATAGTATCACAACACGCCAATCCGCCACCTTTTCCAGGGCGGATTCACCGTGGATAAAAACACGGCGGAAACAGTTTCTGCAATGGGAAAACGCTCACCTGAACACATCCCACGAGGAAGGAGGACTCCATGGAGCTGGAATTACAAATCCTACCGGCCCTTGTATTCCTACTCATCTACGAAGAGCAACGCCGGTGCCGGCGAAGACAACAGTGAGTACTGCACCTATGACATAGGGGAGGGGGGGAGGCAAAAGTTAGGGGGTCACACAGGCAACACTCCCACCCCCACCCTCGCATATTACAACACACGCCAATGCATTCACAAAAATCACAGTAACAACCCACAACCCCCCCCGGAAGAATGCAAAGGCAAAACGAAATCAGTTCAAACATTGTAATGTTTCAATATACATGTCTCAAAAATATACAGATATATTATAAAATCATTCAAAAGTATATACATTACGAGAAGTAGTGCAGATATGCACATATCAATGTCCGTGCACCACTAGTCCAAAAATGCATGGGTGAGGCCCACAAAAGATACCTGTCCACAAACGGAGAGAACACTGCCGGGGCATCAGATCGAAATACAACACGCACCTCAGGGGGAAGGGAAGGGGGGGCACCTCAGCCGGATGACTGCAAAGCTAGATCCACGACGGGGCTCCATGCCCATTGATGTATCCTGGGGAGTGCAAAGCCACAGTCTCTCAAGTCTCTACAGTGGGTGGGTTGCCCACTGTACCATCCTGGGGAGTGCAAAGCCACAGTCTCTCAAGTCCCTACAGTGGGAGGGTTGCCCACTGTACCATCCTGGGGAGTGCAAAGCCACAGTCTCTGAAGTCTCTACAGTGGGTGGGTTGCCCACTGTTACATCCTGGGGAGTGCAAAGCCACAGTCTCTCAAGTCTCTACAGTGGTTGGGTTGCCCACTGTACCATCCTGGGGAATGCAAAGACACAGTTTCTCAAGTAGATAACAGCCTCCACTGGTTCTGGAGGGGGACTGGTGCCCAGACTGGATAAGTCTCCCCGTGACAGTTCCTGTCCCGTCACTGTCCCAGCTGCACATGGGATAGCGATGCTTGATGTGGCAGTCTTTTCCTTCTTCACCGGTGCATGCCCTGTTCAGCGGTGCTTTGCCATGGCGGTTCTGGACTGTTCAGCGGTGCTTTGCCATGGCGGTCTCTGGACTGTTCAGCGGTGCTTTGCCATGGCGGTCTCTGGACTGTTCAGCGGTGCTTTGCCATGGCGGTTCTGGGCTGTTCAGCGGTGCTTTGCCATACCGGTTCTGGACTGTTCAGCGGTGCTTTGCCATGGCGGTCTCTGGACAGTTCAGCGGTGCTTTGCCATGGCGCTCTCTGGACTGTTCAGCGGTGCTTTGCCATGGCGGTTCTGGACTGGGCATTGGTGTGTGGCATGATGTTCTCTGGACTGGGCATTGGTGTGTGGCATGACGTTCCCTCATTGCTCAACGGGGCTGTGGCAGCCGGGGCCCTCCTGGGCACTGACTCCGGTGGTGGCGGTGGTCTCCTGACCAGTGACAATACTTGGGCCCTTTTGGGTACTGACTCCGGCGGTGGCAGTGGTCTCCTGACCAGTGACGATACTTGGGCCCTCCTGGGCACTGACTCCGGCGGTGGTCTCCTGACCAGTGACGATACTTGGGCCCTCCTGGGCAATGACTCCGGCGGAGGTCTCCTGACCAGTGACGATACTTGGGCCCTCCTGGGCACTGACTCTGGCGGTGGTCTCCTGACCAGTGACGATACTTGGGCCCTCCTGGGCAATGACTCCGGTGGTGGTCTCCTGACCAGTGACGATACTTGGGCCCTCCTGGGCACTGACTCCGGCGGTGGTCTCCTGACCAGTGATGATACTTGGGCCCTCCTGGGCAATGACTCTGGCGGTGGTCTCCGGATCAGTGACGACGGTGCTGGCAGTGGCGTCCCGACCGTCGGGAAGGATGCCGCCCTTCTCCGCCGTGATGCTCACACCAGGCTGTGCAGACTTCCTCTGGCCCTTCCCCACCTTTGGAGGAGTCACAGCTGACTCTGCAATCCCCCTGGGACCCCTGTGAGTTGTTTTGCCTCCAGGAGTCTTCACACGGTCCCGTCGGCCACTTTCCAACTTCAGAGCCTTTACAGGTAGTGGACTGCCAGTGCCTTGGCTCCGGGTCACACTGCCTGCCCTGGTGGCCGGTGCACTCCACACACCTTGAACTCGCACCACTGGTACTGGAGGCTTTTTGGCTGAGGCGCTACGACGGGACTGATGAATAGGAAGGGGGGGTGGGGGCAAAAAGGTCAACTTTGCAGAGGGACAGTTTCTTACGAACACTGGGATGGGTAGTTGGTGGGGGTCTGGGAGTGGAGGAAGAGGAGGTGGTTGTAGGAGGTGCCACTTTAGGTGTTTTGGGTGCAGGTGCAGGTACTGGAGGCTGTCGTGAGGTGGATGGATGTTGGGTGTGTGGGTGCCCGCGTTTGTGTACTTTGGGAGGGGGCATCACAGACACACTGGGAGAGGACACAGGGGACGTGTAAATGGGAGTGGAGGTGGTGAGTGCAGGTGAGCGGTGTGTGGTGCTGGGTGTTCTGGTGCGAGTCCTGGTGCCTGTAGATGTAGTGCATGCAGGTGAGAGTGTAGACGAGACTGGGAGGGAGACGACGAGGAGGGGGACACAGTGGAGGCAGTGGATGTTGCTGTGTCTGCATGTGGGTGATGCTTGTGTGTGTGCCTGTGGGTTGTGTGGTACCTATGTTTGCCAGAGCTTCCCTTGTGTGTTGACGTGTGTGCATGCTGGTCTGTGGGTGTGCTTGGGATGGGCTGGGGTACAGGGGATTAGGTCTGGGTGGAGGAGGTTGGAGGGGGGAGGCTAGACACAGGGACAATGGCTGCCATCAGTGCTGAGGCCAGAGATTGCAGGGTTCACTGAAGGACAGCCTGACCAGAATGAATGCCCTCCAGGAATGCAGTACCGTGTTGCAACTCCCTTTCTACACCCTGGATGGCATTCACAATGGTAGACTGCCCAACAGTGAGTGACCTGAGGAGGTCAATGGCCTCCTCACTGAGGGCAGCAGGGGTGACAGGGGCAGGGCCTGAGGTGCCTGGGGTGAAGTTGATGCCCACCCTTATGGGTGAGCGGGCACGGGGCGAACGCTGAGGGGCTGCTGGGAGGGTGGTGCTGGTAGGGGAGGTGGCGGCTGTACCTGTAGAAGTGGGGCACACAGATGGTGCCGCCACAATAAGGGAGCTCCCATCGGCGGACGAGTCCGTGTCGCTGGTTGGTGATCCGGTGGCCGACGTGAAGCTCCCCTCGCCCTCCGTCCCACTGGTGCATTCTGAGTCCATGGTGTGGCCCTCCATGGCCATGTGGGATGCAGCTCCCTCGTGCTCCGGTGCCACTGTGCTTCCGCCTGATAATGCTGATGCACAAAAGAACAGGGAGAGCACAAAAAGGGGGGGGTAAGAAGAAAGACAGGTTGAGTGCATGGCATACCGCTACCGTTGGCGGACAATACAGACACAGCAGCCCCCTGCACTACGCCGTGCTCCTGGCCTCTGCAGATGCAATTTCTGGGATCTGGCCTACATGGCTATGGTGGACATCTGCACACATGGATGCCACAGGGGCATCTATACCTGTACTTGGCACTATACTGCGGTGGGGTAGAGTGACACATGGCCTGCATTACGGAGGGGCCTAGCTTACGTATTTCTGCCTGGCCTAGGTACACCCACAGGCCTCCTCCCCCACCCAGACCCCTCCACTGGGCGCAAAGTCCGCAGAATAAGAGAGTACTCACCCCCTTGTGTCTGCTGTGATGCCCTCAAACGCCCATCCAACTCAGGGTAGGCCACCGCCAGGATCCAGAACATCAGGGGGGTCATGGTGCGACGGGCACCCCTCCCACGTTGGGAGGCCATCCCCAGCTGAGCCTCCGCCGTCTTCTTGCTCCAGCGGCGAATGTCCTCCCATCTTTTCCGGCAGTGGGTGCCCCGTCTCTGGTGGACCCCCAGGGTCCGGATGTCCTTGGCGATGGCACGCCAAACGTCCTTCTTCTGGTGGGCGCTGACCTACATGACATGCACAAGGGAAGAAGCGAAGTCATTACCAACTGCACCGTCAATGTGAGTGGCCCCCCTCCCTACCCTAGCCATGTGGCACATTCATTCACATGCATTCATGTTCCCTGAACTCTGCCCCCTTTCCTCTTACAACCAGCCCTCTCCACCCAGGCCTAGCCCATACAACGTGCTACCTGTGTACTAACCTGTTGGTCTGGAGGACCGTAGAGTAGCGTGTACTGGGGGAGGACCCCGTCTACCAGTTTCTCCAACTCCTGAGCAGTGAAGGCAGGGGTCCTTTCCCCAGACGCAGCAGCCATCGTCGCTCCCAGACCGAGGTCACAGCAGCACTTGCAGTGTAGGTCCTCTCCTGTCGAAGATCAGGTATCTAGTGATTGAACCGATAGAAAATGGCGGTGACGTCCGCGGTGGTGCATATCATCACCGCCAGCGCACTTGTTCATTGGCTCCTGGGATCCATAGGGTCCAATGTTAACCAATGCGGTATTGCGCCGCGGTCTACGACCGCCTACCGCGTCGGTGTGCAACGGCAACGCAGTTACCCCACAATCCCATTGTCCCAGTTTAGAGGTCAGGCAGCCGCCATTTCTGGGGCCCACATGGCTTCATTTACTTCTGCGTCACACATAGCTAGGCCTACACTCAACACACATACAGGAAGGGTTTGTGTTTGGTGTCGTCTTCTGTGTAACTGTGGGTACATACCTGGAAAAAAATTGACTCGGTGGTCGCTGTTGTCCTTCCTAGGTGCCGTCAGACATTTGAGAAGATGGCGGAATCCTCCGGTGTACCGACCACTGGTGGACCTGTTGACAATGGAAGAGCGACATTTAATCGTCACCTACAGGTTTGACCGTGCCATTATCCAGGAACTATGTACCCAGTTGGAGCCAGACCTGATGTCACCAATCCGCCATCCCACTGGAATCCCCCCTGACGTGCAGGTGCTGTCAGTGCTCCATTTCCTTGCAAGTGGCTCTTTTCAGACAACAGTGGCCATGGCATCAGGGATGTCCCAGCCTATGTTTTCCAACGTGCTGTCCAGAGTGTTGTCTGCCCTGCTGAAACACGTAAGGAGATACATCATTTTCCCTGAGGTGGAAGATTTGGCTACAGTGAAAGGTGACTTCTATGCCCTTGGACATATCCCCAACATCATAGGTGCTATTGATGGTACCCATGTAGCTCTGGTCCCCCCCCCACAGGAGTGAACAGGTGTACAGGAACAGGAAGAGTTATCATTCGATGAATGTACAGATGGTGTGTTTGGCAGACCAGTTCATCTCCCAGGTTAATGATATGTTCCCTGGCTCAGTGCATGACGCCTACATCCTGCGGAATAGCAGCATCCCTGATATGATGGGTCAACTCCAGAGGCACCGTGTGTGGCTATTAGGAGACTCTGGTTACCCCAACCTGTCCTGGCTATTGACCCCAGTGAGGAATCCCAGGACCAGGGCAGAGGAAAGCTACAATGAGGCCCATGGGCGGACTAGGAGGGTGATCGAATGCACCTTCGGCCTCCTTAAGGTCAGGGTCAGGTGCCTCCATATGACAGGTGGTTCCCTATTCTACTCACCGAAGAAGGTGTGCCAGATCATCATCGCCTGCTCGATGCTTCACAATTTTGCTTTGCGACGCCAGGTGTCTTTTCTGCAGGAGGAAGGTCCAGATGACAGTGTTGTGGCAGCTGTGGAGCCTGTGGAGCATGTGGACAGTGATGAGGAAGAAGCTGAGGAAGAAGACAACGACAACAGGGAGTCAGTCATACAGCAATATTTCCAGTGACACACAGGTGAGAACATTTTCATTTTTACCATTACATTCACTGTCACACGTCTTCCTCTATCCTGTGTGTAATTTCATGGGATTATTTGGTAACTGAGTTGTTCCTTTCCATTACGGTTTCATAGGTGTGGTTACCAACGTGTGTCATCTGCATGCATCCTTCAAGGACTTGTGATGTGTGACATAGGTATGTTGCCTTTACAACTAGAAACGCATTTTCACACTGTCATTGATAATACATTTTACCAAATCATAGACTGACTCCAGATTGTTTTGTGGTTCAAGGGTGTTTATTTAAGTGCTCAAAAATGGAGGGGGGTTGTAAAATGGTGAGAGGTGATGGTGGAGGAATGTCCATGGCAGAGTCCAGTCTATTAGTCTCACAGGTGCACTTCCCATATGGGCATAGGAAGATAGGAAGTGGAGCTGGGGCAGTTTCAGTATGGACAGGGTAACAAAGTGGGACAGTGGGATGACAATCCGTGTGGTCTCATTTCCTGGTGGGGGTCTTGCCATCTTGCTCTGTCCTGTTCCTGGATCTCAGGGACCGCTTGCGTGGTGGTTCTCCGTCTGCAAGAGGTGGGGTGCTGGTGTGGTGGTCCTGTGGCGGGGCGTCCTGTCCACTAGCGCCAGCGGAGGTGGTGGGCAGTTCATCTTCCATTCTAGTGTCAGGGGCCCCTTGGAGTGCCACGGTGTCCCTCATGGTCTGTTGTATGTCCTTCAGCACCCCTACGATGGTGCCCAAGGCGGAGCTGATGGTCCTGCGCTCCTCCCTGAACCCCAAATACTGGTCCTCCTGCAGGCGCTGGGTCTCCTGAAACTTGACCGGGACCGTCGCCATCGTCTCCTGGGAGTGGTGGTATGCTCCCATGATGGAGGAGAGAGCCTCGTGGAGAGTGGGTTCCCTTGGCCTGTCCGCCCCCTGTCGCACAGCAGCCCTCCCAGTTCCCCTGTGTTCCTGTGCCTCCGTCCCCTGGACCGTGTGCCCACTACCACTGCCCACAGGTCCCTGTTGCTGTTGGGGTGGTGGGTTATCCTGGGTTCCCTGTAGTGGTGGACACACAGCTGATTGACTTGTCCTGGGTACGGAGGTTTGGGCCCTCTGGGTGGGTGCTGTGCTGGTGTTACCAGAGGGTGGAAGGTCAGTGTTGGGCTGTGCCTGTGCAAGGGGACGACTGTCCCGAGGCCCACGATGGTCCGGGCTGGTCATCAGGCTCCAGTAGGGCAGAGCTGCTATCATCACTGTGGGCCTCTTCTGTGGGTGGAGTGGAGTTGTCTGGACCCTCCGGTGTGGTGACGGTCCTTCGTGATCCTGCAGGGGCATAAGAGCATGATTATTGCATGTGTGTGTGTCATGGTGTGCAATGGGTGGGTGTGCATGTACCCCGTGCAAGCATTCCTGTGTGGGGGCTTGTGTGATGATGGTTAGGGGGTTGTTCTGGGTATGTGCAGTGGCCATGCTTTAGTGCTGGGTGTCCATGCTTAGTTGTGTCATGCAGGGCTTGTTGTTGGGATGTGTGGTTTGTGTTATTAGTACATTAGTGAGGAGTTGGAGTGATAGGGGAGGGGAGGGTGTGAGGGTGGGGGTGTGTGATAGCATGCAGGTAGGGTGGGGGATATGATAGTTGAGATTTGACTTACCAGTGTCCATTCCTCCACCGACTCCTCCGAGGCCCTCAGGATGCATGATGGTCAAGACTTGCTCCTCCCATGTTGTTAGTTGTGGGGAAGGAGGTGGGGGTCCACCACCAGTCCGCTGAACCGCGATGTTGTGCCTGGAGACCGTTGAACGCACCTTCCCCCGTAGGTCGATCCACCTCTTCATGATGTCCTCCCGATTTCTTGGATGCTGTCCCACAGCGTTGACCCTGTCGACTATTCTGCACCATAGCTCCATCTTCCTGGCTATGGATGTGTGCTGCACCTGTGAGCCAATTAGCTGTGGCTCTACCCGTACGATTTCCTCCACCATGACCCTGAGCTCCTCCTCGGAAAAGCGGGGGTGTCTTTGGTGTGACATGGGGTAGTGTGTGTGATGTATGGGGCGGTGTGAGTGTTGATGTGTGTGGTGATGTGTAGTGGTGTGTGGTGTTTTGTGTGTGGATGTTGTGTGGATGATGGTGTTGTGTGCCTCTGTGTGGTGGGATTGTCTATTCTGTGCTGTCTCTCTGGCCTTCGTGACTAATTTTTGGTCGTAGGGGTTTGTGGGTGAGGTGGGTGTGTGTTTTATATTGTGTTGGGTGTGTGGGAGTGTTGTTTGTATGTGTATCAGGTGTGTGTATTTGGAATTGTCCAATGTGGCAGTGTTTTGGAGATGTGTGTGAATTGTGAGCGCGGCGGTGTGTACCGCCAATGGAGTACCGCGGTTGAAAGACTGCCGCGTGGATTCGTGGGTCGTAATAGCATGGGCGTGTTTCTGTTGGCGTGGAGGTGGAGGATTTGTTTTCGCCAGTTTAACACTGACCTTTGGTGTGCCGGACTTGTGTGGGTGTCTGAATTTCGGCGGATTCCGAAATGTGGGTGATAATAGCTTTGGTGGAATTCCGCGGTTGCGGCGGTGTGTTGGCAGTCTTCTGCACGGCGGTAAGCAGCTTTTACCGCCAATGTTGTAATGACCCCCTATGTTTCTAAAAGTTGGAATACTTTTTAAGAATCCAAAACTATTTCTAGAACTTAATTCAAACTTTAACAAAACTTTTAAACTCTAAAAGAAATGCTAACAGGGACTAACACAAGGCCCTAGCAGTACTTTTAAAAATTTAGAAAAATTTCAAAAATCAGTTTCTAATGACAATTTTTGGAATTTAGTCCTGTGATCAGGTATTGGCTGAGTAGTCCAGCAAATGCAAAGTCTTGTACCCCACCGCTGATCCACCAATGTAGGAAGTTGGCTCTGTATGCACTATTTCAAAGTAAGGAATGGTATGCACAGAGTCCAAGGGTTCCCCTTAGAGATAAGATAGTGGCAAAAAATAGATAATTCTAATGCTCTACTTTGTGGTAGTGTGGTCGAGCAGTAGGCTTATCAAAGGAGTAGTGTTAAGCATTTGTTGTACACACACAAGCAATAAATGAGGAACACACACTCAGAGACAATTCCAGGCCAATAGGTTTTTGTATAGAAAAATATATTTTCTTAGTTTATTTTAAGAACCACAGGTTCAAGATTTACATGTAATACTTCAAATGAAAGGTATTGCAGGTAGGTACTTTAGGAACTTTGAATTAGCAAAATAGCATGTACAGTTTTCACATAAATGACATATAGCTATTTTAAAACAAGACAGTGCAATTTTCAACAGTTCCTGGGGGAGTAAGAGTTAGTTAGTTTTTGCAGGTAAGTAAACCACCTACGGGGTTCAAGTTTGGGTCCAAGGTAGCCCACCGTGGGAGGTTCAGAGCAACCCCAAAGTTACCACACCAGCAGCTCAGGGCCAGTCAGGTGCAGAGGTCAAAGTAGTGCCCAAAACGCATAGGCTTCAATGGAGAAGGGGGTGCCTCGGTTCCAGTCTGCCAGCAGGTAAGTACCCGCGTCTTCGGAGGGCAGACCGGGGGGTTTTGTAGGGCACCGGGAGGGACACAAGTCCACACAGAAAGTACACCCTCAGCAGCACGGGGGCGGCCGGGTGCAGTGTGCAAACAAGCGTTGGGTTCTCAATAGGAATCAATGGGAGACCAAGGGGTCTCTTCAGCGATGCAAGCAGGCAAGGGGGGGGCTCCTCGGGGTAGCCACCACCTGGGCAAGGGAGAGGGGCACCTGGGGGTCTCTCCTGCACTGGAGGTCGGATCCTTCAGGTCCTGGGGGCTGCGGGTGCAGTGTCCTTACCAGGCATTGGGTTCTTAGACGCAGGAAGTCGCGGTCAGGGGGAGCCTCTGGATTCCCTCTGCAGGCGTCGTTGTGGGGGCTCAGGGGGGTCAACTCTGGCTACTCACGGTCTCGCAGTCGCCAGGGAGTCCTCCCTGAAGTGATTGTTCTTCACAAGTCAAGCCGGGGGCGTCGGGTGCAGAGTGCCAAGTCTCACGCTTCCAGCGGGAAACGCGTGTTGTTTCAAAGTTGCTTCTTTGTTGCAAAGTTGCAGTCTTTGGTGAACAGAGCCACTGTCCTCTGGAGTTCTTGGTCCTTCTAGATGCAGGGCAGTCCTCTGAGGCTTCAGAGGTCGCTGGTCCCTGTGGAAAGCGTCGCTGGAGGAGTGTCTTTAGAAGTGGGGAGACAGGCAGGTAGAGCTAGGGCCAAAGCAGTTTGTGTCTCCGTCTTCTCTGCAGGGTTTTTCAGTTCAGCAGTCCTCTTCTTCTTAGGTTGCAGGAATCTGAGTTCCTAGGTTCTGGGGAGCCCCTAAATACTGAATTTAGGGGTGTGTTTAGGTCTGGGGGGTTAGTAGCCAATGGCTACTAGCCCTGAGGGTGGCTACACCCTCTTTGTGTCTCCTCCCTGAGGGGAGAGGGGCACATCCCTAATCCTATTGGGGGGAATCCTCCATCTGCAAGATGGAGGATTTCGAAAAGTTAGAGTCACCTCAGATCAGGACACCTTAGGGGCTGTCCTGACTGGCCAGTGACTCCTCCTTGTTTTTCTCATTACCTCCTCCGGCCTTGCCGCCAAAAGTGGGGCCGTGGCCAGAGGGGGCGGGCAACTCCACTAGCTGGAGTGCCCTGTGGTGCTGTAACAAAGGGGGTGAGCCTTTGAGGCTCACCGCCAGGTGTTAATGTTCCTGCAGGGGTATGTGTGAAGCACCTCCACCCAGTACAGGCTTTGTTACTAGCCACAGAGTGACAAAGGCATGTGGCCAGCAACATGTCTGGTGTGTGGCAGGCTGCTAAAACTAGTCAGCCTACACGGATAGTCGGTTAAGGTTTCAGGGGGCACCTCTAAAGTGCCCTCTGGGGTGTATGTTACAATAAAATGTACACTGGCATCAGTGTGAATTTATTGTGCTGAGAAGTTTGATACCAAACTTCACAGTTTTCAGTGTAGCCATTATGGTGCCGTGGAGTTCGTGCATGACAGACTCCCAGACCATATACTCTTATGGCTACCCTGCACTTACAATGTCTAAGGTTTTGCTTAGACACTGTAGGGGCATAGTGCTCATGCACTTGTGCCCTCACCTATGGTATAGTGCACCCTGCCTTAGGGCTGCTAGAGGGGTGACTTATCTATACTTCATAGGCAGTGTGAGGTTGGCATGGAACCCTGAGGGGAGTGCCATGTCGACTTAGTCGTTTTGTCCTTACTAGCACACACAAGCTGGCAAGCAGTGTGTCTGTGCTGAGCGAGGGGTCCCCAGGGTGGCATAAGACATGCTGCAGCCCTTAGAGACCTTCCCTGGCATCAGGGCCCTTGGTACCAGGGGTACCAGTTACAAGGGACTTACCTGGATGCCAGGGTGTGCCAATTGTGGAAACAAAAGTGCAGGTTAGGGAAAGAACACTGGTGCTGGGGCCTGGTTAGCAGGCCTCAGCACACTTTCAAATCAAAACTTAGCATCAGCAAAGGCAAAAAGTCAGGGGGTAACCATGCCAAGGAGGCATTTCCTTACACATGTGGAGTAGGGAGAGAAGTAAAGTAACTAGAGAAAGGCAAGATAGAATGAAAGATAAAGAGAGGTCAAAAGAGATGTAGGTAGAGAAAGAGAGGTTGAGAAATATATGTTTTAAAGTGAGATATAGAGATAAGGAAAACAAGATGCAGAGCAAGGGCAAAGGTAGAGAGAGAGGTCATATAAAAAAGGAGGTGAATTAGAGAGTGGTAAGCACATCAAAAGGTGGCAGTAGATAGACTTCAGGAAAAACAAAGGGATTTAAGGTAGACAGAGAGCCAAAAGACATATGGAAAAATGGTCAAGCTATGGTCGGGTAACAACAGTATTAGGGAAGAGTGAAGGCTAGAGAGAGGGGTGAAGGGTAGAAAGAAATATGTGGTGTAGAGCAAAAAGAGTTGAGAGTCATATGTAATATAGAACAAGCATTTGCAATGCAACGGGTCTCGCATTTGCTCGTGTTAGAGCTGATAGCGTTGTAAACTCTTAACCCGACTTTTCACTGGTAATGAAACCTATCGGCAAAATTGCGTTTATCTACTAACCGGAAAAAGTGCAATTAACTGTGAAACACGGTCGATATTATGTAAAGTGCTCGACTTCTGCCAAGCAAGATCGTGCTGGGAAAAGAGAGAAAAAGTAGTCCACGAGCTGGACAGAAAACAGCGAGCCTCGCATGTTTTCTGTACTTGGTTGATGCGCTCAAGGAGGGCTATCCACCAGAAAAGGCATGACGTATGCATGCCTTCCACTAATGAAATCAAGCAGATTCTAACAGGCAAGCCCACAAGCTAAACACAAACACTGACATGACGTGGACAGGGCTCCGAGCCCTTTTTAATTACAAAAACGTCTCACTTAGCGAAACGCATGCGCAAGCGCATGCGACGCAGGCTTGACCCTAAAAAGAGAGTTTGACAGAGCGCCTCCTCAATTGGGGGGGGCACGGTGTTTAGGACCCGGGGCTGCCATGGCCCAAGCCCTGTACGCTAGTCCTACGTTGCTGGCCTGGCGCTTCCGCTCTCTTGCAAGGCGAGAGGGCAGAAGAGCAAAAATTAAGATGGAGGTCGCGCGCATCACTTCTGGCCATGGTCTGTGCCGCCGCATCCATTACGAGGGTATTTAAGCCCCCCCCCAGATCAGGCCTCAGCCTTTTCAGTGGATGCGGCATGGGCGGTGCAACCGGTGATCGTCGTTACCTTCGTTGGGTGTATTGCTTTAGTTTAGATTGAATATTTTGGCGTTAATAACACAGGAAGGTGCACATCACCTGAACTTCATACTCTCCCCCAGAGCAGGAACACCCGCCGCCTCCAAGGAGCAGGGAAACCGCCAGCTGTGCAGTACAGTTCAGCATGGGAATATCGGCACTTGTACCGCGAAGAATCTTTCTTCATTCCAGAAATCCAGCGACTTGTCGTTCGGGTGGGCTGCACACATTAGGGGAATAACTGGTTCACTTATTGATGCTGTGTGTACATTTTGAGTAACCCTTTACTTTAGGGATGTCTTTATCCAGATCCCGGTCGAACAGTGTCACTGGGCATCCGTTTTTTAATGTTATTATTTTTATTGTTGACAGTAACGTGATAGCGGGAGTGTTTGTTTGGCTGCCGTTTGAAAAGTCACGCAGGAGACCTTCACAAGCACCTCCGCTGTAATTTTAAAATTGTGCAACTCCTGCTGACAGACCGAGTTTCCTTCCGTCATATTCGTTTATTTCCAAGGCTGTTTCCAAGGTATTATGACTATAAAAATGATTACACGACAAGGCCAGCCCCCGTGCCAGATAAGAGCATGCAAAAAAAAAAACACCAGCCGTCTCGATGGCTCCCTCTGCCACTCTGGGGCCCACTGCTCTCTGCCAGGCTTCCCAGTTGAACATGCTAAAAGCGCTGCCTGGCATGGCAGGCCAGGCTGCTGGATGCCCAGACTGAGGCACAAAACTTGTATTTCAAAGTGTGTGGCTTCTAGTCATAGTTTCAATTTTACTTCTACACACACTCGATCAAACTCGCAGTGTGAGCAGGCCTTCTTTTATCAATTCTTCCCGAAGTCCATCTGATGAGGTAGGGCAGTAGAATTTTGTGTTTTTGTCAGTCCGTCACAAATAGCATCAGTAGTGTACCATGTTAGGAAGAGGATCATGTCCCTACCGATGTTGAAAACTAAGAGTTGTCAGAGACCAGAGAGCCAGTCCATTCACTAAAGGAAGGAAGTAATAAGGAAACACAAAATGACTCCTATTATGAATAAAATATCCTTCAAACAGTGTCCTAAAAATGATGTGATGTTAGCCGTACTCCCTCGCTACAGCTGTTAATCTGAAGATCACGTTTTATTCTTCACCATAGCCCTGTTGCTGTGGTATGATATGGGCCGTGTTGTATGAAAGGAGAGAAGGTTAGCACTCCCCTTGACAACGATGGAAGAGGTCCCAGTGGCCTTTACAACACTTATACGGTTAAGGCACTGCCACTGTAGCGTCTAACCATGTTTTCAAATGCCAAACTAATTATCGGCAACATTTAAAGCCCCATCACAGATCACGGTTTGCAAATTAATTTCTTCGGCAGGTAAGGACGGCCTTGCCACGAAACACCATCTTTAATTGCTGTTGCTTGTATACCTGAAGTGTGAACTTGGGGAAAAAGAAAACTGTAGCCGAGGTCATGGGATCCTCAACTTTATTACAATTTTTTCTACCCATGTAGGAAAAGCTACACACCAGGTGCTTAGTCGTCGCAGCTATTTTGTGTAAACAGTAAAGGTAAACCCCGCATATTAATTAAGAAAGAAATGTGATACATTTTCAGTGGCTTGCCCTTATATGAATAGGTATGTATTTCAGGTACATCTCTCTTCGTTCCATACAAGGGCGATGCTTAATCAGTGTTGTGTTTGTTGAAGTGCACTGAAGTGCGCGAGCAGTGCTGCACTCATCTCATGTGCCAATGCACAATGCACAAGTGACACTCCCATATCAGTGCTACGTGTCTCCTTCCCTGCCCAACACAAGGCTGGCATAGAGGCATATCAAACTTCTCCAAATGTACCAGGGAGTTACTGCTTTTGTCTTTTCCTCCCCGCTCTTGGGGTGGCTTCTTTACGGCACCCCGCAGAGACAAGCACAGAATGTCTCCCTCTCTCTCGCCTCAGCTGGTGGGCCAGCTCTCTCTCGCCTTGTCAGTGGAATTCCCGGGCTCCCATTCCTTTGGAGGCCTGAAGCAACAGCCTGTTTCCATGCCAGTCATAACCTCTGATGCATGTGCAACATTATGCTGAGGTCAAGACGAGAAGCTGCTCATTTGACCTAATGGAAAGAACAATGTATGGGCTGAGCCTGTCGTGTGTAGGTGGCACTTTCATTTCTGAAGGGTGGCTGCAAGCGAGGCACCAAGTTTGTTGTGTAAGTCGAACTTTGAAAACCAGCAACCGTTTTCCTGTTTGAGAAGTCCATATTTTTAACCCTGGTGATAATAATCATGCAAAAGGGCCCCTATCAATAAATTGTACTGACACAGGGCAATTCTACATAGAATAGGGGTGCTTTTGTACAATTGCGTGGTAATTTGCACTAGTTCTGTGAGTTTTGTATGGGTGCAGGGCAAATTTGTACTGATGCAGAACAGTTTTGTACACTGCCAGGCAATGTGTTAGAAATGGAGGATAAATTGTGCACCTGTGCCGGTAAATTTTGTATCAGTTTCAGAAACATTTTCTGTGACGTTTGGGGGCGCACAGCTTGCTCAGTGGTGATATGTATTCTTTCTGTGTCAGGTTTTCCTTTAGGTCACATGGCTTACACCAGTGCTTGGATTATCAGTCATTAGTTCAAATGTAGTGCAAGGTCAACATGCTCAGAACCAGTTTATCACACGAACAACAAAATAAAGTATTCGGTCCCTCTAGGACTGCATCAGCATGTCGCTTCTTGGGTGTTCTACGCGAAGGAAGCCCGTTATGAAGTAGTCGACCCTTCAGTCTTCGGGCTGGTCATAAAGTATTCGAGCCCCCCCTTAGCACAACAGTACCTACATCCGTTTTTAGGTATGGCCTCATACACTGTACTACTCAAGTGTCGGCAAGGCAGAAGCTTTATGGCATTTATATGCTCCTTTACTGGGTGAGCATCTGGGATTCGAATTCCCACGTAGTGTATCTATTATGTTGACCATATTAAAGTCCAGATTGGGAGTGCGCACTGTCCTGTCAGACCGGAATATTTAACAGGCTCACCAATGAGCTTCTTACAAATTTTACTGGAAGAAGAATGGGCAGCTGGACCCTGGGGCAGGAAGCGTTGATTAGCGAGAGATCGCACAAGGTTCACCCTTCTTGGTGTGATGGGAGAGCCCTATCCTGGCATATGATCCCTGCTGTGGGAGCTAGTTAGTATCTACGGGGTTACAAATTCTTGTTTGCTGCAGGCACCCAGCTGATGAATTTAGGTGTCGCGATCAGCTACATAGGGGTCCGTTGTACTCTACTTCTAGTGGTTATAGCTGCCGGTGGTGGCCGCTCTGGTAAAAAATAGCTGCCTATGACATTGACGATCATCCCTAGCTGTGGTTCTACGATATTTTTGAGACTGTCCTCAAGAGGACGAATGCACTTGTGTTGTGTCAGTAGACATACAACATCAGTTTTGTAGGTTTGCCTAAACACAGGAGAGTTACTTATACATGGGGGCAAGAGCACTTAGTTGCTTGAGAGCCACTCTGTAGACATACCTGGCACAGAATAATTGTTAACACTCATTAAGTCTCCCTCGTCTCGCCCCCAAAAAGCGTCTCTCAGGGGATGTTGCCACAAGTTCCGTGGGGTACGGACTCCAGTGGGACACGGATTGTCCTTGGCAGTTCGCCTAAATACTCGATCCTCAGCAATGTTTTACTTCACATTGGCGAAGAGGGCTTAGTTCGGTATTGGTTCTCTTCAGGCAGGGCGGCGGCCTTAGGAGCAGCTTGGAGGCCCAGCTTGTTATTTGTCAGTCATTTCATAGAGGGGCAGCTGGTGTAGTGGCAAACTCTGGTATGTCCCCTGGGGAAATGAAAATGGGTGTCTGGTGGTCCTCCGTCTGCTATTGATGTTATATTCAGCCTTCGCTGCAATGACAAATGCTATTTTCGCTTTGCTTATGCTTCACTTCTGTACAACATACTCATGCTTGTTTCCTCTGTTTTAGTAGCAGTACGTGTTGTATGGTATGGATGCTAGGTCACTCATTTGTCCGGCAGGCGGCTTCCAGGTTGCCACTGCTCCACAAGCCTCAGCTGGCATCAGTTTTGCAGTGTACCCAGTGTGGGATTCACTCCGCTTCAGCGACTGGTCCAGAGGGTGAAGGGGTGTGGGGGACTTCTGTTCCCAGACCTCATCGCCGTACAGAGGTGAAACCTAGACATGGGAGAGGCAAGTCTACTGTGGTAGTGCCCCAGTCCAGGTCGTGCGGGGAATACCCCACACAGACTGTTTGAAGGTTCAGACAGATGCTTAGAAGAGGGTGCATTTCTCTGATGCGGGCACAGACCCATTGCATTGAGGATGATTGGGCCTTTTCCCACAGTTAATGGAGGGGTGGGGAGGGCGAAGGGCCTCTGGGCCCCTGGTCGCCCTCGTGGTGTGGGATGCAATAATAAGTTCACCCTAAGCAACAGAGGGGTACCCATGGCAGGTTACCCTGGATAACACCGAAGGTAGCATCCTTCAGTCCTGAATCAACCGGCGTATGTACACACCAGCTTGGGGGTTATGGTGCCCAGATCGCTGTGGTGGGCACAGGGCTCCCGCTCCTGGCCACCCCATTGCACCTCCATGGCAGCTTGGTGTTGGGGTGGGGGCGGAACCTGGAGCACGAGGACAAGGGACAGTGAGGTGTTGGGAACCGCCCCCCAAGGATACAGGTGAAGTACGGTTCACCTGTGTGGTCCAACGGTGTTCGGGATGCGGGATGATCCTTGGTTGTGTCGTTCTCATGATTTATGAGATTTATGACAGGATTGAATTTTGACCTACAGGATATGTTTTTAAGTGTAGTTTCTGATTGGGAGCAGATAGTTATGGAGTTTGGGGGTCTCTGAACTCACAACTTAAAAACACATTTTTTGGTAAAGTTGTTAAGATTGTCTACTTGAAAATGCCACTTTTAGAAAGTGGGCATTTTCTTGTTTACCCATTCTGTGCATCTGCTTGACTATTGAATACATGTCTGCATCAGACTGACAGTTGGGTTGTTTGTGACTCTAGACAGGGATACAAAGAGAGATAAGGTGTGCCCTTCGTTTCCTGATGAGTCTTCCTGGGCTAGAGTGGGAGGGAGGAGCTCACACCTGAACTTGAAAGGGCTGTGCCTGCCCTCTCATAATACAGTCTCCAACCCCCTAGTGTGTGTCTGATGCAGGGCAAGGAAGAGGCAGAGTCTTGAGCACTACAAATACTTTCCTTTAATGTTTGCCTTCTTCAAAGGCAGAAATGAGTATAAGTATTGGACTGCTGTCCCCACAACTTTAGAACACTTCTGGATCAAGAGGAATCTCTGCCACGGAGAAGAACTGAAGAGCTGTGAGGAGGAGTACTGCCACTTTGCTGTGTCTACTTTGCTGGGTTGACCTGCAGTTGCTGCTTCTGCTGGACTTTGCTGTGTATCCTGCTTGTGGAGATTCTCCAAGGGCTTGGATTGAGCTTTCCTCCTGTTAATAAGTCTCAGGGACATCAAAGACTCCATCTGCCAGCACCTGGGCTCTCTTGCTGAGACCCCCTGACTTGCCAAGTGGTGCTGCATTCAGCTTCTGGGCCCCTGGAAAGAGAAGCTGGCAGAACCAGAGAGAAAATCTACACACCGGTGCAGAGCAGCAGAATAATCGGTGCAGTGTCTGCACCGCAGCTGAAAAATCGATGCAGCGCCAGTGAAATCGACGCATCGCCAGACCAGCATGGATTAATCGCTGCTGTGCATCTGTATTTTCCATGCATCGTCCCTAGGCATCAAAATCTTCAACATCATCACACTTACTTGAGGTTACTTGAATGGAAACCGCCGCATTTCTTCCCTGTGAGGAAAGAATCATTGCATCGCTTAGCCAGCGGAGAAAGAATCATTGCACTGCCTCACTTGTGAGTAAGGAATCAACATATTGCTTCCTTTGCTGACGCATGCTCGCCCCTGTGGCTTTCTTTTTGATGCATACCAAGTACTTTGTGCTAAAACAATGCATCCATTGATTCATATGTATTAAGACTCTTTACACTTTAAAAATGTATATCTTTTCTTTTGTATGTTTGATTTTTGTCGTTTTGGTCTTGTTTGATTTAAATTAATAGTGGCTATTTTTCTACACTGGTGTGGAGTCCGTTTGGGGTGTTTTTACTGTGTTACTGTTTGTGTTTGTGCATATTTTACACATTGCCTCTGAGATCAGCCTGTCTTTTTGTGCCAAGCTACCAAGAGGTTGAAAAGGGGTTATCTGAGCTGTGTACCTCCCTTACCCTGACTAGAGTGATTGTCCCTACTTGGACAGGGTGTAAACTGACTGCCACCTAGAGACCCCATTTCTATGCAGAGATAGAAGTTACATGAGAGGGGTAAGGTAGAAGAGGTGATGTAAAGGAGAGAAAATTACACAGAAAGAGTATTTTTCAATGTAACCACCACCAACAGCCTGTGAGTGTAGGGGTTAAGGCTGGACAGCCCAGCCATTCACACAGTTTTTCTAAGACATGCTCAGCTACCAAGTTAGAAAAATAGGTCAGTTTTTATGTGCACCGGTTATTATGACAGGAATTTCAACTGTCTCACTCACTGTACCCGGGGGCTCCTTGGAAGGTGGGGCCCTGGGCAAATGCATGCTTTGCTCATGTCTTAAAACGCCTCTGCCTGTGCCACTGAACCTGCTTCACTATTGATAGTTACACCTCTGCTGGGCCCTGGAGCCCATGCAATGTCATCTCTTCTCTGTAGCCCCTTCATCTTTCAGCATATTATCATTCTTTCGCTAAACTTGCCCAGATTTCTGGCTTGTGATGCCTCAATTTCTGATGCCACTCTTAACTCCCTCCCTTTCTCCCTATTTTTGAATACCCTGCATTGTCCCATCTGCATATTGTCTAGTAACTTATAGAAGCATATTAAACCCTGCATTGTAATGAACCCTTATAACAGAAAGATGAAAATTCTGCCCTCTCATGTAGGCTGCCCTGAGAACATCTTGTACATACCTGTGATTTTTTAAATATCTACATATCTACGTTATGTCTCTGTTACATCCTTGATAACTGTTTAAACGTCCTTTCTTCTACCGCAACCTTTTAAATTCCTCTGACATCCCTCAGGACTTCTTTGCATTTCATAAAGAACTAAATAAATTAATACATGAAAAATATGTTTCACTATGATGGTTGGCCGCATGTTTTCGGAGTCAATGAAGCCAAATGACAGCCCTGCTGTCCGACTGTTTGCAACCCTCGAATTCTTGGCCAGTGTTTTACTGCGATTAATATACCTTATGTTATGCTATCACTACGCATGGGGTTGTCATACCTTTCCTCTATGAAGCGCTTTGAAACCTGGATGGATGGGGTACGTGCTTTATAAGACAATACATAAATAAAAATATCTACCTATGAAACGAGGCATGACAAGTCAAACCACTAACATCAATGCACAGGATTTGTCAAAGAAACTGACTCCTGCAGTGAAGAAAGCCCGGTGCTCAATGAAAGAGGAATTTTTCAAAGCAGCAATATCAACCAGATCTCATGGCAGCCATCAACTACAGTCTGAGCAGCAGCACTGCCAGCAAATCTTCTTCCATCTGCTGAAGGAACATTTGTGTTTAAGGAAGGATACAACATTTGCAGGCACTTGGCAATAAAAGCTAATAAGAAAGACCTCAGGTCTTCACATGAGATGCCAACTGGAATTAAAAACTAATGAAAGCAGGATGTATTTAAAGAGTTTATTCTAAGTGAAGCCAATGATGACATATCAAAAATAGTAAACCCAAAAACAGTCTTTAATAACGGGATAACAGATGTTGGCATTTGTAGCATTAATTATATGTTTCATTTGCATATGACTATTAGCAAACCGCATTTGAATGTAAAAATAATAATTTTCTCTAATATGCATAATGTGATAAAACATGATATTACCGGGTGCTAACAGATGTGTTGACGTTAATATGCTAATATGACAAAATTATTTTAAAATTACATAGTATAAATTGAGAAAGGTTTTCATAGGTTGAGAAACGAAAGGTGTATAAACGTGCTCTATCACTGTAATAATTTGATTGCATTTACAGTTTGGTGCAAGTTTAAATAACTAGTGCACAATTTTCAGTCATATCTTACTTTCCCCTAATCCTCTTTCTTGACCTCAGACCTTGCCTCCTCCCGTATATTGTCATAACTTAACCTTTTAAACATTACATAAATTATTTTCAGCATGACAAAAACTCTCCTAGTGCTACGATGAATTTCTCACTCTCTCTCATGTAGGCTATCCATGGTATGTCTGTAGTCATTCATGTGACTACTTTTCATTCTAATCAAATGTTCTGCCCCTGCTGCCACCAAGCTCTCCTATATACTTCTAGGTTACATTTGAACTAAATAAAAAAAATATCTATGAAGGCTAGCAAAACCTGGCAATGAGTTAAAAATCATCAGAGACAAACACCAATCAATCAATCAATCAGGAGGTTCTTGTAGAGCACAATCTTGTCACCCCGGGTGGTCTCCAAGCTCTAGTTTGGTGCTGCAGGCTTTTTTGGCTGGCGTTTGTCAAAGAGCCAGGTCTTGAACTGTTTTCTGAAGTCCTTCAGGAAGGGGGAAGCGTGGAAGTGAAGTGGGAAGTCGTTCTAAGACTTGGCAGCGAGGTGGGAGAAGGAGCGTCCTCCGAAGCGTATTTGGCGGATGAGGGGGATGTGAGCCAGGCAGAGGGTGGTCAAGCTGAGCTCCATGGTCAGTTGGTGGAACATGAGGTGGTTGTTGATGTAGGTGGGTCCGTAGTCATGGAAGGCCTTGTGTGTGTTAGGAGTTTGAAGAGGCATCTTTGCTGTACAGGGAGCTAGTGGAGGGCTCTGAGGTGGGGAATGATGCTGATCTTTCTGTGGAGGTTGAGGACGAGTCTTGTTGAAAATTTCTGGATGGTTTGAAGGCACCGACATAGAGTGCGTTGCCATAGTGAGATGGGTATCCAACAGAAGTTCTTGCGGAGCATGCAAAAGGTGTTGAAGCAGGCTGAGGAGACAGTGTTGACCATTCGCTTCATGGTCAGATGGGTGTCTAAGATGATCCTGAAGTTGCATGTATGGTTAGTGGTTGTGGGTGGAGGGCCAAGGGTGGTGGGCCACCACGTGTCATCCCAGGGGAAAGGCTTGTGTCTGAAGATGAAGATCTCTGTTTTGACTGAATTTAGCTTGAGGCAGCTTCACCTCATCATTGAGGCGAGGTCTGTCATTGTTGGTTTGTGTTCATGTGGGGTGGATGTGATGTCATCTGCGAGGAAAAGGACTAGTTGGGGGTCATTGGCGTATAAGATGATGTTGAGTTCGTGAGTATGGGTGATGTTGACCAGCGGTGCCATGTAGGCGTTGAGGAGGGTGGGGTTGAAGGAGGAGCCCTTGGAGATGCCAAAGATGATGTCTTTGGAGCTGAGACAAAAGGTGGGAGGAGTACCTTCTGTGTTCGACTGGTGAGGAAGAAGGTGATCCAGTTGAGTGCATGTTCTCAGATGCCGATGGTGTGGAGTCTGGTGATCAGGATGTGGTGGAAGACGGTGTAGAAAGCAGCAGATAGGCTGAGGAGGATGAGTGAAATGGTTCCCTTGAGGTCGAGAAGGCATCTGATGTCGTCTGTTGCTGCGATCAAGGTGTCCTCAGTGCTGTGGTTTGGTCAGATTGGGAGGGATCGAGTAAGTTGTTTTGTTCAAGGTAGTCTGTGATCTGGCAGTTAATGGCTTTTTACAGTACTTTTGTGGGAAATGGGAGGAGTGAGAATGGGTGGTATTTTTTTAACTTGCTGTGGTCGGCTGGTGGCTTCTTCAGTAGTGCTTGTCCTCAGCGTGTTTCCAGGCATTGGGGACGGTGGTTGTGAGATGGAGGTGTTGAGGATTTCTGTGAGGGCTGTTCCGATTACTTCTTTTCCTAGGTTGTATAAGCATTGTGGGCAGGAGTCCACAGGTAATCCAGAGTGGATGGAGGTCATGAAAGCGATAGTGTCTTCTATAGAATTGCTTCCATTCGGAGATCTGGGGAATGGTGTAGAGAGTACTGGTGTGGGGAGGGATGATGTCAGTGGGCTGGGCCTCAAAGTTGCTGTAGATGTTGGAGATTTTGTGGTGGAAGTAATTGATAGTTTGGCACAGAGAGCTTGGGAGGGGTGGATTGTGTTTGTCTTGGTGGAGGGGCAGGAGAATTCTTTGACGATGTTGAAGAGTTCTCTGGGGTGGTTGGTGTTGGGTTTGATGTGGGTGGTGAGTGCTTTCTTTTTGGTGTCCTTGAGTCAGAGGTGGTAGATCTTGAGGGGGGACCTGTAGGAGTTAAGGTTTGTGGGGTCTTGCTGGTGTGCTAGTGTTTCTCTAGGTTCCTGTGGTGTTGTTGGAGAGTTCGGAGCTCTGGGGTGAACCACAATGCTTGCTTGCTGGGTATGTTGCTGGTGGTGTTTTTCAGGGGGGTCATGGTGTTAGCGGCCGATGTTGGCCAGTTGGAGAGATTCTTTATGCATGATTTGACAGTGTCTGTGGAGCTGGGTCTGGTGTTCTTGAGGGGGATGACCCAATGTTGTACTGTAAAAGATCTGTACTACTATGCTACCACTTTTCCTGGTGCTCTCACACATTTTAGCGGTCTGAAAACCCAACTAGGTGGAGTTTATGCTTTATAAGAAAAGGAACAATAAAATAAAATAAATATTTTACTTTTTGAATTCTACTAGCATATTTTTTCTCAAGCTGAGGCATAATTTAACCCTGGCTTTGGAGGACAAGGTTGGTTTGTCAGAGACTTCATGTCATTCCAAGGCCTTATGTCCATGTATGGCAGGCCAAACTTCTCAAATTGGCAATCCCAACTTTCACACTTCACTGAGGGTGCAATCAAGACTTCAAGTGGATCGTGTCCCTCCCAGTCTCAGACCCAATAGTATTCATTACATTGAGAAATTTCTGAAATATGAGCACAAAAAACCTTACCTTAATCCAGGGCAATTTAGTTATTTTTTATATTTGACATGTTTTACATAATCTTGCATTCCCTAGGATTGTTAGCTATTTACAGGAGGACATTGTGATTCGGTATTCTCTCCTTTCGCTTATATTGCTCTTGTATGCTGCATACTTTGAACTGAATCACCTTAAGGTGTTTGTAATGGCCCAGGATTGAGAGCTCTGGAGTTGAGGCTGAAGGCAATGTGAGTTTTTCATAGCACCTGTCAGTTGGTCATAAAGGTGTTCAGAAAACATGGACTTCCACTCCTTTGCATCTCCGCAGAGCTCACAGAGCAATGCTCATGTATTCCATTTGCAGTTGTCATTCTGTGCAAATGTTTGTATGAAGGAGGTACACAGTTGTCAAAATATTGACAAGGCAAAAGTAAAAGAAAAAGCAGTGCTTACAGGTGAGTGGGTGTGATGTATGTTTGGTGGGTGATGAAGTGAAAGAGATGCATGGAAGTGCATTCAGGAGAGAGGGAAAAGTGAGCTGAAGAGTAAAGAGATGAAGTGTGAGATATGCAGATGGATGAGATGTGAAGAAATAAAGGCATATATTTGAAATATAGAGTGAACATTTTCAATATTAATTAGTTCCGACAACATAATTAGTGCTGCTCAGTTATCTTAAGTAAAGTTCAGAAAATTCCTCCTAGCATAAACATGCAAAACCAACATTTAATTCAGAAAATTCCTCCTAGCATAAACATGCAAAACCAACTTTTAAATCACGAGCACTCAAACTTATCTCCGTCCAAACTACATTCCAAACACCTTCCTCACCATAAACGACTGCTACACGAGATTGTAAAAAATACATATATTTTTAATATTACAATGCTGTACAATAAAAGAGTACACATATTTTCTTTTGTTAATATGTACAGAAATAAAATACCTTAAAAATTGATTACAAACGTATTTCACAAATAGTGAAACATTATTCAACATTTCATAACCCACAGAACAAAAGGCAAAGGAGAATAATTAAGGCATTACAGTTCATCTATTTCACTTCTGTCGATCTGCTTTTAAAATCAACAGGTATCTATAATATATACAATTCCTCATGCAAAGCTTCCCAGTGTATGGTAGATTCTGAATCTGTATACATCAACACGTTTCGGTAGATATAGTGATAACAACCACCTTCCTCAGGACAACTGTTGGAAATGGCCCTCTCTACAGGGTCACCCCCAATCTTTTTGCCTTCCTCCTCCTACTTGCTGATGGAATTTTCTTGCTGGCCTTAGGACTCTGTGCACTTTACCACCGCTAACCAGTGTTAAAGTGCAAGTGCTTACTCCCCTAAACATGTTTTGATTGGCATATACCTGATTTGCATATTTAATTTACATGTAAGTCCCTTGTAGAGTGGTATACCATATACCCAGGTCCTGTAAATTAAATACAACCAGTGGGCCTGCAGCGTTATTATGGTGCCACCCACTGAAATAGCACCTTAAAACTTGTCCCATGCCTACCATTTAAGTCTGAAGGTAGTGTCCCAATGCCATGTTGACTTAGCGTATAAAATTCCTTGCCAAGCCTTAAACTCCCCTTTCATTAAATATAAGTAAACCCTAAGGTAGGCCCTCAGTATCCTATAGGGCAGGGTGCTGTGTAATTAAAAGGTAGGACATGTACTTGCTAGTTTTACATGTCTCAGTAGTGAAAAACTACCTAATTCGTTTTCTCACTACTGAGACGCCTACCCCTCCCATAAGGTAACATTGGAGATTCCTTATTAAAACAATAAGAAAACCTTTCAGTTCACTACTAGACCTGCGGAAGGACTCTTAGAGGACTGCCTGCTATTGTGACCTGCTGTACACTCTGCTGTACCTGGAATTACTACTTTATTGCCTAGAGCCTGCTTAGAACTTTCAGAGGCCAGCCCTGCTATGGATCCCTGCTTCACACCTGCACCCAGGACTTCAGAAGTGACCCCACGGGCCAGTTCAGCCGGTCTCCTGTTTTGAGCCACAGGGGCAAAACAGGCTCCCACCATCTTAAACTTGTACCTGGACCCAGCCTGATGGGGTCTTGAACCCCCCCCAAGAGGTCTCAATGCATTCCTGGACCCTTGGTTGTGGTTCTAAATGTGCCCAGATGGTCAATTTCCAAAACTGAGGACTTGCTATTTTGAACCTTAAACTTTGACTTGCTATTTTGAACCTTAAACGTTGAAAATTCAGAACACTGGTCTACTATATGGATTTCCACAGTTTTGGTCTCAAATAATTTATTTAAAAAAAATTCTATGTTTCTAAATTGTTTTGGGATTTTTATTGTGTTGTGTTTTCACTGTGTTGCTGTTGGTGTGCTGCATACATACTTAACACATTGCCTCTAAGTTTAGCCTGACTGCTTCTTGTGCCAAGCTACCCAGTGTTAAGCACAGGTTAAATTGTTTACTTTTTGTGGTTCACCCTGCAAGGGATTGTGGCTGTTACTTGACCAGGGCTCACACCCACGTCAACCAACAACCTAATTCCCCACATTTGTGACAGCAGTGGGATCAGGACATGTATTTGTGCAGTACCATACAGTGATTTGTGTTACACAAATATTCCAGATACTGAACTGATTTTTTAAAATCCTCCCAAGTTTCCATTGGCCATTCTTGGTTTTTCTTAATTTAATTCACCCTACCTTACTCTCATACCATGGAGATGGAGCGGACCAATGTTGACAACCTCAGAGCTGAGCTGAAAAGGCTCTTCAAAGAGAGAGGGCTGAATGTGGGCAAGAAGGATTCCAAAGTGGACCTACAGATAGCCCTCCAGGCCCATGAGGAGGTCAAGAGAATGCAAGCAGCAACAAAGGAGGATGATCCTAAAGGGGACCTGGAACCAGATTAGGAAGAGAACCCAGACCCAGAGGACAACCCAAAGCTGCAGGAGGAAAGGCAGCTCAAGAGAGAGCTGGAAATGGCCAAGCTAATGAAGTGGAGTCCAGCAGCAATGGTGCCAGTGAATCAGCAGTATCTACCGGAGAGGTGAGAGTCCACATACCCAAAGACCTGGTGCCCAGTTGTGGAGTGGGGGATGATATAGATAAATGGCTTTCAACCTATGAGTTAGCCCTGAGGGTATGCAAGGTTCCAGAGGAGCATTGGGATGGAGGAGTTGCTTGTGGAAGTATTTGTCTCCGTTGGGGAGGGACACACTCCTGACACTAGAACTAGAGGACCAGAACACATATCCCCCTATAAAGGTCATTGTTCTTGCTAATTTTGGGTTGACCCCTGAGAAATACAAGCAAAGGTTTAGGGACAGCCACAAAGTTTCAAATCAATCTTGGGTGGACTTCATTGATTATGCCAGCAAGACACTGAAATGCTGGATGAGAGGCAGCAAGGTAGATAAATTCAATGGGCTGTACAACCTAATCTTGAGAGAGCACATGCTCAATACCTTTTTTACAGAGCTGTGCCAACACCTGGTAGATAGCAAGCGTACTGACCCCGGGAAGCTTGCTTAGGAGGCGGACCCCTGGTCCAGCACCAGAGTGTCCAAAAAGGTACCTGGAGTGACTCCAAGAAGGGTGGCTCAGGTTACCCAGCAGAAGGCTAGAGATCCAGACAGGTCTCAGGGTAACTGAGAAGGAAAGAGTTCCCATGTCCTTTCTGAGAAGAAAGAGGGAGGTTATTTTGGGCAGTGGCCCAGGGCACCTCATTTCCAACCCTGCTGCTTTGATTGTCCTCAACTAGGACACAAGCAGGGGGACTCTGACTGTCCAAAGAAACCACCCACAGATGGGAACTCTACAGGAGTGGCCCATGTGGCCTTAGGGGGAGATAGTCCCCAAGGCAAGAGATAAGAGATTGCCAAATCTTCCTTATTTGGGAGATAGACTCAGGGGGTGAACTTGTGACCCCTGAGGGTGGGAATTATAACTTCCACCAGCTGAAAGTAAATGGGGTCCCTGTCACTGCTCTGAAGGACACCAGGGCCAGTCAAACTATGGTAGTCGAAAGGCTGGTTTCCCTAGAGCAGTACACTGGTCAGGTGTGTAGGGTAACCCAGGCCAAGGGGCAGGTCTCTATCCATCCCATGGCCCAGGTATCCCTGGAGTGGGATGGGGAGGTGACCCAGAGAAGGGTAATAGTTAGACCCCAGATGACCATAGACTGCCTTCTGAGGAATAAGTTGTCACCGGTGACAACACTTTGTTATCCATGGTGTTACTGTCTGCCTACTTGAATGCATCTGTGAGCAAGGTATTGATTAGTCTTCGCTGGCTTCTAGGCTGGAGGGAGGCCATGTTCGAAATGGCCCTCTCTACATGGTCACCCCAAACTTTTTGCCTTCCTTCTCTTACGTTTTGCTGGATTTGTGCTTGTTGGCCTTAGGACTCTGTGCACATTACCACTGCTAACCAGTGCTAAAGTGTATGTGCTCACTCGCCTAAACATGGTATGATTGGCATATACCTGATTGGCATATTTAATTTACATGTAAGTCCCTTTTAGAGTGGTATACCATATACCCAGGGCCTTTACAGTAAATATTACCAGTGGGCCTGCAGCACTTATTGTGCCACCCACTTAAGTAGCACCTTAAAACTTGTCCCAGGCCTGCCCATGCAGCCTGAAGGCAGTGCCCCACTGCCATATCGACTTATCATATAAACCACCTGGTAAAAACCTTGTGATAATGAAATAAGCAGCTGTAGGCGCTTAAAATATGAAAGAGGAGAAGCCTTCTGGGAGAGATCATGGGTCATGTGCACTTTTGCACAATGGTGTATCCCAGGCGACAGAGCTTGTGATAAAAAACATTCATAGTTCTCACAAGTCATTTTAAAATGGCACTCAATACAGATTAAACTGAACTGGGACCCCTGTTTGGTGTATCCCAAGTTGAAAATTAGGATTGGGAATAGATTTATAGTGGCAATTCTCCTGCAATGTAAAGTTGGTGACCTGAATAAAAGCCTCAGTGACAACAAATATGCAGCCAGAGGCAGGTTTGAATGAGGTATGAATGTTCCAAGATGGTGCATAGAGTAGGAGAGAGGAGGAGCAATCTGAGAGAGGTCATGGGTCATGTGCGGGTCAATGCAATTCCAGGTTAGAGAACTTGTGTATAATTACTGCACTGATATAATGGACCATTTACATCATGGAGGTTTTTGTAATTTGAGGAGGCACCATGAAAATACAGGATGAGGATTCAGAGGTAAGATGAATAGGAGGCGGTGCAGATAGGCTGGCAGGGTCACAGGAAGCAGTATAAAGATAAGGGTGGTCTGAGAGGCCCACTTTGCCCTGGGGCTGTAAACCTTTCCGCAGTGCCGTCCCTAGAGAGCGTGTGGGAAGGCTTGAAGCAACAGGGAGTGTTTCCATATGTGCTACTAATGCAGTGAGGGGCTATAAGTGACTTTGACTCCGTGAACTGAAGTCCATAAAGAGAGGTGACAAAGGGGTAGTATGTACATTACCTCATAATGACACTAAACGTGGTTGTCAATGGGAGTTGGTTGAGGTCACAATTGCTATTTTTTGACATTATAATTGGATTTATAAATTGTAGGTAGTGAAAGCTTGATGTTTGATGAAGGTTTGAACCTCTCAGATCCAGACAATTATACATAAGTATAGGGGTAAGAAGCAATAATGTATTAAATACCTCATTTTCGTGATTAAGCCAAAGGGCACAATGGAGAACCCCTTACCAATGTAATCATGCAATCAACTGGTAAGAAGGTTGCAAAAGCAAAGTCATGAATGGATTGACTCATTGGAGAGTGAGAGTAATATATCTATAGTTATATTTTTTCTTCCTCTCAGTAGCTAGTGGTTGGTATAGATGTACATGCCATATGACCTATAGAATAAGGACAAGATTTACTTATTCGATGATCTGATGCTTGGTGAAGGATTTGAAGCAGCATTTTTGCCATTTTTTATTAGTGAGTTGAGTGTATGACTCAGATTTATTGTTGTGGAACCCAATTATGGCCACTTTGAGATAGTATGATAAATGAATGATGAGGGATGAGGTTTTGTGGATAAATGTGCCTACTATGAGAAAGAACTTTTATGAGAGTTCATTGCAAAAAATTGTTTTTTTTTTGTGGTGTCGGACCAGTATGGGTCCATTAAGTGATATTATGGGTTAGGAGAATTTGTTGTTGAATTGACTTGGTGTGAAGATGAACCTATAGGAGTACCGAAAGAGCTGGGTAATGAATTTGATTTTAAGAAGAGGTTGTGAGAATAAATGTTTATACTTTATTTGTGTGTAATCTATATTAAGCAATATATGTTGCATATATTTTTATAGATTTTTTAAAAAGAAAAATGTGGGCGACTGAGTCATTTGTCTTGTCCCAAAGAAGGTGGTTATTATCAATATCTCCACTGAAACGTGTCGACGTACGCATATGCAGAATCTTTCATACACTGAGAAGCTTTACATGAGGAATTTTATACATCATGGATCCCTGTTGATATTAAAAGCCAGATCTGCAGAAGTGAAATAGATGAATGGTGATGTCTCCCATGTCTTTGGGAAAAGCGCCCCCCTATTATGGGGGGAGCCCAGCTCCTTAGGAATCGGGGCCGCCGTGACCTGAACCCTTCTCACTAGTTGTGCGTCGGCTGGCCAGGAACTTCCGGCCTCACACCTCACGAGGTGTGGGGGTGGAAGTTAGGTAGGGGAAATAACGTAGGGTCAGCGTCCATCGATCTGGTTCCAGCCGCTGTACTCCAGATGGGGGGTGCTACTTAAGTGCCCCCCAGAAAAGCTCGGCCTTGTTATTGGCACGGCAGTGGGTATCGTCCAGTATGGCGTTGTTTCAAATGACTTCACTCGGCATCGGACGGAGAGGATTTGTTCCGGTGTCACCTTGGCGAGGACTTTGCACAGAGCGGCGTTCACCTTTGCAAGCTTTCCTCTCTGCAGAGCTTCGAGGGCTGCGGCTCCAAGTGAACAGAGCCCCCGGTCAGCGTGTCAGAGGACCCGTCACCTTCCTCGGCAGAGCTGCAAGCTATTCAGGTTTTGGGGCCCCGCCCAGGAGGCCTGGGATGCAGGCTTGGCCACACACGCATAGGCGGCTGCGTCCACCTTGCAGTTTGAATCCCTTTCAGTAGCGGATTGTTTTACAATCCCGATCCGCTCCCCCTATGGCAGGAGGCCTGGGCAGCAGGCTTGGCCGCACGCGCGTAGGCGGCTGCGTCCACCTTGCAGTTCGAATCCCTTTCAGTAGCGGATTGTTTTACAATCCCGATCTGCTCCCCCTGTTGATTTGGGCATCTCTTAGGCTCTGTAAAGGGCAGTAGCTTCCACCCCCCACCACTACTAGTCGTGCACTTCGCCCGGTAGAGTAAATTGTTTTGGAGCGCTTCGCGCTTGGTGGAGATTATTGCAGGGGCAGTGTAACTGATCTTGGGGACGACAGGAGGGGACACGTGAAAATCAGTTTAAATTGAGTAAATTGCTATACTTAGTAATCAGTCACAGCCGGTTTTGTTAAATAAATATTAAGTGCCTTGCTCCCCTGGTGCGCTAGTGGTGCTTTGGTTGGGCCTTTCTGATCTAGCTGGGTGGCCCCTTGTTTGGTCACACAAAGTCAGCCTGGCCTGGGACAGGAACATCCATCATACAGGGTAAGTGAAATAGATGAATGGTGGTGTCTTAACTATGCTCCCTTGCCTTTTGGTCTTCTGTGGGTTATGAGATGTTGAATTCTGTTTCACTATTTGCGATACACACGTTTATAATCAATTTATAGGGCATTTTATTTCTGAACATATTAACAAAAGAAGATATATTTATTTGTGTATTGTTCATCATTGTAACATTAAAACTATGTGTATTTTGTACAATCTTGTGGTACTCATTTTTGGTGAAGAAGGTGATTGGAAACTTGCTTGGATGGTGATAAGCTTGAGTGCTTGTGATTTAAAAGTTAAGTTTGCATATTTCTACTAGGGGAAATTTTCTGAACTTTATTGTCTAACGGCACCCTTTCCCCTTGGTGTGTTGGGTCCCACTTGTTTTTGCAAGCTTGTTTATAACAAACCACTAAACCCAGTGACAAGCCTAATAGACCTAGCTAGTTTTAGGCATATGCCAGTCGTCCTGCTACATACATGGATGCAATAACAGAAAGCCTAGAGACGAACCAAAATACCAAGTGGGTGGTACAATAGGAGAATAAGATAAATCTAGTTTACATGTTTAAGCCACACCCCTTAATTAGAATAACCAGGGCCCTTTTATTTGCACCCCACCTCACCCTCACTTTTTTCATCCCACCTGAAGCCCTGGGTGAAATTTATTCGCTAATGTCACCTTTTCAAGTCTGTGACTCCTGTAAACATTGACAAGATAATTAAGGAGCATGTACACTTGTTGATTGCATGCAAACCACATTATAAAACAACTTATTGGCCTTTCTTTGCTGGCTCACAGGCTAGTCATGGCAGAGGCACCCTCAACAACCTCTGTCTAAAGCACAATGACTGCCCGGCTTTGGGTGTCGCGCCACCGGCATTTTCTCTGCTGTGCACCCCACACAGACCCAGCCTTGGTCCCTTCACATTGTCTTCCAATTTGTATTATGGCTTACTGTGTCTCATGTGTGTCCTTGCTTGTCAAGTACTAATTATACCTTTGAGGCTGCAGGTGAAATGGATAGAAGTGCAACCAAAGAGGGGCTTGGCAACATTGCTTCGGTGTATTTAGATCAGTTTGTTAAATACATTTGGTGTGCTTGCAGATCATTTCATTTCATTTGTGGGAGGATAAACCCTACATTACCCTTGAAAAATGTATTTCTGTGGGTCTGTAAATAAACATTTTTGAAGTGACAACTGACCACCATTTACAGCTGAAAAGACTGGTAAATAGTTTCAATAAGAGGTGGGTGACCCAAAAACAATTAACAGGACAAGCTGAGCCAGAGCCAAGCTTGGGTTCTGGCTTGGTTCTAAATGCCTCTGTACAATCTGATGCATGACTATGTTTGCCATGTAAACTGCACAACAGACATCATGATAAATGATGATCAATTCTCTTCAAAATTCAAAAAGTGTTTTTTTTGTTTCACGTATAGGAGTGTTTCCTCTTAGCACATCAGGTTATATTACTGCCTGGAGGAGCATTGGTCGTTTTTAAACATGACCTTGGATACATTCATGCTCACTCAGCCCCGACGACAGTGCTAATAGTGAATTTAAAGGCAAGTCTTTGTCATGTGTACCCTATATGTAATCTAGAATCTTATTACAGATGGAGCAACATTAATAACATTATTAAATTAAACACAAGAGGTTTGTGTATAGGAAGCTTAGTGAAACTAAATTTTTGAGTAGGATCGCACAGTTTGCTCATGCAAGCTAACGGGGATTGATCGCAGGTTTTCTAGTTTTACATTGTGCAATTTCGCCACAAAGTGGCTATCTAGTTCTCCTGTTTTACATTAAAGACTAATGCTTTGTCTTTCATTTTGGAGAAAGACTTTACAGAGTGGATTGCAGGCAGAAACCACATGATGGCTCAGCTCGTTTTGGGCTCAAGGATCCAAGAGGAACTCAAGCTGAAACAGAGCCCGGTATAGGGCTCAAGGTTTCAGTGGCTAACTCACCTTTAGTGTCATAGAATCAAAACCAAACTTAACAGTTGCCTCTTGTCTTTTACCTCCACTCTCACAGATAACCATCTTTATTGTGGTGTGTGCAAAGGTTTCACCTTATTTAAGCAGGGTTCCTATTCAATTATTAGATCTGGCCTTTACCAATTTGTTTTTGTTTTTAATAACAATGTATTTACCATACATATTTGCTTAAAGTGGCTTTCAGTCAACACTCTTCATTTATTGGTCTGCAGCAGCATCGTTCACATTTTGCTTCCATCCACCAAAGCATACCTCATATGCACATGGTCAGCCCACTGCAGCTACTGGTGTATCTACAAGTGAGTTACAGTATTCTGCACTTGCAGTATTCTGCACATTTGCACAATAAGTAGCCACCTCCAGTGGAAGGGTGCAAAAATAATTCAGAAACAAAATAAGTACTGGCAAAGCAAAAATGTAATCAGTCGAAGCCAAACATCAATGCTTGTTTTTTGGAATGACTCTGACTCCCTTGTGCTGTTGATATAACTTTGCACTTCTAGCCATACCCTGTTTTTAGAGTGGCTTTGCAGTTTTCATCTCAGTTCAAGATATATTATAAAATCCTTTCGCATGGTGGAAGGGGTTCCCACCCTATAAGGATACAATTTAAACATTTAGCAAAAGAACAGCGTCCGGCTTTCTAGCACAGCAACAAACCAGAGCCATTTCCGAATGCAGGCGTTGAAAAAGAGCTATGAGGGGTGCTGCTGCAAAGAGAAATGCTCAGGACAATTATTGGCAATAATATGAGAACGGTGAGACATTGCATTTAGACTCTTTTGAATTTCGGAGCATCATGGCAAACAAGTGAATGACAGCCAAATGAAACCAATGCCTCTTTATTGTCAAAATGCTTTTGCCTGTGGGTTTCACTGGCTGTCGCCATGAGGAAGCCAGACGCATTGGTCATCGTAAAATCTGAGGCCAGTCGGAAATATTCTAAATGCCCAATTTGAGTTTTAAAACTTTTACTTTAATTGTTTATTAAGAAAAGCGGTATTCACAAATACATGTCATAAATAATGTATCGCAATTCGTCGATTATCATGACCATATAAACCCCGATAACAGAAAGTATGAAATCGTAATACGATCATCGTGAATAAAAGTATCTGGTCCGGGGGACGAGCTGCGCCAGGTCACTAGCTCCATTTACCTCATGGAAGTTTCTTAACTAAATAATGGAGTTAGAGAAAAGTCGTGAAGAAGTCAGCCTAAATGCAGAGGTCGTAAAATACTGATTCAGAGTCCTTGACACACTCCAAGCAAAGACGCATGAATAACTAAACTGTTCGCCTCTCCTGGTTTTAAATTAACTTCACTGCCACCTCTCGCTGCCCTCCACAGCTGTGAAATAAACAGCCGGGTCAACCAAGCCGAGGGAGGACGCAGGTGTCTTCTCGTCCGCCGGGCACGCGGTCTGTTGGTGGTTTTCGTCAGTGTCTCCCCTTCCTATGCTCCCTGCAGACCGGCTGTGCCCCGGGGTCCAGCCGCAGACCTACCCCAGGAAACAGGTTTCTTTCTTTTCGCCAGTATTCATGGGTACTAATTTGTTCCCTGTAATTGTTTAAATGTGAATTCTATTTAAGCATTCACCGAGAGATTTTACCTATACACTCGTTTTTATACATTAAACAATAGCATGCTACTGCGTTAATAAACACTTTCCTCCAAAGACCTCCCACATCCTAGCAATTAAGCCGCCTTATTCAAGACGGCTTTTGCCTCGGGCATAATGTGTAGAAAACACCCAATGAAGAGGGTCCTATGAAACTGCGTTAAGATATGGAAATGCCATTAGTTTCAGGGGGGCCTGCAATTCGAAACGCTCCACCACTGCGTTGTAGTACGGGGCATGCTTTTTTTAAGTGGAAGTGCCGAAGAGGGGACATATGCAGTTCATTTTCCTCATGTGGGCTAAGGAACAACCTGATCAAAGTGACTGCGATTGTACCCTACTATATTCGTGTACTATTAATTAAAAGTTTCTTAGGGACAGATTTGGCAGGCACTCGACTTTCCGCTAAATCAACTTCTATGCGTAAAAGTGCATTTTGTTTTATTATATTAAGACATCGCCGGCATGCTCAGAGGAGCAGGTGAAAATGTGCACGAGGGAAACACGTGTATGCGTTAAAAAGAGAAGCAGAAGGCGTTGCAGTGATAGTTCATCCTGATTCACAGCAGCACCTCCGATTGACACTAGGACATGAAATATGCTCCAAAAGCATAAAGGAAGGTGCAAAGTGCAAGAGAGTCAATATTGCTATTCAGGCCCATGGAAGCACTTCTCTGGTCTCGATGCCTTTGTATGCAGTCTTGCCTCAGACAGTTTCAACTTGTCTCGCTACAGACAACATCGCATACGACATCGTTTAGTGGGCTCCAGCGCCTCGTCAGGAGCAGTAAACGCTGTACAAAACTTCTGAGGGTCAGCCCATTGCTCATGATTGGATGGATGGCTTTCCTCCGTGATCTTGTATTTTTCCCACCCCTGGGATATTGAGATTTCACTCTTGTGTTGACTATATTCTTCCACTGCCGACATCAAGAAATATATATATTTATATATTTGCCATCATTTCTGTGTTAGTGCTCCATAGAGTGCATGTCCCAAACATTTCCTCTCGCTCTCTCTCTCTCTCTCTCTCTCTCTCTCTTTTTGTCACTCTCTTTCTCAATGGAGCATGGCCTCACACTCTTTTTCTCTGTCTCTCTTTCCCACCCTCCAGACATCTTTTTTGCATTCCCTTCAACTCCGAGCACTGCTATTTTTCAGTGTTTCACACACTCGCTCCCTCTCTTCCCTGTCTCTTTCTACCCTCCCCTACCTCTATTGCTCTCTTTCTCCAAATTTCCTTCTCTCTCTGACCACTGCTCATCACTATTGGCTTTGGCAAAGCTGGATGCCTTTGCGCTCGCATTTGAAATGTCAACAAAGGCAGCAGAACATCTTTGAGGTGCATTTCCCACTTTTAAGATGGCTGCCCTATTGCATGACACAACGTGGGACCATCTTAAAAGTATACATTTTTTTTTCCAAAATGGTTTTATATTATGTTCTACACTTTGAAGATGTCCAGTGGCCAGTACTTAATTTTAGCTGTTTAGCACAGGCGCTTAATTGTAAAGACTTTCTCCAGCAACAGTTCACCACATGGTGACACTATCTGTCTAATTTTGACATGAACACAGCAACTGTTTATTAAGTCAATATACATTAAAATTAATATTGTCTGCTGTTCATACCTTTATTATAGTTTTGAGTGACCTGGAATAGTCTGAATTGCCACACTGTGAATGTTAGCAGATCGTAGTTGTATTAGTCCTGTCATTAGCAGAGCTGGCAGGGGTGATGGGTGGTGCAGGCTGAAATTGGCTTCCAAGAAGGGCCCTGGCCCCTTTTTATACAAATTAGGCACTGCCAGTGATGGCCATCTTGGAAAGAAAATACTCTTCCAAGAATGGTGGGTGTCACTATTGGCTCTGTCAATACTAAGATAACTTAGCTAACAATGGGACCTGAAAGTATTGGCAAAGCTTTGCCAATGTTTGTTGATTAGTTTAGGTAATTTGGCATACCATTTCTGAGCAGGAAAACATTGACACCAAATCACAAATGTGTGACCCTGTGTAGTCTATATAGAAAGTCGAATTAAGAGCTGGGGCCTATCTCTTTGCTGTATCCTTCTTACAGCATAGTATTAGAGACAGCAGGATGCTGTTGCTCTGCTGCTCCGCAACACTTGCACCATGCGATTTCATGTGCAATGATTAAGGAAAAACGCCTAAGAAAAAAGCCTTAAGATTTCAAGGTAAGAAGCAATAAATAAGGGTGTTGCAGCCTCTCTTGTTAATCACAAAGGACATTTTATTCTGAGTAAAAAGAGCATTAGGGTATATTCACTTCACCCGTGCCCCATAATGAAGAAGAGTATGAATTTCAGGCAGTTATGGAACTAACAAAAATATTATTCTGGGAACTCATCAACACATCTCTTAGGGTTAGCAGGACATGTTGTGGTTCGGAGGGCTCCTAGGGAGAGAGTTGTGAGTGGGGTAAGTATGTCACATTGATAGACAGTTTATAGGCTGCCTATGTGACATGTACTTAAGGAAACTTTCATATCAGCACTACATTAGCAGTAGCTTATATTAATATGTCTGCATACTTCTAATGCTATTTTACGAGCACTCATCAAGACTGTTTTAGTAGTAGTGCATTAGACCAAGGCTTCTAAATACAACTCATATTTACTTTTGTGAGATATTACCAGTACCATGTAGTTAGGAAATAATTGTGTGTCATCGAAATAGTTGTGAAAAACTGTCATACCCCTTGATTTTAGCAAAATTAAATGATATAAATGTGAGGGAACAATAGAAATCCTTGTGTGAAGCCAGATGTGATTCTAATGGTTTGTACTGTATATCTCAATGAATGATTGTGCAAAATAGAATCAAATAATTTGATAGGTATGTTAGGCAATTTAGTACTATTTTCAACCTTTCAAATGAGATAATTTGATGCATTATATCAGATAGTGTAGACTGACCTCACTGACATCACTATTTTACTGAAAATATAGAAAAAGGAGAAGGCCCACTTTTGCTAATGCATGAATTAGGATGAAGATGTGCAGAGTCGTACATGATCAGAGAAGAATACAGGCCCAGAATGTTCATGACATCCAAATAGAGAGCTCAGGACAGGAAGCATGGAAGAAAGACAAGGACAAGCAGAAACATTTATTCATAATGTAGCTGCAAGTAGAAGGCCATAGAAAGCTTGAGTCATAACTTGATAACATACACACGGGGAGGGCGCACATTCCAATCCACGTTCACAAGGGAAGGACACACCACAGTGGTTTTAGAAAGGGAACACGCTAAGCTTTGATGCTTGAAGGCCAACAGCCGTGCAAGGGAGGCCAGACAGACATGGTTCCAAGTCTGGAGTTAGTCAAAGGAGAAAGTACTGATATCCTTCAGAACATGAGATAAAAGACATTGCGGTTTATTAACAAATATGCTCATCACAGATGTGTAACTTTAGCTTTTCTGTAAATGCGTAATTAGATGCTTTCTCACGAGAAATGTGGCTTCATGCTAACGTAGGTAGAGATACAATGTACCAAGCAGGCGCTTAAATCAAAATGCATGACAAGTGATAAGACGCATTCAAGGTGTCGTGAACATATAAAAAGGACTGTTTGAACTGACAAAGTTGAGTGCGGTGTCAGTCACAGAGCTGTGCTGCCCTCCCGGCCGTTATTCATAAATGCTCAAATTATTTGCCAAACAGAGTTGTGTCGTTCTTTTATTCCTGACCCTACAACATCTGGCGAGCCAGCCAGGAGCCATCCTTCTCTTCCCCAGACCGCAGCTGAAGGAAGCACCGCCTGCACTGCTTTAATAGAACACTGCGCGCAACAAAAACAGGTGAGCTCACACCTGCCTATTCAAACAGGCAGTCGGGGATTCCAGATGTTGCTGTCCTAAAGGGTGGAGAGAGGTTAGGCTTCGTACCTTATTATTTTTAATTGCATGATTCTTTTTGGCAACTATAATATGACAAAATGCATGCATGATTTATGTGGGGTTTAAATGCAATGTTATGTTGTTATGCTAAAAATGAACTGTGATTTCCCGGTTAGACCGGAAGACTAGTTAGGGGGTTAATGCAATGTTTTAATGGTATGGTATAAATTAATTGTGATTTCCTGGTTAGACCGGAAGACTAGCTAGTGTGACAGGCAGCAGTGCATTACCCAGGGGGCAGCCTCTGGAAGAGACATTCATTTGGGAATGCCTACCAGGTATCCCGGTTATATCCGGATGATCAGAGCAGAAATAGTGAGGTGGACCGAGTAACAAGTGTGAAGTCTGACATGGTAAGAGACGGTTGCTAACTTTGCCCTGAGTGAGTCAGATGCCCGGTTCACCAAATTCCCAGATTTAGTAACATCTGGAAGGCGGCTTTGAGGGAGAGTGACCAAGGCTGAGATATCAGTGGGAGTCTGAGCACAATCAGACCCTTGGTTGCAAACCTAAAAAGCACAACAGGGACAAGTGAATGCATTTCGCGAGTAATGAGTAAACAAGAGGACAAAAATAGTACAGTGTTTTACAATCAAAAGGGTCAGGTTATAGAGAAATGGCAGGTGTCCCCACCAGTTGTCACACAGTAAGATATAAGTGAGGAGGAGAGGGTGCAAGATCTCTGCCATATTTTTGACAAGTATGGCTGATGTTCACCAATACGGTCTCACAACCATATATGTAAAGTCAGGTAATACTGGGTAGGACTGTCCCTACACAACGCTACTGTATATCAGTAACAGTGGTAAAGCTAAAACACACACAGGACGAGAGACAAGAAGCTGAAAAGAGATACACAGTGCATCAGTTAGACTGCAGAAGTACGCATAGGAAACACCCGTCCTGTGGGGATCATGGATACCCCTCTGGACCATATGATGAAAACGTTCCCACCAGTTGTCACACAGTCAGATATAAGTGAGGAGGAGAGGGTGCGAGATCTCTGCCATATTTTTGACATCCCAATAGACGCCCTTAAAGCGTCCCGTAAGTGGGAAATAATTAGTGGAAATGAAAATATAGGGGGCCTGAATAAACAATTCCGAAGTAAGTAAAAGTGGATAATAAATCCCTATGAGTGAGGTTGATGATTCTCTGTGGCAGGAGACAGATTCCATTGAGTTAAAATTAGTATTTAAATGGCTCACGGGCAACCCCCATGCCCATGCAACACCCTGCGGTTTGAAATAATAACACAATCACCCCTTATATTAGAGGCTCTTGATGCATTTCTCACAGATATTGGTAATTTCACAGCTTTAAACAATGAATGGCTCAACACATCCCCGAGCACCACAAGTAGTTATCTACATACATGACAACGTTATAACATGCATTGCGTCAGGTACTAATCCACTCAGACTCCCAATAAATTCACCCGCCCCGGACATCACCATAGAAGAGGTGTTACACAGATTGGCGATAAGTATGGCTGATGTTCACCAATACGGTCTCACAACCATATATGTAAAGTCAGGTAATACTGAGTAGGACTGTCCCTACACAACGCTACTGTAGGTCAGTAACAGTGGTAAAGCTAAAACACGCACAGGACGAGAGACAAGAAGCTGAAAAGAGATACACAGTGCATCAGTTAGACTGCAGAAGTACGCATAGGAAACACCCGTCCTGTGGGGATCATGGATACCCCTCTGGACCATATGATGAAAACGTTCCCTTCAGATAAGAAAAGAATACTAAAACACTGCAAGCAGTGGCATAAAGGCACCAAGGGTCACGCTCAACCATGGCCAAAAGAAGGGACATTTGACCATGACATAGCTGAACACACATTGACCTACATTCGCTCAACCTATAAGAAAAAGAAAAGACAGAAGAGGGAAGCTATTCTGTCACTATGGCGGGTATTCTGTCATGAAAAACAAAAGCAAAAGTCAATTGTGCCCGAAGAGGCAGTGGCACAAACACAAACAGAATCCCCAGGAGAGTCACTAGGGGAGCCCCCACCTATTGGTCTTTACCCTATCCTGCCAGCTGCAGGGTACCAAGATCCTGTTCGGGTTGAGCCTAAGGAGGAGAGGTTAGAGGCACAGGGAGCTGAGGCAACCCCCGCTCCCGTCCCATCAGCTCCTCGAACTGACCCAGAACAGAGCGGAAGAGACAGGCTAGTAAGTGAGTTGCAACAGACGGTGAGACAGGCAGAGCAATCTAGGAGCCTTGCCCCCCTCCGGGGACAATGGACTACAGGGCACGTCATTCTTAGGCTTGGAGACACATCTGCAGACACACTGAGAGAGGCAGCAGAGGAGTGGATAGAAGAGGAAGAAGAATGGGAGGGAGGTGTAGAGATGCCACAATACGAGGAGCCCCTGGGTGGCTCACAGGTGTTAACAGGGGCAGAAGATGATGAGGAGTGGGACAATGGGCTTAATAGGAGTGCGCATGAGCAAGGAGTTAAGAGAAGGTTATCCAATTTTCGTCTGCACCCTACATGAGAACTAGTAATGACAGCCAGAGATGGCGCAGATACAAAAAGATGGTCAATCCTCAAAACAAGGTCAGAAGTGACACCTATAGAGATAATAGAGAAAGAGGAGGGTAGCTATTATTGTTACCCCTTCTCAGATGAATTGGCGGGGTGGACTAAAAGAGAAGGAAGGAAGCCATGGCCCGACAAGTGTCTTTTCAATCCCTTGATTTAGCTACTGCAGAAGATTGCATATGGCAGGGACGGGGTGACCAAGGTTGGAATTACCCTTACATGCAAGAATGCCTTGCAGTTTAGGAAAAGTATGCCATAGACAAACCAATTAAAGTGACACGCAGTACTAGAGCAGATCCAAGGTTAAGTCTCAGGTCAGGAAGCCCTCGACCAATAACTCAGTTGCCCCTTATTTTTAAGGGAGGGTAAGTGCCAACATACGTACCATGGCCACAAATGGACAAAGAGAATTTAAAAAGAGCACTACCCCCGCTGTCTAAAGGTGCAGAGAAATGGATAGGATGTTTTGAAAAACACACTGCCGGGGTCAACCTTGCCTTAGGTGATGTCAAAAGTCTGCTCAGCTCATTAGTGGGAGACAAAGTAAACACAATTTTTGTTAGGGCTGGGTTCCCTCAAGTAACATTGATAAGTACACAGTTTGACGGGTCATCATTTAACATGTCCGCCAACATGTTTGGGATGCGCTCCGACGGACGTATCCAGATAGACTGGACATTGGAGCCCTTATGGCAGAAAGTATAAAGCCAACTGAGGATATTGCAGAATTCATTACTAGAATGAAAGAACGATGGGTGCAGGAGGTAGGATGTAACTGGGAAAACACAGGAGGAAATGCAATTTTGTTTTATAATGTACTAAAGCGAGGCCTTCCCACTGATATACAAGCACATTTAGATGGAGTGGTGGGAATAGAGGCTAAACCATGGCCCGAAATACAGGCCCACATAATACATTAAGTGAAAACAAGAAAAAGACAAGGCGAGGACAGAACAGGCAGAAAGGGCCGCCACAAAGTTGGTGCAACAAAAACTTAAGAAGCCGAGTACAGAAGGGGCACTTGTGACTGCACCACCAATGTCGGTCACAATGCCAGTACAGGTACAAGCACAAGGAGGACAACCAGCAAGTGATACAAGGAAGGGACAGGGGAGTTTTACAGGAAAGCAAGGGTCAACACAAGGGAAAAGACAAGAAAGCTATAGGGCAGGACAACAATTTTATTATTGTGGTAAGATGGACCATTTTGCAAGAGAATGCAGAGCCTGGAAAAACGATGAGAGGGAGTAAGGTTGGAATACCCCACATGGGCAGATGAGGCCTCAACAAATGCAATGGGCGCTCCAGTAGCAAGCAATGCAAGGACCCCCACAGGGCCACCAAGCCCAGTGGGCTGCACCCCAAGGGCCAATGTCACAAGGCGGGCCCCAAGGCATCAACAACCCTACAGGAGGACAGGTACAGGTACAGGTGGGAGGGGTAACAGTGCAAGGAGGCAACCCCTTCCACGAATCACCCCAAATGTTCGGGGGAACACCAACTCAAAATTATACTCAATGACAGAGCCTGCAGATGGCCACTGTGTGTCTAATACTATCCGTAACCACCAGGTCAGATGAGGAACCCACTGTGACGGTAGCCATAGAAGGTCACCCCTATAGGTTTTTAATCAACACCGGGGCCACCAAATCGTGTATTAAGGAAGGAACACTACCACTTGCTTGCAACTCAATGGACACACAAGGGTTTTCTGGGGCTGTGAGCAGGGTTCCATTCACCAAATCAGTAAACATGATTGTGGGAAATAAACAAATTGAAGGACCACTACTGTACTCCCCAGAGTCACCAGTCAATCTTCTTGGGAGAGATTTAATGAGTAAACTGAACATGACCATCTCCTTCCTGGAGGATGGGTCAATTGTATGTTACACACCAGGTGTCACACCGAGCAGGATATTGTCTCTCATAGCTCATGAGGAGCTAGGACAACAGGTCAGAGCAGTTCCTATTGATACAGAGGCTTTTTTTGCGTGGTGTATATGCCTTGATAGCACACACACCAGAACTACGACGAAAAACTGTGCAGTTACCAAAGGAACTGCTGTTCAGGCCTTACGAGCCTGTGGATCCTATTAAAGAACCTGAAATGATATTGGAAATATCCCCCCTTGAAATAAAATCAACATATGCCGTGTTGCTGGCAACTGACAGAAGACAGGAGATGTGGGCATCAATAATATTCACAGATCCTGGGGTTAAATTAAGAGGTATATCAGATGAAGAAATATTTGATGATTCCCCACTAACTGAGACAGTTTGAGATGGACATTGCCATTAGAGGGCAGCTGCAATACAGAACAGTGTCCAGACACCACAAGACCAAACAATAATTGAGAGAGATTTGGCAAAAGTCCCAGAGGTGTTGTGGACAAAGGGTCCATATGATGTGGGACTGATTAAAGGGGCTGAGCCTGTGAAGATTACTTTGAAACCTGGAGCAATTCTGCCCAGGATAAGCCAGTACCCCTTGTCCAAGGAGGCAGAAGTGGGCATTCTCCCCGCAATACAAGCATTACTTGAGCAGGGAGTAATATATGAGAAGTCGACACCGTGCAACACTACGATTTTACCGATACGCAAGGCAATGGGGGGGGATTTGGAGAATGATTCAAGATTTCCGTTCCCTTAACGATGTAGTGATACCAGTATTTCCAGTGGTACCTGACCCATCAGTCATACTAACAAACATACCTAAAGAGGCCACTTATTTCTCAGTGGTCGATCTCAAGAATGCGTTTTTCAGTATTCCACTGCATTATGACAGCCAATATTTGACTGGATTCATGTTTAAACAGACCCAATACTGCTATCGGCGTCTTCCTCAAGGATTCTGTGAATCCCCAAGCATTTTTAACAAAACAGTGAAGAAGGATTTAGCAAACATAAACTGCAAGTGTACATTGTTACAATACGTAGATGATATCATGGTTTGCAGTCCACTGAAGACATATGTAGAGATGACACCATTGGTCTCCTCTGCATGCTTGCAGAAAAAGGTTGCAAAGTGGATAAAAATAAATTGCAGTACGTGCAGACAGAGGTCCACTACTTGGGACAGATAATATCTAAAGATGGGAGGAGGGTGACACCGGACAGAGTAGAGAGTATTAGGAACATGTCTAAGCCACAACAACAAAACAAATGCAGAAGTTTTTAGGACTCTGCAATTATTTGAGGCAGTGGGTATTTGACTATGCCACTCTGACCGCACCACTTCTAACTGCTTCAAAAGAGTCCCACACAAACACAAACAAAGTAGACTGGACCGATGAAAGGGAGACAGCCTTCCTGGAGCTAAAGAGAGCAATAACAAATGCTCCTGTGTTAGGTACACCTGATTATAATAAAACTTTCTACCTCTTCTGTCATTGTAATGGAACGACGATGACAGCAGTACTAACTCAAAAGACATCTATGGGACACAAACCAATTGCCTACTACAGTGGCTGCTAGATCCCATCATGAAAGGGCATTATCCATGTGAGCAAGCTCTGGCTACAGCAGCTTTTGCAGTTCCAAAGAGCACCACCATAGTGATAGGATCACCTTTAACACTGTATGTAGAGCATGCGGTATTCGCTATCTTGCAAAAGAGCAAGAGCACCCTTACAACTCAGAGGGTATCTGGATATGAAGTAATACTGTCAATACCATCCTTGCAAGTGGTACGGTGTCACACAGTTAATCCAGCTACATTCTTCGCACACCCAGTTTCTGATGATGAACAAGTATATGACTGTGCCACTGACACCCCAGAGAAAGAGAGTGGGATAGGAGAAGATCCCATCCCTGGGAGCATGCTGTTGTTTGTCGATGGGTCCTCTTTCATAGATCAGGAGACTGGGATTAGGCACTCAGGAGCAGCTGTTGTAAAAGCTGAGCAGCAGGGATCCTCTGACACCTTACAGATCGTGAGTCAAATACCACTTCCATCCCATTTCTCAACACAAGCTGCAGAATTAGTAGCTATTATCGGACCGCTGCAACACGCTGAAGGACTAGAGGTTACCATTTATTCAGATTCGGCATATGTCACCACCACCGTGCATTCTACCAGTCACCAGTGGGAAAGGAGGGGATTTCTTAAATCTGATGGATCCCCTGTAATGCATAAAGATCTATTGGCGCAATTGATAAAGGCTTCAACTCTGCCATCTAAGGTAGAAGTTATAAAATGTGCAGCACACACCAATCAGCAAGACCTTGTCTCCAGGGGAAACACCTTGGCAGACTGGGCAGCAAAAGAAGCAGCTAAAACATCTCCAAATTATAGTGACCAGGATGAACACACGTTAGGGATTTTAACAAGAAGGCAACAGAATGCTACCGAGTTACCCCCCCCCCCATACACAGAGACAGCACAATTACATTTAGGCAAATTGCAAGAACAAGCACTACCTCATGAAAGGGAGCTGTGGGAGAAGCGAGGGTGTATAAAGTCACTGACACATTTAATCTATAGGCACGAAAGCACAGGTAAGCCAGTGATACCACAAGCCCTGTTGTATACAACCCTAGAGCATCTACACCTCCCTGCACACACTGCCAAAGAATATCTTCTTGCTACGCTACAGACAGATTGGTTCATTCCACAATTATCTGAAATGATTACTATGTATATTACAGAATGTGCAGTATGCCAACAATACAGCCCTAGACCCACACTAAAAGTAATTACTTCAACAGTACCACGTCTGACAGGCCCATTTAAAAAGTTACATATAGATTTTGGTGACATGATTGAGACTGTAATAATTACAGATACCTTATCGTGGTGGTCTGCCCCTTTTCAAGGTGGATCGAGGCAGGACCATGTGTACATAATGATGCTAAAGCAGCAGCCAACTTTTTGATAAGAGAGGTGATACCTAGGTGGGGAATGGCAGAAGCGATCCGCTCAGATAATGGCACACACTTGGTTAATGCAATGTTTCAGCACATCTGCACCTCTCTAGGAATAAAGCATAAATTATCATCTGTTTATCATCCCCAAAGTAATGGTATAGTGACACGCCTTAATTGCCTGTTAAAAAACTAAATTAGTGAATTATGTGTCACAATGCAGAAGAACTGGATGCATTGCCTTCCCCTAGCCTTATATACCCTCAGGAACCAACCAGGAAGTGATCATCACTTTACCCCTCACCAGATAGTAACAGGGCGTCCTATGCCAACTCCTTTAACAATAGCTCGACAGATGCTCAAAAGACAGCTGAGGTTTTAGGACAGGAGATGAGTAGTTATTTATCTCAGTTATCGAAGTCTGTCAAGTTCTTCTCTAAACAGGTGGCAAGACAGGAGAAGTGCACCACCGCAGCCCAGCAGACCAGTGTAAACTCTGTGGGCCAGCAAGTGTACATCCTCAATTATGTACGACAATGGAGAGACAGCAAGTTCGAGGGCCCCTACTTAGTTACCCAGAGAACCCCCACAGCGGTGAAGGTGGAGGGCAGGAAGCCATGGATACATCTGTCAGACTTTCGATTGTCCCCGGCTTTATGTCACACATCACCATCTTTACAGGAACTTTTAGAGGAGGGCAAAGAAAAAGACGAAGGGAAGCGTCCTTCCTAAGGAGGCCATCGAAGCTCCTATTCGACACTGCTGGTGGACAGTTATGTATTTCGATTTTGTTTTTCTGTTCATGTTTTGTTATGCTAGCAATTACATTTCAATGGTATTTTAGCCCACGCATGGCAATGTGTCAGTATACTAAGCGCTTGCAGAGAGAAGTATATAAGTATGAAAATGTATCCCATAATATTCATGTTAGTTTACTAGACAACATATGGTATCAGCACATGACAGAGATAGGCATGCAGACCAATAATGAATCATGTTTTGTTTGTTCCCTGATTCCACACGCTAGTGACACAGACAGGCTGCACTCGTCAAAAGAGTTATTTCCAAATATTACTCAATGTTTATTACATTTGTATCTTTGCAGAATGAGAGCACAAATGCAACCCTTACAGATAAGACAGGGAGCGTTCCTAGTAAACAACACACAATATGAGGAGGAGTTAGCCGATATAACAAATGTCCTGACAGATCGCAAGGAGTTAATAGTGAAGTTAGAAAAAATGGCTGAGACAGGGGTAATGAGGTACAAGAGTAAAAAATGGAAAAATAGAATATTAGAGCAGGGATTCCTGGGAATATCACGATCTACACTTTTCTGTAAAAACTATTCAGCCACACCTATGCCCCAAGATTGTCAGGAGAGGCCATATTTTTGAGTAAATGGATCAGTATACGTCCATGGTCGGTGGTACCACGGTGCAACATTTGGATGTAGAGCTCTCTCTTTATGTATGGGAAATCAGAGTGACAATAGCACACAGCAGAAGTGTCAGGCTATATGGGATGAAAATCTATATAGATTAACTTGGGTAGAAACGCCATCCACTCTTCGAGCAGGAAGAACACCAATTGTTTTCTTTTTATGTTTCAGAGGGAATGGAACAGTGCCGGTAGGGAGAAACATCAATTGTATCACCACAAAGTACAATGCTGACATGCAATGGGGCACCTCCAGTCTGATGGACTACTACTGGCAATGCGGAGAATGGCTGTACTCGCGACTTCCTTCCGGATGGGGAGATCTTTGTTCCTTAGTCTCTGTGCACACCCCCTCCCTGGTGATTCCAGGGGTGGACATCTCAAAGTTACATGACCACCCCATGAGCCGTCCAACGACCTTACTGCACCATCGGAAGAAGAGATATGCAGATTATATGGGTACTACAACCTGGGGAGACATTCCACGAGAGCACAAGTTGTTTAATGATGCCCAATTGTTCTTCGGAAGCATCTTCCCATTTGTCCAAGCAAAGGCTACTGCCCGCTGGCTGCAAATAACCCGATGGGAACTGATGAAGACCATTAACGCGACTGAAGATGGGTTCAATGCAGTCAAGGAAGAGATGCAGGCTGTGAGGGTGATGCTTATGCAACATAGGTATGTGCTAGACTTGATGACGGCCATGGAGGGTGGGGTCTGTGCCAAGATTGGAACTGCCTGTTGCACATACATGCCAGCCAATGATGCAGACAATGGAACAATAATGGAGGCCATACAGACTCTACATAACCTACGGAAGAAGATGGCAGACGAGGGGGTGCCCCCGACGAATGGTTTTCAGGGTGGTTTGTATGGATGCCATCCTGGTTGTCAGGACTGGTTAAGGGGTTATTCCCGATACTTGTGGTGATCTTATTGATGTTTTGTATCTTTCAAATAGTGGTAGGATTCTGCAAGAGGGTTAGCAAGAAGTTAGGTGGGGTGTTCACTATTAGGGTAGCCAGGAAAGTGCAGGAGGACGAGGACAACATATATACACTAATGAATGTATGTGGCAGGGAAGGTGAAGAAGTAGTTGTAAGTTCAACTAAAGGGGGAATGTTACTGAAAATATAGAAAAAGGAGGAGGCCCACTTCTGCTAATGCATGAATTAGGAGGAAGATGTGCAGAGTCGTACATGATCAGAGAAGAATACAGTCCCTCAATGCTCATGGCATCCAAATAGAGAGCTGATGACAGGACACATGGAAGCAAGACAAGGACAAGCAGAAACATTTATTCATAATGCAGCTGCAAGTAGAAGGCCATAGAAAGCTTAAGTCATAACTTGATAACATACACACGGGGAGGGCGCACATTCCAATCCACGTTCACAAGGGAAGGACACACCATGGTGGTTTTAGAAAGGGAACAAGATAAGCTTTGATGCTTGAAGGCCAGCAGCTGTGCAAGGGAGGCCAGACAGACATGGTTCCAAGTCTGGAATTAGTCAAAAGAGAAAGTACTGATATCCTTCAGAACATGAGATAAAAGACATTGCAGTTTATTAACAAATGTGCTCATGACAGATGTGTAACCTTCGCTTTTCTGTAAATGCGTAATTAGATGCTTTCTCACGAGAAATGTGGCTTCATGCTAGCGTAGGTAGAGATACAGGGGGTCATTCTGACCCTGGCGATAAAAACCGCCAGGGCCAACGACCGCGGGAGCACCGCCAACAGGCTGGCGGTGCTCCCATGGACATTCTGACCGCGGCGGAACAGCCGCAGTCAGAAACGGTGTTGCACCGCCGGTTTCAAGCTGCGCCGCCATGGGGATTCCGAGCCCCATACCGCCATCCTGTTCCTGGCGGTTTTGGCCACCAGGAAGAGGATGGCGGTATGGGGTGTCGTGGGGCCCCCGTAACAGGGCCCCACAAAGATTTTCAGTGTCTGCCATGCAGACACTGAAAATCGCGACGGGTGCAACTGCACCGTCACACCCCTTCCACTCCGCCGGCTCCATTCGGAGCCGGCATCCTCATGGAAGGGTGTTTCCCGCTGGGCTGGCGGGCGGCCTTCTGACGGTCGCCCGCCAGCCCAGCGGGAAACTCAGAATAACCGCGGCGGTCTTTTGACCGCGCAGCGGTATTCTGCCGGCGGGACATTTTGGCAGGCGGCCTCCGCCGCCCGCCAGGGTCAGAATGAGGGCCACAATGTACCAAGCAGGCTCTTAAATCAAAATGCAGGACAAGTGATAAGACGCATTCAAGGTGTTGTGAACATATAAAAAGGGCTGTTTGAACTGACAAAGTTGAGTGCGGTGTCAGTCACAGAGCTGTGCTGCCCTCCCGGCTGTTATTCATAAATGCTCATATTATTTGCCAAACAGAGTTGTGTCGTTCTTTTATTCCTGACCCTACAACAACTATAAGAGAAATATGAGAAATTGGGTTGTTGGTTGAGTGGGACGTGAACAGTGCTTACGCAACAGCCACAATCCCTGTCAGGGTGAACCACTAAAGTCACCAAATTAACCTGTGCTTAACCCTCTGGTAGTTTGGTACAAAGGCAGTCAGGCTTAAGTTAGAGGCAATGTACGAAGTATTTTTGCAGCAAAAAAACAGTAATAAAGTGAATACTCAACACAAGAAAATCCCACACAATTAAAAAAATAGAGTAAATTCTAATAAATATTTTGACTCCAAAACATCTAAAATCCGATCAGTAGAACTACAGCTTTGAATAAACAAAATGTAAGGTGAAAAATAGCACCTAAAATATCAAACTGCCAACCACAGCCACCTAGTCGTGTGAGACCAGTCAAAGCTGAAAAATATGGCCAACCTCGGTGGCTTGCAAGTCGCATACAAAAATTGAATTGGGCCTGGTCGGTGCTTACCTTCGTACTTAGAAGAAGTTCATAAAGAAAAATCTCTGAGAACATGGGAGTTCAATGAGGGAAGGCTGCAGACAGTCTCTGAACAGTAGGCATTGTCATTGGGGACCCGCTCTACAAAGTCACAGTGAAGATTTCCATGTTCTGACTTAGGGCCTGATTTAGAACTTGGCGGATGGGTTACTCTGTCACAATGGTGACAGATATCCCTTCTACTGAAATCTGAATCACATAATATCCAATGGGATTTCGATTTCGATGGATGGGATATCCATCACCGTTATGATGGAGTAACACATTCGCCAAGTGCTAAATCAGGCCCTTAGTCTCTTTTTTGGAAGTTGAAAATCTTCAACAGGACAAGGCTGTAGGCTGTGGCTGTGGCTAATGACAATTTCACAATGCCCTTACTGTGAAGAACCGTTGAACAGGATTTGCTGCTGTGGAGAAGAACACAGCTGGAGCTATCCACAGTCAGACCGACCTGCGATGCACTTTCAGTAGAAAAGTAGGTTGCTCCCGGTCTTCTCTCGGTTCTTTTTGCCAAAATAATTTGAAGTCCCAAGTTTTGAATATTGGCTATCTGGGCATCTTTACTACCACTCACAAGGGTCCTGGACTGGAGAGGCACCAATTGGAAGGTTGGGGCTAATTCAGACTGGATCCACGTGTTAGTTTAAGATGGTTGAAGCCTTCTCTGTCCCTGAGGCTCTGATCAGGAGGCCAGCCAATTAGCCTTGTAGTCACTCTGGTAGTCCTGGGTTCAAGAAGTGGAACAGGACTCAAGCAGTAGGACAGGCCTTTGAGGATTCAAAGCAGGCTCTCAACAGCAAATAAGACATTCCAGTTATATCAATGCAGACTTCTGAAATGCACAACAGGCTACAGCAGCAGGAAGTCCTCTGAGAGTCCTTCCACAAGTACAGAAAGTGAACTGAAGAGTGGGTCTGAGGGTCCTATTTATATTTATAGCAGGTGCCTTCTTTAAGTAGACTTTTCTAGAGAATTCCGTTTGATGTGCTTCAGGTTTCCTTCCTCCCCTGCCCTGACTCCATGCTGACTGCATGAACAATGTAGCAGTGACAAGTCCTTTGCGCAGCCTATTGATTTGTAAGTGGGACTATGCCCAGCTCTGCCCCGCTCATCCTGCCAATGATGGGCTAGCCAGGCACACCTAAACCCTCTATTGTGTGACCGTCTGGGAGGAATAAACAAAGTCCAGCTACACCAAGTTTTGTGACCCAGAAACATGCTGAAAACACTAAATAATTAGGGCAAGAAAATGCCAACTTTCTAAAAGTGTACAAAAAAGTGATGGCTGTGATGCCTAAATTAATCCCAGCCACTGGTAATTACTTGGGCCACATCCCAAACAATCATTATTTTGCACGACATGTCACCTCAGTTTGGAACCAGCTCTATGCAAATCAGTCTCGACCCCTCTCAAATTAGAACAGTCCAGACCTAACTGCCAAGCCAGGTCCTCCCTGAACAGGAACACAAGCAACCAGGACAGGTTTTGCCCTACGTACAAGCTCATCAGCCAGGTACAACGTGGATACAGTGACACAGTGTGGACGGGACCCACATCTGGTCATATCCATCTCACTTAGGGTGACACACTAAAGTATACAAAAAAAAGTGATGGATGTTATATTTGAATCAGTCTCAACCACTGGTAATTATTCACGGCTGCTTCACAGACCATAGCACATTAAGCGGAATTGTGGTCCATCAGTCGAGGTCCACCTGGAAGTCCTGGGTAAAGGGACTAAGATGGAGGTTCCAGGCCAGGTCTGGTTCCCACGACATGTAGATCCCAAGGTACTGGAAACGTATGCACCAGATCGGTGGCTCTGGATGCCAAGTCTCATCAGCCCTGCCTCCCTAAGAGGGATCAGCAAGGATTTAGGTCAGTTCACAAGTGAGGCCCAATGCATCCCCAAAGGTTCCAAGGATAATAAGGAGGCGAGATCCCATTTCGGCCAGCCAGGCTATAAACAGAAGGATGTCATTTGCATATAGGGCTATTCTGTATTGCAGTACCACCACCCCCAGACAAGGCCCCTATACCTGGGCATCACATCATATCAAAGAGGTCAATAGGTGTATGGCAAGGGTACACAAGAGGGGCTACAGAGGACATCTCCGTCTCGTGCATTGGCTGATGGTGAATCTGGGAAAAATTATACCTTTCATGCACACCTGCACCTACCGCCCTGCATATGAAATCTGTGTCCTAGCCCCATTTTGATCAGTAACACTTGGAGGAAGTTCTAGATTAGAGAGTTGAATGCTTTCTCAAAGTACAAAAGTATCAGTTCTGTGGTGCAGTGTAGTTCCCGGAATCTGGCAGGTGCAAGGTGGACCCCACAGATGCAGCAGCTGCTGCTGCATCAAGGTATAAAGCTGCATTGGTCCAGGGGGACAAGGTGGCCCAATACAGGGGTATGAAGCACATTGATCTGGGTCCTTGCATGGCTTCAACAGGACCACTATGGTAGCTAAATCAGTGTCCAGTGGGTGGTGGATCCACTCAGTCACCCCAAGGAGCATGTCTAAAACGGGGGCAGGAGGAGAGTGCATAGCTTGCAATAATATTCCATGGTGAATCCATCCGGGCCCACAGTTTTGCCTAGATTGAGATCCATAAGGGCATCACTGAGCTCCTCTACTGAGAGGGGTTGTTAAAGGGCCTCTTGTTCGTCCGGAGTCAGAGACAGTAGGGGGATGTCAGCAATAACTGGACTCGTCTCCTTGCCTCGGGCAGTGCTCTCAAGGCATAGAGGGCTCCGTAGTACGATTGGCAGTTATCTCCGGTCCAGACATGACTCAGGTACCATTTGGGCCTATGACACTGGGTATTACCCTTGTTGTCCACTCCCTCGAGGTCAGCCAATGCAACATCTTGCCTGATTTGACCCTGAATTTGCATACTCTGCTTGCCGAATCCTTCCAGTACCTGTAGGCCTCATTCAAACAAAGCTGGCACATATTTGCCCACTCTACCATCAGATAGCAGCTCAGGAGCTCCAACAAGTCCTTCCCACCTCTGAATTCAAGTTGTAGAATCTAGACCTCCAAGTGTGCTATTTGGAATTGTGTCTTGTCGGCAAGGCCCTTGACATGGGAGCAGGAGTGTCCATACATGGTGGCTGTGCAAGCGCCCCCTAGAATCTCCGGGAAACCCACTGAACCCTGGTTAGTATCAAGAAATATTTACTAGGCCTATTTGCAGGCTTGGAGTAACTGTTGATTGGTTAGGAACCAGGCATTAAGATGCCACATTGGCCAGTCTTCTCCCCTCTCAGAATCCCCATTGCAGAGGGTAACCAGTGCACTATTTGATAGTCCCTGGACAAGAATATGGGAGCCCTCTGTATGTAGAATGTCCAGGGCCGGCAGCAACACAATGTCCTTAAAGGAGAGGGACCTGTGGGTCACTTATGCATGACTGTACTAGCATGCCGTTGGGTTCCAAATCCAACAGATTTTGCACAGCCCTTTGCCCACTGCCCAGCAGAAGAGGCCCCTACCCAATCTGATTGGTGCATTGGAGCCAGCAATGGAATACATGGGTCCTATAATACCATTGAAGCCACTGTCGATAAGTAGCCTGCCCAGGGGTGAAGGGGAAGGGGTGGGGAGAACCTAGACCCTTGTAGCTGACAGTGAAGAGGCGGCCAGCTGTGGTGAGATATATACATTAAGGATAATGTAAGGAGTACAGTCTACGGATCCCTCCACCAGCACATATCACCCAAGGTTATCATATGTGACATAGGACACTGCCATCAGCAGGGAGTCATGCAGGAGAAACACCACACTCCTAGAGCCACGGCTATAACCTGCATGATAAACTCTGGAGTACCCACATCCACCTAGGAGAGAACAATTCATAACCAAGAGATGTGTTTCTTGCAACAACACTATTTTGGGGCCACGTCTTTGGAGGAGCTGTTGAACCGTCCCACTTTTACGTGATCTAACAGACCAATAATGTTCTACATAAGAACTGCGAATTCCATCATGGTAGGTCAAATGGGATCTTGAGTAAAGCACAGTAGAGAGATATACAATGTGTGTGGGGTCTCAGGGATCTCCAGGAGGCCTCACTATGGAGGTATAGGTAGTAAAAGAAAACCCAGGATGAACCATGTTCCAAGGTGCATGTCCCAAGTATAGTGGCCAATACGTATAACTTTAATCAAAACAACAAAACCCAGTAGCAATAACCTTTACTCCCCAACTCCCCCCTCCCTATACTTCCCACCAAGTGAAGGATCTGTCTCCAAAAAAGTATTCCCACTATAAAATGGATGGTGGAGGAAATGGAGACTGAAAATTTCACCTAGGCTCCTGTCCCTAGGTGCCAGTAAAGGATAATATGGAGCTGGGGTGTCTAAAGTAATGAGATAAAAGAGAGAATGAAGGTCCCAGATTCATACCACATCAGCGGGTCAAGTACCACTATTCACTACCTGGGCTGAGACCTTCCCGTCAGCATCCCTCTCAGGCCCAGGCAGATCTGGTGTTCAATTATGGTCTGAGATCAATGTGACCGAGACACCCTGACAGTCACGGTGGCCCCTGCAGGAGTGCTTTCTATGCTCAAGGTCACCACACATGGTATCCAGATCATCGTGAGTGTGACAGCCAGGATGCCCCCCCGGGGGGATGGTGGGCTCAGTTGCAGTGGCTGTCTTTCGGTCAAACAAGTCCAAGTATCATCCAGCTGTTTAAAGAAATTGATTTTTGCCCTCCAGGACAAAATGCATGTGTCTTCGAAATAGGAACATGTATTTCAGTGCCATGGCCCTGAGTTTCAGTTTGATCTGGTCATATGCTTTGATTTAGACCTGCACCTGCCTGGGGTAGTCTGGAAACATCATCATACGCCAGCTTGAGACAGAAGTTGGCCCTTGATCATCACATCCTTTAAAATCATATCCTTGTCCGAAAATTCCAGATCCTAGCAATCATAGGGCAGGGTGAGTTCGCCAGAGGGGGTTTTTGAGCCAAGGGTCTAAGGGAGAGCTCATTGATAAAACATGGTGACAGTCATGTAGGGTGGATCCAGGAAGAGGTCTACTGTTCCAAGAGTTCACCTGGTGTGGACCCGTTCAGGAAATCTAAGAAAGAAAAGGTTATTTACTGGAGGTATGCCCCTCCACTTCTGGCGACCCTCGCTTTAGTGTTGTGGAGATCCTGGTGCATAAGGGCCACATCTACGTGCACCACCCTAATGATGGATTCAAGTACTGTGCAGACATCCGCAATTGCCTTAAGAATGATCGTAGTGTCTCCACCTCCCCTCACCTGGACAGCCTAGGTATCCCCATTGCACCCTTTGTGGCTGCCCATGTGGGCTCTAAATTTGTTGATTTTAACTTGCAATGGGGTTGCCAGGGGGCATAATGAAATACATGGGGGGCCTTTTGTGATGGTCAAGGATATCGCCTCTGGTCCGCCAGCGCTCCACCTAGCAAGGTATGAGCAGCCATAACCAGTAGGTGGCTGGTCAAGGCCGGTTGCCCCCATCATTGCTCCCGTTGCAAAGCAGTTGCCAAGCAATCCCACCTTGCTGGGGTCCAAGCAACCTCCCTAGTCCTTTTGAATCATCATGGCCCTTCTCTGGCAGGGTCCCACACTGCTGCTGATGTTCTGATGTTTGCTGAGGCCACAGATCATATCTTGAGGCCAAGTGGGCCTCAATGAGTGTGCTATGAGTGGGCCCATGTGGCAGAGGGCATTGCTGTGTATATAGTATCATGGGACCAAACCGTCATTTCCATCATGTCCACCAGTGCCAGTGGGCCAGTGTCGTCCCCCCAGACTAACCAAGCTGGTGCTGTCACCTGGGCCATAGGTGAAGGGACCCAAATGCTGTCTGGGACTGGCCGGGACACAGCCTCCTAACCCTATCCGGCTGGCACTCTGTGGTGTGCACCCAAGGCCACAAGATCAGCCAGGCGCTACACCCACCTTCAGTCAGTGCAGCCCCGGGAGCCTGGTTGCACCCCTGAAGCGTGCATAATTCTCTGGTGGTCCGGGGCTGTAGGAAGATCCAGCTTGGGGCAAACATTGCACAAGCACTGCCACTGAACACGCACAGGCCATGAGCCAACCGGGAGCTTAGAAAAGTCTTTTAAACTAAAAAGCCAAAAGAAAACATTACAAATAATTTGAAACAAAAGATTCCAAATACATAAAAATACATAAAACATAAAATATACATAAACAATATCATCAAACGCAAATCCAAAAAGGACACTCATCTTTATCTGTAGAATAAAAACATCAGATATTCTCACACCCACTCACTCAAAATGTCACTGACTTCTATAAAAAGCTCCAGCCTTCATTACTAAATTCAGATCCCAAATTAATGACTAGATACATCCTGAACTAAAACATTGTACACAACTAACCTACTAATAATAAATGTTAACCAAACAACTAATCATACTTAACATAAACTGCACCTAACCAACATACCTAAACCAAATATCGTTAAAAATAAAATTGACTCTACAAGATTCTAAAATAAATTTATTGGTACCCACATATTGTGGCAAAATGAAAATGAAAACAAGACTATCAATACGCTAAAGTCAGTATACAAATTTTATTATTTTTCATGTTTATAAAATATAAAAAAGGATGCATATTTTATATACCATGCACAGTATTTATTGTATTAAAAAGGTAAAAAAAAGCATAATTTAAAAAAAAAACAGACAAAGCAGTCTTAAAGTTAATTGGTGTAACGTATGCTCAGTGACATATTCCAAACATTTAACATGCACATATTTCTTTAACTAGAAAATATACACAAATGATTTTCCATTTCACCTGGTATTGGATTTAATGGTGGCAAAATTACAATAAAAACAAGACTGTGAAACACTAAAGTCATTGTAAAAGATGTATTTTTTCTCTTACAAAATATATAAAAAAATGATCATTTTCTAAACCATGCACAACATTTATTATGTCAGAAAAAGTAAAAAGTATGTATCATTTAATGGAGACAGGCAAATCAGTCCTAAATTGAATCAGCTATATTACTTATTTCCAATTACTTAACATACAAATACTGTTCAATAAAATATATCTAGCAAATGCTCTCAAATGATTTTTCGTCCCACTGATAATATATTTAACATGGAAAAAATAGCATTAAGTTATTTTTGATTTGGGAATATACCTAACTTTGTAACCCTCTTTTATAAATTATTATATGTATAAATCCCTAATCTTTTTTGTATATTTACATATATATGTGAACTGTAGGTTAATTGGAATTAAACATCTTACTTAATTATGAAGTATCCAAATTTTCATTTCTAGTTAGTATTATGTTTACTATTTATTATGTTATATTTTACAAAACTGCAAATAAAATTATAAAACCTTCTTGTTATTTCATATTACTATCTACTGAATCCCCAGTGAACACCATATCATAAACATTAATTGTATTCTCCAAAATAGTTAAATCACCACATTTTATAAGTAAAAATCATTAATCCTTTACGAGTATTTAGAAATATTTTTCCTCAGAGAAAATATAATAATGCAGCAGCAAAACACTTCCCATCCTTGTAAACATCCCAAAAAATGTACCCAGTATTTATAAAATAATGTAGAAGCTGCAAAAACAGTACTTATAAAGGAACTCCACAAAGCAATGAAAAATTAACAATATTACCATCACCTTAAAACATTACCACCTAATTGTGAAACAAACCCACATGACCTAAATATAAAACATAATTTTTAATATTAAACACCAAAATAAACGAAGCACAATGTTTATAACAATTACATGTGTTGAAGTAAATTTATAATGAAAAATGTAATCATTTAAAAATAAAATTAGCACAAGCCAATCAATCTACAAAATAACCCACAGTCCATTAAAAAACTTAACTATAACTACCAAAAGAAGACACCTACTAAAATAACACCTAATAAACTTCAAATAAAAACTGAAAAAGGTCCATTACAAGATTAACGATATCTAACTGACATACCACAAAATATATACTTACATTCGATATTATGTTCCACAATTTTTTTAGATCACAATGTTTTTACCAAAACACAGTTGTCCAACACTATTTAATACTCTATATTTTGTTATCACACCATTCTCACCGACAGAATATTTTCAGCAATAGGTGTAAACTGATCATGCATTCAGTCACTGAGGTTTGGAGAGTCTAGACCCCATTTTGCACTTGGAAATATTATTCATATGTATCCCTCTCACACTACGCCTTTCTAAAATTGACAGTTCCATAAGCTTTTAATGTGACAATATCATACCTCCTTGCACAGTTGCTAAGATTTCAATGAGAGAGTACCTGCAAGCTTCAGCAACCCTTTTGTGCTTCTAAGTGGCTTTGTCAGAATTTCCCATCAGATCTGCTGCATATTGGATGGGACATTGCCGGTGCTAACCACGATGTTCTGGTGATTATGGTAAACCACTACAAATCACATAGCAGCCTCATGAGTCGACATAATGGTAAAACAGGAAAACAGACAGCCATAAGTGTATACTAACCTGTTCACCCCTTGCTTCTCCTACTTATGGAACCTATCTGGGATAGGCAGTGCACCTTCAGTATTTTTGTCATGTTTATTATAAATAATGTAGATCTTCAATTAGACCCACATACACATACTTCTACAAAAACATAAACAATAACATTTTCATTTCAATATGAAAGTATATAAACTTAAAAAACAATGTAAAAATTCGAAAATGCATCATTTCATAATTACGGGGCATATTGAATTGACAGGGCTATCAATAAAGATAATAAAATATCTGATTAAGAGATGCTTCAGAAATTGATGGTGCATGAAGTGCAATGCAGGACAAATAAAAACAACACAAAGGGTATCTTTAGGAGTTCGGCAGATGGTTTTCACCATCTGTCGAACTTCCGATGGGGAGGTTGCCGCCACACAGGCTACCTCTCCACCGGAACCATTAAGAGTTTCCTGCTAGGCTGGCGGGTGTAAACCTCGGTTACCGCTCACCAGCCTAGCCAGAAACAGGGTACATCATTGTATGTAGCTCACAATTGAGCCGGTGGCAATGCTGTAGCCAGCAGGGTGCACCAGCACCCTCTCAATATTCACTGTCTGCAAAGTGCAGAGGGGCCCCCGCATGACACCCTGCACCTGTTCTCCATCAGCATTTTCATGGTGGTGTTACAGTCATGAAAAGGCTGGCAGAGATTGAGGTTGTAATCCCCAGGGCAGCGCTGCAAGCAGCATTGCCCTGGCGGATTAGGATCCACGCCACCGCCAGACCACCGGGATCTAAGATCCTGGCAGAGCTGGCAGTCCAACCACCAGGGTTTTAATGTGGCAGTCAAACCGCCGCATTGGTGGCGGTCCAGACTGCCACTGCGAGTATGGCACCGTAAGACCACCACACTCGTAATGGGGGCCAAAGTTTGAACCCATTGTTATAGAATGCACACAACGTATCCATAACATTTAGAGACTAATTATGAGTTTGGTGGACGGGAACACCCGATTGCCAAACTCCTGACAGGGTGGCTGCCACGGTAGTGGTGACCACCCCGCCGGACCTATAATGAGTTTCCAGCTACGCTGACTGGCCAAAACCGAGGTTTCTGCACGTCAGCTTAGTGGGAACCTGGCAGCAACATTGTCTTCGACTTGAAATCGAGCCGGCGGCAATTCTGTTGATTGCAGGGTGTACCAGCACCCTCACAAAGTTCACTGTCTGCCAAGTGCATGAGCAGTGCCCCTGCACCTGTTCTCTGCCAACCTTTTCATAGTGGTAAAACTGCCATGAATAAAGCTGATGGAGGTTGTAATCAGCAGGGCCCAAAATGTACTGTGGCGATAATGATAACTGACGTGAGTGTACTAATTAGTCCTGGGGTTTGGAACCATTTAGGGAAACCTATCAAACACAGACATTTCTGAAAACTAGACACCCCGGGGAGCCCATTGAGGTGTGACGTGTGGATTCCCAAAGTTGTTTTACCCAGAATACCCTGCAAAGGTGAAACATTGAATAAAAACACTATTTTCCCTTGCATTTCTGTGAAGTAAACTACAAGAATATGCATGAGATCTGATTGGCTGATAACACCTCAACAACAGAAGCCATTGAAGTGTTGTCAGCCATCTTAGGATTCGGCTGAAGCCGAGTCCCAAAATAAAAGTAAAAAAATAAAGAAAAGTGGCCAGGGTACAAACACCCTGACCCCTTGGCTCTGGCGGTGGGGCCCCAGGGCTAAAAACATTTTTTTTTAATTTTACGAATGGAGTCACAGTGGATTTGCGAATCTACTGTAAAATAAAAAATAAAGCACCAGAGGATTTTTAAAAACCCTTCCTGGTGTTGGTGAATGGTTGTGGCCCTCACCAGGGATGGGATTAAATGACCAGTTTTTAACATCAATACATTTTTATTGCAAACAAAATGCTGGGGATCAATGTTTAAATGATAAAACATTAAGGGAGTCATTATGACCCCGGCAGATGACGTTAAAATGGACAAAAGTACTGGCAACAGGCTGGCGGTACTTCTCTCCATATTAAGACATTGGCTAAAGCCAAACTGCCAATGTACCACACCAACAGCCACAGCGGTAATGACCACCGGGCTGGAGACTTACGTCTCCAGCCCAGCGGCTGTTACTTGCACGTCTGTGGGATTATGACCCCGCCTACTGCCATGGTTTTCGTGGCAACCTTACAGCTATGAAAACCATGGCAGTTCCTTCCCTGTCAATGATAGAGGTCTTGCCTGTCCCCCTTCCCCTCCCCAGTTTTTACCGCCAGGGCTGTAATGAGCCCCTAAGTGATGAATAAAATGCATATTCCCATTCGCATTAGAAAATGAACTAAGACTATTTGCATGCAATGTTACTTTCTAATAATATACTGAATCTGTTCCTTTACAACTAAATTAAAGGGAAAAAATGTAAATTTGAATATGATTTTACATTTTTGTGACTTTCATCTCCAAGGCACTATAAATACTTAGGGCCAGATGTATGAAAGCTTTTTGCATTCGCAAACAGTGAGAATGTCCGTTTGCGAATGCAAAAAGCTATTTCAGAATGTATGAAAGGCCTTCTTAATGCAATTTTAAGGAATCGCTAAAATAGTGATTCCTTAAAATTGCGACCCTGTTTAGAGAGTCGCAAATTGTGACTCTCTAAATAGGAAATCGCAAATAAGGATTCCTTATTTGCGATTTCTAAAGCACATGTAAGAAGCAATTCCTTAATACGAATTGGGCATTAAGGAATCGCTATTTACCACCAGGTTGAACCTGGTGGTAACCATGTGCAAATTTTAAAAATGCATTTAAAATGCATTTTTAAAATTTACATGTAAAGCACACATGCCCTTTTGGCATGTGTGCACCTTACATGTTGTGAAAAATTATTTTGGGGTGCAGCAGAGGGGGCCTTAGGCCCCCAGCACACTGGGGTTTTGCATTTCCAAAATTGCGATTTGCAGTTGAGAAATCACAATTGTGGAAATGCAAAAAATCGCACATATGGGCCTACAGGCCCATAGGTGCGAATGGGGCCGGTATCGCAATTTGCGATTCGGTAATAGCATTTGCGATTTATAAGAAATCGCTATTACAGAATCGCAAATGTGATACATTGCATTTTGCGAATCAGAAATAGCGATTTCTTAAAAATCGCTATTTCCGACTCGCAAAAGGCATTCTTGATACATCTGGCCCTTAGGGCCTGATTTAGAGTTTCGGGACTGGTTGCTCCATCACAAACATGATGGAAATTCCATAAGCCGCATTACAATGTCCATAGGATATAATGGACTCAAAATGTGATAGAAGGGATATCTGTCATGTTTATGACGGAGTAATCCCATCTGCCAAACTCTAAATTAGACCCTCTAGTTTTTTTCTGATAACTATTTCCCTTAAGTAGAAGAATTTTACCTTTTAATGTACTTTTCATAAAGAAATGCCTTTCTGCAGATACCTGAAGAATATCCAGGTGCATTTTTGAAGGTCCATCAAAGTGATATTTAATATTACTATATTGCCTGCATAAAGTAGACTGGACATTTTTCAATCTAATACTCTTGGGGCATCTCCTTATGGTCTAGAAAGAACCAATGGTAAGTCATATACACACAGAGGGAAAACAGTAAAAGTGCAAATAAGCAATCCTGGTTTAAACCATTGTTTGTGAGGATTCTGGTTGAAAGACCTTTATCTCCACCAAATAAGGCATGACACATGAAGTCAGCAAAGATATTATAGTTGCAATAAGGTAAATGGACCTCCTAACCTTTGCAATTTCTTCCAGAATATAGATCTAGCAACTTGATCAAAAGCTGTAGAAACATCTATGAATGTGGCATACACAAATTGACTTCTAACTGAAACATACCTTGAAACATGAAAGATACCTTTCATTTATTAATTTTAGTAAGGCAATAGTGTACAAGGCATAATGAGTTTCTTTGAATCCTGCTTGCACTATTGGTAGTATCTCATTATCTATCACCCAGCCTAGCAGATGGAATTATTTTTGTGAAACTTTTACACCAGGGCGACGGAGTAATGTACTCTGTTGACCTGGAGGAGGTGCCAGTGGCCAAATTTTTAATGTCAATGAGCCCGGCAAATATTTCAAACACTGAACCACTGTCAAAACAGTTATTCGCAAGCAATGTAAGTTTGGTGGGTGGCTCCATCAATTATAAAGGAGCCATATAGCAAAGTCACATTTTTGTTTTAAAAGACGATCTCAAACCGTGAATTTATTTTTGAAAATAAAAAAAACCAACACCTGCTTGCAATGGGAATTTCCTCCCATGCCGAGGGGGGCATTGGACACTTTTCAGTGAACTTTACAGCCAGCTTTTTCCTAGCAATGATGGGCATTGAAAAATGGCTAAATGCCCGCCCATCTAAATTAGGATTGCAAATATATAGCCAAACATATAGCCAAACCTTTGGTGGCCCTTACTCCATTAGAGGGTCAAATGAGCGGAAAAAGAGTAGTTTCTGCCATCTTCAGACTGTGGTCCACCCGCATTTAAATCGGTCAGGTGGACTATAATCTAGGCTGGGAGGAAACTCCATTGCTGCTGTGACAGAGTTCCTCTCCACAAAGAATTAAATTGGTCTTCAAGTCTAATTAAGCTTTATTTCTATAATTATAAAGGATATGTCAGGACCTCTTTTTATGATGGGGGATCACAAAAATCCCCATCTAAAAACTTAGAATTGCTCCATGTTGATAGCAGTATACAAAAATAGGAGATAGAAATATAGACCAAAGAGTTCTTTCTTTTTAATTACACTAATAGGGATTTCATCAGGTCCCATAGCATCAGAAAACCTGGCTTTAAGAATAAATTCCTTAAGCTGTTCAGCTGAAGGATGTCCATAATCACATTACATTTTGAGGAAATGGTGTTTATTGGCAAAGACTGAACATAGTAAGGGTGCTGGCAGGGGCTCCTTGTGGCCCCCAGCACTGGCTTCCCAACAGACTTTCCATGGCAGTGCAAGCACCAAGTAAAGGCTGGCCAAAAGTGAAGTTGTGGTCAGAACAGCGGTGCTGCCATTGGTACCACCGTGGCTGACCACGACTTTGACAGCTGCCAACCCGTCGGGATCCAGCAGTGCGGCGGTTTCCTAGCAGTCTGACTGTCAGGATCGTATTCTGGTGGTCGGACCACTAGGAGTGCGGCAGTCCAACCGCCACTTTAGGTTTGGTGGTCTGTAGACCGTCAAACTTGTGATCAGGCCCTAAGGCTGGTTTTGATTCAACTCGTTTTCCGCTAGGCTCTGCAATTATCTTGCAGAATCTTCTTTCTAAGTTCAAGCCAATTCTGATCAGCTTGGTGTTTTCTTTGGAGAAATGTTTGTCTTCTTTTTTTTAAGCAACTGTTATTTACAGGATCAGCTTCTTAACCTTTCAATTGCATAGCAGGACAGAGATGGTTTCTCTGCTAAAACTTCTCCACTGGGATCTTCATGCCCCATCTGGAGCTGCCTTCATATAAACCAGACCCACTTACACCGGACACCACCCTTGATATTTCAGACACACCAACGTCACCACATCGCACCCACCAGGTGCTTCCACATCTGGTAAGGTACTGGCAGCATCCAAGGGCAACACCGAGGGATAGAAGAGAGGCATAAATCACAGTGGGACAGTCACAAGGCACAAGCATTCCTGGCTGCTTTCTGGGTAACCACTCAGCAAGGAACGGCATCAATTCCAATGGCTGTCAAACTTTCCTTTCTATTGTTATATCTCTCTCCTTTAAATTAAGCATTGTAAACACAGACAATGAAAGTTGGTGAAAGCAAAAAAAGATTAAACTGAAAGTTAATTAAAACTAACCATATCCTGCCATGTGCAGTTAGTGAATGTTATTTCAAAAAGAAATCAAATACAGCAAGTCACAAGTGTAATAAATATAATCGGCTTAATATTTTTTAAAGACAGGAGGAGACAGGCAGATGGCAAACAGGCAGAACTCCTTGCCTTCAAGATATGGTCCCTTGTAGTTCCTACAAGCTCTCAATCACTACTCTTGTTGCTGCCATATTATCCACCATGCCCCCTCACCTGCTCTGCCTGCTCATTGCGGTCTTCAAACAGTGCCCCAGGTCTGTATCTACCCCGGTCCAACAGGGAGCATGGAAGATCATGCTTGCAAGAGCAGCAGCGAGCAAAGAGTTTCCTGCATCCTGCACTATATCACTATGTGAGCATGTGTGTTTTATAATCATCAGCATGCTTGGCACCTCCTTTAGTTTTCTGCAGGCTGTGCTGTTCACCCTAACTTAGAACCTCCCTCTGTCCCAGCACGCAAAGTCTTAAAGTAGATGATTGAATATAGCACAGAAAATGGTTCTTTTTCTAATAGATCCGTATAATAGAAAAGCTACTATAACACTGTCATCCCGAATCACTGAATCACTCCCCCTTAGTCTTCCACTCTAATTCCTAAGAGGACATCTTTGAAAATTAGTTACCACCTCCTTTAAGCATTAGTCATCATGAAGATTTGAGGAGCACATAATGGTTATTCAATCCTAAAGTCATGTTATTTTGTTATAGTATGCAGATTTGTAGAGCGCATTATCACTCGGTAAGGTATCCTGGCACTGAGCAGGTGCGAGGCTACTAACACTTAGGGCCCTGTGAGACTACTTGAAAAGCCAGGTCTTTAGCTGCTTGTGGAATTTAAGAAGTGAGGAGGTTCTTCCAACCTTTAGGAGCGATGTAGGAGAAGGTTCGACCGCCAGATCTGATTATTTGTATGTTTGGGATTTATGAAGTAGGAATACAGCCTAGTTGAGGTGTCTGGAAGGTTTCTGAAAGCAGGTGCAATTGTTGAGGTATGCTGGGCCAATACTATGTAGTGTCTTGAAAGTGTGGGCGAGGAGTATGAATCATACTCATATGTGAATGGGCAACCAGTGGAACTCCTTCAGGTATGGTATGATATGACTGCAGTGTGGGAACTTAGGCGTAATTCTGGTTGCTGAGTACGGAATAGTCTGTGGCCTTCTGATTAGTTTTTTGTTGCTTCCAGCATAGAGAGTGTTCCTGTAGTCCAGCTTGCTAGTGACCAGGGCATGCATGTTGGAATTCCAGGTGCTAATTGGGGGCCATTTGAAAATCTTCTTCAGCATTTTCAGGGTATGGAAGCAAGAGGCAGTGAAGGAATTGACGTGGGTGGTCATGTCGAGTTTGCTGTAGACGATGATCCTGAGGTTCTTGGCTTGGTTGCTCGAGGTGTTTGTCAGTCCTAGCTCTGTTGACCACCAACTGGAGACCCACAGTAGTGTGCTCTTCCTGACAATCATGATTTCAGTCTTGTTGGTGTTCAGCGTTAGACAGTTGCTCTTCATCCAGTGGGCAGTTTCATGCAAGGTTTGAACTTTATCCAGGTAATGGGGGGCTTGTCTGTGAAGGAGACAATATGATGCCTGTTTTCTGCACAGGAGAGGATGTTACTATTGTGAGAGCAGATGATGCTGGATGGAGGGATCATGTAGTTGTTGGAGAGGTTTGGAATCAGGGAGGGTCCTTGCAGAACCCCACAGATGAGGTTGCACGCATTCAAGATGTAAAGTGCTGGCCTGACTGACTGGGTCTTTCTGGCCAGGAAGCTACAGATTCATCTGGGTGCATGTCCTTGGATTCCGATGTCATGTAGGCATTAGATTAGGATGGGGTGGGAGACTATATTAAATGATGCTAAGTGGTCCAGGAGGATGAGGGCTGCCGTGTCACCACTGCCTAGAGTAATGTGGATGTCATCCATGGCAGCAATACGGGCTGTTTCTCATGCTGTAGTTGGATCTGAAACCAGACTGAGGGTTGCCGAAGAGTTGACAGTTGTTGAGGTATTTGGTATGATGTCTACTGAGGATTTTTTTTAAGACCTTTGCCAGGACTGGTATCAGGGAGATTGGTCTGTGGTTCACAAGCATCGAAGGATCCGCAGAGAGTTTCCTCAGCAACGGGAGTACAGTTCCATGTTTCCAAGCATCTGGGAAGGTTGCCAAAGAGGTGGCAGCATTCACAGTGGGTGTGAGCATGGCACTGATGAGTTACAGTCCTTTGGAGTCAGGGGGATAGGGGTCCGATCGGGCCCCTGAATGTATGGGGTTCAGGCGGTGGTTGTGTCTTATCAGGTCATAAAAAGGCCATGCGGTTAGCATCGGTTCTTTGGATAAGATTGGGAGGCGGTTAGCAAGGTTTGTCAGGTCCGGTTGTGGGCTGAAGATAGTATAAACAGCAGTGTTTTTGCTGCTAAAGATTTGAGAGAACTTGTCACAGAAGTCCTGTGAAGGAGTGATTGAGTTGTAGGCGGCTGATGGTGAGGTGAAATCTTTTAAAATGGTGAAGATTTCTATGTTTCTTTCAGTTCTGTCATTGATGCAGTCCACCAGAGGGCGGGACTAAGGCCATTTGGTATTAGCTTCTAAGGGTTGAGTTGAATGTGCTCCTGTCTGCATTGTCCTGGCTCATTCTCCATTTGTGCTTCAATTGTTTGCAGTGGTATTTCATCAGCCTAAGTTCCTCCATGTCTGAACTGATCTGGGGTCTGGATCTTGTATTTTTCTGGTTGAGGGGGACATAGAGTCACTGCAGGAGATCCAATTGTTGAAATTCTTGATAGCTTTGTGGAGGCTTTCGCTTTGTTCGGTGGGTGTTGCATTTCTTGTCAGTGGTGCTGCTCCAGTTTCAGCAGGCTGTTCTGGCAATGATGCATGTGCATTGGACCAGACTGTTGCTGCTGAAATTGAAAAGGGTGTGGTCTTTCCAGGGGACTGGTGAGGGCTAATTGACTTGGATATTGTTAAAGTTGCTGAATGTAGGGTCCAGGAGGAGTTTAACAACATGGTTAGGTCCCTTTACTTGGCTGAGGCCCAGACTTCCAGCATCTTCAATGAGTGCTCTTGAGTTGAGGTCAGTGTGGGCTTCTAAGTGGAAGTTCTGGTCTCCTTCTAGGATATCATTTCTAACATCAATGCTATTGGTGCAAAAAAATCTGTGTCAGTGAAGTTAGTGTATAGTCTTGGTGTTCTATAGATGAGAGTGCCACTTAGGATAAAGATGGCTGTGACGTGGAGCTTGCAGGTCTTTTGGATGATGGCTATTTAACTTTCAGGCTTATGAAATCAGTTTTGCCTGGCAATCTTGTATCTTGTACCCAGTGGGGGCTACTGTGGCTACATCAGGTGATGTCAGTTGCCACTGCAGGGTTCAACCTGGTTTCCATGAGGAAAAAATAGGTCAAGGGAAATGTTAAAGAAAACAATACAGCAGTAAAGAAATATATTTCCTGTACAGAATAAGTAATAAGGTAGATCTAGAGGTGCCCATCCAATGGTAAGCAATCTGTTAAGCAAAATTGTAAATGAACATTTGTTTCAAACTGCATCGTTGATCATGGAACTGGGTGTGCCAAAAATTCACATAAGTCATGGCCATAATAGTTTGTGAGAATGTCACAAAATTCACCACCACGATGCACAAGAACTACTTCCCACTAGATGGAAATATATGTATATGAACACTCAATCAGGATGTGACACCACATCCATGAAGATGCACACACACATTTGCTATAGTACAATAGACTAGAGTACGTAATGAACAGGTCTGGTTAGGTCATTCTGCCACTCTGGCATGTTCAACAATGGGCTGCATTCTGCTTTCTGAGCATGTTGATCTGGTATGACCTAACCATGCCTTCATTGCCCTATTCTAGGTATGTCTTCTGGTTGTGTGTGTCTTTTTAAAACTCTTTTGTCAAGGCCAATTTTTGTTTCAAGTCCAGTCACATTAAAGAACATGTCCGATGACTTCCCAAGTGAAGATCATGTTGATATATTTTTCTATACAATAACACAAGTATACAAGGACGACTGCTTACAGACGATGCCTCCTTTCGGACTGTTGATTGTGTGTTAGATAACAAATTGATATAAATGGCAATCCTACATCCATCCATTGAGATGGAGCTACTCTGTACAATAAAATGCACGTTTGAAGAGGTGTATCTGGGGCACCTAGAGTTGAAGAATGAGGCCTAATGTATGAGCAAGAAAATAATTATGCACACCATATGAGGAATCCATTAAATCCGTCAATGGGATGTGATTCTGATGTCATACACTCATCCGTGGTTGCCCGTGCATGGCAAGATAATGAGGTTCTGGTCATTTGACCTGTAGTGAAGCATGATGTACACTTGCACCTTTTTACCTGTCTTCAGAGGATGAGGTTGGCTTATCTAGATTCTTGAATTCAGGCACTTGAAGCTTGTGTTGGAGTGTCAATTGATTGCTTGATGGTGCACTATATACAGATTAGCCTTTATAAAACTGAAATTAAGAGCAAGAACAGTTTGATTACTTTCGTGTGGCAGGGTTTCGTGTTTTCATTTGACTGATGCATGGGTTCTATGTTGAGTTTTGTAGACCTTCAGAGGAAATAGAGCACAATAAGAACCAACTGAGGTATTTCTCAAATTTAACATACTTAAATGTTCATAGTTACAACAGTTATTACATAGTTGAAATCTGTATAAGCAAAAGTTGCTCATGGAAATGAGTGGGAAAGGAAAAAAACATTAACTTCCCTTTAAAGATCCTAAATGACGAAACTGATGAAGTGCAAGACTTCATGATTTTTCTTGGTCATTATTAGAGACAGGCTTAACTCACATGGTTCCATGTAGCGTAATCATACAGAATTGCTTGAAAATTCTGAGAGATTCAGTGAAATTATGCAAGAAGAGTAATTCTCCATTTATTGCTATCTTCTTAGTGCAAAAATGGCCTCTTGTGTCCAAAATAAATGCAAGAAATCATTTTAGGCCAAGAAATAGGGCAAATGCGACACAACTCAAATAGCTGCATGAGCAGCTGCTTGAGGTTGCTAAATGTGCACTTGGGGTAGGATTTTCCCCCAACTTGTTTCTTCCATTTATCACGAGTTTCTTACCACAAAATGCACACTTGCATCTAAAATCAAGTGAGGATGCTAAGAAAATGCCACAGAACATGGAAGGCAGATTAAGTAGCAATCATATTAGCTAAATGTGCTCTTGTGATAGGATTTTTCCTCCAAATTACTCTTAATTATGCAAGCGGATATAAACGCGTTATTGTCGGTAATTCCATGTCAAAGTATAACGTGGAATTACTGGAATTAGTCTGATTACCCTGGCGTAATTAAAATTACTCCCAGGCCCAGTCATTATGATGAACCTGATATTTGATGTTTTTGAAAAGCTCTAGGATGGAGGAACTGATATGCCTTGCAAGAAAGATGATTTTATTTCCCAGCAACACATCAAGAAACTTCTTGAACATGTCTGACACTGAATATGGGGCTGTTAAATTGTGATGTTTTAATATTACAATCCCATATTTTCCATTTCGTGGAATAGTGTTGTTTTTGGCTATTCAAACTATTTGTATGCTCTTCTTACATATAGACAGTGATTTGAAACAAGTTAAATGTTGTTGCATAATTGACTTGCAATTTACATATCAAAGATCAAGCCATAAATTTGAAACTCACTGTTTCACACTTATTTACACCACTGGGGTTACAATAGGCGGACTGGGATATGTTACTCTGATGCTCTTCAGAATCGGAGCAATCAGGCCAGAGACACTAAAACGAGCTGGACTGAATGAATCATAATCTTTCTTTGAATACAAATTTCAAGTTTTCCAATCTAGGAAGCTCTTGAATTAGTATATCTGCAAATACTTTCCCAATATTGACATGCACTGAAATTAGATAATGGGGCTCAAGAGACTTCATTTATCATCTCATCATGTACTGCAACAAATAATCATGGCAATGTATTACTCTGTGGAAGCAGAAAAAGATGAGCTTTTTTTTTTTTAGCAAAATACAGTTACTGTCCTTGTTGCAGTTGCTTAGTTTTCTCAGCAGTTACCCATTTAATCAATTTCCACTCTTTAAGGACCAACCTGAAATTATCAATCATCTAAAAACCCATTTTTAAGAATTCACTCAACAGGTGCTAAACATTTACATTAATTTGTGAACCCTTTGCCCACAGATAAAAAAAAAACTCTAATAAAGAACAGAAAAAGAAACAAATGTGGTTGGCTGGTTTGCCCTTTACATTAGCATTACAGTCTGACTTATTTTATTTCAATTGAAATGGCTCCAGCTTCAGTTATATTAACAAAACGTTCCCATTACTTTTATTGCTGTTCTTACTTTGGCAGGCCCTGTGGGGTGTATATAATATGACTCTGCTTGGCAGGGAGGTTGCTGATATTCAGATGTAACACAGAAGCCAGACACAGCCACCACTGGTGTTAGTTTTGGCATTCTCTACCTTATTGCTTCTCCATAAAATATATTACATTTCCTGACTAATGTGATAAATGTGGAGGGAAGATGGCAATACAGTCCCTTTAAAAATTCAAGAACCTAACAACCTATAAAACTCGCTTTCATTTTCAAAAACATGCAAGAGATAAAATGGTGCCCGGGACTTTTGGAAAATAAGGCCCTGATTTATACTTTTTGAATCAAACCTGCGCTAACTCAGGTTTGCGTCAAAAAGTATACCACCGGCTACCACCATTCCTATTTGCCAGCCGGGCATCATATTTAAGAAATTATGCCTTCCCGGCATTAAGGCGCTGTTGGCATCAAAATAAATTATGGTAACCAGGTAGGAGAGGGGGAGGGAAGACTGGAGGTTGTGCGTGAAAGAATGGCGCTAGTCAGGTTAGCGTAAAAAAATGACTTTAACCTCACTAGCGTCATTTTTTTAATGCACAACCCCCATGGACATGACTCCTGTCTTAGAAAAGACAGGAGTCATGCCCCCCCAATGGCCATGCCCAGGAGACTTATGTCCCCTCGGCGTGGCTATTGGGCACAGTGCCATGTAGGGGGGCCCAAGTTAGGCCCCCCTATGGCACTTAAAAAAAAAATACTTAGCTGGACTTACCTTGGGTGGGAACCCCCATCCGTGGGTGTCTCCTCCAGGGGTAGGTGGGGGTAGCAAGGGGTGTCCCTAGGGGCAGGGAAGGGCACCTGTGGACTGCTTCCATTGTCTCTGACCATGGAAGTGAGCCCACAGGTCCCTCACGCCTGCCCTGACCCAGGCGTTAAATAATGCAGCTAAACAGGCTTAGCGCCATTAATTAAGGTCCCCCCCTCCCGTACATCATTTTTGCACCGGAGGATAAATAAGGCGCTAAAGCCTTAGAGTCATTTTTTGCCCGAGAACGTCCTACCTTGCATCTCATTGACGCAAGGTAGGTTCACTCAAGCAAAAAATTACACTAGATCTAGCGCCAAAGTATAAATATGGAGTTAGGTTTGCGCTGGATTTGCGTAAAAAAAATTACGCAAATCTGGCGCAAATATGGGCTTAGAATCACAGTGATCGGAAGTTGCAAAGTAGTGAAAAATGTGTAAATGCAAATGCACCTCTGGGCAGAGTTCAAGTGGTGTAGAACATTAAATAGTCACTCACCTCCATGCCCTTGTTGTAATCTTCATAGTAGCACAGGAATAAAAAAGCTTTTTGAGTTGAATGGTCTGTACTCTCAAGAGAGAATTATAGTGAATTATCGATTCTTTATATTTTATTGAATACATGGTACTCTATTGTGCATGTGTAAATCCATAAAAAGGGATAATCAGTACATTAGTCTATGAGTAATTACTACCCCAGATGTCTGCAAAATCCCAATAAAAAGGAAGTATCTCTAACTGCCATAGGGGGTCATTCTGACCCTGGCGGCCGGTGGCCGCCAGGGCCACCGACCACGGGAGCACCGCCAACAGGCTGGCGGTGCTCCCACGAGCATTCTGACCGCGGCGGTTCAGCCGCGGTCAGAAGCGGAAAGTCGGCGGTCTCCCGCCGACTTCCCGCTGCTCGGGGGAATCCTCCATGGCTGCGGAGCGCGCTCCGCAGCCATGGGGATTCTGACACCCCCTACCGCCATCCTGTTCCTGGCGGGTCTCCCGCCAGGAACAGGATGGCGGTAGGGGGTGCCGCGGGCCCCTGGGGGCCACTGCAGTGCCCATGCCAATGGCATGGGCACTGCAGGGGCCCCCGTAAGAGGGCCCCACTGTGTATTTCAGTGTCTGCAATGCAGACACTGAAATACGCGACGGGTGCAAACTGCACCCGTCGCACCCCTGCAACTACGCCGGCTCAATTCTGAGCCGGCGTCCTCGTTGCAGGGGCATTTCCTCTGGGCCGGTGGGCGCTCTTTTGGAGAGCGCCCGCCGGCCCAGAGGAAATGTCTGAATGGCCGCCGCGGTCTTTTGACCGCGGTGCGGTCATTTGGCGGCTCCCTCCAGGCGGGCGGCTCCCGCCGCCCGCCGGGCTCAGAATGAGCCCCATAATGTGCTAGTTGGTGCTTAGGTGTCAAAATGTCCTTTATTTTTCGCTCACTTTTAGATGGATACAAATAGCTAAGAACTCTTTCCACAGCTTTTTGAATGCATAAAGGCAAAGATTAATTGCTGCAACCAAACAGGTCTGATCTTTATTTTTCACTTGCCGCTTAAAGGATTAGACTCTGCTGGTTAAGGCGAACTACAAGCTCCAGAGTGCCCGGGGTAACAGGAGTAGGTGGGAAAGCATTGCAGCACTAGTTTGCTGCCGCATAAGGCCCGTTTCCTGACCATAGCACAGAAAACATGTGAGAAGCACCCAGGTGTCTGCCTGGGCAAAGATTAGGTGTCCATCATTGGCGGAGGAGGTTGGGCCACTGCCTTTCCACCTATTTCAAGATATTATTGTTACCTCTTGTTGGAAGCTACTTAAGACAGTCTTTTATTTAGTGTTTTAATATGGGGAAACACAAATCTTCCACTACTCATTTGTTACCCATGCCGAGCACTACCTAGAAGATTGAATTGACTGAGTGGTGTTTCCCCTCTCCTCGCCACCTGATTTACAGAACTGGCAGACTCCGTTGGAGGTTACTTCAGCTGGCGATAGCCCTGACCCGAGAACTTTAAATGACAGACCAGGTGACTTGGATGCCTTTGTTGGTTCTGAAAATCCCCCAGATGCAGATGTTGTTAGGCACTCTGAGGGGTTACAATCTCAAATTCAAACTCATCCTACTGGAGCTACTGGAGCTATAACAAGGGGTCAAGTGGGAAAGAGGAAGAGAATTTGGTGAGGGGGGCTAAATCAAAGAGACAGTGCCCTGGACCTTCGACCCTACTGCATAGCCCAGGCCCCGATAACACGAGGAAGGCAGGGGAAGGAACATCCAAGCTAGTAGAGGACCTATGCAATCCTGTTTTGACCTATTTGACTGGCACATTGAGCACGATCTTCGCCCGTTTGGAGAAAATTTAGGATGCACTGACCAACTGGAACCTCACCCTTGAGGGGCATCCACTTACAGCTGTACCTCCTGGTGGCCCTCAATCGATCTTCCAGCCCACTGCCTGCACTGGTAGAGTCAACCACCTCATCTATTTGGTTACTGGATCATGTAAGGGGGGACAGGAGCAATCCTGTGGAGAGCAGACGCAGATCCAAAGATAGATGAGAGGGGAGAGGAAAGGCTCCAGAACATGTTAATGGGCTGTCTGGTTCCCTCGGCCATAAGCCTACTTTTGTAAGGCCCTCTGCCCCCAAAAGGAAATGCCTACTAGACACCAGGGAAGAAAAAAAAGAGGATGGGGTATGGACCCTCCACCCCAAATAAATGGGGACAAAGTTGTTCTACCCACCTATGGGCAGATGGGGCAATTACCCCCGTTCCACTCTCCGGGGGGTAGAAAGCCTACTAGATGCGAGGGAATTGAAAAAAAAATAAATAGTGGGGTGGTGGCTACTAACCAGTATGGGCATGGTTATTCCCCCACTAAATGGGGCAACAGTCTTTCAGCTCTCCCCCCGCACACTAAAAGATGTTATCCCAATGGCAAGCAAGAGGACGTTTGATTATTTTAGGTTTTGGTTTTATATTTGGGACATGAGAGCTTGGCTAACTCTCAAAATCGTCTCACTTAGAATAGTGATGGCTGCACTTTTTGGACTTTGGGACGCTGCCATGTAGAAAAATCTATGAGACCTAGACACATCTGAAAACTAAACATCTGGGTGAGTCCAGGAAGGTGTGCTTCACATGTACCCAGCACCACTTTCTTACCCATAATGCCCTGCAAACCTCCAACTTTACTTGAAATCACACATTTTCCCCACATTTTTGTGATGGAACCTTCTGGAATCTGCAGGAATACACAAAATTCCTACCACCCAGCATTGTTACATCTATTCCGATCAAAATTCTGCCCCACTTGTCAGCCTAAAAATATTTTTTCTCAAACTGCCCTTTTGGACTCTCTTTGGTTCCCCCATCAATTTCAACATGCTTTTGGCTCTTCCCTGTCACAGGCACTAGGCCCACTTACATAAGTGAGGAATAACAGAGTGGAACATTGGGTGGTACGAAATTTGTCCCAATGTGGTGATCCCACATGGAAATGTGGGAAAAATTTTCTTTTTGTGTGCTAAATTTGAGGTTTGCTGATGATTCTGGGTAAGAAAACACTAGGAGATCCACACAAGTCACACCTCCGTAGACTCCCTCGGGTGTCTAGTTTTCAGAAATGTCTAGGTTTGGTAGGTTTCCATAGATGGCTTCTGAGCCCAGGACCAAAAACGCAGATGTTCCCCCTACAAAAACAGGTAGTTTTGTAATGGATAATTTTGATGTGTCCACATAGTGTTTTGGGGCATTTCCTGTTGCGGGCACTAGGCCTAGGCCTACCCACACAAGTGAGGTGAGATGTGGGGGAATGCTGGGTAGAAGGAAGTTTGTGGCTCCCATCAGATTCCAGAACTTTGCAGCACTGAAATGTGAGGAAAAAGTGTTTTTTTTGCCAACTTTTGAGGTTTGCTAAGGATTCTGGGTAACAGAATCTGGTGAGAGCGCCACAAGTTACCCCATCCTGAGTTACCCTAAGTGTCTAGTTTTCAGAAATGTCCAAGTTTGCTAGGTTTTCCTAGGTGCCGGATGAGCTAGAGACCAAAATCCACAGCTAGGCACTTTCCAAAAAACAGATCAGTTTTCCTTGGGAAAATGTGATGTGTCCTTGTTGTCTTTTGGGCATTTCCTGTCGTGGGCACTAGGCTTACCCACACAGGTGAGGTACCATTTTTATTGGGAGACTTGGTGGAATGCTGGGTGGAAAGAAATTTGTGGCTCCTCTCAGATTCCAGACTTTCTATCGCCGAAATGTGGGGAAAAAGTGTTTTTTTAGCCAAATTTTGAGGTGTGCAAAGGATTCTGGGTAACAGAAACTTGTTAGAGCGCCACAAGTTACCCCATCCTGGTTCCCCTAGGTGTCTAGTTTTTATAAATGCACAGGTTTTGAAGGTTTTCTTAAGTGCTGGCTGAGCTGGAGACCAAAATCCACAGCTTGGCACTTTCCAAAAAACACGTCAGTTTTCAATGTAAACATTTGATGTGTCCATGTTGCGTTTCCTGTCGCGGGTACTAGGCCTACCATCACAAGACAGGTACCATTTTTATCGGGAGACTTGGGGGAACACAGAATAGAAGAACAAGTGTTATTGTTCCTTGTCTTTCTCTACAGTTTTTCCTTACAAATGTTAGACAGTGTGTAAAAAAGACATCTATTTCAGAAATGCCCTGTAATTCACATGCTAGTATGGGGATCCCGGAATTCAGAGATGAGCAATTGACCACTGCTTCTCAAACCTTTATCCTGTGCCCATTTTGTAAATACAAAGGTTTCCTTAATACCTATTTTTCACTCTTTATATTTCACCAAATGACCTGCTGTATACCTGGTATACAATGAAAACCCATTGCAAGGTGCAGCTCATTTATTGGCTCTGGGTACTCAGGACTCTTGATGAACCTACAAGCCCTATATCTGCCACAACCAGAAGAGTCCAGCAGACGTAACGGTATATTACTTTGAAAAATCTGCCATAGCAGGAAAAAGTTATAGAAGAAAACGTGGACGGAAATGGCTCTTTTTGTCACCTCAATTTCAATATTATTTTATTTTAGCTGTTACTTTCTGTAGGAAAGCCTTGAAGAATTTCCACAAATTCTTTCCTTGCTGAATTCAGAATCTTATCTACTTTTCAGAAATGTTTAGCTGTCCTTGATCCAGCATTGGTTTCACACCCATTTCTGCCACTAACTGGAAGGAGGCTGAAAGCACAAAAAATAGTAAAAATAGGGTATGTCCTAGTAAAATGCCACAATTGTGTTGAAAATGTGGTTTTCTGATTCAAGTCTGCCTGTTCCTGAAAGCTGGGAAGATGGTGATTTTAGCACCACCAACCCTTTGTTGATCCCATTTTCAGGGGAAAAAATGCTTTCTTCAGCCCTTTTCTCCCATAGTTTTGAAAATATATCACTATTTTAGCTGTGTTTTAGCTAATTTCTTGGTCTCCTCCAGGGGAACCTACAAACTCTGGGTACCTCTAGAATCCCTAGGATGTTGGAAAAAAAGGAAGCAAATTTGGTGCTGGTAGCTTATGTGGACAAAATGTTATGAGGGCCTAAGTGTGAACTACCCCAAATAGCCAAAAAAAGGCTTGGCACAGGAGGGGGAAAAGGCCTAGTAGCGAAGGGGTTAATTGATTTAATTTTATTTTTGGTAAATCCAAGAGAGTAGGTATTAGAATCTCCCCTCAGTGGTCCTAGACTTTTATCCTTATCAATTCACAGCACTTTCTTTGCAAAAAGACATTTGGCAGTTAATTCTTTACCACATACATGCACAAACAATAAAGCAGTGATTATGAGTTGGGCTTTGGTTGATAATGATTCTTTTCTGCCTGCTCTATGGGGGTTTGATACTTCCTGATTTCCTGCTGTGTCTTGTTGAAAATATCAATATTGAGGGTGAGCTACTTAATTAGTAATTTAAAGTGGGTATGTAATTGCAGGAAAGTATACAAGAATAAGGTCTGTAAAAATATAATCAGCGAGGATGCTTAGCACTTCTTAGTACTGGCCAGTGACTTTAAAGATAGTACATTTATTGGCAGATGGTGAGTCGCAATTATTTTGAGAAATCCCTGGGACTTGGCCTCAACACAGTGATTCTACTGGAAGATTGGGTAGCACATTCTATTCATCTGTATTCCAGCCTTGCTTCTATGGAAGGATCTATTCTGGTTGAAATAGTGGCAGTTTCACCAACAGCCTCCCCTGCTTCTTCTTCTTCTCCTACTTTGTCCTCTCCAATGTCATCCCCAGGACTAGAGATTGAATTGTGTGATGTGATAATCCGTTAGGGTTGTGTTCGAGCACCCTTCTTATTTTCTCTGTATATTAACAGCTTAGAAGAGCAATCATTTGATCTTCATGTTTGCTGCTAGCGAGTAGGCAATCGGAGTGTTCTGACACTGATTTAGACAGGTGAGTCAGTTTTAATAGCTAGGACTGTGATTGGCTTATAGTGTTTACTTAATTGATTTTGTGCTTTTATGGCCAGTTTGGTTCTCACAGTCAATCAAGCAAAAACCAAAATAATGGAATATGGATCCCGAAAGAAGGAAGATATCGCATTTAAGGTGAATAATAGCAAACTTTGTTCTGTCCCTACATTTCCTTATCTCTGAGTACTGTCTGATGAGAAACCTACCTGGGGCCTATTGAAAACTACTAAGGCTGCCCTTTTAGTGAAACTGGCAGAGTCAGATGCGGTCCTCAGCCTGCATCTAGGCTGCGCATCAAGCCCACCAGAGAGCTTACAAAAATATATAAAGCATAGTGCTGTGGAAATGCAATTTATGGGGCTGGCATCTGGAGATTAAGTGACCAACCCAGGCTGAAAATTGGTTGAAAATGGTTTTCTCAAAAGGTTGTTGGCTATGTCAGAGTCCACTAGCACTTACATCTGTCACTCTGAAATTAAGCTAGGTTCTATAAGTGATATTATAACCTGCAGCCACTTCTGCTATTGCTCAACATTTGGTCAAAGTGTGAATCTTCTTTGACTATTTATAGCTGGAACAATGCTTGATGATGTCTTGGATCTCATACATACGTAATATCTGTATTAGTTTGAATCTAGTAGATTTATTCAAGATCCCAGGAACTTACAAGACCAGCTTTTCTAGAACACTGAGGGAAATGTTTTTAGCTAAATATAACAATGGGAAAATGTAAAAAGATAGCAAGCCCACCATTTTGGTACATGCCACAATTAGCAGTTGCCTTGGCACTGAGCCTTACCTCACCTGGGTCGGCAATCTGCATCACAAATTCCTGTTAACAAGACTAAGGCTGAACAATGTTCACTTCCTAGTGGCTCATCCCTTGCAGGGCATCTATATTGCTAACTTACCTGTATGACCATGCAATGGCTTCTCTGCATACTGCACATTGCACTTTATGCTTTTTTTAAAAAGTTTTATTCCTAATTAATAAAGCAGCATATTTTACTCTTTCTAAAACAATTTTAGACATTACATGGCTGCTCTGGCATTCTTACAGTCACTGCCAATGGTGAGGATATGTGTATTAACTGCATCTTTTACACAGCATGCTATACAGCTGAGGGCATCAATTGATTTGTGATTTAAGACCCCCATTTCATCAAAAAAAAAATTAATGTTAATTTTGTAATGTCTTTTATGAGATTTATGCTGTCTGTACTGTACTTCATTTATGGTCACATGATGATCGAATAAATGTTAGTGTTACCTCGGATCCAGACACAAAAAACCCTGCAACACTGTGCCACTACTGTTGAGACCAAAATATGCCTACCAATTGCAAAAAGAAGCAATGATGTAATGTCTCCATAGTTATAGAGGCTGAAGAATTGACATCATGACAACCCCAATGACAGCATACATTCACAGTGACTTCAAACATGTTGATATCCAATGGCATTTGGTTTCCAGGGCATCATGGAAAGTAATAACATATTGGCTCACAAAAAACATCATAGGAACTAATATCAGTTGATCTTTGACCCCAATGATATTACAGGAAGTGACATCATGGACATGGTTGAAAAACCTTGCAATGAGAGTAAAGTCACACCAGAAAAATGATGTCCCTAAAATGCTACTGGCATTATGCCCACAGAAAGTTGACATATGTATGCATTGCTAAATTAATGTGGTAAGCTATATTCTGCCATGTTAATATTAGGTTCTAGTGGACTTTACGTTATATTTCCCCAACTCTCCCATGTCCAGTATGCTGCAATCATGGACCCCATTCCTTCTCTATCTGCTCTCAAATATCTAACCCATCATAGTTCTTGTCTCTTCATCATAGGCCCTGCCTCTCCATGTTTCCACATAGAACTGTATACCTCTTACTGAACTGCTATTGCCATCCACTTGCCCTCAATGTATTAAATTCCTTTGCAAATCTCTGCAGTAGTACATAATGTCTTCCCTGCACCTAAGTTAGTAGCCAGCTTCACCACAGCTCACATATCTCTCCATCGCTCACAATATGACAGATATTGTACCTCATAGTCTGTCACAGTGTCTCCTCCACAATCCCTCATATAATCCCTTCAGACTTTCACCTCTTCCTCACAGCATTACGTATCTCTCCAGTGTACGTTCATGCCTCCTCAGAAGACCCACACTTATCCATTCAGCCAGCTTCTATTTTCTCCCTTTCCAGCATTTTCCTTTGTCACTTTCAGTATCTCTGTGGAGTGATTTGGAGTATTCCTCATTACTTTGTAACAGTGGTCACCATTTCATACCTGGTGAGACTCACTACCAGTGCTGCAGTAACCTATATGTGAGTGATAGAGCAAATTTCCTAATTTGCTAATTAAGCACATTTAACTGAAAAGTACAAAATTTCAATGATGAAAAACATGCATAAATATTGCAAAATGTATTGCAGGTAGTCGTATTTAGACATTAAAAGCACACAAATTAAGTAACAAAACATATTGACATGTTAACCTAACTATTGATATAATTTTTTTGCATCAACTTCACATGTTAAGAATGCATGTTCTTCAATTAAACTGTTCTTTTCGGATGACATATTGTTTTCATTCCACTGCAGAAGCCTTCTATAAGTCAGTGAATAGGCATTTGTTATGTATTGGACAACTGATAGCGAGGTTCTCACTGGGAGGAGAGGAGATGGCAGGAAACCCGATTCACAGGAAGAACTGTGTGAACCACAAAATTTGATCAAAGTAACAAACCCAGAACTTGAGTCTATAGTGATTCGTCAAAACATGAGAAACTAGGGAGTTTACCTGCTCCCAGAGTTTGGTGGAAACTGACTGGCTTTGGGAACTGGGAATGTAAGATGTATTGCTCTTTATGTCTGTAAGAATTATATTAGTGCACATTACTTAGATCAGTCAGAGCCCTTTGAGCATTTCCCAGAGAGGCCTCCTTCTTTCAAAGAGCTTCCCTTTCTCATCCAAAGACTAGGTACAGAGAGGTTGCTGTTGAACTTAGGAAGCAGACCTTAGGGATCTCTGTTAAATTAGAGCAGAGAATTATTTCCATCTTTTGTATTCCATTGTCTAGTTTCCTGAGGCTTCATGTCTCTATCTTTTTATTCCCTCATCAGAGCACTTTATTTAAGTTTCTGAAATTGACACCTTGGCTTGCTTGCTGAAATTAAATGACTTTCATACCCAATTTTGAATTCTATTGTGTCTTAAAATATCAACTAATGGATTATTTGTATCTCTAACAATGATGACTAAATATAATACTTCCTAAATTAATTAACTGATTTGAATTAATTTGTTAATACACCCTTTAAACACACACTAAATCTTTTTGTCAATTACTGTGAAGCCCGTCTACTAACAAAGATCTGTAAGATCAATGGCGGGGGTTATTAAATGATTATACTTGATAATTGACATACAAGAATCCAGCAAGTGGTAGAAGAGTGAGAGGTTAGTGTCACTGGAGAAAAGGATCTAAAGAATGAATTTAGTTGCCCAAGTTTAGGATTGCCCATGACCCTAAAGTCCTTGGCCAACATTGAAGATTGAAGAAGTTTAACAGTTCCAAAAGCATTTGAAGTGGTGGCGGTGTGAGTATCAAAAGGGGTGTGTTACAATTGTCTGTGGTGGGGGCGTAGCTTGGACACCACCTAGGATGGCTGCCTGATCTCAAGACTCCTCCACACCCCAGAGCCTTTGTCGTTTGTTATGCGACCACCAGCCTTCTGAATGTGGGACCTTGAATCTCCCTTTATTCTACATCATCAGGACATCTGACATAGCCCTGCTAGTCTCTAGGTGAAGCCTCTATTTCCATTTGTCTTGCCGGTGCCACCTGTGAGTTGCAGCCACCATTTTGAGTGCACACCTCTCAGTGACATCTTGCTTGCTGTGTTTCAGTTCTTCAGCTCGTTCTCTCTAAAAAGAGCTCAAAATGTGGTCAATATGGCATTAATTCATACAACTCTGACTATTGAACACTTCCTGCCCATTTCTACATGTTTAGCATTCTCAATTAGCAGCATTCCAATTTTACTGATTTTTCACTGTATCCTCGCACTGTTGGCATTTCCCATATTACAATGATATTTTTGGTACTGTTTCTTAACCAGCATATATCTTTGCCACTACTCACTCCTATAATGTGAGCACTTTCAATTCTCAACAGTTTTCTACAATGTCACTACTGGTTTGCTGTTCCCTCAATAATAATGTTGCCAGTTGGTGCTCCAACTTTCGCATAAGTTTAATGCTGTTACAAATATTACTGTACTTCTTTCACAACACATGGGTGATAGTAATTTATGTGATGTTTCTACAGATGGTAGTTGGGTAGACGTAACAACTCTCATTTTCATACTACTACCAAGATACTGTTTATTTACAGCTCAGTCATAGATTCGCCTTCTAGTGGGTCTTTAATGAATTCTTCGTCTTCTCCCATCTACATGGTGCTGTTCCCTCAGTAAAATCTCATTCGCCCTCTTTCACAAATAAGATACTTCAACAGGATCTATCTTCAGGCGAAAAAGTCACCATCTCCTATTTTTTTGGAGATTTTATTTGGGGAAATCGATCTCCTCATCCTTTTGTTGAGGAGACCAACAAACTCACACAGGATTTTGATAAGAAATTGTCAATTATGGAGATATGTGTGTCTTTTATTAGAGCAACAAGTTTGTGATTTGAAGGAGGAAAACAATAAAATTGCAATTTTGAAACAGGAGATTTTTCAGTTAAGGAAACACAGATTTTGAGAACAGGAACAGATGCTAAAATCTATATATTTATGGTCTTCTGGAGGGTACGGAAGGAGATGACCCTGTCTCCTTTTTTATATCCTTTCTACCACATTTATTTGATCGCTCTCCTACAAATCTCAATATTCAACAAGCACATGGACTAGGTCCATGTCTCTTTATTTCTGTGGCAACAGCTAAACCTCAAGGAAGCATTATCTGCTTTTTTGGAGTTTACCTACGCTTTGAAAGTATTTCATGGGTCCAAATCAAAGAGACAAATCATATGGTCAGGAAGGAAGATCTTAATTTTGTACAACGTCTCCAATGCCATGGCTAACGGAAGAAAAAATTTTCTCAGTCTCCGCCTTGCACTTTGCAACATGGAGGCTTATTATGGACTTTGTCATCCGTGTCTTTTTAAGGTCACTCATAAAAATAAAACCACCTCCTACATAAAACTGTCCAAAATGAGGAAATTTACAAATTCACATATGGTGGACAAGATGGACACAGCTGCTCCCTCTACATGTTAATATCCTATGCAATGTTTAGCTATTTATTAATCTTGTAATTTTGGCTCAAATGTTTCTCCTGGTGCCGTTAAATTTATGTTAACTTTTCTCTATTATTTTCCTTACATGTTCTCATATTTTTTGCATGTTCATTCCCCTTGTCTTATATTTTGCAGATGAACCATCATTATCTGTGTTGTCACCACTCTAACCTACTTCTTGTTCAGAAACCAGATATAGATTTTCAGTCATAAGTTTTTGACATGTACTGTTTTTTTGGTTTATCTCTCACCTTCTCTTTTTTTTCTCCTTTCTTATCCTTTCTTCTCCTGTTGCCCTTGTTCTTCTTTCTTTATTCTTCTTCCGCTTTGCTCTTATTTGTGTCTTGATTGCATTTATATTGTTTATTTGATGCTCCTCATGGTTTATTCACTCTACCATCGCTCTAACATTCAGAATAGTTTCATGGAATATCAAAGGAATTATTAGTCCTATCAAACGACGTAGAGTATTTTCCCTCCTAAACAAATATGTTCCAGACTTAGGGCCTGATTTACAATTTGGCAGATGGGGTTACTCTGTCACAAAGGTGACGAATATTTCGTCCTCTGTATTATGATTCCATTTTATCCTTTGAAACTCGTAAAATGGTGGACAGGATATCCATCACATTTGTGACAGAGGAACCCGTCTACCAAATTCTAAATCAGGCCATTAGTCCTACTTCAAGAAACTCACCTTATAGAATCAGAATCTCTAAAACTCAAATGTGACCTGATAGGCTCTGTGTTTGTGTCTTGTATTTCCAAGAAAACGAAGAGTTATAATTTTATGTAGGAAAAATATAGATCTTGTTGCCCTCTGTGAAACTATTGATAATGGCAGATGGATTATTGTTAATCTTTTAATTTATTAAATTCCTTTAACTGTTTTTAATATTTGCGCCCCAACCAGATTATACTTTTTGGCCTGCAATCACTCAAAAACGGAGGCAATATAGTGATAAATACTTTATTCTAGGTGGCATTTGTAACCAAGTCATAAACCCAGATTTAGACAGACAATCCTCTGTCAGGTTTCGTCCTCATAAAATGCATGAATAATTTAAATCCATAATTTCCAATAGTGCTTTTATTGACTCCTGGGGAATCTCTAATCTCACTTCATGTGACTGCACTTTTTATTCTTCTACCCATGGTACCCTTGCTAGATTAGAACATATTTGTGTTTCTAAACATTTGTCACAACATATAGATCAATCCTCCATTAGTCCCATAGTGCTTTCAGATTTGGACTTGGTTCTCCCTCATCCTAATCTTCGCAGAGGGAGATTTAATAATTCATTTCTAAGTGATACACAATTTTCTTCACCCTTTGCATAATTTGCTTCTCAATCTTTCTTGTTTAATAATTCCCCGAGCACTTCTTCTCTTGTGGTATGGGATGCATTTAAACAGCTGCTAGAGGTTTTATTATTGACTAATTTTCCAAGAAAAAGAAACTCCAGATTAGGGAAGACAGATCTTTAATCTCCTTCATAAAACTCTGGAGAAAAAATAGTGTTCTTCTTAGTTAAACAGTGATCTTCAAAATCTGCTCAAAGTCAAATTACATTTCAGCACCCTATCGAATAATGAGGCTTTTTCCATTCTGATGAAACGCAGATTTCATTACTATGGTAGACGCAGCTAAGCTGGTAAATTACTGAATACTTATCTTAAAGTGAAGAAACAGCAATTTAAGATATGCTCCTTACTCAATTCACAAGGAGTTTCCCTGACTAAAGATAAAGTTGTCTTGGACAAATTTGTTAATTTCTATAAATTTTTATATACTCCTGAATCTAACATGCAACGTACTCCTATAATGACTATTTAAATCAGACTCCTAAATCCATTCCTTTTCATTGAGATTTTGATATTTTGGAGGTGAACCTCTCTTCGAATAAGATTTTTCGAGCATTACGCTCATTGAAGTAAGGGAAACCAAGGGGGCCATGGCTTTAGTGTAGAGTTTTTTCTTCATATCTCAAATATTCTTCTACCTCATTTCATTCACTTGCTTCAACATTTCACTGGCTCTGGTTCTAGTTCCAGTACTTTCCAAGAAGTCATTATTTGCCTTAAACATAAAGATGGCAAAGGCCCTGGTCTAGGTAAAAACTATAGACATATTTCTTTAGTTAATGTAGATTACAAGATTTTTGCAAAATCTCTAGCTCTATGTTTAAGAATCTTTTCTATCACACCTTACTGAGAAAGAGCAGTCAGGATTTATAAAGGGGAGTTTAGCGTCTAGATAATACTAGATTATTTTTTAAGGTTCTGTTCAAAGCTCCTCTCCTTAAAACTCCACTCACAGCTATAACTATAGATGCATAATATACATTTGATAGGATCAGTTGGGGCATAGGGCCTGATTACGAGTCTGGCAGTCACTAGACCGCCAGACTCACGGTGGCGGTCAGGACTGCCGCTGCTGTGGTGGTCCATTCACCACATTACAACCCTGTGGGTCAGACCACCAAGGTAACCCAGCTCAGCCGAGATCGGTGATCCAGACAGGATGATGGTGGTTGCAGGTTGCAATCAGCCAGAGTGGCGCTGCACACAGGGCTGCCCTGCTGATTATGACCTGGTTCTCCACCAGCCTCTCTATGGCAGTATCACCGCCATGAAAAGGCTGGTGGAGAATAGGTGCAGGGAGCCACAGGGGGACTGCACTGCCCCTGTTCTTGGGATTGGTAGGGCAAGGGCGGCCCTTCCCAACAACCTCACAATGCTCACTGTCTATTGTGCAGACAGTGAGCACTGTGAGGGTGCTGGTGCCCCATGCGGGAGGCAGCATTTTCACTGGCTTGATTATGAGCTGGTAACAATGCTGCCGCTAATTTCCCACTGGGCTGACGGGTAGAATACTTGATTTCCACCTTTGGGCCCAGCAGCGAGGTAGCCTGTAAGTTGGTTATCTCCCAGTCTGATGTTCAGCAGACGGGTCATCCCATCCGTCAAATTCACAATCGGGCCCTTTATTTTAAAATCCTTAGTATGGTTTTGGCCCTATGATTATTGCTCTAATCTCCCTACTATATCAATTCCCACAAGCATCAGTCCTAGTCAATGGTTTATTCTCCCTATATTTCCACTTCAAAATGGTGTTCAACAGGGATATCATCTCTCCCCCTTATTGCTTGTCCTTGCTCGCAAGCCATCCTTCCTTGCATTAGACTTAATTCATCCATATCTGCTTTCCATTATGGAGATCAGCAACTAAAACCAGAAGCTTATGCCGATGATCATCTTCTATTTTTCTCACACCCTGAGGAGTCCTGACTGGCACTACTTAGTGAAATGACCTTCTTTTCTGAAGTTCCAGGTTATAAAATCAACAAAGAAAAGACTGAAATATTCCCTTTAAATTAATACGCTTTTAAGCATTCTTTTATAGATGCTGGTTTTCAATGGCTGTCATCTTCTAAAATTATAAACCTTGATATTTGGTTCACAAATTCAGTGTAAGATTCTGTTACAATTAACTTCAAGGAGCTTTTTGCAAAAGTTGAACATTTACTCTTATCCTGGAATGCTATGTATTTGTTTTGGTGGGGTCATCTTGGCTCCACTAAAATGATGATTTTTTCACTCTTCCTTTATACCATTTGTATGATGCCTCTATATATTGCCAAAACTCTCTTTAGGAAAATAGACTTTATACTACCTAGCTTTCTGCAGAGGAATAATAAAGCTAGCGTTTCACTACGTCTCCTTAAAAAAATACAAAGTTGAAGGTGGTGTAAACTTTCCAGATTTTGTTCAATATCATAAGACATTTGGATTATGTCAGGCCTCTTTCTATATTTCTGATTCGCTTTTCTGTCCTTTGTGGCTTGATATTGAGAAAGCTCTACTTCATGTTTGTTCCCCAATGAAGGCTCTCTAGGTCCCTTCTAAAATTTCTATCACCAATTTCTCTATTTTTTAAACACACACGTTCCTTGATACAAAAGACTTACACCTCTATTAATATTTCTCATTCTGTCTTTCTAAGCATGCCTATTTGGTACAATAAATGTGTTAAAATACACAATAGACCAATTTTCTGGAGCGCTTTTAGAAACAAAGGTATTATGTGGATATCACAGTTGTTTAAAAATGATGCTTCTATCTTATCTCATTTCCTCACTTTAGACATTTATTTCATTGTCTTCAATCTTTTCATACTCGTTTCTCATTGCTTATAATTTCTATCTTAGAAATGCTTTTTTCTTTAGTGGATGCTCCGCTCCTAGCACCACTTGCTTCTGATTTAACTAATCTCTTCACTACTTATCCTACAGCATTCATTATTTATAAACTAATTTCACCCTCAATTCCTTTCCAAACCAAGTCTAACACTGAACTCTTATGGGAGTGGGATTTAGGGGTGACTTTGCATATTGCGTTTTGCTTTAAGTTATGGTTTCACATTTACAAAGTCTCTAGATCTTCTAGTACAATCCAAACCCTGTTTTTTTTATGTCCCCCACCATCTTCCCACTTTTCAGCAACTAATTCTTCTCAATGTTTGTATTTTGAGTGCCCCAAAAGTGATATTGTGCATATGTTATTTTGCTGTCCTGATGCTTTTTCCATTTGGCACAAAGTCTAGTCTTAACTTAAGCAAATCTTTAAGATACAATAATCCATCTTTTTTTTTTCCAAAAGCTAACTCACAAATTTTCCTCTAGGTTCACTAAGTGGATATTGCTTGATGTTAGAAATCGGGGTCCATGGTTGGCAGTCAGTTTGAACTATGTCCAAGCAGGGACCCTCATTCTAGTCAGGGTAAGGGAGATACACAGCTCAGATAAACTCTGCTTACCCCCTTGGTAGCTTGGCTCAACCAGTCAGGCTTATCTCAGAGGCAATGTGTAAAGTATTTGTGCCAACACACACAGTACCAAAGTGAAAACACCACAAAAACATTCAACACCAGTTTAGAAAAATAGCCAATATTTATCTGAGTAAAACAAGACCAAAATGACAAAATTCAACATACACAAGCAAATTTATGAATTTTTACAAAGATTAAAGTTGACTATAACGCTTAGAAACACAAAAGCTTCACTTTGGTGTTATCACGGCATCGTGATGGAGTCGTTCCCAACAATCGAAAACCAATGTACCTTGTGAAAGTAAGGAAACAAGCCGGTGCATGGAGTCAGGGAAGCGAGGTGTTGCTGGATTCGGTGCGACGTTGGGTCCGGTGCTGCAGAGCAGTGGAGCAGAGGTGCCAGTGCTAACTGTTGATTCCTTGCTGCAAAGCAGTGAGGATGAGACAGTGTCGGTGTGAAGCATTGTTCCTTACGTTCCAGCAGGGTCGATGTCCGGCAGGTCAAGACGTGGTGGGGTGACATCACGGGGTGGCAGTCACACCACGGGGTTGCAGGCGCTGGGGTGGGGTTGGGTGTCACGGACGTTGGTGACACGACCTTAGGACTCACGGAGTCCCGGGACGTCATCATGGCTGTGGTCAGCGTCAGACTGTGATGTGAGATGGGGTCATCACACTCCAGCAGAGACCACAGTTTTAGTTGCAGGCAGCAGCGTCAGTCAGGCGGTGTCAGAGACAGTGTTTTTCTTGGTTTTTAACCAGCTTTCACTCCCAAGGGCTCAGAAACTAGAATAGGCACCATCTGGTGAGTTAGGGTCCACAGCAAGTGAACCCAGAGATTGGTAGGTAAAGTCTTTGCTGTCGTTGAGACTTTTCAACAGGAGGCAAGCTCAGTCCAAGCCCTTGGAGAAGATTCAGAAGCAGGATACACAGCAAAGCCCAGTCTTTGTCCTCTTCAAGGCAGAAGCAGCAACTGCAGGCTTACCCAGCAAAGCACACACAGAGCAAAGGGGCAGTACACCTCCTCAGGCTCTTCTGCTCTTCTTCCTGGCAGAGGTTCCTCTTGATCCAGAATTGTTTTAAAAATCTGGGGTTTTGGGTCCACTACTTACACCCATTTCTGCATTTGAAGTAGGCAAACTTCAATGGAAAGTCTCTGTCATTTACAAGATCCTTCCTTGCCCAGGCCTGGCCCCAGACACACACCAAGGGGTTGGAGACTGCATTGTGCGAGGATAGGCACAGCCCTTTCAGGTGCAGGTGTCAGCTCCTCCCTCCCCACTCTAGCCCAGGAGACTCATCAGGTTATGCAGGATACTCCCCAGCTGTAGCAGGCTGGCCCTCTATGTAGTGTGTAAAACTAGGCACAGTATGCAGGGGGTCCAGGCAACCACACGTTGGCTTCGAGAGGTAAAAATTGGACTACCTAATACTCATTTCTGTACTCACAAATCCAATCATGCACTACACACACTCAATGAATAACTCAATACCAGAATTTATACAAATCCAGTTCCGGCAGGAGCAGCATTGGAAAGTCTCTTGGCACAGGCACAGGGCCACTTGGAGTGGCCACTTGGAAAAGGAGCTGGATTGCACATTTAAAGGTGGTGCCTCGGGGGCTCCTTGGGCTGCTAACCTCTTAGCTGCTGGGCCTCCCCCTCCCCTCCAGTGCTGAGTCCTTTTTTGGCTATTCGGGGTAGTTTGCGCTTAGGCCTTCATAACTTTTTGTCCACATAAGCTATCCATGCCAAATTTGCGTCCTTTTTTTCCAACATCCTAGGGATTCTAAAGGTACTCAGAGTATCTGGGTTCCCCAGAAGGAGACCAAGAAATTAGCTAAAATACACCTAAAATTTAGTTTTTTTCAAAAAAATTGGAAAAAGGACTGCCGAAGAAGGCTTGTGGTTTTTACCATGAAAATGGCATCAACAAAGGGTTTGCGGTGCTAAAATCACCTTCTTCCCAGATTTCAGAAACAGGCAGAGTTGAATCAGAAAAACCAATTTTTTAACACAATTTTGGCATTTTACTGGGACATACTTCATTTTTACTATTTTTGGGGATTTCATCCTCCTTCCAGTTAATGACAGGAATGGGTGTGAAACCAACACTGGATCCCAGAATGCTAAGTGTTTCTGAAAAGTAGACAAAATTCTGAATTCAGCAAGGGGTCATTTGTGTAGATCCTACAAGGTTTTCCTACAGAAAATAACAGCTGAAAAAAGAATATTGAAATTGAGCTGAAAAAAACTGCCATTTTTCTCAGCGATTTACTCTGTAACTTTTTTCTGCAATGTCAGATGTTTTAAAGCAATATACCATTACATGTGATGGACTCTTCTGGTTGTAGGGATATATAGGGTTTGTAGGTTCATCAAGATCCCTAGGTACCCAGAGCCAATAAATGAGCTGCACCTTGCAATGGGTTTTCATTCTATACCAGGTATACAGCAATTCATTTGCTGAAATATAAAGAGTGAAAAATAGGTATCAAGAAAACCTTTGTATTTCCAAAATGGGCATAAGGTAAGGTATTGAGCAGCAGTGGTTATTTGCCCATCTCTGAATACCGGGGTGCCCATACTAGCATGTGAATTACAGGACATTTTTCAAATAGACGTCTTTTATACACATTGTCTTACATTTGGAAGGAAAAAATGTAGAGAAAGACAATGGGCAATAACACTTGTTGTGCTATTCTGTGTTCCCCCAAGTCTCCCGATAAAAATGGTACCTCACTTGCGTGGGTAGGCCTAATGCTTGCGACAGGAAAGGAAATATGGACACATCACATTTTTACATTGAAATCTGTTGTGTTTTTTGCAAAGTGCCTAGCTGTGGATTTTGGCCTCTAGCTCAGCCGGCACCTAGGGAAACCTACCAAACCTGAAAACTAGACACCTAGGGGGAATTCATGATAGGCTGACTTGTGGGGCTCTGATCAGGTTCTGTTACCCAGAATCCTTTGCAAACCTCAAAATGTGGCCAAAAAAACACTTTTTCCTCACATTTCGGTGACAGAAAGTTCTGGAATCTGAGAGGAGCCACAAATTTCCTTCCACCCAGCATTCCCCCAAGCCTCCCGATAAAAATGATACCTCACTTGTGTGGGTATGCCTAGTGCCCGCGACAGGAAATCCCCAAAACACAATGTGGACATATCACATTTTCACAAAGAAAAGAGAGCTGTTTTTTGCAAAGTGCCTAGCTGTGGATTTCGGCCTCTAGCTCAGCTTGCACCTAGGGAAACCTACCAAATCTGCACATTTTTTAAAACTAGACACCTAGGGGAATCCAGGATGGGCTGACTTGTGGGGCTCTGACCAGGTTCTGTTACCCAGAATCCTTTGCAAACCTCAAAATGTGGCCAAAAAAACACTTTTTCCTCACATTTCGGTGACAGAAAGTTCTGGAATCTGAGAGGAGCCACAAATTTCCTTCCACCCAGCTTTCCCCCAAGTATCCCGATAAAAATGGTACCTCAGTTGTGGGGGTAGGCCTATCGCCCGCGACAGGAAATGCCCCAAAACTCAACGTGGACACATTACATTTTCATAAAGAAAACAGAGATGTTTTTTGCAAAGTGCCTAGCTGTGGATTTTGGCTTCTAGCTCAGCTGGCACCTAGAGAAACCTAGCAAACATGCACAGTTTTGAAAACTAGACACCTAGGGGAATCCAAGATACAGTGACTTGTTGGGCTCTGATCAGGTTCTGTTACCCAGAATCCTTTGCTAACCTCAACATTTGGAAAAAACACTTTTTCCTCACATTTCGGTGATAGAAAGTTCTGGAATCTGAGAGGAAACACACATCTCCTTCCACCCAGCATTCCCCAAAGTCTCCAGATAAAAATGTTACCTCACTTGTGTGGGTAGGCCTAGTGCCCGCGACAGGAATAGATCACACACCGGTCAATGTTGGTACTTACATGAGGCAACTGTTGACCCTGGAGTGATCCATTCCTTACGCAGGCACTAGGTATAGGCACTCAAGTGGGGTAGTGTTTTTATCAGGACAGGTGAGGAATCACTGGGTGGTAGGAATTTTGTGGATCACAGCATATTCCTGTAGTTGTTATTCAACATTTCAGATTTGCAGGGTATTCTGGGTAAGAAAACTTTGGGGAATCCACACAAGTCACACCTCTGTGAACTCCCCCGGATGTCTAGTTTCCAGAAATGTTTGGGTTTAGTATGTTTCCCTATATAGCTGCCGAACCCAGGACCAAAAACACAGGTGCCTGCCTTACAAAACCAGTTTGTTATGTGATAGATAATTTTGATGTCTCCACAATACAATTTGGGCAGTGGAATTCGGGGCTGAACTAAATTGGGGAGCTCCCAAAAGAGCACCCTCTCTGTGCTTGCCCCCGCATTCACCTGCTCTCTGGCTTGGGCTAACCCACTATTGCCCTGTTGCACAGACTGTGCTTGCGAAGGGACAACAGGACTGCCCTCATCACCTCCCTCACAATTTACTGGAAGGAGTTATCCAATGGGATTCCTCCAACTGAAAAATCACTCCCAGAGTCTGCGCCATTGTCCTATCCCTCAGATGCTGTCTCAGTATCTGCTGTCTCAGTCTCTGATCCTATGTCAGAGCTGTCCTCTATAGCCAGAGTGACGTAAGCAGCAGTCATCCACCAAGATGCCATCTCTGCTATTGGCTAAACTGTTGCTCTAAAACACTAGCCTACATAGACAGTCACAAAATTGTTGGTGTGTGTGTGTGATACGTGCAACAGTAGAGGCCACCTAACCTGTGCTTCTTCCCTCAATCATCACGTTCTTTCAAGACACTCAAACACCTTGTCACATACCATTCGTCACAGTCTTTAGCACCTCCTGCACCCAGTCCAGCAATCATTATTGGTGCTCCCACTCCCATGTCCTCCTCCTCGGATTCCCTCATTACCACCCAGCAAACGTGCTCTTCATCTCTCCATAGCCACCTCCACATACATTTCATTTGTATTATAGCGCAGGTAGTGGCTGACTTTACTAATGTACTCAGCTATTTACATAAAATACAGATTTGCTCTTCGCAGTAGTCATATAAACCTTCTGCGCTTCTTTATGGCACTAAAACTGCCACTAGACAAAAGTCTGTTCCTTTTGTAGCAGAAACATAATCACAAGACTTACTTGACTTCTTTATTGCTGCCTAAAAGCTACAGTTGAAATGCGTCAGTTGAAGTACGTGCACTCCTTTGAAGACGCAAGCTGCAACTGCAAGACAACTGGTGTTCAAATATATAGATATATATACATATACCAACAACATTCATGAAATACTTTACGAACGACTGCACTCCGGGATCTCTTATTTCACAAAATTCATTTATTCAGGCTCTGTTAACTTCGTTTACAGCTCAACAATCACCCGCCCAACGCGTTTCGGTCTGAGAGACCTTGATCACGAGAAGTACGTGCACTCCTTTGAAGACGCAAGCTGCAACTGCAAGGCAACTGGTGGCAAATATATAGATATATATACATATATATGATATATGTATATATATATATATATATATATATATATATATATATATATATACATAAGATAAATATATATAGATCACTTTTATATGTGGGTCTGGTTTTCCTGGGAGCCGATTGCAGCCCCCAGGGAAACCACACATGCACACATGCACTGACAAAAGTGATATATATATATATATGTATATATATATATATATATATATATATATGTATATATATATATATATATATATATATGTATATATATATATATATATATATCTATATCTATATGTACATATATATATATATATATATATATACTGTAGATCTATAGATATATCCATGTAGATAGACATATCTATCTACATGGATTGACATCTCTCTCTCTCTCTCTCTATATATATATATATATATATATATATATATGAAAAACAAAGCGGTTCAGTATACACGGCACCGCGCTCAGAAGTACCGGTGCAACCGCTCTGGGTGAACCAACCCATAAACAATATCTTGCATCAAAAATTAGCAGTGCACTCCAACAAAGTACGAGTAATTCTTAGTTTAATGTGAAACAAAAAGAGCAGAACAACGCGTTTCGACCATTAGGTCTTTCTCGAGTTCAAACATCCAATTCACACTGCAAAACTCTTTTATAGTGAACGCTTTTGTACCATAATAATGCATGCTGGGAATAATAGTTCATACATAAGTAACTGAATTCAAAGCAAAAATTCCACAAATAAATTTCTTTACAAGGAAATACAATCATATTAGAATTCTATGAGAGTTATTTGAATAAAACAAATCCACTTCATTTTCATTTCCACTTCAATTTCTTTTTTATAATTAATTAATTAATTTAATAAATCCCCAAATTTTTAACATATTTTTTGTTGTTGTGTATTTTAATCTCGTGTGAATTAGGAATTACTTTAGAAAACATTTTTATATAATTTTTGTTGTTAAATGCTCACAAAATAATTAAGACAGTTGCTAATTTTCTCATCACAATCAAAGCATTATATGATATTACAGATTTTTTATATATTGTATTTGAATATCTGCCTATAAATGAACATAAAGTTCTTCATCATTATTGATCCCAAAAGGGGCCTTAGTTTTCATCTGAATTATGAGTCTCGATTCTAATTGCCTCAGCTTCCTAACTCGGTCCCCTCCTCTTTCATAATCCGGGACATGATCAATACCGTAATATCTCAGTGTTTTCCAATCACTTAGTGTATGTGTATGTAGATGTCTGGCTGTAGCATATGTGTAGTCTTTATGAGTGATAGCTCTAATATGCTCTAGGATTCTTTTCTTTAAAGCACAAATTGTGCTGCCAATATATTTGAGGCCACAATGACATTCTATGATATAAGCTATATATTTTGTATTACATGTGATTTTTTGTTTGATAACCCATTCTTGTCCATTTGATAATTTCACTTTTTTCATTGATTGGCCTATTTTGCATGCTTTACAGGAGTTACATTTAAAGAAACCCTTTTGCTCCACCTCTAGCCAATTGCTATCTTTTTCTAGTACAAGGTGACCTTTTACTAATATGTCCTTGATGCTCGGTGCCTTTTTATAGGAAAACAAAGGTTTCGAGCCTACTATGGGTCCTAAATCTGGATCTCTACTTATTATTTTCCAGTGTTTACTCAAAATATTTTTAATTAATGTACTCTCTTTAGTATACTGCATGATCATTCGCACTGTTTCTTTGGATTCTCTTTCTCTTTTGTTAAATAGAAATTCTTCTCGTTTTTTGGACTGAATAAACTTTAAATTCCTCTTAAGGATCTTTTCATTGTATCCTCGAGTTTTAAATCTCTCATATGTTTCATAAAGCTTTAGTGATAGGTCCCTATCATGAGAACAATTCCTCCTCATTCTGATGAATTCCCCCAGGGGGATACTGTTTACCATAGGTTTGGGATGAAAACTTTTACCATGTAACACACTATTACATGCAGTATCCTTACGATATACTGTAGTTTCAATTTTGTTGTTTTCAATGTAAATAGTAATGTCTAAAAAATTTATAGATGTTTTACTGGTTTCACATGTAAATTTCAGACCCACCTCATTACTGTTTAAAATATTAAAATATTGCATGAATTCATCCTTAGACCCATTCCAGATTATAAAAAGGTCATCTATGAAACGGACCCATAGTAATGCTTTTTCAGCATATTCCTCATTGTTTTTATTCCAAGCTATCTCCCTCTCCCACCATCCCATTACTAGGTTGGCGTAATTTGGAGAAAAAGAGATGCCGATAGCTGTACCGCATAACTGATGATAAATCTCATGATTAAATATAAAAATATTGTTGTTTAAACACATATCAATCATATCCAATAACATTTTTTTATGTTCTAATTCTGAGATGTTACGTTGTTTCAAAAAATATTCACAGGCATTTAACCCAATTGTGTGATTAATAGATGTATAAAGAGAAATCACATCTATTGTGACAAGTAGATAGTCCTCATGCCAGTCCAAATCTAGTAATATTTTTAAGAGATCTCCAGAGTCCTCAATGTATGAACTAAGTGTCTTAACAATTGGGGCTAAATAAACATCTACATAATTGGAGACTCTTTCAAACAATGAATTACATGCCGATACTATTGGTCTTCCTGGTGGCGACGTCAATGATTTATGAATTTTTGGTAGGAAATAAATCGTAGGTAACGTTGGATTCTCTTTTTTCAAATAAATATACTCCTCACGATCAAGTAACAATTGTTGATGCCAAATACCTAGATTTGTATGTAACATACAAATCATGTTTTTTATAGGATTTTTTTTCAATTTCTTGTATTCAGCTGGATTCCTCAGTTGTCTATAGGCTTCCGTCATATAATCAGATGTATTTAGGATAACGACATTACCTCCTTTATCCGCTGCTTTTATTATGATTTTATTATTAGCCTTTAGACTTTTCAGTGCCAACCGCTCTTTTTTAGTAAAATTTTCTGAATTTCTACTTGATCTTTTATTCTGAAGACGTTCCAGATCTTCTAAAACTAGTTCAGAGTATAAATCTATCTTGTTGCCTGGTGAAAGTGTTGGACAAAACTTAGATTTTTCTTTTAACCCGGATGGCTTATGACATTTTGTATTGATGTCTAGTTGCTGTAAAACTTCAATTTCTGTATAATCTTCATCTTGTAAATTATGAGTTAAATCAAACAAAGTTTTGAGATCTATTGCTTGATCAATTTTTAGTGGGGTTTCTTCCAATTCCTCCGTGATGTCCTTTTCAGGAGTAAATACTGGCTTTTTCTTTTGCTGTGTATGATATTTTAGCAATTTTAATTTTCTTACAAATTTATAAATATCAATGCGAGTATCCCCAAAGTTGTGGTGAATTTCAGGGCAAAATGAGAGGCCTTTATTCAGGGTTTGTAATTCAAACTTCGTTAATTCATAGTCCAAGAGATTGACTACTAAATTTGATGATTTTGTTGTTTCCTCAAGCTTCTGAGAAGGTATTGTCTTTTGCCTATTTCTTTTTGCTCTTCTTGTTTTTCTCTTGTTGACCCTACCTGATTTTGTTTGTTTCCATAACCACGCCCTCTGATTCTGCCTCTTCCTCTTGATAATCTCTGATCCATGTAAAGAACTTGCATTTCCTCTAAAAAAGTATTGCTAGTATCAGTATTTTCCCCTTCACTAAGTTCCACTTCTGATTCAGTCGAAGTCTCTTCTCCACTATGATTCGATTGTCCTCTATTATATATATATATTGTATTGTATTGTATTGTATTGTAATCGTATTTATATAGCGCTTACTACCCCTGACGAGGCGTCAAAGCGCGTTTCGATGAGTAGCACGCTACTCCGGAACCCAACAAGAATTAGTGATGGATTAGTATCATTTAATAATGAGTACAGTTTTAGTATTATTATGAGTTAATTTGAGCCGCGGATATGAGAGTTTGTTAGTTAGATTGACTGGAGTAATGGAGGGGTGGAGGAGGAAAGAAATCCAGAAGTGTTAATTGGGAGAATATCCTTCATTTACTCAACCCAAAGGCTTGGGATGAATAAAGGGGGGCGGAGGGGGTAGAGTATGTGGAAGGGTTAGGGAGAGCATAGTAGCAGAGTGAGGTTTGGTGAGTTAGATGTGGAGGTGGAGGGAAGAGCTTAGGCAGAGATATTTAGGAGATGAAAGTGGTCGAAGGGATTTGGGATGAGTCAGAGTGAGAATGGAGGATAGTTTGATAGAGACATGACATAAGAGTGATGAGTAGATAAGTGTGATAAGATGAGAGCAGAAATTCATAGATATCTAGTATAACAACCCAAAAACCAGGAGCCATGCAATGATCCACGAACATGCCAAGCACAGAAACAACATATACACATACATGCACATATATATATATATATATTTATACACACACACACACACATGAATACACACACATATGCACATACAATACATAATTAGAATCATGGGTAAAAAAATACTTAGTCAGACAGGTTTAACCCCTTCTGTGCCGTGGACGTAGTGGTTACGTCCCGCGGCACAGTGCTGCTGTGCCGAGGACGTAACCACTACGTCCTTGGCACACAGCCCAGAGGGAGCGCTCTCGCTCCCTCTGTGTGCTTCCCCCCACCCCCCCAAAGTCAGGGATGGAAGGGGAAGCCCTTCCCCTTCCACCCCCGGCCCCCCCACCCCCCCATAATGACGTCAGCGCGCGATCGCGCGCTGACTTCATTATGGGGATTTCGCCGCACAGGAAGCCATTTGCTTCCTGTGCGGCGACGAGGAAAGAGGTGAGTTCCTCTTCCCGGTGGGTGGGGGGTTTGGGCTAAAGAGGCACCGGGGGAAAGGAAAGGCTTTTCCTTTCCCCCGGTGTCTCTTTGAGCATTCCTGCTGCCCGATCGCATTGCGATCGGGCAGCAGGAATGCCCACTAGACACCAGGGATTTGTTTTTTTTGTTGTTTGCTCGTGTTTCTTGCTGGCGGGGAGCGGCCCCTTGGGCAAGGGTCGCTCCCCTTGTGGGGGCAATTAGTTACGGCCATTTCTGCCCCCCTTGGGGGCAGATTGGCCTACTTTTTAGGCGGATCTGCCCCCAAGGGGGGCAGAAACCACTGGATCACCAGGGAATTATATTTTCTGTGCAGGTATGTTGGGAGGGGGTGCCCCCTTGGGCAAGGGGCGCCCCCCCCAAGGGGGCAGAGAACTGTTGGCCATTTCTGCCCCCCTTGGGGGCAGATCGGCCTATTTTTTTTAGGTCCATCTGCCCCCAAGGGGGGCAGAAGCCACTTAGGCACCAGGGATTGTGTGTGTAGTGGATGGGGGGGCGCCCCCTTGGGCAAGGGTCGCTCCCCTTTGGGGGGCATGTCTTTTAGGGCCATTTCTGCCCCCCTTGAGGGCAGATCAGCCTATTATTTTTAGGTTGATCTGCCCCAAGGGGGGCAGAAACCACTAGAACGCCAGGGATGTTTTTTTATGTGTTTATTTTTGTGGGGGGGCGTCCCCTTGGGCACGGGGCGCCCCCCCAAGGGGGGCATTGACCTGTTGGCCATTTCTGCCCCCCCTGGGGGCAGATGGGCCTATTTTTCTAGACCCACCTGCCCCCAAGGGGGGCAGAAGCCACGTAGACACCAGGGATAGTGTGTGTGTGTGTGTGTGTTAGTGGATGGGGGGGGGCTTGGGCAAGGGTCGCCCCCCACTTTGGGGGCACATGTACCCAGGCCATTTCTGCACCCCTTGGAGACAGATCAGCCTATTATTTTTAGGCTGATCTGCCCCCAAGGGGGGCAGAAACCACTAGAACGCCAGGGATATTTTTTTATGTGTTTATTTTTGTGGGTGGGGTGTCCCCTTGGGCACGGGGCGCCCCCCCAAGGGGGGCATTGACCTGTTGGCCATTTCTGCCCCCCCTGGGGGCAGATGGGCCTATTTTTCTAGACCCACCTGCCCCCAAGGGGGGCAGAAGCCACGTAGACACCAGGGATAGTGTGTGTGTGTGTGTTAGTGGATGGGGGGGGGGCTTGGGCAAGGGTCGCCCCCCACTTTGGGGGCACATGTACCCAGGCCATTTCTGCACCCCTTGGAGACAGATCAGCCTATTATTTTTAGGCTGATCTGCCCCCAAGGGGGGCAGAAACCACTAGAACGCCAGGGATTTTTTTTTATGCGTTTATTTTTGTGGGGGGGCGTCCCCTCGGGCACGGGGCGCCCCCCCAAGGGGGGCATTGACCTGTTGGCCATTTCTGCCCCCCCTGGGGGCAGATGGGCCTATTTTTCTAGACCCACCTGCCCCCAAGGGGGGCAGAAGCCACGTAGACACCAGGGATAGTGTGTGTGTGTGTGTGTGTTAGTGGATGGGGGGGGGGCTTGGGCAAGGGTCGCCCCCCACTTTGGGGGCACATGTACCCAGGCCATTTCTGCACCCCTTGGAGACAGATCAGCCTATTATTTTTAGGCTGATCTGCCCCCAAGGGGGGCAGAAACCACTAGAACGCCAGGGATTTTTTTTTATGTGTTTATTTTTGTGGGGGGGGCGTCCCCTCGGGCACGGGGCGCCCCCCCAAGGGGGGCATTGACCTGTTGGCCATTTCTGCCCCCCCTGGGGGCAGATGGGCCTATTTTTCTAGACCCACCTGCCCCCAAGGGGGGCAGAAGCCACGTAGACACCAGGGATAGTGTGTGTGTGTGTGTGTGTTAGTGGATGGGGGGGGGCTTGGGCAAGGGTCGCCCCCCACTTTGGGGGCACATGTACCCAGGCCATTTCTGCACCCCTTGGAGACAGATCAGCCTATTATTTTTAGGCTGATCTGCCCCCAAGGGGGGCAGAAACCACTAGAACGCCAGGGATTTTTTTTAATGTGTTTATTTTTGTGGGGGGGTGTCCCCTTGGGCATGGGGCGCCCCCCCAAGGGGGGCATTGACCTGTTGGCCATTTCTGCCCCCCCTGGGGGCAGATGGGCCTATTTTTCTAGACCCACCTGCCCCCAAGGGGGGCAGAAGCCACGTAGACACCAGGGATAGTGTGTGTGTGTGTGTGTGTGTTAGTGGATGGGGGGGGCTTGGGCAAGGGTCGCCCCCCACTTTGGGGGCACATGTACCCAGGCCATTTCTGCACCCCTTGGAGACAGATCAGCCTATTATTTTTAGGCTGATCTGCCCCCAAGGGGGGCAGAAACCACTAGAACGCCAGGGATTTTTTTTTATTTGTTTATTTTTGTGGGGGGGCGTCCCCTTGGTCACGGGGCGCCCCCCCAAGGGGGGCATTGACCTGTTGGCCATTTCTACACCCCCTGGGGGCAGATGGGCCTATTTTCTTAGGCCCACCTGCCCCCAAGGGGGCAGAAGCCACTTAGGCACCAGGGATAGTGTTGTGTGTGTTTTTTTTGTTTTTTTTTGTTTGAGGGCTGTCCCCTTTGGCAAGGGTCGCTCTCCATGGGGACACAGTACTAAAGGTATTTTCTGGCTTCCTTGGGGCAGACAGGCCTATTTTTTTAGTAGGCCCATCTGCCCCTATGACAGAATCCACTTAGGCACCAATTTCTAAAATGTTTGATGGTGGGGTGTTTGTCAACTGAAGAAGTCTTTGCATTTGTGATAAAAAAAAAATTCCTCCTTTTTGTTCTAGTTCAAAGCTTTTGCTTTATTTGCTGTGGCTCCTTGCGGTTTTGGCGGTGGTTGACCTGTAGTTTGCACAGTTGCATGTTTTAGGTAAGTAAAAACAATTTACTCCAAAGGAGTATTGTTGCCATGCATGAATGACATGTTTGTAGGGGGTGTACTAAATGCAGGATTGTGTGTGAAATTGTCCTTAGGTTTGTGCACAATGATATTTGTTGTGTCTTATTTCTAATTTGCCTTTCTTTCTTTCTTTTTAGTGGGATATCATTGGTGATTGCTGTGTAGTTGCTGGTGAATCAAGCTTTTTCAGGCAAGTGAGCGGTATAGTTTTTGAGTTTGTAACTCTTACTAACAAAGCTACACTTTGTTACTTGTCTTACACAGTGCTGGTTGTTGGTGGTGAATTTGTCCAGTTAATTTTAGCAGGAGAGATCATGGCTAGCCGCAGGATGACCGCTCAGCAGGTGGTTGGTATGCTTTTTGAGTCACAGTCTGATCATGACTATGAGACGGACTCTGCATCTGAGGCAGAGGAGGAAGTCAGAGATTCTGGCAGTGATGTTTCTGTTGGAGGGGAATCTTCTGATGATGAAGCCACACTCAGTGCAGATGAAGGTTCTGTTTTAGAGGAGGACATTGATGTGCCAATAGTGCAGCAACCTGGGGCTGAAAGGTTTCCCGTTAGAAGACCTGATGTCTGGGTTGCCCCAAACATGGAGCAGCCAGAGTTGCCTGCCTTTACTGGTCTCCCGGGGTGTAACGCCAATACAGAGAACTTTATGCCTATCAATTTCTTTGAGTTATTCATGGATGATGTGTTTTTGGAAGAGATTGTTGAGCAGACTAATTTGTATGCGGAGCAGCATTTGAGGGACAACGCTGCTAGACTTAGGCCACACTCTAGAGCTGCCCAGTGGATTCCCACAAATTTGGAGGAGCTAAAAAAGTTTTTGGGTTTGACTTTTTTGATGGGGTTGATAAGGAAGCCGTCACTGGCTTCTTATTGGTCTACTAGTCCCTTGATGGCAACAGCTATATTTCCAGCTACCATGAGTCGTAATCGGTATTTGCTTCTTCTTAGGATGCTGCATTTTGTTGACAATGCATTAGCCTTGCCACGAGATCACCCAGATTCTGACCGTCTTTTTAAGATTAGGCCTGTCCTTGATCATTTTGTAGATCGGTTTTCGGAGGTCTATGTTCCAGGCAAAGAGATAAGTGTGGACGAGTCTTTGGTCCTCTTCAAGGGTCGTTTGGTTTTTAGGCAGTACATTCCTAGCAAAAGGGCACGATATGGAATTAAATTGTATATGCTGTCTGAAAGTAGGACAGGATATGTGTATAGTTTCCGTGTGTACACTGGTAGGGATTCCAATATTGACCCCCCTGGTTGTCCTCCCACTTTTGGAGTTACTGAGAAAATAGTGTGGGATCTTGGTAGACGACTGTTCAACAAAGGTCACCATTTGTATGTAGATAACTTCTACACTGGTGTGCAGTTGTTCAAGGAATTGTTTAGAGTGGACACAGTTGCTTGTGGCACAATCCGTTCTAACCGGAAAGGCTATCCAAGGGAGCTTGTCTGTAAAAAACTTGAGAGGGGACAGTGCTGTGCCTTGCGGAACGAGGAGCTGCTAGCTTTGAAATTTTCAGACAAGAGGGATGTCTACATGCTAAGTACCATCCATGATGAGAGTACTTCCCCTGTGACTGTTTGGGGCCAGGTTGCTGAAGTGCGCAAACCTGTGTGCATTTTAGATTATAATAAGCACATGGGAGGTGTAGATAGAGTTGACCAGAGGTTGGAACCTTATACTGCTATTCGTAAGTCTTATGTTTGGTATAAGAAGTTAGCACTTCACCTCTTCCACTTAGCAACCTTCAATGCTTTTATTGTGTTTAGGGATAGGTCTCCAGACTCAAAGATGACATTTGTGAAATTTCAGGAGTCAGTGATAGAGAGCCTTATTGTGGTGGAACAGGCCAGAGTTCCTAGAGAAGCAGTGGTGGAGGATGTGGCTAGATTGAAAGATCGCCACTTTGCTGAGCACATTCCTCCCACACCCAAAAAAGACTTTCCAGCTAAGAAATGTAGAGTGTGTTTTCGAAGAGGTATCCGGAGGGAGACTCGAATGTACTGCCCAGATTGTCCTTCAAAGCCTGGGCTGTGTGTCGGTGCTTGTTTTAAGAATTACCACACCCAGAAGAATTTCTGGGAACAACCATGAGTGTAAACTCATGTCTGTTTTGTATTTTCATGTGTTTAGTTTCATGGTTAGCATTTCTGTCATGTTGTTAGTTAGAGCTTTTGTGTTTGTTGTTTTGTAATTCTTTCTACTTAGTTAGGGGTTCCTCTGTTAAAAAAAAAAAAAATATGATGCCATTGTGTGTGGAGTGGGGCTTGGCTGAGACTGTACATATTGACTTGATGTTGGCTACTGCAACACACTGCAAGCCAAACACCAGTCCACACACTCCCATCAGCTGGTGTGATTGTTGTATCAGGCATGTGGGCGTATGTAAGTGATGGGCCCTTGAGTGGCGCTGTCTGTCGATGTGAGTGTTGTAATGTGCTGGGCCCGTGGCTGGCGGTGTGAATGGCCTTGTGTGTGTCATGTATGAAAGTTGTGTGAATGGACTGTAAAGCGGTTGGTGCCTTGTCGCGGCTTTACAGCTCACGAGCTGTGAGTCATTGGTTCAGTTTTTTGCCTTTCAGTTACTAACAGTGCTTTTCATTTTTGTGAAAGCTCTTGTTAGTAAAATTTGATCCACTGAACCATCACTCACCCTCGTGCCAAATCCAACCAGTATGTGTGGTAAAAATGACCAAACCTGCTCCGCTGTAATCAGGCGTCGCAGCACACCTATGACACGCTAGGTGCCTCAGGTGGGACCCCGATGATGAAGCATGCCACCAACTTGGTTGGTGGGTGAGGGGTCTTTTTCACATAACCTAAGTGTGTTTCTTTTCAAAATTTTAGTGTTTGGCACATCACGGACGTATGTGGGCACATCAAAACGATATATTACAAAACTACCTGTGTTTGGGGGGGGAGAGGGCACCTATGTTTTTGGTCCTGTGTGCGGCCTTCATCTAGGGAAACCTACCAAACCCAGACATTTTTTAAAACTAGACACCCCAAGGAGTCTAGGGAGGAGTGGCTTGCGTGGATCCCCCAACATTTTCTTACCCAGACTCCTCTGTAAACCTCAAAATGTGCTTAAAAAAAGCATATTTTCCTGACTTTTCTTCGTACGATCACCACTCCAGCACAAAATTCCTACTCCCCAGTGTTCCCCTCAGTCTCCCAAATAAAATGACACCTCACGTATGTGGGTCCCCAAAGCGGAGTCAGTCTAAAGATGTATAAAAGAATATGTCCTTATAAACTCGCAGTACTATCCCCTGTATCTCTACAAGTTTTGGGCCTTATTCTGTTGGAGGCACCTGGCCCACCCACACAACTGAGGTATCATTTTTATCGGGAGACTTGGGGGAACGCTGGGTGGAAGGAAATTTGTGGCTCCACTCAGATTCCAGAACTTTCTGTCACCGAAATGTGTGAAAAATGCGTTTTTTTAGCCAATATTTGAGGTTTGGAAAGGATTCTGGGTAACAGAACCTGGTCAGAGCCCCTCAAGTCACCCCATCTTGGATTCCCCTAGGTCTCTAGTTTTCAGAAATGCACAGGTTTGGTAGGTTTCCCTAGGTGCTGGCTGAGCTACAGGCCAAAAACTACAGGTAGGCACTGTTTTCAATGAAAAAATGTGATGTGTCCACGCTGCGCTTTGGGGCGTTTCCTGTCGCGGGCGCTAGGCCTACCCACACAAGTGAGGTATCATTTTTATCGGGAGACGTGGGGGAACGCTGGGTGGAAGGAAATTTGTGGCCCCTCTCAGATTCCAGAACTTTCTGCCACAGAAATGTGAGGAACATGTGTTTTTTTAGCCAAATTTTGAGCTTTGCAAAGGATTCTGGGTAACAGAACCTGGTCCGAGCCCCGCCAGTCACCCCTCCTTGGATTCCCCTAGGTCTCTAGTTTTCAGAAATGCACAGGTTTGGTAGGTTTCCCTAGGTGGCGGCTGAGCTACAGGCCAAAATCTACAGGTAGGCACTTTGCTAAAAACAGGTCTGTTTTCTGTGATGTGTCCACGTTGCGCTTTGGGGCGTTTCCTGTCGCGGGCGCTAGGCCTACCCACACAAGTGAGGTATCATTTTTATCGGGAGACGTGGGGGAACGCTGGGTGGAAGGAAATTTGTGGCTCCTCTCAGATTCCAGAACTTTCTGCCACAGAAATGTGAGGAACATGTGTTTTTTTAGCCAATTTTTGAGCTTTGCAAAGGATTCTGGGTAACAGAACCTGGTCCGAGCCCCGCCAGTCACCCCTCCTTGGATTCCCCTATGTCTCTAGTTTTCAGAAATGTACAGGTTTGGTAGGTTTCCCTAGGTGCCGGCTGAGCTAGAGGCCAAAATCTACAGGTAGTCACTTCGCAAAAAACACCTCTGTTTTCTTCCAAAATTTTGGTGGTGTCCACGTTGCGCTTTGGGGCGTTTCCTGTCGCGGGCGCTAGGCCTACCCACGCAAGTGAGGTATCATTTTTATCGGGAGACTTGGGGGAACGCTGGGTGGCAGGAAATTTGTGGCTCCTCCCAGATTCCAGAACTTTCTGCCACAGAAATGTGAGGAACATGTGTTTTTTTAGCCAATTTTTGAGCTTTGCAAAGGATTCTGGGTAACAGAACCTGGTCCGAGCCCCGCCAGTCACCCCTCCTTGGATTCCCCTAGGTCTCTAGTTTTCAGAAATGCACAGGTTTGGTAGGTTTCCCTAGGTGGCGGCTGAGCTACAGGCCAAAATCTACAGGTAGGCACTTTGCTAAAAACAGGTCTGTTTTCTGTGATGTGTCCACGTTGCGCTTTGGGGCGTTTCCTGTCGCGGGCGCTAGGCCTACCCACACAAGTGAGGTATCATTTTTATCGGGAGACGTGGGGGAACGCTGGGTGGAAGGAAATTTGTGGCTCCTCTCAGATTCCAGAACTTTCTGCCACAGAAATGTGAGGAACATGTGTTTTTTTAGCCAATTTTTGAGCTTTGCAAAGGATTCTGGGTAACAGAACCTGGTCCGAGCCCCGCCAGTCACCCCTCCTTGGATTCCCCTAGGTCTCTAGTTTTCAGAAATGCACAGGTTTGGTAGGTTTCCCTAGGTGGCGGCTAAGCTACAGGCCAAAATCTACAGGTAGGCACTTCGCTAAAAACAGGTCTGTTTTCTTCCAAAATTTTGGTGGTGTCCACGTTGCGCTTTGGGGCGTTTCCTGTCGCGGGCGCTAGGCCTACCCACGCAAGTGAGGTATCATTTTTATCGGGAGACTTGGGGGAACGCTGGGTGGAAGGAAATTTGTGGCTCCTCCCAGATTCCAGAACTTTCTGCCACAGAAATGTGAGGAACATGTGTTTTTTTAGCCAATTTTTGAGCTTTGCAAAGGATTCTGGGTAACAGAACCTGGTCCGAGCCCCGCCAGTCACCCCTCCTCGGATTCCCCTAGGTCTCTAGTTTTCAGAAATGCACAGGTTTGGTAGGTTTCCCTAGGTGGCGGCTGAGCTACAGGCCAAAATCTACAGGTAGGCACTTTGCTAAAAACAGGTCTGTTTTCTGTGATGTGTCCACGTTGCGCTTTGGGGCGTTTCCTGTCGCGGGCGCTAGGCCTACCCACACAAGTGAGGTATCATTTTTATCGGGAGACGTGGGGGAACGCTGGGTGGAAGGAAATTTGTGGCTCCTCTCAGATTCCAGAACTTTCTGCCACAGAAATGTGAGGAACATGTGTTTTTTTAGCCAATTTTTGAGCTTTGCAAAGGATTCTGGGTAACAGAACCTGGTCCGAGCCCCGCCAGTCACCCCTCCTTGGATTCCCCTAGGTCTCTAGTTTTCAGAAATGCACAGGTTTGGTAGGTTTCCCTAGGTGGCGGCTGAGCTACAGGCCAAAATCTACAGGTAGGCACTTCGCTAAAAACAGGTCTGTTTTCTTCCAAAATTTTGGTGGTGTCCACGTTGCGCTTTGGGGCGTTTCCTGTCGCGGGCGCTAGGCCTACCCACGCAAGTGAGGTATCATTTTTATCGGGAGACTTGGGGGAACGCTGGGTGGAAGGAAATTTGTGGCTCCTCCCAGATTCCAGAACTTTCTGCCACAGAAATGTGAGGAACATGTGTTTTTTTAGCCAATTTTTGAGCTTTGCAAAGGATTCTGGGTAACAGAACCTGGTCCGAGCCCCGCCAGTCACCCCTCCTTGGATTCCCCTAGGTCTCTAGTTTTCAGAAATGCACAGGTTTGGTAGGTTTCCCTAGGTGGCGGCTGAGCTACAGGCCAAAATCTACAGGTAGGCACTTTGCTAAAAACAGGTCTGTTTTCTGTGATGTGTCCACGTTGCGCTTTGGGGCGTTTCCTGTCGCGGGCGCTAGGCCTACCCACACAAGTGAGGTATCATTTTTATCGGGAGACGTGGGGGAACGCTGGGTGGAAGGAAATTTGTGGCTCCTCTCAGATTCCAGAACTTTCTGCCACAGAAATGTGAGGAACATGTGTTTTTTTAGCCAATTTTTGAGCTTTGCAAAGGATTCTGGGTAACAGAACCTGGTCCGAGCCCCGCCAGTCACCCCTCCTTGGATTCCCCTAGGTCTCTAGTTTTCAGAAATGCACAGGTTTGGTAGGTTTCCCTAGGTGGCGGCTGAGCTACAGGCCAAAATCTACAGGTAGGCACTTCGCTAAAAACAGGTCTGTTTTCTTCCAAAATTTTGGTGGTGTCCACGTTGCGCTTTGGGGCGTTTCCTGTCGCGGGCGCTAGGCCTACCCACGCAAGTGAGGTATCATTTTTATCGGGAGACTTGGGGGAACGCTGGGTGGAAGGAAATTTGTGGCTCCTCCCAGATTCCAGAACTTTCTGCCACAGAAATGTGAGGAACATGTGTTTTTTTAGCCAATTTTTGAGCTTTGCAAAGGATTCTGGGTAACAGAACCTGGTCCGAGCCCCGCCAGTCACCCCTCCTTGGATTCCCCTAGGTCTCTAGTTTTCAGAAATGCACAGGTTTGGTAGGTTTCCCTAGGTGGCGGCTGAGCTACAGGCCAAAATCTACAGGTAGGCACTTTGCTAAAAACAGGTCTGTTTTCTGTGATGTGTCCACGTTGCGCTTTGGGGCGTTTCCTGTCGCGGGCGCTAGGCCTACCCACACAAGTGAGGTATCATTTTTATCGGGAGACGTGGGGGAACGCTGGGTGGAAGGAAATTTGTGGCTCCTCTCAGATTCCAGAACTTTCTGCCACAGAAATGTGAGGAACATGTGTTTTTTTAGCCAATTTTTGAGCTTTGCAAAGGATTCTGGGTAACAGAACCTGGTCCGAGCCCCGCCAGTCACCCCACCTTGGATTCCCCTAGGTCTCTAGTTTTCAGAAATGCACAGGTTTGGTAGGTTACCCTAGGTGGCGGCTGAGCTACAGGCCAAAATCTACAGGTAGGCACTTCGCTAAAAACAGGTCTGTTTTCTTCCAAAATTTTGGGGGTGTCCACGTTGCGCTTTGGGGCGTTTCCTGTCGCGGGCGCTAGGCCTACCCACGCAAGTGAGGTATCATTTTTATCGGGAGACTTGGGGGAACGCTGGGTGGAAGGAAATTTGTGGCTCCTCCCAGATTCCAGAACTTTCTGCCACAGAAATGTGAGGAACATGTGTTTTTTTAGCCAATTTTTGAGCTTTGCAAAGGATTCTGGGTAACAGAACCTGGTCCGAGCCCCGCCAGTCACCCCTCCTTGGATTCCCCTAGGTCTCTAGTTTTCAGAAATGCACAGGTTTGGTAGGTTTCCCTAGGTGGCGGCTGAGCTAGAGGCCAAAATCTACAGGTAGGCACTTTGCTAAAAACAGGTCTGTTTTCTGTGATGTGTCCACGTTGCGCTTTGGGGCGTTTCCTGTCGCGGGCGCTAGGCCTACCCACACAAGTGAGGTATCATTTTTATCGGGAGACGTGGGGGAACGCTGGGTGGAAGGAAATTTGTGGCTCCTCTCAGATTCCAGAACTTTCTGCCACAGAAATGTGAGGAACATGTGTTTTTTTAGCCAATTTTTGAGCTTTGCTAAGGATTCTGGGTAACAGAACCTGGTCCGAGCCCCGCCAGTCACCCCTCCTTGGATTCCCCTAGGTCTCTAGTTTTCAGAAATGTACAGGTTTGGTAGGTTTCCCTAGGTGCCGGCTGAGCTAGAGGCCAAAATCTACAGGTAGTCACTTCGAAAAAACACCTCTGTTTTCTTCCAAAATTTTGGTGGTGTCCACGTTGCGCTTTGGGGCGTTTCCTGTCGCGGGCGCTAGGCCTACCCACGCAAGTGAGGTATCATTTTTATCGGGAGACTTGGGGGAACGCTGGGTGGAAGGAAATTCGTGGCTCCTCTCAGATTCCAGAACTTTCTGTCACTCAAATGTGAGGAAAATGCGTTTTTTTAGCCAAAATATGAGGTTTGCAAAGGATTCTGGGTAACAGAACCTGGTCCGAGCCCCGCCAGGCACCCCTCCTTGGATTCCCCTAGGTCTCTAGTTTTCAGAAATGCACAGGTTTGGTAGGTTTCCCTAGGTGGCGGCTGAGCTAGAGGCCAAAATCTACAGGTAGGCACTTTGCTAAAAACAGGTCTGTTTTCTGTGATGTGTCCACGTTGCGCTTTGGGGCGTTTCCTGTCGCGGGCGCTAGGCCTACCCACACAAGTGAGGTATCATTTTTATCGGGAGACGTGGGGGAACGCTGGGTGGAAGGAAATTTGTGGCTCCTCTCAGATTCCAGAACTTTCTGCCACAGAAATGTGAGGAACATGTGTTTTTTTAGCCAATTTTTGAGCTTTGCAAAGGATTCTGGGTAACAGAACCTGGTCCGAGCCACACAAATCACCCCATCTTGGATTCCCCTAGGTCTCTAGTTTTCAGAAATGCACAGGTTTGGTAGGTTTCCCTAGGTGGCGGCTGAGCTAGAGGCCAAAATCTACAGGTAGGCACTTTGCTAAAAACAGGTCTGTTTTCTGTGATGTGTCCACGTTGCGCTTTGGGGCGTTTCCTGTCGCGGGCGCTAGGCCTACCCACACAAGTGAGGTATAATTTTTATCGGGAGACGTGGGGGAACGCTGGGTGGAAGGACATTTGTGGCTCCTCTCAGATTCCAGCACTTTCTGCCACAGAAATGTGAGGAACATGTGTTTTTTTAGCCAATTTTTGAGCTTTGCAAAGGATTCTGGGTAACAGAACCTGGTCCGAGCCACACAAATCACCCCATCTTGGATTCCCCTAGGTCTCTAGTTTTCAGAAATGCACAGGTTTGGTAGGTTTCCCTAGGTGGCGGCTGAGCTAGAGGCCAAAATCTACAGGTAGGCACTTTGCTAAAAACAGGTCTGTTTTCTGTGATGTGTCCACATTGCGCTTTGGGGTGTTTCCTGTCGCGGGCGCTAGGCCTACCCACACAAGTGAGGTATCATTTTTATCGGGAGACGTGGGGGAACGCTGGGTGGAAGGAAATTTGTGGCTCCTCTCAGATTCCAGAACTTTCTGCCACAGAAATGTGAGGAACATGTGTTTTTTTAGCCAAATTTTGAGGTTTGCAAAGGATTCTGGGTAACAGAACCTGGTCCGAGCCACACAAATCACCCCATCTTGGATTCCCCTAGGTCTCTAGTTTTCAGAAATGCACAGGTTTGGTAGGTTTCCCTAGGTGGCGGCTGAGCTAGAGGCCAAAATCTACAGGTAGGCACTTTGCTAAAAACAGGTCTGTTTTCTGTGATGTGTCCACGTTGCGCTTTGGTGCGTTTCCTGTCGCGGGCGCTAGGCCTACCCACACAAGTGAGGTATCATTTTTATCGGGAGACTTGGGGAAACATAGAATAGCAAAACAAGTGTTATTGCCCTTTGTCTTTCTCTACATTTTTCCCTTCCAAATGTAAGACAGTGTGTAAAAAAGACGTCTATTTGAGAAATGCCCTGTAATTCACATGCTAGTATGGGCAGCCCGGAATTCAGAGATGTGCAAATAACCACTGCTTCTCAACACCTTATCTTGTGCCCATTTTGGAAATACAAAGGTTTTCTTGATAGCTATTTTTTACTCTTTATATTTCAGCAAATGAATTGCTGTATACCCAGCATAGAATGAAAACCCACTGCAGGGTGCAGGTCATTTATTGGCTCTGGGTACCTAGAGTTCTTGATGAACCTACAAGCCCTATATATCCCCGCAACCAGAAGAGTCCAGCAGACGTAACGGTATATTGCTTTCGAAAATCTGACATTGCAGGAAAAAGTTACAGAGTAAAACTTAGAGAAAAATTGATGTTTTTTTCACCTCAATATGAATATTTTTCTTTTTCAGTTGCTATTTTCTGTAGGAAACCCTTGTAGGATCTACACAAATTACCCCTTGCTGAATTCAGAATTTTGTCTAATTTTCAGAAATGTTGCGGTTTATGGGATCCAGCATTGGTTTCATGCCCATTTCTGTCACTGACTGGAAGGAGGCTGAAAGCACAAAAAATCGTAAAAATGGGGTATGTCCCAGTAAAATGCCAAAATTGGGTTGAAAAATTGGGTTTTCTGATTCAAGTCTGCCTGTTCCTGAAAGCTGGGAAGCTGGTGATTTTATCACCGCAAACCCTTTGTTGATGCCCTTTTCAGGGAAAAAACCACAAGCCTTCTTCTGCAGCCCATTTTTCCAATTTTTTTTAAAAAAATGAAATTTTCACTGTTTTTTGGCTAATTTATTGGCCTCCTTCTGGGGAACCCACAAAGTCTGGGTACCTCTAGAATCCCTAGGATGTTGGAAAAAAAGGACGCAAGTTTGGCATGGGTAGCTTATGTGAACAAAAAGTTATGAGGGCCTAAGCGTGAACTGCTCCAAATAGCCAAAAAAAGGCTCGGCACAGGAGGGGGAAAAGGCCTGGCAGCGAAGGGGTTAAAAGAGTGTGTGTGTATTTTATTGTTATGACAGTAGCAATACATATTTTCCAAAGAAACTATAAATAAATAGAAATATACATATAATCTGATAAAAATATTTATCCACATAGGCATATGCAGTTCATAGATTTGAAAAAGGAGGTTATGAAGGAAAGAACCAACTCTTGAGTAGTTTTCTGAAGACAAGAGAGTTATCTGTATAGTTGGGGGTAATGAATTCCATAGTTTGGCTGCTTGGACGGAGAAGGATGTACCACCTACAGTCTTTTTCTTGTATGGTGGTGTTCTAAGGCGGGGTGCCAGTCTTGAGCGGAGGGTTCTTTGTTGGATGTATTTGGTAATTTTCTTTCTGATAAAAAGCGGTCCTGTTCCATGTATAGCTTTGTGGGTGATACAAAGCAGCATGAAAGTGCATCTTCTGGCAACGGGTAACCAGTGTAGTGCTCTCAAGGCAGGGGAGATGTGGGCTTGCGGCTTGATATGTAGTAGTAGCCTGGCTGGGGAATTCTGGATACGTTGTAGTTTTTTCATAACAGATAGAGATGATCCATGGTAGAGGCTATTGGCATAATCCAGTTTGGATAATACAAGTGAGATAGTAGCTTGCACCTTGTGTGGAAATCCGAGGTGGGGGAAGATGCGTCGTAAAGTCTTTAAGGTGATGAAGCTTGTGCGTGCTAATTTGTCTACTTGGGCATTCATAGTTAGCTTGGAATCCATGGTGATTCCTAGGTTTTTAACTTCCTTGGATAATTGAGGAGGTGGTCCGAGATCGTCAGGCCAGACGCACAGAGGGTCATAATTTTTCCAGTCACCACATATGAGTATTTCTGTTTTGGAGGTATTTAGTTTGAGATGGCTCCAGGTCATCCACTGATCAACGGCTCTGAGGCAACTGAAGATTTGTGAGTTTTCAATGTTTTTGGGGTCTTCTAATTTAAGTAGTATTTGTGTGTCATCTGCATAGTTGTAGAATGTGAGATGGAAACCATTGATCAGTTCTAGTAAAGATATCATGTAGATGTTAAAAAGCAAAGGTGAGATGATTGACCCTTGGGGGACCCCTGTTTTTGTGAGGTAGGGTTCGGACAAGAAGGGGGGCGAGTGGATGATATTCGCTCTTTTTTGGAGATAGGAAGTAATCCAGTCGAGAGCAATCCCTTGTATGCCGGCTTCGTGGAGTCTTTGAGTTAGGGTGTCATGGTCAACCGTATCAAAGGCAGCTGAGAGGTCCAAGAGAAGTAGTGCAGCAACTCCATTTCGGTCGACTGTGTTTTTAAGATCGTCCCAGATTGCCATGAGTGCCGATTCAGTGCTTCTTCCTGGGCGGAATCCAGTTTGGAAGTCTGAAAGTATAGAATTGTCTTCAATGAATTGTCACATCTGGGCGAATGCTGCTCTTTCTATCAATTTGCCCAGGAAAGGTCCATTTGTGATAGGTCTGTAGTTGTTGGGGTCTTGCGGGTCTAGGTTTGTTTTCTTTAATAAAGGTCGTATGTATGCCTTTTTCAGGTCTGCAGGAAAAGTTCCTGAAGTTAAAGAGTTGTTGATGATTCTTCTTACAGGTGTGGCAGCAGAAGTAGATAGCAAGATGTTCTTGAAGATTTGTGGTGGGCAAGGGTCAGAAGGGCAACCAGAAGGTCTGCTTGCTTTGACCAAATCCATAAATTCATCCTGGGATATTTGTTTGAAGGACTGTAGAGGTTGGGATGGTTTATTCTTAAAGGGTATTTTAGTAAAGGGGTTGGTGCTGATGGTTTTCTTCTGTTTTAAATAGGAGTCCAATGTGTCTGCCTTGGTTGTGTAGTGAGTTGCCAATTTGTTTGTGAAATCTTGAGTGGTGGGATGACTTCCTTACATGCATGTAGGTTTTCGAAATTCATTGAGAATTTTATAAAATTCCTTGGTTGTAGATTGAGCATTTAGAATTCTGTCTGAGTAGTATCTTTTTTTAGCTTTTTTGATTGATGATTTGTATATCCTGTTAAGTTTGTGTAGCTGCAGTTTGTCTTGACTGTTGTTTGTTTTGAGCCAGGTCCACTGCAACTTTCGGATTTGTTGCTTTATCTTTTTAAGTTCTGTGTTTCTCCAAGGTGTTGGTTTTCTTTTGTTGTGTTTAGTTTTTCTGAGTGGTATTAGGACATCAAAAGCTTCCTGTAGCCACTCATAAGGTTTTGGTACAGAATTAATTGTATCTAGATCTGTGTTTGCTGTTAGTTGTGTTTCTAAGTGATCCAAATTGAGTTTGCTCCATGGTCGATAGGTGTATGTATGTAAGTGGTTGTGGGGTGTGTTGATTTGTGGAGTTGTCTGTCGGAAAGTTATCAGATGGTGGTCTGACCAGGTGGTTGGTGTAATGCTATGAATAGTAACGAGTTCAGGCTTAGCAAAAATGACATCTAGGATGTGACCAGCGATGTGTGTGGGATTGTGTACAATCTGATGTAGGTTCAATGCGAGTAGGCCAGTGGTGATAGCTTTTGGATGGGGCATATCTCTATATATAGAGACCTGTATTTTTTTGGGTAGTTGTAGGGTTTCCTTGGGGGCCAAAATGGCCCCCAGGGAAGCCCTACAACTACAAAAAAATAAATTGCCCCCACAGGGGGTCACCCTGCCTGTGGGCGACCCCCTGTCAATTTCGTTATTATATATATTTTTTAAATTAGCCCTTGGGGGTGGCGCGATTGTGCGCGATCATGCCCCCCCAGGGGGGGGCCCAACATTGACATTTAAAAATATGGCCTGGGGGGTGGCACGTTTTCCTAGGGGGGGTAACCCCCCCAAGTGAAATCCCTGGTGTCTAGTGGCGTTTCCTGGCCCTCGATCGCAGCTGTGCTGCGATCGAGGGCCAGGAAACGCGTTCAGGAAGGCCTCGTATGAAAGGGGAGAGTTTCCCCTTTCATACGAGGCCTTCCCGACCGTGGAGAAGGGCGTTTGGGGCCGTTTTCCCCATCGGAGCAGGAAGCGGCCCTACTGCCGCTTCCTGCTCCGATGGGGAAAACAACACTGTGACGTCAGCGTGCCTCGCGGCGCGCTGACGTCTCAAAGGGGTGGGTGGGGGTGGGGGGAGACACGGAAGCTCTTCTGTGTCTCCTATGGCTTAAAAAAAAAAAGAAAATCCTCGGGTGCGATAGACCCGAGTATTTTCGAACCCCCTCCCTGGTGTCGGCCACTGGTCGTGACCCGCACCAGGGAGGTACTGCGGGCGTCGGGCAGTGGCCGACGCCCGCATTAAAGGGGTTAAAGTCACAACGGGTTGGGGACCAGGGAACACAGAAGATCCCACGATGCAAGGCTCAAGGTGGCCAGGTGCAGGGCGTTTTCAATGTCTTGGATGCTGCGCGCAAAGGGAACCTTTGGAGCTGGAGGTAAGTCTTCTTCTTGGGGTCTTGTAGGATGTTGCTGGTGCTCTGGTGGAAGGTCCAGTGTGTCACTGAAGTCCTTTGACAGTGGCTTCCTCCTGGTCCATTTGCAGCTCTGGGAGAGCTGTTTTTGGTGATGTCCAATGTGCACTGGTTCGTACCTGGGGTATTGGCACAACTCAGCCACGGGAGGGTGCTGTGCCACCACACTTTGCACACTTTCAGGTCTCATCTTGGCTGTTGTTGGTGTGTCGTCAGGTTGCGACTTCCGGTTGTGGAGATATCATCTGGTCGGTGAAGTGTCCCCCACCGGTTTGCAGGTTCTTTGGGTTTCTTGAGTGGTACCTCCACTCAGGAGGGAGATCTCGGGCTATTTGCAAAGCCTGGAGGTCCTCAGGGTCTTTTGAGATCGGTCCAGTGGTCAGCTCCTCTGCAGCAGCGTTTGTTGGGACTCTGGTCAGCAAGCAGGGGTCTTGGAGCCTCTTCTGGTGCAGCAGGTCCTCTGTTCTCATCCTGACGGGTTCTTTGAAGTTGTCTTTGTTTTCTTTCAGATTAATCAAATTTCATGGTCTAGGGGAGCCCACTAAATACTGAATTTAGTGGGCGTTTCAGGGGGAACCTGGTAGTGTCCAAGGGACACTTACCCTTGGGTGGCTACACCTACTACAGTGACCACTTCCTGTGGGAAGGGTCACTTCCATAAACCTCATTGACTTTTTTCCTGCCATCCTATATGGAGGAAAATTAAATGGAGTGTCCACTTCACCTGCAAGACCCTAGGGGTGGTGCATGCTCAATAAGGCCACTCCTCCTACCCTTTGTCTGGTTTCATGCCTTTGCTCCTACCAAAACTTGGGGTTTACAAAGGGGGAAGCCATCTGCTGCTAGCAGCTGGCCTGGAGGCTCGAGTTTCAGGGGCAGCCGTGCCTTGAAGCTCACTGCCAGGGTGTTGCGCATTCCTGAGTCAGGGGGTGTTAGCTCCTCCACCCAGGAAGGGCATTGTTTTACAAACCAGAGAGCCATGGCTCTCTCCCAGGTTTGCATATTGGCTGTCTGGAATGGCAGGTTGGATGGAACCAGTCAGCAACTATGCCAGTTAGGTTAACTTTTGCAGGGGTGACCTCTAAGGTGGCCCCTGGGTACATTTAAGGTTAAATCCAATCTGAGTTGTTTGATACCAAGCAACACAGGGTACGGAGTGGCCATCATGTAACTGGGAACTCGTGTTTGACCAATATCCAGTACATGTACTTAAAATGGCTTCTCTGTTCACTCACTGTGTCGCAGGTTTGGCAAGGATACAGTGGGGTCATATTGCTCATGCAATTATGCCCTCACATATAATATGGTGCACCCTGCCTTAGGGCTGTAAGGCCTACCAGAGGAGTGGCTTACCCATATCATATGCAGTGTAGGGTAGACAGGGCATCCAAGGAGTGTGTCATGTCGAGTTTGCCTTTTTAGGTTTGCTCCAGTTCACTCAGCCTGCACTGGCAATGCTGGGTGCAGGGCCCTAGAGGGTGGCACAATCAGTGCTGCTGCCCTCAAGGGCCTACTCCTATTATCCCATGCTCTGGGTACTGGTGTACCCATTTACTAGGGTCTTACAGTGATTTAGTAGGGTCGTACAGTGATAGGTAAGAGTGTATCCAATTGTGACAAGCATCACAACAGATGTAGGTGAAGAGTTCCGGCCGAGGGAACCTGGTTAGCAGGGTCCCTGGGCACTACCAACTTCTAGGACTCATCAACATCAGGCAAAAAGTGGGGGGCTAACCATGTAAAAAGAGGCCTCCTCTCACACCAGCTCCCTTTGTGTCACTGTCTAGAGGGAATTCTCAAACAACCCAACTGTCAGTCTGACTCAGACTTGCATTCACCAAACAAGTAGAAACACAGAATGGTTAAGCAAGAAAATGCCCACTTTCTAAACGTGGCATTTTCAAACTGACAATCTAAAAAACAATTTTACCAAAAGATGTATTTTTAAATTGTAAGTTCAGAGACCCCAAACTCCACATCTCTATCTGATCCCAATGGGAAACTGTACTTAAATGATATATTTAAACGCAGTCCCCATGTTAACCTATTGGAGAGCTAGGCCTTGCAATAGTGAAAACTAAATTTGGCAGTATTTTACTATCATGACATGTAAAGCACACCAATACATGTCCTACCTTTTAAACACATGTCCTAATTTTAAATACATTGTAGCCTGCCCATGGGGCTACCAGGGCCCACACTCGGGGTGCCTTACATGTACAAAAAGCGAAGGTTTAGGCCTGGCAAGTGGGTACACTTGCCAGGGTTAATTGGCAGTTTAAAACTGCACACACAGACACTGCAGGGGCAGGTCTAAGCCATGTTTACAGGGCTACTCATGTGGGTGGCACAATCAGTGCTGTAGGCCCACTAGTAGCATTGTATTTACAGGCCCTGGGCACCTCTAGTGCACTTTACTAGGGACTTACTAGTAAACCAAATATGCCAATCGTGGAAAAGCCAATCACCAAGACAATTTACACAGAGAGCATTTGCACTTTAGCACTGGTCAGCAGTGGTAAAGTGACCAGAGTACCAAAACTAGCAAAAATGAAGTCCAGCACACAGTCAAAAAACTATAGGAGGCAACAGCAAAAAGACAGGGCAAACCACACCAAGGATGCCAGGTCTAACACTTGACATTTTCTTAGCAATTGTATTTCAACAAATTGCCTTTAATTGGAAATGTTCCTCTGAACTTTCCTATAAGACTTAGTAGGATTGCATCTGTTATCATCATAAGTTAAATACTACTTATAAGTCTTATACTGCTCATTATTTATGGTTACCTTTGACTTATTTTCTCTGTACTGAAAATTGTATATCATCTACAGTTTGTACATTGGCTGGAAATTTCCATCCACCATGAATATTGATCTCTCTGTTGTTCCTTATTATTCATAATTTAGTATTGTTTAATGTTACTATTGATATACGTATATTATTTTCAGGAAGTGTGTATTGGTTTACAATTGATCAGGACAGTTTTTCTCAGACATATGCAACTGATGTTTCTATGATTTTTCCTCCCATTTTCTCTCCTCCAGTTGAAAAAACAAAAGACTTTAGTTGTTTAGTTTGAACTTTAACAGTGTAACAGATGTATATGTTATTCTTGCTGTTCAAACATCTGTGTTTATATTGTTATTTAAATAAAGGCTTTAAAACACTCAGTTGTCTATGGGGAGCTTATAATATTGCCTTGAAGTTGTATGTCTTGGATTAAGTGATGTCTATGACTTAATTGTGTAAATGTGCATATGCGTTTGTTGCTAAGCAGTTAAAGTTGTTATCTGACTCACTGCAGTCCAGGATCAGGGATAGATAAGAGATATTATGGTAATAGTTGTCTGCTAAGGTTTTGTGGTATTGGTTTGTGAGGTCCATCTACCACACAATTGAGACAGAGATTGTACTGGTAGTAATTGGTGTTAGAAGAACCTACAACACAAAGAGGAAAATACATCAGTCAAGTTGATTTCCTCTGGTCGAGATTTTATCTGTGTGTGTGTGTGGAAATTGAAAAGTATTTTTGGATAAATTTGTATGAATTAACTACTCTGAATACTTTAGTGGGGCAGACAAGGATTATTTGTTCATTGTGCTTGGTTAACGTTGTGGCATTTAGGGCCTGATTCTGATTGAGGCGGGCGGCGGTAGCCGCCCGCCTCGCGGGAACCGCCATATGGCCGCTCCGCGGTCGAAAGACACTGCCAGAAGGCCGCCCGCCAGCCCAGCGGGAAACCCCTCCCCACGAGGAAGCCGGCTCCGAATGGAGCCGGCGGAGTTGGTATGTGCGACGGGTGCAGTTGCACCTGTCGCGTATTTCAGTGTCTGCTTTGCAGACACTGAAATACTACGTGGGGCCCTCTTACGGGGGCCCCTGCAGTGCCCATGCCATTGGCATGGGCACTGCAGGGGCCCCCAGGGGCCCCGCGGCACCCCCTACCGCCATCCTGTTCCTGGCGGGAGACCCGCCAGGAACAGGATGGCGGTAGGGGGTGTCAGAATCCCCATGGCGGCGGGTGGAGGATTCTGCAGGGCAGCGGGAAACCGGCGGGAGACCGCCGGTTTTCCCTTTCTGGCCGCGGCTGAACCGCCGCGGTCAGAATGCCCTTGGGAGCACCGCCAGCCTGTTGGCGGTGCTCCCGTGGTCGTTGACCCTGGCGGTCAACGACCGCCAGGGTCAGAATGACCCCCTTAGTGTACAATAAAATTGTAAAGGAGGGTGAACCCTTGCTAGGAGCGAGAATTGAGTAAGAGAATACAACGCTGGGATAGGTCAATTGGTGCACACTGCTGCACTGGTATTGGGTAGTGAGTCATCAGAAGTTGTGTTGTGATAGGTACACAAAGCAAAGATTTTGCAAAGATTGGGTACAAACATTGATCTGTATTGAAATGTGATGTGACCAAAAACATTGAAAACATTTGAATCAATTCCACTAATTTAATTGTTGAACTGTTGTAATCATGTCCTGCCTGAAGGCCAGGAGTCACTCGACACGCGAGCAGCTCCACCAGCCTACCTCCGTGCCCCAGACCCCGCCCTTGCTTCTGACGAGAGTTTGAGGCCCTCCACCACCGGCAGGCACCTGCCTGCACCTCACTCCTGGTGCCCAGTGGTAGGCGTAGTATCTGTATTTTGTATTTTGTTTCCCTGTGTTTTTTGCATTAATTTGTATTGTGCCCATTTGCTGTATTTGCTCCGCTTTGCTTCGTTTTGCCCATTTTGCCTTTTTTCCTCTGTGACCTGCTTTTTCCTTTTTTACCGGCTCTTGCCAGTTTCACCGTCACTGCCGCTGCGTCCCCTGTGGCCTTGCCCCCCCGCACCCCCATTCGCCACACCCTCCCGCCTCCCAGCTGCTCCTCCCTCCCACCTCCCCTTCTTAATGGCGCCTGCTGCGCGGTGACCTGTGCTGACCTGCCTTAGGGCCAGTAGTCACTCGACACGCTGAACAGCTCCATCAGCCTGCCTCTGTGCCCCAGACCCCACCCTTGCTTCTGAAGAGAGTTCGAGGCCCTCCACCACCCGCAGGCACCCGCCTGCACCTCGTCCCTGGTACCTATTGGTAGACGTAGTATCTGTATTTTGTTTCCCTGTGTTTTTTGCGTTCATTTTTATTGTGCCCATTTGCTGTATTTGCTCCCCTTTGCTTTGTTTTGCCTGTTTTGCCTTTTTCCCCTGTGACCTGCTTTTTCCTTTTTTCCGGCTCTTGCCGGTTTCCCTGTCCCTGCCGCTGCATCCTCTGTGACCCTGCCCCCCTGCACCCTAATTCGCCACACCCTCCCGCCTCACAGCTCCATCTCCCTCCCACCTCCCCTTCTTAATGCCATCCCCCTGGTCCACGCACCTCCCACATCCCTAAACGCCTCTACTCCACCACAGAGCTCCACGCTCTCAACCCTGGCCGGCGCACCGCCTGCGACCAGGCTGACCCCAGACACACCCACGGATCTTTCGCATGTCACTCATGCCACTTCTCCTGCAATCAAGCCAACAAACATCACAACATCAGACACCCCAACCACCACAGCTGCATCCTCCTCAACAACCCGCTCCGTCCACAAGCACGCCATCGAATTCTGGGACCTACTCACGACAGCCTCTCCCGACATCGCCTTCCTCACTGAAATATGGATGAACCCCTCATCTCAACCCGACATCGCCATAGCCATGCCGGAGGGATACAAAATCACCCGAAGAGACCGTATCAACAAACCAGGAGGAGGAAAGGCCAAAGTACACAGAAGTTCCATCAGGATTTCCACCAACACCAACGCACCCTGGACGCCGCAGAGCACCTACACTTTCAGATACACATCAACGCCAACACCACCTTGAGAGGAACCCTTGTCTACAGACCACCGGGCCCCCGCCCCCTATTCTGTGACACCATCGCCGATGCTATCAGCTACCACGCCCTCACCTCCCCGGACTACCTGATCCTCGGTGACCTAAATTTCCACCTAGAGAGCACCAGCGACTGCAACTCCATTGCTCTGCTGGACAACCTCGCAAACCTCTGCCACAAGCAACTGGTCACCTCACCCACCCACTCAGCCGGACACACGCTTGACGCCATATTCTCCTCCAGCAGCTACATCACCTTCACTCACACCACCGAACTCCATTGGACTGACCACCACTGCGTTCACTTCTCCTGCCTGAAGCCCACCACCAACCACCAACAACATCCTATCCCTCACCGCAAGTGGAACAAGATCTCCAAGGAACAGCTGATCTCCAACCTCGCCCAATCTACTCCACCCATCACCAATGACCCCAATGCCGCTGCCCTCAACCTCAAACGATGGCTCGCCGACTGCACAAACACCCTCGCTCCACTCAAAAAAACCAACAACACCCGCATCAACAAGACAGCTTCCTGGTTCGCCGCAGAACTTCAGACCAGAACGAGAATGCCGAAAAACTGAGAAAGCCTGGCGCCAAGAACAATTAGTGAGCAACTTCTCTGCCCACAAATCAGCCATGCGCAAACACCACCAGTTCATCCGGACGACCAAAAGGTCCTTCTACAAAGAGCGTATAGACAACAATGCACACAACAGCAAGGAACTGTTCACCATCATCAAGGAACTCACCAAACCCAAATCCTGCACCATCGACCCTCCGCACTCGCAAGACCTCTGCAACTCCCTCTCCAGCTACTTCCACTGCAAGATTGCAGACATACATGAAAGCTTCATAACACCGTCACCCACCATCACCACCACTGACACAGCCAACCCCACAGAACCCTTCCGTACCAATGTACTGAGCACCTGGACCCCCGCCAACAATGAAGAAACCACCAAAACCATGAGCACCATCTTCTCAGGCTCTCCAACAGACCCTGCCCCCACCACGTCTTCAACAAGGCCAGCCAAATCATTGCTCCCCAGCTCCGGTCCGTCATCAACAGCTCCTTCAAGACCGCTACCTTTCCAGATATTTGGAAACACGCCGAAGTCAACGCCTTGCTCAAAAGACTTCACAAACTGACCTATCTCTCTACTCCCCTTCCCCGCGAAGGTCATAGAGAAGATATTCAACAAACAAATGTCCCGCTTCCTGGAGGACAACAACATACTCGACATCTCCCATTCTGGATTTTGCAAAAACCACAGCACCGAGACCGCCCTCATCGCCTGCACCGACGACATCAGGACCAGACTTAACAAGGGTGAAACCGCTGCCCTCATCCTTCTCGACCTTTCTGCAGCCTTTGACACCGTATGTCACAAAACCCTTCGCACACGCCACTTCGACACCGGAATTCGCCACAAAGCCATGGACTGGCTCACCTCCTTCCTCTCCGAAAGAACCCAAAGAGTTTGCCTCCCCCCATTCCGGTCTAAAGCCACCAAGACCATACGTGGAGTCCCCCAAGGATCCTCACTCAGCCCCACCCTCTTCAATATCTACATGGCTCACCAGCATCGTCTGACCCAACGGCCTCCACATCATTTCCTATGCCAACGACACCCAGCTCATCCTCTCCCTCACGAGGAACCCCTCTACCGTCAAGAACAACCTCCACACCGGACTTCTCGCCATCGCTACCATTGCTAATTGGATGACAGCAAGCCACCTCAAGCTGAACTCAGGAAAAACCGAGATCATCATCTTCGGACCTAAACAAGTCAGCATGGAACGACTCATGGTGGCCGGCCACCCTAGGACCACCCCCAACAACCAATCTCAGCTTCATACTAGACTCGTCTCTCTCCATAACTCAGCAAGTCAATGCCATATCGTCCTCTTGCTTCAACACCCTCCGTATGCTCAGCAAGACCTTCAAGTGGATTCCAATAGAAACCAGAAGAATGGTCACCCACGCCCTCGTCAGCAGCAGACTGGACTACGGCAATGCCCTCTACGTGGGGACCACAGACAAGCTCCAGAGAAACTTCCAGTGCATCCAGAATGCCTCTACACGTCTCATCCTCAACCTCCCTCGCCACGAGCACATCTCCGCCCACCTCAGAACCTTACACTGGCTACCCATCAACAAAAGGATCATCTTCAAAATCCTAATCCACGCTCACAAAGCCATCCATGACACTGGACTGGCCTACCTCAACGAACGACTTAACTTCCACATCCCGACCCGCCAGCTCCGCTTCGCCGACCTCGCCCTCGCAACAGTCCCTCGCATCCAATGCACCACATCCGGCAGCAGATCCTTCTCCCACCTTGCCCCCAAAACCTGGAACTCCCTACCCACCAACCTACGCAAGTCCCAGGACCTCCTAGCCTTCAGAAAGTGCCTCAAAACATGTCTCATTGAGCAGTAGTACCCCCTACCTCAGCTCCTTGAGACCCTACTGGGTGAGTAGCACGCTTAACAAATTATTGATTGATTGATTGATGAAATATTTAGACCCCTTAGATATTTCATGAGGGGTGAGGTGCGAGTCCCAGTCTGTCAGGGTGAGGAGGCTGCACTGGAAGGTACACCAAGACATTATGGCCCTCATTACAACCGTGGCGGACGGTGCAAAAAGGGCAGTAAGACTGCAAACAGGCCAGTGGTCATTACTGCCCCATTATGACATTGTACCGCACCGTCCGCCACGGCGGTAACAACCGCCAGGCTTGAGACAGCAGCCTCCAGCCCGGTTGCCATCACTAGACCGCCAGCGGTATTAGGACCCTGCATACCGCCATGGATTTCGTGGGGTTTTCTACCGCCATGAAATCCCTGGCGGTATGCACCATCAGTGCCAGGGAATTCATTCCCTGGCACTGATTGGGGTCTCCCCCTTCCCCAGCCCCCTCTCCTTAGTCCTCTCCCAACACCCACGACCCCATACCATCACTCAAAGGTAGTAGGAACCCCTCCCCACCCCCATTGAAACCCCCACACATACCCACCACACTCCCCTACACACACGTTCAAATCACTCACACACATACACGCGCACATACATGCACACATGCACACATACATACACGTTACATTTCCACTACACACATTACACCCCCCACATGCACACACACACTCACACACACCGTCTACACACTCACACGCACACCCCCATGGACACACACACCACACAACACCCCCTCCGTCCCCTCCCCTAACAGACAATCACCTTACCTGTTCCGATGATCCTCCAGGAGGGAACGGGATCCATGGAGGCTGCTCCGCTGGCAGCACCCCATCACCAGAACACTGCCACGCCGAATACTGAGTCGTATTACGGTGGGCAGTGTTCTGATGACATGGCGGTGACGGAGGAGCAGCCTCCACTACACCGCCGACCGCCAGTATGGCTGCTGGCGGCTCTCCATCCCAAAAAGGGAGGAGGGTTCCCAGCAGTCATAATATGGTTTGAGGAAGCCCAGCGGTACATCGGCCTCTGGAGGAGACCGCCGAGGTTGGATTGAGGGCCTATATGACAAGTATAGGGCTCCATACATGTTTGTGGCTTCATCAATGGCACAAAATCACTGGCAAGGATGGAACATTAAGATTTCCACAACATTGTACATTTGATTTAATAGTTATTGAAAATGTAAATGTAAAGGAAAAATTATATGAGATGAAACCACCCCCTAGACCTCACAATTGTGACACATTAAATGCCTGAGAATGTGCAGCTCATTCTAAGGAGAAAGAAAGGTATCAGAATGGAGCAAAAAGAACAGTGTATAATTACCTTGATGATAAATGGGCTAAAGAACAGCATAAATGGAGGACATGTATACTTGAAGGAGCCACAATGTATCCAGCATTGATAACAGAAAAGCCTAAAAAGAACAAAAAGCAAGGAAATGAAGATGATATGCTGCCAGGAAAACCAATACGTACAGTGATTCTGGGGATAATATTTGGGATGCTTTGTCATCCTCAAGTCTACTACTTATGTTGCTCTATCATCATATTCTAGAACATCTAGGGGTACAGTCACCACAGCTCCTGTTGATCCAAATGTAGTTCTGATTGGGGGACCACTCCCAACACTCTTGATTGCAGCTGTACCTGCTGAAACAGCTAGTACTGTGATTGCTCCAGGTTTTTCAGCTTCTACTGTGACCAATTCTCAAGTTATATCAGCCTAGACCATAGCAATTCCTGTTGTATCTACATCAGTAAACATTGTTTGGAATTCTGCTGTTACATGAGCTGCAGTAGGAGTAGTCACAAGAATGTTTATCCTGATGTAAAAAAACTCACAGATTGCTGCCTGCACCCTACCATAAAATGTTCAAACTTTAGGAGAAGGGAGAAAGACTATTTTTATGACTCCAATTGCTCAGGGGGAAATAGAACCATTCAGTAATGAAATTATGCCCCCATGGTTTGAGGAAACTCCTGAGAATAAGGAAACAGAAGATACAGTGACACCATCCACAAGTCAACAATAGGTGAGACACCTAGATGTACCCACATTGAAGGTAGAACTGGAAGAAATCATATGGGGATGTTTAGGCATTTCACATTTGATCAATACCAGGACAATGAACTGATATATCTGACCAAGGAAATTACAAATTTAACAGAATTGGCAGAGAAATATTAGGTTAATTTTTCTAAGAATATTCCCTTACAGGAAGGTTTCAGGGCTCGGTTGAATGATGAGTCGATTGTTACAATGCAATCTTCAGGAATTAAATTACACATTGCTGAACTGGTTAAATGTATCTTGAACTGTAGAGATGTTGACAGATCAGAGAGCAAATGGGTGAAAAAGCAGGGAAGGGAAAAGAAACAATCAGACACTGTAGAGGTAAATGGTAAACCTCCTCCAATACTCCCAGATAAGGATGAATCTTTAACTTTCCCTATGAGGGAGGTACTAGGTGGAAGGTATTTTCATGTGTCATGGAGTCGAGGTGATGTTGTGAGATTCACAAACAATTTCCCTAAATTGGGAGAGAATCCTGCTCAATGATATACACAGGTTGACATGTCTGTGAAAATTTTGAAGGTTTTGAGGACAAATTTGAATATCTTTTTTGACATTGTGGTATAGAGAGATCTATGGGCTGAATGTAAGATAGCTGCACAATAGCCACGTCTAGAGACGCCAAGGGATCCACGTACCCATGCACCTTTGCCCACAGTGATGACAAACTACAATGAGGTTGTCCCCTTCTTGAAGGAAAGATTCCAGCATGGGGCATTGAAGGGGTGAAAATCAATCAAATGACTTAAGAAGCTAAGGAATCAGTTCATGCCTATTATGTATGGTTGTTACAGATATTTAAACAGCACAGTGGACAAGAAAGTCCTGAACAGAGAAATATGGGAAGTTTTATATCATAGGTTGTTCTTGAGTTGTGCTCAGAGATTATTATGCACATACAAGAGATTGACATTTGCTGGCAGACAAAACCTTTAGATGAGATCCTGAAGTATGCTAAGTAGCAATGAGCAGGAGAAGAAGCAGGAAATGCTTAAGAAGACAATTATGTCAGCACAGACTAAGCTGGCTCAGAAAGGGTTTCAAATTTAGCCCTATGTAGGGAATGATGGTGGAATGCAAGATGTTATATATATTTTAAGTATATGTGTGTGTATACTTTTTAAAATATACATCTATATATATGTATATGTGTTTCTATATGATTTTTAGGTTTTAGGATGGGTTTGTTTTTTTAGGTGGTAAAGGAATTTTTGGGGTTTGAGGTGGGTATAGGTTTTTGGGTAGTAAGGGGATTTATAGGGTTTGGGGTTGGTATGAGTTTTTGGGTGGTAAGGGAACTTTTAGGGTTTAGGGTGGGTATGGGTTTTGGGGTGGGTATGGGTTTTGGGTGGTAAGGGGACTTTTAGGGTTTAGGGTGGGTATGGGTATATGTGGGTGGTAAGGGATTTTTTGAGTGGGAAAGGATTTTGTTTTAGGGTTCCGGGTTATTGGTTAAAAGATATATGTGTGTGTCTCTCTCTCTCTCTATATATATATATATATATATGCATATTTATATCAGTATGTATTAATATTATTGAAATATATATGTGTGTGTGTATATAAAATTGTTTGTGGAAAGGCATCCGTTGTAATATAATATGTTATAATAAATATATATATATATATATATATATATATATATATATATATATATATATATGTGTGTGTGTGTGTGCAATGTGGAAAGGCATCCATTGCAATATGTTATAATATACTTTGATATTACAACCTATTAAAATGGATGCCTTTCCACAAAAAAATACATATAAACAATAAACGCACACATAGATATATATATATATATATATATATATATATATATATATATATATTAGAACATATTACAACAGATGTCTTTCCACAAAAAATGTAAGTATTTAACAAGTAAAAATAAACATATCACACACACACATATATATGTACACTAGCATTAGACAAGATCTAGGAATTGCAGCTTCCCGAAACTTTCTCAGAGCTAGATCAGTCTCATATCGTCTCCATACAGAAATGTTAATTGATATGATGTTTTGTTGTTTGAATAACAACTCCTTCTCGTTTGACAATAAAGTTTACAAGCAACTACAGGGAACTGCGATGGGCACTTGCTTCACCCCCAGCTATGTGAACTTGTTAATGGGCTGGTGGGAGAAGCAGGTATCCACACAGTTGCCATAATTTGAAAGACATGTTGTACCATCGGTGAAATACATTGATGATGTTTTTGTTATTTGGAAAGGCATTTCCAACCTCAATGATAATCCATACAATATAGAACTTTAAGGACATGCTAGCAAAATGTCAGTTGCGTTTCTAGATTTGGAAGTACTAGCCATTAAAGGTCAGCTCAACACCAGACTACACTGGAAGTCCACTGCTGGTAACACTCTTCTGATTGCTATGAGTGCTATGAGTGCACACCTTTCTAGCTTGCTGTATAGTATTCCATATGGTGAGCTTCTCTGTGCGAAATGCAATTGTAGCACTCAGGAATCCTTTAGCACTTAACAGAAGACAAATGATGGAGAGATACAAAGAGAGAGGGTATAGTAAAAAGGCTATAGATCAGGCATGTAAAAAGGTTGACAAAGTTTCTCGTTCCAGTCCGCTTCACCAAGAACAGGGCCAGTGTACTGGGGGATCTGAGAAAATGAGATTTATCACCACATTTTCCAACTGTGCTTATCACATTAGAAAAATCTTTAACCACAATTGGCACAAACTCAAAACTGACAATGTTTTTAGCAAGTATGATTCTGCTCAGATTACTTTTCGTAAGAGCAGATCACTCAGGGACAATTTAAGTCACAACATGGTTATTCAGCCTTGAAGTAAATGTGCTATTACTAAGAGCTTCTTCTGCTACATGATATGCAAACCATGCAGTTATAGCTCTAGCTGCACCACAGTGAGGATACCCAATAGTTCATGCATACATACCATCCAAGGGAATTATAACTGCTGTTCTGAGTTCTTTGTTTATTACCTAATTTGCCCATATCACAATCTCTACATTGGCAGTACCATACATAAAGTAAAAAAATGTATCTTAGAACACATGAGACCGATCGGGCACAATGACCCACAGTCCCCAGTTGTAGGAGGCTGGACTGGCTTGTAGTGAGTACCTAGGGATACTTGCACCTTGCACCAGGCCCAGTTATCCCTTATTAGTGTATAGGGTGTCTAGCAGCATAGGCTGATAGATAATGGTAGCTTAGCAGAGCAGCTTAGGCTGAACTAGGAGACGAGTGAAGCTCCTACAGTACCACTTAGTGTCATATGCACAATATCATAAGAAAACACAATACACAGTTATACTAAAAATAAAGGTACTTTATTTTTATGACAATATGCCAAAGTATCTCAGAGTGTACCCTCAGTGAGAGGATAGGAAATATACACAAGATATATATACACAATACAAAAAATATGCAGTATAGTCTTAGAAAACAGTGCAAACAATGTATAGTTACAATAGGATGCAATGGGGACACATAGGGATAGGGGCAACACAAACCATATACTCCAAAAGTGGAATGCGAACCACGAATGGACCCCAAACCTATGTGACCTTGTAGAGGGTCGCTGGGACTATTAGAAAATAGTGAGGGTTAGAAAAATAGCCCACCCCAAGACCCTGAAAAGTGAGTGCAAAGTGCACTAAAGTTCACCAAAGGACAAAGAAGTCGTGATAGGGGAAATAATGCAGGAAAGACACAAACCAACAATGCAACAACGATGGATTTCCAATCTAGGGTACCTGTGGAACAAGGGGACCAAGTCCAAAAGTCACAAGCAAGTCGGAGATGGGCAGATGCCCAGGAAATGCCAGCTGTGGGTGCAAAGAAGCTTCTACTGGACAGAAGAAGCTGAGGTTTCTGCAGGAACGCAAAGGGCTAGAGACTTCCCCTTTGGAGGACGGGTCCCTCTCGCCTTGGAGAGTTGTGCAGAAGTGTTTTCCCGCCGAAAGAACGCCAACAAGCCTTGCTAACTGCAAATCGTGCAGTAAGCGTTTTTGGATGCTGCTGTGGCCCAGGAAGGACCAGGATGTTGCAAATTGCGTCAGGAGAGAGAGGGGACTTCGAGCAAGACAAGGAGCCCTCTCAGCAGCAGGTAGCACCCGGAGAAGTGCCAGAAACAGGCACTACAAGGATGCGTGAAACGGTGCTCACCCGAAGTCGCACAAAGGAGTCCCACGTCGCCGGAGAACAACTTAGGAGGTCGTGCAATGCAGGTTAGAGTGCCGTGGACCCAGGCTGGACTGTGCACAAAGGATTTCCGCCGGAAGTGCACGGCGGCCGGAGTAGCTGCAAAAGTTGCGGTTTCCAACAATGCAGTCTGGCGTGGGGAGGCAAGGACTTACCTCCACCAAACTTGGACTGAAGAGCCACTGGACTGTGGGAGTCACTTGGACAGAGTTGCTGGATTCAAGGGACCTCGCTCGTTGTGCTGAGAGGAGACCCAAGGTACCGGTGATGCAGTTCTTTGGTGCCTGCGGTTGCAGGGGGACGATTCCGTCGACCCACGGGAGATTTCTTCGGAGCTTCTAGTGCAGAGAGGAGGCAGACTACCCCCACAGCATGCACCACCAGGAAAGCAGTCGAGAAGGCGGCAGAATCAGCGTTACAGAGTTGCAGTAGTCGTCTTTGCTACTATGTTGCAGTTTTGCAGACTTCCAGCGCGGTCAGCAGTCGATTCCTTGGCAGAAGGTGAAGAGAGAGATGCAGAGGAACTCGGATGAGCTCTTGCATTCGTTATCTAAGGAATCCCAAGAGACAGAGACCCTAAATAGCCAGAAAAGAGGGTTTGGCTACCTAGGAGAGAGGATAGGCTAGCAACACCTGAAGGAGCCTATCAGGAGGAGTCTCTGACGTCACCTGATGGCACTGGCCACTCAGAGCAGTCCAGTGTGCCAGCAGCACCTCTGTTTCCAAGATGGCAGAGGTCTGGAGCACACTGGAGGAGCTCTGGGCACCTCCCAGGGGAGGTACAGGTCAGGGGAGTGGTCACTCCCCTTTCCTTTGTCCAGTTTTGCACCAGAGCAGGGCAAAGGGGTCCCTGAACCGGTGTAGACTGGCTTATGCAGAAATGGGCACCAATTGTGCCCATGAAAGCATTTCCAGAGGCTGGGGGAGGCTACTCCTCCCCTGCCTGCACACCATTTTCCAAAGGGAGAGGGTGTAAAACCCTCTCTCAGAGGAAGTCCTTTGTTCTGCCATCCTGGGCCAGGCCTGGCTGGACCCCAGGAGGGCAGATGCCTGTCTGAGGGGTTGGCAGCAGCAGCAGCTGCAGTGAAACTCCGGGAAAGGCAGTTTGGCAGTACCAGGGTCTGTGCTACAGACCACTGGGATCATGGGATTGTGCCTACTATGCCAGGATGGTATAGAGGGGGCAATTCCATGATCATAGACATATTACATGGCCATATTCGGAGTTACCATTGTGAAGCTACATATAGGTAGTGACCTATATGTAGTGCACGCGTGTAATGGTGTCCCCGCACTCACAAAGTCCGGGGAATTGGCCCTGAACAATGTGGGGGCACCTTAGCTAGTGCCAGGGTGCCCCCACACTAAGTAACTTAGCACCCAACCTTTACCAGGTAAAGGTTAGACATTTAGGTGACTTATAAGTTACTTAAGTGCAGTGTAAAATGGCTGTGAAATAACGTGGACGTTATTTCACTCAGGCTGCAGTGGCAGGCCTGTGTAAGAATTGTCAGAGCTCCCTATGGGTGGCAAAAGAAATGCTGCAGCCCATAGGGATCTCCTGGAACCCCAATACCCTGGGTACCTCAGTACCATATACTAGGGAATTATAAGGGTGTTCCAGTGAGCCAATGTAAATTGGTAAAATTGGTCACTAGCCTGTTAGTGACAATTTGAAAGAAATGAGAGAGCATAACCACTGAGGTTCTGATTAGCAGAGCCTCAGTGAGACAGTTAGTCACTACACAGGTAACACATTCAGGCACACTTATGAGCACTGGGGCCCTGGGTGACAGGGTCCCAGTGACACATACAACTAAAACAACATATATACAGTGAAAAATGGGGGTAACATGCCAGGCAAGATGGTACTTTCCTACACAACTCCCCCCCAAACGAAGGACAATAAGACTAGCCATGACCTGATGAGTCTTCATTGTCTAAGTGGAAATATCTGGAGAGTCCATCTGCATTGGAGTGGCTACTCCCAGGTCTATGTTCCACTGTATAGTCCATTCCCTGTAGGGATATGGACCACCTCAATAATTTAGGATTTTCACCTTTCATTTGTTTTAGCCAAAGTAGAGGTTTGTGGTCTGTCTGAACAATGAAGTGAGTGCCAAACAGGTATGGCCTCAACTTCTTCAGAGCCCAGACCACAGCAAAGGCCTCCCTCTCTATGGCAGACCAACGCTTTTCTCTAGGGGTCAACCTCCTACTAATAAAAGCAACAGGTTGATCCTGGCCCTCAGAATTAAGTTGTGATAGGACTGCCCCTACTCCTAATTCAGATGCATCAGTTTGGACATAGAATTTTTTAGAGTAACAAGGGCTTTTCAGGACAGGTGCAGAGCACATGGCCTGCTTCAGCTCCTCAAAAGCTTTCTGACAGTTTGCTGTCCATAATACCTTTTTAGGCATTTTCTTGGATGTGAGGTCATTAAGAGGGGCTGCAATGGAGCCATAGTTCTAAATGAACCTCCTGTAATACCCAGTGAGGCCTAGGAAGGCTCTCACCTGAGTCTGTGTGGTAGGGGGAACCCAATCAATAATTGTTTGGATTTTCCCCTGAAGTGGTGCAATCTGTTCCCCACCAACAAGGTGTCCCAGATAAACCACCTTACCCTGCCCTATCTGGCAATTTGAAGCCTTGATAGTGAGGCCTGCCTTTTGCAGGGCCTCTAAAACTTTCCATAGGTGGACCAGGTGATCATCCCAGCTGGAGCTAAAGACAGCTATATCGTCCAAATATGCTGCACTGAAAGCTTCCAGCCCTTGCAGGACTGTGTTCACCAACCTCTGAAAAGTGGCAGGTGCATTTTTCAATCCAAAAGGCATTACTGTGAACTGGTAATGTCCTCCAATAGTTGAAAATGCAGTTTTAGGTTTAGCATCTTCTGATAATTTTATCTGCCAATAGCCTGCAGTCAAATCAAAAGTGCTTAGATACTTGGCAGATGCCAGTGTATCTATGAGCTCATCTGCCCTGGGTATAGGGTGAGCATCAGTTTTGGTTACCAGGTTGAGACCTCTGTAGCCTACACAAAACCGCATTTCCTTCTTTCCATCTTTGGAATGGGGTTTTGGTACAAGTACCACAGGAGAAGCCCATGGACTTTCAGAGTGCTCAACCACTCCTAGTTCTAACATTTTCTGTAACTCTTGCTTTATGCAGTCCCTGACATGGTGAGGCTGCCTATAGATCTTACTTTTGACAGGCAAGCTGTCTCCATTATCTATAGTGTGCTCACACCAAGAAGTGGTACCTGGCACAGTAGAGAAGAGTTCAGAGAATTGATCTAGGAGATTTATGCAATGGTCTTTCTGCTCAGCAGTAAGACAATCTGCCAAAACTACACCTTCCACAAGAGCATCTTGTTCTGTGGAAGAGAAGAGATCAGGTAGAGGATCACTGTCTTCTTCCTGTCCCTCATCAGTTGCCATGAGTAGGGTGAGATCAGCCCTGTCATAGTAGGGTTTCAGGCGATTGACATGGAGCACCCTAAGGGGACTCCTGGCAGTGCCTAAGTCAACTAAGTAGGTGACTTCACCCTTCTTTTCAACAATTATGTGGGGTCCACTCCATTTATCTTGGAGTGCTCTTGGGGCCACAGGCTCCAAGACCCACACTTTCTGCCCTGGTTTGTACTGAACCAAAACAGCCTTCTGATCATGCCATTGCTTATGGGGCTCTTGGCTGGCCTGAAGGTTTTTACTGGCCTTTTTCATATACTCAGCCATCCTTGATCTGAGGCCAAGTACATAATCCACAATATCTTGCTTTGGAGCTTTTAAAGGTTGTTCCCAACCCTCCTTGACAAGTGTTAGTGGACCCCTAACAGGGTGACCAAAGAGGAGTTCAAAGGGGCTGAAGCCCACTCCTTTCTGGGGTACCTCCCTGTAGGCAAAAAGGAGGCATGGTAACAGGATATCCCATCTCCTGCGGAGTTTTTCAGGGAGACCCATAATCATGCCTTTGAGAGTTTTATTAAATCTCTCCACCAGTCCATTTGGTTGTGGATGATAGGGTGTAGTGAACTTGTAAGTCACACCACACTCCTTCCACATGGCCTTTAAGTATGCAGACATGAAATTGCTTCCCCTGTCTGATACTACTTCCTTTGGGAAGCCCACCCTGGAAAATATTCCCAGGAGGGCCTTTGCCACTGCAGGTGCTGTAGTGGTCCTTAAAGGAATAGCTTCAGGATATCTTGTGGCATGGTCCACTACCACCAAGATAAACCTATTGCCTGAAGCAGTAGGAGGGTCAAGGGGGCCAACTATGTCAACCCCTACCCTTTCAAAGGGAACCCCAACCACAGGCAGTGGAATAAGGGGTGCCTTTGGAGTGCCACCTGTCTTGCCACTGGCTTGACAGGTTTCACAGGACTTACAAAATTCTTTTGTGTCCTCAGACATTCTACGCCAATGAAACAAGGGAACAAGCCTGTCCCAAGTTTTCATTTGTCCCAGATGTCCAGGTAGGGGAATGTCGTGGGCTAGAGTTAGGAGGAACTTTCTGTACTCCTGAGGAATCACTAACCTCCTGGCAGTTCCAGGTTTAGGATCCCTTGCTTCAGTGTACAAGAGGTTGTCCTCCCAGTAAACTCTGTGAGAGTCACTGACATCCCCATTAGCCTGTTTGACAGCTTGCTGTCTTAGACCCTCTAGTGTGGGACAGGTATGCTGTGCCACACTCAGCTCCTCCCTGGCAGGCCCCCCTTCACCCAAAAGCTCAGCAGTGTCTGCTTCCAGCTCCTCTGGTGTAGGTTCTGCACAGGGTGGAAATTCTTCTTCCTCAGAAGTAGAATCCACTGTAGAGGGAGGGATAGTAGGAAGTGGTTTGCTTCTACTAGCCCTAGCTTTAGGGAGCACTTGGTCCATTGTTCCAGGATCCAAGCTTCCCTGTCCTTTTTGCTTTTTGGCCTGAGCCCTGGTTAAAGCAAAAATATGCCCTGGGATGCCCAGCATTGCTGCATGGGCCTCCAACTCCACATCTGACCAAGCTGATGTCTCCAAATCATTCCCTAATAGACAGTCTACAGGTAAATCTGAAGCTACCACAACTTTCTTTGGACCAGTAACCCCCCCCCCCCCCAGTTGAGATTTACAACAGCCATGGGGTGGCTAAGTGTGTTGTTGTGAGCATCGGTTACTTGGTACTGGTGACCAAGTAGGTGTTGTTCAGGGTGGACCAGTTTCTCTATGACCATAGTTACACTGGCTCCAGTGTCCCTGTAGGCCTGAACCTCAACACCATTTAATAGGGGTAGCTGCTTGTACTTATCCATATTAAGGGGACAAGCAACTAAGGTGGCTAAATCAATAGCCCCCTCAGAGACTAATATAGCCTCTGTGGTCTCCCTAACCAGACCAACCCCAACTAAGTTACCAATAGTGAGCCCAGCTACTCCCTTGGATTGGCTATTAGTAGGTTTGCTCCCACCACCACTGCTATTAGTAGGGACACTAGGTGTAGCAGTAGGGGTTGTAGTGGTAGGAGGCTTGGTGCTTTTCTTCGGACAACTGGGATCTGTTGTCCAATGGCCTTTTATTTTACATAAATAGCACCATGGTTTCTTTTCCTTGTTTTGATTAGAAGAGGATTTGGGCCCACCACCCCCACCAGAGTGTTTTTGTGGACCTGATGAAGACTAATTTTTAGATTTGTCCCCACCCTTGTCAGAAGACTTACCATCCTTCTTCTTGTTGCCATCTTTGTCACCCCCTGTATGAACTTTTCTGTTCACCCTTGTTCTGACCCATTTGTCTGCCTTCTTTCCCAATTCTTGGGGAGAGGTCAGATCAGAGTCCACCAAGTACTGGTGCAACAAATCAGACACACAATTATTAAGAATATGCTCTCTCAGGATCAAGTTATACAGGCTGTCATAATCAGTAACTTTACTGCCATGTAACCACCCCTCCAAGGCCTTCACTGAATGGTCAATGAAATCAACCCAGTCTTGTGAAGACTCCTTTTTGGTCTCTCTGAACATTATCCTGTATTGTTCAGTGGTTAAGCCATAACCATCCAGGAGTGCATTCTTAAGAACTTTGTAATCATTAGCTTCATTTTCTTTCACAGTAAGGAGCCTATCCCTACCTTTTCCTCTAAATGATAGCCATAGGATAGCAGCCCACTGCCTTTGAGGGGCATCCTGTACAGCACAGGCCCTCACAAGTGCAGCAAACCACTTGTTAATGTCATCCCCCTCCTTATAAGGGGGAACTATGTTGTGCAGATTCCTGGAATCATGCTCTTTTGCAGGATGACTATGGGGAATACTGCTGCTGCCACCATGGGTTTCTAAACCCAGTTTCTGTCTCTCCTTCTCTACTTCTAAGGTCTGTCTATCCAAATCTAGCTGTTGCTTCTTAAGCTTCAGTCTGGTTTGTTCCACTCTCAATCTATTGAGCTCCCTTTCTAACAATCTGTCATCAGGGTGGGTGGGAGGGACATGTCTTGAAACAGAAGTATGACGAGACTGGACAGAAGGAGACCTGTCCCTTACAGAGGGCACCCTAACAGCTTGGCTGACAGTGTAATGTGAGAGCACATCATCTGTATGATGTGACTCCACCTCAGTACCAACTATGCTAGACTGTCTAGTAATGGGCAGGCTAAGAAGTTTCTTTCCTGAATCTTTTCCTGGGGGGAGTCCCTGGATCAGATTGGGAACCATTAGCTACTTTTTCAACAGATGGGGCAGTTTTAGCCTTATCTTGTTCTTTAAGCATGTTAAGTAACAATTCCAAGGAAGGATTCTTCCCTACACTCAAACCTCTCTCTACACAGAGACTCCTTGCTCCTTTCCAGCTAAGGTGGTCATATGCAAGTTTGGACAGATCAACATTTTGGCCTGTGCCAGACATTTTTAGAGAGAGTTAAAGTGATAGAAAAAGGATAAAAAAGTTTGTCAGAGCTTTTAGAAAGACAGAGAAAAAAAACTTTTACAACTTTTTAGAACTTTTTAGAAAGTTAGAAGTACTTTTCAGCACTTAGAAAAGAGTGAAAAGAGGAAATGCAAAACTTTTTGGTTATGTGTATATACACTGAACTTGTTTTGTATATTTTTCTCTTATGAAAAGTACAATGACAAGAGTGGTAAGTAGTCTCAAAGCACTTATCCCACCGCTGCCACCAATGTAGGAGGCTGGACTGGCTTGTAGTGAGTACCAAGGGGTACTTGCACCTTGCACCAGGCCCAGTTATCCCTTATTAGTGTATAGGGTGTCTAGCAGCATAGGCTGATAGATAATGGTAGCTTAGCAGAGCAGCTTAGGCTGAACTAGGAGACGAGTGAAGCTCCTACAGTACCACTTAGTGTCATATGCACAATATCATAAGAAAACACAATACACAGTTATACTAAAAATAAAGGTACTTTATTTTTATGACAATATGCCAAAGTATCTCAGAGTGTACCCTCAGTGAGAGGATAGGAAATATACACAAGATATACAGGGAGTGCAGAATTATTAGGCAAATGAGTATTTTGACCACATCATCCTCTTTATGCATGTTGTCTTACTCCAAGCTGTATAGGCTTGAAAGCCTACTACCAATTAAGCATATTAGGTGATGTGCATCTCTGTAATGAGAAGGGGTGTGGTCTAATGACATCAACACCCTATATCAGGTGTGCATAATTATTAGGCAACTTCCTTTCCTTTGGCAAAATGGGTCAAAAGAAGGACTTGACAGGCTCAGAAAAGTCAAAAATAGTGAGATATCTTGCAGAGGGATGCAGCACTCTTAAAATTGCAAAGCTTCTGAAGCGTGATCATCGAACAATCAAGCGTTTCATTCAAAATAGTCAACAGGGTCGCAAGAAGCATGTGGAAAAACCAAGGCGCAAAATAACTGCCCATGAACTGAGAAAAGTCAAGCGTGCAGCTGCCACGATGCCACTTGCCACCAGTTTGGCCATATTTCAGAGCTGCAACATCACTGGAGTGCCCAAAAGCACAAGGTGTGCAATACTCAGAGACATGGCCAAGGTAAGAAAGGCTGAAAGAGGACCACCACTGAACAAGACACACAAGCTGAAACGTCAAGACTGGGCCAAGAAATATCTCAAGACTGATTTTTCTAAGGTTTTATGGACTGATGAAATGAGAGTGAGTCTTGATGGGCCATATGGATGGGCCCGTGGCTGGATTGGTAAAGGGCAGAGAGCTCCAGTCCGACTCAGACGCCAGCAAGGTGGAGGTGGAGTACTGGTTTGGGCTGGTATCATCAAAGATGAGCTTGTGGGGCCTTTTCGGGTTGAGGATGGAGTCAAGCTCAACTCCCAGTCCTACTGCCAGTTCCTGGAAGACACCTTCTTCAAGCAGCGGTACAGGAAGAAGTCTGCATCCTTCAAGAAAAACATGATTTTCATGCAGGACAATGCTCCATCACACGCGTCCAAGTACTCCACAGCGTGGCTGGCAAGAAAGGGTATAAAAGAAGGAAATCTAATGACATGGCCTCCTTGTTCACCTGATCTGAACCCCATTGAGAACCTGTGGTCCATCATCAAATGTGAGATTTACAAGGAGGGAAAACAGTACACCTCTCTGAACAGTGTCTGGGAGGCTGTGGTTGCTGCTGCACGCAATGTTGATGGTGAACAGATCAAAACACTGACAGAATCCATGGATGGCAGGCTTTTGAGTGTCCTTGCAAAGAAAGGTGGCTATATTGGTCACTGATTTGTTTTTGTTTTGTTTTTGAATGTCAGAAATGTATATTTGTAAATGTTGAGATGTTATATTGGTTTCACTGGTAATGAAAAATAATTGAAATGAGTATATATTTTTTTTTGTTAAGTTGCCTAATAATTATGCACAGTGATAGTCACCTGCACACACATATATCCCCCTAACATAGCTAAAAATAAAAACAAACTAAAAACTACTTCCAAAAATATTCAGTTTTGATATTAATGAGTTTTTTGGGTTCATTGAGAACATGGTTGTTGTTCAATAATAAAATTAATCCTCAAAAATACAACTTGCCTAATAATTCTGCACTCCCTGTATATACACAATACCAAAAATATGCAGTATAGTCTTAGAAAACAGTGCAAACAATGTATAGTTACAATAGGATGCAATGGGGACACATAGGGATAGGGGCAGCACAAACCATATACTCCAAAAGTGGAATGCGAACCACGAATGGACCCCAAACCTATGTGACCTTGTAGAGGGTCGCTGGGACTATTAGAAAATAGTGAGGGTTAGAAAAATAGCCCACCCCAAGACCCTGAAAAGTGAGTGCAAAGTGCACTAAAGTTCCCCAAAGGACAAAGAAGTCGTGATAGGGGAAATAATGCAGGAAAGACACAAACCAACAATGCAACAATGATGGATTTCCAATCTAGGGTCCCTGTGGAACAAGGGGACCAAGTCCAAAAGTCACAAGCAAGTCGGAGATGGGCAGATGCCCAGGAAATGCCAGCTGTGGGTGCAAAGAAGCTTCTACTGGACAGAAGAACCTGAGGTTTCTGCAGGAACGCAAAGGGCTAGAGACTTCCCCTTTGGAGGACGAGTCCGTCTCGCCTTGGAGAGTCGTGCAGAAGTGTTTTCCCACCGAAAGAACGCCAACAAGCCTTGCTAGCTGCAAATCATGCGGTAAGTGTTTTTTTATGCTGCTGTGGCCCAGGAAGGACCAGGATATCGCAAATTGCGTCAGGTGAGAGAGGGGACGTCGCGCAAGACAAGGAGCCCTCTCAGCAGCAGGTAGCACCCAGAGAAGTGCCAGAAACAGGCACTACAAAGATGCGTGAAATGGTGCTCACCCGAAGTCGCACAAAGGAGTCCCACGTCGCCGGAGAACAACTTAGGAGGTCGTGCAATGCAGGTTAGAGTGCCGTGGACCCAGGCTGGACTGTGCACAAAGGATTTCCGCCGGAAGTGCAGGGAGGCCGGAGTAGCTGCAAAAGTCACGGTTTCCAACAATGCAGTCTGGCGTGGGGAGGCAAGGACTTACCTCCACCAAACTTGGACTGAAGAGCCACTGGACTGTGGGAGTCACTTGGACAGAGTTGCTGGATTCAAGGGTCCTCGCTCGTCGTGCTGAGAGGAGACCCAAGGTACCGGTGATGCAGTTCTTTGGTGCCTGCGGTTGCAGGGGGACGATTCCGTCGACCCATGGGAGATTTCTTCGGAGCTTCTAGTGCGGAGAGGAGGCAGACTACCCCCACAGCATGCACCACCAGGAAAGCAGTCGAGAAGGCGGCAGGATCAGCGTTACAGAGTTGCAGTAGTCGTCTTTGCTACTATGTTGCAGTTTTGCAGGCTTCCAGCGCAGTCAGCAGTCGATTCCTTGGCAGAAGGTGAAGAGAGAGATGCAGAGGAACTCGGATGAGCTCTTGCATTCGTTATCTAAGGAATCCCAAGAGACAGAGACCCTAAATAGCCAGAAAAGAGGTTTTGGCTACCTAGGAGAGAGGATAGGCTAGCAACACCTGAACGAGCCTATCAGGAGGAGTCTCTGACGTCACCTGATAGCACTGGCCACTCAGAGCAGTCCAGTGTGCCAGCAGCACCTCTGTTTCCAAGATGGCAGAGGTCTGGAGCACACTGGAGGAGCTCTGGGCACCTCCCAGGGGAGGTACAGGTCAGGGGAGTGGTCACTCCCCTTTCCTTTGTCCAGTTTCGCACCAGAGCAGGGCTAAGGGGTCCCTGAACCGGTGTAGACTGGCTTATGCAGAAATGGGCACCAAATGTGCCCATGAAAGCATTTCCAGAGGCTGGGGGAGGCTACTCCTCCCCTGCCTTCACACCATTTTCCAAAGGGAGAGGGTGTAACACCCTCTCTCAGAGGAAGTCCTTTGTTCTGCCATCCTGGGCCAGGCCTGGCTGGACCCCAGGAGGGCAGATGCCTGTCTGAGGGGTTGGCAGCAGCAGCAGCTGCAGTGAAACCCCGGGAAAGGCAGTTTGGCAGTACCAGGGTCTGTGCTACAGACCACTGGGATCATGGGATTGTGCCAACTATGCCAGGATGGTATAGAGGGGGCAATTCCATGATCATAGACATATTACATGGCCATATTCGGAGTTACCATTGTGAAGCTACATATAGGTAGTGACCTATATGTAGTGCACGCGTGTAATGGTGTCCCCGCACTCACAAAGTCCGGGGAATTGGCCCTGAACAATGTGGGGGCACCTTGGCTAGTGCCAGGTTGCCCTCACACTAAGTAACTTAGCACCCAACCTTTACCAGGTAAAGGTTAGACATATAGGTGACTTATAAGTTACTTAAGTGCAGTGTAAAATGGCTGTGAAATAACGTGGACGTTATTTCACTCAGGCTGCAGTGGCAGGCCTGTGTAAGAATTGTCATAGCTCCCTATGGGTGGCAAAAGAAATGCTGCAGCCCATAGGGATCTCCTGGAACCCCAATACCCTGGGTACCTCAGTACCATATACTAGGGAATTATAATGGTGTTCCAGTAAGCCAATGTAAATTGGTAAAATTGGTCACTAGCCTGTTAGTGACAATTTGAAAGAAATGAGAGAGCATAACCACTGAGGTTCTGATTAGCAGAGCCTCAGTGAGACAGTTAGTCACTACACAGGTAACACATTCAGGCACACTTATGAGCACTGGGGCCCTGGGTGACAGGGTCCCAGTGACACATACAACTAAAACAACATATATACAGTGAAAAATGGGGGTAACATGCCAGGCAAGATGGTACTTTCCTACACCAGTGGCCAGAAACGTCTCTGAAATCTATTTTCGAACAGAGATTGGGAGCCATGGAATCTCGACATTTACTTAACTTTGACACTTTGACCCCAATAGTTGTTTAAATTCCAGTAAGGGAGTGTTAGTGCATTTGGGGTAAAGCATTCAGTATTGTATTTCCTTAGTGGGATGGTATTATGTCTGTCTGTTGGAACTGATTTTATATCACATTTTAATTTTCTCTTTTATAGGCGATGTGTTTAGTTGGCTTGAAGGCCGCCTGAGAAACACTGCATGATGCACTCATTTTGTATCTGGATTTTTTTGCACCGATGGTGTCTGCGAGGGACATTGGTTAGGGTACAAACAGGGAAGACATGCCAACTTGGGTGTCAATTCTAATAACACTATGGTACACTCTGACATTTGGTAGGTGCTCAACAGCCTTCCTCTATACCAAATTGTTGGATCCCTCAGGCTGATTCGGGCATCACCATATACAAATTATTTTTTGTGCATTCTGATATTTGGCATGTACATTGCAGCATTGTTCCATAATATATTGCTGGATCCCCTATACTAACATCACTGTATGGCACAAACTATTGAGCTTGCAGTGTCAGTGTAGATACTATCTTTAGCTGCTATTTCATGTGTTGTTGATAGGTTTAGCAACTATTGTTTCTGCACCTTCTCTGACAAGTGCCACTTTTAGGTGTATTGTCCATTTTGGAGCGCCACATATACAGTGGTATGGCAGTGTGCTTTTAAAGCCATTAATATTTAATGCAATAGTATGGTCTATTTTCACATTAGGGGCTACTTTTATATGCATTCATGCATTGTTTAGATGTATTGTTAAACCATAACTGGGAGAGTGGGTCATTCGGGGGTTTCCGTTCCGGTAACTCGTAGTAATATCTTCTATTGCATTGCTCAGCTAATTATGTTGAAAGTGACATTTTAGATCCGTGCAAATTATATTATTTTCAAACACATATGTTAAATAGTGTTGGAGTGAATGTAACTACAATGCCTTTCAAATAACCGTCAGAATGCATTGTTCAGGGGTTCCCGATTCAGTAATATGCAGCAACATCACCTATTGCATTGCTCAGCCAGTTATGTTGAAAGTGACTTTTTAGATATGTGCAAACTATAGTATTTTCAAGCACATATTTTGAACAGTGTTGGTGTTAATGTACTTGCAGTGCCCTTTATATTGTTTGGAATGATTTTTTCTCAATTTCTACATCTCAAGTATGGCGGCTATGTTAGGCCACTAAGACAATGAGTGTTCAAAGTTTGTCCTTCATTTATGTTTGCACTGTGAAATAGTTTATAATGCCTTTGTCAGTTTCTGACTCCTCCATGACCAAGGCTACGGGCGAAATGCGTTGGACGAGAAGGACATTGTTGGAGTAAAGCACATTGGCAGATTGTAGCTTGGGAGTGTCCGTGTCTTCCGTTCACGAGAGGAAATTTCGGGCTGCCGGAGCCTTATATGGACCGCTGCAATAAACGGCTTCAAAATTCTTGTGTTTTTTGGACAAACACACACACACATAAATATCTATATGTGTGTGTGTGTATATATATATATATATATACGGTTTATACTTGTTAAATACTCATATTAATTGTAAAAAAAATCTCATTATAAAAGTCTTTCTTTTTAAAGGTATTTTCATTACAAGGCTTGCGTTATTCAGCCATTCATTCTAATGACATTTGTTATTCTGCCATACATCCATCTGTAGTATAGCTGCGTAAAATTAGGCGAATGGGTGGCATGTACATGGAATGATGCAAAGGCCACCTATAACCGCCCATGGTTGATTGGTTGTTAGTTTAGTAGTTACACCTTGAGACTCCACTGGAGTGCTAATCTAACAGAGGAACACTCACTGAGTGTATGGGTATGAGTGACTGAAGTATTGGATGACTGGAATGGAACAGTGAGTGCACAGAGTTAGGCAGTGCCTGAAGGCCGTAGTTGCGGCCCACGGCCACACCCTTTTATTTTTTCTATTGTGGAGTTTGTTAGCAAATTGTGGGGTTTTGAGAGAGAGGGTTTATGGGAGAAGGTGTGGTGAAAATTCTTCTTTAGTGGAGCAAGTATTTGTTGATTGGGGAGTTGTGGGGTGATGACATTTGGGGAAACACAGGTTGTTCAATTTTGTATACCTGGTGGGTTGGATGGGTTGTTAATGTTTGACCTGTGTTCGTATTTTAAAGTGGCAGTGTGGGAGCGGGTGAGTGAGCAGGGGGATGGTGTGACGGGCGTGTTGTGGGGGGCACTGCAAGATGCTGTGGCTGTCAATGTTAATGTAGCAGTATGGAATGTGTAGGGTCTCAACTCCTATAATAAACAATATAGGGTACACTCATAACTCTGAGGCGGCATCCAAATAGCAGTGATGCAGGAGACACATCTGGCAGACAACAAAATGAAATAATTACATAGTAAGTGGTGGGGACAACTCTACTCTGCTATATACTCGAACTACGCTGGGGGTTTTCCATAAGGATTAACCCGCAGGTCCCCTTTAGGGTTCAGAATTTTAAGGAAGATATCAAGGGTAGATATATACTGCTGTGTGGTCTGCTTGATGGTCAAGAAGTGTGTATGCTGAATGTGTATGCACCCAAATCAAATGATGATACCTTCTACCCTCGCATGGAGAGGGAGCTGCACCCCTATGTAGGGGCACGCCTGCTGTGGGATGGTGATTTAGTATGTGCTGGGCAGTAGTGAGGATTACTATCCCCCAAGACATTACACAAAGCCATTCATTGTGGCTGTACTGCAAAGTATGATGACTTGCATGGGCTGCATGAATGTTTGGTGCACGACGCACCCCGACAACAGAGAATAAACATCTTCGTGACAGACGATCTTGCAGGGAACATAACTGATGCAGGTTACTCTCAGATTATGCACCGTTGCTTCTGGAGTTAGGGCGGGTTCATGGAGACAGGCCCAAACGTGCTGCTGTGGTGCTTACGCCGTGAGGACCTAAGCGATACCCAATTCTGTGTGGAGATTTATGAAGTTACAGTTTCCTCTTTTGACTACAACTAGTCCAGAAGTAATGAATGTGACCCGCAGAGAATGCCTCCTATGTATTTGCAGCACTAGGAACCCTTTGGAGAAATAGTTAATGGAGAACGAACAATGCTTGATGAGCCTTCAGAATGAAGCCACCAAGGTGGAAGGCCAGAGAAGAGATTCATTGACAGCCCAGAGAGTGGTGGGGACACGCTGGACCAGCCAGTTTAGAAGGACTACCATCAAGTACTTCATCGGGAGAGGGATGGATCTGGACACCTTTAAGCCTGGGTATTCAAAAGGGAAGGACCACCACAGGTAATTGTCTCTCTTAGATGCTGTGATAGCACCATTGCGTGGTCACAGGGCACAGTTAATCTCCTCCTACGAGACCACTTGGCATTTGTTTATGGAGAGATCGGGGGTAGTCAACCCACAGATATTGATACCTTCCTAGATCACATACTGATTCCTCGGCTTACAGTGGAACAAGCTTGGGACTTGTAGAGGTAAATTCTAGTTGATGAATTGAAGGAGATCGTCCAGAAAATGGCTATATGTAAGGTGCTGGGTCCTGATGGACGTCCGGTGGAATGCTACCAAACATACTCAGAGCTACTCATTCCCTGTCTATGGGAAATGCTTCAAGAGGTGCATGCTTGTGGGATTCTCCTAAAAACTATGCATGAGGCACAGATCATTATGCTCCTCAAACCGGGTAAGGACCACTCAAACACCGATTCCTACAGACCCCTCTCTATGTTGGGGGGTGACACAAAAATACTGGCAAGGACCCTGGCAAACAGGTGATGTGGAGTGGTTACCCTACTGGTACAGGACGACCAATTTGGCTTTGTACCAGGCAGAGGGACCCACATGAACTTCTTAAGGAGTCTGTCACATTTTCTACACACCATCACAGATGGGGACCTACAGGCAGCATTGCTAGCCTTAGATATCAAAATGGCATTTGGGCAGATAGGAGATCAAGATGGGCTCCGTGATGTACTGTACATTACCCTGACCTTTTCATCTAATGCAGTCTATATATAATGTATAACTATGTTATATAAGCATTATCCTGACCTTTCCTTCAAATGCCGTCTATCTATAATGTACGAATTACAATTGTACATATATATATAAAATGTAGTTTATACATTATATATAGATTGCATTTGATTGAAAGGTCAGGATAATGCATGGTACATTGGGAAGCCCATCTTAATCTCCTTAATTGCACAGGTTAGAGTGGTTGTGGCCCAGAACTATAGCTCAACAGATGGCCTGCCCTTCCCAGCAGCTACAGCTTCCCAGCTGAAATTAACAAAGCCTGCATGATAGAGGGACTTCAGTGACCATGGGCCAGATGTATGAAGGTTCGCATTTGTGAATACCAAATAGCGATTTTACTGAATCGCTAACTGGGATTCAGAATATGCGATGTAACAACACCATCGCAGAATTTTTTGTGCTTCCTTTCACTTTCGCAATCGCAAATAGCGAGTACCAAATAGCGATTCGGTAAAATAGCGAATCAGTATTTGGAAATCTCAAATCGCAATGCTTGATGACATCACAACCAGGAAGTGAGTCAGTGCATGCTGTTTCCATAAGCCTGAGCAACTGAAGCAGGCACAGAGACCCAGCACAGCACCAGGGAGGCACTCAGGAGAACCAGCCAGGACCAGAAAACACAATGGCCACTGATGGGAATAGGAAGGACAAAGGAGAGAGAAAGAGAAAACTGAAATTGAGTGAGCAGGAATTGGAGGTGCTCACAGAAGAGGTGGTCAAGAACCATGACCAGTTATTTGGCAAAAACGACAGATCCCAGAAAGTGAGAAGATGAAAATGTGGACTGACATCCAGACTAAAATATGCGCGGAGTGTGTTGTGCAGCGTTCCATCGAGGAGATACGCAAGAGCTAGTATGACTTGCGATCACATGCCATAGAGAGGATAGCAAGCAGGCTTAAGGAGGCAAGGAGTACTGGAGGAAGACATCCCATCCAGACACTGCTCACCCACATTGAAGACATAGTGGAGTCAACACGGCTACCTGAAGCAGTTAGTGGTGCCACTGACATTGACACCTCGGGCACACCCAGCACCAGCAAAGATAAGGGCAGTAATGGTTTGAATCACCATATGTGCATGTACAAATGCCCCTTAGAAAATTGCAATGGCACTAAGCACAGTGATAAGAAGTCCATGCCACGTATTCCATTCAACACAACAGTGCCTTATGGGAGTGGTAGTCCATACCCCAAAAGTGCATCTACTACATAAATAACAATATAAAACCAAACAGAGAAATAACACAACAATTAGAGATACTATGCCAGGGGAAATGTTTATCATGAAATTAACTGTGAGATTGCAAAGCCAAGGTGAACATTATGAATGACATGCTGCATGTTGATGCAGATATTCCGGGCTCTAATGCAGCAGAAAGTGTAAAAGGGGGGAATGACGAAAGTCAGCCACAGTCAGATTCACACACCAGTGAGTCCATCGTACTAGCACTAACTAGACGTAATGCAAGAGTGCTACCCCTCCCTGAGTTTATGCAGGACTCTGATAAATTGCAGGAAGAAGTACCCACCTTCAGAGGTTAGAAGCACCAACAGACAGCAGTCCCAGTTCCAGCATCAGTTTACTCCTCTCAGGAGGTTTCGTGAAGAAGGCAGACAGTGCACAGAGGAAGGTGATGACCCATCACTGTTTGGTGGCCTTGAGGCATCCATGTTGAAAGTGCAGGGCCTGCAATGTAAACACAGGAGATCAATGCACAGGCAGTTGGTGTCTGTCGATCACAACATGGGTTCAATGCACTGGCAGTTGGTGTCTCTCAATACCAACATGTGCAAGCTGCATGAGGGACAGCAAGCTACAGCAGAACACATAAATGAGATGACAAATGCTATTAGGGAACTCTGCATTGTAATGCAGCAGGAGCATGTCACCCACCGTAGGCGCCATCACCAATTGATGGGCAGGTTGGATGGGTTCAGCAGATCTGTCAATCGGCTCACTACCACAACTACTTTGGTGTCACAATGTGCTGTGGGCATGCAAGTTGAAATCGCACATTACAGTCGGGATGTTGCACGAGGATTGGTGCAAGTCACCAATGTATTGGAGACAATGCAGACAGCCCAGAGTGCTACAAACAGCGAACTGGGAGGTGGGGATAGTAAGGAGCTCTCTAGCATTAGCAGTGTCACAGCCCCTGTGATGGATCCTAGGCATCACAGTTCCAGACACAGGGGGTCATTCCGACCCCGGCGGGCGGCGGGCGCCGCCAGCCGGGCGGAAACCGCCCAAAGACCGCACCGCGGTCAGATGACCGCGGGGGTCAATTCAACTTTCCCGCTGGGCCGGCGGGCGATCTCCAAAAGATCGCCCGCCGGCCCAGCGGGAAAGCCCCTGCAAAGAGGAAGCCGGCTCCGAATGGAGCCGGCGGATTTGCAGGGGTGCGACGGGAGCAGTGGCACCCGTCGCGATTTTCACTGTCTGCTAAGCAGGGCAGGTTTGGCAAGCAGCCTCGACGGATTTGCTTTGAGCCACACGTCTGGGGCGTTTGCATTTGCACTTAGCTGAGGACTTTCAATTAGGACAGATACTATATCAGATACAGGCCTGTTACTTGTAAATGGAGAGGTAGTGGGTGATGATACCAACATGTCAGTTGATGGGGAGGCTGTGTTTATACCAGAAGATGCAACAAAAGTGAGAGAAAGTCTCCTTTTAGGTAGTTCAATTTCAGTGCAATAACCCTCATGGCCCTCTGTATCATCCTATCTAGGTGCTTTTCGCAGGAGGACTGGGAGTAGAAAGACCATCTCTGACTTTCCTTTAACCATTGTCATGGCCAAACATATAACAATAAAAAGTTAGTACAAGTAGGAAAAAAGAGTACCTCCAGGGACAAGGGCCAAGAGGACTGGTCCAGCCCAGCCTCACCTCCTCCAGGCTCTAACAGGTGCAGATAGGCCTGCCCTTGACCTGGGCTTTTCCAGGGCATGTCCTGTGAAAGTTCCATGCCACGGGAGGTGGCAGGTACTTATCAAAGCATGGGAAACCAGCAGTAGTCACCTCTTTCCTGGGCTAATGCATTATGGGACTTTGACACCTGAAAAAGCAGGGCAGCAAAAGATCTCCTCAAGATTCACGTGCCACAGGAGGTGGCAGGCACTTTTCAAAGCACACTGCAAGGAAAACCAGCAGCAGCCCCTCCTTTCTTGGGCTAAGGCATAATGGGACTTTGTGTCCCAAAGCATCAGGGCAGCAAAAGATCCCCTGGAACATATTATGGGGGTCATTACAACATTGGCGGTAAAAGCCGCTTACCGCCATTCAGAAGACCGCCAATACAATGCCGCGGAATTCCGCCACAGTTATTATGACCCACATCTCAGAATCCGCCGAAATTCAGACACCCACACAAGTCCGCCACACCAAAGGTCAGTGATAAACTGGTGAAAACAAAACCTCCACCGTCACGCCAAAAGAAACACGCCCATGCCATCACGACCCACGAATACACGCGGCGGTCTTTCAACCGTGGTATTCAATTGGCGGTACACACCGCCGCGCTCAAAATACACACACATCTCCAAAACACCGCCACATTGGACAATTACAAATACACACACCTGATACACATACAAACACCACTCCCACACAATCAATACAATATAAAACACACACCCACATCACCCACAAACCCCTACGACCAAAAATTATAGATGAAGGCGAGAGAGAGAGCACAGCATAGACAACCCCACCACACTGAGACACACAACACCATCACCCACACAACATCCACGCACAAAACACCCCACACCACTACACATCACCACACTCATCACCACATACACCACCACACACATCACCTACACCACCCCATGGCACGGCAAAGACACCCCAGGTTTTCGGAGGAGGAGCTCAGGGTCATGGCGGAGGAAATCGTCCGGGTAGAGCCACAGCTATTTGGATCACAGGTGTAGCACACCTCCATAGCTAGGAAGATGGAGCTATGGCGAAGAATCGTCGACAGGGTCAACGCAGTGGGACAGCACCCAAGAAATCGGGAGGACATCAGGAAGAGGTGGAACGACCTACGGGGGAAGGTGCGTTCCGTGGTCTCCAGGCACAACATCGCAGTTCAGCGGACTGGCGGTGGACCCCCACCTCCTCCCCCACAACTAACAACATGGGAGGAGCAGGTCTTGACCATTATGCATCCTGAGGGCCTCGGAGGAGTCGGTGGAGGAATGGACACTGGTAAGTCAAATCTTAACTATCATATCCCCCACCCTATCTGCATGCTATCACACATCCCCACCCTCACCCCTTCCCCTATCACTCCAGCTCCTCACATATGTACTACTAACACAAACCACCCATCCCAACACCAAGCCCTGCATGACACAACAAAGCATGGTCACCCCTCACTAAAGCATGCCCACTGCACATACCCATAACACCCCCTAACCATCATCACACAAGCCCCCACACAGGAATGCTAACACTGGGGTACACGCTCACCCACCCATTGCACACCATGACACACACAGATGCAATAATCATGCTTTTACACCCCTGCAGGACCACTACCTAACGTCACCAGACAGGAGGGCCCAGACATCTCTACCCCACCCACAGAAGAGGCCCACAGTGATGACAGCAGCTCTGGCCAACTGGATCCAGATGACCAACCAGGACCATCGTAGGCCTTGGGACAGTCGGTTCCCCTCGCACAGGCACAGCCCAACACTGACCTTCCACCCTCTGGTAACACCAGCACAGCACCCACCCAGCGGGCCCATACCTCTGTCCCCAGGACACGTCAATCAGCTGTGTGTCCACCACTACAGGGAACCCAGGATAACCCACCACCCCAACAACAACAGGGACCTGGGGGCAGTGGTAGTGGGCACACGGTCCAGGGGACGGAGGCCCAGGAACACAGGGGAACTGGGAGGGCTGCTGTGCGACAGGGGGCCGACAGGCCAAGGGAACCCACTCTCCACGAGGCCCTCTCCTCCATCATGGGAGCATACCACCACTCCCAGGAGACGATGGCTACGGTCCTGGCCAAGTTTCAGGAGACCCAGCACCTGCAGGAGGAACAGTATTTGGGCTTCAGGGAGAAACTCAGAACCATCAGCTCCGCCCTGGGCACCATCGTAGGGGTGCTGAAGGACATAGAGAACACCATGAGGGACACAGTGGCACTCCAAGGGGTCCCTGACACTAGCATGGACGATGAACTGCCCACCACCTCCGCCGGCACTAGTGGACAGGACGCCCCGCCACAGGACCACCACACCAGCACCCCACCCCCTGCAGACTGAGAAACACCCCGGAAGCGGTCCCTGAGATCCAGGAACAGGACAGAGCACGATGGCAAGACCCCGCCAAGAAATTAGACCACCCTGATTGTCATCTCACTGTCCCACTTTGTAACCCTGTCCATATTGGAACTGCCCCAGCTCTACTTCCTATGCCCATGTGGGCAATGCACCTGTGAGACTAATAGACTGGACTCTGCCATGGACATTCCTCCACCATCACCCATCACCATTTTACCACCCCCTCCAATAATTAGCACTTCAATAAACACCCTTGCGGCACAAAACAATCTGGAGTCAGTCTGTGATTTTGAAAATATGTATTAGCTATGACAGTGACAAAATGTGTTTTCAAATGTAATGTCAACATACCTATGTCACACATCACAAGTCCATGAAGGATGCAAGCAGATGACGTTGGTAACCACACCTGTGAAACCGTAATGGAAATGTACAACTCAGTTACCAAATACTGCTTGAAATTGACAGACAGGATAAAGGTAGAAGTGTGAAAGTACTTGTAGTAGGCATGAATGTGTTCTCACCTGTGTGTCACTGGAAATATTGCTGTATGACTGAGTCCCTGTTGTCAATGTCTTCTTCCTCTGCTTCCTCCTCATCACTGTCCACAGGCTCCACAGCTGCCACAACACCGTCATTTGGACCATCCTCCTGCAGAAAAGGCACCTGGCGTCGCAAAGCAGGATTGTGGAGCATACAGCAGGCGATGATGATCTGGCACACCTTCCTTGGTTCGATCACCCTCCTAGTCCGCCCATGGGCCTCATTGTAGCGTTCCTCTGCCCTTGTCCTCGGATTCCTCACTGGGGTCAATAGCCATGACAGGTTGGGGTAACCAGAGTCCCCTAATAGCCACACCTGGTGCCTCTGGAGTTGACCCATCACATAAGGGATGCTGCTATTCCACAGGATGTAGGCGTCATGCACAGAGCCAGGGAACATAGCATTTACCTGGGAGATGTACTGGTCTGCCAAACATACCATCTGTACATTCACAGAATGATAACTCTTCCGGTTCCTGTACACCTGTTCACTCCTGTGGGGGGGGGACCAGAGCTACATGGGTCCCATCAATGGCACCTTTGATGTTGGGAATATGTCCAAGGGCATAGAAGTCACCTTTAACAGTAGCCAAATCCTCCATCTGAGGGAAAACGATGTAGCTCCTCATGTGTTTCAGCAGGGCAGACAACACTCTGGACAACACGTTGGAAAACATAGGCTAGGACATCCCTGATGCCATGGCCACTGTTGTTTGAAAAGACCCACTTGCTAGGAAATGGAGCACTGATAGCACCTGCACTTGAGGGGGGATTCCTGTGGGATGGCGGATTGCTGACATCTGGTCTGGCTCCACCTGGGTACACAGTTCCTGGATTGTGGCACGGTCAAACCTGTAGGTGATAATTAAATGTCGCTCCTCCATTGTCAACAGGTCCACCAGCGGTCGGTACACCGGAGGATTCCGCCATCTCCTCACATGTCCCAGCTGACGGTGCCTAGGAAGGACAAAAGCGACCACAGAGTCAAGCAACTCAGAGGTATGTACCCACAGCTACACAGAACACGAAACATAATCCAAAAAGTTGTCTGTATGTGTGTTGTGTCCAGGCCTAGGTATGTGTGACACAGTTGAAAATGAAGCCATGTGGGCCCCTGAAATGATAGCTGCCTGACCTCTAAAGTGGGACAATGGGATGTGAGGTAACTGCGCTGGCGTTGTACACCGTCGCAGTAGGCGGTCAAAGACCGCTGCGCAATGCTGCATTGGTTAACATTGGACCCTATGGGTCCCAGGAACCAATGACGAAGTGCGCCGGCGGTGATGATACGCACCGCCGCGGACGTCACCGCCGCGGACGTGACCGCCATTTTCTATCTGTTGAATCACTCGATACCTGATCTTCGACAGGAGAGGACCTATACTGCAAGTGCTGCTGTGACCTCGGTCTGGAAGAGACAATGGCACGTGCGTCTGGGGAAAGGGCCCCTGCCTTCACTGCACAGGAGTTGGAGAAGCTCGTGGACGGGGTCCTCCCCCAGTACACGCTACTCTACGGTCCTCCAGACCAACAGGTGAGTACATAGGGTGCAAGTTGTATGTGCAATGCCTGGGTGGAGATGGCTGGTTGTAAGACGGAAGGGGGCAGAGTTCTGCGAGCATGAAGGACTGTGAATGCATGTGCCACATGGCAAGGGTAAGGATGTGGGCCACTCACTTCGACGGTGCAGTTTGTAATGACTTCTCCTCTTCCCCTGTACATGTCATGTAGGTCAGCGCCCACCAGAAGAAGGCTATTTGGCAAGCCATAACCAAGGACGTCCGGACACTGGGGGTCCACCAGAGACGGAGCACCCACTGCCGTAAAAGATGGGAGGACATTCGCCGCTGGAGCAAGAATATGGCAGAGGCTCAGCTGGGGATGGCCTCCCAACGTGGGAGGGGTGCCCGTCGCACCATGACCCCCCTGATGTTCCGGATCCTGGTGGTGGCCTACACTGAGTTGGATGGGCGCTTGAGGACATCACAGCAGACATAAGGGGGTGAGTACACTCTCATTCAGCTGACTTTGCGTGCAGTGGAGGGGTCTGGGTGGGGGAGGAGGGCTGTGGGTTTCCCTAGGCCAGGGCGAGTTCCGTAGGCTAGGCCCTTCCGTAATGCAGGCCATGTGCCACTCCATCCCACCTCTGTAGAGTGCCAAGTACAGGTATACATGCCGCTGTGTCATCTATATGTGCAGATGTCCACCATAGCCATGTAGGCCATATCCCAGGAACTGCATCAGTAGAGCCCAACAGCGCGGCGTAGTGCAGGGGGCTGCTGTGTCTGTATTGTCCGCCAACGGTAGTGGTAAGCCATGCACTCAACCTGTCTTTCTTCTGTCGGCCCCCCCCTTTTTGTGGTCTCCCTGTTCTTTTGTGCATCAGCATCATCAGGCGGAGGTACAGTGGCAGCGGAGCGTGAGGGGGGTGCTTCCCACATGGCCATGGAGGGCCACAGCACGGACTCAGAATACACCAGTGGGACGGAGGGCGAGGGGAGCTTCACGGCAGTCACCGGATCAGCAACCAGCGACACAGACTCGTCCTTCGATTGGAGCTCCCTTGTGGTGGCGGCAACATCTGTGCCTCCCACTTCTACAGGTACAGCCGCCACCGCCCCTACCAGCACTGCCCTCCCAGCAGCCCCTCAGCCTTCGCCCGTGACCGCTCACCCAGGAGGGTGGGCATCACCTTTGCCCCAGGCACCTCAGCCCATGCCCCTGTCACCTCTGCTGCCCTCAGTGAGGAGGCCATTGACCTCCTCAGGTCACTCACTGTTGGGCAGTCTACCATTGTGAATGCCATCCAGGGTGTAGAAAGGGAGTTGCAACACACAAATGCATTCCTGGAGGGCATTCATTCTGGTCAGGCTGCCCATCATCGAACCCTGCAATCTCTGGCCTCAGCACTGATGGCAGCCATTGTCCCTGTGTCTAGCCTCCCCCCTCCAACTTCCTTCACCCAGTCCCAATCCCCTGTACCTCTACCTATCCCAAGCACACCACCAGACCAGCCTGCACACACGTCAACACACAAGGGAAGCTCGGGCAAACATAGGCACCACACATCCCACAGGCACTCACACAAGCATCACCCACATACAGACACAGCAACATCCACTGCTTCCACTGTGTCCCTCTCCTCGTCGTCTCCCTCCTCCCTCCCAGTGTTGTCTACACTCTCATCTGCATGCACTACCACTACAGCCACTAAGACTCGCACCAGCACACCCACCACCACACCCCACTCACCTGCACTCACCACCCCCACTACCATTTACACGTCCCCTGTGTCCTCTCCCAGTGTGTCTGTGACTCCCCCTCCCAAAGTACACAAACACGGGCACACACACACCCAACATCCATCCACCTCACTACAGCCTCCAGAACATGCACCTGCACCCAAATCATCAAAAGGTACACCTCCTACAACCACCTCCTCTTCCTCCACTCCCAGACCCCCTCCAGCTACCCGTCCCAGTGTTCGTCAGAAACTTTTCCTGAGCAACGTTGACCTCTTTCCCACCACCCCCCCTCCAATTCATAGGTCCCGTACTAGCACCTCAGCCAAAAAATCTCCGGTACCAGTGGTGCCTGTTAGAGGTATGTGGAGTGCACCGGGCACAAGGGCAGCCAGTGTGACACGGAGCCAAAGCACAGCCAGTCCCCCCCCCTGTGAAGCACCAGAAGTTGGACAGTGCCTGACGGGATGGGGGAAGACTCCAGCCAGCAAAGCCGCTCACAAGGGTCCCGGGGGGAGTGTGACTCCTCCCAAGGTGGGGAAGGGGCAGGAGAAAGCACCAAAGTCTGGGAAGAGCAACATGGCGGAGAAGGCCGCCATCATCCCCGCTGCCCAGGAGGCCACCGCCAGCCCGATCGTCACTGGTCAGGAGACCACCACCAGAGTCAGTGCCCAGGAGGGCAGTCCCATCGTCAGTGGTCAGGAGACCACTGCCAGAGTCAGTGTCCAGGAGGGCAGTCCCATCGTCACTGGTCAGGAGACCACCGCCAGAGTTAGTGCCCAGGAGGGCAGTCCCATTGTCACTGGTCAGGAGACCACCGCCAGAGTCAGTGCCCAGGAGGGCAGTCCCATCGTCACTGCCAGAGTCAGTGCCCAGGAGGGCAGTCCGATCGTCACTGGTCAGGAGACCACCGCCAGAGTCAGTGCCCAGGAGGGCAGTCCCATCGTCACTGGTCAGGAGACCACCGCTAGAGTCAGTGCACTGGAGGGCAGTACGATCGTCACTGGTCAGGAGACCACCGCCAGAGTCAGTGTCCAGGAGGGCAGTCCCATCGTCACTGGTCAGGAGACCACCGCCAGAGTTAGTGCCCAGGAGGGCAGTCCCATTGTCACTGGTCAGGAGACCACCGCCAGAGTCAGTGCCCAGGAGGGCAGTCCCATCGTCACTGCCAGAGTCAGTGCCCAGGAGGGCAGTCCGATCGTCACAGGTCAGGAGACCACCGCCAGAGTCAGTGCCCAGGAGGGCAGTCCCATCGTCACTGGTCAGGAGACCACCGCTAGAGTCAGTGCACTGGAGGGCAGTACGATCGTCACTGGTCAGGAGACCACCGCCAGAGTCAGTGCCCAGGAGGGCCCCGGCAGCCACAGCCCCGCTGGGCAATGAGGGACCGCCATGGCAAACACCGCTGCACAGGTCAGAGACAGCAAAGTCAAGCGCCGCTGAACAGGGCAAGCACCGCTGCACAGGTCAGAGACGGCAAAGTCAAGTACCGCTGAACAGGGCAAAGACCGCTGAACAGGGCAAAGACCGCCATGGCAAGCACCGCTGAACAGGTCAGAAACTGCAAAGTCAAGCACCGCTGAACAGGGCAAAGACCGTTGAACAGGGCAAAGACCGCCATGGCAAGCACCGCTGAACAGGGCAAGCACAGCTGAACAGGTCAGAAAATGCAAAGTCAAGCACCGCTGAACAGGGTAAAGACCGCCATGATAAGCACCGCTGAACAGGGCAAGCACCGCTGAACAGGGCAAAGACCGCCATGGCAAGCACCGCTGAACAGGGCAAGCACCGCCAAGTCAAGCACCGGTAGCCCATGTGCGGCAGGGGCAGTGACGGAACTGGGACCGTCACGGGGAGAGTGATGCACTCTGGGCACCAGTCCCCCTCCAGAACCAGTGGAGAACAGCATCCACTACCTCAGTCCTTAACAGGATGAAGCACTCTGGGCACCAGTCCCCCTCCAGAACCAGTGGAGAGATTCATCCACTACCTCTGTCCTTAACAGGATGAAGCACTCTGGGCACCAGTCCCCCTCCAGAACCAGTGGAGACTGTCATCCACTTGAGAGACTGTGGCTTTGCACTCCCAGGATGGTACAGTGGGCAAACCACCCACTGAAAAGACTTGTGAGACTTGGCTTTGCACTCCCCAGGATGGTACAGTGGGCAAACCACCCACTGAAAAGACTTGTGAGACTTGGCTTTGCACTCCCCAGGATGGTACAGTGGGCAAACCACCCACTGAAAAGACTTCTGAGACTTGGCTCTGCACTCCCCAGGATGGTACAGTGGGCAAACCACCCACTGAAAAGACTTCTGAGACTTGGCTTTGCACTCCCCAGGATGGTACAGTGGGCAAACCTCCCACTGTAGAGACTTGTGAGACTGTGGCTTTATCCACAGTGAATCTGCCCCGGAAAAGGTGGCGGATTGGTAGGTTGTGATACTGTGGGCGGTACTTTGTCTCCCGTCTGTCTGTTGGCGGTGACCGCCACGCTGCTTGTCTGTACCGCCGTGGCGGTCGGAGTGTTAAAGTGGCTGTCTTTGTTGGCGGTTTCCGCCATGGTCATAATTCCCTTTTTTTTTTCGCCGGCCTGTTTGCGGTCTTACCGCAGCATTAACACCGTCCGCCAGGGTTGTAATGACCCCCTATATCTCTTATGAAGGCCCATATATAAAAGCAGCACTAATTTCATATGCTTTCTCAACGTTATTTCTTAACTTTCTTAAAAAAGTGCTGCACTCTATTTTTAATGCAATGGATACAAAGATAGGGTATACACATATTATTCCTTATAACACAATTGCTTTTCATTTCAACATATTTATGCACAGCAACAGTTCATCCATTTCTCAATATATGTCACAATATACATTTTATGCAATGAATACGCGAAAGCACCAATGATGACATTTTCTGTCTCAGCAACAAATAATCACTTTCTAAGTACGTCATTTTATATGATTCATGCAATGATCACAAAACAATGTGTGAACATATCACCCCTTGTAACATGATTGCCTTTTAATACCAAATGAATCACCATTGAGCAACACACAATTTTAACGATCAAGTGGAAATAGCACCCAAAAAGCACAAAGCACCAACTGTAGTCATTTGGATGTGCTGGACCGGGACAGACTCACAACTTCTGGCTGTCCGCGATGAAGTGCAGACCAGCTACAGGGACCAGCTTAGATCTACTGAACAAGAGTGTCTTTAACCCTGGTTGCAGAGCATTGAGAGATACTGAGTTGAGGATGCATTACGCAGCAGAAAGGATGTGAGGTCCTGGTGTGGAGATGCGATGAACAACAACAGTTACAGAAATCTGCGAGGCTGCAATGCAGGATCCTGCATCAGCATTGAGGCTGCCATTGATGAGAGGCTTGTGATGCAAAGACCTGCTTAAAGGAGGCATCACACAGCGGTTCTGTTGCAGAGTTCTACGAGGTGATTGGTCACAGTGCAGCTCCGATGTAGAGTTTTGCGAGACGATGGGGGTCATTACAACCCTGGCGGACGGTGTTAAAGCCACGGTAAGACCGCCAACAGGCTGGCGGTCTTTTTTTGAGGATTATGACCATGGCGGTTACCGCCATGGTCATCCGCCGCTTCTCCGTTCCGCCCGCCAGGGCGGAGACGACCTCGGGGCTGGAGACCTGGGTCTCCAGCCCGGCGGCCGTGACAATACCGCCGCCGGTATTTTGACCCAGCTTACCGCCGTGGATTTCCAGCGGTAGGAACCGCCATGAAATCCATGGCGGTAAGCACTATCAGTGCCAGGGAATTCCTTCCCTGGCACTGATAGAGGTCTCCCCCACCGACACCTCCCCTACACCCCCCACCACCCCTGCCATCCCCCAAAGGTGGCAGGGCCCCCCTCCCCACCCCGACCCCGACATTACCTTACACATACACACCCGACATGCACGCAGGCACCACCAACACACATACACGCACACACACCGACATACATGCTAACATCCACACACACAGTCAGACACGCACACCCACATTCAAACATACATGCACACATCCATACAGACATACCCACAGACATACACACACTCATTCCCAAAACACGCAACAGCCCCGCAAGCATACACGCACTCACACACCCCCTCTACATACACCCACGCACACCCCCATGCACCCAAACAACACACAACACCCCCACACACCCCTCCCCTAACGGACGATCGACTTACCTGTTCCGTCGATCCTCTGGGAGGGGACGGGAGCCATGGGGGCAGTTCCGCCGACACCACACCGCCAACAGAACACCACCACGGCGAATCACAGGACGTGATTCGCTGGGCGGTGTTCTGTTGGCGTGGCGGTGGAGGTGGAGCAACCTCCACTTCCCCGCCGCCCATCACTATGGCTGTTGGCGGCTCTCCGTTGGAAAAATGACATAGAGCTGCCAACAGTCATAATACGCTGAGCGGAAAACCGCCACCACTGGCGGTCTTCAGCACGGCGGTCCCTCGAGGTTGCAATGACCCCCGATGAGTCATGGTGCGTCAGTTCTGCTGGAACCACAGCTAGGCTGCCAGAGCACCTTCAGGCCCATGTCCAAGGGTCCAGGACTGTGGTAGCACCACTTGGGAGGGCAGGACTCATGCCGGCAGAGTCTAGGTGCTGGGTTCAAGGTTGTGTGAGCCTTTTCTGTCCATGAGGCTTTGATCAGGAGGCCAGCCAACTAGCTGTTGTCACTCTGGTGGTCCTGGCTTCAAGATGCAAGTCCAGTATTTCTCACTCAGGAGGGCAGAATAGCAGGGCAGCAAATTGGCAGGCCTTCTTGCAGCTAAGCACATAGTAGACCTTCTTCTGAGTCTTTCAAAGGTCCAGATGTGTACTCAAGTTGGGTCTGATGGTCTGTTATTTACACCTGGTGCCCACTTTACAGTAGGATAAGATTCTGGAGGTTCACACCCACCTGGGGTATCAGGCATCCCCTCCTCCCTTCACCAGCCCCAGCTTGTCTGGGATACAAAGAACTGGTGACAAACTCTGCTGTCTGTTCCTTTGTGAGTGTGTTCAGGCAGAGCCTGTGTGATTTGTAAGTGTGGTAGATGACAGCTCCTTCCCCTCTTTATGTCAGGGTGTCCCATCCTACCAACATCTAGTCTCCTTTTGTCTCACTATACAAAGACCAACTCCCAGCTACACCTAGTCATTCAACTCAGGGACAGGCTGCAGGCACGAAATGGTTAGGACAAACATACCAACTTTCTAAAAGTAGCATTTTCAGTATTGCGACTTAAAATCTGACTTTAGCATTATCAATAATTTTTATCTACAATTCTTTAGATGTTAAACACGACATTCCGAAATGCTTTTAATCACTCATTAAACATAATAAGTAAACCCACAGTTATCCTACGGAAAAGGTAGGCCTTGTAGGAGTGAAAAACAAAGGTAAATGTTTTTCACTACCAGAACATGTACATTTTAAAAGTACATGCATAAACACATTGCACACTGCCCCCTGTTCTGTGTAGGGCCTAACCTAGGGTTATTAATATGTGTTAAGGAGGAAGGTTCAGGTTTACTTGCCAGGCCGAAATGGCAGTTTAAAGCTGAACACACAAGCTGCAATAGCAGGCCTAAGACATGTTTAAAAGGCTACATAAGTGGGTGACACAATGAGTGCTGCAGGCCTACTAGTAAATTAAATATATAATTGGATGTAAGCCAGTTCTATCATGTTCAAGGGTGAGAGAACAAAGTAGCACTGGTTAGTTGTGGTAAAGTGTGCAGAATCCTAAAGCCGTCAAAAATGAAGTCAGCAGAAGGATTGGAGACAAAAAGTTGTTGGAAAACCACACCAAAGATGACAGGTCCAACCAAGATGCTCACTTGCTCTGAAGACATAGATGGAGTGGCAATAATACGTTCGCAAAGTTTACTATGAAAACTATTAAAAATTGGTTTGGATTAAATAGGTACCAATCCGTAACATTAGTGCAGAAAATCAGTATCTGTAAGTGCACACTCAACACGGGACAGAAAAAGATTTATGAAAGATTTTTTTAAAGATACTATCAAATAGGGTATTACAGGTCCTTTATAAATATTGAAATGTGCTATGATAATAGGTGCTAATTGTACATAATTATGAATGGTGAGAAAGGCTGATCTAGTGTATGAATAGGACAAACAGGCTTGTTATAAGTGGAAATAAGAAATGGTTAGAAAACTTGGGAATGTTTGACGCTCGACATACAAAATATCCAGATCAATTAGACTCCATGTTTTACTCATTATACTCATTGTATGCTAGATGAGATCACTTCCTTTTGTAAACATTTATTCTACAAAACACAACAGAAACTGGCCATTTAACCATTTTAGATAATGCCCCAATTATATTAACGATTAATACTGTCACGCTGAAATAGGCTATATAGGCAACTTGATATGCGACAAAGAAACCAAAGATAAAATGTAGCAGTGTATTCACCTTTTCATCACCGAAGACAACACTGGTGATATTGAAGAATTTCGGCCCTCATTACAACATTGGCGGTAAAAGACGCTTACCGCTGTGCAGAAGAATGCCAACACACCGCCGCGGCAGCGGAATTCCGCCACGGTCATTATGACCGAAAGCTCGGAATCCGCCAATATTGAGACACCCACACAAGTCTGCCACACCAAAGGTCAGTGATAAACTGGTGAAAACAAAACCTCCACCGTCACGCCAGCAGAAATATTCCCACACTATCACAACCCATGAATCCATGCGGCGGTCTTTCAACCGCGGTATTCCATTGGCGGTACACACTGCTGAGCTCAAAATACACACACATTTACAATACACTACCACATTGGGCAATTACAAATACACATCCCTGATACACATACACACACCACTCCCACACACCCAATACAATATAAAACACACACCCACATCACCCACAAACCCCTACGACCAAAATCCAGAAAGAAGGCCAGAGAGAGACACTACAAACTACAACCAAGCATCCACAAGCACACAATACCATCACCCACATAACTTCCACGCACCTCACACAACACACCACTAAATATCACCCAACACATCACATCACACACCACCCCACACATCACTCACAGCACCACATGGAACTGCAAAGACACCCAGGTTCTCTGAGGAGGAGCTCAGGGTCATGGTGGAGGAAACCGTCCAGGTAGAGCCACAGCTATTCGGATCACAGGTGCAGCACACCTCCATAGCTAAGAAGATGGAGCTATGGCGAAGAATAGTGGACAGGGTCAACGCAGTGGGACAACACCCAAGAAATAGGGATGACATCAGGAAGAGGTGGAACGACCTACGGGGGAAGGTGCGTTCCGTGGTATTAAGACACCACCTGGCGGTTCAGAGGACTGGCGGCCGACTCCCACCTCCTACCCCACAACTAACAACATGGGAGGAGCAAGTCTTGGCTATTCTGCATCTTGAGGGCCTCGCAGGAGTAGATGGAGGAATGGACTCTGGTAAGGCAATTCTTTACTACTATATCCCCCACCCTACTTGCATGCCATTACATACCCCCACCTTCGCCCTCACCCCCATTACTCCAACTCCTCACAAATGTCCCAATATCACAAACCACACATCCCAACACCAAGCCCTGCATGCAACAACAAAGCATGGACACCCATCACCAAAGCATGGCCACTCCACATACCCATACACCCCCCTAAACCATCATCTCCCAAGGTCCCACACAGGAATGCAAGCACTGGGGTACACGGTCACCCACCCTTTGCACACCATGGCACACACAGATGCAATAATCATGCTTTTATACCCCTGCAGGACCCCTACCCAACGTCACCGCACAGGAGGGTCCAGACATGTCCACACCACCAACAGAAGAGGCCCACAGTGATGACAACAGCTCTGTCCAACTGGATCTAGATGACGAGCCCGGCCCATCTGGGACCTCGGGACAGTCGGTTCCCCTCACACAGTCACAGGCCACCACAAAGCATCCCCCCTCTGGAAACACCAGCACAGCACCCACCCAGCGGGCCCATCCCCGTCAATCAGCAGTGTGTCCACCACTACAGGGAACCCAAGCTAACCCACCAACCCAACAACAACAGGGACCTGGGGGAAGTGGCAGTGGGCACACGGTCCAGGGGACAGAGGCCCGGGGAAACAGGGGAATTGGGAGGGCTGCTGTGCGACGGGGGAGGACAGGCCCAGGGAACCCACTCTCTACGAGGCCCTCTCCAACATCATGGGAGCCTACCACCATTCCCAGGAGACGATGGCAGCGGTACTGGCCAAGTGCCAGGAGACCCAGCGGCTGCAGGAGAAACTGTATTTGGGCTTCAGGGAGGAACTCAGATGCATCAATTCCACCCTGGGCACCATCGTAGGGGTGCTGAAGGATGTCCTCAACACCAGGAGGGACACTGTGGCACAACAAGGGGCCCCTGACACTAGCATGGACGATTAACTGCCCACCACCTCTGCCGGCGCTAGTGGACAGGAGGCACCACCACAGGACCACCACACCAGCACCCCACCCCCTGCAGAGGGAGAACAACCCCGCAAACATTCACTGAGATCCAGGACAAAGACAGAGAACAATGCCAAGACCCCCGCCAAGAAATGAGACCTCCCTGAATGTCATCCTTTTGTCCCACCTTGTCACCCTGTCCATCCTCAAACTGCCCCAGCTCCACTTCCTATGCCCCTTTGGACAATGCACCTGTGAGACTAATAGACTGGACTCTGCCATGGACATTCCTCCACCATCACCCCTCACCATTTTACAACCCCCTCCATAATTTAGCACTTAAATAAACACCCTGAAAGCACAAAACAATCTGGAGTCTGTCTGTGATTTCAAAATGTTGTATTAGCAATTACAGTGACAAAATGCTCTTTCAATTGTAGTGTCAACATACCTAAGTCACACAGCTCTAGTCCATGAGGAAACAAAGCAGATGTCACACAGTGGGACCTACATCTGTGAAATCGTAAGGGAAAGTGACAACTCACTTACCATACACTCTGTGAAAAGGACAGACAGTAGAGAGGTAGTAGTGTTAAAGTACATGTAGTAGGCACGTTTGTATTCTTACCTGTGTCTCACTGGAAGTATTGCTGGATCACAGAGTCCCTGTTGTCGACGTCCTCTTCTTCTGCTTCCTCGTCTTCGCTGTCTACAGGCTCCACAGCTGCCACAACACCTCCATCTGGACCAACCTCCTGAAGAAAAGGCACCTGTCGTCGCAAAGCTAAGTTGTGAAGCATACAGCAGGCCACGATGATCTGGCACACCTTCTTTGGTGAGTAGACTAGGGAACCACCTGTCATATGGAGGCACCGGAACCTGGCCTTTAGGAGGCCGAAGGTCCGCTCTATAATCCTCCTAGTTCGCCCATGGGCCTCATTGTAGCGTTCCTCAGCCCTTGTCCTAGGATTCCTCACTAGGGTCAGTAGCCATGACAGGTTGGGGCAACCAGAGTCACCTGTAAATGGCGAGGGACAACTGTTAGACACACACTAACCTGTAGGGATATCCCCAGACCCAGACAACTATTCCCAATGATTCTTTTCCAGGTACTCACCTAATAGCCACACACGGTGCCTCTGGAGTTGCCCCATCACGTAAGGGATGCTGCTATTCTGCAGGATGTAAGCGTCATGCACTGAGCCAGGGAATTTGGCATTAACATGGAGATGTACTGGTCTGCCAAACACACCATTGCACATTCATCGAATGGTAACTGTTCTGGTTTCTGTACACCTGTTCACTCCTGCGGGGGAGGACCACGGCCACATGTGTCCCATCAATGGCACCTATGATGTTGGGGATATGTCCAAGGGCATAGAAGTCACCTTTCACTGTAGGCAAATCCTCCACCTGAGGGAACATGATGTAGCTACGCATGTGTTTCAGCAGGGCAGACAACACTCTGGACAACACGTTGGAAAACATAGGCTGGGACATCCCTGATGCTATGGCCGCTGTAGTTTGAAATGACCCACTTGCAAGGAAATGGAGTACTGATAGCACCTGCACTTGAGGGGGGATTCCTGTGGGATGGCGGATAGCTGACATCAGGTCTGGCTCCAACTGGGCACACAGTTCCAGGATTGTGGCGCGATCAAGCCTGTAGGTGATGATTACATGTCTTTTCTCCATTGTTGACAGGTCCACCAGCGGTCTGTACACCGGAGGATGCCGCCATCTCCTCACATGTCCCAGCGGACGGTGCCTATGAAGGACAACAGCGAGCACAGAGTCAACCAACTCAGAGGTACGTAAACACAGCTTACTCAGAAAACCATTCATAGCCCGATTTTTGCCTGTATGAGTGATGAGCCAACGCCTAGGTATGTGTGACTCAGTTTTGAATCAAGCCATGTGGGCCCCTGAAATGGCGGCTGCTGACCTGTAAAGCGGGACAATGGGATGTGAGGTAACTGTGCTGGCATTGTACACTGTCGCAGTAGGCGGTCGAAGACCGCGGCGCAATTCTGCATTGGTTAACATTGGGTCCCAGGAGCCAATGACGATGAACGCCGGTGGTGACGGTACGTACCGCCGCGGACGTAACCGCCATTTTCTATCTGTTCAATCACTCGATACCTGATCTTCGACAGGAGAGGACCTATACTGCAAGTGCTGCTGTGACCTCAGTCTGGAAGAGACAATTTCTCGTGCGTCTGGGGAAAGGGCCCCTGCCTTCACCACGTAGGAGGTGGAGAAACTCATGGATGGGGTCCTCCCCCAGTACGGTCCTCCAGACAAACAGGTAAGTACACTGGGAGCATGCTGTTTGGGCAATGTCTGTGTGGAGTGTGGTGGATGAAAGAGAGGGGGGGGAGAATCAGGCGTGCATGAAACGACGGTGAGTGCATGTGCCACATGGCAAGGGTAGGGATGCTGGCCAATGACTGTGATGGTGCAGTTGGTAATAACTTCTCTTTTTCCCCTGTACAATTCCTGTAGGTCAGCGCCCACCAGAAGAAGGATATTTGGTGTGCCATCGCAAAGGACGTCCGGACCCTGGGGGTCTATCAAAGATGGAGCTCCCACTGCCGGAAAAGATGGGAGGACATTCGCCGCTGGAGCAAGAAGACGGCGGAGGCCCAGCTGGGGATGGCCTTCCAACGTGGGAGGGGTGACCGTCGCACCATGACCCCCCTGATGTTCAGGATCCTGGCGGTGGCGTCCCCGGAGTTGGATGGGTGCTTGAGGGCAGCACAGCAGCAACAAGGGGGTGAGTACACTCTTATTCTGCTGATTCAGCATGCAGTGGAGATGTCTGGGTGGGGGAGGTGGGCTGTGGGTTTCCCTAGGCCAGGGCGAGTGTGCTAGTTAAGTCCCCTTTTTCAGGCAGACCCTGTGGCAGATCCCCACTTGGGTACAGTGCCAACTACACCTAGTCCGGCTCCTGTGACATCCATGTGTTCAGATATCGGCCATAGCCTTGTAGGCCATTTACCAGGCATTGAATAGTAGACCCCAAGTGCGTGGTGTAGTGCAGGGGGCTGCTGTGTTTGTCGTGTCCGCCAACGGTAGCGGTAATGCATGCACTCCACTTGTCTTTCTTCTGTCTCCTCCACCTTTTTGTGGTCTCCTTGTACATGTGTGCATTAGCATCATCAGGCGGAGGAGCAGTGGCACCAGAGCAGGTGGGAGCTGCATCCCACATGGCCCTGGAGGGTGACACTACGGACTCTGATTTCACCAGTGGGACGGAGGGCGAGGGGAGCTCCACGGTGGGGACAGGAGCTGACACCAGTGATACGGACTCGCCCTCTGATGGGAGCTCCCTTGTGGTGGCGGCCCCATCTGTGCCCCCCGCATCTACAGGTACAGCTGCCACCCCCCCTCCAACACCGCCCTCCCAGTAGCCCCTCAGCCTTTGCCCCTTGCCCGCTCACCTAGGAGGGTGGGCATCTCCTTCGCCCCAGGCACCTCAGGCCCTGCCCCAGTCACCCCTGCTGCCCTCAGTGAGGAGGCCATTGACCTCCTCAGGTCCCTCACTGTTGGGCAGTCTACCATTTTGAATGCCATCCAGGGTGTAGAGAGACAGTTGCAACAAACCAATGCATTCCTGGAGAGCATTCATTCTGGTCAGGCGGCCCTCCAGCGAGCTTTTCAGACTCTGGCCTCAGCACTGATGGCAGCCATTGTCCCTTTCTCTAGCCTCCCCCCTCTAACTTCCTCCACCCAGACCCAATCCCCTGTACCTCAGCCTACCCCAAGCACACCATCAGACCAGTATGCACACACCTCAACACACAAGGGAAGCTCAGGCAAACATAAGCACCACACATCCCACAGGCACTCACGCAAGCATTACACACATGCAGACATACCAACATCTACTGCCTCCACTGTGTCCATCCTCCCTCCCAGTCTCATCTCCACTCACACCTGCATGCACTACATCTACAGCCACTATGTCCATCACCAGCACAACAACCACCACACACCGCTCACGTGCAGTCACCACCCCCACTACCATTCACACATCCCCTGTGTCCTCTCCCAGTGTGTCTGTGACGCCACCTCCCAAGGTACACAAACGCAGTCACACACCCACCCAACAGCCATCCACCTCACGACAGCCTCCAGCGCATGCACCTTCACCCAAAGTCACCAAACGTACACCTCTTACAACCACAACCTCTTCCTCCACTCTCAAACCCCCTCCAGCTACTCGTCCCAGTGTTCCTAAGAAACTTTTCCTGTCCACCCTTGACCTCTTTCCCTCACCTCCCCCACCCTGTCAGTCTACTAGGGCCCGACTCTCCAGGTCCCAACCTAGCACCTCAGCCACAACATCTCCGGGACCAGTGGTGCCAGTAGTCACCGGATTCTGGAGTGCACCAGGCAGCAGGGCAGCCAGTGTGGCAAGGAGCCACAGCACGGACAGTCCCCCACCTGTCAAGCATCAAACAAAAGTTGGCCAGTGCTCGGCAGGAGAGGGGAAAGACAACAGCCAGCAAAGCCGCTCCCAGGGACACAGGTGGGAGTGTGGAGTCAGCAGCGACACCTTCCAAGGTGGGGAAGGGGCACAAGAAACCCAGCAAGTCTGGGAAGATCACCACAGCGGAGAAGACCACCAGCTGCCCCGCCGGCCCAGACAGGACCGCCAGCATCAGCCCCGCTGGTCAAGAGAGGACTGCCAGCAGCAGCCCCGCTGGTCCAGAGAGGACCGCCAGCAGCAGCCCCGCTGGTCCAGACAGAACCGCCAGCATCCCCGCTGGCCCAGAGAGGACCCCCAGCAGCCCCGCTGGTCCAGAGAGGACCGCGAGCAGCAGCCCCGCTGGCCGAAAGAGGACAGCCAGCAGCAACCCCGCTGCCCAGGAGGCAACTACCAGCAGCCCAACTGCCCAGGATGCAACCACCAGCAGCCCCGCTGCACAGGAGGCAACCGCCAGCAACCCCACTGGCCCAGACAGGACCGCCAGCAGCTGAACCGCTGCCCAAGACAGGACTGCCACAAGCACCGCTGCCAAAGACAGGACCGCCACAAGCACTGCTGGCCAAGACAGGACCACCACAAGCACCGCTGCCAAAGACAGGACCGCCACAAGCACCGCTGCCAAAGACAGGACCGCCACAAGCACCGCTGCCAAAGACAGGAGCACCACAAGCACCGCAGGCCCATGAGCGCCAAATACATTGCCGCTACTGAGGCCCCCACGAGCAGGATGAAGCACTCTGGTCACCAAGCCCCCTCCAGAACCAGTGGATTATCACATCCACTACCTCAGTCCTTGGCAGGTTGAAGCACTCTGGACACCAAGCCCCCTCCAGAACCAGTGGAGTATCACATCCACTACCTCTGTCCTTGGCAGGATGAAGCACTCTGGGCACCAAGCCCCCTCCAGAACCAGTGGAGACTGTTATCCATTTGAGAGACTGTGGCTTTGCACTCCCCAGGATTGAACAGTGGGCAAACCACCCACTGTAGGGACTTGAGAGACTGTGGCTTTGCACTCCCCAGGATTGAACAGTGGGCATGTGGCACCCTCGTGGGTTTGGCGTCGTGCACTCCACCGGCTGAGGTGCCCTCCTTTCCCTTCCCCCTGAGGTGCCTGTTTTATTTCTATCTGATGCCCCTGCAGTGTTCTCTCCGTCACGTTCTGATATCTTGTGTGGGCCTTGCCCATGCAGTGTGGGCCCAGTGGTCCACGGACTTTAAGGGTGGAATGCCCTGGACTAATATTCTTGGTGTATATGTTTGTAAACAGTGTATGTATATTATTTGACTACTGAATTTTAATATATTACAATCTTTCTGCTAATTATCTTTTGTCTTTGCATTGTTCCGGGGGGATTGGGGGGTGTAACTGTAATGTATTATGCTGTATTAGTGTGTGTGTTGTAGTGGGTGAGGGTGGGGGTGTTGCATTTTGCTTGTGTGTGTCACTGTTTTTTCCCTCCCCTGTGTCATAGGTGCAGTACTCACCGCGGTCTTCGCCGCCGGCGTTCGTGCTCCTGGTAGAGGAGCAAGAAGATAAAGGCTGGTAAAATGTAGAGCTCTGGTTCCATGGTGTCCTGGTTCCTCGTGGGGTATGCAGAGGTGAGCGTTTTCCCTTCCAAGTCCTGTTTCCGCCGTGTTTTTGTTCGCGGTTAATCCACCCCGGAAAAGGGGGCGGATTGGTAGGTTGTGATACTGTGGGCGGTACATTGTCTCCCGCCTGTCTGTTGGCGGTGACCGCCGTGCTGTTTGTTTGTACCGCCGTGACGGTCGGAGTGTTAAAGTGGCTGTCTTTGTTGGCGGTTTCCGCCACGGTCGTAATTAAAAAAAAATTTCAGCCGGCCTGTTGACGGTCTTACCGCCGCTTTAACACCACCGCTAGGGTTGTAATGACCACCTTAGTCTCTGTATACTCTCAAGGCGGTAGTTATAGGTCGTGTGACATCCACTTCTACTAGGTGTAGGAGATCCAAGCCAGAAGGAAGAAGTTATTTAAATATATAAGTATTAGAAGGGTCTATAATAAAACCTGGTGTAAAGTTACATTAGTGATTGTAGAGTTTAAGGCATTAGGGTGGTCATTACAACCCTGGCGGTCGGTGTTAAAGCAGCGGTAAGACTGCCAACAGGCCGGCGGTAAAAAAATTGGAATTACGACCGTGGCGGAAACAGCCAACAAAGACAGCCACTTTAACACTCTGACCGCCACAGCGGTACAAACAAACAGTTTGGCGGTCACCGCCAACAGACAGGCGGGAGACAATGTACCGCCCACACTATTATGACAGGCCAAACCGCCACCTTTTCCGGAGCGGATTCAGCACGGATAAATACACGGCGGAAACAGGAATCCTGAAGGGAAAGCGCTCACCTCTACACACTCCACGAGGAACGAGGACGCCATGGACCCGGAACTCCAAATTCTCCCTGCAATAGTCTTCCTGCTCCTCTACCAGAAGCACGAACGCCGGTGGTGAAGACCACAGTGAGTACTGCACCTACGCCACAGGGAAGGGGGAGGGAAAAAACAGGGGGACACACACGCAACACCCCCACCCTCACCCGCTACAACACACACACTAATGCATATCAATACTTCACAGTTACACCCCCAATCCCCCGGAAGAATGCAAAGACAATAGAAAATTAGTGTAACCATTGTAATATATTAAAAGCAAGTAGGCAGAAATATATATATACACCATGTACATAATATATACCAAGCATAGTAGTCCAGGTAGTGCTCTAAGAAAGTCCGTGGAACACTGGGACCACACGGTATGGGCGAGGCCCACACAAGATCCCCGACCATGATGGAGAGAACACTGCAGGGGCATCAGACAGCAACTAAACAGGCACCTCAGGAGGAGGGAAAGGGGGGGTACCTCAGCCGCTTGAGTGCACGACAACAAATCCACGAGGGGGCCACATGCCCACTGTTCAATCCTGGGGAGTGCAAAGCCACAGTCACACAAGTCTCTACAGTGGGTGGGTTGCCCACAGTACAATCCTGGGGAGTGCAAAGCCACAGTCTCTCAAGTCTCTACAGTGGGTGGTTTGCCCACTGTTCAATCATGGGGAGTGCAAAGCCACAGTCTCACAAGTCTCTACAGTTGGTGGTTTGTCCACTGTTCAATCCTGGGGAGTGCAAAGCCACAGTCTCACAAGTGGATAGCAGTCTCCACTGGTTCTGGAGGGGGCTTTGTGCCCAGAGTGCTTCATCCTGCGAAAGACTGAGGTAGTGGATGTATCTCTCCACTGGTTCTGGAGGGGGCATGGTGTCCAGAGTGCTTCATCCTGCTAAGGACTGAGGTAGTGGATGCCTTTCTCCACTGGTTCTGGAGGGGGCTTTGTGCCCAGAGTGCTTCATCCTGCGAAAGACTGAGGTAGTGGATGTATCTCTCCACTGGTTCTGGAGGGGGCATGGTGTCCAGAGTGCTTCATCCTGCTAAGGACTGAGGTAGTGGATGCCTTTCTCCACTGGTTCTGGAGGGGGCTTTGTGCCCAGAGTGCTTCATCCTGCGAAAGACTGAGGTAGTGGATGTATCTCTCCAGTGGTTATGGAGGGGGCATGGTTGCCAGAGTGCTTCATCCTGCTAAGGACTGAGGTAGTGGATGTATCTCTCCACTGGTTCTGGAGGGGGCTTTGTGCCGAGAGTGCATCATCCTGCCAAGGACAGAGGGAGTGGATGCCTTTCTCCACTGGTTCTGGAGGGGGATTTGTGCACAGAGTGCTTCATCCTGCTAGGGACTGAGGTAGTGGATGCCTTTCTCCACTGGTTCTGGAGGGGGCATGGTGCCCAGAGTGCTTCATCCTGCGAAGGACTGAGGTAGTGGATGTATCTCTCCACTGGTTCTGGAGGGGGCTTTATGCCCAGATTGCTTCATCCTGCTAAGGACTGAGGTAGTGGATGTATCTCTCCACTGGTTCTGGAGGGGGCATGGTGCCCAGAGTGCTTCATTCTGCTAAGGACTGAGGTAGTGGATGTATCTCTCCACTGGTTCTGGAGGGGGCTTTGTGCCCAGAGTGCTTCATCCTGCTAAGGACTGAGATAGTGGATGTATCTCTCCACTGGTTCTGGAGGGGGCTTTGTGCCCATAGTGCTTCATCCTGCTAAGGACTGAGGTAGTGGATGTATCTCTCCACTGGTTCTGGAGGGAGCTTTGTGCCCAGAGTGCTTCATCCTGCTAAGGACCGTTGAAGACCGTTGAACAGGGCAAAGACCGCCATGGCAAGCACCGCTGAACAGGGCAAGCACCGCTGAACAGGTCAGAAAATGCAAAGTCAAGCACCGCTGAACAGGGTAAAGACCGCCATGGTAAGCACCGCTGAACAGGGCAAGCACCGCTGAACAGGGCAAAGATCGCCATGGCAAGCACCGCTGAACAGGGCAAGCACTGCCAAGTAAAGCACCGGTAGCCCATGTGCGGCAGGGGCAGTGACGGAACTGGGACCGTCACGGGGAGAGTGATGCACTCTGGGCACCAGTCCCCCTCCAGAACCAGTGGAGAACAGCATCCACTACCTCAGTCCTTAACAGGATGAAGCACTCTGGGCACCAGTCCCCCTCCAGAACCAGTGGAGAGATTCATCCACTACCTCTGTCCTTAACAGGATGAAGCACTCTGGGCACCAGTCCCCCTCCAGAACCAGTGGAGACTGTCATCCACTTGAGAGACTGTGGCTTTGCACTCCCCAGGATGGTACAGTGGGCAAACCACCCACTGAAAAGACTTGTGAGACTTGGCTTTGCACTCCCCAGGATGGTACAGTGGGCAAACCACCCACTGAAAAGACTTGTGAGACTTGGCTTTGCACTCCCCAGGTTGGTACAGTGGGCAAACCACCCACTGAAAAGACTTCTGAGACTTGGCTCTGCACTCCCCAGGATGGTACAGTGGGCAAACCACCCACTGAAAAGACTTCTGAGACTTGGCTTTGCACTCCCCAGGATGGTACAGTGTGCAAACCACCCACTGTAGAGACTTGTGAGACTGTGGCTTTGCACTCCCCAGGATGGTACAGTAGGCAACCCACCCACTGTAGAGACTTGAGAGACTGTGGCTTTGCACTCCCCAGGATGGTACAGTGGGCAACCCACCCACTGTAGAGACTTGAGAGACTGTGGCTTTGCACTCCCCAGGATGGTACAGTGGGCAACCCACCCACTGTAGAGACTTGAGAGACTATGGCTTTGCACTCCCCAGGATACATCAATGGGCATGGAGCCCAGTCGTGGATCTGGCGTGGTGCTGTCATCCGGCTGAGGTGCCCCCCCTTCCCTTCCCCCTCAGGTGCCTGTTGTATTTCGATCTGATGCCCCAGCAGTGTTCTCTCCGTTTCTGGTCAGGTATTGTGTGTGGGCCTCGCCCATGCATTTTGGGCCCAGTGGTCCACGGACATTGAATGGTGCATAGCTGCACTACTAATCGTGATGTATATTTTGTTGAATGTGTATATATATATCTGTATATATTAGCTTACTGTATTTTGATACATTACAATGGTTGAACTAATTTCCTTTTGTCTTTGCATTCTTCCTGGGGGGTTGTTACTGTGATGTTTGGATATGCATTGGTGTGTGTGTTGTAGTGGGTGAGGGTCAGGGTGGGGGCGGGGGTGTTACGTGTGTGTGTCCCTGACTTTTGCCTCCCCTTCCCCTATGTCGTAGGTGCAGTACTCACCGTTGTCTTCGGCGCCGGCGTTGCTGATGATCGTAGAGGAGCAGGAAGACTACTGCAGGGAGTATTTGGAGTTCCAGCTCCATGGTGCCCTCGTTCCTCGTGGAGTGTGTATAGGTGAGCGTTTTCCCATTGAAATGGCTGTTTCCGCCGTGTTTTTATCCACAGTGAATCTGCCCCGGAAAAGGTGGCAGATTGGTAGGTTGTGATACTGTGGGCGGTACTTTGTCTCCCGTCTGTCTGTTGGCGGTGACCGCCACGCTGCTTGTCTGTACCGCCGTGGCGGTCGGAGTGTTAAAGTGGCTGTCTTTGTTGGCGGTTTCCGCCATGGTCATAATTCCCTTTTTTTTTTCGCCGGCCTGTTTGTGGTCTTACCGCAGCTTTAACACCGTCCGCCAGGGTTGTAATGACCCCCTATATCTCTTATGAAGGCCCATATATAAAAGCAGCACTAATTGCATATGCTTTCTCAACGTTATTTCTTAACTTTCTTAAAAAAGTGCTGCACTCTATTTTTAATGCAATGGATACAAAGATAGGGTATACACATATTATTCCTTATAACACAATTGCTTTTCATTTCAACATATTTATGCACAGCAACAGTTCATCCATTTCTCAATATATGTCACAATATACATTTTATGCAATGAATACGCGAAAGCACCAATGATGACATTTTCTGTCTCAGCAACAAATAATCACTTTCTAAGTACGTCATTTTATATGATTCATGCAATGATCACAAAACAATGTGTGAACATATCACCCCTTGTAACATGATTGCCTTTTAATACCAAATGAATCACCATTGAGCAACACACAATTTTAACGATCAAGTGGAAATAGCACCCAAAAAGCACAAAGCACCAACTGTAGTCATTTGGATGTGCTGGACCGGGACAGACTCACAACTTCTGGCTGTCCGCCATGAAGTGCAGACCAGCTACAGGGACCAGCTTAGATCTACTGAACAAGAGTGTCTTTAACCCTGGTTGCAGAGCATTGAGAGATACTAAGTTGAGGATGCATTACGCAGCAGAAAGGATGTGAGGTCCTGGTGTGGAGATGCGATGAACAACAACAGTTACAGAAATCTGCGAGGCTGCAATGTAAGATCCTGCATCAGCATTGAGGCTGCCATTGATGAGAGGCTTGTGATGCAAAGACCTGCTTAAAGGAGGCATCACACAGCGGTTCTGTTGCAGAGTTCTACGAGGTGATTGGTCACAGTGCAGCTCCGATATAGAGTTTTGCGAGATGATGGGGGTCATTACAACCCTGGCGGACGGTGTTAAAGCGGCGGTAAGACCGCCAACAGGCTGGCGGTCTTTTTTTGAGGATTATGACCATGGCGGTTACCGCCATGGTCATCCGCCGCTTCTCCGTTCCGCCCGCCAGGGCGGAGACGACCTCGGGGCTGGAGACCTGGGTCTCCAGCCCGGCGGCCGTGACAATACCGCCGCCGGTATTTTGACCCGGCTTACCGCCGTGGATTTCCAGCGGTAGGCACTATCAGTGCCGGGGAGTTCCTTCCCTGGCACTGATAGGGGTCTCCCCCACCGCCACCCCCGACTCCCTCCCCTACACCCCCCACCACCCCTGCCATCCCCCAAAGGTGGCAGGGCCCCCCTCCCCACCCCAACCCCGACATTACCTTACACATACACACCCGACATGCACGCAGGCACCACCAACACACATACACGCACACACACCGACATACATGCCAACATCCACACACACAGTCAGACACGCACACCCACATTCAAACATACATGCACACATCCATACAGACATACCCACAGACATACACACACTCATTCCCAAAACACGCAACACCCCCGCAAGCATACACGCACTCACACACCCCCTCTACATACACCCACGCACACCCCCATGCACCCACACAACACACAACACCCCCACACCCCCTCCCCTAACGGACGATCGACTTACCTGTTCCGTCGATCCTCTGGGAGGGGACGGGAGCCATGGGGGCAGTTCCGCCGACACCACACCGCCAACAGAACACCGCCACAGCGAATCACAGGACGTGATTCGCTGGGCGGTGTTCTGTTGGCGTGGCGGTGGAGGTGGAGCAACCTCCACTTCCCCGCCGCCCATCACTATGGCTGTTGGCGGCTCTCCGTCGGAAAAATTACGTAGAGCTGCCAACAGTCATAATACGCTGAGCGGAAAACCGCCACCACTGGCGGTCTTCAGCACGGCGGTTCCTCGAGGTTGTAATGACCCCCGATGAGTCATGGTGCGTCAGTTCTGCTGGAACCACAGCTAGGCTGCCAGAGCACCTTCAGGCCCATGTCCAAGGGTCCAGGACTGTGGTAGCACCACTTGGGAGGGCAGGACTCATGCCGGCAGAGTCCAGGTGCTGGGTTCAAGTTTGTTTGAGCCTTTTCTGTCCATGAGGCTTTGATCAGGAGGCCAGCCAACTAGCCGTTGTCACTCTGGTGGTCCTGGCTTCAAGATGCAAGTCCAGTATTTCTCACTCAGGAGGGCAGAATAGCAGGGCAGCAAATTGGCAGGCCTTCTTGCAGCTAAGCACATAGTAGACCTTCTTCTGAGTCTTTCAAAGGTCCAGATGTGTACTCAAGTTGGGTCTGATGGTCTGTTATTTACACCTGGTGCCCACTTTGCAGTAGGGTAAGATTCTGGAGGTTCACACCCACCTGGGGTATCAGGCATCCCCTCCTCCCTTCACCAGCCCCAGCTTGTCTGGGATACAAAGAACTGGTGACAAACTCTGCTGTCTGTTCCTTTGTGAGTGTGTTCAGGCAGAGCCTGTGTGATTTGTAAGTGTGGTAGATGACAGCTCCTTCCCCTCTTTATGTCAGGGTGTCCCATCCTACCAACATCTAGTCCCCTTTTGTCTCACTATACAGTACAAAGACCAACTCCCAGCTACACCTAGTCATTCAACTCAGGGACAGGCTGCAGGCACGAAATGGTTAGGACAAAACATACCAACTTTCTAAAAGTAGCATTTTCAGTATTGCGACTTAAAATCTGACTTTAGCATTATCAAGAATTTTTATCTACAATTCTTTAGATGTTAAACACGACATTCCTAAATGCTTTTAGTCACTCATTAAACATAATAAGTAAACCCACAGTTATCCTACGGAAAAGGTAGGCCTTGTAGGAGTGAAAAACAAAGGTAAATGTTTTTCACTACCAGGACATGTACATTTTAAAAGTACATGCATAAACACATTGCACACTGCCCCCTGTTCTGTGTAGAGCCTAACCTAGGGTTATTAATATGTGTTAAGGAGGAAGGTTCAGGTTTACTTGCCAGGCCGAAATGGCAGTTTAAAGCTGAACACACAAGCTGCAATAGCAGGCCTAAGACATGTTTAAAAGGCTACATAAGTGGGTGACACAATGAGTGCTGCAGGCCTACTAGTAAATTAAATATATAATTGGATGTAAGCCAGTTCTATCATGTTCAATGGTGAGAGAACACAGTAGCACTGGTTAGTTGTGGTAAAGTGTGCAGAATCCTAAAGCCGTCACAAATGAAGTCAGCAGAAGGATTGGAGACAAAAAGTTGTTGGAAAACCACACCAAAGATGACAGGTCCAACCAAGATGCTCACTTGCTCTGAAGACATAGATGGAGTGGCAATAATACGTTCCCAAAGCTTACTATGAAAACTATTAAAAATTGGTTTGGATTAAATAGGTACCAATCCGTAACATTAGTGCAGAAAATCAGTATCTGTAAGTGCACACTCAACACGGGACAGAAAAAGATTTATGAAAGATTTTTTTAAAGATACTATCAAATAGGGTATTACAGGTCCTTTATAAATATTGAAATGTGCTATGATAATAGGTGCTAATTGTACATAATTATGAATGGTGAGAAAGGCTGATCTACCAGATCGACCAGAACCCCCTGTTATTCACGATACAGGCCTGAAGAAGCCATCTACCTTCATGCCTCCAACAAATTCTCTTCCGTGTGAAGTATTAGCTTTTGAAAAAGCAGTCCTACAGGATCTTGAACAGATCACTCCCAAACGCCCCTTTGTCAACCTTCCTGCCATTGAGCGAGAAGCACTCAAGACTCTATCACGAGACTCTCCCATAGTCATAAAACCAGCAGACAAAGGTGGTGCTATAGTGATTATGGACACTGTAGACTACAGACAGGAATGCCTTCGCCTTCTAAGCGATAGGACTTACTACACACCATTGAACCACGACCCTACCCACTCCTTACAATTACAGATAAGGAGCATGCTCAACGAGGCTATAGGCAATTCTTGGATTACTCCGAGAGAGGCTGAGTTTCTCGAGAACACACATCCTCGTGTACCTTACTTTTACTGCCTCCCCAAAATCCATAAAGGTTCACGTCCACCTCCGGGCCGCCCAATAGTCTCTGGCATTGGTTCGATCCTGGAACCTTTATCGACCTTTTGTGACTCTTTTCTTCAACCATTAGTCAAGAGCTCCTGTACCTATCTTAAAGACACCAAGGATGTTCTGAACCTCATAGAAACAATCAACTCTACCATTCAGGTCGAGGTACTGATTACATTGGATGTAGAATCTCTATATACCAATATTCCACAGACAGCCACCCTAGAAGTCATTGAGTCCGCCCTTCGCCTACAGCCTTGGGCCTCTTCAACTCCGGTAGACTTCGTTATGCAGTGTGCATCCCTAGCAATGACACAAAATTATTTTCAATTTGAAGATACCATATACCATCAAATAAGAGGGACCTCGATGGGCAGTACGTTTGCCCCCAGCCTGGCCTGTCTATATATGTATCAGTTTGAAAAGAATTTTATTCTACCAGTTACTAACCCTTTCTTTAATAACATCAAATTATGGCGACGCTACATAGATGACATTCTCATCATATGGCAAGGGACTGCTCTCAACATCGAGTTATTTACGAGTTGGATCAACACGCTTGATCCCTTTCTGAAATTCACAGCACACGTTTCTACTACACAAGTACCCTTTTTGGATCTGCTGATTCACAATGTAAATGGCAAACTGGTGACAGATACCTTCCATAAGATCACTGACAGGAACAGTTTACTCAGATATGACAGCCATCATCCGAAGGCTCTACGCGATAACCTTCCGTTTGGCCAATTTATGAGACTACGCAGGAATTGCTCCTCTGTCCAGACATTTGAAATACAGGCTGGGCAGTTGAAAGACAAACTCCTACAAAGATGCTATCCCACCAAGATCATTAATTCATCCTATAAAAGAGCCAGAAACAACCATAGGGATGCCCTTTTAGAACCATCCAGACGAGAAGAACAAACACGACTTACCTGTGTATCCACATACACTCCCATCTCCAACACTTTGAAAAGACTCATTAATAAAAGATGGCAAATTTTATTGAGTGGGGGTACACAGATAGCGAAACCCCTCTTTGCATTTAAAAGATCCTCGAATATTAGAGACTTAATTATTCACACACGACCGCTAAGACAAGAGGTTTCTTCAGAACAGTCCACTCTATGGAACCTTCCGCCAGTCTCTGGACACTATCCATGCGGATCTTGCAACGTGTGTGCATTGACCAAACGGATAGTTAGTCTCCAGTTGAAACATTTTGGAGACTGGCGTTTGATGAAACACACCAATTGCAACACACGGCACTGTATATATTTGATTACATGTCCGTGTGACTTACAGTATGTAGGAATGACAACAAGACCAGTTAAGTTAAGAATAAATGAACACCGCAGTAACATCAGATGCGCTCGGATCACGACTAAACTGAGTTCACATTTTTTAGAAGCAAAACATGGCCCCAATGATTTGTGGTGGACTGTCTTACAAGTAACCAGATATAATGAGAATGACCCCAAATATCTGTTCAGGACTGAGCAGCGGTGGATATTCCGACTCAAAACAGCTAAGGAAGGTCTTAATGATGACATTCCTTGGTGGACCCTTTCTCGTTAAATTAGTTTGACTGTATCACAGAGATAACTAAGAAGTCTTACACCACAGACAATATAGCTACACAATCCATCAGCCTCGAGGGATACTGGGATCATTATCTCATCCTTTAGATGACATTTCATATAGCTAGGGGCCCTTTCTTTTCTTCCCCGTCGACTAAAAAATGTTTTTCGATGATTTATTTATTGTTGTGCACATGTCCCCATTATTTGCATGATGCACTTTTCCCGTTCCAAGATGGCCGCCGCCATTACTAGCCCTCTTGGTAGTCCTTTGTCGATTGTGTCGACACCGAAGAGGACGCGACGTACTGAGGGCCAAATTGCCCCAATTAACCGAATAGGATTTAAACGGATCAAGTACACGCGTAGCCTGTCATACAGGGACGCGGACTGGGGTAGGCAAATGGCATCCGGACATCAGGGTCACGTAAGTGCACTACCGACACGCTGCATGCACGTGTGCGACCGGCTTCAAGACGAAGTTTGCAAGTGATACGAGCGGTCAGCGCTCGAAGAGGTTCTTTCGAAAGCGCCGGCTCTTTATAGTGTGTATTCGTTACCAGGACGCTCACCGTCCTCTACCCATCATGATTGAGTTACTATTAGCACCCTCGTTGCCATTTGAATAATGGGGTGTAGACCCAGATGTCCTGGAACGGGGTTGTTATGCCAACACCGGTAGTAGATTGAGAAGCCATTTTTATTATCAAGACAGGCCTAACAGCTGGGATTTATAGAAAATCATGAGACTCTGTATTACTTATCAGTGAAAAGAGATATGAACACATGGTATTTTCTCTCATTGATTAATTTGAATCGGTTAAACTCTGTGCTGATATTATTCTTTCCAGCTATAGATGTTCCAACCACACTTGACTTCATTTCATATAAAAACTTTTTTTAATCCAGTGAACTTACGGTGTTTACAAGGTTTACGCGTCCCTATGATGCCCTTTCCTCACATGGGATGGTAAGCCTTCAATGTTATTGGTTTATGTGTTTTCCACGTTTCTCTTCTGTGGGGCTTGATATCTATCACGTTTTTATGATCTGGACACCAATGAATGTCTACTGATTGCACGTTGTTTTACACATGTGTTTTATCCTCTATACAGGGCGACTTTCTATTAGACTGACAGTGACGAATGGTCCATAGACTGTAAGTGACCTCCTAGCATTTATGGTCTTTACCTATCTTTTGGTTTATTTTGTTATATGAAGGAGAAGTTAAAACCAAACGGTCCTGATGAAGCGCCGGTGGATCTTTCCTTGACCGATTAGGCGCGAAACATGTCGACCTAGAGGTAGGAGTGGAGACCCTTCCCTCCTTCCCTTCTCTTAGGAGTATAGGAAACATTATTTCCTGATTACTCCTACCAGTTTTTAACCTTGGCCTGACCCGTATTACATATATTAAATTGAGTTTTCAGGTGTTCATAGCCAATTTTATATTTTTTCTCTCTCCTTTTTCCCTCTGTCAATATTTTTTGCGGAGTTGAGCTGTTCTGTAGAATCACTTCCTGGTTGAAGAGCCACAACCTTTGTGTGGTGGCCCGCCAGATATTGCAGTGCCAGTCTGGCGAGGAGTCAGCCCAATGATGATGCTTTGCATCATACAGTGATGCTTGAGGGCACTCCTACAACTATCACAATATCAGCTTTTCAGTCTTACTTCTTCGCCCACTCCTTTTTCTTCCTTCTTCTTTGTGGAACAGTGTACATATTTATTACATGATCTAGTGTATGAATAGGACAAACAGGCTTGTTATTAGTGGAAATAAATGGTTAGAAAACTTGGGAATGTTTGACGCTCGACATACAAAATATCCAGATCAATTAGACTCCATGTTTTACTCATTATACTCATTATATGCTAGATGAGATCACTTCCTTTTGTAAACATTTATTCTACAAAACACAACAGAAACTGGCCATTTAACCATTTTAGATAATGCCCCAATTATATTAACGTTTAATACTGTCACGCTGAAATAGGCTATACCGGAGGTGGCAGATAACTTGATATGCAACAAAGAAATCAAAGAGAAAATGTAGCAGTGTATTCACCTTTTCATCACCGAAGACAACACTGGTGATATTGAAGAATTTAGGCCCTCATTACAACATTGGCGGTAAAAGACGCTTACCGCCGTGCAGAAGAATACCAACACACCGCCGCGGCAGCGGAATTCCGCCACGGTCATTATGACCGAAAGCTCGGAATCCGCCAAAATTGAGACACCCACACAAGTCTGCCACACCAAAGGTCAGTGATAAACTGGTGAAAACAAAACCTCCACCCTCACGCCAACAGAAATATGCCCACACTATCACAACCCATGAATCCATGCGGCGGTCTTTCAACCGCGGTATTCCATTGGCGGTACACACTGCTGAGCTCAAAATACACACACATTTACAATACACTACCACATTGGACAATTATAAATACACATACCTGATACACATATACACACCACTCCCACACACCCAATACAATATAAAACACACACCCACATCACCCACAAACCCCTACGACCAAAATCCAGAAAGAAGGCCAGATAGAGACACTACAAACTACAACCAAGCATCCACAGGCACACAATACCATCACCCACATAACTTCCACGCACCTCACACAACACACCACTAAATATCACCCCACACATCACATCACACACCACCCCACACATCACCCACGCCACCACATGGAACTGCAAAGTCACCCAGGTTCTCTGAGGAGGAGCTCAGGGTCATGGTGGAGGAAACCGTCCAGGTAGAGCCACAGCTATTCGGATCACAGGTGCAGCACACCTCCATAGCTAAGAAGATGGAGCTATGGCGAAGAATAGTGGACAGGGTCAACACAGTGGGACAACACCCAAGAAATAGGGATGACATCAGGAAGAGGTGGAACGACCTACAGGGGAAGGTGCGTTCTGTGGTATTAAGACACCACCTGGCGGTTCAGAGGACTGGCGGCCGACTCCCACCGCCTCCCCCACAACTAACAACATGGGAGGAGCAAGTCTTGGCTATTCTGCATCTTGAGGGCCTCGCAGGAGTAGATGGAGGAATGGACTCTGGTAAGGCAATTCTTTACTACTATATCCCCCACCCTACTTGCATGCCATCACATACCCCCACCTTCGCCCTCACCCCCATTACTCCAACTCCTCACAAATGTCCCAATATCACAAACCACACATCCCAACACCAAGCCCTGCATGCAACAACAAAGCATGGACACCCATCACCAAAGCATGGCCACTGCACATACCCATACACCCCCCTAAACCATCATCACACAAGGTTCCACACAGGAATGCAAGCACTGGGGTACACGGTCACCCACCCTTTGCACACCATGGCACACACAGATGCAATAATCATGCTTTTATACCCCTGCAGGACCCCTACCCAACGTCACCGCACAGGAGGGTCCAGACATGTCCACACCACCAACAGAAGAGGCCCACAGTGATGACAACAGCTCTGTCCAACTGGATCTAGATGACGAGCCCGGCCCATCTGGGACCTCGGGACAGTCGGTTCCCCTCACACAGTCACAGGCCACCACAAAGCGTCCCCCCTCTGGAAACACCAGCACAGCACCCACCCAGCGGGCCAATCCCCGTCAATCAGCAGTGTGTCCACCACTACAGGGAACCCAGGCTAACCCACCAACCCAACAACAACAGGGACCTGGGGGAAGTGGCAGTGGGCACACGGTCCAGGGGACAGAGGCCCAGGGAAACAGGGGAATTGGGAGGGCTGCTGTGCGACGGGGAGGACAGGCCCAGGGAACCCACTCTCTACGAGGCCCTCTCCAACATCATGGGAGCCTACCACCATTCCCAGGAGACGATGGCAGCGGTACTGGCCAAGTGCCAGGAGACCCAGCGGCTGCAGGAGGAACAGTATTTGGGCTTCAGGGAGGAACTCAGATGCATCAATTCCACCCTGGGCACCATCGTAGGGGTGCTGAAGGATGTCCTCAACACCAGGAGGGACACTGTGGCACAACAAGGGGCCCCTGACACTAGCATGGACGATTAACTGCCCACCACCTCTGCCGGCGCTAGTGGAAAGGAGGCACCGCCACAGGACCACCACACCAGCACCCCACCCCCTGCAGAGGGAGAACCACCCCGCAAACATTCACTGAGATCCAGGACAAAGACAGAGAACAATGCCAAGACCCCCGCCAAGAAATGAGACCTCCCTGAATGTCATCCTTTTGTCCCACCTTGTCACCCTGTCCATCCTCAAACTGCCCCAGCTCCACTTCCTATGCCCCTTTGGACAATGCACCTGTGAGACTAATAGACTGGACTCTGCCATGGACATTCCTCCACCATCACCCCTCACCATTTTACAACCCCCTCCATAATTTAGCACTTAAATAAACACCCTGAAAGCACAAAACAATCTGGAGTCTGTCTGTGATTTCAAAATGTTGTATTAGCAATTACAGTGACAAAATGCTCTTTCAATTGTAGTGTTAACATACCTAAGTCACACAGCTCTAGTCCATGAGGAAACAAAGCAGATGTCAAACAGTGGGACCTACATCTGTGAAATCGTAAGGGAAAGTGACAACTCACTTACCATACACTCTGTGAAAAGGACAGACAGTAGAGAGGTAGTAGTGTTAAAGTACATGTAGTAGGCACGTTTGTATTCTTACCTGTGTCTCACTGGAAGTATTGCAGGATCACAGAGTCCCTGTTGTCGACGTCCTCTTCTTCTGCTTCCTCGTCTTCGCTGTCTACAGGCTCCACAGCTGCCACAACACCTCCATTTGGACCAACCTCCTGCAGAAAAGGCACCTGTCGTCACAAAGCTAAGTTGTGAAGCATACAGCAGGCCACGATGATCTGGCACACCTTCTTTGGTGAGTAGACTAGGGAACCACCTGTCATATGGAGGCACCGGAACCTGGCCTTTAGGAGGCCGAAGGTCCGCTCTATAATCCTCCTAGTTTGCCCATGGGCCTCATTGTAGCGTTCCTCAGCCCTTGTCCTAGGATTCCTCACTAGGGTCAGTAGCCATGACAGGTTGGGGCAACCAGAGTCACCTGTAAATGGCGAGGGACAACTGTTAGACACACACTAACCTGTAGGGATATCCCCAGACCCAGACAACTATTCCCAATGATTTTTTTCCAGGTACTCACCTTATAGCCACACACGGTGCCTCTGGAGTTGCCCCATCACGTAAGGGATGCTGCTATTCTGCAGGATGTAAGCGTCATGCACTGAGCCAGGGAATTTGGCATTAACATGGGAGATGTACTGGTCTGCCAAACACACCATTGCACATTCATCGAATGGTAACTGTTCTGGTTTCTGTACACCTGTTCACTCCTGCGGGGGGGACCACGGCCACATGTCTCCCATCAATGGCACCTATGATGTTGGGGATATGTCCAAGGGCATAGAAGTCACCTTTCACTGTAGGCAAATCCTCCACCTGAGGGAACATGATGTAGCTACGCATGTGTTTCAGCAGGGCAGACAACACTCTGGACAACACGTTGGAAAACATAGGCTGGGACATCCCTGATGCTATGGCCGCTGTAGTTTGAAATGACCCACTTGCAAGGAAATGGAGTACTGATAGCACCTGCACTTGAGGGGGGATTCCTGTGGGATGGTGGATATCTGACATCAGGTCTGGCTCCAACTGGGCACACAGTTCCAGGATTGTGGCGCGATCAAGCCTGTAGGTGATGATTACATGTCTTTTCTCCATTGTTGAAAGGTCCACCAGCGGTCTGTACACCGGAGGATGCCGCCATCTCCTCACATGTCCCAGCGGACGGTGCCTATGAAGGACAACAGCGAGCACAGAGTCAACCAACTCAGAGGTACGTAAACACAGCTTACTCAGAAAACCATTCATAGCCCGATTTTTGCCTGTATGAGTGATGAGCCAAGGCCTAGGTATGTGTGACTCAGTTTTAAATCAAGCCATGTGGGCCCCTGAAATGGCGGCTGCTGACCTGTAAAGCGGGACAATGGGATGTGAGGTAACTGTGCTGGCATTGTACACTGTCGCAGTAGGCGGTCGAAGACAGGGGCGCAATTCTGCATTGGTTAACATTGGACCCTATGGGTCCCAGGAGCCAATGACGATGAACGCCGGTGGTGACGGTACGTACCGCCGCGGACGTGACCGCCATTTTCTATCTGTTCAATCACTCGATACCTGATCTTCGACAGGAGAGGACCTATACTGCAAGTGCTGCTGTGACCTCAGTCTGGAAGAGACAATTTCTCGTGCGTCTGGGGAAAGGGCCCCTGCCTTCACCACGTAGGAGGTGGAGAAACTCATGGATGGGGTCCTCCCCCAGTACACGCTACTCTACGGTCCTCCAGACAAACAGGTAAGTACACTGGGAGCATGCTGTTTGGGCAATGTCTGTGTGGAGTGTGGTGGATGAAAGAGAGGGGGGGGAGAATCAGGCGTGCATGAAACGACGGTGAGTGCATGTGCCACATGGCAAGGGTAGGGATGCGGGCCAATGACTGTGATGGTGCAGTTGGTAATAACTTCTCTTTTTCCCCTGTACAATTCCTGTAGGTCAGCGCCCACCAGAAGAAGGATATTTGGTGTGCCATCGCAAAGGACGTCCGGACCCTGGGGGTCTATCACAGATGGAGCACCCACTGCCGGAAAAGATGGGAGGACATTCGCCGCTGGAGCAAGAAGACGGCGGAGGCCCAGCTGGGGATGGCCTTCCAACGTGGGAGGGGTGACCGTTGCACCATGACCCCCCTGATGTTCAGGATCCTGGCGGTGGCGTACCCGGAGTTGGATGGGCGCTTGAGGGCAGCACAGCAGCAACAAGGGGGTGAGTACACTCTTATTCTGCTGATTCAGCACGCAGTGGAGATGTCTGGGTGGGGGAGGTGGGCTGTGGGTTTCCCCAGGCCAGGGCGAGTGTGCTAGTTAAGTCCCCTTTTTCAGGCAGACCCTGTGGCAGCTCCCCACTTGGGTACAGTGCCAACTACACCTAGTCCGGCTCCTGTGACATCCATGTGTTCAGATATCGGCCATAGCCTTGTAGGCCATTTACCAGGCATTGAATAGTAGACCCCAAGTGCGTGGTGTAGTGCAGGGGGCTGCTGTGTTTGTCGTGTCCGCCAACGGTAGCGGTAATGCATGCACTCCACTTGTCTTTCTTCTGTCTCCTCCACCTTTTTGTGGTCTCCTTGTACATGTGTGCATTAGCATCATCAGGCGGAGGAGCAGTGGCACCAGAGCAGGAGGGAGCTGCATCCCACATGGCCCTGGAGGGTGACACTACGGACTCTGATTTCACCAGTGGGATGGAGGGCGAGGGGAGCTCCACGGTGGGGACAGGAGCTGACACCAGTGATACGGACTCGCCCTCTGATGGGAGCTCCCTTGTGGTGGCGGCCCCATCTGTGCCCCTGGCATCTACAAGTACAGCTGCCACCCCCCCTCCAGCACCGCCCTCCCAGCAGCCCCTCAGCCTTTGCCCCTTGCCCGCTCACCTAGGAGGGTGGGCATCTCCTTCGCCCCAGGCACCTCAGGCCCTGCCCCAGTCACCCCTGCTGCCCTCAGTGAGGAGGCCATTGACCTCCTCAGGTCCCTCACTGTTGGGCAGTCTACCATTTTGAATGCCATCCAGGGTGTAGAGAGACAGTTGCAACAAACCAATGCATTCCTGGAGAGCATTCATTCTGGTCAGGCGGCCCTTCAGCGAGCTTTTCAGACTCTGGCCTCAGCACTGATGGCAGCCATTGTCCCTTTCTCTAGCCTCCCCCCTCTAACTTCCTCCACCCAGACCCAATCCCCTGTACCTCAGCCTACCCCAAGCACACCATCAGACCAGTATGCACACACCTCAAAACACAAGGGAAGCTCAGGCAAACATAAGCACCACACATCCCACAGGCACTCACGCAAGCATTACACACATGCAGACATACCAACATCTACTGCCTCCACTGTGTCCCTCCTCCCTCCCAGTCTCATCTCCACTCACACCTGCATGCACTACATCTACAGCCACTATGTCCATCACCAGCACAACAACCACCACACACCGCTCACGTGCAGTCACCACACCCACTACCATTCACACATCCCCTGTGTCCTCTCCCAGTGTGTCTGTGACGCCACCTCCCAAGGTACACAAATGCAGTCACACACCCACCCAACAGCCATCCACCTCACGACAGCCTCCAGCGCATGCACCTTCACCCAAAGTCACCAAACGTACACCTCTACACAGGGACTTGAGAGACTGTGGCTTTGCACTCCCCAGGATTGAACAGTAGGCAAGCCACCCACTGTAGAGACTTGAGAGACTGTGGCTTTGCACTCCCCAGGATTGAACAGTGGGCATGTGGCACCCTCGTGGGTTTGGCGTCGTGCACTCCACCGGCTGAGGTGCCCTCCTTTCCCTTCCCCCTGAGGTGCCTGTTTTATTTCTATCTGATGCCCCTGCAGTGTTCTCTCCGTCACGTTCTGATATCTTGTGTGGGCCTTGCCCATGCAGTGTGGGCCCAGTGGTCCACGGACTTTAAGGGTGGAATGCCCTGGACTAATATTCTTGGTGTATATGTTTGTAAACAGTGTATGTATATTATTTGACTACTGAATTTTAATATATTACAATCTTTCTGCTCATTTCCTTTTGTCTTTGCATTCTTCCGGGGGTGTTGGGGGTGTAACTGTAATGTATTATGCTGTATTAGTGTGTGTGTTGTAGTGGGTGAGGGTGGGGGTGTTGCATTTTGCGTGTGTGTGTCACTGTTTTTTCCCTCCCCCTCCCCTGTGTCATAGGTGCAGTACTCACCGCGGTCTTCGCCGCCGGCGTTCGTGCTCCTGGTAGAGGAGCAAGAAGATAAAGGCTGGTAAAATGTGGAGCTCTGGTTCCATGGTGTCCTGGTTCCTCGTGGGGTATGCAGAGGTGAGCGTTTTCCCTTCCAAGTCCTGTTTCCGCCGTGTTTTTGTTCGCGGTTAATCCACCCCGGAAAAGGGGGCAGATTGGTAGGTTGTGATACTGTGGGCGGTACATTGTCTCCCGCCTGTCTGTTGGCGGTGACCGCCGTGCTGTTTGTTTGTACCGCCGTGACGGTCGGAGTGTTAAAGTGGCTGTCTTTGTTGGCGGTTTCCGCCACGGTCGTAATTAAAAAAAAAATCCGCCGGCCTGTTGGCGGTCTTACCGCCGCTTTAACACCACCGCTAGGGTTGTAATGACCACCTTAGTCTCTGTATACTCTCAAGGCGGTAGTTATAGGTCGTGTGACATCCACTTGTACTAGGTGTAGGAGATCCAAGCCAGAAGGAAGAAGTTATTTAAATATATAAGTATTAGAAGGGTCTATAATAAAACCTGGTGTAAAGTTACATTAGTGATTGTAGAGTTTAAGGCATTAGGGTGGTCATTACAACCCTGGCGGTCGGTGTTAAAGCAGCGGTAAGACTGCCAACAGGCCGGCGGTAAAAAAATTGGAATTATGACCGTGGCGGAAACAGCCAACAAAGACAGCCACTTTAACACTCTGACCGCCACAGCGGTACAAACAAATAGTTTGGCGGTCACCGCCAACAGACAGGCGGGTGACAATGTACCGCCCACACTATTATGACAGGCCAAACCGCCACCTTTTCCGGAGCGGATTCAGCGCGGATAAATACACGGCGGAAACAGGAATCCCGAAGGGAAAGCGCTCACCTCTACACACTCCACGAGGAACGAGGACGCCATGGACCCGGAACTCCAAATTCTCCCTGCAATAGTCTTCCTGCTCCTCTACCAGAAGCACGAATGCCGGTGGTGAAGACCACAGTGAGTACTGCACCTACGCCACAGGGAAGGGGGAGGGAAAAAACAGGGGGACACACACGCAACACCCCCACCCTCACCCGCTACAACACACACACTAATGCATATAAATACTTCACAGTTACACCCCCAAACCCCCGGAAGAATGCAAAGACAATAGAAAATGAGTGTAACCATTGTAATATATTAAAAGCAAGTAGGCAGAAATATATATATACACCATGTACATAATATATACCAAGCATAGTAGTCCAGGTAGTGCTCTAAGAAAGTCCGTGGAACACTGGGACCACACGGTATGGGCGAGGCCCACACAAGATCCCCGACCATGATGGAGAGAACACTGCAGGGGCATCAGACAGCAACTAAACAGGCACCTCAGGAGGAGGGAAAGGGGGGTACCTCAGCCGCTTGAGTGCACAACGACAAATCCACGAGGGGGCCACATGCCCACTGTTCAATCCTGGGGAGTGCAAAGCCACAGTCACACAAGTCTCTACAGTGGGTGGGTTGCCCACTGTACAATCCTGGGGAGTGCAAAGCAACAGTCTCACAAGTCTCTACAGTGGGTGGTTTGCCCACTGTTCAATCCTGGGGAGTGCAAAGTCACAGTCTCTCAAGTCTCTACAGTGGGTGGTTTGCCCACTGTTCAATCATGGGGAGTGCAAAGCCACAGTCTCACAAGTCTCTACAGTGGGTGGTTTGTCCACTGTTGAATCCTGGGGAGTGCAAAGCCACAGTCTCACAAGTGGATAGCAGTCTCCACTGGTTCTGGCGGGGGCTTTGTGCCCAGAGTGCTTCATCCTGCGAAAGACTGAGGTAGTGGATGTATCTCTCCACTGATTCTGGAGGGGGCATGGTGTCCAGAGTGCTTCATCCTGCTAAGGACTGAGGTAGTGGATGCCTTTCTCCACTGGTTCTGGAGGGGGCTTTGTGCCCAGAGTGCTTCATCCTGCGAAGGACTGAGGTAGTGGATGTATCTCTCCAGTGGTTATGGAGGGGGCATGGTTGCCAGAGTGCTTCATCCTGCTAAGGACTGAGGTAGTGGATGTATCTCTCCACTGGTTCTGGAGGGGGCTTTGTGCCCAGAGTGCATCATCCTGCCAAGGACAGAGGGAGTGGATGCCTTTCTCCACTGGTTCTGGGGTGGGATTTGTGCACAGAGTGCTTCATCCTGCTAGGGACTGAGGTAGTGGATGCCTTTCTCCACTGGTTCTGGAGGGGGCATGGTGCCCAGAGTGCTTCATCCTGCGAAGGACTGAGGTAGTGGATGTATCTCTGCACTGGTTCTGGAGGGGGCATGGTGCAGAGAGTGCTTCATCCTGCTAAGGACTGAGGTAGTGGATGCTTTTCTCCACTGGTTCTGGAGGGGGCTTTATGCCCAGATTGCTTCATCCTGCTAAGGACTGAGGTAGTGGATGTATCTCTCCACTGGTTCTGGAGGGGGCATGGTGCCCAGAGTGCTTCATTCTGCTAAGGACTGAGGTAGTGGATGTATCTCTCCACTGGTTCTGGAGGGGGCTTTGTGCCCATAGTACTTCATCCTGCTAAGGACTGAGGTAGTGGATGTATCTCTCCACTGGTTCTGGAGGGAGCTTTGTGCCCAGAGTGCTTCATCCTGCTAAGGACTGAGGTAGTGGATGTATCTCTCCACTGGTTCTGGAGGGGGCATGGTGCCCAGAGTGCATCATTCACCCCGTGACGGACTCAGTTGCATCAGTGCCCTTGCCGCTCATGGGCCAGCGGTGCTTGAGATGGCGGTGCCCTGTTCAGCGGTGCTTGAGTTGGCGGTGCCCTGTTCAGCGGTGCTTGAGATGGCGGTGCCCTGTTCAGCGGTGCCCTGTTCAGCGGTGCTTGAGATGGCGGTGCCCTGTGCAGCGGTGCTTGGGATGGAGGTGCCCTGTGCAGCGGTGCTTGAGATGGCGGTGCCCTGTTCAGCGGTGCTTGAGATGGCGGTCTCCATTGCAGGGTCTCAGCTGCTGGCGGTCCTTCATTGCCCAACGGGGCTTTTGCTGGCGGTCCTTCATGGCCTAGCAGGGGTTTTGCTGGCGGTCCTTCATGGTCCAGCGGGGCTAGTGCTGGCGGTCTTTCATGGCCCAATGGGGCTTTTGCTGGCGGTCCTTCATGGCCCAGCAGTGCTTTTGCTGGCGGTCCTTCATGGCCTAGCGGCGCTTTTGCTGGCAGTCCTTCATGGCCCAGCGGGGCTTTTTGTGGCGGTCCTTTATGGCCCTAGGGGCTAGTGCTGGCGGTCCTTCATGGCCCAGCGGGGCTAGTGCTGGTGGTGGCCTCCTGGCCAGCTGAGATGGCGCTGGCGGTGGCCTCCTGGGTAGCTGGGCTGGTGCTGGCGGTGGCCTCCTGGGCAGCTGGTGCTGGCGGTGGCCTCCTGGGCAGCTGGGCTGGTGCTGGCACTGGCCTCCTGGGCAGCTAGGCTGGTGCTGGCGGTGGCCTCCTGGGCAGTTGGGCTGGTGCTGGCCTCCTAGGCAGTTGGGCTGGTGCTGGCGGTGGCCTCCTGGGCAGCGGGGATGATGGCAGTCTTCTCCGCCGTGCTGTTCTTCCCAGACTTGCTGGGTTTCGTGTGGCCCTTCCCCACCTTGGAAGGTGTCACAGCTGACTCCACCCCCCCAACCGGGACCCCTGGGTGCGGCTTTGGTGGCTGGAGTCTTCCCCCTCTCCCGCCGGGCACTGGCCAACTTCTGATGCTTCACAGGTGGGGGACTGTCTGTGCTGTGGCTCCGTGCCACACTGGCTGCCCTGGTGGTCGGTGCACTCCAGATTTTGGTGACTACAGGCACCACTGGTCCCGGAGATGTTGTGGCTGAGGTGCTAGTTCGGGACCTATGAGATGGACGGGGTGGGGGAGGTGTGGGAAAGAGGTCAAGGTTGGACAGAAAAAGTTTTTGGGACACACTGGGGCGGGTAGCTGGAGGGGGTTTGGGAATGGAGGAAGAGGTGGTGGTTGTAGGAGGAGTACGTTTGGTGACTTTGGGTGAAGGTGCATGCGCTGGAGGCTGTCATGAGGTGGATGGCTGTTGGGTGGGTATGTGCCTGCGTTTGTGTATCTTGGGAGGGTGCGTCACAGACACAGGGGACGTGTGAATGGTAGTGGGGGTGGTGACTGCACGTGAGCGGGGTGTGGTGGTGGGTGTGCTGGAGAGGGACATTGTGGCTGTAGATGTAGTGCATGCAGGTGTGAGTGCAGACGAGACTGGGAGGGAGGAGGGAGACGAGGAGGAGGGGGACACAGTGGAGGCAGTGGATGTTGCTGTGTCTGCATGTGTGTGATGCTTGCGTGAATGCCTGTGGGATGTGTGGTGCTTATGTTTGCCTGAGATACCCTTGGGTGTTGACGTGTGTGCATGTTGGTCTGTAGGTGTGCTTGGGATAGGCTGAGGTACGGGGGATTGGGTCAGGGTGGAGGAAGTTGGAGGGGGGAGGCTAGAGACAGGGGCAATGGCTGCCATCAGTGCTGAGGTCAGAGTCTGAAAAGCTCGCTGAAGGGCCGCCTGACCAGAATGAATGCCCTCAAGGAATGCATTTTTTTGTTGCAACTGCCTCTCTACACCCTGGATGGCATTCAAAATGGTAGACTGCCCAACAGTGAGGGACCTGAGGAGGTCAATGGCTTCCTCATTGAGGGCAGCAGGGGTGACTGGGGCAGGGCCTGAGGTGCCTGGGGCGAAGGTGATGCCCACCCTCCTGGGTGAGCGGGCACGGGGCAAAGGCTGAGGGGCTGCTGGGAGGGTGTTGCTGGTAGGGGTGTGGCGGTTGTACCTGTAGATGCGGGGGCACAGATGTTGCCGCCACCACAAGGGAGCTCCCATCAGAGGACGAGTCCGTGTCGCTGGTCTCAGCTCCTGTCCCCGCCGTGGAGCTCCCCATGCCCTCCGTCCCACTGGTGAATTCAGACTCCGTAGTGTCGCCCTCCAGGGCCATGTGGGATGCAGCTCCCTCGTGCTTTGGTGCCACTGCTCCTCCGCCTGATAATGCTAATGCACACAAGAACTGGGAGACCGCAAAAAGGGGGGGGGAGACAGAAGAGAGACATGTCGAGTGCATGCATTACCGCTACCGTTGGCGGACACGACAGACACAGAAGCCCCCTGCACTACGCCGCGCTCTTGGGCTACACTGTTCAATTCCTGGGAAACGGCCTACAAGGCTATGGACGACATCTGCACACATAGATGACACAGGGGCATGACTAGGTGTACTTGGCACTCTACAGAGGTGGGCTGGGGTGCCACATGGCCAGCCTTACGGAGAGGCCTTGCATACGGAACTCGCCATGGCCTAGGGAAACCCACAGCCCACCTCCCCCACCCAGACACCTCCACAGCACCCAAAGTCAGCAGAATGAGAGTGTACACACCCCCTTGTGGCTGCTGTGATGCCCTCAAATGCCCATCCAACTCCGGGTAGGCCACCGCCAGTATCCGGAACATCAGGGGGGTCATGGTGCGACGGGCACCCCTCCCACATTGGGAGGCCATCCCCAGCTGAGCCTCCGCCGTCTTCTTCCTCCAGCGGTGAATGTCCTCCCATCTTTTACAGCAGTGGGTGCTCCGTCTGTGGTAGACCCCAGAGTCCGGACGTGTCAGAATCACCAGATCCTCGGGGTCTGTGCACGTTCCCAACACGTCCACCACTGAACAGCTCCAAGACTCTGATAGATAAATCACAGAGACTGAGAGAGTTCAAGAGGGGAAGAGGGGATTAGGAAGGGAACAGCTGGGAAGGAGACCTGTAGTAAGAAAAATGTTAGAACACACGATATGAAAATTATATCTCCTGAAATCAATACTAGACTATGATTCGAAGCCTAGTCACTCTGAAAACATGAACAATCTAAGAGTTGAGTTTAAAATGACTAAGTTTCAAGATGGCCGGATACCTGTAGGGGAATCAAGATGAATTAAATGAAAACTTTCTTATTCAAGTACTTTCCTTTACATGAGAATCAGAAAAAACATTCTGACTAAATTTTAAACCAGTCATATAAATCCTGTTTTGAGAATGTATACTAGGACCATACAATATTGCATCTAGAAACTCTGGCCTTCTGTGTACTCTTAAAATGTTTCAACACAAATTGCACATATTGCAGATATATATATATATATATATATATATATATATATATATATATATATATATTAAACACCATAAAAGGATTGTGCACCATGAATAACACAATATGGATTCAGGAAACAAATCACATAACTTGTCAACTCGAATATTACATAATAAATATCCTATAATAGTGGCATACAATAAACAACATGAAATAAACTCGAGGAGAGAATTGTGCGTCTTGCCGATTCGAGTGTCACTATGTAAAATACCAAGAAATGGTAGCACGCAATGAATATCAACGTCAAATCATCATTAATCGAATCGCGGGTCTTGCCGATTCGTAAAACACAATGTAAATGTCAAGAAATAACAGCTCACAATAAATAACAAGATCAAAGTACAATGAAACGAATCTCGCTTCTTTTGCAGATTCTTAAGCCACCATGTAAATGTCAAGAAATGGTAGCGCGCAATGAACAACAAAGTTAAATCCTCATGAAACGAGTTGCGCGTCTTGCCAATTCGTAAAACATCATGTAAATGTCAAGAAATAGTATTGCGCAATGAACAACAAAGTTAAATCCTCATGAAACGAGTTGCGCGTCTTGTCAATTCGTAAAACATCATGTAAATGTCAAGAAATAGTAGCGCGCAATGGACAACAATGTTTAAACACCATAAAGCGAATTGCGCCTCTTGCTGATTCTTAAGCCACCATGCCAATGTCAAGAAATGGTAGCATGCAATGAATAACAAAGTCAAACCTTTATGAAACAAATCACGCGTCTTGCCTATTTGTAAACTACCATATAAATGTCAAGAAATGGTAGCACGCAAGTAATCTGTTACTCATTTAAGAATTAAACCAAGAATATGAAAATTCTCAATAACGGTGTCGGAACAGTCCAACCACCGTCTTACCCCCTGGGACAATGATCACAAATGAAGGATGTAGGGCAGAAGACTGGAAGATTCAAATAGGCCGCCGGGACAGGAGCTCAGGAAGAAGCTGCTGCTCTGCACCGGGATCTCTGAATAATGAGCACTGGGAGTTGGGCTGGCTCTCTTTTATAGAGTATTGGCCCAGCCCAGAACCACGCCCAGGCATGTTGCAGGGAAAGTCTCTGGAAGGCCCTGGAAAGGGGCCACACCCTAACACACTCTGAAAACCTGCAGCAATTCATTGCAAATGAACAGTATTTGTAAGCATATTAAAAATAAGTTTTCAGGATTGAACTCTGCAATGCAAAAGGTTAAACCACAACATATCAGCACAATGCATAAATTACATTGTTTTGAGAGTGCTGGGTTTTTGCATTTTTGTCGCCAATAGAGCGCGTACTGCTCTGGTGTTGACAGGACGTCCTTGGCGATGGCACGCCAAATATATTTTTTCTGGTGGGCGCTGACCTACATGAAATGTACAGGGGAAAAAGGGAAGTTATTACCAACTGCACTGTCAAAGTGATGGGCCCCCATCCCTACCCTTGCCATGTGGCACATGCATTCACCGTCTTTCATGCACGCAGCACTCTCCCCCCTTCCTTCTTACATCCAGCCTTCTCCACACAGGCATAGCCCATACAACATGCTCCCTGTGTACATACCTGTTTGTCTGGAGGACCGTAGAGTAGCGTGTACTGGGGGAGGACCCAATCCACAAGCTTCTCCAAATCCTTCGATGTGAAGGCAGGGGCCCTTTCCCCAGACACTCGAGCCATTGTCTCTTCCAGATTGAGGTCACAGCAGCACTTGCAGTGTAGGTCCTCTCCTGTCGAAGATCAGGTATCGAATGATTGAACAGATAGAAAATGGTGGTCACGTCTGGGGCGGTGCCTACCGTCACCGCCGGCATACATCGTCATTGGCTCCTGGGACCCATAGGGTCCAATGTTAACCATTGCAGCATTGCGCCACGGTCTTCGACCGCCTACTGCGACGGTGTACAATGCCAGCGCAGTTACCTCACATCCCATTGTCCCACTTTAGAGGTCAGGCAGCCGCCATTTCAGGGGCCCACATGGCTTCATTTCCAACTGCGTCACACATACCTAGGCCTAGACTCAACACACATACAGGCCACCTTTTGTGTATGATTGGTGTTCTGGGTATGCTCGCTGTTGTCCTTCATAGGCACCGTCCACTGGGGCATGTGAGGAGATGGCGGCATCCTCCAGTGTACCGACCGTTGGTGGACCTGTCGACAATGGAGGAGCGACATGTCATAATCACATACAGGTTTGACCGTGTCACAATCCAGGAACTGTGTACCCAGTTGGAGCCAGACCTGATGTCAGCAATCCGCCATCCCACAGGAATCCCCCTTCAAGTGCAGGTGCTGTCAGTGCTCCATTTCCTTGCAAGTGGGTCATTTCAAACAACAGTGGCCATAGCATCAGGGATGTCCCAGCCTATGTTTTCCAACGTATTGTCCAGACTGTTGTCTGCCCTTCTGAAACACATGCGGAGCTACATTGTTTTCCCTCAGGTGGAGGATTTGTCTACAGTGAAAGGTGATTTCTATGCCCTGGGACATATCCCCAACATCAAAGGTGCCATTGATGGGACCCATGTGGCTTTGTTCCCCCCTACAGGAGTGAATAGGTGTACAGAAACCAGAAGAGTTATCATTCTATGAATGTACAGAGGGTATGTTTGGCAGACCAGTACATCTCCCATGTGAATGCCAAGTTCCCAGGCTCAGTGCATGACGCCTACATCCTGCGGAATAGCAGCATCCCTTATGTGATGGGTCAACTCCAGAGGCACTGTGTGTGGCTATTAGGTGAGCACCTGAAGGCAAGTCAGTGGGAATGGCTGTCTGGGTCTGGGATTACCGTACAGGTTAGTGTGTGTCTAACACTTGTCCCTCGCCATTTGCAGGTGACTCTGGTTACCCCAACCTGTCATGGCTACTGACCCCAGTGAGGAATCCCAGGACAAGGGCAGAGGAACACTACAATGAGGCCCATGGGCGAACTAGGAGGGTGATCGAGCAGACCTTCGGCCTCCTGAAGGCCAGGTTCCGGTGCCTCCATATGACAGGTGGAACCCTATTCTGCTCACCAAAGAAGGTGTGCCAGATCACCGTGGACTGCTGTATGTTTCATAACTTGGCATTGCGACGACAGGTGCCTTTTCTACAGGAGGATGGTACAGATGGCGGTGTTGTTGCAGCTGTGGAGCCTGTGGATAGTGAATACGAGGAAGCAGAGGAAGAAGAGATGAACAACAGGGACTCAGTGATCCAGCAATATTTCCAGTGAGACACAGGTAAGAGTACAGACCTGCCTACTACATGTACTTAAACACTACTACCTCTCTACTGTCTGTCGTTTTCACCCAGTGTATGGTCACTGAGTTGTCACTTTCCCTTATGATTTCACAGATGTGGGTCCCACTGTGTGACATCTGCTTTGATTCCTCATGGACTAGAGCTCTGTGACATAGGTATGTTGACATTACAATTGAAAGAGTATTTTGTCACTGTAATTGCTAATACACTATTTCGAAATCACAGACAGACTCCAGATTGTTTTGTGCTTTAAGTGTGTTTATTTAAGTGCTCAATATTTGAGGGGGTAGTGAAATGGTGAGGGGTGATGGCGGAGGAATATCCATGGCAGAGTCCAGTCTATTAGTCGCACAGGTGCATTGTCCAAATGGGCATAGGAAGTGGAGCTGGGGCAGTTTAAGGATGGACAGGGTGACAAAGTGGGACAGTAGGATGACAATCAGGGTGGTCTCATTTCTTGGCGGGGGTCTTGGCATTGTGCTCTGTCTTTGTCCTGGATCTCAGGGACCGTTTGCGGGGTGGTTCACCCTCTGCAAGGGGTGGGGTGCTGGTGTGGTGGTCCTGGGGCGGGGCAGCCTGTCCACTAGCGCCGGCGGAGGTGGTGGGCAGTTCATCGTCCATGCTAGTGTCAGGGGCCCCTTCTAGTGCAACAGTGTCCCTGCTGGTGTTGAGTACTTCCTTCAGCACCCCTATGATGGTGCCCAGGGTGGAGCTGATGGTTCTAAGTTCCTTCCTGAAGCCCATATACTGTTCCTCCTGCATGCGCTGGGTCTCCGGAAACTTGGCCAGTACTGTTGCCATCGTCTCCTGGGAGTGGTGGTAGGCTCCCATGATAGAGGAGAGAGCCTCGTGGAGAGTGGGTTCCCTTGGCATGTGGGCCCCCTGTTGCACTGCAGCCCTCCCAGTTCCCCTGTGTTCCAGGGCCTCCATCCCCTGGACCGTGTGCCCACTACCACTGCCCCCAGGTCCCTGTTGTTGGGGTGGTGGTTTATCCTGGGTTCCCTGTAGCGGTGGACACACTGCTGATTGAAGTGTCCTGGGGACGGAGGTATGGGCCCACTGAGTGGGTGCTGTGCTGGTGTTTCCAGAGGGGGGAAGGTCTGTGATGGACTGTGCCAGTGTGAGGGGAACCGACTGCCCCGAGGTCCCCGATGGGCCGGGCTGGTCATCTAGATCCAGTTGGACAGAGGTGCTGTCATCACTGTGGGCCTCTTCTGTTGGTGGTGTGGACATGTGTGGACCCTCCTGTCCGGTGAAGTTGGGTAGGGGTCCTGCAGGGGTATAAAAGGATGGTTATTACATCTGTATGTGTCATCGTGTGCAATGGGTGGGTGACCGTGTACCCCATTGCTTGCATTCCTGTGTGGGACCTTGTGTGATGATGGTTTAGGGGGTTGTATGGGTATGTGCAGTGGGCATGCTTTGGTGATGGGTGACCATGCTTTGTTGTTGCATACAGGGCTTGGTGTTGGGATGGGTGGTTTGTGATGTTGGGACATATGTGAGGAGTTTGGGTGCTGGGGGTGAGGGTGGGGGTATGTGATAGCATGCAAGTAGGGTGGGGGATGTAATAATTAAGATTTGTCTTACCAGAGTCCATTCCTCCACCTACTCCTGCGAGGCCCTCAGGATGTAGAATCGCCAAGACCTGCTCCTCCCATGTTGTTAGTTGTAGGGGAGGAGGCGGGGGTCCGCCGCTAGTCCGCTGAACCACCTGGTGGTGTCTTGAGACCACAGAACGCACCTTCCCCCGTAGGTCGTTCCACCTCTTACTGATGTCCTCCAGATTTCTTGGGTGCTGTGCCACTGCGTTGACCCTCTCCTCTATTCTTCGCCATAGCTCCATCTTCCTTGCAATTGAGGTGTGCTGCACCTGTGCTCCGAATAGCTGTGGCTCTACCCGGATGATTTCCTCCACCATGACCCTGAGCTCCTCCTCCGAGAACCTGGGGTGTCTTTGCCGTGCCATGGGGTGGTGTAGGTGATGTGTGGGGTGGATTGTGTGGTGATAAGTGTGCTGATATGTAGTGGTGTGTTGTGTGAGGTGCGTGGAAGTTCTGTGGGTGATGGTGTTGTGTGCTTGTGGATGCTGTTGTTCTTGCTGGTACTGTCTCTCTCTGGCCTTCTTTTGGAATTTTTTGTCGTTGGGGTTTGTGGGTGATGTGGGTGTGTGTTTTATATTGTATTGGGTGTGTGGGAGTGGTGTGTGTATGTGTATCAGGTGTGTGTATTTCAAATTGTCCAATGTGGTAGTGTTTTGTATGTGTGTGTGTATTTTGAGCGCAGCAGTGTGTACCGCCAATGGATTACCGCGGTTGAAAGACCACCACGTGGATTCGTGTGTCATGATAGTGTGGGCGTATTTCGGATTGGCATGACAGTGGAGGGTTTGTTTTCGCCAGTATATCACTGACCTTTGGTGTGGCGGACTTGTGTGGGTGTTTGAATTTTGGCAGATTCCGAAATGTGGGTCATAATAGCTGTGGCGGAAATCCGCGGCGGTGTGGTGGCGGTTTTCTGCACGGCGGTAAGCACCTTTTACCGCCAATGTTGTAATGAGGGCCTAGATGTTGCTAAAGTGGAATATGAGTTACTTAGGATAAAGCAGTACTGTTTCAATGGAGGAAATAAAGCAGATTAACTGGCACGAGGTGAGTTCAGCGTGAAAACTGTCAAAGACAAAATTGTTTTTTTTTTATCCGAACAAGAGAATACAACGTGTGAAGATTCACAGATAGCTGAATTCCTGGGCACCTACTATGATAAACTATATGGAGTAGAAGTTGTTTTTTGAGTTAGATAAAACAATTACCTACAAGACTTGTGACTAAAGAAAATGACAACAAAGCAAGTGGAGCAAATAGACTAACCCATTAGACTTAAAGAATTAACCAACCGTAGAGCAAAATTAAACATAAGGAAATCCCTGTTCCCATGGGGTTTTATGCAATAATTATATAAGACCTCCTGCAATGCACTACCACGTGAGTTGATTTAACTATTTAACACATTACTAAACTCTGAATAAATGGTTGCATATGTGACAGAGGCCTTTGCAATGTAATGTAGATTTTCCTAGTAGATTATGAAGGAAAGTCTATGATGTGCCTTTACTGGCATCTGCTGCCAGGAAATTGACAATGAGAGTTACATCGGTTGTAAAGGGATCAACGTGTTTTCCCACACACCAGCTATGCCAGAGAGACCAAGCTGATCTATATGCTTTCTTTGTTCCTGGAGCTCATGCCAAGTCGATGAAGTTTGAAGTTTCTGCCGAAATAGGTAGGAGAGATTGGTATTCCCTGATATTTTCCAAGCTGAAAGGGACAGTACATTCTGAAGTATCAGCCTGTGGCGGAGGCTGAGGGGGTTAGTAAAGAGATCTGGGAACGTGGGAATTAGAAGCGGAGAGTCGATTGACAATTCCAAGAGAGTAGGAAGCCACACCTGGGAATGCCAGAAAGGGGCTATGAGTACTAAAGTGGCTTGTTGACGTCTGACCTGCGGCAGTACTCTGGAAATCATGATGAAAGGAGGGAAGGCATAATTGAGGGACGGTGACCAATCCTGGGAAAATGCATCGAAGGCAAGAGCCAATGGATCCGGGCGCCAGCTGAAGAACTGTGGAAGTTGTGCATTGAGATGGGATGCAAAAAGATCTATATGGAAAGGACCCCATTTGCGGGATATGGTGTTGAATACCTGTGCGTCGAGCTTCCAATCGCTGGAGTCCCGGAAGTGGTGAGAATGCCAATCTGCTACCAAATTGAGGTTGCCCAGCAGATACTTGCCTGGACTGAGATCCTGTTTTGCAGACAAAACTCCCAAAACCCTTTTGCTAATTCTGCTAAAGGTTTGGATTTTGTGCCTCCTAGATGGTTGATGTAACGCACCGCAAAAATGTTGTCCATTCTTAGGAGTACGGAACAACAAACTCTGTTTCTTGTGAGGCTCTTGATTGCAAAGGAGCTGGCAAGCATCTCTAAACAGCTGATGTGCAACTTTGACTCCTCTAGTGACCATGTGCCTCCAGTCGAGATTGGACCACAACGGGCTCCCCAACCCAGCAGGCTTTCATCTAATTCTAATACAAAATCTGGGGCTGATGCAAATATAGTCCTGCCGTTCCAGGCGTCTAAATGGTCTATCCACCATGGAAGTTCCAAACGAGAATCCTGGTCTAGTACGATGGAAGCTGAGTAAGCAAGACCTTTTTGGAGATGACGAAGGTTTAGTCTTTGTAATGCCCGGTAATGTAACGGACCTGGAAAGATGGCCCGAATTGAAGAAGAGAGGATACCTACAATCCTTGCAAGAGATCTGAGGGTTACACGAGAACTGTGTCAGATTAACAGGATTTCAGATTTTATGGACTTTATCTTTGATGAAGGAAGAAGAAGAGTGGCCGAAATTGAATCCATTAGCAAACCTAGGAACTCGATCCCTTGAACTGGAACCAAGGAAGATTTTTCGTGATTGACAATAAAACCGTGGTCTGCTAGAAGAGTGCAAGTAAGGTGCACATGAGAGAGAAGGGATGTACGATTCTGATCAGGATATCGTCTAAATAAATGATCAATCGGATGCCTCGAGCTCTGAGAAAGGCCACTACCGGTTTCATTAATTTTGTGAAGCACCATGGAGCAGATGACAGGCCAAAAGATAGAGATGTGAAATGGAACATTTAATTGGGCCATTGAAACTGGAGAAATTTCTGTGAATCCGGGTGCATGGGAACCGTGAGGTATGCATCCTGAAGATGTAGCCGCGCCATCCAGTCTCCCTGGAGCAGTGTGTCCCTGAGATGTAAAACAGTTTCCATCTTGAAGTGACGATATACTACAAATTGATTGAATTGTTTCAGATTGATAACTGGACGCATCTTTTGTTCTTTTTCTGAACTAGAAATACTGAGCTGAGAAAACCTGAAGGATCTAGAGAACAAGGGGCAATTGCCTGTTTGTGATGAAGAGATTGGATTTCTAAATCAACAAATTTTGTCATTTGGACGGAAAACTGGGGAGGGTGAGGGAAACTTGACTGAAAATGCTCTGAGAAGAGTTCGATAGCATAACCTTGAACTGTACTTAAAACCCAAGGGTCTGCCGTGAGCTCTCTCCATTTTAGAAGGCACAGAGAAATACGACCCCCCACAACAGGCAGATAAGAAAGTTGACTTACCGGGTTGTGCAGAGAATATGGAATTGCGATATCCTTTGTTTCTGGAAGCCCCTGTTCCTTTGGGGATAGAACTGCCATCTGTACTCCTGGTATATGTTGTTATTGTAGAAACCACGGGAACCTTGGTTGGGATAGGAACGGCTGGCAAAGCGGTTTCTGCCTCTGCCGGCCCTGGTGAAAACCCGAGCTGAAAACATCTTTTTCAGAGACTGTTGAGCCTTGTCGAGGGAGGCAAACGTTGCGACGTACCTACTCAGCTCTTTAATAAAAGAGTCTCCAAACAGTAAACCTTCAGACTTAACACCAGGTTCTGAGCCAGCTAGGTTAACCAATTTGGGGTCAGGTTTAAGCAGGAGACCCTTCCTGCGTTCATGAGTAATGGAAGAATTTGCATTCCCGAGCAGACATAAGGCCCGCTGAGCCCACAAAGATAGTTCCACTGGGTGACTGTAGAATGTTCTAGATGGGCTGCTTCAGCCATAACGAAAATGCGGGTAAGGGGTGCCACAATGTCTAAGAGTTTGTCTGGGCACGTAAACCAAGCTTTGCCCACTTCTTTGCGCGGGTCTTTGCCGAATTTGGTAAAGAAAGTAATTAGGGACGAGTCAATGCTAGGAGTTGTAGTGATCTAGGAAGGTAGGGCAGGGCGGGGGCATAAAGACTTAAGTTTCGCCCCCATACCTGTTTGTCCAAAGAAGTATGTAACCTGGATGTTACATAATCCGCCACATGGTCAGTGGGAAACCACTCGGTAGAGTGCGGATGTTGGATGTTGTTGGGATCAAACATTGAAACCCCTTGAGCATCCATTATTTTGCATGACCCTGAAAATTCTTGAGCTCCAGATTTGAATTTTTTGTGAGGAGGGGCAGAGAAAGTATATCAAATGTCCTTGTCGGAAATTTCCGAATCCGAATGATGGTCATGCATCTCGTCGTCCGTGTCCAATATTTTGGAAATAATGATAGGGGAAGATATATGTTTTGATTTAACCATGCATTTTTTAGAAGGTTTAGATAATAACCCCTCCTTAGAAGGAGGCCTTTGTGGAGCCACGTCCTCTGTCCTTTGTGAGACATTCCCACTAACCAACAGCGTCGCTTTAGAATTTTTTGAAGGAGCAGGACCCTTTCTGCTATCCCACGCAGACTAGGCCAGCATGGTTTTTGAGACCAACTTGACGACGGAATTTTCTAAATTTTTTGTCAATTTTTCCATGAGGCTGAAACAGCCTGTTCCACAGACAATTGGATAAAATCATTTACATTTTCTATAAGGACCTCATCCTCCTCCTCCTCCTGAATTAAATGATAAATAGGGGAGCTGTCCATGGTGGCAGCAAAATACAGTGTGACAGCTTGGAAACAAAAAAGAGGTAGGAAAGGGTTAAATTTATCACAGCAGTGAGAAAAAAGGCCAGGCTCCGTCTATGGGTGGTGACGTAATTCAGCAAAACAAAAGCAGGGAGCTCCGGAGAAGAGCAGAGAGTTCGACGGTGGAAGGAGCAGTATACGGGCAGAAACAGAGCCAATACCGGTAACGGGCAGGAAAAGTTTTTTCCCCCTCATCGACCGGTAAAATATGGTGACCGCGCACTGAGGGGAGAAAAAAAAGCAGTTGTGGAATGCGTGCGATGCGAGGTGCAAATGAATAATGCGGCTACAAGCCGACCGAACTGAATGCGGAGTCTAAAGCAGTAATATGTGGAAGAAACAAGCAGCAGTAATACAACACGTTGCACAATGGCCACACAATGACATAAATGTGAGGAAAAATAATACTTATCTTGACTGCGAGCAGCAAGAAAAGAGGGCTGTTATCAGTCAAGATAGGTATTATTGGGGCTGCTTGACCGTGATTGGTGCATTGCTTTGAACTACCTTTTGTTTCCCATTGGCTACTTTTGTTCGCCTTATGGGATCAGTAGTTTTACTCTTGACTGCAGCTGCTATTTGGAATAAAGAAAAGACTAAAGCATAATAGGAACCTCTGGTCTTGTCATAAAATGTAATGTTAGGTGGATTTGTAGAGCTCTGCTTATCACCCATGAGGGTAGGCAGGTGTTGAGTAGGTGAGTGGAGGCTTGTGGTGCAGCTGGGCCCGAATACAAGCAGTCTCAATGGTCCCGAAAGGAAACTAATTGAATAGCCAGGTCTCCAGCTTCTTGAAGAAGTGAGGAGGGGGCCCTGTCGGTTTGAGGGAGTTTTGTTCTTTCATTCATTCTTTTTCTTTCTTCCTTTCTTTCTTTCTTTCTTTTTCTTTCTTTCTTTCTTTCTTTCTTTCTTTCTTTCTTTCTTTCTTTCTTTCTTTCTTTCTTTCTTTCTTTTTGGTCAAACACCATAAAAGTGACAAAATTAACAATACAATGCATGACTCTAGCTACTTAACAATTGCTAACACAATTTGTTAAAATATAAATTACAGGCACACATTAACACATGCACAAAAGTTACATTAAAAGGCAATAAAACCAGTTAACTGTTGACAATGTAATATCTAAAATGTACATTCAGCCTACACAAGTAAGGCTCTCATCAGGGAACTAAAAATGGTTAGCCTCCTAACAAACGTAGCCTACACTACAAAGAGTGCATGCGAGATGGATATCACATTTTGTGATTGTTCATGCCAATGGTTTCTCTAAATTAGCACCTAGCAACCCTGTCCTGGAACATCAACTAATTGAGACTAATCTTAATCAGTAAAGGCAGGACCAACGGCAGGCTTTGTGTTGTATTGGCCAGATACTCTCCAGGTACTTGCCTATTGAACAAAAACAATAAAAAAGTGATGGTACAAGGCTACCTAGTACTGGTGGACTCCTAATGAACAACACAGAGGGACAATACAGCAATTACGCTGCTTACAATAACTTGGGCAGAAAAACAGCAAATTATAGTTTTATCAATCCCTCTGCATGCAGGACAAAGATTATTACCCCCAGACTGCCTTTTCATTTGACAGTCAAGATGGAGGGTACCTAGCCTGAATCTTATAGAAAGTGCTTTATTAAAAGGTGGATTGATCGCATCCAAATATACCTCAAATGCGGGAAGGGCTTGATCTCTAAAAGGAGCTTGATTAGATCCCTCCTGTATCTCTGTTTAATCTGCTTCAAGTCCTCATATTCGCAATAGAGGTCCTTAAGTTTTTTAGCAAATAATGCTGAAATCATTGCTGTCACTAACCAATAGTCTTGCAGGCCCAAGGAGTAAATGGACTGCATCATATATTTCAGCCAGGGTAAAGTCACCCCTCTATTTTGCCTGTCTAGAATATCTATTATTCCAAACCTATGGTGTTCTAGCTCAGGAGTAAACCATAGTCACAGCCAGTATGGTAGGGGTTTTAAAGGCAAAATGGGTAAGATGGACCTAACACCTAAATCGTGTTTAAACACCAGGGAGGTACTTTGGTGGAGTTTAAGGGCCACCCTAAAAGCTTATGTATTGCTACCCCCAGGGCATCTATATTACTGTGACCCCAAAGTTCAGCCCCATAAATTGCAGAGGTTACTGCTTGTGCTGTCCAAACTTCTAGCAGGGGAGAAACTGGCTCTGGGTAGAAATTGGTCTTATTTGCAAATCGTACAATGAAAGCCACCCTGTGGTTCAGTAAAAGCATGCGTTTTATAACCTGGCTGGCCCATTAATTAGAGGTGAATAGACAAATTCCTAGATAATCAAAATCAAGGAATCTCTTCAACCCCAACCCATCCCATGTTAAGGCCCCTCTAAACCCAATGTGTGGGTGAATTGCCATATACCTTGTTTTATTCGTGTTGCTGACCAGGCCATGGTTGGAAGAAAATAACATAAACCTTGACAGAAGGGTCTTTATGGCTTTAGGGGTTTTAGATACTAACAGGGTGTCATCTGCCAACATTAAACCTGGTATTTTTGTCATTGTCGCAGTCCATAAGAAAGTCAACACAATCATTTATAAAAAAGTACAAACAACATTGAGGCAAGTGCACAAACATGACTAACTCCCTTATCAAACCTAAAGTGGTCCATGGTTTCCCCATTCACTACCTAGAGGAAATTATCATTGTGGAGTCAAAATATGACATCAAAGAGAGAACCAGGGAGCTCTAGGCCCCTAAGGGTACACCAGAGTTTTTCTCTAGGGACCATATCAAAAGCCACTTTTAGGTTGACAAAAGCAATAAAGAGGCTACCATTATTAATATCAAACTCTTTCCACCTGATGAGTTGGAACCTGAAAACTCGGTTGACTGTGCTAGTTCTAGAACAGAATCCTGTCTGATACTAGAACAGGATCTTGTTAGCATCAATCCAGGGTAATAGACAATCTAAAATTAGCTTGCAAAATATTTTTTGTCTGGAAACAATAAGTCTTATTGGCTGATAATTTGTTGGGTCAGTTTTGAGACCTTTCTTAAAATAGGAACAATCTCTGCACTGTTCCAGGTAGTAGGTAGTTCATCACTCACCATGATGGCATTGGCAACTTGATTGAAATAAGGGCCCCAAATTGTAGGTTCTGAAATAAGTAGGTCCTCGTGAATCCTGTTCAATTGAGGGAACTTACCAGCCTTCTGCAAGTGTATAGCTGACTCAGTCTCTTCCATGGTGAAAAAGCCTTCAGGTTCAACAAAATCCTGGTTAAAGGGACTCAAGCAGGGTCCTGTGAGTAAAACTTTTGTCAACTTTGTTGGTTCCACTGAATGGAGGGGGAAAGGAATCGTAGGTGCGCTGTAGAGAAATTTGAAATGGTTAATATAGTCCTGCGGGGGGATATTAGTTTGTGGCCTCATTCTAGACGTCTAGTGACTAGAGATGTTGTGTTCCAGAACACTGATTGTTTCGCAGAATACACAGTGGCCAAAATGTTGTCTCAGACAGCTGTATTCCATGCTATTTTTGCACTTTTTAAAACTGATTTCTAGAATGCTGTAGAAGGCTGAATATCTTGGGGCATATCACCTTTAAAGGCATTGATTAACCGGCTCTTCCCAACTTTACAATTCCCATTAATCCATGTTGAATCCGTAGTCATTGGCAGACACCTATTATGGGTAAAAGGTTTGGTAAAAATAAATATAGCTTAATCCCATGGATATCCCTGTTTTTGTGGGGTGCTGTCTTGGTCATTGCTAGCATGAGCAGGATGGGAACCATACCCTGACATAATTGGGCATAGATGTCCTTATTTCAAGAGTAATTAGTTGCACTTCTGTATTAGTTGGGTGTATCTGGTCCATGTCATGTTTAATATAGACAGCTGGAGTAGAGCTAAGGCCAGTGATGTGCCTTTGAGATGGTAGATGTTTAGGGCCTATCCTATTGGTCACCTTGGTGTTACTTGCCATCTCCAGTCAATCAACTCAGGATAGCTTAAACGAGATTACATTTGTTCTACCCTCTGTAGAGCAGATACTCTTGATTTTAACTGTATCAGAGACTTGGAGGGAGAGGTGGTCTGTGCTTGCAGAGACACCAGGCCATCTATAACAGAATGATGGCAGAACTGCAATTTAATTCAATCTAAATTGCTATTTGAGGATGGCAGATGGGTGGCCCTAATGATGTCAGAATAGATAACACTATAGTATTTCCTAACATCCCTGATACAGTGAATGACTTTATTAGTTAAGTAGGCCTCATTTTCTCTAGCATGTGTGTGACGTCTGGGGACACCTGTCATAAAAATTGTCCTAATGTAAGTAAAGGAGTTTTGTTTCGTGTTAGCCGGCAGATAGTTATGCAAGTGGCCCTCGGGTAGGGAAGGAAGTTTCTGGGTTACAGCTGGGGTAAAAGTATGTTGGTTGAAAAACTAAACTTGATTGGGCAGTAGCCCTCTTGGTCTATCCTTGTTGGTATGCTTTAAATGGGTAGGTTGGTGGGCCATACTAGTTTTAGGGAGTGTTGAAATCTTGTCTCTGGAGAAAGAGGGTGGAGGTTGCCCATTGTGGGCCCTGGTAGGATGCTCAGAGGAGACTCAGTATGTGGTACATTGATTGACAGGTTAGTAAAAGAATGAACATGATGTGAAATCCCTATTTAGAAGTCCACCTCCACCCCTCTTTATAATGTACCAATGGGATTCAGGGGACTGTGAATTAATCAGTAAATGTACCTTCGCCCTTAGGTCCATTATTTCTGCCCTTATTGGATAAAAATACTCCCAAAGTTATTTTATTTGTGTTTTAGCCTCCACAGAATCTGCCAGCTGAGAGGCAGAAACTAAGTTCAAGTCTGAGCCAATATCTGCATAAGAGCGATAATGGCCTGGGGGAAAGGGTTGGAGCAAACGATAGTGGGTTCCAGGGGACTAACTGGATTAGGTGAAGTACACTGGTATGAATTAGACCCAGTGCAACCCACCCTCTCCTTCTCCTTGGAACAGGTATTTGGGAGTGACAAGATTTGCTAGCCTTTTTGTTAAATAGAGGGACTTCTTTTTTTTTTTTTTTTTGGGCAGCAGATACACTTGAGGCATCAAGGTATAAAATTTACTCCACTTCCTCTATGAGATTGTCTATATCTTGTAAAGAACAATTGCATAAAAACAGTCTGGAGTTTTTATACCAATGGATTCCCCTGAGGAGTTTTCACATCACTTCCCTTTTCCCAGTTTAGCTGAGTAGGCTTGCAATCCACATCGACAAAAAAGGGGCAAGTTAAGGGAATCCGTTCAACTTAGAAACGGTAAAGGGGGATCACAGATCGCAGAAGATTCAAGCCATCAGCTATAGCATCACTGGAAAAACAAGACCAATGTTCTTTACACACTACTATATGGACAGCAACTTGGAGGAAGGGCACCCTGTGTTTCACAGACCTAATCCAAATAAAAAAACAACGATAAAAGAAAATAAATCTAATTACCAATCCTATGAATTTTAAAACAAGCAAAGATCTCAGCAAGTAAAACAATGGAAGAAAGGAAAGGAAATACAACTAGTTAAAGGTTATCATGAAACCTTAAACTAATCTGGAGATGAACCCTACTCCATGCATAAACCCAGCAAGAAGAAGGAGGCGTTCAACACCCCACAAGTCTGGTAGAGATGACAGGGCACCAGCGGAAAAGCAGCACAAGCCTTGGGCCACACGGGATGGGCAGGCCAGCGGGAGTGCAATGGATTGTTCTTCCAGTTTCTGAGGCACAAAGGACAGGTTAAAATCACCCTATGTGGAAACAGTCAGCGCAAATGGAAAACAGTTCACGTATGGTGTAACATACCCGGTGCCACTTCCTGCTTGATTGAGACGAGAGCACGGGACCCAGGCAGTAAGTCAAGGGCTAAAAGATCACACAGTGTCAATTACCAGAGGAAAATTAGGAGTCTTACCCCGCAGTTGCAGTTTTCAGACACAAAATCAAGGGGGGTGGCCCCACCCTGGCTCTTCCCTGTGCTGATGGCCCGGGCTTTGCTGGGATACATCCCACGTGCATCCTATGCAGCAGGTCAGGATGATGCGCTATATAGTGCCAATGAACCACAGGTGTTGAGAATTACACAGACCTCCTCCTGTGGGCCAATGCCTCGTGGGACATGAAGTCCCCGAGTGCACAAGCTGGAAAGGTGCTGTGCAGCAGGTCTGAATGATGCACTATATGACACCAATAAACCGCAGGTGTTGAGTATTACACGGGCCTCCTGCTCTGACTCAAGGTGTCCTGGAACATACAGTCATGAGTACATGAGCTGAAAAGGTTCTGCGCAGCGGGTCAAGATAACTCGCTGTATAACGCCAAGGAACCACAGGTGTTGAGAAATTACATGGGCCTCCTCCCCTAACCCAAGGTGTATTGAGACATGCATTCCCCGAGTGCACAAGCTGAAAAGGTCCAGCACAGCCGGTATTCCCTGTGCTGATGGCCCGGGCTTTGCTGGGGTACATCCCACATGCATCCTATGCAGCCGGTCACATTGATGCGTTATAAAGTGCCAATGATCCACAGGTGTTCAGAATTACACAGGACTCCTCCCCTTGCCCAAGGTATCCTGTGATATGCAGTCCTTGTGTGTACGAGCTGACAAGCACTGCCTCCATCACTAACATTCTCTTTGAGGAGGTTGTTCCAGGACTTGGCAGCTTGGTAGGAGAAAGATCAACCACCCATTCTGCTTCTGTTAATCCATGGTGTGTGTGCAAGTGAGAGTGATGCCAAATTAAGTTGTCCAGTAGGTTGGTGGAAGTGAAGCCAGTGATTAAGGTCTGCAGGCCCCTTGTTGTGTAGTGACTTTTGTAAGATGTTTGAACTGGCAGCGCTTTTGGAAGGGGAACCATTATAGCTTTCTGAGGAGTGGTGTGACACAGGAGATCCAAGACTAATCTGGCGGCAGTGCTCTGAATGATTTGAATTGTGTGAAGAAAGTGGGTTGGGATGCAGTTGTACGTGTGTTGCCATAGTTCAATCTGCTTGTGATTAGTGCCTTAGTGATGATATGTTTTGTGTCCAGTTGGGGCCACTTGAACACTTTATGTAACATGCAGGGGATGTGAAAGCATGAGGAGGCGATGGTGTTGACCTGAGATTTCATGATGAGGTTGGTGTCCAGGATGAGGCCTAGGTTCCTAGCGCAGTCAGTTGGGAATGGTGTGGTTCCAAGATTGGTAGGCCACAAGGTGGGTCCCAAGGTGAGCTCTAATTTCCAAAGACCAGAACTTCAGTTTTGTCAGGGTTCAGCCTGAGGCAGGTTTCTGTCAACTACAGTAATTGGCAATGCTGGTCATGCACTGTTTGAAGTTTGTCTTCGTGGTGATGGAGACGTCTGAGAGGGAAAAAATAGGCTGGGTGTCGCTGGCATAGGAGGTGATGTTGATTCCATGGGATCTGATGATTTTTCTAGAGAAGCCTTGTACATGCTGAAAAGTATAGAGCTGAGTGAAAATCCCTGTGGAACTCTGCAGATGAGGTCCTTGGGTTCTGATGTGAATGGAGAGAGCCCAACTTGTTGTGTTCTTCCGGGAAGTAAGGAAGCTACCCATTTGAGTGCTGGTCCTTGTATGCCCCCTGTGTGTAGTCTGGCATTGAGTGTGTGGTGGGAGATGGTGTCGAAAGCGGCAGAGAGTTTGAGGAGGATGAGGGTGGTGATCTGCACACAGTCAAGGATGGTGCTTATGTTTTACATGGCAAGGATGAGGGGTGTTTCGATGCTGTGGTTGTTTCAGAATCCTTATTGTGAGCTGTAACAATTATTTGAAAACACGATAACGAATCTACCCATTACAACACATATAAATCCATATCCTCACTGACCAGAGGCAAAGATTTACACGGGCAATTAAGTAGCAAGACGTGGGCTGGACCTGCTGGATTTGATTGAGCCAGACGTTTAGATGTCCACCGAAGAAGCTGCAGGGATACATTTGAAAAATATTACTGTTAGAAATGGGATCTTTGGTTGACAGTCAGGTTACCCCCTGTTCAAGAAAGGATCCTCACTCTAGCCAGGGTAAGAGAGTATTAGCATCAGCTAACCCCTGCTTACCCCTTTGGTAGCTTGGCAGAGCAGTAGGCTTATCTTCAGAGTGCTAGGTGAAAAGTATTTGTACCAACAGACACAGTAACTTAATGAAAACACTACATAATGACAAAACACAGGTTGAGAAAAATAGGAAATATTTATCTGAACAAAACAAGACCAAAACAACAAAAATCCACAATACACAAGTCAAGTTATCAATAAAAATGCAAAAAGAGTCTTTAAGAAGTTTCAAACACTCACTAACACTGTTAGCATGAAAAAGTACCTTTGGTGTGTCAAAAATAACCCCGCACAGGCGAGTGCGATTCAAAAAGGGCTTGCGATGCGTTGATTCTACTCACGAACGAGACCTTGCGTCGTTTCTCCTTTCGCTGGGTCGGTCACGCCGTTTCTTCTCTCCGCAGGAGAGCGATGCGTCGATCCAGTCAGCACTCTCAAGTCCGGGCAGGCCTAGCATTGTTTTTACACACCCAGCGGTATTGAGTCGGAAATCCAGCCGCATGATGATCCGAAAACCCCACAGCACGGATTGCGATCTCCCAGCCTCCATCAGCGATGCTGCACGGCATTTCTCCAGCTCCGTGCATCAATTCTTTGGTCGCGTTACAGGCGAGCGTCGATTTTCAGCCGCGAAGCAGATGGCGCATTGATTTTCCAGCCACAGATCAGAGTTGCGTCGATCTTTTCCCCGCATGGCATTCTGTGTGTGGATTTCTTCCTCTTAGGCTGCCAGCTTCTCCTTTCAGGGTCCCAGAAACTGGATGGGCACCACAGGGCAGAGTAGAAGTCTCTCCAGAGACTCCAGGTGCTGGCAGAGAGAAGTCTTTGCTGTCCCTAAGACTTCAAATAAAAGGAGGCAAGCTCTAAATCAAGCCCTTGGAGATTTCTTCTCAAGATTCTAAGGCACACAAAGTCCAGTCTTTGCCTTTTACTCTGGCAGAAGCAGCAGCTGCAGGATAGTTCCACAAAGCACTGTCACAGGCAGGGCAGCTCTTCTTCCTTAGCTCTTCAGCTCTTCTCCAGGCAGAGATTCCTCTTGTTTCCAGAAGGGTTTCTAAAGTCTGTGATTTTGGGTGCCCTTCTTATACCCAATTTCTCCTTAGAAGTAGGCCTACTTCAAAGTAAAGTCTCTTTTGAATGTGAAATCCTGCCTTGCCGAGGCCAGGCCCCAGACACTCACCAGGGGGCTGGAGACTGCATTGTGTGAGGGCAGACACAGCCCTTTCAGGTGTGAGTGACCACTCCTCTCCTCCCTCCTAGCACAGATGGCTTGTCAGGATATGCAGGCTACACCCCAGCTCCCTTTGTGTCACTGTCTAGTGTGAGGTGCAACCAGCCCAACTGTCAAACTGACTCAGACAGGGAATCCAAAAGCAGGCAGAGTCACAGAAATGGTATGAGCAAGAAAATGCCCACTTTCTAAAAGTGGCATTTTCAAACACACAATCTTAAAATCAACTTTACTAAAAGATGTATTTTTAAATTGTGAGCTCAGAGACCCCAAACTCCACATGTCCATCCGCTCCCAAAGGGAATCTAGCCCCCATGTTAACCTATAAGAGGGACAGGCATTGCAACAGTGAAAAACAAATTTGGCAATATTTCACTGTCAGGACATATAAACATTACTATGGGGGTGATTCTAACTTCGGCGGGCGGCGGAGGCCGCCCGCCGAAGTTCCCCCACCAAAATACCGCTCCGCGGTCGAAAGACCGCTGAGGGTATTTTGGGATTTGCCCTGGGCTGGCGGGCGGCCGCCAAAAGGCCGCCCGCCAGCCCAGGGTAAATCAACCTTCCCACTAAGATGCCGGCTCAGAATTGAGCCGGCGGAGTGGGAAGGTGCGACGGGTGCAGTTGCACCCGTCGCGTATTTCAGTGTCTGCTAGGCAGACACTGAAATACTTTGTGGGGCCCTCTTACGGGGGCCCCTGCCGTGCCCATGCCATTGGCATGGGCACGGCAGGGGCCCCCAGGGGCCCCGCGGCACCCCCTACCGCCATCCTGTTCCTGGCGGGCGAACCGCCAGGAACAGGATGGCGGTAGGGGGTGTCAGAATCCCCCATGGCGGCGCAGCAAGCTGCGCCGCCATGGGGGATTCCCAGGGCAGCGGTAAACCGGCGGGAGACCGCCGGTTTACGCGTTCTGACCGCGGCCAAACCGCCGCGGTCAGAATGCCCTGCGGGGCACCGCCGGTCTGTCGGCGGTGCTCCGCCGACCCTGGCCCCGGCGGTCTAAGACCGCCGGGGTTAGAATGAGGGCCTATATGTCGTACCTTAACCACACTCTGCACCCTGCCCTTGGGGATACCTAGGGCCTACCTTAGGGGTGTCTGACATGTAAGAAAAGGGAAGGTTTAGGCCTGGCAAGTGGGTACACTTGCCAAGTCGAATTTACAGTTAAAACTGCACACACACACTACAGTGGCAGGTCTGAGACATGATTACAGAGCTACTTATGTCGGTGGCACAACCAGTGCTGCAGACCCACTAGTAGCATTTGATTTGCAGGCCCTGGCACCTCTAGTGCACTTTACTAGGGGCTTACTACTGAATCAATTATGCCAATCATGGATAAGCGAATTACATACACATTTTGTAAAGGAGCACTTGCACTTTAGCACTGGTTAGCAGTGGTAAAGTGCCCAGAGTAACACTAACAGTAAAATCAGAGTCCAGCACACATCAACAACCTGTGGAATAGAGGCAGAAAGTTAAGGGAGACCATGCTAAGGATCAAAAGTCTAACAATTACATATCATAAGACCATCTAAGGAGCAAGGGAAATGCAGTGATGATCCTAATGCTGAGAAGGCATTCAATAAATTCAACTTGCAACCTTCAAGCAAAACAATAAAAGCACTTGGCATTGGATAAAATTTTTGAAGCTTGAGTTGATATTTACACCCCAGCACACATATCTGGGTTAATTAATATCCTCCCCACTAGTAGATGTTAAGAACGGAATGAGGCAGGTTTGCCGCCTGTCACTGTTGCTTTTTGTCCTTACCACAGACTACACGAGTTACAAAGACTGAATTAAACTGAAGAGGTGTCATTAGAAAATATGAATTGCAAATAACTGTGTATGAAGATGATACCTTAATCCCAATCCACTTTCTTCCACCCGAATGAAAGAGCTACAGGACTATAGAGAGGTATCTGGATTTAAGATCAATTTGCAGAAATCTCAGGTGCTGAATATTGCTACAAGCTGGAGCAGACTAACTATGCAATCCTGATTCACATTTTCATGGGCAAAGGATTTCAAAACATTCTAGGGATTCAAATAACGCCATCCATAGAAGAAATTAGCTTACAGAATTATGATCAGCTGCTGAAACCTATCCAAAAGAACTCACAATTATAGTACATGGGTATGCCCTCTTATCCTCTTTTAGAATACTTTTCCTTTTCAAAACCATTGATTTTCCCTGCCTGCCTAACTACCTAAAATGTTGCAGAAATGTATTGACAACTATATCTGGGCAGGGAAAAAGTCTAACATGTTGGGCCTCCAAATGAAGTTAACAATGACAAATAAAGTACTGAGTTTCTCCACCTTGTTGCTTCTACCTGAGTAAAGTATCTAATATTGGCAGAATATCACCAGGAAGCGATATGGGCCACAGCCCCGAATTTGCCTGATACCCTTTTGTTTGGGTGCACTGTTCTTACCTTCTTTCTTACTCTACTTCCTCTTCCCACCCTCTTCTTTGATGGCCTTGTTCCTCTTTTTGCACCACTCTATACCCCTGAGAGATATAAGAGCATGAAGAAAAGTTGTGGGGGAGGGGCAAAGATATATTGCCTTTTCCTGACTATCACTGGGTGTTTTAGGATGTAGACTACTCTTTGGGATCAACTGCTCCCCTCTGCCCTTTGATATATCAGGCCCTTGTACTGAAACTTTCCCAGGGTGTGCTACCTTGGCTTCCATTTCCCCCTTGTTGTTGGCATGCCCCTGTTAGGTTTGCATAAATCAACAAGGACATCTTTCAGGTGCATTGACTGAGCAACCTGGTTTGTACTAACAACTACCAGTGTCTCTAAGATACCTTGTAGTGTGTTTTACATAAGTAAGATCATAGCTAACAGCTCTGATGACTCAGATGGCTAAATATCAATAGACGTTCACATTGGTTCTTGAGTTACATTGGTCCTGAAGCAGGGGCCTATTCTGTTCCAGAAAGTCTGTGTTATGTTGGGACCTGAAAGCTCTGGACCCCTCTACCACTAATGAGGTTGCCAAGGCATTAAGACAGGGTGAGGGTAAAAGTCTAGGGCACCTGTCTAAGATGGCTGGCAAAGTCCTCCAGGATGTTCTCTTGCTAGACATTTATGCCTTAAAGAACCACCCCATCTTTTGCTACTCCTTGGGCTCCGGGAGCCCCACTAACCAAATCTGAAGGAGTGAAACTACACACATTAAAGTGCTTGGTAACAAAGTTCCTTATTGAGGTAGTTAAGGGTAAAAGAGAGGCATTGTCATTTGATTTTGAAGGACATTCAGATGTACCAGAATTAAAACCACTTGGATCCCTTGCCTTTAGACCCCATTCTTCCTCCTTTTTTAGGACATCTCACACCTTTGCCTTTTGAAACTCCAGTCCTCCTATAGCAAAGTGCAGGTGGAGAAACAAGAAGATCAGGATGCATGGTAAGGCTTAAATGTAAAGATGACCACAGAGGTTGCCACTAGGGGTTAATAGCGCAGAGACAACAGCAAAAATCACTTACCTTTTCCTCTGCCGCTTTACCAAACACACTGTACCTGCCACAACCACACCATACCTTAATCTGCCAAACACTTCTTTAACTGCAAGTTAGAGCAACAGGGTGGATTTCCTACAGATGAATTAGGTCCAGAGTGGTGATAAGCTCGAGGCCAAGGTCTACCGAGCCTTGGGGGACTCAACAAGCTGAATATTGGCTATGTGACCCAGGAATGAAGACCATCCCCCCCTGCTGCACATCCAGATTCCCACAGCTCCCCGAGGGGCCAAAACACAGTGGTGGGGCGGTACCTACACCGTCTCCAGGCCCTGGCAACCTCAACACCAAAATAATAGAAATTACAGAAACCTTCCCCCAGGCAACCCTAAACTGCAATGCAACCTCTGCAGGTTCTCCCCTTGTCTCACAAAGAGACAGCTTCGTGACAAATAGGAGAGTACTTCTTTAAAAGTAAAAATAATGGCAGGATAGCCTTGCCTGCAATCAAGGCTCTTAGTACCGTAGAGCATTTGCCTCTCCCATGGAGTCCACGGTGTCCTGCAGTGATGTTGAAGCAAAGCAGCAAGCAACAAACAAACAGCAGGCCACTTGCCGAGAACATAGGTACATGAAGGTGGAAGTAGGCAGGAACAAGCATATCAGGGACAACGAGGTGGAGACAGGAGGAGCTCAGAAACTCATCATCAGTAACAACAGGTATTCGAGAACATGAAAATTGCCTGCATGTGGCAGACTGGTAGGCTATGGGAATGGTCGAGCAATCTAAATGTTGAAATGCAATGGTTTTATTTTTTTCTGCGGTATGAGCATAGCCCTTGACAGCCATGAGATGTAGGCAAGATTTTGTATAATCATAAAATGCTGATAAAGATATCAAAACCGTATCCCCTGTAGAGTTTTCCAAAGTTCAACCTAGTCCTCCATCCTTTTCAGATGTTATTTAGCAATAACGTCATCAACGTTCAGCAATGTGCTGCTGACAAACAAATTTACTTGAAAGTCTCCCCTGTTCCACACATAGAAAATCTTAACAGTCCTCCCACCTCCTTTAATGCCTGGATGTCCAGCACCTACCTAAAGCTCAACCCCATAAAGACATAAGCCCTCATTATAACATTGGTGGTAAAAAACGCCTACCGCCACAGCGAAGGCCGCCAAAAGACAGTCGCCGTGGCTACCAGCAGCCTGCCAAATTATGACCACTGCTGGATTTCCCCCAACAAGAAGGGCGGAAATCTGGCGGTAGCCATACTGGCGGATGGCGGTAAGGTGGCGCTGCTACCACCAGCAGCGCCACCCAGTAGACAGCCGCCAGACGTATTATGAAAAATAATATGGCCTGGCGGTGTTCTGCTGGTGGTAGCAGCTCCTCCATCCTGTCTCCTGCCGGAAGACCCCCTGGATCCAGGTAAGTCGGCTCTCCAACAGGGGAGGGGGTGGAGGGTATTGTGTGTGTGTGGGGGTGTGTGCATGGATATGTGTGTGTGATTGCAGGTGTGTGTTGAGTGTTGATTGTGTGCGCGAATGTATGGAAGTGTGAGTGCATGCATGTTTAGAAATCGTAATCCATGTCTGTGTGTATGTTTGGGAGTGTGTGCGGATGTGTGTGTGATTGGATTTATGCATGCGTATATGTATGTGTGAATGAGTGTGTGTTTGTGCATGTGTGTGAATGGGGGTGTGTGGATGTCGGGGGGGGTTTGGAGAGGTAGGTGGTGGGGTGGGGAGGTCTTTGCAATGGTAGGGGGGCCCCTATCAGTGACAGGGAAGGAATTCCCTGTCTATGATATGGCCTACCACCATGTTTTTTGTGGTGGTAGGCGGGGTCATAATCCTGCACGTGGCACAATGGCGGCCGCCGGACTGGAGATTGTTATCTCCAGCCTGGCGGCTGCTACTGCCTTGGCGGTCAGAGTGGTACATTGGCGGTTTGGCCTCAGCCAACCCGCCAATGTCATAATGTGGCAGTAAGTACGGCCAACCTGTTGGCGGTACTACCGCCACTTTATCGCCGACCACCGGGGTCATAATGACCCACATAATTCCTACTATCCAGCTAGACCTACAAGCATAAACTAGTTCAAACCTGGCTGAATTACAACAGTCTGGACAGATTTGAACCAGCATTTTAACCTAAGGCCAAGTCACTTGGATTCACGCTAACATCCACATCATCCTTAGGGAACAAGTGGGTCAGAACCACAACTCTCTGCTAAAAAAGTGAAACTGTGCCTTTCAGACAGTGATTTAAGAACGGCTGTTTAAGCCCTCATGCACTCAAATCTGGATGGTGTCAACACCCATCTTTATGACTTTCCAGACTTCACATTTGCTGACTTTGGTGTCTCACCTTATCAAGAGGCTGAAGATATATGACTACCCATCTGTCTCTCATTGACAGCCAACAGCATCTTCAAAATTAGGTGCATCTTCTACACAGTCATCATAATTAGCTCCTTGTCTGGCTGATACACTTACCAGACTAAGCACTTCTGGAGCCAGGACACAACCAGACTAAAGATAAAGAACTGAAAATAAGAATAAACAAGGTAACATACTTTCTAGATTTATACAACTAGGAATTTGAGAGACATTCAGGTATTTACCAGGACGGCCCCAATCCTATTCCCATTTAGGAAGTGCTCATGGCACAACTATTCATGGAATAGTATATCACAATAGAATAATAATTCCCCTGGACTCTCGAAACCCTGCTTATGACTATCTCTTTACATTTGAAGCTGTACAGCACTCCGCTGTCTTTAGGCAAGATTCTGCTGCATAAATACCAGATGTATACATGTACACATGCATTCAAAGTATATTTTGATCAACAAATGTAATTGAAAAACATAATCTGTGACCAGACCATAGACCTTTCAATTAAGGGTATCAGATGACTCTGACACAATTGATTCTGTCATCCAGTACTGGGCTTCAATTTTCATATTATTGTCACCTACTACTTTTATCCAAATCACTAAATTGAAGTAAAATGGTTACATAATAAAACCAATGTACATATTTATGAAAAATTACGCAAAACTAAGCTAACGCAGTTTTGCGTAATTTTTCTTAACACCATTCCTTAGAACCATCTGTGTACCATATTTATTAAATGACGCAAGATGGTGCTGAGGAATGGCTAGCATCTAAAATAAAAGACACTAGCCAGTCAGGAATCACCTTAGGGAAAATGGCTCTAGTAGGTCTGAAATTACGTTAGGCTGCTTAGTGGCAAAAATATGCCGCTAACCAGCCTTTAGTGTTAAAAAGTGCACATTGCCACACTGGCACTCAAGGGAACCACTTTGTGTGTGAATCTTTTCCTTGTGAAAGCATAGAATGAAGTCACTCTCAGTGAAGTTAGCCAATGGCTGTAGTGGGCTGACATTGCCACATACTGTATGCTGTAGTGGGAGGAAATAAATCTGTATGACACAATTGCAGACCAATAGATGAAGAAGACTGTGAGAAAAAACATATGAGTATCTATCTTTTACATATAAGTTTTTGTCAAAAGGTCTCACCTAACGCAATATCTAGTAAGAGACTTCAGCATAGTCATCCTGGTGGTGTCTTAGGGCCAGGTCTACGAAGCAAAAAAATTGCCAGTCGGAAATAGCAACTCAATGCAAACTGCTATTTCCGACTCGCAAAACGGGATGTAAAAAAAAAGTGCAAATCCATTTTGCGATTTGATGCTGAGTCGCATTGCAATTTGCGAAATCACAAATAGTGATTTCCTAAATTGTACATGGGTGTGTAACAGTATTGCAAATTGCGACTGTGTCACAATTAGCGAACGGGTGTAACAGAAAAGAGAAAACACACTTCCTGGTGCTGGATGATGACCTCAGAACCAGGAAGTACATACCATGGAAGTGGGAGGAGTCTAGTTAGCACATACAGCAGAGGCACACCCAGCTGAGAGGAGCAACTGCAGCCATGGCAAGTCAAACTAAGGAGGCAACCACTGCAAGGAGGAAGAGAAAGCTTAAATTCTCTGATAAAGAGTGAAAGGTCCTCACTGAGGAGTGCTGCCTGCACCATGAGGTCCTGTTTGGGAAAGCAGCAATGAGTGTCCCTGACACATAAAAAATAAGATTTGGCTGGACATACAGAGCAAGTTTAATGCCATAGGAGTCAGCCATTGCAAAAGATGGTTTGACCTCAGGTCCAGAACCAAGGAAAGGGTGGCAGAGCGGTTGAAGGAGGTGCACGGAACAGGCAGGGGACCATCCACAGTACCACCCACAGCAATAGAGAGCATGGTGGAGACCACCCTGGAGCCAGAGGCTGTTGTAGAATTGGGGCCCTTTACAGTTCAGCACCTGGAACCTCCAAAAGTAAGTAGCAAATCTCACTTATTTACACTATTCAAGGCACCATGCACACAACCACAGTCCACAAAAGCATGCATCATCCAAATTTGTTCCATGCCTATATACCAACCTCAAGTTCAGTGCATTATGGGTAATGTAGTACAGTAGTCCAACTTTTTAGGAATATTTATTTCGATAAGCCACACATCTGAGAGGGACTGACTGTGTATCCCCTGTGTCCCACAGATCTCCCTCACGTATCCACTGATGACCCTAGTGTGGAGGGAGATAACAATGCTACCATGACAGCAGACAAGGCAATCAGCATTTCCGCAGGGGAGTGCAGTACCACACAGATTGTCCACCATGCAGGTGAAAACAACAGAAGAGACAGATGTGGACAATGAGGCAGGAAACCTGACACTGGGGCCACAGATGGGTGGCAGTCGCCCACTGCGAACAACTGGGTCTGGGAGTAGAAGGCATCGTCTAACACATGATGCAGGTGAGGAGGATGTCACAACAGAACAATTCCTAGGACTGGAGGCATCCCTACTGAGCAGAAAAAGAAACACATGCGGATGATGAACCGGAATGTGCACAGAATGCAACAGACCCTCACACAGGGATTTGGAAATGTTGAGAACCAATTATCCACCATGAACACCAAGATGGTCAACCTCACCACTGCCATCAATGACCTGTGTAGGGAAATGGTTGCAGATCAGGCCCATGCAAGGTGCAGAGAGCGCAACACAGCTGCACATTGGGACCTGCTCAGTCTTTCCATTGGCCGCCTATCCACCACAACTACCTGCCTGTCAGGGCGCACTGTCACTCTCCAGGTGGAACTAGGCCATTTTGCCAGAGATGTGGCAAGGGCACTAGGGTGCATTGCTGCTGCAGTTCATCTCATTCATACCTCCCAAGCAACAAGAGGTATTGGTGACACCCCTCAGGACAGTGAGGACATATCAAGCGTAAGCAACGTTTCTGCTTCAGATGCCCGCATCCTGCGTAGTAACAGTGCCCGCCAAGCATCAGGGGACCAACCAGGCACAGGCCATGGTGGACGTAGCCATAGGAGGGTCTGATGTTGTCTCCCTGGGTTTAGTCTAAGGCACATGATATTAACGTGTCAAACTTTGTTACATTTTACTTCTTTACTGCTAGGTATACGCCAACATTTCCATGATACATTCCTGACATTAAAGGAAAGTTTTGTTACACAGTACCTACTAAATATTCTTCACAAAACTCCCCACGTTCTAAGGGTTGGTGTATCCCACTGTGCCTGAATATGTACACATCATGTATGCTCCCTGGAAATGTTGCCACTATATCAGTTATGAGATTTTGGGCATCATATGTCACATGGATGTTGAGTGAGTGAGTACATTTCCTATTGCAGAACACATATTCCAGATTTGCAGGTGGACATATGGGTATATGTGTCTCGTCCACACACCCTGTTAAATGGGGAAAGTTTGCAATTCTGTAGAAGTCCAATTTGGTATTGTGTATTTCCTCCTCATTCCTGGGTAGGTGTATGTATCTGGACATGTGGGTGAATATGGCATCCAAGAACCGTCTAAAAAATCATGACAGGGCACTTTGGGACACCCCACCAGCAACTGCAATCACCCCCTGGTAGCTACGTAAGAAAAGAGATGCAGTGAGAACAGCACTTGCACATGTGTGGGGATGGAGCAGCTGCGCAAGGCTTAGTGTTCTAGCTGAGGTTTCAGCAGTTCAATAATCTCTAAGATAACTGCGCTGCTCAGTCTGTATTTGTCTTATATTCCTCCTCTGTTTGTTGATAAATGGTCTGCCTGGTTCTGTATATCCTCTCCTATCTCCGCCTCCTCCTCCGCTGCTGGGCAGCCTGGACTCGTCTCCTCCATGCAATCACATAGAGTGAAGCCAGATACCTTCTGGGTCTGCTTTTATACTTTGGTTCTGGTTACCACCTGTTTGGAATCAGTGCTAATCAGGGTGTGCAAAACGGCCTATTTGTGACTATTTGCAATTTGCAACTGCAATGTACATTCTATTTGCGACTCGGAAATAGCGATTTCTTAATTGTGAGTCCCAAACTTGAGTCGCTAATTTTTGCTATTCAGTAATTGGTCGCATCGCTATTTGGGACTCTGAAACGGTATTTGTATATACCATTTCACGTTTTGCAAGGTCGCAAATAGCACTACGACCGATTTGCGAGTCGCAAAACGTACGTACATGTAGCCCTTAAAGTCATCATTACCACATAAGACAACAATGACTTGAAGTCACCAGAATCACATCAGTTGAGGTTTTTTTCTTTTTTTTTTTACAAAGCAGCACCGCTGGTTTTACATTCCCTTTGAAGTTCACTTTTCATTAGTCTTCATTTTCCTATATTTAGCATAATTCTGTCCTGCTTGTGCTTGCTATCGCTACAATAAAATAAGTAAAATAGCATATGATGAATATGTTTGTTCTGCTCTTAAGTTCTGTCTTTAAAGCAAAATGTAATGAGGTTAATTGTTGCTAATGGTGACAAAATTGATGCAATGTAGTCTTTCTTGAAACTTTTCATGATGCAAATCATGCAAAATTCTAGTTTACCATTAACTAAGGAAGTAGTAAAACATCACCAGGCCACTGATGGGGTTCTTCCATAACTTGGTTTAAATTCTGAAAACAGCTTTTATACAACACTTTATACTGCAGGTTTGATATCTGCATGCGCTGAAAATAATAGTTGCTCCTAATACACAGTTTAGTGGAACATATAGCGCCACAAGTACACGTCTCCCCTGCCTTGAGGGCCCGTTTCATAAATTGGGTTGTTGGTTGACTGTGGTATGACCCCTGGTCAAGGGGTAACCACCATCCTATTTAGGGTAAGTGTCAGGCAAACCTTAATTGTACCACTGCTCACCCTCTGGTAGCTTGGAACAGAGCAATCAGGCTTAACATAGAAGTAGCGTGTAAAGTATTTGTGCAGCACTTCAAACAGTAAAACAGTGAAAACACCTCAAAAAAAGTAGAACTTAACAAGACCAAAACGGAAAAATTCAATAAGTAGAACTTGAGTTATGAGTTTTTAAAGATTAAACTGTAAAATAGCGCTTAGAAAAAATAAGCTCCAATCAGGGATATCTAGTCACACCGGACCAGGTTAAAACCAAACGTTCATGCCAACTGAGATGGAGGGATAGCCAGTTACAGGGACCTAGGTAGGCCTGTTGAACAAGAGTACCTTAAATTTGGCTTCAGAGTGCTGTGTTGATTCCGAACCACGTACTAGAGGTGATACATCAAAATTCTCCAAGCAGTAGATGTGATACTTTGATCTTCTCCACACAGCAATATGGTGGATTCTGAAATATGGAGGATTTCAGGTGTAAGTACCTGATGTGTCAACGTTGAGAATCCAGGTACTGGGGCTTTCATTGCAAAGAACAGTGTGCAGGATGTGTTTGTGCAGCCGAGGCCATGTGTCGGTTCTAATGAGTGCAGGGGCTGTGATGCAGACTTTTTGCATTGTGAGGTGTCTGCAGTTGATTGTGATGCAAGGACTTTGCATTTAGAGAAGCGTGCAGTGGCAGTTCTGAAGACGATGCACTGGTTCTGTTTCACGCAACAGTGGAGATTAATCAAATCTTCTGCTGCAGCAGAGAATGTGTCGGTTCCACTGGACCACACACCTTATGCTCACTTCCTCACATGTGCAGGAGCAGGGTGGTTGAAAGTCTATTATGTTCCTGAGACTTTGTATCAGGAGGACATTCAGTTAGCCCTTAGAGTCACTCTGGGTTCAAGTCATGCAGGTTCAGTCCTTCTCACCCAGACAATGAATCATCATGCAGCAGGCCAGCTCAGCAAAGCAGGAGTCCAGAAAAACAGTATTGCAGTAGAGTGGCAGCCCTTTAGAAGCACAGCCGCCCTTCTTCCTGGCAGAGTTATCATAGGTCCAGAAGTGTACTGAGTTGGTGGTGTCAGAGGTCCAGTACTTATTCTCAGCTGAGCCTTTGAAGTAGGAAGACTTCAAAGACAGGTCTTTGAAGTGCACAGAAGACCTGCCTTTCCTCCCCTGGCTCCAGACTCACTACAGGGGTACGCAACCCTTTGTGTGGGGGTAGGACAAGCTTATTTAGGTATAATTGAAGCCATGGCCAGCTCCTCCCTCCTTCCTGCCTGGATAGCCCATCAAGGCCAATCAAGTCACACCTAAGCTCCTATTGCAATTTAAAATCCAACTTCACCATTAGTTGTGATTTTAAATTGTGATTTCAGAGTCATAAGAACTCAAAAAAATTATCTCTTCTAGATTGCTAATTACACGTATTAGATGTAGTAAGGTAATTCCAATGATATCCTATAGGAGAGATAAGGCTTGCTGTAGGGAAAACAACTTTGGGAGTTTTTCACTACCAGGACATGTAAAACTTAAAAGTACATGTCCTGTCTTTAAAAGACATTGGGCCTGATTCTAACTTTGGAGGACGGTGTTAAACCGTCCCAAAAGTGGCGGATATACCACCTACCGTATTACGAGTTCCATAGGATATAATGGACTCGTAATACGGTAGGTGGTATATCCGCCACTTTTGGGACGGTTTAACACCGTCCTCCAAAGTTAGAATCAGGCCCATTGTATCCTGCCCTCTCGGGTTGTCTAGGGCCTACGTTAGGGGTGACTTAAATGTATAAAAAGGGAAGGTTTGAGCATTGCAAAAGGGTTACTTTCAGCAGGAGAATACATTTGAATGCATCTAAGAGTGCAGAAATCTTGGAAGACCACAAATTATTGTACCAGGCATAAGAGTATCCTAGAGATTTGCTAGACGTTATGGCAGAAAAAGCCAAACAGTGGATTGCACAGTTTTGCTACAAAAGTGACTGTCACCAAACCACAGCGGAGTATCTTTGTTTCTAAATTTTCTACCAGATTGGCATCTATCAAAAGAATAATTTGAAAAAGCTGGAAATTACTCCAGGCAGCGAGGGATTTCAAGGGTTTATTCAGCCATAAATCATTATTTGCACACAACTGCAGTAAGAATCTTAAAGAAATCCCGGCATCAAGTAGGATGACCACCACCACAAAGTGGGCTAGGACTTGGAAATGTTACCATTGCATTCATTCCAACAACTTTATCATTGGGAACATGGTCACTCATCCAACCATGGGACAACCTGTCAAACTAAGACACTTTACGGAACGGAATGCAATGCATCCAACGTAATATATATCATCAAGTGCCAGTCTGGTCTTGAATACATTGGAAAAACTGAAAGGAAGATCAAGGTCCACATCACAAAACATAAGAGCATGATACGCAGTAAAAACACCAATTCTAATTTGGTAGTTCATTGGTTGAAATTGAAACACAGTGTGGGTCAAATTCATTTTCAGGTTCTGGAGGTCATCAAATTCAGCCCAGAAAAAAAATCACCAAGACTTCTGTCACAGAGGGAAACTTGCTGGATTAGACGTTTTGACACACTGACTCTGACACTCACACACCGACTCATGTGACTTCACAGTGTCTCAATGAGAAAATGGAATGGTATCTTTTCAGTAACTGCATTTCAAGTCATGAGTAATTTCAACACACTTTATTCATCTGTTGTCAACCCATTGAGTTTCAATTTCTCACGTATGGAAGAGGGTCGTGTTTCTTAGTTTGTCTATGTTTTAGTCTTGGGAGATGTCTAAGTATTATACACATCTTTTTAACCACCATCATATCAGCTTGAGGTTCAGTTATCACCACAAATTCTTAACATGTTGGGAATATGTATGCCTTAAAGAATTTGTGATCAGTTCTTTTGTGCTTTGTGCCGTGGTTTGAATCTCATGTCGTACATACCTACGAACTGTTGAATGTTACACAACAAATGACTTTTGTATCACTAATAACAGTTGAAAAAATGTGTTGTATTTACAGCATAGATTACACAGTTCATTATCAGATACATTAACAATATTCAGTTTAGTTTGTTAACTTCTGTGTCGACAATACTATCTTATCTTGTTGTAGTAGCATTGTTATGTTCTTACATTCACTAGGTATCATGTAGTAATCAGTACACAACAGAGACACACTATAATGATATATACATGAATTAAATGGTGTTGATGTTAACAATGTAATACTGAGACAGCAATCATGATATGTAATGACCTGTTTCTCAATGTCATATATTTGCACCTACAGTTTAAAAATGCATACCTACCTAGCCATAAAGTGTACAAAATGAAATTCTCTAGTGTTGGTGGTAAGAACGTTTTACTCAGAATGCAATCACGTTATGCCAGAAAAGTACTGTCAAATTACATGCATTTATCCATGGTTAAGGTTACACCTGTACATTCCAGGCTTGCAATTTGTTATGAGCTTCCTTATCTTGATTACATCTCCTGTGAGGCCAATCTTTTTCCTTAGGTCCTCTATGTTTACTAACCTACGGCAAGTCTCCTTGCTGTTTTTATCCTTAGTTTCTTTTAACCAATACGGCGCTATACGGGTCTTTTAGTTTGCATGGTGTGGGTTGGGAGCTTCGCAGGTAAGTTGGGGGCTGTTTTGGGGGATCAAATTGATTATCCCAAGATGTGTTAGCATGGTTTAACTACATGGGGTGTGTGCAGTTTTGTTTAAAGTTGTTTGTTCAGTTCTATGGCGGTGATTCTAACCGCGGCGGGCGGCGGTCGCCGCCCGCCATGCGGTTACCGCCAAATGACCGCACCGCGGTCACAAGACCGCGGCGGACATTCTTGCTTTCCCGCTGTGCTGGCGGGCGACCGCCAAAAGGCCGCCCGCCAGCACAGCGGGAAAGACCCAGCAACGATGAAGCCGGCTCCGAATGGAGCCTGCGGAGTTGCTGGAGTGCGAAGGGTGCACTAGCACCCGTCGCGAATTTCAGTGTCTGCTAGGCAGACACTGAAATTCTTTTTGGGGCCCTCTTACGGGGGCCCCTGCAGTGCCCATGCCATTGGCATGGGCACTGCAGGGGCCCCCAGGGGCCCCGCGGCACCCCCTACCGCCATCCTGTTCCTGGCGGGAGACCTGCCAGGAACAGGATGGCGGTAGGGGGTGTCAGAATCCCCATGGCGGCGGAGCGCGCTCCGCCGCCATGGAGGATTCTAAAGGGCAGCGGGAAGTCGGCGGTACACCGCCGACTTTCCGTTTGAATGCCCAGCGGTGCACCGCCAGCCTGTTGGCGGTGCTACCGCGGTCATTCGCCCTGGCGGTTTTTACCGCCAGGGTTAGAATGACCACCTATGATCGGTTTGCCTTTTTTTTGGCATGATGAAACTTTTTTACCTGACTCTTGGCATTGCAACTGTTCTTACCCTTGGTAATATACAGTAATTGGGGTCTGTGTATGACACTTAAGCAGTTTTATAACATGGGGTCAACATTTGCAAGTGGCATGCTGCTTTGGATTTGCTTTCATCTCGTTACAGCTGATATGGAATCAGTGACTGCAGTATCACAAGGAGAGTGCCTGGGTCACGGGCATTTTAGAATTGATGAGTGGCATTTTGTGAGAGAAGGGGTTGGAGCCCAAGTCTGCCATGTGACACTTGTTACTATGGCATGCAGCATGTGTCATAACATGTCATAGATTTCTGACATGCTCCTTTATGATTAATTGCAGATAGTGATAGTGGGTGATTTCCAAAGGTTCTCTTTTACTTGGGTAAACCAAATAAAGAGAGAAAAAAAGAAAAACAATACAAAGAAAAAGTTTGTCCAGGTGGGATTCAAACTCTTGTTTTAAAGGATAATCACCCACGATATTAACCAGTATACCAACTGTTTTATGGATTCGATTTGTTGGCTAAACACGTTTTTATCATAGAAAAGGTGTAGCAGTCCTTCACCTATTTCCATGGTGATTTTCTTCCACATGCCACCAATTCACAGTTGCTATTCATGCTCGTAAACAAATAACTCCTCTCATTTACTTTTGCACTTGGCCCATTCATTTCTTTTTCTTCCACAATCTCTCATTCCACAAATTAAGGGATTTCTTTTACGCTTACCCTTGCCCTCCTCCCACATGCCACAGCATGAATTTATGACATGCACAGGCATGACTAAATAGGCCACAAATCTCCCAGACATTTCTGTGGGTGATTTGCAAAGGGACCTCTGTCATTTGGGTAAAATAAAAAAGTAATTGAGAATCAATGTAAAAAAAGATTGTAGCAGGGTGGCGTTTGAACTCGTGTCAAAAAGCATTCATCACTCATGGTTTTTACCTCTACTCCACCAATCCTTATTAAAAATGCATCTTTGTAAAATGCCCTTGTAGCAGAAAAACAGTATGGAAGTCCGTCCTTTATTTCAATGCAAATTTTTCTTTTACATGCCATAAAAATCACAGTTGTTTTTCATTCTTAATAAGCAAAGATCCCTTACTTTCTTGAACCCTGGCACTGACCCATGCATTTCTTATTCTTCCACAACCTTACTGTTAGACCTGACAGCCTTAGGGTGGTCACCCCTAACTTTTTGCCTGCCTCCCTCCACTTTTGAGATACTGTTTTTGCTGGTTTGTAGACTATGCGCACTTTACCACTGCTAAACAGTGCTAAAGTGCATATGCTCTCTCCCTTTAAACATGGTAAAATTGGATCATACCCAATTGGGCTATTTAATTTACTTATAAGTCCCTAGTAGAGTGCACTATATGTGCCCAGGGCCTGTAGATTAAGGTGGTCATTACAATCCTGGCGGACGGTGTTAAAGCGGCGGTAAGACCGCCAACAGGCCGGCGGTAAAAGAATTGCAATTAAGACCGTGGCGGAAACTGCCAACAAAGACAGACACTTTAACACTCAGACCGCCACGGCGGTACAAACAAACAGCCCGGCGGTCACCGCCAACAGACAGACGGGAGACAATGTACCACCCACACTATTATGACAGGCCAATCCGCCACCATTTCCAGGGCGGATTCACCGCGGATAAAAACACAGCAGAAACAGGAATTTCGAAGGGAAAACGCTCACCTCTACACACTCCACAAGGAACGAGGACACCATGGAACCGGAACTCCAAATTCTACCTGCAATAGTCTTCCTGCTCCTCTACCAGGAGCACGAACGCTGGCGGCGAAGACCACAGTGAGTACTGCACCTACAACACAGGGGAGGGGGGAGGCAAAAAACAGGGACACACACACATAACACCCCCACCCTAACCCACCACAACACACACACTAATGCATATCAATACATCACAGTTACACCCCCCAAGCCCCCCCGGAAGAATGCAAAGACCAAAGAAAATGAGTGTAACCATCGGAATATATTACAAACAAGTAGGCAGAAATATATATATACACCATGTACAAAATATATACCAGGCCCAGGCATAGTAGTCCAGGTACTGCACAAAGAAAGTCCGTGGAACACGGGGACCACACGGTATGGGCGAGGCCCACACAAGATCTCCAACCATGACGGAGAGAACACTGCAGGGGCATCAGAGAGCAAGAAAACAGGCACCTCAGGGGGAGGGAAAGGGGGGCACCTCAGCCGCTTGAGTGCACGACGCCAAATCCACGAGGGGGCCACATGCCCACTGTTACATCCTGGGGAGTGCAAAGCCACAGTCTCTCAAGTCTCTACAGTGGGTGGTTTGCCCACTGTTCAATCCTGGGAGTGCAAAGCCACAGTCTCTCAAGTCTCTACAGTGGGTGGGTTGCCCATTGTTCAATCCTGGGGAGTGCAAAGCCACAGTCTCTCAAGTGGATAACAGTCTCCACTGGTTCTGGAGGGGGCATGGTGCCCAGAGTGCTTCATCCTCTTAAGGACAGAGGTAGTGGATGACAGTCTCCACTGGTTCTACAGGGGGACTGGTGCCCAGAGTGCTTCATCCTGCGAAGGACAGAGGTAGTGGAGGGATCTTTCCACTGGTTCTGGAGGGGGACTGGTGCCCAGAGTGCTTCATCCTGTGAAGGACAGAGGTAGTGGATGGATCTCTCCACTGGTTCTGGAGGAGGACTGGTGCCCAGAGTGCTTCATCCTGTTAAGGACAGAGGTAGTGGATGGATCTCTCCACTGGTTCTGGAGGCAGACTGGTGCCCAGAGTGCATCACTCACCCCGTGACGGACCAAGTTGCATCAGTGCCCCTGCCGCTCATGGGCTAGCGGTGCTTGAGATGGCGGTGCCCTGTTCAGCGGTGCTTGAGTTGGCGGTGCCCTGTTCAGCGGTGCTTGAGGTGGCAGTGCCCTGTTCAGCCGTGCTTGAGTTGGCGGTGCCCTGTTCAGTGGTGCTTGAGATGGCGGTGCCCTGTTCAGTGGTGTTCAGTGGTGCTTGAGATGGCGGTGCCCTGTTCAGCGGTGCTTGAGATGGCGGTGCCCTGTTCAGCGGTGTTTGAGTTGGCGGTGCCCTGTTCAGCGGTGCTTGAGATGGCAGGGTGCCCTGTTCAGCGGTGCTTGAGTTGGCGGTACCCTGTTCAGCGGTGCTTGAGATGGCGGTGCCCTGTTCAGCGGTGCCTGTGCTGGCGGTCCTTCATGGCCCAGCGGGGCTTGTGCTGGCGGTCCTTCATGGCCCAGCGGGGCTTGTGCTGGCAGTCCTTCATGGCCCAGCGGGGCTTGTGCTGGCGGTCCTTCAGGGCTGGTGCTGGCCTCCTGGGCAGCTGGACTGGGGCTGGCGGTGGCCTCCTGGGCAGCTGGGCTGGGGCTGGCGGTGGCCTCCTGGGCAGCGGGGATGATGGCGGTCTTCTCCGTTATGCAGCTCTTCCCAGACTTGCCGGGTTTCTGGTGGCCCTTCCCCACCTTGGAAGGTGCTACAGCTGACTCCACACTCCCAACGGGACCCCTGGGAGCGGCTTTGGTGGCTGGAGTCTTCCCCCTCTCCCGCCGGGCACTGGCCAACTTCTGATGCTTCACAGGTGGGGGACTGTCTGTGTTGTGGCTCCGTGCCACACTGGCTGTCCTGCTGGACGGTGCACTCCACATACCGGTGACTACAGGCACCACTGGTCCCGGAGATGTTGTGGCTGAGGTGCAACTTCGGGACCTATGAGATGGACGGGGTGAGGGAGGTGTGGGAAAAAGGTCAAGGGTGGCCAGGAAAAGTTTTTTGGACACAATGTGACGGGTAGCTGGAGGGGGTTTGGGAGTGGAGAAAGAGGTGGTGGTAAAAGGGGGTGTACGTTTGGTGACTTTGGGTGAAGGTGCATGGGCTGGAGGCTGTCATGAGGTGCATAGCTGTTGGGTTGGTGTGTGCCTGCGTTTGTGTATCTTGGGAGGGGGCGTCACAGACACACTGGGAGAGGACACAGGGGACGTGTGAATGGTAGTGGGGGTGGTGACTGCACGTGAGCGGGGTGTGCTGGTGGGTGTGCTGGTGAGGGACATAGAGGGTCATTCTGACCCTGGCGGTCAGGGCCTACGACCGCGGAAGCACCGCCAACAGGCTGGCGGTGCTTTCATGGGCATTCTGACCGCGGCGGTACAGCCGCTGTCAGAAACGGGAAACCGGCGGTGTCCCGCCGGTTTCCCGCTGCCCCAGGGAATCCTCCACGGCGGCGCTGCAAGCAGCGCCGCCATGGGGATTCCGACACCCTTACCGCCATCCTGTTCCTGGCGGCTTTCACGCCAGGAACAGGATGGCAGTAACGGGTGTCGTGGGGCCCCCTAACATGGCTCCACATTGATTTTCAGTGTCTGCCAAGCAGACACTGAAAATCGCGACGGGTGCCACTGCACCCGTCGCACGCCTTCAACTCCGCCGGCTCCATTCGGAGCCGGCTTCCTCGTTGAAGGCGCTTTCCCGCTGGGCCGGTGGGCGGCCTTCTGGCGGTCGCCTGCCAGCCCAGCGGGAAAGCCAGAATGGCCGCCTCGGTCATTTGACCGCGGTGCGGTCATTCGGCGGCTCCCGCCGGGCGTGTGGTTACCGCCGCCGGCGGGAGTCGGAATGACCCCCATAGTGGCTGTAGAGGTAGTGCATGCATGTGTGAGTGTAAACGAGACTGGGAGCGAGGAGGGAGACAACGAGGAAGGGGACACTGTGGAGGCAGTGGATGTTGGTGTGTCTGCATGTTTGTGTTGCTTGCGTGAGTGCTTGTGGGATGTGTGGTGCTTATGTTTGCCTGAGCTTCCCTTGTGTGTTGATGTGTGTGCAGGCTGGTCTGATGGTGTGCTTGGGATAGGCAGAGGTAGAGGGGATTGGGTCTGGGTGGAGGAAGTTGGAGGGGGGAGGCTAGAGACGGGGACAATGGCTGCCATCAGTGCTGAGGCCAGAGTCTGAAAAGCTCGGTGAAGGGCCGCCTGACCAGAATGAATGCCATCCAGGAAAGCATTTGTTTGTTGCAACTGCCTTTCTACACCCTGGATGGCATTCAAAATGGTAGACTGCCCAACAGTGAGGGACCTGAGGAGGTCAATGGCCTCCTCACTGAGGGCAGCAGGGGTGACTGGGGCAGGGCCTGAGGTGCCTGGGGCGAAGGTGATGCCCACCCTCCTGGGTGTGCGGGCACGGGGCAAAGGCTGAGGGGCTGCTGGGAGGGCGGTGCTGGTAGGGGGGGTGGCGGCTGTACCTGTAGATGCAGCGGGCACAGATGTTGCCGCCACCACAAGGGAGCTCCCATCAGAGGACGAGTCTGTGTCGCTGGTCTCAGCTCCTGTCCACGCTGTGGAGCTCCCCTCGCTCTCCGTCCCACTGGTGAATTCTGAGTCCGTAGTCTCGCCCTCCAGGGACATGTGGGATGCAGCTTCCTCCTGCTCCGGTGCCACTGCTCCTCTGCCTGATGATGCTAATGCACACAAGAACAGGGAGACCACAAAAAGGGAGGGACCACAGAAGAAAAACATGTTCAGTGCATGGATTACCGCTACTGTTGGCGGACAAGACAGACAAAGAAGCCCCCTGCACTACGCCGCGCTCTTGGGCTCTACTGTTCAATTCCTGGGAAATGGCCAACAAGGCTATGGATGACATCTGCACACATAGATGACAGAGGGGCATGAATAGCTGTACTTGGCACTCTACAGAGGTGTGGTGGGGTGCCACATGGCCTGCCTTATGGAGGGGCCTTGCCTATGGAACTCGCCCTGGCCTAGGGAAACCCACAGCCCTCCTCCCCCACCCAGACAACTCCACTGCGCACAAAGTCAGCAGAATGAGACTGTACTCACCCCCTTGTGTCTGCTGTGATGCCCTCAAGCACCCATCCAACTCCGGGTAGGCCACCGCCAGGATCCTGAACATCAGGGGGGTAATGGGGCGACGGGCACCCCTCCCACTTTGGGAGGCCATCCCCAGCTGAGCCTCCGCCGTCTTCTTGCTCCAGCGGCGAATGTCCTCCCATCTTTTACGGCAGTGGGTGCTCCATCTGTGGTAGACCCCCAGGGTCCGGACATCCTTGGCGATGGCACGCCAAATATCTTTCTTCTGGTGGGCGCTGACCTACATGAAATGTACAGGGGAAGAAGAGAAGTCATTACCAACTACACTGTCAAAGTGATTGTCCCCCATCCCTACCCTTGCCATGTGGCACATGCATTAACTGTCTTTCATGCACGCAGCACTCTGCCCCCTTCCTTCTTATATCCAGCCCTCTCCACACAGGCATAGCCCATACAACATGCTCCCTGTGTACTTACCTGTTTGTCTGGAGGAACGTAGAGTAGGTTGTACTGGGGGAGGACCCCGTCCACGAGTTTCTCCAACTCCTTCGATATGAAGGCAGGGGCCCTTTCCCCAGACGCACGAGCCATTGTCTCTTCCAGACAGAGGTCACAGCAGCACTTGCAGTGTAGGTCCTCTCCTGTCGAAGATCAGGTATCGAGTGATTGAACATATAGAAAATGGCGGTCACGTCTGCGGCGGTGCATACCGTCACCGCCGGAGTACATCGTCATTGGCTCCTAGGAACCAATGCAGCATTGCGCCGCGGTCTTCGAACGCCTACTGCGCCGGTGTACAACGCCAGCGCAGTTACGATTGTCCCACTTTAGAGGTCAGGCAGCCGCCATTTCAGGGGCCCACATGGCTTCATTTTCAACTGCGTCACACATACCTAGGCCTAGACTCAACACACATACAGGCCACCTTTTTTGTATGGATGGTGTTCTGTGTAAACTGTGGGTACGTACCTCTGAGTTGTTTGACTCTGTGCTCGCTGTTGTCCTTCATAGGCACCGTCCGCTGGGACATGTGAGGAGATGGCGGCATCTTCTGGTGTACCGACCGTTGGTGGACCTGTCGACAATGGAGGAGCGACATGTGATTATCACATATAGGCTTGACCGTGCCACAATCCAGGAACTGTGTACCCAGTTGGAGCCAGACCTGATGTCAGCAATCCGCCATCCCACAGGAATCCCCCCTCAAGTGCAGGAGCTGTCAGTGCTCCATTTCCTTGCAAGTGGCTCTTTTCAAACAACTGTGGCCATGGCATCAGGGATGTCCCAGCCTATGTTTTCCAACGTATTGTCCAGAGTGTTGTCTGCCCTTCTGAAACACATGCAGAGCTACATCGTCTTCCCTCAGGTGGAGGATTTGCCTACAGTGAAAGGTGATTTCTATGCCCAGGGACATATCCCCAACATCATTGGTGCCATTGATGGGACCCATGTGGCTTTGGTCCCCCCCCACAGGAGTGAACAGGTGTACAGAAACCGGAAGAGTTATCATTCTATGAATGTACAGATGGTATGTTTGGCAGACCATTACATCTCCCATGTGAATGCCATGTTCCCTGGCTCAGTGCATGACGCCTACATCCTGTGGAATAGCAGCATCCCTTATGTGATGGGTCAACTCCAAAGGCACCATGTGTGGCTATTAGGTGAGCACCTGGAAGGAAGTCAGTGGGAATGGTTGTCTAGGTCGGGGGTTATCCCTCCAGGTTAGTGTGTGTCTAACAGTTGTCCCTCGCCATTTGCAGGTGCCTCTGGTTACCCCAACCTGTCATGGCTACTGACCCCAGTGAGGAATCCCAGGACAAGGGCAGAGGAAGGCTACAATGAGGCCCATGGGCAAACTAGGAGGGTGATCGAGCGGACCTTCGGCCTCCTGAAGGCCAGGTTCTGGTGCCTCCATATGACAGGTGGATCCCTGTTGTACTCACCAAAGAAGGTGTGCCAGATCATCGTGGCCTGCTGTATGCTTCACAACTTGGCTTTGCGACACCAGGCGCCTTTTCTGCAGGAGGATGGTCCAGATTGCGGTGTTGTTGCAGCTGTGAAGCCTGTGGACAGTGATGAGGAGGAAGCAGAGGAAGAAGACATTGATAACAGGGACTCAGTGATCCTGCAATATGACCAGTGAGACACAGGTAGAAATCCAAACCTGCTTACTACATGTACTTTGACACTACTACCTCTCTCTTGTCTGTCGTTTTCACCCAGTGTATGGTCACTGAGTTGTCACTTTCCCTTACGATTTCACAGATGTGGGTCCCACTGTGTGACATCTGCTTAGATTCCTCATGGACTAGAGCTGTGTGACATAGGTATGTTGACATTACTATTTAAAAAACATTTTAGCACTGTAATTGCTAATACACTATTTCGAAATCACAGACAGACTCCAGATCATTTTGTGATTTAGGTGTGTTTTTTTAAGTGCTCAATATTGGAGGTGGTAGTGAAATGGTGAGGGGTGATGGCGAAGGAGTGTCCATGGCAGAGTCCAGTCTATTAGTCTCACAGGTGCATTGCCCATATGGGCATAGGAAGTGGAGCTGGGGCAGTTTAATTATGGACAGGGTGACAAAGTGGGACAGTAGGATGACAATCAGGATGGTCTCATTTCTTGGTGGGGGTCTTGGCATCGTTCTCTGTCTTGTTCCTGGATCTCAGGGACCGTTTGCGGGGTGGTTCTCCGTCTGCAGGGGGTGGGGTGCTGGTGTGGTGGTCCTGTGGCGGGGCGTCCTGTCCACTAGCGCCGGCGGAGGTGGTGGGCAGTTCATCGTCCATGCTAGTGTCAGGGGCCCCTTCTAGTGCCACAGTGTCCCTCCTGGTGTTGAGTAGTTCCTTCAGCACCCCTACGATGATGCCCAGGGTGGTGCTGATGGTTCTGAGTTCCTCCCTGAAGCCAATATACTGTTCCTCCTGCATGCACTGGGTCTCCTGAAACTTGGCCAGTACTGTTGCCATCGTCTCCTGGGAGTGGTGGGAGGCTCCCATGATGGAGGAGAAGGCCTTGTGGAGAGTGGGTTCCCTTGGCCTGTCCGCCCCCTGTCGCACAGCAGCCCTCCCAGTTCCCCTGTGTTCCTGGGCCTCCGTCCCCTGGACTGTGTGCCCACTACCACTGCCCCCATGTCCCTGTTGTTGTTGGGGTGGTAGGTTATCCTGGGTTCCCTGTAGTAGTGGACACACAGCTGATTGACGTGTCCTGGGACGGAGGTATGGGCCCGCTGGGTGGGTGCTGTGCTGGTGTTTCCAGAGGGGGGAAGGTCTGTGGTGGCCTGTGCCTGTGTGAGGGGAACCAACTGTCCAGATGTCCCCGATGGTCCGGGCTGGTCATCTAGATCCAGTTGGACAGAGGTGCTGTCGTCACTGTGGGCCTCTTCTGTTGGTGGTGTGGACATGTGTGGACCCTCCTGTCCGGTGATGTTGGGTAGGGGTCCTGCAGTGGTATTAAAGGATGTTTATTAAATCTGTGTGTGTAATGGTGTGCAATGGGTGGGTGACCGTGTACCCCAGTGCTAGTATTCCTGTGTGGGAGCTTGTGTGATGAAGGTTTAGGGGGGTGTATGGGTATGTGCAGTGGCCATGCTTTGGTGATGGGTGTCCATGCTTTGTTGTTGCATGCAGGGCTTGGTGTTGGGATGTGTGGTTTGTGATGTTGGGACATATGTGAGGAGTTGGGGTGCTGGGGGTGAGGGTGAGGGTGGGGGTATGTGATAGCATGCAGGTAGGGTTGGGGATGTAATAGTAAAGCTTTGTATTACCAGAGTCCATTCCTCCACCTACTCCTGTGAGGCCCTCAGGATGCAGAATCGCCGAAACCTGCTCCTCCCATTTTGTTAGTTGTGGGGGAGGAGGTGGGGGTCCGCCACCAGTCCGCTGAACCGCTAGGTGGTGTCTTGAGACCACGGAACGCACCTTCCCCCGTAGGTCGTTCCACCTTTTCCTGATGTCCTCCCGATTTCTTGGGTGTTGTCCCACTGCGTTGACCCTGTCCACTATTCTTCGCCATAGCTCCATCTTCCTAGCTATGGAGGTGTGCTGCACCTGTTCTCCGAATAGCTGTGGCTCTACCCGGAAGATTTGCTCCACCATGACCCTGAGCTCCTCCTCTGAGAACCTGGGGTGTCTTTGCCGTGCCATGGGGTGGTGTAGGTGATGTGTGTGGTGATAAGTGTGCTGATATGTAGTGGGGTGTTGTGTGAGGTGCGTGGAAGTTGTGTGGGTGATGGTGTTGTGTGCCTGTGGATGATGTTGTTCTTGCTGGTGGTGTCTCTCTCTGGCCTTTTTTCTGAATTCTTTGTCGTGGGGGTTTGCGGGTGATGTGGGTGTGTGCTTTATACTGTATTGGGTGTGTGGGAGTGGTGTGTGTATGTGTATCAGGTGTGTGTATTTCGAATTGTCCAATGTGGCTGTGTTTTGTAAGAGTGTGTGCATTTTGAGCGCGGCGGTGTGTACCACCAATGGAATACCGCGGTTGTAAGACCGCCGTGTGGATTCGTGTGTCGTGATATTGTGGGCGTATTTCTGTTGGCGTGACGGTGTCGGTTTTGTTTTCGCCAGTTTATCACTGACCTTTGGTGTGGCGGACTTGTGTTGGTGTCTGACTTTTGGCGGATTCCGAGATGTGGGTCATAATAGCTGTGGCGGTATTCCGCGGCCGCGGTGGTGTGTTGGCAGTCTTCTGCACGGCGGTAAGCGCTTTTTACCGCCAATGTTGTAATGAGGGCCTAAAAGCTAATAGTGGGCCTGCAGCACTGATTGTGCCACCCACTTAAGTAGCCCCTTAACCTTGACTCAGGCCTGCCATTGCAAGGCATGTGTGTGTGGTTCCACTGCCCAATTTGACTTGGCATTTAAAAGTACTTGTCAAGCCTAAAACTCCCACTTTTCTTCATATAAGTCATCCCTAAGGTATACCCTATGTAACCCCTAGGGCAGGGTGCTGTGTAGGCAAAAGGCAAGACATGTGCCTATGTAGTCCTGGAAGTGTAAAACTCCTAAACACGTTTTTACACTGCTGTGAGGCCTAAAACTTCATAGGCTAACATTGGGGCTGCCCTCATACATTGCTTTAGTGGTAGCTGTTGATCTGAAAGGAGTAGGAAGGTCATATTTAGTATGGCCAGAATGGTGATACTAAATCCTGCTGACTGGTGAAGTTGGATTTTATATTACTATTTTAGAAATGCTACTTTTAGAAAGTGAGCATTTCTCTGCACTTAAATCTTTCTGTGCCTTACAATATACGTCTGGCTGGGTTTAGTTGACAGCTCCTTGTGCATTCACTCAGACACACCCCAAACACAGGATACTCAGCCTCACTTGCATACACCTGCATTTTGAATGGGTCTTCCTGGGCTGGGAGGGTGGAGGACCTCCTCTCACACAAAGGACTGCCATACCCCCTACTGGGACCCTGGCAGACTAGATTGAACTGAAAGGGGACCTGGTGCACTTCTAAGCCACTCTTTGAAGTCTCCCCCACTTTAAAGGCACATTTCGGTATAAAACAGGGCCTCTGCCCCTACCAACTCAGACACTTCCTGGAGAAGAGAACCTGAACCAGAACCTGCATCCTGCCAAGAAGACCTGCCGGGCTGCTCAAAGGACTCACCTGTCTGCTTTCTGTGAAGGACTGCTGCCTTGCTGTTGCACTGTTGCCTTGCTGCTCTCTGGCTGTGGTGAAGAAGTGCTATCCATGGGCTTGGATAGAGCTTGCCTCCTGTTCCCTGAAGTCTCAGGACCAAAAAAGACTTAGGCCCTCATTCCGACCCTGCAGGGTGGAGGGCAGAGGAAGCACCGCCAACAGGCTGGCGGTGCTTCCCGGGCCATTCTGACCGCGGCGGTAAAGCCGTGGTCAGAAAAGGGGAACCGGCGGTTTCCTGCCGGTTTTCCCCTGGCCCAGGGAATCCTCCATGCAAGCAGCGCCGCCATGGGGATTCCGACCCCCTTCCCGCCAGCCTGTTCCTTACACCGCCAGGAAGAGGCTGTCGGGAACGGGTGTCATGGGGCCCCTGGGGGCCCCTGCACTGCCCATGCCACTGGCATGGGCAGTGCAGGGGCCCCTTAACAGGGCCCCACAAAGATTTTCAGTGTCTGCTTTGCAGACACTGAAAATCGCGACGGGTGCCACTGCACCCGTCGCACCCCTGCAAATCCGCCGGCTCCATTCGGAGCCGGCTTCCTCTTTGCAGGGGCTTTCCCGCTGGGCCGGCGGGTGATCTTTTGGAGATCGCCCGCCGTCCCAGCGGGAATGTTGTAATGACCCCCGCGGTCATTTGACCGCGGTGCGGTCTTTTGGAGGTTTCCGCCTGGCGGGCAGCGCCCGCCGGGGTTGGAATGACCCCCTTAATCTCTACTAGAAGGACTCTTTGTATGGCGAAATCAGCCGCACAGCCTGCCAGAAACAGCACACAGCCTGCATCGGGGTGAAAATGTCAACCCACGCCGAACCAGAATGATGCAGCCTGACTTTGCAACGAGAAGATTGACGCAGCGTAGCAACCGGAACTTCGACTCACGGCCTCACCGGATCAACGCATATCCGAGCCAGAACGACACAGCCCATCTTCCAGACAGGAATCAACTCAGCACCTGCAGTTCGGTAGAAAATGCAACGCAACGCCTACCGGATTGACGCAGCTCCTGTGACTTTGTCCTAGCAGCGCCGGAAATCCACGCATCATCCCCGGGGCATCTGAAAACCCTGCAACCCGAAGAGGATCCACGGACAGCCGTCCCTGCGTTAAAACTAAACAACGCATTGCCATGTGCGGCCCGAGAAATCGACGCACACCCTTTTGTTTCCACGCATCTCCTCTTCTGTGGTCTTTTGCAGAGATTTTTCACGCGAACCAGGTAGTTTGTGCTTGAAAGAGACTTTGGTGGTCATTACAACCTCTGCTGTCTTTTTACAAGACCGCCGAGGGACCGCCGTGCGATAGACCGCCAATGGTGGCAGTTTGCCGCTCGGCGTATTATGACCGTTGGCAGCTCTCCGTCCTTTTTCGGACAGAGAGCTGCCAACAGCCATACTGGCGGGCGGCGGGGTAGTGGAGGTTGCTCCACCTCCACGTCAACAGAACACCGCCCACTGAATCACGTCCTGTGATTCGGCATGGCGGTGTTCTGTTGACGGTGTGGTGTCGGCGGAGCAGCCCCCATGGATCCCGTCGCCTCCCGGAAGATCGACGGACAAGGTAAGTAGATCGTCCGTTAGGAGAGGGGGGGTGGAGGGTGTTGTGTGCGTGCATGGGGGTGTGCGTGTGTATATGTAGTGGGGGTGTGTGAGTGCGTGTATGCTTGCGGGGGTGTTGTGAGGTTGGAAATGAGTGCGTGTATGTCTGTAGGTATGTCGGTATGGTTGTGTGCGTGTATGTTTGAATGTGGGTGTGCATGTCTAACTGTGTGTGGATGTAGGCATATATGTCGGTGTGTGTGCGTGTATGTGTGTTGGTGGTGCCTGTGTGCGTGTCGTGTGGGTATGGGTGATGTGATGTTGGGGGTCGGGGTGGGGAGGGGGGTCCTGCCACCTTTGGTGGGGTGGCAGGGGTGGTGGGGGTGTAGGGGAGGGAGTCGGGGTGGGGGTGGTGGGTTGGCATAGACCCCTATCAGTGCCAGGGGAGGAATTCCCTGGCACTGATAGTGCTTACCACCATGGATTTCATGGTGGTTCCAAACCGCATGAAATCCATGGCGGTGAGCCGGGTCAAAATACCGCCGGTGGTATAGTGACGACCGCTGGGCTGGAGACCCCTGGCGGGCGGAACGGAGAAGCGGCGGATGACCATGGCGGTAACCGCCATGGTCATAATTCCCCAAAAAAGACCGCCAGCCTGTTGGCGATCTTACCGCCGCTTCTCCGCCTTCCGCCAGGGTCGTAATGCCCCCCTTTGTTTGCTTTTAAAAGACTTAAGACACTTTGGGAGTGATTCTCACCTTGGCGGGCGGCGGAGGCCGCCCGCCAGAGTTCCCCCCTCCAAAATACCGCTCCGCGGTCGCAAGACCGCTGAGGGTATTTTGGGTTTTGCACTGGGCTGGCGGGCGACCGCCAAAAGGCCGCCCGCCAGCCCAGTGCAAAACGGCCTTCCCACTAGGACGCCGGCTCAGAATTGAGCCGGCGGAGTCGGAAGGTGCGACGGGTGCAGTGGCACCCGTCGCGTATTTCAGTGTCTGCATAGCAGACACTGAAATACAAAGTGGGGCCCTCTTACGGGGGCCCCTGCAGTGCCCATGCTGTTGGCATGGGCACTGCAGGGGCCCCCAGGGGCCCCGCAGCACCCCCTACCGCCATCCTGTTCCTGGCGGGAGACCCGCCAGGAACAGGATGGCGGTAGGGGGTGTCAGAATCCCCATGGCGGCGGAGCGCGCTCCGCCGCCATGGAGGATTCACAAGGGCAGCGGAAAACCGGCGGAGACCGCCGGTTTTCCGCATCTGACCGCGGCCGAACCGCCGCAGTCAGAATGCCCTGCGGGGCACCGCCGGCCTGTCGGCGATGCTCCCGCCGACCCTGGCCCCGGCGGTCTCTGACCGCCGGGGTCAGAATGACCCCCTTTATATCACTTGTCAGTTATATCTCTACATTTAGTTATTGCATCTTTAATCGTTTTGACCTGCGTTTATCCAGATAAATATTATATATTTTTCTAAACACTGCGTGGTGTATTTTTGTCGTGCTATATTGTGTTCTTGATTTATTGCACAAATACTTTACACATTGCTTCTAAGTTAAGCCTGACTGTCCAGTGCCTGGCTACCAGAGGGTGGGCACAGGATAATTTAAATTGTGTGTGACTTGCCCTGACTAGAGTGAGGGTTCTTTCTTGGACAGGGGGTAACCTGACTGCCAACCAAAGACCCAATTTGTAACACTAACTCGATCTCTCATTCCACAAATTAAGGGATTTCTTTCACACCAAACTTTGGCCCTCTCCAACATGCCACTGCATGTCACAAATATCTGACATGCTCTGGCATGATTAAATGGGCTATAGATCTCACAGACACTGCCAGGGGGAGATTTACAAAGGGATCTCTGTTATTTGGGTAAAATAAAAAGGAAATTGAAAAGCAGCCTGAAAAACACATTTCTTCAGGTGGGGTCTGAAACCCTGTCAAGGAAATTCATGACTTATGGTATCACCACTATATCAACCACTCTCCTTTTTCAGTACTGTGGCTATATACCTTCTTATCATGGATGAAGTGCAGACGTCCATCTCCCATGTCCCTTGTGATTTGTTTGTTTACATGCTACAATTTCACAGTTGTTTTATGCTTTCTACACAAATAGCCTTTTCTTCGTTTCACTCTGGGACCAGCCCCATACATTCATGTTTCTTACAAAAGAGAAGATTTAATAACATTCATATTTAAGAATTTGTGAAAGATTTTCATAGCATTCATGAACATGAAGTTTCAATTAAGGGCACGGAGGGGAACATTTTGCATTATCCTCTTTGCTGTATTCAAAGTTGCAGCCATGTAAACAAACATGTAACCATAAGGAAAAAAACTACAAATCCCAGAGTTTTAACATGAACCACACATAACACATTAGAATGTCAAAGTCTAATCAGCGATAATGTAGAACTATAAACAGGAGGATCTGCATTAACTCTGCCTCTTCTGTTATGAGGAATTTCTTTCTTGGTAAAAAATACCCTTGATTTAATTCTTACTTCTGATCAAAAACTTAGGATAGAAAACGTAAACATTCACACTATAACATGGGTGGGGGTCACAAAGCTAGCTGCATATGAACAATAGCATTTAAGGAATACATGATTTTCTTAATATGACATTAATTGTTTGTTTACCAATATAGGGTGGGATAATCTTCACCTCTGTGTCCTTAATAGAATTGAAAATTCTTATTCACTAATGCTATAATATATTCAATTCTATGTCAGGACCAGTGACTTCAGGTTAGTCAAGTGTAAAGCTTATCCACCATCAAAGAAAAAGACTAACTTACTGGACTACGGTAGAACTCCTTAAACATGGAATTCTGAACAGTCTGCCATGAGGATAATCTCTTTGAGGCATACTCCGTAGTAATTACTAGCGCAAAAGACTTTGACGTCATGGCCCCTTGGACCAAATTAGTTCCAAAAATGTTGGTGTCAATCCCTGCTTCTGACAGAAGCCATTATTCTCAGAATCATTGTCAAACACAACACTGGTGCATGTGCATGTCATAAAGAAAGTAATAATGGACCAGAAGGGGAGCTCCGAAGAGGGCATGTAACTTTCTCATACTCTCGAAAACACAATTGTGACCCTGCAGACCCTATTCCATGGGGCCTGGCACATTATTTTTAGGGGAATGGGTATGTGGCCCCACTCCCTGGGTCATTTCTGACCCTGGGTACCCCACACCCTGGGTCCCACCACTATATTTATGGAGATGTGGGACACGCAGCCCCCGTTCTTAGGTTGATTTTGACACTGGGTACCCCGTCTCCCAGAGGCTGGTCATATTCCATGAGTGCTGTAATTTGTGGGGTAATTAGCAGTGCATGGCAAGGGTGCGAGTTATATTTATCTTAAGACACAAGATATATTTACTTGAAAGAAGTCTAACTATACTTGGTGAATTTCTATGGTTTGGTACATTTAAAATGTGAGCCTAACCATGATGTCCCTGTAACATTTTTTTTTTTTGTGTGAATTTCTATGGTTTTTTAAATTCTATTTCCTAACTATAATGTCCCAGTAACCTTTTGTTTTTTTCAGTGATTTTCTTTGTTTTTTTAACGTAAAGTAATTTTCTTTACTACACCTTAATCCAATCACCGCTGCGCATGGCATTTGGATGTGCATGATGGTGATTGGACGCAGGGCCTGGCCTGCAGTCATAACCTGCAGCCAACACCCCTAACCACCCAACCCCACGCTACGCACAGCCCTTTGGATGTGTGCAGACAGAGTTGGCCATGGCCTGTCTCTATGTGTGTGAGAATAGGTGTGACACGGTGTACCTGGGTGTGAGAGTGGCTGTGAGAGTGCCTGTCTGGATGTTAGAGTGGCCTGAATTCATACCAGGGCTGTGGGCAGCAAAGCACTGCTCATGGGGCAGACCGGTGCACAAGAGGCCTGAAACAGTCCTGGCCTGAACTCAGGACAGAGCCATAGGCAGCAAAAGCTTTTGTTTTAGGCCTCTTGTGCACCAGTGAGCACCACAAAACATTTTAAAAAACGAGGACTCACCTGGAACCTCGTTGCCAGCAGCTGTGCACCGGTTAATAAGATGGTGGCCGCAGCTTTCTCCACAGGTGGTGGCCAGCCAATCGCAGTACTGTCTTCTGTTGTCAAATTAAGAGTTTGTTCGACTGTGCCCACCCCTGGGCGAAAGCCAAATTGTATTTCCGAGAGGGAGTGAGTATCAGTCGCCCATTCTTCTAGCTTATTTAAAATTACTCGGCCTAAAATTTTGACTGAACTGTCCAGCAAAGAGACTGGGCGATAGCACAGGGGGTCTGCCCTATCTCCCTTCTTGAAAATCGGGACGATGATTGCTTCTTTCCAAGAGTCTACTAAAGGGCCCACCACAACCGATCTCAAGACATTGGTTAGCAGTGGACCCCAGAAGTCTGGGAGTGCTTTATATAAATCAGCAGGAATTCTGTCTGGACCCGGGGCTTTCTCAGATGGACTATCTTGAATTGCTTGGTTAACGTCATCCACGCTTATAATATTACTAAAAGCCAAACTTGGCTGATCATTTCCTGCAGGTTTTAGACAGTTTAGCATTTCTGATTGGGCATTTGTCTCTATGGCGAGAGTTTTTTTAAAATAGTCCACCCAGGTCTTGGCTGGGATGACAGTGTCCATGGGTGTCTCATGTTTATCGCTCAATAGTGGAGAGTTAACCACACGCCAGAATGCAGTTGTATCTTTAATTTTGCTTGCAGCCATCAATTCCTCCCACGCAGATTCACTTAGTTCAACTTTCCTTTTGGCAAGAACTTCTTTATAGTTTTTCCTGGCAATCTTGATTGCTTGTAGATCTTTGGGAGATGCATTGATTGTTTTTTTTAGCTTGCTTAGGGATGTGGTACATGCGTGGTTAAACCATCTTGGACCGTGGTCTTTATTAGCTCGTTGAGGCTGTAGTTTCTCCGACATATATTTTGTCAGAGAGGAGAATGCACAGATAATTTCATGCAGGGCCTTATTTTCATCCAGGGATGTCATAACATCTGGCCATTTATTCAAGAATAAATCTCTAAAAAAGATATTACTGTTTATCTTCCACCATTTAATTGTAAGCCCTTTTGGGATGAGAGCTTCATGGCAGGGTGTCGCTTCCCTCTTCTTGAATCATTTGTCAGATCTAAATTAATCACAATGGACAGGGGATTATGATCGCTAAAACAGGTCGGGGTAACCCTGAGTTGTCCTGTTATAGGGGACAATTCTCTAGAGTAAATAATATAGTCAATAGTGGTGTGAGTGTCCCCCCTTACAAATGTGGGAATGCTTGAAGTGTTGAATGGGGTTGTCATTCTCGTCCAGGAGTCCACAGCAGTCAAGGAACTCTGGCTCGCAGAGGTGGACATTAAAATCACCACCCCAGACTATTCTTATGTCCTTTTTACTGGATACTGTTACCTTATGTATTAAGGTCTCCAGACTGCTGACCACACTAATGTCCGAGTTATCAAAGGTGTTGTTATAGTAGTTGATCAGTAGTATATCGAATGGTTCTTCTAGTTTCAAAGATAGGGCCAGAAAAAAAGGCGATATGCCTACAACACGTGCTTCCATCCCTCCAGCCTCCACAGATAGGAAGATGGCCAGACCGCCCTTAGCTCTACCTGCAAGGGCCTTGGTTGCAGGAACATAATATGTGGTATAGCCATTAATATGTGGTGATTCTGTGAGCCAGGTCTCCTGACAACAAATAATGAGGTATCCCATCACTAAATCTATCCAATCCGGGTTTCCAATTTTTGATTTTAGATCTGCAACATTCCATGAAATAAACCCTAAGGGTGTCATACCCTGTATATCACGTGTATCAGGGACTCCTTTAGATTCTAAGGGGGGACTGTGGGAGTACATTTGTCTCCAGGGGGCCATGCATGGGTGGCTCAGTTAGTAATGGTCAATCTAACTGCTCTGGTGAGGTCAGGGTCTCATATCTATTAGATAATGTCAAAGCAATGTCAGAGGGGTTGGAGAGACCAGGGTTGTTGGGATTCTGATTCCCAGAGTAGGTTGAATCAGAATAGCATGGGTTTGATAACGAAGGGATAAACTTAGTCAGACGTTGGACTCTTATAGGCCCTACAGATAATCTCATAGTTGAGAGGTGGTGATACAAGGCATTAACAATCCTGGGGGTCCTAAAGTTTATTATAATACAGTCCCCAGGTGATGTTTTAGGGGATGAGCCAACCCAGGGTACCCTTCGTACAGTTAGAATGTCCCTGTGGAAGTCAACCCGCTCTCCCATGTGATTTCCTACCCAATGAGTCACCTTATTCAGCAGTGACATATGGGACTCGGGGAGGGTGCTTTCCAATATAGGGGCATTTTCCAAGATTAAAATATAGGGGGCACATGCCAGTGGTATCCTTGGACAGGCTGCCTGAGTATTTAAAGTCTCCTGGCCCAGCCAGCCTTCCCGTTTGTTTGTGCCCCACTGATGCTGTAAGTTTGTAGAGTCCTGTGAGGCCTCTACGTTCAGGGTTTTTTGGGTTGGGTTCTGGGCAGGAGATATTCTAAAGTTCTGATGCTGATAAGTGGGTGGAGCTGGTAAGCATTTAGGAGTGGGGTGAATGTTCTAAAATTCTGCCTTCGGTGATTTAGGTTTTATATTCGTTATAGATTCAACCTTCTGCTCGAGAGCGGCCACTCTCTCCAGAACTGATGAGCATAACTTTTTGATGTCTCTGAGTTGGTCTTCAATTTGCAAAAAACAAGTTTTAATTGGATCTGAATTTTTACAGTCTTTTTGTTGTTTCCCTATAGTTCGTTTTATTTTTTGGGTTTTAGAAGGGCATTTGCTCTTGATCTTCTTAGTTCCTGATGAGGACTCTCCAGAGCCTTCCCTATCTACAGGAGATCCCACTTGATATATGGGGGTTACTGCCGAAGGGGGGGGAATTATTTGCCTGCTTTTTTTTTAGGGTGGGCTCTCTGGAGTTGTAGGAGTAATTAAATCAATTAAATCAATTTCTGTTATTACACAAGGGTTTCTTATCTTGGTCTTACTCGGCAGCTGTGTTGCCGGCGGATTCTGTCCCCCCTCCCCAGCCTTTCCTGCTTTCTCAAGAGACGACTCTAAAGTAGCTTCTACCCTCTCTATCTCTGTTTCAATGGCACCCATTACAGACGTTAGGTAACTTGTTATTAGCCTAGGTGGGGGGGCCTCCTGAGTGGGTTCCCTTCCCCCGTTGTCTCCCTTACGTTTTCCCATTTTGACACGCTAGTCCCTTTTATCCAAGATAGGGCGCCGTCATTTTTAACGGGTATATCAGACTCAGGTCCCCTGATTGGGGAAAAAAATAGAACCAAACTGTACTCCGACCCTACTTGGTTCAAATGTCCAGTCACAGCCTTTTGGCACACCGAGTCCACTGCAGTTGTGGAGGGATGGGCCTGACTTACGCCTTGCGCGTAATTCGCCTTTGTGAGGGGGGGCGCGACCTTCAATTTAGAAATCATTACTCCTTCACACGGGCACCAAAAAACGCACTTCCTGAAGACCCTATTTTATTTTAGAGAATGATCACTGGTACAGTACCTTTAGGTAGCCATGTACGTTTGGGCTGTCTCGTCCAGACGTCTTTGGATGGATGTCAGGGGGGTGGCCCTGCCCTGCCTCTTCCTGGCAATGACGGGCAAGGACGGGCCCGCCCTTGGCCCGGGCTTTGCCCGGGCGCCGCCCGCGCGCGCGAACAATGTTTAAAGGGCTCCTGCCCCTCCTCCTCTGCACACAGCGCTTCCCATGCTCATTTTATAAATTGTGGTGTATTCTAAGGTGATTTTACCCTGTGAAAATGTTTTCTGTTTGGATTTTATGTATCATGCTTCAGAGAAAACTGATTTCTCATGATTTTCCCATAGAGGTTATGGAAGGTGACCCAGAAGCTAAAATATTTTCTGTAAACTCACACTATCTTTCTCAGCCATATGGAATTAAGTCTGACACTCTCAGTAAAATATGTATTTCCAAAAGGAGCAGATTGTCCATTAATTCCCTGTGTTCTACTGCAGCCTCCCTGAGTGATCTAAAGAACAACTAGAGCACTAACAGTCTACTTATGACAAAACTGTGGCACACCTGAAGTAATCTTGATTGAATCCATGTCATTTAGCAAGATACAAAATGAGGGGATTCATTTTGTCATAGAAATTAAGATTAGTGCTTTAGAAAGAAAAATGAAGGGACATTGTAAGTGAGTTTTCTAGTTATCGTCCTCTATTTCATTTCAAATTGGGAAGCTTCATAACAAATAATTCTCCCAAGATGGTCACTAGAGGGAAAAAAGAGCCCAAATGTTGCACAAATATTACTCACCTGTAGCCCAAGTATAGCCCAATGCCAGAAGTGTGCAAACCAATATATAACTCCTACTGATGGTCCCCAGTCTGTAGTTATAGTTAGTACTTAGTTTCCTTAGGAAAAGTGTTTTTTGACTTGGCTATATCTTTGCGCCGTTTGACGTATCTTCATTGAATATTCCTAAAAAAAGTGTCTTCTAGGGTCTTGTTGTACATGGAAAGTTCTGGGGAGATCCCTCAAGCGGGGGCAGAGAAAAATGGGGGCCAATAAAAGTGCTTTTTCTATGTCAATTGCCATAGGGATTTTGAACACGACTACAGCCTAAATCACTGGACAGAATTCCACCAAATTTGACAGGCAGGTAGCTCACGGCCCAGAAAGCATGCTTTTGTTATTTGGTGTAAATCCATTGAGTATTTTTCAAGATATTAAAAGAAATTCAAATTTGTATATCTAGCAGTGTGAAGGCTGCACGAATACTCCCTATCTCGTGCAGAGAGATGCAGAGATCGGATTCACTGCCAACACTTCAACCAGGATTTGTTAGCAACCATCTTGGGACTTGGGCTCAGCCAAATCCCCAAATAAAAGTGTAAATATAAAGAAAAGGGGGCATGGTAGGAATACCTTGACTCCCTAGCCCTGGTGCTGTGGTCTCCTCGGGGCCCAGTCACTTTGCCACAAAACTATGACAATTCATTAATTTGTGGCAATAAATGAACCTATTGTTAAGCATACTTTTAAATGTATCTCACAAAATGTTGCAATTGGCAACTTAGAGCCTGTTAACTGGAATATAAATCTCCTTACATGTGTGATTTAATGTGATGCAACAGTAATGGCTAAAAGCAAAAACAAGATACAATGGATGTACAATTTAACAATGAAATTAATTTTAGCAATATGGGTGAATGAACACATTGTAGCAATTAAATTAATTTCAGTAATATAGGTGAATGAACATGAAGGATCTGTTCAAAGTATGCTTTCCCTGCTGTTTACATAACAATGCTGATAAATAGCTGTCAGTAATGACTGTTAGGTCATTACTTCGCCGGCGGCGAAGACCACGGTGAGTACTGCACCTACGACACAGGGGATGGGGGAGGGAAAAAACAGGGACACGCAACACGCAACACCCCCACCCCCACCCTTACCCACTACAACACACACGCTAATGCATATTGATACATCACAGTTACCCCCCAACCCCCCCCGGAAGAATGCAAAGACAACAGAAAATGAGTGTTACCATTGTAATATATTAAAATCAAGTAGGCAAAAATATATATATATTCACCATGTACAAAATATATACCAAGCATAGTAGTCAAGGTAGTGCTCCAATTAAGTCTGTAGAACACTGGGTCCACACGGTATGGTCGAGGCCCACACAAGATCCCCGACCATGAGGGAGAGAACACTGCAGGGGCATCAGATAGCAATAAAACAGGCACCTCAGGGGGAGGGAAAGGGGGGGCACCTCAGCCGGTTGAGTGCACAACGCCAAATCCACGAGGGGGCCACATGCCCACTGTTCCATCCTGGGGAGTGGGGCCTGGGTGGAGGAAGTTGGAGGGGGGAGGCTAGACACAGGGACAATGGCTGCAATCAGTGCTGAGGCCAGAGTCTGAAAAGCTTGCTGAAGGGCCGCCTGACCAGAATGAATGCCCTCCAGGAATGCATTGGTTTGTTGCAACTGCCTTTCTACACCCTGGATGGCATTCAAAATGGTAGACTGCCCAACAGTGAGGGACCTGAGGAGGTCAATGGCCTCCTCACTGAGGGCAGCAGGGGTGACTGGGGCAGGGCCTGAGGTGCCTGGGGCGAAGGTGATGCCCACCCTCCCGGGTGAGCGGGCACGGGGCGAAGGCTGAGGGGCTGCTGGGAGGGCGGTGCTGGTAGAGGGGGTGGCGGCTGTACCTGTAGATGGTGGGGCACAGATGTTGCTGCCACCACAAGGGAGCTCCCACCAGAGGACGAGTCCATGTCACTGGTCTCAGCTCCTGTCCCCGCCGTGGAGCTCCCCTCGCCCTCCATCCCACTGGTGAAGTCAGATTCCGTAGTGTGGCCCTCCATGGCCATGTGGGATGCAGCTCCCTCGTGCTCCGGTGCCGCTGCTCCTCCGCCTGATGATGCTAATGCACACAAGAACAGGGAGACCACAAAAAGGGGGGGGGCGACAGAAGAAAGACATGTTGAGTGCATGCATTACCGCTACAGTTGGCGGACACGACAGACACACAAGCCCCCTGCACTACGCCGTGCTCTTGGGCTCCACTGTTCAATACCTGGGAAATGGCCTACTAGGCTATGTATGACATTTGCACACAGGGATGACACAGGGGCATGACTAGGTGTAGTTGGCACTCTACAGAGGTGCGGTGGGGTGCCACATGGCCTGCCTTACGGAGGGACCTTGCCTACGGAACTCACTCTGGCCTAGGGGAACCCACAGCCCACCTCCCCCACCCAGACACCTCCCCTGCGCGCTAAATCAGCAGAATAAGAGTGTACTCACCCGCTTGTGGCTGCAGTGATGCCCTCAAGCGCCCATCGAACTCGGGGTATGCCACCGCCAGGACCCTGAACATCAGGGGGGTCATGGTGCGACAGGCACCCCTCCCACGTTGGGAGGCCATCCCCAGCTGAGTCTCCGCCGTCTTCTTGCTCCAGCGTCGACTGTCCTCCCATCTTTTACGGCAGTGGGTGCTTCGTCTGTGGTAGACCCCCAGGGTCTGGACATCCTTGGCGATGGCACACAAAATATGTGTTTTCTGGTGGGCGTTGACCTACATGATTTGTACAGGGGGAAGAGAAAGTTATTACCAACTGCACCGTCAAAGTGATTGGCCCCCAGCCCTACCCTTGCCATGTAGCACATGCACTCACTGTCGTTTCATGCACGCCGCACTCTCCCCCCTTCCTTCTTACATCAGCCCCTCTCCACACAGGCATAGCCCATACAACATGCTCCCTGTGTACTTACCTGTTTGTCTGGAGAACCGTAGAGTAGCGTGTACTGGGGAAGGACCCCATCCATGAGTTTCTCCAACTCCTCTGATGTGAAGGCATGGGCCCTTTCCCCAGACACTCGAGCCATTGTCTCTTCCAGACCGAGGACACAGCAGTACTTGCAGTGTAGGTCTTCTGCTGTCGGAGATCAGGTATCGAGTGATTGAACAGATAGAAAATGGCGGTCACGTCGGCTGTGGTGCGTACCGTCACCGCCGGCGTACATCGTCATTGGCTCCTGGGACCCATAGGGTCCAATGTTAACCAATGCAGCATTGCGCCGCGGTCTTCGACCGCCTACCGCGACGGTGTAAAACGCCAGCGCAGTTACCTCACATCCCATTGTCCCACTTTACAGGTCAGACAGCCGCCATTTCAGCGGCCAACATGCCTACAATGTAAACTGCGTCACATATACCTAGGCCCACACATACAGGCCACTTTTTAGATTATGAATGGTGTTCTGTGTATGCAGTGGGTACGTACCTCTGAGTTGTTTGACTCTGTACTTGCTGTTGTCCTTCATAGGCACCGTCCTCTGGGACATGTGAGGAGATGGCGGCATCTTCTGGTGTACCGACCGTTGGTGGACCTGTCGACAATGGAGGAGCGACATGTGATTATCACATATAGGCTTGACCGTGCCACAATCCAGGAACTGTGTACCCAGTTGGAGCCAGACCTGATGTCAGCTATCCGCCATCCCACAGGAATCCCCCCTCAAGTGCAGGTGCTGTCAGTGCTCCATTTCCTTGCAAGTGGGTCATTTCAAACAACAGTGGCCATAGCATCAGGGATGTCCCAGCCTATGTTTTCCAATGTGTTGTCCACAGTGTTGTCTGCCCTGCTGAAACACATGCGGAGCTACATCGTTTTCCCTCAGGTGGAGGATTTGCCTACAGGAAAAGGTGATTTCTATGCCCTGGGACATATCCCCAACATCATAGGTGCCATAGATGGGACATATGTGGCTTTGGTCCCCCCCCACAGGAGTGAACAGGTGTACGGAAACCGGAAGAGTTATCATTCTATGAATGTACAGATGGTATGTTTGGCAGACCAGTACATCTCCCATGTGAATGCCATGTTCCCTGGCTCAGTGCATGACGCCTACATCCCGCGGAATGGCAGCATTCCTTATGTGATGGGTCAACTCCAGAGGCACTGTGTGTGGCTATTAGGTGAGCACCTGGATGCTAGTCAGTGGGAATGGTTGTCTGGGTCTGGGGATATCCCTCCAGGTTAGTGTGTGTCTAACAATTGTCCCTCGCCATTTGCAGGTGACTCTGGTTACCCCAACCTGTCATGGCTACTGACCCCAGTGAGGAATCCCAGGACAAGGGCAGAGGAACGCTACAATGAGGCCCATGGGCGAACTAGGAGGGTGATCAAGCGGACCTTCGGCCTCCTGAAGGCCAGGTTCAGGTGCCTCCATATGACAAGTGGATCCCTATTCTACTCACCAAAGAAGGTGTGCCAGATCATCGTGGCCTGCTGTATGCTTCAAAACTTGGCTTTGCGATGACAGGTGCCTTTTCTGCAGGAGGATGGTCCAGATGGCAGTGTTGTGGCAGCTGTGGAGCCTGTGGACAGTGAAGGCAAGGAAGCAGAGGAAGAAGACATGGACAACAGGGACTCAGTGATCCAGCAATATTTCCAGTGACACACAGGTAAGAATACAGACCTGCCTACTACATGTACTTAAACACTACTGCCTCTCTACTGTTCACTGGGTTGTCACTTTCCCTTACAATTTCACAGATGTGGGTCCCACTGTGTGACATCTGCTTTGATTCCTCATGGACTAGAGCTGTGTGGCATAGGTATGTTGACATTACCAATGAAAAAGCTTTTTGCCACAGTTATTGCTAATACAGTATTCCGAAATCACAGACAGACTCCAGATTGTTTTGTGATTTGAGGGTGTTTAATTAAGTGCTCAATATTGGAGGGGGTTGTAAAATGGTGAGGGGTGATGGCGGAGGAATGTCCATGGCAGAGTCCAGTCTATTAGCCTCACAGGTGCATTGCCCATATGGGCATAGGAAGTGGAGCTGGGGCAGTTTAAGGATGGACAGGGTGACAATGTGGGACAGTAGGATGACAATCAGGGTGGTCACATTTCTTGGTGGGGTCTTGGCATCGTTCTCTGTCTTTGTCCTGGATCTCAGGGACCGTTTGCGAGGTGGTTCTCCCTCTGCAGGGGGTGGGGTGCTGGTGTGGTGGTCCTGTGGCGGGGCGTCATGTCCACTAGCAACGGCGGAGGTGGTGGGCAGTTCTTCGTCCATGGTAGTGTCAGGGGCCCCTTGTAGTGCCACAGTGTCCCTCCTGATGTTGAGTACTTCCTCCAGCACCCCTACGATGGTGACCAGGGTGGAATTTATGGTTCTGAGTTCCTCCCTGAAGCCCATATACTGTTCCTCCTGCAGGCGCTGGGTCTCCTGAAACTTGGCCAGTACCGTTGCCATCATCTCTTGGGAGTGGTGGTAGGCTCCCATGATGGAGGAGAGGGCCTCGAGGAGAGTGGGTTCCCTGGGCCTGTCTGCCGCCTGTCACACAGCAGCCCTCCTAGTTCCCCTGTGTTCCTGGGCCTCCGTCCCCTGGACCGTGTGCCCACTACCACTGCCCCCAGGTCCCTGTTGTTGGTGGGGTGGTGGGTTAGCCTGGGTTCCCTCTAGTGGTGGACACCCAGCTGTTTGACGTGTCCTGGGGACGGAGGTATGGGCCCGCTGGGTGGGTGCTGTGCTGGTGTTTCCAGAGGGGGAGGCTCTGTGGTGGCTTGTACCAGTTTGAGGGGAACCGACTGTCCCGAGGTCCCAGATGGACCGGGCTGGTCATCTAGATCCAGTTGGACAGAGGTGCAGTCATCACTGTGGGCCTCTTCTGTTGGTGGTGTGGACATGTGTGGACCCTCCTGTCCGGTGACGTTGGGTAGGGGTCCTGCAGGGGTATAAAAGGATGGTTATTACATCTGTGTGTGTCATGGTGTGCAATGGGTGGATGACCGTGTAACCCAGTGCTTGAATTCCTGTGTGATGGTGGTTTAAGGGGGTGTATGGGTATGTGCAGTGGGCATGCTTTAGTGATGGGTGTCCATGCTTTGTTGTTGCATGCAGGGCTTGGTGTTAGGATGTGTGGTCTGTGATGTTGGGACATTTGTGAGGAGTTAGAGTGATGGGGGTGAGGGTGAGGGTGGGGGTGTGTGCTGGCATGCAGGTAGGGTTGGGGATGTAATAGTTAAGGTTTGACTTACCAGAGTCCTTTCCTCAACCTACTCCTGCGAGGCCCCCAGGATGCAGAATCGCCAAGACCTGCTCCTCCCATTTTGTTAGTTGTGGGGGAGGAGGTGGGGGTCCGCCGCCAGTCCGCTGTACCACCAGGTGGTGTCTTGAGACCACAGAACGCGCCTTCCCCCGTAGGTCGTTCCACCACTTCCTCATGTCTTCCCAATTTCTTGGGTGCTGTCCCACTGCATTGACCCTGTCCACTATTCTTCGCCATAGCTCCATCTTCCTTGCAATTGAGGTGTGCTGCACCTGTGATCCGAATAGCTGTGGCTCTACCCGGACGATTTCCTCCACCATGACCCTGAGCTCCTCCTCCGAGAACCTGGGGTGTCTTTGCCGTGCCATGGGGTGGTGTAGGGGATGTGTGGGGTGGTGTGTGGGGTGATAAGTGTGATGATATTTAGTGGTGTGTAGTGTGCGGTGTGTGGAAGTTATGTGGGTGATGTTGTTGTGCGCCTGTGGATGCTAGTGCTGTTGATGGTGGTGTCTCTCTCTGGCCTTCGTTCGTGATTTGTTGTCGTAAAGGTTTGTGGGTGATGTGGGTGTGTGATTTATATTGTATTGGGTGTGTGGGAGTGATGAGTGTATGTGTATCAGGTGTGTGTATTTCGAATTGTCCAATGTAGCAGTGTTTTGTAAATGTGTGTGTATTTTGAGCGCGGCGGTGTGTACTGCCAATGGAATACCGCGGTTGAAAGACCACTGCGTGGATTCGTGGGTCATGATAGTGTGGGCGTATTTCTGTTGGTGTGACAGTGGAGGTTTTGTTATCGCCAGTTTATCACTGACCTTTGGTGTGGCGGACTTGTCTGGGTGTCTGAATTTTGGCGGATTCCGAGCTGTGGGTCATAATAGCTGTGGCGGTTTTCCGCAGCTGCGGCGGTGTGTTGGCAGTCTTCTGCACGGCGGTAAGCGGCTTTTACCTCCAATGTTGTAATGACCGCCTTAGTTTTTAATTTTAGAGGTTACCTAGGTCTTTATTACCCTCAATTGAACCTCTATTTCTATAGAGTCACAAGTGTACATGTAATTCTTCATCCTGATTCAATCCTGTAGGATTTAATGTTCGAAGTGATAGGATATATCTGGATTCTTTTTGTCTTACTGTTTTTTTCCTATTGCCACCTATTACTGTTTTTTTTCAACTGATCAATAGCATAATATTGCAATCTTATCCAGTCACTTTCTTGCTTCTCTTCCATGTGTTGAGCTACTGCATTACTGTCATCTTTGTGATTTTTGGCCCTTATGTGTTCCAAAATTATATTTTTGGTTTAAAAAATATATTAATAAGCAAGGGCATTGAATTATATAGATTGTAAATATACTCTTGCATGTGAAATGTTGCATGATGTTTCTTTTGTGACTATTGGTGGTGTCAAATTCCTGTTTGTTAATTGCTATTTTACAGGCTTTACATTGGCAGCATTTATAAAACCCAGGTTTCTGAAGCTAATGTTTTTTGTTTGCAGTGTAGTGACTATGGACTAATGTGTCTTGTATATTAGGAGCTCATCTCTATGTTACTGCAGGATGATCTCCAATCATGGCATTCAATGTTGTGTCCATTTTCAATAAACCCCCATGTTTCTCAAGAATTTTACGTACTTCACTGCTTTCCTGGCTATATGATAGAATACATCTGGTTGTTTCATCTGCCTCTGATTTCTCTGTTTTTTCCAACAAAAGATGTGTCCTATTTTTGTTTTTCGCTTTCTCCAAACAGGTTTTTATTACTTTACGAGGTTAACCCCTGTTTCTGAAGTGTTCTGCTGATTGATTTAAATGTTTCAGTTCGTCCTTATCATGAGAGCAATTTCTCCTAATTCTTAAAAATTCACCATAGGGGATACTCCACTTTAAACATGGCTGATGGGAACTCTTTCCATGTAGAACTGTATTTGTTGCCATCTCCATTCTATGCAATGTTGCAGGTATCATTCCATCCTTTGTATAGATTTTTCTATCAGAAATGTCACTTGTGCGTCACTGATTTCAAACGTCAATTCCAATTTTGCTGAGTTGTGATTCAAGATTACGCACTGTTCACCAAACTCTTCCTCGGTACCCACAGTAAAAAAAAGATCATCAATACAATGTAACTGATGTATCCTAGCAATTTAAGCTGAACTGCTGAAGTTCTAGAATAGCTTCAGGAGAGCAGCTGGCAGTTGCAGGAAGTGCTGACACATAGAAGACGTGTATGGATATGAACATTGTGCAGTGTGATTCTTAAAAATGGAAACTAGGATGGGATGCGCAAAAGAGCAACTAGCAACAGATAACCCCTGTCTTCTCACTACTACATGGGACAGCCAGTGTTAGAAGTGCTTCTGCAAAATCTGGTGAATTGCAGCATGGATCGTTAGGTGTGATTTACCATCAGCTTAATAAGGACTTTGGCAATTGGAAAGCTGTGTGTGCATACACAGCATTTTGAGCATCAGTGTTGAGGAGCTGGCCCTTTGTTTAATTGTGGTCAGGATGGCGGCATTGAGAAACTTGTCCTGCATTAGAAGACATTTGGTGCGATGCTCAGGATTGTGATAGTTGGCCGGCTCATGAATTTAGTGAAGGAGAAGTGCAAGGTTAAAACACACGCATATGTACTGTGTATGTTTGAAAACACACACATGCATGTGTGTTTGTTCAAAATTCACCATTCATTCGAGTTGGAGTTTCTTGGAGTGTCACGCTGACAGCAACATCATTGGAAGTGGACGTGTGGTGTCTCCTGGGTAACGCAACATGAGTCTAATGCAAGGCATGTAGGAAAGCTTGTGCAACGCCACGCGCATCTGATGCAAAGCACGTAGGGGAGCCTGTGCAACATGATGCGCATTGGATACAAATCGTAAAGTTTGTTCATTTGAGGAAAATCATTTCGGAAGAGTTCCTGCGAATCTGAACATTAGGAATAGCATTGTTGCTGGATCGTGGACAATGAGCGAAGTACAAACCTGAGAAAATAACTGACAAAGGTGACTACTTAGTTTTTTTGTGTGTTTGACTTGTCAGAAAGAGTGAAGTGGTATAGCTTCTGAGCGTATTAATTATTTTTTTAAGGATAATTTATTATTTTATACAACTAGTAACAATAAGATTCAGGAAAAATTGTTAGAGTTAATAGATACGTCATTACAGAAAGCCATTAATATAGCCAGGCACATAGAAACTACTTCCAGATTTGTGAAAAAACTAAGGTGGTCATTCTAACCCTGGCGGTAAAAACCGCCAGGGCGAATGACCGCAGTAGCACCGCCAACAGGCTGGCGGTGCACCGCTGGGCATTCTGACTGCGGCGGTTCAGCCGCGGCCAGAAACGGAAATTCGGCGGTGTACCGCCGACTTCCCGCTGCCCTTGAGAATCCTCCATGGCGGCGGAGCGCGCTCCGCCGCCATGGGGATTCTGACACCCCCTACCGCCATCCTGTTGGATGGCGGTAGGGGGTGCCGCGGGGCCCCTGGGGGCCCCTGCAGTGCCCATGCCAATGGCATGGGCACTGCAGGGGCCCCCGTAAGAGGGCCCCAAAAAGAATTTCAGTGTCTGCCTAGCAGACACTGAAATTCGCGACGGGTGCTACTGCACCCGTCGCACTCCAGCAACTCCGCCGGCTCCATTCGGAGCCGGCTTCATCGTTGCTGGGTCTTTCCCGCTGTGCTGGCGGGCGGCCTTTTGGCGGTCGCCCGCCAGCACAGCGGGGAAAGCCAGAATGGCCGCCGCGGTCTTGTGACCGCGGTGCGGTCATTTGGCGGTAACCGCATGGCGGGCGGCGACCGCCGCCCGCCGCGGTTAGAATCACCGCCTAAATGATGAACAATATCAATAAAAAAATGACAGTGGGAAAGTGAATATAGTACATAAAGGTAGAAAGGATTTTACAACAATGCAGAAGAGCTTTCCTACAAAGGAGAAATGTTTGTGTTATAGATGCTGTAATACAAAACATATGGCAGATACAGCAACATGTCCAGCGACAAAAGCAAAATGCTTTAAATGCAAAAGATTTGGACATTTTTCGTGTATGTGTAGAGCAAAGCATCAAGTTGAAAACAGACATTGGGTGAATTTAGTGAATGAAAATGTTGATAGTTCTTCTGACGATAATACAGACAGTAGAATTGAAGTGTTAGTGATATCTGATGGTATGAGAGAAGAAACAGATGTTGTAGGTGAGGTAAAAGACAGATATCATACTCCCAAGTGTACCATGGAAATTAATGGTAACAGAGTTTTTTTGTGGGCAGATTCCTGTTCTCCCTATATTGTAATTGATAGACGTGTGGAAAGATTTGGGAGAGTGTAAATTGATACCACCTGACGTGGAGCCAGAGGGCATAAAATTGCCAATGGTTGGTTATTTTAATTGCCAATTAACATATAAGGATGGGTTTGCCAAAGGAAGAGTATATGTGGTAGTAAGTGGAAGGGCGCTATTGAGATGTAAAGAACAAAAAGCACTTGGCTTAGTCCGAGATCCCAACCACCCTGGGCAAATATTGTTAACGGATGGGGGGGAAAGGCAATATTTGTCAAGAAAAATACCCCAACTTATTTGCAAAAGAATTAGGGTGCCTAAAAAAATGTGAGCATTGTATAATTGTAAAATTAGGGAGTGTGCCCAAAACACACAAAGTGAGAAATGTTTCCTCTACCTTTGAGAGTGCAACTTAAGGAGGAGCTGGATTGTTTATGCGCTGTGGGCGTGATAGAGCCAATAGAGTCTTCTGATTGGCCCAGTTTCATAGTTTTAGCTCGGAAAGCTAATGGGAAGGTACACATGTGAGAGATGTGAACGACAGTATATGGGTATATGGGTATACCACCAGCCCCTACCACATATAAATGTTATTATATCAAGCATTAAGGATGCTAAATATTTCTCGTCTATCGATCTGTCGAGTGCACATCATCAGAAGTTAGACTCTGAGTCAAAACACCTTACATCGTTTATAATGCCAGAAGGCGCATTTTGATTTTTACGCATGCTGGGCTGCTGAAGTTCTAGAATGGCTTCAGGAAAGCAGCTGGCAGTTGCAGAAAGAGCTGACACAGAGAAGACGTGTATGGGGGTTGTTGCTCTGGACATAAGTAACATATATATATATATATATATATATAAACATTGCGCAGTGTGGTTCTGAAAAGTAACCATATCACTATTTTGTTTACATGTGCATCATTTCTGGGTGACCAAGCATGATGGTGTTCCCACCATCCCATGGAAAGGTTGGCAAAATTTGGAGAAAATTAAAAACCCATGGCAGTTCCTTTCGTTTGTTGATAGATCTGTTTGTTCAACAAAAAGAGATGCTTCTCTAAGAAAAGTTGCATCATTTTTAATAACATGTTTGTCTGATCATAGTATTCCACTCAATGTTCAATACTGGTGTAAAGAGAGACAACATCATATTTTGTATGTGTCCTGCCATGGAATGTTATGTAGATGTCCAGGTAAATCCCCTGTGTCTTTCAAATAGGACTTTAGGTCCCTTACAAATGGGGCGAGAAATGTATCCACATAATTTGAGATTGGTTCAAACAAGAAACCATTTGCCAAAATTATTGGTCTTCCAGCTGGGATTTAAAGATGTTTATGTATTTTTGGCAAAAGGTAAATTGTAGGAATTTTTGGTTTCTCTACCAGCATATATTTCATTTCATCTAGACTAATTAGGGCTGCTTCCATACTTTTTTCTAGTAGCTGAAATAGGTGCTATATATGTGATTTAATAGGATTGAATCCCAATTTTCTATAGCATCCAACTATTGTCTCAATGCTTCTTTCTCATATTCAGTTTTATTTAGAACAGCTATGTTACTTCTCTTGCCTGCTAGTTTAATTTCTATTGCCTCAACTGTTTATAAGTGAGGGAGTTTGTCTGAGATTAAGAGAAAGAGAGTTCCAGATCTTAGCAGTGAGGTATGAGAAGGAACTTTCTCCGGCTGTGATCTTGCGGATCTGTGGGATGGTAGCCAGGGCCATGTGGGCAGAGCAGAGTTGTCTGGTGGGGGTGTGTAGAAGGCAATGCGGTGGTTCAGGTATGCTGGTCCGATGTTGCAGAGGGCCTTGTATTCTCTTGTCGATCGGGAGACAGTGGAGGTCTCTCAGGTGCCCGGAGATGTGGCAGCAGTGGAGGATGTCCAGGATAAGTTTCCCAGAAGCGTTCTAGATTCTTTGTAGAGGGAGATTCTGAGTGGTGCTGGCATAGAGTGCATTGCCGTAGTTGAGCTTGCTGCTGACAAGCGCCTGGGTGACCGTTCTTCTGGATTCAATGGGGATTGCCATGAAGATCCTTTGGAGCAGGTGGAGCGTGTGGAAGTAGTAGGATGAGACAGTGTTGATTTGGTGGTTCATTGAGAGTGAGCAGTCAAAGATGATGACAAGGTTGTGTGCATGGTCAGTACCTGAATGCACCTTGTCAGAATCCTCTAAAGGCCACCTGACACAGGTCAGGTGGGCTCTTCTTGCAGGACTTGATGCAGGAGACTCATGGTATCTCCTTTGTACCTGTTGCTTACAGGGAGTCCACTCCTGGATCTTTAGAAGCAAGGCAATGTCCTTTTTGTGGTGTAGCCCAGAGTGCAGCTGGCACAGTCTTTGTGGGTGCAGTCCTTCAGGTGCAGAGCAGGGGTTCAGCAAGGCCGTACTTTTTATGATTTTCTTCCAGCAGGGACCTAAGTTGCTGGGCAGCTCTTCCATATTTATCCATGCTCCTGAGATGGCAAGCAGGGGGACACCCCTGACCAATGGGGTGCAGGGTGCCACCCTCTGGGGTGACCACTTCCTGCAAAGTGTTGAAAAAATCAATCCTAGAAAGCACTAGTTCACAAAAAACCCAAAATGGAGAAAATCTTTTCTGGGGGGTTAGATCTAGCTGAACACACCCACAAGGGTAGCTAAGTTTCCATAACACACCCCTTCCAGCCCCTCCGGTAATTCAATTACAGGGGCTCTCATCTGGCCCAAGGTTTCTAAAACAGTTTTCATAATGCTCCTGCTTATTTTGACACTGCACCCAACCCTTGGGGCACCTATGCTAGACTTTAGGGGTGACTTCTAAGGGAGGTACTTTTAATTCCAAAGTCGAATTTGTGGTTCATTTTATTTTAAAAGTAGCCAGCAAGGCAGGCTGGCCTTTAAAATTACACCAGGCATCACAGCAGTTCACCCAGGGTTTCTCTAACTTTAGTGGGGTCCCTAAACCTAAATGCCCTATTGTATACTAGGGACTTACAGGTAGAACCAATTATATTTATGCCTAATTTGCCCATAGCTTTTTAATCAGAGCACAGGCCCTTGTATCAGTCAAAAATGGGGGCTAAAAGTCTGCATATATATGTGTGTGTATATATATATATATATATATATATATATATATATATATATTGTGATAAGTGGGGTCTCTGGTTGGCAGTCAGTTTGACTCTGTCCAAGCAGGGATCCTCACATTAGTCAGGCAGTGGCGATACACAATTAAGATAACCCCTGCTCACCCCCTTGGCAGCTTGGCACAGGCAGTCAGGCTTATCTCAAAGGCAATGTGTAAAGTATTTGCACCAACATACACAGTAATACAGTGAAAACACCACAAAATGGACACAACACAGATTTAGAAAAATAGCTAATATTTATCTAAATCATACAGGATAAAAATGACAATAATCCAACATACACAAGTAGAGTTATGAATTTTTAAATTAAAAAGAGTCTTACTCCATAGAAAACAATGGATGTGTTAAGTTAATATTACACAAAGTATTTGATTGTGCCACTAGTAGCATTTGATTTACAGGCCCTGTGAGCCAATTACATGTACAATTTGCACAGGGAGCGATTGCACTTAAGCACTGGTCCTCAGTGGTAAAGTGCCCAGAGTACCAAAACCAGCAAGTCCAGCATGCAGTCAAAACATAGGAAGAAGAAGCAAAAAGACAGGAGAGATCACACCAAGGATGCCAGGTCTAACTTGTGTCCCCCCCAGCTGAATGTAGGGAGAACTACCCAACCTCATTGGAGTTCTCATCACTAAGGTGGAAGAATCTGGACAGACCATCATGAGTTGGCGTGTTCTGTTCCAGGGCGGTGTAATCTCCTACTAATGAACGCTACAGGCTGGTCTAGGCCCTCTTCATATAGCTATGCAGGTACTGCTCCCACACTATGCTCTGAAGAATCAGTCTGCAAGAGAAACCCCTTGGAGAAGTCAGGCGCCTTCAACATAGGTGCTGTGCACATGGCTGCCTTCAGGACGTCAGAACCGGTCTGGCAAGCCTCAGTCCAGATCACCTTTTTGGGGTGTTTCTTAGAGGTTAACTCAGTCGAGGGGCCAACAATAGTGCCATAACTCTGGACAAACCTGTAGTATCTTGTGAGACCTAGAAAGGCTCTCACCTCTGTCTCAGTCTTGGGAGACTCCCAATCTAGAATGGTGTCAACCTTTGGTTATAGGGGCACCACCTGGCCACTCCCCACCTGGTGTCCCAGGTAAACCACAGATCCCTGCACTATTTGGCACTTACTGTCTTTAACAATAAGGCCTGCTTTCAACACTTTGCAGAGGTGCTGCAGGCGTTTCTCCCACCTGGGCTGAACACTGCAATGTCATCCCTGTAGGCTGCATGGAAATCCTCCAACAATGGTTAACCAACCTCTGAAAGATGGCAGGAGCATTTTTCATCCCTGAAATCCTCCAATCCTAGTTAACCAATTTCTGAAAGATGGCAGGGGCATTTTTCATCCCAAAGGGCATAGCTCTGAACTGGTAGTGCTAATCTGGAGTGGAAAATGTGGACCTCTCCTTTGCCCCCTTAGTTAAGGCAATCTGCCAGTACCCAGACGTTAAATCAAATGTGCTGAGAAACTTGGCAGCTCCCAACTGATCAATGAGCTCATGAGCTTTGGGGTTGGGGTGCACATCACTCTTCGTGATGGCATTGAGCCCACGGTAGTCAACACAGAACCTGGGACACTGAGGGTACCAACCTTTGGAACCAAGACCATTGGGCTTGTCCAAGGACTACTGGAAAACTCAGTAACCCCTAATGCTTACATTATGGACTCCTCCTCCTTGATGCTAGCCCTTACCTTGTCAGTCACTCTGTAAATCTTGAACTTTACAGATAGACTGTCCCCAGTGTTCACCTCATGTGTACACACATGAGTGACCCCTGGGATCAAGGAGAACAACGAGACAAACTGCCCCAACAACTGGTGACAGTCCCTCAATTGCTCTGGGGTTAGTGAAGGGGAAAGGTTCACACCCTTCACAGACCCATCTTTCTCCTGGGCAGACAGGAGGCCAGGAGTTGTCTCTCTCTCCACCTCCACCCCATCATCTGCTGCCAGGAGCATTTTTAACTCAGACCTCTCGAAGTGAGGTTTGAGGCGGTTCACATGCAGGACCCTTAAAGGATTCCTTGTAGTCCACAAGTTCACCAGATAGACAACATCACTCTTGCGTTCCACCACCTCAAAAGGCCCAGTCCACTTATACTGGAGAGCACAAGGCTCTATTGGGGCCATGACCCACACTTTCTGGCCAGGGCGAATCTCAACCAGAGTAGCATTCTGGTCATATCAGCATTTTTATGTACTCCTGGCTTGCTTTCAGGTTCGCCAGAGTGAGTTTCCTAATGTGGGCTGTCTGGTTTTTAAAGGCCAACCTGTAACTAAACACATCCTGAGGAGAGCTCACTGGAGGACTTCTCCAAGCCCTCCTTTAGCAGAATCAAAGATCCCCTCCCACCGTGGCCATACAACAGTTCGAAAGGGCTAAAACCTGTGGTACCTCCCTGTAAACAAACAGACAACATGACAAGAGGACATCCCACTTACGCTTCAGGGCTTCTTGCAGACACATAACCATGCCCTCAGGGTTCAGTTGAATCTCTCAACCAACCCATTTCCTTGATAGTGGTACGGAGTGGTGAACTTGTATGTCACCCCACAGTCCTTCCACAGAGACTTTATAAAAGTAGATTTGAAGTGGGTAACCCTCTCGTATAGCACCTCCTTGGGGAACCCCTTGCAGGTAAAAATCTTATCAATGCCTGTCTCACTACAGGGGCCGTGATTGATCTCAGAGGGATAGCTTCCGGGCACCAGGTAGCATGGTCCACCAAGACCAGAATAAACCTGTTGCCTATGGCTGTCTTGGGATCCAGAATCCCCACAATGTCAATACCCACCCTTTCAAAGGGTGTGCTGAGCACAGGCAAAGGTTGGAGGGGAGCCTTACATTTCCCCCCACCCTTGCCACTTGCTTGAGAAGTTTAGCAAGACCTTCAATAAGCAACAGCATCTGGGGCCAGTAAAATTGGATGACAATCCTTTCAAAGGCCTTTTCCTGCCCCAAATGCCCTGCTAAAGGCACGTCATGAGCCAAACCCAGTAGGAAGGCTCTGAAGCACTGAGCTACCACCAGCACGCATGCTGCCCTATGCTCAGCAACCTTAGGCTCACTATACAAGAGGCCATCCTCCTAATAGATCCAGTGTGATCCAGACTCTCTGCCAGATGCCTGGTTTGCATCCTGCTGCCGCAGACCCTCCAGAGTAGGGCATGACTTCTGTGCTTCACAGAATTCATCCAGGGTGGGACCCCCTTCTTTCTGCCAATGGGTCCGCTCGGGCACCTACACCAGTTGATCCAGTTGTTCCACTGTAAGCTCCAGGGCATCCCCATCAGGTTCAGCCTCCTCTCGGAGCGTGGGAACGTCTGGCAGGCACCTGGGCTACTCTTTCAGATTCCAGGGCCTCCTGATCACCCTGACAGGCTGCCATTGACTGGGTGGTCACACATGCCCACTAAGGCAGACACAACATCTCCACGTATGACCTGTGTTCCACCTCACTCCAAGGCAAAATCTCCAGGTCATTGCCTAGCAGGCAATCAACAGGCATAGTTGGACTCACAGCTACTCTCAAGGAACCTGAGACCACTCCACTCAAAGGGAACCTGCACCACTTTGCATAGGCGCTCAGAGTTGTCTACTGCAACTACTTGGTGAAGTGCATGAGGAACTACCTGCTCTTTAGACACCAGGTGACTCCTCACCGTAGTCACACTGGCTCATGTGTCTCTCAGAGTCTACACCTTCTGTCCATTGATGTCACCCACTGCCTGTACTACTTAGTGTTCTCAGGACCAAGAACTCCCCTTGTTCACCCTTACCCCCCCCCCTTTTTCTGATGGGTCCCTGCCACCCTTGGTGGAGTCTCCCTCATATCTCCTTTGGAACCTAGTGCTCTCCCATCAGTCCAGTCCACTTCATCAGCAAGCTTCCTGGGGTCAGTCAGCTTGCTGTGAATTAGGTGCTGGTGCAGCTCTGGAAAACAAAGGCTATACAAGTGCTCCCATGCAATCAAATTGTACAACCCCTCATTTGTTGACAGCTTACTGCCCTTCACACAACCATCCAGTGACCAGAAAAACGAGTCTACACACTCCAACCAAGTTTGGGATTCCTTTTTCTTATATGATCTAAAGGAGTAAGACCATATCTGGTGAGCAGGGTGTCCTTCATGATAGAGTAAGTGAGTCCCTTAGGATCCACTAAAGATGTCAGAGTGTCCCTCCCCTCTACCTCAGAGTGCTTCCACAGACCCACTCCTCAATGTGCATTAGGGACCACGTTCATGTGAAAAGCTGACTCATACCCCTTAAACCACAGATAGATGTCATCCTCCCTCTTGTAATCCTTTACTACGTCCTTTGGAATGTGTACCCTCCTTTCAGGCTGCACTGAGGTACTGCTGCCACAATCTCTGATGGTCTGGCACCTTTGGTCCAGCTCCCTCAAACTGAATTCATGATCCACAAATATATTTTTCTCTTCTATAGCCAACCTTTTCTATTCCATCTCCATTTTCGGTTTCTCTAATCCAAATCAGTGTACCCTCTCTGCTTGTCCATCTTTCAACTCCTCAGGAGTCAGACATCTGGAAGAAACACTACTGCCTGCCCTGGAAACCCTCTCTCCAGGCAGAACAGGGTTACCCAACACACCATCATGAACACTCAGCACCTCTTCACCCCATCCTTCTCCTCTGTGTGCCCCCCAGCCTCCGTGGCTGCCCCCAGGCTCTCAGTGCCTTTTGAAGTTCCTCCTTGTTAGCAGAGCTCTTGATTGGGCAGGCAAGATACTTACCAAATTGCTTAATTTGAGTTACTATGTACTCCTCCAGTTTCTCAAACTCAAACACAGCTTTTGTAGCCACAGCTGGTGCATCCCAAGATTGAGACATAAATTTTTCTCTCCGCAAGGGACGATACGTCAATTTCCCAATGGGCACCTCGAATCCTGGCAGATTCAAGTTGATTTTTGACGCCCAGCGACGGTGCGCATGAAATCCGGCCGCCTGGCGACAGAGAATTGTGCTGCATCGAAAAAGCGTTGATTTCAGCAGCTGCAAGCAGGTGTTGCATCGTTTCTCCAGCCCTGATGCAGGTGATGCATTGATTTCCCAGCCGCGATGCAGCTGGTGCATCGATTTCTCAGCCGCAACGCAGGTGGTGCATCACTTTTTACAGCCGGGTTGCAGGTGGTGCGCCAAATTTTTCCTTGCAGAACTCCTGTGCATGGATTTTTTGCCTTGGATTCACCAGCTTCACCTTTCAAGGGCCCAGGTACTGGAGTGGGTACCACTTGACTGGGTAGGAGTCTCAGCAGAGAGTCCATGTGCTGGCTGTCAGAGGAAGTCTTTAATACCCTTGAGACTTCAAAACAGAAGTCAAGCTCAGTCCAAGCACTTGCAGACACTTCACAAGCAAGCGGGAATATACCACAAAGTCCAGTCTTTGTCCTCTTTTAGGCAGAAGCAGCAACTGCAGTCCAACCCAGCAAAGCACAGTCACTGGCAATGGGACAGAACCCCTCCTCCAGCTCTTAGCTCTTCTCCCTGGCAGTGGTTCCTCTTGAGTCCAGAAGTTATATAAAAGTCTGGGGTTATGGGTCCACTACTTATACCCCTTCCTGCCTTTGAAGTTTGCAAACTTCAAAGGAAAGTCTCTGCTGTTCACAAGATCCTGCCTTGCCCAGGCCTGGCTCCGGACACACACGGGTTGGAGACTGCATTACTTGAGGGCAGGCACAGCTCATTTAGGTATAAGTGTCAGCTCCTCCCTCCACTCTAGCCCAGATGACCCATCAGGATATGCAGGCTACACCCCAGCTCCCTTTGTGTCAATGTCTAGTGGAGATTCACAAACAGCCCAACTGCTAGTGTGACCCAGACAGGGAATACACAAGCAGGCAGAGTCACAGAATGGTCTAAGCAAGAAAATGCCCTATTTCTAAAAATGACATTTTCAAACTGACAATCTAGAAACCAACTTTACCAAAAGTTGTATTTTTAAATTGTGAGTTCAGAGGCACCACACTCTATTTCTCTATCTGCTGTCAATGGGAAACTGCACTTAAAATTATTTAAAGGCAGCTCCCATGTTCACCTATGAGAGAGATAGGCCTCACAACAGGAAAAACTAAAGTTGGCTATATTTTATTGTCAGGACATGTAAAACATATCAGTACATGTCCTCCCTTTAACATACACTGCACCCTGCCCATAGGGCTATCTGGGGCCTACCTTATGGGTGTCTTTCATGTATTAAAAGGGAAGGTTTGGGCCTGGCAAATGGGTACACTTCCCAAGACGAATAGGTAGTTTAAAACTGTATGCACAGACACTGCAGCGGCAGATCTGAACAATGTTTACAGGGCTACTCATGTGGGTGACACAATCAGTGCTGCAGGTCCACTAGTAGCAGTTGATTTACAGGCACCTCTAGTACATTTTACTAGGGACTTACTATTAAATCAAATATGCCAATCATGGAAAAGCCAATCGCACATACAATTTTCACAGGGAACGCTTGCATCTTAGCACTGGTCAGCAGTGGTAAGGTGCCCAGAGTACCACAACCAGCATAAACAAAGTCCAGCACACAAACAAAACATGGGAAGCAGAGGCAAAAAGACAGGGGAGACCATGCCAAGGATGCCAGGTCTAACATATATATATATATATATATATATATATATATATATATACTGTATATACATGTATGTACTTGAGCCCTTGCCATGCACAGTTTTCTTATCAATAATGTTATTGCAAGCGTTGCAGTGATATCAAAGATGCCATACAAGATCTCATCAATATAATATGTGGAGTAAGTAGCTGTGTATGGCAAAGGCGCTAGTTATAGTTACCTTAGGGCGCGAGTTATAGTTAATTGAAAGAACTCTAACTATATCTGCTGAATTTCTGTGGTTTTGCACAAGTAAATTCAGAACCTAACTATAACGTCCCTGTAACCTTTGTTTTTTCAGTAAATTTCGATGTTTTTTTAATGTAAAGTAGTTTTAATTAAAAACACCCATTGCACATGGCCTTTGGCGTGCGTTCGAGGGTTGGTCACAAGGCCTGGCCTTGCAGGCAGGCCTTGCAGCCAAGCCCTTATAATCTCCCAACCACACACCATGCATAGCTTTCGGCCATGTGCAGCACAGGTTGGCCACAGGGACTGTCTCTGTCAGTGGAATGTGAGTGGGTGCATGAGTGTCTGAAGGGGTCTGAAAGTGTTATGTGAGTCCATGAGTGTGTCTGAGTGGGTGCCTGAGTGTCTCAGTGGAGGTATGAGTGGACGCATGAGCCTCTGAGTGCATGTATGAGTGAATGAATTAGTTTATGAATCAATCTGTGTTTTTTCTTTCAAATGTTTTCAGAATTGTGACTCTTTTGAAAATAATTTGTGGAAATTAGTGAACATTTGTAAATTTTTGTTAATATCACATACTATGGTGAAAAATTATATTACACCTATAATTTGCCTAAAAGCAAAATACACCTATATCACACCCTGGGGGTTAGGGTACCTACATCCTGACCCCTTATGCCACTTTCAATTTTCACTCCTTGGGAGGGTGTCCCATGAAATAAAATGTCAGATGCAGCTTTCTAAGCAGGTTGTGGTCAGTCAACTGCAATGCTTCTTTACGCACACGTATTGGCAAACATTTCCGAATTTCATGATTAATCTCGGCCAGCGATATACAAGAGTATTTACCCTTTAATATCTACTAAACTGATTTATACCAAATAACAACATGCACAATCAGCGTACCGGCAGCTAGCTTTCTGCCAAATTTGGTATAATTCCGTCAGGTGGTTCGAGTTGTAGGCATGTTGACAGGTCCTATGGGAATTAACATGGGAAACAAAATATTTTTTCTGCCCCTTTTTCTCAGCCCCCACTTGATGGATCACCCCAAAACTTCCTGTGAGCTGCAGGAATCACTGGGTCACTTTTTTGAGAATATTTTGTGAAGATTCGTCATATGGTGCCAAAGATACAGGCAAGTCAAAAAACACTTTTTCTATGGAGATATGGTCCTAAGTAGAACTACCTACTAGCAACATTTTGTGTCCCTCAACACCTGCCATTCACTACAATGCATTTCAATGGGGTGCTACATGTATATAGGTCCCAAGATGGCTGCCATCACTTTCTGGTTAAAATGCTGACAGTCAACCAGATCTCACAGTGAGATTTGAGCTTAGGCTCCACCATAAAAGTTTATTTTTCCTTTACTATATCAAAAACTACTCAAAGGTTTTACACCAAATAACAAAAAGTGTACTTTCTGGACCAAGAGCTATCTTCCTGACAAATGTTGTGTAGTGCTGTTCAGAGGCTCAGGCCGCTGTCATGTCTAAAATCTCTATGGGCATTAAGATGAGAAAAACACTTTTTTCAACAACCCCCTTTTCTCGGCCCCCACTTTTCATGCACAATAAGACCCAAAGTGACACATGTTTGGGGAAAATTCCATGAAGATTCGTCAAACAACGCCAAAGATCTAGCCAAGTCAAGAATCTATGGAAACTGGACCGTAACCATAACTAACTACTGGTGACAAATATAGAATGTTAGCAATCTAGTGTACTTGTTCATTAGAATACTGTGGGAGGCATATGTCAGGGGCACCGGCTTGAATACTTGAGGATAGGGAGGAGGGTTCTGAGGCAACAAGTAGACCGCACTAGGCAGATGGGGGGCAGTGGCAGCACAACAGACCATTGAGGACAAGGGCAAGGGAGGCAGAGGAAACAAACCAACGATTCAGGGCAGGCAAGAGAGGCTGTGGCGATAAAACAGGTCTTTGAGGGTAGAAGGAAGAGGCAGTGGCAGTACAACCATATATGCCACAAGACTCAATTCAGGCAGGAGACAGTTGTAGTATAATGAATCATGAAGGGCAGGAGGGATGGGGCAGTGGCAACCCATCGGGCCATGAAGGGCAGGAGGGAGGGGGCTGGTGCATGTACGTGGACAACAGAAGCGGTGGATGGGGCAGCAAGCTAAATGTTCAGGGCAGACGGAAAGGGCAGTGGCAGAACAACAGCCACAGAGGACTGATAATAAGGGATCGGGGCATGGACTTGGACAATGGAAGGCAGGAGGGAGGGGAGGCAGGGGCAGCAAGCTTGGGTCGGGGCAGCATAGTGGCAGGCCAGACTCTGCATCCAATCCCCATCCCCATGCATTGTAGTGGGTATCTTACTTAACGTTAAAAAAATTAGAAATTTACTGGAAAAACGAGATTACAGCAGTATCATAATTGGGAATTAGCATTTAAAAATGCTTAGAAATTCACTGTAAAAAGGGATACAGTGACGTATAGTTTGGTTCTCAATTTAAATGCACAAAACCATAGAAATTCATCTGTCATAGTGATATATTTCAATAACTATAACCTATGCCCTAAGGTAACGATAACTCAGGCACTCGCCATGCACTGCTAATTACCCCCATATATTACATCACTCATCACATCTTCTAGGTTCATTGATAATATCACTGTACCATTTGCAGTAAAATTATTGGTGACAGTGCGAGTTATAGTTACCCTAGGGCACGAGTTATGCTTATTTGAAAAAAAACTGCTGAATTTCTATGGATTTGTGCATGGAAATGAAGAACCTAACTATAACTTCCCTGTAACGTTTGTTTTTTTCAGTGGGGGACAAAAAAAGGTACTCCTAAAATGCTCAACACCTCCATTCGACTGTTAAAAGGTGGCCCATAATCAGATTTCAAAATGGCTTTTCTCATGTCGAAAAGGTGCCATCTAGTTATTCAGTGACTCGTTCGTGAGTTGTGGATAAGAGATCTTCAACCAAAGGAAAATGTGAGTATTCATCCAGAATCACGATCAGGTTATGTCCATTATCGAGTGGCTCAAAGACGTTGATGGTTATTCTCTGCCATGCATGCTTAGGGAGTTCTGATATGTTGAGAACTCTTGTTAGAAAGGCAGTTGCATGTATGACAGTTGTTGAGTTCTTTTCAACCCTTTTATCAAGAATGGAAACCAAACTTAGGTGGTCATTACAACCCTGGCGGTCGGTGTTCAAGCGGCGGTAAAACCGCCAACAGGCCGGCGGTAAAAAATTTGCAATTACGACTGTGGCGGAAACCGCCTACAAAGACAGCCACTTTAACACTCCAACCGCCACGGTACAAACAAACAGTGCGGCGGTCACTGCCAACAGACCGCCACACTATTATGACAGGCCAATCCGCCACCTTTTCCGGGGCGGATTCACCGCGGATAAAAACACGGCAGAAACAGGAATACCGAAGGGAAAACACTCACCTCTACACACCCCACGAGGAACGAGGACGCCATGGACCCGAAACTCCAAATTCTCCCTGCGATAGTCTTCCTGCTCCTCTACCAGGAGCACAAACGCCGGCGGCGAAGACCACGGTGAGTACTGCACCTACGACACAGGGGAGGAAAAAAACAGGGACATACACACGCAACACCCCCACCCTCACCCACTACAACACACACACTAATGCATATCAATACATCACAGTTACACCCCCAAGCCCCCGGAAGAATGCAAAGACAATAGAAAATGAGTGTAACCATTGTAATATATTAAAAGCAAGTAGGCAGAAATATATACATACACCATGTACATAATATATACCAAGCATAGTAGTCCAGGTAGTGCTCTAAGAAAGTCTGTGGAACACTGGGAGAACACGGTATGGGCGAGGCCCACACAAGATCCCCGAACATGACAGAGATAACACTGCAGGGGCATCAGACAGCAACTAAACAGGCACCTCAGGGGGAGGGAAAGGGGGAGCACCTCAGCCGCTTGAGTGCATGATGCCAAATCCACGAGCGGGCCACATGCCCACTGTTCCATCCTGGGGAGTGCAAAGCCACAGTCTCTCAAGTCTCTACAGTGGGTGGTTTGCCCACTGTTCAATCCTGGGGAGTGCAAAGCCACAGTCTCACAAGTCTCTACAGTGGGTGGCTTGCCCACTGTTCAATCCTGGGGGGTGCAAAGTCACGGTCTCTCAAGTCTCTACAGTGGGTGGGTTGCCCACTGTTCAATCCTGGGAAGTGCAAAGCCACAGTCTCTCAAGTCTCTACAGTGGGTGGGTTGCCCACTGTTCAATCCTGTGGAGTGCAAAGCCACAGTCTCTCAAGTCTCTACAGTGGGTGGGTTGCCCACTGCCATATACTGGGGAGTGCAAAGCCACAGTCTCACAAGTGGATGACAGTCTCCACTGGTTCTGGAGGGGGCATGGTGCCCAGAGTGCTTCATCCTGCCAAGGACTGAGGTAGTGGATGTGAATCTCCACTGGTTCTGGAGGGGGCATGGTGCCCAGAGTGCTTCATCCTGCCAAGGACTGAGGTAGTGGATATGAATCTCCACTGGTTCTGAAGGGGGCATGGTGCCCAGAGTGCTTCATCCTGCTAAGGACAGAGGTAGTGGATGACAGTCTCCACTGGTTCTGGAGGGGGCATGGTGCCCAGAGTGCATCATTCACCCCGTGATGGACTCAGTTGCGTCAGTGCCCTTGCCGCTCATGGGCCAGCGGTGCTTGAGATGGCGGTGCCCTGTTCAGTGGTGCTTGAGATGGCGGTGCCCTGTTCAGCAGTGCTTGAGATGGCGGTGCCCTGTTCAGTGGTGCTTGATATGGCGGTGCCCTGTTCAGCGGTGCTTGAGTTGGCGGTGCCGTGTTCAGCGGTACTTGAGATGGCGGTGCCCTGTTCAGCGGTGCTTGAGTTGGCGGTGCCTTGTTCAGCGGTGCTTGAGATGGTGGTCTCCATTGCAGGGTCTCAGCTGCTGGCGGTCCTTCATTGCCCAGAGGGGCTTTTGCTGGCGGTCCTTCATGGCCTAGCGGGGCTAGTGCTGGTGGTGGCCTCTTGGGCAGGTGGGCTGGTGCTGGCGGTTGGCTCCTGGGCAGGTGGGCTGGTGCTGGTGGTGGCCTCCTGGGCAGCTGGGCTGGTGCTAGCCTCCTGGGCATCGGGGATGATGGTGGTCTTCTCCGCCGTGCTGCTCTTCCCAGACTTGCAGGGTTTCTTGTGGCCCTTCCCCACCTTGGAAGATGTCACAGCTGACTCCACACTCCCACCGGGACCCCTGGGAGCGGCTTTGGTGGCTGGAGTCTTCCCCCTCTCCTGCCGGGCACTGGCCAACTTCTGATGTTTGACAGGTGGGGGACTGTCTGTGCTGTGGCTCCGTGCCACAATGGCTGCCCTGGTGGCCGGTGCACTCCAGATTCCGGTGACTACAGGCACCACTGGTCCTAGAGATGTTGTGGCTGAGGTGCCACTTCGGGACCTATGAGATGGACGGGGTGGAGGAGGTGTGGGAAAGAGGTCAAGGTTGGACAGATAACGTTTTTTGGAGACACTGGGACGGGTAGCTGGAGGGGGTTTGGGAGTGGAAGAAGAGGTGGTGGTTGTAGGAGGTGTACGTTTGGTGACTTTAGGTGAAGGTGCATGCGCTGGAGGCTGTCGTAAGGTGGATGGCTGTTAGGTGGGTGTGTGCCTGCGTTTGTGTATCTTGGGAGGGGGTGTCACAGACACACTGGGAGAGGACACAGGGGACGTGTGAATGGTAGTGGGGTGGTGCCTGCACATGAGCGGGTGTGGTGGTGGGTGTGCTGGAGAGGGACGTATTGGCTGTAGAGGTAGTGCATGCAGGTGTGAGTGTAGACGAGACTGGGAGGGAGGAGGGAGACGAGGAGGAGGGGGACACAGTGGAGCCAGTGGATGTTGGTGTGTCTGCATGTCTGTGATGCTTGCGTGAGTGCCTGTGGGATGTGTGGTGCTTATCTTTGCCAGAGCTTCCCTTGTGTGTTGAAGTGTGTGCATGCTGGTCTGTAGGTGTACTTGGGATAGGCTTAGGTGCAGGGGTTTGTGTCTGGGTGGAGGAAGTTGGAGGGGAGAGGCTAGAGACGGGGACAATGGCTGCCATCAGTGCTGAGGCCAGAGTCTGAAAAGCTCGGTGAAGGGCCGCCTGACCAGAATGAATGCCCTCCAGGAATGCATTGGGTTGCTGCAACTGCCTCTCTACACCCTGGATGGCATTCAAAATGGTAGACTGCCAAACAGTGAGGGACCTGAGGAGGTCAATGGCCTCCTCACTGAGGGCAGCAGGGGTGACTGGGGCAGGGCCTGAGGTGCCTGGGGCAAAGGTGATGCCCACTCTCCTGGGTGAGCGGGCACGGGGCAAAGGCTGAGGGGCTGCTGGGAGGGCGTTGCTGGTAGGGGGGATGGTGGCTGTACCTGTAGATGCGGGGGCACAGATGTTGCCGCTACCACAAGGGAGCTCCCATCAGAGGAAGAGTCTGTGTCGCTTCCATCAGAGGACAAGTCTGTGGCTCCTGTCCCTGCCATGGAGCTCCCCTCGCCCTCTGTCCCACTGGTGAACTGGTGAGTCCGTAGTCTCGCCCTCCAGGGCCATGTGGGATGCAGCTCCCTCGTGCTCCGGTGCCACTGCTCCTCCGCCTGATGATGCTAATGCACCCAAGAACAGGGAGACCACAAAAAGGGGGGGATGACAGAAGAAAGACATGTTGAGTGAATGCATTACCGCTACCGTTGGCGGACACGACAGACATACAAAGCCCCCTGCATTACACCACGCTCTTGGGGGTCCCCTGTTCAATTCCTGGGAAATGGCCTACAAGGCTATGGACGACATCTGCACACATACAGTAGATGACACAGGGGCACGACTAGGTGTACTTGGCACTCTACAGAGTTGGGGTGGGGTGCCACATGGCCTGCCTTACGGAGGGGCCTTGCCTACGGAACTTGCCCTGGCCTAGGGAAACCCACAGCCCACCTCCCCCACCCAGACACCTCCTCGTTGTGGCTGCTGTGATGCCCTCAAGCGCCCATACAACTCCGGGTAGGCCACCGCCAGGATCCTGAACATCCGGGGGGTCATGGTGAGACGGGCACCCCTCCCACGTTGGGAGGCCATCCCCAGCTGAGCCTCCGCCGTCTTCTTGCTCCAGCGGCGAATGTCCTCCCATCTTTTACGGCAGTGGGTGCTCCGTCTGTGGTAGACCCCCAGGGTCCGGACGTCCTTGGGGATGGCACGCCAAATATCTTTTTTCTGGTGGGTGCTGACCTACATGAAACCTACACGGGAAAAAGAGAAGTTATTACCAACTGCACCTTCAAAGTGATTGGCCCCCATCCCTACCCTTGCCATGTGGCACATGCATTCACCGTCTTTCATGCACGCAGCACTCTCCCCCCTTCCTTCTTACATCCAGCCCTCTCCACACAGGCATGGCCCATACAACATGCTCCCTGTGTACTTACCTGTTTGTCTGGAGGACCGTAGAGTAGCGTGGACTGGGGAGGACCCCATCCATGAGCTTCTCCAACTCCTCCGATGTGAAGGCAGGGGCCCTTTCCCCAGACATTCGAGCCATTGTCTCTTCCAGACCGAGGTAACAGCAGCACTTGCAGTGTATTTCCTCTACTGTCAAAGATCAGATATCGAGTGATTGAACAGATAGAAAATGGCGGCCACGTCCGCGGCGGTGCTTACCGTCACCGCCGGCGTACATCGTCATTGACTCCTGGGACCCATAGGGTCCAATGTTAACCAATGCAGCATTGCGCCGTGTTCTTCGACCGCCTACCGCGACGGTGTACAAAGCCAGTGCAGTTACCTCACATCCCATTGTCCCACTTTAGAGGTCAGGCAGCCGCCATTTCAGGGGCCCACATGGATTCATTTTCAACTGTATCACACATACCTAGGCCTAGACTCTACACACATACAGACCATCTTTTGTGTATGAATGGTGTTCTGTGTAAACTGTGGGTATGTAGCTCTGAGTTGTTTGACTCTGTGCTCGCTGTTGTCCTTCATAGGCACCATCCGCTGGGACATGTGAGGAGATGGCGGCATCCTCTGGTGTACCGACCGTTGGTGGACCTGTCGACAATGGAGGAGCAACATGTGATTATCACATACAGGCTTGACCGTGCCACTATCCAGGAACTGTGTACCCAGTTGGAGCCGGACCTGATGTCAGCAATCCGCCATCCCACAGGAATCCCCCCTCAACTGCAGGTGCTGTCAGTGCTCCATTTCCTTGCAAGTGGGTCTTTTCAAACAACAGTGGCCATAGCATCAGGGATGTCCCAGCATATGTTTTCCAACGTATTGTCCGGAGTGTTGTCTGCCCTTCTGAAACACATGTGGAGCTACATCGTTTTTCCTCAGGTGGAGGATTTGCCTACAGTGAAAGGTGATTTCTATGCCCTGGGACACATCCCCAACATCATAGGTGCCATTGATGGGACCCATGTGGCTTTGGTCCCCCCCCCACAGGAGTGAACAGGTGTACAGAAACCGGAAGAGTTATCGTTCGATGAATGTACAGATGGTATGTTTGGCAGACCAGTACATATCCCATCTGAATGCCATGTTCCCTGGCTCAGTGCATGACGCCTACATCCTGCGGCATAGCAGCGTCCCTTATGTGATAGGTCAACTCAAGAGGCACCGTGTGTGGCTATTAGGTGAGCACCTTGAAGCAAGTCAGTGGGAATGGTTGTCTGGGGATATCCCTCCAGGTTAGTGCGTGCCTAACAGTTCTCCCTTTCCATTTGCAGGTGACTCTGATTACCCCAACTTGTCATGGCTGCTGACCCCAGTGAGGAATCCCAGGACAAGGGCAGAGGAACGCTACAATGAGCTCATGGGCGAACTAGGAGGGTGATCGAGCGGACCTTCGGCCTCCTGAAGGCCAGGTTCTGGGGCCTCCATATGACAGGTGGATCCCTATTCTACTCACCAAAGAAGGTGTGCCAGATCATCGTGGCCTGCTGTATGCTTCACAACTTGGCTTTGCGACGACAGGTGCCTTTTCTGCAGGAGGATGGTCCAGATGGCGGTATTGTGGCAGCTGTGGAGCCTGTGGACAGTGAAGACTAGGAAGCAGAGGAAGAAGACATGAACAACAGGGACTCAGTGATCCAGCAATATTTCCAGTGAGACACAGGTAAGAGTACAGACCTGTCTACTACATGTACTTTAACACTACTACCTCTCTACTGTCTGTCGTTTTCACCCAGTGTATGGTCACTGAGTTGTCACTTTCCCTTACGATTTCACAGATGTGGGTCCCACTGTGTGACATCTGCTTTGATTCCTCATGGACTAGAGTTCTGTGACATAGGTATGTTGACATTACAATTGAAAGAGAATTTTGTCACTGTAATTGCTAATACACAATTTCGAAATAACAGACAGACTCCATATTGTTTTGTGCTTTAATTGTGTTTATTTAAGTGCTCAATTTTGGAGGGGGTAGTGAAGTGGTGAGGGGTGATTGCGGAGAAATGTCCATGGCAGAGTCCAGTCTATTAGTCTCACAGGTTCATTGCACATATGGGCATAGGAAGTGGAACTGGGGCAGTTTAAGTATGGACAGGGTGACAAAGTGGGACAGTAGGATTACAATCAGGGTGGTCTAATTTCATGGTGGGGGTCTTGGCATCGTGCTCTGTCTTTGTCCTGGATCTCAGGGACCATTTGCGGGGTGGTTCTCCCTCTGCAGGGGGTGGGGTGCTGGTGTGGTGATCCTGTGGTGGGGCGTCCTGTCCACTAGCGCCGGCGGAGGTGGTGGGCAGTTCATCGTCCATGCTAGTGTCAGGGGCCCCTTGTAGTGCCACAGTGTCCCTCCTGGTGTTCACAAGTTCCTTCAGCACCCCTACGATGGTGCCCCGGGTGGAGCTGATGGTTCTGAGTTCCTCCCTGAAGCCCATATACTGTTCCTCCTGCAGGCGCAGGGTCTCCTGAAACTTGGCCAGTACCATTGCCATCGTCTCCTGGGAGTGGTGGTAGGCTCCCATGATGGAAGAGAGGGCCTCGTGGAGAGTGAGTTCCCTTGGCCTGTCCGCCCCCTGTCGCACAGCAGTCCTCCCAGTTCCCCTGTGTTCCTGGGCCTCCGTCCCCTGGACCGTGTGCCCACTGCCACTGCCCCCAGGTCCCTGTTATTGTTGGGGTGGTGGGTTATCCTGGGTTCCCTGTAGTGGTGGACACACAGCTGATTGACGTGTCCTGGGGACGGAGGTATGGGCCCGCTGGGTGGGTGCTGTGCTGGTGTTTCCAGAGGGGGGAAGGTCTGTGGTGGCCTGTGACTGGGTGAGGGGAACCAACTCTCCCGAGGTCCCAGATGGGCTGGGCTGGTCATCTAGATCCAGTTGGACAGAGGTACTGTCATCACTGTGGGCCTCTTCTGTTGGTGGTGTCGACATGTGTGGACCCTCCTGTCCGGTGACGTCGGTAGGGGTCCTGCAGGGGTATAAAAGGATGGTTATTACATCTGTGTGTGTCATGGTGTGCAATGGGTGGGTGACCGTGTACCCCAGTGCTTGCATTCCTGTGTGTGACCTTGTGTGATGATGCTTTAGGGGGTTGTATGGGTTGTATGGGTATGTGCAGTGGGCATGCTTTAGTGATGTGTGTCCATGCTTTGTTGTTGCATGCAGGGCTTGGTGTTGGGATGGGTGGTTTGTGAGGTTGGGACATATGTGAGGAGCTGGGGTGCTGGGGGTGAGGGTGAGGGTGGGGGTATGTGCAGGCATGCAGGTAGGGCGGGGGATGTAATAATTAAGATTTGTCTTACCAGAGTCCATTCCTCCACCTACTCCTGCGAGGATCTCAGGATGCAGAATCGCCAAGACCTGCTCCTCCCATGTTGTTAGTTGTGGGGGAGGAGGTGGGGGTCCGCCGCCAGTCCGCTGAACCGCCAGGTGGTGTCTTGAGACCACGGAACGCACCTTCCCCGGTAGGTCATTCCACCTCTTCCTGATGTCCTCCCAATTTCTTGGGAGCTGTCCCACTGCGTCGACCCTGTCCACTATTCTTTGCCATAGCTCCATCTTCCTTGCTATTGAGGTGTGCTGCAACTGTGCTAAGAATAGCTCTGGCTCTACCCAGACGATTTCCTTCACCATGACCCTGAGCTCCTCCTCCGAGAATCTGTTGTGTCTTTCCTGTGCCATGGGGTGTTGTAGGTGATGTGTGGGGTGGAGTGTGTGGTGATAAGTGTGCTGATATGTAGTGGGGTGTTGTGTGAGGTGCGTGGAAGTTCTGTGGATGATGGTGTTGTGTGCCTGTGGATGCTGTTGTTCTTGCTGGTGCTGTCTCTCTCTGGCCTTCTTTTGGAATTTTTAGTCTTAGGGGTTTGTGGGTGATGTGGGTGTGTGTTTTATATTGCAATGGGTGTGTGGGAGTGGTGTGTGTATGTGTATCAGGTGTGTGTATTTTGAATTGTCCAATGTGGCTGTGTTTTGTAAATGTGTGTGTATTTTGAGCACGGCGGTGTGTACCGCCAATGGAATACCGCGGTTGAAAGACCGCAGCGTGGATTCGTATGTCCTGATAGTGTGGGCGTATTTCTGTTGGCGTGACGGTGGAGGTTTTGTTATCGCCAGTTTATCACTGACCTTTGGTATGGTGGACTTGTGTGGGTGTCTGAATTTTGGCAGATTCCAAAATGTGGGTCATAATAGCTGTGGCGGAATTCCACGGCTGCGGTGGTGTGTTGGCGGTCTTCTGCACGGCGGTAAGCGGCTTTTACCGCCAATGTTGTAATGAGGGCCTTAGTCTTGGAGACCTCTTTTTGTGGCAATTATACCACAATGTCCTTCATGGGCCACTTCAACTACCTTTTGTTGCAGAATGTCCAGAATCAGGATTCTCGACCCTTGCAGTATAACTTCTTTCTGAGGTCTGGAAAAATCATCTTTGACATTTCTGTATTTTTGATATTCACCATCATTGGTGAGAGTTTGAGTGTGTTGTTTCTATGACTGATGTGTTGTTTTTCTTTTAACTTCAGAATGTCACGATCATGGCTCTTGACAGTGATAATCTGGGCTAACGAGATAGCAGCTGATGTTTTAGATTTTACGATGTAATTATTGCAGGCTTTAGCCATCTTGGATGGAGTACCGTGACCTTTTATAGACACTCTGGAAAAGTAGTCAGCAGGGTTCTGGTGCCTTCCTGGAAGATTCACAAGTGTATAATTGTATTGTTGCAATCATAGTCCCCATCGTTCAATGCGAGGAGGCATGTTGGCTTTTGGATTGCCAAAGATAGTCAGTAAAGCTTGAAGATCAGTTACCAATATGAAAGGCTTTCTGTGCAGGAAATACCTGGAAATGTTCACAAGCCCATACCAAGGCTAAACTGTCTTTCTCAGGTTGGGAGTAAGCATTTTCTGTTTGGGACAAATTTCTGTAAGCATAGGATACATTATGCTTTCGAGCATTTGGGTGTCCACCGTGCTGTGCAAGGATGGAGCCTAACACGTCTGTGCTAGAATCAACAACAACCTCTGTATGAAGCTGAGGTGTGAAGTGTGCCATTTCAGTAGCATTTTCAATTACATGTTTGATTCTCTTGAAACTTCTCTCACATTTGTGTGACCATTGAAATTAAACATTTTTCTTCATCTCTCGTAATGGGGCACTACCAGTGGTAAAGTCTTGTATATGCCTGGAGCACTGACTGTCCCTAATAAAAAATGAACGAACATTAGAAACATTTTGTGGGGGATCAGCATTTGACAGAACTTGTACTTTTGCAGAATCAGGTATTATACCTCCATCAGCACAGATATGGCCAAAGAATTTAAATTTTGTCTTGTTGAACTCACACTTGTCTCCATTCAAAGTCAGACTTATATCAATGAGTAAGCAACATACTTGTGTGAGTGCTCTATCCCGCTCCTTCTGTGTAGCTCCGAAAATGAATATGTTGTATCTATAAATGAATGCATTCACAACGGGCTGCATGATATATTGAATGATGTCTTGGGCAGCTTTGCAGCCAATGCCATACCAAAACTAAATCTTTTATCTTGAAACAGACAAACATGTGTGAAAAAATTGTTATGTACATGTAGTGTTCTTCAAGTTCCAACTAATTATAACCTTTAAATCAAAGCAAGAGAAGACCTTTGCAACATTTAAGTGCGTTATGTCAGTAATGTTTGGACCTGGATGTGGTTCTCATTCAGTTGCCTTGTTTGCCTGACGCTTCTCAACACATATGCGTACAGCTCCTTCACTGTCCTTTTTGGGCACTACCACTATGGGAGAAACCCATGGCATTGAACCAATGGAGCACTTGATAATGGCGTGCTTAAATTCAAGTTCCTTATCAACAGCTTCTTTTAAATGAAAAAGCAATGTGTCTGTCTCTGAACAAAAGTATGGACATCCTCATTAATATTCAACTTAACTTTCATAGTCTTAACTTTTCCAAAACCATAAAACAACAAAGCTAATTGACTTACTAATTCCTAATGAACATTCATGTTGTGATTGACAGAAATCGGTCCCATATAGGTGGCTGAGTTGAAAATGAGTAGATAGGCACTTGATGTTGTACCTAGAAGCACATGGATAGGTGCATGTACCTTCATTTTCTTATGTTTCACAGTCTCTACATATGAACCATGAACTTTAATGGGCATTGATGCAGCCCATGTATACACTTGGTTTTTGATGGCGTCAGCTGTTGTAATGGGGATAGATCATTGTATTTCTCTTCAGGCACCATGTTTGTCGAGGCACTACTGTGAATAATGAAAGTTATTGAACAACCATGTTTTTCAATGTATTCTTTGGACAGTGTTTGTATGATTTAGTCACTTTGGCATGTCGACATTTCTTTGACTGACATTTTCCTTCACATGCAGCCAGCCCAAAATATGGACAATTTTTAACGTAAACATTAATGGCACAATCATTTTCTTCTCTTTCACTTGATATTAAGGTAGAATAATAGCTTGCCTATAATTTAGATGATGATCAAATTTGTTTAGTGTCAATTTGTCTCAATTGATGTTGCCGCTTTGCCTTGTGGCCGTGCGTCAAGCATTGCTTCTGGAATATTCTGGCAGCCATTGGGTCGTTGCACTGTGAAACACTTAGGCCCAGATTTAAGGGGGCCTAGCACCATCCTAACAACACATTAGCGTCATTTATTTTACGCTAATGTGGCGGTGGATGGCCAAACACGCCACACCATATTTACAAAGTGGTGCAATGCTTGCATTGCTCCACCTTGTAACCCATTGTGTCACATTATGCCTGTACCATGCATAATGTATGCAAGTGGGACGTTCCCCGCGTAGAAAAAACGGTGCAGAGAAATCTAATAGATTTCTTTGCATCATTTTTATCAGCATTTTTTACACCTGCTCAGAGCAGGCGTTAAAAGGGGCTTCCATTGTTTTCAGTGGGCCTGTGAGTGCTTTGCAGGATTAGCGATCCTGCCAAGCAGCGAAGTAGAGTCAGAAATTATGATTCTAGTTCCTTAACTATTAAATACGGCACATTCATTGTGGCATTAGGGGGGTGCTGAGGTGCACAAGAAAAGTGGCCCTGTAAAAGAAAAGTGGCGCTGCACTAAGTGCAGCACCACTTTTCATAAATCTGCCCCATACTTTTTCCTTCACTTTACACATCACAAATGGTTCTCTTTTTCACAGCCTTTAAATATCTGTCCATTTATCTTCAAGTGGAAACAAAAATCCACTTCTAAAACGTAACTTCTTCTTACATATAGACATCACATTGTGTACTTCAGTATTTTGCTTTGGCTTACTTTTCACAGTCATGAATGATTTGCTTTGGGAACCTCCGGCGTCCATGCCAGCAGCTCCTCTTTCAGCACGCTCTTCAGCTCTGACAGCCATAGACGTGTGCTCCAGATTTTATCGCAGTATTCGTTGTCTTAATGAATCTGACAAGTATCCATCAATAACTCTCAGGCACATGGGTTCTTTCTCAATAAATTAATTAACTTACAGTGTTTGAGTGCATCAAGCCTCTCCACAAACTCATCAATAGTTTCACCAACTCTTTGGTGTTCTTGACTGAAAATGTATCTTTTGTAATCAATGTTTGGTACTAGATTGAACTTGAAATTCACTGGTTCTTTATTCTGAAAGTATGTGACTTCTTTTCAGTCTTTTCAAGTGCATCTATGAAGCCATCAAATGTTTCTATCCAAGCAGTCCATCTACCGCCCATAGTTTGCTTTCTGGCGTTATCAAAAGATGGTGTTAGTTTCAGGAAGGCAGTAGCATTGTTACTATCCAAAGTCGTTGCTGACATTGAGGGTGGAGCTGTTTCATATGTTGTCTGCTGCCCACTAGGACTTGCATCATCGCTGAGGCCCTGCAGTTGCTCAGCCTTTGGGTTATCCTGGAATGTCTTTTGGACTTTGACCTTCTTCTTGGTATACATTGGAGCCTGGTTACTTTTGGGCACTTCTGGAGTTGCTCTGAGCTGCCACCTGGCAGCTCCGGTGGTGTGCTATTTCTGCTATTGGACAGCTCAATAAGTACAACCCCAATGCTTCTTCTTTGGTCTTCCCACCCAGTGCTGAGGTCTTAAAGCTGAGGTCATAATGCTCAATTTATCCAGACTCTGGTAAGTGCAATGACAGTATGCTTCCTGCTTACTTGCTGTCAACCAGTGCTTCAGAATATTTGGTTGGTATTTGAGTGTAGCAATTTGTTTTAGCACTTCTCTTTGCAGCGTTCTCTGGCAAGTAATGATTATCTTTGACTGCGCTGCACTGTGTACAACTGGTTGTATCTGCCTTCAGAGTTAATGCTCTATACAACGCATAATTGTATTTTGCATTGCCTTTCTGTATGGCCTTGTTTTTGATTTCCTGATCAATGGTGCCTTAACTTCTTAGTAAAGCGTTCCTTATCTTCAAATGCTTTACATCGGTTGGAGTTGCTTTTTGACTCCACATGCATGAAGCATTGATTCCGTATTTCAACAGTGACACACATTGCACACATGAGCAGTTTGCTGGGACCACAGCAAACTCTCAGGGAGAACACAATCTTTCTTAGGTTATATATTCCTTTCTCGTCACCAGTTGTAGCGTCCTCCCCACCCTTGGTATCCACAAAGGACTATGCTACACACAGAGCTGTAAGTTGCACTTCTTTAGTCTTCTGCATGTATCTGTGAACTCAACATTCTAAACCAAGCTTTTATTACATTTCACTCTAATAGTTAAGTCATACTGCTATGGAGTCCATTCGGAGCCAAAAGGGTTCCGCTATAAAACTCGCAAGACACTACAATATTTAGAGTTATTATCCTCTTGAATTGTCTGCTTTGAAGCATTCAGGACATTCAAGAACTTCAAAGAGGAAGGTTAGGTGTGATCTGTCAATTCATTTCAACACTATTTTTAATGAGTTTGGCATTATTATCCCCTCTCTTTTCCCTCCAGCCTTTGTGTGCTTCTGTAGTTCTGTGCAAGAGGATCCTACTTATTGTCTTAACTGCAGGCAGTGTGCCACTACATTCACTCCTATTTACAACATTGTACGACCTTAGGCCATGAATTTTTGGCAGAAAATGTTTATGCATTAGGTTTTATGTATTTAATGTTTTTAGGATTCCAGCATGACAGGCTATAATATGTATCATGCTCCAGCAATTAAGCAGAACATTGATAGAACATTGGTAGCTTATCATGTGGCCTAGTGATGCGTATCCTCAAACCTATTAAACCTCATTCACCCCATTGTTGTCTTGAGGACATCTACTAAAATAGTGCATATCAGATAGGGTGGGAATCCCTCAATGGAGGTGGTCATGGATGTCTTGAATGTCTAGGTCCCTCCAGGGAGGAACAATAAAGGTAAACCCATGCTGGGCACCCTTGAGGAATTCATTTTAAGGGTTAGCTCTCACTGCAGTGAAATACCACAGCACACTATATTAGTGTATAGAGATGTTAATGTCTCATTGCGACATGATGAAGAAGGAGGAGCTTACCCTGAGAAGGACCTTGCCTGTGGAGTACTCAAATTGGTTATGGGGAGGAAACAGGGAGAGCCAGTCCCAGGAGGAGAAGTTCATGTCTGTGTTGGCCTGTAGTCTAAGACACCACAATGGTTCTACTCCTACCACTACCTCCTCAAATGTGACATTTCATGATAAGAAGGGGTCATCTATCATAGATTTTACCCTAGTAAACATTGCAGTATGGTCTATGGTGATGGATGTGTGGGTAGCACCCCATCCAGGGAGTGACTATAATTAATTTATTGCATTCTTTTGAGTTAGAAAGAAATTGGAAGTGAAGTTATTATTCTTGAAAAAGGTTCAATAATTGTTCTAGTTGTGTCACAATGAAGATCTCCTGTAATTATTATGGTCCTGAGGATGGTCTCATGTAGGGCTGATATTGGGTACCAAAATGTCCACACCACATCCACCGCTTTCATATACATCTTTGGATTGTTCTTTTTATCATTTGACATTCTCAATGGACTAATTACATGAGGATAAAGAGTGGATTTTGTATACATTGATCTGTGGATTTGAAAGTTCGATTTTATTCAGTCATGCATATGATCGATGGATTGATGGTTTATTTGTTGATATACCCATGTTTACCAGTATTTACAATATATAAAATCTTTTCATAGTCTATGCTTGTTCTTTCTCACAAGTGATTGTTATGATGATATGATTCCCTCTGATACATTTGGTAAGATTAATTTGAATTGTCATCTCTCGAGGACAAACTATTCAGTTTGATGGTATTATTTTGTGTAAATGAATAATTTGTCAGCAAATTACCTTTAAGGGGTTACTTGGTTGCCCTTTTTTTTTCAGCCCTGGAAAATACAAGTACTTTGCCCAGGACTAAGGAAATTCAATCTAGCCTAGTATAGAGTGAATGTTTATGACAGAGTTTTAAGAGGCTGATGATAATAGGATATTGGTCCTATTTTAACAAATGTCATGATAACCACTGATTCAGATGAGGTTTTTTTCTAGACTAAGAGAAGGGTGTTAGGAGCTGATTCATGGAAATAAGCTTGAGATGCGCCTCAAGATCTGAGAAAAAGTGGGTCAGCTGGCTAAGGATAAGAACTCTATGTACTTTTGTCGCTTATTACATGGGCATACAATCAGGGTAGGGATAGGAAAGTTATATATATTGGACTTAGGAATGGGTGTCACACTTCACTAGGCTTGATGTCACTCCTATGCCCAGAAATAGTCCATAACAATCATAACTATGGTTATCCAAGCATCTTTAGGAATGGGTGGATGGGCTTTTCTGAAGCTGAGTTTGAAGGTTAAAGAAGCTATTTTACAACAAAAGACAAACCTGGGGCCTGACTTTGTACCAATAGATTATGGCTGATCGCTCTTATGGGTCTCAATCGTTGTTAGAGTTTTAATGTTATGCTGAGATCTGGAAGCACTCTTTCATCATTGCATATGGCAACAAGGGTCCCAATATTCAAGAAAGATGTTAGAACTGATCCATCCAACTACCGCCCAATATTATTACTAGACATTAATGGCAAGATCTATGGGAGAGCACTTTTCAATCTCATGCAAGATTGTGTTGAAGTCAGAAACATAATAACAGGCAATCACACAGACTTTAGAAAGCATACGGAATGGTTGATTAGGCCATTCGGTTATGTTCCTTATGCACAAAGTGTGTTAGACAAAGGAGAAACCCCGTCTAGCTAACGTTCATTGATTTGAATTCAGCTTTGAATGTAGTGGACAGATTTACTCTTGTTGATGTTACAGCAGCAGGGACTGCATCAGTATTTGATTACAGCCTTGCAGAACTTGCATAAAGTCAGCTTAGGTACAGTATGTGCTCAAGTGGGAAAGCAAGGAGAGTTTCCGGCCAACACTGGTCTATGCCAAGAGTGTATGCTGGCTCCCTTTCTCTTCTCATTATTTTCTAAATGTTGTTGGCTCAAACATAGCGAGCCTGAAGCTGGATAGCCCAAGACTGTATAATTCAAGGATCTCTGTTCTATTATTTGCGGATGATGCAAGCCTGTTATTTCTTAGTGAGCTCCCAATGCACAAGCTGATGAAGGACTTTGTTGATTATTTTTGTTAGGATCAAGGAGGCTTATTGGCAGTATAACAATTAAAATACACATGATTCTAGTAAGAACAAGCCCTTGGCACAAGGATTCTTAAAGCACAAAATCCATGCTGGTTCTTGACCCTTTCTAGATGGCATTTACCCTGAGGTACGTTGTTCACCATATGTTAAGTCCCTCCTGGGGATTATTTCTTTTAAACCATATGTAGCCAGATGGAGCAACAATGTGGGAGATGATGCATTTTGTGACCTCAGATAGTGGGGAAAAAGAATATAACCCAATTTATGCTAATCTGCCCAAATACCTTGGACTCTCACTGGAAATGGCTTATTCTTTTATTTAGTGCCTAAAATGCATCGAACGAGATAGGCACACCAGCCCTCTGCTACAGGACGGACCGCCCAGTGGTTTATTGAACAGTTTCTATGTATACCTGGAGTGCCTGGATTAGAGCTGGGCAGTTGAAGAACAGGGAAAATCCAGACTGATTTTAACTTGAACTATCATAGCTTAGTACTGCCATACTGATTTATGATTTCTAATTTACTATATTTGCCATGCTAGTCGAAAGTGGGTGGACGTAAGGGATGAATCTCATATCTCGACCCTTGTTTTAGTGGACAGATGACTTGTAATAGTTTTATTGCAGCTGGTGCTGGATCGCAGTCAGGTAAATGTTTATGTTCATTATTGTGTTTAATGTATTTGTCATAAGGCAAATACCAAGAACAATAAGTAACTGAATATAAATGTAAGAATGCTTTAATGTGCTGAATATGCTGCACACTGTCAGACTCAGATGCATCCATATAGGACAGAAACTAGCAAAGGTACAAGCAGCAGACAAAATTAATAGAAAAATGGAATAGTAAGTAGCATTTTTTTAAACAAAGGATCAAAAATTCAGCGTTTTCAGGGAATTCTTAAGATACTAAGGCCCATATTTATACTCCCTTTGCGCAGGATTAGCATCATTTTTTTTTTTACGCTAATCCGGTGCAAACTTAACACCATATATATATTTTGACGCTAGACCCGTCTAACATCAAAACATCAGATTGTGCGTCATTTTCTGGATGCATAAAATCGCCTTGCATCAATGAGATGCAAGGTAGGCATTCCTGCCCAAAAAATGACTCAAACACCTGTATCCAACCGGGCAAAAATGGCGCACAGCTGGGAGGCAGAGCTGGAAAATGACAGAAATCGTGACTTGGGTCAAATTTTAACGCCTGACCCAGGCGTTAAAATGGGGCAAACACACCACTACTTAAAGAAAACTCACACAATCAACATCATTGCTCAAGAAGGAAGACATGGAGGTGCTACTCATGCAGCATGGCAGAACACGCAGAGCACAGGACCAACAGCAGCAGCTACCACCACACCAACATGGACCCCAAAGGCAACGCATAAGGACCAGGACAACCCTTCAGGGCCTCCGGGAACACAATATCATCCAGAGGTACAGACTCAACTGTCAAGCCATACAGCAGCTGCTGCGCCACATTGAGCCACAGTTAGCAGCCAGTTTGCAGGCACCCTACATTATTCCACCGGAGACCAAGCTGCTAGCTGTCCTGCACATGTTGGCAAGTGTCTCATTTCAAAATATTGGTGCCCTGGTTGCCGGGATTTCACAGCCCTCATTCTCCGCCTTACTTCCCAAGGTACTTGATGCCATCATCTCCCTCACACCCGCCACATCAGTTTCCCCAACACAGAGCAGAGGCAGTAGGAGACCAAACAGGGGTTTTATCAAATTAATGGCTTCCCGCACGTGCTTGGTGCCATTGACTGCACACATGTCCGGATTGTGCCACCTGAAGCAACCGAGCACCTATACCGCAACAGGAAGCACACCCACTCCATCAATGTGTAGGCCATTGTGGATCACCAGGGATTGTTCACCACCATCATGGCAAAGTATCCTGGGAGTGTACATGATTCCTTCATCTTCCGCCACAGCACCATCAATCAGCACTTCTAGGATGGACGCTATGGCAATGGCCTTCTTGTTGGTAAGTACAGAAACCTAGTAATTTACACACAGCACAGCAACCCTGTAGGACACACAGGACATACACCACTACATTGACACGTGACCAGGAAGACACTGAGGTATGACACTGGTAGTCATGTTTGATACCCTGAGCCAATGGGATACACACCTATGGACAAATGACAGCTGCAAATAACAATAGATGTCACTCTAGAGCCACAAGGGACCAATTTAAAACCATACAGTGACAATGACATGGCCTTAACTGGCAGTACAACTTGGACGATGAACCATTCAATATCACATAAGGCCACAGTCAATCCCACACAGTTCCAAGCAATACGTCCTGTGTAAGGGGTGTATAATGTGTGTTGCTGCAGGTCAAACACCATGAGACACATAGCATGATGACGCTGACTCAAATGAAGGTGACATGGAATTATTGAGGCAGTACCAACATCTCACATCACTTCTGGGATGAGTTTGCCAGCTAGCAATAAGGAAGTGGACTGTGCTATGAAAATATGTTGATGTGACACTAATGCAAAGTGCACACTGCTATACATACTGAATGAGACAATTCCCCATATACATAACGGATGTACAGGGAGATGAACCTTCCTACACTAAACACTTCACCCCCACAACTAGGTCAGCCAGCTCACCTGGAGCAAGATCAGTAGTGTAGGTGCACGGTTGCACATGAGCCAACTGGGCGAGGGAACAAAAATAGGTTTGCATAGAACTTGTCACTTATGGAATAATTGTGCATTGTCAACACTTGAGTGCTGCCAACGTATGAAGATGTGTTGTGCATTGTCACCTAGGCAAATCAAAGGGCCTCACTGTTACATTTCACCCGCAATTACATATGTCTAATTGGATGGGATGTACAGGGCATATAGTGCAACCATGTTACCACCACAGTGGAATCTATTGTGTGTGTGGAGGTATCATGTCACCTCCAGTGAATGCACAGACACATCTTTCTCACTACATAACGCATGGGAGATGCACACTGAACTGCAAGTTTCTAAATATATCACAGATATCAGACCAATTAGCCAAACACCAGGTTTGCTAGTTAAACAACCCAATGCAGAAAGAACATCACAGAAGCCTAGGATCCCACACAATACCACAAACACATATGAGTCACAGATGACACAAGATAACAGCTGTCATGCAAAGTGATATTCCCGGTGCAACCAACAACAAAATACTTACCCCCATTTTCTCTTTCAGCTGATCAGGGTTACAGGATCCAGCCATGGATCATGACCCCATTTGCCGACCCAAGCACAGCAGCAGAGCGTGCCTATAATGAGGCACATCATAGGACACGCACCATAGTTCAGATTCAGGTGCCTGGACATCACCGGAGGCAGCCTCCTATGTTCCCCAGAAATGGTCTGCAAGATCATTGTGACCTCTGCCATCCTGCACATCATCTGTGTGAGGAGGAACATTCCCCTAAATGAACCTGAAAAAATGCATGAAGAGGAGAAGGAAGAGGATGCTCTCTGGGAAAATGAGGGGGAGCATCCTAACACAGCTGCAGGAATGCGTAGCAGACAACAGATCGTACAAGTTATTTTCCAACTATAGTCACTATCACCACTTTGTTATGATATGGAATTGCAACACCTCACTTCATCACTCAATTATGCTCTTGGTAATTATTTATGCATCATATGATCTCTAGGAATCAAAATCAGATTATTGCCTCATGGAGCATTGCAAAAAGACAAATTTGCATACTTCAGATGCCATATCACGATTGATGGGTATGAATGTACAGCAAACATCACACACAGTTTTTATGAAACACATCTTGTCTAATTCACATTTGAAGGACAATTTCATAGGACCACAGCTATGAGACACATCCATGTTGCCAACATGGTCCATTGCAGAATATGACACACAACTAAGACACCATCAATCATAAGACAAAAAAGTGCATCATACATGAGGCAGTGGATGTGCAATTGCATTGGTAACAGGAATGTGTGACCAGACCCTTGACAGCAGTAAGTGTGACATCAGCTATCTCTGCAAGGAGCATGTGTGACACGAAGTGCATCAAACCTGAAAATGGATAGCACAAGTGCCCCAGGTATGACAAGCATTGCTCACAAGACATGCCCTGCGCAGTCCATCCCAGGTAACAAGTCCTGCCACTGCCATGTTTTAAGTCTCTGCCCACTCTTCTCTAGGGGGCGCTGTAAATGGACTATCTGTACCCTGAGAATCATCATCTACACTCACCCAGACTCCCATTCTGACTCCTGTATGCCTCCCTCTTCAGTATGGCATGCCATAGTTCTAGTTCATCAGTCTGCATGGACTTCAGGTCCCATAATGCACTGCCTGGTAGTCGGTAAGACCTGTAATCTGCTGTCCATTGCTTCCCATGTGAAAGGTCTGGCTGGCCCCTTGAACTGGATTCTCAACTCCAGGACTTGTGAGAGACTGAAGCTGCACACACTCTCATGCAGACCAGCCATTTGACTCTGCCCTGCCCTTGCTGTTGCCTGGAACTGCTTAGAAGCTGCCATTTCCAGAATCTCCTTGTTGTGCATTGGAGTACAAATCATTTGTGTAACAGAGCCTTTGGGGGATTGTGTAACAGTGCAGAGTACACCAGAAACTGATCTTTGTTCCCACAGTATTGTTACTGCTTGTCCCAGTCAGGCTCTGCTCACTGTATATTTGCCTTGTTCATGTTTGTCCCTGACAGAGCCTGCATCCTGTTAGCCAGACTGGTTCCAGTCTTTGGGTTAACCAGAGACGTTCCCTGTGGCTACATTTGCCTTATAGTTGGTTTCCATGCCCTCTGTTTCTTCTTGGGGTATTGTGTCTGGTAGGTCTACGATCAGTCCTCAAATGTATAGTATAGTTTAATTTGTTTTCTTATTGTGTTTTGTTCTGGGACATGTTTTCAAAGGGGTAAATCCAGCCCCCATCCCTTGTCTGGTTTTGCTTGCTTTCATTAATGCCGAACAGTGACAATGTGCTATGGCTGTATGCCTGGATTTGGTACTGTTCCTCCAGCCCAACAAACAAGGGCTGCTAATGTGTATGTAAGGACAATACATGTTTCTGCCCTGACGGTCCAGACACAGATTCACTTCTGCCACCACCTTTTGATGGGGCTTGCGTGGTGACTAGCTGTGAAATTATTCCGCACCCTGTGTACAAATGTAGTGATGAAACCTGTCTGTTTTCTATTACTGACCCATAACGTATTTGAGCACACCAAGGTTGCTCTGTCGTCAGCCTTCTGAAAATTCTGCTGTACCATAGCTGCCCTATCCCCTTGCATGCCGTTAGGTGATCTTTGGCTTTAGGTCAAATCTACTTTGAAGGATACTCTGTTAATTCAAGGGTTGGCTCCACAGACTCATGGCTAGACCTACACGTAACTGTTACACCATGGAGGCCAATACTGACACAGGGTACACATGGCCACACACTTGAACTGGACACCTTTGTGCAATGAACCACTGGAAATAAGTGAACACATGCAGCATGGTCTGCTTGTCCACCACAGCCACAGGAGAAACATAGGTCATTTACATGAGTCAAACAGTGGTGTACATAAAATGTTTATTATTGGAATTGAGACTCTGTGCCACAAACACAGTACCTACCTAGCATGTTCAAATGCCTGACTCATGGGTAGTATACACACGAGTGACCATGAAGAGGTAGCCAACATTTCATGACATGTGAGGGGTAACATATCTGACATAGCCCTCATCAGCCGTCCTCGATCTTTTCTGTGTATAGTTAGTCATGGGAAATGTATTGTCCCCAATGCCAAGCAAGTACACACAGCATAAGAGGCAACAGATATTACAAACACATATCATGACTGATGTACCTCATAGAAAGGCATCTGATGGTTATACACCTTTGTAACACATTAATACATGCACATTACACCAAATGTTTTGCATGCCGTTCCCACAGAGACACACAAATAATTTGAACAGACAATTCACACACAAAACACACAGGCCGTGATACATTTTTTAGTAGGGTAGCCTTGCTGTCCTCTATTGATGCAACACCTGTGCAAACTTGAAAAATCCTATTTAATTACCAAAGTTTGTGCTGCTGTTGTGTCAGTTAAGAGAGCTAATCCTGCACAACAACATGAGTATTATGGGTCGCAGTAGTATGGTCCGCCACATGTGCCCAAACACTAGAACACACACTGCAGGTCATACCATCCTATCTTTGTCTAGTTATAGGCTGCATGCATGTTAACCTTAGAAAAATGACTCAAACACAGTTTAAGACAGAATTGTGTAGGCAAATGCGTAAAAAATGACGCATATACGTAAAAATAATGATGCATATGCATTAAAAATAACGCTTATGGGTTAAAAAATGACGCTTATGCATTAGAAATGATGCATATGCGGTTAAAAAATGATGTGTATGTGTTAAAAAATGACGCTCATGCACATTATACATCAATTGGTCCCTAGCGTTAATTCCACCAGCGCACCCGAGGCATGCGGATATCCATTCAAAATGTATTGATCCTTGAATGCACGGGAATTTTAAGGCATATGTGTAAAAAAATATTGACGCAAACCCCGTAAGTGTAAAAAATTTACACACAAGACAAAAAACGGGCCCCAAATGAGACAGGAAGTGATGTCATAGGATATCCTGTTTGCAGAAATGATACAGTGAGTGTACTTTCACCTTCACTTTGCAGTCTGTGATTATTCTAGACTGTGTGGCTGTGTTTTGACTTGTCTATCTGTGAGTATTGGGAATTTGTTTCCTGTGTGCTCTTTATATTGTCTTTTGGTGTTTGGTAAGTGTCTTTGGTATCCTGTGTAAGTGTATTTGTGTCATTTATTATATTTAGATTTGTCTTTGTTCTGTTTGTGGGTAGTATTAGTTGGGGAAGTGTTGGGCTGTCTGTGGGTTAGATAAGTTTCCTTTTTCTACCTCCTTTCCCTGTTTTTCCTTCTTTACCTTTTTATTTATTGTTTTGTTGTGATGTCGGGAAGGCTACGGCTGGGGCGTATGGTTGAGGAGGAGCTAGGGGCACTTGTGTGGCTGGTGTGCCACTTCCTCCCCCTGATGTTGGAGGCCATGTGATACATGGGTATCACACAGAGGCAAGAAGGCTGAGGTGGGCAAAGGTGCTGTTCCACCTGAGGTGCATTTTCAACACCCAACGCAACAATCACCAGCTGAAGCATCGCTGGGTTGACCTGGTGGCCAGAGAGCAGGACCTGCTGGACCACCTGGGTGTGGTGATTGGTGACCCTGATGGTGAGTACCAAATTGACTAATGTGTACAGTACAATGCTCTGGAGTGACAGTAGCAGATGTTGTGACATGCTGCATGCAATGTTTGTGGACATGTGGAATGCAAGTTGAACAAACTGTGAGTGTACCAGCAATGGGATGTATTTCACAAGGTAATACATGGAAACAATGTAGTCCACAGTTTTTTGGAACCATGTCCGAACAGTATTCAGGGCCATACGCATCAAGCTCTTCATGACCTTCAATATTATCTTAGGCCCATATTTCTACTTTGATTGCGCTGCATTTGAGTAATTTCTGGACGCAAAAGTTGCGCACACTTGCTACATTCAAATATATTTTGCTAATTTGCACAGCTGTTGAATCAACAAATGAAGCAAATGCGACAGAAAATAAATTACACATCTGGCCCTAATTTCACTGTTTCTGTATGTTTACGTCTGGACAAATAATCATTCACATGGCCAAACCCAAATGGTCCATTATGCTACTAGATTGCATTGGCACAAAACAGGGTCATCTCATGGCATTTCGGAGTAGGCATTGAAATTCTATCATTGAGTAGCATGGCCCAACATTTTTTTTTGCTTGGGCGCAATTGCTGGGACTGAGCTAGTGCAGTTACCATCTGTGTCGCTTTGGTTCCAAACCCATTTTCTAAAGTGAAAGGATCAGAATGGGATCCATGCTCTTTGTGAATGCATGATCACAAACTATTTGTGAGCATGATGTAGTGCAAGGGACCACTGACTGCTTCCATGATACTATTTTAGTGAAGAAATAGGTTGTTATTTTACTTTTGGTACACCCCTGCTGAAATACTGCAGCATTTCTACAAACATCAGCTTCTCAGTATGAAGGCAGTCACAGACCTGGTGGTCTGTTGAGATCAGCAGGCCAGCATTCCTGTGAGTGCCGCCATTCCCTAGGTGTTTTCAAATAGAGACCTACCTCATCATGATTGCAGAAGTAGGACATTTGCTACCCCATTTTTTATTAGCGGACAGTGTCAGTTAGGGTGTACTACCACTGATTACCCAACTTGGCAATTCAAAGTTGCTGATTCTGGCAATGTGTGATTTACAAAACCTGATATAGGTACACAGGGCCCAGAGTAACACATTTCAGGTGCAATGACTACACCTGTACCCATGCATTCTGTCAAGGATGATCAACTAAGACACTGTCAGCATACATCTTTTTGCTGTTTTGAATCAGAATAGTGGCCAATCCATGTTTAGCGTAACATTGTCATCAAGTAACACACAGGATACCTGCCATCATATTTTCATAGGGGGCATATATGGCTCAGGATACACTGTCAATGTGGCATACGTAACCTACATACAACACAGGAACACCTATTATGGACCACTAAGAGAACAATAATTCCTAAACACAAATCAACCCACATGAGCATCACACAGTTACTCATTGTCCCTTGATGCACAAGCCACAATACCTGTGTCACTGGTATTGCAGTGCACCAGGAATGTGGCATTGTATGTGTCTCCCAATTACAAAAGATTAAATAGAGTACCCTCTTGAATGAATTAAGCACGAAATTGAGTAATCATGTTTGGCATCACATGATTGTTAGGACCAGTGCATGTGTGCATATGTGTGTCTATCACTCACTGGAGTGACAGTGTCAGTGTATGTTTGCAGTAGTACGTCTGTTGGGGTATCTACAAGCCTGATGTACAGCTCTATCATATAAAATATCACACACAGTGATTTGTTGTTCCAACTTTTGTACAGTGAGCAGACATTGAGCACATATCACCCTTCCATGTTTTACAGGTGGACCAGCCCCTTATTCAATAGGTGAAGTGGCTCGATTTGCGGACCCAGACATATCCAGTAAGTGTTAATATGTTTGTTCTGTGTTGTGTTTGCAGCTGTTGTGTGATTGACTCCTGTGTGTTGGACTTATTGCAAGATATGATGAATTGGCACTTGATCTGATATGTGACTTGACTGGAGGCTGACATAGTGTTCCATGGAAGAGTTAGAAATTCACTGGCAGAGACTCATATATTGAGAGTCGAGTGCTGCGGAATAGGCATGGGCTGGTGAAGAAGGTGGTTTTTTGCTACATGTATGCCAAAAATTTATTTGGAGGTGGCCAGTGTCATATTTAGTCAGCAAGTCATACCCTAATTCACACAGAACAGTGATGCATCAGTCTTACACACCAACTCGTGCATCCATGTTAAAGAATGAACAAGTAGGACTGTATGGGTGACTGTCCCACAGCATCTAGCTCCACATGTTGTACTCCATTTATGTGGCACTTGAGTGAAATGTCATAGACGTGCACGCCGGTCAAGGCCAGTTGGGTGCTTGCATCAATGTGGTTGATTTAGGAAATGTGTCAGTGAGATCTGATGTTGATGGTTGTCCACAAATAGAAACATGAATGTAGATGTGATTGTTCAATGGTTGACTCAATCCTAGCTGGCAGGCTTCCTTACCTGTGGTGGACTGACTAAATCCATGTAAAGCTGGATAAAGCTTTGTGGTTGTCTTTGATGGTTGAAAATATATATTTCATGCCCATCCCCCGTGAGGCACATGTTTAGGGGGAGGAAATATGTGTAGCTAGGTGTGATGGTCACAGTGTAGATGACAGACATGTAATTCAAGCATTCATGTGTGCCAAACTACAATGCCCCCTTATGATTACCAATGGCATACCATCCTTCCAGTTCCATATACAAATCAGAGGTCTTGTGTGCCTTGAATTTGATCCAAAAGATAGGGATTAGTTGGCCTGGCACATGTTGAGTACTTGCAGCATTTGTTATGAGGCGAATAGCACTACAAATATTCACAGATCATTTAATTAAGTACACACCTTGTTGTGCATTGCTGTGCTGTTAGATAGTTGATGGGTAGGCTGCGTTGGCATGTCATTCCTCAGAGACATTCTATCATCTATACTGCGATTTGGACTGCATGTGCTATTTGTGAGGAAGTGATACATTATCATCTGTACATGTATAACACAATGATGTCTCTAATGTTTGCCTGTCTCTATTTTTACAGCTGCCAACATAACTGCACAGGAAATCTGCGAATTTCAGAGGAGGGCAGTGTGGTACCGACACATCCTCGATGTGGAGGCTGGGTTCCGTATGATGGCTAGGCGGTATCGTCATGAGAGAGCCACAAGGGCATGGAAGGCATTTAGCCAAGGGGGGCCAGCATTGGCCTCAACTGCCACCACCACAACAACTCAAAGCACAGTGGACACTGGGATGACAGCCACTCCAGCTGGTCCCTCAACCTCATCAGCCCAAGGCCCTACAGCAGCACCTTCTGCACCTCCACCTCCTACCTTGGCACCAGAACCTGCTACATCAAGTGCTACACAGACAACCACAGTTGCGGTAAAGGACATGGCAGATTTCAGAACCCTACAACGTGACATGCAACTTATGTGGCGCCGCATGGACACTCTGCAGCAGGAGGTGGCCCGCAACAGCAGGAGACTGCGAGGGATAAGGAAAATCCTGAGGAGGGCCAATCTTTGAACTTATTGATCCTCACCCCTAAATCCGTCCCCTCCCGCCTCTTTCCTCATCCTTTTTCGTTAGTGGGTTTAGGGGGCTTAGTGTTAGGTTAGAATAGGCTGTTACTTTAGTTAGGATGAGTGGTTTGGCGGTGGGGGAGTTATATTATTACATGTTTGTTTGCGGGTGGGTGGAGGATGATGTTGTGGTTTATGGGTATTATAAAAATATATATATATATATATATATATTTGTTTAGGATTAGTTAGTATGTGTTTAGGTTAGTATATGTTGTCTTACAAGTGTCCCGTCATATAAGGGGGTCGGGGGTTGATGTTTAGAGTGTTTAGTTACATGTGGTAAGTAAGTTTAGCTTAGGGTAGTTAGGGCCAGTTGAGGGTAATGTATAGTTAGGATAGGTTAGGTTAGTTTAGGTGCTTGCCATAGTTTAAGTTTCCTTTCATACATATATAATAAAGTTTGCTGTACTCCTTTACAGTATGTGTCATATGCTTGGGGATGAGGGCCTTTGCATGAGTGTACAGTGTAAAATTTGTGTTTGCCTGTGTGTTTCATCCTGTATCGACATCCCATTCTTGACATGGTTACTCCCACTTCCAAATGAGCGGTCACATTGGAAGCTACAACATAGCTACTTCACTATGCACCTGCCATCCATTGCACCCACCACTCAAGGTAACTATGGTTCCCAATGTGTTGTAGAGGTTGGTGTGATTTTCAAACTGTCATCGTTTGAGTCCTGTGTTGGAATCTTGGGCACTGTGAGACGTCTGCATGCAGCCTGATGTTCATGTGAACTCTGATAAACTGAGTGGTGTCATTATCTTATGAAGTTCAGTATACATAAATCACACCTATGATTTATTGCAATGTACTCCCAGGTGACGTTATTGTCCATAAACTCGTACACATCCATTCCTGCAGTATGGTGTGGGTGTGGGATTAAAGTTTAGAGTCATATGTCACATACATAATGATTGTCTTGTAGGGAATGTGGGCCACATTGAATTTCATCTTCTAGATACTTTGGACCTGACATATACATTTCTACACAGCATTATACTGTTCGTGATGCTTTAACTTCAGAAATAAGCCAAAGGCAGCACAGATGATGATAAAATCCAGACGCTTGTGCATAGGTATCAGCCCACATTCTTTTGACACTATTGTATTGACATTCTGTGGCCATTGACATGTTACATGCATCACAAATCTCCTACACAGTTGATGTGCCACATTACACAGAGACAAAGTGGTTGTGTAGGTGCTGTTTATTTTAAAGTGCTGTAGTTACAGAGTCCAGGATTGTAAGTCCATTAGTGTCACGCCCTCTATTGTGATGCAACACAAGTGCAATGGTGAGGGACATGTCATTGAACATGCTGTGATGGAGTGTCTTTCAGTGCAGAGGAACATAAATTGACAAATAGGTAGTGAGAGACAACTGCAGTCCGTAGTTGTAAGGTAAACAGTGTGCTGGAGAACAGTGCATGTTACCAACTGTAGTAAGACTGTTATGTTCACAAGCACAGGACATAGGAAAATCAGTGCCCATGAGGCATGGACTGGTGCTACCGGGTACTCCTACGGCTGAAGGTGATCTGTTCAATGTCTTCATCTTCTGATGTGTGTGTCGTCTCCTCTGCCCTTGGTGGTGGTGGGTTTGAGAGGGCAACACACACTTCAGTGTTTGAAGACGTGGAGTCAGAATTCCCGGTAGCTGCCAACTGTGGGGCTATTAAGGGCATTACTGCAGCAAGGATGAGCTGCTGGTTCTTGAGTATAGCAGCTACATCACTGTGGTAGGCAGCCAGGTCAGCTCTGAGGGGGTCATGATTGCAGTCATGCACGCAGTGAAATGTTTGGGATGCCAGGTGTTGTGGCAACTCCCTAACTGCTGTGGTGAAATCCCTCACACACTGGTGTAGTCCTTGCAGTAGGGGTTGTTGGACTTGCATGGCTGCTGACTGTTCTGGGGATGACATCATGCACATGCACATCCCCTCAAGGCTGGCTGCCATATTTTGCATCCCCACCCGCACCTCCTTGGCCAGCTCCTGCTGTACTCCCACTACTGTCCTCTCAAAGGTGGTACCAGTGCCATCAGAGTCCTCAGCTGTGTTGGAGCTGGCAGGTCGTACTACTGGGGTGGTTCCTCTGTGATGGCTGCTACATATGTGCTCCTCCTTGGAAGTGCAGGTGGTGTCTGGAGGGTTCCAAGGACATCTTGGAGGGTTTGCTGGCTAATGGTTGTCAGCTCGTCATCCATGTCATCAGGATAGTCCAGGCCAGGCATATCCACAGGAGAGCCATCGTCCTCTGCAATGAGATATTGTACAATTAGTGTGTCTGTGTTGTGGCGGTTGTAATGTGATGCCACTGACTTCCTATTAGTGGAACATTATAATCTTGTTTCCTGTTCATTGTTCCTGTCATTAATATTAGCATTCTCACAGGCCTATGCTCCACCCGCATATCACATGTAGTGTGGGCAGTTTGAGGAATTGTCTGTGTCACATCCTCTAGGTGTAGGTTCAGTCCAAATTGTGTGTTGCCACCTTCTTGTCCTACTCAGCCCTCCCTCTACTTACATTAGCCTGGTGAGGCATTGCAATGCCTCTGGGTGTTCTGATGCCACTTGCACCACACATACCAATATAGGACTGACCCAGTCTCTGATCTTTCACATGCACCTATACGTTGCTGAGACCTAGCACATACCATGTATTGCATTGGCATGACACGATACAGGTGTCTGCATAGGTAGTGTGTCATGTTGATGTTTGCCAATGTGTGCTAAATTGGATTGCACTGATGGGCCTGGCAGTGTTCCATTTCCTCTTATGACTGTGTGGGTGTGTTTCACTAGCTAGACACATATGTCCTCCCCCTCAATGCTGTTGTCTTAGCAGTATGACAGTTGAGATGTTGCAAGGTGGCACTGCAGCTATTGTAACACAGGCACGGGGTAAACCCTGGAATGGGCAGCATGGGTATGATATTACTGCTGTGTACTTCATAATGTAAGTAACAATACATGATTTTTATTGCTCCTATAGACATGAGTATTTGACAGGATTTACACTTTGTTAGGAATTGAAGGGGATTGGTCACATCGTCACCCTGAACCCTCTATTTTGGGTGTGTTTGTTCCATAGGCACCTAACTGCCATTTGCTACTTGACCAGCACACACAGCACAGGAGGTAGTGGCAACGTTGTCAATGGTAAATGCCACTTGCGGATATGGCCTGAGACTGGACATTGTCCCCTAGTTCACGTTGTGATAATACCAGCTGTCCTGTGACAGCAACCCAGTTTTACATTCTACCCTAGCCTCCTGGACTGGCTTTGCCTTTCCAACAGCCTTGGCATGACAGAGTACCCCCATACAAAGGTTGTTGGTGTTGTGCTGTGCCCCTGGTTTCCCCTGCACAGCCCATGCACCTGTGCCATGCCCCTTTGCCCTTTCCACTGCCTGATTTCCATGGCTGACATGCATTGTGTAGTAGGTATGTACCTCCCCCTGCTTGCAGTTAACATTTAGGCACTTTGGTCCTTGCATATGAATGATAGACAAAAAAAATTGGGAAGAAAATTAAGGGAAAGAAAGCGCTCTCAACATTCCCCTCCTTAGTAATAAAGATATAACCAGTTCAAGGCATTTTGACATCTTCCTACAACCGTTTGTGACTAACCTTCCTTCTTTCATTAAGGATACCAAGCATATCCTTAGTATCCTTACAGATATCACCTGGGAACAGGGTATGGTACTAGTGACTCTCGATGGAACTTCATTATATACGAGTATTGATCATGGTTTAGGTATGATTGCCTTGCGCCACTTCTTGTACAATCAATCAGCCAGTCTATATGGTCACACTAACATGATATTGGAAATGGTTAAAATGATTCGGGATAATAACTTCTTCCTTTTGAAAAGAGAGTGGTTTCGTCAAAAAAGAGGTGTGGCTATGGGTTCTCGTTTATCGCCAGCATATGCGAACCTCTTTATGGGGTTCTTAGAACAAAGGGTGATTTGGGGCCAGGAGGGTAATGCTTGGAATTCGGATATACTTTTTTGGGGTCAATACATCGATGACTGTATTATGATTTGGACAGGAGATATTATTAAACTGAATTAATTTATCGACTATTTGAATTCCAATGATTTGAACATCAGATTCACTTGGTAACACAGTACGACTAGTATCACTTTTTTGTATGTAGAACTTTTCATTCATAAGGATAAAATTGAGAGTCGCTTTTATAGAAAAAGCACAGCTTGTGACTCAATACTGCACGCAACAAGTTCACATCCTAAACATCAAATTCATCCTATCCCCTATGGTGAAATGGTGCGAGCCAGGAGAAACTGCAGTTTGGAAGTGGACTTTAGGAAAAATATTGAGGATATGGAGGCTAGGTTCAAATCACGGGGCTATCCTTCAGGTATCTTGGATAAAGCACGTAGCAGGATTATGCGCTTAACTAGGGATGACACCTTGACACACAGACACAAAGCCACCAATACTAACTTCCGATGTGTAGTCAACTATACACACGCTTCTGCAGCCCTACGAAAGTGCATGAGTAAACATTGGCACATACTTAAGGCAGATACAACTCTGAAAAGTGTAATTTTGGACTCACCTACGTTCACTTACCGTAGGGGAAGAACGCTCAAAAATATATTATGCCCCAGCTATTCAACTACTTTTCAACAAGACAATTGGCTTACAAGTCGAAGTAAGGGGTTCTATAAATGTGGACGCTGTGGGATGTGTAAATGGAGTCGATCAGGGATCTCCACTTTTAACAGCCAGGGGGGTGATCAATTCTGCATCATCTCAAACATCACTTGTGACAGTAGCTTTGTCATATATATGATTGTGTGAAAGTGTGGTCTTTACTATGTAGGCAGCACCATCAGACCTCTAAAAATGAGAATAAGTGAAAACTACAGAGCTCTTAGACAGGGGGATGAACGATATCCCATAGTCACACACATGTACCAATGCCCGAAACAGAGGGTCAAACCAAGGCTTTTGAATTTTTTGGTTTTGAGACTGTACATATTAATCCGCGGGGAGGCAATAGGGAGCTAGCACTTAGGAAAAGGAAATGTTATTGGATTCTCAAACTAAGAGCTGTGGAGATGGGCCTTAACACCAATTACGAGATGGAATATTATTTGGATTAATATTGAAGCTGTTATATGCTCTAACTTCTTGCTGAAAATATAGGGGGTCATTCTGACCTCGGCGGTAAAAGGCGCTTACCGCCAGTCAGAAGACCGACATAACACCGCCGCGGTCGCGGTAAACCGCCACGGTCATTCTGACCCGCAACTGGCAAACCGCCAAAAACCCGACATCAACAAAAGTCCGCCACACCAACGGCCAGCGAAAAACTGGCGATGACCAAACCTCCACCGTCACGCCAACAGAAATACGCCCATTCCATTCCGACCCACAAATCCCCGCAGCAGTCTTTCAACCGCGGTATTCCATTGGCGGTACACACCGCCGCGGTCAAAATACACACACCTTTACAAAACACAGCCACATTGGACAATTCAAAATACACACACCTGAGACACATACACACAACACTCCCACACACCCAATACAATATAAAAAACACACCCACATCACCCACAAACCCTTACGACCACAACTGCGACTGAAGGCCAGAGAGAGACAGCACAGAATAGAGTACACCATCACACAGAGGCAAATCACAACATCACCCACACAATATCCACGCACAAAACACCACACACCACCACACTCACCACACTCTACAACACATACCCCACCCCACACCTCAGCCACACCACCCCATGGCACCCCAAAGACACCCCAGGTTATCTGACGCAGAACTCAGGGTCATGGTGGAGGAAATAGTTTGGGTAGAGCCCCAGCTCTTCGGGACACAGGTGCAGCACACCACCATTGCCAGGAAGATGGAGCTATGGCAAAGAATAGTGGACAGGGTCAACGCTGTGGGACAGCATCCACGAAATCGGGACGATATCAGGAAGCGGTGGAATGACCTACGGGGGAAGGTGCGTTCCATGGTATCAAGGTACAACATCGCGGTGCAGAAGACTGGCGGCGGACCCCCACCTACTCCCCCAGAATTTACAGCATGGGAGGAGCAAGTCTTGCACATCCTGCATCCTGAGGGCCTCGCAGGAGTAGCTGGAGGAATGGACTCTGGTAAGTCAAATCTTCACTACTTCATTCCCCCCACCCCACCTGCATGCCAAATCATACCCCCACCCTCACCCCCACCCCCATCACACCAACTCCTTGCAAATGGCTCACCATCACAACCCACCCATCCCAACACCTAGCCCTGCATGCGTCCACAAAGCATGGACACCCATCACCAAAGCATGCCCACTGCACATACCCATCTCCCCCACAAGCCACCGTCACAACAGCCCCCACAAGGGAATGCCAGCACTGGGGTACACGGCCACCCACCCATTGCACACTATGGCACACACAGAAGCAATAACCATACTCTTATACCCCTGCAGGACCCGAACGCCACCACACCGCCCAGGAGGGTCTAGAAATGTCCATCCCACCCCCAGAAGAGGCCCCCAGTGATGACAGCAGCTCTGTCTCCCTGGACCCAGATGACCAGCCCGGCCCATCGGGGACCTCGGGACAGTCGGTTCCCTTCACACAGCCACAGGCCACAGCAGACCTACCCCCCTCTGGGAACACCAGCACAGCTCCCACCCAGCGGGCCCATGCCTCTGTCTCCAGGACACGTCAATCAGCGGTGTGTCCACCACTACAGGGCACCCAGGTTGACCCAACAACAACAGGGACCTGGGGGCAGTGGTAGTGGGCATACGGTCCAGGGGACAGAGGCCCAGGGAAACAGAGGGAACTGGGAGGGCTGCTGTGCGACGGGGGGGACAGGCCCAGGGAACCCACTCTCCACGAGGCCCTCTCCTCCATCATGGGAGCATACCACCACTCCCAGGAGACGATGGCTACGGTACTGGCCAGGTTCCAGGAGATCCAGGTACTGCAGGAGGAACAGTACATGGGGTTCAGGGAAGAACTCCGAACCATTAGTTCCGCAATGGGGACCATCGTCGTGGCTCTTAACCAGATTGTCACCACATTGCGGGACCATGTGGCACCACAAAGGGCCCCTGTCACTAGCATGGACCAAGAACAGGCTACCACCTCCGCCGGCGCTAGTGGACAGGAGGCCCCCACACAACGACAGGCCACCAGAACCCCACCTCCTGCAGAAGAAGAACCACCCCGCAAGCGGGGCCTGAGATCTCGGAAGAAGACAGAGTAGGATGCCAAGACCCCCGCCAGCAAAGGATACCCCCTGATGTCATCCCACTGTCCCACATTGTCACTCTGTCCAACCTTAAACTGCCCCTGCTCCATCCTTCCACAGGCATATGGACAATGCACCTGTGAGACTGAAAATCTGGACTCTGCCATGGACATTACTCCACCATCACCCATCACCGATTTGCAACCATGTCCCTAAATTTAGCACTTAAATAAAATCACTTATTGCACTAAAAATATCTGGAGTCTGCTTGTATTTTGAACAAATGTATTAGACATAACGGTGCCAAAATGTTCAGTTACATTGTGATGACAACATACCACTGTCACACAGCTGTAGTCCATGGGCAAACAAAGCAGAGGTCACGCAGTGGGGCCCACATCTCTGAAAACGGAAGGGAAAGTCACAACTCAGTTAACGTAAACTGGGGGGAAACACAGACAGGAGAGAGGCAGGAGACTGTAAGTACATGTAAAATAGCGGTGTTGATTCGTACCTGTGTGCTATTGAAAATACTGTTGTATCACTGTGTCCCTGTTGTCTGTGTCGTCCCCGTCGTCTTCCTCCTCTTCACTCTCCGCAGGCTCCACAGCTGCCACAACACCACCCTCTGGACCATCCTCCTGCAGGAAAGGCACCTGGCATCGCAAAGCCAGGTTGTGAAACATACAGCAGGCCACGATGATCTGGCACACCTTCTTCGGTGAGTACATTAGGTATCCACCTGTCATATGCATGCACCTAAACCTGGCCTTCAGGAGGCCGAAGGTCCGCTCGATCACCCTCCTAGTCCGCCCATGGGCCTCATTGTACCGTTCCTCTGCCCTGGTCCGGGGATTCCTGACTGGGGTCAGTAGCCACGACAGGTTGGGGTAACCAGAGTCACCAATTAGCCACACACGGTGTCTCTGTAGCTGTCCCATCACATAAGGGATGCTGCTATTTCGCATGATGTACGCGTCATGCACTGACCCAGGGAACTTGGCATTTACATGGGAGATGTACTGGTCAGCCAAACAGACCACCTGGACATTCATCGAATGCTAACTTTTTCTGTTCCTGTACACCTGCTCACTTTCACTGGGGGGAACCAAAGCCACATGGGTCCCATCAATGGCACCAATGATGTTGGGAATATGTCCAAGGGCATAGAAATCACCCTTCACTGTAGCCAAATCGCCCACCTCAGGGAAAACAATGTAGCTCCGCATGTATTTCATCAGGGCAGACAACACTCTGGACAAAACCTTAGAAAACATAGGCTGAGACTTCCCTGATGAAATGGCCACTGTTGTTTGGAATGATCCACTTGCCAAAAAATGGAGTACTGACAGCACCTGCACCAGAGGGGGAATCCCTGTGGGTTGGCGAATGGGTGACATCAGGTCTGGCTCCAGCTGGGCACACAGTTCCTGTATAGTGGCTCGGTCAAGTCTGTATGTCAGTATGACATGTCTTTCTTCCATTGTCGACAGGTCCACCAGCGGCCTGTACACGGGAACATTCCTCCATCTCCTCGCAAGTCCCAGCGGACGGTGCCTAGGAAGGACAACATGGAGCACAGAGTCAAGCAAACCACAGGTACGTTCCCACAGCTTGCACAGTACACGATTTGCTATTCATTGAATGGCTTGTATGAGTGGCAATGCAAGGCCTAGGCATGTGTGACGCAGTAGAAATTAAGCCATGTGGGCCCTTGAAATGGCGGCTGACTGACCTGTGAAGTGTGACAATGGGATGTGAGGTCAATGCGCTGGCGTGGCACACCGTGGCGGTAGGCGGTCGAAGACCGTGGTGCAAAGCCGCATTGGTTAACATAGAACCCTAAGGGTTTCAGGAGCCAATGACGAATTGCGCCGGCGGTCGCGGTACGCACCGCCGCGGTACGCACCGCCGCGGGCGTGACCGCCATTTTCTATCAGCTTAATCACTCGACACCTGATCATCCACAGGAGAGGACCTATACTGCAAGTGCTGCTGTGACCTCGGTCTGGAAGAGACAATGGCTGCTGCGACTGGGGAAAGGGCCCCTGCCTTCACTTCTAAAGAATTGGAGAAACTCGTGGATGGCGTCCTCCCCCAGTATGCGCTACTCTACGGTCCTCCAGACCAACAGGTTAGTACACTGGGACCATGCTTTGTGGGCAATGCCTGGGTTGAGTGGGGTGAATGAACGATGGTGCGGAGGGGAGCGTATGAGGCATGCATCAAACGACAGATGAGAGCATGTGCCACATGGCAAGGGTGGGGATGGGGGGACACTCACATCGAGCATGCAGAAAATGATGATATTGTATTTTCTCTCCCTGTACGTGTCACATAGGTCAGCGCCCATCAGAAAGTCGACATTTGGCGTGCCATCGCCAAGGACGTCCGGACCCTGGGGGTCCACAACAGACGGGGCACCCACTGCCGCAAGAGGTGGGAGGACATCCGCCGCGGGAGCAGAAAGACCGCGGAGGCTCTGCTGGGGATGGCCTCCCAACGTAGGAGGGGTGCCACTCGTCAATTGACCCCCCTGATGTCTCGGATCCAGATTTGGATGGGCGCGTGAGGACATCACAGCAGACACAAGGGGGTGAGTACAAGCACATTCTACTATCTTAGCGCGCAGTGGAGGTGTCTGGGTGGGGGAGGAGGGATGTGGGCATCCCTAGGCCAGGGCGATTTCTGTAGGCTAGTCCCCTCCGTAAGGCATGGCCCTGTGCCCCCGCCCTCCACCTCTGTAGGGTGCCAAGTACAGCTATCCATGGCCTTGTGTCACCTATGTGTGCAGATGTCGTCCATTGGCATGTAGGCCAAGTCTCACTGATTGAGTAATGTACCCCAAGTGCGCGGCGTAGTGCAGGGGGCTTCTGTGTCTGTCCTCTCCGCCAACTGTGTTGCCAATGCATGCACTTAACATGTCTTTATTTCCCCCCCCCCCCTTTTTTGGTCTGCTCTTCCTGTTCATGTGTGCATTAGCATCATCTGGCGGAGGAGAAGTGGCATTGGAGCACGAGGGAGCTGCATCTCACATGGCCCCGGAGGGCCATGCAACGGACTCTGATTTCACCAGTGAGACGGAGGGCGAGGGGGGCTCCACAACGGGGACACGTGGAGACATCAGCGACACCGACACGTCCTCGGAAGGGAGCTCCCTTGTGGTGGCGGCAACATCCGTGCCCACTGCAACAACAGGTACAGCCGCCACCCAGCGCACCAGCTCCGCCCTCCAAGCAGCCCCTCAGCGTTTGCCCCGTGCCCGCTCGCACACCAAGGCGGGCATCTCCTTCGCCCCAGGCACCTCAGGCCCTGCCCCAGTTACCCCTGCTGCCCTCAGTGAGGAGGTCATTGACCTCCTCCGGACGCTCATTGTTGGGCAGTCTACCCTTTTGAATGCCATCCAGGGGGTGGAAAGTGAGGTGCATCGGAGCAATGCATACCTGGAGGGCATTCATTCGGGTCAGGCTGCCCATCAGCGATCGTTCAACGCTCTGGCCTCAGCACTGATGGCAGCCATTGTCCCTGTCTCCTGCCTCCCTCCTCCAACTCCCTCCACCCAGTCCCACTCCCCTGTTCCTCTGCCTATCCCAGACACACCTACAGACCAGCCTGCACACACCTCAACACCCAAGGTCAGCTCATCCAAACATAAGCACCACACATCCCACAAGCATTCACACAAGCAACATCCACATGCAGACATGCCAACAGCCACTGCCTCCTCTGTGTCCCCCTCCTCCTCGTCTCCCTCCTCCCTCCCTGTGACGTCTCCACTCACACTTGCATGCACCACTTCATCAGCCACTACGTCCATCACCAGCACACCCACCAGAACACTCCGCACACGTGCAGTCACCACCCCCACTGCCATTTACACGTCCCCTGTGTCCTCTCCCAGTGTGTCTGTCACCCCCTCTTCCAAACCACACAAACGCAGGCAGCCACCCACCCGACAGCCATCCACCTCACGACAGCCTCCGTCACAAGCACCTGCACCCAAAGACAGCAAACTTGACTCTCCTACAACCACATCCTCTTCCTCCACTCCCATACCCACTGCACCTACCCTTCCCATTGCTCCTAAAAAGTTTTTCCTCTCCAAAATTAACCTCTTTCCATCACCTGACCCACCCCCTCCATCTCGTAAAAGTCCAATCTGCACCTCATCCACCACAACCCCTGGACCTACAAGGACCATTGTCCAGGGATATTGGAGTCCACCACCTTCGAGGGCAGCTACATCGGCCAGCAGCAAAGGGACAGCCAGCCCACCCCCTGGGAAAAAATCCCAAAAAGGCAAGGTCCGGCGCGAGAGGACAGAGACGGCAGCCTCCACAGGCACCACCCTGGCACCGTCAGGGAGTGGGGTGCCACCTGGCACATCTCCAAAGGGAGGCAAGGGCCACAGAGGATCAGGCAAGGATGGCAAGGGCAGCACGGCCGACAAGTCCGGCAGCAGGCGAGCTGCCCAGGAGGGCCCCACCAGCCCCATTCCGGGGGTGAAGGAATACACCCACCGGCACGGGACACCAGCACAGGAGGGCCCCGCAAGCGAGAAGTCGGATGGCGAGTGAACACCATATATTGGCCGGATCTGGTGCCCTGGAGACACATGTGAAGAACCGCTGAACAGGGCCCTTCAAGACAAGCACCGCTGAACAGGGCACCGCCGTCTCAAGAACTGCTGAACAGGGCCCTTCAAGACAAGAACCGCTGAACAGGGCCCTTCCAGACAAGCACCGCTGAACAGGGCCCTTCAAGACAAGCACCGCTGAACAGGGCACCGCCGTCTCAAGAACCGCTGAACATGGCCCTTCAAGACAAGAACCGCTGAACAGGGCCCTTCAAGACAAGCACCGCTGAACAGGGCACCGCCGTCTCAAGAACCGCTGAACAGGGCCCTTCAAGACAAGCACCGCTGAACAGGGCACCGCCGTCTCAAGAACCGCTGAACAGGGCCGTTCAAGACAAGAACCGCTGAACAGGGCCCTTCAAGACAAGCACCGCTGAACAGGGCCCTTCAAGACAAGCACCGCTGAACAGGGCACCGCCGTCTCATGACCCGCTGAACAGGGCCCTTCAAGACAAGCACCGCTGAACAGGGCACCGCCGTCTCAAGAACCGATGAACAGGGCCCTTCAACTCTAGCACCGCTCCGCTGGGCCCTTCCTCTCAAGCACCGCTCCGCTGGGCACTTCCTCTCAAAGCACGCTCCGCTGGGCACTTCCTCTCAAGCACCGCTCCGCTGGGCCCTTCAACTCTAGCACCGCTCCGCTGGGCCCTTCAACTCAAGCACCGCTCCGCTGGGCACCGCCGTCTCTGCACCGCTCCGCTGGGCCCTTCAACTCTAGCACCGCTCCGCTGGGCCCTTCAACTCAAGCACCGCTCCGCTGGGCACCGCCGTCTCTGCACCGCTCCGCTGGGCCCTTCAACTCAAGCACTGCTGACACATTGGCAGAAGGGGCAGGCCCGGATCAGTGTCGGACAGGGCTGCACGATACACTCTGGGCACCAAGAGTCCTCCAGTACAGCTGGAGTCTGTCATCCACTTGAGAGACTGTGGCTTTGCACTCCCCAGGATGGCACAGTGGGCAACCCACCCAATGTAGAGACTTGAGAGACTGTGGCTTTGCACTCCCCAGGATGGCACAGTGGGCAAGCCACCCACTGTAGAGACTTGAGAGACTGTGGCTTTGCACTCCCCAGGATGGCACAGTGGGCAACCCACCCACTGTAGAGACTTGAGAGACTGTGGCTTTGCACTCCCCAGGATTGAACAGTGGCCGTGCAGGCCCCTCGTGGATCTGGCGTCGTGGACTCATGTGGCTGAGGTGCCCCCCCGTACCCTTCCCCCTGAGGTGCCTGTAGTTTTCCTATCTAATGACCCTGCAGTGTTCTCTCCTATGGATTCGGGTCTCATGTGTGGGCTTTGCCCATGTGTTGAGGACCATTGGCCCACGTACATTGACAGAAAGCCAATTTTGACGGGACAATTTACATATGTGTATATAGTTATGGGATGTTCGACTTACTTATTTACTTAGCCTTACAATATATTTGAATTCCAATAACATATTATTTTGTCTTTGCATTCTTCCGGGGGGTTTGGGGGTGTCACTCTGAATTGTTGCTCTGCATTGGTGTGTAGGTAGTTGGGGGGGGGGTCGCGTATGTGTGTGCCCGTATTCTTTTCTCCTCCCCCTCCCCTGTGTCGTAGGTGCAGTACTCACCGTTGTCTTCTGCGCCAGCGTTCGTGCTCCTGGTAGAGGAGCAGGTAGACAATTGCTGGTAGGATGTGTAGTTCTGGTTCCATGCTGTCCAGATTCCTCGTGGAGTGTGTAGGGTGAGCGTTTTCCCGTTCGTAGTCTGTTTCCGACGTGTTTTTATCGGCGGGGCTCCCGCCCCGGAAAAGATGGCGGATTGGTGAGTTGTGATAGGGTGGGCGGTACATTGTCTGCCGCCTGTCTGTTGGCGGTGACCGTCGCGCTGCTTGTCTGTACCGCCATGGCGGTCGGAGTGTTAAAGTGGTGGTCTGTGTTGGCGGTTCCCGCCAGGGTCAGAATTCAATTTTTTTGGCCGCCTGCCTGTTTGCGGGTTGGCCGCCGCTTTAACACCGACCGCCAGGGTTGGAATGACCCCCATAGTTTAGGATTATATCCTTATGTGCCCTTGTTATTGTTGTAGTTTAGGGCATCTAAATTCTTCATGGCGCCTCCGTCAGCGCTACCATCCATAGGAATATTCTCCCTCTTCTGAATTATTGGTCCAGAGTAATTTTCTAACGTCACTGCTAAGGCCATCTGTCAGTACTATCACTTTATGTGGATATTTCTCAATCTTTATTGACATACATGAGCTGATAACAGCATGACTTGGATCTTTTTTTGATATTTGTCCCGGTTGTTTATTGTATTTATTGCTGATATCATTATATTTACTGTCATGTGGGAATAATCGTATTGGGCTTATCAGTCAACTATGTTATATGTGCAGCAGGATTGCCTTTTCCTTGTTTGCTTTTCATTTGGAAACACATGTGAGAGGACAATTCAATGTGTCCTTTTTTGGTGTATATGGAACTATCCAATTTGGGGTTTGAAATGGGGATCATGGCACTAACGTGAGGGGGACCTTATAATTTATTATGGTGAATTACAGATGTTTTCTTTGTGAGACTCGGCTTTACTTATAGTTGTTTCTTTTCCTTTGGTGTTCATGACTTCATAACTTTTTCACATCTCAGTCTTTCACATGGAAGTAAGGTCGATTAATACATAAGGATATTGTTTTTTGTAACTATAAGATGGCGCCAGTTTACAATATGTGCAAATGGTGTATTTTAATATTCCCGCCATTTATCACATTACCATAATTTAGGTTTTCTTTGTACAGGGGAATAAGGATGTTACAGAGGTAAGAATAGATTGTATCTTTTCCCACTTTAAAATGGCGCTCGACTTCTCGGAATGATGTACCCACGTTCAAGATGGTCGAACGTGTATTTGGTGCAGTCTAGTCTCGCGAGAATTGACTGCAGCCGTCTTTATTTCAATGGACAGCAGGGGGACGCTGGGTTCGCCACTCGCTGACTGGAGCTTCTGATACAAGGCTCCGTTGAATGTCCTTTTGCTATCTTGATCATAGGAGGTAAGCAGGGGTTTTTAATCTAATTACGCGGTGATAGCATTACAGTATTTACTATCGGCATTACCGTTAGAAGTCCTTAAAACTTGCAATTTTCTTACCAACAGTGATATAGGTGTCTAAATGTACACCATTCGTCCCTTATGGAGTTTCATACACAGAGCCATCTAACTGTAGGTGTCTGTGTATAGTGTTGGGTTGGATACACAAGCTGCATCTTCTTTCTTTCCCTTTTACTCTCGTATTGACAATCAATTACTTTGTTTACAGTTCACTTTATATATACCAGAGGGATCATTTGGCTATGAAACTTCTGCAAATACTTTTTTTTTGCGCTATACCTATTTGAGGTATGTTTGTTTTACTTCAGAGTACTCCAGCATTTATCTAATATATATTATATATATATTGTTACTGCATGAGTTATGAACACTCACATATACTTAATTTACTAGGTCGTGTTTCTGATCCCTTTACTAAGGGTTTGGTGTTTAGCCTGGTCTTTGACGATTTTGTGGTTCTTTTTTTCTCTTTCTCCTCACGTGACTTGCCATGGTTTCTCATGCCTTCTCCAAATTGAATGGTATGATCTAGAGTTTTGCTCTATTATTACTTCAACACACACAGTTGTTTGTAATTGGGATTCACTAGAATGTAACAAGTGTGATGATCACTAAGTCACGTGGCTTTTTCTTCTTGTTTTGTCTGTACACAATTATTTCTGTCATGATTAATGTTTGTATTGATTCATGTGTATATTATATATATGTCTATTTTATCTTTATGTATTTTGATATTCTTTGCAGCCCTGAGGAAGTCACGGGGGTATTTCCTCCCATGACGAAACACGTGTTGGCTGTTTTTGTGTTCCATTAAAGATGAACTCTTCATCCAAAGGACTTCATTGGAAATTTTGTTCACTTATACGATCTATCTAAATTTGACTATTGATCTGATAATACAATATTTATGAACTATTGATCTTACATTTGCATTTCATGAGTGCCTTGGTCTCTGTTGGAATTTACCCTGCATATGTGTTGTTTCCTGGTAGTCTGCGTTGTCCTGTCCTGCGATTCCTGTGATGATCTCCTCTGGGATGACAGCTGCCACCATCTCGTCCAGGGCCTCCTGTGGTGCTGGACTCCCATCTCCAGTCAGCAGTGCTGCCTTCCTGTTCCTTGCCATTTTTTCCTTTGTCCTGCGCTTGCAGTCATGCCAGCATTTCATGCACTCCGTGACTGTTCTCCGGACCTCTGCCACAGTGTTGATCTTGTCGACAAGTTGTTGCCAAATTGCCTCTCTCCTCCCAATTGGCAACTTTGAGGTGATGAAAAGTTGATGCTGGTGCTCCATCACCTCTCTGACCAGTATTTCATGCTCCTCTGCACTGAAACAACACTTCCTTTTCTTCTTCTCCCTCTCACAGGTCTGGCTGGTTCATGGTCGATTGGGGTCTCCCTGGGGTCTCTCCTGGTTTCTGGGATCCATTTTAGGGCTCCTTAGCACTGTTTGCTGTGTTTGCGCCGCTTTTGATGCTAATGCGGTGGTAAATGGCGCATATCCGATTTGCGGTGTTGCAAACTGGATTAGAGACATTTTCCCTGTGTTAACATAATTTTGCTTTACGACACGGTGCAATGGTTAGAGTAAAAAAAAATTACTCTAACCCATGCTTTGCACCACCGTGCATCAAAGTATAAATGTGATGCCCGGGTGGCACAAAGAAATGTTGTTAGCCCGTGTTAAGTTTTTGACGCAAAACTGTGAAAAGTATAAATATGGCCTTAAGATTGTTCATTATGCTCAGCCCCTGTCTCGGTGATCTTTGTGTAGCCTTCTGGTGAAAGTAGATTCAGACTGGAAAATTGACCATTCCACATGTCCGAGGATAATGAATTCCATTTTGTTTTGAATTAAAACATGTAATTAAACACACACATAGGACATTCGCTTCCTGGTATGAGCTAGAGAAATTGCCCTTGTTAGGTGAAATGTAGGGTGATTTTCAAGGGAAGCTGGTGAAGTAGCTAAATGGGGTAAACAATTGCTGCTTACATCTGAACATAATATTTAGTTACAGTTTCTAGTTCTGAAATATAACTCTACTGAGCCATTTTAACTGATTAGGGCATTATCAAAACCAGATACATAAAGCCCTAGGACTTCAAAAAATACATTGTCACCTTATCTTTTTTCTCACCAGAGTCCTTATGTATTATCAGCACCTTGAAGGTATATATCCTGCAGCCCAGTGATTTGAGTCTTCACAACAGAAGCCCACTCCTCCAAACTTGAGATCACCATAAGATGGAGTCAACACCACCAATACTTCTTAGGTGTGTGCCTGTCTCACCCAACCCCTCAGAGATAGTCTGCACTTGAATGGTAAAGTATTTGTTCAATTCATAAACAACCCCCCAGATTGGGTTTGGAGCTGCAAAACAACAAAGTAATTGCCTTCTCTTGCAGGAATATCTCTCTGCCTGAGGACCACTGTGTAGAAGGGTAATGTAGTGAGGGTTGCCTTGTGGTAAATAAGGTGGTATGGCTATCACTATGACCTGGTAACCCTCTGACAAATGTGTTGCATCCAAATTATCGTAATGGAGGTCCAGTGTTTCAACCCAGCTTACTATGCAAGCTGAGGAATTTGATGAAAGTGCTTCCTAGTCCACACCTTAATTCTTTGACTGCTATTGCTAGCGCAGGTGTTTTAATAAAAATTAATAATACATGTTTATGTATTCTGAATAATAAGTTTGTGTAGAAAATGTAATAAAGTAGAAAAATAATGCACGCATATGAAAATGTAATTACGAAGAATGGCCACCAATGTTAACAAAATGTACTAACCAATGATTTAATATTATAAAATGTTGAATATATGTTAGATTAAGGTAGTAGTATGTCATTTTAAGGGTTATGGAGTAAGCTTTAGCTTTATTAATTGTAGGCCTTAACTTAACGAGTGTCATTGTCTACTTGCCAGGCCTCATGTCAAAGCTGTATTTCTTAACGTTTAATAATTGGCTGTCCTAGAGAGTTAAACTGTGATTTCTATTGTATTGTTTAAATGTGCTCATAATGGAAGCTTACTCATCAGAACCAGGTACTAGAAGATGATGTTCCTGTTAATGTAACATTTTGTGTGTAATGTGTGAGACTGACTTTCTCAGGAGAAGAACAATGGAAATACTGACTGGAGTGGAAGCTGCAACAATATTGTTACCTGACAAGCTGGATGATGAGGACATTGCTAGACAAACCAATCAACGACATGTGAATGGAGTACTAGTAGAATTCATAGATTTGGAGTTTTAGTTTTATTGGACAAAGTGTGAACATGCGATTAACTGACCAATAGGGATTTGTGAAGTACTTTTGGTAGTTTTAATATAACGACGCTGCACTAAGAGAAGACACCGCCATTGCCCATTTTCTTGCTGCCCGAAAGGTCAATATTTCTTGTGCGTCTTGACAAGAGGCGTGCCTAACTTTAATGCGTACATACTGCATTTTCTGAACTTTGATTCTGAATCCTGATGCCTTACTGATCGACTGATGTCCTGAGGGTGAAGACTGACTCTTCTTGCTGATCCACATTGAGGATAGGTATTATGACTCAAACTATTGATTATTATGCATATTTGCTAATCCTTTCTAGGTACCAACTGCATTGTTTTGCTAGAGCCACAGTTAGATGTTTCAAATTTGTGTTACTAAACCTTTTTGCATGAAGCCCAACATGCTGATGCTAATCTGATGTTAGTTAAGGATCCTCACTATGGAAATTATGATAAAAGGGATTAATGCTTCATGAATTTCTCTGCTAAACTTAATGAATGTAATTACTTTGACGCAGTTGACTTTGTTATTGATTTGCACCATAACTTTAGAATGTGTTGTTGTTCAAGCTCTGATTAAATTACATTTCTTCCGCTGCTTTGGATTGCCAGTATTGTTTCTGTATGTGTTTCATTTGATACTGAGATTAATCTACATGACCATAGCATTGTTAATTTAGGGAAAATGTGTGGTTATTCATCACTGAAAGGTCATGGTGTGTGACAATTACTGACTCCATTGATTATTGATGTTATTGATTGATGTTGATTATTGACTATTGTGTATTGATTTTTGATTATGTACTGGAGCTATGGTAAGAACATCTTAATTGCGAGTCAAAAGGTTCATTGACCTGTTCGCGTCCCTTGTAAATTTACTTATTAAGGTCAGACACGCCAACACTACCTATTGTCCTTCCCAGGGCGACCGCAAAACTGTATCAGGCTACTTTTAAATGGTTTTGAATCACAGTGAACTTTTCTTGATCCGACACAGCGATTTTGATTTACGAACATTCACCCCACACACCCTTTCCTAGGGATAAATGCTCTGAAATAGTTCACATTTTTCTGGCGTTTCCTTTGCAAGTGTTTGTCAGCTGGCTTAAAACTTATGATACTTGATGATGACCCTCCACATTGATTGTGAGTTGAGATCTAGACTTAGAGAGAAATTGTATAAATTTAGATGCATCATGATTACCTGATTTTTGTGTATTCAATAGGGGCCAATTCACAAAGGACCACCGCATTCACCCATCTTGGAAATGTTGGAAAAGGTTAATTGAATCCTAAAGGAATTATTTGTTCCACATTTAATTTAATTATCCAATTTCCTTATAGCTAGACTGTGTGGCCGTTTTTACATTTACATAGGTGTGGGAAGGCACACAAGGATTGCTGCTAATAATCATTGGCACAGCTATCAACAGCAACTTGATAACTGTAATGATAAAGCTCAGTTGAAATGAACCAGCTCCCTTTAAATGACATGCTTTGTAACCAGTGCATAACCAGTGCATAACATCTGAGCTGTTCATCCCAGTGTGCTTCAGTACCATCTTCCCCCGGGCATTAAATAATACTGTGCTGTGTCACCCATCAAACCTGTGGCATATGTAGAAAAATATAATTATTTCTCTCCAGTATGTAGGAAATGACGATCTTTGTTGTGATTTCCACCCAATTTTTGCCTATCTGTTTTACTGGATTTAAATCTTTGTCGCACTTTACCCCTACTAAATAGGAGTAAAGTACCTGTGCTCCCTGTTGCTGAATTGGTTCACCCCTGATTTACACATTCAATTTACCTACAAGTGCCTAGTATATGGTAGAAAAACACACCTATTGAGCCATTGAGTGGACCTCTAAAACCTAGCTTGAGGCCTACCTTGTGTAGCCTGACTGTAGTAGCCAAAAACTCTGCTGCCAAACTTGTTAATATCACTCTGTCAGGCATGTGGGAAACCCTTTTTTTAATATTAATATGTCATTCCTAAGCATACTGTGCTGCCCACAAGATAGGGTGCCTGATATTTGAAAGTGGAACACAGGCAAAATTAAAGTGATATGTTCCTGCCTAACCAATGGCTTGCATGAGAAACTATCCAAGGGCTATCCAAATTTAATCTTTTGCTTATAGACTTCTGGCTTGCCCCAGTGGAAGACTTTCTTCTCTACTTTGCTGAACTAGTCAAAGATAAAATCCATAGCTGGGTCATCCCTCTTGGTATATCTGAACTTAGAATCCATTGTGATCGCCTTTAAAGTGTGCTTAAGTCATGGCATACTGCAACCATAGACTGTTAGTAATGAGGTCTAGCTGGCAGTAGTTTGCACCCTGTCCAAGTAGGGACCCTCACTCTAGTCAGAGTAAGGGTGTCACACACCTAAGATGTCCCCTGCTCACCCTCTTGGTAGCTTGGCACACACAGTCAGGCTTATTTCAGAGACAATGTGTAAAGTGTTTGTTCACACACACAGTAACACAGTCAAAACACCACAAAAATACTCCACAAATGTTTAGAAAAATGGCCAATATTTATCTCAGTAAAACCAGACCAATACAACAAAAGTCCAACATATTCAAGAAAAGATATCACTTTAGAAAGACTAAATGTAATTGAAGTTCCTTGAAATCAATGAAGTGCTTGACTGAGACAAAGTACCTGGTATGCGTCAAAAACAAGTATGATGCGGGCTGCAGGGAAGGTGATTCGTCTAAAGAGCCAGAGATGCATTGGTTCCTTACTGTCGCAGGGGAGGTGTTGCATAAGTTCCTTACTGCTAGGCAGGGGAGGTGATGCATCAGGTCCTTACTGCCACAGGGAGGTGATGTGTCTTTAGCAGCATAAAACGTTGGTTCCTTACTGCAGTGTGGTGTCGATGAAGAAAATGGCACCCAGGGTTGATGCGTCAGTGATGCGTCGGAAGTCAAGCCTTGATGCATTAAACTCACAGCGATGAAGCAGGTGCTGCAGCGGAGTCAGTGCAATGTGTCATAACTTCTGTGATGCAGTAATCAAAACCCATGCAGCGGTGGTACTTCTGATGCGCTGTGATGAAAAGCTGGAGGCTGCATGGAAAACTGTGGTTGTTGCATCATTTGAGGACCACACCCTGGTGCGGGTAGTTGTAATTCATCAAATTCTTGCAGCAATGCATTAGTTGGGAATGACGCAGTGAGTTGATTTGTGGATTTCTTCTTGCACCACCAAACACCTCCTATAAGGGTCCAGACTGGATTTGGCACCACTAGGCAGGACAGGGATCTCAGCATAGGAGCCCAGGTGCTGGCAGTTGAAGTCTTTGATGTCCCTGAGACTTCTTAACAGGAGGCAAGCTCAACTCAAGTCCTTGGAAAACCTTGAAAAGCAGGATGCAGAAAGCAAAGTCCAGTTCTTCCCCTCCCAGGACAAAAGCAGCAATCAACATGGCAGCACAATAAAGCAAGAGGCAGAGTGGCAGTCCCCCCTACAGCATCCAGCTCTTCTTCCTGGCAAAATGTCCTCAGTCCAAAAGTGTTCTAACTTTGTCAGGTCAGAGGTCCAGTACTTATACCCATTTCTGCCTTTGAAGTAGGCAAACTTCAGTGCACAAGACCCTGCCTTTCCTGCCTTGGCCCCAGACACACTCCAGGGGGTTGGAGAGTGCTTTGTATAAGGACAGACACAGCCCTATTCAGGTGCAAGTGTCAGCTCCTAGCACCACTCTAGCTCAGGAAAACCCATCAGGATATGCAGGGCACACCACAGCTCCCTTTGTATGACTGTCTAGAGTAAATACACAAACAGCCCAACTGTCATCATGACCCAGACGTGTAATCCACTGACAGGCAGAGGCACAGATTGGTTAAGAGAGAAAATGCAAACTTACAATTTAAAAACCAACTTCACCAAAAGATGTATTTTTAAGTTGTGAGGTCAGAGACCCCAAACTCCAAATCTCTATCTGCTCCAAATAGGAAATTACACTTAAAAGATATTTCAAGGTAATGTCCATGTTACCCTACCAGAGAGGTAGGCGTTCCAATAGTGAAAACCGTACTTTACTATCAGGACATGTGAAACACAACAGTATATGTCCTACCTTTTAAATACACTGCACCCTGCCCATGGGACTGCCTTTTAAGGGTGACTTACATGGAGTAAAAGAGAAGGTTGGGGCCTGGCAACTGGGTGAACTTGCTAGGTCGAAATAGCAGTTTAAAGCTGCCCACACAGAGGTGAGGTAGCAGGTCTGAGACATGTTAATAGGGCTACTCATGTGGGTGGCACAATCAGTGCTGCAGGCCCAGTAGTAGCATTTGATTTACAGACTGTGGGCACACATGGTGCTCTATACTGGGGACTTACTAGTAAATCAAAAATGCCAATCATGGATAAACCGGTCACCAATGCAATTTAGACAGAGAACACTTGCACTTTAGCACTGGTCAGCAAAAACAAATTCAGCACAGGATCAAAAACAGGTCAGAAGAAAAACGTTTGGGGATAACCCTGCAAAAGGGCCATTTCCAAAACTGTCATTACAATTTAGCGCTTTTGGTGCTTTTTCATTTGATACTTAAAAAATGTACATCTCTGGTTTTCCTTATTGGAATGTTATCATTGTATTAATCAAAATGCACTCTATTTTTCTAATTTTGTTTGGGGTTTTTATTGTTTGATATTTAAATTTTATTAATGATTTGGCACTGCCTGAATACTTTCCTCATTGCCCTAAGTTAAGTCTTTCTGTTGTGTGCTTTAGCTGCAAGGAGATTTGGCTATTAATTTGGAGACATTTGGGGTTAACCCTGATAAGTTCACCATCCCTACTAATAACCCACTTTCTTACTTTATATTTATATAAACATGTTTACCATTGTCATTATTTTATTTTCCTTTTAGGTGTACTTCCTACAGTGCTCATGCTCCAGGAGCTTATTTGATGTATCCATCAGTACCAGATAACACTGATGCTCTTCCATTGGCTACATTCTCAGCTCTATGAGTGCTGTATCATTTTCCCTTGGAGCATCCCACTCCTCTTTTTGGCTTTCGTGGGCTCCTAGCACACTGATAAATTTTCCATAAATCCAGAAGTGAGACTTGTTGTATGATTTTCCAATACATGAACTTGATCATTTGACACATTGGCCCTCATTATGAACACGGCGGTCTGTACCGTGCCGCCAGCAGTGGCGGTAAAAACCGCCAACAGAGGAGCGGTCCGGACTGCCAAATAATGAAGCAAACGAAATCCAGGCATCCAGAAAATCACCCACCGCCAGTAGAGGAGTGCCGACGACAACAGCAGAGTCCGCCCACAGGCCGACAGAGAGGCCCAACACGCCCATCAAATAATGAACCACTAGTCCGCCACCAGTTCCGGGGTGGGAACTACCGCCACGCAAAGCCAGGCGTAAATGAACCAAATCCAATGAAACACTCACCGGAGGCGCTCACAATGCGCCAAAGCAGACATGGATAGAGAGCTGCAGATCATGCCAGCCCTGCTCCTTGCCATATACTCCACGACTGAGACCGCTGACGAAGACGACGACGGTAAGTACCACAAACTACGAAACAATGCAAGAAAGGGCACAGTTACATACCCACCCACTCCACCCACCCAGCAACGCTCCCAACCCTTCACAGCAGCACAAGTCATATACCCCACAGCAAGAGGTACTTACCCAACATAAGGCAAATCCAACTTGAACATAGTACATACAAGTGCCCCACACCCATAAACAATGAAACGAAAGACCAGGGTTCAACAGTGTGCCGCCAAAACACAGGCCACACAAATATTTTATTAAAGCTCACAGAGCTAACTACTTCAAACAGGGCCAATGGCTAGTCCGTACCGCTACAAGTGCCATGGGCCACAACGGACCCAACCTGACTCCCAAAAGTGCACGGTACTCCACCTAATGGGGCAACAAAGGGGCATCCAGGCACCTCACAGAACGGGGGCAGGGGGTGGTGGGGGTGGGGATTTGCGACGGAGTGGGCCTTGGACTTTTGTTTGGAAGGTGGAGGGGGTGTGGGCATGTCCTTTGAAGGTGGTGGGTGTTTTGAGCAGGTGGAGCCAGATGGACTAGGCTCTGCCCGGGCCTTTTTTTTCTCTGGGGAAGGGGCACTGGAATGTGAAGGGAGGACTGGGGTGGGCTGTGAATTGGAAGGAGTGGAAAGGGCAAGGAGGTGAGCACGCTTAGGGACAAGACGGGGTGGGCCAGTGGGTTGGAAGAGGTCAGCATGGGAGAGGAAACGTTTTTTCGGAACAATTGGTGTGGTCCTGGATGAGGGCGTGGGAGTGGAGGCAGATGCAGTGGATGTATGTGGTGTAGGGGTGCGTGTAGTGGGTGCAGGTGACTGGACAGTATGCTGTGGTGTGGTGGATGTGTGATGGGTGGGTGTCTTGGTGCGTTTGTGTGTTTTTGAAGGAGGGGGTGGACACAGTGGGAGAAGACAGGCAGCTAGTGTGGATGTATGTTGTGTGGGTATCTGCAAGTCTGGTGAGTGTGCTGCATGTGTCAACTACAGTAGTTGTGGTGAGTGCAGGTGTGGTGTATGGGGTGCATGTATGAATGTCTGCTATTGTGGTGAGTGCAGTGAGAGGAGCAGCAACTGTGACTGAAGGTGCAGTGCATGAGGGTGTGGATGTAGAGAGGACAAACGGAGGAGGAAAAGGTGGGCACACTGGGGGAAGTGGATGTTGTTGTGTGTGCATGTGTCTGTTGGGTGTGTGAATGCTTGTGGTGGGAGGTATGGTGCTTGTGTTTAGAAGTGTGCTTCTTGTGTGTTGATGTGCATGACTGTGTGTCTGAATGTGTGCTTTGGATGGGTGAAGGGAGGGGTAGAAGAGGTTGGAGAGGGAACAGAATGTCCAGGGAAACTGTCTGACATCCAAGAGCAGGCCAGAGCCTGAAAAGATCTCTGTAGGGCAGACATGGCACTGTGAATGCCATCCAGATAGGCATTTGTCTGCTGCACCTCTGATGCTAGCCCCTGGACGGCATTGACAATGGTTGTCTGCCCTACAGTGATGGTTCTCAGGAGGTCAATAGCATCATCTGTGAGGGCAGCAGGGCTGACTGGGGCAGGGGAGGAGGTGCCTAGGGCGAAGGAAACGCCCACCTTTCTGGGTGGCACGGGCAACTCGGTAGGCAGCAGAAGGGAGGGCGGTGATGGAATGGGGGTGGTAGAAGATGTCACTGTAGTGGTGTGGCCACTAGGGTCCGCCACCGCCAGGGAGCCCCCATCGGAGGAGGTCTTGGAGTCACTACCTCCAGTGGTAGTTGCCTCCCCGGTGGAACTCCCCTCGCCCTCCCACCTACTGGTCCCCTTGGCGTCGGATGTCTCTGCCTCCAAGGATCTGTGGGACGCTGTTTCCCCACTTGCCGGTGCCTCAGCTCCCTCACCAGATGTTGCTGCTGTACCAAACCAACACAAGGGAACAGGGATGGGGAGGCAAAACAGGAGAGACACTTGTAAATAGCTGAATGGAGGTATATAGTGGACAGACATACACCCACCCAGAAGACACACCCAAAAGGCAGCCCATTCACTATGGCCATGGCCATGCCCCTGACTACTGACCAGAATACTACTCTACACCCATACTGTGGACGACCTAAGGAGCCGACGTGTGGGAGATCTGACAAAGACACCCCTACACCATTTGGGGACCATAATGTACATGGACATCAGTCCCTGCCTCTAAGCAGCATGAACTCTAATGCACACACAGACATCCTTCCAGACTGAAGTTTGGGACATGAGTACTCACCCCCTTGTGACTGCTGTGCAACCTTCAAGCACCCATCCAGGTCTGGGTACGCCACCGCCAGGATACGTCGCATGAGGGGGGTCAGTGCCTGACGGGCACCCCTTCCACGTTGGGAGGACTTCCCCAGCTGGGCTTCACAGATCTTACACGGCCAGTGCCGCAGGTCCCCCAACCTCTTTCTGCAGTGGGTGCTCCGCCGGTTGTAGAACCCCAGGGACCACACCTCCTTGGCGATGGCATGCCAAAGTGCCCTGTTCTGGTGGGCGCTGACCTAAAAGGGTGACACAGATATGGAACACAGAGGTCAGGCACTTGCAAGATAGGTACAGCTGCCTATTTGTCCACTATGGGGCAGACAGTATGCTTAGACTTACAGGCCATACGCACGCAGCATGCCATGCACCACGGCCCATGCAGGCTCAGAGGTGCACACATATGTCCATTCAACACCATGCATTACACCCAAACAGTGCCCCCAAACCCAGACTCACCTGTACCTCTGGCCGTCCGTAGAGTTTTGCTTACAGGGGCAGGACCCCGTCCACTAGCCTCTCCAGTTCCTCCTGGGTGAAGGCCGGGGCCCTGTCCCCTGCAACACGAGCCACATCCATGACCAGAGGCAGGCCACAGCAGTACACACAGTGGAGTACCTTTCTGCACGAGATCAGGGAGTCAAGTGAATATTAGATGACTCAATTGTGTACGTACCGCAGCAGTGTGCACCATCACTGTTGGCGGCGATCATGATACGCCAGGATTCCCATTGGCATCCATGTTAACCAATGACAGTGCAAACGGCGGTAAACACCGCCTTGCGCTGTGACGTCAACCGCTAGCGGTATGAGGTCACTTCCACAACGAAAGGCCTGGATTACAGTGGACAGACATTTTGTCAGTAACTACGCATCTCAAAATAAAAAATGTGCACAATGAAGGTCCTACTAGCCACATGAAGCACCTATGCATGTGACCATTCTGTAATATACAACACATGAAAAACACTGTTCCCTCATTAAGGTGTAGATGTAGATCTGTCAAGAAGCAGTTAATGTTGAGTCACTACAATGAAATATGAAGTGCACAATTGATGACAATGTGTGCCTATGTATGTGTGTTCATCATACCTTTTTGATGCCCCTCATAGGTACCGACCCTTGTGGCGAGGAAGGGCACCATTGGTGTACAGACCACTTGTGGATATGAGGACCATGGTGGAGCGTCAGATCATAATCAATTACAGACTCACACGTGCAACAGTTCAGGAACTTTGTGCTTTACTGGATCCTGCACTAACTCTGGGAAATCGTAATCAGCATGCCATCCCTAGTGAAGTACAGGTGCTCTCCACACTCCATTTCCTGGCCATGGGCTCATTTCAAGTGACTGTGGGCATGGGTGCTGGATTTTCACAGCCACTGTTCAGCATGGTACTTACAAGATTTCTAAATGCATTTGTACGACACCTGCAGTCCTATGTGAGGTTTCCCCAAAGTACTGACATCAAGTCTGAATTCTTTGCCTTTGCCAACATACCCCATGTGATAGGTGCCATCGATGGCACCCACATACCGATCATCACCTGATGAGTGAGTTAACAGGTGTACAGAAACAGAAAGAACTTTCACTCCATGAACATCCAATTGGTATGTACTGCCGACCAGTATATCTCACATATTAATGCGATGTTCCCAGGTTCAGTCCATGATTCCTTTGTGTTGAGGAACAGTAGTGTGCCACAGAGGATGGAACAACTCCAAGAGGACAGAGGGTGGATCATAGGTAAGTGTGTCTGTCACTAACTGACACATAGCAGACAGCCAGGCTGTCTGAGTAAGGGGCTTAACAATGACTACTCTGTATTGCACCTTTTTCTAGGTGATTCTAGCTATCCAAACTTGTGTTGGCTCCTGTCACCAGTGAGGAATCCTAGGATGGATGCAGAGAGGAATTACAATGAGGCCCATGGACATACTAGGAGGGTGTTAGAGCGCACAATGGGTCTCCTGAAGGCTAGATTTCATTGTCTACATATCTCTGGGGGCTCCCTGGCCTATGGGCCTGAAAAGGTGTGTAGAATAGTGGTGGCCTGCTGCATGCTGCGCAATGTGGCAGTGAGACATTCTATCCCCCTCTTGGGGGTGGAGGGTGATAAATGTCCTGACCAGCTTCTTCAGAGAGGGGAGGAGAGTGATGATGCGAAAGATGTCAATTCCAGGACCCAACTGATACAACTCTACTTTCTGTAACTGTGTGGGACTAAGGGCTGACATTGGGGTTTGTGACACATACTGTCAGTGTGCTCAGTCATATAGGGGGGTTGATAATGATATTTGAAACATGGTCCAGGTCTGCATGGTACAGATTGATATTTTCAGCATTTACTTAGGGCCCACGTTTGGGCACACAGGACTACCTTCATGCAAAGATTTGACAATAGAGTGGTTATCAGCCAGTTGCATTCATACTTATCAGCCAGTTGCCCCCAATACCTCTGATATCACATCCTGGGCTGCTGCATCCATCCTGTGGCCTCCCCTCTGGCCCAATGACACCCTTGCACTTGCCCTAGCCCCCTGTGCCTGTGCCCCCTGCACAGATCTGGCAGTACCACTCATACTGGGGCCCTCGCCTTCTTGCATGTAGGTAGTGGGAGACTGTGGCCTCTGGACCTGTGTTGCACCAGTCTGTGGCCTGGATACACTGGTGTGGGGACGCTTGCCCTGGGCTGCTGGTCTTGACTTGGTGGTAGGGGTGACAGTGGTTTCCTGGGTGGGGCTGCTGCATGGTGACAGTCCAGAACTTTGTGAGGGGCCTGTCTGCTCATCAGTGTCCAGGGATCCTTCACCAGTGTCCTGTGAGGTGCCTCTGTCTCCCTGGGGGGCACTGGCACTCCTTGTCCCGTCCGTAAGGGTGGCATGGGTAGTGGTGCCTGTTGGGGGACATAGACATGTCTGTTACAGCTGCATGAACGTTTGGGGTGAACAGGACTAAGCTATTTTGTGCTGGGGTTACTTTCAGTGGCCTTACAGGGTGCCTTTGTGAGGTTGACACTGCATTTTGGTTTGATTGTGCAGTTGCATTGTGGTGGGGGGTGTTGTTCCATTGTGGGTACTTGCAGGGGTAGGTGGCTTTGCACAGTGGGAGGGATGTGGGCCTGTTAGTGGGTTTGTGGTCATGCAGGGGGGGTGGATTTAGTGGCTGTTGCCTAGGTGTGGTGTTTGTCCTGGCGTGTGTCGGTGATGTGCTGCATGCATTACAGGTATGGTGTATATGGGGTATGTTGATGACTTACCCGAGTCCATTCCTCCAGTGAGTCCCTCAGGGTGCAGGATGGCCAGTACCTTTTCCTCCCAGTCTGCATGTTCTGGTGGTGTTGGTGGCGGTCCTCCCCCAGTGTTCTGGAATGCAATGTGGTGCCTTGATGCCATGCCCCTGACCTTTCCCCGCAGGTCGTTCCATCTCTTCCGGATGTCGTCCCTGGTGCGTGGATGGTGTCCCACTGCATTGACCCTGTTCACAGTGGTCTGCCATAGCTCCATCTTCCTTGCGATGGGTGTGTGCTGCACCTCGACCCCGAATATTTGTGGCTCCTCCTTAAGGATCTCGTTCACCATGGTCCTTAACTCCCTTTCGGTGAAGCGTGGATGTTTGGGTGGTGACATGGTGAGTGTGGTGAATGGTGTCGGGCTGGGAACACGGTGAAAGTGCTCTTCTGTGGGTCGGTGTGCGTCTTGTGTATGATGGCTTTCGATGTCTGCCTCTGGTCCTCTCCGTCTTCTCGGCCTGGTTTCATTGAAAAGGATTGTGGGGTATGTCTAAGGGTGTTTTATGGGGTTATGGATGTGTGTCAGGTGTGTGGGTTGTACGCTTATTCAATGTGCACACTTCTTGCTGTTCAGTCCACTTTACGCCCGTGGTGGTCGGAACCGCCAATGGTCGTCCGGCCTCCACTGTCCACCAAGGTGATTTGTGCATCATTATTTGGTGGGCGAGATGTGGGTGTGCTCTGCGGTGGCGGGGTGGGGAGGTCCGAGATTCCCGCCGACAGGGTCATGGCGGGAGTGGTGGTCTGGTGATTTTTGGCGGGGTTGGGATTTTTGTTCATGATATGGCGGGTTTCCATTCACCGCCAGCGGTGGACTTCTGTTCAACGCCAACACAGCAATGGGTGGTGTTTCCCGCCGTGTTCATAATGACCACCATAGCTTGGAGTTGCAGGAAACTTCACCCTCGATTCATTTGCCAGTTTGCTCAGCTTTAGTCTTGCACTATAGCCCCTTGATCAGGCTGCTGCTATCCACATAAAGCATGCACTTAATCACTGGATTAACCAGGAAAGAACAGGGTTTGTTTTCCATTTGAAAACAATGTTTTTGTGTGTGGGATACTGCAGGGTCTAGGAGAGAGAGGCTGGCAGGCACTCACCTGGCTGGAGCTTTACTTTGCCTCTATCACCTAGTTTTATATAGGAACATTGTATTATGACTTTACATATTACAATGACAACATTGGCTCTGTTCGGCTATAGTTCAATTACAAATTAATCCATCACATTGTTCCGACCCCATCACAATTCCACTATCTTCCTGGTAATGCTAGGTAACATTCAGGCCCCATTTTTACCCTCTGGTCCATGATAGTCTCACCATTTCCTCCACACTTAGGCGTATTTGCGGGGTCAGACCCTCGCTTTTTAGGCTGCTTGTTGCCATACCAATCCATATTTCTCATCCAGGCCGCCACTGAGGGGGCTGTGGGAGAAGTCCAGTGCCGAGCTATGTCTCTCTTAGCTATTACTTTTCCCAAGCCCAGCAGTGTTTTGTCCCCTTTTGGCCTTCCACACCATCTAGGATGCCCAGAAATGTAATTTGAGGATTGGTCTCTATGGGAGTCCCTACTTCGGCTGAGAGAACAGCTAAAATGGCAGGCCTGGGTCACCTCCGGGATGAGGGTGAGGATAGGACCACCATACAGGATACCCATCACTGCAAACACACGTCCACTTTTGCCAGTTCGCCTTCATATGCCGCACAAGAACATTTCCCAAAGGCCACTGTAGGGATTCCACCGGCCCATATAAATTTGCACCCCATAGCTAACATTGCCTCAAACCACACCTGTAAGATGTGCAAAGGGTAGTTCTGAAAAACGGAGAGCAGCCTCATGAGTATTATCATTTTGAAAAGATCAATTCGTCCTATAAGATTAAGGGGGAGGCTATCCCAATGTGGCATGTTTTTCTGAGCTTTTCGCATCACAGGGTGGAGATTCAACCTCCATGTCAAGCCTGGTCCCCAGGAAATATGCACCCCAAGATATTGAAAGCTGACTTGTTGTATCAGGATCTGTGAGTTACAGGCTTTGTCCCGTCAGTCACCCTTAGGGGAACCAGCAGGGACTTGCACTGATTGACCTGTATCCCTGATGCTGCCCCTAAGATCAGACCCCAGTCAAATTCCGAGACCTGAGCATCACACCTTATCAAAGGGCTCTATAGTGGGGAGAGGGAACACTCCACTTAGCACCCCTTCTTATGGGGAACCCACGGGACAACACAACATTGACCTATACCCAGAACCTCACATAGGTAATAACCAGGTCCCAAATCACATCTTGATGAGGGTTTCTTTAAGCAAAAACCAATCAATAGAATCAAACGCCTTCTCAAAACCAAATAAAATATGGACTGCTGGGCCACCAGGGGTCCTTATATGGGCCAGGTACACTCTGCAAATGCAGTGACTGGTACTGCGACCGGGGACAAACCCACACTGGTCTGGATGGACGAGAAAGGGGATGACAGAAATAATTTGGCCAGGAGTTTTGCATATAATTTTACTTCTGTGTTAATAAGGGAGATGGGTCGGAATGATGCACATGCATGTTGTGGCCAGCCCGGCTTAGGCAAGACTACAATTGTGGTTTGGTCAATGTAGGGGGAGAAACAGTCCCTGTCAATTGCTTTGATGTGTAGGTTGAGCAAGGGTGGGAGAATATCTAGATGAAATTTGCAATAAAACTCCACCAGGTACTTATCCGGTCCCTTCTTTTTTCCAGAGTTTAGGTCTGCTATGGCATCCCCATCTCTTTCACTGTAATGTCCCAATTTAGTGAGGTTCTGTCTGAGACAGAGATACAGGGCAGAGGGAGCTGTTAGCAGAAGGGATGCTGACTCACATTCCGAATGAGCCCTTGTCACATATAGATTCTCATAATATTGGAGAAAGACTACCGCAATCCACTGGGAGTCCTCAATTCACCCCCTAGATTTGTCTATTATGTTGAGTATTACCCAAGCTTACAAGTTATATGTGGCGAGCATGTTGTTGTGGGTGCACAAGCACGTCCAAGAGCTTGATTACAGTAAGGTGCTGTTGCTTGCAACATTCAGACTTATTTAGGTACATTCATTACATCCTTGAATATCAAGTTTGCAATAACAAATGCTTGTTAAATGTCTCATTTATTATAACCAATGCTTGTTGATTATGGATGTTGCATCCACCCTGATAAACTTGTGCAAACTGTAACCGCCAAAACATGTGCTCTTCACAAAGTGATCTGTATTGAACATGTGCCACAATGAGGAGGATAATTGCTCATTTCCTCAACAAGCAATCAACTGCCTTTCGACCTGCTCCAACGGTATCTGCCAAAGCATGTCCTCTTCAAAATGTGATCTGTATTAAACAAGTACAACAATCAGGAGGATAATTGCGTATTTCCTTAACAAGCAATCAACTGTCAAAAGGCACAGATGCACATTTGATTATTTAAGGATGCTTCTGACTCTGAGACCTTGCTTGGCTTCGTACCTATTGCTCCGCTCACCTGTTTCCAAACAAGTAAAATTCCTTGTCCTCGAGCCTACCTCCAGTGGAGTTCCAATGTTCCTCATTCTCCTACCAGCTTCCAGTCGAGTTCCAGCATTTCTCATTCTCCAGATAGCCTCTACTCAAGTTCCAACGATCCTTACCGTCCGGTCAGCCTCCTGCTCAGTTTCGGCTGTCTTCTTCCATCTTCTGTGTATTTCCTGTAAAAGAGAGAAATTAAGAAAGGTTTGGGTTCTTCTGAAGTTTTGAAGTAAGTAACTTCATTTCAAGGTGAAGAAAGATTAATTGCTTAATGAGTGCTGCACTAAAATCCATGAAACAAAACAGAACTCTGGGGGTCATTCTGACCCTGGCGGTCATGGACCGACAGGGCCAACGACCGCGGGAGCACCGCCAACAGGCTGGCGGTGCTCCCATGGGCATTCTGACCGCGGCGGTACAGACGCGGTCAGAAAAGGGAAACCGGCGGTGTCCCGCCGGTTTCCCGCTGCCCCTGGGAATCCTCCACGGCGGCGCTGCAAGCAGCGCCGCCATGGGGATTCCGACCCCCTTCCCGCCAGCCTGGCTCTGGCGGTTTCCACCGCCAGAACCTGGCTGGCGGGAACGGGTGTTGTGGGGCCCCTGGGGGCCCCTGCCGTTGGCATGGGCACTGCAGGGGCCCCCTAACAGGTCCCCATTCAGATTCTCAGTGTCTGCGTGGCAGACACTGAAAATCGCGACGGGTGCAACTGCACCCGTCGCACCCCATCCACTCCGCCGGCTCCATTCGGAGCCGCCATCCTCGTGGAAGGGGGTTTCCCGCTGGGCTGGCGGGCGGCCTTCTGGCGGTCGCCCGCCAGCCCAGCGGGAAACTCAAAATGACCGCCGCGGTCTTTCGACCGTGGTACGGTCTTCTGGCGGTTCCCGCCAGGCGGGCGGCTTCTGCCGCCCGCGGAGGTCAGAATGACCCCCTCTGTCTTTTAAATAATTTAGGACAATAAGAACTAGTGTGATTTATTGTTTGGGTGGGAATCCAAGATTCCACCAAACAGGCATTACAAAAAAAAACGTATTTCCTGGAACAAGCTTTTCCCCTGAGAATTAGGAGATCCGAAATAAAGTTTATCAAAACTATCATTGACAAGAGATTACATCAGAACACAACGATGCCCTTTAGATGAGATAATTGTTTTTTGAGTTTGGACATTATTGCAATCGTTTATGCAAGTCCATTGTATTAACAAAGTAATTCTTTTGCATCCCAGAATCCTAAGAACCAAGAACCCAGTATTTTGAGAAATCAGAAGTCCTGACGACCAACACGATACGCAGTCCAGGGTCCAAAAGTCCAATTCTGAAGTCCGCGAAGCAGAAGTCAGTATTTTCTCTTTTTCTCTTCCCAAACCCCCTTCCCTTGAGGACTTTCAGGGGGCAATGTACTCTTCATTGCAGTAACGAAGAAATAGAGAGGGGACCCTCCTATATCTGATATACCGAGGGGGACAGGGTACCGTAACACAGTGAAATCATAAAAATCCCCCACGGGAAAACCAAACCAGTCACTTCACACTCACACAAACAATAAATCTCTCTATTGATCAGGCTAAAGACAAAGGAATCAAGGGTAATTATTTAATATAATTCTGAGTAGAGACCCCAGATCATACAGTAACAAGAAAAACACATCAATACTAAAAACATCAATACAACCAAATAAAATTCAGTAAAAGGGAGACAAAAAGAATATACAATAGTCTATAAAATAAGACTGTCCCAATTATGGTAGGTCTAGGCCTATCGATAATTGTCAGCAATCCTTATTCGATAAGAGCCTCCTCCTATGGGTCAGTGAGAGTAAAGCGTTGACGCATTTCGGTGGGCTTCCAGACCTTTTTCACCACCTTCTTCAGGACTAAGGGCCTGATTCAGACCCTGGCGGCCGGTGACCGCCAGGGTCACCGGCCACGGGAGCACCGCCGACAGACCGGCGGTGCTCCAAAGGGCATTCTGACCGCGGCGGTTCTGCCGCGGCCAGAAAGGGTAAACCGGCGGTCTCCCGCCGGTTTACCGCTGCCCTAGGAATCCCCCATGGCGGCGCAGCTTGCTGCGCCGCCATGGGGGATTCTGACACCCCCTACCGCCATCCTGTTCCTGGCGGTTCGGCCGCCAGGAACAGGATGGCGGTAGGGGGTGCCGCGGAACCCCTGGGGGCCCCTGCCGTGCCCATGCCAATGGCATGGGCACGGCAGGGGCCCCCGTAAGAGGGCCCTACTGTGTATTTCAGTGTCTGCCTAGCAGGCACTGAAATACGCGACGGGTGCAAACTGCACCCGTCGCACATGCCCACTCTGCCGGCTCCATTCGGAGCCGGCTTCCTCGTGGGGAGGGGTTTCCCGCTGGGCTGGCGGGCGGCCTTCTGGCGGTCGCCCGCCAGCCCAGCGGGAAAGCCAGAATGGCCTCCGCGGTCTTTCGACTGCGACCGCCGCCCACCGGGGTCAAAATGACCCCCTAAATATTATGCTCCCCAAGGTTGTTCAATCAAACCTCCATAAATGCCAATTCAAAAAATGGACAATTCTAAATACACACACCTGATAAACATACACATGCCACTCCCACACACCCATTACAATATAAAACACACACCCACATCACCCACAAACCCCCACGACCAGAATCACAGAGAGAAGGCCAGAGAGAGACACCACCATCAACAAACTAGCATCCACAGGCACACAACACCATCACCCACACAACTTCCACGCACCTCACACAACACACCACTACATATCACCACACTTATCACCACACACCCCACCCCACACATCACCTACACCACCCTATGACACAGCAAAGACACCCCAGGTTCTCAGAGGAGGAGCTCAGGGTCATGGTGGATGAAATCGTCAGGGTAGAGCCACAGCTATTCGGAGCACAGGTGCAGCACATCTCAATTGCAAGGAAGATGGAGCTATGGCGAAGAATAGTGGACAGGGTCAACGCAGTGGGACCGCACCCAAGAAATCGGGAGGACATCAGGAAGAGGTGGAAACAACCTATGAGGGAAGGTGCATTCCGTGGTCTCAAGACACCACCTGGCGGTTCAGCGGACTGGCGGCAGACCCCCACAACTAACAACATGGGAAGAGCAGGTCTTGGTGATTCTGCATCCTGAGGGCCTCACAGGAGTAGGTGGAGGAATGGACTCTGGTAAGTCAAAGCTTTACTATTACATCCCCCACCCTACCTGCATGCTATCACATACCCCAACCCTCAACCCCAGCACCCCAACTCCTCACATATGTCCCAACATCACAAACCACCCATCCCAACACCAAGCCCTGCATGCAACAACAAAGCAGGGACACCCATCACCAAAGCATGCCCACTGCACATACCCATACACCCCCCTAAACCATCATCACACAAGGTCCCACACAGGAATGCTAGCACTGGGGTACATGGTCACCCACCCATTGCACACCATTACACACACAGATTTAATAAACATCCTTTTATACCCCTGCAGAACCCCTACCCAACGTCACCGGACAGGAGGGTCCACACATATCCACACCACCAACAGAAGAAGCCCACAGTGATGACAGCACCTCTGTCCAACTGGATCTAGATGACCAGCCCGGACCATCGGGGACCTCGGGACAGTTGGTTCCCCTCACACAGGCACAGGCCATCACAGACCTTCCCCCCTCTGGAAACACCAGCACAGCACCCACCCAGTGTGCCCATACCTCCGTCCCCAGGACACGTCAATCAGCAGTGTGCCTACCACTACAGGAAACCCAGGATAACCCACCACCGCAACAACAGGGACCTGGGGGCAGTGGTAGTGGACACACGGTCCAGGGGACAGAGGCCCAGGAACACAGGGGAACTGGGAGGGCTGCTGTGCGACAGGGGGCGGACAGGCCAAGGGAACTCACTCTCCATGAGGCCCTCTCCTCCATCATGGGAGCCTACCACAACTCCCAGGAGACGATGGCAACGGTACTGGCCAAGTTTCAGGAGACCCAGCACATGCAGGAGGAACAGTATATGGGCTTCAGGGAGGAACTCAGAACCATCAGCTCCACCCTGGGCACCATCGTAGGGGTGCTGAAGGAAGTACTCAACACCGGGGGGACACTGTGGCACTACAAGGGGCCCCTGACACTAGCATGGACGATGAACTGCCCACCACCTCCGCCGGTGCTAGTGGACAGGACGCCTTACCACAGGACCACCACACTACCACCCCACCCCCTGCAGAGAGAGAACCACCCCGCAAACGGTCCCTGAGATCCAGGACAAATACAGAGCATGATGCCAAGACCCCCGCCAAGAAATGAGACCACCCTGATTGTCATCCTACTGTCCCACTTTGTCACCCTGTCCATACTTAAACTGCCCCAGCTCCACTTCCTACACCAATATGGGCAATGCCCCTGTGAGACTAATAGACTGGACTCTGCCATGGACACAACGATCTGGAACTCTGTCTGTGATTTCGAAATAGTGTATTAGCAGTTACAGTGACAAAATGCTTTTTAAATAGTAATGTCAACATACCTATGTCACACAGCTCTAGTCCATGAGGAATCTAAGCAGATGTCACACAGTGGGACCCACATCTGTGAAATCGTAAGGGAAAGTGACAACTCAGTGACCATACACTGGGTGAAAAAGACAGACAGTAGAAAGGTAGTAGTGTTAAAGTAAATATAGTAGGCAGGTTTGTATTCTTACCTGTGTCTCACTGGAAATATTTCAGGATCACTGAATCCCTGTTGTGCATGTCTTCTTCCTCTGCTTCCTCCTCTTCACTGTCCACAGGCTCCACAGCTGCCACAACACCGCCATCTGGACCATCCTCCTGCAGAAAAGGTGCCTGTCATCGCAAAGCGCCCATCCAACTCCGGGTAGGCCACCGCCAGGATCCTGAACATCAGGGGGGTCATGGTGCGACGGGCAGCCCTCCCACGTTGGGAGGCCATCCTCAGCTGAGCCTCCGCCGTCTTTTTGCTCCAGCGGCGAATGTCCTCCCATATTTTACGGCAGTGGGTGCTCCATCTGTGGTAGACCCCCAGGGTCCGGACGTCCTTGGCGATGACACGCAAAATATATTTTTCTGGTGGGCGCTGACCTACATGAAATGTACAGGTGAAAAAGAGAAGTCATTACCAACTGCACCGTCAAAGTGATTGGCCCCCATCCCTACCCTTGCCATGTGGCACATGCATTCACCGTCTTTCAAGCACACAGCACTCTGCCCCCTTCCTTCTTACATCCAGCCCTCTCCACAAAGGCATAGCCCATACAACATGCTCCCTGTGTACTTACCTGTTTGTCTGGAGGACCGTAGTTTAGCTTGTACTGGGGGAGGACCCCATCAATGAGTTTCTCCAACTCCTCCGATGTGAAGGCAGGGGCCCTTTCCCCAGACACTCGAGCCATTGTCTCTTCCAGACTGAGGTCACAGCAGCACATGCAGTGTAGGTCCTCTCCTGTCGAAGATCAGGTATCGAGTGATTGAACAGATAGAAAATGGCGGTCACGTCCGCGGCGGTGTGTACTGTCACCACTGGCGTACATCGTCATTGGCTCCTGGGACCCATAGGGTCCAATGTTAACCAATGCAGCATTGCGCCGCAGTCTTCGACCGCCTACCGCGACGGTGTACAATGCCAGCACAGTTACCTCACATCCCATTGTCCCACTTTAGAGGTCAGGCTGCCGCTATTTCAGGGGCCCACATGGCTTAATTTTCCACTGCGTCACACAGACCTAGGCCTAGACTCAACACACATACAGGCCACCTTTTGTGTATGAATGGTGTTCTGTGTAAACTGTGGGTACGTGCCTCTGAGTTGGTTGACTCTGTGCTCGATGTAGTCCTTCATAGGCACCGTCCGCTGGGACATGTGAGGAGATGGCGCCATCCTCCGGTGTACCGACCGTTGGTGGACCTGTCGACAATGGAGGAAAGACATTTGATTATCACCTACAGGAATCCCCCCTCAAGTGCAGGTGCTGTCAGTGCTCCATTACCTTGCAAGTCGCTCATTTCAAACAACTGTGGCCATGGCATCAGGGATGTCCAATGTATTTTCCAGAGTGTTGTCTGCCCTTCTGAAACACATGCAGAGCTACATCGTTTTCCCTCAGATGGAGGATTTGCCTACAGTGAAAGGTGACTTCTATGCCCTGTGACATATCCCCAACATCATAGGTTCCATTGATGTGACACATGTGGCTTTTGTGTCCCCCCCACAGGAGTGAACAGGAAACAGGTGTACGGAAACAGGAAGAGTTATCATTCGATGAATGTACAGATGGTATGTTTGGCAGACCAGTACATCTCCCATGTGAATGCCATGTTCCCTGGCTCACTGCATGACTCCTACATCCTGCGGAATAGCAGCATCCCTTATGTGACGGGTCAACTCCAGAGGCACTGCGTGTGGCTATTAGGTGAGCACCTGGAAGCAAGTCATTGGGAATGGTTGTCTGGGTCTGGGGTTATCCCTACAGGTTAGTGTGTGTCTAACAGTTGTCCCTCGACATTTGCAGGTGACTCTGGTTACCCCAACCTGTCATGGCTATTGACCCCAGTGAAGAATCCCAGGACAAAGACAGAGGAACGCTACAGTGAGGCCCATGGGCGAACTAGGAGGGTGAGCAAGCGGACCTTCGGGCTCCTGAAGGCCAGGTTCAGGTGCCTCCATATGACAGGTGGATCCCTATTCTACTCACCAAAGAAGGTGTGCCAGATCATCGTGGCCTGCTGTATGCTTCACAACTTGGCTTTGTGACGACAGGTGCCTTTTCTGCAGGAGGATGGTCCAGATGGAGGTGTTGTGGTAGCTGTGGAGCCTGTGGACAGTGAAGATGAGGAAGCAGAAGAAGAGGACATAGACAACAGGAACACGGTGATCCAGCAATACTCCCAGTGAGGTAAGAAGACAACACTGCCTGCTACATCTGATTTCATTCTTCAACCTCTCATCTGTCTGTCATTTTCACCCAGTGTATGGACACTCAGTTGTCACTTTCCCTTTCGAATTCACAGATGTGGGTCCCACTGTGTGACCTCTGCTTTGTTTCCGCATGGACTAGAGCTGTGTGACATAGGTATGTTGACATTACATTGGATATAGCATTTTGCCACAGTTATTGCTAATACACATTTTCGAAAGCACAGACTGACTCCAGATTGTTTTGTGATTTAAGGGTGTTTTTTTAAGTGCTAAATATTGGCGGTAGTTGTTAAATGGTCAGGGGTGATGGTGGAGGAATGTCCATGGCAGAGTCCAGTCTATTAGTCTCACAGGTGCATTGTCCAAAGGGGCATAGGAAGTGGAGTTAGGGCAGTTTAAGTATGGACAGGGTGACAAAGTGGGACAGAAGGATGACAATCGGAGTGGTCTCATTTCTTGGCGGGGGTCTTTGCATTGTTCTCTGTCGTTGTCCTGGATCTCATTGACCGCTTGCGGGGTGGTTCTCCATCTGCAGGTGGTGGGGTGCTGGTGTCGTGGTCCAGTGGCGGTGCCTCCTGTCCACTAGCGCCGGCGGAGGTAGTGGGCAGTTCATCATCCAGGCTAGTGTCAGGGGCCCCTTGTTGTGCCACAGTGTCCCTCCTGGTGTTGACGAGTTCCTTCAGCACCCCTACAATGGTGCCCAGGGTGGAATTGATGGATTTGAGTTCCTCCCTGAATCCCAAATACTGTTCCTCCTGCAGCCGCTGGGTCTCCTGAAACTTGGCCAGTACCGTTGCCATCGTCTCCTGGGAATGCTGATAGGCTCCCATGATGTTGGAGAGGGCCTCGTGGAGAGAGGGTTCCCTGGGCCTGTCCTCCCTCTGTCGCACCTGTAGTGGTGGACACACTGCTGCTTGACGTGTCCTGGGGACAGAGATATGGGCCCGCTGGGGGGTGCTGTGCTGGTGTTTCCAAAGGGGGAAAGCTCTGTAGTGGCCTGTGCCAGTGTGAGGGGAACTGACTGTCCCGAGGTCCCAGATGGGCCGGGCTGGTGATCTAGATCCAGTTGGACAGAGCTGCTGTCATCACTGTGGGCCTCTTCTGTGGGTGGAGTGGACATGTCTGGACCCTCCTGTCCGGTGACGTTGGGTAGGGGGTCCTGCAAGGGTGTAAAGGCATGATTATTGCATCTGTGTGTGCCATGGTGTGAAATGGGTGTGTGACCCTGTACCCCAGTGCTTCCATTCTTGTGTGGGACCTTCTGTGATAATGGTTTAGGGGGGTGTATGGGTATGTGCAGTGGACATGCTTTGGTGATGGGTGTCCATGCTTTGGTGTTACATGCAGGGCTTGGGTTTGGGATGTGTGGTTTGTGATAGTGGGACATGTGTGAGGAGTTAGAGTGATGGGGTGAGGGTGAGGGTGAGGGCGAGGGTGGGGGTATGTGATAGCATGCAGGTGGGTGGGGGATGAAGTAGTTAAAGGTTTGACTTACCAAAGTCCATTCCTCCAGCTACTCCTGCGAGGCCCTCAGGATGCAGTATAGCCAACACCTGCTCCTCCCATGTTGTGAGTTCTGGGGGAGGAAGTGGGAGTCCGCGCCCGTCCTCTGAACCTCAATCTGGTGTCTTGAGACCACGGAACGCACCTTTCCCCATAGGTCAGTCCACCTCTTCCTGATGTCATCCCTAGTTCTTGGGTGCTGTCCTACTGCATTGACCCTGTCCACGATTCTGTGCCATAGCTCCATCTTCCTAGGTATGGTGGTGTGCTGCACCTGTGATCCGAGTAGCTGTGGCTCTACCCGGATGATTTCCTCCACCATGACCCTGAGCTCCTCCTCAGAAAACCTGGGTGTCTTTGCAGTGCCATGGGGTGGTGTGGGTGATGTGTGGGGTGGTGTGTGTTGTGATGTGTGGGGTGATATTTAGAGGTGTGTTGTGTGAGGTGCGTGGATGTTGTGTGAGTGATGGTGTTGAGTGCCTGTGGATGCTAATGTTCTTTCTGGAGGTGTCTCTCTCTGGCCTTCTGTCGCAATTGTTGTCATAGGGGTTTGTGGCTGATGTGGGAGTGTGTTTTATAGTGTAGTGTATTGAGTGTGTGGGAGTAGTGTGTATGTGTATCAGGTGTGTGTATTTTGAATTGTCCAATGTGGTTGTGTTTTGTAAATGTGTTTGTATTTTGAGCGAGGCGGTGTGTACCGCCAATGGAATACCGCGGTTGAAATACCGCCGCGTGGATTAGTGTGTCGTGATAGTGTGGGTGCATTCCTGTTGGCGTGACGGTGGAGGTTTTGTTATCGCCAGTTTATCACTGACTTTGGTGTGGCGGACTTGTGTGGGTGTCTAGATTTTGGCGGATTCCGAGCTGTGGGCATAATGGCTGTGGTGGAATTCCGCGGCCGCAGCGGTTTGTTGGCGGTCTTCTGCACGGTGGTAAACGGCTTTTACCGCCAATGTTGTAATGACCCCCTTAGTGTCATATTTAGCCAACTTTAATCGGCTGGTCGCAGAGACATCCTGGCCTGAAGAAAAACAAGCGGCTTTGTTTGACAAGGGACTCAAAGAGTTAAAAGATATTCTAGCTCAAATAGACCTGCAGCCTACAGACTGTCAAGAATTGATAAACCTTGTTTTGAGGCTGGATCATCGTTTAACAGAACGATAAAGAACACGCAAAAAGACTGAAAAATATTCCTGGCGTGTTCACGATAATCGAGACACAAGAACTCCAAAAGAAAGAACGCTGGAACCTATGGAAATTGGAACCATCAGGAGACCTTTGACCAAAGACGAAAAGGACCTACATAGAAAGAATGGACAATGTCTCTATTGTGGGCGCAAGGGTCATATTGCCAAAGAATGTCCAATCAAACCAATGAGCAAACAAGGTCCGGTCCAGAAGGTTGCAGCCAATGCACAAGTCGAGTTGGAAAACTAAAGCACCCAAGATGCAGAGAAGAGTTGCTCTTGGGTGTCACTGTGGACCCTTCACAATCTAGACATCTCAAACTGGGTATAAAAGTTCAGATAAAGAAAAAGACCTATTTCAAGAAGGCTCTAGTCGATTCTGGGGCTACTGGGAACTTTGTTGACGCCCAATTGGTTCAGGCATAGGGGATCCCATGTATTGAAAAAAAGACCCCAGAAATCATCCAGGCAGTAGATGGAAAACTCTTGACTGTAGGTCCGGTAACTCTTCAGACTGTCCCCTTGTCGGTGATTTGTGAAGATAAGAATCAAAGAAAGAAACATAAAGAGAAACTCATCCTTGACGTGATCCATGCTCCCCAGTAAGTTAATTATCCTTGGCTTACCATGGTTAACTCATCTCAATCCAGAGATTAATTGGGCAGAACGAAAGGTTGTGTTCTCATCTGCGCTATGTAAAGAACAATGCCTCCAAAAGTTTCAAGTATCAAAAGTTTGGAACTCTTACATAGCCACTGCCACGGAGAAAGACGTTAAATTGCCCAAACAGTATTCATATTACGAAGATGTATTCGATGAGAAAGAAGCAGAGAACTTACCTCCTCATAGAGCTTATTACTGTCAAATTGATCTAGTTCCAGGTGCAATACTCCCCAACTGTCTTGTATACGCCCTGTCAGAACATGAAAATCAACATTTACAAAAGTATCTAGATCAATTCTTGGAGAATGGTTTCATTTGCCCTTCTAAGTCTCCTGCAGCTTCTCCTTTGTTTTTTGTTCCGAAGGCAAATGGAGAACTTCAAACTTGTATCGACTATAGTGGATTGAACAAAGTCACCATCAAGAATAAATATCCTTTGCCCCTAATTCCAGTCTTGCTGGAACAAGTAAAGAAAGCTAAAATCTACACGAAGCTTGATCTTCGAGGTGCTTATCATTTGGTCAGAATGAGAGAGGGCGATGAATGGAAAACAGCGTTCAAGACAAGATATGGCCTCTTTGAATACACCGTCATGCCTTTTGGTCTGTGTAATGCTCCAGCAGCATCTCAATTTTTCTTGAATGACGTTCTTAGAGAGTACCTCGACCTATTTGCCATAGTCTAAATCGACGACATTTTGATCTACTCAGACAATGAAAATGAACACGTAGAACATGTCAAGAACATTCTTGCAGCCCTTCGAAAGCACCATTTATATTGCAAACTAACCAAGTGTGAGTTTCATGTTACCACAGTTGAGTTTTTAGGGGTTATCCTTACCCCTCAAGGTATGGTGATGGCAGAAACGAAAGTAAAGGCTGTATCTGATTGGTCCACCCCAAAGACTGTTTGTGATGTACAATGTTTCCTGGGGTTTGCAAATTTTTACCGTAGGTTCATAAATCATTTCTCCCAGACAGTGGCTCCAATCACTAAGCTATTAAGAAAGAAAGAAAAATGTGTATGGTCCCCAGAAGCTGACAAAGCCTTTTCAACTTTGAAGGAAGCTTTCTCCACTGCCCCAGTCTTGACTCATCCTGATGCGGATCGACCCTTCATAGTGGAAGCTGATGCTTCAGATGTGGCAATAGGAGCAGTCTTGTCGCAACGAAACAAAGAAACTGGTCAACTTCATCCTGTAGCTTATATGTCTCGGAAGTTGAACGAAGCCGAACAGAACTATGTCATTGCTGAAAAAGAGCTTCTGGTGATTCGTGACGCCTTTAGAGAATGGGGACATCATTTGTTGGGTGCCAAATACACTATCACTGTATATACTGATCATCGCAATCTTCAGTTCATGAGTTCCGCCAGACTTTCGACTCCTCGGCAATTACATTGGATGCTGTTTTTTGCCGAATTTGATTTTGTGGTAACGTTCCGGACGCCTTGTCCCACCAAGAGTCTACCATGTTGCCTGCAGTTCAAACCTCCAGAGCTATCATTGCTCCAGACAAAGTCCTATCTATCATAAAAAATGAAGATTTCTTTGAAGACATCCGCAATTCTTTCACTGTTGAGAAATGGCAGACATGGGCCCAAGCAGATCCCAAAAGGTCAATCAAGCAAGGATTACCTTTTCATGACGCTCGTTTGTTCGTGCCCACTAACAAACTTCGCAAGATAGTGTTTCCTTGGTTGCATGCTATACCTACGGCAGGTAATCCAGGTACTCCTAAAACTCTTGAATTAATCCAACGCTATTTTTGGTGGCCTACCCTAACAAAAGATGTAAAAGCGATGGTAAACAATTGCGAAGTCTGTGCTCGCACTAAAACAAGTCATTCAAAACCGAAAGGATTGTTGCATCCTCTCCCAACTCCAAGTTGTCCTTGGGAGCACATTTCTTTAGACTTTATTACAGGTCTACCAGTAGTTCAATAACATTCAGTAATCCTGGTGGTAGTAGATAGTCTCACGAAATATGGACATTTCATTGCCTGTAAGAAATTGCCCACCTCCAGTGAACTGGCAACTATTTTACTGAATAGAGTGGTTTGTTATCATGGACTGCCGAAAATGATCCTCTCTGATCGAGGGTCGCAATTTGCCTCCAATTTCTGGAAAACATGGTGTAAAACACTCCAATTGACATCCACACTATCTACTAGCCACCATCCTCAAACAGATGGTCAAACTGGGAGACTAAATCAGACTTTGAAGCAATACCTGCGTGCTTACGCTGAAAAAGCACTTCATTCTTGGACATCAATGCTCTGGTTAGCTGACTTAACCTACAATAACTCATTCCACACTTCTACTGGCATTACACCTTTTTTTGCCTTGTTTGGCTATCATCCTGACACCTTGCCCATCACAATGCCTCAAGGAAGTTCTCTTACTCCAGCTGTGTCAGAAACCATTCAACATGTGCATCAAACCCAGAAATTGATTCAACATCATTTAGAAAAGACCAAATAAAAATACAAAAAGCATTATGACAAGAAGCATTGTGAGGGACCGCAGTATCAACCAGGTGATAAAGTGTGGCTTTCTACAAAACATTTAGACTTCAAGAAGAAGCACATGTTCAACCCCAAATTCATAGGTCCTTACACTGTCCTTCAGCAAATCAATCCTGTGACCTATAAACTGCAATTGCCAAGATCATTACAGATTCATCCAGTGTTCAACATTTCCCTCTTGAAAAAGGCAGTCCAGAAGGTCCGCCCTCATCCAGCTCCAGTTCTAGTACAGGGGGAAGTAGAATACGAAGTCAAGAAAGTGTTGGATTCTAAACTGAGAGGGCGTAATCTATGGTACTTAATCACATGGAAAGGTTATGGCCCTGAAAGTAACTCATGGGTTTCCGCATCTGATATCCATGCTCCAGTACTTGTGAGGCGTTTTCATCGTCTCAATCCAGACAAACCAGGCCCTAGAGTGCGTCTGGGATAGGGGAGTACTGTCAACATCAGGGCAGTGCACGCTCTACGGGCGACTAGAATGCAAAAACCTAACAATTTCAAGCTAACATAATTTATGCATTGTGCTGATATAACGTTGTTTAAACCTTTTGCATTGCAGAGTTTAATCCTGAAGACTTATGTTCAGCATGCATATAAATACTGTTCACATGCAATTTACTGCTGCAGGCTTTCAGACTGTGTCAGGGTGTGGTCCCCTTCCAGGGCCTTCTAGAAGCTTTCCCTGCAGCATGCCTGGGTGTGGTTGGTGGGCTGGGCTAAGACTCTATACAAGGGAGCCAGCCCAGCTCCACGTGCTCACTATTCAGAGGTCCCGGTGCAAAGCAGCAGCAACTTCATGAGCTTCTGTTCCGGAGGCCTACTTTGATCTTCCAGGCCTTTGCCCTTCATTTACATTGGTTATTCTTGATCAGGGCAGTAAGACCAAGGTTGGGCTGGGCCCCCCAATCACGTTTTCGAAGGCATCTGAGTTCTTGGACCTAATTTTCATGTTGAGAGATTTTACCTTGTGTGTGTGTGTATGTGCTCTGGCTTTTTTGGCATTTACATGTTAATATTCGAACCGGCAAGACACGCAATTCGTTCCTCATGCTTTAACCCTTTATATTCATTGTGCGCTACCATTTCTTGGCAGTTACATGGTGGCATTCGAATCGGCAAGATGTGCGATTCATTCCTCATGCTTTAACCCTTAATATTCATTGTGCGCTACCATTTCTTGGCAGTTACATGGTGGCATTCGAATCGGCAAGACACGCAATTCGTTCCTCATGCTTTAACCCTTTATATTCATTGTGCGCTACCATTTCTTGGCAGTTACATGGTGGCATTCGAATCGGCAAGACGCGCGATTCATTCCTCGTTCTTTAACCCTTGCTATTCATTGTGCGCTACCATTTCTTGGCAGTTACACGGTGGCATTCGAATTTGCAAGATGTGCGATTCACTTCTTGTGTGTAATTTATGTTATTCGTTGTGCGCTACCATTTCCTGACATTCATATGGTGACATTCGAATCGGCAAGAGGCGCGATTTTTTTCCGGTGTCTAGATTCATGTTATTCCTTGTACGCTACAATTTCTTGTCATTCATAAGGTAGTCTTCGAATCGGCAAGTCGCGTGATTTATTTTCTTGTGTTTAATTCATGATATTCAGTGTGCGCCACCATTCTTTGGCATTCACATGGTGGGCTTCAAATCGGTAAGACGCGCGATCAATTTCTTGTGTCTAATTCATGATATTCATTGTGTGTTACCATTTCATGACATTTATTGGCTCACATTCGAATCGGCAGAACGCGCGATTCATTACTTGTGTTGAACTCATGCTATTCAGCGAGCGTTACCATTTCATGGCATTTACTTGGGGGTGCTCGAATCGGCAATACGTGCAATTAATTTCTTGTGTTTAAAATCACGGTGTTTATTATGCGCTACCGCTTCCTGGCATTTACTTGGTGGCTTTCGAGTTGGCAAGACGAGTGATTTATTTCTCGAGTCTAACTTATGTTATTCATGGTGCACAATCATTCCATGGTATTTACAACCTTTGTGAAAATCTGCAATGTGCGCAATTCATGTTCCGGCAATTTTGAGAAAACAAAAATGCTAGAGTTCTAGATGTGATGTTGTATGTACATATTAAGTTCCTCAAAACACGATTCATATGATGGTTTAGAAATAATTCAGATTATTTCCTGATCCTCATGCAAAAGATAATACTTGAATTTGAAAGTTGCATTTAACCTTTCTTGATTCCCTCACAGGTATCCAGTCATCTTGAAGCCTAGTTACTTACGTCTATGCTTAGGTTGTCCATGTTTTCAGAATGACAATGCTTAGAGTTATAGCCTAGTACTGATTCATATGATGTAATCTTGATATTGTGTGTTTTAACCTTTTTGCTTCCTACTGGTCTCCTTCACAGCTGTTCCCTTCCTATTCCCCTTTTCCCCACTTGGACTCTCTTAGACTCTGTGACAATTCTAATCAGAGTATTGGAGCTGTCTTGTGGTGGAAGTGTTGGGAACGTGCACAGACGCGAGGATCTGGTGACTCTGAAAGATGCCCCCACCTTTGGCATTATTTTTGGTATTCCCTGGCTGGAACGCCATAGTTGTAAAGTTTTTTGGGTTTCTCGAACAGTCACCTTGGACTCCACTTTCTTCATGACCTCATGCTATCAAGAAGCCCGCTGTCCTGTGACACCCCTACATAGTGCCACAAGCAATGACCCTTCTACCAGAAGAATATCAGGATTTCCAAGTCGTCTTTGACCCAGTCAAAGCAACTCAGTTGCCACCCCATAGGGTTTATGATTATTGGATAGACTTAGTTAGTGGAGCAGTCCTTCCTTGCAGTAAAATATATGCATTAACAGAACCCGAGACTCAATATCTATGCAAGTATTTGGATGAATTGTTGGATTTGGGGTTAATAAGACATTCTACTTCTCTCATTTTGTCGCCTATTTTCTTCGTGGCAAAAAATCTGGATATTTGGTGGCTTGTATTGATTACAGAATGGTTAATAAAGCAACCATCAAAAATAGCTACACTCTTACCTCAGATACCGGTCCTGTTGGATCAAGTCCGGGGGTCCACCATTAACACCAAGCTAGACTTCTGCAGCACATATCACCTGATCCATGTCAAGGAAGGAGACAAATAGAAGACCGCCTTTTGGGCAAAGTTTGGTTTGTTCGAATACACCATGATATCCTTTGGGCTGTGCAATGGCCCAGAGGCATTCCAATACTTTATCAATGATGTTTCACATGAGTTCCTAGATGTCTGTGCTGTTGTCGATATAGATGACATCTTGATATTTTCAAAAAATAAGTAGGAACACACCAGCATTTTAGGGCCATCCTGCAACATCTATGCGAAAACTGCCTGTATGCCCAATTAGAAAAATGTTCCTTTAACACTTATACAGTAGAGTTCCTTGGATATCATATCACCCAGCGGCATTACCATGGACCCCAACAAGGTAAACATTATTCTTTCATGGCCAACCCCTACATCTGTTAAGAATGTTCAAAAGGTTCTTGGTTTTGCCAGTTTTTATAAGCGCTTCATCCCACAATTCTCTGACATAGTGGTCCCTATAACCACCTTATTAAAGAAGGGACAACCATTCATCTGGTCTTGTGCAGTGGAACAGGCCTTTTCAACTCTCTAAAGAAGTTTCACCTCTGCACCCATTTTACTCTACCCAGATCCTGAGGTGTCATTTATGTTGATGCTTATGCTTCTCAATTCGCTTTGGGGGTGTGTGTGCTCTGGCTGGAAACCTAGGTATACAAAAGACTTTAGAAAACTGTTCACAAAAATGTTGGTGGCAAACCATGTGCCAAGACTTTTATGACTATGTAAATTTATGTCCAACCTGTGCTCTGAATAAATCCTCATACCTCGCTTTCGCTGGTCTTCTCCAACCCTTGTCAATTCCCCTAAAACCATGGCACACAGCCAGCATGCATTTTATTACAGACTTACCAGAATTTAATAAACATACTTCCATGTTAGTTGTAGTAGACCTCTTGTCAAAAATGCCAAATTTCGTACCACTCAAGAAATCAACAGCTGCTGAGTTTAGCACTTGCTTTATATAGTCAAACTCCATGGCTTGCCCACAAAAATTATCCCTGATCATAGAAGTCGAATTCACATCATGAATCTGGAAGGCCTTTTGTTCTTTGCTTGGCAAAGAAATAGCCCTATCTACTGCTTACCACCCTCAAATGGATGGTCAAATGGAAAATGTTAACCAGAAATTAGAAAAAAACACTCAGATGCCTCCTGTCCTCACTAACAGGTACTTTGGACCAGGCCCTACCATTGGCAGAATTCACATAGAATAACTCGGTCCATTCAGGATTAGGGTGCTCACCATTTTCTTTTCTTACCAGCACTATCCCTCTAATCTCCCGGTAGTCCTTCCAGACTTAACCCCTTCAGTCCCCTCCGTCAATGAACTATTAAAGGTTTTACAGGACATCCAATGGAAAGAGAAGAACAATCCAGCCAAACACAAGACCAGCCAAATGCAAGACCCAAATGAAATTACAAGCTGACAAACACAGAAGCCCTGAAACCACGTACCAAACTGAAGATTTAGTATGACTCTCTACTCGTGACATTATCCTAACAGGTCCCAGAAAATTGCAACTGTGTTATCTAGGACTATTCAAGATCACACAAGTCTTAGGGCCAGTTAGGATGAAGCTGCAACTACCTCCTGAATATAAAATACACCCAGTATTGCATGTATCTCTATTCAAACCTTAACAACCAAACACCAGACCTGACTCACCACCCCTCCAGTGTTTTTTAATGGTCATTCGCAATACAATGTACATTACATTTTAGAAGCTAAGTGAATCCATGGTAAATTGCATTATCTGATAGATTGGAAAGGATGTAATCCTTCTGAACGTTCTTGGGAACCCGCAACTTTCATTCATGCCCCTCGTTTGGTGAGACAATTTCATCTGTTAAATGCTATGAAACAATGCCCAGCATGTCGGCCTTTTGGGAAGGGAGAACTGTTGTGGGTACACAAGCATGTCCAAGAGCTTGATTACAATAAGGTGCTGTTGCTTGCAACATTCAGACTGATTTGTGTTTATTCATTACATCCTTGAATAGCAAATTTTCAATTACCAATGCTTGTTAAATGTCTCATTTACTATAACCAATGCTTGTTGATTATGCACGCTGTATGCCACCTGGCAAACTCCTGCCAACTTTAACTGTCAAAACATGTGCTCTTCACAATCAAGAGGATAGTTAATTATTTCCTTAGGAAGCAATCAACTGTCAAAAGGCATGTGCACATTTGATTATTTAAGGACGCTTCTGTTTCTGAGGTCTTGCTTAGCTTCGTACCTATTGTTCCGCTCATCTGTTTCCAGTCAAGTCAAATTCCTTGCCCTGCAGCCTGCCTCCAGTTGAGTTCCAGTGTTCTTCATTCTCTGACCAGTTTCCAGTCGACTTCTGGCTCTCCTCTGTCATTTTCTGCCAACAATCCTGTATTTCCTGTAAACCAGGGAAAATAAGAAAGGTGAAAAAACCCAGTTTGGGCTCTTTTGAAATTTTTAAGCAACTAACTTCTTTTCAAGGTAAAGAAAGATTAATCGCTTAATGCATGCTGTACTAAGATCCATGAAGCAAAACAGAGTTCGGGCTTTCAAATAATTTAAAACAATAACAACTAGCGTGACTTATCATTTGGATGGGAATCCAAGATACCGCTAAACACACGTTAAGGAAAGACTTATTTCCTGTAAAAAGTGCTTCCCTGAGAATTAGGATATCCGAAATAGAGCAATTTTATCAGAACTATAATTGACAAGAGATTACGGCAGAAAGAAGCCCTTTAGGTGAGTTAATTGTTTTTCAAGTTTGGACATTGTTTCAGAGACTCTGTGAAAGTATTGTAAAAAGAGGAAGAGACTTGTTCAGCCTTAGAAATGTATGTAAAGAATGTACAATGTGTCAATAATAACTGACATTATGCAATATACGATTTTGCAATAGCTTATGCAAGTCCAATGTATTAACAAAGTAATTCTTTTGCATCCCAGAATCCTAAAAAACAAGAACCTAGTATTTTGAGAAATCAGAAGTCCTGATGCCCAACACAACATTCAGTTCAGGGTCCAGAAGTCTGATTCTGCAGTCCATGAAGAAGAAGCTGGTATTTTCTCTTTTTTACTTCCCAAACGCCCTTCCCCTTGAGGACTTTCGAGAGGGCAATGTACTCTTCATCGTGGCCACGTTAGTCCTCACTGGGATTGGGGAATCATCATTGCCCTTTCGGAATGCCTGGAATTCAGGTGAGTGGCTCGTACAGAACACCTGTGCAGCAATTTGCTCGATTTAGCCCCCTATTCATACACCCGGTGTGTGGAGGCCATCTAGCACTTAGGGACCTTATCCACACAGATTTAATGCAAGGATGCTCTTTCAAGCTCTAGTTGGTATGTCTCCGAATCACTGTAAGTGTATGGGCCTTTGCATTCTCTAGTCACAATCGATTCCTCTAGTTTGGTGATGCAGCTGAATTTTTCATGGTCAGCACCCTTGAATACGAGAACACGCAGTGTCTCTCATAAAAGCCTTGTTTGCCTCCCATAAGGTCCCTGCAGAATCCATCCAGCCCTTGTTCAGCCCAAGAAAGGCTCTCAGTTCGTTAAGCAGGTTTGTTGTGAATCCTAGTTTGTTTTAATGGGATAACAGGAGTTAGCTTAGCCGTAGGCTTGTAAACTCGTGCCCCCGTCACCTAGTGACTTTTAACCTACTTAGCTTGCTCTGTCTTAGCTCATTTAATTATTTATTTCCTCTAAGATGGCTGCCTTGTTTATAGTTAAGCCAATTGTTATGAGTTTTATTATCAGTGTCACTGCGCCAAGGCATCAAGATCAAGCGCGAAAGACAAACAGTAGGTGTTCACACTTAGGGATTTTCCCTCTCTATACTTTCGAGGGATTGTTGATATTAATTGCCGTCCCAAGCATGCCTGTTATCTATTGTTTTGGAATACACTTACGTCAGGGGACCTTGTAGATCTGTATAAATACATCACACTTTTAGACAGATAATCAGAGGGATTCCGACCAGAGGGCATCGCCACCATTGCTGATACCGATGCTGCAGTCATCTTGACGCTGATCCAGTCTTCGTGGCCCTGCGGAGTCTGAGATAGAGACCTCATTCCAAGGTAACGAGGGTTGGGGGCTCCTCTCATGGACAGGTTAGGTTTAACAAACCCAGCTCTCCTTTAGGTAGGAGGTTAGGCCTATTCTCATTAGGGTATTAGGGCATATTCCATCTTATACATACATATATTTCTTTCATATATTGCAAAATGGTGGGGGTCTTCATAACAATGACTCTCTTCTTCACAATACTGTTGCTTGGTATATTCATTATCCTAACCATTGCAGTTCATGCAACTTATCGCAAATTGCAGTTATGTTAAATAAAACTATTATAACTTCACAGCATCTGTGTTATTGCCTTTGTTTGTTTGAGACATAATATATCTGTGAGAAAGGGGTAATTTCCGTTTCACCACGACAACCCTAAGATATCTTACTTTGAGTCCATGCGTAAGCGACTGCTACAAATCACCTTTTACTATTGTGTTTCTGGTGAGGAACTGCTAGTGAGCCGGTAAGGTTTGGACAACAGTTACAACTAGTTGTAGGAAAAGACTTAGGGCCAGATGCAGGAAACTATTTGCGAGTCGCAAACGGCAAAAAATGCCGTTTGCGAGTCACAAATTCCAGTTTCCAATGCAGAAATGCATTTTGCGAGTCGGGACCGACTCGCAAAATGCATTTCAGAATCGCAAATAGGAAGGGGTGTTCCCTTCCTATTTGCGATTCGGAGTGGTATGCAATACCATTTGAGACCGCATATGTGGTCGCAAATGGTGTCGCAGTTACCATCCACTTCAAGTGGATGGTAACCACTCGCAAATTGGAAGGGGTCCCCATGGAACCCCTTCCCCTTTGTGAATGGACCACAAATAATTTTTTCAGGGTAGGTAGTGGTCCAAACTAAAGGTTTCGGTTTTTTTCTTAAGTGCAGCTCGTTTTCCTTTACGGAAAACGGGCTACACAAAAAAAACTGCTTTATTTAAAAGCAGTCACGAACATGGAGGTCTGCTGAATACAGCAGGCCTCCATGTTTGCGAGTGCCCATAGTCGGTATGGGGCCGCAATTTGCGACCCACCTCATTAATATTAATGAGGTGGGTCTTTGCAACCCCACACCGTTCTGCATTGGAAATTGCGACTTGCAATTTGCGAGTCGCTCCGACTCGCAAATTGCAAGTCGCAATTTCCAAGTTTGCTACATCTGGCCCTTAGTCACATACAAACGAAAGTGCTGTCATCCTGAGACCAGCAGTCTTGCTCAGAGCAAGAGTCCAATCTACGACAGGTTGTCCACGAATGTTTTGCCTAGGAGGAACTAGGCACTGAGGTGCCATATATGGAAATCTCCTCTCAGTGCCGTGTCAAAGTGGGGCAGGACCAGAGTGAGGTAAAATTTGTGATCCCGTACTCTGAAGGAGTTCAACGTCCAGTAGAAACAGATAATCAGTGCATGGCTGTGACCCACAGGGGTGGGGGCGAGGCATGAGTATATCGTAATTCCTCTGGGTTCCAAACCTACCAGGCAATATATAAGGCCAAGCCCCTTTACCCAATCCCATAGACCATGACTTCACCTTAGGGTCTTCTCCCATTACCCATACAATCCTTTTGTCCCGTGACATTATTAAAGTCACCCACCAATATGGTCATCCTGGGAGGAAGTGTTACTTCTAAATCTCTAAGAACTTTCAAAATGATCTGGTGCATGGCCGGTGGGACGTATATGCTCAGAACATTGTGTGGTACCTTCCATCATGCCTGCCAATATTCTATGCTGTCTGGCTGTCACATGTGATCATAGTTACTGCTAGTGGTAATGACATGTAGAACAATTGCCACCCCTAGGATCCCCAGGTGTATCCTGAAGTGAGTGTTCTATTGCACCCCTTACAGCTGAGAAACTGACAATTCTGGCCTGTAGATGATTTTCCTATAACAATACTATCTTTGGAGCATATCGTTGTAAGAACTGAAACACTACCCCCCTCTTATTATGATTTAATAGGCTGCTAACATTCCAGGCCATAACGGATAGGGACCCAGGAATAACAGAGAAAGTTGTTGTAAGCCCTTTGTAGTTCACCCTCTTACTGCCCAAAGAATGTAACCTACAGTGATGTGGCCCTTGTGGATAACTGTGGGGGATCCTACTGGGGAGGTTAGTAAGCAGCACACTCCTCAGTAGTGGTTAGAAAGCAGAGCAGAGCAATACTAGCTGAGAACAAACAAACAAAACAATACCCAAGACCTCTGACTTCCCCCTCCCTATACTTCCCAACCCATAGAAGCATCTGCTACCCATCCCCAGCTGATACATAGAACTAGCTACTAAACTATGAGGAGTTGAGGTACTCAGATGGGGCATAGAGATTACCCGGCTGCTGCCCCTCAGTATCACATTTAATAATACCATCTCAGGATAAAGTGGTGCTGATGTGCTAGAGTATCTGATATGCAGTGATAGGAGTCATCCCGAGTTCAAGCCTGCAGGTGGATCGGGTTGTGGCCGGGGTCAGCTTCCACTGACTAGCACCCTTTTTTTCCTTTGGAGTCTGTGGTGACATGTGATTCTGGAAATACGGTATGCCACCATCGCAATCACTTCCTCTGAAGCTTGCCCCTGGTCTTCTCGGGACCTTGATCGTTCATGGGCAGGATTCGTAGAGTTGGTGAACAGTGGACGCTGCTCAGTAAGTCATGTCCAGGCCTCGTCTGGAGAGTCAAAGAAGAGTGTCCAGGAGTGATAAATAGCTCATAGTTTGGAGGGCTACAGGACCATATAGGGGATTTGTATAGCCCATATTTTAACTTTTACTTGTGTTGTGTTTGAACTATGTGGGTATAGTCTAGGGAAAATGAGTATGTGTCCCTACTGGAACATCAGATCTGTTTTATGCTGGACACCCTTCAGGATTGCGTCACATCACAACCTTTAGAGTTTAAGAAATGTGCTATCAGATATCTGGGTGAACTACAGGAGGAGGTTTCTGGGTGAGGAAGCGGTGGGCCCTTTCAATGACACAACAAAGGGAAAGGCCCATTGGTTCTAGCCAGGACCTGATCCATTGCTCAAGGAAAGTTTTTGGAGATTGGCCCTCGGTTTCCTCAGTGAAGCCAATGAAGCAGAGATTATTATGTCAGACCCTGTTTTCAGCATCCTCTGTCTGGTCATGGAGGGCCTTCGTGTCTCAGAGAGGCAAGTCACCTTAGGGAAGAAATGTTTGGCAGTGTCCTCTAATGTTGAGATTCTCCTTTCTGCCTATGCCACCCTTTCCACCATTTGGTGGAGGTCTAGGTAGAGTGGGGTCACATCTGCCCCCACCTCCCCTATTTTTGTCTCCAGTTATGTTATCTCTACTCGTTTGGGCTTCAGCCTCAGGTGCCCCCTCTGGGATCCCCTTTGCTCCTCCAAGTGGTGTCATGTGTTTGTCCTTTTTAGCCTGACCTAGTAGGCCTTTATCTCGGGTCATGGTGCCTCAACCAGGGCAGTTGTAGGAGACTGTGGTATGTGGAAAGGCCAGACAGTAAAGCAACATATCACAACAGGGGTGGCATCCGCTGAGGGCTGCTCCGGGTTTTACAACTGGATGTGGGGAGTTGACCTTCATGCAGCAAAGAAGTATAGTTATGGCAGCACGAGCAGTCTGCGCGACCCCGTCCCATGATTACATGTGAAAACAATGAAGTCATTAGTCACAGGCACCCATAGTCCTGTGTGTGCTCTTAGTCCATCAGGGCCCTAACTCTCTGGGCATTAGTTCATCCCCACCACTCTTGCAACCCCTAAGTAGGAGGCCGGGGTGGATGAATAAGGATGGAGGTGTTGCACTAGGTAATTCGCCATGAACCAAGGCTTATTCCCTATGTCCTGGTTGGGTCCCCCATGACCAGATATGTGTGGACTTGTCCCAGTCCCATCACCCAGGTCTGTTGTGGGCCAATATTGTTGTTAGTCCCTGGTTCAGATGCCCCACATATCCTGGGCCTCTGGGCCCCCGGAGTTAAGTCTCCCCCCAGATCAAGATTGTGCCTGCACTCTGGTACTTTCCATAGGGGGTGATCCTAGGGAGTGATCCATCTGCTATGTCACCTCTCTCCCCTGTGGCCTCTGAAGCTTGAGGTGCATTGTATATGTGCACTAGCCCCAATGTAGTTTAAGTTGGGAGCATGGAGCCTTAAAGGTTCGTGGTCATCAAGTCATTAGGGGTGTTGGGGATGAATAATGGCACCATGAAATAGTGTGCCCACAGTCCAAGAAGTCAATTTATCTGGTTCCCAGGTGACGGGGCAAGTCTGGTAGTGGAGTGTATCTATTTCAGTCATGCCCAATGACCCGATCCCACCAGAAGGCACATCCCCACTGCCTTCAGGTCCAGGAGCGATCCCAGCTCCAATCTACAGCATGCTGTTAGAGCATGGGTACTCACAAACATTTTCACAGTGGCCGCACCGTTTGGTCTGTGATGTGACCGAGGGCCGCACTGATGTCAGCAGGACGGTGGTCGGAGGGCTCGGGTGGAGAGGGGTAGTGGTAAAGTGGTTATAGGGTAAGTGAAGCGTATACACCTAGTGTCTGAATTGAGCAATGAGAAAATAGAAACTTGGGTATAAATCCCAGCTTCTCCACTTAACCAAATTGTGTGATCCTTCGCAAATGTTTTATTTCACTTTACCTCCTTTTTTCCTTTTTCTTCATCATCACATATAAGAACCTTGAAATACGTCTCCCTGATGTATGCTGCATAAAACCTTGTGTGTCTGATTTAATAAAATATAATGTTGTTTATGTATAATAGAAACCCAGCCCTCCCAAAGAGTTCACATAACAACTGGCTTGCCTCTTAGTTCACATTGTTGTCAGGGTGTTGGGGGGAAGTGGGATGAAAGTTTCTAAACTTATGTTTGAAAACTATCACTTTAAAACAAATTCTCAATGCAGTGATATAATTGTGTGTACTAAGGCAAAACTGTTCTGCAGGTTAATGAAATGCAATTTTTTAATTTAAAACAGATCATACTTTTATATTTTTGCTGCACAATGTCTTTAATAATGAAGGTGTTTCTAAAGTTAAATTCCAGGACACCATAGTTACTCCTTTTTCAATTAGCCTCAAATTAAATACTTGCCCCTTTATTTAACAATTTTTAGCGCTGGTGCCAAGTCGAATAAACAGCAGCACAGTGCTGCTGTTGACCTGGGGGCCGGATGTAAATGTCAGGAGGGCCGCATGCGGCCCCCGGGCTGTACTTTGAGTATCACTGTGTTAGAGAGTAGTCAGTCTGCACGCAGATTACAACCACACCCGGTTGCTCATCATACTTGTGAAGTGCACAAATGGCGGTGTTGTTGCTATGCCCCCAGTGTCAGCTCCAGCATCTCGGATGGGCCGGGGAACACAGATCAGCCCCAGTCCACCACTTTTGGATTTACTGCGTATCGGCCATAGTCGCTGCTTTGGACTCTTCGACAACTTTGAAGGCCATTGGGAGTGTCCTGCTCCAACCGCTACCCATCGGGGAAACAACAGTGGCTCCCCTGGATCCTTGTGGGCACTCCAGCACCCCAGGAAATAGAAGCAGTATCCCACAGGTGCTCAAAAAGTTGTGCCCACCATCTTGACCATCCAGCCACCTCTACTACTTTCATGCCATCCCATCTCCTTCAACTCATATATGTATGTATATATCGGTTATGTGTATAAGACAAACCTAACCAAATGGCAATGGAGTGCTGTACATTGTCAAAGACAACCCTAAAGTCTACGAGTAATATGAGAGGAACCTGGGTTGTGAACTTTTAACACATTGTTATGTAGTGTTTTTCAAATAGGTAAATCTTCAGTTGTTTCTAAAATTGCCTTCCAACCAGGCAAAGAAATGTATGATTTTAGTGAACTGGCCACTGAGGCAGTTTCCTTAAAGATGCTGAGTCTTTGCTCAGTATCTTGCCTTCCTGCCTCCAGACTAGCTTCTGGGGGTATGCAGCCCTTTGTGTGGGGACAGGACTGAGCCTACTCAGGTGTAGGTGAGGCTGGATCGAGCTCCTCCCTCCCATCCTGCAAAAGATCGCCCATCAAGTCACAGATGGCCTATCAAGTCCCACCTAAGCTCACATTGTGTGTGACTGTCTAGGGGAACACGCACTGCCAACTACACCCAGTCACGTGACCAGAGACAGTCTGTAGGTACCAAATGGCAAAGGCAAGAAAATGACAACTTTATAAAAGTGGCATTTTTAGGACTGCAATTCAAAATCCGACTCCATCATAAGTTAGGACTTTAAACTGTGAATCTGGAGACACCAATCTTGAAGGGATTATCTCTTCCCTTTTGGAAATTATATTTATAAAGTGTAATAAGGCACTCCCAGTGTTAACCTGTGGGAGAGATAGGTCTTGCAGTAGTGAAAAGCAGATGTAGGAGTTTTTCACCACCAGGACACGTAAACCTAAAAAGTACATTGCCTGCGTTTGAAATACATTGCACCCTGCTCTCTGGGCTGTCTAGAGCCTACCCTAGAGGTAACATATTTATTAAAACATAAGTGTTAAGACAGTTCAAAACTGCTTACACAGGATTTGCAATGGCAGGCCTAAGACATGGTTAAAGGGCTACTTAATTGGGTGGCACAATCAGTACTTCCGAATTTAATTTACAGGCCCTTGGCAGATGTAGAACACTTTACTAGGGATTTAATAGTGAATTAAATATGTCCATTAGTTATATGCCAATGTTATCATGTTGAAAGGGAAAGAGCACAAGCAAGTTAGCTAGCCATGGTCCACCTGTGGAAAACATAGACAAATACTAGCTTTTGCTCCTTTAACCAGTTTCCTTTAACCATTTTTTTCTTCCAGATTAGATATGAAACTAATGATCATGTTATTGAAATACTGACCAAGTTGTACACTTAGAGGGCTGGCCTCCCTCTCTAGGCAACCTGTACCCATACACCACTATGAAGCAAAAGGAAAGTGGCAGTTAGTGAGACAGGCTTGCATCATTATATAATTTCATTTAGACGGTTTCCAGGTTTGCTGTAGGACTGGGGTAATTCATTGTATGTAGGGCCCTGTAGAGGGGGTGGATAAAGATCTTGCAGCCATCACTCAGATCACATACCATAAAACCGTTTCAGCCTTCTTATCATTGCATTGTGGTAGTTTCACATTTACCAAAACAGGTTTGGGCTGAAAAGTCCCACAATGCTTTTCGCTGTCAGAGAAAACCTTTACTAATAAAGCTTTGTTTCTTCAGCACTCTGCTGCCATTTTCCTAGATCTGACCTGTGATTTATTGTAATTCTTGCTCAGAAACATGTTGTGTCACCCCACTTATCTTGCAATGGGTACATAGAAAATCATCCTCACTTTTTTCCCACTTTTTTTAAGGCCATCACATATACTGCAGAATGCCTTTTTTTAGTCCTGAAGGAATATAACCATATCAATCCACCCTGATGGAGCTCCACAGACTGCATTACCAGCCTGCACCACCTTCAAAACCAGATTACAGGCGGTTCTCTGCAAACCTGCAATCAAAACATTTTTAGAATGGAGATGAGGAAGTGTAACAAAGAAAACAATAAATATAAGGCCTTCTGTTTCTACTAGGGCCTAGAACAAAATCCTGAATCTATTCGGAAAACCACAAAATAGCTTCAACCTTTGGAACCAACTGAATAATCCTCTTTTTAAGCTTTTTAAGGAACACCATATCATCAATCAATCAACATTTGTATCATTCAGCACTGTCATCCTTAGGGTTATCTGTGCTCTGTGGGTGTGATGTCTCCATCGAAAATCCTGGTGTTGAGGCTCTTTCTGAAGTCTGTCAGGGAGGGCCCCATTCGAAGATGGAGAGGAAGGTTGTTCCAGTTCTCAGTAGCAATGTAGGAGAAGGTGCGGCCTCTGCTGTGAAGGATGCTGTGATGGTGATGGATGCGGGGGAGTGAGCAAGGGTAAGTGAGGAAGAAAAAAGGTGTCTTGCTGGTAGGTGGTAGTTTATTTGGTGGTCGATGTAAGCCAGTCATGTTGAGATTTATAGGCTTGAATGAGGATCTTGAACTGGCATCTCTTCTGGATGGGGAACCAGGGGAGGTCAGTTTGGGGAGCTCCACGATGAGTCTTGCTGCTACATTCTGAATGGTCTGTAGTCTTCAGAGGAGCTGGGTGGAGATGCTGGCATTGAGAGCATTGATGTAGTCAAAGAAGCTGTTGACTAGGGCCTGGGTGATGGTCTTTCTGGTGTTGACTAGGATCCATCTGAAGATCCTTCAGAGCATGCAGAGAGTGTGGAAGCAGGAGGAGGTTACTGTGATGACTTCACATTTCATGACCTGTTCACTGTCGAGGATGATGCCTAGGTTGCACATGTGGTCTGTGGGTTTTGGTCCGAGTTCTGCTGGCCACCATCTGTGGTCCTAGATGGTGGTCCTCTTCCCAATTATCAATACCTCTGTCATGTCAAAGTTGAGTTTGAGGCAGTTGGCTGTCATCCAGTTGGCTATGTTGGTCATTGCATTGCAGAAGTTAGTTCTGGTAGTGGAGAGGTCTTCAGTGAGTGAGAGGATAAGTTGAGTGTTGTCTACATAGGAAAATATGCTGAGGTCAAGGGGTCTGACAATGTCTGCGAGGGCCATCATGTAGGTGTTGAATAAGGTGAGGCTGAGGGATGTTCTTTGGGATACGCTGCATATGATGTACTTGGGTTCAGTGGTGAACCGAGGCAGCCTGATGCTCTGTGTACTTTCTGTAGGGAAGGTGGTGCTACACTTGAGGGTGAGTTGCTGTATGCTGATGTTGTGGTGTCCGTTGATGATGGTGTGATGAGATACGGTGTTGAATGCAGCAGAGATGTCGAGGAGAATCAGGACCACCATCTCTCCACTGTCGAGGAGGGTTCTAATGTTGTCTATGGCATTCAACGCTGTCACAGTGTTGCAGTTGGCAAGGAATCCTGATTGAAGGCATCCAGTTGGTGGTTTTGATGAAGGTGTTCGGTGAGCTGTTGGTTGATGGCTTTCTGAAGTACTTTGGCAGGGTAAGGGAGCCGGGGCTCTGGACCATAATTTTTTAGTTCACTGGGGTCGGTAGAGAGTTTTTGTTAGGAAAGATTTGACTACTGCATGTTTCCATCTATCCAGGAAGGCTGCTGTGATAATGGAAGTGTTGATGATGCTGGTGAGTTCTGTGCTGATTGGGTTGGATCCGAAGTTGAAGAGCCGGTGGTGGCAAGGGTTGGTGGGTGCCATGGAGTGGTAGGAAGACATAATGGCCAGAGGTAATCTGAACGACGAGCGGAGACCACGTGGTGATTATTTGGCTGAATTGCACTGGTTGGTCAAGATAGTTGGAGGTCATAGGCTAGCGGTCAAAGTGTGTGATTGCTGTTGTGTCGATAAGGCTGCTCTCTTGGCCTCTTTGATGCACTGGTGGTAGTTGCTGAGGGATGCTTTCTTAGCAGCTTTGTCAGAGTGGTTCTTTGAGCCATGCATTGTTTCTCAAGTCAGTAGCAGTTGCACTTGGTGGCTCTGAGCTCTGGAGTGTACCAGCTGGCTTGTTTTGAGGTTTTGTTGGTGTTTGCTGGTGTCATCAGTGTGAGTTTGTCTACGCAAGAGATGATCCATGTGGAGATGTTCTGGAAAGCCAGGTCCAGGTCTGCAAAAGTGTTGGGCTTGATGGTGCTGAGGGCTTATGTCTACTGAGTCTCAGTTACTTTGCTCCAGCTGCAGTGGGTGGAGCTGTGGCACTTGGTGATGGTGGGCTGGGTGTTGGAGATGGGCGAATGAATGATGGTGTGGCCAGACCAGGTGAGGTCTGTGATGTGGCTGAACTTGATAGTGTTGCAGGAGGTAAAAATGGTGTTGAGGGTATGACAGGCTTTGTGATCAGTTGGGAGAGGCCAATGTTTTTTCTCCAGGAGGGTGGTGGAGTTGGTGTCGTTGGGATCATTGATGTGGAAATTGAGGTAATCGAGTAGGACTTAGTTGTGGGAGTCACTGGCTAGGGGGCGATGAGATTGGAGATGGCTTATCAGAAAGTTATTTTGGGACCTGGGGGTCTGTATACAAGGGTGCCTCTTATAATGGTCTTTTTCGGTAGTTGGAAGTTGAGGTGTTCTATGAGAGGTGTGGGGTTGTTGTTGTTGGTGGTGATCCATCGGATGGTTTCTTTAAAGATGATGGTGATCCCCCACCGTGTTTCGTGGTGCAGTCTTGGTGTATCATCTTGTAGCCTTTGGGGGCCGAGCCATGTTTCCGTATTGAAAGTGACATTGGGAAGAGGGTAGAGATGGTGACCCACATTTCTGTGGTATGCTTGAAGAGTGCTCAGGTGTTGAGCAGGATGCATTGGGGTGGTTCTGAGGTGTTCATAGTTTTCTGGGTGGAAGTGAGGAAGGATCCGGTGTGGGCTGGTGGTCCTGCATTGCAGGAGAAGTGGCACTGGCAGCACTGGCAGTACTGGCAGCAGGTGAAGGATCCTTTGGTAGATCATGGGGAGGAGATGTAGCAGTCCCTGTTGCAGCATCCAGAAAACACAGAGTTCCTCATCGATATAAGGGTGGGTGGTAGGAGCACAAGGTTTCTGGCTCTGGCCCAATTTAGGCACAGATGGGAGCAGACAGGCTTGCCTTCGGCATGCTTGTTGCACGTGCCTGCTGTGCAGCCTCAATGTGGCCTCCACTAAGTAGGTCCTGGGGAAGAGGGGGGTGCTGGGTTGCATGAGGAGGGAGAATGGTGATAAATGGTGGGAAGAGTACGGGGCAAGGTAACAGGGATGACTAATCTAGACAGTAAAAGAGCTGACTGGAGTATTGACAACACAATACAAAACAATACTGCAAAAACAAGTAACGCAGCAAACATAGTAATACTGCAAAACAAGTAATACAGCAAAACAAGTAGTATGGAAGTTACACTACAAACATCGTGGTAAAGAGGTATGAGTGGAAGATAGTGGCAGAGAGCGGGGGAGGTGAGACTCGGCCAGGTGGCAATCACCTTTCAGGCAATACTGGGAGATCCACAGACTCTGTGAGGGAGAGCTGGCACAGTACCTGCTTAGTGGGGTCAGGCTCTGGCCTCCATTAAGTAGGTGGGAGAATGACAGGAAGAGTGCAGGGCTAATCTAGACAGTACAAGGGCTGACTTACACAATGACAATACAATGCAATATAAATAATACAGCACAAACAAGTAATACAGCAAACAAAGTAATACAGAAAAACAATTAGTATGGCAATGACACTACAAATAGCATGGTAGCAAGGAATGAAGGGAGGAGAATGACGGTGAGCAGGAGAGGTGAGGGTCGGCGAGGCGGCAGACAATCAACTGACAGGTGGCACTTGGAGACCTGCAGAGGCTGCGAGGGGGGGGTGCTGGCACAAGACCTGCACTTGCATCACAGTGCTGTAACAAACCAGTTACACCTGTTAATGCATATTGACTATGTCTTTGTCCCAGTTCAGCTCTCCACTGCTTTTTAGTTACATTTCCATTATATTAATACTACAGACAAACAAAATAATGTGTTATTTGTCAAAAATGTGTTAACATTTGAGTAAATGTATATGTTTTGGAGAAACATCAGCCTAGCTTTTCCACCAGAGTGATTAACGCAGTATGCTTCCATTTAAGAGAGCTTTAGTATATATATATATATATATATATATTTATATATATATATATATATATATATATATATATATATATAATTATTTTATTACATTTATGTTTTATGTTTTTATTGTTTTGCTGTTATCTGAAAAGTAGATTCATGCAAAGTTGCTTCATAATGGCAGAGGATTAAGTTAATTGATGGAACTGCCTGTGATGTCACTTCCTACAGTATCACATTGTAGAAACATTAGATAGGCCTCATACTTTCTCTATTTTATTTGATTGATTTATCACACACAGTCTCTTTTCTGAATTACATGGTTGAACTGGGGAGAGCGCACAGTTTTTATGTTAGAGTATATGTGGTGTATTTGTGTAAATAAAAGGTGTACGATTCTATTAAGGTTTCCATTTTTTTATTGTACATGTATCAAGGTACTTAGTTGTATGTGATAAATCAATAAAATATTTTGGATTGCTTCATTGTTTGTCCCCACCTACACTGAGTGTTCCACTTTATTTAGTATGGGTGGCTAGAGCTGCCATGGGAAACAATACATTTATGTTACATCCCTGCCTTTGGAACTGTATAAGGAAACAGGGGTCCCTTATGTCTTCACAATAGTTCATTATATTTCTCTTCAGATATAGGCCCTCATTACAACATTGGCGACAAAAGCCATTTTCCGCCGTGCAGAAGACCGCCAACACACCACCGCGGCAGCGGAATTCCGCCACGGTCATTATGACCCACTGCTCGGAATCCGCCAAAATTCAGACACCCACACAAGTCCGCCACACCAAAGGTCAGTGATAAACTGGTGAAAACAAAACCTCCACCGTCACGCCAACAGAAATACACCCACACTATCACAACACACGAATCCACGCAGCGGTCTTTCAATCGCGGTATTCCATTGGCGGTACACACCGCCGCGCTCAAAATACACACACTCTTACAAAACACAGCCACATTGGACAATTCCAAATACACACACCTGAAACACATACACACACCACTCCCACACACCCATTACAATATAAAACACACACCCACATCATCCACAAACCCCTACGACAAAAATTACCGAGAGAAGGCCAGAGAGAGACACTACAAACTACTACCAAGCATCCACAGGCAAACAATACCATCACCCATATAACTTCCACGCACCTCACACAACACACCACTAAATATCATCCCACTTATCACTACACACACCACCCCACACATCACCCACACCACCCCATGGCATGGCAAAGACACCCCAGGTTCTCTGAGGAGGAGCTCAGGGTCATGGTGGAGGAAATCGTCCGGGTAGAGCTACAGCTATTGGATCACAGGTGCAGCACACCTCCATAGCTAGGAAGATGGAGCTATGGTGCAGAATAGTGGACAGGGTCAACGCAGTGGGACAGCACCCAAGAAATAGGGATGACATCAGGAAGAGGTGGAACGACCTATGGGGGCAGGTGTGTTCCGTTCTCTCAAGACACCACCTTGCGGTTCAGCAGACTGGCGGAGGACCCCCACCTCCTCCCCCACAACTAACAACATGGGAGGAGCAGGTCTTGGCGATTCTGCATCCTGAGGGCCTTGCAGGAGTAGATGGAGGAATGGACTCAACTCTTAACTATTACATCCCCCACCCAACTTGCATGCTATCACATACCCCCACCCTCTCCCTCCCCCCCATCACTCCAACTCCTCACAAATGTCCCAACATCACAAACCACACATTATAACACCAAGCCCTGCATGCAACAACAAAGCATAGACACCCATCACCAAAGCATGGCCACTGCACATACCCATACACCATCCTAAACCACCATCACACATGGTCCCACACAGGAATGCAAGCACTGGGGTACACGGTCACCCACCCATTGCACACCATGGCACAAACAGATGTAATAAACATCCTTTTATACCCCTGCAGGACCCCTACCCAACGTCAGCGAACAGGAGGGTCCACACATGTCCACACCACCAACAGAAGAGGCCCACAGTGATGACAGGAGCTCTGTCCAACTGGATTTAGATGACCAGCCCGGCCCATCGGGGACCTCTAGACAGTCGGTTCCCCTGACACAGTCACAGGCCACCACAGAACTTCCCCCCTCTGGAAACACCAGCACAGCACCCACCCAGCGGGCCCATACCTCTGTCCCCAGGACGTGTCAATCAGCAATGTGTCCACTACTACAGGGAACCGAGGCCAACCCACCACCCAAACAACAACAGGGACCTGGGGGCAGCGGCAGTGGGCACACGGTCCAGGAGACGGAGGCCCAGGAACACAGGGGAACTGGGAGGACTGCTGTGCGACAGGGGGAGGACAGGCCAAGGGAACCCACTTTCCACAAGGCCCTCTTCAACATCATGGGAGCCTACCATCATTCCCAGGAGAGAATGGCAACGGTACGGGGCAAGTTTCAGGAGACCCAGCGCCTGCAGGAGGAACAGTATTTGGGCTTCAGGGAGGAACTCAGATCCATCATATCCACCCTGGGCACCATCGTAGGGGGGCTGAAGGAAGTCCTCATACCAGGAGGGACACTGTAGCACAACAAGTGCCCCCTGACACTTGCCTGGACGATGAACTGCCCACCACCTCCACCGGCACTAGTGGATAGGAGGCACCACCACAGGACCACCACACCAGCACCCCACCCCCTGCAGAGGGAGAACAACCCTGCAAACAGTCCCTGAGATCCAGGACAAAGACAGAGAACAATGCCAAGACTCCAGCCAAGAAATGAGACCACCCTGAATGTCATCCTTCTGTCCCACTCTGTCACCCTGTCCATCCTCAAACTGCCCCAGCTCCACTTCCTATGCCCCTTTGGACAATGCACCTGTGAGACTAATAGACTGGACTCTGCCATGGACATTCCTCCACCATCACCCCTCACCATTTTACAACCCCCTCCAATATTGAGCACTGAAATAAACACCCTTAAAGCACAAAACAATCAGGAGTCTGTCTGTGATTTCGAAATAGTGTATTAGCAATTACAGTGTCAAAATGTTCTTTCAATTGTAATCTCAACATAACTATATCACACAGCTCTAGTCCATGAGGAAACAAATCAGATGTTACACAGTGGGACACACATCTGTGAAATCGTTAGGGAAAGTGACAACTCAGTGACCATACACAGGGTGAAAGCGACAGACAGTAGAGAGGTAGTATTGTTAAAGTACATGTAGTAGGCAGGTTTGTATTCTTATCTGTGTCTCACTGGAAGTATTGCAGGATAACCGAGTTCCTGTTGTCGATGTCCTCTTCTTCTGCTTCCTCGTCTTCACTGTCCACAGGCTCCACAGCTGCCACAACACTGCCATCTGGACCATCCTCCTGCAGAAAAGGCACCTGTCGTCGCAAAGCTAAATTGTGAAGCATACAGCAGGCCACGATAATCCGGCACACTCTCTTTGGTGAGTAGAATAGGGATCCACCTGTCATATGGAGGCACCTGAACCTGGCCTTCAGGAGGCCGAAGATCCGCTCTATAATCTTCTGAGTCCACCCATGGGCCTCATTGTAGCGTTCCTCTGCCCTTGTCCTGGGATTCCTCACTGGGGTCAGTAGCCATGACAGGTTGGGGTAACCAGAGTCTCCTGCAAATGGCGAGGGACAACTGTTAGACACACACTAACCTGTAGAGATATACCCAGACCCAGACAACCATTCCCACTGACTTGCTTCCAGGTGCTCACCTAATAGCCACACACGGTGCCTCTGGAGTTGACCCATCACATAAGGGACGCTGCTATTCCGCAGGATATAAGCATCATGCACTGAGCCAGGGAATTTGGCATTCACATGGGAGATGTAATGGTCTTCCAAACACACCATCTGCACATTCATCGAATGATAACTCTTCGGGTTTCTGTACACCTGTTCACTCCTGCGGGGGGTACCAAAGCCACATATGGCCCATCAATGGCACCTATGATGTTGGGGATATGTCCCAGGGCATATGAGTCACCTTTCACTGTAGCAAAATCCTCCACCTGAGGTAAAACGATGTAGCTTCGCATGTGTTTCAGAAGGACAGACAACACTCTGGACAACACGTTGGAAAACATAGGCTGGGACATCCCTTATGCTATGGCCACTGTTGTTTGAAATGACCCACTTGCAAGGAAATGGAGTACTGACAGCACCTACACTAGAGGGGGGATTCCTGTGGGATGGCGGATAGCTGACATCAGGTCTGGCTCCAGCTGGGCACACAGTTCCAGGATTGTGGCACGATCAAGCCTGTAGGTGATGATCACATGTCTTTCCTCCATTGTCGACAGGTCCACCAGCGGTCTGTACACCGGAGGATGCCGCAATCTCCTCACATATCCCAGCGGACGGTGCCTATGAAGGACAACAGCGAGCACAGAGTCAACCAACTCAGAGGTACGTACCCACAGCTTACACAGAACACGATTCAGAATCTGAAATTTGGCCTGTATGAGTGTTGAGGCAAGGCCTAGGTATGTGTGACACAGTTAAAAATTAAGCTATGTGGGCCCCTGAAATGGCGGCTGCCTGACCTGTAAAGTGGGACAATGGGATGTGAGGTAACTGCGCTGGCGTTCTACACCGTCGCGGTAGGCGGTCGAAGACGGCAGCGCATTTCTGCATTGGTTAACATTGGACCCTATGGGTCCCAGGAGCCAATGACGATGTACGCTGGCGGTGACATTACGCACCGCCACGGACGTGACCGCCATTTTCTATCTGTTCAATCACTCGATACCTGATCTTCGACAGGGAAGGACCTACACTGCAAGTGCTGCTGTGGCCTCAGTCTGGAAGAGACAATGGCCCGTGCGTCTGGGGAAAGGGCCCCTGCCTTCACATCGGAGGAGTTGGAGAAACTCGTGGATGGTGTCCTCCCCCAGTACACACTACTCTATGGTCCTCCAGACAAACAGGTAAGTACACTGGGAGCATGCTGTATGGGCTATGCCTGTGTCGAGTGGGGTGGATGAAAGATGGGGAGGGGGAGATTGAGGCGTGCATGAAACAACGGTGAGTGCATGTGCCACATGGCAAGGGTGGGGATGGGGGCCAATGACTATGACGGTGCAGTTGGTAATAACTTTCCTTTTTCCCCTGTACAATTCATAGGTCAGCGTCCACCAGAAGAAGGACATCTGGCGTGCCATCGCCAAGGACGTCCGGACCCTGGGGGTCTATCACAGATGGACCACCCACTGCCGTAAGAGATGGGAGGACATTCGCCGCTGGACCAAGAAGACGGCGGAGGTTCAGCTGGGGATGGCCTCCCAACGTGGGAGGAGTGCCCGTCGCACCATGACCCCCCTGATGTTCAGGATCTAAGGGGTGGTGTACCCGGAGTTGGATGGGCGCTTGAGGGCATCACAGCAGCCACAAGGGGGTGAGTACACTCTCATTCAGCTGATTTTGCGCGCAGTGGAGGTGTCTGGGTGGGTGAAGTCGGCAGTGGGTTTCCCTAGGCCAGGACGAGTGTGCTAGTTAGGTCCCCTTCTTCTGGCAGACCCTGTGGCACCCCATCCCACCTGTGGACAGTGCCAACTACAGCTAGTCAGGCTCCTGTTACATCCATGTGTGCAGATGTCGGCCATATCCTTGTAGGCCATGTCCCAGGGATTGAACAGTGGACCCCAAGTGCGTGGCGTATTGCAGGGGGCTTCTGTGTCTGTCGTGTCCGCCAACGGTAGCGGTAATGCATGCAATCATCATGTCTTTCTTCTGTCGTTCCCCCCTTTTTGTGGTCTCTCTGTTCTTCTGTGCATTAGCATCATCAGGCAGAGGAGCAGTGGCACTGGAGCAGGAGGACACCAGTGATACAGACTCGTCCTCTGATGGGAGCTCCCTTGTGATGGCGACCATATCTGTGCCCCCGCATCTACAGGTACAGCCGCCACCCCCCTACCAGCACTGCCCTCCCAGCAGCCCCTCAGCCTTTGCCCTATGCCCGCTCACCCAGGAGGGTGGGCATCACCTTCACCCCAGGCACCTCAGGCCCTGCCCCAGTCACCCCTGCTGCCCTCAGTGAGGAGGCCATTGACCTCCTCAGGTCCCTCACTGTTGGGCAGTCTACCATTTTGAATGCCATCCAGGGTGTAGAAAGGCAGTTGCAACAAACAAATGCATTCCTGGAGGGCAGTCATTCTGGTCAGGCGGCCCTTCAGCGACCTTTTCAGACTCCGGCCTCAACACTGATGGCAGCTATTGTCCCTGTCTCTAGCCTCCCCCCTCCAACTTCCTCCACCCAGACCCAAACCCCTGTACCACAGCCTATCCCAAGCACACCATCAGACCAGCATGCACACACCTCAACACACAAGGGATGCTCAGGCAAACATAAGCACCACACATCCCACAGGCACTCAAGCAAGCATCACACACATGCAGACACACCAATATCCACTGCCTCCACTGTGTCCTCCTCCTCCTCGTCTCCTTCCTCCCTCCCAGTCTCGTCTCCACTCACACCTGCATGCACTACATCTATAGCCACTACTTCCATCACCAGCACACACACCACCACACCCTACTCACGTGCAGTCACCACCCCCACTACCATTCACACGTACCCTTTGTCCTCTCCCAGTGTGTCTGTGACGCCACCTCCCAAGATACACAAAGGCAGGCACACACCCACCCAACAGCCATCCACCTCACGACAGCCTACAGCGCATGCACCTTCACCCAAAGTCACCAATTGAACACCTCCTACAACCACAACCTCTTCCTCCACTCCCAAACCCCCTCCAGCTACCCGTCCCAGTGTTCCTCAGAAACTTTTCCTGTCCACCCTTGACCTCTTTCCCTCACCCCCCTCACCCCGTCAGTCTCCTAGGGCCTGACTCTCCAGGTCCCAACCTAGAACCTCAGCCACAACATCTCCGGGACCAGTGGTGCCTGTAGTCACCGGAATCTGGAGTGCACCGGGCAGCAGGGCAGCCAGTGTGGCACGGAGCCACAGCACAGACAGTCCCCCACCTGTCAAGCATCAAAAGTTGGCCAGTGCCCGGCGGGAGAGGGGGAAGACTCCAACCACGAAAGCCGCTCCCAGGGGTACAGGTGGGAGTGTGGAGTCAGCTGCAACACCTTCCAAGGTGGGGAAGGGGCACAAGAAACTCAGAAAGTCTGGGAAGAGCAGCATGGCGGAGAAGACCACCATCATCTCCGCTGCCCAGGAGGCCACCGCCATCATCCCCGCTGCCCAAGAGGCCACCCCCATCATCCCAGCTGCCCAGGAGGCCACCGCCAGCACCAGCCCAGCTGCCCAGGAGGCCACCGCCATCATCCCAGCTGCCCAGGAGGCCACCGCCAGCACCAGCCAGCTGCCCTGGAGGCCACATCCATCATCCCAGCAGCCCAGGAGGCCACTGCCAGCACCAGCCCAGCTGCCCAGGAGGCCACCGCCAGCACCATCCCAGCTTCCCAGGAGGCCACTGCCATCATTCCAGCTGCTCAGGAGGTCACCGCCAGCACCAGCTCAGCTGCCCAGGACAGGACCGCCAGCACCAGCCCCGCTGGGTCAAAGGGAACCACCAGCACCAGCCCCGCTGGGCCAGACAGGACCGCCAGCACCAGCCCCGCTGGGCTAGACAGGACCGCCAGCAGCTGAGTCACTGCCAAGGACACCGCCACCACAAGCACCACTGAACAGGACACTGCCGCCACAAGCACCGCTGAACAGGACACTGCCGCCACAAGCACCGCTGCCAAGGACACCGCCGCAACAAGCACCGCTGAACAGGACACTGCCACCACAAGCATCGCTGAACAGGACACTGCCGCCACAAGCATCGCTGCCAAGGACACCGCCGCAACACGCACCGCTGAACAGGACACCGCCGCCACAAGCACCGCTGCCAAGGACAGCGCCGTAACAAGCACCGCTGGCCCATGAGCTCCAAGGGCATTGACGCTACTGAGTCCGTCACGAGCAGGATGAAGCACTCTGGGCACCAGGCCCCCTCCAGAACCAGTGGAGAGATACATCCACTACATCAGTCCTTGGCAGGATGAAGCACTCTGGGCACAAGGCCCCCTCCAGAACCAGTGGAGTAAGGCATCCACTACCTCCGTCCTTGGTAGGATGAAGCACTCTGGGCACAAGGCCCCCACCAGAACTGGTGGAAACTGTTATCCACTTGAGAGACTGTGGCTTTGCATTCCCCAGGATTGAACAATGGGCAACCCACCCACTGTAGAGACTTGAGAGACTGTGGCTTTCCACTCCCCAGGATTGAACAGTGGGCAACCCACCCACTGGAGAGACTTGAGAGACTGTGGCTTTGCACTCCCCAGGATGGAACAGTGGGCAAACCACCCACTGTAGAGACTTGAGAGACTCTGGCTTTGAACTCCCCAGGATGGAACAGTGGGCAACCCACCCACTGTAGAGACTTGAGAGACTGTGGCTTTGCACTCCCCAGATAGAACAGTGGGCATGTGGCCCCCTCGTGGATTTGGCGTCATGCACTCATCCGGCTGAGGTGCCCCCCATCCCTTCCCCCTGAGGTGCCTATTTTATTGCTATCTGATGCCCCTGCAGTGTTCTCTCCGTCATGTTGGAGGATTGAGTGTGGGCCTCGCCCATGCCGTGTGGGCCCAGTGTTCCACGGACTTCAATGGAGCACTACCTAAACTACTATTCTTGGTGTATATATTTGTTAATAGTGTATATATATTTTTGCGTACTGGATTTTAATATATTACAATGGTTACACTAATTTCCTTTTGTCTTTGCATTCTTACAGTGGGCTTGGGGGGGGTGTAACTGTAATGTATCATGCTGTATTAGTGTGTGTGTTTTAGTGGGTGAGGGTGGGGGTGGGGGTGTTACGTGTGTGTGTCCCTGTTTTTCCCCTCCCCTCCCTTGTGTCATAGGTGCAGTACTCACTGTGGTCTTCGCCTCCGGTGTTCGTGCTCCTGGTAGAGAAGGGCTGGCAGTAACTGGAGCTCGGGTTCCATGGCGGCCTCATCCCTCGTGGGGTGTGTAGAGGTGAGCGTTTTCCCTTCGAAGTCCTGTTTCTGCCGTGTTTTTGTTCACGGTGAGTCCGCCCCAGAAAAGGTGGCGGATTGGTAGGTTGTGATACATGGGCGGTACATTGTCCTCCGCCTGTCTGTTGGCGGTGACCGCCATGCTGTTTGTTTGTACCGCCGTGGCAGTCGGAGTGTTAAGGTGGCTGTCTATGTTGGCGGTTTCCGCCACAGTCGTGATTCCATTTTTTTTCGCCGGCCTGTTGGCGGTCTTACTGCCGCATTAACACCGACCGCCAGGGTTGTAATGACCACCATAATGTTTATTGACTCACCACTGTCAATAATGATAGGTATTGAGCAACCATATTGAACAGCGTAATTTTCGGACAAAGTTTAAATGACTTTGATGGTTTTTTTTCACATTAAATGTTCTTTGACCTGTTATTTCTCTTCACATGCAGCCAGCATCACATGCACACATTTTCTGAGGTAATTATCGACATTGCAAAATCACCTTCTTCACTTTCACTTGATATTGACACTGAAAAACTTTCATGATGACTTAGATGACTATTGACTTTTTGGTGGTGATTTGTCTCAATTGGTGTTGTCGCTTGCCCATGTGGGCTTGCTTCGAATGTCGCTTCTGGTAACAATCTGGTGGCCATTTTGGCTTTTCAGCGTGACGCACTTGCTTTTTCCTTCGCCTTTTGAACCATTGCAAAAAGGTTCTCCTTCTCACAGCCTTTGCAAATCTGTCCAGTGGCAGGACAGTTACTTTTGTGTCGAAACGACAATCCACACCCAAAACGCAACTGTTTTTTCCATGGATACATCATCTTGTGTTTTTCAGCTTTGTGTTTTTTTTTGCTTTTCATGTTTATGACTGACTCACTTTGGACTTGTTGATCAGCACGCTCTACAGTTCTGGCATCCATGACAAATCACTTGAGACTATGAGTTTCTCTCAGCATTTGTCATCTGAAAGTATCTAACAGGTATCCGTCAATAACTTGGAGAATTATTGCTTCCTCGTCATTAGATTCATTACACTTAGGGGGTCATTCCGACCCCGGCCAATGGCATGGGCACTGCAGGGGCCCCCAGGGGCCCCACGACACCCGTTCCCGCCAGCCTCTTCCTGGCGGTGTAAACCGCCAGGAAGAGGCTGGCGGGAAGGGGGTCGGAATCCCCATGGCGGCGCTGCTTGCAGCGCCTCTGTGGAGGATTCCCTGGGGCAGGAGAAAACCGCCGGGAAACCGCCGGTTCCCCTTTTCTGACCGTGGCTTTACCGCCGCGGTCAGAATTGCCCCAGAAGCACCGCCAGCCTGTTGGCGGTGCTTCCTCCGTCCCCGGCCCTGGTGGTCCATGACCGCCAGGGTCGGAATGACCCCCTTAGTGTTTGATGAACGTATCCAATCTCTCAACATATTTGTCTATGATTTTACCAACTTTCTGATGTTCTTGACTGAAAATGTACCTTTTGTAATCTATGTTCACATTGGATTGAACTTAACAGTCAAGCATCCTTCAATTTGATAGTATGTAACTTCATCAGTTTGCAGCATTTTTATTATGACTTCTTTTACACCTTTACCAGCAAGATTTTTGGTTATATGTCTCTTCTAGCACAACAATGAAATCAACTAATGTCTCTATCCAAGAAGTTGATCCACTGCCAATAGTATGGCGGAGGTGGTTTTAAAATGCGGCAGCATTATAAATGGTTAAGGGATTGTCTGACACTGAAAATGGGGTTCTCTCCGACTCCACTTGGCAGTCTTGGTGAACTGGTTTATACACACCATTTCTGAGGTCTTGCAAGGTGCTAGCCTCTGGTTTATCTATGATATCTGTGGGAAACATGGCCTCTTTCTTAGTTTCCATTGGAAGAACAGCCTCTCACTATTCCGATCGCCGTTTTCGGTAAGCATGGTTCTGTAAGCACAACCCTGGGCACTTCTCCTAGCCTTGGGCCACTTCCCCAGTGCTGTGGTACAAAGACTCTCTTTAATCAGTTCTGGTAAGCAGATTACCTTTTCTTGGAACTGAATTACAGTGATTTCAGGTGCCCTTTTGTGCTTTAGACACCTGTTTGATTTCTACCTCGCAGCACTTCTGATCGCAGTGTTATCGTACAATTTGCTGTCACTATTAGCTGCACTTTTAAAACTTGGCTGTATCAGAACGCTGAGTAATGTATAATTTTATGTTGCATAGTAGCACAGTACCTCTCTTACAGCCTTGCCAACAGGTTCTTGGTCACCGATGTGTAGACTTCTCAGTGAAGCTTTCTATATTTGTAAACGCTTCACACTGGGTAGTGCTCCTTTTTGACTCCACATATGCCAAATATCGACTCAACACTTCTACAGCAACACACATGGCATGCTCTGGCGGTTTGCTTGGACCACAACAAACTCTTTCGGAGAGCACTATCAGTCTTCTGATTACTTATCACCTATCTCGTCACTAGCTGTAGCATCTTCCCCAGCCTGGGTAGCAGCCAATACCTACACCATACACGGAGATGGGCATACACATCTTTATTCATCTGCATGTAACAGTGAACTCAACATTGTAAGCCTGTATTCACTTCACCACTTCCTAACCCTCAGGTAACAGTTGTGCAGGGTCCTTCAGGAGCTGAAAGGTTTCCATCGGCCATAACTCACAGGACATTTCAGTCTGCTGAAGCATCAATATTGGCCTACTAAAAAAAAATAGTGACATGAGCGGAAGCTATGTTTTTTTAAAAACCAAGAGCGGATGTATGTCTGCCTCACTTACATCTAATAAGAACTTTGATATGAAGAGAGATGAAATTTTGGTTACACTATTTTAATAATCTGGTCGATCATGTAATTAATTTTCATTGTACACAGTTACCCATTTAAATAACATCGTTCATCAAAATCACCCTTTTTTTAACTCTTAGATGAAAGTCTGAGTAGAAAAACACAACTGAAAAGATTAAAGCCCCCATTAGGAACTTGACGGTAAACACCGCCGGCCGCTGACTTCAAACAAAAGACCGCCAGTGGCGGTGGATGGCATACTGCCGTATAAAGGCACCAAAAATGAAAATCACCCAAAAATGATCAACCTCCATCCACCGGCAGGGCCAACGAAGGCAGAAAAGCAGGACAACCCACCTCGCCACCGCCAGGCATACAGACCCCCTCGTCCACCAAATAATGATGCACAAATCAGCTCGGCAGACAGTGAAAGCAGAACGACCATTGGTGGTACCAATCGCCACGGTCAGCAATGGAAACCACCGACAACAAATGCACACATTGGTTGATTTAAAAAGCACACACATACACACCCTACAATCCTCTTCAATGCCAATAGCACAACACATATTGACACCACAACATGCATACACTGAACAAACTATCACACACATCACACACACAAAATCACCACTAAAATACAAACACTGCACACCCACCATCACAAACCACACTCCCAACCACAAAACAGCACCACCACCAACTCACCTACAACACACCACCCACAACACACACCATGGCACCCCCTAAGCACCCCCGCTTCACCGACAGGGAGCTAAGGACCTTGGTGGACGAGATACTCAGGGTCGAGCCACAGCTATTCAGGGCACAGGTGCAGCATACACCCTTGTGCAGGAAGATGACCTATGGCAGAGGATCGTCAACAAAGTCAACACAGTGGGAACACATCCGAGCACAAGGGATGACATCAGGAAGAGGTGGAACGACCTGCGGGGGAAGGTGCGCTCACAACACAACATCACGGTACAGAAGACTGTAGGTGGTCCCCCACCTCCTCCCCCCGAATACACTGACTGTGAGGAGAAGGTCTTGGCTATCCTGCACCCAGAGGGCCTCACTAGACTCCCTGGCGGACTGGACTTAGGTAAGTCAACAATACCCTGACAGTCACCACACCTATAATGCATGTATTACCCCATCCCGCTCACTACCACCATGCCCCCATCCTCTAACCAGCCCACAACACCCAGACACTCCTATCCATGTTTCCAGCATGCCCACAACCCCCATACAAATCACTATCCAGCCCCCTGTGCACAGTCACCAACCCATGCATGTAATGTGAGGAGCACTACAACACCCAGAATGCACCACCACCCCCTCACTAAATGCATCAAAAGGAACACGAAGGGGCCTTGCATGCTCCTACATGGGAATTGTAGGAAGTTGGCTCTGTATATTCTATTTCAAAGTAAGAAATATTGTGCAGAGAGTTCAAGGGTTCCTCTTAGAGGTGAGATAGTGGCAAAATTAGATAATTCTAATGCTCTGTTTTGTGGTAGTGTGGTCGAGCAGTAGGCTTATCAGAGGGTAGTGTTAAGCATTTGTTGTACACACAGAGGCAATAAATGAGGAACACACACTCAAAGACTTACTCCAGGCCAATAGGTTTTTATATAGAAAAATATTTTTTCTTAGTTTATTTTAAGAACCACAGGCTCAAGATTTGAAGTATACACATAAAATGCAAGGTACTTCACACAGGTAAGTTAGGAACTTTGAATAAAAGCAATATCATATACAGTCTTTGTTAATATAGCAATAAGCAATTTTCAAAGTGGACACAGTGCAAAAATCAACAGTTCCTGGGGGAGGTAAGTAAAGGTTAGATTGTGAGGTAAGTAAAACACTCACATGTCTCAGTTCCTGGGTGTAGGCAGCACACCGTTGGGGGTTCAAGGCAACCCCCAAGTTACCACACCAGCAGCTCAGGGACGGTCAGGTGCAGAGGTCAAATAGGTGCCCAAAACACATCGGTTCCTATGGAGAACAGGGGTGCTCTGGTTCCAGTCTGCCAGCAGGTAAGTACCTGCGTCCTCGGGGGGGCAGACCAGCGGGGTTTTGTAGAGCACTGGGGGGGACACAAGTAGGCACACAAAACACACCCTCAGCGGCACAGGGACGGCCGGGTGCAGTGTGCAAAGCAGGCATTTGGTTTCAGATAGAAAACAATGGAGGGACCCGGGGGTCACTCTAGCGGTGCAGGCAGGCACAGGGGGGGCTTCTCGGGTCAGCCACCACCTGGGCTAGGCAGAAGGATTGCCTGGGGGTCACTCCTGCACTGAGGTTCGGTTCCTTCAGGTCCTGGGGGCTGCGGATCCCTTGTTACAGGCGGTCAGAGGAGCCTCTGTATTCTCTCTGTAGACGTTGCTGTGGGCGCTCAGGGGGGTCGGCTGTTGCTACTCATGGGCTTGCAGTTGCCAGGGAGTCCTCTGTGTGGTGTTTGTTCTCTAGATCTCAAGCCGGGGGCGTTGGGTGCAGAGTGTGAAGTCTCACGCTTCCGGTGGGAAATGTGCAGTCTTTGAAAGTTGCTTCTTTGTTGCAAAAAAGTTGCTGGTTTTGAGCAGAGCTGCTGCTCACAGGAGTTTCTTGGTCCTTTAGTCCAGGGCAGTCCTCTGAGGCTTCAGAGATCACTGGTCCCTGTCGGATGCGTCGCTGGTTGCAGGTTTTCGAAGTCGGAGTCAGGCCGGTAGAGCTGGGGCCAAAGCAGTTGTTGTCGTCCGTCTTCTCTGCAGGCTTGTAGGTCAGAAGTCCTTCATGTTTCTTCAGGTTGCAGGAATCTGATTTCCTGGGATCTGGGGTGCCCCTAAATACTAAATTTAGGGGTGTGTTTAGGTCTGGGAGGGCAGTAGCCAATGGCTACTGTCCTTGAGGGTGGCTACACCCTCTTTGTGCCTCCTCCCTGTGGGGAATCCTCCAAAACTAAGATGGAGGATTTCTAAAGGCAGGGGTAACCTCAGCTCAGGACACCTTAGGGGCTGTCCTGACTGGTAGGTGACTCCTCCTTGTTTTTCTCATTATCTCCTCCAGCCTTGCTGCCAAAAGTGGGGGCAGTGGCCGGAGGGGTAGGCATCTCCACTAGCTGAGATGCCCTAGGGCGCTGTAACAAAAGGGATGAGCCTTTGAGGCTCACCGCCAGGTGTTACAGTTCCTGCAGAGGGAGGTGTGAAGCACCTCCACCCAGTACAGGCTTTGTTCCTGGCCACAGAGTGACAAAGGCACTCTCCCCATGTGGCCAGCAACATGTCTGGTGTGTGGAAGGCTGGCAGAAACTGGTCAGCCTACACTAGAATTCAGATTGGTATGCAGGGGGCATCTCTAAGATGCCCTCTGGGTGCATGTTACAATAAACTGCACACTGGCATCAGTGTGCATTTATTGTGCTGAGAAGTTTGATACCAAACTTCCCAGATTTCAGTGTACCCAATATGGAACTGTGGAGTTCGTGTTTCACAAACTCCCAGACCATATACTCTTATGGCTACCCTGCACTTACAATGTCTAAGGTTTTGCTTAGACACTGTAGGGGCATAGTGCTCTACCACATATGCCCTCACCTATGGTATAGTGCACCCTGCCTTAGGGCTGCAAGGCCTGCTAGAAGGGTGACTTACCTATGCCACAGGCAGTGTGAGGTTGGCATGGCACTCTGAGGGGAGTGCCATGTCAACTTAGTCTTTTCGCCCCTCTAGCACACACAAGCTGAGAGGCAGTGTGCATGTGCTGAGTGAGCAGTCCCCAGGGTGGCATAAGACATACTGCAGCCCTTAGAGACCCTCCCTAGCATTAGGGCCCTTGGTACCAGGGGTACCAGTTACAAGGAACTTGTCTGAGTGCTAGGGCTGTGCCAATTGTGGTTACAAAGGTACAGTTTAGGGAAGAACACTGGTGCTGCGGCCTGATTAGCAGGGTCCCAGCACACTTTCAATTAAAACTTAACATCAGCAAACTGAAAAAGTTAGGGGGTAACCATGCCAAGGAGGCATTTCCTTACAGGAATGTAACCACCGATTACTGCTGACCAGTGCTGCAAGGGACAAGAAAGTGCAGGACACCTACATCTCTATTCTCTCACACACAGGTACCACCACCCATGCTCCCCGGACGGAGACGTCAAGGAGTGCCAGTCCTCCACCTGAAGATGAAGGCCCCACTCAGGAGAGTGCAGAGGGATGTCTGGACACAGAGGAAATCCCTGGCCCATCCCATAGTCCTGGGCAGTCACCTTCCAGAAGCCCCACCCAGGACACCACTGACACCCCTACCACTCAGCCACCACCATCAGCTCTGTCCCAACGCCCCCACACCAGTGCTTGCACGCCATGGACTGGCTGCCCACATATACAGAGGCCCGAGTCTCCACCCACCACCAGACAGGATGATGAAGTGCCTAGTGCAAGTGGGACTGCCAGACCTGTGCAGGGGACACAGGCACAGGGGGCTATGGCCAGAGGAAGGGTATCAGTGGCCCGCGGTGGGCCCAAGGAGGGATGCTGCTGTCCAGGAAGTCATTACTGAGGTCCTGGGTGCATACCGCCATTCCCAGGACAGGATGGGCCAGATCCTGGCCACGCTGGAGCAGAATCAGAGGCTGCAGGTAGCACACCACCAGGAAGCCATGGAGCAATGGAAACAGCTCAATGCTACCATGGCCTCCATGGCAGGGGTGCTGCAGCACCAGGCCAACATCCAGCCTGCATCCTCCACCAACCTGCAGGCTCCTTCCACTAGCCAGAACACTGCCCTGCCATCAACATCTGCAGCAGCTGTTAGAGTAGTGGCACTGCCAGAGGACTCACAGGACACCAGCTCCCCTTCCCCTTCAGCCCAAGTACCCCCTCGCAAACATGGCCCACTGCCAGAGGACATCCCAGTCAAACACCAGCCAAGATGAAACCCACCACCAGGAATTGATTCTGCCCTGAACTCTCTTCCTTGTGTGCCACTGAGCTACCTTGTTGACATGCCACTGCCATTTCACCATCTTCCAATAGCCTCATGGACTTTGCCCCTGTGCTACCAACAGCTGCGGAAATGTACCAGAGAAGATTGTTCATCATGTGCCCACTCTATTCCACTGTCCATGTATGTTTTATTTTCAAACATATACACTTGTACACACAAAAAATCTGGCCACATTTAATGTCAGCAAGCAATGTTAATGTATGTATTAGCCAGTTTCCAACATATTGACGCTTTAATTGCAGGAGGGGGTCTGACAGACTGTGATGTTTGAAGTATGTCACACTGTACATTCCATTGCTGTAACATATATCTGTTACTTCATTCTTAAACTTGCAACATCACTGGTAAGGGACACCACAGCACTTAGTACATAAGTCTCCCAGAAACAATGCAGGCAACCCATTTACAGAATAGGAAATGTACCTCAGAGTCACTGGAAATGTAGCCAGATTAGCTGGGTTCTGGAGTTGATGTCTTCCACCTCTTCTTCTTCATCACTCTCATCCATCCTTTGAGGTGGCAGGGGTGGTTGGACAGCATCCTCATCTTCCAGAAGTGGGATAGCTTTCCTCACAGCCACCACTATCTGACACACCTTGTCAGGGCCATAGCACAGGGATCCTCCAGAGAGATACAGGCAACAAAATCTTGCCTTCAGGAGTCCTATGGTCCGCTCTATCACCCGCCCAGTGCGACCATGTGCTTCATAATAATGGAGTTCAGCATCTGTCCTGGGATTTCTCACAGGTGTCAGGAGCCATTGCATGTTTGGGTATCCAGAATGCCCTGGAAAAGTGGGTGAAATACGGTTAATACACACACTTACTACTTGTATGCAGCCTGCCTGTCAGGTATGTCACTAGTACAGTGTCATACACACTCACATAGGTCCCTCTGTAGTTGTCCCATCATGTGTGGCAAACTGTTGTTTCTCAGGACATAGGAATCATGGACTGATCCGGGGAACCTTGCATTGACATGAGAAATTTACTGATCAGCAAAACACACCAATTGGACATTCATGGAGTGAAAGCTTTTACGATTTCTGGACACCTGTTCATTTACTCTTGGGGGTATGAGGGCTATGTGGGTACCATCAATGGCGCCTATCACATGGGGGATATATGCAAAAGCATAGAATCCTGATTTGATGGTGGTGAGATCAGCTCTTTGGTGGAACTGGACATAACTTTGCAGGTGTTGCACAAATGCATTCAAAAATTTGGACAGGATGTGGCTGAACATTGGCTGAGAAATAGCGGCTGCCATGCCACTGTCACTTGGAATGAACCTGTGGCTTAAAAATGTATCACAGATAGCACCTGCACAGTTGTAGGTATGGCATGGGGATTCGGATTCACTGCATCAGAACAGGCTCCATTTGTGCACAGCGTTCCAGGATTGTGGCTCGATTCAGGTGATAAGTGATGATGATGTGATGTTCCTCCATGGTGGCCAGATCTACCAGGGGTCTGTAAACAGATGGGGCCCTCCTTCACCACATGTGTCTGTGCCTAAGGGGGAGGAAGAGAGACACATTGAGTTGAGACATACACTTCCATAACAAGGTCCCACTATTCATGTTGTACATGCAACACAATTGTCCCTCACACAGACACAAAGAACCTGTTAATCCTTCAGGGCAATGTGTGGTGAGGTATGTATGTTTTATTGCATCACAGTGTAGGCACAATTCCCAACATGATTCCATGAGGAGGACCAGTCATCACAACAGTACTCGACGAAGGGGAGATGGAATGGAGCCATGAACTAGGACCCTGGCCAGACTATGAAGGCGTGGTGGATGCAAAATGACAGCCCCCTGCCACAGAGGTAGTGTAGTGCAGGAAGTGACCTCATTTTGCTGGCGTTGGTTGTCATGGTGGTAGGCGGTGTTCTCCGCCGTGCACCTGATCATTGGATACCATTGTTATCAATTGGGAAGCAGGGCCAATCATGATCACCGCCGGCAGTGACGGTGCACACCACTGCGGTATATTCCGCCATTTTGCCATGCCCTTGCCACTTAAACCCTGCACCTCGAGTAGGAAAGAACACCACTGCGTCTGCTGCTGTGTCCTGACTCTGGTCCTTGAGATGACACATGCTACAGGGGAATGGGCCCCGGTCTTCATCACGGAGGAGCTGGAGAAGCTGGTGGATGGGGTCCTACCCCTGTATGCAAAGCTGTATAGGATGCCAGAGGAACAGGTGAGTTACTGTTTGTCCTCCTTGAATCTTTGTGAATGTGGCGGATGCTTGTAGGTATTTTTGTTGGCAGTGTGAATGGTTACCTGTTGTTTGTCTTGCAGTTTTGGGCTTGGCTATTGTCTATATGTATGTCTCCATGGGCTATGTCAGGTTGGGTTGGCATGGCATTTGTGTATGGAGCACCAACACTGACATCTGTTTCTTTACTCTGTGTGTCCCCTGCAGGTCAGCGCCCATCAGAAGAAAGGATTGTGGCAAGCCATCACCAAGGAAGTGCAGGCCCTGGGGGTCTACAAACGGTGGAGCACCCACTGCAGAAAGCGGTGGAAGGACCTGCGGTGTTGGGCCCGGAAGACCAGAGAGGCCCAGTTGGGGACGGCCTTCCATCGCAGGAGAGATGCCCGTCGGACCCTGACCCCCCTAATGGCCTGCATACTGGTGGTGGCCTATCTGGATTTGGATGGGTGCTTGAAGGCAGCACAGCAGCAACAAGGGGGTGAGTACCAACACTGTTGTGATGCTACTATGATAAGTGTAGTTAGGTGCTATGGGGTGCATGTATTGTAGTGCCAGGCACACAGATAGGTGTGCCCCTGCAGTCCTGCCCCCCCTCTACATCCATGGGATAGTGTCCTTACGTCGATATGGATGGGAATGTAGGCCTGTGATGGGTCCCCTGTTTGGGCTATTGGTTTCTTGTGGCCTAATGGATTTGAAGATTTGTTGTCTTGGCATCTTCTCTCCTTGTTTCCCATTGCAAAGTGAAGCAGAATAGAAGGCCAGGATCGTATTGTAGTGTACTGGGGGATCATGCCTACCAGTCATGGGCACATTCATATAATATATTGTGTCTGCTGAGGGTTGGTGCCTGAGATGGGTGGGAGTGTGTCTGCTCCAACATGAATATTTTTCCTGGAGTTGACATACTTCTTTCTTCTTTTGTCCCCCCCTCTGTGTTCTTGTGTCCATGTGTGCTTTAGCATCATCTGGTGAGGGAGCTGAGAGACCGGCGAGTGGGGATGCTGCAGCCCACAGGACCCAGGAGGCAGAATCCACCAACACTAAGGGGACCAATGGGTTGGAGGACGAGGGGAGTACCACGGGGGAGGCGACTACCACTGAAGGTAATGACTCCAACAACTCCTCCGATGGCAGCTCCCTGGCAGTGGTGGACCCTACTGAGCCCACCGATTCTTTGCCATCTTCCACCACCCCCTATACCATCACCACCCTCCCAGTAGCTCCCCACCGAGTAGCCCGTGCCCACTCACCTAGGAGAGTGGGCATCTCCTTCACCCCAGGCACCTCTTCTCCTGCCCCAATCAGCCCGGCTGCCCTCATTGAGGAGACCATTGACCGCCTGAGAACCATTTTTGTAGGGCAGACAACCATTGTGAATGCCATCCAGGGTCTGGCATCCCAGATGCAGCAGTGCAATGCATTCTGGGAAGGCATTCACTGTGCCATGTCTGGCCTACAGAGATCTTTCCAGGCTCTGGCCTCCTCTTTGATGGCAGCCAGTGTCCCTGGTCTTTCCCTCTCCCCTCCCACCACCTTTATCCCTTCCAGCACCTCACTCCCTTCATCCATCCAAAGCACACATACAGACAGTCATGCACCAAAATCAACACACATGAAGCACACAGAGAAACACAAGCACCACACTTCCCACCACATGCATGCACACACCCAACATACCAAAGCAGACACACCAACATCCACCTCCCCCACTGTGTCCACCCACCCTCCTTCCAAAACACACAAACGTTCACACTCATCCACTCCACATACATCCACCACACATAAGCATACTAAACAGGCACCTGCATCCACGTCCAGCACACCTATACCTCGTACCACCACTTCCTCCCTCTACCTCTACTCCCAAATCTGTCTCCAAAATCCCTACTGCTGCCCCTAGAAAGCTTTTCCTCTCCTGTGTTCACCTCTTTGAACCCACTGGCTCACCCCATCTTATCCCTAAATGTTCCCTTGGCCCCACCAAGTCTACTCCTTCCTCTTCAAAGTCCTCCCCATTTCACCCTTCCCATTCCCGTGCCCCTTCCCCAGGGAGGAAGAAGCCCTGTGTTGACTCTGGTCCCTCTGCCATCCCCCGGTCCAAGCCCACTCCTCCTCCTTCCAACGGAAAGCCCAAGCCCTTCCCAACTCCAGAACCTATGCCCAAGACCCCCCCTACCAACCCTGAGTCCCCACCCCCACCACCCCATTCCCCTCATCCCTGAGGTGCCTGGCTGCCCCATTGATGCCCCTTTCTCAGTGGAAGATTTTTTCATCGTAGGAGTCAAGTGTGGCCTATATTTGCCTTTCTGGGACTTGAATTTGGACTGGCCTATGGCCTTGTTTGGACAGATATTTTTGTTTCTAGACAATAAATTTTAGTGCCCAGCAGACCTGTTGGTGCAATATCGTCCTGGGGTGCAGCGTTTCACTGTGGGGGAGTGGTGTACACAGGTGTGTGCACTCATTCTAATATATGTTTGCATGTGTTTGGTAAGTACATTTTGGTAGTGTATGTATGGCTTGGGGCAGTGGGAGGGGGTGCGAGTGCGTGGGGGTGGGGGTGTAATTGTCCCTTTTCCTCTCATGTGTGCTAGGCTGAGGCCCTTTCCGTCATCTTTGTCATCGGTCATGGTCCTGGAGAAATATGGCACTGGCATTATTTCCAACTCTCGCTCCGTGTCAGCGTCAGTGTGTTTTGTGGGCCTCCGGTATGTGTTTCCCTTTATAGGGGTTGTTTCCGCCAGGCTTTGCGTAGCGATAGTTCTTGCCCCGGAACTGATGGCGGTGTGGTGACTCATAAAATGGTGGGCATTTAGGGCCTTTCCGCCGGCCTGAAGATGGCCTCCACCGTCGGCAGAGGTACTCCCAAATTGGCGGTGAGTGGATGGGCCGCTGGCTGTTTCTCATGTGCTTCATTATATGGCGTTCTGGACCGCCAGCCTGTTGGCAGTAGTTACCGCGACCACCGGCAGTGAGGTCTTTACCGCCAGGTTCAAAATGACCACCTAAGGCTCTAATTTCTCTCCTCTAACTTAAGAAGAACCACAGAGGGCCCGATTTAGAGTTTGGCAGACAGGTTACTCAGCCACAATATGACGGATATCCTGTTCTCCATATTAGGAGTTCCTTAGGATAAAATGTAATTTTAATATAGCTCATGGGTTATGCGTCCCGTCGGACAGAGTAAAACCATCCTCCAAACTCTAAATCAGGCCCAGAGTATCTTAGCTTTTAATTCCACCGACTCTGCTCCCCCAGTAGATTTAGACTTTGGCTTACCAGTGCCTATAATTTGGATAAGCAAAACTTTCCTACTTCTTTGCACTTTCAGTAGAAAACATGCTACGGACAATTTCTTACAATCTAAATATGGCACTATTTGTAAATTCTACTTTTGCTTAAAAGACATCAAGAAGTAGTCATTACTGATTAATATGGAGAACGTTCCAAAACAGGATCCGTGGACTTCCAAGACTTGTTCGTCACACATTCCATTGAAAATGGTGATCAGGTCCTACGTTTAATTTAAGAAAGGCAATTCACATTCGTGGGCATTTGCTTAATGAATGGAGACATCCTGTCCTGTATTTCAAGCGTAGAGGGCTAGCGTTATTGAAGGCAACAGACAAAAGGCCAGTGTCATGTGATCTGCCTTCAGAAACAACTGCGACACTGCTTCAGAAAAAGGTTTAATCAGGCTGGAAACCCATGGACAAAACCAGCCTTTCACGAACAGAGGAACCAAATATGTGGGCGCTACTCTTAATTTTCTTCAAGGGAGTCCCCGTGAAAAAAAATCTAAATAGCAGAAAAACACTTTGAACACTTCAGAGGACTTTCATCAGACAAGGCACACGAGAAACCGCTTTTGTGAGGACTAAAGCAGATAAATAAAAGTTTCCCGGACAATCAAAGTACTTTGTGTGAGAGCGATAATAAACAAGAGAAAGTAACACCTACTTTTCTTCGAACCGTACTCATCCGTAAGAAATACTAAGAAGACGTAGAAAAAAATCAACATTCATTGCAGAATGCTCTGAAATAAAATTGTTGTGAGGGTGCGGCAATTCTGTGTATAATGACAAAAGCTCTGCATTTCATCCTTATTTGTGATGTGATTCGCATGAGGTAAAGTAAAAGGAGTATCAAACTAGTTTCAAAATAAAAAAATACAAACAACTGCCGTACCTTACGTTTCAGTCTCATAATAAAAGCCTATCCATCTTCAAGGCACAGACTGTTTTAGACGATTAACAACAATTTTAAAAACAGCAGTTTCATTTCTGAAAAAAAAAAGATTAAAAAAAAGATGGCAGCGTCGATCTCTCCGTAAGTATATGATTCATGTCATAAAAGCAGGCCTGAAATGATAGGTAACCATTACAGCTCTCTTATTAGGTAATTAATAAGAGATAGGATCCTACACTCAAATGTTAATTTATTGTTTCAGAATCAGGACCTGAGTCAAATGTTCAGTCATATAACTATAATTAAAAAAAACATACTATTTTTTAATGCCCGACTGGCGAGCAGTAATCTTACCCAGTTCAGAGATACACACAAGCCCACTGAAACTTATTTGCTTCACGTCTATTTTTCACACATTGACTCAACTTAAAATGCAGACAAACACCAGTGAATGTCAGCATTCTTCCTACACATTCATATTGACTGAGCTAAATTCAGCATTCCATGCATTGTACTCATACATTATCATGGAGAAGAGCTGATGATTGCAGTTTTCACCATGTTATGCTATGTTCGGTAACCATATGTAGGGTCTCATTACGACTTCAAAGCTGCTGCAGGCAAAAGACCACCAGTACTGGAGGTCTTTTACTTGCCATATTAGGAGTGTTCCGCTGGGCCAGCGGGTGAAAACAGTGCAATTAAGCAGGCAGCAATGTTGTGGTGCGCCGGGTGCAGCAGCACCTGTTTGCGTGATGGGGCTGTGCATGGGGGCCATGGAAAGGCTAATGGATGGGGACTCGTAATCCCCAGGGCAGCGCTGCTTGCAGTGCTGCCCTGGCAAATTAGAACCACCTGGACCGCCAGGCTGGCTACAGTCTGGCAGTGTCGGCGGAGCCGCCACGGTCATAAAGGAGCGGTCGGACCACCCTGTCTGCGGCGGTCCGACCCCCACCGCGAGGCTGGCGGTCTGAAGACCGCCAGCCTTGTTATGAGGCCCTTAATGTCTGCCGAGGCAGTTGTTGCCGAAGTGTTGTTGCAAGAAATGTAAACAACACCTATGAAAAAGAAAAAAAAAATGAATCTGGTAAAGTTTGGTGTGATATGCCAAACAAAGTTTAAGAAGATTCAACCAGTAATTCATTCACAGTTGGCAGAACAAAAACGTAAATGTGTATAATTTATTTGATGGGTTGCTTTTGAAAATATTGTGATTTCAAATATTGCAAATGTGGACTAGTAGACATACTTTCCAAGGGTAAAAGTCCATATTAAGGTTCTTATTCCTGAATATGCTTGACTTTGTTTTTAGGTCTGGCGTTAGGCATGACCTTTTGATTCTACTAAAATTATATGAATAAAGCACTTCAAAGGGCTAGGAGCCAACTCTCTTTATTCATTGGTCTATTGTTGTGTCATTGATATTTTACTTCGGCTTACCATAGCAGACAGCATGGGGAAATGGATCAGTCTATTTCAGCCACTGTCTAATTTTAATTTTAGTGACTGCATTTTGCTCTTTCACAACAATCACTTCCACACACAAGGTAGTTCCCTTCCATGGCAGTTGTTTTGTTTAAATTTTTTATTAGTTTAGTGTTGCCTTTGTGTGTATTTGTTTTTACTTTATTATTACTTTAGTGTTGCCTTGGTGTATAGAGCCTGATGGGCTCTGATGGGAGCAGAGGGCACATTCCAGCTTTACCATTCCCTTACTCCTCCTAAACGTGTTGTAAGCTCCTTTTAGAGTGTTGTTTGTTTATCTGACTGCAGATATTTCACAGCATACCAGATTGTGTCTGTGTGAAACTGTTCTTTATAAACATATACTCTGATTATGCACACAACAAAGTGTATTTATAACTGCCCTCCTGTATGTCATGCTGGTCTGTATTTTAATTGATGACTACAGATATACTTGTAACCAGTTTAGTCTGTATGTTCTGCTTGTCTGACTTTCTGGTTTGCTTTCAGTCTCACCTCACTGAATTTTGCCTACTGGACTACACATCGCAGACTGTGCTTAGCCCTCGGAGGCGGCCATCTTACTTGCCCAGCTGCTCACACTTTCACCAACAAAGAGCACTATAAAGTGCTACACATTTAACCGCTGCGCAGGACACACTGAACTTTGCCTGGGGGACTACACATCCCAGACTACTCTTGGTCCCTGGAGGTGGACATCTTACTTGCCCAGCTGCTCACACTTACACCAACGACAAGAGCTAGAAAGTGCTACCAAGATCACCACTGTGCAGAATGCACTGAACTTTGCCTGGGAGACTACACATCCCAGACGGCTCTTGGCCCCTGGAGGCGGCCATATTACGTGCCCAGCTCCTCACACTTGCACCAACAAAGAGCGCTATAAAGGGCTACCAAGATCACCACTGTGCGGGATGCGCTGAAGTTTACTTGGGGGAATACACATCCCAGACTGCTCTTGGCCTCTGGAGGTGGCCTTCTTACTTGCCCAGATGCTCACACTTGCACCAATGACAAGCGCTACCAAGATCACCACGGTGCAGGATGCGTCTGGGCAAAGACTGGGCCCTTCCACGCCTGTCGGAGCCCGAAGAAGGCTGGGCCACCCCTCTAACATTTTTATTAGTTTTGCATCACCAAATTGGCCTCATGGGCTGTTGTATTTTGGCAGGAGGGTCACTGATCTGGGAGGCCTTGCCAGGGACTATCTATTTATTGTTTTTGATAAGTGATATTGCACATGGGTAAAAGAAAGGTGGCAGAGGGCAGGGCTGGGACAGTGCAGAGCAAAAAACATAAAAACATGAAGCATGCAGCAGATAATTTTGTGATGAGAAGGACTGATAATCTTCTAGTTGAATGTGAAGAAATACTGACCTCCCTCCATGAAAATGCCCCCGAAACTGCTCAGGTTGTGTGTTCTTCTATAAATTTGGAGGTTAAATGCAAGAAAATCCCTGACATGTCTAAACTACAAGACCTACAGGTGCTGCTTGCAGTGCTGCCCTGGTGAATTACAACCACTGGGACCGCCACGGTCATAATGGAGCGGTCGGACCACACTGTCTTGTAATGAGGCACTTAAAGTCTGCCGAAGCAGTTGTTGCAGAAGATGAAAGAAATGTAAACAACACCTATGAAAAAGAAAAAAATGAATCTGGTAAAGTTTGGTGTGATATGCCAAACAAAGTTTATGAAGTTTCAACCAGTAATTCATTCACAGTTGGCAGAACAAGAACGCAAATGTGTATAATTTATTTGATGGGTTGCTTTTGCAAATATTGTGATTTCAAATATTGCAAATGTGGACTAGTAGACATACTTTCCAAGGGTAAAAGTCCATATTAAGGTTCTTATTCCTGAATATGCTTGACTTTGTTTTTAGGTCTGGCGTTAGGCAAGACCTTTTAATTCTACTAAAATTATATGAATAAAGCACTTCAAAGGGCTAGGAGCCAACTCTCTTTATCCTTTGGTCTATTGTTGTGTCATTGATATTTTACTTCGGCTTACCATAGCAGACAGCATGGGTACTGCTCAGGGTGAGCGTTCTTCTATAAATTTGAAGGTGAAATGCAAGAAAATCCCTGACATGTCTAAACTACAAGACCTACAGGTGTGTGCACATGAAGGAAAAAGGAAGGGACGGGTCATGCCACTCACACTACACCAAGGCGGGCAAACAAATTGTCCCTTGATGACAGTAATGTCCTGCTTCACAGTAACCTTTTTAGTCCTCTAAGAGACATCTTATGCACACATGACGACCCTGTCACCAATATTATAGCAGGTGAGACCATAGTCACAACTGTCAAACCCCAACATGGCTGAGTCTCAACATCTCTTTCATATACAAGATTTAAAGGCTGAGGTGGCTGAGCTCAAATCTATGGTATCAACACTAATCTCTATGTTTAGGCAGATGACTTCATCGGTCATGATGATTCACCTTGTTGGTGCCCATGGTCTTGTGTCCAGTTCTCCTGGTCCATTATCTGTGTTGCCTAATTTTCCTTTGCCTGTCGCTAGCAAGAGTCTTATCCCTGTGCCTGGCTCTGCTAGTGCTAGTTTGGCTCCGTGTGTCGGCAAATGTCCAGCAGGCAGGAGGCTAGGGAATATTTGCTGGGCTTCAATTGTAGTGACACAGGCATGGTTTAGGAGCCAAGACCACTGCCAACCCTTTGGGCCTGTAGATAATGGTATCTCTAATTATGTGGGAGATTCTGTTTTTGATATGCCCAAGTTTACAAATACTGTTTTGATGGTCAATGTACCCAAGCTACACCCGCTGCATCTAGAGAGAGTGGAGAACCCACTAAAAACAAGACAATTCATTGGATACATTATGTGAGAGGTTGTCGATCTATGATCCATGAGGACATAACTAGGGCAGTTAGGAGACCAGATCCTGCTATACCTTATGATGTGATCGAGCTGACACACAGGGACAAGAGTGGCCTTAGATGCAAGAACATGTCCACAAGGAACTCCTGCATCCATTTCAAATACCTGAGGCTCTCTACACACTACAATGGTCATCTAGGGGGTAGTTCATCAGGTTTAAATGACAATGACTGACTCAGTGCTTCACCTGAGATTGCGCTAGCCCATTCACCACTGATTCCCGTGCTGCATAATGTAGCTCCCCCTGCTTCTGCCCCTGAGTCTATTAGTTCTCCTATCTGTGACAGTTCTTTCCAGACATTGCCAAATCAGTCAATTAATTACCCAGCCAATGGTGCCACGATTACATCTATGTTGCACCCGACATCACATAATGATGAGGTGTGTCTTGTCTCCTCGAATGTGGCAGGTTTAAGTTCTACTACCTCCTCGCCAGCTCTTGACCAATTTATGGAGAATTACGATATCTGCCTTTTCCAGGAAACATGGGCATTGGATCTGTTCTTTCGGCCAGGGTTTCTGAATTTTTACATTCCAAAACTTCCTAGCAAGAGGGGCAGACCCTCTTGTGGTCAAACCACATGGGGTAGAACAACATTAAACGGGTGCATATTACAGTTACCCATTGACTCTCTTGATATATTAGGCATTCAGTTATCATTTGGGTCAAAGTACGTAATAAATATTATTAATATCTATACAATAGGGGTTGGGGGGGCTTGCCTTCCAGCACGTTCTACATGTTGGAAGCATTTCTTAGGCAGTACCACCCCTGTATTTTAAAATCATTGTAGCAGGCGACTTCAATGTCACTTTCGGGCCTTTCGACTGGGATGATTGAACTTTCACGCATGAGGAAGATCGGATGTGGTGTGTTCCATCCCTAGACATCCCTCTTATCAATAGGTGGTCGCAAGTAGCTGTGCAGTTAAAAGACTTGACTATGAAATTTGGGCTTAGAGCACTTTATGGTAGAACCAAATCAGATGCTAAGGGCTGTCACACTTATAACAAAATTAATCATATAAGCAGAATTGATTATTGCTTAGTTGATTTGAGATTGTGGCCTTTGGTCGTTGATATAATAGTTGTTGAGAGGATAGAGAGTGACCACAGTCCACTCTCTGTCCAAATGCTTGCCGTATGTGACCAAATGTCTGTGCCTAGCATTCCCACTATACCCTTAACGAACATTAGATTGACCAATGACAAAAGACATTTGAAGTGAAATTAATTAGTAGACCGGCCTGATATTTTACATTCTGTCAATGTTATCTTGAGGTTTTGGCTGGCACAACCAGAGGTGGGCTCCACAACTAACAATGTGCAATTGATTGTATGTCATGTTCTTTGTTTCGGAAGCATTGTGGCCCATTTCATGGTAGGTGGTAACTCTTGTGGCAAAAGTCTCAAAGGGAAACATCCTTGGTATAATAAGGACTGCCGGGTTTTAAATAAACAACTGATCAAAGCTATCGAAATGAAGGATATAGCTTCTATCTTTATAGGCAGAAAATCTTACAAGGTTGCCATCCGTAAGCCAAGCGGATGTAGGTTGAGAAATGGTGGGCTTCACTGAATGAAACTGCATCTGATAAGGATTGTGTAAGATTTTGGTCCTTGGCCGTGTGAGATCCTACTAATGGTGTGTTGCGCGTAGGGACTAATATTGCTCCATCAGTGTGGGTTAACCATTTCAGTCAACAATACTCAGTCAACAATACTTTCTAGTGTGGTGTATGAGCAGAACTGGGCTGTTCCCGCCATTATAGATCAACTGCCAAATTCTCCAACTCTACATTTGTTCATTCTTTCTGAAGTTGTGCATTAAATAGGCCCCCTCAAGCATGGTAGGGCAGCTGGCCAGGATGGTTTCGGCAGATTTATTTTTGATTGGCATAGATGCCTGGTCCGGGGGCGTGGCCGGCGACCAATGGAGCTACACGCGTAGCACGGAGCTCCGAACAGCGTCCACCGGGGCTGATATTATCCTGACGTCAAATAGCCTTAAATCAACTGCAGAAACAGAGTTTCGATAATTGGAACATCCAGAGCACATACAAGGAGAATGGCACACCCAAATAAGCACTAAATAACGGAGAAAACCAGAAAAGAAAATCCCGATCAGCAAATCCAAGATGACGGCCGCAAGTCCACGTTGAAAAAATAAATGTTCCCGCGATGATCAGAGCAGCGCTGGACATCCCCCGAAGCCCTCGGTGAGTGCAAACCCCAATACACCCCCTCCTCCAGCCCTTAAGAGGAGAAGGGGTAAAATTCAAAATTGGCAAAAGACTCCACCGAGGGCTCGGGAAAGAAGTGAAGCCCAAACAGGGAGCGGCTGGGTCTGAATTGGTCGGGAAGGGAGCGGTGAAGCCGAAACACTACGACCTCCATTGATTCTGGCGACATGAGGGGAGGTGGAGCACTGAAGACCCTGCCCCAGAGGTGTTGAAGTAAGCCTCATCAAGGCTTACTAGTGCAAGGGGTTCACCTTTCTCTGCACAAAGTCCTCAGACCATGTAGGAAGAAGTTGGCACAGAAACTGGAATAAAAGACAAAAGTTTATTAACCTCATGAGGTGGTACTACAGTTCAAACAGCACCCTACGGTAATGTCTGAAGTAGCACACTGAACTGAGAGAGCATGGTCCTTTTATACCCACACAGGGGCTAAAAGGAGATGGTACAATTATGGAAACAAGACTTGTATACATGTAAGGTCATGTGGAAAATGCACAGTCGACAGGTAGGAGGAGCTAACAGTTTCCAAGGACTAACAGCTGCAGACCTTACTGAGCATGTGCGAAAGTAAGAGATGCTAAATATAACTTGTCACTAGGCAGATTTCAAGAGCAGTTAACAGAAAGGTAGGACAGAGCACATGGTGAGCACATGGCAGCATGTAGCAGAGAAAATGGCTACCATGAATACAAAATGGATTCCGCAAAATGTTCACAATAGTTACTAAATACAAGATGTCTTCTGCTAATGCTTAATCTAATCACTGCTAAATTACAACGAGGGAGAAGCAGGAATACCTTACAGCAACTTAACACCCTACACCTAGAGAAGTAGTATACAACTGAATAAAAGTAACGAAACGCTTCATCACGAACGACGAGTACTCCCTGAGATGAAATTGACAAAACATTTCTACCGAGGGATTGAGTTGGAGATGAGGAGCGAGTGGGGAGAGAAGTGAGCGACTGGATTTGGGAGAGTTTGGGGAGGCACAGAGAGACCGAACCACAGCGACCCTCCTCAATTCTAGCGATACGAGAGATGGAAGAACACTGTAGACCCTACCCCAGAGGGAGAAGTAGGAATACCTTATAGCAGCTTAACACCCAGCACCCAGGGAAATAAGATCTCGAGGAGTGAGGGAGACGTAAATAGGGTGCGAAGAGAGCAGCCGAATCTGAGAGAGTCGAAGGAGGAACGGAGAGTCTGAAATGCAACGTCCCTCCCTGAATCCGGCGAATCTAAGGGTAATGGAACTCTGAAGACCTTACCCCAGTGAGAAAAGCAGGAATACCTTACAGCAGCGTAATACCCAATATCCAGGGATATAGAGTACAACTGAATAAAAGTTGCGAACTGATCCAACACTAACAGAGAGAGCTCCCTAGTCCGAAACGCAGAACGCCCACGGACTATCTCCGACCTACAACCCGCATAATTACGAACTATAGCACCACCAAGGGGTAACCTAATACTCAGATACACAGACACCCTAAGCAAAACAAGTCGGAACACTACGAAATGGGTAAACCCAAGAAAAGAGAAGGCCCTGAACGAGAGGAAACGGCGTTGGTACAACCCGTATCTCAAACACAAGCAGGAACAACAAACATTGACTCCCCTTCCTCAGAAACCACGCTGGACACGATACTAACAGCGATAAATGACTCCCGAGAAGCACTAGAACAAAAAATAGACTCCCTGATATCGGACCTCTCGCTCTTAAGAGATGACCATAGAAAACTGTCAGATAGGGTAAGTGTAAACGAGAGAGCTCTGGAACAAATGATTCCGGATCAAAAATCCTACACCACTGACCTGAACAAACTAACAACTAGAGTGAGGCAGCCTGCAACTAGAGCTGAGGACACTGAAAATCGCACCTGAAGGAGTAACATTCAAATAGTTGGTCTCCCTGAAAAATCAGAACATGGAACACAAGGCATGGAAGTATTCCTTGAAGACTGGATAAAACAAATAATCCCACCAGAGGGGCTGTCCCCTTTTTTTCGCAATCGAAAGAGCGCATAGGGTGCCAACCGGACTCCCCCCTCCAGGAGAAGGTCCAAGACTACTAGTTGCCAAACTACTGCACTTTAAAGATAGAGACTACATCCTCTCACAGGCAAGACTCAATGGAGACATCATGCTTGATAATCAACGAATAATGCTGTTTCCAGACTTCACCAAGGAAACTCAGAAGCAAAGAGCGTCCTTCAGAGCCACCAAGAAACGACTTCGAACCATGGGAATCCAATATGCCATGCTCTTCCCAGCTAAATTAAGAGTGACACACGGAGATAGAACTCACTTCTTCACTTCACCCCAACTGGTGTGGGACTGGCTGGAAAATATGGAACAGCCCGCACCCCCTCCACAAATAAAAGACAGACGGCGACCAAAAAACAACGGAATGATGCAGTCATCCGCAACCCAAGAAGAACACGATTGGACCAGCTACCATCTAAAGAAAGACTAGAAGCGGTATCTAACGTAGCTATAATATGTGGAGGAGACCTGGCTATTACGAGATCATTGGAATCACTATCTGACCATGACTAACTCGGGCCACACATCCATTTCCTCCCAAGGCACTTCAGTCAGCATGCCAAAAGTAACACCAAAGTCCTTAGAAAAACATTTTTGATCTCTTATCCTCGAAATATCAAGAACTCGGGGGAAAACACAAAAATAAAGGTCACCCAGATACCTCCAAATAAATGAACAAAATACAGGAACCACAAGAAGCAGTTGAGAACTCCAATTTAAATACTAACATCACCTAATGACTCCTAGCTTCAACAGACTGTAACATTCTCTGCGAGGGAACTTAATACTTAGAGTCATTGAACTAAATGTGACAAAAACTATGCTTGAAATGTTTGATCTATAATAGAACGTACATGGCCTGGAGGCCCAACCTAGAGATAGGTTTTGAGTCCCTGGTACACTGCCTTACCCAATAGTTACCAATTTTAGTTCCAAAAGTTTGGACAGGGATAGTTCTAAATACCGGTCCCGGGGTAGGGAGGGGGGGAGTTGGGGAAATTCACGTTCGAACAACAGGGGAACTATATCCAGCACCAATATGCTAATCACCTTGTACTGTATGGAAGCAAGAAGAAAGAGGATCCTGGGAGAAGATGAGAAGGGAGGTCACAACGCACATCACTTTGACCGTGTAATATGGATTCCCCCCTGAAATACAAAATTCTTACTTGGAATGTTAGAGGCCTGAACAATATGAACAAAAGATATAAAATTTATAACCAACTTAAAAGGAGAGGCACCCATATAGCAATATTACAAGAAACCCACTTACTGGAACAAGAGATCATCGCTCTGACGAAACACAGGCGAGGCCAGGTTTTCGCAACATCCTATTCAGCATTTGCCAGGGGAGTACTGATTTGGATACATACGCCAAGGAGTCCCCTTCCAAAGAGAGATACTCGATAAAGAGGGCCGTTATGTCCTGATCACTGGAAGACTAGCGGGGAGAGATATTATAATAGGAGGAGTGTATGCCCTAAACCAGAAACAAGGTTCCTTCCTAGCTAGGATCTCAAGGGAACTATGCTCTAATTTTACCAAGCCACCCTAATAGGAGGAGACTTTAATTGCATTGCGAACCCTATGCTTGATAGATCACCCCCCCCCCTTACAGGGATCACCAACCATTAAAACAGCTAAACAATTTTCGGATTGGCAACACAATGGGGTTTTAATGACTGCTGGAGATGTGTCCACTCCATCACCAGAGATTACTCATTCCATTATACAATTCATGACCTACATGTTAGACTAGACACAATCCTAGCCTCCCCCGAGTTACAAAGTGGAGTATGCTCGGCAGAGTATCTGTGTCGTACTCTCTCTGATCATAACTCATTCATGATTTCACTGCCCTGGGGGAGGGAAAGAAACTGTATTCCGAAGTGGAGACTAAGGGCGGAAATGCTGGAAGATGTAGCATTCAAAAGCTCCATATCAGAATCCATCAAAGGTTTTTTCAATATCAATACGGGAACAGCAACTAGCAGGGTGATAGAATGGGAGACTTTTAAACCCGTAATCCGAGGGAAATGTATAGCAGACAATGTTGGGGTGAGGAGATCACTGGAACAAGATATCCAAAAACTCGAGAGAACCCTTAGAGAACTAGAGCGCCAGAGACCCGAACTCCCATAAATTGCCTCTGACATCACATCTACTAAAGAGAAAGTAGCGGAGGCCACAGAAATACTATGTAAATTTGACTATAAGAAATATCTAGATAGACAACACACAGAAGGGGACAAAGCAAGCTCACTCCTGGCCTGGATGGCGGCACCCCCGAGACAGCAATCAATGATAATGGAAATAGAAGACATAGATGGGTGCCATCTATTTGAACAAAAAGCAATTAATCAAAGATTTGCAAACTATTATGCACAACTATACGCCCTTCCCCCAGAACTGCTAACCTCCTCTCAAGTAAAATCCCTAGAAGATCTCGACCTCCCACAGCTAGAGGAGAGAGAGACACTAGCCCTAGCGGAACCTATTTTGATACCCGAGATTAGAACTGCAATACAAAACATGGCTAGAGGGAAAGTACCTGGGGCAGATGGACTCCCAGTGGAGTTCTATAGTATATTCCTTGAACAACTTGCCCCACAATTATGTAACCTATTTAAAGAAGCCAAAGAAAAGAAAGCCCTCCCTCTAACCACCAATGAGGCGATTATGATCCCTCTACTAAAACCAATAAACCAATGAGAGACGTACGTTCATACTGCCCTCTCTCCATGTTAAACCTAGACTACAAAATACTTAGTAAAATATTAGCTTCCCAATTGCTACCCCTTATGTCACAATTAATCCATAAAGATCAAGCTGGATTTATTCCAAAGTGCAACACCGCGCACAATATATGGAGACTAGTATCAATTATTCAATCGAGTTCACCATCTCAACAACGGGCCGCAATAATTTCCGTAGACATAGAGAAAGCATTTGATAGTTTACGATGGAACTATCTGGGAAAAGTAATGCTGAAGCTGGGCCTCAGGCCTGAGTTTGTGGAATGGACGCAACTGCTTTACACGAAACCTACAGCACGGGTACGTACGGGCAAAATAATCTCAGACTCCTATATAATTGGTAGAGGCACCAGACAAGGCTGCCCACTATTCCCATTACTCTTCGCCATAGCAGTGGAACCACTGGCCAGAATGGCCAGATCAGGGGTACACTATGGGGGGACTACTAGTGGGAGCACAGAGACACCATATTGCATTATATGCGGACAATATGCTAATTTTCCTTGGAGACAAAGACAAAGAACTCCCCGGGGCGATGGCCATGTTAGAGAGCTTCGGCGAGGCATCAGGTCTTAAGATAAACTGGAAGAAATCCTCAATCTTCCCATTAGTAGAGGGAGTCCAAATGATGACTGATACCAGAGGCCTACCCTGCACTCCCACCACATTCCGATATCTCAGCGTCAATATATATCACAAACCCTCAGACCTATTAGACGGGAACATATACACGCAATCAGGAAACTTAAAACTGATATACAGTTACGGGAAGAGTAGCAATATTAAAAATGATAGTACTTCCAAGATTTCTATATTTCTTCTCCACCATTCCCCTAATCATACCCAAAACAGTATTTAATGATTTAAACTCTATAATGTCTAACTTTATATGGGGACCGGGCAGACACAGGCTAGCTCTGAATACGCTCAAGAGACCTACCTTAGAGGGTGGACTTGCAGCCCCTGATATGGAAACCTATTACTGGGCAGGCCAACTACAATGGCTGGCAAGATTCCTAAGCGAGGATGCATCAATTTTGGAATCACAGAATAATACTAGATCGTTATCCCATATACTATTGGAAGTGCTAATATCCCCAGGAGGGAAAAAAAAAATATCACTGCCCCCAGACTGGCAAGCCGTCAAATTCTGCAGGGAAAGAGTAGTCAGACGATCACATCTACACACTCCATACGCACCTGACATTCCAATAATGTACCTAGTAAGCCTGTTAGGAAACCAAGCCTTAACCAGTTTAAATAAACTAATCAGACACAATATCACCACACTGGGAGACTTATACCATAACGGGCAACTTAGGACCTTCACCGAATTACATGCGCAATTTGATATTTCACCAGGAACATTCATAATATACTCGGCAATAACTAGAACCATTCAAAGAACCTGGAAACAGGGAACACAAGAACCACCCATTCATGAGGGCTGCAGAGTTATTTGTACCCGAGGAGGAGATAGAGGTTTGGTATCTACACTATACAAAACAGTACAACAAGCCACCCTTGCCCAACTAGATAGCCTTAGACTTAAATGGCAAACTGAACTAGAGACCACGATAGACCCACAACAATGGGATAGAATTTCCGCACATATATACCCAGTATCAAGAAATGCTCGTTTTAAACTAATAAATATGTACATTTACCATAGAGCATATCTCACCCCCCGTAGACTGGCAAAAATGTTCACCTCCAACAAAAATGACTGCCCCAGATGCAAGGAACCAGAAGCAGGCCTGGAGCAAATGCTTTGGAAATGCCAGCAGGTAATCCCATACTGGATAGAAGTATTTAAAACCTTGGAAACGATAACGGAACACAGACTGCAACCTTCCCCGATGTCAGCACTATTGGGGGACTTTCCACGCCCAGCCAACAAAAAAACAACTAATACATTTATCGATTTAGCATAACTGCTAGCTAAAAGAGAAATAACGAGTCACTGAAAAGCATCGACCGGCCCTCAAATACAAGGATGGTTAAGTGCAGTATTAAAGTGGACGGAAACAGAAGGACGTATATTACATAGAGAGGCAGTCCAAGGAAGGAGATCCAGAGATACTGCAAGCCAATGGGACACAATAATAGATGATCTTAAATACCCCGAAGAACCAGAATCAGACCACTCACAAAACGTATCAAATTTAAGCTCTGATGAAGCCTCTTAAAATAAATGACAAGAAGTTAATGACCTGAAGAAACACGGACTCACTATACAGTACTCAATTATGCATTAGGAAACAAACAAAAATTTAATGGTTGCTGGATGTAAGGAGGGAGGGAGGGGACAGTTGGGGAGTATTCAATACTATGCAAATGGAAATGTTAACCCATATTTGAAAAATTAATAAAAGATATTGTAAAAAAATAAATAAAAAAATAGATGCCTGGTCCAGATTTATCCTTATATCTAATGCAATGGGGCGGGCACCAATCCCTCATTTGTGGAACGGTGCCAATGTTAGACCCATCCATAAAATGGGTGATAGTTCCTTTCCTTGTAAATATAGGTCTATCTGCTTATTAGACTTATGCCACTGCCTTTTGGGGAAGATCAAGGATTGGATATCTGAACATGACATTCTCAGCCATCTGCAAGCTGGGGTTCACAGAAAAACGACCACTATTGACCAAGTCTTTAGATTCCTGCTTCTATATTGGAAAACTGTCTTAATTGGCAAAGGAAATCGTTATGTTGCTTTCGTGTATTTAAAACCTGCGTTTGATTTAGTACCTCGCAATAAGCTGTCAGAAGTTCTTCTTAACTTGGCAATGCCTCCCCTTACTAGTAAGCCTCCATAAGGATACTTATGCACATGTCAGGTAGGGTGATCAAGGGCAGCTTACTGACAAAATCCCAATACAAAGGGGAATATAACAGGGATATGTCCTTGCTCCAACTTTATTTTCATTGTATATCAATTATATTGTCTCCTTTTTAGCTATGGTGGAGGCAGATGCAGCATGTATAAGTGTACATAAAGTTCCTGTGTTGTTGTGTGCAAACGGCACTCCCCCAATCTCCAAGAACCCTAGTGATCTACAGAAACTCCTCAATTGATTTGAGGAGTTTCTCGGGGACGGGAGCTCAATACCTCCAAAACTAAACTGATGACGTTTAACCCCCATGAATCATACAAAGGGAAGGTAGTTCTTGGAGGCACAATGCTTGAAAAGGTGAAATCTGTTTACCTTGGTTCAATAATATCTGAAAATCTGCCCTAGAAATCCCGTTTCACCAATGGGACATTGAAGCAAAAACATTACACTGGAGTTCTAGTCAGGGACTTTAGCACCTCATATGCCAAACCAATCCGCCCGGCACTTCAGATCTATGAGACCAAGGCTGTTAGTTCCACTTTATATGGTGTGGAGCTCTGGGGCTATGCTAAAGCACAATTAATATCTGTAGTCGAAAATACCTTTTTAAGAAAACTTGTTTCTCCACCATCGAGTACCCTATTGTTCCCTCTTTTTAAGGATTTGGACATTAAGGGAATAGGCCCTGAAGCCCATTTTATATCCTCTCCTGTACTGGAGACTGCTCTGTTCTACTCTAGATCTTGCCTCATATACTGAAGCCCACCTAGCTGTAGTTAAAGCTGATTGCTCTCTTTGTGTCCCCTGGCTTAGATATGTTAAGGCTTCACTGTATTTGCTAGAATGGTGCGAACTCTGGGATCGCTCGACTACTGCTGCCTTTCCCTCGAAGCTGACTTTAAAAATAAGTATTGGAAGATGCATGTAGCAATTCATTTTAAGCTGTCTCATGCTTTTGCTGATCTGAAGGATATGCTCAGCTATGAGACCTATGGTCTTATCACTCTGGAAACATTTATAGAGTGGGTGCTCTAAACTAAAAATTGCATCTGAACTGAAAACCCTCACTTCAGTATTTTTTGACAAGTTGTTGTATCAAAAATAAGAGAAGACTTTAGAGCGCAATATATAAGTATTCAAAATTAAACTGAAATCTGTATGTTGACCGATTCTTGGGAGTGCCAGAAACTCCAGCTTTACTTTTGAAGTGTACCGTCTCTCATGCATTGTTTGTGATGAAGCCTGTGAGTGTATACTATTGTAAATAACTATTTATGGGCTGATTTAGATTTCGCGATGGAATACTCTGTCACAAACATGATGGATATGCCATCTGCTGTAATATGATCACACTGTGACATAATGGGATCGTAATACAGAGGACGGGATATCTGTCACATTTGTGATATAAATAAAGCCCTTAGTCACTAAGGGGGTCATTACAATCCCGGCAGTCGGTGATATAGTGGAGGTATTTCCGCCAACATGCTGGCGGTACCTACCTCCACTATTATGACATTGGTGGTATGGCCAAAGCCAAACTGGCAAGTCAACACCTCAACCGCCACGGTGGTAATGACAGCCGGGCTGGAGACTACAGTCTCCAGCCCAGCGGCTGTCACTAGGCTGACCATGGCATTTTGACCCCACCTACCGCCATTGTTTCAGTGGGTTCTGTACCGCCACTCCCGACCCCACACATTTACACACACACATGCACATACATACACGCCTATATACACACACATACACACATTCATCCACGCATTCATACATTCATACACACTGACAGCAACACCCACGAACATACATCCAGGCACACACGCAATCTCACAACACAACATGCACGTACACTCACACCCACTCATGCACACACGCATTACACATGCATGCAGGCATTCACACACAGTCACACACACAACACTCCCCTCTCCTGTCAGAGAACTTACCTGCTTGCAGGGGATCCTCTGGCAGGAGACCGCACACAGCGCTGTTGCCAGCAGCAGCGTCCGCCAGCAAAACACCACCAGGCCGTATCATGGAACATGACACGGTAGGCGGTGTTATGCTGGCGTGGGGCTTCTGCTGGCAGCAGCGCCACCTTACCGCCATCCGCCACCATGACCATTGGCGGAATTCCGTCTAAGGTCATAATGCCACGGACGGTCGGTAGCCACGGTGATGGTATGTTGGCGGCCGTCGCTGTGGCGGTAGGCGGCATTTGCCGCTAATGTCATAATGAGGCCCTAAATGCTAACAACTGTTGGTAAACTATTCTCTTTGCTGTTTCCAGGTCAATGCATCCTCACCAACACCAAAAGGTCCAGAGAGTGCAGACCCTCTTACACATTGTTGCAGGTCAGCAGAGCAGGCCTTGTACTGCAAGTCTATCTTTTCTTGTTTTATCCTAACCCCCACTTCCCCACAGGGGCAGTGTGATTTAGGGGTTGTGGTTCCTTGATCATTGGCAGTCTCCCTGGGGATAAGAGGTACAGCATCGGCTCCGCTATCGGAACCATATGAGTGCATGACATCTGTCATGTTGTTTTTCATGTTTTTAATGGTCAGGTATGTGTAGTTATATTTATTGTATTGTTTTGGATTGGGATGTTTTTATTGTTTTTTATGTTAACTGATTAAAGTGTATTGATTGATTGATATCCCATATCTCCAAAACATATGAATAAATATAATGACTTCATAATTAAATTACTGCCTTTTAAAGGATTCACAACCATCATGATTACAGTGGAAATGTTTTTAAAAAATGGCTCATCTATATGCTTTCAAGAAGATTCCTTCAGCGTTACATAAGTCTCAATGCTTTATTAAGTATATCTTTCATCTTCATGGAATAGTCTCAATGAAAATGTTCAACAGAGGTCTCTAGTCTCAAAGTTCAAGAAAACAATTTGTTGAGCTCTAGGAATATCCAGAGCACTATCTAGACGTTTTCATCCTCAGACTAATGCCAAATGAAACAGACCAATCAAGCCATGGAACAATTTCTGAGATGATTTGAAATGCCGCTTGTAACATCTGGGCATCTTTACATCTTTATGTGGAGGCTGCCTACAACAATAGCATACATACTGAGACATGTGTGTCATCTTGTTTGATTACAAGGTTTTCACCTCAGAATGAGTCTGGTGCAAACCTCCAATTACTACCCTGTACCATCAACTTAAAACATTGCATCCTATAGAATGGAGCTTCAAGCAGGCAAGTTTATGTGGACTGTGCTCAAATACTCCGTAGCTGATAAAGTCTAGTTTTCTTTCTTAGCTTTGTCCTCACTTTTTAGGAGCTTTTACTATCATGGAAATTGTGAATAGTTGTGCTGTACCTTCACTTATTACCAACTCGGCAGCTCCACCCGGTGTTCCAAGTCTCACAGTTGAAATCTCATGTCCATTATCTATTTTTCATAAAGATCAATCCCAGTTGATGGACCAAAAGGATCTAAAGTATCAGCTATTTATGACTCCCGTTCTGGTTGGGAAGTTACAATTTTGCTTTATTGAAAGGGATATCCTATTTGTGACCCGACATAGGAACCAACTACAAATGTACATATTCCTGTTCTGGAGAGAATGTTTTTGTTTACTTGTTAATAAGTCTGGGGGTGTCAAAGGGGGGTATACTGTTAGGAACGGTCCCTTGTCATGCATGTGTTTACAATGGCACTCATCGCCAAGCACTCTGGGAAGTGCTGTGCATTTAACTCTCTCTCACTGCTTCCTACATTCTTCTTGCTTTGGAGGCCTCCATTGTGTGGTGCGTGGGTGTGCTGGTGGGTAAGGGCTTGCGATCCACAGATTGGTCTTCCCTTAATGCCAAACAGGAAATCATTTTAGGAGGCCAGGCAAGGTCTATCAACCTCGACTTTCTGTTTTCTGCCCAAACCCACATTCCTCTTTAGCTCTATGGCAGTTTTCCTAAGCCATTATGATGGAATCTGTGTCTGGGTCACATTCACCTCTTCCAACCAGCCAGTTTGTCCTAGAAGTGTGTCACACACCTTCCAGATTTTGTCTAGCTGCTTTTGGCTTTCCATGCTCCCCTAGATTTTCCTCTGGGTTATTCTTGTTTTCCCTTTCTGCGCCATGCCTTTCAGTTCTCTTTTCCTGTGTATGATGTTTTTGCTGGCATACTTTAGAGTTTTATTTTCTTCCACCAGCTTTTTCCTTCTGGTGATTTTGTCCAAGGGTATTCTCTAACTTAGTGTGGCAGTCACTGACTAGTAAAATGGCTTCAGCAGGTGATCATTAACCTTCACATCTCAAACTTACAATTAAGCATTGAAAGGACTTAGCCTACTCTTAAGACTCGTATACTGTGCTGCAATGAGAACCAGTTACTATTGTAGAATACTTTCAGTCAAAAAGCTAAATTATGTATTATCGGTATGTGTGTATATATATTTCTTTATCTCTCTCTCTCTCTCTTTATCTATCTATCTATCTATCTATCTATCTATCTATCTATCTATCTATCTATCTATCTATCTATCTATCTATCTATCTATCTATCTATCTATCTATCCATCTATCTATCTATCTACCTATCTCTCTATATATATCTATATATATCTATATATATATATATATATATATATATATATATATATATAGATCTATATATATATGTAGATCTATATATATAGATATATATAGATATATATAGAGAGATAGGTAGATAGATAGATAGATAAATAGATAGATAGATAGATAGATAAAGAGAGAGAGAGATAAAGAAATATATATAAGATATATATATATATATATACATGAAGATATATAGATAGATAGATAGATAGATAGATAGATAGATAGATAGATAGATAGATAGATAGATAGACAGATAGATATGTGTGTGTGTTTAAGGAATATAGGCCCATATTTATACTTTTTGACGCAAAACTGCGCCAATACAGTTTTGCGTCAACAATTTTACTGCCGGCTAACGCCATTTCTGTGCTCCGTGCGGGCATCAAATTTATACTTTGACGCAAGGCGGCACAAACCACAGGTGTGAGTCATTTTTTTTTACACACACCGCAGCGTCACCTCCTAAAGGAAAACGACGTTAACACGGCGGAAATGACTGTGAGCCGATTTACGACATCGCAAACCAGATATGCTGCGGTTTTTGACGCAATAGCATCACAAATCACCGCAAACACAGCCATTTCAGCAAAGGAGAGCCAAAATGGATCCCAGATGCCTGTACAGACCCCAGGAAGATGACAACAGACCAGGAACCAGCCAGGAGGACCCACACAAGACCCAGGAGAGGGAGAAGAAGAATAGAAAGTGTCACTTCAGTGCAGAGGAGCAGGAAATTCTGGTTAAAGAGGTGACGGAACACCAGCACCAACTGTTTGTCACCTCAAAGTGCCAATCAGCAGGAGAGAGGCAATATGGCAACAAATTGTTGACAAGATTAACAGTGTGGCAGAAGTACACAGAACAGCCATCGAGTGCAAGAAACGCTGGCATGACTGCAAGCGCAGGACCAAGGAAAAGATGGCCAGGAACAGGAAGGCAGCACTGCAGACTGGAGTCCAGCACACCAGGAGCCCCTGGACCACATGGAGGAGATGGTTGCAGCCTTCATCCCTGAGGAGATCGTCACAGGGATTCAAGGACAGGACAGCGCAGACTACCAGGAGACAACACACATGCAGGGTAAGTCGCATGGGAAAGTAAAATGCACTAATGTTAGCTGCAACCGGGGGGGTGGAATACCTACTACACAATGCATGTAAGTCATCATATACATGGAGTGGCATGGGTAAAAGGGTACGGCACGGGCATGGCCCGTTCAGAGAAAAGCTGGGGCACACCATAACACAACACCAACAACCTTTCCATGGGAGTATGCTGCCATGCCAACGATGTTGCAAAGGTAAAGCCATGCCAGGAAGGAAGGGCACAATGTCAAACTGGCATCCCGTCACACATCAGCCACTATACCCCCTACATTAACTAGGGCCCAATTAACAACCTCTAGCCATACCGACAACTGGAATGTAACATTGACAAAAGTTGCCACTACCACCTCTCCTGTGTGTGCTGGTCAAGTAGCCAATGGCAGTAACTTCCCCATGGATCATACACACCTAAATTAGAGTGTTTAGGATGACAACGTTAACAATCCCCTGAAACAAGACAAATGTTCCAGTCCTGTCAAATGTGAATGCCCATAGTTGCCGCAAACATCAGCCAATGTCATCAACATTAGGAGGTACACAGCACTAATGTCATACCCATGCTGCATATGTCAGGGTCCAGCCTGTGCCTGGGTCACAATGCAACATCCCAAATGTCATACTGCTCAAACAACAGCATTGAGGGGGAGGACACGTGGAACTGGTCACTGAAATACACCTGCACAGTCAGAGGAGGAAATAGGACACTGCTACGACAATCAGTGTAATCCAATGTACCACACATTCCCCAACATCAGCTGTACACATTACCAATGCCAACATCCATATCGTGCCATAACAATGCTATGCATAGTATACTCTACATTTCAACTACATATAGGTGGATGTGAAAGATCAGAGCCCGGGGCAGGTCCAGATTGTTAAGTGTGCTGCTAGTGCCACCCACAGCCAGTGAAAGGTCTCACCATGAGAATGGAAGTAGGGGGAGGGTTGAGTAGGACAAGAAGGTGGCAATTCACTATTTGGCCAGAACCAACACCTAGAGGATGTGATGCTGACAAGTCCACTAATGGACCACAATACATGTGACATGCAGGTGGGGCATAGGCCTGGGAGAATGCCCATCTGAAAGACTGGATCAATGAACAGGAACCAAGATCACAATGTGAAATCATCACAAGGCAGGCGTCACATCAAAAATGCCACAACACAGACACACTAATTGTACCCTATTTCATTGCAGAGGACGATGGATCTCCTGCGGATATGCCTGTCCAGGACTACCCTGATGACATAGATGACGAGCTGACAAACATCAGTCAGCAGACTCTGCCCTTCTTGAGGGTAACAACTGAGGAAAAGATAAACTATACACCATAATGCTGTGTTGGACAGATCAACCCTTCTGCAAGGGATATATAAACCATTAAATGGTGCTTCAATGCAAAACTAACACATGTAACATTGCCCACAAATATAAGTGAACAGTCACCAAACTGCATGAATGGAGGAGTATGAGTTTACATCCAAATAAGTAATCATGCTGAACAGTGTAACAAATGATCTATGTGAGTTATGGAAACCATACTACAAGATAGCTTACTACCACTCACCTTATAAGGGTTTCCTTGGACATGAGACTGCAGTCAGACATAACACAGTGTCACCAATACTAAATCTGGAAGCACTGTATGTGACATTGAATACATACATTATGAAAACAACACACTTTGGGATCCATAGTAACTGTGATTGGTGGTTGCAATGAATGGCCTAATCTTTGCAAGGTAGCTTTGGGGTAGCTGCCAATATTACAGCTCATTTGGGATTTGTTAGCAGCATAGGACACAACATGTAATACAAAAGATACACTGTACACTCATGCCAAGGCCCTGGTCTTTCACACATACTTTAAAGGGCTACCTACATATTTATTAAACAGTAAAAACAGAAGTGAAAATTTGGGGAAAAGCCTTACCTACCCTAATCTACTCTAACTACTCATTACCCACAACTGTCCCTAACTAACCTAAGCAAAACTTATTTATCACATTTAATAAAACTTTCTAAACATTAATCCCCCACCCCCCCTTATGAGACGGGACACATGGAGGACAATAGCTACTAACCTAAACACATACTATCCTATACTAAACAAATATATATTTTTTTGTTTTTTTGTTTTAATTTTATTTATATTCTTTTTTAAACACACAAAAACCCCAACATTTCCCAACACACTTAAAAATAAACAGTAGAAATATACAGGACCCCCTACCCACTAACACTAACTAAACTAACATTCTATACTAACCTAACACTAAGCCCCCTAAACCCACAAAGTATAAGAACCAGGAAAGAGGAGGGAGGGGAGGGAATCATGTCTGTTTAATCTGCTACAGGTTGGCCCTCCGTAGGGTCCTCTTGATTGACCGCACCCGCTGGTTGACATGTTGCACCTCCTGCCGCAGTCAACTCATCTTCAGCAGGACACGGTCCAATTTACGCTGCATATGTCCAAAAGCAGCAGGGTCAATGGCTGCAGCTGGGGTGATCTGGGTACCAGCCGAGGAAGTGTGGGGCCGTGTAGTGTCCATGGCTGTGGGCTGCCCTGCAGGTGGTGCTGTGCTTGGGCCTGGAGCACTTGCTGAGGATGTTCCTGCAACAGTCCCAGCTGCTGCTGGTGCCACCTGGGTGGTAGTGGTGGTGGTGCTGGTAGTGGTTGTGGTGAGCAAAGAAGGGCCGCCATGTGGAAATGCCCTCCAGGCTCCGGAGGCCCGTTCATGCCAATATCTTCTGGCCATTTTCCAGTACCTAGACTCGACTTGAAGTATGTGTTGATACCTCATTGCCCACCGTTGAAACTCCCTGACCTGGATGGGTGTCATAATTGCAGCTGTGAAGACAAATAGAAAATCTAACATTGGGTACTGCATTGTGTGAAATGGCACAAGAAGTAAATAAGACAATACATCTATTGTACTTGTAACAGCTCATGTCATCATACAGATCATTGATTGTCCCTGAGGAAGGACATGGCAAGCCAGCCTACAAAGGTCCTATCACACATAGCACATCCAAACCCTACAAGATGGGTAACAACTGGAATGATTTTGGCATCTATGTTCTGCCAGTTGTCTGCTATCAATCATGCTGCACATTCTCCACCACTGCCAGGGCTATAAATGTCATTGTACGGGATGGAAATCTAGGGCCACATGATCTGAAAGTTGTAAATGTACTTGCTAGTATAGTACTCATGTGCGAAACATGAGTGTGTAAACTAGGTTCAGACAAAAGATTCACTGATTTACATGTCTGTGTACCAAACTTGTATCATCAGTCCTAGGTACACTATTCACAAACCTATGCCTGTGTTTGAGGGTGGGTGGGTGGACTAACAACTAACAATTTCAAACAACAAGGACACCCAAGAAGCTTAGGAAAGCTGGACATGTGTTTGGCTCAACACACACACCACAGGATAAGGAGGATCTTCAAATAGGAGATAGAAAACTCTTGACCAATCCCAGCGCCACTCATGTTTGGAAATGCAGACCTTTGTCCCCATCATTTACTACCAGTAAGCCATGACTTACAACAAACACAGAGATGCCCGAACACCCCTGGCCATGAGTTGCATGCACACCTAGGCCTTTGCACTCCAGTGCCACATACTTGTAGCACTACATGTGGAGCTACATGCTGCTAGGAAGTTCAACCTGCAGTTTAATAAGTTCATTAGTGAATTGGGAAGCAGAAGTCTGTGGGTAAGCATTTGGCAGCCACATTCTGGGAGAATTTGGGTCTGACTGGCTGACTAAATCACAAATTAGGTCCAGTGCAACTCTTTCTGATTCAAGTGTTATCCACATGACTCATCCCTATTCACATTGCGGGGCCTACAGGACTGGCCTAGAATCCCTAAATAAGACAATAGGATAAGGATTGGCCAAGTCAAAGATGGTGATAAAATAATATTCCACTCATGGAACAAAACAAAAGATTGGCCAGCGCATCACACCTTGCTATGTGTCCAACACACAGGAGTCCATCACACATCACCAGCAAACACAACACATAACAGACATATCAACACTTACTGGAGTTGTCTGGGTCTTCGAATCAAGCCACCTCACCAACAATGTAGGGTGCCCGTCCACCTGTAAGGCATGGAAGGGAGAAATGTGCTCAATGTCTGTGCACTGTACAACAATTCCAAAGAGAAATACTATGTGTATGATTACATAAGAAAGTAAAGCCTCTCAGACATGATGATACTTCATCCGATATAGCACGGCTATCATGTGCATAACATGGGTCTCCAGTGAGTGTTACACACATATCTGCACACATGCACTGGCCCTAACTATCATGTGGTGGCAAACATGCTCCTTCATTAGTGAGCAGACATAATAATGGAGTGTATTCGTCTCATTATGTGTATCCAAGAGAGACATCCAAAGCCACTTTCTGTGAGGACTGCATTACCAGTCAACCAGCCATTGTGACCATGGCAAATTTATGACACACAGTTACAATGTACAGAAGGCCAGGGACAGTTGTTAGCCCTCATGTTGTTACAGTTTCTTCATTGATGTGGCCCAGCAATGATGAGTTGCACTAACCATAGAGATATGAACCCATGTGCATACCTTGGGCCAGCCATCCCTAAATGAAATGTGGCACTACAAACTCCAAATACCAGTCTAAGATGTTAGCTGAACGCAGCTAGGACTTGTTCCCTATGTGTCCATATCCAGATCAGACATGTATCCGAAATGAAGGAGGGGCACAATAATCCCTAAGATTTTTGGAATTTCCGTGATCGGTTTCCTTATACACTCACCAGACACACATGAAACATATGTTCGGGCCACATTGCTATCATCAATTGACGTGAATCCTGCACTCATTTTCAGCCTCATGTAGTGTTTCAAAAGTCAGTCTAGCTGTTGCGTCAACAAATGTTGGTAATTATTTGGAAATTTCTATACCTCACAGGCAACTGTGGCCTATATCTATAAATAATTGGCTCCTGTTTTGTGTTGCTGTTTGACACAAAGGCAGCACTAACTTACATAATGCAAAAGTATTCCGTAAGTGTGCGGAGCTCTTGCTTCCTAACAGCCAGCAATTGTGGTCCTTAACAAAGTAGATATATGACCCTGTATGATCAAAGTAACATTCCACACACTCATCAACATTGCCGCAGATATTGTAAAAATCATCTGATGTCACTACAGAGCATTTAAACGTGCACATTTACATGATTTATACTCACCAACAGGGCCACCAATCACAATCCCCAGGTGGTCCAGCAGATCTTGCTCCCTGGAGATAAGGTCAGCCCAGTGGTGCTTCAGCTGGTGGTCGTTCCTTGGTGTCCGATGAATCTGTTACAGATGATGCAACACCTTTGCCCATCAGAGCCTCCGTGCCTAAGTGTGATACCCCTGTATCACCTGCCCACCTGCCTCAATCATTAGGGGTAGAAAATGGCACACCAGCCATATAAATCCACCCAGCTCCTCCTCACCCATCTTGCCAAGACGAGGTCTATCCACCATCTTAGCAGCAACAGAGAAATAGGGGATAAACAGGAACAAAGGAGAATAGGGGGAAAGTATAACAGGAAAAACTTAAACTAAACAACTAACAGAGCCCAACTATACCCAAACTAACACTACCCACAACAGACTTCCAACAAAACAAAGACAATACTTTGCAACAGAAATGTACACAAAAAACACTCAGACAGGATACAACAACAAGTTTTTGTTCACAAAAAGACAAAAAATAGACCACACAGGAGACCAAAGCACAATTTGACCAGACAAAACTCTCAACACAGCTACACAGTCAGGAAGCATCACAGACTGCAAGGTGAAAGTGAAAGTACACCCACTGTACATAATCTGTAAACAGGATATCCTATTACATCACTTCCTGCCTAAAATGGCAGGCGTATTTATCTTTATGCGTCAAACTATTTTGACGCATACAGTCTGCGTGTCATTTTTTTCGACGCACAGGAGTAGAATAGAGCCCACATCCATATGTTTGGAAATAGTTTTACACTTAACCAATTTTCTGAGGTACAGTGTGGAAGATACAGCTCAGGGGCAATGGTTATAATGGTTTCGGGCATAAGCGTCATCTTTTTACGCGTATGCGTCAAAGTTTCAGGCATTAACTGGGTTTGGGTCATTTTGCCATTTTAATGTTATATTACATTTGTGACAAAACTGAGATAGGCTGATTGCACCCACTTTGGTCATGACGGTGCATGGGCACATGTGAGACATCATACTACTGTGAACCATGATACGCTGCGTCATGTACAGGATTTTCACTCTTGACTGACTCACTAGATGGCCAAACGTGTGGCCTACATATCTGTATTGCACAAATTGGGCATGTTTGGCGTCAGGAGAGGTTAGCAAGGTGACGCACATAAGTACAGTACCTCAATGCCTATGGTACATGTGTGTGGTCCAATGTTGATCCTGTATATTTTTAGGGGTCTATGTTGTCACAGTTATGTCCAGGTCTCATCATGAGTCAGTGGCGGCTATTCCTGTGTCTACTGACTATCCTTCGGAGATCAATGGAAGTAAAGCCAATGAGGATATAAGAACCTACATGGGGATGGTCCCACCCTATCACTGCAGACGTGTTATGAGACTGTCAATAGGGCAACATTGGTGTGCTGAGTGAGATCATATCTCAGGAGTCTTGTTCCGGCAGGTATCATTACAACATTTGTACACAGGTTGGCCTGTAAAATTCCCACTGCATCTGGGAACATCATATCCTCTGTGTTGATTAATCTTGCAGCTATTCAGCACGCACAGTCCATCAATATGTTGTGAGCAATGTGAGTCAGCGTGTGAACTGTCAGGGTCCTAACATGTGTGGACTTTTCATGCACATTATCTGACGTTGATGGTTCTGCTGGAGGCACCATACCCAATCCCTGCATACGGCCATAGTACACTGTCACACTTTGTCGCCCATGCATACATGAGACCCAGACAAGGGATAGGCCAAGATTTGGGTATTTGGAGAAAAGTTCCCAATTATGGTATGATAAAGAAGCAGATTATGCTATACAATGTATTTGAGTATGCATTGAAGAACCACCTGACAAAATACCCCCGGAGGAATGTGAGGGTTGGGAAAGCAAGAATGATACATATGTAGCCACACAGAACCTTTAGGGTAACGCACAGACAGGTGCCAGTCAGGCTTACAAGATGCAGGGTCAATCAGGATCCAGCAATTTCACAAGGTACATACTCAGTGGTCTGACTAAGACTGGTCGGAGGAAGAACAAGACAGTTGACATGGGAAACTGTGTTTGCCCTGTGTTTTGGAAGGTGACACATAAACCCAAGGGCTGTGTTACACAGCTCATTTTTCTACCAATGCATAACAGTGTAATTGACAAAATGGCAGCTTCTATGCTGTTCCAAGCATCTGCAAGGGCAGTGCATGTACAAATGGCTGGTCTGCATGGAGGTGCTCATAGGTGTGTGCTGCATCAGTTTCTCACAAGTCCTGTAGGTGAGATTCTAGTTCAAATGGCCAACAGTACCTTTCACATGGGAAGCAAACTACCGGTGAGAACAGGGATTAGAGACTACAAGCCAGTGCATAATTTAACCTGACGTCCATGCAGACAGATGCACAATGACTATGGCATACCATACTAAAGGGTGAAGCACACTGGATTACTATTGTTAGTATGTGTGTGTGTAGCGGAGGGAATATCTGGGTACACATATTACCATTCCATGGACCTCTTAAGACAGGTGGGGTGAGACCAGGAGCATGGGTGTGTCAGGACTTAGGACATGGGCTGACATGTACATGGAATGTCATGTGCCCAATGCTTGTCATAGGTGTGGCACTTGTGCTGTCTATGTTCTGCTTAGATGGAATTCTAGTCACAGATAGACCTTGCAAAGATAGGTGATGTACGACTTATTGCTGTCAAGGGTCTGGTCATACATTCCTGTTCCCAATGCAATAGCACATCCACTGCCTCATGTATGAGGCATTTTTTTTCCCTTATTGACTGATGGTGTCTTACTTATGTGCCATATGCTGCGATGAACCATGTTGCCAACATGTATTTGTGAAATAGGAATGGTCCTCTGCTATTGCCCTTCAAAGGTGAAATGTACAGGATATATGTCATTTACAGTGTATGTGGATTTGACTGTTGATTAATATGCATCACAATTGCTTTGGAAATTTCTGTGTCCTGATCAATATGTCAGCAATGCTCCATGAGGCTACACTCTTATTCTGATAGTTAGAGCTAAAGGTGAGCAAAAATGATTACCCAGACCATGATATGGTGATTATTATAGGTGTTTATTTACATATGTTGATACAGTGGTGATGGTGAGTTGATTCAAAAGAAATTGTTCACAATATGTTGGCGCCTACGCAATCCAGCAGCTGTGTTTTGTTGTTCCCCCTCATGTTGCAGGCCAGCATCCTCCTCTTCCTCCTCTTCAGGCATTTGTGGCTCTGGTTCTAATAGGGGGATGTTCCTTTGTACGCAAATGTTGTGCAGGATGGCACATGTTAAAATGATCTTGCAGACCGTTTCTGGTGAGTATAGGAGGCTGCCACCAGTGATGTCGAGGCACCTTAATCTCTACTTGAGGATGACAAAGGTCCTCTCGACTATGGTGTGTGTCCTCCTATGTGCCTCATTGTAGGCACGCTCTGCTGCAGTGGTTGGGTTGCTAAATGGTGTCATAATCCATGGCTGGATCCCATACCCTTGACCAGCTGAATGAGAAAGTGATTGAGATCATGTTGATGTAGCTTGCCCAATTAATATCACCTTGCATGGCAGTAGTTGTCTTGTGTTGTCTGCGACTCTTTTGTGTTATTGTGTTGATTCCTAGGCTTCTAGGATGTACTATCTGCATTGGTTTGTTTCCTTGGCTGAACCAGTGTTTGCCTGCTGACCAGATGTCAGCAGTATGTTTTGGAATTTGCAGTACAGTGTGTACTCCCTTGCATTGTGACTTGTGATACAGGTGTTCCTGTGTCTTCACTGGGGGTGAGATGATAGTTCCATACACAAATTCAATTTGACAGTGGTGGTAACACATTAGCTTCTATGTACCCTGGACATCTCATACTTTTAGGCATACGCAATGGATTAATTTAAACATCAGTGAGACGCTTACATTTTGCAAGGTGACAATTAGCCTAACCTCTCCATACGTTGTCATCATTGACGTCTTAACATTTGACTGTACACTAATTTCAGATGTGTGACAGGTTCACTGCAGACCTATCAAACATGCCTAGCGGTGTCACGACCTCAGTGTGTTCCTGTTCACATGTTGCTGTTGTGGTGTATGTGTTGTTTGTCCTAGAGGGTTGCTGTGCAGTGTGTATATAAATAGGTTTCTGTACTTACCAACAAGTAGGCCATTTCCATATCTTCCATCCTGGAAGTGTTGATTGATGATACAGTGATGGAAGATGAATGAGTCATGTACACTCCCAGGATACTTTGCCACGATGTTCGTGATCAATCCTTGGTGATTGACAATGGCCTGCACATTGATGGAGTGTGTGTGCTTCCTGTTGCGGTATAGATGTTCAGTTGCAGCAGGTGGCACAAGGCGTACATGTGTGCAGTCAAAGGCACCAAGGACATGTGGGAATCCATTTATGAGGTAAAACCCCTGTTTTGTCTCCTGATGTTTCTGCTGTGTGTTTGGGAAGCAGATGTGGCAGGGTGTGAGTGTGATGATGGCATCCAGTACCTTGGGCAGGAAGGCAGAGAATGATGGCTGTGAGATCCCAGCAACTAGGGCGCCAGTGGTTTGAAAGGAGCGACTTGCCAACATATGTAGTACAGCTAGCAGCTTGGTTTCTGTGGGATGGTGCGGGGTGTCAGCAAACTGGGTGCCAACTGTGGCTCAATGTTGCGCAGCAGCTGCTGAATGGCTTGCCAGTTCAACCTGTACCTCTGGATGATGTCATGTTCCCTGAGGCCATGAAGGGTTGTCCTGGTGTGGAATATCCTCTCCTGCCTTCTGAGTTGCCTTTGGGGTCCCTGCTGGTGTTGTGGAAGCTGCTGTTGTTGTTGCTGTGCTCTGCGTCTGTGTGCACACTGGATGAGAAGCACCTCCATGTCGTCGTTTTGCTGCTCTGCCATTGCTTCTGTGTGTAAATACAGGTGTGTTCGCCCCATTTTAATGCCTGGCCTGACCCAGGCGTTAATTGTTTACACAAATCGGGCTGTGCGTCATTTTCCGACCCCGGCTCCCTGCCGTGCGGGATTTTTGCCCAGTAGCATAAATACGACACACGGGCGTTTAAGTCATTTTTTGGATGGGAACGCCTACCTTGCATTTAATTAACGCAAGGGTTTCCCGCATCAAGAAAATTACACACACAGCGGGATTTTGACTTCCGCGGGCTCGCCGTCAAAGTTTAAATATGGGGCAAGGAATGTGTGGCAACATTTTTTCGCACATTCGGCGCAGACGGAGTATAAATATGCCCCATACGTTCTTTTTATCCTGTACTTATAAGGGAAGAATCTTTAATCACTTATGCTCATGTCTCTCATTCCCTAAACACCACCAATGGACAAGTTACTCTCACCAAAGAAGAAGAAAATCTTCATCTATAGGTCTGAGCTACAGTAACGTCCATTTGCCTTCTGGCACTGAGATTATGGGGATTTTGTCCCACTGCAAAATATTACATTACAGGGACAATTCACAATCAGGTGAGACCCCAAATACCTGAGACACATTTGCTGTCCTTCCCTGAAACGTTTGGTTGGTCTCCTTTTAATTTACAACTGCTTACTCTCTCTGCAATAATGAAGTGTAAAGGACAGGACAGGCAGGAATATGGATGCCCTCTTGGGAAACTTTGCATCTGAGCTTCAGACACACTCTATTTAATAAGTTAAACATAGGAAAAGCCTAACAGGTACAAAAAATTTGACAAGTAGATTGAAATTCACACAAAGGATTATCTATTCATGTTAGATCCGGTTTTTATAGCCTGCCCCTGCCAATGTGAATTGAAAAAGAATGTTGATGCATGGTTAACACAGTGTCACAGTGTCTGCAAACTTGCTATAAAAATCTGCACTTATAAATCACCCAGTATGTTTTAGGTGCCAGTGGGCAAAGCCATGCCTGTACTTTGTTGAACTGTGAACAACCCTTCATTATTTACAGGTAATTTACCAAAGTAGTAAGTGAGGGAACTTTAAACTAGAGGCAGCTCTATTGCTTATCATTGCACCTATCCCGGTGGGCATACTCCAAAACTCCAGCTACTCCAGAAGTGAAAAGTCCCAGATGTCCAGATTAAAAAAATTGCTGTGAAGAACAAAGAGGCTTCTAGTGATGTTACCTAAGAGGAGAATTGAGCCCTTATTCTTAGAGAGAATGCAGACCTTATTTTGAATGCTAGGAAGCAGGATGCAACAAGAGGCAGGTTGTACCTGACTCTGCGGATCTCATGGGGGAACGTTCCTTACACTGTCTTAGATGCCAAAGTGAAAATATAGTCATTCATTATGAAGCATTGTTGGGACTATGGGGAAGACTGTCAAGATATATCAAGCAAGCCTCGTGACATTGCCAAAGGGACATATATGTATTGGTGAAAGATAGCTAGGAGTCAATTATCATATTCCAGTTTTTTTATGACATGGGTTTGATGGCAGAGTTGGCTGTATTGAAGAGGAAATGAGGACTGAGTAAGAAGATATTTAATGTAACAAGGCTGTTTTAAATGGCAGGTATAGAGATAAAGAAACGAGGTTACGTATTCTGAGGGCCATATTTCTAGCATTGAGACATTAGTCAAATAATCTACCAGAAAACATCATCGTTTTCACAAACATGGATTATGCAGGGAGCCAGAGGGTCAACTATTCCTGGCTAACCCAATGCAATATATCGAATGCAGCTACTTAAGGTTAGACATCTGACTGCCATATCTGTTACTGTCAGAAACTTTAGTTGTCTCAGGCAGTGGAGGGAGAACGTTCCCATACTAAAACGGATATGTACAGCCGAGTGATAAAGCTAATCGAACTTTAACATAGATCTACTGATAGAATGATTCTTGAAGCAACTCTCTCAGATAGTTGGATTTCTTATTGCAATTTAAATGTATTGGTGGATCGAAATTAATCATTGTGTAACTCGAATATTTTAGCATGGTTAATCTGAGCCCTAAGTGTTATCTCCTTTAAATGTCAGGCACCAACATGGAGCAAAGACCACACATACACTGAATCTACTGTAGCCCCCAAAATGCAGCACACTGGCCTTGACTGCCACATCCGAGACAACTCATCTATATAGTCACATCACTTAGCAATGGATATGTCTGACTAGACTTAAAATTTGGATAGCCTCAGAGTTTATCCATAATTAACCCCATACATGATGAGTCTTCAAGGTGCAAGGTGTCACTTCAGGGGCATTCCATGGGTGTTGCTGTGGGTGTTCCCACGCAAAATCCATGGAATCTGATGCTTTCCCAGACTTACAAGGTCTGGGAATGCATCAGTTTCCTATGCCATCCTAAGGGTGGCATGGCATAAGGATGGTGCAACAGGAAGAAATAACATTACTTTGCTGCGTTTTTCCTTTTCTGTGTGTGCTGCATTCTGCACCATACATAGCAAGAGTAAAACACCTTTCATGAGTGTTTTTGTGCAGGAAGGTGTCCCTTCCTGCACAAAAACAATCATCCCCGCAATGCAGGCATCTTTGCACCATGGTGCAAGGGTGCCTGTATTGGCTCATGGCAGCAATTTTTTTATTGGCGCATGGAAGAAGGACAGGAATGCGCTGTATCTTGTAGATACGGTACATTCCTGCCCTTTTGTTTTGATGAGGGCAGCGCAGCAAAAAGGCTTGCAAAGCTGCCCTGCACCAAAACTTTGCAAATGAGGGCCCAATTTTAAAGAACAAAAATATGTAAAATGCAGAATCATATCACTGATGCATCCAAAAGTGAAAGATATTACAACTACACTAGGATAAATGAGCAAAATATGTACTTTTGGCATGATTTAAAATAGAATTAAGCAAACACAATTGCACATCAGGGAAAATATATACACATACTCCAGTTAGACAAAGGCTGTATTAAAAACAGCCCATAACCGTAAGCACATTTTCCACTTGCAGCCTAATAGTGGAGCAAGTGGGTATAGCAAAGTACTTTGCCTTGGATGACAACTAACTCCCCATTCAGCTGGTCCTCATCCTGGTGCAGGAGGTGGAGGACAAGCCAGCACAGCACCAATGGGGAAGGGCAGATCAAAGGTACAGTAGGAGACCTTGTATGCTTCGAACATGCCTAGGCCCCTTAAACATTGTGAAAGACACAGACTTGACATGCTGACCATAAATTTCCTCCTTAGTAACAATGTGGAGGAACAGGAACAAAGTATTGTCAGCAGCTTAGCAGTCTCTCCACCCACCTCATGAAACTGCTGGCTGTCCTACGCTTATTTGCAACAGAGTAAGACCAAAGCTCAGTAGGTCCTTTACATCGTCTGCCACAGCCATTGTTTAAAGATCTTCAGGCAGGTGATGGGCACACTTCTTAAAACCAGTGCCAGACACATTATGACTTTCACTGACCCACAGGTAGTCAATACCACTAAGGTAAAATTGTATATCGTTGAGGGGTTCTAGAAAGTGTTACGGGCTACAGTCTGCACCTATGTAATCTTTTACAACCAAGGCAATAGAACAAATGCACCAAAATTTGAAACAACAGAAGAGCACAAATGTCAAGGTGATGTGTGATACTGATCTTGTGTTATCCTCTTGTTATACATGACTGCCAGAAGGAACACACAAGTACTTGATCCTTCGAAACACCTGCCACACAGGTGTATGAGAAGCAAAATAACAATGCCTTCTGACAATTGCTGTGGTATGTTAACACATCAAAGGTTGACAAGAATGCCTAATTTAAAATAAATTAAAACATATTTTAAATATTTCATACAAGCTACATTAAGTAATGTTTTATCATTTACACTAACTATGTGCTCCTTATCCTTGAGGTGACTCTGGATAGCCATTCTGCCCCTGGAGCATAACTCTAGTCCTTGAGCCTGAACAGCAGAAGAAAGCGCCTATGCTCAAAATACACGGGCCCCTGCGTTTAGACCACTTATGGGATGTTTCAGGTGTGCATAGAACTACACACCAAAAAGATGTGCAACATCTCTTATGCTCTAAAGCATCTCTGCAATGTGACGCATAAGTATGCCTGTGGAAGATGATGTTGTGGATGAAGTCCCAAAAAATATTGAGAAAGTGTCACAACTATATGGAGTAGGATGACAATAGCCACAGGATGCCTCCGATGCTGGAATGAAAGACTCATACAAAATTATTTCTTGACCACTACTACACAGTACTGACATTTCGTTAGCTACTCCATACATCAGTAACTAACAAAGGTGTACTAACTACAAACACCTCATTCTACCAAGTTGAAAAAACAGCACAACAAACTTAAAGTAATGCACTATACTGACACCTATTGTGTCTTGCAAGTTCTATAATGAACTATTTTGGCTCGGAATGGACTCCTTAGAAGTGTGACATAGCTGTTAGAGAGGAATTCAATGAAACCTTGGTTTAGAACGGTGAGTTTGCAGTTTCACGCAGAAGAATAAAGATGTGTAATATTCAGCTCTATGTGTGGCATATCCATTGGGGGGCACCCAGGCTGGGGAGGATGCTTTAGCTAGCGACAAGATAGCAGACAGTTTACCAGAAGATCAATAGTGCGCTCCCAAAGAGCTAGTTGTGGTCCAAGAAAACAGCTTGAGCGTGCCATGTGTGCCTTGGTGGAAGTCAAGATTCGACATTTTGCATATGTGGAGTCAAAAAGCAGCTGCAGCCATTGTGAATCATTTCAAGATAAAGAAAGCTTCACTGAAAAGTCTACGGATCGAACGCCAAGAACTTGTTGGCAAAGCCGTAAGATAGGTACCACTCCTATGCTACATAGACTGGTGATGAGATAGGAGATAAGTAACCTGAAGAATGATCTTGTTCTCCCAGATAGTATGCCGTAGTCCAAGCAAAGTGCAAAGTGCTCATGCATGCCACGTGCTGCTGTTGATGTATGGAATCAACACCTCATGCATGTGGAGTCAAAACACAGCTCAAGCCACTGTGAAACAAATGAAGACAAAGAATGCCCTGTAAAGAATCTACATGTCCTTTCCCGAGAACATACATAAAGGTACCGCGCTGCCACACAGGCTATAATTGTACATTATACAGAGTGTTAACGCTGAAGGCAGATATCATCAGGTTTGCAAAACACAGCCAAAGATATTCAAAACTTCCTAAATAACACTGTGAAAAGAAGCACTGCACGTTGGTGATCAGCCAGGTGTCAGGAAGTGCAAACTGATGTTTAGAAAAGAAGAAATAAATGACTTTCCAGATCCACTAAAGAAGTCATCGTACCACATCACTTGGTGAAGTGGCTCAAGGAGAAGGGACCAAGTTTGTGCTTACAGGGCCGTCCATACCCAAAGCATTTTTCCCACAAAGTTGCAGAGTAGGGCTGAGAATAAATTCATAGATCTTCCAAAAGCAACTTTCTGGATATTGTAATTTTTCAGATGGTAGTTAGGAAAGATGTCACAGTTCCGAGTAATGTTACAGAAAATCCTGAGACCAACACGTCAAAGAACTTAGAGAAGGTTTGCATAAACATGATCACCAAACAGCATCAGAGAGCACGCTATTCTCAACGTCAGTAAGTTCCACAATGAACTGCTTGGAAAGAGACATTTGATGATTTAATTGATGCACTTAAAGAGACTGATAACAGAAAGATTGAATCAGTCATGAGTTTGAAAAGTAAGCCAAAGCATAAGACTGAAGAAGTTATTTTTTAGATGTGGATTTTCATATCCACACAAAGATAAAGGCCCCACATTTGGGCAGATATATAAAGGCTGTAAGAAAAAGAACCATCTTGACATAGGCCCTCATTCTGACCTTGGCGGTCTTTTCGCAAGACCGCCGAGTTACCGCCGCGGTGAAGACCGCCGACCGCGGCGGTATGCCGCTGTGCGCATTCTGACCGCTGGGAGCGTTCCGCCGGAAAACCGCCAGCAGCCACACTGGCGGTCGGCGGGAAAGTGGAGACTGGTCAACCTCCACCGCCACGCCAGCAGAACACCGCCCACAGAATTACGACCCACATTTCTGTGTGGCGGTCTTCTGTTGGCGGTCTTCTGTTGGCGGTCACCTCCCCATGGCTCCTGTCACCTCCCGGAGGACCAACGCACAAGGTAAGTTGATCGTCCGTGAGGGGAGGGGTTGGGGGGTGTTGTGTGATGTGTGCGTGCATGGGGGTGTGCGTGTGAGTGTGTAGAGGGGGTGTGTGAGTGCGTGCATGCGGGCGGGGAGTGCTGCTGTGCCTATGGGCAATGTGTGTAGTTCGGCGGGTGCGCATGTCGGCATGTATGTGTGCGGGTATGTGTCCCCGTTGTGTATGTGTGTGTGTAGGGGGTGTGTATATGTGCATGTTGGGGGTGTGTGCATGTCGGGGTGCGTGTATGTGCATGTCGGGGTGGGGGTGGGGAGGGGGTTCGTACCACCTCTGGTGGGTGGCAGGGGGGTGGAGGGTGTGGGGGGAGGACTCGGGGGGGCAGTGGGGGGTGGGGGAGACCCCTATCAGTGCCAGGGAAGGAATTCCCTGGCCCGATAGTGCCTACCGCCATGGTTCGCATGGCGGTTCCCGGACGCCAGAAACCGCGGCGGTAAGCAGGGTCATGATACCGTTGGCGGTCTTGGGTCGACCGCCGGACCGGAGTGCGCAGACTCCAGCCCGTCGGTCATGACCGCCGTGGCTGTCGGAGTGGGGAAGTGGCGGTCGGTCGCGGCGGTGACCGCCGCGGTCAGAATGCCATTTTTAATACCGCCGGTCTGTTCGCGGTCCGACCGCCGCCTCTCCGCCGACCGCCAAGGTCAGAATGAGGGCCATAGTCTGTAAAGTGAGGGAAAAAGTAAGTGTGTCACAGAGCAAAGACAAATTGGCTGCCAGAATGTTCCAGACACAATGCCCGATGCACGCCCACAAGGTCAAGTGGCGACATCAGTTGTGGCAAATCCACACCAAACAAAGCTTATTGTCATCTAAATTCATCGTCAAACAGTTCTTTCACCTCAGTATTAAGTGAAAGTGGGGAAGATGGTTGTGCAATGTTGATGTTTACCTCGGAGAAACATGCACATTTTGAACTGGCTGCATGTGTAGAAAAATATCAGTCAAAAGTTGACATGCCAATGCACTGAAATCATATAAACACTGCCCAAAGATTACATTGAAAATAAATGGTTGTTCAATACCTTTCATTATTGACAGTTTGCATTAATATACATGAAGCCTGAAGATAAAGGCAATGAACTATCTCAATTATCATGGCTTGCTACATCAAAATCCAATGTCTATATATGAGCTGCATCAACACCCATAAAAAGTCAAAGCTCATTTGTAGCAACAATGTTACATGAGAAAACAAAGGTGCAGGTACCCATCCATTTTCTTCATGGTACAGGGTCAAGTACCTATCTACACTATTTCAACACAGTCATTGATAATGGGCTGATTTCTGTGAATTAACCTGAAAGTTCATCACATAATAGTAAGTAAATTCCCTTTGTTGTTTCATGGTTTAGGAAAGCTTAAGACTGTGAAAGTAAAGTTGCATATTAATGTGGATGTTGTCTTGTTGCTCTGAGTCATAGACAAATTGCATTTAATTTACAAGAAGCTGTTGAAAAAGAACCTGAACCATTACTCAAGCATCACATTATTGAGCATTCTTCTGGTCCAATTCCATGGGTGGTAGTGCTCAAAAAGGACAATGAAGGAGCTGTACACATATGCATTGACACATGTCATGCAAACACGGCAATTGAACGAGAATGACATCCAGATCTACACATTGCTGACATGATAACACAATTAAATGGTGCAAAGGTTTTCTCTCACCTTGATTTAAAAAAAAGCTTATCATCAGTTGGAACTCAAAGAAATTGAAGGTACAGTGCAACCTTTTGTACACATGTTGGTCTGTTTCGATACAAAAGAGTTAGGGCCTGATTTAGATCTTGGAGAGGAATACTCCGTCACAAACATGGCGGATATCCTGTCCACCATACTACAATGCTATTATATCCTATGGGGATCATATTACAGCGGTCAGCATATGTGTCACGTTTCTGACGGAGTATTCCGCTCGCCCAGATGCAAATCTGCCCCTTAGTTTTGGTGTGTCATCGGCTGCAGAACTTTTCCAAGACGACATTTGACATATCATACAGCCTGTTGTGAATGCATTCAATTATGGTGATGACATTCATTTTTGGGACTACACTGAAGGTGCATGATAGAGCTCTCAAACAAGTGTGTCATTTTCTCAGTGATGCAGGTTTGACTTTGAATGCAGACAAGTGTGAGTTCCCCAAAACAAAGCTAAAATTATTTGGCCATATCTTTTCTGATGGGGGTAAGACACCCGATCCTGTGAAAGTACAAGCACTGTCAAACCCTGATCCCTCACAAGATGTTTCTATGGTGCATTAATTTTTTGGCATGGCCAGTTACTGTTCAAGATACATACAGGACTTTGCCACAGTAAGTGCTCCATAACAAGAGTTGACAAAGAAAAATGTTTTATTTTAGTGGCCATAAGAATATGAGAGTTTATTTTTTAGTGGTAGGGGAAGGTTTAAGAAAGGGTGGGAGGAGAGGAGAGGAGGAAGGATCAGGAAAGGACGCAGTGAAGTAAGTGGGGCTGGGACAGGGTTGGGTAGTTTTTAGTGGTGTGGATGGATTTAGGGCTTAGGGTGGTTAGGGGTGGGGGTAGTATTTTTGTTAGGGGCAGGGGTGGAGGGGTCAGGAAAGATAATTTTTTAGGGTCTATGGAGGGTGGGGGGTCTGGGTAGTTTAATTATAAGGGGTGGGGAAAGTTTTAGGCTCAGGGCGGGTAGGGAGTATCAGGGTAGGTTATTTTTCAGGGGTGTGGTTGGGGTGTTAGGGTAGTTTTTTTAGGGCTTAGGGTGGATGGGGGTCAGGGTAGTTTAGTTATGAGGGGTAGGAGAAGGTTTTAGAGCTCATTTTTGGGTAGTTCAGTTTTTTAAGGGCAGGGGTGGGGGGTTGGGGAAGTTTTTTTTAGAGCTTAGGGTGGGTGGGGGGTGGAGGACGTTTTTATGGCTCAGAGAGGGTTGGGGGTTTGGGGTACTTTTTTAAATTAAGAGGGGGTTGTATGACAAAACCACTCATGCCGTTTTCACATATGCCTTTACTAAGCATGCTTTTACAACAAAATTTGTTGGAAAGGCATGCGTGGGAAATGCATGCATGGAAAAGATACGGTTGTGGTTCCGACCACATTGTTAAGGCATGTGTGGTTCCAGTATGCGTAGGTGTGTCATGCAACCTCTTAAACAGGAGTCCAGCCTGTCACAGCAGGTCTTTATGTCCGCCCTTGCACCTATGGAGTTCTTTGACATATGTTCAGTCTGCTATTGCAGGCTTGTGTGTGTGCAAGGGCACGTATGTCCAGATATAAACCTCGGCCATGCAACTGGAACGACAAACCTCTGCAATTAAAGGGCCTAGCTGGATAGACTGGAGGGAGATGTTTTGACACTTGGCCTCTGTGAGCCAGATTATGGCCACACTAAACATCTGCATTTCCAAGGCTCTATGGCAGACAGGACTGATATTTAGGGGAGACATCTGTGCTTCAAAGGGGAACCCTTTGAACTACCCCCAACCTCGAAGGCACACTACTTTATAACTACTGGTGCCGCACTTCAGCAAAGTAGAAATACACTTGTGGGAATGCAAGACCAGAGATGCTTGACTGCGTGGTGCACACTGTCAGAGGCATCTGTTGTGGAGGAGGAGGATTACTGCCATTGGAAGGGAACACACACCCTTCCTGAATAGTGGCTGGCTTGGGCTGACTGCCTGCTGCTGTGTGGCACATCGAAGTGTGCCCCCCAAGGGCTTACTAGCTTTCCCCCTGTTTTCTGGTGGAGATCTCAGGTACATCAAAGACCTCCTATGAGGGACCCACATCTTCTGCCTGCAACACCTGGAGAGCTGTGCCCTCTTAAGTGACCACATCATTTGGTGGATCCCACCTGGTAGCAGCGGTGTGAGCGTGGAACCAAGTATTGTGTTTGGAGACCGGGTTGCCTGGTGCAGAGCACCAAAGGAACTGTCCACATTCAAGAGTGTGGCCCTGCCTCATGGGGCCTCAAAACGCATGAGCGTTTTGTTGGTGGTGAATGGATTCACAGGTTGTGGGACCCTGCGTGGCCTGCTTCCTCAATCACAGTGACTGCTCATTGCATGAAGTGTCCGATTCACAGGTTGCGATCTTCAGAGTTGTGGGCATATCTGTAGCAGTGCTGCATTCTACCTCGTGTGGCACTGCTAAACTTTCACCTGTGTGTGTGACCGGAATTGCCTGGTGCACCAGACATTGTGCCTCATTTCCATCGAGGGACAGAAATGGTAACTCTTCATTTGTGTGACTGAAATTGTCTAGTGTGGCTTGTACTAAAGCGCACTATACGCTGTACCTCATTTCCCAGGAGGTGGTAAATTTGCTGCTCTGCACTCTGTGATCAGAACTGTCTGGTACGATTCCCACCATTGCGCACCCAACAATGTGCCTCATTTCCAGGGAGGCTCAGGGGAGTGAATTCACGTTCTGGAGTGCCCAGATTGCCTGGTTACACCTCCTCCTTCTGAGAGGCTTCCCTGTTTTGTCTCTCACTCATCAGTTGCTCCTTTTGATGGCTTCTTCGCAGCTCAACAACTGACATCTCCTTACTGGCCCAACAACTCTTTGTTACCAGATTGTATTGACGGAAACGGCCTGGGTGGTGTGAGTAAGTGAGTCGGCTACAATCAGAAGCAGGTACCAAGACGTGGTGACCACCCCCTTGTGTCTAGCAGAACTAGACAATTACCTGAAGGCACGGTGCGGCAACCTTTGATTGAGCTTCCCGAGGGATGGCCAAACCTCAATTTATTGACTGCCATCTGAAACCACCTGTTATCTATCCCCCATCTTTTTCCCTAGGGCACTGAATAAGTGTGACCCTGGCAGGGTCTGCCTAGTGTACAGTGGGGAAAAGGTTTCCTTCAACTCCAGTCCATCAGGGTGGGGTATTCAGGATTGGCTGAAGGGGAGGGGAGGGGAGAGTTTTGGGGCACAGGGTCTGTGAGTAGAATATCTGCTGACCTGCTGGATATCAGTTTGACACATTAGGGTGCTGTGTGTGTGTGCAAGTGTATGCCATACAAACCTGCCTCATACCTATAGCATTGGGTATCAGTGCTGAGTGAGTGGGTGAGAGTGACTGCTTGTGATTAGCAACACTGCAGGACAGTGTTGCTACACGTGCTGGGCCCGATTCACAAAGGTAAATGTAGATTTTTGGTCTATGTTTAGACCAAAAGTCTAAGTTTATGACTTTTAGGTATTCACAAAGGTAAGTTACGAGTAGTCCTCACACGGCATGGATCATCGCTCTTGGGGTGGAGGAGGTAACATTCATATTGACACACCTGTGTGAGTGCCTACCATCTCCCCACCCAGCTACAGCTGAAACTCCTTAACCCAACAAATAATCCCAGCCTTGCTGCACACACAAAAACAGAGCTGCAACAAACAAACCTTTTCACATCTTTCAACATGTCACTGAATGTGTTTGTTGGTTTTGCTCTTGCCATGTGACAGCAGGACTTAAGGAGGAGGCGGAGAATTGTGAGGATCTTCTGACAAAGGATCAGCCTCTTTAGGATGTCCAGCCAAGATGTCATGGCCAGATACCAGTTTCGCCCTAATATCATCGTGGAGATGGTCAGTGAGTGGGAGCAGAACCTTAACTCTGTGACCTGCTACTCCTATGCCATCCTGGCCTAAGTCAAAATCCTAGTAGCTCTCCATTTATTTGCTATGGGGTCGTTCCAGAGGGTCTCTGGTTACCTGGTGGGCATGTCCCAGGCAATCCAGTCCCAATGCCTGTATTAGGTACTGAGCTGCATCAGTAGGAGAGCACACCTCACGTATGAATAACCCATACACTGACCAGAAGGCAAATGGTAGCTAGGGGTTTCTACCTCATGGCCTGCTTCCCACGTGTGCTGGGTACAATTGCGTGCACTCATGTGGCACTTCAGCCACCTCACCACAATGCACACATCTTCTGAACAGACACTGCTGGCACTGCATCAATGCGCATGGTGTCTGTGCTGCAATTGGAAGCTTCATTGATGTGCATGCAGTGTTCCCAAGCAGTATCCATGATAGCTATGTATTTCACACATCACCTCTTGCCCAGCAGATGGCAGTGGGAGAATTTGGCAACATGTGGCTACTGGGTAAGTACCAAGAACCACACAAGTATGACATGTAATATTGTTTACTAAGAAGCACAACCATTAGATAACACTAATCCTCATGCCACGTATATGTCCCCAACAGACACATTATGTTCCATTTCATGCATCCTGTACTGTACTAATGCAAGAGAGACATTTACAAATATCGCTCTATTTCTCTCCTTAGGTGATGCTGCATATGCAGTCTCCCCTCATCTCCTCATACCATACAGATGTCCAACCACTGTACCTCAGCAGAGGTACAATATGCCACTTAGACTTACATGTGGCATCATTGAGCACACTTTTGGTCTCCTGAAATCAAGATTCAGATGTCTAGACCTGACTGGGGGTGGAGCTGTACCCTCCTCAAGTTATGTCCAAGATTATAGTAGACTGTTGTGTTTTGTACAACATAACATTAAATTATGGCTTACACCTACCTCTGGACCCTCATGTAGGTCTGCATCCGGCCAACCAAGCCATTGTACAAAACAGCCAGCTCGTTGACACTTTCTTCACCTGTGCCACATGTTGTGACATGGCCTCCAGGTGGTTTGTAGTCAATGATGATAGTTGAACTTTTGACACTCTTTTCATGTATTACATCCTGAGACTACTTTGTCAGCCATACATGATGTTCTTAAACAACAGCCGTTGACAAAAGTCAAAAGTTTGGCCATGCAATATGTTAGGTGCACATGTCAGGGATTAGCCTGAACAAGGTCTCATAGCACTTCATTGACTCTGCGGAGTAAATGTTTGCATGTGCCAGACCTCCCTGGACAGTATCAGAAGAGGGGTCTGCTTCACAAATGACCTCTCTCCTCAAGGTGAAGGTGTCACATCAGAGGGTGTGTCATTTTATACCAGGGTAAATTGCTGCTGGGTGTTCCCCATGTAGTGATCCTGCCCAAGTGCAGTGGCTCACTCACAACTGTGTGGCCTCTGCCATAAAGGCAGAGGCCCTTTATGACCCAGGCCCATGGTATCTGTGTGTGTGGCAAATCATGTAGCTGTGTGGCCATATGTCTGGCATTTGTTTACCATGGAACAAGGTGACCAGTCCAAAAACATGGATACTTCATGCTCATAGCTGACATGTTTGGCAGCTGCTCATGGGATGTGGCACTTAAAGCCTGTGGTCAATCATAGTGGAGACTGGGACTTTTTTGCTGTTTCACTCTGGAATGATAGAGATGACATCTGACCAGGATTAGCATATCAAGAATAGACTTGGTGACTTTTGAAGGGCTCCAAGATCACAAATGTCTTCCTCGTGAATCATACTAACACCTACTGGTCACATTTATTCTGTCAGCCATTTTAGTATTGTGTGTAAAGGAGAATGCATCACACATGCAGGTCTCATGTACCCCTGTGATGACATGTCACTGTCTCTGGTCAACCCTACAAGTACCATGCAAGACATATGACATGGAGAGACTGCCACTACCTGGGCAGGTAATTTTATCCTAACACACACCCTGCTCCAAAGGTACATCTAGGCCCATCGCAGGTACAAAGACACATTGCCCTGCAGCACACAGTGAATTGACTCCATTGGCCCCAGCCTAAAAAGAGCCCCAGGTATGCAGCATGATTGTACACCCGCTATGTTCACCCCAAGGCCCTTCTGTAGTACAGAAAGGGCAGCAGACACTTGTGCTGCCCTTCCTGCAATACGGATATTGCTTGTGTACATATAGTGCCTGCTCTAGCACCAGCGGCTGTCCACTCATCTGCATGGTGGCATAGCCCCATGTAAAAGATGGAATCCCTTTGCCACTGCAGCCACACCACAGAATAGATGTGGGTGCAGAGGCAAAGAACCTGTCAGGAGTTACACTTACAGTCTTTGACTTAAAAGGTGGGGCTCTGTCAATGCATACCCTGATGGAAGCCCCCTGTGGGGGAGACAGGTGGTCCCACAGACCCCACAGACATACCTTTGCAGGTCTGTGTAGTCACTCGCTGCACTTGCCTGCAAGGGCATCCATAATTCACTCCAAATTTGCATGCGGCATGACATCTGCACAGTGCCACATGGTGCGAATGCATTAATAAAGCTCCTTTTTCCACTTGACTGTGCCGCCCTCCGGGCAGCACAAGTGTGTGTCAGCCCTTGGGGATCTGCATTCAATCTATTGGGGTACACTTTCCCTCTCTGCATCTTTTTTATGCTCTATCGTGGTGTCATCAGAGAAAGTGTGTCTCATGTGTAATGAGGCCCCGGTTACCAATGTGGACAGCAGCATGCATCTGTTCCTCTGGGTCCACATAATGCAGGGACTACTTATCAATCATCCTCTCAGTGAGCATGTCCATATCAGTATCACTGAGTGTGTGGGTACCCCATCCACAGGTCATTCTGCGCTGTTGTATGAGGTGGGTTCAACAGTACAGCAGGATGGCAGACAATCTTACTTGGAGGTGGGGCTGACTGTGAAAGATCATTAAATGGATGTAAGCCCCTCCAAATTTTGAAGGGGGTTTGAAGCACTCCTCGCTGCTGAAAATCCAGACCACATATATGAGGTGAAGGCACAGTGGGCCACCTCACTAGAAAGTCTCATTGTGGACCTGTTGCCCCAAAGTGCAGTGACTGGGGGTCCTCTGCACTAGTACGTAGGCTGGTTTCAGAGCCAAACTGGCAAAGTGGGGAATTAAGCATTTCCCATGTGGCCTGAAGGGGTGGGGCCTGGTTTTGTCAGTGTATGTTGGGTGTGAACTGGTTTCACAAAATGTGCCCGTAGTAACAAAGCAGCAACCGTGCATGATACACACGTTTGTGTTACCTGTCTCTGTGTGGGGGCTGGTCTGACATATTTTATTTTCTTTTTTTATTTAGTCCTGCTCTGGACCTCTGGCCCTATGTGAGTCTGTCCATATGTGTCCAGGGATAAACAACACTATCTGCACCTACTTCTGTGAAACTCCAGTCTACTGTGATGTAAGAGCCATATGTTGACCATGAGTACCATAATGCTAAGGACAAAACTGTGCTGGCCTTTAATGCAGTGTAGCATGTATCCATATACTCTTCCATTCCTCAATTAAACTTCCTGTTCTTTTTATACCTGTTTGCATATCTTGGACTTGTTTGACCTTGTCTACTGCCCCGAAAATGGATTCTACTCTCCAGATGTGGAGTCTGCGCTCTGACTACGTAGAGTATGCTTTGTGTGCGTAGAGTATGCTCAAGGTGCGCATAATCTGCACTCAGGTTTAGAATCCGAAGACTGGACGTAACACAATTAATTTTTACAGGAAATGACAGAGGAAATACAAGACAGGAAGTCCATAAAAGGAAGTTGCAGGCACCTATTTTATTGTTGTTATGAGTGATCCCCACCTAGAGATAGCATCCTCTGCCATCCTGCTGCTCTGTGAACTCAAAGAGACCCCAACATGGATGAGGGAGTAGATGAGAGGACACCCTTCAGTGAACGGGAATTGGACATTTTTGCTGAGGGGGTGCTGAACAATAACCCTCAACTTTGTGGGGCCAGAGGACCAGCTGAACAATGCAGTGCATGCCCATCTCTGGTCCGACGTTGCGCAGTGCTGCAATGAAGTGGACGTGTGCCACCGGCAGGCAAAGACATGCTGCAAGCATTAGGAGGAATTGAAACGCTGAGCGCGATTGAGAGCCCAGGAACTATTGGGCCTGTCCTCCCAGCCCCATGTGTGGACTTCACTTGTACATTTGGAGAAAAAAATGGAATGCCAACACCATGATTGGTGGCCCAAGGGCCTTATCACTGCTGGGTGCAAAGGGATGGGCCAGATATTGTCCCATGTGGGGTCAAGATGTTTTTTGGGTGTCGGCTGCAGTATCATGCATGATTTTTGTGTGAATCTCATGTCTCCTTTCAGGTAATCACTTGCTGCAGTATTCATAAGGCCAATGTCTCATTGTAGCCCACTGGATGCACCAACCAGGGTGCATCCTGGGACTTGTAGTGTCCTGAACACCACTGGGGAAATCGGCCTCACTTGTGCATTTGGAGGAAGAAATCCAATGCCATGATTGGTGATCCAAGGGTCTTATCACTGCTGAGTGCAAGGGCAAAGGTGTGGGCCAGACAACATCCAGTGGGGGGGGGGGGGTCAAGATGCTTTTTGGGTGTTGGTTGTGATATCATGCATGTTTTATGTGTGTCTCTCATATCTCCTTTCACTTAATCCCAGCACTTGCTGCAGTAGTCATAAGGCCAGTATCTAATTGGAGCCCACTGGATACACCAACCAGGGTGCATCCTGGGACTTGTTGTGTGCTTAACAATACTGGGGAATTGGGCCTAACTTGTGCATTTGGAGGAGGAAATGCAATGCCAACACCATGATTGGTGATCCAAGGGCCTTATCGCTGCTGGGTGCAAGGGCAAAGGGATGGGCCAAGCAACGCCCAGTGTAGGGTCAAGACGTCGGCTGTAGAATCATGCATGCTTTTTGTGTGTCTTTGGTCAGTGTAAAGTATAATTTCATGTATCTTGAGAAAAAGGCTGACTTTGAGATGCTTAACTCACACAAAATGCTGCCAACATTTCCAAGGGATATCAAATGTTCACGTCTCCACTTCAGAGGCACGTATGTCACATGTAATGTCTAGCTAGCTGTACAAACTATGCACGTGTGCCAACTGGTGTACATCACCAACAGGCAGTCTTGGCATGCCAAATGTGGCAACTGCCATGTCGATTGGCTGATGTTGTCAGGGATCCTCCAATACATGGAGCCACAGCTTAGCAAAGGCCATAACCAATCAAGCATCTCTGTGGAATCAGACCATGCCGAACATCAGGTGGCATGCGACAATCAGTGTAAAACTATCCAGTCTGCACGTTACAGGATGATCATAGATACATGCTTAGGTTTGGCCAGATCCATCCAGACTATGTTCCATCTCCACTTGTAGACTGACTTTGGAAGATTACTTGGTTGCAAGAACAGGGGACAATGGGCCCAATTTACAAAGGTATACTCAGACAGTTGATATAAGTTCACAACAAACGTCTTTGCAAACCTTTGTGAATTGGGCCTCAGTATTGTAATGATGCTGAAGGTAAGGCTTTGTCACTACAGGAGTGTATATACCCCACAATTGTGTCAGATGTCAATGTGTGAGTAATGACAGGACAGTACAGTGGTAGCACACATACATTTGGGATCCAAATCACCTATAATAAGTTAGGGAGATCAAAGGAGAATAAAGTCAGCACTTGTTTCATGTACTTATGTTTTTGTGTAGCCATTTTAGTTATAGCCATGCAGGTTATTTTAACACAACAACAAGCTGCTACCCGGTTAAGGCAGAAAGGTCACGAAAATGTACAGAAGGCATTAGCTGTTGTAGATAATGGGATTAATACCCTGTCTGACCGGACATACACTTTAAATAACATTGTCTCTTCTGCAATAGACATCAAACAAACAGATATGTCTTCCTTACACCATGGACAGAGTCAACTAATGTCCATTATGCAGTTGAGTTGGACACGTAAAACATTGAAGGAAGGTCGCGTTCCCTGGCAACACGTTTGCTCAAGGGAAATGTTTTCTACCTTTAATCTAACGTGACAATAACAACTAATGGCTAAGAAATAAGAAAATTACGTCATGCTAAACATCGAAAAGTTAAAAAAGTTGCCTTTTACTGTGGCTGAAATACCATCCGCTGAGAGGTTAATACACGGGTCATTAATCTGCCTATTTCCACACTTCAATTCACTTCCTGTTTAAAACACATTCCGGTAGGCAGATATGAAAGGCTAGGAGATAGTTACATCCATGAGGTGTAGGAGCTACCCTTCTCATACAAATGTCTCAGTGGCATGAGAGCAGTAGTAAATGTAAGACTTCTGTCAGCGATTTGATGGTTTGTAAACAGCTGTCCTTGCATGAGGTGTGTAACGCGTCTGCTGCAAACTTGGTTTGTTATCTGAAGGGAGTTCCAGTCCCCTTGATTAGACCTACATTCAAAGTGCTTTCAAATGGCAGCTATGTTCTCCTCAATGGTGAAGACTGTTGTGGGATGCGAGCCGGAATAGTTTATGTTGTTTCGGTCTCTGGAATGTACTTTTTCCTCCCACTAAAATAAAAGAGGTAGTGAACATTTGGCCTCATATTGCTACTTCTAATGTGAATTTTGACAAGTTGAGCAGACTCAAAGCTTTATTATTTCAAAAACATGTGGCTCTTACATCTGCACGCCAGACCTACGCACTTCAGGTGGCAATGTCATCAGCAGAGATACAGTCCCTTTTAAGTACCAACTTTCCAAGACACATTGGTGAACTCGTGGGGCGGATATTTAAAGCATCCAGTACTACTGGAATCGCAAATTTCTTTAAGGCTGTTGGTTTTGGTTTCGTTTACACCTTCTCCTCCATATTCAGTTTAATACCATCAGCCATCCACTCAATTTTCTCCAGTATTTTCGGGGGCTTTCCAATAACTTTGGCTATAATAGTTGCGTTTTTTTTGTTGCTATTTTTTATGCACAATGGATCTCCCATCTCAGAAAGGAGGTATGAAAGCGCTCACATCAGCGCAGCTGTGTGGTGAACGCATGATGCAGTATTTTGGAGCAACACTCCTGGAGCAATTGGAGTGTGACTTGTCCTTGTCATTCAGAACGGTTTTACATTGTGTGCAGCCCGTGTTTCAGTTCCGCTGGTGCTTTTTCGAACATGCACTGGAAGTTTGTCTTTCTACGCAGCGCTTGCTTTCATTGGACGCTGATCTGTTGATGTTCTTGCTGAGGGCTCATTACCAGACATGCACGTTGAGGGTGCATTTGCTACGGGAAGCTACTTCTGAGTTGCCCTTCCTGGAGGATGTGGCTCTTAACTCATTATTGGGCACACCACGGAATACCGCCTTGGCTGAAGCACAGGCTATGGAACGCAACTGGTCCTTCTCGGCAATGCCTTTCCAACTTTAGCACCTGCCGAAGTGGAAGATTTCCTGTCCTCCATTGTCCTGGAACAGATTGCAAAATATAAAAATAACTCTGACTCTTGAAATTCTGTCCTTTTTTGAAGCCCCATGTCAACATTTTTAAATTGTCCTTTTATAAGCTCATGGGTCCTTTGAAATTGTCATTATTGACATTTTTTTTATGTATACTTAGGTCGAGTTTTAGTAGCTTTTATGTATATTTGGGCTTTGAACAACCTTCAACCGACAAGGGGAGGGTGTTGTGTAGCCATTTTAGTTATAGCTCCATGCACGTTATTTTAAAATATTAGGCATGCCACTGTGCACTTTAACCTAGATATATTTTATTTGGCTTTGCTTTATTCTTGTTACAATAGCCACTTTTACGGTCTTGTTTTATTTCTTACTATCTAACTGTTTTTGCCTAGGGCAGTTCTCTGTTCTCAAACAAGACATTCTTGCTCACTCTGTGCTTCTTCCAAGGCTGCAGTAAGATAGGTTGCCGGTGAACGTGGCATAAAGTTTTGTCTCTAACATCAGCTGTTTTACTATAAAAACACTTCCCTGACCATTACACGTTAGAGGGAGATTCCAGCCAGAGAACCACGACTGTATGCTGATTTCTGAATGCTTCGCTACAGCTGCTTATGCAGACTTCAGGCCTTTGCTCAGGTATGGGGGATGATGTCTTACCAGGGGAACCTGAAGGGAAGAATTAGGGCTTAACACACTGTGTTCTATTATAGCCTATATAGGAATTAGTCTGTTGACTCTAGTGACAATATGGTAGCGTTATTTCTATGCTTTACTCTCCTTGTCACAATTTTAATCTTGTCATGCTGTACCATCCCGGTTACTGCAGCCCATGCTGTGCTATCTAAGATGCATTTGCTTCATTAAAACCTTATTGAAACACATACTGACTCTGTTTGTCAATGTGTGTGTGAGACTAATGTAACTGACAGAAATGGATGAGACCTGAGTGACCACGGTTTCCCTGAGAAATCAGATATGTCATGTGCTCGGCTGCCCAAACATCCAGCCCTTGGGTGGAGATGAGGCACTGCTAGTTAGCCGGAGCAAAACCTGGATTGGAGTGACAGGTGTCACCTGTAGTGGGTCAGACTCCGTCTCCCACACCGCAGGTGATTCTGCAGCTCAAAATCCAGTAGTCTCATTAGAAAAATGAGAGCCTACTCAACATGGTGCCGCCACCGTTTGGTCAGGCTCTAATTTTCGGGTCCTCCTGAGTATCTCTGTCTCACTGTATACAAAGACACCTCAGTACTATATACAGAGATGTCCGTGATATTGAGGATTTCCTCCTCAGCTAAGTAGGGCACCCTATCTGATGCTGGAGATTGTTCAAGCTTGAACTCTAAAAGGAAAAATCCCCATTTGGTGTGCTTATCTCTGAACAAATTTACCAAATAATGTTGCGAATCCGCAGCAGGTAGCAATTGCAGTTCACATGAGACCACCCCTTACTGCACGTTTATTGGCACATGGCCTAATGGGGGGTCCAGTCACATTTGTTGTTGACACAGATGTAGCTTCTAGAACAGAACTCTTTTAATCTTGGGTCACATTTCCAGCAGTTGATGGGAACACAAATACATTTCATCACTAAACACCTAAAAACGTAGCTGGACAATACAGAGAATATGCATATTTAGAAATACCTTTATCTTATCAGTGACATAATAATTGGCTTCATGGCGCCCTACCCCACACAATTTTACCAGTTAGGTTAGGTCCTCTAAGTAATGAAGGTCCTACCTGGCCTTTATTGGCCACTTATACACCTCACCCTACAATACCAAACTTAGCAGTAGCTGAAGTCCTTCATTTATACACTGACCTGATGACAATAAACAGATGATTAGTACAGTTTGTAATACAAACATTGAATACAAACCCAGCACATGCTGCTCCAGCGCAACCGCATACAGTGAAGCCGGGTATTAATCCTGCAACTGTACATTTGATTATGGGTACGGTACCCGCCAAACAAGCTGTAACTCAGTTTTGGTTAGCTTAACAAATGAATGCGCTGGAGGCAGTATTTCCTCATAAGGGACCCCAGGATATACATAGAATTCTAACGATGTGCTTTCCATTTGGGATGGTCCCCACAGACGATAACTGTAATACATGGGGCATGGTATTTTCCGCACTCTATACTACCGCACACGGCACTCCGCCACTTGTTAACTTGCCGGAAGTGTTCAAACAAATTCAAGATGAATACGGGGCTGCCCCCGCCCTAGACTTTGGAATACAATTAATGGGCAATTTTGCCACAGTATCCTCAATTATTTTGAGTAACCTCAAAGGAGAAGCGGTCAAACTAGCAGTGCGCATGCAGCTCTGGGATGTTCTTCAACAGGATCAAGAACGCGAGCTATCAAACATTATCGCAGAGACATATTCTAGTATTGGTCGAGATAGTCTAGGGGCTAGACCAAATAAACCGCAATTTCAGGGCAAATCAAATAAAGATTTTTCCAAGCAAGCTCCTCAGGGTAACAAGAAACTCTGGAATAAAAAAACAACAAACACCTAAAAAATAAAGGGGAGAATCTCCGCGTACGGAGATCCCACAGAATAGATATAATCTCCGAAACATAGATAATATAAAAGCGCCTGATAGACATCAATATACTGATACACGCCAATCTCGTTCCTTTCAGGACTCATCGGAAAAACACAGTGAGAGAGGTGGGTGATCAGAGCGAAGAATAGAGTTCGTGAAACCAAGATAGGAATCACAACGCTCAACAGAGGTTTCTGTTAAAAAGGAAGAAAAACCTCCCCAACAACATCCCCAATTTAAAAATAAAAAGGTGGCAGCAGTTGCAGTTTGACATGCCATTCAAGAATAGGGTCCTCTTGAATAACAGGAATTGGGCACTAGCGCTGCTAGGCAGCGCAGCAGAAGTCACAGTAGTTCGCAGGAGTCTTCTAGAGCATCTGGAGGTGAAAGCAACTGATGACTTTCTACAAGTAGAAACTGCGGACATGCGTGTCTCCACGCCTGATAGGGTGTACAAAGTAACGCTTCAGTTAGAAGGAGACATTGAACGCACAATAGACGCAATCTTTTGAGATTGTGTAGTAAATATATATGATGTTTTGTTGGCCGAACAAGATTGGCCACCTGAATTTGTCCTTACCTGCCCATATGGGGAAGATGTTATTAAATGTTCTTTCTCGCCCCTTGTTTCAGAGGAACTCGCATAATCCTACACCATCGATTGGGCTTTGGCGCAGGCACCTGCGTTATATCTCAACCACGTAGGATGGGATAAAGAATCCCCCTACCATGTAAATCCTATTAAAAATCAACCACAACTTCAACCTCAGTATCCAATACAACATGATGCTAAAGCACCCTAGAGGGAAATCCTCACACAACTAGAGTACCAGGTAGTAATCGAACCCTGTGTCTCCCCAATGAATAATCCTTTATTTCCAGTAGCTAAACCAGACCATTCATACAGAATAGTCTTAGACTACAGACATCTAAACAGTCATACACGCACATATGCTATTCAAAACTCACATAGCACAGCACTGATGAACAACATAGTGTGCAAAAAATACAACACAACGCTGGACATTTAAAATGGTTTCTTCTACCAGAATATAGCGCCTGAGAGTAGAGACTTAACAAGCTTCAGAGCACTAGGCTCTCAGAAAAAAATTATTTCGTTTGTCCCCGGGGGTACAAATACAGTCCAGGACTGTCCACAGCTTGTGTGACTGCAATTTTGCACGACATTGATCCTGAACCATTGTCCTATGTAGATGATATCTATCTCACGGATGTTGAATTGCTACAACATTTAGGATAGGTAGCCAGCATTGTTGTGGGATTTGCTGAATTTGGTTACAAATTCAACTTCAGAAAAACAAAAATAGCCTTCCTCAGAGTCTTGTTTCTGGGATATGAGCTATTGAGTGAAGGAAAGAGCCTAGCGCCACAATTCTTAGAAAAATGCGCACAATTACAACCACCAAATACGATTAAACAACTCCAATCTGTATTGGGTTTCCTAAATTTTGGAAGATACCATTTTCAATGACTGGAAACGCCGTGAGATGATTCGACCACGGTTTCTGTATTCCCGTGTTGTTATTAGCACACTATAATTAAGATTACGTATAATGATTTCTACATTACTAACTCTGACTTGTGAAACTAATGCGTTGATCACACAAGATTGTCTGAATCAGGAGTAATGTACTACTAATCACAGGACGTACCTAATTCCGAGCCCTGATGAAGTCCGTGAGAGGGATCTCTCTTTGGACGAAACACGTGTTGGCTGTGATGGCTAATTGTATATGAATTCCGAGGACGTTATCTAATTATGAATGAACTGATCCAAGAAATAAATTTATCCTGAACCATTCTTGGCGTGATTGCCTTTCATACTGAAGATTTGTTACATCGCTGAAACTCCAAAATGTATCCTCATGAGTGCCCTGACAACTGTTTGTTGTTGCTATTAGTTTCCCTTGAAACATTGGAGGAGTAAGGAAGATCCTCCTGTCAGGAGCACTGTGACATATTTGATCTGTGGACTTTACTATATGGACTCACTGTGAGCGCCCTTTGTCTATGACCTACTTCCTAGTTGCTTTTTCTGTCTAAATTTTGGAAGAACTTACATTCCAGATTATGCGTCACACATAAACCCTTTATATAACTTAATATGTCCTGACTTTTTTAAAGTAAATGTTGGACAGTCGAACACACATGCATTCTCAGAGACCTGCAGATGGACATGCTTGCAGCACAACATCTACACACAAGGGACAATAAAACACACTTGGTCATCAGAGTAATTGCTGGTGCCATTGGTTTCACCTATGTAACTTTTAATGAGGGTGAGACCGTCCCAATTGCATACAAATCACATCTGTACTCAGCAGTAGAACAAGGCTTTGCTTCTACAGAGAAATTTATCACTGCTGTTCAGATGGCTATCATTAAAGAAAGACCTCTAGCCCAGGGCAAACGTGTCATTGTCGTCTCTCCCATTCCAGCCCTTGAAGCTGTCACAAAAGCCAGCATTCCTAAAGCTGAAGCATTTCATGCACGTTGAATACCATGGGCCACATCTTTGACAGCCCCTGATTTAGACTACATTTTTTACTCAAAATTACAAACTAAAGAATGTTTGCAATATGAACTAGAATCCCCAGTTCCTGCAAATACACTGCCAATTGATCAATATCAAAGAGTCATGTACACCGACGGCTCAGCACAACCTGCAATTGGCACAAAGCATTAATATTCTGCTGCTTGCGCAGTCGTAAGTGGCTACATGGAGGATAATACATTTTATGCCCAACAAACATTGACGCAAGCCCTCGGGGATTGCCCAGCACAACTGGCAGATCTAAAAGCTCTGGTGATGGCACTGGAACATACGGATCCTGCACAGCTAATGCTGACTGTTTGTGATTCGTATTATTGTGTCCAGTCCTTCAATAAATACCTGCATTACTGGCACCAGAATGGGTTCAGAGATTCTAAAAGCAGCACCATTAAACACAGACTTCTGTGGGGGAAAGTAGTGGACCTTAAGGAAACATTACCAAATGTCCATGTTGTACATACACTTGGACACCAGCGTGTTGGAATACACGTGGCTGGGAATACACTCGCTGATGAAGCCGCAAAACCACGGCCACTGTTGCTGCAGTAACCCGCTTAAGTACGAAACCGGAAGAAGATATATGGGCTGCCGTGAAAGCTACGGCTGATGGTACGCCCTATTCAAAAGCATTTCCTGCTAAATTTTCCTACCGAATGGGAGGCTGTCTAAACGCTGAAGTTAAGATACCATGTGTAGGGGTTTGAGATATTCCCAACAAAGACATGAGACTAGAGTTGATTAAAGCAGCGCATGAGGGGTTAGCATCTGCCCATGCTGGTGGGGTGGCTACAATATCTTTGCCACAAGCCCGTTATTGGTGGCCAGGCCTATACAAAGAGGCCAAGCAGTATGCCCTTTGTTGTGACATCTGCCAACAAATTAAAGTTTCCACTGCTAAGCGCCCACCACAGATACCCCTCCTAATTTCCAACAAACCTTTACAATGTGTGTACTTGGACCATTGCAGTCCCCTAACACCGGACAGTGCATACAAATACATCTTAGTCACTGTTGACTCTTGCTCCAGATTTCTATGCGTGTGGCCACAATGCTCGGTTGACGCTCGGACTGTTATTAAACATTTGGAAGTCTTTATCGGTACATATGCAGTTGCGGCTTCCCACTCGGACCAGTGCCCTGCTTTCGCCTCAAGGGAATTCAGGGACGCCATGGCTTCGTTAGGGGTCCAACTCCAGTACTCGTCTCCATTTCATCCCGAGGGAAATAGTGTTGTGGATCGATTAAACTGTGACTTAAAGCAATACTTAACAGCCAGAGTCTCAGGTACGGGTCGTAGTTGGCTTAATCACCTGTATGGAGTCCAGAGAGCACTTAACAATATGCCTAGAAGGTCCCTGGGGTGTCATACTTCATATGAGTGCCTGTTCGCAACTCAAATGCATGTTCCAGATCTTGATGGTCCTGGCGTGGAGGCGGCAGAAACACCTTTTGACATAAATGAACGTGTCACTGTCTTACAGGAATTGCAAGAGTTCCTTGATGAAATCGCTTCTGCCAGTGCTGCTTCCACAGGAATTCAGGATGTACCTGTAACGCCTACAGGCTGGATTCCTAAAGTTGGGGATCTAGTACATGAAAAGGTTGCTGTGAAAAATGAATTTGTTCCTTCTTATCCTGCACCGGTCCTAGTCTTGGGAATACACAGTACCAGAACTGTCATTCTACCACCGTTGGCAGGTGCCAAAGGAAATCGCTTTGTCTCCATCGACAATGTCAAACTACACCATGTGGCCGATCCTGCACAGCTGACCAAAGTTCCCAAATCCCTCTCACTACTGGTCAAGAAGTTCCTCTACAAGTAGTAAGCAGCAACACTGACACCTCTCCGAGCTTGGGGAGGGTGGAAAATTATCTTGCATTAGTTCCACTGACATCAAACAATACAGAAATAACTGATCGATTTGATACAACTTCAACACAGACGGATGGTGCTATTTATTCTGTGCCACCGCGGGAAACACCAACACAACCTACTAACACGGCTCCAGTTTTTGCACAAACTGCCTCTGGATATTTTGCCGACATCAACGATTTCGACACCTGAAATGTCAAAAACACATAAGCTGGTTTAAGGTAACCTACTTTATTCTTCCATGGAACTATCTGAGGCTTTCCTTGACTGTACTAGCTTTTCTGCTTTGGATTGGGTTTGTCATCACTTTCTTTTTGTTAATACATGTTCATTTTCTTCCTGAAAAATCAACCGTTGAACTGGTGGATGAGTTCCTAAAACCAAATTTTTCTTCTCACAAGGTCCGCAGAGACTTGTCTTTTGTGAACATATCCGCCATACCAATTCCTGATGGGATTGTTTGGGATTAAAGTAATAATCGATATATACGGCCCTACGGAGGTCATTAAAATACCCTATGTGTTTAAACTTTCAATGAACGATACAGTAATACCCGGAGTTGTTTCTGATGATTGGGATGTGAAAACAGTTGATTCTAAGATGACTGAATTGCAGTATTACACTGTATTTGAAAACTATGATCTTTATCAATCTAAAGAGAATTATGGTGATATGTTTTGCTATAATTATTATGGGCACCATTTCATCCACAGACCAAACAGCCCAAACACTGTTTTTAATTACATGCAATGGGAACATTGTCCAACTCCCCCACAAGGGAGTTCTAAAACATACTCTGAAAAGTTTACACATTTTTCTGGGCATGATGTTAAAAATTCTGAGTCATATTATTATGAATTGCTACCTACAGAAAACATACGCATATTATTGACAAATACGAAATGTATTTATTTGGATTTCTTTGTTGACTATAGAAGGCTATGAATATTGGCTGAAGTCGATTGACTTGAAAAGTGTGTGGGGAACTAGACATTGGCAAATACAGGGCAAGGAAGTTTTGTTTAGAACATGGCTGATACTTGTTTAAATGATATATTTAAATGAAACTGTACAACAAACAAGTTGTTTAGGCTTAGCAAAGATTAAGGAATTGAACACACCCAGTATACCTGCCCCTGTTAAATTTTATAAATAGCAAAAATACATTAATGCAACTGAAGACCAGCTCGATCAATGGGTCCAGAATGGCACGTTTAATGTTTTGCTGTCAAGTCCTGGCGGGTGGTTATTGCGGCCAATAGATACCATTGGGTGTCATATATCTTTTATAAACTCCTCAGGGGGTTTTAGAACTAGTAGGCCCGACCCTTGCTACATATCATCCGAACATGCGGGTATGGTAAAAACAAATAGGCCTTCATTACAACCCTGGCGTTCGGTGTTAAGGCGGCGGTAGCACCGCAAACAGGCCGGAGGTAAAAAAAATTGAATCATGACCACGGCGGAATGCGCTAACACTTTAACACTCCGACCGCCATGGCGGTAGCAACAAACACCACAGCGGTAACCGCCAACAGCCAGGCGGAAGACAAGGTTCCGCCCACTGTATTACAAGAGGTCTATCCCCCACCTTTTCTTGAGCGGTACCAGGACCATCAAAAGCACAGCAGAAACCATGTTCTGAAAGGGAATGACTCACCTCTCGCCACTCAAGGAAGAACCAGGCCGCCATGGAGCCCGAGCTGCACGTCTTCCCCATGCTGGTGTATCTGCTCATACACCAGGAGCACCAACGCCGGCGACGACGACCACGGTGAGTACTGCACCTAGCACACAGGGGAGGGGGGAGGAAAAAGAGAGTGACACAAACACTCAACACGCAACACCCCCACCCCCACCCTCACCCCAAATACCATACACACAAACACATGCAACAACATTACATATCCACCCTGTAACCCTCAGGTATAATGCAAGGACAAAAGTAATGGAGTCAAATAAGTGTAATATTAGAAATAGTCAGAAAAACGTTCAGAAAACAAAAGCAGTATTTACAATAGAAACAATATATACAAAAGGTGGGACAAAATGTTTGTGGCCCACTGGGCCAAAACACATAGGCCAAGCCCACACTTGACTCCTGCCTCAATACGGAGAGAACACTGCAGGGGCATCAGGTTGAAAACACACAGGCACCTCAGGGGGACGGGTAAGGGGGGGCACCTCAGCCAGAAGATGGTACAACGCCAATGCCCCTGGAGGGGACTACATGCCCACTGCTTGGTCCTGGGGAGTGCAAAGCCACAGTCTCTCAAGTGGGTGGTTTGCCCACTGCTTGGTCCTGGGGAGTGCAATGCCACAGTCTCTCAAGTCTCTCAAGTGGGTGGTTTGCCCACTGCTTGGTTCTGGGGAGTGCAAAGCCAAAGTCTCTCAAGTGGGTGGTTTGCCCACTGCTTAGTCTTGGGGAGTGCAATGCCACAGTCTCTCAAGTCTCTCAAGTGGGTGGTTTGCCTAAAGCTTGGTCCTAGGGAGTGCAAAGCCACAGTCTCTCAAGTCTCTCAAGTGGGTGGTTTGCCCACTGCTTGGTCCTGGGGAGTGCAATGGCACAGTCTCTCAAGTCTCTCAAGTGGGTGGTTTGCCCACTGCTTGGCCCTGAGGAGTACAAAGCCACAGTCTCTCAAGTGGGTGGTTTGCCCACTGCTTGGTCCTGGGGAGTGCAAAGCTACAGTCTCTCAAGTGGATGGTTTGCCCACGGCTTGGTCCTGGGGAGTGCAAAACCACAGTCTCTCAAGTCTCTCAAGTGGGTGGTTTGCCAACTGATTGGTCCTGGGGTCTGCAAAGCCACAGTCTCTCAAGTGGGTGGTTTGCCCACTGCTTGGTCCTGGGGAGTGCAATGGCACAGTCTCTCAAGTCTCTCAAGTGGGTGGTTTGCCTAAAGCTTGGTCCTAGGGAGTGCAAAGCCACAGTCTCTCAAGTCTCTCAAGTGGGTGGTTTGCCCACTGCTTGGTCCTGGGGAGTGCAATGGCACAGTCTCTCAAGTCTCTCAAGTGGGTGGTTTGCCCACTGCTTGGCCCTGAGGAGTACAAAGCCACAGTCTCTCAAGTGGGTGGTTTGCCCACTGCTTGGTCCTGGGGTCTGCAAAGCCACAGTCTCTCAAGTGGGTGGTTTGCCCACTGCTTGGTCCTGGGGAGTGCAATGGCACAGTCTCTCAAATCTCTCAAGTGGGTGGTTTGCCCACTGCTTTGTCCTGGGGAGTACAAAGCCACAGTCTCTCAAGTGGGTGGTTTGCCCACTGCTTGGTACTGGGGAGTGCAAAGCCACAGTCTCTCAAGTGGGTGGTTTACCCATGGCTTGGTCCTGGGGAGTGCAATGTCACAGTCTCTCAAGTCTCTCAAGTGGGTGGTTTGCCCACTGCTTGGTCCTGGGGGCTTTGTGCCCAGTGTGCTTCCTCCTGCCAAGGATAGGGTGAGTGGATGCCTTCTTCCACTGGTTCTGGAGGGGACTTTGTGCCCACTGTGCTTCATCCTGCCAAGGATAAGGCGACTGGATGGTTTCTTCCACTGGTTCTGGATGGGGCTTTGTGCCCAGTGTGCTTCATCCTGCCAAGGAGGGGCTGAGTGGATGCCTTCTTCCACTGGTTCTAGAGGGGCCTTTGTGCCCAGTGTGCTTCATCCCGCCGAGGACGGGCTGAGTGGATGGCTTCTTCCACAGGTTTTGGAGGGAGCCCTGTGCTCAGTGATGCAGCACATGGGGAGTGCAAGGTCATAGTCACTCACCTGGGTGTCAGGCCCACACAATGTTATGTGGCCAGGATGCATGACACACCATGGACGCAGGACTACAGTCCATCCGCCGTCGGAGATGGCTGTACAGTGGTTGCAGTGTCCATGCAGGTGTCGGTGCTGCCAGTGGTGGGGGAGGCTCCAGCCCTTCCCCTGCAGCCTCGGAGGGCTGCCCACTGGGGCTGCTGCTGTTCGCAGTGGTGCTGCTTGTGGTGGGGCAGGTGGCAGTGCAGGTGGCGGTGCTTGCCGCAGTGGTGTTGGCGGTGTTGGCCGCGGTGCAGGTGTCGGTGCTGCCAGTGGTGGGGGATGGCTCCAGCCCTTCTCCTGCAGCCTCAGACGGCTGCCCACGGGGGCTGCTGCTGGCAGTGGTGCTGCTTGCGGCAGTGCAGGTGGCAGTGCAGGTGGCCGTACTGGTGGCGGTGCAGGCAGCGGTGCTTGCGGCGGTTCTGGTCGCGGTGCTGGTCGCGGTGCTGGATGTGGTGCAGGTGTTGGTGCTGCCAGTGGTGGGGGGTGGCTCCAGCCCTTCCTTGCAGCCTCAGACGGCTGCTCTCTGGGGCATCTGCTGCTGGCAGTGATTCTGCTTGCGGTGGTGCAGGTGACGGTGCTAGCGGAGGTGCTGGTGGCGGTGCTGGACGCAGTGCAGGTGTCGGTGCTGCCAGTGGTGGGGTGCAGCTCCAGCCCTTCCCCTGCAACCTCGGACAGCTGAAGTGCCCTGGCTGGTGTTCTGTGCCCCTTCCTGCACTTGGCCGATGGTGGTGCCTCCTTGCTTCTGCCAGCTGGTGTCTTTGCCTTGGCCCTGCTGGCTGGTTGTGCCTCTTTCTCCTTGCTGGATGCTGTCCCCCTTTTACCTTTGCCAGGTGGCGGAACCTTCTTGTCCTTGGCAGGTGTTGGGGGCACACTGGCTGGGCTGACAGGTGCCTCCTTAGAGCCTCTTTGAGCTGCAGAAACCACAGCGGACGTGGACTTGGTGGCTGAGGTGCTGGGCTGAGTTCTGGCCACCTTAGCCCGAGGTGAAGGACGGGGTGGGAGGGGTAGGGAAGAGGTCAGTGTTGGTTAGGAAAAGCTTCTTTGAGACATTGGGGCTGGAAGAGGGTGAAGGTTTAGGAGTGGAGAAAGAGGGAGTGGTTGTAGGAGGTGTCAGCTGTGTTTGGGTGCAGGTGCTTGATCTGGATGCTGTTGTGAGGTGGATGGCTGTTGGGTGGGTGTGTGCTTGCGTCTGTGTACTTTGGGAGGAGGGGTCACAGACACAGTGGGAGAGGACACAGGGGATGTGTGCATGGATGTGGTAGAGGTGACTGCCAGTGACGGGCGTGTAGTGATAGGCATGCTGGTGATGGAGGTAGTGGATGAGGATGTAGTGCATGTAGGTGTGAGTGGAGACGCTACTGGAAGGGAGGTGGACGAGGAGGAGGAGGCAGTGGATGTTGGTGTGTCTGCATTTGGATGGTGCTTGTCTGAGTGCCTGTGAGATGAAGTGTGGTGCTTGTGTTTGCCTGAGCCACTTCTGTGTGTTGATTTGCGTGAATGCTGGTCTGAAGGTGTGCTTGGGGTAAGTTGGGTTTAAGGGGATTGGGACTGGATAGAGGAAGTTGGAGGGGGAGGCTGGAGACAATGGCTGCCATCATGCAGAGGCCAGAGCTTGAAATGCTCTCTGTTGGGCTGCCACACCAGAGTGAATGCCCTCCAGGTATGCATTTGTTTGTTGCAAATGCCTTGTGACACTCTGGATGGTATTCAGTGTGGTTGACTTCCCAACAGTGAGGGATCTCAGGAGGTCAATAACCTCCTCACTGAGGGCAGCAGTGCTGACTGGGGCAGGGTCTGAGGTGCCTGGGGCGAAGGCGATGCCCACTCTCCTGGGTAAGCGGGCACGGGAAACACGCTGAGGGGCTGTTGGGAGGGAGGTCCTGGTACAGGGGGTGGCGACTGTACCTGTTGTTGGGGTGGGCACAGAGGTGTCTGCCACCGCCAGGGAGCTTCCAACGGAGGAGGAGTCACTGTCTGTAGTGTCCCCTCCTGCCTCCGTCGTGGTGCTCTGTCCCACTGGTGCCCTCACCCTCAGTGGATTCGGCTCCAGGCTCATGTGGGATGCAGCTCCCTCCATCGCCGGTGCCTCTGCTCCTCCGCCAGATGATGCTAATGCACACAAGGACATGGTGAGAAAACAAGAAGTGGGGAGAGACAGAGGATACACTTGGTCAATGCTAGCAACAACACTACCGTTGGTGTACACAACACACAGGGATCAGCCCTATGAACTAGGCCATGCACTACCAGTTACACAGCTAGTCACCAGCCCATGGTTTACATTGCCCAATGCCATTGGCTGCACACCTCAAACCAACAGGATCCTGCCCAGTAGTAGATGCCTACTAACACTATTGGGGTTGGAGTGCTTCAGAGCCTGCCCAACAAGGGACCTACCCTGCCAGTTTGCCCTGGCCTAGAGGCACCCACAGCCCACATCCCCCACCCAGGTACAACCTTAACACGCGCAGAGTCATGATTTAGAAACTGTACTCACCCCCTTGTGGCTGCTGTGATGCCTTCAAGCGCCCATCCAACTCCGGATAGGCCACCACCAGGATGCGGAAGATCAGGGGGGTCAGGGTACAACAGGCACCCCTTCCTTGTTGGGAGGCCAGCTCCAGCTGGGCCTCCGCCGTCTTCCTTGTCCATCAGCGCAGGTCCTCCCACCTTTTGTGGCAGTGGGTGCTCTGCCTGTCAAAGACCCCCACGGTCCGCACCTCCTTGGTGATGGTACGCCAAATATCCTTTTTCTGATGGGTGCTTACCTGCAGGAAAATATGCATAGAAAAAAGGCATTAGTCATACCATCCAAACTGTTACAGTCATGGTCCACAATATCCCTCCCATCCCCTTACGCACAGATATTGACCACCAGACATGCAGCACTCTGCCCAGGACCCCTCAGCCCCCCCCCACACAAGGCATACATACACAGCAGTCCATTCATTCATGGCCCATGCATCATGCTCACAGTGTACTCACCTGTTTGTCTGGAGGACCATAGAGTAAAGTATACTGGGCTAGGACCCCATCCACCAGTCTCTCCAGCTCCTCCAGACTCTTGGTGGCCCACCACCCTCGGACCACCCCCAAAACTGACCACCCACGCATGCAACCTTGGCATCATACTGGACTTGTCTCTCTCCAGCAAATCAACGCCATATCATCCTCCTGCTTCAACACCCTTCACATGCTACTCAAGACTTTCAAATGGATCCCTTTAGAAACAAGAAGAACAGTCACCCACGCCCTCAGAAGCAGCAGACTGGACTACGGCAACGCAGGGACCACAGCCAAGCTTCAAAGAAAACTCCAGCAAATCCAGAACGCAGCCGCACGTCTCATCCTCAACCTCCCTCGCCACAAACACATATCCACCCACTTCAGATCCCTACACTGGCTGCCCATCAACCAAAGGATAATTTTCAAAATCCTTGTCTACGCCCACAAAGCCCTCCACACACTAGACCAGCCTACCTCAACGAACAAGTCAACTTCCACATACCAACTCAACAGCTCCGCTCCACAGACCTCGCCCTCGCTACAGTCCCCCTCATCAAACGCACCACCTAGAGCAGCAGATCCTTCTCCCATCTCGCCGCCAAGACCTGGAACTCCCTCCCCACCCACCTACGCAAGGACCCAGGACCTCCTCACCTTCAGAAAGCACCTAAAAACATGGCTTTTCGAGCACTAACCGGACCCCTCCACCCCCCCTCCCAGCGCCTTGAGACCCTACCGGGTGAGTAGTGCGCTTAAGAAATTATTTAATTGATTGATTGATTGACCAGTCTCTCCAGCTCCTCCGAAATGAAGGCGGGGGCCCTTTCCCCAGACACTCGATCCATTGTTGCTTCCAGACACAGGTCACAGCAGCACTTGCAGTGTAGGTCCTCTCCTTTTGAAGGTCAGGTAGTAAGTGAGTGAACAGATAGAAAATGGCGGTCACGTCCGCGGCGGTGCGGTGCTCCTGGAACCCATAGGGCCCAATGATAACCAATGCGAAGATGCGTGGCGGTCATAGACCTCCGACCGCAAGAGCGCACAACGGCAGTGAAATTACCAAATTTCCACTTGTCTCTCCTCACAGGTCAGCCAGCCGCCATTTCAAGGGGGCACAGGCCCTGGCACCTAACTGCATCACAGCAGACATTGGCACATCAACTGACTCTCGAATTCACATACTGTTTTTGCAAAGGAAAAACTGCATTCTAAATCTCACATGTGTGTGAATATGACACTCTGCTCACTGTTTTCCACCCTAGAGTTCAACCGCTGAGGATGAATAGGAGATGGAGACATCCCCTCATGTACAGACCACTGGTGAACCTGGCGACAATGGAGGACAGGCACATTATCCTGACCTACAGACTTGATAGGGCCACAATCCAATAACTGTGTGCCCAATTGAAGCCAGACCTGATTTCAGCTATCCGCCAGCCCACAGGTATCCCCCCTCTCGTGCAGGTCCTGTCAGTGCTCCATTTCCTGGCAAGTGATTCCTTCAAAGCGACAGTGGCCATGGCATCAGGGATGTCTCAGCCAATGTTCTCCAATGTGTTGACTAGAGGGTTGGCAGCCCTCCTGAAGCACATGCGCAGCTACATCATATTCCCCTAGGTGGAGAATGTGGCCACGGTGAAGGCTGACTTTTATGCACTGGAACATATCCCCAACACTATTGGTGCCATTGATGGTATCAATGTATCATGTGTCCCCCCCCCAGAGAAATGAACAAGTGTTCAGGAATAGAAAAAGCTTTCACTCTATGAATGTGCAGATGGTGTGTTTGGCGGACCGGTACATCTCCCATGTGAATGCCAAGTATACTGGCTCTGTGCATGATGCCTTTATCTTGATGAATAGCAGCATTCCATATGTGATGTCTCAACTACAGAGGCACCGGGTATGGCTAATAGGTAAGCCCATGGTCCCCACCCAGTATATGTTGGTGTATGTGTATGGGTTTGGCCCTAAGGGTTAGTGTCTGGCTAACAGGTATTTGCAGGTGACTCTGGTTACCCCAACCTCTCATGACTACTGACCCCAGTGGGGAATGCCAGGACAAGGGCAGAGGAACGTTACAATGAGGCACATGGGCAAACAAGGAGGATCATTGAAAGAACCTTTGACCTCCTGAAGGCAAGATTCCGGTGCCTCCATCTGACAGGTGGATCGCTGTACTACTCACCCAAGAAGGTCTGCCAGATAATCGTTGCATGTTGCACAACCTGGCCTTGAGACACCAGGTGCTTTTTCTGCAGGACGATAAGCCTTGAGATGGTATTGTGGCAGCGGTGGAGACTTTAGACAGTGAGGAAGAGAAAGCAGAGGAAGAAGATGTGGACAACAGAGGTTCACTCATTCAACAGTACTGCCAGTGACACACAGTCATCTCTATTTTCAGATCCCTGTGCCCCACACTGGCTCCTGGTGTGTTTACTACTGCCCACTACAGGTCATACCTATGTATATATAACTGTACATATGAATTGCAATGTTTACAGCTTGTTAAACTAATACATATTTCAATCATTTGACAGACTCCATACTTGTATTTGTTCCAAGAGTATTTATTTAAGTGATAATAAGTAGAGGGGATGTGCAATGGGCTGGGGTGATGGTGAAGGAATGTCCAGGATAGAGTTCAGTCTATTTATATCACAGGTGCATTGTCCAAGGGGGCATAGGAAGAGGAGCAATGACAGTAACAGGTAGGCAGGGTGACAGGCTGGGACAGAAGGATGACATTCAGGAGAGTCTTATTTCCTGGCGGGGGTCTTGGCAATGTTCTCTGGTTCTGCCTGGATCGCAGGGACCATTTGCGGGGTGGTTCATCTTCTGCAGGGGGTGGAGTGCTGATGGCCTGTTGGTCCTGTGGCAGGGTCTCCTGTCCACTAGCGCCGGCAGAGTTGGAGGACTGTTCCTCTGTGTGGCTAGTGTCAGGGCCCGTTGGTGTGCCACTGCTTCCCTCATGGTGTTGGCCATGTCAGCCAGCACCCCTGCAATGGTGACCACGATGGTGTGGATGTGTTTGAGGTCCTCCCTGATCCCCAGGTACTGTCCCTCCTGCATCCGCTGGGTCTCCTACAACTTGTACAGTATCTGGCCCAAGGTTTCCTGGGAATGGTGGTATGCTCCCAGGATCCCTGCAAGTGCCTCGTGGAGAGTGGGTTCCCTGGGCCTGGCCTCCCCCTGTCAAACAGCAGTCCTCTCAGCTTCCCTATTGTCCTGTGCCTCTGTCCCCTGAATGGTGTGCCCACTGCCACTGACCCCAGGTCTCTCTCTTGGGTTTGTGGGGTTGCCTGGGGCCCATATAGTGGTGGACACAGTACTGATTGACGTGTCCTGGGGACAGAGGGATGAGCCCGCCGGGGGGGTGCTGTGGTCGTGTTTCCTGAGGGTGGAGGCTCTGTGGTGGTTTGGGACTGTGGCAGGGTAACCAACTGTCCAGAGGTCCCTGATGGGCCAGGTTGGTCATCATGATCCAGGCGTGCAGAGCTGCTGTCATCTCTGTGGGCCACTTCTGTGAGGGGCCTGGATGTTGGTGGCACCTCCTCTCCGGTGACATTGAGTGGGGGTCCTGTGGGGATGTAAATGCAGTGTTATTCTATCTGCATGTGCCATCTTCTGCATGGATATGTTTCCCTCTATGGTTGTTATTAGCAAGACACGTTTGGGTTGTGTAAGGTGTTATTGGTTTGGCTAAGTGATTGTCACTAGTGTGCATGCTTTGGTGATAGGTGTCCATGCTGGTCTGTGATGGGTGTCCATGCATTGGTGTTGCATGCAGGGCTTGATATTGGGATGGGTAGGTTGTGATAGTGGGGTATATGTGAGGTGATAGAGTGATGGGGGTGAGGGTAGGGGTAGGAGTTTGTGAGGGCATGCAGGTATGGTGGGGGATATAGTAGTAAAGATTCGACTTACCAGAGTCCAGTCCTCCTGCTACTCCTGCGAGGCCCTTTGGATGCATGATCACCAAGAATTGCTCCTACCATGTTGTTAGTTGTGGGGGAGGAGGTGGGAGTCCACCGCCAGTCCTCTGTACGGCTACCTGATGTTTTGCAGCCATAGAATGCACCTTCCCCTTGTCGCGTGGGCTCTCATTATCCTAAATGAGACTACTGGATTTCTAGGCAGCAGGATCAATAACGGTGTGGGGGACTGAGTCTGACCCACGTGTAAAGAACTCTGTCACCCTAAATCCGGTTTTTGCTCCGGCTAACTAGCAGTGCCTCATTTCTCCCATGAGGAAGAAATGATTCGGCAGCCGAGCGCATGACATCTTTGGAACTTCTCAGGGAAGTCGTGGTCACTCAGATCCAAACCAACTCTCTTATTTCCAATATGATCTCATATACAAAGGACAAAGACAGTATAAGTTTTATATAATGTTTTAATAAAATGACTGTATTTTAGATATTAAGGCGTGAGCCGCAATAACCAGAACAATACAACACAGTAGGATTGAAATAGTCACCAGGAGAGTAAAACATAAAAACAAAGCTATCATATTGTCTAACAGTTTCTACTCTCCCTCTGCTTGTTCTATTTAGAGCACAGCATGTTAAGCTTCTAGCTTGCCTGTCAGAATCACTGTGGAGACATCAGCCCTCATACCTTAGCAAAGACCTGTGATCTTGGTTCAGCATCTGCAACGAGGCAGTCAGCGTCTAGTTGTGGTTCCCTGGTCGGAATCTCCCTCTTGCGTGTATTGGGACAAGGAAGTGATTTTATAACTAACATGTCATCGTGATCACAAAATGTCCCTACGCAGGAATGCCAAGTCTAAACTCCTACCACGTCTATCGGCAATGTACCAGACTGTATCCTTGACTGAAGCACAGAGTAGAATTCCAGTGCTGAAGTAGGCAAAACAGTGTGATATGAATAAAAAAACAACACCGTAGAACTGGCTATTTGAAAAATAACAGTACGAAGCCTAATAAAAAGCATGTAGAGCAAAGTGCACAGAGGCTCTAAGCTGTCAGCAAATGAATAAAATATATTCAGGGCAAAGTGCACAAAGGCCTAAAGCCTGAAGCTAATGCGCAAAGAATACGTAAAACTGACCACACTACACCCTCCCCTTGTCGGTAGCAAGTGGTTCCAATAATATAAAAGGATGCCCCAAATATAAACAATATATAAAATCATATATTTCGACAAGGTGAGAAGACAACAAAGTCATAAATTTAGGAAACATGTGACCATAAAGCCAAATTCAATATAGTGTCAATTTCGTAGGAGAGAAAAAATCCAATCGTTAGACAGAAGCAACAGAACGCAAGAGTTCCTCCACTTCGATATATGTCAATATTGGAAGATCCACGCCACAAAGTACCATGGAGCAGGTGTGGTCCAAAGCCCCAAAACCATTCAGGGCGGCACCCTGTGCAGGGCCTATGAAAGAGACAATACCATCTTCCTCCAGGAAGGGAATCTCATAAACCGTCTCACGAAGCAAGCGCATCCGTAGTGCACAAGTCTGGGAATGAGCCCTAATCGGGAACATCAACAGATCAGTATCAACCATTGGAGGGCGCTGCAGTGAGAGACAGAGAGCCAGTGCATGTTCAAACGAGCACCAAAGGCACCGAAACATGGGTTGTACACAATCCAAAACCGGTCTGAATGACAGAGACCAGTCACACTCCAAATGTTCCAGAAGTGTCACCCCAAAATGCTGCATCATGCGTTCACGACACAGCTGCGCTGACGGGAGCAGCAATACAGGATCTCGTCGTGACGGGACAGCCATTGCGAAAAAATAGCAACAACAGCAAGACTCCAGCCAATAAAGCCAAAGTAATCAGGAAACCCCCAAAAATGCTTCCGAAAATAGAATGTATAGCCGAAGGTATCAAACCGAATATGGAAGAAAAAGTGTGAGCAAAACCAACACCAACGGCTTTGAAAAAATGTGCAATACCAGCAGTGCTGGATGCATTAAATATACGTCCCACAAGTTCACCGAAGTGACTTGGAAAGTTAGTATTCAAAAGGGACTGTATCTCCGCCGATGACCTTGCCACCTGAAGTGCGTAGGTCTCGCTAGCAGATGTAAGGGCCACATGCTTTTGAAACAATAAAGCTTTTAGCCGACTCAACTTGTCGAAATTAACCTTGGAAGTAGCAATATGAGGCCAGATGTCCGCTACCTCCCTAATTTGAGTGGGGGGAAACAACACATTCCCGCAGCACGTAACGGCCTTGTTGACAACGTAAACTATTCCGGCACGCATGCCACAGCAGCGTTCGCTGTTAAGAACAATGTAACTGCCGTTAGAAAGCACCTGGAAAGTGTTCTTAATAACCGGGACTGGAACTCCCTTCAGATAACAAGCTAAGTTAGCAATCGAAGCGTTACACACTCCGTGCAAGGACAGCTGTTTACAAACCATGGAATGGCTGACAGAAGCTTCGCATTCGCTTCCGCTAAGAAAAACCTCCCTCAAACCATTAACACATCTGTATTGAAAGGGAAGCTCCCACACCTCGTGTATGTAACTGTCTCCCAATAGTTCATATCTACCCACCGGAATGTGCTTCAGACAAGAAGTAAATTGAAGAGTGGAGATAGGCAAATTAATAACCCCATGAATCAACCACTCAGCTGATGGAATCTCAGCCACCGTGAAAGGCAGTTTCTCCAATTTCTCAATATTCAACATAACATATGTTGCTTCATTTTTAGCCATCAGTTGTTGTTGACGAGTCAAATTAAAGGAGATAAAGATCTCTCTGGCACGAACGTGCTGCCATGGAACGCGACCCGCCTTCAAGGTCTGAAGAGTCCAACCCAGCTGCATGATGGACCGCGTCTGACTCTGCCCATGATATAAAGACATATCCGATTTAATAATGTCAATGGCAGAGGAAACAATGCTGTCAATCGTGTAAACACGGTCAGAAAGGGTATGCATGCCATTATCAACAACAGACAAAGTCTGCATCAGGTTTTCCTGATCAATCTGCCGCAACCGGGCTGCAGCCTCTTGTTGTGAAAGCTTCCAAATCTCATTATAAACTTCGTATAAGAACCTTTTCTTCCGTGGTACTTTGGGACCTGATAAAAAATCTTGTAAATCAGTATCATTAGACAGTAACGTGAGATGTGACTTAACTGCATCCAGCGTGGATGACTTCAACCATTGCTGACAAAGCTTCCCCATGCTGTATGTAGTTATAATATCAGCATGTTCTGGTGAAATGTAACGAGGGTCCGCACTACTAGTCCTGAACCCCCCTGAAGAGGTGACAAAACGTTGATGACACTTATTAGTGTCTACAGGCCATAATAACCACCCGCCCCGATGTATCGATGAAGTGTTAAGCGTACCATTCTGGACCCAATGTGTAAATTCACTAAAAGTAGCATTCACATAGTGCTGCCAGTTTTTTAATTTGGAAGGGACAGGTATACTAGGCAAATTCAACTCCCTAATTGTCGCCAAGCCCAAACAGCTAGTCTGTTGTACTGTGTCATTGAGGAAAATCATCTGCACAGGGATAATACATGCTCTAAATAACGTGTCCCTGCCTTGCATCTGCCAATTTTTCGTACCCCAAACACTTTTCAAGTCAACAGTCTTAAACCAGTATTCATACCCCTCGACCGAAAGTTTAGATACAAACAAATTTGAATACAGTAATTTAGTATCGGTCAATAACATTTGCTTATCAGAATATGGTGTAACTTTAAAATAGTAAGACTTAGCATTTCGTTGATCATGCCCAGAAAAATACGCTAATTTATCATAATACGTTTTCGAACTCCCTTGTGGAGGAGTCGAGCAATGTTCCCATCGCACATAATTAAATATGGACTTAGGGCTACTAGCTTTATGAATAAAGTGGTGTCCATAATAGTTGTAGCAAAACATGGCACCATGATTATCTCTAAATTGGTAAGCATCTTCATCGTAATAGACAGTATAATATTGCAAATCCGTTAGCATGGAATCTACTGTCTTCACATCCCAATCATCAGAAACAATGCCAGGTATAACAATATCATTCATTGATAACTTGAGGACATACGGTATTTGAATCAATTCAGTGGGACCATATATATCAAACATTACTTTATCCCACACATTCCCATCCGGAATCGGTATTGCAGAAATGTTTACAGTGGACAAGTCTCTTCGAACCATATGAGACGAAAAATGCAGTTTTGACACAGTCTCCACGTGCTCAATGTCAGATCGATCAGGAAGAAAATGACCATGTATTACCAGAAAAAAAGTAACCACAAATCCCAACCATAATAAAAGAGTCCTCACGGCCAAAAACAGCCACAAATAGTTCCAAGGAAAAACAAAATATGTGCGTTTAAGCCAACCCAGCATCCGTCGTGGACCCTGGACAGAAGACATCGAGGACGAGGAGCCGGACACATCATTATCAGTATTGTTGAAGCAGCCAGAGGCAGTTCTAGCAAAAGGTGCAATTGTGAACAAAGAAGCAGATGGAGGCTCTCGCCTTGGCACGCTATAAACCACATGTTCAGAAACATCAGTAGAACGTACAGCAATTTGATCAAAAGATTCCATATTAATCGTCGTCGGTGGAGCAATCGCAAGATCATCATCCACCCTCCCCAAGCTCGGAGAGGAAACATTGTCGGTGAAAATCACCTGCAGCGGGACTTCTTCCCCAGTAGTGAGAGGGATTCCGGAACTACTGGGTGTCCCTCTTGGTCTGCTGTGCAGAATCGGCCACATGTTGTAACTTGACATTATCAATGGAAACAAAGCGATTTCCTTTGGCCCCTTGCAGCGGCGGTAAAATTACAGTTCTCATGCCCCTTACCCCCAACACAGGGACTGGTGCTCGATAAGAAGGACCAAATTCTTTCTTTACTGCGACCTTTTCACGCACCAGATCCCCAATCCTGGGTATCCAACCAGTAGGTGTTACTGGCTCATCCTTAATTCCTGAGGAGGCAGCACTTGCAGAAGAGTTATCTTCACGGAATTGTTGTAAATCCTGCCAAACAGTGACACGATCATTTATGTCAAAGGGCGTATCTGCTGCCTCCACACCAGGACCATCTAGATCAGGAACATACATTCGTGTTCCAAACAGGCACTCATATGAAGTACGACCCCCCAGTGACCTTCTAGGCAAGTTATTAAGTGCTCTCTGTACTCCATATAGGTGGGATAGCCAACCACGACCCGTAACTATAACCCTGGCCGTTAAGGATTGCTTTAAATCACGATTTAAACGCTCCACGACAGAATTTCCCTCGGGATTAAATGGAGACAAGAATTGGAGGTGGACCCCCAATGAAGCCATGGTGTCCCTGAATGCCTTAGAGGCAAAAGCAGGGCCCTGGTCCGAATGAAAAGCCACAACCGCAAATGTATCGACAAAGATGCGCAAATCTTTAATAACAGTTCGAGCGTCAGCCGAGCTTTGTGGCCATACCCACACAAATCTGGAGCACGAATCTACAGCAACCAATATATATTTGTATGCACTATCTGGTGTCAGCGGACCACAATGATCCAAGTACACACACTGTAAAGGCTTATTTGAAATCAGAAGGGGCGTCTGCTGCGGGCGTCTAGCCGACGACGCTTTAATTTGTTGACAAACGTCACAACAAAGGACATATTGCTTTGTCTCCTTATAGAGATCAGGCCACCAGTAACGAGCCTGTAAAAGTTAAATCGTGGCAGCCACACCAGCATGTGCAGATGCCGCCCCCTCATGTGCTGCAGAGATTAATCGAGGTCTCTCAATTTTATTGGGTAGTTCACGTACACCAATGCCTGGAATTGTAACAATAGCATTCAGCGCACTATTCAAGCAGTAACAATATTTAGAAGGAAATCCTTTAGGAAAGGGCGTGCCATCAGCCGTAGCCTTTATGGCAGCCGAAATTTCTGTGTCTGGTTTGGTACTCGAACGAGTCACTGCGGCCACAGTGGCGACAGCCACTGCTGATTTCGCGGCTTCATCAGCCAAAGTATTCCCAGCAACGTGTATTCCAATGCGCTGGTGCCCAAGTGTATGCACAACATGGACATTAGGAAGCGTTTCCTTCAGATCAGCAACCGTACCCCACAACACTTTATGTTTAATGGTGTTTCCCTTAGAATCTCTGAACCCATTCATCTTCCAATAGTGTAGATATTCATTGAAAGACTGTACACAGTAGTAGGAGTCACAGACCAGCAAGGTCAAAATCGCCGGATCCGCGTGCTCCAACGCTAACAATAGAGCTTTGAGCTCAGCCAGCTGTGCTTTGCAATCTCCCAAGGTTTTAGTATAAGTATGTCGGGGGCAGAACACTTCCCCCTCCATAGTGCCGCTCACCACCGCACATGCAGCAGAATACTGTTGTTTAGTCCCAACCACTGGTTGCGCAGAGCCATCAGTATACATGACCACTTGATATTGGTCAATAGGCAATGTACCAGCAGGAACAGGGTACTCCATCTCATATTGAAGAAATTCTTGAGTCTGCATTTTTGGGTCAAATATGTAATCTACATCAGTGGCTGTCAAAGACGTAGCCCATAGTATCCATCGCAGGTGTAAAGCCTTCGAATTAGGAACACTCGCTTTCGTAACTGCCTCTAAGGCCGGAATCGGGGAAACGACAATGATGCGTTGGCCCTGGGCAAGCGGTCTTTCTTTAATAACAGCCATCTGTACTGCAGTGAGTATTTTCTCAGTCTGTGCAAATCGTTGTTCTGCAGCAGAATACAAGTGAGACTTGCATGCAATCGGGACTGTCTCCCCCTCATTAAAGGTGACATACGTAAACCCAACTGCCCCAGGTATCACCCTGATGACTAAATGTGTCTTATTGTCCCGTGTGTGTAAGTGTTTAACTGCTAAGAGATCAGTTTGTAACTCTCGTAGAATGTGTGTATGTTCAATCGTCCAAAATCTACTCAAAAAATTTGGGCGAATCAACTCGTATAAGGGTTTTATACGCGTCGCATAATCAGGAATGTAAGTTCTGCCAAAATTCAGAAACCCCAACAATGACTGGAGCTTCCGAACCGTATTAGGAGGCTGCAATAAAGTACATTTCTCCAAAAAATGTGGCGCTAAGCTCTTGCCCTCACTCGACAACTCATATCCCAGGAAAATGACGTTGAGGAAGGCAATCTTCGATTTCTTAAAGTTAAACTTATAGCCAATATCAGCAAACCCCACAACAATGCGCGATACACGCCTTAGATGTTGCAGAATCTCATCGTCTGTCAGATATATGTCATCAACATATGATAACGCTTCAGGGTCGAACTCGTGCAGCATTTCAGTCACACGAGCCGAAAACAGCCCTGGGCTATTCTTATACCCCTGAGGCAAACGACAAAAAAAATTCTGAGAGCCAAACGCACTGAAACTGGTATAGTCCCGACTTTCGGGCGCTATATTTTGGCAGAAAAATCCATTCGAGATATCTAACGTTGTTTTGTATTTCTTACGCACTATATTATTCATAAGCGCTGCGCTATGTGAATTCTGTATTGCATATGTGCGTGTATGACTATTCAAATGTCTGTAATCCACCACTATCCTATATGAATGGTCCGGTTTAGAAAAAGGAAATAAGGGATTATTCATCGGCGAGACACAGGGCTCAATTACACCCTGGTACTCCAATTGTGTAAGAATTTTCCTAACCGATGCCCTTGCCTCAAATTTGATAGGATACTGCGGCTGCGGCTGAGGTTCGCCCTTTATTGGAATTACATGATAAGGTGATTGTCTATCCCACCCCACGTTATTTCTATACAGGGCGGGAGCCTGTGCTAGAGCCCATGATTTACAATAGGACTCCGCTAGTTCTCTCGGAACAAGTGGTGAGAAGGAAGGTGTAATAACCTCCTCCCCAACCGGACAGTCGCGAACAAAGTCAGGTGGCCAATCCTGTTCGGCCAGCAGAACATCATATGATTTTACCACATGGTCCCAAAAAATGGCGTGTACAATGCGGTCAATGTCCCCTTCCAATCGCAGAGTCACTTGATATACTCTATCAGGATCAGAGACTCGCATATCCGCCGTTTCGACTTGTATGAAGTCATCAGTTGCTTTCACCTCCAGATGCTCTAGAAGACTCTGCCGAACTATTGTGACCTCTGCCGCGCTGTTTAACAGAGCTAACACCCATGTCTTGTTCTTCAAGAGAACTCTCTTCTTGAGCGGCATGTCTAACCGAGACTGCTGCCACTTTCTTCTTTTTAAATTGCTGTTTTTGTTGCAGCGGTTTCTCTTCTTGTTTAATAGAAACCTCCGCTGAGCGTTGTGAATCCTGTCTCGGTTTCACATACTCCGTCCTCCGCTCTGACCGCCCACCTCTCTCATTTCTCTTTTCCGAGGAGTCCTGAAAGGAACGAGATTGGCGTGTATCAGTATATTGATATCTATCAGGCGTCTTCAAAGTATCCCTATTCCTGAGATTATACTTATTTTGTGGGGTCTCCGGTTGCGGAGACTGCCCACCATCTTTTTTAGGTGTTTGCTGTTTCTTTTCCCAGCGCTTTTTCGAACCGTCAGGTTGTTGCTGTTTAGCATTATCTTTATTATTTTTACCCTGTAATTGGGGTTTTTGTGGTCTAGCCCCTAGGCTATCTCGACCAATACTAGAATATGTTTCCGCTATTATTCTCTGAAGTTCCCGCTCCTGATTAAGCAGCGGAACATCCCGAAGACGCATTCGCACTGCTAGTGCTACTGCCTCTCCTTTGAGATTACTCAAAATAATAGAAGAAACTGTGTCAAAATTGCCCAGCAACTGCATGCCCAAATCTAAGGCAGGGGCAGCCCCATATTCATCTTGAATTTGTTTAAGCACGTCCGGTAAATTAGCTAATGTCGGCGTACTGTGTGCCGTAGTGTAGAGCGCGGCAAACACCGTGCCCCAGGTGTTACAAAGGTCCACCGGAGGAACCATCCCATACGGCAAGCACATCGTCAATATTCTATGTTTATCCTGAGGTCCCGTATGGGGAAATACTGCTTCCAGCGTATTACATTTCTGCGCCAGCCAAAATGGAGTCTCCTCTCGTTTAGCCGGTACCTTACCCATAACTGAGTGTACAGTGCCCGGATTACTACCCGGAACCACTGCCTGTGGGTGCGCCGGAGCAGCACGCCCTGCGTTTGTATTTAGTGTCTGCATGACAAACTGAACTAATCGTCTATATGTAGCCGTTAAGTCTGTATATAAACGACGAACTTCAACCACTGCTAATTGAGCAACCGCAGGATGAGGTGTATATGTAGCCAATAAAGGCCAGGTAGGACCATCATTACTCAGCGGACCTAACCTAACTTGTGCTACTGTGTGTGGGAGGGCGCCATCAAGCCAATTATGGTGTTCTTGATAAGATAGAGGTATCTCTAAGTAAGCATAAGCCCTGTATTGTCCAGGGACATTCGCAACAGTGTATTCGTGAAAAGTATTTGTACCCCCATCAACCGCTGGAAATACGACCCAAGAATAAAAAAGTTCTGTTCTATAGGCGGCATGGGCATCCACCACAAAAGTGACTGGACCCCCCTGGACCGTCAGTCCAACAGATGTCCTGTGAGCGGATGACGCATATTGATTGCTATATTCACTACATTAGGAGTCGCCATTTGTAAAAAATAGCTCTAGGTCAGAGAAGGCACACCAATATCGGGGTTTTCCTTTTAAAGTTCAAGCTTGAACAACCAGCCACTAAGCAATAGCATGAACCTATCCCGTGGCGGCGGAAACCCTCAGCCCCACGGACGTCTCCGCATATGGAACCGAGGAGTAAAAATATATATGAGACCAAGAGAGTCAGTCGGACCTAAACATTAGAGCGAGACCAAACGTTGGCGGCGCCATGTCGCGTGGGCTCTCATTATCCTAAATGAGACTACTGGATTTCTAGGCAGCAGGATCAATAACGGTGTGGGGGACTGAGTCTGACCCACGTGTAAAGAACTCTGTCACCCTAAATCCGTTTTTTGCTCCAGCTAGCTTGCAGTGCCTCATTTCTCCCATGAGGAAGAAATGATTCGGCAGCCGAGCGCATGACATCTTTGGAACTTCTCAGGGAAGTCGTGGTCACTCAGATCCAAACCAACTCTCTTATTTCCAATATGATCTCATATACAAATGACAAAAACAGTATAGGTTTTATATAATGTTTTAATAAAACAACTGTATTTTAGATATTAAGGCGTGAGCCGCAATAACCAGAACAATACAACACAGTAGGATTGAAATAGTCACCAGGAGAGTAAAACATAAAAACAAAGCTATCATATTGTCTAACAGTTTCTACTCTCCCTCTGCTTGTTCTATTTAGAGCACAGCATGTTAAGCTTCTAGCTTGCCTGTCAGAATCACTGTGGAGACATCAGCCCTTATACCTGAGCAAAGACCTGTGATCTTGGTTCAGCATCTGCAACGAGGCAGTCAGCGTCTAGTTGTGGTTCCCTGGTCGGAATCTCCCTCTTGCGTGTATTGGGACAAGGAAGTGATTTTATAACTAACATGTCATCGTGATCACAAAATGTCCCTACGCAGGAATGCCAAGTCTAAACTCCTACCACGTCTATCGGCAATGTACCAGACTGTATCCTTGACTGAAGCACAGAGTAGAATTACAGTGCTGAAGTAGGCAACACAGTGTGATATGAATAAAAAAACAACACCGTAGAACTGGCTATTTGAAAAATAACAGTACGAAGCCTAATAAAAAGCATGTAGAGCAAAGTGCACAGAGGCTCTAAGCTGTCAGCAAATGAATAAAATATATTCAGGGCAAAGTGCATAAAGGCCTAAAGCCTGAAGCTAATGCGCAAAGAATACGTAAAACTGACCACACTACACCCTGTAGGTTGTTCCACCTCTTCCTGAGGTCATCCCTTGTTCTGGGGTGCTGTTCCACGGCGTTGACCCTGTCCACGACTCTCCACCATAGCTCCATCTTCCTTGCAATGGACGTCTGCTGCACCTGTGATCCGAATAGCTGTGGCTCTACCTGGATGATTTCCCCACCATGACCCTTATCTCCTCCTCAGAGAACCTGGGGTGTCTTTGTGGTGCCATGGGTGCAGTGTGAGTGGTATGTGTGAGGGTGTGTGGGGTGATGTGTTGGGGTGTGTGCTGTGAGGTGCGTGGATGGTGTATGGGTGATGGTGTTATGTGCCTCAGATTCAGTGGGTGCTCTTGGCTTGTCTCTCTCTCAGTTGGCAATATTTTTTTTCATTGTAAAGGGTTGTTGGTAATGTGGGTGTGTGTTTTATATTGGATTGGGTTTGTGGTGTGTGTATTTTGAATTCTCCAATGTGGTGTAGTTTTGTATGTGTGTGTGTATTTTGAGTGCATGGGGTGTACTGCCAATGGTTTACCGTGGTTGAATGTCCGCCGCGGTGATTCGTGGGTCATGATGCTGTGAGCATATTTCTGTTGGCGTAATGGTGTGGGTTTTGGTACCGCCAGTTTATCACTGAACTTTGGGCTGGCAGACTTACGAGGGTGTCTGTATAGTGACAGATTTCTCTGTGTGGGTCATTATACCCATAATGTTATACTGCCGCAGTCACAGTATTTTGGCGGCCGTCAGCATGGGGGTCGGCGGCATTTACCACCAGGGTTGCAATGAGGGCCATAATGTAGGGAAATTATGCCAGCAATGGTTAAAGAGTTCCTCACTAGATGCAGTTAGAGAACACCTCAGTCTCCTGTCTAATAACACTGACTTATAGGAGTTCCTGCTAGGCCCCAGAAAACTACGTAGAAAGTGCTTCTTTTATGAAGTATATAATGAAATTTGGAAGCTTTCACAACAAGAAGCTGCTGTACGGTTAAGGCAGATAGATCAGGAAAATTAAAAAAGGCATTAGCTGTTATAGATAATGGGATCAATACCTTGTCCGACCGATATACACTTAAAATAACAAGTCTCTTCAATAAACATCATACAAACAGATATGTCTTCATTACACCATGGACAGAGAAAACTAAGGTCCATTATGCAGTTGGGTTGGATACTTCAAACACTGAAGGCAGGTCGCGTCAGCAACATGTCAGCCCAATGGAAATATTTTCTATCTTTAATCTTTATCTTTAATCTAACGTGACAACAACAACTAATTTCTAAGAAAGACGCAATTTACGTCATGCTAAACATTGAAAAGTTAGAAAAGTTGCCTTTTACTGTGGCTCAAATACCATCTGCTGAGTGGTTAATACACGGGGTCATTAATCTGCCTATTTCCACACTTAAATTTACTTCCTGTTTAAAACACATTCCGGTAGGCAGATATGAAACGCTGGGAGATAGTTTCATCCATGAGGTGTTGGAGCTACCCTTGTCGTACAAATGTCTCAGTGGCATGAAAGAAGTCTTTCTTAGTGGTAGTGAATGCAAGACTTCTGTCAGCCATTCAATGGTTTGTTAACAGCTGTCTTTGCCTGGGGTGTGTAACGCATCTGCTGCAAATTTGGCTTGTTATCTGAAGAGAGTTCCAGTCCCCTTGATTAGACTTACGTTCCAGGTGCTTTCAAACGGCAGCTATGTTCTCCTCAATGGTGAAGACTGTTGTGGGATGCGTGCCGGAATAGTTTATGCTGTTTCGGTCTCTAAGATTGTTTCATGCTGTGAGAACATACTTTTTCCTCCCACTGAAATAAAAGAGGTAGCAGACATTTGGCCTCATATTGCTACTTCTAATGTGAATTTTGACAAGTTGAGCAGACTCAAGGCTTTATTATTTCAGAAACATGTGGCTCTTACATCTGCACACAAGACCTACGCACTTCAGGTGGCAAAGTTGTCAGCAGAGATACAGTCCCTTTTAAGTACCAGCTTTCCGAGATACTTTGGTGAACTCCTGGGACGGATATTTAATGCGTCCAGTACTACTGAAATCGCAAATTTCTTCAAAACAGTTGGTTCTGGTTTCATTTACACCTTCTCCTCAATGTTTGGTTTAATACCATCAGCCATCCACTCAATTTTCTCTAGTATTTTCGGGTCATTTCCAATAACTATGGTTATAATAGGTGGCATTTTTTTGTTACTATTTTTTATGCACAATGGCTCTCCCGCTGCAGCAAGGAGGAATGAAAGCGCTCCCATCAGCGCAGCTGTGTCGTGAACGCATGATGCAGTATTTTGGAGCAACACTCCTGGAGCAATTGGAGTGTGACTGGTCCTTGTCATTCAGACTGGTTTTACATTGTGTGCAGCCCGTGTTTCGGTGCCGCTGGTGCTTTTTCGAACATGCACTGGAAGTTTGTCATTCTACGCAGCACTTGCTTTTATTGGACGCTGATCTGTTAATGTTCTCGCTTAGGGCCCATTCCCAGACAGGCACGTTGAGGGTGCATTTGCTACGGGAAGCTACTTATGAGTTGCCCTTCCTAGAGGATGCAGCGTTTAACTCATTATTGGGCACACCACAAAATGCCGTCTTGGCTGAGGCTCAGGCTATGGAAGACAACTGCTCCTTGGTCCTTCTTGGTGATGCCTTTCTAACTTTAACACCTGCCGAAGGGGAAGATTTCCTTTCCTCCATTGTCCTGGAACAGATTGGAAATTCTAAAAATAATTCTGACTCTTGAAATTTGGTCCTTTTTTTTTTTTTTTATAAGCCACATGTCATCATTTTTAAATTGTCCTTTTAAATGCTCATGTGTCCTTCTAACTTGTCATTATTGACATTTTTTTTATATGTATCTTAGGTCGAGTTTTAGTAGCTTTTATTTATATTGAGGCTTTGAACCACCTTCAACTGACAAGGAGAGGGTGTTGAGTAGCCATTTTAGTTATAGCGTCATGCACGTTATTTTAACATACTGGGCCTGCCGCTGTGCACTTTAACCTAGATATATTTTATTCAGCTTCGTTTTATTATTGTTACGATAGCCACTTTTATGGTCTTGTTTTATTTCTTACTATCTAACTGGTTTTGCCTAGGTCAGTACTCTGTTCTCAAACAAGACATTCTTGCTCACTCTATGCTTCTTCCAAGGCTGCAGTAAGATAGGTTGCCGGTGAATGTTGTATAAAGTGTTGTCTCTGACATTCATAGAAAACACACATCCTCACGTAGGGAAATTTTCTCAGAACATCAGCTGTCTTATTATAAAAACACTTTCCTGTCCCTTACATGTGAGAGGGAGATTCCACCCAGAGAACCACGAATGTATGCTGATTTCTGAATCCTTCGCTACAGCTGCTTATGCAGACTTCAGGCCTTTACTCAGGTATGGGGGATGATATCTTCCCAGGGGATCCTGAAGGGCAGAATTAGGGCTTAACATACTGGGCTCTATTATTGCCTAGATAGGAATTAGTGTGTTGACTCTAGTGACAATATGGTAGCGTAATTTCTATGCTTTACTCTCCTTGTCACAATTTTAATCTTGTCATGCTGTATCGTCCTGGTTATTGCAGCCCATGCTTTGCTATCTAATATGCAGTTGCTTCATTAAAACCTTATTGAAACATATACTGCCTCTGTTTGTCAATGTGTGTGTGAGACTAATGTAACAGAGGAATGGATGAGACTTTAGTGACCATGGTTTCCCTGAGAAATCAACTATGTCATGCGCTCGGCTGCCCAATCATCCTAACCTTGGGTGGTTATGAGGCACTTCTAGTTAGCCGGAGCAAAACTTGAATTGGAGTGACAGGTGCTATCTGCAGTGGATCAGAATCAGTCTTCCACACCGCAGGTGATTCTGCTGCTCAAATTCCAGTAGTCTCATTAGAATAATGATAGACTACATGACAATGTGCCTTGCCCTGATCTATACACCTGCATCATAATGTTCTCAGTTCTATTTCAGTGGACCCGGCTGGCCAGGAAGACCAGGGAGAGGACCATGGACAGGGATGGGCATTCTTAGGACGTCGACATGCACATCCTCTTTCTTCAGCAGAAGAGGAAGAGGAGGAGGAGGAACCTCAGACATCTTCAGGCTGGTTGAGTGTGCCCACCTGGACGGACACCACTTCAGCTACAGACCGGGTGGAGGTTGAGGACACTGTAGGGGGCGGAGACAATGAACTAGATACCTCTGGCCAGGGAGGGGAGGATTGAACCCTCCCACTGAGACTGAAGCATTGGGCCTGCCAGAAGTGTCACCCGGGCAGGCTGAATTTACATCTGAGCCTGCACCTGAACCCTCCCTACCTCTTGAGGCCCCTAGTCCATTGGGGGCCACAGATGCACCCCCTGCCACTAGCCCCTTTCCAACTGCCTGCCCCAGTGCCCAGAGAAGCCTCCCTGTCCCTGATACCACACAACCCTCCTGTGCTACCAAAACACCTCCCTGTTATGTCACCCTTGTGGCTGCACCCCAGAAGGGGATGGTGGCATCTGAGGGTGAGCAATGCATCTCCTCTCAGCTCCTACAGCAAGTCATTGAGGAACTGCATAGGTCCACAGAGGAGAATGTACTTGCTCTTGCTGCCATCAATGCCACCCTCACTTCCTTGGGTACAGCCATGATGGCTGCCCTGTCCCAGCATCCCACCAATACCACCCTCTATGCTTCTCCCTGTTCATCCTCTCACTCTGTTTCCCCATGTACCCCTCATATGTCCTATTTTCGTGGGGTGTCAGGTCCTCCACTGGCCAAACAGGAGGAGGCCAGAGAGGCAGAGGAACTTGTGATAACCAGAAAGGAGGATAACAATGATGACATGTGACTGGACAATTGGTGTTGACTGGACAATTGTTTTTGCCCTTGTACATAGACTGTTTCCCCTGACTTTTCCTGACGTGTTTTATGTTTTTTTGTCCCACCCCCTCCAAGTCCCCTGCCCATTCTGGATAAAGAGCATCATTTTATTTAGTTTCTCCTTTCCCAATGGACAGCATTTTTTTTATTTTCATTCCATCCATAATCATATAAAAAAATAAATTACTGTGTCGTCTTTTTCATTGTATTTGGCTGGAATCAAAGTATGAAAGTATACGTCTGGAGTGGTTTAGCTGTTCCTTCAAGATGATACCTTGTACACAGATGCTTCTGCTAATAAACATGTCTTCGCCACATTAGTCAACACACATGATGTAAAACCACATTAAGCAAATGCCCATCATCAACTATTGCTCAACTCAATTTAAATGTGGAATATGTATTTTACTTACATTATTTGGTGCAAAAAATATTTACAGTGCTCAAGGGAGAGCTCCTTTGCAACTTCTCAATTTTGGTGGTGAGGAACGTTGTGAGGTTGGACATTTCCTGGGACTCAGAAGTGCAGGTGAATGTGATTCCTGTTCCGGAGGTGGGGTGCATCCTGGACCGGGGGGGTGGGTCCTGTGCAGGGGAGGTGAATCCTTGACAGGGGGTATTGGGTGTTTTCATGGTCTACAACTATGACACAGCCGCAACATGCTATCCTCTAGTGACCACAAATTAACCAGCTGCCACTCCCCAAACATAGTTGTGAAATGGCTCTCAATGTGCACAATACAATGAATCGTCTTTCTATTTGCTTTCTGTTCTTCGAGGCCAATCAAATGATGGTTTTGGGCAGACGTCATGATGTGCTCCATTTGAATTCAGTTGCGTGTTGCAGATCTCTAACAATACTATTTCACAGAGACTGCTAACTAGTGACCCCAGATCACAATGGCATCTGTGAATTCATGTGATTGTGCTAGCAGTGCACCTGGATTGACATTCGATGCAGCAACCTTCATGACATTTTCTCCTTTGTCTGGCTCACAGTGCTGCTGGTGGTGGGCATAGGTGCACACTCATCAGCTGGCAATGGCAGTTCTACCTCCTCTGAAAATGGGCTCCATTCTATGCAGCCCTATGTTCTGACAGTCGTACATCCTGTTATGCATTCACCCTCTTTTTCCCCCTTTGTGCATGGGCATATTTGAGATGTTTTGGGGAATGGCACAGCTATGATGTACTGCACTGATGTACTGCCATATAGATGGCCACCTGTGTCCTCCATCACTGAGGTGATGTGCATGTTGATGCAATGTTGGCAGAAGAAGAGGTGGACTGGGTTTGTCTTTGTCTGTTTTGGAATCTATGCTGTTTTGTGACCCCTTGAACTAACACTCAGAAAAACATCTAGCAGCCTCTTCGCAAACTGCATTTTGCAGTACTTTTGTACTACTTTAACAGTACTAGAAACATACCATAGAATGTTATTCACAAAAGTGCAAGCTGATGTTCTCAACTACCTCTCCTATCTTTTTCTGCATGGCGATTTCCACCCCACTGAGGACCCTCCACACAAGTATACATTTTAGTAGTAAACAAGGGAGGGGAGGGACAAAGAGGACTAACTGGAAAATGTATAATATTTATGACTAAAGAGGAGGAATTTAGGGTGGAGGGGACTCCTTGTGGCTGCTGCTGTGTTGGGGATTATGGGCCATATTTATGACACAGTTTGTGTCACTGTTGCACCAGGCAACATGGTACACGTGCAACACAAACCTTAAGTGAGATTTATGAAGCCATGCAAGGGCCACCTTGCATGGCCCGAGTGGCTTCATAAATCTCGGGTAATGCAACGCAGCTCAAATCACTGTGTACTAGTCTGTGCCAGGGAGGAATTTCCATGGCTGTTGCATTGTGTTCCCATGCAACATCCATGGATTTTGATGCATTCCTAGATTTACCAAAAGTGGTAGACCTGGAAGTGCACCAAAAACCTCTGCCTCCCCAAGTGAGGAGTAACGAGCAGAAATAACTTTATTTCTTCTCATTTTTTACTCTTTCTATGTGTGCTGCATTCTGCAACACACATAGAAAGAGGAAAAAGCCTCTCATTATGGATTTTGTGCAGGAAGGTGCCACAGGGCTGCCAAAAGGGCACCGGTGCAGGGGAAAAGGCAGGAATAGGCTATATTCTTTTAAGTACAGCACATTTTTGCCCTTTCCCTATCATGCACTGCAGCGCAGCAAGTGACTTCCTTCACTGCCCTGTGACCTATCCCCATTAATATGTGTCCTGGGTTCCTATCTTTCACTACCAAACTGAAGGAGGTGGCACGCTCTAACAACAAGGACCGAGCTAAATAAAGGGATTTGTTAACTTCCACTATGCGTGACTCCATTCCATGCGGATGCTTCTGTGTTAGGGACTATGGTGGTCATGATGACATTGGCGGTAAAAACTGCCTACCGCCGCGGTGGGGGCAGCCAAAATACCGCCACCGCGGCTACCATCTGTCCTCCATATTATAAGCACTGCTGGACTTCCGCCACAAGAAAGGTGGAAATCCTGCAGAGTTAATGGTGGTGGACGGTGGTAAGGTGGCGCTGTTACCACCCGCCCCACCATGCCAATTGAATGGCGCCAGCCGTATTATGACCAGTAATATGGCATGTCAGTGTTCTGTTGGCGGGGCCCTGCTGGCGGTAGCAGTGCCCCTTCCCGTTCCCTGCTGGAAGACCACCTCGCTCAAGGTAAGTCGGGCTTCCGACAGGGGAGAAGGGTGGGAGGGTGTTGTGTGTGTGTGTCTGAGTGTGGGCATGAATGTGTGAGTGAGTATGTGAATGCATCTGTGTGGGTTGTGTTGTTTGCGTGGTTGTAAGCGTATGAGTGAATACGTGTAAGAATGGTGAAGTGAGGGCGTGTCTGCATGTCAGTGTGATCGTTGTAAGAATGTGTGTGAGCATGTCTGGATGTAGGCATGTATGGATGTGTGTATGCCAGTGTGTGTATGAATGCGTGTATGCCAGTGTGTGTATAAATGCATGTATGCCAGTGTGCATGATTGAGTGTATGCGTTGTGCGTGTCTGCAGGTGTGTGTGTGTATGGGGGTGGGGGGGTGTCTGAGGATCGGTGGGGGTGGTGGGGTGTTTGGATGGAGGAGGGGTGGTGGTGTCAGGTGAGTGTTGGGGAGTGGGGGAACCACCTACCTGTGACAGGGAAAGAAAACCATGGTGGTAGGCAGGCTCATAATGCTGCCAACGGTACAATGCCGGCCACCGGGCTGGAGATACACATCGCTGGCCCTGCGGCTCATACCCCCATGGCGGTATGAGTGGAGAAGTGGCGGGTTGGCTGAAGCCAACACGCCAATCTCATAATGTGGCAGTATGTACTGCCAGCCTGTTGGTGGTCGTACTGTCACATAAACACTCACCGCCGGGGGTCATAATGACCCCTTGTGTCATACGGTCTTATGCTTTACTATTGCCTAGAAGGGGAGGAGGAGGTAGACCATTGTGCAATAATGTGCATTTTAACTCCAGCTGCATGGGATGCATGTGGGCCACAACAAGGCAAATCCTGGTCTAAGGGCAGGCCCATCTTTTGCCCGTCATTGCGTTGAAGAGGCTGGACTGGGCCTGTGCTTTGATGAGGCCATTAGCATTTTCTTGATTGATTGCATTTTGCTATATTAAATTGAAACTTACCTAAGCAATATCCACTTGAGCCTAGTACTGGTCTGGTCCGAAACCACTCGATAATTACCTAAACTTTCCCTTCAGTGGACAACTAGAAACAGCCCCATGGGGAAAAGAAACCCTGCTAATGTTCCTCAAGGTGCAGCTTTGTCAAAAACCCCGCAAAAACGTCCTTGAAGAACTGCACATTGAGGGAAACTGATGATTTCGTTGGGGAAATAAAGACAATGTTTAATCCAGAGAAAGGTCTATGTGTGCCTAACTTTAATAAAACTCTTGAAGTTTTGGTGGGAAAAGTTCAAGTAAGCTTTCCAATTTACAAAACGAATCTCCTTCATCTACTGCTGATGCCATTGCTGCTACTGTTCCTAGTGTTACTGAGATAAAAGACCAAGCACAACCAAGCTTGCTACTGGCATCAGCAGGTTCTGTTCCATGTGATTCAACAGTTATGTGTAGGAATTGGTGTGATTTCTTATCTATGGCCAATTCAAACCCTACACCCACTGAAGAGAGTTGTGATGAAGAATGCTCCACCAACAATGCTTTACAGTTACCTCTAAAACCTGATATAACTACCATCACAACAATCTTAAAGCTGAGATAGCTTATCTTAAGAAGCCGGTAAAGTCTCTCACTGCAAAATCTTTCCAAACCTCCCCTCCATTACAAAAAAATACTGCCAGAGGTTGAGTGGATGTGGCAACACAAAATGGTGTATTGTTAGACCTGACAGCCTTGGGGTGGTCTTCCCCCCCATATTTGTGCCTCCCTCACTACATTTTCTGACCTAGTTTGTGCTGGATTTTGGACTCTGCGCACTTTACCACTGACACTGCTAACCAGTGCTTAAACGCTTGTGTTCTCTCCCCTAAATCATGGTAACAGTGGCTCATACCCGATTAGCATATTTAATCTACCTCTAAGTCCCTAGTAAAGTGCACCACCTTGGCCCAGGGCGAGTACATTAAATGCTACTAGTGGACCTGCGGCACCTATTGTGCCACCCACCTAAGTAGCCCCTTAACCATGTCTCAGGCCTGCCATTGCAGAGCCTGTGAGCGCAGTTTTAAACTGCCCTGTCAACCTGACAAGTAAAATCTCTTGCCAGGCCTAAATCTTATCTTTATATATACATGTCACCACTAAGGTAGGCCATCTGTGATCCACAGGGCAGGATGTGATGTATTTATAAGGCAGGACATGTACTTGTAAGTTTTACTTGCCCTACCGGTAAAAACTCCTGAACTTGTTTTTTAGTACCACAAGACCTAGCTCTTCCCATTGCTTTTCGATTACCAAATAGAGAAGTTTGTGATTCCCTGTTTGGTAATTGCAGACACAAATGTACTAAAATGTGTTTAATAGTATGTGTGACTCCCAGTATGTCGCAAATAGGCCTACCTCATTAATATTCATGAGGTAGGTCTTGGTTTGTGACCTATTGGGTATGGAAAAAATCACAGGGATGGTGGCTTGCTGGGGTCTGCAGAGCACCCTGTCTGTGATTGGTTTTCAATAAAACAATGTTTTAGTTCAAAAGCAGCTTGTTTTCCTTAAAAAAGATACTGAAAGGTTTTATTTTCATTTTTTAAGAGCAGTCTGTGGGACCACTGTTTGCTTTTGAAAATATTTTTCCAAATATTCTTGAAGGGGGAGGGGTTCTTTGGGGACCCCTTCCCATTTGTGAATGTGTTACCAAGAAGTTGGTGGTAAAATGCTAATGTTTTGCAATCACATTTCGGTTGCAAAACACTCATACATACCAGTGCGATTCGGTATTAGGAAGGGGCGCCACATGTCCCTCCCTAATACCAAATCGCAAACTCAATTTGTGATTCAGTAATAGTTTACTGATTCTCAAATGGGGCTTGATACAGACCAAATGGTATTTTTCCGGTCTCAAACGACCCAATTCTGTGAATCGATCCATTTGTGACTAGAAAAATCCTCTGTACATCTGGCTCTTGGTGCAGACTGCCTATCCCCCATACACGTCTGATGTGGGGTGACAGCTGGGCTAATGAATTCTGTCTAGACAGCCACACACAAAGGGAACATAGGTGTGACTGTTAAGTCATCAACATCCTGATGGGCCATCCTAGGCAGGATTGGTGGGAGGGGCTGGCACACCTGAAAGGGCAGTGCCTCGTCACACACAAAGAGCCCCATACCCCACTGTAGTGAGTCTGAAGCCAGGGAAGCAAGGGAGGGCCATGATGAACTTCAAAGACTGTTCTTTGAAGTCTCACCCACTTCAAAAGCACATCTCGGTATAAGTTCTGGACCCATGACATCAGAACCTATGGACCTGTAGATACTCTGTCAGGAAGAGGGACTGCTGTGCTGCTACAAGGACTTCCACTCTGCTGAGCTGCTACTCTGCTCCAATCCTGCTTGACCTGAAGCCTGTTGCCCTCTTGCATGGGAGTGAAAAGATCCGGGACATCAAAGACTTCCTTTCCAGCTTCAAACAGCACCTGCACTTTACATCCTGGAAGTCCTGCCCTGTAAAGTGGTGCAAACCCAGTCCAGGGCCCTTGGAAATGAGTATAGAGTGCTACAACTTCCAGGACCAGTGCATCGCACTCGGAACATCTGCATCGCCTGACCCACTGCTTTGAAACCAACACACCACCACCATTGTGTAGAGAAGATCGATGCAGTGCCTCCTCCAGCATGAACTGACCCAGGGCATAACATTTGGAACTGGGTACCCTGAACTGGCACATTGCACTCAAACTTGACACATTACGCTGTTGGGTGGAGAATTCTGGTGCAACACCTCAACTAAAAGGGGACCAACGATGCATCTTGTGCTGCAACAAGGATTAGGCATGCGCTGCGTGGGTCCTCTAGCCAGCAGACACTACATGACGCGTGGCCTGAACTCTTGAATTTGTCCTGGTCCAACATACCCACATATCCCAATAGGCTCTTCTTGCTTTTAAAGCACTACTTGTACCTTTAATCTTTAAAAAATGATATTTCAACTTCTATTTACTGGGTTTTTGGTCAGTTGTGTTCATAAAATTAAGCTCTGTTGTTTTGACCAGGTGTGGTATCTTTTGTATGGTTTTTTCACTGTTTTGCTGTTTGAAGCATTACATTACACATGGCATCTTAAGTTAATCTGACTTCTCTGTGCAAAACTACCAAAGGGTGATCACAGGTTAACTTTTAGGCCCATATTTATACTTTTTTAGTGCCACACTTGCATCATTTTTTTACGCACAATTGGCGCAAACTTACAAAATACAATTGTATTTTGTAAGTTTGCACTGCTTTTGTGTCAAGAAATCACACAAATGCGGCACTAAAAAAGTATAAATATGGGCCTAGTGTGCACTTGACTTACCCTGACTAGGATTGTGATTCCTGCTTGGACAAGGTGCATACCTCTGCCAACCAGAGACCTAGGGGGTCATTCTGACCCTGGCGGTCCAAGACCGCCAGGGCCGCGAATGACGGAAGCACCGCCAACAGGCTGGCGGTGCTTCCAAGCCCATTCTGACCGCGGCGGTAAAGCCGCGGTCAGAAAACCGGGGCCGGCGGTTTCCCGCCGTTTTTGCCCCGGCTGGGCGAATCCGCCAGGGCAGCGCTGCAAGCAGCGCTGCCCTGGGGATTCTGACCCCCTTACTGCCAGCCTGTTTCTGGCGGTTTTCACCGCCAGGAAGAGGCTGGCGGTAAGGGGTGTCCTGGGGCCCCTGGAGGCCCCTGCACTGCCCATGCCATTGGCATGGGCAGTGCAGGGGCCCCCTAACAGGGCCCCATGAAGCTTTTCACCTAGCAGACAGTGAAAAGCGCGACGGGTGCAACTGCACCCGTCGCACTGCCGCAACACCGCCGGCTCCATTCGGAGCCAGCTCCTGTGTTGCGGCCCCCATTCCCGCTGGGCCGGCCGGTGCTAAGTTGGCTAGTGCCCGCCGGCCCAGCGTGAATGTCGGAATGCCGCCAGCAGTCTTTTGGCCGCATGGCGGCCGATTGGCGGTTCCCGAATGAGGGCCCTAATTTCTAAAATGAATGGTATGCCCTGTTCTAACCACCATGGTCAGCCAAGTGGGAAGATTAGTCCCATGGAGACACTGCTGTTTTCTATTAGGGCAATGGCCATCGATGTGTCTAGGCCAATGAGCAGAATGGGCTTGCCAGCTGGGAGGGACCTTGAAATAGGAAGATGATGTTGCAGCTCTAGTAGAAGACTGAATGGCCAATAGACACACAATTTGTCTGATACCTGCCCCATGCCCAATTTAAAATGGCCTTTTGATCACCATACTGCTGAAATGAGGCCAAGCAAACAATGGCATTCAGGCAAGCGAAGCATTAAAGGACATAGCAGGGAGTCAATGTTCAATCTGAGGTTAAGTGTATAGCTGCTCAAGGTGACCAAATGTTCCCCTTGTGTGAAAGAGGACAATGTCTTTCTGATTAACAAAATATTATTTTGGATACGGAACACCCCAAAAATGCCATGCGGTAATATGATCAGACTTTGTAAAAGCTGTATGCCACTGGATGCCTGTAAATCAATATGACTATTTTGAAATACTATTAAGAACTGGCAAATTGCTTAGTGGCAAAGAGGGCACTCTCTCCCCACTTTTAGTTTCCTGATTCATCTCAAATATATTCGTTCTCTTCTTGGAGACCAGAGCTCTAACCCCCAGGCTGATCACAAGATACCACCAATGAATGAGTCAACATCTGAACTAACTAGAGTGGACTTACTTAATGAACTAGATGTGTACTTCCACTCTCAATGGCATTCAAATAAATGTACAGAAGTCTGGAATATAATATGGAATTTTATTGGGCTAAAATCAAAATAGGCCGATAATTAATTGATTCCTTTGATATATGTGCATTACAGGAGACCTGATGTATCAGCCGGGTCCATAAACAGGTTATACAAAGGTTTTTGTCAATGCTGTCTCATAGGGTCAGAGCAGACCACCCAAGGGATTAGCCATCTGGCTGATAATGGCATTTAATTGTATAATCAAGCTATGACCCATAAACTCATGTGATATTTCGGCTTTAAAATTGCATCATTCTGAGAGGGCCAGCTTCTGCATTTCCAATATTTATTACAGACTGGCCACCAGGAACACTGAATCTGAAATATTAACCCAGCTGAAGTCACATATAGAACATGATATAGAAAATGGCCTGCTGATTGAAACAGGGTATTTTAATTTCACATATGAGTCCCTAGATAACTCTGAGCTTGTTATCACTGAGGATGAAGATGTAAAGGGAATATTCCAAGAATAGATTTATGACCTGTTAAGAAATGGTCTGCCCTGGCTAGCCAACTCATGAGGTTGGTCATTAATCTAAGCCTTAGAGCATGTAATGGTAGGTCCCCCACTGGCCCAGAGGACAAGCACAGGTTTACCAGGACCAATCAAACATGTAAATTTATTTACATAATGCTAGACCTCCACCTGTAACCATATATAAAGGACATGGTGGTTCTAATGTGGGTAGACCGTGACCACAATGCCCTGTATCTTATGATGTAAGGCTATTTCTTTTCCTGGTGCAATGCACCATCAGGACCACTATGTGGGGAAAGTAGCCTTTCCTACAACAAGTGCTCATTGAAATGGTCCTATGTCAAGAGTCACCCACAACTAATGTCCCAAATCTTTAGATTCTCTTTTAAAAGGCCCTGAAGAAATCAGTGGGTCCAATCGGACCTTATCAATCCACAAGCAACTTTATTTACCTTTAAGAGAAGTGTTTTGCAGAGCTGTCATGACTTCAGTCTTTCAGGTCCATTCCATCTGGTTTAACAACCAGTGCAAAGGGGCAAAATCAGCCTTACTGGCAGCCTTAAAATAAAAAAAAAGGAAAAAATAAAATTAGCCAGGAACTGTTGAACACATACATTGATGTTACCTAAATCCCAATGGGAGAACACAGTATGGTAGGGTCTAACTATAGCATCAAAACTCCATGATAAAAAAGTTTTCTGGTGTTTGGTTATCCATGGAAATAGTCATACTGCCACCAAATTTAATATCACATTCAGCCACAGGTTTGAGTAGACCACTTTGATGGTTTAAATTCATTAGTTGGAACATAGAGAAGAGAGAAGTGTGATTTTAGATATTGAGTCTCATACCAGACTGTACAAAAAACATTTAACCCACTTGAGATCATGCTAGAAGAAATCTATGATGCTATCCAGGGGATCATTTGTTGTAAGACCACAGGGCCATATAAAATATATACATGTCAGAACCTCATGTATGGGCTCCCTACATTAACAGACTTACTAACTGCAGTTTAGAGAGTGCTGAAGTACCCAGTTCCTTGTGCACGGTTGATATGATACCAATTCACAAAAAGGTCCCTGCGATGATCCTCGCAACTTTAGGGACCTAATTGATAGCTACAGAAGCTTCTCTGCCACCAGATCCTGGGAAAAATAATAAAATGGATCAAGGAGCACAGCATAGTTCATAACTGCAAGCAGGCTTTTCCATAAAAAAGCAGCACAGTCAACCAGATATTTTGATTCTGTTCATTATATTGATAGACTGGCATCTTGGAAAGGGCCATATATATGTGGTGTTTGTAGACATTGGGCTGGCCTTTGACATAATCCCATGCCACAAACTCTGGCTTGTCTAATAGAGCATGGGTATACCAGGTAGCCTTTTATCAATCCTGATAATCTTACATAAAAGGAAATAAACCAAGATTAAATTAGGAGTCAAGAGGGAACAGGCTGGTCACATAGCAGTGGAGAAAAGGGTCCAGCGCATACGTGTGCTAGCTCCAATACTTTTCAACTTATACATAAATTAAGTGGTGAAATACCTAGACCTTCCTTCCACTGATACTCCAAACATAGGTCCAGCCAGGGTGTCAGGATTGCTATTAGTGGATGACAAGCTTTTTGCTACCTAAAAGTCCTGGCTACCTACAACTCTTGGTAGATTGGTTCACTAATTTTTTTATGAATGAGGGCTGAACCTTAACGGAAAAAAAACTAAGTACATGACAGTTAATCCCCATAAATTCCATATGGACTGGTCCAAGTGGGTTTCGCCCATTTAGTACACTCAGATTTATTGCTTTTTTTATCACGTAGTTTTGAACTTTTTATACTGTGGGTGAGTCTCACCCATGGTATTCCCATGGTAAATATACTGTGCATGTTTACTGCCAGTGTCCACCTTTTAACATAAGACTGCTGTGATGTAGCTAGGGTAAGGGACACTTGGCTAGTTGCATGCAAGTGCAGATGTGTGAGGGCTCCCTGAATAAGGCTACTGTTATACGCAGAAGTAACCTGGTGCAGGGGGCCTCTGCAAGGTTAGAGGTTCAGCTGGACTAGGCCTTATAATATAGTGGGCACTCAGGTAAATTCATTATCGTTTGTCAATGTAGTTTACTGTTTTGTCTGCAGTGACACTTTATTATACAGGCACAGGGAAATCTGTCTTAGAGTGCAATTTTGCTCCCCTTTGTTCTACAATGTCCAGCATAATTTCAAACAGGGGTGAAAAGTGTATACTCAGTTCTAATATGTAAGCCCCAAGCAGATACATGTACATCTTATGGGTCATCCAGAATTTTCATATTTCTCTGGCTTAGCTCAGGATCAGAGCCGAGGCCTTTTGTCATCCTGCTGGGCCAAGTTAATTGTGCTGCTCTCCACTACAGGGAACAAAAGCTTCCACTCACAAAATGACTAATCGTCAGTGCTTCCCTCACCACCTGAAGAGGAAGGGGTGAAAAAGAAAATCTGCATCTCTTAGCTTACACTGCAGCAGAGCTGGGACAGCTCAGGCCTTCTGAACAAAGTAGGAAGCCCACTGAACAAAGGAGAAACCCAGACAACTGGAGCAAACAAAGGAGCGGGTTCCTCCTCAACATTTTGGTGGTAAAGACCCAACCAGTAATGTCAGCTAGGGGTGGTGCTGAAGCTCCGAGAAGAGATATGACTGGTGACTTCTGGACAGTGCCACCTTGAATTGTCACAGCATGCTGTGCCGGAGGGTTGGGACAGAGGTGAGAGGTGATGTGGCACTCTAGGATTTGCCTGGGATGCCTGGCTTCTAGAACCTTCCACCCCATTTAAAACTTCTCTTACAAGGCAGAGAGACAGTGCTTTTTGCTGTTGGACTGTGGACTGGAAGGACGAGCCCGCTGGTGCCCTAAAGGCCTATGGACTCAGGACTCTGTCCCCAGTTGACCCCAGGTCCAGTGCGTTTTTCCAAGGACCAATGAAACTGGTCCTCTTACGCCCCTTGAGGACCAAGTGGGGGAAAATCTGGACTTCTGTACCCAAACAAGACGAAAGGAGCATCAGAGTCAGAATAAAGGAGGAAAGCTGAAGCAGGGAGTCAGTAAACCAGCTCCCTGATAATTACATCACTTTTGGGGTCAGGAGGCAGTATCAGAACTGCTCCTGGTGACAAGAGCTCACCATCAGGAATAGAATGAGCCAAGAATTTTCCAAAACGGTTGAGTTATGGCTGTGTCAAGGTTTGTGACATTTGACCATCAGAGAGGTTCAAATCACATAGTACTCCGCAGTGTTTCCTTACACTACCCCCAGGCTGTGCCAGGGCCCAGAGTTTGAAGGAAGCATCTTCAATTTTTAGGAAGACAGGGAGGGGTCATGTGTGGGGTTGCCTACTAGGGCTTTCTGAGGCTCCAGGAGAGGCCATGTACATACATTTCTCTTTTTTATGGTCACCCTGGAAGAACAGGGACACCACCTAACTGGAATGTAAAGTATTGGGTGGGGCAGCAATGAGTAAATACCCCTTCCCCAAAAATAATTTAAAACTGACCCTATGTTTCTGTAGTCTTAGAATTTAGGACTTGCAGTATTTTCATGTTTATCCCCAAAGCACTCCAAATGCCAGAGCTTTTCCTCTATAGCTTTGAGTGCAGTTCGGGGCTGGTTCTATGGCTGCATGTTATGTGGCATGAATGTGTATAAAAAGACACATGCACATGTTATGTTTATTTCCAATGTTGTATTAACCATGTATGTTGACAGCGATTGCTAAGCAATGCAAAAATGTGTATTGATATGAAGGATTGCAATTGCACATGATTAATGAATATAGTGAAATGTTTATGACAATTAAAACATGGTTTGTTTGCCTTTCAACTTAGTGCACCGTGGATAAAGCCCATAGTCTAGTCTAGTGATGCCCCCCTATATTATTATGTGATGTCTGATAGGAGTGGTGCTATGATTTTGGGAGCTATGACCCTTTAGAGGTCAAATGTGATTTCATAATATAAACTAAGATATTTTTTATCTGCCTTATTTTTATATTAGTAAATGAATGTGTAGTATTTAGTAGTGTGTGTAATAAATAGACTTTCCCTTTTTGTCTTTATAAAAAAGCTCTGACTGGGCAATCATTCAATGAGTGCTATAATTGTGTGCCAGTGAATGGTGAGTACTAGTTCACTCACCTCTACTGAGTAGGCCTTGGAAGGCTCTGCTTAGCTACCCTGAGAAAATCAAGCGCTACACAGTGGTGCTTGCTTCACAGTTAGGGGAATTTGGGGATCTATTAATTGCCCAGGCCTCACATCCTGCACAACTAATAACACACTTTGCTTTCAGAGACTATTAATATGAAGGTGGTGAATACATGGCACTTGTCCAAAGCTTTGAGTAGTTGGTGCAAGGTTGACACACAGCACGTCCCAAAACACTAAAACTGCAACAATATTCTATGGCATTAGTGAAACTGTATAAGAACTGTCTCCTCACTCATAGAAATCTACAATTCCACAGATTTGGCAACAGCTCTATATGAGGCAGAATTATAGGTTTGTGCCAAGTCCATCCTTCCAACGGCAGTGGAAAATAGATTCCTAAAATCATTAGTCAACTTACCCCATTGTGCTCTCCTTCTTCCATTATACATTGATTTTGGTCAGCTTCCGATTGTACACATTGTGCAACTGAGACTTTTGTGTTACTGCCACAGATTTTGGCACATAGAAGAGCTTGGCTCCTACAGCACTGCTCTTGAAGACATAATGAAAACAAAAAACATGTTAATATTCCATTATTAGTGTAGGTAATTGGGTTATTGGTTCAAAGGGGTGAAAACCCCACTCAAATCATAAACACAGCCCTTGTTAGGGTGAACCACAAAAGTTACTCAATAAACCTGTACTTAACCCTCTGGTAATTCAGCACAAAAGCAGTCAGGCTTAACTTGGAGGTAATATATTAAGGAACTTATTATTATCTTAGCGTGTTACCTTCCGACAGCCGCGCTGATGGTCGATGGAAGACCGCCAATGCGGCGAAGCCCCCGCTTGCCCTATAATGAATTTGCCGCTGGGCCGGCGGGCGGAAACAGTAGTTTCTCCTGCTGGCTCAGTGGGGAACAGGGCCTTTACATTGTCGCCGGATCCCAATGGAACCGGTGCCAATGTGGCAGTGCGGCGGGTGCAGTAGCACCCGTGGCGCATTTCACTGCCCGTAATTCAGCCAGTGAAATGCGCAACAGGCTGTGCCTGGGGGCCCCTGCACTGCCCGTGCCAAGTGCATGGCAGTGCAGGGGCCCCCAGGGGGGTCCCGAGTCACCCATTCCACCAACCTTTCCCTGGCAGTGTAAACCGCCAGGAAAAGGCTGGCGGAATGTGACTCATAATCCGCAGGACAGTGCTGCATGCAGCTCTGCCTTGTCAGATCTGAAGTGCCGCCACCAGCAGGCTGCCTGGTGACTGCAGCCTGGCGGTGGCTGCGTTTCCACTGTGATGTTTCCACCACGGTCATAATAGGGCGGACGGACCACCACTACCTCAGCGGTCTGCCCGCCACTGTATGTCTGGCAGTCCATGTACCGCCAGATTCATAATGAGAGCCTAAGTGTTTAGGAGGCAGTCCTTAATAAAGTGAGAACACAATACCTCAAAAATCCCAAACCGATTTAGAAAAATTTAGTTATTTTAGTAAATAAAATGACACAAAAACAACAAAAATCCTATCAGTAGAACTGGAGACATGAGTTTTTAAAGTTTTAGGTGAAAATAGTGACAAAAAGCAAAAGCAACTAGTGGCTATCTGGCTGCTCTGGACTGGGGGAACGTCACAGTTCAGGTCAACCAAGATGGACTGCAGGTTGGATACAGGGACAAGGTTTGTCCTGCTGAAGAATTTCCTTGTCAAGTCTGCTTCACATTACCCGTCAGTGTGGACTAACGCTGTTGGCGTGAACTGTAGGTGTCACTGGAGCCTCACGTTGGCAGTCATTGAGGACAGTCACTGTCGGCATGTGAGCAGGTCCTGCTGAAGCTTTGGTTTGGTGGTCATTAGAGGCGGTCAATTCTCAGCACAAAGAGGTCACTTCACCTTTGCAATTATACCAAAATGTCAGTATCTTCACCTTTTCTTCTGAAGAAGTACTCTTGGATGCCAGCCAAGGCTCCAGGACCTGCGGGCTCCTTTTGGAGATCAGGAGTGACTCCAGCAGAGGCCAGCAACTTGGCTCAAGCGGGTTCAGTTAGATCCAGTTCGAGCTGCTCATCTGGGCCGCTGCAGGGTGGCCTCTGGAAGCCTGTTGTATCCCTGTAGATCAAACAGGAGGTCAGCTAACTGACCTTTGGAGTCACTACTGAAGAGCCTATTTTCAAGACAAATTTGTCCAATCTCCCTTCTTCAGAGAGCAGAGTAGACATTATTCTGAATTTTCCATTGCTTCAGGAATGTTCTGATGAGACATTTAAAAGGCGCCCTGATAAACTTGATGCCAGCCTTTGTGTGTGAAATTCCCTGGCCTACCCCAAAAATTGGTCCTGGTCAGTTCTTCCCCTTTCTCTGGGTCTAAACTGTCTAGGATGGCCAAGGCAAGGGCTGTCCTGGTGTCAAGTCCCTTTGAGTGTCCTGCCGAAAAGGCTCCTTGAAGTGTAATCAGGGCAGGTCACACACCCGCCATCCTGTCATGACACTACAAACCAACAGGAGAGCCATTTACAATCATGTTACCCAGGACACTGACAGAAGGCATAAGTGGTTAGGACAAGAAAATTCCAACTTTCTAAAAGTGGCATTTTCAGAATAGTGACTTAATATGCAACTTTATCATTAAATAGTGACACTCTGAGAGCAAAAGATTAGCAGTAGGAGAAAACAACTTTGCCAGGGCCCTACTTGCGTGCCCCCAGAGTACTCCTCTGATTCCTGTGTTTTTGGTCCTAGGCTATAATCGTATATCCAATTTGTTAGTCCTAAGACCCTTGCTATATTGGGTAAGGATTTGGACTGTTCCGGAACTTATTGTATACAGAGATTCAGCACTGGATATTCTAAGGAGGCCAGGAGCAGCTACCATACCCTGGGTTATGCACCTATCTAATTGGTTCTCTGTTCTGGGTCTAAGGTTTTGGGAAGAGCCACACAACTTGGAGAGGGCTGACAAGACTCTTCTAAAGACAGTAAATTTGGTCCCATATAAAGAGTGATCTGGTCCGTTGCACATCCTATGGTAGATTGTCCAATCTGTTTATCAATTTCAAGTGGTACCCCCAGTTTGAACAATATCTTGACCTGATTCCTGACCTGCTGGGGAAGGGTCTTTATGCACGCTTCTGTTTTGAAAGCCTCCCGTTGTTATCTCTAACTAAGAATTGGGGCGGGTCTTCATCTACAGATCTCTGCCCAGCTTGTCTTGTTTGCACAGAAACTATTGAACATTTTATGTTATTTTGCCCTGCCTATACAACTCCCAGAGCAAAATGGATCCGTGCAACTTGCCGAAACCTGGGTTTGAGACAATGTTTTGCAGCTATTAGGATCTTAAATAGTGATACTTCCATAAATGTTATCCATGCTGTCAGCAAGTTCCTTGCAACAGCCTGGCGCATACGACATCACTCATTGAAATAAATATTTTATTCCATGTTAATACTTTTTTAGGATTTAGAAGGTTTGAAGAAAGGGTTGTATTTTTACTGTTATGTTTTAAACCACGTATATGTACATTGTGATGTTAAGTCAATTTTATCTTTTATAGCTTGCTCCTATACCTTGTTATTATTGTATTTCTTTATGCTTTGATGGCCTCAATGACCGAATAAAGCTTATTATTATTACATTAAATAGTGTTTTCAATTAGAATCCATTTGAGTCTAAAAAACATATCTCTATCTGCTCCCAATCCAAAGTTAGCACTTATTACATGTAATAAGGTAACACCGTGTTAGCCAGTGGGAGAGATGAGCCCTACAAAAGTGAAAAATTACTTTAGGGGTGTTTCACTGTAAGAACATGTAAAACGTAAGTACACCTGCCCCACATTTTTAAGCACATGTACCCTGATCTATGAATCTTTAGGGTGACTTATAAGTATTAAAATTATGGTTTAGGGCAGTCAAAAGCTTTATTTTGTCAGGTCAAACTGACAGTGTAAAACTGTACTACAGGCAGTAGTAACTTATACTTGTAAATTTAGCTGCATCCACTTTTATAGGGGTTAGAGAGGTGTAAGTCAACACTTTTTAGTAACTTTACATTCAGATGTGAAGAATTAATCAATTATTGTTTGAGACATTTGATTCTGTATATTGTATGTGTTGACTTGATTGATACCCTTGAAGGAAAGCTCAGACGTGTTTTGCATTAGTCTACGGACATTTTATATTATAAGGATTTTATAGTAATAGGTTTGAGTCTGGGTATGTGTCGGTGTGAATGATGTTATATAGAGATTAGTATTAGCTTTTTGGGGTCTCTGGGATTGGGAACACTGTTTATACATAGCACTTTACATTTGTGTATTGTGTTATCTGACTTTTTCTAATAAGTTAGCTACTAGAAACTATAATCAAAAAGAAGAAAATATAAAAAAATATTGAAAATACAGATATGTTTACAATTGGAAATTGCAATCATGTATGAGAAAAATCAATAAAGAAAATGGAAAATATAGATTGTTATTATGCGTACCACTAAGACAACGAAGAAAAATGCTGTGTATATAAGGAAAGAAACAATTGGATTTGTGAGACAATTATTTGGTATACTAACAAAGAAATATTTATCAATATATGTCTTAGATATAAAAAAAACATAAGTAGATGCTACATATGAATTTTCAAATGCATTTTTTTCCTGTAGGAGCTACTATATTATTGTAGGGACCCTCTGGTTTTCATGACTATGGCCCTGCTGCTTCATGTAGTTCTGGAACACTGATTTCCATACATTTTTCCATTCTTTGTACAATTTGCTTATCATACTTGTGTATTGAAACTGTCTTTAGGTTACAATAATTCAGAGCCAATTGCACATTTCTTTGATCCAATAAGAATCATATGTTCTTCTGATGTGTTTTTGTGACATATGCGTGCTCTAAAAGGAAAAATAAATTTAACCATTGCACCAGTTTAGTAACACTAGACCCATGGACATCAGTTAGTGGATTGGGGGTCACATTCACCACCCCTGGCTTACCCCTTGCAACCACTAGCACTATCTTTGTGAACCCTGTGGTAAAAGAACGCTAAAGCATTGTCAAGGAAATTAAACATTATTTACCGTACATTGGGTTTTGATTCTCATAAATAAATTCAAACGTGGACCTGCACTTCATTGAAACAAAATGTCACTGCTGTGTTTCAACTAGTGGCCTTGGCCTAAGCTGCTTGTTCAGTGTGCATTTGAAGGGATCTCCAGCAAGAATCCACCACTGTGCCTTTAAATTGAAAAGAAAACAAATGGCAACATATTTTTTGTTACTGGTTAAGAGGGCTCATGAAAAATGGCAACCTACATGTATCTGGCCATGCCAAGGAAAAGAGAAATAAGGCAGAGAGGAGAGCCAAAAAAAGAGAAGTAAGAGATGACAAGGGGTAACAGAGAGACCAGAAATGAGGAAGACACAACAGAAAAGGAGAGACACAGAGGCAAGGATGTGTATTTGTGTCAGAGAGAGAGAGTGAAAGAGATCTACGGAGAATGAAAAATAAAGACACAGAGAGATGAAGATATATATGATTTAGAGATAGGTGTGAAAGGGAGAAACAAAAAAAGTTTAAGACAGAGAGAAGTGAAAAAGAGACCTCTGTGAGACAGAAGAAAAGAGAGAGTTGTGACAGGCAGACAGATGAGAAAGACACAATAGAGGAAAAGGGAGAGAGACAGGTGTGGGAAAGGGGTGAAAAAGAAACATGCGAGAAAGATATAGCAGAGAGCAGTGACAGGTTGAAAAGAGGCAAGGGTTGATAAAAAGACAGCAATTTAGATACAAATACCTGAGAGAATTAGGGAGGATTTACAGGTGAGATGTAGGTGACGGACACATCTGAAAGATCTTGGTGACAACTAAGAGCAGACTTGGAAATAGAAAAAGTTGAGAGAGTGCTCAGAGGGGAAGACATGATTGCACTGATAAAGTGTTGCAGATTGGTAAGAAAGAAGCAGCTTGACAGGAGAGGGGACAAGCAAGAGGAATACGATAAAGTCACAAGAACAGTGGAGAAGGAAACAGGAGAGGGATGAAGGTGATAAAAAGGGAAGGAGTGGTGATAAAGAAACGGAAACACAAGGAAGATACCTGAAAGAGACAGAGAAGGCGAGACAGTTTGGAGACAGTGCTGATAAAGAGAGAGGCTAGAAAGAGACAAATGAGAGCAACTGGGGCAAGTGGGAGATAGAGAGGTGATATACAGAGAGGTGAGAAACAGATGGCTGAAGAAGTGAGACAAAGTGGAAGACTTGTAAGAAAGGGGTGATAGCGAGGTGGCAAAATATAAGAACAAGGCAACTGAGATAGTTCTGGAGACAGGTGAGATGGAGAGGTGGTAAAGGAACAGCTGCCACTCAAAAGGAGATGGCTATGAAAAAGAGAGGTGATAAAAAATAAAAAAATACAGATACATTTGAGAAAGAGCAACTTGTCACAGATGAGAAATAGATAAATGTGGTAAAGAGACAGATGAGAGAGATGTAACGAGGGAGGCAGGTGATGCAGCAACAAATGGAGGAAAGAAACATGAGCAATTGGAGCCCAGAGGCAGACAGAGAAGCAGAAGCGGAAAGACAGCAAAGTGAGAAAAGAGAGAAGAACAAGGGGCTGCAAAAGAGGATGATGTAAAGGACAGGGTAGAAGAGAGAGACACACTAAATGCTGTACAAGGCGAGGAAAGAGAGATTTTAGAGAAGAGGTGGGAGGAAAACTAGAACAGACACAGAAAGACCACAAAACGTGTCTTAATCTGTGCTCATAACCTAGCACAGTAGTACAGTTGTACCTTCCTCTGATATGAGATGATGGGCTTATATTCTGCACAACTTTATGAAACCAAAGGTAGGGCCTAAGGGAATCTTTAGACCGCCAGACTCATGGTGGCAGTCGGACTGCCACACTCCTGGTGGTCCAACCATCAAATTACAACCCCCGGTAGTCGGACTGTAATGGGATTTCCGCCACCGTCAGAAACATGGTTCTCGATGGCGAGGCGGCGATCTGTGCTGCGTTCAGAGCTGCCGCGCTTATCACGAGTGCTCTTCCCACCAGCCTTTTAAAGGCTGAAGGAAAGGCAGAGCTGGGGGCCACAGGGAGGCCCCTTCACTGCTTACAACAACGTTGTGGGCACCGCAGTGGCCCCCTGACCTGCACCCTTGGAATGCACACTGTCTGCTACAGCAGACAGTGTATTTCAAGGGTGCTAGGAACACTCTCTGTGCAACGGCATTGGCCTCAGCTCCATGAAGAGCTGACGCCAGTGCTGATGCACTGTTTCTAATAAGCTGACCAGCAGAAACCTCTGATTTCTGAGGTTTCCACCGGTCAGCCCAGTGGAAACCTTGTAATCAGCCTGGGAAGGAGACTGTCAGCTCTGCAGTGGTATGCTCTCCACGGGCTGAGGGTCAGCCTGCCAACCTCACAATAAGGCCCTAAGTCTACACCAGTGTGCACCTTCCTGGATCTTGCATAGTGCTAACAGGATCATGAGTCTGAATCCAACTAAAAATACTCTATCACGTGCTGGTGTGGACTGATAGTCAGCAGTCTGATGCAGCATCAGAGAGAGTGCAGCAGTAAATAATGGAACAGTGGTTTCAAACTGCTGCCCCATTTTCACTGCTTGTGAACTGGCCTTACATTGTATGGTGCACTTGGCAATCCCAGGAACATTCCATCACGCCCAGGGTGTGCCCTCATTATAAGACACTACCTACTTGGCACAGGTTGCGAACCTTCAGAGAGTCTCCTTGCTCTTTTGGAACCATCATCAGGATAATGCAGGCTGATGGGCAAACGTTTTCCCTCATTTGCATGAGGGCACACCTCCATTGAAATGAGGTAATACCCTCTTGAAATTGCACAGGAGGAGTGGGATGTGCACTTAACCAAACAGTATTACACATGGGTCTCTTCATGCATCTGCAGCCTCTTCTGTATTATATACATGTCTGGGTGAACAGAATATTATAGAAAAATTATTGGTGAATATTCTGTTACAGAATGAAATGACTAAAGTATCCTTCGGCAGTTTGACCACATTCTTTTTTTTTTTTTTCGTGTAATACAATTAAATATTCTAGTTGTGGGTATGCATGCCAAAATCCAATTGATCTGTAGGGGATCAGACGTTGGTTTGAAATTGGACTCTGTCTTTTGACAATGCTGCATTACCATGAGGGGTTGGTTGAGAACCCCTTGTGAGGGTGCTAGTGAATAGATGTCTGTTCACTTATGCATACACAATAGGTCCCACCGAGTAAGCTACCAGCACTTGCTTTTGTGGAAGTATTACCTATTCTACCACTTCCAAAATAACAGGCTTTGGGTCTAATGTAGGTCTTTAAACTTTCCATCAACAAAGAATCCTAAAACCCCATCAGTGTTCAAGGCTTCACCCAAAACAAGATTCTGCACAGAGGCAGCCCTACTCTGAAAAGCTATGTATCATATCAATAGCTGAAACAGCAATGGTATTAAAGGAATAGATTTCCAAATGATGACAAATTAGCTGACTAGAAAGTCTGTAAGCATGATTAAAGTGGTGATTTTATTTGGTTTAAGTAGACAAAGTTTAAAGCAATGAAGATATTATGAAAGCCATCATGTGTCTCACTCCCTAGCGGTGGTCTAACCTGGGTTTTTTTCAAGGTTTTTGATGGATCACTTGGAGCCATGTTTAAGCTTATGTGGATTGCAATATTACTTACCTGTGACGTAGATTATGTAGGTCTGAATAAAGTTCCAATCCCTTGGTCTGCATTAGAAAATGTTTCTACATGCATATGACTACTACCTTTTAAGAGCATGCTATATATATATATATATATATATATATATATATATATATACACATTACCTAGTGGTAGTTGCCACTATGTAGTTATAGTTAGGCCCATGTATCCATACAAAAAGCATTGTTTTATGTGTCCATATCTTTGGGGCAATTTGACGATTCTTCACGAAATGTTAAAAAAAAAAGTGATGCTCCATTCTTGTTACGCACAAAAAGTTTTGGGGTGATCTGTCAAACAGGGGACGAGAAAAGGGGGATAAAAAGGTTGTGTTTCCTATGTTAATTTGCTTAGGGCCTTTAGACAAATCAACAGCCCAAACCACTGGACGGAATTACACCAAATTCGGCAGAAAGCAAGCTGCCGGTGCGCAGATTGTGCTTTTGGTTATTTGGTGTAAATCCGTTCTGTAGTTTAGGAGGTATTTGAGGGCAAATAAGTGTTTATCTGTCTGGCCACGAATAATTTGTGAAAATTGTGAATTTTTATGAATACGCATGCGAAAAGAAGTGCTGCAATTGGCTGACCGCAACCTGACTCGAAAGCTGCGACTGCCATTTTATTTCAAGGGACATGGTCCCTGGGCTGAAAATTCAAATTGTAAGTGGCAAGGGGATCAGGGTGAAGGTATCCTGACCCCAGGGGTGTGATATAAGTGTGTTTTAGGGGCAAAATATATGTTTGATATAATTTTGCGTCACAGCATGCGATATTTGTGAAAATTCATAAATCACGAATTTCCACTGATAATATGCAAAATATTTGTGATTATGGAAAAATTTGAAAAGAAAACCATAGACTCATTCATATACTAATTAATTAACTCATACATGCACTCAGAGGCTCAGGCGCACACTCACATATCCACTGACAGATACTGGCCCTGTGGCCAAGTGTGCAGCGGGGGTTTGAATAACGTATATAAATTAAAATTACTTTATGTTAATGAACAATAGAAATCCACTGGAAAAGGCAAAGGTTACAGGGAAACTATAGTTAGGGTCTGAATGTACTCATACAAAACCATGGAAAATCAGCAGTTATAGTTAGAGTTCATCATTGCAAGGGTGCAAATTATATTTGCTTTGGGCGTGAATTATAGTTACTTGAAAGAAGTCTAACTATGACTGCTGAATTTCTATGGTTTTGTACGAGTAAATTCAGAACATAACTATAGTATACAGCAGCCTTTGGTTTTTCAGTGAAGTTAAATATATGTGTATATATTTATATATACACACACACATACACACATGCTTAGCTTGCTAGAAACCTAGTTGAAATAGGTTGTAACTAAAATAGATTTTTTCCCCTTTTGCTTCTTTTGATCAGTCTTTCACTTATTGTATGATTTGTAACTGCAGTGGTCACTTCCTTTGATGTCATTAGAGTTAAATGTTATGTGACATTACTTATTAGGATGACATCAGGTGAAAGTGTATATGATGTCACTTCCTGTAGAGTAACTGGGGGGAGTCAAAGGGCAAATGATGCTACTTTCACTACCCATGGGATTTTGGTGAATCAAAATCCATGGCTAGACCTATTGTGTTTAATATACCTTGTTCGAACTGATGTGTGATCAAAATAACTGTTATTAGTGACTGCCTTCTTTATCATTTGTTGAGTTGGACCGCTCCTTCCTCAGTGTGTAATGTAACATACACTGAAGTCATCAATGTGAACAGTCATATGAATGCATGCAAGCATAATGTGATATAATTGCTAGTGATGTCATCATTATGGTAATTCGCTTTAGTTTTTTTTTAATGTATTTTTTTAAATTACAGCTTTCTAAATCTGTGTAAACTGGTTTGCGTCGCAAAAAACCTAAAGCCGGTAATCTAGCCAGAAATCTCAACTCACTGGGAACCCCTTTGTATTCTGGCTGATGTATAAGCAATTGAGAACAACCGGGTTACAACGGGAAGATCGAGGTGCAATTAAAAAGAATGCCCTGCAGCAGAATGATAGTTCACCCAAATCACTGAAGTCTGGATCTACAGCTGACAAAGTTTGGTAAAATATTTAATTATATTCAGCAGTAGACAGTAAAAAACACTAAGGGCCCGATTATGACATTGGCAGTCCGAGGGCTGCCAATGCATCGGTGGCAGTCGGACCACCGTGGTTGCAGTGGTTCGAACTCCACATTATGAGGATGGTGGGCATACCCACTGACCTATTGTTGTCCCCGCCAGGATCAGAGATCCCGACTGGCTGAAGGCAGGTGCAGGTTGTAATCAGCCAGGGTAGAGCTGAACACAGCACCACCCTGCTGATTACAACCTTGTTCTCCCCCACCCTTTTCATGGTGGTACAACGTCCATGAAGAGGCTTGCAAAGGACGGGTGCTGGGGGCCACAGGGGGGGCCCTGTCCAGCACCCTCAAAATGTGCATACTTTTTGAGGGTGCTGGTGCCCCCTGCAAGTGGCATCCGCCACTTTCCCACTAGGCTGACCATCAGAAACCTTGGTTTCCACCGGTCAGCCCAGCGGGAAAATCTTATTGGGGGCAGCGGGGAGGTCACCAGCATGCTGGTGACCACCCTGTTGGGATTTTGGCGGATGGGTGTTCCTGTCCGTCAAACTCATAATAAGGTCCTTAATCCAATGGATTTCCAATTTTTTTGCATGCTTGTTCATCTCTTTTGTGTATGAGTAAAGACGGAATCATTTCTTAGCAGAGAAGGTTGTCACCTTTACAACGTTGTACTGTCTGAGTATTTCTCCTGTTGTTACAGTGATATAGTTTTAAATTGGAGTTCTGTATGTTTGTTTAGTTTAATGCATGTTTGGATTCATTGCCTCTACAACTGCATTCCTTGTCTGTGATCATCTACTTTCCTTTGCATTCTTCTGACTCTTCCATTTGAACACCTACTTCTATGCATCCATGTGAAACCTGAATTTGCATAATTTATACATACCTCGTGCCTTGAGACCCTCGGGTTGAGTAGTTGCGCTCTACAAAAACTGATTGATTGATACATACTTTCTTTACAATACGCATTCCAAAATAAAACTTTGCATGCATAATTTAGCTATGTGAACTGTTCACATAATATACATGTATAGTTTGTGTCTTTCATCATGCATATATGACACTAAAAAATGCAAAACATTTTGTGAATCGAGACCAAAGGTCTCTGGACTATGAAGAGGGAGTTCTAGAATAGGGACACCAAAACTGGCACCTTGCTACACTTTAACGAAGAACCACTGTTGGGCGCATATGTAGACCATCCACCAGCAGCAGTTCAAATGTCCTACCGCCTATACTGCTATTGATCCATGCCTGCCAGCAGAATTGACAGTTTTATATCAATTGAAAATAATGATTTTAGAAAGTCTGTCTCTGAACTGTGATTTTAGCATACAATGACCAAGTAACATTCTTAAGCAATGCTGCGCTTGAGACTTGCCTACAATCCAGAGTGCAGAGTCTGCGCCCGAACTATTATCTCCCGTCATCTACATTTAAGGCGCACACCTATAAACTATTCCAAGATATTATTACCTTACATTGTGGATAGTCAATATATAAAGTAATGTTCATTCATCAGATGACACTTGAGCTCCAGATCCAAAATCGAATTGGCTCGATTCAATTTGGCATAAGTGCAGTGCAGTCGATTTTAATCGGTTTCAAATCAGCCTCAGATCAACCAACACGTGTTTCATCCTGGGAAACATCCCACCGACTTCGTCAGGGCTGAAAATATTATTAAAGCAACTTCCTTAGGAATATGATCAAACAGATTTATCATCCATCACCAATTATCGTGAGAGTGAAAACCAAACACAATTCAGTTCTGCAAAAGTTCTATTATCTGGAACATGTGAATGCATGCATCCATGTGCACCATTTTAATCTGAAATTAATTGATGTATATAAAAACCCATTGTGACCACCATTGCGACTGGTGAGTAACATCATGCGCTATCACATAGTATCAGCTGATAAAAGACTGTAATTTAATATCCGACAAATCCTAGTAACTAATCACCCCAGACCCTAGTTCACCTAGAGACCACGTGCACACTCAGGTGAAATGTATGGAGCTCACAAGCCCACACTAAGAGCAGCAAGTATGAACATTAATTTAAGACAAGCTTCCCCACCAAACCCATAGGCAATACCTGGTAATCAATGAAATCCCAATAGCGTATATGTGCCCAGTCTCTTCTGATTTTGCGTCCTTAAGCTCTTCAAAAGTCTAAAGTAACTATCACAAAAGAAAAAAGTACACCCTTAGTACTTCATGCACAAAATTGAATTGGCACCCCAATACAAACTACAACACATTGGCCCTGAATAATGTATCAAAAAGGTGGACTGTCACAAGATTAAGGCCCTCATTACAACCCTGGCGGTCGGTGTAAAAGCGGCAGTAATACCGCCAACAGGCCGGCGGGGAAAAAAATGGAATTACGACCATGGCGGTTACCGCCATGCAAAACCGCCACTTTTACACACCGACGACAGGGTGGTAACGACCGCTGGGCTGGAGACTTCGGTCTCCAGTCCGGCGGCCATCACTAGACCACCGGCGGTATCAGGACCCCGCATACTGCCATGTAATTTCATGGGGTTTTGTACCACCACAAAATCCATGGCGGTAGGCACTATCAGTGCCAGGGAATTCGTTCCCTGGCACTGATTGGGGTCTCTCCCTCCCCTGAGTCCTCCCCCAACACCCACGACCCCCCTACCGCCTCCCCAAAGGTGGTAGGACCCCCTACCCTCCCCTGCCCTCTGCCCCCCCACAGAAACCCCCACTCACCCCTACACGCAAGCTCATAACACTCATACACATACACGCACACATACACGCACACATACATGCACACATGCACACAGACATATACATCACATTTCCCATACACACAATACACCCCTGCATGCATACACTCACTCACACACCCCCTCTACACACTCACACGCACACCCCCATGCACGCACACACCAGACAACACCCCTCACCCTCTCCCTTAACGGATGATCACCTTACCTGTTCCGGTGATCCTCCGGCAGGGAACGGGATCCATGGGGGCTGGTCCGCCACCAGCACCCCGTCACCAGAACACCGCCATGTCGAATACTGTGACGTAATTCAGTGGGCGGTGTTCTGATGACGTGTCGTGGAGGTGGAGCAGCCTCCACTTCAATGCCAACCGCCAGTGTGGCTTCTGGCGGCTCTCCATCCGAAAAAGGGCGGAGGGCTGCCAGCAGTCATGATACGGTTGGTAGAAGACCGCCACCACTGGCGGTCTTGGGCCCGGAGTAACCTCAGCGGTCTTAGAAAAAGAACGCCAAGGTTGAAATGAGGGCCTAAATGACTACCTTATATCAGCACTCCCCGACGGAAGTAAATCTCCATGTGCTGCATGTACGCTGCCATTATATCCATTCAAAAGATAGTCCCTTTTCCACTGCTTCCTTAAATACAGGAAATAAACACAAACATAGGACTGCTATCCCATTCCCTACTACATAGTAAACACAAACAAAAAACTTCCCTAAACCCTGATCTCTGGATTAGGGCAGGCGCCATCTTTGTGCAGTAATACTTCATCTATTCCCCAGTGTCGTTATCACACTGATAGCTCCTATATCACCCAAAGGACATAACTCATATGTCCAGGACTCCACCAGGTAACCATCCCTTACCTGTGGAATGATTGCTGTTATGTAAAACACAATGATAAGCGTACCATAGTGCCGTCATCGAACTATTGTATAACCAAACCCCTAGTAAACATAAACAAAGGACTATCTGTTGAAATTTCAATTGTAAACTCCATAGTCATTTCAACCATGTGTGTGCACCTCTAATTATTCATTAAATTTATGAACATAGTTCCAAAACACATTTGTTACTAATGTATATATCCAACTATCAACTTTCACTGATCTGGATATCAGTGATCCTACTTTACCTAAAAATTGTTCCAATTTGGAATCCATAAACATCCATTCTCACCCATCGTGAAATACTCTTAATTTTTCAAAAAATACTACAATTCTTGATCTGTGTTCAGCCCATCCTCAACTGCTCTCAGATGCATGATCCATAATGATTCCTTCCTCCTAAGATCTAGTTCCCTGTTCCCACCCCGGGGATCTATTGGTACATGCTCAATAAAAAAAAAATCTAAAGATCTTACTCCCACCTTGTTCCTCACATATTCTCATATGCTGTACCATTGGATACCATTCGTCATCATGTATAAGGGCCCTCAGATGTTCACTAATCCTGACTCTAAGAGGGCAGATCATACTACTGACATAAATACAGTCACACTTGCATAGTAAAGAATAAACTACAAAAGTTGTATTACAGTTGATGTTAGATTCAATTTTGAAAACACGATTGCCAGCATTCCCAAACTCTTTTTTGCCATGGCATGCCCACCTGCAGAATCTGCATTGACCACACCCTCCTATGTTCGGACAAGCAATGATCCTGTGACCGATATATTGGATAGCTGGGGCTGAGGAGGCTTCTTAGGGATCTACCCCTCCGATACTTTCAGGTCTATTTGAAATGAACCCTTTTGGGTTACAGCTTGGGACAAAATTCTCCAATGACTACTCATCACCCTTCTCAGAGCAGCAGAGGCTCCCGTATAATCAGTCACCATCCTCACTTTATCTTTCTTGTTATCAGCCACCTTAGTGGGAAGGAGCTTCAAAGTGTCTTGTCTAGACATCTTAGTTACTATCCGTTGTGCTATTTCAATGTCCTGAACTTGATATCCTCTCAATCTGAAACGCTGACCCATGTTCCCGATATATTGTTTAAATTCATGTTCTTTACTGCAATTTCTTCTGGCCCTAATCATTTCCCCAAAAGGTATATCTGGTGTTTGGGATGTGCACTTAAAGCATGTAAAATTGAATTACGTGAGGTTGGTTTACGAAAAGGTTGACTCTATCTTGTCATCCTCAATGTACAATTCAACATCAAGGAACTCAATCCTCTTCTGACTGCATTGATAGGTGAATCTAAAATTCACATCATTCAAATTCAAATAATTACAAAAATCCTCTAACTGTTTCATGTTATCTGTCCAAATCATCAGACAGTCGTCAATATAACGGCCCCGGTACAGAAAATATGTTTGCCAATGTATAGATTCCGGTCCCCAGATCCACTTCTCCTCTAGCCAACCCATAAAAAGGTTAGCATAGGAAGGAGAAAACCTGGAGCCCATCGCCACTCCTTGTTTCTGTCTGAACCAGTCCTTATTGAACAGAAAAAAATAATTATCCAAAATCAAATTTGTCATTTCCAATAACATTTCTGTATGTTCCCACAGACTTGCAGATCTCCTGTTCAAGATATGACATTGTGCTTGTAGTCCCACCTCATGTCCAATACTAGTGTATAGTGAAACTACATGAAGTGTCACCAACATCATACCCACTTCCCACTGGACATCACTAAACAAACCCATTATGTGCTTTGTATCTTTGATATAAGATGAAAGATTACTAACCAAAGGCTGTAAAGACACATCCACATATTCGGATAGCCTTTCCGTCGGTACTGAAATTCCAGATACAATTGATCTCCCCTGAGGAATGGGGAGCTCCTTATGAATCTTAGGAAGAGTATATAGGCAAGGAAACCTTGGGTGGTCAACCCTCAAATACAAATATTCATCATCATCAAGTAAGCATTGTTGATGCCAAATTGTCAATCTAAATACAACAATACAAAAAAAATAACAATTGCCAGTGTTCAATAGCTAGAAACACGCTACTAATGGGAGCACTATGCTTACTCTTCTTTAATTAGTAAGCAATACATCCTGTAAGTAATATCAGTTACACTACTAAAGGGCAAGTACTTCATTGCACAAACTATGTACTGGGGCAGTTACCCAACAAAAATTGATATGACAATGAATGTCTTGTCACACTGCTTAGATTAGGAGGATGAAGTATACAAAAAATGATGGATGGAATGCTTGAATTCATCTCAGCCACTGATCTCAGCAAGGGCTTAGCTTGGTCAGCAAGATTGGGGGGTGGTGTGAACTTCCGATTTCCAAACAATTATGCTGGGATAACTTGTTAAAATACATCATATGACAAGCAGGGTGTAGGAAAGGAGCCTATGGGGCAGTGAAAAGGGAGAGGAATACGGATTGGTAGGGATACTAATTGAGAGAAAGCACATTATTTTGTGAAAAAAAACAATATTTTTGAAGTCTTTCCAAGAAGGGGAGAGAATGTGTGTGCGTTTTTTGTCTGTGTATATAAAAATTGCTAGTGAAATCTGACAGACACCTCACCATTCCCGACTGAAAGAACCTGTACCCAACTATTTATCATAAAATAAATTTATTAGGGGATGTAGCAGCCTAAACACCCCCATAGAAGCTGTGCTGCTAGGACTCAGCCACTCAGGGCTGCACCCAAGTCCATTGTTATTTTGTACACCACACCATCTCAGTTTGGACCCAGCCACATGCAAATCAATCTGGACTTTGCTCCAATAGGAACAATATAGACCGAACTGCCTGGACAAGTCCTCCCTGAACTAGAACACAAGTAGCCCAAGATCAGTTCCACCTTGATTGGAACTCATCAGACGGGTGCAGTTTTTTTCCCAGGGGCAAAATGACCAAGGGACCCACATCTTGGCATACCCATCACGCTTAATGCGCTGCACTGAAGTATACTAAAACGTGATGATTGGATTGCATGAATTAATCTCAGCCACTGGTAATCACTCAGGCCACATCCCAGTCTACTGTTATTTTGCAGTTTCCAGAGGAAGCTGGAGGCACTGGGGCAAAATTGTACTTACAATTTTCTCACTACAAATGTATGAAAAATTAAATCATTCTGTTCAATAAGAACTGAGTCAAGTGCAAATGGTTTATAAACAAGGGAAGAGTTGAGGAAGTTACAACCTATAAATATTTAGGGGTGATTTTTCTTAGGAATTTAAGTTGGAGTGATCGCTTTAAAGATCAGAACAGTTCTTTCAGCTCTGGCATTATAAAAATGTATGATATAAATGGACAGTATTCTTTGTTGTTGTTGTGTAGCCATTTTAGCTAAAGCTCCATGCACGTTAGTTTAATACACTAGGCCGCTGTGCACTTTGACCTAGATATATTTTATTCGGCTTCGCATTGATATTTTTACAATAACCAGTTTTACGGTCTTGTTTTAGTTTCTTCTATCTAACTGTTTTGCTTAGCTCAGCACTGTGTTCTCAAACAAGACATTCTTGATCACTTTGTGCTTCAGTTAAGGCTACAGTTTGGTACATTGCTGGTGAACGTGGTAGACGTTTAGTCTCCAACATTCGTAGAAAATACACATCCTTATGTAGGGAAATGTTCTTAGAACATTAGCTGTGTTATTATAAAAACACTTCCTAGTCCCATTACACGTTAAGAGGGAGATTCCAGCCAGGGAATCACAACTGTATGCCGATTGCTGAATGCTTCGCTACAGATGCTAATGCAGACTACAGGCCTTTTCTCAAGTATGAGGGTTGATGTCTTCCCAGGGTAACCTGAAAGGCAGAATTAGAGCTTAACATGCTGTGCTCAAATTATGACTCAGATAGAAAATAGTCAATTGATTCTAGTGGCAATATGATAGCGTTATTCTTATGCTTCTCTCTAATCGTCACCATTTTAATATTGTCATGTTGTGTCGTTCTGGTTATTGCAGCTCACGCTTTGCTATCTAAAATGCAGTCATTTTATTAAACCAGTCTTTAAAACTCATACTGCTTTCATTGTCATTTATATATGAGACGGAATTATGAATGAGAGAACCGGATGCGACCTGAGTGACCACGAATTCCCTGAAAAGTATGAAATGTCATGTGCTCGGCTGCCCAATTATCTTTACCTTTCAGGAAAGATGAGGCACTGCTAGTTAGCCAGAGCAGCACGCGGATTTGGAGCGACAGGTTTCACCCACTGTGGGACAGACTCAGTCTCCCACACTGTGGATGATCTTGCTGCTCAAAATCCAGTAGTCTCATTAGAATAATGAGAGCCTACGCGACATTGTCATTGCTTACTGCTTATTTGTGCAATATTCTTCCAATGGTTCCTTATGGCTCCAATATTATGTATCTTGATCCAAAAGTTTCCTGGGGACTTTAAGAGCAATACACTAAACTTATACTACATTTACCAAGAGGAGTTATGGTCCAAGCAACCCATAGCAAATTAATTTTCATCACCTGGTCTGTGTTAGCTCGTATATGTGTGTTGAAGTATTTCATTAAGTTGTCAGTAGAACAGAATACAAACAACACATCATATATATGTTCATGTATATGAAAAGGAATAGAAAGAGACGCTAAATAGTGAAAGAACCTGGGCATCATATCTAATGAAAATGATTGAGGCTCACAAAGAAATGCATAACAAGTGGAGTAACCTTGTTTAATTGGAACCTTTCCCCTCCAAAATGGCATTAAAAATCAGCGTATTTAATGTATTAAAAATCTGATAATGTGCACCTGTTACATAAACTCTCAATTGCCCTTATTTTAAGAATTTTGGGAAGGGATGATGTATACCACAAAATATATTTAAATTACCTAAACTGTTAATATAGTTGAGTGCTAAAATGTAGATTACCTTGCAACCCTATGTTGGGCCAGAAAAAGTCTCTGCATGATAGTGCCCAACTATTCTGTTGTCTGGATCACTTATGCTGATTTTTGTTGTCATAGGCAAACAGGGATCATGCGTCTATGCCATGACCTAAGCTTATCTCATGGATTAGGGTCTTCTTGGACTGGAAGGGGCTCTTAGAGCACTGCCATCATCGTGGTAGAAGACTACTGCCTTCACCAAGAGTTAAGTATCTATGACAGTGTCTCAACAGCTACAATTTGTAACCCAATCTTAAAAGGACCTCAAGAAATAAGATTAACACAGGGAAGTATGCATATTCGAATTGATATTTAATAATTATTTAGAGAGCAATTAAAAGCCTTAAGCGACAACCACAATTTTCATAGCCAAATTGTGTAAGTAAACACAAGTGCTCGTGAATATCGTGCTGGTGAACGGAGCAAGTGAAATACAAAATTACATATGAAGGACAATTATATACATATAAACACATAAAACTGCAGGTGGGTTAACGTCGTAAGATACAACTTGGAAATATATGAAAAAGAATGACTTGATTAATAATTCACACATTCTTGATCAACAATAAAAGCCCCATCTTGCTAAATCAGCACTCAACGTTTCAACACTTATTTATTTAAGGATCATAATCAGGATAGAAAGGGTGAGAATGTAGTGCTGAAAAAGAAAACAGGTTCATTAGAGAAAAGGAGAAAGAGAGACTGAGTTCAAAATAAATAGCAGAAAGTGCCTCAGTTAATGATATCCCATCAAAACACCAACCTGAAATGCTGTCCAAATCGCTCAAATCAAGGGCTATAAAATGTAATAACAGAGTACAGTTGACAAATAAGGACCTAGTAGGAAAATATTCATTATTACCCCATGACAACTTAACTCAATTCAACTCATCTCAGCTGTATACAGAATGAAAAAAAAAGGGGGAAGAAGGCTCATCATCAGGCCTACCAGGGACAGAAGTGCCATGCAAATTAACCAAAAGATACAGCATCACACCATGACCAATCAAACTAACCAGGCACTTTCCCACAAGAAAATCAATGATTCAATTAGGAACACAGGGTACGTTTCTGACCATATTTGGTCAGTCCACAATGGTAATTACTTTAATATGTTAACCAATTTAGATGGGATTTCATACCGAGGTGTTTAGAGTATGGTTAATAATTATGGTCTGTACAGTAGCACAAGTGCTTTAGCTTCCTTGTTTTAATAGGCCATTTTTTGTGAGACTCAACTTCTTTATGTCTTACATATAGGTACTGTAATTTCAGTATCCCTTATACCTATGTAAATTATAGTTTCCTTTGTAGAAATGTTAATCTATTCAGTCTCACCATTTGGCCCTGCCATTAGTTAGTTCAGGTAAGCGTGATGTCCCACATCTTTTGGTTTTTGATCTGACATCTCATTGAAGATGTACCTTTAATTTGTATTCATCCAAGGTGTATTTTGACAGACTATGGTTGTGAAGGCTGATAGAATATCGACGAACACAAAACCCTCCACCTACCTCAATGAAAGAGTAAACTTCCACACTCCCACACGCAACCTCCGATCAGCCGACCTCGCCCTAGCCACAGTCCCCTGCATCCTGCACACCACCACAGGAGGCAGGTCTTTCTCCTACCTCGCCCCCAAAACCTGGAACTCCCTCCCCACCCACCTTCGCAAAACCAAAGACCTACTAGTCTTCAGAAAGAACCTCAAGACTTGGCTGTTCAACCAGTGACCTTTCCCCCCTCCTCCCCCCCCCGAGCACCTTGAGACCCTCACGGGTGAGTAGCGCGCTCTACAAATTTCTTTGATTGATTGATTGAATATGGTTAGAAACGTCCCTTATGTTCCTAATTGAAATGTTGATTCTCATGTGGATAAGTGCCTGGTGATTTTGACTGGTCATGGTGTGATGTTGTATCTTTTGTTTGATAAGGATCAAAGCATCAACTGTTGATACAGCGAAATGGGACTTTTGTTGTCGATCAAGAATGTGTGAATTGTTTATCAAGTCATTCTTTTCCACATATATTCAAATTGTATCTTACGATGTTAGCCCATCTCCTGTTTTGTGTATATATATATATATATATATATATATATATATATATATATATATATATATATATACAAACACACACAAAATCAAGAGAAATATACATGGAGGGGACTGAGAGAGACTCCTTAGAATAAGGGACTCTGAATACATTATTCTCCTTGGGACTAAGACGCATGGATGCTTAAACGCGGATGAGGAACTTCATGTACATGTAGTGTTAATGTGACAGTGCAATAATGAACAGGGTTTTTTTCTCTCATTGACTTCCCTATTAGGCGCTCTTGTTAGATCTAATACATAGGTAGTGAATGAAACTCGTGACATTCCCATGTTAGTCTCATTAGTAAATGGTTTCATCAATGAGGGTGTGTTTGTTCCGTTATGGAGAAAGTTTAATTGTGGACACTTGGCCAAGACTGAGATTCTACAATGAAGTTGTAACAATGCAATATAAGTAGTGTAATGGGGTTTGGTTAACTTACATATTTATTATTAATATGTGAGATACAGGAATTGTCTTCTTTTTTTTTTTCTATAATGATGAAAAGTATGATAAATTGGGCATTTGTTAACTTCAACAGGAACAGGCAATATGATTAACCAAAATAGGCAATGATGCTGTTAATGTTATTTTAGTTATATACTAAATGTTGTAAATTGTTTGTCTTATTTTACTTTTATTTAATTCATCTTCTTTATGTTGTTTGAAATTATGGAATATATAGTGAAACCATTTGAGATTTCCCTGTTTATAGTAGTATTTCTTTTATGTTTATGGACAGGGGGTTTATAATGTCAGAGGGGAAAGTGCAAAGGTTTTTGAATTCGGCCATGATTAAGACACTTTTGTGTTGAAACGCGTTGCCATCTTAGAAGTCATTTTTGAATTATTACATCAAATAAAGCCTTAGGCTTGAGAAGCTGACATGTTGGGTGTGACTTCTTTTTTCTGCTTTTGAATGAAGCGGCAGAAAAATACATTAATTTAAAATGGGCGCCATAACTGTTTGTCTGCACCATCCTGGGTTGGCGGATGTAGCCGGTTAACTGTGGGTCTTTCATTGGTTAATATATATATATGTACATATGTGTGTATATATATATATATATATATATATATATATATATATATATATATATATATATGTGTTTGTGTATATATAATTGTCTTTTTGTATATATTATGAATTTTTGTGTTTCACTTATGCTGTTCACCAGCACAATAATCACGAGCACCTTGTGTTCACTGACACAATTTGGCTATGAGAATTGTGGTTGCTACTTATGACTTGTTATTGCTGGCTAAATATGTACTAAACATTAATTTGAATATGCATATTTCCCTGTGTTAACCTTATTTCTTGAAGTCCTTTTAACATTGGATTATGACATACTTGTTGAGACATTGTTGTAGATACTTATCCATACCCGGGTCTCGACTGGGTTCCCTTTGGATATCCCCTGTGGCAGTTTTCTTCACCAAGAGTTAAGAAGCAGGAGCGCCGTGGTTGCAGCATACTGTATGGCAATCAGTAAGATTGCACAGGTCCTTTTTAACCTGTGTCAATGGAGTGAGGCCTACACACTCACTCACCTTTTTAAAGTTTCGTTGCTGGGTGCTTAACTCACCCTTTGCCTACAACAGTTAGATGTAAGGTGCTGCTCAGTGAAGGAGTTGTGACTGTGCTGAATGTATGTGTGCCTGGGAAGAGTACAATACAGGGATAGAGCAGCGCTGTGCAGTAAATGCATGGTATGTGCATGCACTGGGTGTATGCATACCACCAAGGGCTAGATTACATGAGAGATGTAGTGCTGTGCAGTGCATGTGCAGTGGAAGCATGTTCTGGGTGCATATGTGATTGTGAAAAGTACAATACATGAAGGGTGGTGTGTTGTGTAGTGCAAGCATGGTGAATGTGTGTGCTGGTAGTGTCTGTTTGCAAATAGCACACCATGGCACAATACAGAAACGCTCCAGTGCGGAACAGTGTGCAGAGCAAATTTGTGTGCTGCATGTATGTGTGTCTGTGAGTCCACAATACATGGAGGTAACAGTAATGAATACATGTGTGAGCAATGTCCGTACACTGAGTGCAAGTGTGTCTGTAATGGTACATTAATTGGATCACACTGGGTTCCATTTTGAGAAGCCCAGGCCTGTCTGGTGACGACATGAGGAGTATAGGAATCCCCCAGACTCATTAGTATATTGCTGCATTCCTGTGAACTGGAGTAGGGAGAGAGAGAGAAACTCCCCCTGGACACTTCAAAGGGTGCTCATGGATTCAGTCAGAGATCACAAGGAAGGGGTCTGGACACATCTAAGGAAGGAGACGGGCTGACGATGGAATCATAAAAAGTCAGGTTGGGGGTCTGGAATCAACCATTTGATGTACATATCACTGTGGCTGATATCCAGGTGTGATGTCTAGTCAATTCCATGGCCTGTGTTGTGGTACTTTCAGCATCAGAATCTCTCCTGCTGTGGCAGAAAGTCGTTCAAAAAGAAGGAAGAGAAAGGAAGGGTGCACTTCAGAAGAAGCAACACCTCCAACATAAAACTTCAAATACCCAGTCCCTTAATCACATTTGGTGTCTGGAAATGAACTACAAGAAGGGGAGTTTGAGACCACAAAAAATGTCATTTGCCGTGCAGCCAGTCCAGCCATGTGAGGAGGGGAAGCTCTGCAATACTTCTGCCTGTGACGAGGACTTGGGGCAAAGGCCTCCTTGTCACCCTGCTGGATGAGGGACATCACCCAGGAAAGCCAAGGCCATCTGCTCTGGAGCACCATTCCCTGCCTGCTTTCCAAGATCAATGTGCCCTATAAGGGAGAACAGAGCATTGGCGAGAGGAGGTCCTAAGAAAAGCCTTGTTAAATGGCCTCCTGGTGCAAGGTATGAATCAGCTGCCTCACTTAGCAGATTGTTGCCCATGTACATAAACAGTATGCTGATCCTGGTATGACAGGAAAGGGCCTCTGTGAAGATAGCCATAAGCGAAGTGCAGTGTGGGGAGCTTGAAGCCAGCAGTGCCCTTTAGTAGCAAACTTGTAGGCCACAAGGGTCTGCCGTGGAAGCGACCACTGCCAACAAGTGCAGAGACAGTCACTGGGTCTAGATGTAACCCTGTATGCTAGGAGTAGCCACAGGGATGAGAACTGCCATGCAGGAAGGGCTGTCACCTTGCGTGAGGTACCCTGGCAATCCTGTGTACCAGGAGGGGCTGCCAGTACTAATTACCTTTCAGAGTTCAGCCCGCTGCCCATGAACTGATGTGCAACCCTTGGTTCAAGATCAAGCTTCGAGGAAATTGCCCCCAAACTGCCCTGTGGATAGAAGAGAACGCTGTGAGTGCATCAACCTTACTGGGATCATATCAGGAGTGCCAGGATCAACCCCCTTCACCTTGTCGGGAGCCCTGAACTTACCTTGGCGGAAGAAGCACCGGAGCACCTCTAATCACTGCTGGAGCTGGCCATGCAAACTCTTGGAAAGCACGCACCTGTCAGGTGCTGCAGTGCCCCCTGCAAGGAGCCAGACTCAACCAAGCCAGACTGGAACAAAGTGCATACCCGCAGCTGAGACCCTGAATGTTCCCTTGCTACTGGAGCGGTAGGATTTGATAAGGGCCTACCGGGAGGGCCCAGGGAGGCTCACTGCTATAAGTGCTGCGACACCATACACACTTTTGAGTACTTCGGAAGAGTCAGAGTGGAATCTTGAGTGAGGCCTCTTTGTGACATTCCTAGAAAGCAGCCACTAATGAATAATAAATAGCCCCAAAAACATTAGTAGGGCAGGGACATACCAGAGAAACACTAGAGCCACAGCCTCAAGGGGATTGTGTTATTGCTTCTGCATGTTGTATTACTAGTTTGAATGTGTAGAGTTAGAAATAAAATACTTATTTTTAGTGTAAAAATAGGTATTTGACTGGACATTGATTTATTGTCATTACTGTGTGCTTTTTGACTTATGAATTGTATTCCCTTTACTGTATCCACACTTGTGCTGAGGGAGCCTTCGACTACTCTACCACAGCTGCCACTGAGATGCAAGTTCAGAAGTGGTACTTGGCTCAGTTGGTCATGATCCATAGTAGGCTTGGTCCAGGAACATCAGGAGTAAAAGGCCTCACACAGATGGGCACAGTAACCCCTGTGTGCCCTGTGGTCTTCTGAAAGGGGTTCTGACATCATATTCTTTCTCTGCCCGAACTTTACAATATGGTACATATGAATAAGGGGTATTGCCCATATTTACTGATCTCTAAATAAAACTGAATCCATGTCTTCATTATTTGCTTGTTGTTTAAGGCTAGCAGAAAAAAAAATGAAAACCCCTATTTTTGAAAATGTGGTGCTTTTACATGATACTCTGCATTTGATTATTTATCAAATTTGTATTTGAAGATGAGACAAATATGCTAGGTTGCATTTTACATGCCGTTAAATATATATATCACAAATTTGTATGAAATCTTTAATTTTATTTTAGGTAAGGTTTGTATGTATTATACATATGTTTGTATTGGTGTTTTATAGACATGATAGTCTCCTTAAACTTTGTTTGTGACCAGTGGCGTAGCGTGGGGGGTTCAGGGGGGGCCGGCCGCACCGGGTGCAACATCTGGGGGGGGCGCGCTCACACTCGCGAGTGCTAAAATCCAACGGTTAGGGGGCGCAAATTACTTGCCTTGCCCCGGGTGCTGACAACCCACGCTACGCCACTGTTTGTGACCTGACCCTTAACTGATGCCAGGAAAGTCCAGATCAAGATTCAAGGACCAAATCACAGCGTCTAGGCAGAAAAGCTACAGGAAAGGACAACATTATGCACCGGAATTCAGACGATGTCATATTCTAGAGGGGTCAGGCAAAGACAAATCACATAGGAATGATTAATTCTGACCAGAATGATAGATTCCAAATTAACTACAGAAAAGAATTTGGAATGATGACAAACGGATACCATAAATATCAACATGCAATAGGTATCTGTGATTCACGCAATTATTGATAGGGTTTTCTTAACGTTCCAAAAGCTAGTGACCACTTTTATACTCTCTATAGTCCCCTGAAACAACATGGCTGCTGATGGATATTCTCAGCAATAGGTTTCATTACAGTTCCATTTTAGGATTAGTATGGTGAACATATTGGAAAGGCAAGCTGCAAACGCCAAATATATTTTTTCTTCTCCACGTGTTAGTCAAGAATGGAAAGAGACAGGTGTGTAGTAAAGTATTGAACACAGTTCAGCATTAATACTCTAATTAATTATACGTTAGAAGAGTTCTTCAATGTCACAGATGTGTACTTTTACCAGTCCACTGAATCCACTGAGAATCAGGGCGTGAGATACGATCTTCTTCCTGGAAAAAAATAATTACTGATTCAAACAAATCACTATTGATCCAGTAGTCTTTTCAGCAAATGTTTACCTCCTTTGAAAGCAAGTGTTAGCACAGTATTTAATAAAATGTACTGATTGATTCAATGATGTCAAACAAAATCGCTAACAATTACCCTTCTTTTTTCAATTGCGAATTTTTAGGGCATGATGTGAACACCATATATATTTTTGCCTTGCAAGTCACTATTTTTATATTGCTATCCAGTCTGCTTTTAGGATTTTGGGAGCGACAACAATAAAACCAGTTGTAGCATATTGATGTTATACACACCAGAATCCTGGTTATGGGCGGGTTCTGAACAGGAATTATGTAATGTGCAGGTAGGTGGTAGGGTGTGATTAACGAAAAGTATGATGTAATGCACAGTGTGTGAGTGTATGCTAAGAATAAAGTCATATTTGACCGCAGCTCCTGTGTGGCGTAATTCATCGGCATATTCCCAAACTGGGGAAGACGCTACACCAGCCTTTCACTGGTACTGCTTGTCTATCAACATAATCTCGAAATTGTCAGTTTCTTTTAATAAATTAGTCTTTGTTTTTTTTTTGGTGAAAGTTATGCCTCACTAACCTTCCAATGGAATAGGCCACAGAAAGGTAATCTTAAACAGCAATGACTTTGCTATGGCCATGTTTAGGTTTCAGTGGAGATTAATGTAGTTATTAATGCTATTAAATGTGCTTGCCAAGAATTTTAAGGCCATCATGCACAATATTGCTTCAATTAACGCCAGATTAATAATGACTCTTGTTTTATGTGTCTCCACCAATCCCGCCTTCTCTGTCATTTCCGTATAAATGATCTTTGCACAGGTCTTTGATGCAAGATAATTTTACTGTGGAACAGCTTTCGTTAGAACAGCATAGTGAATACAGTTACAGTTTTCTATGAAATGTAGGCATCTGTCAATAATCATTCCCTACTGGCACAATTTACAACTGAAGTTCGAATCCAGTATGGCTTACTTTTTTTCATTAAAAGCTAGTTCAATCTTGAAATTAGCAACAATAGACGACGTGGCTGGCTTTCGGCAAGCATTTTACTTTGGAAACAACTAAAACAGAGAGCATATCTCTACTGTAATTTGAAAATCCACAGGCAGAACATGTCACAAACTATGTATATGAACTATGGTATTAGCAAAAATTACGGGCATCCCATAAAAGGAAAATTTTGGAACTTTGCACACCCTTAAATATAACCACGGATTATACACATACTTTAATTGGATAAATATAATTTGGCTAATAAAACCAAACACTCATCAAATAACTAAGCAAATAGTAGCTAGATTGCTTGAAACGTGTTGCCAGAAGACTAATGCTTTTCAATCCTGAGTGAAACGCAATAGGGAATAGTTGTGTTTCAATGAAAAGGTTCGAATGTAAGAGAATCTTAGAAAATAGTTTGCTTTCTTTATTCCATACTGAGATTTCAATGTGTGATCAATATGAAATGCTTATGTTTGTTTGGTAGGTGGTTCGTCTGGGGGCAGCGGCTGTTTTTTTGCTGAAGCTTAGAGATAGAAGTATGTGTTGGAGTGTAGTTATTATAATCAAAATTAACATGAAATGTTTGCAAATTAATGCCTAATTATGCCGCATAGAAATTGTATTACTGTGTTTTACTAAATGTGTGTTTGAAATGTGCCCATGGGGAGTGGCCACCAATGTATACCATGATTTCTGAAATTGACTAATAATGAATTATTAATGTACTAATGTGTGATTTATGTTAGCATTAAGAATTACATGTTAAGGTTTTTGCTGAATTAATTTCTAGGCCTTAGTTGGCATGAGGCAAGGCTTAGCTGCTGGTCTCATATTAAATGTGTTTTTCTAACGTGCAATGTGCTGACTTGCTGAAGGACATGTAGCCGTACTTTTCCAGAAGCTAGAAGATGTGTGTAACTGTAGTAAATTCTTTCTCATGAGACTCAACTTGCTCAAGGAGACATTCTTGCTGAATGCAACAGTGTAAACTTGCAACAGGTACAAGGTCACCTGAACTGGTAAAGACAATGGAACTACTGACTGAGCCTGAGAGACTAAAATTTGTACCTGACATTCTACCCATTGGAGACGTCAATTACAGGAGCCAATAAACTACGTGAGAATGGTTCAAAAGTGACAATTCTAATGAGGTGATTACCTGGTCATTGGATGGAGATAATGGTGCACCAAATATTGCCCAATTGGAAATTAGGGGACTGTACAACAAGTTTATATAATCGTATGACACGTGGAGAAATCAGCCATTAAGTGACTTAGCGGTTTAATTCTTCGAACCATCCTTATCTTTGTCCTGCCCGATTCATACTTTTCCTCCTTATGAGGGAAGTGCCCTGTATTGCCTGTCTTGCTGAACTTTGCTGTGTTTCCTGGCCGATGGCGAATCAGCTGATGTTCTGAGGACGAAGTATGACTCTGTATGCTGACCCATTATAGAGGGTAACTATATGATAGTCAAATTGTAATTGTCTGTTTGCCTTTCCTTTCTAGGTACCAACTGCTACATTTTGATAGAGACCTTAGTTAGATGTTTTCTAAATTTGTGTTGACAAATTGTTTTGCATGAAGCCCAACATGCTAATGCTAATTCGAGGTTAGTTAAGGAGTTCATTAAACGGACACAAATAGACAAATGACAGAATCAATGCTTTGTTGAATAATGCATTAATGATACCCTACGAAAGATAATCCATGTTGACGTCGTGTTTTGTTCTGATGTTTATGATCTTTGCTTTAATGAAATCTTATTCGAGTTGCCATATTGTGACATTACTGATGTGCTTTCTGGTTTTGAGTCCAATAAATTTGCTAGTAGAGTGTAACCAATAGGGAATAAAATAACGTAAACCTTACCAATTTCTTGTGGTTATCATGGTTGAAGGGTCATGGTGTGGCCAAACCTTATTGATGCATTTATCTAGATTGGTTTATCTTCACATATTGAATATTGAGAAAATTATTGACCTAGTGATTTATATGCTGATTAGTTGTCTCGTCCTAAGGTGTCTTCAATCAGGGTCGAAAGATTCATTGGCTTAAAACGAGTCTCAGACAAGTAAATTATCTAAGGCGGGACGCGTTAACAGTTCTGGTAGCAGAGGATGGTTTCGGCCCTTTGGGGCCCTAGGACGAGGGACCATTGTTTTAGAAGTATTTTTGAAATAGTACAAATTGGAGGTATGATGTGCCCCTAAGTCCCAAATGACTTTCCTGGAATCTCGGAGCTTGCCGAAGTGAGTTGGGTATGTTCTTGGCGTTCTAGTGATAGTATGCGTGATGTAGAATTTGCGCTTGCTCGGCTTATGCATATCACAGGTGAATTGTGAGGTTTGTGAGAATTTAGGCCAGGTAATGTTTTAGTAGGAGTGGGCGTACTCTGCAGTATGAGAATAGGGAAGTCGGCGAACTTCATGTAAGAGTGGCGCTTTGTGCTAAAAATAAATTGTCCACATGGTTGTTGGTGATGTACAGACCCGGCGTGGTCTAAGACTCCGGAGTATATTGATAAATGCATGAGACACTTGGTTTATGTGGAAATTTGCGCGGTTTAATAGGTCAATCGGGCGTGGTTGATGAGTCGAGTTTGAGTCAAAGTGTGTGAGTGAAACCTTCGATGGAGAATTGGTAAGTTCTAAAGTGCACTAGAACGAACCATTCACAAGTCGAGAGTAGAATTTGTGGGTCGAATTCTGCTTGCGGGTGTGGGATCGGAGAAGCAGAGAGTAGGGGCCGAGGCTTCAAGTGAAATCTCTGTAAAGTTCTGAAGCGATTGTGTTACCCTTCCTGTAGTAAACTGGCAAATTTGCGTTTTGTTATTAAAGTGCTTGCAATATATTGCATTCGTTTTGTGTGAATAGAGAGTGAGGAAGACAAGCCGCAAGACTTTGTCACCCGCAGTGTGTGGGTGTGACGTCATTGGAGCCGTGCTGGGATTGGTCAGCTAGTAAGAAGGGTCGCGCACGGATTGGCAGTCGTCCGTGAGAGGCAATTGGTTGAGAAGGTAGGCAAAGAGTGTTCTGGGAACTAAAGTCACTTCCTGATTTTAATCTAAATAAAATAAAAGACGCAAAAATTACGTTTTTCAAGGCTTTAAAGAGTGCTTGGAGGGGAGATGCGTACATTACAGCGAGTGTGGGGGAGTCTACACCGCCAGAGGATACTCTGGCTTATGCCGTAATGGAGGAGAAGGGGTCGCGCCATCTCTTTGGCTAAAGCAATGGTGCAAGTTAACAGAGAAAGATGGGTGTTTGGCGTTTCCAGAGAATGGAACCTTTAATATAGGGGTCCTAGAAAATATGCTGAAAGCGTTAAATGAGCAAAAGCCACATCCGAGTTTAACGGCCATACGAAAGAGGCAACAGAAATTCGAGAGGAGAATGAGAAAAGCAGAAAAGACTCTAGCGGAGGCTAGATGGGATAGTGAGACCAAGATGTGGAGAAGGGAAATAATAGACGGAGTTAGGATGTTTCCGGCAATAACTCAAGAGGCCGAAACACAGGGAAGAAGGGCCACTTGCAAAACAGAAAAGGGCTCTAATAGGCAAAAGGAGACTCAGAAGTCTTTCGTAGATGCAGACGATTCTGATGATGATGAGTTTCGAAATCAGTTGTTACATGATCGACCACCACCATATGCCATAAATGACAACAGACCGAGTACTAGTGCAGGTCCTGAAAATTCGTCACAGAATCAGGGGATCACAAATACCGTACAGACAAATAATACTACCACATCAGCTCTGATACAGAATGGTGCTAGTGTATCCACTGCACCCGAGACGCAGATACGGTTGCAGCCACCACCAGTTCAGAGGCTCTACCCTGATGTCCCAGTATTAGAGACGACTACGAGTTTGATGGTGCCATTTGATCCAGTGTATACGAGATCAAAGTTAGTGCAGATTGAGCCAACTCCACAATTGCTTCCCCAGCCGCAGCAACAGGTGGTTCTGAGTTACACTTCAGTCACAGGACCGCAGTCAGTTACAGCACCTATGATGAATCAAGCTATGGGAGTCATTGCTCCATCGGGATTAGGAAATGGACAGACGCCAGCTGCCATATCTTTGCCAATTACCATTGGTCCGCCAGTACCGCTATATGCGCAGGCAAAACCTAGTGTGTGTGACCAAGGAGTAATGACTCAAGAGGTGATAAGAGGAGGGTTCACAGGAAGCTCCCAAGGGATGACACCGGGAGAGCAGACAGCGGAGAGATCTTGATCCTTGTTGGACTTCAGTCCGATTGGGGTTCCTTTAGAGACAATGAGACAAGCAGGCTTGGGTCTACTAACCCCACAGGTAATGAGTGCAAACACATCGCAAACCCCGATGGTGCAGGCTGGAATTATCTTGTTGCAAGGCTTAACTGTGCAACAGTTGACTGAGTGGTTAGACAAGCTTAACACTCCACAGACTACTCCTGCGACAGCAGAGCCATCAGAAAGAGAGGAATACCTGAATTTTGTGAGATTGGGGGTGGAAGCAGCTGAGATAGTAGAAGGGAGCATGGGAATTAACAGATTAGAATCATACACTGAAGCAGAATTAAGATACCTGTGGCCAAAAATAACCAAAGAAGTGAGTAAGTGTAGGAGGCTGGACTGGCTTGTAGTGGGTACCAAGGGGTACTTACACCTTGCACCAGGCCCAGGTATCCCTTATTAGTGTAGAGGGGTGCCTAGCAGCTTAGGCTGATAGAAAAGGTAGCTTAGCAGAGCAGCTTAGGCTGAACTAGGAGACGAGTGAAGCTCCTACAGTACCACTAGTGTCACTTGCACAATATCATAAGAAAACACAATACACAGATATACTAAAAATAAAGGTACTTTATTTTTATGACAGTATGCCAAAGTATCTCAGTGAGTACCCTCAGTATGAGGATAGCAAATATACATAAGATTTATGTACACAATACCAAAATATGCAGTAATAGCAATAGAAAACAGTGCACACAATGTATAGTCACAATAGAATGCAATGGGGGCACATAGGGATAGGGGCAACACAAACCATATACTCTAGAAGTGGAATGCGAACCACGAATGGACCCCAAACCTATGTGATCTTGTAGAGGGTCGCTGGGACTGTAAGAAAACAGTGAGGGTTAGAAAAATGGCCCACCCCAAGACCCTGAAAAGTGGGTGCAAAGTGCACCTAAGTTCCCCAAAGAGCACAGAAGTCGTGATAGGGGAATTCTGCAAGGAAGACCAACACCAGCAATGCAACAACGATGGATTTCCTGATGAGAGTACCTGTGGAACAAGGGGACCAAGCCCAAGAGTCACGATCAAGTCGAGAGTGGGCAGATGCCCAGGAAATGCCAGCTGTGGGTGCAAAGAAGCTGCCACCAGATGGTAGAAGCTGTGGAGTCTGCAAGAACGACAAGGGCTAGAAACTTCCCCTTTGGAGGATGGATGTCCCACATCGTGAAGAGTTGTGCAGAGGTGTTTCCATGCAGAAAGACTGCTAGCTGCAAGGGTCGTGGTTAGGGTTTTTGGATGCTGCTGTGGCCCAGGAGGGACCAGGATGTCGCCAATTGCGTGAGGGGACAGAGGGGTCACCCAGCAAGACAAGGAGTCCTCTCAGAAGCAAGCACCACCCGCAGAAGTGCCGGAACAGGCACTACGAAGTGGAGTGAACCGGAGCTCACCCGAAGTTACAAAGTAAGGTCCCACGACGCCGGAGGACAACTCAGGAGGTCGTGCACTGCAGGTTAGAGTGACGGGGACCCAGGCTTGGCTTTGCACAAAGGAAATCCTGGAAGAGTGCACAGGAGCCGGAGCAGCTGCAAAACACGCGGTTCCCAGCAATGCAGTCTAGCGTGGGGAGGCAAGGACTTACCTCCACCAAACTTGGACTGAAGAGTCACTGGACTGTGGAAGTCACTTGGACAGAGTTGCTGAGTTCAAGGGACCTCGCTCGTCATGCTGAGAGGAGACCCAGAGGACTGGTGAAGCAGTTCTTTGGTGCCTGCGGTTGCAGGGGGAAGATTCCGTCGACCCACGAGAGATTCCTTCGGAGCTTCTAGTGCAGAGAGGAGGCAGACTACACCCACAGCATGCACCACCAGGAAAACAGTCGAGAAGGCGGCAGGATCAGCGTTACAAGGTCGCAGTAGTCATCTTTGCTACTTTGTTGCAGCTTTGCAGGCTTCCAGCGCGGTCAGCAGTCGATTCCTTGGCAGAAGGTGAAGAGAGAGATGCAGATGAACTCTGATGAGCTCTTGCATTCGTTATCTAAAGAATTCCCCAAAGCAGAGACCCTAAATAGCCAGAAAAGGAGGTTTGGCTACCTAGGTGAGAGGATAGGCTAGCAACACAGTAAGAGCCTATCAGGAGGAGTCTCTGACGTCACCTGCTGGCCCTGGCCACTCAGAGCAGTCCAGTGTGCTAGCAGCACCTCTGTTTCCAAGATGGCAGAGGTCTGGAGCACACTGGAGGAGCTCTGGGCACCTCCCAGGGGAGGTGCAGGTCAGGGGAGTGGTCACTCCCATTTCCTTTGTCCAGTTTCGCGCCAGAGCAGGGCTGGGGGATCCCTGAACCGGTGTAGACTGGCTTATGCAGAAATGGGCACCATATGTGCCCATGAAAGCATTTCCAGAGGCTGGGGGAGGCTACTCCTCCCCTGCCTTAACACCTTTTTCCAAAGGGAGAGGGTGTAACACCCTCTCTCTGAGAAGTCCTTTGTTCTGCCTTCCTGGGCCAAGCCTGGCTGGACCCCAGGAGGGCAGAAACCTGTCTGAGGGTTTGGCAGCAGCAGCAGCTGCAGTGAAACCCCAGGAAAGGCAGTTTGGCAGTATCCGGGTCTGTGCTAGAGACCCGGGGAATCATGGGATTGTCTCCCCAATACCAGGATGGTATTGGGGGGGCAATTCCATGATCTTAGACATGTTACATGGCCATGTTCAAGTTACCATTGTGAAGCTACACATAGGTAGTGACCTATGTGTAGTGCACGCGTGTAATGGTGTCCCCGCACTCACAAAGTCCGGGGAATTTGCCCTGAACAATGTGGGGGCACCTTGGCTAGTGACAGGGTGCCCACACACTAAGTAACTTAGCACCCAACCTTTACCAGGTAAAGGTTAGACATATAGGTGACTTATAAGTTACTTAAGTGAAGTGGTAAATGGCTGTGAAATAACGTGGACGTTATTCCACTCAGGCTGCAGTGGCAGGCCTGTGTAAGAATTGTCAGAGTTCCCTATGGGTGGCAAAAGAAATGCTGCAGCCCATAGGGATCTCCTGGAACCCCAATACCCTGGGTACCTCAGTACCATATACTAGGGAATTATAAGGGTGTTCCAGTATGCCAATATGAATTGGTGAAATTGGTCACTAGCCTGTTAGTGACAATTTGTAAAGAGAGAGCATAACCATTGAGGTTCTGGTTAGCAGAGCCTCAGTGAGACAGTTAGGCATCACACAGGGATCACATACATATAGGTCACAAACTTATGAGCACTGGGGTCCTGACTAGCAGGGTCCCAGTGACACATAACAAACATACTGAAAACATAGGGTTTTCACTATGAGCACTGGGCCCTGGCTAGCAGGATCCCAGTGAGACAGTGAAAACACCTGACATATACTCACAAACAGGCCAACAGTGGGGGTAACAAGGCTAGAAAGAGGCTACTTTCTCACAGTAAGGTGCACCAGAGGTTAGCGAACGTGGCAGACAAATAAGGCATAGACTTAGACAATACTAAGCATCTGAAGAGGAGTTATAGGTTAGACTTCGAACCTAAAGATTTTGATCATATGAGATCCAATGGGATGAAGGCACACCTTAAAGAAATTCTACAGAGCGCGCAGGATTGGGGAGCATTAGAGAAGTGGGAAGGCAGATGGGAAAAGAAGAGAGATAAGAGGAAAAGTGACTGCCTGGAACCACAGCAGGCGAAGGCTGTGCCAGACACGGGAACAATAAAGATATTACTGATGAGAGAAACAGCTGGAGGGGTTCTAGTTCATGTACCATGGTCTAGAGGTGAGATCTTGTCATTTACAAATGATTATCCCAGGTTGAGGGAAAAGCCAATAGAGTGGTATCAGCAAACAGATAGGTTTGTGAAGCTTGCAAAGTGTCTCTGGAAGGACTTGAATACCCTGTTTGAGATTATAGTTCCAGCTGACTTGTGGCTTGAGAGCAAGAGGAGTGTGGATTGACCAACAACGGAACCGGCAAAGGGACAGGGTTACAGGAGCACCATCACCTGAGGTGATTAAATACTACTATAAGGTGATTGAGTTTTTGAAGCAGAAGGTGTCGCCGCAGAATATTGATTGGCAGAAAATTGATCGAACGGCACAAGAAGGCAAAGATTTGATACATGCTTACTATGAGAGGTTGTTAAAGGCATTTAAACATTATAGTGGCACAGAGGTCATAGAACCGAAAGACATGAATCACCTTGTGTTCAGGTTCGTTGAAGGACTGAGGCCAGAGATTAGCCAGATGATTAAGAATCATTTGATCTGTTGGCAAGCGAAACCGATTGATGAGGTGTTGCAGTATGCAAAATACTGTAGTGATGCGACTGAGTTGAAGAAGAGAAAGCTGAAGGAGAAGGTGATGGTGATTCAAATTAAGGCAGCTCAGGCAGGTATGCAAGGGAATGGAGTACAGCAGATGGTACAGCAGCAACCTCAAGGGAACGGAGTGTTCCAGCCGCAACCAAGAGGCCGAGGTCGGGGAGGTTTTGTGAACCGTGGTCCAGACTTAAATACTGCTGTGGTTCAAAATGACGTGCAAGGGATGAAAAAGATGTCACCATGCCATGCGTGCGGGGGCGTGGGACACTGGAAGCGGGAGTGTCCAATGATGGTGCAGGATGGTGTTGTTCAACAAAGCAATGATGTCGGTACATTTCAAAATGTGAGGGTTCCGAGAATGAGGGGTCCCAACCCGAACTTCCAGAATAATATGGTTGAGATGCAGGGTCTCCAGCCTATGCAACAAGTGCAAATGCCATGTGTTCAGCCAGCGCAGTTGCAGCAAATACAACAGCAGATTCCCATGGTACCTAGACAGAAAATGCAGTTACCTCTAGCTCCGATGGGACAGCAACATGTGATGCTTCCTCAACAGGTCACAGGTCAAACAATTAGTCAAAATAATACAGTACAATAGTTCCCATTGCGTGGTGAGAATGGAGTAAACGATGAATAGTCGGATGAATGTTCAGATAGTGAGGAATGCAGGCTTGCAGCGTCCCTAGAAGTAGATCAGAGGGGCCCTTATGTGCCGGGAAGGTGATGGGTCACAAGGTTTCGTTCCTGGTTGACACAGGAGCTACACGCTCAACAGTCAGAAGTGCAGAGGTTCCGAAATTGCCCCTTTCAGGACGTACAATAAAGGTAGTGGGAGTGGCAAATCAGCTCCTTACTAATCCAATTACAGATCCGGTTCAGGTTGAGATTGGTACCTACTGGGGCGAGATTTGCTGTGTAAGACGAGGTGTTCAATCACCTGTTCCAATGAGGGAATTGAGGTGCAGACAAACAGTGATGATGAAGGGGACGATGGTCAGATCTCAGAGCCTGAGACGGAGACCACAGATGAGGAGTACCCTTTGATAAGCTTTTTCCCTATGTTCACAGTGACCGAGCTGCCAACCGAATTACAGGGGACAGTCACTGAGAAGGTGTGGGACTTGACAGGAAAGGAAGTGGGACTGATAAAAGGAGTAGAACCAGTCAAGGTACAGGTGAAGCCAAATGCTGTGTTTCCCCAGGTACCACAGTACCACATGGCACAAGACCTCCTTATACAGGTGACTCAGATAATTGCAGACTTTGTGAAGCAAGGGGTCTTAGAAGAAGTGGTGAGCAGCCCATGTAATTCGTCAATAATGGGATTGAGAAAGCCTTGTGGGAAAGTTCGAATTGTCCAAGACCTGAGAAAAATTAATGAGATAGTGGTAAAATGTTGCCCCATAGTGCCAAATCCAGCCGTGATCATGTTTCAGGTTCCATGTGATGCAGAATGGTTCACGGTTGTGGACTTGTCTCAAGCGTTCTTTTCTGTGCCTCTTCATGAGGACAGCCAATTTCTCTTCAGTTTCAAATTCCTGGACAAGGTTTACAGTTGGTGTTGAATTCCTCAAGGGTTTTCAGAATCATCTTCCATCTTCAATCAGATATTGAAGAAGGATTTGGAGTCATTGGAACTGCCTTTCAATTTGACTCTAGTACAGTACATTGATGATTTGTTGATTGCATCCAAAACAAAAGATGACTGCAGGTATGATACTATTGCCTTACTGAATCATTTGGGAAAGAACGGGCATAAAGTGTCCCCAAAGAAGCTACAGTACTGTCAGAAAGATGTGAAGTACTTAGGCCACATGATTGAGAAGGGGTCAAGGAGAATATCCAAAGAAAGAGTGACAGACATATTACAGATGAGTCCCCCGACATCCAAAAGAGACGTGAGGATGTTTTTGGGAATGGTGGGATACTGTCACCAGTGGATTGCCAACTTCTCAATTATCTCTAAGCCTTTGGTGAGATTGACTGTCAAGGAGGTATTGGATGGCCCGGATACCCTAACTATGTCCGAGAAAGAAATGAGGGCATTCATTGAACTGACAGAGTGCATGTGCAGGGCTCTAGCTTTAGGTACGCCTGACTACACAAAGCCTTTTGTACTGTTTTGTCATGAACGTGATGCTTGTTTTTTGTCTGTCCTGACACAGGTCCATGGAGGTCCCCGGTAGCATATTTTTCAGTTACTTTGGACCCAGTCGTAGCAGCCTTACTGGGTTGTCTGCGTGCAGTTGCAGCAGTTGGTCAGAGCCTCACTCAGTGTGAAGGCATAGTGATAGGACATCCCTTAACAGTAATGGTCCCACACTCAGTCGAAATACTACTCACCCGAACCAAGACCCATCACATGACAAATGCTAGATTGACCAAGTATGAGACAATTATACTGGGGTCACCAAATGTGTCACTCAAACGCTGTACCGTGTTAAACCCGGCAACTTTGCTTCCCAATGAAAATACAGATGATGATGATGCTGATGCTGAGGAAGTAGAACATGATTGTCTTGAGGTAACAGAACTGTGCACCAAACCGAGACTTGACATTAAAGATACTCAATTGAAAGAGAATGGTTACATTATCTTTGCTGATGGTTCATGCCTGAGAGACTCAGTAGGAGTACTGAGAGCCGGATACGCTGTGTGTACAATCACCGGTATCCTGGAAGCATCTTGGCTCGAGAGAGTGTATTCTGCTCAAGTGGCTGAATTGGTTGCTCTTACTAGGGCATGCCATGCCGCTGACAAACCTAAAGTGACTATCAATACTGACAGCAGATACGGATTTGGAATTGTCCATGATTTTGGCCAGTTATGGTCACAGAGGGATTTCATGACCTCTTCTGGTTCTCCAGTGAAAAATGGTGAAAGAATTAAGGAGTTATTGCACGCAATTCAGTTACCTCTTGAAATTGCTGTGGTGAAATGCAGCACTCATGTGAAATCACAAGACTTTGTGTCAATGGGAAACGGATATGCAGATCAAGTCGCAAGATTTTGTGCATTGAACTGTATATTGTTCAAGGGTCAGTGGGAATTGTTACCTGAAACCGAAAATGAGACAAGCACAGGTTATGCATTGACGGTGGTTGACAGAATGGAAGAGTTAAAATTGTTGCAGGGACGTGCCAGCAGAGAAGAGAAACGTTCTTGGCTTAAAATGCAATGTGTACAAAGACCTGATGATTTGTGGGTTTCAGACAAAGGGAAAATGGCTTTGCCAAACAGTCTTTTGTCACAGTTTGCAAGGTTTTACCATGGGCAAGCACATATTGGGAGAGACGCCATGATCAAGTTGTTCAAAGTCAACTGGTTCAATCCAAAATTCAGACAAGCCGCAGAAGTAATCTGTCACAGGTACATCATCTGTCAACAGATGAATGCGGGGAAAGGGACCGTGGTGAATTTGAGCCACATTGGGAGAGCTGGAGGTCAATTTAGCAGGATGCAGATGGATTTTATTGAGATGCCTCTGTGTGTAGGACTAAGGTTCGTGTGCATCTTTAGTCACTGGATTGAAGCTTACCCTACACGTAGAAATGACAGTCTCACATTGGCGAAGTTGCTGCTTAGGGAGTTGATACCGCGTTTCGGGTTTCTGATCTCTTTAGAATCAGATAGAGGAAGTCACTCCAACAATGAGGTAGTTAAACTCTTGTGTGCCACACTGAACATTGAACAGAAGTTGCATTGTAGCTACCGTCCTGAAGCCTCAGGACTAGTGGAGCAGATGAATGGTACCTTGAAGTCGAGAATGGCGAAAATGTGTGCAGCTACCAATTTGAAATGGCCAAATGCAGTGCCCTTAGTGCTAATGTCAATGAGAAATACACCCAACAAGAAAACAGGACTGTCTCCTCATGAAATTCTCATGGGCCGAGCTATGAGATTGGCCGCAGTGCCTGCAAATGCTCCTGTGAATATCACGGATGATATGGTGTTGGACTACTGCAAGGGTCTGGCTGACGTGGTCCGCTCTTTTTCTCACCAGGTGGAAGCAACCACACTGCCACCGATAAATGATCCAGGTCACAATCTGAAAGCCGGTGACTGGGTTGTTGTCAAGAAACATGTGAGGAAGTCGTGTTTGGAGCCGCGTTGGAAGGGGCCGTATCAAGTGATACTGACAACTATTACTGCTGTGAAATGTGCGGGAATTCCAAGCTGGATACATGCCAGTCACATAAAGAAGGTGACGTGTCCAACTGATGAGGAAATTCAGTTGTCGAAACTAATAGCTACAGAGAAGGAAGTCTCAGGGCCGGAGAGTAATCAAAGGGGAACTGAGACTGAAGGAGAGCCCGTTGAGGACGGCTTGGTCACTCAAGCAGCAAACAAGATCCAGAAGGGTGACGGTGAGCCTATCTCAACTGAGGCACCAGGGGAACCGACACAAAGAGAGGTTCTCCCAGAAGCAGACGGATACAGGTTTGAAGTTGAACCCCTGACAGACCCAGAACGCGAAGGAGTTGAGGCAGAAGATAATCAAAGTGTTCAGACTCCTCCTAAGCCACCAACAGATCTATCAAGAGAAAACACCACTGCACAAGAGGAGGGCATTGAACAGCAACCTGAAAAGCCAAACAGTAAAAGGACACTGAGAGGAGATAAGTGTCCAGAATCGCATACTGAGAAAGGGAAAGTGGTCATTAATGATACAATAGAGGAAGAGGTTGATGCCACAAGGAAAGAAGATCTGAGTGAAGGAGAATTGCAGGGTGACCACAAGCTGAGAAGAAAGAGAATTGCAAACAGAAGATACACAGGTCCTGCGTGGGCTTATGCAACAACAGCCGAGTGGCAACAAGAGTTCTTGGCTTTCTGTTTTGATCATGAAGTCCAGGTCAATATTATGGTACCTGAGGTTGGAAATAAATAAAAGGGACTGTATTAAGCTGAAATTGAATAAAGGGAAACCTGAGAAAAGAGTCTGATAAATTACCGGATGTGACATTGCTAACCTGAACTGACTTTTGAAAAACCCGATTGTGACAAGCTGCTAACTGGATTGACAAAGGCCCTCGAGTGAATGATAGAGCTGTTAATACTTGCTGAAGAAAGACTTTTGCATCAGCTTGGTGGAAAAATTATTGACCATCCTCCTATTAGTTGATTAAGTTTGTAGTACTTTACTTTCTGATTCTTTACAGATCATGCCTAGGTCAGGAGATGACGTTGAGGGGAATAAGCGTTGTAAATATTTGGGTATTGCTTTGGGTGTTGTGTGTGTGATATTCATCATAGCTCTGTTTGTGGAAATGCATTTCGTGGATGAGAGTGAAGCTAACAATGCTACAGTTTCTGAGACTGCTACACTAGCACCGTGGGATAAGTGTCAGCAAGATACAAAGTACTTGCATGACGAAACTAATACAAAAGGGGAGCTATCTACTAATGTTTTCTATCGCTTGCTGAGTGAGTGTGTTGACACTATGGACGCAAAGGCTTGTTATGTGTGTACACAAATACCTCTTTCAGTCCAAGAGGGAGTTACCTATCACAGCTTGCCATTAACCTACGGGATTAGTTGCAGTTTGTTACTAACGCGTTTTTATAATCAAGAAGAAGTGCAATATTTCTACTCAAATTATGATTTAGTGTTCTCTTATGTGCCTATCATAGAAGATTTGAATAGTGTAGCTAAGTATTATGCTATAAAGTTGATTAAGGGATTCTTTGAACCCAGAACGACAATTAGTGCCTCATATGTGCACCGCAATAATTTGACATGCTTGCTTAAACCTGTAGAAAAGAGCTTTCTAGATCACACTGAAGATAGAAGGAGGGCTTTAAAGGGGAAATTAGAAAAGGGCTTGCAGCAACGATCATTCCTTACTAATAGTAATAATGGGGTTAGGGAACAGGGGAAGCTAGCTTTAGATGCGAAACATGTAGGTAGGCTTTGCATAACGTGACCAATGTCATATTATGACACTGTGTTTGTGGGGACGAGTGAGTATAAACATGTGTTTTTGTTTCAGAATAAATGGACTTTCATGCTAAATGGAATGGATCAAGCGATCCCAGGGGTCTATTATATTTGTGGACTTAGTGCTTATTACCGTCTTCCAAAGGGATGGTATGGGACATGTTATTTGGGAATAGTTTTTCCAAAGATTTATCAACTAGATGATTTAAAGAAATTTCCAAAAGTGACGGAATTACTTTGTGCTAGACAAAAGAGAGAAACTGTTGCTGGTGTAGTAGGAGACATATTTGGAGCAATAATTCCTTCAGTGGGAGTTGTTTTGAACTCCAGAAAGATTCGAAAGTTGTCTACTATTGTGGATAACATGCTGACAAACTTCACAGGGGCTATACTCCTGATGGATACTGAACTTGCTGCGGCGAGGGCTATGACTCTTCAAAATAGGCTAGCTTTAGACATTCTTTTAGCAAAAAGTGGCGGAGTCTGTAAGATGCTCAATGAGCGCCACTGTTGTGCCTACATACCGGACAATAGTAATGAGATTTGAAGTATGCGTACTAACCTAACAAGAGATAGTGCAGATTTGAAGGAACAGAAAGAACCAGGAGTCTGGGAAAAGGTTGGAGAAGGATTTGCACGTGTGGGAAGTTGGTTTAGTGGTCTTTGGCATGGTTTTTTGGGAAAACTAATACAGGGAATAGTAATTGTTTTGCTTGTTTATTCAGACTCTGGGTACTAAGCAGAAGTAAAATAAAATGGGCAAAATATAAAGCGAGGAGGGAGGAAAAGAAAAGGGAGAAAATGTTCAGAGCAATATACGAAAAGGCGAAGCAGAAAGAGGAAATCGAAATGAAGGAATTGAAAAGGTGAAGGATTGTTTAAGAATAGATGTGTGTGATGACAAGTGTCATCAGAGGAGGGATTGTTGTAGGGTAGTTATTATAATCAAAATTAACATGAAATGTTTGCAATTTTTTTTTTTAATAATGAATTTTTATTGATTTTGCAATAAAATAAAGTAATACAAAACAAACATACAATTATATACTAAAAATAAAGTAACAAGGCGCCAATGGGCACCAAACAGTGGTCAGCTCCAAAGCCCCAGACAGCACCTTGAGTAGATAGACGGTACATGTCAATACCAATGTGCCACGTATGTGTCTCATTTCCCTCCAAAGGAGTTGGTGGAGTGTGTAAGGGTTCTTCTTTCCACTGTGTCGGTCCGCATCCCAGGGGGTTAAAATGTCATTCCGTCCCACTTCCCCCAGATCTTGTTATACTTACTCGGACACCCTCTAACCTCATATACGAGCTTTTCACATTGGGCACACCAGTCCATTCCCCTCCTCCATTTGGTCAGGGCCGGAGCCATAGTGGCTTTCCAGTCCGCCACGATGTCTCTTTTGGCCACTAGGCATGCCACCCCCAGCCAGGTACGTTCTGCTCTACGTAGTCCCGATTCTCCCATAACCGCTAATAGGGATGTCAATGGTGTCAGCGCCACGTCAACTTGCAGAATCAACAAGACCTCACGCGAGATCATCTTCCAATATGTACTGATAACCGAGCATGACCACACCATATGGAAAAAATCACCTTTAGGGCTCATACAGCGGGGACAATCAGCCGTAGGCCGGAGTCCTGCTCTGTGCAATCTGGAGGGTGCAAGGTAAGCAGTATGAAGATAATATGTCTGTACTAGTCGGAGACGTGTCGTCATAGTCAGGGAGTGGGGAGCTGCCAAAGCTTCAGTCCAGTCCTCCTCCTCAAGAGGGCCCACCCATCCCTCCCATTTCTGACGAAGTTCCTCCAGGGAGCAGGCCGTAGTAGAGATTAATGTGCCATACACCTGGGAGACACCTCCCCTGCCCAGATTCCCCATCAGAGCCCTCCTCTCCATAGGACTGCTTACGGGTATGCTATTCCCTGGCTGGACCTGCGCCAGAAGGGCATGTCGTACTTGGAGGTACTTGTGGAACTGTGTCTTATTTAGTGCAAAGATTTCTTGGAGATCCTCAAAGGAACGCATGCTCGTGCCCTCCCATACATCACCCAGAGTAGAGATGCCTATAATATCCCATTTCTGGAATCCCTCAAGACCCACAACTTCACCCAAGCAGGTCCCCTGCCACAGTGGGGTCTGCTGAGTAAGGCGTCCCAACCATCCCGAGATCTTTTGAGCCGTCCGCCATCCCTGCAGCACCACCCCTGTCACCCCAGGGGTCTCACGAGTGATCTTACCACCATATAAGGCGTCAAAGATCTTGGGGTAGGTCAATGTCTGGAGTTCCAGACGGTACGCCGGATCTGTCCAACCCCCCCCCAACCAGTCGTTGATCACTAGTAGTTGCGTCGCCAGGTGGTAGTAATGGACATTAGACATTCCCAAGCCCCCTTCATTAACATCTCTCTGACAGGTTTTAAGCGCTAGCCGGGGACGGGTACCACTCCATAGAAATTGGCGTGCTAGCGAGTCCATGTCTCTAAACCATTTCATGGGGATAGGGTTAGGATAGTTTTGAAGGAGGTAGAGAAGTCTGGGAAGGGCCATCATCTTATAGAGTGCGATTCTTCCCAGTAAATTAAGAGGAAGGTCCTTCCAACGTTGAAGATCGTCTTTGATTCTTCTGGTTAAAGGTGTGACATTGAGCTCCCATGCTAATTCAGGGAGCATTGCGACATGCACCCCCAGGTATTTGAAGCTATTTCTTCGCACTGGAATACTTTGTTGCCAGTCCATACAATCTCTAGATTGATGGAGCGGAACCAACAGGGATTTTTGGGGGTTTAGGGCGAGACCCGATGCCTCCGAGAAGACATCCAGAATTTGCATGATACGGGGACCGCTCCTGGCCGGATTGGCTATGTATAATAGGACATCGTCCTCATAAAGTGCCACACGGTCTTCTGGACACACTGGCCAAGACCAGCCTTCCATCAGAGGATCCTCTCGAAATAACTTCGCCAGGGGTTCTATTATTAATGCAAAGAGTAAGGGGGATAGTGGACATCCTTGTCTGGTACCACGCCCGATCGGGAACACCCCTGAGACCACTCCGTTTACTTGGACCTGAGCCGTCGGATTAGAGTAGAGCAGTCCCACAAGACCTCGGAACTTGGGTCCAAGGCCGTTTTTAATAAGTACTTGTTTAAGATAGGACCAATCCACTGTATCAAAGGCCTTCTCGAAATCAAGTAAGAGCAGCGCTAGAGGGGTGTGTGACAGGATTTTACGGTGTGCTAAGGCTAAATGTAGACGCCTAATACAGTGCCTGGTGCTCCGCGTAGGCATGAAGCCGCATTGGTCAGGGTGCACCAAGACGGGCATTGCCTCTTTTAATCTATTGGCAAGGATCAAGGCTAGCACCTTGATCTCAGTGTTGAGGAGGGAGATAGGCCGATAAGCCGAGCAATTTGGCGATGGGGGCTGGGACTTCGGGATTACTACTATTGTAGCAAGGTCAATCCCTGAGGGGAAGTGACCTTTCTGCTCGGCTTCTCTATACATCTCAAGTAAGTGTGGGGCCAGAATGTCACTACATTTCTTGTACAGTTCCGCAGGAAACCCATCCGGACCTGGTGTCTTGCTTGAAGCCAGACTGGCAATCGCACTCGTTACTTCCGCTAGGTCAAGTGCTTCGTCCAGCCTGTCCCTAGTCGCCTGAGACACTCTGGCGAGTGTTATGTCGTTCAGGAGGGGGGAAGCTTTTTCAACCGTAGGCCGGGGGTGTTCTGCGTATAGGCATGCATAATAGGAAGCAAAACTCTGTGCAATCTCGATGGGTGTCTTGTGAAGGGTACCTGTGTTATCTCTAATTTCGGGAATGATTCTGTTAGCTAAGGGTCGAGTGGCCAACCAGTGTAAGAGCTTCCCATTTTTGTCCCCCCAGCCATAAATTCGGGCGGACGACGCCCTCCACATATGCTTCGCTGACTCAAGTGTTAGGTGTTTAATTTCCTCTCGGACCCTGGTGAGCTGCCTCAATGTGGGGATGTCGGATAAGACTGCTTGCTGACGTTCCAGTTTTAACGCTACCACTTCTAACTCGGACACACGTGACTCACGAATGCGCTCACGTGCTCGCAAGAGGCACTTAGCCTGCCCTCTCAAGGTAGCCTTGTAGGCAGCCCATAGCGTGCCTGACGACTGGACTGTTCCCACATTCAGTTCAAAGTACTGCGTGAGACGATCTCTAATCTCGAGGACACAATCTTCATCTTGCAAGAGCCAAGCATTTAGGCGCCATACCGGGCGCCTGGTGAGGTCTACCCCGCCCAGTCGGACTCGCACCGGTGCGTGATCCGAAACCCCATGGGACAGTATCTCTGCTCCCGTGACACCGGAGAAGTCCATGGCCGGCATAAATATTAGATCAATTCTAGAGTGTGTCTGATGGGCAGCAGACGTGTGCGTATATTGACGCTCCATAGGGTGCCAAGTTCTCCACACTTCACATAGGCCTAGGCTGTCTGCCCAACTCTTAAGGCCTGTGGCTCGGGCCGACCTGCCCGCTGTAACATCTCCTGACACATCTAATCTAGGGTCTAGAACCGCATTAAAGTCTCCTCCTACGATTGTGATTCCTTGGGGGAGTCCCGCCACCACATGTCGAAGTGAACATAAGAAGGTGTCAAATCCCGCTGGGGGGGCATATACGCATACAAGATTCAATGTCACGCCACGAAGTAGTCCTGAGACTACTATGAATCTGCCTTGTGGATCGGATCTCGTAGATGTTACCACCATGGACAGTGAGCGATGAAGCAGGATACCTACCCCTCTTGATCCCCTAGAGAAGCCTGCATGATAGACCCTATCAAATCCCCCTCGGGCCAACATAGGGCATTTAGTTCCCATGAGGTGTGTTTCCTGCAATAGGGCTACCAATGGGGAATATCTACGGAGAGTGTTAATTACTGCAGATCTCTTGATCTTATCTAGCAGCCCGTTCACATTCCAAGAAATGATTTGTGTCAATGTGGACCAGACGTGGGTTGCGTAGGAGTCTTACAGCTTTGGATGCCAGTCAGTGGGCTAAGGAATGACCAATTAAAACTTAATAACCCAATACTCAAAATACATCTAACTAACCCTAACTTAACCTTCCTCCCCCAAAACCGCCCCCCACCCCATACTCCCACCCAGGAAGCATCTGTCGCCCTAACCGTCAACCAAAACAAGACAGCCATAAGGACTGCCATAGGAGTGGAGTGATGGACCCCTCCATTAAGACGGATCATTTACAATTATTCACTAGAAGTCAAGCCATATTTTACAGTACTTGAGGGGAGCCTGTATCCCCGCTGTAGCCCATCACGGGTTTCTTCAAGGTGGACCAGACTCTCCAAACTTCCCCATGCGCTCCATTCGGGGCTCCATGGAACATGTCAGCCAAGCGCTGGGGATTGACTCAGACGGCCCTCCTCCTCGGCCTGCGCCTGAATCTGTCCCGTCGGAGACTCAACGGGCAACCCTCCCATTTGTGGGCCAGCCTCTCCCACCGCCTCTCCGTTCACAGAAGTGTCCAAGTGTCCTCGTCTTCCTCTTCGAGACCTAGTACGTTTACGACCCCGCCAGGGCCCACCAGCGGGGGGGGATCCCCCCGGAAGGGCTCCCCTCTTCGCGCCGCCGGGCCCCTCCGAGCCCCGACGCCCTCCTCAGTCAGCCAGTCCCATGCCTCTTCCGGGGAATCGAAGAAGTACGCCTTGTCTGCCATAATAACTTTGAGTCTCGCAGGAAAAAGGAGCATGTACGAAAGCTGCATCGCCCTAAGTTTTTGTTTCACTTGCTCATATGAGCGGCGGCGGACCTGGACCTCCCGGGTATAGTCTGGAAATACTAAGATTTTGTAGTTGTCCCACTGAAGATTTTCAGAGCGCCTCGCCTCTTTGAGGATATTGTCACGATCTCTAAAGTTGAGGATTCGGGCAATCATCGGCCGTTTTGGACCGCCCGGAGGGGGGCGAGGACCAAGGGCCCTGTGCGCACGTTCCACTGCAAACCAAGGTGAAAGAGATTGGTCTGGCATCCAGCTTTTGATCCATTGCTCTAAAAATTCTGTGGCTTTATCCTCTTCCGCGCCTTCCGGGAATCCTACAAAACGTAGGTTGTTTCGTCTCGATCGATTTTCCGCATCTTCTGCCCGGCTATGTAATTCTGCTGTTCGAGTTTGTAACTGGGCCACCTTGGTTCTAAGGTCAGCTAGTTCGTCTTCGTTGCAAGAGACTCTGCCCTCCACGTTAGTGATCCGATTTGCCGCATTTCTGAGGTCCTGCCTGATAAGGCCCATCTCCTCACGCACCTCTCCGATTTTAGTCTCTACAGCTGATTGCGAAGACTGGATTGCCAGGAGGATGGCATTCACTCCGTCTGGTGTTGGGTCCCCCGCGGCTGTCTCTCCGCCCCCTCTCGGACCTGTTGGCTTTGCAAATTGATCAATCTTTGGTTGAGAGGGTGGAGGGTGTTTACTTGCTCTGTCTTTCCCCATGTTATCTCGGAGGGAGGGGATGGAGAACCCAGATCGAATTATGCAGCTCTTCCGTCCAAATTCAGCACCCTAAGCGCATCTACAGGGAAGACACAGCGGTCGGGCCCCAACAGGGTATGCCAGCGAAATATGTCAAGGACCTTTGAATTTGTTGGCTTCCACTCAGTCATGTGTAGCTGGATTACCCCGTGGCCGGTTTCTTCTCCTATCAGACAGTTTTGGAAAGACGGGAGGTCGTGGGGGCCCGATGACCATCCGCGAGCCCCAGCGCGTCGCAATTAAATTCCCATCTCCGAGGTTATTGGCGTGCTTTATCAAAATTGCGGCTGTGGAATAGGGGCAAGCCTTTGGGGAGTCTCTTTAAAATTAGGGATTGTGAATCGCAGGGCACAGCCTTAGTGTTCAGGCCCGCTGCGCCCTACTGAGTTCCCATTACGCTGCTTACTTATGGGGAGGGGAGCCCCGATCTCTCTTCTCCCCTCCTCCTCTCCTCTCTGGCGTGAAGGGCAACTGCGCTCCTGCGCGGGCGGACCAGGGGGGGCCGCGGGCGTCCACTTCACCCCGGTCGCCCAGGATCAGCGGCCGTGCCGCACAGTCACGTCCTCGTAGCCGCACAGCTCACCTCCTCCACGTCGTCCTCGCTACTCTCCCCTCGCATAGGCAGGGTATCACAAGCCGGCCCGTGGGCTCCGGACTGCAGAATCCGGTCCAGACGCCCTCCGTAGGACACTCCGCGCGGTCTTCTTAGCGGGCAAGCCCCTGTCCAGGGGCCCGACCACGTCCACTCGAGTCAGGCAGGGGAGCCCCTCTCCCGGGGCTCACTCTCTCCGGGCCTCTCGCCGGGCCCACGGGTCCAGCACCTCATAGTCCGGCCCTCCGAGGACCAACGGAGAACGCCGGCTTCGTCGCTCTCCCGTCCCCCGGGGACACCAGGTTTCAGCTCGCCCCAGGCACTCCAGCCCCGCACACGGCACCGGCGCCGGAGGAGGCCCCGTCAGCGGGCGGGCTCCAACGCCGAGGCGCTTCCCGGCGCCGTCAGCCCGGCCGCCATCTTAGGAGACCCACCGACCCGGTCGCATCCAGCCTTCACAGCTCTCACGGCTCGGACTGAGCCAGCGCTCGCGCCGGAGGCCTCTCCGAGGTCCGGGAGCTCACAGGGGCGGCCAGGGCAGCATGGTAGACCTCTCGATGGCGGCTTCTGAGGGCGGATGACGGAGGGGTCCAGAGCACTCTCAGAGTGCGACCGCCATCTTGACGCCCGAAGCCACGCCCCCATGTTTGCAAATTAATGCCTAATGATGCCGCATAGAAATTGTATTACTGTATTTTACTAAATGCGTGTTTGAAATGTGCCCATGGGGAGTGGCCACCAATGTATACCATGATTTATGAAATTGACTAATAATGAATTATTAATTTACTAATGTGTGATTTATGTTAGCATTAAGAATTACATGTTAAGGTTTTTGCTGAATTAATTTCTAGGCCTTAGTTAGCATGAGGCTCGGCTTAGCTGCCGGTCACATATTAAATATGTTTTTCTAACGTGCAATGTGCTGCCTTGCTGAAGGACATGTAGCCGTACTTTTCCAGAAGCTAGAAGATGTGTGTAACCGTAGTAAATTCTTTCTCATGAGACTCGACTTGCTCAAGGAGACATTCTTGCTGAATGCAACAGTGTAAACTTGCAACAGGTACAAGGTCGCCTGAACTGGTAAAGACAATGGAACCACTGACTGAGCCTGAGAGTCAAAAATTTGTACCTGACATTCTACCCGTTGGAGACGTCAATTACAGGAGCCAATAAACTACGTGAGAACTGTTCAAAAGTGACAATTCTAATGAGGTGATTACCTGATCATTGGATGGAGATAATGGTGCACCAAATTTTGCCCAATTGGAAATTAAGGGAATGTACAACAAATTTGATATAATCGTATGACACGAGGAGAAATCAGCCATTACATGACTTTGCTATTGCCTAGACACTTTGGCAGAGTGCCGCGGAAGCACCGCCAACAGGCTGGCAGTGCTTCATGGGCAATTCTGACCGCGGCGGTAAAGCTGCGGTCAGAAAAAGGCAACCGGCGGTTTCCCGCCGGTTTACCCCTGCCCCAAAGAATCCTCCATGGCGGCGCTGCTCGCAGCACCGCCATGGGGATTCCTACCCCCTTCCCGCCATCCTGGTCCTGGCGGTAAAAACCGCCAGGAACAGGATGGCGGGAACGTGTGTCGTGGGGCCCCTGGGGGCCCCTGCACTGCCCATGCTACAGGCATGGGCAGTGCAGGGGCCCCCTAACAGGGCCCCATAATGACTTTCAGTGTCTGCCTAGCAGACCCTGAAAATCGCGACGGGTGCCACTGCACCCGTCGCACCCCTTCAACTCCGCCGGCTCCATTCGGAGCCGGCTTCATTGTTGAAGGGGCTTTCCTGCTGGGCCAGCGGGCGGCCTTCTGGCGGTCGCCCGCCAGTCCAGCGGGAAAGTCAGAATGACCGCCGCGGTCATTTGACCGCGGTACAGTCTTCTGGCGGTTCCCGCCAGGCGGGCGGCTTCCGCCGCCCGCCGGGGTCGGAATGACCCCCTTTGTTACTCTGTCTTAAAGACTTTGCAGTTTAATTCTTCGAACCATCCTTATCTTTGTCCTGCCCGATTCATACTTTTCCTCCTTATGAGGGAAGTGCCCTGTATTGCCTGTCTTGCTGAACTTTGCTGTGTTTCCTGGCCGATGGCGAATCAACTGATATCCTGAGGACGAAGACCGACTCTGTATGCTGACCCAATATGGAGGGTAACTATATGATAATGAAATTGTAATTGTCTGTTTGCCTTTCCTTTCTAGGTACCAACTGCTACATTTTGATAGAGACCTTAGTTAGATGTTTTCTAAATTTGTGTTGACAAATTGTTTTGCATGAAGCCCAACATGCTAATGCTAATTCGAGGTTAGTTAAGGAGTTCATTAAACGGACGCAAATAGACAAATGACAGAAATAATGCTTTGTTGAATAATGCGTTAATGATACCCTGCTGAAGATAATCCATTGTTGACGTGGTGTTTTGTTCTGTAGTTTATGATCTTTGCTTTAATGAAATCTTATTCGAGTTGCCATATTGTGACATTACTGATGTGCTTTCTGGTTTTGAGACTAATAGATTTGCTAGTAGAGTGTAACCAATAGGGAATAAAATAACGTGAATCTTACCAATTTCATGTGGTTATTCATGGTTGAAAGGTCATGGTGTGGTCAAACCTTATTGATGCATTTATCTAGATTGGTTTATCTTCACATATTGAATATTGAGAAAATTATTGACCTAGTTATTTATATGCTGATTAGTTGTCTCGTCCTAAGGTGTCTTCAATCGGGGTAAAAAGATTAATTGGCCTAAAACGAGTCCCAGACAAGTAAATGATCTAAGACGGGACGCGTTAACATATCTGAGCGTGGAGTGATAGTCAAAAAAGGTCAGTTAACTTAGAGGTGTGTTGTTGCATGTTTGTTACCCTCAGTCTGTCTGCAGAATACTACTATCAAAGTAGAACGTGGCAGATCAGTGAGCCAGACGTTTGATAACAACATTGCTTTGGCTGTGTTATGTGATGTTATTTCAATTTGTAGAGGTTGGCTAATCACCAGTGAGGGTGTCCAGGTCCTAAGTAGGAGTGTAGGCCTTGTGGAACTCTTAGTCAAACAGCCAGGTTTTTAGCTTCCTCCAAAAGTTGAGAAGTGATGGGGACATCCTGATGTGTTGCAGGAGGTTATTCCAGGACTTAGTGGTAATCTAGTAGAAAGACCATCCACTGGAATGGCTTTTGTGGACTCTGGAAACTTGTGCGATGGAGAGAGATGCTGTGCTTTTATTTTTGGGTACTTAAACTATATTTTGACTTTACATAAATTGTCCAGTTCAACCCCTGATAAAGCCAGTACTGTAGGGTGTATCCATGTTGCTGTTTAAGAGGTCGGGTATTCTTTTATTATAGGGATTAATTTAAGGTAGCTACCTGACATGCCAGATTGATGGATGTGACAAAGGATTTAGCTCCAGTGGTGTGTTTTCAGATGACACATTTAAACAGAGTTATATAGTAACTGTTTACAATGAACCAACTGTTGTTTTTGTAGCAGGCTGCTTGGTTGACAAAATGGTAATGGTAAAATTACCCTTGCAAGGACCCACAGGGTCCCCTGTTTGACGGAGGGGTGGCAATCTGTGGTGCCTTTGCACACATTGTAATTTGTCAGCTAGGCATCTGGAGAATATGGCAAATAATAATCTCTAAATCTCTATGTGTCATGTGAGGACTATTAATAATTGTAAAACTCTTTTTATTAAGTTTTATTTAGGTCCTTTTAACCATGTGATACACACATCACAATTGCATTGCTTCTTTGTGCATCATTGACATTATTCCTATGTATTTATGTATTTGGTCATAAAAACAAATTCTAGTGTGGCAACAGATGGCATATGTGGTCACATGTTATATCTTAAGACCAATTAGACTTGTTGGAAAATTCTTCTTTATAAAACTGTTATTGCCTTAGTAGGTGATACACCCATGTGTTCTACATTTTAATCATTACTCTCTTCTCAGAGGCTGGACAACTTATATCTTCTAAATATCACTATTGTGTTTCAAGGATCTTTTTCTAGCCTACCCTAAAAGTTATGTATAACCTTGTCCCACATTCCAGCGATGTCCAGGAAACCAGTACTCACCTTGCGCAGGACCCCAACATGATTCAGGTCTATAAAATCCAATTGTGCCTAGAGTGGTTTCAAAATGTGTTGCCATCTGCTCTCTGTACTCTCTAATCACCTGGGATTTCCATGTAAAAAAAAAGAAGTCTGCCACCTCAGCGTCACAGTGGGGGCAGGTCATTTTCTGGAGCTCAAAATTAATATTGAGTTGCTGGGGTTTTAATTACATCTGATGAGGATAATTGAACTGTGTGTACTTGAGGCATGTGTTTCTAAAGACCTATTGTGTGTACATATATTTTCTACTCTTTTCCTTGTCTTCCAGTTCCCTTTCACGTTTTGTGTTCCAAGGCACTCTTGCCTTATACTGTAGAGTAGTACTCAAGCCATTTTGTTCACCATTTAATAAAACCTTCCTGGAGTCCAGAGTAAGGGAGTCCAACTCTGGTAAATTATCTTTAAGAGAAGTAGCAAGGGTGGGCTCTGCTTTTGGCATGAAATGTAAGATGAATTCATGTCAAAAATCTGGCAAATGGCCTACACTTTATTAAGAAAAAGTTAGCGGAGGCATCACAGTTTTCTTGTGAGGCAGACTGAGCAATTTTGTTATAAGTGGGGTTTGCCATTGCCGCTGCAAACTTTATTTAAAGTCAAAATGCAATTATTATTCAAATATATGGTAAATGCAAATCTTGTTTGAGGTAACTATACTGTTGTAAACCTTGCACATAAATAAGGTGCCGAATTAAGTTAGCCTAATCCATAATGCCATATTAAAAGAAAAATAATGCATTACCACTGAAAGGCCTGTTTTTTCACATTGTGCAAGATGTTTATCTTCTAGTTTCTGCAGATGTTGCTACTTTAGAAGCCTACTATTAGCTAGTGTACAGACACTCCTTTTGTATTAGACAGCTGATAGGAAGGTTCTCACCAGGAGGATAATTTGTGACTGGAAGAAAACAATGTTGTAATTTATCAAGGATTACTGCCTGAAAGTCCTCTATGCTCTAGTGAGAAAATGGGGAGTTTGCTTATTCCGATCTATTGGAGGATGAAGACGACGAAAATAAATAACGTTGCAATGTAGAATTTGTTTATATTAGTCTGTGTTCCTTGAGTAGCTCTCAGAACCCCAGATGCTAAGGAACCAGATTTCTGTTCCTGACTCTCTGAATATTCGTCTTTGAGTTTCTGATGCCTTCCCTTCATGAGAAGTGGCATTACTTAGATTTTCTTTGATTGTCTGCTGATATCTTGTAACATAAACTTTTCATGCTTGCACATAGATTTCTGTCTCATCAGAACTTTTAATTACGTTTCTGAGCCAACACATTTTTTCTCCCTCCTTACGTCAAATTAATTTAGACTAGGGAATTTCCTTTATGGAACACGATTATTGTGTCATTACTATTTTGACTCTGATACTAACAAACTTTTCTTCTATTTCATAATTAAATATAGATTGATGGATTATATTATTAACTTTTAATGTTGAAATCTAAAGATTAATGCCTAAAGAAGAAATTGATGAAAGACTAAATGATTTGAAAATAAAACCCTTTAGCTCACATTAACTATCTTTATTGACTAAATTTAAAGTCTTTAACAATTCATTGTAGATGATTGTTCCTCATTCCTCTCGGTTGATGAACAAGGGTCCATACAACCAATGGAGGGGAATATTTAATGATTAAGCCTGAAGGCTGAGATATGGAAAATCCCGCACCCTCAAATGGTAGTGAGAGGACAGTCACAAAAGAGAGGAGCTGAAATAAATTAGCTCAACTTAGAATTGCCCATGTCCTTTAAGCCTAAAGCCTGAACTTGAAGACTGAAGAATTTGCAGTTTCGAACGGGGTTGCAGTGGTGAAGGTGTGAGTATTAATAGGGTTATGTGTCATCCTTATCCTGTTGAGCTTATGTGTTTTGTGAAATAGCAGTGTCTATAGTTAGATGTTGAGCTGTTGAAATTGCTATCGGACTCCTAAGAGTGTCAGATCCTAGGATAGTTGAAAAATAAAAATATGTTATTTGTCTGATGAAGGTTTGTGGTGCAGATTCATGAGGTACCATCAACTTTACAAATGAGATAGGGACCATAACAATTTGTTTGTATTAATATTGGTTGGTATTAGTAGAACCTATTGTGAAAAGGGAAAGAGATGTCAGTCAAGGTGATCTCCTGCTGGAGCTAGGTCTTACCCAGCTATAACTACTGAAAAGTTAAAAAGAATCAGAAACAGGGAAATGATGATGAGGAAGCTGCAAGCTAAGCAGACACGGATAGTGATTCAGGGGATGAAATTTTAGAAGCCTTGTTGTCTTCACATCCACCTCCATATGTGGCTCCCACAGTAAATACACACAGGGGCTCATTATGTGTTCAGCGGACAGTTTACACCATCTGCCGAACTTCAGATGGGGAGGTTGCCGCAATACAGGTTACCTCCGCGCCAGCCCCATTAAGAGTTTCCCACTAGGTCAGGGGGTGAAAACCTGAGTTTCCGCCCGCTGGCCTAGTGCGAAACAGCCTACAGAATCGTCTCCGGCTAATAATCAAGCTAGCAGCAATGCTGTAGAGCACAGGTGCATCAGCACCCTTGCAATGTTCACTGTCTGCAAAGCAGACAGTAAACATTGTGATGTTGCTGGCCGGGGGCCCTGCACCAGTTCTCTGCCAGCATTTTCATGGCAGTTGTACCGCATGAAACTGCTGGTAGAGAGTGGGGTCGTAATCCCCAGGGCAGCGCCGCTTGCAGTGCTGCCCTGGCAGATTAGCACCGTTGCCACCTCCAGACCATCGGGATCTCCAATTCTGGCAGAGCTGGCGGCTCCCTGGCAGCTAGACCACTAGGGTTGTGGTGAGGCTCTCCGACCGCCGCATTGGCAGTGGTCGGACTGCAATCCACGAGTCTGGCAGTCTAGTAACCGCCAGACTCGTAACGAGGCCGGTAGTGTTACAACCACTAGTGCTATGGTACCTACAGCCCCTACTGTTCTAAGCACAATTTACATTGATAGACCACTACTGATTGTTCCTGAACCTACTGAAACAGCCTCTACTGTAATTGTTACTGCTTCAATTATAACTGTTATGCCCCAGTGTTACAACTTGTATCAGCACAGACATTGGCAATGTTGGTTACTACTGCACCAATAAGCATTTTTCTAAACACTCTTGCTATAGGTGCAGTAGGAGTAGTAACTGTGACAGGGTTTAACCTGGTATTGCAGAATTCACAGATTGTTGTTTGAACACTACTGCAAAATGTTCAAAAGTTAAGAGAAGGGAGGATAATTGTCTTCATAACACCAGTTGCACAAGGAGAAAAAGGACAATCTGATGACAAGGTTTGAAGAGATTTCAGAAATCAGAAAATAAGAAGGTGAGAGAGACTGAGAGACCCTCTACTAACCAGGAAAAGTCAAGACCCTTAAATGTGCCAAAATTGAGGTTAGAATTTGAGGAAATTATCAGAAGGTGCTAAGATATTTCACATCTGAATCAATATCAGGAAAATGAACTGATATACTAAAGTGAAGAAATTACAAGACATGCAGCTGGCACCCAAGATAAATAAACTGAATTGGCAAGAAAATAAGAGGTGGACCTTTCTTAAAGTGTTCTCTAACAGAATAACTTCAGGGTACAACTAGATGATGAAGCTATTGTGACAACGAGGAATGAGAGTACAAACTGCAGAATTAGTAAAGGACATCTGCAAATGGAGTGATTTTGATAAAGTAAGTAGGCAAAGAAACAGGTTAAGAAAGAGAATCAAACAGGTAACACAGAAATGGATGGTAAGCCACCACCAGCACTCCCAGATGAAGATGAAACTTTAACTTTCCCTATGAGGGAGCTACCAGGTGACGGATATGTCCATGTACCATGCGGTAGAGGTAGCCTTGCCCCATTTATGAACAATTTTTGAAAGTTAAGATAGAATTCTGTACAGTGGTATACAGATTTGTAAACATATTGACGGTTGTATGGACAGACTTGAACATTTTCCTTGATACTGTGGTATCGAGTGATCTGTGGGCTGAATGTAAAATAGCTGTACAATGACCACCTACTGAGCCTCCAAGAGATGCATGTGAATGTAATGATGTGATTACCTTTTTGAAGGGAAAAGGTCCAGCAAAAGATATTGATTGGCGAAGTTTCAATAACAAATATGGATTGGCCAAAGATCAAAAGAACTACTAAAGAAGCTAAAGAATCAGTGCATGCTTACTTTGAGCAATTGTTGCAGGTGTTTAAACAACACATTGGACAAGAAGATCCCAAGAAACAAGATATGGGGAGTACAGTTCATTGGTGGGTTGTGACCTGAGATCAGTATGCACATACAACAGAATTTGATTTGTAGGCAGACAAAGGGGGTGATTCTAACCCTGGCGGTCGGTGTTAAAGCGGCGGCCAACCCGCCAACAGGCTGGCGGTCAAAAAAATGGAATTCTGACCCTGGCGGGAACCGCCAACACAGGCAGCCACTTTAACACTCCGACCGCCACGGCGGTACAAACAAACAGCGCGGCGGTCACCGCCAACAGCCAGGCGGCAGACAATGTACCGCCCACACTATCACAACTCACCAATCCGCCACCTTTTCCGGGGCGGGAGCACCGCCGATAAAAACACGGCGGAAACAGACTACGAACGGGAAAATGCACACCACTACGCACTCCAGGAGGAAGGAGGACAGCATGGAACCCGAATTAAACATCCTACCTACTCTCGTCTACCTTCTCATCTACCACGAGTACGAAGTCCGGCGCAGACGACAACGGTGAGTACTGCACCTACGACACACGGGAGGGGGAGGACGAAAGGTTACGGCCACACACATATGCGACCCCCCCCCCAACTATGTACACACCAATGCAGAGCAACAAGTCACAGTGACACCACCCAAACACCCCTGAAAAATGCTATGACATAATCAAATTTGGAATAAATATTTATGTACCAAAAAGCTCCTGAAAATTATTGTACAACCATGAAAGATATTTACAAGAAAACAAATGATATACACATCAGTGTATAACTGAAGTAACAAGTCCTGCACATCCTACGAATTCATCATGTCCGTGGGCCAAAGTTTTGAGAAACAAGGGCAAAGCCCACACAGGAGACCTGAGTCCTTTGGAGAGAACACTGCAGGGGCATCAGATGTAAAAACTACAGGCACCTCAGGGGGAAGGGAAGGGGGGGGCACCACAGCCACATGAGTCCACGACGCCAGATCCACGAGGAGCCACCATGCCCACTGTACCATCCTGGGGAGTGCAAAGCCACAGTCTCTCAATGTCTCTACAGTGGGTGGGCTGCCCACTGTACCATCCTGGGGAGTGCCAAGCCACAGTCTCTCAATGTCTCTACAGTGGGTGGGCTGCCCACTGTACCATCCTGGGGAGTTCCAAGCCACAGTCTCTCAATGTCTCTACAGTGGGTGGGCTGCCCACTGTACCATCCTGGGGAGTGCAAAGCCACAGTCTCTCAATGTCTCTACAGTGGGTGGGCTGCCCACTGTACCATCCTGGGGAGTGCAAAGCCACAGTCTCTCAATGTCTCTACAGCCACAGTCCATCAGGTGGATGACAGTCTCCACTGGTCATGGAGGAGGCATGGTGGGCACAGTGAACCATAAACAGTGCTTGAGACGGCGGTGCCCAGCGGAGCGGTGCTTGAGAAGAAGGGCCCAGCGGAGCCGTGCTTGAGACGGCGGTGCCCAGCGGAGCGGTGATTGAGATGAAGGGCCCAGCGGAGTGGTGCTTGAGACGGCGGTGCCCAGCGGAGCGGTGCTTGAGATGAAGGGCCCAGCGGAGCGGTGCTTGAGACGGCGGTGCCCAGCGGAGCGGTGCTTGAGACGGCGGTGCCCAGCGGAGCGGTGCTTGAGATGAAGGGCCCAGCGGAGCGGTGCCTGAGACGGCGGTGCCCACCGGAGCGGTGCTTGAGATGAAGGGCCCAGCGGAGCGGTGCTTGAGATGAAGGGCCCAGCGGAGCGGTGCTTGAGACGGCGGTGCCCAGCGGAGCGGTGCTTGAGATGAAGGGCCCAGCGGAGCGGTGCTTGAGACGGCGGTGCCCAGCGGAGCGGTGCTTGAGATGAAGGGCCCAGCGGAGCGGTGCCTGAGACGGCGGTGCCCAGCGGAGCGGTGCTTGAGATGAAGGGCCCAGCGGAGCGGTGCTTGAGACGGCGGTGCCCAGCGGAGCGGTGTTTGAGATGAAGGACCCAGCGGAGCGGTGCTTGAGACGGCGGTGCCCAGCGGAGCGGTGCTTGAGATGGCGGTGCCCAGCGGAGCGGTGCTTGAGAAGAAGGGCCCAGCGGAGCGGTGCTTGAGAAGAACGGCCCAGAGGAGCGGTGCTTGAGAAGAAGGGGCCAGCGGAGCGGTGCTTGAGATGAAGGGCCCAGCGGAGCGGTGCTTGAGAAGAAGGGCCCAGCGGAGCGGTCCTTGAGATGGCGGGGCCCTCTTCAGCGGTGCCTATCTTCACGGCGGGGCCCTCTTCAGCGGTGCTCTTCTGCAGGGCGGGCCCTCTTCAGCGGTGCCTATCTTCACGGCGGGTCCCTGTTCAGCGGTGCTCTTCTGCACCGCGGGCCCTGTTCAGCGGTGCTCTTCTGCACCGCGGGCCCTGTTCAGCGGTGCTCTTCTGCACGGCGGGGCCCTGTTCAGCGGTGCTCTTCTGCACGGCGGGCCCTGTTCAGCGGTGCTCTTCTGCACGGTGGGGCCCTGTTCAGCGGTGCTCTTCTGCAACGCGGGCCCTGTTCAGCGGTGCTCTTCTGCACGGCGGGGCCCTCTTCAGCGGTGCCTATCTTCAAGGCGGGGCCCTCTTCAGCGGTGCCTATCTTCACGGAGGGGCCCTCTTCAGCGGTGCTCTTCTGCACGGCGGGCCCTCTTCAGCGGTGCCTATCTTCACGGCAGGGCCCTCTTCAGCGGTGCTCTTCTGCACGGCGGGCCCTCTTCAGCGGTGCCTATCTTCACGGCGGGGCCCTGTTCAGCGGTGCACTTCTGCACGGCGGGCCCTGTTCAGCGGTGCTCTTCTGCACGGCGGGGCCATGTTCAGCGGTGCTCTTCTGCACGGCGGGCCCTGTTCAGCGGTGCTCTTCTGCATGGCGGGGCCCTCTTCAGCGGTGCCTATCTTCACGGCGGGGCCCTCTTCAGCGGTGCCTATCTTCACGGCGGGGCCCTCTTCAGCGGTGCCTATCTTCACGGCGGGGCCCTCTTCAGCAGTGCTCTTCTGCACGGCGGGCCCTCTTCAGCGGTGCCTATCTTCACGGCGGGGCCCTGTTCAGCGGTGCTCTTCTGCACCGCGGGCCCTGTTCAGCGGTGCTCTTCTGCACGGCGGGCCCTGTTCAGCGGTGCCTATCTTCACGGCGGGGCCCTGTTCAGCGGTGCTCATCCAGCAGGTCAAGGGAGCCAGACCTGGCCTGGACTCCCTGCTCAGTTGCCCTCGGACCGTGACGTTTCTGGACCCTTCGGGGACGGACTCCTGGCCTCTTTAGTGTCCTCCTTCCCAGCTGGGATGTGACATGTGGGGTCCACCTTCTCCGCGCTCCTGCTGCCCTTCCGCTCCTTTGATGGGGCTCTCGGGCCCTTGCCTCCCCTAGATGGTGTGGCTGGTGAAGTGGCCGCACATTGCTCCTTGGGGGCAGCCCTGTCAGTCCTCGCACGGCAGCCCTTGTTTTAGCGGGTCCTCTTGCCGGGGGGGGCTGGACGTGTCCTTGCTGCTGATCGATGTGTCACTGCTGGCAAAGGGTGGACTCCAGAACCCATGCACAACAGTGACACTTGAAGCTGGGCTGGTGGTGGCTGCGGTGCTCTTGGGACTCTTTGCAGATGGAGGGGGGAGCTCATCGGAGGGAAAGAGGTTAAGATTAGCCAGGAAAAGCTTTTTAGGTCCAAGGTAAAGGGTAGGAGAAGTGGTGATGGGAGTGGAGGAAGAGGATGTGGTTGTAGGAGAGTCAGGTGTGCTGTCATTGGGTGAAGGTGCTGGTGCTGTAGGCTGACGTGAGGTGGATGGCTGTTGGGTGGGTGTCTGCCTGCGTTTGTGTGTCTTGGAAGAGGGGGTGACAGACACAGTGGGAGAGGACACAGGGGACATGTTAATGGCAGTGGGGGTGGTGACTGCACGAGTGTGGACTGTACTGGAGGGTGAGGTGGTGATGGAAGCACTGGCTGATGTTGGGGTGCATGCAGGTGTGAGTGTAGACGTCACAGGGAGGGAGGAGGGAGACGAGGAGGAGGGGGACACAGAGGTGGTTATGACTGCTGGAATGTCTGCATCTGTGTGTTGCTTGGGTGAGTGTTTGTGGGATCTGTGGTGCTTGTGTCTGGATGAGCTGCTCTTGGGTGTTGAGGTGTGTGCAGGCTGGTCTGATGGTGTGGATGGGATAGGCTGAGGAACAGGAGACAGAGACAGGCTGGAGGCAGTAAGAAGAGGGAGGCTGGAAACAGGGACAATGGCTGCCGTCAGTGATGAGGCCAGAGCAGTGAACGCTCGTTGATGGGCAGCCTGACCCGAATGAATGCCCTCCAGGTACGCATTACTCTGTTGCACCTCCCTTTGCACACCCTGGATGGCATTCAAAAGGGTCGTCTGCCCAACAATGAGCGTCCTCACCAGGTCAATGAGCTCCGCACTGAGGGCAGCAGGGGCAACAGGGGCAGGGGCTGAGGTGCCTGGGGCGAAGGAGACGCGCGCCTTCCTGGGCGAGCGGGCACGGAGCGTAGGCTGAGGGGCTGCTGGGAGGGCGGTGCTGGTGCGCTGGGTGGCGGCTGTACCTGTAGAGGCGGGGGGCCCGGATGTTGCCGCCACCGCTAGGGAGCTCCCATCCGAGGACGTGTCTGAGTCGCTGGTGTCACCACCGGTCCCCGTTGTGGTGCTACCCTCGCCCTCCGGATCACTGGTGCCCTCGGTGTCTGTTCCTGGGCCCACCGGGGCCTTGTGTCCTGCAGCTCCCTCGTGCTCCGATGCCAAATCTCCTCCGCCTGATGATGCTAATGCACACATGCACAAGAAGATGAAGAGAAAGGGTGGGGGGAGAAAAAAGAAGACCAGGTTGAGTGCATGCAATGTCAACACCGTTGGCGGAGAGGACAGACACAGGAGCCTCATGCACTAAGCCGCGCATTCGGGGTACACTACTCAGTACTACTGACTAGGACAACAGGCCAAGAGACGTCAAACGCGCACATGGGTGATGCTGGACCATCAATGGCTGTACTTGTCACCCTACAGAGTTGGGGGCCGGGGGCACAGGGCCATGCCTAAGGGAGAGGACTACACTACAGAAAGCGCCCTGGCCTAATGTCACCCACAGCCCTCCTCGTCCACCCAGATGCCTCCACTGCGCAGAAAGATAGGAGAATGTGCTGATACTCACCCCCTTGTGTCTGCTGTGATGTCTTAAAGCGCCCATCCAATTCAGGGTAGGCCACCGCCAGGATCCGGGACATCAGGGGGCTCATGGTGCGACTGGCACCCCTCCTAGGTTGGGAGGCCATCCCCAGCAGTGTTTCTGCGGTCTTCCTTGTTCCGCGGCGGATGTCCTCCCACCTCTTGCGGCAGTGGGTGCCCCGTCTGTTGTGGACCCCCAAGTTCCGGACTTCCTTCTCGATCTCGATCTTCTGATGGGCGCTGACCTATTTGACATGTACAGGGTGGAAAGGAGGAAATCATCAATGACCTGCATGTTAGATGTGATTGCCCCCCCCCCACCAACTTTGCCATATGGCACATGCTCTCATCTGTCGTGCGTTGCACTCCTCATTCGCCCCCCACCCCACCAACTTACATCCACCCCAATCCACACAGGCATAGCCCATTCCATGTGCACCCGGTGTACTCACTTGTTGGTCTGGAGGACCGTAGAGTAGCGCATACTGGGGGAGGACCCCATCCACGAGCTTCTCCAACTCTTCAGACGTGAAGGCAGGGGCCCTTTCCCCAGTCGCAGCAGCCATTGTCACTTCCAGACCGAGGTCACAGCAGCACTTGCATTATAGGTCCTCTCCTGTGGATGATCAGGTCTCGAGTGATCAATCAGCTAGGAAATGGCGGTCACGCCCGCGGCGGTGCGTACCGCGGCGGTGCGTACCGCGACCGCCGGCGCACATCGTCATTGGCTCCTGAAACCCATAGGGTTCAATGTTAACCAATGCGGCTTTGCGCCGCGGTCTTCGACCGCCTACCGCCACGGTGTGCCCCGCCAGCGCATTGACCTCACATCCCATTGTCCCACTTCACAGGTCAGGCAGCCGCCATTTCAAGGGCCTACATGGCTTAATTTTGACTGCGACACACAGGCCTAGGCCTTGCATTGCCACACATACACGCCTTTCAACCCATTGCCATTCTTTAACTGTGCAAGCTGTCTGTACGTACCTGTGGTTTGCCTGACTCTGTGCTCCATGTTGTCCTTCCTAGGCACCGTCCGCTGGGACTTGTGAGGAGAAGGACGAATCCTCGCGTGTACCGACCGCTGGTGGACCTGTCGACAATGGAAGAACGCCATATAATACTTCGATACAGACTTGACCGTGCCACTATCCATGAACTGTGTGCCCAGCTGGAGCCAGCCCTGATGTCCCCCATCCGCCAACCCACAGGGATTCCCCCTCTGGTGCAGGTTTTGTCCGTCCTCCATTTTTTGGCAAGTGGGTCATTCCAGACAACAGTGGCCATGTCATCTGGAATGTCTCAGCCTATGTTTTCAAAGATTTTGAGCAGAGTGTTGTCTGCCCTGATGAAACTCATGCGGAGCTACATCATTTTCCCAGAGGAGGGTGACTTGCCTACAGTGAAGGGTGATTTCTATGCCCTTGGACATATCCCCAACATCATTGGTGCCATTGATGGGACCCATGTGGCTTTGGTACCCCCAAAAGACGATGAGCAGGTGTACAGAAACAGAAAAAGTTATCATTCGATGAATGTCCAGGTGGTCTGTTTGGCTGACCAGTACATCTCCCATGTAAATGCCAAGTTCCCAGGGTCAGTGCATGACGCGTATGTTATGCGAAATAGCAGCATCCCCTATGTGATGGAGCAGCTACAGAGACAACGTGTGTGGCTAATTGGTGACTCTGGTTACCCCAACCTGCCTTGGCTACTGACCCCAGTGAGGAATCCCCGGACCAGGGCAGAGGAACGGTACAATGAGGCCCATGGGCGAACTAGGAGGATCATCGAAAGGACCTTTGGCCTCCTGAAGGCCAGGTTTAGGTGCCTGCATATGACAGGGGGATCCCTGATGTACTCACCAAAGAAAGTGTGCCATATCATCGTGGCCTGCTGTATGCTTTCACAATCTGGCATTGCGACGTCAGGTTCCTTTCCTGCAGGAGGATGGTGCAGATGGTGGTGTTGAAGCAGCTGTGGAGCCTGCGGAGAGTGAAGAGGAGGAAGACTCAGAGGACGACACAGACAACAGGGATAGTAATAGAACAGTATTTCCAGTAGCACACAGGTAATAATCACCCATGCCATTTTACATTTCCTGAAAGCCTCCTGCATCTCAACTTTGTCGATTTCCCCCCAGAACTATAAACATGATGTTTGATTTTCCCTTCCCTTTTCTGTGCTGTATGAGCCACTGCGTGACCTCGGCTTGGTTGGCCCATGGACTAATGCTAAGTTACCTCGGTATGTGTAATTCACAATGTTAAAAATACGTAAGTGATATGTAATGTGTCATACATTTGTAAATAAGACAGGCTGAGTCCTGATTGATTTCAGTGCAATGTGTGATTTATTATTAGTGCATAGATATTGGTACATGATAGTGAAACAGTGATGGGTGGGGGTGGAGTAATGTCCATGGGAGAGTCCAGTTCTCAGTCTCACAGGTGCATTGTCCATATGCCTGTGGCAGGATGGAGCAGGGACAGTTCAAGGTTTGACAGGGTGGCAATGTTGAACAGTGGGAGGACTTCAGGGGGTATGTGATGCTGGCGGGGGTCTTGACATCCTACTCTGTTGGTTTTTTTGATCTCAGGCTCCTTTTGCGGGGTGGTTGTTGTTCAGAAGGAGGTGGGGTTCTGGTGGTCTGTCGTTGTGGTGGGGCCTCCTGTCCACTAGCGCCGGCGGAGGTGGTAGGCTGTTCCTGTTCCTGGCTAGTGACAGGGGCCCTGTGTGATGCCACATGGTCCCGAAACGTGTCCTCTATACGGTTCAGGGCCTGGACTATGCTCCCCATAGCGGTTGAGATGTTGGTGAGTTGGTCGCTGAACCCCATGTAGCGTTGCTCCTGCTGTGCCTGGATCTCCTGGAACCTGGCCAGTACCGTCACCATCGTCTCTTGTGAGTGGTGGTAGGCTGCCATGATGGTGGTGAGGGCCTCTTGGAGAGTGGGTTCCCTGGGCCTCTCCTCCCCCCCCTGTCGCACAGCAGCCCTCCGAGTTGCCCTGTTTCCCTTGGCCTCTGTCCCCTGGACGGTGTGCCCACTCCCACTGCCCCCAGGTCCCTGTTGTTGTTGGGTTGGTGGGTTACCCTGGGGGCCCTGTAGTGGTAGACACACCGCTGCTTGACCTGTCCTAGAGACAGAGGCATGGGCCCGCTGGGTGGGAGCTGTGCTGTTGTTCCCAGAGGGGGTTGGGTCTGCAGTGGCCTGTGTCTGGGTGAGGGGAACCGACTGCCCAGAGGTCCCCGATGGTCCGGGCTGGTCATCAGGGTCCAGGTCGACAGAGCTGCTGTCATCACTAGGGGCCTGCTCCGGGGGTGGGATGGACATTTCTGGTCCCTCCTGACCGGTGTGTTGTCGTTCGGGTCCTGCATGGGGTAAGAGGGTATGGTTATTGTTTCTGTGTGTGCATTAGCTTGCGTTTTCGGTTTATGGGTGCCCTTGTCCCCCAGTGCTGGCATTCCCTTGGGGGAGGTGTTGTGAGGGTGTTTTGTGGGGGGGGGATGGGTATGTGCAGTGGTCATGCTTAGGTGATGGGTGTCCATAGTTTGGGGATGGCATGCAGGGGTTGGTGTTGGGTGGGTTGTGCTGGAGAGACATTCTCAGGGAGGATGTGTGCTGGGGGGTTGGGGGTGAGGGTGGGGGTTAGCATGCTGGGGGGGGGGCTGAAGTGGTTGGCCTTGTACTTACCAGAGTCCATTCCTCCGTGTACTCCAGCGAGGCCATCAGGATGCAGGATGTTTAGTACCTCTTGCTCCCATGCTGTGAATTCGGGTGGAGTGGGTGGGGGTCCCCCGCCAGTCTTCTGCACTGCGATGTTGTGTCGCGAGACCATCGATCGCACCTTCCCCCGTAGGTCGTTCCATCGTTTGCGGATGTCGTCCCTATTTCTGGGATGCTGTCCCACCGCGTTGACCCTGTCCACGATCCGCTGCCAGAGCTCTGCCTTCCTTGCTATGGTGGTGTGCTGAACCTGTGAGCCGAAGAGCTGGGGTTCCACTCTTATGATTTCCTCCACCATGACCCGGAGTTCTTGGTCCGAAAAGCGTGGGTGCCTTTGTGGTGCCATGGGGTGGTGTGTATGAGGTGTGGGGTGGTGTATGTGATGATGTGTGTGTTGGTGTGTGGTGCTTTGTGCTTCTATGTGGTGTGTGTGATGTTGTGGTGTGCCTCTGTGTGTCTGGCTATCTATTCTCTGATGTGTCTCTCTCTCCTTCGTCTCTGGTTTTTGTTGGTAGGGGTTTGTGGGTGATGTGGGTGTGTGTTCTATATGGTATTGGATGTGTGGGAGTGGTGTGTGTATGTGTTTCAGGTGTGTGCCTTTCAAATTGTCCAATGTGGTAGGGGTTTGTAAAGGTGTGTGTATTTTGACCGCGGCGGTGTGTACCGCCAATGGAATACCGCGGTTGAATGACCGCCGCGTGGATTTGCGGGTCATAATGGGATGGGTGTATTTCTGTTGGCGCGGCGGTGGAGGTTTGGTCTTCTCCAGTTTACCGCTGGCCGCTGATGTGGCGGACTGCAGTGGAGGGCGGATTTTTTGAGGTTTTGCAGTTGTGGGTCAGAATGTCCGTGGCGGCTGACCACGGCCACGGCGGTATTGTGGCGGCCTTCTGACCGGCGGTAAGCGGCTTTTACCGCCGAGGTCAGAATGACCCCAAAATCTTTAAATGAGACCCTGAGGTATTAAACTATTCTAGTGATGAGCAGGAAATGATCAGAATCAATCTCATGGAGGAAATGCTGGTGGAGTGCAAAATGTTGGTTTACAGGTTAGAGTTCAATTGGCACAGGTGGAGTTGGTATTTCAGAGGGTAGAGGTCAAAGTGTTTTGGTTGATATGAATTCAGGAATAGATATTGCAACGTTGAAGAAAACAACTCGTTGTCACTATTTTAACAAGCTGGAGCATTGGGATAGTGATGTAGAAAGAATCCAAAGCAAATGAGTGAGTCTGGCCAAATACAAGGGGTAAATCAAGCACATATGCAAATTCTTGTATCTCGAGTTCCTATGATGCAAGTGGCATACGCTCTAATGGCCCCACAATGTATGGGTAATCCCAGATTAAATATGACTCAGATACTAAGAGCAAATTCAAATCATTCCAAGATCAGAACCCATTTCAACAGCTCCCATATTTGAAAATGAGAAATGTATTTCTGACCAATCCCAATGACAATGCCTAAGGGGGAGGAAGAATGTGTCCTGGTGCAGTCTTAGTGAAAGACCAAAGTGACCATTTGTATAAAGTTAGGTCAATGACCACCAAGTGTCATTTTTTCATCAGGAGCTACCCCTTCCACTGTCAGAACATATAGGGGGTTATTCTAACTTTGGAGGAGGTGTTAATCCGTCCCAAAAGTGACGGAAAAGTGACGGATTTACCACCAGCCGTATTACGAGTCCATTATATCCTATGGAACTCGTAATACGGCTGGTGGTATATCCGTCACTTTACCGTCACTTTTGGGACGGATTAACACTCCTCCAAAGTTAGAATAACCCCCCAAATGTCCCATAATTACCCCTCTCAGGAAAGAAGATGCAAGTTGTAGTTGTCACAAATAAACAACTAAGGGGGTCATTACAATCCTGGCGGTTGGTGATAAAGTGGCGGTAATACCGCCAACAGGCTGGCGGTAAATACCGTCAAATTATGACCATGGCGGAAACAGCTCAGACAGACAGCCACTTTAACGCACTGACCGCCAGGGTGGAAGCAAAAGGCACCACAGCAGTAACCGCCTACAGCCAGGTGGAAGCCAATGTTCTGCCCACTGTATTAAGACACACCAATCCACTACCTTTTCCGGGGCGGTACGAACGACATCAAAAGCCTGGTGGAAACACTGCACAGAAAGGAAACGACTCACCTGTGGAGACTTAGGGAACAACGACGCGCCATGGAGCCCGAGCTGCATGTCTTCCCCATGCTCTTCTACGTGCTGCTCCGCTACAACGGGGAAGACGACCACAGTGAGTACAGCTGCCTAGCACACAGGGGAGGGAGGGAGGAAAAAGAGAGTGATACACACACGCAACACCCCCCACCCCAACACCATGCATACAAGCAGATGCAGCAACATAACATATTTACCCCGTAACTCTCAGGAATAATGCAAGGACAACTAAAATAGAGTAAAAAAAGTGTAATAAGATAAAACAGTAGCAATACGTGCATCGAAATAAAAAAGTATATACATATTTACAAAAGTAAGGACACTGCCCTGTCCTCAATGTTCTTGGGCCACAGGGCCACATTACAAAGTCCAAGGCCCAATTTTACTCCTGCAACAACAACAGAGAGAACACTGCAGGGTCATCAGTTAGAAAATAGGCAGCCCCCTTAGGGGGACGGGGAATGAGGGGCACCTCAGGTACAATGCCACTGGTCCTGGAGGGGGCAACATGCCCTGTGACCTTTGTCCTGGGGCGTGCATGGCCACAGTCTCTCAAGTGGGGGACTTGCCCACTGGCTCTGGAGAGGGCAACATGCCCATAACTCTGTCCTGGGGAGTGCAAGGCCACAGTCTCTCAAGTGGGTGACTTGCCCACTGGCTCTGGAGGGGGCAACAAGCCCATTACTCTGTCCTGGGGAGTGCAAGGCCACAGTCTTAGAACCAGTGGGTGACTTGCCCACTGGTTCTGGAGGGGGCATCGTGCCCTGTGAGCTTCATCCTGGGGAGGATGGGGTGAGTGGATGGCATCTCCACTGGTTCTGGAGGGGGTATTATGACCTGTGAGCTTCATCCTGGGGAGTATGAGGTGAGTGGATGACATCTCCACTCGTTCTGGAGGGGGCATCGTGCCCAGTGATGCAGATCTTGGGGAGTGCAAGGTCACAGTCTCTCAGGTGGTTGTTGTCGGAAGTTGGCTCTGTATATACTATTTCAAAGTAAGAAATAGTGTGCACAGAGTCCAAGGGTTCCCCTTAGAGGTAAGATAGTGGCAAAAAAGAGATAATTCTAATGCTCTATTTTGTGGTAGTGTGGTCGAGCAGTAGGCTTATCAGAGAGTAGTGTTAAGCATTTGTTGTACACACACAGGCAATAAATGAGGAACACACATTCAAAGACAATTCCAGGCCAATAGGTTTTTACATAAAAAAATATATTTTCTTAGCTTATTTTAAGAACCACAGGTTCAAGATTTACAAACAATACTTTAAATGAAAGGTATTTCACTCAGGTATTCTAGGAACTTTGAATTATCACAATAGCATGTACAGTTTTGGCAAAAATGGCAATAAGCTATTTTAAAATTGGACACTGCAAAAATCAACAGTTCCTGGGGGAGGTAAGTATTTGTTAGGTTCACAGGTAAGTAAAGCACTTACAGGATTCAAAGTTGGGTCCAAGATAGCCCACCGTTGGGGGTTCAGGGCAACCCCAAAGTTACCACACCAGCAGCTCAGGGCCGGTCAGGTGCAGAGGTCAAAGTGGTGCCCAAAACACATAGGCTTCAATGGAAATAGGGGTGCCCCGGTTCCAGTCTGCCAGCAGGTAAGTACCCGCGACTTCAGAGGGCAGACCCAGGGGGTTTTGTAGGGCACCGGGGGGGACACAAGCAGGCACAAAAAGTACACCCTCAGCGGCACAGGGGCGGCCGGGTGCAATGTGCAAACAGGCGTCGGGTTTGCAATAGGTTTCAATGGAAGACCCCGGGGTCTCTTCAACGATGCAGGCAGGCAGGGGGGGGCTCCTCTGGGTAGCCACCACCTGGGTTAGGAAGAGGGCCTCCTGGGGGTCGCTCCTGCACTGGAGTTCGGTTCCTTCAGGTCCTGGGGGCTGCAGGTGCAGTGTCTTTACCAGGCGTCGGGTTCCTTGAAGCAGGTAGTCGTGGTCAGGGGGAGCCTCTGGATTCCCTCTGCAGGCGTCACTGTGGAGGGTCAGGGGGGTCAACTCTGGCTACTCACGGGCTCGCAGTGGCTGGGGAGTCCTCCCTGTAGAGTTAGTTTTCCGCAGGTCGAGCCGGGGGCGTCGGGGCAGAGTGGAAAGTCTCACGCTTCCGGCGGGAAACGTGTGATCTTTAAAAGTTGCTTCTTTGTTGCAAAGTTGCAGTTTCTTTGGAACAGGGCCGCTGTCCTCTGGAGTTCTTGGTCCTTTTTAGATGCAGGGTAGTCCTCTGAGGCTTCAATGGCCAATGGCTACTAGCCCTGAGGGTGGCTATACCCTCTTTGTGCCTCCTCCCTGAGGGGAGGAGGGCACATCCCTAATCCTATTGGGGGAATCCTCCATCTGCAAGATGGAGGATTTCTAAAAGTCAGAGTCATCTCTGCTCAGGACACCTTAGGGGTTGTCCTGACTGGGCAGTGACTCCTCCTTGTTTTTCTCATTATCTCCTCCGGCCTTGCCGCCAAAAGTGGGGCAGTGGCCGGAGGGGGCGGGCATCTCCACTAGCTGGGATGCCCTGTGGCGCTGTAACAAAGGGGGTGAGCCTTTGAGGCTCACCGCCAGGTGTTACAGTTCCTGCAGGGGGAGGTGAGAAGCACCTCCACCCAGTACAGGCTTTGTTCCTGGCCACAGAGTGACAAATGCACTCTCCCCATGTGGCCAGCAACATGTCTGGTGTGTGGCAGGCTAGAAAAACTAGTCAGTCCACACTGGAAGTCGGGTATGTTTTCAGGGGGCATCTCTAAGATGCCCTCTGGGTGTATTTCACAATAAAATGTACACTGGCATAAGTGTGCATTTATTGTGCTGAGAAGTTTGATACCAAACTACCAAACTTCCCAGTTTTCAGTGTAGCCATTATGGTGCTGTGGAGTTCGTGTATGACAGACTCCCAGACCATATACTCTTATGGCTACCCTGCACTTACAATGTCTAAGGTTTTGCTTAGACACTGTAGAGGCATAGTGCTCATGCACCTATGCCCTCACCTGTGGTATAGTGCACCCTGCCATAGGGCTGTAAGGCCTGCTAGAGGGGTGACTTACCTATGCCATAGGCAGTGTGAGGTTGGCATGGCACTCTGATTGGAGTGCCATGTCGACTTAGTCATTTTCTCCTCACCAGCACACACAAGCTGGCAATCAGTGTGCATGTGCTGAGTGAGGGGTCCCCAGGGTGGCATAAGACATGCTGCAGCCCTTAGAGACCTTCCCTGGCATCAGGGCCCTTGGTACCAGGGATACCAATTATAAGGGACTTACCTGGATGCCAGGGTGTGCCAATTGTGGAGACAAAGGTACAGTTTAGGGAAAGAACACTGGTGCTGGGGCCTGGTTAGCAGGCCTCAGCACACTTTCAAATCATAACTTGGCATCAGCAAAGGCAAAAAGTCAGGGGGTAACCATGCCAAGGAGGCATTTCCTTACAGTTGTCATACCCACTTGATTTGCAGGGGGCAGGCCGCACAACAGCCCATGGACGCAGGTCTACATAATGTCCGCTGGCGGTGATGGCTGTTCAGTGGTGGCAGTGGTGGTGCTGCTGCTGCTGGTGGTGGGCGAGGCTCCAGCCCATACCCTGTAGCCTCGGACGGCTGCCCACTGGTGCTGGTGGTGGCGCTGGTGGTGGGGGGAAGCTCCAGCCTATCCCCTGCAGCCTCGGACGGCTGCCCACTGGTGCTGCTGCTGCTGGTGGTGGTGCTGGTGGCGGTGCTGCTGGTGGAGCTGGTGGTAGTGGTGAGGGGAGGCTCCAGCCCATCCCCTGCAGCCTGGGATGGCTGCCCATTGGTGCTGCTGCTCGTGGTGGTGGTGCTTGTGGTGGTGCTGCTGGCGGAGCTGTTGACAGTGGTGGGGGGAGGCTCCGGCCCATCCCCTGCAGCCTCGGATGGCTGCCCACTGCTGGTGGTGGTGGTAGGGGGAAGCTCCAGCCCATCTGCTGTAGCCTGGGATGGCTGCACCACCATAGTTGGTGGAGGGGTCTCAGACTGAGTCCCAGCACCAGGCCCCTTGTCCTTATTGCCTGCTGCTGCAGGCCCCTTGCTGTTCCATTCAGCAGCTGCGGCTGGCTTCTTTTCCTTCCTGCAGTACTTGGGGGTGGCTCCTTGCCCTTTTTTCTGCAGCACTTGGGACAGGCACCCTTTCTGTCTGGCTGGCTTTGTGGCCGGGATCCTTTCCCACCTGGAGTTGATGGGGACACTGCTGTGCCCATGGACTGGGTGGCTGAGGTGCTTGCCTGGGTTTTGACCACCCTGGCCTGACATGATGGACGGGGGTAGGGGTAGGGAAGAGGTCAAGGGTGGAGAGGAAAAGCTTCATAAGGACATTGGGGAGGGAAAAGGGAGATGGTTTGGGAGTGGAGCAAGAGGGAGTGGTTGTAGGAGGTGTCAGTTTGCTGTAGGTGGGGGCAGGTGCATGGGCTGGATGCTGTTGTGAGGTGGATGGCTGTTGGGTGTCTGAGTGCTTGCGTTTGTGTACTTTGGGAGGAGGGGCACAGACACAGTGGTGAGGAAACAGGGGACGTGTGCATGGATGTGGGGGTGGTGACTGCCAGTGAGGTGTGTGTTCTGGTAGGTATGCTGGTGATGGTGGTAGTGGATGAGGATGTAGTGCATGCAGGTGTGAGTGGAGATGCAACTGGGAGGGAGGTGGACAACGAGGAGGAGGGGGCCACAGTGGAGGCAGTGGATGTTGGTATGTCTCCATCTGAGTGGTGTGTGTGTGAGTGCCTGTGGGATGAAGTGCGGTGCTTGTGTTTGCCATGTCCACACTTGTGTGTTGTCCTGTGTGCATGCTTGTCTGCCTTTGTGCTTAGGATAGGTTGGGGTTGAGGGGAATGGGTATGGGTAGGGGAAGTTGTAGGGGGGACGGTGGAAACAGGGACAATGGCTGCCATCAGAAAGAAGGCCAGAGCCTGGATTGATCTCTGTTAGGCCTGCCAATCCAGTGTTAATGCCCTCCAGAAATGCATTGGACTGTTGCATTTGGTCTGCCAGCCTCTGGATGGCATTCACAATGGTTGACTGCCCAACAGAGATGAATCGCAGGAGGTCAATAGCCTCTTCACTCAGGGCAGCAGGGCTAACTGGGTCAGTGCCTGAGGTGCCTGGGGCGAAGGAGATGCCCACCCTCCTGGGTGAGCAGGCACAGGAAACTCGCTGAGGGGCTGCTAGGAGGGCAGTTGTGGTACGGGGTGACGGATGTATCTGTAGCGGGGTGGGCACAGAGGTGTCGCCACCACCAGGGAGCTTCCATCGGAGGAGGTATCCATGTCTGAACTGTCCCCTCCAGTCTCCACCATTTTGCTCCCCTAGCCTTCTGTCCCACTGGTGCCATTACCGTCTGTGGATTCGGCCTCCTGGTTCCTGTGGAATGCAGCACCCTCCATGGCCAGTGCCTCTGCTCCTCCGCCAGATGATGCTAATGCATAAGGACAGGATGACAAACTAAAAAGGAGGGGGAAGACAAAGGATACACTTGGTCAATGGCGGCAACAACACCACTGTTGGCGTACACAACACACTCACACACAGGGAACAGCTCTATGCACTAGGCAATGCAGTACCAGTTACAATGCTAGTCACCAGGCCATGGGTAGGGACACATACTGCAAACTGCAGCATTCCTGAGACCCACATGCCCCTGCCCAGAACTGGATACCTACTAGCTAGGATTGAGGAATTTCACATCAGAACCCTGCCCAACATGGGACCTACTGTGTAATGTCAGACCTGGCCTAGGGGTACCCACAGGTCCACATATCCCACCCGGATACCACCCCACCAGGTGTAGGTAGAAATGAAAGGCACTGTACTCATCCCCTTGTTGCTGCTGTGATGCCCCCAAGTGCCCATCCAGCTCCGGACAGGTCACCGCCAGTATGCAGGCCATCAGGGGGGTCAGGGTTCCAAGGGCACCTTTCCTCATTGGGAGGCCATCCCCAGCTGGGTCTCTGCCATCTTCTGTGCCCAATGTCTCAGGTCCTCCCACCGTTTCTGACAGTGGGTGCTCCGCCTGCCATAGACCCCTAGGTTCCACACATCCTTGGTGATGGCACGCCATATACTCTTCTTTTGATGGGTGCTGACCTGCAGAGAAATACACACAGGGAAAGGTATTAGTCCGACTTTCCTGCCTGTTACACTCATAGCCCACCAGCCCCTTCCCATCCACATTAGCACAGACATGGCCCAGCATACATGCTGCACGCTGCCCAGGGCCCATCCACCAACCCCCCCACACGAGGCCTTCACACACACCACTCCATGCATTCATGCCCTATGCATCATACTCACAGTGTACTCACCTGTTGGTCTGGAGGCCCATATAGCAGTCGGTACTGGGGTAGGACCCCATCCGCTAATCGCTCCAACTCTGCTGAGGTGAAGGCAGGGGGCCTTTCCCCAGTCACACGCGCCATGGTATGTTCCAGACACAGGACACAGCAGCACATGCAGTGTAGGTCCTCTCCTGTTGAAGGTCAGGTAGCAAGTGAGGAATATGATAGAAAATGGTGGTCAAGTCCACGGCAGTGCATACCATCACCCCCGGCATACATCACCATTGGCCACTGTACCCCATAGGGCCCATTGATAACCAATGAGGAGTTGCACGCCGGTTCTCGACCGCCTCCCGCAATGGCGCACAAGGTCAGTGGAATTACCTCATTTCCACTGGTCCCGCCATACTGGACAGGTCAACGCCATTTCGGGGGGGGGTGGCAGGCCATGGATCCTAACTGCGTCACAGTTCACAATTTCACATTCTGGACATATGCCACCAAAATATTATAACAATCACAATATGCATTGAACTGTAGTGGTTACAATGTTCAGGTAATGACCAGCTGCTCACTCTTTTACCCCATAGAATGCAACCGCTGTGGATGAATAGGAGATGGAGACATCCCCCCGTGTGCAGACCCCCTGGTGGACTTGCAACAATGGAGGACAGGCACATTATCCTCACCTATAGACTGGACAGGGCCACAATCAAAGAGCTGTGTGCCCAATTGGAGCCTGACCTGATATCTGCTATCCGTCACCCCACTGGGATCCCCCCTCTTGTGCAAGTCCTATCTGTGCTCCATTTCTTGGCAACTGGTTCTTTCCAAGTGACAGTGGGCTTGGCAGCAGGAATGTCACAGACAATGTTCTCAATAGTGTTGACCAGAGTGTTGTCTGCCCTGAAAAAACATATGTGCAGCTACATCGTTTTCCCTAGGTGGAGGATTTGGCCACAGTGAAGGCTGACTTCTATGATATTGGGACATATCCCCAACATCATTGGTGCAATTGATGGGACACATATTGCATTTGTCCCCCCCAGGCAAAATGAAGAGGTTTTCAGAAATCGAAAAAGTTATCACTCGATGAATGTGCAGATGGTGTGTTTGGCGGACCAGTACATCTCCCATGTCAGTGCTAAGTATCCAGGCTTCGTGCATGATGCTTTTATCCTGGGGAATAGCAGCATCCCAAATGTGATGGCCCAACTCCAGAGGCACAGGGTGTGGCTAATAGGTGAGCCCTGGCTCCCACCCAGTGGATGTTGGTGTATGGTTATGGTGTGGGCCATAAGGGTTAGTATGTGGCTAACAGTTGTCCCTAAATATTTGCAGGTGACTATGGTTACCGCAACCTCTCATGGCTACTGACCCCTGTGAGGAATCCCAGGACAAGGGCAGAGGAACATTACCATGAGGCACATGGGTGAACTAGAAGGATAATAGGAAGGACCTTTGGCCTCCTGAAGGCCAGGTTTCGTTGCCTCCATCTCACAGGTGGATCCCTGTGCTACTCACTCAAGAAGGTCTGCCAGATCATCGTGGCATACTGTATGTTGCACAGCCTTGCCTTGCGACGCCATATGCCTTTTCTGCAGGAGAAGGAGGATGGAGATGACCATGTGGCAGCAGTGGACTCTGTGGACAGTGAAGATGAGGAGGCAGAGGATGAGGATGAGGACAACAGAAGTGCAGTCATTTGTCAATACTTCCAATGACACACAGGTAAGACAGTCTTATTTCACATTTCATTGACAGTTTGATGTGTGACATTGTCACTGGCAGGCTGTGAATTCCTACTTCTATGCCCACTCACTGTACCCATTGGCAACTCTTTTTGCAGAAGTTGGTGTCCCGCTATTGCTACTGGTGTGTTCACTGCAGCCCACTACAGGTCTTTCCTATGTAAACATTACTATACAGTTGAAATTGCAATGTTTGAACCTTGTTAAACGAATACCTACTTAAATCATTTGACATCCTCCATACTTTTTTACATATTTTTTCAAAGTGTGTTTATTGCAGTGCTCCTACGAAAAGGGGGAAGTGCAGTGGGCTGGGGTGACGATGGAGGAAAGTCCAGGTTAGAGTCCAGTATATTTGTAGCACAGATGCATTGTACAAGGAGAAATAGGAAGGGGAGCAATGACAGTTCAAGATGGACAGGGTGACAGAGTGGGACACAAGGGTGACAATCAGGAGAGTCTCATTTCCTGGCAGGAGTCTTGGCAATAGTGTGCCTGGATCACAGGGATCATTTGCTGGGTTGTTCTCCTTCTGCAGGGGGAGGGGTGCTGGTGGCCTGTTAGTCCTGTGGCGGGCCCTCCTGTCCAATAGCAGCAGCAGGGGTGGAGGTCATTTCAGTAGTCTGGCTAGTGTCAGGGGCCCGCTGTTGTTCCACTGCCTCCCTCATCCTGTTGCCCATGTCTGCCAGCACCCCTGCATTGGAGGCCAGGTTGGTGTTAATGGCCTTCAAGTCCTCCCTGATCCCTAGGTACTGTCCCTCCTGCAGCTACTTGTTCTCCTGCATCTTGTCCAGGATCTGGCCCAGCGTATCGTGGGAATGTTGGTATGCTCCCAGGATCGTGATGAGTGCCTCCTGGAGAGTCGGTTCCCTGGGCCTGTCCTCCCACTGGCTCACAGCAGTCCTCCCAGCTTCCCTGTTGTCCTGTGCCTCTGTCCCCTGAACCGTGTGCCCACTGTCACTGACCCCAGGTCCCTAATTGTCCTGGGTTTGTCTCCCATTCTCACAGGATATAACACTACAGCTGCTTCTTGTATGGCTGTTTCAAATTCAACATCTTCAGCATGCATTTGAAATTCAACACCATCTCGTGTGCAATAAATAGTGCAATGTAACTTCCACAAAAGATCTATTCCTAACAGAGTCACAGGACTTGAATCACATATCACAAACTGTGATCTTCCTCAAATAATCCTATTTTTCCAGGCACTTTCTTTGAAACAGACTTAGGCCCTCATTATGACATTGGAGGTAAATCCCACTTACCGCCGCGGATATCCGCCAACCATATTATGACATACACCAATCCGTCACTATTCAGCCACAGACACAAATCTGTCAGACCAAAGGTCAGTGATAAAGTGGTGGTATCCAAACCCACACCGTTGCACCAACAGAACTACACCCACAACATTATGACCCACGAATCACCACAGTGGACATTCAAAGGTGGTAAACCATTGGCGGTATATATCGCTGCGCTCAAAATACACACACATTAACAAAACACCACATTGGTCAATTCAAACTACACACACTTGACACACATACACACACCACACCCACACACCCACACCACTATAAAACACACACCTACACTACCCATAACCCTTCATGACCACAAATAATTGCCAGCAGAGAGAGACAGCAAGAGCACTCCACAACCAGAGTCACATACCACCATCATCTACACACCACCCACGCACATGTGATGTACGTGAACACCCCAACACATCACCCTACACATCCTTACCCACACCACTCACACTACACCCATGGCACCACAACGACACCCCAGATTCTCTGAGGAGGAGCTAAGAGTCACGGTGGAGGAAATCATCCGAGTAGAGCCACAGCTATTTGGAGCACAGGTGCAGCAGGTATCCATTGCTAGGAAGATGGAGCTATGACGGAGAATCGTGGACAGGGTCAACACTGTGGGGGAGCCCCCCAGAACAAGGAATGACATCAGGAAAGGTGGAACGACCTATGGGGGAAGGTGTGTTCCATTGCAGTAAGACACCAGCTCGCAGTACACAGGACTGGTGGTGGACCCCCATCTCCTCCCCCACAACTAACAACATGGGAGGAGCAAGGCTTGGCAATACTGCATCCTGAGGGCCTGGCAGCAGTAGCAGTACCAGGAGGACTGGACTCTGGTAAGTCAACTCTCTATTACTATCACCCCCCCCTACCTGCATGCCATCACATACTCCCACCCTTACCCTCACTCCCATCATTCCACCACTTCCCACACACACTACCATCACAACCCACTCATCCCAATGCCAAGCCCTGCACGCCCTACCAATGCATGGACACCACTCACAGACCTGCATGGACACCTATCACTACAGCATGCACACTAGAGAGAATCACCTAGCCCACCAAACAACAACTCACACAAGGCAAAGCTGCCAACGCAATAACAACCATAGAGGGCAACCCACCCATGAACAATATGTCACACACAGAAACAATAACACTGCATTTACATCCCCACAGGTACCCCAGCCAATGTCACTGGAGGATCTATGATCCTGGTGGTGGCAGCAGTCCCTTGGTGTCACGACCGCCAGGGTTGTAATCTGGTCTTTAGAATGCAGCGGTCCTACAGCCACCACAGGTACGGCGGTCCTATGGACCGCTGTAGTCGTAATGAGGCCCTAAGTGTTTGAGCGAGTACCACAAATCATCATTGAAGAATCACAATCAATCAATCAATCAATCAAAAAAATTATTAAGCCCGCTACTCACCCGGAAGGGTCTCAAGGCACTGTGGGGGGGTTAGGGGGGGAGATGCCATTTTACTGCTCAAAAAGCAACGTCTTTAGCTGCTTTCTGAAAGTCGGGAGGTCCTGGGTCTTGCGTAGGTTGTTGGGGGCGAGGTAGGAGAAGGATCTGCCTCCGGAGGTGGTGTGTTGGTTGTGGGGGACTGTGGCAAGAGCGAGGTGAGCAGAGCGGAGGAGTTGAGTAGGTGCGTGGAAGTTCACTTGTTTGTTGAGGTAGGCTGGTCCAGTGTTGTTGAGGGATTTATGGGAGTGGATGAGGATTTTGAAGACGATCCTTTTTATGATGGGCAGCCAGTGAAGGGTTCTGAGGTGAGCGGAGATGTGTTTGTGGTGTGGGAGGTTGAGGATAAGACGTGCGGCTGCGTTCTGGATACGATGGAGTTTCTGCTGAAGCCTGGCTGTGGTACCAGCGTAGAGGGCGTTTCTGTAGTCTAATCTGCTCCTGATGAGTGCATGTGTGACGGTTTTTATGGTTTCTATGGAAATCCATTTAAAGGTCTTCCGTAGCATGCAAAGGGTGTTGAAACAGGAGGTGTTGATTTGCTGGGCCATGGAGAGAGATGAGTCTAAGATGATGCTGAGGTTGCATGCGTGGGTGGAGGGTTTTGGGGGTGGTCTGAGGACGGTGGGCAACCAGGAGTCGTCCTGTACTGTTTTGTTGGGGCCAAAGATAATGATTTGTATTTTGTTGGAGTTGACTTTGAGGTGGCTTACAGTCATCCATTTGGCAGTGTCGAGGAGTCCGGCATGGAGGTTTGTCTTGACGGTGGAAGGGTTCCTGGTGAGGGAGATGATGAGCTGGGTGTCATCTGCGTACGAGATGATGGTGATTCCGTGGGGGCGGAGGATGTTGACGAGCGGGCCATGCACATATTGAACAGGGTAGGGCTGATCTTTGGGGGACCTCACAGATGATCTTGGTTGCTGGGGACTGGAAGGGAGGGAGGCAGACTTTCTGGGTTCTTTCGGTGAGGAAGGAGGTGAGCCAGTCTAGGGCCTTGTGCGGGATTCCTGCATCGAAAAGGCGTACGCTGAGGGTTTGGTAACAAACAGTGTCGAAGGCTGCGGAGAGGTCCAGGAGGATGAGTGCGACGGTCTCGTCCTTGTCGACTCTGGTCCTGATGTCGTCAGTGCAGGCGATGAGGGCGGTCTCAGTTCTGTGTTTTTTGCAAAATCCAGACTGGGAGGCGCCGAGTGCGTTGTTTTCCTCTAGGAAGTGAGACAGTTGGGTGTTCACTATCTTCTCAGCGACCTTGGCGGGGAAGGGGAGAAGAGAGATTGGGTGGTAGTTGGTGAGGTATTCCTGGTCTGCTTTGGGTTTTTTGAGGAATGCAGTGATTTTGGCGTGCTTCCAGGTGTCTGGGAAGGTAGCGCTGTCGAAGGAGCTGTTGATTACAGCGCGGAGCTGGGGAGCGATGATTGGGCTGGCCTTGTTGAAGATGTGGTTGGGGCAGGGGTCTGTGGGGGAGCCTGAGTGGATGGAGTTCATGGTTTTTTCAGTTTCTTCATCGTTTGTAGGGGTCCAGGTGTGAAGTTGGTTGGGATGGGGGGGTGTTGTGTTGTTGGTCATGTCGGTGGTGTCAGTGGTGGTGATGGTGGGTGCGGGTGGTATGAAACTGTTGTGTATGTCTAAGATTTTGAGGTGGAAGTAGTTGGAGTGGGAGTTTCAGAGGTTTTGTGTGTGAGGGGGGTCGATGACGCAGGAATTGGGTTTGGTGAGCTCTGTGATGATGGTGAAGAGTTCCTTGCTGTTATGTGAGATGCTATCTATGCGTTCTTTTGTAGTAAGTCCGTTTGGTGGTGTTTGCGTATGGTAGTTTTGAGGGTGGAGAAGTTGTTCATGGTACGCTCTTGGTGCCATGCTTTCTCAGTTTTGCGGCATTCACGCTTGGAGACTTGGAATTCAGTGGTGAACCAGGGGGTGGTCTTGATGTTGCGGGTGTTGTTGTTACTATTCTGTGGGGTGAGGGAGTCTGCGCAGGTAGTTAGCCAGTGCGTAAGGTTGTGAGCAGCGATGTTGGGGTTGTTCGGTGAAGGGGATGGAGTTTGTGTGAGCTTGGCGTTCAGGTGTTCTATGGGGATCCTGTCCCCCATTCGGTAGGGTGTGGTGTGTTATCGGTGGTGGGTGGGGGGTTTCGTGAAGGAGAAGTGGACGCAGTGGTGGTCGGTCCAGTGGAGTTCAATAGTGTTTGTGAATGTGATGTGGTTGCTGGAGGTGAAGATTGCGTCCAGCGTGTGTCCTGCTGAGTGGGTGGGTGCGGGACCAGTTGTTTGAGTCCTAGGTTCGTGAGGTTGTCTAGCAGGGTTGTGGAGTTGTAGTCGTGGGTGTTTTCCAGGTGAAAGTTGAGGTCACCAAGGAGAATATAGTCTGTGGCGGTGAGGGCGAGGGAGCTGATGGTATCATCGATGGTGTCACAGAAAGGGTGGCGGGGGCCTGGTGGGCAGTAAATGAGAGTTCCTCTGAGGGTGGTGATGGCGTTTATATGAATTAGGAAGTGTAAGTGTTCTGCGTTGTCAAGGATGTTGAGGGTGTTGGTGGTGATCTTGATGGTGCTTTTGTGTATGATGGCGATGCCTCCTCCTGGTTTGTTTATGCAGTCTTTTCTGGGACGGCTATGGCTATGTCGGGTTCTGATGAGGGGTTCATCCAAGTTTCCGTGAGGAAGGCGATGTCAGGGGAGTGTGTAGTGATCAAATTCCAGAGCTCGATGGCGTGTTTGTGGATGGAGCGGGTGTTTAGGAGTATGCAGTTAATGTGGTTGCGGAGGCTGTTGTATTTGGGGTGTATGTTGATGTTGTTGTGGTGCGTGTTAGTGTTGTTGTGGTGCGTGTTAGTGTTGTTGTGATGTGTGTTAGTGTTGTTGTGATGCGTGTTGGTGCTGTTGGTGTTTGTGTGAGTGCAGAAAAAATGGCATGAGTGGCATGTGAAAGGTCCGTGTGTGTGCTTGGGGTTGGCCTGTGTGCAGGTGGGGTGCTGGCCTGGGTTGAGGGCATGGAGTTCTGTGGAGGAGTAGTGCTGCTTTGGGGGGTTGGAGAGTTGTGGACCAGGGGGACGGGCGCTGGGCGCAGTCCAGGCGTGGACGGACGCAGACGGGCTTGCCTCTGGCTCACGCAGCAGCTGCCATTAAGAAGGGGAGGTGGGAGGGAGGAGCAACTGGGAGATGGGATGTGGTGGCCAACAGGGGTGCGAGGGGGGGGCGGGGCCGCAGGGGGCGCAGCAGCAGGGATGGGGAAAACCAGCAAGAGTCAGAAAGAGAACTGGGCAGCAAACACAGCGGCAAAAACAAAGTGGGGCAGAAAAAGGGCACAAATACAGTTAAAAACATAGCAGAGAATGATATCCGATATGAAAAAAACGAAATACAATACAATTGAAGAACATGCTAGTTACTCCTACCACTGGCACCGGGCATGAGGCGGCAAGGGCAGCAAAGGTGGGGTCAGGGACATGAGAGCAGAATGGGGGATCTGCTCATCGTGAAGAGTCGTGCCTGGCCTTAGGGCAGGTCAGGGGTCACTCTTCGAGCCGCGCAGCGGCCGGCATTCAGAAGGGGAGGCGGGAGGGAGGAGCAGCTGGGAGGTAGGAGGTGGTGGCCAATGGGGGCGCGAGGGGGGCGTGGACGCAGGGGACGCAGGGGATGCAGCGGCAGGGATGGGGAAAATGGGCAAGAGCCAGAAAGAGAACTGGGCAGCAAACACAGCGGCAAAAACAGAGTGAGGCCGAAAAAGGGCACAATAAGTTAAAAACACAGCAGAGAATGAAATTCGATATGAAAAAAATGAAATATAATACAATTGTAGAAGACGCTAGATACTCCTACCGCTGGCACCGGTGATGAGGCGGCAAGGGCAGCAAATTCGGGGTCAGGGACACGAGGGCAGAGTGGGGGATCTGCTTGTTGTGAAGAAGCGTGCCTGGCCTTAGGTTGTATTAGTAAAACAGAAGAAGATCAACAGATACCAAGGAGATTCAAAAGAGCAAGCGTATAGGTATTCTGCACCTGAATGGACCTATGATACAGAGAATGTGCCAGATGTTCCAAGTCAAAATCCTAATGAACCTCCATGATATGCCATACCGATAAACAGCATTGAACAAATGAGATTCATAGAACAAAAATTACAATTGAAGAACTTGACAAGCACTATTCAGTGAATTAAAAACTGAATCAACTGAGATGATAAATGATGAACTGTGTTTAAAACTATGAAATAAAAGACTGAAATAAATGAAACAGACAATAAACGCTTAATGAAATAAATAAAAAGAATTAGGAAAAATTCCCTAGGGCAAATGTTGTAGTAGAAAAGTAGGGATAAAACATTTAGAAGAAGATGGAGTAGGGCTAGGGATGCCTTACAAAGATCAATTAAGTAGTTTTGCATGTTTCAGTTAAGTAGTTTTTCTCGTTTGCACAAGTAGAAGTCAACACAGTATATTGAATCTGCCTGCTGCTATATTTCACTGAAGTCTGACTGTAGACAAATCTCTATCCTTACCAAATCTCAGTGTAGAATAGTAATTGTTGTCACACTAATAGTTGTATATTTGCTATTATATTCTTTTTAATTGGAATGAATTTTTACACCAGAAATAAAAACACTTAGATCTACACCTGCTCCTACAACGCCTGCACACATAATAGATGAGATGAAATTGAGTGATTTATTTGTAGATTATTTTTTAAAAGAGTTGTTGACTAATGTTCATTCCAGGTTACTTCAGGAAGTTACTTGAGCTTTAGATACTAAGGACTGCTATGTTTGTGCATACTTACCTTCTTCGGCTACAGAAGCAGTGACATAACACCATCTCCCACTGTCATATGCAGTTACATGTAGTATTCTGCTTAGTTTATTTTACAGACAGGAAAGCTTTGAATATTATTTTTCCAACTATGATACGATTCTATCTATTGTTCCTTTTTAGAGAAGTAGATGTGTAAATTGCATGGTATTTCTTTAGATCATCCACAGTCATAGATACTTAAGGCATACAAAAAGACCGTAACCTGTTTAGTGAGACCATTAGAGAAGATATTCATATTAACATTAGAAGAATGAAAAGTTCAAATAATGAAGCTGATGTTTCAAGGAATATTTGAAAAAAGGAAAAAGATGAATATAAAAAGAAAGTGGTTTATCAAAAACTAAACATAGATAGATGTTGGACCTGTCAGCTCTTGGCATGGTTTCCCCTGTCTTTTTGCTTCTGACCTCCTGGTTTTGACCTTGTGCTGAATTTAGTTTTTGCAAGATTTAGGGCACTTTACCACTGCTGACTAGTGCTAAAGTGAAAGTGCTCTCTGTCTAAACGGTATTAGTGGTTGGTTTATCCATGATTGGCATATTTGATTTACTAGTAAGTCCTAGTATAGAGCACCATTTGTGCCCAAGGCCTGTAAATCAAATGCTACTAGTGGGCCTGCAGCACTGATTGTGCCACCCACGAGTAGGCCTGTAAACATGTCTCAGACCTGCCACTGTAGTGTCTGTGTGTGCAGCTTTAAACTGCCATTTCGACCTGGCCAGTGCACCTAGTTGTCAGGCCTAAACCTTCCCTTTTGTAACATGTAAGTTACCCCTAAGGTAGGCCCAAGGCAGCCCCATGGGCAGGGTGCAGTTCATTTAAAAGGTTATACATGTACTGGTGTATTTTACATGACCTAATAGTAAAAGACTGCAAAACTCGTTTTTCATTTTTGCGTGGACTATCTCTCCCATAGGGTAATTTGGGGAGAGTCCTTGAAAAATCTTTTAAGTGTAATTTCTCATTGGGATCAGATGGAGATATGGAGTTTGGGGTCTCTGAACTCACAATTTAAAAGTACCTCTTTTAGTGAAGTTGGTTTTTAAATTATAAGTTTGAAAATGCCACTTTTAGAAAGTGGATATTTTCTTGCTTAACCTTTTCTGTCTTTGGAATAGACATCTGGGTCAGTATGATAGTTGGGCTGTTTGTGAATTCACTCTAGACAGTCACACACAGGGAGCTGTGATGTGCCCTTTATATCCCGATGAGTGGTGGGAGGAGCTGACATACTTGTCTTTACACAAAGTAGTCTCCAATCCGATTGGAGTGTGTCTGGGGCCAGGGCAGGAAAGGCAGGGTATTGTGCACTACAAACACTTTTCTTTGAAGTTTGCCATCTTCAAAGGCAGAAATGGGCATAAGTACTGGACCACTGATCCCACAAAGTTAGAACACTTCTGGACTGAGGACATTCTGAAAGGAAGAAGAGCTGAATGCGATAGAAGGGACTGCCACTCTGCCTGTTACTTTGTTGTGCTGTTCTGCTGCTTGCTGCTTAATACTGTTGTTCTAGGAATGAAAGGACTGGACTTGGCTTTCGACATCCTGCTTTCCAAGGTTCTCCAACGGCTTGAACTGAGTTTGCCTCCTGTTGAGAAGTCTCAGGGCCATCAGACACTTCACCTGTAAGCGCCTGGGCTCTCCTGCTGAGAGTCCTGACTTACCAAGTGGGGCCAAATTCAGTTCCTGGGCCCTTGGAAGTGAGATCTGGTGCAACTAAGGAGAAACTATGCTTATCTACTCCAGAGAGACTTTGATACCGATCTCTGACTCTGCACCACTGTCTGCACCAGAGCCATGGTCCCCACTGAGTGCAATGACCATGACCTGCAACACAGACCTGACACTACTGCAGCGCTTCTGAAGTCCCACTACAGCATTTCTTGAGTGCCGAGTCACTGACGTCTGATTGCGCTGAAGCACTCGTGGCCTCATGGTGTGATCGCGACACCGCAGAGTCGATGAATTGTATCATGACCTATTGGATTCATCTACCCCGTCTTGTCGTAAAGAACCACCGCCTCACCACCGACGCTGCATCACCTCTCCTGCGAATGTAGCAAACCAATGCCTCCCCTCCCCTGCTTAGCAATAAGGAAGTGACACCGCACCTCCCTGGTAACAGAAAGGAACCAATACCATATCGACACCAGCAATGCCTCTCCTCCCCTACTCAGTGCATTGTCTTTGTTTCCTCATTTTCCAAGGTACTGTACTCAAGGTCCGTATGATTGTGTGACCAGCCCGCAGTCCCTCGAAAATTGGGGTCAGACTGTTGGAAGCGACACTGTCAAGACACTACAATAGCCACAGTTGAAGGTATTGTGTTTCTAAGCACTATACCAGGATTTAGGGGGTTATTACAACTTTGGAGGAGGTGTTAATCCGTCCCAAAAGTGACGGTAAAGTGACATATATAGCACCAGCCGTATTACGAGTCCATTATATCCTATGGAACTCGTAATACGGCTGGTGGTATATCCGTCACTTTACCGTCACTTTTGGGATGGATTAACACCTCCTCCAAAGTTGTAATAACCCCCTTAATCTTTTAAAATTAATTTATTTACTTGTGTATGTTGTATGTTTATTGTTGTGGTCTTTTTTTACTTAGATAAATATTGGCTATTTTTCTAAACTGGTGTGGAGTACTTTTGTGGTGTTTTCATTGTGTTACTGTGTGTGTGTTTATAAATAATTTACACGTTGCCTCTAAAATAAGACAGACTGCTTGTGTCAAGCTACCAAGGAGGTGAGCAGGGGTTATCTTAGCTCTGTGACTCCCCGACCCCGACTAAAGTGAGGGTCTCTACTTGGAAAGTGTGCAAACCACTGCCAACTAGAGACCCCATTTATAACAGAAGACAAAAAAGGGAAAATATGTGTTTACAAGAGGAGAAACCAGGTTAGAAATTAACAGATTGGGATTATTAATTGTGAACACACCTTTGACATTTTGGGAGGGCTTATCCAAATATTAAAAGAGGAAGAGGAAGTTATTCCTGGAGTTTATTTTGTTTTTGGTCAAGATGCCTGTTTCTGGTTGCTAGGTGTTTATTATTTATCTTTCTTGTTTCCTAAGATGTATCATGTAAATAGCATAGGCTCTTTAACTATTTACACCACCCCATAGGCACCCACCTAGTACAATTACTGGGCAGTGTTTTTAGAGCAATGATACCACCTATAGGAGGAGTCTTAAATGATGAGAAAATTAGAGAGCTATGAACGGTAGTAGCTAAATTAGCTACCAGCACATTTGGTGCCTTGCTAGCAGTTAAGACAGAATTAGTGTCTATTAGATCAATGGTCTTGCAAGATCGATTAACATTAGATATTTTGTTAGTAGGGAAATACGGAGACTGCAAGATGAAGGCTCAACATTGTTGTTCTGATATACCTGACAAGAGTAGAAAAATAGAAGAGTTTGCAAAGAACATTTCTGATTTGAAACCAGAGTAGAACCTTTAGAAATTGCTAGTGTATTAGATAGGTTAGGAAAAAGAGCTTCTACCATTGGCAACCATTGGCAACTGGTTTGCACCAGTGAGAGGAAGACCATTTAGGGTCATAGAGACTTATACTAATTATTGGTACTTGGTTGATAAATGTATAAGCTTTGTATAAAGGTTGTAGATGCTATTTACCTAAAAGAAGGCTAAAGAAAGTAAGAGTCAAATCACAGGAGCGTTTGAAATTGAAGAACAAAATAATAGATAGTATAAGAAGTTGAAAGAAATTGAAATCCTCAAAAATAAAAAGAATGACTCAACTGAAAATGACAGTGAACTTGAGAGACTCATTTGTGAAGAAATTGTGATAGTTTTCAACCATCAGAGGGGGGCAAACTGGTGCCATGGTGGTCTTTTTTAAATATGGCTGATCCCTCTACAAGGGCAACGGAGTAGTTTGCCTCCTTTTCCTGGCTGAACAACAGGCCATCCACCCAAAATATAAATCAGGTACTTAGTCTTCTTGGAGGTGAGCTGCCAGCTACATTATACAACTATTTTAAGCCTACCTGTGCGAGCCCTATTGTTTTTTTATTTATTGGGGAAATTGAAAGTTTTTACATTGTGGGGTTTGGCACTTTGGGTAGAGTGTACTGCTTTGCAGAAGATAATTTTTTAGTCTTTCTTCCCTCTCTGCTGGTCCTCTTGGTTTTTGATGAAAGACGTGGGCATTTTTAGAGGATTTTGGTTTACGGTCTAAGGATCCAAGGAAGAAAGGAGCTAGTGCATTGTTTTTTCTCCTATTTAGGAAGGGCTGAGGCACAGATGAGCCGTCAATGTGGAAAAGGCTAGCCGTAGGCAAACCTTCCCACAACAGTACACGCCCAACTGATGCCCGACATTAGCACTCCAGGTGGTTTTGTGGGAGTTCAACCTTGCATACAACATTTGAGACTGGAACTACTGAATTATACTCCTGTTCTGAACAGGTTAGTGCATTACCCTGTTGCGGGTAGTTGATGTCAAAAGTTTCATGCAAAAAAGATTGCACATCAAAAAAATGTGTTCCTAGGCAGTGAGTCTACATCAAGGGCACTTTACTCAGCGTACACTCACTACCAAATATAAACCTGAGCCCCATGATTTAATTTGAAATCTTGTTGGAGATGTGGTCTGGCCCACTGAAACTTGGCTGAATAATGATTTAGAGGCTGCTATTTTAACGAGTGTCAGAATTATACATCTCATTAGTCCCCACAAATTGAGAAAGGGGACAAGCTTGCTATGCTCTATATAGCTGCAATTGGAATACCCCTCCTGGACTGAGATTGGCTCTTTCAATGCCGACCTTTTATCTGCTATATCATCCAACAAGCACCAACACAATGTTTTGCTGTGTAATTTTTGGACGTTTTATCATCTAAATCAGCAGAATATCCTACTGCTCATGAACTTTAGTATTTGGTTAAGTTGTGTCGAAAGGGCTGAGTCAATCAGCCTCATAGTGACTTACTAGGGCCTACTCAGTTTGTTAATGTCCCCACCATTGATTATGGGCATACATTAGATTTGTTTTTTTCCTGTAAGGATATTTATTGGAAGGAGCCTTGGCCAGTTGCATGGTCTGATCCTCAATTAATAATTTTTGACTGGGTTTTGGAAGTGCAGGCTAGAGTCTATCGGCAAATCAACACAAATAAGGGCTGTATTTGGAGTAAAATTACAGCAGAGAAACTGGTACAAGTTCTCACTTTGTGTCCTCCCTTTGCATTTCGTAAAGCTATTTGTAGGAGAGTGGCCTGGCTGATAGTGGGTACCTTGTGGTACTTACACCTTGTGCCAGGTCCAATTATCCCTTATTAGTAGACTAGAGGTGTTTCTAGCAGCTTAGGCTGATAGAAGGTAGCTATGGCAAAGCAGCTTAGGCTGAACTAGGAGACATGCAAAGCTCCTACTATACCACTTATATCATATAGCACAATATCATAAGAAAACACAATACTCAGAGTTACTAAAAATAAAGGTACTTTATTTTAGTGACACTAAGCCAAAAGTATCTCAGAGGATAAACTCACTTAGGAGGTAAGTAATATACACAAGTTATATGTACACAAAGCCCAAAACAGGTAAGTAACAGTAAGAAAAGTTGTGCAAACAATGTAGAATCACAATAGGATGCAATAGGTAGATATAGGCCTAAGGGCAACACAAACCATATACTCCAAAAGTGGAATGCAAATCAAGAATGGACCCCAGGCCTATGGGAGATTGTAGAGGGTCGCTGGGACTGTGAGAAAACAGTAAGGGTGTCCAAAATATCCCACCCCAAGACCCTGAAAAGTAGGAGTGAAGTTACCCTACTACCCCAGAAAGACAGAATAGTCGTGATAGGGGATTCCAAGATGGATTCTTGGACCTGAGGACCTGTAAAAGAAGGGGACCAAGTCCAAGAGTCACGAAAGTGTCCGGGGGGGAGCAGGAGCCCAGAAAACCCCGGATGAAGGTGCAAGAGGGCTGCCTCCGGGTAGAAGAAGCCGAAGATTCTGCAACAACAAAAAGGGCTAGGAACTTCTCCTTTGGATGGATAATGTTCGACCGCGTGCTGGAGGATTCAGATGTGTTTCCAGGCAGAAAAAATGCAAACAAGCCTTGCTAGCTGCAAGAGTCGCAGTTGAGGATTTTGGGTGATGATGGGGACCAGGAAGGACCAGGATGTTGCCCCTTGGAGGAGGAGACAGAGGGTGCACTCAGCAACTCAGAGAGCTCCTGCAGAAGCAGGCAGCGCCTACAGAAATACCAGAGCAGGCACTTGGAATATCTGAGGACAGCAGTCAACTCAAAGTCACAAAGGAGGGTCCCACAACGTCGCAGTGCAACTCAGCTGGTTGACCACTGCAGGATGGTGTGCTGGGGACCCAGGCTAGGTTGTGCTCAAAGGAATCCTTGGAAAAGTGCACAGAAGCCAGAGCAGCTGCAAATCACACAGTACACAGGTTTGTGCTCTGGCGTGGGGAGGAAAGGACTTACCTCCACCAACTTTGGACAGAAGGGCCACTGGACTGTCGAAGACAATTGGACCAAGCTCCTGTGTTCCAGGAAAGATACGCGTCAGGATGAGAGGGGACCCAGAGTACCGGTGATGCAGAAGTTTGGTGCCTGCATTGGCAGGGGGAAGATTCCGTCGACCTACAGGAGATTTCTTCTTGGCTTCCAGTGCAGGGTGAAGGCAGACAGCCCTCAGAGCATGCACCACCAGGAAACAGTCGAGAAAGCCGGCAGGATGAGGTGCTACAAAGTTGCTGGTAGTCGTCTTGCTACTTTGTTGCGGTTTTGCAGGCGTCCTGGAGCAGTCAGCGGTCGATCCTTGGCAGAAGTCGTAGAGGGAAGTGCAGAGGAACTCTGGTGAGCTCTTGCATTTGTTATCTGAGGAATAGCCCAGAGGAGAGACCCTAAATAGCCAGAAAAGTAGGGTTGGCTACCAAGAAAGGAGGTTTGGCTACCAAGAGAGGTAAGCACCTACCAGGAGGGGTCTCTGACATCACCTGCTGGCACTGGCCACTCAGAGCAGTCCATTGTGCCCCAACACCTCCAAATCCAAGATGGCAGAGGTCTGGGACACACTGGAGGAGCTCTGGGCACCTCCCCTGAGAGGTGCAGGTCAGGGGAGTGGTCACTCCCCTTTCCTTTGTCCAGTTTCACGCCAGAGCAGGGCTGGGGGATCCCTGAACCGGTGTAGACTGGCTTATGCCGAGATGGGCACCATCTGTGCCCATCAAAGCATTTCCAGAGGCTTGGGGAGGCTACTCCTCCCCAGCCCTTCACACCTATTTCCAAAGGGAGAGGGTGTAACACCCTCACTCAGAGGAAATCCTTTGTTCTGCCTTCTTGGGAATGGGCTGCCCAGACCCCAGGATGGCAGAAGCCTGTCTGAGGGGTTGGCAGCAGCAGCTGCAGTGGAAATCCCAGAAAGGCAGTTTGGCAGTACCCGGGTTCTGTGCTAGAGACCCGGGGGATCATCGAATTCTCCCCCCAATACCAGAATGGTATTGGGGTGACAATTCCATGATCTTAGACATGTTACATGGCCATGTTCGAAGTTACCATTGTGACGCTACACATAGGCAGTGACCTATGTGCAGTGCACGCGTGTAATGGTGTCCCCTCACTCACAAAGTCTGGGGAATTTGCCCTGAACGATGTGGGGGCACCTTGACTAGTGCCAGGGTGTCCACACACTAAGTAACTTGGCACCCAACCTTAACCAAGTGAGGGTTAGACATATAGGTGACTTATAAGGTACTTATGTGCAGTGAAAAATGGCTGTGAAATAACGTGGACGTTATTTCACTCAGGCTTACGTGGCAGTCCTGTGTAAGAATTGTCTGAGCTCCCTCTGGGTGGCAAAAGAAATGCTGCAGCCCATAGGGATCTCCTGGAACCCCAATACCCTGGGTACCTAAGTACCATATACAAGGGAATTATATGAGTGTAACAGTATGCCAATGAGAATTGGTAAAATTAGTAACTAGCCTGCAGTGACAATTTTAGAAAGCAGAGAGAGCATAACCACTGAGGTTCTGGTTAGCAGAGCCTTAGTGAGATAGTTAGGCACCACACAGGGAACACATTCAGGGCATACATTATGAGCACTGGGGTCCTGCCTAGCAGGATCCCAGTGACACATGGGCAAAAATAAACACACATACAGTGAAAATGGGGGTAACATGCCAGACAAGATGGTACTTTCCTACACTATTAACTCTCTATATTTACAATATTAAATCTAGCAACCAAGGGTGGATTAAATAGATTGTTCCATGCTGCAAAATACGATCTTCTCCCTGGTTTACAGAGGAGCTGTCCACAGTAAAACGTAGCTGTATAAAACTTGATGGAATGGCTATGATGATGAGTTCAAATCACCTTATTCAGCAGACCTTTGGTGCTATGCTCTACTTGTGTCTACAAAAGAAGTAGTGCAGCAAATTCTTCAAAATAATTTTTGGGATTGTGATTCTTTGCGGAGGGAGTGGTGTTTTCTATATCTCAGTCTTTGGGTGTAATCATTGAATAACTCCCACCACTGGTCATTTGGACCATTGTTCAGCAACAAAAAGAAATGAGCAGCAATCATCTACATAATCAATGAATATTCAAGACGTTAAATTCAGTCAATAAAAAGAGTTAGTGTGAGCTAAAGGGTTATATTTCCCAATATTTTAGTTTTTTATCGATTTGTTCATTTGGCATTAATTTTCATATTTCAGCATTAAAAGTTAATATAATCTATCAGTCTGTATTTGATCACAGAATAGAACAATATGTTTGTCAGTATCACAGTCAAATGAGTACATATACAAGAAGCATGTTCCCTAAATGATATTCCCTAATCCAAAATAATTTGAGGTAAGGAAAGAGAGAAAAAGGGAGTCAGTTTAGAAACCCAATGAAGAGTTCTGATGAGAGAGAAATCTACGCACGAGCATGAAGTCTTTACATTACAATATATCAGAAGACAGCTTAGTGAAATCTAAGTAAGGCCGCTTCTCATGAAGAGAGGCATCAGAAACTCAAAGGCGAGTCACTAGTCAGAGAGTCGGGAAAGGAAATCTGGGTCCTGGGCAACTGGGGTTCTGAGAGCTACTCTAGGAACACAAACTAATATAAACACATATTTTCTATGTTGCAGCATTGTTTTCTTTCATCGTCTTCATCCTTCAATAGAATGTCAGCAAGTTCATGGGAACAAGCAAACTCCCCATTTTCTTACCAGATCATTGTAGACTTTCAGACATTAGTTCCTGAAAAGATACAACAGTGTTTTCTTGCTGTCCAGACACTTCTTCACATGAATCATCCTTTCTGCTGCTTCGTCTCCTCATGCTGAGAACCTTAGTATCAGTTGTCTAATACAACACAAGGCACAAGGGTCTATTCAATAATTAACAGTAGGCTTCTGAAGTAGCAACATCTGCAGTGACTAGAATTAAAACATCTTCCACAATTGACTATTCAATGTGAAAACTAGGCCTTTTGGTGTTAATGCATTATTTTTCATTTAACATTGCACCAAGAGTTAGACTAACTTAATTCAGCACATTATTTATGGGCAGGCCTACAACTTTTAAGTATGGTTACCTAATACAGAATTTGCATTTAGCATATACTATATTTAAATGGAAGAGTGTGCACAGATGAAGATGACCACAGATGAAGATGACTCCTACCTCCCGATATTGGTGGTCCTCTCTGCTGTCTCTGTCACAGTAAAACATCCTACCCTCATTCACATCCTTAGTTTTGCATGGGAGTCAATCACAACAAATATCCTTCACTGGTTCTCCTCCTAGCTTTTGAACGGACAGCAACTCCTTATATAGGTACCTCCAAGTCCCAGATGGAGCCCACTGGGGCTCTACTTATTGATACCAGCAGCAAAAGCAACCAATATGCCTAAGAGGCCTACTCCATTTGGAAGTTTCCCCTCTTCTAGACATCCAAAATCTCAAACACGTTCTGCGTCTCACACAGGGATCGATTTAGAGAATTTACCAGAAGTTCAATCCCACCAACACAGAATTCCTGTGATTTGCCAAGAACAACAAGCAAGAAATAGTGCAAGCCAGCTCAATGACATGAACCTTCACATCATAATTTTCACCCAATTCCAAACCATTTGGATTCATCCTCCAAACTGCAAATCAACCCTCAATGAACACATTGGATAGACACCAGAAAATAAAACTGTTCCTCCCCGAAAGCGCCTTCAAAACCACTGCTTAAGCCCACATCCACTTGCTTCTGAATAGTAGAAATACTATGCTTCATGGCCTTCCAGGCTCCACACTGGCACCTCTTTAGGGACATTTTTCATTCTGTAGCATGCCTCATTATGGACTGGAGGAAATATGATCATGTTTCCCCCATCCCTTTGCAACTCCACTAGCTCCTCCTTGATGGCCTGCCCCATGTTTATAAATCCCTCATGAGCAGAATGCCACGACTGACAAGCTTTCCACTTCTGATAATGCTTGCACACCATCATGCAGGGCACCATCAGGCTTGAGATAAAGAATTGTAAAAAAAGGAAAACAATTTTATTGGCCTTTATTATTTATGCACCCAGGATCTGAAACAGCATCCTATATCCACCAGGACCACCCTAACCCTGATTCAATAAACGCAAGTATTGAATATGCATATATCTGTAGAACACATTACATTACAATGCAGTAATGGTATAGTTCTACTCCCAGATGCCGGCTACCTCTTAAAACACTTACTGATTGTATCCTTGCCTTTGACATTACACTACGCTCCACCTTCTGTTGCTAGGATTGTGCTATACAAAAATACGTATACATAAACATTCAAAGTACACAAGAAAGTACGGGGTTCTCTAGAGAAGGCGTCGCGGGTACCAGCGTTGCCCTAGGTTATACGTGTTCCTATTTGGAAAGGTAATGTCAGTGAAATGTCAGTAAGTAACTGCAGAGTGCGTGCGCGGGGAGAGAAACCGTGGGGAGTTCCTTTTACGGACTAGGTGGTCTCACACACTATATAGTGTCATGCTTCATCATTTGACCACCTAGACCCACCCAGGTAGGACAGTACCACCTGGGCGGACTCAACCTCACTGTTAAAGGAACAGGAGGGGGTGCGTAAATAAACTTGTTTCTGGAAAGATCGGGATCCAGCTAATCTAGTGAAAAATAAAAACACCTAAGCAGACACCTGTAAGGAGTGACAAATTTAATGGTGGTGTCTGATTGGTGTGGTTAAAACAGGGGTTGGGACACCTCTGTGAGGATAAGGACTCACAGGGTCACCTAACTAATAGCCAACATGTTTCTGCCCTCAGAAGTGAGCCAATAGAGGTCTCGGGGCATTCGTCAGGGCCTAGGATCCCTAAGTCTCACGTTGGAGGAAATTTACTCTATGTAAAGGTCAAAGAGTGTGAAGTAAAAGGTCTACCTTACCCAAGGAGCTACCTTGAGGCGGCCCTTTCATAGAGGCTACTGGCCTCTGGTATCCAGGAGGGGGAGTGTCCCCTTATAGTCAAACAATCGGTTGTTCCAAGCGGTCCAAGGAGAGGACGGCATAGGCGCACGGCGAGCGCCCCCTTTGATGTATGTATAGTCTTTCCAGAAACAAGTTTATTTACGCACTCCCTCCTGTTCCTTTAACAGTGAGGTTGAGTCCGCCCAGGTGGCACTGTCCTACCTGGGTGGGTCTAGTTGGTCAAATGATGAAGCATGACACTATATAGTGTTTGAGACCACCTAGTCCGTAAAAGGAACTACCCCCGGTTTCTCTCCCCGCGCACGCACTCTGCAGTTACTTACTGACATTTCACTTGACATTACCTTTCCAAATAGGAACACGTACAACCTAGGGCAATGCTGGTACCCGCGACGCCTTCTCTAGAGAACCCCGTACTTTCTTGTGTACTTTGAGTTGTAGAATTAGGGAGCTGAGTACGGGTGGGTTCCTCCATACTTGTCCCTCTTTCTCCCTCATCCTGTCTCCATGTGTATTGATACATAAACATTCATACATGAGAGAATACTCTGCATTATGTAGCAAGAACATAAATATAAATACAAATATAAGTGAGGGGTATTGGCATAGAGGAGCAGATTTAGTGAATAGAGATAGTAATTCTATCAAGTTATGTGTTGATTTGTACTTTGACCTGTGATTTTGTGAGTAAATGCATGCAATATGGCCTTCAAATCGCTAAGATTGATTACAGCCAATGTTACAACCATTAATGTATGAAACTACTAAGGCTTACACAGTGGAATGAAAGGTGGAGGTTTGTCAATCAGACTGTATTTAATGAAGGATGCCTAGTAGGAACCATGTTACTTCTTTCCATTTGCATGTGGACTTTGAATGAAACCTTAGCATCAAATTGAAATCAAATGATTTCATACAATTATTGAGTGAGGTGCTGACATTATCTAGGGTCATACGCGTGAGATGTGTCTGGACCACTGCTTCGTATGTGCTACCATTCATGAGAAATAAGGCAGTTTTGGTGAAATTTAATGCAGATCATCAGTGGACCACCAGATTTGTGAAGTACAGAATCAGGCACTCACACATGATTTGTTATTTACTAATAACACTTGTAAAAAAATTAATTCGTCATTTGTGATTTACATTGTGCTATTAGACATGGTGTCTATGGGAGTGTCTATGTCAGCTGTCATTCTAGCTCACATCAGAGTAACTTTCTGTTGAAAGCTTCTAATGGAAATGTTTTGAAGGACCTGATGATTAATTATATTACTTTAGGATGGTCATTATGAGGGAAGGTTGGTGACAGACATTTTAAAGAATGGCACAATGGTTGTCGATTCCTGAAAAAATATGACTAGGAGTGTGGATGAAGATATGGAAGACACAGTAATGCATAGAGTGTTTTGTTTGGAGTGTTTGGGTCATGAGGTTGGAGAGATTATTTCTTGAGCAGCAAAGAGCTCTGTGAAGATTTTTTTAATAAGTTTGGTGGAATCGCTGTCTTGGAAATTGTAGAGGGAGGCAGTAGATGCGTAGTGTTTGCAACACTCTAGGAAGGTTTTATTGGAGCTAGGAATCTAAATTGGTCAAACGGTGGTAGAATGTGTGGGTGAAAGTGTGAGTTTATTGCTAATGTTTGAATAAGACATCCAGTGTGGACAGAGACAAATATGCAGGAATATTTAGTGGTAATGGCTAGTGTTTTGTCTTGTATGTAATCCGTTTGTGATGGATTATTAAATAACTGTTTGGAATGATATTTTCAAATACAGTGGTCTGCATGGTATCAACTAAGTTTCTCTTAATAATAGAATATCAAAGTGCTTGTTAGATATGAGATCTGTTATGTTAGTTTCTGAGGAGGATGGTGATTTGTAGGGGGAAGGGTAGAGTGCGTCAATATAGATTATATTAATACAATAGGCTTTCCTCACCAAATTCCCATTCGTTTGGATGTTACTGTGTCTGATGTTGCTGCAGTATGGCAAAATAAGACAGAAAAGAAAGAAGAATGCAAGGCAGTTCCATGAGCAAAAAACAGGAATGATTGGGAAAACTATGAAATATACAAATCTTATATAGAGGGATATAGAGGGATGCAAACATGAAACCATACAGAGCCCCACAAATCACCCACAATAATAATGTTGCAACCTTTTTGAAGAGGCAAAACAAAAAACCAACAAATGTGCCTTAATAGATGTTGAATCTGCAGCATCACAATACACTAGGGTCTTGCAATAGATGGATGTTTTCTATGGCGATATGTGATTTTGTGTGCATGTGTGTGACCTAGAATATGTGTCAGTTGATGGAGTGTAGGAAAACTTTCAAGGCACACAATGCCTTGATAAGGCTATGATATGCAGGGGTGCTAGATACTAAACCTAACCATGGCCTAAAAGTGCATAATAGGAGAGACCATCTAGCGAACAGTAATACTTTCTGAGACCAATAAAGAGGTATGCCCCTTAACATTATTTTAAGAATTGTAAATATGGGGGTTTACTTGACCTCCTTCCTCAATCAGCTTGATGGGACTATGGGCAAACAAAATGATCAGGACACATAAGCCATGATTGTTCTTTCATGAACCACTCATTGATTTTCAAAGCAGGACACACATATTTGTAGGAAATAGGATACCCTGTCTAAGGCCATAATAGGTTTACAGCTTTGTATAGCACGTATGCTCTGATGAGAAAAGGACACATGTTATCAATTTGCAATTAACGTAACCTGGAGAAAAAGCTTATGGCATTGGTAAGCAGCTTTCAAGCACAGGAGAGGAAGACAGGATTCCACCAGATGCTGCTCATCAGTCTTTCAGACGACAGGATTAGGGTTTCCATAAGTGGAAAAGAGAATTTTGAATGAAGCTGCATGTGCTCATTCTTGTGTTAAATTTTGAGCCCCACAATATTGTATGATTTCTGTAATCCAGTGGCCTACCTCTCCATTTACCTTCTATTCAGTTTGGGAAATTGAGACACCCACAGAAAGGTTTCTTTCTGTGACATAGTGAAAGAACTCATTGCTTCATGGACACAATATGCTGCTTGTGAATATTTTAGGCATAAATGCAGAGGAATCACTGGATTGAAATGGTGGCCCATTTAAGCATTAGATGTTTAAGCAGTTCTAGATTTCTGTGCTGCTTCTTTGTTTGCACATTGTTGGAGCTCCAGATAAACATTCTTTACTTCCGAACTCTCATCCTCCCAAGACTCCCATGATGGGGATCATGATTTGGCAGAGGGTACACATTACACAGAGAAAGGTCATAAATATGCCCACCCTGAGAGACCTACATGGAGACAGAAGGTGCATAGAACATAAGGTTTCTGTTTTGGAAGGTGCATTTGAGAAACTCAATGCCCACATTATAAGCACACAATGTGAAGTTTGGAACCTGAAACACCAAAACACTGTGGTAGAGAATGGGGAAGAGGAACACAGAGAAACTGTCCTGTCATGTTGGCAGTTTGGAAGCTGTTTATACCCAATAACTACTAGTTGGGAAACTAAAGTAAAGGATCTTAAAAATAAGACAAAGATGATGAAGATCCAGATAGTGCGGCTGCCAAGCATGGCTGGAGACAGTGTTTTATAAACTAAGGTGCAGCACTTCATACAGAGTGTGTTATTTCTTGGTGATTTATAGGCATTATTACCAGTAGTACTGGTTTCACATTTGTCTTCCAAAGTCCAAAGGCAAGAAGACAGACATGCCATAATATTGGTGGAAAGTGGGCTTAGTGGGCTGCAGAAACAGGCAGCTTGGTTGGAGCTAAGTCAAAAAAATGCATGATGAAGATTTCCAAAACACATGTTGTCTAGGAAAGGTGCCTTGCAGAGCTGGGAAGTCAACAAGCCTTATGAATCATTAGGAGGTGTTTGTCTGCCTGTGAGGGGCATAGGATAAAGACTGTTTACACACCCACCAGAGTTTTGAGATTGGCTTCTAAAGCCCTTGTAGTGGTTCCCAAAGTAAAGAGAACATCATGGGGAGGAACATCCCTGAAGTACCAGGAGCCAGACTTTGGAACTCTCTACCCATGAATATTCGTATGATGACTCAGGAGACTGAATTTAGGAAAGCCATTAAAACCTGGCTATTCCAACTTCCAGTAAGTTCCCCCCTCTCCAGAGAAGTTTAGGATTCCTCCAGTATGTATAATTTTTCAGTCTGATCAGCGCTACGAGGCCTCCGGGTAGTTGGCGCTATATAAGTCTCAATAACATAACATAACATAACATAACTGTTTGCAAAGGTGCAAAGAAGGGGCATAGTTGCAAATCAGAATACTGTAACTTGTGACGCTCCATGTGTAAACTCCATAATTGAGTCTAGCGTGATACCATTCTGTGTTTGAAGATCTGATGCGTATGTGGTTAATGCTGATTCCTTTTCCGGACATTGAGATGTTAAGATTTATTGGAAATTCTTGAGGCGTTGCTCTTGCTCTTCTTTCCCTCTGTCTTCCTGTAGGAAAGTACCTTCTTGCCTGGCATGTTACCCCCAATTTCACTGTATGTATGTTTGTTTTTGCCTATGTGTCACTGGGATCCTGCTAGTCAGGACCCCAGTGCTCATAAAGTATGCCCTGTATGTGTTCCCTGTGTGGTGCCTTACTGTATCACTGAGGCTCTGCTAACCAGGACCTTAGTGTTTATGCTCTCTCTTCTTTTAAAATTGTCACTCCAGGCTAGTGACTAATTTTACCAATTCTAATTGGCACACTGGAACAGCCTTATAATTCCCTAGTACATGGTACTTACGTACCCAGGGTATTGGGGTCCCAGGAGATCCCTATGGGCTGCAGCATTTCTTTTGCCACCCATAGGGAGCTCAGACAATTCTTACACAGGACTGCCACTGCAGCCTGAGTAAAATAACGTCCACATTATTTCACAGCCATTTTACACTGCACTTAAGTAACTTATAAGTTACCTATATGTCTAACCCTCACTTAGTGAAGGTTAGGTGCCAAGTCACTTAGTGTGTGGGCACCCTGGCACTAGCCTAGGTGCCCCCACATTGTTCAGGGCAAATTCCTCGGACTTTGTGAGTGCGGGGACACCATTACACGCGTGCACTACATATAGGTCAATACCTATATGTAGCGTCACCATGGTAACTCCGAACATGGCCATGTAACATGTCTAGGATCATGGAATTGTCACCCCAATACCCTTCTGGTATTGGGGTGACAATTCCATGCATCGCCGGGTCTCCAGCATAGAGCCCGGGCACTGCCAAACTAACTTTCCGGGGTCTCCTCTGCAGCTACCGCTGCTGCCAACCCCTCAGACAGGTTTCTGCCCCCTGGGGTCTGGGCAACCCAGTCCCAGGAACACAGAACAAAGGATTTCCTCTGAGAGAGGGTGTTACACCCTTTCCCTTTGGAAATAGGTGTGAAGGACCTGGGAGAAGTAGCCTCCCCTGGCCTCTGGAAATGCTTTGAAGGGCACAGATGGTGCCCTCCTTGCATAAGCCAGTCTACACCAGCTCAGGGATCCCTCCAGCCCTGCTGTGGCGCAAAACTGGACAAAGGAAAGGGGAGTGATCACTCCCCTGACCAGCACTTCCCGGGGGAGGTGCCCAGAGTGCCTCCAGTGTGTCCCAGACCTCTGCCATCTTGGTTGCAGAGGTGTGAGGGCACAATGGACAGCTCTGAGTGGCCAGTGCCAGCAGGTGATGTCAGAGACCCCTCCTGATAGGTGCTTACCTTTCTCTGTAGCCAATCCTCCTCTGTGGGCTATTTAGGGTCTCTCCTGTGGGCATCTCACCAGATAACGAATGCAAGAGCTCACCAGAGTTCCTCTGCACTTCCCTCTTCGACGTCTGCCAAGGATCGACCGCTGACTGCTCCAGGACAGCTGCATAACCACAAGAAAGTAGCAGGGAGACTACCAGAAACATTGTACCACTCCGTCCTGCATTGCCCAACTCGCTGAGTTGGACTCCGATGTCGTGGGACCCTCCTTTGTGGTTCTGAGTTGACCGTTGTCCTCAGATCTTCTAAGTGCCTGTTACAGTACTTCTGTGGGTGCTGCCTGCTTTTGCGTGGGCTCTCTGTGTTGCTGAGTGCCCCCTCTGTCTCCTCTTCCAAGGGGCGACCTCCTGGTCCTTCCTGGGCCCTGGCAGCACCCAAAATCCTCAACCGCAACTCTTGCACCCAGCAAGGCTTTTTTTCAGTCTTTCTGCATGAAAACAACTCTGCATCCTCCAGCATGCCGTGGGACATCTTCTGACCAAAGGAGAAGTTCCTGGCACCTTCCGTTGTTGCAGAATCTTTGGCTTCTTCCAGCCAGAGGCAGCCCTTTTGCACCTTCATCCGGGGTTTAGTGGGCTCCTGCCCCCCCGGACACTTGCGTGACTCATGGACTTGGTCCCCTTCCTTTGCAGGTCCTCAGGTCCAGGAATCCGTCTTCAGTGTTTTGCAGTCAGTAGTTGTGCTTGCAGAATCCCCTATCTCAACTTTATTGTCTTTCTGGGGTAGTAGGGTAACTTCACTCCTACCTTTCAGGGTCTTGGGGTGGGGTATCTTGGACACCCTTAGTGTTTTCTTACACTCCCAGTGACCCTCTACACACTACACTAGGCCTGGGGTTTGCATACTACTTTTGGAGTATATGGTTTGTGTTGCCCCTAGGCCTATTTCTCCCTATTGCATTCTATTGTGTTCTACATTGTTTGTACTACTTTTCTAACTGTTACTTACCTGATTTTGGTTTGTGTGTATATATTTGGTGCATATTACTTACCTCCTAAGGGAGTATATCCTCTGGGATACTTTCGGCATATTGTCACTAAGATAAAGTACCTTTATTTTTAGTAACTCTGAGTATTGTGTTTTCTTATGATATAGTGCTGAGTGATAGAAGTGGTATAGTAGGAGCTTTGCATGTCTCCTAGTTCAGCCTAAGCTGCTCTGCTATAGCTACCTCTATCAGCCCAAGCTGCTAGAACACCTCGATTCTACTAATAAGGGATAACTGGACCTGACACAAGGTGTAAGTACCACAAGGTACCCACTATAAGCCAGGCCAGCCTCTTACACTTACGCCACTCAGAAAGATATTCTAAAATACTCTGGATTGGCATGGTTATTAATTATGTTTAATTATGTATGCCAGAATATTGATAGGTTATGCAGCCAGTACAAATAATCTGAGCATGCAATTTTCAATAGCTTTCAATTCACCTTTAAAGATGTATGCAACAGCTGCCTTCACCTCCACCTTTCAGTTTCATTTAGGTTTCCAACCTGCCCTTTCAGGTACATTTCAGTCATATACTGTGACTGAAATTCTACCTGGATGGGGCAGGGTGGAAAAACAAAAAAAGATACAAAGATCTCAGTATCAGGTAGTATACAGAGTGTGAGAAATTGGGTTGTTGGTTGACTGGGGTGTGATCCCTGGTCAAGAAGCAACCCCAATCCATGTCAGGATGCGGTGCAAGCCAACCCTAAATTAACCTGTACTAACCCTCAGGTAGCTTGGCACAGAACAATCAGGCTTAATTCAAGGAAATGTGTAAAGTATTTGTTCTGAGAGGGCGTAGTTTAAATATTACATATGAGATGTGAAATACTTATACTAACAATGCTGCATACAAAACGATCATAGAATATTATTTGTTTAAATGTATTTTTAACATGACTATAAATGTGAAGTTATTATCATGCACATAGACTAATGTTGACTGTAAGAAATAATTGCTTGCATTATGATTAATTTAATATATTAACACTTACGAAGATTGCATTTGTATTAGAACCCATAGGCCTTAAAGTTAGCGTGGGTCGAAGACTTAGCCGTGTAGCTCTCATATTAAAGCATATTTTTCTGTTTTCCAGTGTGCTGACTCGTAAAGGGCCATGACCCAGCATTTGTTCTCTTCTTCGCTTTATGTAACAATGCTAAATTTTCTCAACCACATGCTAGCTGCTTTTAGTATAAGTTTTATACGTCTTGCAACAATATTAGAAACATTCAAGGACGTTTTGCCATGGAAAAGAGAACTTTTGACCTAAAGAACGTGCCAGAGAATGAAGTAACCCCGGATGTCCCACCTACGAAGACGTCAATTATGAAGACCAATCAAAACGTTATAGTTTATTGTGGGGTGTCAATTTGGATTACCTAATGTATAATTTGATAGGTTAAAGATAGTGGGGTATAGCGATTATCCAATAGAATTTTGGGGGAATGTATTGTGAAAAAGGGATAAAATCTCATGACACAGAAGGGTCATTAGAACTAGGCAGGGAATGCTGTCGATTTTATCCAGAAACTCTGTCACTCGGTTTGGTGAATTTGAGACTTAATAAACCATCCTCACCCATAGACTGCCCCATTTACACTTCTCCTCCTTATGAGGGAAGTGTCCCCTGTCCCTTAGACGAAATAGACTGTTGGCGATCTAACTGATGTCCTGAAGATGAAGACTGATCCTGTATGCTGACTTATTCCGAGGAGGGTAATTATGACAATTGCTATTGTAATTTGTCTATTTGCATTTCCTTTCTAGGTACGAACTGCTGTATTTTTTAATAGAGACCATAGTTAGATGTTACTAAATTGATGTTTTAAATTGTTTTGCATGAAGTCCAACATGCTGATGCTAATTAGTGGTTAGATTAGGTGATCATTCTGACTGACGCAAATAGACGAGACTGACATTGTACTGTGCTGAACTGAGATGTATACGTTATTATATGTATTCTAACTTATGTTTATCTTACTTTGGTGCTTTTATGTTCGTGATCTTTGCATTGTCAAAATCTTACCACAGTTGCCATATCGTGACTATGCTCTTTTGCTTCTTGGTTTTGAGATTGATACTCTTATTGTTAGATTGTAATCAATAGGCAATAAAATTCACAAAATCTCAACTAAGGGTGTGGTTATTTATGACTGAAAGGTCATGGTTGCACCGACAATTTAATCAATGTCTTTATCCAAAGTAAAGTATATTGTGGTGATATATGTTGATAACGTCATTGACATATTACACGCCATATTGATCAGTTATCTCGTCCTATGGTGTCTCACCACTGGGTCAAAAGATTCATCGGCCTAAAACAAGTCCTAATGTGTATAAAATTGACATAAAGGGACGCTTTATTAGTTTGGTAGCAGAGCGACGGTTTGGCCCTTGGGGGGCCCTACGACGGAGATTCATTGTTTAATTTGTTTTTCTGTGACAATGCAATTTGGAGGTATGATGGGTTTCTAAGTTCACCATGACTTTCCCGGGATCTCGGAGCCTCCCTAAATGAGTTGGGAATGTTCTCGGCGCCATAGTGTATGTGGTTAGGATCTATGCGGTTGCTTAGCTTCTGCATTTTTGCAGGTGATTGTGAAATTTTTTGTCTATTTATGCAAAACTAAGTGTTGTTTAGTAGGAGTGGGCGTACTCCACAGTATGAGAGTAGGGAAGTCGGCGTACTTCATGTGAATGTAGCGCTTGATGCTCAAAATTATCCATGTGGTTGGTTGTTGTGTACGGACCTGTTGAGGTCTAAGACTCCGGAGTATGAAGTCAAATATGGTTTATGTTGTAATTTGTGCGGTTTAATAGGTCAATCGGGCGTGGTTGACAAGTCAAGTTTGAGTCATAATGTGTGTATGAAACCTTCGATGGAGATTTGATGAGTTCTAAAGTGCACTAGGATAAGCCATTGACAAGTCGAGAGTAGAATTTGCGGGTCGAATTCTGCTTGCGTATGCGGGAACTGATAAGGAGAGAGTAGCGGGTGAGGCTTCAAGTGAAATCTCTGTAAAGTTCTGAAGCGAATGTGTTACCCTTCCTGTAGTAAACAGACAGATTTGTGTTGTCATTTAAGGTGCTCGCAAAAATTGCATTAGTTTGTGTGAGATTGTATAAGTTCAGTGAAGAGCGTATGAGCCGCGAGGCTTTGTCAGCTGCTGTGTGTGTGAGTGTGACGTCAGTGGTGCCGCGCTGAGATAGGTCAGTTGTCGAGAGGGGTCTCGCACAGATTGGCTGCCGTCCGTGAGAGGCAATAGATTGAGAAGGGCGGGTGAAGAGTGTCCTGGGAACTAAGTCACTTCTGATTAAATACAAAACAAGAGAATCACAAAAATGAATTTTGTTAAAGCATTTAAGAGCGCTCTAAAGGTAGACGTATATATTGTTGCAACCGATGGGGAACCTACACCACCTGAGGGTACTCCAGCTTATACAGTCATGGAAGAGAAAGGTGTCGCGCCTTGTTTATGGATGAAACAGTGGCGCAAATTAACAGAGAAGGAGGGATGTCTAGCGTTCCCAGAACATAGGACGTTTAATCCAAAGGTGCTAGAAATTTGAGGTGGATGTTAAGTACACAGAAACCACCTCCGAGACCAGCTCAGTATGAGGCTTTGGCAATTTGGGACTTAATGGCCCTTAAACATAGACAAGAAAGGTTTCAGAGAAGACTGTGAAGGGCAGAGAAATCCTATGCAGAGGCTAGGTGGGATAACGAGAGCAAAATGTGGAGAAGGGGAATTGTAGACGGGCTGAAGTTATTCCCAGCAATAGCACAGGGAGAAGAGACGCAAGGAAAGAAAGCCTCCTGTAAAACCGAAAAAGATTCAGGCAAATCCAAAGAGAATTAAAGATCTTGGGAAGAGGAAGATGATTCAGACGATGAGGAATTTATGGACAGATTGTTACATGATCGTCCGCCACCATATGCAGTGAACGACAGTGCTCCAAGTACTAGCTTGGATCCTGGGAACCAGACGCAGGAAAAGGGAGTTACTGATACGGTACGGATTAGCGATACAGCCTTGACACAGAATGGTGTCAGTGTACCCACTGCACCAGACATACCGATACAGTTGCAACCTCCACCGCAGATACAGAGAATCTACCCTGATGTCCCAGTGCTTGAGACAACTACGAATTTGATAGTACCACCAGACCCGATATACACGAAGCCAAGGCTAATACAGATTGAATCAACTCCGAAATTAATGTCTCAACCACAACCACAGCTGATACCAGGGTACAACCCTGTAGCGGGTCCACCATTAGTACCTGTTCCGGGAACATTAGAACAGACTTATGGAGTTGAGGCTCCAAGAGGTTTGGGTCCGGGTCAGACACCTGCCGCTATATCGTAACCCATTACTGTTCGTCCACCAGTGCCATTGTACGCACAGGGTAAAACGGGTGTGTGTGACCAGGGAGTGATGACTCAGGAGGCGGTAAGAGGAGGGTCTATGGGAACTCCACAGATAATGGCCCCCAGAGAACAAGTAAATGAACAGCTGAGGCCCTTGATGGACCTCAGTCCGGTAGGAGCACCCCTCGAAGCAATGCGGCAAGCAGGTTTGGGAGTTTTAACTCCCCAAACTATGAGTATGAATACCTCACATTCCCCAATGATGCATGCAGGGAACATTTAATTGCAAGGTTTTACAGTCCAACAGTTAAACGAATGGTTGGAAAAAACTTATACTTCACAAAAGGCTGCAGCGGTTACAATCGAACCAGAGAAAGAAAAACAAGATGAATACCTGAACTTTGTGAGACTAGGGGCGGAAGCTGCTGAGTTAGTGGAAGGTACAATGGGAGTAAATAGATTGGAGTCATACACGGAGGCAGAATTGAGATACTTGTGTCCCAAAATTACCAAGGAAGTAGGAAAAGTACATCAGAGATTAGCGAATTTGGCAGACAAGTACAATATCAATATCGGAAACACTAAGCATTTGAAAAGAAGTTACAGATTAGATTTTGACTCAAAGGATTTTGAGCACATGAGATCTGCAGGGATGAAGGCACATTTAAGAGAACTGTTGCAAAGTGCACAAATTTGGGGTGCATTGGAGAAATGGGAAGGCCGATGGGCAAAGAAAAGAGATAAGGGAAAGGGTGACAGCCCAGGGTCTAATCAAGCTAAGACCTCGCCTGACTTGGAATCGGTGAAAATATTACCTATGAGAGACCAGCTGGTGGTGTTTTAGTACATGTGCCATGGACTGGAGGAGACATTCTATCCTTTACCAATGATTATCCTAGAATGAGAGAGAAACCAATCGAGTGGTATCAACAGACAAATAGGTTCGTAAAACTTGCAAAGTGTCTCTGGGAAGATTTGAATACCTTGTTTGAGATCATTGTTCCGCCTGATTTGTGGCTTGAGTGCAAGAGAGGGGTAGATTGGCCAACAAAGGTGCCGGCAAGAGATAAGGTGACCGGAGCACCTTCAGAAGAGGTGATGAAGTATCATCATAAGGTGATTGAATTTTTGAAACAAAAGGTGTCGCCGAAGGTGACTGACTAGCAGAAAATCGACCGGACCTCTCAAGAGGTTAAGGAGTCAATACATGCTTATTACGAGAGATTGTTAAAAGCGTTCAAGCACTACAGTGGTACTGAGACTATTGAACCGAAGGACATGAACCACCTTGTGTTCAGATTCGTCGAAGGGTTGAGACCAGAAGTTAGCCAAATGATTAAGAATCATTTGATTTGTTGGCAAGCTAAACCGATTGATGAGGTGTTGCAGTATGCAAAATACTGTAGTGATGAGATTGAGTTAAAGCAGAAAAAAGTTTAAGGAAAAGGTGATGGTGATGCAGATAAGGGCTGCACAGGCAGGAATACAGGGAAATGGAGTTCAACGGATGATACAGCAGAAACCGCAGATGAATGGTGTGTTTCAGACCCAACCGAGGGGTCGAGGTCGAGGGTTTGTGAACTGTGGTTCAGACATGAATACTGTTGTTATTCAAAATGATGTTTTTCAGGTGGCGAAAAAGATGTCACCATGTCACGCGTGCGGGGGTGTGGGGCACTGGAAACGGGAGTGCCCGAATATGGTGCAGGATGGTGCAGTTCAGCAGAGCACTAATGTTGGTACATTACAAAGTTCATGAGGTCAGAAAATAAGACATCAAAACCCGAATTTTCAGAATAATTTGGTACAAATTCAAGGGCTACAGCCCATGCAGCAGATGCAAATGCCACATTTTCAGTCAATACAAATGCAACCAGTACAACAGCAGATTCCTATGGTGCCTAGACAGCAAATGCAATTACCAATGGCTCCGATGGCACAGCAACAGGTGATGCTTCCTCAGCAGGTCACAGGCCAGGTAAAAAATCAAAACAATACTGTACAACAGTTCCCATTACGAGGGGAAAATGGTATGAATGAAGATTGGTCAGATGACAGTTCAGACAGCAAAGAGTGCAGGCTTGCAGCATCCTTAGAGGTAGATCAGAGAGGCCCATACGTCGAGGGAAAGGTAATGGGCTATAGGGTTTTGTTTTTGGTTGACACAGGAGCCACACGCTCTACAGTTCGAAGTGCAGAAGTCCCAAGATTACCACTGTCAGGGCGTACTATACGAGTGGTTGGAGTAGCAAATCAGTATCTGACTAACCCGATTACAGATCCAGTGCAAGTTGAAATTGGCAACTTCCAAGGGTTGCATAGATTTGTTGTATGTGATTCAAGTCCGGTATCCTTACTGGGAAGGGACTTACTGTGCAAGACAAAATGCTCAATTACCTGTTCCAATGATGGGATTGAAGTACAGACAATTAGTGATGATGAGGGAGACGAAAGTCAATTTTTAGAGGAAGAAACAGGGACAAACGAGGACTACCCTCTGATTACTCTATTCCCAATGCATACCTTGATTGACCTGCCTGTCGAACTACAAGGAACAGTAACAGAGAAAGTGTGGGACTTGACCGGGAAAGAAGTAGGGCTGATAAAGGGAGTAGAACCAGTCAAAGTTCAGATAAAACCGAATGCAGTGTTCCCACAAGTGCCACAATATCACATGACCCAAGATGTTCTTATTGAAGTATTACAAATAATCGCAGACTTTCTCAGACAGGGAGTTCTGAAAGAGGTCTTGAGCAGTGCATGTAATTCTCCTATAATGGGTTTAAAGAAGCCTTGTGGAAAAGTTCGAATTGTGCAAGATTTGAGAAAAATAAACAAAATTGTGATAAAGTATTGCCCTATGGTGCCCAACCCAGCAGTAATCATGTTTCAGGTCCCCTGTGATGCTGAATGGTTTACCATAGTAGACCTGTCGCAGGCTTTCTTTTCAATACCTCTTCATGAGGACAGTCAATTTTTGTTCAGTTTCAAATTCCTGGATCAGGTGTACAGTTGGTGCAGAATTCCTCAAGGTTTTTCTGAGTCACCATCCATCTTCAATCAAATATTAAAAAAGGATTTGGAGCTGCTTGTGCTGCCTTACAATTCAACTCTTGTGCAGTACATTGATGATTTGCTAATCGCGTCCAAGACAAGGGACAGTTGCAAGTATGATACCATTGCATTACTGAATCATCTGGGAAAGAATGGACATAAGGTGTCCCCCAGAAAATTACAATACTGTCAGAAGGAGGTAAAATACTTGGGACATTTGATTGAGAAAGGGACCAGAAGAATATCAAAGGAAAGAATAACAGCTGTTTTGCAAATGAATCCCCCCACAACAAAAAGAGATGTCAGGATGTTTTTGGGAATGGTGGGCTACTGTCGCCAGTGGATACCCAACTTCTCAATCATTTCGAAGCCATTAATAAAACTGACAGGCAAAGAAACCAAGGATGAGCCATATATTATAACCCTGTCAAAAGAAGAGCTTGAGCCATTTTTGGAGTTAATAGAATGTATGTGCAGGGCACCAGCACTAGGAATGCCAAACTACGAGAAACCTTTTCTGTTGTTTTGTCATGAACGTGATGCTTGTTCTTTGTCTGTTTTAACACAGGTCCACGGAGATGCAAATCGCCCTGTATCATATTTTTCAGCTACCTTGGACCCTGTCGCAGCAGCCTTACCGGGTTGTTTGCGTGCAGTTGCAGCAATTGGTCAGAGCCTTTTACAATGCGAAGGCATAGTCATGGGATACCCTCTGACAGTAAAGGTTCCACATTCAGTTGAAATTCTGTTGACTCGAACTAAGACTCAGCACATGACAAATGCACGACTCACTAGGTATGAGACGATCATAATGGGATCACCAAATGTCACTCTTAAGAGATGCACTGTACTGAACCCGGCAACTTTGCTTCCAAATGAAAATACTGAAATCAAAGATGGGGAAGAATTTTAACATGATTGTCTTGAGGTGACTGAACTGTGCACCAAACCTCGTCCCGACATACAGGATACCCAGTTAAAGGAAAATAATTGCATTATGTTTGTCGATGGATCCTGTCTAAGAGATTCTGCAGGAACACTGAGAGCTGGTTATGCGGTATGTACCATAACTGGTATTGTAGAAGCCTCCTGGCTTGAAAAAGTGTTTTCTGCGCAAGTGGAAGAATTGATTGCCCTTACTAAAGCATGCCAGGCAGCTGTAAATTTGAAAGTCACTATTTATACTGACAGCCGACACGGATTCGGAATCGTACATGATTTTGGCCAACTTTGGTCACAGAGAGGTTTTATGACCTCCTCTGGTTCTCCTGCGAAAAATGGTGAACAAATAAGAGATTTGTTGCATGCGATTCAGTTACCTCTTGAAATTGCCGTGGTGAAGTGCAGTGCTCACATCAGATCACAAGACTTTGTGTCTATGGGAAACGGTTATGCAGATCAATTCGCAAGATTTTGTGCATTGAACTGTATATCGTTTAAGGAACAATGGGAATTGTTACCACAAACCGAAAATGACACGTGTTTAAACCTAGTATTACGGGTGGTTGACACTTTAGACAAATTAAAAACATTACAAGGTCGTGCGAGCAAGGAAGAAAAACGCTCTTGGCAAAGAATGCAATGTGTACAAAGGGCAGATGATCTATGGGTTTCTGAAGAAGGGAAACTAGTTTTGCCAAATAGCCTTCCATCACAATTCGCCAGGTTATATCATGGACAGGCTCACCTGGGAAGAGACGCCATGATCAGGTCCTTTAAAACTGATTGGTTTAATCCAAAATTCAGGCATGCCGCAGAAATTACTTGCCACAGGTGCGTCATCTGTCAACAGATGAATGCCGGAAAAGGAACCATCGTAACTTTGAGCCACATTGGGAGAGCTGGAGGTCCGTTCAACAAAATGCAAATGGATTTTATTGAAATGCCTGTTTGTGGAGGACTGAAGTATGTGCTGGTGATTGTGTGTGTTTTCAGTCATTGGATTGAGGCATATCCCACACGTAGAAATGACAGCCTTACAGTTGCAAAATTACTACTCAGGGAATTGATACCAAGGTTCGGGTTTCCGGTTTCTATAGAATCAGATAGGGGTAGACACTTTGACAATGAGGTGATTAAACTCCTGTGTGCTGCACTCAACATTGAAAAAAAGCTGCATTGTAGTTATCGCCCTGAAGCATCAGGATTAGTAGAGCAGAAGAATGGCACTTTGAAATCAAGAATGGCAAAAATGTGCGCAGCAACTAATTTGAAGTGGCTAGATGCTTTGCCTCTAGTACTGATGTCAATGAGAAACACCCCGACAAGAAAACAGGACTGTCCCCCCATGAAATCCTCATGGGCAGAGCTATGAGATTACCAGCAGTACCTGCAAATGCACTAGTGAATATTACAGATGATATGGTGTTGGATTACTGCAAAGGTTTGGCTGATGTGATTCGCTCTTTTTCTCATCAGGTGGCAGCTAACACGTTGCCACCGATTGGCGATCCAGGCCACTCCCTACAAGCCGGTGACTGGGTGGTTGTCAAGAAGCACGTGAGAAAATCGTGTCTAGAACCACGTTGGAAAGGGCCGTATCAAGTAATATTAACGACTACTACTGCCGTGAAGTGTGCTGGGGTTCCCAACTGGATACATGCCAGTCATACAAAAAGGGTAGCCTGTCCTGTTGAAGAGGAACTTGAAGTTTCTGGCACATCAACTTTAGAAAGAGAAGTCTCAGGGCCAGAGAACAGTCAAGAAGTAACTGAGACTACAGAAGAGCCCACTGAGAACAGCCTTGTCCCTCAAACAGTCAGTGAGTTTGAGAGGGGTGACAGAGTGCCTATCTCAGTAGAGGCAGCAGGAGAACTAGGTCAACGAGAAGTTCTCCCAGAAGTAGACGGATACAGGTTAGAGCTCGAACCCAACGTAGAACCGGGAGAAGAAAGAGAAGGAGAAGTCAAAACATGTCAGAATCTCCTGAACCAGTTTCAGGTCCGTCAAGAGAAAACACCATATCACAAGAGGAGGGTGCTGTCCAACGTCCTGAAGGAAAACATTGAGAAAAGACACATAGAGGCGACAATTGGCCAAATAAGTCACTACTTAAGATAAAAGATGTATCAAATGACACAATACTAGAAGAGAGCGATACTTCTCAAGTGGATGATCTAAGTGAAGGGGAACAACAAGGTGAAAGAAGGTTAAAAAGAAAAAGAATCGCAAACAGAAGATATACAGGTCCTGAATGGGCATATGCCACAACCTCTGAATGGCAGCAAGAATTCTAAGCATTTTGTTTTGATCGAGTGGTACCAGGTCAATATTACGGTACCTGAACAAATTCAAGGGAAAACTTGGCTAAGTTTAAATTTTGAAAACTGAAAGAGAGAGAGAGACTTTATAAATTACCGGAAGTGACACTAGAACTGGATTGACTTTGAGAAACCTGATTACGACAAGCTGCTAACCTGATTTGACAAAAGGAGGTCCTGGAGTGAGTGAAGACGCTTTAATATATACGCAGAAAAAAAAAAGAGAGTTTTCATCCTCAAGTTAATCGTTGATCTACTATTCTGATTCTATACAAACATGGCTTACAATAGTAGCAAGGGAAGTAAGGTGTGTGGTTGGTTAGGACTTATAATAGGTATTGTGTGTGCAGTAATAATTGTGGGAGTAATTGTGGGAATGCCATGGAGAGAGAAAGAAACTATTAACGCAATGTCAAATCCTGAAACTACTACTACTTTGACACCGTGGGAGAAATTTGAGCAGGATGCAAGACATATGCATGAGGGAACTAATGCAAAGGGGGAACTTTCTACTAATGTCTTCTATCGCTTACTAAATGAGTATGTGGAAACCATGGATGCGAAAGACTGTTATGTATGTACTAAAATTCCTTCAACTGTGCAGGAGGGAGTTACTTATCATAGCCTCCCTCTTACTTATGGAATCAGTTGCAGCTTGCTACTAACAAGATTCTATAATCAAGAGCATGTGCAATATTTTTACTCAAATCTGGATGTTGTATTTTCTTTTGTGCCTGTGATTGAATTTTTAAACAAGTTAGCTAAGGAACATGATAAAAAAATAGTTAGAGGATTCTTTGAGCCAACACTTACATTTGGGACTGCTTATGCACATCGCAATAATTTGACTTGCTTATTGTCGCCTGTAGAGAAAATCTTTTTAGATTACACAGATGATAGACGCAAAGCATTGAAAGAAAGATTAGAAAAACGTACATACGCAAATGATTATGCTTACACTGCAATCAAGACACAAGGCAAATTAGCTATAGATGCATTACATGTGGGTAGGCTTTGCATATATAGGCCAAAATCTGAACAGGATAATTTGTTTGTGGATACGAGTGAGTGCAGGCATGTGTTTTTATTTCAGAGTAAATGGACCTTTATGCTGAATGGACAAGATCCAGCAATCCCTGGAATCTATTCCATCTGTGGATTAAATGCTTATTACCATCTCCCTAAGGGATGGTATGGGACATGTTATTTGGGGATAGTATTCCCAAAGATCTATCAAATTGATGACTTCAAACAGATACCTAAGACGTCTGAATTACAACATCCTAGACAAAAACGAGAAACAGTGGCGGCTGTCATTGGTGATATATTTGGAGCTATAATCCCATCAGTAGGGGTTATCTTAAATTCCATGAAAATTCAAAAGTTGTCTACTATAGTGGATAACATGTTGACAAATTTTACAGGGGCTATACTCCTGATGGATACTGAACTTGCCGCAGAAAGAGCCATGACTCTTCAAAATCGGCTTGCTTTAGACATTCTTTTAGCTAAGAGTGGAGGAGTCTGCAAGATGCTCAATGAGCGTCATTGTTGCTCATTTATACCAGATAATAGTAAGAAAATTAGAAGTATGCTTACTAACCTTACTAGAGATAGTACAGATTTGAAGGATCTGAAGGAACTTGGTGTTTGGGAGAAATTTGGAAAAGGAATTGCCCGAGTTGGAAGCTGGTTTGCCAACATTTGGAATGGGGTACTTGCAAAAATTCTGATGGGTTTATTAATTGTTTTGATCTGTCTATTAGGATTATGGGGGGCATGTAAAATTAATGACTAAATTAAGAGAAATTGGAATAAAAGAACTAGAAGAAATTAAGAAAGTGAAAGAGAGAAAATGTTCAATGAAATATGGGAGAGTTCACATAAAGGGCAAGATGTTGAAATACGCATTATGCGCAAGGTGAAAAATTAAAGGTCAAGGGAAAAGATTTGTGTGATGACGAACGTCATCAGAGGAGGGACTGAGAGAGCGTAGTTTAAATATTACATATTAGATGTGAAATACTTATATCTAACAATGCTGCATACAAAACGATCATAGAATATAATTTGTTTAAATGTATTTTTAACATGACTATAAATGTGAAGTTATTATCATGCACATAGACTAATGTTGACTGTAAGAAATAATTGCTTGCATTATGATTAATTGAATATATTAACACTTACGAAGATTGCATTTGTATTAGAACCCATAGGCCTTAAAGTTAGCGTGAGTCGAAGAATTAGCCGTGTAGCTCTCATATTAAAGCATATTTTTCTGTTTTCCAGTGTGCTAACTCGTAAAGGGCTATGACCCAGCATTTGTTCTCTTCTTCGCTTTATGTAACAATGCTAAATTTTCTCATCCGCATGCTAGCTGCTTTTAGTATAAGTTTTATACGTCTTGCAACAATATTAGAAAAATTCAAGGACGTTTTGCCATGGAAAAGAGAACTTTTGACCTAAAGAACGTGCCAGAGAATGAAATAACCCCGGATGTGCCACCTACGAAGACGTCAATTATGAAGACCAATCAAAACATTATAGTTTACCGTGGGGTGACAATTTGGATTACCTAATGTATAATTTGATAGGTTAAAGATAGTGGGGTATAGCGATTATCCAATAGAATTTTGGGGGAATGTATTGTGAAAAAGGGATAAAAGCTCATGACACAGAAGGGTCATTAGAACTAGGTAGGGAATGCTGTGGATTTTATCCAGAAACTCTGTCACTCGGTTTGGTGACTTTGAGACTTAATAAACCATCCTCACCCATAGACTGCCCCATTTACACTTCTCCTCCTTATGAGGGAAGTGTCCCCTGTCCCTTAGACGAAATAGACTGTTGGAGATCTAACTGATGTCCTGAAGATGAAGACTGATCCTGTATGCTGACTTATTCCGAGGAGGGTAATTATGACAATTGCTATTGTAATTTGTCTATTGGCATTTCCTTTCTAGGTACCAACTGCTGTATTTTTGAATAGAGACCATAGTTAGATGTTACTAAATTGATGTTTTAAATTGTTTTGCATGAAGTCCAACATGCTGATGCTAATTAGTGGTTAGATTAGGTGATCATTCTGATTGACGCAAATAGACGAGACTGACATTGTACTGTGCTGAACTGAGATGTATACGTTATTATATGTATTCTAACTTATGTTTATCTTACTTTGGTGCTTTTATGTTTGTGATCTTTGCATTGTCAAAATCTTACCACAGTTGCCATATCGTGACTATGCTCTTTTGCTTCTTGGTTTTGAGATTGATACTCTTATTGTTAGATTGTAATCAATAGGCAATAAAATTCACAAAATCTCAACTAAGTGTGTGGTTATTTATGACTGAAAGGTCATGGTTGCGCCGACAATTTAATCAATGTCTTTATCCAAAGTAAAGTATATTGTGGTGATATATGTTGATAACGTCATTGACATATTACTCGACATATTGATCAGTTATCTCGTCCTACGGTGTCTCATCACTGGGTCAAAAGATTCATCGGCCTAAAACGAGTCCTAATGTGTATAAAATTGACTAAAGGGACGCGTTATCAGTTCAATAGTTCAAACAGTAAAAAAAATGAAAACACTACACAAAAAGAATCCCACACCAGGTTAGAAAATAGAGTTGTTTTGTTCAAAACCTTTATTGGGGTTTTTAGCATAGTCCAAACCTGAAGAGAATACAAAAACTATAAATAACAGAAAGAAATCGATGGTGCAAAGAGTACAAATCAAACATATGAAATACATAAAAGAAAAGAGATAATCAATCAAATAGGATTGTATGGAACCTTATACACTGTTAGGATAGTGGATCAGCGTCATGACAAGGGAGTGAAATACAGTGAGTGAAATATACATCCTATCGAGAATGATGGACAATTCTATGAAAAATATCTTGAAGAGAATGTCTCACAACACTTGAAAGAGTCTTTTTTTGTAAAGGGTTTGTGGTATAAAGAAGTGAATATAGGAACACTATAAGTATAGTGTAAGTGAAACCAGTCCTACAGTTGCTTAAGTAACAAACAGGAAGTGGGGAAAGGTGAAAAACAAGGGAGGAACCTCATGGGGGTTTATTGTTAGTGATGTAGTTGTCAAGAACATCCCCAAAAGTTATATGTTCTGGTTTCCATGGAGAGTGGTGAAATGTGATATTGTCTGCTTCTCTTACATGTGCAATCCAATTAAACCAAGATTTGAAAGAAGTGGAAGCAGTGTTCTTCTAGGTAGCAGGTACAGATCAACAAGCTGCAGTTAGTGTCTAATAGTAGTGCATCATTAGGTGAGAGCACTCAAGGGACTAAAAAAACCCTTAATGAGGGAGCTAAACTCACGGTTGATAAGAAAACAAATAGTGTCAAAACGAAGTCAAATACTCTGTCCCAAAATGTAGCAACTGTGCTGCAATGGAAACAAAGATGTGGTAAATCTCCAATTCCCACATTACAGTTCAAGCAAGTTGGATTGTCTTTGAGGGCTAGTTTATTTTGTTTTGAGGGTGTCCAATAAACGCTGTGTAGAAGCCAATATTTGGTTTTGGACAGGGCAGAAATGACTCTGGGGAAGACGATCGATTTACAGATCAGATTCCATTCCTCCTCAGTAATGGGGTTAGATTTGTCCCATTTACCCTGTTATATAAAGGATTTAAGTCTGTGAAAATCATAGAAATCTATGTCCTCTAGTTTATATACATTCTGAAGTTCATTAAAAGTGAGCAGGAAGTTTCTTGAGCCTAATCACTTCAGAAAGTGGTTGACTTTAGAGGGCCATGATTTACGAAAGAATGAATTGCCAGAGTAGCAGTTTATTCGAGAGAGAGGTCAAGTTGGAGGACTTTATCAAACAGTCTAGAAGTTTGTCTAGTTTCAATAAGGCCAGTTTGGTAATTTGAAAAATGCATTTGGCCGGACGTGATGGCTTAAGTGAGCAATAGCATGATAGGGTGTTTATCTTCCAGAATTTCTTGCTTGCCCAAGAGCCACGCTGGAGTGTATTCTAGTGGCAGGGAGAACTATGTGGATCCCTATTGTGCAAGGAATGCAGATTGGTAGTTTCTCAAATTTGCCAGATGTGTCCCTTCTAGATTTACAGGAAGCTGAAGTGTCCTAAATCATATCCTATGGCTTTTATTTTGCCAAATAAAATTGCTTAGTATTTTGTCTAGTTTGTGATGCAATTCACCTGAAAAAGTAAGTGGGAGCATACATCTCAAGTAATTGACTATGGGTGTTACCATCATCTTTAGTGTTTCAAGATGTCCCCACGAGGTAATTAATTTAGGGTTCCAACTGTCTAGAAATCTTGTACTTGCTGTAGGGTCTTTTTTTCGTAATGTTTAGGGTGCCTTTTAGATTTGAACAGTACTCTCTTACTGGGTATTTCAAATGATTGGTTTGCCAAGTTAATTCTGAGTTTTCTTTAGAACATACGTTATTCAGACCTTTGACTTCCAATTTTTCCATGTTGAGGGTGTAGACCAATACCAGAGCATAACTGTTGATTGAACTAATGAGTGCTTTAAAAGAGGAGTGGGCATTTTCTCTCATAATGAGAATAACATCCACATGTGCTGCCACCTTTACTATAATGTTGTTGAAAGCAATACCGGCGATTAGATTATTATTCAGGATACTGTAGTGTAATGGTTCTAAGGCACGGAAAAATAGGGAGGGGGACAGTGGGCATCACTGTTTCGTTCCCTTCTCTAATTTAAAATAGGAAGACATAAGCCCTCTGGTCCTAACACAATCACAGGGATTACAGTCATTCTGATTAATTCTTCACCTAGATTGAATTTGATCAGGGTTTCTTTAAGAAAGGTCCACGAGACTTTATCAAAATACTTTTTGGTATCTAGAGTAATGGCAACAGTTTCAGAAGGTGTATTCTTAGCTCTTTCGAGAATGTGACACAGCAGTCAAGTGTTATTGTTAGACATGTGTTTTTTCATGAATCCTACTCGTGATTTTGGTAAAAATGGCTCTAGTCTTTTGGTTAAGGTCTTAGCATAGGTCTCAGCATAGATTAATTAAGGAGATAGGTCTATACTTTTTTACTACAGTTTTTTTTTTGCCATCCTTAAGAATGATCACTATAGTGGATGACGGAATAGCTTTACTAGTGTAGGATTTAGTGAGGGCACTAATGCTTTATAAAAATCTGCTGTGAAGCCACCCAGCTCTGGGGCTATGTGTGATTTCAGTGATTTGGTTGCTAACTGTATTTCTTCTGCACAAAAAGGAGAGTTGAGGCTCCGTTTTTCATCCTGTGATAGCTGAGGCAGGTTCAATTTATCTAGATAAGACTCATGGGTTGCAATCGAAGCTCAGCAGTCGCCCTGATATAACAATATGTAAAACGTGTTTAACACCTCTAAAATCTTTTTGTGGATTTGTTTGCATATTGTTCAATGTATCCTTGATTACAGTGATATTTTTTGATTTTGCTTGTTTTTGGTTTTGCTTGTGTTTAAGATAGGACATGAGCATTTTCCCTGCTCTATATGCCTCAGTGTTTCAGACTTTTCAATTGATTGATTCAGACCCCTGCTTTCTCACTCAACAGTTTATTGTATTCATATTTCTTGTTTGCTAAGAGTGTGAGGTTGGAGGCATCTGGGTTAGATACTTGGAGTAACTCATGCTTCTTGATTTCTTTTCTAAACTGCACATCTTCTTAATATGTTCTTTGTTTAACTTTGCATCTATGTCTATCAAAGTGCCCTTGATCACTGTTTTTAATGCATCCCAAAAGCTGGAGGTGGAGTCATCGAGAGTTTTATTTTCATTGATATAATTGAGGATAGTGTCATGTGCACCATGCCGTCACATGCAACATCACGTTTATGTTCATGCGATGTGTTCCCCTACACTCAAGTGCAACAGCACGTTTATGCTCATTGTAAAAGTGTTTATGTACTGCTCATATGTTCCCTGGTTGTAGTGGAGGCCCTAAGTTAGACTTACCTCCAACAAGCAGGTCTTCCAGAATGTCCATTCAGCACTAGCACATATAGCTCTGCACAGGAAGCACCACACCCTCCAGGTGCTGCAACACCACCCACTGTTTTGTACAAAGAGTTAAAGCAGAGAGTGCGCCCTGGGGTGACAGATTGTGGTGCAAGGTATGCTTGCCATCGCCGGACATGACCATTTCTGGGCTCCGGCTCCGGCTCACGACGGCAGCATTTCCGGATCCCGTCTGGCTTCCACTCGACGCGCCCTGCATCGGACATCAGACCTGAAAAAGAAAACACAAGAAGAGGCGTCAGACAAGTACTTTCAGCACCACGCTTTGTCAGAAAGATTTACAAGCCCACCAGGTATTTTACTTACAAACTGTTTGCCTGTGCTTTGCAACAGTAAAGTCTCTGTATTGAGAGACTAGCAAAAGTAGACGAAAGCCATTGCGTGCTGGCTAGCTTTAGTGTTTTGGTAATTTGAAGCACCTGACTTTGTGAACTTGAGAAAGATGTACCCGGCACGCTCATGTGAACAATTAACATCACTGTGTGGTGATTTGTAACAAAGTATGTTTGTGTGATAACCCTCTGAATACTAGCAGTGACTAAGTAGAAACTCAGCAAACCTTCTAGCAGAATGTGTTGTACTAATATGCTTTGGCCTCGCACCTATGTACATGAATATTTTTAGACCTACCTGGAAAGAAAATGTAGAACCTCCTCTTTAAGGACATTAGGAAACTAATGTCAAAGAGCAGGGTATGCCTTTGGTCCTGTTTGCAAAGAAACCATGTCTTATCCTGTTTCGTCTGTACTTTCATTAATCATACCTATCCTCCACAGAATACTACTGACCTGCATACCAGAATTCAGTAAGAGCAACCCGTACCTGCATCTTTCCAGAGTGCCTGTTCGAGTACACTGTAATGAGAAGGCACATCCAGACCAGTGAAGTTTGTCTTCATTCTCTATCCCAACGCCTCTTCCCTTTGGGAACTTCTGCCGGGGCAGTTTTACGTTTCTGCTACTGAGGTTAGTGCTGAGAGGGCGTCAGGGTTCTGCCTGGAGTTCATGTGAGTGGCTTGTGACAGATAGTTGTTTCTATATGGGTTCTAGATATCTCATCTGTGATCGATTCATCATTAAAATAACATGTTCTGTCTTTTGGTTGGCATTGGGCCCCATAATGATCAAGGATTTGCACAAGTGGTCAGAGATCAGCCTAGGGAGAATGCCTGTTTGATTAATAAGGAGGGTGTAAGTGCCTGAGATGAGAAGGTAGTAAATTCCCAAATATGAGGTATGCAGGTCAAAAAAGAAGGTATATTCTTTGGTATCAGGATGTTGAAACCTCCATTTTTTAATTAAATTTAGAGCAGATATTTATTAAGGTTTTATGAGATTTTGAAGAGTGGAGAGACATTTTTGATTGTCTATCCAGATGTAAATCAAGGGGAATATTAAAAACCCCACCCACTGTCATCATATCTCTCTGAGTCGACAGCAATAGATATTACTTTCAGGTTCAACTTACTTGAGACCATGCTTATAACCCAATTCTTTTTGTTCACAGTAGGAGAATATATGACTCCACTTAGCCATTTCTTGTTAAAAGAAACAGCCTGTTTCGATCCTATTTTAGCTTCTTGTAGTAAGATAACATCAGCCTTAGGTTTATACAGAGAGTTCTCAATTTTCTTGCATTTAACAGGATAGTTGAGTCCCTTGACGCTCAATGATACTACATTCAAACTGTTAGTGAGACCTGGGTTAGCCATCATGAGAGACTATTTAATCGGCCAGATCTATTGTATGAAAGTTATTGTACTGTAGGGAAAAGGGTTCACAGCATACCCTGGAGGGAAACAAGAATATCACTGTATTCGTAGTGCAGAAATGCATCTGACAAGTGTTCGAACAGAGCGAGGTAAGAGTAGCATGTTGAGTATCTGTGCTCAGTGTGAGCCATATATTGAAGTCTGCCAAATCCAAAATGCAACATCAAGAAAGGAGGAAGAAAATACAACTAATAATCAGGAAACATAAAACAAACAGAATCCCATCTAAAGAAACCCCTACACCCATCCAGTCCTGCCCTCCCACCCAACAAACCAACAGCAGGAAAATTGGAGGAGACGACAGAGAGACGTCAACCAATGGCAGCAAGATCAGTGGATAGGTGCCAGCTTGCAAATTGTTTGAAGGCTAATCTTAAGTCATAAGTGACCCATACATGGGAAAGACACATAAACAGAAACATATGAATATAGCAGTGTAGTCAGAATAGAAAGCATACTTTCAGCATCAACTCTCCTAAAAAGAAGTAGCAATGAGTAGGACACAACTGCACCACTTCATATGTGTGAATTAACACATAGTGGCAGAAAATAACATGCACTTGAAAGTATATCTTAAAGAATAAATGAAGTGAAAATGTAAGAATCTGAATGGCAAAAAGCCTGGGCTACAAATGGTGGCAGTATACTTTAGTAAGCTTTACCATATTTCAGAAGGTAACAATGAAGATAACAGACTGGCAGGAGTGATAATTGTTGATAAGCACATCCAATTACAATATGTCAAACAATTCCAAGAACAGGCAAGGTTACAGCACAGTAACATATCTGTGATCAGTCAGGAAATCAGAAATATGTGGAGCAAATCTGTATGGCTCATATGGATAGACTGTATAATAATATGTCCACAGATTAATGTTTTCTTTTGATTGAGAAACGGAACTGGGCTTACATTTCATGATCTTCTCACCCATCCAGGACAGCTGTGAGGTTCTTGACATCAACAATTATATGTTTTTACTGCTAATGAATACTCTGAATCTTGCACATGAAAACTGCACGTTCAGATTTTTGAGTCGAGGTTGAAGGGCCAGAAAGCCTTTTCTAGTATCAACAGTGGATTTTGATTAGTCCTGAAAAATACGTATTTTCTGCCCGTTCTGAGTATATGGTTATGCTTGTGCATATATTTTAGGATCAGCTCTGTGTCTTGAAAGCGTAAAGGTTTACAGACAATGGGCCTCATTTTGACCCTGGCGGGCGGCGGGAGCCGCCCGCCTGGCGGGAACCGCCAAATGGCCGCTCCGCGGTCAGAAGACCGTGGATGCCATTCTGTCTTTCCCGCTGGGCCGGCGGGCGACCCCCAAAGGAGCGCCCGCCGGCCCAGCGGGAAAGGCCCTGCAACGAGGAAGCCGGCTCCGAATGGAGCCGGCGGAGTTGCAGGGGTGCGACGGGTGCAGTTGCACCCGTTGCGATTTTCACTGTCTGCAAAGCAGACAGTGAAAATCCTGCTGGGGCCATGTTAGGGGGCCCCTGCACTGCCCATGCCAGTGGCATGGGCAGTGCAGGGGCCCCCAGGGGCCCCACGACACCCGTTCCCGCCATCCTGTTCCTGGCGGGTTTTACCGCCAGGAACAGGATGGCGGGAAGGGGGTCTGAATCTCCATGGCGGCGCTGCTTGAGATTCAGCATAGCCGGGGGTAATCCGGCGGGAAACCGCCGGACCCGGCTGGGCGACGCGGCTTTACAGCCGCGGTCAGAATAACAGAGGAAGCACCGCCAGCCTGTTGGCGGTGCTTCCGTGGTCGTGACCGCCAGGGTCAGAATGACCCCCAATATGTCTTGTGGTTGATTTGTTTGCAGGTTTGAACGATGGAACACAGTGTTCACGTTTGAGTTCAAAGGCTTTGGCAAAGGAGAGTCCGGTAACTTGCAGCAGCCATTTTTCCAGAATGGAAACACAAGAGTCATCATAGGCATCCATTCCCTTCGGAATGTTGAATATAAGCAGGTTTCCGCTTTGGTTTCTTTCTTCCAAGTCCGACACCTCTTTATGGAGAGTTTTCATAGTTGACTGGAGCACCTTCAGTTCTTTCTCTGTTTTAGATGACAGATCTTTCACCACAGCTACCAGTTGTTCCGCATCTGAGAGATTTTCACTGATATTGCTAATATGCGCTCTTATGGTGCTCAACTCAAGCCGCATTGCATCCGTAATATTTTTCATTGATTTGTTGATATCGTGGACCTCAGCTAGTTTTTTTAGTATCATGTTCATAGTAGCGTTAATTTCTGTTTTCCCTTTGATCAGAGAGCACGGAGAGAGGCCTTCAGCTTTGGATCGTTTGAGGGATGAATTCGTTTTCTTTTGGGCAGCGGCATAGTATAAGTTTGGGAACTGTCAAGCTGCTTAATAAAAACCTTAAGGATCTATCTGGATATGAGAATGAGAGCCCTCTTATGATGTTGCATGCTGTGTCATACCATGCCAAAGTACTCGCTCCTAGGAGGAGGGTAGTGCAGCAACCGATGAGTGTAGGAAACCAAGAGCATGTAGGCATGAGCTCCTAGCTTGAGTACACTGGTGTATCTGTAGTGGCGTGAAGTGATAGTAGTGCCACCGATCAACCAAATAGCAATAAGGCACCACCCAAAGCCACTACTCAGAAAATTAGATTGCCATCATTGGAGGTCTTGGTTCTGGTGCAGCACACTCACAGTTGGCATTCAACGATCAATATGCAACCCTTTATGACATTCCCCCAAGTCATAGGTGTAGAATTACTGTGATGGTGTTAAATTGTCAGGATTGGGCAACTGATCTGGCAGGCATCAACTAGTTGGGGGGGTAGGTAGAATGGCTCCGTGGATCCCATTGTTATCTTCCGCCGCTTTCTGTGCTCTTAAATTGATAAGTTAAAAGTAAGAGCAACATTTCCAAAGTTGGATTGAGCCATGACGCCAATAGGCTAAACCACTCCCCAGTGCCATTTTAAGGTCAGACATGATGGAGGTTCATTGCAGGGCAATATCACTGGGGGAGTGCAGTGAAGTGGGTGGGATATGCATGTTAGCGCAGCAATATTAGGGAGAGAATGGTGTTGATTGAACCTGAACCACCAGGGGCGACATGTTAGCTTCAGGGCTGCCAGTAAGGTCAGACTGTATATATTCAAGATAGCCATTTTGGGAGTCCAGTCATGTTCATCACATTATCCAGGGTCAAAAATGCAACTCATCACCAGAATATTGGTTCTGATGTAGCGATCTTGCGCTATCAAGATATGTCACTCATGGCCATTGTATTACGAAGAGGATCTCCAAAATTGTTAGTTTTGGTCCATGCTGTTGGGAGCGGCAGAGTCAGGCTGCTATCCACCTCCACTTCCAAGCGAAGCCTTAACAAAAATATAGTCATTTTTAATAAACAAAACAATATAAATCCATAAGTAGTTCTGGAGATCTGCAAGTTAAAACATTTCAGTGAAAATAGTGGCAAAAAGCACAAAGTGCCAATTGTGGATATCTGGTCATGTCGGACTGAGACAATGTCACAAGTTTAGGCCAACTGCAGTGGTGTGTGGACTGGCTAAAGGGAACCAGTTAGGCCCGCAGAAGAAAGTACCTTAAATCCTGGTTTGTGGAGCGTTGCGAGGGTCCACTTTGGAAAGATTCTTCTTGCAGATGATGCGATGAGTTGGTTTAGAGATGCGGCAATACTGCAATGCGAGGCCCTGCATCATCGTCTTGGACTCATTGGCAAGGGCATGTGATGTCGATTCTGGCATTGAGGATGTGTCATGCAGTCGAGGTGATGCATCATTTCCAAAGAGCTATTAGGCTGCTTTGTGAGAACGGGTGTCTTGACCGAGGCTTCCGTCAACAAGGGATTTGTGATGTGAAGTCCTATGGCAGGAAAGCTTTGCACTGACAGCCGCTCTGAACCATGCTGCAGGTTCAATGCAGAGTCCACGGGGAGAACCATTACAGCAGAGGTGATGTGTTGGTTCTAAAGGAGATGCATCAAACAGCAAAGGCAATGAGCAGTGGGAGAGATTAATTGGTTCTGCTGGGTTTGCAGATGGGCTGGAAGAGCACCTTCGGGCCCACTTCCTAAGATCCAGGACTGGGGTGGTACCACTATCAGTGTAGTATCCACAGATAGCAGAGTGCAGGTGCTGGATTCAAGGTTATTAGAGCCTTCTGTCACAGAGGCTCAAGTCAGGAGGCCAGCTAACTAGCCCTTCAAGTCACTTTTGGTTCCTATGTTCAACAAATGCAGTTTAGTTCTTCTCACCAAGGCAAGAGGGCAGCAGGTCAGCACAGCGGGACAACAGCTCTTCAGAACAACACTCAGCAGAGAGACAGTCCTTTCAGCAGGACAGCAGTTTTTCTTCATGGAAGAGTATACACAAGTCCAGTGGTGTACTGAAGAGTTGGTTCCTGGGGTCCAATATCCATTCCCGGCCCTTCCTGTGTAATAGGAGAATCTTCTAGAGGTTTTTCTTTGAAATCCCCAACCATACTGCCTTCCCTACCCGGGCTCAAGACTAACTAGAGGGAGTATGCAGTCCTGTGTGGAGGCAGGATACACCCTATGCAAGTATAAGTAGAGCTGTGCCAAGCTCTGCCTTCCGATCCCACCAGTGATGGCTGATCCAGAGGGATCACTAAATGGGTAAGGCAGGAACATGACAACTCACTAACAAAGCATTTCAAGAACTGCAACTAAACATCCAACTTCACCATAAGATAAGTTTCTTTCAAACAATTCCAAAGATTCCAAATGTTTACTGCTTTCCTGTTACCATTTGGAAATTACAGCTTTTTAAATCTGATAAAGTAACTCCAATGTTAATGAGAGATAGGCCTTGTAGTTAAAAAAACAAATTTAGAGTTTTTTTCACTACAAGGACATGTAAAACTTAAAAGTACATGTCCTACGGTTTAAACACATTGCCCCCTGCCCTCTGGGCTGTCCAGGGCCTACCCTAGCGGTGATTTATTTGTATTAAAAAAGGAATGTTTGGGCCTGGCAAAATGTTTGTTTTGCCAGATTGAAATAGCAGTTTAAAAGTGCACACACAGGCTTCAAAGGTAGATCGGAGGCATGTATAAAGTGCTAATTAGGTGGATGGAACTACCAGTGTTGCAGGCCCACTGGTAGCATTTAATTTACAGGCCCTGGTCACAGGTAGTGTCACTTTACTAGAGATGTACAAGTAAGTCATATATACCAATTGGGTATATGCTAATTCTGCCATGTTTTAAGGAACTCATGCACTTTAGCAGTGGTTAGCAGTGGTAAAGTGTGCTGAGTCCTAAAACCAGCAAAAACAAAGTCATCTGACTGGGTCTTTGGGGGTTAACAAGCCAGAATGGTCTCAGTCTTGGCATGGAGGGGCTGCACCTTGCCTCCTCCCACTTGAAAAAATGTTTATTTTGCCAGATCAAATTGCAGTTTGCAACTGCATAAACAGGCTGCAATGGCAGATCTCGGACATGTTTGAAGTACTACGTAGGTGGGTGACACAACCAGTGCTGCAGGCCCACTAATGGCATCTAATTTACAGGCCTTCAGCACAGGTAGTGCCACTGTACCAGGGAATTACAAGTAAATGAAATATGCCAATTCTACCATGTTTTACTGAGAGAGCACAAGCTTTTTAGCACTGGTTAACAATGGTATATTGTGCTGTAAAGTGTGCTGAGTTGTAAAGCCACTATAAAAGAAGTCAGCAAAGAGGGTGTTGAGGGCAAAAAGTTATGGGGAAAACCACATCAAGGATGTCTGGTCTAAGACAGAGCAATTCCACATCAGTTAGGAAATGTTGTAGTCCTAATCTGTTTAATGATTTAAAATGATCTGTATATGGTGGCAGCTATCAGTGATTTATGACCTTATTTTGTGAAAGGCCTCATCATTACCCATACTGTGGTCATTTACATTTTACATTATTTATGACAGGCACATACCTTAGTAGTCAGGTGAACGAGCCATTTAAAAGTGAGGCAGTATTTTATGTACATCTAGGTCTGTTATGAATATGACATCAAGTAATCGAGTAACAGTTCCACAGTGCCACGGTTGTCAACACTTCCAACCACAAACAGCATGTTTTTTTTCAGTTTTATATAGCACATTCGACCCAAAGATACTGGAGCGCTTTACATGAGCTTCAGTTACATTACACAAGGGCACACTCATTTCAGTCTTTAGGCACATGGTTTTCAGCACAGGAGTGCTTTTCCTACTGATGTAAATCACAGGAATAAATTATCAATTCAGTTCCCAAAGAAAAAATAGAACTCTGTAAAATGTATACAGACAACATCCGGTTGTTTTTTTAATTGTGTATTCCAAGCATGAAGGCCCATATTTATACTTTTTGAAGCAAAACAGCACTGCCGCAGTTTTGCGTCAAAAATATTACTGCCGGCTAACGCCATTTCTGTGCGCTGTGCGGGCATCAAATTTATAATTTGACGCCCGGCGGCACAAACCACAGGTGTAAGTCATTTTTTTTACGCACACCGCAGCGTCAAGTCGTAAAGCAAAACGACGTTAACGCTGCGGAAATGACTGTCGGTCGATTTACGACACTGCACACGGATATGCGGCGTTTTTGATGCAATATCGTCAAAATGCCCCGGAAACACAGACATTTCAGCAGAGGAGAGCCAAAATGGATCCCAGATGCCTGTACAGACTCCAGGAAGATGACAACAGACCAGGAACCAGTCAGGAGGACCCACACAAGACCCAGGACAGTTTTAAGAAGAAAAGAAAGTGTCGCTTCAGTGCAGAGGAACAGGAAATTCTGGTTAAAGAGGTGACGGAACACCAGCACCAAGTGTTTGTCACCTCAAAGTTGCCAATCAGTAGGAGAGAGGCTACATGGCAACAAATTGTTGACAAGATTAACAGTGTGACAGAAGTACGCAGAACAGTCATCGAGTGCAAGAAATGCTGACATGACTGCAAGTGCAGGACCAAGGAAAAGATGGCCAGGAACAGGAAGGCAGCACTGCAGACTGGAGGTGGGAGTCCAAAACACCAGGGGGCTCTGGACCACATGGAGGAGATGGTCGCAGCCGTCATTCCTGAGGAGATCGTCACAGGGATTCAAGGACAGGACAGCACAGACTACCAGGAGACAACACACATGCAGGGTAAGTTGCATGGGGAATAAAAATGCACTAATGTCAACTGTAAGATGGGGGGGATTCCGACCACAAAATGCATGGAAGTCATCATGTACATGGAGTGGCATGGGTAAAGGGGTATGGCATGGGGGCATGGCCTGCACAGAGAGAAGATGGGGCACACCATTACACTACACCAACAACAGTCCCATGGGGGCATGCTGCCATGCCAATGATGGAGCAAAGGTAAAGCCACGCCAGGAGGGAAGGGCACAACGTCAAACTGACATCCCGGCACACGTCAGCCACTATACCCCCTGCATTATCTAGGTCCCAATTAACAACGTCTAGCCATACCAACAACTGGAATGTAACGGTGACAACAGTTGCCACTACCACCTCTGCTGTGTGTGCTGGCCAAGTAGCCAATGGCAGTAAGGTCCCCATGGATCATTCACACCTAAATTAGTGGGTTGAGGATGACAACTTCAACAATCCCCTGAACAAGACAAAGGCTCCAGTCCTGTCAAATGTGAATGCCCATAGTTGCCACAAACATCAACCAATGTCATCAACAGTAGGAGCTACACAGCACTAAGGACTCACCCATGCTGCATATGCCATGCCTGGGTCACAATGCAACATCCCAAATGGCATACTGCTCAGACAACAGCATTGAGGGGGAGGACACATGTAACTGGTCACTGAAATACAACTCCACAGTCAGAGGAGGAAATAGGACACTGCTACGACTATCAGGGCAATCCAATGTAACACACATTCCCCAACATCAGCTGTACACATTACCAATGCTAACATCCATATCGTGCCATAACAATGCTATGCATAGGATACGCTACATGTCAACTACATATAAGTGGATGTGAAAGATCAGAGACTGGGGCAGGTCCAAATTGTTAAGTGTGCTGCTAGTGCCATCAGAGCACCCACAGCCAGTGAAAGGCCTCACCATGAGAATGGATGTAGACAGAGGCTTGAGTAGGACAAGAAGGTGTCAATTCACTATTTGGCCTAAAACAACACTAGAGGAGATGATGCTGACAAGTCTAATAACTTAATACAATACATGTGACATGCAGGTGGGCCATAGGCCTGGGAGAATGCCCATCTGAAAGACTGGAGCAATGAACAGGAAACAAGAGCACAATGTGAATTCATCACAAGGCAGGCATGTCACATCACCAATGCCACAACACACACACACTAATTGTACCCTATTTAATTGCAGAGGATGATGGATCTCCTGTGGATATGCCTGTCCAGGACTACCCTGATGACATGGATGATGAGCTGACAAACATCACCCAGCAGACCCTCCAAGATGTCCTTGGAACCCTCCAGACCCCACCTTCAGTCACAAGGAGGAGCTCAGAACAAGCAGCCATCACAGAGGACCCACCCACAACAACAATTGGAAGACCTGCCAGCTCCAATACAGCTGAGGACTCAGACGACACAAGCACCAGCTTTGAGAGAACTGTAGTCAGAGTACAGCGGGAGCTGGCCAAGGAGGTGCGGGTGAGCATGCAAACTATGGCAGCCAACCTAGAAGGGGTGCGTTCGTGCATGATGTCATTTGCAGATCAGGCAGCAGCCATGCAATCCCTAACATCCACCCTGAAAGGACGACAACAACGATTTCACCACTGCAGTAAGGGAGTTAACACAACACCTCGCACCCCAAACCTTCCACTGCATGCACAAATGCAATCATGACCCCCTCAGGGCTGACCTGGCTGCCTACCATCGTGATGTGGCTGCTATTCTTAAGAACCAGCAGATCCTCCTTGCAGCAGTACTGCCCTTAAGACATTCACAGGTAGCAGCGACCGGGATGTCTGACTCCACGTCTTCTAACACTGAGGTGTGTGTTGCCCCTTCACAACCACCACCACCAAGAACAGAGGAGGCAACACACACATCAGAAGAAGAAGACATGAAACAGATCACCTTCACACAGAAAAGTACCCGGAAGCACTATTCCCTGCCAAATGGCCAACTATTACCAAGGTCCAGCGCTTTGTAACATGCCAGTCTTACAACAACTGTACTCAATGACTGTTCAGCAAACCACTGTTTATCTTGTCATCCTTCCCAGTGATCGTCTCTCACTTACTCATTGGCAAATCCTGTCCCTCTGCACTGTCTGACACATCACTCCAGCATGTCAAATGCATTTTCCTTTACCACTTGTGTAGGATCATAATGGAAGATGTCACTATAATGGAAAATGTACACATAGCACTACAGCACTTTTCAATAAATAGCACTTCCACAACCACTTTGTCTCTGTGTAATGTGACACATCAACTGTGCAGTAGATAACTGAAATGTGCCTCCTGTCAAATTACGTAGCTTGTCAATACAACTGTCCTGAAATTATGTAGTCAGATAACTTTGCACAGTGGCCTGGATTGCATCATACTCTGCCCTACCTGAGGGTAATATCTGATGAAAAGAGAAACCATACACCATCATGCTGTGTTGGACAGAATAATGCTTCCTCAAGGGATATCTAAGCCATCAAATAGTGGCAGCAAAATGTTGTCACCATGCAATACTAACACATGTAAAAGTGCCCACAAATTTAAGCAAACACTCAAAAAACTGCATGAATGAAGGTGTCTGAGTTTCCATCCATATATGTAATCATGCTGAACAGTGTCACAAATTGTGTCTGTAAGTCATGAAGACGATACTACAAGAGTGCTTACGACCACTCACCTTATAAGGGTGTCCTTGAACATCACACTGCAGTCAGACCTAAAACAGTTCCCCCAGTACCAAATCTGGAAGCACTGTTTGTGACTTTAAAAACATACTTATTGAAAAAAACACATAGGCATCCATATTAACTGTGATTGGTGGTCGCAATGAATGGTGGAATCTTTGCAAGGTAGCTCTGGGGTAGCTACCAATCTTACACCTCAGTTGGGATTTGTTCATAGCATAGGACACAAATGTAATAGAACAAAATTCATGTACACTTATGCCAAGGCCCTGATCAACAAGCATTTAACACATACTGTAAATGGTTCACTATATATTTATTAAACAGTAATAAGAGAAGAGGAAACTCGGGGAAAAGTCTTACCTACCCTAATCTACCGTAACTACTCATTACCCACAACTGTCCCTAACTAACCTAAGCTAAACTTACTTATCACATGTAACGAAACGTTCTAAACATCAACCTCCCATCCCCCTTATGAGATGGGACACATGGAGGACAACATATACTAACCTAAACACATACTATCCTATACTAAACAAATATATGTATATATATATATATTTTGATAAATATATATATATTTTTTTAAACACACAAGAACCCCAACATAGCCCCCCACCCACCCACACACACACTCAAAAAGAAAAAATATAAATAATTAGGACCCCCCACCCACTGATATTAAGTAAACTAACAGCCTATACTAACCTAACACTAAGCCCCCTAGGCCCACTAAGTATAAGAACAAGGAAAGAGGAGGGAGGGGAGGGAATCATGTCCATTTAAAAAGTCTAGAGGTTGGCCCTCCGGAGAGTCCGCTTTATGGACCTCACATGCCTGTTCATATGGCGAACATCCCGGCTCAGGTGACTAATTTTCCATAGGACACGGTCCATTGTTCGTTGCATTTCCTGAAAAGCTGCAGGGTCAACTGTAGCAGCTGGGGTGGTCTGGGTACCAGCTGAGGATGTGTGTGGGCTTGTAGAATCTATGCCTGTGGGCTGCCCTGAAGGTGTTCCACTGCTAGGGCCTGGAGCAACTGCAGACATTGGGTGCAGTGAGTGGTGCCACCTGGGTGGAAGTGGTGGTTGTGCTGGTGGTGGCTGTGGTGGGCAAAGTAGGGCCACCCTGTGAAAAAGCCCTCCATGCTCTGGAGGCCCGTTTGTTCCTGTATCTTCAGGCCATCCGTCTGAACCCCGACTCTTCCAGCAGGATATGCTGGTAAGGCATTGCCCGCCTCTGGAACTCACAGACCTGGATGGGTATCATGTTTGTAGCTGTGAAGACAAAGGCAAAAAATGTACATTAGGAACTGTATTGTGTGAAATTGCACAAGGAGTAAATCAGAAAGTACATCTACTGTACTTGTAACAGCTCATATCATCATACAGATCATTGAATGTCCCGGAGGAAGTACATGGCAGGCCAGCCTACAAAGGTCGTATCACACATAGCACATCCAAACCCTACAAGATGGATAACAACTGGCATTAATTTGGCATCAGAGTTCTGCCAGTTGTCAGCTAACAAACATGCAGCACATCCTGCTCCAATGCCAGGGCTACAAATGTCAGTTTACGTGGTGGAAATCTAGGGCCACATGATCTGCAAGTTGTTAATGGACTTGCTAGTATAGCACTCGTGCTATACCTGAGTGTGCATACTAGGTTCCTACCAAACATTCACTGATTTACGTGTCTGTGTAACATACTTGTATCATCAGTCTTGGTACACTATTCACAAACCCATGCCTGTGTTTGAGGGTGGGGGTGGATAAACAACTAACAATTTCGAACAACATGGACACCTAGGAAGCTATAGAAAGCTGGACATGTGTTTGGCTCTACATACACACCACAGGTAAGGTCTATCAACAAATAGGAGTCAGCAAACCCTTGACAAATCCCAGCGCCACACATGTCTGGAAATGCAGACCTTTGTCCACATCATATACTTCCAGTAAGGCATGACTTACAACAGACACAGAGTTGCAAGAACACCCATGGTCATGATTTGCATGCACACCTAGGCCATTGCACTCAAGTGCCACATACTTGTAGCACTACATGTGGCGCTACATGCTGCTAGGAAGTTCAACCTACAGTTTAATAAGTACTTTGGTGAATAGGAAAGCAGAAGTCTGTGGGTAAGCATTTTGCAGCCCCATTCTGGGAGAATGTGGGTCTGACAGGCAGACTAAATCTGAGATTAGTTCCAGTGCGACTCTTGTTGATACAAGTGTTATCCACATGACTCACCCCAGTTCACATTGCGGGGCCTACAGGAGTGACCTAGAATACCTAGATAAGACAATAGGATAAGCATTGGCAAACTCCAAATGTATCAACACTTACTGGAGTTGTCGGGGTCCTCAAATGATGCCACCTCGCCCACAGTGTAGGGTGCCGGTCCACCTGTAAGGCATGGAAGGAAGAAATGTGCTCAAAATCTGTGCACTGACCAACAATTCGAAAGACATAAACTATGTGTAAGATGACATAAGTAATTAAAGCCACTCAGACATGATGATACTGCATCCGATATAGCACGGCTAACATGTACATAGCATGGGTCTCCTGTGACCATTACACACATATCTGCACACATGCAGTGGCCCTAACTATCATGTGGTGGCAAACATGCTCCGTCATAAGTGAGCAGACATAATAATGGTGTGTATTCGTCTCATCATGTACATCCAAGAGAGACATCCAAAGCCTGGTTACTTGAGGACTGCATTACCAGTCAAACAGCCTATGTGGCCATGACACATTTATGACACATAGGTACAATGTACAGAGGGGCAGGGACCTTTGTAAGCCCTCATGTTGTTACAGTTTCTTCATTTGATGTGGCCCAGCAATGGCAATTTGCACCAACTATAGAGAAATTAACCCATGTGCATGCCTTTGGCCTGCCATCCCTAAACGAAAGGTGGAACACCAAACACTAAATACCAGTGTAAAATGTTAGCTGAGGCCACCTTACACCTTTCCCTATGTTTCCAAATCCAGATCTGACATGTATCCAAAATGATGAAGGACCACAATAATCCCTAACATTCATAGAACTTCCAAAAATGCATTCCTTACACACTCACCAGACGTACATGGGACATATGTCTGGGCCACATTGCTATCATCAATTGACGTGAAGCCAGCACTCAATTTCTCCATCGTGTAGTGTTTAGAAAATCAGTCTAGATATTGCGTCAACAAAGGTTGCCAATATTTTAGAAAATCTATACTTCACTGCCAAATGTGACCTATATAGACATGATTGGCTCCTATTTTGTGTTGCTGTCTGACACAAAGACGGCACCAAATTACAGTAAGCAAAAGTATTCTGAAAGTTTGCAGAGCTCGTGCTTCCTGACAGCTAGCAATTGTGGTCCTTCACATAGTCCATCAATGACCCTGTAAGTTTTCGAAGCATGCCACACAGTCAGCAACTTAGCCAGCAGGCATTGTACAAATCCTCTGATGTCACTTCAGAGCTTTTAATTATGCACATTTGCATGATTTGTACTCACTAACAGGGCCACCAATCACTATTCCCAGGTGGTCCAGCAGATCTTGCTCCCTGGTGATGAGGTCAGCTTCAGCTGGTGGTCATTCCTCTGGCTCCCATACACGCGCTGCAAGTGATGCAGGACCTTTCCCCACTGGATTTGTCGCGCCTCGGTGTGATACCCCTGTATCACCCTGCCCCCTGCCTCGATCATGAGTGGGAGGAAATGGCACACCAGCCACATAAACCCCCCAAGCTCCTCCTCACCCATCCTGCCAAGACGTGGCCTACCCAACATCTTAGCACCGAAAAGGGGAATAGAGGATAAAGAAGAACAAAGTAGAAAAGGGGGAAAGTAGAAGTACAAAAAAAGTAAACTTAACAACTAAAAGACCCCAACTATCCCCAAATTAGCACTACCCACAACAGACTCCCACAAACAACAAATATAATACAATACTGGACAATTGTACACAAAACACACTCAGACAGTATACACAACAATATTTATTTCACAAACTAACAAGTAATGGAGCACATAGGAGACAAAAGCACAATTTCACTGGACAATACTCAGAACACAGCCACACAGTCTAGAAGAATCACAGACTGCAAAGTGAAAGTGAAAATACACCCACTGTACATAATCTGTGAACAGGATATCCTATTACATCACTTCCTGCATAAAATGGCCACCGTTTTTTTTGTTATGCGTCATATTTTTTCACGCATACAGTATGTGCGTCATGTTTTTCGATGCACAGGAGTAAAAATTAGGCCACATCCATATATTTGTAAATAGTCTTAACACTTAACCAATTTTCAGGGCATAAAGCATCGTTTTTCGGGCATAAGCGTAATTTTTTGACGCGTATGTGTCAAAATTTCAGGGCATGAACTGGTTTTGGGTATTTTTAAAACTTTTAATGTAATGTTACATTTGGGACACAACTGAGATAAGATGATTGCACCCACTTTGATGTTGATGGTGTATGTTCACATGTGAGACATCATACTGCTGCAGACCATGACCCGCTACTTCCTTAACAGGATTTTGACGCTTGGCTGACGCACTAGCTGGCCATATGTGTGGCCTACAGATATATATTGCACAATTTGGGCATGTTTGGCATCAGGAGAGGATAGCAAGGTGACGCACATGAGTACAATACCTCAATGCCTATGGCTCAATGTGTGTGCAGTGGCTACTAATGTTTTAGTCGACCCAGTGTGTGTGCATCACAAGATGCATTATTGCAAATATGCTTGTATGAATGTGAAGTCAACATGTCCAAACCTTAGAGAGAGGACATGTGCTAGTCATACATGTAGCAACATCTGTTGTGTGCACTTCCAAGATTTTGGGTAACGTAGACACCACAAATGACAAAGCATGCACCGGATAGATGGCAGACGCTTGTTCATGTCAATGGTCCACAAGTTGGCCATTCCATGTCCTAGAATTTTGGTAACTGCTTCCTAGGCACTTGTTGGTGAACCCACAGTGAGTCAGGCACATGCATAGACGAAGTGGGTACCAAGTCATTGGCCCAGACAGCCAAAGGTGAACCACAAATGTAATATGATGCCACAGTTGTGGTCATATGACAGAGCCACAACTCTCCAGTGGCAGTGGTGGACCAGCAGACGTGGCAGCACATGTCCACATATTTCCAGTGATCAATTGCACAGAGGTGTCTTGTTCCTGTGTGTGGTCCAATGTTGATCCTGTATATTTTTAGGGGTGTATGTTGTCACAGTTACGTCATGGTCTCATCATGAGTCAGTGGCAGCTATTCCTGTATCTACTGATTAACCTTCAGAGATCAATGTGAGTAAAGTGGATGAGGACATGTGAACCTACATGGGGATGGTCCCAACCTGTCACTGAATACGTGTAATGAGACTGTCAACAGGGCAACCTTGATGTGCTGAGTGAGATCATATCTCAGGAGTCATGTTCCGGCAGGTGTCATTACAACATTTGTACACAGGTTGGCCTGTGAAGTTCCCACTGCATCTGGGAACATCATAGCCTCTGTGTTGATTAATGTAGCAGCTATTCAGCATGCACAGCCCATCAATATGTTGTGAGCAATGTGATTCAGCGTGTGAACTGTCATGGTCCTAACATGTGTGGACTTTTCATGGACATTATCAGAGGTAGCTGGTTCTGCTGGAGGCACCATACCCAATCCCTGCATACGGCCCTGGTACACTGTCACACTTTGTCGTTCATGCATACATGAGACCCAGACAAGGGATGGGCCATGATTTTGGTATTCAAAGACAATTTTATGGTACAATTAAAAAGCAGATGATGCTATACAATGTATTTGGGTATGCATTGATGAAGCACATGACAAAATACCCTCTGAGGAATGAGAGGTTTGCTAACGCGAGTGTGGTACATATGTAGCCACAAGGAACCTTTAGGGTAACGCACAGACAGGTGCCAGTCAGGCTGACAGGATGTAGGGTAAATATGGATCCAGCAATTTCACAAGGTGCATAATCAGTGGTCTGACTAAGACTGGTCGGAGGAAGAACAAGACAGTTGACATGGAAAACTGTGTATGTCCTGTGTTTTTAAAGGTGACACATAAAGCCAAGGGCTGTGTTACACGGCTTAATTAGTAGCAATGCATAACAGTGCATTTGGCAAAATGGAAACTTCTATGCTGTTCCAGGCATCAGCAGGGGCAGTTCATGTTCAAATGGGTGGTGTGCATGGAGGTGCTCACAGGTGTGTGCTGCATCAGTTTCTCACAAGTCCTGTATGTGAGATTTGAATTCAAATCGCCAACAGTACCTTTCACACGGGAAGCAATCTACAGGTGATAACAGGGCTTAGAAACTACAAGCCAGTGTATTAATTGACCTGACGTCCATGCAGTCAGATACACTATGACAATGACATAACATAGGAAAGGGTGTAGCACACAGGATTAGTATTGTTTGTCTGTGTGTGAAGAGGAAGGATATCTGGGTACAAATATTACCTTTCCAGGGATCTCTTCAGGCAGGTGGGTTGTAACCAGGAGCATGGGTGTGTCAGGAGTTAGGAAATGGGCTGACATTTACATGGAATGTCATGTGCTCAATGCTTGTCATAGGTGTGGCACTTGCGCTGTCTATGTTCTTCTTATATTGAACTCTAGTCACAGATAGTCCTTGCAAAGATCGGTGCAATTGGACTTACTGCTGTCAAGGGTCTAGTTATACATTCCTGTTACCAATGCAATAGCACATCAACTGCCTCATGTATGAGGCTTGTTTTCCCCTTATTGAGTGATGGTGTCTTAATTGTGTGCCATATGCTGCGATGAACCATGTTGCCAACATGTATTTGTGAAATAGGTGTGGTCCTCTGCTATTGCCCTTCAAAGGTGAAATGTACAGGATATATGTCATTTTCAGTGTATGTGTATGTGACTGTTGTATGATACACATCACAATTGCTCTGGGATTTTCTGTGTCCTGTTCGGTATGTCAGCAATGCTCCATGAGGCTACACTCTTATTCTGATAGTTAAAGATAAAGGTTAGCAAAAATGATTACCCAGACCATGATATGGTGATTATTATCGGTGTGTATTTACATTAGTTAATACAGTGGTGATGGTGATTAGTTTTAAAAGAAATTGTTCACGATATGTTGGTGCCTACGCACTCCAGCAGCCGTGTTTTGTTGTTCCCCCTCATGTTGCAGGCCACCATCCTCCTTTTCCTCCTCTTCAGGCATGTGTGGCTCTGGTTCCAAGAGGGGAATGTTCCTTCTTATGCAAATGTTGTGCAGGATGGCACATGTTAGAATGATCTTACAGACCATTTCAGGGGAATATAAGAGGCTACCACCAGTGATGTCGAGGCACCTGAATCTCGACTTGAGGATGCCGAAGGTCCTCTCGACTATGCTGCGTGTCCTCCTATGTGCGTCACTTTAGGCACGCTCTGCTGCAGTGCTTGGGTTGCCAAATGGTGTCATTATCCATGGCTGGATCCCATACCCCTGATCAGCTGAAAAAGGAAATGAATGGGATCATGTTGATGTAGCTTACCCCATTGAAATCACCTTGCATGACAGTAGTTGTCTTGTATTGTCTGTGACTTTTTTGTATTATAGTGTTCCTTCTTAGGCGTGTAGGATGTAACATCTGATTTGTGTTGTTTCCTTGGCTGAACGAGTGTTTGGCTGCTGACCGGTTGTAAGCAGTATGTTTTGGGACTTGCAGTACAGTGTGCACTCCCTAGCATTGTGACTTGTGATACGGGTGTCCCTGTGTCTTCACTGGGGGTGAGATGATATTTCCATACACAGATTAATTTTGACAGTGTTGTTAACACATTCACATCAATGTACCCTAGACATCCCATACCTTTAGACTTATGCAATGGATTAATGTAAACATAATTGAGACGCTTACATTGTGCAAGGTGACAATTAGGCAAACCACTCCAAACGTTGTGATCATTGACGTCTTAACATTAGACTGTACACTAATTTCAGATGTGTGACAGGTTCACTGCAGACCTATGAAACATGGCTAGCAATGTCACGACCTCAGTGTGTTCCTGTCAACATGTTGCTGTTGTGTATGTGTTGTGTGTCCTACAGGGTTGCTGTGCAGTGTGTGTCTATAAGTAGGTTTCTGTACTTACCAACAAGTAGTCCATTGCCATACCGTCCATTCTGGAAGTGCTGATTGATGGTGCTGTGACGGAAGATGAATGAGTCATTGACACTCCCAGGATATTTTGCCACGATGTTGGTAATCAATCCAATGGCCTGCACATTGATGGAATGTGTGTGCTTCCTGTTGCAGTAGAGGTGTTCAGTTGCAGCAGGTGGCACAAGGCGTACATGTGCAGTCGATGGCACCAAGGACATGTGGGAAGCCACTAGTGAGGTAAAACCCCTCGCCTGCTGCTTCTGCAGTGTGTTTGGGAAGCGGATGTGGCAGGTGTGAGTCCAATGATGGCATCCAGTACTTTGGGCAAAAAAGCCGAAAATGATGGCTGTGATATTCCAGCAACCAGGGCACCAGTTGTTTGAAAAGAGCCACTTGCCAGCATGTGAAGTACAGCTAGCAGCTTGGTTTCTGTTGGGATGGTGCGGGGTGTCAGCAAGGTGGGTGCCAACTGTGGCTCTATGTTTCGCAGCAGCTGATGAATGGCCTGCCAGTTCAACCTGTACCTCTGGATGATATCATGTTCCCTGAGGCCATGAAGGGTTGTTCTGGTGTGGAATATTCTCTCCTGCCTTCTGCGCTGCCTTTGGGTGTTGTGGTAGCTGCTGTTGTTTGTTGCTGGGCTCTACGTCTGCGTACACGCTGGATGAGAATCACCTCCATGTCTCCCTTTTGCTGCTCTGCTGTTGTTTCTGTGTGTTCTGATTAAATACAGGAGTGTTTGCCCCATTTTAATATCTGCCCTGACCCAGGTGTTAATTTTTGATGAAAATCGGGCTGTGCGTCATTTTCCGGCTCCGCCTCCCGGCCGTGCAGCATTTTTGCCCGGAAGCATAAATTCAACACACGCCGTTTAAGTCATTTTCTGGACGGGAACACCTACCTTGCATATTATTAACGCAAGGCGGGTTGCTGCATCCAAAAATATGATGCACACAGCGGGATTTTGACATCTGCGGGCGTCAAGGTTTAAATATGGGGTAAGGTGTGTGCCGAATGTGCGTAAAAAAAATTGAGGCACATTCGGCGCAGACAGAGTATAAATATGCCCGTTAATATAGTAACATATCATGCTGGTGTTTTTAGTATTTAGTTTGCCAGTAGGTAAATCTGCAATTAGCATTCACAACACCACTTTCTTACCAAAACCAGCAAAGAATAAATTGAAAAATGTGATGAAAAGTGTCATCAATTTAAATGTAAAAAAGAGTGTTTTCAGTTCTCTAGGAAACCAGATTTTATTGGCTGTATAAATTGAAAAGATATACCAGCAATTACCCTCGCTCCCCTCGCAGAGAAAAGGAACTGTGGTTAATCATGCGTTTGTTGTATTTTTTGTGTTGTCTTTTGGTTGCATGTCTTTTGATAAAAAATTAAATGCTAATAATTGATAGTGTTTTTCATATACAGCTGATGTTTGTTCAAACCGGCGAGTTCCACACACAAAATACATAAGACTATTAAAGGCTTGATTTGTGTAGTCAATATTTTTTGCATGGCTGGAAGAAATTAAAATGGCTTTGGCCAATCCTACACTCAATCTGTTTGGGAGAGATGGATGAATCACAAAACATTTTAGACAAGTACTATTACATGTTCTTGGTGGTAAGTAAGGCAATGCTTGTTGCAAACAAACACCTTTTTACCGCCTAATCACAAGAGCAGATTTTTAAAGACAGTAGTACCTAAAAATAATATTTTTGACCTATTGTTTTTTTTTGGCTGTATTATTGACATGCTATTTTTGTATTGCACTGGGATTGTTTTCAGTGTTCTATTTTAACTGTTTTGCTAAGTTTTTTTTTTGTATAGCCTGGTGGTATGTCATTCATTGGTACTGTGTTATTACTTCAGAGATGTCAACAAATGCCCAAAGTACCCCTGAACTCTCCATAGCCCCTCTCACATACAATACATTTGTTTTAAACACTTGTAAAGGCTGGCTTTACTAATCCACCCAGCTATCCACATAAAATATAGGGCCTGATTTATACTTTTTTAGCACCGCATCTGCGTCATTTTCTTATGCAAAAGCGGCTCAAACTTACAAAATATAATTGTATTTTGTAATTTTGCGCCGCTTTTGCATATAAAAATGACACAAATGCAGCGCAAAAAAAGTATAAATCAGGCCCATAGTTCAGTTCTTTACAGCAGGCAAATTAACCCTCTGCGCTACTCTTATGGCGAGTCAAAACTGCCTCTGGACAAAACACTGATATCTCTCTAGCAAGAACATTAATCACAAGAGTTTATCTCAACATGTTAAGTGCTTCCCGAAGGTTGGTCGTACACAGAACTTTTCAGCAGGTGCTTTGAAATCGCAAATTTCCTAAGGCTTTGCTAAACAACACGCTTTCCAATAGCTTTGTACATGTGGACATTCCCAGAGGGTGTGCCTAAAGGAACCCAGGGCATATGTGCATTGCAGGCATTCTGGTGTAGGTGCTCCTCCCATTGTGGGTATCCTTAGTACACCCTGTGCAATATTTTGAACTGTACTAGGCATAAGTGGGACTTAATGGCAACCTCCCAGGGCTGCATCAGTGCCACCCAGTTTATATCCTCTGTGTCACCCACATCTCTTTGCCATCTTTCTTGTAGTGTACCTAATGTGTCTGGTATGCTATTATTGTTCATGCAATATGTGGCAGAGACCACCTTTCTTCCCAGTTCGACCATCAGGAAATTGACCTCCAAGGGGAATATTCAGGTATCTCAGACCCTTCCAGCCCCTCGCCCCCCCATGCATGTCTAAGTTGGTGGTTCTTCAGGAACTGGAATGTGTGCATTTGGTAATCCCTCTGTTGTGAGAAGGGCATAAGGTCTCCAGCCTCTAGAGCATCCCTCACCTTGGAGATCCCTATAGTGTCCCATGTCCCAAATACCAATTTGTGAGTTCCCACAGCCATGTCCCTTTCCATAGGGGTGTTTCCCTTGTGATCTTGCAGACCCAGCCAAGCATCTTTGTGACTCTTTCCCAGACTATCAGTGCAATCCATGTTACTCGGAGTAATGCATGTGACCCCTTCCCTGCACATAGATTGAGGTTGGTGTGTCCTGCGTTCTAGCGTAACATGTTACATTCTGAAAGTCATGTGCTACTGTGGGGCATATTAGCAGTCCTTGATGTTTACTAAGTTCATCACCAAATAGTAGTCCTCTATATCTGTAAGTGCCCACCCCCCATTATATGGAGAGCGCTTCAGTGTTTTGAGTGATATTCTGCGGTGGCCCCATCCCATAGTTGGGTCTTCAGCTCCTCATTAACCTGAGTGAATACTGTATGAGGAATCGGATAATATGTATTCTGAATCACGTACAGTAGCTTTGGGAGTGTAATCATTTGGAAGAGGGCTGCCCGGCCTATTAAGGAAAGAGACAGGCCCTGCCACCTTGCCTCATTGGCTTGGAAGACCACCAACACCCTCTTTACATTATGTGGTAAGCATAGCTCTTTTTGTGGGGTCACAAATAACCCAAGATAGCTAATGTAATTTGGTGCTTCTCCTAACCCTCATGGAAGTGGTAGTATCTACCTTTTATCCTGTGGGTTGTAGAGCACTAACTTGTCCCAGTTTACCTTATATCCGAAGTGGGCCCCATATTCCCCCAGCACGTGGAAAAGCACCGAAATAGTGCGCACAGTGTCTGCAATGTATAAGAATATCATTAACATATACTGATAATTTCTCTTCCTCTTCATCATCATCTGAAACTAGGAACCATCCCACTCTGGGATGTAGCCTCACCTTGCATGCTGGGGGTTCTAGTGTGAGGGCAAGCAATAGTGGGGATAAGGTTCAGGCTTGTCTTGTCCCTCTACCTATCGGAAATTCAGAGGGTGACTTTCCATTGACCCTCCCTGTTGTGACTGGGTTCCAATAAAGCACTGCCACCCATTTCCTGAATTTGGGGCCACAGGCAAACTTCACCAGGGTCTGTTCAAGGAAGAGCCAATGAACGGCATCAAAAGCTTTTTTTGTCTTCTAGGGAAAGAAAGACATGTGGTGCCTGGTGAGTCCACACTGTGTTGAGCCAATTATGCTCACATCGCAGGTTAAGGCACGTTGACCTGTCAGGCATAAAGTCTGATTAATCACAGTGTATCAAAGGAGTAATGATCTGTAATAATCAGATAGCTCAAATAGTAGTCAATAATTTCTTTCCTACATTAAGCAATGAGAATACATGGTAGGAGTCGCATCTGTCCCTAGATTTTCCTTCTTTAGGGAGTACAATCATGGTTGCTCCCATAGATCTCGGGAGATCTCCCCTGCCTCTTCCACCTAACGGAACAGGTGCAGCAGGTGGGTTCCAAGAAGACCAGCATTTCGCTTGTAAAATTCGTCCAGTAGGCCATTGGGCCCTGGGGATTCATCTGGCCTCAGCTTCACTATGGCTGGCTGTACCTCATTTAGTATAGGTCACCCTCCAGAAGCTCTCGGGCATCTGCATCTAGTTGTGGGGTGGGTATCACGGCCAAGTATTCTGCTATGGGATCCAAATCACACAGCAATCGGGCTTTATAGAAGTCCACATAGTAGCGGGCAAACTCGTCAATGATGAGGGCATCTGTATCATATATTACCCCTGCAGAGTACTGGATACTGTGCACCCAGCGTGCTTCCTGTTTTTACCTACTGAGCCATGCCAGATGTTTGCTAGCTTTGTCGCCCATCTTATAGATATGGTACAATGTAGATGTGGACATCTTCTTCTTTTTGGCTCTAAATTGTGCTATGTCCCTGTACTCTGCAGAGTTGCAATCTATCTGAGGATAAGGGGGTTTGTTTCTCCTCCCGGTTTCTCCTTCCAGCTGCAGTATTTGGCATCCAAGCTCCTCCAACTCTGCTGCCTCCCTCCTCTTTTACTGAGCAATCAAGTTCTGGGCCCAATCCTGGAGTACTTTCTTGAACGCTTCCCATAACATGGTCTTAGACTCCACAGGCTCCTTATTTTCAGAAAAGTATAGTTCAATGTCTGCTCAGAGGCCCTGCACTACTATCCAGGTATTTAGGGCCATATTTATACTTTTTGACGCAAAACTGTGCTAGCGCCGGCTAACGCCATTCTGAAGCGCCATGCGGGCGCCGTATTTATTGAATGGCGTTAGCCGGCGCTAGCAGACCGGCGCTGCCTGGTGTGCGTGGAAAAAAAACACGTACACCAGGCAGCGCCGGCGTTTGGGAAAATGGCGTTAGGGCGTCTTAAAATGGGGCAAGTCAGGTAGAGGCAAAAAAATCGCCTCCACCCGATTTGCGCCATTTTTAACGACGCCCAGACGCTATTTACATGACTCCTGTCTTAGTAAAGACAGGAGTCATGCCCCCTTGCCCAATGGCCATGCCCAGGGGACTTATATCCCCTGGGCATGGTCATTGGGCATTGTGGCATGTAGGGGGGCACAAATCAGGCCCCCCTATGCCAAAATTTAAAAAAAAAAAAAAAAAATTATACTTACCTGAACTTACCTGAATGTCCCTGGGATGGGTCCCTCCATCCTTGGGTGTCCTCCTGGGGTGGGCAAGGGTGGCAGGGGAGGTCCCTGGGGGCATGGGAGGGCAGCTGTGGGCTCATTTTGAGCCCACAGGTCCCTTAACGCCTGCCCTGACCCAGGCGTTAAAAAGAGGCGCAAATGCGGGGTTTTTTGCCCCGCCCACTCCCGGGCTTGATTTTTGCCCGGGAGTATAAATACGACGCATTTGCGTCGCAGTCATTTTTCTAGACGGGAACGCCTACCTTGCATCTCATTAACGCAAGGAAGGCGTTCACGCAAAAAAATGACGCTCATTCCTCATACTTTGGCGCTAGACGCGTCTAATGCCAAAGTATAAATATGGCGTTAGTTTTGCGCCGAAAAAAACGACGCAAATTTGGCGCAAACGGAGTATAAATATGCCCCTCAGTTTCCACCTTGTGTCCTGCTTCTCCCTCAGATATCCAACTTGCACCAGTAGGGGTGAGTGGTCTAATAGACCACTCACCACATATTCTGCCTGCTGTACCTTTCCTACTTACCCCCAGGGTACAAGAACATAATCCAGCCTTGAACAGACCCAGTTGGCTCCCGAGAAATATGAGTATCTCTATCGTCCGGATGAAGGCTGCGCCAAAAGTCAACTAGACCAACCCTTCAGTGAATTGCACCAGCGCAGTTATGCGCCCACCCATGTCATGGTAATTTTGAAAGGGAGGTTTTTCCTCATTAATATGCCTACCCCTCTTGCCCCTCTAGTGAAACCTGCATGGACGACTGTGGTTTAAGCACCCCTATTCAGAAATCTATACTGTGTCCCCAGCAAGTGGATCTCCTGAAGGAAAATTATGTCAGGTGGAGTTGCTTGATGTGCTGTGCCACTAGGCCCTTTTTATTTTATTGCCAAGACCACTAACATTCAATATTTTTAGAAGGCTATCTACTGCTGGTTTAGCCTGTGCCGTCTGATTTGATATTGTATTTATGTCCCTGTGAGTGTACATGTGGTTCCATATGCTGGAGTTTGTGACTGTGTGCCTTCAAAATCAACAAAGTAAACAGTAATGAAACTAAACTCCCCCCAACTATCCCCCTCCCCACCCCTGGATGTCTCCCCCAACATCGAACTCTGGCAACAATGCCAAATCATGATTGAAGTGAGAATGAGGGGTCTGTAGCCCATTTCCAAATTCAAAAACTCAAGAACCCCCTATAGTTAGTCACACACCAGGAATATGTCCTGGAACAGAGAAAAGAAAGAGGAAGAAGAAAGAAAGAAAGAAAGAAAGAAAGAAAGAAAGAAAGAAAGAAAGAAAGAAAGATACATTCCCAATTTGCTCTGAGAGTCTTGTGTGTGGGGAGGGGAGTGATAATCGCACCCCCTTCCTTGCTACGTCATGGATCTTCATCCCAGTTCAGCCGCCCTGGACATCTGGCTCCATTTATTCATTTGGTACCTTGTGCCATGTCTATAATTTCCACCAACAGCAGATGTTCATCTTCTGAGTATGATGATCAATTCCTGTCCAATACGTCTGATGTGGTTACCCTCTGTGGCCTTCTGTATTTTGTCTTTTTTTGATGTGTGAGGATAGACCAGGTCCATGTCACTGCTGGTGAACCGCCAGTGGTGTCCCCCTATAGTGTGGGGCTTACCTTGCCACTTCCTCCCCAATCCTTGATTCTTTGAACTTGCTCCCTCCAGCAAGGTCCTCTGCTGACTTGACTGGCCCTCGTTCACTCCCCTTCGGGGTGGGAACTCCTCCAGCCATGTCCATGCCTGTTATGGTGAGGGTAAGAAGAGTGCTTTACTTTCAAGATAGGACCTTTAGTTTCGTGGGGAAAAGCAACATACTTTGTAGCTGGAGAGCCCTTAATTTCACTTTGACTGAGCCAAATGTGTGCCTCTGCCTCTGAACCTCACAAGTATAGTCACTGATTCTTTGAACTTGCTCCCTCCAGCAAGGTCCTCCGCTGACTTGACTGGCCCTCGTTCACTCCCCTTCGGGTGGGCACTCCTCCAGCCATGTCCATGCTTATGGTGAGGGTAAGAAGAGTGCTTTACTTTCAAGATAGGACCTTTAGTTTTGTGGGGAAAAGCAACATACATTGACTGAGTCAAATGTGCGCCTCTGTCTCTGAACCTCACTAGTATAGTCCGTGAATACCATAAACCTAGAGGTGTCATGTCCAATCTCCTGCGTCCGGCATACTTCCCTCAATATCATATCTCTAACTTGGAAATTCAGAATCTTAGTTATTACCGGTCATGGAGGGTGCCAGATGAACACTTTCTATTATGAAGCAGGATGAAAATTGTTCATATCAGACAAATGTGACAGATATCCCGTCTGCTGTATTATGATCCTATCATATCCTATGGGAATGGTTATACAGTGGAAGGGATATACATCACATTTGTGACGGAGTAACCCATCTGCAAACCTTTAAATCAAGCCCTAAGTTTGAAGATAAAATATCTGACCAGATTGAAGCCCGTTTCTCCACTGGTCTGCGTTCCATCACTGTCATCTTTACATCATGACTAGGTACTCTTCAAGTGCAACCAGATCACTATGGTTGGTACTTAACACTTTTTGGCACTATTTTTATTTAAAAATAAAAAGTAATATCTTCGGTCCCCCTTCTTGCATTTTTGTCATTGTTGTGTAATTTTTTTCAATAAATGATCCTCTAGTTTTATAAATTGGAGTGGGATTTTAATTGTGTTGCATTCTTGACTTTTTAACTATTTTGTTACTTTTAAATGCTTCACACATTTTCTTAAATTAAGCCTGTCCGCTCTGTCACATAACTACCAGATGTGGAGATCAAGTGTATTTTACTGAAACATTTACTGGCCCTAAGAAGCGTAGTGACTTTATTGCTTGAGGTGGACTATAATCAACCTCATCTAATAATCCACTTTCTCAAACACTTCTTGCAACAGTGATTCCTGGCCACTGTTCAGTTTCTGTTGACTGTTACAATCATGTAAAATAAATAAATGTAAAAGAAAATAATGTATGCAATGGAGAGTTCTTGTGTTCTATTTAGTATACAAGAGCCATTACTTGTGAGAGACCGCACAACACCCAAGAGAACCTTGTTTTGATGAAACAAACTGAGTGACTATAACCTGATGACATTTCTTGTGTATTGTTTTCATTTTCCTATCAACCCTTCTCCCTCTTCACCATTTGTATCAAGAATAGACTTAAATTTGTTCCGCACTGTAGACAGGGAAGAAGACTGGTGGGTCCTGCAGCATCATTCTGATCTACAGGTTGGTTAGCGGTAGAGTGACATTTATTTTATGTTGTTATGTTATCTCATGCCATGTTATGTTATGATAAGTTATGTTGATTTGTGGAGTGCACTTATCAGCTCTGAATGTATCCAGGCACTTGAGCAGGTGTGTAGGCATGTGGTTCCTATGGACGTATTCAAAGAGATTAGCCTTCAGCTTCTTGCAGACCTCAAGCGAGGAGGAGGCTCAATGTGCTGTGGAGGTTGTTTCATGTTTTGTGTGCAATGTAGAAGAATGAGCGACCTCCTGCTCTGCTTTTGTGGATGCGGGGGTGTCCGGAAGAATAGGTTTCAGGAAGGTTTGTGGATCTATATGTGACTGTTCAGGTATGCTGGTCCAGTGTTGTGCAGGGCTTTGTAGGTGTACATGAGGAGTCTGAATTGGCTGGGTTTGTGAATGGGGAGCCAGTGGAGCTCTCTGAGGTGAGGTGTAGGTGTGGAGTAAGAAATTGAGGGTGAGTCTTGCGGCAGCGATCTGAATGGTCTGAAGTCTGTGCAGGAGTAGTTTGGAGATTCTGGTGTAGAGTGCTTTGCCATAATCGAGTCTGCTTGTAAGGCGAGCTTGTGTGATGGCACATCTGGTGTTCTATGGCAGCCACTTGAATATTTTCTGCAGCATTCACAGGATGTGGAAACAGGCAGAGCTCACTGCATTGACTTGAACTGTCCTGTTGAGCTTATCATCTCAAAATGATCCCCAGATTTCTGGTGTGGACAGTGGCTATTGGTTCTAGTAATGTCAGCCACCAGGTGACATCCGATGGGGAGTTCTTATTTCTAAAGACCAGTATTTCTATTTTTTCGGAGGCAGGCTTCAAGCAGTTGGTTCCCATTCATTCTGCTACTATGGTCATGCAGATGGTGAAGTTGGGCCTGGTGGTAGTTGTCTTGTCTATCACTCAGAGGATGAGTTAGGTGTTTTCTGTGTATGAGATGATGCCTTGGGATCAGATGGTGTTGATGAGTGGTGTCATGTAAAACATTGAACAGGGCTGGACCGAGGGGCGATCTCTGGGGGACTCTGCAAATTAGGTTCTTGGATTCTGACGTGAAAGATGGCAGTCTGACTCTTCTAGTTCTTCCTATGAGGAAGTACAAGATTCAGCTGAGTGCCGTTCCTTGGATGCCAAGATTGTGGAGTCTTCTGATGTGTGTGTTGTGCTGCAGAGAGGTTGACCAGGATGAGGGCTGCTGTTTCTTTTGGGTCCATAATAGTCCTGATGTCAGTGGTGGCTGCGATGAATGAAGTTGATGTGCTGTGGTTCTTTCAGAAGCCTAATTGACTGTTGTCTGGAAGGTGGTGGTGCTTGAGATGGTTTGTGATTTCCTTGTTGACAGCCTTCATCATCACTTTAGCTAGCTAACAGGGAGCTAGGATGAAGGTTGGACAGTTGGACTGGGTCAACTGAAGATGTCATGAGGATATGTTGCATACTTCTAGTCTTCCAGGAATGTGACAGAGGTGATGGAGGTGTGGATAATGTGGGTGAGGGCTGTGCTGATTGGTGATGCACCAATGTTTTAGATGTGGTGGTGGTATGGATCTGTTGGGGTCCCTGATTGGATGGCTGCATGAGTGTAGCTGTTTCTTCCCTGGTGACTATCTTCCATGCAGTAAGGTGTGAGTATCTTCCATGCAGTAAGGTGGTTGTCATGATTGGTGATGGACACGTTGTCAATCAGTTCAATAGGATCTGGCTGGTGTGTGAAATTGCTGTAGATGTTCACACATTTGCTCCAGTAGAAGTTGGATAGGTCATTGCAGAGTTCTTGGAAGGGGGTGATATTGACAGGGCCTCTGGGTTTGGTGAACTCCTTGATGATCAATGAGATTTCTTTGCCGTGGCTAGAGCTCCTTTCGATGCATTCACCTAGAACTATTTTCTTGATATCTGAGTTGCTGGATGTAGCAGCTGAGTGCAACTTCTGTGGTTCTGCCATTAGCTTCATAGCTCGCTCTCCATATTCTTTCTAGCTGCTTGCATTGTTGTCCGAAGGTCCTCTGTTTACTACCCGGCTTGCTTGTTGTTTCTTGTTTGTTTCGTGAGTATGATGGTGTGAGTGAGTCTGCGCCATAGTTGATCCAGTCATTTGAAGTTAACAACGTCATTGGTGAGGTTGTCTGTGGGTATGGTTTGAACTGTGCTGAGGTTATTGAGCCAGTCCGCTTCTGAGATTTTGCCCCAGCTTCCCCAGCTGCCCCAGCTGTGGGTGGATAGGCTGACATTGGTGATTGCCTAGGTTTGCAGTGTGTTGATTTGGAAGTGGATTATAAAGGATTATAAAGTGTTAAGTTCAGGTGAGGGGTGCTGTTGTGTTGTACTTGTTGCTGCCACATGTGGTGAAGATGGGGTCCAGCATGTGTTCGACCCCACCAATGACCACAAACGCAATAGATTGCCTCACTATCACACTTTAACAGTGCTCCTCACAACTTTGATCCCTCTCCAGACAGAACATTAAACAACTGAGTTATCTTGACATTTTTATTGTTGTCTGAAAATTGCTGGAGGCAAGGAACACTGCAGCAGGTGCTTTTAGAATTATAATTTACTTGCAAACACGGTGCCCGCACTCGAAGTCAGCACCTGGTGCAGTGTCACCGGTCACACCACCATAGAGCTGGCCCTGCTGTGAGGAGTTGGGTTAGTACAATGTTGTTCAAGGTTTCTAGCAGTGCTGAGGAGCAGAGGTTGGCTCTGTCTTCTACATGGAGGTTGAGGTCAACAAGGAGTATGAAAGATTTGGAGTTGATGATGTGGGAGGTGATAAGGTCTGTTATGAGGCTGGTGAAGGTAGCTCAAGCTCCTGGTGCTTGGTAGGTGAGAATTCCATTAGGGGTAAACGTTTGGAAGATTAGCAGTTTGAAGTGCAGGTTCCATGAATGGAGTGGTGTTTTCTGTGGCCGCTGAGGACTAGATCGAATCTTCGTAGATGATTGCGAGCCCCCGTCCTGGCTTGTGAAAGTGGCCCTGTCTTCTAATCCTGTAGCCTGCTGGGATTGCCATCACAGTGTTTTTTACCAATATTGGATTGAGCCAGGTTTCCTGGAGTGAGCAGGTGTTGAGTAGCATGCATGTGAGTGAGTGCTGAGATGTGGGTTTGCTGTAACGTGATATTGTTTGGGGGTGTTGATGATGTTGCAGGTGCTTGCAGGAAATGTGTGGGGGGGCTGCTGCAGGTTCAGTGCAGTTGACAGTTCGTACCGTGGAGTTTGGCATGGTGCAGCAGCAGCAAGAGGAGAGGCATCCCAGGATGAGCAACCAGAAGAACGCTGCAGATTATTGCTGGAGGCCAACTGTACAAGAGTGTGTGCTGCTGTGACCAGTATAGGCACAGTTGGGACATTGATAGGCTTGCCTTTGGTAGGCTTTGGGCACACCAGCAGTGCGCTCATTGTGTGGACGCACACAGGTCACCATTATGTAAGTCCTGGGAGGAAAGAGGAGTCTGGAGGACTGTGAGCGAGCTTCAGTGGAGGTTAAGCGAGAAAGCTGGATCAAGCAAGAGCAAAGCCACCTGAGCTAAGTGCACAGAGTACAGAACAAAATGCTGGGAGGGAAACAAAGGGTGACAAGAAGGCAAGAGAAATAGAGAGAGAGAGAAACAAGAGAGAGAGAGAGGCAGAGTGAGAGAGGTGAGAAATGAGAGAGCGCAACAGGAGTAGAGAGGGAGGCTTGAGCAAAGAGAGCCAGGTTTGAACAGGCCTTGACTGGTTGGAGGACTGGTGACATGTAAGTGGGGGCTAGGCCAAGGCACCTGCTCAGTGGTTACGCTCAGCTGCCAGCATTAAGAAGGTCCTGGGAAGAAGGAGGAGCTTGGAGGTGGTAGGCAAATCTATGCAAGAATGGGAAAGAAGACACAGGAAGGAAAAAGCATGGAAGTGGTGAGGAGGCAGGAGAGGCAGGGGAAGGGGGTCAAAGAGCTGAGTCTAGCGCACAAAGGAGAGAGGAGCCATGTAAGCATGAATCAGTAAGAAGAAGAAGGAGTGCGAGAAAGTCATTGTTTTGGCCCTGATCACCTCCATTTGTTAACTGATACAGGTGGTTACTGACTCTGACTGTGCCCCAGTAGCTCTGCTAACCACTTCTAGGGCCTGTACTCTGTTTAAAAGGTATATGGTAAGTTGACGTAATTATAATTGGCTCCGATATCCTACCTGTAAGTCCATTACATATGGTAGGGCAAGTAGGTTCCCAGTGGAATTAAGGCATTTGTGGGTGCACTGCTGTGGTGTCTAATGTAATTTTAAAGGCACCCCCACCTCTCTGGTTGTTTTAAAAAAAAACTAAAAAAAAATTTATCCCAAATTTGACTGTGGAATTAAAAGTACTTTTAAAGTCTTAACCCCTTCGCTGCCATGCCTTTCCCGCCTCCTGTGCCAGGCCTTTTTTTGCCTATTTGGAGTAGTTCTTGCTTAGGCCGTCATAACTTTTTGTCCACATAAGGTATCCACGCCAAATTTGTGTCTTTTTTTTCCCACATCCTAGGGATTCTAGAAGTACCCAGACTTTGTGGGTTCCCCTGCAGGAGACCAAGAAATTAGCCAAAATACAGTGAACATTTAGTTTTTTTCAAAAGAATTGGAAAAAAAGGCTGCAGAAAAAGGCTTGTGTTTTTTCCCTGAAAATGGCATCAACAAAGAGTTTGCGGTGTTAAAATCACCAGCGTCTCAGCTTTCAGGAACAGGCAGACTTGAATCAGAAAACCCAATGTTTTGACATAATTTTGGCATTTTACTGGGACATACCCCATTTTTACGATTTTGTGTGCTTTCAGCCTCCTTCCAGTCAGTGACAGAAATGGGTGTGAAACCAATGCTGGATACCAGACACCTAAACATTTCTGAAATGTAGAAAACATTCTGAATTCAGCAATGGGTAATTTGTATAGATCATACAAGGGTTTCCTACAGAAAATAACAACTGAAATAAACAAATATTGAAATTGAGGTGAAAAAAACAGCCATTTTTCTCTACGTTTTACTCTGTAACTTTTTCCTGTCATATCAGATGTTTGAAAGCAATATACCGTTATGTCTACTGGACTCTTCTGGTTGCAGGGATATATAGGGCTTGTAGGTTCATCAAGAATCCTAGGTACCCAGAGCCAATAAATGAGCTGCACCTTGCAGTGGGTTTTCATTCTATACCGGGTATACAGCAATTAATTTGCTGAAATATAAAGAGTCAAAAATAGGTATCAAGAAAACCTTTGTATTTCCAAAATGGGCACAAGATAAGGTGTTGAGGAGCAGTGGTTATTTGCACATCTCTGAATTCTGGGGTGCCCTTACTAGCATGTGAATTACAGGGCATTTCTCAAATAGACGTCTATTTTACACACTGTCTTATATTTGGAAGGAAAAAATGTAGATAAAGACAAGGGGCAATAACACTTGTTTTGCTATTCTATGTTCCCCCAAGTCTACCGATAAAAATGGTACCTCACTTGTGTGGGTAGGCCTAGTGCCCGCGACAGGAAAGGCCCCAAAACACAAAGTGGACACATCACATTTTCTCAAAGAAAACAGAGGTGTTTTTTGCAAAGTGCCTACCTGTGGATTTTGGCCTCTAGCTGAGCCGCCACCCAGGGAAACCTACCAAACCTGTGCATTTTTGACAATTAGAGACCTAGGGGAATCCAAGGTGGGGTGACTTGTCGACCTCTCACCAGGTTCTGTTACCCAGAATCCTTTGCAAACCTGAAAATGTCGCTAAAAAACACCTTTTCCTCATATTTCGGTGATAGAAAGTTCTGGAATCTGAGAGGAGCCACAAATTTCTTTCCACCCAGCGTTCCCCCAAGTCTCCCGATAAAAATGGTACCTCACTTGTGTGGGTAGGCCTAGTGCCCATGACAGGAAGTGCCCCAAAACACTATCTGGACACACCAAAATTATCAAATAGAAAACTACCTGTTTTTGTGGGGGGGCACCTGCGTTTTTGGCCCTGGGCTCAGCAGCCATCTAAGGAAGCCTACCAAACCCAGACATTTCTGAAAACTAGACACCCGAGGGAGTCAAGGGAGGTGTGACTTGCGTGGATCCCCCAATCTTTTCTTACCCAGAATCCTCAGCAAACCGCAAATCTAGCAAATAAAATTCAAATTTTTCCCACATTTCTGTGTGGGATCACTGCACCGGGACAAATTTTCTACCACCCAACGTTCCCCTTAGTCTCCTGGTAAAAATGATACCTCACTTGTGTAGGTGGGCCAAGTGTTTGTGAAAGGGAAGAGCCAAAAACACGTCGAAATTGAGGGGTAACCAAAGTGGGTCCAAAAGGGCAGTTTGAAAAAAAAACATTTTTAGGGTGACAAGTGCTGCAGAAATTTTATCGGTATAGATGAGACAATTCTGGGTGGTAGGAATTTTGTGGATTACTGCAGATTCTGGAAGTTTCCATCAGAAAAATGTGGGAGAAATGTGTGCTTTCCAGCAAAGTTGCAGGTTTGCAGGGCATTGTGGGTAAGGAAATGGTGCGGGGTGCATGTAAAGCACACCACCCTGGAATCAACTAGATGTTTAGTTTTCAGATGTGTCTAGGTCTTGTGGATTTTTCTACATGGCGGCGTCCCAAAGTAAAAAAAAGTGCAGCCCTCACCATTCCAAGTGGGACGTTTTTGAGAGTTACCAAGCTCTCATGGCCCAAATGTAAAACAAAAAACAAAAATAATCAAATGTTCTCTGGCTTGCCATGGGATAAGATGTTTTAGTGTGCGGGGGACAGCTGAAAGACTGTTAGCCCCATCAGTTTGGGTGGGGTCATAACCAGGCCCATACTGGTTGGTAGCTACCACCCCACTATTTTCTTTTATTTTTTTTTATTCCCTGGCATCTAGTAGACTTTCTGTCCCCCTGGGGAGTGGATCGGGGGTAATTGCCCAATCTGCCCACTGGTGGGCAGAACAACTTTGGCCCCATTTATGTGGGGTGCGGGTATGGCCACACCCCCAACCTCTTATTTTGAAAAGAAATTTGGTATAGAGGAGACAATTCTGGGTGGTAGGAATTTTGTGGATTACTGCAGATTCCGGAAGTTTCCATCAGAAAAATGTGGGAGAAATGTGTGCTTTCCAGCAAAGTTGCAGGTTTGCAGGGCATTGTGGGTAAGGAAATGGTGCGGGTGCATGTAAAGCACACCACCCTGGAATCAACTAGATGTTTAGTTTTCAGATGTGTCTAGGTCTTGTGGATTTTTCTACATAGCAGCGTCCCAAAGTAAAAAAAAGTGCAGCCCTCACCATTCCAAGTGGGACGTTTTTGAGAGTTACCAAGCTCTCATGGCCCAAATGTAAAAGAAAAAACAAAAATAATCAAATGTTCTCTTGCTTGCCATGGGATAAGATGTTTTACTGTGCGGGGGACAGCTGAAAGACTGTTAGCCCCTTCAGTTTGGGTGGGGGCATAACCAGGCCCATACTGGTTGGTAGCTACCACCCCACTATTTTCTTTTATTTTTTTTATTCCCTGGCATCTAGTAGACTTTCTGTCCCCCTGGGGTGTGGATCGGGGGTAATTGCCCAATCTGCCCACTGGTGGGCAGAACAACTTTGGCCCCATTTATTTGGGGTGCGGGTATGGCCACACCCCCAACCTCTTATTTTGAAAAGAAAATCTTCCCTGGTCTCTGGTGGGCTTTCTGCCCCCCTTGGGGACAGATGGGCCTTCCAAAATAGGCCAGTCTGCCCCCAAGAGGGGCAGTTATGGCCAACAGTAATGTGCCCCCATGGGGAGAGACCCTTGCCAAAGGGGCTGCCCCCTCCAAACAAAACACACACATACACACACACCAATCCATGGTGTCTAGAGGTTTCTGCCCCAAAAGGGGGCAGAAATGGCCTAAATACAATTTGCCCCCCAAGGGAGCGACCCTTGTCTAAGGGGTTGCTCCCCATACATAAAAACATAAAGTAAATAAAAAATATATATATCCCTGGTGTCTAGAGGCTTCTGCCCTCCGGGGGCAAATCCGCCTAATTATATTAGGACGATCTGCCTCCGGGGGGGGGGCAGAAAAGGCCTAAAAATATTTTGCCCCCCCCCGGAGTGGCCCTTGCCCAAGGGCCCCCTCCCCTTACTTGAAATAGCCCACAAAAAAAAATATTCCCTGGTGTCTAGTGGTTTCTGCCCCCCCGGGTGCAGATCGCAAGGCCGATCTGCCCCCAGGGGGTGTAGAAATGACGTAATAATGATTCCCCCCCCCGGAGCAACCCTTGCCCAAGGGGTCGCTCCCCAAACATAAAAAAAAGAAAACAATAAAAAATGTTATCCCTGCTGTCTAGTGGATTTCTGCCCCCCCCCCCGGGAGCAGATCAGCCTAATAATATTAGGCCAATCTGCCCCTGGGGGGCAGAAATGACGTAGAAATAATTTGTCCCACCGAGGAGCAGCCCTTGCCCAAGGGGCTGCTCCTCTTACTTCAAATAGCCCTCAAAAATATATATTCCCTGGTGTCTTGTGGTTTCTACCCCCCCTTGGGACAGATCTCAAGGCCGATTTGCCCCCGAGGGGGCAGAAATGGCCTTATAATAATTTGCCCCACCTGGAGCGACCCCTGCCCAAGGGGTCGCTCCCCAAACATTCAAAAAAACAAAAACAAAAAAATAAATTCCCTGTTGTCTAGTAGATTTCAGCCAATAAATAAATTGCCCCCCTAGAGAGCGGCCCCCAGCCCAAGGGGCCGCTCTCCTTATTGACTAAATACAAAAAAATAAAATTCCCTGGTGTCTAGTGGCATTTCTGCTGCCCGATCGCATCGGGCAGCAGAAATGCTCAGAGAAGCCTGAAAGGAGAGGAAAGGCCTTTCCTCTCCTTTCAGGCTTCTCTGACGCCCTCCACGTGATCGGAGGAGAAATGCTTTGCATTTCTCCTCCGATCTGTGCTGGAAGCTCGGCCTCTGATGATGTCAGCGGTCACGGGTGGCGGGGATGGACGGGGAAACAATTCCCCTTCCATCCCTGCCTAGGGGAGGGGTGTGCCTGGCCATCGGGTAACCAGTTCCTTGGACGAGATCACCTCGTCTGCGGCACACTAGGGGCTAAACAACCTTATTTTTACATATATGTCACCCCAAAGGTCTTCACTAGGTACCCCAATGGTAGAGTGTGGTATAATTCTAAACAAGGACATTATCAAAGTTGTTTTAAGAAGCCCTGGTGCGGGAAAACCTGCCAATTATGTTTTCCCCATTGTAGTGCGTTAGCTCCATAGGCTAATGTGAGAAGGTTTTATTTACAATTAATAAAGTCTTATTTTTTATAGGAGTTGGCTAAAATAGCATTCAAGGTATCACATTTACAGTGAGAATAAAACTTGTCAATGTTACATTTATTACTATACCTTTTACAGTGAAAGAGTTTTAGAACTCTTTCCTAAAGTTACCAAAAATCAGTCTTGTAGTAGCCTTTCTTGATGGGTCAGCCTTTGACAGGCTGAATCAAACTACCTTAATGAGGTGTGAAGTAGCCTGGGCTGAGACAAAGGAACCATTTGGTGGATGGGATACTTGGGACAGAAACCAGCCAAATGGAAGCCCCTTTAATTAGATTAGGAAATGGGTGCTAAGGGGAGTATAGGGGAAAGGTAGCCTCACCTGTGGGTGGGTTTACCCATACCCAAACCTCCAGGAGAGATTTTCTCAATCTCAAATTTTTGGGAAGTAGTGCTTTCTGGGATTGAAATGTGCCTCACTTTGCAGGAAGTGGACATCACAGGGAGTAGCACCCTGCACCCCATTGGTCAGGGGTGCCCCCCGCTTACCAGCCAAGAAACCTGAATAAAAGTAGGAGAGCTGCCCAGCAACTCGGTTCCCTGCTGGAAGAAATCAGAAGAAGAAGAACTGCCCTCCTGAACCCTTGGTCTGCACTCTGAAGGAATACACCTGCTGCACACTCTGGCTTCACCACAAACATAACTTTGCCTTGCTTCTAAAGATTCAGGAGTAGACTCACTGCAAGCAACAGGTACAAAGGAGCTACCCAGAGCTCCCTGCATCAACTCCTGCAAGAAGAGCCCAGGTGGCCAGTGTCCAGTGGATGTTTAAGGATGTGACCAGGTGCATTGTGGTAATTGTAGTCCCAAATCCCAAGGAGCAACTCAGAGTTTCTTGACCCTTGGGTTGTGGTTGGACACTTCAAGACCCCAAAAGGACCTTCTGGAAGAAGATCCAGAAGTTTGGAGCATTTTTTGGAAAAAGCTCCATAAAGTGACCGACCCATGGTTGAGAGTCAAGCCTACGAGGAACCTCGACCCGGCCTGAATTTCAAGTTTGCCCTGCTGAAGCTCCAGAGCTTTTTGCTGTTGGTGAGACTTCCAGGGGTTGACTAAGGCATCACGCTGAGCAAAGCCGCTGTAGTCAAACTGCAAGCTGGCCTGATGAAGAGACCCATTCAACGTGGAGAGAAAAAGCTTTTTCAAAAAAACAAAAAATGTCCGAAGGTAAAATTTTGACCGAGGCATACCGCTCAGGGTATCCAACTTGGAGTCCATTGCAGTCAACTTCAAACTTTGACTTTTCCCCAGTCAGGCACAACCAGATGGTGGTGGTTGGCACATATTACGTTTTAGCACTAGAAACCCTTAGAAAGCACATTTTTTGATTTTGGCCTGATTGCAAGTTTGGTGGACGTCAAACTTCCGATGGGGAGGCTGCTGCCATACTGGCTATCTCCAAGGTTTCTGCCCATCAGCCCAGCGGGAAAGTGTTAGCAGCATTCTCGCCTGCTCGTAATCGAGCCCCTGGCAATGTTGCTGCTCGCAGGGTGCACTTTCAACCTGCAATGCTCACTATCTGCACAGCAGACAGTGAGCTTTGCGAGGGTGATGGCAAGTGCATGGGCAGTGCATGGGCCCCATTGTGGCCCCCTGCACCTGTTCTTCACCAGCCTTTTCCTTGTAATGTGGTGGTCTGACAGCCACAACTGCTGCAGTCCAACACCCACCGTGAGTGTGGTGGTCTGAGGACCTACACAATCATAATCAGGCCCTTAATCATTAAAAATTAATATCTCTGGTTCCCTAATATTTGTTGTTTTGGTGTAATTTGAAAGATAAAAACATTTCCTATATTTACAATTTGGTGTAGGATTTTTCTATTGTGTGGTGTTCCTTTCTGATCTACTGTTCGGTTGATATTAAATGCTTTACATGCCTGTCTCCTAAGAAAAGCCTAAATGCTCATGGGTCAAGCTATCAAGGGTTGAGCAAGGACTCATTTTATTGAGACCTTGACTGGACCTTATTTGTGATTGTGGCCTTATTACTAAGGGGGTGATTAAGGGTTTGGCCGAAGGAAACACCCATCCGCCAAACTCCCAACAGGGTGGTTGCCACCGTGTTTCGACCTTCCCGCCAGCCCCATTTTGACTTTCCCACTGGGCTAAGCGATGGAAACCAAGGTCAGCTCAGCGGGAAAGATACAGCAGCATTATCACCGGCTCAGAATAGAGCCGGCGGCAATGCTGCTGCATGCAGGCAGAACCAGCATCCTCGAAATGCACACTGTCTGCACAGCAGACAGTGAGCATTTTGAGGGTGCTGGGCAGGGCGTCCCCTGCACTGCCCATGCCACGGGCATGAACAGTGCAGGGCTCCCTACCATGGCTCCCTGCACTTGTTCTCCACAAGCCTTTTCATGTTGAACAACCATAAAAAGGCCTTTGGAGAACAAGGTTGTAATCAGCAGGGTGGCCCTGAGTTCAGCGCCTCCTGGTTGATTACAACATGTACCTCTTTCAGCCCATTAGGATCTGAGTTCCTGGCAGGGATGGCAGTAGATTGGTGGGTCTGCCTGCCAACCTTGTAATCTGGTGGTCGGACCACCACAGCCAAAGCTGTCCAACAGCCACTGCGAGGCTAGTGGTCTTTGGACCGAAAGCCTCATAATTAGGCCCTAAGTGTAGGTTCCTACCTACCCTTACTAATAAATTACTTTCCAACAAGGAACTACAGCAGAAACAAAAAGTGGGGTGAAAGAGGCACAAAAGTGCTTCAGTGAAGGAAAAACAGCAGGATGAAACAGAGGCAGAGTGATTCATTGGAGGCAATGAGCAGGGAGAAAACAGAGGCAAAGAGCTTAAATGGAGGTGAAGAGCAGGGTGAAAACAGAGGCAAAGAGCTTCAGTGGAAGCAAAAGAGCTACAGTGGAGGCAAAAAATGGGGTGAAAAAGATACAAGGATTTCAGTGGAGGCAAAGAGTGAGGAGACAACAGAAAAGAGATTCAGCAGGAGCAAAATGGTGGGTAAACGAAGAACAAAAGAGCTACTCTGGAGGCAAAAAGAGGTGTGAAAAGGGCAAAGGAGCTTCAGTGGAGACTAAATTAGAGAGTGGGCTTAAGCAAGAGCAAAAACGCCTGAGCGAAGCCCAGAAAGTGCAAAAAGTGCAGAAGAAGAAGGTGAGAAAGAGACAACGGTTGATCAGAAGGAAAGAGAGAGAGACTGAGAGAGACAGGTGAGAGGTGCGGTTGTTCGGACAAAATATTGAAACATTGATGCCCTCATAATGGCCCTGGGGTCCAAAGGCAGCCAGGACTGCGGTGGTGGTCTCACTGCCGGCGGGCCGGAGGACACCACCTCCATGCCGGCTGTCCACTGAAGACTGCCAGTGGTATTATGAGTCGCCTTTCCACCAGGGTTTCTACAGCAGTAGCACCTCCATGAAAACCCTGGCGGAAAGGCTTCCGGCAACAGGAAATTTCTTTCCTGTCACCAGCAGATGACTCCCCCAAACCCCATTCGATTCCTTGACCCCACCAACCCCCATCCATGACATCACCCCTCACCCCCCATCCATGACAGCATCCCCCTCCCCTACCCCTACCTTCCATGACAGCACCAACCTCCCTATTACACGCACACACACACACCCATGCACCCTGCATACACGCATTCACTAACACGCATACATACACGTATTCACCAACACGAACACATACACTCATTTACTCTCATCAACAGGCACACATTCACACAAACATACCAAAACGCACTTACTTCAACAATCACACACGCGTACACACTTACATTCACACACACACACACACACTAAAATTCATGCACGCAGACAGACACCCACTCACACACGCACACACAATGCCCCCCACCCTCCGACCCCACTCCTCTGTCAAGCGATCAACTTTGAGGAGGTCATCCTCCAGGAAATTGGACCTGGCGCTTCCACCAGCAGCAGCACCCCACCATCAGGACACTGTCACGCCGTATTACTGCTTGTCATACGCTGGGCGGAGTCCTTTTAGTGTGTCGGGGACAGCTGTGGAACTGCCTCTGCGCTGCCGACCGCCAGCACAAATGCTGAAGGATTTCCACCCAAATTGTGGTGGAAATCCCTCAGTACTCGTAAAACCCTGCAGCTTCAATGGTCTTTGTAAAAGACCGCTGAAGTTGTAATGCGGGCCTGAGTTTTTAATAACATGACACAGAAATATTGTGTGCAAAAACACAGAAATATCGATGTTTTAAGGTAAGAAATATTGTTTTTTAAGTTTTTTTAAGTGTTGAAATCATTTTTCAATTGTATATATTTTATATTATTTGTGTAATTGTTGTTAATGTTTTCAAATATAGGCCCTCATTTTGAACACAGTGGGATTTCCCGCTGTGTTCAGGCTGGCGGTCTTTTCATAGACGGTCAGCCCCCTGGAAAACCCGCGGGCCGTACTATGTTTGCCCCGCCAGGCCGGTGGGTGGAGACAGTGTCTCCGCCCGCTGGCCTGGCGGGGAACACGGCCGTAACATTGAGGGCGGCTCCATTATGTCATGCGCGATGGGGTCTGCACGGGGGCCCCTGCAAAGTGCATGGGCAGTGCAGGGGCACCCCCTCCGCCAGCCTTTTCCTGGTGGGATATCCCGCCAGGGAAAGGCTGGGGGCATATGAAACATTATCCGCAGGTAGCCTGGTGGCGGGAGCATGGCAGTGTGTGACGGCTGCCGCTGACGGCCGTCAACCAGTTCATTATGTGGCGGTTTGGCCCGCCAGGTTCATAATGACTGCCATAGTTTGCAATTTTAAGTTATTTATATTTTTAATTGTGACATAAAATAGAAATTCATAGTTTTGTAGCAGGTTGTGAGATTTGTAGGGGTACAGGGTGGGAATTTAATTAGGTATAATTATTTTATATATTTTTGAAATTAATATTTATTATTTATTTGATTATTAAGTAAGTTAATTTCCTTTCTGCTCCGAAGCATCAAAGATCCTCAAAGATTCCCCAAAGTTTGTCCCTCAGCCCTACACTTTTCAACTTCTACATGGCCCCACTCGCCCGCGTCGCCCGGCTGCACAACCTCAACATCATCTCCTATGCGGACGACACCCAACTGATCCTCTCCCTCACCAAGGACCCCCTCACCACCAAATCCAACCTCCATGAAGGAATGAAGGCTGTTGAACTCAGATAAGACAGAGGTCCTCATCTTCAGCGCCAACCCCTCAGCCTGGGACTACTCCTGGTGGCCGACCACTCAGGGAGCAGCCCCAACACCCACCAACCACGCACACAACCTGAGCATCATCCTCGACTCAACACTCTCCATGACCAAGCAAGTCAGCACTGTCTCCTCATCCTGCTTCAACACCCTCTGCATGCTCCGCAAGATCTACAGATGGATCCACCACAGATACAAGAAGAACAGTCACCCAAGCCCTCATCAGCAGCAAACTTGACTACGGAAACACCCTCTACGCAGGAGCCCCGGCCAAACTCCTCAAAGAACTGTAACGCATACAAAACGCCTCCGCACGCCTGATCCTCGATGCCCACCGCCACAGCCACATCACTCCCCTTCTGAGAGACCTACACTGGCTCCCTGTCAACAAAAGGATAACTTTCAAGCTCCTCACTCACGCACACGAGGCACTCCACAACACCGGTCCAGCCTATCTCAACAGACAACTCACCTTCTACACCCCGTCCCACCAACTCTGCTCAGCCAACCTTGCCCTCGCCACCGTCCCCCGCATCCGAAGAGTGGCTACCGGATGCAGATCCTTCTCCCATCTCGCCGCCAAGACCTGGAACACCCTTGCCCTTGCCCCTACGACACACCGAAGACCTGCTGACTTTCAGGAAGCGGCTCAAATCCTGGCTATTTGAGCAGTAGCAGCACCCTCCCCCCCTCAGCGCCTTGAGAACCTCATGGGTGGTAGTGCGCTCTACAAATACACTGACTGATTGAGTGTAAATATTTTTTAAAGTTATATTTTAGGTGCAGGTTGCTTGATTTGTAGGGGTATAGGATAGGAAGTTAATTTAATAAGAATCAATTACTTTAATTATTTGTGAATGATTACTTACTGATTTTTATTTACTTACGTAAATTGTGTAATTATTATTAGAATTTTTGTAGGGGTACACCGTAGGAAGTTAATTAAATAGTATTTTTTTTATAAATTATTGATTAGTTAAATGGTCATTAATTGTGTAAATCGTGAAATTATTAGAATTTTTAGATTTCATTTTGGGTGCGGGTTGTTGGATATGTAGGGGTATAAGGTGGGTTGTTAATGGACTTAGAATTAATTAATTATAAATTATTTATTTATAATTAATGAATTAATTGTTAACGTAATATGTGAATTGTGTGAATTTTTTATTTTTTTATTTAGATATATGTTTTCTGTGTGACTATAGTGTAAGAATGTAATGAAATTATGAAATAATTTTTTTTCTTATTTTAATTATTTAACAATGTCTAATTATTTTAATTGTTTGTTTTTTCAATGTATTTAATAAATTGTATGTTACTAGTTTTATAGTTTTATGAAATTAATACTTGTATTAAAATAAGGTATGTGAAATATTTTTCCCTACTGTTGCACAGACTAGAGTGGGAAAAGTTAATTTTACCCCTCATGAGACCAACGCTTTCCCTACTTTTGCACCGACTGGAGTGAAAATAGTAAATGTTACCCCTCTTGAGTCCAACCTTTTACCTTGCTGCTGCAGTGACTGTAGTGGGAATAGTACATTTTACCCAATTTAAGTCCAATGCATTCCCTACTGTTACACAGACTGGAATGGTAATAGTAAATTTCACTCCTCCTGAGTCAAATAGATTCCCCACTGTTGCATCGACTGGAGTGAGAAAAGTCAATTTTGCCCCTCCTGAGTCCCCTGCTTTCTCTACTATTGCACAGACTGGAGTGGGAATATCAACTTTTACCCCTTCTGACTCAAATGTTTTTGCTACTTTTGCCAACACTGGAGTGGGAATATTAAGTTTTACCCCTCCTGGGCCCAATGGTTTCCCTAGTATTGTACTGACTGGAGTGGGAATAGTAAATTTTACCCTTCCTGAGTCCAACACTTTCGCAACTGTTGAACAGACTGGAGTGGCAAAAGTACATTTCACTCCTCCTGAGACCGATGTTGTCCCTACTATGGGAGTAGTACATTTTACCCCTCCTCAGTGCAATGCTTTCTCTATTGTTGCACTGACTATGGTGGTAATAGTAGATTTTACCCCTCCTAAGTCCAACACTTTCCATACTGTTGCACTAGATTGAGAGGGAATAGTACATTTTACCAAATTTAAGTCCAATGCTTTCCCTACTGTTACACAGACTTGAGTGGGAATAGTAAATTTCACTCCTCCTGAGTCCAACAGATTCCCCACTGTTGCATCGTCTGGAGTGAGAAAAGTAAATGTTGCCCCTCCTGAGTCCACTGCTTTCTCTACTATTGTGCGGACTGGAGTGGGAAAAGTACATTTTACTCCTCCTGAGTCCAATGTTTTCCCTACTATGGGAATTGCACCACGGTGTACGGCCTTTGGCTGTGCGCAGCGGCGGGTGCTCACAGAGGCTGGCCTGCAGCAGGGTCCTGAGAACAACCCCCTATAAGCACCCAACCTAGTACTGTGCACTGCCCTCTCCCAATAGGTAGTAAGGGTTGCCTGAAAGGGCTGGTCTGCAGCCAGTTTCTGTGGCCCAACCCGAATACCACCCAACTCGATATTGTGCACGCCCTTTGCGCATGCACCATGGAAGATAGCTGCAGCCTCTGTGGTGTGGAAGTGGCTGTGAGAGGCTCTATCTTGGGGTAAGAGGGACTGTCAGAGTGTCTGCCTGGGTGTGAAAGCACTTACATCAGTGTTTTAGTGGGTGCATCACTATGTGCGCTGGTCTGTGAGTGGGTGCATCAGGGTGTCAGTGGGTGTGTGGGGGTCTAAGTGGGTGTGTGAGTGAGTGCGTAACTGTCTGAGTGGGTCTGAGTGAGTGCCTGAGGGTCTGACTGGGGCTGTGGGTGAGTGCATGAGGGTCTGAGTGGGTCTGTGAGTGGCTGCGTGAGTGGGACTGTGAGTGGGTGTATGGGTGTCTGAGTGGGTCTGTGAGTGGTTGCTTAAGACTCTGAGTGGGTGTGAGAGTAGGAGAATTGATTGAAAGAGAGACAGAAAGAGAGGAAGAAAGTGAAAGCTAGAGAGATAGAGTTTGTTAGGCTTTGATGTCTGATATACTTGAAATTAGTTATTTGTCTCCAATTTAAAATGAAAAAAGTATTTGTTTTTTTAAAATATATTTCTTTCTATGAAAAAAAAGAAAATTAGTCCAGTTAGACTTGAAACCCCATGACTCAGTGTGAAAGTCTGCGACCCTCACAGTGAGCTATGGGGGTTTATTTTTTGCTTTAATTTTTTCTATCCCTTTATGGGCTTTCAGATTATTTATTTAAAATTTAAAAAATAATCAAAAGCCCTTTATGGGCTATCTGGCACTGCAGGGGAAACCGTAAGGGCTCCCCAGAAGTCACTATGTATATTTGTAACTAATTTTTTTTTTTTTAAATACTTGAAAAAATATAGAAAATGCCCTTTACTGGCTGCCTGGCACTGCAGGGGAAGCCTTAAGGCTTACCCTTGCAGTGCCATTGCATCAGCAAGCATGGAGCTGCTTTGACAGCCTCCCCGTGCTTGCTGAAGCATTTCATCTCTGTCCCCTGCATGCATGCAGGGGACAGAGATGAAACTTCAAACTTTGACAGCAGGACCTGCTTTAAAGGTCCCGCTGTCAAAACAGAAAGTGTTTTAGCAAACAGCTATGTCCTGGAGGTGGGCACCCTGGGACATAGCAGGAGCCGGCTCTTGGAGGTGGCAGTTCCCAGGGCCATCAGTGGCTCCATGAGGGTAGTCCCCGGAGCTGTGGGGGGTTTGGGAGGCCCCCCCACACTAGATTTTTAATGCCCCCGGGACCTGGCCTACCCGAAGGCCAGTAAAAAAACAAGTGAGAGAGTCCGCACTTGTTTTATTTTAATTTTTTGCTGCAAATTTGCGAATCTCATGAACTCCCTCTTGGAGCACACCCCCAGTGCTAAGGGGTCAGGGTGTCCCTACCCTCACCTATTTTATTTTATTTTTCCTTTTTTTCTGGGACTCGGCTCAAGCTGAGTCCCAAGATGGCTGCCAACACTGCCTGGTTTGAAGAGTTGGCAGCCAATCTGACCTGTGCATTTACCTGCACTAGCTCGTCTTTGTTTACAAATACTTCACGGCCAAAGATATACAAATTTGAATTTCCCTGAATTTCTCAAAAACTAACGAGCGGATTTACTCCAAATAAGCGAACGCATAATCTGCATACAGCAGCTAGCTTTCTGCCAAATTTGGTGTAATTCTGTCCAGTGGTTTGACCTGTACATGTCTCAAAAGAATCCTATGGAAATTAGCATGGGAAACGCACCTTTTTTTGGGCCCCTTTTTTTACAGCCCCGGCTTGACGGATCACCCAAAACTTTCCATATACAACAAGAATCACTGCAACACTTTGGGCCTTATTACGGCATTGGCGGATGAGATACTCCATTACAAACATGGCGATTATCCCGTCTACAATATCACAAGTTCCATGATATCCTATGGAACTTGTAAAACAGTGGGCAGGATATCCGTCACGTTTGTGATGGAAGATTCCATCTGCCAAGGTCGTAATCAGGGCCTTTGTTGGAATCAGTGACAAAGATATAGATGGGCAAGTCAAAAAAATGTTTTACCTATTGAAACATGGTCCTGACTGTCAGCAGGTAAAATATATATAGGACTTGGCATCCTTGGCGTGGTCTCCCCTAACTTTTTGCCTCTGTTTCCCAGGTTGTTGATGTGTGCTGGACTCTGTTTTTGCTGTTTTTGATACTCTGTTGGGCTGTTAAGCCAGTGTGAATGCCCTCCAGGAAAACATCTTGGCTACCAGCCCCCGGATGGCATTCACAATGGTTGACTGCCCTACAGTGATCGATCTCAGGAGGTCAATAGCCTCCTCAATCAGGGCAACAGGGCTAACTGGGGCAGGGCCTGAGGTGCCTGGGGCTAAGGAGATGCCCACTATCCTCGGCGAGCGGGCACAGGCAACTTGATGAGGGGCTGCTGGGAGAGCGGTGCTGGTATGGGGGTGGTGGCTGTACCTGTAGCTGGGGTGGTTACAGAGGTGTCCGCCACCACCAGGGAACTTCCATCAGACGAGGTATCTGTGTCAGAACTGTCGCCTCCAGTCTCCGCCGTGGTGCTCCCCTCACCCTCCGTCCCACTGGTGCCCTCAGTGTCGGTGGACTCTGCCTCCTGGGTCCTGTGGGATGCAGCTCCCTCCATCGCCGGTGCCTCTGCTCCTCTCCCAGATGATGCTAATGCTCATAAGGACAGGATGACAAAACAAGAAGGTGGGAAGAGACAAAGGATATACTTGGTCAATGGCTGCACCAACACCACTTTTGCCGTACACAGCACCGTCACACACAGGGAACAGGCCTACCCACTATGCATTGCACTACCAGTGATATTGCTAGTCACCAAGGCATGGGGAGGGGCACACACCTCCAAATGCAGCACACCTGGGACCCATGCAGCCCTGACCAGTAGTGGATACCTACGAGCTAGGTAGCAAGATTATCCCTTCAGAACCCTAGCCACCAGCGGACCTACGCTGAACTGTCAGGCCTGGCGTAGGGGCACCCACTGACATACATCCACCACCCGGATACCACCCCACCAAGTGTTAGTAGTAATGATGGGCACTGTACTCACCCCCTTGTGGCTGCTGTGATGCCCTCAAGCACCCATCCAGCTCTGGATAGGCCACTTCCAGTATGTGGGCTATCAGAGGGGTCAGGGTTCGACAGGCACCCCTTCCTCGTTGGAAGGCCATCCCCAGCTGGGCCTCCATGGTCTTCCGTGCCCAGCGTCTCAGGTCCTCCCACTGTTTCTGACAGTGGGTGCTCGTAGACCCCCAGGGTCCACACGTCATTGGCGATGGCACACCATACAGCCTTCTTTTGTTGGCCGCTGACCTGCAGAGGAAATACACACATGACAATAGTGTTTGTCAGACAGTCCTGCCTGTTACACTTATGGCCCACCATACCCCTTCACATCACCATTTGCACACACATGGCTCAGCACACAACCAATAAGCTGCCCAGAGGACATCCACCGACCCCCTTACACAATGCATTCACACACCACTCCATGCATTCATGCCACATGCATCATGCCCACAGTGTACTCACCTGTTGGCCTGGAGGCCCATACAGCAGTCCGTACTGGGGAAGGACCCTATCCACCAGTCTCTCCAGTTCCGCCGAAGTGAAGGCAGGGGCTCTTTCCCAAGTCATACGGGCCATGGTAGGTTCCAGACACAGGTCACAGCAGCACATGCAGTGTAGGTCCTCTCCTGTTGAATATCAGGTAGCAAGTGAGGAATCTTATATAAAATGGCGGTCACATCCGTGGCGGTGCATTCCCTCACTGCCGGCGTGGATCACCACTGGCCACTGTAACCCTTAGGGTCCAATTATAACCAATGAGGCATTGCACGGCTGCTCCCGACTGCCTCCCGCAACGGTGCACAACGTCAGTGGAATTACCTCACTTCCACCTGTCCCTCCACACAGGAAAGGCGGTCGTCATTTCGTGGGGGGGGCAGTCCCTGGATAATTGCTGTGTCACTGTTTAAATTTGGACATACTGGACAATTCACACTGACCCATTACAAGTTAACATCATGCAATATTCTCTTGTAGCCCCATTGTTCAGTTTATGACCGGCTCCTCACTCTTTTGCCCCATAGATTGCTATTGCTGCAGATAAATAGGAGATGGAGACATACACCCACGTACAGACCCCTGGTGGACTTGGAAACACTGGAGGACATGCACATCATCCTCACCTATAGACTTGACAGGGCCACAATCACAGAGCTGTGTGCCCAATTGGAGACTGACCTGATATCTGCTATCCGTAACCCACTGGGATCCCCCCTCTTGTGCAAGTTCTATCTGTGCTCCATTTCATGGCAACTGGTTGTTTCCAAGTGACAGTGGGCTTAGCAGCAGGAGTGTCACAGCCAATGTCCTCAAACATGCTGACCAGAGTGTTGTCTTCCCTGATTAAACACATGTGCAGCTACATTGTATTTCCCCAGGTTGAAGATTTGGCCACAGCTAAGGCCGACTTCTATGCAAAGGGACATATCCCCAACATAATTGGGGCGATTGATAGAACACATATTCCATTTGTCGTTGTCCCTGTCAAAATGAACAGGTGTTCAGAAATCCTAAAAGTTTCCACTCTATGATTGTACAGATGGTGTGCTTGGCAGACCATTACATCTTCCACGTCAGTGGTAAGTATCCTGGGTCGGTGCATGATGCCTTTGTCCGGAAGAATAGAAGCATCCCAAATGTGGCGGGCCACCTACAGAGACACAGGGTGCGGCTAATAGGTGAGCTCTGGTCACCACCCAGTATATGTTGGTGTATGGATATAGTGTTGCCATATGGGACAGAGTGTGGCTAAATGTTATCCCTCAATATTGCAGGTGACTCTGGTTACCCCAACCTATCTTGGCAGCAGTCATCAGACAATTCTTCCAATGACACCAGGTAAGACAGAGTTACTTCACATTTCATTGTCATTATTTTGAATTTCTGTGGCACTGGCATGCTGTTATTTTCCACTTCTATGCCCTCTTACTGTATCCTTTGGCAATTCATTTTAAAGATGTTGGTGCCTCACAATAGCTCCTGGTGTGATCACTGCAGCCAGCTACAGGTTATTAACATATGCTCATTTGCTGTACAGTTAAATTGCAATGTTTGGACCTGGTTAAATGAATACATACTTGAAAAATGTGGCATACTCCATACTTCTATTTTTTCCAAGAGTGTTCATTGAAGTGCTAAAATATTGAGGGACAAGTGCAATGGGATAGAGTGATGATGGAGGAAAGTCCAGGATATTTTTCCAGTCTGTAGCACAGGTGCATTGTCCAAGGGGACATAGGAAGGGGAACAATGGCAGTTCAAAGTGGACAGGATCACTGTGTGGGATACAAGGGTGACAATCAGGTGAGCCTCATTTCCTGGCGGGGGTCTTGGCAAGTGTCTCTGGCTTCTGTCTGGATCACAGGGAACGTTTGCGGGTGGTTCTCCTTCTGCAGGGGAAGGGGTCCTGGTGGCCTGTTGGTCCTGTGGCGGGGCCTCCTGTCCACTAGCGGCAGCGGAGGTGGAAGGCAGTTCAGATGTCTGGCTAGTGGAAGGGGCTGCGGTTGTGTGACTGCCTCCCTCATAATATTGGCCATGTCTGCAGCACCCCTGCTATGGAGACCAGGGTGGTGTTGATGCCCTGCAAATCCTCCCTGATACCCTGGTACTATCCCTCCTGCAGCCTCAGTTCTCCTGCACATTGTCCAGGATCTGCCCCATCGTGTCCTGGGAATGTCGATATGCTCCCAAGATCTCTGCAAGTACTTCCTGGAGAGTCGGTTCCCTGGGCCTGTCCTCCCCTTGGCGCACAGCAGTCCTCCCAGTTTGCCTGTTGGCCTGTGCCTCTGTCCCCTGAACCATGTGCCCACTGCCACTGACCCCAGGTCCCTGATTGTCTTGGGTATGAGGTGTGGCCTGGGGATCTCTGTAGAGGTGGACACACTGCTGATTGATGTGTGCTGGGGACAGAGGAGTGGGTACGCTGGGTGGGTGCTGTGGTGGTGTTTCCTGATGGAGCAGGCTCTGTGGTGGTGGTGACTGGGCCTGGATAACCGATTGTCCAGAGGTCCCTGGTGGGCCAGGTTGGTCATCCAGATCCAGAAGACCAGAGTTGCTGTCATCACTGTGGGCCTCTTCAGTTGGGGGACTGGATATTGCTGGCACCACCTCTCCAGTGACATTGGCTGGGGTACCTGTGGGGATATAAATGATGTGTTATGGTTTCTGTGTCTGACATATTGTGCATCCATGGCTTGCCCTCTTTGGTTGTATTTGCCCTGCAGCTTTCCCTTGTGTAAGTTGGTATGTGGTGGGATAGCTGATTCTCTCTAGTGTGCATGTTTTAGTGATAGATGTCCATGCAGGGCTGTGAGTCATGTCCATGCATTGGTATGGCATGCAGGGCTTGGCATTGGGATGAGTGAGATGTGATGGTGGGGTGTGTGGGACGTGGTGGAATGATGGGAGTGAGGGTGGAGGTATGTGATGGCATGCAGGTAGGGGGGTGATAGTAGTAAAGAGTTGACTTATCAGAGTCCAGCCCTCCTCCTACTCCGGCCAGGCCCTCATAATGCATGGTTGCCAAGACTTGCTCCTCCCATGCTCTGAGTTGTGGGGGAGGAGGTAGGGTTCTACCGCCAGTCCTCTGTACAATGAGTTGGTGTCTTGTTGCAATGGTATGTACCTTCCCCTGTAGGTCGTTCCACCTCTTCCTGATGTCATCCCTAGTTCTTGGGTGCTGTCCCACGGTGTTGACCCTGTCCACGATTCTCCACCATAGTTCCATCTTCCTAACTATCAATAACTGCTGCACCTGTGCTCCAAATAGCTGTGGCTCTACCCTGACAATTTCCTCCACCATGACCCTTAGCTCCTCCTCTGTGAATTGGGGGTGTTGTTGTGGTGCCATGGGTGTTGTGTGAGGTGTGTAGGTGAGGGTGTGTAGGGTAATTTGTTGTGGTGTGTAAGTGGTGTATAGGAGTGAGTAGTGTGTGGATCTGGTTGTGTCTGTGGTCTTGCTGTCTCTCTCTGGTGGCAATTGTTTGTAATGGTCAAGGGTTGTGGGTAATGTGGGTGTGTGTTTTATAGTGGTGTGAGTGGGTGTGTGTGGTGTGTGTATGGGTGTCAGGTGTGTGTTGTTTGAATTGTCCAATGTGGTGTTGTTTTGGTTGTGTGTGTATTTAGAGCGCAGCGGTATATGCCGCCAATGGTTTATCGCCGTTGAATGTCCGCCGTGTTGATTCGTGGGTCATAATGTGATGGGCGTTGTTCTGTTGGCGTAACGGTGTGGGTTTGGATACCACCAGTTTATCACTGACCTTTGGTGTGGAAGATTTGGGTATGTGGCTGAATAGTAATGGATTGGTGTGTGTGTGTGTTAACATGGTGAACAGATATCTGCCACTGCGGCGGTAATTTGGCAGCAGTCAGCGTGGCAGTAAGTGGGATTTACTGCCAATGTCATAATGAGGGCCTGTGTGTTTGAAAATGTCACTTTTCAAAAGTAGCCATTTTCTTGCTTAAACCATTCTGTGACTCTGCCTGTTTGTGGATTCCCTGTCTGCGTCAGTTTGACAGTTGAGCTGTTTGCACCTCTCCTCCACACAGTGACACAAATGGAGCTGGGGCGTAGCCTGCATATCTTGGTGAGCCATCTGTGCTGCAGGGACGGGAAGAGTGGTTACCCACACCTGAAAGGGCTATGCCTGCCCTCAAATAATGCAGTCTTCAACCCCCTGGTGTGTGTCTGGGGCCTGGCCTGGGTAAGGCAGGATCTTACAAACAAGAGAGACTTTCCTTTGAAGTTTGCCTACTTCAAAGGCAGAAATGGGTATAAGTAGTTAACCCAAAACCCATGAAAATCAGATCACTTCTGGAATCAAGAGGAACATCTGCCAAGGAGAAGAGCTGAAGAGCTGAGGAGAAGCACTGCCCCTGCCTGTGACTGTACTTTGTTGGGCTATCCTGCAGTTGCTGCCTCTGCCTGTGAAAGGGGAAATTTGCAATACACCTTCTGCAACATGGCTTATATACGACGTGCCGCTGGCTTGCCGGCTGAAATCGACGCTTACCTGCATTGCAGCTGGGAGATTGACACATTGCAGCTGGAGAACTGATGCACAACACCCGCTAACAGAAGCTGGAAATGGTGCAAACCCCACGAAGTGTGGTTTTCTTATACTGTGTGACCAGATTTTCCACGCATCATCCCTGGGCATCAAAGTCAACCCAACTCTGCGCAGGCTTTTAGTGCACATTCTTCGAGAATACAGTGAAGGTGGCAACATGTGCTTCCTCCTAAGCCTGAATGAAAAAGAATGCACTGAAAAGTTCCTGTTGAAGGGGCTGTAGGGTTACTCCGACAGAAGATGGCTAACACCTAACAGATAGGCAGCGTTCTCCAGCTCTTTTTATGACCTGCACTAGCTTTATTTTTTTTATTTGTTAGTGATGTTTATTGGTTTATATTAAAAGTCACAGACATGGAGTGAAGTGAAGCACATTTCAAAGATATGTTTAGCAAGTAAAGCCTGATTAGAAACAGTTATTCTGAAGTCGTAGTTCCTTTCAGACCCATTAATAAAGTGCCTTGGTGCTTGTTTTAAACTTATTTTCACTTCTGAGCAGAATTCATCCATAAACTTATTTTTGCTTAGTACTAGAGACATAAGGGGTCATTACAACATTAGTGGTAAATGCCGCTTACCGCCGTGCAGGAAACTGCCAACACACCGCCGCGGAATTCCGCCACAGCTATTATGACCCACAGCTCGGAATCCGCCAAAATTTAGACACCCACACAAGTCCGCCACACCAAAGGTCAGTGATAAACTGGCGATAACAAAACCTCCACCATCACGCCAACATAAATACGCCCACACTATCACGACCCACGAATCCACGCAGCGGTCTTTCAACCGCAGTATTCCATTGGCGGTACACACCGCTGTGCTCAAAATACACACACTCTTACAAAACACATCCACATTGGACCAATCGAAATACACACACCTGATACACATACACACACACCACTCCCACACACTCAATACAATATAAAACACACACCCACATCACCCACAAACCCCTATGACAAAAATTGAGAAAGAAGGCCAGAGAGAGACACCACCAGAAACAACACTAGCATCCACAGGCACTTAACACCATCACAACACAACATCCACGCACCTCACACAACACCCCCCTAAATATCACCCCATACATCACACACCACCCCACACATCACCCACACCACCCCATGGCACCGCAAAGACACCCCAGGTTTTCTGAGGAGGAGCTCAGGATCATGGTGGAGGAAATCATCCGGGTAGAGATCACAGGTGCAGCACAGCACCATAGCTAGGAAGATGGAGCTATGGTGCAGAATCGTGGACAGGGTCAACGCAGTGGGACAGCACCCAAGAACTAGGGATGACATCAGGAAGTTTTGGAATGACCTATGGGGGAAGGTGCGTTCCGTGGTCTCAAGACACCAGATTGCAGTTCAGAGGACTGGTGGCGGACCCCCACCTCCTCCCCCAGAACTAACAACATGGGAGGAGCAAGTCTTGGCTATACTGCATCCTGAGGGCCTTGCAGGAGTAGGTGGAGGAATGGACTCTGGTAAGTCAAATCTTAACTACTTCATCCCCCACCCTACCTGCATGCTATCACATACCCCCACCCTCACCCTCACCCCCATCACTCCAACTCCTCACACATGTCCCACTATCACAAACCACACATCCCAAACCCAAGCCCTGCATGCAACACCAAAGCATGGACACCCATCACCAAGGCATGGCCACTGCACATACCCATACACCCACCTAAACCATTATCACACAAGGTCCCACACAAGAATGCAAGCACTGGGGTACAGGGTCACCCACCCATTGCACACCATGGCACACACAGATGCAATAATCATGCCTTTACACCACTGCAGGACCCCTACCCAATGTTATCGGACAGGAGGGTCCAGACATGTCCACTCCACCAACAGAAGAGGCCCACATTGATGACAGCAGCTCTGTCCAACTGGATCTAGATGACCAGCCTGGCCCAACTGGGACCTCGGGACAGTTGGTTCCCCTCACAGTGGCCACTACAGAGCTTCCCCCATCTGGAAACACCAGCACAGAACCCACTCAGCGGGCCCATACCTCTGTCCCCAGGACCCATCAAGCAGCAGTGTGTCCACCACTACAGGGAACCCAGGCTAACCCACCACCCCAAAAACACCAGGGACCTGGGGGCAATGGTAGTGGACACACGGTTCAGGGGACAGAGGCCCAGGAACACAGGGGAACTGGGAGGGCTGGTGTGCGACAGGGGGAGGACAGGCCCAGGGAACCCACTCTCCAAGAGGCCCTCTCCAACATCATGAGAGCCTACCACCATTCCTAGGAGACTATGGCAACAGTACTGGTCAAGTTTCAGGAGACCCAGTGGCTGCAGGAGGAACAGTATTTGGGGTTCAGGGAGGAACTCAAATCCATCAACACCACCCTGGGCGGCACCATTGTAGGGGTGCTGAAGGAACTCGTCAACACCAGGAGGGACACTGTAGCACAACAAGGGGACCCTGACACTAGCCTGGACGATGAACTGCCCACCACCTCCGCCGGCGCTAGTGGACAGGAGGCACTGCCACGGGACCATGACACCAGCAGTCCACCCCTTGCAGATGGAGAACCACCCCGCAAACGGTCCCTGATATCCAGGACAAAGACAGAGAACAATGCCAAGACCCCCGCCAAGAAATGAGACCACCTTGAATGTCATCCTTCTGTCCCACTTTGCAACGCATTCCATACTCAAACTACCCTAGCTCCACTTCCTATGCCCCTTTGGACAATGCACCTGTGAGACTAATAGACTGGACTCTGCCATGGACATTCTTCCACCATCACCCCTGACCAATTTACAACCTCCTCCACTATTTTGCGTTTAAATAAACACCCTTAAATCACAAAACAATCTGGAGTCAGTCTGTGCTTTCGAAAATGTGTATTTGCAATAACTGTGGAAAAATGCCATATCCAATGTATTGTCAACATACCTATGTCACACAGCTCTAGTCCATGCGGAAACAAAGCAGATGTCACACAGTGGGTCACACATCTGTGAAATTAAAAGGGAAAGTGACAAATCAGGGTCCATACACTGGGTGAAAGTGACAGATAGATGAGAGGTAGAAGAATTAAATCAGATGTAGCAGGCAGTGTTGTCTTCTTACCTGTGTCTCACTGGAAGTATTGATGAATCACCGTGTTCCTGTTGTCTATGTCCTCTTCTTCTGCTTCCTCGTCTTCACTGTCCACAGGCTCAACAGCTGCCACAACACCTCGATCTGGACCATCCTCCTGCAGAAAAGGCACCTGTCGTCGCAAAGCCAAGTTGTGAAGCATACAGCAGGCCACGATAATCTGGCACACCTTCTTTGGTGAGTAGAATAGGGAACCACCTGTCATATGGAGGCACCTGAACCTGGCCTTCAGGAGGCCGAAGGTCCTTTCTATAATCCTCCTAGTTCGCCCATGGGCCTCATTGTAGCGTTCATCTGCCCTTGTCATGGGATTCCTCACTGGGGTCAGTAGCCATAACAGGTTGGGTAGCCAGAGTCACCTGCAAATGTCGAGGGACAACTGTTAGACACACACTAACTGTTAGGGACATCCCCAGACACCTAGTCAAACTGTATTGGTCCATGTCCTCACCTAATAGCCACACACGGTGCCTCCGGAGTTGCCCCATCACAAAAGGGATGCTGCTATTCTGCAGAATGTAAACGTCATGCACTGAGCCAGGAAACTTGGCGTTCACATGGTAGATGTACTGGTCGACCAAACACACCATCTGCACATACATAGAATGGTAACTCTTCCGGTTTCTGTACACCTGTTCACTCCTGCGGGGGGACCAATGCCACATGTGTCCCATCAATGGCACCTATGATGTTGGGGATATTTCCCAGGGCATAGCAGTCACCTTTCACTGTAGGAAAATCCTCCACCTGAGGGAACATGATGTAGCTGCGCATGTGTTTCAGCAGGACAGACAACACTCTGGACAACACGTTGGAGAACATGGGCTGGGACATCCCTGATGCAATGGCCACTGTTGTTTGAAAAGACCCACTTGCCAGGAAATGGAGTACTGACAGGACCTGCACTAGAGGGGGGATTCCTGTGGGATGGCGGACAGCTGACATCAGGTCTGGCTCCAACTGGGCACACAGTTCCAGGATTGTGGTACGATCAAGTCTGTATGTGACAATTACATGTCGCTTCTCCATTGTCGACAGGACCACCAGTGGTCTGTACACCGGAGGATGCCGCCATCTCCTCACCTGCCCCAGCGGACGTGCTCTATGGAGGAGAACAGCGAGCAGAGAGTCAACCAACACTGACGTACATAAACACAACTTTATTCCATAATGTTTGTAAATCGATATATGCCTGTATTAGTGTTTATGCAAGGCCTAGATATGTGTGACGCAGTCAAAATTAATGCCATGTGGCCCTCTGAAATGGCGGCTGCCTGACCTGTAAGGTGGGTCAAGGGGATATGATGTAACTGCGCTGGTGTTGTACACGTCACGGTAGGCGGTCGAAGACCGTGGCGCAATCCTGCGTTGGTTAACATTGCACACTATGGATTCCAGGAGCCAATGACGATGTATGCCGGCGGTGACGGTACGCACCGCCGCAGACGTCACCGCCATTTTCTGTCTGTTCACTCACTTGATACCTGATCTTCAACAGGAGAGGACCTACACTGCAAGTGCTGCTGTGACCTCAGTCTGGAAGAGACAATGGCTCATGTGTCTGGGGAAAGGGCCCCTGCCTTCAGCACGGAGGAGTTGGACAAACTAGTGGATGGGGTCCTCCCCCAGTACACGCTACTCTACGGTCCTCCAGATAAACAGGTAAGTACACTGTGAGCATGCCGAATGGGCAATGCCTGTGTGGAGTGGTGTGGATGGAAGATGGGGGGGAGAATAAGGCGTGCATGAAACGACAGTGAGTGCATGTGCGACATGGCAAGGGTAGGGATGCGGGCCAATGACTGTGATGGTGCGGACGGTTATATCTTCTCCTTTTCCCCTGTACTATTCGTGTAGGTCAGCGCCCACCAGAAGAAGGATATTTGGCGTGCCATCGCCAAGGAAGACCGGACCCTGGGGGTCCACCACAGACAGAGCACCCACTGCTGTAAAAGATGGGAGGACATTCGCCGCTGGAGCAAGAAGACAGCAGAGGCCCAGCTGGGGATGGCCTCCCAATGTGGGAAGGGTGCCCGTCACACCATGACCCCCCTGATGTTCTGGATCCTGGCGGTGGCGTATCCTGATTTGGATGGGCGCTTGAGGGCATCACAGCAGCCACAAGGGGGTGAGTACACTCTCATTCTGCTGATTCAGCGCGCATTGTAGGTGTTGTAGGTGTCTGGGTGGGGGAGGTGGGCTGTGGGTTCCCCTAGGCCAGGGCGAGTTTAGTAGGCAATGTCCATTCTTAAGGCAGGCCATGTGGCACCCCACTCCACCTGTGCTCAGAGGCAACTACTGTGACTTCCATGTGTGCAGCAATTGGGCATAGGCCTTGTACCCCATGTCCCTGTGATTAATTAGGGAATTCAAAGTGCACGGCGTAGTGCAGGGGGCTTCTGTGTCTGTAGTGTCCGCAAACTGTAGCGGTATTGCATGCACTGAACATGTCTTTCTTCTGTCTCCCCCCCCCACTTTTTGTGGTCTCCCTGTTCTTGTGTGCATTAGCATCATCAGGCAGAGGAGCAGTGGCACCGGAGCAGGAGGGAGCTGCATCCCACATGGCCCTGGAGGGCGGCACAATGGAGTCGGAAGCCGCCAGTGGGATGGAGGTCGAGGGGAGCTCCACGGCGGGGACAGGAGCGGAAACCAGCGACACAGACTCCTCCTCTGATGGGAGCTCCCTTGCGGTGGTGGGCCCCTCTGTGTCCCCCCATCTACAGGTTCAGCCACCACCCCCCCTACCAGCACCGCCCTCCCAGCAGCCCCTCAGCGTGTGCCCCGTGGCCGCTCACCCAGGAGGGTGGGCATCTCCTTCGCCCCAGGAACCTCAGCCCCTGCCTCTGTCAGCCATGCTGCCCTCAGTGAGGAGGCCATTGACCTCCTCAGGTCCCTCACTGTTGGCCAGTCTACCATTTTGAATGCCATCTAGGGTGTAGAGAGGCAGTTGCAACAGACCAATGCATACCTGGAGGACATTCATTTTGGTCATGCAGGCCAACAGCGAGCTTTTCAGACTCTGGCCTTAGCACTGATGGCAGCCATTGTCCCTGTGTCTAGCTTTTCCCCTCCAACTTCCTCCACCCAGACCCAAACACCTGTACCTCAGCCTATCCCAAGCACACCATCAGACCAGCATGCACACACCTCAACACACAAAGGAAGCTCAGACAAACATGAGCACCACACATCCCACAGGCACTCACGCAAGCATCATACCCATGCAGACATAGCAACATCCAATGCCTCCACTGTGTCCCCCTCCTCCTCGTCTCCCTCCTCCCTCCCAGTCTCATCTCCACTCACACCTGCATGCACTACATCTTCAGCCACTACCTCCATCACCAGCACACCCACCAGCACAACCCGCTCACTTGCACTCACCACTCACCACCCCCACTACCATTCACACATCCCCTGTGTCCTCTCCCAGTGTGTCTGTGAGCCCACCCCCCAAGGTACACAAACGCAGCTACACACCCACCCAACAGCCATCCAACTTACGACAGCCTCCAGCCCATGCACCTTCACCCAAAGTCAGCAAATGTACACCTCCTACAACCACTACCTCTTCCTCCACTCCCAAACCCCCTCCATCTACCCGTCCCAGTCTGTCCAAAAAACTTTTCCTGTCCAACTTTGACCTCTTCCCCTCACCTCCCCCACCCCTTCGGTCCCCTAGGGCCCACCTTTCCAGGTCCCAACCCAGCACCTCAGCCACAACATCTGCGGGAACAGTGGTGCCAGTAGTAACCAGCTTCTGGAGTGTGCCAGGCAGCAGGGCAGCCAGTGTGCCAAGGAGCCAGACCACGGACAGCCCCCCACCTCAAAAGCACAAAAAGTTGGCCGCTGCCCGGCGAGAGAGGGGCAAAACATCTACCACCAAAGCCTCTCCCAGAAGTACAGTTCGGAGTGGGAAGACAGCTGCGCCACCATCCAAGGTGGGGAAGGGGCACAGAAAAACAGGCAAGTCACTGAAAACCTGCATGGCGGACAAGACCGCCACCAGCACCGCTGAACAGGACACCGGCGCCACAAGTACCGCTGCCAAGGACACCGCCACCACCAGCACCGCTGCCAAGGACCCCGCTGCCACAAGCACCGCTGCCAAGGACACCGCCGCCACCAGCACCACTGCCAAGGACATCGCCTCCACCAGTACCGCTGAACAGGACACCGCCGCCACCAGCACCACTGAACAGGACAACGCCGCCACCAGCACCGCTGCCAAGGACACAGCCACCACCAGCACCGCTGAACAGGACACCGCCGCCACAAGCACTGCTGCCCAAGACACCGCCGCCACCAGCACCGCTGCCAAAGACACCGCCACCACCAACACCGCTGAACAGGACACCGCCGCCACAAGCACCGCTGCCAAAGACACCGCCACCACCAGCACCGCTGAACAGGACACCGCCGCCACAAGCACCGCTGCCAAGGACACCGCCACCACAGGCACCGCTGCCAAGGACACCGCCGCCACCAGCACCGAAGCCAAGGACACCACCACCACCAGCACCGCTGAACAGGACACCGCCGCCACTAGCACCGCTGCCAAGGACACCGCCGCCACCAGCACCGCTGAACAGGACACCGCCGCCACCAGCACCGCAGGCCAATGAGCGCCAAAATCTCCGATGCTAATAAGGCCGCCACAAGCAGGTTGACGCACCCGGGCACCACGCCCCCTCCAGAACCAGTGGAGGAAGGCATCCACTACCTCAGTCCTTGGCAGGATGAAGCACTCTGGGCACCAAGCCCCCTCCAGAACCAGTGGAGAAAGGCATCCACTACCTCAGTCCTTGGCAGGATGAAGCACTCTGGGAACCAAGCCCCCTCCAGAACCAGTGGAGACTGTTAACCACCTTTGCACTCCCCAGGATGCAACAGTGGGCAAACCACCCACTGGAATGACTTGTGAGACTGTGGCTTTGCACTCCCCAGGATACATCAATGGGCATGGAGCCCCCTCGTGGATCTGGCGTCCTGCACTCATCTGGCTGAGGTGCCCCCCCTTCCCTTCCCCCTGAGGTGCCTGTTGTATTTCTATCTGATGCCCCTGCAATGTTCTCTCCGTTTTGATTGGGTATTGAGTGTGGGCCTCGCCCATGCATTTTGGGCCCAGTGGTCCACGGACTTTAATGGTGGAATACCTTGGACTTGTATTCTTGGTGTATATATTTGTTTATAGTGTAAATATATATATATATATATATATTTTTGATAACTGTATTTTAATAGATTACAAACGTTCAACTCATTTCCTTTTGTCCTTGCATTCTTCCAGGGGGTGTTGTAAATGTGATGTATCATCATGTACTTGTGTGTGTTGTAGTGGATGAGGGTGGGAGTGTTGCGTGTTGCGTGTGTGTGTGTCACTCTTTTTTCCCTCCCCCTCCCCTGTGTCGTAGGTGCAGTACTCACTGTGGTCTTCGCCACAGGCTGGGAGTATCTGGAGCTCGGGTTCCATGGTGTCCTGATTCCTCGTGGGGTGTGTAGAGGTGAGCATTTTCCCTTCCAAGTCCTGTTTCCACTGTGTTTTTGTTTGCGGTGAATCCGTCCCGGAAAAGGTGTCGGATTGAACTGTTGTAGTACAGTGGGCGGAACCTTGTCTTCCGCCTCTCTGTTGGCGGTTACCGCCACGGTGTTTGTTTGTACTGCCATTGCGGTCAGAGTGTTAAAATGGCAGTCTATGTTGGTGGTTTCCGCCACGGTCGTACTTCCATTTTTTTTACCGCCAGCCTGTTGGCAGTTTTACCGCCGCATTAACACCGAGGCCAGGGTTGTAATGACCACCATAGTAACCCCCAGGACTTTCTAACAAAAAATGCAGCCCTTACCAATAAGAACCAGAGCAAAATCAGTATCCTCACAAACATAGCGATTCTTGTTTGAGATATGTGTAAATTCAATTAAATAAAAACATAATCGCTTAAATCATGCAGCACTAGGATGCCAAACGAGACACAATCACAAGAAGTGCAAATGAGTTCAAACACAGTTGTTGAAATCTCAGTCTTAATATATTGAAACATATAGGGGGTCATTCTGACCTCGGCGGTAAAAGGTGCTTACCGCCGGTCAGATGACCGCCATAACACCGCCGCGGTTGCGGTAAACCGCCACGGTCATTCTGACCCGCAACTGGCAAACCGCCAAAAACCCGCCAACAACAAAAGTCCGCCACACCAAAGGTCAGCGGGAAACTGGCGATGACCAAACCTCCACCGTCACGGCAACAGAAATACGCCCATACCATTCCGACCCACAAATCCCCGCAGCGGTCTTTCAACCGCGGTATTCCATTGGCGGTACACACCGCCGCGCTCAAAATACATACACCTTTACAAAACACTACCACATTGGACAAATCAAAATACACACACCTGAGACACATACACACACCACTCCCACACACCCAATTAAATATAAAACACACACCCACATCACCCACAAACCCTTACGACCACAATTGCGAATGAAGGACAGAGAGAGAGAGCACAGCATAGAGTAGACCATCACACAGAGGCAAATCACAACATCACCCACACAATTTCCACGCACAAAACACCATACACCACCACACTCACCACACTCTACAACACATACACCACCCCTCACCTCATCCACACCACCCCATGGCACCCCAAAGACACCCCAGGTTCACTGACGCAGAACTCAGGGTCATGGTGGAGGAAATAGTTCGTGTAGAGCCCCAGCTCTTCGGGGCACAGGTGCAGCACACCACCATTGCCAGGAAGATGGAGCTATGGCAAAGAATAGTGGACAGGGTCAACGCTGTGGGACAGCATCCACGCAATCGGGACGACATCAGGAAGCGGTGGAACGACCTACGGGGAAGGTGCGTTCCATGGTATCAAGGCACAACATCGCGGTGCAGAAGACTGGCGGCGGACCCCCACCTACTCCCCCAGAATTCACAGCATGGGAGGAGGAAGTCTTGCACATCCTGCATCCTGAGGGCCTCGCAGGAGTAGGCGGAGGAATGGACTCTGGTAAGTCAAATCTCCACTACTTCATTCCCCCCACCCCACCTGCATGCCAAATCATACCCCCACCCTCACCCCCACCCCCATCACACCAACTCCTTGCAAATGGCTCACCATCACATCCCACCCATCCCAAAACCTAGCCCTGCATGCGTCCCCAAAGCATGGACACCCATCCCCAAAGCATGCCCACTGCACACACCCATCACCCCCACAAGCCACCGTCACAAAAGTCCCCACAAGGGAATGCCAGCACTGGGGGACACGGCCACCCACCCATTACACAAAATGCCACACACAGATGCAATACCCGTATTCTTATACCCCTGCGGGACCCGAACGCCACCACACCGCCACGGAGGGTCCAGAGATGTCCATCCCACCCCCAGAAGAGGCCCCCAGTGATGACAGCAGCTCTGTCTCCCTGGACCCAGATGACCAGCCCGGCCCATCGGGGACCTCGCGACAGTCGGTTCCCCACAGACAGCCACAGGCTACACCAGACCCAACCCCCTCTGGGAACACCAGCACAGCTCCCACCCAGCGGGCTCATGCCTCTGTCTCCAGGACACATCAATCAGCGGTGTGTCCACCACTACAGGGCACCCAGGTTGACCCACCACCCCAACAACAACAGGGACCTGGGGGCAGTGGTAGTGGGCACACCGTCCAGTGGACAGAGTCCCAGGGAAACAGGGGAACTGGGAGGGCTGCTGTGCGACAGGGGGGGGACAGTCCCAGGGAACCGACTCTCCAAGAGGTCCTCTCCTCCATCATGGGAGCATACCACCGCTCCCAGGAGACGATGGCTACGGTACTGGCCAGGTTCCAGGAGATCCAGGTACTGCAGGAGGAACAGTACATGGGGTTCAGAGAGGAACTGAGGAACATTAGTTCCGCAATGGGGACCATCGTCGTGGCCCTTAACCAGATAGTCACCACATTGCGGGACCATGTGGCACCACAAAGGGCCCCTGTCACTAGCCTGGAACAGGAACAGCCTACCACCTCCGCCGGCGCTAGTGGACAGGAGGCCCCCACACAACGACAGGCCACCACAACCCCACCTCCTGCAGAAGAAGAACCACCCCGCAAGCGGAACCTGAGATCTCACAAGAAGACAGAGTAGGATGCCAAGACCCCCTCCAGCAAACGATACCCCCTGATGTCATCCCACTGTCCCACATTGTCACCCTGTCCAACCTTGAACTGCCCCTGCTCCATCCTTCCACAGGCATATGGACAATGCACCTGTGAGACTGAGAACTGGACTCTGCCATGGACATTACTCCACCATCACCCATCACCGTTTTACAATCATGTTCCTAAATGTAGCACTTCAATTAAATCACTTATTGCACTTAAAAAATCTGGAGTCTGCTTGTATTTTGAACAAATGTATTAGACATAACGGTGCAGAAATGTTCAGTTACATTGTGATGACAACATACCACTGTCACACAGCTGTAGTCCATGGGCAAACAAAGCAGAGGTCATGCAGTGGGGCCCACAGCTCTGAAAACGGAAGGGAAAGCCACAACTCAGTTAACAGGAACTGGGGGGGAACTCAGACAGTAGAGAGGCAGGAGACTTTTAGTAAATGTAAAATGGCGTGGTTGTTTCGTACCTGTGTGCTACTGAAAATATTGTTGTATCACTGTGTCCCTGTTGTCTGTGTCGTCCCCGTCGTCTTCCTCCTCTTCACTCTCCACAGGCTCCACAGCTGCTACAACACCACCATCTGGACCATCCTCCTGCAGGAAAGGCACCTGGCGTCGCAAAGCCAGGTTGTGAAGCATACAGCAGGCCACGATGATATGGCACACCTTCTTTGGTGAGTACATTAGGGATCCACCTGTCATATGCAGGCACCTAAACCTGGCCTTCAGGATGCCGAAGGTTCTTTCTATAATCCTCCTAGTTCGCCCATGGGCCTCATTGTACCGTTCCTCTGCCCTTGTCCTGGGATTCCTCACTGGGGTCAGTAGCCACGACAGGTTGGGGTAACCAGAGTCACCAATTAGCCACACACGGTGTCTCTGTAGTTGTTCCATCACAAATAAGGGATGCTGCTATTTCGCATGATGTACCCGTCATGCACTGACCCAGGGAACTTGGCATTTACATGGGAGATGTACTGGTCTGCCAAACAGACCACCTGGACATTCATCGAATGATAACTTTTTCTGTTCCTGTACACCTGCTCACTTCCACTGTGGGGAACCAAAGCCACATGGGTCCCATCAATGGCACCAATGATGTTGGGAATATGTCCAAGGGCATAGAAATCACCCTTCACTGTAGCCAAATCGCCCACCTCAGGGAAAACAATGTAGCTCCGCATGTATTTCATCAGGGCAGACAACACTCTGGACAAAACCTTAGAAAACATTGGCTGAGACATCCCTGATGATATGGCCACTGTTGTTTGGAATGATCCACTTGCCAAAAAATGGAGTACTGACAGAACCTGCACCAGAGGGGGAATCCCTGTGGGTTGGCGAATGGGGGACATCAGGTCTGGCTCCAGCTGGGCACACAGTTCCTGTATAGTAGCTCGGTCAAGTCTGTATGTCAGTATGACATGTCTTTCTTCCATTGTCGACAGGTCCACCAACGGTCTGTACACGGGAGGATTCCTCCATCTCCTCGCAAGTCCCAGCGGACGGTGCCTAGGAAGGACAACATGGAGCACAGAGTCAAGCAACCCACAGGTACGTAACCACAGCTTGCACAGAACACGATTCGCTATGCATTGAATGGCTTGTATGAGTGGCAATGCAAGGCCTAGGCCTGTGTGACACAGTAGAAATTAAGCCATGTGGGCCCTTGAAATGGCGGCTGCCTGACCTGTGAAGTGTGACAATGGGATGTGAGGTCAATGCGCTGGCGTGGCACACCGTGGCGGTAGGCGGTCGAAGACCGCGGCGCAAAGCAGCATTTGTTAACATAGAACCCTATGGGTCTCAGGAGCCAATGACGATGTGAACCGGCGGTCGCGGTACGGACCGCCGCGGTACGGACCGCCGCGGGCGTGACCGCCATTTTCTAACTGCTTAATCACTCGAGACCTGATCATCCACAGGAGAGGACCTATACTGCAAGTGCTGCTGTGACCTCGGTCTGGAAGATACAATGGCTGCTGCGACTGGGGAAAGGGCCCCTGCCTTCACTTCTGAGGAATTGGAAAACTTGTTGATGGGGTCCTCCCCCAGTATGCGCTACTCTACGGTCCTCCAGACCAACAGGTAAGTACACAGGGAGCACGTAGTATGGGCTATGCCTGTGTTGAGTGGGGTGGATGTAAGATGGTGGGGAGGGGAGCGAATGAGGAGTGCAACGCACGACAGATGAGAGCATGTACCACATGGCAAGGTTGGGGAGGGGGGGCCACTCACATCGACCATGCAGAAAAGTGACGATATTTATTTTTCCACCCTGTACATGTCACATAGGTCAGCGGTGGAAAACATACTCCTGACTGACACCTGGCCTCACAACACTCCTGTGAGTTTTATCATGCAATGTGCCAGCATAGCATTAAAAGAAAACTTTTTTCAATTTGAGAAATGTCTCTATCACCAAATACAGGGTACTTCCATGGGGAGTACCTTTGCTCCGAGTCTGGCATGTCTATATATGTTTTCTTTTGAGCGACATCACATCCTTACCCCTGACCAACCATTTTTTTCCAACATTAGACTATAGCGTCGCTATATAGACGACATCTTAGTGATTTGGAAGGGCAATATCGACCAAGCAAAGGCCTTTACACAATGGGTTAATACGTTGGACACGCATTTACGCTTTACTTCTACCATCTCTAAGAGTGATATATCCTTCCTTGATTTACAAATTACACTTAAGGACGGGCAGCTTCACTCTTCTGTGTTTCACAAAACCACAGACAGAAATAGTCTATTGCTCTATAACAGCCATCACCCAAAGGCTTTACGAGATAATTTACCTGTTGGCCAGTTCCTTAGGATACGACGAAATTGCTCTGACACCAGTGATTTCCATACCCAAGCAAATGTGCTATGTCAGAAACTTTCAGAACGCAACTATCCACTAAGGAACATCAAGCTAGCCAAGAAAAGAGCTAGTAACATTCCCAGAGAATCACTATTGACCAATTACGTCCGTCCTCAACAATCTAGGCTTACATGCGTGACCACATTCACTCCTTTGATTACTCGGATTAAGAATGTTATCTGTAAGTCTTGGCCGATTCTCACAAGTGCTGGCGAATCTTTGGAACGTCCCTTATTTTCATTTAAAAGAACCCAGAATATCAGAGACTTGTTAGTTCACACCAGACCTGTGATGCACCACAATGTGGACCATACGAATCCTAACCAATGGCTGAGAGTCAAAGGACATTACCCTTGCGGCAGTTGCAATGTCTGCCCACTGACCAACAATATACAAGAAGTGGATTTAGGTGAACAAAAGATTTGGCAATTGAGAGCACACACCAATTGCCGCACCAAAGACTGTATCTACATGATCACATGCCCTTGCAAACTTAGATATGTAGGTATGACAACCAGAATGGTGAAAATCCGTATTAATGAGCATCGTAGCACTATTAGATGTAAGAGGTCTTCCACGAAACTGACCAACCACTACATCGATAAAAAACATACTGCAGATGACATGAAATGGTTTGTTTTAGAGACTGTCAAACATAACAGTCACTGTACAGCCAGACTTTTTGAAAAAGAACAGCGGTGGGTGTTTAGACTCCAGACCCACATTAATGGACTGAACGATGACATTCAGTGGACTAGTTTTATCCATTAACTACTGTTATTTATATGGACTGGTTTATATCTTGACATACCCTAAACATCCTTGGGTGCCTTATTACACTATTAGCCGAATCAAGTTAGTCCTTTGCTTTAGCGAAGTATTTGGATTACGTTTGCTGGATTTAAATCTTTACATCTACCCCCTCTTTCAATAATTTCTCTAGAATTTTTTAGGCCACATTGAGTTATTCGGTGACTTGATTCACCACTTAAATATGGCCGACACATATCTGGCCTCTTTTTGATTTTTACCTTTGTAGTCCTTCTTTTGTGTTAGTTTCTCTCCCTACTTATGGGCAACTACTGGCGTCCCTCCTGGAGTTCCAGGGAGTGTTGATACCATTAGGTCTTCCCACACGATTCTATCCATATCCAAGTAAGTGCCTTTGTTGTCTGTAGTTTATGCAGCTATAGTTATGTTGCTTCCAGTCATGACCGACGTGACTATACTATGGGCTCTTTCTAACTCCGTGTAAACTTTATTGTTCACGAGATGTGCGATCGCTCTGATCGCGACCGCGCTTCCAGCGCGGCTCTCCTCCAGCTCGTGTCGCACTTTACAGGGCGGTACGATGCTTGTATCTACCCCGACACAGGCACCTTCCCTATCCCACACCCCGGTTGCGAGATTAGCGATCGCACTGATCGCGTCCGCGCTTACCCGCGCGGCTATCCTCCTGCTCGTGTCGCGCTTTATAGGGCGGCACGGTGCTTGTGCACACCTCCATACAGGCACTCTCCTTATCCCCTCCCCGTTAGCTATTTAGCTATCCGGAGCAGGGTTTAGAGGCGCTGACTAGCGCGTCTCTCTTCCAGCTCCGGCCGCCGTAACAGTGCGGTCCGGGGCGGCATTCGACCCTTATTCAGGTTCGCTCTCAGCCCCGGTTGCTTTTCTAAGCCACCTGGAGCCGGGTTTAGACACGTCGCGCTCAGATATTCTTTACTGGGTGTTTACACACGCGCTGCTATGCACCACCCAGTGTTGACTTGTACCTAGCTGTTCTTTTGGATTTACGAGCACTTTTTTGGCTCGATTAATGTGGGGTTGTGACGGTGGTCACATCCATATACTTTGTTGTTATAAATCACTTTTATAGGCCCACGTGGCTATATTTTGTGAACCTTCATGTTTTGCAGTTTAAGATTAATTGTTCTGACTCAACCTTCTGGTCATAATCTCTGAATTTGTGTCTGATAAATGTCTTGATTACTAGATTATGATGTCCTCTTTATAATTTGTCTGTCTTCTCACTATGTGTCCATTTTCGATGTATATCTAGGGATAGCTTCAAGTTATTACTTTCCCTGATGAGGCCCTACATATAAATTATGAGGGTAAGCAGTGTGATATACGTTCTTGATTTATCCGTACTATTACACATCTGTTTGTTAAGCACATGGCACTTCTGGTATTTTTCACGAGTGGTTGTGGTGTTCCAACAAACAATGAGCACGAGTTATGTTTAATATTAATGATGTGCTTCGATCTCTTTTTTTCTTCTATTTCCTATAGGCTCTGTTCTCCCTAAATAAGGGTTTTCCAAATATCTAAAGGATTAGGTACGTTTATTAAGGTCCTGACGAATCGCACTAAGATCATTTTTGACTACCATTTAGCGAGAAACATGTTGACCTGTGATGTAGAGTAGCACAGGGGACCCTGTGTCTACTTGCTTCATTTATACTACTCCCCAATGTGAGAGTCAGTAATTGCTATTAATAATAATTTCTCTTTTTATGGGGAGCGTAGACATTATTTTACCATTTCCCTATTTATTGTTTTTAACCTTGTCAGAGGTATCTACACCAAATTAAAGACGTATTTATTTTCTACCTCTAGACAATTTTAACCACTACTATACCAATCCTCCACACTTCTTTTTGACCGGTTGTGCATTTCTCCTTAAACAAGATCTCCGGCAAAGAGCCCCCTCGTGGGGCCCGTCAGGCATTGCAGCGCCAGCCTGACGAGGAGCACAGCCCTATGATGAAGCATGTCACCGTAAGGTGAGTGAGGGCTTGTGCTTTAAAAGAAATAACTTTTTCTTTTCTGTGGTATGTAGAACCTATTGGTCTATGAAGAACCTTTCTTTTTGGAATCGTGTGTGCAATTTTGATGCGCATTATATTGGGAACCTCACACACGGGACCAGGAGTCTTTTCTCCGAATATCCCTTTCTTTTGCCCCTCCTTTGTTGGTTTTTGATGACATAGGTCAGCGCCCATCAGAAGATCAACATTTGGCATGCCATCGCCAAGGACGTCCGGGCCCTGGGGGTCCACAACAGACGGGGCACCCACTGCCGCAAGAGGTGGGAGGACATCCGCCGCGGGAGCAGAAAGACTGCCGAGGCTCTGCTGGGGATGGCCTCCCAACGTAGGAGGGGTGCCAGTCGTCAATTGACCCCCCTGATGTCCCGGATCCTGGCAGTGGCCTACCCCAATTTGGATGGGCACGTGAGGACATCACAGCAGACACAAGGGGGTGAGTATCAGCACATTCTGCTATATTAGCGCACAGTTGAGGTGTCTGGGTGGGGGAGGAGGGCTGTGGCTATCTCTAGGCCAGGGCGGTTTCTGTAGGCTAGGCCCCTCCGTTAGGCATGGCCCTGTGCCCCCGCCCCCCACCTCTGTAGGGTGCTAAGTACAGCTATCCATGGTCCGGGCTCACCTATGTGTGCATTTGTCGTCCATAGACTTGTAGGACAAATCACAATAATTGAGTAGTGTACCCCGAGTGCGCAGCGTAGTGCAGGGGGCTTCTGTGTCTGTCCTCTCCGCCAACGGTGCCGCCAATGCATGCACTCAACATGTCTTTCTTTCTTCTCCCCCCCCTTTTTTTTGGTTTTCCTGTTCATGTGTGCATTAGCATCATCAGGCGGAGGAGAAGTGGCATCGGCGCACGAGGGAGCTGCATCTCACATGGCCCCGGCGGCGTTCGTGCTCCTGGTAGAGGAGCAGGTAGACAATAGCTGGTAGGATGTTTAATTCGGGTTCCATGCTGTCCAGATTCCTCTTGGAGTGTATAGAGGTGAGCGTTTTCCCGTTCGTGCTCTGTTTCCGCCGTGTTTTTATCGGCGGGGCTCTCGCCCCGGAAAAGGTGGCGGATTGGTGGGTCGTGATAGGGTGGGCGGTACATTGTCTGCCGCCTGTCTGTTGGCGGTGACCGCCGCGCTGTTTGTTTGTCCCGCCGTGGCGGTCGGAGTGTTAAAGTGGCGGGCTGTGTTGGCGGTTCCCGCCAGGGTCAGAATTCCATTTTTTTTACTGCCTGCCTGTTGGCGGGTTGGCCGCCGCTTTAACACCGACTGCCAGGGTTGGAATGACCCCCATAATTTTACAAGAGTACACATTGTCTCCACAACCAAAGAGTGCTCAATTGGCATATATTTATTTTTTTTAAACATCCATAGGTTTATAACATTCATCAAAACGACCTTAGTCATATGTACAAATATACATCAAACCTTATCGGCATATAAAAGGTTGAGTCTATGAGGTTCATTTTGACACAGTCTATGACGTTTTGACCTTCTATCAGATAAGGGGTCTCATCAGAACTAAGATTCATAGGAGACATCTGATGAATGCCAGAAAAAAAAAACAAGACTAAAACCATCAGTGTACTGCCACCATGTGAAAGTGATCAATTCATTTCACATGGTGGAGGTCCTGATGAGACCCCTTATCTGATAGAGGGTTGAAACATTGTTGACTTTGTCAAAACGAACCTCATAGACTTGCCTTCTTGCACTTTACAAGTTCCAGTCCTAATATGGCTCTGTGACCTATGAACTGTCATCAAAGAGCTGCATACATTTGAAAAATATTTTTTATCCCCAAGCTTTCATTACTCTAATTTTGAAAAAATAGGTTTGCATAGGTAGAAAAACATTCTTATTTGTAAAGCCAACCCAAACCACTGTATTAAGTCTTAAATCATAAGTAAGTGTTTTTCCAGACCAAACACACTTAAATTGCATTGCCTACTTGTATGGTTGACAGCTGATTCATACACCTAGTAATCATCGTTTTATGTAATCTTTGCTATAGGATGATTTAAAGATGTATGATTCATTGTCTCTATATAAAGTATGTGTGATGAAAAGTGCTCTGACACATTACACTGGTATGAGTAACACTAAAATAAATGAAATGCATGTGAGAGAGGGGCTATGGAGAGATGAAGGGCACTACTGGATTGTAATAGTGAAGGAATGCTTATGAGGCATAAAAGGTTGGGCTCTGGGAACTCTAGGGCTAAAGCTGGCCCAGGAGTAGGAAGTAGGTCAGAGCCAGAATGGTTTTCCTCATCCTGAGGGCAGCTTTAATCAGAACATTTGGCATATTCAGCTTGAACCTGAGTTTCATGCATATGGCTAGTTTTAGCACTTTCAATGGGGAAAGAGTTTGTACAACCCGGTTAGTGAATGTAACTGCCCTTACTAGTGTTGTGGTGTATTCAACGTGCTTTGCTATAGGGTACATTTTTCAGCTCTTCACAAATTATCTGGTGGATAAGTGTGGCACAATGGTTAGAGCAGCAGACCTTCATGCAGAGATCTGGCCTGGGACCAGGGTTCAATTCCCTTCTCAGCAGATCTTGGGCTCAATTCCCTTGGACCAGATAATTCGTACCTCGGTGCCTGATCTAATTAATGGGTCCTACTCTGTAACTCTGGGCAATAGCTTGCTTAACCTCCACAATGACCCTGACAGTTCTTGGATGCCTGGCTTCACCCTGGGGGTTGTCCAGGAGTGGGCACCTCACAGGGAAAAGCCAGGAGTGGTTCCACAGCGGTATGTGTACAGTGCCTTGAGACCCTAACAGGTGAGTAGTGCGCTATACGAATGCAAAGTTTACATTCATCTGAGATTAGAAAAGGAATCTAAAGTTCCCAGACATCAGAGCTTTCCTGTCCAGATATTAATTCTTCCAACTATATCAGCAAACACCTGCCATAATGATACCAAATTGAAACAAAAAAATACAGCATAATGGCCCAGTCTTTGATCAAATTGTAATGATAATCTGTCCACTTGTTATGGGTAGTTTTTCTTAAACTTATCCTATGTAAATTCAAATTTCATAGTTTTGTTTTGAGACTCGTACATCCTTCACCCCTCAAAGTGACCCTAAATGTTAAGAAGATGGATTACATTTAAAGACACATTTGTTTTTAAATGTTTTGTGAAGTTCTATACTAGAACCTTAAATCAAATCAGTCTCCTGAAAACCTGCAAATTATAGAAAGTGGAACGAGGGTTCTTGGTAGTGGGTCTGACTAATTTTCTATTGAGTGATTAATAAAACTCTTAAGAGTATATGCTCATACACAACGCATTTGTTTGAAAAACTGTTAATTAGGCTAAAGTTAAAACAAGACTTTAAAGAATTGATAAAAAAGTCTATCGCAAATAGTTAATAACCTTTCATCCTGCCAAACATCTATTCATCAATGCCCATCTGTTTATTTACAGCTATTAACTTAAAAGTAACAGTTCACGACAGAATACGTGGATTATCTCTAATGAACTAAAATTAAGCACAGATTTACATGTTCTTATGAAGTACTACGTGACCTGCTTCAGCACTTTATAAATGCAAGAAGTATATGCAATACATTCAAGGTTGTGCAGACATTATGTACAAACCCCTGACCTTTTCTGCCCATTGCTGGAAAAGAACTGCAATGATATCTGAATTCACCTAGTAGAAGTGAAAGAAAGGCTAACCAGATTACTTTTGTCACGACCTACACCTTTTTTTGCAAAAAACGGTCATAGTCAAGGATCCTGGAATTAACAATCATTCCATTCCAAATTATACATATAGGATAGGGTACATTATAAGGCTATATATAGCTAGTCAATGAAAATTCCGAAACTATAGAGGGCAGCGAGGTTGAAAGACAAGTTCTACATAATGTCATGGGACTTTAATATCACATGTAATATCCTTTTGACGTAAGTCAGTGGGCATTTCACTCAGTAAACCACATTGTCACACTGTCACTGTTTCTTCAAACCTCCCAGATCCTTGGGCCCATATTTATACAAAAGCAGTGCAAAAATACAAAATACAATTTTATTTTGTAAGTTTGTGCTGCTTTTCTGTCAAAAAATGACACAAATGTGGAGCAAAAAAGGAATAAATATGGACCTTAGACTTTGCTCCAGTATCTAAGACGTAGTGGGCCTCATTTACAACAATCTGATGCATCGGCTCTGATGAGTCAGATATTTTGCGCTGCCCTATGACTCCCTAACGACACCATGGATGCGCTGTATTTACAGTACAGAGCTCCATGGCGCACGTTTTCACAGATGCGTCAGAAATTCTGATGCATCCGTGTCGCTAACCAAATGTATTCCTGGAGTAAAGTCAAAAATATTATGCTACTCAAGCCATGTGAGGAAGGCTCCCATAGAGAGAAGCCCTGCATCAGTTTAATACCTGCTCCGAGCAGACATTAAAATTCTGACGCAGTGCAGTCACAGAACGACGCAGTGAAATATTGTAACTTTTACTGCATCAGTTCTGCATGGCTTTTTCTGCAAAAACACCTACCTTCCATACATTATACATGGCGCAGATATAATGTGACGCAAGGCTTTATGAACTGACACATTCAGCCCAATGCATCAGTTTATAAATGTGGAGTAGTGTAAAGCACCGCTTGTGCCACTGTCGTGTCAAAACAAAAAGGCGCAGTGGTGGCGCAAAGGCCTTGTAAATGAGACCCAGTGTGTTTGCAGACATACAGAATAAAACCATAGCGCAAAATTAAAGAGACAAAAACCTATTAGTAATTTGATGTAAAAAGTATATTAGAGTGAGTTTAATGTAAATATGTTCAGAAGAGATCTGTATCAAAGAATGAGTAGCAACATGTGTAGAAACTCTGGGACAGATTCATCATTGTATTGTGTTACCCTTGTTTCACACATGGTGTTGCAAGGGCAACGCACTGCTAAAGTCAGATTTAACAAGCAACGTATGGCCACCTTGGTTGCCCTGCTTTGCTTGGTAAATCTGAAGTAACTCAAGGATGCACAAGATGCCACCTTGCGTAACTCTGCCCTGGGAATGCATTCCATGGGTGCCGTATGGTTGTTCCCTTACATCCAGGGACGGATTTTGGAGCACTCCCAGATTTATCAAGAATGGTAAACCTGGGAATGTGTCAAAATGCTAAGTCTTTCCGCAGGAGGTACAATGCAGTGAAATATCTTTCTTTCTCCTCGTTGTTTCCTTTTTATAAGCATGATATATTCTTCAGCAAACTTAGAAAAAGGAATATGCCTCAGGGTATTGTTTTTGTGCGGGAAGGAGCAGAATCCCTCACATAAACAATCCTTGTGGCAATGCATGCACCATCGCACCATGGTGCCAGGGTGTCTGTGTGGGTGCTAGGCAGCAGATTTTGTGCCAGTACAGGCAGAGAGCAGGAATGGTTCATTTTCTGATACACATGGAACATTTCTGCCTGCTTCCTTTCACGCAGCACAACAAGTTGTCTGTATTGTGTTGCGTGAAAGATTTGTAAATCTAACTCCCTTTTTTTTATGATGAAATATGTGCAAATAATCTTTCCTTTCTTACGATCTCTATTTCAGAAAAAACAGATCAGAAAAATGTAAAGTAAGAGCTTGTTGTTTAAACTGCAGCTGCAGTGATGTTCTGTGACCTGTCCTTCGCCCTGGCTCCTTGTTCTGGTAGGAGACATTATAATATCATAATTCAATTGCAATACAGTTTTATAAATGAACAGCTATTTTTTTTATTTTTATTACAGTTCAGTAGACATGTAATAACATGACTCTAATAAGGAAATAAAATCAGAGATAGATTTTCGTACTGTTTATAAGTGATTTTAGGGAACCTGGGAAATCACCTCAGAACTGAAGACAAAGCTTCCATATGACACTCTAAATGCCAAGTCCATTCTTATCAAATCTAAATGTAATCTTATCTAAACTCAAAATTTGAGGATGGAATGAAAATATGTTCTTAATTGTGTCGCCTTGTGTCATATGATACAATGAGTACAACTTTCCAGGAAAGTCTACAACCTCTTCATAGGCGAAAGATGCACTTTTGTTTTGATTAGTTTCTTAACAAGATATTTTAATGGACTGTTAGCATACATCCTAAACAGATATTATGAAAACCAAGCATGGACACTAGGATGCTTAACCCGGTATCTAAATAAAAGTAGGTTATGCTACAGCCAAAATATCTTTGCCCTGGACAAGGATCATCCATTTTCGTATCCTGAGAAAGGCTTTGAACCTTAGTAAAGCCATTATGAAATCTTAGAATTAATGTGTTCAACTACATGCAATATAAATAAAAGAAAGAAAACATGCTGGCCACCTTATGCTTGAAACCGAATGTTACAATTTAAAAACGATCATAATGTGTCTGTTTCTATAGTGATTTTGTTTAAATAGCGGGCATTTCACTATGATGAGCATTTTGTTGTTATTTGAGAATGAGAGAATAGTAAATCACCACGTGACCAAGCATTCACATTTAAGACAGCTGCAAAGTTGCAATGTCTCTTAAACTCATCATAACACCAACACAAAAAAAGAGATGGAAAATAAATCACTATCTAACAGCTAACCGTAAGTGCGGACAAAAAATATATAGCCAGCATTTAAAATTAGTATCAAAAGCACACTTTGAACCAGCTTTGTCACCGAAGAGAAAGGAACTATTTTGAGGTGGATGTGAACAATATGCCCAGGCTTTGTGCAGGCGCTCTAATTAAAGAAAGCTAATTGATAAACTGGTCAGAACAGACCCATGCAGCATGCCATTGCGGGTGGAAACAATTTTGAATGAGAATTTACCAGACCAATGAATGAAGCTTGTTGACCAAAAGTCTCTCTGTGCACTTATATTATGTATGTGTTATTTTTTAAAGAAAAACCATAGTGTAGTGAGGTAGCTAAGGATGCCTAAAAGGACTGGTCTAAAAAGCTTACCCGGTCATTGTACCTTTATGAATATTGACACTTATTTCAGTATAACAGGTAACTGCTAGATCTGTGTGCGTGTGTTGCACATGTGGTCAACAGCCCAACTAGCTCTGGAGTTTGTCTGGTTTGTGTGTGTTTCAGTTGATGCCCATAAGAAGCACTTCAGTCTTGGTCTCAGCTTCAGCCCACTTAGAAGCATTCACTTATCCACCTCCACTTGTCCTTTCTTGAGGTTTGGTGACCCTTTACATGGTCCATACGCATGAGGATAAAAGTGTGTGATGATTGCAGATATGATTTTCCACACCTTTGGCGTGGGGATTTTTAAACGAGGCTTGAAGAGCAAATTTGATTGCAGCAGGATAGTGGTGATCCCTGCAAAACCCTACATTCTGCCCTCCTATCCCTAAGTGAATGGAACCAAGATTAGCACTTGGCTTTAGTTCGACCGGAATAACCAGAACTGCAGACCTGCTCCAGAAACAAAGGCTGCAGTCTCCTAACCAAGTTAAGTACACCTACACATGCTCTGTTGCTGCCTATGCTCTATAAATAATTCAAAGAATCAGCAATAGCCACTCTAAATTCATATGTTGATTGGTTATCCCATAGGAATTACATTTTCTGCTAGCTAAAAACATAAGCTCCATTTCACAGATATGTAGAGAGAGTTAATATTGATCAGTGGTTCTGCTGTGTTTCATCTGTACATAAAATTGTTATGAAAATCTCTGTTGATTGTCGTGTGCGGCAACGCCTATTGATTGACAGCTTTGCAGCACCCGCTTAGTCTGTATTATCTTCCTAAAACATTTTGATAAAGATTATACAATAACTCTGGAAATAATAGTTTTAGTTGTCACATGAAACGTGATGTCACCAACAAAGTCATTGATGATGTTATTTGTGACATCTTGTGTTCTGCCATTAGGAATATTCTCTTCCACAACACAGATTAACATAACACCCTTTAGTTTAACTAAGGAAGAGGAAGCAGCTAAAGATGGGAAATACATTGTAGGTCGTAATTATATTCAGAATAGTTGTAAACCAAATTTAATGAAGGGTATATCACACATGTCCTGAATTTATTTAACATCGTTTGCTGCTGTAGTAAAACTGCGCATATACAGATGTGTGACAGGTTGCTAGGATGCAGACTAATGTAATACAGGGCATGCCAATGGAATGAATAATTAAACACAGGACTCAGCACCTTAGAGATCATGGAAAGGTTGATGTGTCCTTCTGACTGCCGCACAATAACACTGCAACCTGCAAGAGAAGACGCATTTTGTGAACCACAGAAAGTTCAGCGATTTCGGGCTCATTCCATTACTAGGCAGACAATGTTTAATTGACTGGGACGAGTGATTAAATCAATATGGCACACAAATAAAGAATTCTATATGCACACGTCTGGCCCTTAAAAAAAGATGTTTAAAATGTTCTGGGTCATTTGAAGGGTTATCAGTTAAGTATATTTAGTGCTCAGAATTCTACAATTCGACAAGGATTCGACCTGAAAGTCAAGAGAGCAGCGAGGACTAAAGTTTTAGCGCATGCAATTTGAAATGTGATATTTGAATATTTATGAAATAGGCGCAGACAGGTGCCTCTTTAACGTAGAGCATTAGTTCTTTCTTTAATTTTCAAATCCAAATTGCATGCCTTATATGTCAACTGGCCTTTGTGTAGCGCTTTGCAAGCGGCATTGTACAGTGCTAGGGAAAAGCCGTTCTTTGCCCTGTTTCCTGTGTACTTATAGGGCAAAGTGGATGTGTGCAACGAGGAAATCCTACTCACCTATAAAATACTTTCTAGGTAGAATAGAATTTTCTGTACGGGGGTAAATGCAAATTTGAAGGATTAAGGGACATCAGGCTATTGTTTTTGCAATGCCACAACTAGTAGGGTGTTGTGAATGTGGCCTTCATATTGGCTTCGCTGATGCCAGTGGTTGTTATGCATATACTTAAATGTGACTGACATGAACAGTAGTGCTGGACAAGTTTTTTGTTTTTCATTTTTAAATAAGTGGAAGTGAATCACCATGGCAAAGTTACATTTTCCGAGCCGTGCTTTCCCATAGCACCCAAAAAGGAAACAAACAAGAGCTGGCACCATCACACATCGATTGGCTTTGACAACCTTTACATAAATCATGGGCAGTCTGCGCCACGTTTATTCTGAGTGCCAGCCTCTAACAGGGGACTACTGATTGACTGTAAGTATGGCCTTTAGGACTCCTGTATGAATATTTTGTTTCAGAAATTAATTTTGATTGGCCACATTTTACCTCACAAGGATCTCTATGTTAGAACCGTTCTTATTGAGAGCTGGCAGTCGTATAAGCGTGGGTAGTTTGTTCATCTTTGGGTCAAGTTTGGAATTCAAGCAGGGGCAGGTTGATCACAACCTGTTTTTTGTGTTGGGAGCAAGATCCACCCATTTCTCCAGACAGGCCTGGGGACTAATTCTGGCAGGTTTTCAAAGCAAATTCTGCTATTTAGGTGGAATTAAAAAATAGGTAAGTTACACTATATTTACCTTACAATATGCAATTTCACCCCCAAGGGACATCCCTACTTTGATAATACTCCTGGTGATTGTTTAACACTTTCCAGGCATATGAGCAGTCCCTTTTGAGTTGTGATCATCTTGCTTGAAAACCACCTAGGTTCGTGTTCCAAATTCTGAATACTGAAATTGTTTGATGTGTTCATTTCACTTGTGTTGTATGTTATGTTTCTTTACCAAGATTTAACATATAGCACATAATATACTCTGGCAGACTCAGGACCTTTGTCCATGTAAACTGGAGAACTCCACAATTGAGTTGGAAAAGGCAACCTATTCAAATCACAACACAGGTTAACAAAACTTCCAAAGGATGAAAGGGGAGTTGGTGGTATGCCATTGAAGTGAAGGAATGAGCCTAATGTTTTCACATTATTTTAAAGGATGGGTGGAAAGCTATCAATAGTGGTCTCTCAGAAGACTTAGGGCCTGATTTAGAGTTTGGAGGAGGCGTTATTCTGTCACAAATGTGAAAGATATTCCTTCCACTGTTTTACAAGTTCCATAGGCTACAATGGAATTGTAATGCAATGGACGGGATATCTGTCACATTTGTGATGGAGTAACCCCCACCACCCAACTCTTAATCAGACCCAAAGTGTGGATTCTCTGTGTGAGATATGCTCAAAATATGAATCCAGCACATTGAGTGAGAAGTCAATTCCATTGTTACAAAGATCTCACTGAACTTTAAGTCAGTGCCTTACAATAATGTTCGGCAGCACAGTAGACACAGGTTCTCAAATGAAGACACTCACTGAGGTTCTAGAGGTTAAATATAAGTGTCACTGGCTATATGGAAAGTGTCAAAGCCCTTCTCTCTGTGCATAAACAACAGTTTAATATGCATGTGAGAGACAACCCTTAACACTCACAAAACTCTATATAAGTCTATCTCTGTTTCCAGGCCATGAAAACAGAAATTGCAACAATATCAGGAAATACAACAAACCTGAAAAAAGATGAAGGAGTTTACTCCAAGAGTTCCATAATTCTATCTGTTTTGTCCTTCCTTGTCCAAGAGATGTTTTTGCTTTCTCTCTCTATTCAGTCAGGAGTATTTGTTTAATCTAACCACGTGTTCTTGTCAGATATATGGCTTTAGGTTTTGGAAGGTGAGAGTATTTACAAAATGATTGTGATTGACCTGGTGACCTTTGCAGTATCTGCAAAATCAAGAATGCATTTGTTTGCGATAAGGGTCAATATGAAGTTAATTGTGTGAACTTGCTGTTATAGAAGTTGCCACTCAGAATTGACATACAAACTACAGTGAAAATAGAAAATGATAAACATGGAAGCAGATGGCAGCTGCTTTATTTTTAGGGAACCTTCACAATTTTCTTATACACATTCTGGAGTGCATTTTCTAATACCATCAGCAGGGATATTCTAAAGTATGGATCCCCTAGCCATCAAAGTCCTTCCTAGTTTCAGATTCTCTTGATATGTTTGTGAGTGAGTGAGGATGGTTAGAAGATCTTATGGGACTTATGAGCATGCCCCATACTCAATTGAGCAAAAGGCCTTAAACTTATCCTCACCCTACTGGTTAAGTGATGTTGTTTAGGAAGGGCTGTGGTTTATGTGGTCAGGGGGTTTAAGTCTCAGGATGAAATTTGCTTCTCGTTTTGAGTAATGATATAAGGAGTCGGAACATGGGAATTGGGGGCAAAACAGTCATACAGCAAATACCCTTTTATGGATTGTTAACCCTCATTTCCGACCCTGGCCTCAGACAAGATCATCACAGGGCTTTAAACTATGACTACTACAACAGGAAGACCTACAGACTCAAGAGTAACTATGTCCTGCTAACGTCTGGAGTGTAATCAAAAAGCCTTATGCAACATCAAGAGCCACTTATTTCTCAACACACACATACATCACATCTTTGCCAGGTGCTCTTTCTGAAAGCAGCATCCACATATTTCTTCATCCCACCTTACTTATCAGATGACAGATGGAAAGTTCAGAAAAGGTGATGTATTAGGTTAGACTGTAACCATTATTTTATCACAATTACCTGATCCCCACATACTGTTTTCACTTGTTTCACTCTTTTCAACCCATCCATCCTTACTGTCCTTGATACCCACTCCTACAATATTGTGTGCTCTTTTTTATTATCATTAATCCTGAAAATACTGATGAAATCCGTCTCCTTCATGTGCTTGAAAATAACTACTCTTGCCACTACACAAATGGACATTTATTGCTCTGAGTTTGATGGAAAAAGTTATACAGCTTCTTACTGATTTATTTGAAGCACATTGATAACTGTTTTTGTTTGAATTGTGCTAGATACAAATGTCATATAAGGAGATGATGCGAACCTTGGTGGTGTCTCAGCAGTTGAAGGGTGGGAGATAATTCACTTCTGTCACTTTCAGTAATGGAGGTGGCAAGTGGGTAATTAAGGAACATCTCATAAAGAAGGAAATGGGAGGGGGGCAAAACACACAGGGAGACATGTGCAATGGAAGTCTGACCAGGTTATGTGGGAGGCCATTGGCACTAGTAAACAAAAGAGGTGAATACATAGGGAGACATGGACCAGAGAAGTGTGAACATCTTATGTGGAGGGCTTTTAGGAATAGTAACCAAAAAAGGATGGCCTGCCCCACCTGACAAAGTAGTATGATTGGCTGGATGTGGTGGCTTGCAGTGGCCAGTTAGAGATTAGACTCCACAGTGCTACCTTTTATAGCTTGTAGAAAGTGACACCACACAGATACTTGCCTTTCGAATAACACATTTGGGGGTTCTAGTTAGTTGCACCTACACACCTCTGCAGGCAAGCTATTACTGCATGTAATATGTATGGAAAGAGTTCTTTTTAATTGGCATAAAATACCAGACTGCACCTGTAGGTAAGGATAACCTCTGGCTAGGTTGCTCTTGGAATGATCCCTCAATCACACCAAGCCATTTGTAAGTAAAACTCGTGCTTTACCTGTGTACATCTAGTAGGCAGCATGATATTTGAACAAAGAGGCTGTCGCTTCCATTGGGGAAAGGAGAGTTGATGGGCTCCTCATAGAGTCACCTACATTGTTTTGGACCATATATATTATCCTATGAGTAATATTCATCTGCGTAGGTCAGTATTAAAGTTAGGAATGGCTAACTATGCAATGACTACCATGAGGATGAGAGAGGATCTCTCTATCTGATATTGCTGTAAATGTTCTGAGATGTACCTATATATGGCAATAACGGTGGATACTTTTTTTATAAATAGTGCCAGAATCCAATTTAGTAAGTCTTTTCCAGTAAATACTTCGGCCACACTTGCTCAAAAGTTGCTGCAATATGTGATCAAATAACTTATTGGTGTTGAGCAGTATAATTGCTCATTTTTTGTCCCATCATACCACGGCTTGTACGTATACCAGAAGAGACTTATTAAAGCTTAATACTCTTGATAAAATTGAACCTGGTGCACTAAGCTCAGTTCTTCAGGAATCTAAACCCAGCGACGCTAAAGATCTTGATACAGCAGTATTTGAATACCATGAATGTCTAGGTTTGGCGATAAGCCAACTGGCACCAGAAAAAAACAATAATAGCCCTAGGGTAACACCGTCTGCACCTTGGTTCTCTGATAAACTCAGGGCTCAAAAGCAGCTCTGCCATGGGCAGGAGTGCAAATGGAGAAGGAGCTAAGAGACCAGTGAGAAAGAAATCTATAAACATAAAATTAAGGTTTCTAAAGACTTGATTAAAAAATAAAAATCTTCTCATTTCATTGCTAAAATCGTGAAGGCCAAAAATTCAGCTAAAGAGTTATTCAACACAGTAAAGCTACTGGTCAGTGTTCCAGATAATAAAAATTCAAATGCTAGCTAACCCTTCTGTAATACATTGACCTTGTTTTTTCATACCAAAGTTGAGGATGTGTACAATAGCCTTACAGCTAACATCACTTGGAGTCTCCATATTCCTGACAAGGCTTATTCATCTTCTAAAACGGAATTTCTTTCCTTTTCACCATTGTCAGCCGAACAAGTGACTAATCTGATAAATTCCACTAAATCTAGCTCCCCCACTGATCCATCCCCGCCTAAAATAATTCAATTGGTCCCAGAAACAATATCAGTCTATCTAGTTGATGTTTTTAATAAAATGGTTTGCACTGGTTATTTTCCTAGGGAGTAGGAAAAGGCTTAAATTCTTCCACTAATAAAAAGGCAAACTTGGCTTATACTGACCTTAGCGACTACAGACCAATTTCACGTCTGCCATTCCCAGACAAGCTAATTGAAAAAGCCATGAATCAAGAATTGTCGACCTTTGGTCAGATAAACAACTTACTAGATGCCACAGTTTGGCTTCCGAAGTTTAAATTCTTGAATTCACCCTCTTTGTGGCATCAGAAGAGATCAGATCCATTCTGGATGAAGGGGGCAATGCCACATTGATCCTATTAGACCTTTTGCCCACGTTTGACATGGTCAATCATCACCTCCTGAATGACCGTTTGTACTCTAGGAATCAGAGGAATGGTGCTTCCACTTCTAAAATCCGTTTTGACAGAGCGAAAGCAGTTTGTCACTTTGGACAATTTTGTCTCCGATCCAATTTTCTTCCATGTGGAGTGCCTCTAGGGTCTTCCTTGAGTCCCACTCTATTCAACCTATATGCCACCCCACATGGCCCGACATATTAACTCATTTGGGTTCTCAGTAATTTCATGTGCTGATGATACCCAGCTTGTAGAGTCAGTTTCTGGTAGCCCTAACCATTCAGCATCCAGACTCCATGATTGCATGCAGCGGATCGGTACATGAATAAATACCAATTGCCTAAAATGGAATTGTGAAAAAACAGAAGTGTTTCTATATGGTAACGACACCTCCTTCTGGTCTTCTTGCTGGTGGCTGAAAGATGCCAGTTGAGAAGGTGAGGAATTTAGGAGTACTCTTCGATAGTAGGTTCTCTTTTGAAAACCAAACAAATGCCCCAACTCATCTGTCTTCTTTATTTCGAAAATTCTCTAAAGAATTCTCCTGTTTATTCCAAAGGAGCTGCAAAGAACGGTAGTCACGGTTTTGGCATTATGAAGATTAGTTTATTTTGATGCTTTACATTCCAACCTACAACTTAGACAAGTAAAGAAATTAAAAATCTTGCAAAATGCAGTGGCCCGACTAATGCTAGGAATTCCCAAGCACTATTCAGCCACCATGGCGTTGAAGGAGCTTCATTGGCTACCTATAAAAAAGCACATTGTCTTTAATACATGATGCATTACCTTTAAAGTCTGGCTCGAGTCCTTAAGAGTAACCTGTCATGGTATGTTCCATCCAGATCCCTGTGCTCTGCCTCTGCCAAAAATATAGTCGTACCAAGAAACAAGAAGGCCGGTTGAGGAGATAGAAGCTTTGTGATTAGCGCCGCTAAACACTGGAACACCCTTCCTTCCCTTTAAACACAAGGAAATGACAGAGTTATGCTAGATTACGAACGATTTAAAAACCTGCCTGTTTTGTCAATAGTGGTTCTGTTACTTTCACTCAGTTTTAAGATATATGCAGCACCAAGACGCCTCCAGGCATTTCCGTGTTTATAAGTATCCTTTGAATTTCATTTTATTTCAATTGCAAGAGTGCAATGTAAAATACGTTGCCAATCAATCAGGATGGACATGGCGTGGGGCAAGTACTTCTTGCTTCTCAGTGCAAGCAGTGTAAAAAAAATGGAAATTATGGGGATAGGTCAAAATGTCTGATATTCCTTAACAATGAAATTGTCATTTATCATTGTCTACCCGATTGCATCAGGATTGCCACAAGGTCAAATATCATTTGTTTTTAAATCCCACTACCTAAGTACATATTACATTTTCTAAACACTTGACATACATTACCTACTCACATACATACAGTATATAGACAATATATATTTGTTTAATCCTTGTTCCTCAAAGCATATCTTTAAGGGTACGGATGTTTGTTTAATAATTTAGTTCATAATCAACCCAGATATAGGCCCTCATTCCGACCCTGGCGGTTTGAAACCGCCAGGTTGGAGGGCAACGAAAGCACCGCCAACAGGCTGGCGGTGTTTCCAGTGCTATTCTGACCGCGCCAGTAAAGGGGAACCGGCGGTTTCCCACCGGTTTTCCCCTGGCCCTGGGAATCCTCCATGGCGGCGCTGCTTGCAGCGCCGCCATGGGGATTCCGACTCCCTTCCCGCCAGCCTGTTCCTGGCGGTAAAACCCGCCAGGAACAGGATGGTGGGAACGGGTGTCGTGGGGCCCCTGGGGGCCCCTGCACTGCCCATGCGACTGGCATGGGCAGTGCAGGGGCCCCCTAACAGGGCCCCACCATGATTTTCACTGTCTGCTATGCAGACAGTGAAAATTGCGACGGGTGCTACTGCACCCGTCGCACCCCTGCAACTCCGCCGGCTCCATTCGGAGCCGGCTTCCTTGTTGCAGGGGCTTTCCCACTGGGCCGGTGGGCAATCTTCTGGGGATCGCCCGCCGGCCCAGCGGGAAAGTCAAAATGACCCCCGCGGAATGAGCCCCATAGTCCATTAAAGCCTGGAGTGGGACAAATAACCCTCTGTTCCCTTACGTGCTCCTTGCACTCAAAATTAGTTAGTCCATAGTCTATTCTAACCAAAAAGACTCCTTCACATTATAAAGGGTGACGCGTTTCGGCTGTATTACATTTCAGCCTTGTCAGGACCAACGGAAGACAAGGATGCGCATTGTTATAGAGCAAAACAAGACATATTATGCTGTACCTCATGTTCTCAACTATCTCATAACCATGTACGTTCCAAAAACAGGCAGACATAAAGAAATGTCACGTCGTTAAACAACCAAAAACACAGTAGTTAAAATGATCAAGTATCAGATCTTTTGACTTGAGATTATCAGATCATGGCGTGCCCTGCGCATTTTCAAACGTAAACAGTTCCAACCATTCTAATGCCATGCACCAAACCACTTCCATTCTTCATGCGCGATTGCTACATATATGAAAGTTATTCACCAACTGCAAGCACCCACAAGACTGCAACTTAAATCACGAATGGGTATAGAAATTTGTGTGATAGGAACTGTAACCCAAACGTCCTGTGTGTACCCCGAGTTGCAGTGGCTGTATAGTGATGGGACACCTGTACAGTTTGAGCCTGCTCTGCGTATAATTGTTTTGACCCGGTATGAAAGCTAGGCGGGTAGAACGAATTTCTAAGAATGGAGAGATGAAATCCTTTTCAAACAATATCGTAGCATAACGTATCGCTTCACACTGTTACCCTGTGTCAATTAATCCCCGGGCTGGGACCCACTTTGAATTCTTGATTACGAAGTCATCTGTATCAAGATTAAACAAGCATTTGCAATGCAATAGGTCACGTATTTGTGAGAGTTATAGCCATTGGCGTTGTATATGACAATGGTGGTCATTACAACCCTGGCGGTCGGTGTTAAAGCGGCGGTAAAACCGCCAACAGGCCGCCGGAAAAAAATGTGGAATCACGACGTGGCGGAAACCGCCAACATAGACAGCCACTTTAACACTCCGACCGCAAAGGCGGTACAAACAAACACCGCAGCGGTAACCGCCAACAGACAGGCGGAGGACAATGTACCGCCCACAGAATTACAACAGGCCAAACCGCCACCTTTTCCGGGGCGGATTCACGGTGAACAAAAACACAGCGGAAACAGGATTTGGAAGGGAAAACGCTCACCTCTACACACCCCACGAGGAACCAGGACGCCATGGAACCGGAACTTCAGATTCTCCCTGCCTTTGTCTTCCTGCTCCTCTACCAGGAGCACGAACGCCGGCGGCGAAGACCACGGTGAATACTGCACCTACGACACAGGGTAGGGGGGAGGGAAAAGAGAGTGACACTCACACGCAACACGCAACACCCCCACCCCCACCCTCATCCACTACAACACACACACTAATACATCATGATACATTACAGTTACACCCCCCAGCCCCCCTGGAAGAATGCAAGGACAAAAGGAAATGAGTCGAATGATTGTAATATATTCAAAGACATGGATCAAAAATATATACATATATAAAGATATTCACACTATAAACAAATATATACACCAAGAATACAAGTCCAAGGGATTCCACCATCATAGTCCGTGGACCACTGGGCCCAAAATGCATGGGTGAGGCCCTCACAAGATACCCGAACAAGACGGAGAGAACACTGCTGGGGCATCAGATAGAAATAAAACAGGCACCTCAGGGGGATGAGTGCACAACGCCAGATCCATGAGGGGGCTCCATGCCCATTGATGTATCCTGGGGAGTGCAAAGCCAAAGTCTCTCAAGTCTATACAGTGGGTGGTTTGCCCACTACTGCATCCTGGGGAGTGCAAAGCCACAGTCTCTCAAGTCTCTACAGTGGGTGGTTTGCCCACTGCTGCATCCTGGGGAGTGCAAAGCCACAGTCTCTCAAGTCTCTACAGTGGGTGGGTTGCCCACTGCTTTATCCTGGGGAGTGCAAAGCTACAGTCTCTCAAGTGGATAACAGCCTCCACTGGTTCTGGAGGGGGCTTTGTGCCCAGAGTGCTTCATCCTGCCAAGGACAGAGGTAGTGGATGTATCTCTCCACTGGTTCTGGAGGGGGCTTTGTGCCCAGAGTGCTTCATCCTGCCAAGGACAGAGGTAGTGGATGTAATTCCCCACTGATTCTGGAGGGGGCTTTGTGCCGAGAGTGCTTCATCCTGCCAAGGACAGAGGTAGTGGATGTATCTCTCCACTGGTTCTGGAGAGGGCTTTGTGCCCAGAGTGCTTCAACCTGCCAAGGACAAAGGTAGTGGATGTCATTCTCTACTGGTTCTGGAGGGGGATGTGTGCCCAGAGTGCTTCATCCTGCCAAGGACAGAGGTACTGGATGTATCTCTCCACTGGTTCTGGAGTGCTTCATCCTGCCAAGGACAGAGGTAGTGGATGTATCTCTCCACTGGTTCCGGAGGGGGCTTTGTGCCCAGAATGCTTCATCCTGCTCGTGGCGGCCTCAGTAGTGTCGGAATCTTTGGCGCTCAGTGGCCTGCGGTACTGGTGGCGACGGTGTCCTGTTCAGCGGTGCTGGGGTGGCGGTGTCCTGTTCAGCGGAGCAGGTGGTGATGGTGTCCTTAGCAGCGGTGCTGGTGGCGGCGGTGTCCTGTTCAGCGGTGCTGGTGGCGGAAGTGTCCTTGGCGCGGTACTGGTGGCGGCGGTGTCCTTGGCACCGGTGCTGGTGGTGGCGGTGTCCTGTTCAGCGGTGCTGATGGCGGCGGTGTCCTTGGCAGTGGTGCTGGTGGTGGTGTCCTTGGCAGCGGTGCTGGTGGTGGCGGTGTCCTTGGCAGCGGTGCTGGTGGCGGCGGTGTCCTGTTCAGTGGTGCTGGTGGCGGCGGTGTCCTTGGCAGCGGTGCTGGTGGCGGCGGTGTCCTTGGCAGCAGTGCTGGTGGTGGCAGTGTCCTTGGCAACTGTGCATGTGGCAGTCTTGTCCGCCGTGCAGGTTTTCCCAGACTTGACAGTTTTAGTGTGCCCCTTCCCCACCTTGGATGGTGGCGCAGCTGTCTTCACACTCCCAACTGTACCCCTGGGAGAGACTTTGGTGGAAGATGTTTTGCCTCTCTCCCGCCGGGCACTGGCCAACTTTTTGTGTTTTTGAGGTGGGGTACTGTCCGTGCTCTGGCTCCTTGGCACACTGGCTGCCCTGCTGCCTGGCGCACTTCAGAAGCCGTTCACTACGGGCACCACTGCTCCCGCTGATGTTGTGGCTGAGGCGCTGGATTGGGACCTGGAGAGGTGGGCCCTAGGAGACTGAAGGGTTGGGGGAGGTGAGGGGCAGAGGTCAAGGTTGGACAGGAAAAGTTTTTTGGACACACTTGGATGGGTAGATGGAGGGGGTTTGGGAGTAGAGGAAGAGTTAGTGGTTGTAGGAGTTGTGCGTTTGGTGACTTTGGGTGAAGGTGCATGGGCTGGAGACTGTCCTGAGGTGGTTGGCTGTTGGGTGGGTGGGTGGCTGCATTTGTGTACCTTGGGAGGTGGGCTCACAGACACAATTGGAGAGGACACAGGGGATGTGTGAATGGTAGTGGGGTGGTGACTGCACGTGAGCGGGGTGTGGTGGTGGGTGTGCTGGTGATGGAGGTAGTGGCTGACGATGTAGTGCATGCAGGTGTGAGTGGAGACGAGACTGGGAGGGAGGAGGAAGACAAGCAGGAGGGGACACAGTGGAGGCAGTGGCTGTTGGTATGTCTGCATGTGTATGATGCTTGCTTGAGTGCCTGTGGGATGTGTGGTGCTTATGTTTGCCTGAGCTTCCCTTGTGTGCTAAGGTGTGTGCATGCTGGTCTGAGGGTGTGCTTGGGATAGGCTGAGGTACAAGGGTTTGGGACTGGGTGGAGGAAGTTGGAAGGGGGAGGCTAGAGACAGGGACAATGGCTGCCATCAGTGCAGAGGCCAGAGTCTGAAAAGCTCGCTGATGGGCTGCCTGACCAGAATAAATGCCCTCCACGTATGCATTGGTTTGTTGCAACTGCCTCTCTACACCCTGGATGGCATTCAAAATGGTAGACTGCCCAACAGTGAGGGACCTGAGGAGGTCAATGGCCTCCTCACTGAGGACAGCAGGGGTAACAGGGGCAGGGCTGAGGTGCCTGGGGCGAAGGAGATGCCCACCCTCCTGGGTGAGCAGCCACGGGGCAAGCACTGAGGGGCTGCTGGGAGGGCTGCGCTGGTACGGGGGGTGGCAGCTGTACCTGTAGATGCGGGGGGCACAGAGGGGCCCGCCACCGCAAAGGAGCTCCCATCAGAGGAGGAGTCCGTATCGCTGATCTTAGCTCCTCTGCCCGCCGTAGAGCTCCCCCCACACTCTGTCTCACTTGTGGCTTCTGACTCTGTTGTCTTGCCCTCCAGGGCCATGTGGGATCAGCTCCCTCCAGATCCGGTGCCACTGCTCCTCCGCCTGATGATGCTAATGCACACTTGCACAGGGAGACAATAAAAAGGGGGGGGGACAGAAGAAGGACATGTTGAGTGCATGCAATACTGCTACCGTTGGCGGACACTACAGACACAGAAGCCCCCTGCACTACGCCGTGCACTTTGAGTTCCCTAATCAATCCCAGGGACGTGGTTTACAAGGCTATGCCCGATTGCTGCACACATGGATGTCACAGGATCCTGACTAGGTGTTTTTGGCTTTGTACACAGGTGGGGTGGGGTGCCACAGGACCTGCTTTAAGAAGGGACCATGCCTACTAAACTCACCCTGGCCTAGGGGAACCCACAGCCCACCTCCCCCACCCAGACACCTCCACTGCGCGCTGAATCAGCTGAATGAGAGTGTACTCACCCCCTTGTGGCTGCTGTGATGCCCTCAAGCACCCATCCAACTCCGGGTACACCACTGCCATGATCCGGAACATCAGGGGTGTCATGGTGCGACGGGCACCCCTCCCATGTTGGGAGGCCATCCCCAGCTGGGCCTCCGCTGTCTTCTTGCTCTAGCGGTGAATGTCCTCCCATCTTTTCCGGCAGTGGGTGCTCTGTCTGTGGTAGACCCCCAGGGTCTGGACTTCTTTGGCGATGGCATGCCAAATATCCTTCTTCTGGTGGGCGCTGACCTACACGAATAGTTCAGGGGAAAAGGAGAAGATATAAGCGCCCGCACCGTCACAGTCATTGGCCCGCATCCCTACCCTTGCCATGTCGCACATGCACTCACCGTCGTTTCAAGCACGCCTCATTCTCCCCCCAATTTTTCATCCACACCACTCCAAACAGCCATTGCCCATACAGCATGTTCAGAGTGTACTCACCTGTTTGTCTGGAGGACCGTAGAGTACTGTGTACTGGGGGAGGACCCCATCCACTAGTTTCTCCAACTCCTCCGTGCTGAAGGCAGGGGCCCTTTCCCCAGAAACACGAGCCATTGTCTCTTCCAGACTGAGGTCACAGCAGCACTTGCAGTGTAGGTCCTCTCCTGTCGAAGTTCAGGTATCAAGTGATTGAACAGAGAGAAAATGGCGGTCACGTCCGCGGTGGTGCGTACCGTCACCACCGGCGTACATCGTCATTGGCTCCTGGGACCTATAGGGTCCAATGTTAACCAATGCAGGTTTGCTCCGCAGTCTTCGACCGCCTACCACGACGGTGTACAATGCCAGCGCAATTACCTCATATCCCCTTGTCCCACCTTACAGGTCATGCAGCCGTCATTTCAGCGGGCCACATGTCATTAATTTTAAATGCGTCACACATATATAGGCCTTGATTATACACTAAGACAGCCATATGTCGATTTTGAACATTTTTCATATAATGTTGTGTTTACTTACCTCAGTGTTGGTTGACTCTCTGCTCGCTGTTCTCCTCCATAGACCACGTCCGCTGGAGCAGGTGAGGAGGTGGCGGCATCCTCCGATGTATAGACCGCTGGTGGACCTGTCGACAATGGAGGAGCGACATGTGATCATCACCTACAGACTTAATCGTGCCACAATCCAGGAACTGTGTGCCAAGTTGGAGCCAGACCTGATGTCAGCTATCCGCCATCCCACAGGAATCCCCCCTCTAGTGCAGGTGCTGTCAGTACTCCATTTCCTGACAAGTGGGTCTTTTCAAACAACAGTGGCCATAGCATTGGGGATGTCCCAGCCTATGTTTTCCAACGTGGTGGCCAGAGTGTTGTCTGCCCTGCTGACACACATGCGGAGCTACATCGTTTTCCCTCAGGTGGAGGATTTGCCTACAGTGAAAGGTGACTTCTAATGCCCTGGGACATATCCCCAACATCATAGGTGCCATTGGTGGGACACATGTGGCCTTGGTCCCCTACGCAGGAGTGAACAGGTGTACAGAAACCGGAAGAATTACCATTTGATGAATTTGCAGATGGTGTGTTTGGCAGACCAGTACATCTCCCATGTGAATGCCAAATTTCCTAGCTCAGTGCATGACGCTTACATTCTGAGGAATAGCAGCATCCCTTATGTGATGGGGCAACTCCAGAGGCACTGTGTATGGCTATTAGGTGAGGACATGGACCCAATACAGTGTGACTAGGTGTCTGGGTCTGGGGATGTCCATAAGAGTTAGTGTGTGTCTAACAGTTGTCCCTCGATATTTGCAGGTGACTCTGGTTACCCCAACCATCATGGCTTCTGACCCCAGTGAGGAATCCCAGGACAAGGGCAGAGGAACGCTACAATGAGGCACATGGTCGAACTAGGAGGATTATAGAGAGGACCTTCGGCCTACTGAAGGCCAGGTTCAGGTGCCTTCATATGACAGGTGGTTCCCTATTCTACTCACCAAAGAAGGTGTGCCAGATCATTGTGGCCTGCTGTATGCTTCACAACTTGGATTTGCAACAACAGGTGCCTTTTCTGCAGGAGGATGATCTAGATGGAGGTGTTGTGGCAGCTGTGGAGCCTGTGGACAGTGAAGACGAGGAAGCAGAAGAAGAGGACATAGACAAGAGGAACACGGTGATCCAACAATACTTCCAGTGAGACACAGGTAAGAAGACAACACTACCTGCTACATCTGTTTGATCCATCTACCTCTCATCTGTCTGTCATTTTCACATTTTTTCCCTTTCAATTTCACAGATGTGGGTCCCACTGTGTGACATCCGCTTTGTTTCCTCATGGACTAGAGCTGTGTGACATAGGTATGTTGACAATACAATGGATATAGCATTTTTCCACAGTTTTTACAAATACACATTTTCGAAAGCACAGACTGACTCCAGATAGTTTTGTGATTTAAGGGTGTTTATTTAAGTGCTAAATAGTGGAGGGGGTTTTAAAATGGTGAGGGGTGATGGTGGAGGAATGTCCATGGCAGAGTCCAGTCTATTAGTCTCACAGGTGCATTGTCCAAAGGGGCATAGGAAGTGGAGCTGAGGCAGTTTAAGGATGGACAGGGTGACAAAGTGGGACAGAAGGATGACAATCAGGGTGGTCTCATTTCTTGGTGGGGGTCTTGGAATTGTTCTCTCTCTTTGTCCTGGATCTCAGGGACCGTTTGCGGGGTGGTTCTCCATCTGCAGGGGTTGGGGTGCTGGTGTGGTGGTCCTGTGGTGGTGTAGGAAAGTACCATCTTGCCTGGCATGTTACCCCCATATTTCACTGTATGTATGTTGTTTTAGTCTTTGTGTCACTGGGTACCTGCCAGGCAGGGCCCCAGTGCTCATAGTATGTGCCCTGTATGTGTTCCCTGTGTGGTGACTAACTGTCTCACTGAGGCTCTGCAAACCAGAACCTCAGTGGTTATGCTCTCTCTGCTTTCCAAATTTGTCACTGCAGGCTAGTGACTAAATTTACTAATTCACATTGGCATACTGGTACACCCATATAATTCCCTTGTATATGGTACTGAGGTACCCAGGGTATTGGGTTCCAGGAGATCCCTATGGGCTGCAGCATTTCTTTTGCCACCCATAGGGAGCTCTGACAATTCTTACACAGGCCTGCCACTGCAGCCTGCGTGAAATAACGTCCACGTTATTTCGCAGCCATTTACCACTGCACATAAGTAACTTATAAGTCACCTTCACCTGGTGAAGGCTGGGTGCAAAGTTACTTAGTGTGTGGGCACCCTGGCACTAGCCAAGGTGCCCCCACATAGTTCAGGGCAAATTCCCTGGACTTTGTGAGTGCGGGGACACCATTACACGTGTGCACTATACATAGGTCACTACCTATGTATAGCGTCACAAGGGTAACTCCGAACATGGCCATGTAACATGTCTAAGATCATGGAAGTGTCACCCAATACTGGGGGGACAATTCCATGATCCCCCGGGTCTCTAGCACAGAACCCGGGTACTGCCAAACTGCCTTTCCGGGGTCTCCACTGCAGATGCTGCTGCTGACAACCCCTCAAAGCAAAAACGACAAGTGATGGACGGAATGCTGAACATTGTCAAACATTCACCCCCAGTACAGTGATCTGGGCCTAAATCCATTGTTTTTTTGCTGCCCATGCCATTCCAGTTTGGATCCAGCCATATGCAAATCAGTCTTGACCCTGTTCCCCATGGGAACAGTCCAACCCGAACTGCTAGGCCAGGTCTTCCCTGGACTGGAAACAAGCATCCTGGGACCGGTTTCGGGGTTTCACCCCTCATCAGCCAGGCTAGCTTGAATCCAGTGGCATGGGAAGCACGGGACCTACGTCTGGGCATACCCTTCCCACTTAGGGCGACAAAGCAAAAACAACAAGTGATGGACGGAATGCTGAACATTGTCAAACATTCACCCCCAGTACAGTGATCTGGGCCTAAATCCATCGTTTTTTTGCTGCCCATGCCATTCCAGTTTGGACCCAGCCATATGCAAATCAGTCTTGACCCTGTTCCCCATGGGAACAGTCCAACCCGAACTGCTAGGCCAGGTCTTCCCTGGACTGGAAATAAGCATCCTGAGACCGGTTTCGGGGTTTCACCCCTCATCAGCCAGGCTAGCTTGAATCCAGTGGCATGGGAAGCACGGGACCCACGTCTGGGCATACCCTTCCCACTTAGGGCGACAAAGCAAAAACAACAAGTGATGGACGGAATGCTGAACATTGTCAAACATTCACCCCCAGTACAGTGATCTGGGCCTAAATCCATCGTTTTTTTGCTGCCCATGCCATTCCAGTTTGGACCCAGCCAGGTTTCTGCCCTCCTGGGTCCAGGCAGCCCTGGCCCAGGAAGGCAGAACAAAGGATTTCCTCTAAGAGAGGGTGTTACACCCTCTCCCTTTGGAAATAGGTGTGAAGGGCTGGGGAGGAGTAGCCTCCCCCAGCCTCTGGAAATGCTTTGATGGGCACAGATGGTGCCGATCTCTGCATAAACCAGTCCACACCGGTTTAGGGATCCCCCAGCCCTGCTCTGGCAATAAAACGGACAAAGGAAAGGTGAGTGACCACTCCCTTGACCAGTACCTCCCAGGGGAGGGGCCTAGAGCTCCTCCAGTGTGTCCCAGACCTCTGCCATCTTGTAAACAGAGGTGTTGGGGGCACACTGGACTGCTCTGAGGGGCCAGTGCCAGCAGGTGACGTCAGAGGCTCCTTCTGATAGGCTCTTACCTCTCTTGGTAGCCAATCCTCCTAACTTGGTAGCCAAACTTCCTTTTCTGGCTATTTAGGGTCTCTGCTTTGGGGAATTCTTCAGATAACGAATGCAACAGCCCATCAGAGTTCCTGTGCATCTCCCTCTTCACCTTCTACCAAGGATCGACCGCTGACTGCTCCAGGACGCCTGCAAAACCGCAACAAAGTAGCAAGACGACTTCCAGCAACATTGTAGAACCTAATCCTGCCGGCTTTCTCGACTGTTTCCAGGTGGTGCATGCTCTTGGGGTAGCCTGCCTTATCCCTGCACCAGAAGCTCTGAAGAAATCTCCTGTGGGTCGACGGAATCTTCCCCCTGCTAACGCAGGCACAAAAGACTGCATCACTGGTCGTCTGGGTCCCCTCTCATCCTGACGAGTGTGGTCCCTGGAACACAGCAACTCTGTTCAAGTGTTTCCCACAGTCCAGTGACTCTTCAGTCCAAGTTTGGTGGAGGTAAGTCCTTGCCTCCCCACGCTAGACTGCAAAGCTGTGTACCACGTGATTTGCAGCTGCTCCGGCTTCTGTGCACTCTTCCAGGATTTCCTTCATGCACAGCCTAGCCTGGGTCCCCAGCACTCTGTCCTGCAGTGCCCAACCTTCTTAGTTGTCCTCCGACGTCGTGGGACCCCTTATTGTAACTTTGCATGGACTCCGGTTCACTCTTCTTCTAAGTGCCTGTTGGGGTACTTCTGTGGGTGCTGCCTGCTTCTGTGAGGGCTCTCTGAGTTGCTGAGCGCCCCCTCTGTCTCCTCCTCCAAAAGGCGACATCCTGATCCTTCCTGGTCCTCAGCAGCACCCAAAAACCTCTGCTGCGACACTTGCAGCTAGGAAGGCTTGTTTGTGGTATTTCTGCGTAGGAATACCTCTGCAAGCTTTATCGCTACGTGGGACATCTGTCTTCTAAAGGAGAAGTTCCTAGTCCTCTTCTTTCTTGCAGAACTCCAAGTTTCTTCCATCCGGAGGCAGCTTCCTTGCATCTTCATCTGGTGTTTCCTGGGCTCCTGCCCCCCGGACACTGTTGCGACTATTGGACTTGGTCCCCTTCCCTTGCAGGTCCTCCGGTCTGGAAATCCATTGTCAGTGCACTGCTGGTGTTTGTTCTTCCTGCAGAATCCCCCTACCACAACTATTGTGCTATTTTGGGGAAGTAGGTGCACTTTACTCCTAATTTTCAGGGTCTTGGGGTGGGGTATCTTGGACACCCTGGCTGTTTTCTTACAGTCCCAGCGACCCTCTACAAGCTCCCATAGGTCTGTGGTCCAATTGATAGTTGCATTCCACTTTTGGAGTATGTTGTTGCCCCTATACCTTTGCTTGCCTATTGCAACCTATTGTAATTCTGCACTGTTTGCATTACTTTTCTTGCTCTTACTTGCCTAATTTTGGTTTGTGTAGATATAACTTGTGTATATTACTTACCTTCTTACTGAGGGTACTCACTGAGATACTTTTGGCATATTGTCATAAAAATAAAGTACCTTTATTTTTAGTAACTCTGTGTATTGTGTTTTCTTATGATATTGTGCATTTGATATAAGTGGTATAGTAGGAGCTTTGCATGTCTCCTAGTTGAGGCTAAGCTGCTTTGCCATAGCTACCTTCTATCAGTCTAAGCTGCTAGAAACACCTCTTCTCTACTAATAAGGGATAACTGGACCTGGCACAAGGTGTAAGTACCTTTGGTACCCACTAAAACCCAGGCCAGCCTCCTACAGGGGGTGGCTCCTGTCCACTAACGCCGGAGGAGGTGAAGGGCAGTTCATCATCCAGGCTAGTGTCAGGGGCCCCTTGTTGTGACACAATGTCCCTCCTGGTGTTGACGAGTTCCTTCAGCACCCCTACAATGGTGCCCAGGGTGGAATTGATGGATTTGAGTTCCTCCCTGAACCCCAAATACTGTTCCTCCTGCAGCCGCTGGGTCTCCTGAAACTTGGCCAGTACCGTTGCCATTGTCTACTGGGAATGGTGGTACGCTCCCATGATGTTGGAGAGGGCCTTGTGGAGAGTGGGATCCTGGGCCTGTCCTCCCCCTGTCGCACAGCAGCCCTCCCATTTCTTCTGTTTCCCTGGTCCTCTGTCCCCTGAACCATGTGCCCACTGCCACTGCCCCCAGGTACCTGGTGTTGTTGGGGTGGTGGATTAGCCTGGGTTCCCTGTAGTGGTGGACACACTGCTGCTTGATGTGTCCTGGGGACAGAGGTATGGGCCCACTGGGTGGGTTCTGTGCTGGTGTTTCCAGAGGGGGGAGGCTCTGTGGCGGCCTGTGCCAGTGTGAGGGGAACCGACTGTCCCAATGTCCCAGATGGACCGGGCTGGTCATCTAGATCTAGTTGGACAGAGCTGCTGTCATCACTGTGGGCCAATTCTGTGGGTGGAGTGGATATGTCAGGACCCTCCTGTCCGGTGACGTTGGGTAGGGGTCCTGCAGGGCTGTAAAGGCATAATTATTGCATCAGTGTGTGCCATGGTGTGCAATGGGTGGGTGACCCTGTACCCCAGTGCTTGCATTCCTGTGTAGGACCTTGTGTGATAATGGTTTAGGGGGTTATGGGTATGTGCAGTGGCCATGCTTTGGTGATGGGTGTCCATGCTTTGGTGTTACATGCAGGGCTTGGGTTTGGGATGTGTGGTGTGTGATATTGGGACATACGTGAGGAGTTGGAGTGATGGGGGTGAGGGCGAGGGTAGGGGTATGTGATAGCATGCAGGTGGGTGGGGGATGAAGTAATGAAAGATTTGACTTACCAGAGTCCATTCCTCCAGCTACTCCTGCGAGGCCCTCAGGATGCAGTATAGCCAAGACCTGCTCCTCCCATGTTGTTAGTTGTGGGGGCGGAGGTGGGGGTCCACCGCCAGTCCTCTGTACCGCGATGTGGTGTCTTGAGACCACGGAACGCACCTTCCCCCGTAGGTCATTCCACCTCTTCCTGATGTCATCATTAGTTTTTGGGTGCTGTCCCACTGCGTTGACCCTGTCCACGATTCGGCACCATAGCTCCATCTTCCTAGCTATGGTGGTGTGCTGCACCTGTGATCCGAATAGCTGTGGCTCTACCCGGATGATTTCCTCCACCATGACCCTGAGCTCCTCCTCAGAGAACCTGGGGAGTCTTTGCAGGGCCATGGGGTGGTGTGGGTGATGTGTGGGATGGTGTGTGTTGTGATGTGTGGGGTGATATTTAGAGGTGTATTGTGTGAGGTGCGTGGATGTTGTGTGCTTGATGGTGTAGGGTGCCTGTGGATGCTATTGTTCTTTCAGGTGGTGTCTTTCTCTGGCCTTCTGTTGCAATTGTGGTCACAAGGGTTTGTGGGTGATGTGAGTGTGTGTTTTATATTGTATTGGGTGTGTGGGAGTAGTGTGTGTATGTGTATCAGGTATGTGTATTTGGAATTGTCCAATGTGGTAGTGTTTTGTAAATGTGTGTGTATTTTGAGCTCGGCGGTGTGTACTGCCAATGGAATAACGTGGTTGAAAGACCGCCGCGTGGATTCGTAGGTCGTGATAGTGTGGGCGTATTCCTGTTGGCGTGACAGTGGAGGTTTTGTTATTGCCAGTTTATCACTGACCTTTGGTGTGGCGGGGGTGTCTGGATTTTGGCTGATTCCGAGCTGTGGGTCATAATGACCGTGGCGGAATTCTGCGGCTGCGGCGGTGTGCTGGTGGTCTTCTGCACGGCGGTAAGCGGCTGTTACCGCCAATGTTGTAATAACCCCCAATGTCCTTTTTGTGTATTTTGGTTTGGAGTATAGGGGATATATGTGGTGTGGAGTGGAGATTGTCGTTTGTATTTTATTTGTTACTTGTGTAATCGTTTAGTGTGGAATTGTGTAGGACGGAGTGTATTTATGTAGTTGAATAGAATAGATTGAAAGGAAGATAGAGAGGGATAGATAGTTTATTTAGGAACTGGTGCAAGCGTCCCTCACAGAGAAGGTACAATGCAAGCTTCTCTCACAGAGAAGGTACAATGCAAGCTTCCCTCAGAGGGAAGGTTCAATGCAAGCTTCCCTCACACAGATGGTACAATGCAAGATTCCCTCAAAGAGAAGGTACAATACAAGCTTCCCTCACACAGAAGTATAATGCAAGTTTCCCTCACAGAGAATGTACTATGCATGCTTCCCTCACACACAGCAGATACAGCACAGCAGTAGTGCAATCTTCCCTCTCAGAGAATGTACAATGCAAGCTTCTCTTACAGAAGGAACAGATGCAGTGCAGGCAGCAGTGCATGCTTCCCTCACACACAGCAGAAACACATTTTAAAAAATTGCTCAGATGTCAAAATTAGAAGGATATACGTCCATCACAGATTTGCCAACTCACCTTTTGCTTTTCACACGATTTCTAATCTCTTCATACAGATGAAAAGCTGATATCATATAGGGAACAAAGGCTGAGCTGGAAACCCATCCCTAGAGTGGAGTCTTTCTCCCTAAATGGACTTTTCATGATCTCACAATTTTTATAGTAATAATTAATTGGCTTCACTACTACGACATTGTAAGAAAGTGGATGGTTGTTGGGGGTAGGCAGTTACCCACCTCAAAGTATATGCACAACCCTTGTCAGGGTGAATCCTCAAAGTCACTAAATTAACCTGAGCCCAATCCCCTGCTAGCTATTGCACAGAACAGACAGGATTAATTTAGGGAAATATATAAAGTATTTACAAACTGCCAAAACAGTAAGAAAGAAAAAATACCAGACAATAAAAATTCCCAAATGGGATTAAAAAATAGAGTAAAGTAACACCAAAATGACATAAATTCAACAAAAGGAACCAGAGATGTTAATTTTTAAACATTTATGGAAAATAGTGCCACAAAGGACAAAGCACCAATAGTAGTTTATAGTGGAGGCACACAGAAATTTAGGCAGAATCAGGCCGACAGTGATGGAGCATGGGTTGGATATACCAAACAAGTTTGATCCTGTCTGAGGTTTTACCTTCGGACTTAATCTCAAATAGGTGTCAAACAGGTCAAATCGGTGTAAAACGATGACCCACTGAAGCTTTTGGTTTTGACGGAAAAGTTAAAATTTCACACTATGCGAAGTCTTCAAATCTGTCGGACACTTTTGGACACCATTCAAGTTTTTTCTTTCAGACTTAGAGCCTGATTTAGACTTTGACATAGAAGGTTACTCCGTCACAAACATGATGGATATCCCACATTACAATTCCATTCCTACCATTGAAAGAATCAAGTGGATGTTGGAAAGTGGACTATTGGTAAGGGCAGGTAAGTACCTACACTTAGCAATGGGGCACTAACCCCCACTAGGTTCAGTCAGGTCTCAATAAATTAATCCTAGCTCAACCCTTGGTAGCTTGACAACTTAATTTAGGGAACAAAGGGCTTAAAGCATTCAAGTATCACAAAACAATAATTAATTAAAACACAGGAAACAGTTAAAAATCCATAACCAATTTATAAAAATAGATAATATTTTTATCTCTAATTTGACACCAAAACGATTAAAATCGGATAATAGGAACCGGAGTTAGGAATTTTTTTAGTGCATAGAAACTAAAATCACTAATCTGCACATTTGGTTACACTCAACCTGGGCAAAGTCCAAATTTAAGGCCAGCAGCGATGAAGCCCTGCTCAGCGACAGTGAGCGGGAGGCCTCTGTCAAAGTTTTACCTTCAGACTTACTCTTTTTTTCAGGACGAGTTTCTCCCTGGAACTAAGTCGCAGATTTGATCTAACCTCCCTGGAATCCTCTTTGGATACGCGTCACAGGAGACCTCTGCGAAGAATTCTACCTTAGACTTAGTTGTTTTTTCAGGATGGAAATCTTCGTCTGGGCAGAACCTGAAATTGGATCAGCTGTCCCTGGAGCCCTCTTCGGATATGCTGCGCGGAAGTCCTTGGTCAACTTCTTATGATCAGACTTTGTCACTTTTTTGGAGCTTTTTCTCTCTCATGTCAGACGACCCTCCACAGTAAGCAGATTTCTAGTCAACGTCATTGGATTGCCTTTCCAGGAGTACCCAGTTAAATCCTGGAGGTCTGGGGCTCTGGAGCTTTTCAGCGGCACAAACTTGCAAGTCAGGCCGGGTCGCGGTTGACGTAAGCCTGCTTGACTCAGGACATCAGATCAGTCCCTTTTATGGAGCTTTTTACCAAAGGTTTTCCAATCTTCTCCAAACTTCTTGATCTTCTTCCAGAAGGACTTTACAGGTCCTTTAGGAGTCTACAGCTCACCCCAAGGTCCCAGAACACTGAGTTGCTCCTCGAGGGTTAGGACTCAAGCTCCCAGAGTGCACCTAGCTCAAACTCAAAAATGACTACTGGACAGTGATCAGCTAGTCAGTTACTCCAGATTTTGATGCAGGGGACTCTGCCCAGCTATTTTCTACATGTAGCAGAGAGGGAGTTCATTCTTAAAGCATTTGAAGACAGGCAAAGTCCTTTTAGTGGTAAAGCCCAAGTGTGCAGTGTGTGCAGTCCTTCAGAGTGCAGTGTCCAAGTGCAGGTCAGGGGTCAAATAGGGCAGTCCTTCTTCTTCTTGTCTTGTTTCTTGTAGGGATCTGAGGTGTGGGTGCAGCTCTGCCATATTTATCTTTGCTCCTTGGGTGGGACATGGGGGGGCAACTGTACAATCACAGGCAGGCCACCACCCTCTTGGATGACCACTTCCTGGGAATTGTGGCAAAAATCAATCCCAGAGAGCAACATTCCTCAAAAATCCAAAATGGCAACAATTCAATCTTGGAAGTTAGGTCTGTCTGAGCCCACTCACTGGTGTGGCTAAGTTCCCTTAACACACCCCTCTCCAGCCCTCTCCTAATCTAATCAAGGGGGAACATGGCTGTCTGGGTTTGCTGGAAATGGGGGAGGTCCAGAGCTGCTCCAAATGCCTTTCTCTCCTTTGAAGTTCATCTTGGCTGTTCTCCCCCTGTCCTGTTTCACCATCTGCTAAAGCAGATCTCCTCCCCAGGCACTTCCTCTGTCCTCAGCCCAGGCCACTTCACACCTCATCAAGGCAGCCTAGCCAGGCTGCCAAAGGCTGGCCAATCAGAGAAGGGCACTGCAGGGCTGAAGTTGGCAACTTTAAGGTAGACTTTGAAACTCTTTCCCTGAGTTAGTTATATGAAAGTCAACAATGGCAAGTCGTTGGATTTACTATAACAAACAGTTTGACACCAAACTTGCAATACTTAGCTCTTTTTGAGACTTTATTTAATTAAAAATAAAGTCTCCTTGTGTTAGCCTATGCAGCCCATTCACTACAGTGAGGGAAAACAAATTTGACTATTTTTCCTTCATTAGGGCATTAATTGATGTGCCCAATGTTAAGTCAAGAGCTGCATGGTCCACAAAGGGCAACTCATAGATAGCTTCCTGTAGCAATCGCACCCTCAACACGCATGCCTGTTAATTAGTTCTTACCGAGAACATCAACAGATCAGTGTCCAATTAAAGTAGGCGCAATGTAGAAAGAAAAACTTTCAGTGCACTTTTGAAAAGGCATCAGAGGCATCAAAACATGGGCTGCACACAATCCAAATCTGGTCTGAATAACAGGGACCAGTCACACTCCAGTTATTCCAGGAGTGGTGCTCTGAAATACTGCATCATGCGTTCACGTCACAGTTGCGCTATTGGAAGCGCTTTCAGTTCTCCTTGTTGTGAAGGGACAGCCATTGCGAATACAAAATAGCAACAGCAGAATGTCACCTATTATAGCCAAAGTAATTGGAAATCCCCCCAAAATCATCGAAAATATCAAGTGTATGGCTGAAGGTATTGAACCAAATATAGAAGAAAATGTGTGAATGAAATCAGAACCAACAGCCTTAAAAAATGCGCAATCCCAGTAGTCCAGGATGCATTAAATATCGATCCCATGAGTTCACTGAGATGTCTTGGAAAGTTTATATTTAAAAGAGACTGTATTTTTGCAGATAACCTCACAACTTAAAGCACAAAAGTCTTGCAAGCAGATGTAAGCGCCACATGTTTTTGAAACAAGAAAGCCTTGAGTCTGCTCACCTTGTCAAAATTCACATTTGAAGTAACAATGTGAGGCTAAATATTTGCAACTTTTGTCTGCTATGTAGCAGGAAAAAGGACATTCTCGCAACAGGTGACAATTTCGGAGACTGAAATAACATGTTATTCAGGCTCGCATTCCACACCAGCTCTCACTGTTAAGGAGCACATAGCTTCCATTTGAGAGCACCTGGAACACAGGTCTAATCAAGGGGACTGGAACTCGCTTTATATACCAACTTAGGTTCCTTACCAAAGCATTACACGCCCAGTGCAAGGACAGCTGCTTACAAACTATTGAATGTCTCACAGAAGTCTCATATTCACTGCCACTAAGAAAGACCTCCTTCATGCCGCTGAAACATTTGTATGAAAAGGGAATCTCCCACACCTTGTGCATGTAACTGTCTCCTAGCCTTTCATATCTGTCTACTGGAAGGTGCTTCGAGCAGAATATGAATAGAGGTTTTGAAATAGGCAGATTAATAACCCCATGTATTAACCATTCAGCAGATGGTGTTCCAGCCACTGTAAAAGGCAACCTTTTCTAATTTCACGATGTTTAGCATGTCCTTAATCATTTCCTTTTTAGCCATTATTTGTTGTTGTTGCAGTAAATTGAAAGTTGAAAATATGTCCCTTGCGTTAACGTGTTGCCAGGGAACACGACCTGCTTTCAGTGTTTGCAGTGTCCAACCTAACTGCATAACTGGCCCTGTCCATGTTGTAAAGATGACATGTCGCTTTGCACTATGTCTATTACTGAAAAAAAACAATGTTGTTTAAAGTGTATATGCGGTTGGACAAAGTGTTAATCCCATTATCTACAACAGTTTATGCTTTCTGTAAGTTTTCCTGATCTATTTGCCTTAACAGGGCAGTAGCTTCTTTTTGTGAAAGTTTCAAAATGTTATTATATACTGCATATAAGAAGGACTTTTTACGTTGTCTTCTGGGGCCTAGCAGGAAATCTTGCAAATCTGTATAGCTAGACAGGAGACTGAGGTGTTCTTTATCAGCATCTAGTGAGGAACTTTTTAACCATTTCTGGCATAATTTCCCTACACTGTATGTTGTTACTATATCCAAATGCTCTGGTGACAGATAGCGAGGGTCTGGCCTATTCATTCTAAAATCCCTGTGGAGTTTACAAAACATGCATGACAACCATTTATGTCTACCAGCCCCAAAAACCACCCACCAGGACGTGAAAGTGATGTGTTAAATGTTCCAATTTGGACCTACTCATCGAGCTGATCTTCAGTTGCATTAATGTCTTTTTGCCATTTATAAAATGCAGCAGGGATTCTGGGCGCATTCAAGTCCTTAATTTTTACAAAGCCCAAACAATTTGTCTGTTGTATTGTTTCATTTACAAATATCATTTGAACAGGTTTCAGGCATGCTTTGAATAAAGCTTTCTTTTCCCTTATTTTACCATTTATTGTTCCCCACACACTTGAAGTCAATCGACTTCAAACAATACTAATAGCCTTCTATAGCCTTCTATAGCCATCCGGGAAACAAAGGAATCAGAATAAATAAATTTTGTATCAATTAATAAAATATGTTGAGTTTCCATCACTGCCAATTCATAATAATACAACTCAGCATTTTTAACATTGTGGCGAGAAAAATATGCAAACTTTTCAGAATATGTTTTGGAACTCCCCAGTGGAGGAGTTGGACAGTGTTTCCATTGTGTATAATGAAAACTAGTCTTTGGGGTACTTGCGCTACGAATAAAATAATGTCCAGAATAATTATAACGGAACATATATCCATGATTTTCTCTTGATTGACAAACATCTTCAATTTCAAATACACTCCGGGTGCTATTACATCATTCATAGAAAGTTTAAATACATATAGAATTTGGATGACCTCCATCGGGCCATATATATCAAATGGTACTTTATCCCAAACAATCCCATCAGGAATTGGTATAGCTGAAATATTCACTAGGGACACGTCTCTATGGGCCTTATGGGAGGAAAAATGTGGTTTTAGGACCTCATCCATCAGTTCAACTGTAGTGCGGTCAGGAAGGTAATGACCATATATTATTAATGAAAAAGATGATCACAAACCCAATCCAACACAGGAAGGCAAGTACAGTTAATAAGAGCCATAGATAGTTCCAAGTAAGAATGAAGTAGTTCATTCTGAACCAAATTATCAGCTTACGTGCTTCAGACAGTTCTGTTGCAGAAGAGACAGATGAGTCAGTGTCATTGATGTTGGCAAAAATCTAGAAGCAGTTCGAGCAAAAACTTGAGCCGCATTTGGAAGGGGAGAGCTGGCAGACGTCTCCCTCTGTGGTTCATAGTAGACTATGACATCCGTTTGTGTTGAATTTGAGTAAAATTGCTCAATGTTGTTGACTTTACTTGTCAGAGAAGAAGTCAATATTACTAATCAAAGATCATTTTCTGCCCTCCCCAAGCTCGGAGAGGTAACAGAGTTGCTGTTTAAAACTTGTAGAGGAACATCCTGGTCTGTAGTGAGAGGGATAAAGGTACTAACCAGGAGTCCTCTAGGTCTGCAGTGCAGGATTGGCCATATGGTGTAGCTTGAAATTGTCGATAGAGAGAAAGCTAGAACCAGGCAGCAGTGGTAGAATGACAGTTCTGGTACTGTGTATTCCCAGGACTGGAACCAGTGCACAATAGGAAGGACCAAACTCCTTTTTCACAGCAATCTTTTCACGCACTAGATCCCCAACTTTAGGAATCCAGTTGGTAGGTGTTATTGGTGGATCCCTTACTGGCAGATGCGTTGTTGTCACAAAACTGTTGTAAGTCCTCCATGACAGTGACACGTTCATTTATGTAAAATGCTGTATCTGCTGCCTCTGCTCCAGGATCATCAAGATATGGAAGATACATTTGTGCTCCAAACAGGCATTCATATGAGGTTCTTCCCCCAGAGACTTTCTGGGCATATTATTAAGTGCTCTATTGACTCCATACAGGTGATTAAGCCAACTATGACCCGTGCCTAATACCCTGGCTCTTAAGGATTGCTTTAAATCCCAGTTTCTTCGTACCACTACATTGTTTACCTCGGTATGAACTGGAGACTGTAGGAAAATAGCCTCCTTATAGCTTGGTTACCCCCACTTTTGGCCTGTTTGTCAGTGTTCACTTGGATCCTGCTAAACAGGACCCCGGTGATTATGCACTTTCCTTTAAACTTAATTGCTGGAACCTTTTTCTCCCCACATTTAGCATACTGGTGCACCCAAGTAAATCCCTAGTATGTGGTGCCTAGGTACCCAGGACATTGGGATACCAGGGGATCCCTATGGACCGAAGCATGTATTAAGCCACCCAAAGGGAGCCCATGCAAAGTGTTCTGCAGGCCTTCCATTGCGGTTTGCGTGAAATGCATACATTCACTACAGGTCTCTGCACTAGGTCACTATAAGTCACCCCTATGGTAGGCCGTCTAAGCCCAGAGGGCAGAATGCAGGTACCTGTGTGCAAGGGCACCACTGCAGTAGCAGAGGTGCCCCCACAACCTCCAGATCTATTTTCCTGGACTTTGTGAGTGCAGGGACGACATTTTACGAATGTACTGGGCATAGGTCACTACCTATGTCCAGCTACATAATAGTAACTCCAAACCTGGGCATGTTTGGTATCAAACATGTTGGAATAACACCCCAATACTGTTGCAGGTATTGGAAGTCTGATTCCATGCACCCTGGGGGCTCCTTAGAGGACACCCAACATTACTATCACCAGTCTTACAGGGTTTTCCGGGCAGCCCAAGCTGCTGCTACCCCTAAGGAAGGTGTCTGCCCTCCTGCTGCTTGATCTGATCAAGCCCAGGAAGGCAGAACAAAGGATTTCCTTTGGGAGAGGGAGGTAACACCCTTTCCCTTTGGAAATAGGTGTGACTGGCTTGGGAGGGGTAGCCTCCCCAACCAGTGGTGTGCTTTGAAGGGCACATTTGGTGCCCTCCATGCATAAACCAGTCCACACTGGTTTAGAGACCCATGGCTCCTGCCAGCTTCACAACATTTCCCTGACTGTGCATCCTTAGAAGATCACAACTCTTCAGCCTGCAGAGGAAGAAGAAGGAATCTCCCTTAGAGTGAAGGAGTCACTCCCCTACATCTGCAAGCACCTGCTGCAAACAATGACCGGCTGCGTGGATCTCCCCTCATCTTGAGCTGCATGGATCCTGAATTATTGGTGGTGGTCCATAGTAGTCCTCTTGGTCCTCTCTGCCAGCTGTCCAACTTTGGTGGAGGTAAGCCCTTGCCTTCCCACGCAGGACAGCACCCCCATTCACCAAATTTCTTGCAGCTGCCAAGGCTTGTTTGCATCTCCTTCAGGGGATCTTCAGGCGACATGTAGCTCCTGCCCCCAGCACTCCTTCCTGTAATGCTCAGCCCTCTGCGTGTTTCTCCTGTGGCGTGGGATCCTTTTCTGTAGTGCTGCATGGGCTCCTTCTGGAACTTCAGTGTCCCCATCTTGAGGGACCCCTGTGGGTGTTGCCCCTACTCCTGTGGACTCTCTGCAATGCTGAGGGTCCCCTGTGACTCCCCCTCCTGGGTTGAGTCCTCCTAGGCCTTGCTAGTCCCCAGCAGCACCACTTCTCCACTAACTGAAAGTTTGCCTTTGCCAAGGCTTGTTGATGGAATTCCTGCACCAACACTCATCTGTAATCTTCACTGCAGCTTGGAACATCTTCTGCATCCATCAGGAACTCTTCCCTGGCTCCAGGGCTGCAGTGCTGACCTGTTCTTCCTCACCGTCAACCAACTCCTGCAAGTACAGCTAGGTGGGTAGTAGCTCCTACTACTTCTGGACTCCACTGGGAATCGGGGACTTGGTCACCTCTCTTGACAGGTCTTCTTCTTCAGGAATCCACTGCTGGTTTCTTGCATTCTTGTCTGTGTGTCTTTTTTTCTTATTTTCCTCCTTTTAGATGGTTTGGGGAAAATCCAGTGATTCAGTCCTGCTTTCCTGGTCGCTGAGGGGTGTTGTGTTACTTACCTCTGTGGTTTTCTAGTACCCGCAGCTTCCCTCTACACATTCCACTTACCTAGGAGGGGTCCTCTGTTCTCATTCCATTTTTTAGTATATTGTTTGGGCTCCCCATAGGGTCACTATTGTTTATTGCTATTTGCACTGTTTTCTAACCTTTTCTTTGCCTGTTTCTGATTACTAGTGTATATATTTAGTGTAATACTTACCCCCCTATTGGAGGATTGCCCTTCTAGTATTTTGTGTTGTTGTGTTCCAAAAATAAAGTACCTTTTTTGTACAACTTAGTGTTTCCTTTCGTGTGTGTAAGTAATGTGTGACTACAGTGGTATTGCATGTTTCCTAGATAAGCCTTGGCTGCTCATGTACAGGTTGCTCTAGAGAGCCTGGCTTCTAGACACTGCCTGCACTTCACTATGAGGTGATACCTGGACCTGGTAAAAGGTGAAAGTACCTTGGGTACCCACCACACACCAGGCCAGCTTCCTACAGAGACGAATAATACAATTGGACCGCTAATGAAGCCATGGCGTCCCTGAAAGCCCTTGAGGCGAAAGCAGGGCCCTGGTCTGAGTGGAAAGCCGCAACTGCATATGTGCTGATAAAGACTTGCAAATATTTAATAAGAGTCTGAGAGTCAGCGGAGAGTTCTGGCCAAATCCATAGAAATATGGAGCATGAGTAAACAGCAACTAGAATGTATTTGTATGCACTATCAGGTGTTAGGGGACCACAATGGTCCAAGTACACACATTGTAAAGATTTGTTGGAAATTAGGAGGGGTCTCTGGGGTGGGCGTTAGATGGTGGATCCCTTTATTTGCTGACAGATGTCACAGCAAAGGACATAATGCTTGGTCTGTTTGTGTAGACCTGTCCACTAGTAGTGTGCTTGTAACAGTGAAACTGTTGCCTCCACACCAGCAGGAGCAGAAGCAACTCCCTCAAGAGCTGCTTTGGTCTTTGATCTTTTTTGGGGATTGCACGATCACCCACCCCTGGTATTGTTACTAAGGCAGTATTGAGGCTTTATGTGTTATAGGAATATTTGGCAGGATATGCCTTTTGCATGGGCTTGCCGTCAGTCGAAGCTTTCAAAGCAGCCAGTGTTTCATCATACAATTTCTTCCTAGAACAAGTTATTGCAGCAACAAAAGCTGTAGCTACTGCTGACTTGGCCACTTCATCAGCCAAGGTATTGCCAGTACCTTGTATTCCAACACGCTGATGTCCTAGTGTATGTACAACATGGATATTGGGTAGCGTTTACTTCAGATCCGCTACTTTCCCCCACAGTAGTCTGTGTTTGATGGTGTTGCCTTTTGACTCTTTGAATCTTTGAAACCCATCCTGGCGCCAGTAATGCAGATATCCATTGAAGGACTGGACACATTAGTACGAATCAAAAACTATTAATGTTAACTGTTCTGGATCCATGCGTTCCAGTGTCATCACCAGATCCTTAAGTTCTGCTAATTATGCAGTGCAGTCCCCTAAGGTCGGCGTACAAGTGTGTTGTGAATGGAATTCACCATCTTTCATGCAGCCATTCACAACCACCCAAGCAGCGGAGTATTGGTGTTTTGTGCCTACTGCAGGTTGGACTGAGCCATCAGTGTACATATTTGTTTGGTATTGTTCTATAGGCAATATCTTGGCAGGAACATATTCAAGTTTAAATTGCAAAAATTCTTGAGTTTGTAATTTTGGGTCAAAGACTACATCAGCGGCCATTAGACACGTTGCCCATTGGATCCAACATGGATGTAGTGCCTTAGCGTTAGGAATGCTGGCCTTGGTGACAACCTCAAGGGATGGGATCAGAGATACAACAATAATGCGTTTCCCCTGGGCCATAGGTCTCTCTCTAATGAATTTTCTCTGTGGGAGCAAAGCATTGTTTTGCTGTAAAAACTAAATGTGATTTGTATGTAATCAGGACGGTCTCACCCTCATTGAATGTTACATAGGTAAAACCGATGGCACCTGCAATTACCCTGATGACCAAGGGCGTTTTTTTAGTCCATTGTTTGTAAGTGTTTTGCTGTAAGCATGTCTTGTTGCAATTATCTGAGAATGCGTGTGTGTGTTTGACTGTCCAATATTAGCAAGAAAAGTCAGTATGTTTTAAGTTATTTAAGGGTTTAATGTGTTGTGCATAATCTGGGATATTTGTTCTGCCAAAGTTTAAAAAGCCCAAAAAAGACTGGTGCTTTTTGATAGTGTTTGGAGGTTGTAGTTGTGCACTTTTCTCTAAGAATTGGTCTTCTAGGCTCTTGCCTTCAGCTGATAATTCATATCTCAAAAACAGGACACTAGGGAAGGCAACTTTTTTTTAAATTGAATTTGAAGCCTAATTTAGCAAATCCCACAACAATGTGGGCAACCCATTTTACATGTTGTATGAGCTCATCGTCCGCAAGGTAGATGCCATCTACATAGGACAATGCCTCAGGGTCAATGTCGAGTAAAATAGAAGTAACACAAGCTGAACATGGTCCTTGACTGTTCCTGTACCCTTGTGGGAGACAGCAAAACCTGTTTTCGGGAGCCTGAAGCGCTAAAACTTGTTAAGTCCCTACTTTCAGGCGCTGCATTTTGGCAGAAAAACCAGTAGGAAATATCTAAGGTTGTTTTGCATTTTTTGCGCACTATATTGTTTATAAGTGCTGTGCTGTGTGCATTTTGAATGACAAATGTGCATGTATGACTGTTTAAATGTCTGTAGTTTAAGACTATTCTATACGAATCATCCTGTTTAGCTATGGGGAACAATGGATTGTTCATTGGTGAAACACAGGGTTCAATTACTCCTTGGTACTCTAACTGTGTGAGGATTTCCCTCACAGGTGTTTTAGCTTCATGCTTTCTTGGATATTGGGACTGAAGTTGGGGTTGGGAACTGATTGGTATTATATGATGGGGGAATGTTTATCCCACGCTACGTGGTTGTGCTATAACACGGGTGCCTGCGCCTTAGCCTAATCAATGCTGTAAGCTTCCCTGAGTTCTCTGGGAACAAGGGTCAAGAAAGAGGGTTCAATTACCTCTTCCCCATATGGGAGATTATGGACAAATTCTGGTGGACGTCTTTTTCAGCCAGCAAGATATCATAAATAGTAATGACACAATCCCAAAAGATGGCGTCTATTGTGTGCTCAATGTCTCCTTCTAATTGTAATTTTACTTTATAGACCCTATCGGGTGTGGAGATGCGCATGTCCACAGTCTCAACTTGTAAGAAGTCATCAGTTGCTTTCACCTCTAGATGCTCTTGAAGATTCCGGCGCACTACTGTGACCTCTGCTGCGCTGTCTAGCAGTGCCAGTGCTCACTTCCTGTTCTTCAGTAAAGCTTTCTTCCTGAGTGGCATGTCATATAGAAATCACTGCCACTTTTTACTTTTGAATTGCGGTTTTTGTTGGGAAAGTTTCTCTTCTTGCTTAACAGTAACTTCAGGCAGCATAGTGAGTCCTTTCTCTGTTTCACATACTGAATTTGATGCTCTGACTGACCACCTCTCTCACTGTGTTTTTCTGGTGAGTCCTGAAAGGATTGAGATTGGCATGTATCAGTATATTGATATCTGTCAGGAGTTTTATAGTAGCTTGGCACGAGCAGTCAGGCTTAACTTAGAAGGCAATGTGTAAAGCATTTGTGCAATAAATCATACAACACCATAGCATAACACCACAAAAATACACCACACAGTATTTAGAAAAATATATAATATTTATCTGGGTATCTTCAGGTCAAAATGATCAAAGTTGCAATACGAATTTGTAAAGATATCACTGAAAAGTGATAGAAAGTGTCTTAAGTCTTTAGAATATACAGGGAGTGCAGAATTATTAGGCAAATGAGTATTTTGACCACATCATCCTCTTTATGCATGTTGTCTTACTCCAAGCTGTATAGGCTCGAAAGCCTACTACCAATTAAGCATATTAGGTGATGTGCATCTCTGTAATGAGAAGGGGTGTGGTCTAATGACATCAACACCCTATATCAGGTGTGCATAATTATTAGGCAACTTCCTTTCCTTTGGCAAAATGGGTCAAAAGAAGGACTTGACAGGCTCAGAAAAGTCAAAAATAGTGAGATATCTTGCAGAGGGATGCAGCACTCTTAAAATTGCAAAGCTTCTGAAGCGTGATCATCGAACAATCAAGCGTTTCATTCAAAATAGTCAACAGGGTCGCAAGAAGCGTGTGGAAAAACCAAGGCGCAAAATAACTGCCCATGAACTGAGAAAAGTCAAGCGTGCAGCTGCCACGATGCCACTTGCCACCAGTTTGGCCATATTTCAGAGCTGCAACATCACTGGCGTGCCCAAAAGCACAAGGTGTGCAATACTCAGAGACATGGCCAAGGTAAGAAAGGCTGAAAGACGACCACCACTGAACAAGACACACAAGCTGAAACGTCAAGACTGGGCCAATAAATATCTCAAGACTGATTTTTCTAAGGTTTTATGGACTGATGAAATGAGAGTGAGTCTTGATGGGCCAGATGGATGGGCCCGTGGCTGGATTGGTAAAGGGCAGAGAGCTCCAGTCCGACTCAGACGCCAGCAAGGTGGAGGTGGAGTACTGGTTTGGGCTGGTATCATCAAAGATGAGCTTGTGGGGCCTTTTCGGGTTGAGGATGGAGTCAAGCTCAACTCCCAGTCCTACTGCCAGTTCCTGGAAGACACCTTCTTCAAGCAGTGGTACAGGAAGAAGTCTGCATCCTTCAAGAAAAACATGATTTTCATGCAGGACAATGCTCCATCACACGCGTCCAAGTACTCCACAGCGTGGCTGGCAAGAAAGGGTATAAAAGAAGGAAATCTAATGGCATGGCCTCCTTGTTCACCTGATCTGAACCCCATTGAGAACCTGTGGTCCATCATCAAATGTGAGATTTACAAGGAGGGAAAACAGTACACCTCTCTGAACAGTGTCTGGGAGGCTGTGGTTGCAGCTGCACGCAATGTTGATGGTGAACAGATCAAAACACTGACAGAATCCATGGATGGCAGGCTTTTGAGTGTCCTTGCAAAGAAAGGTGGCTATATTGGTCACTGATTTGTTTTTGTTTTGTTTTTGAATGTCAGAAATGTATATTTGTGAATGTTGAGATGTTATATTGTTTTCACTGGTAATAATAAATAATTGAAATGGGTATATATATTTTTTTTGTTAAGTTGCCTAATAATTATGCACAGTAATAGTCACCTGCACACACAGATATCCCCCTAACATAGCTAAAACTAAAAACAAACTAAAAACTACTTCCAAAAATATTCAGCTTTGATATTAATGAGTTTTTTGGGTTCATGGAGAACATGGTTGTTGTTCAATAATAAAATTAATCCTCAAAAATACAACTTGCCTAATAATTCTGCACTCCCTGTAAATAAAGTCTCTTTCAAGCACAAGTACCTGGTTGGGAGTGGAAAAATCTCCTCAGAGGGCCACAAGAGAAGAGGTGCGTGGAAAAAGGGTGTGTGCGTCGATTTCTCCCCAGCACACACGGACTTGCGTCGTTATTTTCCACGCGGGGAAGTCGGCGTCGTTTTCCGGGGCGTGGACAGTCTCTTTCTGTGGATCGCGGGGATTACCAGATGTCCCGGGTCTGTGCGTGGATTTTCCTGCTTGTTCTCCGGCTGCGCGTTGGTCTGCCGGTCTGCGCGTCGAAATTACGATCTCACGGCAGACGTCGCGTCGATTTCTCCTCTAGACTTCGATCTGCGGGGCTGCGCATTGAAATTACGATCTCACGGCAGGCGTCGCGTCGATTTCTCCTTTAGAGGTCGGGCGGCGTTGTCCTTGCGAGGCCGTGCGTCGGATCTTCGATCGTCCCCAGAGCGTCGCGTCGATCAGCGTCGGAGTGCGGCATTTTTCTCGCCACGAAACAAGCTGTGCGTCGAAATTTTCGGCGCACAGAGCGTCCAAGTAAAAGAGAGAAGTCTTTTTGGCCCTGAGACTTCAAGGAACAGGAGGCAAGCTCTATCCAAGCCCTTGGAGAGCACTTTCACAGCCAGACAAGAGCTCAGCAAGGCAGCAGGGCAACAGCAAGGCAGCAGTCCTTTGTAGAAAGCAGACAGGTGAGTCCTTTGAGCAGCCAGGCAGTTCTTCTTGGCAGGATGTAGTTTCTGGTTCAGGTTTCTTCTCCAGCAAGTGTCTGATGAGGTAGGGCAGAGGCCCTGTTTTATACTAAGTTGTGCCTTTGAAGTGGGGGTGACTTCAAAGAGTCTCTAAGAAATGCACCAAGCCCCCTTTCAGCTCAATCCTGTCTGCCAGAGTCCCAGTAGGGGGTGTGGCAGTCCTTTGTGTGAGGGCAGGCCCTCCACCCTCCCAGCCCAGGAAGACCCATTCAAAATGCAGATGTATGCAAGTGAGGCTGAGTACCCTGTGTTTGGGGTGTGTCTGAGTGAATGCACAAGGAGCTGTCAACTAAACCTAGCCAGACGTGGATTGAAGGGCACAACAAGATTTTAGTGCAAAGAAATGTTCACTTTCTAAAAGTGGCATTTCTAGAATAGTAATATTAAATCCGACTTCACCAGTCAGCACGATGTTATATTACCATTCTGGCCATACTAAATATGACCTTCCTGCTCCTTTCAGATCAGCAGCTGCCACTTCAACAATGTTTGAGAGCAGCCCCAATGTTAGCCTATGAAGGGAGCAGGCCTCACAGTAGTGTAAAAACGAATTTAGGAGTTTTACACTACCAGGACATATAACCACACAAGTACATGTCCTGCCTTTTACCCACACAGCACCCTGCTCTAGGGGCTACCTAGGGCACACATTAGGGGTGACTTATGTATAGAAAAAGGGGAGTTCTAGGCTTGTCAAGTACCTTTAAATGCCAAGTCGAAGTGGCAGTGAAACTGCACACACAGGCCTTGCAATGGCAGGCCTGAGACAAGGTTAAGGGGCTGCTGAGGTGGGTGGCACAACCAGTGCTGCAGGCCCACTAGTAGCATTTAATCTACCGGCCCTAGGCACATGTAGTGCACTCTACCAGGTACTTACAAGTAAATTAAATAGTCAATCATGGATAAACCAATCAGTAGTACAAGTTACACAGAGAGCATATGCACTTTAGCACTGGTTAGCAGTGGTAAAGTGCCCAGAGGTTAAAAGCCAACAACAACAGGTCAGAAAAAATAGGAGGAAGGAGGCAAAAAGTTTGGGGATGTTCCTGTCAAAAAGCCAGGTCCAACACCCTGTAATTGTGGTTTAATAGGTCTGGCCTCGAGTCTATCTCGACCAAATCCCAGAGTAAGTCTCAGCGATATTCTTCGGCAGCTCACTTTTTTGATCCTGTGCAGGAACATCCCGGGCTGCATATGCACTGCTAGTGCAACTGCTTCCCCTTTAAGATTACTTAACAGTCGTAAAATTGCCCATTAATTGCATCCTCAAATCCAGCGCTTGGGAGCCCCGCATTCATCTTGAATTTGTTTTAACACTTCCGGAAGATTGGCAAGTGTTGGTGTACCATGTGTGGTAGTATAGAGCATGGCAAATACCATTCCCCAAGTATTGCAGTTATCTCCTTGGGAATCATCCCAAAAGGCAAGCACATAGTGAGTATCCTATGTTTATCCTGAGGTCCTGTATGGGGAAAAACAGCTTCCAGCGCATTCATTTTTTGAGCTAACCAAAACGGAACCTCCTCCCATTTGGTGGGTACCTTACCCATGATCAAATGTACAATCGCTGGGTTAATGCCTGGCGTAACGACATCTGGTTTCGCTGGAGCAGCATGTGCTGGATTAGTATTTAAATTTAATGTCTACATTACAAACTGCACTCACAGTCTGTATATTGCTGCAAGCTCAACATATAAGTATGAACCTCAGCTACCACCAAGGTTGCTACATCAGGATGCGGTATATATGTGGCCAATAAAGGGCAGGTAGGACTATCATTGCTCAGAGGACCTAACCTAATGTGTAATATTGTATATGGTAGGGCGCCATCAAGCCAGTTAATATGGTCTTGATAAGATAGAGGTATCTCTAAGTATGCATAATATCCATATTGTGCAGGTATGTTAGCAGGTGTGTAATGATGAAATGTATTGGTGTTCCCATCAACTGCTGGAAAAGTGACCAGAGAATAAAATATTTCTGTTCTGTAGGCTGGGTGAGCATCGACTACTAATGTTACTAGACCCCCCCTGGGCTGTGAGGCCATTTGCTAGCAAATGAGCAGTGAGGGGTTGTCGCATGTTTACTGTAATTGCTACTCGTTGTGGTTCTTCATGGTAATGGTTGAGATACTTGTTCAGCAATAAGGACACCAAATGAGTATTGATCCTTTAAAGGTTCAAGCGTGAACAACCCATAGCTTTGGACATGTGCTACCTACCTAGCTGAGGACGAAATCCTCAAACCCACGGACATCTCTGTATATAGTATTGAGGTGCCTTTAGCACATAGTGAGACAAAGATACTTGAAAAATGAGTGCCTGACCAAACATTGGCAGTGCCATGTTGCACAGGCTCTCCTTATCCTAATGAGGCCACTGGATTTGGATGGCAGAATCACCTGAATTGTGGGGGACTGAGTCCAATCCCATACCATGTGACAACTGTCGGCCTAATCCGGCTAACTAGCAGCGCTTCACCTGTGCCTAAGAGCAGGGATGATTGTGGTAACTGGGCTTATGACAGAAATTACTTCTGAGGGAAGCCGTGGTCGATCAGATCTCATGCTTTTCTCTCAGTTATATTAGTCTCACATATGCAAAGACAAACAGAGGCAGAGAATGGTTGTTAGACCTGACAGCCTTAGGATGGTCACCCTCAATGTTTTGCCTGCATCCCTTCACTTTTTAACACTGTTTTTGCTGATTTTAGGACTGCTGACCAGTGCTAAAGTGCATATGTTCTCTCTCTTAAAACCTGTTGACATTGGCTCATACCTAATTGGCTTATTTAATTTACTTATAAGTCCGTAGTAACGTGCACTACATGTGCCCAGGGCCTGTAAATTGCTACTAGTGAGCCTGCAGCACTGATTGTGCCACCCACATAAGTAGCCTCGTAACCATGTCTTAGGCCTGTCTTTCCAATGCCTGTGTGTGCAGTTTCACTACCAATTCGACTTGGCATTTAATAGTGCTTGCCAAGCCTTAAACGCCCCTTTTTCTAATATGAGTCATTGCCTAAGGTAGGCCCTAGGTAACCCATAGGGTAGGGTGCTATGTAGATAAAAGACAGGATATATACCTGTGTAGTTTATATGTCCTTGCAGTGCAAAACTCCTAAATTCGTTTTTCACTGCTGTGAGGCCTGCTCATTTCATAGGCTAGTATTAGGGCTAGCCTCATATACTGTTTGTGTGGTAGATTCTGATCTGAAAGGATTAACAGGGTCATATTTAGTATGGCCCAAATGGTAATACAAAATCCTGCTGACTGGTGAAGTTGGACTTGATATTACTATTTTAGAAATTACACTTTTAGAAATTGAGCATTTCCCTGCACTTAATTCCTTCTGTGCCTTACAATCCACGTCTGGCTGGGTTAGTTGACAGCTTCCTCGTGCATTTCACTCAGACAACTGCAAACACAGGATGCTCAGTCACACCTGCACATATCTGCATACTGAATGGGTCTTCCTGGGCTGGGAGGGTCTGACACTTACATGTCAAAGGACAGTGGCCTGTCCTCACACAATGGACTGCCAAACTCCCTACTGGGACCCTGGCACACAGGATGGAACTGAAAGGGACCTTGTGCACTTCTAAGCCAGTCTTTGAAGTCTCCCCCACTTCTAAGGCACATTTGTGTATTTAAACCGGATCTCTGACCCTACCAATGCAGACACTTCTGAACACTTCAAGATACTCCTTGGGACAGACACCGTGCCTCAGGACCTGCAAGCTGACAAGGGGAACTGCCTGGCTGCCCAAAGGACTCACCTGGACTGCTTTTCTGAGAAGGACTGCTGCCTTGCTGCTGCCCTGCTGCTATGCTGGCCTCTGGCTGTGCTGAGAAGTGCTCTCCAAGGGCTCGGACTGAGCTTGCACACTGTCTCCTGAAGTCTCAGGGCCAAAAAGACTTCAATTCTGCAAAGAATGCCTTGTGTGTTGAAAAATTGATGCACAGTCTGCCGGAAACGACACACAGCCTGCTTAGGGGGGAAAAAATAACCACATTGTTGAACCAGATCGACGCAGCCCGGCTCCCTGAGTAGAGATCGCCGCAGCACCAGCATTGCGACTGGAACTTCGATGCACAGCCCACTGGATCGACGCATCACTGAACAGGAATGGCACAGCCCGACTTGTGTGAGGAATAGACGCAGCGCCTGGGGTGTGACAGAAACTCTGACACATCACCCACCGGGTCGACGCAGCCTCTGTGAATTCATTCTGCACGCCCAGGATTTCTCTGCATCATCCCTGGGCGTCAACATACCCCGCATTGCAAAGAGGATTCAAGCCTGCACGCTTTGATGCAAAGCCCTTACCACGTGGAAAAGAATCAATGCATTGTCTGCATACGCCCAGAAATCCAACGCACACCCTTCGTTTTCCACGCATCTCCTCCTCTGCGGTCTCCGTGCATGTAATGTTGACGCAAACCAGGTAATTTGGGCATGCAAGAGACAATTGTTTCTTTTAAGAACTTAAGACTATTCTTATTGATATCAAAAGTGATATTTTCAACTTGAGATTATCCAATCTTGCTTGTTTTAGACCTTAAGTTAATCATATTTTTCTAAATCTGTGTGGTGTCTTTTTGTGGTGTTTCCATTATATTATTGCATGATTTATTGCACAAATACTTTACCCATTGCCTTCTAAGTTAAGCCTGGCTGCTCAGTTCCAAGCTACCAGAGGGTGTGCACAGGATAATTTGGATTGTGTGTGTCTTACCCTGACTGGAGTCAGGGTCCTTGCCTGGACAGGGAGTAACTGACTGCCAACAAAGACCTCATTTCTAACAAAGGTTCAATAAGGTTTTTTGAATTAACTGCATCTTAGATAAAATATCATGAATTGCAATAACTAGGATGATAAAACATGCAAAATGGTGACAAGAAGAGTGAAACACCAAAAACGTCCCACCATCCTGTCACTAGGAGTAATATGTGTGGTTCCTACCTAAGCTATGTTAGAGCACAGAGTGATAAGCCTTACTCCACCCTTCAGGTTTCCGCCTTGAGAATACATCAACCCCCATACCTCAGCAAAGAAGCCTATTTTCTAGAAAGACACCCTCCCCATGTAGGGTGGGGATTCGGTAGTCTAAGCAAGCAACTGTGGCGAAGGCAATCAGCAGTCAGCATGCAGTCATGGTCATCTGGCTGGAATCTCCCTCTAACATGTATGGGACAGAGAAGTGTTTTTATAATAAAGCAGCTGATGTTCTGAGAAAATGTCCCCATGCAAGGATGTGTATGTTTCTGTGAATGTTGGAGACACAGCATACCACTTTGCTGTCAACTCTATCTGGGTGCAGCCTTGAGGAAAGCACAAAATGAAAAGAATGTCTTGCTAGAAATGCAATGCGTTCCTTGGCGAAATAAGAACTAGATAAAGAAAATAAAACAGCACCGTAAATGTGGCCTGTGCTAAAATAATACAATGAAAGCTGAATAAAATATAACTGGGCTAAAGTGCACAAACAGCAGGCCTTGGTGCTAAAATAATGTGCATAAAAACATGCTAAAATAGCTATACAACAATACGGGCTAGTATTTGAGTGAAAATCACAATTATCAACTTGCTGCAATAGTTGGAACACATCCATCACACATTGCATCTGAATGAGATTGAGGTGAAGAAGGAAAAATTGGTGCCTTTGCAGCATTGGTTCGAAGAATTGCTGAAAAAAATACTAAGGTAGAAGAATTTGAAAGGTTTAAAGAGATAGTGGAGTAAGAAATCAGCAAGAAAGCAGGTGGCTGAAGTTGAGCATGATATTCCAGAGATGTGTTTACTGGAACAATGCACAAACACCCATGAAGAATGGTACCAGGAATGGATAGGCAATCAGCATGCATTCATGTACTTTCGACTAAGTATGATTTGTGGTCACTTACTAAGCCCCTGAAAATTGGTATATGGAAATAGAAAGACTAATAAAGTTATTGCAATTGTTGTAGATAGATTCCGGTGCATTGTTTTTCATTGTAGTGACATTAATAAGAGTCTGTGAAGTGGCAAAATGCAGAACTTCAGCAGGTGGGTCCAAAGTTTGAACCCTTATCAGGGTGATGTAGTATTTAAATGAAAAGGTGTTACCAAAATATGTTAATTGGTCAGAAATCATGCAAACTACCCAAAATAAAGATGAGAGCATGGATGCTCATTATGGAAGATTATTGTGAGTGCATAAGCAGCATAGTGGAATAGAGGATGTAGCTCAGTGGAGAATGCCAGATCTCAAAGAATGATCCTGATATAAATTGTATTTAAGGTTGAGATGCTGAAAATAGAAGAAGTCCTGATAGAACACAGCCAAGGGTCCAAGGTCCATTAGAACACCATTTGCTGGCCAGTAAGGACTCTAGAAGAGGCCACTAGCAGGGGTCTGGGCAGTTGGGTACTTTGAGAAAAGGCCTCTTGCAACTTGTTGTGGCCCTGTAGATATACAAGCGGCAATCAAACTGACCCTTAGATTTCATTTATTTGTCCTGAGTAAAAAGGAGGAGCAAGTATAATCCTTCATGGCTCCTTTCAGGTCACAGACAGCAGGTCTTGTCATCTTCTGTTCTTCCGGAGGTCCAGAAAGGGTTCTAAAATGGGCAGTGGCGGCCGGTGTTCAAGGGCTAAGGGGCTGTGCCCCTAGCCTTTTCTGGCCTCTCTAGTGAAGCATAAATTTAATTACATGATGAAAGTAAAACATTTTCTGCACAACATTTTCCGAGTGAAAGTTGTGCACTTTGAAAAGCCCCACTGCGCCTGCGTCAGTATGTGGCTGAAAGCTGCACAGTAGGGCTGACAGGGCTCAAAGCCCTTACGTTTTCTCAGAACGCAGTGACGTCCCAGGCTTATCTCCTCCCCCACCAGGAGCCCTGATAGTAAATAGCCTGGAGCGTTTTTTGTTCAGCCCGGGTTTTTGAAAACTTCATGTCACTCTGATATTATTCTCCACCCTTTCGTATTTACATGATCAGAAGGGTCTGCTACCAGAGGTCACATTTTATTAAAAGAATGTGGCATTGTGCAAAGAAAATCCCCAGTCTGTGGCAGAGAAATGGAATAAATACAATAAATAACTCCAGCCAGGGCTCTCTGGGAGACAGGAGTGTGACCTGAAGACCTCAAGTCATAAATATGCCAAAGACAACCCTGCACACAAGTAAGTTGGAGCTCTATCTTTTTTTACAGACAATAAGAAAATAATCTGTTCTATCAGCTCTCCTCTCCTTTCACTGCCTCTGTAGGTGATTTCGTCTCTCAAAGGCAGTAATGGTTCCAGTAATTTATCATGGCTAGTTATTGTTTTATTTCTTCTGCAGACTAATGACGTGATATGTCATATTAAACATGTAATCTGCAGCTCAAATAAACGTGTACCTTTTATCACTGAAACTGCTGGATACTGGATGGGTGAGGCAATGTGTGTTTGTTTGAATGTGTTTGCAGGGCTTGAAAGAGTGGCTGAGAAAATGTGGGGGTCTGTGTATAAGAGTTGTGTGAATGGCAGTGGATGACAATGTGGATGAGTAAATGGGTAGCTGACCAAAGGCAGTGGGTGAGTAGGTGAATGGAAATACGTGGGTAGTGAGGCTCTCTCACAAGATGCAATTCTCTCTTGTATTTGTGCCCCACCACTGCTTTCAGTCACCAGCCTGAGAGTGCCACATTGGCACCATCTAGTGGATGAGGATGTTTCCTGGCTCCTTGCTAACCAATAGGGTAAAGGTTCTCAGTTTATGAAGCAGTTTCTTTTTGCCTTACAGCAAACAATGCACAGTGATCCTCACTATAAAAATCCAAGATAGGAAAACCGTCTCCTATTTTCTTAATAAAACAATGTCCAAATGGCCACCTTTTTAGGGTCAAGCGTGCAAGCGCTCTGGCTCCTGTTGTAATCTCTCTGTGGGCTTTTAACCACACCCATGCCACGCCCCTCAGTCTGGTTGGTTCGTGGGTTTGTCTTTTAAAGTTCTCTTGATTTTATTTGTGAAAGACATGCATACCTCATGCCTTTTCTGGTGTTTAGCTCTCCTTGAGAGCACCGGTAAACTACTGACACATATGAGGCTCCACGTATGAGTTCTGGACTTCTTTTTCTTTTTCTTTCCTAAGCAGCATGATCTCACTGGGCAGTAGTCGAGCGCTTTGCATGACATCAACCCTGTTACATAGATAATTGCATAACTGCGATACGTTTGACTGTGAGCGAACTTCTGTTTCCTTTTGTGTGCTCCTTCACGCTCATGTGCATGGCGTGGCACTTTAAATTGGCTTGCTTATGTAAAACTGTATTACTTTTCATTTTCAATTTATGTGGCAAGAAAAGTCTGGTTAGGACTTTACAACGCTAATAGCCCTCAGGCGAACACATGCGAGACCCATTGCATTGCAAATGCTTGTTTCGTGATCCGATCTTCAGAGATGACAAAGTTGAACCACTTCATATGAGTACAGAAGTCTAAGCGGCAAGCAATATTGATTTTCAAATGCAAATCTCAATGTAAACATTTAATTCTGCTTCTACGTTTTTCTACTATCTCTGTTTTGTAGCCTGCCCCTCTCTTTATCACTTCCACCAGCCATCTGCGATTTGTCTCCATACCTTCTCTTCTATAATCTTTCTCTGGAGTTTGTCTCTTTTACCCTACTTCTTAGCAGTTTGTTTCTCCTTCACTTTTATGCTTTAATTTATTTTGTCTGTCTCTTAGTCTTAAGTCTCTTATCCTTTTTCTGCAAAACCTTCATTCTCTACCTAGTGTCTTTCCTTTGTTTGTCTTTGTCCCTATCTGCAGTTGTTTGTCTATCTTTTGTTATAATTCTCTGCTGTTTGTCTCTCTTGTATTACTCCACTATGGAACCTTTCGATATTGATCGAGTCTCCACACTATCTCTCATTTCCTTAACTTTCTATCTGCTATCTCCCCATCCTCTGTTTTCCTTTCTCTCTGCGGTCTGTCTCCGTGCAGTTATTTCTCAAAAAAATCTTTATCTCTGTGTTGCTCAGTTAACCTTTCTCTCGGGATTGTCTCTCCTCCTAACCATCATTTTTGTAATCTGTCTGTTAGTAGCACTTCCGATACCGTCCCTCTCTGCTGTCGCTCCTTTGCTAACTGTCCTGTGTGCAGTGTGTCTGTCTGCGTTGGACTGCTAATCTCTCTCTCTCACGACTTTGAAAACCTTTCTAACTTTGAACTTGTACTTCCTTTCTCCTCTTGGCACTTCATGCTGCAGTCTGCTATTCTCTCAGAAGCCATCCTTCAATCTCCCAATCTCCCTTCCTGTCTACCTTTTTATAGCTGCCATTCTTCTTTGAAGTCTGTGTCCTCTTATCCTTTCTTTCAATAGCCCGTCACCCTGGCACTACTGCTGAGCTTAGGTAATACCCTCACATGCACTTGCACATCAACATTGATTGTATCTGCTTGCAAGATACAATGTGTTTTGATTTTTGCGGATTGAATGAAAAGATATTAAAAAATCTATTGTCAATTTTAGCACCTCAAATAGATTGGACATTTTGTTTTAATTCAGCCACATACTCTTCTGTCTGAACTGCTGGGATGATTTTTCCCGTTTCTAACTGAGGAAATTATTTTGAAAGATGTTCCTTTTAGTTGTATACAATCCGAGAAGCTAAATGCTTAGGACAACACTTTCATTTGTCAAGAATAATAATCATATTACCTCAACATTTTCCTAAACTGCTGTAGAACAGACGTCAGAAGCTCCGATAATAAATAAAAAAGCTTTCATTTTAGGAGCACCTTTTGTCAGGCTGCCTCTTGGGGAGTGTTTTGCTGTGGGGGCCAACATGAAACCCACTCAGAGCCCTCTACCATTAGTGTGATGCCTAAAGATTCCTCCCGTAGTGAACTTAACTGTACTGTGGGATTATGTACAGATCTTCTCCAGTTCGTGACTCCATTGCTCTGTTCCTCGATGCAGTAAAAGCCTGTTGAAGCAGTACTTCTAGCTTCCTTATGGAGGAGCTTCCACTGATTTCCTGTGCTTTTGAAATAAAAAACACCAATACTTCATGGATAACGCCACGATCAGTCAAATTGGAGGACGAGCCATACTTGTCATAGCGAGAGTGCAAGTTATGGTTTGTGTACTGAACAACAAAAAGTAAATTTCAGGGAGTTTTCGATTTTACTCTTTAACCATAACTTCACTTTAACTGTTTCGGTGAAAATATAAAGACTTGCATATTATTAATTACTGGGCATTGGACAGGTGTCAGCTGTCCTCCTCCTCCGTAGCCCATGGGCTGCAAAACTTGGGCTGCACAGTTTTAGAGACCAGAGAAGCACGAGACGGGGGTCAGCTACCGCAGGGCCTTGTCAAACTTTGGAACTGGACGTCTTTTCAGCTGTAAGCTGACCCCGGCCTGTTTAACCCTAAAAAGGAGGATGAAAAAGGCACGAGGCTAGCTGACTGCCCTCTGGGCTTCCTGGGTTAACTGTTAAGGAGACCAGGGACAGGTGACAAGTGCCCCAGCACCTGGCCCAGTTCATAGTTGTGAACAGGGGACTAGAGAAGCTTTCAGATCCCAGACCTTCTTGGCCCCATCCTTTCTGGATCCATGAATGACTGTGAAACGTGAAAGATGACTCAGTGCCCTGTTCGCCATTGCAAGCAGGACATTGGGTAGTTGCTAGCTGTACAACCTCATTAACTCTAAAAAATGAGGGTACAAAACACGCCTGTAACAGTTGTTAACTTTTTTTAGACTGTATAAAATACCACGGTAGAAACGCTGGTGAATTCGTTGGTGTTTTAGTGTTGCTTCGTCGAAGTCACCCAAGGATACATACAAAATAATGTCGGTGCTGTGGAAAAGAGAATATGAACAGGCTGTTAAGAGTAGAAGGTTGATCAGCTAGAAGTCAAATGCTGAAATAGAGAAGTATGGAGACAAGGCGCCACAGCTTTTAAAGGTAACTATCATAGGAACCCTTGGTACAGACAGTGCCACGGCTAACTTATATTTTTAAAAACCTTACGCAAGAGGGGTTCCAGGTTCCTGGACGTTGATGCTTGACAGGTGATTCAGTGAACCAGACTTTCTTTCTCAGTGGGATCGCTGCCATTTAGGAATTCGTCTGCTATTTTTCATGTCCAATTTTAGTTGATGGGGGGACCTTTCGGGTGTGACTGAAATTAAGATGCTGCATGATTGTTTAAAAGATAGAAATGGAAACCAACAGAAACCACCTGTTTACAGGCATAGGGAAGTAACAGATTTCCAAAAGACACGAAATCAGTCACGATAATCTTGTGTGTGATACACATTCACAATGCAAACAGTGTAACAGTTCATACTCAAATAAGTTGTCAGACATTTATTTAAACAGTGGTGTAGTGGTAATTGCTATCAGTATCCAAGTTTCCCATAGAAGTAAACAGGGAGCTGCTAGTTGCAAGTGCAGCAGAGAGTTTAGTACATGTGTTCAGTTGTCTGTTAAGATGTTAATTAACAAAATAAAGTTTTTACTCCAAAGAAATAGTATGGACAGTAGTTAATTCCAGTGCACTCTGAGCCTTATTTCTCAGGAAATTATTACTTTCCCATTGTGCATGGTAAGGAATTATAATATAACTATTTAAAACAGGCGAAGTGGAGGCACTTAGGAAGCATGTAGAATTTGGCGAGAAGAGAGAAGATTCTAAATTAGTAAATTAGCAGTTCTTTCCCTCTCAAAATTTACGGTTTCTCCACCTCATTTAGAAGTTGAGGAACCACTGACTGACAGCTGGATGGCCTCCGTCGGCAGTCATTGAAAGGGTCATTTGCCACAATACTGCTTCCTTTCTTGCATTAGGAGGACCACCTTATTTAGGGCAATCCGAAAAATTTACATATAAGTGGGTACACCATGCGAAGTGTGCTGGACCTAAGCTGGGAGCACAATGACTCCTCATGACAGGAGATGAACATCATCTAGAATGTGAAACTGAAAATGATTGCCTAAGGAAGCCTAATGTACTACTTTAGTACCTACCCACATCTCATTTACTGGGTTTGAAATGTGCCCTCTTGAAAGATCATTGAATTCGGTGATCATTATGCTATTTTCAAGTATTCTGATAATTTAACTATTTTGTAAAATATTTAACTATGCTGTGAGCTAGGTATAGCCCTGTTCCTTAAAGAGAGAATTCCTTTCCTCAGTAAGCTCTCAGAAGTATGGAAAATGGGGACCTTGGGAAGATTGGCACAGGAGCATGTCAGTCAGTGCCCCCTTTACCATACTTGGATTAGGGATTGATGGTGTTCTTTAACCACCAAATGTCTGTAATGTAAGGTGGATTTTTGGAGCGCTGCTTGTCACCCGTAATGGTATCTAGGTGCTGAGCAGGTGAAAATAGGTTTGTGTTGAGGCTGAGCCTGAACACAGGTAGTCTAAATGGTCCCACACAAAGATTAATTGAATAGCCAGGTCTTTAGCTTCTTGCAGAATTTAAAAGTGAAGAGGAGACCCTGAAGTGTTAGGGGAGGTCGTTCTAGGATTTCGCATCTTGGTAGGAGAATGATCGACCTCACTTGCTGCCTTTGCAGTTGTGGGATCTTATTGTGAATGAGAGTGATACTGAGCAAAGTTGTCTGGTGACTTGGTGGAAGTGAAGCTGGTGAATGAGGTATGTGGGTCCTGTGTTGTGTAGTGATTTGAATGTGTGTGATAAATTTGAACTGGCAGTACTTCTTGATAGGAAGTCAGTGGAGCTCTCTGAGGAGTGGTGTGGTGTGTGTTTGGTGCAGGAGGTTGATCACGAGTCTGGTGGCTGCATTTTAGATGGTTTGAAGTCTGTGAAGAAGATGGGTTGGGATGCCACAGTAGAGTGCATTGCCATAGTCTAATCTGCTTGTGATTAGGGCCTGCATGATGGTATGTCTGGTGTCCAGTAGTAGAGGTGAGAGCGGGTCCAAGATCGGCAGGGCACCAGGTGGCATCCCAATGTGAGCTCTTCTTTCAGAAGTTCAGCATTTCAGTTTTGTCAGTGTTGAGATTGAGGCAGTTTTTGTTCATTCAATTGGTCATACTAGCCATGCATTGTTTGAAGTCTGTCTTGGTGGTGTCATTGTCATCTGAAAGAGAAAAAAATGAGCTGAGCATTATTGGAAATTATATTTATTCCATGGGATCTGATGATGTTTCCCAGAGAAATCATGTATATGTTGAAAAGTGTGGGGCTGAGTGATGATCCCTGTGGGACTCTGTGTAGGAAAGTACGATCTTGCCTGGCATGTTACCCCCATTTTTACTTGTGTGTCAGTTTGTTTTTGCCTGTCTCACTGAGATCCTGCTAGCCAGGACCCCAGTGCTCATAGTTGTGGCCTGAATGTGTGTTCCCTGTGCAGTGCCTAACTGTGTCACTGAGGTTCTGCTAATCAGAACCTCAGTGCTTATGCTCTCTCTGCCTTTAAAATTGTCACTGTAGGCTAGTGACCATTTTCACCAATTCTAATTGGCACACTGGAACACCCTTATAATTCCCTAGAATATGGTACCTAGGTACCCAGGGTATTTGGGGTTCCAAGAAATCCCTATGGGCTGCAGCATTTCTTTAGCCACCCATAGGGAGCTCCAACAAATCTTACATAGGACTGTCACGGCAGCCTGAGTGAAATCACGTCCACATTATTTCACAGCCATTTTACGCTGCACTTAAGTAACATATAATTCACCTATATGTCTAACCCTCACTTAGTGAAAGTTAGGTGCAAAGTTACTAAGTGTGAAGGCACCCTGGCACCAGCCAAGGTGCCCCCACATAGTTCAGGGCAATTTCCCCAGACTTTGTGAGTGCGGGGACACCATTATACGCGTGCACTACATAAAGGTCAATACCCACATGTAGCTTCACAATGATAACTCCCAATATGGCCATGTAACATGTCTAAGATCATGGAATTCTCTCCCCATGCCAAATCTGGTATTGGGGTGCCAATCCCATGCATCCCTGGGCATCCAGCATGGACCCCAGGTACTGCCAAACCAGCTCTCTGGGGTTTTCACTGCAGCTACCGTTGCTGCCAACCCACAGGCAGGTTTCTGCCCTCCTGGGGTGTGGGAAGCTTCCATTGAGAGAGGGTGTTACACCTTTTCCCTTTGGAAATAGGTGTTAAGGGCTGAGGAGGAGTAGCCTCCCTCCGCCTCTGGAAATGCTTTGATGGGCACAGATGGTGCCCTCCTTGCATAAGCCAGTCTACACTGGTTCAGGGATCCACCAGCCCCTGCTCTGGAGTGAAACTGGACAAAGGAAAGGGGAGTGACCACTCCCCTGTCCATCAACACCCCCGGGTGGTGCCCAGAGCTCCTCCAGTGTGTCACACACCTCTGCCATCTTGAATCCAGAGGTGCGAGGGCACAATGAAGGCCTCTGAGTGGCCAGTGACAGCAGGTGATGTCAGAGATCCCTCCTGATAGGTGCTTACCTGACTAGGTGGCCAATCCTCCTCTGAGGGCTATTTAGGGTCTCTCCTGTGGGCTTCTCCTGAGATAACAAATGCAAGAGCTCACCAGAGTTCCTCTGCATCTCCCTGATAAAACTTCTCCCAAGGATCGACCTCTGACTGCTCCAGGACGCCTGCAAAACTGCAACAAAGTAGCAAGAAGACTACCAGCGACATTGTAGTGCATAATCCTGCCGGCTTTGTCGACTGTGTCCTGGTGGTGCATTTTTGGGGGGGCTGTCTGCCTTCACCCTGCACTGGAAGCCAAGAAGAAATCTCCAGTGGGTCGACGGAATCTTCCCCATGCTAACGCAGGCACCAAACTTCTGCTTCACCAGTCCTCTGGGTCCCCTCTCATCATGACGAGCATGGTCTCTGGAACACAGGAGCTGGATCCAAGTGACCCAGACAGTCCAGTGGTCCATCTGTCCAAATTTGGTGAAGGTAAGTCCTTGCCTCCCCTCACCAGAAAGTAATCCTGTGTAATGCATGAACTGCAGCTGCTAGGGCTTCTGTGCACTTTTGCAAGAAATCCTTCATGCACAGCATAGCCCAGGTCCCCAGCACTCCGGCCTGCATTGGTCAACTCACTAAGTTGACCACCGGCTTCATGGGACCCTCCTTTGTAGTGTTGAGACAACCGCCATGATCAGTTTTCATGAACCCATATTCAAGTACTTCTGTGGGTGCTGCCTTCTTCTACATGGGCTCTCTGTATTGCTGAGGAGCCCCTCTGTCTTCTCCTCCAAGAGGCGACCTCCTGGTCCTTCCTGGGCCCTGGCAGCACCAGTTTCTTTTGCAGTTAGCAAGGCTTGTTTGCAGTCTTTCTGCAAGGAAACCACTATGCATCCTCCAGCATTCTGTGGGACATTCTCTGTGCGAAGGAGAAGTTCCTGGCCCTTTCTGTTGTTGCAGAATCTTCAGTTTCTTTCACCCAGAGGCAGCCATTTTGCACCTTCATCTGGGGTTTAATGGGCTCCTGCCCCTGCTGGACACTTTCATGACTCTTGGACTTGGTCCCCTTCCTTTACAGGTCCTCAGGTCCATGAATCCGTCTTCAGTGCTTTGCAGTCAGTTGTGGTCTTTGCAAAATCTCCTATCACGACTTTAGTGTGTTTCTGGGGAAGTAGGGTCACTTTACTCCTACTTTTCAGGGTCTTGGGATGGGGTATCTTGGACACCCTTAGTGTTTTCTAACACTCCCAGCGACCCTCTACACAGCACACTAGGCCTGGGGTCCCTAAGTGATTCGCATTCCACTTTCTTGGTATATGGTTTGTGTTGCCCATAGGCCTATTGCATCCTATTGTATTCTACAGTGTTAGCACTACTTTTCTAACTGTTTACTTACCTGATTTTGGTTTGTGTGTATATTTTGTGTATTTTACTTACCTCCTAAGGGAGTATATCCTCTGAGATATTTTTGGTACATTGTCACTAAAATAAAGTACCGTTATTTATAGTAACTCTGAGTATTGTGATTCTTATAATATAGTGCTATATGATATATGTGGTCTGGTAGGAGCTTTGCATGTCTCCTAGTTCAGCCTAAGCTGCTCTGCTATAGCTACCTCTATCAGCCTAAGCTGCTAGAACACTACTAATCCACTAATAAGGGATAACTGGACCTGGCACAAGGTGCACATACCATCAGGTACCCACTATTAGCCAGGCCAACATCCTACACTCTGCAGATGAGGTTATTGTGTTCTGATGTGAAATACAAGAGCCCGACTTGTTGTGTTCTTCCGGAGAGGTTCTGGTCCTTATATTCCTGCTGTGTGTAGTCTGGTGATGAGTGTATGGTGGGAGATGGTGGTTAGAGCAATGGAGAGGTTGAGGTGGATGAAGGCGGTGGTCCCTCCACTGTCGAGGATGGTGTGTATGCCATCACTGGCAGCGATGTTGGCTGTTTTGGAGTTGTGGTTGTTTTGAAGTCCTTAATTGTGAGCCATCCAGAAGTTTGTGACATTCTAGGTAGTCCCAGAGTTGTCTGTTGTTGGTCTTCTTGATTACTTCATCTGGGAAGGGGAGCAGTGAGATAGGTTAGCAGTTGCTAAGTAATTCAGGGATATCTGAAGGTTCTTTGAGGAGGGATGTGATTTTGGCATGTTTCCAGCTATCTGGGAAGATGGCTGTGTTCAAGGAGGTGTTGATGATGGAAGTGAGTGCAGTACTGATCATGGCTTTGCCCAGTTTGTAGATATGGAGTCTGTGAGAGCCTCTGAGTGAACTATCTTCATTATTGCTGCAGTGTCCTTTATAGAAAGAAGGTCCATGCTGTCAGTTGGTAGTATTTTGTTGATGAGGTTAGCAGGCTGGGAAGATCAATGGGGGTGGCTGGGATTTATAGTTGCTAAAGATCTTGTTGATTCCTTTCTTAATGGAAGAAATGGGAGAGATTGTTGCAGAGAGTAGGGGTGATGGTTTGGGTTGCGGCTGTTGACTTGGTGAATTCCTTGACAATGGCAAAAAATACCTTGCAGTTGTTTGAGCTAGATTTGATTCTCAGGGTCAAGGCTATTTTCTTGGTTTCTTTTACATGACGTGATAGTGTCTCAGTGTGGCCTTGTGTGTGTTTCTTGTGTTGGTTCCTTGTGTGGTTCTCCATTTCCTTTTAAGTTGTTTGGAAATTCTCTTGGATTCGCTGATGTCAGCTTTGTACCAGTTAGCTTATTTGTTGGATCTTTTGGGTTTAGTGTTTTTCAGGGGTGCCAGGGTATTGGTGCAGGTGGTGATCCAGTTGTTGATGTTATGTGTGTCATCGATGAGGTTGTTGGTGTTGTCTGGGTAGTTTCTTTGGATGGCATTGAGCCATTCAATTTCTGTAACTTTCTTCCTGCAGCGCCTTGGGGAGTTGCTAGACTCCATAGGAGTGGTTGGTGGCCCTGTTATGTAGAAGTGGACAATGGAGGGGTCTGTCCATGTGAGTGGACTGCTGTGGTTGACTTTAACCTTGTTGCTGTAGGAGAAGATCGGGTCCACGGTTTGTCCAGTGATGTGGGTAGGGCCTTGTACGAGCTGGGTTAGGCCAATGTTCTGTAGACTTTCGAGCAAGAATGTGGAGTTGGAGTCCATGGGGTCATCGTGATGTAAGTTGAGAATGACCAGTAGTATGAAGACTTTGGTGCCCATGGTGAGGCTTGCGTTGAGGTTGGTGAGGAGGTTGCTGAAGTTGGTGCGAGGTCCTGGAGACCAGTAGGCAAGGGTACCTTTGGTAGTGGTTTTACTGTCCATCTGAAGCTTGAAGTCCATGTGTTCCTTAAAAGTGGCTTCTTGGTGAGTGCAAGAGGTACATTTGATGGTGTTTCTGTGATTGACAGCAAGTCCTCCTCCTGGTTTATGGGGCCAGTCCTGGAGCAAAACTTTGTATCCAGTAGAGATGGTTGTGGCAATGTCCAGCACCAATGTGAAGTTGAGCTAGGTTTCAATGAGGACAAGGACATCCAGTGTGCTGGAGAGGTTCCCAACTTTCAGTGGAGTGCGTTCTGAGTGAGCATGTGTTAAGCAACATGCATGTGAGTGAGTGCTGCACAGAGTGGGTGTGTGGTGTTGTGTGAGTCTTGAGTTCTGACTTAGTGAGTGGTGCTGTGTGTGTGGGCACTGGGAGCAATGTGTGGAGGCAGGAGCAGTGGCAATTTGAGCAGGCAAAGGGGCTCACCATGAACTGAGGTGTGGTTCAGACAGGCGCAGAGAGGCTTGCCTTTGGCATGCTCACTTCATGCCTGCTGCAGGCATCTGCTGTAAGTACGGTCTTGGAGAGTGGGAGGCAGTGGGCAGGCTCAGCAAGAGCAGGTAAGTCCGATGAGATGATCAGCAAAGTCCGGCGGTGTCCAGAATAAGGCCTGGGTGAAGGGGGAGTAGCAAGATGGGAAAACGCTACCAGTCGAGCAAGTCGGGGTTTGCAAAAACTGACAGAAGAGACAAGATGCAAAACAGAGCAGTAAGAGAAGCAAAAGATGCAAAAACGGACAGTTAATAGGAATAAAGAATTCAAAAAGAAGCAATTAAACATAAATGGGGCAGATAGAACAGACAGCACAAACAAGAAAAAGTAGTTACTACATTGAGGGCAGAACGAGCAGCTAACAAGAAAAAACGACAGGCGACAGACACCAACATGAGTCAGAAGGGCAAGGTAAGGTCAGGGTTGCACTGAAGCAGAAGAGAGATGACTGGGCACCTACACGTGTTGAATCAGGACGTATGTGATGTGTCAAACCTCTTCTTAGCAGATCTTGACTCACAGAAGGTAATATCACGTACAGTGATTGAGGAGGTATTTTCCACCTCACCTTCTGACTCACAAGTAACATCTGCCTGTAAGATTCCTATAAAAAAGAGATCTGGGTCGCTATCCTCTTCATGGTGTACCCGCACTTCTACTGCTCCTGTGAGTTGTACCAATTGTCTCCTGCTTCCTACATGCAAGAGACAGTCTCAGGGAATGACTTCCTGTTGAAGACGATGAAGGCAATAATTAACCAAGCTCTACACAAAAATATACCCATGCATAACACCTAGAGGCCACAGGTCAAGGAAATGCAGTACTTGAGAGTGGTGTTGCCAGATGGGGTGTGACTAGCAGATGGGGTGGAACTGTACATGAGCTCATTTTTGTTGCAGATCCATGCTTTCCTGCCATACTCCTGACATATGCCCACCCCAAAGCTCTTTTGTCCCTCTGCATATGTTACCAATATTCCTGCTTTCTGGTTTAGCATCCCTGCAGTTTTAAACACATCATCCGCAGAAAGAAGACCCACGTCACGACCTCCCTGGCCTAACACAGAAATTAGCAAGGGGTTATTTCAACTTTAGTGCCAGGGTCTGATAATAAACCCTCTGCATACTTGTGTAAATAGATACTTTGAACATCCATTCAGCAGACAATGGTGCTCATTGTTTGGGTTTCAGCTCTCAAGCTGTGCCCTATCCACCTGCCTTTTTCATTTACACTGAGGCGTTCACGAAGACGGGATAAGAAGGCGAACATGGCAAATTAATCTCTTACTGAATCTTTTACTGGCCCCAAATGTGATATGAACCTGTGAGGGAATGCATGCACATGTTAAATCTAGAAGGAAAAATGACTCAGACACCGAGCTCTGCCTCAGTCCAATTTAGATGTTGCAGAGCATGAATTACCACTTCCATTTATAACGCTGAGAGAAGTGTTACCTTTTCTGAGAACGTTGAACTATTATAGACTGCAGACCACTACTATTGCGAACTGCAGGTGCCTGAGAACAAAATATCATCGAGAGAAATCCAGCCATCCGCCCTCCTTCTTAGTAGTGAGACAGTTCAATAATGATGAATTTTATAAGCCTGGGGATGAGACGGCCACTGCTTTGTGTAAGGCTGGGGATCAAAACACCAGCCTTACCACTCTCCAGCTTCAGCCGTCCCTTTGATGTCCTGTGCTGAAACGCTGCCCGTGATCCAGGCAGAAGCGAGGATTAGCCGCCTGTATTCTACCACCTGAGAAGTCAGGGATGTTTACTGAAGAAGCATGCCTGTTTTTCTGTAGCTGCTGCCAAAAAAGGATATGCGGTTCTAATGCACATCGTCAGCAGAGCCAAGACTGTCTCCCTTCAGTTTACAAATTCAGTGACTCTTCCCAGCACATAAATATTATGTTTGAAATGTCTTATTTCACTGATTTGCTGGAAAGAGGCACCTAAAAGCTCTTTTAAGGAGGTGCAGAGCGCCGTGGCCGACAGAAACTGTCAGGTTTGATGAAAGAAAATGGGCACACCAGCACATTCGAGACATCTTTGAAGGAATGCTACAAGAAGGTGGCACATGCATCGTGCTGTTTTGGGCCACATCGGAGTGCATTTTGCAAGGTGAAAAGAAAGGCATCCTGACATAAGCAGATGCAAAACACGGGAGCCATCATGTAGCATTAAATGTCTAGATGGAACGTGCTGTGAGAAGTGACATGATGCCCCTGGAGGGCCCCGTAGCACTGCAGTGAAATGCTTCGGAGCGTTTTCGCTCTTTAAACGTATTTTCGTTGAAGAACTGGTTAGCGCGTGCAAAATCACAGAAGAACGGAGGCCGGTAACATGGTAACCGTTTTATCCAGTTAATTCTGCTGCCCTTGCTTTAGGCAAGCTCCTCTTCTCAAGCAACCCAGAGTAAACGTTTCTCTTCTATCGGAGACAGGTTCGAATGCAATTAATTCGGAGCAATTTCCAAGATGTAAGACATGTCCCCTTTTAAATTCCCCAGTTTTTGTAATCACCCAGAAACTATATTTAACGGTCGATTAAAATTCTGCCAATGCATGCTAGTAATAAATTATGTAAATGCCCTAAGTGCTAAGTCCCCTACATGCAAGGAGAAAGGTATAAATATCCACAGTGGCTTCTCTAGAAGTGATTTTCAGGGAGGCATACAAGGGGTAACAGATATAAGAAAACTGGTTCCCTTACAACGGGCAATCATGTGGTTTGTGCGCATATCCATTTCGTTTAGTTAACTAACCACAAAAGCATACACAAATACAGACATTCAATAAAACAATAAAAAGTAATGATACAAAAAACAGCAGCAGTAAAATCTAAAAACGAATAAGAATGTGCAAAATCAGCAACACAATACATCGCCCACACCCTAAGATGTATCAGATTTACACTCCATACTATTCCTTAGCCCCACTGCCACGTTTAGGAGGTTAAAGACACTCAAGACCACATCTCCCTCCAGCATCTGTAAGTACATGACGGCCGGCCTGACTTGTACACAATTAGCCCTTTTTAAAATAGGTACAAGATAGGCCCTACTGGGCAACTTCTAAAACGGGCAGAACATAGTAAAGTGCAATGTGTCTTGGGAGAGTTGAAACATAGCCACAGGGTTCTAATTTCTGCCCTCTATTTGCACCCCGAGGGAGGGCCAGCAAAACATGAAATAAATCCATTCTAATAAAAAACAATCATGTCTATTCTTTACCCACAGCAAATAAGGTTCCATAAAAGGTACGGGGTTGAGCAAAAATATGTTGCCGGAAATACGGTTTGGTGAGTGCCAGGTTCGCTCTTTCCACTTGCCTATTCATAAAAAAACACTCTTTAGCTCAGGTAAAATCTGCTTTACAGATACCCTCCTTAGAGCTAAAAAGTTCACCTCTCACCTAGTTCTGAAAAGCATCCCTGATATACTTGAGCCAGGGGATATGGAGAGCACAATCAAATGACAGTCTCTCAGAAATTCCTTGCCTATTCTTAAACCCGGCCTGAGCCAAACTTTCAGCCAGAAAGCAAGGAAGCAAAAGGCTATCAGATCAGAAAGAAAGCCAACGCCTAGCTCCTAATGTACTGACACCGCATAGATGATTTGGGGAAGACAAAGGAGACAGCACAATAACCTATTTTCCACCACTTGCAATTTAGAGAGGTTATCATGCCCCAATACCTCGCTGCCATATATGCGTGTTGGCCCTATAGATGTGCAGCAGGGCCCTAACTGGTCTACCACCCAGCCTTGTAGCGAAGCTAAAGATTGCAGCTTTAGCACACACCAAACCCTCACATTTCTTATGCATTAGAGGGAGCCAGCTCAAAGCTGAGTCAAAAAGAAGGTCCAAATAAGAGAACTCTCTGCTCTTGGTAGTTATAGTTAGGACCTAGTTCACATAGGAAGAGTGTTTTTTGTTTTGCCAATAACTTTGGTGCCTTTTGATAAATCTTCAGAACATTTTTAAAACGTACACTTCATTCGGTTCAGCTATTTTCTTCAAAGTTTCTGGGTGACCCATCAAGCGGGGCGAGAAAAAGGGAAGTGCCAAAACCCATTCTTCCCGTTCATTTTTCTATAGGATCTTCAGACACATCTGCAGCCCAAACCTCTGAACAGAATTACACAAAATTTGGCAGGAAGTTAGATCTTGGTGCTCAGATTATGCTTTTTGTGATTTGGTGGGAATCGTTCAGTAGTTTTGAAGTTATAGATATCTAGGGATGCAGAGGATCCAGGGATCTGCACTCAGATCTGGTGATCCAGGGGGAAAAGCAAGGCTCTGATTGTCTGGCCGCAACCTGACAGAAAAGTTGCGGCCACCATTTTGTTTGTCGCATCAGCTCGGGGGGGGGGGGCGGGAAAAGAAGAGTGCAAAAACACATAAGGGGTCAGGATACAGGTATCCTTGCCCCATAGGACACATAGAAGGGTCCCTTAGCGACCTCCGTGGGCAAAAAACTGCCAAATGTATATTTTTTTAGGTCCAATCTGCGTATCCATTGATCCATGCATTGGAACCACAGATCCAGAGACACTTTAAAAAAAAAAAAAAAGCAATCAAAACATCCAACCTCATGCTGCGCATGGCTGAAGGCCGTGCACAGCTTGGGTTTGGATACATGGAGGAGGGTCGGCCGCTGGGCCTAGCCATAGGCCAGGCCCTGCAGCCAACCTTTGCTGCACATGGCCAAAGGGCGTGTGTGTCGCTGGTTTTATTTACATGTGTGCTTGCTTAAAAAACCATAGAAATTCACAGAAAAAAACAAAAGTTACAGAGACGTTCTAGTTAGGTTCTGAATTTACTTGCACAGAACTATAGAAAGTCAGTAGTCATAGTTATAGTTAACTCAAATAACTATAACTCGCGCCCGAGGGTAACAATAGGTCGCGCTTTTGCCATACGCAGCTAGTCACTCCACATATCATATCATTTATGTCACCTTTGGCATCATTGATATTATCACTGCAACATTTGCAATAAAATTATTGAAGAGGAAAGTGTGGATGGGAGGGCGCGAGTTATAGTTACCTTAGAGCGTGAGTCATAGTTACTTGAGGTAACCATAACTAAAATTGTTTTTTAACATATAGTAATTGTCATTACTATAAGTTAATTCAACTACCTCCACCCACAGGCTTTGGCTGTGCGTGCCAGTGGTTGACCCCAAGCCCTGAGGCCTACCCCCTATAAGCACCCAAACTTGCACCATGCACAGACTTCACCGTTGTACAAGGGAGATTGCCCGCAAGACCTGGCCTGCAGCCAACTCCCCGTAACCACTCAACCCCATGCTGTACACGGGCCTTTGGCCTTGCACGGTGTAAGTTGACTGTGGCCTCTCTGGGTATGATAATAGATGTGAGAGGATGTATCTAGGGTGAGAGTGTCTGTCAGATTGTCTGGGTTTGAGAGTGCATACATCAGTGTTTTAGTGGGTGCGCCAGTGTGTGCATGGGTCTGTGACAGGGTGCATGAGAGTGTGAGTGGGTCTGTGAGTGGGTGTGTAAGTGTCTGAGCAGGTCTGTGAGTGGGTGTGTAAGTGAGTGGGTGTGTACGGGTCTGACTGGGGCTGTGAGTGGATGCAAGAGGGTCTCAGTGAGTTTGTGAGTGGGTGCATGAGTGTCTAAGTATGTACGTAAGTATCTCAGTGTGTGTATGAGTGGCAGAAAGAGATTGAAAGACAGAGAGAGAGAGAAAGGGAGTGAGAGGGAGACAGACAGTTTTTTAGGCTTTGATGTATGATAATTCAAAATTACATATTTTTGTTTAATTAAAACATGAAAATAAATTTTTACATTTTAAGTAATAAAATCACCTTTAAATTTTATTTAAACATTAGAAAATTAAAAAAAGAGGGAAACAAGTTCAGCTGGACTCTAACCCTCAGTGCAAAAGTCCTTGACTTTCACACTGAGCTTTTTTTTTTTTTTACATTAGTTTATTTGCCCTTTTAGGGATATCTGGGACCATGGGGGATCCCTCCAGGGCTCCGCTGCGATACCTATGTGTATTTTCTTTTAATTTTATTATTGAAAAACAAGCCCTTTACGGGCTATCTGGGACCGCAGGGGAGCCCGGTCCCTACATTAAACAAAAATGTAATTAAAAAAAAAAAGCCCTTTATGGGCTACGTGGCACTGCAGGGGAAGCCTTAACGCTTCCCCTGCAGAGCCATTGCTTCAGCAAGCACGGTGCTGCTTTGACAGCAGCTCTGTGCTTGCTGAAACATTTCATCCCTGTCCTCTGAATGCGTGCATGGGACAGAGATGAAGCTTCGGATTTTGATAGCGGAACCTGTTTTAAAGGTCCAATGTGAAAACCAGAAGTGTTTGCTGTGGCTTGGCTGCAGAGGACCAACCACCCTCAGACACACCTGCCTCTGCAGCAGCTAAACCCCTCCCACAACCTCGCAATAGGGAGACATCCATGTAAAAATCCAGGTGGTGCGGATGGCAAGACAACCACCACTTCCAGCAAGAAACCTCATCATTAATGTCCTCCTTTGTGTGTCACACATTCACTCTGTTGACTGATCCTGAATCCTATTCCATTTCTGATGAGAGGAGTACTCGGGACTTTGGACTCTCGATGGTGTGGCATCTACTCCTATTATTTCATTCACCATGACTGACCCTTTCACTTATTATTTATGTTATTTTTTCCCACAAGTTTGTTTAGCACTGTAATAAATTCACCAGTCGCAAACTCACTGTCTGTTGTCTTAAATTCAACATTTAGTAATGTAGATATGTAAGAGTATGTGAACCATACAATAAAAAAAAGGCTACTTTTGGAAGCAGGGATATGTTGCATGTACACAGTGTCCAGCTCAGGATTACAACAATTCCACACAAACACAATCATGCAAGTGTCTTGTCAAAGAAGAACATGTATTACATTGTTCAGGTCATAGACTGTCAGTATGTCTGAAAAATAGCAAATCAAACATGATTGAATCATACTGGGTAAATGATCAAATGTACAGGTACAGACCTACAGACCAGGGAAGGAAGGGGTATATCAGACATTGTCCTGTAGAAAAGGGAAACCTGAAATTGATTGATGTCATCAGCTGAAGTCATATCACCTACCCCACAAAAGGAATCCAACATCATTTAATGTAAGACTCAGACAGATGACAGTACAACAGTTTGTGATCACACAGTCATTACATTCCAGCGCGTCTGGTATAACACAAATAAATGTCAGTGATGTGCCACAGGCACTGTGGCCTACAATGATGAAACCCATCAACAGCTACATATTGTTCATACAAAAAGAGTGTTTAGCCATTGTGAAGGGAACCTAACATGCATTCAGCCTAGATGACACCATGATGCACCAGGGTCATCACACAACAAGGTACATGTCCAAAGGAGTCTTCAACACCTCCACCCTATTACTGTGCAAGCTGTCTTGGCACAAGTCTTGTACACCCAATGTCTGTGACCTACATTCCCAGTAACAATCCATGCCCCCTTTGTATGTCCTAACAGAATCATACCCCTGCCAAAGTCACAACTCAGATATGTCCGAATGAGGATGTCATGGGGAAGGTACCGGAACAAAAGCAAAAACAAGGAGTATAGTTATGAAACAATATATATTACACAATTCACATAGCAAACGTCTGGACAATGCACTCCTTGTAATAAATCTCACTCAAAGCAGCAATTCCAAAATGTGATTGTGTCAAAAGCTTCCTCATCAGACACACTTTGCCAATATTTGCCAGAGCTTCAAATTCTGAACTTTTGCAACAAGAATACTCCTCACATAATCACAATAAGAGTTCATTGTACAGTCAAAGTCATGACAACTCATGACATACTTACATTCATGAGAAGAAGTTGCTGATGAGATCTTGCCGCAAGTCAGCTCCTTCCTCTTCACCACTATCATCTTCATTTGGCATTTCCTGATTTTCATCTGGTGGCAACACAGGCTCCCCCTCCTCTGGGATGTAAGAGATGTTAGTTTGCAGGGCGATGTTATGGAGCATGCAGCATGCCACAGTAATTTGACATACCTTTGCTGGTGAGAAGAGGAGGGCTCTACCAGTCTTATTCAGACAGTGAAATCTGCCCTTCAGGAGTCCAAAAGCCTGTTCAACTGGCTGCTGTCTTCTTCCATGTGCCTCATTGAAGTGGACTTCCTCTGGCGTAGTTGGATTCCTCAGCTGTGTTAACAACCAAAGACAGTTGGGATATGCTGAGTCTCCTGTTTTGTAAAGTGACATAAGTGCCATAATGAGTCACACACTTCCTGATTGTTGCACCTGACAATGAATACACAAGATCATAACAGATGTAACTTACCAACAAGCCAGGCCACTCCGGTTGCAGTTGTGACATCAGCTGGGGATGGTTGCTCTTCTGCATAACAAAGGAATCATGGGCTGAACCTGTGAACAGGGTACAGAAATTTACAGATCTGACAGGCAGACAACATGGATGTTGATCAAATGGAAGTTCTTCCTGTTGCAATAAACTTGTTCACTGGCATGCAGTGGTACCAATGCAATATGGATGACATCAATGACCCCCACAACATGTGGGAGGTGACCAAATCCATAGAAGTCAACCTTCACAATAGCTAATTCCTCACATCTGGGAAACCTGATATAGCTCTCAATGTGTTTCATCATTGTTAATAGCATGCCTTTTAAAACACCACTGAACATAGGTTGTGACATACCACTAGATATTGCCATCGTATATTGAAATGAGCCTGTGACCAGGAAGTGTAATACTGCCATGAGTCTGACAAAGGGTGGTAAAGATGTTGAATTATTGTTGTAAGGCATGAGATCAGGCTCCAACTGACGACATAGATCTTGGATTGTTTACCTTTTCAGACAAAAGTGCTTCATTATGTCGCATTCTTCCATGGTCTAGAGGTCTGGAAATGGATGGTAGACTGTAGGTTGTCGCATACACTCTCTCCCAGAGTACCTATTAGTGGAATGAAATGATTTGGAGCATTAGTCACTGTGTCCAGACCAACATATCTCATGAGTAAGACCAATGTCATGTGACAAGACATCATTAACTGGAAATACATGACACTCATTACACATCAAAACTGTCTACTACTTAAGCTCAAGCTATGACCCCCATGGTTGTCCAGACATCTATATACAACATATATGTGCACATCACACACCTATCTGCTCATTTTGTGCCCCTTGATACTGTAAAGTATGTTCCGACTGCCAAAAATAATATCACCGGTGAGGTACAGTGCACTGAGGTTATATGGCATCTGTGACCAGCAGCACACTATATTGATGATTGTGTAGGAGAATCTACACACCAAGGGAGCTTGACATCTGTGGAGAAGCTTTACACACTAATAGATGTTATGATGCATTTAACAGTCACCAAACTGCCAAAATGGAGAATGCTTTACCTAGCTTATTGGGCTTTAGGAACCTTTGCACTGGCAGAAGTTGACTGTGCAGTGGGAGGGTTCTAACCACAGAAAACACAGCCATAGGCTAACGTTGTTGCCTGTGATAGTCGCAGCCCAATGGCTGTGCCCATTGACGGTGATGACCTCGTACATGGCGTGCATGTATGCCGCGGTTTGGACAGTAAGGGCCTGATGTAGCAAACTTTTGCGAGTCGCAAATGGCCTGAATCGCTATTTGCGACTCCGCAAAATCGGAAATGGGATGCAAAAATCCCATTTCCAACTTGCAGACAGCGATGCCGACCCGCAAATAGGAAGTCGCAATTTGCGAGTCGCAAACCATATGCAATAGCAACTCACAAATTGCGACTAGTCGCAAAAAGCCCATTTTGCATGTCCAATTTACCACTAACTCAGAGCAGGTGGTAACCATTACCAAAGTATAAAAGGAGACCCAGAAGGCATCTGGGTTACTCAAGATGGCGGAGATATACCTGATAGGAGTGAGGAGGAGAGCCCACGCAGACCAGCAGAGGAGGAGGAGGAGCCAGAGACAGGAGAAGATTTACAGAACAAGGCAGACACTCTTCCAGCAAACTGAGGAGGAAATATACGATAAATATAGACTTAGCAGCGCAGCTATATTAGATTTAATTGAATTGCTCAAACCACAGCTAAAACGCCCGACTATGCGTGGCTGCGCCATCCCTATGTATGTGCAAGTGCTATGCTCACTGCACCTCTTGGCCTCGGGGAGCTATCAGGGGGTAATTGCTGTGGCAGGTGGGGTATCCCAAAGTGCATTATCAAGGTTCCTCAGGGCATTCCTAGATGCCTTACTCACACACATGTCCCAATACATATACCTACCCAGGAATGAGGCAGAAATTAACAGCACCAAGTTGGACTTTTACCCGATTGCCAAATTCCCCCATGTCATAAGGTGTGTAGATGGGACACATATTCAAATATGCCCTCCTGCAAACCTGGAATATCTGTTCCGCAATAGAAAGTGTACCCAGTCACTCAATATTCAGGTTGTTTGTGACGCCCATTATGTCATCACTGACATGGTTGCTAAATTTCCAGGTAGTACTCATGACTCCTACATTTTTAGGCACAGTGGGATACACCAACGCCTGGAACGTGGGGAGTTTGGAGACGGATACCTCCTAGGTAGAGCTGCATACACCTTGTAGACATGCACACAGATCAATGTGCACACCAACCAGGACTTTCTAACAGTGTACTTTTTGTGCTCAATGGATACTGACTCCGTACTTAACACCCAGCAATGAATGTGAGAGGCGATACAACAGTGCACATAAGAGGACCAGGAACCTGATAGAACGAACCTTTGGATTGCTGAAAGCACGGTTCAGATGCCTTCACCGAAGTGGAGGTGCCCTCCAGTATACCCCCATAACGGCATTCAAAATAGTTGTCGCATGCGCTATCCTGGACAACATTGCCACCCGACGTGGGCTACCTCTCACCCCTGCAGACCCAGATTCTGAGGATGATGAGCAAGAGCAACCACATCACCATCATGGGGATAGGAGCATCGCAAATCAAGGCAGACTGAGACGGGAACACATTGCAACCCAATACTTTGGAAGGTACGTGCCAACTTCTACCATACTCACCAACTGAACAAGCACTCCATTTGTTAAGTGGAACAAAAAAATGATTTAATATGTGCAAAAACCAAACTAAATACAATGAAAAACTGTTCAGGGACTTCAAAAAGCCCACCTGGCATGGGACACATTGCCATAATGTGCCCCAACATCAGGGACAGTGGTTAGTTCACAGCCTACGGCGGCCTCTGTCAGCCTGGCTGGTACCAGGTTGCTCAGCAGTGCTCTGCCTCGTACTCCCACTCCGGAGCACCCTGGTGTCACCAGCAGAGACACTGCTGATAGTGGAGCCCTCCTCGCTGTCTTGTGGGGTGTCCCCTGTACCCCTGGACACCTGCTGTGCCTCCATGAGGTCTATCTCATGGGTGATCCGGCCCAGGCCCCTAGCCACATCACCCGCAAAGTGGCCCATTTCAACCTGGAGGCCGACTGTTCTCCTTGACAGCCCAGTAGTGTTCACTGCCAGTCTGCAAATAAAGGAGGCCATCCTGTCCAGCCTTTGCAGCAGCTGGCGGTTCCTGCGCCGCGCACCCTCACTCTGTGTAAGCAGTCCAGCCACCAGTTCACGCATTGACAGGGCTAGGTCACCAGTGTTGTTGCCAATTACCTCCAGTTGTGCATGAACCTGCTGCATGCTGTTTGCATTGTTCCTTACGAAGCGCTGCAGAACCCCACTAATCCGCTCTAACAGTTGATTCTGCAGGCGCTGACCACGTAGCAGTTGTGCCTCTGTCGGTGTGGTGGATGGAAGCCCTGACTCTGCCTGCAGCCCTGCTCTCCTCATCCTGCGTCGCCTGCGCAGCGGTGGAGGCCCTGTGATGTGTGATGTGGCACTCCTGGTTGTTGCTGGTGCAGGCTCCGAAACCACTGTTGCAGCGGGTGTTGCCATAGAGGGGATGGTTTTGGTGGTGCAGGTGGGAGTGGTGGCTGCTCCTGTTGTCTCCTCATGGGGCTGGCTGACCAGTGGCACCTGGCTGCTGTGGTTGGTGGTGGTGTCTTGTGGGAGACCTGTGGGACATGGGGAAAACACTGTCAGTGTCTACTATCTGTTGCACACTTCCTAATAAACATTTGCCTATTAACTGCCTACTTGACTACATTGCCCATAATGCATCATGCTGGTATCTGCTACTCTGAAATGGAGCTATCTTGGTTGTGCATGCCCCTGTGTACATGGTGGGCGGGGGTATGGCATTGATGGGGGTACAGGCATATCACATGGTACTCACCGGTTGATGTTCTAGGCTCAGAGGTGTCCAGTTCTCCAAATCCAGTTACAGACTCCGGCTCCAGGGTCTCCTCCACCCTTTCCTCCAGGGGTGTGGGTGGTGGTATGGAAGATGGTCCCCCTCCTGTGCCTCTCATCTCCCGGAGCCTTTCTGCCGCCCTCTCCTTGGTCCGGGAGCGGAGGTCGTACCACCTCTTCTTTATTTCATCCACACTCCTGTGGCTGACCCCCAGGGAGTTTACCCTCTCCTGAATTTCCTGCCAAATTTGTTTTTTGGCAGAGTCTGGCACATTGAGGGCTGCCTTCCCAAATAGCTCATCATAGTGCAGACAGCACTCCTCTGTGAGCACCTCCAGCTCCTTCTCTGCAAACTTCAGCTTTCTCTTTCTGGGAGTGTCAGCCATGGTTGCTGTTGCTCTGTTAGCTGTGCAGCAGTTAAAAAGGGTGTGGTCCTCCCTCCTCCCAGGTGTATTTGTAAACTTCCTGGCTGTGATGTCATCATCATGTGCCAGGAAGTGTTTTCCAGAGTGTTCTAGAGTGGTTTCTGGAGTGTTCTGCAGCACCTGCATTCAATTTTCAGCACAGTCGCAATTTGCGACACCCACTCGCAAATTGCGAGTCCGTTTTTTGCGCGGTCGCAAAAAGCGACCTCGCAAACAGGGGACTTGCTATCTGCCGTGCGACTCTGGGTGCGAGTCACAATTTGTCCCCGCAAATTCTACCTGCATTCCAGTTAGCGACAATCAAATTGCGAGTCGCACATGCTCGCAAATTGTGAGTCGCTAATTTTTTTGTACCTTCATCTGGCCCTAATTCACTTGCCTCATGACACTGCTGCCATCAACACCTCCACCACTTCAGTTGGTGTGTGTCACCTCTGGGAGCAATCATGCCAGACCAAGCAGGTGAAAGGACCCCTGCCTTCTCTCCAGTGCTCTATGGCTCATCAGAGGGACAGATAACTAACTCACATACATTTTTGACTATATTCAAAACCATCCTTTTCTTCCTCACAGGCTAAAATGTGCCCCTGAGTCCCAGTGAGTTATCTGAGTGCCTAATGTCACAATCAGTGGTCCATACATAGGATGTACAGGGTGTGGATTGTAGAGCTCTGTACTCTGAGTATTTCAAATGACCATTGTGTTGGGTGATATGTGATAATCTCTTGATCCTCCTTGTATTGGATTCATATATCTATGTAAATGAACTTAACAGCCAAACAACAATATATCTGATACCACAGTAAATGTATTTGTATTACAGCATGATCTGTGTATGCATACTGTTTGAGTCAGTTGAGGATGTTGTTAGCAACATGTAAAGTCCCACAAATCACTCAGCCAAGATCAGGCCTTGGCAAACTGTGGTATGAGAGCAATGTAAACTTCACTGAGCCTTTCCAAGTGACACACAACCCTGAACTCTCCTATAGGATGGCCACAGGATGTATTGTAATGAATGGAAGTGATGGAAATGTAGTATTAATGTAGCTTCTGTATGCTAAGCCTTTTTGCAGTATGGGATATAGCCCAGGGTGTTGTACAGTAACCGAGGCACTGGGTCCACTCCCTGTAGACCTTCTGGTCTTTGGATGTAGCCAAAATGAGTCTTCAGAAGCACGATTTGGCCTGAACGTGTTAACATTGACTAAATCTGGAATGGAGACGGAGGTAACCACCTGCCTGGTAATTAATTTCCATTGACCCTCACTGTCAATGTGCGTCATTGCCTAATGGCAGGCCCCTTACTCACACACATCTGTTGCCAGCTTTCCAGATGTCATGTTTGTACAGTACAGGCCTATTGCACAAGAGACAATCCCACAGTGCAGATAGGTGGTTAATGAAGGGGAGATCATGACATGTGAATCACTAGCTTTGTTACATGCAACATGCAACCAATTAGGCCAAACATAACTTGGTATGTTGAATGTTATCTCTGTAGGAGTGCCACATATGGTAAGAGATGTTTCCTGTGATGCCAGTACATACAGCACAAACCCACTCAGAAGTTGTATAAGATTCCATTATGAAGGCCACATTTCCAAACATCCACAGAGAAGAAGCTTTCAGTGATACCCGTGCCAGCCCTTTCACTGCCACCTAAGTCTTACGATGTAGTCTGTACCATGCTAGTTGCCTGTAGGGACTGTATGCAGTGATTCAATGTGCCTGGTTGTAAAGGTCTCTGTACAGACATGCACAAGTAGTTCAGAAGGTCACAATGGTGTGTTGTGTTTCCAAGTGGCTCACATCACAGTACATGTTGCTTTGCATGTTGCTTAGCCCTGGTCTACATGACGTTAGCGGGCTTGCTTAGTCAGGTTAGACCATGACCAGGTTTGAGGATTGTCAGCAGATGATTAAAAAATTGTGCTGTACATTGTTGTCACTGTACTTATCACCACAAATGTTACATGTTTCACTCTCATTAGAGCTCTTCAGAGGGGTTTAGCTTTGTCCAGACACAAGGGAGCACCCAGTATAAGTTAAAAAAAAGACCCTTTCAGGGTTAGAGTGACGCCTTACTAGAGCTGCTTTCCACCTAAATTTGGGAACTTCCCAGAGTTCTCCTTTGTTTTTTGCATAATTTATGTGTCACTCTAACCCTGAAAGGGCCTTGTTTTGCTATTAATATATATATATATATATATATACATATATATATATATATATATATATATATAAACATACTATATATACACACACATAATATATATATATAGTTAGCTTTGCAACATTACTTAGCCCCTCCTCCCACCTGTGCCTCATTTTAGTACGGGGGATACATATGGGGCTATGGGTTAGCACCATTTTTTACATGGGAACTCCTACCATGCATCTCATTGACACAAGGTAGGTTCACACATCTAAAAAATTGTGCAAACTCCAATATTTTGACATTAGACATGTTTAAAATCAAAATATAAATATGGACTTTGTTTTGCGCCGAATTGGTGTTAAAAAAATGACGCAAATTTGGCGCAAATGGAGTATAAATATGCCCCTAGGTCCTAACTAATAACTACCTACAGGGTGCCGCCACTATGTAATATATATATATATATATATATATATATATATATATATATATATATATATATACCAACAAGAATTGCTGCACTCCCAGAGGTAAGGATTAGCAGATTCCATTTATTCACAGAGCAGCACTTCAAACACCACTAAGTGTTTCAACATTTCGTCTTCCTCAGAAGGTTGTTTTAGTTTGTAGGCACACATGGTTCTCATTTACCTGCCTTATATAAACACAGGGGCATTCTGGGACTTATAGTTCAAAGTGACACTTTCAGAGTCCTTCTTTAAATGTTGCTAATCAATATTTGCATTCTGCTCATTTCACAAGTAAACATACTATGAGAGGTCATAACAGTTTATTATCACAGCGAACCGGGAAAGGCTCCTAGCTTAGATGAAATACCGTCTGATCTGTTCAAATCTGATCTCAACCTCTGGGGCCCCTATGTCAATAGTGTGTCGAATGCCATCCTGGCGGGTGGTAGTCACCCCCGCTCTTGGAAAGGAACAATAATTGTCCAATTAGCCTGCTAGACAACTTGCAAAAAATATTTTGCTATCAGGTCCTGAGTAAGCCAAAGCACTGAATAAAGGAAAATGGAGCCCTTAGCCATTTGCAGGCAGGCTTCAGGCAGATGACAAGCACAGTTGACCAGGTCTTCCGCTTCCTACCTATCAAGTGGAAGACGGTGGATCTGTACTTAGGGAAACTTTTTGTTGCCTTTGTCGATCTCAAATCTGCTTTTGATCTGGTCCCTCGTTTCAAATTGTTGTAGGTTCTGGACAGAGCTGGAGTTCCAGGACCTCTGCTCAATCTGATCAAAGAACTGTACTCTGAGAGCTATGCCAGAATTAGGTAGGGAATAAATGGGGAATTAACAAGAGAGATTTCAATACAGAAGGGTGTGAGACAGGTATTTGTGTGGATCCCACACTTTTTTTTATTGTTTATAAATGCTTGTATTCCGTACTTATTTGATTGCGCTAATGACGTCCCTAAACTAGGTGGGGCCAGTACCACATGTCTATTGTTCGCTGATGGCACTGTTGCGTAGGCTCTCATTATTCTAATGAGACTGCTGGATTTTGAGTAGCAAGATCGTCCACGGTGAGTCTGACCCACTGCAGGTGACACCTGTCGCTCTCAATCCGGGTTTTGCTCCAGCTAACTAGCAGTGCTTCATCTATACCAGGAGATAGTGATGATTGGACAGCCTAGCACATGACATATTAGGCTTCTCAGGGAAGTCGTGGTCACTCAGGTCGCATCCGGTTCTCTCATTCACAGTTCAGTCTCATATATAAATGACAAAAAGAGGCAGTATAAGTTTTAATAACTGGTTTAATAAAACGACTGCATCTTAGATAACAAAGCGTGAGCTGCAATAACCAGGATGACACAACATGACGATATTAAAATGGTGACGAGGAGAGTGAAGCATAAGAATAATGGTATCATATTGTCACTAGGATTTAGGAACTATTTCCTATCTGAATCATAATCTGAGCACAGCATGTTAAGCTCTAATTTTGCCTTTCAGGTTCCCCCGGTAGGACATCAACCCTCATACCTGAGCAAAGGCCTGTAGTCTGCGTTAGCATCTGCAGCAAAGCATTCAGCAGTCAGCATACAGTCGTGGTTCCCTGGCTGGAATCTCCCTCATAACGTATAATGGGACTAGGAAGTGTTTTTATAATAACACAGCTGATGTTCTAAGAAAATATCCCTACATAAGGATGTGTATTTTCTATAAATGCTGGAGACTAAACTTCTACCATGTTCACCAGCAATGTACCAAACTGTAGCCTTGACTGAAGCACAAAGTGATCAAGAATGTCTTGTTTGAGAACACAGTGCTGGGCTAAGCAAAAACAGTTAGATAGATGAAAATAAAACAAGACGGTAAAACTGCTTACCATAAAAATAACAATGCGAAGCTGAATAAAATATATCTAGGTCAAAGTGCACATCGGCATAGTGTGTTAAACTAACGTGCATGGAGCTATAACTAAACTGGCTACACAACAACACCTTATTGCTATTGTAAACTGCTTTTGGTCTGGTGAAGCTACTTGAGAAGTTTACGCGATTCTGTAGGGAGCATAGTTTACAAAGAAACGCCATTCAAACCAAATCCAAGTTTTTTGGTGATATAAAACACAAAGGGGGGTCATTCTGACCCTGGCGGCCGGTGGCCGCCAGGGCCACCGACCACGGGAGCACCGCCAACAGGCTGGCGGTGCTCCCACGAGCATTCTGACCGCGGCGGTTCAGCCGCGGTCAGAAGCGGAAAGTCAGCGGTCTCCCGCCGACCTTCCGCTGCTCGGGGGAATCCTCCATGGCTGCGGAGCGCGCTCCGCAGCCATGGGGATTCTGACACCCCCTACCGCCATCCTGTTCCTGGCGGGTCTCCCGCCAGGAACAGGATGGCGGTAGGGGGTGCCGCGGGGCCCCTGGGGGCCCCTGCAGTGCCCATGCTCATGGCATGGGCACTGCAGGGGCCCCCGTAAGAGGGCCCGCAAAGTATTTCAGTGTCTGCCATGCAGACACTGAAATACGCGACGGGTGCAACTGCACCCGTCGCACCCCTGCAACTACGCCGGCTCAATTCTGAGCCGGCGTCCTCGTTGCAGGGGCATTTCCTCTGGGCCGGTGGGCGCTCTTTTGGAGAGCGCCCGCCGGCCCAGAGGAAATGTTAGAATGGCCACCGCGGTCTTGTGACCGCGGTGCGGTCATTTGGCGGCGGAACCTTGGCGGACGGCCTCCGCCGTCCGCCAAGGTTAGAATGAGGCCCAAAGTGAGGAAACACATATTGTTGGAGGGTAAACTTTTAGAAAGGGTGTTACCTAGGAGTTATGTTGTAGGTTTCACACAAATGGCCAGCCCAACTCCTGAAGTGCTCTATGAGTTTGAAACAAAAGTCAGGGGCACTTTGAGATTTGCTGCCAGATCTCCCAGATTTCCCATCACTCCTGCAATGGAAATTTACAAAAGCTAAGTTAGAGGGGGGATTTTATATGGTGCAGATCTATGGGGTCATGGCAATTTGAAAGATCTAGAGAGAGCAGAGAATTACTGTATAAAAGCTTTATTGAAAATACCTGCAAGCTCCCCCACATTGCTCATTCGTATGGATCTAAATCTATATTAAAATTCAGAAATAGCTGCTACCAGACCATTGTTGGATTGGATTTTATATGGTGCATATCTATGGGGTCATGGCAATTTGAAAGATCTAGAGAGAGCAGAGAATTACTGTATAAAAGCTTTATTGAAAATACCTGCAAGCTCCCCCACATTGCTCATTCGTATGGATCTAAATCTATATTCAAATTCAGAAATAGCTGCTACCAGACCATTGTTGGATTGGATAAGGATTTGGTCCACGGATACCCTGTTCTTATTTAGAGCATGGCTGAGCACCTTGTTGAGTGCTCCCTCGATTTAGAAAATTGCATAGTGTAGTTACGTTAAAAATACTCTTTCTAAACTTGGGCTGGGCGCCTACTGGTCAGATCCCTTCTATCTTCCCAAAAATGCCATCTAGATTTTAAAGGACGCATACTGGCTAAGTTTGCAAGTAGAAAAGTTACCAGTGGTTCCCTCTTCTAGCATGACGGATAGCTTTTTATCAGTAAAGTGCCATTATGAATTTGAGCATGGCATGGATTTGACTATATATCCCTTAGCATGTGCACTTTATATTAGATTTAGAATAGGATCCTTCCCTTTACGCGCTCTCACTTGTAAATGGAACCAATCTGAAGGCCACACAGCTTTATGCCCAATTGGTTGCGAGACCACGGAGTGCATTGCCCATGTTTCACTTCATTGCCTCACCTATTCCAAGCAGACGGCTTTGCCAATCCTTGGGCCTTAGCAAGCGGCTTGTGGCCCTTAGGATCTACAAAACAAACCCTCATGGGCTTGTGGCATGTGTTTTGGCAAAATTCCTAGAGACAATATGGTGATTCAGAGCAAAAACTGTGAGGGCCGATGCAGAACATACACTTCCGAAGCCTCAACTTGAGTGTTGACCCCTGAGTTGTAGTCCATTATCAATGTTTTATCATAAATTAATTTTGGAATGTGAGGCATTGCAGGAACAATGAGATACTTGTTGCCTCTTTGAGGGCTTGTTTTTTTTTACTATTTAGTTTTTATGAAACCTTTGTGGTTATGTTTATATATTATATTCTTATTTTTATTTCAGCTCTGTTTGTGACGTACATTATTAACTTGAATGCTCCATTTTACTATTATGCAGAGGATTATATTTTTACATGTTATATTCGTATTTGTATTCAGATCCTGTTTATGATATACATTATTAATTTTGATGTTCTATTTTATTATTATGTAGAGGATTATATTTTTATATTCCTGTCCTTTTTAATCTCCATATTTATTATTAGTGCTTTGCAAGTTGTGATTTAATAGTATCTTGCACCAAAATAAAGCTGAATTGAATTGATTAGCAACATTTACAGAAGGACTTTGAAAGTGGCACTTTGAACTACAACTTCCAGAATGCCCCTGTGTTTTTATATAAGGCAGGTAAATGAGAACCATGTGTGCCTACTACTAAAATCACCTGAGAAAGACAAAGGGGGTCATTACAACATTGGCGGTATAAGGTGCTTACCGCCGTGCAGAAGACCGCCAATACACCGCGGTGGCGGCGGTAGACCGCCACAGCTATTATGACACACATCATGGAATTCGCCGAAATTCAAACACCCACACAAGACCGCCACACCAAAGGTCAGCGATAAACATGCGGAAACAAATCCTCCACCTCCACGCCAACAGAAACATGCCCATGCCATTACGACCCACGAATCCACGCGGCGGTCTTTCACATCTCCAAAACACTGCCACATTGGGCAATTCCAAATAAACACACCTGATACACATACACACACCACTCCCACACATTCAATACAATATAAAATACACACACACATCACCCACAAACCCCTACGACCGGAAATTCAGAGAGAAGGCCAGAGAGAGAGCACAGAATAGACAACCCCATCACACAGAGGCACACAACACCATCACCCACACAACATCCAAGCACAAAACACCACATACCACTACACTCACCACACTCATCACCACATACACCACCCCACACATCACACACACCACCCCTTGGCACGCCAAAGACACCCCCGCTTCTCCGAGGAGGAACTCAGGGTCATGGTGGAGGAAATAATCCAGGTAGAGCCACAGCTATTTGGCTCACAGGTACAGCACACATCAATAGCCAGGAAGATGGAGCTATGGCAAAGAATAGTGGACAGGGTGAACGCAGTGGGACAGCACCCAAGAAATAGGGAGGACATCAGGAAGAGGTGGAACGACCTCCGGGGGAAGGTGCGTTCCACGGTCTCCAGGCACCGCATCGCGGTACAGCGGACTGGCGGCGGACCCCCACCTCCTCCCCCACAACTAACAACATGGGAGGAGCAAGTCTTGACCATCTTGCATCCCGAGGGCCTCGGAGGAGTCGTTGGAGGAACAGACACTGGTAAGTCAAATCTTAAATATCACATCCCCCACCCTACCTGCATGCTATCACACACCCCCACCATCACACCCTCCCTTATCACCCAAACTCCTCAGTAATGTACTAATAACACAAACTACACATCCCAAACCCAAGACCTGCATGACACAACTAAGCATGGACACCCATCACTAAAGCATGCCCACTGCACATTCCCAAAACACCCTCCAACCATCATCACACAAGCCCCCACACAGGAATGCCTGCACTGGGGTTCACGCACACCCACCCATTGCACACCATGAAACAAACACATGCAATAATCATGTTCTTATACCCCTGCAGGAACCCGAAGGAACGTCACTACACCAGAGGGTCCAGACAACACCACTCCACCCCCAGAAGAGGCCCACAGTGACGACAGCAGCTCTGCCCTACTGGATCTTGATGAACAGCCCGGACCATCGTGGGCCTCAGGACAGTCGGTTCCCCTTGCCCAGCCACAGCCCAACACCGAAATTCCACCCTCTGGTAACACCAGCACAGCACCCACCCAGCGGGCCCAAACCTCCCTACCCAGGACAGGTCAATCAGCGGTGTGTCCACCACTACAGGGCACCCAGGCTAACCCACCACCCCAACAACAACAGGGACCTGGGGGCAGTGGTAGTGGGCACACGGTCTAGGGGACGGAGGCACAGGAACAAAGGGGAACTGGGAGGGCTGCTGTGCGACGGAGGGAGGACAGGTCAAGGGAACCAACTCTCCACGAGGCCCTCTCCTCCATCATGGGAGCATACCACCACTCCCAGGAGACGATGGCCTCGGTCCTGGACAAGTTGCAGGAGACCCTGCGTCTGCAGGAGGAGCAGTATTTGGGGTTCAGGGAGGAGCTCAGGACCATCGTCTCCGCCCTGGGCACCATCGTAGGGGTGCTGACGGACATTCAAAAGACCTTGAGGGACACCGTGGCACTCCAAGGGGCCCCTGACACTAGCCATGACGATGAACTGCCCACCACCTCCGCCGGCGCTAGTGGACAGGACGCCCGGCCACAGGACCACCACACCAGCACCCCATCCCCTGCAGACGGACAACCACCATGCAAGCGGGCCCTGAGATCCAGGAACAGGACAGAGCAAGATGGCAAGACCACCGCCAGGAAATAAGACCACCATGATTGTCCCCCCACTGTCCCACTTTGTTACCCTGCCCAAATCGGAACTGCCCCAGCTCCACTTCCAATGGGCAGATGTGCAATGTACCTGTGAGACTAATAGACTGGACTCTGCCATGGACATTCCTCCAACATCACCCATCACCATTTTACAACCCCCCTTATTTTTTTAGCACTTAAATAAACACCCTTGAAACATTAAAAAAACTGGAGTCAGTCTATGATTTGTAATTTTGTATTATCAATTACAGTATCATAATGGGTTACCCATTGGAAGGCTAACATACCAATGTCACACATCACAAGCCCTTCAAGGATGCAAGCAGTTGACACATAGGTTACCGCATTTGTGAAACTGAAATGGAAGGGGACAACTCAGTTAACAAATAGTGAGTGAAATGTCGGTACATGATAGAGGTAGACGTGTGAAAGTTACTGTAATGTTAAACCTGAAAATGTACTCACCTGTGTTTCACTGGAAATATTGCTGGATGACGGACTCCCTGTTGTCGTTTTCTTCTTCCTCAGCTTCATCCTCATCACTGTCCACAGGCTCCACACGCTCCACAGCTGCCACAACACCGTCATCTGGATCATCCTCCTGCAGAAAACGCACCTGGCGTCGCAATGCCAAATTATGGAGCATGGAGCAGGCGATGATGATGTCGCACACCTTCTTCGGTGAGTAGAATAGGGATCCACCTGTCATATGGAGGCACCGGAACCTGGCCTTAAGGAGGCCGAAGGTGCGTTCGATCACCCTCTTGTCCGCCCATGGGCATCATTGTAGCGTTCCTCTGCCCTGGTCCTGGGATTCCTCACTGGGGTCAATAGCCAGGAAAGGTTGGGGTAACCAGAGTCCCCCAATAGCCATACATGGTGCCTCTGGAGTTGACCCATCATATCAGGGATGCTGCTATTCCGCAGGATGTAGGCGTCATGCACTGAGCCAGGGAACATAGCATTTACCTGCGAGATGTACTGGTCTGCCAAACAGACCATCTGGACATTCATGGAGTGATTACTCTTCCTGTTCCTGTACACCTGTTCACTCCTGCGGGGGGGAACCAGAGCTACATGGGTCCCATCAATGGCACCTATGACGTTGGGGATATGTCCAAGGGCATAGAAGTCACCTTTCACTGATGGCAAATCCTCCACCTGAGGGAAAATGATGTAGCTCCTTACGTGTTTCAGCAGGGCAGACAACACTCTGGACAAGACGTTGGAAAACATAGGCTGGGACATCCCTGATGCCATGGCCACTGTTGTCTGAAAAGACCCACTTGCAAGGAAATGGAGCACTGACAGCACCTGCACGTCAGGGGGGATTCCAGTCGGATGGCGGATTGGTGACATCAGGTCTGGCTCCAACTGGGTACATAGTTCCTGGATTGTGGCACGGTCAAACCTGTAGGTGACGATTAAATATCTCTCTTCCATCGTCAACAGGTCCACCAGCGGTCGGTACACCGGAGGATTCCGCCATCTTCTCATATGTCCCAGCTGACGGTGCCTAAGAAGGACAACAGTGAAGGAACAGTCACTATCCTCCAGGTATGTGCCCACAGTAGCACAGAAAACGGCACCAAATACAAAACCCTTCCTGTATGTGGGTTGAGTATAGGCCTAGCTATTTGTGACGCAGTAGTAACTGAAGCCATGTGGGCCCCTGAAATGGCGGCTGCCTGACCTCTAAACTGGGACGATGGGATTGTGGGGTAACTGCGCTGGCGTTGCACACCGTCGCGGTAGGCGGTCGTAGACGCGGTGCAATGCTGCATTGGTTAACATTGGACCCTATGGGTCCCAGGAGCCAATGAACAGGTGCGCCGGCGGTGATGATTCGCCCCGCCGCGGACGTCACCGCCGCGGACGTCACCGCCATTTTCTATCTCTTCAATCACTAGATACCTGACCTTCGACAGGAGAAGACCTACACTGCTAGTGCTGCTGTGACCTCGGTCTGGAAGCGACGATGGCTGCTGCGTCTGGGGAAAGGGCCCCTGCCTTCACTGCACAGGAGTTGGAGAAACTTGTGGATGGGGTCCTCCCCCACTACATGCTACTCTACGGTCCTCCAGACCAACAGGTTAGTACACAGGGAGCACGTTGTATGGGCTAGGCCTGGGTGGAGAGGGCTGGGTGGGAGAGGGAAGGGGCCAGAGTTCATACTACAGTAAAGCATGGGAATAAAAGGGCCACATGGTCAGAGTAGGGAGGGGGCCACTCACATTGACGGTGCAGTTGGTAATGACTGTTCCTCTTTCCTTGTGCATGTCATGTGGGTCAGTGCCCACCAGAAGAGGGACATTTGGCGTGCCATTGCCAAGGACGTCCGGACCCTGGGGGCCCACCAGAGACGGGGCACCCACAGCCGGAAGAGATGGGATGACATTCGCTGCTGCAGCAAGAAGACGGGGAGGCTCAGCTGGGGATGGCCTCCCAACGTGGGAGGGGTGCCCGTCGCACCATGACCCCCCTGATGTTCCGGATCCTGGCGGTGGCCTACCCGGAGTTGGATGGACGCTTAAGGACATCACAACAGACACAAGGGGGTGAGTACAACCTCATTCTGTGGACTTTGCGTGCAGTGGAGGGGTCTGGGTGGGGGAGGTGGGCTGTGGGTGTCCCTAGGCCAGGGCGAGTTCGGTAGGCAAGGCCCATCCGTAATGTAGGCCATGTGGCACTCTACCCCACCTCAGAAGAGTGGCCAGTTGAGGTATAGTTGCCACTGTGGCATCCATGTACGCAGATTTCCACCATTGCCATGTAGGCCATATCCCAGAAATTGCATGTGCAGAGGCCAGGAGCACGGCGTTATGCATGGGGCTGCTGCGTCTGTCTTGTCCGCCAACGGTAGCGGTATGCCATGCACTAAAACTCTCTTTCTTCTGTCCCCCCCCCTTTTCCTGCTCTCCCTGTCCTTTTGTACATCAGCATCATCAGGCGGAGGTACAGTGGTACCGGAGCATGAGGGAGCTGCATCCCACATGGCCATGGAGGGCCACACCACAGACTTTGAATGCACCAGTGGGACAGAGGGCGAGGGGAGCTTCATGTCGGCTACCAGATCACCAACCAGCGACACGGACTCGTCCACCGATGGGAGCTCCCCTGTGGTGGCGGCACCATCTGTGCGCCCCACTTCTACAGGTACAGCCGCCACCTCCCCTACCAGCACCGCCCTCCCAGCAGCCCCTCAGCATACGCCCTGTGCCCGCTCACCCAGGAGGGTGGGCATCACCTTCGCCCCAGGCACCTCAGGCCATGCCCCAGTCACCCCTGCTGCCCTCAGTGAGGAGGCCATTGACCTCCTCAGGTCACTCACTGTTGGGCAGTCTACCATTGTGAATGCCATCCAGGGTGTAGAAAGGGAGTTTCAACATGGTAATGCATTCCTGGAGGGCATTCATTCTGGTCAGGCTGCCCATCAGCGAACCCTGCAATCTCTGGCCTCAGCACTGATGGCAGCCATTGTCCCTGTGTCTAGCCTCCCCCTCCAACTTCCTCCACCCAGACCCAATCCCCTGTACCCCAGCCCATCCCAAGCACACCTACAGACCAGCATGCACACAAGTCAACACCCAAAAGTAGCTCAAACAAACATAGGCACCACACACATCACAGGCACTCACACAAGCATCACACCCATACAGACACAGCAACATCCACTGCCTCCACTGTGTCCCCCTCCTCCTCTTCTCCTTCCTCCCTCCCAGTCTCGTCTACACACACACCTGCATGCACCACATCTACAGGCACTAGGACTCGCACCAGGACACCCAGCACCACAAGCCGCTCACCTGCTCTCACCACCTCCACTTCCATTTACACGTCCCCTGTGTCCTCTCCCAGTGTGTCTGTGACGCACCCTCCAAAAATACCCAAACGCCAGCAATCACTCACCCAACATCCATCCACCTCACGACAGCCTCCAGTACCTGCACCTGCACCCAAAACACCTAAAGTGACACCTCCTACAACCACCTCCTCTTCCTCCACTCCCAGACCCCCTCCAGCTACCCATCCCAGTGTCCGTCAGAAACTGTCCCTCTGTCAAATTGACCTTTTTGCCTCCACCCCCCCCCTCCAATTCATCAGTCCCGTCGTAGCGCCTCAGCCAAAAAGCCTCCAGTACCAGTGGTGCGTGTTCCAGGTTTTTGGAGTGCACCATCCACCAGGGCAGGCAGTAGGACCCGGAGCCAAGGCACTGGTAGCCCACCCCCTGTAAAGGCTCTGAAATTGGAGAGTGGACGACGGGACCGTGTCAAGACTCCTGGTGGGACAACAAGTGAAATGGGATCGAAGGCGATTGGTGAGTCAGCTGTAATTCCAAAAAAGGTGGGGAAGGTCCAGAGGAAGTCTCCCCAACCTGTCACGGCGGAGAAGTGCGCCATCATTTCCGGCGGTGCTGACACAACCGCCAGTACCGTTGTCACTGGTCCAGAGACCAATGCCGGAGTCACAGCCCAGGAGGGCCCAAGTATCGTTTCTGGTCAGGAGACCCCAGCCGGAGTCACAGCCCAGGAGGGCCCAAGTATCGTTTCTGGTCAGCAGACCACCGCCGGAGTCACAGCCCAGGAGGGCCCAAGTATTGTCACTGGTCCAGAGACCACCGCCAGAGTCACAGCCCAGGAGGGCCCAAGTATCGTCACTGGTCCAGAGACCACCGCCGGAGTCAGTCCCCAGGAGGGCCCAAGTATCGTTACTGGTCAGGAGACCACTGCCGGAGTCAGTCCCCAGGAGGGCCCAAGTATCGTCACTGGTCCAGAGACCACTGCCGGAGTCACAGCCCAGTTGGGCCCAAGTATCGTCACTGGTCCAGAGACCACCGCCGGAGTCAGTCCCCAGGAGGGCTCAAGTATCGTTACTGGTCAGGAGACCACCGCCAGAGTCAGTCCCCAGGAGGGCCCAAGTATCGTCACTGGTCCAGAGACCACCGCCGGAGTCAGTCCCCAGGAGGGCCCAAGTATCGTCACTGGTCCAGAGACCACCGCCGGAGTCAGTCCCCAGGAGGGCTCAAGTATCGTTACTGGTCAGAAGACCACCGCCGGAGTCAGTCCCCAGGAGGGCCCAAGTATCGTCACTGGTCCAGAGACCACCGCCGGAGTCACAGCCCAGGAGGGCCCAAGTATCATCACTGGTCCAGAGACCACCGCCGGATTCAGTCCCCAGGAGGGCTCAAGTATCGTTACTGGTCAGGAGACCACCGCCGGAGTCAGTCCCCAGGAGGGCCCAAGTATCGTCACTGGTCCAGAGACCACCGCCGGAGTCACAGCCCAGGAGGGGCCAGTATGCCACAGCCCTGCTGCCCAATGATGGAACGTCATGCCACACACCAATGTCCAGTGTGGAGATCGTCATGCCACACACCAATGTCCAGTGTGGAGATCGTCATGCCACACACCAATGTCAGTATCAGAACCGCCATGTCAAAGCACCGCTGAACAGTCCAGAACTGCCATGTCAAAGCACCTGCTGAACAGGGCAAAGACCGCCATGTCAAAGCACCGTTGAACAGGGCAAAGACCGCCATGGCAAAGCACCGCTGAACAGGGCAAAGACCGCCATGTCCAAGCACCGCTGAACAGTCCAGAACCGCCATGTCAAAGCACCGCTGAACAGGGCAAAGACCGCCATGTCAAAGCACCGCTGAACAGGACAAAGACCGCCATGGCAAAGCACCGCTGAACATGGCAAAGACCGCCATGTCAAAGCACCGCTGAACAGTCCAGAACCGCCATGTCAAAGCACCGCTGAACAGGGCAAAGTCCGCCATGGCAAAGCACCGCTGAACATGGCAAAGACCACTATGGCAAAGCACCGCTGAACATGGCAAAGACCGCCATGTCAAAGCACCGCTGAACAGTCCAGAACCACCATGTCAAAGCACCACTGAACAGGGCAAAGACCGCCATGGCAAAGCACCGCTGAACAGGGCATGCACCATATAGGAATGAATGGACCGCCACATCAGGCATCCTTATCCCATGTGCAGCTGGGACAGTGACAGGACAGGAACTTTCACGGGGACACTCATCCAGTCTGGGCACCAGTCCCCCACCAGCACCAGTGGAGACCTGCATCTACTTGAGAAACTGTGGCTTTGCACTCCCCAGGATGGCACAGTGGGCAACCCACCCACTGTAGAGACTTGTGAGACTGTGGCTTTGCACTCCCCAGGATGGTACAGTGGGCAACCCACCCACTGTAGAGGCTTGTGAGACTGTGGCTTTGCACTCCCCAGGATGGCACAGTGGGCAACCCACCCACTGTAGAGACTTGTGAGACTGTGGCTTTGCACTCCCCAGGATGGCACAGTGGGCAACCCACCCACTGTAGAGACTTGTGAGACTGTGGCTTTGCACTCCCCAGAATACATCAATGGGCATGGAGCCCCGTCGTGGATCTGGTTCCGCATTCATGTGGCTGAGGTGCCCCACCTTCCCTTCCCCCTGAGGTGCCTGTAGTGTTTCTATCTGATGCCCCGGCAGTGTTCTCTCGGATTTTGGTCAGGTATCTATTGTGGGCCTCCCCCAAGCATTTTTGGACTGTTGGTGCACGGACATTGTTGTGTACATATCTGCACTACTTCTTGTATTGTATATATAATTATAAGTGATTTTGAGATATATATCTGTATATTTTTTAATGATATGTATATTGGCACATTACAATATTTGACCGAAATTCGCTTTGTCTTTGCATTCTTCCGGGGGGATTGTGGGTTGTTAATGTGATATTTTTTGACTGCATTGGTGTGTATGTTGTAATATGCGAGGGTGGGGGTGGGGTTGTTTGGTGGGTGTCCCCCTAACTTTTGCCTCCCCCGTGTCGTAGATGCAGTACTCACCGGTATCTTCTGCACCTACGTTGCTGTTGGTCGTAAATGAGCAGAAAGACAAGGGCAGGGAGTATTTGGAGTTCCGGGTCCATGGAGTCGTTGTTTCTCGTGGGATGTGTTCAGGTGAGCGTTTTCCCATAGCAAAAGCTTTTTCCGCTGTGTTTTTAACCACTGTAAATCCGCCCCGGAAAAGGTGGCGGATTGGCGGATTGTAATGGTGTGGGCGGTACATTGTCTTCCGCCTGTCTGTTGGCAGTAACCGCCGCGCTGCTTGTCTGTACCGCCGTGGCAGGCGGTGTGTTAAAGTGGCTGTCTTTGTTGGCGGTTTCCGGCAGGGTCATAATTCCCTTTTTTTGTCCGTCGGCCTGTTTGCGGTATTACCCCACCTTTTACACCGTCCGCCAGGGTTGTAATGACCACCAAAATGTTGAAACGCTTAATGGTGTTTGAAGTGCTGCTCTGTGAATAAATGGAATCTGCTAATCTTTACCTCTGGGAGTGCAGCATTTCTTGTTGGGTTATTTTTCGAGGGTCCTGGTCTCACCCCTATGCTGGCACTGGCAGTCAGAGTGCACCGCTTTTCAAACCAATTGTTTTGCAATTAAGTCACAAGTGGTAGCACCCAGTTTTGTGAAAAGGAAACATCATGAAATGATACAGGTGGAGAGGAAATACTATGTTCCTGCGTGTGTACTATACAGTTGGAGATGGATAAATATGAAAACCTCAAATGTGCCTTGCGTCAGCCTGAAATCAGTGGGGCATCCTTATCAAGATGTTTGGTAAGTTGAAGTCCTACAACTATCATGCTCAACACCGATCCAGCCCTAACTGAATAACTATTAAGGAGAAAAGGCCAGAGGCAATGCAGTAAATCACAATTTTATTATCACAGAGAAAGAGGTCAAAGGGTCTGGCAAAGAACTATTCTGGAAAGACTTATTTTGAACGGTATGCCTGCAGCAAACGCTTTACTGAAATGTTCAAACACAGGTTCTGATAATGAGTTAGCTCTATGTGAATATAGTCTTTATTAATGGAAGTACAAGTATAAAAGCACTGAGCATAAACCACACAGATACTGTTATGACCTCTCATAGTATCCATGAAATGGGGGTTGAGAAAAAGATGGGTTAAAAAAAGTGCATTCACCATGGTAATTCCCTTAGGGTCTTTAGACACGATTAAAGCCCAAATTGCCAAACGGAATAACTCCAAGATTTGCAGGAAGCTAGATCTTGGTGGGCAGAGCATGCTTTTTGTGACTTGGTGTAAATCCGTTCGGTAGTCTTAGGGTGTTAGACCTGACAGCCTTGGGGTTGTCACCCCTAAACTTTTGCCTGCCTCCCTCCACTTTTGAGATACTGTTTTTGCTGGTTTTTAGACTCTGCACACTTTACCACTGCTAACCCTTTAAATATGAGAACATTGGATCACAACCAATTGAGCTATTTCATTTACTTAGAAGTCCCTAGTAGAGTGCACTATATGTGCCCAGGGCCTGTAGATTAAAAGCTTCTAGTGGGCCTGCATGTGTCACCCAGTTCAGTAGCCCCTTAACCTTGTCTCAGGCCTGCCATTGCAAGGCCTGTGTGTGCAGTTTCATTGCCTATTCTACTTGGCATTTAAAAGTACTTGCCAAGCCTAAAACTCCCCCTTTTCTACATAGAAGTCACCCCTAAGGTGTGTCCTAGGTAACCCCTAGGGCAGGGTGCTATGTGGGTAGAAGGCAGGACATGTACCTTTGTAGTTTACATGGCCTAGTAGTGTAAAACTCCTAAATTTGTTTTTACACTGCTGTGAGACCTGCTCCCTTCATAGGCTAACATTGGGGCTGCCCTAGTACATTGTTTTGAGTGGTAGCTGCTAATCTGAAAGGAGTAGGAAGGTCATATTTAGTATGGCCAGAATGGTAATACAAAATCCTGCTGACTGGTGAAGTTGGATTAAATATTACTATTTTAGAAATGCCACTTTTAGAAAGTGATTATTTCACTGCACTTAAATCTTACCTTACAATCCACATCTGACTGGGTTTAGTTGACAGTTCCTTGTGCATTCACTCAGACACACGCCAAACACAGGCTACTCAGCCTCACTTGCATACATCTGCATTTTGAATGGGTCTTCCAGGGCTGTGAGGGTGGAGGGCCTGCTCTCACACAAAGGACTGCCACACCCCCTACTGGGACCCTGGCAGACAGGATTGAACTGAAAGGGGACCTTGTGCACTTCTAAGCCACTCTTTGAAGTCTCCCCCACTTCAAAGGCACATTTGGGTATAAAAACAGGGCCTCTGCCCTACCACCTCAGACACTTCCTGGAGAAGAAACCAGAACCAGAACCTGCACCCTGACAAGAAGAACTGCTGGCTGCCTAAAGGACTCACCTGACTACTTTCTGAAGAGGACTGCTATCTTTCTGTTGCTGTGCTGTCTTGCTGCTCTCTTTCCTGGCTGCAGAAGTGCTCTCCAAGGGCTTGGATAGAGCTTGCCACCTGTTCCTTGAAGTCTCAGGACCAAAAAGACTTCTCTCCTGCAGCTGAAATCTCCGTGTGGTGAAAATTCGATGCACCACCTGCCAAGAACGATGCACAGCCTGCTCGCGGTGAAAATTTCACTGCACGCCGAGTCCGGAACGATGCAGCCTGACTTCACAAACAGAAGATCAACACAGTGCCAGTGACGCGGCCGGAACTTCAATGCAGAACCCTACTGGATCGACGCAAGCCGACTCAGAACGACGACTCCCGACTTCCTGAGAGGAATAGACTCAGCACCTGCCATGCGGAAGAATAGACACAGCCGCTGTGACTTCGCTCCCCAAGCCCAGGATTCCACGCATCGTCTCTAGGGTGTCTGAAAACCCTGCAACCTGAAGAGGATCCAAGTCCGCGAGCCAGAAATCAATGCAGCGTCTTCCATGCTTGGAAAATAATGACGCAAGTCCGTGTACGAAGGGGCGAAACTGATGCACACTCACTGTTTTGCACTCATCTCCTCCTCTGCAGTCCTTTGCAATGATTTTTCAATGCAAACCAGGTACTTTGCCCTGCAAGAGACACTTGTTGTTTCTAGGAGAACTTAAGACACTTTTTTGCTTTTACGGTAATCTTTTAACTCTAAAGACACTTGATATCACTTTCAGTGATATCCCTACATTTGCTTATTTCATCTTCAATCATTTTGACCTGCATCTATTCAGATAATATTATATGTTTTTCTAATCACCGTGTGGTATATTTTTGTGGTGTTATATTGTGGTATTGTATGATTTATTGCACAAATACTTTACACATTGCCTTCTAAGTTCAGGCTGACTGCTCAGTGCCAAGCTACCAGAGGGTGGGCCCAGGATAATTTGGATTGTGTGTGACTTACCCTGACTAGAGTGAGGGTCCTTGCTTGGACAGGGGGTAACCTGACTGCCAACCAAAGACCCCATTTCTAACATAGGGTTTAAAAAATATAGACATCTAAGGACACAGATCTTCCGCGGCTTCATCTGTCTTCTTCTGAAATCTGATTGGCGGCAACATCTCAACCAGGAAGTTTTTAGCTGAGTCTCGAGCAAAAAAAGGCCCAAAAAAGAAAAGAGGGCAGGGTAGGACTGCCCTAACCCACTTGCCTTGGTCCTGGGGTCCCCCTGGGACCCTGTCGGGGCTAAAAGTATTTTTTTTTTAATTTTGGGAAAAACAGATTTTTCTGACATTTAAAAAAAAAAAAAAAAGTGAGGTCTCCCACTCTTCTAATCCATTTTGCGCCATGCTAGCCAGGTCCCGGGGGCATGTGTAGTTTAGTTATAAAGAAGGGGACACATGGGCCCCCCAGCTATGGCTTTCAAAAGCTCCAGGGACCACCACCAACCTGGGCCTACACTAAATATATATATGGGGGGGACTGTGTACCCTCCTGTGCCCCGGGTAACACCACCTCCTTGGGGCTATGTCTAATAGTGACATGGTGGGGTCGGGTGGAAGCCCAGGGCTCCAGGGACCACCACCGCTTCGGACTATGTGATATAAATTAGTTGGGGCCCATGTGGACCCCCTGGCCCAGGGAACTACCACCTCTCCAGAGCTACATTGAAATTTAAAGAGGGGGACCAAGTGGACCCCCCAGCCCTGGGGACCACCATATCTTTGGGGCCAATTTGATTTTTCAAAACATGGAGAGGGCCGCACAACACCTCCTTGAGCCATATATGGTGATGGGGTCCACTACCTCCCAGGGCCAGCTTCTGCTACCTTCTGAAGTGCCCACCCTTGGGAGGTAGCTAGTTGCTTTTGCTTGGCCGGAGCTGTGATAGCTAAGAAAGCAAACACTTTGCTTCCAGAAAGTGGGAGCTATAAAAATGCTCCTTCTTGTTGGAAGGAGCTGCATTTTCAGTAGCTCCCTGCATGCAGAAGCCATGTTGGCTCCCACAGAAGGCATGGAACCGGCTAAGACCACGGGGGCCTTGAGGCTCTCCTCACAGTCCCCAAAACATAAAGAAAATAATCAATCCTGCCCTGCGTATTTATGGTGCATAAATTTGAAGGTAAGGATTTATTCTGCCACAAACCTCATTTCACAGAAATTAAACCTCAGCAAGTCTCTATGGATAAAAACAAAGCTGGTGTCCAAATTAAGCTCCACTTAGGTAAAGTACTGTTGGAAAGTAGATTACTGGTCTGGACAGGTAAGTACCTACGCTTAGCAAAAGGGCACCAACCCCTACTAGGTCCAGTTAGGTCTCAATAAATGAATTCCAGCTCAACCCTTGGTAGCTTGGCAAAGAGCGACAAGGCTTAACTGAAGAGACAAGTGTGTAAAGCATTTAAAAATCACAAAGCAGTAAATAAGTAAAACAAAAAACACAATAAAAATCCAACTTAAATTTATAACAATAGAATATATTGTCATCTTTAAAATGACATAAAAATGATTGAAATCAGATAAGAAGAACTGGAGATATTACTTTTTAAAGAATTGGGCCCTCTTTACAACCCTGGCGGTGGGTGATAAAGGGGCGGTAATACTGCCAACAGGCTGGCGTAAATACCGCCAAATTATGACCATGGCGGAAAGAGCCCAGACAGACAGCCACTTTACCACATCGACCGCCAGGGCGGAATCAACAGGCACCCCGGGGGTAGCCACCAACATCCAAGCGGAAGACAATGTTTCGCCCACTGTATTATGGAGGACCAATCCTCCACCTTTTCCGGGGCAGTACCAACAACATCAAAAGCTTGGTGGAAACACTGCACAGAAGGGAAACGACTCACCATTGGAGACTCAGGCAAGAACCATGCTGCCATGGAGCCTGAACTGCAGATCTTCCCAATTGTATTCTACGTCCTGCTCCACCACAAACACCAATGACGGCAAAGACGACCACGGTTAGTATAGCCGCCTAGCACACAGGGGATGGGGGGAGGAAAAAGAGAGTGACACACACACATGCACAACACCCCCACCCCCAACACCATACACACAAGCAGATGCAGTAACATAACATATTTACCCTGTACCCCTCAGGAATAATGCAAGGACCAGAGGAAAAGATGAAGGTGAGTGTAATAATATAAATACATCATAAATACATACATCCAATCTAAAAGTATACACATATGTACAAATCAAGGGACACTGCCCAGTCCTCAATTTGTGTGGGCCACAGGGCCACATTACCAAGTCCAAGGCCCCACTTGACTCCTGCAATAACAACAATGAGCAGTGGCATCATTTGGAAAATAGACAGGCACCACAGGGGGACGGGGAATGGGGGGGCACTCAGCCGGCAGATGGAACAACACCACTGGTCCTGGAGGGGGCAACATGCCTTGTGCATGGTCCTGGGGAGTGCAATGCCACAGTCTCTCAAGTGGGTGATTTGCCCACTTCTTTGTCCTGGGGAGTGAAAGGCCTCAGTCTCTCAAGTGGGTGACTTGCCCATATTCTCTGGAGGGGGCAACATGCCCTGTGCTTGGTCCTCTTGAGTGCAAGGCCACATTCTCTCAAGTGGGTGTCTTTATCACTGGTTCTGGAGGGGGCATTGTGCCCTGTGATCTTCATCCTGGAGAGGTTGGGGTGAGTGGGTGCCACGCCCACTGGTTCTGAAGGGGGCATTGTGCCCTGTGATCCTCATCCTGGAGAGGCTGGGGTGAGTGGGTGTCATACCCACTGGTTCTGGAGGGGGCATTGTGCCCTGTAATCTTTATGATGGAGTGGATGGGGTGAGTGGGTGCCATACCTACTGGTTCTGGTGGGGCCATCGTGTGCTGTGATCTTCATCCTGGTGATGATGGGGTGAGTGGGTGCCATACCCAGTGGTTCTGGAGGGGCGATATTTACACTTCTAGCAAAATAATCTCTTACAAGAAATTAGATATACATAATTGCATTGAAGATCATTTTCCGACAAACCACATCTTCATCCTGCAGAGGATGGGGTGAGTAGGTGTCTTTACCACTGGTTCTGGAGGGGGCATCGTGCCCTGTGATCTTCATCATGGGGAGGATGGGGTGAATGGGTGCCATACCCACTGGTTCTGGAGGGGGCATCATGCCCTGTGATCTTAATCATGGGGAGGATTGGGTAAGTTGGTTCCCTACCCACTGGTCCTGGAGGGGGTATTCAGCCCCGTGATGCAGATCTTGGGGAGTGCAAGGTCACAGTCTCTCAGGTGGGTGTCATACCAACAGGATTTGGAGGAGGCAGGCCACACAGCAGCCCATGGACGCAGGACTACAGACTGTCCACCGGCGGTGACGCATGCTCAGTGGTGGTGGTGCTGGTGGTGGGGGGGGCTTCAGCCCATCCCCTGCAGCCTCAGATGGCTGCCCACTGGTGCTGCTGGTCGTGGTGGGGGGGAGGCTCCTGCCCATCCCCTGCAGCCTCGAATGGCTGCCCACTGGTGGTGGTGGTGCTGCTGCTGCTGCTACTGGTGGGAGGAGGCTTCATTCCATCCCCTGCAGCCTTGGATGGCTGTCCACTGCTGGTAGTGGTGCTGGTGGTGGTGCAGCTGCTGCTGGTGGTGGTGGGGGAGGCTCCTGCCCATCCCCTGCAGCCTCAGAAGGCTGCCTTCTATTGTGGTGGTGCTTCTGCTGGTGGTGGGGGGAGGCTCCTGCCCATCCCCTACAGCCTCGGATGGCTGCCTACTGCTGGTGGTGGTGCTGCTGATGCTGGTGGGGGAGGCTGACGGCTGCCTACTGCTGGTGGTTGTGGTGGTGGTACTGATGCTGCTGGTGGGGGGAGGCTCCTGCCCATCCCCTGCAGCCTTGGACGGCTGCACCACCATGGTTGGTGGTGGGGGCTCCGACAGAGTCCTAGCACCAGGCCCCTTGTGCTTTCTGCCTGCTGGTGTAGGCCCCTTGCCCTTCCTGGCAGCAGCTGGGGATTCCTCCTTGCCCTAACTGGCAGCATTTGGAGATTGCTCCTTGCCTGTACCTGGCAGCAGCTAGGGGTGGCACCATGCCCTTCCTGGCAGCAGTTTGGGGTGGCACCTTGACCTTCATGGCAGCAGCTGGGGAGGGCTCCTTGCCCTTCCTGGCAGAACTTGGGGCAGGCACCCTTTCTGTGTGGCTGCCAGGTGCCAGGATCCTTTTCCACCACGAGTTACTGTGGACACTACTGGTCCCATGGACTGGGTGGCTGAGGTGCTTGCCTGGGTTTTAGCCACCCTGGCCAGATGAGAAGGACAGGGGCGAGGGATAGGGAAGAGGTCAATGGTGGAGAGGAAAAGCTTCCTAGGACATTGGGGTGGGAAGAGGGAGAAGGTCTGGGAGTGGAGGAAGAGGGAGTGGTTGTAGGAGGTATCTGTCTGTTTTGTTTGGGTGCAGGTGCATGGGCTGGATGCTGGTGTGAGGTGGATGGCTGTTGGGTGTCAGAGTGCTTGCGCTTGTGTACTTTGGGAGTAGGGGGCAAAGACACAGTGGGAGAGGACACAGGGGACTTATGCATGGATGTTGGGGTGGTGACGTCCAGTGAGGTGTGTGCTCTGATAGGTGTGCTGGTGATGGAGGTAGTGGATGAGGATGTAGTGCATGCAGGTGTGAGTGTAGACGCAACTGAGAGGGAGGTGGAGGACAAGGAGGAGGGGGCCACAGTGGAGGCAGTGGATGTTGATATGTCCCCATCCACTAGTTTTTCCAGCTCTGCTGAGGTGAAGGCAGGGACCCTTTCCCCAGTCACACAGGCCATGGTATGTTCCAGACAATGGTCACAGCAGCACATGCAGTGTAGGTCCTGTCCTGTTTAAGGTCAGGTAGCAAGTGAATGAACAGATAGGATATGGCGTTGACGTCCACAGTGGTGTATACTGTCACCGCCGACGTACAACACCATTGGCCACTGTACCCCATAGGGCCCAATATTATCCAATGAGTTGTTGCACAGTGGATCCCGTCCGCCTTCCGCAACGGCGCACAACGTCTGCGGAATTACCTCACTTCCACCTGTCCCTCCACACAGGACAGGCAGACACCATTTCAGGGGGGGCAGTGCATGGAACATAACTGCGTCACAGATCACAATTGTACATACAGGACATATGCCACTAATACATTTAAAATTCACATCATGCATTGAACTGTAGTGGCTACAATGTGCATTTTATGACCAACTCCTTACTATTTTGCCCCATAGATTGCAACTGCTTCGGATGAATAGGAGATGGAGACATCCCCCGTGTACAGACCCCTTGTGGACTTGGCAACAATGGAGAGCAGGCACATTATCCTCACATACAGACTTGACAGGGCCACAATCACGGAGCTGAGTGCCCAATTGGAGCCTGATCCGATATTTGCTATCCGTCACCCCACTGGGATACCCCCTCTTGTTCAAGTCCTATCTGTGCTTTATTTCTTGGCTACTGGTTCTTTCCAAGTGACAGTGGGCTTGGCAGCAGGAATGTCACAGCCAATGTTCTCAATTGTGCTGACAAGAGTGTTGTCTGCCCTGATTAAACACATGTGCAGCTACATTGTTTATCCCCTGGTGGAGGATTTGCCTACAGTGAAGGCTGACTTCTATGCAACGGGACATATCCCCAACATAATTGGGGCAATTGATGGAAACACATATTGCATTTGCTCCCCCCCGGCAAAATTAACTGGTGTACAGAAATCGAAAAAGTTTTCACTCGATGAATGTGCAGATGGTGCGTTTGGCAGATCAGTACATCTCCCATGTCAATGCTGAGTATCCTGTGTCAGTGCATGATGCCTTTATCCTGAGGAACAGCAGCATCCCAAATGTGATGGCCCAACTACAGAGGCACTGTGTGTGGCTAATAGGTGAGCCGTGGTTCCCACCCAGTGGATGTTGGTATATGGGTATGGTGTGGCCCATAAGGGATAGTGTGTGGCTAACAGTCGTCCAACAATATTTGCAGGTGACTTAGGTTATCCCAACCTTTCATGGCTACCGATCCCTATGAGAAATCCCAGGACAAGGGCTGAGAAACGTTACAATGAGGCACATGGGTGAACAAGAAGTATCATTGAACGCACATTTGGCCTCCTGAGGTACATGTTTCGGTGCCTCCATCTGACTGGTGGATCCGTGTGCTACTCACCCAAGAAGGTCTGCCAGATAATCGTGGCATGCTGCATGTTGCATAACCTTGCCTTGAGTTACCATGTGCCTTTTCTGCAGGAGGAGGAGGCTGGAGATGGCCATGTGGGAGCAGTGGACCCTGTGGACAGTGAAGATGAGGAGGCAGAGGATGAGGATGAGGACAACAGGTTTGGAGCGATTAGACAATACTTCCAATGACACACAGGTAAGACGGTTTTACTTCACATTTCATTGTCAGTTTCTTGTTTCACATTGTCACTGGCACTTCTGTGGCCACTTAGTGTACCCTTTGGCAACTCTTTTTGCAGATGTTGGTGCCCCACTATAGCTCCTGGTGTTGTTACTGCAGCCAACTACAGGTCTTTCCTACTGTACAGTTGAATTGCAATGTTTAAACCTTGTAAACTAATACATACTTCAATCATTTGACATACTCCATACTTGTATTTTTTCAAAGTGTGTTTATTGCCGTGCTATGAAGAAAAGGGAGAAGTGCAATGGGCTGGGGTGATGATGGAGGAAAGTCCAAGGTATAGTTCCAGTCTATTTGTAGCACAGGTTCATTGTCCGAAGGGGAATAGGAAGTGGAGCAATGGCAGTTAAAGGTGGACAGGGTGACAGAGTGGGACAGAAGGGTGACAATCAGAAGAGTCTCATTTCCTGGTGGGGGTCTTGGTAATAGTCTCTGCCTGGATCGCAGAGAACGTTTGCGGCGTGGTTCTCCTTCTGCAGGGGAATGGGTGCTGGTGGCTTGTTGGTCCTGTGGCGGGGCCTCCTGTCTACTAGCAGCACCGGAGGTGGAGGGTTGTTCAGTAGTCTGGCTAGTGGCATGGGCCCGCTGGTGTGACACTGACTCACTCATAATATTGGCCATGTCTCCCAGCACCCCTGCAATGGTGACCAGGGTGGTGTTAATGGCCTTCACGTCCTCCCTGATCCCCTGGTACTGTCCCTCCTGCAGCCACCTGTTCTCCTGGATGTTGTCTAGGATCTTGCCCAGCGTATTCTGGGAATGTTGGAATGCTCCCAGGATCTTGGTGAGTGTCTCCTGGAGAGTCAGTTCCCTGGGCCTGTCCTCCCCCTGGCGCACAGCAGTCCTCCCAAAATATAATTTTAAAATCCAAAATGGCAGAATCTGAATTCTGAGGTTAGGTCTGGCTGAGTGTACTCACTGGTGTGGCTATGTTCCCTTAACACATCTCTCTCCAGCACTCTCCTAATCTAATCGGGGGCACCTGGCTGTCTGGGTTTGTGGAAAATGGGGGAGGTCCTGAGCTGCTCCAAATGTCCTTCCATTCTTTGAAGACCAGTTTGGCTGATCTCCCCCATCATGTTTCACCATCTGCTGAGGCAGATCTCCTCACCAATGCACGTCCTTTGTCGTCAGCCCAGGCCACTTCACACCTCATCAAGGTAGCCTGGCCAGGCTGCCAGAGGCTGGCCAATCACAGGAGAGCAACACAGAGTTGGCAACTTTCAGGTAGAGTTCTAAAACTCTTTTCCTGAACTAGTTATATCAAATTCAACACTGACAAGCTGTTGGATTTATTATAACAGTAAGTTTGATGCCAAACTTGACATATCTAGATCCTTTTGAGACTTTATTATTTAAGTCGCCCTAATTTAGCTTATGGAGTCCATTCACTACAACATGGGAAAAAATTATGTGGCTATTTTTCCTCACCAGGGCTTATACAACATCTTTTAGAAGGTCCCTGCTGATAGTTACAATGTACCCAACATTGGGGGCACCTAGGGCACCCCTTAGGGGTGACTTATATGTAACAATAAGGAGGTTTAAGACTTTGGAAGTACTTTTAATTCCAAAGTCTAATTTGGGGTTACCTTTAATTTAAAAGCAGCCAGCAAGGCAGGCCTGCCTTTACAATGATACTGGGCACCTCGGCAGTGCACCTATAGGTGCTCATCTATGCTGGGGTCCCTAAACCTACATGCCCTACATATACTAGGTAGGTTGATCCAGCCAATTATGATTAGCTTAATTTGCATTGTTATTTTAATCAGAGCACAGTCCCTGGCACTGTTTAGCAGTGCCCAGGGCACAATCAGAATCAGGTAAACACCAGCAAAAGTGAAAAATGGGATCAACAAGTTAGGGGGATTCTGCAATTAGCCTAGTTTTCCCACACAGGCCCCCTCCCAGCCAACACTCCCAGGAGGCTCAGCCCAACACTAGGAGAGTCTTCCTGGCTTGCCCGACAGAAAGACAGTGAAACTGGCTGTCCTTCAGGGCAAGGCCTACTCTGCCTTACATCCTCCTGTCAGGGTCACTCCCTGTGGGTAGATAACCCATCCCAACAGTAAAGGAACACATTTTAAACTGAACTCCCATCTGGGGAGTCTTCCTCGTCTCTCGCTGACAACTTTGGTAATGAGGTGGCCACCTCCCCTAGCCCTAACTTTGCTAGGGCAATACCTAGCTTACCCAAAGAGGTCACCCAACAATTGAGCAACCCCACAGTGACCAACAGGCTTAGTGGGCATCCTTTGCTTTTGGCCCTGGGGTCTGCCTTTCAGGCCAAATGCAGTGCTACTATGAGGGTCAGTACCAAGTAAAGGCCACTGACAGCTGTCAGAACCCAGAACTACACCCTAAGCTTTCCAATGACATGTCAGTGAGCTACTTTAGGGGCAAATGTGAGGTCTTGGCACCCCTCTTGCTGTTTAGAGGGGGGGTTACTACCTCCTGTGGCAGACCTCCTTCTTTCACACTCTCTTCTGTCAGTGCAGGGGCAACAACATGCAGCTGGACAGCTGCCTGACTTTTTAGGACTTCCTTGGGGTCAGGTGAAGCCTCACCAGTGCCAATTCTGGGCTCTCCCCCCTTACTGGGGAAGAAGGCCTTGGGCTCACTGGAACTCTCTTTAAGAGTGGCCTACCCTTCTTTTTTCTTCTCCTTCCGTTTTCTTGGGGACCCCGTCTCCTAACTTTAAGGACTGGATCCCCAAGTTTATGGACTCGCTCCCCAGGACCTTGGATTGGTAGGGCGCTCTGGGTGACCGCCCCATCTGGGATCAGACCCACATCTGAGAGGTCATTACCCAGGATACAATGTAGGAGGAGGTCAGCACTGACCACCACCTTAAACCAGTCAAGGATACCCTCCCTCACCAGGGTTACCATGGTTACAGTTTTGCTGGTGACCTCACCTGTGGCTATCCTGACTCTCCTTGTCTCCCCTGGGACATACATGTCTGGTCACTCAGTACAGTGTGACAGGCACAGGTGTCTCTCAGGCCATCGTTAGGGGTCACATTCACCTGAATGGGGTGAAAGTGTCTACTCAATCCTCTGGGATCACCAGCTTGCAAATCCAGACCTGCCTCTTAGCCCATTGCTATGAGCACCTCATCATCTGATAAGTCCTCCTCTATTGCCACACTGGACAGCCCAGTGTTAACCACCCTCTTGGGACAGGCTGCATCTCCTCTGAAGTGACCTGTCTTCTAACAGTCAAAGCAGGCCTTATTGTCCAAGAGCTTTTATAACCCTAGGTCTCCCTGCCTCTGCTTGTCAGAGTGGAAATGGGATTTACCCTTTACTTCTTAGGCTTCTGGAGTACAGTGGTAGTCATTGTTGTGGGCTTACGACCTCCCTCCTTAGGTTTTTGGGGTCCTGACCCCACCTTCATGGAGTCTCCACCCAGGACTTGACAACCAACCTGGTTCTACCCCAGCTCGCTGGGGTTGGTCAGCTTAGAGTCCGCTAGATGCTGGAGTAACCTCCCTTGGATACAATAGCCCAAGATTTGATCCCTCATGAACAAATTGTATAACCCCTCACAAGTATTTACTTTGTTACCTTGTATGCAGCCCTGTAGTGCCTTAAGTGCAGTGTCTACAAAGTCAACCCAAGACTGGGTATTGACCTTCTTGGTTTCCTTGAACTTCATTCTGAACTGCTCTGGGATCTTACCAAACTTCTTGGTTAAACACATCTTCAAACTAAGATAGTGTAGGAGGCTGGCCTGGCTTGTAGTGGGTACCAATGGTACTTACACCTTATACCAGGTCCAGTTATCCCTTATTAGTAGAGTGTAGTAGTGTTCTAGCAGCTTAGGCTGATAGAGGTAGCTATAGCAGAGCAGCCAAGGCTGAACTAGGAGACATGCAAAGCTCATGCAATCCACTTCTGTCATATAGGTACTATATCATAAGAAAGACAATACTCATAGAAACTAAAAATGAAGGTACTTTATTTTAGTGACAATGTGCCAAAAATATCTCAGTGGATATACTCCCTTAAGAGGTAAGTAACATACACAAAATATACACAAATAACCAAATCAGGTACGTAAAACAGTCAGAAAGTAGTGCAAACACTGTAAAACACAATAGAATGCAATAGGCATAGGGGCAACACAAACCATATACTAAGTAAGTGAAATGCGAACCACAAATGCCCCCCTAGGCAATTGTAGTGTGTAGAGGGTTGCTGGGAGTGTGAGAAAACACTAAGGGTGTAATGGAGACCCCACCCTAGGACCCAGGAAAGTAGTATTTCCCTCAAAACACACTCAAGTCATGATAAAGGATTTTGCAAGGACCACAACAGACTGCAAAGCACTGAAGATAGATTCCTGGACCTAAAGACCTGTAAAGGAATGGTACCAAGTCCAAGAGTTGCTAAAGTGACCGGGGGGGGCAGGAGCCCACTAATCCCCTGATGAAAGTGCAAAATGGCTGCCTCTGGTTGGAAGAAGATGCTGGTTTTGCACCAACGAAAGGAGGTAGGAGATTCTGCTTTGTGCAGAGGATTTCCCACGGCGTGCTGGAGGACGCAGAGTTGTTTCCTTGGCAAAATACTGCAAACAAGCCTTGCTAGCTGCAAGAGTCGCGGTTGGAGAAAAAGGGTGCTGCCTGGGACCAGGAAGGACCAGGATGTTGCCACTCAGGAGGGGAAAAAGAGGAGGCCCTCAGCAATGTATAGAGCCCACTGGAAGGAGGGAAGCACTCGCAGGAGTCCGTGAACACAGGTTCAAGAAGACTGAACACAGCGGTCATCTCAACACTGCAAAGAGAGGTCCCACGACACCAGAGGTCAACTCAGGGAGCTGAGCTGAGCATTGCAGGATGAAGTGCTGGGGACCTAGGCTCGGCTTTGCATGCAGGATTTCTTGGAAATGTGCACAGAAGCCCTTGTAGCTGCAGAACATAAAGTGCACAGCATTACTGTCTGGGGAGGGGAGGCAAGGACTTACAGCCTCCAGATTTGCACAGTTGGACCTCTGGGCAGTCTGGGCCACTTGGGTCCACCACCTGTGTTCCAGGGGCCATGCTCGTCAGGGTGAGAGGGTACCCAGAGTACCGGTGAAGCTGAAGTTTGGTGCCTGCTGGAGCAGGGGGAAGATTCCTTTGACCCACGGGAGATTTCTTCATGGCTTCCAGTGCAGGGTGAAGGCAGGCATCCCCCAGCGAATGCACCACCAGGAAATAGTGAAGAAAGCCGGGCAGGATTAGGCACTACAATGTCGCTGGTAGTCTTCTGGCTACTTTGTTGCAGTTTTGCAGGCATCATGGAGGAGTCAGCGGTCAATCCTTGGCAGAAGTCGAAGAGAGAAGTGCAGTGGAGTCCCGCTGGACGCTTCAAGTCATAATCTGAAGAGAACCCACAGGAGAGACCCTAAATAGCCCTGAGAGGGTGATCAGGTATAGACCTATCAGGAGGGGTCTCTAACATCATCTGCTGGCACTGGCCACTTAGAGCCCTCCAGAGTGCCCCCACACCTTGTAAAGCAAGATGGCTGAAGTCTGGGACACACTGGAGGAGCTCTGGGCACCACGCTTGGGGTGGTAATGGACAGGGGAGTGGTCAATCCCCTTTCCTTTGTCCAGTTTCCCACCAGAACACGGGGGAAGGAGTCCCTGAACCGGTGCAGACTGGTTTATGCAAGGAGGGCACCATCTCTGCCCTTCAAAGCATTTCAAGAGGCTGGGGGAGGCTACCCCTCTCCAGCCTGTAACACCTATTTCCAAAGGGAGAGGGTGTAACACCCTGCTCTCAGAGGAAATGCTTTGTTTTGCCTTCCTGGGACTGGGCTGCCCAGACCCCAGGAGGGCAGAACCCTGTCTGTGAGGTGGAAGCATCTGTAGGTGCAGTGCAAGCCTCAGAGAGCTGGTTTGACAGTACTGGGGGTCCATGGTGGAGCCCCCAGGATGAATGGAATTGGCTCCCCAATACCAGATTTGGAATGGGGGGACAATCCCATGATCTTAGACATGTTACATGGCCATATTCAGAGTTACCATTGTGAAGCTACATATAGGTATTGACCTATATGTAGTGCACAAGTGTAATGACGTCCCCGCACTCACAATGTCCGGGTAAATGGCCCTGAACTCTGTGGGGGCACCTTTGCTGGTGCAAGGGTGCCCTCACACTTAGTAACTTTGCACCTAACCTTCAGCAAGTGAAGGTTAGACATAAAGGTGACTTATAAGTTAATTAAGTACAGTGACAATGGCTGTGAAATAGTGTGTGCACTATTTCACGCAGACTGCAATGGCAGTCCTGTGTAAGAGTTTGTCTGAGCTCCTTATGGGTGGCAAAAGAAATGCTACAGCCCATATTCATCTCCTGGAACCCCAATGCCCTGGGTACCTAGGTTCCACATACTAGGAACTTATAAGGGCGGTCCAGTGTGCCAATTGAAATTGATAAATTAAGTCACTGGCCTACAGTGACAAATTTAAAAGCAGAGAGAGCATCAGCACTGAGGTTCTGATTAGAAGAGCCTCAGTGACATAGTTAGGCACCTCACAGGCATACACATTAGGCCACAAACTATGAGCACTGGGGTCCTGGCTAGCAGGATCACAGTGAGACAGGCAAAACACACTGACATATAGGTTTTTATCTATGAGCACTGGGGTCATGGCTAGCAGGATCCCAGTGACACAGTAAAAACACACTGACACACACTCACAAACCGGCCAAAAGTGGGGATAACCTGCTAGAAAGAGGGTACTTCCTACAGATAGGAATCTGCTTTCTCCCTCCTAGGGCCGGAGCCTAAACCTCCCAGATATTGAGACTAATGTCCACAGGAGTGAACCGCAATATTGGGGCTTAACCCTTTTCATCTGGAGAGCCCTTTCAAAGGTCTCCAACCATTTGTCCATGTCATCCCCCTCTACGTAAGCAGGAACAACCAAATTGGGTAATCTGGGGCAGAAACCACCACCCATGTACACCTCAACTTCTCTGTCGCTGCCACCATCTCTTTGTTCACTCTTTGCCCACTTCATCTTTTCTAGGGCCAACTTCTCTGCCTCCAAAGATATGAAAGCTACCTGCGCTTCAAGTTCCCTTTCCCTGAGGTCGAGTTCTGCTTTTTCTTGGCCTGATGCCACATAACCTTCCCCGCAATTTGCTTTCGATAGGGCCCTAGATGGTGAAATCACAGTTTGGCAATCCTCCTCCTCCTCCTGGAGGTTGGAGAGGGCTTCTTCCCTCTTCCTTCCTACCTCTGAAGCTTTCTCCATCTGTACTACCCAGACTTCAAGGGACCTGACCATCACAATTTTCCTTAGGTTGTTAGCAGCAAGCAATACCCTCTTTTTGCACAACACTCTAAGCTCAGCTGTAGTGAGTGTGAGTAGGCTAGCCAGATCAAGCTCCATGGTCTCCCTTAAGTTTTGTGTCACTCACAAAAAACTTTGGCACCAATTGATCAGAACAATTTAGAAAACCTCAAAAATGAAGTAATTAAAAAGAATTAGTCCCAATTTGAAAAATCAAAAATACTTTGGTCTTGGTCAATTTAGAGGATTTGTAACTTATTTCACTTAAAAATGTAGTGTGATATTAAACACAAGTACTAGATCCCACCACTGTGCACCAACATTTTTGAAAAGTGGATTATTGGTAAGGACAGGTAAGCATCTACTCTTAGCAATAAGTCACTAACCCCCACTGGATACAGTTAGGTCTCAATAAGTTAATCCCAGCTCAACCCTTGGTAGCTTGGCAACCAGCGACAAGGCTTAACTTAGGAGACAAGTGTGTAAAGCATTGAAAAAGCACAAAACAATAAATAAGTAAAACACAAAACAAAATAAAAAATCAACATCAATTTATAAAAATAGACTACTTTTTATCTTTAAAGTGACACCAAAACAATTAAAATCGGACATGGAGCTCTGGAGACATGATTTTTTAAAGAATTAGGCCCTCATTACAAAAATAACGGTATTGACCGCCTACTGCCACGGCGACAGCCAACATACCGTTGCCGTGGCTACCAGCCGCCCACCCACGTTATGACCGTAGATGGAATTCCGCCAGAAGGCTGGCAGAATACCGTCAATGGTCATGGCGGCGGACAGCAGTAATTTGGCGCTGCTGTCAGCAAGAGAGTAACGCCAGCAAAACACAGCCGACGGTATCATGAGCAGTGATACAATCTGGCGGTGTTTTGCTGGTGGGTGCTGATCTGGCAGCAGCACCGCATCATGTCTCCTTCCAGAGGATCCCCCTGCAAGCAGATAAGTCGGGTTCTCCAACAGGAGAAGGCAGTGAGGGGTGGTGTGTGTGTGTTGGGGTGTTGTGTCTGTGTGTGGGTGTCTGTTTTTGTATGCATGCATGTGGGCGTGAGTCACATTGAATGAGTTTGTGATTGACTGAATGTGAATGTACGTGTATGTTGTGTGTTGTGAATTTATCCTTGTTCCTGGACTGAAAAGCAGTGGGAGGTGCAACTGTCCAATTACAGGCAGGCCACCACCCTCTTGGATGACCACTAACTGGGAAGTGTGGCAAAAATCAATCCCAGGAAGCAACATTCTTCAAAATCCAAAATGGCAGAATCTGAATTCGGAGGTTAGGTCTGGCTGAGTGTACTCACTGGTGTGGCTAAGTTCCCTTAACACATCTCTCTCCAGCACTCTCCTAATGTAATCGGGGGGCACCTGGCTGTCTGGGTATGTCGAAAATGGGGGAGGTCCTGAGCTGCTCCAAATGTCCTTCCATTCTTTGAAGACCAGTTTGGCTGATCTCCCCCATCCTGTTTCACCATCTGCTGAGGCAGATCTCCTCACCCAGGCACGTCCTTTGTCTTCAGCCCAGGCCACTTCACATATTATCAAGGTAACAAACAACAAGAGGCACTCGTTTATATCCACAATGTTAAAAAAATAGTACAAAAATATCTGTCACAATCATTGAAATGTCCGAAATTGTAGAACAGCATCCCATGTATCTCTGGAAACGTGTCACGAGGACGCAAAGGATAAGAGACAAAATAGACTTCAATATGATTTCAAGTTTCTTATGGTTTAATGCCAATGTCCAAGTTTAATTCAGTTCATATTGATGAAAGTAGTCATGGTAATATTCCAATCCATTTCATTGCCAAACATCAATGTCCCAAAACGTTCAAGCCATAATCTGCGATGCTTGACAAACGTAATATTCCATTTAAACTCTACAAACACAGCCAACATGTGTTTCGTCCGGGGAGTACCCCGTTGACTTCGTCAGGGCTGTAATATCATTGGGATTAAACAAATTAAGTGAATATAAATGGTTAGCATAATACAAGATAATATGTAGACCCGTCACCCATGCTCCAAGGGTGAGATGGATAGTTGCAAATTTCTAGAAAGAACATGCTCAGTGAGAAACACAGACTTAATGTGACAAACAATAAGTAGTATCCACATATTAAACCTATGAATGGAAATTAGTACTACAATGTTGTGCAAATGTGCAAACCCAAGTGTGATTAATTCTGAGATACGTCATCCATGGAAAGTAAAATTATAGCATCCAACCCAATTCAATGAGTGAACTCACATGCAGCATGCAGTCCACTGATATATGTGCGAGCTATTATGGAAACTAGTACTGAGGTTACCTGTAAAGAAGTCTACCATATGCAATGGAATCTGGAGTGCTACAAATGCAAGCTGTCTTCTAATTAGCGCCAATATGTTCTGCTTCCTAGACGCCTTAATTTCAGATTACTGTCCATCTGCCAAGTAGTGTATGAACATTAAAGGTTCAATGGCAATGCCACTTAAATACACCAGGTTCCTATCATTAGTGTACTATTGTACAAGACAACTTTAGTTACCAGTTAATACCTTTAAATCCCAATAATACATGTATGAAAGCAGGTTCATTGGCAGTAACCAAATAAAATCACATTGGCTCAATCAATAGTAAATGAAACGCTATAAGCATTCCCACATCAGAAATTAACTAATGGGAATGACAAACCAAGTGCCCCCGTTAAGTTTTCTAGAGCATCTTATCTGAGTATGGAGATATACGTAGTAAACGTTACATTATCTGTGACCCAAACGCGAGTACGTGTCGAAATATTCCCGCCTTGATTGTGTCTCCGCGATCCGTAAAATAAGGAGACTAAGACGCTCTGTCCTACCAGGTGCAGTTACTGCACGAGTACGGGCACATTCTTGCCAACTTCTCTGCCTCCAAAGCTATGAGAGCTACCTCCACCTCAAGTTCCCTTTCCCTGAGGTCCAGTTCTGCTTCTTCTTGGTCTGATGCCACATAACCTCCCCTGCAATTTACTTTCGATAGAGCCCTAGATGGTGAAATCACAGTTTGGCAATCCTCCTCCTCCTCCTGGAGGTTGGAGAGGACTTTTTCCCTCTTCCTTCCTACCTCTGAAGCTTTCTCCATCTGTACTACCAAGACTTCAAGGGACCTGACCATCACAATTTTTCTAAGGTTGTTAGCAGCAAGCAATCCCCTCTTTCTGCACAACACTCTAAGCTCAGCTGTAGTGAGTGTGAGTAGGCTAGCCAGATCAAGCTCCATGGTCTCCCTCAGGTTTTGTGTCACTCAAAAAAATCTTTGGCACCAATTGATCAGAACAATTTAGAAAACCTCAAAAATGAAGTAATTAAAAAGAATTAGTCTAAATTTGAAAAATCAAAAATACTTTTGTTCTTGGTCAATTTGGAGGATTTTCACTTAAAAATGTAGTGTGATATTAAACACAAGTACTAGATCCCACCACTGCGCACCAACATTTTTGAAAAGTGGATTATTGGTAAGGACAGGTAAGCATCTACCCTTAGCAATAAGTCACTAACCCCCACTGGATACAGTTAGGTCTCAATAAATTAATCCCAGCTCAACCCTTGGTAGCTTGGCAACCAGCAACAAGGCTTAACTTCGGAGACAAGTGTGTAAAGCATTTAAAAAGCACAAAACAATAAATAAGTAAAACACAAAACAAAATAAAAAATCAACATCAATTTATAAAAATAGACTACTTTTTATTTTTAAAATGACACCAAAATGATTAAAATCGGACATGGTGATCTGGAGATGATTTTTTAAAGAATTAGGCCCTCATTACAACATTAATGGTATTGACCGCCTACTGCCATGGCGACAGCCAACATACCGTTGCCTTGACTACCAGCTGCCCACCCACATTATGACGGTAGATGGAATTCCACCAGAAGGCTGACCGAATACTGTCGACGGTCATGGTGGCGGACAGCAGTAAGTTGGCACTGCTGTCAGCAAGAGTGCCACGCCAGCAAAACACTGCCAACCGTATCATGAGAAGTAATACAATCTGGCGGTGTTTTGCTGGCAGATGCTGCTTCTGGCAGCAGCACCACATCCTGTCTCATGCCAGAGGACTCCCTGCAAGCAGGTAAGTCGGGTTCTCCAACAGGAGAAGGGGGTGGGTGGGTACTGTGTGTGTGTTGGGGTGTTGTGTCTGTGTGTGGGGGTGTCTGTTTTTGTATGCGTGCATGCGGGTGTGAGTCACATTGAATGAGTGCGTGAATGACTGAATGTGAGTGAACGTTTATGTTGTGTGTTGTGAATGCATGTGTGCGACATTGTATGTTGGTGTGTGTTGCGGTGTGTGGGTATGTATGTGTGCATGCGTGGGTGGATGTGGGTATATGTGTGTGTATGAGTGTGTATGCATGCGCATGTGGGTGTGTAAATGTGCGGGGCAGGAGAGGGTGGGGAAGAGGTGTGTGGAGTGGGAAAGGGGTGGCAGAGACCCCTATCAAAGCCAGGGAAGGAATTCCCTGGCACTGATAGTGCCTACCACCATGATTTTCGTGGATGGTACGCTTGCCACGAAAACCATGGCAGTAGGCGGGGGTCATAATCCTGAGGATGGGATTGTGATGGCCGCCTGGTTGGAGACCAAAGTCTCCAGCCCAGCGCCTGCTACCACCCTGCGGACAAGTGGTACATTGGCGGTTTGGCTTAATGGCCAATGTCATAATTTAGGAAAAGGTACCGCCAGCCTGTTGGCAGTACCTTTCTCTAAATGACCGCCGACCACAAGGGTCGTAATGAGGGCCTTAATGTTTTGTAGCTCATATTTACTAAAAGCGCCAATCTGATCATCTGGTCGCACTAGACTGGGTAAAGTCAACATTTGAGGCCAACTGCGATGGAGTCCTGCTCAGCTGCAGCAAGTGTGAGGCCTCAGTAAAAAGTTTACCTTTAGACCTCGCCTTTTTCTTGAAGATTTTTCTCACTGGGATGTAGTCACCAATCCAATCCGACCTCCCTGGAGCCCTCTTTGGATATGTGTCGTAGGAGACCTCTGTGAAGAATTCTACCTTCAGAATGGCGGTGGTGGCAGCTTAGCTAAGGGTGAAGTCCCAGTCAACTCCTGGAAGTTTTTCCATTGTCATTGAGCTCCAGATCTTTCAGCAGGACCAGCTGATTTTCATGCTGAGTCGTAGTTCATCATTGCTAGCTTGACTCTCGTCACTTATTGAGCTTTTTTATGAAAATTCTCCAAAGTTCCCCAAACGTCTGGATCTTACAGAAGGTCTTTTAGGAGTCCACTACTCACCCCAAAGTTCTAGCAGCACTGAGTTGCTCCTTGAGGGTTAGGACTCCAACTCCCAGAATGCACCTGGCCATTTTAGCCTATGGAGCCCATTCACTACAAAGAGGGAAAACAGGGTTGGCTATTTTTCCTCACCAGGGCTTAAAAAGCATATTTTATAAGATCACTGCTTATAGTTACACTGCACCCAACCCCTGGGGGCACATAGGGCACACCTTAGGGGTGACTTATACATAACCTTCAAAAATCAGTTTCAGCCATGTTGGGTTTTGAAGAATGTTGCTCCCTGGGATTGATTTTTACAACACTTCCCAGAAAGTGGTCATCAAAGGGGGAAGGAGCCTGTCTGTGATTTGACAGCCAGGCCCCCCTACTTTCCAACTCAGGAGCAAGGATAAGTATGGAAGAGCTGCACCCACACCTCAGATCCCTACAAGGGACAAGACAAAGAAGAAGAAGGACTGCCCTGCTGGACCCCTGACCTGCACCTGGACACTGCACTCTGAAGGACTGCACCAGTTGCACACTTGGACGTCAGCACTAAAAGGACTTTGCCTGTCCTCTACTGCTTCAGGAAGCAACTCTCTGTTTGCTACAGGTACAAAGGAGTGGCCTAGAGTCCCCTGTATAATGTCCTGCAAGCAGAGCGCAGCTGACCAGCTTCCAGTGGGCAGTTGAAGATTCTAACCCAGCGCATTCTGGGAATTGTTGTCCCAACTCCCAAGGAGCAACTTAGAGCTTCTGGAACCTTAGATCACGTTGTGGACCCTTCAAGGACCCAAGAAGGACCTCTGGAAGAAGATCCAGAAGTTTGGAGACATTTGGAGCAACTCCATTAGTTTCAAGAGGTACATTGTGGGAGTTGTAGTCCCAGACGCTAAGAGGCAAACCAGAGCCTCTGACCCCTTGGCTGGTGATGCGGACCATTTTCCTGAACTAAGAAACATTGTTAGGTGAAGGTACTTTCCTGCCCTTAATAATAATTCACTTTCTAACAGCACTTTTTCACCGTTCTGTGATGATGGTGATTTTGCATTCTTTACACATGGCTACAGCCTGAACCGCTGAACGCAATTACACCAAATTTGGCAGAAAGCTAGATCCTGGTCCTCAGATCATGTTTGTTGTGATTTGGTGTGAATCTTATCAGTAGTTTTGAAGTTAAAGGTTAAAAATATAAATATATAGGAATGCAGACCCCGAGCGGATCTACTTGCAGAGGATCCTGGGGAAAAGCAAGGCCCTGATTGGCTGGCCGCAACCTGACAGAAAAGTTGCAGCCAGCATTTTGTTTGGCGCATAGGCTGGGGTGGAAAAACTAAAGTATAAAAACATATATGGGGTCAGGATACAGGTTTTCTGACCCTATAAGATACATAGAGAGCTCATGGGTAAAAAATTGCTCAATTGTTTTTGGGCTGATCCACTGCAGGGCTCAGCATGACCCCACAGTATAAACTTGTGAAGGATCTGCAGAACCCCCCAAAAATATACCCACTGCATCTGACCCCATACTGCGCACAACCAAAGGCCATGTGCAGTGTGGGTTTAGGTGTATGCGGAAGGGTTAGCCGTAGAGAAAGAACTGAAGGAGATGGATTCATACACATGGTCAGTGGTAAGAATAATTTGAGTTTGAACAAAGTATGGCCCTAGATAAGATAAAATCTTATCCCACGATTGTTATCCATCAATCTGACACAGGGGCAAGGTGGTGTTTTGTCTAAGGAGAAGTACTTAGCTAAAGGCTTAAGACAATTCAATGAACCTAGGTGTTGCAACCTTTCCAAGAACACTGAAGTTGTGATGGCCAACAAAAGGTCTGGGGAAATGCTTGGGGAATAAAGAGACAGTGGATTCCTGGAGTGGGAGTAGTACCCTTTCTCAAGTGTGAGTGTCCTAGAATCCCCATCTTATATCTCTTGCCCAAATTACACAAAGATCCTGTTAACCTTCCTGGAAGGGCGATAGTGTTATATATAGGATCTTTACTTGAGAATACAACAAAATGTATTGATCATTATTTAAAGCCATTTGTATCTGCACTTCCAGCATATTTAAAGGCTACTGCTCACTTCCTGATGAGTATAGAAGGCATACATTGGCAAGAGGTATTTTTATTGATAACCCTTGATGTTGCCAGCCTTGTTGGAAAGTGGAATAACAGTAATAGCAGGTAGGTAGATACACTTAGTAATAAGCCACAATCTCACATAAAGTCCAGTCAAAGTCTCAATAAATTAATCCTTGCACAATCCCTGGTAGCATGGCCCATGAGCAGTTAGACTTAACTTAGGAGACAAGTGTGTAAAGCATTTCATATCAACAAAACAGTAAATAAGTAAACACATCACACAATAAAAATCCAACACCAATTTATCACCCTCTGGCATGAGACTACTCATTTTATTCAGGCTTGCATGAACTTCATGTTTGGCTTGACACATTTTTATGCACCCCGGCTGTCCATGGTACAGTTCATGGAATATAATATTTGTGCAGAACTGTTTCACATCATGACTCAGTGTTAGTCTCTCTGAATTGGGAGTTCGAGCAACAACACATTTCGGTTTGGAGATTGTAGGTGGATGCACTGGATGACCTGGTCTTTGAAAATAATATTGAAGAGGCCATAAGTGGCTATGTTACTGACGATGCAAGCACTGCTACAGCCCTTTCAATTTTGGAATGCTTTTAAGACAGTGATCAAAGGTTGCTGTACGGCAGAAGTGGTTGGGGTGTGTAGATGACTGATAGGTGAGATAGAAACTCAAGAAAAGGTGCTTTAGAATCTTGAACAATGAAGACCTGGTAACCCTGCTCCTAAGTATCTATTGCTTGAGGCAAAGGAAGTACTGGCAGCGCAAGCTGAGAGATGCTGCTTTGATTACAGAGAAAATCTTACTTGTGCTCATGCAGAGTGTGATAAAACCAGTTCCTTTTAGCATAGCTCATAAATCCAAATCTAAGGGGTCCTTTCACCTTGGAGCTACACTCTGACACAGTAGAACCTTTATATAGGCAAGCTGCTATCAACACAAGATTTTGAGGATTCTATACATCCCTCTATGCCCCAGCGCCCAGTCCACAACCGCAGACATTGAGGATTTTCTGTCCCTGTGTCGCCTGCGGGCACTTTTACAGAACGATGCACATAATTTGGGGGGAGATATTACTATACATGAAGCTAGAGCTGCCATTAAAATCATGGCATGTGGTAAGGTTCCTCGAGCAGACGGCTTGCCTGTATAGTACTTTGCTGCATAGAGGGACAGTTTGGCACCAAAACTAGTAGAGCTTTTCTCTGCAGCTTTGAAATCATGTCATCTATTGTGTCTATATGTGAAGCTCTCGTCATTTCTCTCCTTAAACCTAGTTGCCTTCCCACAGTTGTCAGTGCCTACCGGCCTTTGTCCATTCTTAATGTGGACTTTAAAATTCTTAGTTGGATTCTTCTGAACTGAATTCTGCCCCGTATGCCCTCTTTTATTCATATAGACCAAGCTGGTTTTATTTCTGGGCATAATATAGCACTTAATATCCGGAGACTCATCTCACTCCTGAACGATGATTTTTTTGGATATGAGGTTGGCTGCCATCATGACAATTGACATTGAGGAGGCCTTTGATAGTCTGAGTTGGGAATTCTTGTATCAAGAAATGACTCGAATGGGGTTTGATCCTGGGTTCATTCACTGGATCAGGCTTCTCTACATGGGTACTACGGTGTGGGTTTTCACTAGCAAAACTGTATCCGAAGCTTCTGATGTGGGTTGCGGAACTAGGCAAGGGTGTCCTATCTCCCCTTTATTATTCACCATTGCAATGGAGCCCTGGCCAGCTGTGCTCATGTGGGAAGGTTTTACAGTGGTTTGGAGGAGACTGGTGGGCAACCCCATTATGCAGCATTAAATGCTGATGATATGCTACTTTTTCTCTGGGATGTCAGACTGGACTTACCGATAGCAATAGACTAATATACGCTGTGGTGCAGTCTCCAGCCTGCATATTAACTGGCATAAATCCCATTTGTTCCTACTCTGTGGAGATGCCACACCTCCTCTGAACCTGCATGGATTCACCTGGTGCTCTACATGTCTTAAATATTTAGGTGTTAAAATATACCATAACCAGCAGGATCTACTAAATGGTAATGTTGGGGCAGCCATCAAAGCACTTCAAACTAGTATAAAGTTTTGGACGACATTGCCATTAGCCGTGGCTGGCAGAATAGCGATGGGTACGATGGTGGTGCTCCCGAAATTGCTTTATTTCTTAGGCACACTGGCATTGCTGGTGCTTTGTCCGCTTTTCTAGGACCTGTAATCCCTACTTTTAGAACTGATATGGAGGACTCGTAGGTGTAGGTTGGCAATAACAAAATGTCAGCCCCCTGTGGTGGAGAGAGGACTGGAAGCATCTGGCCCAGAGTCTTATTGCTTAGCAGCCCAACTGTAATAGTTAAACCAGTAGGTTTACTGCAGAATGCATCCAGAAAAAGAGGATATCATTGGCTCATCGCCTGACTTATGGGACTTATTGCTGGCCCTCTTGGTTCCCTGGCAATGTTTACCTGCGGTCTCTCAGAAGCTCCTAGTAAGAAAGCAGTGCTAGCCACATTGTCTACAGCGGACATGTGTTCAGGTGCCTTCTTCACCTGATTTGCCACTAAAATGGTTGAAAATAGTTGCTTGTGTAGGAGTGTTGGGGGAAGATAGAGGTATGGACTGATTTTGAAGATAATCGTGTTGGGGATTTGTACTGGGATGGAGTATTGCTCATGTTTGAAGACTTTGCTGAAAAATTCAGTATACCAGGAGGCCAATTCCTATTGCACAGGGCAGTGGTTGCCATGATTAGGAATCGGCTTTGTACAACCTTGGTTCGTGTAAAAGCGGTCATGTGTCTATACCGTGCTATGCAATGCTGGTGTTCCTACTTCCCTCACTGATCAGAAAGAGAAATTAGAGACAGATCTAGGACTTTAAATTACTGATGTGGACTGGGAGAGGCTCTTAGCACACACACACCTGTTGTGTCTCGTAATGGCAGGTTCAAATTTTTTTTTTTTTTAATATTCTGCAGAGAGCTTACCTTACGCCTGGTGAGATCAATAGTTTTTATGAGAATGCTTCTTAGAAATGTCCAAGAATTGAGGAGATAGGGGCAGGAATGTTCCATATGGTATGGTCCTGCTCATCCTTGGGGGAGTTCTGGGAAACTGTAATGAACTGTGTTAATGAGACAACTTTACAAGCAATCCCTTGTACACCCTTGGCTTGCATACTTGGTGGATATCTTCACCCCAAAAAGAGGAAAACCACTACTAGATTTATTGACTTAGCGTTGAGTCTGGCAAATCGAGAATTGACAATGCATTAGAAGTCGACCTGAGGCCTTCGAGTGATTAAATAGTGAGAAGAACTGGTTAAATGGCCTGGTCTGAGAGTGCTGTGTTATTTCGAGAGCTGAAAAGAGAGTGGGGAATGATTGTAAAGGCTAGAGCATGGGAACACCTTGTGGATTGCTTGTTGGCCCGAATGATGACATGGACACATCAAATAGCTCATTGGTTTCTCAGGATAATCTGGAGGGTGGTAATTACTGACCTTGCATAGATCATCTTGGGTGGGAGTCAGAACTGCTGTGGTGAACTTTGAAGATGTTGACCACTGTGATACACCACCTATGACAGCTATACAAGTGGTGACTGTACATGTAGGGGGAGTTAGTTGTTGTGTACTAGTTAGACGCTCTATTGGACTAATGATATGATTTAATATATTTTGCTCTCACACCGTACTTGTTTACTTTTAATTTTTTACCTATTTATTATATGTGCTTGCTTGTCTTTGCACTCAGACTGTACTTGCTTGTTGTTTTTATCCTATATGTTTTACATTATTGCTTGTTTGTCACTTTTAAACCTATTTATTAAATGTATTTACATGCTTGTCATTTTTAACTATTTATTATGTACTGTTGTAGTGCATTATTCATTATTTGTAATGCACCATGACAGCTATTGCTTTATGTTGTTAATTGAAAACAATAACATTTTGTTTAAATCAAGTTTTAGTGCCTAAAAGCAAAAAAAATCTCGTAGTGCTTGACTGGGGCAACGTCAACGTTTGAGGCCGACTGTGATGGAGCCCAAGTTGGGTTTACTGAGCGGTAGGCCTCAGTCAAATTTTTACCTTTGGGCTTATTACAAGCTTGGCAGTCTGACCGCTAGACCGCCATGTTGGTGGTCCTAAAAAGACTGCTCCGCCGGCAGTCCCTAGCCTCCCGAATTATGATACAAATAGGCATAACCACCACCCACCAAGCAAAAATGCAGACCGCCAGTGGTAGTCTGCTAACTAGGCAGTCTGACCTCCAGTACCATCAGCAACGTTTCCAACCACCGAGCCTATCACAAACACACAGTTGCCGTGGCTGTCCCTTTGCGGTGGTGAGGCAATTGCAGTAGACCACCGCTGTCCACTTTCAGCAAAGTAACAGACAAGTGCACATTGGAAGAATTCAAACTCAACACAGCTGGCACACATTGGGAAAGTGGACACACCTGCAAATCACATTACAAAACACACCCCTTGCCAGACCACAATCCTTTGCATTGCCACTGGAAGACAAAGAGCACCAACCACCCTTTTTTCACCATCCCATTTAATACCTTGCACATACTGTTATCCATTCACTTCCTATTGCACTTCCTCTGTTAATTGAGTCCCTGTCTCCCACTTTAGTTGTCCACCATGACACGTCCCAAAAGTCACAGTTTTTCTGAAATGGGTTGAGAGACATGATGGACTAAATCATAAGACTAGACGCACAATTGTTTGGAGCTCAAGTCCACCACACTCCTCTCAGTAGGAAAATAGAACTGTGACAAAGGATCATCCACGGAGTGAATGCTGTAGGCACTACCCTGCATGCAAAGGAGGACATTAGGAAGGGGTAGCACAACCTGGGGGTCAAGGTGCATTCCCTGACCTCAAGGCATCAGATGAAGGCCAACAAGACTGACTGTAACCCTTCCAGTGCCCCATCAATACTCTTTCCCTAGGAAAAAATGGTATTGGCCATCCTACATCCTGAGGGCTTAACAGGAAAACCTTTTGAAGTAGAGTCTGGTAAGTTACCACACAAACACTGTCCAGAACTGCAATTTCCTGCATGCTCACAGCTCAGCTTTCACCAATGTGTTGTTCATGTAGTTCACCGACATTCAATACGCAGAGTATCTGACATGTAATACCATCTATATGTATTGTTGGACCGACAAGCACAGCTACCAAGGCACATTACATGCCGTAAGTCAAAATGGTGCCAGTAAGTCTTTCAATATAAAAAGAAACATTCCAGGACTTATGATATGTCTCAACATGTAAATGCATGCTCAAACCTAAATGCGGTCTGCCTCCACATATGTAATACCCAATATTTGTCTAGAGTGTGAAATGGAGGGAGTGACTTGACTGCAACTCCAAAAAGGCCCTGTGTCAGTAATTCCAAACACCAGCCCAGTGGTCACTTGCTCATATACCCCTGTTTGTTAACTCTCAATTGAAGTGTACTCACCTATGAGAATATCATTTGTCAAGTGTGGGAAGTAGAGGGAGTGACCTGACTGCAACTCCTAGGAGACCATGTATCTATTATTCCAACCACCAGGGAAGTGGTCACTTGACCATATAGCCCTGTTTGTTAACTCTCAATTGAAGTGTACTCTCCTGGGAGAATACCATTTGCCAAGCATGGGAAGTAGAAGGAGTGACCATTCTGCAACACCTAGGATGTTCTATGTCTGTAATTCCAACCACCATCCCTGTGGTCAATTGCCCATATACCTCTGTTTGTTAACTCTTGGTTTAAGTGTACTCACCTGTGAGTAAGCAGTATGCAGATCATGCTCAACTCAGAAACATGTCTGTCTACCTAGATCCATCTTGACCTGCTACCCCAAAGCTTTAAGCTGCATCACCAGATTGGTAGCAGCAGCAAACACATTGACACAGCACTGCATGCATAATGACTGAAGTTACATATACATCAATTACTGGGGTTTCCTGTATATCATTCAACTACACCTCCAAATGGTCAAAGGCAAATGTTGCCTCTACAATGTGTTCGCTTCACTGTTGGTAAGATGTCATTTTCATTCCATCATCCAAAGTGCAACTGACCTGCACATCTCATGAGTGGCTTAAGTCTAATAGTTTAGGCAACCTTCACACAAGTCAGGTCAAATAGTCCAATACCATGGTAACATGGCACAATAGGCTAACCTACAGCTTAAGAATGTCGAAAGTCACAGCTTACTGTAACAAACCCTTTGGAGGTAGATGTCACACTTCAACCAGTAACAATGTACTTCCCTCATCAACAGGTTGAGCTGCCACTGGGCACACGGACCCCACCAACAGACACGCACTAACCCCCTGGATGGAGCCTTCGGTGATGACGATGCTCCTGGTCTTGTGGGCGTGGAGGACAGTCCTGGCCCATCTAGGTAACCTGGTCAGACGGCAACAGTGAGTCTCACTGTGGACACAACATCACTTCCCAGCTCTGTTGCATCAACATCCCAGCCAAAAATGCCTCCCCCAACCTGTGTATCTAACACAGGTTCAACCATCTTGTAGCCCGCAGTCCTAGATGCTGAGCTGTAACTCAACACTCCTGACACTCAGGGTCCAGGACCCAGTTAGAGAAGGCACCCTGTACCAAGAACACATCCTAATGGGAGTAGGGTGCGTGGGAGGGATGCTGTGGGCCAATGGAGTGAGGTCGCTGGGGCTACTGTTGGCCAGGACACCATCAGCCACATCTTGGGGGTCTATCAGGAGTCTCAAGGCATCATGGGCCAGGTGTTGACTGAACTCCAGGAAATGAAACAGCTTCAGGGGGTCATAATAGAAAAAAATGGATGCACATAACAACAACTTGGGCACCCTAACAGGGATGCTGAAGGAAATCAACACCACCCTGTGCATGGCTTTCACCCCACCATCTACCCCTTCCTGTGTGGCAATTACATCATCCCCAAGTACATTTTTGACAGCCACAGGAAGGGAGACCCTGCCAAAGGCATAGCCACCCATAGACATCCATGTCTGGGCAGCAGCTGATCCCACCCCCGCAAGTATGGACATCCAGCAAAGAATCCAGGAGGTGAGGATGGCGAGACACCCACCAATGCCAGCAATAAACTTCTTCCTTAATGTCCCCCTTTGTGTGTCACACATACACTCTGTGGACTGATCCTGAAACACATTCCATTTCCAATGGGAGTAATACTCTGGACTTTGGAATTCCAATTGTGTGGCATCTATTCCGATGATTTAATTCACAGTGGCTGTCCCCTTCACTTAACATTTTTGTTTAGTTCTGTCACAAATATTTTTGTATGTAGTAGCATTACAATAAATTCACCTGTCAAAAACTCATTGTCTGCTGTCTTGAATTTCCCATTAATCCATGTAGATACCTCAGACCATGTGAACCATACAATGATGATCCAATGTACTTGTACAAGCAGGGATATGTTGCATGTACGCAATGTCCAGCTCAGGATTGCAACCATTCCACACAAACACAAACATACAAGTGTCTTGTCAAAGAAAACATTTATTTACATTTTTCAGCGCTTAGGCTGTCAGTATGTCTTAAACATGGCAAATCAGTGATTGAATCATACTGGGTAAATGATCAAATGTACAGGTACAGACCTTCAGACCATTGAAGGAAGGGATTTATCAGACATTATCCTGTAGAAAAGGCAAGCATTAAGGTGGTTGATGTCAACAGCTGGAGCCATATCGCCTACCACACAAAAATAATACAACATCCTATAGTGCAAGACTCAGACAGGTGGCAGTACAACAGTTTCTTATCAGGGGGTCGTTACAATCCAGTGCTTCTGCATCTGGTGTCATGACACAAACAAATCTCAGTGATGTGCCACAGTCACTTTGGCCTAGAATGATGAAACACATCAACAGCTACATACAGTTCATACAAAAAGAGTGCTCAGCCAAGGTGAAGGGAAAATAACATGAATTTTGGACAGGAGTCCATATTTTCTGACCACATGATGACACACATGATGCATCTGAGCCACCACACAACAAGGAACGAGTTCAATGGAGTCTTCTGCACTTCCATCCTATCACTGTGAAAGCAGTCTTGGCACAGGTATTCTATACCCAAAGTCTGTGACCTACATTCCCAGGAGCAATCCATGTCAACTTCATGTGTCCGAACAGCATCACTTACCTGCCAATATCACAACTCTGAAATGCCTACATGATGATGTCATGGTGAAGGTAACTGAAAAAAAAAAAAACAAGGAGTCTAACTATAAAACCATACATATGACACAAGTGACATAACAAGCATCTGGAGAACAAAGTACACAACAATAAATCTGGTACAAACAAAGCAACATAATCAAGATGTGGGTGTGTCAAAAACTACCTCATAAAACACCCTTTGACAGATTTTGCCTGAGCATCAGCTCCCTAACTATTATCAAGTATTAACTCCACACATTATCACACTACAGTTCATCGTACAGTCAAAGTCATGACATGTCATGACAAACTTACACCCATGAGAAGAAGCTGTTGATGAGATCTTGTTGCAAACCAGCTCCTACCTCTTCACCACTATTATCTTCCTTTGGCATTTCAGAATTCTCACCAGGTGGCACCACAGGCTCCCACTCCTCTGGGATGTAAGGGATATTCTTCTGCAGGGGAATGTTTTGTGATGTGATACACTTTCCCAGGTGAGTAGAAAAGGGCTCCCCCAGTATTGTCCAGACAGCAAAATCTGGCCTTCAGGTGCCCAAAGGCCTGCTCCACTGCCCACAATGTTCTTCCATGGGTCTCATTGAAAGGGATTTCCCCTGGAGTAGTTGGATTCCTCAGCGCCGTCAATGACGAAGGATGGTTTGGATATGCTGAGTCTCCTGTTTAGGAATGAGACATAAGTGCAACAAGTCACTTCATGATTGTAGCACCTGCCATTGCACACACAAAATCATGTGACTTACAACCAGCTAGGCCTTCTCTGGTTACAGTTGTGATATCAGCTGGGATATGGTGGTGCTCCGTATTACAAATTAATCATGGGCTGACCCTGGGAACAGATCACAGACAGATGAGATGTAGGGATCCGACAAGCAGACAACTTGCGCTTTAATGCAATGGAAGTGTTTCCTGTTATGATAGACTTGTTCACTGGTCTATGGTGTCACCAAGGCAACATGTGTGACACTAATGGTTCCCACCACTTGTTGGAGGAGACTAAAACCATAGAAGTCAGCCTTCACATTGGCTAAGTCCTCACATCTGGGGAACCTGATATAACTGTCAATGTGTTTCATTATTACTGATAGCACATTTCTTAACACAACACTGAACATAGGTTGGTGCATATTGCAAGGACACCGTGGCCAGGAAGTGTAAAACTGCCGTGAGTTGAACAATGAGCTGTATGCATGTTAGATTAGTGTTTTCAGGCATCAGATCTGGGTCCAACTGACAACATAAATCCACAAGTGTTTGCTTACTCAGATGGTACTGTTTGCAGATGTGACATTCTTCCATGGTTTGAAGGTCTGACAATGGACGGTACGCTGGAGGTTGTTTCCTTCTCCCTCTGCCAGGGTACCTTTTTGTTGGAAGGTGGGTCATTAGTTGTTTGGCCTGCACAAGTAATAGGTCCGCACACGAACACCACTGGTAGCCAAACCCCATTGTAGCGATTGACTCTCAAATGGTAGCGTTGCTGAGCAGTCCAAGGCTTTCTCAAGGGAGGTGGTGTGGGCTAGTAATCCCCGTTCTCGAGCACCATGCATGGCACTCAATACATGATTGTCCAGTCTGTGCTTTTCTTTTGATAAAGTAAAAATACATTTATTACACACACACACTACTCAATACTATGCAAACATTTACAAATATACACAAATTGATGGAATTACCCTTGGATGACATTGTGTAATCTCTTATGTTTCTCCCTAGGGGAAATATAGTCCAACAACCCACATGGCAAAACAATCCCTGGTATCCCAATGCAACATTTGCCTCTAATGGAGAGTGAAAGCACCAATATCTGACAAATAAGCACATTTACTGTACAAGACAGTGGGTATCAGTCTCACTATGCAAATCAGCATTACCTGAAACACATAGAAACATGTTTGAAAACAAAAAACTTAGTTTTAGATTACTTCTTGATTACTTTGGTGTAACATACATTTTATTATCTGGTGTAATACTATCTTGCACCCTTAGGAAATGCAGTCAAACAAGCCAAAAACACAAGTTCTAAAATGCTGATGTTTTACATTTAGTTGTAACCCTTAGGGGTATATATTTTCTTTGTCCTACCCAACCTAGTGTGGGGACATAAATGTTGCATTGGGGGGATGCTGCCCTGTTCCTACAGCTCCCCCTGGCCACGGGCACTTGGTTGGTGGTGACCCCATCTTCCTGGGGCCATCACAAGTGGAGCACTGTATTCAGGAAGACTTGGGCTTCGCAAGGCCTTATGGGATATATGCAATAAGTGGCTCTCCCGCTGTGCCGGGGACAGCTGCTCTGCTTCATTTCATGCGGGCTTGTGCCACTGCGTTCCGGAGCCCAACCCGGCCACTCCAGCCGGTACCCCGCATGGCTAGCACCACAGAGCCGGCCTGTCCTTTGGTGTCTGCCCGCTCCTGCGGGCAGATGCGTGCTTCTGCAGCGGATATAGGGCCACCTGGGGGAGTGCCACAGTACTCCTCCCACCTCCTCTGCTGCATCGGAGCCCTGGGATGGGTTCTAGGGCCCCTCCTCATTTTTCCAGTGAGCGCAATGGTGCTCCCCACCTTCGATCTCTTCGCGGTGCCCCGGGTTGGGGTCTGAGGCCTTTTTTGGCCACTTTTCACAGGGGTGTGATGACACCCCCGACTTTCTCTTGCATGCAGGGCCCCAAGATGGGGTCTGGGGCACAGCTTCATTTTCTTTGGCTGCTGGCTCTCCCTTATCCGGCGGCCATCTTGGTGGAGGGAATAGTCTTATTGACAGGGCCCCGGGATGGGGCCCAGGTTGGGCACCATTCCACCATTGTTACGGGGAGCGTGATGGTGTTCCCTGCCTTCATTTGTTGTGGTGCCCCGGGATGGGGTCCGGGGCCCCTACTTCATTTTTACAGGGGGTGCGACGGCGGACCCCGGCTTGTCTTCATTTTGGGGGCAGCCCCTGGGCCCCAGAGGCATCAACCAGAGGAGCAGCGGATCCCCACATGCTGCGGGGCTCGCTCAGAAGTAGTTCAAAGGTCACAGACCTTCTCCTTTGGATGACTCAGGCCCCCAAAGGCCAATTTGGATGGTTAAGGTGTCGCTACGCTCCTGGTGATGAGCCCTTGCCACCAGGAGTAATCTCCTTAGGCCTCCTGGCCTAGATGGGTCCTAGTTGATAGAGGCCAGTCCCACTGACTGTCTGCACCAGCCTTTCCTCTGGGTGTCCTTCTTTCCTGCAGGGGCAGCACGCACTCCTTGCGCCAGCCCAGTCTTTCCCCCAACTAGTCCTGAGTGGGAGTAAGGGGGCCCACTAATCTGTCCCTGGCCTGCGTCTCTCTGGGCCTGAAGTCCTTTAGGGGGAGAGTCCCTGCCCCAGGGAGCAGTCCGAGGGATCTTCATTCCAGTTGTCCATGACGCCCGTCTGCAGTCTCAGTGCCCAGCAGTGAAGCACAGCCAAGAGAGAGAGAGCTCTCCCCTGTGCAGGACCTTTTAAGTGGGGGCAGAAGAGCCCAGCAGACCTGCACCTCTGGCCAATCCAGACATGCCACATCACTTCTTTGCCCCTGTCCCCTCCTCTGTGTACACCCAACTCATGAGGCGTACTCCAGGTCACCACGAACTCTGCATAGTTCCTTCTGTGCCAGGCTCCCTAAGTGCAGTTCTTGGGCTGTGCACGCCAGGAACCCTCCTTGCGCATCCCTTACATGGGTGCACACACGTGTACACACATGATCGAGTGTAACCAGCCTGGGGTCTCCTACTCTTGCTGCACCACAGCAGCCTTTCCTTAGCAAGCCGGCACCAGAGGTCACACATGCAGTCCATTTTACCATGAGTTTACTCTGGGGGAGTCCCTGACTAGGATACTCCCTAAAATAAAAGGTCAAAAACCAGGTGGTCAAAAAGTGAAAAAATCAGGGCAGACCACAAGTGGAGGAGTCAGGATGGAACCAATGGGGAAGCAGCTGACCAAGGTAGGTCCAATCGTGAGACAACCAACGCAGAAGGACCCAGTGGCCTGGATATGAGGGGAGTGCCACGAAGGAGACCGGCTCCACATCATCTTCTTCTGAGTCGACCTCCAGTGGACACACCCTAGTGGTGGTAGAACATCTGAGGACCTACACCTGCCCAATCCTTGTCTGCCACCCGCAGTACCAACTCTACCCTCCCTGTTTCCCCCCACCAAGTTGTCCAGGCCCCAGGAGGGTAGCTGTCTCCTTCACGGCAGGCATCTCACCCCCTGCCCTGTTACCTGTGCAGCCCTGAGTGAGGAGGCTACTGACCTCCTGAGGAGCATCTCTGTGGGTCAGACTGCCATTCTGAATGCCATCCAGGTGCAGTACACTCAGCTCTAACAGATAGTTGTATACCTGGAAGGCATTCACAGTGCTTTGCCTGCCCTTGGCTCTGGCCTCCTCCCTCATGGGACCCTTCTACCCCAACCATCTTCCCCCACCACCTACCTCTTCCCCATCTAATTTCTCTATTCCCCTACTTGTCCCAAGCACACATCCACACTCATGCACCTCAACACACACAAGGAGCACACATAAACACAAGCACCACAAGACACACCCGCCCGCAAGCACTCAACAGTCACACACACCACAACGCGCACTATTCCCACAGACAGCACCCCACAGCCGCCATACCCACAGACACCACCTCAAAACCCACTGACACATCCACCACGTACACCATACCCCCAGACACTACCTCAAAACCCACATACCCACCCACTACTGACACCATACCCCCAGACACCACCCCAACACCAAGAGACACAGCCACCAATCACAACATACCCCCAGACACCACCCCGACCCCCACAGACTGTCAGCGCCCCAGCGGTATATGTTCTAGGGCCCACCCCACCATTAACCCATGATTGCCTGATGCTTTCTCTCACGAAGACTCCACTGCTGTGCTCACAACTGGACCTCCTCAATCTATAATAACCCCACCCAAGGTGGTTAACCTAGTTTCTGCAGAAGAATTCTTTGGTGAAATTTGGGATCAGTTCCACGTAACACAATAGTAACAATGGTTAAAAAAACATCTGGAGCAAGCCATCAATCAAGGCATACCTTTACACAAGTCCTGCCCTTATATACCTACCGCTAAATTCCAACAAAGCATCTTTCATTGGCTACACGATACCCCCATTGCTGGGCACCCAGGATATCCAAAAACATTACAACTTGTACAATGATACTTCTGGTGGCCAACTTTGAAAAAAGACACACAAAGGATGGTCGAGCAATGTGACACGTGCTCAAAATAAAACAGATCAAACCTTACGCACTCCAACTCAATCTTGGGAGCATTTAACATTAGATTTCATCATAGGACTCCCAAAAGTACAACAGTGTTCTGTCATTCTGGTAGTTGTAGGCAGTCTTACCAAGTATGCTCTTTTTAAAGTTTGTAAGGGAGTACCAACATCCAGTCAATTAGTGTTACTTTTGTTACAACAGGTCATAAGTCGACATGACCTCCATAAGTTAATGCAATTAGACAGAGAAACACAATTTTTATCACAATTCTGGCAAAGGTGGTGTCAAACATTACACGTCACCTACCTTATCAACCATTCACTATCCACAGATAGATGCCCTAATGGAACGGCTGAACCAAACACTCAAGTAATACTTACAATGCTATGATGAAGAATAGAAAATTAGAATCTTGGGTGTCTTTATCATTGCTAGTGGAGTTAGCTTACAACAATGCTTGTCACTCCTTCACTGGCACTACACCTTTTTTTAGATTTTAAGGATATCATCCAAACACCCTACCAGTCACTCTACCTACATCAATTAATTATACACCTTCGGTTAAAGATGCGCTTCAGCACCTACATTCCACTCAGGTTCAGATCCCCAAAAATGTATAAAAGGCCACACAAGCTTACAAATGTCAATATGATAAACATCATAAACCAGGACCTACATATCGGCCAGGTGACAAAGTATGGTTGTCAAATTGTCACACCAACTTTAAACATAAACACATGTCCCATCCTAAGTTAATTGGTCCATTCCGTGTGATATCTCAGATAAACCCAGATACCTACAAACTTCAGTTACCACGTGCTCTGCACATCCACCCTGTGTTCCACACCTCATTGTTAAAATTAGCTTCTCTACACCCCAGTGTGATACAAGGTAAATGGGAATATGAAGTGAGCACCATCATAGACTCCAAGTGGCGTGGACATACCCTTTGGTATCTAGTATCCTGGAAGGGTTCCTGGGTCACTCACAGTCATGTACATGCACCACGCCTTATATGGTGTTTTCATCTTCTCCATCCTCAAAAGCTGGGCCCTAGAACATGCTTGGGAACGAGGTGTACTGTCAACACCCTAGTGGTGTGCATTCTAGGGCACGCCCCACCATTAACCAATGACCGTTCCAGCACCAACTTCCTTTGGGTGGCCCCTTGTGGCTGAGAAGCCCACTTACCCACCTTGCCCACCTTGCACCGAAGTTGCAAATCCATTACCCACATTCTGCTTGCTGGTGGCTGAGGTGTAGCTGAAGTGCAACTTTATTTGTGTGAGTGCATGATGTACGTGAGTCTGGTGTACAGTGCATCAGTCTGTATTACGATGCCATGAAATAATTGCTGAAAGTGACAAGCAGTTCACAGCATGTTTTATTTGTTCCTCTACAGATTTTGACTGGGACTTCATTTCCCAGCTGCCCTTTGGTGCATCAAAAGTAGTGGGGCTGGGCCTACATAAGGGGCCCACCCTCAATTCGCCACTCACTATTCAGAGGGAACCTTGGTGACTGGAGCCTGTGCTTCTGTTCCTGCGGTGGCACCTTTTGGCTTCTGAGTGTGGCTCTGTTAGCTCCCTTCTTTCGGAACCATTGCTCAATTTTGGACTACATGTATTGATGGCAGTCCGCTCACAGCTCCTGCGGCTCTTCTGAGCTCTGCAGGGAGAGTCAATTTCTTCAAGACTTGGAGTGGGCCTTGCTCTGTGCAGCAAGTTCTTTCATTTTGGGGCACTCCCCTGTACAGTGTGTGAAACTATTTCAATGCTAATTTTAGCAACTCACCAATAATCTCCCTGCTGAAAGAACCTCTTTGTTTTGAGTGCAAGTTAAAGTGTTTTTGGGTGTGTGCCATACACATTTAGGGAAAAGTCAAATAGACAAGTAAAATCCTTTGAAGAAATACTATATAAATATTTGTTCTGAACTTGAGTAAATATTTGTGATTCTTATCTGAGAATTTATGAGATAAATCAAGTGATTGCAACCATAGAGAAATTATTACATGGTGTGAGACTCATCATACTGCATTTGCAAACTACGCTTTTCATATATACAGAGAGAAATATCCTGAATTTCTAAGGATATGGATTCTTTAACTGTAATTATTGTGTTTGTGCATTAGTCAATTCTTTTTCACATCTCCTTCACATCAGTTCCCTTCCCACACCCTTCCACTCATCTGGTCACTCTAATATTCAGCACCATTAGGGTATACTGTATTGGAGCTAACAGGAAGTGGCCCCTAAAAGACATCATTCAGATTGTGGAGAAAAAATGGTTTCTTGACACAGACACAGCCACCACATCCACCATACACCCAGACACCACCCCAATACCCACAAACACAGCCACCACTCCCACATTACACAGCACATCCACCTCAGAGCCCTCCAAGAAATGCCCACACTCACACATGCAACAGACACCACCCAAACCAAAGCATTCCTCAGAGAAGCATACACCAGCATCCTTAACACCCACAGGCAAGACAAATATTCCCTCAACCCCACAACCCCTAACCCCTTCTGTAACCCCTACCTGTTTTCGTCCCAAAAGTTTCCTTTTTGACCTTGCCCTTACCCCTGTGATCCCATCTCCCCAGCAAAACCAAAAGAACCCCACCCACATCCCAACCCATCCCATCCACATCCTAGTCCTCTCCTATCACACCTGCCTCCCGCAAGCAGCTATACCCCTCCCACCTTGAAGAAGAAGACCACCCCTCCAAAGGTGACGACCACCCCAAGAAGCCCAGTCCCAATCCCACCCATCCAAAATATTATCCCACCCCACCCAAAAATGATCCCTGAGATGCCTGCATGCCCACTTGATTCTCCTTCTTGTGGAGGTTCTCTGGCAGTGATCAGAGTTAAGCAGGTGCACAGTACTGTGCATATGTGTGCCTATGGATTGGCCAATGCCCTTTGATCTTCATTATTTTATCTTAATAAACTCAAGATGTTGTTCTTCAGTTACACATTAGTCCTGCCATTATGTTTCTATCTTTTCGTTACTCCTGAGCAACATGTGCTTTATGCCTACAGTTGTGTGTATTTCACCCTGATTGCTGATTCATGTGCGTGGTTGGAAGGATCTGACTTTGTGGGCAGTGGTGGTGTCAGCCAGGACAAGGGTAGAATGTTTACTGAATGGTAATCCAACTGGGGTGTCTTTACATTGTGTTTTGTCATGGAAAGTATTTCATCTTGGCTTGGCCAATGTCTATGGTGTAGATTGAACACTTGTCTCATGTGAGTTTTGTTTGTCCACACATGGAGGATATTCAATTGTGCTACCTTTCTTTACATTTGACTGAGCATGTGTCCATTTTGATGTTTGTACCTTTCAACTACGTCATCTACATGTGTGACCCATGCTGTTGCTGTTGTATTTGCTTTCTTGACTTGCACATACACACTTTGGGTTGTCCCTGAGATACATGAAGGGCCAGTTCCTGTGCAAATGTGTTTTTAGGGGCATGTGCAAAGTGAAATCTCTCTCAGGGCGGCACGGTTACTGGAGCGCCCCTGATGCCGCCACCCCTATTGTGCAGGTATTGTTACATTGTGAGCTTTGGATATTTGTCTTACAACAAATTGTGCATCCCATTGACCTTACATTGTGTTGCTATGTGTGGGTCCATTACAGGGATGTTTCATGAAAGGTTTGTTTGGGTAAAATGACACATCCATACATATGTGTCTTCAATATCACAACAGTCCATGGCATGTGTGGGTGTCAGTTTAATTATGTGTGATGCTGATATGGTGTTGCTGTTGTGTGACACAATGTTCTGTACACTTCACTGTCCCTGAAACTGGGATAAGCAGACATGTGTTTTTGTGGAATGTGGTGGTGAAGTGTCAGTGACTTGCCCAAAGGGGCATCATGTGGCTGTGTATTGGTCATTCATTGTGAACGACTCCGACCCACATTGACAAGTGTACTTCGTTCATGTAGCTTAAACCACGCACCATGTGGATGGTGGTGCGTCAATTTGTAGCTGGGTTTTGGAACATGAGTAAGTGTGTGATATTAGCGTCAGTTGTATCGACGATGGTGTGGATTTTGTGTGTCATTTATGAGCAGCGGTAGGACTTGTGTGATTGGTTCCATGGCAGCACAGGACGTATGTCGCTGCCTGCAGGTGAGTTCCTTCCTTTAATATCTCCATTTTTGCAAGCTGGGATGTGGTGGCTGGCCATCCACAGTCACGTCAGAAGAAGACAACATCATAATCTGTCCAGCAGAAATACTGGCCCCAACAGTCTCACTGGCCTCTCTCTCCACTGTAGCAGTCTGTGCTGCCTGGAGTGCTAGCAGGACCTCGGTGGTCTTTCCTCTATGGATCCTCATGCATCATAATATGGTGGTCTGACTACCAAGCCGATGGAGGTCTTACTTACACACCACCATTGTGGTCCACTAACCGCTAAACTCGTATCAGGCCCTTTGTCTTTTTTTCTGGAGCTTTCGTTCTGATCTTTGAGTGAGCCTCCTCTTCAGGCCAGCTTGTGATGTGACATAATTGACTTAGGTCAGCGTGAGGTCCCGGTCAACTCCTGGAAGTCTTGTCAATGGGGAAAAGGTCTGGAGCTTCTGCAGGACAAACCTGAAATTCAGGCTAGTTTGCAGTTACTTGACGCTCTTCATCGAATCGGTCACCTTATAGAGATTTTTTACAAAGTTGCTCCGAACGTCTCAAAGGATCTTATTCCAGAACTCCTATTTGTGGTCTTGCAGTTATCCATGGTCCTAGGTTGGCAAGAAGGGGGAGATTCATGACCAATGTGGGTCAGGGTGCTACTCTCTGGGATGACTACTTCGTGTGAAGTGTGGCAAAAATCAATCCCAGAAAGCACTATACTTTAAAAATCCAAGATGGAGAAAATCTCTCCTGGCATGTTAAATCTGGCTGAGTCCACCCAGTGGCATTGCTACGTTTCTGTAACAAACTCCCTTCAGCCCCTCTCCTAATCCAATTACTGAAACTCCCATCTGCCTGAGGGAGCAGGAAATGGGGGAGGAAGGATTTCTGCCCTAAGTGTGTTTCCCTCCTTTGAAGACCAGTTTTGTCACCCTAATCCCTTTCTGCTCTGCCATCTGCTTCTAAAGTTCTCCACCCACCAGATGCTTCATTTTTTTCAGCCCAGGCCACCCCACACCTCATTAAGGTAGCTTGGCTCAGGCTCCCAATGGCTGTTAAATCAGGAAAGGGCACTATAATCCTGATTTAGGTAACTTTTAGAAAGAGTTCTCAAACTCGGTTACTGTTATAATAAAATTAACATTGGCAGGTTGTTGGTTTTATTCTAACTATTAATTTGATATCTTACATGAAATATTTAGCACTTTCCTAGGGGAAATACAACTGCATTATTTTCAAATAAAGTCTTCCAATGTGAGCCAATAAAGAGAATGCAATACAATTGTGAAAAACAAATTTGGCAGTTTTCCCTCACTGGGGCTTCTAAAACATATTTTATAATGTTCTTGCTTATATTTACACTGTATACAACCTTTGGGGAACTTAGGGCAGCCTTTAGGGGTGACTTGTATGTAGTACTTTTAAATTAAACAGTCGAATTTGGGGTTATTCTTAATCAGCCAACAAGGCAGGCCTCAATTTAAAATTACACCAGACACCACAGATGTGCATCTATGTGTGCCCTAACTCCATTGGAGTCCTTAGGCCTACATGCCCTACCATATACTAGGGACTTACAGGTAGGTTTTCAGAGCCAAGTATAATCATGCCTAACTTACATCTACCTTTTAAACAGAGCACTGGCCATGGGACAGGTTAGCAGTGCCCTGGGCACAGTCAGTAATCACCAGTATCAGTCACAAAAAGGGGATGACCAGGGCCAAAAGGATGATTTACTCACAAGCCTTACAAGATTTACCGGTATTAAGCCTGAGTTAAGTGTTCAAGCCGTTAGACTTTTTTTAGGCAATATTCATTTCATTTCCCCTTGCACTTAGAGATGGTATTGGATTTGCTCAGAGCTACTCATTTATTTAAAAGCAGTCACAGACATGGTGGTCTGCTGTCTCCAGCAGGCCACAATCCCTGTAAGGGCCGCCATTCCCAATGGGGTCACAAATTGCGACCTAATCATGAAATGGGCATTTGCGACCCCCTTGCGAGTCGCAAATAGTGTCAAGGACACTATCCTACATACGGTTTTGCAACTCGCAAATTGTGAGTTGCAAATAAAAACATTGATACATGTAGCCCTTAATATCATGCTTTGTCTCTTTCTCACTCAGGTAACAAATTTGCCCAGAAATGACAGATAGTTGTTCTCTTCATGTATCTGGTATGATGTTGGCCCACATGGGCCGGTATTCACAACTGCTTAATGTTTGCTGGGTTTCTGGTCAGTATTTTGTTTTTGACAATTTATAGGTAGTATTGTGTAATATTGTTATTTTGCATGCATATGATTGATTCCTATTTTGTTGTCCCCATTAATCAGCAAGCTTTATTAACACATGTATATTGTTTTTGCAAATGGTATTGTCATGAACCATAATATAATCACTGCATTAGGGGACAAGGCTGATCACAATTACTATGCATCAATATTTGTGTATCATGGACTCACTCGTATGAGCACTGCCTGGGTTGGATAATTACATTCCGTATATACAACACTTAAGCCGGGCCTCTCAGAACGTACTTCCTGACTCTGGACTATTGGAGTCCATTTAAACAGGTAACTCATATGCTGTTTCAGACTTGATATAGGATTATGTTGCACTTAACCATTTGAGTTTGGTCTAAGGGCCAGATGTATGAAAGCTTTCTGCATTCGCAAACGGTGCGAATGTCCGTTTGCAAATGCAAAAAGCCATTTCAGAATGTATGAAAGACATTCTGAACGCAATTTTAAGGAATCGCTAAAATAGCTATTCCTTAAAATTGCGACCCTATTTAGCGAGTCGCAAATTGTGACTCTCTAAATAAGAAATCGCAAATAAGGATTCGTTGTTTGCGATTTCTAAGCACATGTAAGAAGCAATTCCTAAATGCGAATTGGGAATTTAGGAATCGCTATTTACCACCAAGTTGAACTTGGTGATAACCATGTGCAATTTACATGTAAAGCACACATGCCCTTTTGGCATGTGTGCACCTTACGTGTTGCAAAAAAAATTCTGGTTAAGAAATCAAAATTCTGGAAATGCAAAATATTTGCGATATTTGCGGCCCATAGGTGCGAATGGGGCCGGTATCGCAATTTGCGATTCGGTAATTTGCGATTTTTAAGAAATTGCTATTACCGATTCGCAAATGTGATACATTGGATGGTGCGAATCAGAAATTGTGATTTCTTAAAAATCGCTATTTCCGACTCTCAAACGGCCTCCTTGATACATCTGGCTCTAAATGTTGTGCAAGAATAGAGGTATATATTCATTTGATTTGTTGATTTACTGTCTCAAGCAGATTTGGCAATAGCATTCAAAATGGGAAATGCTTTATTTTGACTATGTCATTTTAAGTTTCAGGCTTTGAATGCATTGCAATATGGCCCCCTTTTTCCTCTATATGCTGAGATGATCGGAGAAAAAGAGTAAGTTTTCACTATTTTCCCTTTATGTTGTCACTATTTATAATGTTAGTTTTCGCTTCACTTGGAGCCTGCGACAAAGGCTACCGCCAAAAAGCGTTGGGGGAAGCAGTCTCATGAAAATTACACTTGTCAGAAGTTTGGGTCTAAAATATTTACATAGTCATCTATATATCTATACATACATCTATATATATATATGTATATATACATATATATATATATATATATATGTATATATATATATATACATATATATATATTCAATTAAAAAAATCAAAGGTTACAGGGACGGTACAGTTAGCTTCTGAATTTGCTCACACAAAAACAGAGAAATTCAGCAGTTATAGTTTCCTTAGGCCTTGTCTCTCACGGCCTAAGGTAAGTATCACTTGCACCCCTGCCATGTACAGTTTTTTTCCAATAATTTGACTGCTAATGTTTCTTGATATTTTAATTGATGTTATAAAACTTGTCATGAGTGCAGTCAGATCTGGGGTAATTAGTAGTGCATGGCGAGGGTGCGAGATGTAGTTACCTTAGGCTGCGATTCATAGTTATTTGAAATAACTCTAACTATAACTGCTGAATTTCTCTGGTTTTCTGCGAGTAAATTCAGAACCTCACTATATTGTCCCTTTAAACTTTGTTTTTTTTATTGAATTTCCATGTTTTTTTTAATTCTGTTTCCTAACTTATAACATCCCTGTAACCTTTGTTTTTTCAGTGAATTTCTATGGTTTTCTTAGTGTAAAGTAATTTTCAGTACTATGCATTAATCCAACCACTGCTTGCCACCAGGCCGTGTGGTCCACCCCCTAAATTACCCAACCTGTGCAAGGCCTTTGCCGTGTGAGGCAGTAATTAGCCACAGGGCCTGTCTCTCTGGGTGTGAAAATAGGTGTAAGAGGGTGTCTCTGGGTGTGAGAGTAGTGTGAGAGTGTCTGTCTGGGTATGAGAGTGGGTGTGAATGGGTCTATGTGGGTGTGGGAGTAGGTGTGAGTGTTTCTCTGTGAGTGGGTGTGTGAGTGTCTGTGTGAGTCTGTGAATGGGTGTGTGAGAGTCTCTGAGCAAGCGCATGAATGTCTGAGTGGAACATTGAGTGGGTGCATCAGTGTCTAAGTGAGTCTGTGAGTGAGTCTGTGAGTTTCTGAGTTGGTTTGTGAGTAGGTGTGTGAGTGTCTGAGTGTGACTGTAAGTGGGTGCATGAAGACTTAGTGGGTCTGTGCGTGAGTGCATCAGTCTGTGGGTGGGTCTGTGAGTGGGTTTGTAAGTCTTTAAGTGGGTCTGTGAGTGGCTGCATGAGTCTCTGAATGGGTCTGTGAGTCATTAAATGAGTGTGTAAGTGGGTCTGAGAGCAGGTGTGTGTGTGTGTTTGAAGAGGTCCTGGACTGGCTACATGAGTCTCTGAGTGCATCTGTGAGGAAATGCATGAGTTTCTGAGTAGGTCTGTGAGTGAATGCATGAGTCTCTGAGAAGGTAAGTGAGTGGGTTTGTGAGCCTGAGTGGGTCTGTGAGTGGATGCATGAATGTCTGAGCGGGTTCGTGAATGGGTGTGTAAATGTCTGAGTGGATCTGTGAGTTGGTGAATGAGTGTCTGAGTGGGTCTGTGAGTGGGTGCGTGAATCTCTGAGTGGGTCTGTGAGTGGGTGCATGAGTGTCTGAGTGTGTCTGTGAGTGGGTGTGTGAGTGCTTGTGTGGGTGTGTCAGTTTCTGTGCTAGTGACTTAATCACAGAGGAACCTCACATACCCTTTTTATCCACCAGTCCACAGCTTTGCACAAAATATCTAACCAAGTGGAATTCTTTCTGCCTCCTTGGGTAAATGTCCATTTTACATTACAGCTGTGTATTGGAGCACAAGGAAATGTCAACATGTCACCAGTGACCTTGTGTGCGTTTTGGTAACATGATTGTACCTGTTGCCTCTTTCTCTAGAATTCTTGGATAACATGAACCTTCCTATAGAGAAGCCGAGACTACAAAGACGTAAATCTCCCCCAAACCAGGATCCTTCCTCTTATCTATATGACATGAGTGCTTATTTGTTTGGTGGAGATATCCTCAGATTTCTCTGCATCAATAACGTGCCACCAAAATCAGCGGGAAACACACTGGGGGCAGTTTAGAACGCTGTCAATCATTGTGGTAAAATGGGGAAGACCTTTGCATACTCCTTGCCTAGGGGAGGTGGTGGTTCCTGGGGCTAATACAAGCCAGGAGGCCACCTTTGTTTTAAAAGAGTACATAAATAGCATCAAAAAATGACGCTATTACCCCCTACCATGCATCATGGTGTGCCTCATTTTAAATACGATGCACACATGGTGGCAGTAGTGGGGTGCTAAGGTGCCCTAAAGTTGCTGATTTGGAGTGCATAGTCAGATGTTTGGAACCAGACTCGAATTAGATCTTGTGGATCAAGTATGAAAAAATAATTTGGCTCTTGTTTTGATTAATTGCCTACCAGTGCTGTGCAGGTTTAATCTTGATACATTTATCAAGTTTCAAAAAAATTGTATCCATGTGGTTCTCATCTAATTAGATCCTCCTCAGCCTTTTTGCAGGAAGTCCTATGTATAGGAAGTTACAGCAGACCAATAAGATTTATTTTTGAAGGAGCCTTAGAAATGAATGAACATCAGCAAATGATTTAAGTTTTATCATTGATTGAGAAAGTGTCTTTTTTGACTTGGCTTTTGAACATAGAGCTCTGCACCTCTAATCTCTGCACCCACCTTCAGTGAAGTGGAGAGTGGGAGAGTGTGGTCATCTAGCATGAGGTTACTGACAAGATGAAAGCTTTGATGTTTAGGTATGCACCATGGAAGACATCAAAAATAAGTGGCAGAAAAGGAGGATGTTGGTGAAGGACGAGTTTGCCAGAATACAGGTGTCAAACTGAGTTACACATAAATCTCACCCCCTCCATGAGTGTATACTCTACACAATGCTCCCTGAACTGCTGAAAGGCCTGCAGATCATGCACCTGTGTTTCAAATAGCTACTGACTCCTTACTCATAAATATCTGTCAATGAAAAGCAGTAGAGTTAAGGCTGGAAATACTGTTCTTGCCACCTTCTACCTTTCTTTTTGATCTTCTTCTGCTGCATTGCAGGTGATAGGTGCAACAGCACCAGCTTCATCTGTGGTAGGGCCTTAAACAGGACCAGTGTCCCAGCCAGGTATGCATCACTATGAAATGAGAGTCACAATAAGATACCTCGGAAATGTGAGACTTACATTGTCCTAGTCCATTACTGCCCTAAATATATTCAGTCCGCATATGCTGAAACAAAGTCCTCACAACATAGGAAAAGTGTTAGGGTATCGTCCTCATATATGCACATCTGCATCAAGTAATTGTCACCTTAAAAGGGACAGTGTTGTCATCCCTACTGCCAACTCCCAACTCTGTTGCACTGCCTGTGTTGGATTCAGTGATATAATATCGACACATAAAATATTGACCTACAAATCTATGAGACATCAATATTGTTAACAGAAAATATCGAAACACTATATTTAATTTACAAATGACAAATATCATACTCAAAAATATCAATCACAAAAAAATCTAAACTACCCTATATTGAAAACAAAATTATCAGAAACAACATATTGTGGCATAACTAACCATAGACTATATAAAAAATATAAAAAGCAACAATATTGATGATCAAAATATCATTCAAACAAATAATAAATATATTAACTGATAAATAACCCCCAAAAAATCCCACAGTCATACATTTAATTCATACATAAAATATAGGAACTCGTTATGAGTTTGGTGGTCTTAAGACTGCCAAACTCCTGTGGCTGTTGGACTGCTGCGCTCCTGGCAGTCAGACCACCACATTGCAACCCTAGCGGTCTGACCACCGGGGCACCGCCGCCATGATTGTAGATCGCTCTACGAGGTGGTCAGACTCACAGTCAGCCAGGGTGGTGCCCATGGTAGCACCATCGTGCTGATCACGAGTCCACTTTCCGACAGCCTTTCTATGGTACACTGCCATGGAAAGGCTAATGAAAAGCCAGTGCCGGAGGGCCACAGAGGGGCCCCTGCACTGCCGAGCCCCCTGCCATCACCCTCAGAATGTGCACTGTCTGCTATGCAAGGGTGCTGTCGTGCGATGACATTGGCCTCGGCTCCCTTAGGGAGCCGAGGTCAATGCCTTGGCACTGTTTCCACCGGGATGACCAGCAAAAACATTGTAATATGATGTTTCCACAGGTCAGCCCAGTGGAAACATCGTAATATGACGGGACCGCCAAACTCGTAATGAGGCCCATAGTATTTTACTAAACCAACAAATTTACATTTCAAATATATTAACATAAAACATCTCTAAACTATAAATTACACATATTTACAGTCCACTTACATACAGAACGTGTATTTTTACAAATAAAATATTCATTCAATTAAAATAAATACATATAATATTCAATTAAATAAGTTACCTTGAATACAAACATTAAAAAAACTTAATTAGTGTTCTCCAAATAAGGACGTAGTTAGAAGAACAATTGAAAGGAAACTAAAGCAACCAATCATATCAAAGTATAAAAAAGGATTGCCAATAAAATAGCTTCACCAATGAAACATATAATATGAAAGTTGAAGTAATTTAACTAAAAAATAGGTCCAAAAATGCCAAACTTTTCAAGAACGAGAAAGTGTGATGGATTTTCCCTACAAAAGAGAAGCCTACAACATATACAACTGTACATCCACTTATCAAAGTAAGTAACAATAAAACTAAAAATGTCAATTTATTTAAATTCACTTTTAAAAATTAAGGGTCTGATTACAAGTTTGGCGGTCTTAGTACCCCCATGGAAGCGGTGTCGAATCACTGCTGCAGCACTGGTGGTCCGTCCACCGTATTACGATGCATGCTGTCACATACGTGAAAGACCGCTGTGGTCCCACCACCATCATCACCCTCTCGCTGCCTACATCCACGGCAATCTTCTTGGGTCCGCCACCACAGCAGTATGGCGATTAAACTTCAAAACTCATAATAAGGCCCTAATGTTTAATATACAATCACTAACAAAATATTTAACATTTATCTTTTTCTACGGATTACTCAATCTGCAACTACAGTATATCAACAAAAACACCTCAAAGACCAGCAAAAAATGTAAAAAAAATGTTATGCTTTTAACGTGCTAAAACAACAAAAGTTAAAACTCTAATTAACCAAAACAACATTAAACTCAAAATAAAACTTACCTCAGGGAAGATTGTGTACAATAAAAGGGTTAAATATACTATACCCACTCCACTATTAAATAACTCAGGGAAGGTGTGGACACTGAAAGAACAACATGTACTATTCACACTCATGAGAAGGCTGGTGTAAAGCTCAGTTGTAATTAGCCAGGCGGCACTGAACTCAGCGCACATGGCTGAGTACAACTCAGACCGCCGTCGGACCAATCGAGAACCACATTCCTGGCAGAGGTGGCCGGCCTCTGGTGGGTCCGCCCGCCAGGATTGTACTGTGGTGGTCAGACCGCCTCAGTTGCAACAGTCTGACCATGACCACAAGGCTGGTGGTCCGTGGACCACCAGCCTTGCAATGAGGCCTTTACTATTCCCAATCCAATCTCACTTAAGACAGTGAAGGTGCTGGACACTAAGGTCCTTATTACGAGTTTGGCGGTCTTCAGACATCCAAACACTGGTGGCGGTCAGACTGCCTCACTCATGGTGGTCTGACCACCAGATTATGATCCTGGTGGTGGGATTGCCAGGAGACCTTTGCTACTGCCGGGATCACGATGAGGACTACTGGGAGACCCAGGGAAGGAGACTGCACTGGGACACATCACACTCCCAACTGGACCCTCAGTTAACATGTCCACAGGAAATGGCCCTGCATGGGTGACAGGGACAAACAATACTAAAAACATTTGTCATGCACATCCGAATAATGGGGAAGGGCAAGTCAACAAAGCGCCACACCTCCTACTGCATGGGACTGATCTGTACAGGAACAAGCTGCAAGGGACACACAACTAGATGGACAAATGCACATGCAAATGCAAACACAGCTAGCACAAATTAACACACACCCATGTCTTCACATACAGAAACAAAATGATACACCTCCCATCAGTGCAGAAGCCATATCATGGTGAGAAGTCCAACACCACACATGCCCACATTGTTCAACATAATGAGAAATACATACCACAACAAATACTACACAATGTCACAATACCAACATTGCAATTGCAGACACACAGCACACAATCTCCTCTTGGGGGACACTAGCACTGAACACAAACTCATATACTGCAAACAACACCACATGGAGCAGCAACCAGGCTCAAACACACACAACTACAGGCACACTACTAAAGTCACTCAGTACCTACATAAAATTAGAAAAGGAAATGCAGGACAAAGGTGCACCACAAAATAAACAATTGTTTGGGTTTCCTAGGAGTAAAAACTCAGAATGTCCAAGGCCAGAGGCCAGTCCATTAATTTTGCCATAGTATTATGCCCATATTTGACTCCTGACTGCCATGAAACCCCCACAGGAAGGGGCATCAAGGAGGCATCTCACGGATTATCCAGAGGTGGGGGGGTCGGACTTGGAGGGGGGTTTGAGCTGGGGCTGTGAAGGGGGGCTTCTTCTTGGTGAGGGAGAGGGTATGGGTGCATGCGGGGGGGCATGGGAGGTCTTTGAGGTAGAAGGGATGGCCTTGGACAACACAGAGGACCTTTTGGGTATGCTACGAGGGGAGGACAGGGGTAAGGCCAAGGTCACACAGGAAACATTACTTGGACACACGGGGTGGTCATCAGAAGGGGGACGGGATTTGAAGGTTTAGGGAGGGGTCACATGATATGTAGGTGTGGATGTCGTGGGTGTGTGCTTGTGTGAGGAATGTTTGTATGTGGTGGGTGCCTGTTTAGTGGGTGAGTGAGGGCATTTATATGTCTTGGGCAGAGGAGGGTGGGTGTCATAGTTTGGACTCTTGCTCTGAGCAAGACTGCTGGTTTAAGGATGACAGTACTTTTGTTAATAGGCGACTGCGTCTTTCCTACAACAAGTCACAACCTTTGTCCCAACCTTACCGGCTCACTAGCAGCACCTCACCAGAAACACAATAGTAAAAGGTGATTTATGGCAGCCGTTTATGCATGGACTCGAAAATAAGATATCTCAGGGAGTGTCGTGGTGACACAGATGCAGTAAAGTTACAATAGTTTTTATTTAACATAACTGCAATTTGCGGTACGTTGCATGGGCTGCAATGATTAGGATAATGAATAAAGCAAGAAACAGAATTGTGAAGACAAGAGTCATTATTATAAAGACCCCCACCATCTTGCAATGTGTAGGAAAAATACATGAGATATAATATGCCCTAATACCCTAATGTGAAAAGACCTAACCTCCTACCTAAAGGAGAGCTAGGTTTGTTAAACCTAATCTGCCAATGCCATGTCCATGAGAGGAGCCCCCAACCCTCGTTATCTTGGAATGAGGTCACTATCTCAGACTCGGCAGGGACACGAAGACTGGGTCAGTGTCAAGACGACTGCAGCATCGGTATCAGCGATGGTGGCAATGCCCTCTGGTCGGAATCCCTCTGATTATCTGTCTAAAGTGTGATGTATTTATACAGATCTACAAGGTCCCCTGACATATGTGTATTCCTAAACAATAGATAACAGACATGCTTGGGACGGCAATTGATATCAACAATCCCTCGAAAGTATAGAGAGGGAAAATCCCCAAGTTTGAACACCTACTGTTTGTTTGTGTTTGGTGCTTAATCTTGACGCCTTGGCGCGGTGGCACTGATAATGTTACCCATAACAAGAGGCCTAACTATAAACAAGGCAGCCATCTTAGAAGAAATACTTAATTAAATGGGCTAAGACAGAGCAAGCTAAGTAGGTTAAAAGTCACTAGGTGACGGGACACGAGTCTACAAGCCACAGGCTAAGCTAACTCCTGTTATTCCATTAAAACGAACTAGGATTCACTACACTAGGGAATACCATGGTGGGTGAGTCGCCGACTGTTGGGGTGGTGACTGCATGTATGTTGGATATGCTGGATGTAGGTATGTCTGTAGTTGTGGTGTCTGTGGATGTGGTGATTGGGTAGATGTCTAAGGGTCTGTTGGGGTGGTGTCTGTGGGTGGGATGGGTGTGTTAGCTTTATCAGCGGCTGTTGATGTTGTGCCTGTAGCTATGCTTGATGTCATGTGTGTGATGCTGGTGGTGGTGGTGGAGGTGTCAGGGGAAGTTGTGACTGTTGGTGTATCTGTGGGTGGATGCTGTCTGTGTGCATGCCGGTGTGTCTTGTGGTGCTTGTGTTTGTGTGCACTACCTTTGTCTGTTGAGGTCGATGCTTGAGGGTTTGTTTGTGTGCTTTGTGTATGTCTGAGAATGGGGAATTGGACTGGGAAGAGAGGGGTGGAGAGGGGACAGAAGGTGGGGGATGATTGGCTGCTGTCAGTGGGCAGGTCAGAGCCTGAAAGGATCTCTGTGGGCCAGCCATTGCACAATGAATGCTCTCCAGGGACACATTTGTCTGTTGGAGTTGTGTCACCAGTGCCTGGATTGCATTTAGAAAGGCTGACTGACCCACAGAGATTGCCCTCAGGAGACCAATAGCCTCCTCACTGAGGGCAGCAGGGATAACAGGGCTGGGGCAGAGGTGCCTGCGGCAAAGGAAACGCCCATTCACTTTGGTGAGCGGGCAGGGCAAACTGGGTGCAACAGGGAGGGCAGTGATAGGATGGGGTGGTAGACAAGGATGGCACAGGGTGGTCTCCGATGGTTCTGCCACTACTAGGGAGTGGCCATTGGACGAGGAATCTGAAGATGATGACGTGGTCTCGGTCTTCGTAAGTCACTTCCTTCGCTCCCCAGACCACTGGGTCCCTCTGTGTCAGTTGTATCTTGACCTGAGGTCACATGATCAGATGCTGCCCCAACTCTGAGTGACAGACAATACCATCATGTCAACTAGCCCCCAGCAAAACCTACAATTAAGTGGGACATTCTTGTTCCATCACATATGCATGCATGCCATCTGGACTTACCAAAGTTACCCACCATCTGAATCTCAGACAACTAAAAGTGAATGGATGAAGTCTAGAAAACACAAAAACATGCACACAACTATGTGTCCTCTCCATCCTCCACGATGTGCCACATGCAGCAGACCTCAGTCAACTTGTAGCCAACAATGGCATCCTACTGTAAATTATTCTGCCATATTTCAAACACAAGCAAAGGCACACATCTAATTTGCAGTTATATGATGTACCAACAATTAGAAATAATGGCAATGAAAAACAGCCAACTCAGATTCTTATCTGCAATATCCTCAGATTCTTATCTGCGATATCCTGGAGTAGGTGACATGGAAATACCCATGTCACAATAGACACACAACAACAATATCCAGCTCAATAAGTTACACCTGTCCCAACTGAGTCAAGGAGGTAATAGCAAGGTCACCCAGACAGACCTCACACATGGCATGAAAAGGACCAACAGTGACGTCAGGTCTAATATGTCACAAGAAAACAGACAACAATGAATCAGCAAGAAACAGGATAGCCATCACTAATTTCTGACACCAGTCACAATGACATCATCTGAGTTTGTCTGTAGTGGACATCTTTCCCTGCATGTTGGTGAGTCACAGAACCTGAAATGATCAATAGAAGGACCCCAACTTGTTGTCCAATATGAAGTCACATCGCTACCCACATCTCAGAAATGGAAAGCCTGTCATCTGTCTGTGGATGAATGCCTGAACCGTAACATGTATGATGTCAACATCACTGCGAGTGACTCCATGGTGAATGCCTATAGTCAGGACATAATCCCCAATCACCACACAGGTACAGTGCACTAATCAACATGATACCACATCAAGGACATGGGAAACAAAGAGTTGTTCCACAATCTTGGTCTACCTGCCAGGTTCCTCAGTGTAACTGCATTCCTACATGCCAAATTATATACTGTGATGCAAGGAGGTGTCAGTCAGATGATAACTAAAGGTGGCACACTCCTGTCTATGTCACAACATGAAATGGACCACCATTGTAATTGTACTAATCCAGTAACTGTTTTCCATTCACTTATATATATGTGACTACATACATTATCCCATCAACATGGGTAGAACATGCATGCCATTGCAGAAAGGAATACATCCCTAAGAGAAAAGGACACATGCTGACATGTAGGCACAATGGTTTGTTGGCTACAGTCATGGGACATAGGGCCAGATGTAGGAATTTCTGATTTTGCAAATCGGAAATTGCGAGTCGGTGCGACTCGCAATTTCCGATTCGCAAAATCGGATGTTGTACAGTGTCTCAGACACCGACTGCGAGTCGCTATGGGGTCGCAAAGACCCACCTCATTAATATTAATGAGGTGGGTTGCATTTTGCGACCCCATAGCGAGTCCCTGCACTCACAGGGATGGTGGCCTGCTGAAGTCAGCAGACCTCCATGTCTGTGACTGCTTTTTAAATAAAGCATTTTTTTTTTCATTTTGCAGCCCGTTTTCCTTAAAGGAAAACGAGTTGCAAAATAAAAAAAAAATGAAATCTTTTGGTTGAGGTTTTTTAGAGTAGGCAGTGGTCCATTGGAAGAGATTGCTCTGAAAAACCCTTATTGGCAACATCCCCATGGGACCCCTTCCCTTTTGCGAGTAGATTACCACCAGTGTGACACTGGTGGTAACTGCGAATTGCTTTGCGTCTGCATTCGCGGTCACAAAGCAATTTAGCATAGCGAGACGAGTCGCAAATAGGAAGGGAACACCCCTTACTATTTGCGAGTCGCAATCACAATTTGCGAGTCGGTACCGACTCGCAAATTGTGAATGTGCATCGCAAAAGGCATTTTGCATGGCGCAAACTGCGAGTTTCGCAGTTTGCACCATGCAAAATGCTTTCCACATCTGGCCCATAATTCTTCTCAATGGACATTCCTCACTTACCAAGGGAAAGTCATTTTCTACACCTGCAGACCTTTAGCTATGTAAGCCATGTCACATCTATGCTGGGCACTAACATATCACTGACTGCAGTGAGGCACCAGCATCAAAAATACACTGACGATCACTTGCTTCTGGGTGGCACATGTCTGCATACACATACTGTATGCCCAGACAAATAACAAAGAACAGTGATCCCTCACCCATTTACATATTGTCTGTGACATTGAGGGAAAGTTATCAGTTGGTCAGAAATCACACTCATCTCAGCTCCAAATAGTACATGATTGTCCACAGCACACAGCCATTTGTTGACCCTGCAGAGGAAGTGGAGTGGGGAACCCCACTCATTCACCTCGCAATGGAACAGGCAGGAATTTACTGTATGCTCACCCCCTTTTGGCTGCTGTGCTGTTCTCAAATGCCCATCCAGCTCCGGGTTGGCGACCGCTAGAATGCCAGCATGCAGACCATTAGGAGCGTCATGGTCTGATGGGCACCCTACCCACGTTGGGAGGACAGCCCCAACTGGGCCGCTGCGATCTTCGGGGCCCAGTGTCTCAGGTCTTCCCACCTTTTGTGACAGTGGGCGCTCCACCGGCTGTGGACAACCAGGGCTCGCACCTTTTTGGCCATGGCTCTCCAGGTCCCCATCTTTTGATGGGCGTTGACCTGCATGGATGCAACAGACAAGAGAGGAAATCATGTCAAAAAGTGTCCCATCCAAAATGGCAGTCACATACATGTATGTACACTAAGCTAAGCACATCATGTATTGCCCAGACTGGCCAGGTGTGACACATATCAATTACTAAGTACAGGGCCATGACAACAAACACTTCTTAATCAGCAGATCAACCACCACCCTGGTCAGGCTCTCCACTGACCAGGTAGGCGAATTGACATCTTGTGGGACATACCCAAGCATTCAGAGTGAGCTCAGAAGCACAATGGGACACATAACAACTCTGTGGCTTTTGAGAGGTAGATTCCATAGGCACAAAGATTTCAATTCACTCACACTCTGTGAGGATGGTTATTCACCAACATTTACTCCTGCCTAGTGCCAGGGCATAAGACCCAACCCCACATATGTGGAGAAATGAAGGAACTGGCATGGTGGGTACAGATAGTTCCTAACCAGTCCATGTTTGGACATGTGGACTCCCAGATGCATACTCATTCTACCTCAGGGGGTGGGGAAATGTTTCATCTATCTGTAAAACAGACCATTCATCTGGAAATATGTTTCCATCCTACAGTGATGGAATCCAAAAAACAAAGAAATGCTTTGTCCATTGTCAGCTATGTAACACAATAATCGGGCAAGATATCATGACATCACAGGATGCATCACACTGTGCACTGTGAGATTGATATGTATGCTATAAGCCTGCACAGAACAAACTTGACCTGTTTACTGATGACAACAGGGCTGTGGGAGTAAGAGACCTGTCAGGGGTCAGAGACACACATTGACCGTGATGCCTAGTGCACATTGATCACAGAGCATTGACCCTCTATCCAATACCATCTACATACTCCTCAGTGACAGAAAATCAGGAAGTTGCATCTTAACACAGAGGCCAGAGTGGTCCACAGGATAGACTCCGTTGCATAGTCAAAATGACTCAACTCAATCCTATAATTGGACCCATACAGTGAGATACAGTTGACAGACACTGGTTTCTGCAGGCTGAGACAACAGAACATGCATGAAAATCGATTCCTATCAATTCCATGCATTAAAGAAAATCTTGTAGCCAACAGACATTTACCATGGGATGTATATGTGGCAGCCGGAAGGGCATAGTGAGTCCACTTTTGCCTCCAAAACAACAGATTAGCAAGGCCAGACATGGTCAAGTGTTGTATGAGCATAGCTGAGGAGTCTCCTCACCTAGTTTGGTGCATCCCACATACAGAACAACATTGTTTACTCAAAACACACATGTCAGATGTCTCAACGTCTGCCACTGATCCAAGTTACATGCACAATAAGGGGGTCATTCTGACCCCGGCGGTAATTACCGCCATGGCGGAAGTTGGCGGTAGCACCGCCAACAGGCCGGCGGTGCTCCGCCGGGCATTCTGACCGCGGCGGTACAGCCGCGGCCAGAAGCGGAAAGCCGGCGGTGTACCGCCGACTTTCCGCTGCCCGTCAGAATCTTCCATGGCGGCGGAGCGCGGTCTGCCGCCATGGGGATTCTGACACCCCCTACCGCCATCCTGTTCATGGCGGTTCTCCCGCCAGGAACAGGATGGCGGTAGGGGGTGCCGCGGGGCCCCTGGGGGCCCCTGCCTTGCCCATGCCAATGGCATGGGCACGGCAGGGGCCCCCATAAGAGGGCCCCACAAAGTATTTCAGTGTCTGCCTAGCAGACACTGAAATACGCGACGGGTGCAACTGCACCCGTCGCACCTTCCCACTCCGCCGGCTCAATTCTGAGCCGGCATCCTAGTGGGAAGGTTGATTTGCCCTGGGCTGGCGGGCGGTCTTTTGGCGGCCGCCCGCCAGCCCAGGGCAAATCTCAGAATCACCGCTGCGGTCTTTTGACCGCGGTGCAGTGTTCTGACGGCGGTACCTTGGCGGACGGCCTCCGCCGTCCGCCAAGGTCAGAATGACCCCCTAAGTCTTCCACTGATGCCACACCAAAGGCACCCTCATTTCCCTGACATTACATACTGGTCACCATTGCTTCAATCTAGCCTGTCTGTGGGGAGTAGAAATATGGTACAGGGTAAAATAGTGTACATGAGGTACTTACCTGCTCCTCTGGTGCACAATAAAGTGGTCCAAACAGAGATAGGACTTTTTCCGCAAGCTTCTCAAGTTCCTCCAGGAAGAAAGCTGGGTCCCTTTCACCTGCTGGATGTAGAATGATTTCTCCCAGAGGTGGTACACAGTAACTCAAGTGAGGGATGTTGCAGAACATGGTGATCAAATCCGCCATGTATGCAGCCGTCACCGCCGGTGGACACAGTTATTGGCCCAAGACCGCCACTACCAACAACGTTAGCTGATGGCAGTGTCCGCCACTGTAGCATCCACCTACTGCCATGACGACTTCCGCTGGTGGTCAAGGGTGGTTCACAATGTCCAGTGGATTAGGTCATGCAGCCTCCATTTTAGGGGCATAAAATGTGGTTTATGGCCAAACAAAATGCTTCACACATACAAAAATGTTGTTAATGCTAGTGGTGAATTCTGGTCTTGTCCTGACATGTAGGTCCTTCGACTTTCACACCCTTTCGAGCATATGCAATACACATATTACTACTTGCTCTGGGACACAGTCTCCCTGTAAAATTGATGTTATGTAACATCCACTCCCAGTCTGAGTGGCAAGTCTCATGCACAAATAGTTGCTGTCTGGGTAGATGATGTCTACACAGTTGTGGGAATGCAAGGGTGAAACATGTGACTTCTGTGTGATTGACAATGATGATGTGTAATGTGTATTATGTCCTCAACATCTGACAAGCCTTGTCACAGTTTGTGAATATCATGCATATATGTATGTTGCAAAGGTCACATTGAACGATGATTATACACATTTTTGTCCCACATGGGTACACAGGGAGGGGAAGGTTCAGATATCCTCCTGGCTACTGTCCACTGGCAGACCTTCAGTCCACGGAAGACAAAAACATCATCCAGATGTACAGCCTGAATAAGCAAACAATCCTGGATCTCTGTCATCAGTTGGAGACAGATCTGATGCCTGCCATTAGTCATCCAATTAGCATACCGCCCATCACACGTCATGGCAGTGTTGCACTTCCTAGCCACAGGGTCCGTCCATATTACAGTGGTACTATCAGCCTATGTTCAGTATAGTATTGATGGATGTACTCTCAGCATTGTTGAAACACCTGGACAGCTACATCCGATTTCCTCAACAGGAGGAATTTGCCCATTTGAAGGCTGACTTCTGTGGTCTGTGACAAATCCCACATGTGGTCATTGACATGTAGCCTTGGTTATACCACACGGCAATGAACAAGTCTAATGTAACACAAAGAATTTCCATTTCATCAATACCAGGTTGGTTGTTTGGCAGACCTCTACATTTCACAGGTCTGTGCCTGTTATCCGGGATCAGTCCATGATGCCTTCATCATGCGGAACAGCACAATTCCACAACTGATGTCGCAACCATACCCAGAGAGGGCCTGGCTGGTTGGTAAGTCACATGTCATTTAATTTTTCACAGGCAATGTCTCTTGCTGTGAAAATGATGAGAGGGACTCATAGTTGCACATATTTCACATATTTCACATTCCCTTACAGGGGGCTCTGCATACCCAAATCGTCCATGGTTGCTGACACCAGTGAGGAAACCAACTGAAGTCCACTTCAACTACGCCAATGAAGAACACGGTTTGTCCTGGATTGGGCTTCTGGGCTCCTGAAAGCCAGATTTCACTGTCTGGACAAGACAGGTAGAGCCCTCTTCTACTCATCAGAAAAAAATGTAAGATCACTGTGGCCTGCTGCATTCTACACAACATTTCCCTGAGGAGGAACATCCAATATATCCCAGATTACGGGGAGCTAGCAGTGCCACTAGGTGAGCCCCTGAAATGCCAAGTGAAGATAACAGTGATGAAGAGGAAGGTGAAGACTTACAGGCAGATCTCATCAATCACTACTTCACTTGAGTGTAAGTATGTCAGGTGATATGATTTCTGTGACTGTCTGGGGAAGTGTAGGCGTTAGATATGTTGAGTAGGGTTATTTCCTGATAAGGACAGGACATCCCGTGCAATGCAATATACAGCCAAGCTTTGCTGCCAAAGTCAGACTTGGACATGTAACTACCTTTATGATCTGCCTTGTTTGTGTCAGTTTCATTGCAATGTAAGTGGATCTACAGAACTTTGCGATGTGGTGTGGGTCACATGTATGAATTTCCTGTATTACAGTTTTTCACCCAAGTTTTTATCATACCATTCACATGTAGGCATTTCAAAGTTGTGACACTGGCAGGTAGCTGTAGCTCTTCTGACATGTGAAGCGGACATGGATTGATCCAGGTAATGTTGGTCATAGATTTGGGGTGCATGGGTCCTGTGTCAAAGGAGCCTGGACAGTGGGTGGGTAGAGATCTGAATTGCACAATGCACCTGTGAGTTATGGTGTGATGTGTGTGACCATGTAGCCTTGCTGCATGTCATTCAGTGCAATCCATGCATTCTCCCTTCACACTGTATGTATGGTGGCTCTGTATGATCTTTTTGTTTCCACATAGCCGGCTAGAGTGCCTGTGCCACAACACTGACACAGGTTGGCATCATACCACTAGGCACTTGCCCATTGTAATAGGATTTGACCTAGGATCAGGAAATGATGTACTGCCCTCTGGCTGTGTCCTGGTGAATGTAGAGTTGGAAGACCTGGTTTGGTATGTGATCAGACTCAAGCTGGTGACAACATCTACTAATCTGTTGGCCTTTTCTACAGGACAAGGTCTGAAAAAGCACATTCTACTGTGGTCTGGGGGACGGTCCCTTTGGGAAATCTGGCCTGACTCAAAGTGGGTCAGACATTCTTTGCTGTGGCAGTCCAGACCTTTTAACAGCCTATGGCCCTCAGTACAACATTGGCAGTAAGTGCCGATTACCACCATGCTGACTGCCACCAACATACTTCGACTGTGGTGGTATACCGTTACCCGTATTATGACCCACACATAGAAATCCACAACTATACAGACAGACACACAAGTCCGCCAGCCCAAAGGTCAGTGATAAACTGGCGGTACCAAAACCCACACCGTTACGCCAACAGAAATACACCCACAGCATCATGACCCGGGAATCTCCCCGGCGGTCATTCAACCACTGTAAACCATTGGCGGTATAGACCGCTACGCTCAAAATGCACACACACATATAAAACTACACCACATTGGACACTTCAGACTACATACACCTGACACACATACACACACCACACCCACACTCCCACACCAATATTAAACACACACCCACACTACCCACAACCCTTTACAACCCAAAGATTTTTGCAAGTGGGAGAGAGACAAGCCAGGAGCACCCACTGAATCTGAGCCACAAAACACCATCACCCATACACCATAAACACACCTCACAGCACACACCCCAACACATCACCCCACACACCCTCACACACACCACTCACACTACACCCATGGCACCACAAAGACACCCCAGGTTCTCAGAGGAGGAGCTAAGGGTCATGGTGGCAGAAATCATCAGGGTAGAGCCACAGCTATTCGGATCACAGGTGCAGCAGACATCCATTGCAAGGAAGGGTGAGCTATGCCGGAGTGTTGTGGACAGGGTCAATGCCGTGGGACAGCACCCAAGAACAAGGGATGACATCAGGAAGAGGTGGAACAACCTATGGGGGAAGGTACTTTCCGTGGTTGCAAGACACCAGATAGCTGTACGGAGGACTGGCGGTAGACCCCCACAACTCACAACATGGGAGGAGCAAGTCTTGGCGATCATGCATCCCGAGGGCCTGTCAGGAGGAGCAGGAGGACTGGACTCTGGTAAGTCAAATATTTACTACTTTATCCCCCACCCGACCTGCATGCCATCACAAACAACAACCTCTACCTTCAAGCCCATCACCCCACCACCTCACATATACCCTACCATCACAACCCACCCATCCCAATACCAAGCCCTGCATGCAACACCAATACATGGACCCCCATCACAGACCTGCATGGACACCCATCACCACAGCATGCACACTAGTGCCAATCACTTAGCCAAACAAATCACAACTCACACAAGCCAAACCTGCCTTGCTAATAACAACAATAGAGGGAAACATACCCATGCACAAGATGGCACATGCAGAAACAATAACACTGCATTTACATCCCCACAGGACCCCCACTCAATGTTACCGGAGAGGAGGTGCCAGTCACATCCAGTCCCCCCCCCAAGAAGAGACCCACAGTGATGACAGCAGCTCTGCACGCCTGGATCACAATGACCAACCTGGCACATCAGGGATCTCTGGATATTCGGTTACCCGGGGACAGTCCCAACCGACCACAGAGCCTTCCCCCTCAGGAAACACCACCACAGCACCTACCCAGCAGGCCCATCCTTCTGTCCGTAGGACACATCAATCAGCAGTGTGTCCACCGCTACAGGGAACCCAGGCAACCCCACAAACACAGGATGATCAGGGACCTGGGGTCAGTGGCAGTGGTTACACAGTTCAGGGGACAGAGGCACAGGACAACAGGGAAGCTGGGAGGACTGCTGTGTGACAGAGGGAGGACAGGCCCAGGGAACCGACTCTCCACAAGGCGCTCACCAACATCCTGGAAGCATACCACCATTCCCAGGAGACCAGGAGACCGTGGGCAGATACTGGCCAAGTTGCAGGAGACCCAGCGGCTGCATGAGGGACAGTACCTGGGGATCAGGGAGGACCTGAGGGACATTCACACCACCCTGGTCTCCATTGCAGGGGTGCTGGCAGACATGGCCAACACCATGAGGGAGGCAGTGGCACACCAACGGGCCACTGACACTAGCCACACTGAAAAACAGTCCTCCCCCTTTGCTGACGCTAGTGGAAAACTGGCCCGCCACAGGAACAACAGACCACCAGCACCCCCGCTGCAGAAGGAGAACCACCCCGCAAACGGTCCCTGCGATCCAAGCAGAAGCCAGAGAACATTGCCAAGACCCCCACCAGGAAAAAATGACTCTACTGATTGTCACCCTTGTGTCCTACTCTGTCAACCTGTCCACCTTGAGCTGCCATTGCTCCACATCCTCTGCCCCCTTGGACAATGCACCTGTGATAGAAATAGACTGGACTCTACCCTGGACTTTCCTCTATCAGCAACCCAGCCCATTGAAATACCCCCTCCACTTATTAGCACCTAAATAAACACCCTTGGAACAAATTCAAGTTGTCATATGTATTAGTTTAACAACCTGTGGACATTGCAATTCAAATGTACTGTATTATTTACAAAGGTATGACCTGTAGTGGGCAGCAGTAAACACACCAGGAACCAGAGTGGGGCATAGAGATCTGAAAATAGAAATGCCAAAGGGTACAGTATGTGGCCATAGAAATAGGGAAATCCGGCTGCCATGTACACTGTCAAACACAAACCTACAATGGAAGGTGAAGTTACAGTGTCTTACCTGTGTGTCACTGGAAGTACTGTTGAATTAGTGTAGTTCTATTGTCCACATCCTCTTCCTCTGCCTCCTCTTCATCACTGTCCACAGGCTCCACCGCTGCCACATGACCATCTCCAGGCTCATCCTCCTGCAGAAAAGGCACCTGGTGACTCAAGGCCAGGTTGTGCAACATGCAACATGCAAGGATGATCTGGCATACTTTCTTGGGTGAGTAGTACAGGGATCTGCCTGTCAGATGGAGGCACGGGAACCTGGCCTTCAGGAGGCCAAAGGTTTGCTCAATGATCCTCCTTGTTTGCCCATATGCCTCATTGTAACGTTCCTCTGCCCTTGTCCTGGCATTCCTCACTGGGGCAGGTAGCCATGAGAGGTTGGGGTAACCAGAGTCACCTGCAAATATCAAGTGATACCTGTTAGCCACACACTCACCCTTAGGGCCAAACCCACACCCATATACCTACATAAACTGGGTGGGGACCATGGGCTCACCTATTAGCCACACCCTGTGCCTCTGGAGTTGGGATACCACATATGGGATGCTGCTATTCCTCAAGACAAAGGCATCATGCACAGAGCCAGGATACTTTGCATTGACATGGGTGATGTACTGGTCCATAAACACACAAAACGTGTGGGGTGATGCTGATGGGAACAAGACTATTAGGCCCTGTTCAAGAAGTGCTAGTTGGGAGTGTATTCTCCAGACAAGGAAAGGGTGTGAATAATGGCTGTACCTTGGAGAGAGTTCCCTTTACGGACTAGGTGGTCTCACACACATTATAGTGTCATGCTTCATCATATGACCACCTAGCCCCACCCAGGTAAGATGATACTACCTGGGCGAACTCAACCTCGTTGCTAAAAGAACTACAGAGGGAGTGCTGAAAGTAGATCTAGCTAGATAATACAAGGGATCCAGGTAAAGAATTGGTGAATAATAATAATAAAATTACCTTACAAATCACCTATTTCACTGGGGATTTTGAATGTAGGTGTTCGTAGATAAGTATAAAACCAGGGTAGGGACTCCATTGAGAATGATGACTCAAGGAGTCTAAAAGAAAGGGACCAACATGTTTCTGCCCGCACTAAGAGCTGGAAGGTCTGGGAAGATCATCAGGGTCTGGGATCCCTAAAGGACAAAGGGCGTGGCAACACGCACAATAATATAGAAAGTGCTCAAGTTGAATAGAAATTAAATATATATGAGGGGCCTACCTTAGTCTCTTTTTTAGAGGGGAGGCATACAGGAAGAATAAAGAGAAACTTTAATTAAAAAAAAAAATAGTGCCATCCGGAGTTGGTTGGGCGCTTAAAGGCATCACAGCAGCCACAAGGGGGTGAGTACAGATACTGAATCATGACTTTGCGTTCGTTAGGTATTACCTAGGTGGGGAATGTGGGCTGTGGGTACCCCTAGGCCAGGGCGAACATGGCAGGGTATGTTCAGTGATGGGCAAGCTCAGATACACTCCATCCCCAATAATGTTGGTGGGCATCTACTACTTGGCAGGGTCCTGTGGGTATCAATGTGCAGCTACTGGTGTTAGGCATTGTACCCCATGGCCTGGTGACTAGCATTGTAACTGGTAGTGCATGGCCTAGTGAAAAGGGCTGTTCCCTGTGAGTTGTGTACACCAACGGTGGTGTTGTTGCTGGCATTGACCAAGCGTATCCTCTGTCCCTCCCCCCTTTTTTTGTCACCCTGTACTTGCGTGCACTAGCATCATCTGGCAGAGGAGCAGAGGCACCGGCGATGGAGGGAGCTGCATCCTACATGGGCCTGGAGGCCGAATCCACTGACGGTGAGGGCACCAGTGGGACAGAGGGCGAGGGGAGCATCACAACAGAGACAGGAGGGGACAGTACCGACAGCGACACCTCCTCCGATTTAAGTTCCCTAGCGGTGGCGGACACCACTCTGCCCACCCCGACTATGGGTACAGCCACCACCCCGCTACTAGCACCGCCTTCCCAGCAGCCCCTCAGCGTGTTTCCCGTGCCCACCCACCCAGGTGGGTGGGCATCTCCTTCGCCCAAGGCACCTCAGGCTCTGCCCCAGCCAGCCCTGCTGCCCTCAGTGAGGAGGCTATTGACTTCCTGCGATCCCGCTCTGTTGGGCAGTCAACCATACTGAACGCCATCCAGGGTCTAGCAGGTCATTTGCAACATAAAAATACATACCTTGAGGGCATTCACTCTGGCGTGGCGGCGCAACAGAGAGCATTCCAGGCTTTGGCCACCTCACTGATGGCAGCCATTGTCCGGGTCTCCAGCCTCCCCCCTCAAACTTCCTCTACCCAGTCTCAATCCCCTCAACCTCAGCCTATCCCAAGCACACCTTCAGATCAGCAATCACCCAAATCAACACACAGAAGTGGCTCAGGCAAACACAAGCACCACACTTCATCTCACAGACACTCACACAAGCACCATCCACATGCAGACACACCAACATCCACTGCCTCCACTGTGACCCCCTCCTCCTCCTCGTCCACCTCCTTCCTAATAGCGTCTCCACTCACACCTGCATGTACTACATCCTCATCCACTACCTCCATCACCAGCACGCCTATCACTACATGTCCCTCACTGGCAGTCACCACCCCCACATCCATGCACACATCCCCTGTGTCCTCTCCCACTGTGTCTGTGACCCCTCCTCCCAAAGTACACAAACGCAAGCACTCAGACACCCAACAGCCATCCACCTCACAACACCATCCAGCCCAAGCACCTGCACCCAAACTCAGCAGTCCTACAACCACTCCCTCTTCCTCCACACCCAAACCTTCACCCTCTTCCCGTCCCAATGTCCCTAAGAAGCTTTTCCTTGCCAACATTGATCTATTTCCTACCCCCCCTTCGTCCTTCCCCTCATGCCAGGGTGACCACAACCCAGCCCAGCACCTCAGCCACCCAGTCCACTGCCACTGTTGTTTCGGCAGCAACTGCAGGTGTGAGAGGCTCCAAGAAGGCACCCGTCAGCCCAGCCAGTGTGCCAGCACCACCTGCCAAGGTCAAGAAGGGTCCACCACCTAGCAAGAGCAAGAAGGGGACACCAGCCAGCAAGGGGAAGGAGGCACCACCAGCCAGTAAGGGCAAGAAAAAGACACCAGCTGGCAGAAGCAAGGAGGCACCACCATCTGTCTAGGCCAGGAAGGGACACACAACACCAGCCGTGGCACTTCAGCCGTCCGAGGGTGCAGGTGAAAGCCTGGAGGCTACCACCATCACTGACAGCACCGCCACCTGCACAGCGGCCAGCACTGCCACCTGCACCACCACCAGCAGCACCACTGCCAGCAGCAGCAGCCCCAGTGGGCAGCTGTCTGAGACTGCAGGTGAAGGCCTGAAGGCTACCTCCACCACTGACAGCACCACTACCTCCAGTGCAACTGGCATCCACTAAGCAGCCATCACTGCCGGCGAGCAGTGTGTAGGGGTGACTGCATGGGCTGCAGTGCATCCTGGCCCCTGCAATACCTGTTGGTGTGACACATAGGTGAGAGACTGTGACCTTGCCCCATCCAGGATGAAGCACACTGGGCACAAGGCCCCCTCCAGAACCTGTGGAAGATGGCATCCACTCAGCCCCTCCTTGCCAGGATGAAGCACAATGGGCACAAGGGCCCGTCCAGAACCAGTGGAAGAAGACATCCACTCAAGCACTCCTTGCCAGGATGAAGCACACTGGACACAAGGCCCACACCAGAACCAGGAGAAGAAGCCATCCACTCATCCCCTCCTTGCCAGGATGAAGCACTTTGGGCACAAGGCCCCCTTCAGAACCAGTGGAAGAAGACATCCACTTGAGAGACTGTGGCTTTGCACTCCCCAGGAACAAGCAGTGGGCAAACCATCCACTTGAGAGACTGTGGCTTTGCACTCCCCAGGACCAAGCAGTAGGCATGGAGCCCCCTCCAAGCCAGTGGCTTTGTACCATCCTCCAGCTGAGGTTCCCCCCCTTTCCCCGTCCCACTGAGGTGCCTGTGTTTTTTCGACCTGATGCCCATGCAGTGTTCTCTCCGTATTGAGGCATGAGTCATGTGTGGGCTTGGCCTATGTGTTATGGCCGAGTGGGCCATGGACATTTTGAGTGGGCATTGTCCCTCCTTTTGTAAATATTGTACATACTGTTTATTGTTTAAGGACATATATATCTAAAACTGTACTATTACACTCATTTTACTCCATTCCTTTTCTTCTTGCGTTATTCCTGAGGCTTACCGGGTGTATATGTGATGTTGTTGCATCTTTTTGTGTGTATGGTGTTGGAAGTGGGGGTGGGGGGGTTGCGTGTGTGTGTCACTCTCTTTTTCCTCCTCCCCTCCCTTATGTGCTAGGTGCAGTATTCATCGTGGTCGTTTTCGCCGGCGTTCGTGTTCCTGGTGTATGACAAGGTACACCAGCATTGGAAAAAATTGGAGCTCGGGCTCCATGGTATTGTGGTTCTTCCTTGAGTGTCGAGAGGTGAGTCGTTTCCCTTCAGAGTACTGTTTCCGCCCTGCTTTTGATGGCGTTGGTACCACCCCGGAATAGCTGGCGGATAAGCCTGTTGTAATGCTGTAGGTGGTACATTCTCTTCCGCCTGGCAGTTGGCGGTTACCGCCGCGGTGTTTGTTGCTACCTCCGTGGCGGTCAGTGTGTTAAAGTACCTGTATGTGTTGGCTGTTTCCGCTGTGGTCATGATTCCATTTTTTTTACCGCAGGACTGTTGGCGGTGTTACCGCCGATTTATCACCGACCGCCAGGGTTGTAATGAGGGCCTATGTGTGATACAGTGCAATAAAATGTTTGGTGTGACCAGACCCTTGTGACATTGTGTTGCTAGTCATACCCAGCATGACACTACCTGAATCTCTACCTCCTTCTATTAGCATTGTATGTCTTCCCCATGTGCATTACATAGATTTAACATTCAACATTTAAAAAAAAAAATCTTAAAAGAGGCTATATGCAGTGTTTTTGTGATAGGTGTGCTTATTTACATATGTACATGGAATAATTGTGAAACTCTGAAAAAAAAGTAAGGTGAAGTGATCAGTCATGGTGGATGCAATCAATAGAATAGATAGAATAGATGCTACAACACTTGTAGTCCAAAGTCCAGTGGCGTACTACCATGGCAAATGGAAAGTGATGAAAGGCCAGTCAACAGAGTGAATCTGTGGCACACAAAGGCGTTCCATCAGGAATAGTTCATTTCCTGGCAGTGGTTAGTGTCTTCCTATCTGCACCTCCTGGAGTCTTGGGTGGACGTCCCCGCTTGGGGGGGAGTTCAGTAGCTATAAAGGCATGTGTCCGAGGCAGGTGCTTCCACTAACAAGGCCTCCCTTCCAGTGGGTGCCACAGATGTTGAAGGGACTGGTGTTGCTGGGCCATAGGAAGGTGTATGTTGTTGTTCATGGTCCCTGATTAGGGTACTGCTGATCTCCTTGAACACCCACTGCTAGGAAGACCAAGAGGTTTTGGAGGCCTCCCACTTTTCCATGGCTTCCCGACTGAAGTCCCTCTGCAGCTGCTTCATCTCCCTGAGTTCTGTACATACCTGGCCCATTACGCCCTGGGATTCTCAGTAACTTTCCTGGACTTGGCTGATAGTGTCTTAACCAGGAGCATCACCAGCAGCTTCTTGATGCCAGGCCACACCATCCCTCCCATGCACCTTACCCCCACATGCCTGCACCCTTGGCACAACCTGGCCCCTTTCGCTGGTTCCAGGTCCTTCATTGTCTGAGTTGTTTGCTGTGACTCATGAACCTGGACTGAAGGGCAGAAGGTGTTAGTGCCTGTCATTGGGACACATATTTGGAGGCAACTGGCTGCCTGAGATGTTGAGGCCACAGGGCTAGGAGGAGTCGTTGTGGTCAGGGTGAGGCTCACGGGTGTCGTCTGACCAGGTTGCCTGGATGACCCAGAACCGTCCTCAATGTCCACACGTCCAGGATTGGTGTCCTCACTAAGGGCTTTTTCCATGGGGGTTGTGGCAGTCTCTTCGGTGGTCTCAGTAGTCTCAGTTGCTCTTCAACCTGTTGATGTGACAGATACAATGTTACAGGATATATTTTATCATCTGAATCCAATAGGTGACAGCAGCATTTGGCTAGGGCCATGTATACATTGAGGTTAGCAGCTTCCTCTTATGTGACAGGTCCACCTGCTACCCTTTATAATGATCTAAGATTTGAGTAACATACCTATTCCATGTCAGTCAATTGGTTTCAGAATGTCTGAGTACCTTACCTTGGAGGTATGGTCCTAGACCTATATCTTACCAGCAGTGCAGGCTAAACAATGACTGAGCATGATGTGGTTTGGCTCATCTTAAGACCTAGTTGGCTGTTATGCAGGCAGACCCATTACCTTGCAGTATATTTGATAGTTTTCACCATGGGGTCAGTGCATTGTGGATATGCCTGCTGCCAATACCATTCAGATGATGCTTCTTGGGACTCTTGATCTGTCATAAAGTTTTATAGTCCACATGTTGAGCTGTCCTTCCTGTCTCCAAAAGTTCTTCTTGGCATAGCTGCTCAAGATGGTTCTGGGTGTGTAGCCACATCACAGGGTGTACCATGGCCTGTATCTTGGTCGTTCACAGGCGGGTAAACTTCATTAGTGAGTTCACAGACAGATGTACAGTGTCACATGGCCACTAGCCTGGTGATAGGAGTTACATGGACTTGCCCTCCTGGGTTTTAAAGTGATGTTTCTCCAAGTATTACACTTAATAAACCTGGGTCATCCTCTGAGGTGAGTACACTTCCATTGCAAGGTAACCTACAAGGATATTTGAGCATATGTAGAGTGAGCTGGTGCTTTGATTTGGGTTAGTCTATCCTTCTGACTTAGCAATCATGTGACTTCCTGTTCCTCATGTATGTGTTGTGTGTCATCCCCTAGGTGAGTGCACTTCATGTATAAATTTCCAGGAAATTGTATTTTGGCAGGTGTTCACTGGACTGGTACTTGGAGTGGCAATTAGGGATCCTCCTGTATAATGTAGCCATTTGATGTCATGTATCAAACACACCATACAGGCGTGATCTTTTCTAGGTGAGTACAGTTCAATGGCTGGTTAGAGGTGGAAGGCTCATCATGGCAGAGAATACTTTGTTGGCTAATTGGGGTGACAATTCTAGTGCATCATTGCCTTTGCATTCCTGTCAGTGCTGTCCTACACCCACATACTATACAGTTACGATCCTTTCTAGGTAAGTACAGTTCAATGGCTGAGTAGATAAATAGGCTCATTGTAGCAGAGGACACTCTGTTGGCTGAGTGGGGTCACACTCCTAGTGCCTCCTGACCATGGCAGTTCTGTCAGTGCTTGTGCTGCACATAGAAACTGTGCAGTTGAGCTCCTTTCCAGGTGTGTACACTAGTTTGGGGCTTTGCAATACACAGTAATTTTGTATGTGATACTCAGTTCTGGTTTTGTGAATTGTAGGACAGTACCTGCTGGGAATTGTAGTGCTGTCAGCCCCTCTCCTACACCTATTACACAGATGAGGTTACCCCAGGTGAGTCTAGTTCACATGTGAGATGGCAGACAGGTGTCTTTGGTCAGGTGATAACTGGGCTGGGCTGGTGGAGCCAGTAAAGGTGTCCAAAGGTGAGCAGTGAGCATGCATGCCAATACATTTAGGTGCAATATTTTAGTGTTGTGACTTACCCGACTGCACTCCCCCAGGTATTTCTGTCAAGCCCTCAGGATGCAGGATGACCAAGACCTTCTCCTCCCATGATGGGAGTTGTAAAGAAGGAGGTGGAGGACTACCGTCAATCTTTTGGAGCTGTAGCTGGTGCCTGGATGCCATGGAATGGACCTTTCCCCTGAGGTCGTTCCACCTCTTCCTGATGTTGGGGTGGTGCCATTATCATTTACTCTGTCGATGATCCTTTGCCACATTTCCATTTTCTGTGCAATAGCAGTTTGCTTGCCCTGTGCTCCAAATGAATGTGGGTCTACTCCAATGATTTCAACCAACATGAATCTTAACTCATCTTCATTGAAACAGTGATTTTTCTTTTGTGACGTGGTGGTGTTAAATATAGATTGGTGTGTGCTGTAAAAATGAACAGGTTACAGGGAGTAAATGGAGTAGGGAGGTGCAGATGGTTGTGATAGGGGTGTATTGAGGCTGTGGGTTGTGTGGTTGGTGTATATTGGAGGGGTACCTATTCTAGTGGATTTTGAGTTTAAAAATGTTGGCACTGTTTTGCAGGGTCTTGCTGTGAAAATGCAAATAATTGTGGTGTGTGAAGGGGTGTGTTTTATGGTGTGCTTTGCAGGTGTGTCGGGTGGGGAACTGTATGTCAGCTGTGTTTTTTTCAAATGCAGCCAATGTGGTGTTGTGTATTACTGTGGTGAGTGTGAACCACCACTTTTCGGTCTGCCATTGGAAGACTACCATGGCTGAACCACCATTGTGACTTTTAAACTTGCAATAGGTTCTGTGGTTGGTTGACAGGTTGGCGGTGCTGGTGGTAAGACAGTCTATTTCCCACCTCACGAGTCCTGGCGGTTTTGGTTTTTTGGCTGGCTTTTAGCTGTCCTATCTGGGTGACTTGTAATATGGTGGTCAGTGTGACTGCCAACATGGCAGTCTTTTGGCAGCCGCCAGTATGGCGGTTTGACAGCCAAACTCGCAATGAGGCTTTGAGGGCCTGATTATGAGGCTGTCAGTCCGAAAACCGCAAGCCATGCGGTGGCTGTTGGACTGCCACAGTTGTGGTGGTCAAACCACCACATTAAGAGGTTGGCGGGCAGACCCACCAACCTACCGTTGTGCCCACCAGGATCTCAGATCCCGATGGTGGTGCAGGTTCTAATCAGCCAGCGTGGCACTGAACTCAGCGCCACCCTGTTGATTGCAACCTTGTTTTACGTCAGCCTTTTCATGTCAGTTCAACAGTCATGAAAAGGCAGGCAGAGAACAAGTGCCAGGGCCACATGGGGGCCCAAGCTGGTGGCTTGGACAGCGCAGGGGTCCTCCTGCCCAGCACCATCAAAATGTACACTGTCTGCTGTGCAAACAGTGTCCATTTCGAGCGTGCTGGTGCCCCCTGCGTGCAGCAGCATTGCTGCCATCTCTATTATGAGCCAACGACAATGCTGCTCTACCTTTCCCATTAGGCTGACCAACCGAAGCCTTGGTTTCTGCTGGTTAGCCCAGTGGAAACGTTGTAATGGGGCCGGTGGGGAGGTCGCCAGCATTGCGGCTACCACCCGATCAGGAGTTTGGTGGATGGGTGTTTCCATCTGCCAAACTCCTAATCAGCCCTTAAGGGCCGGATTACTAGTCTAGCAGTCCAGGAGACCTCCAGACTTGCAGTGGAGGTAGGACCGCAGCTTCTGTTGTGGTCCGACTGCCATATTACAAGATTGGTGGTCAGTGCCACCAAAAGGCCTCCGTCTCTGCTACGATCGCTGATCCCGATGGGATGATGGCTGCAATGGTTGTAATCAGCCATGGTGGAAATGAAGTCAGTACCGCCGTGCTGATTACAAGCATGTTCTCTACCACACTTTTCATGCGGTTCAACTGCCAGAAAAAGGCTGGTGGACAAGTGTTGGGGGTCATGGGGGGAATCCCCTGTACTGTCCACAACATTGACGTGGGCAGTGCAGGCCCCCCCAAGCACCAATGGAATGCTCACTGTCTGCTGTGTGTCTTTAGTTTCCACCCGTCAGCCCAACAGAAAACTCGCAATGGGGCTGGTGGGTAGACCACCAGCTCCACGGCGGTCTCCTCACCACGAGTCTGGTGGTCGGGTTTTCCAACCGCCAAACTCGTAATAAGCCCCTTAAAGTGTTAAATGTACTATTCCCACTCCAAAATAAAATAACTCAGGGAAGGTGTTAGGCACTAAAGGAGTAACATTCACTATTCCCACTCCAATCCAACTGAACACAGAGAAGGTGCTTAACACTAAAAAGGTAGCATTTTCCATTCCCACTAAACACAACATATCTCAAGGAAGGTGTTGGACACTAAAGGAACAACATTTATTATTTCCACTTCAATCTAACTTTATGTAAGGAAGATGTTGGTCACTAAAGAATCCACATTGCCCCTTCACACTTAAATAAAACATATCTCAGGGAAGGTTTTGGGCAGTGATTGGTTTAAATATACTATTCCCACTCCAACATAAAAGAACTAAGGGAAGGTGTTGGACACTAAGGCCCATATTTATACTTTTTATTGCTGCATTTGCACCTCTTTTTGATGCAAAAATGGCATAAACTTTGTTTGCGCCGCTTTTGCATCATTTTGGGGGTGCTGCTGTCCCCTGCATGCAGCAGCAATGCCTACGGCTCAGTTATGAGCGGACGAAAATACTGCTGCCACTTTACCACTAGACCTTGTTTTACTTTGGTCAGCCCAGTGGGAAAGTCATAATGAGGCTGGCAGGGAGATCACCAGCAAGGTTCCCAGTAGCTAAACCGGACCATTCGCACATAATAGTCTTAGACTAGAGACATTTAAACAATCATACACGCACATATGCCATACAAAACTCACATAGCACGGCACTCATGAACAACATAGTTTGTAAAAAATATAAAACAACATTGAACATTTCCAATGTTTTTTTTCTGCCAAATATAGCACCTGAGAGTAGAGACTTAACAAGTTTCAGTGCACTAGTCTCCCAGAAAAAATTATGTTGTTTACTCCAAGAGCACACGAACAGTCCAGGACTCTTTGCGGCTCGTGTGACTTCAATATTGCACAACATAGAACAAAAAGCATTGTCCTATGTAGATGATATCTATCTCACGGACGATGAATTACTGCAACATTTAAGATAGGTAGCTCACATTGTTTTAGGATTTGCTGAATTCGGCTACAAACTAAATTAAAAAAAAAACAAAAAAAAAGCCTTCCTTAGCGTCCTGTTTCTGAGATATGAGCTATCAAGTGAAGGAAAGAGCCTAGCACCACACTTCTTGGAAAATGTGCACAATTACAAATACCATAAAAAACTTCAATCTCTATTGGGTTTCTGATATTTTGGCAGCACTTACATTCCAGATTATGCATTATGCAAAAAACCCTTATATGATTTAATATGTCCTGACTTTTCAGTAAATTTTGGACTGTCGAACACACACGCGTTGTCAGAGCTAGGCAAACAGATATGCTTGCAATACAACACTTACACACAAGGGACAGCAAAACACATGTGGTCAGCAGAGTAATTGCTGGTGCCATTGGTTTCATCTATGTAATCTTTAAGGAGGGTGAGACAGTCCTGATAGCGTACAATTCACATTTGTACTCAGCAGCAGAACAACGCTTTGCTCCCACTTAGAAAATCTTCACTGCTATTCAGATGGCTGTCATTAAAGAAAGACCCCTAGCCCAAGGGAAACGCATTATTGTAGTCTCTCCCATTACGGTCCTTTGATGCTGTCACCAAAGCCAGCGTTTCTAATGCTAAAGCATTACATCCACATTGGATACGCTGGGCAATGTCTTTGACAGCCACTGATGTAGACTACATTTTTGACCCAAAATTACAAACTCATTACTTTTTGCAATATGAACTAGAATACCCAGTTCCTGCAAATACACTGCCTATTGATCAGTGTCAAAGAGGCATGTATACCAATGGCACAGCCCAACCTGCAATTGGCAAAAAGCATCAATAATTTGCTGCTTACGCAGTCGTAAGTGGCTACATGGAAGATATTACATTGTGTCCCCAGCATACATTCAAACAACCCCTGGGGGATTGCACAGCACAACTTGCAGAGCAGAAGGCTCTGGTGATGGCACTGGAACATACATATCCTCCACAGTTAACACTGATTGTTTGTGATTCATACTACTGTGTCCAGTCCTTTAATGAATACCTGCATTACTGGCACCAGAATGGGTTCAGAGATTCTAAAGGCAACATCAATAAACACAGACTTCTGTGGGGGAAAGTAGCGGATCTGAAGGAAATGCTACCAAATGTCCATGTTGTACATTCACTTGGACACCAACGCATTGGAATACACGTTGCTGGGGATGCAATGGCTGATGAAGCTGCAAAGTCAGCAGTAGCTATGGCTACTGTTGCTGCAGTAACCCGTTTCGGTGCGAAACCGGACGAGGACATATGAGCTGCTCTGAAAGCTATGGCTGAAGGTACACCCTATCCAAAAGCATTTCCTGCTAAATATTCCTAACGAATGGGAGGCTGCCTAAACGCTGAGGTTAAGATGCCAAGTTTAGGGGGTTCGAGAAATTCCCAACAAAGACATAAGATCAGAGATGATTAAAGCAACGCATGAAGGGGTAGCATCTGCCCATGCTGGAGTGGCAGCTTCAATATCATTGTTGCAAGCCTGCTCTTGGTAGCCAGGTCTGTACAAAGAGGCCAAGCAGTATGTCCTTTGTTGTGACATCTGCCAACAAATTAAAGTTTCCATTTCTAAACGCTCACCGCACACACCCCTCCTAATTTCTAACAAACCATTGAAATGTGTGCACTTGGACCATTGAGGTCCCCTAACACCATACAGTGCATACAAATACATTTTAGTAACTGGTGACTCCTGCTCCAGATTTCTATGGGTGTGGCCACAATGCTCGGCTGACGCTCGGACTCTTATTAAAGATTTGCAAGTCTTTATCAGTACATATGCAGTTGCGGATTTCCTCTCGGACCAAGGCCCTGCTTTCGCCTCAAGGGCACTCAGGGATGCCCTGGCTTCATTAGGGGTCCAACTCCAGTACTCATCTCCATTTCATCCCGAGGGAAATAGTGTAGTGGAGTGACTAAACCATGACTTAAAGCAGTCCTTAATAGCAAGAGTCTAAGGTACGAGTCAGAGAGCACTTAACAATCTGCCTAGAAGGTCCAGTGGGAGTCGTACTTCATATGATTGCCTGTTCAGAACACGAATGTATGTTCCAGATCTTGTTAGTCCTGGCGTGGAGGCGGCAGAAACACCCTTTGACATAAATGAATGTGTCACTGTCTTACAGGAATTGCAACAGTTCCGTGACGACAACCCTTCTGTCAGTGCTGCCTCCACAGGAATTAAGGATGTACCTGTAACACCTACAAGCTGGATTCCTAAAGTTGGGGATTTGGTACGTGAAAAGGTTGCTGTGAAAAAGGAGTTTGTTCCTTCTTATCATGCACCTGTCCCAGTCTTGGGAAGACACTGTACCAGAACTGTCATTGGACGACCGTTGGTTGGTGCCAAAGAAAATCGCTTTGTATCTATCGACAATGTCAAATTACACAATGTGGCAAATCCTGCACAGCAGACCAAGAGGAACAAACAGCAGTTCCCAAATTCCTCGCACTACTAGTCATGAATTCCCTCTATAAGTTGTAAGTAGCAACGCTAACACCTCTCCGAGCTTGGGGAGGGTGGAAAATGATATTGCATTATTTCCACTAATATCTGTTTCAACAAATAATACAGAAATAATTGATTGATTTGACACAACTTCAACACAGATGGATGGTGTCATTTATTCTGGCCCACCGTGGGAAACACCCACCAGTTCTCCACCTACAAACACAACTCCAGCTTTTGCATTAACTGCTTCTGGCACCGTTTCAGACTCATTCACCTCTTTTATATCTGAACTGTCAAAGACACTTAGGGGGTGATTCTAACCCTGGCGGTCGGTGATAAAGCGGTGGCCAACCCGCCAACAGGCCGGCGGTCCAAAATATGGAATTCTGACCCTGGCGGAAACCGCCAACAGAGACCGCCACATTAACACTCCGACCGCCACGGCGGTACAGACAAACAGCGCGGCGGTCACCGCCAACAGGCAGGCGGCAGACAATGTACCGGCCTCACTATCATAACTCACCAATCCGCCACCTCTTCCGGGGCGGGAGCACCGCCGATAAAAACACGGCGGAAACAGACCGCGAACGGGAAAACGCTCACCGAAACACACTCCACGAGTACGGAGGACAGCTTGGAACCCGAATTAAACATCCTACCTGCTCTCGTCTACCTGCTCATCTACCACGAGTATGAAAGCAGGCGCAGATGACAACGGTGAGTACTGCACCTACGACACACGGGAGGGGGGAGGAGGAAAGCTTACGGGCACACACATATGCGACCCCCACCCCCCCAAACTATGTACACACCAATGCAGAGCAACAAGTCACAGTGACACCACCCAAACCCCCCTGAAAAATGCAAAGACATAATTAAATTGTGAAGAAACATTTATGTAAGAAATAGGCTCTGACAAATATAGGTCAACTATGCAAAATATTCATACCAAAATAATACTATATACACTGCAATGGATAACCGAGGAAATTAGTTCCGTACATCAAAAGTAAATCGAAGTGTCCGTGGGCCAAAGTGTAACAACACAAGGGCAAAGCCCACACAGGAGACCTGAGTCCTTTGGAGAGAACACTGCAGGGGCATCTGATGACAAAACTACAGGCACCTAAGGGGGAAGAGAGGGGGGGGGGGCACCACAGCCACATGAGTCCACGACGCCAGATCCACGAAGGGGCCACCATGCCCACTGTGCCATCCTGGGGAGTGCAAAGCCACAGTCTCACAAGTCCCTACAGTGGGTGGATTGCCCACTGTGCCATCCTGGGGAGTGCAAAGCCACAGTCTCACAAGTCTCTACAGTGGGTGGATTGCCCACTGTGCCATCCTGGGGAGTGCAAAGCCACAGTCTCACAAGTCTCTACAGTGGGTGGATTGCCCACTGTGCCATCCTGGGGAGTGCAAAGCCACAGTCTCACAAGTCTCTACAGTGGGTGGATTGCCCACTGTGCCATCCTGAGGAGTGCAAAGCCACAGTCTCACAAGTCCCTACAGTGGGTGGATTGCCCACTGTGCCATCCTGGGGAGTGCAAAGCCACAGTCCATCAGGTGGATTACAGTCTCCACTGGTTCTGGAGGAGGCATGGTGGGCACAGTGAACCGTTAACATTGCTTGACAGGAAGGGCCCAGCGGAGCGGTGCTTGAGACGGCGGGGCCCAGCGGAGCGGTGCTTGACAGGAAGGGCCCAGCGGAGCGGTGCTTGACAGGAAGGGCCCAGCGGAGCGGTGCTTCACAGGAAGGGCCCAGCGGAGCGGTGCTTGAGACGCCGGAGCCCAGCGGAGCGATGCTTGAGACGGCGGGGCCCAGCGGAGCGGTGCTTGACAGGAAGGGCCCAGCGGAGTGGGGCTTGAGACGGCGGGGCCCAGCGGAGCGGTGCTTGACAGGAAGGGCCCAGCGGAGCGGTGCTTGAGACGGCGGGGCCCAGGGGAGCGGTGCTTGAGACGGCGGGGCCCAGCGGAGCGGTGCTTGACAGGAAGGGCCCAGCGGAGCGGTGCTTGAGACGGCGGGGCCCAGCGGAGCGGTGCTTGAGACGGCGGGGCCCAGGGGAGCGGTGCTTGACAGGAAGGGCCCAGCGGAGCGGTGCTTGAGACGGCGGGGCCCAGCGGAGCGGTGCTTGAGACGGCGGGGCCCAGCGGAGCGGTGCTTGACAGGAAGGGCCCAGCGGAGCGGTGCTTGAGACGGCAGGGCCCAGCGGAGCGGTGCTTGACAGGAAGGGCCCAGTGGAGCGGTGCTTGACAGGAAGGGCCCAGCGGAGCGGTGCTTGAGATGGTGGGTCCCTGTTCAGCGGTCCCTATCTACACGGCGGGCCCTGTTCGGCGGTGCTCTTCTGCACGGCGGGCCCTGTTCAGCGGTGCTCTTCTGCACGGCGGGCCCTGTTCAGCGGTGCCTATCTTCACGGCGGGGCCCTGTTCAGCGGTGCTCTTCTGCACGGCGGGCCCTGTTCAGCGGTGCTCTTCTGCACGGTGGGCCCTGTTCAGCGGTGCTCTTCTGCACGGCGGGCCCGGTTCAGCGGTGCCTATCTTCACGGCGGGGCCCTGTTCAGCGGTGCTCTTCTGCACGGCAGGCCCTGTTCAGCGGTGCTCTTCTGCACGGCGGGCATTGTTCAGCGGTGCTCTTCTGCACGGCGGGCCCTGTTCAGCGGTGCTCTTCTGCATGGCGGGCCCTGTTCAGCGGTGCCTATCTTCACGGCGGGGCCCTGTTCAGCGGTGCTCTTCTGCACGGCGGGCCCTGTTCAGCGGTGCTCTTCTGCACGGCGGGCCCTGTTCAGCGGTGCTCTTCTGCACGGCGGGCCCTGTTCAGCGGTGCTCTTCTGCACGGCGGGCCCTGTTCAGCGGTGCCTATCTTCACGGCGGGGCCCTGTTCAGCGGTGCTCTTCTGCACGGCGGGCCCTGTTCAGCGGTGCTCTTCTGCACGGCGGGCCCTGTTCAGCGGTGCTCTTCTGCACGGCAGGCCCTGTTCAGCGGTGCTCATCCAGTAAGTCAAGGGAGCCAGACCTGGGCTGGACTCCCTGCTCAGTCCCCCTCCGACCGTGATGTTTCTGGACCCTTCGGTGACGGAGTCCTGGGCCCATGGGTGTCCTCCCTTACAGCTGGGACGTGGCAAGTGGGGCCCACCTGCTTCGCGCTCCTGCTGCCTGACTTCTCCGCCCTGCTGCCCTTTCGCTCCTTAGATGTGGCTCTCGGGCCCTTGCCTCCCCTAGATGTTGTGGCAGGTGAAGTGGGCGAACTTTGCTCCTTGGGGGCAGCCGTGTCACACTCACGGCGGCCCTTGTGTTTCCTGGTCCTCTTCCCTGGGGGGGGGGCTGGATGTGTCCTTGCTGCTGATTGAAGTGTCACTGCTGGCAAAGGGTGGACTCCAGAACCCATGCACAACAGTGACACTCGTAGCTGGGCTGGTGGTGGCTGTGGTGCTCTTGGGACTCTTTGCAGATGGAGGGGGTGGGTCATCGGAGGGAAAGAGGTCAAGATTAGCGAGGAAAAGTTTTTTAGGACCAAGGTAAAGGGTAGGAGAAGTGGTGATGGGAGTGGAGGAAGAGGATGTGGTTGTAGGAGAGTCAGGTGTGCTGTCATTGGGTGAAGGTGCTGGTGCTGTAGGCTGTCGTGAGGTGGATGGCTGTTCGGTGGGTGGCTGCCTGCGTTTGTGTGTCTTGGAAGAGGGGGTGACAGACACAGTGGGAGAGGACACAGGGGACGTGTAAATGGCAGTGGGGGTGGTGACTGCACGCGTGCGGACTGTACTGGAGGGTGTGGTGGTGATGGAAGCACTGGCTGATGTTGGTGTGCATGCAGGTGTGAGTGTAGACGTCACAGGGAGGGAGGAGGGAGACGAGGAGGAGGGGGACACAGAGGTGGTAGTGACTGTTGGAATGTCTGCATCTGGGTGTTGCTTGGGTGAGTGTTTGTGGGATCTGTGGTGCTTGTGTCTGGATGAGCTGCCCTTGGGTGTTGAGGTGTGTGCAGGCTGGTCAGATGGTGTGGATGGGATAGGCTGAGGAACAGGAGACAGAGACAGGGTGGAGGCAGTCAGAAGAGGGAGGCTGGAAACAGGGACAATGGCTGCCGTCAGTGCTGAGGCCAGAGCATTGAACGATCGTTGATGGGCAGCCTGACCCGAATGAATGCCCTCCAGGTAGGCATTGCTCCGATTCACCTCCCTTTCTACCCCCTGGATGGCATTCAAAAGGGTAGTCTGCCCAACAATGAGCATCCTCAGGAGGTCACTGAGCTCCGCACTGAGGGCAGCAGGGGTGACAGGGGCAGGGGCTGAGGTGCCTGGGGCGAAGGAGACGCCCGCCTTCCTGGGCGAGCGGGCACGGAGCGTAGGCTGAGGGGCTGCTGGGAGGGCGGGGCTGGTGCGCTGGGTGGCGGCTGTACCTGTAGAGGCGGGGGGCACGGATGTTGCCGCCACCGCTAGGGAGCACCCATCCGAGGACGTGTCTGTGTCGCTGGTCTCACCACCGGTCCCCGTTGTGGTGCTCCCCTCGCCCTCCGGATCACTGGTGCCCTCGGTGTCTGTTCCTGGGGCCACCGGGGCCTTGTGACTGGCAGCTCCCTCGTGCTCCGATGCCAAATCTCCTCCGCCTGATGATGCTAATGCACACATGCACAAGAAGATGAAGAAGAAGGGTGGGGGGAGAAAAACGAAGACCAGGTTGAGTGCATGCAATGTCAACACCGTTGGCGGAGAGGACAGACAGAGGAGCCTCATGCACTACGCCGCGCATTCGGGGTACACTACTCAGTACTCCTGACTAGGACAACAGGTCTAGAGACGACAAACGCGCACATGTGTGATGCTGGACCATCAATAGCTGTACTTGTCACCCTACAGAGGTGGGGGCCGGGAGCACAGGGCCATGCCTAAGGGAGGGGACTAGCCTACAGAAAGCGCCCTGGCCTAATGTCACCCACAGCCCTCCTCCCCCACCCAGACGCCTCCACTGCGCAGAAAGATAGGAGAATGTGCTGATACTCACCCCCTTGTGTCTGCTGTGATGTCCTCAAGCGAACATCCAAATCAGGGTAGGCCACCGCCAGGATCCGGGACATCAGGGGGGACATGGTACGACTGGCACCCCTCCTAGGTTGGGAGGCCATCCCCAGCAGTGACTCGGCGGTCTTCCTGGTTCCGCGGCGGATGTCCTCCCACCTCTTGCGGCAGTGGGTGCCCCGTCTGTTGTGGACCCCCAGGGTCCGGACTTCCTTGGCGATGGCACGCCAAATGTCGACTTTCTGATGGGCGCTGACCTATTTGACATGTACAGGGTGGGAAGGAAACATTCATCAATGAACTGCATGTTAGATGTGATTGGCCCCCCTCACCAACTTTGCCAAATGGCACATGCTCTCATCTGTTGTGCGTTGCACTCCTCATTCGCCCCCCACCCCACCAACTTACATCCACCCCACTCCACACAGGTATCGCTCATTCCATGTGCACACAGTGTACTTACCTGTTGGTCTGGAGGACCGTAGAGTAACGCATACTGGGGGAGGACCCCATCCACGAGCTTCTCCAACTCTTCAGACGTGAAGGCAGGGGCCCTTTCCCCAGTCGCAGCAGCCATTGTCACTTCCAGACCGAGGTCACAGCAGCACTTGCAGTATAGGTCCTGTCCTGTGGATGATCAGGTCTCGAGTGATTAAGCAGATAGAAAATGGCGGTCACGCCCGCGGCGGTGCGTACCGCGGCGGTGCGTACCGCGACCGCCGGCGCACCTCGTCATTGGCTCCTGAAACCCATAGGCTACAATGTTAACCAATGCGGCTTCGTATAGCGGTCTTTGACCGCCTACCGCCACAGTGCGCCCCGCCAGCGCATTGACCTCACATCCCATTGTCCCACTTCACAGGTCAGGCAGCCGCCATTTCAAGGGCCCACATGGCATAATTCGTACTGCGTCACACAGGCCTAGGCCTTGCATTGCCACACATACACGCTCTCAATACATAGATAACCTTGTGCTATGCAAGCTGTGGTGAACGTACCTGTGAGTTGCTTGACTCTGTGCTCCATGTTGTCCTTCCTAGGAACCGTCCGCTGGGACTTGCGAGGAGAAGGATGAATCCTCGCGTGTACCGACCGCTGGTGGACCTGTCGACAATGGAAGAACGCCACATCATACTACGATACCGACTTGACCGTGGCACTATCCATGAACTGTGTGCCCAGCTGGAGCCAGCCCTCATGTCCCCCATCCGCCAACCCACAGGAATTCCCCCTCTGGTGCAGGTTCTGTCAGTCCTCCATTTTCTTGCAAGTGGCTCATTCCAGACGACAGTGGCCATGTCATCTGGAATGTCTCAGCCCATGTTTTCAAAAGTTTTGTCTAGAGTGTTGTCTGCCCTGACGAAACACATGCGGAGTTACATTCTATTCCCTGAGGAGGTTGATTTGGCCACTGTGAAGGGTGATTTTTATGCCCTTGGACATATCCCCAACATAATTGGTGCCATTGATGGGACCCATGTGGCCTTAATACCCCCAAAAGACGATGAGCAGGTGTACAGAAACAGGAAAAGTTATCATTCTATGAACGTCCAGGTGGTCTGTTTGGCTGACCAGTACATCTCCCATGTAAATGCCATGTTCCCTGGTTCAGTGCATGACGCGTATGTGATGCGTAATAGCAGCATCCCTTATGTGATGGAACAGCTACAGGGACAACGTGTGTGGCTAATAGGTGACTCTGGTTACCCCAACCTGCCTTGGCTATTGACCCCAGTGAGGAATCCCCGGACCAGGGCTGAGGAACGGTACAATGAGGCCCATGGGCGGACTAGGAGGATCATAGAAAGGACCTTTGGCCTCCTGAAGGCCAGGTTTAGGTGCCTGCATATGACAGGGGGATCCCTGATGTACTCACCAAAGAAGGTGTGCCAGATCATCGTGGCCTGCTGTATGCTTCACAATCTTGCATTGCGACGTCAGGTGCCTTTCCTGCAGGAGGATGGTCCAGATGGTGGTGTTGAAGCAGCTGTGGAGCCTGCAGAGAGTGAAGAGGAGGAAGACTCAGAGGACGACACAGACAACAGGGACAGAGTTATCCAACAGTATTTTCAGTAGCACACAGGTAAGAATCACCCACGCCATTTTACATTTACTTGAAGACTCCTGCATCTCAACTTTGTCTATTTCCCCCCAGTTCTTTTAGACTGATGTTTGATTTTCCCTTCCCTTTTCAGTGCTGTATGACCCACTGCGTGACTTCTGGTTGGTTAGCCCATGGACTAATGCTTATTGACCTCGGTATGTTTTCAACACAAAGTTAACCGAACATAATTGATCTGTAATGTGTTATACATTTGTAAATAATACAGGCTGACTCCTGATAGATTTCAGTGCAATGAGTGATTTATTTGTAGTGCTAGATAATGGTACATGATATTAACACGGTGATGGGTGGGGGTGGAGTAATGTCCATGGCAGAGTCCAGTTCTCAGTCTCATAGGTGCATTGTCCATATGCCTGTGGAAGGATGGAGCAGGGGCAGTTCAAGGTTGGACAGGGTGGCAATGTGGGACAGTGGGATGACTTCAGGGGGTATCTCATGCTGGCGGGGGTCTTGACATCCTACTCTGTCTATTTTTTTGATCTCAGGCTCCTCTTGCGGGGTGGTTGTTCTTAAGCAGGAGGTGGGGTTCTGGTGGCCTGTCGTTGTGGTGGGGCCTCCTGACCACTAGCGCCGGCGGAGGTGGTAGGCTGTTCCTGGTCCGGGCTAGTGACAGGGGCCCTGTGTGGTGCCACATGGTCCCGCAACGTGTCTTCTATACGGTTCAGGGCCTGGACTATGCTCCCCATAGCGGTAGAGATGTTGGTGAGTTGATTGCTGAACCCCATGTAGCGTTCCTCCTGCTGTGCCTGGATCTCCTGGAACCTGGCCAGTACCGTCGCCATCGTCTCTTGGGAGTGGTGGTAGGCTGCCATGATGGTGGTGAGGGCCTCTTGGAGAGTGGGTTCCCTGGGCCTCTCCTCCCCCCCCCTGTCGCACAGCAGCCCTCCGAGTTGCCCGGTTTCCCCCGGCCTCTGTCCCCTGGATGGTGTGCACACTACCACTGCCCCCAGGTCCCTGTTGTTGTTGGGGTGGTGGGTTAGCCTGGGTGCCCTGTAGTGGCAGACACACCGCTGATTGACCTGTCCTAGAGACAGAGGCATGGGCCCGCTGGGTGGGAGCTGTGCTGTTGGTCCCAGAGGGGGTTGGGTCTGGTGTGGCCTGTGTCTGTGTGTGGGGAACCCACTGTCCAGAGGTCCCCGATGGTCCGGGCTGGTCATCAGGTTCCAGGTCGACAGAGCTGCTGTCATCACTGGGGGCCTCTTCCGGGGGTGGGATGGACATTTCTGGACCTTCCTGACCGGTGTGTTGGCGTTCGGGTCCTGCATGGGGTAAGAGAGTATGGTTATTGTTTCTGTGTGTGCTATTGCGTGCGATTTATGGGTGCCCTTGTCCCCCAGTGCTGCCATTCCCTTGGGGGAGGTGTTGTGAGGGTGTTTTGGGGGGGGTATGTGCAGTGGTCATGCTTAGGTGATGGGTGTCCATAGTTTGTGGTGGCATGCAGGGGTTGGTGTTGGGTGGGTTGTGCTGGAGAGACATTCTCAGGGAGGATGTGTGATGGGGGCTGGGGGGTGAGGGTGGTGGTGGGGGTTAGCATGCTGGGGGGGGTGAAGTAGTTGAGATTGTACTTACCAGAGTCCATTCCTCCGTGTACTCCAGCGAGGCCATCAGGATGCAGGATGTTTAGTACCTCTTGCTCACATGCTGTGAATTCGGGTGGAGTGGGTGGGGGTCCCCCGCCAGTCTTCTGCACTGCGATGTTGTGTCGCGAGACCATCGAGCGCACCTTTCCCCGTAGGTCGTTCCATCGTTTGCGGATGTCGTCACGATTTCTGGGATGCTGTCCCACCACGTTGACCCTGTCCACGATCCGCTGCCATAGCTCCGCCTTCCTGGCTATAGTGGTGTGCTGCACCTGTGAGCCGAATAGCTGGGGTTCAACTCTTATAATTTCCTCCACCATGACCCGGAGTTCTTGGTCCGAAAAGCATGGGTGCCTTTGAGGTGCCATGGGGTGGTGTGGATGAGGTGTGGGGTGGTGTATGTGGTGATGAGTGTGTTGGTGTGTGGTGCTTTGTGCTTCTATGTGGTGTGTGTGATGGTGTAGTGTGCCTCTGTGTGATGTAGCTCTCTATTCTGTGATGTGTCTCTCTCTCCTTCGTCTCTGATCTTTGGTCGTAGGGGTTTGTGGGTGATGTGGGTGTGTGTTTTATATTGGGTTGGGTGTGTGGGAGTGGTGTGTGTATGTGTATCAGGTGTGTGTATTTCAAATTGTCCAATGTGGCTGTGTTTTGGAGCTGTGTGTGTATTTTGAGCGCGGCGGTGTGTACCGCCAATGTAATACCGCGGTTGAAAGACCGCCGCGTGGATTTGTGGGTCAGAATGACATGGGCGTGTTTCTGTTGGCGTGGCGGTGGAGGTTTGGTCATCTCCAGTTTACCACTGGCCGCTGATGTGGCGGCCTGCTGTGGATGTCGGATTTTTGGCGGGTTGTCAGTTGTGGGTCAGAATGACCGTGGCGGTTTACCGCGGCCACGGCGGTAGAATGGTGGACTTCTGACCGGCGGTAAGGGCCTTTTACCGCCGAGGTCAGAATGACCCCCTTAAACTGATAAACTGGCTTAAAAAATTACTTTATTTTTCCATGGAACTATCTGTGGCTTTCTTTGACTGTACTGGTTTTTCTACTTTGGATTGGGTTTGTTATAACATTCTTTTTATTAATACATGGTCATTTTTTTCCTGAAAGATCATCAGTTGAACTGGTGGATGAGGTCCTAAAACCACATTTTTCTTCTCATAAGGTCCGCAGAGACTTGTCTTTTGTGAACATTTCTGCTATACCAATTCCTGATGGGATTGTATGGGATAAAGTAACAATTGATATATAGACACCCCCACAGAGGTCATTCAAATACCATATGTGTTTAAACTTTCAATGAATGATGTAATAATACCTGGAGTTGTTTCTGATGATTGGGATGTGAAAACAGTTGATTCTATGATGACTGAGTTGCAGTATTACACTGTATTTAAAAATACCCACAAAGACTGTTTTAAATTACACACAATGGGAACATTGTCCGACTCGACCACAAGGGAGTTCTAAAACATACTCTGAAAAGTTTGCATATGTTTCTGGGCACAATGTAAAAAATGCTGAGTCATATTATTTTAAATTGCCCATCGATGCACGCATATTATTGACAAATACGAAATTGATTTATTCGGATTCCTTTGTTTCCCCCCGATTGACTATAGAAGGCTATGAATATTGGCTGAAGTCGATTAACTTAAAAAGTGTGTGGGGAACTAGACACTGGTAAATACGTGGGAAGGAAGCTTTATTTAGAGAATGCCTGATACCTGTTTAATGATATTTTTAAATGAATCTATACAACAAACACGTTTTTTTAGGCATAGCAAAGATTAAGGAATTGAACGCGCCCAGTATTCCTGCCGCTACAAAGTGTAATAAATGCAAAAGTATATAAATGCAACTGAAGATCAGCTTGATGAATGGGTCTAGAATGGCGCGTTTAATGGTTCACTGTCACGTTGGTTATTGTGGCCAATAGATACCATTGGGCTTCATAAACATTTTCTAAACCCCAGTGGGGGGGGGGTTAGAATTAGTAGGACTGACCCTCGCTACATATCATCAGAACGTGCGAGTATAGTAACAACATACAGTGCAGGGAAACTATGCCAGGAATGGCTGAAAAGTTCCTCACTAGATGCAGTTAGAGAACAGCTCAGTCTCCTGTCTAATAACACAGACTTACAGGACTTCCTGTTAGGCCCCAGGAAAAAACACAGAAAGCGCTTCTTATATGAAGTATATAATGAAATTTGGAAGCTTTCCCAACAAGGAGCTGCTGCCCGGTTAAGGCAAATAGACCAGGAAAATTTACAGAAGGCATTAGCTGCTAACTTAAGACAGGGAAGATGCTGGGCACTAAAAAGTTAGCATTATCCATTCCCACTAAAATAAAGCTTATCACAGGGAAGGTTTTGGACATTAAAAGGATTAAATATACTGTACTCATTATAAAATAAAATAACTCAAGGGAAGTGTTGGACAGTAAAGAAGCAACACTTAATATTTCTACTCCAATCCAACTTAACACAGAGAAGGTGCAAGACATCAAACATACAACATTAACAATTCCCACTTCTATATATCTTATAACCCAAAATATATTGAAACAGTAAATAACAAAAAATACTCCACTACTACAAAACAATCAAACAAAAATATAGCACACTAAAAAATGTACATTTCCTTTAATACCCACAACATTAACAAGCTGAACAAACATCTGTGTAAACATCTTGAATTTTTTTTATTCCAAATAAAATTAAATATCATAATTTTAAATATTAATGCAATATAATATTTATATGTATATATATATATATATTTAATTGAATAATTTACAAAATAATTATATGCAAACAATGTCAATACAATGAAATATTTTAAACATGATACATTAAACTAAATTATATAAATATTTTTTAAATCTCGTATTTAAAGAACAGTTAATAAATTAAAAACGTTGTTTTGTAATTATTTTACATTTACATTAAAAAGTAACTGTTAGAAATGGGATCTCTATTTGGTAGTCGGTTTATATCCTGTCCAAGTAGGGACCCTCAATCTAGTTAGCATAAGGGAGCTACCCAGCTCAGATAAACTCTGATCACCCTCTTGGGAGCTTGGCATGAGCAGCCAGGCTTATCTCAGAAGCAATGTATAAGGCGTTTGCACATAACACACAGTAATACTGTGAAAACACTACAAAAGGACACCACAACAGTTTTAGAAAAATACCAAATATTTATCTGTGTAAAACAAGACCAAAAATAGAAAAATCCAACATACAGTAATAAAGATATAAATTTTGCACGAACTAACTAAAAAATACAGTTCCTTGAAGTCGATAGCTCCGTCAGGGATTATCACAGTGTCGTGAACAACAAATCAACAGTTCAGGCCGGCCGCTGCATCATTGGCCAGCTACGTGGTCTGGAAGACATGCAAACAGTACCTTGGAAATCTAGGGCACCATCATCCTCGCAATGAGATCCTGAGTGCGGCGTCACTGGCATTGCAGACGGTGGTTCCACAGGTCGGTACTGGGATCGTCGGCCCCTTGAAGTCACACACATTGCAGATTGAACTACGGGCTGATGAAGAAGTCAGGAGTGCTGGCATGGATGGAGTCGGGCTGTGGTGAGAAGCAGAACAATGCGACGTACGGTGCCCACAGGTCCCTGTGCAGGCAGCGGCTCGGTGACCGCATCCTGCAGCGTCGGTGAGACCGGGGCTGCAATGTGAAGCGGGGTGGTGTGACGTGACGTTTCTCCAGGTCACGGAGCAGTCAGTGGTGTTGCTGTTACTGAAGCACTGTTGTCGGTTGGCTCAAGGCGGCGGTGTAGCACAGGGCAGGCTCCATGAGGTGCCGACCAGTCACGGTGCGGATAGGACTGTCTGTTAAGGACACTGGAGTCGATGGCTCTGACGTCGGTGGACAGGGGATGCATTGTGCACTCCACAAGCGGTGTCCTCAAGCCACAGTCCAGGGCGCGGTGTTATTGTCAGCGTGGAGCGGCGGCGGGGATGCCAAGGCTGCGGTGTGAGCAAAGTGATGCGAAGTGCGGGCCCACAGGTCACGGTGCAAGCAGTAGCTTGGTGATAGCATCAGGTGGTGACATCAGTGAGACCAGGGTTATGGTGCAATGTGGGGCACAGCTCTGTGTGACTTCATCAGGTCACAGTGCAGGCAGCGGCATCGTTGAGGGTGTAGCTGTGGTTTTTCTTCTGTTTCAGCACAAAACACACAGTTCCCAGTGATGTAGGCAGATGAAGCTGAAGTCTTTCATATCCCTGAGACTTCCAACAGGCCGCAAGCTCTACTTCAAGCCCTTGAAGAAACTTCAAAAGCAAGATAGACAGCAAGTTACAGTTTTTGTCCTTGTTAAAGCAGAAGCAGCAACCAAGGCCAACCCAGCAAAGCACACACAGAAACTCCTCCTCCAGCTCTTCAGCTCTCCTCCTTGGCAGAGGTTCCTCTTGATACAGAAGTGTTCTGAAAGTCTGGGGGTTGAGTCCACTACTTGTACCCCTTTCTGCCTTTGAAGAATGAAAACATCAGGGGGCAAATTCTCTGCTGTTGACAAGATCCTGCCTTGCCCAGTGTTAGAAATGGGGTCTCTGGTTGCCAGTCAGTTTGCACTCTGTCCAAGCAGGGACCCACACTCAAGTCAGTGTATAGGAGAGATACACCTGGTTAACCCCAGCTCACCCCCTTGGCAGCTTGGCACAAGCAGAAAGGCTTAACCCCAGAAGCAATGTGTAAAGTATTTGTATCAACCCACAGAGTAATACAATGAAAACACTACAAAATGGACACCACACCAGTTTAGAAGAAATAGACAACATTTATCAAACTCCAACAAGACCAAAATGACAAAAATCCAACATACACAAGTCAAGATATGAATTTTAAAAAGAATAAGAGTCTTAATCATTAGAAAACAGTGAGAAAGCTGTTGTTACACAAAGTACCTGGTTTGCATAAAAAATAAAGCCACACAGGCGAGCGTGGGTCAAAAAAGGCCAGTGATGCGTCGATTTCTCACTCACAAGCAAGACCGTGCATCATTCCTCCTCCAGTCAGGTCGGCATGGGTCGTTTTCTCTCTCCCGCACGTAACGATGCATTGAATCCCGGATGGGCACCTCGGGTCTGGGCGGCCTTTGCATTGATTTTTCATGCACCGCGATGTTGCGTTGAAATCCGGTCTCACGGTGTCAGGAAAATGCACTGCGTGGGATTTGCATCATTATCAGCAGTCGCTAGCGGGTGTTGTGTGAGGTTTCTCCAGCCACAAGGTGTCGCTCTCCAAACCGCGATTCGTAGAGCATCAATTTCATCTGCGAGGCCGGCAGTGTGTTGTTTATCAGCCACGTTGCGGATGCTGCGTTGAAAATGTCCCTGCACAGCGGTCTTTGTGTGGATTTCAGTCCTTTACCACCAGTTCACCTTTCAGAGGCCCAGAGGCAGGTTAGGGCACCACTTGGCAGGGCAGGAATCTCAGCAGAGAGTCCAAGTGCTGGCAGAGAGAAGTCTTTGATGCTCCTGAGACTTCAACAACAGGAGGCAAGCTAAGTTCAAGCACTTGAAGATTCTTCACCAGTGGGAAGTCACACAAAAGACAGTCTTTGTACTCTCTCAGGTAGAAACAGCTACTGCAGGCCAACCCAGCAAAGCACAGTCACAGGCAAAGGGGCTGTACTCCTCCAGCTCTCCAGCTCTTTTTCTTGGCAGAGGTTTCTCTTAGTACACCCTTCTGCCTTTGAAGTTGGCCTATTTCAAAGGAAAATCCCTGTTGTTCACAAGATCCTGCCTTGCCCAGGCCCCAGACACACACCAGGGGGCTGGAGACTGCATTGTGAGAGGGCAGGCACAGCCCATACAGGTGTAAGTGACCACTCCTCCCTCCACTCTAGCACAGATGGCTCATCAGGATATGCAGGCTACATCCCAGCTCCCTTTGTCTCACTGCCTAGAGGAGATTCACAAACAGCCCAACTGTCAAACTGTCCCAGACAGACAATTCACAAACAGGCAGGTTTAAGCAAGAAAATGCCTACTTTCGAAAAGTAACATTTTCAAACTAACAATCTAAAAACCAACTTCACTGTAAGATTTTTTTTTTTAAGTTGTGAATTCAGTGACCCCAATCTCCAAATCTCCATGTGCTCCCAATGAGAAACTGCACCTAAAAGATTTTTAAAGGCAGTCCCCATGTTAACCTGTGAGAGAGATAGGCCTTGCAAAAGTGAAAAACGGATTGGGAAGTACTTCACTTTCAGGATATGTAAAACACATCAATACATGTCTTTCCTACCTTCAACATACACTGCGCCAAGCCCATAGGACTACCTAGAGCCTACCTTAGGGGTGACTTACATGTGGTTGTAGGAAAGTCCTTTTTTTTGCCTGATCACCCCCACTCTTTCTGGATAGGTACTGGTGGTTACTGACTCTTGGCTGTGCCCTGGGTACTGCTTACCAGTCCCAGGGCCAGTGCTCTGTGTAAAATGGATATGCAAATTAGGCTAATTATAATTGGCTAAGTTAACCTACCTATAAGTCCCTAGTATATGGTAGGGCATGTAGGTTTAGGGACCACAGCATAGGTGGTGCACACCTAGGTGCATTGCTGAGGTGCCCAGTGTCATTTTAAAAGCAAGCCTGCCTTGCTGGCTGCTTTTAAATTAAAGTTATATGCAAATTCGACTTTGGAATTAAAGTTACTTCCAAAGTTTTAAACTACCTTATTTTTACATATAAGTCACCCCTAAGGTGTGCCCTATGTGCCCCTAGGGCTGGGTGCCATGTAACTATAAGCAGGGACTTTATAAAAATAGATTTATAAGCCCTGGTGAGGTAAAAACAGCCAAATTCGTTTTTCCCTCATTGAAGTAAATGGCCTTCATAGGCTAGAATGGGCAGACTTTATTTTTAATTTTAAAGTCTCCTTAAATGTTACATACCAAGAATTTGGTATCAAATTGATTGTTATAATAAATCCCACAACTTCCAGTTGTTGGATTTAATATAACTAGTGCAGGTAAAAAGTTTAGACTTTACCTAAAAAGTTGCCAATTTCAGCTCTGCATTGTGTTTGCTGCTGTGCTCTGATTGGCCAGCCTGCAGCAGCTTCTGCCAGGCCACTTTTATGAGGTGTGAAGTGGCCTGGCTTTACACAAAGGAATGTGCTTGGGGGAGAGAATCTCCCCTCAGCAGATGGGGAAGCAGGAAGGGGGAGGGCTGCCAAACTGGTCTTCAAAGGCAGAGAAGGACATCTGGAGCACCCAGCAACACCCCCACATCCTGCAACCCCAGACAGCTAGGTGCCCCCTTGATTAGATTAGGAGAGGGCAGGAGAGGGGTGTGTTTATGATTTTTAGCCACACCAGTGGGTGGGCTCAGCCAGATCTCTCCTCCAAAAATCACATTCATCCATTTTGGATTTTTAGAGACTATTGCCTTCTGGGATGGATTTTTGCCACACTTCCCAGGAAGTGGTCATCACAGGGGGACGACCCTGTCCCTGATTGGAGGACCAGGGCCCCCCTGCTTTTCACCCAGGAGCAAGGATAAAACTGGCAGACCTGCACCCACGCCTCAGATCCCCACCAAATTTCAAGAAGAAAGAACTACAAGGAGAAGAAGGACTGCCCTGCTGGACCCCTGGCCTGCACCTGGACCCTGCACTCAGAAAGACTGCACCAGCTGCACACTTGGGCTTCACCACAAGAAGGACTTTGCATGGCTTCCACTGGTTCAAGGAGGGACTCCCTGTTTGCTACAGGTGAAAAATTGCTAACCAGAGTCCCCTGCACCAACTCCTGAAAAAGTGACCAGCTGACCACTGTCCAGTGGCCAAAAAGGAGTTTGCGCCAGGTGCACTCTGGGAGTTGAAGTCCGCACTTCCCAAGGACCATCACAGAACTTCTGGACCCTTGGGGTGAGCTGTGGACCCCAAAAGAACCTTAAAAGAACATCTGGGTGAAGCCCCAGAAGTTTGGAAAAGATTGGAGAAATTTTAGAAAAAAGCTCCATAAAGTGACCGACTCGACGCGGAAATTCTAGCCGGCTTGCCTCAACCGCGACCCGGCCTGACTTCGTGGTTCGTCCCGGTCAAGAAAAACATCCGAAAAAAAGACTAAGTCCGAACGTAAAAAGTTGACCGGGACCTTCCAGCCATCGTATCCGAGAAGGGCTCCACGGACGTCGGATCAAGATCCAGGTTTACCCCGGTCGAAGGATTTTCATCTCGAAAAAACGACTAAGTCCGAAGGTAAAAATCACCACCGAGGAAACCGACTTCGCGTATCCGGACAAGGGCTCCAGGAGGTCGGATCCAACTGGCAGGTTCGTCCCGGGGAAGAAAAACATCGAAAAAGAGACTAAGTCAGAAGGTAACTTTTTAACCGAGGCCTCCCGCGACTTGTAGCCGAGCAGGGCTCCATCGCGGTCGGCCTGAAAGTTTGACTTTGCCCCGGTCCTGGTGCAACCAGATGACCCGATTGGCGCTTTTCGTTTCTGAGCGCTAGAAAATAATAATACTTTAAAAATTCATATCTCCGGTTCCCCTGAACCGATTTTAATCGTTTTTGTGTCATTTTAAAGATAAAAATATAAGCTATTTTTATAAATTGGTTTTGGATTTTTAAACTGTTTCCTGTGTTTTATTTAATTACTGTTTTGTGATATTTGAATGCTTTGCACTTTGTCTCCTAAGTTAAGCCTTGACGCTCGATGCTAAGCTACCAAGGGTAGAGCTGGGATTAATTTACTGAGACCTAACTGTACTTTTGTGGAGGTTTGTGGCTTGTTGCTAGGTGTAGGTACCTACCTGCCCTACCAATAACCCATTTTCCAACATAATTGGAAGCAGCGACGGGATCCTGTACTTGTGTTCAATATCACGTTACAGTTTTAGATAAAACAAATTAAAAATCCTTTAAATTGTCCTAGTGCAAAAATTGTTTTTAATTTTTAATTTTAATTTTTTTTTAAATTAATTTGGATTAATTTCAATTATTGAATTTTTGTAATTTTTCTAAATTCTTGTTTCCAATTTTTGCAAAAAGCTTTTGTTGACACAAAACTAGGGAACCATGGAGCTTGATCTGGCTAGCCTACCCACACTGACAGTAGTCCAGCTTAGGGGGTTGTGTATTGAGAGGGGGTTGCCTGCAACCACTAATCTCAGGAAGGAAATCCTGATTAAATCCCTGACAGCATGGGCTAAGGCCCAAGAGGTAGAGACAGAGGAAGCTCCAGAGGAGGAACCAAAAGAAGATGATGCTAACTCTAACCATTCAGGGGAGGAAAGGCATCAGACCCCAAGTGAGGAAGAGGAGGAACGGTCCTCAGTGGACACAGTCACTAGGGGCAGACCCAAAGCTAGTGGTAGGAAGAGGGTCCTTTCAGGAGGAGAGAACCCATCCATCAGGGAGAGAGAGCTGGAAGCCCAGCTAGCCTACATAGCTTTGGAGGCAGATAAGCTTGCCCTAGAAAAAAAGAAGTGGGCAAGCAAAGAAAAAAAAGATGGAAGCAGCGAGAAAGAAACTGAGGTGTCCCTGGGTGGGGGTTTTGCCCCCAGATTACCCAAAGGGGTGGTTCCTGCCTATGTAGAGGGGGATGACATCGATAAGTGGCTGGGGGCCTTTGAGAGGGCCCTCCAGATGAGGAAAGTCAAGCCTCAGTACTGGGGTTCACTCCTTTGGGAGTTAGTTCCCAACTCTGGGAGGGATAGGCTCCTAACCATGAGTGGGGAGGATGCAGACTCATACCCCAGTATGAAGAGATGCTTGACTAAAAAGTTTGGTCTAACCCCAGAGCAGTATAGGCTTAAGTTTAGGGACACCCAAAAGACAAGCACCCAGTCCTGGGTGGACTTTGTGGACATTTCAGTGAAAGCACTGGAGGGCTGGATACAGGGCAACAGGGTAAGTACCTTTGAGGGGCTGTACAATTTGATTATGAGGGAGCACCTTCTAACTAATTGTGTCCAAGAGAGGCTCCGCCAGTATCTAGTAGACTCTAGGTTGACCAACCCCAGAGAGCTGGGGGAGGCAGCAGATGACTGGTTAAGAACTAGGGTTAACCAGAGACCCCCAGGGGGTGATCAGAAAAAGGGAGGACATGGTTCTTCTCAGGGGAAGAACCAGGGGAAAGATGACAAAAAACCCAAAGAGTCCTCACAAGAGTCCCCAAAAACTTCTCAGGGAGGGGGAGCCCCGAGCCAATTCACTTCTAAAGGGAAAGGGTATCAGGGAAAGAATTTTGATCCTGCTAAAGCAGGAAGGTTTCAGGAGCTTGCTAAGGCCGGCAAGTGTTTTGACTGTTATCAGCCAGGACATAAAAGAGGAGATGCTATCTGCACCAAGAAGCCCCCCACTGGTGGGCAATCCCAGGGGATTGCTAGTGTAGGGTTGGGGGTGGAAGTTGGCCCAGGGGTGGAATCAGGGTACACTGAAGTCACCTTAGTATCCGTGGGTGGGGTGGACATTGCAACTATGGCCACCTTACCTCCCATCATGCAGAGGTATAGGCAGAGGCCTAAAGTCAATGGGACTGAAGTGGAAGCTCTGAGAGATACAGGAGCCAGTGTGACAATGGTCACAGAAAAGCTGGTTTCTCCAGAGCAGGTCTTACCTGGTGTCTTCCACCAGGTGACTTATGCAGATAGCAGAACCAAACTCCATCCCATGGCTATGGTGAGTCTGAAATGGGGAGGTGTGACTGGCCCTAAAAAAGTAGCTGTAGCTCCTGCCCTCCCAGTAGAGTGTCTACTGGGAAATGATCTTGAAGCATCTGAATGGTCAGAAGTGGAGAGAAGGGTCCATGCAAAGATGCTGGATCTCCCTGAATGGGTGTGCTGGACACTTGGACCCTGGAACAATGGGCCAAGCCTCCAAGAAGAAGAGAAAGGGCACTGGGTCTGGCTTACCAGCCCCAACAAGTACAGAGGGTCAGGAAGAATCCAACCCTGAGGGGGAGGATCTGAACTCTGAGGGAGGGACACCTTCCCTGCAAACTCTGCCTGACTTGGCAGAACTGCAAGGGGCAGGTGGGCCCACCAGAGAAGATTTGTGCCAGGGACAAAGAGAGTGTCCCACTCTTGAGGGCCTGAGGCAGACTGCTGCCAGGCAAGAACAAGGGGATACCAGTGGTACCCACAAGGTTTACTGGGAGGATGGAGTTCTCTACACTGAGGCTAGGACACTTAAAGAAGGGGCTACTAGGAGAGTAGTGGTCCCCCAAAAGTATAGAGAATTCCTCCTTACCTTAAGCCATGATATCCCCTTAGCTGGTCATTTGGGACAGACCAAGACCTGGAACAGGCTGGTCAACCATTTTTTTTGGCCAGAAATGTCAGAAAAAGTCAGGGAGTTTTGCAGCTCCTGTGTCACCTGTCAAGCCAGTGGCAAGACAGGGGGCAAGCCAAAGGCTCCCTTAATTCCACTGCCAGTGGTTGGGACTCCCTTTGAGAGGGTGGGGATTGACATTGTTGGTCCCCTAGACCCACCAACTGCTTCAGGTAACAGGTACATTGTGGTGGTAGTGGACCATGCCACCAGGTACCCTGAGGCAATACCCCTCCGGACAATCACTGCACCCACAGTGGCTAGGGCCCTACTTGGTGTGTTCACCAGAGTGGGATTCCCAAAGGAGGTGGTCTCAGATAGGGGCACAAACTTTATGTCAGCCTATCTGAAAGCCATGTGGGAGGAGTGTGGTGTTACTTATAAGTTCAGCACACCCTACCATCCACAGACCAATGGTCTAGTGGAAAGATTCAATAAGACCCTGAAGGGCATGATCATGGGTTTGTCTGACAAACTCAGGAGGAGATGGGATGTCCTCCTCCCATGCCTGCTGTTTGCCTACAGGGAGGTGCCACAGAAGGGGGTTGGATTCAGCCCCTTTGAGTTACTGTTTGGGCACCCTGTAAGAGGCCCATTGTGCTTGGTGAGAGAGTCTTGGGAAAAGCCTCTCAAGGAAGCCAAGGAGAATGTGCTAGATTATGTACTAGGCCTGCGGTCTCGCATGGCTGAGTATATGAAGAAGGCAAGCAGGAACCTGGAGGCCAGTCAGGAGCTCATGAAGCTATGCATGATCAAAAGGCTACCATGCCTGAGTATCACCCAGGACAGCTGGTGTGGGTTTTGGAGCCCATGGCTCCTAGGGCACTACAGGCCAAATGGACTGGGCCCTATCCAATCCTAGAGAAAAAAGGTGAGGTCACCTACTTGGTGGACCTTGGCACCCCCAGGAATCCTCACAGGATCCTGCATGTTAATAGGATGAAACCCCACCAGGACAGGGCAGACATGACCATGCTGATGGTCACTGATGAAGGGAAGGAGGAGGAGGGTGAACCTCTGCCAGACCTCCTGTCCTCAAAGGAAAAAGATGGGTCAGTGGAGGGAGTGGTACTCTCTCCCAAACTGACAGATCAGCAACAACAAGACTGTAAGCAAGTCTTGGGACAGTTTGCTAGTCTGTTCTCCCTGACCCCTGGACTCACCAATTGGTGTGTCCATGATGTTGACACTGGTGACAGCTTGCCTGTCAAGAACAAGCTGTACAGGCTGTCTGACCAGGTCAAGGCCAACATCAAAGCTGAAGTGGCTAAGATGTTGGATCTGAAGGTAATTGAGCACTCTGATAGTCCTTGGTCCAGTCCAGTGGTACTGGTGCCCAAAGCTAGTCCCCAAGGTGGGAAGAAAGAATTAAGATTCTGTGTGGACTACAGAGGTCTAAATGCAGTCACTAGGACTGATGCTCACCCCATACCTAGAGCTGATGAGCTCATTGACAGGTTGGGGGCTGCCAAATTCCTGAGCACATTTGATCTGACCTCAGGATATTGGCAGATTGCCTTAAGTCCAAGAGCCAAGGAGAGGTCAGCATTTTCCACACCAGAGGGCCACTTTCAGTTCAAGGTGATGCCCTTTGGGATGAAAAATGCTCCTGCCACCTTCCAACGGTTGGTGAATAGAGTCCTATCTGGGTTGGAATCTTTTAGTGCAGCTTATCTAGATGATATAGCTGTATTTAGTTCCACCTGGAGGGACCACCTGGTCCACCTGAAGGAAGTGCTTCAGGCCCTGCTTCAAGCAGGCCTGACTATCAAGGCAAGCAAGTGCCAGATAGGGCAAAGTTCTGTTGTGTACCTGGGCCACCTTGTTGGTGGAGGCCATGTACAACCTCTCCAGCCCAAGATCCAGACTATCCTGGATTGGGAGGCTCCAAAAACCCAGACTCAGGTCAGGGCCTTTCTTGGCCTGACTGGGTATTACAGGAGGTTTGTTCAGAATTTTGGGACCATAGTGGCCCCTCTGACTGAGCTTACCTCCAAGAAACAACCCAAGAAGGTCATTTGGACCCCAGAGTGTCAAAAAGCTTTTGACACCCTAAAACAGGCTATGTGTTCAGCACCAGTGTTACTGGCCCCTGACTATAGCAAGGAGTTTGTAGTGCAAACAGATGCTTCAGAGGAAGGGATTGGGGCAGTGTTAGCACAAGTTAATGAAGAGGGCCATGATCACCCAGTTGCCTTCATCAGCAGGCGACTACTCCCCAGAGAGAAGAAATGGAGTGCCATTGAGAGGGAGGCCTTTGCTGTGGTTTGGTCCCTGAAGAAGTTGAGGCCTTACTTGTTTGGCACTCACTTCCGTGTACAAACTGACCACAGGCCTCTCAGATGGTTGATGCAGATGAGGGGGGAGAACCCAAAACTGTTAAGGTGGTCCATTTCCCTACAGGGGATGGACTTCACAGTGGAGCACAGACCTGGGACTGCTCATGCCAATGCAGATGGCCTTTCCAGGTTTTTTCACTTAGCTGATGAGGACTACCAGGGTGTAGGTTAGTACCCATCACCTTTCATCTGGGGGGGGGCAGTGTAGGAAAGTCCTTTTTTTTGCCTGATCACCCCCACTCTTTCTGGATAGGTACTGGTGGTTACTGACTCTTGGCTGTGCCCTGGGTACTGCTTACCAGTCCCAGGGCCAGTGCTCTGTGTAAAATGGATATGCAAATTAGGCTAATTATAATTGGCTAAGTTAACCTACCTATAAGTCCCTAGTATATGGTAGGGCATGTAGGTTTAGGGACCACAGCATAGGTGGTGCACACCTAGGTGCATTGCTGAGGTGCCCAGTGTCATTTTAAAAGCAAGCCTGCCTTGCTGGCTGCTTTTAAATTAAAGTTATATGCAAATTCGACTTTGGAATTAAAGTTACTTCCAAAGTTTTAAACTACCTTATTTTTACATATAAGTCACCCCTAAGGTGTGCCCTATGTGCCCCTAGGGCTGGGTGCCATGTAACTATAAGCAGGGACTTTATAAAAATAGATTTATAAGCCCTGGTGAGGTAAAAACAGCCAAATTCGTTTTTCCCTCATTGAAGTAAATGGCCTTCATAGGCTAGAATGGGCAGACTTTATTTTTAATTTTAAAGTCTCCTTAAATGTTACATACCAAGAATTTGGTATCAAATTGATTGTTATAATAAATCCCACAACTTCCAGTTGTTGGATTTAATATAACTAGTGCAGGTAAAAAGTTTAGACTTTACCTAAAAAGTTGCCAATTTCAGCTCTGCATTGTGTTTGCTGCTGTGCTCTGATTGGCCAGCCTGCAGCAGCTTCTGCCAGGCCACTTTTATGAGGTGTGAAGTGGCCTGGCTTTACACAAAGGAATGTGCTTGGGGGAGAGAATCTCCCCTCAGCAGATGGGGAAGCAGGAAGGGGGAGGGCTGCCAAACTGGTCTTCAAAGGCAGAGAAGGACATCTGGAGCACCCAGCAACACCCCCACATCCTGCAACCCCAGACAGCTAGGTGCCCCCTTGATTAGATTAGGAGAGGGCAGGAGAGGGGTGTGTTTATGATTTTTAGCCACACCAGTGGGTGGGCTCAGCCAGATCTCTCCTCCAAAAATCAGATTCATCCATTTTGGATTTTTAGAGACTATTGCCTTCTGGGATGGATTTTTGCCACACTTCCCAGGAAGTGGTCATCACAGGGGGACGACCCTGTCCCTGATTGGAGGACCAGGGCCCCCCTGCTTTTCACCCAGGAGCAAGGATAAAACTGGCAGACCTGCACCCACGCCTCAGATCCCCACCAAATTTCAAGAAGAAAGAACTACAAGGAGAAGAAGGACTGCCCTGCTGGACCCCTGGCCTGCACCTGGACTCTGCACTCAGAAAGACTGCACCAGCTGCACACTTGGGCTTCACCACAAGAAGGACTTTGCCTGGCTTCCACTGGTTCAAGGAGGGACTCCCTGTTTGCTACAGGTGAAAAATTGCTAACCAGAGTCCCCTGCACCAACTCCTGAAAAAGTGACCAGCTGACCACTGTCCAGTGGCCAAAAAGGAGTTTGCGCCAGGTGCACTCTGGGAGTTGAAGTCCGCACTTCCCAAGGACCATCACAGAACTTCTGGACCCTTGGGGTGAGCTGTGGACCCCAAAAGAACCTTAAAAGAACATCTGGGTGAAGCCCCAGAAGTTTGGAAAAGATTGGAGAAATTTTAGAAAAAAGCTCCATAAAGTGACCGACTCGACGCGGAAATTCTAGCCGGCTTGCCTCAACCGCGACCCGGCCTGACTTCGTGGTTCGTCCCGGTCAAGAAAAACATCCGAAAAAAAGACTAAGTCCGAACGTAAAAAGTTGACCGGGACCTTCCAGCCATCGTATCCGAGAAGGGCTCCACGGACGTCGGATCAAGATCCAGGTTTACCCCGGTCGAAGGATTTTCATCTCGAAAAAACGACTAAGTCCGAAGGTAAAAATCACCACTGAGGAAACCGACTTCGCGTATCCGGACAAGGGCTCCAGGAGGTCGGATCCAACTGGCAGGTTCGTCCCGGGGAAGAAAAACATCGAAAAAGAGACTAAGTCAGAAGGTAACTTTTTAACCGAGGCCTCCCGCGACTTGTAGCCGAGCAGGGCTCCATCGCGGTCGGCCTGAAAGTTTGACTTTGCCCCGGTCCTGGTGCAACCAGATGACCCGATTGGCGCTATTCGTTTCTGAGCGCTAGAAAATAATAATACTTTAAAAATTCATATCTCCGGTTCCCCTGAACCGATTGTAATCGTTTTTGTGTCATTTTAAAGATAAAAATATAAGCTATTTTTATAAATTGGTTTTGGATTTTTAAACTGTTTCCTGTGTTTTATTTAATTACTGTTTTGTGATATTTGAATGCTTTACACTTTGTCTCCTAAGTTAAGCCTTGACGCTCGATGCTAAGCTACCAAGGGTAGAGCTGGGATTAATTTACTGAGACCTAACTGTACTTTTGTGGAGGTTTGTGGCTTGTTGCTAGGTGTAGGTACCTACCTGCCCTACCAATAACCCATTTTCCAACATAATTGGAAGCAGCGACGGGATCCTGTACTTGTGTTCAATATCACGTTACAGTTTTAGATAAAACAAATTAAAAATCCTTTAAATTGTCCTAGTGCAAAAATTGTTTTTAATTTTTAATTTTAATTTTTTTTTAAATTAATTTGGATTAATTTCAATTATTGAATTTTTGTAATTTTTCTAAATTCTTGTTTCCAATTTTTGCAAAAAGCTTTTGTTGACACAAAACTAGGGAACCATGGAGCTTGATCTGGCTAGCCTACCCACACTGACAGTAGTCCAGCTTAGGGGGTTGTGTATTGAGAGGGGGTTGCCTGCAACCACTAATCTCAGGAAGGAAATCCTGATTAAATCCCTGACAGCATGGGCTAAGGCCCAAGAGGTAGAGACAGAGGAAGCTCCAGAGGAGGAACCAAAAGAAGATGATGCTAACTCTAACCATTCAGGGGAGGAAAGGCATCAGACCCCAAGTGAGGAAGAGGAGGAACGGTCCTCAGTGGACACAGTCACTAGGGGCAGACCCAAAGCTAGTGGTAGGAAGAGGGTCCTTTCAGGAGGAGAGAACCCATCCATCAGGGAGAGAGAGCTGGAAGCCCAGCTAGCCTACATAGCTTTGGAGGCAGATAAGCTTGCCCTAGAAAAAAAGAAGTGGGCAAGCAAAGAAAAAAAAGATGGAAGCAGCGAGAAAGAAACTGAGGTGTCCCTGGGTGGGGGTTTTGCCCCCAGATTACCCAAAGGGGTGGTTCCTGCCTATGTAGAGGGGGATGACATCGATAAGTGGCTGGGGGCCTTTGAGAGGGCCCTCCAGATGAGGAAAGTCAAGCCTCAGTACTGGGGTTCACTCCTTTGGGAGTTAGTTCCCAACTCTGGGAGGGATAGGCTCCTAACCATGAGTGGGGAGGATGCAGACTCATACCCCAGTATGAAGAGATGCTTGACTAAAAAGTTTGGTCTAACCCCAGAGCAGTATAGGCTTAAGTTTAGGGACACCCAAAAGACAAGCACCCAGTCCTGGGTGGACTTTGTGGACATTTCAGTGAAAGCACTGGAGGGCTGGATACAGGGCAACAGGGTAAGTACCTTTGAGGGGCTGTACAATTTGATTATGAGGGAGCACCTTCTAACTAATTGTGTCCAAGAGAGGCTCCGCCAGTATCTAGTAGACTCTAGGTTGACCAACCCCAGAGAGCTGGGGGAGGCAGCAGATGACTGGTTAAGAACTAGGGTTAACCAGAGACCCCCAGGGGGTGATCAGAAAAAGGGAGGACATGGTTCTTCTCAGGGGAAGAACCAGGGGAAAGATGACAAAAAACCCAAAGAGTCCTCACAAGAGTCCCCAAAAACTTCTCAGGGAGGGGGAGCCCCGAGCCAATTCACTTCTAAAGGGAAAGGGTATCAGGGAAAGAATTTTGATCCTGCTAAAGCAGGAAGGTTTCAGGAGCTTGCTAAGGCCGGCAAGTGTTTTGACTGTTATCAGCCAGGACATAAAAGAGGAGATGCTATCTGCACCAAGAAGCCCCCCACTGGTGGGCAATCCCAGGGGATTGCTAGTGTAGGGTTGGGGGTGGAAGTTGGCCCAGGGGTGGAATCAGGGTACACTGAAGTCACCTTAGTATCCGTGGGTGGGGTGGACATTGCAACTATGGCCACCTTACCTCCCATCATGCAGAGGTATAGGCAGAGGCCTAAAGTCAATGGGACTGAAGTGGAAGCTCTGAGAGATACAGGAGCCAGTGTGACAATGGTCACAGAAAAGCTGGTTTCTCCAGAGCAGGTCTTACCTGGTGTCTTCCACCAGGTGACTTATGCAGATAGCAGAACCAAACTCCATCCCATGGCTATGGTGAGTCTGGAATGGGGAGGTGTGACTGGCCCTAAAAAAGTAGCTGTAGCTCCTGCCCTCCCAGTAGAGTGTCTACTGGGAAATGATCTTGAAGCATCTGAATGGTCAGAAGTGGAGAGAAGGGTCCATGCAAAGATGCTGGATCTCCCTGAATGGGTGTGTGCTGTGACCAGGTCACTGGCAGCACAACAGGGAAATGCTGGACACTTGGACCCTGGAACAATGGGCCAAGCCTCCAAGAAGAAGAGAAAGGGCACTGGGTCTGGCTTACCAGCCCCAACAAGTACAGAGGGTCAGGAAGAATCCAACCCTGAGGGGGAGGATCTGAACTCTGAGGGAGGGACACCTTCCCTGCAAACTCTGCCTGACTTGGCAGAACTGCAAGGGGCAGGTGGGCCCACCAGAGAAGATTTGTGCCAGGGACAAAGAGAGTGTCCCACTCTTGAGGGCCTGAGGCAGACTGCTGCCAGGCAAGAACAAGGGGATACCAGTGGTACCCACAAGGTTTACTGGGAGGATGGAGTTCTCTACACTGAGGCTAGGACACTTAAAGAAGGGGCTACTAGGAGAGTAGTGGTCCCCCAAAAGTATAGAGAATTCCTCCTTACCTTAAGCCATGATATCCCCTTAGCTGGTCATTTGGGACAGACCAAGACCTGGAACAGGCTGGTCAACCATTTTTTTTGGCCAGAAATGTCAGAAAAAGTCAGGGAGTTTTGCAGCTCCTGTGTCACCTGTCAAGCCAGTGGCAAGACAGGGGGCAAGCCAAAGGCTCCCTTAATTCCACTGCCAGTGGTTGGGACTCCCTTTGAGAGGGTGGGGATTGACATTGTTGGTCCCCTAGACCCACCAACTGCTTCAGGTAACAGGTACATTGTGGTGGTAGTGGACCATGCCACCAGGTACCCTGAGGCAATACCCCTCCGGACAATCACTGCACCCACAGTGGCTAGGGCCCTACTTGGTGTGTTCACCAGAGTGGGATTCCCAAAGGAGGTGGTCTCAGATAGGGGCACAAACTTTATGTCAGCCTATCTGAAAGCCATGTGGGAGGAGTGTGGTGTTACTTATAAGTTCAGCACACCCTACCATCCACAGACCAATGGTCTAGTGGAAAGATTCAATAAGACCCTGAAGGGCATGATCATGGGTTTGTCTGACAAACTCAGGAGGAGATGGGATGTCCTCCTCCCATGCCTGCTGTTTGCCTACAGGGAGGTGCCACAGAAGGGGGTTGGATTCAGCCCCTTTGAGTTACTGTTTGGGCACCCTGTAAGAGGCCCATTGTGCTTGGTGAGAGAGTCTTGGGAAAAGCCTCTCAAGGAAGCCAAGGAGAATGTGCTAGATTATGTACTAGGCCTGCGGTCTCGCATGGCTGAGTATATGAAGAAGGCAAGCAGGAACCTGGAGGCCAGTCAGGAGCTCATGAAGCTATGGCATGATCAAAAGGCTACCATGCCTGAGTATCACCCAGGACAGCTGGTGTGGGTTTTGGAGCCCATGGCTCCTAGGGCACTACAGGCCAAATGGACTGGGCCCTATCCAATCCTAGAGAAAAAAGGTGAGGTCACCTACTTGGTGGACCTTGGCACCCCCAGGAATCCTCACAGGATCCTGCATGTTAATAGGATGAAACCCCACCAGGACAGGGCAGACATGACCATGCTGATGGTCACTGATGAAGGGAAGGAGGAGGAGGGTGAACCTCTGCCAGACCTCCTGTCCTCAAAGGAAAAAGATGGGTCAGTGGAGGGAGTGGTACTCTCTCCCAAACTGACAGATCAGCAACAACAAGACTGTAAGCAAGTCTTGGGACAGTTTGCTAGTCTGTTCTCCCTGACCCCTGGACTCACCAATTGGTGTGTCCATGATGTTGACACTGGTGACAGCTTGCCTGTCAAGAACAAGCTGTACAGGCTGTCTGACCAGGTCAAGGCCAACATCAAAGCTGAAGTGGCTAAGATGTTGGATCTGAAGGTAATTGAGCACTCTGATAGTCCTTGGTCCAGTCCAGTGGTACTGGTGCCCAAAGCTAGTCCCCAAGGTGGGAAGAAAGAATTAAGATTCTGTGTGGACTACAGAGGTCTAAATGCAGTCACTAGGACTGATGCTCACCCCATACCTAGAGCTGATGAGCTCATTGACAGGTTGGGGGCTGCCAAATTCCTGAGCACATTTGATCTGACCTCAGGATATTGGCAGATTGCCTTAAGTCCAAGAGCCAAGGAGAGGTCAGCATTTTCCACACCAGAGGGCCACTTTCAGTTCAAGGTGATGCCCTTTGGGATGAAAAATGCTCCTGCCACCTTCCAACGGTTGGTGAATAGAGTCCTATCTGGGTTGGAATCTTTTAGTGCAGCTTATCTAGATGATATAGCTGTATTTAGTTCCACCTGGAGGGACCACCTGGTCCACCTGAAGGAAGTGCTTCAGGCCCTGCTTCAAGCAGGCCTGACTATCAAGGCAAGCAAGTGCCAGATAGGGCAAAGTTCTGTTGTGTACCTGGGCCACCTTGTTGGTGGAGGCCATGTACAACCTCTCCAGCCCAAGATCCAGACTATCCTGGATTGGGAGGCTCCAAAAACCCAGACTCAGGTCAGGGCCTTTCTTGGCCTGACTGGGTATTACAGGAGGTTTGTTCAGAATTTTGGGACCATAGTGGCCCCTCTGACTGAGCTTACCTCCAAGAAACAACCCAAGAAGGTCATTTGGACCCCAGAGTGTCAAAAAGCTTTTGACACCCTAAAACAGGCTATGTGTTCAGCACCAGTGTTACTGGCCCCTGACTATAGCAAGGAGTTTGTAGTGCAAACAGATGCTTCAGAGGAAGGGATTGGGGCAGTGTTAGCACAAGTTAATGAAGAGGGCCATGATCACCCAGTTGCCTTCATCAGCAGGCGACTACTCCCCAGAGAGAAGAAATGGAGTGCCATTGAGAGGGAGGCCTTTGCTGTGGTTTGGTCCCTGAAGAAGTTGAGGCCTTACTTGTTTGGCACTCACTTCCGTGTACAAACTGACCACAGGCCTCTCAGATGGTTGATGCAGATGAGGGGGGAGAACCCAAAACTGTTAAGGTGGTCCATTTCCCTACAGGGGATGGACTTCACAGTGGAGCACAGACCTGGGACTGCTCATGCCAATGCAGATGGCCTTTCCAGGTTTTTTCACTTAGCTGATGAGGACTACCAGGGTGTAGGTTAGTACCCATCACCTTTCATCTGGGGGGGGGGCAGTGTAGGAAAGTCCTTTTTTTTGCCTGATCACCCCCACTCATTCTGGATAGGTACTGGTGGTTACTGACTCTTGGCTGTGCCCTGGGTACTGCTTACCAGTCCCAGGGCCAGTGCTCTGTGTAAAATGGATATGCAAATTAGGCTAATTATAATTGGCTAAGTTAACCTACCTATAAGTCCCTAGTATATGGTAGGGCATGTAGGTTTAGGGACCACAGCATAGGTGGTGCACACCTAGGTGCATTGCTGAGGTGCCCAGTGTCATTTTAAAAGCAAGCCTGCCTTGCTGGCTGCTTTTAAATTAAAGTTATATGCAAATTCGACTTTGGAATTAAAGTTACTTCCAAAGTTTTAAACTACCTTATTTTTACATATAAGTCACCCCTAAGGTGTGCCCTATGTGCCCCTAGGGCTGGGTGCCATGTAACTATAAGCAGGGACTTTATAAAAATAGATTTATAAGCCCTGGAGAGGTAAAAACAGCCAAATTCGTTTTTCCCTCATTGAAGTAAATGGCCTTCATAGGCTAGAATGGGCAGACTTTATTTTTAATTTTAAAGTCTCCTTAAATGTTACATACCAAGAATTTGGTATCAAATTGATTGTTATAATAAATCCCACAACTTCCAGTTGTTGGATTTAATATAACTAGTGCAGGTAAAAAGTTTAGACTTTACCTAAAAAGTTGCCAATTTCAGCTCTGCATTGTGTTTGCTGCTGTGCTCTGATTGGCCAGCCTGCAGCAGCTTCTGCCAGGCCACTTTTATGAGGTGTGAAGTGGCCTGGCTTTACACAAAGGAATGTGCTTGGGGGAGAGAATCTCCCCTCAGCAGATGGGGAAGCAGGAAGGGGGAGGGCTGCCAAACTGGTCTTCAAAGGCAGAGAAGGACATCTGGAGCACCCAGCAACACCCCCACATCCTGCAACCCCAGACAGCTAGGTGCCCCCTTGATTAGATTAGGAGAGGGCAGGAGAGGGGTGTGTTTATGATTTTTAGCCACACCAGTGGGTGGGCTCAGCCAGATCTCTCCTCCAAAAATCAGATTCATCCATTTTGGATTTTTAGAGACTATTGCCTTCTGGGATGGATTTTTGCCACACTTCCCAGGAAGTGGTCATCACAGGGGGACGACCCTGTCCCTGATTGGAGGACCAGGGCCCCCCTGCTTTTCACCCAGGAGCAAGGATAAAACTGGCAGACCTGCACCCACGCCTCAGATCCCCACCAAATTTCAAGAAGAAAGAACTACAAGGAGAAGAAGGACTGCCCTGCTGGACCCCTGGCCTGCACCTGGACTCTGCACTCAGAAAGACTGCACCAGCTGCACACTTGGGCTTCACCACAAGAAGGACTTTGCCTGGCTTCCACTGGTTCAAGGAGGGACTCCCTGTTTGCTACAGGTGAAAAATTGCTAACCAGAGTCCCCTGCACCAACTCCTGAAAAAGTGACCAGCTGACCACTGTCCAGTGGCCAAAAAGGAGTTTGCGCCAGGTGCACTCTGGGAGTTGAAGTCCGCACTTCCCAAGGACCATCACAGAACTTCTGGACCCTTGGGGTGAGCTGTGGACCCCAAAAGAACCTTAAAAGAACATCTGGGTGAAGCCCCAGAAGTTTGGAAAAGATTGGAGAAATTTTAGAAAAAAGCTCCATAAAGTGACCGACTCGACGCGGAAATTCTAGCCGGCTTGCCTCAACCGCGACCCGGCCTGACTTCGTGGTTCGTCCCGGTCAAGAAAAACATCCGAAAAAAAGACTAAGTCCGAACGTAAAAAGTTGACCGGGACCTTCCAGCCATCGTATCCGAGAAGGGCTCCACGGACGTCGGATCAAGATCCAGGTTTACCCCGGTCGAAGGATTTTCATCTCGAAAAAACGACTAAGTCCGAAGGTAAAAATCACCACTGAGGAAACCGACTTCGCGTATCCGGACAAGGGCTCCAGGAGGTCGGATCCAACTGGCAGGTTCGTCCCGGGGAAGAAAAACATCGAAAAAGAGACTAAGTCAGAAGGTAACTTTTTAACCGAGGCCTCCCGCGACTTGTAGCCGAGCAGGGCTCCATCGCGGTCGGCCTGAAAGTTTGACTTTGCCCCGGTCCTGGTGCAACCAGATGACCCGATTGGCGCTTTTCGTTTCTGAGCGCTAGAAAATAATAATACTTTAAAAATTCATATCTCCGGTTCCCCTGAACCGATTTTAATCGTTTTTGTGTCATTTTAAAGATAAAAATATAAGCTATTTTTATAAATTGGTTTTGGATTTTTAAACTGTTTCCTGTGTTTTATTTAATTACTGTTTTGTGATATTTGAATGCTTTACATTTTGTCTCCTAAGTTAAGCCTTGACGCTCGATGCTAAGCTACCAAGGGTAGAGCTGGGATTAATTTACTGAGACCTAACTGTACTTTTGTGGAGGTTTGTGGCTTGTTGCTAGGTGTAGGTACCTACCTGCCCTACCAATAACCCATTTTCCAACAGTGGTAAAAGGGAAGGCTTGGGCCTGGCAGTGGCAGGTCTGAGACATGTTCACTGGCCTACTCATGTGGGTGGCACAATCAGTGCTACAGGGCCACTACCACTAGTAGCATTTGATTTACAGGCCCTTGGCACGCATAGTGCACTTTACTAGGGACTTATGAGTAAATCAAATATGGCAATCATGGATAAATCAATCACCAATACAATTTACATAGGGAGAACTTGCACTTTGGCACTGATCAGCAGTGGTAAAGCGTGCAGAGAAAATAAACTAGCAAAAACAGAGTCCAGCATACCATAGAAAGAGAAAGTCAAAAGGCAAGAAGACAAGGAAAACACGCCAAAAGATGCTAGGTCTAACAGTAACAGTCACTAAATATAATATAATTATTTACCTATTTCTAAAATATTTTATTACAAATTTTGCATATTTTTTGCAACGTAAAGAAATTGATTCTAAATTAAGAAAAATCTTTTTTAACAAATCTTTGAAATCAAAAGATATTTTTTTTTCTAAAATGTGAATTGTTTTAATAAAAAATCACATTAAGTTATTTATGGAATTTTTTCAATGATGTATTTTAAGAGTAACGGTAATTTATAAATGTTCTTATTCTTTTTTCAGTTTAAAAAAAATTAATATAATATATATTTTTGTTTTAATTTTACAATATTATATTTATATAACTTTAAATATTTTATTTAAAAAATCCACACACTTGTCCAATATTAATATAAAACCTACAGAAAAGTACATTTTGCACTAATCAAATGTAATGAATACAGATTCAAAAATAAAAAATAAAACATATATTTTAAAAATACTCCCCACCCCTACCACTATAATCCCAACATCCCACTCCTAAAGAATATATTTAAAAAAACAAACAAAAAAAAAGCTAATAAATAACAAAAAAGAAATCTAACAAAATGTATTACTCAATAAATTATGAACTTTTACTGTAAATAAATATGAATTAAAAAACAAAAATGCAATATATTAAGGACTATTTATCACTACAAAACAACATTATGAACAATGATATTAACAACATTGATATTTAGATGATCAGTATTAAATACACTTAAAAATCGATTTTGTTGACAACGATATTCACTACAGTGATATGAACGGGTCATTGACATGTGAGTTGGGCTCTCTCACTATGGATGACAGAACCAGAAGGTATAATGGGTGAAGTAACAGGTATGAATTCTGTGTCCTTAGTTTACAACATGCAGCCTTAAGATTCACAATGGGAGGTGTATGTTTCCTGCCACCTACTTATTGCACCAATGTCCACTAGGACAGTGTATATCTCACACCAAATCTGTTGTTTCTAATGCAGGCACAAACTCATGCCTACACTGAAAACAGACCATTACTGAAAAATAGACCAGCTGTTTCAAGCAGAGGTCTGTCCTTACCTTGAGGAGATAACCCACCCTTAAATTTAATCAGGTAAAAATAGATGCTGTTTAATTGATAAAACACTCTTGAGTAAAATAACACCTCTTGAAGGTCACTGGTCACAGTTAGCTTTGGTATGAATGACAAAAACAATAGCTAATCCTTGCAGTGGAAGGTGAGGAGTATATGGTGAAGCTTTAGAAAACGGAATAAAAAGCCACAGATAAACCACTGAAGGTTTCATCTAAAAATATTGGAGACAATATTAGTATATACAAGAAAGCAGAAACAGTGTTGTTCCTGGCAGTCTATAATATTGTTTCTTTGAAGGAAACTTGGTCAAAAGAACAACTGCCCTTTGGATTTTCATGTCATGAAAATTACTGGGCATTTGATAACGGGTCCAAGGGAGACTCTCCGTAATGACAATGGTTGTTTCAGTAATATGTGAGGTGGACATTACATTTAAAAAACTATGGGGCTCATTACTAGCTTGGCGGTCCTAACGCAGGACCAAGAAACCTGCAGGGGGGACACCACCACCATGGCTGTGGCATCCCCCTACCCTAGTACAAGGTTTCTGCTGGCCTGACTTGGATGACTGACAGAAACATTGAAATAGAGCGTTCGCACCAGTCAATGCTACAAGATAGCATTTGGCTCCCTCACAGTGCACATTTCAATGGTGCTGGACAGGAAGGCCCCCTACACTTGTGCCCAACCAGCCTTTTCATGGCTGATTGCAACCAAGCCCTCTGTCAGCCCATCAGGATCTAAGACCCTGCCGGAAATTGCGGTTGGATGGCAGTCCCACCAGCAAACTCATAAAGTGGCGGTTGGACCACCACAGCCGTGATGCTGAAGGTCTTGTGAAATTATGAAATTTAGATTTAAAAACACCAGAGACGTAGAAAGTTTGAACTTGGTATTTTACAGTGTCTATGATTCCCCAAATCGATTTAAATATAAAGCATACAAAAAGCAATTAGGAAGCATTCAACCTCAATTACACATTTGCCCAAATACAAGTTTCTTTGCTACTGATGGCTTTATTGACATTTATGAAATCCCATTTATGAGTGGTCCTTTCCAAACTTTTTAAAATCACAGCCCAATTTTTTGAGCAACTAACTTTCTTAGCCTGCCCAGCTTTAATGGACATGAGGAGGGTGATTTTTTAATGTAACTATAGTATTGTGTAATATGGCAATGCAATTTACAGACAGCACATTGGGTCATTACGACTTCAGCGGACGGTTTTCACCATCCTCCGAGTGAGAGTAGTTTGCTAACACCAATATTCATGTTAAAAAACCATAAGCAGCAATTTGTCAGAAGACATAGCCTGAAATTTGACTCACGTCTTTGAAGTGCAGACAGTGTGGTGAGATAAATACATCTACATTTATAGTCATCTTTTTATTGCTTGGACTATCATGACCCACTAAATATCGGCTCACAACCAACCAGGAGATCGTGACCCACAGCTTTGGAAACACTGGTTTTGAGGAAACCAGGACAGAAGATACTGCTTGGCAAATACCCAAGATGTGTTTCCAATGCATCAGCAGACCGACTGACAATATGCAATTCTGGGGAGACTCAACTTCAATATCCACAAAGTGTTTAAATGGCAGAGGATGGATCAACTAGCACACCATTAATGCTTCTCTAAAGGAACTGTCAATTATTAGATTAAACCCTACTGACTGCCCCTCTTTTCATGCTGGCCAGTGTCAAGAATTCAGGAGTAAATGAGGTCAACAGACTGGGATGGAGTGTGAAATGCTGGGAGGGTGGTCACTGAATGCATGGTAAAAGAGACACAGCAGACTACACATTCCATATTCCTTAGCCCATAATAGGTGATCTGCATAGAAGGTATATTAGAAACTGAAAAGAAAACCAAGTTGTGGAAAACGAGATCTATAATTAGTTACCTAATTCATCTGTGTAATCACGTCTTAGGGCCTCATTATGAGTTTGGAAGTCGGGCGAGCTGACCGCCAAACTCACAAGGAGGATGCTGCTGTCATGCCAGCAGCATCTCCCCCATTGTACTACAGTGTTCCTGCTGGGCTCCCGTAGCATACCAGCACCCTCGGAATGCGCAGTTTCTGCAAAGCAGACAGTGCACATTCTGAGGGTGCTGGGCAAGGGGGCCCTGCACTGCCCATTCCATAGGAATGGGCAGTGCAGGGCCCACCCTGCACTGGCTTTCCACCAGGAAAAGGCTGGTGGAAAGTTGAGTTGTAAGGAGTGCAGCGCCACCGTGGCTGACCACAACTCAGACTGCCACCAGCCTGTTGGGAACCATGTTCCTGGTGGGGACCGTGATCCCCTGGTGGTCCGATTGCCACGGTCATAATTTGGCGGTCGGACCATCTGGAGTGAGGCAGTCCAACTGTCAACGTGAGGATGGTGGTCTCATGACCGCCAGCCTCATAATGAGCCCCTTAGTTAAGAAGTCCGCTCTGAGGCAGCATAAAATGTGGGGTAATGTAAGCCTGAGGAAGGTGTGCAGCAACTGCCTGGCAACTATCTATTTATTGCATGGCTTTCTGTCCCAGGTAGATTTACATCAAATTTTTGTTCCCCTCACATTTAATATTTTATTCCTTTCTAGAATTTTTAATGTTAGCAGGCTTAGGGAGATTGTATTCTTCCTGCTTGTTTGATTATGTAATAATATCTCTTTCTGAAGCCTGACATGAAATCCTTTGTGTTCAATGGCTTCATGTTAGACTTGACAACCTCAGGGTGGCTTCTCCCAACTGTTTGCCTACCTCCCTCCATTTTCCTGATCTTGTTTTTGCTGGTTGTAGGATTCTGCACACATTACCACTGCTAACCAGGGCCAAAGTGTTTGTACTCTCTCCCCTAAACATGGTACCATGGCTCATACCTAATTAGCATACTTAATTCACTTGTAAGTCCCTAGTAAAGAGCATTATATGTACCCAGGGCCTGTAAATTAAATGTTACTAGTGGGCCTGCAGTACTGCTTTTGCCACCCACAAAAGGTAGCCCCTTAACCATGTCCCAGACCTGTCATTGCAAGACCTGTGTGTGTAGTTTCACTGCCACTTCGACATGGAATTTAAAATTAATTGATAAGCCCCTTTTATTGCCTATATGTCACCCATATAGTAGGCCCTTGTAAGCCCATAGGGCAGGGTGCTATGTAAGTGAAAGGCAAGACATGTACTTGTAAGTTTTACATGTCTTGGTAGTGAAAAACACCCCTAGTCATTTTTTACTATGGTGAAGCCTGCTCATCTCATAGGCCAGCACTGGAAATTCCCTTGCATACTTTCAGTGGTAACTTCTGATTGGAAAGGAGTGGCATTGTCATGTTTGGTACCGTTATAATGGTAGTGAGAAATCCTGCTTACTGGTGAAGTTGAATTTAACATTACTATTTTAGAAAAGACGCTTTTAGAAAGTAGGCATTCTTCTGTGCCGTATAGGCTGTCTCAAATCCACATCTAGTCGATGATGGTTGACAGGTCCCCTTGTGCATTCCACCCAAACAGCAATAAACACAGGACACTCAACTGCATCTGCAAACTGATGGGTCTTCCTGGGCAAGCAGGGTAGAAAGGCTCCCACTTACATTACAAAGAGTAGTGACTTGACCCTACACAAAGGACTGATAACCTCCCATAGATCTTCTGGCAGACAGGACTTGGTTGAATAAGGGAACTGGGGCACTTCAGAACCACTCTTTGAAGTCTCTTTAACTTCAAAGGCACATTTGGGTATATATACTGGGTCTGTGATCCACTAAAATCTGACACTTCTGGACCTACAACTGGACTCTGTCACAAGGACTGCAGTGCTGCCTAAAGGACACATCTGGACTGCTTTTCTGGAAGGAATGCTCTCCTGCACGTTACCTTGCTGCCTGCTGCTCCTTGACTCTGCTGGAAGGACTTTCCTTCCCCCACAAGTGATCTCCAAGGGCTTGTTAGCTTGCCTCCTGTCTCAAGGCCATCAAAGACTTCCCTAAGGGAGAAAATCCACCCAACGTAAAAATGAATGTCTACAGCCGTCTTGCAGCTGAAAAACAGACACAGTGCCTGCAGAATCGATGCAGGACCTGCTTCATCATCACAGCACATTTAGATTGTCCACATTTTGTCCCTTGGTGTCAATTTGTCACCGCACCACGGGACTGAACCAAGGCTGTGTGACCGGAAAGGGATGCTTCGCCCTGCAAAGTAAGAATCAACTCATAATCTCAGTCGACCCAGAAAAATTGATGCATCGCTTTATTTTCCGATGCCACACCCCCTCTGTGGCCTGCAGCATCCTTATTTTGCACGCATTCTAGGTACTTTGTGTAAAGGAATACAGCCATTGATTCCTATGGATTAAGATTTACCTAAACCTCTAAAAAGTGATACCTTGCTTGTGCATATTGGACTTCTGTTGTTTTGGTCTTTTTTTATTCAGAGAAATAATATCTATTTTTCTAAACTGGTGTGGAGTATTTTTTGTGGTGTTTTCACTGTGCTACTGTATGAGTTATTGCACAAATACTTTACACATTGCCTTCTAAGTCAAGCTTGTCTGCTCAATGCCAAGCTACTCGAGGGTGAGCACATTATAATTTGAGTTGTGTTGTGACTTACCTTGACTAGGACTGTGGTCCCTGCTTTAACAGGGTGCATACCTCTGCCAACTAAAAACCCAATTTCTTATACTTCCTACCTGTGTCCAGGTCAATGTGGGGCTCCTAATCCTGACAGCTGAGCCCTCCAAGAAGTTTGGTAAGCAATGGGAGTTAATGTGCCTTTTTGGATACTTTATTCAACATGCTTTCCTCACTGTTATGTGTTCTTTTATCAAGACCCCAATACCTGCTGAGATTGCCTGCCCTCTCAACAGTCTGAAGAAGTAAATGAGTGGCACCACTGTGCCTGTGCCTTAATTTTTCCCCTGTTATCTCTGAATAACTCAGAGCAGGTGGTAACATAACCAAAGTATAAAAGGAGACCCAGAAGGCATCTGGGTTACTCAAAATGGCTGAAATATATGTGATAGCAAGGAGGAGGAGAGTCCACACCGCACAGCAGAGGAGGAGGAGGAGCCAGAGACAGGAGAGGATATACAGAACCAGGCAGACACTTTTCCAACAAACTGAGAAGGAGATTTATGATAAATACAGACTCAGCAGTGCAGCAATATTAGAATTAATAGATCTACTCAATCGCAGCTTCAACGGCAGACTGTGTGCGGCAGCGCTATCCCCACACATGTGCAAGTGCTATGCTCACTGCACCTCTTGGCCTCGGGTAGCTATCAGGGGGTCATTCAAGTGGCAGGTGGGGTATCTCAAAGTGCACTCTCATGGTTCTTCAGATGTTTCTTAGATGCCATACTCACACACATGTCCAGATACATATACCTACCCAGGAATGAGGCAGAAATCAACAGCACCAAGTTGGAATTCTACAGAATTGCCAACTTCCCTCATGTAATAGGGTGTGTAGACGGGACACATATACAAATATGCCCTCCTGCAAATCTGGAATATCTGTTCCGCAACCGGAAGTGTACCCAATCACTGAACATCCAGGTGGTATGTGACGCCCATTATGTCATCACTGACATGGTAGCCAAATTTCCAGGGTGTACACATGACTCCTACATTTTCAGGCACAGTGGGATACACCAACGCCTAGAACCTAGGGAGTTTGGAGACGGATATATATTAGGTATTGCTGCAGACCACCCTGAAGCCATACACACAGGTCACTGTAGAAACCATCCATGCCCTGCTAACATTGTTCATTTTTTGCCAAACAGGTGACAGTGCATATGCGCTATGACCATGGATACTTACCCCGTACCTAACACCCAGCAATAAAAATGAGAGGCGATATAACAGTGCACATAGGAGGACCAGAAATTTCATAGAGAGGACCTTTGGACTGTTAAAGGCAAGATTCCAATGCCTCCACAGAAGTGGAGGTGCGCTCCAGTATGCCCCAATAACAGCTTTCAAGATAGTTGGCGCATGCGCTATACTGCACAACATTTCCACCAGATGTGGGCTACATCTCACCCCTGAAGACCCAGATTCGGAGGATGACGAGCAAGAGCTACCATATCACCATCCTGGGGATAGAAGCCTTGCAAATCAAGGCAGACAGAGACAGGACCACATTGCAAACCAATACTTTGGAAGGTACGTGGTGACTGTTACCACACACACTTATGTCACATACAAAGAGCCCAGTTGTGAAGTGGATCAAACAATAAGTTTTCTTACGTGAACCTAATAAGTGAAGAACTGAACTTTTGTGAAGGGGCTGTAAATGTCCACCTGCAATGAGGACACATTCACTTCATGTGCCTCATGTGTCCTGCAGTGCATGGGCCTAACACCTCCGCCTGGGACTCCCAGCATGGCTAGTGCTAGGTGTGTCAGCAGACCCCTGACGTGCACTGCCACTCCGCAAGACACGTGTGTCTGTGGCAGATGTGCTGCTGATGGTGGATCCCTCCTCACTATCCTGATGTGTCTCTGCCGTGCCCCTAGCCAGCTGTCTAGCCTCCAGCATGTCCACAGCATGGCTAATGCAACCCAGTCCCCGAGCCACATCCCCTGCAAAGTGGCCCAAGTCCACCTGCAAGCTCACAGTACGGCGTGACAGCCCTGTGGTGTTGACTGCGAGACGGATGCAGCCATGCGGCCAATCTGTGTACCAGTTGCCACTTGCGGCGCCTTGCACTCTGTCTCTCTGACACTAGTTCTGTCACCAGTTGCCATATGGAGAGAGAAAGGTCACCGACATTATTGTTCAAACGTGTGAACTGTGTGTTCACTTGTGTCAGCTCATTGGTGAAATTATGCTCCATCCGTTGCATTGCCCGAGAAATCATTCTCATCTGCCTTGTTTGCAGGCGCTGACCAGATATGAGGGCTGCCACAGCTGCAGATATGGATGAGTCACCTACATCCTCCTGGGACACTGCTTGGACATGGAGTCTGCGTCTGCGACGCAGTGGTGCTTCAGGGTCCTGCTGTCTGACACTGTGCCTGGGACCAGGTGCTGTGTCTATTTCCACCATGTCCATTTGTTCAGCTGGAGGGAACTGTGGTAGTGTGGTGCTGGGCCCTGTAGTGGCTGCCTCAGACTCCTACGCTGCCTGTTGGCTGCTTTCTGCACCCTGGACGGTGTGGCTGGTGGGGGTGTCTTGTGGGAGACCTGTGGGACATAGGACACACACTGTCAGTATCTAACATCTGTTGTATGCCTCCTAATAAACAGTTGCCTATAAGCTGTCTACTGTACTACATTACCCATAATGCACCATTCTGGTGGTTGCAAGTCTGGAATGGAGCTAGTTTGGTTGTGCATGCTGCTGTGTACTGGGTGGGTGGAGGTATAGCATTTATGGGTGGACATGCATGTTTCATGGTACTCACTTTTTGATGTTCCTGGTGCTGATGTGTCCAGTACTCCCATTCCTGACACTGCCTCAGGCTCAAGGGTCTGTTCTACCAGTCCCTCCATGGCTGCGGGTGGTGGGACGGTGGATGGGCCTCCTCCTGTGCCCCTCATCTCCCTGAGGCGCCCTGCCACCCTCTCCTTTGTCCTGGAGCGCAGGTCATACCACCGTTTTTTATTTCATCTATACTTCGGTGGCTCACCCCTATGGCGTTGACCCTCTCCTGGATGTCTTGCCAGATTCTCCTCTTTTCTGGAACACTCAGGGCAGCCTTTCCAAACAGCTGGTCATGGTGCTGGCAGCATTCCTCTGTCAGCACCTGTAGCTCCTTTTCAGAGAACTTCAATTTTCTCTTCCTGCCTGCACTGCCTGAGTCTTCCATTGTTGCCGCTGTTCCTCCAGGTGGTTGCTCAGCAGTTTGAAAAGGGTGTGGTCCTCCCTCCTCCCAGGTGTATTTGATGTCTTCCTGGCTCTGATGTCATCAGCAAGAGCCAGGAAGTGTTTTTCAAACTGTTTTGCTGCACCTGCATGCAATTTGGGGCACAGTCGCAATTTGCGACACCCACTCGCAATTTGCGAGTCCGTTTTTAGCGAGGTCGCAAAAAGCGACCTCGCTAACAGCGGACTCGCAATCTGCGGTGCGACTTCATTTGCGAGTCACAATATGAAGTCGCTTTTTCTTGTTGGAGACCATTTTGCGAGTCGGAAATTGCGAGTCGCAATGACTCGCAATTTCCGACTCGCAATTTTTTGGCTTCCTACATCTGGCCCTAAGCTCTGAATTGATACACTATGGGCCTAATTATGAGTTTGGCAGACGGGAACACCCATCCGCCAAACTCCTGACAGGGTGGCTGCCACCATAGTGCCGACCACCCCGTCGGACCTATTATAAATTTCCTGCCCAAAGCCTAGCAGGAAACTGGTGGCAGCATTGACTTTGGCTTAAAGTCGAGCCGGTGGCAATGCTGTCGCCTGCAGGATGCACCAGCGCCTGTGCAATGTTCACTCTCTGCACAGGCTACAGTGAACATTGCAATGGTGCTGGGCAGGGGGACCCTTTGACTACCCATGCCAAGTGCATGGGCAGTGCAGGTGCCCCTATGACGTCCCCTGCACCTGTTCTCTGCCAACCTTTCCATGGTGGTAAAACCGCCACGAAAAGCCTGGCAGAGAATGAGGTCGTAATCTGGCTGATTGTGACCTCCACACACCGCCAACCTGTCAGGATCACCGATCCCAGTGGAGAAGGTGGAACCCTGGCGGTCTAACCGCCAAGGTACAAATGCGGCTGTTGGCTTTGTAATGAGGCCCGATGTTTTGAAGCATGTTAAGGGCACAATGAACTCCAAATAAAAAGACAACATACTTTGCAAAACAGGAATGAACCTTGATACAATAAAGCTAGGTAAATGTAGACATAGAAAGAAAAGAATAAATATATAAGTTAAAGGACAGAGAATAGGTAAACTTCAATCCCAGTTAGATTTAGATATTGAGGAATTGAGGATAAGCTATGAAACAGAGAAATAAGTATTTTTTGGCAAGAGGTTGGCAGGTATTCTGTACTGGGCATCCAGCAGATTTGTGAGTTAACCATAGACTAAACTTGTATTTTATCAAAAATATAATGGCCTAGGAACCAATCATCATTCTTCCTTAAACATTAGTCCCAACTGGGGTGATGATTTGCTCTAGAGTTTTATCCTCCAGTCATTAGGTGCATACAGTCCAAATGGTCTTTCGATCAATGTGATTAAACTCAAATGTGACTATTGGGTGCCATCTATAACAATAGATTTTAGACCATCATTTCAGTTCTAAGTTATTTCACAGGATCAGTACTTTTTTATTTGTATTTTTATCAAACATAACAGGCTAATCTACACAACACAGTGCGCTACTTGTGGCTGGTCCAGATGGGAGACTGTGGTGAATTAACCAATACAGGAGTGTTTGGTGACAAGGCACTTATCAACATTTCACAAAGAGCAAGGGCAGTGGGAGAGTTCCATTACACAGCTCCAAACAATGGACATATTGGTCATAAAAATTCTCATTTTAACAGTCCGGTGTTCCCCAACACCGCATCCATTCACATTCGGCAGGTCAAAAGCAGTCATCGCAACATAATCTGAAACCTTCATGGGAACCTGAGCTGGCCCAAGCATCTAACTGGGCATAATTGGGGCCTTGTGCACACCCCTACTTACTGCCTTCTGAATCACTTCTCTCTCACATTCCACCCTTTTTATGAGTTCCATCACCCGCCTACACACACCAGGGCCTATAGCTGATTCCCAGTTCATTGTCAGCTGCCTGTGAGCACGGATGGGAGCTGAATCCGTAAATATATCTGTCGCCTTTCAGGGTGTTCTACGGTTGTGAAGAACAATTAAACATAGTTGAAGAGCATGGACAAAATGTCAATCTGTAGCTCATCAGCTAACCTGGAGGTCAGTGATCCAGTACGGGGTCAACTGCAGACAAGACCACATCATATGAAGAAGCTTCATCTGCCTGGCATTGAGGGCAGGCCGGTCCCGCACTGGGGAACATAGCATGTAGACATCAAGGGGTGAGGCACGTGTTGTGTGGGTAGTAGAACTCAAAAAGTTTGAAGCAAGCATTTCTGGACACTTTGGAGGTAAGTTATAACACACTCCCCCAAGACTTTTTGGACAGTGGTGCCCCTAAGTCCTTGTCCCATTGCTGTCACAGGCATGTTAGTTCCAGTTGCACCCCTTTCCACAAAACTCTGTAGAGTAATGTGACAGCTCTATTTCAGCCTGTAATTAGGGACAGGTATTGTTGGTATCCATGTCCCGGAGTCCTGACAGTGGTGCATCCCCACCACTATTGGACCCTGTACAACAGAGCAGGTTGGAGTAGAAAGTGCCCCACTGGAAGGTCATACATCTACTGCAGCTCCAAAAAGGGGCAAACCTAGCCCGACAAATTATTTGCCCATAATAGTCCCACTGCCACCCATTGTTTTAGTCTTGTTCACCCTCCAGGTCCCTGCTAGCTTTGAGTAACCTGCAATGGAAGTTAACATGTGTACAGTGTATGAGGCTTGCCTGGCTTGTAGTGGGTAAGTTGGGTACTTACAATTTATACCAGGTCCAGTTATCCCTTACTAGTGAAATGTAGTAGTGTTCTAGCAGCTTAGGCTGATGGAGGTAGCTGTAGCAGAGCAGCTTAGGCTGAACTAGGAGACATGAATTGCTCCTGCAATTCCACTATAGTTACACAGTACTTATACACCATAAAAGACAATACTCAGTGTTACCAAAAATAAAGATACTTTATTTTAGTGACACAAGGCCAAAAATATCTTAGAGGCAATACTCCTTCTGGAGGTAAGTATTATACACAATATATACACTAGAGACCAAAATCCGGTAAGTAAATAGTCACAGGATAGTGCAAACAATGGAAAATACCATAGAATGCAATAGGAAGAATTAGGCCTAGGGGCAATATAAACCATATACTAAGAAAGTGGAATGCGAATCACAAATTCCCCCCTATGTAAGTGTAGTGTATAGAGGGTCACTGGTAGTGTAAGAAAACCACAAAGGTGAGTAAAATATCCCACCCCAGAGCCCAGGAAAGTAGCAGTAAAGTACTGCAAGTTTCCTCAGGACACACTACAAGTCATGATTAGAGTTATTGCAAGAACCAAGCAAGACTGCAAGCAACAAATGGTGAATTCCTGGACCTGAAGACCTGTAAAGAGAGGAGTCCAAGTCCAGAAGTCGCAGAAGATTCCAGGAAGGACAGGAACCCCTGCCAACCTAGAAGATGTTGAAAAAGAGGATTCTCTGGTGGGAGGAAGTCTATAGAAGAGCACCAAAGAAGATGGCTGCGGTTTGCTGCGTAATGCATACGATGTCCCACATGGAGATGTTGGATGCAGGCGAGTTGCAGTGCTGGATTCATCTAACAAGCCTTGTTTCAAGCAAAGTCGCGGATTACATCAAAATGGCACTGCCTGGACCCAGGAGGGACCTGGGGCCTCAACTCAGACTGAGGAAGCAGAGGGGGCTCCCAGCACTAAAGGGAACCCACAGATGACCAGGCAACACCCACGGAGGTCCCAGGAGATGAGGACAAAGAAGGTGCAAATTACAGTTGCTGCAGCACTACAACAGAATGTCCCACGCTGCCAGAGAACAACTCAGTGAGTTGAGCTTCACAGGATAGAGTGCTGGAGACCAGGGCCAGACTGTGCTTGAAGGATTCTTGCAAATGTGCAGAGAGGCCTCAGGAGGTGAAGATGACACTGTACACAGGGGGTACCGTCACAAACAGGGAAGGCAAGCTCTTACCTCCTCCAAATTTAGACAGCTGGTCTGTGTCGAAGAGGTCTACCACCTGTGTTCCAAGGAGCACACTCGTCATCAGGAGAGGAGTCCCAGAGAACTGGTCCTCATCTTAGAAGGTGCCTGCAGGAGCAGGAAAGTGACTCCATCACTCCATGAGAGATTTATTCGGTCCTTCTGGTGCAGGGTGAAGACAGGGAGTCCCCAGAGTGTGCACATTGTGGAAACTTGCAGTTGGTGGCTGGAGCTGAAGTTGCAGAGTCGCAGTAGCCTTTCTGCATACTTTGTTGCAGCTACAGCGGTTCCTGGAGCAGTCTGCAGTTGATCTGTGGTCAGAGGATGAAGCAGAAGTTGCAGAGGATTCCTGGTGGAAACTTGCAAGCTGAATCTGAAGAGGAACCCACAAGAGAGACCCTAAATAGCCCTGACAGGGGGATTGGCTACCTAACCAGGTATGCACCTAACAGGAGGGGTCTCTGACATCACCTGCTGGCATTGGCTACTCAGAGCACTCCAGAGTGTCCCCGCACCTTGGAAAGCAAGATGGCTAACGCCAGGGATACACTGGAGGAGCTCTGGGCACCACCCCTGGCGTGGTGATGGACATTGGAATGGTAACTCCCCTTTCCTTTGTCCATTTTTGTGCCAGAGAAGGGACTGGGGGTCCCTAAACCGGTGTAGACTGGCTTGTGCAAGGAGGGCACCATGTGTGCCCTACAAAGCATATCCAGAGGCTCTGGGAGGCTACCCCACCCAAGCCTGTAACATCAATTTCCAAAAGGAGAGGGTGCAACACCCTCCTCCCAAAGGAAATGCTTTGTTCTGCCTTCCTGGGACTGAGCTGCTCAGACCCAAGGAGGGCAGAACCCTGTATGTGAGGTGGCAGCAGCTGTAGCTGCAGAGCAAGCCTCAGAGAGCTGCTTTGGCAGTACTGGGGGTCCATGGTGGAGCCCCTAAAATGCATGGGATTGGCCCTCCCAATACCAGATTTGGAATGGGGTAACAATTCCATGACCTTACATGGCCACATTCGGAGTTACCATTGCAAAGCTACATATAGGTATTGACCTATGTGTAGTGCACACATGTAATGGTGTCCCTGCACTCACGAAGTCCGGGGATTTAGCCCTGGACAGCGTGGGGGCACCTTTGCTAGTGCAAGGGTACCCTCACACTTAATAACTTTGCACCTAGCCTTCAGTAAATGAAGGTTAGACATATAGGTGACTTATAAATTACTTAAGTGCAATGAAAAGGGCTATGAAATAGTGTGTGCACTATTTCACGCAGGCTGCAGGATGCAGGCTGCAGTGGCAGTCCTGTGAAAGGGTTTGTCTGAGCTCCTTATGGGTGGCAAAAGAAATGCTGCAGCCCATAAGGATCTCCTGGAACCCCAGTGCCCTGGGTACCTAGGTACCATATATTGCAGACTTATAAGGGGGGTCCAGCGTGCCAATTGGAATTGGTAAATTAAGACACTAAACTATAGTGACTAATTTGGAAACAGAGAGAGCAGAAGCACTGAAGTTCTGGTCAGCAGAACTTCAGTGACACAGTAAAGCACTACTGACAACACACACATTAGGCCACAAACTATGAGCATTGGGGTCCTGACCAGCAGGATCCTAGTGAGACAGGCAAAACATACTGACATACAGTTAGAAATTGGGGGTAACACACCAAGAAAGATGGTACTTTCCTACATACAGTGTTCTAGTTTCCAACTTCTGTAGTGCCCTAGCCTAGAAGGATAACGCGCTGTCTTGACCAGTAGGTTCTAGTCTCATACCATGGAGGTGGGTATAGGGTTTAGTAAGATGCTAGTCAGGAGATCGTGAGAATGTAGCCCCCGTCCTCAATGGCAAAACCTGTCCAAATGTGTAGACCTTCATGGAGGCACCCATTGCAGTTGCGTTTCCAAAATAGTAAAGTTTAAGCTCCGGTGCCGCTAGTCCACTCTCTTCAACTGGGTAAACAGAGTTTCTGGAGTGCCACCATCTGCCACGAGGTCCCCCAATACAAGGTCAGGAGGATACTATCTAATTCCCAAAAGAACCTCCTTGGGAGTTCCAATGACAGGGCTGCAAACAAATAGAGGTGTTGAGGCAATACTACCATCTTAAAAATAGCTATTTTCCCACTCACCGACAATGGCCAAGTGGTCCAGAAGGCCATTGAGAGTCTCAGAGCAGTAATTGCATGGCTGAAATTTCCCTCAGATAGAATGTCCACAGGTTGATAAATGGCCACTCCCAAATAGTGAATGGAAATGGGCTCTGACTTCAAAGTCGGGACATATGGATTGGATCTGACCCCCCCAGATCGTCATGGAGGGAGTAAACACAAGATATTTCCTAGTTCACCTCCAGGGAGGCAGAGGGATCACAATCACGGGGAGGTGGGGTGTTGTGCAGCTACCAGGCAAACTCCTCACCTGAGGTCCCTGTAGGTGCCCGTTTAGGGGCGTTCATGCAGAATTATCGCTGACCTCGCACAGGAGTCTCCCTGACCCGGGCACTCTGATATCTGGCCGAGTAAGACGGCCTGCTGACCACTGCGGTAGCTGCACATTATACCAAATTACCGGTGCCTTGATGCAATCGGCGCTCCCTGGCTATTTTTAGCCTCCGGATTGTTGGAACATTCAATCCATTAAGCCTCCCGAGCAACAGATAACAAAGATCCTTGGCTCTCATAGGTCTACGAAATCACAGATCAGTAGAGATACCCAGACTCCGGGACTTCATTTCCTGAAGATCTCCCCCATCACCTGATTTATTCCCTACTCTGGAATTTAGGTGCTTCCAATGCAATTACTCTTGTCCTGATGATGACCCCTCCCTGACTCACCTGATTACGGGGTCGAAACGTCAACACATTTCCAAAGAGTGGATGAGATAAATATAAAGAAATTTTGTGACACTTCAGGGCTTCCTGGATTGTAGGAGCTACTGGGAGTTCATATTTATCGTACAAACACACTCTGCACTACTTGTATATATCACCGTCACTCACTTGCACTTTAGCACTTTCACCATTTTTTAGGAGCACCTACCTAAGCAAATGTAAAATATGATATTCTGTTACTAAAAATTATATGTTATTACAAGATTTCTACTGAAAAAACATCTGAATTAATATTATGTGTGAAAAATTAATCTTGTTTGTTTTACATTTAGGGTACATAGAGATCTTTTTGAATTATTTTTAAGTTGGTTATATTCCGTGGAATTCTAGGCTACTTTCCCCTTGCACTGACCTCTAATACAATTACAATTACGTTTAGGGCTAGGCATCAATTTGCATCCTCCACGAGCCCCTTGACCATGCATGGTAATATCATCAAGCTGAGGCCTCGTCCAGTATACAAAGGACTGTGAGTCACACCTCAATCCACTGTGGCCCCACACTTCTGGTGCACCCTAAAAGGTCCAAAGGGAGGAGTTTGTGGTGGTCGGAAAGCAAGTGCTGCCATAATCTCCACGGCCTCCACTACTATCCTTGGGCTGCCATTTTGGGGAAACTTGGGTGCTGCACCCAGGCAGGTTCTGGTGCTGTTTGTTGCACTGAGCTGGTATTTTGAGCATCCATTGGTCCTGCCGGGGTCACAGCAGGCTGACAACCAATTGCCAGGTCCTGGGTGGTGTGTGAGGTGGCTGCTATTGGCCGCAGGTTCACGGATGGTGAGGAGCTTGCACTGTCAGTGTCCTTACGGCATGCCACCATGCTATGCCCCCACGGACAAGGAGCAATACTTTAATCTATATTTAAAAAAGGTGACCCAAATAATCCTCAAAAGTACCGGACAATCACACTTCAAGATGGGGAAGCAAAAAATATAAAAATATTGTTAGAGAAGTTAGAAGAATGAGAAGAAGAAAACAAACTTTTATAGCTCCACTAAACGGGATTTCAAAAGGGGGGATGGGTGATACAGTTGATGTGGAAAGAAATCTCGACTTGAGCCGAGCAGGCATGAGAGTTAAGGGACTGTCATGATTGTTTAGTAAAACAATTGAAAATCAAAACTTTATAAACTTGCTGAGACATAAAAGTCCCTGTATGGTGATCAATGTCTACCCCTGCCCTGAGTGGTCCAGCTTTAGTGATAAACGGATCCTTGGTAATTAGCAAACACAGATCGGCATGGTTATGCTCAGACATGTGTCCCATTCTCACCATGTCACTGGAACCAATCTGTAACTGGCTTATGAGCCCATACCTAGGGTGAGACCGGCCTTGGGTTGCTTGTGTTCTGGCTCAGGGGGGACCAGGCTTGGCAGTTCGGGTTGGACTGTTCCTGTGAGGAGCAGGGCCATGACTGATTTGGCTGGGTCCAAACTGAGGTGGCATGGTAAGCAAAAGAACAATGGATTGGAGTGCTACCCCTGAGCAATCACCCGTGGTTAGACTTATTGCAAGCAGCTTCCCATCACCTTTTGTGTTTTTCAAGTTTCTATGTGCCACACCAGTTTCTCAGCCCCATCCTTACCCATTCCTCAGCCCCTGAGAGCTGTCTGTATCTCAGTGCCCTCCAAGCCTGACAATTTTCACTGTTTTGTGCTTTCGTTTTCAGGTTTGATGTTGCTGTGGTTCTGCAAACCCATTAAGACTGCCTTCTCTGAGGTTTGACGAAATCTCACAAGATCTTGGCCAATCTCAGTGACCATCCTATACCATGCCCACTCCCTACACCAAACTTTTCCACATCACAGTCACCTCAAGATCATCTGAGGGAGCAGGGCTTATATTTGTGAACCTGTGACAGCTTTCCTAATATCCTCTCTTCAGCTCCGGAATCTCCATAACCGTTACCTGAATAGAAAAGACCTATTAGTCAAATAAGAAAACCATAAGATATGTACATCTTTACAACTTTAAAATGTTGAATATGCTTATTGAAGACACTTTTTTTAAGGCAAAAAAATAACTGAAAGGCCAGTCACATAGAAAGTTCGAAGGAAAATACACAGATCATTGGTACAATTGTGTAAAAGTATTCAGAACCCTTTAGAAGCCTGATTCTAATGTTATATGAAATTATGCAGACTGTGGTTCAACCATTGTGAAGAAACACCCGTGAAAAACCGGTGTTGAAAGAACTTTGAAAAAATGTATATTAACAATTACTAAAGGTATGTGTGTGTCAGTGTGAGCATTTCAGAAACAAGTATAAGTCCGGTTTTAAACCTCCAAGTATGATGGTTATTTGAGTAATTCTATGTGTGTATTGTACATTTTCAGAAAATTTTGCTTTAGAAGAAGACGTATACATTGAGAAACATAGCTCACACAAGCATCCCTACTAGGAAGGTTCATGATTGGTGATTATGTGGAACTCTATAGGCACCTGGGCTGAATCGCAGGTAGATTTCCAGATCAAGTAACATAGAGCATTTTTAGAAAGAGTATGAGAATAAAGATTACGGGGCAGATTTAAGGAAAGTGGCACTGCACCAAGTGCAGCGCCACTTTCTTTGCACCCCTTAGCGCCCCCTACCACCACAATGTATGCATCGTATTTAAAATACGGCACACCATGGTGCAAGGTGGGGGCAATAGCATCATCTTTTGACACTATGGATGTACTCTACAGGAGTACTGCCAAAATTTGGTGCTAGTCCTCCAGAGTACTTAGGGGCCTATTATAAATAATGGTATGCCCCCTTTTAACGCCTGCTCTGAGCAGGCGTTCAAAGTGCCTAAAATAATGGTGCAAGGAAATCTTTTAGATTTCATTGCCCCATTTTTTGCCCCCCCCCACTGGGTAACACCCCCCTTGCAATCATTATGTCTGGCGCAGGTATAATGTGGTGCAAGGGTTAACAAAGTGGTGCAATGTATGCATTACGTCACTTTGTAAATATGGCGCATGGAAAAGTCCACTTTAGCGCCGTCTTAGTGTCCAAAAAATTACGATATGGTGGCGCTAAGATGCTATAGGAGCTCTTGAATATGCCACTAAAAGTCATATGATTTATAACATCCTCTTGTGTTTAAAGTCAGCAGCTGCTCCAGGGTTACACACCTCACTTCAAGAAGCAAGACTCTTTCCTAACTGCAATCTGTCTGCTAGCTATATTCCACTTCACAAGTGAGAGAGGTTGGAGTTTATGGAGTTGGTTCCTTATAGTCTCAAAGATCAGTGCCTGAATCCCTAATTTCTCAGTTTCCAACTGCTCCCCGTTCCATGCTCACAATTAGATCTACATTCCATAGTTCTTTGCACCCTTGGCCTGAGGCCTCTGCACATAATATATGGGGTAAACGTAGGAGTAGATTTACACCTGCAGCTTTGTGAATTAGTTTTCTGAGTACGGGAAGTTGCATTAAAGGAGTGCTACAACACCTACTCATTTAGGGCCTCATTACGCGTTTGGAGGTCCTACTGCCAGACAGGGTTATGTTGGCAGTTCTGAAAAGACTGCCATGTTGGCAGCCTCTTAGATCACCCTATTACGAGTTACACAGGCAGGACCGCCGTCCACCAACCAAAAATGGTCGACCACCAGCAGCGCAGCGGTTGGGAAAAAAACGGTGCGTCCTCCCTCCCTGTCAGCCCTGCGATCAACAACCGAGCAGATTACAAGCACACAGCCACCTTGGTGGTCTATTAATGGTGGTCAGCCAATGGCTGTCTGAACCACAGTGGCCCGTGGTCTGCAAAGCAAAACGCATCTGCACATTGGATACTTTTGAAAAGAACATAGCTAACACACATTGCCACACTGGACACACCTGCAAAGGACACTATAAAACACACCCCTCCACAGACCAAAATTCTTTGCATCTACACTGCAACACACTGAAGCCAGAGAACCTATATCTTGAGAGCACATAGATTAGACACCCCCATTCATTTATCCATCTCATAGAACACCCTGCACACACCCTTGATCATTTACCCCCTAGCGTACCTTCCCAGTTAAGCAAGTCCATGTCACCCCATTTATTTTACCCCAATGTCACGTTTAAAAAATCCCTGTTTCACAGATGAAGAGTTGAGAATCATGGTGGATGAAATCATAATAGTAGGGTCAAAATTGTTTGGAGCACAAGTCTAGTATACTCCTCCCAGTAAGAACATCGAAATGTGGGACCGGATAGTGGACAGAGTCAATGCTGTAGGTACCACCCTGGGCACAAGGGAGGATATCAGGCAAAGGTGGAATGACCTCAGTGGCAAGGTATCTGGCCTCCAGGCTCCAGTTGCAGGTCAAAAACTCTGGCAGTGGCCCTCCCAGTGCTCCGTTACTGCAACTCCCCTCGGAGGAGAAGGTCTTGGCCATCCTGCATCCTGTGGGCTTGACAGGAATACCTGGGGAATGGAGTCCGGTAAGTCAACACACTAAAAAGGTCAGCAAAATGCCATGTCATGCATGAACATAAGTCACCTTTTGCCTCATTTACTGTCATACCACTCACCAGCCCAGTGTCCATCTGTCCAAAGGCTACCTTTTGGCAAGTCACAATTGAAATGTAGTCGCCTAGGGAGATGACATCTGTACAGTGTGTGTAGTACAGGGACCGACATGACTACAACTCCCAGGAGACACTGTTCCTGTAACTACAAACGCTACCACAATGGTATCATGATACTAGACAGCTATATTAACAAAGATCAATTGAAGTGGACTCATCTGTCGGGTTAACATTTGAACAGTGTGTATAGCACAGAGAGTAACATGTCTGCAACTACCAACAGGCCTTGAGTCTGTGACTCCAAAAAACAGCATGCCAAAATACACCTGTTTGTAATCACTGCAATGCTCTACACTCACCTGGGAGGATAACAGTTGTTAAGTTGGCAGGAAGTGGAGGGTCTGACAGGACTGCCAAGACCAGGATTCACTGTTTCTATGACTACAAACACAAGCCCAGTGATCACTTGCCAAAATACCCCTGTTTGTCAATTCCCAATGAAAGTCTTCTTACCTGGGAGGGTACCATTGGTAGAGGGTGTGCAGTATTGGCACTGACCTGACTACAGCTCACAGTAAGCCCTATTTCTGTCACTCCAACCACCAGACCAATGTACCCCTGCCCAAAAACACCTGTTTGTAGACTCCAAAATGAGGTTTACTGACCTGGGGGATACCAACTGTTTAGCTTATGAAGTTCAGGGAGTGGACTGACTGCAGCTCACAATAGGCCCTGTTTCTGTCACTGCAAACACCAGAACAGTGTTCTCATCTCCAAATAACCTCATTAGGTAACCCACAAATGAAGTGTACTCACCTCGGAGAACAACATTTGTCAAGTGGGGGAAGTAGAGGGAAACTATAAACACAAGCCCAGAAGATGCCCTTGTTTGTTAAATCCCATTTTAAGTTCACTCACCTGGGAAGATAATATATGTCAAGTCCCTGGGAGTATAGGGAGTGACCTGACTGCTATACTACTACTACTAATACTATGGTCACTTGGCACAATTGGACCAACTGCAACTTAACTTTGAACAAGGTCCCTGCTTACTGTTGCAGGTAGGTGTCACAATACAACAAGTAACATTGTATGTTTCACCTCAACAGGTCGACCTGCCACTGGGCAAGCAGAGGCCACAGAGGAGTTTGCCACCCCTGACCGGATGAAGCCTTCAGTGAGAAGAGCACTCCTGGACTGCTGGACATGGAGGACACCCCAGGACCATTTTGGCAACCTAGTCATCCGGTTACAGTGAGTCTCACTGTGCCCACATCAACACATCCAAGCGCAGTTGCCACAACATCTCTGGAAGCCATTCACCCCCAACCTATGTGTACCAAACACAGTGTCGACAATCTGGTACGCCCCAGTCCTGGATCCTGAGTGACACAACACTTTGGACATTGAGGGTCTAGGAACAAGTGGGAGTGGGCAACCTGTTGCAAGGGGACAGGTCCATGGGGGTAGGGTACATGGAAGGGATACTTTGGGCCAGAAGGGTGAGGCCACTGGAGAAACTGTCATACAGGACACCATCAGCCACATCTTGGGCGTCTATCACGAGTCTCAAGGCGTGATGGGCCAGGTGCTGAAGGAAATCCAGGAAATTAAGCAGCTACAGAGGGATATCCATTGGTACATGTGAGAGCAATGGGAGGCCCAGAACACCAACATGGCCTCCCTAACAGGGGTGTTGAGGGACATCAACACCACCCTGGGCAGGGCTAATCAACACTCTGTCCCTTCCTTTGGTGAAGCAACACCAGGCCTATTAACATCGGTGCCAGCCACTGGAAGGAGTGACCTGCCAGGGATACCACCAGATCCAGACACCTTTGCCTCTGTAACAGCAGACCTCTCCCCACCCAAGCAGGGACACCCAGCAAAGAATCCAGGAGTTGCAGATGGCTAGACACCCACCACTGCCAGCAAGTGACCTCTTCCTAAGGGACCTCCTTTGTGTGCCACACATTCATTCTGTTGACTGATCCTTAACCGCCTACCTGTTTAAATTGGAGGAGTACTCTGGTCTTTGGACTCCCAATGGTGTGGCATCTACTTGGTCGATTTCTTCCACCATGACTGATCCTTTCACCATACCTTTAAGTTCATGTCTGTCCACAATTTATGTTTTGCACCAGCATTGTTATAAATTCATCCATCACAAACGTGTTGTCTGCTTGCTTTTTTTCCACTAATAGCTATGTAGAGATGTGAGACTATGTGGGCCATATGATACAAGCTACTTGTGCAAGGAGGGATATGTCACAGGTGCACAGTGTCCGGCTCATGACCATAATCATTACACATGAACACATTAGCACAAGTGTCTGGTCATACAAATAAATGTAATTCCAGAGTAAGCCGCATACGCTGTCTATATGTCTGGACTTCAACAAACAAGAATGTATAACTCATACTGAGTCATAGTGCACAGCCCTCTAGGTCACAGAGGAAAGGGATTTGCCATACATTGACCCATAGAATAGGCAAACATGGAAGTGGATGGCGTTACCAGCTTGAACCTTATCACATACTACACCTACATTTCCCAGCACCACATAATCCAAGATACAGAAAGATGGCAGTGCAACAATCCCTGATCACAGGCCCATCATGATCCAGTTACCATTCATCTGGTGGAATAAAACAAACACTAATTTCAGTGTTATGACACAGGCACTGTAGCCTGCAATATGTCCAATGTAATGTTCTGTACATAACACAGAACCCCACCCCCTTAAATGGCATGAGTCTGCATTTGTTTGTCCACGTGTCCACATATGGACAGGGTAGACAGCTTCTGTACCCACCATGCCAGTCCCTTCATTGTTACCCATGTATAATGTAGGAGTTTGTATTATGACAATTGCTAATAGGGACTGTATCCAGGGAGTCATTCTCACATAGTGTGAATGTGTTGGTCCATTCATGCCTTAGGAGTTTACCCTTCAGAAGACACAGAGGTATGATGTGGCTCACAGTGGCTCACTTCTCAGTTAGGTTGCTAGAGCATGGCCTACATGATGTCTGTAAGCTTGCTTAGTCATTGTAGGGACTGAGCAAGGTAGTGGGTTAGTCTGCAGATGGAGAAACCTATGTCTGTAGTCATGTCCCTGTAATTATTGGCTTGTATGTGTCACATTAGGGAGAATTGATAAATAGCAAAGTTATAGCTTGATGTAACTGACATGTATGTGACTCAACCATTTGTGATGAGACTTGTGAACATGATTTCTTGATTTGTCTTTTGTATCCAGCAGGTCAACACCCATCAAAAGAAGGGAATATGGAGATCCATCGGCAAGAAGGTGCGGAACCTAGGGGTCCACAGCCACGGAGCACCCACTGCAGAAACAGGTGGGAGGACCTGAGGCACTGGGACCAGAAGATCGCAGAGGCCCTGCTGAGTCTTTCTTCCCAAAATGGGCAGGGTGACTGTCTGACCATGACCCCCCCTAATGGCACACATTCTGGCAGTGGCCTACCTGGAGCTGGATAGGTGTTTGAAGGCAGCACAGCAGCCACAAATGGTAAGTACACAGATAAGTCCTGCTTGTCTCATTGCCAGGTGATTGTGTGGGGTACTGACTGGTCTTCCTGATAATTTGGGATGACCCATTTGTCACTTAGCACTTGGGAGAATGTGGGCGGGGTGCCTGTCGGACCATGATCCCCCCTAATGGCCCACATGCTGACAATGGCCTATCTGGAGGTTGATGGGCATTTGAGGGCAGCAAAGCAGCCACAAGGTGGTGAGTACAGGGCATATTCCTGCCTATCCCATTACCAAGTGATTGAGTTAGGTTATGACGGTTCTCCCTGTCAATTAGGGATGAGACATGTGTCAGCCAGTCGATAAGCGAATGTTTGTGTAGACAACTTATGTTATATACTGATGTGTTCTGCCTATTGGCACTGGAAAATAGGACAAAAATATGGCTGTGTACATTGATCAATCAAGTACTGTTTGTTGTTGTAGTGGGTGTAATTTCAATGCAACAGCCCACTATCCCTAAATCTTCAGGGCCAAAAGTAAGTAGGTGATGGATCACTGTCCTCTGCCATGTGTCTGGGTAAATGTGTATGTAGGCATCAGCCACCCAGAAGCTAGTTGTCTTCAGCGTATGATGGGCGCTGGTGCCTCACTGCAGTCTGTAATTTGAAGATGTCCAGCGTACATGTTACAGGTCTTATCTTGTTCTTTGAATGCAGCTGAAGATCACTACTTTCCATTGGTAAGTGGGGAATGCCCATTGACATGATTTATGTGCCATCACTGTTGCCAATATTCCTTGTGCCTACATGTCAGCCCATGTCCCTTTCTCACTGGAAAACATTTGTAAGCTGCAGTTTCATGCATGGTCTACCTATGTTGATGGGATGATGTCTGTGGTCCCTCACATATATGTGCATGGCAAATTGTTTGTGGAATAGTACATTTACAATGGGGGTACATTTCATGTTGGGCCACAAACAGGAGTGTGTCACTATTGTTTATTGGCTGACACATACCCTCACCTGTCATAGCATGTCACTTGGCATGTACAACTGCGGTAGCAATGAGAGACATGAAAGGTAGACCTAGAGCTTAGAACCACAATGTGAATATCTATGCCCTTGATGTGGCATCATGTGAAAAAGTGCACTGCACATGTGTAATTGGTAAGGTTTGCGCCCTCACTGTTAGCATGCTTCATGGAGTAACTTGCAGTTATGTTGAAATCATATATGTTTGGGTTCAGGTATTCATCCACAGACAGACATCTTGGTTTGCAACCCAAAATGGAGACAGTGATGTTGAGGGCCTTCTACAAGTACTTGCAAATCTTTATGTCTCTCCAACATGCAAAGGACTAATGGCTTCTACTAATGCACTCAGAGTATGTCATTGTAAGGGGTGGCAAACATCAGTAGTGATTACCCTGGGGCTTGCTGATTCATTGTGTTGTGTATTTTGGGGTCATCACTCCCTGGCATATTACACATGATGTTTACAGTGTCCATATGACTCTATTGGGACAGATATCACTTGGTGAAGTGTTCATTGTTGATATGTTTTCCAGTGAGACATGGGTATTTCCATGTCACCTTCTCCAGAATTTTGTATTATTGTCATCAATATGGCATGATTTTGTATCATCATTTCTTATTGTTGGGTCATCATGTCTGTGTTAGATATGTGCATGACGGGAAGCGGCCTTAACCATGACTCCATAACAACGAAGTCGTGGACAACGAAAGCGGAACAACGCTTTCGTTAACCACGACTTCGTTGTTTGGTGCCTTAACCACGCATGTGCTGAACCAAGCACATGCGTGGTTAAGGCACAGAAAAGAGAGTCGGCTGAGGAGGACGACGCAATAGGTAAGTAGGGCTGTTTTAGGGGCTGGGGGTCGGGGTATTTTTTGTTTTAGGGGCGGGGGTTGGGGTATTTTTAGTTTTGGGGGGTCAGGGCGGTTTAGGGGAGGAGGGTCGGGTTATTTTTTGTTTTAGGGGCAGTTTAGGTTTAGGGGTGGGGGTGGGTAGTCGAGGTATTTTTTGTTTTAGGGGAGGGGGCATCAGGGCAGTTTAGGTTTGGGGAGGGAGGGGAGGGATATTTTTAGTTTTAGGGGTGGGGTGGGGGGTCAAGGTATTTTTAGTTTTAGGGGTGGTGGTTTGGGCGGTTTAGGTTTGAGAGAGGGGTATTTTTAGTTTTAGGTGCAGGGAGGGGGGGTTGGGCATTTTTAGTTTTAGGGGCTGGGTGGGAGCCAGGAAGTTTTAGTATTTGGGGGTGGGGGTCGGGGTGGTTTAGGTTTTTAGGGGTGGGGTGGAGGATTGGGGTGGTTTAGGTTTTAGGGGTGGGGTTGGGATGGTTTTACGTTTTAGTGGTGGGGTGAGGGGTTGCAGTAATTTTAGGGGTGGTTTTAGGTTTTAGGGGTGGGTTGGGGGATCGGGTAATTTAAGGGGCAGGGTGGGGGGTTTTAGGTTTTAGGGGCAGGTGGGGGCTTGGGGTAGTTTTAGGGGCGGGGTGTTGGGGTGGCTTTAGGTTTTAGGGGTGGGGGTTGGGGTCGTTTAGGTTTTAGGGATGGGGTGGGGATTGGGGTGATTTTGGGTTTTAGGTGTGGGTTGGAGGGTGGGTAATTTTAGGGGTGGGGGATTGGGGCATTCAGGTTTTAGGGGTGGGGTGGGGGTCTCAGTGTAGTTTTAGGGGCAGGCATGCATTGTTTTAGCATGCATTGTTCTGACATACATTCGTGCATGACATTGTGTGGGATCTATTGTATGCCAATAGGTGATTGAGGTCTGCTCCATGAGTGTGATGGTGTCTCCTAATGATTGAATGGTTATTGTGATTGTACAACTTTAGCCACACAATTGTAGTTATCGGTTTTCCTGTGGTCAACTGTTGACAGGTCATATGGTATGGCAGATATACGGGCCTCTTAGGTGAAGTTTGTTGCTAGGGCCTGCATGACATAATGGTAATGTGTGCTAGTCAGAGCTGTTGTTCAAGTGTGATCATGGACAGGTGATGACCCTATTTCTCGTTGGATTTGCAGCATCAGCACCGGCAAGTGAAGGAGATGGGGCATAGCTGAGTGGGGAAGCATCTGGCCAAGGTATCTCAGGTCAAGATACCACTGATACAGAGGGACCAAGGCCTGGAGGCAGAGGAAAGTGCCACGGGGGAGATAGCAACATCCTCATCATCATCAGATTCTTACTCCAGTGGACACTCCCTTGTGGTGGCAGATCCATTGGGGCACCCCCCTGTACCATCCTTTCTGCCACCCTCTGTTCTATCATCGCCATCCCTGTTTCTTTTCACCAAGTTGGCTGTGCCCGCTCACCCAAAAGGGTGGGCATCTCCTTTGCCACATGCACCTCTGCCCCAGCCCCTGTTATCCTTTCTTCCCTCTATGAGGAGGCTATTGACCTCCTGAGAAGTATCTCTGTGGGTCAGAAAGCCATTGTGAATGCCATCCAGGGACTGGCAAGTCAGCTACAACAGAACAATGCATTCCTGGAAGGCATCCATGGTGCAATGTCTGTCCTACAGAGATCTTTTCAAGCTCTAGCCTCCACACTGACGGCAGCCAGTCACCCCCACCTTCTGTCCCCCAGCCACCTCCCCCTTTCCACTCCAAATCACCCCTTCCCCTACTTAACCAAAGCACACAGACACATTGGCACGCATCCACATCAATACACAAGAATAGCACCCACAAACACAAGCACCACAAAACACACTGGAATGCCGAAAAACAACAGACACCCACAGACACAACAGTCACCAATTCTCCAGACACCCCCACCACCCCCAACATTACACACATGCATCCAGCATACCCACAGGCACCACACCAAGTCAGTGAGACACACACTACACCCATCATACCTGCAGACACCAACCCAGCAGACTCCCAGACATACACCACAAGCACCATATCTGCAGACACCACAACAACAGACACACAGACATCCACCAAATCCAGCATATCTGCTGCCACCATCCCAGCACCTACAACTCCCAGTCCCCAACACACACAAACACACTCACTCACCCACCCAAGAGACACTCACCAAACACAAGTATACCTCCCAGAAGCACGCACCCACATCCAGACCCACACAGCAGACAACCACTTTCATGACTTCCAAATCCCAACTCCCTTCTGATGATCGCCCTTGTCCCTAAGAATCTTTGGGCCATACTTACAAGAAAGTGGTGCATCAACTCTGATGCACCACTTTTCTTGTGTCACCCAGCGGCCCCCTACCTGCACCATGGTAGCACGTATTTACTATACAGTGCACCATGGGGCATGCTAGCACAATAGCGTCATAATTTATGATGTTGTTGTGACGCTTTGCTGGATTAGTGCCTTAAATTATGACTCTAGTCCACCAAAGCACAGGGAGGTCAATAGATTATGATGGGAGCGTCACTTTAACACCTGCCCTGAGCAGCATTAAAAATGATGGAAAAAATGGCACAGTAAAATTTTGTAAGTTTTACTGCACCTTTTTACTGTGCCTCCCTGTGTGGGAACGCCCATTTACATATATTATACCTGGCACAGGTATAATGTGACGCAAGGGGTCATAAAGTGGTGCAATGTATGCATTGCCCCACTTTGTAAATTTGGCGCATGGTGGGGGCCTCCTTAACACCGCCTTAGTGTAAAAAAAATTATGCTAAGGCAGCACAAAGAGGCACAAGGGGCTGGTAAATATGCCACTTTTTTATTTGACCTTAATCATACCCCTGTTCCCTCCACCCCAAACCCAAGAGGCCCTGCCTACCTCCCAGCCCCTCCCTTCCACCTCTGCAGCATCCCTGGTGTCCCGCAAGCACTCATACCTCTCCCCCAGGAAGAAGCCCACCCCTGCCAAAAAGCAGACCATCCATCCCAAACCCAAGATCAAAGCCCACTTCATAAATCTGACCCTCCCAGGGATGATCCCTGAGGTGCCTGCTTGCCCACTTGATGTCCCTTCCTGTGGAGGCTCCATGGCAGTTAGGAGTTAAGTTTTGACACAATACTGTGCTATTATTGACCAAAAATGAACTGGCCAATGCCTTTTATTCTAATTCATTTGGTTATAATAAACCCAAACAGTTGCTTTATTGGTTACACCTGTATCCTGCAATTCTTTTTCTTGCTTTGTTGTTCCTGGGTGACTTGTGTTGTTTGACTACTGTTGTGTGTGTTTCAGCCTGCTTGCTGTTCCTTTTGTTGTTGTTTGCAGTATGTGACTTTGTGGGCAGTGCTGTTGTCCCCCAAGACAAGGGTATATGTTGACTATATGGATATGTGGGTGTTCATAATATGGCGGTGTCATGACACTGGTTGTTGTGGTAAGTAGTTCATCTTTTGTTTTCCAATATGAACATGTTTGGTGTTAGACTTGTCCCTCTGGTATGCATTCATCTGATGTGTCTCAGCTTGAGGTTTGTTTGTGCAGACATGGAGTGTGTTCAGTTGTGCTAGCTTTATTTGCATTTGACTGTGCATGTGTCCATTTAGCGTTGTGTACCTTGCAGCTAGTTCCTGTAGCGGTATATCCCATACAGTTGGAGTTGTATGTGTTTTTGACTTGCACTTCCACATTGTGCATATAGGCATGTCATTTGGGTCTAGTATTGTTTGTCCCTGAGAGAGCACTAGGGCTATTTCCTGTGCAAATGTTGTTTTATGGGCATGTGCAAAGTGATATGTGTCCCAGTGCACCCTCCTTTCCTGAGTACTCCTGATGGCCCCATCCAAATTGTGCAGATATTGTTTGCATTGTGATCTTTGTATTTGTCTCTCTATGTGTAATGCGTGTCCATTGCAGGGCTGTTTCATGGGAGTGTTGCTTGTGTTCCATGCCATATCCACACATGTGTGTTGAATGTGATGAGAGTCCATGAAGTGTGTGCAATGTGAGTGTGTGAGCTGTTTTTGTGTATGTGATGTTGGTGGGTTGTTGGAGTTGTGTGAGAGAATGTTCTGTACCCTTCACTGTCCCTGTGCCTGAGGTGGTCAGAAATGTGTTTTTGTTGTGTTGCTGTGCAGTGTGTGACCTGCTTAAAGGGGGCATATTGTGACTGTGAATGTGTCCATCTTTAAGACTTTTTCCGATGGTGTACACAATGATACGTATACTTGGTGTTCTTAGCATGAGCCCCATACCATGAGGTCGGCGGCGCAATGATCTGTTGTAATGATTGGTGAGACAGGCAGGCGTGTGTACTTACGGTCGGTTGCACCCACGGCAATGTGGATTTTGTGCCCCTTTTATGATCAGCAGCAGCAGGATGTGTGTGATGGGCTCCATGGCGGCAACGGATGTGTAAGGCTGCCTGCAGGTGAGTGTCTTCCTTCATAGTCCCCGTTTCTGCCTGCTGGGACATGGTTGTTAGACTGCCACAGTCACATTGGCATTGTGCCCTGCAAAAACACGGGCTCAGCTGGCCTGTTTGTGCTGACTCGTGACCTTGGTGGCCTGTGCTGCCTGGCGGTGTCAGCAGGACCACAGTGGTCTTTGCTTTATGGACTTGCATGACTCATAATACGGCAGTCAGAACTCTAACCCGACAGCCACCATGTTGGTCAAAGGACAGCCAAACTCATAATGAGGCCCTAAGGCCTTTGTTAGTTGCCACATGGTCTTACAGAAGCTTACCTCTTTGAAATAGAGAGGAGATTGGTGCCTAATTAACCTTACACCTTTGAAATATAGATAGAGTTGACACCCAGTGAATCATTGCATGGAACTGAAATTGGGGCAGTGGCTTGTTGTAGATTGGTAGAATCTCAAATCCTATTGCAAAACATTTCTTCCATCAGTAAGTGTATGTAACTAGTGGTAATTTGGGAGAGAGTGACTTCAAGTAAGACACAACTACTCCTAGAAAAAGTTTTGTCAATTAGACCCTTAGTGTTTCTATCGTTAACTTACTGGGGTGCTTTACTGGAACTGATGCTGTGCAATGTAATGCAACACAAACACATGTGGTACTCTTTTCCTCTAACACAAAAACATTTGTGCAGTGCCATATTTCCTAGCATTTCATGATGCTGATTACATATACCACGCATAAGTCATAAAATCTACACAGACAGCAGCACTAATTTAACATATACAACAAAGTACAAACCTTTAAACCGAAAGCACAGCACAAATACCATCTGCAAGTTTGTTTGCTCACATGGACAACACCCAGGGAACATTACAGGTATGCCAAAAATTACATAGTCTGAAACCTGGAAAAGTCACACAGGCACCTTGGATGCCAGGAAGCTAAAGTCAGTGATGCAGGAATTGAAAAATGCAGTTAATTTATGGGATTTATAAGGTTCAAGTATTGCAGAATTCACACATTTCACAAATTTAATTGACATAATCAAAATATTCATAAAGTTCTAATCCTTATCAAAGGATATAATAGCTTGTCACACCATATAATATTGGGTGTCCATCGCTTATTTAAAAGGTGAATATCTCTGTACTTGTCAAATAATGATTGTGCATGTCTGAATGCCTCTCTAAATGTAATCCACTAATCATGGTGTCCATTATGATACAGCACTTCAAATTATCCAGTGTTTGCAATCTTTCTAGGTGAATCTAGCACAACAAACAATGTCACACAATCCTATGAAGACAATGCCATGTCATAGTCAGTTACAAAAATTATGTGGTGATGGTTATAATATAATGTTGTGCCTGGAGTACAACAATAAATCACCACACAAACATACAACTGTTCCCATGGGATGACTGCCTTCTAGAAAAAAATAATATGTATCTGTCAGATAGAAAGGTGACACCCATTAGGGTGTCCATGGAAACTAAAGACCACAATTTTATAACAAGTTCACTGAATAGCCAGACAAACACTGCCCTGGTCAAAGATGACCTAGCAGGCATCCATGCTGAATTAGAAAGCATCTTAAATAATTTGGAGTTGTTGACTCTAACTATAGGGCAGGTAAAGCACCACAAATCTTTCATGATTGGTATGTAAAATATCCTATTGGACAGCAAGGAAGATCCAGAACTAAACATCATTTGGAAGACTCTGTAGGAAATATTAGTTGGTGTGAAAATGTCAGATGGTAGATGATGTGAGAAATGCAGCTGATCACCTCTCAACTGACATCAGCAGGTGCCTAGGAACAAGGGGATCAGGCGTATGGCTTGTGCAATACATGTGCTGACTAAGCACAATCTGAGCCATAATGGTCAAATACTGAGATCTCAGGTGCATAGTTCTGGTTCTGCTGTGCATCATTCATTTCATGGAATGTTTGCCACCAGTTGCCCCTACATTGGCTTTCCAAGACAATGCTATGATACCTAACTATAAACTCCAAAATATTGTTTGACAGTAATGCCATGGTTAAACTATTGTGACACAGCCAATCAATCCCACCAGGGATGGAAGGGGAATCTCCTCCCCTTCCCCCTCCAATCCCCCCAAATCCCCCAGTGACGTCTGATGATGTCAGCACGCGATTGTGTCACCTCCCATCGCTTCCAGCGCAATGCAGAAATGAAATGCTAAGCATTTCTCTTCTACTGAGGAGGAGGGGGCAGGCAGAGACATCGAAAGAAAGGAAAGGCTTTTCCTTTCTTTCAATGTCAATCTGAGCATTTCTGCTGCCTGATTGTGATGCGATCGGGCAGGAGAAATGCCCACTAGACACCAGGGAGTTTATTTTGTTTTGTTACATATAAAGAGGAGCAGAAGGCACTAGACACCAGGGATTGTTTTTTTTTTTTTTTTCATAAGGGTCGCTCCCAAGGGGGCAATAATTTTATTAGGCCTATTCTGCCCCCCTGGGGTCACATCAGCCTATATGGATTAGGCAGAACTTCCCCAGGGGGGGAAGAAGCCACTAGACACCAGGGATATTTTTGTTTTGTTACAGAAACTGGCATAAGGGGAGCGACACCTTTGGCAAGGGTCACCCCCCAGGGGGAAATTTATTATTAGGCCTTTCCGGCACCCCCTGGGGGCAGATCAGCCTATATTAATTAGGGCGAACTGCCCACAGGAGGGGCAGAAGCCACTAGACACCGGGAATTATTTATTTGATGAAATTAGCATAAGGGGGTGACACCTTAGGCAAGGGTCGCTCCCTAGAGGGCAAAAATTTGATTAGTCCAGGGGCAGATCGGCCTATATTGATTAGGCCAATCTGCCCCCAGAGGGGCACAAGCCACTAGACACCAGGGTTTTCTTTAAATGAAATTGGCATTAGGGGAGCGACCCCTTTGGCACGGGTCGCTCCCCAGGGGCAATTTTTTATTAGGCCTTTTCTGCCCCCCCGGGGGCATATTGGCCTATATTGATTAGGCCGAACTGCCCCCAGGGGGGCAGAAGCCACTAGACAACAGGGATGTTTTTTCATTTGTTTACATTAATAAATGGAGCGACTCCTTAGGCAAGGATCGCTCCCCTGGGGGGAAAATGTATTTTAGGCCATTTCTGCCCCCCTTGGCTGCAGATCGGGCTATTTTTGTAAGGCTCATCTAACCCCCGAGGGGGAGGGCAGAAACTGCACCAGGCCCAGGGAAGATTTAAAAAAAAAAAAACAGGGTGGGGGTATGGCCATACCCCCACCCCAAATAAATGGGGACATATTTGTTCTGCCCACCGGTGGGCAGATGGGGCAATTACCCCCAACCCACTCCCTGGGGGGAAGAAAGCCTACTAGATTCCAGGAAATTTTAAAAATAAAAAATAGTGGGCTGGTGGCTACCAACCAGTATGTTTTGCTTTCCAGTTTCCAGCATTGGTTTTACACCCATTTCTGGCTCTAACTGGAAGGAGGCTCAAAGCACAAAATATAGTAAAAATGGGGTATGTTCCAGTAAAATGCCAAATTGTGTTGAAAAATTTGGTTTTCTGATTCAAGTCTGTATGTTCCTGAAAGCTGGGAAGATGGTGATTTTAGCACCGAAACGCTTTGTTGATGCCGTTTTCAGGGATAAAAGCACAAGCCTTCTTCTACAGCCCTTTTTCCCATTTGTTTTTTTTTAAAAACTACATTTTTGCTGTATTTTGGCTAATTTCTTAGTCTCCTTCAGGGGAACCCACAAACTCTGGGTACCTCTAGAATCCCTAGGATGTTGGAAAAAAGGACGCAAATTTGGCATGGGTAGCTTATGTGGACCACAAGTTATGAGGGCCTAAGCCTGAACTGCCCCAAATAGCCAAAATAAGACCTGGTACCTGAGGGGGAAAAGGCATGGCAGCAAAGGGGTTAAAACGTGAGAAAGTACTTAAGGGTACACCTTTAGTATTACTTCCTGTGCTCAGAGATGCTTTTGTGAACTGACCTATTTCGTTAGTAAAAGTACTAAAAGGGCAAGAAGGGAAACAATCTTTTTCTGTTTGTGCCAATTGTATATGTTACCTGAATACGTCCATTTTATTCTGATGTAAGTGGTACTGGGGCCAATTTGCAAGGGCTTGTAGGAGTACGTAATTAAATGTGACATACTGATCTTCCCCCTGCTAACGCAGGCACCAAACTTCTGCATCACCGGTCCTCTGGGTCCCCTCTCATCTTGAAGAGAGTGGTCCCTGGAACACAGGAGCTGGATCCAAGTATCCCTGACAGTCCAGTGGCCCTTCTGTCCAAATTTGGTGGAGGTAAGTCCTTGCATCCCCACGCCAGACAGTAATCCTGTGTACTGCATGAACTGAAGCTGCTAGGGCTTCTGTGCACTTTTGAAAGACTTCCTTTGTGCTCAGCCTAGCCCAGGTCCCCAGCACTCCGTCCTGCATTGTCCAACTCGCTGAGTTGAACTCCGACTTCAATGGGACTCCCTTTTGTTGAGCTGAGACAACCACTGTGCTCAGATCTTCGGAACGCCTGTTCCGGTGCTTCTGCGGGTGCTGCCTGCTTTTGCGTGGGCTCTCTCTATTGCTGAGTGCCCCCTCTGTCTCCTCCTCCAAGGGGCGACCTCCTGGTCCTTCCTGGGCCCTGGCAGCACCCAAAACCTTCAACCAAAACTCTTGCAGCTAGCAAGACTTGTTTGTAGTTTTTCTGCATGAAAACAACTCTGCATCCTCCAGAACGCTGTGGGACATCTTCTGACGAAAGGAGAGGTTCCTGGCACCTTCTGTTGTTGCAGAATCTTCACCTTCTTCCACCCAGAGGCAGCCCTTTTGCACTTTCATCCAGGGCTTAGTGGGCTCCTGCCCCCCTGGACACTTACATGAGTCTTGGACTTGGTCCCCTTCCTTTGCAGGTCCTCAGGTCCAGGAATCCATCTTCAGTGCTTTGCAGTCAGTTGTTGTCTTTGCAGAATCCCCTATCTCGACTTTACTGTCTTTCTGGGGTAGTAGGGTAACTTTACTCCTACTTTTCAGGGTCTTGGGATGGGATATCTTGGACACCCTTGGTGTTTTCTTACACTTCCAGCAACCCTCTACACACTACACTAGGCCTGGGGTCCATTCGTGATTCGCATTCCACTTTTGGAGTATATGGTTTGTGTTGCCCATAGGCATATTGTCGCCTATTGCATTCTATTGTGTTCTACAGTATTTGCACTACTTTGCTAACTGTTTACTTACCTGATTTTGGTCTGTGTATATATTTTGTATATTTTACTTACCTCTGAGATACTTTTGGCATATTGTCACTAAAATAAAGTACCTTTATTTTTAGTAACTCTGAGTATTGTATTTCTTATGATATAGTGATATAAGTGGTATGGTAAGAGCTTTGCATGTCTCCTAGTTCAGCCTAAGCTGCTCTGCTATAGCTACCTCTATCAGCTTAGCTGCTAGAACACTACTAATCTACTAATAAGAGATAACTGGACCTGGCACAAGGTGTAAGTACCACAAGGCACCCACTACCAGCCAGGCCAGCCTCCTACAGTTAGTTGAATTAGAATGATAAATATGAATGTCTCCACGTATTCCCTACTTCAATTGTTTAGGATTAGAGAACTAATACTAAATCTAGCCCTCGCAATATAAGCACTTTCCTCATTATTTATGTGTGCAGTTACAAATCTACATTTCTTGCCATATATAGACAGATTGAAATGTTTGTTTTGGAAGAAATGAGTAAAATTGTCACGCATATTTTCTAGAGTTTCTTTTATAATGGCTGGAAGGGAGTTGATATAGTATAATTTAATATATACTGTGATTTTAAAAATGGACAAAAGTTAGATTGGTAGTTTAATGGTTTAGTAAATATATATATAAAACAAATAAAATGTAAACCAGAATTGATTTGTAGGGTTGAGTGGATCAAGGCATGTGCACAATACATTGTTAATTAAATTTTTGGCTTATTTGTTAGCTTGTTGTCATGTTATGGTCATAAATTCATGGTAGATGTTTGACTGTGTGTTTGGGTAGAGGCCAAATACTAAATGAATGGTATTTTTGTGTCTGTGGGTTGTGTAAGTCGAAAATAGATATGGTCTGCTGACTCTAACAGGCCACTGATAGACCTGACAGCCTTAAGGTGGTCATCCGCCAACTTTTTGCCTGCCTCCCTCCATTTATCTGACCCTGTTTTTTCTGGGTTTTAGGACTCTGCGTACTTTACCACTGCTGAACAGTGCTAAAGTGCATATGCTCTCTTCCCTAAACATGGTAACATTGGTTCCTACACAATTGGCATAATTAATTTACCTGTAAGCCCCTAGTAAAGTGCACAACATGTGCCCAGGGGCAGCAAATTAAGTGGTACTAGTGGGCCTACAGCACTGATTGTGCCACCCACATAAGTAGCCCCTTAACCATGTCTCAGACTTGCCATTGCAAGGCCAGTGTGTGCAGTTTAACTGAAACATCGACTTAGCATTTAAAACTACTTGCCAAGCCCCTTTTTCTACAAGTAAGACACCCCTAGGTTGGGCCCTAAGTAACCCATAGGGCAGGGTGCTATGTAGGTAAAAGGAAGGACATGTACTTATGTGTTTTACATGTCCTTGTAGTGAAAAACTCATAGATTTGTTTTCCACTACTGTGAGGCCTGCTTCTCTCATACACTAACATTAGAACTGCCCTCATATACTTTTGAAGGAGTGGCCCTGTCAAGTTTAGTATGGCCAGGATGGTAATAGAAAACCCAGATTACTGGTGAAGATGGATTTAGTATTACTATTTTAGAAATGGCACTTTAGAAGGTGGGCATTTCTCTGCACTGGCTGCCATCTGTGCCTTACAACTTGCCTCCAATCCATGTCTGGTCTGTGCTGGTTAACAGCTCCCCTTGTGCATTCCACCCGGACAGCCATAAACACAGGACACCCAGTCACATCTGCATTCATCTGCAGAGTCAATGGGTCTCTCTGGGCAGGAAGGGTGGGGCGCCCTCTAACATTTCAAAGGCCAGTGACCTGCCCTCACACAAATGACTGATAACCCCACACAGGGATCCTGGCAGACAGGACTGGGTTGAGAGAGGAACTTGTGCCCTTCAAAATCACTATTTGAAGTTTCCCCCACTTCAGAGGCATTTTAGGTATCTATACTGGGGCTCTGACCCCACCAAATCAGACACTTCTAGATCTACACCCGCACTCTGTCAGAGGAACTGACTGGTTGCCCAAGTGACTCCTCTGGACTGCTTTGCTGAGAAGGACTGCTGCCCTGCGTGTTGCCCTGCTGTCCTTCTGGCCTCTGCCCTTGCTGGAAGGACTCTGCCTTCCCCAAAAGTTCTCTCCAAGGGCTTGGATAGAGCTTGCCTCCTGAAGCCTTAAGGCCAACAAAGACTACTAGTTTCTAACTAGTTTTTTAAATTCAGCAACTTCAGAGACTCCAGCACCACCGCAGCTGCCCTACACCACACCGCTTCCTGCTCCAGCTCTGTGGTCCTTACTGCATGTAATGACCATGGCCTGCAATGCAAATCTGATGCCCTCGCGATGCCACTGATGTCAAGTGAGGTACTGGGTTTTTCAGAACCGGTACTGATCCGGTAACCCAGCGGTGCCAGGGTACACCCAAAGACCTCGGGTACTTTCCTGATTCAGACTACAGAAACTCAGAGTCTTCTAGGTGAAGTCAAAGATCGAATTTATTGGCTGCAACCAATTGACAAGTGTCCTAGAAGTACAACAGCACGATTTGTATGTTCTCAGGAGACTGTGTTTCAATGCAAAGTCAGGTTTCCTTATATACAGTTTTTTAAGCTTCAGGCAAACATTCTTGACATTTTGGTTGGTCATTCACATGTTTTCACTACAAAGGAAAAAACAGTGTCATGATGAAACCTCATATTTCATGTCATCCAACCCATAATAAATTACCCGGCAAGGCCTAGTATTTTACATCAGATAAGTGTGGACCCCTAATAAAAACGGGCACCTCCCCCTCGTAAAGTAAGAAGAAGAAAAGAGCAGGTGCAGGTGTGAGCAAGTTAGGCAGGGTGTGTGAGCGATAATAAGGGTTTTATGGCCTGGTGTGCCTTGATGCTATCTGATTCGGCCACTGGGAGAGGGACTGACCAAACAGGTTTGGCCTGAGGCAATGGTTCCAGCTTGCCCAGGTCAGAGAAAAGTCAATCAAGGTGTACGTGTCCTTGGAATCAAATCTGACTGTATTATAAGCCTATGTGAGGGCAACTTTTAAAAATGGCTGCTGTGTATAAAATGGGAGCCACGAGTGCAGGACGAAAATGGCGATTTCGAGGTGAAAACGCTGCTGGAATTGAGCGAAAATGCTCATGCTTAGTGTACCAGTCATTATCGGTCTTTTGATACTAAAATCGTACTGCTGTGGCAAAGTAAATTACATGCGTCCAGAATTTTTAGAACCACTAACCCTCCTTTTGCCCTTACATAGGCAATAAACCTATTCTCATGCTAATCTGATTCCAGGTCTATGTTTATAAGGCCATGGAGATGTTGCTGGAGCAAAATTCTAGTACTTGGTAACTCTCTCTGGACAGGTCTCCTCGAACATGAAGTAGCACAAAAAGGCCACATATGGCAGGACAAAATAAGGAATACCTCTATCTGCAGTAGGTGGCATAAGATCACACACCCAACAATTAGTGATGTTCACTACTAACTAGTGTTGATGCAGAAGCTGTACAAAAGAATTGCTTACGAATTCTGATCTTCTAACCTGCTCATGTTCAGGAAAAGGGTGAAAAGAGTGCAAAGAAACAATAGTAGGAAAAGACATAGGTTGGGAAGTGGGTTCAGAAGTCAATTGAGTAGAGAAAAACAATCCTACCCATAAATGACAACGTCATGTTTAAAAGACACTAGAAAACACGTTATTAAGAACATATAGACAACGGGAGAAAGTAGTGACCACTATGAAATAATAATTTTTCACAACCCTAACCAAAAAGCAAATCCTAAAATTATCTAGTAACATTTTTAGGGCTCCTCTGCATTTCAGTAATTTTTGTATGTTCAGGTGGAACAGTGGTGACTCTCATCAATGCTCTAAGGTGAAAAGGGGGTACTCTTTCCACAGAAAATGGACTTTATTCTGCTTTTACTAAACAGAATAGTACTTTAAAACAATGCCAGCAAAACAATCAGTCTCCTAACACCTAGTCTATACAATCACACGGAAACCTCTTGTGAAACCAACTATGCCCAGAGTCCGTTCAAAAAGCCTCTCTGGCAGGCTTCTATTGTCCATCAAATTTTCTTTTGTTGTTTTCTTTCGCATGGGCCTCTCAATTCAGGCCTCTTCGTGAGAAAATACTGCTTAGTTGGAGTGCCCTCCTGGCAAACACCCACAGCTCACTCGAAAGTCTCAATGTCTTAAAGCAATGCACCAGTGTCTCTCCTCTGTGGCAGACACTACAAACAATGTGCTCTTCATTGATCAAGGGCACAAATCATCTCGTGCAGAGGCAAGCACCATTAATTGGGAAATAGCTCAAGCTCAGCAGCACTTTCAGACTCCAACACTCATTATTTAGTGTCAGAGGACGCTCAAGCTGCTCTTTCATGGGCACCACAATATAGTGCCTTTTTCCAAACTTGAAATCTCCGGTGCACTGCCCTTCTTCCGTTGGAGCAAAGAAAAGGGGGTGTGTGGCCAAAACTCAGGCCAAGGGGCTCAAGGGATTGCACACTGTCAGAGGTTACCAGCAAATGACAGGTAGAGAAATGAAACCTCAAAACAGCTCTGCCATCAACAACAGGAATCCTTCTCTTTAGCTCTTTTACACTGAAACTTTGGTTTTGTGATGTCCAACGCCGTCTGATGGAGCAAGTATGATACCATGCGCTGGCGATCGCTGTCCAGCTTTGCTACTTCCTGGGTGCTGAGACTGTAGGGCCAAGACGTCCATCTTTCATCTGTAGCTGTCACTGATGGGAATTAGGCTTAAGTCAATGTCCTGCAGGTTATTATGACTTGATACCCGCAGAATCTAGTGACGTAGGAAGTGTGCCACAGCTGTTAGTTTCCTTCAATTTAGTAAAAAAAAAACAGTTCATGGTTTTTAACAAGGGGACTGCAAGCAGGTGGTCTGCAATCTTCAAAGGAGTAGCCATACACCATGGGCATAAAATACAAAGACAAAGGCAGAAGGGCAAAACAGGGTCTGTAGCATCTTTAATTCAGTTCTCTCCATTATTCTCTGCCATCTATAGCTACATGAGAATTCTATCTGAATGGATTTCCTCACACAGTGGCATTGTCTAATGGGGTAAACACATATTTGCCTCAATGATTAAGTCTAGGTGTTCCTCCTTACCTTAGAACATCTCAATAGAGAAATCACATGATACCGATTATCAGGGACATGTAGAAACCTTCCTTTAAAAACTGTGCATCAGGTGCACTATGCAATACACAGGCTAATGGTCAAATGTGCAAACAAAAAGACAAGAACTAGAGGGTCCTGATATTTGCATGATTAGGACACATCTGATCCCACCAAAAATTAAAGTAGCAGGAACAGAAGGGAACCGAAAACCAAATTAAAATAGACATTGAAAATTCGTCATGTTCAAAAAGGTAAACATAAGATATCTCCTATTGAGATGGAAAACTTGTCTTACTATAATATTGAGTCAGTTAACCAGTCTATCGCTACCCTGACAGTCAGGCTGGAAAACATTGAAGCAGGCCTAAGGCAAATTCTTGAAAACCAGTCTGGTCATACCAAAGGGAATTATACATAACATGGGGGTCCCTGGTATATCACTGCAGTCTGGAAATGTGAACCTGAACAATACATCAATAATAATAAAAGGGCTGACTGGTGAAAGGAATTCCAAAAAGAGAAATGGGACTAGGACATAGCTAAAATCTCAATAACTAAGCATGATGCGACATTGGTCAGGGGAAGTAACAAAAGAAAAAATCTATAGGAAGAACCAAAAAAAAATATTTGGGTGATAGTCAGGCATGTGACACAACACCGAGAGTACGGGTGATACATAAAGGCCAAAGTTACACAAATTTTAACTCTACCGTTGGCGACTACAACATATACGGTACTCCTAGCTAATGTTTCAGTTCCTTCTTCAGGAAAAAATGAAAACCTGGTTTTCTTTTAAGGAACGAAAGCCATATGCTACTTAGGAAACACAACATCATTAACTAATGTAATATAGAAATTAGGCCACCTTGAGTCACAGATCTATAATTTCATCCTTAGGTCCAATCAAGGATACATAAATGTAGGGCTGCCTGTTCCTTTAAGGGAAGGAGCAGTAACGTGACTAACTGCAGGTGACACACTTTGATCCTGTATATCTCTTTTTATTTTCCTTCAATACCATTATAGCCAAATAGACATTCACTGGTGAAGTGTTGTCTTTTATGTTCACAGCATGAAATATCATTATCTGTGGAATTTAGTAACCAGAACAAGTTCAACCAACTGTTGCGTAGCGATGGGCATCGTCATGACCATCCCCTCACAACACAGGGGAGCTTGTAATAGTATCAAAAGCAGCAACAAACATGCAAAAAACAAATAAAAAATAATAAAAACGCACAAAACGTCAAGCCATCAGATATACTTGCTGTGTATCAAGCACAAAAAGCATAGACAAAACAATAGCATGTGTGAATAAGCGGTGACACACAACACCATGTCATGTACTTTATGCACTGTAAACCTGCAGCCCAAAACCCAATATTTGGGCCTGTTTAATTTGTCAGGTTTAAAATCCTTACCCTCCTTTTGACAGAAGATCACCAGGCAATGGAAATCTGCTATCAAATATAACTTTACTGTTTCTCTTCTAACATACAGGACCAGCAAGAACAATTCATGATAGGACCAAATACATGAAAATAAATTTCCATTACTTAACTGTTACCCTCTTGTCAGTTACTTCGCAACATCAAGCCACCTTAGTTTTACCTTTCTAAAAGTAAAAATTGTTACACTGACACTCCATATTAATTTGGCACCTACAATTTCCACTGTGAAAAATAAGTCTTAATTAGCAAATCGTTCTCATTAAGGCATGTAGCCTTCAAAATTTGAGAAAAGGGCTGCATCTTATTTTCTGTCTAAGACTTAATGCAACACTTCGTTTTCTGTCAAATAAAAGCAACTAGCAGGCATCATTTTATTTTTTAGAGCGGAGTCACAAATGTATCAGTTCTGCAGAGCATTTAACATGATGTTGGGACATTCGAAGAAACCCCTTTTTTTTTATATTTTCCCTTTGGAATTAAGTTCTTTAATTGTATTGATGTTCTTCTGGAGAAACCAGAAATCCCACTTTTAGAGGCCCGTAGGGTCATTCTGCATTTCACAGAGACAAGGCCCTAAGTTAAAAGGTCACAGGTGTCAACATGACAGCCTCCTCCATTGTTTATGGGAAAACTGTAGCTCTCCTAGCTTCTGCCACTCTGAATCTGTCAAAGACAGTAGGCCTTCCTATTTTCCTTCTAACCTGCAATAATTCACTCTATTTAAAAAAATATTTTTTCCTTTTTAGGGGCTAAAAAAAAACGATCTCTATTTCCAGATTATTAAACTACATTTACTGTGAATAATTCACAAACCTTAATAACACACATACCAGTTTTTAGAATAAATGCTTGTTGCAATCCCATGCAATGGTACATATTTCATCAACCTCGAATGAATGAACGTCTCAGTAGGCCCAGCTGAAGTTAGAACCTTCAACCTTGATATTAAAACAAGCCTTTGTACTGGCACATTGACTCATTGAATCATAAGAAGGCACAACCTGCAAATATATATCAAACCTAAATGTATGCATTTACTGAAGCCTGAGACACTTTAAAAAGTACTCTGAATGAAAGAAAATGCAGTTTAAACAGTGCTTTTGCCCAAAATCGACTTTGATATTTTAGGCATTAAAAAATCAATATCCTACAATTTTCTTGCATAATATGCATTACCAGAATGTCTATTACACAATCCATGAGTCAGCCATTGAAAATATTATCTTATACTTTATAGAAATGAGCTTGTTTGCTCCTGCGCCAAGGGAAAATTGCACATACAAATGTCATTTTAGCGGTGCAACATAACTTAAATTAAATTTTAATGTTAGGAGGTCATAGTATAGGTATTAAGCTTGATAAATATTAAAAAACGATTTTGAAAGGAACTTATTTTTTAAATAATTTTTCCATAATTAATAATTTTCTTTTTAAAAAAAAATAAGAACCCAATTATTCTTTTTTTTTTTGTTGATAATTCCACATATAAAAGCAAGCTGCATCCCTTGCCTATTATTTGGGATACATTAACTCACAAGCCTAAGCGCATAAGCCTAACTTGAAATGCGTCACATTTTTGCGCCACTTTCATTTAAAAGGAAGGTTATGCAAAATTCCACCCATGTTTAACTGGGAAAGTGCTGGCTGAATTGAAAATAGATAATTTTTTTTTTTTTTTTTGGGGGGGGCCCTATTTATATCTATTGAATGTGTTTTCTAATTTATTAAGCATTTAACGGCAGTTTTGTATATGTGCACAATTGCTCATTCTATAAATTAAAGAGCAACATATAGCTATGTTAGCACATCACATGGTTCATTTCTGGATTTTTTCTAAGTTTCTACTTAATATTAATTAACCAACATTTTACTTAACAAACTGAAAACATCAAGAAGACCCACAAACACACATTGAGCTCATTTCAGATATAAACAGAAAACACTCAGGACACACAATACAGCGCGCTTTAGCCATTTTTCATAAATAGCGCCGTCGCAATTTACTTACAGAACCGTTTGCAGATCCTAGTTGTAAGTCATATTTACAAGAAAAAAAAGAAAACTTTTCTCAATTATTTCCAAGAATAGCGGACCCATACTTTATTAAACGTGATGGGGCCCACTCCGTGCTTCACATATAGTTCATAGGTTGGAGTTCCAATCGGAGGAACCGGACATGAGTCCTCCAACCGGGAGTCCCTTTTACAACCAAGACAAAACAAATTTCCAAGTCTGCTAAGACCAGGCATCTTCGCTCACTAGTCTAGCTTCAAACTTCAAAGGATTATCATTTACGATAGTCTCGTGAATACACGAGTCCTTCGGCTTTGGTACTTGCAAGTTCCAAATCAAAGTGATCCCAAAGGGATACCAAACCAAATGTCCAACTAAGGACCAAACCAAGTGTCCAACTAAGGACCAAACCAAGTGTCCAACTAAGGACCAAACCTTGTGACAGAGGGAAGTTGACTCATCACGTCTTGACTGACCGGATTCATTGACCCCACCGGATCACCAGGAACCGACGCCTTACCACTGATGCTGCACCAGCTCCCTCTGCAACCAGACAGAACCGATGCCTTACCTTCCCTGCCTCACAGTATGGAACTACCACCTCACCTCCCCAGACACTGTAAGGGACTGACACCACACTAGCTCCAGCGACGCTTCATCTCTACGACTCCATGCAACATCTTTGTTTCCCAGTTTTCAAAGGTACTGTACATGGTAGTCCAGCACCTGTTGCGTCAGATTATTGGGAAAGACTGCGTTAAAGACACCGTGATAGCTCCAGTTGGAGCTATTGGGTTTCTAAGTGGTTTAGTGGGATTTAGTCTTTACAAAATCATACCTTTGCTTGTGTACATTGGATTCTCATCATTTTGACATTATTTAATTGAGATAACTAGTATCTATTTTTCTAAACCTGTGTGGTGTATTTTTGTGGTGTTACTGTATGTGTTATTGCACAAATACTTTACACATTGCCTTCTAAGTTAAACCTGCTTGCTCTTTGCCAAGCTACCAGTGGGTAATCACAGGACCATTTGGGTTGTGTTGTGGCTTACCCTGACTAGAATTGTGGTCCCTACTTGGACAAGGGTGTATACCTCTGCCCACTAGAGACCCAATTTCTAATACCCACCATCTCTGTGATGGAATGAGACCCTATTTGCAACCTACCTTGTTAATATTCATTATGCTCCACTACACAGCATAGATTTATGAACGGCCCTTTTTGTACATAGGTTGGTGTTTAAATCATTACTGGTTGGAAAGATACTCATTTAATTTATCTAATTTTTTGATCGGTAACTCATATAGAGGGGCTCTATAATCTTAATCTATTTTGGATTACTGGAGAAGGATTGTTGTGCTCCCTTCCATCGCCAATATTGTAATTTGTTATGATTGTAATACCATTGCATACATTGGAGTATATGTAGTGTATGTCCAATGATTGTACTATTTTATTGTGCTTTCCTTTGAGAAAGTATGAATATTTATTTATGTGTCACATCGGATAGATGCACTGATTAAAAATACTGGAATAAGAATACAATTTTCATTTGAAACTCAGTAAAACCTATATGATGTAAAATCAATTAAAACAGGTAAGTAGCTGTTCATCATTTACATGCAATATTATTGTAGCAAAGGGCACAATCTAAAAACTTTACTTTAGATATAAAGCTGATTGGTAAACATTTGAGACTGTGATTTTATGAACACTACTATCAATTTTACATAATTCCCAAGGAGATTTTTGTTGATGCAAGCCATCTAGCTCTCTGCCCCAAATAGGCTACACAGGAAAAAAGAAAATGTTCCTCAAATTCCTCAGCTTGTGAACAAACAGTACAGGGCTTGCTTTCTGATGGTGGGCCAATCACTTATTAGTAAAAGAAGCTAGTGGAAGAATACTCAACCTAGGGCCTCATTATGAGTTCTGCAGTCTGACCATTGGACCGGCAAAGCTGCAGGGATGGCCTCAACTGGGTGGCCTCACCCCCTTTCATATTACGATGTTTCCTGCGGGCTGACTGGCAGAAGTGTCATAACACGATGTTCCAATAAACAGTGCAGTGGCAAGGGAGCGGAGGCCAATGCGGTCAAACAACAGCACCCTCAGAATGCACACTGTCTGCAAACAGTGTGTATTCTAAGTGTGCTGGCAGGGGGTCCCCTGCACTGCCCATGACATGGATGTGGGCAGTGTAGGGGCCCCCTGTGGACCTAAGCACTGACTTTTGCCAGCCTTGTGATGGAGGTGAAACCTCCATGGAAAGGCTGGTGGAAAATTAAGTTGTGATCAGCATGGCGGTGCTGTCATGGGCACTGCCATGGCTGACCACGACATCCACTGCTGCCACCCCGTCGGGTTCCGTCATCCTAGCACTGGTAATAGTCTCCTGGAGGTCGTAATATGGCAGTCGGGCCCCCAGGAGTGCAGTGGTGCGACCAACATCGCGGGTTAGCCTGTCTGAAGACAGCCAAACTCGTAAAGAGGCCCTGAATTTCATAAATGAGGTCCAGGTTGGCATAGGGTTGAAGTAATCCAGAAATTCCTCAAACTTGAACTCAGATTTTAATATAAAAAAAAAAAAAAATCAAACTGTTCAAAGGGTGAGGGTGGTTGCATATTTTCCATATAATGCAGCCCAATTCTCTTCTTCATCATAGTAAGACTGCCCAAGGAGATGGGTGAATATTATTATTCACTCACCCCAGTGTCTGTGAACGAGCTCTTGATATATTTGAGCCTGTTAATGATTTCACAGAAGGCCTCTCAGTACCATTTCAGCTCTTTAATTAAAAAGCTCTTTAAATAACGAGATGTGAATCCAGAACAAGATAGGCTTCAATTTTATCATACCCCAATATAGGCATTATAGCAAGATCTAAAATTAGTGGCAGCAATAAGGATCTTTTGATAAGCCTCACTAGTGGCCATATAAAATTACGCTTTGGCTTGTGAAGGCCCTCTGAATTACAGAACTCCCAGGGTTAAGAGCCACATGACGATCCACTAACCACCATGGAAGGCGAAAATGGGATAAAGGCTACAGACCTCACAAATCTGATTATTGACAACAATATAAGATTTAAAAAAGTGAACTTTTTCAAATCTGGCTGACCATGAGTTGGAATCAGTTCCAAGACAAATTCAAACTCCACCACTATTTCCAATGTGACTTTGCACAATTGTTTCTTACATTTGTAGTTTCCAAAGGGATTAACGGCAATGAATTTCGTTTTTGAGGCTTCGACCTACAGGCCATATGTGCTACAGAATACTGGCTTCTCCAATGAATTCTGAATACACAAGGTATCATCAGTGAATAGTAACATGGGTAACTCTGGCATGCCAATTTCAGTGAGCCATTTTCACAAATAGCTAGAAAGTCAACATAACCATTATAATAGAGTAAAAAGCAATTGATTATACATATCCAAGATAGTTTGAGTGTTTTTCTTTTTTTCTGATTTTGTGTAGCTTGGTTAGTTCGAAATTTGGTATTGGTGAATGATATAAATTATTGTTCTCATGTATCATAAATTAATTAAAGATCATTTTAGACGTGCAGGGCCTGACTACGAGTTTGGCAGTCCATGCAACGACATGGTAGCGGTGGTCCAACCGCCACCAGCTTAGTGGTCAAACCACTGTGTTATGATGCTGGCAATCCCATAGAAGAAAGACTACCATGTTCCGCTGGTACCGCTAGGCAGCGAAGACCACTGAAGTGGTGAGGCAAGTCAAACAGGTCAACAGAGCCAATGTTTCTGCCGGACACAATGTGATATTGCCTACTGCCAATGTGACCAAGGCCGTCCAACCACTACATCCCAGCAGGTGGAAGATGAGAGCATAAATGAAGCAACTCACCTGCCGACAGCGTTACATGTCCAGTGCCTCCATGGAGATCATCACATACGTCCTGACGCTGCTGTTGCTCATCGGTGGAACCCAAAATCCACAACGCTGTGGATGCAACCGATGGTAAACATACACACCTACCTGTGTCATTAAGCTCAACAACAGATCATTGCATCATCATCCGCATGATATGTGGGGGTACCCTACAGGCTCCAAGTACACATGACATTGTGGCCCTCATTACAACATTGGTGGTAAAAGCCGCTTACCGCCGTGCAGAAGACCCCCAACACACCACCACGGTCGCAGAATTCCGCCACAGCTACTATGACCCACATTTCGGAATCTGCCAAAATTCAGACACCCACACAAGTCCGCCACACCAAAGGTCAGTGATAAACTGGCGAAAACAAAACCTCCACCGTCACGCCAACAGAAATACGACCACACTATCACGACACACGAATCCATGCGGCGGTCTTTCAACTGCGGTATTCCATTGGTGGTACACACCGCCACTCTCAAAATACACACAGATATACAAAACACAACCACACTGGACAATTCAAAATACACACACCTGATACAAATACACACACCACTCCCACACACCCATTACAATATAAAACACACACCCACATTACCCACAAACCCCTACGACAAAAAATTCCAAAAGAAGGCCAGAGAGAGACAGCACCAGCAAGAACAACAGCATCCACAGGCACACAACACCATCACCCACAGAACTTCCACGCACCTCACACAACACCCCACTACATATCAGCACAGTTATCACCACACACTCCACCCCACACATCACCTACACCACCCCATGGCACGGCAAAGACACCCCAGGTTCTCGGAGGAGTAGCTCAGGGTCATGGTGGAGGAAATCGTCCGGGGAGAGCCACAGCTATTTGGTTCACAGGTGAAGCACACCTCAATTGCAAGGAAGATGGAGCTATGGCGAAGAATAGTGGACAGGGTCAACGCAGTGAGACAGCACCCAAGAAATCAGGAGGACTTCAGGAAGAGGTGGCACGACTTACGGGGAAGGTGCGTTCCGTGGTCTCAAGACACCACCTGGTGGTTCAGCGGACTGGCGGCGGACCCCCACCTCCTCCCCCACAACTAACAATATGGGAGGAGCAGGTCTTGGGGATTCTGCATCCTGAGGGCCTCGCAGGAGTAGGTGGAGGAATGGACTCTGGTAAGACAAATCTTAATGATTTAATCCCCCACCCTACCTGCATGCCAGCACATACCCCCACCCTCACCCCCAGCACCCCAACTCCTCACATATGTCTCAACATCACAAACCACCCATTCCAACACCAAGCCCTGCATGCAACAACAAAGCATGGACACACATCACTAAAGCATACCCACTGCACATACCCATACAACCCCCTAAACCATCATCACACAAGGTCCCACAGAGGAATGCAAGCACTGGGGTACATGGTCACCCACCCATTGCACACCATGACACACACAGATGTAATAACCATCCTTTTATACCCTTGCAGGACCCCTAACCAATGTCACCGGACAGGAGGGTCCACACATGTCCACACCACCAACAGAAGAGGCCCACAGTGATGACAGCACCTCTGTCCAACTGGATCTAGATGACCAGCCTGGCCCATCGGGGACCTCGGGACAGTCGGTTCCCCTCACCCAGTCACAGGCCACCACAGACCTTCACCCCTCTGGAAACACCATCACAGCACCCACCCAGCGGGCCCATACCTCCGTCCCCAGAACACGTCAATCAGCTGTGTGTCCACCACTGCAGGGAACCCAGGATAACCCACCACCCCAACAACAACAGGGACCTGGGGGCAGTGGCAGTGGGCACATGGTCCAGGGGACGGAGGCCCAGGAACACAGGGGAACTGGGAGGGCTGCTGTGCAACTGGGGGCGGACAGGCCCAGGGGACCCACTCTCCACGAGGCCCTCTCCTCCATCATGGGACCCTACCACCACTTCCAGGAGACGATGGCAACGGTACTGGCCAAGTTTCAGGAGACCCAGCGCCTGCAGGACGAACAGTATGTGGGCTTCAGGGAGGAACTCAGAAACAAAAGCTCCACCCTGGGCACCATCGTAGGGGTGCTGAAGGAAGTACTCAACACCAGGAGGGACACTGCGGCACTACAAGGGGCCCCTGACACTAGCATGGACGATGAACTGCCCACCACCTCCGCCGGCGCTAGTGGACAGGATGCCCCGCCACAGGACCACGACACCAGCACCCCACCCCGTGCAGAGGGAGAACCACCTCGCAAACGGTCCCTGAGATCCAAGACAAAGACAGAGCATGATGCCAAGACCCCTGCCAAGAAATGAGACCACCCTGATTGTCATCCTATAGCCCCACTTTGTCACCCTGTCCATACTTAAACTGCCCCAGCTCCACTTCCAATGCCCATATGGGCAAAGTACCTGTGAGACTAATAGACTGGACTCTGCCATGGACATTCCTCTGCCATCACCCCTCACCATTTCACTACCGCATCCAATATTGAGCACTTAAATAAACACCCTTGAAGCACAAAACAATCTTGAGTCTGTCTGTGATTTCAAAATACAGTAGTGTATTAGCAATTACAGTGACAAATTCTCTTTCAAATGTAATGTCAACATACCTATGTCACACAGCTCTAGTCCATGAGGAATCTAAGCAGATGTCACACAGTGGGATCCACATCTGTGAAATCATAAGGGAAAGTGACAACTCAGTGACCATACACTGGGTGAAAACGACAGACAGTAGACAGGTAGTAGTGTTAAAGTACATGTAGTATGCAGGTCTGTACTCTTACCTGTGTCTCACTGGAAATATTGCTGGATCACTGAGTCCCTGTTGTTCATGTCTTCTTCCTCTGCTTCCTCGTCTTCACTGTCCTCAGACTCCACAGCTGCCACAACACCTGCAGAAAAGGCACCTGTCGTCGCAAAGCCAAGTTGTGAAGCATACAGCAGGCCACGATGATCTGGCACACCTTCTTTGGTGAGTAGAATAGGGATCCACCTGTCATATGGAGGCACCTGAACCTGGCCTTCAGGAGGCCAAAGGTCCGCTCAATCACCCTCCTAGTTCGCCCATGGGCCTCATTATAGCGTTCATCTGCCCTTGTCCTGGGATTCCTCACTGGGGTCAGTAGCCATGACAGGTTGGGGTAACCAGAGTCACCTGCAAATGGTGAGGGACAACTGTTAGACACACACTAACCTGGAGGGATATCCCCAGACCCAGACAACCATTCCCACTGACTTGCTTCCAGGTGCTCACCTAATAGCCACACACGGTGCCTCTGGAGTTGACCCATCACATAAGGGATGCTGCTATTCCCCAGGATGTAGGCGTCATGCACTGAGCCAGGGAACATGGCATTCACATGTGAGATGTACTGGTCTGCCAAACATACCAACTGTACATTCATCGAATGATAACTCTTTCTGTACACTGTTCACTCCTGTGGAGGGGGACCAAAGCCACATGTGTCCCATCAATGGCACTTATGATGTTGGGGATGTGTCCCAGGGCATATAAATCACCTTTCACTGCAGGCAAATCCTCCACCTGAGGAAAAACGATGTAGCTCCGCATGTGTTTCAGAAGGGCAGACAACACTCTGGACAATACGTTGGGAAACATAGGCTGGGACATCCCTGATGCTATGGCCACTGTTGTTTGAAAAGACCCACTTGCAAGGAAATGGAGCACTGACAGCACCTGCACTTGAGGGGGGATTCCTGTGGGATGGCGGATTGCTGACATCAGGTCTGGCTCCAACTGGGTACACAGTTCCTGGATTGTGGCACGGTAAAGCCTGTATGTGATAATCACATGTCGCTCCTCCATTGTCGACAGGTCCACCAATGGTCGGTACACTGGAGGATGCTGCCATCTCCTCACATGTCCCAGCAGACGGTGCCTATGAAGGACAACAGCGAGCACAGAGTCAAACAACTCAGAGGTACGTACCCACAGTTTACACAGAACACCATTCAAACAGAAAAGATGGCCTGTATGTGTGTAGAGTCTAGGCCTAGGTATGTGTGACAGTTGAAAATGAAGCCATGTGGGCCCCTGAAATGGTGGCTGCCTGACCTGTAAAGTGGGACAATAGGATGTGAGGTAACTGCGCTGGCGTTGTACACTGTCGCGGTAGGCGGTTGAAGACCGCAGCGCAATGCTGCATTGGTTAACATTGGACCCTATGGGTCCCAGGAGATAATTACGATGTACGCCGGCAGTGACGGTACGCACCCGCCACGGACGTGACCGCCATTTTCTATCTGTTCAATCACTCGATATCTGATCTGAGAGGACCTACACTGCAAGTGCTGCTGTGACCTCGTCTGGAAGGGACAATGGCTCGAGTGTCTGGGGAAAGGGCCCCTGCCTTCACATCGGAGGAGTTGGAGAAGCTTGTGGATGGGGTCCTCCCCAAGTACACGCTACTCTACGGCCCTCCAAACAAGCAGGTAAGTACACAGGGAGCATGTTGTATGGGCTATGCCTGTGTGGAGAGGGCTGGATGTAAGAAGGAAGGGGGGAGAGTGCTGCGTGTGTGAAAGACGGTGAATGCATGTGTCACATGGCAAGGGTAGGGATGGGGGCCAATCAGTTTGACGGTGCAGTTGGTAATAACTTCTCTTTTTCCCCTGTACATTTCATGTAGGTCAGCGCCCACCAGAAAAAATATATTTGGCTTGCCATCGCCAAGGACGTCCGGACCCTGGGGATCTACCACAGACGGAGCACCCACTGCCGGAAAAGATGGGAGGACATTCGCCGCTGGAGCAAGAAGAAGGCGGAGGCACAGCTGGGGATGGCCTCCCAACGTGGGAGGGATGCCCGTCGCACCATGACCCCCCTGATGTTCAGGATCCTGGCAGTGGCCTACCCAGAGTTGGATGGGCACTTGAGGGCATCACAGCAGGCACAAGGGGGTGAGTACACTCTCATTCTGCTGACTTTGCGCGCAGTGGAGGTGTCTGGGTGGGGGAGGTGGGCTGTGGGTTTCCCTAGGCCAGGGCGAGTTCCGTAGGCAAGGCCCCTCCATAAGGCAGGCCATGTGGCACCCCACCCCACCTCTGTAGAGTGGCAAGTACACCTAGTCTTGCCCCTGTGTCATCTATGTGTGCAGATGTTGTCCATAGCCTTGTAGGCCATTTCTCAGGAATTGCCCAGTGGACCCCAAGAGCGCGGCGTACTGCAGGGGGCTTCTGTGTCTGTCGTGTCCGCCAACGGTAGCAGTAATGCATGCACTCATCATGTCTTTCTTCTGTCGTCCCCCTCCTTTTTGTGGTCTCCCTGTTCTTGTGTGCATTAGCATCATCAGGCGGAGGAGCAGTGGCACCGGAGCACGAGGGAGCTGCATCCCACATGGCCCTGGAGGGCGAGACTATAGACTCAGAGTTCACCAGTGGGACAGAGGGCGAGGAGATCTCCACGGCGGGGACAGGAGCTGACACCAGCGACACAGACTTATCCTCCAATGTGAGCTCCCTTGTGGTGGCGGCAACATCTGTCCCCCGCATCTAGAGGTACAGCCGCCACACCCCCTACCAGCACCACCCTCCGAGCAGCCCCTCAGCCTTTGCCCCGTGCCCGCTCACCCAGGAGTGTGGGCATCACTTTCGCCCCAGGCACCTCAGGCCCTGCCCCAGTCACCCCTACTGCCCTCATTGAGGAGGCAATTGACCTCCTCAGGTCCCTCACTGTAGGCAGTCTACCATTTTGAATGCCATCCAGGGTGTAGAGAGGCAGTTGCAACAAATAAATGTATTCCTGGAGGGCATTCATTCTTGTCAGGCGGCCCTTCAGCGAGCTTTTCACACTCTGGCCACAACACTGATGGCAGCCATTGTCCCCGTCTCTAGCCCCCCCCCTCCAACTTCCTCCACCCAGACCCAATCCCCCGTACCTCAGCCTATCCCAAGCACACCTACAGACCAGCATTCACAAACATCAACACACAAAGGAAGCTCTAGCAAACATAAGCACCACACATCCCACAGGCAGTCATGCAAGCATCACACACATGCAGACACACCAACATCCACTGCCTCCACTGTGTCCCCCTCCTCCTCGTCTCCCTCCTCCCTCCTAGTGTCATCTACACTCACACCTGCATGCACTTCCTCTACAGCCACTACGTCCCTCTCCAGCACACCCACCACCACACCCCGCTCACATGCAGTCACCAGCCCCACTACCATTCACACGTCCCCTGTGTACTCTCCCAGTGTGTCTGTGACGCCCCCTCCCAAGAAACACAAACACAGGCACACACCCACCCAACAGCCATCCACCTCACGACAGCCTCCAGCACATGCACCTTCACCCAAAGTCACCAAACGTACACTTCCTGCAACCACCACCACTTCCTCCACTCCCAAACCCCCTCCAGCTACCCGTCCCAGTGTGTCTCAAGCACCTCTGAACAGGGCACCGCCGTCTCAAGCACCGCTGCACAGGGCACCGCCAACTCAAGCACCGCTGCACAGGGCACCGCCAACTCAAGCACCGCTGAACAGGGCACCGCCATCTCAAGCACCGCTGAACAGGGCACCGCCATCTCAAGCACCGCTGGCCCATGAGCGGCAAGGGCACTACGCAACTGAGTCCGTCACGGGGTGAATGATGCTCTCTGGGCACCATGCCCCCTCCAGAACCAGTGGAGACTGTCATCCACAACCTCTGTCCTTAGCAGGATGAAGCACTCTGGGCACCATGCCCCCTCCAGAACCAGTGGAGACTGTCATCCACTACCTCTGTCCTTAGCAGGATGAAGCACTCTGGGCACCATGCCCTCTCCAGATCCAGTGGAGACTATCATCCACTACCTCTGTCCTTAGCAGGATGAAGCACTCTGGGCACCATGCCCCCTCCAGAACCAGTGGAGACTGTAATCCACTTGAGAGACTGTGGCTTTGCACTCCCCAGGATACAACATTGGGCAAACCACCCACTGGAGAGACTTGAGAGACTGTGGCTTTGCACTCCCCAAGATTGAACAGTGGGCAAACCCCCCACTGTAGAGACTTTAGAGACTGTGGCTTTGCACTCCCCAGGATTGAACAGTGGCCAACCCACCCACTGTAGAGACTTGAGAGACTGTGGCTTTGCACTCCCCAGGATTGAACAGTGGGCAAACCACCCACTGTAGAGTCTTGAGAGACTGTGGCTTTTCACTCCCCAGGATTGAACAGTGGGCAACCCACCCACTGTAGAGACTTGAGAGACTGTGGCTTTACACTCCCCAGGACTGAACAGTGGGCAAACCACCCACTGTAGAGACTTGAGAGACTGTGGCTTTGCACTCCCCAGGATGGAACACTGGGCATGTGGCCCCGTCATGGATTTGGCGTTGTGCACTCAAGCGGCTGAGGTGCCCCCCTCCCTCCCCCTGAGGTGCCTGTTTAGTTGCTGTCTGATGCCCCTGCAGTGTTCTCTCGGTCATGGTCGGGGATCTTGTGTGGGCCTTGCCCATACCGTGTGGTCCCAGTGTTCCACAGACTTTCTTAGAGCACTACCTGGACTACTATGCTTGGTATATATTATGTACATGGTGTATATATATATATATATATATATTTCTGCGTACTTGCTTTTAATATATTACAATGGTTACACTCATTTTCTATTGTCTTTGCATTCTTCCGGGGGGTTTGGGGTGTGTAACTGTGATGTATTGATATGCACTAGTGTGTGTTGTAGTGGGTGAGGGTGGAGGTGTTGCGTGTGTGTGTCCCTGTTTTTTGCCTCCCCCTCAGCTGTGTCATTGGTGCAGTACTCACCGTGGTCTTCGCCACCGGCGTTCGTGCTCCTGGTAGAGGAGCAGGTAGACTATTGCAGGTAGAATTTGGAGTTCCGGGTCCATGGCATACTCGTTCCTCGTGGGGTGTGTAGAGGTGAGTGTTTTTCCTTCGGGATTACTGTTTCAGCCGTGTTTTTATCCGTGGCGAATCCACCCCAGAAAAGGTGGCAGATTGGCCTGTCATAATAGTGTGGGCGGTACATTGTCTCCCGCCTATCTGTTGGCGGTGACCGCCGCGCTGTTTGTTTGTACCGCTGTGGTGGTCGGAGTGTTAAAGTGGCTGTCTTTGTTGGCAGTTTCCGCCACGGTCGTAATTGCAAATTTTTTACCGCCGGCCTGTTGGCGGTGTTGCCGCCGCTTTAACACCGACCGCCAGGGTTGTAATGATCACCTGTGTCTGTAGTCATGGGTCATTCAGAAAGAATGACACATTCACAGCTGTCAAACAATCCTCTTTGGGCAGGTCACTGACACTGCACTAACACACTCCACAAAACCACATGTCTACTAATCTCAGGCACGCAACAGTGAAGTGTACAGAACATTGTGTGACACTACAGCAATACCACAGCAACATTACATCTATCAATTCAACTGACACCCTCAAATTGCTCACATGCCCTGGACTGTCATCAAATTGAAGACACATATGTGTGAATGTGACATGGAACACCAATACCCTTTCCATGAAACATCCCTGTAATGGACCCACATATCACCCACATTGCAACACAATGAAAGTTCAATGGGATGCACAATAGTTTATGAAACAAATATCCTAAGTTCACAATGTGGGCAATATCTGCACAATTGAGATAGGGCATCAGGAGGACTCATGGAAGGATGCTTCCCTGGGACACATTTCACTTTGTACATGCCCCTAAAACACAATTTGCACAGGAACTGGCCCTTCACGTATCTCAGGGACAAACAAACTTTGAGCCAAGTGAGATGCCTTTCTGCCAAATGAGTAAGTGCAAGTCAATATAGCACATACAACAGCAACAGGATGGGCCATTCAGATACATTTAGACAAAGTAGCTGCAGGCTACATTCATCACATTAGACCCATGGTCAGACAAATGCAAAGGAAGCTAGCACAATTTAACACCCTCCATGTGTCGACAAACAAAACTCTAGATCCCACACATGAGACGAGTGTGCAATCAGATATGATGCTTCAACAATATATGCTACTGTGCAAACTGCCTATATTACTCTGATGATTCCTTGATGGTCTCTTAGACAGGAACCATCTACAAATAAATTTAAATCAGCCAATTCAAGTGGTACATCTTGGTTTGGCACACAATTCTGTCACTTCAGTATAGTCTTTGTGATAATCATTGCTCTCTCATTGCAGAATTCAGGCTACTGCAATGTTTAATTGAGATGTTCTCAACTACTGCAAGAATAATCTGCTCATACGTTGTCAGGCAACCAATTTTCAGATGTTGAATTTGACTATGAGTAAGTTAAGGGACTGGCACAGTAAACCTATCACAATCTGCTCACTCAGCTGAATGGCTAAGGAGGTTGAAGTAATGCTCACAGGATAATCTCCTGGATAACATATCAGAAACGTAAGCTACTGAACCCTTTGGCCATCAGTGGTGCTGAGTGAGCACCGAAAGTGAGCACGTTTCTCTCTCATGACTGTAAGAAATTGAACTCTTAGTTGAGAAGTGTGGAAGCACAAACACAAGCCTTGTCAAGGTAAACCACAAAAAGTCAATAAATGAACCTGTGCTTAACCCTCTGGTAGCCTGGCACAAATGCAATCATACTTAAGTTAGAGGCAATGTGAAACATGTATATGCAGTAGACACACAGTAATAAAGTGAAAAATCAACACAAGCAAAATACCGAACCGGAATAAAAAAATAGAGTACATTTTAATAGGTAAAAAAAACACCAAAATGAATTAAATCCAATCAGTAAAACTGGGATTATGTGTTCTTAAGGTGCTTAGTGTAAGTGATATTGGGTCACCAGGGACTGGTTGAAAGTTATAGGTTAATGTTGACTGCAATGGAGCGTAAGTTGGCTACAAGGGGTGGATTGGGTCCACTCACGACACACCTTTGGACTTGGGAGAAATTTCAGAAAATGTTCCTGACAAGGTAGAGTCTTAGTGGGTCAGGCACAATTCAATATCTGAAGATGAGTTGTCAATGTTGGCAAGCTGCTAAACAAGGTCTTGGTGAAGCTGTTGTTAAGTGTGGGAAAAGCACAGAATGTGAGAAGCTGGATTCCCAGGCAGAGGACGTCATCATCATAAGTGTGGGTATGGTAATCAAAGAACGAGGTGAAGACTTCTACATTTGGACTTAAAAGTTTTTCTGGACCTTTGTTTCACCCAGCAAGACAAGGCTCCAGGCTCTGCGTGGCCACATATCATCACAAGGAGCTCCAACTGAAGAGAATTTTCTGTTGTGGATTAGAACATAATGAAAGCTGCATCAAAGTCCAAGTTTTTACATTTTGGTATGAGGAGGCCTGCTTAACACCACACCAACAATCCAGGGTCTGAGGGGGTAGCATCTGTGGACTGGGACTCACTTCAGCAGGGACTAGTAGTACCCGGCAGGTAAGTCACAGGGTGTTTAGAGCTTGTTGGGTCGCTGTAGCTCACTTAGGAGGCCAGTCAGCTAGCCCTTGTAGTTTCTCTTGTGGTCCTGGGTTAAAGAAGCAGGTACAGTCTTCCTTCCTCCTGCATCAGGTCAGTACTTCCAGCAGCAGTGTAGCAGAGTGCCTTCTGAGTCTTCCACCGGTCCAAAATTCAATATTTGTACCTCATGCCAGCCTTTGTGTGAGAAGTGGAGACTCCCTCCTTTACCCTCACATCCGATTCTAGTCACTCCTATTCATTGTCAAGGTACTAAATTGTCAGGGTGATAAAAATATGGTATCTGGTTCCTTTGTATGGGCAGAAGGCAAAGGTCTTTGAAGTACAAGTGAAGCAGGGCACAGCTCTTTACACACCTAGTCCCTTTTAAGTCAGTGTCTAGGATGAGAACACAAACCACAACAGCAGATTCACTCACAGTCATGTGAACCAGGATACTGGCAGAAGGCACAAATGATTGGGACAAGAAAATGCCAACTTTTAAAAAATGGTGCTTTCAGAACTGTGCCTTAAAATCTAACTTTACCTGTAAAGAGGAATTCAAATTACAAATAATTTGCATCTAAACATTGTGGGGGTAATTCGGACCCTGGCGGCCGGTGACCGCCAGGGTCACCGACCACGGGAGCACCGCCAACAGGCTGGCGGTGCTCCCGAGGGCATTCTGACCGCGGCGGTTCAGCCGCGGTCAGAAAGGGTAAACCGGCGGTCTCCCGCCGGTTTACCGCTGCCCCAGTGAATCCTCCATGGCGGCGGAGAGCGCTCCGCTGCCATGAGGATTCAGACACCCCCTACCGCCATCCTGTTCATGGCGGGAAACCCGCCATGAACAGGATGGCGGTAGGGGGTGCCGCGGGGCCCCTGGGGGCCCCTGCAGTGCCCATGCCAATGGCATGGGCACTGCAGGGGCCCCCGTAAGAGGGCCCCAAAAAGTATTTCAGTGTCTGCTTTGCAGACACTGAAATACGCGACGGGTGCAACTGCACCCGTCGCACCCCTGCAACTACGCCGGCTCAATTCTGAGCCGGCGTCCTCGTTGCAGGGGCATTTCCTCTGGGCCAGCGGGCGCTCTTTTGGAGAGCGCCCGCCGGCCCAGAGGAAATGTTTGAATGGCCGCCGCGGTCTTTTGACCGCGGTGCGGTCATTTGGCGGCGGTACCTTGGCGGACGGCCTCCGCCGTCCGCCAAGGTTAAAATCACCCCCTGTATCTCTATCTGCTCCCAATCCAAAGTTAGCACTTAATAAATGTAATAAGGTAAGCCGCTGTTGGCCATGGAGAAAGGTAGGCCATACCACAGTGAAAAAGCATTGGCAAAGCCAATAGGTCTCAGCGATGCAAGAGATATTCGCTTTGTTGACGTTCACATCTTTTCACCATGTAGCCCAAGAGAACACAATTTAAGCAGGGAACCATTGTTTTATTCTCATTTTCTGTGTTTCCCCCTTTATTTTTGATTATTTCCTGTTTTGTACAAAGCACATTATTCAGCTGTAAAGACCTCTGCTAATACTCAATAAAACTTTGTCAATGGCAATGAATTTCAGCCCTTCACTTTTGCTATCATGTGCTGTTTGAAAATGCTCCGCTGTAGTATAACAAAAAACTTTCTCAATAGCCCCAATGTGTTCAGAAATATTTGTTTTCATATTCGTTTTAATAATTACAAACCTATTTTTTCTCACAAGGGCATTTCCTTATGTATACCACAATAATTGTTAAATAAATTAGTCAAAACTGGATATCATATTTTCTGCAGTATGGCTCTCCAAGTTTAAATGTTCTGCTCAAACTAAGTGAAATAGAAATTCAGTAATGTAGGTTCCTGCAATTTGTTTGGGACATTCAAATAATTATTATAGAGTTTGTCGTTTAAATTCAATGACTTTTTTAAAAGAGAGAACAGGATGCACAGGAACAGTTAGACATTTATACCATTATGTAAATGCAAATGTTTGCTAAGTATTCTCCTTATTTTGTGATGGTCAAGGCTGTATTGATTAACCAAATGTTTCTATTTTCATCACTGCGAACATTTGGCGATGCTTCATTGTAGTGCAGATCTGTTTTAATGCAGCTTTGTTCTTTGGTGACATGGGGAGGATGGAAGTGGCAAAGAGGCAACAGGCGATGGAGGACAGAGCGAGTGAAATCACAAGCACTCGTGTAGGGTGCTCAAACACAAAGACAAAAGTAGGTCCTAGAATGGGAGCAATGAATGGACACAAGTACTTGGTCCATGCTCTGGGTAGGGCTAAACACAAGAAGAGGCATGATGCATGCATTCATCCCAAACGGGGACATAGGATATGAGAGCGATGATGGAGTGAGCAAATTGTAAGCCTATGGACGGGCTGAAGCCCACAGATTGTAAAACAACAAGTCTCTGAGACAGCGCATGCGCTGTCTAGCCTAGACCTAAAAATGACTTTCAGAGTTTTTCACTGCCAGTAGATGTAAAATTTAAGTAACTATATCCTAGGTTGTAGATAAAATGCACCCTGCTCTAGGAGCTATTTGTGCCTACCTTAGGGATGACTTATAATTATTAAAAGAAAGGTTTAGGCTGGGAAAAAGGTGTATTTTGCAAGGGTAAAATGTCAGTTTAAAACTGCCTACATAGGCTACAGTGGCAAGCCTGAGACAGGTTTTAAAATGTGATTTTAGTGGGCGGTACAATGAGTGCTGCAGGCCCACTAGTAGCATTTAAGTTACAGGCCCTAGGTATGTTAGTAGTGCCATTTACCATGGGCTTATAAGTAAATTCAATGTGCCAATTAGGTGTAGGCCAATCTCATCATGTTTTAAGGCAAGAGCACAAACACTATAGTACTGGCTGGTAGTGGTAAAGTGCACAGAGTCCTAAAGGCAACAAAAAATACATTTAGAAAAATAGTATGGTTTGAGAAAAATGTTTGGAGGACTACCATCCAAGGATGTCATGTTTATCAATGACAAATACATACAAATGTTTTTTGTCACTAGGCATTCAAAGAACTGTTGCATTACAGAGACTATGGGGCGATTGATATGTTGGTGGAAAGTACACTCCATTGTAACAGCGATGGAGTACCCATTCCATCGACATAATGGTCGCCCTGCCCAATTGAAATGCGGGTACACCTTTGGTGTAAGCACGGTAGAAACTACTCCATCTCTACCATGGTTACACCCTTCCAGTGGCTTGATGGAGTAAAGATTGATGGGGGTTTACCTGTATGTCAGCTGACTTAATTTTGATGGGCAGAGATGTAGATCAATTCACACTGTCTGTCACTCTAAAGAAAACCTTGGCAGTAAGGGGCAGTATAAGGTGCACAATGCCCTGCTTGAAATGGGATTTAATTCCCATTGTGATGGGAGAATGTTTTTTATTTATTTTCAAAAACAAAATACAGCTGTGGAATTTTGTTTTTCAAAATAAAACTAAATTGTAACTTTGTTGTATGGCTCCATCATGTTTGACGGAGCCATACAGCAAAGTTAAGATACATTGGCAGGAAATACCTTGATGGTGGTTGCTCTCAATGCTTGAAAGGTCCACCGGCCCATTAGACATTTCAAAATTTGGTCATCAGGACCTCTACCAGATGACAGAGTAGCTCTGTCGCCTTGGCAGAGGATGGCCCAACTGCAAAATTATAAATCGGGCCCTATATCTGAGGTCTAGTAAGGTATTCAGGCATTTATTATTGCACAGTATTGGATCACTCCCATCCTTGTGAGTAAGCCCTTGTTAAGAATTGGCAGGTTCATTCTCAGAATCACAGAAACCAGTTCTTTCGACACCTTCCTCACACCTTTTTCAATCTAATTAACCAAGTAAATACCCAATCTCTGGCAATACTGTAGGTAAGTCATGGACAATTGATGACCATTTTCTGCAAGATGACTTAGGTGTGCTATTGTATCAAGCTTACAAGCTTCTTTTGTCATAGCTGCAACCATGAGGTCATCAATATACTGTACCAGCACTGACTTACAAGCATATTGTGATTCACAAAATTTCTGCAATATTTATGAAGTCCCGCTATGGTCACATAATTAAAGTAACTTGTAGTGAAAAACAGAAATGGAAAACATTTACTTTTTTGTGTTGGTTTTGCTGTTCCCATCTTTCATATTATCAAAAAATAACATCTAGCAACTGGCTTTCATAAACTTTATGTCGTTCAGTGCCTCTGAATGTTTTCAGTGAGGCCTTGCGATTCTGGTGTGAGAGTGGTCTATTTCTTTAGCTGCAGCATTTGAGCACAGCCTGCTCGGGGAGTCGAAGGACAGGCAGTAATAAACATCAGAGGTAGGCTGCAGGCAGAAAGAAATATGGCTTTCCCTCCACCTCCTTCCACACTGTAGCAACTGCTTTAAAGAGAGCTTGTGGGCGTCTGCCCTGACTCTCTAATTATCAGTTTACGTTTTAGGTTGCAGCCTATCAGGCAGTGAAGCTGTCTGGTTTACTAAAGACACCTTGGGGCATTCAGAAAGCTGACATAGGAATGCATTCCTCCCGTTGCTTGCCTTTGGCTTTCTGGTTTGTAACATATTTTCTTGATTTCCATTTGCAGGCTTTATTTGTTTGAGGCTCTCCAGGTTCTGTTCATACTTTCCCTTGCCCAAACCTTATTTCCAGTATCCTTCTGAGTGTTCTTATTCTTATCTTGTCACATTTGCTGTGCATTCAAAGACCAAGGTCAAATGTCAGGTGCTGGCTTTCAATTTTTTGTAATTTCTGAAGTGTGTTGAAAACAATTACTTTAATATGATCAAAAGAAATCATCACAATAGGTGATGCAATTTCCACACATTTTTGTCCCTGCTCTGTATAGTTTTGTTAGTAAAACTGTATGTCTGTGCAAATGTAATGGTCATTTCAATTGAAAATATGATGTCTGTAATGGCAGTGTGCTACCACACCATGAATACTTCACTCTACACCACTCCACTCTACTCTTCACCACTCCTCACCACTTCACTCTACTCTGCACCACTCCATTTTACAGCACTCCACCCCACTGCACTCTGCACCACCCCACTCTCTGCCACTTCTCGCTATGCTTCTGTACTCTAAGCTGTGGAACTCTACTCTATGTCAATGCACTCTTCACCACTCTACTGTACACCAATCCAGTCTAGGCCACACCAATCTACTCTGCAAAACTCCACTCTATGTCACTCTGCAACACTGCACTCAATGCCACTGCACCCTATGCCAATACACTCTACGCCAATGCACTTTACTCTGTAACACTCAGCTCTATGCCCCTGCACTCTATGCTAATCTACTGTACTCCACTCTAATCTACTGTGCACCACTGCACTCTATGCCACTGAACTCTACACCACTTTACTCTATGCCACTACACTATATGCCACTCAATGCAACTGCACTCTACCCGGCACCGCTCCACTCCATGACACTCCACTCTACTCAGAAACAATTTACTGTATGCCCCTGTACTTTAAGCCAGTCTACTCCAATCTACACCACTCTACTCTATGCCACACCATTCTATGCCACTCTACTCTTAATCACTGCACTCTACTCTGCATCACTGTCCTCAATGCCACTGCTCTCTATGCCACTACTTCACTTTGCAGCATTGAACTCTAACAATCTACTCTGCAACACTGCACTCTCTGCCACTGAACCCTACGCCACTCTACTGTACACTACTACACTCTATGCTACTCCACTCTACAACACTGTACTTTATGGCACTTGACTACTCTCTGCACTGTACACCACTGCACTCTATGCCACTCGGCTCTACATTGTGCCACTGTCCTCTGCATCACTAAAATCATCACCACTACACTCTGCACAATCTATGCCACTCTACTCTATACCACTCTATTCTATGGCACTGCACTTTATACCACTTTGCTCACCTCTTTATGCCACTTTACTCACCTCTGTGCCACTCTACTATGCCCCACTCCAGTCTGTGCCACTCCAGTCTGGGACACTCCTTCTCGCACCACTGCCCTCTACTATGCACCACTCTAATCCATACAACTGCATTCCATGATGCCACATTGTACACTGCTGAAGTCAAAGCTACTGCACTCTATGCCACTGCATTCTACACCACTATACTCTGCAACACTCTACACCAATGCACTCTATACCAGTTCACTCTACTCTATTCTACTCCAGTGTATGACACTCAACGTAACTTCACACTATGCTACTCCAATACACAACACACTCTACCACTCTACTCTACTTTAGTCTTTGCCATAATACGCTATGGTACTCCACGCCACTCTCCTCTATGCTACTAGTTAAACTCAGAGCTGAACAGCAGCCATACTGGTGTACAATAAGGCTAAAACACATTGGCAAAGCTAATACCTCTTGTATAGGCAAGTCCTATTGGGTTTGCCAGTGCTTGTTATCTCTTGTTGTCCGAGATATGCAAAGCTTATATAACTAAACTTTTTTGTTCATACATCTGACATGCACTCACAGTTAAATCACTTTAAAAACATAACTCCTACTCAAACGCTCCTATCCAAAATAGTCTTCCCTTTTCTCAATAAAGGAGCGTGTATTTTTGTTTCGTAGAAGAGCACAGTTTCTGTTAACAGAAAAAACCTACAGCAATTGTTGGAGGGAGTGGTAACTGGGTTAGGTAAGCCTTTACTTGTGAAGCCAAGCTAAATTAAAATTTTGATCTCTGTAGTTGAAAATGTGCATGCTTGTAAGACTACTAAAACAAAATTAAAATGGCTGATTGGAAATATCCACACACCTCTCATGGCCTGCACATGACAGGCACACTGTGAGCAATGGAAAAAAGGTGCAGATAATGAAAATTATGAACTAATGTTTGTGTTTTTATCTGAGACCCATTGTGCTCCACATGCTAAATCAGAATCCAGTAAAGTGTACAATGATACTTGATGTACTATAAGCAACTGAACCGGAAAACAAGCAAATGAGTACAAGTGTTGTTTTAGTTAGGGTTCATCCGCCAAGTACAGCTTGGTTCCAGTGACACAGTGTGGATGGGACCCATGTCTGGGAATACTCATTCCCCTTAAGGTGACATGCTAAAATACTAAAAAAAGTGATGAATGGAATGCTTGAATTAATGACAAATATCTCAGGAAAATCAAACTCTTTATCCCACCTGAAGACCTAAAGACTGTAGTACAATCACCATTTCTCTCGAAATTGACTACGACAATGCCATAATCACTGAGACCCCAAAAAGCCACCTTGCATCCCTTAGAAAAACTCTTAATGAGGTCACCAGACTCCTCACAAGTATGAAAAGATTTGACCACATCTTAGTCACTCTCAAGAGTCTCAATTGGCTATGCGTAGAAGGAAGATGCATCTTCAAGAAAACTTGTGTCACCCCCTTTCACGCTGCAAATTCTAAATATTTGGAAAACAAACTATCAACAGTGGGTAAAAATTGCTCCCTGAAAAACTCCTTCTCATCCCCCCAAACTGAATAAAACCCATCCCAGAAATGTTCCTTCTCAGGGAATCCTCCATGGATTTGGAACTCACTTCCCAAGGATCTCTGCTATAATCCCACCTATATTTGTTTCAAACGGAAACTGAAATCCCTATTTCAGAACAAATACTTCAACCCTCTCCCATGAACTCTCAACACAACCAGGATCATTGTAGATGGTATCTTGATGACCTAGTGTTTAATCCATCACTCATGCCACTGATGGATAATGTTGTATTTTTGATACCTTGTAATATATAAAATGTAATGTTGCATCTTGAATCTTTGTATGAATGTTATGATACCTGTTCCTATGTACTGTAAAGCACTCTGATAACCTTGGTTCAAGCCAGCGCTATTTAAAACTCTCAATAAATCTCAGCCACTGGTAATCACTAGAGCCACATCCCAATCCATTGTTATGTTACATACCATCTCACCTTTATTTTGGATCCAGCCATATGCAAACCAGTCTTGACTCTGCTCTAATGTGAATGGTCCAGCCCAATCAGCCAAGCAAGGACCTCCCTGAATCAGAACAAAATCAGAACATAAGCAACCTAGGTCCAGTTTCGCCCCAGTTAGGCATCTTCAGCCAGGTATAGACTGGTCCTGAGTTGTTTGGGTTCTGGTTCAGGAAGCCGTGGGATGGCAGTTGAGGCATTTCAGGCTGAGGTGACATGGTGCACATAATGATGGACTGGGACGGGCCTGAGTCATTACCAGTGGCTGAGATTAATTTGAACATTCCATCCATCACTTTTTTATATATATTTTAGTTTTAAGCAGAATACAGAGCAGGGTAATACTTAGGGCCTGATTACGACCTTGGTGGAGGGGATTACCCCGTCCCAAATATGACGGAAATCCAGTCCGCCATGTTACAAGTTCCATAGAATATAATGGAACTGGCAATACGGTGTGCGGGATATCCGTCCTATTTGGGACGGAGTAATCCCCTCCTCCAAGGTCGTAATCAGATATTATTAATGTGTCTGCTTCATGAGACCCCATTTCTGGTTTTACTACAATCTGCACTGGCTCTACACATTACATTACAAGTCATTTACCTGTGAAATCCAAAACCTCAGCTTTTACTGCATTTCTTAAATCAGGAGGCTAGTCCTCTTTTGTGAGAACCAGAAACAAATTTACTCTTGACTTTTGTGATTTTATTTAAAGAGTTTTATAAAATGTAAACATGGCAGAGCACTGTACATGAACAACACTATCCCATTTCAAGACATTCTTTAACAATGCCACACAGTAACCTGTAACATGACTTTTAAAATAAACATCATATAGGAAAGCAAGTGATTAGAATGCGGGCAGCTAAACCCCCTTCCTCTCTTTTGTCATAATGAAGTGCTCCTACTAAGATGGCTGAAGTTCTCTGAGACTCTTCACTGCGAGTAAACAGAGAATAGTCTAGAACCTTATGAAAGGAATGTGTCATGCTAAATTCCTTAGAACTTTTGCCTGAAAATGCCTGTCAATGGCGTTCCCCTTATGTCTGCTGGTAGGGAGTTCCATGTTCTTAAGGCAGACCCGGAGAAGATGTGTGAGTAAGTTTTCTTTTTTCTGAATCTGGGAGGTTCCAGCAGTAGAGAGTTTACTCTCCGAAAGGAATGGCAGCCTCTTGAGACCTTGAGTGTATTCTTAAGGTACCTGGGTATTTCATAGTGCAGGGCTTTGTGTGTCAGACACTCCCTCTACAGTTGGATTCTGGCTGATACTGGGAGCCAATGTAGGGACTTTAGAGAGAGTATGATGTGGTCAAAGCACTTCATATCTATTATTAATCTCACTTGGGCATTTAGGGTTGCCTTTAATGGTGTCCTGCGTGATTTTGGCAGACAAGTTAGGTTTGCAATCTTGTAATCTAGTCTATACAATACCACAGATTGAAGTGCTATCTTGAGGTTTGGTGGTGGTACAAAAGGTTTACCTTCTGTAGGATGTAAACCACACTGCATGTAAATGCACTGATGTCTGCGTGCATGTTAAGGTGATTACCACATGTTATCTCAAGAGATTTTCTTGATCTGACCATTGTGGGTTTGTAATTGTAGGATAGTAGGGTTCAGCCATTCTTGTATTGAAAGGGAGGAAGAATAGGAGTTCTGTTGTCAAGGGATTCAGTTGAAGACGGGTACAGGACAGCCATTTTGGTATTCACCTGAGTCTCACTGAGATGCGTAATGTCATCCTGGAAGGAGATCTTTAAGTATAATTGTGTGTCATCAGCATACAGGTGGTATGTGAGGTTTGACTGATTTACCAACCTTGTCAGCCATTCCCATACTCACCGGTTGTGTACTGGATAGTGAGCTTCCCTAATTGTTTCGCTGCAAATGGTTGTGTAGAAAAGACATGAACCATATGAAAATGTTGCATGAATTCCCCATTCGGCATCTAAGTATCCTCAGGACAAAATCATGTCTTATGGTGCTGAATGCAGTGGACAGGTTAAGTCAGAAAAGAAGGCTGAGCTGTTCTGGTTCAATATTTTGAGTGCACCGTCCATGATGTGTAAGATGGCTGCTTCTGTGCTGGGACCAGTCCTGAAACATAATTGGAACTTATCAAGTAGGTTAAATTGATCCATATGTTGACATAATTGAGTGTTGACATATTTTTCTAGCAGTTTTTTTTTTAAAGATAAAACTTCACGTTTTACTGACACTCAGGGTTAGTGCCTTCTCTTAACAATGCGTTCATGATTTTTGTCCAAGTGTAGGAGATGATTTGTCTGATCTCATTTATGATTGGCGATGGGATTGAATCATTGAAATGTGAAGGCTTTTTCTCTCCTCATGTAGGTTCTGAGTAAACCAGGGGTGGGTTGCCTTTGTTTTTGAGTCTATTGAAGTGGAGTGGGGCTACTGCTTCCATTTTCTCAATCATGTTGTGAGTATAGTGATCAGTTGAATCTTGCACAGTCTGGATATCATTCAAAGGAGATCCCTTGGCATCTTAATTTCTGACTTCTTATAGTGATGTGGAGTAATGTTTGGTGATGGTCTGACTAATCTGTTGTATTTTTGGAGTCTAAACGTAAGGCTCCCACTTTTGATAATATTAGATCCAATGTGGTTCCTTTTTCCTATGTTGGTTCTCAGAACTCCTGTATAAGGTTTTGATTGTTACGTGTTTTAGAAGTGTGTCCTCGTCATTTTAGGGTATGTTGAAATTGTCAAGCAATATGGTGTTCAGGTTTAGCAGGGAGTGAATTGTGATTGTTTTTATTAATTGTTCAATGAATGATTGGTTGTCCCCCAGCGGTAATATAATAGGTGGACCTTCGCTAAAGATTTGCTTGATGTGCTGATTTATACACCTATGTATTTGCATGTGGACAGTTTATCCACAGGGAAAAGATTGACCTGTAGTGAGTTCTGGTATATGACTGCAACCATCTGTCCCTGATGTGAGAAAACAGGGCTGATTGCAGAGGCCCCCTAACTTTTTGCCCCCATTTTCCACTTTATGCTGGTGTTTTCCTGACTCTGATGGTGCCCTGGGTACTGCTAACCAGTCCCAGGGCCTGTGCTCTGTGTAAAATGGATATGCAAATTAGGCTAATTATAATTGGCTAAGTTAACCTACCTATAAGTCCCTAGTATATGGTAGGGCATGTAGGTTTAGGGACCACAGCATAAGTGGTGCACACCTAGGTGCACTGCTGAGGTGCCCAGTGTCATTTTAAAGGCAGGCCTGCTTTGCTGGCTGCTTTTAAATTAAAGTTATATGCAAATTCGACTTTGGAATTAAAGGTGCTTCCAAAGTCTTAAACTACCTTATTTTTACATATTAGTCACCCCTAAGGTGTGCCCTATGTGCCCCTAGGGCTGGGTGCCATGTAACTATAAGCAGGGACTTTATAAAAATAGATTTATAAGCCCTGGTGAGGTAAAAACAGCCAAATTCGTTTTTCCCTCATTGAAGTAAATGGCCTTCATAGGCTAGAATGGGCAGACTTTATTTTAAATTTTAAAGTCTCCTTAAATGTTACATACCAAGAATTTGGTATCAAATTGATTGTTGTAATAAATCCCACAACTTCAAGTTGTTGGATTTAATATAACTTGTCCAGGTAAAAAGTTTAGACTTTACCTAAAAAGTTGCCAATTTCAGCTCTGCATTGTTTTTACTGCTGTGCTCTGATTGGCCAGCCTGCAGCAGCTTCTGCCAGGCTGCCTTGATGAGGTGTGAAGTGGCCAGGCTTCACACAAAGGAATGTGCTTGGGGGAGAGAATCTCCCCTCAGCAGATGGTGAGGCAGGAAGGGGGAGGGCTGCCAAACTGGTTTTCAAAGGCAGAGAAGGACATTTGCAGCACCCAGCAACACCCCCACATCCTGCAACCCCAGACAGCTAGGTGCCCCCTTGATTAGATTAGGAGAGGGCAGGAGAGGGGTGTGTTTATGATTTTTAGCCACACCAGTGGGTGGGCTCAGCCAGATGTAACCTCCAAAAATCAGATTCATCCATGTTGGATTTTTAGAGACTGTTGCCTTCTGGGATGGATTTTTGCCACACTTCCCAGGAAGTGGTCATCACAGGGGGACGACCCTGTCCCTGATTGGAGAACCAGGGCCCCCCTGCTTTTCACCCAGGAGCAAGGATAAAACTGGCAGACCTGCACCTACACCTCAGATCCCCTCCAGAAATCAACAAGAAAGGAACTAAAGAAGAAGAAGGACTGCCCTGCTGGACCCCTGGCCTGCACCTGGACCCTGCACTCAGAATGACTGCACCAGCTGCACACTTGGGCTTCACCACAAGAAGGACTTTGCCTGGCTTCAACTGGTTCAAGGAGGGACTCCCTGTTTGCTACAGGTGAAAAATTGCTAAACCAGAGTTCCCTGCACCAACTCCTGAAGAAAGCGACCAGCTGACCACTGTCCAGTGGCCAAAAAGGAGTTTGCGCCAGGTGCATTCTGGGAGTTGAAGTCCGCACCCCCCAAGGACCATCACAGAACTTCTGGACCATTGGGGTGAGCTGTGGACCCCAAAAGAACCTTAAAAGAACATCTGGGTGAAGCCCCAGAAGTTTGGAAAAGATTTGAGAATTTTTGGAAAAAAGCTCCAGAGAGGGACCGACCCGCCGCAGAAATTCTAGCCGGCTTGCCTCAACCGCGACCCGGCCTGACTTCGTGGTTCGTCCCGGTAAAGAAAAACATCCAAAAAAGAGACTAAGTCCGAACGTAAAAAGTTGACCGGGACCTCCCAGCCATCGTATCCGAGAAGGGCTCCATGGACGTCGGAAAAAGATCCAGGTTTACCCCGGTCGAAGGATTTTCATCTCGAAAAAATGACTAAGTCCGAAGGTAAAAGTCTCCACCGAGGAAACCCACATCGCGTATCCGGACAAGGGCTCCAGGAGGTCGGATTCAACTGGCAGGTTCGTCCCGGTGAAGAAAAACTTCAAAATAAAGACTAAGTCAGAAGGTAACTTTTTAACCAAGGCCTCCCGCGACCTGTAGCCGAGCAGGGCTCCATCGCGGTCGGCCTGAAAGTTTGACTTTGCCCCGGTCGAGGTGCAACCAGATGACCCGATTGGCGCTTTTTGTTTCTAAGTGCTAGAAAAATAATAATTCTTTAAAAATTCATATCTCCGGTTCCCCTGAACCGATTTTAATCGTTTTTGTGTCATTTTAAAGATAAAAATATAAACTATTGTTATAAATTGGTTTTGGATTTTTAAACTGTTTCCTGTGTTTTATTTAATTACTGTTTTGTGATATTTGAATGCTTTACATTTTGTCTCCTAAGTTAAGCCTTGACGCTCGTTGCCAAGCTACCAAGGGTTGAGCTGGGATTAATTTACTGAGACCTAACTGTACCTATGTGGAGGTTAGTGGCTTGTTGCTAGGTGTAGGTACCTACCTGCCCTACCAATAACCCATTTTCCAACATAATTGGAAGCAGCGACGGGATCCTGTACTTGTGTTCAATATCACGTTACAGTTTTAGGTAAAACAAATTAAAAATCCTTTAAATTGTCCTAGTGCAAAAATTGTTTTTAATTTTTAATTTGGATTAATTTCAATTATTGAATTTTTGTAATTTTTCTAAATTCTTGTTTCCAATTTTTGCAAAAAGTTTTTGTTGACACAAAACTAGGGAACCATGGAGCTTGATCTGGCTAGCCTACCCACACTGACATTAGTCCAGCTTAGGGGGTTGTGTATTGAAAGAGGGTTGCCTGCAACCACTGATCTCAGGAAGCAAATCCTGATCACATCCCTGACAGCATGGGCTGAGGCCCAAGAGGTAGAGTCAGAAGAAGCTCCAGAGGAGGGAGAAAGAAGGGAGGATGCAAGCTCTAACCACTAAGGGGAGGGAAGGCATCTGAGCCCAAGTGAGGATGAGGAAGAACGGTCCTCAGTAATCACAGTCACTAGGGGCAGATCCAAAGCTAGTGGTGGGAAGGGGGTCCTTTCAGGAGGAGAGAACCCATCCATCAGAGAAAGAGAGCTGGAGGCCCAGCTAGCATACATAGCTTTGGAAGCAGAGAAGCTGGCCCTAGAAAAGCAAAAGTGGGCATACAAAGAAAAAAGAGATGGAAGCAGCGATAAAGAAGCCGAGGTGTCCATGGGTGGGGGAGTTTGCCCCAGATTACCCAAGGGGGTAGTTCCTGCTTATGTAGAGGGGGATGACATAGATAAGTGGCTGGGGGCCTTTGAGAGGGCACTCCAAATGAGAAGGGTTAGGCCTCAATACTGGGGTTCCCTTTTGTGGGAGTTGGTCCCCAACTCAGGGAGGGATAGGCTTCTGACCTTAAGGGGGGAGGAGGCAGATTCATACACTAGTATGAAGAGGTGCTTAGCCAAGAAGTTTGGTCTGACCCCAGAGCAATATAGAATGAAGTTCAGGGACACCCAGAAGGTCAGTACCCAGTCTTGGGTTGACTTTGTGGACATTTCACTAAAGGCACTAGAGGGCTGTATTATTGGTAACAAAGTAGATACTTATGAGGGGTTATACAATCTGATCATGAGAGAGCACATCTTGACCAATTGTATCCAAGAAAGGTTACGCCAGCATCTAGTGGCCTCTAAGCAGACCAACCCTAGAGAGCTAGGGGAGGCAGCTGATGAGTGGTTGAGAACCAGGGTGGTTGTCAAGTCCCAGGGGGGAGACTCCAAGAAGGGGGGGACAGGTCCCCAAAAACCTAAGGAGGGAGGTGGTAAGCCCACCACAGAGACTCCCTCTGTACCCCAGAACCCTAAGAAGGAGGAGAGTAAATCCCACTCCCACTCTGACAAGCAGAGACAGGGAGACCCAGGGTTAAAAAAGCTCTTGGACAGTAGGGCTTGCTTTGACTGTCAGCAGACAGGTCACTTCAGAGGAGATGCAGCCTGTCCAAAGAAGGTGGTTAGCATTGGGCTGTCCAGTGTAGCCATAGAGGAGGATTCCTCAGAAGATGAAGTCCTCCTAGCATTGTGCTGGGAGACAGGACCAGATGGTAAGCTGGTGATCCCTGAGGGTGGGAGTAGGCACTTCCACCACATTCAAGTGAATGGGATCCCTACCACTGGCCTGAGGGACACCTGTGCCAGTCACACTATAGTGAGTGACCGGTTAGTGACGCCAGACATGTATGTCCCAGGAAAGACAAAGAAAGTCAGGATAGCCACAGGGGAGGTCACCTCCAAACCTGTAGCCATAGTGCCCCTAGAGAGGGAGGGTATCCTTGACTGGATTAGGGTGGTAGTCAGTGCTGACCTTCCCCTAGATTGTATCCTGGGCAATGACCTCCCAGAGGTGAGTCTGGTCACAGATGGGGTGGTCGCCCAGGGCGCCCCCCCAACCCAAAGTCCTGGGGAGTCAGTCCCTACAGTTAGGAGACAGGGGTCCCCAAGAAAAGGAAAGAAGAAAAGGAAGGGTAGGCCACTCTTAAAGAGAGTTCCAGGGAGCCAAGGGCCTTCTGCCCCAGTAAGGGGGGGAGCCCAGAGTTGGCACTGGTGAGGCCTCACCTGACACCAAGGAAGTCCTGAGTAGTCAGGCAGCTGTCCAGATGCAAGGTGTTGCCCCTGCACTGACAGAAGGGAGAGTGGAAGGAGGGTGTCTGCCACAGGAGGTGGTAGCCCCCCACTCTAGACAGCAAGAGGGGTGCCAGGACCCCAAAGATGCCCCTAAAGCAGCTCAGCCACCTGTCAGTGGAGAGCTTAGGGTGTGGTTCTGGGTACTGACAGCTGTCAGTAGCCTCTGCTGGGTGCTAGCCTGCCTGGCAGCACTGTACTTGGCCTGGGAGGCAGACCCCAGGGCCAATAGCAAAGTAGGCCCCCTGACCCTATTGGTCATGGTGGGGTTGCTCAAGTGTTGGGTGACCTCTTTGGGTAAGCTAGGTGTTGCCCTAGCAAAGTTTGGAGTAGGGGAGGTGGGCACCTCACTACCCAAGTTGGCAGAGAGAGGGAAGTTTCAGTTTGAATTGGGTCCTTTTACTGTTGGGATGGCTTCACTACCCAGAGGGAGTGACCCTGACAGGAGGATGTAAGGCAGAGTAGGCCCTGCAAAGGGACAGCCAGTTTTCTTCACTGTCTTCCTCGCCTAACAAGCCAGGAAGACTCTCCCAGGGTTGGGCTGAGTCTCCTGGGCGTGTGGGCTGGGGGGGGGGGGTTGTGTGGGAAAACAGGGCTGATTGCAGAGGCCCCCTAACTTTTTGCCCCCATTTTCCACTTTAAGCTGGTGTTTTCCTGACTCTGATGGTGCCCTGGGTACTGCTAACCAGTCCCAGGGCCTGTGCTCTGTGTAAAATGGATATGCAAATTAGGCTAATTATAATTGGCTAAGTTAACCTACCTATAAGTCCCTAGTATATGGTAGGGCATGTAGGTTTAGGGACCACAGCATAGGTGGTGCACACCTAGGTGCACTGCTGAGGTGCCCAGTGTCATTTTAAAGGCAGGCCTGCTTTGCTGGCTGCTTTTAAATTAAAGTTATATGCAAATTCGACTTTGGAATTAAAGGTGCTTCCAAAGTCTTAAACTACCTTATTTTTACATATAAGTCACCCCTAAGGTGTGCCCTATGTGCCCCTAGGGCTGGGTGCCATGTAACTATAAGCAGGGACTTTATAAAAATAGATTTATAAGCCCTGGTGAGGTAAAAACAGCCAAATTCGTTTTTCCCTCATTGAAGTAAATGGCCTTCATAGGCTAGAATGGGCAGACTTTATTTTAAATTTTAAAGTCTCCTTAAATGTTACATACCAAGAATTTGGTATCAAATTGATTGTTGTAATAAATCCCACAACTTCAAGTTGTTGGATTTAATATAACTTGTCCAGGTAAAAAGTTTAGACTTTACCTAAAAAGTTGCCAATTTCAGCTCTGCATTGTTTTTACTGCTGTGCTCTGATTGGCCAGCCTGCAGCAGCTTCTGCCAGGCTGCCTTGATGAGGTGTGAAGTGGCAAGGCTTCACACAAAGGAATGTGCTTGGGGGAGAGAATCTCCCCTCAGCAGATGGTGAGGCAGGAAGGGGGAGGGCTGCCAAACTGGTCTTCAAAGGCAGAGAAGGACATTTGCAGCACCCAGCAACACCCCCACATCCTGCAACCCCAGACAGCTAGGTGCCCCCTTGATTAGATTAGGAGAGGGCAGGAGAGGGGTGTGTTTATGATTTTTAGCCACACCAGTGGGTGGGCTCAGCCAGATGTAACCTCCAAAAATCAGATTCATCCATGTTGGATTTTTAGAGACTGTTGCCTTCTGGGATGGATTTTTGCCACACTTCCCAGGAAGTGGTCATCACAGGGGGACGACCCTGTCCCTGATTGGAGAACCAGGGCCCCCCTGCTTTTCACCCAGGAGCAAGGATAAAACTGGCAGACCTGCACCCACACCTCAGATCCCCTCCAGAAATCAAAAAGAAAGGAACTAAAGAAGAAGAAGGACTGCCCTGCTGGACCCCTGGCCTGCACCTGGACCCTGCACTCAGAATGACTGCACCAGCTGCACACTTGGGCTTCACCACAAGAAGGACTTTGCCTGGCTTCAACTGGTTCAAGGAGGGACTCCCTGTTTGCTACAGGTGAAAAATTGCTAAACCAGAGTCCCCTGCACCAACTCCTGAAGAAAGCGACCAGCTGACCACTGTCCAGTGGCCAAAAAGGAGTTTGCGCCAGGTGCATTCTGGGAGTTGAAGTCCGCACCCCCCAAGGACCATCACAGAACTTCTGCACCCTTTGGGTGAGCTGTGGACCCCAAAAGAACCTTAAAAGAACATCTGGGTGAAGCCCCAGAAGTTTGGAAAAGATTTGAGAATTTTTGGAAAAAAGCTCCAGAGAGGGACCGACCCGCCGCAGAAATTCTAGCCGGCTTGCCTCAACCGCGACCCGGCCTGACTTCGTGGTTCGTCCCGGTAAAGAAAAACATCCAAAAAAGAGACTAAGTCCGAACGTAAAAAGTTGACCGGGACCTCCCAGCCATCGTATCCGAGAAGGGCTCCATGGACGTCGGATCAAGATCCAGGTTTACCCCGGTCGAAGGATTTTCATCTCGAAAAAACGACTAAGTCCGAAGGTAAAAGTCTCCACCGAGGAAACCCACATCGCGTATCCGGACAAGGGCTCCAGGAGGTCGGATTCAACTGGCAGGTTCGTCCCGGTGAAGAAAAACTTCAAAATAAAGACTAAGTCAGAAGGTAACTTTTTAACCGAGGCCTCCCGCGACCTGTAGCCGAGCAGGGCTCCATCGCGGTCGGCCTGAAAGTTTGACTTTGCCCCGGTCGAGGTGCAACCAGATGACCCGATTGGCGCTTTTTGTTTCTAAGCGCTAGAAAAATAATAATTCTTTAAAAATTCATATCTCCGGTTCCCCTGAACCGATTTTAATCGTTTTTGTGTCATTTTAAAGATAAAAATATAAACTATTTTTATAAATTGGTTTTGGATTTTTAAACTGTTTCCTGTGTTTTATTTAATTACTGTTTTGTGATATTTGAATGCTTTACACTTTGTCTCCTAAGTTAAGCCTTGACGCTCGTTGCCAAGCTACCAAGGGTTGAGCTGGGATTAATTTACTGAGACCTAACTGTACCTATGTGGAGGTTAGTGGCTTGTTGCTAGGTGTAGGTACCTACCTGCCCTACCAATAACCCATTTTCCAACACCTGACATTTGTTTGGCCTAGTGTTATGATGTTGAAGTTTAGGTAAGAATATGCAAGATAGGGGAGATAATACATTTAATCATGTTTCTGTCAGGAATAATATGTCAAGTTCATGATAAATGATTGCCTTGGCTATGTCAGTGGCATGTTTAACCGCCGACTTGAAGTGTGTAACATGCACTTCAATTTTGTCACTGTTACCTGGGGATTGGTTTTGTTGTCTGGGACAAGCTGAGTCATGATTACGTTTTCCAGAATTACTTGTGTTCTTTGAATTGTGATCTACGATGATTAGTGCTTGCCAAGATCTGTATTTTTTAAATTGTGGAAGTGGGGACCTTGGAGGTACCCTGGTACAACTGCAACATGGCTTCAATGTCTTACTTGGGAAGATGATTGAGTGATCTCCTTGGCCGGGTGATAGCGTTAGAAAATCAAATGATAAGCCATGCATGCTTGTTCTGGCTAGTGTGTACGATCAAATGATTTATTGTGACTAGGTGACCAAACCTGTAGTACAATTGTTGTATATTCTTGTATGGCTATAAATTCCACATGTACATACATTGTGATTTTTAATGCGACTTGCCTGAGTTTGCCCATAATGTGCTCAAGGTGATACAGCTGGTACCTCCACTGTAGTATATGGTTTAAAATTACATCTGGGGTAGGCCCTGTGGTAGCCCCACCTAGTTGCTTTATCTTATGCTCACTCAGATATATTGTTTTCTATATATGTGGATGTGTGGTATGGCCTTTCCGAAATATGAGGTATATGTCCTCTTCAGTGGGGCTGACTGACTTATAGGTGTAAGACAGTCTTTCCTGTGCTTTCTCTGTGAGTGCTTGTTGGTTGTTCTGTCGCTAAAGCTGGTTCTGTTCTGAGGTTAGGGTAAATGAAAGTTAGGTGCAGTGTTATTGACTTTGCTCAATGGAGGTGCAAAGGGGGTGTATTCTGCCCTACCCAGAGTATTTGAAAGTCAGGTGGGTGTTGTGCATTAGTTTTCCATGACCAGCAGGTTCGTGGGACTGCCAGGCAGCTTTGACTAGATTATGGGCCTTATTACAACTTTGGAGGACGGTGTTAATCCGTCCCAAATGTGAGGGATATACCACCTACCGTATTACGAGTTCCATAGGATATAATGGACTCGTAATACGGTAGGTGGTATATCCCTCACATTTGGGACGGATTAACACCGTCCTCCAAAGTTGTAGTAAGGCCCTATGTGTTCTCTGAGGAGGAGGAGGATGACTATCTCAGTGTCTTTAGGTGAATCATAATTATAGTTGTCTTTAACTTTAAATGTCATCATGTTTAGTGAGTCTATGCTTGTGTGAGTCTGAGGGAAACTTCCTCTTGTAATTGGGCATATGTAATGTGGTTACAGTGGTGCTGTGGGAGCATCCATATCGGATAAAGGAGGCAGGACAAGTGTCACTGTTGTGGTGTTCAGAGGAGACCTTGCAATGGGGGAGAGTAGAGAATAATTACATGGTGTGTTTGATAAAGGAGGTAAGGCAAGACTCATTGTCATGTTGGTCAGTGGAATCAGTAATGGGAGTGAGTTGGGGAGTGGTAGCTGTTGATAAGCAAGAGGGGTGTATATCTGGGTTGTGGAGAGATGATCCGTCGAGTCAAGAGTGTATGAACCGTTGTCTTCTGTAGAGATGTGTGCTTTTATCATGTGGAAGATTTGGATGAATGTTTCTAGAGTTGGGTCTGAGGCTTCTATTAGAATATTACTATTCTTGTATACTGATTCTGTTGCTTCTGCCCTGAAAATGGCAGAAGGTGTGATGGATAGTTTAGTTGAAGGCCATGGGTTATTTTTATGGATAGTTTGAGGCAATGGATTTTGCTGATGTTCAACATTTTTAGGAGTGATTTAAGTGAGACTCTCCGCCAGGCTGCGTGAAACATAAAACATAGGGTCAAATTTAAGAGCTTCTTTGCTCATGCAAAAATATGTTTCTGAGAGTGTTTTGGGAAGGTCTTTTAGTAGTTTGTGTTTGATGTTCTTAGCTGCGTTCTTTGGTTGATTATTTTGAAAGAATGAAGGCATGACTTAGAAAGCCTTTTATCACTGTTTGGAGGGAGCTGTCCCCTCATGGTTCTGGTTGGAGTTAAGCTGAGCCTCGAGCTGATAGCCCCACAACCCTGAAAGAGATGTCCACCTGATTCAAAATATAACATTTTTGGTATGCCACTTACTCACAGTCTTGTTGGTGAAGCCTACCCTAACAATCCTAGCCAGAGGTGAAATATCTCTCACTTCATGAGTCCAGAGTGAGCTAATAATATATGGTCATTGTTGGGTTAAATTGTCGGGCTAGGTTGGGCCTTTTCAGATCTAATAATGCCAGGAGTTTAAAGTCTACTTATATTTGTTGATCTACTTAATATTGGGTGGGTTTTGTGGGGATTTTGGGTATGGTTGTAGTGTTTACATATACTGAGGAGATTATACTGGTATGATGGAGAGCAAAGCCTTGTGAGTATCCTTAGTATAGATAGCACCAAATGCAAATCCATGAATATGTTAAAATGCAGGCTAAGTTATCATTTCAAATGTGATCACGTATTACTTTCAACTCACAATTGCTCTTGTATAGATCTGTAGCACAAAGGAAATTGTTTGCTGGAGGCTGGGGCTTTGGTTTAGGATTACAAATACTCAGTTCAGATACCCTGAAACTATAAAATGATTAGCCCCCCCAGAGACCTTTCATGTAGGTGAGCATGTCCTCTTTCTCTTTCTATGGTGTACTGCTCCAGAGACCTTATCCTTATCTGGGGTTGAGGAAGTGCTCTTTTCCTTTTTACGACCTGAGGAGTGTGAGTCCTCTTTCTAGGACTGCTAAGTACGTGGAAATGGTTTTTCCTTTATGGTTATTAATGTTTCTGTACCAAAATGGCCACCTGTTAAATTACTCTGGGACTAAAGGAGAACCTCTATCACAGGGGGTGTTGCAGGGCTAAAACAAGCAGTGACCTACTATGCGCTCCTTGTGTTGGCACTTCAGCACAAATTACCGTCTTTGGTTTCTAACACTAGTGCCAACGGCACACCACCTCCAGAGCCAGCTAGCCAGCTAGCATTATCTCCAATGACTTTCTGACCTGCTGGAAAAAGACAAAAGAGAGCGGTGGCTGTCACATAAGCTTGGGCAGTCATGCAATTCTGAAATGCCTTTGGAGCTCCTTCTCTCTGCACTATCTGGTGTGCAATAAATTACACAGGTTATTTTACACAACAAAGCACAACTCAAAACATTAACAAGACTCTTGCATATTATGAACTGATGCTTATTTTTAATTGAGCCAATTTTTACAATGACAATTGTTGACACCTTGTAAGTCATCTATTTATTATATATAGCAACAAATTGGGCTTATTTTCCAGAGAGAGTTAGTTTGGGAGCTTCCATGGGTCTAACCATAGATGAGTAGCACTTGTATCAATCAAAAAGTCTGCTGGGTGGCTATTCACCTCACCGTATACAAATGATCTACTCTGGCCTTCATCTAGGACTGAGCTAAGCATGGAATCCTGTTCTCCCCCATAAGCGTCTTCCATGTGTCAGATGACCGGGAGCCATCCAACACTACAGTACTCATGTGTGTCAGACAGCTTCCGTGCACATGGCACTTGAATGCCTACCAGCAGGCACCAGACAGATTTATTTTAGAAAGAAACAGCCTCAGGACATGGGGGTGGCAGGGGCTGCCCAGAATGGACCTCAACCCCTTCCACAAAAAATGTCAGCGCAGTCTTTCTGCCACCTCTTCCTTTCCCAGGGTGGCAGATGGGAACAACAGGACCACTAGGCACCATGTTTCTTTTGGCAGTGTAGGTGTAGGGGCTGTAGGGGCTGCCCAAAATGGTCATGGCAATCCCCACCAACATCAATGAGCAGTCTTTCTGCCCCTTCTGGAGGCAGATGGGGATTTATAACCCTTGATCTGTCCCTCAGGGTGGGCAAAAAGCCCACTAGATACCAGGGTAAACGTTTTTTTTTTTTTTAATGGGGGGTGGGGGCTGCCCACCACAATGGGAATGGTTATGCCCCCCCACCCCAACTAAAGGGGGCAACTGTCCTTTCACCCCCCTGCAGACTAAAGCATCTCATCATAATGGGAAGAGGACATTTGACTCTTTTGGGTTTTAGTTTTAAATATGGGCCAAGAGAGCATGGCTAAATCCTAATATTCTCCCACTTATAATGGAGAGCAGTTGCATTTGACAGACTTGGGTACGCTGCCACCTGGAAAAACCTACCACACCCAGACACTTCTGAAATCTAACCATTGTGGTGTGCTTCACATGCATCACACACCATTTTCTTACTCACAATGCCCTGCAAACCTCCACTTTGACTCCAATCACACATTTGCCGTACATTTCAGTAAGGGAAACTTCCAGAATCTGCAGGAATTCACAAACTTTCAACCACCCAGCATTGCCCCATTTGTACTGATAATGACTCTGCCCCATTTGTGTGAGTGCCCAAAGCAGTCAGCCTAAAAACATATGAAAAAAACCTGCCCTTTTGGACTCTTTTTGGTTCCCCGTCAATTTCAACATGTTTATGGCCCTTCCTTGTCACAGGCACTTAGCCCATCTGGACAAGTGAGGTATCATTTTATCATGAGATCAAGGGGAATGCTGGTTGGTAGGAAATGTGTGGCTCCACTCCGATTCCAGAATTTTCCATCACGGAAATGTGAGGTAAATGTGTGTTTTAGTCAAAGTTTGAGATTTGCAAGTGATTACGGATAAAATAACCTGGTCAGAGCCACACTTGTCACCCCACCCTGGATTTGCCTAGGTGTCTAGTGTAAAAAAATCTATAGGTTTGCTAGTTTTCTCTAGGTGCTAGCTGAGGCACGTCCCAAAAACCACAGCTGCCCACTTTGCGAAAAACAGGTCAGTTTTGCATGGAAAAATGTTTACTATTAAACACCTTGCAAAAACGGGTCACTTTAGCATGGACAAATTTGATGTATCCATGTTACGTTTTGAGCCATTTCCTGTCACGGGCACTAGGCCTACTATCACAAGTTAGGTACCATTTTTCTTAGGAGCCTTCCAAATGTAAGACAGTTTGTAAGAAATAAGTCATTTTTAGAAATGCCCTCTAGTCCACATCCTAGTATGGGTAACCTCAAATTCAGAGATGTGCAAACCACTGCTTCTAAACTCCATATCTTGTGCCCATTTCTGAAATACATAGGTTTCCTTGATATCTAATTTTCACTTTTTTTATTTTACCAAACGAACAACTGTATACCCAGTGCACAATGAAAACCATGGCAAGATGCAGCTCAGTTATTGGCTCTGGGTGCCTGGGGTTCTTGATGAACCTGCAAGCCCTACATATCCTCAACTCCAGTTCAATATTTTTTATTTCAACTGTTACTTTATTTGAGAAACCCTTGAAGGATCTACAAAAATGACCCTTTGCTGAATTCAGAATTTTGTCTACTTTTCAGAAATGTATAGCTTTTTGGTATTCATCATTGATTTCATACCCATTTCTACCACTAACTGGAAGGAGGTTGATAGCGCAAAAAATAGAAAAATGGGCTATGTCCCAGTAAAATGCCAAACCTGTGTTGAAAAAAATTATTTTTCTGATTCATGTCTGCCTGTTTCCAAAAGCTAGGAAAATTGTGAGTTTAGCAGTGCAAATCCTTTGTGATGTCATCTGCAATGAAAAAAACACACTTCCTTCTGCAGCACTTTTTCCCATTTTTCTAAAAAAACTAAACAAATTTAGCTGTATTTTGGCTACATTTTTGGTACCTCCCAGGGGAATCCACATACCCTGGGTACCTTTAAAATCTCCAGGATTTTGAAAAAAAGACCTCAAATTTGGCATGGATAGCTTATGTGGACAAAAGGTTAAGGGGGCCTAAGCACGAACTACCCCAAATAGGCAAAAGAGACTTAGCACCAGTGAGAGAGGCTTAGCAGCAAAAGGATTAAGTCATTGTGCTTTGCTCAGTCTAATACGAACTCTAAGTGCTGCAGCAATTTAATTTCTTTTTTATTAATTATTGGAGAATTTTGTTAAAAACAAGAATTTGGTTGAGAATACTACATTCTGTGCATCCTCTCAGCCCTGCCCCTCACCTTCTTCTCTCCTTCTTCCTCCTGGTACAACTTCTCCGACACCTTCATTGACTTCATCACACCACTTACCTGTGAGGCAAGCAATTGCAAAGACCTTGTGGGCTTCAACTCAAAAGCTTTCATTGAAGGACTTACAAACCTAAACATCGGCCTCACCCAACGAGTAAAGAAACATACCTACATCACTGAAAACCTGATGGACCCTTCTTTCACCACTTTCAACAGCAAACAAATCAACAGACCCATACCACTCTCCTGAATAGACCAAGCTTTAATCAAGTTCATTAATCTTATCCCATTCACACACATACACACACACACACACACACACACACACACACACACTACCTCAGACCAGCCCACCAAAGCTAGAATAACATCACTGACAAGAACTAGAACACTGCTCTCAATACCTCTGACCAGAAAACCTCAACCACCTCCTGAAGCTGACAAGAATTTCAGCAATGTGATCACCTCCTGCTCTAATTTACAAGCCCCTCTCAGGCACAGCATTACAACAAGATCCAGAACCAGACCATTTGTTACATGGAAGAATTTAAGCTTATGAAATGCCACTGCTAACGACTGGAGCTCAGCTGGAGAATAAGGAAGTAAAATACTGTAGGAAAGTACCCTCTTTTTGGTATGTTACCACCAGGGGACAAAGAAGGTGGAAATGGAGGCCCATGCAGCACGACACAAAGGGATCCCACGCCACAGGAGAACCACTCAGGAAGCTGCGTGTCACAGGATGGAGGGCTGGGGGCCTAAGCTGTGTTGAACTTCTTGAAAGGTCGCACATAAGCCTTGGCACCTGCAAGGTAAGCAGTGCATGGGGGTACTGTCTTGCAAGCTCTTACCTCCACCAAAGTTGGACAGCTGGAGCTTGGGACGCTCGGGGTCACTTTAGTCTACCACCTGTGTTGCTGGATCTATGTTTGTTTTCTTGAGAGGGGATCCACTCCACCAGTCGTCGTTGCAGAGTGGTGCGTCAAACCACAGGAGATCCCTTTGGTTTTTCTGGTGCAGGCTGAAGGCAGGAAGTCCTCGGAGGATGCACGACCTGGAAACTGTTGCATTTGCTGGCAGGACCTGCAGATACAATGTTGCAGAAGTCCTCTTTGCTTCCTTGTTGCAGTTTGTAGAGTTCCTGGAGGGCTCAGCTGCAGTTTCTTCAGTAGAAGATAAAATAAAGGATGGGGAGGATTCCTGCTGGAGTTTTGAAATCCGAATCTGAAGAAACGCCGAGAGGAAAGACCCTAAATAGCCCTGAAAGCGGGATTGGTCACCTAACCAGGTAAGCACCTATGGGGGGGGGCTCTGATGTCACCTGCTGGCACTGGCCACTCAGATGCTCCCAGAGTGCCCCACCACCTTGGAATCCATGATGGCAAAACCCAGGGACACTTTGGAGGAGCTCTAGGCACCACCCCTGGGGTGGTGATGGACAGGGGAGTGGTGACTTCCCTTTCCTGTGTCTAATTTCACAGCAGAGCAGGGACTGGGGGTCCCTGAACCAGTGTAGATTGGATTATACAAGGAGGGCACCATTTGTGCCTTTCAAAGCATTTCCAGAGGCTCTGGGAGGCTACCCCTCCCATGCCTGTGACACCTATTTCCGAAGGGAGAGGGTGCAACACCCCTCTCCCCAAGCTAATCCTTTGTTCTTTCTTCCTGGGCTTGTGCTGCTCAAGCAACAGGAGGGCAGAAACCTGTCTGTGAGGTGGTAGCAGCTGGGGGCTGCCTGGAAAACCTCAGAAGATGGCAATTCTCGGGGTCCACTGTGGAGCCCCCAGAGTGCATGGGATTGGTCTCTGTTGTTGTTTGACTATGCGCCTGTGGCCTTTTTCTGCAGCCAGACAGTGTTCTTTTGCCATAGGCTTCTATGTGTTTTTGTTCTCCATGCCTCCCTGCTCACTATTGTTATTTGACCATGTGGCAAGTAGCCATTTTGTGCAAACAGCCAGGGTGCTTTTAGCCAGAAGCCTGCATGCCTCTTTGCTTGCTATTGTTGATTTATGTGGCCAGAGGCCATTTTGGGTAGCTAGCCAGTGAGCTTTTGCCATAGGCTTACATGTGGTCTTTGTTTTCCATACCTCCTTGCTCGCTGTTGTTGTTTGACCATGTGGCTGGCGGCGGCCATTTTGTGTAGCCAGCTAATGTGCTTTTGCCATAGGCTTGAATGTGTTTTTTGCACTGCAGGCCTCTATGCTCGCTGACCTATGGCTGGTCGGCCAGTTTCTGTAGCCTGTCAGTGTGGTTTTTCCATTGACTTTCATGTGTTCTTCGTTCTCCATACCTCATTGCTTGTTGTTGTTATTTGACCATGTGGCCGGTGGCTATTTTGTGTAGCCAGCCTGTGTGCTTTTGATATTTTCTTGCAAATGTTCTTTGCTCTCAATGTCTCCTTGCTCGCTGTTGCTTGACCATGTAGCCTGCAGCCATTTGTGCAGCCAGCCAGTGTGATTTTGCCATAGGCTTGCATGTGATATCAGTTTATTAATATGTTGGAGAATCATTGTAATATATGTATTTTTATGACCATGATTATGATGAATTTGCATTTTCCATCTGGACCTCCTTGTCTCCCAATAGGCTTCTTATACTCCCACTCGCAATTCATTTCCATTTTTTTATTTTAATTTTTAATTTAATTTTTTAATTTAATTTTATTTTTAATTTCTTAATTTAATCTTTGTATTTCATTTGAATGTTTATATTCTTTCATTTTGTCCAAATCCATCTACCCCCTGACTGCCAGAGGCACAGCAGCATTCATTTATTTAGGTATTATTCAATTTCTTCCTTGACACCCTTCCTGCCATGGAGTACGTGCACTGCACACACACCAGCATCATTCATTTTTTCATAATTATTACATTCCCCTCCAAACCACCGTGTTTGCCACAGGTGCACACTAGCCTTCATTTTATTAAGGATTTTTCCATTTACCCATGCACCTCCCTGACTGTCATAGGTGACTCTTTTAGAATAGATGCACATAAAGCAAAGTGTTATATCTGTGTGTTCTGCTATCCTGATTGGAAAATCAATTTTGTTTTATGGTGGTGTGGTTTGACATTAAAATGGTTGAATAAATTGTTAATTATTACCTAAGTAACGAACCACAACAAATTATATTGCCTTTATCTGTACTAATTCAAACTTCAACAATGCCATGTTTCACTAAATGTTTTTCTTACTTGTTTTCTTTTAGGTGATCAAAACTCATAGAACTGTCAAACAGAAAGACTGTCCAAAATACGTGACCACACAACACAACGTCAATCCTCCAATCTCTTCTGCTTGTGCAGCTCAATGTTACTGCCAACTGACAGTTTTAAAATGGCCCCAAACAAAAGGTGCTACCAAAAAAGTGTTCTGTGAAAAGAAGCAGCTTTCCACCACTGGTGTGCCAACCACAACCTTTCTTGGGTGACTTGTGCCTGCCACACTGGCATCTGCCACACTGGCACTCCTGCATCACCTGCACCAACCCCAAACCTACGTTCATGCCTATATCTGTCAGCCAGGCAGCCACTGCAATCATGGCGATGCTAACAAGCAGTGACTTTGAATTGGATTTGTCCCTTTTTGTCCCTTTTGTAAAGTAGTATACCCAGTTGTTTCAGGAAACAGAGCAAAGTGGACAGCAGCCACAGCCAGCAATAGTAGATATTACAGATATTACAGAAGTTTAACTTCCTGATGAGCAAGAACCTCCCCTTTTAGATTCATTGGCTCCCAGATCTCCAGCGAGAAAAAAGAAGGGTACTCCACCATCTTCTCCAAGCACCCCTTCTGATGATGATGATCTGGACTGGACCCCGGCAGAGTACAGCTAGGAGAGGCAAGGGAAAAGGAAGGGGATGAGGAAGAGAATGACAACACCAGCAGACCGAGTCCAGTTGCTGGTTGCAGTCAGTCTTTGATGTCCCTGAGGCTGCAGGAGAACAGGGGGAATCCCAACAAGCCCTTGGAGTTACTCTGGGTTCAGATCAGAGGGGCCCAGAAATTTGTCAACATGGTAGAGATCAGCAGGCATCAGGGTAACCCATGAAAGCAGAGAACAGTCCTTCTTGGAAAGCAGTTCAGCAGAGTGGCACTCCTTGTAGCACAGCAGGCCTTACTCCTGGCAGAGTTCTTCACATGTCCAGTAGTATACTGATTTGGTAGGGTCAGAGGCCCAGTAGTTATAATTAAATGTGCCTTTGAAGTGGAGGTGACTTCAAAGAAGGGTCTTTGAAGTGCACTGATTTCCCTTCTTCCTCAGCCTTGGCTCCAAACTGTCAGTAGGTGGCAATCAGCCCTTTGTGTGATGACAGGCACTTCCTATTCAGTCTCAGCCCCCACCACCCTTCCTGCCCAGGAAGAAGCATCAGAATGTAGACAAATGCAGATGAGAGCTCAGACACACCTACCCTTCCTGTGCTTGTGGCTATCTAGAGGGAATGTGCAAAGTGTAGCTGTGACTCACTCCACCTGTGTATTGGAGACAGGCTGCAGCAGGCACACAGACCTGTAAGAGCAGAGAAATGTCCATTTTCTAAAAATGGCAATTTCTAAAATAGTAATGTTAAAGACGACTTTACCATTAATTACCAGAATGTATCATTGACATTGCAATGATATGAAACATGATGCATATACTTGTTTGTGATCAGGAATTATGGCTTTAAAGTATATTAAGGGATTCCCAATGCAGGCATATGAGAGGACTAGGCCTCACAGTAGTGAAAAACAACTTTGGGAGATTTTCAATAGCAGGAAAAGTCAAACTTAAAAGTACATGTCCTACCTTTCAGTTACATAGCACCCAGCCCTGTGGGCTATCTAGGACATACCATAAGTGTGACCTATATGTAATAAAATGGAAGTTTAAGGCTTGTCAAGGAGAGCTTAAGCCTGTGTGTGAAACTGCACACCCAGGCTCTGCAACGGCAGGCCTGAGACATGTTTGAAGGGCTACTTAAGTCGGTGGCACAATCAGTGTTACAAAACCTTTACCTCTACTCTATAAAACATTTCCAGTTTGCATAAATTGAATACCAACTCTGCACTCCAACAACTTGGGTGTCTGAATTTCCTTCAACAAAATCATAGTCAAAACCAGGACTTGACATATGTGGAACTTTCTTTCCACTTTTCTGGAAATACTTCATTTGTACTACCATAAACTTTTCCTTGAGATTTATCTGTTTAGCATCAACACAATGAGTACAATACTGCTCAAACTTAAATATTTAATCAAATGATTTGGTATACCAACACATTATGATTTTCTTAGTATGAAAACTAATTTCTGGGTGTAAACCCAACACAAATACTGATACAAATCTACAAGCACCTTCTTTTGTGAAGTCTTCAACTTTGCTGTAATATCCATAAATTTATTACAATCTTTCCTAATATGCATGCACCAATTCTTTACACACCTGTGTTACCCTCATAATGTTTAACCAATTTATTTCTCTCAGTGGAACTTTATTCTTCAGAAATTCAATAACCCACAACTTGGGATGAACTATTTTGGGAAGATGCCATTGACGGTTCTGTACCAGGCAAATTAACAATACTTTTGCATTCAATCCACAAATATTTAGAGAAAATATTCACAAGTAATGTGTTCAAATTTATCCAAAGCACTTTTGAAATTGTGACAATCCTTTCACCATCTGTATACCACTTATCTGGTTCTTCTCTAGGTTTTGTAGCATTTTTTGTAAATGTCAGGAGATCACATCTGTCAAAGGTATCTGCCCTTGTCCCTCTATTTACTTCTCTCAATTGACGTCTACAGAGCTGTGTGTGAACTCAAATAAGTTTATGATATACATATATTAATAATGGCTGGATGATAATATAAAGCCTCTTGCCACCAATGCCTCTTTCCTCCAACTGTCCACTTACAAGTTTCCAGATGGAATCCCTCACTTATATTCTAATGCTGACATTCTACACCCACCGTCATGCAGCATAAGACCTAACACATCCTTCCCCTTAAAACATTAAAAGATATATTCTGTGAATTCCCACAGCTATAACTACAATATTCAAAGTAATCAATATACCTATAAACATATGCCGAATAACAAATATACATGAAGTGGCATAGACATAGAATTTGAGAAAGCAAAATAACTGAATAGTTCTAAACTCTTTTTGGAATATCAAGAATGTAATCTTGATACTTGTTCAGTAACTTCTTCTTCCTTTGTTCAGAGAGTCCTTTACTCACACCTTCATGCCTTTTATCGCTGACTTTTAAATAAGTTTTTATTTTCTACCTTCATCTTATGAACAAAAGACAATTTTTCTTTATTTCACCACTTGCCATCTTCCACCGTTGCCACATATTTATGAAAATGCAATACCTTATTAGGTGTTCAAAACGTTGACTCCTCTGTGGGAGAATGCAAAATTTGTAATTCTTACGTAATCCCCCACATTTATGCAAATTGTTTTTTTTTGCTTTTCCAGATATCTGTTTTGTGCTTGTATTCTCTTATCACACACCTACTCTGTCTTATTATTATTAATAGAGAAATCCCCATCCAATGCCTTGTTAATTTTGCCGCTGGAACTCTGCTCCTCAACAACACAATGGTGGCACATCAATGTCTGCACTGGGTATGGAGCGTACTGCCCATAATACCTTCTTGAGTTCCAATTTACAGTTCAATTCATTAACTCTAGCTAACTGTACATTGTCAATGATGACCCTATTAAATCTTTCTACAAGACTACAAGGCCATTACTTCTTGGATGATATAAGGATGTTCTGGTATGTTTGATTCCTACACATTTCATAAAATCAGAGAACTGGTCAACTGTAAATTGACAACCTTTGTCCATTAGAATTTTATCAGGAAATCCCTCTTTGTCAACAGCTGATTCCAGGAATTCAGTGACCTTAGTGGTGTTGACTACTTTTACACAGTTCAATTCAGGCCAACTGCTATAGTAATCTATTAAAACTATGCCATATTCCAACAACCCTTCAGACAGTACTATGGGACCATAAGAGTCTATAGCCAAGTTGCTCCACGGTTCGCTGGGAACATTTATAGCTTTGATTGGGGTAGGCAATGTGACTTGAGACTTGTCGCTAACAGCGCACATCATAAAATCCCTCACATAATGTTCTACACTTCAAACCGACTCTGACCACCAAATATTTTTACTTATTGTCTTTTTCATTGCAACCATGCCTATGTGTCATTCATGAGATAAGGCTAGTACTTCGTTCCTTATACCTTCTGGTATCACCAACATATTAGATTCAATCAAGATACCATTGACTATGGATAATTCTACAAAAATGTGCTTGTACAGGTCACTTAGCTTCCCAAGATTTTTCCATTCAGTCCAGCCTTGTAAAGTGCCTTGCTTAATTTCTTTCATCTGTACTTCTGTGTCAGATGCAGTGTCCCATTCCCCTTCTGTAATGGCACCTTCTGAATGACCTTCCACTGTGCATACTAGCTCAGTATAATTCTCAGTCCATCCTTCACTTTCAACACCCACGCTCGGAGCAGGAAGGCAAGAAAGGCAACCTGCGAGCAGTTTTTTTGCTCGGGCTTATACGCAACATGATAATCATATTTTGTAATCTGTATTGCCAATTAGCTATCCTTGGAGTAGCTGGTTCACCATCCTGTGTTGTAAATAGCTGTTCTGAAAGTTTATGATCCACTCTAACAGTGAAATGTGTGCCCCACAAATATGGCTTGAAATGAGCAATTCCCCACCAAAATGCTAATGCTTCTCTTTCTATCACAGAGTGAGAAGACTCTGCTTCCCTATAACTGCGAGATGCAAATGCCACCACTTCCCCTTTACCTTGCCTTCGTTGGAGTAACACAGCATCAAGACCTCTTAGCCTGGCATCAGTCATGATTATTGTCTCATCCCTGGTGTCAAATGGTTTCAATGGGATGGCATGCATAATTTCTTAGTTTATTCATTCAAATTCGAAGTTATAATATATACTCCATTCAAATTTTACTTTTTTCTTCAAACGATTCCTCATCTTGTATGTTTTGTTTTTCCTGCACATCTGGGAATGAATCTGGTATATAATTCAATCAATTCTGTGAAGGATGTTAGTTGATCCTTATTTTCTGGTGCTTGAAAGTCCCACTAGCATTAATTAGACTTGCTTTAGGTTCCACCCCCTCTGCTGACAATTTGTATCCTAAATAGTCAATAATTGGTGTGTTAAATTTGCATTTGCTCTCACTGAGACTAACACCTCTCTAATTTAAAATGGAAAAAAATTGATTTAGTCTTTTATCATGTTGTGTTTGGCTTTCCCCAAAAAATTAGCACATACTCTTGCAATGCAACAATACCTTTGAGCTCTTTGAACAAACTCTCCATGGCCCTCTAAAATACAGCAGAAGCCAAAGCTAGCCCAAATGGAATAAGTTTAAATTGGAATAATCATTCTGTTGTTATGAAAGAAGTAAATTGTCTAGATTCAGGATGAAGATTAAGTTGATGGAACACAGATGTCATGTCTAATAAACTGAAAATCTAGCTTTCTCAAAGCAGATAACATCTCAGTAATGTTGGAGGATGAAGATCAACCCATATTTGGTCATTAAGATTGCGCAAATCTACGCACATACAAATAGAGCCATTACTTTTTCGAGCTATAACATTAGGGGCAACCCAGTTAGATCATTCGACCCTTTCAATAACATCTTGTTCATATTGTTTCTCTAATTCTTTCTCTAGTTCTGCTTGCAAAGTTAAAAGTACCCTACAAAGTTTGTGCACCTTGGGATTTGCCTTCTCAACCAGTTCAGTCTTGTGGGTAAAACTCTTAAATATCCCAAGTTTTTCCTGGAATACTTCAGGATACACAGGCTCCCATCAATTATTTTTAGTTTTGATAGGCAAACTTGTTGGTAATCCTTACTTAGGACTACTTGAGCACTAATGGGAATGGAGATCCAGAATCTGTCATTACACTTACTTAATTTCCATCAATGAGTATATTGCAAAAGGGTCTTTTTACTTTGTCTAAGGACACACCACACACAGCATCATTATGCCTATAATTTTTGGACATGTCATTAATTGTTAATACCTCAAACTCATTACTAGTTGTGTTGTCATTATCATATGCTGTACTGTCTCCCGCTCTATGATCTTTGCTAGATAATGTTTTTCTTGATGACCTACATACCCTAGCAAAATCCTCCTTTTTCATGCACTTAGCACATAATTTGTCTATGGAAGGACATACAGTTGCATTTCCAAAGTAAGATGTACTACCACATCTATAACATTCCAATTGTCAGAAGTTTCCCTTTTTGGCGGCTTTTTCAGACAACTTATCTACTCTTTCTTTCTTTTTGGTTTTCTTATTTTTCCCTTTGGCGACTAATACACTTTGTTGTTGTCTTTTAGACTCCAATATATTAATTTGTTCCTCATACAACACTGTATTCTCTATTCTGGTCACAATTTCCACTGCTTTATCCAATGTTAAATTTGGAGTTGATAATAAGATTTCTTGTGCCTTCTTATAGTTAGTTTTTTCAACTAGTTGATTCCTTATAATTTCCTTTTCACAAGCTTTGTATTCACAAGCTACTGCCAAAATCATTAAAGCCCCCACACAACTTGCAGCAGATTCACCTCTTGTTTGAACTCATTTGTAAAATATGTGCCTTTCCATCATAGCATTTTTACATGCCATAAATCTGGTGTCAAGAGATTTGATGTCTGGGGCATATTCATTGACACCCCTATCTCCTTCACCTTCTCCTAATACAACGACCTCTTGTGGAATGTGTTTTTTTTATTATTTTTTTATTATTTTATTAAAGGTATAGAGCAGTACAAATATATAGTGAATATTTTCACAATTTTCCCCCTTTTCACATTAAATATTTCTGTAATAGATATATACACGAATGGAATCTGACAACAATTTCTGGCCCAGTAATTTTGACATTATAAGCACATTCGGGATGATAGTCTTGCAGCAGATGAACAATGAATAGGGGCGTCTTATGAATTAAGAGTGGTGGAAGATAGAGAGAAAAGAGGAAGGGAGGGTTGGGGGAGATAGGGGAGGAAGAGGAATTGCTGGGTGTGAGGACTATTGGATGTATAGAGAAGGAGGGATTATTGTCCCCATGTCAGCCGTAATTCTCCGTCCGTCGTGGCTTCCCCCTCGGGGACGGTCAGTTTTAGGATTTGGGCCTTTTTTTGTGATATAGGATAATACGAGAGTAAGGGTTCCTGCCTCTATTGGGGGTTGGTTCCGAGAAGAAGTTGTATAGGAGAGGGGGTGATGAGGCCGTCCAAAGCGGCTTATTAATTATTACAATGGGGGTTATTACAACGTTGGAGGAGGTGTTAATCTGTCCCAAAAGTGACGGTAAAGTGACGGATATACCACCGGCCGTATTACGAGTCCATTATATCCTATGGAACTCGTAATACGGCTGGTGGTATATCCGTCACTTTACCGTCACTTTTGGGACGGATTAATACCTCCTCCAAAGTTGTAATAACCCCCAATGTCTTTTTTAAGTTATACGTTCTTCTTGCGTGTTTTGGTGTCCTGGAATAGGTTAAATTATGTGGGGGGGAGACCCGGAGAAGATGTTTGCTTGTTCAATCCAGAGTCTAATGTGGTCATCTAAGTGGGGTAACTGGAAAGTGAAGGACGAAAAGGGAGAGAGTGGGGTGAGCAGTCATATAAGAGAGGGGAAAAATAGAGGGGGAAGGTGTAAGGAAGTAAGGCATTATGGCCCTCATTCCAACCCTGGCGGTCTATGACCGCCAGGGTGGATGTCGCCAGAAGCACCGCTAACAGGCTGGCGGTGCTTCATTTGGTATTACAGCCGCGGTCGCCCAGCCGGGTCCGGCGGTTTCCCGCCGGATTACCCCCAGCTGGGAGAATCCTGCAGCGCCACCATGGGGATTCCGACCCCCTTCCCGCCAGCCTGTTACTGGCGGTTTTCACCGCCAGCAACAGGATGGCGGGAAAGGGTGTCGTGGGGCCCCTGGGGTCCCCTGCACTGCCCATGCCACTGGCATGGGCAGTGCAGGGGCCCCCTAACAGGGCCCCAGCAGGATTTTCACTGTCTGCTTAGCAGACAGTGAAAATCGCGACGGGTGCAACTGCACCCGTCGCACCCCTGCAACACCGCCGGCTCCATTCGGAGCCGGCTTCTATGTTGCAGGGCCTTTCCCGCTGGGCTGGCGGGTGCTCCCTTGGCGGGCGCCCGCCGGCCCAGCGGGAAAGTCAGAATGGCCTCCGCGGTCTTCTGACCGCGGAGCGGTCATTTGATGGGGTAAGTTTGGCGGGCGGCAACCACCGCTCGCCAAACTTGGAATGACCCCCTATGTGTTATAAGGGGGATCATTATTTCTCTCAAACCTTTGGTCATTGGCCCTCCGCCAGCTGCTTTATGACTTTATCAAAAATGGATGCCAGACTTCCTCAAATTGTTCTGTTTGGTCCTGTAGGTTATAGATCACTCATTCATGGGTGGCTGTTTGATACATGGCAGTCATCCATTCTGCCGGTGTGGGGGCAGTACTAGCCCTCCAGTGCCGGAGCAAACATATTTTGGCCGTGGCAAATGCAGTGTGTAGTTTTTGGGCACGTGTTAGGGAGGGGAACTGGCGTATGTCATGTAGGAGAATTAGTGATGGAGGAGTCGGATTTGGGATCTGGATAACATCCAGCAGGGTATGGCGTACTGCATCCCATAGGGGTTGTATCGCCGGACATTGACATAGGATGTGGAGTAGATCGCAATGGGGTTCTATACATCTCCAGCACTTTGCATGCGTTATCAGTCCTGCCCTAAAAAGTTTAATGGGGTCCAGTACCAATCTTGTAGAACTTTAAATAGGCAGAATTTCAGTCGAGCTTCGCGTACTCCCCTGTCTAGGGATTGTAGTATGTCTGACCATTCTTCTTCTGTGTAGGTTAACCAAAGTCTATCCTGCCATTTTAAACGTAGACGTTCAAGAAGCGGTTGCGAGTAGAGATGATTTGTTAGTTGGGCATAAAGGCCCGCCAAAACGCCTTTGTGTAGGCCCCATTTCTGAAGATAAGTAACAATGGGTGAGGTTTTACACCTCCATGGGGGAGCCCCTAACGAGCTGAGCATACAATGTTTAAGCTGCAGGTATCTCCATTCTTGATTACTATGGATGCCGAACTCCTCTTGGAGAGAGGCGAAAGTTCGTAAATTATTTCCGTCTATTATATGGGATATGTTATGGATTCCTGCCTCTGACCATTGGGGCCACGAGAGGGGGCTCCCTCCTATTTTTATGTTTTTGTTCCCCGCTATAGGGGCCTGGCCGTGAAGAGAGGGATGTATGTCCAGCAGGCGATGGGCTCTGCGCCATGCTGTGTCAGTGGCTTTGAGGATGGGATTAGGCGGGGAAGGGTGGTCGGTGTATATCGCTCCCATTGTGTGTTGTCCTCTTAGGAGTCTCTCTGTGACCACCCATTGTGGTGGATCCGGCGTATCTGTGAAAGTTGTAAAACTAATAAGTATTGTTCTATTGAGGGTAGGCCTGCACCTCCATAGGGACGTCGGGCTAGGATAGTTGCCGGCTTCAGTCTCGGGCGTAGGGAGCCCCACACAAAGGCTCTCATAGATGCGTCAATCGAACGGAGTATAGGGAGGGGTACCTGCAGGGGGAGCATGCCCAAGACGTATGTAAAGCGTGGTAATGTAGTCATTCTAACTGCCTGTGTCCTTCCCCACATAGACAGACCCAGTAATGATCATTTAGCAAAATCCTGTTTCATTTTTGATATAAGGGGATCTAGGTTATCTCTAACTATATGTTCCAGGCCTCGGTTGATATACGTTCCTAGGTATTTGAGGCGAGTCGGCGTCCATTGGAATGGCAGACCATGCATTGCTGCTCTCGTTGTCATGTGGGATAGAGGCAGTGCTTCACTTTTGTCCCAATTTACCCGGTATCCAGATAGAGGCGAAAATTCCTCCATGGTGGAAAACAGTGTGGGTAAGGATGTTTCTAGGTCAGTCAGGGTTAATAGGATATCGTCTGCATAGAGGTAAATTTTGGATAAGCCTCCGGTTATTTGGATACCTTTTATCTGTTGGGAGTTCCGTATGGTAGCTGCCAAGGGTTCCATGGCCAATAGGAATAGGAGTAGCGACAGGGGACAGCCCTGACGAGTGCCTCTTCCAATGGGGAAGGGGTCTGATAAGAAACCCCCACAGTTAACCTGTGCTGAAGGATGGTCATATAATAAACGTACTTTAGAGATGAAGGGGGTCATTCTGACCCCGGCGGTCTCAGACCGCCGGGGCCAGGGTCGGCGGAAGCACCGCCGACAGACCGGCGGTGCCCCGCAGGGCATTCTGACCGCGGCGGTTCGGCCGCGGTCAGACTAGGAAAACCGGCGGTCTCCTGCCGGTTTTCCGCTGCCCTACAGAATCCTCCATGGCGGCAGAGCGCGCTCCGCCGCCATGGGGATTCTGACACCCCCTACCGCCATCCTGTTCCTGGCGGGTCTCCCGCCAGGAACAGGATGGCGGTAGGGGGTGCCGCGGGGCCCCTGGGGGCCCCTGCAGTGCCCAGGCCAATGGCATGGGCACTGCAGGGGCCCCCGTAAGAGAGCCCCACATTGTATTTCAGTGTCTGCTTTGCAGACACTGAAATACGCGACGGGTGCCACTGCACCCGTCGCACCTTCCCACTACGCCGGCTCAATTCCGAGCCGGCGTCCTCGTGGGAAGGTTGATTTGCCCTGGGCTGGCGGGCGGCCTTTTGGCGGTCGCCCGCCAGCCCAGGGCAAATCCCAAAATACCCTCAGCGGTCTTTCGACCGCGGAGCGGTATTTTGGTGGGGGAAGTCTGGCGGGCGGCCTCCGCCGCCCGCCGGACTTAGAATCACCCCCGAATTGTTCCCCTAGGCCAAAGTGTTTCATGGTGGTGAAGAAATAGGGCCATTCGATGCGGTCGAATGCTTTCTCTGCGTCTAAGGATAATGCAAGGGCTTCATGGAGCATATTTAGAGCTTCCAGTAGTGTATGATAGAAAGTGCGCATATGGTTTCTGGAGGTGTGGCCGGGCACAAACCCCACTTGGGTGTAATGGATCAAAGATGGTATCACTTTACGCAGGCGTGTTGCTAGGATGCTGGCTAGGAGTTTGACGTCTCCATTCAAGAGGGAGATAGGGCAATAGCTACCGCAGAGGAGGGGATCTTTCCCTGGCTTAGGCAGAACGACAATTGTGGCCCTATTGGATAGAGCTCCTAAGGAGCCTTCCTGACATGCTTCGGTTAGTGCTCCATGGACTGCATTGATTGCCTCTTCCCCACCCCAGTTATAGAATTCCGCAGGGAATCCGTCCTCTTCTGGAGATTTATGATAGGGGAGGATTGTTACAACTTGTGTTATCTCCTCTCTGCTTATATCACCGTCTAAAAGGGTTCTGCCTGCTTCTGACAAGCGGGGTAGGTTGGCCGTCCTTAGAAATGTCTCTATCTGTGTCTGATCAGACGCCGTTTCCGGCGTGTAAAGGTGCCGGTAGTACTTAGCAAATTCATTCACGATATCTTGTGGACGAGTTAGCACTGCCCCAGATGGGGATGTTATAGCCGGAAATGATGGAAGCTGCCTCTCTTTGTCGGAGCTGGGCCGCTGGGAGGCGTCCTGCTTTCTCTCCTTTGTTCGTCATGACGGTCTCGCAGTTTTTGTAGTGCGAATTCTGCCTGGGACGTGAAGAGTTCATTGTGTGCTATTCTGGCTTGTTCGAAGGAGCGACGTAGTCTAGGGGACGGTTGGGTAGTATACTGTTTAGTGAGATTCTGGATTGTGGTCTCTAGGATGATTTGACCGGCAATTCTGTCTTTGTTGGCCAATGCCGCGTCTCGCATCATATTGCCTCTCAGTGTCGCCTTTGCCGCTGCCCCTAAGATCCTTTTGGAGGTCACAGTACCTTTGTTCTCTGTCATATATGTAGATAAGTGTGCTCTTAATTGTTCCTTCCCTTGGGGGGAGCGATATCTGCGCACAGCAAGGCGCCACGGTTTTCGGCCCGGGGAGGACAGGCCTATCTGAATCAAAGTTTGTACTGGGGAGTGGTCTGAAAGGCCACTGTCCAGAATACTGGAATCCAGCACTCCGGGGATTACAGTGTGTGACACCAGAAAGTAGTCCAAGCGTGATTGGGTGCCATGGATGGCTGATAAAAAAGTGTATTCCTTGTCTTTCGGGTGTTGTATTCTCCAACAGTCCACTAGGCCGACGTCCGTCGTTATGTCTGTCAGGAGAGCTCTGTCGTGGTTGTTGCCTATCTCAATGGGGCCTGTCCTGTCCAGTATTGCGTCTTGGGCAAGGTTCCAGTCTCCCCCGATTATATACCGGGCTGTCACGATTTCTGTCAAGATGCGATTTAGTTGTAGGAAGAATGTGCGTTTTGAACCGGTTGGTGCATAGTCGGAGCCCACGCATAAGAAAGTGTTCCCTATTTTTAGTTTAACGAATGCGTATCTTCCTTCTGTATCGCTCCATGTTTTAATGATTCTAATCGGGAGAGATTTTCGTATTAGTATCGCCACACTTGCGAGGTGTGCTGCTCCCAGGTTCTTGGTTCGCTTGGCAGCAGCTATGAACGACCCTCCCTACCCAGTCCCGCTTAAGATTGTCGGATTCTAAAGTATCAAGGTGGGTCTCCTGTATTAAGACAATGGTGGTCATTCCAACCCTGGCGGTCCATGACCGCCGGGTTGGAGGACCGCGGGAGCACCGCCGACAGGCCGGCGGTGCTCCAATGGGCATTCCGACCGTGGCGGTAAAGCCGCGGTCGGACCGGCAACACTGGCGGTCACCCGCCAGTGTACCGCCGCCCATTGGAATCCTCCAAGGCGGCGCAGCTAGCTGCGCCGCCGAGGGGATTCCGACCCCCCCTACCGCCATCCAGTTCCCGGCGGTCCGACCGCCGGGAACCGGATGGCGGTAGGGGGGGTCGCGGGGCCCCTGGGGGCCCCTGCAGTGCCCATGCCACTGGCATGGGCACTGCAGGGGCCCCCGTAAGAGGGCCCCTAAATGTATTTCACTGTCTGCTGCTCCTTAGCTAGTTCTGTAGAGGGCAGGTCCGATTCCTCTCGGGGCTCACGTGTTGTCGGGATGGTCCCTATTGGTGGGGGCAGAGGGGGGCCGGGAGTGGGAGGGCAGTTGACAGTCGGCTATCCGCATGTTAATGACAATGAGATGCGTAGGGATCCTGGCTGTGTATCGAGGGTCAGGGGGTAAGTCTAACACTTATTGCCGATGGGTTGTGATGGTTGTCATGATGTGTTTATTCGTTTATATGACTTGGGTATGTGATTTTGGGGGTAGGGAGAGTGGGAGGGTAATGAGTTATCTTTTGGTTAGGTGGTATTGCCTTAGGTTACTGTTAACTGTTTGTGAGGGGTGGCAGCCGGCTGGGAGGGAGGAGGGAGGGATGGGCGGTGAAAGTTTGTACAGGGTGGGGCTTGGTGCATATTACATGGTTTCTGGTGTTTCTGGGAATAGGGGAAGGTGAGGGTGTACAGGGATGATGTAATGGGGGGACGCTGTGATGGTATTGTCGGGCGAGGACAGGGTTTTCAGAAAGGAGAGGGTATTCAATTAATGGAAGATTGGGGCGGGAAGGGAGTGGAAACAGCAACAAAGGGGCAGACGGAGTTATGTAACGTTAGTACCTTTGTGGATAGAGGTGCAGAGAGTTTTAAGTACACGGTATACCCCGGGTCCCTCTCCCTCGCCCCAACATCACATTTTTATCTACTTCAACATTTTTATAACCTATTAGTTCTTTTTAACATTATACATTCTTGTGACTATTGTTACCTTGTTATGTTATGAGCTGTGGTATTGGTCTATGTATTGTGCGGTAAGAAGTGAATGCAGCATAGTTCTGTGGTGTGCGAGAGCATTGTGTGGCCTGCCTCCTTGCTGATGTCCTGTCAAGTATTATTACTTCATAATACTGTTATGGGATGCATAAGAAACGGGTGTCGACCGTTTAGTAGTATGGTACATATTGCCCTTATAGTCGTCCTTTCTAGAGGGAGTTTACAGGTGTCCGTGATGTATGATCTGTGGACGATTAAGTACATCCCGGAAGGGGGTATGTACCTTATGTGTGTTGCGATACCTTGGTGTGTGGGGTCCCATGTAATTGTGCTATGCTATATTGTGTCTTCTTGTGTGGGTTTGGTGTGTGGTGCTAACAGGTCTATTAATATTCAATGGGTTATATTATGTTACAAGTGTCTAGAGGGATAAATTAGCATATCCTTTTGTGTCCTAATCACGGCCCGTAGGTCCTGGTCTAGGCTCTTATGGAGTCCGGAAGAGGGGGGGTGGTCTAGTCCTTACGTAGGCATGTGTGTTCTATCATACACCCTCGACAGGTAACAGTTTTTACCCATTGTAGGACCTTATATCGGCTTACAGTGTACATGTGCTTTTGGAATGGTAAGTGTAGACGACTATATTAACGATCATAAGCAATTATAAACAATTATAAAAAGGCACGTGTATATATGAACTGATTAGGTACTCATCCGTCCCCAGGGTCAAGAGCTTCTGCGATTGTCTTGGTTCAGGCAAATGTCTTTCTTGTGTGTGGGATCATGTCTTCTTCTCAAGGGGGCATAGTCGTTGGTTTCAATGGGGAACGGGATTTGTCCCTTTCCGACAGCTGGGTGTGAGTTACCATGGCGTGCAATACTTGGTCCCTGTCATCATGAGATCTGACCATTCTCTCTATGTCTCTGCCTCTTTGTCCGACTCCAATGTCACATGGGGCCATGTCCGTCTTTTCCTGTCCTGGGGGTAGGTTTCCGTTCCCTTCATTGTCGCCTCCATTGTCATGTGAACCGTTTGTGCTGGTAGAGTCCATTGATTGGGGTTGGAAGGAGTCTAGAAATAGTTGCAGTTCTTCGGGATTGTAGAAATCCTTAGACACTCCGTTTTTAGTGACCCACATTCTTGCGGGATCGAAGAGACCGTATTTTATCTCCAGTTGACGCAGTCGGGGTCGTAGAGCTAGGAAGGCCTTTCTGCGGTCATTAGTTTCCTTATAGTAGTCGGCGGTTATGCGGCTCCGCCTCCGTTGGTTTGCACTTTTTCGGTCGTCCCGGCACTTCTGCAGGGCCTTCGTGTGGAGTGCGGGTGCCTGGCGCCTCCGCGGATCTCCCAAGGAAATCTAAGTATCCCGTGTAGACTGCTCCTCCTTGTCTCGTGGCTCGTCAGTCTGTTCCACGGCCGCAACCTACGCGGCTCTTCTATTACGCGACTCCGCCCCCCAGCCAGGCCCTCTCCGTCGGAAAGGGGGGACTTGGGCAGGTCACGAGTTCTTGGCCTCCCGGCTAGCCCTCACGGTGTCTCCAGGCTTCGGTCTGGGGCACAACGGTTGTGGAGCGGGTGTCGCCGTGTATAGTATGTTTTCTTGCCATCTCAGTGCCCCCGTCACCCCCCGTATTCGCCGCGACGCGGAGCTCTCGTACTAGGCGGCCATCTTTTTTCGTGGCCCGGCCACGCTGTGGTTCTAAAAATTCTGGACCCATGTAATTTACTTTGCCACAGCAGTACGATTTTAGTATCAAAAGACCGATAATGACTAGTACACTAAGCATGAGCATTTTCGCTCAATTCCAGCAGCGTTTTCACCTCGAAATCGCCATTTTCGTCCTGCACTCGTGGCTCCCATTTTATACACAGCAGCCATTTTTTAAAGTTGCCCTCACAAAGGCTTATAATACAGTCAGATTTGATTCCAAGGACACGTACACCTTGATAGACTTTTCCCTGACCTGGGCAAGCTGGAACCATTGCCTCAGGCCAAACCTGTTTGGTCAGTCCCTCTCCCAGTGGCCGAATCAGATAGCATCAAGGCACACCAGGCCATAAAATTCTTATTATCGCTCACACACCCTGCCTAATCTTGCTCACACCTGCACCTGCTCTTTTCTTCTTCTTACTTTACGAGGGGGAGGTGCCCGTTTTTATTGGGGGTCCACACTTATCTGATGTAAAATACTAGGCCTTGCCGGGTAATTTATTATGGGTTGGATGACATGAAATATGAGGTTTCATCATGACACTGTTTTTTCCTTTGTAGAGAAAACATGTGAATGACCAACCAAAATGTCAAGAATGTTTGCCTGAAGCTTAAAAAACTGTATATAAGGAAACCTGACTTTGCATTGACACACAGTCTCCTGAGAACATACAAACCGTGCTGTTGTACTTCTAGGACGCTTGTTACTTGGTTGCAGCCAATAAATTCGATCTTTGACTTCACCTAGAAGACTCTGAGTTTCTGTGGTCTGAATCAGGAAAGTACCCGAGGTCTTTGGGTGTACCCTGGCACCACTGGGTTACCGGATCAGTACCGGTTCTGAAAAACCCAGTACCTCAGTTGGCGCCCAACGTGGGGCGATACCAGCGGTACCGGTCCAAGCCTGAGGTCCGTGAGGAGCTTTGTGTGAAAATTCTGGAGGAAGGCCACCACTTCATCGACCCCTGCATGTCGACGTGGTCCGAAAGTCTTTCCTGCGAGGTTCCCCGCTTCCCGACGGCTACGAAGGACTGCTGCCCTGGCTATCGCCCTGATTTGGACCCTTGATGTTTGGTAGAGCGAAACGATATGACGAGTCTTCTGGTGACGTCATCGATATTTTCAGTTAAGCATAAGTGGAGCGTCTCCCAGTCCTTAGTTGGACACTTGGTTTGGTCCTTAGTTGGACATTTGGTTTGGTATCCCTTCGGGATCACTTTGATTTGGAACTTGCAAGTACCAAAGCCGAAGGACTTGTGTATTCACGAGACTATCGTAAACGATAATCCTTTGAAGTTTGAAGCTAGACTAGTGAGTGAAGATGCCTGGTCTTAGCAGACTTGGAAATTTGTTTTGTCTTGGTTGTAAAAGGGACTCCCGGTTGGAGGACTCATGTCCGGTTCCTCCGATTGGAACTCCAACCTATGAACTATATGTGAAGCACGGAGTAGGCCCCATCACATATAATGAAGTATGGATCCGTTACACCAGAAAAGATGGTGTTTTAAAATGGCCCCAAAATGGCAGCTTTGACACAGAAATCTTAGATAACCTCAAAGTTAGACTTTTTAAGAAGAAAGCCCGGCCGGCAATGTTTGATTCTTTCCGCTTATGGAGTAAGGAAGCCAAGCAAAAGGAAATTAAATTAGCTAAGAAAAATAAGAGAGAAAAAGGTATTTCGATTATGCAAGCTGCTATAGAGTTTGAAGATAACGAAGTAGAACAGTTGAATGAGCAGTTGCATAGGCGACATAAAATGACAGTAGATAAATGCTATCCAGTTTTGCCGCCTCTTCAGCAAGATGCAGCAAAAGACTCTGAAAAAGATCCCCTAATTTCGCATTTGCTAAGTTCGCCACCACCCTATGCGCAGAATACCACGGCACCTCCGCAACCTCTAGTTGCACAACCAGTGGTTGCATTGCCTCCTGCTCCTCCACAGCACCTACCAGCTATTCTTCAGTTGGTTCCTATTCCTCCGGTGCAGCCTCCTCAAGGGCCACCGGCTTTGACATCTGCTCTGCCTTTACTTCCTACAACTTTGACTACTATAGCGACTACCACTCCTGGTATTGTTTCTGACACTGCTTCTGTCTCTGCCTTGTCTCATTCTGTTTTTCCTCCTGTTCATTTGTCAACCTCTCCCTCTGTCCGTCAGAGAATGACAAACACTGTGACTAGTCTTTTATCCCCTCTCTTTGGGTCATTAGCTACGACCCCAGTTTCAGAGCGTAAACAATTGCGTAGCCAATTGCCTGATGGTAGGGAGAAAGAGACACTGAATTATTTGGCGCATAAATGGGTTACTGAACCAGCGAGATATGAACTAGAGTCTGTTATGGATGTCTTCCATCAGTGGGAAGAACCGAAACAGAGATACGTTTTTGAGAAAATGTGTACTTTCCTTTCTGAGGATTTAGAGGAAAATGGTTTGGAGCCCAATCCGCCTAAGTTGTGTCGTGTACGGTTCGATTTTGCGACAGGTTTGATTGTGGGTTCAGATGTCGAGAAAGCAGTTGCGATGTTATTGTCGTTTAGGACTGAAGGTGTTTCCAGGTTATTGTTTAAATATGATTCTTCTGCTAAAAAGAAAGGGAAACAGTACCCCATGAGAGAAGTTCCCCCACAATGGAGGGAAGGGGACCCAAATGCTAATCCACCTGTCCTGCCTCATTTCCAGCGTGTATGGGTACACGTTCCATGGAAGCAAGCTGAAGTTTTAGCCCTTAAGCAGACATTGCCTGATCCCCGTAAGAATCCTACAGGGTATTACAAGGAATTGTCACAGACTGCGGGGTCTTGCATTATGAATTTAGCTGACATAGACATGTTGTTTGGGAATGTTGTTCCACAGCCTTTATGGGGAAAGATTCGCCATACAGACCATGCTCAAGAGTTAGGTGACACATGGGCTAATATTGCTGCTGCAGATGCCCGACAAATTGGTGGTGCTAAACCTGAGCCTTTAGTGACAGAGCTTCCTGGTAGGATTATTGATTACATGAAAACTATAATGCCTGTGATGCGTGTAAACTGGGATAAATTGTCTGCATGTAAGCAAAAGAAAGAAGAAACGGTATCAGATTTCTTCACCAGGTTTGAAGAAACGTTTGTGGACCACAGTGGTCAAGATATGAGCACGGAAGGTGGTCAACGTTTGTTCGTCGATAAATTTGTGCATTATCTGCTTCCTGAGTTGTGTAAAAAGTTAAAAGATTCAGAAAGTTCTTGGGCAGTTTCCTCTTCAGCGCAGATATTGGCTACTGCACAGTACTACGAAAATAGAGATAAAGATGAGAGAGATAGAGTAGAGAAGAAAACTAAAGAATTGAAAACGAAGGTTCTGTTACAACAAGCGTACCCACCACGTGGTGGTCAAAATAGTGGTGCACAGAGTAACTATCAGAACAACTATCAGAATAACTATCAGCCCCAACCGTTTCAGAGAAACTCGCAAAGAACCGAGTATGCGCAACCACGTATCCCAGTAGGTCCCAATCAGTGTTCATATTGCAAGGAAGAGGGTCATTTCAAGTATAATTGCCCTGCTTTGCTACAGCGCGCAAATGGTACTTCTGGTTTAAAAGGTCGAGGTGTTCCACAAGCACCTAGAGGAAGAGGACGTGGATATGTTCCCCAGAGCGCACGCCCATTCCCCCCTCAAAACTCAATGAACAGATTTGATCAACCGGTTAATGCATCTGGTAGGACGGCTCAGTACTATACTGATGATTACTATACAGAGGATGAGCATTTGGACAGTAATGATTGCTAGGACAGCCATAGACAAAGAGAGGGAGTTGTTTCAGTTCCAGTAGATCAGAGTGGGCCTTATGTTAAGGTGATTGCATCAGGTGTGTCAGAACCTTTTCTGTTGGATACTGGTGCTACCAAGAGTTCTATTATGCACTCAAAACTCCCTGGCGCACCTTTGTCTGGCGAAACAAATGTATCAGTAGGTTTTTCCGGCGCCCCAGTTAGAAATCCGATTTCTAACCCTATATCTCTTTCTGTTGGACCTTGTAAATTTTGAAACACCCCTTATTTTGACGACAGGTTGTGGCGAGAACTTGTTAGGATTAGATCTGTTAAAGAGATTGTATGCAACATTGTATTGCTCTCCTTCTGGAGTGCAATTCACATTGGGTAAGAAAGTGGTTTCACCAATGTATTTGTCAAAGGACAGATTTCCACCAGAATTTTCATCTCTTCCTAATACTCTTTGGGCTACTGGACCTAATGATGTAGGTCTTTTGGAAATTCAGCCATATGTGATAACATTAAAAGCCAATGTTAAAATGCCACGTATTCCCCAATACAAGATCTCTAGTGAAGGGGAAAAAGCGTTGTTAGCAATTATTTGTGATCTGATTGAGAAGGATGTAATTGAAGAGACAAGAGGCAACGTTTGCAATAGTCCTGTTTTGCCTGTCTTGAAGCATACTGACCCTACTCAGCCACCTGTTTATAGGTTTGTAATTGATCTTAGAGAGGTTAACAAAATAGTTGTGCCACAGTTTCCAGTCGTCCCCGATATCACTGCATTGTTGACAATGATTCCAGCTTCAGCCACTTGGTTTTCAGTGATAGACCTGAAAAATGCTTTCTTCAGCATCCCTATTGCAGAAGAGAGCAGGGACATTTTTGGCTTCAATTTGGGAGGACGAAGCTTCAGATTTAAGAGAGCTCCTCAAGGCTATTGTGAAAGTCCATCTATCTATAGTCAGGCTTTGAAAGCACAGCTTGACACTCTTATGTTACCTGATGGCGCCACTCTCATTCAATATGTCGATGATTTGCTAGTTGCTGCAGATACTAAGGAGATCTGCAAAGAAGCAACATTGTCATTATTGCATCATTTGTCTGATTTACACCACAAAGTGTCCCTTTCAAAATTACAGTATTGTCAAAAAGAAGTGACCTATTTAGGTCATCTCTTTTCGAAGAATAAAGGCAAGCTGAAGCCACAGAGAGAGAATTGAGTGTGTGGAGAGAAAGTACGGGTAAATTGGATGCGAATGGTTGTTGGGTCGAGTTGTCAGAACATCAGAGATGGTTGCTACCCAATGCGTATGTGCTTGCAGTAGTTACAATGGCTCATGGAATAGCTCACATCAGTGTGAAAGGGATTTGTAAGTTGTTGGCCCAAGTATGGCAAAATGCAGGAATTCCCAAGTGCGCAGAAAATGTGGTTAAAAATTGCATGGTATGCCTGAAACACAACCCTGGTAGAGGAACCCCAACTCCAGCTGGTCATTTTGCACCTCCTACGTATCCGTTTGAAGTTTTGCAGCTAGATTTCATCCACATGGAGAGGTGCAACAACTTAAAATACGTACTCGTTGTTGTTTGTGCCTTTTCAAGACGGGTGGAAGCCTATCCCCTAAAAGACAATACTGCGCTATCCACAGCCAAAGCCCTTGTGAAAGGTTTCTTCCCTAGATTCGGAATGCCGAGAATGATCTGGAGTGACAATGGAAGTGAATTTGTGGGTCAAGTGATGAAGAAAGTATGTGAAGGGCTAGGCATAAACCAAAAGTTTCACGCTGCAAATCACCCCCAATCAGCTGTATTAGTGGAGTGCTATAATGGCACTCTAAAGCTAAAATTGGCCAAGATACAAGCGAGCTCTGGTCTTAAATGGCCTGACGCTCTACCCTTAGCACTCCTATCAACCAGAATGACTGTGCATTCACGAGTGAAACTTAGTCCTTATGAAATAGTCTTTGGCCGCCCGGCCAATATATGGGGAGTGCCCAGGCCCAAGAAGTTTAGCGAGATAGAGCATCCTGTTTTGCTTGACTATCTGTATGAATTGACGGCTAAATTGCGTGTTTTACATCAACAGGTCCACGACACCCTGCCTCCGGTCTCTGAATCTCCAGGTCATCCCATTGAGCCTGGATCCTGGGTTTTAATAAAGAACTTTCAGCGAACCAAAAACGAGCAGCCCAGGTGGACCGGACCGCACCTCGTTCTTCTCTCCACAAGATCAGCTGTTCGAGTAGACGGGAAGAAACACTGGATCCATGGGACCCATTGCAAAAGGATACCCCTACCTCTGCCATATGACCGGTGGGTCCAGGAAGGTGTCGCCGACTCAGAGACTGAAACCTTGCCACGTTTTCTGCCTTTCAGCGATGCACGAATAAAAGGAACACTCACTGAGAAAAAAAGTGATGACATTTTACAATCAGCAGTATCACCGTCAGTTCGATTGGACACTACAGAACCTGAACTCCTTTTTCAGGACCACACGATACCTGGGACTAACCGTTATAATCTACGACCAAGAATAAAGGACAAATAAAACAGTGTACTTTTCTTCCCTTTAGCAAAGTTCTCCAATATGGAAAATTATTTTTGAATGACTTTTTGTTTTTTGTGTTTTTTCGAACCTCCATCTGGGTTCAGCTGTAGGATCGTGGCTGAAAAGACTTAGGGGGGTAGCCTGTGGACACAAGGTCTACAGGTCTGGTTTGTTCTAGGGCGGCCTGGAACATTCAGAACACTCCTAAGTGAAGTAAACCAACCGCCACGAACGGCAACGGTTAGAGGATGGAATCTTTCCAAAATGGAGAACATGTTGAAAGACTGAGTTGCAAGAAGAGAATATGTGAAACGATAACCAGGAAACGGTTTTTGCTGCTGTGCATTTTTATGTTATTTAGTATACTTATGTTTTTTATAGGATATGTTTTATTCTGTTTTAACGTGATATTGGCACCCACTACCTCGTCTACACCTCCTCCTTCCACTGTTTCCCCACATTCTTTTCAACTCCTCCCTAAACATGAATCTGCTAGGAGACTAGAGTTCATTAATAACTCCTTCATCCAGCTTTTGCACCAACACCAACTAGTGATAAATACAACTAACTGTTGGGTGTGTGGCCTTATGCCTCACACAGCAGATAAAGGTATCCCTTATCTGATCCTGCCTTTCAGCCACAATGGTTCCGTGTGGGCATTCAGAACGATATTCATCTATGCACACTACCCCCTATGTTTTGCGGAAGACAACCCTAAGAAAAATGCTTTAGTTAAAGGTATCATAGACATGATGAAGGACAATATCTTCTACAAGACTATCCCCAGAGATGAGACAATAGCATATATAGGATGGAACATGACCGGATATGAAGCCACAATGAGTGAGAAACAGCAAGCTAAGATATCTTCCCTGATTTGAGTTGTACCCCATCAGGGTCACCTGTGTCTGCAAGGTACTGGCAAGAATCCCAGAGCTCAGCTAGGGGAAAGCGTCTGCACTGAGACATATGTCTTCGCATCTCAGACCTCCCCTCCGCTCTTGGCAGCTAAGGGTACCTATTTCATCTGCCATGATAGAGCCTTTACATGGTTGCCCCCTGACTTTTCGGGCACATGCTTCGTTTCGTTCCTGTTGCCCCCTACCTACACAGCAGCGGCAGATTACCACAAGACACGGATAGTTAGAGGCGTCTTCAGTGAAGAAGACACTGCAGGACAAGAATTTGGGGACTTCGTAAAGGGTTTTCTGCCGTTCTGGGGACAAATAGGTAACAGCAGGAGCATAAGGCAATTGATAAGAGTGGTTGAATCCACCGTGGCTGAAACCGCTGGTGCCCTTGGTAACTTGACTGCTGAGCTCCAGTCGGATCGTCTTATGACCCATCAGAACAGGGTCGCATTACATGTCATACTTGCAGACCGGGGTGGAGTATGTACATTGATCCAATCGAGTTGCTGTGTTTTTGTCCCAGATAACGCTCCAACAGTATACCAGGCCATCTCCAAACTGCATAGAATTTCTGAATCTATTCATTTAGATAGAGGAGATTGGTCATTAATGGGATGGTTCTGGGAATTGATATCAGCATGGGGATGGAAGATACTGATGGTCATTGGGATGATCTTGGCCATTCTTTTCCTGTTCTGTCTATGCGTGCAGTGTGCTCCTGCGATATGTGGCCTCTGTGTTACATCATGCATAAGGAAACCTGCACCAAGAGACGAGCTAAATACTAGGATGATGTTACAGCAACATCTCAACAACTTTAGAAACATAGACCTGGACTCAGATTAGCATGAGAATAGGTTTATTGCCTATGTAAGGGCAAAAGGAGGGTTTGTGGTTCTAAAAATTCTGGACCCATGTAATTTACTTTGCCACAGCAGTACGATTTTAGTATCAAAAGACCGATAATGACTAGTACACTAAGCATGAGCATTTTTGCTCAATTCCAGCAGCGTTTTCACCTCGAAATAGCCATTTTCGTCCTGCACTCGTTGCTCCCATTTTATACACGGCAGCCATTTTTGAAAGTTGCCCTCACATAGGCTTATAATACAGTCAGATTTGATTCCAAGGACACGTACACCTTGATTGACTTTTCTCTGACCTGGGCAAGCTGGAACCATTGCCTCAGGCCAAACCTGTTTGGTCAGTCCCTCTCCCAGTGGCCGAATCAGATAGCATCAAGGCACACCAGGCCATAAAACCCTTATTATCGCTCACACACCCTGCCTAATCTTGCTCACACCTGCACCTGCTCTTTTCTTCTTCTTACTTTACGAGGGGGAGGTGCCCGTTTTTATTGGGGGTCCACACTTATCTGATGTAAAATACTAGGCCTTGCCGGGTAATTTATTATGGGTTGGATGACATGAAATATGAGGTTTCATCATGACACTGTTTTTTCCTTTGTAGAGAAAACATGTGAATGACCAACCAAAATGTCAAGAATGTTTGCCTGAAGCTTAAAAAACTGTATATAAGGAAACCTGACTTTGCATTGACACACAGGTGGTCATTCTGACCCTGGCGGTCTTTGACCGCCAGGGCGGAGGACCGCGGGAGCACCGCCGACAGGCCGGCGGTGCTCCAATGGGGATTCCGACCGCGGCGGTAAAGCCGCGGTCGGACCGGCACCACTGGCGGGGTCCCGCCAGTGTACCGCGGCCCCATTGAATCCTCCGCGGCGGCGCAGCTTGCTGCACCGCCGCGGGGATTCCGACCCCCCCTACCGCCATCCAGATCCCGGCGGTCGGACCGCCGAGATCCGGATGGCGGTAGGGGGGGTCGCGGGGCCCCTGGGGGCCCCTGCAGTGCCCATGCCACTGGCATGGGCATTGCAGGGGCCCCCGTAAGAGGGCCCCTACATGTATTTCACTGTCTGCTGCGCAGACAGTGAAATACGCGACGGGTGCAACTGCACCCGTCGCACAGCTTCCACTCCGCCGGCTCGATTCCGAGCCGGCTTCATCGTGGAAGCCTCTTTCCCGCTGGGCTGGCTGGCGGTCTGAAGGCGACCGCCCGCCAGCCCAGCGGGAAAGTCAGAATTACCGCCGCGGTCTTTCGACCGCGGAACGGTAACCTGACGGCGGGACTTTGGCGGGCGGCCTCCGCCGCCCGCCAAGGTCAGAATGAGGGCCACAGTCTCCTGAGAACATACAAACCGTGCTGTTGTACTTCTAGGACGCTTGTTACTTGGTTGCAGCCAATAAATTCGATCTTTGACTTCACCTAGAAGACTCTGAGTTTCTGTGGTCTGAATCAGGAAAGTACCCGAGGTCTTTGGGTGTACCCTGGCACCACTGGGTTACCGGATCAGTACCGGTTCTGAAAAACCCAGTACCTCAACGCCCCCCGTGGAATGTGTTTTAAGATTTTACATCCTTCTGATCCTAAACAGTACCGTAGGATTGCAAGTTTTTTCTTGTGTGTAAATGAATCACCTTCTAGAGCATCAAATGTGCTTCAAAACCCTCCTCCCACAATTCACAATCAGATTCAGGAGATGTTGGACTTGATGAAAAAACAGGAGGTGGAATGATTGAATGTTGCATTTTGAAAAGAATATATGTCTGTGCACAACACGAGTTCCAAAAGTTAAACATAAGTTGTTCAGGATTTCCTTAAAAATCTAATGTGCAGCTCTATAAGAAAAATTAAATAGTATCTGCTAATACAAGTGAATACACATTAGTAAAATTAAAATGATATCCTTATCACCTAAGGTATTAACAATTGACATGCCTGTCTGCGATGACACGTAGTCACTGTTCACATTTGTGCATGTGTGTATCGCAGATAATTGCAGATTAAGGGACAGATGTATCATTAATTCCAACAGCGATTACTAAATTGTGATTTTTTTTTGTGAATCGCAATTAAGTAATTGATATTGGAATGCATGAAACTCCAGGAGTTTCACATAGCGATTCACAAGGGCTCGCAAATGGACCTACCTCATTAATATTCATGAGGTAGGTCTCAATTTGCGACCCATTGTGAATGGCTACAATCACAGAGATGGTGACCTGCTGGGCTCAGCAGACCACCTTGTCTGTGATTGCTTTTCAATAAAGCAATCTTTTTTTTTAAATGCAGTCCGGTTTCATTGTTTAAGAGTAGGCAGTGGTCCGTGGCACCACTTCCTGCTCTTAAATTTTTTTTTGATTGCATTCAGAAAGGGTTACCACCAATTTGAAATTGGTGGTAACTATGATTGTTTTGCTACTGCAGTCATGCTCACACAACAATCATACATACCTCTGCAATTCTTTATTAGGAAGGGACACCCTTGACACAACCCTTCCTAATACTGAATCGGTGTGTAGTCGCAAATCCAATTTGCGATTCGGTAACAAGTTACTGAATCTCAAATTGGACTTTATTCATACCAAAATGCATTTTTTCAAGCACAAAGGGCCCACTGGGCCGTTTGCAATTGCAAATACAGTATGTTTGATACATCTAGCCCTTAGTTTATCATTTAATTCTATCCTGAATGTACCTGTCAGCGAAGGCATAGAATAAATGATCAATGATATGCTTCTAGAGGTGCACATATCACCCTAAATTGCTGATGAAGATTATCATTTGATTTTACGACCGGTGTGAGTGTCACCTACAGCATAGCATCAATGATCAGTGATATGCTTTTAGAGGTGTGTGCTTCATTGTATCTTTGCACCGTGATCCTAATACTGACATTCTACACCAACCATCATGCAACATAAGACCTAATACATCTTGAAACCTCTTCTCACTCACAATCACTCATTCTGGCTTCTCCTTCTTTTCCAGATTACTTTTGGTTTTGTGTTTCTCCATTTGTTCAAACAATTCTCCCTAAAACCTGTCAGATCCCCTCATTCATTTAAACTCCTTATTAAATCTCTAATATGTATTCTCATGGTCACAAGGTTCATATTTTGCACATCATCTTCCTGGTGCCTATTCTGTAATTTCTACATAATCTCTTTTTATACAAATCTACATTTAATTCATTTGCAATTCTTCAAGCTTGTCATGTGCATCACACACAAGATTTGGAGCTTCTTTTCTCAGGTACCTGAGTTCTTTATCATTATATGAGTTTTTTCTCTCTATATGAATTGTACCATTAACAATTTCTCAAAATTCAACTTTTGGTCTGTAAATTTCAATTTCTTTTGTTATTGGTTTACTCAGTGCTAGTACTGCTAACGTGTGAGCACTAGGTCCCGATAAAGCAGGACTGTGCTCTCTAGATTATCTCACCTGTTCCTGCAATATTGTTTCATCATTACACTGAGGTGGTCTCAAATTCATGAATCATCTGAAGATCCATCCTTTTCCTCCTCAGAATTGTAAGCAAGTGACCTATCTCTTTTTCATTTATTGGGTTCATTCTTGTCATCATTTATTTTCTTTTTGTCTGTTTCTTTAACAACCACAGGCAATACTTGCACACCCTCTACCATGCCTTCTCTCTACTCCTTCTTTTGCATACACTATTTCACATCCAACCAATTGCTCACTGCATTTCTAATCTATCCTTTCATCATTTTCTTGAGCTATTTTTTATTACCACATGATCCCATTTATTCATTGTCTCAAACTATGCAAATCTAGGCCATGGCTGTGCCTCAGACATAGTTCAACTGAGAATTTTCTCACATTAAAAGCACCATTCAAAGGAAATTGTTTTTTCTCATCAGCAGTAATCTTTTTACAATCTTCAGTCAACAAACAAATTTACATCATTTTGTGGGAAGGGAAACCTTGAGGTGGAACCTTAATTCCTTCAAAATAGAGATTTTAGACATTTTAAAAGCAGAACCCAGTGTGTGTACTGGCTGGAGATCAGAAGTACTATACAACTGGAGTTGTCTTTGGGAGGAGTTGAACATCGGAGCCCAGCTCTGTTCAGTATAGTCTCACCAGAATGGCTCTTTTGACTCAGATAACCACGCTGTCCCTTTTCTTGCTCCCTTCCCACCCTTTATTTGTTGCTCTGTGCGCTTCGAGGGAACCCACCACCATTTGACATAAGCATATCACACCTCTCCACCCTGCAATTGTAGGTAAAGGTAAGGTGATTGCAGAAAAGATTTAGTTAGAGTTGAGCAGCCAGCACTTAACAATATAAGCACACAGAACGATCTGGAACATAATATTATAAGAGATGGACCAGTGCTGGTTGCAGGCATCATATAGCAGTCTTTCCAGTGCATTACGAGTAGTTTAACAGCCTCTCCCGTGATAGCAGCATTAAAATGAATCGATCAATAGGAAGTGAGCAACCAGCCAAGCATGCCTGTTTTATCCTGTGCGTTCATGGTAGATTCCAAACACCCTGCCACTCACAATGAGGGGCATAGACCTGTCCAAATACGATTTTTGTCAGGGTTGGAATTGCTATTCCTTTACAGAAACTATTTGCGTCTTCGATATTCCTTTACAGAAACGATTTGGATCTCTGCATCCAGAATGAGTTTATCAACGCAGCCTTATCAAACTCTAACCACTTCCCTCCAACCAATTTGGAAATGGTACAAGCTCCATCCTGGTTTCTGTCATATTGTCATATTCTCTGCTTTCATGTGCAGTTCATACATTTCTTGCTTGTTTTACCTTTACCTCTGTTGGTGTTTTGAAATTACTAATATAAAAAATATAGAGGAAATGCGTTCCTGGTAGTCAAGTGAGAAAATAATACACACTTGAGCTGAAGGTTTATTTTTAGAAATTAATTTTGAGGCTATAGCAAGCCTAGCATTAATCAAATTATTAGGAATCAAGGTTGACATGATACACTCTTTAATCAAGTGATGTCATACTAGGACGTGACATAGCATGACTGTTGACCCTGAGAAGATCATTTGTAATGACATTACACAGCATTCAGCCTTGTTCAAATAAAACAACATGGGTAAAGAGAATAGAGTCATAATTGTGTATGTTGATGTAGTACATAGCAGGATTAGTGCCAAAAAATGTGGTGCTAATCCTGCAAGGTACATAGGGGCCGATTAAGAATATTGGTGTGCCCCTTTAACGCCTGTTCTGTGCAGGCGTTAAAAATAGCTGCTAAAAATGGCACAATGGAATCTAATAGATTCTTCTGCGCCATTTTTGTTGTTCCCCTAAAGGGGGAGCACCCCCTTGCATACATTATGCCTGGACACATTTTTGTCATAAAAATGGTGCTAATGTGGCGCTATGTGTCCCTGACAATTTCTAAATGCCCTGCCCGCCTTAGTTGCTGCGTTGCAGAATGCCTGGCCTGATGTTAGGACTTGTTCGTGCAGGAGGGAAGATATACAAGTGTCCTTGTTTCTACGCCATGAAAAGTAGACATAGGAAACGGTGACCTCGACCTCATTTATGTTCACATCAACGATATTCGGGTACCACTTGATGTTTAGTCTTCTTCATTATTTTATGACCTCACATTCCTGTTTCCTAGCGCTACTTGAGGAATATGAAGGACCGACGTTCCTAATTAATTTGAGCGAGAAACGTGAGGCACAGAGGACAGACATCATGGGTTTAAGAAATAATAGAAAGTTAGTTAAGAACCTTATAGCAGCCTAATGAGGATAGTAACAAGGGACTTGGACTATGAATAGGGTTTTTAAATTACCGCATTTTTTACGTTCACCATATGTGCTGAAAATCACACTGTTTATAGGGCACATTCTTCTCACCAATATTCAGCGCTTTTGGAGATGCTATAAAACAGTAGACCATCGTGCTTTACGAACTCAGCAGTACATTTTTAGAACATAGAAAAGAAACACCCACAGCTTTGAGAAGTTTATGCTTAGAACCCCCTCTCGGTGTTAATTATCTCGGATGTTGTCTTGTGTGTAGCTGAAAATAATACAGCTATGCAAATTACACTTCCACATCCTTTCATTTAACAAAAGTCCTATTTCATTAGAAAACATATGCTCCCTAGTAAATGTATAGATCTACTATAAATTCGGTGCTAGTCAGTTTAAGACGTAGGAATTGTGAACAGTGGAAGTGATGAGGTGACCACCAGGTGCCAAAATCAGAGGACTGACTTTTTACGAGGGTGTTTTTCCACAGAGTCCTCTTAAGGACTTTTGAGATCCATTAAAGGTTGACCTAGAGAAATAGACAGCAGTAAGGGGACCCGGGAAGGTGGGGGCCCTCGTCAATTTCCCCCTTTGTTCACGCCTAAAAACATTTCTTTGTTTGCAGTACCCGGGGACATGCAGTGATGGTGAAAGTGATTTTTTTCATAAAGCCGTGAAGAATTGAAGCTGTGACCTTCCATTTCAGAAAAATCAAGTATTCAAACACAATTGAAACGTTACGGAAAAGGAGAGAAGAGTAAGTTGAAGGCAAGCGAGAGAAGTCAAAAGTAACCAAGCCAAGTCCCTAATACTGCTTGAAACAAAGACAACACGTAAAAAGGCACGAGGGTGTGTGCTCAGAACATGGTGTTCATTTCAGCGCTCAATTGTGCGTGGCATTCATTATGGGTTTATAAGTCACCGATATAATAGTTGGCATTAATAGTGAGCTTCTGGTCTGCAGGGAGACAGGAAACTGCAAACTAAAGAGCTCCACCTTCACGGAAAACACCGTTTTGCCCTTTAATGAAAAGCCTGGTAGTTCGATGAATGCTGTCCTAGCTCTGTGTAGCTTTTTCTTGCGTAGTCATTGTAACGTGCAATAGCTTTTACAGTCAATTAAATAAATCTCGATGCAGATGCAAAAACAATCCATTTTCCCTCTTTGAATCCAACGGTTCCCTTCAGCAGTGTGTGGGTGCACAGTCATAAACCTCTGGCAATAGTTTGTGAATACCTAAAAGGAGTGAACGTATATAAAAGTGTAAGTTGACATTTGTGAGTCAGGCCCTATGTGTTTTTTTCTTAAATTTTGCAAACTTAAAGAAGTTCACAGATGTTGCAATTTTTTACAAAAATAATAGCAGGAAAATTCCTCAAAGATAAACTTTGTGAAAACACAACCCCAACAAAGCTCAGTTTTAGGAGGAGAATGGTCCTGTGAAAAGGCCAAATAAAATAATGATTTGTTCCCCAAAAATTTAATTGGGGTCATATAAAAACAAGCATTTGCAATGCAATGGGTCTCACTTTGCTCGAGGTAGAGCTATTAGTGTTGTAATTCCCTAAATGGACTTTTCTTGCTACACAAACTGAAAATAAAAACAGTTGACATAAGCAAGCCAATTGAAAGCACCGCAGTGAGCCTGAAGAGGGTCAGAGTTATCGGCAAAAGTGCAATTATCCATGTAACAGGGTCGATGGCCAAGGTGGTAACAAAACCGCCATGAGGAAGGACAAAAGTAAGGCAGTTACTAATGGAAACAAAGGATTTTTGAAAGGCTAGCCCATTAACGAGTGATAGTGATGTGCGTGTGGTGAGTGTGGTTAAAAGCCCAGATACATACCAACACATCTGAAAAACAGCGCATGGCCACTGCTATGCTCGACCTAATAAATCCGTGGTGTCGCTTATAAAGACTGAAAATTTATCAATGTCCAAGTAGCCACACTAACATTTAATCATAAGCCTTATGTGGGAGCCTGTTAACTGGTGAGATTTTGCAGGCTATTGGACACCAGCCCTACAACTCCCTTGATGACATATTAACACATCTTACAGTTTACAAGGGCAGGACACGTGCAGATTGCTAGAGTTATAAACTACTCAAAGCTCAATTGTATATGAAATCACAACAATCACATTACTCTTTCCCCCAGACCAACTGAACTATTCACTGGCCACCAAATCATAGAGAGAGAATGTATTTGCCCTGTGCATTTGTCCTTCAGTTGCAAATCATTGGACTTCACTAAACCATTCACCTTTCATTGGCAAAGCGCTGGGCTGCTTCAACAGATTCTTCCAGCTCCCTCCATCCAGGCACCTGAGATCAAGTGCAGCAAACTGTCCCACTCTTCACCCTGTGATCTTCAAATAAGTTGAAAACACCTGTGCTTGTTCCAAGAATCAGCTTCTGGGGCTGTTATTGTGTGGCTTTCATGGTCCAAGAGCATGATACCAGAACTGCAGGTGCAATGGGGGTAATATTCTAAAAGAACATGTGCTGCAAGCTATTCCATCAGACCCATATGACAGAAGGGCATTAGAAGCGGGTGGTGCTGCTTTATCCCCTCAGTGTTCTGCCATAGTTCTTTCGCCATGAGTGAAGTCAATGAGAGGAGGTGTTGCCACCAGCAGTGGCCCTGTTGATTGTCATTGATGCATGTGCAGTGACTCGCAAGCTGGCGTGTTGGATATTGGGTCACTGGTTGAGGAGGATTAAACCCTACTCAAGGAGCAGCCATAATTTCTGTTAGGGTGGAGTTCAGTGGCAAATCCAAGGTAACCTTTGCTTAACCCTCTGATAGCTTGCCATAAAAGCAGTCAAGCTTAACTTAGATGCTATGTCTAAAGTATTTTTTGCAGCACTTCAAACTGTAAAGTTTAAGAAATTGGGACCAAACCAACAAAAATATAACCAGTAGAAATGGAAATAAAGATTTTAGAAGATTTCAGGTAAATAAAGCACCTAAAACACAAAGCACTACTCACGGATATCTGGTTGGGCAAGACCAGGTGAAAGTCACAAATTCAGGCTGACCACAGGCCGGATAAAGGGACCATGTTAATATCACTGAAAGAGTTACCTCCAAAAGTCCAGCACAAGGAGTTCAGTTCACAGTGAGGCATCTCTTGGGAGTCTTGACCTCACTCCAGAAGAGGCCAGCAAGGCTCAGGAGTTCCAGGCAGCAGGTCAGATAGGCAGATGTGGGGAGCCTCTGAAACATGATATGTCCCTGTAGCTCAGAACAGGAGGTCAGTCAGGTGACTACTGGAGTCACTTTAGCCTGGGATGAAGGGTGCAGGTCCAGTCTTCCCTTTCAACAAGTAGGGCAACAGGCACAGGTCAGCAGAGTAGAAGGACAGCAAAGTAGCAGTCCTCTTAACAGCAAAACACCACACAGCATTCCTTCTTCTGTAGTATCCACAGTTCCAGAAGTGTAATGAAGAGTTGGGTCTGAGTATCTAGTATTTATATTTGGTGTCAGCGTTGAATTAGGATATGGTTCTAGGTTTCCATTTTCAGAAGTGTTAGGAATTTTCGGTCTCCCTGCCCTCGCACCAGCTTGTCTGGGGACACAAAAGACTAGTGTCAAACTTGTGCTCAAGAAGAGGTTTTGTGATGTGCAAGTGTGGTAGGTGACAGCTCTACCACCTTATTGAGTCAGAGATGAGCCATTCTGCCAACACCTATTCACCCTGTGTCTCCCTAACTGATGAGACCAATGCACAAATACCAGTTGCCAGCTACACCTATTTATGTAACCCAGGATGCAGGCTGCAGGGACCTATTGGTCATGACAACAAAATGCCAACTTTCTAAAAGTGGCACTTTCAGAATTATGACTTGAAATCCGACTTTACCTTTAAAGAGGGTTTTAAAGTACAATTCTTTAGACACCACACTTGAGATTCCCACTTGTTCCCAATTGAAGGTTATCAGGTATTAAATGTAATAAGGTAACTCAATGTTATCCTACAGGAGAGGTGGGCCTTGCAGTAGTGAAAACAAAGTTAAGATTTATTTCACTACCAGGGCATGTAAAAGTTAAAATTATGTGCCCAACTTTTTAAGTAGACAGCACCCTGCCCTATGGCTATTTAGAGCCTACCCTAGAGATGACCTTAGGCCTGGCCTGGCAAAAGATGTATTTTGCCTAGTCAGAATGGTGATATAAAACTGCTCACACAGGCTGCAATGGCTGGCCTGGGACATGTTTAAAAGGCTACTTAAGTGGGTGGAACAATTAGTGCTGCAGGCCCACAAGTAAAATCTAATTTACAGGCCCAACGTGCATGTAGTACTACTGCACTAGAAACATACAAGTAAATTGAATCTGCCAAATAGGTGTAAGCCAATTTTATAATGTTTAAAGGAGTGATCACAAGCAGTTTAGCACTGGTTAGCAATGGTAAAGGGCACCGAGTCCTAAAAGCCAACAAATTACAAGTTCAGAAAACAGGAGGATGAAAACAAAATATTTGGGATGACCCTGAGGAAATGGCCAAGTCCATTAGGGTGCTGTCTTGGAACAGGATTTTAGAAACCCATTCATATGCATCTACTGCCATAAATGATTGGGAGCAATTACTTGAACCTTGAGGAGGAGCCATGTAGAAATGCATGCCTATGAAAGCCCCAATAAATACTCAATTAGTGCTATCAACTGTTTAACAATGGAGAACTGCACTCTACTCGTCTTCTATGACTACCTTGCCCTCTGTGGTACCCTTGGTTTTCTAGCCTCCGACCACTGGTTGTTTTGTTTGTTTTGTTTGCTGGTTTGTATTTCCCTTCCTCTTGACCTGAGATAACTGCTGCATTCAACTGAACCTTCTGTTACTTTGCTTAGGGCATTTCTGTCATGCTGTAAGACTGTCCTGACATGTTGTGTCCTGTAGCAAGACTGTCCTGATCTTTTATGTTCGAGTGCAAGACTGTTCTGACTTGCCCAGATTTTTTGTTAAGTGCATTCACCACATTCATAGGAATACTGGTCACCAAAATATTTTTTTCTGTAACATTCAGGGTCTAGTCAAAGTATCTAGGTAAAAGTTACTCCTATTGTGGTGTTCAGTGAGTAAAGTGCCATTATGATTTCACATCTTGCTGCTGTCATTCTGTCACTTTAGATTCGGCAATCCATAACTTGCACAACAGACATGCCAGCCATAACTCACACACCCGATGCAATGCTTTTGACCTTACTGTTGATGCGACAGATGCTTTTACAAATGTCTTAAGTAATCTTACATTGAAGATTACATATCATATTACGTTTTACACTACGAAAGAGGCAACTATGAATGTAAGATTACCTAGTATGTATAGGTTTTAAATCAGGTTGCTGTTTTGGGTGTTATTTATTGGGAGAAATATTGTCAAGTCACAAGCATTGCATAGTTATTGCATGTTATGGTTTGCATGTTTGTCGTGCAAGTTATGGATTGCGGTTCTAACCATAACTCCTGATTGTCTTTGGTGTTTCAGTTATAATTTACTACCAGAACTCCACTTTAACAGTTTTCTTTCAGTGAAGGCTTTTTAAACATACATTAATGTTTAATAACCAAAGCTAACCATAACTTCACTTTAATCTTTGTTATTTTCCAAGGTTTTATTTTAATATAACAATTGAAACAGTTCCTCACAAACAAACAACCATGGGTTGCCAGCTCCCACTAGGCACAGCCTTCGGCATGCACAGGGTGGGTTGGTAACAGGGACTGGACTCTGGCCTACCCCTGTGTCCAACCCTTCACAGGAGGTCAAGTGCATGCTATGCCTGTTATTCTCAGCCCTGTTCCTAACCCTCAGCATGCAGACAAACCCTGCAAAACAAGTTTCAGCCATGCACAGGTTAGTGACCGAGAGTAGATGGCAGTATGTCATGGCTTCCAACATGCTGCATACATCAAACATCAGGGGTGGACATTGGCCAAGTGTAGTTGTGGTGCATGAAATACTTTTTCCAGTTTTTTTCTAGGTCTGCAAAGCCTACATCTAATTCTGAAATCCTGGGGCCACGGGAGGGCCTGTGGGGTCCATTGGAGGGCCTAGGATCCATTATGCAGCACAGGCTTTGCAAATTCCACAATAAAAAATGATTTTTTAAATTATATTAATGCTGGGGTTCCCTTTACGGCTCAGCAACATGGCTCAGGGACTGAAGGTAGGTTCACTCTGCTACCTCATGCCCATTTTCTTTTTTTTAATGTTGCTTGAATGCAAATATACCTTAAAAAACAAAAGACAAGAGGTGTCTGGCAAAACAGGAACAGTTCATTTAATTAAACCCTTATGCCTGGAGAGCAGTTACACAACTGGGGTCTGAGGACTGTCTCTCAGTGTGCACCATTTTAGAGTTGAGTTTTATAAATTTCTCTGAGTGTCATAAAATATTTAAAACATTCCTTATCGTCTTTAAGAATGCCAACAGTGGTCATGGAGTCTTAAACAAGGTCCTGATACCAAATGGAGGTAGGCCTCGACCATGTGTGGATGCAATGTAGGCCCACGAGTATGTGTCCCGATGTCCCAACTGAGGGGACTAGTGGTCATAGTTTGTTGCTGTGCATGCTGTGGTCTGATTGGTTAACTATTACTAATTACATGTGGCATCTAACTTTATGGTGTTTTTGGAACTGTATGCACCCCTCTGGTCTGTGTGTTTTATTGAGGCCAATCTCCTGGGACCATTGTGGTATTACTGCGCCTATCTGTGAGATCTGATGTAAGTTTCCTGTTTGCGCATTTGTCTGCCGGCTACACCCCACCTCACCTGTGGCCTGTCAGTCAGTCACCTCAGGCCTAGGCCTCAGAGCCTGCCTGACCATGTGTCTTCATGACGGGGTTGATGGAGAGTTCCCAACAAGGGAATGTAATAGTGATGATGTGACTTCATTCTTATATGTAAATGTATTGTTGTATGCATCAACATTGATTAGTCTAATAATAACATTCCCACTCTAGTTGAATTTTCAACTACACCATCCAACCCATACATGATGACAGTCACATTGTTGGGGGCTTGTGGTCCTACTTCCCTAGCTACCTACATTCAAACCAATTTAAGCACTGCGTTTTTGCAGCAGGAAACCCCCACTTGAAGAAAGCCACACATAAAAAGTAATACAATGAAAACGGGCAACAATGACATGCACAGACTGATCAGTGACCAGGGAGCCAGGAGAACCAGTTAGTGAACCACTCCTGCTTGGGGCACCTTCCTCTTCATGCATGTCTTTTTGAAGTTGGTGAAGTGCTTGGATGGCAGGAGCCAGAGTTCAATTGCCCATGTCATTGCCAGGTATAAATGTACAGCAAGATGCGCAGGTCTTCACACATAGCCCACCATCCACTGCGGTTATCAAGTCTAACACAAACATATGTTGCATCACCATGAGGCGGATGGCTCTCAGTTCTTCCTTGATTCCATTAAGGCCATCTCAGTGCTGTTCATCATTTTGAGCATTTCTAACTGGTTATTTGCAACCAGCGGGCATTGGCTTTTGTCTGTAAGATGAAGAAGGGTATGGACCCTCCAGCTGATACTTGTGCATTCATGGACACTCTGCATTTTTCTAGAATGTCCTTGTCCTGAGCCCAACCAAAATAACCAGCAGTTATTTTCTCTCTAGCCTGATGCAACAGAGTCATCTTCCTCCCTAGTGGGTGTTGGTGCAGTTTTGGCTGATCTTCTTCGGGAACAACCAGAGATGGGCTATATATGGTGTTGAGGGAGCAGATGTCACGCCATCCAGGGACGAGCTGAGTGTATGCAAACTCACTGCACTGCCAGTAAGTGTCCATCAGCATTGAGGTGCCCGATTGTATGTCTGAAATGTGCAGGTCTGTCCCACAAATTTCATTTGTGCCCAGCGGAATGGATCCCTTGCCTCTGAAGCATAAGGAATATAACATGAGTTTCCATACAGTTACGGGTTGCCCCTTCCCTCCTATCCATGTATACCTATCTATCTCAGTGTCCCAGATTTCCTGACACAGGCCATCTATGCTGTTATTCAACCCTCACCTACTAGATCCAATTCCCATGGGATCATCAAGGTAGATGGCCCTACACTGAAACACCATGTCTGGGGTCTACTCGCTGTTAATGAAAACAGCCCTAGATACGTTAAGGGCCACCCTGGGACGACAGATGGAAGCAGGAGTGGATGTGTATGTACACTGGGTATGTTGTTTTGCTACCACCAAGTTTTTGTTTTCCGGGAAAGTATGGGGCCAAACAGCATGCTCCCCTACGGCACCCTTTCTGCACAACCTATTTAGCTCAGTTTGGATATCACTAGGCTCAGTGAGAAGGTACAATGCTGTGGAATAGGTCTTGTAGTGGGAAAGATTTATAACTACTCTGTGCAGCTCTAGTCTATTAGTTTTTATTTTGGCCCAAATCTTACATTAGTATAGGTGAAGGCTTTTTGCTTTTTCAGGGGCTGCCTGTTGGGACAAGTAAAATCTATCTGCGCCTTATGCATGTGGTGTTAGCAAAAAGATTACAAATGAGCCTACTGATGTTTCGGAGCACATGGTGGTCATGTGCTGATAGCACATGTTGTGTAAAAGGGCGCTGTGTAGTGCAAGTGAAATGCAAGTGTTCGGTGTGGTGTGATTATAGGTGATGTGTTAGAGGTCCCATTCACAAAGTCGTGGTAATTTCTGAATAGACTCCATTAGACTAGGCCGCTCTTTGGAAATGCATGGATGCGGTAGCACTCCTAGTAAACAGATGGTGTATACCTGCAAAAAAACAAATAACTTGTCCAACATTGTAGGTCTTGAGATGATTCTGGTGAAGATGTCCATAGTCCTCCGGTAATGGGAGTTTAGTGGTTGAAAAACAGTTTAAAAAAAAGTCTTTGAAGCAGAGTGTGGTTTGGGATCCAGTTGGTCCGCTGTAGAGGTTGTGCACTTCAGTGGCTTGCATGGAATACTGTTGAATAAGGGGTAGGTTTGGTTGTTAGAAAAGAAAAAGTATTGTATCCTTACATGTGTTGTTGACAATTATTTACTAGGAATTCCTGGTATATTTGATATTTCAGTGGGACACCTGAAGGTGGCCCCACTCAAGGTATCTAATTTTGTGAAACAATAGTGTATTGTTCATGAACATACTGATTTTATGGGCTGTTAGGCTTCCCTCCTCTGTGTGCTTGACTAGGTGTATGTGGTAAACCATTTATTTGGGGTGATTTAATTTATTAACTGGCACTCTGTGGCCGCTGCCAGTCCTCTGATATTCTATTGGGTGCATGGGGATGTCATTGGTGTGACCGGTGTGCTTTTACCTACACATGTGCGGTGTGATATATAAAGGAGAGGCATGTTGCAACTAAAAGTTGTGTGGCAATTTCAACGTGCCTTCAGTTCAATTGTATATCCATTGAGTCCTATGATTTCATATGCAATGTGACCCTATTGGTGGCAGGTATCTTGACTTTGCCATTTGTGTGCAGGATTCTTTTTAGGCTAGCTTTGGTCTTCTCTTTATTGGTATTTGGGCCCTTCCCTACATTTTTCATGACATGTTATTGCTAATTGTTGTGACCCAGAGAATGTCAGAGAGTTGTACCGTGGCCCCCATGTGGCTGTGATATTAAGGTGTTCAAAATTGGTGTAATTGCTTCCTCTGGACGGTGCATGCAAGACCCTGTGTTATCTTGTTGCTAAGCCTGATACAAGGGTGAGCATATCTCTGTGCTCTACTCTGTTTGGAGCTGTGATTGATCCTTTCAGACTCCCTTTCTGCCTGCACCCCGTCTCCCTCTGACCATGATTTATTTGGTTCCCGCCGAAAACTTTGGGGGAGAGGAGGAGGCAATACATTGCTGCATAGAGAGTCCGGTGCACGGCCAAGAACTCGCAGAAGTTTGCCTAAATGATGGTAATTGGCTGGGACAGCTGACTGCTCTGGAGAAACCTCCTCCCTCTAGTAACGCAGCACAATGCATGTGCTGTGGAGATTATGGGGTCTTCAGTACCCCAAGCATACAGGCAGCCTGGCTCCTGACACTACACTGGAGGACAGCTTTGATTTGCAGCGTAAAAGGGGCCTCCATTTGGATGGAGGCTGTTAACTTTCTGTGGGCACTATTTGCACTGATACTACACACCGAAATAAACTTTCAGTCCCTGCTGGACTTGATGATTGGAGTTCGCTCCTATTGACTTGAGAGTGTGAGGACCTGAAGTACCTGCTCTTAAGCACTGGTCGGGGAGCCGCCCTGCCCCCCTCTGTGAGACTGCCCTCTACCTGGGGTGTGGCCAGCCAACCCCACCCTGAGGGATCAGCAGCAGAGTGGGGTCTATGCTCCAGCCGGCACCCTGAATGGTGGACTCTAGTGAGGATCCCCTCTCAACAGAACACATACAGCAGCCCTGAGTGTCCTGAACGCAAGTAAGGGTTTAAATCTCTGATGTTGTCTTGTTGGTCTTTCTTTTGGGTTTTGGGTGCAGTGAATTTTGAGATGTGCGTTAAATGGGCGTTGTGTATTGGAGGTATTCGTCTATTGGTCCTGACCCCTTGATATACCTCTGTAAAAAATAGTTGTCCATAGATTTTCATTTATGATTTGTGTTTTTGTATCATTAGAGAAGTAATTTAGCTTGGATAGACATTGTTAATCCGAGTCAATTCGACATTTTTAAAAATGAAGGATGTGTTGCAGTGATGATGCATTGGTTTCAGGAACCATGAGACATATATACTTTATTTTGGTGTCAAAGCATAGGATTTGGGGATCAGGTAGTCTTATAGAGACAGAACATACCTTCTCAGAGCAACCATTTCACCATTTTTCAAAATGTCAGCTCTATAATGATGTGTTTTAGCCATCATATTGGTAATTTATTTTAATATTGTTTTTGTTTCAGGTTTTCCATTGATTCAAATTCGTAAACATGAGTAAAACAGGTGGTTGCAGAGGAATTTGCCTCCTGACAGGGTGCTGCTAACGACAAAATCTGAGGACTCCTTTAACAAAGAAAAATGTGTCATATACCAAACTAATCAGAAAGAAAAGCTAACATCAACTGCAGATGGACAGAAGAGAGTTTGAGATGCTGCAGAAATATGACAACACGAAGTTCACAAAAGATTGAATCTGATGGGTGAAAAGGATCAAATATTTTATCATTGTAACAACAAAAGCTTCTAGTTGTATACAATAGAAAAAAGCGAGGAAAAAGTGTGTAAAAAAATAGCATCACAACAAGAACCTAAGTCTTCTGAGAAAGCGACGACAACCAAACCCAATGCCCATCCATTTAGAAGATTGATGGCTACCCCTCATCCACCTCCATCAACAGATCAGAAAGCAGAGGATCTTCAATGTGTTATCTATGGTTTAGGCAGAACAAAGGTCCAATGAATTAATGAAAGAACAAAAAACAGAGTATGTGAGTCCCAAAGGGAAAACATTTTAATATCTGCAGCTAGTTTCTTCTAAGATGATCTAAACAAGGCAAAAACATTTTCTGCAGATTTGTATGGCCACCCACACTTCGTGCATGCATACATTTGAAAATATGAATGTACAATGAGCTCTCAGCACCAATGTAACTGCCAGCCTTCAGTAAAGTTTGCACTCTTTGAAAAAACGAATTAAGTTCCAAAGCCATTTTTGAGTGCTGCTTATGAGTTCACTCTCTGTGAGATCAAAGAAATAATGGTCAACATTGATAAATCTGTATTGATCCATAATAATGAAATTAATATGTTTCTGCTGAGAATGAACAATGACAAAAATGTTTTGTCAGTCTAACACAAAGAATGAGCCACATATGACATTCTCAGCTGATTTGACTGCTAAGGTTCTTGCTGCAAAATACAACCACAGGAAGCAGTTAAGTCAGCAGGAACCATTTAAAGAAAGGTCCTGAAAGATTTAAATTTTGTACTTAATAACAAATTTAGTGATGCCCCAGAGCTCCGCAAATCATGGGAGTCAACAACAATACCTGATGCTGTCAACCTTTTTTACATCATTGTTTAATGTCAGCAAAACAGAACTGTTACAATACTAAAGTTCTTGAGTTTGGAACAGAAGCTGGCAACATTGATGATGGCTTTGAAAATGTAAGCGAAGACATGGAAGACAATCCCATGAACTGACAGGCTTATGCTGTGCGAATGTACTGTCCTTTCCAAATCATGTTTTATTAATTAAATCACGGCAACAAGAAAACTCTGCAACATATGTTGACTGCCCACGCAATTTATGACAATTGCAAAAGCTAATCACTTCTACTAATAGGATTGGTGTATGAACAAGTTATAATGACATAGTACTGAGCAGGAACTTGTGAGCAGGTCATGCTGTAAAATCTTGTGCATCCAAAAGCACACTGCTTCCGAAAGGATTTACGACTGCTGCTCTTGATAATTTTGATTTTGAAGACAGCTCTTCTTTGTCTCGGACATCCAGTACACATGATCATGCCATGGTGCTTTTTCAGGAGTGTGCCAATGAAGTAGCTGCTGGAAAACAAGCTATGCCAGCTGTAAGTAAAAACAAACAAAGCTTCAAACGTATAACCCAACTGCCTTGCCAACATGTGCAAAATCATTACAAGCAATCAACACATCGCTGTCTACCAGAAAGTATGAAAGTGGCTGAAGACATGGACCTTCTTCTACCTGATGCCACGTTCTGCAAAGATGATTTAACTGAATTTATCATATCTCTTATTCGGTGCGGACTGAAGGATGTAGAAAAGCCGGTTCCTCCATGGGCTGGAATTCATGCTCTGAACTCCCAGAATACCATCCCACTGAAGAAGGTTGGCGTTTTACCAGTAATACCATCTCCAGTCAAAAACTACACAACAGTATACACAGCTCTAAAAAAAGTCCAAAATGTGCATTCTCAGCTTGAAGACCAGCCTATCCTGACAATTTTCTATGATGACGGTGTTTCCCATATTGTAGCTGACATGTTTATGAGCAATCCAGTAGAATTTGATGACCTTTATCCAATGATGAGCACTTTCCACATAGCAAATGTTGCGTTGTGGTGTGCAGGAAGTTATCTCAGTGGATGTGGCATAGATGATCCACTTATTAAGGCTGAAATCTTTGGAAACAAAACTGTCCAGTCAGTATTGAGTTTCATTATGTTAGTTTGTTAGAAGGTATGATCATCATATCTGAGGCTGTATGAACATTGTGTTAGAATGTTTTCTGGAACAAGAATGACAAATTAGGTTATGTATATCTTATCTCAGAAGTGAACAAGGCAGAGGGTGCACTTCATTCAAAAGACATAATGCAAAGCCATGCAATGTTCAATACACTCAGTTCAGAATCAGGAACCCTGAAAAACAAGTTTGTAGAGTTTGTCAAAGAGTGAGAAGAAAAATCAGAACTTTGCAATTACTGGGGAAATGTGTTACACATGAAACATCTTATTTCTTGTGAAAAACTTGGCACATGCTGATTGGGAAGGTGATTGGGAGCTGCACATAAAGACTGTGGTGCCACTGATTACTGTGTTTCTCGAATTTGATTACATAAAGTACCTGATACATGGGTCCTGGTATTTGGAAAGACTGAAGAAGCTAGGAGTGTAAACAAAGTACCTCTACTCAGTGCTTAATTTGTAAATAAAAATGTGCTGGTGCCCAAAGCTCTCCTCTGAAATGCCGCTGCTGCAAATAAATGTGCGATCACAGAATACTGAGGCAGCATAATCCTAAAAACATCTTGATCCTCTTTAATTCATTTACCGCCACTCCCTGCCCCTTTAGTTTACTCTTGCAGTTTCTCCTTTCTCCCTTTGTGAAGCTTATTTGTTTTTCTCTACCTCTGTCTTTCCCATAGGAGTCTTTTGCACACAGTAAATACTTGAGGCAGAAAAATAAGTGTCAGCCCTCAAAAATAAGTTCTGGTGCTCCGCACCAGGAGCCACCAGTACAAACTAAGCACTGCCTCTACAGAAAATTCATCCAAAGACATTTTGTGGTGAAAGACAGCGAGGGAAGGTTCAATGAAGCTATAACAGATGATCTAGAGATCACAGAAAATCTCCAAGGTAAATGTTGGTCAGACAGGTAAAAGTGAATATGTTGCCCATTAGCAGCTAGTTTACCAATGAAGTCCTTTCCATTTGGAATGTTTTCAGAGAGATGGCAAATGAACCTTCATGAATCTGTTCCTCACCAGAAACCGCCATGGAGGATTCCCTGGGCCAGGGGAAAACCGGCGGGAAACAGCCAGTTCCCCTTTTCTGACCGCGGCTTTACCGCCGCGGTCAGAATAGCCCTGGAAGCACCGCCAGCCTGTTGGCGGTACTTCCGCTGCCCTCGCCCTGGCGGTCAGAGACCGCCAGGGTTGGAATGAGGGCCTTAATCCCACTTCATATTTGGTAGAAGAAGCTTGACCCGGGATGCCAAGTGTTCTTATCAAGGCACATTTTCTTACAGGTGATTACACTATGAGCAAAATTAGAACAAAGCTTGGAGCTTTAACTGCTGAGCCTGTGAAGTTTCTAAAATGATTTCTTGAGACTGAAGAAGAATGTGACTTTAAAGACCTGAGAAAATGCCTTGTGCGTGCGTGGAAAATTAGTTCTGACAGTCACACATTTGACGATTTTTGGTACAGTGAGTTCAAGAGGTCAGTTCCGCTAGGTGACCTTCCACTGACATCATATTCTGTGGGTGACACATGAAAAGAGCGTTCTACCAGAAGATGCGTAAATGTTTTGGATCATGCATACCTAGAGAAAGATCCTTGTAAACTTGGTTGGGAGATATTGATGGTGTGCTAAAACCTAGGAAATTTCTAAAGACTCTACTCACATAACTTACACGTACATGGACTTGCTAAACCTGGGCTACAAAATGATGTCCCTGTTGATATGCTCTTCTCAATTGTTCAAGATTTGGCAAATGTATCATGAGCAATTGCCAAAACAAATAAAATGAACTATGAAAATGTGTCTAAAAGAGGAGTGATAAACATTATTTTTTTAATATTCAGATCATAAACATTGTTTGGTGAATACATAAAAGGATTAAAAAACATTATTATTTTGTTTAATTTCTATATATGTCTCTTCTTCCTCTATTATAGCCACCACTTTGGAAAATGGTGAAAGGGTTGCTCTGAGAAGGTATTATCTGTCTCTATAAGGCCTATGTTTTGACACCAAAATGAAGTATATGTCTCATGGTTCCTGAAATATTACATCACTGCAACACATCCGCCATTTTTAAAAATGTTGTCCAGCAAAATTCTGCCCAGATCAGCAATGTCTACCCAAGCTAAATTACTTCTCTAATGATCCAAAAACACAAATCACAAATTAAAATGTTTGTACATTTTTTTTTTACTGAGGAATGTCAGGGGGCTCGGATTATATTAAGTCACTGCACATTTAGCTTTAGCATTTGAGCAAAGGCATTACTTCCCCAAGCAATTGCCCCTCCCTGCTGTGGTTCTGGGCCCCGTCCTTGTAAGACTGGGTTCCCTGTCTGTGGGTGTTGAGGCCATGTGCTGGTCCAAATAGCAGACCCCCTGTTGTGGTGGTGTGGCAGCGGACTGACTTTCCTGCGGCTGAGTGTAGGGTGGATTCAGGTTTTCCAGAACTTGGTTTTCAGGTGGAAAATTTGCAGGGACTGACTTAAGCTCATCTACTTCCACTTTTGATTTGCAGACTTCTGTTTCTGATATAACCTTTGCCGGCATCTGTCAGCCACCTGGCCCATTCTGTGGCCATAGTAACATTCTATGGTATCTGGATGCCGCCAACCTCCCTGATTTCTGTTGTTATAACTGGGTTGAAACCCCCTATGGTTTTGTGGTAGAGCATGCCCCCCTCAATGGCGGTCTTATTCCAATTTGTGTTGGACCAACATAGCAGTGTCTCTCTCTGAGCTTGATCCTGTTTTTTACTGTCCATTTTCTGCTTCTTTTTTGTGAAAATGCAATATATGACCTTGTTTCTTCTGCCAGGGTTTGATGTCTAGCCATACTACCCTGTCCAAACCAATTTGTATTTCGGTGGGCCACCTCTTTTTGAGGATATTGTAAAAGAATGTAAACTGGGAACCGGTATCTATCCATGGCTGTCCTATCTCCTGTCCCCATCATTTTCTCATTGTATCTAAAAAATCGGTTATGGTCTCCCCAGGTTTCATGGTTTCTGCCATTAAACCTTCTACATCTGGGCAGACAGGGAACATTTCCCTCAGGGCATCCTTATTTAGAGCTTGTATAAACTGAATGCCGCTAGAGTTATTTGCAGTATTCTTCTCAAAGCATGAGATCCATTTTTCTGCGCCATCCAACAACAGTGGCAGTTTAGCTCTCAGCTCTTCCTTATCCATCAGAGCCTGAGGCACATAGATGTCCCTGATGTACCCTTTTCCAGTAGTGGGCATAATCTTGTCTTGGGCAGCTCCACTGGTTTCTCCTCAACATAGCATCCCCAACTCCTTAGACAATCCTGCATGTAAGGGAAGTTTTACCTGGGATCTCCCTGATAAATCCTTCGGTCCAGCAGGCTACCAGGTCGCAAAAGTGTCACACAAAGATCTTGCTTTCCACTCGAACTACTATCTCTCTTGGAGTTAATTTGTCAGTCCTGTTTATTCAGGAGGCGTAGCAGATGTCTCCGTCACTGCTCCCCATGTACACATGCAAAGATGCCATCTTGGTTCCCATACATCTGAGTAGAGTTTGCAGCAGGCTATCTTGCTCTCTAATTTCTTGGTCAACCCCTCTCTTTCGTTGGTCCTCAGACCCCTGTCAAAGCCTCTTCTCTATTTGTTCCTTGGATTCTCCCTCAACCGGGGATCCGTACCTACCCCTGCTCTCCTCAGGTAGAGGGGGCGCTGCTCTGCTCTTCCAAGAGGCAAGCTCTCTCTCTCTCTGCCTCTCTCTCTCTCTCTGTCTCTCTCTCTCCATCGTTCATGCCTTTCCTCTAAATCCCACCTAGGTTGCCTACTTCTCTCTGAGCAATGCGATATTCTTCTTAGACAGAACCTGCCCTCAAACTTTCTGCTATTTCTCCAGCTAAGTGAGCGTACCTTGTGTTTCCCTCCTCATCATTGGATCCCAGAGGCCTGGGATTCCTTATCTCACCTCCACTAGTTACTTACTGCCCAGAATTCCTATGAATTTCCTTGTCACCCAGGTGTGTTCCCCGGAACCAGTGGGAGTACGTGTTCTAACTCTGGACTGAAGTGGTTCTGTGATTGCCTGGGCTTGTCGGCCTGTCAGACTGTCATGCCTAGACCTAACAGGTTGTTGTTCGGTAGGGCCCCTTTGGGCTCCCTTAACCAGTAGATTGGTGTAATCTAATGCAGGGCCAGCAAGCATCAGAGAGAGCACCTCTATACCTGCATATGGCGGGGGAGGTTTGGGCACCTTTCTTGCTGACTGTGGGGAAGTGTTATCAGCCTTGGTCTTCTCAAAGATGACTAATAATTCTAGTAATGCTTCTTTTTTTTTCCTTCTTTTTTGTCCTTCTTTTGCCCTGTGTATTTTGCTTGTGTGTGTGCTCTTGTGTGTTCAATTATGTTAGTGTCTAAGGTTTCCTCCTTTGGCCAGGGGAACACGTGTGTCTTTTGGTGTGTTTGCCATTCAGGGCAGAACTTGTCAAGCTTTTTAGCCTATGTGGCGAACCTCATTTGCATATGTTTTTATGGGCGATTTCATGCAAAATTTGGGTAACTTCTCTTTTTAGGGACAGTTTCTCTTCTAGCTTTTATGATTTTAGGGCATCTAAAGTTAATGTGTCTAACTTTTCTGGTTTAGGGAATCTTTTGCTTTTACTCTGGTAGTGGGGAAATATATACCCTGGGATTACTAGTTCTATCCTGGTGGTGGGGAAATATATACATAGGGATTGTTAGATCTAATGAGCTCAGCGTTATTTACAGATGCAACAAAATAAACATTTAACCAACACAATAACAATGAATATGTAGGGTCACAACCTAGAAGAAAGTGTGGTTGCTAACTCAGACTTCTGAAATTTGGCATCAAAATAGGGAGCTTTACTTTGGTATCAAATGGCATGTTGTGAGAATTAGCAACATCTTCATAGCACAATTAATAATTGACAAAACACAAGACACAAGACAAAGCACAATTACATTAAGTGCCACAGTATCAAAACAACACCATTACAACTGGCAAAAAGAAAAACTGACAAAGCACCAAGTGGTGAATTTGTTTAAAATATGTTATCCCACTCCTTGCACATGTATTACTGTGACTAGGGGAAGCTCTAGGCAGTACTCAGGACTAAGGGCCATATGTACGAACACTTTTTCCCATAGACACTGAATGGGTAAAAACCTTTGCTACATCTGGCCCTAAATGAGCCTGATAATCTTTTGAAGATAACAGCAATTTATGTAGATAAAAAAGGGGTAACTTCATCAACCATAGGCCCTTCTTGGCTAAACTCTAGGTATGCCCAATCTCCTGGATCCCAATTGTTTCTCATCCCTAACGTCCGAATTACACCCTTTATCACACCGAAGGGTTATGCGTACCATCTGTGTCATGCCCAGTGGTCCAAGCTAATGACAACACCTCTCCTTTCAAATACCAAAAGTGTTAGGAAACCGGTGGCATGGAGAAACTCTCTAAGACTAGATAGCAAGATTGAGGTGGGGACCCTATATCACACTCAAGGTCTATGCGTACCATCTGTGTCACACCCAGCCATCCAAGCATTAAGGCCTCAGCCCTATATCACACACAGACCCTATGTGTACCTCACGCCCAGTGGTCCAAGCGAAGAAAAAAATAACATTAACCTTTCATAGTGTGCTGACTACTGACTATGGAATAAAGTGACTTCTGCATGGCTACGTTTTTCATATTTTACCAAAACTGAACTAAGGCCAAATAATGAACTAAGGCTCTGATGTAGTCTCTTCCCTTTCTGAGGGCAGCTTCAGAATGGACTTTCGCCCCGCAGATTCACCATAATTTCCATTAAATTGCAGCATCTGCTCACCTTTCTTGTTGCACAAATGTGAATTCATCTGGGTGGGGTCCCCTGCCTTTAGTCGCAGTCAGGTCTGAGGTCTACCAATCGGCTTCTATCTGGCATGCCAAAATGTTGCTTGAATGTGAATTTACCTTAAAAACAGAAGATGAGAGGTGTTTGGCAAAACAGGTACAGTTCATTTAATTAAACATTAAGCCAGGAGAGCAGTTACAGAACCAGAGTCGGAGGACTGTTTCTCAATGTACATCAGTTTGGAGTGGAGTTTTAAATATTTTTCTGAGTGCCATAAAATAATTAAAACATTGCTTTCTTGGCTAAGAATGTGAACAGTTGTCATGGAGTCATACATAAGGTACTGATAACAAATGCAGAGGGGCCTCAACCTTGCGTGGACACAATGTGGGCCAGCAAGTATGTGTAGAGATGTCTGGCCTGAGAGGCGCGTGGTTGCTGCATGTTGCTGTCCGTGCTGTGTTCAGATTAGTTAGGAATTATCAACTACATGTTGCATCTAACTTGATGGTGTTTTTGAGAAAGTATGCGCCCCTCAGGTCATGTGTGTTTTATTGGGGCCAATTTCAGGAGACCATTATAGTGTGGCTGCGCCTATCTGTGGGATCTGATCCAAGTTTCCTGTGTGCACGTCTGTATGCCTGCTACATATCACCCCACCTGTGACCTCAGGCCTAGGTCTCAGTTCCTGCCTGGTCAAATATGTTCATGCCGGGGTTGATAGAGAGTTCATGACGGGGAATATAATATTGGTGATAAGACTTTGTTCTTATATATAAATTTATTGTTGTGTGCATCAACATCAACCATTCCAAATGTAACACTTTTTCCCAATGTAGTGATTAGTAAACCATTTTGGTTAATGGTAGTTACAACAGAAAGTTTTCTGCGATGGCTAGCCAATCAAAGAGCAGCAGTTTCACAGATCTGCAGCCAGATTGGGAATCTATAATGGAGACAGGAGAAACAGCTCCCTCTTTCGATAGTGTGCCTTTTTTTTATAATTTTGCGTAGATCAGAAAACAATTTCATCCTCATTTCTAGAAAATTACTGAATGGATTTACACGAAACTGTGCAAAGGCACTTCTATGAGTAAAGTTCTACTTTCACTCCATGTTTACTGTTCATTTGTAGAGGCATTTTTCTACACTGTGTTAGCAAAATTCATATGTAAGTTAAAATGAGAAGCAGTCCTTTTGAGACCATCTCTTCCTGTTTTAGACTTCCGCTCAGCCAATCTGCAGGAAACTTGACATGGAGAACCTAAATATGATGATTGCTTTTGGAAAGTGTCATGTAGATTCGATGACCAGCACCAAAGTTTTTAAGAAATGCAGAAGTGCCTTCGCACTGCAAACACTGACATATCCATAACAACACAGTCATTATCGCCAAAACTGTAATATAGCATTTGAGCGTAGACTACTTATTTATTTTTTCTATAAAATGTTTATTCAGAGAAAAGATAGTCAACATTATGCCCACATATTTTGCAAAACTGTGCATCAGATTTAACAAAGAAGTAAATGCAGATTTCAGCATTTCACTATTGAATGCATCTAACTACATATTTTATCTGTGCAAGTGTACTTCGTTTTGGATATTCATGCATTGCATAAAAATTAAATAGCTAAATTTATATTTTTCAAAAACAGAGGAGAAAAAACAAGCTCAGATTATAGCTACCAACCTGGCAAGGAGCATATTACTGTCCACATTTCTAACAGCGATGCTCATAGATTGCTTGAAAATTCTGCCCAACTTTACTAACCCCACTAACCCCTATGTTCCTATGTTTGGCTTCCTTGCAGGGGCATAACACAGGCCCCTGCAGGCCCTGCTACACTGGAGGACCCCCACATCTCCAGTAGGTCCCCATCCCTTCGGGGGAGCCCCATTCAGTCTAAGGGCAATTAATATCTATGAGATGTGGAAGACTCTGGGGCCCACGCCACATTCTTCTGAGGAGCCTCATCATTTTGTGTAACACCACTGCATTCTTCCACACCTCACTTTAGTAAGGCAATTCTTATGTATAATATTGAATGCAAAGACATCTGCCAGACGTGTAACACCTAGGGCTTGATTCAAAAGCTGCATTTTGCACTCCCTATATTTATGTGTGCAGATTTATCCACCCTGACTGCAGAGTTTCTAGTTGTGGAGAACTCCACACACATAAGCATAGGAAGTGCGGAGTCATAAAACTCTGCATGTAGTTTGTGAATTCCAAGAAAGAATTAAAGGTACAACCAACTATAAGTTTACCTTTGTGAATCAGGACCTGGGAAACTATACAACACATTCTTATTACCTGTACGTCTATCCAATGCTCTCTGAAGTGTTGAAATGACCAAATATGGTAGGTGATTTCAGTGCTTCAAGTGGAATGAAAAATAAAAGGGGTCTCTCAAAGGGGTGTGGCAGATATAATGAAGGGTGTGGCTTAAAAACATTTGAGCTAAAAATCAGTGCTCAGCATAGTGTGCAGCCTGACTGGTATTTTGCTGTTTCTTTCTGTTGATGCATCTAGATCTATAATACAACAAGTAACATTACACCTACAACAAGCCAGGACTGCTAGTTGTGTCAGTGGTTGTTATTTGCATACGATAAATAAACAACAATGGCTACAATGTATATAATATTGAAAATGCTTCAGTTCTGAAATGCGAGACTGTGCCTAGAACTATAATGAGTCTCTTTGAAGATACATCAAAACAGTGAAGGGTGGTACTGCTGCAGAGTTTAGATTTCTTTTAACCCTGAGGGTGAGGGTGAAAATGGAGAGCCTGATAGGCACCAATCTCAACACCTGCTTTGTAGAACTGCCGGTGCTGAGCACCGGCTAGGAACCGGCCCACTTAAATCCCTGGGTGATTTACTACGGGATGTGTTTGGGATGCTGGAAGCGAAAATAATAGTGCAGATTAGCCACAACCTATCGCAATGCAATGATTAATTGGTATAACTGGAGAATGTTGTATGATTTATGGATGGAATTATTATGGATTAAAGGAGTAAAGTGTTGTCATCTCTTTTTAACATGAAATATATTTTGAATGATACTTTTTCTCTGCCAGAGTGGTGGTTTCTTGGTGCTGACAACAGAAATTAATCATCTAACCAATCTACGTTGCTCACTATAGAAGAACGACGAAGAGATGAATATAGCTAGCAGGAGTGACATTTGTGACAACACAGAGCTCTTTGTGTTATCCACAGATCTGTCAGACCGATATGAAACAAGTCTTGGTGGGTTTGGAATTAGTTTGACTATGTACTTAGCTATCCTATTTAAATCTTGATACTTTTGTGCTAAATCCACTAACCCAGCTCCCTCAATCTGAGAAAAAAATGTACAACAGCTAACAGTGATAGAGACCCTTAGATATTTATGAATGTGTCAGAAATATGCAGCAATGTATTATTCTATGATTTTTATATTTGAAATACATGTCTCTTATTTGTAACAATGCTGAGCAAATTAAAATAGTTTTCATGGAGACAGACTGTATTTTAAACATATCTTGTGAATACTGGTTTGATTTTGAGAATTTTTTTAACTCTGAAAATACATTTGATGCCCAACCACCACTTCATGTTTCACACAATTCTCTGACCGTGCCCACTTCCTTGAGTCATTCAATTTACCAATCACATTCATATAGTACCTTCCTGAAGTAAATTGCACTTCAGCATGATCTCTAATATTCTCTTTATTTTTAACTGTCGCCTGGTGTGAACAGACGCCATTCATTTCCTGGGACAGTCTTGAAATGATTAACAGCATTCTGAGCACCGTCAAAAGTGCTGATCCTCACCATATGTCACATTTCTTTAAAATGTATGCATTGATAGAGCACAGTATGGCTCTGACCATTTATTCATGTTGTCTGGTATTGTTACCATGTATATAACAAAAAATGCGACTCGATCAAATAATACATTACTGCTTATTAGAGCACATTTTATTTAGCCATCCTTACGCAAGACACCAGTTCAGATTGTCACAAATATATGTTTAAAAGCCAATATTGATTAAGCCTTAACAAAAGCAAAAGAACAAACTCCAAATGAGATTTTGGCTAAACAACCCAAAAATGTTTCTTCAATGTAATTTTATTTTAAATGGATTAAAACGTGAAAGCAATGCAGATTGATAAACATGAACAGTCATGTGCATTAGATGGATAGAAATTGAAATGTGTCCATCTTTAGTAAAAATAGAAATCTAATATCCGAGAACTAGCATAGTTTTGAGGGAGCCAAATCAACCCCCCTTAAACCCCAGAGGAAAGCCGTGGAACACAAGATTGACCTCTTTTCTACAAAACAAGGTGAAGCAATGCTACCAATTGTGCCAAGATTCACGGATGGGGTCACGGTTTGAGGCTCATAGACTAGAACTATAAAATATAGATATGAAAGACCTATGACTTTCTCTCAATTGTTGAAGTTTAATCGATGCTCCATGACTCATAGAGACCCATGAAGAAGACCAAAGGTAATAGGACTGAACATGCATTTAGGCATTGACTAGTGGAAAGCTGAACTGAGGTATTGATTACTGGGAAATGTATCACACACTGAGGCACTGTTAAAGTGAGGTCTTTCTGAGCAGCTGAAGCAGTTCTGACATTACAACCAAAGGTTGTGTCCTAACATAATCTGGAAAGCATAGTTAAGCATTAGAGGCAATCCCTCACTGTTCAGGTTGGATTCATGGCTAATCATGATCATAAATATAGTCCTGTCATAAACCTCATTACAGAATGGCCCTGGTGGCATCTGATGAAACCACCTGTCCTCAGGAAACCCTGCTACAATCAGGTCTGCCCTCTCATGACATGAAATGCCAAGGTAATGGAGAAGGCTGTTAACCAGCAACTCACTAAGTGCCAGATGTAGGTAGGAAAAAAATAGCGACTTGCAAATTGCGAGCATTTACGACTGGCAATTTGCGAGTCTCTAACTGCAATTCAGGTAGAAAGTGCGTGGACAATTTGCGACTCGCACCAGGAGTCGCACCGCAGATAGCGAGTCCGCTGTTTGCGAGGTCGCTTTTTGCGACCGCGCAAAAAACGGACTCGCAATTTGCGAGTGCGTGTTGCAAATTGCAACTGTGCTGAAAATTCAAAGCAGGTGTGGCAGAACACTGTAGAAATCACTTCAGAACACTCAGGAAAACACTTCCTGGCACATGATGATGACATCACAGCCAGGAAGTTTACAAATACACCTGGGAGGAGGGAGGACCACACCCTTTTTAACTGCAGCACAGCTAACAGAGCTCCAGCAACCATGGCTGACACTCCCAGGAAAAGGAAGCTCAAGTTTGCTGAGAAGGAGTTGGAGGTGCTAACAGATGAGTGCTGTCAGCACCATGACGAGCTGTTTGGCAGGGCAGCACTCACTGTGCCAGACACAGAAAAAAAATGAATTTGGCAGGATATCCAGGACAAGGTCAACTCCCTGGAGGTCAGCCACCGGAGTGTGGAAGAACGTAAGAAGAGGTGGTATGACCTGCGCTCCCGGACCAAGGAGAGGGTGTCAGAGCGGCTCCGGGAGATGAGAGGCACAGGAGGGGGACCATCTACCATACCACCACCCACACCCCTGGAGGAAAGGGTTGAGGAGACCCTTGAGCCTGAGGCTGTCAGTGGAATTTGAGAACTGGACACCTCTGAGCCAGGACCATCAACCGGTGAGTACCATGTGATATGCTTGTACCCCCATCAGTGCCATACCCCCACCCACCATGTACACAGGGGCATGCACAACCAAGATAGCTCCATGTCAGAGTACAAACACCAGAATGATGCATTATGGGCAATGTAGTTAAGTAGGCAGTTCATAGGCAATTGTTTATTAGGAAGTTTTTAACTGATAGTAGACACTGACAGTGTGTTCCCCATGTCCCACAGGTCTCCCACAAGACACCCCCACCAGCCCAAGCAGCCAGGTGCCAATGGTCAGCCAGCACAGAGAGGAGACAACAGGACCTGCCACCACTCCCACCTGCACCACCAACACCATGCCCTCTCTGGAAACACCTGTTGCAACAGTGGTGTTGGAGCCTGCACCAGGTGCAAGCCAGAGTGCCACATCAGACATTACAGGGCCTCCACCGCTGCGCAGGTGACGCAGGATGACAACAGCAGAGCAGCAGGCAGAGTCAGGGCTTGCCTCCACAACACCAATGGAGGCCCAACTGATACGGGGTCAGCGCCTGCAAAACCAACAGTTAAGGAGGATTAGTGGGGTATTGCAGTGCTTTGAGAGAAACCATGCCATCAGCATGCAGCAGGTGCATTCAGAACTGCAGGTCATTGGGAACAACACAGGTGACCTTGCACTGTCTATGCGCGAACTGTTGTCAGGACTGCTAACGCAGAGTGACAGTGCACTGCGCAGGGACCGCCAGCTGCTGCAAAGCCTGGACAGGATGGCCTCCTCTATCGTTAGGCTGGCAGTTAACACAACTGGGCTGTCTAGGCGAACAGTCAGCCTCCAGGTTGACATGGGCCACTTTGCAGGTGATGTGGCACAGGGCCTGGGCCGTATCAACCATGCAATAGACCTAATGGAGGCACGGCAGGTGGCCAGGGGCACAGGCGACACCCCACAAGACAGTGAGGAGGGCTCCACTGTCAGCAGTGTCTCTGCCGGTGACACCAGGGTGCTACATAGTGGAAGCACAAGGCAGAGCACTGCTGACCCACCTAGTACCAGCCAGGCTGGCCGAGCCCGCCGTAGGGTGTGAGCTCCACACTGTCCCTGGGGTTGGGGCACATGATGTCAATGTGTCCCATGCCAGGTGGACTATTGAAGGCCCTGGACTGTTTTTTCATGTATATAGTTTGGTTATTTGCACTTATTAAATCATTTGTTCTTTCCACTTAACACATGGACTGTTTGTTCTATTGGTGAGTATGGTAGAAGTTGGCACGTACCTTCCAAAGTATTGGTTTGCAATGTGTTCCCGTCTCAGTCTGCCTTGATTTGCGATGCTCCTATCCCCATGATGGCGATGTGGTTGCTCTTGCTCCTCATCCTCCGAATCTGGGTCTTCAGGGGTGAGAGGTAGCCCACGTCGGGTGGCAATGTTGTGCAGGATAGCGCATGCAACAACTATTTTGAATGCCGTTATTGGGGTATACTGGAGGGCACCTCCACTTCGGTGGAGGCATCTGAACCTCGCTTTCAGCAGTCCGAAGGTTCTTTCTATGATGTTCCTGGTCCTCTTATGTGCACTGTTGTTTCGCCTCTCGCATTCATTGCTGGGTGTTAAGTACGGAGTCAGTATCCATGGACGTAGTGCATATGCACTGTCACCTGTTGGGCACAAAATGTACACTGTTAGCAAGGCATGGGTGGTTTGCACATTGACCTGTGTGCATGTCTTCAAGGTGTAGTCAGCTCTACCTAGGAGGTATCCTTCTCCAAACTCCCCACATTCCAGGCGTTGGTGTATCCCACTGTGCCTAAAAATGTAGGAGTCATGAGTACTGCCTGGAAACTTAGCAACCATGTCAGTGATGACATAATGGGCGTCACATACCACCTGAATATTGAGTGAGTGGGTACACTTCCTATTGCGGAACAGATATTCCAGGTTTGCAGGAGGGCATATTTGTATATGTGTCCCGTCTACACACCCTATGACATGGGGGAAGTTGGCAATCCGGTAAAAGTCCAACTTGGTACTGTTGATTTCTGCCTCATTTCTGGGTAGGTATATGTATCAGGACATGTGTGTGAGTATGGCATCTAGGAATGCCCTGAAGAACCTTGATAGTGTACTTTGGGATACCCCACCTGCCACAGCAATGACCCCCTGATAGCTACCCGAGGCCAAGAGGTGCAGTGAACATAGCACTTGCACATGCGTAGGGATGGCGCAGCCGCGCACAGTCTGGCGTTCTAGCTGTGGTTTGAGTAAATCTATTAAATCTAGTATAGCTGCGCTGCTAAGTCTATATTTGTCATAAATTTCCTCCTCAGTTTGCTGGAAGAGTGTCTGCCTTGTTCTGTAAATCTTCTCCTGTCTCTGGCTCCTCCTCCTCCTCTGCTGGGCGGCGTGGGCTCTCCTCCTCACTGCTATCAGGTATATCTCCGCCATCTTGTGTAACCCAGATGCCTTCTGGATCTCCTTTTATAGTTTGGTAATGGTTACCACCTGCTCTGAGTTAGTGGTAAATTGGAAGTGCAAAATGGTCTTTTTGCCACTAGTCGCAATTTGCGAGTTGCTATTGCATATGGTTTGCGACTCGCAAATTGCGACTTCCCATTTCAGATTTTGCGGGGTCGCAAATAGCGAATCGGGCCATTTGCGACTCACAAAATGTTGCTACATCTGGCCCTAAGTTCCTTGAGACACACCATATCCTGGACCCTTCCCAGTCCGGTTTCAGAAGCAACCACAGCACCGAAACTGCACTCTTAGCAGCCACTGATGACATAAGCATCATACTGTACCACAGAGGCACTGCCGCACTCATCCTCCTCGACCTCTCTGCTGCATTTGACACCATCTCCCACTCCACCCTTTGTGACAGACTGCATGACATTGGCATCAGAGACAAAGCCCAGAACTGGATCAGGTCCTTCCTCACCGGAAGAACACAGAAGTTCAGACTACAAATATTCACATCAGAACCTATTTGTTTTAAATATTTGTTATTGAATTTTCAGTGCAGATCTATACAACATGCATATGTGATCACATTGATAGGATTTTGTGGATCTGTTGTATCTATGCTTCCTCACCTAATAACAAAAGAGAGGAGGATACAACAAGATCAAGAAAAAGAAAGAAAAATACATATACAATATAAAAAACAAACAAAAACCCCACCATACATATAACATAACTTAGGTCTTATTATTGCTTACAGTATATATATTTAAATGCCGTGCAAAATTGAAGGAGCTTTCTTTGTGGCACCTAATGGTTCCGACTCAGGGCCCCTGATTGATGTTATACCCTGATAACACTTATTGGTTGTATTGGGAGGAGGGGAGCTGAGCTTATTTCTGATTGTTTAGTGTGGCGTGATAGTGTGAGTTGTGTACGTGCTGCTTGTGTGTTCTTCCCTGAATACTAATTATACATGACACCGACCTCTGATGAGCGGGTGTGGACCCCAGCGCTTCTGCATGATGTTCTGCGGATATTATTTAGGTAAGCTGCCGCTGAGTGAGTGCTGGCCTGGTCAACACCCGCACAAAGTCTCTTTCTGGTTCAGGACGGCCTCTCATCGTTTTTTGCCTCTAGTCAGGCTGCCAGTGTTTCCCAGGTTTCCTTTCCCGTGTGTTGTTGTCCCGCGCGTGCTAATTTGCTCAGTACCTGAGATTCTGTCCGAGTCCAGCACAGTGTGAGGGAGTGCCAGGCTTTCAGGTCGGGTGCCCTGGGCGCCTTCCAGTTCATCGCAATCAGCCTTTTGTACATCACAAATGCTAGGTCTACAAACTTATGTAAATATCTATGTTTCTTTTCTCTGGTTCTCAGCCCTAGCAAGCAGGACTTGGGGTCTGCTATGAGTGTCAGACCTGTTAATTCCGCTACCTCTTCTACCACTCCTCTCCATTCCTTATATATGTGTGCACACTCTCATACCATATGGTAGAAGTGTGCTTCTGAGGCATCACACAGCAGGCAGGCAGACATCGAACCAGGGAACATGCGGTGAATTCTGGCTGGAGATAGGTATGTTTGGTGAATGTAATTGAATTGCGTGTAGCGAACCTGGGGTTTCTGGATACCCCCCGAGTGTGATAGAGGGCTTTCGGCCAATCCGTTTGCGATATCGGGTCAGTGAGGACTGCATTCCACCTGTCCCTCGTTTTCTCCAAATTAAGCTCAGGGGTTTATTCAGAGTTTTGTACAAATTTGTCACTATTTTTGTTTGGTCATCGAATTGCAGCATATGGTGCAATGTGGGAGAACTCAAGGGTTCCTTATCTCCAGCCGCCCACGTCTTTTTGATTAGATGACTTATGGCATAGTAGGACAGAAAGTGCCCAGGGTTCACTGCCGTGAGGGCTTGGATGGATTCAAATGACATCAATTTCCCTTCTTCGAAGCAGTCCACAACCATTGTTATTCCGGCCTCGGTCCAAGTCTTAAGTGTCTGTGTGATCCCACTGCATTAGCCCAACCCGGGATCAATCCCAATGGGAGGAGTGGCGAGTATGGAAGTGCTTTATTGCCCTTTTGTATGTACCTTTGCCAGCACGAGTGCGCCACTGCCATTAACGGGTTGCCAGGTTCCACCCTCGGTGTTTTATTCGTTAACCATGTGATCAATGGTGCCCCATTTAGCCGTGCCCGTAGCCACATGGACTCCGCCTGTGTTGGCCTGTGCAACCAGTTCAGTATCCACTGTAGCTTTGCAGCAGCATAGTAAAGTTCAAAGTTGGGAGCCCCCATCCCTCCCGCAGGGAGCGGGCGCTGCAGTGTGGTGAGTGCGACCCTTATCCTGCCACCACCACATATAAGTTGCAGTAAAACTGCGTTCAGATCTCTAAAAAATATCCTGGGGACCCAGAGAGGCAGCGCTGCGAAGTAATATAATAACCTTGGCAGCAGCAACATATTTGCCACTGCCACTCTGCCCAGGGGCGACAGTGGGAGTTTGGTCCAGAACCGTAATGATCCCCTCATAGAGGCTAGTGCTCTCCCTAGGTTCCCAACTCTAAGGTCTTCATTTTTGTGGTGTATATGCACCCCCAAGTATTTGAATGTATCAAAACACCATTTCAAGCGGCTAGCCCGGGCATTCTCTTTTCTTGCCGGAGACTATCTAATTAACGGAAATATACATGATTTATCCCAGTTCACCACCAGCCCGATAGGTCCCCATACTTGGTTAGGAGTAACATTACTAAGGGTATTGTCTTGTTTCCGTTCTGCACATATACTAGTGCATCGTCTGCGTACAGTGATATACTGTGGTGTAGCCCACTCCTGACCACATCCCATCTCTCTTGCATAGCACGTATTTGGGTAGCCAGCGGCTCCATTGCTATGGCGAATAGCAAGGGGGACAAGGGACTCTTGTGATCTTGTGATCAGGAAACTCTCAGATATGACCCCACCTGTTTTTACCCTGGCTTGTGGTTTGGCGTACAGTGTCTGTACCCATTGTATATAAGTAGGCCCTATTCCCAATCCCTGCATAGTGGCAAACAGGAAGTCCCACTCCAGGGTATCAAATGCCTTCTCAATATCTAACAACAGTACCATCTCGTCATGAGCCTCCGGGGAGTGTCCCCTAGTACCCCCAGGAGCCTACGGATATTTAAGAAAGTGTTACGTTTTGGGATGAAGCCATTTTGGTCTTCATGTATCACAGTATGTATTAGGGGGGCCAACCTGTTGGCCAAGATTTTGCCCAGTATTTTGCAGTCTAGGTTCAGGAGGGATAATGGCCTGTAGGATTTAAAGTCAGTGGGGTCGCGCCCTTGTTCAGGGAGGACCACCACCATTGCCCCTCTTAATGTTGGAGGTAGAGTTTTGCTAGACCGTGCCTCCTCAAACACTTTCAGCAAGTGCAGCTTCAAGTGTGTCGAGTATGTGGAGTAGTATTCTATTGGGAGTCCATCTGTTCCTGGGGCTTTATTCCTGGGCATCTGCAACACTGCTCTATCTATTTCTTCCAGTGTTAATGGAGCCTCTGGTATCTGCCTGTCTGTCAGCGATAATTGCGCCATTGGGGAGCCCTCTAAGAAAGACCCCAGTTGTAGAGGTGTGCATGTTGTGCGTTTGGTGTATAGGTTTGTGTAATATTTCCTGAACGCCCCATTAATCTCTTCCTGCGTGGTGAACATTTTGCCTTCGTCTCCCTTTATAATCCCAATTGGGGAGTGCTGCCGATTTTCGCGGAGGAGCCACGCCAGCAGCCTGCCAGACCTGTCGCCCTCTGTATGTAAGCGCATTAAATAGTATTTATGATCGTGCCGCCGAAGGCGAAAGTCTGCTTCGTTATATTTTGTTCTTACCTCTTTTAGCGCTGTGTATGGAGTCACATTATTTGCCACCGCTTTTTCCATTTCTCCCAGTTCCTTTTCTAACTTATTTATTTCCGCGTGTAGCGTGCGCCTGACTCCCCAGCTGGTTGAAATACAATGCCCTCTAACTACGACCTTGTGTGTCTCCCATTCTAATGCTCTGGAACTGGTAGATTCCTTATTAATTTCCCAATACTGCTTCACTACTACATTTAATCCTTCACTGAACGCCTGATCCTGGAGGGCCTCCTCCTGCATTCGTCAAGTGGGGATCTGCGAACGTCTCCTGCCCCAGTTCAATGTTATTCTAAGTGGAGAATGATCGGATAGTGTTTTGGCCAGGTATCCTGACTTATTTGTCAGGTCACAGATATTCCAGGTCCCCCACATTATATCTATTCTTGTGTATACCTTGTGGGGTATTGAGTAAAATGAGTATTCCCTCTGCTGAGGGTGTTTTGTGCGCCATAAGTCAAATATTCTCGTATCTGCCGCCTAGGCGAGCAAGGGGCTTCTAGCTGCTCTATTTAGTGTTGCTTTCGGGGTAATGTTTGAGCTGTCTAATTCTGCGTTCGGGATGCTATTAAAATCACCACCCCAAATAGCTGGGGCTTCGGGGTTTACTAATAATGCTGGGGTAAGTGTGCCCAGGAATTCAACTATTGCACTGTTGGGGGCATAGATGTCGATTATTGACAGTTGCTTCCCGTCTAGGTGACCCTCTATTACCACATATCTACCCCCTTGATCTATTGTCTGTGAAGTTTGGACAAGGGGGACCCCACCTGCTATCCAAATCAGCACTCCCCTGGCGAATGACAAGTACGTTGTGCCCACCACCTGTCCGCCCCATCTTTCCAGTAGTTCCCGCAAGTCAGGCTCCAGGCAGTGTGTCTCCTGTAGGATGGCTATGTGTGCGCCCTGACGTCTGAGGCGGTCATGTACCCGGATTCTTATGCTTGGAGAACCAAGGCCTCTCACATTCCACGTGATTATATCATATTGATGCACGGAGAGGTTTGCATTTAACGCCATTTCGCATTGTGTGTGGCACCTGCCCGCATCGCCGTACTGTTAACTGTGTCCTCGCGAGTCCCCTCCAACCCAATTGCCCTCAAGTGTATTAGCACTAGCAGTATTAACTATGTTTTGTGTTGACCTACTGAATTCGGCTTAACTATAGATCCCCCTACACTCCCTCTACCGACACCCAACACCAAACTATTAACTAAGGTCAAACTACCAAACACACTAATACTTAACGAACTTTGTGTCCATGTGAATACCTGTGGGGCAGCCATGTTAGTAACCAGATGCGACTCACGTGTGGGGCACACATCTTTCCGCACCCCGAGGGCATGAACAATGACATTAAACAATACTTTCAGTAGAAGCAGTTGAATAGTCAAAAGATACTTGTGGTCAGTAGCAGCATTCTTCAACTTGCAGGTGCGCGTATAGTTAGTCTGTACCTCCTTGCAAATTTGTCAATCCTCTCGGTGGGGGGGAGGGAGGGCGGAGAGGCGGCCAGCGGCCTTCATCTACAGTTCGTCCGCTGTTCGAGGCGTGAGTTTTGGCCCCTTAAGTGTTTCTGTGAGCGTGGCGGCCGAGCTGGCCGAGTTGGAGTCTGGGCTGTCCACTGGGGCCTCCCGCAAAGCCTCAAAGGTGTTTTGCGTGTACAGAGGAGTTTCTTTCAAGGCTTTTGCCCTTTCCTCAGCTGCCTGCTGTTCAGTGGGCTGACCCTTGGTTCTTTTCTTGGGACGCTTCCGCAATGGAGAGGTCAGCCATTCCTCTCCTTCATCTGTTCCGGTTTGGGGTCGCGCCAAGCCTTTGCCATGCAGCCACGTCCAGGCATCCTTGGGAGAAGTAAATACATGGGTGTGCTTGTCTGACATTACTCTCAGCTTTGCGGGGAACAGCAGGGCATATTTAATGTTATGCTCACTGAGGCGTTGTTTGACTTTCACAAATGAGTTGCGCTGTCTCTGCACTTCCTGAGTGAAGTCTGGGTAAGCGTTAATTTCTGAGTCCTCGTGTCTGTATAGGCCTTTGCTGCGGAATTGCTGTAAAATTAGGTCGCGGTCCCTGTAATTTAAGAATCTCGCTATCAGCGGTCTGGGTGGCTGACGAGGGGGTCTCCCCGGTACCCTGTGTACCCTTTCCACAGAGAAGATCTTCGACGGGGTTCCACTTAGCACCTCCTTGATCAGCCTTTGCTCCAAGAATATTTCTGTATTCTGCTCGGTTAGCTTTTCGGGGAATCCTAAGAAGCGTACATTATTTCGCTGGGATCTACTTTCCGCTTCTTCGGCGCGATGCCATAGTGTTTTTACCTCTGCATCCAGCTGTTGTATTTGGTTTTGATTAGCCAAGACCGATGGGTTCAATTCTTTTAGCTCCGCTTCCGTTGACTTCACTCTCTCTGCCAAGTTACGATGATCCACTCTAAGCAAGTTTAGGTCTTGTGATTCTGAGTCTATCCTGTTCTCCAGGGAGGTTTTAGTGTCCATTATTGCTTGTAGTACTTTTTCAAATTGGGTAGAGTGGGCCTGCAGTGTGGTTTCCAGTGCTTGTAGAGTCGGTGCTAGCTGCTGGTCGCTTGTTGGCTGTCCCTGTGTAAGTCAGTCTTGGTTTTTCACGGATTTAGTTCTTCCAGCCATAGTGTGCAATGGATAGGCAGCTCGCAATGAGCAGGGCAGTGTGACTGTGCGCCAGTTGGATGGTATGGTCCTCAATTGAAACCCTTGTGCGCCGCCAGTCGGGCCTCCCCGCGCCACAGCCAGCCCAGCCCGCGGTTCTCACCACGCAGAAAAGAAGGGGGGGCAGCGGTTTAGCGCGGTCCGCAGGCTCCCTCTGCCTGCAATACTTCTAGGCCAGCAGTCATTAATAATCTTCCAGGGGCAGTGGTCTACCTTGGTTCCCCATAGGAGGTGCTGCTGTGTAGTATGTTACACAATCCATGTATAAGGTGCCCTGCTCCTCAGCTCCTAGTAGTTCCAGCTTTTCTGGCAGGGATTTCCACGGTCTGTTAGACACTGTTGACAAGCACAATCGCTTTGGCCCACTCGGGGGCCCTGGGCCTGTTCCCTCTTCTCCCCGTTGCTGCGCCTTACCCCTCCCCTCGATAGGTGTGGGGGGGAGCCAGAGCGACCCGCAATGCAGCCAACACCGGGGGGGGGGCGGTGAGGGAAAGCCCACCTCCACCGAGGACCGCTCCCCCTCCCACGGCCCGCCGCAGCAGCTACCTTCACCCTCGCCGGGGGCAGAGGGAGGCACCCCACGATGGCTGTCCCCAGCCGCCTCCGCACCCTCACCTCAGCGATATCAGGTGGGTTTTCCACTTATGTCTTTGATGCCCTTATTGTCGTCCCCTCGTCTCCTTCGCTTCTCTCTTGGCTTCCGTGGGAGGCGCTGCGGTTTAGCAGGCAAGCAGGCACCCCTGAGCGTTGGGGCCGCTCCCGCGCCCACCCGGGCCGAAACAAAATCTCCAGGGAGCTCTGCCGCTCTTCCAGCAGCGAAGCGTCAGCCACTGGAGCTCACAGCCGGTAAATGGGGCACCGGGGGGAGGGGCGACCAGCGCGCGAGCCCCCCCTCCGCAACGAGCTCTGCGAACAGGGGGGGCACCCTCCCAGCCTAGCCCCCCACCTCAAGTCGGGTTCTTCCGGGATCCTACAGCGGTGTGACCCGCGCCGTCCCCATCTCTGCCGCCAGCCTCTCCGCAGCCTGCACTTCAGCTTGCTTCGCGCGTCGTTGCAGTCGAGCGCGCACGGCTCCTGAGGGCCGCCGGGTGTTCGCACCGGCTTCCCGCACGTTAGCGCTCCACACGACAGCCCGGGAGTGCCTTTCAGGATATTTTTATGTGGGCCCGGGTCGGAGCTCTAATTTAAGCTTCCGTCCTGGCCGCCATTTTGGCTCCTCACCACATCAGAACCTAAAGACACTAGCTGCAGAGTGCCCCAAGGATCCTCACTCAGCCTGACGCTTTTCAACATCTACATGGCCCCACTCGCCAAGATCACCAGACAACACAAGCTAAACATAGTCTCCTATGCTGGCGACACCCAACTAATCCTCTCCCTGTCCAAGGACCCTGCACAAGCCAAGAGGAATTTCCACAATGGGATGAGAGCAGTCGCAGCCTGGATGTAGGCCAGCTGCCTCAAGCTCAACTCGGACAAGACAGAGATCCTTGTGAACGACTCCACCCCTTCATCCTGGAACAACTCCTTGTGGCACACTGCACTGGGTAACACCCCTGTCCCCAGGGACCATGCGCGCAACCTGGGCATCATCCTGGACTCCACTCTATCAATGACCTGCCAAGTTAACACCGTCTCCTCATCTAGCTTCCACACCCTCCATCTCTTGTGGAAGATCTTCAAATGGATTTCCCCCAACATGAGGAAGACAGTCACCCATGCACTCATCACCAGCAAACTGGATCATGTCAACTCACTGTATGCCGGCATTACCAAGAAATTTAAATCAAGGCTACAATGAGTCCAAAATGCTGCAGCCAGACTCGTCCTGGATATCCCCCGACACATCTGAATCTACTCCCACCTCAGAGACCTACACTGGCTACCAGTCAACAAGCGTATCACATACAAACTCCTGATCCACACCTTTAAGGCACTGCACAACATAGGACCAGCATACCTCAACCACCGCCTCACTTTCTACGTACCCAACAGACGTCTCTGATCCTCCCAGCTCGCCCTTGCAGCCGTCCCCAAGATTCTGAAAAATACAGCAGAATGAAAATCCTTCTCCTAGCTAGCAGCCCAAACATGGAACATACATCCTCTCAAGCTCAGACAGACTGCATCACTGAAGCAGTTCAGGAAGGACCTCAAGACCTGCAGCAGGCATTGTTTCAGTGCCTTGAAACCCTATGGGTTATTAGCCATGCTTTACAAACCCTTGATTGATTGATAATCTGGTGATACAGAAAACACACACTGGAGGAACAGATGAGGCCACTTGCAACACCTCAGTTGGTCCTCTCATGATCCAATTAAACAGAGAAAGCAGTCTGGAGGCACAGGCCCGAACCCTTTTAAAATCACAGCTTACACCTTAGTAAACCTAGTACAATCCTGAACGCTTCCTCACCACCCTCCCTTCATATCTCACAAAGTAGCAACCACATGCGCTCAGATCCTGAGTGGTTCAATGGAAACTAGAATAGAGTGTGGTGGTGTCCAAAACTCTTACCTGTCACCTCCACTAAACATTTATTTTAGGGTTATAATGATCAGAAGCAGGCAGAGGTATACCTCTGAGCACTCCCCTATCATCCTCCACACATTTCAGGGAGCTTCAACATTTCATCTTCCATGACACCACTTACTCTGACTAACACGCAGGTACACTCTCATGGTTATGAACACCCAGATGACATCAAGGATGCAGTGATGCCAATTCATAACATCCAGTGTTATAGCCCCAATCATGAACTCCCAGAGACCTTATACACTGTGCTATAAGAGGATGCCAAAAACAGATTTAATCTTCTACAGATGATGCAGTGGAAGATATACCAAATTCAACCAAAATACCTTAAGACCTTAAAATCACTAGTTCAGACTTGCCCAATATTGGTGCAGATATTGCAGCCTCACAGTGAGATATTTGGTTGTTGGTTGAATAATTTGTGATCCCTGACCAAGCAGCAACCACAATCCTTGTCAGGGTAAGGCACAAGTTTACCAGGCCTGGGCGGAGTGCGCACAGTCACACTACATGGAATTCCGCAAAGTGGTAAAAAAAACCTCCACAGCGCTAGGTGGAGTTTGGCATGCGGAGTTGCCTATGGAGCCCATTCGCATTGCGTTTGATGGAGTACTTGACATGAAAATCCTGAGCGAACAGCACCACGCTATTTTGTTTTTCACTCTGTTTATGGTGCTGGGCCTTATTTTTTTAGATTTCTTTGTAATCCTCCACCCTCTGAATTAATCGACCCCTCTTTTTTAGTTATTTCATCACCATCTCTTTTTCTGAACCTGTATTTTATGGGTTTTTTTTTACATTTTTTGTGTTTTTCTGTGATTTTGTTTGTATTTTTGTCAATGTTTCTCTTATTTTCTTCCTTCGTTTCTTCCCCTCTTGTTTTCTTGTTTTCTTCTTTACCCAACCCCACCCAGCACCATGGCACAGCATGGACGCAGCAGCCACTTTTCTTGTGGGCAGGAGCGCAATTTACTTCTACTGTGCCACTCTACTTTTTAAGAAATTGTTTGCACAGAGCACAGTTTATAATTTGTAATTTTCCTTTTTCTTTCTTGCTATAGCTACTCCTGGTGGACATCATCCGACTCGTCAGGAGATTGCAGTCCGGCACGGTGGAAGAGGCTGCAAGGCATCTGTAATGAATATCAGTGGCTGGTGGCCATTCAGGAGGAGGAGGATGAGGCTGAAGCAGCAGTGACCGCTGGTGCCTTCCCTAGTTTCTCCTACTGGCTGCCACAGCCTCCACACTCCCAGTGGCATAACCACCATGGCCACCAGTCAGCATCGGCCTTTCTGCATTCCACCACTGCTGCCCCCCTCATGCTCGGACCGCATTTTCCAGTGCTGCGCCCCACAATACCTTGCACACCTAGACTGCCCAATAACACACATGACGGCATGCCTCGAAGATCTCCTGGCCCATATCAAAAACGCCCTCTTCTGACTTTTTGTTTATTTTTTGGATTGGTGGGAGGGAGTTAGGATGAGGTTCTTGCGCAATACAGATTGGACTTTTTGCTGGGCTTTTTAGGAACGGGGCTATTTGTTTTTGCTTGGAGAGAGGTGTGGGCCTGTTGTGGGGGAAACGGTTGGGTTTTCATATTTGTTTAAAATTAAGGGGACAATTTATTTCACTTGATTTATGCCTCAAATGTTTATTTTGGTCTTTTAGTTTGTCCTGCTGCTTTTTAGTGTAGCCTGTTTTTAAATCTTCTAAAACAGTGCAGTTCATTTTCTTATACCCTTGCACTATTGCCCTCTGCAACTATATTGACCACTAGGGGATAATTGCCATTTCCTATTTTGCCTACAAAAACCTAGATACACATAAACAAGTAAGCCAACATATTCTTTAGTAGGAGTTAATTACAGACTAAACAAGTTAAATTCAATCCATAGTTCTTGTCCTTCCTGAGTAGATGAAACAGGGGAGTCGCTCTTCTTACTGCAGGGATTTTCCGAAGATGGTATTTTAGGGGGGTGGTAGGATGGTAGTGCTAGTAGCAGGCTAGACTGACAGGGAAGACAGAACTTTACAGAAGGTGCCACTCCTACCTATGCAAACTCCAACTACAGGATTAATCAAAGGGTTAGTCCTCACTGTCAACTCAACTGAAAGGAAACAGAGAGTTAGTGGGCCATCATCATATTATCAAAACTTTAGGAAGGCTGAGACCAGACTACCACAATGACAGTATTTGACACACAGCAAAGAAGACCTGATATGATAATAAAATCTAGCAATATCAATTTCTTCTGAGCAACCGTGGGGAGCTACAAAACTAATCTTAGGACATTAAATCATGGAGTCAGGAGAAGTGGGTTCAGACTCGAGTGGTTGGACCAAGTTAAGTATTTACGGAACACACACAGAAGACATGAATGATGATGTTGATGGTGTGGGTGTGGAATATTGCCCAGATAACAGAAGGTTCAGGTCATGCAGTGAATTTGTGTCACTTTCACCACATCTGCCCCACCTAGTGGGTGATTCATTTATGGTGTAAAATTAGGTTATACCTCAATAAATCACACAGCTCGGGGGGATAGGGTTAGGGGCTCAATGAATGGATAGGAAAGGGGAGTTGGGAAAAGTTGTGACAAAGACAAACACTACACAAAAGAAAACACAGAAATATTCATTGGGGTGCTGGGCAGCTCACCATAGTCAATCTGTTGTGGAAGGACACAAAGGGATAAGTATTACACAGTTCAGTTAAATGCATTGCAAACACTCCTTCTGCCCCAGAGAGACCTCAGAGTATATCTTAAGTGTTTTGTCTTCTAGTTTTTTTTAAATCTGGAAGATTGAATTTAACCCAACCAGTTTTAAAAATTATGACTGTTAAAAGGAAAAAAATATGTATTGCCAAATTAGGTGATGCCCGTTACTCTGGTGCCTGTCTGAATCTGGCCGGTAGGTAACCTGGAGTCTTGAGCTTTCCCACAAGTTTTGTTTGTGCAGAAGAGGGCTAGGAGAAGGCATGTGTATTGAATAAACAGTAGGTGTATTATAGAGGGAAGGAGAAAGAGAAAAGAAAGCAAGGTAAGCTTCAAGAGGAGTCAGGAGGGCACTAAGAAAGCTCAGAGGCAGAGCAAGAACATAAAAGGAGTTTCATGTTTGAGCTAGGAATGCAGCAAACACATACTCAGCAGCATTTCCAAATCAACACACTTCTCTCCAGTTCACAGAGCTGAGTGAGTACTAGGCCTCAGAGTCTTCACTATCATCATGGGTTCTCTTTGAAGTCAATAACTTTCTTGGATCGTCTGGCCTCCAGTACCATAGTGTGAGCCTGGCTTACCTCGACAAACACTTGTGGCAAATGGAGCATATGGCAATGTTCTCCTCCTGTTTGCTAATCCTAAAAAAGTCCCAAACTGGAGAGGAGTATTTTCTTATTGGCCAATGCATGAAGAAGAACTGGATCTAGATGGTTGTGTCAAGTGCCTCTCTGCAGTGCATACCTCTATAAGGTACAGGTTGGTGCAGGTCTGTGCTGGGGCCATACAAATTTGGGAGCTGGTGGTGCTGCCTGTGCTGCATCCCTCAGAGCAGGTTGGATAGTAATGTTGGACTCCTCTGTGCCAGCTTCCACAATTACTGACTCGTCGTCACCCTCCTTCTCATCATCATCCCCTTTCATGATTCTAAGGTGTTCTGGAACTTTTAGTTTCCCTTGCTTCTCCTGGCGTCTCCCATGAGATCCACTCCATGTCCCTATCATCTTCATCAGTAGTGGTGCTTGGAGAAGATGGTGGAGTAGTAAGCTTCCTTTTTTTTCTAAAGATCTGGGAGCAATTGATTCTAAAAGAAGAGGTTCCTGCTCAGCAGGAAGATCGACTACCTGTTCTGCTCCAACTTTGGGGAGACCTAGCTGCGACCGCTGTCCACTTTACTCTATTTCCTGAAACAATTGGGTACTACTTTGCAGAAGGGACAAATCCAATTCAACTTCAATGCTCATTGGTGTCGCCATTATTGCAGTGGCTGCCTCACTGACAGACATGGTCTTGGGCTGGGGTGGTGCTGTTGATGTGGAAGTGCTGCTCCCAGCTTCCTCCCCAGGGGCAGGTGTGGCAGGCGCATATCTCCCAAAAAAGGCTGCAGTTGGCACACCACTGGCAGAAAGGTGCTTCTTCTCACTGGCCAGTATCCCAGATTTGAGAGGGCCTAGCACTATTCCAACGCCACATTAGCGTAATTTCTTTTACGCTAATGTGGCGTTGGAAGGCCAAAAATATTGCACCATATTTACAAAGTGGCTGAATGGTTCCATTGAGCCACTTTGTACCCCTTGCACCACATTATGCCTGTGCCAGTCATAATGTACGCAAGAGGGGCATTCATGTTGAAATAGTACATAGAAATGCAAGTGAGGTTGTTTACCAATGTAATGTACCTATTAAATCAAACATTTTAAAAGCAAACAACACCATAAAACTAAATTATATTTCAAATCAGACAGCACAACAGGCAGATCTAGCTCTTTGCTTTATCTCCATCTGTTGTAAAGGAGATGCCTGGAGTAGTCAGAGAGAGGTGCATGGGTAAATGAATAATTCTTTCAATAACCTATGGTGGCAAGGTGGTCCAGGGGAAAGGGAATAATCATTAACACAATGAATTATGCTGCTGATTTGTCTGCTGTGCTCGACAGCCAAGGTGTCCTGGAGGAAACGCCTGAAGAATCAGAATGCTGTAGTGCAGCTGTACGTGTTTGGTGGATGAATTGATGGATGGATGGAGGGAGCGAGGGAGGGAGCAATGGATGAATGTGGATGGATGGATTAAGGAAAAAGGCAGAATTAAATACAAATAAAATAAAATATATAAATATTTTTCAAAAAAATAGATAAGTAAATAAATAACAAATAAAATAAAAATAAAAAATAGAAAAAAAAGTAAATACATTATAAAAATAAACTACAATATAAAAATGTAAATAAAACAGAAATTAAAGGATTACATTTAAGAATCAAAAGTAAATAAAATAAAAATGCTAAAAGAGTTTAAAAAAATGTTTAAAAAAAATAAAGAACTGAAATATAAAAATGAAAAGAAAAAGAAAAAATACTTAAAAGATTAAGATAAAAAATAAAACATAAACAATTAAAATAGAAAAAAAAATAATCTTTATTAATGAGAAATATTTGTATGGAAGCCTATGTCAAAGGCACACTGGTTGCAGACACAAAATGGCTGGCCAACCACATGGTCAAACAACAAGGAGCAAGGACGAAGCACGGAGATCAAAGAACACATGCACGCCTATTGCAAGGGACACTGACTGGATGGACAACATGGCTGCCAGCCAGCCAAATGCTCAAACTACAACAAGGCGTAAGGATGCATGGCAAGCAAAGAACACATGAAAGCCTAATGCAAGGGACACTGGCTGGATGGAGTAAATGGCTGCCAGCCACATGGTCAAACAATAACAACAAGGAACAAGGAGCCATGGCAAACAAAGAAAACATGCAAGCCTATGGCAAAGGGACACTGGCTGCATGCACTAAATGGCTGACAGCCACATGATCTAACAATAACAAGGAACATGTAAGCATGGCAAACAAAGAACACATGCAAGCTTAAGTCAAAGGGCCACTGGCCTCATGCACAAAATGGCTGCCAGTCACATGGTCAAACACCAACAACAAGGAGGCATGGCAAACAAAGAACACATGGAAGCCTATGGCAAAGGGACACTGGCTGCATGCACAAAATGGCTGCCAGCCACATGGCCAAATAACATCCTCCTATGTCATCATATATTACACCACAATACAAACACTTTTTGCAAAAAAGTTAAATACAAACAATAGCCATCATTTTAAATGTAATCCAATACCATCCCTGCCCTAAATTAAATTTTAAAAACATATACCAGTGAAACCTTTATTTCATGCACTGATGACTTTTAGTACTGGGCCTACTGGCTAAATGGCTCTTTGAAAATCCAGGCCACATACTAAAATAATATTGCAAATGTTACAAACATGTAGAAAAGGTACTGAGCTATGCAACAATTTTCCTTTGCAAAAGGAGAACAATCAATAAAATGCAAAAGAAATCAAAACTAGGCCTAAAATAAAACTACAGGCCACCCACCATTATAAAATTAGAAAATCTAATTTGGGTACACAGAAATACTGGTACATGCCCAAGAAAGCAAATAACAGCCTTATGCAATAGTTTTTTAAACTTACTTATTTGATTCAACAACAAAACAGCCCTTAAAACCAAAGGTATATACAGGAGGCAAAGAGAGTGATCCTTCCACCTCAAAATGTAGGTGAAAAGTAACAAGGAGAAAGACAAAGCCCTGGGAGAAGCCTGCTGGACAGGAACAGGACGTTGGAGCTTCTGATTCACTTCCTTCCTGTTTGGAGAAAAAAAAGCTTCTTGATCTGAAAAATGAATTGTAGGGTCCATTGGAGAAGAAAATCCAGTCAAAATTTCTTTTTAGTGACTGCTGAGTAGAAAATCTACTTCAGAAGTGAGTTTGCGCTTGTGAGCGGCTCTTTTTTGATCACTGAGGCAGCCGAAAGCAGCACGAGTGAACACTAAGTCTTGCGCGCACGAGCTAGTGGACCGAGAGTATCATCGTGCTCGCAAGAGAGCACCAAAATCCAATCTCGTGAGCGTGAACAAACTCCTCTCTGCTTCGGAGTGCGGACTTCGTAGTGTGAAGTGCCCGAATTCTGCAAACTCTGCCGGTGAAGCAGAGTTCGATGCCCAGGCCTTTATGAACCTATGCTCATCCCCTTGGAAACTTGACACAGAGAAGTCAGGCATAACTTAGAGGCAATGTGTAAGGTGTTTGTGCAACACTTCGAACAGTAAACAGTGAAAACACCACACAAAATGTATCCTAATGCAAGATAGAAAATTGAGTCAAATTAATTAAATAAAACAAGACCAAAAGGATAAAAATCCAATCAGTAGAATTGGAGATATGATGTTTTTATAGGAATGAAGTGTTAAATAGCACCTAAAAGCACAAAGCACCAGTCGCGGCAATGTGGTTATGCTGGGCTGGGTAACAGTTAAAAGTTCAAGTTGACTGTGATGGAGCGCAGGTTGGATACAGTCCCAAGTTAGTTCTGATGAAGGTTTACCTTCTCAAGTTCATGACAGGAGTCCCCTTGGCATTGCAGAGGGCGGTGAGGAGCAAGGAGAGCATCAGGGGATGCTGTCGGCGAAACGTGAGCCAACCGTCATTGTGGGTGGGCGTTGCTGGAGGCTTGCAGTGACAGTCCCCACAAGTGGTAGAAGCTGCAGGGAGAAGCGATGGGCAGGCAAAGCTTTGTGCTGATTTGCATTGCAAGTGTTGTGATCAGGCCCGATCACTGCTGCGAAGATACTAAAGGCTTTATTTCAGCACCCATGAGCCATACCAAGAGTCCAGGACATGAGTGGCATCACTAGGGGGTCAGTAACTCATTGCAGCTGGATGGGTCCAGTGGCTAGTTCAGGATGTTGATAGGTCTTTTAATTCCCTGAGTCTCATATCAGGAGGCCAGCAGACTAACCCTTGGAGCCACTCTGGTAATCTGGATTTCATGAAGTTGCAAGTCCTATTCCTTCTAAGGCAAGAGGGCAGCAGGTCAGCACAGTAGGGCAGCAGTTCCTTCAGAGCAGTATTCCAAAAGAGTGACAGTCCTTTCAGCAGCACCGGTGTCCGTCCTGGCAGAGTATCCACATGTCCAGAAGATTACTGAACAGTTGGGATCTGAAGTCCAATGTTTATACACAGTTGTGCCTTTGAAGTGAGGAGAAGCTTTTAGAGGCATGACTTTAAAGTGCACAAATGTCCTGTCTTCCTGGCCCTGGACTAACAATAGGCCCAATACAGAGGGTAACGATACAGCCCTCTATGAGGAGACAAGCCGCAGCCTATTCAAGTGTAAGTAGGACTGAGTCGACCTCCTCCCACCCATCCTGCCAGTGATGGCCCCATCCAGTCACCCATGTCCCCACTGTGTGTGGCATTTCAGGTTTTCTAGGAGGAAAACGAAAAGCCCAACTGTCCGCTACATCCAGTCATGTGACCCAGAAACAGACTACCGACACCAAATGACTAATGTAAGAAAATCCAAACTTTCTAAAAGTGCCAAATTGCAGTCAACAAACCACCTAAACAGAAACTCAGCCCACTGAAGATCAACTTCCTTCTATTTCTCCTTCTCACAATCCCCCTGCAATACACAATTGTTTAATGTTAGAATATCTTTCAGAGGGCCATGCAAGCAGGAGCAGCTAGTGGTCCCAACCATGGGGGTTGAGGATTGTTACTTATGTGGTCATTGGACTCGAATAACAAACTACTCCTTCAACACTTGACTCTCAGTAGTGGACTGGGTTGAGCAGTCCAAGCCTTCTCAGCGGCGTGGGGGCGATGGAGGGGGGTGAACACATGCGCACAACTCAAACAGCATTTATTAGCAGCAATAAGTTATTATCCAGGTAAATACTTGCTTTTATAAAAAAGGAATATTTATACACAACACTCAAACTGAATACAATATACAAAACAATACACAAAGTCACCTGAGGGTAGGGCTCTATTATTTAATAAAAATGTCCCTGTGTCCCACTTCCCTCACTCTAACAGTAGGTGTTATTCACTATAGGTGACTTTCAAATTATGCCCCACAAGTAGCCTGAGTCTCATGAGTCCCACTCCAACTCTTTTAAAATTCAAAAGTGTTCCAGCACTCGAAGCACTATAGCCCTCATTCTGACTCTGGCGGTTCGAAACCGCCAGGGCGGAGGACAGCGGAAGCACCGCCAACAGGCTGGCGGTGCTTACTGGGCTATTCTGACCGCGGCGGTAAAGCCGCGGTCAGAAAAGGGGAACCGGCGGTTTCCCGCCGGTTTTCCCCTGGCCCAGGGAATCCTCCATGGCGGCGCTGCTTGCAGCGCCGCCATGGGGATTCCGACCCCCTTCCCGCCACCCTGTTTCTGGCGGTTACACCGCCAGGAACAGGATGGCGGGAACGGGTGTCGTGGGGCCCCTGGGGGCCCCTGCACTGCCCATGCCACTGCACCCGTTGCACCCCTGCAACTCCGCCGGCTCCATTCGGAGCCGGCTTCATGGTTGCGGGGGCTTTCCCGCTGGGCCGGCGGGCGCTCTTTTGGAGGGCGCCCGCTGGCCCAGCGGGAAAGTTGGAATGGCTGCCGCGGTCTTTTGACCGCGGTGCGGTCATTCGGCGGTGACCGCATCGCGGGCGGCAACCGCCGCCCGCCGCGGTCAGAATGACCGCCTATGTGACAGAACATGTTACCCCAGGACTTTCAGGCCCTGTGATCAGTCTTACCCACTCCTGCAGAGCTTGTGCTACTGGAGTCCCCATGAGCATTTCACTCTTGGACTTTGTGGATGGATGCAGCAGCTGTTGATTGTGAGTAGTACTCACAGCTCTACAAGAGGGCAGCTGCTGGGCGTCCACTGTGTTTCCACTGGTGGGATGGTAAGATACTCTGATCCTTCCCACAGGTTGCTCCAGTTCAAATCTTTGGGGATATAGGTCAACACAGCGGTCTCTCCTCATGATGACGGTTTGAACCAGGAAATGGTCCTTCTCCTTTCCGGTGGCAGCACTTGGCATGTGGGGTCACCGACCTTACTCCGCACATGGGTTTTGGCCTGATTGGCACAGTAGCAATTTTCATGTCTGCCCCCCCCTCTGGCACAAGGGGTTACCAAACTTGATTCTGCACAGAAGCTGTGGCCCAATCAGGGCAGCAGTAATCTTCACAGCGAGCCCGCTCTGGCATACGGGGACACCGACTTCACTTCACACAGCAGGTACTGCTAAATCGGTATGGAAGTAATCTTCATAGTGGTTCCCTCTGGCCTATGGGGTTGCCAACTTTACTGTGCATGAAGGCAACTGCCTGATCCATGCAACCACGGCTAATTTAAAAGCAGCCCCTGTGACATCAGGGGTCGCTGACTTGAACCTACACACAGGCAGTGACTCGATTGGTGCAGCAGCTGTTTCCTCACATCTCACTACCAGAATCCATGCACCAGGATTTCCCACTTCACCTCGTTCCCCACAGCACACTTCTCTCCCTCCTGGGGCACACTGGTTTAGGCAAATATATAGGCACTGGTGCTCCAGGGACAGGAAATGTGGGATTTCCCTGGGTGATGTCCTCTCACTGAACTGGGAGACTGGCACACATTATAACCCAGTCCTGATCACAGGCAGGGGTCTTGGGGAGCCTTTTCTCTTTGCACAGCCAAAGTAATAAATGACCCTTTTGGAGGCGTAAAGCTTGACTTCTTGTAGTGAACTTCCAGATACCAAATGGGATTTTTTTAAGTTTGTGTTGAGGATCAGCTTCCTTTTGAAATGCTCACTCCTCCGTCATACCCTTGCTCCAGAAAGCAGCCTGTCACAGTAGAAGTGACTCCAACACATGCCACAGAAATGACTAGGGGGTCACACCTGGTTGTCAGCAATAGTGATATGTCCATTAAAAGGTTTCCCCAGAGCTCTAACCCTGCTTTTTATGATTATTGTATTAGCCTCATCTCTTTCTTGAGATGTGCTAAGACCTCTCTCCTGTGACCTCTCCCTGAATCAAAGAACACCCTTTTAAGTGTACTAAAGAGCCTGACTCTTCTTCATCCAATGTATGTGCTTCACCTAGCTCACAATAAAGCAGCAATTCACATATCAGTCTATAGGGATTACTCTGCCTCATACTGGACCTGTGTACATTTTAATCTCAGGGATGAGTAATTTGGTCTGTTTTTTTAAGATGTATTGACTCTTTTAAAATTGCGAATTATCTTTATCTGAATAATGTACTAAATGCATAATACTTGGTGAATTTTTGAAGTACTGTTTATTTTGGGGAAAATGTGAGAATGATAGGTGGTGGAATTTTATGGATACTTACAGATACTTGTATTTTCCTTCACAGAAATATATTCCAAATCTGTGATTTAGGCACAGTTTGGAGCTTACATGACATTCTGAGTGAAAAAAGGACACACAGAAGCCGCACTATCCCAAGACTACCCTTGATGTCTTGTTTTCAGAAACGTATGGATCTGGTAGGTTTCCTTGGGTGCCTACAGAGCCCTGGCCTAAATACAACAGCTACAAAGGGGCCTGCATTGGTGAATTTGCAGAGGAAAATCTCAATGTTTCCTTGTTGAGGGCTTTCCATTCATGGGCAATAGTCAAGACACACAAGTGGCTCTCTACTGTTATTGAGAGGATAGTATGGATGCTGTATGATAGGACATTTGTGGATCCACGTAGATTCCATTAGCATGGTCTGCTTTCGCTTTTGTTTTGCAGTGACATCAGTGTGCATAGCGTGCTCCTCAAACCACAGGAAACAAAAATATTGTCGAAACTTGAGGGAAGCATTTTCTTTGCTTTCTGACTTGATTTTAGAGGATAAATACAGTAGTGTGGATGACCACTGAAAATCTACAACATTATGAAGGTAGAGCAGTCGATGCCAATGGCTTGTCTTCTGCCCAGAAGCAGTTAAAGCTAACCAGATCCAAGCAGCCTGATGTCCTGTCCAACAAGAATGGACAACAAGCTGCAGAGATATGATGACCACATTGTACTAACTTCTGTTTTATCACTACAGCTGGCCCAGTATGAGTTGAATATATAATGAACAATTTTGCACTTATTTTTAAAAAAGGATCTCCATGTACAGTGGACTTTGAAGTCCTGTTAAGGTCTAACCATTGTTACTTGATCCAAATAGCTTTTTAAAATTGCTTGTGCAATGGACCAGCTTTGTTATTTGTTGCTCTTAGTGAGAACTGCAGACACCTTCCCTCTTAGTGCATTTCAGCAATGTCTACTATTACTGGTATAGTCACTGGAAAGTACTAGCTACTTGCTGAGAAGTCTAACTTCTATTATAGTGGCGATTTGGCTTTCTAGTGTATACCTAAATAAGGCAGTCTTTTAATTGCTTCATGACATGAAGATTGACTTTTATCTGCAACTATAGTAATGCTGAACAATCCTTCTGAAAGTATATATTTTTCATTTCTAGTACACATCACTGGCTTCCAGGCTTTCTATATTCTTCACTCATAAAGATGTATGCTCATCCAAGCAATGTTAGACACATAGAGGGTGCCACTTTGGGGATTCTATGCCAGGATTCTACTGAAAGTGAAAGAGAGGAGAATGTCCACTATTCTGAAATGGGAGGGCCTGGTAGCATCAAAATGGGAGGTAGAATGCAAGCAGTGCCAAGGACAGAGGTTATCATAGAGCAAGACCCTATATGCAAACTGTGAAATCACCACTTAAAGTGCTGCTGCCTGCACATTTTTGACCTCTCTAACTGGAGATAGATTTAGTGCCCTCAGTCAGGCCATAGGCCTCAAACACATCCTTCCCAGGCTCACAGTATCACCTATCATTTACCATGCCTACCTACCTATCTTGCAGGTTGATGAATGACAAAGGTATTTTTAGTACAGCACCTTTCTTGCAATCTGACTGTACCCATGAGTGGTGTATGCCATTGCTGGAGCCTGCTTCCTTTTCATGCAGTTTGACTAATGCCTCAGATCTAAATGTCATTGAACTACCCATCTTTTTCATAACCTTATATGAAATTCATTGTGGGATTTCCTCAGCCTCCCCTGTAAAATGACATATACATTGTGTCAAACACACTATTTGCCACTGATTTTCCAAGTTGCCCTTGATTGATATGTTCCAAGCTCTTTCTAACGTTATTTAAAATGAGTGCAAGCTAAATTAAAATTACTTACGATGTTAGGCAGAATTAGGAAACTTCTCACTTCACAAACCAGATTACGTTTCATAACCTTCCGGGTGTCATGATTTCCTAATGCAGACTGTCCCAAGTAGGACATCCTCCAGGAAAAAATGTTGCATGTGGACACTGGATATTCACTTTCTCTGGTAAGAGGTGTGGGTGGGAAAGCTGTCAGCAGCTGTGAGCAGAAGCCTGATTATTTCAAGAACTTTGTAAACTTTGAACTTCACAGATCTTGAACAAATAGAAAATACACAAAGTTGCAAGACATCTGACTTTCCAACTTTACACCCCGCTCCTTTAAATCAGAACTGACTGATAGCTTTCAAAGTTTGTTGGTCTTGGCCCTCTCTCCCTAAACATGTTAAAATGGGCCACACCTGATTGGCACATTAAATTTTCTTGCATGCCCCTAGTAAAGTGGTACTGCATGTGCCCAGCCATGCCCTACCTCACCCACACTTCAAAGGGCTTTACTTCAGCATACACAAATGAATCTGACACCATCTTTTGCCACCCCAGACTTCTTGCAGCCTTGACAGGGGAAAGGAAGCACTTTATAGGACCAAATGTGAGGGTAATATAGGAAATCGGTTCATTTCAAAGGCTGGCACCAGGTACAAACCTCCATATTTACTCTTTAGTACCCTCCAGGACCTGTGGATAGTACAGAAGAAGTATTGCTTTGTTCCCCAGAGGACTGCTGTGCTGCTTGAGGGCTTACTTGTTCCTCAGAGAATGGCCTTGCTGCTACCAGAAGACTGCCATTCTCCAGATGACTGCTCTGCTGCTTATGCCCTACCTGCTCTCTGAGATGGAAGACTGGACCTACTACTTTCAGCCTAGGCTGACCTGAGTGACTCCAAGGGTCAGTTAGCTGACCTCCTGTTTTGAGCAACAAGCACACAACAAGCTCCAGAGGCCTCCTGTCAACTACCTAGCTGACTTGCTGCAACTGGACCTACCTGGACTTGCAACTGGATCTGTCTGAGCCCTGCTGGCCTCTACTAGAGTGAGTCCCTGATTTCCAAGTGGTGCCTTCCCAGATCCTGGCCCCTTGGCAAGCACAAGAGTGCACTGCCCTGCAAGAGAAGTAGAAACCCTAAAGTTTTCGAACTTTTGCTACTGTGAAAGGGACAATTCTTCCTGAGACTCTGTCACCCATGACAACCGCCAATGCAAGTTCCAGTAAACCCGACATTTCATGTTATAGCAAACGCCAGCGATGACTGTCACGCAGGGTCAGCACTTGACACTACACCAACATCCCATGGTGACTGTTGATGCAAATCTTCAGTGACATCCATCTGTGACACCCGACCAGCTCTTCGTGCTAAAAGTGCTATTTATGATAGTTATAGTTTTGTTATTTCTTTAATAAGTTCCATGACCTGTTCCCAGAGCAGCTGTATTTTGGGAAAATCCCAACATAGGACCCCAGTGAGTCACAACCCCCCAACAGTTATTTGGAGCATTACTCATTGCCTTCAGTTTGACTGCGTTCAGGTACCACCGTAGCATACCTTTGAAGGCATTCACCCTGTACTGAAGGGAAAGTGAAGCTTTCACTTCTCTGCCTCATATTTGTATCCAGTCAGTGTCAAGGGAGATCTTCTGACTATTTTTCAGTGCACGCTAATATCATTATGGCGATGACTTGGTAAAATCGTGAGTGTACTTTATTGATGTCCCCATCTGCAAACATGTCCTCTACCACTGTCATCTCTAGCCCTCAGCTCCCTCACCTCACCGAGGGTTGTCTGTGCCAGTGTAGGAGCTTGTCATGCCTCACTACCTTTCGGCACTTCACCGTGCTGTGTTTTTTAGGGATTATTATAGGTAATTTCATCCCCAGCACCTTGTATATTTTAGTCACTCAGCCTCTTGGCACTTATCCGCTACATTGTGGCAGTGGGATGTAACATGCACAGGAATGATTTCCACATAGATGTCTCAGACTTCTCGGCACCTTCAATTTGAATAGTTTGTTTAAACCCATTCCCGAGGTTTGCCACATCATATCTCAGCACCCCCCAGGCACCTTCTATGTGTGTACTGTGTTTAAACCCATTTCCAGAGATTTACCGAGAGATCATGGCAAATCTCGGTGGCCATCTTGGGCGTGGCTGGGTATTTATACCACACCCGAGTTTACTCTCCTGCTTTGCCTTGAGAATCTCAGAGAGGTAACAGCACGGTTTGGCTGTTCTGGCATTTAACTGCTTTTCCTGGATCCTGGACGTTGTGGAACTTCAGAGTCGACATGCCACATCTCCGCCCAAAACATTTTCTGCAACCCCACCTTCTGAGCAGCATCTTTGGCCCGTATCTATGCACCTACAAAAAATACACACTTAGGACACAGTTCACTGTGTTACATGTAGCTTCACATTGTTCAGGTATCCAACGAGCATGCATGCTTAGCGCTCTAAAGACTGAGCAGCAGCAGTACTTGCTGATTTCAAAGAATACTAAAGGAACACTCTAAAGAAAGAATTTGGCAATATGTTTGGAACTATTCAAGTAGAGCAGATTACTATTTTTCTCTGCATATTATTCGTAAGTAAATAGATTTTACTGTTGATTTACACATCATATTTGATTCTAACTGATGATTTAGCAAACTGATATGACTTTTGTTGTTGGTAGGAATTTAAGAGATAAAAGATTCAGAATCTTGTCCTATCAATCTAACCTCCAGAGAAAATATGTGGATACTTGCTAGAATACAGGGAACTCAGAGAATATGTATGAAGATCTCCCAAACAACAGATATCTCCAAGCACCTTCCTAGTTGATTGCAGAGACGGTTTGGGTGAGTTATAGCATAAGGGGTGTAGGGGCAACTGAGAGGTGAACTGCTATAAGAAGGGTGATTTCATCATTAGTAATCATTCGTTTTCTCTTTAAGGTTCAACAACTACCCAGGAAATGACGCATAGGCTGACGTCAAACACAAGACCCTTTTCTCAGCCTCTTGTCAATCTCCTCATGGAGAATAATCAGAAGCAGGAAGGTAGGGTACATGGAGCTGGGTCCCTATTGTCTCTGTGAAGCAAACAGTGTGGGCTTTAAGGTAAGCACTGCATTGTTGCAACTTGACAGAGCTGTGTGATGTGATAAAGGTCTTTGGGTTGCAGCTTGAAATCTTAGGCATTTTGGTCTCTGGTCTAAGGAGTGCCATTATCACTTCATATGGGGAGGCAACGCAGTTCTTTGGTTCTTCAAATGCCCCCCACATTCCAGCCACACAGTCCCGCCACTCTTCCAAAATATCTCACCTGGAGGGTGGCCTACGTTATCAGATCGTGGGAAAGATGAGACTTGGCAAAGTAACTTAGAGACAATATATCAGCATACATATTCAGGTATCAAAACTGAGAAATATCATTAAGGCAATATGAGATATTCTGGATTAAAGCAAAAAAACACAAAAAGTTGACAACAAACTACACTGTACCCCTCCAAGGTAAATTAAAAATGTGAGTGATAAACCACTTCAAAGTGGCAAATAAAATCACATGGTTTCTGAAATTTCAGAACAGCCAAACTCCTGGTCATCCAACTAACTTTGCCTTGTTTCGAGCAGTAGGTATCAGCAATTGAAAGAAAGGTGAATTGGTTTATTGTCATGACAAAACCAGAAGCAACATGCTCAGAAGTGATGAAATTCATTGTTCCAAGTAGTAATGAAATAATAATTCAGACTTTCATTGTAATTCTTACAGTCCTCTCTGTCTATAAGAAGATCCACTTCAGACAGATTCATTTATTGCAATCCCCAGTACAATCGGACACACACATGCTTAGTTAACACATGGCTCACACACAGATTAATAGGTTTATCAAAGATCACCACACCATTAAAAAAAGAAAAGATATGTGAAGTGGCAGCATTAATGTTGATTGAGCAATGCAGTTTGAAGTATGGGAGAATTAAGAAGGGTAGGGCAGACATAAGATGCAAAAAGCTCACATCAGATATTATCTCAATGAAAAGAAATAGCCTTTAAAGTTATGTGATTAGCCTTCAAATGTATGCAGTGTAAATGTCCAAGCTATCCCCGTCATTTTATTGATGAAGACATCCCATTGGTTAAGGAACATAGCAGAAAGCACACTTTGTCAGTGTAAGGAATTGAGGTTATTAGTTGCAAAGGATGTGAGTTCTTCACAAGAATAGGCCTACAAATGTCTCATGACCGGGAACCAAGCACCCCAGTTTAGCAACTAACTTTCTAACTAACTCTATGGTAGGGAAGCAGAACAGTCCAAGGCTTACTCAAAGAGTTGGTATGGGCTAGCAATCCCAGTTCTCTGTCACACATCAGCAACACTCAGTACATTATTCTGTAATGAGTGTTTTTTCTTTCAAAAAGGAAATGTATTTTTAATACATGCATCCAACAAAATGCTACACATTAACTTTCGAATATATAGGACATATAGAGGGTCATTGCGACCTCGGCGGTCTTTTCAAAAGACCGCTGAGGCCACGGAAGACAGAATACCGCCACTGCCGGCGGTATTTCTGTCTCCATATTATGACATTTCCGCTGGGCCAGCGGACGGTAACAGTGTTACCGTCCGCAGGCCCAGCGGAAATGTCACATCAACATTGCAGCCGTCTCGTAATAGAGCCGGCGGCAATGCTGATGTGCAGCGGGTGCAGTAGCACCCGTCGTGCATTTCACTGCCCGAAATTCGGGCAGTGAAATGCGTGACAGGGCTATGCCTGGGGGCCCCTGCACTGCCCATGCCAAGTGCATGGGCAGTGCAGGGGCCCCCAGGGGCACCCCCAGTCCCCTTACCGCCAGCCTTTCCATGGCAGTGTGTACCGCCATGGACAGGCCGGCGGTTGGGGACTCATAATCCCCAGGGCAGCGGTGCTTGCACCGCTGCCCTGGGGATTATGACCGCCAGGCGGAATCCTGGTGGGAAAATGGAGGGGCCGGCGGTATGGCCGTGGCAATTCCGCCACGGTCATAATTGCTGGCGGAACACCACCAGCCTGTTGGCGGTGTTACCGCCAACATACTGCCGGCCGCCAGGGTCGTAATGACCCCCATAGACCTTTGGTGACACCCTCATATCTTATTTCACCCCCATGGGGTCCTGAACCCCAGAATCTTAATAACCCCATCTATACAACAATGCAACACAACAACATAAGGGGGTCTAATTTTAAATAAGGCAGGCTTACTGGACTTATCGAGGGGATGCCACATGTATGATAATAACCACTGGCATACTTTGCCAAAGAAGCACACTATGAGGGGTGTAAAAATGTATAAGTCAAGTCTACTGAGCTGACACTGCGTTATTAAAATCAGTCATATTCTTAACTCTTTAGGACCATTAAAATCAAGGGAAACAATAAAGCCTGCAAAAAGCATTAATTATAATAGTAAATGTTCACTATGTTTGTTAGAAATGGGATTTCTGGTTGGATAGGATATGCACCTAAGCCAGGCAGAACCTACCCACTCTAGTCCAAGATAACCCCTGATCACCCCCTTGGTAGCTTGGCATGAGCAGTCAGGCCTATCCCAGAGGCAATGTGTAAAGCGTTTGCACAACACACGTGACACACTATCCCCACCACAAAGGAAACACAACACCAAGTTATATGAAAATAAACTGTATTGTACACGACACAATTATTAGACCAAACACAACATGTCAGTAATACCCTCTCCCCAAGCAGTTGTCAGAATGTTACACAATAGTTACTCTTCAAAACTAGCAGAAGTCACACATACCACAGAGGATACTTATTATTCTGCAACATAAGCAGTAGTCAGGAATCACATTTCTACACAAATGCACTTGTCACTAAAGTAATTAAAGTATCATGAATGACTATACCAAGAGCATCATACAACTTATGGCAAGTCATAAAAAATATCAGCATGTAAAGACCATAAAAGGAACACCAACACCTATATGTAACACATCATATAAATCCATAAAGTCCATAGTATGAATATAAGAAATATGTATGTCCTTTCAAAGTATCTGTTTTAATGATGAAAGGCACTTTCAGTGCAAGAAGAGAACAAAGGGAGCCCGGCACTCTACTGCGTGCAAACGGGGGCCTCGTGATGATATGGGGGGAGTGGGGCGGCACGCATACCCTCTGGTTTCTATAAAGGGCCCCTCCTGGGGCTCGCGATCTCTAGGGGCCTCCCCAGGCCTCAATCGGCCCTCCGGAGGGGGGGCAAAGCCAGCAAACAACACTGAGGGGCCCCAAGAGAGACCTGTGGTGCAAGGGGACATCTGGGTAAGGCTTACTCCCTACCTGCGGTCTCAGCAAATTAATCAGGGCTTTCGGTGGGGGAGCCTCCAATGAGGCTTCTTTTCACCCACCCATTCTCACAACAACACAGGGCTCAAAGGGGTAGGGGGAGCCTCCGATGAGGCTTCCCTCCCCCTGCCTGTGCACCATACACTCAGAGAGGGCCTCCAGTGAGGCGGGGAGCCTCCGATGATGCTTCCTCCCTTGTCCGACGCCTGCGGCTTCCAGAGGACCTGCCTGCACCACAGCAATGCACAGGCACCAGAGTAGGTGCCTGCTTGTGCCCCAGGGGTGCTCCTTAGACCATGCTTCGCACCAGGGGCACAGTAGGAGCACGCTCGCTCCTCTATTTACTTTCAGTGGTGCCCCCAGGGCACAGGGTACAGAGTGTCTCCGACACGCTCGGAATTCAGTCAAGCCTGTGGCGGTGAAATGGCCACAGAGATGTCCTCTTCAAAGCGCCGGGGGGCACAGTTCATGGAGCGCTCTCAAGAGCAAAAGGCACTAAAAAGGAAGCACTTTCAAAGCACTTCAGGAAAAGAGGTCAAAGCTCTTTACAGGCGCTATGGACTTCTTCCAGATGCATTCCTCCAGTGCCTCAGCCCAGGGCGAGAGCTCATGAGGCGCTAGGAAGATGGTTGCAGGGGTCCAGGGCCACAGCACCCAGCCCCTGGGGGACAACAGAAAATAAATGGAGCACAGGGTGATAGGGCCCAGCAGCAGGCCAGCACAGGGTGGATGCAGGCAGTTCCTCAAAGTGACCAAGCAGGTCACAGGTCAGCACAGCAGCAGCAGTCCATGGCAGTTCCTGGTGAGTCCCACCAGTATTCTGTGTCCAGTTACAAGATGTCACCAAATTGTGGGGAAAACCTCCCTGTACTTATACTCAGTTTTACAGTGTGTTCACAAAGAAAGGGGAGAGGAGGTTCCAGCCAGTTACAACTGGTTCTGGGACTGCCTCCTCTCTCCTCCAGCACAGGCTCCAAACATCAGCTGGGGGTAAACGACACTTGTGTGTGAGTCCAGGGCACAGACTTTACAAATACAGGTGTAGCCCGCCTCTCCCTTCTCTCAGCCCAGGAAGACTATTCAGTATGCAGATGCACCTCTGTGAAACCTCCACCCCCCCGGGTACAGGCTGTCTGAAAAGTATGCAAAAAGATCAAGGCCCATATTTATAATTTTTGACGCAAAACTGCGCTAACGCAGTTTTGCGCCAAAAAAATTAGCGCCTGCTAACGCCATTCTGAAGTGCCATGCGGGCGCCGTATTTATTGAATGGCGTTAGCCGGCGTTAGCCGACCGGCGCTGCCAGGTGTGCGTGAAAAAAAACGACGTACACCAGGCAGCGCCGGCGTAGGAAAAAATGGCGTTTGGGCGTCCCAAAATGGGGCAAGTCAGGCTGACGCAAAAAAATCGTCTTAACCCGATTTGCGCCATTTTTTTTGGGCGCCCAGACGCCATTAACATGACTCCTGTCTTAGCAAAGACAGGAGTCATGCCCCCTTGCCCAATGGCCATGCCCAGGCGACTTATGTCCCCTGGGCATGGTCATTGGGCATAATGGCATGTAGGGGGGCACAAATCAGGCCCCCCTATGCCACAAAAAAAAGTTACAAAAATACTTACCACAACTTACCTTTTCTTCCCTGGGATGGGTCCCTCCATCCTTGGGTGTCCTCCTGGGGTGGGCAAGGGTGGCAGGGGGTGTCCCTGGGGGCAGGGGAGGGTACCTCTGGGCTCATTCTGAGCCCACAGGTCCCTTAACACCTGCCCTGACCCAGGCGTTAAAAAGAGGCGCAAATGCGGGGTTTTTTGCCCCGCCCACTCCCGGGCGTCATTTTTGCCCGGGAGTATAAATACCACGCACATGCCTGGGAGTCATTTTTTAAGATGGGAACGCCTACCTTGCATCTCATTAACGCAAGGAAGGTGTTCACGCCAAAAAATTACGCTAACTCCATGAACTTTGGCGCTAGACGCGTCTAACGCCAAAGTATAAATATGGAGTTAGTTTTGCGTCGAATTTGCGTCGAAAAAAACGACGCAAATTCGGCGCAAACGGAGTATAAATATGCCCCCAACTGTCACTCTGCTCAGACATGGATTGGAGTCAAGCTGCAAAACACCAGAGTCATAAGCACAGAGAAATGCTTACTTTCTAGAAGTGGCATTTCTGTAATAGTAATAAAAATCCACTTACTCCATTAAGCAGCATTTTTTACTACCATTACAACTATACCAAACATCCCTACGCTACCTCTCAGAAATCAGGCATTACCCCCTAGACATAAGGCAGGGCATTTCCAATGCACTCCTATGAGAAGGCAGCACTCAAAGCAGTGAGAAACCAAATAGGCTGTTAGTCACTACACAGGACAGGCCACTCTACGGGGCACATGTCCTGCCTTCTACAAACATAGCACCCTGCCCATAGGGCTAGCTAGGGCCTACCTTAGGGGTGGCTTACATGTAGTAAAAGGAGAGTTCTGAGCCTGGCAAGTAAATTTAGATGCCAGGTCCTGTGGCAGAAAACTGCACACGCAGCCCAGCACTAGCATGTTTGAGACTGGTTTGAAAGGCTACTTCAGTAGGTAGCATTTAATTTACAGGCCCTTGGTGTAGAGATACCATATGCCAATTAGGTATAAGCCAATCATACCAGCTTTAGAAGGGTGAGCACCTGCACTTTAGCACTGATCAGCAATGATAAAGTGCTCCGAGTCCTAGAGCCAACAGCAACAGATCAGGAAAAATAGGAGGAAGGAGGCAAAAATTCAGGTGATCCGCGACAGAGCCCTGGACTGGGTCACCTCCTATCTCACTGGCAGAACCCAGAGAGTCCACCTCCCCACTTTCCACTTGGAGGCCACCAAAATCATCTGCGGCATGCCCCAGGGTTCGTCCCTCAACCAGACCCTCTTCAACGTCTACATGGCCCCGCTCGCTAACATCGCCTGATCCCACAACCTCAACATCATCTCATACCATGATGCCGATGACACCAAGCTGATCCTCTCCCTCACCAAGGACTCCGCCAAGACCAACCTCCACAAAGGTATGAAGGCCATCGCCGAATGGAGGAAGAGCAGCTGCCTCAAACTCAATTCCGACAAGACGGAAGTCCTCATCTTCGGCTCCACCCCCTCCGCATGGGATAACTCCTGGTGGCCTGCCACTCTCTGAGCCGCTCCGACTCCCACCGACCATGCACACAACCTAGGATTCATCTTGGACTCCTCATTATCCATGACCCAGCAGGTCAATGCCATCTTCTCTTCCTGCTTCAACACCCTCCGCATGCTCCGAAAGATCTACAAATGGATACCCACCAAAACCAGAAGAACAGTCACCCAAGCCCCCTATGCAGGAACCATGGCCAAACTCCAGAAGAGGCTGCAATGCGTCCAGAACTCCTCCGCACGCCTCATCCTGGACATCCCCCACCACTGCACATCACAGACCACCTGAGAAACCTGCACTGGCTCCCAGTCAGCAAGAAAATCAACTTCAAACTCCTCATCCACGCTCATAAAGCACTGCACAACACCGGACCAGAATACCTCAACAGACGGCTCTCCTTCTACACCCTGACCTGACATCTCTGCTCCGCTGACCTCGCCCTCACAACCGTCCCACGCGTCTGCAGAACTACAACCAGCGGTAGATCATCCTTGCACCTTGTCACCAAAACGTGGAACACTCTTCCCACCCACCTGCCCTAGGCCGAAGTCCTCCTTACCTTCAGGAATCTTCTCAAGTCCTGGCTGTTCGAGCAGTAGCAGCACCTCACCTTCCCCTTCTCCCCATCCCTCCTCAGTGCCTAAAGACCCTCACAGGTGAGTAGTGTGCTTTACAAATTACTGTTTGATTGATCCTGATTGAGGCTCTCCTTCCTCAACCCCTCCTTCTAGGATCTCGCCCACCTCTCCTAGGAGGGGTATCACCAGAATCCATAACTGCCAGGGTGCTGGATACAGCCGTCCTGCACAACTTTCTCGCTAGTCCAGGATCACCACCTGGCAACTGGCCACCCAACCCAGGGTCACTTCCAATGGATTGCATTGGGGTCTGAGGTGAGTTTCCCCCTCCCTGAACACACTCCCAGGGTTCTAAGTCTCCCCACCTTGGGAAAGGCCTCCAAAAGTTACACACGGGGTGAGCACACTAACCGCCCCCCCAACCAGGTCAGAGTTTACCCCCTGAACCTGTCTACCCTGTCTAGAGTCAACACCCTCAAACTGGACCATTGCCCGGCAAACCAAGACTTCCTCGGGAACACACCTACATTTGCCAGGTCAAAGCTTACCCTCTGAACCTAACCATCCAACCCAGAGTCACCACCCTGCGGTTGAACCACTGCCTGGCGTACCAGGACTTCCTTGTGAGGACACCTACTCCCCATCAGGTCAGAGTTTACCCCCTGAAACTGATCATTCAACCCAGAGTTACCACCCTGAGGTTGAATCATTGCCTGATGCACCAGGCCTTTATGGGGGACACACCTATCCCCCCACAAGGGAAACACCTTCCCCAAGGGCCACACAAGAGTCTGGTTGGCGCAGGTCTCCTGACCTCTGCCCATCTGGCAGAGTCTGGATTCCCCCCCAACCCAGAAATGGTCTCACCAAGGTTATTCCAGGGGGGCTCTGACCTCAGAGCTGACCTCTGACCCACCAGGTTCACCACTGGGGCCCGCAGCCCCCTCTCAACCCTATGCCTGGATTTCCACCTCCTCCACTCTGAAGGGAGGTTACCAGACACCAGGACCGGTGGAATGCTATTACACCAGCCACCCGCCAAAGTCTACTGGCAAAATGGGATTCTCTGAGCAGGTGGCTCTACGGTGCAGGCTAGGCTCCCCTCCTGGTGTCCACTTATAGAACCAACCATGCTATGAGACTGGGTCTCAGACATCCTGGGAAACAGCCCACCCCCACTCCCTCTTTTCTGAGACAAGACATGGGATCCCAAACCCCTCCCATTACACTGGGACCTACCTGGGACACTAGCCTGTCCCACCACACCTGGTTGGGAAACACCTACACCACTTTCTTTAGGAACACCCCCTAATGCCACACCAGATCCTCTGGCATGCAACCGAGGGTCTGCCTCCTTTGCAAGCTCTCTGGGGTCAGAGAGCTTACACACTGACAAGTGTTGGAGTACCCTGAAAAATAACAATGAAGCAGGTGTTCTGACAATCAGATTGAATAGCCCTTCAAAACTGTTTATTGTGCTACTCTTCACCCACCCATCTAGTGCAATGCAGCAAGCCTCCACAAACTCCTCCCATGACTGGTGGGACTGTTTCTTACAACCGCTAAGCCTCTTTCTGTATTCTTCAGGGGAAAAACCCTACTTTACAATTAGTGCGTTATTCATAGCGGAGTACCCATCCCTGTCACTCCCTGTCAGAGTCAGTAGGGCATCCCTCCCTTCCTCAGGAATATAGCTCCATAGGCCAGTCCCCCAATACTTTTCAGGGATCCAGCGCTTTACCAGAGCCTTTTCATATTCCTTTAACCACTGACGTATGTCACCCCCCCTCTTGGAACCTAGGTACCAAATCTGTGGGTATGTGAGAAACATTTTTGCTACAACACTCTACATTGCTGCCACCACTGGACTTCACCTGCAGCACTGGTGAGTCCAGAACCTTCAGAATGTGCTCAGCAGTGAGTCTCTCTCTGGCAAACACCCTCTCTGCCATCCTCTCCTGTTCTAAGGCCTTCTCCACCTCAGCCCTTCTCTCCTCCCCAGCTCGTCGTGCTAACTGTAACTTTAGGTCCCTCTCTTCCCGCCCATCTCTTAGCTCATCAGGCATCAAGGAATGAGAGGTAGCCCTGCTTCTTACACTGGACCCAGCAAGGGACTCCCTATCACTGGGGCCTTCCCTATCAACTGATGTCCCTGCCCTGTCATTCTCACCCTCCTGATCAGTCTATCAAATGCTTTCAAGGGGTGAGGTCTGGGAACCCTCCCACTGGGAATCCTCACTACACTCAGGATCCTCTGAGTACCCCATAAGCGCACTCTTCCCCTGGGCATATGCCACAAACCCCCAAAAAATTCTGAGACCTCCTGAGGACTCCTTCCACTGGCAGCCCTCTCTATGTAAAATGGCAGGTTCTCTAAGTTAAAGGTTGGTCCCATTTTCAAAAGGTAAAGTAAACACAAGTGTGACAACCCAAATTCCAAAGCATGAGAACTGAAAACAGGAAAAATGACCAAAGAGAGAAAGTTGGGAGAAGCAAAACATGTGATGGTCTAAAAATGCAGTTTGTGGTACAACAATGAGTCACAATGGTACTGTGCAAGCGCAAGTCCTATCCTCACTGACTGCTGACAACCAATGTTAGAAATGGGGTTTCTGGTTGGCTAGGGTATGCACCCAAACCATGCAGAACCCACCCACTCTAGTCAGGGCAAGGGAGCTACACGTCCAAGATAACCCCAGTTCACTCCCTTGGTAGCTTGGCACGAGCAGTCAGGTCTATCCCAGAGGCAATCGTTTGCACAACACACACAACACACGTGAGACACTATCCCCACCACAAAGGAAACACAACACCAAGTTATATGAAAATAAACTGTATTGTACACAACGCAATTATTAGACCAAACACAACATGTCAGTAATACCCCGCTACCCAAGCACTTGTCAGAACGTTACACGCTAGTTACTCTGCGAAACCAGCAGTAGTCACACATAACTCACAGGTTACTTATTATTCTGCAACATAAGCATTAGTCAGGAATCATATTACAACAACAAAAACACTTTTCATTAAAGTATCATAATGCCTATGCCAAGAGCATTATAAAACATATGGCAAGTCATAAAGCATCAGCATGTCATGCCCATAAAAGTAACATCAACACCCATATGTAACATAGCATAAAAATAGGCAGGTTAACATATAAATCCATAATGTACATACTAGGAACATAAGAAATATGTATGTCCTTTCAAAGTACCTGTTTTAATGATGAAGGGCACTTCCACTGCCAAGAAGAGAACAAAGCGGGCCCCTGGCGCTCCACTGCACAAAAACAGGGGCCTTGTGAAGATTTTGGGGCAGGGGGGCAGCACACACCCCATCTGGTTTCTATGACAGGCCACCCCTGGGGCCTGCGATTTCAGGGGGCCCTCCCTGGTCCTCTATTGGCCCTCCAGAGGAGGGGCCAATGCCAGCAAACAACTCTTGGGGGCCCCAAAGGAGACCTGTGGCACGGGGGCCTCCGGTGAGGCTTTCGTCCTACACGCAGTCTCAGCAGATTTAGTAGTTTGTCACTACCAGGACAGGTCACGCTACGAGGCACATGTCCTGCCTTCTACAGTCATAGCACCCTGCCTATAGGGCTAGCTAGGGCCTACCTTAGGGGTGACCTACGTGTAGTAAAAGGGGAGTTCTGGTCCTGGCAAGTAAATTTAGATGCCAGGTCCCAGTGGCAGAAAACTGTGCACACAGGCCCTGCACTAGCAGGCCTGAGACAGGTTTGAAAGGCTACTTCAGTGGGTGGTGCAAGCAGTGCTGCAGGCCCACTTTATAGGCCCTGGGTATAGAGATACCACTGTACAAGGGACTTACAGGTAAATTAAATATGCCAATTAGGTATAAGCCAATCATACCAACTTTAGAAGGGAGAGCATTTGCACTTTAGCACTGATCAGGAGTGAAAAAGTGCTCAGAGTCCTAGAGCCAACAGCGAGAGGTCAGGAGAAATAGGAGGAAGGAAGCAAAAAGTCAGGGGATGAACCCGCCAAAAGGGCCAGGTCCAACAATGTTGTGAATAAACCATTTGCATTCAAAACAACATGAGTGACTGAGAGCCTGATTTAGATATTGTCAGAACGGTGACAGATGTTCCATCTAGCGAAATTTAAATCCCATTATTTCCTATGGGATTTAGATATCGGATAATGGGATATCGATCACCATTTTGACAAAGTAACCCTTCCTCCAATATCTAAATCAGGCCATGGGTCTTCCTTCAAATAATGTAGTCAAATGACTAACCACAATGGGTCTCCACACTCCAGTGCCTGAGGGCAAAAGCTGTCGCTCTGAGAGTGTGTATATCAATGCTAATCTGTCCTGGTGCATATAATTGAAATTCTGAGAAGGTGCTACACTTCCTGCACCCTCCAACAATCTGTTGGTGGTGTCCTTGCCAGTTTTGGTACACCATAGGAAAAAAGAATGGGCAAATAAAGCCCATGAAGCATTTTTGGGCGCTTCTCACTTCAGCTCTAACATTTTATAATCGGGTTCACCTGCTTCATATTTCGTCAAGGCCTTGTGGCGCGTGTTTCCTTGGTCTTGCTACCTTATTATCTGGGTGTTTTGGTCTCAGCCGGGACATCCTTATGCCTTGCATCTTTTTTGTTTTTAAGGGTAGTGTGAAGAGACGACTCCCAGCTATCCCTGCAAGATCCCCCATCAGCCAACATTGCCCAATTCTGCCAGGAGAGCCATCAAGCTTATTCTCCTACCATGAGGATGCGGGTGGGTTGCTGCTGGTCTGCGAGTCTCCTGCTCCCCCTATTACGTAGCCAGAGGTAGCAGAAGACAGCAAAGACAGGAATGCAGTGGTGCACATGATGGCTACCTTTGTCCCAGGGCTATGTGGCCCCCAGGGATACTTAAAACTGCACCATGCACTGTGAGTCACTGGGGCTGAAGTCCTGTTTGGGAAGGGTGCCCAAGGATTTCCCACTCCCCATTTAAATACAAGTGGGCTTTTGGTGACCCCAGGTACTTGGGCCTCACAGAGGGAATCTAAAACACAGCAGAGTGCAACAACCTAGTTTTCTTTGCTTTAAGATAAAATCTTGGAGAATGTATACCCCTGTTGGGCAGTTTTGCATCATCTTGGGCTTGTTTTACCCCTGGTGACCTGGCACAGCCAACAAGAGCATATGTATCAGGCATTCTATTCTAGAGAGGTGAGCATAATATAGAGAGGTAGATTTGCCTGGTCCCTGGTGTTCATCTTCTGCCTTCTAGGTGGGGAAATCTTGTGTAGCTCCCCAGCTACCAGCTAGCAGAACCTCTCTCCTTGCCACACTCTCCTGGCTCCCAAGCCTCTTATATGACTTGCAGGGCACCTGCGGGGGGCATTTAAGTCCAGGTATTTTCCCCCTAACTGGTCCAAAGGGGGAATAAGGGGTTCATTGCCCTGGGGAGACTGGGTGTCAGCTGGAGTCAAAGACCTTAGTCCATCTTTGCAGGGCATCGGGTGCCGTCTCTTTTGAGCATTCTTTCTGCCTTCGTTGTCTCCCAGATCCAGAGTCTTCTCAAATGTTGCCTCCCGGTACAGGGTTTTTTATATGGGTGTGAAATATTTTAGCGGGCCAGGCACCCCTGGCTGATTCTATGCTGGCATAATATCCCTCACCCCTGTCTGAACCTTCAAGCCCCCTCCAGCACAGCATTCTGGGACAATCCAAAATGACAGCATCAGGTTTTCTGTTAAGAGCTGCTATGATGGCCTCAAATCTGACTTAGCTGACAGCACTACCTGAATTTTTCCCACAGAAAACTTCAAAGGTGAGCCCCCTCTGTGTGCGCTTCAAAGGACTGACCCTCCTCCAGTGCTTAATTTGTGAATAAAAATGTGCTGATGGCCAAAGATCCCCTCTGAAACATGTGGCTGCTGCAGTTAAGTGTGTGAGCATGGAATGCTGAGGCAGTGCATTCCTGTGGTCACCTCGAGCCTCTTTCATCCATTTACAGTCACTCCCTGCAGTCTTCAGTTCACTATTGCAAAGTTCTGCTTTCTCTTTTTGTGCACTTTACCATCTTTCTCTTTCTTCATCTTTCCCAGATGTGTCCTTTGCTTGCCGAGAATGCATGATGCAGAAAACTAAGACCCTGATTTAAGAAAAGTGACAGGACAGTGCAAACTGCCAAGAACTACCACAAATGCATGGTAAGTTGCAGGGGAGACTGCCTGGAATTTTACAAATGGCAGGAGGGGGAGGCATATAGGAAACACTGGATGCATGCAAAAGGGTCTCACTGGGACACACAGGGCCAAAATCAAAAGGCCCCATCACCAAAGTAGCCTCACGTTTAGTGAAGCTTTGGTGGTGTTATGCACTCCGACATATACACAACATGGTGTCAAGCAACTTATGTGGCTTAACACCGACTTGTAAATAGGGACCCTACAAACATAGCACTTTGCCTGGAAGGGGCGTGCAATCAGTGTGGCTGTGGTTGTGCCACAACAACACCCAATGCATATTTTTGTTGCCCCAGATCCAAGGCTACTTGTTAACCTTAGGCTGTGACTAAAGTCAACACCACCCTAGGGGTGGTGTTAGGAAGGCACAACAAGGCGAAATGTTTTCCTTCTCCTCATCTCATTGCCCTTCTCATGTGTCCTGCATCCTGCAGCACACATAGAAATGCCAAATCGCTATAATAGATTGTTTATGTGCGGGAAGGAGCACCTTTCTGCATATAAGCAATCTTTCCCCTCAACGCAGGCAACATTGCACTATAGTGCACTTATGCCTGCATTGGTGCAAGGAGCTTAAGTCTGCCCAGGCAGAAACGCAGGGGTGTACATTATTCCTGTAAGTACGGCACATCCCTGCATTTCAAAAGTGGTGCAGTGCAATGCAGCTATTTTTGCAGCTGCACCAAGCTGTGCCACTTTAGAAAAAATCAGGGCTTCAATGTGCAACATGTCCTATGGTACTTGCACAGGGTGGCCCAACAACTCTCACACACCTCCATGCACCATTCGGTAAGGGGCGCAAAAGTGAAAATTTACAACATATGGGGCATGTTTGTGACCTTTGTTTGTGGTGCTGTATGAGTAGCTTCAATTTCGTCATGTAACAAGGTTGCCTGTGTTGTGGAAATGGTTGGCATTGTGCATAAAGGGACACCTTCATGCTTAAGAACAGGCACGAGTGGCATCAATGTTGTACTATGGGCACAATGTCACTAGCCCGTAATGCAACTCTACCATCATACAAATAGTTTCCAATGTGGGTCCAAGCTGCCCACTCCCCTCGTGCCACATTAACAAACTCTCAAAATGCATGCATTGATCCACATTCTACATCTTTACACCAACAGATGCCTGTGGTTGATATGCTGTATGCAAGAAAATGTCCCTAATATAGGCAGGGACAAACTAATGGGGCTGACAATCCATAAAGGTTGCAATGTGCCATCCAATTAGCATGTGTGTGATGCCTGCTAAAGTCAGATGACAAAGATACACAAGCATTGTAAGCAGTGGACCTCCCTGTGCTTTGCTGCACTAGTGTCATCATTCATGGTGCCAATACATTAAAGCACCAAAATAGAGACAACACTCATTACATTACTGTGGAATGTCCACCATGGTGAATAGGAATGTAAATGACGTGCTACCATGGTGTCAGTGGCTGGGGCAAGGGGCCTGCAAGGAAAATACCTTGAAAGGTTTGCTTATGTGTGATACACAATGCAACACATAATAAGCAACTACAACCTGGGGTCTGTAACGTGTCACTGAGCCACCAGTATCAAGTAAATGATAAGCCATGTCAACAGCCACTACAGTCAAAGATTGACATTTTACTATTCCATTGCAGATGATGATGGCTTACCTCCTGCTGACATGCTAGTCCTGGATTTTACAGATGACATGGATGATCACCTGCCGACCATCAATGAAGAGACTCTCCAGGATGTCCTAGGTTCCTTCCAGACACCACCTTCAGTCGCAGGGAAGACACAAAGCGTTGCAGGGCCTCCACATGAACCACCCAACTACCAACACACAGCACCAACCAGTCCTGCCACAGTCCTGGACTCTGAGGACCCAGACATCACGTTTCAGAGGACAGTGGTAGGAGTCCAGCGGGAGCTGGCCAAGCAAGTGTGGGTGGGGATGGAGACCATGGCAGGCAACCTAGAAGGGGTGCAGAGCTTCCTCATTCCAAAGAAGGACAACTCAGCTGCCATCAGAGGCACCCACTCCCGCTACCTGAACTCCAGCAGTATCTGGCTGACATAGCTGCTATCATGAGGCAGACAGTTCAACAGTTGCCTTCCCAAAGTGGCAGCAGCATGATAGATAACAGGCTGGGGTGATCCAAAATGTCCTGGAGACCATACAGCAGGAGGGTGGCCTCCATTAAGGAAAACATGGCTGCCTACCACCGTGATGTAGCTGCAGTGTTGAGAAATCAGCAGTTCCTCCTTGCTGCATTGATGCCTTATATGTTCCCACAAATGGCTGCTCAAGACCTTTGATTCCACAATGTGTATGTAGACCCCTCAACTTCAACAACAGCGCCACCCATGGCACAGGAGGCACCACACACATCATAGGATGAAGATGTGGAAGGAACAACATTCACACATAAAATTACTTGGTAGCACCAGTCTGTGCCACATGGACAGTATCTCCTTAGTTCTGTGCTTAAGATCATGACACTGTTGTGACAGCTCGCAATGTGCCCTCTTCACTCAACCACTGTTGCCTTATGCTTTGGACTGTCATTGTCTCAATTCCTACCTGTTGTCAATTTTGCCTCCTCCTCATTAATGCACTCTTCTCCTACCCAGAGCTCATGACATGTCCCTCACCCTTGTACTCTTAATGTACATGAAATGCCTCAGGATCTCTCATGGGGTCAGTGAACTGCACATTGTATTGCATTGGAAAATAAACTTGTTCATGTAAATAAATCAGCATAATCACATGTATAATGCACTTTTTTCAGTGTTTAATCAACTCATATAAATGTCTGCATTGTGTGAAGCAATGCCAACGATAACAGAACCAAATGACATGTGTGGCTTACTGTCAGAAACAAAGTCACACACTAGGACTCAAAAATGATAAAGGTGACCGATAGTACTGTGGACTACAAACACCTTACTGAGCCTCACAAACATGTATTGAACATATTAGCATGCAAGTTGACATACGGCATGAGTGGTTCAGATTTATAGTGTCAGGAAATTTCCAAGACGAATGTACCAGTACAACAAATATGTGAGGAATTGAAAAGCATATTCAAAACTGTGGCAAACAGCTGTCAGTTTGCCCAAAATAAGGTGGAGTAAAATGTGCAAAACTTTCCAAAAAAGATTGTGACTGATCTTAGCACTGACAATTGGCCTGTGCAAGGCATGATGTATTCAAGGTATGCGTTACCCCTGTGCAGAGACACTTTCCCTATATCCGCCACTTGATGTCCTCGCCTTTCTCATGAAATGCTATTATTTTCCTTATGCCCTACTGTCATGCACATGCAAAGGAGGATGTAGCAATGTTGCAGGTTTCCATACCAACAGGTCCGCCAACCCTAACCAACAGGTGATCTAGGAGAATGCCTTCCCTTGCAATGAGGTCTGCCCACCAATGCTTGATCTGATGGTCTGTGCGTTCCACTTTGAAGATTCTGCGCAGCTGGAACATGACCTTCCCCCAGTGCAGCTTCCTGACCTCAGTAGGGTGGCTCATGATCACACAACTACCCATTCTCAACATGTTCAGGAGGTAGTGGCACACTAACCAAATGTACCACCAATTCATTTGGAATCATGTGCTGGTCCCTTCCCTTGCCAGACATCCTGCTGTCTCCCTCCACAGCAACGAATGACCCACAAAAATATAAAATAAGCCCACCTAACCCCAAATACCCCCACAAACTACACTACCCCAAAACGAACATCCAACAATACTAATACAATGACAGGACAATTACACTACACAAAAATCACAAATACAACAAAAAGGACTAAACAGCAAGAGGACAAAGCACAAAACTCTCACCAACCACCACTCCTCAACCAGCACCAGCTCCACACAACCTCTTTGTCAACCACAGACAGAATAGACTGTAAAGTAAAAGTGATAGTAAAATCACCTTACCTTGTGTGTAGCAAGGAAGTCCTGTTACATCACTTCCTGGGTGTATGCGTTACATTTTGTGATATATGTCGTTTTTTCTGATGCATGACAGCCATGCGTGGATTTTTACCATAAAGGCTGACAAGGCTTGTTGACTTGCAATTGACGCACAGAGGCCATGCACCATTTTTGGAATTTGCAATGTTTGTAGGACAATGGTATGTGTCAAATATTTTGACACATACTGGGCATGCATGGATTATTGAGGGAAGTTTGAGACAGGAAGACAGTTCAGAACTGCATTGTGCCAGCCATCATTTAAGTTATTTGCGCTGTATGGAAATGTTCCATATGCGTCAAACTTTTTAAAACATATCGTCCATGTGTGGATTTAGTGGAAAGGATGACAGTGCACCCACATTCACTTTCCTTGTTACAGGGGTTATACATCTATGTATTTTGTATTGTATGGCTACATGTGTGTGCATTTGCATTCTATTGTGTACTGGTAACATAGGAATGTGTTACCATGTTTATGTATGTGTGTGTGATGCATGTGAGGACTGATACAGTTTGCAAATGTGCTTGTGTATGAAGACTCTTTGCCCCATACATGTTTACACATGTGTACTGAGTGTACATAAGGGATGCTACTCATGTTGTGGGTCTACCACATTGTCATGTTAGAATTCTGACTGTACGTTACTATACTCAACATAAGAAGGGAAGGCCCATGTGCAATACATGTTCTGGCATATCATACCTTTAACAAATCTTTCACAAAGGATGCTGTTGACTAAGGCTGGCATAAGATCCTGTCAGCCATTGTAATGTGAGTGCACATATGTGCACACTCAGATGTGTTGGAAGGAGTAGAGTTAATGATGCAGAGCAACACATGTAATGTATGGTTCCCATGCATGCAAAATGTTTGAGATGGTGTGCTGAGATGTGTGATTGTAGCTATTCATGTGACATGTATTTTATATGAAAATATATGTATCATGTCTGATGAGTGCCGCATGATACAGTGGTGTGTTTCAGGATTGGACATATACCAAATCTCAAATACAGCTATCTTGCATGTATGCCATTTTTCCAAAGCTGTGTACTCACATCTGTGTAACATTCTCACATTCTCATGATGGATCATCTGCACTGCAATGCACAGTCCCCTGCAGACATACCTGTACGTTTGTGATGCCATGGCCAACGATGTGTAGTTACCTTTGAAGGACTTGATGTCAGGCTTGCCCTATCTTATACTGCAGAAGGGCAGCTTGTTTGTATAGGACATGTCTCATTAGTTCCCAATTTTCACATGATTTACTAAGAATCAGTATGGTTATTTCTTGGATGCTTGGTTAAGTCATTGATATATTTTTTTTACTATGTCTTGTCTTTAGACCCCAGGTCAGAAACTGTCCTCCCTGGGCTTCTCTTCTTTGTGGAAGACCACTATGGAAGCCTGGCACTGGTCTAGCGGAAATAGTCATCCCTTCTGGTTCTTCTCATATCTGCTTCAGAAGTGAGGCAAGCTAAGTGGCTGTCAATATGGTTCCATTGTTACCCCGTTGGGCCCTGATGCTTTGACGGGCTTCACATCCCTGATGGCTCCTGCAGGAAAAGTGTGTCTTCTAAGGCTTCCCTATCCTCTGTATTGAGGCTTGAGTGGGGCATGTCACCCAGGAGCACACCTGCCTTGTTTTTTTGTGGCGAAATACCTTGCATAATCGATTTTCACACAGTAGTGGTCAGACATTTGGGCTATGGTTTGCCCACTACTTGCAAGTTCTCCTGACTCCTTCTGGATCAAAGGTACGAATCTATCCGTTGCCTAATTTCTGTCAAGCCAGGCCAATATTTTTTCTTGTTGTGTCCCCCATTGCATTGATGTTGTACTCTTTTGCCCTTTGGTACATATTTGCAGCTTCCAGGGCCACTTATCAGTATTGATGTTGCTTCAGGGCCATGATGTGGGCTTCCTCTGATCCCTCCTCATCAAGTATGCTGGACTCAAGGGACAAAAACTCACATTCAAGAGCTTTCAATTTGTCACTTTGTAGTTGGTTCCCTTGCGCCATCATTGCACCCACCCCCTTGACTACTCTCTCATATGCCACCCACAATGTGAGTGGAGACTCGACTGATGTGTTGTTTCCCTGTAAATGATGCCCTTTTGCATCTAACATACATTCTCAACTTTTTGGCTCTTTAAGGTACCACAGTGTCAATATGATGCGGGTAGTGTTTGTCCTCTCAACTCCACCCTACACGAGCCACAGGGGAGAATAGTCAGAAATACTCCTGGTTACGTTAGTGGCCTAACTGACTTAACAGCTGGTGAGTAGGCCCTGAGAAAGTGATCAATTCAGTAAAGACTATCATGCACCCCAAGTAAAAGGATGAAGTGCTGGCTTGCTGGGTTAAGGGTACACCATACATATGCCAGTCCCTGGGCACTGAGAAAGTCTGCAAATGGTTGTCTGATTGAGTCCAGGGGACTGGATGGATGTAGGTGTATGCTATCACTCGGAGTTGATTTGAGGTTCCCTCACATGATCACTTTCCCATCTGCAAGACTATGTAGCAGAGTGGTCAGGGCTGGTAGGATGGAGTCATGAAGTCATTTTGGGATAACTACTGAAGAAATGTTTAAGAATGCCCCCCACCCAGGTTTTAGAGAGCACCACACAGGGACCCAGCTGATTGGGCCATATTTGCCAAATGACCAGGGGCAGCATTCTCCTCACAAACATTACTACTCCTCTAGAGAAGGTGGCATGGCCCACGTTAGCAGTCTTATTATTTCTCACTGCGGTCGTCTTCGCCGTCGTTGGTGTTCGTGGTGGAGCACAACGTAGAAAATCATTGGGAATATTTGAGGTTTGAGGTCCATGGCGGCGTGGTTCTTCCCTGTAACTCCAATGGTGAGTCCTTGGACTTTTGTGCTCTGTTTCCGCAAGGCTTTTGATGGCATTGGTACCGTCCTGGAAAAGGTGGTGTGTTGCAGTGTCTTAATATGGTGAGCAGAACTTTGTATTCCTCCTGGCTGTAGGCGGCTACCGCCGTGGTGACTGTTGTTTCCACTCTGTCAGTCGGTGTGGTACATTGGCTGTCTTTCGTAGATTTCACCACCATGGTCATAATTTAGCGGTAGTCACCACCAGCCTGTTGGTGGTATTACCACCAGTTTATCACCCATCACCAGTGTCGTAATGAGAACCTTAGTGTACCTTAGCAACACATTATGCATATGCAAAGCCTCATGTATGCACAGGGTGTGTTTCCCATTGGGCTAAAGCTAGGATGTTGCAGAAGTATAGAAGAGCTTCCAATGAATATATTTTATCTGGTACTTTTGACACCTGCACAGAGCAAGAAAAACAAGCATTTACAATGCAATGGTTATCACATTTGCTTGAGTTAGAGCTATTAGGGTTGTAAACTCCTAACCGGAGCTTTCTTGCCAGATAAATTGAAATTAAAAGTAAAACAGTTTCACATAAGTGAGCCGATTCACAGCGATACGGCAGCCATTAGCACCAGCGTGAAGAGACACAACAGAAAAAAGAAGTTTGCTCGCGGTCAAACTTATCGCAGAAGTGCAATTAGCCATGTAAAAGGGGCGATGGCAAAGGAGGTAACAAAACCTCCCCAAGGAGGGGCAAATGTAAACCATATACGAATGTCATTAAATGATTTTTTAAAAGGAAGCCCAGGAACGAGTGGTGATGATGGGCGTGGTTAAAAGCCCAGATACATAGCAACACGTTGGAAAAGCAGCACTTGTGCACTGTCATGCTCAACCTAAAAATGGGGCACACCATTGCTTTACATGTAGGCTTATGCCCTGTGCATGATTTGCACCATACATTTGGCATTTATCCTAAACAGTCCATCAACAGCATTCATCATGTTGACACTATTGCACCTACTGTGCACCATGGCGCACCATATATTGACTACAGCACACACATGTTGGGTGTAGGGGGGCGCAAAGGTGCCCAAGTGAGATAGTACTGCATTAGATGCCGTCCAACTTTTCTGACATGTGGCCCTTAGTGCCTTCACTTCAGACCTGCAGAAGAGTGATGTAATAGACATGTGTTCTTATTTTGTGTGTTGTGTGCCATGTAACAGGTGTAGGGTCCTGTGTGTTGCATGTGAATCCTACCCCTTTGCCACAGGAAAACCTCCCTTGTAGAAAGTGTTGTTGTTGGCAATTGCTGGCTGGCATGCGTATGTGTAGGAAAGTACCATCTTTGTTTTTGCCTGTGTCACTGGAATCCTGCAAGCCAGGACCCCAGTACTCATAAAGGGGCATATTTATACTCTGTTTGCGCCGGAATTGCGTTGTTTTTTTTGATGCAATTTTGACGCAAAACTAACTCCATATTTATACTTTGGCGTTAGACGCGTCTAGCGCCAAAGTCCATGGAGTTTGCGTCATTTTTTTGCGTGGACACCTACTTTGCGTTAATGAGATGCAAGGTAGGCGTTCACGTCTAAAAAATCGACTCCGAGGCATGTGCGTCGGAGTTATACTCCCGGGCAAAATTCACGCCCGGAAGTGGGCGGGTCAAAAAAAATGACGTATGGCCGCTTTTGCGCCGTTTTTTAGCGTCTGCAAAAGACAGGCGTTAAGGGACCTGTGGGCTCTGAAGGAGCCCAGAGGTGCCCTCCCATGCCCCCAGGGACCCCCCCTGTCACCCTTGCCCACCCCAGGAGGACACCCAAGGCTGGAGGGACCCATCCCAGGGACATTAAGGTAAGTTCAGGTAAGTGTTTTTTTTTTTTTGTGGCATAGGGGGGCCTGATTTGTGCCCCCCTACATGCCACTATGCCCAATGACCATGCCCAGGGGACAAAAGTCCCCTGGGCATGGCCATTGGGCAAGGGGGCATGACTCCTGTCTTTGCTAAGACAGGAGTCATTTCAATGGGGGTTGGGAGTGAAAAAAAATGGCGCAAATCGGGTTGAGGCGAAAAAATTGCCTCAACCTGACTTGCCACATTTCTTGACGCCCAAGCCCCATATCCCCCTACGCCGGCGCTGCCTGGTGTACGTCGTTTTTTTCCACGCACACCAGGCAGCGCCGGCGGCTAACGCCAGCTAACGTCATTGATTAAATATGGCGCCCGCATGCTGCTTCAGAATGGCGTTAGCCGGCGCTAATTTTTTTGACGCAAAACTGCGTTAGCGCAGTTTTGCGTCAAAAAGTATAAATATGGCCCAAAGTGGGCCCTGTGTGTGTTCCCTGTGTGGTGCCTAACTGTATCACTGAGGCTGTGCTAACCAAAACCTCAGTGTTTATGCTCTCTCTGCTTTTAAAATTGTCACTGCAGGCTAGTGACTAATTTTACCAATTCTGATTGGCACACTGGAACACCCTTAAAATTCCCTAGTATATGGTACCTAGGTACCCAGGGTAGTGGGGTTCCAGGCGATCCCTATGGGCTGCAGCATTTCTTTTGCCACCCATAAGGAGCTCAGACAATTCTTACACAGGACTGCCACTGCAGCCTGAGTGAAATAACGTCCACGTTATTTCACAGCCATTTTACACTGCACATAAGTAACTTATAAGTCACCTATATGTCTAACCTTCACTTAGTGAAGGTTAGGTGCACAGTTACTTAGTGTGAGTGCACCCTGGCACTAGCCAAGGTGCCCCCACATTGTTCAGGGCAAATTCCCTGGAATTTGTGAGTGCGCGGACACCATTACTCGTGTGAACTACATATAGGTCAATGCCTATGTGTAGCTTCACAATAGTAACTCTGAACATGGCCATGTAACATGTCTAGGATCATGGAATTGTCACCCCAATACCATTCTGGTATTAGGAGGACAATTCCGTGCATCCCCGGGACTCCAGCATGGACCCCGTGTACTGCCAAACTAGCTCTCTGGGGTTTTCTCTGCAGCTACCATTGCTGCCAACCCTCAGACAGGTGTCTGCCCTCCTGGGGTCTGGGCAGCCCAGTCCAAGGAAGGCAGAACAAAGGATTTCCTCTGAGAGAGGGTGTTACACCCTCTCCCTTTGGAAATAGGTGTTATGGGCTGGGGAGGAGTAGCCTCCCCAGCCTCTGGAAATGCTTTAAAGGGCACAGATGATGCCCTCCTTGCAAAAGCCAGTCTACACCGGTTCATGGAGCACCCAGCCCCTGCACTGGCGCAAAACTGGACAAAGGAAAGGGGGGTGACTACTCCCCTGTCCATCACCACCCCTGGGGTGGTACCCAGAGCTCCTCCAGTGTGTCCCTGACCTCTGCCATCTTGAATGCAGAGGTGAGAGGGCACAATGGAGACCTCTGAGTGGCCAGTGCCAGCAGGTGATGTCAGAGACCCCTCCTGATAGGCTCTTACCTGGTTAGGTAGCCAATCCTCCTCTGAGGGCCTCATCCTGCTGGCATTCTCGACTGTTTCCTGGTGGTGCATGCTCTGAGGGCTGTCTGCCTTCACCCTGCACTGGAAGCCAAGAAGAAAATCCTGTGGGTCGACGGAATCTTCTGCCTACTAATACAGGCACCAAACTTCTGCATCACCAGTCCTCTGGGTCCCCTCTCATCTTAACGATCGTGGTCCCTGGAACAGAGGAGCTGGATCCAAGTGACCGCAAAAGTCCAGTGGTCCTTCTGTCCAAATTTGGTGGAGGTAAGTCCTAGCCTCCCCACGCCAGACAGCAATCCTGTGTATTGCATGATCTGCAGCTGCTAGGGCTTCTGTAAACTTTAGCAAGACTTCCTTTGTGCACAGCACAGCCCAGGTCCCCAGCACTGTGTCCTGCATTGCCCAACTCACTGAGTTGACCTCCGACTTCGTGGGACCCTCTTTTGTTGTGTTGAGATGACTGCCATGCTCAGATTGCATGAATGCCTGTTCAGGTGCTTTTGTGGGTGCTGCCTGCTTCTGCATGGGATCTCTGTGTCGCTGAGCATCCCCTCTGTCTCCTCCTCCAAGGGGCGACCTCCTGGTCCTTCCTGGGACCTGGCAGCACCCAAAATCCTGAACCGCAACTCTTGCAGCTAGCGAGGCTTGTTTGCAATCTTTCTGCATGGAAACAACTCTGCGTCCTCCAGCACGCCGTGGGACATCTTCTGACCAAATGAGAAGTTCCTGGCACCTTCCGTCATTGCAGAATGTTTGGCTTCATCCACGGGGAGGCAGCCCTTTTGCACCTTTAGCCGGGGTTTAGTGGGCTCCTGCCCCCCCCCCCGGACACTTGCGTGACTATTGGACTTGGTCCCCTTCCTTTACCAGTCGTCAGGTCCAGGAATCCGTCTTCAGTGCTTTGCAGTCAGTTGTTGTCTTTGAAGAATCACCTATCTCGACTTTACTGTCTTTCTGGGGTAGTAGGGTAACTTTACTCCTACTTTTCAGGGTCTTGGAGTGGGGTATCTTGGACACCCTTAGTGTTTTCTTACAACCCCAGCGACCCTCTACTCGCTACACTAGGCCTGGGGTCCATTCGTGGTTCGCATTCCACTTTTGGAGTATATGGTCTGTGTTGCCCATAGGCCTATTTTCTCCTATTGCATTCTATTGTGTTCTACAGTGTTTGCACTACTTTTCTAAGTGTTTTAGTTACATGATTTTGGTTTGTGCGTATATTTTGTGTATTTTACTTACCTCCTAAGGGAGTATATCCTTTGAGATACTTTTGGCATATTGTCAGTAAAATAGAGTATCTTTATTTTGAGTAACTCTGAGTATTGTGCTTTCTTCTGATATAGTGCTATATGATATAAGTGGTATAGTAGGAGCTTTGCATGTCTCCTAGTTAAGCCTAAGCTGCTCTGCTATAGCTACCTCTATCAGCCTAAGCTGATAGGAAACTACTAATCTATTAATAAGGGATAACTGGACCTGGCACAAGGTGTAAGTACCATCATGTACCAACTATAAGCCAGGCCGGCCTCCTACATTGGTGGTGCAGCGGTGGGATAAGTACCTGTAACTGTTTTACCACTATCATTGGTGCTGTTCATAAGAAAAACATGTACCAAATACTTCAGAATATACACAGTAACCTAAACAGTTAACTTTCCTTCTCTAAAACTTTCCACAAAAGTTTCTGAAAAGTTTCTGAAAAGTTTCAAAAGTTTTCAAAAGTTTGACAAAGTTTTTATCTGTTCTTTTAAAAGTTCCAAAAACGTTTTTCTCTCTCTGTCCTAAACCTTTTCTATCATGTCTGCAGTAGAGCTTACTCCCACAGTTGTCCAGGCAACATATGGGAATCTAAACTTTAAAAGTTTGAGGGGTCTCTGCATAGAAAGAGGTTTAGCAATTGGTAAGAATCCTATAAAAGATCTTCTCCTTAGCCTTCTCCTAGAAAGTGACCAGGACCAGTCTGGCCCATCCCAGGATCAGGAGGTAGAAGAGGTGGGTACCCAGCCAGACTCAAAGGAGTCCCCTGAGGAGGCTGGGTTGGGTTCTTCCAAGGACCAGTCAGCTAACAGGCCAACTGGTGACACTGGTAGTGGGAGGGGGGTCACACATTAGTAGGGCACCTTTTTTACTCCTACAGGCCAGGTTACTAGAGTCCAGTCAGTTAGGGACAGGTTCAACTTTGTCAATTCCCACATTTCTTCTGTGTCTCACAACTCCCAATCCTCCCACCCTGAGGATAACTTAATGGAAAGGGAACTCAGAAAGCTGAGGTTGGAAGAGGCCAGGCTGAAGCTTAAACAGCAGCAGCTGGCCTTAGAAAGGGAATCTCTGGATGTGTAAAGGGAAAGGCAGAGTTTGGGGTTAGTTCCCCATGGTGGCAGCAGCAGTGTTTTTGATAGTAATCCTGTTAGAGAGCAAAATTCCAGAAACCTGAATAAGATAGTCCCCCCTTACAAGGAGGGGGATGACATTAACAAGTGGTTTGCTGCACTTGAGAGGGGCTGTATGGTACAGTTGGTCCCTCAAAGGCAGTGGGCTGCTATCTTTCATTGGTAAGGGTAGGGATAGGCTCCTTACTGTCAGAGAAAGTGATGCTAATAACTACAATGTTTTGAAGGATGCACTCTTGGATTGATTTGGCTTAACCACTGAACAATACAGGATTAAGTTCAGAGACACCAGAAAAGAGTCCTCTCAAGACTGGACAGACTTTGTAGACTGTTCAGTGAAGACCTTGGATGGTTGGTTATATGGCAGTAAGGTGACTGACTGTGAAAGCCTGTATAAACTAATCCTGAGAGAGCATATTTTAAACAATTGTGTGTCTGATTTGTTGCGCCAGTACTTGGTAGACTCAGATCTGACCTCTCGCCAAGAATTGGGAAAGAAGGCAGACAAATGGGTCAGAACAAGAGTAAACAGAAAGGTTCATAGAAGGGGTGACAAGGATGGCAAGAAGAAGGATGGTAAGTCTTCTGACAAGGGTGGGGACAAAGATAAAAAACATTCTGAGTCTTCATCAGGCCCACAAAAATCCTCTGGGTGTGGTGGGTCCAAATCCTCTTCTCACAATCAGAAAAAGCCATGGTGTTTTTTATGTAAAGTAAAAGGCCATTGGGCAAGTGATTCCACTTGTACAAAGAAAAACACCAGGGCTTCCTCTACCACATCCCCAACTGCAACCTCTAGTGCCCCTAGTAATAGCAGTGGTGGTGGGAAGTCTACTACAAATAGCCAATCTAAGGGTGTAGCTGGGCTCACCATTGGTAGTGTAGTTGGGTTTGGTCTTGTTAGGGATACCACAGAGGCTGTTTTAGTCTCAAATGTTGGCATTGACTTTGCCACCTTGGTTGCTTGTCCCCTTAATATGGGTAAGTACAAGAAATTTGCCCTAATAAATGGTGTGGAGGCCTACAGGGACACAGGAGCCAGTGTAACTATGGTGATAGAGAAACTGGTTCACCCTGATCAACACCTACTTGGTCAGCAGTACCAAGTGACTGATGCTCACAATAACACACTTAGCCACCCCATGGATGTTGTGAATCTCAACTGGGGGGGGGGAGTTACTGGTCCAAAGAAAGTTGTGGTAGCCACTGATTTACCTGTAGATTTCTTACTAGGCAATGATTTGGAGACATCAGCTTGGGCTGAAGTGGAGTTGGAGGCTCATGCAGCAATGCTGGGCATTCCTGGGTACATTTTTACTTTTACAAGGGCTCAGGCAAAAAAGCAAAAAGGACAGGGAAACTTGGATCATGGAACAATGGACCAAGTGCTCCCAAAAGCTAGGGGTAAGAAGGGTAAATCCTTGCCCACTATCCCTCCCCCATCAGAAGATTCCCCTTTTGAGGACGAGGAATCCTCTCCCTGTGCAGAACCTACACCAGATGAGCTGGCAGCAGACACTGCTGAGCTTTTGGGTGCAGGGGGGTCTGCTAGGGAAGAGGTGAGTGTGGCACAGCAGACCTGTCCCACACTAGAGGGTTTAAGACAGCAAGTTGTTAAACAGCAGAATGGGGATGTCAGTGATGGCCATAAGGTGTATTGGACAACCTCCTGTATACTGAGTCAAGGGACCCTAAAACTGGAGCTGCAGGAGATTGATCATCACTTTGCAATACAGAGAGTTTCTCAATACCTTGGCACATGACATTCCTTTGGCTGGGCATTTGGGCCAAAGTAAAACTTGGGACAGGCTTGTTCCCCTGTTTCACTGGCCTCATATGCCAGAGGACACCAACGAGTTTTGTCGCTCTTGTGTGACCTGCCAAGCCAGTGGCAAGACTGGTGACACTCCAAAGGCCCCCTTAATTCCACTTCCTGTGGTTGGGGTGCCCTTTGAAAGGGTAGGGGTTGACATAGTTGCCCCCCTTGACCCTCCAACAGCTTCAGGCAATAGGTGTATCCTGGTGGTAGTGGACCATGCCACTAGGTATCCTGAAGCAATTCCCTTAAGGACCACTGCAGCTCCTGCAGTGGCAAAGGCCGCCTTGGGAATCTTTTCCAGGGTGTGCTTCCCTAAGGAAGTGGTGTCAGGCAGAGGTAGTAACTTCATGTCAAAGCCCAGCTCACCTGAGTCCTTGTTCAGTTCTGATGGAGGTTGAAGACAATCCGACCCCACCCTGAAACTGCTTGTTCCAGCACACTAGTTTTTAAAACAGTGCACTAAGAACAGAAGCTCAAGGGAAGGGGGGAAGTGGATAAAATAAAATAAAGAGACAACACCGTTCTTGCATTTCCACTGTTGAAGTGCTGCACAAATCTGCGGCCCTCTCTGACTTCTGTAGAAACTGGTGCCTAATGAAACATAAACAAAGAACAGATAAGTACAACCTATTCCTAACTGGGTTCCTGACTATCCCTTTATTTATTAGAAATTGGATCCTGGTCTCTAGTTTCCAGGTTTGGAATGTGTTACTGCTCTGGGATGTGCTTTCTATTACTCTAAAGCTTCTAAAACATTAAACAAATACCGTTATCAGAATTACCAATATCAAACATTCATCTTAATATAACTAAAGCCTAAATTCCCAATAGCAGACTCACTTTTCCCATATTTCCAGAATCTTTTATAAAACAAATACTGTACTTTTACGTCAAAATACAGCATGTAATTTGTGCAAGTCCTTGATTTACTTTTTGCCTTGCTGTTAATGGTTTCCACGGTTCGATTCTTAAAAGTTCCATAAAAAAAATAAAAAAATGTTTGCTTCACAAAGTTCCGCAAAGTATTCTTGTAACAAAGAGTTTGAATCACAATGTTCGTGGAAGGTATCTTGTTTCAAATTGTCTATACACGAATCCAGAAATTGTTGTCAAAGTTCTTTCAGGTAATAAAAGTTTTGCACTTACTTGTTGCTGGCAAGAGATACTGATCAGTCTAACCTTGTCTTCTTTCTCTTTTGCAGGTTGCTTGTAGGAGAGAGGCTGAGGCAAGGAGGAACCGGAAACCGGAAGAAGGAAGAGCCAGCAGCTGCGCCCATTGAAGCCAATGAAAGTCTGTAGAGAGCAGGAGTGCCAGCGCCAAGGGATCTGTCCTCAGGTAAGCGGGAGGTAGACGAGCACAAGCACTGGGTGAGGCTCGGGGGCTGCCTTTTATAGACAGGGCTGGGTGTGGTCCTCACATGCTGCACATGTTCTTGAAAGGTGTGCAGAGCTGGGTGTGGTTTGAAGAGCTGGGTGTGGTCCTCACATGCTGCACATGTTCTTGAAAGGTGTGCAGAGTTTCAGTTATTATGCAAATGAGTTAAATTAACACATGGCCTAGAGAGGAGTGTTTTAAAGAAGCCTTGGTAAAAGCAAGGCCCAATGTGTAAACAAAACAGCACATTAAACAACATACACAGAAGCCTAGGGGGGGGGAAGGTGAGATAACAAGAAAGGCTTTCAATAGTAAGTTTAAAAGGGAGCAATTACAGAACCCACTAGTGCAGTGAGAGGGGACATGCTCTTTGCTGTGCACAAACCCTAACAGTTGCCCCCCTCAAAGGCCCTCCTACAGGACGGGGTTTTCCTGGATTTGTTAAATAAAACCGTCTAATCAGCTGTGGGGCATGTACATATGATGCTGGTTCCCATGAATTCTCAGATTCATCATATCCTTTCCATTCTACTAAATAAAACAGACGTCCACTAATTCTTTTTGAGTCTTTTATGCTTTTCACTTCATATTCTAGATTTCCCTTAATTGGTATGGGTGGAGGTGGTGGTTCAGGTCGGGTTTTTGGATTGTACGGCTTAAGCAAGGACACATGGAATGTAGTATGTACTGGATATTCTTTTGGTAAATCTAATTTTACTGTTACCGGGTTTACTATGGCAGTTATACTAAAGGGTCCAATGAAACGTGGTTGCAGCTTTCGGGATCCCTCTATGTTTAGGTTCTTTGAGGAGAGCCATACCTTGTCACCGATTTTATACATTGGGGCCTCAGATCTGTGTTTGTCTGCTTGTCTTTTCATGCTTTCCTTGTACTTTAATAAATGTTTCCTGGCTTTGTCTTGTATGTCACCTAACCTCGTTAATCTATCCGTTACTGTAGGTAACAGAGAATATTCTAACAAAATGGGTATAGCTCTTGGATGATACCCCTGCAAGAAATAGAATGGTGAGCAAAGTAGAGCTGAATGCTCAGTATTATTATAAACAAACTCCGCTACAGGGAGAGCTTCCAACCATTCACTAGAATAATCAGCCAATAAACAACATAGCGTTTGAAGTAAGGTTTGGTTCAGTCGTTCAGTCTGTCCATCTGTCTCTGGGTGGAAAGCAGTGGATAATGCCACATCTATTTTCAGTTTTTTACATAATTTTTTCCAAAATTTAGAGTTGAACTGGCTCCCTCGGTCTGACACCACTTTGCTTGGCAAACCATGTAAACGCACAATTTCCCTTATAAAAATATCGGCAAATTCTGCCGCCGTGGGTAATTTCCGTAATGGTACAAAATGTGCCATTTTAGATAAAAAAATCCACTATAACCAACACTGTTGTGAAAGATTTTACAGGTGGTAAACCTACAATAAAGTCTACGCTCACAGTGTGCCAAGGTTGTTTGGGTGTTGGCATTGGTATTAACAAGCCGTCAGGGGCCTTATGAGAAGATTTATGTCTTGCACAAATTGGACAGGTAGTGACAAATTGCTTAATGTCCTTTCTTATCGTGTCCCACCAAAAGGGTTTTTGCACATTTTCCAGGGTTTTTACCCAACCAGGATGACCTGCCAACGGTGAGGCGTGATGCCAAATTATCACCTGTGTTTGTAATTCAGAGGTGGGCACTAACAGCATGTTGTCGTGATACAATAAACCTCGTTGTATTGTGTTATGGGAATCCTTTAACCAATCCTGAGGTGCTATTTGCATGTGTGCATTATATAGATCTGTGATGAAATCCTTCTGTTGTACTGGTGCCAAAAACTTTTGGGGAGGAATAATGGGTTCTCCTATTTTATCTTGTTTCATGTCTGAAGTATGTCCGTATCTAGATAACACATCAGATTGAATTTGTTGTGCACCTGGTCTATAGGTTATTACAAAGTCAAATGTGCTAAAAAAAATTAACCCGCACATCTGACGTGGTGTTAGTGCTTTAAGTGATCCAAAAAACTGTAGGTTCCTATGGTCAGAAAAGATTGTAACTGGGTACTTGGCTCCCATTAAATGGTGCCTCCATTCTGAAAAGGCTACTTTGATAGCTAGTAGTTCCCTTTCAGCCACAGTGTAATTGTGTTCAGCTGGTAATAACTTTTTGGAATAGAAGGCTATAGGATGTAACTGGCCATCTACTGCATCTCGTTGAGAGAGAACTCCTCCTAAAGCTACTTGTGAAGCATCCGCTTCAACAAAAAAAGGCAAGTCAGGATCCGGATGTTTCAGAATTGGGGCTGAAGTGAACTTTTGTTTTAGGAGTTGAAAGGCGTGTGCCGCATCATCAGTCCAAAGAAATCGTTGCCCTTTCCGCAACAAGGTAGTTATTGGGGCCGCAATGTCTGCAAAATGTGCAATAAACCTCCTATAAAAATTGGCGGAACCCAGAAATTTCTGAATATCTTTTACAGAGGATGGTTCTGGCCAATCAGCAATAGCACTGATTTTCTTTACATCCATAGTTATTCCTTGAGGTGACAGGCAGTATCCTAAAAAGTCCACCGTGCTGACATTAAAAGTACACTTTTCTAACTTAGCAAAAAGATGATTTTTTTTTTACTTTGATAATACTGCACGAACATGTTGGGTATGTTCTTCTGAGTTCTTAGAGTAAATGAGGATGTCGTCTATGTATACTATGACACAAACGTCCAGGAATTCGTGTAGGACCTCATTTATAAAGAACTGAAAGGCCGCAGGGGCATTACATAACCCAAAGGGCATTACTGTGTACTCAAATAAACCAAACTTTGTCTTGAAAGCTGTCTTCCACTCATCCCCCTCTTTTACTCGGACCAGGTGGTAAGCTCCCCGCAGATCTAGTTTAGTGTATACAGTAGAATGTCTTAATTGATCCAACAACACAGGTATTAGAGGAAGAGGATATTTATTCTTTATTGTAGCCTTATTTAGTCCTCTATAATCGATACACGCGTGCAGGGATTTATCCGGCTTCGGGATAAAAAAGAGTGGAGATGACACCGGAGATGTGGAATGACGGATGAACCCAGACTGTAGTAGGTCATCTAGGTAGGTTCTTAAGTATTTGGTTTCTTCGTCAGTCAAAGCATATACTCTGTTATTAGGTAAAGGGGCCCCTGGGATAAGATCAATACGACAGTCATAAGACCTATGTGGGGGCAGCACACTAGCCTTTACTGGATCAAAGACGTCTTTAAAGTCAGAATATTCAGGAGGGACGCTTGGTTCATCTTGTGTAACACTAGCACAGTGTAATACTGTGCTCTGTTATGTACCTGCTTCTTGATAGCAATTGGTTCTACAGAAAGAGGAATCCAAAGTAACAGTTCTATTCACCCAATCAATTTTTGGGTTATGAGTTGTTAACCAGGGTACCCCGAGAATCAAACCAAAATTAGGAGTATCTATCAGATCAAAGCTAATCACCTCTGTGTGCCCGTTCTGACAGACCATAACAAGTGGACTTGTTTGTTTTGTGATTAATCCAGAGGTCAATTCTGACCCATCCACTGCACATACTGCTTCTGGACAAGGCTTTAGGCACATAGGAAGTCCTAAGTTTTCAGCTAACTTATAATCCACAAAATTTCCTGTCGCGCCTGAGTCCAGTAGGACAGGGAGAGAATGCCTCACTTGGGTAGTAACAATTAAAACAACCTGAATTATGAAATGTCTAGGTATGTGCGGTACCATGAAGGCTGCAGCATTGGAGGTTTGATTAAGATGTTTTCTCGAACAAGTAACCTCTCCCCTTGTCGAGCTTAATCGTTTCCTGATTCAGTTGAGGAGGTGGAGGAAACAGCACCCTTTTGTGGATTTTTAGGCTTTACTGGACATTCTCTGGCAAAGTGACCTGCCCTTCCACAATATAAACATAATTGAAGTTTTCTCCTTTCTTTTTCCTCTGATGTGAGTGGACCTCTGAGTGTCCCTATTTGCATAGGCTCAGGTTCAGGGAGTTTATTATCTGGGTCTTTCTTCTCGTGTCTAATAAAAGTTAACCGTGATTCCAGTTTGTATTTATCTCCCTTTCTTTCTCCTAGTCTATGTTCTAATTTCACAACTAGATCTACAAAGTCCGAATAGTCTTCTGGCAAATCAACGATATGAGCCAGCGCGTCTTTTAACTCGTCTCTCAAACCTTTATAGAAAAGGGAGACACGCTTTTCTTCTGGCCACTGTGTCTCGGTGAGTAAACGATTAAAACTAGTGAGATAGGTCAATAAATCCTTGTTACCTTGTTTAAGATTTAAAAGCTCATTATCACTTGCCTGCATGAAAGTGTGTTTTGCACAAAGGCTGGTCATGGTACGTTTAAATTGATTCCAATTATGGAGGATGGGATCATCTCTCTCCACGAAAGGAATTGACCAATTGGCTGCTGTGCCACCCAAATAAGACAAGACGAATGCCACTTTCGTAGCATCAGTAGGGAACTGTTGTGGCTTACAAACGAAGTGTAATTGACATTGATTAATAAAAACATGGAATTTGTTACTATCTCCATGAAAACGTTCAGGTGCTGCTAAGGGCACAGCATTAGGAACATTAACAGTGACCTCAACTGGGGGAGGCAAAGTTGTATGTTTTGATGGCGCCCCTGTCTCTGAGGAGTTTTTAAACAAAGGCGTAAAAGCTGTGTTCCACTGAGATACCCTAAATTAATACCTGCTTAAATCCTGTTTTAAAGAGGTATTCTCCATCTTTAATCTCTCTATTTCCTCTTGCATATGTTGCAAGATGCCAGACACTGATTCATTATGAGCCAAGTCCTCATTTAGGGCCTGCGCCATATCCGTGATGTCAATGCCCTCTATTTCTTCCCCCAAATTCATCGTCCACCAGAATTGAATTTTTTTTTTTTTTTTTTTAAGGCTTGTGCTTCTGTCAAAGCCCAGCTCACCTGAGTCCTTGTTCAGTTCTGATGGAGGTTGAAGACAATCCGACCTCACCCTGAAACTGCTTGTTCCAGCACACTAGTTTTTAAAACAGTGCACTAAGAACAGAAGCTCAAGGGAAGGGGGGAAGTAGATAAAATAAAATAAAGAGACAACACCGTTCTTGCGTTTCCACTGTTGAAGTGCTGCACAAATCTGCGGCCCTCTATGACTTCTGTAGAAACTGGTGCCTGATGAAACATAAACAAAGAACAGATAAGTACAACCTATTCCTAACTGGGTTCCTGACTATCCCTTTATTTATTAGAAATGTTCTTCTAAAAGTACCTCTTGGATCCTGGTCTCTAGTTTCCAGGTTTGGAATGTGTTACTGCTCTGGGATGTGCTTTCTATTACTCTAAAGCTTCTAAAACATTAAACAAATACCGTTATCAGAATTACCAATATCAAACATTCATCTTAATATAACTAAAGCCTAAATTCCCAATAGCAGACTCACTTTTCCCATATTTCCAGAATCTTTTATAAAACAAATACTGTACTTTTACGTCAAAATACAGCATGTAATTTGTGCAAGTCCTTGATTTACTTTTTGCCTTGCTGTTAATGGTTTCCACGGTTCGATTCTTAAAAGTTCCATAAAAATAAAAAAATGTTTGTTTCACAAAGTTCCGCAAAGTATTCTTGTAACAAAGAGTTTGAATCACAATGTTCGTGGAAGGTATCTTGTTTCAAATTGTCTATACACGAATCCAGAAATTGTTGTCAAAGTTCTTTCAGGTAATAAAAGTTTTGCACTTACTTGTTGCTGGCAAGAGATACTGATCAGTCTAACCTTGTCTTCTTTCTCTTTTGCAGGTTGCTTGTAGGAGAGAGGCTGAGGCAAGGAGGAACCGGAAACCGGAAGAAGGAAGAACCAGCAGCTGCGCCCATTGAAGCCAATGAAAGTCTGTAGAGAGCAGGAGTGCCAGCGCCGAGGGATCTGTCCTCAGGTAAGCGGGAGGTAGACGAGCACAAGCACTGGGTGAGGCTCGGGGGCTGCCTTTTATAGACAGGGCTGGGTGTGGTCCTCACATGCTGCACATGTTCTTGAAAGGTGTGCAGAGCTGGGTGTGGTTTGAAGAGCTGGGTGTGGACCTCACATGCTGCACATGTTCTTGAAAGGTGTGCAGAGTTTCAGTTATTATGCAAATGAGTTAAATTAACACATGGCCTAGAGAGGAGTGTTTTAAAGAAGCCTTGGTAAAAGCAAGGCCCAATTTGTAAACAAAACAGCACATTAAACAACATACACAGAAGCCTAGGGGGGGGGGAAGGTGAGATAACAAGAAAGGCTTTCAATAGTAAGTTTAAAAGGGAGCTATTACAGAACCCACTAGTGCAGTAAGAGGGGACATGCTCTTTGCTGTGCACAAACCCTAACACTTCATGTCTGCATACCTCAAAGCAATGTGGAAGGAGTGTGGTGTAACATACAAGTTCACTACTCCTTATCATCCACAAACAAATGGTCTGGTTGAGAGGTTTAATAAAACGCTCAAAGGTATGATAATGGGACTCCCTGCAAAACCCAGAAGGCGATGGGATGTCCTGTGACCTTGTCTCCTTTTTGCTTACAGGGAGGTACCCCAAAAAGGAGAGGGCTTTAGCCCCTTTGAACTCCTCTTTGGGCACCCTGTGAGAGGTCCCCTTGCACTTGTTAAGGAGGGTTGGGAACAACCATTAAAAGCTCCTAAACAAGACATTGTGGATTATGTACTTAGCCTAAGATCAAGAATGGCTGAGTACATGAAAAAGGCCAGTAAAAACCTTCAGGCCAGCCAGGAGCTGCAAAAGCGATGACATGACCAGAAGGCTGTCCTGACCCAGTACCACCCAGAACAGAAGGTGTGGGTATTGGAACCTGTGGCCCCAGGAGCACTCCAAGATACATGGAGTGGACCCCATCTCATTGTTGAGAAAAAAGGGTGAGGTTACCTACTTGGTAGACCTTTGCACTGCCAGGAGTCCCCTTAAGGTGCTCCATGTCAACCGCCTAAAACCCTACTAAGACAGGGCTGATCTCACCCTGCTCATGGCAACTGATGAGGGACAGGAGGAAGAGAGTGGCCCTCCCCTGATCTCTTCTCCACCACTGAAGCTGATGGCTTAGTGGAGGGAGTAGTACTGGCAGACTGTCTTACTGCTGAGCAGAAAGATAACTGTGTGAATCTTTTAAGTCAGTTTTCTGAACTCTTCCCACTGATACCAGGTACCACCACTTGGTATGAGCATACAATCAATATTGACAGTTTACCTGTCAAAAGTAAGGTTTATAGGCAGCCTGACCATGTCAGGGACTGCATTAAACAAAAGGTTCAGAAAATGTTAGACTTAGGAGTGATTGAGCCTTAAGAAAGCCCAGTGGTGCTTGTTCCAAAACCTCACAGTAAGGATGGAAAAAGAGAGATGAGGTTTTATGTTGACTATAGAGGGCTCAACCAAGTAACCAAGACAGATGCTCACCCTATACCCAGGGAAGATGAGTTGATAGATACACTGGCTTCTGCCAAGTATCTAAGCACATTTGATTTAACTGCAGGGTATTGGCAAATTAAATTATCAGAAGATGCTAAACCCAATACTGCATTTTCAACCATTGGAGGGCACTATCAATTCACTGTAATGCCCTTTGGTCTGGAAATGCACCTACCACTTTTCAAAGGTTGGTAAACACAGTCCTACAAGGGTTGGAAGCTTTTAGTGCAGCATATCTGGATCATATAGCTGTCTTTAGCTCCATCTGGGATGATCACCTGGTCCACCTGTGGAAAGTTTCGGAGGCCCTGCAAAAGGCAGGCCTCACTATCAAGGGCTCAAAGTGCCAGATAGGGCAGGGAAAAGTGGTTTATCTGGGCCACCTGGTAGGTGGGGAACAGATTGCACCACTGCAGGGGAAGATCCAGACCATTATAGAATGGGCTCCCCCTACAACTCAAACCAAGGTGAGGGCCTTTTTAAGCCTCACAGGGTACTATAGGAGGTTTATTAAAATGATGGCTCCATTGCAGCCCCTCTTAATGACCTCACTAGTAAAAGATGCCTAAAAAGGTATTGTGGACAGCTAGCTGTCAACAAGCTTTTGATGAGCTCAAACAGGCCATGTGCTCTGCACCTGTCCTAAAAAGCCCTTGCTACTCCAAAAAGTTCATAGTCCAGACTGATGCTTCTGAATTGGGGGTTGGGGCAGGGCTATCACACCTTAATACTTAGGGCCAGGATCAACCTGTTGCTTTTATCAGCAGGAGGTTGACCCTGGAGAAAAGCATTGATCTGCCATAGAGAGGGAGGCCTTTGCTGTGGTCTGGGCACAGAAAACGTTGAGACCATACCTGTTTGGTACTCACTTTATTGTTCAGACAGACCACAAACCTCTACTTCGGCTAAAATAAATGAAAGGTGAAAACCCTAAATTGCTGACGTGGTCCATTTCCCTACAGGGAATGGACTATACAGTGGAACATAGACCTGGGAGTACCACTCTAATGCAGATGGACTCTCCAGATATTTCCACTTAGACAATGAAGACTCATCTGGGCAAGGTTAGCCTTATTGTCCCTCGTTTGGGGGGGTTGTGTAGGAAAGTACCATCTTTCCTGGCATGTTACCCCATTATAACTTGTGTGTGTGTTTGTTTTTGCCTGTGTTACTGGAATCCTGCTAGCCAGGACCCCGGGGCTCATAAAGTGTGCCCTGAATGTGTTCCCTGTGTGGTGCCTAACTGTATCACTGAGGCTCTGCTAACCAGAACCTCAGTGTTTATGCTCTCTCTCTGCTTTTAAAATTGTCACTGCAGGCTAGTGACTAATTTTACCAATTCTGATTGGCACACTGGAACACCCTTATAATTCCATAGTATATGGTACCTAGGTACCCAGGGTATTGGGGTTCCAAGAGATCCCTATGGGCTGCAGCATTTCTTTTGCCACCCATAGGGAACTCATACAATTCTTACACAGGACTGCCACTGCAGCCTGAGTGAAATAATGTCCACGTTATTTCACAGCCATTTTACACTGCACTTAAGTAACTTATAAGTCATCTATATGTCTAACCCTCACTTAGTGAAGGTTAGGTGCACAGTTACTTAGTGTGAGGGCACCCTGGCATTAGCCAAGGTGACTCTACATTGTTCATGGTGAATTCTTGTCAGTGCGGGGTACACCATTACACGAGTGAACTACATATAGGTCAATACCTATGTGTAGCTTCACAATGGTAACTCCGAACATGGCCATGTAACATGTCTAGGATCACTGAATTGTCACCCCAGTACCAAGCTGGTATTGGGGGGACCATTCCATGCATCCCCGGGGCTCCACCATGGACCCTGGGTACTGCCAAACTAGTTCTCTGGGGTTTTCTCAGCAGCTACCGCTGCTGCAAACCCTCAGACTGGTTTCTGCCCTCCTGGGGTCTGGGCAGCCCAGTCCCAGGAAGGCAGAACAAAGAATTTCCTATGAGAGAGGGTGTTACACCCTCTCCCTTTGGAAATAGGTGTTATGGGCTGAGGAGGAGTAGCCTCCCCCAGCCTCTGGAAATGCTTTAAAGGGCACAGATGGTGCCCTACTTGCATAAACCAGTCTCCACTGGTTCAGAGATCCCCCAGACCCAGCTCTGGCGCGAAACTGGACAAAGTAAAGGGAAGTGACCACTCCCCTGTCTCTCACCACCTCCAGTGTGTCCCAGACCTCTGCCATCTTGAATGCAGAGGTGTGAGGGCACAATGGAGACCTCTGAGTGGCCAATGCCAGCAAGTAACGTTAGAGACCCCTCCTGATAGGCTCTTACCTGGTTAGGTAGCCAATCCTCCTCTGAGGGCTATTTAGGGTCTCTCCTGTGGGTTTCTCGTCAGATAATGAATGCAAGAGCTCACCAGAGCGCCTCTGCACTTCCCTCTTCGACTTCTGCCAAGGATCGACCGATGACTGCTCCAAGACGCCTGCAAAACCGCAACAAAGTAGCAAGAAGACTACCAGCAACATTGTAGCACCTCATTCTGCCAGCTTTCTCGACTGTTTCAAGGTGGTGCATGCTCTGAGGGCTGTCTACCTTCTCCCGTGGGTCGACAAAATCTTCCCCCTGCTAACGCAGGCACCAAACTTCTGCATCACCGGTCCTCTGGGTCCCCTCTCATCTTGATGAGCGTGGTCCCTGGAGCACAGGTGCTAGATCCAAGTGACCCTGACAGACCAGTGATCCTTCTGCCTAAATTTGGTGGCAGTAAGTCCTTGCCTCCCCACGCCAGACGATAATCCTGTGTAATGCGTGATCTGCAGCTGCTAGGGCTTCTGTGCACTTTTGCAAGACTTCCTTTGTGCACAGCACAACCCAGGTCCTCAGCACTTTGTCCTGCATTGCCCAACTCACTGAGTTGACCTCCAACTTCGTGGGACCCTCGTTTGTTGTGCTGAGATGACTGCTGTGCTCAGATTTCCTGAATTCCAGTTCAGGTGCTTCTGCGGGTGCTGCCTGCTTCTGCATGGGCTCTTTTTCTTGCTGAGCGCCCCCTCTGTCTCCTCCTCCAAGGGGCGACCTCGTGGTCCTTCCTGGGCTCTGGCAGCACCCAAAATCCTCAACCACGACTCTTGCAGCTATCAAGGCTTGTTTGCAGTCTTTCTGTGTGGAAACAACTCTGCTTCCTACAGCTCACCATGGGACATCTTCTGACCAAAGGAGATGTTCCTGGCACCTAACGTCATTGCAGAATCTTTGTCTTCTTCCACCCAGAGGCAGCCCTTTTGCACCTTCATCCGGGGTTTAGTGGGCTCCTGCCCCCCTGGACACTTGCGTGACTCTTGGACTTGGTCCCCTTCCTTTACAGGTCCTCAGGTCCAGGAATCCGTCTTCAGTGCTTTGCAGTCAGTTGTTGTCTTTGCAGAATCCCCTATCTCGACTTTACTGTCTTTCTGGGGTAGTAGGGTAACTTTACTCCTACTTTTCAGGGTCTTGGGGTGGGGTATCTTGGACACCCTTAGTGTTTTCTTACACTCCCAGCGACCCTCTACACACCACACTAGGCCTGGGGTCCATTCGTGGTTTGCATTCCACTTTTGGAGTATATGGTTTTTTTTGCCCCTAGGCCTGTTTCTCCCTATTGCATTCTGTGGTGTTCTACAGTGTTTGCACTACTATTCTAACGGTTTACGTACCTGATTTTGATTTGTGTGTATATTTTGTGTATTTTACTTACCTCCTAAGGGAGTATATCCTCTGAGATACTTTTGGCATATTGTCACTAATATAAAGTACCTTTATTTTTAGTAACTCTGAGTATTGTGTTTTCTTATGATATAGTGCTGTATGATATAAGTGGTATAGTGGGAGCTTTGCATGTCTCCTAGTTCAGCCTGAGCTGCTCTGCTATAGCTACCTCCATCAGCCTAAGCTGCTAGAACACTACTAATCTACTAATAAGGAATAACTGGACCTGGCACAAGGTGTAAGTACCATCAGGTACCCACTATAAGCCAGACCAGCCTCCTACAGTATGTGCATGAGGTTCATATGCCCAGATTGGTACAGTTATATGTGATGCATTGTGATGTATGCATGATTTATCAGACACCTGCGGGACAAGACAGAGTATGCTGTGCTTTTAAGCAGTGCCCTGCATCAGGAGCCCAGCCTTCCTAAGTTCCATGTATCCTCATTTATGTGTATTTCTAGCCTCTCCTTGTACATTGTCAGTAGTACATCTGGCACAATCCATTGTTGGTACACTTGTATCATAGTAATGAGATGTGGGATTTACCGGTCTGTTTGTTGGTGTGCTGTGAGGTGTCCTTTCCTGCATATGATCTTTCATTGATGGTAATGTATTTCAATGTGTGCTACACTATGCACCACACAAGGGAAAGTTGTACACAGTGAGTATACCTGTCATAGTAAGGTGATATCTAGATGGTAATGGGACCACTTGGGTGGCAATAGACATCAGCTCCCTGAGACTTCTACAGCATAGTTAATGTGGGGCAGTGCCAATATGTGTATTGTTTGACGTTTCAATGCCTAATGCAAATCACATAACAGAGTGATTCCTTGGTAAGTGTTTTATGTGTGTAGGATCTGTGTTTTGTTGTGAACCTGTGGACACGTATTTGTTTTTGAGTCCAGCTTTAGTATTCATAGATGGACATTGCTCTACCTGTTGGTCCAGTGATGTGTCAGTCAGGTGGTGCAAGGGACTTATAGATATCAGCCTATGGGAGGGTGATGTGCATTGCATGCAATGTAGTGTGGCATGTGGCTTATATGTTGTGGTCTATAGATCTGTGTTTCCTGTCCATGTATTTTTGATGTTATGTTTGTATTGTTTGTACTACAAGTTTGTTGTGCTCTGTGTTATGATTTGTATGGTATCTTACCTACAAGTAGGCCATTGCCATGTTGTCCATCCTGGAATTGTGGGTTTATAGTGGAGTGCCTGAAGATGTAGGCATCATGGACGTTTCCAGGATATTTGGCAAGGATGTTTGTGATAATTCCATGGTGGTCCAGGATGGCCTGCACATTGATGGAGTGGGTATGTTTGAGGTTCCTGTAGAGGTGTGTGGTTGCTCCAGGAGGGACAAGTTGGATATGGGTGCAGTCCAAAGCACCCAGCACATGAAGGATGCCAGCATTCTGATAGAAACTTTACTTGGTCTCTTGCTGCAGTTCCTGGGTGTTGGGGCTAAAATTAAACTTTTGAAACTTAATAACATACTTATATCACCATAAATCATATAAATATTATGACACAAATTAATGAGTTTTCAAACCTAACCCAGTACACTTTCTAACTCACACTCATGAAAGTGTTCTTTGATTAGGAGTATGCGTTTTATTTTCCAAGCTCTCTAGAAATATATTGGAAGCAGTTTTTCTTTTTATGAAACCATTTAAATAATATGTCAGAAACTTAATGCTTATGCAACGGGGGCGAATATGTATGCATTGGTGCATGTCAAGATGCACTAACCTTACAATCAAGATCCAACAGGAATGATGGTAGCTTCAACACTATGCCGAAAACACAGCTCACCTCGCATTACTACAGTGTAGGTTTGGAGTAGGCCTGAAACCTAAAGGAGACCTTCTGTATGGATATAGTGAGTAGACCTTGGAGTTTAACCTCTGATATTGTACTTGATATATCTACTGACACTGCCTTCGTTTCTCACTCTGTGATATTAAATGAAAATGGTTTGTTCCTCTGAGCTGTATTGCATTTAAGGTTGAAATAGTAACTGTGAATCAAACTCAGTGTTATAATATGTTGTTTGCTAAATATGGCTATCTTCAATATTTGGAAATCATTTTCCGGTGTGGTTTACTTTTAAAAGGACAAGTGGATTACTAGAGCATGAAAGCCATTCATTAGCATTGTATATTTCTTTTATACTCTTGAGGATCATGCAGTTTCTATTATTGATATGTTTGATATTGGCATACAATGCTACAATAATTATGTGGCATTGTGATTCCAGTTAAATTTACAATGATTAGTGTATAACCCACATGGATAACTCTTTGTGGAATAAACAAGAGCAGTGAATTGTAATCCTAATTGATGACTCTTTATGCAATTCACAATCCCTATCCCTAATGGATGAATCCTCATGAAAACAAATATGTTTAAGGCTTTATTTTTGCCGAGGTGATGTGAGATACTTCTGATTTCAAGATGGCTTTTGTCAACTTCATGGAAGAGCAGATGACAAAGATCCCAATGGCAAGGCACAGCTCCAGCAACAAGGTATCACAATTCCCTAGAAAAGATGATCTGGTACACAAGGAACTTATATCCTAAGCTAATCATCGCCATTGCCAAATCTTGTGAGAGTCCTGAGGGCCCAAAGGATACAGCTGGTCCAGACATCGCCCACACCATGTGCAGCATTCCAGACTCTTCTACTCCTGGAGACGGGGCACTTCTGAAAGTAGCACATGATACGGTACCAGCTTAAAGATAACTTCTGTGTCACATCATCATAATTCTACAGCGATGCATAAACTCCCCAAGTCAGAGTCATTCATTATTGGAGGAGTTGTAGAGCATGTATTTATACATAGTCTCCAATGTATTGTTTTGTACATTGTTAGGATACAGCTTTATGGACCCTCCGACTGTTGCATTATCTTAAAATGTCATTAAAAATGCCAACAAACTCTAACATGTCTACATGGCATTCCCTTGATTTGCCATTAAATCTTAATTCTATAAAATACATTGAAAAATCAATTTACAAAACTTGTATTTTATTTTTCTGGTACATATTTAAAAAAAGAGACATACATTATTTATTTGCTCCTAATAAATGTATTTTAAAATGCAAACGTATCCTCTCATGTTCCACTCCATTCTATAGAGTGAGGAAAATTTGACAGTGAAGAGGAGCGGCGTTAATTTGTGATGCCAGAACAGCATTGTTAGCTATTTGTCCTTTAAATGTCCCTGTCTTACATTTTAAAGCAAAGTGACTATCCTCCACGTATGTGCAAGACACGATAAAAGATGCTTACAATCTTTTCACAAAAGCCTGGATCCCTAAACCTCTTTCAAAGTATTTAGATTGACATAAACATTATGTGACGCCCGAATTGGCGTTTGTCCTGTACACACCAGGCTAAGAAGACACACTATATCGCCCACAAATGAGACAGTCCCAGTTGTGCAAAAGTTATTGACGAAAGTTTTCAAAGTTTACTTTTCTTTTTCTCCTCCTTCTTCACTGCCCTTTCTGCAATCCTCAGTCCACTTGGTCTCGATGACCAGAAGTTTTAGACTCTACATTTGTTATGTAGCACAAGACATAGCAATGAAGTCACCAAAGCAGCAAATTGTTTCTAAAATTATCTATACCGCTCTGCCACGTGTGACGGAGCTAATGCCGCCTTCTGCCTCCTCCCTTCCTTTCATCCTCTCCGTGATTTAATATCCTTCTGTCCATGATGCTGCTCAGTCACAGTTCGGTTATGTTTCTCTTTTATCAGTGTACTCTCCGAGAGTTTTTGTAAGTACCGGAGCCTTGCTCTTTTCTCGTCTTGATGAATCGATCCTTTCTCGATCCAGGTTCTTCCCACTCACTTTATTGCCCCGTTTCCCCCCAACCCCCGACCAGCCGGAATAATTTCTACAAATGTAATATTCCCATCAATTGCATTTAGCTCATATGCTCTTCTTAAATGTAAGGTTTTTTTCCTGCGCTTTCAAGTGTAGCAGTCTAACCACATACAATTTTCTGTCCCAGTGAAGTGCTCACTGTCCTGAATGAATACTACTGAGTCCCACTGATTCTATTCCATTGCTTTCATTAGGCCAGAGACTGCATAATAAATGTGCTGTGCATAGAAGCTGTCTAGAAGTAATTGATGCGCTGAAAGAAATGATGCATTTTAGTCTTTCTGTCTTTTTAATATTGCAAACCAATCTGTTAACCGTGATCACTAGTTTGAAAGGGTGGCTGTTAAAGTCTGTAAATACGCCCCCCCCCCCAATAGAAATAATGTAAGTCCCAGTTTTTGATAATGGAAACATTTATATGGTGCCATCCATCAGCTATTCAGGAACGAAAAAGTGTCCAAGTAAAAAAACAGTATATTCCCTGGTTATAGTACTCAAAGTAATGGCCCAAATTTACGATGCTATTGTGTTGAGGCTGCATCACTTTTGTGGCACAGCCCTGCTGAAGAATCATTTTCAGCATTTATTAAGCCAAGCAAAGGCGTGTTGTGAGTAATGCAACACAGAGCATAGTGCTGCCTTGCACTAGAGCAAGTTACGTGGGTGGAGCATGGGAGTTCCCATTAACCCACCCTTTTATTCTCACAAAAACCCATATTTGCAAAAACATGTACACCTGGGCTTGCACTAAAATGGTGTACCTACTAACAGAGGGATAACACAGAGAAATATTTTTTTTCTCCGTGTTAATTTCTCTCTCCACGTGTGACGTATACTGCATTACACATGGAAAGAGGAATATGCTTCTATGGATTGTGGTACAGGCAGGATTGTTTTTGTGCAGGAAGGCATTCCTTCCAGCACAAAAACAATCCTGCCTTTAACACAGGCACCCTTTACTATGGTGCAAGGGTGCTTGCGTTGGCGCTAGGCAGCACACAGAGTGCCAGTGCAAAGAGAGAGCAGGAATGCGCCACATCTTTGTAAAAATGCAGAATTACTGCTCTCTATGGGGTTAACAGTGACAGCCCAGAAGCAACCATGTTTCAAAATTCAACTGTGTAATGCTCTCATTCGTTTTTAGGTCTGAGTGACTTCAAGTAGGCAACAAGAGAGAAGCTTGATTTGGCTATGTTGTCACTCAGAACCCTGAGGTGCACAACATCCAGTAATGCATTTTTTACCCATCTTTCATTTTGTTAGTATGGCCCCCAAAATCATTTGCCCCTGCCCTCAACTGATGTGCAGGGGAATATGGGGGAGCCATAAATAACATGCCCTCTCCTCATTGATGCAAATGTGAAAAGATTTACCGTCCAGGCTTGACAAAAAGCCTCTGCCTTGCTTGGCTTTCTTCTCTCTCCTGCAGCAGTGCTTTTTGCTTTCAGTCAAATTAGACAAGCGGAGCTGCACCGATAGTCTCTCAGAGAGCCTTGTCACCTGGTCTGGAATAAATTTATGACATCATAACCGTTTTATTATCAACTTTTGTGATGTCATAGCAGGTTATGAATTTCAGGAAGTGAAATAAACGATAGAGGCTCTCCATGAGAGCCATACTTTACAACATAATACAGAATTTAAACAGAGTGAATTCTTAAAAAAAGATACCTATAATATTGGATTATATTTGGACAACGACTATCAGAGTGTATGCCAGATTTTTGAACCTAGTTTTGGCACAGCCCACATTACTAGAATGTATTTCAGGCAGAAGTGTTTATTGAATTATTGTTTCTGTTTTGCACGAAATTCCATTATTGAACAAGGAATTAACTGATGAATTCATGATTTGCCTCTGTTAACTAAAAATACCATAAATACAGACACACGCCTCCACCTTTTTCACCCTTGAAAATGCTTGTGGCAAAAGAAATTACCTAGGCTGCAGAATGCTGTTGTCATGTAGAATAAAAAGAAAATAACTGTGACACATGTGCATGCAATCAGTTTAGCAGTAATATTTAGATGATGTAAGCTGTAATTTTCACTAGAAATTGGAAATTGCTGTCGTAATAACCGATGTCCAGTTGTGATTCCCTGGCTCGCTGTGCCACAGGTCTTAAGCTGTACATGACTCACCAGGCCAAAGAAAGCTGAAATGGTCAAGTACGTTTGGGGTTGGAGCAAAGACTGATTTGCAAATGGTTGATCCGTTCCATTTACAGTACAAACAAACTACAAATTATGGTATGAAATGGGGACCAGAGTAACTATTAGTGGCTGAGGGTAATTAAAGTAGTTCGTCCATTAGTTTTTTGTGCTAAGTGACTCTCATTAACATGATAGAATTTGTCCATACGTTTTAAGGTAGGGCAAATTATTTGTATATGTTTGGTCAATTCCTTTAATGGGATGGATTTGCATATAGTATTACGTCCTCTAATGTTATATACGAGCTAAAAAACAATACACTGGAAAAGAACTGAGAGTAATTACAAGTAGCTTACATTGACTGAAGCATTCCATTCAGCATTTTGTGTATTTTCTAGGTGTGTTTCCTTAATTATGATAGATATGCCCAAGCATGCAGGGCATGTTCTCTGTGCCATAGGACTCAAACTACACTTCTGTAAGAAGGATCAATAAGCCTGAATCTGACCTGAGGTTCCTTGTTTTGCTGTTGACAAGGAATATGATCTAATAATTTAGACGAGATGGCTGATCTGCATCCTCTAATGGCACAGCAAAGCTTTAAAACTATGGCATGGACCGTGTCCCAACTTGAATACCAGTGGCTGAAATGAATACAAGAAATCTATATTTTTTGTTCTTTATTTATATTTTCAAAAAGGTTCAAAGAGCAAGTTCAGGGTACTCTAGGCAGTGCTCATCTACATCTAACTTAAAGACACAAGTAGGCACTAAATAATGACACATTAATTTTCTCTCTAAAAAACACACATTGCCTTTACATGAGATCAACAAGTAGATGATTTTGAATAGCTTGCATATAACTCTCGCATTCTAAGTCTCAGACTGAACCAATGCTAACAGGTTAACAAGTATCTGGTAATAAACTATCAAATGTCATCATTTATAAAACCACACAGTTCGAGGTAACACTTAAGACCAGCAAAGTTGTATACGACTGACCCACCGAACGAGCTCAGACTTTCCCTTCTCTGGACTAAAAAAACCTAGCACTATGTCAGTTGTCAACTCACCTTCAATGTTCTCTACATCACCTAGACATGCATCCATGAAAAATCCCATTAATGTTTTTCAAACAAAATGCAACACTACATCAGTGAACATTCCTTGCGCTCAAAGAGCAAAATAGGCATCTCAGATGTCACCATCTGAAAAGGTGACAAACATTTTCCATTGACATGCCCATAATAACACGTTACATATAAAATCTCTGCACCTCGACTGACAGTGCTGTGTTTATACTAACACAATACACACTAAATTATAAACCTCCCCCTTGTCTGAACCCATTGTGCACCTAGGGGCATATTTATACTTTTTCATGCACAACTGCGCCAACGCAGTTGTGCGTCAAAAATTTCACCACTGGCTAACGCCATTCCAACGCACCATGCAGGCGCCTTATTTATGGAATGACATTAGCCGGCGCTGCAGACTGGTCGGAGTAAAAAAAATGACTCACACCAGGCAGCGCCGGCGTATGGGAAACTGGGGGCATATTTATACTCTGTTTGTACATTTGGCGCAATCAGAGTATAAATATGCCCCTTATTTTTCAGAGCAGGAAGTCCCTTAAGACAATGTGGTTCATATAATTCCATTAGTGCACTAGTAAAAATGAGGTGATGTAGAAAGGTATGTGGGGACAAACTTTATGTCAAGTAGTTTTGTTTAAGCCTTTGGTTGAGAATTAAAAATTCAGGGACATATTTATACTTTGTTTGCGCTGAATGTGCGTCAAAAATGTGGACGCACATTCGGTGCAAACACTGCCCCCTATTTAAACTTTGACGCCTGACCCCGTGGACATCAAAATTCCACCATGTGCGTCATTTTTTGGAATCGGGAATCTGCCTTGCGTTAATGATATGCAAGGTAGGCGTTCCCTTCTAAAAAATGACTTTAAGGCCTGTGCGCCTTATTAATACCCCAGCGTCATTTTGACGCACAGGAAGGGGTGGGCCTTAAAAAATGGCGCACAGCCTGATGTGCGCCGTTTTTTAATGCCTGGATCAGGGCAGGCATTAAGGGATCTGTGGGCTCTGAAGGAGTCCAGAGGTGCCCTTCCCTGCCCCCATCCATGGGTGTCCCCCAGGGCTGCCACCCTCGCCCACCCCTGGAGGACACCCATGGATGGGGGGACCCATCCCAGGGAACTAAAGGTAAGTTCAGGTAAGTATTTTGTAATGTATTTTTAAGTGGCATGGGGGGCCTGATTTGGGCCCCCTACATGCCACTATGCCCAATGACCATGCCCAGGGGACATAAGTCACCTGGGCATGGCCATTGGGCAAGGGGGCATGACTCCTTTCTTTGCTAAGACAGGAGTCATGTCAATGGGGATTGTGTATCAAAAAAAAATGGCACAAGTCTGGTTTGAGGCCAGATTTTTGCCTCAGACCTGACTTGCACCATTTTTTGACGCACAACCCCCATTTTCCCATACGCCGGCGCTGCCTGGTGTGAGTCATTTTTTTTTTTTTACTCAGACCAGTCCACAGCGCCGGCTAACTTCATTCTATAAATAAGGCGCCCGCATGGCGTGTTGGAATGGCGTTATCCGGCGATGAAAGTTTTGATGCACAACTGTGTTGGCGCAGTTGTGCGTCAAAAAGTATAAATATGTCCCTCAATGTCCACCTGCAAATGGCAATCTCAAAAATGTGTTTATATTATAAAATTGCAAAACAGCAGTATATTTCCCTTATGTTTATAATATTAATTTCCCAGATTGCATTACTTTTAAATGCAAAATGAATAGCAAATGAATTCAGAAATATTCAAAATATTTGTTTCACCAAAATATGCCCAAGTTATGTTCAGACTCAAACAGCTCTACCGCAAATCAGACAAGGAAAAGACCTCGACATAGCTCAACATAGCTGAAATAAAAATGCAGCAATACATGGCTCATCATGCCATGTTCACCATTCAAACCTTATCGAAACCCCCAAATAAGTGGCAGCCCAAAAAGAAGCATAAGATTTGCTGGTCAATGACTGTAGCAAACTGAACTCAAGTGACTGCTCGAACATAACTGTCTTCTTGCTTTTCACTCCAAGGTACAGTGTTTTGCACATTTTGAATGAAAAGCCTAACCTAATCTGTATTTATGATCATTTTAGGTATATTAGGTACCAATGTCTGATTTATCGTTGGTGAGAATAATCTTTCTTGCTGTGCAGTCTTTGATCTCGCCCACTGCTTCACTTTCTCAGAAAGCACATCTCTTGCTTGGTTTAAGAAAGTAATTTCTTTTCATTGATTATCCACTTCTATTTACAACAAAATTTAGAAAATGTGCCAATTTGTACTAATAGTTATTTGGCTGTATACCCAGTATAGTTCTACCACCAGCTCAAATAAAACACTGTTAATGGGGTTTGCTGACACAAAGCTTTACCATTGAAAATATCAATTAAGACAGAGAGCACTGTTCAAGTGTTCAACTCTTTCAGTTCCTATTTAACAAAACACGTATTGACAAAGCCCTTAAACACAATTGTAAGAACTGCAAACTTTGGTTTGGGACATTTATATTTGTTACAGTGCCTACATTTATCACTATCATTGATAGTGATTGTCTGTAAGGTTTGAACAATAGCAAATATATTTCCAGTAAATCTCTCAGAAATGTAGTCGAAAATCGTCTGTAACTAGAACACACTGTTCCTTGATTTAGAATGAATGTGAAACATTGTATTTGTCTTCAAGGTCATAACATCTGTTTCCTTAATGCCTAACAGGCCTAGTACTTTCTCTTCATTTTTCCAATTTGGCAGTAGTTTTGATGTTTACAGGGTGTCCTTGTTAGTAGAATATGTGGGCAGTGTGATATCAATTAAAATATGTATTCGTTTGAATCATATGTTGTTTATTTATGAATGATATAAGCGAATGAATAAATAAATACAGTTATTGCCTGCTTGACGATGTTGATGTTAAATCACAAAGCATTTGTATTAAGAGTGTCTAACGTAGAGAGGGGCAGGGGACTGAATAATGCTAGAAATACAGTACAAATGCTGTCTACGTTGATCATTCTCATCTAGGTTCGTTGATGTACATTTATCTTATGTCAAGGTATTGAAAATCTACCATGCATCTAACCGTTCTGGGTCTATCCTGGGCACCCCTGGTTTGAATAACTAGCCAGCCATACCCCGCACTTATAGATATTTTTTTAACTTCTTCGGATGTTACTTTAATTCCTTAATGCCAAAGTCATTAATTTAAACTATTTATAATGCAAATGTCCCCTTTATTTCAAGTATTCGGTGAAAACTCAGAGACGAATACTAACAATCTGGGATGAAATGTAGCCTAGTGCTGAAAAAGATGTATTATACATAGTAGGCAAATTACCGCAGTGTACGCCAAGTTCGAGGCAAGGTAGGACAAAATGTCCCATGCTGCTTTAATGTGTTTCATCACACAACAGAGTTTTCCCCATCAGAAGTTACCATATCATTTTCATGTCCATGTGTCACTCTGATGCATGCCTCGAAGCACTGTGGCATGAAGGGATCTGGCATTACAAGCAATCAGGCTGACAAGATATGAAACAGTGAAAGAGAAACTGCTGCAATTTATGGGGAAAAAAATAACTGGACAACCACCATTAAATAAGACCTAGACAGGAACGAGTCATGGCGCTGCATAAAATATCGTGGAGTGATGGTTCAGAGAAAGTAAGGCATGGGAGACACTGCAACCTTGATCAGGTTTTTTCTGGGGTCACTGAAGCGGGAATATCAATTTCCTTTTATCACTCATTTCAAAAATATGGATATTTTATGCGCGCAATATTCAGCTACCTCTATGACAATGAAGCCTGTGGCAACATTTTTTTGTAAATGATGCCGTAGGACATAACACACAGGCCCCATATGACAGACAACATACACATTTGCCCACAGGACCTTGGAATAGTTAATCAAGTACAAAGCGAATATTCAGAGAAGGCTTTTTGTCGCTGGTGACCTACAGTGAATCATCTGCTCATATGAGAGACATTCGGGGATGTTATGAAGGGAGGAGTGAACGCTACACGGAAGCAGGATCAATAATTTAAGGAAAAGCAGTCTCCGTGTGGGCACGAAAAATGAACGGTTTCTGTGAAGGCCGCAAGGGTGTTGTGTAATACAGCCGTTCCAGCAAACCACAGACAAGAAGCAAAACATACCAGTCATATCTCATATTTATGCTCCTGCCCTGCAAGATAATATAATCAAAATAAAATAAAAACGAGAGAACGTGCGCAGTTGATTTTGTTTCTTTTAACCAGGCAACGCTTCTAGAATGACGAGCTACAAAATGTCGCATTTAGAGTGGTGGGAAAACCTTAACCTTGATGCTCTGTGTGTAGGAGTACGCAAGTCATTTTAGCTTAAAGGGCGCCTGAATTATCTTCACACTGGTGCCATACATCACCCTCAGATGTGAGAGTCAGCTACTTAAAAGACAGCTTTTTTCTTCAACTTTTCAGGCAATGTTAAGCGTTCGAGGTGTCAGGGTGTAATTTAGAACCCCTCGGCAGCCACATATATCCCAGCGGATCCGAGCACATCTTTGTTTGTCTTTGTCTCGAGAAAGCCTTCCCAGTTCTTTCCCTACGATTTCTCTTCCTCGGATTTGGCTGCCTCTTCGCCGTGTCCATAGCAGCCCACAGTGCCACAGTGAAATGCCGCTGCAAGGTTTTTCTAGGTGGACCTCTGCCAGTCAGGCAATAGACTCAATGATCTATGCTGCAAGCAGTTCGAGGCCGTTGTCCGCCGCCCTCTCCACTGTGAGTTCAGAAGAACTGATACCTGCTCGCAGTTTGCAATTTATTATCCAAAATCTGTGCTTCATTATTCTGTTTTTATTTACTTGAGTTCTTCCCAAAGAAACTGGAGAGGGATACATGGTGCTGGAGCAACGCTTCGTGCAGCATGTGTTATGTGCTGTGTTCTGCCAAACATTCTAAAATCCTCTGCTGGTTTAAATCTTAGAACGTGGACCGTTTGCTTTTATATTTTTTCAGCCTGCCCGAAGGCAAAGAAATTAAGGGGATTGGAGACGGATACTTTTACCCGCTGTGTGCCTTGTTTTACTCATTTTAGACTTCTATGGAGCCTATAGCTAGCACTATAGCTAGTGTCTCTAGGAGTAGCACCTATTTGCAGGAAAATAAAGCAAGTCATACAGGAGTCGGCTAAGCCTGGCTGACTTTGTTCAGCGGAAATTGTCCATTACCCCTTTCAAGCTATCTCTTCTTACTAGGTTCTGTAGAATGATAGGATGTGTATACATGCCTACTTGCTTCATCCTATATAGTCTGGCACCTCACTGAAAGTGTTACACAGTCAGGTAATCATTGACCAACTCCATGTTTTCTGCTTTGACTGCAGAAATCGTACCTTTCTTCGACAACAGAGTAATGCCCTCGTGTACCAGGAACTCTATGCTAATTGTTAAAGATCTCATGAGAGAGTCGTTACAGAGTTGCTGCTGCTTTTTTCATTTTTGATCAGCAAACTTCACAGTCTGTGATTTTGCACCTCGACTACAACGTCTGTTAGCATAGGTCCTCCCTTGCTGCACCCACTAGAACATCAAGTACCCCCAGACTCTCCCTTTTTCTGCACCACACCACTCCTCCTGCACCACACCACTGTTTCTCTCCAGGCTTGTCTGCTGTAACTCTGCACGTCTAACCGGAACCGGAAACGCATCATGCCACGCATGCCAGGAGAGCCAGGAGAAGCCCAGCAGCCCGGCGGCGTAGGGCACCCCTCCCCTCAGGCGCCTCGGGGCCTTAGAGCCTTTAGCCTCTCCCCAGTGCCTCAGAGTCCTGCCGCGGACTGGTGTGAACACTGCATCCCCCACATCTAAGCTCAGGAGCACATTTGAAGTTTGAAGAGCAGGCGGCAACAGCAGCGCAAGTAGTGCATTCCACCCGCGGCCCATTCAGCGGTCTCCCCCGCAGACCCCTGCAGAAGCAGCCCGACGGGGTGCGGCTTGCAGGAGGGGTTGTGGGGGCCCAGCCCCTCTGATCATCTTGTGAGAAGGACATTGCACTTGCCACTAAGAACTAGCCCCCACCTCCACCTTTTACCCACACTTACTACGCTGCTGGAAAGGGAAAAGGAGAGGAAAGGAGAAGATCAGATTGGACCCTAGCCTGCGCAGCACAGGAAACCAGGGGACATATAGGGACACAGTGGAGAGCCAGGTGCAGAGCTCACAGAGCACAGACGAGTAGCAGACAGCTGGCCATTGCTGGTCATTGGAGCCTGAGAGCCCAGGAGCACAGAAGCCCAGGAGTGCACGGTGAGGCCTGGTGAGGGAGTTGGGTGCGGTGAGACTGTGTGTGTGGCGAGCACAGTGGGTTAGCCATCACTGCAGAGTGTGTGCCCTGCCTCTTTGCGGAAGCGGTCCGGCTAGGTTGGGCTCGGCTTGTAGGGTAGGTTCATGGTTCTTGCTCACCCTGCACCAATGCGCATTTCCCACCCCACACCCCATCGGAGGGTCCCACCAGAGCTAGCAAGCACGTAGCAGCTAGCAAGCAAGCACAGAGCCCTATAAGAACTCTATAGGAACCTTATAAGTTATAAGCAGCACATAACCCACACCAAACATCTAAGTAAGTAGTAAGCAAGTCTCCACTAGGTTGCAACAGGGGTCCAGCCATCCTGCATTCACCCCGATCCTGTCTATCTGGCCCTAACCGCAGACAGCAGAGATGAGATCAGGCAAAATAAGAGGCAGGCCTTCACTTATTGTGGGAACACAAACAAAAAGAAGAGTGGGTGCAGCTAGCAGAGTTCACCTGGTGAGATCACTCTTGGCCCACTGCACAAGCCCCTTGAGTCCCTCCACGTCATATATGGAGCCTTGGCCACCGCAGGATCCCATATTCAAAATGGCAATGGTCAAGATTCGCAGTGAGGCCCGTAATCTCCAGGCCAAGGGGGTAGTCTCCCCCACCACCCCAGCCTCGGGAGCAGCCACATCCCATAAAATAACGGATTGTTTTTAAGCAACAAGCAGGACTATGAAGCCTCATTTACCCCTCTCCACCTCATTTGCCCAAGCCCCGGCCTCGGAGCAGGGAAGTGGGCAGCAGGAGAGTAAAAGTAACACCCCACCGCCCCTACCACTGTCCCCATTCATCAGCATATTGGAGGGCAGAATGATACGGGCTAGGTCTCCGATCTCAAAAGACCCTAAAAACCCGGAAGTCAGTCTCCCCGTGCCAGGAGGGTCAGGGTACATTACAAGTGGCCAGGAATCAGCACCTCATTTCAGGTGGGGGAAAGTATAACCAAACAGCATCTTACCCCCTCAAACAACTCCATAAATGAAGAGGTCAATGACCCGTGGGAAGAGCAGGGCAACGGTCCCATCCAATGAGCACCAGTCTCAACTAATTCAATTTTCCTGTCATTAGTCTGGGAAACGCATCAAGGATGCTGGAGGACGTTGGGGACAGATGGTGTCCCACACAGTTTTCCTTTGCCTGTGGGACACCACAAAGGAATGACTCAAATACTCCTGCAGCCTCCCTGGCACCCGTGACAGACATATGAGCAGCAATATTGAATTCAATGCAGACTACAGTAACAGCCTTACAGTTTCAGCCCCATAAAATGGACATCCAGGTTGACCTGTTAAACACTCTTGCAGTCTTCATCTCAGGAATCAATAGTAAACTGCAGGAACTAAACTCATTAATTACAAGAACACAACAAAATCAATTTAAGGACTTTCCCATTTGCTCCTGCAAGGAGGTAGTTGACGGATTGGGCCAGCTACCAGTAATCTTTAAAGAGATCCTGGATGAGATTTGCCACTCTACCAATAAAGAGAGCTTGGCCCGGACGTCCCATCTATCTTTTGGGTTGCACCCATCCCTCAAACCCTCAACGCCCTCAGAGGAGCATTGGCCTAGCCCCCAAGACTCCCCAGCCCTAAGGTCACCTAACCTGGAGGGGAATCCAACTAGGGAAATAGTGGTGGCCATTCAACAAAGGACACAGGATCATTCTTCTCAAACAACAGAGCCCAAAGTTTTGGAAAGGCACTCTGGCTATTAGCTGACAAAAAGAGAAAGGAAGCGGACAAGGAAAGGCAGAAAGAACATCCAGGCGACATCCGGATCTGGAATGGGATCCCACCCCACACAGTGCAGGAGGTGGCAGTGGGGGAAACAAATTCTTTGACAGCACAGCCCTATGCACCAGACCAAGAGGACCCGGCGGTGATAGGCTCAGAGCCATTGGATCTGGCTCCTGGACCCCAGGGCTGACAAGCACTCACCACATTGTGGCCCCAAAAACCCTCCCAGGTAAAGCTAAGGCCTAGCTCCTCAGAGGTTTAGGAAAGTACTATCTTGCCTGGCATGTTACCCCCATTTTTACTTGTGTGTCAGTTTGTTTTTGCCTGTCTCACTGGGATCCTGCTAGCCAGGTCCCTAGCACTCTGTCCTGCATTGCTCAACTCGCTGAGTTGACCACCCGCTTTGTGGGACCCTCTTTTGTAGTGTTGAGATGACCGCCATGCTCAGATATCTTGAATGCCTGTTCAAGTGCTTCTGTGGGTGCTGCCTGCTTCTGCGTCTGTGTGGGCTGTTTGTGCTGCTGAGCGCCCCCTCTGTCTCCTCTTCCAAGGGGCGACCTCCTGGTCCTTCCTGGGCCCGGGCAGCCCCCATTTTCTATAACTGCAACTCTTGCAGCTAGCAAGGCTTGCTTGCAGTCCTTCTGTGTGGAAACAACTCTGCACCCTCCAGCACGCCATGAGACATCTTCTGTGCAAAGGAGAAGTTCCTGGCATCTTCTGTTGTTGCAGAATCTTCAGCTTCTTCCACCTGGAGGCAGCCCTTTTGCACCTTCATCCGGGGTATAGTGGGCTCCTGCCCCCCCGGACACTTGCGTGACTCTTGGACTTGGTCCTTCCTTTACAGGTCCTCAGGTCCGGGAATTCGTCTTCAGTGCTTTGCAGTTAGTTGTTGCCTTTGCAGAATCTCCTATCACGTCTTTAGTGTGTTTCTGGGGAAGAATGGTTACATTACTCCTACTTTTCAGGGTTTTGGGGTGGGGTATCATGGACACCCTTAGTGTTTTCTTACACTCCCAGCGACTCTCATCGCACTACACTAGCCCCGGGGTCCATTTGTGGTTCGCCTTCCACTTTAGAGTATATGGTTTCTGTTGCCCCTAGGCCTATTGCATCCTATTGTATTCTACAGTGTTTGCACTACTTTTCTAACTGTTTACTTACCTGATTTTGGTTTGTGTGTATATTTTGTGTATTTTACTTACCTCCTAAGGGAGAATATCCTCTGAGATATTTCTGACACCTTTTCACTAAAATAAAGTACCTTTATTTTTAGTAACTCTGAGTATTGTGTTTCTTATGATATAGTGCTATGTGATATAAGTGGTATAGTAGGAGCTTTGCATGTCTCCTAGTTCAGCCTAAGCTGCTCTGCTATAGCTACCTCAATCAGCCTAAGCTGCTAGAACACTACTAATCTACTTAGCTGGACCTGGCACAAGGTGTAAGTACCATCAGGTACCCACTATAAGCCAGGCCAGCCTCCTACAAGAGATAAAACCCAAAGTTGTGGAGCTGAATGTAACAACAAGGAATCATCACCTAAGGGCAGATTTAGCGGAGACAAGAATGTTCCAGCCAAATCTAGCAGAGAGTTCAAACCAGGCTCTGCTTGACCAAGGACTGCAATTACTGTGGATCCCGGAGTACAAATCTAGAGGCCCGCAAGATGTGCTCAATAGCTCCACCATTCTCAAGTTAATAAAAGCACTACCAGACTTGGCAGCAGTAAGTTTGGATGACATCACCACCATTAAATTCATCCAAACATAGGGGAGCCAGACCATGGAACCTACGGTGGTAATATTTGCCTCTTTTAAATTACCAAAGCAAATCATAGAAAAAAAAATCTTGAAAGCCTGGGGAATTAGGGTAGGCTACTATTTAGGAGAAAGATATCCACAGCCGTTATCACAAAGAGCCAATGCGGATAGAGGGCATGCAGCCACTCAGTCTGTCCTACGAGGAGAATCTGGGTACCCACAGACTTGAGAATCTGGCCAGGAACCAGCACGACAAGGAACAGTATCACCTCTAGATTTACAGATCAAAATAAGGGAATGTGAGGATTGGAGAAGGATAGCAGTGGCCCAATCCCTGAGAGACAGTCATCTACAAGATAATTGGGCTTGGCTGCCAACAGGGCTAGCCCCCAGACTGCCACAAAAAGCCTGAATGACAACTCATCAATCATCCCTGACAGAAGAATCTTTACGTATCTGCTCATGGAATATAGGGGGTCTACAATCGAAACTGGAAGACGCAGAGATCACCAAATTCCTGGACACCTTTGATATCATCATGTAGTAGGAAACATGGGCACTTACAAACCTTCCTTTAATTGTTACCAAGAGTACAACATTCTGTTGGTTAAACCAAACACGTTTGGAAGAACAAAAGGAGGGCTGTCAGTTTATATCAACACCAAGTTAGAGGCAAAAGTATCGGGAGGGCACCTGGGTGACCAGCCCTTCCTATGGGTCCGCTTGGACAATTGGGCAAAAAACATACAGGACCCCCTAATCCTGAACAATGTATATATTAACCCTAAAAAGAAAAAGTTGGAAGCTGATATTCTGCTAAAACATCTGCTCCAGATAATAAACACATACAATTCGGCCCACTGGACCATGTACAACTAGCTGTTCCATTACCCACTCAAAAATTACCTCCGGGGAGAAAGCAGGATAAAGTGGGCCTAAAACTAATTAAGAGCTGTGAGCTAGCAGGCCTTTTCGCACTAAATGGGCAGCTCCCATCTGATATACCCTGGGCCTGCACAAGAGCCACTGAAAGGGCTGTCTCACATTTGGACTAAACCCTGGTAAACTCCCTCCTATTAAGATTGGTGAGAGACTTTAGAATTCAAGCCCACACAGAAAGCGATCACAATCTTTAAATAATTATGATTTGAAGCCAGGGGTCTACTAAAGTAGAAGCAAAACTCCTTAATGGGCATCTTTGAGCTGAAAATTTAAAATGGTTAAAAATGGAGTTCGTCTACGATCACAGCACAAGCTTAGGATCCTGTAGGGAAATTCAAAAATATGGCCAATGAACCATTAAGAGTAGTTGCCATATGGAAATCATTCACTGAAAGCCTTGTAAAACAATCCCCTGTGAAGGGGAGGCCAAGGGGGGGCATAGAAAGACCGTATGTAAGCCACAGACAATACAAAAGAGGAGAGTGGAAGTAAGAAGGCTCTTGAGACTGGCAAAGAGGCATTCAAACGATTAACTAATCCTAGAAACCCTAGGCAAGAAAGGAATTTGCTAAAGAGTGCCATATTGCTTTTTAGACAAACAAAGCAAGAAACATTATGGGCAAAATTTCACTGTGCATCAACATTGGCAAACTCGAGTCGGTTCTAGAGCCTGATCAACAATATCGTGAAAGGACCCAGAGCTGTGAACAACGCAAATGTGATGGAGGAGCCATGGGTGGGTTATTTGTGAACCCACTTTAAGGAAAAAACTGCGATAGAGGCCAACATCTCCCTTCGAGAGGTAACCGAGGTCTGTAGGGAACAGGAGGAGCCCATCGCATTCTGTCCTCCGGAAATAGCTAAGATAACTGAAAAATCACACGAGACTGTGCGCCTGGACCCAATGGCCTTCCTAAGGCCCTATTTACAGAGCAGGCAGCAAAATGGGGAACCTTTTTTGCCATATTGTTGAATTATATTTTAACACCAGGTTTTGCCCCAGTTAGTTAGAAGGGTTCAATAATTCACCCTATTTACAAGGGAGGGAAAACCTTTTTTACCTTCGAACTATCGTTTAATTGCCCTTCTAGATGGGGACCTTAAATATTTCTCAATAGACATCCTACAGCATTTAGAATGGTGGGCCATGAATAAGGGGTGACTCCCAATTAACCAAAGAGGTTTTACAAAAAAACAAAGGGTATGCTGACTAACCTCATGGCTTTAAGCCTAGTAATAAATAGGGCAAGTGCCACAGGGACACCCCTTTATATGTGCTTTGTGGATTTTAAGGCTGCATTTGATTGCGTCCCTAGAGAGAAGTTTTGGTTAAAACTACAGAAGTCGGGGCTGCCAATGAATCTATTGAATGCTATCATCAAGCTCTATTCTGACACTTGGGTTAAAATCAAACTGGGCGACGGCTCGTTTTTATCTAGGCCCATCAAAACCACTATTGGCCTGAAACAGGGTTGTGTATGAGCACTGCTTCTCTTTAATCTGTATATATCAGACCTATCCCCAGCATTGGATGAGCAGTTGGCCCACCCACCAAGCTTAGGGGGCCGTCAAGTGTCTAACCTACTCTACGCAGATGACCTGCTGTTGCTTAGCAATACTAGGGTAGGTTTACAGAAATTTTTGAACTGCCTAGGAGATTATGCACTAGCCAACAATTTAGAAATTAACTATGGGAAGTCTAAAATAATCCCCCTTAACCGTAAACCGACCCTACGCCGTAAGTGGCTGTTAAATGGGCACTGCATTGAGGAGGTAGCGGTGTACACATATTTAGGGGTCAGGTTCGACTCCAGGGGCACATTCTCAGTGCACAAAGATGCAATAATAGAGAAGGCAGAAGCTCTAAACCGAGCTTTTGGCACCCTGGCAAAATCCACCCTGGGGCGGCCCCTAAAACCAATGACCATGGGACGGAAATAATGAGGGGGCGGAGGTAGCCACACTGGATAAATTATTAGTGAAATCCTATAAGCAATTCTTCCAGTTACCTAAATCGGCATCTCCAGCCCAGGCCAGACTGGAGTTTTCCCTAACAAAGCAATCATTGACAAGGTTAGCTGCTTTTGCGAACGGCTGCTATAAACTCTATTCTGCATCCAAGGGGTCTTTAGCAAACCTAGTCTGGCACGAAATCACCCTTGGAAGGGGTAACAATAATTTTAAGGGCCACTGGGAAAAAAGTTTAGCTCGGCTTAAACTGAGTGATTTGTGGGATGGCACATTATCAGCACTAGCCTTGAGAAAAGGAGCCAACAAATCGGCCAAGATCTTAAACCGACTAGAAGATGTGGAGGCGCTATCAAACCAATCACATGGATGGCTAGTCCTTGATTCATATGTGCGGGATAAGGAACCACGTATACTATCCATCACATTACCACGGGAAACCAGGCTGGCTTTATGGATGAGGTTGGGAGATTTACCAACTCTGGACAACATTCCAAAATGGAAAAGAGATGCAGGATGGCAAACACAGGTTTGTAGACTATGCCATCAGACCAGGGAAGCCCTAATCCATGTGGTTTGCATCTGCTCAGTCATGGAACTCCAGAGAAGGGAACTGCTGAGGGACGAATTCAACATCTTAGGAGTCGAGTCATGCAGGGCGGGCGTTATAACAGCCCTCGACCCAAGCAATGGGAATCTGAATACCAGACTAATCCAGTTCCTGAGAATCTTTACAGCCCTGGCGGTCCCAGTAAATCCAGTCTGCTAAAAGTCAAATGTCCACTCCCATAATACTAGAACCCGCCCCGTGGTTACCAGCTATCGGTAATGTAGGGGCTCGGCCCACCCCAAAGGTATCCTTTGACTAATATGTGGCCCTGTCCAGTGTTAGTTCAGCTCATTTCTCCTGCCCAATGGTACTTGGCTACCCCTGTTTTTTCCAAGAGGGTTACACTCCAGTTTTAGTACTTATTTTTAATGTTGTCTATATTTTATTGTACATTTGTGTTAGGACTTTCTTTGGATGTATATGATGTATCCTTTCAATGTATTTTTTCTTTTATGGTTTTTATTAACTAATAACATAACTTTCTACCCCTTTTTCTGCATACCCTTGGTCCAACACCTACAGACATTTTCATCACTCTCACGAAATATGTCAAAAGAACTGCGCCTTTCTTATGGCCCTCATTTTATCTACAGACCATCCCTCCCTAAGTAGGCCATTCCACATTCCATTGGTTGTTCTCACTCTGTCTACATATCCCACCTGTCTATAAACTCAGGTCCTCTGTCTCCAATTCTCACAAAAGTCCTTCTGCAGGAAACACAACAACTTAGTGCCAAGGGACACTCCTGAAAACAATTCTACATTAGCGGGAAATCAAAGCAACACAAGCACAGAGTGACACACTCACATACATACAGAGTCAGGCAGGCACATCTACATGAACATGCATGCCAGAAAGACAATGTGTACATAGAGGGCTCAACCAAGCAAAGATACACCACATGCAATACATACTCAGATTCACATGCACATAAGCAATATGAAATGAAAAAAATAATATATATATATATATATATATATGAGAAAACACCGGTGACACAAACCAGTATATATAAAATAACAGGTGTACCTGGAGAATGTATATTCATCAAGAGAACTACTTTATTTTAGTGGGCATATAAGGAATATGTATTATTACCCAACTCAATGGTGCTCAACATTAAGGCCTGAGAAAGAAAAAATCTTGAGTGAGCACTCTGTGATGCTTACTTGTGCCCATGGCACAAAACACACATTACTGCAGTGGATTCTTTCCTCCACAATGCCATCACAAAGAGATTAACAACATGTCGACACAGAAAACAGAACAATTAATCCTGCAAAGACAGAACCTACATGCTGACACAAACGTGTACACTCATTAAGATTGCAAATAACCATTGTGCTGACACCTTCCATTTCTCTCCCCACTTTAAACTGCTCTACAGTTTTGCTGCTGACCTGGATGTGCATTTTACAGCAAGTTTTGGTAGACATGGAGTTACGTTGTTGATCCAAGATGCTTGGTTCTACTGGCTTTCAACAACTATAATTCAGGGCAAATTAGGTCCCTCAACTTCCAACTTTGGGAGTGGTAGAATTCAGCTGATCTTCAATATTGTGTGTTTGATATAAATCTGGAAATTAAACTGATAAACTGAGTTGTTAGACCTGTTGGCCTTAGAATGCTCTTTCTCCCGGGGTTTTGCCTCCCTCCTCCATTTTTCTGGCCTCATTTTCACTGGTATTAGAACCCTGTGCAGTTTTCCATTGCTAACCAGTGCTGAGCTGCTTGTGCACTCTTCTCTAAAAAATGGTAATACTGGCTTTTCCACAATTGGCATATTTAATTTACTTATAATTCCTTATAAAAGAACAGTACGTGTGCCCAGGGCCTGCAAATTAAATGCTACTGGTGGACCTACCCCACTGGTTGTGCCGCCCACTTAAGAAGACCTTTAAACATGTCTCAGGCCTGCCAGTGAAGAGCCAGTGTGAACAGTTTTAAACTGCCATTTCAACCTGGCAAAATACACCTTTTGCCAGGTCCACACCTTCCTTTTTATTACCCATGACCCCTAGGTTAGGCCATGGACAGCACAGAGGGCAGGGTGCACTGCATTTAAAAACTAGGATATGTACTTTTTAGTTTTACACATCCTGGTAGTGAACAACTTCTAAATTCATTTTTCACTAGTGCAAGGCCCATCTCTTCCATATGAAACATTGACATTGCCTTATAATATTTTAGAAGTATAACTTCCAAATGAGAAGATGTAATTCCATAACGTTTGGTGTCTCAGGAATCACATTTTAAAATCCCAACTTATAATGAAGTTGGATTTTAAATTGCAATTCTGATAATTGCACTTTTGGAAAGTTTCTTGCCTTTCTAGCCTTAACCATTTGATATATGCAGCCTGTCTCTTGTCACATGACTGGGTGTGGTTGGCAGTTGGGTTTTCTATATTCCACCTAGACAGCCACACACAATAGGAGCTTAAGAGTGACTTGATGGGCCATCCTGGACAGGACAGAAGGGAAAAGCTGCACACAACCTTACTTACATCTGAATAGGATGTGTCCTGTTCACACTCAAAGGGTCTAATTACCCTGTTTTGCCACTCCAGCCTGCTTAAAGCCAGGATAAGGGAGAAAGGGAATTCTGTGCACTTAAAACCCACTGTCTGGAAGTTTACTCTACCTTCCTTCCAGAACCAAGACACCAAGCTGTACCAAGGTGTAAATACTGGACCTCAGCCACCACCACTTCAGTGCACTTCTGGACCTGGGGATATTCTGTCAGGAAGAAGGACTGCTGTGCTGCTGAAAGGACTGCCACTCTGCTGGACTTCACTTAGCTGGACTCCTGCTTTGCTGTGCTAACCTGCTGCCCTCTTGCCTAGGTGCAAAGGACTAGACCTGCATCTCTTGAACCCAAAGACCAGATTGACTCCAAGTTCTAGTTGGCTGGCCTCATGATTTGAAGTCTCAGGGACATAGAAGACATCCAACTACCCTCCCTCTTCTTCTAAACTCTGCCATCTGGATGTATCTACCCTGCCAAATGTTGCCACCCCAGTCCTGGACAATTGGAAGTGGGCCAAAGGTTCTTGCCAGTGGAATTGGTGCTTCCTCTCTGCTGAGTGATGCACCCAAAACAGAACCAATGCATCTCTTCAGATGAGCTGTGCATCCTCAAGCAGAACCAACTCATTGCCACTACTGCTTACTGCTTGATCCACCACTAAAGACTCACTTCTCTGCTGCATCCCACATCTTGGGTTAGACGCATCGCCTTCAGAACCTCCACTGTGCAGCGCATCTGCAGAGCAGCTTCTCACATCTCTATTAATGAAAGCCTCAACAACACCAAAAGCTCTGCTAGGGCTGGCTTTAGGATGGTACAAATGGTGTAGTTGAGCCTAGTGCTGACTTTGGTGAGGGGCGCTGTGTTTAAAAATAACATGGGTTTCAAAGCACATGAACTTCCATATGCGTCAAACAGTTTGCAGCCAACAATAAGAATGTCAAGGTAACTCTGGTGATTATTGCTACTTCTAGTGAGAGATTAGAATTGTGTCTCATGGCAGTTTTTACTCATCATAAAGTAGCATAGAGGGATTATGTGCCTACAGCAAAGAACGTGTACTATGTAAATCACACAACTGTGAGTGAACTATGAAGAGCGCTTAAAGAAATGTATGTCAGAGAGAGGTTATGGAGAGGGAACCCGAGGTGGAGGTCATGAATGGCACCAACAAAAAATGTTGCACCAGATGTCACCAGTGCTAGAGCCGGCCCTGAACTCTGCATCGCAGCTTGACCACTCATCAGAACCAACACATCACCTCAACTGGACAATCCATCCCTGACACCATGCTTTGCATCACAAGCCCTGTCGATGGGATGCTCGACATCATTGCAACAGGACCTCGCACCATAGCCTTGCCAAATCTCAGAACCGATGCATCAACTCGGCTGAGCAAAGCATCTTCAAATCGGATCCATACCATACTATGCAATCAGGATTTAAGATAATTTGTTCAGCGAGCATAACTGGTGCTATGTAGATGGCCCACACTCCATCACAGTCGGACTGAACTTGCGACTTTGTCCTGGTCTGACATGACCAGATATCTCTAAAAGCACTTTTTGCTTTTTGCCACTATTTGTACTTAAAATGAAAACATTCAATATCTATGGTTCTTCTAATTGGATTTTTGTTGTTTTGGTCTTGCTTTATTTATTAAAATCTACTCTATTTTTCTAACTATTTTTGTGGTGTGTTTTCATTGTGTTACTGTTTGAAGTGTTGCAAAAATACTTTACACATTGCTTCTTAACTGAAGCCTGACTGGTCTGTTCCAAGCTACCGGGGTTGAGCACAAGTTAATTTGGGGTTTATTTGCATCTTATGCTGGCATGGACTGTGGTTGCTGCTTGTGCAGAATTCATACCTCTGAGAAACCAACAACCCAATTTTTTACATGAGTGTTCTCACCAGGGTGTCACATGAATGAATGTTCCTGCCCATTTTGACACTGCCATCGTCTGAAAGTACCTAGCCCAGATCTGTTACAGTACACAAGGAACATAGATTTCTTAGTAAATGAACACCGCCTGCCCTAACCATGAAGTTGATTTTGACGTAATCGTTAAAAGAGCCCAGAATATGCAAACATCTTAATAGTCATTATTACAGCGAACAATTATTTAGCTCATGTATTATGAAAGTCTTAAATGATATTAAATATATTTGTAAGAATAAGTCTTTTGTGCCTTTTCTGGAATCTCAAAAGTTGTATCATGTATGAAACGTTATTGCTCACATAAATGGCATACCTGGAAAATGCATTGTGCTCAAGGCCAAATCAGTTTTTATTTTCATTTGCAAGGCATACCTTTCTTTAACGAGGGCCGAACTTGAACCATAGGTAATGTTTTCAAAGCAGTTTTACAATGCAGTGAGATAGCGAATGAAAAGAGGGGAGCCCGACACTCCCCAGGACACGTTGGGGTTTCTACCCCCAAGAAAAACTTTGAAACATTCAGGCTAATCTGTGCATTTTACCGAACTGTTTTTAGATAAACCCGTTATTGCAGTCATTCTTGTTACAAGCACTACTGAAGGGGAACAAATGTACTATTAAAATAATTAGCAACAAACTGCTTGTGCTGGTAAGAAAACTGTGAGGTCCATGGCAGATTACTTACTACACAAGGTGCCACAAGGAGCAAATGGGCTGACACAAAGTTAACCAAATAACGTCTCATTACATTACCAATGAGACCCTAAATTACTTAAAGGCCCTGAAGATGCTAGGGGTAAAATGATGAGTGAAACTCACGGTAGCTGTGATCCTGCCTTTCTAATTATTTGAAGTAAAACTCTGTAAATGTTTTAACCTCTTTTGTGTAAATACTCCTACATACGGAATTGGATAAGCACAAGCATGATCAAGGCTTTTACATTAAGTGCTCTAAGGTTCTACTGGCTGGGGAGGCCCCTCTGTTATGGTGGAGGCAGCAGAAAGCAGAACAATAAACTGGTAATAAAAGTATTTTATTATCATTTTATTTTCACTATCACGTTCAGCAGTCCAGGCCTCGGCCATCCTCTGCTTCAGCAGGGTGAGGAGGAGTAGTCAGTGGCTTCTAAGTGTGCAGACCACCACCAAATCGGCATGCACCATGCACACTTAGAACTCTCCACCCGGGCTATGTTGCACCTGGTTGGAGAACCAGCACATGCACCTAGTCCCCAACTGAGCTGCATTTCGTCCTGCTCAGACCAATCCCAGTGCTTCTCTCATGCTGGGTAACAGCATGAGAGAAGTGTCACGATTGGGTGGGGAGGGGAGCAAGCAGAGAAGCGCCATGGCGGCGAGGAACACCAAGGCTGATTGTGGCAGGTATGTGTTTTAAAAAAATATATATTATTCCCACACTAAACCCTCCCCCACGCGCTGCCCCACTAAGTATTGTTGCAGCAGCCACTGTTGTCTCGTGGGCCACTGGATCAATTCCATTGTGGCATATAGCACCAATAATTACCACCTTCCAACCGGTATCTGGAGCAGTTCCAGTCTTGAAAGCCACCAAAAGACTAAGGGCCAGATTTGCAAGGACCATTGCCACAGAAGATTCACTTTTAGTGACTCTCCGGTGGTGCTATGCCCTGCATTTACAAGGTGGCGTTTAGCCACTCTTTGTGGCTTAACGCCACCTTGTAAATACGTCCCCTTCCCACGCAGCACTTTGTGTGGAAGGGGCGTTCAAAAGATGTTGCTGTGGGTGTGCCAAAGTAAAACCCATTGCATTTTGATGCTGCCTCAGATTTACAATATTTTGTAAACCTGAGCACCAAAATCCATGGCTCAATGAGAAGAAATGCTTAAATTTTTCCTAATTTTTTGCTCTTTCTATGTGTGCTGCATTCTGTGGAGGAAGGTGTCCCTTCCTGCACAAAAGCAATCTCCCCCTCAACGCAGCCATCCTTGCACCCTGGTGCAAGGGTGATTGCGTTGCCGCTCGGTAGCGAATTTAGTGCCGGTGAAGGGGGATTCACAGAGGTGAACTGTATTCTATTAAATATGGCGCATTCCTGCATTTTGAAAATGACGAGCGTGGTGCTGCCATTTTCTAGTAAATCTGAGCCTAATTTTGTAACATTTATTTTGGAAGAAACAGTGCTTATCTGATGCACCCTGCCTTGCTGACACAAATATGCCTTTCAAAATGGACAGTGTTCTTGTTTGCATTTTCTATTTCACTACTGACACATCAGCTGCTCTAAGAATGGTCTTCTATTTTAATTTGCACCATGGACTGATATCCTATTACAGATACATTTGCAGATTGCTAGAAATTGAGTCTTTGTTTGGCAGCCAGGTTACCCCGTCCAAGCAAGGACCCTCACTCTTGCCAGGGTAAAGGCGAATCACACTCAGTTAACTGCACTCACTCCCCTGGCAGCTTTGGCATGAGCAGGCAGGCTTAACTTCAGAAGCAATGTGTAAAATATTTGTACCAGAACACACAGTAATACAGTGAACCTCTACAAAATGACACAACACGGGTTTAGAAAACTATATGATATTTATCTAAACTAAACAAGACCAAAACAACAAAAACCTAACATACACAAGAGATCATATGAATTTTCAAAAGAATAAGAGTCTTAGGGGCACATGTACATACCATTTTTCCAGTCGCAAACGGCCCGATCTGCAGAATCAGACCGTTTGCGACAGAAAAAAAACATTTTGGTATGTACAGACCCTCTTTTGTGATTCGATAATCTATTTAACGAATCGCAAAATAGGTTTGCGAGTCGCAATTAGGAAGGGACACTCCCTTCCTAATTGTGAGTCGCAGCGTGATGTAGCATTGTTTTGTGACCGTGAATGCAGTCACAAAACAGTCTCAGTTAACACCAGTTTCAAAATGGTGCTAACCCATTTGGAAATGGGAAGGGGGTCCCTCTGGAACCCTTCCCCTTTGAGAATGGCAGCGAAAATATTTTTTTCAGAGCAGGCAGTGGCTCTGAAAAAATGAAAAGAAAACTTTTCATTTTTATTTTTAAATGCAACTTGGAAAACGGGCTGCATTAAAAAAAAAAAAAAAACTGCTTTATTTAAAAGCAGTCACAGACATGGTGGTCTGCTGTCTCCAGCAGGTGCCCATCCCCGTGAGAGCGACCATTCCCAATGGGGTCACAAATTGTGACCTACCTCATGAATATTCATGAGGTAGGTCATTTACGAACCCCTTGCGAACCGCAGAGAGTGTCACTGACACAGTTGTTCAGTTTGCGAGTCTCCAAACTGGATCTTTGTACATGTAGCCCTTAATCCTTAGAAAACAGTGAGAATGCTGTTGTTACACAAAGTACCTGGTTAGGGTAAAAAATAAAGCCGCACAGGCAAAAAGTTAGTGATGCATCAATATCTTGTTTACAAGTAAGGCCATGCATCCGTTCCTTCTGCGGTCGGGTTGGCAATGCGTCGTTTTCTCCCTCGCAAGAGAGCAATGCATCTATTTCCAGATGGGGCACCTTGGGCACGACTGGGTGCCTCGGATCCACAGAGAGTTGGGTTGACGTGGATGCCCAGGGACGATGCGTGGAAAATCTGGTTGCATGGTGTTAGAAAACAGCACTGTGTGGGGTTTACATCATTATCAGCCTCCGTAAGCAGGTGTTGCGCGTAATTTTCTCCAGCTGCGAGCATCAATCTCCCAGCTGCGATGCAGGTGGAGCATTGATTTCAGCTGTGAAGCCGACTGTGCGTCATTTATCAGCCACTTCATAAATTTCCCTGCACGGCGGTGTGTGTATGGATTGTCAGTTCGGATCTACCAACTTCACCTCTCAAGGGCCCAGAGACTAGATAGGGCACCACTTGCAAGGCAGGAGTCACAGCAGAGAATCCAGGTTCTGACAGGAGAAGTCTTTGATGGCCTTGAGACTTCAACAGCGGGAGACAAGCTCAGTTCAAGCCCTTGGAGGTTCTTCACAAGCAGGAATGCACAACAAAGTCCAGTCTTTGTCCCCTTCACAGGCAGAAGCAGCAACTGCAGGATAGCCCAACAGAGCACAGTCTCAGGCAGGGGCAGCACTTCTACTCAGCTCTTCAGTTCTTATCTTAGAAGAGGTTCCTCTTGAATCCAGAAGTGATCTAATTTTCAGGGGTTTTGGATTCAATACTTATACTCCTTTCTGCCTTTGAAGTAGGCAAACTTCAAACAAAAGTCAATCTTGATTATAAACTCCTGCCTTCCCTAGACCAGGCCCCAGACATACACCATGGGGTTGGAGACTGCATTGTGTGGCGGCAGGCACAGCCTTTTCAGTGACCACTCCTTCCCCCCAGGCAGTGTGAGAAGCTGGCCTGGTTTGTAGTGGGTACCAGAGGTACTTACACCTTCTACCAGGTCCAGTCATCCACCTTAGTAAAATGTGGGCAGTGTCTAGCAACTTAGGCTGTCTAGGGGTAGCTGTAGGCTGAACCAGGAGACATGCAAAGCTCTTACAATACCACTTATAGTCACACATTACTTATACACATTAAAAGACAATACTCAGTGTTACAAAAAATAAAGGCACTTTATTTTAGTGACACAAGTCCAAAAATATCTTACAGGCAATACTCCTACTGGAGGTAAGTATAATACACAATGTATACACTAGTAACCAAAATCAGGTAAGTAAACAGTCATAAAATAGTGCAAATAGTGGAAAACAAAATAGATTGCAATGGGCCTAGGGACAAAACCATATACTAAAATAGTGGAATGTGAATGTCCAATTCCCCACTAGGCAAGTGTAGTGTGTAGAAGGGTGCAGGGAGTGTGAGAAAATATCAAAGATAAGTATAATACCCCACCCAGAGCCCAGAAAAACAGGAATAAAGTACAACACGTTTCCTCAGAACACACTAGAAGTAATGGTAAAGGATTTAGCAAGAATTGGGCAAGACTGCAAGAAACCAATGATGGAATCCTGGATTTGAAGACCTGTGGACAGAGAAGACCATATCCAGAAGTCAATGAAAAGTCCAGGAAGAACAGGAGCCCCTGCCAACCTGGATGGAGGTGCAAAAGTGGTTTCTCCAGTTAGAAGAAAAGTACAGGAATGAACCAAAAAAGAGAGCTGTGGGTTCCTGCTTGGTGCAAGATATGTTCCATGTAGAGTCATTGGATGCAGGCTGTTTTCACTGCTGGATTCCGCCAACAAGCCTTGGTTCACGCAATAACGCATTTTGCATCAAAGAGGCGCTTGACTCAGACTGAGGAGACAGAGGGGACTTTCAGCACTTTGGAGAGCCCTCAGAATACCAGGATGCCCCCATAGCAGTCTCAGGACATGGGGACAAAGGAGTTGCAAAGTGCAGTCACCGCAGCACTACCCAAAGGGATCCCACGCCACTGGAGAACAACTCAGGGAGCTGCGCATCATAGGATAGAGTGCTGGGGACCTGAGCTATGCATGAAGAACATTTGGAAGAAGTGCACTGAAGCCCAAGGAGCTGCAGAAGATGCAATGCACAGGGGTACTGTCTGGCACGGGAAGGGAAGCCCTTACCTCCACCAAATTTGGACAGCTGGACCTTTGGACAGTCAGGATCACTTTTGTCCAACACCTGTGTTCCAGGGATCATGCTCGTTGACAGGAGAGGAGTCCCAGAGTACCGGTTGTTATTGAAGAGAGGTGCCTGCTGAAGCAGGGAATTGACTCCGTCACTCCACGGGAGATTCCTTCATTCCTTGTTGTGTAGAATGAAGACAGACAGTCCTCAGGGCATGCACAACCTGGGAACTGTTGCAGTTGCTGGCAGGAGCTGAAGTTGCAGGGTCACAGTAGCCTTTCTGGATACTTTGTTGCAGTTATAGCGGTTCCTGGAGCAGTCTGTGGCTGATCCAACGGTCAGAAGCTGAAGCAGTGGATGCAGAGGAGTCCTGGTGGAGTCTTGCAAACCAAATCTGAGGAAACACCCACAGGAGAGACCCTAAATAGCCCTCAGAGGTGGATTGGTCACCTAACCATGTATGGACCTATCAGGAGGGGTCTCTGATGTCACCTGCTAGCACTGGCCAATCAGATTCCCCCAGAGTGACTCAACACCTTGGAAGCCGAGATGGCAAAACCCAGGGACACTCTGGAGGAACTCTGAGCACCACCACTAGGGTGGTGATGGACAGGGTAGTGGTCACTTCCCTTTCCATTGTCCAGTTTTGTGCCACAGCAGGGGCTCGGGGTCCCTGAACTGGTGTAGACTGGATTATGCAAGGAGGGCACCATCTGCGCCCTTCAAAGCACTTCCAGGGGCTCTGGGACGAAACCCCTCCCATGCATGTAACACCTATTTCCAAAGGGAGACGGTGTAACATCCCTGTCCCAAAGGAAATGCATTGTTCTGCCTTCCTAGGATTTGGCTGCCCAAGCCCCAGAATGGCAGAAGCCTGTCTGAGGTTGCAGCAGCTGGGGCTGCAGTGATAACCTCAGAAGACTGGTATGGCAGTACCTGGGGCCTATGGTGGAGGCCCCAGAGTGCACGGAATTGGCACCCCAATACCAGATTTGGATTGGGGGTTCAATTTCACAATCTTAGGCACCTCACATGGCCATATTCAGAGTTACCTTTCTGAAGCTACATATATGTATTGACATATATGTAGTGCACGCTTATAATGGGCCCCCGCACACACAAAGTCCAGGAAATTGGTCCTGGACAACGTGGGGGAACGTTTGCTAGTGCAAGGGTGCCCTCACACACAGTAACTTTGCACCTAGCCTTCAGGGTCTGAAGGTTAGACATATAGGTGACTTAATAATTTACTTGGTGCAGGGAAAATGGCTGTGAAATAGTGCATAATCTTTTTCACTCTGGCTGCAATGGCAGTCCTGAAGAAGTGTTTATGCATGGCAAAAGAAATGCTGCAACCCATAAGGATCTTCTGGAACCCCAATGCCCTGGGTACCTAGGTACCATATACTAGGGACTTATAAGGGGGCTCCAATATGCCAATCTAGAGTGGAATACTGGGTTACCAGTATGTAAGTGCAAATTTGGAATCAGTGAGACCATAAATACTGGAGTTCTGCTTAGAAGGACTGCATTGACACAGTCAAGCATACTGACAACACAGTAAAACATTCTGACATATAGGACACAAACTATGAGAAATGAGGTCCTGACTAGCAGGATCTCAGTGAGACAGTAAAAACACACTGACAAACAGGCCAAAAGTGGGAGTAACCATGCTAGAAAAAATCCACCTTCCTATAGGCAGCCCCCAGGTTAACCTATGAGAGAGAGATAGGCCTTGTACAGTGAAAACTGAATTTAGCAGTATTTCACTGTCAGAACATATAAAACACATTAGTATATGTCCTCCCTTAAACATACACTGCACCCTGCCCATGTGGCTACCTAAGGCCTATGTTAGGGGTGCCTTAATAAGAAAAGGGAAGGTTTAGGTCTGGCAAGTGGGTATACTTGCCAAGTCGAATTGGCAGCTTAAAACTGCACACACAGATGCTGCAGTGGCAGGCCTGAGCCATGTTTACAGGGCTACTAATGTGGGTGTGTAGGAGGCTGGCCTGGCTCACAGTGGGTACCTTGTGGTACTTACACCTTGTGCCAGGTCCAGTTATCCCTTATTAGTAGATTCGAGTTGTTCTAGCAGCTTAGGCTGATAGAGGTAGCTATAGCAGAGCAGCTTAGGCTGAACTAGGAGACATGCAAAGCTCCTACCATACCACTTGTATCACTTAGTACTATATCATAAGAAAACACAATACTCAGAGTTACTAAAAATAAAGGCACTTTATTTTAGTGACAATATGCCAAAAGTATCTCAGAGGATATACTCCCTTAGGAGGTACGTAATATACAAAAAATATACACACACAAACCAAATCAGGTAAGTAAACAGTTAGAAAAGTAGTGCAAACACTGTAGAACATAATAGAATGCAATAGGAGAAAATAAGCATAGGGGCAACACAAACTATATACTCCAAAAGTGGAATGCGAACCACGAATGGACCCCAGACCTAGTGTTGTGTGTAAAGGGTCGCTGGGAGTGTAAGAAAACACTAAGGGTGTCCAAGATACCCCACCCCAAGATCCTGAAAAGTAGGAGTAAAGTTACCCTACTACCCCAGAAAGACAGTAAAGTCGAGATAGGGGATTGTGCAAGGACAACAACTGACTGCAAAGCACTGAAGATGGATTCCCGGACCTGAGGACCTGTAAAGGAAGGGGACCAAGTCCAAGAGTCACGCAGTGTCCAGGGAGGGCAGGAGCCCACTAAACCCCGGATGAAGGTGCAAAAGGGCTGCCTCTTGATGGAAGAAGCCAAAGATTCTGCAACAACAGAAGGTGCCAGGAACTTCTCCTTTCGTCAGAAGATGTCCCACAGCGTGTTGGAGGATGCAAAGTTGTTTCCACACAGAAAGACCGCAAACAAGCCTTGCTAGCTGCAAGAGTCGCAGTTGAAGAGTTTGGGTGCTACCAGGGCCCACGAAGGACCAGGAGGTCGCCCCTTGGAGGAGGAGACAGAGGGGGCACTCAGCAACACAGAGAGCCCACGCAGAAGCAGGCAACACCCGCAGAAGCACCTGAACAGGCGTTCAGATGATCTGAGCATGACGGTCAACTCAGCACAACAAAAGAGGGTCCAACGAAGTCAGAGTCCAACTCAGCTAGTTGGGCAATGCAGGAAATAGTGCTAGGGACCTGGGCTAGGCTGGGCATGAAGGAAGTCTTGCAAAAGTGCACAGAAGCTCAAGCAGCTGCAGTTCACGCAGTGCACAGGATTACTGTCTGGCGTAGGGAGGCAAGGACTTACCTCCACCAAATTGCAACAGAAGGGCCACTGGACTGTCGGGGACACTTGGACCCAGCTCCTGTGTTCCAGGGACCACTCTCATCAAGATGAGAGGGGACCCAGAGGACCGGTGATGCAGAAGTTAGGTGCCTGCGTTGGCAGGGGGAAGATTCCATCAACCCACAGGAGATTTCTTCTTGGCTTCCAGTGCAGGGTGAAGTCAGACAGCCCTCAGAGCATGCACCACCAGAAAGCAGTTGAGAAAGCCGGCAGGATGAGGTGCTACAATGTTGCTGGTAGTCTTCTTGCTACTTTGTTGCAGTTTTGCAGGTGTCCTGGAGCAGTCAGCGGTCTATCCTTGGCAGAAGTCGAAGAGGGAAGTGCAGAGGAACTCTGGTGAGCTCTTGCATTCGTTATCTGGTGAGATACCCACAGGAGAGACCCTAAATAGCTCTCAGAGGAGGATTGGCTACAGAGAAAGATAAACACCTATCAGGAGGGGTCTCTGACGTCCCCTGCTGGCACTGGCCACTCAGAGCTGTCCATTGTGCCCTCACACCTCTGCATCTAAGATGGCAGAGGTCTGGGGAACACACTGAGGAAGCTCTGGGCACCTCCCCTGGGAGGTGCTGGTCAGGGGAGTGGTCACTCCCCTTTCCTTTGTCCAGTTTTGCGCCAGAGCAGGGCTGGGGGATCCCTGAACCGGTGTAGACTGGCTTATGCAAGGAGGTCACCATCCGTGCCCTTTAAAACATTTCCAGAAGCCAGGAGAGGCTATTCCTCTCAGGCCCTTCACACCTATTTCCAATGGGAGAGGGTGTAACACCCTCTCTCAGAGGAAATCCTTTGTTCTGCCTTCCTGGGACTGGGCTGCCCAGGCCCCAGGGGGGCAGAAACCTGTCCGAGGGTTGGCAGCAGCAGTAGCTGTAGAAAAAACCCCAGAAAGTTAGTTTGGCAGTATCCGGGCTCTATACTGGAGACCCGGGGATGCATGGAATTGTCACCTCAATACCAGAATGGTATTGGGGTGACAATTCCATGATCCTAGACATGTTACATGGCCATGTTCGGAGTTACCATGGTGACACTACATATAGGTATTGACCTCTATGTAGTGCACGCGCGTAATGGTGTCCTCGCACTCACAAAGTCTGGGGAAATTGCCCTGAATGATGTGGGGGCACCTTGGCTAGTGCAAGGGTGCCCTCACACTAACTAACTTTGCACCTAACCTTCACTAAGTGAGGGTTAGACATATAGGTGACTTATAAGTTACTTAAGTGCATTGTAAAATGGCTGTGAAATAACGTGGACGTTATTTCACTCAGGCTGCAGTGGCAGTCCTGTGTAAGAATTGTCTGAGCTCCCTATGGGTGGGGAAAGAAATGCTGCAGCCCATAGGGATCTCCTGGCACCCCAATACCCTGGGTACCTAGGTACCATATACTAGGGAATTATAAGGGTGTTCCAGTGTGCCAATCAGAATTGGTAAAATTAGTCACTATCCTGCAGCGACAATTTTAAAAGCAGAGAGAGCATAAACACTGAGGTTTTGGTTAGCAGAGCATCAGTGATACAGTTAGGCACCACACAGGGAACACATACAGGACATATTTTATGAGCACTGGGGTCCTGGCTAGCAGGATCCCAGTGACACAGGCAAAAACAAACATACATTCCTACAGGGTGGCACAGTCAGTGCTGCAGCCCCACTAGCAGCATTTGATTTGCAGGCCCTGGGCACTTCTAGTGCACTGTACTAGGGATTTACTAGTAAATCAAATATACCAATCATGGAAAGACAATTAGACATACATTTTACATAGGAGCACTTGCACTTTAACACTGGATTGCAGTGGTGAAGTGTCCAGAGTAACAAAAGCAGCAAAAACAGAGTCCAGCACACGTCAACAACCTAGGAAACAGAGGCAAAAAGTTAGGGGAGACCATGCAAGAATGCCAAGTCTAACACAGATCTATTATAATATACGCCAAGTTTGACCTGCAAAAGAAAGAGCATCCTAACTACAAAGAATTCTTGCAATACACCAGTTGCAGCTGGTAAACGTTTAATGTAGTGAAGCATAAATACCTACTCCAAATCATTCCAAATGAATTAGCAATGCAAAAAAACTAATTTCCGCTAGACTAGCTTGCTGTGCTTGTCAAATGGCAAATTTTATAGCACAATTTGCACAACAAAAAGTGGGGAAACAATGAATTTTCCATTGTCAGGCCCCCCAAAATGCGCTAAAATTATGGACTAGATTTATTAAAGAGTTGCTTGTCCTTACGTCACTCAAGCTGACATAATGCTTTGCATTTCTATAGTTGATATGTAGAAAGCCATACAAGGTGTGATTTGCACTGGCTTGTGTGACGTTGTACAGAATTGTATTGTATTGTATTGTATTGTAATCGTATTTATAAAGCACTTACTATCCCTGACGAGGCGTTTAAGTGCTTTTCGGTGAGTAGCACACTACTCTGGAACCCAACAAGAATTAGTGATGGATTAGTATCGGGAAATAATGAGTACAGTTTTAGTATTATTATGAGTTAATTTTAGCTGCAGATATGAGAGTTTGTTAGTTAGATTGACTGGAGTAATGGAGGGGTGGAGGAGGAAAGAAATCCAGAAGTGTTAATTGGGAGTATATCCTTAATTTACTCAACCCAAAGGCTTGGGATGAGTAAAGGGGGATGGAGGAGGGAAGAGTATGTGGAAGGGATAGGGAGAGCATAGTAGCAGGGTGAGATAAATGCAGGAGAATTTAGTAGGGTTGTGTGGGAGGTCACGGTAGTAGAGTGAGGTTTGATGAGTTAGATGTGGAAGCGGAGGGAAGAGCTTAGGCAGAGTTATTTAGGAGATGAAAGTAGTAGAAAGGATTTGGGATGAGTCAGAGTGAGAATGGAGGATAGTTTGATAGAGACATGACATATGATGATGGGTAGATAAGTGTGATAAGAAGAGAGCAGGACTTCATAGATATCTAGTATAACAACCCACCCAGGAACTAATGCAATGACCTACGAACATGCCAAGCACAGAAGCAACATCTACACACACATACGTATATACACATTCAAACACACATGAATACACACACATATCCACATACAATACATAATTAGAACCATGGGTAAAATATACTTAGTCAAACAGGTTTAACCCCTTCCCCGCCACGGACGTAATGGTTACGTCCATGGCAGCGCCCGTGTGGCGCCATGGACGTAACCATTACGTCCAGGGACTGGCAGTCGGGGGAAGCGCTAGCGCTTCCCCCGAGGGCCGCCCCCCAACACCCCCAGGCCAGGGCTGAAAGGGGAATCCCTTCCCCTTTCACGCCCACCCCCCCCCACCCCCCCCATGACGTCAGCGCGCGATCGCGCGCTGATTTCATGGAAACGGGGAATGACGCGCTGGAAGCCATTTGCTTCCAGCGCGTCAAGGGAGAAGGTGAGTATTTCACCTTCGTGCGGGGTGGGGGTGCTCTCAGAGAGGCATCGAGGGAAAGGAAAGGGTTTTCCTTTCCCTCGATGTCTCTTTGAGCATTCCTGCTGCCCGATCGCGATGCGATCGGGCAGCAGGAATGCCCACTAGACACCAGGGATTTCTGTATGTGTGTGTGTGAGTGAATATTAGTGTAGGGGAGCGACCCCTTGGGCAAGGGTCGCGCCCCTTTGGGGGCACATGCATTTTACGTCGTTTCTGCCCCCCCTGGGGGCAGATTGGCCCTATTTTTAGGCCGATCTGCCCCCAAGGGGGGCAGAAAGCCACTAGACACCAGGGATTTTATTGTTGCTGTGTATTTTTTGTGTTGGGGGGCGGCCCCTTGGGCAAGGGTCGCTCCCCTTTGGGGGCACATGTATTTTACGTCGTTTCTGCCCCCCCTGGGGGCAGATTGGCCCTATTTTTAGGCCGATCTGCCCCCAAGGGGGTCAGAAAGCCACTAGACACCAGGGATTTTATTGTTGATTTGTATTTTTTGTGTTGGGGGGCGGCCCCTTGGGCAAGGGTCGCTCCCCTTTGGGGGCAAATCTATTTTACGTCGTTTCTGCCCCCCCTGGGGGCAGATTGGCCCTATTTTTAGGCCGATCTGCCCCCAAGGGGGGCAGAAAGCCACTAGACACCAGGGATTTTATTGTTGATGTGTATTTTTTGTGTTGGGGGGCGGCCCCTTGGGCAAGGGTCGCCCCCAGGGGCCCTCATGTATTTTTGGGCAGTTCTGCCCCCCTTGGGGGCAGAGAGGCCTATTTTTTTTAGGCCTTTCTGCCCCCAAGGGGGGCAGAATCCCAATAGCGCCAGAAATAGTATGTATGTATGTGTGCTTTGTGTTGGGGGGTGGCCCCTTGGGCAAGGGTCGCTCCCCCCAGGGGCGCAATGTATTTATTGTCGTTTCTGCCCCCCTTGGGGGCAGATTGGCCCTATTTTTAGGCCGATCTGCCCCCAAGGGGGGCAGAAAGCCACTAGACACCAGGGATTTTATTGTTGATGTGTATTTTTTGTGTTGGGGGGCGGCCCCTTGGGCAAGGGTCGCCCCCAGGGGCCCTCATGTATTTTTGGGCAGTTCTGCCCCCCTTGGGGGCAGAGAGGCCTATTTTTTTTAGGCCTTTCTGCCCCCAAGGGGGGCAGAATCCCAATAGCGCCAGAAATAGTATGTATGTATGTGTGCTTTGTGTTGGGGGGTGGCCCCTTGGGCAAGGGTCGCTCCCCCCAGGGGCGCAATGTATTTATTGTCGTTTCTGCCCCCCTTGGGGGCAGATTGGCCCTATTTTTAGGCCGATCTGCCCCCAAGGGGGGCAGAAAGCCACTAGACACCAGGGATTTTATTGTTGATTTTTATTTTTTGTGTTGGGGGGTGGCCCCTTGGGCAAGGGTCGCCCCCAGGGGCCCACATGTATTTTTGGGCAGTTCTGCCCCCCTAGGGGGCAGATATGCCTATTTTTTAGGCCTTTCTGTCCCCAAGGGGGGCAGAATCCCCATAGCGCCAGGGATACTATGTATGTGTGTGTGTGCTTTGTGTGGGGGTGTGGCACCTTGGGCAAGGGTCGCCCCCCCCCAAATGGTGCAATGTAATCTGGGTGATTTCTGCCCCCTCCCCTTGGGGGTAGATTGGCCTATTTTTTTTTTAGGCCCATCTTCCCCCAAGCAGAGAAGACTAGACACGGGAAAATGAAAAAATGGTTAGTGGCGGAGTGTTTGTCAACTGGCGAAGTATTTACTTTTATGATAATAACAGTTTTTCTCCTTTTTGTTTTAGTTCAAAGCTTTTGCTGACTTTGCTGTGGCTTGTTGCAGTTTTGGCAGTAGTTGTCCTGCGGTTTGCGTAGTTGCATGTTTTAGGTAAGTAAATAAATTTACTCCAAGTGAGTATTGTTGCAATGCATGAATGACATGTTTGTAGGTGGTGTACTGAATGCAGGATTGTGTGTGAAATTGTCCTTAGAGTTATGCACAATGATTATTGTGTTGTCTTATGTCTAATTTGCTTTTTTTTTTCTCTTTTTAGTGGGATATCGTTGGTGATTGCTGTGGCTGTGCAGAGTAGTTGCTGGTGAGTCAAGCTTTTTCAGGCAAGTGAGCAGTATAGTTTTTGAGTTTATAATTCTTAGTGATAAACCTATACTTTGTTACTTATCTTACACAGTGCTGGTTGTTGGTGGTGTATTTGTCCAGTTAATTTTAGTAGGAAGGATCATGGCCAGCCGTAGGATGACCGCTCAGCAGGTTGTTAGTGTGATTTTTGAGTCATCTTCTGACCATGAATATGAGACTGACTCTGCATCTGAGGCAGAGGAGGAAGTGCAGGATTCTGGAAGTGAATTTTCTGTCAGAGATGAATCATCTGATGATGAAGCCACTCTCAGTGCTGATGAAGGGCCTGTTTTAGAGGAGGACAGTGATGTGCCAATGGTGCAGGAGCCAGCGGCTGAAAGGCTTCCCATTGGAAGACCTGACGCATGGGTTGCACCAAACATGGAGCAGCCACAGTTGCCTGCGTTTACTGGTTTTCCAGGGTGTCGAGTTAATACGGAAAACTTTTTGCCCGTCAACTTTTTTGAGTTGTTTATGGACGATATATTTTTGGAAGAGATTGTTGAGCAGACTAATTTGTATGCAGAGCAGTTTTTGAGGGACAACGCTGCCAGACTTAGGCCACACTCTAGAGCTAGCCGGTGGATTCCCACAAATCTGGAAGAGTTGAAAAAGTTCTTGGGTTTAACTTTTTTGATGGGGCTGATAAGGAAGCCGTCGCTGTCTTCATATTGGTCTACTAGTCCCTTGATGGCAACTGCTATATTTCCTGCCATCATCAGTCGTAACCGGTATGAGCTTCTTCTTCGGATGTTGCATTTTGTAGATAATGCTTTAGCCTTGCCACGAGATCATCCTGATTCTGACCGTCTTTTTAAGATTAGACCTGTCCTTGATCATTTGGTAGATTGGTTTTCAGAGATCTATGTTCCAGGGAAAGAAATATCTGTAGATGAGTCTTTGGTCCTGTTCAAGGGTCGTTTGGTTTTTAGGCAGTACATTCCTAGCAAGAGGGCACGGTATGGAATTAAATTGTATATGCTGTCAGAAAGTAGTACAGGATATGTTTATAATTTCCGGGTCTACACTGGTAGGGATTCCAATATTGACCCCCCTGGTTGTCCTCCCACTTTTGGAGTTAGTGAGAAAATTGTGTGGGAACTTGGTAGACGACTGTTTAACAAAGGTCACCATTTATATGTAGATAACTTCTACACTGGAGTTCGGTTGTTCAAGGAGTTGTTCAGAGTGGACACTGTTGCTTGTGGCACAATCCGCTCTAATCGGAAAGGCTATGCAAAAGAGCTTGTCTGTAAAAAACTTGAGAAGGGACAGTGCAGTGCCTTGCGGAATGATGAGCTGCTAGCTCTGAAATTTGTAGACAAGAGGGATGTATACATGCTAAGCACCATCCATGATGAGAGTACTTCACCTGTGGCTGTTTGGGGTCAGGTTGCCGAAGTGCGCAAACCTGTGTGCATCTTAGACTATAATAAGCACATGGGTGGTGTTGATAGAGTAGATCAGAGGTTAGAACCTTACACTGCTGCTCGTAAGTCTTATGTGTGGTATAAGAAATTAGCGCTTCACTTGTTCCACTTGGCAACTTTTAATGCTTTTGTTGTGTTTAAGGATAGTTCTCCAGAGTCAAGGATGACATTTGTGAAATTTCAGGAGTCTATCATAGCTAGCCTTGTTGTGCTGGAACAGGCAAGAGTTCCTAGAGAAGCAGTGGTGGAGGATGTGGCTAGATTGAAAGATCGTCACTTTGCTGAGCACATTCCTCCCACGGCCAAAAAAAACTTTCCTGCTAAGAGATGTAGAGTCTGTGCTCGAAGAGGTATCAGGAAGGAGACTAGGATGTACTGCCCTGATTGTCCTTCAAAGCCTGGGCTGTGTGTGGGTGGCTGTTTCAGGAGCTACCACACACAGAAGAATTATTGGGAAATTCCGTGAGCGTAAACTGGTGTTTTATATTTTTATATGTTCGGTTTCACGGTTGGCATTAGTCATGTATTCAGTTAGAGCTTTTGTGTTTGTAGTTTTGTACTAATTTATGATTAGTGGTTTCTTTGTTGTTTAAAAACAAAAAAAAGGGGATGGCATGTGTAGAGTGGCGCTTGGCTGGCGGCGTGGGTGTGGTGGCGCTTGGCTGGCGGTGTGTGTGGGGTGGCGCTTGGCTGGCGGTGTGTGTGGGGTGGCGCTTGGCTGGCGGTGTGTGTGGGGTGGCGCTGGGCTGGCGGTGTGTGTGGGGTGGTGCTGGGCTGGCGGTGTGTGTGGGGTGGCGCTTGGCTGGTGGTGTGGGTGGGGTGGCGCTTGGCTGGCAGTGCCGGCCAAACGCCAGTCCACACACTCATCAGCTGGTGTGATTGCTGTATCAGGCATGTGGGCGTATGAAAGTGATGGGCCCTTGACTGGCGCTGTCTGTGGATGCGAGTCTTGTAATGTGCTGGGCCCGTGGCTGGCGGCGTGAATGGTCTAGTGCATGTCATGTATGAAAGGTGTGTGAATGGACTGTAAAGCGGTTGGTGCCTTGTCGTGGCTTTACAGCTCACGAGCTGTGAGTCATTGGTTCAGTTTTTTGGCCTTTCAGTTATTACCAGTGCATTTCACTTTTGTGAAATCTCTTGTTAATAAAATTTGATCTACTGAACCATCACTCACCCTCGTGCCAAATCCAACCAGTATGTGTGGTACAAATGACAAAACCTGCTCCGCTGTAATCAGGCGTCGCAGCACACTTGAGACACGCTAGGTGCCTCAGGTGGGACCCCGATGATGAAGCATGCCACCAACTTGGTTGGTGGGTGAGGGGTCTTCTTCACATAACCTAAGTGTGTTTCTTTTCACAATTTTAGTGTTTGGCACATCACGGACGTATGTGCACACATCAAAGTGATATATTCCAAAAATACCTGTGTTTGGGGGGGAGGGCCCACCTATGTTTTTGGTCCTGGGTGCGGCCGTCATGTAGGGAAACCTACAAAACCCAGAAACTTTTTAAAACTAGGCACCCCAAGGAGTCTAGGGAGGTGTGGCTTGTGTGGCTCCCCCAACATTTTCTTACCCAGACTCCTCTGTAAACCTCACAATTTGCATAAAAAAGCATATTTTCCTGATTTTTCTTAGTAGGATCACCGCTCCAGCACAAAATTCCTACTCCCCAGTTTTCCCCTCAGTCTCCCAAGTAAAATGACACCTCACTTATGTGGGTCCCCAAAGCAGAGTCCGTCTAAAGATGTATAAAAGAATATGCCCTTATAAACTTGCTGTGCTATCCCTTCTATCCCTTCAGGTTTTGGGCCTTATTATGTTGCAGGCACCTGGGCCACCCACACAAGTGAGGTATCATTTTTATCGGGAGACTTGGGGGAACGCTGGGTGGAAGGAAATTTGTGGCTCCTATCAGATTCCAGAACTTTCTGCCACAGAAATGTGAGGAACATGTGTTTTTTTAGCCAAATTTTGAGGTTTGCAAAGGATTCTGGGTAACAGAACCTGGTCCGAGCCCCGCAAGTCACCCCTCCTTGGATTCCCCTAGGTCTCTAGTTTTCAGAAATGCACTGGTTTGGTAGGTTTCCCTAGGCGCCGGGTGAGCTACAGGCCAAAATCCGCAGGTAGGCACTGTTTTCTCCCAAAATTGTGGATGTGTCCACGTTGCGCTTTGGGGTGTTTCCTGTCGCAGGCGCTAGGCCTACCCACGCAAGTGAGGTATCATTTTTATCAGGAGACTTGGGGGAACGCTGGGTGGAAGGAAATTTGTAGCTCCTCTCAGATTCCAGAACTTTCTGCCACAGAAATGTGAGGAACATGTCTTTTTTTAGCCAAATTTTGAGGTTTGCAAAGGATTCTGGGTAACAGAACCTGGTCCGAGCCCCGCAAGTCACCCCTCCTTGGATCCCCCTAGGTCTCTAGTTTTCAGAAATGCACAGGTTTGGTAGGTTTCCCTAGGTGGCGGCTGAGCTAGAGGCCAAAATCTACAGGTAGTCACTTTGCTAAAAACAGCTCTGTTTTCTGTGATATGTCCACGTTGTGTTTTGGGGCATATCCTGTCGCGGGCGCTAGGCCTACCCACACAAGTGAGGTATCATTTTTATCGGGAGACGTGGGGGAACGCTGGGTGGAAGGAAATTTGTAGCTCCTCTCAGATTCCAGAACTTTCTGCCACAGAAATGTGAGGAACATGTGTTATTTTAGCCAAATTTTGAGGTTTGCAAAGGATTCTGGGTAACAGAACCTGGTCCGAGCCCCGCAAGTCACCCCTCCTTGGATTCCCCTAGGTCTCTAGTTTTCAGAAATGCACAGGTTTGGTAGGTTTCCCTAGGTGGCGGCTGAGCTAGAGGCCAAAATCTACAGGTAGGCACTTCGCAAAAAACACCTCTGTTTTTTTCCAAAATTTAGGATGTGTCCACGTTGCGCTTTGGGGTGTTTCCTGTCGCCGGCGCTAGGCCTACCCACGCAAGTGAGGTATCATTTTTATCGGGAGACTTGGGGGAACGCTGGGTGGAAGGAAATTTGTAGCTCCTCTCAGATTCCAGAACTTTCTGCCACAGAAATGTGAGGGACATGTGTTTTTTTAGCCAAATTTTGAGGTTTGCAAAGGATTCTGGGTAACAGAACCTGGTCCGAGCCCCGCAAGTCACCCCTCCTTGGATCCCCCTAGGTCTCTAGTTTTCAGAAATGCACAGGTTTGGTAGGTTTCCATAGGTGGCGGCTGAGCTAGAGGCCAAAATCTACAGGTAGTCACTTTGCTAAAAACAGCTCTGTTTTCTGTGATATGTCCACGTTGTGTTTTGGGGCATATCCTGTCGCGGGCGCTAGGCCTACCCACACAAGTGAGGTATCATTTTTATCGGGAGACGTGGGGGAACGCTGGGTGGAAGGAAATTTGTGGCTCCTCTCAGATTCCAGAACTTTCTGCCACAGAAATGTGAGGAACATGTGTTTTTTAAGCCAAATTTTGAGGTTTGCAAAGGATTCTGGGTAACAGAACCTGGTCCGAGCCCCGCAAGTCACCCCTCCTTGGATCCCCCTAGGTCTCTAGTTTTCAGAAATGCACAGGTTTGGTAGGTTTCCCTAGGTGGCGGCTGAGCTAGAGGCCAAAATCTACAGGTAGTCACTTTGCTAAAAACAGCTCTGTTTTCTGTGATATGTCCACGTTGTGTTTTGGGGCATATCCTGTCGCGGGCGCTAGGCCTACCCACACAAGTGAGGTATCATTTTTATCGGGAGACGTGGGGGAACGCTGGGTGGAAGGAAATTTGTGGCTCCTCTCAGATTCCAGAACTTTCTGCCACAGAAATGTGAGGAACATGTGTTTTTTTAGCCAAATTTTGAGGTTTGCAAAGGATTCTGGGTAACAGAACCTGGTCCGAGTCCCGCAAATCACCCCTCCTTGGATCCCCCTAGGTCTCTAGTTTTCAGAAATGCACAGGTTTGGTAGGTTTCCCTAGGTGGCGGCTGAGCTAGAGGCCAAAATCTACAGGTAGTCACTTTGCTAAAAACATCTCTGTTTTCTGTGATATGTCCACGTTGTGTTTTGGGGCATATCCTGTCGCGGGCGCTAGGCCTACCCACACAAGTGAGGTATCATTTTTATCGGGAGACGTGGGTGAACGCTGGGTGGAAGGAAATTTGTGGCTCCTCTCAGATTCCAGAACTTTCTGCCACAGAAATGTGAGGAACATGTGTTTTTTTAGCCAAATTTTGAGGTTTGCAAAGGATTCTGGGTAACAGAACCTGGTCCGAGCCCCGCAAGTCACCCCTCCTTGGATCCCCCTAGGTCTCTAGTTTTCAGAAATGCACAGGTTTGGTAGGTTTCCCTAGGTGGCGGCTGAGCTAGAGGCCAAAATCTACAGGTAGTCACTTTGCTAAAAACAGCTCTGTTTTCTGTGATATGTCCACGTTGTGTTTTGGGGCATATCCTGTCGCGGGCGCTAGGCCTACCCACACAAGTGAGGTATCATTTTTATCGGGAGATGTGGGGGAACGCTGGGTGGAAGGAAATTTGTAGCTCCTCTCAGATTCCAGAACTTTCTGCCACAGAAATGTGAGGAACATGTGTTATTTTAGCCAAATTTTGAGGTTTGCAAAGGATTCTGGGTAACAGAACCTGGTCCGAGCCCCGCAAGTCACCCCTCCTTGGATTCCCCTAGGTCTCTAGTTTTCAGAAATGCACAGGTTTGGTAGGTTTCCCTAGGTGGCGGCTGAGCTAGAGGCCAAAATCTACAGGTAGGCACTTCGCAAAAAACACCTCTGTTTTTTTCCAAAATTTAGGATGTGTCCATGTTGCGCTTTGGGGTGTTTCCTGTCGCCGGCGCTAGGCCTACCCACGCAAGTGAGGTATCATTTTTATCGGGAGACTTGGGGGAACGCTGGGTGGAAGGAAATTTGTAGCTCCTCTCAGATTCCAGAACTTTCTGCCACAGAAATGTGAGGGACATGTGTTTTTTAGCCAAATTTTGAGGTTTGCAAAGGATTCTGGGTAACAGAACCTGGCCCGAGCCCCGCAAGTCACCCCTCCTTGGATCCCCCTAGGTCTCTAGTTTTCAGAAATGCACAGGTTTGGTAGGTTTCCCTAGGTGGCGGCTGAGCTAGAGGCCAAAATCTACAGGTAGTCACTTTGCTAAAAACAGCTCTGTTTTCTGTGATATGTCCACGTTGTGTTTTGGGGCATATCCTGTCGCGGGCGCTAGGCCTACCCACACAAGTCAGGTATCATTTTTATCGGGAGACGTGGGGGAACGCTGGGTGGAAGGAAATTTGTGGCTCCTCTCAGATTCCAGAACTTTCTGCCACAGAAATGTGAGGAACATGTGTTTTTTTAGCCAAATTTTGAGGTTTGCAAAGGATTCTGGGTAACAGAACCTGGTCCGAGCCCCGCAAGTCACCCCTCCTTGGATCCCCCTAGGTCTCTAGTTTTCAGAAATGCACAGGTTTGGTAGGTTTCCCTAGGTGGCGGCTGAGCTAGAGGCCAAAATCTACAGGTAGTCACTTTGGTAAAAACAGCTCTGTTTTCTGTGATATGTCCACGTTGTGTTTTGGGGCATATCCTGTCGCGGGCGCTTGGCCTACCCACACAAGTGAGGTATCATTTTTATCGGGAGACGTGGGGGAACGCTGGGTGGAAGGAAATTTGTAGCTCCTCTCAGATTCCAGAACTTTCTGCCACAGAAATGTGAGGGACATGTGTTTTTTTAGCCAAATTTTGAGGTTTGCAAAGGATTCTGGGTAACAGAACCTGGTCCGAGCCCCGCAAGTCACCCCTCCTTGGATCCCCCTAGGTCTCTAGTTTTCAGAAATGCACAGGTTTGGTAGGTTTCCCTAGGTGGCGGCTGAGCTAGAGGCCAAAATCTACAGGTAGTCACTTTGCTAAAAACAGCTCTGTTTTCTGTGATATGTCCACGTTGTGTTTTGGGGCATATCCTGTCGCGGGCGCTAGGCCTACCCACACAAGTGAGGTATCATTTTTATTGGGAGACGTGGGGGAACGCTGGGTGGAAGGAAATTTGTAGCTCCTCTCAGATTCCAGAACTTTCTGCCACAGAAATGTGAGGAACATGTGTTTTTTTAGCCAAATTTTGAGGTTTGCAAAGGATTCTGGGTAACAGAACCTGGTCCGAGCCCCGCAAGTCACCCCTCCTTGGATTTCCCTAGGTCTCTAGTTTTCAGAAATGCACAGGTTTGGTAGGTTTCCCTAGGTGCCGGCTGAGCTAGAGGCCAAAATCTACAGGTAGGCACTTCGCAAAAAACACCTCTGTTTTTTTCCAAAATTTAGGATGTGTCCACGTTGCGCTTTGGGGTGTTTCCTGTCGCCGGCGCTAGGCTTACCCACGCAAGTGAGGTATCATTTTTATCGGGAGACTTGGGGGAACACTGGGTGGAAGGAAATTTGTAGCTCCTCTCAGATTCCAGAACTTTCTGCCACAGAAATGTGAGGAACATGTGTTTTTTTAGCCAAATTTTGAGGTTTGCAAAGGATTCTGGGTAACAGAACCTCGTCCGAGCCACACAAGTCACCCCTCCTTGGATTCCCCTAGGTCTCTAGTTTTCAGAAATGCATAGGTTTGGTAGGTTTCCCTAGGTGGCGGCTGAGCTAGAGGCCAAAATCTACAGGTAGTCACTTTGCTAAAAACAGCTCTGTTTTCTGTGATATGTCCACGTTGTGTTTTGGGGCATATCCTGTCGCGGGCGCTAGGCCTACCCACACAAGTGAGGTATCATTTTTATCGGGAGACGTGGGGGAACGCTGGGTGGAAGGAAATTTGTGGCTCCTCTCAGATTCCAGAACTTTCTGCCACAGAAATGTGAGGAACATGTGTTTTTTTAGCCAAATTTTGAGGTTTGCAAAGGATACTGGGTAACAGAACCTGGTCCGAGCCCCGCAAGTCACCCCTCCTTGGATCCCCCTAGGTCTCTAGTTTTCAGAAATGCACAGGTTTGGTAGGTTTCCCTAGGTGGCGGCTGAGCTAGAGGCCAAAATCTACAGGTAGTCACTTTGCTAAAAACAGCTCTGTTTTCTGTGATTTGTCCACGTTGTGTTTTGGGGCATATCCTGTCGCGGGCGCTAGGCCTACCCACACAAGTGAGGTATCATTTTTATCGGGATACGTGGGGGAACGCTAGGTGGAAGGAAATTTGTGGCTCCTCTCAGATTCCAGAACTTTCTGCCACAGAAATGTGAGGAACATGTGTTTTTTTAGCCAAATTTTGAGGTTTGCAAAGGATTCTGGGTAACCGAACCTGGTCCGAGCCACACAAGTCACCCCTCCTTGGATTCCCCTAGGTCTCTAGTTTTCAGAAATGCACAGGTTTGGTAGGTTTCCCTAGGTGGCGGCTGAGCTAGAGGCCAAAATCTACAGGTAGTCACTTTGCTAAAAACAGCTCTGTTTTCTGTGATGTGTCCACGTTGTGTTTTGGGGCATATCCTGTCGCGGGTGCTAGGCCTACCCACACAAGTGAGGTACCATTTTTATCGGGAGACTTGGGGGAACATAGATTAGCAAAACAAGTTCTATTGCCCCTTGTCTTTCTCTACATTTTTTCCTTCCAAATATAGGAGTGTGTGTAAAAAAGACATCTATTTGAGAAATTCCCTGTAATTCACGTGCTACTATGGTCACCCCGGAATTCAGAGATGTGCAAATAACCACTGCTCCTCAACACCTTATCTTGTGCCCTTTTTGGAAATGCAAAGGTTTTCTTGATAGCAATTTTTTACTCCTTATATTTCAGCAAATGAATTGCTGTATACCCGGTATAGAATGAAAACGCACTGCAGGGTGCAGCTCATTTATTGGCTCTGGGTTCCTCGGGTTCTTGATGAACCTACAAACCCTATATATCCCCGCAACCAGAGGAGTCCAGCAGACGTAACGGTATATTGCTTTCGATAATCTGACATTGCAGGGAAAAGTTACAGAGTAAAAAGTAGAGAAAAATTGATGTTTTTTTCACCTCAATTTCAATATTTTTCTTTTTCAGCTGTTATTTTCTGTAGGAAACCCTTGTAGGATCTACACAAATGACCCCTTGATGAATTCAGAATTTTGTCTACTTTTCAGAAATGTTTAGGTTTCTGGGATCCAGCATTGGTTTCATGACCATTCCGGTCACTGACTGGAAGGAGGCTGAAAGCACAAAAAATTGCACAAATGGGGTATGCCCCAGTACAATGCCAAAATTGTGTTGAAAAATTGGGTTTTCGGATTCAAGTCTGCCTGTTCCTGAAAGCTGGGAAGCTGCTGAGTTTAGCACCGCAAACCCTTTGTTGATGCCATTTTCAGGGGAAAAACCACAAGCCTTCTTCTGCAGCCCCTTTTTCCAATTTTTTTGAAAAAAACGAAATTTTCACTGTATTTTGGCCAATTTCTTGGCCTCCTTCAGGGGAACCCACAAAGTCTGGGTACCTTTAGAATCGCTAGGATGTTGGAAAAAAAGGACGCAAATTTGGCTTGGTTAGCTTATGTGGACAAAAAGTTATGAGGGCCTAAGCGCGAACTGCCCCAAATAGGCAAAAAAAGGCCTGGCACAGGAGGGGGAAAAAGCCTGGCAGCGAAGTGGTTAAAGAGTGTGTGTGTATTTTATTGTTATGACATAGTAGCAATACATATTTTCTAAAGAACTATACATAACTAGAAATATACACATAATCTGAAAAAAATATTTATCAACATAGGCATATGCAGTCCATAGTTGTTTGAATATGGTGGTTATCAAGGAAAGAGCCAACTCTTGAGTAGTTTTCTGAAGACAAGAAAGTTATCTGTGGCTCTTATAGTTGGGGGTAATGAATTCCATAGTTTGGCTGCTTGAACGGAGAAGGATGTACCACCTGTAGTCTTTCTCTTGTATGGTGGTGTTCTAAGGCCGGGTGCCAATCTTGAGCGGAGATTTCTTTGTTGGATGTATTTGGTTATTTTGTTTCTGATAAAAAGCGGTCTTGTTCCATGTATAGCTTTGTGGGTGATACAAAGCAGCTTGAAAGTGCATCTTCTGGCAACGGGTAACCAGTGTAGTGCTCTCAAGAACTGTAACACAACACAGCTCCTTGCTCTGCGTTACATTACATTTTAAGCTGGAAGGTGTTCCATGGGTGAAACAAGAGCAAAAGTACAAATGTTTGTAAACCTCGAATTGCATCAAATCAGTACACCTTCCAGATGATGGCAAAATGTGTTTTCTGTATCACACACAGAAAGAGGAAAATGTCTCTGTGGATTGTTTTTTTTTAGATTCTTTTTGTGCAGAGAGGTAATCTTTCCTGGACAAAAGCAATCTTGCCTGTAGTACAGGCATCCTTGCATTATGGTGCAAGGGTGTCTGCATTGGTGCTAGGCTGCCTGAATGGTGCCAGTATAAGGAGAGACGAGAAATGCTTCATATCTTTGTAAATGCAGAGCATTTCTGTGTTCTCACCTTCGTGAACGCAGCACAGCAAGTTCACTTGCAGTTTATGTTGCATGAAATAATAGTAAATATTCCTCCAGATGTATTAAATATAATTAATACAAATCTTAGTATGCAATTTGTCAATGTGTATCACTTTATAAAAGATGTATTGGACCTTTTTTCAATACTGCATTCCGATTTAAAAGTTAAGATACTGCCCCTTTTGAGCAGATTCTCAACCAAGTATTAAAAATGAAAATCTACTTGCAGGTGCATGACAGAATGCTATAGGTGCTTGTACCTCTTATACTTTTTTATTGAGTTATTACAAAATAACACGTGGAAGAAACTGGGTTTATGGTTGTGGGAGGTGGAAGACCCACTCAAGCAATAACCACTATTCTTGTCAGGGTCATCCACTAAAGTCACTAAATTAAACCATGGTTAACACTGGTTTTTTGGCACAAAGAAGTCAAGCTTAGCTTAGAGGCAATCTGCAAAGTATTTATGCAGCACTCAAACAGTAATAATGTGACAACACAATAAAAAATTCCAGACCAAATTAGTAATATAGTCAAATTTTAAAACATAAAAAGATACCCGAACAACAAAAATCCAATTGTTAGTTACAGAGATACGCAATTTTAAAGTTTATTGCATTGGTTCCCAACCTGTGGTCCGGGGACCCCTGGGGGTCCGCAAAGCCTCCTCTGGGGGTCCGTGACAGCTTAGAAAATTAAACAATATTAACAGATTAGGTCCCCAGTTTATAATAATGACTTAGTGGGAGGTCCCCGAACTCCAATAATGAGTCAGTGGGAGTCCCCGGGTTCCAGTAATCATGAAGTGGGGGTCCACAGAAGTCAAAAGGTTGGGAACCACTGGTTTATTGTGAAAATAGTGATTAAAAGCACAAAATGCCACTAGGAGTCATCTGGTCATACTACAATAATGAAGTATGCTATTCCATAGAGGGGTAGAGCTAGTAAGATGGTAGCAGCATGAATTCACAGCTCCAAACCGGCCCGCATATATCCTGGGACAATTATGACACAGGGCACCTCCGTGACCAGGGTATCGGTTCCTGAAGGCCGGCCAGGCATAGTACATCATTTCATCATTTGGGGGCTGGCGGTGGCCTCCCTCTAGGCATAAAATGTGTATGAGATAGCAGAGGAGTGATGGCAGCTGGCCCAGCCAACATGGCAGTGCTGCTATAGAGCTGAGCTGCCCCAGCAGACTGCTGTGAACGAGAGTGCAGTGCCTAAGACCAAGCCTGCTCACCTAGAGAACCACGAGCAGGGTGGAGGGAGCAGCTTGGTGCTAACCCCCCAGCAGCGCAGCTGTGGGGCCCCTGCCAGGCTGCACTTGGAGCGGGCACAAGAGAGGAGGTGAGGAGGGGTCGCATGGCGGGTGGGCCTGAATGGATTTGGAGGCCTGAGTGGACATCCTCCATTCCATGCCTGAAGGGATTAAACAAACGGGGACCCCAACCCTCCAAGAAAAAGTCCGCCTAGCGGGGGTCCTCCGTGACAGAGCTGCTATGACACTGTACACATCTACCTGGCCTGGACCTGGCCAGACGTAAAAACCTGTGCAGGTGAGGAAGGGACAGCGCCTTTGCATGGTGACAGGACCTAGGGCGCAGTGCCTTGGTACCTTAATGTGGGGGACCACTGGGCCTTTCTAGAGCTCTTGATGATATTGCTCAGGGGCAAACAGAGTGCACAGAGTCCCGGCCCGACCTCTGGCACCAGGGAGACCATCCAGACCAGTGGTGACTAAGCTACTGCACATGAGGGGCCAAGTTCTACTGCTGCAGAAGGCACAGGAAGTTGGTGGAAAATGGGAGAGTCAATATGTTCCCTGATTGTACAGCAGTGTAAGCTAAATGGGTGTCTTACCTGGAGGTGAAGAAAATGTTCTGAGGGTAAGGAATCTGGTATTCTTTGTTGTTTCCATCACAATTGAAGATAATGGGGGATGGCTGCACCCATTTCTGCCTATACCACGACGAAGCTTGGACCTGGCTTGAAAATGATAAATCCAGAAACAATGGACCTAGAACTGAAGAATCCAAACCACCACGCCACTGTAGGAAGAGACAATGCTCCAGAGACAGACCCCTGAACAACCAAGTGACAAAATCCACACAACAGAAAGCGCATCAGGGGAAGAGAGTGGCGCCCCAGGCTGCAGCATCCCTAATGGAGACAATTGACCTAGATTTGGTCATTAGCTCACTGAGAGAGACCTCCCACATGACGCCACAAACGTCAGGATACATTATTTATCAGGTGGTGCCTCTGCAACCTGGAGATGACCTTTAAAGGAAAGCGGCTAACTGTTTGCAGGCCAGGGCCGATCATGGCAATCCAGGTGATCCATTGCAGACCCACAAATGCCCTACCCCCCAATCATCCATGGGCCCAAGCGGAAGAGTGATGAAGATAGAACTCCAAATATTGCTTTTGCTGGTTTGGGTGTCCAGCCGTTGCTTTGCTGCTCAGGGGAAGGGGATTTGGGTTTTGTTTGTTACTGTTGCTGATGCCCCTGGTCTCTGGTGCGTGGCTGTGACATTGCAGTGTTCATGGGGATGATGTGTGGGTGAGGGAGACACATTCATAGGAAATGTTTAATTACAAATGTATGGTACCCACCTCTTAAACTGATATCTTGGAACATTCGGGGATGGGCTCAACATCCAAACAACATATAATCCTGCCCTACATGAAGAGGAGAGAGGTCCACGTTGCCATGTTGCAGGAATCCCACCTTACTAAGATCAAAGTTGACTGCCTCCGCAGATGCTGACAGGGGCAATTATATGCCACTACCTTTTCTGCCGATGCACGGGGAGGAATGGTGTGGGTACGGGCAGGAGTGCCCTTTGAGACCACCTCAGTACATACAGACAAGGACGGCCACTATGTGTTGGTGGAGGGACGACTTGGTATATACACTCCCCACCAGGACCAAGTCCCTTTCCTACATGCCCTATCTGCCTGAATGGTACACTTCCCTGATGGCCCCAATCTCTGAGGGGCCACTTCAACAGCATTTTTGACCAGAAATGGAACACTCCATTCCCCCACCACGAGGTGCGACGACCATCAGGGTGGCAGTGGGACTGACATCATGGGTATCCCAAAGGGGCATGGAAGATGTCTGACACACCCAATACCCACATAGTAAAAAATACTCATATTATTTCCACCTCTATCATTTACACACTAGGACAGACCATATGGTCTGCTCCACGTGTCTCAGTGGCACTTTTACACAAGCTGAGTACCCGGGTCGCCCGGTGTCTGAGCACAGCCCACTGATACTGATGATACAGACAACAGAGAAACACCCTCCAATCCCAATGTGGTGTCTATATTCTAAGGTGATGGAGGACAAGGTCTTCCAGGACACATTAAAGACCTAAGTGACGGAATACTTATCACTAAATCCGGGGACAGCTTCCAACAGGAGAAATTAGTGGGAAACCCTAAGGGTGGTAGTGAGGAGGCATTGTTTTAGACAAACAGTGGGGATCCAGAAGGACCTAGAAACCAACCTTATCCGTCTTGAAACAGACCTATGCAAATGGGAAGCTATACTGGGTGCTGACCCAAATGCCAAACAATTATTAATAGAAACCTGAGAGCTCCACAACGCAGCATTGGAACATCTCAGTTGCCATGATCATAAAGCCTAAACGAGTAAGGCACACAAGGAGGAGGGGAAGGTGGGGAAGTTCCTGGACTGGTTGATCCTTGTGGATGGCAGAGGCACACCAGTTACCCACTTGATATTCAGAGCTGGCACACCACTGTTTTCACCCATACACATCAATGAAGAGTTAAGATCTTATTATATGTCCCTGCCACTGAGTGTGCTTGAGGTAATTGTGTGGTTTCCTGGAGGGTCTGCGCCCCCCAGAGGATGCTTTCTGAGTCAGATCAGGAAGCCATTGGAGCACCGATGGACACTCAAGAGGTTAAAGCTGCTATTACATCCCTGGTGTCAGGAAAAAACCCCGGGAACAGATGGGCTCCACTGGAATTCTTTAAGTGGTTCAGAGGGTCCCTGTTGCTGGGACTCACAAAGTTGTACACAGAGGCCCATGACAAAGGAGAATTGCCACCTTCTAATAGGAAGGCTTGGTGATAACCATCCTTAAAAGTACAGAAGCCGACGCGACGGTCTCCGACTCCCAAGTGCTTTTATGCTCAACACTGAAGTTAAAGTGCTCAGCAAGGCACTGCCCACTAGATTGCTCCCCTATTTGAAGACCCTCATCCACAAAGACCAGAATGGGTTCATACCCACCCGTAGTATATCACACAATCTATGAAGGCTCTACTCACTACTTTACAATAATATACACCCACGAGACCCAGCACCAGTCAATAGACCTAGAAAAGGCCTTTGATATAGTGAGCTGGGACGACCTCATGGCTATCAATTTACAAATGGGACTTGGGCTTGATTGGGCTAGATGGGTCAACTTACTTTAGTTCCCACACCACCGTGAGAGTCAAGACTGGGCATACGATTTCAGAGGGCTATAAAATCTACAGGGGGACCAGGCAGGGTTGCCCACTATCGCACCTAATGTTTGACATAGCCATAGAACTGCTGGCAGAGAGGTTCAGGGCAAGGGGTTGTGTGTGCGGGGTGCTCAGAGGGGGAGTCCCCCACATTGCCATGGGTGCTCCATCTGCTGGAAGACTTTGGAAGATACTCTGGCCTATGTCTGAAACAACGGAAGACTTGTGATTTCCCGATAGTGGAAAGGGTGCCATAGTTGCTCTCCTGCCCTGACAATGCGACTTGGGCCCCTTGTACTTTCCGCTACTTAGGAAATTCAGATTTATCATGAACTGCAAGATTTCTGGGAGGTCAACCTGGGTGGGGCATGCCATACACTGAAGGCAGCGGTGGCATTTTGGCATTCATGGCGCAAATTGCTCTTTCAAACATGGTGATGCTTCCCCGGCTCATTTATAATTTTACTAACTATAGGAAGGTGGTTTTCTTCTAGCGTGGTTACCCGCATTTTTGACCTGTTTGTCAGTGTTTGACAGTGTGTTTTTATTGCCTCGCTAGGAACCTGCTAGTCAGGACCCCAGTGCTCATAGTTTGTGGCCTATGGGTTATCAGTATACTTGACTGAGTCACTGGACGTCTGCTAACCAGAACTTCAGTGCTTATGCTCTCTCTGCTTACCAAATTTGTCACTATAGTTTAGTGACTCCATGTTCCAATTCAGATTGGCACACTAGATCCTGGTATATGGTACCTAGGTACCCAGGGCATCGGGGTTCCAGGAGATCCTTATAGGCTGCAGCATTTGTTTTGCCACCCATAAGGATCACTCCTTCAGGATTGCCACTGCAGCCTGAGTGAAATAGTGCACACACTGTTTCACAGCCATTTTCACTGCACCAGGTAACTTATAAGTCAGCTATATGCATAACCTTCAATTAATGAAGACTAGGTGCAAAGTTACTCTGTGTGACGGCACCTTTGCACTAGCAAAGGTGCCCCCCATGTTGTCCAGGACCTATTTCCCAGACTTTGTGAGTGCAGGGTTACCATTATAAGTGTGCACTACATATATGTGAATACATATAAGTAGCTTCACAATGGTAACTCCGAATATGGCCATGTGAAGAGTCTAGGATTGTGAAATTGAACCCCCAATCAAAATCTGGTATTTGGGGACCAATTCCATGCACACTGGGGGCTCCAGCATGGACCACCAGTACTGCTAAACCAGCTCTCTGAGGATTCCAATGCAGCCCCAGCTGCTGCCACCTCACAGACAGGTTTCTGCCTTCTGGCGACTGAGTAGCTCAATCTCAGGAAGGCAGAACAATGCATTTCCTTTACGAGAGGGGTGTTACACCCTCTCCCATTGGAAATAGGTGTTACAGGCATGGAAGGGGTATTCTCCCAGAGCCTCTGGAAATGCTTTGAAGGGTACAAACTGTATCCTTCTTGCATAATCCAGTCTACACCAGTTCAAGGGACCCCCAGTCCCTGCTCTGGCATGGAACTGGACAAAGGAAAGGGGAGTGACCACTCCCCTGTCCATCACAACCCCAGGGGTGATGCCCAGAGCTCCTCCAGAGTGTTCCTGGTGTTAGCCATCTTGGATTCCAAGGTGTGGGGACCCTCTGGTAGCATATGAGTGGCCAGTGCCAGCAGGTGATGTCAGAGACCCCTCCTGATAAGTGCATACCTGGGTAGGTAGCCAATCCCCCTCTCAGGGCTATTTAAGGTCTCTCCTGTGGGTGTTTACTCAGATTAGGTTTGCAAGACTCCACCAGGACTCCTCTGCATCCTCTGCTTCAGCTTCTGACAGTCTGATCAACCACAGACTGCTCCAAGAACCACTGTAACTGCAACAAAGTATCCAGGAAGGTGACTGTGACCTGCAACTTCAGCTCCAGCCAGCAACCGCAACAGTTTTCAGGTTGTGCACGCTCTGAGGACTGCCTGTCTTCACCCTGCACCAGAAATACCGAAGGAATCTCCTGTGGAGTGACTGAGTCACTTCCCTGCTTCAGCGGGCACCTCTCTGCAATGCTGACAGGTACTCTAGGACTCCTCTCCGGTCGACGAGCATGCTCCCTGGAACACGGGTGGTGGACCAAATTGATCCTGACTGTCCAAAGTTCGAGCTGTCCAAACTTGGCGGCGGTTAGGGCTTGCCTCTCCATGCCAGACAGTACCCCTGTGCATCACATCCTCTGCAGCTCCTTGGGCTACTGTGCACTTCTTCCAAATGTTTTTCATGCACAACATAGCCCAGGTCCCCAGTACTCTATCCTGTGACACTCAGCTCCCTGAGTTGTTCTCCGGAGGCATGGGATCCCTCTGTGTAGTGCTGCGAAAACTGAACTTTGCAACTCCTTTGTCCTCATGTCCTAGGACTCCCGTGGTTGCTGTCTAGTCTTCTGGGGGCTCTCCAAAGTGCTGAGTGCCCCCTCTATCTTCTCAGTCTGAGTTGAGACCCCCAGGTCCCTCCTGGATCTGGGCAGCTCCTCTTTGATGCAAAACACATACTTAAGTGAACCAAGGCTTGTTGACGGAATCCAGTGACGAAAGCAGCCTGCATCCAACGACTCTTCTTTGGTGCATTTCTGTACTTTTCTTCCAAATGGAGATTCCACTTTTGCACCGTCTCCTAGGTGGGCAGGGGCTCCTGTTCTTCCAGGACTCTTCATCTACTTCTGGACTTGGTCTCCTCTCTTCACAGTTTTCAGGTCCAAGAATCAATTGTTGGTTTCTTGCAGTCTTGCTTGGTTCTTGCATAAAGTTCACCACAACTTCAAGTTTGTATTGAGGAAGCTTGCTGTACTTTACTCCTGTTTTCCTGGGCTTTGGGGTGAAGTATTTTACTTACCTTACACTACACTTGCCTAGGGGGGAATCTGACTTTTGCATTACACTATTTTAGTATATGGTTTGTGTTGCCTCTAGGCCCATTGCAATCTATTGTGTTTTTCACTGTTTGCACTATTCTATGATTGTTTACTTACCTGATTTTGGTTACTAATGTATATATTGTGTATAATACTTACCTCCAGAAGATATTTTTGGCCTTATGTCACTAAAATGAAGTACCTTTATTTTTGGTAACATTGAGTATTGTCTTTTATTGTGTATAACTACTGTGTGACTATAGTGGTATTGCAAGAGCTTTGCATGTCTCCTAGTTCAGCCTTGGCTTCTCTCCTACAGCTACCCCTAGACAGCCTAAGCTGCTAGACACTGCCTACAATTCACTAATAAGGGCTAACTGGACCTGGTATAAGGTGTGAGTACCTTAGGTACCCACTACAAACCAGGCCAGCCTCCTACATTGGTGGTGCAGTGCAGGATAAGTATTGGTGCTTTTCACAAGAAAAGTGTACTCCAATACATAGAGCTATATACAATTATACCAAGCAGTCACGTTTTCACTTCCAAAAAGTTTTTCAATTTTTTAAAAAACTTTTGAGAAGTTCTGAAAAGTTTTTTCTTTTCCTCTAAGTAGTTAGGTAAAATAGTTTGCTTACTTCTTACTCTTCTCCCTAACTTTTTCTTCACTGTGTCTTTTATTGAATATACCCCCATGGTTACCAAGACCACTTATGAAAATCTAAATTCCAAAGTCTGAGGGGGCTCTGCTTAGAAAGAAGCTTAGAGATGGATTGGGAAGAACCCCCAAAAAGGGTTTCCTCTTGAATCTCTTCTTACAAGATGACCAGGGGCATCCTCATGGTCATAAACATTCAGAAAGGGATTTAGAGGGAGATTGTGACCAGGTAGATTCAGGAGAGGGTCCTGAAGATGCAGAGGAGGGTCCTTTCACAGATCTTTCTCTCAACAAACCACCTAGTGTAGCTGGTAGTGGGAAGGGGACACACACAAGTAGGGCACCCTTCACCACTAGAAGCCAGGTCAATAGGGTTACACAAGTTAGGGAAAGATCAACCTCTGCTCACTCCAATGTCACTTCTGTGTCAGAAGTGTCCCACACATCCAACCTGAGGACCATTCCCTAGATAGGGAACTCCGAAAGCTGAGGTTGGAGGAGGCTAGACTGAGACTACAGCAGCAACAGTTGGCCTTAGATAAGGAATCCCTAGCTGAGGAAAGGGAAACACAGGGGTTGGGGTTAGTTCCCAATGGTCGCAGCAGACTTAACAGTTTCAGAAGAAATGAGGTCAGGGAGAACAACATTAACTCCAGAAACCTACATAAAATTGTTCCCCCATACAATGTGGGAGATGATATTCAAAAGTGATTTGCTGCACTTGAGAGGGCCTGTAAGGTTGAAAGGGCCACTCAGAAGCAGTAGGCTGTTATACTTTGGCTGTCCTTCTCTGACAAAGGGAGGGGCAGACTCCTCACTGTTAGGGAGGAGGATGCAGACAACTACAACATTTTAAAGAATGCACTCATTGATGGATTTGGGTTCACCACAGAGCAGTACAGAATAAAGTTCAGGGAAAGCAAGAATGAATCTTCACACAATTGGGTTGACTTTGTGGACTGTTCAGTGAAAGCTTTAGAGGGTAGGTTACATGGCAGTAAAGTGTCTGATTAACAGGGCCTGTATAATCTGATTTTGAGAGAGCATATATTGAATAGTTGTGTGTCTGACTTGTTACACCAGTATCTTGTGGACTCAGATCTGACCTCTCCCAAAGATGAGGGAAAGAAGACAAACAAATGGTTCAGAACAAGGGTGAGCAGAAAAGCACCTACAGCGGGTGACAAAGAAAAGAAGAAAGATGGTGAAAAAATCTCAGGACAAGCATGGGGACAAACGTAAACACAAAGATCCTCCTTCATGTCCTTAACACACCTCTGGGGGTGGGGATAAATCATCTTCCTCTTCTTCTCACTCTACACACAATAAAAAGGCCTTGTGCTATGTGTGCAGAGGTAAAGGCCGTAGGCCAGGGGATGAGTCCTGCCCAGGTAAAGCCCCTGAGCCTACCACCACTAACACATCAACTTTAAACTCTAGTGCCCCTAGCAGTAGCAAAACTTGATGTCACCTGCACAACACCTCCTTGGACAGAAGTACTAGGTTACTGATGTCAATAACTCCACATTGGTGGTCATTCCAAGTTTGGCGGGCGGCGCTTGCCGCCGCCAAACTTACGCCGCCACTTGGCCGCTCCGCGGTCAAAAGACCGCGGGGGCCATTCAGACTTTCCCGCTGGGCCAAGGGAGCGCCCGCCGGCCCAGCGGGAAAGGCCCTGCAACACAGAAGCCGGCTCCGAATGGAGCCGGCGGTGTTGCAGAGGTGCGACGGGTGCAGTTTCAGACCATGAAAATCATGCTGGGGCCCTGTTAGGGGGTCCCTGCACTGCCCATGCCAGTGGCATGGGCAGTGCAGGGGCCCCCAGGGGCCCCATGACACCCATTCCCGCCATCCTGTTCCTGGCGGTAAAAACCGCAAGAAACAGGCTGGCGGGAAGGGGGTCGGAATCCCCATGGCGGCGCTGCTTGCTTCCCAGCTGGGGGAAATCCGGCGGGAAACCGCCGTACCCGGCTGGGCGACCGCGGCTGTAGTGCAACTCAGTTGGGGTGGAGTTACTGGCCCAAAGCTGGTGGTGGTATTACCTTGTTTACCTGTAGACTATCTCTTAGGTAATGACCTAGAGGCCTCAGGTTGGGCTGAGGTAGAGTTTAGGACCCATGCATCCATGCTAGGTATCCCTGAGAAATTGCTTCTTCTCATTTCTGGTGAAATGAAAAATAAAGAAGAGAAAGAGTCCTGCAGTCTCAGGATCCTTCTCACCCAACAGGTAAAAAGGGTATAAAGTATCCCTTCCCTCCCAACACTAAGGATACCATTCCTGTGGTGGGAGAGACCTCTCCTGGGGTGGAACCTGTACCAAGGGAGCCCACAGCTACCACAGTTGAATTCCCAGAGGTAAAAGTATCTCTCTATGGAACTACTAAACCAGATGTGCAAAATTGCACTGTTTTAGTACATTTGGAGCAACCCTCCAGCCCTCCCGGAGAAACTTTAGTGCAGCAGCCATGCAATACCTCTGGACTTATAGGACAGCAGCCCTGTCCTTGTGTGGAGCGTATATGACAGCAGCCTTGCCCTGCCCCACACCAAGAGAAACAGCAACCCTATTCTCTCTTTCAGCCATATGGATAAACTTTTTGCCCCGCTATGGCCTTCTTGAGACACCATCCCTATCTAGCATTCCCATCCTTAGGACAGCAGCCCTGTCTTGACATAGGATCAGTAGAACAGTTACACTGCCACACTTTAAACTCTCATAGTTTGTGGCTTATATGTGTTGTCAGTAAGCTTGACTGTGTCACTGGAGTTCTGCTAACCAGAACTCCAGTACTTATGCTCTCTCTGTTTACCAAATTTGTGACTATAGTTTAGGGACTCCATATTCCAATTCAGATTGGCACACTGGATACCCCTTATAAGTCCCTAGTATATAGTACCTAGGTATCCAGGGCATTGGGGTTGCAGGAGATCCTTATGGGCTGCAGCATTTCTTTTGCCACCCATAAGGAGCATACACAAACAATCCTTCAGGACTGTCACTGCAGCACACACTATTTCACAGCCATTTCATCTATCATCTAACATAACCTATCATCAGCTGCATAAAAAGTATATGATAAAAAATATGGAGCTCAAACCGATCAAAGGTTACAATAAGTGTGGTGACGTGTTTGCATGCAGTAGAAATAGAAGGGCCTGCACAAAGGTTGACTGGTTTTCCCACTGTTGCTTACTTCTGTGTTTGGTTGCTATACTGATGTTGACAAGGTGAAATGTTTGCCCAGGTGGTATTAGCATGTTTCAAATCACAAACTAATCCTATTAAAAAAGTGACATTATGCTGCATAATTTGCCTTTTCTTGCTGCATAATCTAGTCACCCCTATTGCATAATTTGGACCAGTGACCCTGGTGATAGCACTGAGTTTTCACAAGGAGCGTGCCTCATCACTAGGTTGCATGAGCTTGTATATGTGTGAGAAAACAGGGCTGATTGCAAAATCCCCCTGAATTTTTCCCATATTTTTCACTTTTGCTGGTGTTTTCCTGACTCTGATGGTGCCCTGGGTACCGCTATCCAGTCTAATTTGCATATAAAATGAGTATGCAAATTAGGCTAATTATAATTGGCTAAGTCAATTTACCTATAAGTCCCTAGTATATGGTAGGGCATGTAGGTTTACGGACCCCAGCATAGGTGGTACACCTATAGGTGCACTGCTGAGGTGTCATTTTAAAGGCAGGCCTGCCTTTGCTGGCTGCTTTTAAATTAAAGTTACATGCAAATTTGACTTTAGAATTAAAAGTAGTTACAAAGTCTTAAACTAACTTCTTTTTACATATAAGTCACCCCTAAGGTGTACCCTATGTGCTCCTAGGTGGGCTGCCATGTAACTATAAGCAGGGATCTTTTAAAAATAATTTCAGGTGAGGTAAAACAGCCAAATTCGTTTTTCCCTCTTTGTAGTGAATGCCCACTACAGACTAGAATGGTGAAACTTTATTTTAATTTATGAAGTCCCCTTAAGTGACAGATAGCACACGTTTGGTATCAAATTAATTGTTATAATAAATCCCACAACTTACAATTGTTGGATTTACAATAACTTGTTTAGGTAAAGTGTCTTAAAATTTTCCTGAAAAGTTGCCAACTTAGCCTGCAGTGTTTTGCTGCTTTGCTCTGATGGGCCAGCCTCTGGCAGCCTAGCCAGGCTGCCTTGAAGAGGTGTGAAATGGCCTGGCTTAACACAAAGAGATGTGCCTGGGGGAGAAGATCTTCCCTCAGCAGATGGAGAGGCAGGAAGGGGGGCTGCCAAACTGGTCTTCAAAAGAAGGGAAGGACATTTGAAGAAACCCAGCACCTCCCTCACATCCTCCAAACCCAGACAATTGGGTACCCCCCTGATTTGATTAGGAGAGGGCAGGTGAAGGGTGTGTTTAAGATTTTTAGCCACACCAGTGGGTGGGCTCAGCCAGATGTAACCTCCAAAAATTACTTTCAGCCATGATGGATTTTTGAGGAATGTTGCTCCCTGGGATTGATTATTGTCACACTTCCCAGAAAGTGGTCATCACAGGGGAAAGGACCCTGCAACTGACTGGAGAACCAGCCCCCCCTGTTTTTCAACCAGGAGCAAGGATAAAACTGGTATACCTGCACCCACACCTCAGATCCCTACCAGGAAGAACTACAGGAGAAGAATGACTGCCCTGCTGGACCCCTGACCTACACTTGGACACTGCACTCTGGAGGACTGCACCAGCCGCACACTTGGGCTCTACCACAAGAAGGACTTTGCCTGGCTTCAATTGGTTCAAGGAGGGACTCCCTGTTTGCTATGGTTAAAAACTTGCTAACCAGAGTCCCCTGCACCAAATCCTCAAGACACTGACCAGCTGACCATTGTACAGTGACCAAAAAAGAGTTTGTGCCAGGTGCATTCTGGGAGTTGTGGTCCGCACCCTTAAGGAGTATCTCAGAGCTAATGGAACCTTGGGGTGAGTTGTGGACCGCAAAAGAACCTTAAAGCAACATCTGGAAGAAGATCCAGAAGAGAAGTTTTGGAGAACTTTTGTAAAAAAAGCTCCATAAAGGGTTCAACCTGCCATAGCAACTCTAGCTGTCTTGCCTCAACTGCAACCCAGCCTGACTTGCAGGTTCGTCTTGGTAGAGAAAATCTCTGAAAAAGTGACTAAGTCTGAACGTAGAAAGGTGACCGGGACCTCCCTGGCAGTGTATCCAAAGAGGGCTCCAGGGATGTTGGATCAAGATTCAGGTTTGCCCCGGTTGAAGGATTTTCACCTCGAAAAAAACGACTAAGTCAGAACGTAAAAATCTCCATGAGGGCTCCTGCAACGCGTATCCGAGGAAGAGTTCCAGGAGGTCAGATTTGACTGGCGACTTAGTCCCGCTGAAGAAAATCTTCAAGAAAACGACTAAGTCCGAAGGTAAACTTTTGACCGAGGCCTCCCGCGAGCTGTAGCCGAGCAGGGCCCCATGGTGGTTGGCCTCAAACTTTGGCTTTGTGCTGGTCGAAGTGCGACCATATGACCAGATTGGCGCTATTTGTTTCTAAGCGCTAAAAAGCATTAATTCTTTAAAAATTCATATCTCCCGTTCCCCTTATCCTATTTTAATTGTTTTGGTGTCATTTTAAAGATAAAAACATAATCTATGTTAATGAATTGGTGTGGGATTTACATTGTGTTTTGTGTGTTACTTATTGCCTATTTTGTGATTTTTACACGCTTTACACTTTGTCTCCTAAATTAAGCCTTGTCACTCGTTGCCAAGCTGCCAAGGGTTGAGTTGGGTTTCATTTATTGAGACCTAACTGGACTTAAGTGGAGGTTAGTGGCCTATTGCTAAGTGTAGGTACTTACCTTCTCTTACCAATAACCCATTTTCCAACAATATGAATGTGTACTTCTTGAGATGAAAGGTTGGTTTTTGTCTTTGGGAAATTATTTTTATACTGGCAATGACCCAGCAGCTTCCTCCACAACAAAGCTTTACATTAACCATGGCAAAAGTAGGCTGCATTATTGGGTGAGTGGCAAGGTGAAGTAATACTGTGTTGTTTTTTTTTGTGTGTGTCTTTGGGGAACCTGCAGCTTCAGTGATAAAGGTAAGTATTTTTCTGTTTATTATTGCCCACATATCTCTCACAGACACACACAGCCTCCGACTAATTTAGAATAATACTTATGCTTCTACATAAGACAGTAATTTAGAAGGAAGGATTTAGCCATTCAGAAGAGATGATGTCTCAGTGAATGATTGCTGTCCAGACTCTAGCTTGAGTTATGGAGGAAAGCTCTGAGGCAGGATCAGATGCTAAGACAGCAATTGAGGGAGAGGAAAATGGAGCAGAATATGGAAATTATTTTTTAGTCAGTGGAATTCCTTTTGACGATTCATGTTCCAGTGATTCTGAGGAACATGATGATGGCAGTTGTGATGTCCCTTCACATCCACATGGCTCTCTTGGTAGCTATGGAGGGCCTCATTCTATGGCACACAAGTTGACTCCCAGTTCACTTAAGGAGTTGAAGACATCTTTGGGCCTTATGCTCAAATTGGGGGCTGTGTTCACCCAAGCTTGCAGTCCTTCTGTTCTATTAACACTAGCATAAAATTCAACTTTGCACCGTACATGAGCAGTGTGTTTCTTGCTACTGCAGCTTCTTCTGCATATCAGCAATAATTCTGCTGCATTGCCCCGGGACCATCCAATCCATGATAGATTGATCAATATTCAGCCTGTTGTGGAACATTTGTCGGACAATTTTCCAGAGGTTTAGACTCCTGGAACAATACAGAGATTGATGAGTCCTTGTTCATGTACAAAGGACTGCTGGTATTCAAGCAGTACATTAAAGAAAGAGCTTACTGTGGTTTAAAGCTGTACACGCTGAGTGAGAGCTCTACCAACTATATATACAGATTAAGAGTGTATAAAGGGAAGGACTTCACTCTAAACCCTGTTAGTTGCCCTCCCACACTAGGAATCACATGAACGATTGTATGGGAGCTTGTTCAGCCACACCTTCACAAACGTTAAAACGTTTATGTGGACAACTTCTATACAGGAATAGAGCTGTCCAGTGAGCTGTTCAGTGAGCTTGACAGAAGTGGGACTGTGGCACACAGTACAGTTCAATGTTGCCGCAAGATCTCAGAGGAGCTTGTTTATAAGAAGCTCCAAAAATTCCAAAGCACTACATTACGTTCTAATGAACTGCTCATAGTCAAGTTCTCTAATAGGTGTGATGTGTACTTGCTCGCGAGAATTCATGATGAGAGCACTTCCACTATCTCTGTTTGGGGTCAGAGGGCCGAAGTTCACAATCCCACCTGTATACTTGATTACAAGAAGTACATTGGTGGAGTGGATGGCAATGACCAGGTTCTTCAGCTATACAATGCAAATCGTAAAAATCACACTTGGTATAGGAAGTTATTTACCCACTTAATCCACATGGTAAAATATAATGTGTATGTTGTTTATTGTCAGGCCACCACTGGAAGACCCATGTCTTTTCTTGACTTTCAGTCGACTGTCATTAAAACTCTTATTTCTACAGAAGCATCGGCCTCAACTTCATATGCTGTGGAGGACGTGGCATGGCTGTATGATCGACAATTTGCTGATCGCATTCCTACTTCATCCTAAAAAACATAATCATGCTATTGTTGTGTGTCTGCTCTAAGCAAGGAATGATACAGAAATAAATTAGTCCTATTGGCAAAGATACATAACAATACTTAATACTGCATTTAAATCAACCAAGAATGGTACGCACGAAAGAGAAAGAAAGAAAAAACAATTGAGCACTATTTCAAGAAGATCAATTCAAAACTATATGTATTTAACAAAAAATGCATTTGCATACAAACAATGCTTTACGTGTGCTCCTAAAGGAGGTATCCATATTAGAGAAAGAGGCCAATCAATCAAAGCACTTCTATCCTTAGGATGATAGGGGAACAATCCAGGCTTGTAGAGTTATGTCATTAATTTCCTTTATCAATATCTTAACCTCCTTAAGGGCTGTCTCCACTCCTAACACCATCCACTGTCTGGAGCAATTATTCACCACAAAACTAAAATGTTCCTTGAACGTGGGGTTATCTTGAAAATCGCTGGTTTGTTCCTTACTTGGAGACCAACCGTAATGATATTAGATTGTAAGTATTTAGTAAGCACATATCCGTGTAATCTAGTCCGTATTCATTTCTTCTCTACCTTTCCAATTTGCTGATCTCTTCATTTAAAGTAAGCTCAATACTCTGAGCTGACTTGCCCAAAACGTTGGAGCAGGTCTGTCTCTGTATAAGATTGTTAATATAGTCTTCACTAAAAGACTCTCAAAATAATGCTTTTTCAGGATAGAGAATGATCAAACTGGCCTGCTATCAAAACTTATTTGTGAATCAAACTTTCAGGTATGAATCACTGGAGACCTTTCCCTGTATTATACCTGTTAACCTCTTGGCTAAGATCTTTGTATATCCTCTAGCATCTAAGGTAATTAGTGAAATTGAACAGTATGATCCATTGTCTTCTGTGGATTTTCTTTTCCTTATGAATACTGGATTTCCTTGTGCATTCCCAAGAAGGGGGAACTGGGTAGCCATTGTATCTACTGCGTAAAACACCCATAAGCAGTGGAAATATTGTATCTGTGAAGGATTTATAGAACTTGAGGGAACAGACTCTTTCCTGCTGCCCTACCATTTGCGAAGGTTTGTATGGCATTCCTCACCTCCTACCTGGAAAACAGGGAAACCTGCAGAGTAACAACCTAGACAGAGAGTTGGTTGAGTAGTATTTTTATAGAATTTAGCCACAGTCGCTTCTGAACAACCACATCCATATATAAAGTTTAATACATGCCTTTGCCTGCTGTTCTCAAAGCCTACCCACCTGATGCTTTCATTATATTTGTATACTTAAGCACAATACTGCAGAAATTACAGTGCCTTTGTAATTTGAGCTCTAGTGTGCAGACAATCCAACTGTGTGCTATTGCTCTCTGGTAATTGATTACAAATAACTAGTGTGAGAAATTTGGTTACCGGTTTAGGGGGTTGAACCCGTACTCAAACAGCAACCACAATTCTTGTCAGGGTCAGGCACATGCAAATCCCAAATTAACCTGTGATCAACCATCTTTTAGTTTGGCACAGAGCAGTTAGTCCTAAATTAGAGGAAATGTGTAAAGTATGTATGCAGGACTTCAAACAGTAAAAAAAAGTAAAAAATCAACACAAATATAGTCCCATACCAATTTTGTAGAATAAAGCAGAATTGAACAAATAAATTAGTTCAAAACAATAAAAATCCAATCAATAGAATCAGAGATATGCAGTTTTAAAGACTGAAGTGAAAACAGCATCAAAAAGCCAAAGCACCATTAATGGTTATCTGGTTAGGCTGACTGCGATGGAGTGCGAGTTGATACAGGACAAGGTTACCCTTGCTGAAAAGTTACCTTCTCAGTCACATCCATGGTGGATGGGTGTCAAGGAGCAGGTAAGCATATCAGATGGTCATTGTTGTGGCACAAATAACAGGACAGGTGTCACAGACTGTTGTTGCTCTAGCACGAAGATTCTGTTGTCATCGGGGCAGTCAGGCCACAGTTTCATTATGGCTCACACTCAGTCAATACTATAGCACAAAAAGTCAGGATAATGTTATGTTAGCCAATTTTTTGAGTGCATGGCTATTACACTAGGAGTTTTTAAACGCTAGGGTTCCAGATCCCCTGTGGCCCCAAATTTGTGCTCTTTCTACTCTTGAGCCTCAAAATCCTGATTGGGTTTCGTGTAAGAGCTGGTTATCTTCAATAAAGCTCATCAGTTGTAGATTTGCATGCTTTTCCGCTATCTTAGAAAAGAAGGTATGAAGGGAGATTGGCCTAAAGTTCTCTTAGTTTCTTCAGTAGAGGTACAATGGTGGCATATGTCCATTTGGAGGGGAGCTGACTTGAACTAAAGGACCGATTAAGTAGCTTGGACATTACTGGTAAACTAGCCTCCCTGCCATGCTCCATTATCCTCGGCGAGGCAGGGTTCAAGGGTGACGCAGATTTTAGTTTAGTGTCAGAGATAGATAGTTTGTGGTATGTAACCATCTGCACACTTAGGCGGTAAAGACCAGATGGCAGGACCTTAGGAAAGAAAACATAAATCTTAGAGATCTTCTCTGAGAACAAATCTGCAGTTAAATTGGACTTGTCAACCGAGAGCCTTCGCATTGGCTGGCAATGTAGGCCCAAAAACGTTCGTTCAGCTCCACTGATGCCACACCAAGGGCCCAGAACCTATGAGGGACTCATTGTAGGGTCTGCTGCTTACTCCAGCTGGATATGGGTGCAGGTTCAGGTGGGTGTGATTCTGTTATGTCCCTGTTGCTCTGATGGGGAGGCCAGCAGACTAGCCTATGAATTCACTTTTGGAGACCTGGGTTCAGGTGCAGGTCCAATGCCTCTGACTCAAGCAGGAGGGCAGCAAGGCAGCAAGGCAGCAATTCAGCAAGGTAGTCGTCCAGTAAGTCCAGGAGGGCAGCAATCCAGCAGAGTGGTAGTCCTATCAGCAGCACAGCAATCCTTCTTGTCAGATTCTCCACAGGTCCATAAGTGGAATAATGGTTGGTATCTGAGGTCAAATACATATACCAGGTGCGTCCTGTGAAGTGGAAGAAGCTTCTAGAGATTTCGCTAAATGTAATGTAAAATGTAATGTAAATGTAAAATGTAATGTAAGTTCCCTTTGAGTTTCCCTTTGAAGTGCACATTTCATGTATCCCATGTCCTGGCTGCAGACAAACTGCAGGTGTATTTAACCCATTATGTGGATTCAGGACACAGTCCGTTCAAGTGCAAATTGGGCTGTGCCCAGCTCGGCCCTCCCATCCTGCCAGCGATGTCCCAATCAGGGATACCTAAGTTTTAGATTGTATGTGACCATCGGGGGGAAGTACACAAAGCCAGACTGCCAATTACACTCAATCATGTGACCCAGTGTCAGGCTACAGCACTTATGGTGGTCATTACAACCCTGGCAGTCGGTGTTAAAGCGGCGGTAAAACCGCCAACAGGCCGGCGGTAAAACAAATGGAATTACGACTGTGGTGGAAACCGCCAACAAAGACAGCCACTTTAACACTCCGACCGCCATGGTGGTACAAACAAACAGCATAGCAGTTACTGCCAACAGACAGGCGGAGGACAATGTACGACCCACAGAATTACAACCTACCAATCCACCACCTTTTCCGGGGCGGATTCACCACGAACAAAAACACGGCGGAAAAAGGACGTTGAAGGGAAAACGCTCACCTCTGCACACCCCACGAGGAACCAGGACACCATGGAAGCAGAGCTCCACATTTTTCCAGCCTTTATCTTCTTGCTCCTCTACCAGGAGCACGAACACCGGTGGCGAAGACCACGGTGAGTACTGCACCTACGACACAGGGGAGAGGGAGGGAAAAAACAGTGACACACACATGCTACACGCAACACACCCACCCTCAACAAGTACATGTTGATATATTACAGTTATACCGCACAAGCCCCCAGGAAGAATGCAAAGACAAAAGGAAATGAGGTGAATGATTGTAATATATTAAAAATCAGTATTCATATAATATACCTACACTATTTACAAATATATACACCAATAATATTAGTCCAAGGTATTCCACCCCTAAAGTCCGTGGACCACTGGGCCCACAATGCATGGGCGAGGCCCACACAAGATCCCTGAACAAGACGGAGAGAACACTGCAGGGGCATCAGATAGAAGTAAAACAGGCACCTCAGGGGGAAGGGAAAGGGTGGACACCTCAGCCGGTTGAGTGCATGACGCCAACTCCACAAGGGGGCCCTTGCCCACTGTTCAATCCTGGGGAGTGCAAAGCCACAGTCTCTCAAGTCTCCACAGTGGGTGGGTTGCCCACTGTTCAATCCTGGGAAGTGCAAAGCCACAGTCTCACAAGTCTCTACAGTGGGTGGGTTGCCCACTGTTCAATCCTGGGGAGTGTAAAGCCACAGTCTCACAAGTCTTTACAATGGGTGGTTTGCCCACTGTTCAGTCCTGGGGAGTGCAAAGCCACAGTGTCTCAAGTGGATAACTGGTTATGGAGGGGGCTTTGTGCCCAGAGTGCTTCATCCTGCCAAGGGCTGAGGTAGTGGATGTAAATCTCCACTGGTTCTGGAGGGGGCCTTGTGCCCAGAGTGCTTCATCCTGCCAAGGATAGAGGTAGTGGATGCATATCTCCACTGGTTCTGGAGGGGGCTTTGTGCCCAGAGTGCGTCATCCTACCAAGGACAGAGGTAGTGGATGTATATCTCCACTGGTTCTGGAGGGGGCCTTGTGCCCAGAGTGCTTCATCCTGCTCGTGGCGGCCTCAGTAGCGTCAGACTTTTTGGCGCTCATGGGCCTGCGGTGCTTGTGGCAGCGATGTCCTTGGCATCAGTGCTTTTGGAGGCGGTGTCCTTGGCAGTGGTGCTTGTGGCGGCGGTGTCCTTGCCAGCGATGCTTGTGGCGGTGGTGTCTTTGGCAGCGGTGCTTGTGGTGGCGGTGTCCTTGGCAGCGGTGCTTGTGGCGGCGGTGTCCTTGGCAGCGGTTCAGCTGCTGGCGGTCCTGTCTTGGGCAGCAGGGCTGCTGCTGGTGGTCCTGTCTCGGGCAGCGGGGCTGCTGGCGGTCGCCTCCTGGGTAGCGGGGCTGCTGCTGGTGGTCCTGTCCTGGGCAGCGGGGCTGGTGGCGCTCACCTCCTGGGCAGCAGGGCTGCTGCTGGCGGTCCTGTCTTGGGCAGCGGGGCTGCTGGTGGTCGCCTCCTGGGCAGCGGGGCTGCTGCTGGCAGTCCTGTCTTGGGCAGCGGGGCTGCTGCTGGTGGCCCTGTCTGGGACATCAGGGCTGCTGGCGGTCGCCTCCTGGGCAGCGGGGCTGCTGCTGGCAGTCCTGTCTTGAGCAGCGGGGCTGCTGCTGGCGGTCCTGTCTTGGGCTGCAGGGCTGCTGGCAGTCACCTCCTGGGCAGCGGGGCTGCTGCTGGCGGCCCTGTCTGGGTCAGCGGGGCTGTTGGCAGTCACCTCCAGGGCAGCTGGGCTGATGGCAGTCTTCTCCGCCGTGCTGATCTTCCCAGACTTGCCAGTTTTCTTGTTCCCTTCCCCACCTTGGAAGGTGTCTCAGCTGACTCCACACTCCCAACTGCACCCCTGGGAGCGGCTTTGGTGGCTGGTGTCTTCCCCCTCTCCTGCCGGGCCCTGGCCAACTTTTGAAGCTTGACAGGTGGTGGACTGTCCGTGCTGTGGCTCCTTGCCACACTGGCTCCCCTGCTGTCTGGTGCACTCCATAATCCGGTGACTACTGGCACCACTGGTCTTGCTGATGTTGTGGCTGAGGTGCTAGGTTGGGACCTGGAGAGTCCGGCCCTAGGAGACTGACGGGGTGGGGGAGGTGAGGGAAAGAGGTCAAGGCTGGCCAGGAAAAGTTTCTTAGGAACACTGGGATGGGTAGATGGAGGGGGTTTAGGAGTGGAGGAAGAGGTTGTGGTTGTAGGAGGTGTCCGTTTGGTGACTTTGGGTGAAGGTGCATGCACTGGAGGCTGTCGTGAGGTGGATGGCTGTTGGGTGAGTGTGTGGCTGCGTTTGTGTACCTTGGGAGGTGGCCTCACAAACACACTGGGAGAGGACACAGGGGATGTGTGAATGGTAGTGGGGGTGGTGACTGCACGTGAGCGGGGTGTGGTGGTGGGTGTGCTGGGGATGGAAGTAGTGGCTGAAGATGTAGTGCATGCAGGTGTGAGTGGAGATGAGACTGGGAGGGAGGAGGGAGACGAGAAGGAGGGGGACACAGTGGAGGCAGTGGATGTTGCTATGTCTGCATGTGTGTGATGCTTGCTTGAGTGCCTGTGGGATGTGTGGTGCTTATGTTGCCTGAGCTTCAGGTGTGTGCATGCTGGTCTGATGGTGTGCTTGGGATAGGCTGAGGTACAGGGGATGGGGTCTGGGTGGATGAAGTTGGAGGGGGGAGGCTAGAGACAGGGATAATGGCTGTCATCAGTGCTGAGGCCACAGTCTGAAAAGTTCGCTGAAGGGCTGCCTGACCAGAATGAATGCCCTCCAGGAATGCCTTGGTTTGTTGCAACTGCCTCTCTACACCCTGGATGGCATTCAAAATGGTAGACTGCCCAACAGTGAGGGACCTGAGGGGGTCAATGGCCTCCTCACTGAGGGCAGCAGGGGTGACTGGGGCAGGGCCTGAGGTGCCTGGGGCGAAGGAGATGCCCACCCTCCTGGGTGAGCGGGCACGGGGCAAAGGTTGAGGGGCTGCTGGGAGGGCGGGGCTGGAGGGGGGGTGGTGGCTGTGCCTGTAGATGCGGGGGCACAAGGGAGCTCCCATCAGAGGACGAGTCTGTATCACTGGTATCAGCTCCAGTCCCCACCGTGGAGCTCCCCTCGCCCTCCGTCCCACTGGTGAAATCAGACTCCGTAGTGTCGCCCTCCAGGGCCATGTGGGATGCAGCTCCCTCCTGCTCTGGTGCCACTGCTCCTCTGCCTGATGATGCTAATGCACACAAGTACAGGGAGACCACAAAAAGGGGGGGGGACAGAAGAAAGACATGTTGAGTGAATGCATTACCACTACCGTTGGCGCACACGACAGACACAGAAGCCCCTTGCACTACGCTGTGCACTTGGGGTCCACTATTCAATCCCTGGGACATGGCATACAAGGCTATGGCCGATATCTGCACACATGGATGTCACAGGAGCCTGACTAGGTGTAGTTGGCACTGTACCCAGGTGGGGTGGGGTGCCACAGGGTCTGCCTGAAAAAGGAGACTTAACTGGCAAACTCGCCCTGGCCTAGGGAAACCCACAGCCCACCTCCCCCACCCAGACACCTCCACTGCATGCTGAGTCAGCAGAATGAGAGTGTACTCACCCCCTTGTTGCTGCTGTGATTCCCTCAAGCGGCCATCCAACTCTGGATACGGCACCGCCAGGATTCTGTACATCAGGGGGGTCATGGTGCGACGGGCACCCCTCCCATGTTGGGAGGCCATCCCCAGCTGTGCCTCCGCTGTCTTCTTGCTCCAGCGGTGAATGTCCTCCCATCTTTTCCGGCAGTGGGTGCTCCGTCTGTGGTAGACCCTCAGGGTCCAGACATCCTTGGCGATGGCACGCCAAATAACCTTCTTCTGGTGGGTGCTGACCTACAGGAAAAGTACAGTGGAAAAAGAGAAGTTATTACCAACTGCACCGTCACAGTCATTGGCCCGCATCCCTAACCTTGCCATGTGGCACATGTACTCACCATCGTTTCATGCACGCATCATTTCCCCCCCCCATCTTTCATCCACACCGCTCCACACAGGCATTGCCCATACAGCATGCTCACAGTGTACTTACCTGTTTGTCTGGAGGACAGTAGAGTAGCGTGTACTCGGGGAGGACCCCATCCACGAGTTTCTCCAACTCCTCCGTGCTGAAGGCAGGGGCCCTTTCCCCATACGCACAAGCCATTGTCTCTTCCAGACTGAGGTCACAGCAGCACTTGCAGTGTAGGTCCTCTCCTGTCGAAGATCAGGTATCGAGTGATTGAACAGAGAGAAAATGGCGGTGACGTCCACGGCGGTGCGTACCGTCACCGGCGGCGTACATCGTCATTGGCTCCAGGGACCCATAGGGTCCAATGTTAACCAATGCAGATTTGTGCCGCAGTCTTCGACCGCCTACCGCGACGGTGTACAACGCCAGCGCAGTTACCTCACATCCCATTGTTCCACTTTACAGGTCAGGCAGCCGCCATTTCAGGGGCCCACATGGCTTTATTTTTAACTGCGTCACACATACCTAGGCCTTGGCTCAACACTCATACAGGCAAATTTCTGAGTAAGCTGTGTTTACGTACCTCTAAGTTGGTTGACTCTGTGCTCGCTGTTGTCCCCCATAGGCACCATCCGCTGGGACATGTGAGGAGATGGCGGCATCCTCCGGTGTACAGACCGCTGGTGGACTTGTCGACAATGGAGGAAAGATATGTAACCATCATCTACAGGCTTGATTGTGCCACAATCCTGGAACTGTGTGCCCAGTTGGAGCCAGACCTGATGTCAGCTATCCGCCATCCCACAGGAAACCCCCCTCAAGTGCAGGTGCTGTCAGTACTCCATTTCCTTGCAAGTGGGTCTTTTCAAACTACAATGGCCATAGCATCAGGGATGTCCCAGGTTATGTTTTCCAACATGTTGTCCAGAGTGTTGTCTGCCCTGCTGAAACACATGCAGAGCTACATCGTTTTCTCTCAAGTGGAGGATTTGCCTACAGTGAAAGGTGACTTCTATGCCCTGGGACATATACCCAACATCATAGGTGCCATTGATGGGACACATGTGGCCTTGGTCCCCTCGCAGGAGTGAACAGGTGTACAGAAACCGGAAGAGATACCATTCCATATATGTGCAGATGGTGTGTTTGGCAGACCAGTACATCTCCAATGTTAATGCAAAATTCCCTGGCTCAGTGCATGACGCTTACATCCTGTGGAATAGCAGCATCCCTTATGTGATGGGGCAACTCCAGAGGCACCGTGTGTGGCTACTAGGTGAGTACCTGGAACCAAATCAGTGGGAATAGTTGTCTGGGTCTGGGTATATCCCTAAGAGTTAGTGTGTGTCTAACAGTTGTCCCTCGCCATTTGCAGGTGACTCTGGTTATCCTAACCTGTCATGGCTACTAACCCCAGTGAGGAATCCTAGGACAAGGGCTGAGGAACGCTACAATGAGGCCCATGGGCGAACTAGGAGGATTATAGAGCGGACCTTCGGCCTCCTGAAGGCCAGGTTCTGGTGCCTACATATGACAGGTGGTTCCCTATTCTACTCACCAAAAAGGTGTGCCAGATCATCGTGGCCTGCTGTATGCTTCACAACTTGGCTTTGCGATGACAGGTGCCTTTTCTGCAGGAGGATGGTCCAGATGTGGCAGCTGTGGAGCCTGTGGACAGTGAAGAGGAGGAAGCAGAAGAGGACATCGACAACAGGAACTCGGTGATCCTGCAATACTTCCAGTGAGACACAGGTAAGAAGACACACCTGCCTACAACAAGTACTTTAACACTACTACCTCTCTACTGTCTGTCCTTTTCACCCAGTGTATGGTCACTGAGTTTTCACTTTCTCTTACCATTTCACAGATGTGGGTCCCACTGTGTGACATCTGCTTTGTTTCCTCATGGACTAGAGCTGTGTGACATAGGTAGTTGACATTACAATTGAAAGAGCATTTTGTCACTGTAATTGCTAATACACATTTTCGAAATCACAGACAGACTCTGGATTGTTTTGTGCTTTAAGGGTGTTTATTTAAGTGCTCAATATTTGAGGAGGTTGTAAAATGGTGAGGGGTGATGGTGGAGGCATGTCCATGGCAGAGTCCAGTCTATTAGTCTCACAGGTGCATTGTCCAAAGGGGCATAGGAAGTGGAGCTGGGGCAGTTTGAGGATGGAAATGGTGACAAGGTGGGACAAAAGGATGACATTCAGGGCGGTCTCATTTCTTGGCTGGGTCTTGGCATTGTTCTCTGTCGTTGCCCTGGATCTCAGGGACCGTTTGCGGGGTGGTTCTCCCTCTGCAGGGGGTGAGGTGCTGGTGTGGTGGTCCTGTGGCGGTTCCTCCTGTCCACTAGCGCTGGCGGAGGTGGTGGGCAGTTCATCGTCCAGGCTAGTGTCAGGGGCCCCTTGTTGTGCTACAGTGTCCCTCCTGGTGTTGAGGACTTCCTTTAGCACCCCTACGATGGTGCCCAGGGTGGAATTGATGGATCTGAGTTCCCAGTGCTGTTGCCATCGTCTCCTGGGAATGATGGTAGGCTCCAATGATGTTGGAGAGGGCCTTGTGGAGAGTGGGTTCCCTGGGCCTGTCCTCCCCCTGTCGTACAGCAGCCCTCCCATTTCACCTGTTTCCCTGGGCCTCTGTCCCCTGAACGGTGTGCCCACTGCCCCCAGGTCCCTGGAGACTGGGTTCCCTGTAGTGGTGGACACACTGCTGCTTGACATGTCCTGGGGACAGAGGTATGGGCCCACTGGGTGGGTGCTGTGCTGGTGTTTCCAGAGGGGGGAAGCTCTGTGTTGGCCTGGGAAAGTGTCAGGGGAACCGACTGTCCCGAGGTCCCAGATGGGCCGGGCTGGTCATCTAGATCCAGTTTGACAGAGCTGCTGTCATCACTGTGGGCCTCTTCTGTTGGTGGTGTGGACATGTCTGGACCCTCCTGTGCGGTGACATTGGGTAGGGGTCCTGCAGGGGTGTAAAAGCATGATTATTGCATCTGTGTGTGCCATGGTGTGCAATGGGTGGGTGACCGTGTACACCAGTGCTTGCATCCCTGTGTAGGGGCTTGTGTGATGATGGTTTAGGGGGGTGTATGGGTATTTGCAGTTGGCATGCATTGGTGATGGGTGTCCATGCTTTTTTGTTGCATGCAGGGCTTGGTGTTGGGATGTGTGGTTTGTGTTCTTGGGACATTTGTGAGGAGTTGGAGTGATGGGGGTGAGGGCGAGGGTGGGGGTATGTGATGGCATGCAGATAGGGTGGGGGATATAGTAGTAAAGCTTTGACTTACCAGAGTCCATTCCTCCAGATACTCCTGCGAGGCCCTCAGGATGTAGAATAGCCAAGACTTGCTCCTCCCATGTTGTTAGTTATAGGGGAGGAGGTGGGGGTCCGCTGCCAGTCCTCTGTATCGCAAGGTGGTGTCTTGAGACCATGGAGCGCACCTTCCCCCATAGGTCGTTCCACCTCTTCCTGATGTCATCCCTATTTCTTGGGTGCTGTCCCACTGCATTGACCCTGTCCACGATTCTTCGCCATGGCTCGATCTTCTTAGCTATGGAGGTGTGCTGCACCTGTGATCTGAATAGCTGTGGGTCTTCCTGGATGATTTCCTCCCCATGACCCTGAGCTCCTCCTCAGAAACCTGGGGTGTCTTTGTCGTGCCATGGGGTGGTGTGGGTGATGTGTGGGGTGGTGTGTGTTGTGATGTGTGGGGTGATATTTAGTGGTGTGTTGTGTGAGGTGTGTGGATGTTGTGTGAGTGATGGTGTTGAGTGCCTGTGGATGCTTGTTTGTAGATGGTGGTGTCTCTCTCTGGCCTTCTTTCAGAATTTTTGATAGTAGGGGTTTGTGGGTAATGTGAGTGTGTGTTTTATATTGTATTGGGTGTGTGGGAATGGTGTGTGTATGTGTGTCAGGTGTGTGTATTTTGAATTGTCCAATGTGGTTGTGTTTTGTAAATGTGTGTGTATTTTGAGCGCAGCGGTGTGTACCGCCAATGGAATACCGCAGTTGAAAGACCGACGCGTGGATTCATGGGTCGTGATAGTGTGGACGTATTTCTGTTGGCGTGATGGTGGAGGTTTTATTTTCACCAGTTTATCACTGACCTTTGGTGTGGCGGATTTGTGTGGGTGTCTAAATTTGGGCGGATTCCGGGCAGTGGGTCATAATGACAGTGGTGAAATTCCGCAGCGGTGTGTTGGCGGTCTTCTGCACGGCGGTAAGCGGCTTTTACCACCAATGTTGTAATGACCCCCTAAATTTCTAAGGCAGGACAATGCTATCTTTAAAAAAAGTGGCATTTCCAATTTAAAATCTGACTTTCATCACAATGCAAAAGACACAAAACATGATTTTGTCACTACCAGAACATGTAAAACCTAAAAGTTCATGTCCTACTTTTTAAATACACTTCACCTTGCCTTCTGGACTGTCCAGGTGTTATCTTAAGGGTGACTTATATGTATTAAAATGGATGGTTTGGGCCTAGCAAAAGATTTTTTTGCCTGGCCAAAATACAGTTTAAAAACTGCACAAAGGGGCTGCGATGGCAGGCCAGGTACAGACTTGTAAGGCTACTTAAGTGGGTGGCCCAACACGTGCTGCATGCCCTCTAGTAGCATTAAATTTACAGGCCCTGGGCGCAGGTAGTACCATGTTACTTAGGACTTACATGTATAATTAATATGTCAATTGGGTATGAGCCAATTCTCTCATGTTTTAAGAAGAGATTACAAGTACTTTAACACTGCATGCAGCTCCTACTCTCTCTTGGACAAGACCCTAACCACAAGAAACACGTTAACCACCTGCATGACCACAGTTGCTAAATGGATGAAGGCCATAGATAAGACAGAAGTAGTGATCGTTGGCAAGAACACCACACCATGGGACACCAAACTCAGACCCACACCCACATCTAGCACCCACACAGGAACCTCAGAGTAATCATCAACTGCAAACTGGACATGATGGCACATGTCAACGGCACTACTGCATCTGACTTTCAAACCCTGAAAATGCAAAGGAAGATCTTAAAATAGCTCTGAAGCTACACTAAAAAACCTGTCACTCATGGCGTACTCACCAGCAAGTTGTACTACTGGAGCGCCCTCTATGCTGGGATCACCAATCAACCCGCTAGAAGAGTATAAACCCTCCAGAACTCAGTAGGTAGACCCTCCTCAACTCTCTCACAGAATTCACATCACTCCACACCTCAGGGTGCTCCACTGGCTCCTGGTACACAAACTAACTCATTTCAAACTCCTCACATACACGTTCAAGGCACTTCACAACTTAGGCCCCATCTACATAAACAATTACATTTTCTTCCACCATCCACCTCCACTCTGCAGGACTCCAACTTGCAGACATCCCACACATACGTAGAACCAGATCAGGTGGTCAACCATTCTCTTTCATTGCTCCTAAGGCATGGAACAGCCTTCCGCACTACATCAAAACCTCCTCCTTGCTTCTTAAATTCCACAAGAAACTGAAAACCTGGCCTTTCAATTAACTAACCTACAATAGGCAAGACTGAGTACCCACACTAGCTCCATGCCAGGGTACCACTGAGTGTGATAATGTGCTTTCCAAATACAATTAACATAACTTTCCCTTTTCCCAATATAGTTAGTTATTATATCACGCATTGCACCCTAAACCCATCTCTAACAATACTGAGTGTAGGTGGATATCTATTAAAAAGAGTAAATTCCGAAATCTCATCAGTCATATATTATTAATCCTTCATTGTGTAATTGCTCTGGGGAAATTTCAGTGGGCAATTAAATATTTCTGTTGAAATAAGTAAGAAATGGTGATTAAAAAAAATAGAAAAAAAGCTTCTGCTACTAGCTCTAATTTTTATGGAGGAAAATGTAATCAATTCTAGAATATTTGGGATTTGAGTTTGAGTGAAATGTAAAGTCATTCTTATCTTCTGCTACATGATTATTGAGCCAGGCATCTGATAGACCTAAACTTATCACCAAGTTTCTCAAAGCATCTCTAACTTTCAGTAGCCTAGCCAATCTTAGTGGGTTAGTTACATCAAAAGCCTTGTCTAATGGGGCACTTGAAGTCCCCTCATGTTACATACAGGTTTAGTATAATTTATTGTACAAACAGTTTAATTGAGCCTTGATATCAAATGGTGCAATAGTCCATCTGCCATGGTTGATCTCCAATACTTTGATAGCCCAGATAACTGTGGGGCCCCTTTTGCTTACATTGCTTGGGAAGAGCAACAAACCAAATTTAGGCCTACCTCATTCAATAATGACTTATCTGAATAAGCAATAACTGTCTGTTGTAGACAGGCAATATTGGGTGCCTGTTCGCACTTAACCATCATTTACTATGAATTAAGCCAATTGACATGTCAGTTAAGAATTTGTAATGTTTCTTTTTAAGTATATTAGCTTAAATATCATAAAACGAAGAGTGATTAACAACATTTAGCTATTTACAGCACTTCCATGGACCAGCAGTTAAGATATCTGTTTTCTGAATTTTTGCCTCAAATCCCACCTTATGCTCCACAGTTTCCTCCTAAATCCTGTCAACCCCCCACCCTTGGGCCCTATCCCTTCTAGGCCTGTGCCCAGAATGGCACCTGCACAGTAGGGTAGAGAGGAGCCATTGTCTCCCATCCCTAAGGATGTGTTGATCAGCATTGACTAGTGTAGTAGAGTTGGTGAACCTGGCGAGATCCGCAGCAAGAACCCTCTTCCTCATTGTGTTCCTTGCTTTGCAACACTTGTGACAATACCACTTTTTCTCAACTCAGTCCGAGCTACAAGGTCCTCTGCTGACACCTGAACCCTAGTATACTTCCCTTGCAATAAAAGATGAATGTGTGCACAAAATGTTTGCTTGACAACCCAATGTCCTAATTTCAAGAGTTAAGGCTTGCAATTGTCGTCTATGCTGAATGGTCTTATATCCCATATCTTGATATATACTAAACACAATGGACTGCTTTACCCAGCTTAGTCTGTTCCTGTTTAGTAGCTTATGTGCTTTGCAATGTTAAATACAATCTATCATCCTTCTCATGTACACTGAAAATGCTCAGCTCCCTCTTTGCTCTCTGCCACATCTTCCTATTCCTCCTCTAAGTCTGATATGTTAGTGCTCTACCATAAGATGAACACAACTGGTTCTTGTACTTATTCTAACTCATGACTGATATTTCTAGTCAGAGCATCCAGTGGCTATGGGCATTCATTTTGTGATATTATTGACTCTTTCTTATATTTACAACAGAGATCAGACAGATGTGACTATCTGGATCCTGAGTCTCTAGGAAGTCAAATGTATTTCCATGCTTAGGTGTACATTTTTCAAGTGTTTCAAATGCATATGTATTCTCAGTAGTTGTGAAAGTCTGATGTATTTCCTGCCCCAGAAGTAGGACATCTTAGTTATTGTAATTAGCACTATGGAGCTAAGTCATAACCTCAGTCCTAGTCTTGTAATAGAAAGCTCAGCAAATACCTCCATCTCAGTCTTGTAATGATAAAGAGATACCCACAGCTCATTCACAGGAACATTTTATGGGTATCTGGTAATTTGAACCTACTAGTGAATGCCACTTCTAGTTCTGTAGCCCCCTCTAAACAAATTCTTTGTTTTTTCAGCAGATATGTTAGCTGGGTCATATACTGAATTCAAACTTAATTCCAAGCATCCTCTGCTGTCCAAATTTATTTTTGCAGCTTGCTTGTTCGGTGTAGTTAGCCACTTCTGCATATAAGAAACTATTAAATGCTTTTAACAGTTGCAGAGGCTGGATCATCCCCTTCTCTTGCCTTGCAGAGGATGTTTCATTGCATCTTTATCTTTTTTGTTGAGTCAACAGCCTTCTGAAGTATCTGATGTTTCCTCTGCACCTGGTAGAGTAGCCTCATTGCACACAGATGCTTGAGAGGTCTGGTTTATATTTGTTTTAAGTTGGCTTAGCTTATTACAGAGTTCACTAAAGCATTTTTTTAACCAATTTTTATTTTGTAGGAAGTCCATTAAAAGTGAGACACACCATGAAGCTAGTTCCAGACATCTTATAGCATGGGCATATAGACATTACACACACACATATATATATTTAAGATCCCATCTCCAAACCATGATACTCTCACCATCAACCCCACATTTGAACATGTTTGTGTGGGCATCCCCGTGCTTTATATACCGGTTTATCCTTTAGGGCACACAACCCACCTCCTTCCTCAGTCCTGTAAGTCTACAATCCCAGCCAATGAAGCACTGAGCTGCTCTTTAACACAAGAGTCCTCCGGGTACAGTCAGGAAGTGTTTGCAGGTTTGGGGCTCCATACACCTATCTCAGGTGCCCTTCAAGGCCCAGACTGCTCTACTCTGTTCTATATACCAGGTCATCCTATCTCCCATTAAACCAGTCATTAATGATGACTAACTGCATTGCTAGGTAAAAGTTGTAGAGGTCTACCATACCCGGGCCTCTATTATGTAGGGATTGACAGCCATTGGCAAAGGCAATGTGGTGGCAGTCCTTTGCCCAAACAAAGGAGGTGATCTTCGAGTTCAGTGATCAGAACCATTACAGAGATATTGGATGGGGGAAGTTTGAAGGGACACAGAAAAATCGAGGGAGGCATAATATTTTGCACAGGGCTACATGCTTCAAGGGATTCAAAGGTAGGCCTCGCCATACAGCTGGAGGATCCCCAGGCATCTGGGGTCAGTGATTTCAAGATGTTCCAGGAACACCAGGATATCATCAGCATATAAGGCTATATGCTCCTCCCATCCTGCCCCCATGAACACCCCCACATCTGACCATCACACCAGGTGACGTGTCAAGGGTTCGATTGCCAGTGCGAACAAGAGTGGGGAAAAGGTATATCATTGGAAACTACCTCTATAGCTAGGGAAGGGAGGAGAAATAATCCAATTTACTCTGACCAGTGCCTTTTGGAGGACCACCACCAAATCACATAAAGGGGGCCCAAAACCCTGCTTATGCATTGGGGGGTGCTTCTGTTAGGCCTACATTTGCATTAATCTAGGTAGATCAGCATGGTAGAGCCCATCCTAGCTAGGACCTTGGAAAAGATCGTAAAATTCACATTGATTAGGAAGATGGGCCTGTATGAGGTACAACGATCAGCAAGTTGGCCCACTTGGGGATCGAACAATAGTCTCCCTGTCCAACTCTGGAAGGAACGATCCACTACTCACTCTTTTAAAAAAATATGTTTTATTGACTTTTTCATAACAGACAGGCAACAATACAGAAATAAAGGGTCCAGAAAAATATGTTTGAGATGAAAAAAGAGCACCAGCCAGTGAACCCCAGACTGTGCCCCAGATCAGAGTCAACTTGTTCCTCTGAGGATCATTCTCGATAGCACCATCTCTAACCAACTCTGTTGTGCAGCCATTTTAGTGATGTCTCTGGGCGTGTTATTTTAGAATCTAGGCCTACTGCTTGTGCTCTTATCCTACTGACATTTTATTCTGCTTCATTTTATTATTTCAGAATCGGCTACATCCATGGTGGTGATTTATTTTCTTTATCTAGTTGTCCTTTCTCCTAGGAAAGCATTATGTTTCTTAGTACTACATTCTTTCAACCTGTACTTTCCTCAGGGCTGCAGCGAGATAGGATTGAGACTCTAACATTCACAGAAACAGACATATTTTCACGTGGATACATTTTCTCAGAACATCAGTTATTTTATTATAAAAACACTTCCCTGTCCCTTGCACATTAGAGAGAGGTTCCAGTCAGATGACCGTGACTGCATGCTTTCTGACTTTGTTATAGCTGCTTGCTGAGTCCACCGATATTCTGGCCTAAATGGGGCCTCTATAAATAACAGGCATCTTCACTGTCATATTCAGGTATGTGAGATGATGTCTTCCCCAGGGGGAATCCTGAAGGGCAGATTAGGGTTTATCCTGTTGTGCTCTAATATAGCTTAGGTAGGAATCAAATATATTGTTCATAGTGACACTATGGTGAGACTTTTCCTGTGTTTCACTTTTCTTGTCACCATTTTACGTCTAGTATGTTCCATTATTCTGATTATTACATTTCATGCCATCTTATCAAAGATGCAGATGACTCAATAAATCATATTGAACCATTTTCAGCCTCTGTTTGTATTTGCATGTTTAAGACTAATGTAACTGAGATAAAAGGATGAGATCTGATCCACCACTATTTCCCTGAGAAGTCACAATGTCACACGCCCTGTTGCCACAAATCATCTCTGCTCTTGGGTGGAGATGAGGTGCTGTTAGCTGTCTGGAAACGGATTAGACCGACAATTGTCTGATGGTGTGGGATTGGACTCAGTTCCCTACAATTCAGGTGATGCTGCCTGTGAGAAAGTACCCTCTTTCTAGCCTTGTTACCCCCACTTTTGGCCTGTTTGTGAGTATATGTCAGGGTGTTTTCACTGTCTCACTGGGATCCTGCTAGCCAGGGCCCAGTGCTCATAGTGAAAACCCTATGTTTTCAGTATGTTTGTTATGTGTCACTGGGACCCTGCTAGCCAGGACCCCAGTGCTCATAAGTTTGTGGCCTATATGTATGTGTTCCCTGTGTGATGCCTAACTGTCTCACTGAGGCTCTGCTAACCAGAACCTCAGTGGTTATGCTCTCTCTGCTGTTTCCCAAATTGTCACCAACAGGCTGGTGATCAATTTCACCAATTCACATTGGCATACTGGTACACCCATATAATTCCCTAGTATATGGTACTGAGGTACCCAGGGTATTGGGGTTCCAGGAGATCCCTATGGGCTGCAGCATTTCTTTTGCCACCCATAGGGAGCTCTGACAATTCTTAGACAGGCCTGCCACTGTAGCCTGAGTGAAATAACGTCCACGTTATTTCACAGGCATTTACCACTGCACTTAAGTAACTTATAAGTCACCTATATGTCTAACCTTCACCTGGTGAAGGTTGGGTGCAAAGTTACTTAGTGTGTGGGCACCCTGGCACTAGCCCAGGTGCCCCCACATTGTTCAGGGCAAATTCCCTGACTTTGTGAGTGCGGGGACACCATTTCACATGTGCACTATACATAGGTCACACCCTATGTGTAGCGTCTCAATGGTAACTCCGAACATGGCCATGTAACATGTCTAAGAGCATGGAATTGTCACCCCAATGCCATTCTGGCATTGGGGAGACAATTCCATGATCCCCCGAGTCTCTAGCACAGACCCGGGTACTGCCAAACTGCCTTTCCCCGGGTTTCACTGCAACCGCAGGCAACAAAAGACTGCATCACCGGTCCTCTGGGTCCCCTTCTCAGCACGACGAGTGTGGTCCCTGGAACTCAGCAACTCTGTCCAAGTGACTCCCACAGTCCAGTGACTCTTCAGTCCAAGTTTGGTGGAGGTAAGTCCTTGCCTCCCCACGCTAGACTGCATTGCTGGGTACCGTGTGATTTGCTCCTGTGCACTCTTCCAGGATTTCCTTCGTGCACAGCCAAGCCTGGGTCCCCAACACTCTAACCTGCAGTACACAACCTTCTGAGTTGTCCTCTGGCGTCATGGGACTCCCTTTTGTGACTTCGGGTGGACTCCAGTTCACTCCTCTTCCAAGTGCCTGTTCCGGTACTTCTGAGGGTGCTGACTGCTTCTGTGAGGGCTCCCTGACTTGCTGGGCGCCCCCTCTGTCTCCTCATCCAAGTGGTGACATCCTGGTCCCTCCTGGGCCACAGCAGCATCTAAAAACCCTAATCGCGACCCTTGCAGCTAGCAAGGCTTGTTTTGTGGTCTTTCTGCGTGGGAACACCTCTGCAAGCTTCTTCACGACGTGGGACATCCATCCTCCAAAGGGGAAGTTCCTAGTCCTCTTCGTTCTTGCAAAACACCAAGCTTCTTCCATTTCTTATGATATTGTGCATATGACACCAGTGGTATAGTAGGAGCTTTGCATGTCTCCTAGTTCAGCCTACGCTCCTCTGCTATAGCTACCTTCTATCAGCCTAAGCTGCTACAAACACCTCTTCTACACTAATAAGGGATAACTGGACCTGGTACAGAGTGTAAGAACCCCTTGGTACCCACTACAAGCCAGGCCAGCCTCCTACACTGCCGCCCAAACCCAGCAGCCTCATTGGTACAATGAGAACCAACGCAACATGTTGCCCAACGTTTGGTCAGGCACAGAATTTTGGATCCTGAGTATCTCTGTGTCACTACGTACTTAAGGCACCTCAATACTATATACAGAGATGTATATTAAAGACTTCCTCCTCAGCTAGGTAGGTAGTACCTATCTAATGCTGTAGGTTGTTTAAGCTTGTACCTTAAAAGGATCAATGCCCATTTGGTGCCCTTATCTCTGAACAGGTATATTTACCATGGCAAACCCGCAACGGGTAGTAATTGCAGTGAACATGCAATCTCCCCTCACTTCTCATTTGCTAGTGAATGGCCTCACAGCCCAGGAAGATCCTGTAACATTTGCAGTTGAGGCTCATCCAGCCTATAGACCAAAAACATTCTATTCTTGGGTCAACTTTCCAGCAGTCGATGGAAACACTAATACATTTTATCATTACACACCTGCTAACATACCTGTACAATACAGAGCTTACCCATACTTAGAGATACCTCTGTCTTTTCAAGACCATAATAACTGGCTTGATGGCACCCTACCACACACAGTACCACACATTAGGTTAGGTCCTGTGAGCAATGATGCTCCTACCTGGCCATTATTGGCCATTTTTATACTGAATCCTGATGCAGGCACCTTGGCTGTAGCTGAGGTTGCGCTTATACATTGAACTTACAGATATATATTGACTACCAGTCCAGTTTATAATGCAAACATTAAACACTAAACCAGAACGTGCTGCCCCAGCGCAACCACATGCAATCACACCATGCATTAACCCTGCATCTGTATATTCGATCAAGGGAAAGGCACCCCACAAATGGGAAGAAATCCCATTTTGGATAGCTCAAAAAATAAATGTGCTGTAAGCAGTTTTTCCCCATACAAGACCTCAAGATAAACATAGAATTCTCACTATGTACTTGCCATTTGGGATGGTTCCCACAGTAGATAACTGTAATACTTGTGGCACGGTTGTTGCCATGCACTATACTACCGCATATGGTACACCAACAAGTGCCAGCCTTCCGGAAGTGTTAAAACAAATTCAAGATGAATAAGGGGCTGCTCTAGCCCTGGATTTTGCCACTGTATCTTCAATAATATTGAGCAGTCTTAAAGGGGAAGCAGTGGCAATAGCAGTGCGCATGTGGCTGTGGGACGTTCCTGTATGGGATCAAGAACGTGAGCTACCAAACATTATCGCCTAGACCTACTCTAGTATTGGTCGAGATAGTCTAGGATCCAGATATATAGTAAATCACAATTAGAGGGTAAATCCAGTAAGGATTCTACCAAGCAAGCACCTGGGTGCTCTAAAAAATGTTGGGGTAAACAAAAACAAACACCCAAAAAAGAAAGGGTAGAGACTCAGCATTCAGAGACCCCTTGAAACCACTAAAATCTTAGAAATAGAGATAATATAACAATGCCTGATATATATCAATATACTGATACACTGTGAGAAAGTAGCCTCTTTCTAGCATGGTTACCCTCACATTTGGCCTGTTTGTGAGTGTGTGTCAGTGTGTTTTGCCTGTCTCACTGGGATCCATCTAGCCAGAACCACAGTGCTCATAGTTTGTGACCTAATATGTATGCTTGGGTAGTGCCTAACTGTGTCACTGAGGCTCTGTTAATCAGAACCTCAGTGCTGATGCTGTCTCTGCTTTTAAATTTGTCACTGTAGGACAGTGCCTTCATTTACCACTTTCAATTGGCATACTTGACCCCCCTTATAAGTCCCTAGTATATGGTACCTAGGTACCCAGGGCTTTGGGGTTCAAGGAGATCCATATGGGCTGCAGCATTTCTTTTTTCACACATAGGGAGCTCAGACAAATCCTTCAACAGGACTGCCATTGCAGCCTGCGTGAAATAGTGCACACGATATTTCACAGCCATTTTCACTGCACTTAAGTAACTTATAAGTCACCTATATGTCTAACATTCACTTGCTGAAGGTTAGGTGCAATGTTACTAAGTGTGAGGGCACCCTTGCACTAGCAAAGGTGCACCCACATAGTTCAGGGCCATTTCCCAGGACGTTGTGAGTGTGGGGACGCCATTACATGCATGCACGGCATATAGGTCAATACCTATATGTAGCTTCACAATGGTAACTCCGAATATGGCCATGTAACATGTCTAAGATCATGGAATTGTCCCCACCTTCCAAATCTGTTATTGCGGAACTAATTCCATGCATCCTGGGGAGTTTACCATGGACCCCCAGTACTACCAAACTAGCTCTCTGAGGCTTGCACTGCAGCTACAGCTGCTGCCACCTCACAGACAGGGTTCTGCCCTCCTGGGGCCTAGGCAGCCCAGTCACAGGTAGGCAGAACAAAGCATTTCCTCTGAGAGCAGGGTGTTACACCCACACCCTTTGGATATAGGTGTTACAGGCTGGGGAGGGATAGCCTCCCCCAACCTCTGAAAATGCTTTGAAGGGCACAGATGGTGCCCTCCTTCCATAAACCAGTCTACACTGGTTCAGGGACCCCATCTCCCATGGGAAACTGGACAAAGGAAAGGGAAGTGACCATTCCCCAGTACATCACCACCCCTGGGGTGGTTCCCAGAGCTCCACCAGTGTGTCCCAGACTTCAGCCATCTTGCTTTGCAAGGTGTGGGGGCACTCTGGAGGGCTCTGAGTGGCCAGTGCCAGCAGGTGACATCAGAGACCCCTCCTTATAGGTCCATACCTGATAAGGTAGCCAATCCCCCTCTCAGGGCTATTTAGGGTCTCTCCTGTGGGTTCTCTTCAGATTCTGCTTGCAAGTTTCCTTCAGGAATCCTCTGCAACAACTTAAGACTCTTTTGACCTCGGATCAACCACAACCCTCTCCAAGAAACACTGCAACTGCAACAAAGTGTCTATAAGAGACACTTTTCTTCAGCAACCTCAGCTCCAAGTCAGCAACTGCAACAGTTTACATGGTGTGCATGGCTCTGGGGACTCCCTGTCTTCATCCTGCACCAGAAGGACTGAAGAAATCTCATGTGGAGTGACGGAGTCACTCCCCTGCTCCAAGCAGGCACCTTCCAAGGCAATGACCGCTAGCCTGAGACTTCTCTCACAGCAATGAGCCTGCTCATAAGGACACAGAGGGTGGACATCATCGACATAGACTGTCGCGGAGGTCTTGTTGATGCAATTTGGAGGAGGTAAGACCGTGCCTTTCCCGAGAACAATGGTACCCCTCAGTATTGTGTCTTCTTCGCCTCCTGAGGCCTCTGTGGACTCTTTCCAAAATTCCCTCATGCACAGCCTGGCCCAGGTCCCAAGCACTCCATCCTGCAACACTCAACTCGAAGAGTTGTTCTCCGGCAGCATGAGACCTTCTTTTGTTGTGCTGCATCAACTGCATTTTGCACCTCCTTTGATCCCAGATCCTGTGTATTCTGGGGGTGCAGGCTGGCATCCTGAGGGCTCTCTAAAGTGCTGAAATCTCCTCTTCCTCCTCATACATAGTTGAGGCCCCCAGATCCCACCTGGGTCCATCCAGCACCATTTTGATGAAAAATGCACTTTTGTCGTGGCCAAGGCTTGATGGCGCCATCCATCACAAAATCTTATCTGCAACAATCTTCCCACCGTGGAACATCTTTTGCATCATTCAGAAACCCGCTGGCACCATCCTAGGGTGCATTTCTGCAGTCTTGTACCAACTGGGGACTCTTCTTTTGCACCGTCTTCTGGGTCGGCAGGGGCTCCTGTCCTTCCTGGAACTACTTTCGACTTCTGGACTTGGTCCCCTTCCTTTGCAGGTCTTCAGGTCCAATAATCCAGCAGTTGTTCTTTGCAGACTTGATTGGCTGCTGCAAAATCCCCAAATCGAGGTGTAGTGTGTCCTAAGGAAACTTGCAGTACCTTACTCCTGCTTTTCTGGGCTCTGGGGTTGGGTAATTTACTTACGTTTGCTGTATTCTTACTCTTCCAGAGATTCTGCACTCACTACACTTGTCTAGGGGGGAATTTTTGATTCACATTCCACTTTTTTAGTATGTGGTTTGTGTTGCCCCTAGACCTATTATCTCCCATTGCTTTCTATAGGATTTCCTACTGTTTGCACTGTTCTAAGACTATTTACTTGTCTAATTGTGGTGTCTAGTGTATATATTGTGTATAATACTTGCCTCAGAAGGAGTATTGTCTCAGATAATTTTGGTACTGCGTCACCCAAATAATTAGTATTACTGAGTATTGTCTTTACTTGTGTATAAGTACTGTGTGACTATAAGTGGTATTGCATGAGCGTTGCATGCCTCCTAGTTCAGCTGGAGATGCTCTGCTATAGATACCTCTATTAGCCTAAGCTGCTAGAACACTACTACATTTCACTAATAAGGGATAACTGGACCTGGTATAAGGTGTAAGTACCCAAAGTACCCACTACAAACCAGGCCAGCCTCGTACATACACGCCAATCTTGTTCCTTTCAGGACTCACCGGATAAACAATGTGGGAGAGATGGGTGGTCAGAACAGAAAACTGCGTATATGAAACCATGTAAGGAGTCACAACGTTCGTCAGACATTTCTGTTAAGAAAGAAGCAAAACTTCCCCAACAAAAACCTTAATGCAAAAAGAAAAAAAGTGACAGACGTTTCTATACAAAATTACACTCAGGATGAGAGCTTTGCTGAATAATAGGAAGTGGGCACTGGCCCTGCAAGACAGTGTGGCAGAGGTCACAATAGTTCACCAGAATCTTTAAAAGAGCATCTGGAGGTGAAAGCAACTAACGACTTTTTACAAGTCAAGACTGCGGACATGCGTGTCTCCATACCGGATAGGGTGTATACACTAAGAATACAATTAGAAGGAGACATTGAACACACAATAAACACTATCTTTTGGGTTGTCATAGTTACCATTTATTATATTTTATTGGCCCAAAAAGATTGGCCACCAGAAATTGTCCATAATCTCCCATATGGGAAAGAGGTAACTGAATCCTCTTTCTCACCCCTTGTTCCAAGAGAACTTAGGGAGGCTTGCGCTGTTGATTGGGCATCGGCACAGGCACCTGCATGATAATACAACCATGTAGGGTGGAATAAACTCTCTCCCTACCATATGATACCATTCAGATCCCAACCTTGACCTCAACCCCAATATCCAATAAATCATGAAGCTAGAGCACCCATGAGGGAAATCCTCACACACCTAGAGTACTGGGGCGTAATTGAACCCTGTGTCTCACCAATGAACAACCCGTTGTTCCCCATAGCTAAACAGTACCATTCTTATAGAATAGTCTTAGACTACAGACAATTAAATAGTCACACATGCACATTTTCCCTTCAAAATGCACACAGAAGAGCACTTATTAACAATATAGTACATAAAAAGTACAAAACAGCCTTGGATATTTCCAACGTTTATTTCTGCCAAAATATAGTGCTTGTAAGTAGGGATTTATCAAGTTTTAGACTCGTGGCTCACAGAAAAACATTTGCTGACTCCTACGAGGGTATAAAACAGTCCAGGATTGTTTTCAGCTTGTATTACTTCAATGTTACACACCATTGGCCCTAAGGCATTGCCTATGTAGATGATATCTTGATACAGACGATGATCTCATTCAACATGTAAGACTGGTGATCCACATTTTCGTGGGATCTGCTGAATTAGGCTACAAATGTAATTAAAAAAAAAAAAAAAAAACCTTTCTTAGTCTCCTATTTATGGGATACAAACTGAAGGCAAGAGCCAAGCCCCACAATTTTCAGCAAAATGTCCACAATTGCAACCACAAAACACCATCAAAAAGCTCCAGTCATTGCTGAGCTTTTTAAATTTTGGCAGAACTTACACTCCAGATTATGCAAAACGCATTAAACCATTAAGTGACTTAATATGTCTTGACTTTTCAAGCAAATACTGAAAAGTCGGACACACATGCATTCTCAGAGCATTGCAACAAGACATGCTTGCAGCTAAACACTTACACACAAGAATCAACAAAGCACATTTGTTCATCAGAGTAATTGCTGGTGCCATCAGTTCCACCTATGTAATATTTAATGAGGGTGATACAGTCCCTACTGCATACAAATCACACTTTTGTTCCACAGCTGAACAATGTGGACTGCTGTTCAAATGGCTGTCATTAAAGAAAGACCTCTGGCCTAGGGAAAATGCATTTTTGGAGGTTAAGGCACTACATCCATGCTGGATTCAATGGGCAACATCTTTAACAGCCACTGATATTGACTATGTTTTTGATCCAAAATTACTAACACAAGAATTTCTCCAATATGGACTAGAATATATATCATATTACCGATCCTGCACATCAGACCTGGAGGACTCCTGGGTAGTACTCAACTCCCTCTCTCTACATACCAGGATGTTCCTTTACAGGTTCTCAGCTACAAGGCTAACACCTCTCCGAACTTTGGGAGGGTGGAAAATGATATTTCATTAGTCACATTAACTTCTTATGTGACAAGCAATGACAACAATATTGAGTGATTGTACTCAAATTCAACTCAAACTGATAACATGGTCTATTATGAACCACCAAGGGAGACTCCTGCTATCTCCCCTCTTACAAACATTGGTCTAGTTTTTGCATGAAGTGCTTCTGGATATTTTGCCAACCTCAATGACTCTGTTTCCAACTCAACTGCCTCTATTGCAACAAGTCTGTCAAGATCACATAAGCTGTTAAATTGGCTAAAACATAACTATTTCATTCTTCCATGAAACTATCTTTGGTCCTTATTAACTGTACTTGCCTTCCTTCTTTGGATGGGGTTTGTCAACATCTTTTTTCTAATGATACATGGTAATTTCCTTTCTAAACATTCTACAGTTGAACTGATGGATGAGGTCCTAAAATCACATTTTACCTCCCATAAGGTCCACAGACACTTGTCCCTGATGAACATTTCAGTAATACCAATTCCTGATGGGATTGTTCGGGATAAATATTCTTTTGATGTATATGGCTTGACAAAGGTTATTCAAATTCCATATGTATGTACACTTTCAATGAACAATGTAATCATAACTGGAGTTGTTTCTGAGGATTGGGATGTAAAACAGTTGATTCGATGTTATCTGAATTAGAATTTTTTACTGTATTTGAAAGTGAAGATGTTTATCAATCAAGAGAAAATTATGGAGATATGTTCTTTTCTAATTATTACGGACATCATTAAATTCACAGAACAAGTACCCCAAAGACTATTTTTAATTATACACAATGGGAACATTGTCCAACTCTGCCAATGGGGAGTTCTAAAACATACTGTGAAACGTTTTCATATTTCTCTGGGCACAATGTTAAAAATGCTGAGTCATATTATTTTAAATTGCTACTAATGGAAATGCACCATATCTTGAAGGCTATAGAAGGCTATGAATTTTGGCTGAAGGCGATTGATTTAAAAAAATGTGAATGGGGAACGAAAAATTGGCAAACAAAGGGAAAGGAAGTTAATTTAGAGCATGCCTGATACATGTTCAAATGATATTTGTAAATGAAACTGTACAACCGACAAGGTGTTTAGGCTTGGCAAGAATTAAGGGTTTGAATGCTTCCAGTATCCCTGCCACTGCTAAATTTTATAAATACCAAAAATATACTAATACAACTGAAGATCAGCTTGATGTGTGGGTCTAGAATGGAACATTAATCACTTTCACCTCCTGGCAGGTGGTTTTTGTGGCCAGTGGACATAAATGGTTGTCATGCATGTTTTGTAAACTACACAGGGGTTTTTAGTACGAATAGACCAGACCCTAACTATGTGTCATCAGACCATTCAGGTATAGTAAAAACATACACATGGGGGTCACATGTCTTTTCCAGGGGAATCGCAAAGGGTGGATTGGGAGTTATCCTGTGGTGCTCTAACATAGGTTAGGTAGGAATCGTATATACTGTGGATAGTGACAGCATGACGGGACTTTTCCTGTGTTTCACTTTTCTTGTCACCATTTTGCTTCTAGTATGTTTCATCATTCTAATTATTGCATTTCATGCCATCTTATCTAAGATACAGCTAAGTCAATAAATATTATTGAACCATTTTCTGCCTCAGTTTGCCTTTGCATGTGTGAGACTAATGTAACTGAGAGAAAAGGAAGTGATCTAATCCACCAGGATTTCACTGAGAAGTCACAATGTCATGCTCCCAGTTGCTACAAATCTTTCCGGCTCTTGGGTAGAGATGAGGTGCTGCTAGCTGTCTGGAAACAGATTAGGCCGACAGCTGTCACATGATGTGGGATTGGACTCAGTTCCCCACAATTTAGGTGATACTGCCACCCAAATCCACCAACCTCATTGGTACAATGCGAGCCAATGCAACAATCTATGTTTAGAAATTCCCACCACCAGATTCATGGATCAGGAGAGTCGCTGGATAGCCAGAATCATGCAGGAATCAGCTGTGCTAAAGTGATAGAAAAAAAGTATAAACCCAAAAGATAGGGAGGAATATCGGGTAAGTGCCCAACATGATAACCTTGAGATCCAGTGCAACAGACACATTTGAGATACCACACAGCTTAGCAAAGACAAATTCCAAGTAAAATGCAAGGCAGGGCATGATGCATAAACATGAACCACATTAGCGACTGGAAGTCCACAATGAAAGCAGCAATCTGCTGGCAGTTGCTTCATAACAAATGATGCGGGCTGCAGGCCCTTGTGCCACCTCATTTGTTGGGGGCACTCTCCTCCGGCAGCACTCACCAGGGCCAGGGCTTCAGGATGCCTTCATTCTGGAATAGCCAGGTACACCTTGTGACAACTCTTCTCGGAGTCCCTGGCTCCTGTCTTTAAATCCCAGCCTCACCACTGTGGGAGGCTGGCCTGGCTTATAGTGGGTACCTGATGGTACTTACACCTTGTGCCAGGTCCAGTTATCCCTTATTAGTAGATTAGTAGTGTTCTAGCAGCTTAGGCTGATAGAGGTAGCTATAGCAGAGCAGCTTAGGTTGAACTAGGAGACATGCAAAGCTCCTTCTATACCACTTATATCATATAGGTACTATATCATAAGAAACACAATACTCAGGGTTACTAAAAATAAAGGTACTTTATTTTAGTGACAATATGTCAAAAATATCTCAGAGGATATACTCCCTTAGGAGGTAAGTAAAATACACAAAATATACCCACAAACTAAAATCAGGTAAGTAAACAGTTAGAAAAATAGGTGCAACTCAAACTATATTCTCTGAAAGTGGAATGCGAACTACGAATGGACCCCTAGGCTAGTGTAGTGTGCAGAGAGTCACTGGGAGTGTAAGAAAACACTACTTTTTGACGCAAAACTGCACTGACGCAGTTTTGCGTCAAAAATATTACCACTGGCTAATGCCATTTCTTTGCACCATGCGGGCTTCAAATTTATACTTTGACGCATGGTGGCGCAAACCACAGGTGTAAGTCATTTTTTTGACGCACACCGCAGTGTCACATTGTAAAGGAAAATTACGTTAACACAGTGGAAATGACTGTGAGTCGATTTACGACACCGAAAACCGGATATGCAGCGTTTTTTTGCCACAATAGCGTCGAAATTCCCCGCAAACACAGCCATTTCAGCAGAGGAGATCCAAAATGGATTCCAGATGCCTGTACAGACTCCAGGAAGATGACAACAGACCAGGAACCAGCTAGGAGGACCCACACAAGAACCAGGACAGGGAGAAGAAAAAAAGAAAGTGTCACTTCAGTGCAGAGGAGCAGGAAATCCTGGTTAAAAATGTGACGGAACATCAGCACCAACTGTTTGTCACCTCAAAGTTGCCAATCGGTAGGAGAGAGGCAATATGGCAACAAATTGTTGACAAGATTACCAGTGTGGCAGAAGTACGCAGAACAGTCATCGAGTGCAAGAAACACTGGCATGACTGCAAGCGCAGGACCAAGGAAAAGATGACCAGGAACAGGAAGGCAGCACTGCAGACTGGAGGTGGGAGTCCAGCACACCAGGAGCCCCTGGACCATATGGAGGAGATGGTCGCATCCATCATCCCTGAGGAGATCGTCACAGGGATTCAAGGACAGGACAGCCCAGACTACCAGGAGACAACACACATGCAGGGTAAGTCGCATGGGGAATTAAAATGCACTAATGTCAACTACAACCGGTGGTGAGGATACCGACTACAAAATGCATGGAAGTCATCATATACATGGAGTGGCATGGGTAAAGTGTTACCGCATGGAGGCGTGGCCTGTACAGAGAAAAGCTGGGGCACACCATAACACAACACCAACAACAGTTCCATGTGGGTATGCTGCCATGCCAACGATGTAGCAAAGGTAAAGCCACACCAGGAGAGAAGAGCACAACGTCAAACTGACATCCTGTCACACGTCAGCCACTATACCCCCTACATTAACTAGGGCCCAATTAACAACCTCTAGCCATACCGACAACTGGAATGTAACAGTGACAACATTTGCCACTACCACCTCCGCTCTGTATGCAGCTCAAGAAGCAAATGGCAGTAACGTCCCCGTGGATCATACACACCTAAATTAGAGGGTTGAGGATGACAACTTTATCAATCCCCTGAAACAAGACAAATGTTCCATTCCTGTCAATTGTGAATGGCCACAGTTGGCGCAAACATCAGCCAATGTCATCAACATTAGGCGCTACACAGCACTAATGGCACACCCATGTGGCATATGTCAGGGTCCATCCTGTGCCTGGGTCACAATGCAACAGCCCAAATGTCATACTGCTCAGACAACAGCATTGAGGGGGAGGATACATGTAACTGATCACTGAAATACGCCTGCACAGTCAGAGGAGAAAATAGGACACTGCTACGACTATCAGGGCAATCCAATCTCCACACATTCCCTAACATCAGATGTACACATTACCGATGCTGACATCCATATTGTGCCATAACAATGCTCTGCATAGTATACGCTACATTTGAACTACATATAAGTGGATGTGAAAGATCAGAGCATGGGGCAGCTCCAGATTGTTAAGTGTGCTGCTAGTGCCATCAGAGCTCCCACAGCCAGTGAAAGGTCTCCCCATGAGAATGGATGTAGGCGGAGGGTTGAGTAGGACAAGAAGGTGGCAAATCACTAATTGGCAAAATCCAACACCTAGAGGAGATGATGCAGACAAGTCTAATAACTTACCACAATACATGTGACATGCAGGTGGGGCATAGGCCTGGGAGAATGCCCATCTGAAAGACTGGAGCAATGAACAGGAAACAAGATCACAATGTGAAATCATCACAAGGCAGGCATGTCACATCACCAATGCCACAACACAGACAGACTCATTGTTCCGTATTTCATTGCAGAGGATGATGGATCTCCTGCGGATATACCTGTCCAGGACTACCCTGATGACATGGATGACGAGCTGACAAACATCAGCCACCAGACCCTCCAAAATGTCCTTGGAACCCTCCAGACCCCACCTTCAGTCACAAGGAGGAGCACAAAACAAGCAGCCATCACAGAGGACCCACCCACCACCCCAATTGTAAGCCCTGTCAGCTCCAACACAGCTGAGGACTCAAATGACACAGGCACCAGCTTTGAGAGAACTGTAGTCGGAGTACAGCGGGAGCTGGCCAAGGAGGTGCGGGTGGGGATGAAAAATATGGCAGCCAGCCTAGAGGGGGTGCGCTTGTGCATGATTTCAACTGAAGAACAGGCAGCAGCTATGCAAGGGCGAACAACTATCTTGCAGGAAGTAGAAAAAAGGCTGAAGGAAATCAGCACAGCAGTTGACCCAACACCTACTTTGGGAGGGTGGAAAATGATATTTCATTAGTCACATTAACTTCTTATGTGACAAGACGCATGCACAAATGCAACATTGAACCCCTCAGGGCCGACCTGGCTGCCTACTATTGTGATGTGGCTGCTATTCTTAAGAACCAGCAGATCCTCTTTGTAGCAGGACTGCCCTTAAGACCCTCACAGGTAGCAGCTACCGGGATGTCTGACTCTACGTCTTCAAACACTGAGGTGTGTGTTGCCCCTTCACAACCACCACCACCATGGACAGAGGAAGGAGGCAACACACACATCAGAAGAAGAAGACATGGAACAGATCACCTTCACACGTAAAAGTACCCAGAAGCACTAATCCCTGCCACATGGCCACCTATTACCAAGGTCCTGCGCTTCGTAACATGCCAGTCTTGCAACAACTGTACTCAATGACTGTTCTTCAAACCACTGTATATCTTGTCAGCCTGCCTTGTGATTGTCTCTCACTTACTCATTGGCAAATCCAGTCTCAATAGCACTGCCTGACACATCACCCCAGCATGTCAAATGCATGTTCCTTTAGCACTTGTGTAGGATCACAATGGAAGATGTCACTATAATGTACTCACAATCATGGACAATGCACATATAGAAAAGCAGCACTTTTCCATAAATAAATAGCACTTACACAACCACTTTGTCTCTGTGTAATGTGACACATCAACCGTGCAGTACATCACTGAATGTTGCCTCCTGTCAAATTACATAGCTTGTCAATTCAACTGTCCTGAAAAAATGTAGTCTTCTAACTATGCACAGTGGCCTGAATTCTACCATACTCTACCCTTCTTGAGGGTAATATCTGATGAAAAGAGAAACTATACACCATAATGCTGTGTTGGACAGAATAATTCTTCCTCAAGGGATATCTAAGCCATTAAATAGTGCCAGCAAAATGTTACCTTCATTCAAAACTAACACATATAGCATTGCCCACAAACCTAAGCGAACAGTCACCAAACTGCATGAATGGAGGTGTCTGAGTTTACATTCAAATAAGTAATCATGCTTAACAGTGTAACAAATGATCTATGTGAGTCATGAACACAATACTACAAGAGTGCTTACTACCACGGACCTTATAAGGGTTTCGTTGAACATCAGACTGCAGTCAGACATAACACAGTGTCCCCAATACCAAATCTGGAAGCACTGTATGTGACATTGAAAACATACTTACTGAAATAAACATGTTGGGATCCATAGTAACTGTGATTAGTAGTTGCAATAAATGGTCTAATCTTTGCAAGGTTGCTTTGGGGTAGCTGCCAATGTTATAGCTAATTTGGGATTTGTTTGCAGCATAGGACACAAATTGTAATACAAAAGAAATCATGTACACTCATGCCAAGGCCCTGATCTACAAGCATGTCACACATACTGTAAAGGGTTTACTACATATTTATTAAACTGTAAAAACAGAAGGGAAAACTCGGGGAAAAGCCTTACCTACCCTAATCTACCCTAACTACTTATTACCCACAACTGTCCCTAACTAACCTAAGCTAAACGTACTTATCACATTTAACAACATGTTCTAAACATCAACCTCCCTTATGAGACAGGACAAATGGAGGACAACAGATACTAACCTAAACACATACTATCCTATACTAAACAAATATATATCTTTTTGTAATTGTTTTTTATATATATATTTTTTTTAACACAAAAGAACCCCAACATTGCCATCCACCCACCCACACACTCAAAAAGAAACAGTAGAAATAATCAGGACCCCCCATCCACTAGCACTAACTAAACTAACAGCCTATACTAACCTTACACTAAGCCCCCTAAACCCACAAAGTATAAGAATAAGGAAAGAGGAGGGAGGGGAAGGAATCATGTCCGACAAAATGTCTATAGGGTGGCCCTCCGGAGGGTCCACTTGATAGACCGCACCCGCCGGTTTATATGTCGCACATCCTGCCACAGGCGACTCATTTTTCGCAGGACACGGTCCAATTTACGCTGCATATCAACAAAAGCAGCAGGGTCAATAGCTGTAGCTGGGGTGGTCCCGGGTGCCAGCTGAGGAAGTGTGGTGCCGTGTACTGTCCATGGCTGTGGTCTGCCCTGCAGGTGGTGCTGTGCTAGGGCCTGGAGGACTTGCTGATGTGGTTGCCAGAACGGTACCAGCTGTTGGTGGTGCTACCGTGGGTGGTAGTGGTGGTGGTGCTGGTGGTGGCTGTGGTGATCAAAGAAGGGCTGCCCTGTGGAATGCCCTCCAGGCTCCGGAGGCCCGTTCGTTCATGTATCTGCGGGCCATTCTTTGGTACCCAGACTCTACCTGAAGTATATGCTGATACCTCATTGCCCGCCTTTGGAATTCCCGCACCTGGATGGGTGTCATATTTGCAGCTGTGAAGAAAAATCGAAAAAAATAAGATTAGGAACTGCATTGTGTCAAATGGCACAAGAAGTAAATCAGACAATACATCTACTGTAACAGCTCATATCATCATACAGATCATTGAATGTCCCTGAGGAAGTACATGGCAGGCCAGCCTACAAAGGTTCTATCACACATAGCATATCCAAACCCTACAAGATGGGTAACAACTGGCATGTTTTGGCATCATAGTTCTGCCAGTTGTCAGCTAACAATCATGCAGCACATCCTCCACCAATGCCAGGGATACAAATGCCATTGTACGGGATGGAAATCTAGGGCTACATGATCTGCAAGTTGTAAATGGACTTGCTAGTATAGTACTCATGTGGGAAAATGAGTGTGTATACTAGGTTCAAACAAAAGATTCACTGATTATCATGTCTGTGTACCAAACTTGTATCAGTCCTAGGTACACTATTCACAAACCCATGCATGGACACCCAGGAAGCTTATGTACGCTGGACATGTGTTTGCCTCTACACACACACCACAGGTAAGGTGTATCTCCAGATAGGAGACAGCAAACCCTTGACCAATCCCAGCGCCACAAATGTCTTGAAATGCAGACCTTTGTCCACATCATATAGTTCCAGTAAGCCATGACTTACAACTAACACATAGATGCAAGAACACCCCTGGCCATGATTTGCATGCACACCTAATCCATTGCACTCAAGGGCCACATACTAGTAGCACTACATGTGGAGCTACATGCTGCTAGGAAGTTCAACCTACAGTATAATAAGTACATTAGTGAATTTGGAAGCCGAAGTCTGTGGGTAAGCATCTAACAGCCCCATTCTGGGAGAATGTAGGTCTGACAGGCTGACTAAATCACAGATTAGGTCCAGTGCGACTCTTGCTGGTACAAGTGTTATCCACAGGACTCATCCCCATTCAGATTGCGGGGCCTACAGGAATGACCTAGAATCCCTAAATAAGACAATAGGTTAAGCATTGGCCAACTCTAAAATGGTGATAAAATGAAATCCCACTCATGGAACAAGACAAATGATGGGCTAGTGCATCACACCTTGCTATGTGTTCAACACACAGGAGTCCATCACACATCACCAGCAAACACAAAACATAACAGACATATCAACACTTAGTGGAGTAAGTGGAGAGACATCCAAAGCCAGTTTCCTTGAGGAGTGCATTACCATTCAACCAGCCATTGTGGCCATGACAAATTTATGACACACAGGTACAATGTACAGAGGGGCAGGGACAGTTGTAAGCCCTCATGTTGTTACATTTTCTTCATTTGATGTGGCCCAGCTATGATGAGTTGCACCAACCATAGAGATATGAACACATCTGCATACCTTTGGCCAGCCATCCGTAAACGAAAGGTGGAACAACAAACACCAAATACCAGTCTAAGATGTTAGCTGAGGGCACCTTGAACTTTTTCCCTATGTCTCCAAATCCAGATCTGACATGTATCCGAAATGACGAAGGGCCACAATAATTCCTAAGATTTTTGGATTTCGGTAATTGCTTTCCTAAACACACTCACCAGACACACAAGACATATGTTTGTGTCACATTGCTCTCATCAATTGACGTGAAGCCTGCACTCATTTTCAGCCTCATGCAGTGTTTCAAAAGTCAGTCTAGCTGTTGCGTCAACAAATGTAGGTTATGATTTTGAACATCTATACCTCACAGGCAAATGTGACCTATATCTATACATAATTGGCTCCTAATTTGTGTTGCCGTTTGACACAAAGGCGGCACCAACTTACATTAAGCAAAAGTATTCAGTAAGTTTGCAGAGCACTTGCTTCCTAACAGCTAGCAATTGTGGTCCTTAACATAGTCCATAAATGACCCTGTATGTTTCCAAAGCATTCCACACACTCAACAACATTGCTGGCAAATATTGTACAAATCATCTGATGTCACTACAGAGCATTTAATCGTGCACATTTACATGATTTGTACTCACGAACAGGGCCACCAATCACAATTCCCAGGTGGTCCAGCAGATCTTGCTCCCTGGAGATGAGGTCAGCCCAGCGGTGCTTCAGCTGGTGGTCATTCCTTGGGGTCTGATAGACGCGTTGCAGGTGATGCAATACCTTTCCCCACCGGAGCCTCCGTGCCTCGGTGTGATACCCCTGTACCACACGCCCACCTGCCTCAATCATAAGGGGGAGGAAATAGCACTCCAGCCATATGAAACCCCCAAGCTCCTCCTCACCCATCTTGCCAAGACAAGGCCTACCCAACATCTTAGCAGAAAAAAGGGAAATAGGGGATAAAGGGAAACAAAGGAGAATAGGGGGAAAGTAGAATATGAAAAACGTAAACTAAACAACTAAAACAGCCCAACTATCACTACTCACAACAGACTCCCAAAAACAACAAAGACAATACAATACTAGACAACTGTACATAATAAAAACTCAGACAGGATACAACAAGCATATTTTATTCACAAAATGACAAGTAATGGACCACACAGGAGACAAAAGCACAATTTAACCAGACAAAACTCTCAACACAGCCACAAAGTTTAGAAGAATCAGAGACTGCAAAGGGAAAGTGAAAGAACACCCACTGTACACAATCTGTAAACAGGATATCCTATTACATCACTTCCTGCCTTAAATGGTGGCTGTTTTTATCGTTCTGTGTCAAAAAAGTTTGACGCATACAGTCTGAGCATCATTTTTTTCGATGCACAGGAGTAAAAATGAGCCTGCATCCATATATTTGGAAATAGTCTAACACTTTCTGAGGTACAGTGTGGAAGAGTCAATGGTGTTTTCAGGGCATTAAGCGTTGTTTTTCAGGCATAAGCGTCAAAATGTCAGGGCATTAACTGGGTTTGGGTAATTTCAGCATTTTAATGTTATGTAACATTAGTGACACAACTGAGATAGGCTGATTACACCCACTTTAATCTTGACAGAGTATGGTCACATGTGAGACATCATACTGCTGCAGACCATGATCCGCTACTTCATTAACAGGATTTTCACTCTTTGCTGACGCACTAGATGGCCATATGTGTGGCCTACATATATGTATTGCACAAATTGGGCATGTGTGGCATCAGGAGAGGATAGCAATGTGACGCACATAAGTAAAATACCTCAATGCCTATGGCTCAATGTGTGTGCATTGGCTACTAATGTAGTTGTTGACCCAGTGTGTGTGATTCACAAGATGCATTATTGCAAATATGCTTGTATGAATGTGAAGTCAATGTGTCCAAACCTTAGATGCAAGTCAGAGAGAGGACATGTGTTAGTCATACATGTATGTCACCAGGCAGGTCTCTCCCCCCATCTGCCACGCCGCCCCCTGTGTGTTGAACCTCCATTGCCGCTTTTGCCGCCTGACTACTCGCTCCCTTTTTTCTGTACCCCTGCGCTTGGCTTCTATGCCATTTTGTTTTTTCATTCTGTGCCCCTGTGTTTTGCTTTCTGTAGCCCTGTGCTCTGTTGTCCCTCTCCCGCTGTCTTTTCTCGCCATTTTTCCCCGGGTTTTCCCTCGCTGCTGAGCCCCTGCTGCCCGCCCCCTTCACTCCCATTGGCCGCCCGCTCCCACCTCCCAGCTGCTCTTCTCTCCCTCTGCCCTCATATGGAGGCTGCGAAGCGGTGGTAGAGAGCGACCTTTGACCCTGTCACCAGGCAGGTCGCTCCCCCCCTCTGCCACGCAGTCCCCTGTGGGTTGAACCTCCGTTGCCGCTTTTCCCGCCTGACTACTCGCTCCCTTTTTTCTGTACCCCTGCGCTTGGCTTCTGTGCCACTTAGTTTTTTCATTCTGTGCCCCTGTGTTTTGCTTTCTGTACCCCTGTGCTCTGTTGTCCCTCTCCCGCCGTCTTTTCCTGCAGTTTTTTCCCCGTGTTTTTCCCCAGGTTTTTCCCTCGCCGCTGAGCCCCTGCTGGCCCGCCCCCTTCACTCCCATTGGCCGCCCCGCTTCCACCTCCCAGCTGCTCCTCCCTCCCTCTGCCCTCATATGGAGGCCGCGAAGCGGGCGCACCACTGGCGCGCCAAAGGCGCACCTAAGGCAAGCCCGTCTGCGCCCGTCTGCGCCCGTCCGCACCTGGACCGCACCCAGAACCCCTGGAACCCGCACCCTCCGCAATGCCAGACTGCACTACGACGCAAGCACCCTCCACGCACTCAACACCAGACGAGACCACCCCTGCTAACGGGCCACCCCGAAACACACCCAGGGGCCTTTCACCTGCCGGAACTGCAGATTCACCAGCATCCAACCCTCCACACCACCAGCCAGAGAACCCAACCACCTCCGCTGCATCCTCCTCAACACCCGCTCCACTCGCAAGCACGCCATCGTACTTTGGGACCTCCTAGACTCCACCGCCCCCGACGTCGCCTTCCTGACGGAGGCCTGGCTGAACACCACCTCATCACCAGACATCGCCATAGCCATCCCACAGAGCTACAAGATCTCCCGCAGAGACCGCACCAACGGAGTGGGAGGAGGAATCGCCATCATCCACAAAGACTCCATCAAAATCTCAACGAACACCGATGAGACCCTCACCACCGCTGAGCACATGCACTTCCAGATCCACACCGAACCCCAACACCACCCTCAGAGGAACTCTCCTCTACAGACCTCCCTGACCCCGCCCACAGTTCAGTGACACCATCGCCGACCTCATCAGCACCCACGCCCTCGCTTCCACGGACTACATCCTCCTCGGGACCTGAATTTCCACCTCAAGAACAACAACGACGCCAACTCCACCGCCCTGATCGACAACCTCGCCAATCTTGGACTCAAACAGCTCGTAACGACACCCACTCACGCCACTGGACACACGCTCAACCCCATCTTCTCTGCAAGCCCCCACGTCTCCTTCAACCACACCACCGAACCACACTGGACTGACCACAGATGCGTCCACTTCACCTTCAGAAAACCCACCACACACCACCGCACCCAACAGCTACCACGCCGCTGCTGGGGCAAGGTCACCGAGGACCAACTGACTACCGCCCTCGCCCTGAGACCACCCACCGACCCGACCGACCCAGACACCGCTGCGACCAACCTCACACAGTGGATCAACGACTGCGCCAACACCCTCGCCCCTCTCAAGACCTCTACAACCAACCACACCAACAAGAAAGCCGCCTGGTTCACCGAGGACCTCCGGATCTCCAAGCACACCTGTCGGAAGCTGGAGAAGAAATGGCTCCACGACCGAACACCAGACAAACACACAGCCCTCAAGAGCGGCACCCGCAGACATCACCAACTCATCAGGACCTCCAAGAAGACCGCCTTCAAGGACCGCCTAGAAAACTACACACACAACACCAAAGAGCTTTTCAGCATTGTGAAAGAACTCTTCAACCCCAGCTCCATCACCAACGACATCCCGCCATCTCAAGACCTTTGCGACTCCCTGGCCACCTTCTTCCACCGCAAGATCATCGACATCCACGACAGCTTCAACCCCAACCCCCCCGCACCCACCACCGAGTCCACCACCCCTGCGACTACCACTCGCACCAGTCGCCTGACCGTCTGGTCCAGCATTAGCGACGAAGACACCATCAAAACCATGAACTCCCTCCACTCCGGATCCCCATCGGACCCCTGCCCTCACCACGTCTTCAACAAAGCCAGCGCAGCCATCGCACCCCACCTCCGGAAAACAATTAACTGTTCCTTCCAGACAGCAACCTTCCCAGAAAGCTGGAAGCACGCCGAGATCAACGCCCTTCTGAAGAAGCCCAAGGCGGACCCCAAGGACCTCAAGAACTTCCGGCCCATCTCCCTGCTCCCTTTCCCGGCAAAAGTGACTGAGAAGATTGTCAACAAACAGCTGACCCGCTACCTTGAAGTCAACCACATCCTGGACCCTTCCCAATCCGGTTTTCGCAGTAACCACAGCACCGAGACCGCTCTCATCGCCGCCACTGACAACATGCGGACCCTGATGGACAAAGGAGAAACAGCCGCCCTCATCCTCCTGGACATATCAGCAGCCTTTGACATGGTCTGCCACTGCACCCTATCAGCACGCCTCCATGACGCCGGTATCCAAGAGAAGCCCTGGCCTGGACCACATCCTTCCTCTCCGGCAGAACCCAGAGCGTCCGCCTCCCACCCTTCCGCTTCAAAACCACCGAGATCATCTGTAGCGTCCCACAGGGATCCTCCCTCAGCCCAACACTGTTCAATATCTACATGGCCCCCCTCGCCCATGTCGCAGGACAACACAACCTCAACATCATCTCCTACGCCAACAACACCCAGCTGATCATATCCCTCACCGAAGATCCCCACACCGCCAAAGCTAACCTCCACCGAGGAATGAAGGCCGTAGCCGACTGGATGAAGGACAGCAAACTGAAGCTGAACTCAGACAAGACGGAGGTCCTCATTCTCGGACCCACCCCATCAGCCTGGGATGACTTTTGGTGGCCCATGTCACTAGGCACAGCCCCGGAACCCACGGACCACGCACGCAACCTGGGGGTCATCCTCGACTCCACTCTCTCCATGACCAGGCAAGTCAACGCCGTCTCCACGTCCTGCTTCAACACCCTCCGTATGCTCCGCAGGATCTTCAAATGGATCCCCCTCGACACGAGAAAAAACGTTACCCAGGCCCTCATCACCAACAGACTTGACTACGGGAACGCCCTCTACTCAGGAACTACAAACAAGCTCCTGAGACGACTCCAACGCATCCAGAACGCCTCGGGCCGACTCATCCTCGATGTCCCCCGCTGCAGCCACATCACACTCCACCTGAGAGGCCTGCACTGGCTCCCCGTCAACAAAAGGATCACCTTCAAGTTCCTGATCCACGCACACAAAGCACTGCACAACACCGAACCCACCTACCTCAACAACCGACTCAGCTTCCACACCCCCACCCGAAGCCTCCGCTCAGCCAACCTCGCCCTCGCCACAGTCCCCCGCATCCGAAAAACCACCGCCGGCGGCAGATCCTTCTCCTACCTCGCTGACAAAACCTGGAACACTCTCCCCACCATCCTACGACAGACCCAGGACCTGCTGGCCTTCAGAAGACTCCTTAAGCCCTGGCTCTTCGACCAGTAGCACCCCCCCTCCCCAGCGCCTTGAGACCCTCGCGGGTATGTAGTGTGCTTTACAAATGCAGTGATTGATTGATTGATTGTAGCAACATCTGTTGTGTGCACTTCCAAGATTTTGGGTAACGTAGACACCACAAATTACAAACCATGTACCGGATAGATGGCAGATGCTTGTTCATGTCAATGGTCCAAAAGTTGCCCATCGCATGTCCAGGAAATTTGGATACTGCTTCCTAGGTACTTGTTGGTGAACCCACCGTGGGTCAGGCACATGTACAAACTAAGTGGGTCCCATGTTATTGACACGGAAAGCCAAAGGTGACCCACAAATGTAATATCACCCTACAGTTGTGGTCATATGACTGAGCCACAACTCTCCTGTGACAGTGGTGGACCAGCAGACGAGGCAGCACCTGGCCACCTGTTTCCAGTGATCAATTGCACAGAGGTGTCTGGTTCATGTGTGTGATCCAATGTTGATCCTGTATATTTTTAGGGGTCTATGTTGTCACAGTTACATCCAGGTCTCATCATGAGTCAGTGGCAGCTATTCCTGTATCTACTGAGTATCCTTCGGAGATCAATGGAAGTAAAGTCGATGAGGACATGAGAACCTACATGGGGATGGTCCCACCCTGTCAGTGCAGACGTGTTCTGAGACTGTCAACAGGGCAACCTATACAAATGTTGTGCAGGATGTCACATGTTAAAATGATTTTACAGACCATATCTGGTGAATATAGGAGGCTGCCACCAGTGATGTCGAGGCACCTGAATCTCGACTTGAGGATGCCAAAGGTCCTCTCCACTATGGTGCATAACCTCCTATATGCCTCATTGTAGGCACGCTCTGCTGCAGTGCTTGGGTTGCCAAATGGTGTCATAATCCATGGCTGGATCCCATACCCCTGATCAGCTGAAAGAGAAAATTATTGGGATCATGTTGACGTATCCTGCCATATTCATATCACCTTGCATGACAGTAGTTATCTTGTGTTGTCTGTGGCTCTTTTGTGTTAATATTTTGATTCCTAGGATTCTAGAATGTGACATCTGCATTGGGTTGTTTCCTTGGCTGAATAGGTGTTTGCCTGCTGACCGGTTGTCAGCAGTATGTTTAGGGATTTGCAGTACAGTGTGAACTCCCTAGCATTGTGACTTGTGATACAGGTGTCCCTGTGTCGTCACTGGGGGTGAGATGATAGTTCCATACACAGATTCAGTTTGACAGTGGTGGTAACACGTTAGCATCTATGTACCTTGGACATCCCATAACTTTAGACATATGCAATGGATTAATTTAAACATCAGTGAGGCGCTTATATTTTGCAAGGTGACAATTAGCCAAACCTCTCCATACGTTGTGATCATTGACGTATTGACATTAGACTGTACACTAATTTCAGATGTGTGACATGTTCACTGCAGACCTATCAAACATGGCTAGTGGTGTCACAACCTCAGTGTGTTCCTATCCACATGTTGCTGTCGTGGTGTATGTGTTGTGTGTCCTAGAGGGTTGCTGTGCAGTGTGTTTATAATTAGGTTTCTGTACTTACCAACAAGTAGTCGATTGCCATATCGTCCATCCTGGAAGTGTTGATTGATGGTAGAGTGACGGAAGATGAATGAGTCATGGACACTCCCAGGATACTTTGCCACGATGTTGGTGATCAATCTTTGGTGATCCACAATGTCCTGCACATTGATGGAGTGTATGTGCTTCCTGTTGCGGTATAGGTGTTCAGTTGCAGCAGGTGGCACAAGGCGTACATGTGTGCAGTCAATGGCACCAAGGACGTGTGGGAATCCATTTATGAGGTAAAACCCCTGTTTTGTCTCCTGCTGCTTCTGCTGTGTGTTTGGGAAGCAGATGTGGCGGGCGTGAGTCCAATGATGGCATCCAGTCCTTTGGGCAAGAAGGCAGAGAATGGTGGCTGTGATATTCGGGCAACCAGGGCGCCAGTGGATTGAAACAAGCCACTTGCCAACATGTGAAGTACAACTAGCAGCTTGGTTTTTGTTGGGATGATGCGGGGTGTCAGCAAGCTGGGTGCCAACTGTGGCTCAATGTTGCGCAGCAGCTGCTGAATGGCTTGCCAGTTCAACCTGTACCTCTGGATGATGTCATGTTCCCTGAGGCCATGAAGGGTTGTCCTGGTGCGGAATATCCTCTCCTCCCTTCTGCGTTGCCTTTGGGTTCCCTGCTGGTGTTGTGGTAGCTGCTGTTGTTGTTGCTGTGCTCTGCGTCTGCGTGCACGCTGGATGAGAAACACCTCCATGTCTCCCTTTTGCTGCTCTGCTGTTGCTTCTGTGTGTTCTGATTAAATACAGGTGTGTTTAACACCTGCCCTGACCCAGGCATGAATTTTTTACGCAAATCGGGCTGTGCGTCATTTTCCGACTCCGCCTCCCGGCCGTGTGGGATTTTTGCCCGGAAGCATAAATACGACGCACAGGCATTTAAGTATTTTTTTGGATGATTAACGCAAGGCGGTTTCCCGCATCCAGAAAATGACGCACACGGTGGGATTTTGACATCCGCTGCTTGGGCGTCAAAGTTTAAATATGGGGCAAGGTTTGCGCCGAATGTGCGTCAAAAGTTTTGACGCACATTTGGCGCAGACGGAGTATAAATATGCCCCTAAGGGTGTCCAAGATACCCCACCCCAAGACCCTGGAAAGTAGGAGTAAAGTACTACTATTTCCCCAGAAACACACTAAACCTGTGATAGAGGACTTTGCAAAGACCACAACAGACTGCCACACACTGAAGACAGATTCCTGGACCTGAAGATAAGCAAAGGAAGAGGACCAAGTCCAAGAGTCATGAAAGTGTCCAGGGAGCAGGAGCCCACTAAACCCCTGATGAAGGTGCAAAATGGCTGCCTGCGGATGGAAGAAGCTGAAGATTCTGCAACAGCGAAAGGTGCTAGGAAATTCTTCTTTGTGCAAAAGATGTCCCACGGAGTACTGAAGGATACAGAGTTGTTTCTTTGGCACAAGACTGCAAATAAGCCTTGCTAGCTGAAAGAGTTGCAGTTGAGGAAAAAGCGTTCTGCCCGGGCCCAGGAAGGATCAGGATGTCGCCACTTGGGAGAGGTGACAGAGGGGGCCCTCAGCAATGTTGAGAGCCCAAGCACAAGAATATAGCACCCACAGAAGTCCTTGAATACAGGTTCAAGAAGACTGATCACAGCAGTCATCTCAACACTACAAAAGAGGGTCCTCATGAAGCCGGCGGTCAACTTAGGGAGCTGAGCAATGCAGAACGAGTGCTGTGGATGTGGGCTTGGCTGTGCATGAAGGATTCCTTAGAAAGATGCACAGAAGCCCTAGCAGCTGCAGTTCATGCGGATAACAGGATTACTGTCTGGAGAGAGGAGACATGGACTTACCTCCTCCAAATTTGGAAAGTTCGACCACTGGACAGTCTGGGTCAGTTGGGTCCACCACCTGTGTTTCAGAGGCCACGCTCATCAGTATGAGAGGGGACCCAGAGTACTGGTGATGCTAAAGTTTGCTTCCTGCTGGAGCAGGGAGAAGATTCCATCAACCCATGGGAGATTTCTTCATGGCTTCCAGTGCAGGGTGAAGGCAGGCAGCCCCCAAAGCATGCACCACCAGGAAACAGTCGAAAATGCCAGCAGGATTAGGTGCTACAATGTCTCTGGTACTTTTCTTGCTACTTTGTTGTAGTTTTGCAGGTGTCCTGGAGCAGTCAGCAGTCGATCCTTGGCAGAAGTCGAAGAGAGGAACTCTGGTGAATTCTTGCAAGTCGTTATCTGAGGAAAAGCCCACAGGAGAGACCCTAAATAGCCCTCAGAGGAGGATTGGCCATTTAGTCAGGTGAGCACCTATCAGGAGGGGTCTCTGACGCCACCTGCTGGCACTTGCTACTCAGAGACCTCCAGAGTGCCCTCACACCTCTGGATCCAAGATGGTAGAGGGGCTCTGGGCACCACCCCTGGGATGGTGATGGACAGGGGAGTGATCACTTCCCTTTCCTTTGTCCAGTTTCGCATGAGAGCAGGGACTGAGGGTTCCCTGAACTGGTGTAGACTGGCATATACAAGGAGGGTACTATCTGTGCCCTTCAAAGCATTTCCAGAGGCTGGGAGAGGCTACCCTCCCCAGCCCTTAACACCTATTTCCAAAGGGAGAGGGTGTAACACCCTCTCTTAGGGGTAATTCTTTGTTCTGCCTTCCTGGTACTGGGCTGCCCAGACCCCAGGAGAGCCGAACCCTATCTGTGGGGTGGCAGCAGCAGTAGCTGCAGAAAAAACCCCAGAGAGCTGGTTTGGTAGTGGGGGGACAATTACATGATCTTACACATGTTACATGGTCATATTCGGAGTTACCATTGTGAAGCTGCATATAGGTATTGAACTATATGTAGTGCACATGTGTAATGGCGTCTCCGCCCTCACAAAGTATGGGGAAATGGCCCTGAACTATGTGGGGGCACCTTTGCTATGCAAGGGTGCCCTCACACTCAGTAGCTTGGCACCTAACCTTCAGCAAGTGAAGGTTAGACATATAGGTAACTTATAAGTTACTTAAGTGCAGTGAAAATGGTTGTGAAATAACGTGGATGTTATTTCACTCAGGCTGCAGTGGCAGTCCTGTGTAAGGGTTTGTCTGAGCTCCCTATGGGTGGCAGAAGAAATGCTGCAGCCCATAGGGATCTCCTGGAACCTCAATACCCTGGGTGCCTCGGTACCATATTCTAGGGAATTATAAGGATGTTCCAGTGTGCCAATTGAAATTGGTAAAAGTGGTCACTAGCCTATATTTAAAAATGTAATGGCAGAGAGAGCATAAGCACTGAGGTTCTGATTAGCAGAGCCTCAGTGACACAGTTAGTCACTACACAGATACACACATTCAGGCCACAAACTATGAGCACTGGGGTCCTGGCTAGCAGGATCCCAGTGAGACAGGCAAAACACACTGACAAATGGGGTTTTCACTATGAGCACTGGGTTCCTGACTAGCAGGATCCCAGTGACACAGTAAAAACACACTGAAGTATACTCACGAACTGGCCAAAAGTGGGGGTAACAATGCTAGAAAGAGGCTACCTTCCTATAACCACTTAGTCGGAGGAAGGACACAGGTCGAGGGCTCTTTTGAACCACTCACTTAAAAGCCAGTTTCCAGTCCCCCACAGCACAGGCTTATGCAGCATCTGCCTACTTCTTTTCTAGTGGACCGTGATGATCTCCACAATTTGGGGAACAGGTGCCTCATTGTCCTCTCACACTCTAGTAATTTGGTTTCCCCAGGAATCGCACTCTACAGGGCACCTTCATTTGGGACAGAAGTGCCTGCAGTTGAGCAGGATGGCTGATGGTTGACAGGGGGTTGCAGGAGCTGGCTCAATACTGTCACCATGTTGGTTCCTTCCCACTACGGCATTTTAAATATTTTGTAGGACCAGTATGAACATTTATCTCTGCCTTTAAGGTTTGATGGTTGTCAATTGTCTTGAGACCTCTGTGGTGTTGCGGCTTAATTGTAACATTGTGATTAACAGAGCATCTTCTAGTTGTGCCACCCCCCTTGCTGGCTCTCTGCCTTGTCTGCCAATTATCTGTATCCCCGCTTCCGAGGTCACCACCATCCACATGCTTGAGTATTGTGCCAGTGCTGTCATTGCCATTGCCAACATCCAGCACCACACAGGTCTCCTTCTCTCTCCTCGCAGTTAAGTCAGTTACACTTTTGCCAATCAGAGTTTTGCTATTCAACTGCTGCTAATTACTCTAAATAAATAATTATGAGCTGCTAATGCTTCACCAAGTATGTAAGGCCCTCTGTCACTTTATGGGGGTCATTCTGACCCTGGCGGCCGGTGGCCGCCAGGGCCACCGACCACGGGAGCACCGCCAACAGGCTGGCGGAGCTCCCACGAGCATTCTGACCGCGGCGGTTCAGCCGCGGTCAGAAGCGGCAAGTCGGCGGGCTCCCGCCGACTTACCGCTGCTCAGGGGAATCCTTCATGGCGGCGGAGCGCGCTCCGCCGCCATGAGGATGCTGACAGCCCCTACCGCCATCCTGTTCATGGCGGGAAACCCGCCATGAACAGGATGGCGGTAGGGGGTGCCGTGGGGCCCCTGGGGGCCCCTGCCGTGCCCATGCCAATGGCATGGGCACGGCAGGGGCCCCGTAAGAGGGCCCCGCAAAGTTTTTCAGTGTCTGCCTTGCAGACACTGAAATACGCGACGGGTGCAACTGCACCCGTCGCACCCCTGCAACTACGCCGGCTCAATTCTGAGCCGGCGTCCTCGTTGCAGGGGCATTTCCTCTGGGCCGGCGGGCGCTCTTTTGGAGAGCGCCCGCCGGCCCAGAGGAAATGTCTGAATGGCCGCCGCGGTCTTTTGACCGCGGTGCGGTCATTTGGCGGCGGCACTATGGCGGACAGCCTCCGCCGTCCGCCATAGTCAGAATCACCCCCTATATCTTCTTTAAACTGCCTTGCCTCAGTGATGTGCTACTGTCAGTGTCCTCTCTTCTGCAGGTACCAGAGTGCTCTCTGAGCACGTCCAGCAGCACAATCCAGGGAAGCCGTAAGATATCTCACTCCTTTCAGTAAGTCTAAGATTTTCTTCTTCTTCAAACCATGCATCTACTGTCAAGAACAGTAGAGAGCAATAATTCAATTTTGGGTTGAGCCTAGATAGCACTTGAGCTATTGTACATACCTTGTGGGCTTCAAGTCCACCCTTTGCTTTTCATTTGTCTATGTCAGTGTCCTTTAAAATTCCTTACTTACTAATAGTTAATCTGCCTTATTTGTCCCTTCTTTTTGTAAGTTGTTCACTCCCACAGAGCAGAGCCCCAGTACTTGTTCCCTTCCATTTGTCACCTTTAGAAAATGTAAAAGGGACTACTTTTTCCTTTGCCTAAGAGAACTGCACACGAAAGCTTGATTTTTTTTCAGTCGCTCCTGCCTCCACCTTCAATTTCTGCAATTAGGGCTATAATTCTTGTTTTGATTGTTTTGAGGTCAAACCTCTGATGGCCCAATAAATCTTTGTGCACCTTTCTTTTATTAACTTTTCTGCTTTTTCAAGTTGATTTGATTAGTTATCCTTTCTCTGTTTCAGAGTTAGCACGCTTGTGTATTCTTTCTGTCCACTGCATTAGTCTTTCCTCTATGTCCTTTGTAATGTTGCTCACCCAAATTCTTGGGGTTTTAATTTACCATTCTCCTGGTATGGTGTTGTGTGTTTCTTGTTTAGCTGTCAATTGATAAGTCCACATTTAAAAAAAAGCTATAACGAGGAAGCTGCAGTTTGGGCCGGGCTGGGTGGGGTTGAGCAGTCTTGGCACTGGTTCCTCATAAGCGGTGATACACAGGCTCTGAGGAGGGGTTCCTCCCCTCATCTGATGTGAGTGGGGCCCGATTATTCTCTAACAGCCATGGTCTACTGCCTGGCTCCCCCAGCAACAATGCAGGGACTTCCTGGTCGACAAGAACCCTTGAAACGAGGCTCAGCCTTGCTTCACACACCACTGAAAAGTTTGCTCTATTTTTACTCCTCCCCTATTGGCTTTGTAAAAGAGAAATTGTTTCCTCCTTGGCTTATTTGTCAGACTCTGCCTGGACAAATAAGACTTGAGATATGTTCAAAGAGGCAATTATGACATTTTTCCACTTTTCTTTTCTATATTGTTCTGAATTTGGTGATACCTGTACTCAAAATTAGAATGCTGAAAAGAAGGCCTCTGAAATGAGTAGCAGTGTTTCCGATGCCCATTGAGAATGTTTTGATGTGGAGTTGCATAAGAAAACGTCCAATTCTGCCTCTTGAATCAGTTGTTATTTATCATGAAAACGGCACTGTGTTTTTGTGCATCCGTGAATAACTGGGTTCGATATTTGTTGTACATGTCACTGTTGGGTTAGAATGTGTGTAGCAATCAGTTTGGCAGTGTTAATTTTCTCATCTGTTCGAAGATTGTGATGTATAAAGCACTAGGCCGGCACTGGGTATTTTGCTACTGAGAGTTTATTGTACACCACTGGATGTATCTTTTTTGGTAAAGAACTGGGGAGTTCAGTACTCATTGTTCAAAGAGTTGACTTTTTGCATTATTTAACATCGGAAATGTGGCTATGGTAACTGAATGAAGACTGTTAGTGAAAATCTTGTCTGTGCTTTTACCAAGTGAGGGCCTTATGGGTGTTGTTAATAATTGAGGGCCTCATAAGTTTTTCCAGAGCCATTTATAGAATTTTGCAAAGTGACAGAACTTTATATATGTCACCGAAGTGAGCGCTGTGTTTATGTTTGTTTCATCCCTTTAACCAACACTCACTCACTTGATCTTCAACCCCAACTCACCCCCCCTATTGTACCATCTTGTTCTACCTCTCCCGTCCCATCCAATTGCCAAAGCCAATAACTCATTCATGGGCGAGCCATATTGACTTTGCCAATTTTTGTTTCTTATCTTATCCTGGTGCCCTGTGGAGGACGTGCTGAGGTTATGAGTGGGTACTGCCTCCTACTAAACACCCTGTGCCATCTTCCTCTTCAGTACTATTCACCTTGTTTGCATCTCTTATCTATATCAGTCAGATAAGGTAACAGACAGAAGTCAGAACACAATTATTTAAACTTAACTCCATTCTATATTTTCTGTTTGACCCTGCTAATTTAGATTGAATGCAAATTAGTTTCTTCAGGAATACTTTCTGACAGCCTTGTCTCTCATTGTTTCACTTTGGTTGTTGTTTTAAACTTCATAAATCATCCTTCAGGGTTTAAGTTCTCCATGCCAGTAGGAACTAGTTCCATCCACTGTCAGTTGAATAAATGTGGATGTCAAACTAAACAAGCATTGGCAATGCCAATAGGTGTGGCTTATGAATCAGAGTGTCTTTGTGTCACTGATAGCTTTAGGCACTCAATAATTCCTCACGTGTACTTCTTTGCACTCATACCTTCATTCATCCATCCACTCACTCACTTTTGCATTTACTGCCTGACACAATATTGAAAGAATACAAAAGGAAACATGCTGCTAGTTAAACATGATGGGCAAAAGCTAGCAATAACGAAACTAAACATAACACTTGCAGAAGCATAGTAAATCATCTATTGCTGTTTTAAAGTTCCATTTTGGCTGTCAGATTTAGAACCGATATGTGGGCCATCTTGTAATGATAAAACATTGATGAGCAGCAAGTGGCCCATTTACACTACCTCAAGAGATATAGGCCCTCATTACGAGCTGCCCGCCCGCCAAACTCTTTACGCCTTCAGGCCGCACTGTGCGGCCTGATCCCCGCTGGCCCTATTAGAAGTTCACCGCAGGGCTGGTGGGTGGAAACAGTGTTTCTGACCACCGGCCCTGCTTTCAACAGGGCCTTAACATTGACGCCGGATCCTAATGGTACCAAAGTGGTGGTGCAGCGGGTCCACCACGGTAATAATGTGCAGTCCCCCAGACTCTTAATGAGGGCCATAGTATGGTCTTGAGAACTATTAAAATAAACAGAGTAGAAGCGAAAAATGAAATGGGAACTAGAAAAGGAGAAAGTTGTAAACTAAAGGACTGATCAAGTAGCCCAGTCATGTAATTTTCTAGTGGATGTAAAAATGTGATCATTCATAGGCCAAGTGAGTCAGTAACGTATGTGGACTGAACCATTACTCCATGCAGTACGCTGTAATAAATAGAAGGAGAGGGTAAATGACACCCAAACAGAACAGTGGCACTACAGAGCTCAACCAAAGGCCCTCTAGACACCTATTAAGATATATTTTTATATATATATATGGATGTGTGTATTAGTTCATAATTTTCTTTCATACAAAATCCTGACAGACTACTAAGAAAAGATTCTAGCAATAAATATTACTGTACAAACCTTCTCCGTCTAGGGACTTTTAGATCCTGTTAACCAACAGTACATACTTTTCTACAAAGGTAATCTGTGACATTTCATTAAATAAAATACCTATCTGTAGCCCTTGATACAGAAAAATATTGATTTTAGCATATGCTTTTTACAGTCAATATGTCAGGCCTACTGTATTTACCTTAATATTTTAGAATAAATAGATCAGATCTATAAGATTGGAAACATGTTTTTCTAGTGAACCATTAAGACCTCTAGGAGTCTTCATTGGCTTAGTTGGTTACAAGCCTTCCCACAAGGCAACCTTCAGATACACCATAGTAAAATTAAAATATGAACAGGCTTTAGCACTATGTAAGAAAAATGTACCTTTAACAGCCTATTGCCTTGTACATATGTTTTTCATGATAAGTAAGGATTACTTGGTTTGTCATACCAATACCGCGGAAGGTCTCATAACTTCTCCTTATGAACAGATCACACCTAAGGAATCTGACTTAACTTTTTCCATTGTATTGATAAGGCCTCTAGCAATTATCAATGGCTTGATACTGTTTTAAACACAGGCTTGTTGAAGTGCACATAAACTGGCAACCATCATGAATAAAGCTGTAAATATACAAACATGCATAAGATTACACTTGGCAAAACAATATACTACCTTTAACAGGCCTAACAGGAACTATCACATGGGAATTTGACTCCCAAGGTTTGTCAGAGCGGGTGACCAACACTAAAACCTTTTTCTACTGTGGTAATCTGTGATATTACCCATATCGAAATACCTTTCCATGGCCTGTCACATAATGTGACAGCAATCCACTGCTAAATGTCTAATGGAGTTTGGATTACCATATGCCTTTCACAATAAAAATGCCAGGCCTTCTTTTCATAATAAATAGGCCAGACCTTTGGCATAAGATTTCTGTGCACACCAATCAAGCTTATAGATGTCATCTTTGTCTTCTCACTACAATAATTCAGTCCTACTGTACAGAGCATGAGCTTTCCCCCAAGGCAACCATCAGGCATATAGGGCCTGATTACAACTTTGGCGGAGGGTATTAATCTGTCCCAAATGTGACGGATATACCACCCGCCGTATTACGAGTCCATTATATCCTATGGAACTCGTAATACGGTGGGCAGGATATCCGTCACATTTGGGACAGATTAATACCCTCCACCAAAGTTGTAATCAGGCCCATAGTCATAAAATAGCAAATGTACGTGAAATTACAGCTGACATCCGAAAAATACCATCTTTTCAAACAAGGCAAAACAAGGATTCACACAGTGCAAATCTGTACCCATGTTTTGTCAGAGGGGTAACCAGCACCAAAACAATTGTCTGCTCAAGTATTCTCTGAGATTTCATGTTAAAAAAAAAAAAAAGTATATGTAGGCTTTAAGTCAGAGCAATAACAATCCACCATTACATGCCTATTAACTTTGACATAGTCATTTCACAATCTACACACAGGTACCTGGGTTCAGGTTAAAATTGGAAATGGCGACAGAATCACTCAGAAGATCCCTACGTATAATGGACTAAAAAAAGGGTACATGCTCGCTCTGGCCTTATTTCACATCTAAATGGCAGACCTTGACTCAAGATTAGCAGAAGTGGCAAGCAACCCCACAAAACTAGCCAACAAACGGGTGAACGTCCTACAATATGCACATGACATTGTGCTCTTCACCTAGAAACAGTAGGGCCTCCAGTGTTCAATTACTGAACTGGTGGAATACCTGACCATGTGGGGTCTCAAAGTGATCTGTTTTTTGGGCACACGTAACATCATTTGTATTAAGAACAAATGGGTGGCCGCAGGCAAACATATAGCGCTGGTCAAATACTAAAATTACCTTGGTGGAACGATGGATGCATCTTTAACTTACAAAGAACATTTATCACAAATTCAAGGTGTGGCTCACAAACTACATGTTTCTTTTGCACAGTTACAAAAAAAGCTGGGTAGTGCCTCGCAAAGCTATCTTTTGCAGGTAATCAGAGCACAATTCCTTCCATCGCAAACCTACAGATTGGAGTTACTTAAAGGGTGTGACACCCCTCTTCTCGACTGCCTGCAGTCAGTCTTGTTCAAATACCTTTTCCATCTACCAAAGCATTCCTCGCAAGCTCAGGTCGGGTTGGAATTCGGACTGCTCCATAAAGTTCCGATCTGTTTGGGGGCCATAATGAAAATGTGCTGCAAACTAAGAGCCGGCCCGCTGACACATTACCGCTTTATGCTGGAAGGAAATTGTGCTGAAACCTGAAGATAGCTCATGCTGGTCATCTGTACTAAGGAAGGCCTTGACTAACTTAAACTTACAGGCAGCATGGGACTCTAACACCACCTTTCTTCTGTTAAAAAAAATATATTAACAAAGCTTCCAAACTTAATTCTTGGAAAGCTAACAAAGAAGAGGTAGGGAGTCAACATCTGACTTGGCAGTTTTGCATACTTATATTTCCTGGCACCCCTAGCTCTATCTTCTATCCAACACTATGGCCCTCATTCTGACCCTGTCGGTCGGTGATAAAGTGGCGGCCAAGCCGCCAACAGGCCGGCGGTCTAAAATATGCAATTCTGACCCTGGCGGGAACCGCCAACACAGCCCGCCGTATTAACACTCCGCCCGCCACGGCGGTACAAACAAACAGCGCGGCGGTCCCCGCCAACAGCCAGGCGGCAGACAATGTACCGCCCACCCTATCACGACCCACCAATCCGCCACCTTTTCCGGGGCGGGAGCACCGCCGATAAGAACACGGCGGAAACAGACTACGAACGGGAAAACGCTCACCTCTACGCACTCCACGCGAGATTCCGGCAGTATGGAACCAGAGTTGCAGGTCATCCCCGCACTCCTATACCTGCTCATATACCAGGAGCACGCCCGGCGGCGCGGAAGACATCGGTGAGTACTGCACCTACGACACAGGGGAGGGAAAAGATTACCGGCACACACCCACCCACCCACACCCACTACAACACACACATCAATGCATTCCCACAGATCACTGTCACAACCCACAAACCCCCCCCCCTCCGAAATAATGCAAAGACCAAAAGAAGAGATCAAAAACGGGCAGATATATTGAAATATGTACACCAGTAATCCCAATAAATAAATAAACTATGTACAAAATAAACACAGCTACTAAATGTAGTCCAACCACTGTCCGTGGATCACAGGGGTCCTGTGCAAAGGGGCAAGGCCCAGTCCCACGACAAGAACTCCACGGAGAGAACACTGCAGGGGCATCAGAAAGAAAATAGGACAGGCACCTCAGGGGGAAGGGAAGGGGGGGCACCTCAGCCACTTGAGTACACGACGCCAGATCCACGAGGGGACTCCATGACCACTGGGCCATCCTGGGGAGTGCTAAGCCACAGTCCAAACAGTCCATACAGTGGGTGGCCTGCCCACTGGGCCATCCTGGGGAGTGCAAAGCCACGGTCCATACAGTCCATACAGTGGGTGGCCTGCCCACTGGGCCATTCTGGGGAGTGCAAAGCCACGGTCCATACAGTCCATACAGTGGGTGGCCTGCCCACTGGGCCATTCTGGGGAGTGCAAAGCCACGGTCCATACAGTCCATACAGTGGGTGGCCTGCCCACTGGGCCATCCTGGGGAGTGCAAAGCCACGGTCCATACAGTCCATACAGTGGGTGGCCTGCCCACTGGGCCATCCTGGGGAGTGCAAAGCCACTGTCCATACAGTCCATACAGTGGGTGGCCTGCCCACTGGGCCATCCTGGGGAGTGCAAAGCCACAGTCCATACAGTCCATACAGTGGGTGGCCTGCCCACTGGGCCATCCTGGGGAGTGCAAAGCCACAGTCCATACAGTCCATACAGTGGGTGGCCTGCCCACTGGGCCATCCTGGGGAGTGCAAAGCCACTGTCCATACAGTCCATACAGTGGGTGGCCTGCCCACTGGGCCATCCTGGGGAGTGCAAAGCCACTGTCCATACAGTCCATACAGTGGGTGGCCTGCCCACTGGGCCATCCTGGGGAGTGCAAAGCCACGGTCCATACAGTCCATAACAGACCCCACTGCCACTGGAGGAGGCAAGTTGGCCAGAGGACATCCTGCAGCCCTGCCCGAGATAGATCCTGCCCTGCCACGTCTGCCAAAGGGCCAGCGGTTCTTGCCTTGAAGGGCCCAGTTCAGCGGTTCTTGAGACGGCGGGGCCCAGTTCAGCGGTGCTTGAGACGGCGGGGCCCAGTTCAGTGGTCCTTGCCTTGAAGGGCCCAGTTAAGCGGTGCTTGAGACGGCGGGGCCCAGTTCAGCGGTGCTTGAGACGGCGGGGCCCAGTTCAGCGGTGCTTGAGACGGCGGGGCCCAGTTCAGCGGTTCTTGAGACGGCGGGGCCCAGCGGAGCGGTGCTTGAGACGGCGGGGCCCAGTTGAGCGGTGCTTGAGACGGCGGGGCCCAGTTCAGCGGTCCTTGCCTTGAAGGGCCCAGTTCAGCGGTTCTTGAGACGGCGGGGCCCAGCGGAGCGGTGCTTGAGACGGCGGGGCCCAGTTCAGCGGTCCTTGCCTTGAAGGGCCCAGTTCAGCGGTTCTTGAGACGGCGGTGCCCAGTTCAGCGGTGCTTGAGACGGCGGGGCCCAGTTCAGCGGAGCTTGAGACGGCGGGGCCCAGTTCAGCGGTGCTTGAGACGGCGGGGCCCAGTTCAGCGGTGCTTGAGACGGCGGGGCCCAGTTCAGCGGTTCTTGAGACGGCGGGGCCCAGTTCAGCGGTGCTTGAGACGGCGGGGCCCAGTTCAGCGGTGCTTGAGACGGCGGGGCCCAGCGGAGCGGTGCTTGAGACGGCGGGGCCCAGTTCAGCGGTCCTTGCCTTGAAGGGCCCAGTTCAGCGGTTCTTGAGACGGCGGGGCCCAGTTCAGCGGTGCTTGAGACGGCGGGGCCCAGTTCAGCGGTGCTTGAGACGGCAGGGCCCAGTTCAGCGGTCCTTGCCTTGAAGGGCCCAGTTCAGCGGTCCTTGCCTTGAAGGGCCCAGTTCAGCGGTTCTTGAGACGGCGGGGCCCAGTTCAGTGGTGCTTGAGACGGCGGGGCCCAGTTCAGCGGTGCTTGAGACGGCGGGGCCCAGTTCAGCGGTCCTTGCCTTGAAGGGCCCAGTTCAGCGGTTCTTGAGACGGCGGGGCCCAGCGGAGCGGTGCTTGAGACGGCGGGGCCCAGTTCAGCGGTCCTTGCCTTGAAGGGCCCAGTTCAGCGGTTCTTGAGACGGCGGGGCCCAGTTCAGCGGTGCTTGAGATGGCGGCCGGTCTATGGCCAACTGCTCATTGCCTGGTGGTGCCTTCCTGGGCAGTGGGGATGGTGCTCCTTCAATGCCCACCTGGGCTGTGGGTGGTGGGGCCCTCCTGGCCAGCTGGGCTGGGTCCTCCCTGGGCAGCGGCTATGGGGGTGGTGGGCTCTCCCGGGGCAGCTGTGCCGGTTCCTCCCGGGGCAGCGGCTATGGGGGTTGTGGGCTCCTCCTGGGCAGCAGGCCTGCTGCCTGACCTCTCCGACTTGCTGCCCTTGCCCTCCTTAGTCGTGGGCCTGTGGCCCTTTCCTCCCTTTGGAGCTGTGGCTGGTGACTGTCTCTGGGTGGTGTCCGGGGGGGATATAGAAGGCGGGCTCCTGCGGCGCCCCTTCCGCCTTCTGCTCCTCTTCCCAGGGGGTGGGCTGGCTGTCCCCTTGCTGCTGGGCGAAGATCCAGACATGCGGGCTGGCGGGCTCCAATACCCCTGCACCCTTGTCAAGGGGGCTGCAGGGCTGGTGGTGGCTGAGGTGCTCTTCTTACCCCGACGAGAAGGAGGGGGGGGCTCAGGGTCAGGAAAGAAGTTAGTAGTGGCGAGGAAGAGTTTCTTGGGACAATGGAGAGTGGTAGGTACAGTGGGAATGGGAGTGGAGGGAGAGGATGTGGTTGTAGGTGAGTCACGTTTGCTGTCTTTGGGTGCAGGTGCAGGAGGGATAGGCTGTCGTGAGGTGGATGGCTGTTGGGTGGGTGGGTGTCTGCGTTTGTGTGGTGTGGAAGAGGGGGTGACAGACACAGTGGGAGAGGACACAGGGGACGTGTAAATGGCAGTGGGGGTGGTGACTGCACGTGTGCGGACTGGAGTGGAGGGTGTGCTGGTGATGGAAACACTGGCTGAAGGTGAGGTGAATGGAGGTGTGAGTGTAGACGTCACAGGGAGGGAGGAGGGAGACGAGGAGGTGGGGGTCACAGAGGTGGTAGTGACTGTTGGCATGTCTGCATCGGAATGTTGCGTGTGTGAATGTCTGCGTGATCTGTGGTGCTTATGTTTGGATGAGCTTCTCTTGGGTGTTGAGGTGTGTGCAGGCTGGTCTGATGGTGTGGGTGGGACAGGCAGAGGAACAGGAGACTGGGAGGAGGGAGTTAGTAGAGGGAGGCAGGAGACAGGGACAATGGCTGCCATCAGTGCTGAGGCCAGAGCCTGGAACGATCGCTGATGGGCAGCCTGACCCGAATGAATGCCCTCCAGGTACGCATTGCTGCGATGAATCTCCCTCTCCACCCCCTGGATGGCATTCAAAAGGGTAGTCTGCCCAACAATGAGCGTTCGGAGGAGGTCAATGACCTCCTCACTGAGGGCAGCGGGGGTAACAGGGGCAGGGGCAGGGCCTGAGGTGCCTGGGGCGAAGGAGATGCCCGGCTTCCTGGCAGAGCGGGCACGGGGCGAACGCTGAGGGGCTGCTGGGAGGGCGGAGATGGTGCGCTGGGTGGCGGCTGTACCTGTAATGGCGGGGGGCACGGATGGTGCCACCCCCGCAAGGGAGCCCCCTTCCGAGGACGTGTCCGTGTCGCTGCAGGGTCCAGTTGTCCCCGTCGTGGAGCTCCCCTCACCCTCCGTCTCACTGGTCCAGTCTGACTCTGTGGCATGGCCCTCCTGGGCCATGTGAGATGCAGCTCCCTCCTGCCCCGATGCCACTTCTCCTCCGCCTGATGATGCTGATGCACACAAGCACAGAAAGACAAACAAAAAGGGGGGGGGAGAGAGAAATAAAGGGATATTGAGTAGATGGATCTCCGGTACAGTTAGCGGACATGACAGACACAGATGCCCCCTGCACTAAGTTGCGCACTTGTGGTCCGCTACGCATTCCGTGGAACATGCCCTACACGCCTAGATTTGACAACTGCACCCATGGATGACACGGCCCAGGGATGGCTGTACTGACAAACTACTGAGGGTGGTGGCTGGGGACACAGGGGCTTACGGGGGTGCCCAGCCTACAGATATCGCCCTGGCCTAGGGGGACCCCCAGCCCTCCTCCCCCACCAAGACACCTCCACTGCGCGACAACAGAGTAGATAATGCTTGTACTCACCCCCTTGTGTCTGCTGTGCTGCCCTCACGCGCCCATCCAAATCAGGGTAGGCCACCGCCAGGATCCGGAACATCAGGGGGCTCAGTTGACGGCAGGCACCCCGCCTACGTTGGGAGGCCATCCCCAGCAGAGACTCGGCGGTCTTCTTGGTCCCGCGGCGGATGTCCTCCCACCTCTTGCGGCAGTGGGTGCCCCGTCGATGGTGGACCCCCAGGGTCCGGACTTCCTTGGCGATGGCACGCCAAATCCCGATCTTCTCATGGGCGCGGACCTATGTGACACGTACAGGGAGGGAGAAATACCACGTTCAAGTTTGTCAGCATTTTCCTTGCCAGTGGCCCAACGCCCCCCATCCCCGCCAGGCCCCCCGCCATGCCCCCCGCCATGCCCCCCGCCAGGCCCAACATGCCCCCCATCCCCGCCAGGCCCCCCGCCATGCCCCCGCCAGGCCCAACATGCCCCCCATCCCCGCCAGGCCCCCCGCCATGCCCCACGCCAGGCCCAACATGCCCCCCATCCCCGCCAGGCCCCCCGCCATGCCCCCCGCCAGCCCCAACATGCCCCCCATCCCCGCCAGGCCCCCCGCCATGCCCCCCGCCAGCCCCAACATGCCCCCCATCCCCGCCAGGCCCCCCGCCATGCCCCCCGCCAGGCCCAACATGCCCCCCATCCCCGCCAGGCCCCCCGCCATGCCCCCCGCCAGCCCCAACATGCCCCCCATCCCGCCAGGCCCCCCGCCATGCCCCCCGCCAGGCCCAACATGCCCCCCATCCCCGCCAGGCCCCCCCGCCATGCCCCCCGCCAGCCCCAACATGCCCCCCATCCCCGCCAGGCCCCCCGCCATGCCCCCCGCCAGGCCCAACATGCCCCCCATCCCCGCCAGGCCCCCCGCCATGCCCCCCGCCAGCCCCAACATGCCCCCCATCCCCGCCAGGCCCCCCGCCATGCCCCCCGCCAGCCCCAACATGCCCCCCATCCCCGCCAGGCCCCCGCCATGCCCCCCGCCAGGCCCAACATGCCCCCCATCCCCGCCAGGCCCCCCGCCATGCCCCCCGCCAGGCCCAACATGCCCCCCATTCCCGCCAGGCCCCCCGCCATGCCCCCGCCAGCCCCAACATGCCCCCCATCCCCGCCAGGCCCCCCGCCAGGCCCCCAAGCCAGCCAGTGGCCCCAAATCCAGATTGAATTAAACTCACTTGTTGGTCTGGAGGACCGTAGAGTAGCGCATACTGGGGGAGGACCCCATCCACAAGTTTCTCCAACTCCTCTCCAGTGAAGGCAGGGGCCCTTTCCCCAGGCGCAGCAGCCATTGTCCCTTCCAGACCGAGGTCACAGCAACACTTGCAGTATAGGTCCTCTCCTGTGAAAGTTCAAGTCGCAAGTGGATAAGTAGATAGAAAATGGCGGTCACGTCCGCGGCGGTGCGTACCGCGGCGGTGCATCCCGCCACCGCCGGCGCCCTTCGCCATTGGCTCCTGAAACCCATAGGCTTCAATGTTAACCAATGCGGCTTCGTGCCGCGGTCTTCGCCCGCCGCCCGCCGCGGTGTGCCACGCCAGCGCATTGACCTCACATCCCATTGTCACACTTCACAGGTCAGGCAGCCGCCATTTCCAGGGCCCACATGGCTCAATTTCAACTGCGTCACACAGGCCTAGGCCTTGCATAGCCACTCAGACACGCCATTCACTGCATAGAGAATCGTTTACTGTGCTAGCTGTGAGTACGTACCTGTGGGTTGCTTGACTGTGTGCTCCATGTTGTCCTTCCTAGGCACCGTCCGCTGGGTTGGGCGAGGAGACGGATGAATCCTCCTGTGTACCGACCGCTGGTGGACCTGTCGACAATGGAAGAACGCCACATTATCCTGACCTACCGTCTTAACCGTGCCACTATCCATGAACTGTGTGCCCAGCTGGACCCCATCCGCCAACCCACAGGGATTCCCCCTCTGGTGCAGGTCATGTCAGTACTCCATTTCTTGGCAAGTGGGTCATTTCAGACAACAGTGGGAATTGCTTCTGGGATGTCTCAGCCCATGTTTTCGAAGGTGTTATCCAGAGTGTTGTCTGCCCTGATGAAATCCGTGAGGAGCTACATCATTTTCCCTGAGGTGGGCGAATTGGCTACAGTGAAGGGTGATTTCTACGCCCTTGGACATATTCCCAACGTCATTGGTGCCATTGATGGGACCCATGTGGCTTTGGTTCCCCCAAGAGACAGGGAGCAGGTGTACAGGAACAGAAAAAGTTACCATTCAATGAACATCCTGTTGGTGTGTTTGGCTGACCAGTACATCTCGCATGTAAATGCCAAATTCCCAGGGTCAGTGCATGACGCCTACATCCTAAGGAATAGCAGCATCCCTTACGTGATGGACCAGCTACAGAGACACCGTGTATGGCTAGTGGGGGACTCTGGGTACCCCAACCTGTCGTGGCTACTGACCCCAGTAAGGAATCCCCGGACCAGGGCAGAGGAACGGTACAATGAGGCCCATGGGCGTACTAGGAGGGTGATCGAACGCACCTTTGGCCTCCTAAAGGCCAGGTTTCGGTGCCTGCATATGACAGGTGGATCCCTAATGTACTCACCTAAGAAGGTGTGTCACATCATCGTGGCCTGCTGCATGCTTCACAACCTGGCTTTGCGCCGCCAGGTGCCTTTCCTGCAGGAGGATGGTCGAGACGGTGGTGTTGTGGCAGCTGTGGAACCTGAGGAGAGTGACGAGGAGGAAGACGACGGGGCTGAAACAGACAACAGGGACAGAATCATTGAACAGTACTTCCAATAGGACACAGGTAACATTTCAAAGATAATTTAGTAAATGTGAACTACTCTCCTGCATCTCTGCTGCCTGTCTATTTGCCCCAGTGTATGATGACTGAGTTGTGGCTTTTCCCTCCCTATTTCAGATCTGGGGTCCCCACTACGAGTCCTGTGCTTCGTTTCCCCATGGACTACAGCTTTGTGGCAGCTGTTTGTTGACCTCACCATGTACAAGGACATATTTGCACTGTCATGTCAATTACAATATATTGAAATCACAGCCAGACTCCAGATAGTTTTGTGCAAAATAGGTGTTTATTTAAGTGCTCAAAATGGGATGGGTGGTTTCAAGTGGGTGGGGGCTATGGTGAAGGAATGTCCATGGCAGAGTCCAGAGTAACAGTCACACAGGTGCATTGTCCAGAGGCCTGTGGAGAGATGGAGCATGGGCAGTTCAAGGATGGACAGGGTGACAATGTGGGACAGTGGGATGACATCAGGTGGTATCCATTGCTGGCGGGGGTCTTGACATCCTACTCTGTCTTCTTGCGAGATCTCAGGGCCCTCTTGCGGGGTGGTTCTTCTCCTGCAGGAGGTGGGGGTCTGGTGGGCTGCTGCTGTGCGGTGGCCTCCTGTCCACTAGCGCCGGCAGAGGTGGTTGGCTGTTCTTGGTCCAGGCTAGTGGCAGGGGCCCTTGGGTGTTGTTGAGTGTCCGCCCTGGTGTTGACGAGGTCCTGCAGCAGCCCTACCATGGTAACCAGGGTGGTGTTGATGGCTCTGATGTCCTCCCTGTACCCCCGATAGTGTTCCTCCTGCAGTACCTGGATCTCCTGGAACCGGGCCAGTACCGTCGCCATCGTCTCCTGGGAGCGGTTGTATGCTCCCATGATGGTGGTGAGGACCTCGTGGAGAGTGGGTTCCCTGGGCCCGTCCCCCCCCTGTCGCACAGCTGCCCTCCGAGTTGCCCTGTTTCCCTGGGCCTCTGCCCCCTGGCCGGTGTGCCCACTACCACTGCCCCCAGGTCCCTGTTGTTGTTGGGGTGGTGGGTTATCCTGGGTGCCCTGTAGTGGTAGACACACCGCAGATTGACGCGCCCTGGAGACAGAGGCATGGGCCCGCTGGGTGGGAGCTGTGATGGTGTTCCCAGAGGGGTTTGGGTCTGTAGTGGCCTGGGCCTGTGTGAGGGGAACCGACTGTCCAGAGGTCCCCGATGGTCCGGGCTGGTCATCGGTGTCCAGGTCGACAGAGCTGCTGTCATCGCTGACGGCCTCTTGGGTGGGAGTGTGGAGAATTCTGGCCCCTCCACCGCGGTGTGTTGACGGTCGGGTCCTGCAGGGGTATAGAGGTATGGTTATAGTTTCAATGTGTGGCATATGGGTGTATCTATGGGTTCTCGTGTCCCCAAGTGCTGGCATTCGTGTGTGGGGGCTTTGGTGAGGGTGGCTTGTGGGGGGGATGTGTATATGCATTGGGCATGCTTTGGTGATGGGTGTCCATGCTTAGTGGACGCATGCAGGCCTAGGTTTTGGGATGTGTGGGTTGTGATGGTGGGACATTGGCGGGGAATAGGTGTGCTGGGGGTGGGGGTGAGGATGGTGGTGGGGGTGAGGATGGTGGTGGGGGTGAGGGTGGGGGTGAGGATGGGGGTGGGGGTGAGGGTGGGGTTCGAGGATGGGGGTGAGGGTTGGGGTATGATTTGGCATGCAGGTGGGGGGGAAGCAGTAGTGAAGCTTCAACTTACCAGTATCCATTCCTCCGCCGACTCCTGCGAGGCCGTCAGGATGCAGGATGTTCAAGACTTCCTCCTCCCATGATGTGAATTGTGGGGGTTGAGGTGGGGGTCCTCCGCCAGTCTTCTGCACGGCGATGTTGTGCCTGGATACCATGGAACGCACCTTCCCCCGTAGGTCGTTCCATCGCTTCCTGATGTCTTCCCGATTTCTGGGGTGCTGTCCCACAGCGTTGACCCTGTCGACAATCCTCTGCCATAGCTCCGTCCTCCGGGCAATGCTGGTGTATTGTATCTGTGTGCCGAACAGCTGGGGCTCTACCCGAACGATTTCCTCCACCATGACCCTGAGTTCTTCGTCTGTGAAGCGGGGCTGTCTTTGGGGTGCCATGGGGTGGTGTGTATGATGTGTGGGGTGGAGTATGTGTAGTTAAGTGTGTTGAGTGTGGTGGTGTGTGTTGTTTTGTGTGTGGATAGTGTGTGGGTGATGGTGTTGAGTGGCTGTGGCTGCTAGTTTGTGGATGCTGGTGTCTCGCTCTGGCCTTCTTTCAGAATTTTGTGGCGTAGGGGTTTGTGGGTGATGTGGGTGTGTGTTTTATATTGTATTGTGTGTGTGGGAGTGGTGTGTGTATGTGTATCAGGTGTGTGGGATTCAAATCGTCCAATGTGGCTGAGTTTTGTTCGTTTGTGTGTATTCTGACCGCAGCGGTGTGTCCCGCCAATGGAATACCGCGTTTGAATGACCGCCGCGTGGATTCGTGGGTCGTAATGGCATGGGCGTATTTCTGTTGGCGTGGCGGTGGAGGTTTTGTCACCTCCACCTTTCCGCCGACCGCTGGTCTGGCGGTCGGTTGTGGCTGTCGGATATTCGGAGGTTTGCCTTCTGCGGGTCAGAATGACCGTGGCGGGTTTCCGCGGCCGCGGCGGTGTTATGGCGGTCTTCTGACCGGCGGTAAGTGCATTTTACCGCCGGGGTCAGAATGACCACCTATATCAGTATGGGTGTTTTCCCATTTAAGAGCTTGATTCCACAGTGGAAGCAAACCTGGCCAGACCTTTCCTGCCTTTGTGGCTTGTCGGCTGAAAGTATTTTACACTTCTTGTGTGTTTGTCGAGCGGTCCTGTTAATGACAAAGAAACTGTTACGTACTCTATTGAAGGCTCTACGAATTAGAACTTGTCGCACAGCGGTGATGGCACTTTTAGATGGGCAGAACACTCAGCTTGCGCCAAGAGCTACTAAATTCCTCTTGCTTGTTCAAAACTTGCTCTCCAATTGGTTGAGACTAAGGAGGGTCCCCTGAACTAGTCTTGAACATTCATGATTGTCTTCTGTTTCCCTTGGCACTGTAAGCAATCAATCAGCCCCGACCCCCTCACTTCTTTAGGCTTGGGCCATTAATCCATTGGGTTTTCTGTTTGAATTCAGATCCGAATATCTTGTTATTAATGTATATTTTAATGTCCAACTAACCCATCTTAAGTATATGATATAGTAGTTATAGGGTGTATTATGGTGATATTTGAATTGTTTCTTTTTTCTACTGTATATTTAACATGCAACAGTTTTAACCGCTTCGCTGCCAGGCCTTTTCCCCCTCCTGTGCCAGGCCTTTTTTTGCCTATTTGGAATAGTTCTAGCTTAGGCCCTCATAATGTTTTGTCCACATAAGCTACCCACGCCAAATTTGCGTCCTTTTTTTCCAACATCCTAGGGATTCTAGAGGTACCCAGACTTTGTGGGTTCCCCTGAAGGAAGCCAAGAAATTAGCCAAAATACAGTGAACATTTCCTTTTTTCAAATAAATGGGGAAAAGGGGCTGCAGAAGAAGGCTTATGTTTTTTTTCCCTGAAAATGGCATCAACAAAGGGTTTGCGGTGCTAAAATCACCAGCTTCCTATCTTTCAGGAACAGGCAGACTTGAATCAGAAAACCCAGTTTTGCAACACAATTTTGGCATTTTACTGGGACATACCCCATTTTTATTATTTTTTTGTGCTTTCAGCCTCCTTCCAGTCAATGACAGAAATGGGCGTGAAACCAATTCTATATCCCAGAAACTTAAACATTTCTGAAAAGTAGACAAAAGTCTGAATTCATCAAGGGGTAATTTGTGTAGATCCTTCAAGGGTTTCCTACTGAAAATAACAACTGAATAAATAAAATATTGAAATTGAGGTGAAAAAAACAGCAATTTTTCTCTATGTTTTACTCTGTAACGTTTTCCTGCAATGTCAGATTTTTGAAAGCAATATACCGTTACGTCTGCTGGACTCTTCTGGTTATGGGGATATATAGGGCTTGTAGGTTCATCAAGAACCCTCGGTACCCAGAGCTAATAAACGAGCTGCACCATGCAGTGGGTTTTCATTCTATACCGGGTATACAGCAATTCATTTGCTGAAATATAAAGAGTGAAAAATAGCTATCAAGAAAACCTTTGTATTTCCAAAATGGGCACAAGATAAGGTGTTGAGCAGCAGTGGTTATTTGCACATCTCTGAATTCCGGGGTGCCATACTAGCATGTGAATTACAGGGCATTTCTCAAATAGACGTCTTTTTTTACACACTCTCTTATATTTGGAAGGAAAAAATGTAGAGAAAGACAAGGCGCAATAACACTTTTTTTGCTATTCTAAGTTCCCCCAAGTCTCTCCATAAAAATGGTACCTCACTTGTGTGGGTAGGCCTAGCGCCCGCAACAGGAAATGCCCCAAAACACAACGTGGACACATCCCATTTTTCTTCAGAAAACAGAGGTGTTTTTTGCAAAGTGCCTACCTGTAGGTTTTGGCCTCTAGCTCAGCCGGCACCTAGGGAAAGCTACCAAACCTGTGCATTTTTTAAAACTAGAGACCTAGGGGAATCCAAGATGGGATGATTTGTGGGGCTCTGACCAGGTTGTTACCCAGAATCCTTTGCAAACCTCAAAATTTGGCTAAAAAAACACGTTTTCCTCACCTTTCGGTGACAGAAAGTTCTGGAATCTGAGAGGAGCCACAAATTTCCTTCCACCCAGCGTTCCCCCAAGTCTCCCGATAAAAATGCTACCTCATTGTGTGGGTAGGCCTAGCGCCCGCAACAGGAGATGCCCCAAAACACAAAGTGAACACATCCCATTTTTCTACAGAAAACAGAGGTGTTTTTTGCAAAGTGCCTACCTGTAGATTTTGGCCTCTAGCTCAGCCGGCACCTAGGGAAACCTACCAAACCTGTGCATTTTTGAAAACTAGAGACCTAGGGGAATCCAAGATGGGGTGACTTGTGGGGCTCTCACCAGGTTCTGGTAATAACTGAAAGGCCAAAAAACTGAACCAATGACTCACAGCTCGTGAGCTGTAAAGCCACGGCAAGACACCAACTGCTTTACAGTCCATTCACACACCTTTCATACATGACATGCACAAGACCATTGACGCCGCCAGCCACGGGCCCAGCACATTACAACACTTGCATTGACAGACAGCGCCAGTCAAGGGCCCATCACTCTCATCCGTCCACATGCTTGATACAGCAATCGCACCGCTAGCCAAGCGCCACCCCACCCATACCATCAGCCAAGGGCCACCCCACACACACTGCCAGCCAAGCACCACCCCAAGCACACCACCAGCCAAGCGCCACACCACCCATACCGCCAGCCAAGCACCACCCCAAGCACACTGCCAGCCAAGCGCCACCCCACCCATACCGCCAGCCAAGCACCACCCCACCCATGCCGCCAGCCAAGCGCCACCCCACCCATACCGCCAGCCAAGCACCACCCCACCCATGCCGCCAGCCAAGCACCACACCACCCATGCCGCCAGCCAAGCACCACCCCAAGCACACCGCCCGCCAAGCACCACACCACCCATACCGACAGCCAAGCGCCACCTCACGCACACTGCCAGCCAAGTGCCACCCGAAGCACACCGCCAGCCAAGCGCCATCCCACCGCCAGCGAAACGCCACCTCACGCAAACTGCCAGCCAAGCGCCACCCGAAGCACACCGCCAGCCAAGCGCCATCCCACCGCCAGCCAAACGCCACCCCACGCACACCGCCATCACTTTCTTTTTGTTTATAAACAACAAAGAAACCACTAACTAATTATAAAATAAGTACAAAACTACAAACACAAAAGCTCTAACTAAATACATGACAGTAATGCTAACCGTGAAACTGAACATATGAAGATATAAAATAGGCAGTTTACACTTACGGTATTTCCCAAAGCATTTTCCTGGTGTGGTAACTTCTAAAACAGCCGGGGACACACAGCCCAGGCTTTGAAGGGCAATCAGGGTAGTACATGCAGCTCTCCCTCCGGGCACATGCTCTACATTTCTTTGTGGGCAAGTCTTTTTTGGGAGTGGGAGGAATGTGATCTGGAAAGTGACAATCTTTCAATCTAGCCACTTCCTCCACCACTTCTACTCTCGGAACTTTTGCCCGTTCCGCCACAATAAGGCTCTCTATCACTGACTCCTGCAATTTAACAAATGTCACCCTTGACTCAGGTAAACAATCCTTGAACACAATAAAAGCATTAAAAGTTGCCAAATGAAATAAATGTAGGGCCAAATTTTTATACCACACGTAAGACTTACGAAGAGCAGTGTAAGGTTCCAACCTCTGATCTACTGTATCAACACCACCCATGTGCCTATCGTAGTCCAAACTGCACGCAGGTTTGCGCACTTCCGCATCCTGACCCCAAACAGTCACAGGGGAAGTACTCTCATCATGGACAGTAGATAGCATGTACACATCTCTCCTGTCTGAAAATTTCAGAGCTAGCAGCTCATTATTCCACAAGGCACTGCACTGTCCCCTCTGAAGTTTTTTACAGGCAAGCTCCCTTGGATAGCCTTTCCTGTTAGAATGGATTGTGCCACAAGCAACATTGTCCACTCTAAACAACTCCTTGAACAACTACACTCCAATGTAGAAATTATCAACGTACAAATGGTGACCTTTGTTGAACAGTCGTCTACCAAGTTCCCACACAATTTTTTCGCTAACTCCAAAAGTGGCCGGACAACCAGGAGGGTCAATACTGGAATCCCTACCAGTGTAGAGCCAGAAATTATACACATATCCTGTACTGCTTTCTGACAGCATATACAATTTAATCCCATACCGTGCCCTCTTACCAGGAATGTACTGCTTAAAAACTAAACGCCCCTTGAAAAGGACCAAAGACTCGTCCACACTTATCTCTTTGCCTGGAGCATAGACCTCTGAAAACCGATCTACAAAATGATCAAGGACAGGCCTAATCTTAAAAAGACGGTCACAATCAGGGTGATCTCGTGGGAAGGCTAAAGCATTGTCTACAAAATGCAGCATATGACGAAGAAGCAAATAGCAATTATGTGTCATAGTTGGAGGAAATATAGCCATTGCCATCAAGGAACTAGTAGACCAATAAGAAGCCAGTGACTGCTTCCTGATCAACCCCATCAAAAAAGTCACACCTAAAAACATTTTGGCCCTCATTACGACCCTGGCGGTATAGAACCGCCAGGGCCGCGGCCCGCGGGAGCACTGCCGACAGGCCTGCGGTGCCCCGCGGGGCATTCTGACCGCGGCGGCTTAGCCGCGGTCAGAGAAGGGAAACCGGTGGTCTCCCGCCTGTTTCCCGCTGCCCCCAAGGAATCCTCCAAGCCGGCGCAGCTTGCTGCGCCGGCTTGGGGATTCCGACTCCCCCTCCCGCCATCCAGTTCCTGGGGGTTCTCCCGCCGGGAACCGGATGGCGGGAGGGGGAGTCGCGGGGCCCCTGGGGGCCCCTGCAGTGCCCATGCCAACGGCATGGGCACTTCAGGGGCCCCCGTAAGAGGGCCCCAAAATGTATTTCACTGTCTGCATAGCAGACAGTGAAATACGCGACGGGTGCAGTAGCACCCGTCGCACCTTCCCACTCCGCCGGCTCGATTACGAGCCGGCTTCATGGTGGGAAGGTCGTTTTCCCCCTGGGCTGGCGGGCGGCCTTTCGGCGGCCGCCCGCTAGCCCAGGGGAAAACTCTGAATACCCGCCGCGGTCTTCCGACCGCGGTGCGGTATTCACGACGCGCAACTTTGGTGGGCGGCCTCCGCCGCCCGCCAAAGTTGTAATGAGGGCCTTAATCTCTTCCAGACATGTGGTAACCCACTGAGTAGCTCTAGACTGAGGCCTTTGTCCCTCAAATATTCTTCCGCATACAAGTTAGTCTGCTCCACAATCTCTTCCAAAAATACATCGTCCGTAAACAAGTGAAAGAAATGGACAGGCAAAAAGTTTTCCGTATTGACTCTACACCCTGGGAGACCAGTAAATGCAGGTAACTGTGGCTGCTTCATATTTGGGGCAATCCAGGTGACAGGTCTTCTAATGGGAAACCCTTCAGCCCCAGGCTGCTGCACTCTTGGTATATCAATGTCCTCCTCTAAAACAGGCCCTTCATCTGCACTGAGAGTGGCTTCCTCATCAGAAGAATATTCTCGGACAGAAAACTCACTACCAGAATCTCTCACTTCCTCCTCTGCCTCAGATGCAGAGTTAGTCTCGTAATCATGGTCTGAAGATGACTCAAAGAGCATGCCAACAGCCTGCTGAGCGGTCACTCTGTGGCTAGCCATGATCCTCACTAACAACAAATGGATTGCCAACAACAACTAGCACTAAAATAAGTAATAAACAAAGTGTAGCTTCATCACAAAGAGTTATGTACTAAAAAACTATACCACTCACTTGCCTGAAAAAGCTACTCACCAGCAACTACTCTGCACAGACACAGCAATCACCAATGATATCCCACTAAAAAGAAAAAAGAAAAAAGCAAATTAGACATTTGACAACACAAATATCACTGTGCTCAAATCTAAGGACAATTTCACACACAATACTCCATTTAGTACACCACCTACAAACATGTCATTCATGCATGTCAACAATACTCCTTTGGAGTAAAGTGCCTTCACTTACCTAAAACATGCAACTATGCAAACCGCAGGACAACTACTGTCAAAACTGCAAGGATCCACAGCAAAGTAAGCAAAAGCTTTGAACTAGAACAAAAAGAAGGAATAAACTGTTATAATCACAAATACAAATACTTTGCCAGCTGACAAACACCCCACCACCAAGAACTTAGAAATTGTCCCTGGTGCTTAAGTGGCTTCTGCCCCACTAGGAGGCAGATGGGCCTAAAAGAAAATAGCTGATCTGCCCCCAAGTTGGGCAGAAATGGGCAACAGCTCTCTACCCTGATTGAGGGGGTGGCCCTTGCCAAAGGGGGCGGATGGGGGTGCTCCAGCACAAAAAAAAACAAAAGGGAACCAAAAAAAGAAATCCCCAACATCTTCGGGGCAGATGGGCCTAAAAAAAAAATAGGCTGATCTGCCTCCAAGGTGGGCAGAAATGGCCATCACTAATGTGCCCCCTTTGGGGGGCGACCCTTGCCAAAGGTGCCGGCCCCCCACAAAACACACACACACACAGGATCCCTGGTGCCTAAGTGGATTTTGCCCCCCTTGGGGGCATATAGGCGTAAAACAAATTGGCCGATCTGCTCCTAAGGGGGGCAGAAATGGCCAACAGCTCTGTGCCCCCTTTAGGGGGTGACCCTTGCGAAAGGGGGCAAAAGGGGACACCCCAAGCAATAAACAAAAAAAAGGGGGAAAAAAAAAATCCCTGCCGTATTGGTGGTTTCTGCTCTCCTTGGGGGCAGATGGGCCTTCACACATAGGGGGGCAGAGATGGCCAATACGAAATTTCCCCCCTTTGGTGGGGTGACCCTTGCCCAAGGGGTGCCCCCAAACACACAAAACACACACACCACACAATCCCTGGTGCCTAGTGGGTTTCGACCCTCCCCGGGGGCCAGATCGGCCAAAAACATGGCCGATCTAGCCCCAGGGGGGGCCGAAACACATAACAAAAATTATTGCCCTTGGGGCAGCTACCCTTGCCCAAGAGGTCGCTCCCAAAAAACATGCCCAACAGAATTTCCCTGGTGTCTAGTGGTTTTTGCCCCCCCCCGGGGGCCGAATTAGATTAAAAAAAATAGCCCCCAATGGGAGCGATCCTTGCCCAAGGGGTCGCTCCCAAAAAACATGCCCAAAATAATTTCCCTGGTGTCTAGAGGATTTCGGCCCACCCTGGGGGCAGATCGGCCGAAAAATCGGCCGATCTGCCCCCAGGGGGTGACTGAAATAAGAATGAAATAGCCCCCAATGGGAGTGACCCTTGCCCAAGGGGTCGCTCCCAAAACTAACCAGAAAAAAGAAATCCCTGGTGCCTAGTGGGGATTCCTGCTCCACGATAGCGGGCCCGGCCGCGATCGTGGAGCAGGAATCCGCTGAAAACAGGCACAGGGGGAAAGGAAAAACCCTTTCCTTTCCCCCTGTGTCTGTTTCCCCCCCCCAAGCCTCCAAAAAGAGAAGGACTCACCTGTTGAGTCTTCTCTCGCCGACGCGTTGGAAGCAAATGGCTTCCAGCGTGTCCCTCGGCAATACTTGATGACGTTGGTGCGCTGTGAGCACTCTGACATCATCAGATTGCCAAGGAGGATCCGGGGTGGAAGGGGAAGGGATTCTCCTTCCATCCACGATCGGGGGGTGTGGGTGGAGGGCCCATGGGGGAGTGCTAGCGCTCCCCGTGGGCCGGGGTGCAGGACGAGGTGATCTCGTCCAAGGCACCGAGGAACCAGTGCCTCAGACGAGATCACCTCGTCCAAGGCACCGTACGGGTTAACTAACTATGCATTAAGAAATTGACTTGACATATTAATTTTCACAATCAATATGCCTGTCCTACTGCCTTCATCATAACATAATAAGCAATCTGGCTCATAGCCTTTATTATTGGCACATCACCAAAATCGACTCAAGCCTACTGTACTGAGTGTAAGCTTTCTACAACGCATCCACAAAGCATACAGCCTTAAGCATGCAAATGTATACATAATTACAAGTGGGAACGCAACTATTTCTTCAAAGAAAGCTTAACATTGTTTGTTGTAGAGCATATCTTCTATCCCCACCAAATCCCTTTCCTGCTATGGTAATCTGTGACATTCCATGTAACAAGATACCATCCTATAGTGCAGTAACAATCCACCCTTAAAAGTCATCTTTTTCTGGTCATTTATGTTGTATATAACAATCACAACAGGTTCAGGACTACTTGCTTTGTTATAACATTTCATTATAAACAGATCAAACCTCTTTGGCATGGCTTTTCCCAATGATCTAATAAAGCCTTTCCCATTTACTATCAGCTTCACACTGGCCTCTTCAAGCACTCATAAACTGTCAACCATTATGCATGCAGTCATAAAATTACAAGTATGTAGAATAATATAGCTTGCAAAACAATATATAGCCCTACTCAACAGAGCCTATCAAGAATCATCACAATGAAAATCCCAAGGGCTTGTCTGAGTTGAAGGTAGATGCCAAAACCCTTACCTATGACGGTAATCTGTAAGATTATATGTGAAAACATTGTTAAGCTTTCATATTGATTATTAACACACTACACTTAAATGTCTATTGATTTTAACATTTGATTTTAACAATACACATGTCAGGCCTAGTTCTTTTCTCATAATGTCATTAGTAAACAGATCAGGCCTGGAGCCGTGATATTTGTATTGCCATCATAACCAACTCAGTTCTGCTGCATTGAGCAAAAGCTTTTCCACAAATCAAAAAAGTGCCATACAAGTAGTAATTTTGGTGAAAACACTCAAATTTGCCTTAATCAAACCCTGTACTTAGGCGAAACAATGCATTGATGAAGGCTAAGCCTATCTCTCAGTATTACTCTGTCAGTTCTTTTTTGTGGATCACATACGTATAAGTTCAGGCAACAGTTGCATTGTCAAGCCATATCGAAATAATTTTTTTTTGTAGACTACAGTGGCCCTGGGTATCACATACTGCTCTCAAAACTTTTCTGCACTCTGAAATCTAAGGTTAATGATGTAGGGGAGGATGCTGGGTATGCAGTACATTCCTTATGGCTGCTCTCCTCCCATCTGTGCTGCATCCAGAGAACAACAAATGCAGTACACTATCTAGTTATCTAAATCAAATCAAATCATTAGCATTTATAAAGCGCGCTACTCACCCGTGCGGGTCTCAAGGCGCTAGGGACAAAGGGGGTGGTTATCGCTGCTCGAACAGCCAGGTCTTTAGGAGTCTCCGGAAAGCGGAGTGGTCCTGGGTGGTCCTGAGGCTGGTGGGGAGGGAGTTCCAGGTCTTGGCCGCCAGGAAGGAGAAAGATCTCCCACCCGCTGTGGAGCGTCGGATGCGAGGGACAGCGGCAAGTGCGAGGCCAGAGGAGCGGAGGGGGCGGGTGGGGACGTAGAAGTTGAGCCGTCTGTTGAGGTATTCCGGTCCCTTGTCGTGGAGGGCTTTGTGTGCGTGGGTGAGAAGTCGGAAGGTGATCCTTTTGCTGACTGGGAGCCAATGCAGGTGTCTCAGGTGTGCGGAGATGTGGCTGTTGCGGGGTACGTCGAGGATGAGGCGGGCTGAGGCGTTTTGAATGCGTTGCAGGCGATTTTGGAGTTTGGCGGTGGTCCCAGCGTAGAGGGTGTTGCCGTAGTCCAGGTGGCTCGTGACGAGGGCGTGGGTCACGGTTTTTCTGGTGTCGGCGGGGATCCAGCGGAAGATCTTGCGGAGCATGCGTAGGGTGAGGAAGCAGGCGGAGGACACGGCGTTGACTTGCTTGGTCATGGTGAGAAGGGGGTCCAAGATGAAGCCGAGGTTGCGGGCGTGGTCTGCGGGGGTCGGTGCGGTGCCGAGGGCCGTGGGCCACCAGGAGTCGTCCCAGGCGGACGGGGTGTTGCCGAGGATGAGGACTTCAGTTTTTTCAGAGTTCAGCTTTAGGCGGCTGAGCCTCATCCAATCTGCGACGTCCTTCATACCCTCTTGTAGGTTGGTCTTGCCGCTGGCGGGGTCCTTGGTGAGGGAGAGTATAAGTTGGGTGTCGTCGGCGTAGGAGGTGATGATGATGTCGTGCTTGCGTACGATGTTAGCGAGGGGGCTCATGTAGACATTGAAGAGTGTCGGGCTGAGTGATGAGCCTTGAGGTACGCCGCAGATGATCTCAGTGGGTTCTGAGCGAAACGGAGGGAGGTAGACTCTTTGGGAGCGGTTTACGAGGAAGGAGGCGATCCAGTCCAGGGCCTGGTCTTGGATCCCGGTGGAGCGGAGGCGGGTGATTAGGGTGCGGTGACAGACGGTGTCAAAGGCAGCAGAGAGGTCGAGAAGAATGAGGGCGACTGTTTCACCGTTGTCCATCAGGGTTCTGATGTCGTCTGTGACTGAGATGAGGGCAGTTTCAGTGCTGTGGTTGGTTCGGAATCCGGTCTGTGAGGGGTCGAGCAGGTTGTTGTCTTCCAGGAAGGTGGTCAGCTGTTTGTTGACGGTCTTCTCTATTACTTTGGCTGGGAAAGGCAGAAGGGAGATGGGGCGGAAGTTTTTCAGGTCGCTCGGGTCAGCCGTAGGTTTCTTTAGTAGGGCGTTGACTTCGGCGTGTTTCCAGCATTCCGGGAAGGTAGCAGAAGAAAAAGAAGAGTTGATGACGGTCTGGAGGTGTGGGGCGATGATGTTGTCGGCTTGAAGATGAAGTGCGGGCAGGGGTCCGAAGGGGCGCCGGAGTGGATAGAGTTCATGATGGATTTGGTTTCTTCCGTGCTGATGTGGGTCCAGTTGTTGAGGGTGATGGTCGGGGATGTGGGTTCGGTGGTGTTAGGTTGGGTCTGGTGTCCGAAGCTGTCGTGGAGGTCGCTGATCTTGCGATGGAAGAAAGTGGCGAGGGATTCGCATAGATCCTGTGAGGGCGTGACGGCGTTGGCGTTGGCGCTGGGGTTGGAGAACTCCTTGACGATGCTGAAGAGTTCTCTGCTGTTGTGGCTGTTTTTGTCCAGCCTGTCGGTGAAAAAATTCCTTTTGCCAGTGCGGATCAGGTGGTGGTGTTTGCGGGTAGCGTTCTTGAGGGCGGCCATGTTGTCAGTGGTGCGGTCCTTGCGCCAGGCTTTCTCAAGTGCGCAACAAGTTTTCTTTGATTCTTTGAGGGTGTCAGAGAACCAGAGGGGTTTCTTGGTGTTGTTCTGTCGCTGCGAGCGTTTGAGGGGAGCAAGGTTGTCTGCGCAGTTGGAGATCCAGTTTGTGAGGTTGAGGGCTGCGACGTTGGGGTCGGTGGTGAGGGTGGGTTGGTTGGCGGCGAGTGCGGCGAAGAGTTGCTCTTCAGGGATCTTGTTCCACTGTCGGCGAGGGATGGGTTGAGTGCGGAGGTGGCGGGTCTCGCGTCGGAATGTGAAGTGGACGCAGCTGTGGTCGGTCCAATGAAGGGCGGAGGCGTGGCTGAAGAAGACTTATTTGCTGGCGGAGAAGATAGGGTCGAGTGTGTGTCCGGCGATGTGGGTGGCAGTGTTCACCAGTTGTTTGAGGCCGAGGTTGTCGAGCAGGGTGGTGGTGTTGGGGTCGTTGTTTTGTTCCAGATGGAAGTTGAGGTCGCATAGGAGGGTGTAGTCCGGTGAGGCGAGGGCGTGCGGGGAGATGAAGTCGGCGATGGTGTCGCTGAAAGGGGCGCGAGGTCCGGGAGGACGGTAGACGAGGAATCCTCTGAGGGTGGTCCTCGGGTCGGTGCAAATCTGAAAATGCAGGTGTTCAGCGGCAAGAGGGGAGTCTTCAATGGAGGTGGTGATGCTGATGGAGTCTTTGAAGACGATGGCGATGCCTCCTCCTACTTGGTTGGTGCGGTCTTTCCTGGAGATCTTGTAGCCTTCGGGGATGGCGGGTGGCGATGTCTGGAGCAGAGGAGGCGTTCATCCAGGTCTCCGTGATGAAGGCGACGTCCGGTGCTGTGGAGTCTAGGAGGTCCCAGAGTTCAACGGCGTGTTTGTGAACGGAGCGAGCGTTGACTAGGATGCACTTGAGGTGGTTGATGGCGCGTGGGCTTGTGGTCGTAGTTGTTGCGTGGTGGAAGATGCGTTTGCAGGAGTTGCAGGCGAAGGGTCCATGGGTGCGTTTGGGGTGAGCTTGGAAGCAGGTGTTGGAGCGTCCTGGGTTGAGGGCATGGAGGGTGGTGGGGTCATAGCGGATCATCGGGGCTTGGGAGCGCTGGGGACCAGGGGTCATGGCGCTGGCCGCGGGCCAGGCGCGGACGGGCGCAGACGGGCTTGCCTCTGGTACGCCTCCGGCGCGCCAGAGGCGCACCCGCTGCGCGCAGTCACGCAGTCGCGCAGCGGCCGCCATATGAGGTAGGAGGGGGGGAGGGGTCAGCTGGGGGCGAATGGGAGCTGGGGGGCGGGGGCGTGCAGGAGGTCGCGGTGGGAAAGCGCGAGGGGGGGGGGACAGGTAGAGTGAGAAGAGCTGGGGGAGGGGGGTTTAAGGGTGGAGGGGGGAGAGTGTTAGGAGGTTTAGGATATTAGGGAGAAAGATAGGTGTAGGGTTGTGAAGATAGGGGAGGGGGGGTTGTAGAGGTGGGTGAGGGTGAGAGGTAGAGTGAGGGGATAGGAAGATAGGTAATAGAGGGGGTGGCGGGAGGGGGGGAGAGATAGAGAAATAGGTAGAGAGAAAAGGTAGATAGAGAAATCGATAGATAGGGAAAAAGATAGAGAGATAGGAAGATAGGAAGATAGGAGGAGGTGGAGAGTGAGGGAGTTGGATAGTGGGATAGAGAGATGGAGAGATAGGTAGATAGGAGGAGTGAGGGAGGTAGAAAGTGAACGGGTTAGATAGGGGAGATAGAGGGGGGATGCGAGTGGGGGAGGGGGATGAGGCAGGAGCAGGAGGGCAGGCGCGGGGAGAAGAGGACGGAGGAGGCAGAAGAGCCGAAGGCAGAAGACAAGAAGACAAGAAGAAAAGAAGAACAGAAGAAAAGAAGAACAGAAGAGCAGAAGACCGGAAGGACTGAAGACCGGAAGAGCAGAAGACCGGAAGAACAGAAGACACACAGAAGAACACAGAAGAACACAGAAGAACAGAGAGGAGTACAGAAGAACACAGAGGAAGACAGAAGAAGACAGAGGAAGACAGAAGAACAGAGAAGAATACAGAAGAACACAGAGGGAGACAGAAGAACACCGAGGAAGACAGAAAAACACAGAGGAAGACAGAAGAAGACAGAGGAAGACAGAAGAAGACAGAGGAACACAGAAGAACACAGAAGAACACGGAGGGAGATACAAAAAACGAAGAAACAGGGTGCAGAATACCACAGCAGAAGATGAGGAAGAAGAGAGGAGGAGAGAAGACGGGGAGAAGAGGAGTACAGAAGAAGAATACAGACGAGGAGCGAGGAGGAAGAACAGAGAAGAAGGAAAGAGGAAAAGAAGCAGGAGCAGGAGAGAGGGTGAGTAGCGCGGGGCAGAACGAGGGGCTGGGAGGTGGGGGGTACTTACTGTGGGGTGGGTCTCAGGAACTCAGGAACCTGGAGGAGCTGCAGCGGCAGGGGGAGCGACCTACCCTTGGGTCAAGGGTCGCTACCACTGTCGCGCAGCGGCCGCCATATGAGGTAGGAGGGGGGAGGGGTCAGCTGGGGGCGAATGGGAGCTGGGGGGCGTGCAGGAGGTCGCGGCGGGAAAGCGCGAGGGAGGGGGGGACAGGTAGAGTGAGAAGAGCTGGGGGAGGGGGGGGTTAAGGGTGGAGGGGGGAGAGTGTTAGGAGGTTTAGGAGATTAGGGAGAAAGATAGGTGTAGGGTTGTGAAGATAGGGGAGGGGGGGTTGTAGAGGTGGGTGAGGGTGAGAGGTAGAGTGAGGGGATAGGAAGATAGGTAATAGAGGGGGTGGCGGGAGGGGGGGGAGAGATAGAGAAATAGGTAGAGAGAAAAGGTAGATAGAGAAATCGATAGATAGGGAAAAAGATAGAGAGATAGGAAGATAGGAAGATAGGAGGAGGTGGAGAGTGAGGGAGTTGGATAGTGGGATAGAGAGATGGAGAGATAGGTAGATAGGAGGAGTGAGGGAGGTAGAAAGTGAACGGGTTAGATAGGGGAGATAGAGGGGGGGATGCGAGTGGGGGAGGGGGATGAGGCAGGAGCAGGAGGGCAGGCGCAGGGAGAAGAGGACGGAGGAGGCAGAAGAGCCGAAGGCAGAAGACAAGAAGACAAGAAGAAAAGAAGAACAGAAGAAAAGAAGAACAGAAGAGCAGAAGACCGGAAGAGCAGAAGACCGGAAGAGCAGAAGACACACAGAAGAACACAGAAGAACACAGAAGAACAGAGAGGAGTACAGAAGAGCAGAGAAGAATACAGAAGAACACAGAGGAAGACAGAAGAAGACAGAGGAAGACAGAAGAACAGAGAAGAATACAGAAGAACACAGAGGGAGACAGAAGAACACCGAGGAAGACAGAAAAACACAGAGGAAGACAGAAGAAGACAGAGGAAGACAGAAGAAGACAGAGGAACACAGAAGAACACAGAAGAACACGGAGGGAGATACAAAAAACGAAGAAACAGGGTGCAGAATACCACAGCAGAAGATGAGGAAGAAGAGAAGAGGAGAGAAGACGGGGAGAAGAGGAGTACAGAAGAAGAATACAGACGAGGAGCGAGGAGGAAGAACAGAGAAGAAGGAAAGAAGAGAAGAAGCAGGAGCAGTAGAGAGGGTGAGTAGCGCGGGGCAGAACGAGGGGCTGGGAGGTGGGGGGTACTTACTGTGGGGTGGGTCTCAGGAACTCAGGAACCTGGAGGAGCTGCAGCGGCAGGGGGAGCGACCTACCCTTGGGTCAAGACACTTGACCTATCTAAGACACTTTAGCAGCCTTGTGATGTCATGTGAGTGTCCCTGTATGTTTATGCACAGGCAGCTGAATAAATAAACAGAATGATCAAAGCTGTTTGGAAGACAAGGACTTTTTTGTGAAGCACACAATTTTGGCCCACTCAAAATATGTACTACTGGCACCCAACATGTTGCCAAAGCCCCTCTTGTGGTGATGCTCACTTAACTGTTTGGTGAAATTGTCTGGTGTAAAGCCAGACCTTAAAAAAAAGTAAAACCGCAAAAAAAGAGGAAAATGGCGGGTTGGAGAAGAAATGTTGGCAGATAACTAGAGAGAAGAGTTGTGTGAACTTGGATATGAGAAAGTCAAGAGAATAATTTTTTAACAGTGTTTTATTGCCATTTTCTATCAACAGTAAAACCTAAATAATTGTATTATAACTATTTTCAACTTTCCAGTAAATGATCATCTTACATTATTCACAGATCAGAACATAATTGAAGATCCATAGTGGAATAATTAAAAAATTGTGTAGTATGGTATGGAGGAATCAGAACAAAACAATCACTATAGTGCAGTTTCATGACAATAGGTATGTGAGTAAAAACACACACATCTTTGTTGGTCCTACAAATTTCTCAGTAACTAAATATATGGACCAGAAATGTTGGTATTCTGAGCGTTAATAAATAATCAAAAAATCCTTTTCATAGATACCCATAACCCTTTTAATCTTTTCCAGAGTCCATTGACCCTGAGTGGTAGGCAACATCAAGAGTCCTCATACAGGTTTGGGAGCACTCACAGCATATAATTCTACAGAGACCAAAGAATACCCAGGATTAATATCTAACATTAAAATAATTATACAGAACAACACAGCAATGGAATATGCAGTTTAGTTAGCGTATGTTAGGTGAAATTTTGTGTTGAACCCCCAGATCTAGTTAAATATAGCCATCTGATCATTTATGTTCTATATAATATGATTATATTCAGCCACACTCACTAATTTAGTTAACCATTGTGGGAAATCTGGGCTGATTGCAGAAGCCCCCTAACATTTTGTCCCCATTTTTCACTTATGCTGGTGTTTTCCTGACTCTGATGGTGCCCTGGGCACTGCTAACCAGTTCCAGGACCTGTACTCTGATTAAAATTATTATGCAAATGAGGCTAAATATATTTGGCTGTACCAATCTACCTATAGGTCCCTAGTATCTAGTAGGGCATGTAGGTTTAGGGACCCCAGCATAGGTAGTGCACCCATAGGTTATAACAGTATCATTTTAAATGCAGGCCTGTGTTGCTGGCTGTTTTCAAATTATTGTTACCTTCAAATTCAACTTTGGAATTAAAAGTACTTCCAAAATCTCAAACTACCTTATTTTTACATATAGGTCACCTCTAAGGTGGGCCCTAGGTGTCCCAGGGTCGGGTGCAGTGTAACTATAAGCAGGCACCTTTTAAATGTTGTTTTATAAGCCCGGGTGAGGGAAAAATAGCCAAAAGGAGCTATCTATTTCGAGTTTGTGATCAAACTTATTGTTCTAAAAAAATCCAACAACTTGCCATTGATGAATTTAATATAACTAACTCAGAGAAAGAGTTTTAGAACTCTACCGAAAAGTTGCCAGTTTCAGCTCTGTAGTGGCATTCTCTGATTGGCCAGCCTCTGGCAGTCTGGCCAGGCTGCCTTGATCATGTGTGAAGTGGCCTGGTCTGAACACAAAGGAAGTGCCTGGGGGAGAACTGCCTCAGCAGATGGTGAAACAGGATGTACTTCAAAGGAGGGGCAACATTTGATACTGTACCTGTACCTCCCCCATTTCCTACGAAACCAGATAGCCAGATGTCCCCCTGATTAGATTGGGAGAGGGCTGGAAAGGGGTGTGTTCAGGGAACTAAGCCACACCAGTAGGTGGGCTCAGCCAGACCTAATCTCAAGATTGAATTTCAACAATTTTGGATTTTTGAGGAATGTTGCTCCCTGGGATTGAGTTTTGCCACACTTCACAGTAAGTGGTCACTCAAAAGGGTGGTGGCCTGCATATGATTGGTCAAGAGGCCCCGCTGCTTTCTACCCCAGGAGCAAGTATAAATATGGCAGAGCTGCACCCAGACCTCAGATCCCTACCAGGAACAAGACAAGAAGAAGAAGGACTGCCCTGCTGGACTCCTGACCTGCACCTGGATCCTGCACTCTGAAGGTCTGCATCAGCTGCACACTTGGGCCTCACCACAACAAGGACTTTGCCTGGCTTCAACTGAATCAAGAAGGGATTCCCTGTTTGGCAGAATTCTTCACTGAGTTCTCCTGCGACGCGCATCTGAAGAGAGCTCCAGGGAGTTCAGTTACAATCTGGGACTTCCTCCCGGTGAGAAACTCATCCTTAAAAAAAAGACTAAGGCCCTCATTAAGGCATTGGCAGTATAAGCCGCCTACCGCCGTGGTGACGGCTGCCAAAAGACTGTCGCTGCGGCTAACTACCGTGAGCCAGATTATGACCACAGCCGGACGTCCGCCACAAAAAGGGCGGCAATCCGGCTGTGGCCATACTGGCGGGTGGTGTTAATGTGGAGCTGCTACCACCAGCACTGCCTCACCAGTAGACCGCCGCCAGCCATATCATGACACATAATACGGCCAGGCGGTGTTCTGCTGGCGGGTGCTGCTCACGGTAGCAGCACTCCATCCCGTTCCCTGCCTGAAGACACCTTGGATGCAGGTAAGTTGGGCTTCCGACAGGAGAGGATGGGTGTTGTGTGTGTGTGTGGGGTTGTGTGCATGAATGTGTGAGTGTGCATGTATGCGACTGTGTGTGTAGTGTTGTTTGCGTGGGTGTATGCATGTGTGAGAATGCGTGTACAAATGGAAATTTGAATGCGTGTCTGCATGTCAGTGCGAATGTGTGTACAGATGTGTGCGAGAATGAATGGATGCATGTGTGAATGAATGGATGCATGTGTGAATGAATGTGTGTATGCCAGTGTGAGTGAGTGTGTGTGTGCGTGGTGCGTGTATGCGAGTGTGTGCGTGTATGCGCGGAGGATTGGAAGGTGGGAGTGTCGATGAAGGAGGCGTCTGGGGAGTATTTTGAGGGGGTGGGTGAGCCTCCTACCAGTGACAGGAGAGGAATTCCCTATCATTGGTAATGCTCACCGCCATGGTTTTCGTGGCATTGCTAATGACATGAAAACCATGCTGGTAGGCAGGCTCATAATGCTGCTGGTGATACAATAGAGGCTGCCGGGCTGGAGATTGTTATCTCCGGCCTGGCAGCTGCTTAGGTCATGGCGGTAAGAATGGTTAATTGGTGGGTTGGCTGCAGCCAACCCGCCAAAGTCATAATGTGGCGGTATGTACCACCAGCCTGTTCGCAGTACTACTGCCACATTATCACCTACCACCAGGGTCATAATGACCACCACTTTTGACTGAAGCCTCCTGCTTGCTGTAGCTGAGCAGGGCTCAAGTGCAGTCGGCCTCAATTTTTGACTTTGCCCCAGTTTAAAACTGTAAAGCAATCTGGCTCAGAGCCTTTAAAAATTCACATCTCCAGTTCCCCTTATCTAACTTTTGTTGATTTAGTGTAACTTTAAAGATAAAAATATAGTCAATTTTTGATAACTTGTATTTGGATTTTTATTGTGTTTGTGTTTTACTTATTTACTGTTTTGTGATTCTCAAATGCTTTACACACCTGTCTCCTAAGTTAAGCCTAACTGCTCATTGGCAAGATACCAAGGGTTGAGCCTGGATTAATTAATTGAGACCTAACTGGACATAGTGGGGGTTGTGGCTTATTGCTAAATGTAGGTACTTACCTGCCCTTACCAATAATCTACTTTCCAACAAGCATTCAACCAGCAAATTTGCCGTCAGTTTCCTCATGTCAAAAATCACCTCCACCTATGACTAGATATTTGTGTAACATCACCCACATTATGGTAGACAGACAAGTGGGCTCACTTAAGATTAGCACTAGATTTTAAGTAGGAGTGTAGAAGAGTTGCGTAATTTGCTGTGGCCTAATTGGCTGAGGTTACTGGAATTTATCTTACACTCAAAAAAGTACCCAAAGAAGCCATTCAGTAATCAATTCAACTTGAAACTGTAATGTCAAGTTGATTTCTGGTCACTCGCATTCAAAACACTGCAGTTGGTGTTCGATCAGTAGTTTCCAACTCAAAATTTACTCAAACGGTCCACTTGGCTAAAACAATCAACCTGAAATTTTTGTTGACCACCCACATTAAAGGTATTGCTGCTCATGTTCAAAACACTTGCATCAAGATTTGTAATTTTTAGCTTATAAATTTCCTGAGGGTCCACTTGGGTAAAAACATCTATTTGAATGCTGTGTTCAGACATTGCCTGAGCAGTACAGCTCAAGTTACCAGAACAATATAGTTCAATTTAAAATTTCTTCCTGAAATTATGCAATGTAATGTAATAGAGTATTTTCACATAAATGTAATTAAACCAATTTATCAAAATTGTGTCAAAATCCCTGATGTATTAAAAAATTCACCCAGGCCTAATCTTCAATGTATGACAGCAAGCCCACAAAATACCATTGATAAAGTTTTGGAGATTGTGGAAAAGCTTGCATATATTTTGCATAAATTCCAGCAGTATCAATTAGGGAGATGACCGGCTAAACCCAGAAACAGTTGTACAGGAATATACAGCACTTGCTGCACCTACGGAGATGAAGGACTCTTTTTACTTTTTGAACAGACTGCCAATTGACTCAATTTACTATGATGCTTTGGGGTTATACTTTGTTGCTGAAGTGCAGGCAGCGTGCTCCCTCTCTTTGAAACTGTCTTTTGATGGCTCCCTTGAGCCACGGCTGACAAGCCTTGCGAGGCACCTGTGCACCATGAGTGGTACTTAAACCTGAGAAGACATTTGGCAGTATTTCAAGCAGGCCCCTAGTCCATGCTGCTCCCTGCTGATGACAGGCTAAACCCACAAACACGTGTACAGAAATATACAGCACTTGCTGCACCTACGTAGGTGAGAGACTCTTTTTACTTTTTTAATGGACTGTGAATTGACTGCAATTACTATGATGCTTTGGGGTTATACTTTGTTGCTGGAGTACCGGCAGTGCGCTCCCTCGCTTTGAAACTGTCTTTTGTTGGCTCCCTTGAGCCATGGCTGACCAACCATGGGAGGCACCTGGGCACCATGAGTGGTACCTAAACCTGAGAAGACTTTTGGCGGTATTCCAAGCAAGCACTTAGTTCATGCTGCTCCCTGCTGATGACGGGCTAAACCCAGAAACACGTGTACAGGAATATACAGCACTTGTTGTACCTACGGAGGTGAAAGACTCTTTTTTACTTTTTGAATGGACTACGAGTCGACTGCATTTACTATGATGCTTTGGGGTTATACTTTGTTGCTGGAGTGCAGGCAGTGTGCTCCCTCTCTTTGAAACTGTCTTTTGACGGCTCCCTAGAGCCACGGCTGACGAGCCTTGGGAGGCACCTGTGCACCATAAGCGGTACTTAAACCTGAGAAGACATTTGGCGGTATTCCAAGCAATCCACTAGTCCATGCTGCTCCCTGCTGATGATGGGCTAAACCCACAAACACGTGTACAGCACTTGCTGCACCTACGTAGGTGAAAGACTCTTTTTACTTTTTGAACAGACTACAAATCGACTGCATTTAATATGATGCTTTGGGGTTATACTTTGTTGCCGGAGTGCAGACAGTGTGCTTCCACTCTTTGAAACTTTGAAACTGTCTTTTGACGGCTCCCTTGAGCCACGGCTGACGAGCCTTGGGAGGCACCTGTGCACCATAAGTGGTACTTAAACCTGAGAAGACATTTGGCGGTATTCCAAGCAATCCACTAGTCCGTGCTGCTCCCTGCTGATGATGGGCTAAACCCACAAACACGTGTACAGCACTTGCTGCACCTACGTAGGTGAAAGACTCTTTTTACTTTTTGAACAGAGTACAAATCGACTGCATTTAATATGATGCTTTGGGGTTATACTTTGTTGCCGGAGTGCAGACAGTGTGCTTCCACTATTTGAAACTTTGAAACTGTCTTTTGACAGCTCCCTTGAGCCACGGCTGACGAGCCTTGGGAGGCACCTGTGCACCATGAGCGGTACGTAAACCTGAGAAGACATTTGGCGGTATTCCAAGCAAGCCCCATTCCACGCTGCTCCCTGCTGATAACGGGCTAAACCCAGAAACACGTGTACAGGGATATACAGCACTTGCTGCACCTACGGAGGTGAAAGACTCTTTACTTTTTGAAGGAACAACAAATCAACTGCATTTACTATGATGCTTTGGGGTTATTCTTTGTTGCTGGAGTGCAGGCAGTGTGCTTCCACTCTTTGAAACTGTCTTTTGTTGGCTCCCTTGAGCCATGGCTGACCAACCTTGGGAGGCATCTGGGCACCATGAGTAGTACCTAACCCTGAGAAGACATTTGGCGGTATTCCAAGCAAGCCCTTAGTTCATGCTGCTCCCTGCTGATGATGGGCTAAACCCATAAACACGTGTACAGGAATATACAGCACTTGTTGTACCTACGGAGGTTAAAGTCTCTTTTTTAATTTTTGAATGGACTACGAGTCGACTGCATTTACTATTATGCTTTGGGGTTATACTTTGTTGCTGGAGTGCAGGCAGTGTGCTCCCTCTCTTTGAAACTGTCTTTTGACGGCCCCCTTGAGCCACCGCTGACAAGCCTTGGGAGGCACCTGTGCACCATGAGCGGTACTTAAACCTGAGAAGACATTTGGCGGTATTCCAAGCAAGCCCCATTCCATGCTGCTCCCTGCTGATGACGGGCTAAACCCAGAAACACGTGTACAGGGATATACAGCACTTGCTGGATCTACGGAGGTGAAAGACTCTTTTTACTTTTTGAAGGAACTACGAATCAACTGCATTTAATATGATGCTTTGGGGTTATTCTTTGTTGCTGGAGTGCAGGCAGTGTGCTCCCTCTCTTTGAAACAATTAGGGAGAACCCCTGCTCTATTAACTTCAAAGGAGACCAATTCCAGTTATGTTAAATGTTGTCATAGGAATTTGTCAGTCTACTCTTTCTGGTACTTGTCATGGGAGGTAAGTAATGCCATTGATTTTTCAGTCATGTAATTAAAGTACATTGCTGACAGCTGTAATCTCTAGAGTTATTTCCTACAGAGTCAGAGTCTCAATTATCACCCCATACAGATATGTTTTCTCTTTGTCTCTGCACCATTACTGGGACTCTAACATCAGTGTCAGATCTTTACCTAATCAGCTTCTGAGGCAATGGGCCATGTGAATATTTTGCCATTGATTTGCTAGACTGAGCCCAAATTCAGAGCTAAGATAATGAAATGAATTTGGCTAACCCCTTGATGAGTTGTCCCACCTGTTCTATTCCTATGGAGGTCCAAAATTACCAGCAAGTAGTAGAATTTGATTTCTCCATAGTTGAGCTAAAGCATGAAGCAATGGGTCAATTTTGGTGTTTGTCAGTTGTCTTCCAAGCAATACGCCAGGCCATAAAGATTACATTGTCAATCAATTTATGTTTTGATATAGTATGGTTAGTCTTTGTGTACTGTGTACCTTTAGTGCAAGATAAGAAGACCCCTTGTGAGGAAGGTGTAGGCCACCAGTTATTTTCTTTTAATCTGAGTTATCCCATATGGATTATTTGATATTGGACTAAACTCCTCTTCAGGAATGCCTGAAGAATTAATTTCAATCCTACATAATTAATCATCAAGGATTTTGACTTTACGCTTGAAGTGTCATATTTCTATAGAATAGTCCACATGCCATAAAGGTGGCTATCCAGCCATCTATTTGAATGATCCAAAATCTGATCATGTTCATTTGAGTTCAGAATCAATCCTGCCATTGTGGAATCAATTGCACCCATCTTTGGTCAGATCATGGAGATTTCTTTCCTTATTGAGTTGAGTAGTTGTGATCAAGTATGTTTTTTGCTTGATATTTCTTCAGGAAAGAGAAGTTTATTTGCAGGATTGCAGGAGACATATGTTCGACATCACCTGCGGACTGCTGAGAGAAGAAGGGAGTAGTGAAATGTAGCCTCTGAACTAAGCCTGCATTATGCCATGCATTTGTTTGTGGACAATTCATTATTGTAAGTCCTAAATGTCAAATGAGAAAGGAAATTGCAGGGTAGCGATGAGATCTAAAAACATTAAGTGGGCTGATACTGCAGGAATTTCATCTTGATAGTCTGGGGACAAAATACTGTGTCTGATTTCCTAGATTTCAATTAGATACATAAATACTAGTGTTAAGATTCCAATTGGCATATATCTAGGTATATGTGGTTTGAGGTTGGCCTAGAATCTAGTGTAGGGAGTCATAGCTCTACGAAGCTTGATGCTCTGCTCAGGCCACTAGAACTTCTCGTTTATACTGCTACTTCATGAAATCTTCTGCTTTTATGCCAATTAAAACCACTGTTAATCCCTAAGTTCAGTTGTGTTCCACCCCACACTTGGGGCCTCTTTATGACCTTGGCAGATGGGATATGCTGTCATAAAAGGACAGATATCCTGCCTACCATTTTACAAGTTCCATAAGATATTATGGAACTTGTAACACGGCGGACAGGATATCCATCACTTTTATGACGGATTATCTCATCCACCAAAATCGTAATCATGTGGATGGGTCTTTAATCGTTATGAGAGGCCAGGTTCTGCAGGCAAGGAACATCTTGCCAGGGCATTGTTTTTGTAAACATCCAATTTATTTATAGTAGTTAGAAAATGGGGTTCTTGCAAACCCCATTTCCGCTGTCAAAGGATCTCGAACTACTGCACAATGGGGCACTGCTGTCCAGTATCCATTCTAAGATTCTTGACCCTTAAAACACATAAAAATGTGTTCAATATCTGATCTACACACAAGACTCTCCTGTAAGATAATAGAATATGGTGTAAAAACTATACCAATGGCATGGAAAGTTGAGCATCAACCCTTGACTTCAGCACTTATTACGTCATCCACTATCGGTGTCAAAAAGGAAAACATGGCTTCAGGCATACCATTGTGGCCCAAACTCCAGTCCAACTAAACCTTTTGACAGGGGAAGAGTATTTCAAAGGGTAACCTCAGCAGACTAAAGGAGGGTATCCTGAATTGACTGACTAACGCTTGTGACTCTCATGCTCCTTTTAGAAGTGCCAGACCACCAAGATGGCATAACGCCTTGAAATGGTTCTCAGAGGACCTGAAATCAGACAAATTGGAGTCACATTGTGCCGAATGTAAGTGGTAGAAAAGTTATTCCTCCAAGGAAAAAGCAATCTATTGGTCACTTGTTAAACAATATAAAAAGCTTGTCATACAAGCTAAATTCACATATTTCTCAGACAAAATCACTAACTCAGTCAACAAGTTGAAAGAAATCTTTAAAATCATGGATGAATTGTCTACTTCTGATAGAGTGACCTTTACAATCACTCCTACGCAGAATTTATGTGAGGTCCTGAATTCCTTCTTTATTGATAAGATTAACAACATCAAAACCAGCATCCCTTATTGTCCTTCTGTTACAACCATTTTTATGTCAGATAGCACCTCAGCCACATTGTCTGATCTGCCTGCTATCAGTAAAGAGTGTCTTTTGGACCTCCGGTCTGAAGTAAAATCGGGGGCCCCAAATTACCACTGCCCTCCTGAAGTCCTAAAATTTGTTTTCTCTCATTTCTCTGATCTTGCCCTTGCCTTTCTCAACACCTATCTAAATTATGGCCTAGTTCTCAGCTCTTCTAAGGAAAGCCGGTGGTGAAAAATTATTTCCTGATGTCTTTGCTTCCTTAACTGACTAAGGTACTTGAGGCCCATGTAGCCAAAAAAGTCTACTCTTTTGTGGAATAAACCAACTTTCTTGACCTCAACCACGCGTGTTTTAAACCTGCCTATTCCACCAAGACAGTTTTTCTCTCAGTGGTGGACAATCTTCGTGAGGCGTCTGACAGGGATATCACCAGGCACTTGTGCTTCTTGATCTCTCGGCTGACTTTGACATGGTCAGCCGAGACAGTTATTCTCTCAGTGCTGGACAATCTTCGTGAGGCGGCTAACAGGGATATCACCCAGGCACTGGTGCTTCTTGATCTCTCGGCTGACTTTGACATGGTCGACCATGATATTCTGGTCTACCGGGCTGAAGCTACGTGTCCCCGGGGCACTGCACAAGACTAGGTTGAGTCCTTTTTTGAGGACAGGTCACAGGCAGTCAGGCTCTCTTATTTGTTTCTCATCTAAGGTTAGTTTGGCCTGTGGTGACCCTCAGGGATCCTCCTTGTCCCCCTATGTTATTAATTTATACATACATCACAGGTGCACTCCCTGAATTAAAGGAAGATCAAGGTTTATAACTACATAGATGATTTTTAATAGATGTTCACAACTGACAGCTCCCCTGAATGTGCAACCTCTTTCTAAAACACAATGGTGGTCATTACAACCCTGCCGGTCGGTTTTAAAGTGGCGGTAAGACCGCCAACAGGCCGGCGGTAAAATTTTGCAATTACGACCGTGCGGAAACCGCCAACAAAGACAGCCACTTTAACACTCAGACCGCCAGGGCGGTACAAACAAACAGCACGGCAGACACCGCCAACAGACAGGCGGAGGACAAAGTACCGCCCACAGTATCACAACAGGCCAATCCGCCACCTTTTCCGGGGCGGATTCACCGCAGATAAAAACATGGCGGAAACAGGATCCCGGAGGGAAAACGCTCACCTCTACACACCCCACGAGGAACTAGGACACCATTGAGCCGGAACTCCCTGCGATAGTGTTCCTGATCCTCTACCAGGAGCACGAACGACCACGGTGTGTACTGCACCTACGACACAGGGGAGGGGGGAGGGAAAAAACAGTGACACACAAACGCAACACCCCCATCCTCACCCATCACCCACTACAACACACACACTAATTCATATTAATACATGATAGTTACACCCCCAACACCCCCCGGAAGAATGCAAAGACAAAAGGAAATGAGTGTAACCATTGTAATATATTAAAATCAAGTATGCAGAAATATATATATATATACACCATTAACAAAATATACACCAAGCATAGTAGCCCAGGTAGTGCTCCAATTAAGTCCGTGGAACACTGGGCCCACACGGTATGGGCGAGGCCCACACAAGATCCCCGACCATGACGGAGAGAACACTGCAGGGGCATCGGGGAGCAAGAAAACAGGCACCTCAGGGGGAGGGAAAGGGGGGGTACCTCAGCCGGTTGAGTGCACAACGCCAAATCCACGAGAGGGCCACATGCCCGCTGTTCAATCCTGGGGAGTGCAAAGCCACAGTCTCTCAAGTCTCTACAGTGGGTGGGTTCCCCACTGCCATGTCCTGGGGAGTGAAAAGCCACAGTCTCTCAAGTCTCTACAGTGGGTGGGTTGCCCACTGCTATATCCTGGGGAGTGCAAAGCCACAGTCTCTCAAGTGGATGACAGTCTCCACTGGTTCTGAAGGGGGCTTTGTGCCCGGAGTGCTTCAACCTGCTAAGGACAGAGGTGGTGGATGTATCTCTCCACTGGTTCTAGAGGGGGCTTTGTGCCCAGAGTGCTTCATCCTGCTAAGGACAGAGGTAGTGGATGTATCTCTCCACTGGTTCTGGAGGGGGCTTTGTGCCCAGAGTGCTTCATTCTGCCCGTGACGGACTCAGTAGGGTCAGTGCCCTTGGCGCTCATGGGCCAGCATTGCTTGAGGCGGTGGTGCCCTGTTCAGCGTTGCTTGAGACGGCGGTGCCCTGTTCAGCGGTGCTTGAGACGGCGGTGCCCTGTTTAGCGGTACTTGAGACAGCGGTGCCCTGTTCAGCAGTGCTTGGAGTGGCAGGTTCCTTTGCAGTGACTCAGCTGGTGGTGGTCCTCTCTGTCCCAGCGGGGCATGTGCTGGCGGTCCTCTCTGTCCCAGCGGGGCTTGTGCTGGCGGTCCTCTCTGGCCCAGAAGGGATGATGGCTGTGGCCTCCTGGGCAGCAGGGATGATTGCGGTCTCCTCCGCCGTGCTGCTCTTCCCAGACTTTCCTGCTTTATTGTGGCCCTTCCCCACCTAGGAAGGTGTCACAGCTGACTCCACACTCCCACCGGGACCCCTGGGATCGGCTTTGGTGGCTGGAGTCTTCCCCCTCTCCCGCAGCGGGCACGGGCCAACTTCTGATGCTTCACAGGTGGGGGACTTTCTGTGCTGTGGCTCCGTGCCACACTGGCTGCCCTCCTGCCTGCTGCACTCCATAATCGGGTGACTACAGGCACCACTGGTCACGGAGATGTTGTGCCTGAGGTGCTAGTTCAGGACCTAGGAGACGGACGGGGTGGGGGAGGTGTGGGAAAGAGGTCAAGGTTGGACAGGAAAAGTTTTTTGGAGACACTGGGACGGGTAGCTGGAGGGGGTTTGGGAGTGGAGGAAGAGGTACTGGTTGTAGGATGTGTTTGTTTGCTGACTTTGGGTGAAGGTGCATGCGCTGGAGGCTGTCGTGAGGTGGATGGTTGTTGGGTGGGTGTGTGCCTGCGTTTGTGTATCTTGGGAGGTGGCGTCACAGACACACTGGGAGAGGACACAGGAGACATGTGGATGGTAGTGGGGGTCGTGACTGCACGTGAGCAGGGTGTGGTGGTGTGTGTGTGCTGGTGATGGCAGTAGTGGCTGTAGATGTAGTGCATGCAGGTGTGAGTGTAGATGAGACTGGGAAGGGAGGAGGCAGACAAGGAGGAGGGGGACACAGTGGAGGCAGTGGATGTTGGTGTGTCTGCATGTGTCTGATGCTTGACTGAGTGCCAGTGGGATGTGTGGTGCTTATGTTTGCCTGAGCTTCCCTTGTGTGTTGACGTGTGTGCATGCTGGTCTGAAGGTGTGCTTGGGATAGGCTGGGGTACAGGGGATTGGGTCTGGTTGGAGGAAGCTGGAGGGGGGAGGCTAGAGACGGGGACAATGGCTGCCATCAGTGCTGTGGCCAGAGTCTGAAAAGCTCACCGAAGGGCCGCCTGACCAGAATGAATGCCCTCCAGGAATGCATTTGTTTGTCTTTCTACACCCTGGATGCCTTTCTACACCCTGGATGGCATTCAAAATGGTAGACTGCCCAACAGTGAGGGACCTGAGGAGGTCAATGGCCCCCTCACTGAGGGCAGCAGGGGTGACTGGGGCAGGGCCTGAGGTGCCTGGGGCGAAGGTGATGCCCACCCTCCTGGATGAGCGGGCACGGGGCAAAGGCTGAGGGGCTGCTGGGAGGGCGGTGATGGTAGGGGGGCTGGCGGCTGTACCTGTAGATGCGGGGGGCACAGATGGTGCTGCCACCACAAGGGAGCTCCCATCAGAGGACGAGTCCATGTCGCTGGTGTCAGCTCCTGTCCCCGCCATGGAGCTCCCCTGACCCTCCGATGCCACTGGTGAACTCCTCCAGGGCCATGTGGGATGCAGCTCCCTCGTGCTCCGGTGCCACTGCTCCTCTGCCCGATGATGCTAATGCACACAAGAACAGGCAGACCACAAAAAGGGGGGGGGACAGAAGAAAGACATGTTGGCGGACACGACAGACACAGAAGCCTCCTGCACTATGCCGCCCTCTTGGGCTCCACTGTTCAATTCCTGGGAAATGGCCTACTAGGCTATGGACGACATCTACACATGTGGATGACACAGGGGTACTCTACAGAGGTGCGGCGGGGTGCCACATAGCCTGCCTTACGGAGAGACCTTGCCTACTAAAATCGCCCTGGCCTAGGGAAACCCATAGCCCACCTCCCCCACCCAGACACCTCCACTGCGCGCAAAATCAGCAGGATGAGATTGCACTCACTCCCTTGTGGCTGCTGTGATGCCCTCAAGTGCCCATCCAACTCCGGGTACGCCACCGCCAGAATCCTGAACATCAGGGGGGGGTCATGGTGCGACGGGCACCCCTCCCACGTTGGGAGGCCATCCCCAGCTGAGCCTCCGCCGTCTTCTTGCTCCAGTGGCGAATGTCTGGTAGACCCCCAGGGTCCAGACGTCCTTGGTGATGGCACGCCAAATATCTTTTTTCTGGTGAGCGCTGACCTACATGATTTGTACAGGGGGATGAGAAACTTATTACCTACTGCACTGTCACAGTCATTGGCCCCCATCCCTACCCTTGCCATGTGGCACATGCACTCACCGTTGTTTCATGCACGCCGCACTCTCCCCCCTTCCTTCTTACATCCACCCCTCTCCACACAGGCATAGCCCATACAGCATGCTCCCAGTGTACTTACCTGTTTGTCTGGAGGACCATAGAGTAGCGCGATCTGGGGGAGGACCCCATCCACAAGTTTCTCCAACTCCTCCGATGTGAAGGCAGGGGCCCTTTCCCCAGACACACGAGCCATTGTCTCTTCCAGACCGAGGTCACAGCAGCACTTGCAGTGTAGGTCCTCTCCTGTCGAAGATCAGGTATCAAGTGATTGAACAGAGAGAAAATGGCGGTCACGTCCGCGGCGGTGCGTACCGTCACCGCCGGCGTACATCGTCATTGGCTCCTGGGACCCATAGGGTCCAATGTTAACCAATGCAGCATTGCACCGCGGTCTTCAACCGCCTACCGCGACGGTGTACAACGCCAGCGCAGTTACCTCACATCCAATTCTCCCACTTTAGAGGTCAGGCAGCCAGCATTTCAGGGGCCCACATGGCTTTATTTTTAACTGCATCACACATACCTAGGCCTAGACTCAACACACATACAGGCCACTTTTTTTATTATGATTGGTGTTCTGTGTAAGCTGTGGGTACGTACCTCTAAGTTGTTTGACTCTGTGCTCGCTGTTGTCATTCATAGGCACTGTCCGCTGGGACATGTGAGGAGATGGCGGCATCCTCCGGTGTACTGACCGTTGGTGGACCTGTCGACAATGGAGGAAAGACATATGATCATCACCTTCAGGCTTGACCGTGCCACAATCCAGGAACTGTGTACCCAACTGGAGCCAGACCTGATGTCAGCTATCCGCCATCCCACAGGAATCCCCCCTCAAGTGCAGGTGCTGTCAGTGTTCCATTTCCTTGCAAGTGGGTCATTTCAAACAACAGTGGCCATAGCATCAGGGATGTCCCAGCCTATGTTTTCCAACGTGTTGTCCAGAGTGTTGGCTGCCCTGCTGAAACACATGCAGAGCTACATCGTTTTCCCTCAGGGGGAGGATTTGCCTACAGTGAAAGGTGATTTCTATGCCCTGGGACATATCCCCAACATCATAGGTGCCATTGATGGGACACGTGGTTTTGCCCCCCCCCCACAGGAGTGAACAGGTGTACAGAAACCGGAAGAGTTATCATTCGATGAATGTACAGATGGTATGTTTGGCAGACCAGTACATCTCCCATGTGAATGCCAAGTTCCCAGGCTCAGTGCATGACGCCTATATCCTGCGGAATAGCAGCATCCCTTATGTGATGGGTCAACTCCAGATGCACCGTGTGTGGCTATTAGGTGAGCACCTGGAAGCAAGACAGTGTGAATGGTTGTCTGGGTCTGGGGATATCCCTACAGGTTAGTGTGTGTCTAACAGTTGTCCCTCGCCATTTGCAGGTGACTCTGGTTACCCCAACCTGTCATGGCTACTGACCCCAGTGAGGAATCCCAGGACAAGGGCAGAGGAACGCTACAATGAGGCCCATGTGCGAACTAGGAGGGTGATCGCGCGGACCTTCGGCCTCCTGAAGGCCAGATTCAGGTGCCTCCATATGACAGGTGGTTACCTATTCTACTCACCAAAGAAGGTGATCATCGTGGCCTGCTGTATGCTTCACAACTTGGCTTTGCGACTACAGGTGCCTTTTCTCCAGGAGGATGGTCGAGATGGCGGTGTTGTTGCAGCTGTGGAGCCTGTGGACAGTGAAGACGAGGAAGCAGAAGAAGAAGACATGGACAACAGGGACTCAGTGATCCAGCAATATTTCCAGTGAAACACAGGTAAGAATACAAACCTGCCTACTACATGTATTTAAACACTACTATCTCTCTACTGTCTGTCGTTTTCACCCAGTGTATGGTCACTGAGTTGTCACTTTCCCTTACGATTTCACAGATGTGGGTCCCAATGTGTGACATCTGCTTTGATTCCTCATGGACTACAGCTGTGTGACATAGGTATGTTGACATTACAAATGAAAGAGCTTTTTGCCACAGTAATTGCTAATACAGTATTCTGAAATGACAGACTGACTCCAGATTGTTTTGTGCTTTAAGGGTGTTTATTTTAGTGCTCAATATTGGAGGGGGTAGCAAAATGGTGAGGGGTGATGGCGGAGGAAAGTCCATGGCAGAGTCCAGTCTATTAGTCTCACAGGTGCATTGCCCAAATAGGCATAGGAAGTGGAGCTGGGGCAGTTTAAGGATGGACAGGGTGACAAAGTAGGACAGTAGGAAGACGTTCAGGGTGGTCTCATTTCTTGGTGGGGGTCTTGGCATAGTTCTCTGTCTTTGTCCTGGATCTCAGGGACCGTTTGCGAGGTGGTTCTCCCTCTGCAGGGGGTGGGGTGCTGGTGTGGTGGTCCTGTGGCGGTGCTTCCTGTCCACTAGCGCCGGCAGAGGTGGTGGGCAGTTCATCTACCTAGCTAGTGTCAGGGGCCCCTTGTAGTGCCACAGTGTCCCTCCTGGTGTTGAGTACTTCCTTCAGCACCCCTACGATGGTGCCCAGGGTGGAATTGATGGCTCTGAGTTCCTCCCTGAAGCCCAAATACTCTTCCTCCTGAAGGCGCTGTGTCTCCTGAAACTTGGCCAGTACCGTTGCCATCGTCTCCTGGGAGTGGTGGTAGGCTCCCATGATGTTGGAGAGGGCCTCGTGGAGAGTGGGTTCCCTGGGCCTGTCCGCTCCCTGTCGCACAGCAGCCCTCCCAGATCCCCTGTGTTCCTGGGCCTCCGTCCCCTGGACCGTGCGCCCACTGCCACTGTCCCCAGGTCCATGTTGTTGTTCGGGTGGTGGGTTAGCCTGGGTTCCCTGTAGTGGTGGACACACTGCTGATTGACGTGTCCCGGGGATGGAGGTATGGGCCCGCTGGGTGGGTGCTGTGCTGGTGTTTCCAGAGGGGGGAAGGTCTGTGGTGGCCTGTGACTGGGTGAGGGGAACCAACTGTCCTGATATCTCCGATGGGCCGGGCTGGTCATCTAGATCCAGTTGGACAGAGGTGCTGTCATCACTGTGGGCCTCTTCTGTTGGTGGTGTGGACATGTGTGGACCCTCCTGTCCGGTGACGTTGGGTAGGGGTCCTGCAGGGGGGTCCTGCAGGGGTATAAAAGGATGTTTATTACATCTGTGTGTGCCATAATGTGCAATGGGTGGGTAACCGTGTAACCCAGTGCTTGCATTCCTGTGTGGGACCTTGTGTGTTGATGGTTTAGGGGGTGTATGGGTATGTGCAGTGGGCATGCTTTAGTGATGGGTGTCCATGCTTTGTTGTTGCATGCAGGGCTTGGTGTTAGGATGTGTGGTTTGTGATGTTGGGACATTTGTGAGGAGTGAGAGTGATGGGGGTGAGGGTGAGGGTGGGGGTATGTGCTGGCATGCAGGTAGGGTGGGGGATGGAATAGTTAAGATGTAACTTACCAGAGTCCATTCCTCCACCTACTCCTGCGAGGCCCTCAGGATGCAGAATCAGCAAGACCTGCTCCTCCCATGTTGTTAGTTGTGGGGGAGGAGGTGGGGGTCCGCCGCCAGTCCGCTGAACCGCAAGGTGGTGTCTTGAGACCACGGAACGCACCTTCCCCCATAGGTCATTCCAACTCTTCCTGATGTCCTCCTGATTTCTTGGGTGCTGTCCCACTGTGTTGACCCTGTCCACTATTCTTCACCATAGCTCCATCTTCCTAGCTATGGAGGTGTGCTGCACCTGTGATCCGAATAGCTGTGGCTCCACCCGGACGATTTCCTTCACCATGACCCTGAGCTCCTCCTCCGAGAACCTGGGGTGCCTTTGCCGTGCCATGGGGTGGTGTAGGTGATGTGTGGGGTGGTTTGTGGGGTGATAAGTGTGCTGATATGTAGTGGTGTGTAGTATGAGGTGCGTAGAAGTTATGTGGGTGATGGTGTTGAGTGCCTGTGGATGCTAGAATTGTTGATGGTGGTGTCTCTCTCTGGCCTTCTCTCAGTAATTGTGGTCATAGGGGTTTGTGGGTGATGTGGGTGTGTGTTTTATATTGTATTGGGTATGTGGGAGTGGTGTGTGTATGTGTATCAGGTGTGTGTATTTCGATTTGTCCAATGTGGATGTTTTTTGTAAGAGTGTGTGTATTTTGAGCGCGGCGGTGTGTACTGCCGATGGAATACCGCGGTTGAAAGACCACAGCGTGGATTCGTGGGTCGTGATAGTGTGGGCGTATTTCTGTTGACGTGGCGGTGGAGGTTTTGTTTTCGCCAGTTTATCACTTACCTTTGGTGTGGCGGACTTGTGTGGGTGTCTGAATTTTGGCGGATTCCGTGCTGTGGGTCATAATAGCTGTGGCGGATTTCTGCTGCCGCGGCGGTGTGGTTGCGGTCTTCTTCACATCGGTAAGCTGCTTTTACTGCCAATGTTGTAATGACCGCCAATGTTATTTATTCACGATTGGATGAATGACAATCACCTAATACTAAATTCCAACAAGACGGAGATTGTCACTATCAAAAATAAGTTCGGTATATGGAGATCTACAATTTGGCCTGCATCCATGGGCTCTCCCCCTCTATCCAAGAATTCATTTAAGATCCTTAGCATTCCGCCGATGCCAATCTGACCTTGAAACCCCAATAGGGGGCTGTTATTTCCTCATTTTTTTACAACATAGGAAAATCTGAAAGATTGGTAAACTTTTATCTTTTGAGGCTCTGAAGCAGGTTGTTATTGCACTGGTCCTTTCTAGATTAGATTACAGTATCTCCCTGTTTCTGGATCTGATAAGTGTCTAAATCTTAGACTCCAACTGGTCCAAAATCAAGCATCTAGGCTGCTGTTCCATCAACAACATAATTGTCACTTTACACCCTTAGTGAGGAACTTGCACTGGCTGCATATAGGCCAGCGCTCCATCTTTAGGCAGGGTGCCACATTTTTAAATCACTCCAGACTGGCAGTCCTACTTTTGTATCTGACTGTATACAAAACCATCTCTATCCACAATTTGAGGGCCTCGCATGCTAATCTCTTTACTTTTTCCACCTTTAAAAAAAAGATAATGGACAGCTCCAGGTTGGGGTATTGGCTCCCTGCAACTGGAAGACTTTTCTTCCAGAAATCAGGTTTTTCTCCTGCTATACTGTATTTAGGAAACTCCTTAAGTTGTGGCTTTTCAGGGTGGCATATGAGTGATGAGCTGTTAAGTGCTATGTTCTACATACCTCAGTGCCTAGAAACCAACCTAGTGAACTTGCAATCTAGAAATATGTATAACATAACCCACCATTTCTTTTAAATATTATGACACAGCTGTAGAAAAATGATGCTGCTGTTTATCTGACACTGCATAGTAGTAAGGTGCTAACCAGACCAATGTGCCCCGACTCCTAAAACATGCCAAAGTTTGAAATACTACTGACTGGCATAGTTAACTTACCTATAAGTCACTAACATACAATAAAACTGTGTACCCAGGGCCTAGTAAGTTAAATGTCACTAATAGACAGTAGCACATATTGTGCTACCACTAATACAACCATGTATCCAGGCCTACCGCTTCAGTGTGGGTAGGCAGTTTTAAAACTGCCAAATCGACTTGGGAAATAATAATTTTGGCATGCCTAAACACTCTTTTTTAATACATATAAATACTCCAAAAATACACCATCCATGCCCACAGGGAAGGATGCATGGTAATAAAAAAGCACACATGTCCAGACAGTGAAAAATGTCAAAAATATTTTTTCAGTGGCTCAGTACCCTATTGAAAAACGTTGATCCACATTATAATCGTATAATGCTTAACTTGGCAATAGGTAGAAAGAACCCATTTAAATCATATTTGATAATTAGGCTAGGGCGGATTTATAATTCCGCTCGTGGAATTGATTAAATTTGAACATGATGTTCCTGTCAAATTTGCTCAAATCGGTGCATGGTGCAATCTTTCTGCCATTCAAACTTGGCGATATTTATGAGAACAAAGCAAGGCCCCATTAACGCTTGCCTGTGAGTGAAGTTGCTGGCCCCTGGCATGATTTCCAGTCGCCAAGGTGCCTTCCGCCACCATTTTGCATATGGCTAGATCCAAACTGCAATGGCATGGTGAGCAAAAAAAAAAATGATGGATTAAGACCAGATCTGTGACGGGGGTGAATATTTGATTTGTTCTCCATTCTGTCCATCATCTGTTCTTTATCCAACCAGTGATAGGCATTGACTAAAAGACACAACTGTTTCTCTGGTGTATGTTGTTTTAAAACATCTATTAAATGCAAAATGTGTTCGTTTTGTATTTCATATGTTTTATTCCTGCAAAAAGAGTATTTCAGTGGGGTAATAATATTTGGATGCCTTGAGAGGATGTGTGTTGGAAATTTTTTATACCCAACTTAATTTTTGTTTTTGCTGAATTAATGGTGTTTTATATATATATATATATATATATGTAGAGAGTGAGAGAGAGAGAGAGATTACCTTATTACCTGCTGGTGACTGGTGGCCACCAGTGGGTAGTTGTAGTTAGGACCTAGTTTACATCCCAAAACTTTTTTGACTTGCCTATATCTTTGGTACAATTTCACGAATCTTAAGAAAATTTTCCAAAACAAGTGTGTTCAAGACTTTTGTTGTGCATGGGAAGTTTGGGGTGATCTGTCAAGCGTGGGCAGAGAAAAAGGAGGGCGGGTCAGAAAAAGTGCATTTCCCATGTTAATTCCCATAGGGGTTTTGAACACAACTACAGCCGGAACCTCGGTGGAGAATTACACCAAATTTGGCAGAAAAGTATCTTTCGGTATGCATATTATGCTTTGTTATTTGGTGTAAATCCGTTAAGAGGTTTAAGAGAAATTAAAGGAAAACTGAATTTGTTTAACTAGAGGCACGAAGGCTTTGCAAACACTCCTAATGGCGTGCAGACATCGAATGGCTGTCAACATTTTAACCAAGAAGTGTTGGCAGTAAATTTGGGACTCTGCTTTAGCTGAGTTCCAAAAAATACTAAATGAAAAAATGAAAAGGGGGCATGGTACAGTTACCCTAACTGCCTAGCCTTGGTCCAGGGATCCCTTTGGGACTCCCCACAGAGTTAAAAATTTGCAAACATTCAATTAAAACAAAAAGGTAAGCTTGGTCTGCCGTGCTTGCTCTTCATTTTGCCCCCAGGTTTGCTAGGTCCTAGGGACTTTCTCAAAATATAGGAAGAGGCTGTGGTATTATAAGCAGTGGGCTGGGTGGACACATCCCTCACCCAGGGGACCACCTCCTCCCCGGGGCAAGTAATATAGAATGAATGGGGGGCTTACAGACCCATCCTGGCTACAATTAGTGAAAGTGCGAGGGGACCAGTCCAATCCCCCCCATGTCCTAGGGACCACCACCTCCTGAGGGCTACAATAAGGAGAACCACACAGACCCCCCCCAGGCGCTAGAGACCGACAACTACCCGGTGCTACAAATTGTAATGAAGAGGGGTAGTGGAGCAACGGCCAAATTGAAAGAAGAAGGAGGGCTACCTGGACCCCCTCCTGCAACCATAAATACCCTCAGGACTACCACACCCCAGGGCTGGTTCCTGCTACCTCCTGAGGTGCCTACCCTCGGGAGGTAGCTGATTGCTGTTGCTTGGTGGGAGCTCACAGCTCCCACTAAGCAAAAGCAAAAACTCCAGTTTCAGCAGGGGTGAGCTGTCAAAATGCTCCTGCTTGGTGAAGCAGACCTTTCATCTCTTTCCCTCCCACAGACATGCTCAAGCACATAGGGAGCTGCTATTTGCAGCAGCTCTTTGCATGGGGGAGCAATGCTGGCTCCTGCAGGACACTAGAAGCCAGCTTGGATTGCAGGAGCCTTGAGGCTCCCCGCGTAGCCCTGTCAGTTTCTCTCTGTCATCCATCACATAATAAATGAAAAAGAGAGATAGATTGTTATTTTACTGGTCTCTCCATAGAAATACTTCTAAGCGGCACAGAAGCAAAATGTTTGGTAGGGATGTTATAGTTAACTTTCAATGCACAGCAGAACAGAGTCACATCTGGCGTACTGGTAAAGCTCTTGGACTGTCACTCAGGAAGTTGAAGGTTCAAATACTGGTATGTCATGGCAGAGTGCCTGTTTATTTACTCATATTTTGAATGTTAAACATTCCTAGTGATGGAACATCTTTTTCCCATCACCATCTTTGGATTAAATGTCATAGAGATATCTGAACACTATGTACTAAGGAATCATCTGTGGCCTAGTGGTGAAGGTCTCAGTCCCTCACACACAAAGTTGAGCGTTCCAGTTTAGGTGTCAGTTGTTACTTCTCAACTTTAAATTCTTTTCAATTTCAAAAATGTAAGGTGCATGCAGAAAGGTGATCTCACTCTTTTTACGTGTCACGTGCTGCCGGTGCCTTTTCACCCGCCACTTAGGATCACCCACTTTGCAGAAACCTACTCCACTCCCACCCCACCAGCTTACACCACCCAGGAAACACTTTGATGCTTCCTGATCAATGCCAGATCACTATACAAACACTCCACCAGTCTGGGACACCATTTCCAAACTCGCCCCACCATGACCTTCATCACAGAGATGTGGCTCACCCCTGCATCAGTCCCCAACATCATCACTGCAATACCCATTGGCTACAAGAAGAAAAAGTGGGACAGCACCAACAAACGCTGAGGTGGCATCACCATCATACAAACGGAAACAATCAGCTGCACCACCATGCTGCTCATGGAACACCTGAACGTCCAACTCCACTCAGATTACAAAACAACCATCAAAGACCTACTCATCTACTGACTCCCTGGACTACGAACAAGCCTCTGCGGCACCATCACAGATTTTATCTGCCTACTCGTCATAAAATTCAAAATCTGCATCTTCCTTCGAGACCTCAACTTCCACCTCAATGATCTCACAGATACAAACTCTGCTGGCCTCCTGGAGTGAATGGACAACATAGGCCTCACCCGGCTGGTAACAGACCCAACACACAGAGCTGGGGACACACTAGACCCATTCTTCAAGTCCAGCAACAATGTCAGATACAGCCATGCCACGGAACTCACCTGGACTGATAACCCCCATCATCCACTTCACCATTGCAGCACCACCAGACAACAGCCCAAACCCTCCCTGAACTCCCTTCCACAGCTGGAGCATGGTGACACAGAACCAGTGGACAGACTCAACGCCAGCCAGCCCCAAGCAACCAACCTGAATGAGGCAGTCAAAAACATCAAAGCCTGGATCACCAATGTGGCTGATTAGTGACCTCTGTCAAACCAGCCAAAACACAGAAATCTATCAAACAAGCCAGCTGGTACACTCAGGAACGTACCACAATGAAATGCAGCAGCAAACAACTAGAATGAAGATGGCGTACTAGCAGAGATCACAGAGACTGAGCCACATTCAGGTCAGCCCTCAAAAACCACCACCATCAACTCAAGAACTTGAAAAAGAAGGCCCACACAGACTGCACCAAGGCTAGCACGAACCACACCAAGGAACTGTTCACCAGAGTCAGAGAGTTCAAGTGCCCAGCAGCCACAGAAAACTCTATCCCTCATTCACAGAAACTCTGCAGCGCTCTGGCAAACCACTTCCTCAACAAAATATCCATTATCTACAGGAACTTTGACCCCCAACAAACCAGCCCCCCCTACCAAAACCACCCTTTACCACCAACTCACTGAATGGGAGCAGCTCAACACCCATGGCACCGCAGCCATATTGAACTCCATCTATTCAAGAGCACCCACTGACACTTGCCCCCATCACCTCTAACCTTGAAAGTGACAAGATCTGCCACCCCCTCACCACCATCCTCAGCACCTCCATTACCACATTCCCCAACACTTGGAAAAAGCCTGAGGTCAGACCATTGCTCAAGAAACCCTCTGTAGACCTCAGCGACCTACAGAACTACCGACCCTTCTTGGTGCTCCTGTTTCCCGCCAAAGTTGTGGAGAAGGCCATGAAACATCAGCACACTGAACACCTGGTAAAGAAATGACCTGCTAGACTCCTCCCAATCTGGGTTCGGAGCCACCCATGACACTGAGACTCTCCTGATCACTACTACATATGATGTCGGCACCCAACTGGACTAAGGTGAATTAGCCGCCCTGATCCTTCTGAACACCTGAGTAGCATTCCACACTGTCTCCTACCACATTCTCATCAGGAGACTGCACCAGATCAGAAACAAAGAATATGCACTCAGATGGATGCCATGATTCCTCCCAGATCCCCCCTTCACCGCACAAACCTAAGAGCACTACCTGTAAAATCGCTCAGCCCCACCTTCTCTAACATCTACATGATGCCACTAGGCGAAATGGTCAGAACCCATGACATCAGTATTATATCCTGCGACGACAACACCCAGCTCTTTCTTTCGCTCTCAGCAGACCCCACCACAATGAAAGCCAACTTCCACACCTGCATAAATAGTGTCGCCACCTGGATGAAGAATAACTGCCTGAAGCTCAACACGGACAAGACTGAAGTGCTCATCTTTGAGAATCGTACGTCCCTCTGGAATAACATATGGTGGGCCGCAGAACTTAGACCCACTGCTATTCCCAAAGACCATGCCCGCTGCCTTGGCATCATCCTGGACAGCAAACAAACCATGAAATTACAAATCAACACTGTCTCCTCTGCTTGCTTCCACACTCTCCTTAAACTTCAAAACATCTTCAAATGGCTCCTCACAAGCATCGGGAAAACAGTCACACAAGCCCTTTTCACCAGGTGGATGGACTACAAAAATGCGCAGTATATAGGGACCACCAGTGAACACAGGAGAAGGCTGCAGACAATAAATAACCCAGCAGCCAGAATGATCCACAACCTTCCCAAAAGGACCCACATTAGTCAGTACTTGAGAGAGCTCCACTGGCTCTCCATCCAGAAAAGATGCCAATTCAAACTACTGACACTCACCTACAAAGTCCTCCTGACCAAGACCAACAAACCTGAACCACCGCCTGGCGCCTGAACTTCCACTAACCATCCAGAAACTTTTGCTCTGCCTCCATCACCCTAGCAAAGACTCTACGCATCCGACCATATTGAAGGATGCTCCTTCTACCACGTCACTACCAGTGCCCTCTGAACATCTGCCTCACTGGTGGACTTTAGGAAGAAACTCAAGATCTGGCTCTTCGACTAGCCTGGTATCACAGCACCTGGATACCCTCATGAATTATAAGCCATGCTATACAAGTACAGACTGATTGATCGATCTAAGGGAGGAGTAGATGCTGGACACAGACAAGAGGGCAGGGGAAGGGGCTTCAAAAAGACCATGGTGGGCAGGTGGGAGGGGCAGCTGCAGCACAACAAAGCATGGAGGGCAGAAGGGAGTGGCAGGAAAATGGACCATAGAGGACACGAGGGAGGGGTTGGGGGGATGGAACTCTGGCAGGCAGGGTGGAGGAGGCAGGAAAAAGCAGCAACCATCTAACAATGCTTGGCAGACAGGAGGGGCAGTGCAACAGAAGACTCAGAGTAGATAGGGTGGGCGGAGGTAGATCCATGTACTATGGTGATCAAAAAGGAGGGAGCAGGGGCATTCATGCAGACATCAAAGTGCAATGGGAAGAAGGGTATGGGCAGCAAGCTAAGCACAGAGGGCAAGCAGGAGGGCAATGATGGGGCATAGAATTGGACAACAGAGGGCAGGAAGAGTGGGCAAGGACATCAAGCTTAATGGAGGGCAGTGGAATCACATCAGACCATTTAGGGCAGGTGGCAGGGGGATTGTGCATGGACTCTGACAGTGGAGGTTAGGGAGAAGGTGGTTGGGGCATCAAGAAAATTGTTCAGGGCAGGTGGGAAGGTAGCAAAACAACAACCACACAGTGGTGTAATGAGGGAGCAGGGGCATGTACTTGGATGGCAAGGAGAAGGGGTAGCAGGAGCAGCAAGCTTGGTGTGGGTAGCACAATGCCAATTTAGGCCCTGCATTCAACGATGGGCATCTTACTTAACATTAATGAAATCCTAGAAATTCACTGAAAAAATCAAAGGTTACAAGGATGTTATAGTTATAAAGTAGAATAAAAACCTTACAAATTCACAAAAAAACAAAGGTTGCAGAGATGTTGTAGTTAGGTTCAGATTTTACATGCACACAACCATAGAAATTCAGATTTATAGATTTTGGCCCTCATTACAACCCTGGCGGTCAAAGATCGCCAGAGCTGTTTTGGAGTTTGTACCGCCAACAGGCTGGTGGTACAAACTCAGGCATTATGACCGCGGCAGAAACGCCCGGTCACACCGCCGGGACTGGCGGTTACCTGACACTTTTGTCCCGGTGTTGCGCTGCCCAGGGGTTTACGAGTCCCCCTCCTGCCAGCCTTTTCATGGCGGTATGAACCACCATGAAAAGGCAGGTGGAAAGGGGAGTGGCGGGGCCCCCTGCCACGGCCCCATGGAGCTTTTCACTGTCTGCATAGCAGACAGTGAAAAGCTTGACGGGTGCAACTGCACCGTCGCACTGCCGCAACACTTGGAGCCGGCTCCCGTGTGGCAGCCGAGATCCCCGCTGGGCCGGCGGGTGTAAACCAGGTTTCCACCCGCTGGCCCAGAGGGGATCTCCAAATAGACCCCACGGCTAGACCGGGAGGCTGTCCGGCGGTTTCAATGTTGAAATGAGGGCCATAGTTATTTTAAGTAACTATGACTTGCACCTTCACCATGCATTGCTAATTACTCCAGATAATTCATACCTGATTACATCTATGGCATCATAGATAATATAACGGTAACATTTGTGGTAAAATTATTGATGAGAAAACTATGCATGGCGAGGTCCCGAGTTATAGTTAACTTAGGGCACGAGTTAAAGTTACTTGAAATAACTGTAACTTTAAAAGTTGAATTTCTATGGTTTTGTGAGCGTAAAATGTGAAGCTAACTATAACATCCCTGTAAGCGTTGCTTTTTCAGTAAATGTCAAATGTTCATTTTAATTCTATTTCCTACTATAGTTAGGTTCTGAATTTACTTGTGCAAAACTATACAAATTCAGCAGTTAGAGTCATTACAAGTAACTATAACTCACGCCCAAGGGTAATTATAACTTGCAGCCCCTCCATGCACAGTTTTCTCTTCAATCAATTTACAACAAATGTTACTGCAATATGATCAAAAATGTTGTAAAAGATGTCATTGGTGCTGTAGTATCTCGGCTAATTAGCATTGCATGGCAAAAGGGTGAGTTGTAACCCCCTATAAGCACCCAGCGTTGCACTGTGCATGTCTTCTAAACATGTCTCCCCTAAGGTGTGTCCTAAGTGCCCCCAGGGTTGCCTGTAGTGTAACTAAAAGCAGGGACCTTATAAAAGATGCTTTATAATCCCTGGTGAGGAAACATAGCCAATTTCCTTTTCCCTCCTTGTAGTGAATAGGATCCACAGGCTAAAATGGGGAGACCATATTATAACTAATAAAGTCTCAAAGGGAGCTAGATATAACACGTTTGGTATCAAACTTATTGTTTATTGTTATAATAAATCCAACAACTTTTAATTGTTGAACCCTAATGTAACTACTTCAGGGGAAGAGTTTTAGAACTCTCCCTGATAGGTGCCAACTTCAGCTCTGTAGTGCCCTTCTCCGATTGTCCAGCCTCTGGCAGTCTGTCCAGGCTGTCTTGATGATGTGTGAAGTGGCCTGCTCTAAAGACAAAATAAGTGCCTGGGAGAGGAGATCCGCCAGATCAGCAGATGATTAAACAGGACCAGCCAGACTGGTCTTGAAAGGAGGGAAGGACATTTGGAGCAGCTCAGGACCTCCTCCATTTCCGGCAATCTCTGATTAGATTAGGAGAAGGCTGGAGAGGGTGGGTTAAGGGAACCTAGCGGCACCCGTGGGTAGATTCAGCCAGACTTAACCATCAAAATTCAAATTCTGCCATTTTAGACTTTTAAAGACTGGTGTTCCCTGGGATTGACTTTTTCCACGCTTCCCAAGTAGTGGTCATCCAAGAGGATTGTGGCCTGCCTTTGATTGGACAGTTCCCCCCCCCCTTGCTTTCCACCCCAGGATCAATGATATATATGGCAGAGCTACACCCACACCTCAGATCCCTATCAGTAACAAAGAAGAAGGACTGCCCTTCTTGACCCTGAACCTAGACACTGCACTCTGAAGGACTGCACCAACTGCGCACATGGGCTCCACCACAAAGATTACTTTGCCTAAGCTTCAACTGGTTCAAGAAGGGACTCCCTATTTGCTACAGGTGATAAATAGATAACCAGAGTCCCCAGCATCAAATCCTGAAGAAACTGACCAGCTGACCACTGTCCAGTGGTCATTTTGTAGTTTGAGCCAAGGTACATTATGGGAGTTGGAGTCCTATCCCTCAAGGAGAAACTCATAGCTTCTGGAACTTTGGGGTGAGCTGTGAACTCCTAAAGAACCTTCAGGATCTAGAATGTTGAGAAGCTTGGAGAACATTTAGTAAAAACCTTCATAAAGGGACCAATCCGATGCCGTGAGTCAAGCTGGCTTACGTCAACCGCGACCCGGCCTGATTTGCAGATTTGTCCCAGTGAAAAGCTCCAGAGCCTCAGACATCCAGGATTTTACCAGGGGCTCCTGGAAAGGTAATCCGATGGCATCAACTCAAAATCAGCTTGCTGTGGAGGGTTTTCTGACATCGGAGAGAAAAACCTCCAAGAAAGTGACAAAGTCTGATTCTAAAAAGTTGACTGGGACTTCCAATGCAGCGTATCCGAGGGGCGCTCCAGGGACATCCGATACAAATTCATCTTCGGCCTGGACAAAGATTTCTGTCCTGAAAAATCGTCTAAGTCCGAAGGTAGAATTCTTCACCGAGGTTTCCTGCGGCATGTATCCAAAGAGGGATCCAGGGAGGTCAGGTAGGATTGATAACTTCATCCCGCTGAAGAAAATCTTCAAGAAAAAGACTAGGGGCCATATTTATACTTTTTGTCGCAAAACGTATAACGCTGGCTAACCCCATTTCATTGCACCACCCGGGCATCAAATTTATACGCTCCTTGGCCCAAACCACAGGTTAAAGTCTTTTTTTTTTACTCTAACCATTGCGCCACGTCGTAAAGAAAAATTCCGTTAATGCGGCGAAAATGACTTTAATCCGGTTTACGATGTCGCAAACCGGATGCCCGCCTTTTTTGATGCAATAATGGCAAAAAGCGGGGCAAACACAGCAGAATGTGCAAAGGAGCCCAAAAATGGATCCCAGGAAGACTACAACCGACAAGCCAGGAGGACCCAGACAAGATCCAGGAGAGGGAGAAGAAGAAAAGGAAGTGTTGGTTCAGTGTAGAGGACCACGAAATACTGGTGAAAGTGGTGACAGAACACCAGCATCAACATTTTGTCACCGCTAAATTACCAATTGGGAGGAGAGAAGCAATTTGGCAACAAATTGTCGATAAGATCAACAGTGTGGCAGAAGTACGGAGAACAGTCACGGAGTGCAAGAAACACTGGCATAACTGCAAGGGCAGGACCAAGGAAAAGATGGCAAGGAACAGGAAGGCAGCACTGCCGACTGAAGGCGGGAGTCCAGCACCGCAGAAGGCCCTGGACCACATGGAGGAGATGGTGGCAGCCATCATCCCTGAGGAGATCGTCACAGGGATTCAAGGACAGGACAGCGCAGACTACCAGAATACTACACAGATGCAGGGTAAGTGGCATGGGGGACAAAAATGCCTAATTGTTAACTTTAAGCGGGGGGGACATACCTACTACACAATGCATGTCAGCCATGGTAATCAGGTAATGGAAAGGGCAAAGGGGCACGGCACGGGTGCATGGGCTGTGCAGGGGAAACCTGGGGCACAGCACAACACTACACCAACAACCTTTGCATGAGGGTACTCTGCCATGCCAAGGATGTTGGAAAGGAAAAGCCAGTCCAGGTGGGTAGGGTACAACGTAAAACTGGCCTGCTGGCACACGACAGCTGGTATTGTCACAACATGAACTAGGGCTCAATTTCCATTCTCAGGCCATATCGCAAGTGGTATTTCCCATTGACAACAGTTGCCACTACCACCTGTGCTGTGTGTGCAGGTCAAGTAGTCAATGGCAGTTATGTGCCCACGGATCAAACACACCCAAAATTGAGGGTTCAGGGTGACAACGTTATCAATCCCCTGTAATTACTAAAAATGTGCAAATCCTGTCAAATGCTCATGTCTATAGGTGCTATAAACATCAGGTAGTATAATTAAAATTATGAGGTACACAGCAGTAATGTCATACCCATGCTGCACATGTCAGGGTCTACCCTGTGCCTGTGTTACAATAGCTACAATGCCACCATTCAACATCTCAAGTGGCATAGTGCTAAGACAACAGCATTGAGGGGGAGGACATATGTGTCTAGCTAGTGAAACACACCCACACAGTCATAGGAGGAAATGGAACACTAGTAGGAACATCAGAGCAATCCAATGTGGCACACATTCCCCAACATCAGCAGTACACACTAGCAATGCTGATACCTGTATTGTGCATTGCCGATGCTATACAAAGTATATGCTAGGTCTCAGCAACATATAGGTGGATGTGAAATATCAGAGACTGGGTCAGTTCCAGAATGTTAAGTGTGGTGCAAGTGCCATCAGAACACCCACAGACAGTGCAAGGCCACACCATGATAATGGAAGTAGACGGAGGGTTGAGTAGTACAATAAGGTGTCAACATACAATTTGGACAGAACCTACACCTAAAGGATGTGACACAGACATTTCCCCAAACTGCCCACACTACATGTGACATCCAGGTGGGGCATAGCCCTGTGAGAATGCTAATATTAATGACAGGAACAATGAACAGGAACCAAGATCACAATTTTCAACTAATAGGAAGTCAGGAAAGTCACATTACAAATGCTACAACACAGACACACTAATTGTACAATATATCATTGCAGAGGACGAAGGCTCTGTTGAGGATATGCCTGTCCTGGACTTTCCTGATGACATGGATGACAAACTGACAAACATTAGCCAGCAGACCCTCCAAGATGTCCTTGGACCCCACCTTCAGTCACAAGGAGGAGCACAGAAGTAGCAGCCATCACAGAGGAAACCCACCCACCACCCCAGTAGTACAACCTGAAAAGGCGTTTCAGAGCACAGGTGTAAAGCACTCTTTGCACGGCAATTCAAGCGCTTTACTCCACAGATGTAAAGTGCTCTAGACACGACAATTCAAGCGCTTCAGTCCACAGGTGTAAAGCGCTCTTGGCACAGCAATTCAAGCGCTTCAGTCCACAGGTGTAAAGCGCTCTTGGCACGACAATTCAAGCGCTTCAGTCCACAGATGTAAAGCGCTCTAGGCATGGCAATTCAAGCGCTTCAGTTCACAGGTGTAAAGTGCTCTTGGCAAGGCAATTTAAGCGCTTCAATCCACAGGAGTAAAAGGCTCTTGGCAAAACGATCAAGTGATTCAGGCCACATGAGTAAAGCGCCCCCTTAGCATAACGAGTGTAGCGCCTCAGGCAAGACAAGTAAAAGCGCTTCCTGGTATCATAAGTAAAGTGCTTCAAGTTCAATGAGTAAAACCTTTTCGGCCTTTATAGTTGTGAATGTGAAAGTATTTTTGGAGATAAGCAAATCATAGTTTTCATTGTTTTTGTTGGAAAGCATAATATGTGAAAAGCATATTGAATTATTTGTGATTATCTAGATCATGATCAAAGGTTTATATTATGAATGCATAAATGTTACAGGATTGATATTCTGAGTATGATCATAGTGCAAAGCTCTTGCCATCTCTTGGTTCTGAAATCTTAGTTTATTCTTGTTCCATGATTCAAAGAAGGGGCTTTGCCCTCATTTCAAACGGGGTCTCCATCTGCTATAATGGAGACACATTTAGTCAAGAGTCTATTGATGAGTTATATTTCTATGACTGAGTAAGTGCATATTTGTTCTAAACTTTCCTTTTCAGATCTCTCTCCCTTCTGTTCCCTACCCTAATTCCCTTCCCTCCGACTGGCTTCATCATAACTCTGTTCTATAATAGCTTTCTGAGTTGGTGATGCTGGAAGGTGGGCCTTTTGTGCAGCAACGTGCAGATCCAGAGGAAAGGACACTGTGACAGAATAGTAAGCCCAAGAGTTTATATTTTCCTCTTGGTCTGTACGTGAGCTGCGCAGAATGGCCACCCTACATACCCTTATGCAAGTAGTCACTCAGATGCAAAGGGATTTGACAGACTCAAAAAATGTTACAGCTGATTTAGTTAATAAAGTAACTCAGTTACAGAGTGAGGTGGATGGTTCTGAATCTGAGTCTCGTCCTACGCCTTCTGCACCTACTAACATAGCTGTGAATGTGCCAACACAGATTCGTCTAGCTGCACCAGAGATGTTTTCTGGGGACCCCAATAAGGTTAAACTTTTTCTCACACAGGTGGAACTACATTTGACATGTTGGCCTAGTGCCTTTCTGGACGCACAATCTAAAATTGCATTCCTCATATCATATCTGAATGGTAATGCAGCTACTTGGGCAGTGCCATTAGTCCGATTAGACAGTCCTCTTTTATATAACTGGCGTCGTTTTGTAGAAGAATTTGTAAAGGTTTTTGACAGACGCGCAATAGCTATGTCTGCAGACAAAGAGCTACTAGAATTACATCAAGGAAACAAAGACCTGATAATTTATTTGTCACACTTCAACTGGTTAGTAGTGGAAACCGCTTGGGCTGAAGAAAAAAGGTCAGCAGTATTTTATCAAGGGCTAAAAGACGAACTAAAAGATGTATTGGCCCAAGTTGACCACAACCAGAAACTTGATTTAATTAATCTAACCCTACGGATAGATCAGACTTTCTGAAAGAAAAGGAGTAAGACAAAAATGGGAAAAACCCAACTGGCGAATGGAAAGATCCAGGCACCTTCAATTGTCTTCAGATCCTATGATAGAACTGATGGATATCAGAACTGTTCGCCTACCACTGACCAAAGAGGAGAAAGACATGCAATGAAAAAAATGGTCAGTGTTTGTATTGTGGAAAAAAGGGTAATTTCGTAAAAGAATGTCAAAAGAAACCCAAAGGTAAAATTTATCCAACATTTGTGACAAAGAAAAAGATAGCGGTTGCTTTGGGAAATTCACAGGAAAACTAAAGTGCCCAAGAAAAAATGAAGGGGACCTCTTGGGCAAATTGACAATCCCTTCAGTGTGCTCTTGCACAAATCGTTATGTCAAACATTTTCAAATTTTAGTACAAATGACTGTGCAGGGAAAAAGACATAGGGGGTTATTCTAACTTTGGAGGAGGTGTTAATCCGTCCCAAAAGTGACGGAAAAGTGACGGATTTACCACCAGCCGTATTACGAGTCCATTATATCCTATGGAACTCGTAATACGGCTGGTGGTATATCCGTCACTTTACCATCACTTTTGGGACGGATTAACACTCCTCCAAAGTTAGAATAACCCCCATAATGTACAAGTTCTAATTGATTCAGGGGAAACAGGAAATTTTGTAGACCAACAAACTGCACTAGATTTGCAAATTCCCAGTGTCAAGAAAAAGGTTCCAGGAGTTGTGTATGTAGTTGATGGTAGTGAGTTGGCAGGAGGTCCATTTACTAAACAAACCTCACAAATACAAATGATTTGCAAAGATGATAGGAATCAGAACCACTGTGAGATAATTCGCTTTGATATAATCCAAGCATCTCAATATGGTTTTATTTTAGGAATGCCGTGGTTAATGTTACATAATCCATGCATAGACTGGTGCAACCAGGTTTAGCAGTTTTCTTCTTCTTCTTGTGCAAAGAAATGTTTTCAATCAAGACGAAACAAAGAAGGAAATCTTCAACACTCTATTGCTGTTGCAGTTGAGAAGGAAATTGATCTGCCATCACAGTATTCAGAATATACTGATGTTTTTAGTGAAAAGAAAGCGAGCTCATTACCACCGCACAGGCCGTACGATTGTCAGATCGACCTTGTACCTGGCGCCAATATACCAAATTGTAGAATCTATGCACTATCAGAGAAAGAAAATCAAGTCCTACAAGAAAACCTTGATCAATGTTTAGCCTACAAGGTAATTCAGCCATCATGATCTCCAGCGGCATCTCCGCTGTTTTTCGTACTTAAAGCGCATGGCGATTTGAGGCCTTGTATTGACTTTAGAGCGCTAAATAAGATCACAGTTAAAAATAAATATCCACTACCTCTCATAGCAGTCTTGTTAGAACAGGTAAAATCCATCCGTTGTTTATACCAAACTTGACTGACGAGGTGCTTATCACCTAGTTCGAATTCGAGAGGGCGATGAGTGGAAAACGGCTTTTAAGACTAGTTATAGCCTCTTTGAGTACCTAGTGATGCCGTTCGTTCTATGTAATGCCCCAGCAGCCTTTCAATATTTCCTAAACGATGTTCTGAGGGAATATCTAGTCATCTTTGTCATCGTTTATATTGATGATATATTGATTTATTCAAACTCTGAAGATATACATGAAGAACATGTTAAAAAAGTATTAAAAACTCTACAAAAACATAATTTGTTTTGTAAGCTAAGTAAATGCGAATTCCATACCAAAGAAGTTGAATTTCTAGGAGTCATTTATTTTAACACATGACGGCATGCAAATGACTGAAAGAAAAATTCAGGCTGTATCCGAATGGCCCACACCCAAATCAGTACGTGATATTCAATGTTTTTTGGGTTTTGCGAATTTTTATCGACGCTTCATCCATCACTTCTCCCAAAAGGTGGCACCAATCACCAAACTGCTAAGAAAAAAGGCTGTTCTTCAACTGGTCCCAAGAGACACAGGAAGCATTTCAAGATTTAAAAAAGGCCTTTACTACTGCTCCGATTCTAGCGCTCCCTAATGTGGAGGAACCATTCCTCATGGAAGCGGATGCATCTGATGTTGCTGTTGGGGCCATCCTGTCTCAACGTCATCGAGAAACTGGACAATTACATCCCATAGCATATGCGTCAAGAAAATTGAATGAAGCGGAACAGAATTACACCATAGCAGAAAAAGAATTACTAGTAATTTGTAATGCTTTTAAAGAATGGAGACATTATCTATTGGGAGCGAAACACACCATAACTGTATATTCTGATCATAGAAATTTACAATTTATGAGTTCTGCCAGACTACTAACTCCTAGACAACTAAGGTGGATGCTATTCTTTGCAGAATTTGATTTCATAGTGACTTTTAGACCAGGAGTAGACAATCGTAAGGCTGATGCATCATCTAGACAAGATTCTTCAATCACTCCTACTGAACAAAAACCCATGCCTATTATAACGCCTTCAAAAGTGTTGTGTTTAGTAGCTGCTGAGAAATTATTTGATCTAATTCGTAATCATTTTCACATCACTAAGTGGCAAGAGTGGTTACAACAAGACCGCAAGAGGTCTAGTCAACAAGGCTTACCTCTATATGAATCTCAAGTATTCCTGCCTCCTGAGGAGTTAAGAGAGACAGCTTTTCATTGGTTACACAGTCATCCTCTGGCAGGTCATCCAGGTCCTCAAAAAACAATAGAACTCATGAAAATATATTTTGGTGGCCTACCTTTGTTCACGACCTTAAGCAAATGCTACATTCATGTGAAGTATGTGCAAGATGCAAAAGCGACCATAGCAAGCCCAAAGGGCTACTGATACCTCTACCCGTTCCCAATCATCCATGGGAACATATTTCTATGGATTTTATTACTGATCGACCCCAAATAAAACAATTTACAACCATTCTAGTGGTAGTAGACAGCCTTACCAAGTATGCTCACTTTATTGCCTGTAAAGGGCTCCCAACTTCCGACATCTTAGCTGCTATCATCTTAGAAAATATAGTTCGTCTTCACGGACTTCCAAGACTTATCCTCTCTGATAGGGGAACATAATTTTCTGCACGTTTTTGGCAACAATGGTGCAAGGCTTTACGAATTGATTCGACTTTATCTACTAGTCATCATCCACAAACGGATAGTCAAACAGAGAGACTAAACCAAACTCTGAAACAATATTTACGATATTACACAACAAAGTCTCCTAAAACCTGGCTGGATCTTTTGTGGCTTGCAGAACTGGCTTATAATTACTTTCACCACTCTTCAATAAACTCAACTCTTTTCTATGGTTTATATGGGCGTCATCCACACATTTTGCCAGTTACGTTACCTGCCTCTTCTCAAACCACGCCAGCAATCATGAACTTGCTAACACACATGAAACAGGTACATTCACAATTGCAAACAAATCTGCATCAAGCAAAGATAAAAATATAAAATGCAATATGACAAAAAACACCAGCCTGGTCCTCAAAATACAAACAAAGATAGAGTTTGGTTATCCATAAAAAACTTAGTATTCAAAAATGAAAATATGTTTCATCCAAAATTCATAGGTCCCTATGAAGTACTACGACAAGTAAACCCCGTAACATATAAGCTAAAATTACCATTGTCTTTGATAATTCATCCGGTGTTTCACACTTCGCTTCTTAAACCTGCTTCACCCTCAAGTGTCACACAACCAGCTCCTCTATTAGTCCAAGGTCATTGGGAGTATGAGGTGCGATCTATTTTAAAATCTAAATATAGGGGGTCTTCCCTTTGGTACTTGGTGCCCTGGAAAGGATTCGGACCGGAAAATGACTCTTGAGAACCTGCAAGACATGTTCATGCACCACGTTTGGTGTGATGATTTCACCTTCTCCGTCCTGATAAACCGGGCCCTGGACCGCGCTTGGGAAAGGGGTGTAATGTAAGGAATAAGGCCATGCGTGGTCCGGATCCCACCCAAATCTCTGCTGCATGGCTCTGCAGCTCTGCAGCGCTTTATGCGCACCACTTGTCATCCCCTCTTTTTCCAAGGGTGGCCATCAACGTCATCTGCCCTGTGGCAAAGCTCATAGAGCTGCAGGTTCAGGACATTGGTGGACAAGATGCACTTCTCAGTGCTATTCCATGAAGGGACTACAATTCCCATGTTTTTAGAGGCAGCAGCCATCTTGGGGTGTGGCAGGCCTATAAAGCCCAGCCACACCCAAGTACTTTGCTCACTATTTTTAAGACTTCGATGCAGTCAGACCTCATGGGGGTTTCTCTGAAGAAGAGCAGAGTTCCTGGATGGCAGAGTGACATCCAATCAAAGTCAATCAAAGTATCCTTGTTTTCCATGGTGAATTCATAAACTAGTAGGTCCTTCTTGTGGCGGTAAGGCCTTGATGAATCCAATTTTGGAGGAAGTCGTTATCAGGTTTAATTTGGCTGGTCTGCATGGAAGTGCTCACAGGTGTGTGCAGCTTCAGTCTCACACAAGTCCTGGAGTTGAGAATCAAGTTCAAAGGACCAACTTGACCTTTCACATGGGAAGCAATGGACAGCTGATTACAGGTCCTACCGACTACCAGGCAGTGCATTATCGGACCTGAAGTCCATGCAGACTGATGAACTATGACTTTGGCATGCCATACTGAAGAGGGAAGCACACAGAAGTCAAAATGGGAGTCTGGGTGTGTGTAGATGCAGATTCTCAGGGTACAGATAGTCCATTTACGGGGCCCCCTATAGAAAGGTGGGCAGAGACTGAAAACATGGCAGTGGCAGGACTTATTACCTGGGATGGACTGAGCAGGGCATGTCTTGTGAGCAATGCTTGTCAAATCTAGGGCACTCGTGCTATCCATTTTATGCTTAGATGGACTCCTTGTCACACATGCTCCTTGCAAAGATACCTGATGTCACACTTACTGCTATCAAGGGTCTGGTCATACATTCCTATTAGCAATGCAGTAGCACATCCAGTGCCTCATGTATGAGACACTTTTTTCCCTCACGTGCAGCAATGGACCATGTTGGCAACATGGATGTGTCATATAGCTGTGGTCCTGTGATATTGCCCTTCATATGTGAAATAGACAGGATATATGTCATTTATACTGTGTGTGATGTTGGCTGTACATTCATACCCATCAAATGTGATGTGTTTTTCAGTATCCAAATCAGTATTTCTGCAATGCTCCATGAGGCTAAACTCTGATTATGATTCCTAGGGATCATGTGATGCATACAAATTACCCAGAGCATGATTGAGTGATTAAGGTGGGTGTTTGTTGACATATGATAACAAATTAGTGATGGTGACTATAGTTAGAAGATGTTTTGTGCAATTTGTTGCCTCCAATGCAATCCTGCTGCAGTGTTTGAATGGCCCCCCTCATTTTCACAGACAGCATCCTCTCCTTCCTTCTCTTCAGGCATTTGTGAGTCTGGTTCATAGAGGGGAATGTTCCTCCTTACACAAATGCTGTGCAGGATGGCACAGGTCAAAATGATCTTGTAGACCATTTCAGGTGAATATAGGAGGCTGCCTCCGGTTATGTCAAGGCACCAAATCAGGACTTCAGGATGCCAAAAGTCCTCTCTATTATGGTGCGTGTCCTCCGATGTGCCTCATTATAGGCACGCTCTGACGCTGTGCTTGGGTTGGCAAATGGGGTCATGATCCATGGCTGGATCCCATAACCCTGATCAGTTGAAAGAGAAAATGAGTGGATATATTTGTATGTTGGTTACACCTTGATTATCACTTTGCATGGCAGTTGTTATATTGTGATGTCTGTGATTCATCTGTGTTTGTGTTATTGTGTGGGATCTTAGGCTTCTAGGATGTTCTTTCTGCATTGGATTGTTTAATTATCAAAACTGGTGTTTGGCTGATTGACCTGATATCAGTGGTATTTTAGAAACGTGCAGTTCAGTGTGTATCTCCCATGCATTATGTAATGTGAAAGAAGTGTCTGTGTGCCTTCACTGGAGGTGACATGATACTTCCACACACACAATCGATTCCACTGTGGTGGTAACATGGTTGCACTTTATGGCCTGAACATCCTATCTAATTTGACATATATAATTGCAGGTAAAATGCAACAGTGAGGCCCTTTGATTTGGCAAGGGGACAATGCACAACACATCTCCATGAGTTGGCAGAACTGAAGTGTTCACAATTGACAATGCACAATTATCCCCTGTGTGACAAGTTCTATGCAAACCAATTTTTGTGCCCTCTCGAGTTGGCTCATGTGCAAACGTATACCTACACTACTGAACCTGGTTCAGGTAAGCTGGCTAACTTGGTTGTAGGGGTGAAGGTTTTAGTGTCAGAAGGTCCATGTGCCTGTACATCTGTTATGTATATGTGTAATTGTCTCAATCTGTATATGTAGCAGTGTATACTTTGCATTATTGTCACATCAATATGTGTTCATAGCACAGTCCACTTCCTTATTGCTAGCGGGCAATGTCACCCCAGGAGTGATGTGAGATGTTGGTACTGCCTCAATGATTCCATGTCACCTTCATTAGAGTCAGCATCATTATGCTATGTGTCTCATGGTGTTTGACCTGCACCGAAACACATTACACACCCCTTACACAGTACGTATTGCTTGGAAGGGTGTGTGATTGAGTGTTTTAGATGTGATATTGGAAGATTTATCTTCCAAGTTGAACTGCCAGTTAAGGCCATGTCATTGACACTGAGTTGTTTTAAATTGGTCCCTTGTGTCTCTGGAGTGGCATCTGTTGCTATTTGCATCTGTCATTTGTCCATAGGTGTGTTTCCCTTTGGGTCAGGATATCAAACATGACTAGCAGTGTCACAACCTCAGTGTCTTCCTGGCCGCTTGTCAGTGTAGTAGTGTATGTGTTGTGTGTCCTACAGGGTTGCTGTGCAGTGTGTATATAACTCGGTTTCTGTACTTACCAACAAGTAGGCTATTGCCATATTGTCCATCCTGGAAGTGTTGATTGATGGTGCTGTGGCAGAAGATAAATGTATCATGTACACTCCCAGGATACTTTGCCACGATGTTGGTGATCAATCCCCGGTGATCCACAATGTCCTGCACATTGATGGAGTGTGTGTGCTACCTGCTGCGGAATAGATGCTTAGTTGCAGCAGGTGGAACAATCCCTACATGTGTGCAGTCAATGGCACCAAGCACGTGTGGGAAGCCATTGATTTGATAGAAGCCCTGTTTGGTCTCCTCTCCTGCTGCTTCTGCTGAATGTTGGGGAAGCTGATGTGATGGGATGTGAGGAAGATGATGGCATCCAGTACCTTGGGAAGGAAGGCAGAGAATGAGGGCTGTGAGATCCCAGCAACCAGGGCACCAGTGGTTTGAAAAGAGCCACTTGCCAACATGTGGAGGACAGCTAACAGCTTGGTCTCCGGAGTAATGATGTGGGGTGTCTATAAGCTGGGTGCCAACTATGGCTCAATTTGGCGCAGCAGCTGCTGAATGGCTTGCCAGTTTAGTCTGTACCTCTGGATGATGTCATGTTCCCTGAGGCCCTGAAGGGTTGTCCTGGTCTGGAATATCCTCTCATGCCTTCTGTGTTGCCTTTGGGGTCCCTGTTGGTGTGGTGGAAGCTGCTGCTGTTGTTCCTGTGCTCTGCGTCTTCGTGCATGCTGAATGAATAGCACCTCCATGTCTTCCTTTTGGAGCTCTGATGTTGCTTCTGTGGGTTTTCCTTAAGTACTGGTATGTTTGCCCCATTTTAACACCTGCCCTGACCCAGGTGTTAAATTTTAACGCAAACCGGGATGTGCACCATTTTCCCGCTCCCCCTTCCAGCCGTGCGTAATTTTTGCGTAATTTTTGCGCAGTTGGAAAAATATGGCGCATGGGTGTTTAAGTCATTTTTTGGACGGGAACGCCTACCTTGCATCTCATTAACACAAGGTGGTTTCCCACATCCAGAAAATGATGCACACTGGGATATTTTGACATTAGATGGGTCTAGCATCAAAGTATAATTATGGTGTTAGCTTTGCGCCGTTTGCGTCAAATAAAATGACGCAATTCCGGTGCAAGCATAGTATAAATATGGGCCTAAGTTTGAAGTTGAACTTTTGACCAAGGCCTACCGCTTGCTGTAGCTGAGCAGGGCTTGTTCTGCTTTCCTACTTATCTCGTATCAGAGCTTACAGAACATATCAAGAATGCACTTCTGAGTTCAAAGAAGACCTTTATTGTTGTTAATTCTTCCCCACCCACAAGTGCCTAGCAGACATTGAAAATCGCGTTGGGTGCAACTGCACCCGTCGCACACCAGCAACTCCGCCGGCTCCATTCGGAGACGGCTTCCTCGTTGCTGGTGCTTTCCCGCTGGGCGGGCGGCCTTTTGGCGGTCGCCCGCCAGCCCAGCGTGAAAGTCAGAATGACCGCCGTGGTCTTTTGACGGCGGTACTGTCTTCTGGCGGTTCCCGCATGGCGGCCGGTGACCGCCGCCCGCCAATCTAGGAATCAGGCCCATAATGTGCTACTGGTGAACATTGAGCAACTAATATGCGCAGAGGTGAAACACAAAGTCATTGGTCAAACATAACTAATAGCATCACATTCCACCCTATGACCAATTATTTTTTGTTTCACATATCTCTTGTTTAAAAAAAAAAAAAAAAAACATCAGCACGAAAAAAACATTATCAGCAAATCAGATTTGAATGATCAAAGCAATCACTGTAAAGCAATGGAAGTGGATTAACATATTGGTCTCATAACCTTTCACATCAGACACATCTACACAGAAAAGACTGAAACTTTTATACTCTGAATGAGATTATAGTGTCTCTAAAATAGCAATTTGATGTAGCATGAGTTCTACTCATGTAAAGGTGCACGGTCCACCTGAAAGGTTTGCAGGAATGTAAGTGAAAGTCAGAGTTCCACACGAGAAAACACAGACAGTTAACTGTTAAGGTTTCTTAGTTCCAGTGGAAGAATGCAATCAAACAAGTTGAACTTGAACTGAAGGCGCCATTTGCGCAAAATGGATCCATGGTGCTTGTACTGTACTCAGTCAGGTTCAGGTTGGGGGTTCGGTCCCTTCCCCGACCCCACACGCACACACCCGAAGGTGGATCACACAGCACACTCAGGGACAGTGGCGAAACGTGGTAGGATGTGCAAAATAAAAAAGTATGACTTTTCTTGCAAATACCATTTGTCATTTGAAATGTACACTTCCTCTTTCTTTCCCTGTTTTATAATCAGCAGGACGTATTTAGGGCCCTTGGTTATAATTTCTGCAGATTCTGGAGGGTCACTTGGGGCTTCAACCCACACCTCAGCACTGAGGTTTTTATCTGCTGCGCCACAGCTTCCCTTTTCTTGCACTGTCAGAAGGGCTGGGGCAGACTCCTTCTTTACCAAACCTCCATTCACTGCATTTTTGACAAGTTGGGCCATTCTGTCTCCAATTTGTATGAATGAATCAGATTCATTTCTAGTCATCAGCATAATTTTGATTTCTCCTTGGTAATCTGCAGCAATCACTCCCCCTACAACCTGACCAATTTGCCATATCTGTTCTGGTAACTTTCCTCTCTCTGTGACTGCTTGTGGGACAGATTTCTCTTATGCGTGCTGCACAGTTTTTATCAAATGTAGGGGAATGTGCATCTCTTTCATCTCTGCCCACTTGTAAGTGTTTTTTTCTCCCAGCTGTTCACATTTCTGGTGCACCCACTTAACCATCCCCACTAAGTCAGAATTCTGGGTGTACACTTCTCTCTCTGAATTATTTTCTTTAACATCTGCAAGGAAATTGAACCAGTTAGGTGCAAGCCATGTGGAAAACCAAACGGCTAAACCATTGGCAGTAAACCAAGAATCAGTGTAAAAATTACACATCTCACGTAGCTCTTGCTTTAAAATCTGACACACATTGTACAACACTGTTCCTTCTCCTGTGCCAGAAAACAACATTTCAGTCAATGAATCATTAGTAAAACAAACATGCTTTTTATCCTCAGTGGACATGAATTCAAATGGTGCACACAATTTCACTGGTGACTCTTTTACCTGTGGTACTCTAGCCCTGTCTTGCAAGTACCAGATCCAGTGTATGATCCTAGCTAGGGGCACTCTTTTCTTCCCCTGTGCCTGATTTACATGTACATCAGTGTTTCTCTCTTGCACTGCGCAGAAACCTAAAGTCTGCATTATTTCATTTGCCAAATCACAAGCGCGCAGCTGCATATAATTTTTCCTTGTGACTCTGTACCAAAGTGTTAGGATTTCACTCAGATGAGGGCTATTCTGTTTCCAAAAATCAAACAAGCTAATGAAACTCGGGTGTCTCTTGCTTAGTGCAAACAGTAAGAAGCTCTAAAATCTTTCATTTTACTTGTGCATTTTGCGATGGTAACTCGTAAATCACATTCTGAGCTCCATCGTTCTCGTCCGTGTTATCAGTTCAAGGAATGCACTTTGACTGCCAAAAAACCTGGCTCACACGGAGGCTCAGAGTAGCTCAAAGCTGTCTTAACCCCTCATTACTGGAATGGGAAAAGACAGATTCTTCTAAAACAGCATTTTTATACATTTCAGCATTATCTTGCATTAATGTATTCTGGCTAATTTGCTCACGTAAATTCTTATTTTCATGTTCCAACTGCCTACATTTCTCCTGCATTTCTCTGTAAGCAGATAAAAGTATCCAAACCCTTCTGACAAAAACAAAAGGAACATCATTGCTTCCAAAAGGCACATTTTCTAAATATGCTTCATCACAACAAAACATGTTTCTCAAAGCATCATCAGTCAGTTTAACTACACATGCATTTTCAAACATGGTCTGCCGTGCTTCTGTAATTCTCCAAACAACAAAAAACAATTACACTTTTAAATTGTGCACGTAGAAATCTATAATTCGACCCTACCCCACTCCTGGTACCAAAATGTTCTGCTTTCCTACTTATCTCGTATCAGAGCTTACAGAACATATCAAGAATGCACTTCTGAATTCAAAGAAGACCTTTATTGTTGTTAATTCTTCCCCACCCACAAGTTCGTGAGAGACGAATTATTAGATTTCAAGCACAAAAGTAGTCACAGCATTAAAACAAAATATATCTCAGTTGCAATGTACACAGCAGGTTATATTTATAAGATATTGAATGCAAAGCAAAACAAATACTTCACCGTGTGAGAAACTATTTACAGCTTCATCTTTCTGGGGTCTGCAAGTTGATGACTCCGGTCAACTGCGAGAAAGAGATTATGTACCCACACGGGAGACTGGCAACTGGCACCAAGTTCCAGCCCGAAGTCCAGCAGATTTCAATCTAATTCTCTGAAGCCTCTCAGACCTGGGAAAACTACGCAAGCCTTTGGAGACTGGCCAGATCTCCTAGACTCCTCCTCTTCCCAAGCCTGAGCAGAAAGGAAAACACCAAATGTACCCTCTCTTATCAGGTCTAGTCTACTCTGCGAAGAAAACATCTTGGTTCTTGTGCAAAAACACAGCTTGGAAAAATACAGCTTGGATTCTCAACTGCAATGTCTAACTTCATGTTAAAGGCAATAGGCAGCTAACCTAAATATCAAATGTAATGTCTAATGTCATGTCAAGGCCAATAGGCAGCTTAACTGAATACAAAATGCAGTGTCTAATATCATGTCAAAGCCAATATGCAGCTGAGCTGAATACAAAATGTAATGTATAATATCATGTCAAAGCCAATAGGCAGCTAAGCTGAATACAAAATGTAATGTCTAATATCATGTCAAAGCCAATAGGCAGCTAAGCTGAATACAAAATGCAATGTATAATATCATGTCAAAGCCAATAGGCAGCTAAGCTGAATACAGCATACTATGTCTAATATCATGTCAAAGCCAATAGGCAGCTGAGCTGAACAAAACATATAGGGCCTGATTCTTACCTTGGCGGTCGGCGGAGAGGCGGCGGTCGGACCGCGAACAGACCGGCGGTCCAAAAAATGGCATTCTGACCGCGGCGGTCACCGCCGCGATCGACCGCCACTTCCCCACTCCGACCGCCACGGCGGTCATGACCGACGGGCTGGAGTTCGCACACTCCGGCCCGGCGGTCGACCCAAGACCGCCAACCGTATCATGACCCTGCTTACCGCCGCGGTTTTTGGCGGTCGGGAACCGCCATGCGAACCATGGCGGTAGGCACTATCGGGGCCAGGGAATTCCTTCCCTGGCACTGATAGGGGTCTCCCCCACCCCCCACTGCCCCCCACGAGTCCTCCCCCCACACCCTCCACCCCCCTGCCACCCCCCAGAGGTGGTACGAACCCCCTGCCCCCCCCACCCCGACATGCACATACACGCACCCCGACATGCACGCACCCCCAACATGCACATATGCACACCCCCTACACACACACATACACAACGGGGGCACATACCCGCACACATACATGCCGACATGCGCACCCGCCGAACTACACACATTGCCCAAAGGCACAGCAGCACCCCCCGCCCGCATGCACGCACTCACACACCCCCTCTACACACCCCCATGCACGCACACATCACACAACACCCCCCCACCCCCTCCCCTCACGGACGATCAACTTACCTTGTGCGTTGGTCCTCCGGGAGGCGACGGGAGCCATAGGGACGTGACCGCCAACAGAAGACCGCCAACAGAAGACCGCCACACAGAAATGTGGGTCGTAATTCTGGGGGCGGTGTTCTGCTGGCGTGGCGGTGGAGGTTGACCAGTCTCCACTTTCCCGCCGACCGCCAGTGTGGCTGCTGGCGGTATTCCGGCGGAACGCTCCCAGCGGTCGGAATACGCGCAGCGGCATACCGCCGCGGTCGGCGGTCTTTACCGCGGCGGTAACTCGGCGGTCTTGCGAAAAGACCGCCAAGGTCAGAATCAGGCCCATAATGTGCTACTGGTGAACATTGAGCAACTAATATGCGCAGAGGTGAAACACAAAGTCATTGGTCAAACATAACTAATAGCATCACAGGGCTCCATTGTGGTTTGTCTCAAACATTAACTTTGCCCCGGTCTAGTGTAACCTGATGACCAGATTGTCGCTTTTAGTTAGAAAACATTAATTCTTTAAAAATTTATGTCTTTGGTTCCCCTTATCTTATTTTAATCATTTTGGTGTCATTTTAAAAATAAAAATATACTCTATTTTTTACAAATTGGTGTTGGATTTTTATTGTGTTTTGTGTTTTAGTTATTTACTGTTTTGTGATTTATGCTTTACACACCTGTCTCCTAAGTTAAGGCTTTTCCATCATTGCCAAGCTACCAAGGGTTGGGCTGGTGTTAATTTATTGAGACCTAACTGGATCTAGTGGGGGTTAGTGGTCTGTTGCTAAGTGTAGGTACATACCTGCCCTTACCAATAATCCACTTTCCAACAACAATGCATCAAAGACCAAGACTGAACCACAAAAGAAACCCAAAGGGAGGTGTCAGAGGAAGAACAGATGATGCAGAGTAAAAAAAAAGTGCAAAGGTCAGACAAGACAGACAAACCAAGAAATAAATATGATAAACACCCAAACCATTGTTAATCTGTCAGACCTGGCACTTATGGATGAAGAACAAACTGTTCTATCATTAGGGCTTTAGTTTTGTGCGCTACATAATTTTGATATTGGACAAGTGAGAACTGCCATATTTAAATTTATAAAGAAGCTGAAATTGTGGAAATATTATGGCAACAAACAGGCCACACACAATACCGACTGGGGAAGGATTGCGTATCTACTAATTTGAAAATATCAGTCATACAGCTGATGATTAAGCTTAAAGAATTAGAAAGGGATTCCAGAAGAAATGATATGGGTCCGCCCACTGATGAAGACATTATTGAAGCACAAGAACTTGAGTCATAGAATAGCACATCAACACCCTTCAAACCATTGTCAACGTTCATACCGCCATTGCCAAGAGATTCAATTGAAATATTTTTCTGAACTAATGGTGGAAGACCTAAAGGCTCTACAAACCAAAATAAACAACAAGAAATATAAAAAGATGATGAATTAAAAAAGGAAATATTTTGAACTGATCAACAGATTTAAAGTTTAGTACAGATTTGGGTATCCACCAGTCAGATAAAGGTGGAAACATTGTGCTTTGGCCCATGACTATGTATAAAGCTGAAGCCATGAGACAATTGGGCGATGTTGAATGTTATTGTAAAATATCCGGTCTTGAAGTCAAAAATATAAATACCATGTGTTGGAAATGACCCTCTCTAGAGGGTCACCTTTAAAAAAATTTTACCTTCCTCCTACTACTTTTGCTGGATTTTTGCTTGTTGGCTTTAGGACTCTGTGCACTTTACAACTGCTAACCAGGGCTAAAGTGCATATGCTCACTCCCCTAAACATGGTTTGATCAGCATAAACCTGATTGGTATATTAAATTTACATGTAAGTCCCTTGTAGAGTGGTATACTATATACCCAGGGTCTGTAAATTAAATAATACCAATGGGCCTGCAACAGTTATTGTGCCACCCACTTCAGTAGCACCATAAACCTTGTCTCATGCCTGCCATTGCAGCCTGAAAGGTGACTTGGCATTGAAAACTCCTTTCAAAGCATTAAACTCACATTTTATTGCATATAAGTCACCCCTAAGGTAGGCCCTAGAGAGCCCATGGTCAGGGTGCTGTGTAAATAAACGTTTGAACATGTACTTTTTAGTTCTATATGTCCTAGTAGTGAAAAACTCACACATTTGCTTTCTCACTACTGAGAGCCCTACCCCTCTCATAGGGTAACATTGCAGATTCCTCATTAAAATCGTTAAGTTGTCACTCCTACACCAGAGGGGGTAGATATATCATTTATGGTACCTATGAACTTGTAACAAACCCTCTTTAATGGTAAATCACATTTCTCATCACAACTTTGAAATAGCCACTTCTAAAAAGTTGGCATTTTCATGCCCTTAGACCTCTGTGCCTGTAACCTACCTTAGGTCAAAAGACTGACTGTAACCAACAGTTGGGACTTTCTGAATTTGCCCCTGACGGTTACACAATAGGGGGATTAGTAGAGCTTGAATGGGTCATTAACTGACTTGATGAGGGTGGAGCTAAGCACAGCCCTACTTTTAACTAAATAGGTTGGGCTCTGCCACCACACAAAAGGCCTAACAACTCTGTATTGTCAGTGTAGACAGGTGCATTCCTGAAAACATCTCTCAACTTCTATGAGCAGGGCACCAGGATATACAAGTAGGGCTCTCAGACCTGCTCTTCAATTCACCACTGGACCTGCGGAAGGACTCTCAGAGGACTGCCTGCTGCTGTGAGCTGCTTTGCACTCTGCCAGACATCTGCTGTACCTGGAAGGACTACTTTGCTACCTGCAGCCTGCTTGGCAGTATCAGTGGCCAGCCCTGCTGTAAAACCCTGCATCAATGTAGGAAAGTACCATCTTTTTGCCATGTTACCCCCAATATCTGCCTGATGTCAGCGTGTTTGACTGTGTCACTGGAGTCCTGCTTACCAGCAACCCAGTCCTTAACCCAGTCCTTATGTTCCCTCTCCACTAAAAGTTTTAACTACATACTGGTAACTCAGTATTTCATCCCAAATTGCCATACTGGTCACCCCTCATAAGTCCCTAGTATATGGTACTTAAGTACCCAGGGCATTGAGGTTCCAGGGGATCCCTATGGGCTGCAGCATTACTCTTGCCACTCATAAGGAGCCCATGCAAAGGCTTCTACAGGACTGCCATTGCAGCCCATGTGAATTGGTGCATGCACAACCATTTACACTGCACCAGGTCACTTATAAGTCACCTATATGTTAGGCCTTCCAACCCTGAAGGCTGAGTGCAAAGTACCTGTGTGTGAGGGCACCCCTGCACTAGTAGAGGTACCCCCACATTGTCCAGGACTATTTCCCAGACTTCGTGAGTGCGCAGACACCATTTTCACGTGCACTGGACTTAGGTCAATACCTATGTCCAGCTTAATAGTGGTAACTCTGAATACGGACATGTAAGGTGTCTAGCAACTGGGAATTGTACCCCAGTACTGATTCTAGTATTGGTTGTACAATCCCATGCACTCTGGGGGGGGCTCCACAGGTGACCCCAGTACTGCCATACCAGCCTTCTGAGGTTTTCCAGGCAGCTCCAGCTGTTGTCACCTCACAGACAGGTTTCTGCCCTCCTGTTGCTTGAGCAGCTCAAGCCCAGGCAGGCAGAACAAAGCATTTCCTTTGGGAGAGGAGTGTTACACCCTCTCCCAAAGAGGCTGAGAGCCCCCTCTGTCTCCCCCTCCTGGGTAGAGGCCAGGAGGTCCCTCCTGGTCCAGGGTAGCACCATTTTCCGCTAACCGCAAGCCTTGCGTGTGCCAAGGCTTGTTGGTAGAATCCATTGACGAAACCAGAGTGCAATCATCCATCCAGCGTGGGACATCTTCTGCACCAACCAGGAACCCCCATCTGTCTTCTTGGGTACATAACTGACTTTGTCTTCTCACCGGTGGTTCTTCTTCTGCACCTTCATCCGTGTTAGCAGGGGCTCCTGTTCTCCCTGGACTCTTCAGTGCTTCTTGGACTTGGTCCTCTTCTTCCACAGGTCTTCAGGTCCAGGAATCCATCATTGGTGCATTACAGTCTCTTCTGTTTCTTGCACAATCTTCTATCACAACTTCTTGTGTGTTCTAGGAAACTCACTGTGATTTCTCCAGTTTTCCTGGGCTTTGGGGTGGGGGTCTATTACTTACCTTTTGGTGTTTTCTTACACTCCCAGTACCCCTCTACACACTACACTTGCCTAGGTGAGAAAATGACTTTAGCATTCCACTATTTTAGTATATGGTTTGTGTTCCCCTAGGCCCATTGCAACCTACTGTGATTTGCAGTATTTGCATTGTTTACTAACTGTTTTTACAGCTATTTCTGCATTCTAGTGTATATACTGTATATATTACTTACCTCCTAAGGGAGTACTTTGACACTGTATCACTAAAAATAAATCACCTTTATTTTTCTAACACTGAGTATCTTCATGTGTGTGAGTACTGTGTGACTATAGTGGTATTACAAGAGCTTTGCTTGTCTAATAGATAAGCCTTGGATACTCGGGCACAGCTTCCCCAAGACAACCTGGCTTCTAGACACTGACTACATTTCACTAATAAGGGATAACTGGACCTGGTATAAGGTGCAAGTACCTTTGGTACCCACTACAAACCAGGCCAGCCTCCAATGTTGGTGGTGCAGCGGTGGGATATGCACTTGCAATTGCCATATTACTTTGTCACCGGTGTTTTCCACAGTAAAGTGTACTCTATACCTAGAGCTATACAAATATATACTGAGTACAGGATCTAGGGGTTTATTACAACTTTGGAGGAAGTGTTAATCCGTCCCAAAAGTGACGGTAAAGTGACGGATATACCACCAGCTGTATTACGAGTCCATTATATCCTATGGAACTCGTAATACGGCTGGTGGTATATCCGTCACATTTGGGACGGATTAACACCTCCTCCAAAGTTATAATAACCCCCTATGTCTTCCTTTGAGGCCACCCCAGGAGTCATGGGAACTCCCTATGAGCACATGACTTTCAAAGTACTAAGAAGGCTTTGCTCAAAGAGAAGTTTAAAGGTAGGGAAGAAACCTAATAAGAATTTCCTTTTGAGTCTCCTTCTCCAGGATGCCCAGGAGCAGTCTGGTAACCAAGAGGAGGAGAGGGAGGGGGATTCTAACCCTTTAGACTCAGAGGATCAGCCTGAAGATTCAGGGGAGGGCTATTCACAAACTCTTTCAGTGTAGCTGGCAGAAGGAGGGGTTCAAAAACAGGTAGAGCTCCATTCACACCTAGAGGTCAGGTCACTAGAGTTAGTAAGCTTAGGAAAAGATCTGTCTCTGCCAATTCTCATGTCACCTCAGTTTCTGAGGGGTCCCACACATCCAACCCAGTTGATGACTCAAATGATAGGAGCTCAGAAAGCTGATTTTAGAGGAGGCCAAGTTTCAGGAGTTATGGTGTAAGGGAGAATACCTTTAATTTCAGGAAATTGCACAAAATTGTTCACCCTTACAAGGAGGTGAATGACATCTACAAGTGGTTGCTGCACTTTAGAGGGCCTGTAAAGTACAGAGGGTCCCTTGGATGCAGTGGACTGCTATTCTGTGTTTGTCCATTTCTGGCAAATGGAGAGATAGACTTCTCACTGTCAGGGAAGAAAATTCAGACAATTACAATGGTTTGAAGACAGCACTTTTGGATGGATTTGACCTAACCACTGAACAGTATAGAATTGAGTTGAGAGAGACCAGAAATGAGTCTTCATAAAATTGAATAGATTTTGTGGATTGTTCTGTGAAGGCTTTGGAAGGTTGGTTACATGGCAGCAACGTGTCTGACTATGATGGTCTTTATAACCTGATTTTGAGAGAGGGTATTCTTAACAATTGTGTGTCTGACTTGTTGCACCAGTACTTGGTAGACTCAGATCTGACCTCTCCTCAAGAATTGGGAAAGAAGGCAGACAAATGTGTCAGAACAACGGTGAGCAGAAAAGCTAATTCAGGGGGTGACAAGGACAAGATGAAGGATGGTAAGTCACATGATAAGGGTGGGGACAAAGATAAAAAGTCAGAGTCTTCATCAGGCCCACAGAACTCCTCTGGGGGTGGGCACAAATCCTCTTCCAACCAGCAGAAAAAGCCTTGATGTTACATGTGTAAGAACAAAGGCCATTGGGCAAGTGATCCCACTTGTCCCAAGAAAAAAACCAAAGCTCCCACCACTACAACCACCACTGTTTTCACTAGTGCCCCTAGAAACAGCAGTGGTGGTGGGACAAACACTACAAATAACCAGTCCAAGGGTGTAGCAGGGCACACTTTGGGTAATGTAGTAGGGGTTGATTTAGTTAGGGAAACCACTGAGGCTGTTTTAGTCTCAGATGGTGGCATTGACCTTGTCACCCTTGTTGCTTGTCAACTTAATATTGATAAGTACAAGCAACAACCCCTAATAAATGGTGTTTAGTTTGGGGCCTACAGGTATACAGGTGCTAGTGTCACTATGGTGCTGGAAAAACTGGTAGCCCCTAAGAAACACCTACTTGGTCATCAGTGCCAAGTGACTGACATCCATAATAACATTGTTAGCCACCCCATGACTGTTGTGAATCTCAACTGGGGGGGGGGGGGTTACTGCTCCAAAGAAAGTTATGGTATCCTGTGACCTATCTGTAGAATGTCTACTGGGCAATGTTTTGGAGACTATGGCCTGGGCTGTAGTGGAATCGGAGGCTCATGCAACAATTCTGGGCATTCCAGGGCACATCTTTGTTCTTACCAGGGCTCAGGCCAAGAAGCAAAGAGGACAGGGAAACTTGGATCCTGGAACAATGGACCAAGTGTTCCCAAAAACAAGAGGTAGAACAGGTAAACCCTTATCCGCTATCCCTCCTTACACTGAAGATTCCCCTTTTGATGAGGAGTCTACTCCTTGTGCAGAATCTACACCAGAGGAGCTCCAAGCTGATACAACTGAGCTTTTGGGTGCAGGGGGGGCCTGCCAGGGAGGAGTTGAGTGTGGCACAGAAGACCTGTCCCACACTAGACGGTTTGAGACAGCAAGCTGTCGAACAAGAAGCAGGGGATGTCAGTTACTCTCACAAAGTGTACTGGGAAAACAATCTCCTTTATACAGAGGCAGGGGACCCAAAACCTGATGCTACCAGGAGACTGGCCATTCCCTTGCAGTATAGGAGGTTTCTTCTTACACTGGCACATGACATTCCCCTTACTGGATATTTGGGGCAAAGCAAGACCTGGGACAGACTGGTCCCTCACTTTCACTGGCCTCATATGTCAGAGGACACAAAAGAGTTTTGATACTTTTGTGTCACTTGCCTAGCCAGTGGTAAGACTGGTGGCACCTCAAAGGCCCTCTTGATCCCACTGCCTTTGGTTGGGGTGCACTTGACATAGCCCTCTTGAACCTTCTACTGCTTCTGGAAAAAGATTTATCTTGGTGGTAGTGGACCATGCCACTAGATATCAGGATGCCATTCCTCTAAGGACCACTACAGCTCCTGCAGTGGCAAAGGCCCTCCTTGGAATAATTTCCAGGATGGGCTTCCCTAAAGAGGTAGTATCAGATAGGAGTAGTAGCTTCATGTCTGCATACTTGAAGGCAATATGAAAAGAATGTGGTGCAACATATACATTCACCACACCTTACCACCCTCAGACAAATGGATTGGATGAGAGGTTTAATAAAACTCTCAAAGGTATGATCATGGGACTATCTTAAAAGTTCAGAAGGAGATAGGATGCCCTACTGCCATGCCTCTTTTTTGCCTACAGGGAGGTACCCCAGAAGGGAGTGGGCTACAGCCCATTTGAACTCCTTTTTGGTCAACCTGTTAGGGATCCACTTGCACTTGCGAAGGAGGGGTGGGAGCAACCCTTGAAGCCCCGTAAAAAAGATTTTGTGGATTATGTACTTGACCTAAGATCTAGAATGGCTGAGTATATGAAAAATGCCACCAAAAACCTTCAGACAAGCCAGGAGTTGCAAAAACAATGGCATGACCAGAAGGCTGTCCTAACTGAGTACCACCCAGGGCAGACGGTGTGGGTACTGGAGCCTGTGGCACAAAGAGCACTCCAGGACAAATGGTGTGGCCCACATCTGATGGTGAAGAAAAAGAGTGAGGTCACTTAGTGGACCTAGGCACTCTCAGAAGTCCTCTATGAATACTTCATGTGAACCACCTGAAACCCTACTATGATAGGGCAGACTTAACCCTACTTATGGCCACTGATGAGGGGCAGGAGGAAGATTACATTATAGAAGGTTTAACACAGTCACAAAGACTGATGCTCACCCTATACCCAGGGCAGATGAGCTGATAGATACACTGGCATCTGCCAAGTATCTAAGCACTTTTGACTTGACTGCAGGCTATTGGCAGATCAAACTATCAGAAGATGCAAAACCTAAAACTGCCTTCTTTACCATTGGAGGGCATTATCAATTTACAGTTATGCCCTTTGGTTTAAATAATACACCTTCCACTTTCCAGAGGCTGTGAATACAGTCCTCCAAGGTCTGGAAGTTTTCAGTGCAACATATCTAGATGGTATTGCTGTATTCATCTCCACCTGGGATGACCACCTTGTCTACCTATGGAATGTTTTAGAGGCCCTGCACAAGGCAGGCCTCACTATCAAGGCTACAAAGTGACAGACAAAACTGGGGAAGGTGGGTTATCTGGGACATCTTGTTGGTGGGGAACAGATTGAACCACTGAAGCGGAAGATCCAGACTATTTTAGACTGGTTTCCACCTACAACACAGACCCAGGCCAGAGCCTTTCTTGGTCTCACTGGATACTACAGGAGGTTTATTAAGAATTATGGCTCCATTGGTGCCCCTCTTAATGACCTAACTTCCAAGAAAATGCCCAAGAAGGTATTATGGACAGTCAGATGTCAGAAAGATTTTGAGGAGCTTAAGCAGGTTATGTGTTTTGCACCTGTACTAAAAAGTCCAAACTATTCTAAGAAGTTTGATGTCCAGACAGATGCTTCAGAGGTAGGGTTTGGGGCAGTGCTATCACAACTGAATTCAGAGGGCAGGATGAACCTGTTGCTTTTATTAGTAGAAAGGTAACCCCTTGAGAAAAACGTTGGTCTGCCATAGAGAGGGAGGCCTTTGCTGTGCTCTGGGCCTTGAAGAAACTAAGAACCTACTTATTTGGGACTCACTTCGTAGTTCAAACAGACCACAAACCTGTCTTATGGTTAAAACAAATGAAAGGTGAAAACCCTAAATTGTTGAGGTGGTCCCTTTCCCTACAGGGGATGGACTTTACAGTGGAACATAGACCTGGGAGTAACCACTCCAATGTAGATTGACTCTCCAGCTATTTCTACTTAGACAAAGAAGACTCATCTGGACAACGTTAGCCTTATTGTTCCTCGTTGGGGGGGGGGGGGGAAATTGTGTTGGAAAGTGTCCTCTTTTTGGCATTTCTGCCTGATGTCACTGGAGTCCTGCTAACCAGGACCCCAGTGCCTATGCACTCTTTCCTCTCAAAACAGTCACTACATACTGGTAGCCCAGTATTTCATCCCAAATTGGCATACTGGCCACCCCTTATAAGTCCCTAGTATATGGTACTTAGGTACCCAGGGCGTTGGCGTTCCAGGAGATCCCTATGGGCTGCAGCACTACTTTTGCCATCCATAGGGAGCCCATGCAAAGGCTTCTACAGGACTACCATTGCGGCCTGTGTGAAATGGTGCATGCACCATTTCACAGCCATTTACACTGCACCAGGTCACTTATAAATCACCTATATGTCAGGCCTTCCAACCCAGAAGGCTAGATGCAAAGTACCTGTGTGTGAGGACACCCCTGCTCTAGCAGAGATGCCCTCATGTTGTCCAGGACCATTTTCCCAGACTTCATGAGTGTGGGGATGCCACTTTACACGTGCACTGGACTTAGGTGAAAACCTATGTCCAGCTTCACAATGGTAACTCCGAATATGGCCATGTAGGGTGTCTAACAACTAGGAATTGTACCCCAGTGCTGATTCTAGTAGTGATTGTACAATCCCATGCACTCTGGGGTCACCACAGTGGACCCTCAGTACTGCCATACCAGCCTTCTGAGGTTTTCCAGGGAGCCTTAGGTGCTGCCTCCTCACAATCAGGTTTCTGCCCTCTTGTTGCTTGAATAGCTCAAGCCCAGGAATGCAGAACAGAGCATTTCCTTTGGGAGAGGGGTGTTATATCCTCTCCCTTTGAAAATAGGTATTACAGGCATGGGAGGGGTGGCCTTCCAGAGCCTTTGGAAATGCTTTGAATGGCACAGATGGTACCCTCCTTGCAAAATCCAGTCTACACTGGTTCAGGGACCCCCAGTCCCTGCTCTGGCATGAAACTGGACAAAGGAAAGGGGAGTGACCACTCCACTGTCAATAACCACCCAAGGGTGGTGCTCCAGAGTTTCCCTGGGGTTTGCCATCTTGGATTCCAAGGTGGGACACTCTGGGAGTATCTGAGTGGCCAGTGCCAGCAGGTAATGTCAGAGCCCTCCCCTGATCGGTGCTTACCTGTGTAGCTGACCAATCTCCCTTTCAGGGCTATTTAGGGTCTCTCCTATGGGAGCTTCCTCAGATTCAGATTGCAAGACTCCAGCAGGAATCCTCTGCATCCTTTACTTCATCTTCTACTGACGGAACCGTAGCTGAACCCTCCAAGAACTCTACAAACTGCAACAAAGGGGCAAAGACGACTCCTGCAACATTGTATCTTGAGCTCCTGCCAGCAACTGCAACTGTTTCCAGGTTGTGCACCCTCCAAGAATTTCCTGTCTTCAGCCTGCACCAGAAGAATTGAAGGAATCTCCCGGCTTCAGCAGGCACCCGTCTGCAAAGCCGACCGGTGGCGTGATCCCTTCTCCTGATGGAGTGTGTGGATCCAGCAACAAGAGTGTTGGACTGAAGTTGTCCTGACAGCCCTAAGGCCCAGCTGTCCAACTTTGGTGGGGGTAAGAGCTTGCCACCCAAAGCAAGACAGTACCCCCATGCACCATGTGATTTGCAGCTGTCAAGGCTTGTCTGCGACCTTCCACAAAGTTCTTTATGCACAGCACTGCTCCTGTCCTCAGCACTCCTTCCTGTGAAGCACAGATCCCTTTGTGTCTTGCTGCATGGGCCTTCATTTGCACCTCCTTTGTCCCCATGCTGTGGGACTCCTGCACATGCTGTCTGGTCTTCTGAGGGCTCTCTGAGTTGCTGAGAGACCCCTCTGTTTTCCCTTCCTGGGTGGATACCACCAGGTCACTCCTGCTCCCAGGCAGCACCATTTTCTGCTAACTGCTAGCTTTGCATCTGCCAAGGCTTGTTGGTGGAATCCAGCGATGCAAACCAGAATGCAATCATCCATCCTGCGTGGGATATCTTCTGCACCAACCAGGAACCTCCATCTGTCTTCTTGGGTGCATGACTGACCTTCATCCAGGTTAGCAAAGGCTCCTGTTCTCCCTGGACTCTCCAGTGCTTCTTGGACTTGGTCCCCTTCTTCCACAGGTCTTCAGGTCCAGGAATCCATCACTGGTGTCTTGCAGCCTCTTCTGGTTCTTGCATAATTTTCTATCACAGGATAGTTGTTCTAGGAAACTTACTGTGATTTACACCTGTTTTCCTGGGCTCTGGGGTGGGTTCCATTACTTACCTTTGGTGTTTTCTTGCACTCCCTGCACTATATACACTACACTTGCCTAGGTTAGAAACCGACTTTCGCATTCCTCTAATTTAGTATATGGTTTGTGTTCCCCTAGGCCCATTGCAACCTATTGTGATTTTCACTATTTGCACTGTTTTCTAACTGTTTTTACAGCTATTTCTGCATTCTAGTGTATATACTGTGTATATTACTTACCTCCTAAGAGAGTATAGTGTCTAAGCTATTTTTGGCATTGTGTCACTAAAAATAAAGTACCTTTGTTTTTGTTACACTGAGGGCCTGATTACGAGTTTGGTGGATGTGATTACTCTGTCACAAATGTGACGGATATCCCACCCACCGTATTACAAGTTCCATTATAGCCCATGGAACTGGTAAAATGGCAGGTGAGATATCTGTCACTTTGGGATGGAGTAATCTCCTCCGCCAATGTCGTAATCAGGGCCTTAGTATTTTCTTTCATGTATGTGAGTACTGTGTAACTACAGTGGTATTGAAAAGCTTTGCATGTCTCTTAGTTAAGCCTTGGCTGCTCAGCTACAGCTACCCCTAGACAGCCTGGCTCCTAGACACTGACTACATTTCACTAATAAGGGATAACTGGATCTGGTATAAAGTATAAGTACCTTTGGTACCCACTACAAACCAGGCCAGCATCCTATAATCAACACCTACATTCAGCACTTCAGAAGTGACTGCAAGGGTTAGTTTAGCTGTTCTCCTGTTCTGAGCCACAGGGACTTAACAGACTCCATCGTAAACCTGTACCTGGACCTAACCTGGTTGAGTCTTCAACCCCCAAGAGTCTTCATCCACTCCTGGACCTTTGGTTGTTGTGATAAAGGCGCCCAGGTAGCAGTTTTCTAAAACTGAAGACTTTCTAAAACTGGGGATTTGCTATTTTGAACCTTAAAATGTAAAAACTCAGAACTCTGGTTCTACTAATTGGATTTTAATGGTTTTGGTGTCAATGTATTCACATGTTCTCTATTAAGTGTTTATTGTGTTTTGTTTTCAATGGGTTAACATTTGTGTGCTGCATAAATACTTAACACATTGCCCCAAAGTTTAGTTTGAATGCTTTTAGTGGTAAGCCACCCAGAGTTAAGCACTGGTTAAATTAATGACTTGTTGTGGTTCATCCTACAAGGGATTGTCGCTGATGTTATGACTGATGTAATCAGTCATAACAGTGAATTACGGGGGTGCAAGTTATAGTAAGCTCAGGTAACTATAACTGCTGAATTTCTATGGTTTTGTACATGTAAAATGTAAGCCTAACTATATCATCCTTATGAACTTTGTTTTTAAGGGAATTTCTAAGTTTTTTTCAATGTATTCCCTAACTGTAATGTCCCAGTTACCTTTGTATTTTTTCAGTTTTTTTCAGTGACTATATCTATCTGTCTATCTATCTATCTATCTATCTATCTATCTATCTATCTATCTATCTATCTATCTATCTATCTATCTATCTATCTATCTAAAGAGAGCGAGAGAAAGAGAGAGAGAGAAAGAGAAGGAGAGAGAGAGATTTTTTTAGCATTTGTTGTATGCTATACTTAGAATTAGATATTTCTGTTCATTTTAAAAAGAAACATGTATATGGTATTTAAAAAAATAATCTTTAAAATTACCTTTAAAAATTCGTAGTTTCAAAAAAATGAAGGTACTCGAACCCTTAGTGCTCAGTGGAAGGTCTGTGACCTTCAAGTTGAGCTCTTGCTTTTTTTTGTTTTTCTTTTTTTTAAGCATTTAGTGGGCTATTTGGGACCGTGGGAGAGCGCTCAAGGGCTTCCCTGCGCTCCCCGCATTTTTAAAAATGTTTAAATATTTTTTCTGATACTAAATGCCCTTTATGGGCTTTCTGGTTCCACAGGGTAAGCCTCAAGGCCTATTGTGCGGTGCCATTGCTTCAGCAAGCATGGAGTTGCTTTTAACAGCAAACCTTTCATCTCTTACTTACTTAAAACAAGTGCATGAGCCACTTGGCCCCCCTGCAGCCCCAAGGGCCACCACCTCCGGGTGGCCAAATGCATTAGAATTAAATGTGCAAGCTCTCTGCCCATCCCACAGCTCCAGGGATAGTTACCTCCCTGGGGCAAATATTAAATGAAGTATGGGGGTCCAAAGAACCCCCCCTACAGCCCCAGAGACTGCCACCTTCCCAGGGCTGATTTTAAGTAAGATAGTCCATTATGGATCCCTGCCTCAGGGACCACCCCCTCCTTGGAGCAAATTCGTAATGTTGGAAAGGGGTTGCGCAGCCCTCCTCATAGACCCATTGATGGCCTTCGGGACCACCACCCCCCAGGGCCAGCTCCTGCTATGTCTCGGGGTGCCCACCCCAGGAACAAAGCTGTTTGCTTCAACTTAGTTGGAGCTTTGACAGCTCCTGCCAAGTCAGAGCAAACACTGTGGTTCCAGCAAGTGAGAGCTGTTAAACAGCTCTCATTTGCTGGAAGTGGAGGTTTCCTCAGGTTTACTATGGAAACTATTTCTCTCACAGAGAGGGACCCACATCTTTAGCAGCTCCCTCTTTGTGACAGCAATGCCAGCTCCTGCAGGAGGTAGGGAGCTGGCTGCGATATGGGTGCCTTCAGTCTCCACCGTGGTCCCCTACCATTTTGACTGGGTGCTGGGGGGACACCCAGATGACATGGCCGGGGCCTGGAAGATGGGGCCCTGGGGCCAAGATCAGCCTGAGGAGGGTGGCCATGTAGTCCTCCCCCCAAACAATAAAATGTTTAGGCCAGGCCCCAGGGCATGTGGTCACAGGGGCAGAAATGTGCCCATGGAGGGGGAAATAGTGCCCCCCCCCCAATAAAAATGTTTTAGAAGGCAGGGCCCTGGGGGATGGGGTTCCGTGAGCTGAAATTGTCCAGGGGAAGGGGCCATGTGGACCTGCAGCCAACTCCCGCTGCGCATGGCCAAAAGCCATACGCAGTGTAGGATTGGGTTGTTAGGGGGGTTGGTGGTGGTGGTTGGATTAACGTATAGTAATAAAAATTACTGTATGTGAAAAAACAACACAGAAATTCACTAAAAAACTAAGGTTACAGGAACATTATGTTTAGGCCTACATTTTAAACATACAAAACCATAGAAATTCAGCTGTCATAGTTATAGTTATCTCAAGTAACTATAATTCATGCCCTAATGTAACTACAAATCATGCTCTCGCCATACACTGCTAATTACCCTACAAATTACAGCACTCATGACATCTCTGACAACAATATTGATAATATCAATGTAATATTTGCAGTAATCTTTTTGAGGAAAAAACTGTGCACGGTGGTGGAGCGAGTCATAGTTACCTTGGGGTGCGAGTTATAGCTACTTGAGATAACTCTATATGTAATAGGTGAATTTCTATAGCTTTGTACCTTTAAAATGTGAGCCTAACTATAATGTCTCTGTGACCTTTGTTTTTTTAAGTGAATTTGTACGTTTTTTAATTCTATATCCTAACTATATCATCCCTGTAACCTTTTATAGTTAGGACCATGTTTCCATAGAAAGAGTGTTTTTTGATTTGCCTATATCTTTGGCATTGTTTGACAAATCTGCACCCGGTGATTCTTGTTGCACACAGGAAATTTCAGGGTGATCTGTCAAGTGGGTGCGGTGAAAAAGGGTGTTAAAAAATGTTGTATTTTCCATATTAATTCCCGTAAGACCTGTCAACATGTCTACAGTCTGAACCACTCATTGGAATTACACCAAATTTGGCAGAAAGCTAGCTGCCAGAACGCAGATTGTGTTTTAAGTTATTTGGTGTAAATCTGTTCCGTAGATTAGGCGATAATTAAGGGCAAATAAATATGTATATCTCTGGTCGCAATTGATCACAAAATTCATAAATTTTCGCAAAACGCGCGCAAAAAGAAGTGTTGCAATTGGCTGACCGCAACTGGACTTGAAGGTTGCGAACGCCATTTTATTTTGCGTGACATGATCCCGAGGGGTGAAAATTGAAAAATGAAAGTGCCATATCGGTCAGTTTGAATGTACCCTGATACAAGGAGTGTGTTATAGGTGTGTTTTAGGGGCAAGTTATAGATTTAATATCATTTTTGAGTCATGGTGCACGATATTCATGAAAATTCATGAATTTTCATGAATTTCTGTGACTTATTAGCAAAATATTTGCAATTAACGAAAATTTTGAAAGAGAAACCACAGACTCATCCATTCAGTAAGTCATTCACTCATGCATGCATGAAATCAGAGGCTCAGGAGCCCATTCACACACACACTCAGACACTTATGCGCCCACGCAGACCCATTCATAGACTCACACACCCACTTTCAGACCCACTCAGACACACACACACCCACTCACACATCCACTGACAGAGACAGGCATGTGGTTAAGCTGCACTGTGCACTGCACTGTGCACGGCCAAAGGCCCTGTATGGTGAAGGATTGGATGGCTATAAGTGCTTGGCTGCATGGCCAGGCCATTGCGACCAACCCTAGCTGTGCATAGCAAAGGCCGTGAGCAGCTGGGGTTGGAATAATGTATAATAATTAACATTACATTACATTAAAAGAACATAGAAATACACTGAAAAAACAAAGGTTACAAGGATGTTATAGTTAGGATCTGAATTTACTCATATAAAGCCATAGAAATTCAGCAGTTATAGTTAAAGTTCTTTCAAGTAACTATAACTCACCCCCTAAGATAACTATAAATCTCGTCTTCACCATGCACAGCTAATAACTCCACATATTATGTCATTGATGAGATCTTATATGGCATCTTTGATATCACTGCAACGTGAAAACTGTGCATGGCAAGGGCGCGGGGTATACTTAAATTAGGGCGCGAATTATAGTTACTTGAAAGAACTTTACCTATAATTGTAAAATTTCAATTTTTCAGTGAAAACATATATATATATATATATATATATATATATATATATATATATATATATATATATATAGGGTCATTATGACACTGGCGGTCAGTGTTATAGTGGTGGTAGTACTGCCAGCAGGCTGGCAGTACATACCGCCATATTATGACATTGGCGGTTTGGCAAAAGCCAAACCGTCAATGTACCACACCGACCACCACCGTGGTAACGACCGCCAGGCTGGAGACTACAGTCTCCAGCCCGGCGGCTGTCACTAGATCACCCAAGGTAATATGACCCGACCCACCACAATGGTTTCCGTGGCTTTTTTACTGCCATGAAAACCATGGTGGTAGGCACTATCAGTGCCAGGGAATTCCTACCCTGGCACTGATAGGGGTCTCCCCCACCTCCCTCGCCCCCTCCCCAGAGTCCTCCCCCACCCTCCCCCTTTCGACAACCCCGACATACACACACCTACATGCACAGACTTGCACATGCACACACAGACGCATACCTACATTCACCCACGCATGTATACACCCATGCACACACACACACACATCCACACACACTGACATACATACATGCACACATGCATTCACACATCACAACATACATGCACACTCACATCCTTTCATGCACACACGCATTCCAAGTGCACTACACCCGCATGCACACACACAGAAGCATATATACACACCCCCACACACACACCGCTCCTCTGTCAGAGCACCGACTTACCTACTTGCAAGGGGTCCTCCAATAGGAGATGGGACACGGCGCTGCTGCCAGCAGCAGCGTCCCCAGCAGAAAGCCGCCAGGCCGTATCATGGATCATGATACGGTCGGGGACGGTCTACTGGCGTGGTCCGCCGCCTTGACCGAAGCTGGAATTCCGCCATCCTTATGGCGGAATTCCGGCTACGTTCATAATATGGCGGACGGTAGGTAGCCATGGCGCCGGTCTTGTGGCGGCCGTCAAGGTAGACGACATTTACCACCTATGTCATAATGAGGGCCATAGTCTTAGACCTGACAGACTTAGGGTGGTCATCCCCCATTTTTCTGGCCTTATTTCTAGCTGGTTTTAGGACTCCACGCACTTTACCACTGCTGACCAGTGCTAAAGTGCATGTGCTCTCTCTCCTAAACATGGTAACATTGGCTCTCACCCATTTCACTTATTTAATTTATCTGTACGTCCCAAGTATAGTGCACTAGAGGTGCCCAAGGCTTGTAAATTAAATGCTACTAGTGGGCCTGCAACACTGATTCTGCCACCCACATAAGTAGCCCCTTAAGTATTTCTCAGGCATACAATTGCAAGGCCTTTGTGTGCAGTTTCACTGCCACTTTGACATGGCATTTAAAACGACTTGCCAATCCTTAAGCTCTCTTTCTTCTACATATAAACCATCCCTAAAGTAGTCCCTAGGTAACCCACAGTGCAGGGTGCTATGCAAGTAAAAGGTAGGACATGTGCTTATGTGTTTTACATGTCCTGGTAGTGAAAAACTCACAAATTAATTTCTCACTACTGTGAGGCCTGCTCCTCTCATAGGCCAGCATTAGAACGCCCTTTATATACTTTTAAGTGGTACATTCTGATCTGGAAGGAGTAGCACTGTCAGGTTTAGTAGGGCTAGAATTGCAATAGAAAATCCTGCTTACCGGTGAAGTTGGATTTCATACTACTGTTTTAGAAGTGCCAATTTTAGAAAAGGGGCATTTCTCTATACTCACTGCCATCTGTGCCTTACAGCCTTTCTCCAATCCACATCTGGTCTGTGCAGGCTGACAGCTCCCCTTGCGCATTCCACCCAGACAGCCATAAACACACAACACTCAGGCCCTCATTATGACATTGGCAGTCACTTGCGAAGACCACCGATGCCATGGGTGCCAGAAGACCGCCAGTGTTGTCGGTCTTCCACCTGCCATAATATGGACACTGCCAGATTTCCACCACAATTATGGCGGAAATCAAGCAGTAGCCATGCTGGCAGGCGAGGCATCTGGGCGGTGCTACCACCTACACTGCCCCGCCAGAGGGACGCCACCAGCCGTATTATGGCCTTTCATATGGCCTGGCGGCATTCTGCTGGTGGGACGCTGCTGGCAGTAGCAGTGCCCCTTCCCATTTACTGCCAGAACAGAACTAACATTCAAATTCAAAATTTACAAAACTTAGTAAAATCATCCTCTTGCCAATCAAAGCACTTATATTACAGTTTTCCTAGTCCCTTCATAAATGTACACTTAACTTTTCATCTTGGTTAAGTAAACTAGGTGTAAGTGTCTGGAGATCTAAAATAAGTTAACTTTAGATAAACAAATGGATGTCTGTGTGCAAGTTGGATTTACGAGATAGCAAACGTACATTTCAAGATGGCACCTACTCTTAAGTATATGTAAAGGGGATTGATTTTTTGAGTCCCTTTTTAACTTTTATTGCACTATGGAGCTGAGTTAAAACTTTTGATGTACAACACAGTGGTTGTGTGAACAAGACTGTTGTACGGCCAAAACGCGTCATGATTGTGATAACATTTTTGTGATTCTGTTCAATGCCTGAGAGAGTATGCTTGGAAATTATGGACTTTGAATATGTATATATATGTTGAATATGTAAAGGACTGAGCCCTTTGCAGGGGGTATACATGTTTACAAATATTGGACACCCCCATGAGGACCAGTGTTCTTGACTCTTTTATTGCAGCGCTCTGAACTCTATTGTACCTGAACTGAAAGTTTGCCACTTTTTTTCTTGACAAGTTGTGGCCAGTAGTTTGGGAGAAACTGCCAGAGTCTGAAGCTTTATTCACATTTGAATCGGAATCCTGTATGTTCCGGAGTGCCAGAATATCTCTAGCTTATTCTTGAAATGGGTTCTGGTCTCTCTCATGCAATACCTATCATGAAGTCTGTAAGTGTGCAAATAGTATAAACAATTAATAGATTATTTTGAAGTTGTGGACCTATAGGTAACAGTGTCTCTTGTTATTTTTAGTGTTCTACAACTGCATTGAGGATGATGAGGTAGAGGGAGCTTCAATCCTACTAGGCAGTGCAGAAGACAACTGAGCAGTTTCCTCAGTGAAGCAAGATCGTCTTTTCTTGTTTCATTCTATACCCCCATCCCCTCTGTAACCAGACAGTTGTTACTGGTTTAATTAAGCTGCCACAGCTGGGATTGGAGGTCCAGCATTATCTCCATGGTTGGAACCAGGTGACAGGTCAAGCCTCTTACTTTCCTCCTTTCCGATATTAACTACCAATTACATGTTGATGATTTAGTCCAGGCATTATCTGAAGCACATGGTAAAGTTCACTCTTTGCAACAGGAAAATCTGTCCCTTAAGGAGGTGTTAGACATAGCCTCCACCATTCACCCTGGTTAGCTGATGCTGGGGTTGGGGCAATTCCTAAAGAACATGGCCTGATCTACAACTAGAACACGTTGGCAAAACAAAAGTACCTCTATTATGCCCTCATCGGTAATATTAGTCATGGGCATGTCACTGGAGCTGTTCCCACTCTTGTGCCTCAGACCCCAACGGAAAGGTTTTTAGGGGATAGTAATACATTTTATGCCTTTTGGAGTCAGTGCCAGTTGCAATTTTTGTTTCATTCCAAAACCTTTCCTTCTGACACACCTAAGATAGCCTTTATTATAATCTATCTTGGTGGCACAGCTGCTAACTGGCCGATCACACTCACTGAAAAAAATGATATTTTTACACAATTTTGGAAGACTTAAAAAGGAGATACAGCATCTCTTTGCTAAACACATATTTATTCAGGCTATTGATAATGAGTTATTGGATTTATGTCAGGGTGGTAAGGATCTGTTGACTTATTACAACCTTTTGGAGACTGGTTACTGAAACCCAATGCTCAGAAGAGAAGCGAGCCTTCCTCTTTCATAGAGGTCTGAGAGATGACTTGAAAGACTCTTTAGCACAAATAGTGAATCTCCCATTGGACTCTTCTAAGTTTATTGATTTAGTTGCCTAGTTAGACCATAGGTTGACAGAACTTAAGGGAAAATGCCCTTGAAGGAAACCTAGGGTTTTAGTGATACATCCAGAGTGTACAGAGCTAGAGACTAAGAATCAGGATAGCGCAGAACCCATGCATATTGGGGGTTCATATGGTCCATTAGCTACAGAAGAAAAAGATCAAAGAAGAAAGTTAAATCTAGGTTTGTCCTGTGGTAGGTCGGGGAATTTTTACCGTGAGTGTATTATCAAAGTTAAAGGAATTGAAAAGAATGGTGCTGTAGTGTCTGGTATGACACAGGAAAACTAGAGAGCCGAGCTGAAGGTTCGGAAGTCCACAGAGTATACTAAATTACATCTGCAAGATGCATACTACATCATCTATGTATAAGGTAAGTGGAAAACAGAATTCCAGACCAAACTCGCGCTATTCAAGTGTATAGTCATGTCTTTTGGGTTATGTAATGCCTCTGCAGCATTCCAGTATTTTATAAATAAGGTTTTTCAAGAGCTACTGGATGTTTGTGTAGGTGTATACATTGAGGACAAACTTATTTATACCCAAAACATGACAGAACACATAGAGCATGGCAAGAAGGTGCTACAGCGACTCCGAGGACATTACCTTTTTGATAAGCTAGACAAATGTACCTTTCACACTCAATCTGTTGAATTTCTGGGATATTTCCTATCTCCAAAAGGTATTACCATGGATCAGAAATAGGTATAGCTAATACTTGATTGCTCTTAAAAATGTTTTAAACCCCCCATTTTGCAAAGGGGAGGGAGTCCCTGTTTGTGAATGACTTACCACTAACTTGAAGTTGGTGGTAACTATGAGTGATTTGCCACTGCATTCCCAGTTGCAAAATATTCATACATACCAGTGCGACTCACTATTAGGAACGGGGTAACCGACTTGCAAAAAAAGGTTGTACCAGGCCAAAAAGCATTTCACTGGTTGAAAGCAGCCACCCATAAAAGGCTAGTGTAACCAACAAAGATAATCATAAAAATGTTCTGTATAATGGTAAAACTTTATTTGTTCCCACTAAAGAATTAAGACAAAAAGCTCTAACTTTGTGTCATGACACTCCCCTGGCTGGTCACCCTAAAACTCACAAGACCCTAGCTAGCTGTCGGTGATGGTTTTGGTGGCCAACACTGTCCAAAGGTGTGCATAAGTATGTCCAGAACTGTCCCATCTCTTCTCAGAACAATAAATCTCACACTGCTTCTGCTGGTCTGCTAAGAACCTTGCCCATGCCCCCACATTCCTGTCATACTATAAGTATGAATTTTTATCACAGAATTGCCCAACTCCAATGGTTACAATACAATTTGGGTAGTTGTTGACCTGTTTTCTAAGATGGCACACTTTGTTGCCTGAAAACAAATACCTAATGCCAAGACTCTTTTCACCCTGTATGTGCAGCATATCCTATGGTTACATGACCTCCCCTCCATCATTATCTGCAACAGAGGCTCACAGTTTGTTTTTCGGTTCTGTCACAGTCTTTGCACATCATTGGACATTGTCACTCGACTCTCATCTGCCTATCACCCACACACCAATGGGCAGACAGAGTGAGTAAATCAAGCACTGGAGTGTCTTTTAATCTCATCCCCTAAAGAGTGGGAGTCCTAGTTAACTTTTGTAGGTTCCACAACTGTTACCTGAAAAAATTGTCAAAACATCTGAAAGTGTAACTGCAATACAAGACTTTATAGAGCACCTCTCTGACTCCCTGCAAGACGTGTTACAACACTTAGAACAGGCTAAAGTAAACTTGCAGAGAAATACTAATAAATGTCATCAACCACCACCACAGTACAAAAGCGGATATCGGGTTTGGCTTGCTAAAAAAACCTAGGACTACATGGTTCTCACAATTGTCACCTAAATATATTAGTCCCTTTCCAATTGAAAAAGTTAGTATTCCTGTGGAAGTCTAGCTGCCAGATGATTTGCCTATTCAAGCTGTGTTTCATGTTTCCCTACTCAAGCCATATCATGTTCAAATTCGTCATGCTCCTCCTCCTCCAACAGTAAATCCTGATGGTCACCTAGAGTTTCAACAAAGGATTCTAGATTAAATGTGTGTTAAGGGTTGTTTATTTGACCTAATTGTATGGAAAGGGCATGGTCATGAGAAAAACTCTCGGGAACCAGCTAATAATGTCTATGTTCCTTGCCTAGTTGATTCTTTTCATGTCTACTACCCTGACAAACCATGTCCAGTAGGTCTTTCTTTGTGTGTGGGGGGGCTGTCACAACTCCATTTGTGCTCTATATGCAGTGGGATTTACTTTCCAAGAGTATTCTAAGTCATGCTTCTAGTATGGTGCTTTCCAGTCTTGAGCACTCCATGAATTCCTCCACTGGAACCCTGAACCATTCACCCTCATGTGCTGTTGCTATGCACATTTAGGCCCTCATTACAACCCTGGCAGTAAATGCTGTCTACCGCCGTGCAGAGGGCTGCCAGATACCGTGACCGCAGCGGTAATCCACCATGGGTATTATGGCCCACACATAGAAATCCTCCACAATACAGACACCCACACAAGTCCGCCACACCAAAGGTCAGTGACAAACTGACAATAGCAAAACCTAGACTGTTACACCAACAGAAATACACCCACAGTATCATGAACCACAAATCAACGTGGCAGTCTTTGGACTGCGGTAAACCATTGGCGGTACACACCACTGTGCTCAAAATGCACACACACTTACAAAACCACACCACATTGGACAATTCAAAATACACACAGACACACACCACACCCTCACACTCACACCACTATAAAATACACACCCACATTACCCACAACCCCTTACAATGAAAAAAACAGAGACCAAGCACAGAGAGACAAGCAAAGAGCACACACCCACTCAGAGGCACAGAACACCATCACCCATACACCCTCTAGGGCACATCACAATATACACCCCAACAAATCACCCCACACATCACCTCACACATCCTCACACATATCACTCACACCACATCCAGAGCACCCCAAAGACACCCCAGGTTTTCTGAGGAGTAGCTAACAGTCATGGTGGAGGAAATCATCCGGGGTAGAGCCACAGCTATTTGGATCACAGGTGCAGCAGGTGTCCATTGCAAGGAAGATGGAGCTATGGCGGAGAATCGTGGACAGGGTCAACGCCATGGAACAGCACCCAAGGACAAGGGATGACATCAGGAAGAGATGGAATGACCAACAGGGGAAGGTATGTTCCGTGGTTTTAAGACACCAGATTGCTGTACAGAGGACTGGCGGTGGACCCCACCTTCTCCCCCACAACTAACAACATAGGAGGAGCAAGTCTTGGCGATCATGCATCCTGAGGGCCTCTCAGGAGTAGCAGGAGGACTGGACTCTGGTAAGTCAAATCTTAACTAATATAGCCCCCACTCTACCTGCATGCCATCACAAACTCCCACCACTACCCTCACCCCCATCACTCCAACACCTCACATATACCCCACCATCACAACCCACCCATCCCAATATAAAGCCCTGCATGCAACAACAATGTATGGACCCCCATCACAGACCTGCATGGACACCCATCATCCCAGCATGCCCAATAGAGAGACTCACCCAGCCTACAAAATCACCACTCACACAAGGCCAAGCCGACAGGGAAACACAGGGACAATCACACAGGGAAACACACCCATTGTACAAGATGGAACACAAAAAACATTAACAATGCATTTGCATCCCAACAGGTCCCCTAACCAATGACACCTGGGAGGAGGTGCCAGCTACATCCAGCCCCCCCCCCAGAAGAGGCCCACAGTGATGACAGCAGCTCTGGATGCCTGGATCACGATGACCAACCTGGCCCATCAGGGACCTCTGGACAGTTGGTTATCCTGCCACAGTCCCAACCCACCACAAAGCCTCCCCCCTCAGGAAACACTAGCACAGCACCCACCCACGGGCACATGACACTGTCCCCAGGACACGTCAGTCAGCAGTGTGTCCACCACTACAGGGACCCCAGGTAACCCCACAAACACAGGACGATCAGGGACCTGGGGTCAGTGGCAGTGTGCACACGGTTCAGGGGACAGAGGCACAGGACAACAGGGAAGATGGGAGGACTGCTGTGCGACAGGGGAGGACAGGCCCAGGGAACCGACCCTCCACAAGGCCCTCTCCAACATCCTGGGAGCATACCACCATTCCCAGGAAATCATGGGCCAGGTACTGGCCAAGTTACAGGAGACCTAGTGGCTGCAGGAGGGACAGTACCTGGGGGTCAGGAAGGACCTAAGTAAAATATACACCATCCTGGTCACCATTGCAGGGGTGCTGGCTGACATGGGCAAGACCATGAGGGAGGCAGTGGCACAACAAAGGGCCCCTGACACTAGCCAAACTGAGGAACAGCCTTCCACCTCTGCCTGCGCTAGTGGACAGGGGGCCCGCCACAGGACCAACAGGCTACCAGGCCCCACCCTCTGCAGATGGAGACCCACCCCACAAATGGTCCCTGCGATCCAGACAGAAGACAGAGAACATTGCCAAGACCTCTGCCAGGAAATAAGACTCTCCTTATTGTCACCCTTCTGTTCCACTATGTCACCCTGTCTACCTAGGACTATTTTTGGCCACAACTGTAGTGTTTTGGAGCCGCAGATACCTTGCTGCTACGAACGTGTTCTTGGACTTATCATGGTCCAAAATATTGACTAACCTGTCTCTACCTTGGACATTTTCGCATACTAGAACTTCCGAATTTGGATTAGCCCAATCTCAGACACAAAGACTTACAGTATCTTTATGATTGACTCATTGATTGACCCATTTGACTTTTTCGTGCCAGCATCACGCTCAAATAGCCTTGAAAAAGTCACCAGTGTGACGAAACACGTGTTGGCTGTGTATGCAGTGAAGTACTTTGTTTACTGTAATACAACGCTCTCGACAATAAAGACATCATCTGTCAAAAATACTGATTTGAACTTTCGACGTACATCTTTGTTGTATCTATTCAATGAAAACCAGACATTAAGGGGGTCATTCTAACTCTGGCGGGCGGCGGAGGCATTGGAAGTGGAGCAATGACAGTTCAAGGTGGTAAGCAAAGTTAGAAAACTGCACACAATCAATTCTAGTATACCACAGGTCTGTTACAATATTTAGGGGGTCATTCAGAATGACCCCCTAAATATTGTAACAGACCTGTGGTATACTAGAATTGATTGTGTGCAGTGTTCTAACTTTGCTTACCACCTTGAACTGTCATTGCTCCACTTCCAATGCCCCATTGGACAATGCACCTGTGTAGGAAAGTACCATCTTGCCTGGCATGTTACCCCCATTTTTCACTGTATATATGTTGTTTTAGTTGTATGTGTCACTGGGACCCTGGTAACCCAGGGCCCCAGTGCTCATAAGTGTGCCTGAATGTGTTACCTGTGTAGTGACTAACTGTCTCACTGAGGCTCTGCTAATCAGAACCTCAGTGGTTATGCTCTCTCATTTCTTTCCAAATTGTCACTAACAGGCTAGTGACCATTTTTACCAATTTACATTGGCTTACTGGAACACCCTTATAATTCCCTAGTATATGGTACTGAGGTACCCAGGGTATTGGGGTTCCAGGAGATCCCTATGGGCTGCAGCATTTCTTTTGCCACCCATAGGGAGCTCTGACAATTCTTACACAGGCCTGCCACTGCAGCCTGAGTGAAATAACGTCCACGTTATTTCACAGCCATTTTACACTGCACTTAAGTAACTTATAAGTCACCTATATGTCTAACCTTTACCTGGTAAAGATTAGGTGCAAAGTTACTTAGTGTGAGGGCACCCTGGCACTAGCCAAGGTGCCCCCACATTGTTCAGAGCCAATTCCCTGAACTTTGTGAGTGCGGGGACACCATTACACGTGTGCACTACATATAGGTCACTACCTATATGTAGCTTCACAATGGTAACTCCGAATACGGCCATGTAACATGTCTATGATCATGGAATTGCCCCCTCTATACCATCCTGGCATAGTTGGCACAATCCCATGATCCCAGTGGTCTGTAGCACAGACCCTGGTACTGCCAAACTGCCCTTCCTGGGGTTTCACTGCAGCTGCTGCTGCTGCCAACCCCTCAGACAGGCATCTGCCCTCCTGGGGTCCAGCAGGCCTGGCCCAGGATGGCAGAACAAAGAACTTCCTCTGAGAGAGGGTGTGACACCCTCTCCCTTTGGAAAATGGTGTGAAGGCAGGGGAGGAGTAGCCTCCCCCAGCCTCTGCAAATGCTTTGTTGGGCACAGATGTGCCCAATTCTGCATAAGCCAGTCTACACCGGTTCAGGGGACCCCTTAGCCCTGCTCTGGCACGAAACTGGACAAAGGAAAGGGGAGTGACCACTCCCCTGACCTGCACCTCCCCTGGGAGGTGTCCAGAGCTCCTCCAGTGTGCTCCAGACCTCTGCCATCTAGGAAACAGAGGTGCTGCTGGCACACTGGACTGCTCTGAGTGGCCAGTGCCACCAGGTGACGTCAGAGACTCCTTCTGATAGGCTCCTTCAGGTGTTAGTAGCCTATCCTCTCTCCTAGGTAGCCAAACCCTCTTTTCTGGCTATTTAGGGTCTCTGTCTCTGGGGAAACTTTAGATAACGAATGCAAGAGCTCATCCGAGTTCCTCTGCATCTCTCTCTTCACCTTCTGCCAAGGAATCGACTGCTGACCGCGCTGGAAGCCTGCAAACCTGCAACATAGTAGCAAAGACGACTACTGCAACTCTGTAACGCTGATCCTGCCGCCTTCTCGACTGTTTTCCTGCCTGTGCATGCTGTGGGGGTAGTCTGCCTCCTCTCTGCACCAGAAGCTCCGAAGAAATCTCCCGTGGGTCGACAGAATCTTCCCCCTGCAACCGCAGGCACCAAAAAGCTGCATTACCGGTCCCTTGGGTCTCCTCTCAGCACGACGAGCGAGGTCCCTCGAATCCAGCGACTCTGTCCAAGTGACCCCCACAGTCCAGTGACTCTTCAGTCCAAGTTTGGTGGAGGTAAGTCCTTGCCTCACCTCGCTGGGCTGCATTGCTGGGAACTGCGACTTTTGCAGCTACTCTGGCCCCTGTGCACTTCCGGCGGAAATCCTTTGTGCACAGATAAGCCTGGGTCCACGGCACTCTAACCTGCATTGCACGACTTTCTAAGTTGGTCTCCGGCGACGTGGGACTCCTTTGTGCGACTTCGGGTGAGCACCGTTTCATGCATCCTTGTAGTGCCTGTTTCTGGCACTTCTCCGGGTGCTACCTGCTTCAGAGAGGGCTACTTGTCTTGCTCGACGTCCCCTCTCTCTGCTGGTCCAATTTGCGACCTCCTGGTCCCTCCTGGGCCTCAGCAGCGTCCAAAAACGCTAACCGCACGATTTGCAGCTAGCAAGGCTTGTTGGCATTTTTTCGGCGGGAAAACACTTCAGCACGACTCTCCACGGCGAGCGGGATCCGTCCACCAAAGGGGAAGTCTCTAGCCCTTTTCGTTCCTGCAGAAACCTCAGCTTCTTCTGTTCAGTAGAAGCTTCTTTGCACCCGCAGCTGGCATTTTCTGGGCATTTGCCCATCTCCGACTTGCTTGTGACTTTTGGACCTGGTCCCCTTTTTCCACAGGTACCCTAGATTGGAAATCCACAGTTGTTGCATTGTTGGTTTGTGTCTTTCCTGCATTATTCCTCTAACACGACTTCTTTGTCCTTAGGGGAACTTTAGTGCACTTTGCACTCACTTTTCAGGGTCTTGGGGAGGGTTATTTTTCTAACTCTCACTATTTTCTAATAGTCCCAGCGACCCTCTACAAGGTCACATAGGTTTGGGGTCCATTCGTGGTTCGCATTCCACTTTTGGAGTATATGGTTTGTGTTGCCCCTATCCCTATGTTTCCCCATTGCATCCTATTGTAACTATACATTGTTTGCACTGTTTTCTAAGACTATACTGCATATTTTTGCTATTGTGTATATATATCTTGTGTATATTTCCTATCCTCTCACTGAGGGTACACTCTAAGATACTTTGGCATATTGTCATAAAAATAAAGTACCTTTATTTTTAGTATAACTGTGTATTGTGTTTTCTTATGATATTGTGCATATGACACTAAGTGGTACTGTAGTAGCTTCACACATCTCCTAGTTCAGCCTAAGCTGCTCTGCTAAGCTACCATTATCTATCAGCCTAAGCTGCTAGACACCCTATACACTAATAAGGGATAACTGGGCCTGGTGCAAGGTGCAAGTACTGAGGAAATTCGATTTTTTAATACGATCGTATCGACCCGCCATTTTGTGGCCCGCCGCCATTTTATGTTGCCTTCACTCAGGCAGCACAGCGAACGAAGTCCATTCTGCCTTTTCTGCTTATTCTGCAACATGGTGTTCAAAACAGCTTTCTGCCTCTATCTTTACAAGGCTGGTATTAAGGTCTGACCGAGTACACTAATCCCTGTCTGGTTTTCTAATCCTTGTTTCAACTATCTGTAGGCTCACACTATTCTCCGCCGATCTTATCTTATCGTCTGGCCTTCGCTGTCCTTTGCTAGTATTCTCTCATTTCACAACTGTCCTCCAAACGCACACAAACTTATCGCACCACATGCAACTTCGTTGTGGATCGGTTAATGAATTAGTTCAAGGGAGGGGTGACAAACACAGCTGGAGGGGAGGCAACCTTAAGTCACTTGATACTTTGTTCTGTCTTGTTTTCCGACATTTCTATTGGCTCTGTTCTATCTTTACATTATTCTTACTGGCTCCTTTCTATGTGTTCTGGGAGTGTATGTAGTTAATAAATGTTTTTATACGGTATATAAGATTGTGCGCCACAAAGTAAAGTGGCAGTCTCCTGAGAACATACCTTGTGTACTTCTTGGACAACTGTACTAGCTGCAGCTAATAAATCTGATCTTTTACGCCTGACAGAGTGTCCCGTGTCTCTGTTAGTTGAGGCAGGTGAATCCAAGGAGATTTCAGGCGTACCCTGCGCCGCCAGGCCCATAAGGTTCTGGTTCTTCAACTGGCGCCCAACGTGGGGCGGCTTCAGCGGTACCGGTTCTGCCTGAAGGTCGTGAGGAACCCCGCAGGAAAATTCTGGAGGAATCGCGAGCCACGTCAAGCGACCCCTGTATGTCGAAGTGGTCCGAAGGTCTTTTTCAGCGCGGTTACTCCTTCCTGACGGCTACTGACGACTGCTGCCCTGACTGCCGCCCTGCCTTGGCCCTTTCTTTGATGATGTATGGTAAAGCGAGACGATAGACGGGCCTCTGTTGGTGTAAGAAGACATCCTTAGTTAAGTATTTGGTGGGTCGCGCCCACAAATTTCGGTCTTTGTTTTGTCCTTAGGTCCTTAGATTTGGCCATTGCAGTGGCCAAAGCCGAGGGGTAAGTGCATTTGTGCTGTGTAAACTGAAAGTTTTACCCCCTTGATGTTTGTGAACAGCCAGTAAAAATCGTGAGATGTCTGGTCTGACTAAGTTTGGAAAACTTTGTTGCTTTGGTTGTAATAGGGACTCCCAGCTTGAGGACTCCTGTCCGATTCCTTCGGTTGGAACTCCCACATATGAGCTCTATTCTAAACATGGTGTTGGTCCTATTGCCTTTAATAAGACATGGACCCGATATACAAAGAAAGATGGTGTTTTAAAATGGCCAGAAAATGGTAGTTTCGAAACTGATGTGCTAGATAATTTAGAAGCAACGTTATTTAAAAGAAAAGCCCGGCCGGCAATGTTTGACTCTTTTCGCCTTTGGCGTAAGGAAGCCAAACAGAGAGAAATTAAACAAGCGAAACGAGATAGGAAAACACAGGGAATGACGATTATACAGGCTGCTCAGCAATTCAAAGATGATGAAATAGATAATGCAATGGAAATTTCAGACAGACAGCATCGAATGGCAATAGATAAATGCTATCCGACGTTGCCTATCTCTTCCCTTGATAAAAGAAAAGATTTTGAGGAAGATTCCTTAATGTCCCACTTATTGAAATTGCCTCCGCCCTATGTACAAGGTGCTAATGTACCCCCGATGTTACAGCCTGTTCAGCCGCCAGTTGTGCTTCCGCCTGCTCCAGCTTTTCCACATTTGCCTCCTCAAGTATTGCCTATGCCAGCTTTGCCTTTAACTCCTTTGCCTTCTGCTCCTTTGGCAATTCCTAATGCTCCTTTAGTTAATTCACCTAATACCTTGTCCCCTATCCTTATGTCAAATTCTCCATCTATGCGTAAGCGATTTACCGATACTGTCTCTGGTCTCTTATTACCTTTCTTTGAAGCTTTAAATGTGTCTCCAGCTTTTTCTCGAAGACAGTCTCGTAGTCAATTCCCAGACTCCGAAGAGCGAGAAAAATTGGACTCACTTGCTTGTAGATGGATCAAGAAGGGTCCCCAATATAGTACGTCTGATATTATGTCCACCTTTCTGCAATGGAATGCACCTACGCAGAGATATGTTTTTAAAGTTATGTGCGATACTCTCGCTAAAGAATGGGAGGATATGAATTTGGGTTCGGTCCCACAGGATCTATTAGATGTTCAGGCTGACTTTGACAAAGGACTTATTGTGGGTCCTAAGGTTGAAAACGCTGTCAGAACACTTATTTCTTTCAGATCCCTATTGTTCTCACAGACTTTTCCTGATTCTGATCCTTCAGTTAGGACAGCACTGAAAAACTATCCCATGAGAGAGGTTTCTCCAATATGGAAGGAAGAAGTTGCAGCAGCAGGTGCTAATCCAGCTATTCCTGCGCATTTTCAGCGCATATGGATACATGTCCCCTGGAAAAGGTCTGAAGTTTTAGCACTTAAACAGTCACTACCAGATCCACGCAAAAATCCTGCTGGTTACTATAAAGAGTTGTCGCAAACAGTTGATGCATGTACTATGAATCTAGCAGATATTGACATGTTGATGGGAAATGTAGTTCCACAGACAATATGGGCTAAAATTCGTAGAGAGGATCACGCTCAAGAATTAGGCGGCGATTGGAACGCTATTATTGCCGCAGATAGAGGTCAAGTAGGTGGTGCAAAACCCGACGCTTTGATCTCAGAACTCCCTGGTAGGATTATTACATTAATGAAAACAATGATGCCTGCTTTGAGAGTTAATTGGGATAAGCTAGCAGCATGTAAACAAAAGAAGGATGAAAGTGTTTCCGATTTCTTTACCCGATTTGAGGAGACATTCATTGATCACAGTGGTCAAGATATGGCTACAGAAGGGGGACAGCGATTATTTGTGGATAAGTTCGTATATAACTTGCTTCCTGAACTATCACACAAGCTAAAAGACTCCGAGAGTTCATGGGCAGTTTCTTCTTCCGCCCAGATATTGGCTACTGCACAATATTATGAAAATAGAGACAAAGAAGAAAGGGAAAAACAAGAGAAAAAGACGAAAGAATTAAAAACTAAAGTTCTCTTGCAACAGGCTTATCCTCCTCGTTATGTTCAGCCTCAGTTTCAACAGCCTCCGCAGTTTCAGAGGTTGTATCAAAAGCCTGAACCATTCATTCCAAGACCTTTGCTAGGTCCCAATCAATGTGCTTATTGTAGGGAGGAAGGTCATTTTAAGAACAATTGTCCGGCATTGTTGCAGCGTAATGGAACAACATCTGCTTCACGAGGTCGTGGTGGTTCTCAGTCAGCAAATAGAGGTAGAGGTCGAGGTGTGTTAACCCAAGAGCAGCGTTCTTTTGTTCCTCCAAATTCCGGAAATTACTTTGAACAGCAAAATGTTAGGTCTACACAGTATTACAGTGAGGATCAGTATATTGAAGGAGGGAATGAAAGTCTTCATTTTGAATAGGACAGCCATGGACAAAGTAAGGGGGTTACGTCAATTCCAGTGGATCAGAATGGACCTTATGTTAATGTCACTACAATGGGTGTTTCAGAGCCATTTCTTTTAGATACTGGTGCCATGAGAAGCTCTATCATTCATTCTAAACTCCCTGGCGCACCTTTGTCTGGCTTAACGAATGTATCTGTAGGATTTTCTGGCGCCCCTGTTCGCAATCCAGTTTCTTGCCCTTTGCCTGTTTCAATAGGCCCTTATGATTTAGAAGCTCCACTTCTTCTGACGAATGGTTGTGGTGAAAATCTGTTGGGTTTAGATCTATTAAAAAGAATGCATGCTACGATATATTGTTCACCTTCTGGTGTATACCTCACTCTAGGACAGAAAATGACTAGTCCAATGTACTTATCAAAAGATCAATTCCCACCTGAATTGCTTTCTCTTCCCGAAACGCTTTGGGCTACGGGTCCGAATGACGTTGGTTGTCTTGAGATCCCACCTTATGTTGTTACTCTCAAGCCCAATGCTGAAATGCCACGTATTCCGCAATACAGAATCTCTACTGAAGGTGAGAAAGCACTTCTGGAAATTGTCCATGATTTGATTCAGAAGGGTGTGGTTGAGGAAACGAGAGGAAATACATGTAACAGTCCTGTTCTTCCGGTTCTTAAACGCACTGATCCTTCTCAGCCTCCTGTTTATCGTTTTGTAATTGATCTTCGGGAGGTAAACAAGATTGTCGTACCGCAGTTTCCTGTAGTCCCAGATATCACTGCTCTGTTGACGATGATACCTTCTACAGCGACTTGGTTTTCAGTTATCGATTTAAAGAATGCTTTCTTTAGTATTCCCATCGCCGAAGAGAGTAGAGATATTTTTGGTTTTTCCCTCGGAGGCCGAAGCTTCCGGTTTAAACGCGCACCTCAAGGTTATTGTGAAAGTCCCTCTGTTTACAGTCAAGCTCTAAAATGTCATCTTGATGCTTTTTCCTTACCGTCCGGTGCCGCTCTCATTCAGTACATGGATGACTTATTAGTTGCAGCTGATTCAGAGGAGATTTGCAAAAACGTGACCGTTGCACTGTTGCGTCATTTGTTTGATCTGAATCACAAGGTTTCTCCTTCTAAATTACAATATGTCTGTCGCGAGGTGACTTATTTGGGTCATCTCTTGTCAAAGGAGGGACGACGATTGACCCCCGAACGAATTCAGGCAATTGCACAAATGTCAGTCCCATCCACACAAAGAGAGGTACGTGCCTTTTTGGGCATTACTTCTTATTGTAGACAGTGGATTCCGAGTTTCTCTTTATTGGCTAAACCGCTGTTGGCGCTAACTTTAAAAGATACGCCTCAGCCTCTTCCGTGGACTGACGAATGTCAGAAGAGTTTTACTGATTTGCGTATTGCTTTGTGTTCTGCTCCTGTATTGGGTACTCCTGATTACAGTAAGCCCTTTACGCTCTATGTCCACGAAAGAGAGGGTTGTGCATTGTCAGTCTTAACGCAGCGTTTTGGAGATCAACAGCGACCATGTGCATATTTCTCAGCTACGTTAGATCCAGTAGCTAAAGCATTGCCTAGTTGTCTTAAGGCGACAGCGGCAGCAGCAATTTCTATTCGACAGTCTGCTGGAGTAGTGCTAGATAATACTCTCATTGTTATGGTGCCACATGCAGTGGATATTTTACTAAATAGGACAAAAACGCAGCATCTTACGAGTGCTCGGTTGTCCGGATATGAGCTGACGCTTTTGGCTAGTCACATACACATCAAACGATGTAATACCCTGAATCCAGCTACTTTGTTGCCTCTTCCAGAAGAGAGAGATGTCTCTGAACAGCATGATTGTTTTCTCCGTACTGAAGAAGAGACTAAGGGTAGAATTGACCTAAAAGACACGCCATTGGTGAATCCAGATGGAACACTATGGGTAGATGGTTCTTGTTTCAAGCTCCCGAATGGAGATACAGTTTCAGCCTACGCTATTACTACTTTGCATACGATTGTGGAGACAGCACGCATTAGACATAATTCAGCTCAGGCAGCTGAATTGATAGCCTTAACTAGAGCGTGTGTGTTATCCGAAGGAAAAAGAGTAAACGTGTACACTGATAGCCAATACGCTTTTGGTGTAGCGTTTAACTTTGGGCGTTTATGGAAGGAAAGAGGATTCTTTACTTCCCATGGTACTAAGATACAACATGGTCAATTAGTGACTGAACTTCTTGAGTCACTTACAATGCCTACTCAGATAACGATTGTGAAGTGTAGTGCACACAAAAAGATTGTGGACGATGTTGGTCGAGGAAATGCATTTGCAGATGAGGTAGCGAAAAAGACAGCCAGAGACAACACAAGTCGAATGTATGTTGTAGGTCCCGCAAACTGCGTAAGAAAAAAGGGAATGTGTGAAGATACAGTAGAGAGTGTGAAATCAATTCAAGGAGAGGCTACGGAGAATGAGTTGAGAAAGTGGAAGGAAAGTACAGGAATGTTAGATGAGATGGGATGTTGGGTTGAATTATCAGAACATCAACGTTGGCTGTTACCAGATGCTTATGTACTACCTGTAGTTACTATGGCACATGGTCCAGCTCACCTAAGTGCAAAAGGAATATGTAAACTTCTGGCTCCAGTGTGGCAAAATGAGGGGATCCCAAAGTGTGCAAATAATGTAGTAAAACATTGTATTGTTTGCTTGATGTACAATCCGGGAAAGGGAACCCCAACTCCAGCAGGTCATTTTGCTCCTCCAACATATCCATTTGAGGTGTTGCAGATCGATTATATTCACATGGAACGATGCAACAATCTCAAATATGTTCTGGTGGTAGTATGTGCTTTTTCTAGATGGGTAGAAGCCTACCCTCTGAAGGACAATACTGCTTTATCAACTGCCAAAATACTTTTGAAAGAATTCTTCTCTAGGTTTGGTTTGCCGCGCATTGTCTGGAGTGACAATGGGAGCGAATTTGTGGGTCAAGTCATGCAAAAAGTTTGTGCAGGTCTTGGCATAAAACAGAAGTTCCACGCGGCGAATCACCCACAGTCGGCTGGTTTAGTAGAATGCTACAATGGAACCTTGAAGCTTAAAATTGCTAAGGTGCAAGCTAGCACAGGACTTAATTGGCCTGATGCTTTACCATTGGCTCTTCTGTCCACCAGAACAGCAGTACACTCTCGTTTGGGGCTTAGCCCTTACGAAGTGATATTTGGTCGCCCAGCTAATGTATGGGGAGTTCCTCGCCCTAAGAAATACTCAGACTTGCCATACCCGATGTTGATTGACTACTTGCATGACCTTACAACTAAATTGCGTGTTCTTCATCAACAGGTTCAGAGTGCTCTACCAGAGGCTTCCACAGGCCCAGGTCATTCCATCCGACCAGGTGACTGGGTCTGCACGAAAAATTTCCAGCGACAGAGAAATTTGGAGCCCAGATGGAGAGAGCCACGCCTGGTTCTTTTGACCACAAGAACAGCAGTTAAAGTCGAAGGAAAGAAAAACTGGGTGCATGCCGTGCACTGCAAGAAAGTGCCTTTGCCTTTGCCTTTCGATCAGTGGGTCCGTAGAGGCATCAGTGACTCTGAAAGTGAGAAAGTTCCGCAATTTGTACCATTCAGTGATGCGCGTCTAATTGGAACACTTTCTGAGAAAGAGGACGACGACATCCTTCAAGAAGCAATACCATCGCATCGACGCTTGAACACGACAAATCCAGGAACATTGTTTCAAAACCAGACTGCCTCTGGACAAGAACGCTATAATTTGAGACCAAGACCAAAGAACTTGTAACTTTCTCTCCTATGTAGTACTCTATCCCGGTTGCAGGGTCACGGTAGGAGTCTTAGTCACGACCTGAGTAAGTGGCAATAGGCCTGCAGGACCTCACAGTGTCATAGGACGGTAGATAATCGTGACTGCAGTGATTGAGGAAGATTGCCGTGAGCATCCACTTAGAAAGATGGAGGTTACATTAAATAAAAGAGAAAGTAAAAATGTAAAGAATAATTGTAAAGAAATATGTAGTCGTTGTAGTATTGCTCTATGCGTCATTATATTGTCGTGTATTCTTTTGGCATCTGTAAACTGGATCATTATTACTCTGCAGCAAAAAGTTGTCTCTTCTCCTACCTCTACATCTTCTTCTACTATCTCTCCGCACCTATTTCACACTCTTCCCCAGCATGAACTCATCAGAAGAACTGAATACTTTAACAATTCCTTCGTCCAGTTGTTACATCAACATCAGTTAGTGATCAATACAACTGACTGTTGGGTGTGTGGACTCATACCACATACGGTAGAAAAAGGAATGCCATATTTAGTTCTTCCATTCTCCTATGAAGGTTCCGCTTGGGCTTATTTTGTCATTTTCAATAATGCATATCAAAGTAAAATTAAACAACCTGTCAGTTCACATAGTGTTGGTTCAGATTTCAGTCATAGTTTATTGATAAAGGGAATGGTAGCTATGGCTAAAATCATGGAAAAAAGTGAAGTTTCCATAGATGAAAGAAAAGCATATACCAATTGGAACATAACTAATTACATTTCTAGCCTCAATGATAAGATTGAGCAAGGAAAATCTCCTCCGATACGGGTCATACCCCAACAAGGAAATTTCTGTCTGCAAGTAAATGGTAGAACTCCAAACACCGGACAAAGAGAAAGTTTATGTTCCCATACATATGTTTATTCAGCCCTGAATTCACCGCCGTTAGTACCATCTCAAGGTACATACTTCGTTTGCCACGATAGGGCTTATACATGGTTGCCAGCTGATTTCTCTGGTACTTGTTATATAGCCTTTCTTCTTCCCCCTACATACACCGCTCCTGCGAACCATCATAAAAATAGATATGGCAGAGGGATTGTGGATTCGAAAGACACAGCAGGACAAGAGGGAGGAGATTTCCTCAAAGGATTTCTTCCCTTCTGGGGTCCAATGGCCAACAGCAGAAATATAAGGCAATTGGTTCGTGTCGTAGAAACCACCATAGACATCACTGTAGGAGCTTTAAGTAACATTACAACTGAACTACAGGCTGATCGTCTTATGACCTTGCAGAACCGTGTTGCCTTAGACTTTGTTCTTGCGGACCGTGGTGGAGTATGCAAATTGATCGGATCAAGTTGCTGTATTTTCATACCTAATGACGCTCCGACAGTATACCAAGCTATCTCTAAGTTACACATAATCTCCGAGTCGATTCATCAGGACGAAGGAGATTGGTCCTTTTCAGAGTGGTTTTGGGGATTACTGTCCAAATGGGGTTGGAAGGTATTGACATTCTTTGGAGTAATTTTAGCTTTTATATTCTCTTGTTGTCTTTGTATGCACTGTGGTCCTGCCGTCTGCAACCTATGTGCTACTGCATGTATTCCCAAACCCAAGTCACAAAGAGCAGAGAATATCAAAATGATGGTACAGCAACAGCTTGATGACCTCATGGCCATAGACATCGACTCAGACTAACATGAGTTTGTGTATCTTGCCTGAGTTCTGGCAAAAGGAGGGTCTGAGGAAATTCGATTTTTTAATACGATCGTATCGACCCGCCATTTTGTGGCCCGCCGCCATTTTATGTTGCCTTCACTCAGGCAGCACAGCGAACGAAGTCCATTCTGCCTTTTCTGCTTATTCTGCAACATGGTGTTCAAAACAGCTTTCTGCCTCTATCTTTACAAGGCTGGTATTAAGGTCTGACCGAGTACACTAATCCCTGTCTGGTTTTCTAATCCTTGTTTCAACTATCTGTAGGCTCACACTATTCTCCGCCGATCTTATCTTATCGTCTGGCCTTCGCTGTCCTTTGCTAGTATTCTCTCATTTCACAACTGTCCTCCAAACGCACACAAACTTATCGCACCACATGCAACTTCGTTGTGGATCGGTTAATGAATTAGTTCAAGGGAGGGGTGACAAACACAGCTGGAGGGGAGGCAACCTTAAGTCACTTGATACTTTGTTCTGTCTTGTTTTCCGACATTTCTATTGGCTCTGTTCTATCTTTACATTATTCTTACTGGCTCCTTTCTATGTGTTCTGGGAGTGTATGTAGTTAATAAATGTTTTTATACGGTATATAAGATTGTGCGCCACAAAGTAAAGTGGCAGTCTCCTGAGAACATACCTTGTGTACTTCTTGGACAACTGTACTAGCTGCAGCTAATAAATCAGATCTTTTACGCCTGACAGAGTGTCCCGTGTCTCTGTTAGTTGAGGCAGGTGAATCCAAGGAGATTTCAGGCGTACCCTGCGCCGCCAGGCCCATAAGGTTCTGGTTCTTCAGTACCCCTTGGTACTCACTACAAGCCAGCCCAGCCTCCTACAACCTGTGATACCAATAGCCTGGACTGTAACTGGACATTCCTCCACCATCACCCCAGCCCCTTGCACTTACCCCCATGCTATTTTGCACCGAAAATAAACACCCCTGAAACAGAAACCATACTGAAGTCAGTGTAATGATTATAAAGATGTATTATTACAACAGTATCAAAGCATTGCAACGTCTATGTTCAGTGAAATATACCACAAAATGACCTTTGGTGGGCAGCAGTACATATAGCAGTAGCCAGAATTGGGTACACAGATCTGAAAATAGTGATTCTAAAGGGAACAGTCAGTGTCCATAGACAGAGGGTAAGAGGATGCCATGTACAATGTCCACAAATTTACTGTGATGTAAATTTGAGTTACAGTCTCTTATCTGTGTGTCACTGGAAGTACTGCTGTATAATGTTTATTCTGTTGTCCACATTTTCTTCATCTGCCTCCTCTTCCTCACTGTCCACAGGCTCCACCGCTGCCACAAGACCATCTCCAGGTTCATCCTGCTGCAGAAAAGGCACCTGGTGTCTCAAGGCCAGGTTGTGCAACATACAGCATGCCACAATGATCTGGCACACCTTCTTGAGTGAGTAGTACAGGGATCCACCAGTCGGGTGGAGGCACCGGAACCTGGCCTTCAGGAGGCCGAAGGTTCTCTCAATAATCCTCCTTGTATGCCCATGTGCCTCATTGCAACGTTCCTTTGCCCTTGTCCTGGGATTCCTCACTGGGGTCAGTAGCCATGAGATGTTGGGGTAATCAGAGTCACCTGTAAATATCGAGGGACAACTGTTAGACCCAGACACCTTCCTATAGTGGGTGGGGAACTTGGGGTCACCTATTAGCCACACCCGGCGCCTCTGGAGTTGGCCCATCAAATAAGATATGCTGCTATTCCTCTATATATAGGTGTCATGCACAGAGCCAGGATATTTGGCATTCAAATGGGAACACACCATCTGCACATTCATCGAGTGATAGCTTTTTCTATTCCTGTAAACCTGTTCATTTCTCCGGGGGGGGGGCAAATGCCACATGTGTATCATCAATGGCACCAATGATGTTGGGGATATGTCCCAGGGGATAAAAATCAGCCTTCACTGTGGCCAATTCTTCCACCTGGGGTAACACGATGTAGCTGCGCATGTGTTTCAGCAGAGCAGACAACGCTCTGGTCAACACGTTGGAGAACATTGTCTGAGACATTCCTGATGCCATGGCCACTGTAGTTTGAAATGAACCACTTGCCAGGAAATTAAGCACTGACAGAACCTGCACTAGAGGGGGGATTCCTGTGGGCTGGCGGAAAGCTGACATCAGGTCTGACTCCAATTGGGCACATAGCTCTTGAATTGTGGCATGATCAAGTCCGTATGTGATGATAATGTGTCTGTCCTCCATTGTCGACAGGTCCACAGGGGTCTGTACACCGGAGGATGCCGCCATCTCATTATCAGCCTCAGCAGTTGTAGCCTATGCAGGAGAACGGTGAGCCGAAGGTCATATTTCCACATAGAATTCACAACTGTTGATGAAGTTAGGTCACAGAAGCAGTATGTGAAGTCGAGAGACAGTTGATGGGCCAATGTCTGCTGCGATGCAGTTAGGTGCCATGCCATGTGCCCCCCTGAAATGGCGGCTGCCTGACCTGTGAGGAAGTGGAAAATGAGGTCAGTGCGCTGGCATTGTGCGCCTTCACAGTAGGTGGTCGATGACCGCTGCGCAACTTCGCATTGGTTATCATTGGGCCCTATGGGTTCCAGGAGCCAATGGCACTGTACGCCGGCGGTGACGGTACACACCGCCACAGACGTGACCGCCATTTTCTAACAACTCACTCACTTGCTACCTGACCGTCAACAGTAGAGGACATACACTGCAAGTGCTGCTGTGACCTGAGTATGGAAGCAACAATGGCTACAGTGTCTGGGGAAAGGGCTCCTGCCTTCACTGCGGAGGATTTGGAGAAACTGGTGGCTGTGGGCCTACCTCAGTTCACGTCACTCTACGGTTCTCCAGACAAACATGTGAGTACACTGAGAGCATGATGTGTGGGCAATGCATGTTTTGAGTGGTTTGGATGTAAGCCACATGTTGTGGGTGCTGAGACATCCTGGCCTGAGTGCTGCATGAGAGGTGGCCAGTGTATGTGCATCAGGGCATGGGTGGGAACTGGTGGGCAATGAGTATGCTGGTCCGGACGGGTGAGTAATTTCCTTTCCCCCTGTCTTTTCCCTCTAGGTCAGTGCCCACCAGAAAAAGGGTATTTGGCGTGCCATCGCCAAGGAGGTGCGGACCCTGGGGATCTATCACAGGCGGAGCCACCACTGCCGCAAGAGATGGGAGGACCTGTGCCGCTGGATGAAGAAAACGATGGAGGCCCAGCTGGGGCGTGGAAGGGGTGCCCGTCGCACCATAAGCCTCCTAATGTTCCGCATCCTGGCGGTGGCCTATCTAGAGTTCGATGGGCGCTTGAGGGCATCACAGCAGCCACAAGGGGGTGAGTACAGATTCGGATTCCTGACTTTGCGTGCTTTAGAAGGTAACTGGATTGGGTATGTGTGCTGTGAGTGACCCTAGGCCAAGGCGATCATGGCAGGGTAGGTCCCTTGTGTGCAGGCTCTGAAGCACTCCAAACCCAATGGTGTAAGTGGGCATATACTACTGGGCAGGGTCCTGTGGGTGTCAGGTGTGCAGATGCTGGCGTTAGCCATTGTACCTAATTGGCTTGTGACTACCTTAGTGAATGGTTGGGCATGGCCTAGTGCATAGGGCTGATCCCTGTGTGTTTTGTACGCCAACGGTAGTGTTGTTGCTTGCATTGACCAAGTGTATCCTCTGTCTCTCCCCCCTTTTTGTTTTATCACCCTGTCCCTGTGTACATTAGCATCATCTGGTGGAGGAGCAGAGGCACCGGCAACGAAGGGGGAGCTGCATTCCACACAGCCCATGAGTGCGAATCCACTGAGTGTGAAGGCACCAGTGGGACGGAGGGCGAGGGGAGCACCACGATGGGGACAGGAAGGAAGACCAGTGACAGCGACTCCTCCATCAATGGAAGCTCCCTGGTAGTGGCGGGCACCTCTGTGCCCCCCCAACAACAGGTACAGCCACCACCCCCCTACCAGCACTGCCCTCCCAGCAGCCCCTCAGCGTGTTTCCCGTGCCTGCTCACCCAGTAGGGTGGGCATCTTCTTCACCCCAGACACCTCAGGCCCTGCCCCAGTCAGCCCTGCTGCCCTCAATGAGGAGGCTATTGACCTCCAGAAATCCATCACTGTTGGGCAGTCAACCATTCTGAATGCCATCCAGGGTGTCGAGAGGCATTTGCAACAAACAAATGCATACCTGGAGGGCATTCACTCTGGCATGGCAGCACAACAGACAGCATTTCAGGCTCTGACCTCAGCACTGATGGCAGCCATTGTCCCTGTGTCTAGCCTCCCCCTCCAACTTCCTCTACCCAGTCCCAACCCCCTCAATCCCAACCTATCCCAAGCACACCTTCAGACCATCATTCACCCAAATCAACACACAAAATTGGCTCAGGCAGACATAAGCACCACACCTCATCTCACAGGCACTCACACAAGCACCATGCCCATGCAGACACAGCAACATCCACTGCCTCCACTGTGTCCCCCTCCTCCTCTTCGCCCACCCCCTCCCAGTCTCATCACCACTCACACCTTCATGCACTACATCCTCATCCACTACCCCCATCACCAGCGTGCCTATCACTACATACCCCTTGTGAGCAGTCACCACCCACACAACCATGCACACGTCCCCTGTGTCCTCTCCCAGTGGGTCTGTGACCCCGCTTCCAAAAGTGCACAAATGCAAGCAACCACCCACCCAACAGCCATCCACCTCACAACAGCATCCAGCCCATGCACCTTCACCCAAACTCAGCAGAAAGACACCTCTTACAACCACTCCCACTTCCTCCACTCCTAAACCCTCTCCATCTTCAAGTCTGAGTGTGTCTTAAAAACTTTTCCTTGCTAACTTTGACCTCTTCCCTACGCCTCCCCCCGTCCTTCCCCTCGGGCCAGGGTGTCAAGAACCCAGGCAGCACCTCAGCCACCAAGTCGGCGTCCGCGGTGGTGCCTGCAAGTCCCAGGGGACCAAAGGGGGCACCCGTCAGGGCTGCTAGGGTGCCAGCGACCCCTGTAAAGGACCAACCCATTCCGCCACCTGCCAAGGTGAACAGGGTGCCAGCAACCAACACGGCCAAAAAGCAGGACCCAACCAGCAAGGCCTCCTCCAAAACTACATCTGCCAGTGCCAAGGTCCCAGCAGCAACCTGTACCGCGGAAGGTACCACCACAGGCATCGCCACCTGCACTGCCATCTGCCCCGCAACATGTACCGCCATCTGCACCACAGCTGCCACAACAACAGTCAGCAGCATCATCCCCAGTGGGCAGCCGTCCGAGGTTGCAGGAGACAGCCTGGTGTCCTCCTCCACTACTACCAGCACCTGTACCATGGCCTGCACCGGCAGCATCTCTGCTGCAGACACCGCCACAAGCACCGCCACCTGCACTGCCATCTGCACCGCCACATGCCCAGCCAGTGCGACTACATATGTCATCAGCAACAGCCCCAGTGGGCAGGAATCTGGGGATGCAGGAGGCAGCCTGGACTCTCCACCCACCACTTGAAGCACCACCTCCAGCACCTGCACTACCAGCAGTTTGCAGCCTAAGTCTCCGCAGGATGGAGTATGGCTCTGCCTCTATGGAGTATCATGCTACCTGTTCCCTGCACATCTCGTGACTCAGACACCCAGGTGAGGGAATGGGAACTGCCACACCCCAGGTTCAGCATCACTGGGCACAAGGCCCCCTCCAGAACCAGTGGAGATATGCATCCACTATCACTTTCCTTGGCAGGATGAAGCACACTGGGCACAAAGCCCTCTCCAGAACCAGTGGAGATATGCATCCACTATCACTTTCCTTGGCAGGATGAAGCACACTGGGCACAAAGCCCCCTCCAGAACAAGTGGAGATATGCATCAACTATCACTTTCCTTGGCATGATGAGGCATACTGGGTACTACGCCCCCTCCAGCACCAGTGGAACATGTCACCCACTTGAGAGACTGTGGCCTTGCACTCCCCAGGACTAAGCAGTGGGCAAACCAGCCACTTGAGAGACTGTGGCCTTGCACTCCCCAGGACCGAGCAGTGGGCACATCACCCACTTGAGAGACTGTGGCCTCACACTCCACAGGAGCAAGCAGTGGGCATGCTGCCCCCTCCAGGAGCAGTGGTGTAGTACCATCTTCCGGCTGAGGTGCCCTCCTCCCCTTCCCCCTGAGGTGCCTGTGTGTTTTCGACCTCATGGCCCTGCAGTGTTCTCTCCGTTTTGAGGCAGGAGTCAACTGTGGGATTCACCCCTGCTTTTTTGGCCCACTGGTGCAAAGGACAGTGTACGGCCCTCTGTACATATTGTAAATATTTGTATATACTGTTGTTTACAATTGTTAACTTTATCCGCATTTTCTAAATGTCACTGATTTAACTCAATTCCTTTTGTCCTTGCGTTCTTCCAGGGGGTTACGGGGTGTACATGTAATGTTGCAGCATGTGTTTGTGTGTATGGTGTTGTGGGTAAAGGTAGGGGTGGGGGTGTTGCGTGTTGCGTGTGTGTGTCACTCTCTTATTCCTCCCCCCTCCCCTGTATGCTAGGTGCAGTACTCACCGTGGTTGTCGCCACCGCCTTCTTTGATGTTCCTGGTGTATTAGCCAATACACCAGCATCGTCAGGACCTGTAGTTCGGGCTCCATGGCGTCACTTTCAAATACCATTTGCACCTGCCACCTGTAAGGCCTCTTATCGTAGTATGTAACACATGATCTCCCCCAGATCATTGGAATATTCCATGCTTCCATGTGGGATATGTGCTATTCTGGACTACTCTTTGCTTCCTGTATAAATACCTCCTCTGAACCTGCATTGGCGCGTGGCCTCGTTCCAGTCCTGTGCTAACAAATCTCTGCACTTACCTCCTGTGTTGCCTAGAAATTTCCAGTGCTCTAGTCTTCGCAGCCTCCCTGATGAGCTGCAATTCAGCCTCCTCTTGAGCTCCTTGCTGCGAGTCTCCTTTAGTCTTCAGATTCCAGTTCAAGTACTGTCATGACTAAGTATCTTCCCCTCAGGTTAGTGTGCACTAATCCGTACGTTAGCAAATAATTCAAAGACTGATTCCTTTGAAGACGTGAGCACATTTTCAGATATTACACATTGTTTGAGCATTCACACCCACAAGGCCCAGCATTCTTGATTCTTTCACTACAGCACTCTGAACTCTATTATATCCGCACTGAACGATTGCCACTGTGTTACTCGACAAGTTGCATCTAGTATTTTGGGAGAACCTTCTAGAATGTGAGGTTGTGTTCAAATTTGAATTTGAATCCTGTTTGTTCCGGAGTGCCAGAAAATCTGAATTTATGAAATGGGTTCTGCTCTCTCTCATGCAATATCTATGATGGAATCTGTAGGTATGCAAATAGTGTAAATAATTGTTAGATCATTTTGAGTTGGGAATAGATAAGTAGCATTACCTCTTGTTGTTTTTAGTGCATCACACCTGCATTGAGGATAACAATGTCCAGAGAGTCACCATGCTACCAAGCAGTGCAGGACACAGCTGAGCAGTTCCCTCAGTGACACATGGTCATGTTTTGTTTTATCCCATACTCCCTCACCCCTCTGAGGCAGCTTTTGGAACCAGACAGTTATTACTTCTGTCATTTAGTTGCCCCAGCTGGGTTTGGAGGTTTAGATTAGTCTGTGTGGTTGGAACCAGCTGAGCTCGTGCCCGGTGGTTCCTTCATATATCCCAAAAGAAACACCCACCAGCAACCTAACAAAAATAGTGCGCCCAACGGCATCAGAGCTGAGGTCGGAGAGGGAATCTGTTTTGAACAGCGTGGCCGCTGGAACTTCAGCTTAGAGATGGGGAGGGGAGGGTGCCCCTGATGGCTTTGGACACTGCTGCTATTGGCATGCTGACCGTTGAAGAGGGCCGGGGCGGCGGGGCGATGGACCTGGTTACTAAACATGGTTGGATATAATGCCCCGTGGAGATTCTACCTCGCGAAGATGGATGTTCGAGGACTTCTGTGTTCTATGCACCTGTTGTGTGTTTTAGTTGAATGTTGTTGGGTTTCCCTGAAATACTGGCTTCTGGTAGAGATATTCCCAGGCCCTGGGGTTAAAGGTGGTCTAGATCTTGACATGGGAGGTGGTCCTCTTGCGGGCTCCCTTCCTTTTGCATGCTCCCTCACTCTAGGACATGATTATTAAATCTACAAGCTTGAATGTCCAGGGGCTCAATAACCCTACTGAGAGGTTGGCCATCCTGTCTGCCTTAGAGAGATTGGTGAGTCATATATGCCTCCTGCAGGAGACACACCTTGTTTCAAAAGATACTTATCGTCTGCTCTCTAAGTGGTTCCCCAGGCAGTTCTGGTCTTCGTCACCATCAAAGCATGCAGGGGTGGCGAAACTTCTAGTGCGCTCATTCCCTGGGGAAGTGATATCACAATTGTATGAGGTTCAAGGGAGGCTTCTAGCCATGAGATTGAGACTGTTTTTTTTTTCCTTCACTGTTGCTTCCCTATATGCGCCTAAACCCCAGCAGGAAATCTTCCTAAAACAGGCCTTGACCCCGCTGCTGCAATCCCCTGATGGTGCAGTCCTTGTGGGGGGGCGATTTTAATCTGGTGATGGACGGGGATCTGGACCATTCAGGTCACCGGTATGGTCAGACAGGGTCTATGACGGTGGCTGGTTGTCAGTGGCTGTGTGAGTGTGGCCTGGTGGATGTGTGGAGGAGCGCGCACACCACGTTAAGAGATTATTCCTTTTACTCGGCAACGACTAAAACATACACTAGGTTGGACCTTTTCCTGGCCTCGCAGGAGCTTCTTCCCTGGGTTAGGGAGTCAGTGATTGAGCCTCGAGCCCTGTCAGATCACGCCCTGGTTACAGTTGAGATTCACACGAATATGGAGCACGTAGGCGCATCGGGCTGGCGATTTCAGGACTCGATGCTTCAGAACGGTGCAACGTTAGAGGCGAATAACAGACTATCTTAGCCTTAACAATGATGGGACAACAAGCATTGCAACGCTATGGGAGGCATTGAAAGCTGTAGTGAGGGGTGAAGTGATGTCGCTCTCTGCTAGGGACAATAAGGCAAGGAGACAACTCAGGGAGGATTTAGAACAGCGAGTGAGGGTGCTGGAGCGTTCACATAAGCACACCGGTACATCGAGAATATGGCGAGAGCTTGAGAAAAAGAGGAAGCAGCTGAGGAGGTTGGACTGGGACAGGGCAGAGTATGCGGTAGTCCATCTTAAACATAAGTACTATGCAGGAAGTAATAAATGTGGGAAGCTATTGGCACACAGGTTGAGAGCGCAGCGCGCAGCGTCAATGATAAAACTGGTTCGCTCTCCCTCGGGTCTGGAGACGCGTACAAGCGACCAAATAGCGGAGGCCTTTGCGGAATTCTATGGGGGAGTATATGGGGCTGAGGAGCCCGGTGACTCAACTCCGGAGTCATTCTTAGAGGGTATAGCAATTACTCCCTTGATTGAGAGGGAGGCGACTTTGTTAGATCAACCTATAAGGGCAGAGGAAGTTATATCGGCAATCGCGCGCTTGCAGTCCGGGAAGTCACCTGGACCTGACGGTATGTCTGCGCTTTTTTATAAGTCCTTCTGTATGAAACTTGTACCTGTTTTAGTGCGACTTTTTAATTCCTTTCGGTACACGGGGGCTCTTACACTGAGCATGTTAGATGCCACTATCGTGGTTATTCCGTAGCCGGGGAAGAACCACGAGGAATGTGCCTCGTAAAGGCCGATTTCCCTCTTGAATATAGATGCCAAATTATTCACTGGCATTCTGGCACATCGTCTCAACTATCATATGCCGGGGCTTGTGGATCCCGACCAAGCGGGATTTATACCGCATAGGCAGTGTAGCGATAATACCAAGCGACTGCTTCATCTTTTGGATAAAACTGAACGTTCTCGTAGGGAGGCGCTCTTTCTATCTATCGATGCTGAAAAGGAGTTCGATAGAACAATAGCCCAGGTTCCCTCAACCAAGAGGAAGGGTCAGAGGAGTGTGGAAACCAGCCCCAAAACTTCCCATGGCCCTGAAGGTACCTGACCCTAGTGAAAGAATCTTAAGGCTAGAGGGGAAGAATAGATTACCCTGAGAGACCTGCCAAAGTTCTGAGTTACATGGGGCAGCAGGCCTCTCCAAGGAGGAATTCTGTCAAGAGCAGAGAATGCACAACTCTTCATGGCCTTCAGCCCCAGGCTGAAGTCCAGATCAATAGGATACCAGTGGGAGGGAAAGGATATAATGAGAGGAAGGTGTCCTGTACAATGAGTCTAGGGATATAAAACCTTCAGCAACCCAGAGGATGGTGATCCCACAAGACTACAGTCCCTTTCTCTAAGTACAGCCCATGATTTACCCATGGCTGTGCATTTAGGGTTGACCAAAGCCTAGGACAGCTTGGTCAACCACTTCTACTGGGCACGGATCTTTGAAAAGGTGAATGAATTATCTCACTCCTGCTCTACCTGTTAATCCAGTGGCAGAAAAAGAAGGCAGCCCAAGGCTTTTCCACTACCTGTGGTTGGAATACCTTTTGAGAGGGTATGGAGTGATACTGTCTGGCCCCAGAACCCCAAAACTTCAGGGAAGAGGTTCCTAGGTGTACCATGCCATTAGGTATCCTAAAGTTATATCTCTGAGAATAGGTACTGCACCCATGCTGGACAGGGTTCTACTTAATATCTTTACCAAGGTAGGGTTCCCCCATAGAGGTAATCTCAGATAGGGAGACAAGCTTCATGTCTGCATACTTGAAGGCTATGTTTACGCGTGTGGGGTGACTTACAAGCTTACAACCTCTTATTCTCTCAAATTAATAGTGTGAAGAGATTCAACAAGACATTGAGATGCATTTTATACTTGGCTTGCGCTGTATTAGCGTAAAAAATGTTGACACTAAAATGGCGCATAGCTAATTCCATATTTATATTTTGAAGCTAGCCCCTTTCTAAGGTCAAAATATTAGAGTTAGCGACATGTTTAGGATGCGTGAAACTACCTGGCGTCAATGAGATGCAAGGTAGGCGTTCCCGTCCTAAACACAAAGCTAATTCCCTAGCGCCATATTTATCCCCAACGCGAAAACGACAGTAACGAAGAAAGCAGACTTTAAAAATGGCGCATGTCCAATTAGCGCCAAAAATTAATGCCTGGTCAGACCAGGTGTTAAAAGAAGTGCTACTGCGTTACTTGGCACACGCCGCAGATGTCTGCGAAGACAGTAGATCCAAACACTACCACTGCAGCAAACTCAAACGCCAACACAACAGCCACAGAGGCAGTGCAGAAGGAGGGAGAGAAACTTTAGACAGTGAATCACCATGTTTGGAATGAGGGAACAAGGTGTGGTCAGGAGGTACAGACTCAACCCTAAGTCCATCAAGCGCCTACTGCACCTGATAGCGCCACACATCACGGCACGGCTGCAAACTCCCCATAGCATATCACCCATGATAAAACTCCTCGTTGTCCTCCACATGATAGCTTCTGGATCATCCCAGAAAATGGGTGCTCTAGTGGCTGGTATCTCCCAGTCATCTATCTCCGTCTGTCTACCAAAGGCCTTGGACACAACCCTACGCCTCATGCCACAACACATCTGCTTCCCAAATGCCCAGCAGCTGCAGCATGAGACCAAGCAAGGTTTCTATCAGATTGCTGGCTTTCCACATATGCTGGGTGCAATGAACTGTACCCATATCCAACTGGTGCCACATGCAGCAACAGAACACCTCTTCAGGAACCACAAGCACACACATTCCATCAATGTGGAGGCCATTGTGGACCACAGTGGGCTCTTCAGCAACATCCTGGTGAAATATCCCGGCAGCGTTCAAGATGCATACATCTTTGGCCATTGCACCATCAACCAGTGGTTCCAGGATGGCTACTATGGCAAAGGGCTACTCACAGGTAAGTCACAATAGGACAAACAAGACAAACACAATAATAAATACATATGAGCAGGTCCACAGAGATGTACAGGCAACAACACATAAGCCACATGCCACACTACACTGCATACATTGCATGTCACAAACACATACACCCAAATCTACATTACACAGCTAAACCTTGACTGGCAAACCATGTGTGGACAGATGGAGCCAAGTTTCCTTTGCATGCAGAAGCTGCTCACATACCACTACAAGTATCCACAGGTTGACAACTAAATACAGATCAGACACACTACGCATCAAACAAAGAAACACACAGGTATGTCAATGGCATAGGCTTTGATCATGTTGAAGAAGTCACACATAGGCACAGTCCCACGTAAACCATGGTGTGCAAGCCTCAGTCAGAATCTAAATCCAGAGCCACCCAGTTTGTGTCATAACCAAGTATACATCAGCTAGACATACCTGACATACCTGTTGTGTGCACATACACCTGTCTGCTGCATTGTGTCCCACACATACCTATATAAAAATATTTACCATTGAAAACCATGGGGCTGAATCAGGAGAAATGCGGCAGCACCTACTCCAGTGCCATCTGACATGCCCCCCTAGGTCCCACTAAGAACACCATGTCTGTGCAAACTACCAGAAATTGTCCACCATGGTGCTGTGTCTGTAAAAAAACACTAACATTCATGGATGACAGTGGGATGTGGTAGGTGTATAGCTGAGATACCTGACCTTATATGCTCCATACTAAGGGACCCATGTGAAAAATAGCTGTGCCCCCCTAAAACCCTCAATGTGCATGTGTAGAAAGTGTCTGTCAGAGATCATGTAATAGAAGCTAGGAGATACTTTACCAACACATTACATCATCCTACCAAAGTGGGACACACACTCCTGTACACTTCATGGGTGGCACAACCATCATCTGCCGCAAAGGGTCACAGGTGTCCATAATTAATGTAAAATGAGAGAGTGCAACGCTGCGCCAAAATTGGCGGTGCCATGTTCCGTCATTTACACAACTCAGGGATGCGCCTTATTTAATTGAATTCAGCACACCCCTGTGTTGTCCCCTGCGCTAGCATGAGAATTAGCTACCAGCATCAATCCAGGCATCCTTTCACAATTGTGAAAGGATGTCGGCATTGAGGGCTGTGATTGTCTACCATGTCTGGCATTTTGCTCCTTCTATGCGTGCAGCACTATGCAGCCCACATCAAAATAGCAAAAAACAAGGAGGAATAAAAGTATCCCTCCTCGTTGCGCCTTGCTAACACCACCCTTGGGGTGGGGTTAGATTTTGGTGCTGCCTCAGGTGTACCCAAGCCCCCTAAATCTGAGGCAGAGTGAAAATGCAATGGGATTCGATGTGGCATGCCCCTTCCACGCAAAGTTTTTGCATGTTAAGGGGTCATCTTTGCAAGTGGCGTCTAGCTACAAACAGTGGCATAACGCCACCTTTTAAATACGGGCAGGACGTATCTCTACCAGTGCTTCAATAAAAGTGATGCTCTGGTGTCACACTGCATGCATAGGGCAACATGGTAATATGGGCGGCACAGTCTGGCTTTGCAGGGCAACTATGCTGTATCAACATCTGACACCATTGTGCTGCTAGGGAGTGGTATGTGCCATGTAAGAATAGAACACTGCTTCAAATATGGACTATACAACACATGTACCCAAATCATGACCATCACTTTTGGGAACAACACAAAAACTTCCAAGGCCCATGAGCCACTATTCAAGTTTGTCATGTCCATCAAAACAGTCCAAAGAAACCATTTCACAGAAACTACACTATACAACAAGCACCTCTGTGTCACCAATGGTGGAACAGTGGGCCTACACCGAGGGACATCTGGAAAACCCGCAATGTGGTGGAGAGGACATTTGGCCTCCTGAAATCCAGTTTCAGGTGTCTGGCCATGACAGAAGGACTACCATTTGTTTGCAAGATCATATTGGCATGTGCAATCCTGCACAACATTTGTGTGTGGACAAATATCCACTGGGATGAACAGGGTGATGTTTCTATCGAGGACAAGGGCGATGATGAAGCTGATAATGTGGAGGGGGAACAAATTATCGCTGGTACTGGAGTTCGTAGGAGACACTGCATTGTGGAGAAATTCTACACATAACCACAGTACTTTAAACATCACTTTGTAAATAGCACTAATTAATTACTGTGCACCTGAATCTCCTTGGTCTACTCATTCTCCACTACATACACCATTAGAATGTGACTCAAACCTCAGTGAGCAGGTAGGAAACACAAAGATGACCAGTATGGTAGGAACAAAGTTTGTGACATGACTGGGTCTATTGCCACAATCGCAAATATCAGTGTCACACAATTTGCAGGCATGTGAATCCCGAAGGTCTAGACCCATGAACCACCACATATGTTGTCCTGTCAAGTCTGCAAGGTGCCAATACTTAGCCTATCCACCACAACAACACCATGCATAACATGATGAATGCAAGGAGGCACACATGAGGTAGGGGCTGTCAACAAATGGATATCAAGTTATGTAGGAACAGAACACTGTCACAACTCATGGGGACAGTAGCATTGTCTGCATGGTACATGTGTGACAAGGGTGGTACATCATTGTGAACAGTGATCTTTCAGTGAAAGTCTAGGGATTGTAACCAATGTTTTATGCTACGCCTGTACAGAGTATCCATGGAATTGTGTCCCAGCACTGCCAATGTACTGGGGACTGTACCTCATGTATGGCACACACACGTTGGCTGTGGACTGCACACTGGCTTGCCTTGACTACATAAGCAGCTATGGGTGCAAAATTACTTTCCAAGCACATGACCCATAGTCACCATCCATGGATATTTTGGGACAATGCACCACCACATATTCAACTGGGTTTAATGTAGGCATATTAGCAAATATTCATGATGTACAAAAGGTGCACACTTGTCACACAAATCTGCTGTCCTGACACATGGCTAGACCAAATCTAGGCAAAAAAGTGCAAACTGATGTATGGGTGTATTTTGTTAGGTAGCAACAACACAAAGCAATACACACCACCCATTGTCACCCACGTGACAGAACAAGTGCATGATAGCAGCATTAAGAAATAGTTCCATACAGGTAGTGGCCTCTGACATCACAATTAGGTGTGGGATGTGCTACTCTATCCATCATTGTTGAAATATGTCTGAGACACAATGCCAAACAGAGTGGGAGTAGACCTAGCCATATATCTTGCTATTGGCTAATGAACTCTCCAGCACTGAGATGATGTGACACCTCAATATCAGTCAGTCATGGTAAGAGTTACCTAGGCTGTGCCATGCTGGAAGAAATACAAACACATGCACAACGGACATTCTAGAGGGCCTGCTTTCAGGTACCCACACATACTTGCAAATACAACATGGGATGTAAAATGGAGGCAACACAAGTGGTGTAGCAGGACTGATGTCATGTGTGTGTGGAACTCATGACAACTCAAAAATACTGACAATGGAACTGTACCTATCAAGTCATCAGGAGAAGGAGATGTAAACATCTTCCATGAATACAAGTCACATGTTGCATTGTGTCCATGTATGTATAGACAATGTTGCAGTATGACTTGTATACAAAGTGCAAACAGACAAAAGAATTGGAGCAATGTAGGTCACAATACATGCCTCACCAGTAGTTCAGGAATACCTGGAGAAGGGGCACACATAGACCAACACTGGCTGTACAATACATCAATGTCTACATGTCAACATTTCATCATTGTACAGCGAGGGTGGCCAGGCCAATGTATCACCCAGTCATATAATGGTATATGCCTATCGCATGTCAAGGGGTCGTCTTTGCAAGTGGCATCTAGCTACAAAAAGTGGCATAAAGCCACCTTTTAAATACGGGCAGGACATATCTCCACCAGAGCTTCAATAAAAGTGACACTCTGGTGTCATACTGCATGCATAGTGCAACATGGTAATATGGGCAGCACAGTCTGGCTTTGAAGGGCAACTATGCTGTATTAACATCTGACACCATTGTGCTGCTAGGAAGTGGTATGTGCCATGTAAGAATAGAACACTGCTTCAAATATGGACTATATGAACATCACTTTTGGCAACAGCACAAAAACATCCCAGGCCCATGAGCCACTACTCAAGTTTGTCATGTCCATCAAAACAGTCCAAAGAAACCATTTCACAAAAACAGAAACTACACTACACCACAAGCAACTCTGTGTCACCACTCAGCTACTAATAAGTACAACTGCCATAGGATGTTCCAAACCACTTTCAATACTTACCAACACATCTTCTCTATCCTTTGCAGCTGACCAAGGGTACGGCATTCAGCCGAGGGTGATGACCCTTTTTGCCAATCCCACAATAGTGGAACAGTGGGCCTACACCGAGGGACACTGGAAAACCCGCAATGGGGTGGAGAGGACATTTGGCCTCCAGAAATCCAGTTTCAGGTGTCTGGCCATGAGAGGAGGAAGCATCTTGTTTGCTCCACCATTTGTTTGCAAGATCATCTTGGAATGTGGAATCCTGCACAACATTTGTGTCTGGACAAATATCCCCTGGGATGAACAGGATGAAGTTCCTAGTGAGGACGAGGGCGATGATGGAGCTGATAATGTGGAGGGGGAAAAAATTAACGCTGGCACTGGAGTTCATAGGAGACTCTGCATTGTGGAGAACATCTACACATAACCACAATACTTTAAACATCACTTTGTAAGTAGCACTAATTAATCACTTTGCACCTGAATCTCCTTGGTCTACTCATTCTCCACTACATACACCATTAGAATGTGACTCAAACCTCAGTGAGCAGGTAGGTAACGCAAAGGTGACCATGACAGGAAGCTGCAACAGATAAAACCATCTCTACGTGGCTTATTTCCAATGTTGAAGTCACAACAGAGATACAAGCCAAAAGGATGCTCAAGGGAACTGCTAAGGATATCAAAACATGTGACATGTACAAAATGTGCAAGATCAGAGTGTTGTACGGGAGAGGGGAAAGCTGACATCAAGTACTACAGTGGTTAATGTGAGATATAGGACTGTATGTCCACAATTGTGCATGTGTCTGTCTGGTGGGGAGTGGGCATATTACTTCTGAGTGGCAAACATGAAGAGGCTATGTCCTTGCTCAATGAACCTACACACCACACTGCTCTAGCTACATGAACATATCACATCGGCAGGGGCCTGATGCATGTGCACATGGGGGTGATTAAACTGGGGCTCCATTGACTTACCTCTTCACATGCAACCATGGGTTTGTGTTGCAATATAAACTCACACTGTTGTGCTGATGAGTAGGCTCACAGCTATGCCAAACTGCAACACTGTGACCCACTGATATGCCATTGTTTGTGACAGTGAATACTAACCTGATGTGGACAAATATGGATGCCTAGTTGATGGCATGCACAAATGTGCCACATATGTCAGCACACATGTATCCCTGTACTGGCACAGGCATGGAAATGTATTGTCGGTGTTTGTCTGGGGTAGTTTAGTAGTTGTGGTAGTTTGGGTAGTTGGGGTAGGTGTAGGAGTTAAGTTCTATTTTTGTTTTTTTTGGGTGAACTCCATTTACCACTGGGAAAGTCTGTGAAAGGGAGGATGAGCAGGGTGTCCGCAGATGATCTTGGGTGGTTCATCTGGCATGTGGCATACTACCTCCCCATGATGCTGCAACTGAGTGGCCGGGTGATACTTGCCTACTCCACAGAGGGAAGGCGGGTGCGGTGGGGCAAGGTACTCCACCACCTTACCCAGATTTTTGAAACAGGAAGGAACGACTACCAAATTAAGCATCACTGGGAAGATCTGGTGTTAAGGGAGCAGGATCTGCTCGGCCATTTGGGTGAGTGAGAGTAGTGGAGCAGTTAGGAAGTCTCCTATTGCCATACAATCTCATTTTGTTAGCATGTGCATGACAATTGCTGTTAAGTTTGAGTGCTGCATGCAATGGATGTGGACATGTGGTATGCGACCTGTATGAAGAATCCATGTCCCATGTTAGGGCTGCGTTTCAATTGTACAACAAGGAAGCAAATGCAGGATGGATGTATAATTTAACCTGCACAACCATCTCAAAGTGTTGTGATGCATGCATACTGTAAGTAGGTAATGAGCAGCCACAAATGAGGCCTGCACCATGCAACATGCATGAAAGGGGGTCCGAAAACATTGTTGGAATATCAAAGTATTATCCTCTAAGCCTGAAAATAATTCCTTGTGTATTTTTGTTTGCTGCCTTCAGAAAGGCCGCGTGAGAGAAGGTGTGGAATGTGGGCATTTAAATGTATGAGAAGGGCCCCCATGTGCATCATTGACCTTCACATGAACTGATGATGTTGGACGACACCTGCATCATGCTGTGACATATTTATGACTATGCACACACATGGTGGTGAGTAAGGAGTGCACTGAGGGCCACAACGACAATATTGGTGCTGCACCACTGTCGTTCTATCAGGCACTTTGTGTAATTATCTAAGGCTATTCAAGGGTGCTTGATCATGAAATGGTCCAGACTACTGGCAGTTCCATTTTCCAGTTCATTGTGTATTACAGACAGCCTATACGATGTCTATAACCAGACACATTTGCTGAGTCAGTTCCACAAGCCTGCTGCTTCTCACCAACAATATGGGGCTACCCTGCATCAGCTCCATCACTGGCACACCACTTACTAACCTGCACAACCAGATGCATCCTTTGACCACTGAGCAAGTGTGTCCATGTTGAGCAGTATTTCTACGTCCATTTTCTTATCCCTCACTAGACTAACAATGGAATATCATGGCAACAATGGCAGGCCACACACTATTGGCACTACATTCATTATTTTATCCAATGTGTTGGGAGGTACATCAACGTTACATGAGTACACTCCCATGGCAATTTTGAAAGTATGAGTGCCTTGAGATGGCATACACATATTACTTACTTCACTGAAGGATGTATGATGCCATTCATCAACACCTTGGAATACCCACACAAATTCAGGGTAGTAGTTTGTCAGTTTCCTGTGACAATGATGTAGATGTATACAACATCTGATGCAGGCTGAAATGCTATGGGTGTTACAATGGGCCAGGCACTGCAACAGCCATTACATGCCCCTCAAATTAAAAATATATTATTAAGCAGTTCCATATGGTAATGGAGGTGTTGTGCTAAAAGACAGCTCCATGACAATGTCATGTGTAAATGGTGCAGTGAGAAGCACCACATGAGTGTCAGGGACAGTGATGGAATGTTGGTGCGTGGGTCTACCTTATCTAAGAGTGTGTGTAATTGAGTGATCATAGATGTTGGTCAGTTACTATGATCTACCACTGGATGACTACCTTACTCAGCCTAACAGATTTGCACTGTACAGTGTTGTCCATTTACTGAAACTTGGGTTTTACACTAAGCAATGTTTTCCATTCACGTCTTGCAGGTGGAGCAGCACCCTATACCATAGGAGAGGTGGCGCGTCTTCAAGATCCCAAAGCATCCAGTAAGTGTCATATTGTGTGTCCTGTGAGCAAATTCAGGGAATGCTGTGAGTCAGTCAGAAGTGTAGAATGCAATGACAGAAGTTTTTGGCCTGAGCAATGATCTGATATCATACGAGGATGGACTGTGACATGATATATATTGGAATGAGAATGGCTTGTAGTTCATGGGCCAACATGTGCTGGCATGGAATTGTGTGCAATAGGAATAGTAATGGCTGCCCACATATTCATGCTATCAGCCATTATATGTCACATGCATTGCATAGCATACACTTATTGACATGATGGTACAGATGTGGGTTCTATCCGGAGACGTCACTAAGGGGATTATGCAGGAGACACACACACCACAGGTGCCTCAGTAACCTTCAGATATAGCCCCTCATTATGACATTGATGGTAAATACCACTTACTGCCAGGCTGACGGCTGCCAACATACCACTATGGTGACGAATATCCGTTTGCAATATTATGACACACACACACACCAATCTGACAGAAAACAGCCACATACACAAATCCGCCCACCCAAAGGTCAGTACTAAAGTGATGGTCCCAACACCCTTACCATTACGCCAACATAACAACACCTATCACATTATGACCCACGAATCAACACGGCAGACATTCAATGGTGATAAACCATTGGTGGTACATACTCCCACACTCAGAATGGGGGTACCTTTGCTAGTGCAAGGGTGCCCTCACACTTAGGGGGTTATTCTAACTTTGGAGGAGGTGTTAATCCGTCCCAAAAGTGACGGAAAAGTGACGGATTTACCACCAGCCGTATTACGAGTCCATTATATCCTATGGAACTCGTAATACGGCTGGTGGTATATCCGTCACTTTACCGTCACTTTTGGGACGGATTAACACTCCTCCAAAGTTAGAATAACCCCCTTAGTAACTTTGCACCTAGCCTTCAGTAAATGAAGATTAGACATTTAGGTGCCTTATAAGTTACTTAAGTGCAGTGAAAATGGCTGTGAAATAGTGTGTGTACTATTTCACGCGGGCTGCAGTGGCAGTCCAGTGAAAGGGTTTGTCTGAGCTCCTTATCGGTTGCAAAAGAAATGCTGCAGCCCAGAAGGATCTCCTGGAACCCCAATGCCCTTAGTACCTAGGTACCATATACTAGGGACTTATAACAGGGGTCTTGTGTGCCAACCTGAATTGGTAAATGAAGTCACTAAACTATAGTGACTAATTTGGAAGGAGAGAGAGCATAAGCACTGAAGTTCTGGTTAGCAGAACTTCAGTGACACAGTTAGGCACTACTGGCAACTCACACATTAGGCCACAAACTATGAGCACTGGGCCCTGGCTAGCAGGATCCAGGTGAGACAGGCAAAAGACACTGACTAACAGGGTTTTGACTATGCGCACTGGGTTCCTGGCTAGCAGGATCCCAGTGAGACAGTAAAAACACACTGACTCACACTCACAAACAGGCCAAAAGCGGGGTTAACCATGCTAGAAAGAGGCTACTTTCTCACACCCGGCCAGACAACACTCTTGCCAGCATGATTGAGAACATTGGCTGTGACATTCCTGCAGCCAAGCCCACTGTCATTTGGAAGGGACCAGTTGCCAAGAAATGGAGCACTGATAGCACTTGCACAAGAGGGGGGGATCCCAGTTGGTTGACTGATAGTTGAGATCAGGTCTGGCTCCAGCTGGGCACACAGCTCTGTGATTGTGGCCCGGTCCAGTCTATAGGTGAGTATAATGTGCCTCTCGTCCAGTGTAACTAAGTCCACCAGGGATCTGTACACGGGGTATTTCTCCACCTCTTATTCATCTGCAGCAGTAGGTATCTAAGGGACACAGGAATGAATAGGCTGTCACATTTGGAACAATGAAACCACAACTGCAGTCTACATGGTGCACTTATGTAATAGGACAGTGTTAATGGTGAGCTATGTGCCAATCTATTCTGTGGCACAGTTCTTGTCGATATTACTGTTTCCCCCCGTCCCCGAAATGACGACCGCCTGTCATGTATGTAGGGACAGGTGGAAGTGAGGTAATTTACAACATTGAGCGTAGTGGCGGAAGGCAGTCTTGCACCACCGTGCAATTTCTCATTGAATAATATGGGGCTCTATGGCATACAGTGGCCAATGGGGTTCTGCACCGGCATTGAAGGTGTACACTGCCACGGACGTTACCGCCATTTTCTACCTGATTCCTCACTTGTTTCCTGACCTTCAAAAGGAGAACACCTACACTGTATGTGCTGCTGTGACCTTTGTGTGGAACCTACCATGACCCGTGTGACTGTGGAAAGGGCTCCTGCCTTCAATTCGGAGGAGTTGGAGTGACTGGTGGATGGGGTCCTACCCTGGTACGGACAGCTATATGGGCCCCCAGGACATTTGTGTGACAGGCTGGACTGTTTGTTTAATGGTGTTATCCTGTCTGTATTGCCTCTGCAGGTCAGCACCCATCAAAAGAAGGGAATATGGTGTGCCGTCGCCAAGGACGTGCGGACCCTGGGGGTACATGACAGGAGGAGCACCCACTGTCGGAAGGACCTGAGATGCTGGACATGGAAGACCGTGGAGGCCCAGCTAGGGATGGCCTCCTAATGAGGAAGGGATGACCGTCGGACCCTGACCCCCCGATGGCCTGCATACTGGCGGTGGCTTACCCTGAGCTGGATGGGCATCTGAGGGAATCACAGCAGCCACAAGGGGGTGAGTACAGTCGGTATCATTATATATTTTGGCAGGTGGGGTGGTATCCAGGTGGTAGATGTGTGTTAGTAGATGCCCTCAAGGCCAGGCCATACATTGCAGCATGGGTCATCTGAAGGGTAATGGGTTTGGGGAAAATACAGGTAACCTAGCTTGTTAGCAGTCCATTTCAGGCAGGGCATCGTGGGTCCCAGGAGTGCTGCAGTTGGCGGTGTGTGGTCCTCATCTTGCCTTAGTAACTAGCCATATCACTGGTAGTGCAATGCATAGTGCTTAAGCCTGTTCCCTGTGTGTGACGGTGATGTGTATGCCAATAATGGTGTTGGTGCAGTCATTGACCCAGTGTATCCTTTGTCTCTCTCCCTCCTTTCTTGTTCTGTCATCCTGTCCTTGTGTGCATTAGCATCATCTGGTGGAGGAGCAGGGGCACCAGCAACAGAGGGAGCTGCATCCTACAAGACCCAGGAGGCAGAGTCCACCAACGCCAAGGGAACCCGTGGAGCGGAGGGCGAGGGGAGCACCATGGCTGAGCCTGGAGGTGACAACACAGACTTAGATACCTCCTTCGATGGGACCTCCCTGATGGAGGCAGACACCTCTGTGACCACCCCAGCTGGAGGTACAGCTGCCACTCCCGTACCAGCACCGCCCTCTCAGTAGCCCCTCAGCGAGTTGCCCGTGCCCACTCACCCAGGAGGGTGGGCATCTCCTTCGCCCCAGGCACCTCAGGTCCTGCCCCAGTGAGACCTGCTGCCCTGAGTGAGGAGGCTATTGACCTCCTGAGATCCATCTCTGTAGGGCAATCAACCATTGTAAATGCCTTCCAGGGACTGGCATCCCAGATGCAGCAATGTAATGCATTCCTGGAGGGCATTAACGGTGGATGGCTACCATTGTCCCTGTTTTTACCTTCCCCCCTCCAACTACCACTTTCCTGTCCCATTCTCCTCAACCCCAACTCATCCTAGGCACATATACTAATGAGCATGCACACAAGACAACACACAAGAGTGGCACAGGCTAACACAAGCACCACCCTTCATCACACAAGCACCCACGTAAACACCATACAGTTGCAGACACGACAACATCCACTGCCTCCACTGTCCCCCCTCCTCCTCCTCCACCTCCCTCCCAGTCATGTCCACAATCACACCTGCATGCACTACATCAACAGCTACCACCAGCATCACCACACCAAGCAGCACACATACCTCACTAGCAGACACCTCCACAACAGCTATGCTTGTGTCCTCTCTGTCCTCTCCTACCCTGCCCGTCCCCCCTCCTAAATGACACAAACGCAAGCACTCCCAAAAGCCATCCACCTCACATCAGCATACTGCCCATGCACCTGGACCCAAATCCAGCAGACATACACCTCCTACAACCACTCCTTCTACCTCCATTCCCATCACTCCTTCCTCCTCTCGTCCCACCATCCCTAAAAAGCTTCTCCTTGCCCAATTTGACCTCTTCCCTTCCCCTCCCCCCAGTCCTGCCTGTATGAGCAGGGTAGCAAAGACTCAGCCCAGCACCTCAGCCAAAGAGTCCATTGGGACAGTGGTGGCACCACCTACTCGTGGTGGTAAGGATACCACACCTCCAGGCAAGAAGGGGAGGGGGCCTGCACCTCCAGGCAAGAAGGGGAAGGAGCTGGCACCTCCATCCAAGAAGGGGAAGGAGCCTGCACCTCCATCCATCCGAGAAGGGGAAGCAGCATGCACCTCCATCCATGAAAAGGAAGGATCCTTCGCCTCGATGCAAGAAGGGGAAGAAGCCATTCACCTCTGCCAGGAAGGGTAAGGAATCCATGCCCCACGTAATGGAGGAGACAAAGCCCTCTACTCCAACAGAGGCTGTCAGGGTGACACATCTACCACCACCAGCGGTCATGGGGCCCCCACTGCCAGCTGAGAAAGTGCAGCCATCACCACCTTCAGAGGCACCTCCATCCACCATCACACTGCAGCCATCATCAACTGCAGAGGCTGTCCAGGAGGTACCTCCATCCACCACATTGCAGCCAGCACCAACTGTAGAGGCTGCCCAGGAGGCACCTCCATCTACCACTGCACTGCAGCCATCACCAATTGCAGAGGCTGCCCAGGAGGCACCTCCATCCACCACCACACTGCAACCATCACCAACTGCAGAGGCTTCCCAGGAGGCATCTCCATCTGCCACCACACTGCAGCTGTCACCAACTACAGGCGCTGCCCAGGAGGTACCTCCATCCATCACCACATTGCAGCTGTCACCACCAGAGGACACCATGTAGGCCACGCTCTAGGGGCTGCTGTACAAGGGGCCCCATCCAGAACCAGTGGGGAAGTCACCCAACTGAGAGACTCTGGCCTTGCACTCCCCAGGAAAGAGCAATTGGCATGTTGCCCCATCCAGAACCAGTGGGAAAGTCACCCCGCTGAAAGATTGGGGCCTTGCACTCTCCAGGACAAAGCAATGGGCATGGAGCCCCCTCCAGAACCAGTGGGCTTGTTTCCGCATCCGGCTGTGGTGCGTCCCCCGAATTGCCTGCCTACTTACAAACTGATGCCCCTGCAGTGTTCTATCCAGATGAGGTCAGGATTCGAGTTGGGACTTAGACTGTGCCCTGTGACCATGTGGGCCCTTTGAACATTGGACTGGTCAGTGTCCCTTTGTGTACAAGTTTACATATCTGTTTCATTGACAATTCAATAATTTTTTAGTTGATGATTTAAATACAATCACTTGTCCGTTCCTGTTGTCCTTGCATTATTCTTCCATGTATCGGGGTCAAATAGTTTTACGTGTGTGTCGGGTGTGTGTCGTACGTGTGTGTGTCACTCTCATTTTCCTCCCTCCCTCCCTTGTGTGTGAGACCGCTGTTTTCACTGTCATCGTCTTGGTCAGCATTGATGTTCTAGGTGGAGCATAACGTAGAAGATCATTTGAAAAACTTGCAGTTTGGGTTTCATGGCGGCATTCTTTTTCCCTGTGTCTCCGATGGTGAGTCTTTTCTCTTCAGTGATGTGTTTCCGTCAGGCTTTGATGGCATTGGTACCGCACGTGAAAAAGTGGCGGATTGCAGTGTCTTAATATGGTGAGCGGTACTTTGTCTCTCATCTGGCTGTTGGCAGCTACCGTCGTGGTGAGTGTTGTTTCCGCCCTGACGGTTAGTGTGGTACAATGGCTCTATGGGAGTTATCAATGCTATGGTCATACTCTGGCGGTAATTACCACCAGCCTGTTGGCAGTATTACCACCACTTTATCACTATCCTCCAGGGTCATAATGAGGGCCATAATGTGTTTGCAGGACTTCAAGGAGCCATAATGTGCTGTACAACCATCAGTAGTGTACACAATTTGTGGACAACTCCACTTCAGATGGTTGTGGGAAAAGTCTATGATGCTCCCACACCAGATGTCTGCAGTTTTCACAACATGGTCCTGCCACCATGATAATTGTGACTGATGTAGTTCACATTATATATATATATATATATATATATATATATATATATATATATATATATATATATATATATATATATATATATATATATATATATAAAATGTGAATTGTGTGTACAGCTGGTACTTTGATGATGTATGACATGCATATGCTAATGGTGTAACATGTTTCAGTATACAGTTGCAGCACCCAATGCAGTGCTAAAATCACTGTGGGCTTAAGGCCTTCCACAAAACCACCTTGTGTGTGCTATTTAACACATGTAGGACTCTATAGCACAGGGTAGGGGGCTTTAGTTCTGTAATGTATTGACAACTGTAATGTGCAGTTCAGACTTTGCGCAACCTTTCTTTTTCCAAATTGCATCAGTTGTACATGTGGGCAGATCATGGGAAATGGTGTGGCCCCTTGTAACGTATGCTCAGGCCAGGTCTTACAGAGGACACTTGAAGGTAGAATTACCAAACCTCAGAATAGCAAGTTGGTAGTTAGCAGCCCCACTATGATATGGGCCACAACTTGACTCTATAATGAGTGGTCAGGCTCTGATGTATCACCAGGAGTATTGAAGAGATGGATAGCATGCCCAACCCCCCTTATTCCCAGGGAGACAGTAAATCCAAACCTGTAGAGGCACGTGATCCTCACAAGTTAGATGACACAAATGTTGATCAGGGTTGCAGTTGTTCCTATCAGCTCTGGGCGCTTTTCATTTACAATGGATTGCCGTCATCTCACTGACATGTACATGATACTGGTGATGTCTGGTTGGTAATAGACATAGACGAGGAGGAAGTCATTGTTGAGCAATGTGTATTGGACTGTACATGTTGGATGCTGTTGCAGTGTAATTTAAAAATCTGTACAAACTACACCCAATGCTGATACTGATGCTTGCTTGTCCTTATATTTCAGCAGCCAACATGACTCATGAGCAGAGGCACATGTACATGAAGAGGGTACAACGTTAGCCCCACATCCTGGTGGAAGCAGGATACCGCATGATGGCCAGGGGATTCAGGCATGAGAAATGTTCAAGGGAATGGCTTGCCTCTGCACATGGTGGTCCGACAAAGCAGGAACCAAGGGACACAGGAGCAAGCCCTCAACATCTGCTCCACCTGTCTCCACATAGCCACAGATATTGCCACCAGCAGCCAGTGTAGCCAACTCAATTTAAGCTGGACCTCAGGAGGGACCTGAATGTAATCCTCAAGCAACTGGACAGATTGGAGGAGGAATCAGCTGACATCAGGAGGATGTTGAAGATAATTAAAACGAAAATCAAAAAGAGAAAGAAATACAATGTTGGACTTGTGGACTACCTCCCAGTTCCTTCCCCTCCCTGTGGAAGTTTTTATAAGATTTAGGTTGGGTTTTAGATAGTTAGATAGTTAGTATAAGGTTAGTGTATGGTAGGCATAAGTTAGGTTAAGTATAGTTGGGAGGTTTCTTATTATGTTTTTATTGGTGGCAGGTTGTGTGGGGGCATATGTGTCTTTAAAAACAATATATATATAAATATAAAATAATTACACAAAAAATAAATATGTTTGTTTAGGCGATAAGATAAGTAATTACGTGTGAAGTTATGGTAATTGCTGTCCTACTTGTATCTTGTTTCTTAAGGGGGTGGGGGGCAATGTTAGAGTGTGGTGTTCCATATGTAAGAGAAGTTTATGTTAGATTAGATAGATGTAGTTGTTTTATGAGTATAGTTGGTATAGGTTAGTTTAGGATATGGTAGGTTTTAGGTAATATATAGGTTAATGTTTTTATTAAAAATAAATCATTATAATAGCATGCCTTTTGTGTGATTTGGCTGAGTATCTGGGTTCTCTCATGAGTACACTGGACAAATTGGGGCAATGGCCTATGGAATCCTTGCTGTCTTGATATCCCTGATTTACCATGTGCTACCCCTACAGCCGAAGTAGCTTTAACATTGGCAGCAACATCATGTCTACTGGTCCATGCATTTGTCATTAAGTGTATCCTCCCATTCACAATGTCTATGTATACTTTTTTTGGACAGGTAAGTCTGGTACTTCAACTGTCATTAGTGGGATCCTGTAGTTTCTACTTTGGGAACTGTGACACATCTGACAATGGGCACAATTGGAACGGTATCCTGCAACACTGATAGGTGCCCATCACTGATAAGGTTAGCTACCTCTGTACCACACAATCGAGTTGTCCTGGGACTCCCAGCTTGCTATATTGCCATTGACTTGATTCTCAGCCATACCTGCCGTATACCAAAAGTAAAAGATATATGCATACATTGTATTTTTATGCTCAGTGAATTGGTTGTATCAGACAAAAACATCATACACCTTTCTCAGTTTATCACCCTTGTATGAAGCTTTGAATTCCACAGCCCTGCACTCATGTACCACTATTCTGTAATCATTGACATACATTCACAGAATTCAATCATTTAGCTGAGTAGATGGATCACAGAGAACGTAGACATGCTAAATGTGTACAAAGTGTGTATATACAGGTGGAAGCGTGAAAGTGAATTACTTACTATGTCCAGGTCTGAGACCCCATTAGTGAAAGTCATGGATATGTGACACAATCCAGTCCAGGGTTGGGGACATGTCATGAGACATGCTTAGGAGTAGTGTCCATTAGTGAGGAGGAACAAAAATTGCCAATTGGTATGTCAGAGACAATGACAATACATAGCAGACAAGTCAACAGTGTGTGGGTGAAGAGAGAACATTTCCTATTGTCACAACACTGGCATGATCTTAAGGCCAGAACTAAGGAGAATTGCCCATGTGGCACAGACTGGTGCTACTGGGTACTCTTCCTACTAAAAGTCATTTCTTCCACATCTTCATCCTCTGATGGGTGTGGTGTCTCTTGTGCCATTGGTTCTGTTGTTTTAGAGGTAGAGGGAGTCACACACACTTCAGGGGATAAAGATGTGAAATCCAAGTACCCAGCAGCTGCCATTTATGGTAAGACATAAGGCATCACTGCAGCAAGAAGGAACTGCTGATTTTTCAATATAGCTGCAACTTTGCAGTGGCAGGTAGCCGTGTCTTCCCTGAGGGAGGCCACTTCTCCCTGAATGGACTCCAGCCTGTTGTCTGCTATGCTGCTGACAGTTTGGGAGGGCAATTGTTGTGGCCTCTCCCTCATGGCAGCAGCTATGTCTGCCAGGGACTGCTGGAGTCCATGCAGTGGGGAGTGTGTGCCTCGGATGGCAGCTGTGTTTTCTTTAGGTGATATGAGGCACATCCGTGCTCCCTCTAGGCTGCCTGTCATGGTTTCCATCCCCACCGCACTTGCTTGGCCAGCTCCGAGGGATTCCTACCATTGTCCTCTGAAAGCTGGTCTCTGGGTCCTCAGAGTCCAGGGCTGTGTCAGTACTGGTAGGTGGTATATTTTGATTGTCGGGTGGTTCATGTGGAGACCCTGCAACGCTGTGCATCCTCCTTGCAACTGGAGGTAGTGTCTGGAGGGATCCTAGGACATCCTGGAGAGTCTGGAGAGTCGGTTCATTGATGGTTGTCAGCTGGTCATCTATGTCATCATTGAGATTCAGGAGGCAGGAGGAAAGCCATCATCCTCTTCAATGAGATAGTGTAAAATCAATCTTAGATACATCATGTATTTAGTAGTGGAGGCTCAGTGACTAGTTAGAGCCCAAGCTTGTTATTGTACATTATGTGGGATATCTTTTAGCCCCTAGTGCCAGGGGAGTGTCAAGTAAATGGAGCTGTATCCCAGATGTACGTCTTTTTGTGGACCAGAGGCAGCGCCAATATCTAACATCATCCCAGGGGTGGCATTAGCAGGGCACAATGTTGACATATACTTTAATTGCTCCTCATGATTTCCTTTGTCTATATGTGCTGCATTATACAGCACACATGGACCAAGCAGATTGCCATATCAGTTTCCTGTTGTGCAGGAAGGTGCTCCTTCCTACACAGCAATATTCGACCCCTCAACACAGCCATCCTTGCACTATGGTCCAAGGGATGCGGCGTTGGGGCTGGACAGCTAATTTACTACAGGCACAGGGGTGGACACAGGAATGGACACTTGCTCACTGTGCCACTGGATTTAAGCTAGCCCGGCTGATGAAGGGTGATACCCTGAAACCGGTCCCAGGATGCTTGTTTCTGGTCCTGGGAGGACTTGGCCTTGGCAGTTCGGGCTGGACTGTTCCCTTGAGGAACAGGGTCAAGACTGATTTCCATATGGCTGGGTCCAAACTGGGGTGGCATGGTGAGCAAATGAATGATGGATTAAACCAGATCTGTGCCTGGGGGTGAGTATTTGCATTGTTCAGCACTCCGTCCATCATCCTTTTGTGTTGCTAAAGTTGCCCTAAGTAGGAAGGGTATGCCCAGACGTGGGTCCCTTGCTCACTGTGCCACTGGATTTAAGCTAGCCTGGCTGATGAAGGGTGATATCTTGAAACCAGTCTCAGGATGCCTGTGTCTGGTCAAGAGAGGACTTGGCCTGGCAGTTCGGGCTGGACTGTTCCCGTGAGGAACAGGGTCAAGACTGATTTGCATATGGCTGGGTCCAAACTGGGGTGACATGGTGAGCAAAAGAACAATGGATTAAACCAAGATCTGTGACTGGGGGTGAGTGTTTGCATTGTTCAGCACTTCGTCCATCATCCTTTAGTGTGGACACAGGGATGGCCTTTATGCTTTTGGTTTTTGTTCAAGACTGTGTTTTTAAAATGTCAGTGCGTGATCCAACCTAATTTGGAACAGAGGCACCCACCTTCATTTCTAGCTTGAACAGGGCCTCTATCTTCTTTGATGGTGGGAATGCAGCTACTTGTACTACTGCACACATGGGCCCTCATAATGAGTCTGGCGGGCCTATGATTGCCAGACTTGCAGTGACGCTAGGAACGCTGCTAACAGCAGTAGTCCAACTGGCACATTAAGTTTATGGTTTAAGCGCCACGGTCCAATGGCCTGGCATTGACAGGTTGCTGCCAGCCTATGGGCTGGCGGTGCCATAGGTCTTAATCCTGTAGGATAGCACTGCGATCAGCGCTGCTCTCCAGATTATTATCCCACTTTCCCAGCAGCCTTTGCATGCCTGTCCGTCCACCATGCAAAGGTTGGTGGTACTAGGGTGTAGGGTGCCCCTGCACTGCCCATGCGCTTGGCAGGCCCTTTGAGCATTTCACTGCCCAGTCTAGGGGCAGTGATAAGCACACCCCAACATTGTGTCAATGTTGTGGTGGGTTACCCACAGAGCTTGCAGCCTGAAACATGGTTTCCACCCACCATCTCAGCTGGTGCACTCTTGGGCAGCCCCTTTGAACATTTCAGTGCCCAATTTAGGGGCAGTGATGAGCGCACCCCAACATTGCGACAATGTTATGGTGAGTTACCTACAGAGCTAGCAGCCCAAAACATGGTTTCCATCCACCTTCCCACCAGGAATCTCATACTGCCTACCATGGAGGAAATACTGCACTGGCGGTCTTTCCAACACTGGACTTTGGCAGGCAGCCTCCACTGGTCGCCAGTGTTGTAATGGGCACCATAATGTACACAGACATGTACCATATGTTGTATTTGTCCTATTGTTTGCCCATTTCCATGTGGGTAATATGGTTGTGCCTGAGTTGTTGTGGGTTCACCCTGTATATGTTGTGTTCTACAGGTTGCAAGCTTTAGTGCAGATTTTTCTCTTGTGGCACAGTTCTGGTCAGCACCAATATGTATAGCTCAACACTGCACAAGGTTAGTTACGAAGAGAACTGCCATGTTTACTGGCATATGGGACAGCACTGCAATTCCCCCTGCAGATGCACTGATTTGTGTTCCCCGCACTGAGACAGTGCATGATGAAGGAGTGGCTGCCTTGAGGGGTTGAATTTTGTATGTGCAGGGTGGTGTCCCTTTCTGCACTGGAACAAGTTAAGTTAGCTAAGATGGTATTTCAATGTGTGCTGCAAGATGAAGCACACATGCGTAATGCCAATACAACAACGAGGTGGGGGAGCATTTTTGTGAGATACACCATCCTAAGCCCACTCAATGGTATTGAGTTCCATCCTAGTCTCAGATGTCTAAGTTATGTGGGTTCAGGAACTTTGACTATACGCAAGAGGTTTTGTTATGGCACAGGCACAGTGTTTACATGTCCTTTCCAGCCAATGTGCTGCATATTTATGTGGTGGAGAATAGCCCTGGTGATTGGGGTATATCCACGTTGTGTTTATGTTGGAGTGCATAGTACAACCAAGTCGTGTGTACATGTGTTGCTTGTGTGGGGATAGGACATCTTGATTCAGGGCGACAGTGTCCCCATGCAATTCTTTAGCATGCATTGGGTGTGTCCTATGGACCTCCCCACTTCTGACATTTGTAAGATTCCAGTTAATTTCCCCATGCGACTTACCCTGCATTAGTGGTTGTGGTTGGTAGTCTGTGCTGTCCTGTTGTTGAATTCTTGTGACCAGCTCTTCCCGGATGACTACTGAGACCATCTTCTCCAGCTTATCCAGATCCTCCTGTGGTCCAGGACTTCCTCCTCAAGTCTGCAGTGCTGCCTTTCTGTTCTTGGCCAATTTCTCCTTAGTTCTGCGCTTGTAATCATGCCACTGCTTCTTGCACTCAGTGACAGTTCTCTTCATCTCTGCCACGTAGTTGATTTTGTCCACTATTTGCTGCCATATAGCCTCTCTCTTACCAATTGGCAATTTGGAGGTGACAACGAGCTGGTGTTGGTGCTCCGTCACCTCTCCTCCTCACTAAAGCGACATTTGCACTTTTTCTTCTCCTTCTCCAGGGACTTCTGTGGAGCCTCCTGGCTGGTGCTTGGGCAATAGGGGTCCCCCTGGGGTCTTTCCTGGCCTGATGCTTCCATTTTCAGTTGCAATTGCATTCTTTCTTGCTTGTGCGTTTAAATTTGGCGCTAATGGGGGGAAAAAATGGCAATAACCCTTTTGCAACATGTTTACATGCTGAAACATGTTTTTTCACCACTTTTGCAGCATTAGCGTAATTTTCCATTATGATAGGGTGCAATGGTAACCGTCATTATTATACGCTCATCATCCCTTAGAGCCGTCTTACGTTATAATTTAAATATGGTGCACGGCTGACGCTATGGAATGGCACTAGCTCGTGCAAAATAAAATGATGCAAAACTGCGTTAGTACAGTTTTGCATCATTTTGTATAAATATGGGTCTATGAGACATGATCATGGGGTTGTCTGAGAAACGCCTGAGGAACTGGGCTGTCCTAATTCAATGCCTTTTATTTGCCTACAGAGAGGTAACACAGAAAGGAGTGGGCTTCAGCCCCTTTGAGCTAGTATATGGACATCCAGTTAGAGTTCTCTTCCAAGGAGGGTAGGCAAAACTTCTCAGGGAGCCCAAACAGGGCATTATGTACTGGTACTGTGTTACCACATGACTGAGTGCATGGAAAGGGGTGACAACTACTTGAAGGCCAGCTAGGAGCTTGTCAAGCACCAGAATGACCAGAAAGTCTTGATGAAGTACTAGCCAGGTCAGAAGATATGGTTAGTAGTGCCTGTGGTTCCCAGGGCCACCTGGGCAACTACACTAGTCTGGGCCCTACAGGGTAACAGAGATGAAGGATGAGGTCACTCACCTGGTGGACCGTGACTTACATGGTGGACCATGGACCTACCAGACATGCCCACAGAGAGTGCCATGTTAACCGTTGAATCTCCACCTTTGACGGGGCCAACATAACAATGGTCATGGTTACAGATGGAGGGGAGGAAGAGGAGAATTAGCCTCTCCCAGACCGCCTATCTAGCACCACCAAGGATGGTTCAGTGGAGGGAGTAGTGCTCTCTCCTGCAATGATGGATCAACAGCAGGGAGGCTATCACCAATGGTTGGGACAGTATACCTGGATTGACCCAGAGGTGTGTACATGACATTGAAAATGTTGACAACTTACCTGTCAAACAAAATAAGAGCCCGCATTAAGATGAAAGTCTCTAAAATGTTGTACTTCAGAGTGAATGAGCCCTCTAGTAGTTCAGAGGACAGTCCAGTAGTGCTACTGCCCAAAGTCAACCTGAAAGGGGGGACCACAGAACGTAGGTTCCTCGTGGACTACTGAGGACTGAATGTGGTTACTAAGAATGGCTCACACCCTATTACCAAAGCTGATAAACTCATTGACCAGTTGGGACTGCCACATTTTTCAGTATGTTTGATTTAACTGTGTGTGGTGGCAGGTCTCCCTGCCTGAGGGAGCAAAGGAGAGGTCATCATTCTCAACTCCTGAGGGCTCCGACTTCCAGTTTATTATAATGCTCTTTGGGTTGAAGAGAAACCCCTGCCTCCTTCCAGAGGCTAGTGAACAGGATACTGTCTGGGCTTGTGACCTTCAGTGCATCACATCTTAATGATATTACTGTCTTTAGGTCTACCTGGCAGCACCATTTGACCCAGCTCAGGGAAGTGTTGCACGTTCAGGAGAAGGCGGCCCTGACTATTATGGCTGGCAATATCAATTTCAGCAGGGGTATGTAATGTACCTGGGTCACCAAGATAATGATGGACATATAAAGCCTCTCCATGTGAAGATACAAATTAACATGGCTTGGGAGCTTCCAAAAACCCAGACTCAAGCCAGAGCTGTCCTGGGTGTGACAGGTTACAAGAGAAGATTTGTCAAGAGGTGTGCATCATTGTATTCTGCCCCAACAGAGCTGACTTCAAAAGAAGCAGTCCAAGACAGCATCTCGACTGAGGTGTGTAAGAATGTCTTGGGCACCCTAAAGAGGTACTGTGTACAGCACCTGTACTCAAGGCACTTGAATTCAACTTGGAGTTTGTGGTCCCCAACTGACACTTCAGAACATGGAATTGGAACAATATTAACACAACTAAATGAAGAGGGCTAAGATCAACCAGTTGTCTTTATTAGCAGGTGACTCCCCAGGTAACAGCACTGGTTTGCCATAGAGAAGGAAGCCTTTACTGTGGGTTGGTCACTGAAGAAGCTGAGATCCTGCATGTGTGGACTCACTTCATACTTCAGATTGACCACAGGCCTATCAGATGGTTCATGCAAATGAAAGGGGAAAACTCCAATGTGTTGAGGTGTTCGTCTCCATACAGATATGGACTTTACAGTGGAGCACAGACCTAGGACTGATCATGGTAATGCAAACAGCCATTACAGGTTCTTCCACTTAGATGCTGAAAACTTCCAAGGAAATGGCTGAGCTGCTTCTCACTTTTCATCTGGGGAAGAAAACTGTCTTTTGTATGGTCACCCCCATTTGTTCTAGATTGATGCTGCTAGTTTTTTGACTCTGTACTGGGGCACTGCTATTCAGGCTCCAGGGCATGTGCTCTGAACCCCTAAAACATGTTGAAATTGTCTACACTCCTAATTGACATATTTAGCTTACCTATATTCCCAGGGCCTGTAAGTCAAATGTCACTGGTGAACTGCAGCACATGCCCTGCCACCACTAAAGTGACCTCGTCCTCCTGAAACTCATTGCATTCTAGTCCTTCTTCACCTCTGCCTTCTGTCTTTGACGTCAACAATCCTGTTGACATCCCATCAACATCTGAAGTTGTTTATAAGAAGGTAACTCCTGAATGGAATAACACAGTCCTTGTATCTACCTGTCAATCAACCACAGTCATTCTAATCCTTGACTATGCCTGGGTATTTGCCCACAGTTGATGCTTTGTGCTTTTTGGCCCTAAAATGATATTCAGAGTTGAAAAAATTATATCTCTGATTACCCTTACTGCATTTTTGTCATTTTGGTATTGTTTTGTTCATTAAAGTGCTCTCTATGTTTATAAATTGTATTGTGACTTTTACTGTCTTTTTATCTTTTGAAGTGTATTGACACTACTAAATGTTTCACACCCTTCCTAAGTTAAGCCCGCCTACTTTGGGCCATAGCTACCAAGGGTAGGGCTCAAGTTTCGACTACTTAAACCTTACTGAACTTAAGAAGAATAGTGCCATTATTATTTATGGTGGGCTACCGTCCACCCCCAACTAATACGCCACTTTCCCACAAACCCTATATAGTTATCAAAACCCTAAAAATTGGGTGTATCCTGTTTAAAAGTGGGAAGTGCAAACATTTAATTTTACCATGTCCATGCTCCAAAAATCTATTTTTGCTGTTGAGTACTCTGGTTGTCCTATGAAAAAAAACAGAATACAAATTAAATATTAATTTTGCTGTCTTGGGTTTGGGAACACCTGGAATTTTTTTTTTACATCTAAGTTAAAAATATATATTTATCATAAATCCAAACCAATGTTAGACCTGATAGTTTATTGAATATTTGCAAAAAGTTAACATTGTCCCTGCTTGACGTTTCTGAATGCTAATTTGCATTTGTCTGACAGCAGCTGCCCAGCCAGTGCTTGACCTTAATAAAGTATATAAACTGCTCCCAGAGCAGAAACAATGGTCTTGGTGTGGGGAGGATTTATTTTTGCCCTTGCAGGATGACCTGTTAGAGTGGACATCATATACTTGTAAAGGGCCTGCTTGTTCACCAGTAAATGTAAGATGAAACGTAGGGTAGGCAAAGTTTTCTTATCCTTACTAGGCTCACCAGAAATACAGTAAGTGGGAAGCAACCTCCATACCAGTTTTGAGTGACCATAATTGACAGAGGTACTCCTTTACCTAGGCCCTTTGGTTGGACACACAGGCTTGAAACAAAGTAAAAAAAGGTGCACTGTGGGATTGATTGCAGTAGGTCAAACAGGAACTGCTGGAAAATCAAGCTGGGTTGCCCCTGGGAATTTTTACCCCATTGGCAGCCAGGTGAGAGATAGGTGCTTTGATAAGAACCTGCCACTTTCATCTTTTAACTCTGTTGTAAGAAGCGCTGCTTCTCCCATCCAGTAGTGATGTGCATAGTATTGTACACCCTCCCTTATGGGGGGGAAGGGACTCAGAGGCAGCCCCCCTTTGGTAGAACTGATTACAGGGCGGTCATCTTCTTCCTGGCTGGTTCTGCCTGCCTAAAGAAATAAGATTACAACACACTACGGGGCAGAATTATGGAAAGTTTCACTGCACCGAGTGCAGTGCCACTTTCCCTGCACCCCTTAGCACCCCTCTACCACCCCCATTTGTGCGCCATATTTAAAATACGGCACACCATGGTACAGGGTAGGGGGTAATATCGGCATTTCTCATGACACTGTTGATGTACTCTGCAGGAGTAGCACCAAAATATTGGCACTACTCCTGCAGAGTACATAGGGTTCAATTCTAAATAATGGAAGCCCCCTTTTAATTCCTGCTCTTGTGCAGGTGTTAAAAGTGCCGTAAAAAATGGCGCTAGGAAATCTCATGAATTTCTTTATGCAATTTTTCCGGCTCCCCTAACAGGGAATGCCCCCTTTGCATACATAATGCCTGGAGCAGGCATAATGTAGCACAAAGGGTTAGAGTGGCTCAATGCATGCATAGAGCTACTCTTTAAATAAGGCACAGGGATTTCAGCCTCATTGGGCAACATTAACGTCAGAAATAACTATGTTAATGTGGCGCTAAGGCATTATAAATATGCCCCACCGTATTTTATATGGTGCTTCTTGACACCGATATTTGTAATAGAACAACCTCCTAATTTGGAATCTTTAGTTATGGACATTTTCACGTAATAACTATGATAGTTCAAAGGTGGCTGATAGATAAGTAAAGACTTGTCTTTGCCTAGATATAAAGACAGCCAGAAATCCAGAAAAAAACGGCAGATGATGCATAATATAGTCTATACTATTAACATTTATTAGACACTGACTAAGTATGATCAAAGATGCAAGCGATATAGTGATAGCCACCTGGTTTTGCATATGTAACTTCACAGAGTACTTAAACGATGGAAGAGAAAAAGATTGTCTAGCTCCAAGCGAGGGCTGATGTAGGAACAGGAGGAATTAGGGAACTGTAAGTAATTGGAGGAGAAGGAAGAAACTGAGTAATGAAGATCACTGGTAACTCACCAGGGTATTACCTCCTTTTCTTTCACCTTTGTCCCTTTCTTTACTATTGGAGGTATCCCAAAGCAACAGGCCCTTCATTAGGTTAAACAGACCTCTTTGCAAATGTACATCTTATGGAAGAATATAAGTTATTCAATCTCTACATTCATCTTAACTAGACTTGTGTTTTCATCTCTCCTTCACTCTGTGTCAACTTATAAAAACACAAAGAAATAAAATTACTCATGTATCAGCAGACACAAAAGGGAAATATAGGATTCCTAAGTGGACATTGGTCCTATAATTAGTTTACAACCAATTGCACACCATGGCGATCAATTCCAACCACTACATCTTCCTTGAGGAGCAGAACCTCCACTAGAAGCCCCAGGCGGCACCAACTCCGCCTCACTCATCGAAAGCTTGAGCATCACCGGCCTCTCTTAGCTGGTCACTGCCCCCATACATAGCACAGGAGACACACTGGACCCCAGTTTTTCCCATAACAACAGAGCCAAGTTTTCCACACCCGAGATAACATGGACTGACCACAATATCGTCCACTTCACCATCAAGGGACTGCCTGAATCCTAAACGAAAACCCCTGCCCTCCCTGCCACATCTGTAGCAAAGTCACTGAAACACCATGGATCCCCACCCTCAAAGAAGATAGACCCATCCCCACAGATACCCTTGAATACCACGTTCATTCTTCTCCAACTGGATCTCCTCAGCCACCTACACCATTGCTCCCCTGAAGAGCACCACCAACAGCAAGCCCACCAAGCAAGCCAGGTGGTTCACCCAGAACTTCTGACCCTCAGACGTCACTGCAGGAAACTAGAGAGACACTGAAGCTCCGACATGACCCCGGCCAACCTAGACTTCTTCACGTCCTCCCGCAACAGAGACCATCACTGACTCAGGAAGACCAAGAAAGAAGCACTCACCAACCGCATCGAGACAAGCACCAAGAATGCCAGAGAACACTTCAGCATTATCAGAGATTTCTCCTGCCCCTCCACCACAGAGAACAAGATCCACCCCTCCCAAACCCTCTGCAACACGCTATCAGACTAATTCCACTGCAAGATAGTCAATATCTACAGCAACTTCGAACTCTAGCCCACCGACCTCGACCACCCACACACTCCATCCCACCACTCCCCCCACTGGATCACCAAATAGAATTAACTATCTACCGAATACACCATCTGCATTATGACCTCTACACAGAGAAGTATTCAGAGCCTTTCTCACAGAACTCCTTAACCCCTTCGCTGCCAGGCCTTTTCCCCCTCCTGTGCCAGGCCCTTTTTTGCCTATTTGGGGCAGTTCGCGCTTAGGCCCTCATAACTTTTTGTCCACATAAGCTAACCAAGCCAAATTTGCGTCCTTTTTTTCCAACATCCTAGGGATTCTAAAGGTACCCAGACTTTGTGGGTTCCCCTGAACGAGGCCAAGAAATTGGCCAAAATACAGTGAAAATTTCGTTTTTTTCAAAAAAATTGGAAAAAGGGGCTGCAGAAGAAGGCTTGTGGTTTTTCCCCTGAAAATGGCATCAACAAAGGGTCTGCGGTGCTAAACTCAGCAGCTTCCCAGCTTTCAGGAACAGGCAGACTTGAATCCGAAAACCCAATTTTTCAACACAATTTTGGCATTTTACTGGGGCATACCCCATTTGTGCACTTTTTTGTGCTTTCAGCCTCCTTCCAGTCAGTGACAGGAATGGGTGTGAAACCAATGCTGGATCCCAGAAACCTAAACATTTCTGAAAAGTAGACAAAATTTTGAATTCAGCAAGGGGTCATTTGTGTAGATCCTACAAGGGTTTCCTACAGAAAATAACAGCTGAAAAAGAAAAATATTGAAATTGAGGTGAAAAAAACATCAATTTTTCTCTACGTTTTACTCTGTAACTTTTCCCTGCAATGTTAGATTATCGAAAGCAATATACCGTTACGTCTGCTGGACTCCCCTGGTTGCGGGGATATATAGGGTTTGTAGGTTCATCAAGAACCCGAGGAACCCAGAGCCAATAAATGAGCTGCACCCTGCAGTGCGTTTTCATTCTATACCGGGTATACAGCAATTCATTTGCTGAAATATAAGGAGTAAAAAATTGCTATCAAGAAAACCTTTGCATTTCCAAAAAGGGCACAAGATAAGGTGTTGAGGAGCAGTGGTTATTTGCACATCTCTGAATTCCGGGGTGACCATAGTAGCACGTGAATTACAGGGAATTTCTCAAATAGATGTCTTTTTTACACACACTCCTATATTTGGAAGGAAAAAATGTAGAGAAAGACAAGGGGCAATAGTACTTGTTTTGCTAATCTATGTTCCCCCAAGTCTCCCGATAAAAATGGTACCTCACTTGTGTGGGTAGGCCTAGCACCCGCGACAGGATATGCCCCAAAACACAACGTGGACACATCACAGAAAACAGAGCTGTTTTTAGCAAAGTGACTACCTGTAGATTTTGGCCTCTAGCTCAGCCGCCACCTAGGGAAACCTACCAAACCTGTACATTTCTGAAAACTAGAGACCTAGGGGAATCCAAGGAGGGGTGACTTGTGTGGCTCGGACCAGGTTCTGTTACCCAGAATCCTTTGCAAACCTCAAAATTTGGCTAAAAAAACACATGTTCCTCACACTTCTGTGGCAGAAAGTTCTGGAATCTGAGAGGAGCCACAAATTTCCTTCCACCCAGCGTTCCCCCACGTCTCCCGATAAAAATGATACCTCACTTGTGTGGGTAGGCCTAGCACCCGCGACAGGATATGCCCCAAAACACAACGTGGACACATCACAGAAAACAGAGCTGTTTTTAGCAAAGTGACTACCTGTAGATTTTGGCCTCTAGCTCAGCCGCAACCTAGGGAAACCTACCAAACCTGTACATTTCTGAAAACTAGAGACCTAGGGGAATCCAAGGAGGGGTGACTTGTGTGGCTCGGACCAGGTTCTGTTACCCAGAATCCTTTGCAAACCTCAAAATTTGGCTAAAAAAACACATGTTCCTCACATTTCTGTGGCAGAAAGTTCTGGAATCTGAGAGGAGCCACAAATTTCCTTCCACCCAGCGTTCCCCCACGTCTCCCGATAAAAATGATACCTCACTTGCGTGGGTAGGCCTAGCGCCGGCGACAGGAAACACCCCAAAGCGCAACGTGGACACATCCTAAATTTTGGAAAAAAACAGAGGTGTTTTTTGCGAAGTGCCTACCTGTAGATTTTGGCCTCTAGCTCAGCCGGCACCTAGGGAAACCTACCAAACCTGTGCATTTCTGAAAACTAGAGACCTAGGGGAATCCAAGGAGGGGTGACTTGCGGGGCTCGGACCAGGTTCTGTTACCCAGAATCCTTTGCAAACCTCAAAATTTGGCTAAAAAAACACATGTCCCTCACATTTCTGTGGCAGAAAGTTCTGGAATCTGAGAGGAGCCACAAATTTCCTTCCACCCAGCGTTCCCCCACGTCTCCCGATAAAAATGATACCTCACTTGTGTGGGTAGGCCTAGCGCCCGCGACAGGATATGCCCCAAAACACAACGTGGACATATCACAGAAAACAGAGCTGTTTTTAGCAAAGTGACTACCTGTAGATTTTGGCCTCTAGCTCAGCCGCCACCTAGGGAAACCTACCAAACCTGTGCATTTCTGAAAACTAGAGACCTAGGGGAATCCAAGGAGGGGTGACTTGCGGGGCTCGGACCAGGTTCTGTTACCCAGAATCCTTTGCAAACCTCAAAATTTGGCTAAAAAAACACATGTTCCTCACATTTCTGTGGCAGAAAGTTCTGGAATCTGAGAGGAGCCACAAATTTCCTTCCACCCAGCGTTCCCCCACGTCTCCCGATAAAAATGATACCTCACTTGTGTGGGTAGGCCTAGCGCCCGCGACAGGATATGCCCCAAAACACAACGTGGACATATCACAGAAAACAGAGCTGTTTTTAGCAAAGTGACTACCTGTAGATTTTGGCCTCTAGCTCAGCCGCCACCTAGGGAAACCTACCAAACCTGTGCATTTCTGAAAACTAGAGACCTAGGGGAATCCAAGGAGGGGTGACTTGCGGGGCTCAGACCAGGTTCTGTTACCCAGAATCCTTTGCAAATCTCAAAATTTGGCTAAAAAAACACATGTTCCTCACATTTCTGTGGCAGAAAGTTCTGGAATCTGAGAGGAGCCACAAATTTCCTTCCACCCAGCGTTCCCCCACGTCTCCCGATAAAAATGATACCTCACTTGTGTGGGTAGGCCTAGCGCCCGCGACAGGATATGCCCCAAAACACAACGTGGACATATCACAGAAAACAGAGCTGTTTTTAGCAAAGTGACTACCTGTAGATTTTGGCCTCTAGCTCAGCCGCCACCTAGGGAAACCTACCAAACCTGTGCATTTCTGAAAACTAGAGACCTAGGGGAATCCAAGGAGGGGTGACTTGCGGGGCTCGGACCAGGTTCTGTTACCCAGAATCCTTTGCAAATCTCCAAATTTGGCTAAAAAAACACATGTTCCTCACATTTCTGTGGCAGAAAGTTCTGGAATCTGAGAGGAGCCACAAATTTCCTTCCACCCAGCGTTCCCCCACGTCTCCCGATAAAAATGATACCTCACTTGTGTGGGTAGGCCTAGCGCCCGCGACAGGATATGCCCCAAAACACAACGTGGACACATCACAGAAAACAGAGCTGTTTTTAGCAAAGTGACTACCTGGAGATTTTGGCCTCTAGCTCAGCCGCCACCTAGGGAAACCTACCAAACCTGTACATTTCTGAAAACTAGAGACCTAGGGGAATCCAAGGAGGGGTGACTTGTGTGGCTCGGACCAGGTTCTGTTACCCAGAATCCTTTGCAAACCTCAAAATTTGGCTAAAAAAACACATGTCCCTCACATTTCTGTGGCAGAAAGTTCTGGAATCTGAGAGGAGCTACAAATTTCCTTCCACCCAGCGTTCCCCCAAGTCTCCCGATAAAAATGATACCTCACTTGCGTGGGTAGGCCTAGCGCCGGCGACAGGAAACACCCCAAAGCGCAACGTGGACACATCCTAAATTTTGGAAAAAAACAGAGGTGTTTTTTGCAAAGTGCCTACCTGTAGATTTTGGCCTCTAGCTCAGCCGGCACCTAGGGAAACCTACCAAACCTGTGCATTTCTGAAAACTAGAGACCTAGGGGAATCCAAGGAGGGGTGACTTGCGGGGCTCGGACCAGGTTCTGTTACCCAGAATCCTTTGCAAACCTCAAAATTTGGCTAAAAACACACATGTTACTCACATTTCTGTGGCAGAAAGTTCTAGAATCTGAGAGGAGCCACAAATTTCCTTCTACCCAGCGTTCCCCCAAGTCTCCCGATAAAAATGATACCTCACTTGTGTGGGTAGGACTAGCGCCCACGAAAGGAAAGGGCCCAAAACACAACGTGGACACATCACATTTTTTTATGAAAAGCAGTGCCTACCTGTGGATTTTGGCCTGTAGCTCAGCCGACACCTGAGGAAACCTAGCAAACCAGTGCATTTTTGAAAACTAGAAACCCAGGGGAATCCAAGATGGGGTGACTTGCGGGGCTCTGACCAGGTTATGTTACCCAGAATCCTTTGCAAACATCAAAATTTGGCCCAAAAAACACTTTTTCCTCTCATTTCGGTGACAGAAAGTTCTGGAATCTGAGAGGAGCCACAAATTTCCTTCCACCCAGCGTTCCCCTAAGTCTCTCGATAAAAATGGTACATCACTTCTGTGGGTAGGCCTAGCGCCCACAAAAGGAAATAGCCCAAAACACAACGTGGAAACAACATATTTTTTCGCAGAAAACAGAGGTGTTTTTTGCAAGGTGCCTACCTGTGGTGTTTGGCCTGTAGCTCAGCCGGCCCCAGGGGGTGGGGGGGGGCAGAAATGCCCTAAAATAAATTTGCCCCCCAACCCCCACCCTCCCCCGCCGGGAGCGACCCTTGCCTACGGGGTCGCTCCCCCTGCGTGACATTGGCACCAAAAAACAAATCCCCGGTGCCTAGTGGTTTCTGCCCCCTTGGGGGCAGGTTGACCTAAACTCAGCTAATCTGCCCCCAAGGGGGGCAGAAATGGCCTAAATACAATTTGTCCCCCAGGGGAGCGACTTTTGCCTGATGGGTCGCTCCCCATCTCTAAAAAAAAGAAACAACAACAACAAAAAAAACACAAAAAAAAAATTGCCCTGGCGCCTAGAGTGTTCTGCCCCCCCCCCCCCGGGGGCAGTTCGGCCTAATAGGCCGATCTGACCCCCGGGGGGGCAGAAATGGCCTAAAATAAATTTGCCCCCCCGGGAGCGACCCTTGCCTACGGGGTCGCTCCCCCTGCGTGACATTGGCGCCAAAAAACAAATCCCCGGTGCCTAGTGATTTCTGCCCCCTTGGGGGCAGATTGACCTAAAATTGGCCAATCTGCCCCCAGGGGGGCAGAAATGGTCTAAATACAATTTGCCCCCCCAGGGGAGCGACCCTTGCCTGATGGGTCGCTCCCCATCTCTAAAAAAAGAAACAACAACAACAAAAAAAACACAAAAAAAAAATTGCCCTGGCGCCTAGAGTGTTCTGCCCCCCCCCCCGGGGGCAGTTCGGCCTAATAATAGGCCGATCTGTCCCCCGGGGGGGCAGAAATGGCCTAAAATAAATTTGCCCCCCCAACTCCCCCCCCCCCCGGAGCGACCCTTGCCTACGGGGTCGCTCCCCCTGCGTGACATTGGCGCCAAAAAACAAATTCCCGGTGCCTAGTGATTTCTGCCCCCTTGGGGGCAGATTGACCTAAAATTGGCCAATCTGCCCCCAGGGGGGCAGAAATGGTCTAAATACAATTTGCCCCCCCAGGGGAGTGACCCTTGCCTGATGGGTCGCTCCCCATCTCTAAAAAAAGAAACAACAAAAAAAAAAAAAAAAAAAAAAAAATTGCCCTGGCGCCTAGAGTGTTCTGCCCCCCCCCCCCGGGGGCAGTTCGGCCTAATAATAGGCCGATCTGTCCCCCGGGGGGGCAGAAATGGCCTAAAATAAATTTGCACCCCTAACCCCCACCCCCCCCCCCCCGGGAGCGACCCTTGCCTACGGGGTCGCTCCCCCTGCGTGACATTGGCGCCAAAAAACAAATCCCCGGTGCCTAGTGGTTTCTGCCCCCTTGGGGGCAGATTGACCTAAAATTGGCCAATCTGCCCCCAGGGGGGCAGAAATGGTCTAAATACAATTTGCCCCCCCCAGGGGAGCGACCCTTGCCTGATGGGTCGCTCCCCATCTCTAAAAAAAGAAACAACAAAAAAAAAACACACACAAAAAAAATTGCCCTGGCGCCTAGAGTGTTCTGCCCCCCCCCGGGGGCAGTTCGGCCTAATAATAGGCCGATCTGTCCCCCGGGGGGGCATAAATGGCCTAAAATAAATTTGCCCCCCCCAACCCCCAACCCCCCCCCCCCCCCGGGAGCGACCCTTGCCTACGGGGTCGCTCCCCCTGCGTGACATTGGCGCCAAAAAACAAATCCCCGGTGCCTAGTGGTTTCTGCCCCCTTGGGGGCAGATTGACCTAAAATCGGCCAATCTGCCCCCAGGGGGGCAGAAATGGTCTAAATACAATTTGCCCCCCAGGGGAGCGACCCTTGCCTGATGGGTCGCTCCCCATCTCTAAAAAAAAAAAAAAGAACAAAAAATAAAAACACAAAAAAAACATTTGCCCTGGCGCCTAGAGGTTTCTTCCCCCCCTGGGGGCAGATCGGCCTAATAATAGGCCGATCTGCCCCCAGGGGGGGCAGAAATGGCCTAAAATAAATTCCCCTCCCCCCCAGGGAGCGACCCTTGCCTAAGTGGTCGCTCCCTTTGCGTGAAATTCACGCAAAGAAAAAACTCCCTGGTGTCTAGTGGTTTCTACCCCCCTTGGGGGCAGATTGGCCTCATCAAAATAGGCCAATCTGCCCCCAAGGGGGGCAGAAATGGGCAAAATATAATTTTCCCCCAAGGGGAGCGACCCTTGCCTAAGGGGTCGCTCCCCACCAAAAAAAAAAAAAATGAAACAAAAAAAATAAAAATGGTCCCTGGTGCCTAGAGGTTTCTGCCCCCCCTGGGGGCAGATCGGCCTAATAGTAGGCCGATCTGCCCCCAGGGGGGGCAGAAAAGGCCTTCCCGAAAATATGCCCCCCTGGGAGCGACCCTTGCCCAAGGGGTCGCTCCCTTTTGTCAATAACAATAAAAAATAAAAAAAATCCCTGGTGTCTAGTGGTTTCTACCCCCCTTGGGGGCAGATTGGCCTCATCAAAATAGCAGAGCTTCCAGCGCGACGAGGGAGGCCCCTGTGACACATCAGCGCGCGCGCGCGCGCTGACGTCACAGGGGGGGGTGGGGGGGGTCGGGGGTGGAAGGGGAAGGTCTTCCCCTTCCATCCCCGACTTGGGGGGGGAAGGGGGGTGCACGGGGGGCGCGCTAGCGCGCCCCCAAGTTCCCCTGTGCCATGGACGAGATGATCTCGTCCAAGGCACAGGGGAACTGTAGCCTTGGACGAGATCATCTCGTCCAAGGCACAGAAGAGGTTAACACCATCTCCCACCACACTCTCATCACCAGACTCCACAGCATTGGCGCTGTCCTTTGGATCTCCTCCTTCCTCTCTGGCTGAACACAGATTATCCTCCTCCCTCTCCTCCCAGGGCTTCTCACTATGCCCCACCCTCTTCAATACCTATATGACTCCACTTACAGACATCTTACACACTCACAGACTCAAAATCATTTCCTACGCTGACAACACCCAGCTCATCCAATTCCTAACAGGTGACACTGCCACCACACTAAACAACTTCCAAAACACCAAGACAGAAATCACCACTTGTATGAGGACCAAATGCCTCAATCGAAATTTTGACAACACAGAGATCTTCATCTTCGGGAACAAGCCGTCCTTCTGGTAAGACACGTGGTCACCCACCACCCTCAGTCCCCCACCCACAACCACTCCCACTGACCACACATGCAGCATCAGGATTATCCTGGATAACCAACTGATCATGAAGCAACAGATCCACACTGTCTCATCTGCCTGCTTCACATCCTCCTTATGCTCTGCCAGATTTTTTGATGGATCCCCATCTCTAACATGAAAACAATCACTCAGTCCCTCATTTCAAACCAGCTTGACTATAGCAACAAGACTTTGCAGGAACCACAAAACAGCTCATGAACCTCCTCCAAACCATCAGAACGTGGCAGCAAGATTTTTACTCAACTTTCACAGAAGAACTAGCATCACTCCACGCTTCAGGGGCCTCCACTGGCTCTCCGTCCAGCAAAGATGCCTTTTCAACCTTCTCACACATGCATACAAGGCCCTCCACAATGTTGGACCCACCTAAATCAATAATCTCCTCACATTCCACCAACCAACTTGAGAACTCCATTTATCCTCCCTCACCCAAGCTCACTCCCCTGCATCTGCTGCAAATGCTTCAGAGGTCGGTCCTTCTCCCATCTCAACGCCAGGTCCTGGAACTACTACCTCACCCTTCACCTGTGTACCCTTACTTCTCTGAAGGACTGCAGAAAACAGCATAAGGCTTGGCTTTCTACCACCGTTGCCAGCCGACAAGGCCCTCAGCATCCCTTCAGCACCTGGACATCCCCCGGGATAACAAGCTGTGAGAAAGTAGCCTCTTTCTAGCTTTGTTACCCCCACTTTAGGCCTGTTTGTGAGTGTATGTCAGGGTGTTTTCACTGTCTCACTGGGATCCTGCCAGCCAGGGCCCAGTGCTCATAGTGAAAACCCTATGTTTTCAGTATGTTTGTTATGTGTCACTGGGACCCTGCTAGTCAGGACCCCAGTGCTCATAAGTTTGTGGCCTATATGTATGTGTTCCCTGTGTGGTGCCTAACTGTCTCACTGAGGCTCTGCTAACCAGAACCTCAGTGGTTATGCTCTCTCATTTCTTTCTAAATTGTCACTAACAGGCTAGTGACCAATTCTACCAATTTACATTGGCTTACTGGAACACCCTTATAATTCCCTAGTATATGGTACTGAGGTACCAGGGGATTGGGGTTCCAGGAGATCCCTATGGGCTGCAGCATTTCTTTTGCCACCCGTAGGGAGCTCTGACAATTCTTACACAGGCCTGCCACTGCAGCCTGAGTGAAATAACGTCCACGTTATTTCACAGCCATTTTACACTGCACTTAAGTAACTTATAAGTCACCTATATGTCTAACCTTTACCTGGTAAAGGTTAGGTGCAAAATTACTTATTGTGAGGGTACCCTGGCACTAGCCAAGGTGCCCCCACATTGTTCAGAGCCAATTCCCTGAACTTTGTGAGTGCGGGGACACCATTACACGCGTGCACTACATATAGGTCACTACCTATATGTAGCTTCACAATGGTAACTCCGAATATGGCCATGTAACATGTCTATGATCATGGAATTGCCCCCTCTATGCCATCCTGGCATAGTTGGCACAATCCCATGATCCCAGTGGTCTGTAGCACAGACCCTGGTACTGGCAAACTGCCCTTCCTGGGGTTTCACTGCAGCTGCTGCTGCTGCCAACCCCTCAGACAGGCATCTGCCCTCCTGGGGTCCAGCCAGGCCTGGCCCAGGATGGCAGAACAAAGAACTTCCTCTGAGAGAGGGTGTGACACCCTCTCCCTTTGGAAAATGGTGTGAAGGCAGGGGAGGAGTAGCCTCCCCCAGCCTCTGGAAATGCTTTCTTGGGCACAGATGTGCCCAATTCCGCATAAGCCAGTCTACACCGGTTCAGGGGACCCCTTAGCCCTGCTCTGGCGCGAAACTGGACAAAGGAAAGGGGAGTGACCACTCCCCTGACCTACACCTCCCCTGGGAGGTGTCCAGAGCTCCTCCAGTGTGCTCCAGACCTCTGCCATCTTGGAAACAGAGGTGCTGCTGGCACACTGGACTGCTCTGAGTGGCCAGTGCCACCAGGTGACGTCAGAGACTCCTTGTGATAGGCTCCTTCAGGTGTTGCTAGCCTATCCTCTCTCCTAGGTAGCCAAACCCTCTTTTCTGGCTATTTAGGGTCTCTGTCTCTGGGGAAACTTTAGATAACGAATGCAAGAGCTCATCCGAGTTCCTCTGCATCTCTCTCTTCACCTTCTGCCAAGGAATCGACTGCTGACCGCGCTGGAAGCCTGCAAACCTGCAACATAGTAGCAAAGACGACTACTGCAACTCTGTAACGCTGATCCTGCCGCCTTCTCGACTGTTTTCCTGCTTGAGCATGCTGTGGGGGTAGTCTGCCTCCTCTCTGCACCAGAAGCTCCGAAGAAATCTCCCGTGGGTCGACGGAATCTTCCCCCTGCAACCGCAGGCACCAAAAAGCTGCATTACCGGTCCCTTGGGTCTCCTCTCAGCACGACGAGCGAGGTTCCTCGAATCCAGCGACTCTGTCCAAGTGACCCCCACAGTCCAGTGACTCTTCAGCCCAAGTTTGGTGGAGGTAAGTCCTTGCCTCACCTCGCTGGGCTGCATTGCTGGGAACCGCGTCTTTTGCAGCTACTCTGGCCCCTGTGCACTTCCGGTGGAAATCCTTTGTGCACAGCCAAGCCTGGGTCCACGGCACTCTAACCTGCATTGCACGACTTTCTAAGTTGGTCTCCGGCGACATGGGACTCCTTTGTGCGACTTCGGGTGAGCACCATTTCACGCATCTTCATAGTGCCTGTTTCTGGCACTTCTCCAGGAGCTACCTGCTGCTGAGAGGGCTCCTTGTCTTGCACGACGTCCCCTCTCTCTCCTGGTCCAATTTGCGACCTCCTGGTCCCTCCAGGGCCACAGCAGCGTTCAAAAACGCTAACGGCATGATTTGCAGCTAGCAAGGCTTGTTGGCATTCTTTCGGCGAAAAAATAGTTCTGCACGACTCTCCATGGCGAGAGGGATCCGTCCACCGAAGGGGAAGTCTCTAGCCCTTTTCGTTTCTGCAGAAACCTCAGCTTCTTCTGTCCAGTTGAAGCTTCTTTGCATCCACAGCTGGCATTTCCTGGGCATATGCCCATCTCTGACTTGCTTGTGACTTTTGGACTTGGTCCCCTTGTTCCACAGGTACCCTAGATTGGAAATCCACAGTTGTTGCATTGTTGGTTTGTGTCTTTCCTGCATTATTCCTCTAACATGACTTCTTTGTCCTTAGGGGAACTTTGGTGCACTTTGCACTCACTTTTCAGGGTCCTGGGGAATGTTATTTTTCTAACTCTCACTATTTTCTAATAGTCCCAGCGACCCTCTACAAGGTCACATAGGTTTGGGGTCCATTCGTGGTTCGCATTCCACTTTTGGAGTATATGGTTTGTGTTGCCCCTATCTCTATGTTTCCCCATTGCATCCTATTGTAACTATACATTGTTTGCACTGTTTTCTAAGACTATACTGCATATTTTTGCTATTGTGTATATATATCTTGTGTATATTTCCTATCCTCTCACTGAGGGTACACTCTAAGATACTTTGGCATATTGTCATAAAAATAAAGTACCTTTGTTTTTAGTATAACTGTGTATTGTGTTTTCTTATGATATTGTGCATATGACACTAAGTGGTACTGTAGTAGCTTCACACGTCTCCTAGTTCAGCCTAAGCTGCTCTGCTAAGCTACCATTATCTATCAGCCTAAGCTGCTAGACACCCTATACACTAATAAGGGATAACTGGGCCTGGTGCAAGGTGCAAGTACCCCTTGGTACTCACTACAAGCCAGTCCAGCCTCCTACATTGGTTGTGCAGTGGTGGGATAAGTGCTTTGAGACTACTTACCACTCTTGTCATTGTACTTTTCATAAAAGAAAAATATACAAAACAAGGTCAGTGTATATACACATAGCCAAAAAGTTTTGCATTTCCTCTTTTCACTCTTTTCTAAGTGCTGAAAAGTACTTCTAAACTTTCAAAAAGTTCTTAAAAGTTTAAAAAGTTTTTTTTCTGTCTTTCTAAAAAGTTCTGAAAACTTTTTTCTCTTTTTCTATCACTTTAACTCTCTCTAAAAATGTCTGGCACAGGCCAAAATGTTGATCTGTCCAAACTTGCATATGACCACCTTAGCTGGAAAGGAGCAAGGAGTCTCTGTGTAGAGAGAGGTTTGAGTGTAGGGATGAATCCTTCCTTGGAACTGTTACTTAACATGCTTAGAGAACAAGATAAGGCTATAGGTGCCCCATCTGTTGAAAAAGTACCTAATAGTTCCCAATCTGATTCAGGGACTCCCACAGGAAAAGATTCAGGAAAGAAACTTCCTAGCCTGCCCATTACTAGACAGTCTAGCATAGTTGGTAATGATGGAGAGCCACACCATACAAATAGTGTTGTCTCACATCATAGCAAAAGCATTTATTCTCACCATACTGGTAGTGATGTTTCTGTTAGCCAAGCTGTTAGGGCAGCTTCTGTAAGGGACAGGTCTCCTTCTGTCAATTCCCATCATACCTCTATATCTAGGAATGTCCCTCCCACCAACCCTGATGACAGAATGTTAGAGAGGGAACTCAATAAGTTGAGGGTGGAACAAACCAGACTGAAGCTTAAAAAGCAACAGCTGGATTTGGATAGACAGTCTTTAGAAATAGAGAGGGAAAGACAGAAGTTGGGTTTAGAAACCCATGGTGGCAGCAGCAGTATTCCCCATAGTCATCCTGCAAAAGAGCATGATTCCAGGAATCTGCACAAGATAGTTCCCCCTTATAAGGAGGGGGATGACATTAACAAGTGGTTTGCTGCACTTGAGAGGGCCTGTGTTGTACAGGATGTCCCTCAAAGGCAGTGGGCTGCTATCCTATGGCTATCATTTAGTGGAAAAGGTAGGGATAGGCTCCTTACTGTGAAAGAAAGTGATGCCAATAATTTTACAGTTCTTAAGAATGCACTCCTGGATGGTTATGGCTTAACCACTGAACAATACAGGATAAAGTTCAGAGAGACCAAAAAGGAGTCTTCACAAGACTGGGTTGATTTCATTGACCATTCAGTGAAGGCCTTGGAGGGGTGGTTACATGGCAGTAAAGTTACTGATTATGAAAGCCTGTATAACACAATCCTGAGAGAGCATATACTTAATAATTGTGTGTCTGATTTGTTGCACCAGTACCTGGTAGACTCTGATCTGACCTCTCCCCAAGAATTGGGAAAGAAGGCAGACAAATGGGTCAGAACAAGGGTGAACAGAAAAGTTCATACAGAGGGTGACAAAGATGGCAATAAGAAGAAAGATGGTGAAAAATCTCAAGATAAGCATGGGGATAAGGGTAAAACCAAAGATCCCACTTCAAATCTTAAACACTCTTCAGAGGGTGGGGATAAAACAAATTCTTCCTCTTCTTCTCAACCCACACACATTAGAAAGCCTTGGTGCTTTGTGTGTAAAAAGGGGATAAGGGGATAAGTCCTGTCCAGGTAAAACCCCTGAGCCTACCACCACTAATACATCAAGCTCTAGTGCCCCTAGCAGTAGTGGTACTAGTGGTGGGACTGCTGGCAACAGTCAAGCAAAGGGTGTAGTTGGGTTCACTTATGGGTCCATCATAGAAACTGGGGTAGTCAGTCCCAAGACAGTTTCTGTCACACCTAGTGGCATTGGCCTTGCCACACTGGCTGCTTGTCCCCTTACAATGGATAAGTACAGGCAGACAGTTTCAATAAATGGTGTTGAGGCCTTGGCCTACAGGGACACAGGTGCCAGTATCACTTTGGTGACTGAAAACCTAGTGCACCCTGATCAACACATCATTGGACAACAGTATAAGATTATTGATGTCCATAACTCCACTAAGTTTCTTCCCTTAGCTGTAATTCAGTTTAGTTGGGGTGGAGTTACTGGCCCTAAGCAGGTGGTGGTATCACCTAGCTTACCTGTAGACTGTCTCTTAGGTAATGACCTAGAGGCCTCAGGTTGGGCTGATGTAGAGTTTTATGCCCATGCAGCCATGCTGGGCATCCCAGAGGAATTGTTCCCTCTCATTTCTACTGAAATGAAAAAGCAAAGGAGAGAAGGCCTGAAAACTCAGGATCCCTCTCCATCAACAGGTAAAAAGGGTATCACAGTATCCCCTAACCACCCTACCATTCAGGATACCATTCCTGTGGTGGGAGAAACCTCTCCTGGGGTGGCACCTGTTCCAAGAGAATCATCAGTTGGCAAAACTGTACTCCCTGAGGTGGAAGTACCTCTCTGTGGGATAACTAACATTGGTGAGAAAAAGAGCACCATTTTAGTTAACATGGAGCATCCCTCCAACCCTCCCAGAGAAACTTTAGTGCAGAAACCCTGCACTACCTCACAACACTTAGGACAGCATCCCTGCCCTAGTGTGGAGCTCATAGGACAGCATCCCTGCCCTGCTCCAACTCAAGAGAAACAGCATCCCTGTTCTCTCTTCCAGCCATATGGACAAAGTTTTTGCCCAGCTATGGCTTTTCTGAGACAGCATCCCTGTCTGGCATTTCCATCATTACAAATAGGTTCAGTGGACAATTCCCACTACTCTAAACTAAAACTTACTGATAGAAACTCTGAAAATACATCTTCACATTGTTGCTTAGCTAAAAAACTTCAAACAGGGTAGTTTACATCCCCCCAGGGAAGTAACCATATAGTGGATGATAAAGGGAGTAACCAGTCTATTGCAGAGCTACTCTCTACTTATCACCACTTAGACAATAAAGTCTCAACTGGCCAAGGTTAGCCTTATTGTCCTTCATTTGGGGGGGGGGGGTTGTGTGAGAAAGTAGCCTCTTTCTAGCCTTGTTACCCCCACTTTAGGCCTGTTTGTGAGTGCATGTCAGGGTGTTTTCACTGTCTCACTGGGATCCTGCCAGCCAGGGCCCAGTGCTCATAGTGAAAACCCTATGTTTTCAGTATGTTTGTTATGTGTCACTGGGACCCTGCTAGTCAGGACCCCAGTGCTCATAAGTTTGTGGCCTATATGTATGTGTTCCCTGTGTGGTGCCTAACTGTCTCACTGAGGCTCTGCTAACCAGAACCTCAGTGGTTATGCTCTCTCATTTCTTTCTAAATTGTCACTAACAGGCTAGTGACCAATTCTACCAATTTACATTGGCTTACTGGAACACCCTTATAATTCCCTAGTATATGGTACTGAGGTACCCAGGGTATTGGGGTTCCAGGAGATCCCTATGGGCTGCAGCATTTCTTTTGCCACCCATAGGGAGCTCTGACAATTCTTACACAGGCCTGCCACTGCAGCCTGAGTGAAATAATGTCCACGTTATTTCACAGCCATTTTACACTGCACTTAAGTAACTGATAAGTCACCTATATGTCTAACCTTTACCTGGTAAAGGTTAGGTGCAAAGTTACTTAGTGTGAGGGTACCCTGGCACTAGCCAAGGTGCCCCCACATTGTTCAGAGCCAATTCCCTGAACTTTGTGAGTGCGGGGACACCATTACACGCGTGCACTACATATAGGTCACTACCTATATGTAGCTTCACAATGGTAACTCCGAATATGGCCATGTAACATGTCTATGATCATGGAATTGCCCCCTCTATGCCATCCTGGCATAGTTGGCACAATCCCATGATCCCAGTGGTCTGTAGCACAGACCCTGGTACTGCCAAACTGCCCTTCCTGGGGTTTCACTGCAGCTGCTGCTGCTGCCAACCCCTCAGACAGGCATCTGCCCTCCTGGGGTCCAGCCAGGCCTGGCCCAGGATGGCAGACCAAAGAACTTCCTCTGAGAGAGGGTGTGACACCCTCTCCCTTTGGAAAATGGTGTGAAGGCAGGGGAGGAGTAGCCTCCCCCAGCCTCTGGAAATGCTTTCTTGGGCACAGATGTGCCCAATTCTGCATAAGCCAGTCTACACCGGTTCAGGGGACCCCTTAGCCCTGCTCTGGCGCGAAACTGGACAAAGGAAAGGGGAGTGACCACTCCCCTGACCTACACCTCCCTTGGGAGGTGTCCAGAGCTCCTCCAGTGTGCTCCAGACCTCTGCCATCTTGGAAACAGAGGTGCTGCTGGCACACTGGACTGCTCTGAGTGGCCAGTGCCACCAGGTGACGTCCGAGACTCCTTGTGATAGGCTCCTTCAGGTGTTGCTAGCCTATCCTCTCTCCTAGGTAGCCAAACCCTCTTTTCTGGCTATTTAGGGTCTCTGTCTCTGGGGAAACTTTAGATAACGAATGCAAGAGCTCATCCGAGTTCCTCTGCATCTCTCTCTTCACCTTCTGCCAAGGAATCGACTGCTGACCGCGCTGGAAGCCTGCAAACCTGTAACATAGTAGCAAAGACGACTACTGCAACTCTGTAATGCTGATCCTGCCGCCTTCTCGACTGTTTTCCTGCTTGTGCATGCTGTGGGGGTAGTCTGCCTCCTCTCTGCACCAGAAGCTCCGAAGAAATCTCCCGTGGGTCGACGGAATCTTCCCCCTGCAACCGCAGGCACCAAAAAGCTGCATTACCGGTCCCTTGGGTCTCCTCTCAGCACGACGAGCGAGGTCCCTCGAATCCAGCGACTCTGTCCAAGTGACCCCCACAGTCCAGTGACTCTTTAGCCCAAGTTTGGTGGAGGTAAGTCCTTGCCTCACCTCGCTGGGCTGCATTGCTGGGAACCGCGACTTTTGCAGCTACTCCGGCCCCTGTGCACTTTCGGCGGAAATCCTTTGTGCACATCCAAGCCTGGGTCCACGGCACTCTAACCTGCATTGCACGACTTTCTAAGTTGGTCTCCGGCGACGTGGGACTCCTTTGTGCGACTTCGGGTGAGCACAGTTTCACGCATCTTCGTAGTGCCTGTTTCTGGCACTTCTCTGGGAGCTACCTGCTGCTGAGAGGGCTCCTTGTCTTGCTCGTCGTCCCCTCTCTCTTCTGGTCCAATTTGCGACCTCCTGGTCCCTCCAGGGCCACAGCAGCGTCCAAAAACGCTAACCACATGATTTGCAGCTAGCAAGGCTTGTTTGCGTTCTTTCGGCGGCAAAACACTTCTGCACAACTCTCCACGGCGAGAGGGATCCGTCCACCGAAGGGGATGTCTCTAGCCCTTTTCGTTCCTGCAGAAACCTCAGCTTCTTCTGTCCAGTTGAAGCTTCTTTGCATCCACAGCTGGCATTTCCTGGGCATATGCCCATCTCCGACTTGCTTGTGACTTTTGGACTTGGTCCCCTTGTTCCACAGGTACCCTAGATTGGAAATCCACAGTTGTTGCATTGTTGGTTTGTGTCTTTCCTGCATTATTCCTCTAACATGACTTCTTTGTCCTTAGGGGAACTTTGGTGCACTTTGCACTCACTTTTCAGGGTCCTGGGGAGGGTTATTTTTCTAACTCTCACTATTTTCTAATAGTCCCAGCGACCCTCTACAAGGTCACATAGGTTTGGGATCCATTCGTGGTTCGCATTCCACTTTTGGAGTATATGGTTTGTGTTGCCCCTATCCCTATGTTTCCCCATTGCATCCTATTGTAACTATACATTGTTTGCACTGTTTTCTAAGACTATACTGCATATTTTTGCTATTGTGTATATATATCTTGTGTATATTTCCTATCCTCTCACTGAGGGTACACTCTAAGATACTTTGGCATATTGTCATAAAAATAAAGTACCTTTATTTTTCGTATAACTGTGTATTGTGTTTTCTTATGATATTGTGCATATGACACTAAGTGGTACTGTAGTAGCTTCACACGTCTCCTAGTTCAGCCTAAGCTGCTCTGCTAAGCTACCATTATCTATCAGCCTAAGCTGCTAGACACCCTATACACTAATAAGGAATAACTGGGCCTGGTGCAAGGTGCAAGTACCCCTTGGTACTCACTACAAGCCAGTCCAGCCTCCTACACAAGCTCACACTCTACAAGGCCTTGATTGATTGATTGATTGATTGAGTGATTGAAAGGATAACTTAGAACCCTGAGCAAAATGTCCGTGGAATGACACAAAATTTGAAAAAGAGGACAAAGTAGCAGTTCTACAGATATTCAGGATGCAATGATGGTTTGTCTTCTCTTTTCATAGGTCCAAAATGAATGAATAGACTGTCAGTTTCTAAACTTTGCTGACCTTGTGCGAGATTTCAAGATCTCTTACCACATCTAAGAGGCATGATAATGGATGAGTGGTATTCTCACCCTGTTGTATTTCAGGGAGATACATCTCTTGGCACTGTGGAAAGTAATATTGATCTTTGGGATAACATTTAGAAAGGGCTATTCTGTCATTGAAAATCTTGAAAAAAGAATGATGACAGGCTAAACTATTTAGCTCCCCTAATCTCCTCACAATGGTTATGGCAACCAGAAAGTACCCCTTCAGAATGAGGAACTTAATTAAAATACCTCCTTTAAAGGGCAATAATGATGTTTCTGGAGGTGAGAGGGAACTAGAGAGATGTCTAAGAAGGGAAAGTGGGTTGAACTCTAGGGTTGAGGATTTTAAAACTAACTTCTGATTAGCTTAGAAATCATCTGCTATAGTGAAGAATGTTTATTGCTGTCTGGTTGTACAGGAGCGCCCCACCAACCCAGACTGCTGGCATCTGTATTTAGAACCCACAGATTAGGATATGCAGAAAGGATTCGTCTATGGAGAGGTGAAGTCATCAACCACCAATGAAGACATTCTTGAGCTGACATAGCCATAGGACTTGACTATGCATAAGCCTTGTGAACAGGTTGCCATTGGACCGGAATGTGACAACCCAGTTGGCCCAGATGGAGCTGTGACCATGCACTATGCTGAGTGTTGCTGCCTAGGATAAAAATGGGACAAAGAAAATGAGAAAGGGTCCTTTCTCCCTGCTATTTGGGCATATCCAGACAAAACCAAGGGCAGACTCCTACCATATTTCCCTGGATCAACAGACACTCTGCTGCTGTAGCTTCTGTTTCCCAATCAAATACTGTACCAGATACTTCAACTTGATCCTTTTGGAATCTGGAAGGACTAATCCTTGGACTGTATTGAATACTGCCCCTGAATGCTCCAGTCTCCAAATTGGTAGACAAAGCAGTTGTGGTTCGTTCGTCAAAAATCTAAATGTGTAGAGAGTCCGTACCATCAAGATTGTGTCCTCTATGGGCTAGTCTTGAGAGGGATCCTGGATTAGCAGGTCATTCAGATAGGGATGGCCTATTATTCCACACAATAGAGGAGATCTACTACCAGAACTAGCACTTTTAAGAAGATTTTGGGGTAAGAATTCAGACAGAATGAGACCATCCAGAACTGCCAATGGTGGCTCTACACTGCAAACCTGAGTATTTTCTAGTAATTTCTGAGAAACCGAAGCTACAGAAACATGTACTTAAGCCTCAGGTAAATTGAGTTTTGTAAAACAGTTTTCATAAGAAATTAATGAAGTGAGCTCTTGGAGGGTATTCATCTTGAAGTGTATAGTTTGGTCAGAAATTGGAGATCTATTATAATCCGGTATTCGACTGAGATCTTCTTGGCAAGAAATACCTTTGAACAGAAACCATAAAATGGGACTTTGGTTATGGTTTTTTTTCCAAATGTGAGGAGATGCAATGCTGTTCTCTTTATAATCTCTGAAAGCCAAAGAATTTGTATGAAGTTTGAGTATTGAATCTCTGATGACACCTATAACATACACTTGGGAGACAATTTGCAGAACCCATTTGTTGAAGATCCATTACTTCCAAATGTCCTGAAACTTGAGAAGGTAAGCTGAGGATCAAAAGACATCCCAGCTTAGTCAAGAGCTCTTTCTTGAATCCTCTTTACAACCAGGTTGGCAAAATGAAGTGCTTTATTGGAATCTTTAGGTTGAAAGCAGACTTAGTTCTGGTGAAAACCCAATCTTTTTCTACTAAAATGGTTAAGTTTTTTCCTGCCTCCTTCCCAAGATTTGTGCCTGTGGTGGAAAGATTGAGTGTGGTTCTTCCTGTTTAATTAATGTTTTAGTGCCGCCTCCAACTCTTCGTCAGAAAGCCTGTCCACAACTAACATGCCTAACAGTGACCAGGGGCCTTGTTCCGTCTCGGCGTGGTTCAGAGATATTCTTTTCTCTACAGAGCTAGCTGAAACATTTGAAGTGTGGATCTTGTTTCTCCATGACTAGGAGATAGGGTGCATGTGATTAAAGTACCTTATGTGATTACTGTGGGGCCACTCTGCAGTCCACTTGGACCTCTGGCATTTGTGGCCCACTTTGTTTTGTGGGTGTCTCCTCCAAAAGGTTATTTTCCTGATGATGACCCTATTCTAAAATTAAGAGGGGTCAAAATGTTAACATTTTCACTATGAACTGATTTGCTAAAATAATGATCTAAAGACTTTATCTATACATTATTTCCAGGAATGTATATATGTTGTATAGCACTGATGCACATTTTCACCTAATCAACTGCACTGCACGATTACACAATTTTTAGAGCACCTATGGTTTTTACTATACTTCTTTGAGTAGATGTTTCAAAAGAAATACTTGCTGTTAATAAACTTGCTCAAAAATCTAACTTATCATGTGTGAGTTAATGTATGATTTTTATCATGGAAATCTAGGGTTATTCGTCCCCCTTCAGGACCAATTGTGTTCTATGTAGAGTATTACCAAAAAAAGTCATTCTTGGACAGAAAGTTTCTGAACTGGCTCGATGTTCCAGCCTCTGCGGCATAAGTGGCTTCTTTTATGTTATGTGATGTATATTTGTATAGAGCACATCTCACCCGGAGGGTGCCCTGGAGCACAAGGAGGAGCGTAATGAGCCAGGCCATTGTTGGTGTTAGGTAAAGAACCAGGTCTTTAATTCCTTCAGGAAATGCAAGAACTGAGGAGGAGTCTGATGTTGAGAGACAAGTCAACAAGATTTAGGAGTGAGGTAAGAGAAAGCGCAATTACCCAATCTAGTTCTGCACATGTATTGTGTGTGTGCAAGGTAGGAGTCCAGTTGAGCAGAGATGTCTTCTAAATTTGTGGACGTTTATGACGTTTTTCAGGTATGTGGGGATAATGGTATGCAAGGCTTTGTAAGTGTGTAAGGAGTTTGATAAGTGTTTGTTTATGAATTGGGAGCTAGTTAAGCCCTTTGAGGTGTGAAGTAATGTGAGTGTGAGGTGGGAGGTTGAGGGTGCTGAATTTTGCATGGTCTGAAGTAGATTCCAACATAGAGTACATTGCTCTAATCCTGGTTGCAGGTGATGAGAACTTGAGAGACGATTCTTGGCGTGTTAATAGGGAGACATTTGAAGATCTTCTGAGGCATCTTGTTTGTGTGAGAGTAGGAAAGCCACTAGTTGGAGTTCCAGAGCGAGGTGTCGCTGCAACATATTGCAACAAATTGCTAGTTCCGACTTGTCTGTGATAAGCTTGAGGCAGCTGGTCTTCATCTGCTCATGCAGGCAGAGAAATCAGTCTGAGTATTTGACACCTTAGAGAGGAAGAGTATAATCTGGGTGTCCCAGCACCAGGCCCCTTGTCCTTCCTGGCAGCAGCTGGGGATGGCTCCTGGCTCCTTGCCCTCTCTGGCAGCTCTTGGGGCATGCACCCTTTCCGTGAGGCAGCCTGGTGCCCTGGATCCTTTCCCACCACTAGTGGGTGTGGACACTACTGGACCGGTGGACTGAGTGGCTGAGGTGCTTGCCTTGGTTTTAGCCACCCTGGCTAGATGTGAAGGACTGGGGGATGGGTAGGGAAGAGGTCAATGGTGGAGAGGAAAAGCTGCTTAGGGACATTGGGGTGGGGAGAGGGAAAAGGTATGGGAGTGGAGGAAGAGGGAGTGGTTGTGGGATGTGTCTTGCTCCTGTGTTTAGGTGCAGGTTCATGGGATGGATGGTGTTGTGAGGTGGATGGCTGTTGGGAGTCTGAGTGCTTGCGTTTGTGTAACTTGGGTGGGGGGGCAGACACAGTGGGAGAGGACACAGGGACGTGTGCATGGCTGTTGTGGTGGTGTCTGCAAGTGATCTGATAGGTGTGCTGGTGATGGTGGTAGTGGATGATGGTGTTAGTGCATGCGGGTGTGAGTGTAGATGCAACTGGGAGGGGGGTGGAGGAGGAGAAGGAGGACGGGGACACAGTGGAGGCAGTGGATGTTGGTATGTCTGCATCTGGATGGTGTTTGTGTGAGTGCCTTTGGGATGATGTGTGGCACTTGTGTTTGCCTGTGCCACTCTTGTGTGTTGTCTTGTGTGCATATGCATCTGCCTGTGTGCTTGGGATAAGTTGGGGTTGAGGAGAATGGGATTGGGTAGAGGAAGTTGGAGGGGGAGGGTGGAAACAGGGACAATGGCTGCCATCAAGTAGGATTCAAGAGCCTGGATCGATCTTTGTTGGGCCGCCAAGCTACTGTGAATGCCCTCCAGAAATGCATTGGTCTGTTGGATTTGGGCTGCCAGCCCCTGGATGGCATTCACAATGGTTGACTGCCCAGCAGAGATAGCCCTCAGGAGGTCAGTAGCCTCCTCACTCAGGGCAGCAGGACTAACTGAGGAAAGGCCTGAGGAGCCTGGGGCGAAGGAGATGCCCACCCTCCTGGGTGAGCGGGCACGGGCAACTCGATGAGGTGCTGCTGGGAGGGCGGTGCTGGTAGGGGGGTTGCGGTTGTACCTGTAGCTGGGGTGGTCACAGAGGTGTCCACCACCACCAGGGAGCTTCTATCAGAGGAGGTATCTGTGTCTGAACAGTCACCTCCTGTCTCTGCCGTGGTGCTCACCTCGCCCTCCGTCCTACTGCTGTCAGTGGACTCTGCCTCCTGGGTCTTGTGGGATGCAGCTCCTTCCATCGCCGGTGCCTCTGCTCCTCTGCCAGATGATGCTAATGCACATAAGGACAAGATGACAAAACAAAAAGGGGGGAGACAAAGGATACACTTGGTCAATGGCTGCACCAACACCACCATTGACGTACACAGCACCCTCACACACAGGGAACAGGCCTATGCACTATGCAATGCACTACCAGTAACAATGTTAGTCACCAGGACATGGGGAGGGACACATACCACCAACTGCAGCATACCTGGGAGTCACACAGCTCTGCCCAGTAGTAGATGCCTACAAGCTAGGTATCACATCAGAACCCTTGCCACCAGGGGACCTACTCTGCAATGGCACCCACAGACACACATCCCCCACCTGGATACCACCACACCAGGTGTAAGTAGTAATGATGGGCACTGTACTCAGCCCCTTGTGGCTGCTGTGATGCCCTCAAGCTCCCATTCAGCTCCGGACAGACCACCACCAGTATGCAGGCCATAGGGGGTCAGGGTTCGACGGGCACCCCTTCCTCATTGGGAGGCCATCTCCAGCTCAGTCTCAGCCGTCTTCCGTGCCCAGCATCTCAGGTCCTCCCACCGTTTTCGACAGTGGGTGCTCCACCTGCCGTAGATCCCCAGTGTCCGCATGTCCTTGGCGATGACACGCCATATACCCTTCTTTTGATGGGCGCTGACCTGCACAGGAAATACACACAGGGGAAGGTATTAGTGAGACCATCCTGCCTGTTACACTCATGGCCCACCATACCCCTTCCAATCCTCATTTACACAGACCGGGCCCAGCACACAAGCAGCATGCCGCCCAGGGGACATCCACCAACCCCCCCATGCAAGGCCTTCACACACACCACTCCATACATTCTTGCCCCATGCATCGTGCTCACAGTGTACTCACCTGTTGGTCTGGAGGCCCATACAGCAGTCCGTACTGAGGTAGGGCCTAATCCACCAGTCGCTCCAACTCGATCGAAGTGAAGGCCGGGGCCCTTTCCCCAGTCAAATGCACTATGGTAGGTCCAAGACACGGGTCACAGCGGCACATGCAGTGTATGTCCCCTCCTGTTGACAGAACAGATAGAAAATAGCTGTGAAGTCTGCGGCAGTGCATACCGTCACCCCCCACGTACATCACCATTGGCCATTGTACGCCATAGGGTTCAATTATAACCAATGAGGAATTGCACGGCGGTGATTTGGCCGCAGTGAAGTCTGTTTTCTATGCAATGGGACATATTCCCAACATAATTGGGGCAATTGATGGAACTCATATTGCATTTGTCCCCCCCCGGCAAAATGAAAAGGTATTCCGAAATTGAAAAAATTTGCATTCCATGAATGTCCAGATCGTGTGCCTAGTGGACTAGTAAATCTCTCATGTCAATACCAACTATCCTGGGGCTGTGCATGATGCCTTTCTCCTGAAGAATAGCAGCATCCCTTGTGTGATGGCCCAACTACAGAGGCACTGGGTGTGGCTAATAGGTGAGGCCTGGTTCCAACCCAGTGGATGTTGGTGTATGGGTTTGGTGTAGGCCATATGGGATGGTGTGTTGCTAAATGTTGTCCCTCCATATTTGCAGGTGACTCAGGTTACCCCAAACTATCATGGCTACTGACCCCTGTGAGGAATACCAGGACAAGGGCAGAAGAATGTTACAATGAGGCACATGGGCGTACAAGAAGGAGTATAAAACATACCTTTGACCTCCTGAAGGCAAGTTTCGGTGCCTCTATCTAACAGGTGGATCCCTAAGCTACTCACCCAAGAAACTCCACCAGAACATCACGGCATGCTATATGTTGCACAACCTTGCCTTGAGACTCGATGTGCCTTTTCTGCAGGAGGAGGAGGCTGGAGATGGCCGTGTGGCAGCAGTGGACCCTGTGGACAGTGAGGATGAGGAGGCAGAGGATGAAGATGAGGACAACAGAACTGCAGTGATCAGACAATACTTCCCATGATACACAGAAAGGTTAGTGTTACTTCACATTTCATTGTCATTATTTAGATTATCTTTGGCACTGGCATGCTGTTATTTCCCACTTCTATGCCCACTCACTGTACCCTTTGGTAACTCATTTAGCAAATGTTGGTGCCCCACTATCACTCCTGGTGTGATCACTCCAGCCAACTACAGGTCTTTCCAATGTGAACATTACTATACTTTGAAATGCAATGTTTGAATCTGGTTAAACAAACACATACTGTAATAATTTGACATACTCCATACTTGTATTTTTTCAAAGGGTGTTTATTTAAGTGCTAAGGAGTAGGGGGGCAAGTGCAGTGGGCTGGTGTGAAGATGGAGGAAAGTCCAGGGTATAGTTCCAGTCTATTTGTAGCACAGGTGCATTGTCCAAGGGGACATAGGAAGGGGAGCAAAGGCAGTTCAAGGTGGACAGGGTGACAGAGTGGGACACAAGGGTGACAGACAGATGAGTCTTATTTCCTGGTGGGGTCTTGGCAATAGTCTCTGGCTTCTGCCTGGATCACAGGGAACATTTGTGGGGTGGTTCTTCTTCAGCAGGGGGAGGGGTGCTGTTGGCCTGTTGGTCCTCTGGCAGGTCCTCCTGTCCACTAGCAGCAGCTGAGGTGGAGGGCAGTTCAGAAGTCTGGCTAGGGGCAGGGGCCCGCTGTTGTGGGACTGCCTCTCTTATAATGTTGGCCATATCTGGCACCACCCCTGCCATGGTGTTGATGGCCTGCAAGTCCTCCCTGATCTCCTGGTACTGTCCCTCCTGCAGTTGCCTGTTCTCCTACACGTTGGCCAGGATCTGGCCCAGCGTATCCTGTGAATGTTGGTATGCTCCCAGGATCTCAGTGAGTGCCTCCTGGAGAGTTGGTTCCCTGGGCCTGTCCTCCCCCTGGCGCACAGCAGTCGTCCCAGTTTCCCTGTTGTCCTGTGCCTTTCTCCCCTGAACTGTGTGCCCACTGCCACTGACCCCAGGTCCCTTGATTGTCTTGGGTATGAGGTGTGCTTTGGGGTCCCTGTAGTGGTGGACACACTGCTGATTGACTTGTCCTGGGGACAGAGGCATGGGTACGCTGGGTGGGTGCTGTGGTGGTGTTTCCTGAGGGGGGAGGCTCTGTGGTGGTGTGTGACTGTGGCTGGGTAACAGACTGTCCAGAGGTCCCTGATGGGCCAGGTTGGTCATCCAGATATAGGCGACTAGAGTTGCTATCATCACTATGGGCCTCTTTTGTGGGGGGACTGGAAGTTGTTGGCACCTCTTCTCTGCTGACATTGGCTGGGATACCTGTGGGAATGTAAATGCAGTGTTATTGTTTCTGTGTGTGACATATGGTGAATGGGTGGGGTGCCCTCTTTGGTTATATTTGCCCTGGCAGCTTTCACTTGTGTAAGTTGGTATATGGGGGGATAGCTGATTCTTTCTGGTGTGCATGCTTTAGTGATATCCATTTTCTGGTGTCCATGCAGGTCTGTGAGTGGTGTCCATGCATTGGTAGCAAGGGTGAGGGTGGGGTTTTGTGATGGCTTGCAGGTAGGGGGGTAGTAGTAATAGAGAATTGACTTACCAGAGTCCAGTCCTCCTGCTACTCCTGCCAGGCCCTCAGGAAGCATGATTGCCAAGACTTGCTCCTTCCATGTTGTTAGTTGTGGGGGAGGAGGTGTCTTGCTGCAATGGAACGTACCTTCCCCCATAGGTCATTCCACTTCTTCCTGATGTCATCCCTGGTTCTTGGGTGCTGTCCCATGGCGTTGACCCTGTCCACAATCCTCGACCATAGCTCCATCTTCTTAGCAATGGATACTTGTTGCACCTGTGCTCTAAATAGCTGTGGCTATACCCGGATGATTTTCTCCACCATGACCCTTAGCGCCTCCTCAGAGAATCTGGGGTGTCATGGTGGTGCCATGGGTGTTGTGTGAGTGGTGTGGGTGAGGGTGTGTAAGGCGATGTGTTGGGGTGTGTGATGTGGGGAGCGTGGGTGGTGTATAGGTGATGGTGGTTTGTGGGTCTGGTCTTCACTGTGGTCGTGGTGTCAGTCTCATGTCAATGGTTTGTATTCATAAAGGGTTGTGGGCAATGTGGGTGAGTGTTTTATAGTGGTGTGTGTGTGTGTGTGTGGGTATGGTGTGTGTATGAGTGTCAGGTGTGTGTTATTTCAATTGACCAATGTAGTGTTGTTTTGTTTGAGTGTGTATATTTCGAGCATGGCGGTATGTACTGCCAATGGTTTACCTCCATTGAATGTCCGCCATGGTGATTCGTGGGTCATAATGTGATGGGCGTAGTTCTGTTGGCGTAATGGTGTGGGTTTTGATACCCCAAGTTTATCACTGACATTTGGTGTGGCGGACTTGTGTCTGTGGTTGAATAGTGACTGATTGGTGTGTATGTGTCATAATATGGTGAACAGATATCTGTGGCGGCAGCGGTATGTTGGCGGCAGTCAGCATGGTGGTGTGGGATTTACCGCCAATGTCATAATGAGGGCAAAAGCAACTTATCTTAGCACTCCAGCCAAGATCTGTTGATTCCCTTCTTAGGATCTCCTATATATTTGGAAATAAATGTGCAAATTTTTGGGTCACTATCTTGTGTTAAACCTATCCGCCCATCGGGAGAGGGTTGTGGTAATTCCGCTCTCAAGCGGGTGTGTACCTCCCTGTCCAAGGGTTGCCTTATTTTGCTGGTCACATACTCTGCCACTTTGGGCTCCGGGAGCCATTGAGATGACCTGGGATGGAAAATCCCCTCTGGATCAAAGATTTCAGATGCGCCTGCCTCTCCCTTTAAGGGATCTGAGGTGGCAGATTCAGGACACCAAGGACGTCCAGAATCCTGGTCCTCCTCTGAGGAGCTATCGTCATCGGATTCACCCTCTCTATCTTTGGGTGACCCCCTGCTTGGGTCTAGATTTAGGACAACTAAGTCACATTTTAATCCAGGTATCTCCTACCCCCAGAAGAGTGCATTTTTCAACGTGTGCACACTCGTGGCGAAAGCTTCCCAAAGGCAATCGAAGCTCTCAAGGTGCCCCCGTCACATTTGTGTGCCTTAGGCGTGCTCCTAAGGAGTTGGTTACTAAACCCCTCTGGGTTGGTGTGAGGACCTGATTCCCCCATAGAGTTGTGACATAAACTTGTCTACACTCACCTGCAGAAGTGCCAGCACTCGTAATAGAGCCACTGATAAGAGCTTATCAGGGAGTCGTATCGGTGAGGCCATTCCTCCTTAGAGGCAAAACCAGGGGTGTATGCATGGTTCCTGAAAGGCTCCATGAATAATGCAGGGTGAGAAAACCAGTGTAAATATGTGTATAAATATCTAAATAAATAGGTAGCCAACACACGTCTGATACAATGGTCAGCTCCCTAACCGGTGCCCAAAATGATGGCTGTCTGAACTCATCATATGTAAATGAGGCTGAAAATGCCATGTAAACTTAGTGATTGGGGGTACTATAGAGGTCCACGGCATGAACACTCTATAGTAAGCCCTATTGTGTATCCCTGGTCTGATGAGTGTAACCAAAACTGTTCTTTCAGACCCCGACTTGTGGTGCAAAAGAGCACCCTCGAGTGGACCGGCTCTGGATCAAAAAATAAATGCACTCGAGCCGAAGTGTACCACGCAAAGCTGCAAGTAAAAATAATAATGGCAGAGTGATAAATGGCAATCAGAACAGGCACAAAGCATGCAAATTTCATGAGTCACAATTAATTTTAACTCCCACTACTAACCGCAACTCCTTGAGACTTAAGGAACATAGGGGAACTTACCTGACAGAGTAGTAAAGGAGAAGGAAGAGGAAACAACGTCATGGACATATATACACTGGGGACTGCACTATGATTGGTTATTGGTCGTTATGGACACTTAAGACTGTGTGTTATTGGGAAATGTAGTAAATGTTTTTTCTTTGACTTTGAACCTGCTGTTGATTAAAGTGAAGAAGATAATGCGTAATCCTCGCCTCCCGTACTGACATAGAATTACATTAATAATAGAGAAATGCCTATCTGAATCAGCCAACAAAAACATTCTGCTACCAAAACTCCCACACCCTTAACAGCATACACGTCACAAAAAAACAAAACAAAAAAAACAGGAAGTTGTCTTGCTGAGGGAGGGATTTATGGGAGGTCCGTTGATCTGTAATAGAGAGTGAAAACAATAACAGTGGTGGTCTCTAAAGAATAAATATTAGCATAGACTGTGTTTCATTTACGCTATCATTTTTAGATAATGTCTCTAGGCTAATATTTATTTACACAGATAGTCTACTAATTTTTTTTAAAATTTCATTTTCTTTGTCTTCTTTTATACTAATCCTGCTGCTCATGCTTAGACAAAATTGGTTAGTATTTCCCATTTTTACCATTGTATTTTAACCCATATCTTGTCCGGTCTTACACAGTACTCTAGCTTTTTGTCCAGCAGACACATTTCTAAGGATGCACAAAACTCCCCATCCACATAATGCTCTTATTTTTGATAAGTTACCTTTTGACTAAATCATTATAAGATGGCTGACCTCTTTCACTGGTTTTTGTGGTTACAATATGTTTGCCCGCCATCATTATCTGAGGCACATGATCTTTGTACCGGTAGTAAATAATCATACTATAAACTGGTTCAGATGTCTGTGACCATCAATTATACAACCACATTCAAACAGGGAGTACCTCCCTGGGGATCACAAATACTTTATATCAATGGACTACAAACTGATAAGGTAAACAGTGTTTTTCTCTATCTCTTTCTGTAATCTTTGGGGCATTTGAGCCACAGCAATACAATGCCTCCTTATTTTTGGGGCTTGGGGAAGTGAGATGGGTCAAGACTGAGGAACGCATACAATGGTGGTATGTGCAAAAAAAGTAGAGTGGGGTTGTAAGAATATGGAACTTTGAAGGGGTAAAGGAAGTAAGATGAAAATGTAGAAATCTCTTACAATAGTGGGTAATTTGTGGGAGTACCACATAACTCACAGCTGTGACTGAGTGGAAGGTGTGGTCACATGCACCATGCTGATGTAGAGAAGGATATATCAAGCAGAAGTGGTGGTTGTAATTAAGTGAGAGATATGCATGCCACTCAAATAAATCAGGTTTTACAATAAGAGAGCTAGAGAACAGTCAGGAGTGAATGTGATGGGAGTAGGATTGCCTTTCCGTGTAGCATTTGTTAGACTAGTTTGATGTTGGCAAGGTTATTAATTCATCAGTACAGCTTATCTAGTATAATATTGAAGAGAAACAGTTAGCTTTGCAAATCTTTTGTGTTCAATGGGGTAAAAACACTGCAGCAAACTTGATTTTTCGACATAGTGGCCCTGATTTTATTCCTTTTTCTGGATACTATTGTTGTTGGTATGAAGAATCTGTGGCCTGTCACACTGCTATTCAGTATTACAGTGTGTGCTCTGGTCCTAAGTTCGTACTGGTACAATAGGTATTGCTTAGCTGATACATTTAACTATCCTATTAGTCCATAGTATATACCACAGAAAATACACCAATGTCATGTCATATAAGTGCCATAATGGCCTGGGAGTTAAATGCCATACAGGAGCTTGAGTATGTATTCTGTGTGCATTTATACTATCCACATAAATGGAAACCAGAACAGACTCTACCTGATCTACAGGTGAAAGACACTGGATTAATACATGGCAAGAAAAATTGCCATTAGGATTTATGAAAACCTATTTTTCAATATTAATATGACACAGCTAAAAATACACTTTGTAAGCCCAATATATAACAAATGGTGCACTATATGTTTAGAAGGTGTGCCCTCACAGCTAGGGTCACTGTATAAGTTATCCTATTTATCCTACCATAGGCCTAGGTGTCATTGCAATATTTAATTAAACATCTCTGTCTAGGAAAATGCTAGAAAAGCAATTCAAGTTATTTTCTACTTAACTTTAAAAATCCAATTTAATGGTCAATTTGGATTTTTCATATTTTTAGTGGAAAAGAAACTTCTTAAAGTTTTTTTTTCATCTGACTGCGCTAGAATTGGCTAAAACTAATGCTGCCACGCATACCAACTACAATGATTTACTACATACCCTGCTGCAAAATACAATGGTGTTAGAAATAGGGTTTCTGGTTGGCTAGGGTATGCATCTAAGGCAGGTTGAGCCCACCACTCTAGTTGAGGCAAAGGAGTTACACACCCAAGATAAACCCTGCTCATTCCCCTTGGTAGCTTGGCATGAGCAGTCAGGCTCATCCCAGAGGTCAGGTGTAAAGCTGTTGCACAACACCCATAATTCATGTGACATAATAAATACACAACAAAGGAAACACAACAACCAGTTATTTAAAAATAAACTGTATTGTATAAAACATCATTAGACCAAAAGCAACGTGTATCAGTAATACGCTGCTGCACAAGCAGTTGTCAGAACATCACACAGTTTACTAGTACTCTGCAAAAGCCAGAAGTGGCCAGATGAACATAAATGTTACTGGTTATTCTGCAACAAAATCAGTAGTTAGGTTTTCATTATCACCAAAAATACATATGCCTTAATAAACATGCCAAGACATCATTATAAGTGCACATCGAATGAAACATTCTGCATAGGTCACAAGATTACCAACCATGCACATAGCCTGAAAACATTTCCTAAGGGCAAATGTCACAAAAGAATACATCACCCTCTAATTGCCTCCAAGCACAAAGTAAATGAGAGCATCATCCATAGTAGGGAAATTTGGACATTTGGGTAACCAGGAAAACACACATATTATCCAGTAGAGGCAGCACACTCTGTCGACCCAGGAGATCCTGCGCATCTGTTTTAGGAAATACGGTAAATTCTCCCTGGGACTGTAACAATCAAGAATACCCCTCCAGCTGGTGCTGTCCTTGGTCAGGGTCTGGCAGGAAAACCCTCAGTGGGCTCCCGGTACGAGATTAAAAATGGGGGGAACAACACAGTGGGATTTGGGGGGTGGGGAACCCCCAGGGTCCCCTCCTGCACATTGACCAACCTCTGCAATCCTCCTCTGTCTGGGAAGGACTGCCCGGGGGTGATCTTCCTTGAGGGCCCCCCTTACCCCAGCCACAACTCTTCGTGCATCGGGCAGCCTCACTGGGTTCTCTGGCGCTACATGAGGTGGGCGGCTACTGTGAGCTCTGCCATTCCTCGCACCCTGCGCCTCGGCTGGATGAGCCTTCTGGCTAGGGTGCACAACGCTAAGCCCTCCCACCCAGCCAGTAGGATTCTATTTGATCCTCCTCAGAGTTCACCGCCCTCGGACAGTGTCAGGCAAGATGGTTCCTAACCTGCGGCCCTGGAGGCTCGGCTCAGGTTGCGGCAGTGATCATACCCTAATAGGTGTCATCTGGTGTTCCTGTGGCACCATGGAATGCGCGTCCCATTTGCAAGTGGGAGGCTGTTGATGGTCACTGCCACACTCCTTTTCTCCTCACAGGGGGCACAGCAGGGCTCACCAGGCATTAGGTCAAGCAATACATAGCGCTCTGTAAGGCTATCTGTATTTTACCCCAGCTTCATCTTGATCACTGACTCCATTTTGTTCTTAGATTAGCTTCCAACAACACTGTCACATTGGTGGTGCAAGTATTTTTCCGTGCACAGCTAATGCAACATGTTTTTCTCTCCTCTCGCTCTTTCTAACCACGACAGGGCCATAACATGGAGGAGTGAGGGAGAGATAAGGATGTACGAGAGATTGTTTATGGTATGGTAGGGAACAGATCAGTCTTGGGAGCGCGCCTTGGGATTTGGCCAATCTCTAAACATGCTCTTTCAACACTGACCTTATACAGCCAGCGTTTGAACAACAACTGTATAGGAGGGGGACTTTCTAGAATTCTCCTCTCGAGCTATATAAGAGGGAAGCTTGACAACCGGGGTTAGACTGAACTCATTTCCAGGATGGAAAGCCTTGCTCGGATCTGACTGTGGGTAGTTCTCTCTTCTCATGGTTGTTTGAGTTCACAGCTTGAAGCTGGTAAAGAGATGTTCACGTGATGCATTTTTAATTCTTATTTTTAGCTTTGCATTGTGCATGAATATATAATCACTATACATAGATATATTATCCATGGTGGAAGCAGTGCATTTTCTTTGTTTGTTTCTATGATCATTATTATTCTACTGCTGTGATTATTTCCAGAGTGCACTTGTGTTGCTTTTTTTGACCTAAACGCTCACATTATGCTTTGTCTGTACGAACCTTGAGAAGTACCTTAAATAATTCATTGCTCAGACTAGTACTGCATCCTTGGCATTCCTTTAATTCTGTCTCCTCTCAGTCTGATGTACAGCAAAACATGCTCCCCAGGCACTTTTAAACTATTTTTTAGAAAAGCAATATGCAGCACCCCCTCGTGCTCCTAATTGGCCAGCATGGTGCTCCCCAAGCACCCTTCACACGCTAGAGCCAACAGGTGGAGTGCTCTCCTCACCCTGGATTAGGAAAACACAAAGCACTCTCCCCGCACTCAAGTGGGGAACCACTGAGGTGCTACTTCTGTATTGAAGTAGTCCAAACAGGGGGACAAGGGGTAAACCACTCAGCCTCTGGAGACAGCAATTGGGGCACAGCACAAGGGTTCACAGACAGTGGCAGTCTCTCTCAGTGACCCAGCAGGTCACAGGTCAACACAACGGCAGCAGTCCCAAGTCGGTTCCTGGTGAGTCCTTTCAGCAGCATTCAGTGTCCAGTTCAGTATTCCATTAGTGTCTAAAAATGAGGGGAAACCCCCTGCACTTGTACTCATTTTGTGCAGCTTCCACAAAAGGAGGAGAAGGGGTTCCAACCAGTACTAACCGGTTCCAGGAGTGTCTACTTTCTCCTCCAGCACTGGCTCCAGGCATAAGCGGGGGACAAATGAGCTGTTTATGTGAGGCCAGCGCACAGCCTTTACAAATGCAAGTTTGCCCCGCATCTCCCTGTCCCAGCCCAGGAAGACCATTCAAAATCCAGATGTACTCTTATGACACATCCACCCGCCCTTTGTACAGGCTGTCTAAAACTTATGCACAAAGCCCAGCTGTTACTCTGCCCCAGACGTGAATTGGAGTTCAGCTGCAAAACACCAGAGTCATGAGCACAAAGAAATGGCCACTTTCTAAAAGTTGAATTTCTCTAATGGTAATAAAAAATCCACCTACACCAGTAAGCAGCATTTTTCACTACTATTACAACCATACCGAAAATGTCTACGCTACTGCTCATAGATTAGACAATACCGCCTAGACATATGTTAGGACATTTCCAATGCAATCCTATGTGAGTGGCTGCACTCACAGTAGTGAGAAACCAAATAGGCTGTTTGTCACTACCAGGACAGTCCACACACCCAAGCACATGTACTGCCTTTCACCCAGACAGCACCCTGCCCATAGGGCAAGCTATGACCTACTTTAGGGGTGACATATGCAGTGAAAGGGGAGTTCCACGCCTGGCAAGTAAATTTAAATGCCGAGTCCGCATGGCAGTAAACTGTGTATGCAGGTCCTGTGTTAATAGGTCTGAGACAGGTTTGGAAAGGCTACTTCCCTCCTGGGTGGTACAAGCTGCGCTGCAGGTCCACTAGTAGCATTTAATTTACAGGTCCTGGGTATAGGAATACCACTGTACAAGGGACTTACAGGTACATTTATTGTGCCAATAAGGTATACGCCAATCATACCAAATTTAGAAGGAAGACCACATGCACTTTAGCACTGATCAGCACTGGTAAAGTGCCCAGAGTCCTAGAGCCAACACAAAAAGGTCAAAAACAAAATAGACGAAGGAAGGCAAAAAGTTTGGGGATGACCCTGTAGGGCCAGGTCCTACAAATGGCCTGTCTATGAGCCCTGGAAGAACAGGCCTGTGGGTTCTGGTGACAACCTAGCAGAAGTTAACTATCTAAAAGTGGACAGTAACAGTTTTCAGATTACCATTTACACTGCCTCATTGACATTGAGAGGCCAGGGAAGGCTGTCCTATCCATTTGCTTGACACTGTTAGACAGCCTGTTGAGAGCCTGTCTGGCTCTCAGTTCAAAGCCCACCTCCAGCCGCAGGCTCCCACCTAAAGGCCGTCTGTGAGTAAGTATCTTCCTCTCTCTTTACTCCTACTTTTACTTCTGCCTTTACTTCTTTTTCTTTACATTAGTTTTTATTTTCTGTCTTTAATTCCATGTATTCCCTCTTGTCTCTTTCTCTCTCTTTACACTCTACCCGCGTTTTGCCTGCACCGCTGCTTCCTCTGCGACCACCCTCTCTCCCCTCCTGTGAAGCTCTTTTCCCACCCTCCCATCTCCCAGCTGACTGTACCCCTGTCACTCTCTCCTTCTTAATGGACACTGAGATATCAACTCCTCTAACCTCCTGGTCAGCATCTGTTGCCCTCCCCGTGCAGCTCCATCTGTTGCTGCTGCTGCCTCTGCCTCGAGGACACTTAGAGCCTGCATGACTCTCATCTCAAGGCGCATATCCACCCGCAGGCTCCCCCTGTACCTCACCCCTGGTGGCCTAGTGGCCATCTGCAAGCATGTATTTTCTGTCTCTCTTTACTTGTGCTTTTACTTCTGCATTTACTTCTGTTTTTTACATCTGTTGTTATTTTTCTGTTATTTTAATCCATTTTATTCCGTCTTGGCTCTTTCTCTCTCCTTTCACTCTCCCTGTGTTTTGCCCATGCCGCTGCTGGCCCTGCAGCACCCCTGCGAAGCACTTTACCCCCTCCCACCTCCCACCTGAACGGACCCCTGCCTCCCTCCCCTTCTTAATGGTGGCAGCTGAGTGGCTGCGCCACTGGCATGCCAAAGGTAAAGCTATCTGTGCATGTCCGTGCCTGGACCATGCCCAGTGCACGGACCCTGGTCCTCATTCCATCCACCAGTTCCACACTAACACTCTATGCACCCTCAGCATGGGCAGATCCTCAGCCTGCCACCTAGCCGACCCAAGACTATTTGTGAACCTTTTTCATGTTGCACATGCTCCTGCACCCTCCGAGGACCACCTCACCTCAGACGTTTGGGACCTCGTCGATTCAAGCGCCCCAGACGTCTCTTCACGGAGACATGGATCACCACCATCTCTGCCCCGGACATCATCAAGGCCATCCCAGACAAATACAAAATCATCCACAAGGGCTGAGCTAACCAGCCTGGAGAAGGCATTGTCATAGTCTACAAGAACACCCTTTGCCTGACAACCACCAGCGAGTCACAGTCTCAGCCAACCCATGAACACCTACACTTCCAGATTCAGACCAACCCCAACTTCTCCCTCCGTGGCACACTCGTATACAGGCCACCTGTACCCCAACCCCAATTCTGTGACGATATAGCCAACCTCGTGGCCCCCCAAGCACTCACTTCTCTGACTACATCCTACTCGGTGACCTCAACTTCTACCTTGATACCCACAATGATCCCAACACCACAAACCTCCCAGACAACCTCTCAGCCCTCGGCCTCAAACAACTTGTCAATGTCCCCACCTACGGAGATGGACACATTCACGACCCGTCTTCTCACACTACAATTGGACTGACCACAAGTGCATCCACTTTACCATCACAAAGAACATTGCACGCCACTAGGCCCCCCCACCCCCTCAGTAGACACTGGGGGAAAGTTATAGAAGCACAACTCAACACAAACATTCTCAACCACTCCCCCCCACTGGACGCAGCGGGCGCTAATGAAGCTGCATGCAACCTACACCACTAGTTACTGGAATGCACCAACCTAATCCCCCTAAGGAAACCTCCAGGAAACTGACATAGCAAAACCCTTAAATGGTTTATGGCAGACCCTCAAGAATTCAAATGCTCCTGCAGATGACTGGAATGGAAATGGAGGAACAGCAAATCAACAGAAGGTCGCACAGACTACAAGAATGCAGTCCCCAAGCACCACCAGAACATCAGAGCCACCAAAAAAGCCACTATTTAAGAACACCTCAGCACCAGCAATCAAAAGAGCAAAGAGTTTTTCGCCATCATGAAAGAGTTCACAAACCCTGGGACAGACACCTCATCCATCCCTCCCTCCCAAGTCAGCTGCAACAACCTCACCACCTTTTGTCACCAAAAAATCCAGGACATTTACAAAGGCTTAAAAATCCAAAGCCCTCCCCCACCACCCACAATTACCATCATGGACCCAACACCACACCAGATTTTGAACTCCTTGTCCCCCATCACCAAAGAGGACACCCATAGACTTATGAACTCCATCCACTCTGGAGCACCCTCAAATCCGTGTCCTCAACCTGACCAGCACCACCATAGCACTTGAGCTCAGCCAAACTATCAACTGATCCTTCGAGATCACCATCTTCCCATTAGACTGGGAGCACACTGACATTAACCCGAAGCATCAACAAACCCACTGCTGACCAAAGGGTGCTGAAAAACATCAGACCCATCTCTCTGTCCCTTTCCCAGACAAAGTAACATAAAAGGCCATCAAACAGCAGCTCACCAAATTCCTCTAGACACGCCAAATCCTAGACTCATCTCAATCCGGATTCAGAAGCAACCATAGCACTGAAACAGCACTCTTAAAAGCCACCGACATATGCATCGTACTAGACCACGGAGGCACAGCTTCACTCATCTTCCTCCATCTTCATCTTCTTGCGTTTGACACCGTCTCTCACTACACCCTCTAAACCAGACTACATGGTGCCAGCATCCAAGATAAAGCACTGGATTAGGTCAGATCTTTCCTCACCAGAAGAACAAAGAATGTCAGACTACCGCTGTTCACGTCAGAACCCAAAAATAAATGCTGGAGATTGCCCCAAGGATCATCGCTCAGCCCGGCCCCTTTTCAACATCTACATGTCCCCGCTAGCCAAGATCATAAAACAACACGGGCTAAACATAATCTCCTACGCCAACGATACCCAACTGATTCTCTCCCTGTTCGATGACTCTACAAAGGCCAAGAGAAATTTCCATAACGGGATGATAGCAGTCGCCACCTGGATGGAAGCCAGCTGCCTCAACCTCATCTCGGACAAGACAGAGATCCTCGGCTTCTGACGATGGCAGCAAGAGGGGCCATGTATACATTGAACAGTGTGGGACTCAGTGAGTATCTTTGGGGGACTTCGCAGTTGACTCCTGTGGGTCTGGAGGTGTAGGGAGGGAGTCTGACCATCTACGTCCTACCGGAATAGAAGGAGTGGATCTATTCCAGGCTCTTCCACAGATTCCTATGTCGTGGAGTCTAATGGTCAGAGTGCTGTGGAAGACCATGTCCAAAGCTACTGAGAAGTCAAGGAGTAGGAGTGCTGTGGTGTGGTCATGGTCTAGGAGTAATCAGATGTCATCTGTGGCTGCCTGGAGTGCTTTCTCCATGTTGTGATTACCACAGACGCCAGACTGGGAGCTGTCCAGGGAGTTGTTGGCCTCAATGAAATTCCATAGTTGTGCGTTGATTGCTTTCTCTAGTACATTGGCGGGGTAGGGTAGCAGCGAGATGGGCCGGAAGTTCTTTAGTTCTGATGGGTCAGTCTTTTCAAGAGGGGGCTTATTTCGGCATGTTTCCAGTCCTCAGGGAAGGTGCCCGTGCTGATGGAGCAGTTGATTGTGTTATGAAGCTCGGGGCGATCGATGCTCTGGCTCTGAAGTATATGTGGTGCGTGCAGGGGTCCGAGGGGGCTCCGGAGTGGGTGCTGTTCATAATGTTGTCTGGTTCCTCTGTGGTGACCGTGGACCAGTCGTGGATGGTTTGGGTCGGTTCTAGGGGGGTGGGTTGGTCACAGGTTCCAGTGCCAGGTGACAGGAAGCTGTTGTAGATGTCCTGGATCTTGTGGTGGAAAAAGGAGGCAAGTTTGTCGCAGAGGTTCTGTGACAGGGGATGCTGGTGGCTTTGTAGGGGGATCTGTGAACTCGTTGATGACTGAGAAAAGTTCCTTTGAGTTGTGTGCAGAGGAGTTAATGCATCCCTAGAGTGCACCTTCCTTGCGTTCTTGATTTTTCGTTGGTGGGTGGCAGTTGCAGATCTGATTGAGATGAGGTCTTCGCAGGATTGGCCGTTCCTCCATTTTTTCTCTAAACGTGTGCAAGTATGCTTTAATTCTTGGAGTTTGACAGTGAACTAACTGGCCTTCTTAGGTATGCGTTTGGCCAATGTCAAACTTTATGCCGGCATCTGCAAGAAACTTCAATCAAGACTACAAAGAATCAAGAATGCAGCAACCAGGCTCGTCCTGGACACTCCCGACACAGCCACATCTCCTCCCACCTCAGAGACCTACACTTCTCCCATTCAACAATCGCATCACGTACAAACACCTGATCCATACCTACAAGGCCCTACACAACATAGGCCCAGCATACCTCAACCACCACCTCACCTTCTACTTACCCAACAGACATCTCTGTTCTTCCCAGCTTTCCTTTGCAGCTGTTCCCAAGATCTGGAAAAGCACAGCAGGAGGAAGATCCTTCTCCTTCATCACAGCCCGGACATGGAACAGGCTACCTCCCAAGCTAAGGCAGACTACATCACTGTAGCAGTTCAGGAAAGACCTCAAGACCTGGCTCCTCAATTAAGCAGCACAGCCACAAACAGCACCTTGATACCCTACAGGTGATTAGCCACGGTTTAAAAATCACTGATTGATTGAATGATTGAGGCAGCCAGACTGCAGACATGGGGTGGAGAAAACCAGTTTAGACCCTCTAATGTGAAGAAGAGTTCTTATAAACTGAGGAGTGTCTGAGGAGATGATGTCAGGCCTGTCTGGTGACTGAAGGGTAATGGCATTTCGAAACAAGGGCTCCAGAATAATTGTACAATAAAGCAAAGAATGTTGGGGACTTCAAGAAAATCGTTTTAGGATTAGGTGGCAGAATTTCTCAAATCACTGGCTAGTACACATGAAATATATGGCACCTCAACCACCACTTTCTCTAACATTTCTGAATCTGGGAGGACTCCTACTGAAAAAAGTCTCTCATTCAAGGACTGCTAACTCCTTCTCACATCAAGGGATTGGTACTTTTCTCCAAGGATCAAGTGCTTGGCCAAGTGTTTGCCTACTTCAGGAACATACAAAGCGAAAAGGAACCCTGGCACCAAGAAAGTGTAAGTAACCATAGACAAATGGACTATGAAGGAGATCTAGCTGGACAGAGACTTGTTGTCTAGAAACCTGCCCTGAGGAGGAGGTAGGGGCTGAATGATTGACAAAAAGAAACTTTAACAGCATCCAGAGAAAAATGGGACCTTTAGTCCACCAGGAGAGAGGAAGCAATGACTCTCGCACCCCAGGCATTCTTCCCTCCACTGTATTTACATATATTCTCATGCATGGCAAAGGGTTCTATGCTCTAGGGCAGCCTCCATCACAGATTGAAGAGCAGCACCCTGTTCCATATGGCTGCTCTGCAAACGTTGTTGTTCTGCAATACAAATCACCAAAAGCTGGAGTTTTTCTTTTATGAAGCAAGTGAAACTTATCCTGACAGACAGCCTAGGAAAGTAAATTAGAAAGTCTACTCTAAATAGATTGAGTGGTCTAATGTATTTACACAGATAGCCCCAAGTCCACCACAATATTGTAAATAAGGTTCTTAATAGAATGAGAAGACCATTAGTTTGGCCCAAAGGGTGCTCTGCCTCATTTGTGGATTTCCATTCCAGAGACTAAGGTCCTGATTTAGAGTCTGTCGGATAGGTTACTCTTTCAGAAATATGTCAGATATCTCATCAGCCATATTACAAGTCCATTATATCCTGTGGTACTCCCAATACAGTGGATGGGATATGCATCACGTTTGTTATGGAGTATCCCATTTGTCACATTCTAAATCAGGCCTAAATAAGATAAAAACTTTGACAAGGTGACCTGCTTCATGCATCCAATTCTCTCCCCCGCTCCTGAGCATTCATACTGAAATTAAGCCTAGTTCTTGTTTAACTGCAAACTCTTGCTTTTCTTTTGGCGCTTTACTTTTTTTTAAAAACAATTTGCCTTAAAACATTAAAAATTGATCTCTGGTTCCCCACATCCTTATTTAATGATCTTGGTGTCTTTTTGCTCATTAAATGTTTCTCTATTTTTCTAACTTGGTTTGGGCATCAGATTGTGCTGTGTTCATTACTCTGTTGGCACTGCGTGAACTTAACATGCAGTTGTCTCGTGATAGTCTGCTGCTTGTGCCATACCTACCACTGTGCGAGAGTCTCCTAGAAATGTGTTTTGACATAATCAGATGTTTCTCTCCCAAATAAACTCATTTCTGATAGGCTTCATGTGTAAAAAAGAGTAGGAGAATTTGAATGAGTGTTTCAAAAAGAGCTTTCCAATGAGGAAGAGGAGTATACAAATGGAATAGACTTGCAGTTCGAAACTGAACACAAGGAGCACCATGACAGAGAGACAGCATTGTCATCTTTGTAATAAAGTGTTATAAAAGAGCAGTATAAATTTGATGCAATATGCTCTCCTCCATGAGTAGCAATAGAAGGATGTCTAGCCCTCTGGCACAAGGACTCAGTGAATGCAACAGTATGAATTAGAATACAATTAGACTTAAACTCATACACAACCTGCTGAGCAATACTGAGAAGGACGTGTTTCTAGTTTCACTTTCACAAGATGATTTCAGGGATAGAGTGAAACACCAAACCCTCCTTTATATATAAATAAAGTAGTGCACCCAAAAAGGAGTCCAATCAAATATAAAATATCCAAAAATCCTGTTTGCTCTTCAGTTCGTATTCAAAAAACCTCTTATGTTTACTCTGTCCACATTCAAATGGATACAGCCTTAGCCAATGTGTTTTATTGACCTGCGTGAACATCTTCAGGGCTGCATTATAACATAGTATATACATCATGAAGGATATATCCTTAACAAAAGCCTGCTAAAAACAGCATAACACAACTGTGAGACATCGCAAAACAATCTCCCACATTTATCAATGCATACATTAAAGCCAAATTAAAACAATAATCACTGATGTCCGAAGGACCCTTTCATAACAAATCATAATGCAAATTCATCACAACTTTAATATTTCATAATGATTGAAGAGAACGGAAGGCAAATGACTGTCTATGGAAAACACATTTAGAAAGAAAATTACATGAATAAAATCAAATCATTATTCATACATAATTATCATTCTCATATATCACAAGAGATATAAGAAACATTCATTACCACATACCGATCTAATTTTAGGATGACACATATGCATAGTGAGCCTATTCGCAAATGGAGTCCGTATTACAAATGGAGTAATTTGCCATATCCTTCTTTCATTTCTCCCCCACAAGTACCTCTCCAGTTTATTAATTCCACTAATTCTTATTTTTATCCAATTCCTCATAGTCAGGACCATGGACACCTAATAAATGAACTGAAAATCATTTTTATTATAAAAATACATGGATTACCATGTCCTTATGGGTGTTATATCGCACAACTTTAACTCCTTTTTAGTCTGAACACATCCCATACTGTAAAACTAAACCCACAACTAGTCAAATCACCTGACCACTAACTTCGGAGATCACCCCAAAAGCTTTCAACATTTTACCTTCAATTCCACAAAAAACACAGCCTCATATCATGATCCTGCATATGCTTTAATTTGTTCCACAACCAAACATTGAACATGCAGATCATTACCATTCCCATCATCGTGCCTTCACTTTGATTCATTTCTCAACCGAACATAAAAAAAGTCAACAGCCCATTCATTAAAAATAATAGAATTTCAAACATTGTATTATCTACTCCAACATTTAAATAATCCCACAGTTACATCCAACAATAAACAAAATCCATTCAACAACCTGGCTTTAGGCAAGCCACCATTATAACTTACCTGAATCGACGTCCCACACATTCGCTGGCATCCAACACCTTAAAACAGTGTAAATTTTAGCAACTTATTTAGTGCACCAGACATCAGCGTTAAGTGACATTCATATTCACTTTCAAAAGCCTAACATAGAGAAAAAGGTACAGTGACATATATTCTAAAAGTGTACATGTTGTTATTTTATTGCAGATGTTGTGCCTACCAGAACTGACAGAGTGCTAACATGATTAAAACAATGTTGGAAATTATTTTAATCATTAGAACGAATTATTATTGTAAAAATGTATATTATTTATAATAGTTGATGATTAATTAGTATGAAGTTACTAGTGTGCAGAAAAATATATGTACATTTCTGTCATACTTTATGTGATGCCTTAAAGTTGCAATTATTAATGAAATGCTTTTACGTATTTTGATGATATATTATTAATGCTGAATTCATATGTTTGGATATTATGTGTGTTTTATTAATGGCAATATTAACGCATTATATTTCTTGTGTTAGCAGAACTAGGAAGCCTTCATATTTGCAGCAGCATGAAAATGCTGAATCATTCTTTTTTTACTAACATGAATTTTTACATTAGGTTGTTTCTCATGATTAGTAAAGAGTCCTGCTGTATTATGTGTAAGTTTTACACTGCAGTTTCCTTGGATGTTGCAACATTAGAACATGGAGACTGAAATATAAGTAGTACTATTGTTTAACAGAACTGTTCCCATGAGAAAGGGGAAAATGGTCTTGTGCCATGAGAAGGAACTGGATTACAACAAGTGATGCACAAATTGTTAAACTATTGGAGTCACACGGAAAGGAGAGGTGACTTCACACCAAACCTGGGAATATATGAGTATGTTTCCAATTTGACTTGTGCTTTAATTTTTATTGGACATTGCCCCTTTGCATAACATCGAATGAACCCATCAAACTGATTTAAGTAATTCCAAGGAAGGGAAGGACTTGTAAGTTTCAGTGGCAATCCCCTTTAGAATCTTGTGCTATTAACTTGTTACCTTTGGATTTTTCCTGATTTCCATGTGCCGCCTGTGTTCTACACTTTCCCCAGATGGTGCTTCAAAGAGACTTTGCAGATGATCTAGATACTTTGCTAACAAAACTAAATTGAATGCTGAACGTCGGAGAGATCATTTCTAAAGCAAATTTTATTTTCCCTTAACCTGCTTTCAGAGTTAGCATGCTGACACCTTTCTTTTATTTTTCTTATTTATTCTAACTTAGCCTGAAATAGATGTTTTTCAAAATTATTTTTATTTTTTATTTTTGACTTTTGCCTGCATCTGTAGCCCACTCCCACACATACTTGTCCTAATTTTATTAGTAGTAGGAAGGACCTATGTCTCAAACTCTGAATTCAGAATCTTTGTAATTTGTCTTGACTAACGTTTTCGCAGTCTGAACTGAAGCATCATTCTGTCTCACAAGTGATTGCTTTCCTAAAATGCATTATGCTTCTTGAATGTCTAATGGTATTGATGTTAAGTAGATTAAACTTTTTTGTGGATCTGGTCAGCCTATGGTGTTCATTTATCTTTACAATTTGATTGTGCATACAATTTATATGACTTTGACTTTGTGGTTATAAAATAAAGTTTAGAAACTTATTTTAGTTGGAGGACTCGTCTTTGGCCACTTGAGTCAGGGTGTTTAAATTAGTTGTTTGGGTTTGTAGTAATTGTGAATGGTTACCACACTCTTCACTGACCGAAAAGATCCATAGACCTAGGGAGAAGAGAAAAAGGCACCTTTTTTTAGGGTTGAGTCTGGGAGTTCATGCGTCAGCATATGCGTCTCGCTTGCGAGACTCTGTTGTATAAAGTGGTTGTAGCTTGTCGCTTACCATTTGTTTGCTTTCATGGCACTCTTCTTTACAAGCATGCAATTTGTCCATTTCAGGCCTGACATCACTTCTGTTGCTCTTTGTGGAGCAGGGACCAGGCACTGATTGATTAAACTTAATCAGTGTCCATCCTCTGCTTGTTATTTTTACCTTCTAGTGCCCTGCAAACAGAAGGCTTATGACTAGCAAAAACATGCTCAGCAGGACAAAATTTGCAAAGTTTTCTTTTTCATAGTTAACTTTCTTTTATTTCGCCAAGTTGTCTTTTCTCACTTCCACTCTTGTTTTATTTTGCTTTTGCTCATGGGCGCTCTTCTTAAAAGATCAGTTTGTTCAAAATATTGCAATGCAACATTGTTTCTTTATTAAGTGTAATTTATGAAATGATGCTTTAACAAATAATCATGCAGTACACTCCAATCCAACCCACTCAATCTGCCTCACTCTAGTCCACCCCACTTTACCCATACCAATCCACTCCACTCCAATCCAAACCATTCACTCCAGTCCAGTCTGACCCACCCCACTCAAATCCTCCTGACCCACTCAAATCTCATCTGTGCCACTCCAATTCACCCCACTCTAATCTAAAACATTCTGCACGACTCCAAAACACCTGCCCCACTCCAATTCAAAACAATCTGCCCCACTTCAATCCAAATCAATATGCCACATTTCCCACTATCCCACTCTAATCTGCCCCATTCCAATACAAATAAATCTGCCCCACTCCAATCTGCCCCAATTCAAATCAGTCTGCCCCCAGCAACCTGCTGAACTTCAATCCAAAACAAACTACCCACTCAAATCTGCCCCACTGCAATCTAAAACAATTCGTCCCACTCCAACCTGCCCCACCCCAATCCAGATCAATCTGTCCCACTTGAATCCACCCCACACCAATCTGCCCCATTCCAATCCAAAACAATCTGCCCCACTCCAATCTGCTCCACTCCAGCCTGCCCCACTCCCATCCATAGGGATATTTCCCACTCCAGTCCGTTTCACCTCACCTCCGCCCGATCCAATCCACCTCACATCACCCCAATCCATCTCACTCCAATTCACCCTAATACAGTCTGTCCTTCTCCAGTCTGCCCCACTCTAATTCAAAACACTGTCCAACTCAAGCCTGCCCACTCCAATCCAAAGCAGTCTGTCCTACTCCAATCCACCCCACTCCAATCTGCCCCATCCCAATTCAAAACAATCTGCCCCATTTCAATCCGCCCAACTCCAATGCAAAACAATCTGACTCACTTCAATCCAAAACAACCTTCCCCACTCAAATCTATTTCAATCTGTACTACCTTAATTCAAAACAACCCAGCCCACTCCAACCTTCACCCCTCCACCCTGCCCCAGTCCAATCTCAAACAACCCTCTCCAATCCAAAACAATCTGCCCCACTGCAATGCAATATACCTCATCCCAATCTAATACACCCCACTCAAACTCAATTCACCCAACTTCAATCCACAAGAATCCACCCACTACAATCCAGTCCACCCCACACCAATCCAGTCCACCCAACCCAACCCAATACCCCAATCCATCCCTGTCCACTCTACCCCACTCCAGTCCAATACACCTCACCTCACCCCAATGCAATCCACCACACTACATTCAAATCCAGTCCAATCCACTGCACTCCAGTCCAATCCATTCTACTCAGTCCAATCCACAGCACTCCTGTCTAACTCATCCTACTCCAGTCTAATCCACCTGAATGCTGTCCACTCCATCCCACTTCAATCCATCCCACCCCACTCAAACCCATACCACCCAACCCCAGTCAACCCACACTACTCCAATCCAACCCACTTAAATCCAATTTACCCTTCTCTAGTCCACCCCACTCCAATCAAACCCACCCTACTCCAATCCAAGCCAGCTCACTCCAGATCAATCTACCCACACCACCCCAGTCCATCCCACTCAAATACAATCTACATCAATCCAACCTACTCCAGTCCACCCCACTCAAACCCACCTTAATCTGCTCCACTTTAATCCAGTCCACCCCTCTCCAATCATCCCACCCAACATCAATTCAATCCACCCCATACCAATCAAATCCAATCCACCCCACTCCAATCCAATCCAACCCACTCTAATCCAATCTACCCCACTCCTGTCCAGTCCACCACAATCCACTCTACTCCAGTCCAACCCATCCAATCCAATCCACCCCATCCCAATCCAAACCACTCCACTCTATCCCTATCCAATTCATGCCAATCCTATCCACCACACTCAATCCAATCCACCCCATCTCACCCTAATCCAGCCCACCCCTTAATCCACCCCACTTCACTCCAATCCACTCTACAGCACACCACCCCAGTCAGATGACTCATCCGACTCCAGTCCACCCCACTGCAGTCCACCCCACGTCAGTCCACCCCACCCCAAGCCAATTCAATCCACCTCACCTCAATCCATCCCACTCCAGTCCAATTCACCCCACTCCAATCCAGTGAATCCATTCCACCTCACTTCACTCCAATTCACCCCATTCCAGTCCAATTTAATCCATCCCACTCCACCCCAATCCAATGCACCCCACCCATATCACTACAGTCCAAACCACCCACCCCAATCCCATCTAATGCACCCCACTTGAATCCACCCCAATCCCATCCACTTCATTCCATTTCAATCCACCTCACTCCAATCCAATCCACCCAACCCTAATCCAATCCATCTACTCTACTCCAATCTAATCCACTCCTAACTGTATCCACTGCAACCCACTTCACCCTAATCCACCGCACTCTATGACACTCTCTGCCACTGACCCACTGAACTCTATTTCCCTCTACTCAACTCTACGAAACTGTATTCTTACTACTCCACTTTACGACTTACCAACAAATCCACTCTACAACACTCAACTTCACTCTGACACTCCACGTCGTTAACTTTTAGCCATGCTAAACAGCAACCACACTGGTGTACAACATGGCAAAACACATTGCCAAAGCCAAAAGCTCTTGTATAAGTGAGACCTATTGACTTTGACAATATTTGCTTAACTTCCAAGGAAAAAGGTGAGGGACCACAGTATTATCCAATACAGGCACGATTTCTTGTGATTTTTATCAAAGAGGTCTCGAATTAAATAACCAACCGCTATTTAACCCTAATGAAAATTACATACAACATTGCAAGAAAACAGACTGACACCATAAAATCCTGTGTGGATCAGTTTATGGCTCAATGATATAATCACCTCCAAGCATATATTTTACCAAAATCGTCTAATTCCAAGGGATGCCTTACTCAGGTCATGAAACCGAAATATAATATGTATAATTTAACAATCTCTTTTGAAACTCGAATTCTAAGCTATTTTATGATAGAAGCAAATTCAACCACAAGGATTATACACTCACAAATAGTGTATCCAAACATGCATTTGCACTTTTAGGCATCATATAATTACAACTCCCCCTCCCACCATGTTCATAGAAAATAGTGAAACTGACTATCCCTGACCCTTTTCAATGGACCTTAAATGACATATCCATCTTTCTTCATTTCTCCTAAGAAGTAAATTCCTAAGTTCACCACATCAGTTGTTTGACATGATCAATTCCATGAAACCAAATTTTAGAGTCACCCCATGTTTCTCTCAAAAGTGGTATGTTCCTAATCCTTTAGGCTCTTACATGTTCCTGGATTTTAAAGGATGAACAGTACTAGCCACATTTATAATGATGCAGTCACATCTAATTGCCTATGTCAGAAACGTTATGTTGCAATCAGTATAATGTCATTTCATATTTCCACTCTGTATGGTATGAAAAACTCCTTATCTTTCTTTCACCAAGGCAATGCAAATCAAGTCCAGGACACGCTCCTGCTCATACCAGCCCAAAAAAAGACCAGCATAGGAGAGAGCAATTCTGGAGCCAATCTTTGGTCAGTAAATAGCACAAAATTTGTAAATCCTAGTCCATAGCATAAAATATGAATAGCAACTACACAGAATGCTAAAAGGAATGCAGCAATGCAAGCCATGGACAGTGAAACAAGCAAGCATATTACTAACCTGGTTGGTGAGTTCTTAGCATTCTAACTTCCTAAAGCTCTTTCAAGGTACTATACAAACATGTAGCAGAAGCAGTAAATAGCAGGTCTGATCTAGTTTCCTAAGATGGACTGCACAGCATAACTGTTTTTGTAAGAAAAGTAGCAACTCAGCGAATCTCTATCACAGCTTTGCCTGGGGAAAACAGCTCTAGGTTGAAGGCCACCTCTCTGGAATGCTCCTGGTCATCGCCTCCACCTAGGGATGGTTGCCATTGCAAACAGGTGTGGCCTCCGGTTGGGTAGTCTGAGCGCAAAGTCTCTAACATATGGTCAGATACCTAGGTTCTAAAAGTATCTGATCACCAATTGTATCTTATGTTGCTAATGTAAAGTAGCATTTACAAACACTAAAGCCTTAACAAAGCTAAACGAACGGGCAATAACTGCATCATCTCCATACACATATTAATTATATGATCCTACAACCACAAACAACAAAAAAACATGTTAGCTAATACAGTGAACATTCATGATGTTATGACAAGTTTCATAACTGTAAAAAAAAAATGGCAGCCTAGATAGTAAGCAGACATGACACCAACATTTCTTCATGGTTCTAAAAACCTCATACTTTACAAAAGCAGATAAAAGTCTCTGAAAGCAAGTATTGGACAAATATAGAAAGGACTTAAACACAAACTGTCACTGTGTTCTCAACAAGTCAAATCTCCTAGTATATTGTGGCATTAATCACTACATAACAACAGGAGGGAATGAAAATGCATTTTAGTGGCATTTTTCCAACAGGCAAAACTAATTAAATGTAAATAGAAGTCAATATGAGTAAGGCAGATTTAGCAATTCTCTACCTTTCTTGTTGAAAGTCATGCAGTATGAACTTTCATGGGAGGGCAACAGTCTCTAGGTCATAGAATCTGCAGTCACAACTCCAGTTTGTCTCACTCCTGAGAAGGCAATCCCAAGGACACTTCTCACTAACACGCTGCCCCTCCTCTACCTGATATAAGTGCCACCTGAAAACACACAAACCCTCCAGACATCTCTAGTCAGTCTGACACTTACTCACACACATCCCACTCATGCACAGAAATGAAACTGGATGCAGGGCTTTCTCCTACCTGGTTCTTAAAGCGTGAAATGACCTTCAACCACATATTAGAACTTCTTCCTTTCTCCTTGAATTCCGCAGAAACCTGATGACTTGCCTCATCGAATAGCCCCTCTCAACTTTGATGATGTAGACTCTCACCTGCTTTTCACCATGACAACCTACTGTGTGCAAATTACAAATCAACATAACATGAAATAACATACTAATACCAAAGGCAGACCAAGCAAGAACAGCATCAGTGTTCATCCATAGCAAAAAGGAAGGAGCTGTTGCTCAGTACATTTCCCAGAGCAGGGACTTCCCCAATGAGCAAAGTTTCATTGTGCAAAGCAGGCTCAGCATAAAGCAGCTTGGGCAAGGGAGCAATGACACAGCTCTTTACTCCTTTCTGCATGTCCTGTCTCTTTCTCTGTGAAAGAGTTACAATAGGATTGTTTAACAAACTTGATTGGTAGGCTATTGTGCTGAAGTGGAATGATTGGTATAGATGTGATCAAAAAGTATTGATATGAGACTTGGTTTTATGATTGTTGGATGGTCCAGCGATGTTATGGACCTGAGCTGCTGTACATCGACCAATGTGGAGAGTGTTGATAAGGGTGGAGTCTGTATGCAGTGGATTGGAAAAAGAATATCGTATCTGCACCAATAGGTGAGTTATGTTAGGAGCAGTTAACTGGCTTGATTGGTGGACATGTGTATTGGAGTGATAGGATTAGATATATGCTTGACCAATGAGTGCTGATGTGAGCACTAGGTTTTTGTGTGCTGGGGAATACAGCGATGATCTGATGGAGCTGGGCTGCATGCTGCACACAGTGGACCAGCAGGGGAATATATTTTTGGTGCTCTTGTGAGCGCTGAAATTAACACTAATAATTATTTCATGTATTCTTGTATTTGATTTAACATAGGAACTGCATGAACAGAAACTAACGTGTGACTCTAAATATGCCTACTTGACTGGCCATCATCATATACGAAGTTATTCATTAATAGTGTATTAACATGTTTTAAGAGTATATATAAATGTTGAAATGCAATAATCTGTCATACATATGGCTAAAAGTTATGAATTTGCTTATGCTAACTAAAAGCCTCAAGCTAGCGAGGCCTAGGCTGAAATTTAACGTCTGACAAATACTGAAAAATGCAATGTTAGTAAAATTATTTCATGCTTGTTCTATAACAAATCCTTTATCCAAATCTTAAAGTTGAACGAAACCTGTAATAACCAAATGTATTTCTCTCAAGGAAATGTGTGTAAAACTGAATGTTTTTATATCATTGCAAACGTTAACCCAAAGTGTATGGGAAAGCAACGCTCCCAGGAATTAACAAAGGGACTACTGATGGAGGGCAGAAGGATCTACAAATAGATTTTTATTGCATCGACTGATGTACGTAAATGGAGAAGAACCAATCATCAACGTGTGAAAGACTGTCTAGTTACATCTCTGATTTAGAATATTAATATCATTGGACACTTGTTTCTTGCAAGATGCTTCTGACCAATGACAACATGGGACAACTTCAACTTAACCGAACTACTCTTGGAGTCAGTCAGTCATTATTCTTTAATCCTGATGCCGCTTACTTCTTTTGAGACCCAGTATCTTTGACACTTGCCAGCCTGTCTACTGACATTTTGGTACTTTGCTATTTTGAGTCTATCCTTTTGCTCATTCCAATGATGCTGGTGTTTACTTTATTGCTCGATTCTTAGAACTTGTAGCACTTTGCTGCCTGCCTTAGATTTCATGTTGATAGTTCAGAGAACTTTGAGCCCCAATTCTGAACCATTTCCCTTCCTTTCTTTTCTCTCCTGATGCTGATGTCCCCATGATGAAGACAACGTCACTTGCTGAGCCTTAAGGACAGGTATATGCTGAAATGTTTATTGTTGATTTGTCTTATGTTTTCTACCAACTGCTGCCCTTTTGATAGAGACATAGCTAAATGTTTTCCAAATTTGTGTTACTAAAGCTTTTGCGTGCAGCCCAACATGCTAATGCGGAGTTAGTGAGGAGTTTTTCATTATTCATCTGTTTTAACAATGAACTGATGTCATTCCATTGCTGATTCAAATGTATGTTATTTCCATTGCGTCATTACTCTTTCTATTGATCTGTACTGTCACCATTGAGAGTCTTGTTATTAATGCTTTAGTAAAGTTAAGATTCTTTAGTCATTTCGGTCAACCAGTTCAGTTTCTGTATGTTTATCATTTGGTTTTGAGACTAATTTACTTGATCTTAGCATTGTTAATCTAGGGATATAGATATTCTAACAGATACTAAAAGGTGTGGTTATTCAGGGCCAAATGGTCATGGTTTGTAAAGTTACTGACTCTAAGAATCGTACAGTTAATTGGTGATATTCAAGAGATGTACAGATTTTATGGTGTGAATATCTTAAATGAGTCAAAAGATCCATCGGCTTAAAAATGGGTCCCCTTACTAATTAATGTAAATAACCAGAAAAGGTAAGACATGCTCACACTCTCTATTAGGGCATGATATAATTCACAAGGTGGGCCAGTGTGTGTTTATATTATTCATCCCCACACAAATGCTATGATATTGGCAAGGAAAGGTCTTGATTGGTCGGTCTGCTTCTAGGACAGGTTTGATTAGTCACTTGGTTGACTAATGACCAATTAATGACCAATGAGGGACTGCATGAGAACTGGGCCTTTAATACAGAGAGGTTTTGATGAATCTGCAGTGACATGTGGCATTGGCTAGGAAAAGTGTAGGGGAAGGACTTGATTGGGGTCTCAGTGTGGGATTGTTTTGATTGGGTGTTTAGTTGACCAATGAGTGACAGTGTGAGAACTAAGGATATATAGTTGAATTACCCTGGTTCCCCATTGGGATTTGATAGCGCTCCCTTCTCCGTTGAGATTGTACAATATACAGTGTATTTAGCAGTTTTCCATTTAAACAAATCTTTGTTTGCAAGATGGTACCTCTGTGTCCTCAGGAAATGGGTGTATCCTAGGCCTAGACTCGGGAGGTATGTGCTGGCCTTAGTGGGTGAAATACGCCACACAAACAGTAACCAGGAAAAGAAGGAAAGGAACAGAAACAATGACACACAAGACTATCTTTACAGTCTATTGCAGCTGAAGGGTGAAACATTGTGGCTATCCTGCAACGCAGAAAACTCCACTGGTATTTCGCTACTAATAAATCACAAAATTCCAGAGGATCTGACTAAGGATTCACTTACATTCCTAGCCTTTCCAAAAGTCAAAAGCATTTGCCTTTAACATGCCATTATTGTTTGTAAGCCTTGATAAACAACGACTACAATGAAACACATGTCGACTGTTACTGTATTTTCATAGAATACTGATGTTAAAGATTTTTATAAAGACACCCACAAAATAAAGAGCTCCTTGAAAGACTAAAATACAATTCCATGGAATTGTTCCTATTTTTAAATTGACTTTTGGGAATTTTTGCACCAGAAGAATAACTGGTGTTTCAAGGCTCCATGGCAGGGAATTTACTCTGACACGCATATCAATTCAACAATTATATAGAATCATGTAAATGAAGTGACTTGCCTTTTTTCAGAGAAAAAAAATCGAAATTCACCTTTCCTGAAATCAATTTAATCCATCCAGCTAATAAGGAATCTATTTGAATCAATGCTATTCTTAGAGCTATGTTGCCTATTGATTTTGTTCTTGTTATTTATTTAGTTGGTAAGCATTCGCTTTGACTGGACAATGTCAAAAAAAGCATTAAAGATGGGGATGTGAACCATATTACTTCAGGGGTTCCATGACATTAGTGAGAAGTTTTTTTGTGGTATGCATTGTGCAGTTTAATTAGCTTTGTTAATTGCCAGAACGATGTAACACTATTATGTCAAAAATATACCGATCAGTCTGACCAAATATATTTATATTGGACATTGACTCACTACGATTTGCTGCCATCACAGGTATGATGGCCTGCAGGGGCCATTAGACCACCATTTCTGTGATTGCTTTTAAATAAAGCAATCTTTTTTCTTGATTTTTTTTAAATGTAGCCCATTCTTTTAAGAAAAAAAGGGATGTCTTGCCAAATAAAATAAGTTTTTAAAAACAATTGTAAGAGCAGGCAGTGGTCTGATGGACCACTGTCTACTTGTAAAAATGTTATTAAATCAACTGGGGACCCCTTTCCATTTGCGAATGGATAACCACCTACTTTTAGGTATTGGTAATATATGTTGTGCAACTGCATTTAGGAGGCAAAACATTAATACGTTGCATAAGAAATCACTATTTGAAAGAGACCCTATAAACACACCCCTTTCAAATAGCAATTCTCTATGATTTCCTAGCTAATTTAGTGATTCAGTAACATCCTACAGAATCACTAAATGGGTTTAGTACATTCGAAAATCACATTTTCTAGTCACAAATCCTGTGATTTACTGAATAGCAGGATTTGGCGACAGAAAATGTGTTAGTACATCTGGCCCTATATTCTTTATATGTTTGACCTCCCTAGCTGAATCTAGCAAAGACTGTCTATCACATAGCTGAACTTAAATTTGCTTGGTCCTTTTAATAATGGTAACTCCCCAATCACATTTATAACTACTTCCCTATACTATTTTTGCACTGTTCTTGCTGCTTCTAATCTGTAAGCTCCCCTCAAGCTCTTTCTTCAAGTTTCTCTGTAGCAACTGTCCCTAGCACAGTCACTATCCCTGTTATAAGTATGTTGTTTGTCAAGTGTCACAATGATCTGTTCTGAAAATTTTCGTTTTTACCAAGGTGTGATCGGGAGGCAGAAAATTCTACATGTCCTTCCCGGTAGATGTGAGAGTGACAACATTTCCTATAGCAGGCGCTTTGGGAGAAATGTGCCTAGAACCGGTGGTAAATGACCTTCCCTTCACAGTAAGTTAAAGAACAGATTTTGCTTGTCACTGATCCATCAAAGTGCAGTGGTAGGTGCAGGGTTTTTTGGGGTTGTCCATCAGCACTAGCAGAAAAGTTACCAATGATACCAATATCTTAGAATCCCAGGTAGTTGAATAACCTGTTTGGGAAAAAAAGGTCAATTTGCATTGTTTAACATGAATGGTACTTATGCGTGGATTAATACTCAGTATAAACGTTTGTGCATAACATATTTATTGTTTTATATTTTTAGGGTGCTGGCAGTTTAAGCTTTCACTCAAGCTGTGCAAAATGTGGATGGACTTGGAGAGATTTACTTGGCTCACATACAAGAATAAGACCAGGCAGCCACACAACCAGCAAACCAAGAAAATACAGGTCAAGTACTCACTGGACATTCCCCGAATAATTCAGAAATCTAATCATCTACTCCTAAATTGTGGATGATTTCAGAACTTGTCTTAAAGTAAAAAATGAAAATAGGCAAAAGTAAACTATTATTGGTTTTTCATGAGCATTTAGATCAGTGAGATAAACAATGATCATAGGTTAAATCCTCCAAAATGGTTACACGTCAAAACAGCCAAAATCTCAAGCTGCCTAGAGTCTGTCAGCCAAGCAGAACCAAGAGAAGGCTTGAAAAGCCCAGACAAAGGTATTTTTTTAGCTTGAATCTGGATGTTTATACTTGCAACGTTTTTGTTTAATTAACTAGCTTGTTAATCCAACTGTAGTAAAACAAAATAAAGGTGTCTTGTTAGATGTTAGATTAGATATATTCACATAGCACTTTAAATTGGTGCTCTACTTGCTGTATATTTGTAATCACAAATATAACTCCCTTAATTATTGATGTTCTTGCTGCGAGTGAAAATGAAAGCCCGGATCTGAGGATTTTCACCTTTTCACTGGTTAGCATCTAATACCTTTCTCCTAATTTCCCCTTCCCTTGTTACACTCCACCTGTTTTTTGTTTGTACATATCTTTGTCTAGACAGTTATCTTGCTGAGTAAAAAAAAAAACGGAATGATGTAGAATAAAGGAGATGGACAAATATTGCTAGAGAGAGAGACATGAAGTAGAGGGAAAATAGGGTAGATATAGAGGTGATGTAGGAAGATTTGTGAGATATAGAGAGAAGTAAAATAAATACAAAAATGTAATGTAGCCAGAAGGGAATCTGAAGAGAGGAAAAAGGGGGAAGATATGGTATATATAGAAAGGCTGAGAAATAGGTAAAATTGGAGAGTGTGGAAGCGCAGGAGAGCTAGGGAGAAGGAAAGAGAGAGAGAGGCAGAGATGTATAGTACTATGGTAGTTAGCTGTTGCATTCGACTAGAAATGCAGATTCAATGGTTACTTTGCGATTTTCCTTCATTCTTCCTCCTGCCTATGAATACAATGTGATCAGTACCTACTTTGAGCCAATGGTTTCTGGTGCTTGGTACCGGCACTTAATTGTCAACACCAGTGCTTGTGCCAGTCTGTCACAAGGCAGCGCTCTGCGGATAAGGTAGAGATGACCACACCAACAGTTAACTATTCATTCAATATACATTAAAATGACTAGTACCTGCCGGCCAGGCTATTGTTGTAGTGTTGCGGACCTAGAATAATCCGAATCATCACACTTGTAGGAGTGTGTTGGTTAGTAGTTGTGTTGTTAACATCACTAGCAGCATGGCAGGGGCAATAATGCCTGGTGCAAGCTGCAGTGGCCTTGTCTCGATAGTCACAGCACCTTTTATTTTATGAATTAAGCACTAGATTAGAAATAGGAAATGAGGTGAATTGGGGTGAAATGGGGTGAACCTTTACTCCTGCCATCCACAGCCTGGCCTCTTATATTACGTTTGGTTTGCACCTGTAGATTTTGTGATGCAGCTGCACAAGTCAGTGTCTACTGGAAGGATTTTTTAAAGATTGTTGTGCACCCAGCACAGTGTCCGTTTTATTATTTTGGAAGTGGAAATAATTCATTATAAAGATTCTGTCTCTCCTCTGTGTGAAGGGTGATTAAAGTTAATGGCGCGGGATAGGTAAGTGCCAAAGCACCAGCTCCTTGATGAGCAGGTACAATTAAAATACCTGCTGTCATCTGGGTTGGCAATGTGTCTTAATGAGGAATTATTTGTAATAGAAAACGATGGCTGAAACCTGTTGAATATTAACAGAAGTAGGCTGTCAGAAGGTTGTCTCTCACCGACAGGGGCGATATTATAAGAACGCGATTTTATACTTATAATGCCTTTCTAGCGTGATGTTCAAGTCCTTTTAAGAGCATTCTTTGCAACCATCAATAGGAAAATATTTTACCCCCATCCAAATACATTGCTGCAAAATCTAAACTCTTCGAATCTTTCTCCTGTCACAAGAGCTTGCTAGCAAACCTCAGGACGATATCACCATTGCAAAGCGCTCGTGTATCTCGAATCCGTGCATTAGTAGCTGGATAGTCCGGATCGTTTCTTAAAATTCTTCCAAGAGAGCACAACCTGAACTGCAGGTGATACTCGGAGAACTCAATGGCTGTCACATACTCTCCTGAGCCTGGCCTCGCCCTGACTTACTTTACAAACTGTTACCGCAGTATTGCTCAGTCAAGTCAAATAGCCTCTTCTGCTGATTATTATTCACATGTAATGTGGTTTCTGGCTATTCAGCTCTACAGCCTGGGCACTGTATAAGCCCAGGAACGAATATATTACAATGTGCTCCCCTGTGTGGAGTGCCTGATCATACTAGCCTGTGCATGAACCCCTGGGTATTAGAAGCAGAGGACTTTGGCTCTCACTGTGTCTCTGTGCGGAAGTATGCCTAATCTCTGCCCAGTACAGGAATAAGGGATGGCCTCGGTGCTATACAAGGATTGTTACAGTCCCTGACTGAATGCACTCTTGTCGAAGACACCAGAATTCCTACAGAGCAACTGTTGAAGTGTTTTTGTGGTACAGTGTCATGCTCAGTGCTCACAGCTATGCAAGGGATCGTCTGTCCTAGCCATGACCCACTCTGGTAGAGTCAGCCTTGCTTCTGCTCCCAATGTGGGGCCCTGGAAAGTAGGAGCATTCTTGGTTCTCCTAATGTCCCTAAATGCTGCAAAATGTGGGTTGCAAATGTATACGACTCCCATAATGGGCACATATTTCCTTCATTTATTTGCATGGGCAGGGCCTCCAGGTAATGTGACATCACCTGTACCTAAGGGTAGGTCGCTCCCCCTGCCGCTGCAGCTCCTCCAGGTTCCTGAGTTCCTGAGACCCACCTCACAGTAAGTACCCCCCCCCTCCCAGCCCCTCGCTCTGCCCCGCGCTACTCACCCTCTCTCCTGCTCCTGCTTCTTTTCTTCTTTTCTTCTTCTCTGTTCTTCTGTTCTTCCTCCTCGCTCCTCGTCTGTAATCTTCTTCTGTACTCTTCTTTCCCCCGTCTTCACTCTTCTTCTCTTCTTCCTCATCTTCTTCTGTGGTCTTCTGCCCTCTGTTCTTCGTTTTTCTGTATCTTCTTCTGTGTTCTTCTGTGTTCTTCTGTGTTCTTCTATCTTCTTCTGTGTTCTTCCGGTCTTCCTTTCTTCTCTCCTTCCGGTCTTCTGATCTTCCTTTCTTCTCTCCTTCCGGTCTTCTGTTCTTCTGTTCTTCTTGTCTTCTGTTCTTCTTGTCTTCGGCTCTTCTGCCTCCTCCGTCCTCTTCTCCCCGCGCCTGCCCTCCTGCTCCTGCCTCATCCCCCTCCCCCACTCGCATCCCCCTCTCTATCTCTCCTATCTAACCCGTTCACTATCTACCTCCCTCACTCCTCCTATCTACCTATCTCTCTATCTCTCTATCCCACTATCTAACTCCCTCACTCTCCACCTCCTCCTATCTTCCTATCTCTCTATCTATTTCCCTATCTATCGATTTCCCTATCTATTTTCTCTATCTATTTCTCTATCTCTCCCCCCTCCCTCCCCCCCTCTATTACCTATCTTCCTATCCTCTCACTCTACCTCTCACCCTCACCCACCTCTACAACCCCCCCTCCCCTATCTTCTCAACCCTACTCCTACCTATCTACCTATCTCTCTATCTCTCTATCCCACTATCTAACTCCCTCACTCTCCACCTCCTCCTATCTTCCTATCTCTCTATCTATTTCCCTATCTATCGATTTCCCTATCTATTTTCTCTATCTATTTCTCTATCTCTCCCCCCCTCCCTCACCCCCTCTATTACCTATCTTCCTATCCTCTCACTCTACCTCTCACCCTCACCTCCCTCCACCCTTAAACCCCCCTCCCCCAGCTCTTCTCACTCTACCTGTCCACCCCTCCCTCGTGCTTTCCCACCGCGACCTCCTGCACGCCCCCGCCCCCCAGCTCCCATTCGCCCCCACCTGACCCCTCCCCCCCCTCCTACCTCATATGGCGCGCCAGAGGCAAGCCCGTCTGCGCCCGTCCGCGCCTGGCCCGCGCCCAGCGCCACGACCCCTGGTCCCCAGCTCTCCCAAGCCCCGCTGACCCGCTACGACCCCACCACCCTCCACGCCCTCAACCCAGGACGCTCCAACACCTGCTTCCAAGCTCACCCCAAACGCACCCATGGACCCTTCGCCTGCAACTCCTGCAAACGCACCTTCCACCACGCAACAACCACGACCACAAGCCCACGAGCCATCAACCACCTCAAGTGCATCCTAGTCAATGCTCGCTCCGTCCACAAACACGCCATTGAACTCTGGGACCTCCTGGACTCCATAGCACCGGACGACGCCTTCATCACGGAGACCTGGATGAACGCCTCCTCTGCCCCTGACATCGCCACTGCCATCCCCGAAGGCTACAAGATCTCCAGAAAAGACCGCACCAACCAGGTAGGAGGAGGTATCGCCATCGTCTTCAAAGACTCCATCAGCATCACCACCTCCACCGAAGACACCCCTCTCGCCGCTGAACACCTGCATTTTCAGATTCGCACCGATCCGAGGACCACCCTCAGAGGATCCCTCGTCTACCGTCCTCCCGGCCCACGCGCCCCTTTCAGCAACGCCATCGCCGACTTCATCTCCCCGCACGCCCTCGCCTCGCCGGACTACATCCTCCTAGGTGACCTCAACTTCCATCTGGAACAAAACAACGACCCCAACACCACCACCCTGCTCGCCAACCTCGCCAACCTCGCCCTCAAACAACTGGTGAACACCGCCACCCACATCGCCGGACACACGCTTGACCCCATCTTCTCCGCCAGCAAACACGTCTTCTTCAGCCACGCCTCCACTCTACACTGGACCGACCACAGCTGCGTCCACTTCACATTCCGACGCGAGACCCGCCACCTCCGCACCCAACCCATCCCTTGTCGACAGTGGAACAAGATCCCCGAAGAGCAACTCTTCTCCGCACTCGCCGCCAACCAACCCACCCTCACCACCGACCCCAACAACGCAGCCCTCAACCTCACAAACTGGATCTCCAACTGCGCAGACATCCTTGCTCCCCTCAAACACACGCATCGACAGACCAACACCAAAAAACCTCTCTGGTTCTCTGACACCTTCAAAGAATCAAAGAAAACTTGTCGCGCCCTTGAGAAAGCCTGGCGCAAGGACCGCACCGCTGACAACATGACCGCCCTCAAGAACGCTACCTGCGAACACCACCACCTGATCCGCGCTGCCAAAAGGAACTTTTTCACTGACAGACTGGACAAAAACAGACACAACAGCAGAGAACTCTTCAGCATCGTCAAGGAGTTCTCCAACCCCAGCGCCAACGCCAACGCCGTCACGCCCTCACAGGATCTGTGCGAATCCCTCGCCACTTTCTTCCATCGCAAGATTAGCGACCTCCACGACAGCTTCGGACACCAAACCCAACCATACACCACCGAACCGGCATCCACGGCCATCACCCTCAACAACTGGTCCCACATCAACACGGAAGAAACCAAATCCATCATGAACTCTATCCACTCCGGCGCCCCTTCGGACCCCTGCCCGCACTTCATCTTCAACAAAGCCGACGACATCATCGCCCCGCATCTCCAGACCGTCATCAACTCTTCTTTTTCTTCTGCTACCTTCCCCGAATGCTGGAAACACGCCGAAGTCAACGCCCTACTAAAGAAACCTACGGCTGACCCGAGCGACCTAAAAAACTTCCACCCCATCTCTCTTCTGCCTTTCCCAGCCAAAGTAATAGAGAAGACAGTCAACAAACAGCTGACCACCTTCCTGGAAGACAACAACCTGCTCGACCCCTCACAAACCGGATTCCGAACCAACCACAGCACTGAAACCGCCCTCATCTCAGTCACTGACGACATCAGAACCCTGATGGACAACGGTGAAACAGTCGCCCTCATTCTGCTCGACCTCTCGGCTGACTTTGACACCGTCTGTCACCGCACCCTAATCACCCGCCTCCGCTCCACCGGGATCCAAGGCCAGGCCCTGGACTGGATCGCCTCCTTCCTCTCAAACCATTCCCAAAGAGTTTACCTCCCTCCGTTTCGCTCAGAACCCACCAAGATCATCTGCGGCGTACCCCAAGGCTCATCACTCAGCCCGACACTCTTCAATGTCTACATGAGCCCCCTCGCCAACATCGTACGCAAGCACGACATCATCATCACCTCCTACGCCGACGACACCCAACTCATACTCTCCCTCACCAAGGACCCCGCCAGCGCCAAGACCAACCTACAAGAGGGTATGATGGATGTCGCAGATTGGATGAGCCTCAGCCGCCTAAAGCTGAACTCTGAAAAAATGGAAGTCCTCATCCTCGGCAACACCCCGTCCGCCTGGGACGACTCCTGGTGGCCCACGGCCCTCGGCACCGCACCGACCCCCACAGACCACGCCCGCAACCTCGGCTTCATCTTGGACCCTCTTCTCACCATGACCAAGCAAGTCAACGCCGTGTCCTCCACCTGCTTCCTCACCCTCCGCATGCTCCGCAAGATCTTCCGCTGGATCCCCGCCGACACCAGAAAAACCGTGACCCACACCCTCATCACGAGCCGCCTGGACTACGGCAACACCCTCTACGCCGGGACCACAGCCAAACTCCAAAATCGCCTGCAACGCATTCAAAACGCCTCGGCCCGCCTCATCCTCGACATACCCCGCAGCAGCCACATCTCCGCACACCTGAGACACCTGCATTGGCTCCCTGTCAGCAAAAGGATCACCTTCCGACTTCTCACCCACGCACACAAAGCCCTCTACGACAAGGGACCGAAATACCTCAACAGACGCCTCAGCTTCTACGTCCCCACCCGCCTCCTCCGCTCCTCTGGCCTCGCACTCGCTGCTGTCCCTCGCATCCGCCGCTCCACGGCGGGTGGGAGATCTTTCTCCTTCCTGGCGGCCAAGACCTGGAACTCCCTCCCCACCAGCCTCAGGACCACCCAGGACCACTCCGCTTTCCGGAGACTCCTACAGACCTGGCTGTTCGAACAGCGATAACCCCCCCCCTTTTTCCCCTAGCGCCTTGAGACCCGCACGGGTGAGTAGCGCGCTTTATAAATGTTAATGATTTGATTTGATTTGATTTGATATTAAAATGTGCAGGAAGCTCAATCAGCGCTGTAGGTAGAGCAGTTTTGATGATAATCCACCACTGGCACTTCTACGCAACGTATCATACAACTTGGCTTCTGCCCTTCCTGACTGCAGAGCCGCACAACATAGTTTCATGATCTCCTTTCACGTGGCTTCAAAGGATTGCCTTCCCTGGTTTCTACCCTTTCATAATAGCCAAAAAGACTAGGGGGCAGATTTAAGAAAAGTAGCACTGCATCCAATGCAGCACCAATTTTCTTGCGACCCTTAGTGCCCCCGGAATGCTACCATGTGTGCGCCATATTTGAGATACAGTGCACCATGTTGGTAGTTCGGGAACTAGGGTAAACATTTTTGATGCTAGTTTTTCGCTTTGCGGGATTACGCTAATCCTGCAAAGCACTTTGAAGCCCAATATAAATAATGGTGTGCCCCCATTCAACGCCTGCTCTGTGCAGACGTAAAAAATGCAAAACAATTGCACCAAAAAATCATTTTTTGGGCTTCCTAAAGGAGAAAAGCCCCCCTTTGCATACATTGGGGGTGATTCTGACCGCGGCGGACGGCGGTCGCTGCCCGCCAAGCGGTTCCCGCCGAAAGACCGCTCCGCGGTCAAAAGACCGCGGCGGTCATTCTGGCTTTCCCACTGGGCCGGCCGGCGACGCCGAAAGTCCGCCCGCCAGCCCAGCGGGAAACACCCTTCCCATGAGGACGCCGGCTCAGAATGGAGCCGGCGGAGTGGGAAGGTGCGACGGGTGCAGTTGCACCCATCGCGAATTTCAGTGTCTGCAAAGCAGACACTGAAATTCTTCGTGGGGCCCTCTTACGGGGGCCCCTGCAGTGCCCATGCCATTGGCATGGGCACTGCAGGGGCCCCCAGGGGCCCCGCGGCACCCCCTACCGCCATCCTGCTCCTGGCGGGAGAACCGCCAGGAACCGGATGGCGGTAGGGGGTGTCAGAATCCCCATGGCGGCGGAGCACGCTCCGCCGCCATGGAGGATTCTCAAGGGCAGCGGGAAGTCGGCGGTACACCGCCGACTTTCCGTTTCTGGCCGCGGCTGAACCGCCGCGGTCAGAATGCCCAGCGGTGCACCGCCAGCCTGTTGGCGGTGCTACCGCCGACCTCCGCCATGGCGGTAATTACCGCCAGGGTCAGAATGACCCCCATTATTTCTAGCACAGGCATAATGTTGCACGAGGGCTTACAAAGTGGTAAAATGCATGCATTGCACCACTTTATAAATATGGCGCAGTGATGTTTGAAGGCTAACACCACATTAGCATAAAGCAATTATGCTATTGTGCCACTGGAGCTTCTTAAATCTAGGCCTAGATACTTTGAGTGCTCCAATTGTATACATCGGAAAGTTTTGCTTAAACTCAAAAATAGTCTTTTTTACATTTGCAAAATCAATTTTAGAATTCACAAACGTTGCTTTTGTACTCATTCGAGGAATGGTTCCCATGAAGATTCTTGTGTGAGTAAATCTACTCCAAATGGCGTACAGTGGGCTTTCTTAAGCTGAAATGTCCGGTGAGTTGTGCACACCCACACATGTTCATGCTTGTTTATATTTACAACTCTTCTCTGATCCCTTTTCTCCACAGAAAAGGTTTGCAATGAACCCTGCCAAGGGCAGGTGTAAATCGCTTTTCGGGAAGTAAAGAGACAACCCTAAAATTCATAGGAGTTTATTGGGAACGTTTCTCTCCATTGGGTAAAGAAGACAAAACACAGAAATGACCACAGAGAAAACAAGCATTTGCAATGCAACAGTGCTCCCCTTTGCTCGCGTTAGAGCTATTAGCATTGTAAACTCCTAACCTGACTTTTCTTGCTACATAAACTAGTACTGAAAAGTAAAACAGTTTCACACATGCAGGACGATGGTTGCCATGAGCATGAAGGAGACACAGGAAAGGAAACAGAAGTTTGCTTGCAATGAAACTTGTCGGCAAAAGTGCAATTATCCATGTTTATCCATGTAAAAAGCAAAAGTGCAATTATCCATGTAATGACTTCTGCCCAGCGAGATCACACTGCACAGGAAATGAAAAGCTAAAGTAGTCTAGACACCAGCTAAAAAAACGGAGCCTCGTATGTTTTCAGTAGTTTACTGGTGCACTTGAGAAGTGATAAGCACCGGAAAAGGCAAGACATTTGCATGCCTTTCACAAATGGAATCAAATTATTTTTAAAATGTGAGCCCACAAACTAATAAAAGTGATGGGTGTGACATGGGCTTGGTTATAAGCCCACAGAGAGATTACAACATGGTCCAGAGCACTTGCACATGCTTGACCCTAAAAAGACAGTTACAAAGCCTGCCAAGAGGATACGAAAGGCAATCTGTATTATTTTCCAATCATATATGTGACACATGTGCTTTCATATAACTGCAGGACGTTCTAGGTCATTTGTGTGCAACTGTTGTTCAGTCTATAAGAAGCTGTTTGATGAGGGCCAGGTATGTAAGGTCTTAAAGCAATTCTTCAGGAGACATTTTTGTAAATGACTTTCATAGTGTGTTACTTTTTTCTTCATCTGAAAGTGACCATCCATAAAGTTACACATAGAACTGCTCATTTATGCAGTTCTATGTGTGACTGTATGGATGGTCACTTTAAGAGCAGCAGGTTGGAACATTGGCAGCAAAAATGATTTTCGTACTTTGAATTTGCCCATTGGGGTAATAAACTGTGTTTCAATATTTTTTGTTTGGCTTCAGCAACCCACTTGAGATATAATTATAACATGTGCAGGACTACGTTTACCAGGATGCATGTTGCAGCTCACTGGAGGTCCACTGGGACAAAACTGGTATTCAACTGATATCAGGTGCCTGCAATTAAATCTGCTGGGCAGCCTGGCAGATGGCCTTGGAAAAAGGAAGGAAATGTTTGTTCTCTGCTGATGAAGGGATTAACCCAGAAACACGTGTCCAGAGATGTTTGAAAAGCCTGAAATCATGAAAATGCCAAAGGATTTTCTGTAAGTTGCAGACTCCGCTACTTTCCATAATGAGCAGTTGCGAGTGTGCTTTTGTTCAGGACAACTCTCTCATATATATATATATATATATATATATATATATATATATATATATATATATATGTATATATATATATATATATATATATTTATACACATATATATGTACTATTATCGATTTTCTAAATACTAAGCAATATCATGGTCAACTGGCTGCTGCCTTAGCTCCCAAGTGTAGTACAGTCCTCAACATCAGAAACAGTATTCACATTCTACATTCCCCACTTAAAGCCTACTCCAATGCAACAGTCCTAGCAGTTGATATAGAAAAAGTGTTTCATTCCATAAGCTGTGATTATCTGTACACAGCCATGATTGGCATGGGTCTATGTAACAGTTTTCTCACATGGATTAGGATTTTGCATACCTTCCCTTCCTTACAGCATGAGTCAAAACTTTTAGGTCCATCTCAAACTCCTGCACTATTGAGAGGTGCACTAGACAGGGCTGGCTGCTCTACCCAGTGCTATTTTCTATAGCTGTAGAACCGTTGGCAGGAACACTCAGGCAGAGCAACTCATACCAGGTGCTGCGACTGTGCAGCACCACATACTATGTCTCGCTTTCCACAGACAACGTGCTGTTATACCTCATAGGTGAACAAATGGATGTGCAGGTGGTCTGCGGAACACTTACAGAGTTTGCCAGGGTGTTGGGCCCTTTGTAAACTGGGACTAGTCCAACGCTTACTCGCTACACCCACTGGCCTCAAAGGGCACACCCCAGGAAATCAGTGAGAAGATCTGGAGGGAGCTGCACACCATTCGCTAGTAGGGAGAACAAATCTATCATATAGAAACCCAATATTGAAGCCAATATCCTGGTGGGATTGGCTTCTCTCTGTCAGTCGACCACCTTTTGACAAGTTACCCCTATCAGCCCTTGTAAAGATGTTGGTTCTTACCTGACTAATATATTTCTTTGCATCTACCCCAGCTTGAATACCCCGTGCAATCTTTCAGGAGATGAATGGGTTTCTACTGTCTTTGCTTTGGGACATAGTGTATTATTGGCCAAGCTCCAACTTCCCAGGGGATTAGATGTCCCAGACTTCAAGCTATACTACCTGTCATCCAAGCTAGTCTGGGCAATGTGATGAAGGGTGCCGCTGAGGGGTACAACGGGAGCAGAGACAGAGGAAACTCCAAGTTTGGATGCCCTGTTTCACCTGCTGCTCCGCAATGAATGGCAACAAAATGACAGAGGTGGAGTCATCCTATTCAAAACACAATGGGATGTTTGAGCCAGATGCTTCAGTGAACACATTGTTCACTCCCTAACGCTCATGAATTTCCACCATTGGCCTTAACTGCTCTTTATCCACAGGACGACTGGAGTGTGCTGTGTGATTGGGCTGCATGGGGCATTGACAAATTGGAAGACTTTTTGAAACAACAATCGCTACGAGAGCTCCAGGTACTGACAGACAACAAATTTGGGCTCCCTTCTCACCACTTTCTTGTTTATGGCTTCATTAGGGCTACAATATGAGCTCACTGGAGACTCTGCGCCTTTGAATTGTCAATTCAAGTTACACTTCAGATCATCTGTACAACGTCTGGCAAACTCAAGGCGATTACTCTACTCTATAAGGCAGCAGGCTAAGGTGGACCTCTGAATGCTCCAGACACACTGGTCCGAGGATGTAGCCACCCGCTTACTGACAGGGTCTCAGACACTTTCTCACCATCCAACCATCTCAATAAACACCCAGTTTCCACTTATCCAATATTACTTCCTCCACAGGGCCAACCTCATCCCAGGGAGGATCAACGTAATGTTCCCCTGGGCAGGCACTACATGCTCTAGATGGACTGTTGAGAGGGCAGACTTTCTGCACATGATGTGGTCTTGCCCAGAGATTAACTCTTATTAGGACACTGTGCTCACTTCATAACCACGTCGATAGGTTGTCACATTCTGAAAACCTCAATATACTGCTTGCTGGTCTTGTTTCCCCATCCCCAGATGAAACACATCACAACTAAATTCATACACCTGGCATTATTGATGCACTGCCAGCAGCCTGTGATGGCCTGTAATTCCCCTCTGGGTTCACGATTTACAAAGTGAAATAATTAAATTGGGAAAATGTGAAGATGTGGCATTGCTGAGGGTGGGACAATGCGGACTCTGTTCCCCGACAGTGTCCAAGCATGGGACACCATACAGCAGCACAGGGTGCTATCAGGTCTGTGAAGCAGGGGCAGGATGAAACTGTAGAGTGAGACTGGCATCCTACTTCAGACATTGCAAACTCATATTGTAACGTTTTACTTTCTTTCATACCCCATGATGAATCCTTGTAACCTCGGGGAGTGGCACAATCGAGGTTGTGAAGGGGGACCTTTGGACTAGTTGATAGTGGGGGTCATTTGTGGGTATTCTGAAGTATTCTTGAGCAATGGCTCATTGTCTGAGCATCATAGTAGGGTCCTCCTTGACTTGTGAGAGAAACCAACTGCAGTAGCTAAGCTGTTCTGCCAAATATATGCTGCATTGCCCCTGAGAAGGTACAGCTGCTGAATGGTGCTACTGGCACACAGATAAGGCTGCTGCAGCTGGGGTTATGGATCGTGTTGATGTATCAATCTTAGAGGTGGCCAGTGATTGAAGACAACATGAAGGATGAAACAGATAGGTGGCCAAGCTGTATGGACTTGAGGGCACAGCCTTGCGCTTGAAGGGGAAGTCCAGGCAATTGTATCTGCAGCTTTTGTTGGTGCCATATTCAATAGGAAAGGTGCCTGAATTCTGCTGTACACAGGATGACTTGATGCATAGATTTTAGATGAGATTGTAGGACTATCTCCTGTTTTACAGACTAGCGTTCCAACCTCGCTGAAACTGCTGATCCTTTAGTTCTGCAATCTGCTATGTTTTGCATGTAGGCCATTTGTGCTTCGTTTGTAGTAGAATATCTATTTTACTTGTATCATTGATGAATGAGGTTTTACAAGGAGACGTTTCACATCCACACGTGATTTTGTTTCTTCAAGGACACTGACTGGCAGAGTGCAAGACTCCCTTGAGTGATGGACGGACAGCGTGACTGGCTTTGCTTGTGTTCAGTTCAAGGCTGAGAGAAATCCAGTGGTGTTTCTGAGACATGATTGGTCAATGAGCAACACACATCACACAACACATTCAACAGCAAAAATATTTTTTTTCCAATGCAACTAGATATCAAGTTACTACACAGTACATCATACATCTGGAGAAACTAACAACTCGGCCATAAAAATGCCCTTCGGTAAAGGTATGTGGTTTTAAATGAGCCAAGCTGACCTAGAGGGCGGACTACATGAGGGAGCGAATGGACGAGTATTCCCTCATTTTGGATATGACGGATATGGTAGAAAGGTGTGTTTTGGAAAAGTGGAATGGTAGCAGCAGCACCAAGACGTTTCTGGAGATTGAAAATGCTGAACAAAGCTAAAAATAAAGATTTACCCCAGTAAATCTTTCCTATCTATAAGTGGCTGGTGATCCGGAATCCATCACCATAGGCAACATTAAATAGTTGAAACTTTATTGGCAGATCTGTTTGGCAGAGAGTCCTTTACAAGCTGTATAAGGGACATTAATTGCTAGTCTCTAAATCAGTGACAGGCAGACTCCATGACCTATCATTCATTGCAAGGCTTGTCGGTTACAGGGACAAGGATGCTGTACTGAAACTTGCCAGTCTCAATGACTCCCTACAAGACTATACTTGTCTGTGCAAGACACTATGATGGAATTAAATACTAAGAAGATTGTGACAACCTGAGCTGAAATGTGCAAAACTCCCTCCAGTTAAGTTGATGATCGAATATAAGAAGGATCATATTTGCATGGATTTCTTAATGCTTGTTTCCTGGACAAGAAGATAGGTGATTTGAAGGTTTGGGGTTGTGTCATTCACGTGGAAGAGAATTCACGGGGTAGACGAGGACTCTGACTGTGCGCTCAGTGTTCTTTCCTGATGACCCCAGGTACCAGACATAATTATAAGCCATTTTCTATACATGATTGATTTATTAGGGACCCGAGCCAGCACTGGAGTTTTTCAAATGCTTAATCCAAGAGGCGATTAGTCTCTGTTTTGCGACATAGCTGCCTTTAAAATAAAACGACTTGATTCTAGGTCCTGTAATCCTGAACCGCCATATTGTGTGATAATCTGCAAGTAAAGTGTTTAAAAACTTCATGCTGTGCTGTGTTTCATTTTTAGAGAGCCCCTACTTGTTTTCATTGCCACTGAGGTTTTAATACCTTAGGCGGGAAGTGAGAGGAAGGAGTCAAGCCTTTCACTAGTATGTAGCATGCAGGTCACTTAGAATAACAATATGCAAGCCGTCAACGTATTTATTTCTCCAGTGGCCCTCTCTTGATTTTGCCTGAAACAAGGACATCTAGGTGTTCGAATACCAGGAAGGCCAACACAGCTTTCCATTCTTTTGAGGTATGTAAATTGGATACCACTGGGAGGTAATGCAGCTCAACTGCTGGGATAATTTTGCGTCGAGGACTTTTTACTAACTTCAGTTTTTGAAGAAGGTGATACATGTTTGCTTAAACAACTCTTGAAGTGCTCATGCTGAAACTAAATGCATTACTGAGTTGCTGTACTTGAAATAACGAGCTTTGGAAGTGTTCTCTTTCATAAAAAGCAAAACAGCGAGTGTCGCCTACATTGATGTAAATGTCTGTGACAGAATGAGACAGCTCAAGAACAGAACTGTTAAAGTGGGAAAAGGTTTTATTTTAAATGAACCAATGCGATTGGTCCAACGCCTGGTTAGCTAAATGTGCATTAATTTAATAGGCTGACGGAAGTGGCTGCTCTGTGTATCTAGTTATGGACTGCACGCAAGCGTATGGGGAAATAGACCTATCGAGAAATTAGAGACTGGTGTTTACGAGGAATCATTTGGTCTTGGGGCCACTGCTCATTCCTTGGGTTAAGAAGATACTGCCAAAACCATATTTAAAAGAAAGGGAACACACTGCCTACACTCCAGCAACAAAGTATGACCCCAAAGCATCATACTAAATGCAGTCAAATTCGTAGTCCATTCAAAAAGTAACAAAGTCTTTCACCTCCGTAGGTGCAGCAGTTGCTGTATTTCCCTGTACACATGTTTCTGTGTTTAGCCCGTCATCAGCAAGGAGCAGCATGGTATAGGGGCTTGCTTGAAATGGTGCCAAATGTCTTTAAGAAGGCTCCCTTGAGCCACGGCAGACGAGCCTTGTCAGGCACCTGTGCACCATGAGTGGTGCATAAAACTGAGAAGACATTTTGCGAAAATGGGCAAATGCAAAGATGCATTATAGGGCCTGGGGTATGGGGAAACCACCTCTGAACACTTAGGTACAGGAGAGATATTTCAACATAGGACATGTCATATACCATTATGAGCAAGGATAATGCTCAGAAGGACTGTATTAACCCAGTAATGAGTGCAAGGATTGTAGAAGTGACATCCCAGAACATACATTTTACTTGGCAGAAGATACAGATACATGAAGAACATATCCCACTCACATGCATGTCATGCCAATAATAAAATAAACCATTACAAATGTCTGTCTACCACATCACAAACAATATCCCCAGCATAACATGAACCCACCACCCCCCGAACCTCGCATGGCAGAGATCACTCTGCACTTTAGGATGCTGCACATAATCCATGACTTGTGCAAAAGTCTACATGTAAATATACAGACTTCATTCCATGTCAAGTCCATGCCATCTCTGTGGTTGATATAGGGATTGGAATGAGCTGACAACACAAAGTTTGCACCCAAAGCAAATATCTGTAGTTCACATATACAAAAATTAAAGAAAATGTTGCCTTAGCATTCACATATCCTTGGTAGGCATTTACCATCACCCCTATAAACTGTGAACACATATATTGGACACATGTGTAGAGAGCAGTATGTGCCATACAAACATTCACAAGTAGGACACAAATCCACATGGCATGGAAACGTTAACATGTGTGCAACATAACACTATGCATCTTCAAAAATACTTTACACAATGACACATAGTTCAAATATGTTTTTTTTTCACCTTTTGCGTGTTACAAATACGTCACATACTATGCAACGCAAATTAACTTCCCATGTTTTACTATCATGGCAATAAGGGAAAACAATGCATCAGAGCGTAGCATTAAAAAAATGATGCATTGCAGAAAAAGTTGCTGCATTTGCACAGGAAGTGAGAGAATGGATCTGCCATGCTGTAAAGCTGGAACTGCAAAGTTACTTTTACTTTCCTTTTCAAATCACAGTCATTTCGTCTGTCTTGGAGCAGGGTGATCTTATCTGGAGCTGAGATTTAGAGTGCTGTTGGTGTGGTGTGTTGTGCTGTATTGTGTCCCTGTACTTTATATTGTCTGTAATTGGTGTCTAATAGTTGTTTATTGTACTGTTTTGTAATTGTATTGTGGGGTGTTTGTATTTGGGATAGTTCCTAATTGGGTCAACATAGTGCTGGCCTGGCCGGGATTTGAAAGTGCTGTGGGACAGTACAATGTCAGGGAAAGGTAGGGTCCGTCATTTTGGAGCAGATGAGGTGGGGGTATTTATATGGTTGGTCCTGCACTACCTCTCCCACAGTGTGGCCTACTATGGCATGGTGATACAGGGGCACATGACGGAGGTTGCTTTGGGGCAAGGCCCTGTCCCATATGAACAGATTGAGGTTGGCAGAACAGTTGGTGAGTATAAACACCTTGTGGGTAACTCCTGTTGTACAAATGTTACTGCATATCTGTTTGACATAGGCCAACATTTACAAAGTGAAGCATCAGGGCAGGCTAGTGGGTGGAGTCTATTTGTAAAATATATATCCATGAAAAGGCCAGTGAAGCATCACACTGTAGGCAAATAGCACATTCCTCACTTTATCCCCGGATAGTATGTATGATATTTATGGAACAAGTAGGATGTGTAGCAATGTTGGAATAACTGTGTCATGGATGCATAGAAAGAATTTCACAGGGAGATATGCTCTTGACTTCTCAGGGATTGACGTTGCATGTTGCATAGTCATGCACATTTGAGGATTGAACTGTGGCAGGAGTAAATTAAATCATGCCTGAGTGTGTCTCTTGAGTCACATATGTGCTGAGTGACATGACCAATGTCTCTGAATGGAAAAGATGCACTAATGAGACATTTGCAACATGTGAACAATGTGGCTGAGACAAGTATCTACTGTCCCTGAACATATGTTAACATATAAAGCTGGCCTACCAATGTATGTCATAAAGACACCTCAATTGGCATTTTTTAATTATCACTGACCTAAGTCCCCTATGTACATTAGGAAATTTTGGGTTATGTGCAATATGTGCCCATGCTGTTCATTGGTCAACATTCACAATGCATTGTCACGTGGTTTCTCTTGCAGGTGGTCCCGCTCCCTATCCCATCAGAGAAGTCTCCACTTTTGCAGACCCCGAAGCTGTCTATATGTGTCAATCTGTTAACATAATCTGTGGTGAAAGTATGGATGTTAGATATGCTATGTTCATCTGTGAGGCAATTTAACAGTTGCATGTATGCATTACAGTCCTCATAAGTAAAGCATGGATGGGGACTGATTTGTTGCACATGTGTTTAAGATGTGAATCACTAGTACACAATGCACTGGTGTCAACATGTACAGGAGGGGTCTTGAAATTGTTTGTAATGGTATAAGAATTCCAAAAACAGTGTTAATTTTTGGGAAATGTGCTTTGAGTTGAGGATCAGACATATATATGGGCTTTGTGAATATATTGCTTGCTAAACATGTGACTGCACTGTGTGCCCCAAGTGGCACACCTCAACTCTGTCCATTGTGAGATAGTTCACGATGTGATGTGTCATTATGGTTTATAGTGGGCAATGTTCAACACTTCTGAACTACCCATGTTTCAAAAAGCATAAAGGTGTCATACCCCATTCTCAGTGTTGTTAGTCACTACATTGCCAAACCACGTCATCCTCAGACATCTTGACCTGTGTGTGTGGGCTGAAGGATGTCCACACAACCTTGTCAGACCACATGCCTTCATTTCATACATTCTCTGTTAGTAGTGGTCCTGTAAGTTGCCATGATGTGATGCTAACAGCTTCTCACCATGTTCAGCAGAAGTCATTCCTATACCAAATTCCCAGTGCAGAATAGGTCATTGACTAATGTACACCCACATATGAGATATTGGTGCTGAGTGTTGTAGTGCTACATGCAACACTTACATTTTTGGCATGCATGCAAACTACGGTCAACTTGCTGCTACACATAACAGTACTCTTGGATCCTCCCTTCAGTAATGGCACAATGAACTTAGTACACATCTGTGTGGAAATCAGAATTGGTTCACCCTCCTTCGTGTGACTGCTCTTCACATCAATCTCCTATATAATAAGTGTCACAAACATTTTTCCTAAATCACTGTTGTCAGTCACCATCCTTGCTATAGCAGGCACAAACTGTTGTGAGCCAACCTGTCAGTAGCATTCTTTGTTGAGATGGGTTTTGTACATGCAGTCACAGCAGACGTGTGTGATGCATGAATGAGAGGGCATGGAAGAGCTATCCCTCATGATGAGAATAACATATCATGGTCACATGGTTGATGAGTAGGTCAATAGTGGCCAGTTGTGTCATTGATCTTAGAAGATGTTTAAGGATGATGATTTTGTATCTTTCTAAAGTGGATAGCTGTGAAACCTTGGTGAAATCCCATTTCTGGGAAGGTTGAAGATGAGCCAATGTGTATACACCTTGCTCATAAGGGCTACTTATTTAAACTTACATATTAATGTTAGAGGTATGCAGTTGCTTATTTGAATGCATTCCTGTTGGTATTGTGCCTTACAGATAGTTGCCTGACATATCCTATTGTTCATGCAGCTGGCAACATGACCCCTGCAGAAAATATAACTTTTGCAAAGAATGCAGAATGTTATCACCACATCAGGTAGATCCGCGGGGGTACAGGTGCATGGAGGCACTCTACGACTGCGAAAAGGTCTCAGGGAGCTGGAGGGCATTCCGGCATGGGGTGCCAACTACAGAAGATTCTGCTTCTGCCACCAAGCAGGCAGGTCAGCTATACTTGATGTTGCTGGACCATCAGGAGCAGGACCATAGTTTGTACCTAGGCCACCTACTGTACATCCACCACCTGCGGGATCCCAGGCAGGCCAGCACTATGTTGAGCCACCTTACGTGCAGGAGCTCTGCAATGAACTGGCCGATCAGAAGTATCAGATTGCTCGAGTTAAGCAAACAATTGAACAAATATTGTCAATTAAGAAGGACATCCGGGCCAACAAGAGGAAATACTTAGCTGTACATTGTGTTTTTCGGAGAATTTACCCTTCCCCATGTTATAACTTTTTTTCCATATTAGTTTTTTTTTAAATAGATAGTTTAGTTAGCATAGTGTAGTTAGTAGTAGGCCATAGTTGTATCATAGTAGAGGGTAGGGCTGGTGGGGATGAGTGTGATAGCTGGGGGTGACAAGGTTTTGGTCTATTAAAAAGTGTATTCCAGAAATATAAAAAAATATATCTATGTTTAGCCTATATGTTTAGGTAGTCAATGTTTAGCTGTAGTCACTGATGTCCTTTTCAATGGAGTTATTTTAAGGGGTTGAGGGGTGATGTGTAATTGTGGCATCTGATGTTTAGAATAGGTCAAGATAAGCATAGCTAGTTGTAGTTCTAAGGTAGGATATGATCATGTAGAATAGCATGGTTTAGTTAGGTTATTTAGTTAGTGTACTGTAGACAAGTATGTAGCTCAATAAATCACGTTAAAGCATACAGCTTGGTCTCCACCATATCTATTGTGTAGGTGATAGCATGTCTATACAGGTAATGTAGTTAGTGTGCCCCCAGGAAACCCATTAGCATGCATACAGTGCCTCTAATGTGCCTTCCCATTCTGCCATTGTGAGTTACAACATTACCCCTGCAGCAACTTACCCTGTTTTGTTGTTGCTCCTCAATTGCTGCAGTGTCCTTGCTACCATCTCCTCCAGCTCATCCAGCTACTCCTGGGGTGTGGGGCTTTCACCTCCAAACTGCAGTTCTGCCTTTTGGTTGGTGGCCTCTTTCTCTTTAGTTCTGAGCTTGCTATTGTGCCAGCACTTCTTACAGCCACCACTGTTCTTCTGATCCTAGCCACACTGTTGACTTTATTGACCATAGACTGCCAAATAGCCTCCTTCCTACCTAATGGCAACTTAGAGGTGGCAAAGGGTTGTTGTTGGTGCTCTGTCACCTCTGTGATACATATGATTTTTCCTACTGACTGAATCTATACTTCCTCTTCCTTTTCCAATTCTCCTGTGACTCCGTATGGGCATCCTGGCTGGTACCTGGCTCATTGGAGTCTCCCTGGGGTCTCTCCTGTCCAGTATAGTCCATTTTGTTGCTTTGCATGCTTCTTTTTGGTGTTTTTGCTGACTTTTTCTGGATGCTTGTTGCCAAAAGTGTTGCTAATACAATTTGTATTTGGAACATGCTGCACATTAAGTTAGCGCCACTCTTTCTGCAATAGCTCTGTTTTTGTGACATGTCACAAAGCTTAGAGCATTTTTTCGTGATGCTAGTTTATCCTTTACTCCATTTTGCGCCATATTGTAAATATGGTGCAAGCATGGAGCTAGGTTATCTCTTAGTAGGGCGCTAATATTTATGACACAAAACTGCGCTGTTGCTGTTCCACACCATTTCTTGTAAATCTGGCCTACTTTTAATTTGCCATGTTAAAACAGCCATTGACTATGTTGCAATTGTACATTAAAAATTACAAAAAAGACGCTAGTGTGTCTCCACATATATGCTTGCATCGGTAGCTGTCTTGCATTTGCATACATCCACATGTACCATAATGCCCAGGTGTGTGCATGTTTTAACATACTGGCAACCATTTTGGCATTAGCTAATAGTAGTGCAAACATGCACTGTCAAAGCCAAGAGTTGGCCTTTTGTGGCTGAGGTCTATTGGCGTTGCCAAGGCATGTTTGCATTAATAATTTATTTAATGTTGTACATGCCTAATTTTGTGTATTTGGGCGATGTATATGGTAATGTATGTGAACTTAATGTGGACAATCACAGATCCTGCATGAAGTGTCAGATATAGCATTAGTATACTCATTTGGATAGGCAGCTTTTAATACAATACTAAATAAGACTTTAAAAACCTCTAGCCAGTTACAGAAGGCTCCCTGCCCATCGTCTGATTTGAGTTCTTAATTTATAAAATAGTAAGTGTTGGTGCCAAAAATTGTATTTGTATGTCGGCGGGCAGCACTATCAAAGGGGTGGATGATGAATACCAAGCCTGCTAAGACTTGATTTCATCCTATGCCTCTTTTATCCTTCACTAGAGAATCCTTGCATCTTCATCTCACTCTTGCAGGTTCTTTCTTATCCTTGCTTTTTTCCTTTTTCACTGTTTTTCAATATTTTTCTCCTTCTTTCATTCACCCTTTTGTGTTTTCTTCTCTCTTGCTTTGGATCAAAGATTGATGAGGAAAAATAAGTGCTAGTCCTCTAAAATGAGTGCTGATGCATCACACCGGCAATCACCAACTCAAATTAAGCACTGCCTCATTTCCTGAAGCTGAATTATCATATATAAGCATAAATGGCTATCATATCAGATCAGGCTTTGCATCAAAAACCATGGGTATTTGTGTTGTAATATCCTGGTAAACCCCTTTTTTAACTTAGTTATGCATTTTTCAGTACAACAAACAACAACCTCATTGTGCATGTTATTCACTTATACTGTAGCAGATGCACCGCATGGTCCTATGTCCACCGTGTTAGAAATTAGGTCTCTAGTTGGCAGAAGTTTGCACCCTGTCCAAGTAGGGACTACAGTCCTAGTCAGGGTAATTCAGTTACACTCCCTAAAATAACCTGTGGTCACCCCTGGTAACTTGGCACAGAGCAGTGAGGCTTAAATGAACAGGCAATGTGAGAAGTATGTGTCCAACAACTCATAGGGTCACACAGTGAAAGCACCACCAGTTTAGAAAAGTAGAAAAGGTTTATCTGAGTAAAACAAAGCCAAAATAACAAAAATCCAATCAGTTGAAGTTGAGATATGAATTTTGAAAGTAAAGATTAAATGTGAAAACAGTGCTTAGAAGTCCATAGCTGTCAAAAGTTTACTTGAGGTCACGAGGGGTAAGGACAAATTCAAAATCCAGGTTGACTGCGATGGCGGGGAGTTTGGCGAGAGACACCATGCATGCCCTGCTGAACGGTACCTTTGTTGGAGAAATGTGTCAATTGTAAGGACACGATGCATCAATATTTCTGCTGCTCGAGGAAAGGCGTCACATTTTGAAGTCTGTAGCTGCAGAACCCACTTCTGAGGTCCAGGGCTGGAGGGAGGTGCCTCAGGCAAGGGTAGGACTCACAGACGGCAGAATCCAGCCACACCAGGAGAGTTGCAAGCAGTCTTTGATGTCACTGAGACTGCTGAAGCACAGGGGGCGACACAGAAAACCCATGGAGATTCTTGGGTTCAAGGATGTAGAGAGCAAGTCCAGTCCCTCTCGCTGCAGGACAGAAGCAGTAGGCAGCAGTCCAAGACAGCAAAGCAAAGACAGCACAGCACACAGCAGCAGTAGGCCAACACAGCATTTCAGTTGCAGTGGCAGTCCCTCCTGGCATCACAGCAGACCTTCTTCCTGGGAGAGTGTCCTTCGTTCCAGTAGAGATCTGATTTGGTGGGGATTCGGGTCCAGTGTTTATACATTAGTGCCCTGGTTCTGGAAGGTGGGAAAAACTTCCAGGCCTTCTTTTGAAATGTACAGAAGCCCTGCCTCCCCTGTCCTGTCTCCAGGCTGGCTGGAGTGACAATACAGAGTTGTAAAGCCCTATTGTGGGTGGATAGGCCAAGTCTATTCAGGTGTAAGTGAGGCAGTGCTAAGATCCACCTCCCATCAAGCCCATTAAGGCCCATCATGTCACATCTAAACTCCCATTGTGTGTGGCTATCCAAAAGGAATGCACAAAGCCCAGCTGTCATCTAATCCAGAGTGTATTAAGAGGCTAAGGCACAGAGGCCCTCATTCCAACCCTGACCACCAGGGCGGAGGGCAGCGGAAGCACCGCCAACAGGCTGGCGGTGCTTCCTGGGCTATTCTGACCGCGGCGGTAAAGCCACGGTCAGAAAAGGGGAACCGGCGGTTTTCCGCCGGTTTTCCCCTGGCCCAGGGAATCCTCCATGGCGGCGCTGCTTGCAGCGCCGCCATGGGGATTCGGACCCCCTTCCCGCCAGCCTGTTTCTGGTGGTTTTCACTGCCAGAACCAGGCTGGTGGGAACGGGTGTCGTGGGGCCCCTGCACTGTCCATGCCACTGGCATGGGCAGTGCAGGGGCCCCCTAACAGGGCCCCACAAAGATTTTCACTGTCTGCTTAGCAGACAGTGAAAATCGCGACGGGTGCCACTGCACCCGTCGCACCCCTGCAACTCCGCCGGCTCCATTCGGAGCCGGCTTCATTGTTGCAGGGGCTTTCCCGCTGGGCCGGCGGGCGCTCTTTTGGAGGGCGCCCGCCAGCCCAGCGGGAAAGTTGGAATCGCCGCCGCAGTCTTCTGACGGTGGGGCGGTCATTCGGCGGTGACCGCATGGCGGGCGGCGACCGCTGCCCGCCACGGTCAGAATGACCGCCAGAATGTTTAAAATATGAAAATGCCAATCTTCTAAAAGTGGCATTTTCAGACTTGCAATTTAAAATCTGACTTCACCAAAAGTTGTGATTTTAAATTGTGAGTTCAGGGACACCAAACTCCACATACCTATCTCTTCCCAATTGGAAATTCCACTTAAAAGATGTTTTAACGTAGTCCCTGTGCCATCCTATAGGAGAGATAGCCCTTGCAATGTGAAAAACGAATGTAAGAGTGTTTCACCTTCTGGCCTTGTTAAACTTAAAAGTCCATGTCCAACTCTTAAAAAACACTGCACCCTGCCCTTGTTGATAACTAGGACCTACCTTAAGAATGACTTACATGTAATAAAATGGAAAGTTTGGGCCTGGCACATAGGTACAGTTTCTAGGTCAAATTGGCAGTTTAAAACTGCACACACAGTCCCTGCAGCATCAGGCTTGAGACATGTTTGAAAGGGCACTGAGTGGGCTTCACAATTCCTGCTGCAGGCTCAATAAAATAATGTAATTTACAGGCCTTGGACATATTTAGTGCATATTACTAGGGATTTACAAGTAAATTAAAGATGCCAGAAAGGTGTAACAAAATTAACCATTTTTAGAGAAGAGAGCACATGCACTTTAGCACTGCTTAACATAGGTAAAGGGCCCAGAGTGCTGAAACCAACAAAAACAGGGTCAGAGAAATCAGAGGAGGAAGGCAAACAGTTTAGGGATGATCCTTCAGAAAGGGCTATTTCTAGCACAACCCCCCCTCCAGCCTAAAGCCAGGGGAGACTAGACAATACCTTGATGGATTTCCCTGCTTAAGGCAATAGAACTTGGACAATGGCCCACTACTGCAGGGCACATGCCAGTTCTACGACTCTGTGAAGCAGGATGGATCCATGATTCCTCAGAGTGGGAAGCAGTAGCTCCAAATGCCTTACATCCTTGGTCCATTTTCCTTCCCACCAGTTCAAGGAGTGGTATCCTGACACTGGTCCATCAGCCCACGGTCTGTACCCTGAGCCTGACCAGGAGACAAGGATGGGCTCCGCCTCACCCTGCTTCTCTCACTCAGGTCCTAAACCCTTAGGTTAGGAGTGGTACCCACAGTAGCTAAAACTTTTGGGGCTCTTGTGGCAACCGCCCCCTCCCACCAGTTCAGAGATGATATCCTGCAACTTGTCCTCCAGCCCAGAGTCAGTACCCTTAGGCTGAACCTGTGCCTGGCGATCCAGGATTTACAGGGGAGTACTACTAGCCCCCCAAGGGAAACATACTCTGCATTTGTTATGCAAGAGTGTACCTGGCACAGGCACCCACCCTCTGTCCCTGTGACAGTGCATGGTGCCTCCCAGGACAAAAGTGGACTTACCAGGGTCAGTCTCGGGGTGCTCCGACCTCTGTGCTGGCAACACCTGGCCCACTGGTCCTGTCACTGTGTACGGTTTCCACCTCTTGCCCCTCCATTTGGGCTTCTACAACCTCCTCTATGGGGTGGTACTGCCAGAAACCAAAATTGGTGGGGCACATATGGCAGCCATCCCCCAAGTTCCTCTGACACTGTGGGCTTCCCATCAGTGGATGGGTTCTGGTACAGACCAGGTCACCCTGCTTTTGCTCACTCTGTGAGCAATACAAGATATATGGGCACCCTTGGCCTTTGCCCACTCCCACCCCCACCCCTTTCCCTACTCTTGGAAAGGTCAATGTGTTGTAATTTAGTAGCGATTGGATTAAGCATTAGCAGAAGACATCTTGTATTTAGCAACTATTGTGAACATTTTGCGGAATCCATTTTGTATTCATGGTAGCCATTTTCTCTGCCACATGCTGCCATGTGCTCTGTCCTACCTTCCTGTTAACTACTCTTGAAAATCTGTCTAGTGACAAGTTATATTTAGCATCTCCCACTTTGCACATGTCCAGTAAGTTCTGCAGCTGTTAGTAATTAGTAACCAACAGTAATGTGTCTACTAGTCCTTGAAAACTGTTAGCCCCTCCTACCTGTCAACTGTGCATTTCCATATGACCTTATATGTATATAAGTCTTGCTTCTATAACTGTACCACCTCCTTTAAGTCCCTGTGTGGGTATAAAAGGACCATGCTCTCTTAGTTCAGTGTGCTACTTCAAACATTACCGAAGGGTGCTGTTTGAACTGTAGTACCACCTCATGAGGTTTAATAAACTTTGGCCCTCATTACGAGCCTGGCGGTCTGTGACCGCCAGGCTCGCGGTTGGCGGGAGCACCGCCGACAGCCTGGCGGTGCCCCTTAGGGCATTCTGACCGCGGCGCTTTGGCCGCGGTCAGTGCAGGAAAACCGGCGGTCTCCCGCCGGTTTTCCGCTGCCCGTCAGAATCCTCCAAGGCGGCGCAGCCTTGGGGATTCTGACACCCCCTACCGCCATCCTGTTCCTGGCGGTTCGCCCGCCAGGAACAGGATGGCGGTAGGGGGTGTCGCGGGGCCCCTGGGGGCCCCTGCAGTGCCCATGCCAATGGCATGGGCACTGCAGGGGCCCCCGTAAGAGGGCCCCGCTTGTATTTCACTGTCTGCATAGCAGACAGTGAAATACGCGACGGGTGCAGTAGCACCCGTCGCACCTTCCCACTCCGCCGGCTCGATTCCGAGCCGGCGTCCTCGTGGGAAGGTTGTTTCCCGCTGGGCTGGCGGGCGGCCTTAAGGCGGCCGCCCGCCTGCCCAGCGGGAAACTCAGAATGCCGGCCGCGGTCTTCAGACCGCGGTGCGGTATTCCTGCGGCGCAACTTTGGCGGGCGGCCTCCGCCGCCCGTCAAAGTTGTAATGAGGGCCTTTGTCTTTTATTTCAGTTTCTGTGCCAACTTCTTCCTATATGGTCTGAGGACTTTGTGCAGAGAAGGGCGAACCCCTTGCACTAGTAGGCCTTGCTGAGGCTTACTTCGACAAGCGGACTCCTTTTCCCCCTACTACACTGGGACCTGTCTGAGTCACTGTGTCCCTTCCCCTCACTCTGCTGAGGTAAACCTGAGCCACTTACCTTAGGGTCGCTCTCCAATGTCATCCCAGACACTCTGGTACTCACCCAGAGGTCCGTCTTCCTTGCAAGCTATCTGGGTTCAGAAAACGTGCAATCCACCAGTCGGCATAGCTCTAGGAAACAGTTTCTGAACATGTGCTTTCTAGCAACCAAATTGTAAGCCCATTAAATGTGCTCACCATGCTAACCTTCACCCAGCCATCAAGTGCTCTACAAAAGTGACCCACAAAATCGCCCCAGGACTGGTGAGACAGTTTCCTACTGCCTCTGAACCCCAACCTCCACTCCTCTTGGGTGAAGCCATACCTCTTCACAAAGGTCTCCTTCATGAAGAGATACCTCATCCTGTCTCTCCCATATAGGGCCAGTAGGGCATCCCTCCCATCTCCAGGTATGTGCTTCCATAGGACAGCCCCAATCCTTCTCAGTGATTCTGTGCACTACTAGAGTGACCTCATATACCTCAAACCACCTGTCTATGTCCTCCCCCTCCCAGAGGGAGACCCAAAATGTGTGGGCGTGGGACCTTTCCCTCAGTACTGGACATGGGCATTTTGCTGCCACCATTCCTGCCAGACTTTGCTAGCTGTTTAGCCTTCAAGTCCAGCTTCTTGGGACTCAGTTCATGAACCGGGAAGATCCTCCTTTCTTCCATGGCTCTCTCAGCCTCAGTTTCCTCAATGACACATTTTTTTTCCTGGCAAGGGCCCTTTAGGCCTCTGCCAACTTCTTCTCTGCCAGGGCTTTGTCAGCCTCAGCTTTTTATTCTTCTGCGGCCAGTTGGGCCAGCCGCAACCTCAGGTCCTTCTTAGCCTGTCTGTCTTTGAGCTCTTCAGGGGACAGGGTGTGGGAGTAGCTACTTCTTTCTGCAGGGGGTCTATCAAGTGGCTCCCTCCCTCGCTGTGGGCTCCCCTCTCCTCTGGAGCTTCTGCACAGTCATTGTTCTCCTCCTCCTCATCCTTCTCAGGGCCACTGCCCTCTTGGGCCTCTGGTTTGGTATCCAGATGATTCCAGAGCTTTGGTTCTTTAGAATTCCAAAGAAATCCTCCGCAAAAGCATACAGGGCTTCCTGAAGGTCCTGCCTTGTGGATCCTTTAGACACCTTCAGCCCCTTCGCTTGCACAATACTTCCAGCTCACTCCTGTCTCAATCTGCGAGGAGAATGAGATCCAGGATTAACTCCATTCTGCTAAGGACCAGTGATGCAACAACAGGAGTCCCAATGCAAAAAGATGAAACAGGAATACATTTAGAAAAAGGACCAATTGAGAGAAAAAGGAGAAAACTTTGTGATGGTCTGGGATGTGGGTATTAGTGTACACCAAATTATTGTAAGGCACTGCACAAATACAAGTCCTTTCCTCACCACTAATCACCAAAGTTAGAAATTGGGTCTCTAGTTGGCTGAGGTTTTCTCCCTGTCCAAGTAGGGACCACAATCCTAGTAATGGTAAGTCGGTTAAACTCCCTAAATTAACCTGTGCCCACCCCCGGTAGCTTGGCACAGATCAGTCAGGTTTAACTTAAAAGGCAATATGTAAATTATTTGTGCAGTACCCCATACAGCAACACAGTGAAAACACCACAAAAGGACTCAACATCAATTTAAAATAATAGAGAATATGTATCTGAGTAACAAAAGACCGAAACAACAAAAATCCAATCAGTAGAAGTAGAGATCTGAATTTTTAAAGACTAAGGCTCTCATTATGACATTGGCGGTAAATGCCACTTACCATCATGCTGACTGCTGCCAACATACCGCTGTGGACATCCGTTAACCATATTATGACACACACACACCAATCTGTCACTATTCAGCCACACACACAAGTCTGCCAGCCCAAAGGTCAATGATAAAGTGGCGGTATCAAAACCCACACAGTTATGCCAACGGAACAACGCACACAACATTATGACCCATGAATCACCACGGTGGACATAAAATGGCAAACCATTGACGGTACATACAGCCATACTCAAAATACACACACACATACAAAACAACACTACATTGGTCAATTTAAATAACACACACCTGACACTCATACACACACCCATCCCACACCATTATAAAACACCCACCCACAATACCCACAACCCTTTACCATTACAAAGAATTGCCACAAGATAGACACCACGATCACAGACAAGTCCAGAGACACACACCACCATCACCTATACACCACCCACGCACCCTTCAACACACACCCCAACACATCACTCTACACACCCTCACCCACACCACTCACACCACACCCATGGCACCACAATGACACCTCAGATTCTCTGAGGAGGACATAAGGGTCATGGTGGGGGAAATCACAGGTGCAGCAGATATCCATTGCTAGGAAGATGGAGCTATGGCAGAGAATCGTGGACAGGGTCAACGCCGTGGGACAGCACCCCAGAACAAGGGATGACATCAGGAAGAGGTGGAATGACCTACGGGGGAAAGTGCATTCCATTGCAGCAAGACATCAACTCGCTGTACAGAGGACTGGCGGTGGATCCCCACTTACTCCCCCACAACTAACAACATGGGAGGAGCAAGTCTTGGCAATCATGCATCCTGAGGGCCTGGCGGAGTAGCAGGAGGACTGAATTCTGGTAAGTCAACTCTTTACTACTTTCACCCCCCTACCTGCATGCCATCACATACTCCCACCCTTACCCTCACTTCCATCACCAAACCACCTCCCACACCACCTACCATCACATATCAATCATCCAAATGCCAAGCCCAGCATGCTATACCAATGCATGGAAATCCCTCACAGACTTGCATGGACACCTATCACTAAAGCATGCACACTAGAGAGAATCACCTAGCCCACCACATTACAACTCACACAAGGCAAAGCTGCCCTGGCAATAACAACCATCGAGGGAGGCCCAACCATGCACAATATGTCACACACAGAAATAATAACACTGCATTTACATCCCCACAGGTATCCCAGCCAATATCACCGGAGAAGAGGTGCCAGCAACATCCAGTCCCCCCACAGAAGAGGCCCACAGTGATGACAACGACTCTGCTCACCAGGATCTGGATGTTCAACCTGGCCCATCAGGGACCTCCGGACAGTCGGTTACTCAGGCACAGTCACACACCACCACAGAGCCTTTCCCCTCAAGAAACACCACCACAGCACCCACCCAGCAGACCCATACTTCTGTCCCCAGGACACGTCAATCAGCAGTGTGTCCACCACTACATGGACCCCAGGGCACACCACAAACACAAGACAACCAGGGACCTGCGGTCAGTGGCAGTGGGCACACGGTTCAGGGGACAGAGGCACAGGACAACAGGGAAGCTGGGAGGACTGCTGTGCGCCAGGGGGAGGACAGTCCCAGGGAACCGACTCTCCAGGAGGCACTCACTGCGATCCTAGGACCATACCAACATTCCCATGATACGCTGGGCCAGATCCTGGACAAGTTGCCGGAGAACATGCGGCTGCAGGAGGGACAGTACCAGGGGATCAGGGAGCACTTGAAGTCCATTAACACCACACTGGTCTCCATTGCAGGGGTGCTGGCAGACATGGCCAACATAATGAGGGAGGCAGTGTTACACCAGCAGGCCCTTGCTACTAGCCAGACTACTGAACAGCCCTCCACCTCCGCTGCCGCTAGTGGACAGGAAGCCCCGCTACAGGACCAACAGGCCATCAGCACCCCTCCCCCTGCAGAAGGAGAACCACCCGCAAATGTTCCCTGCAATCCAGGCAGAAGCCAGGGACTATTGCCAAACCCCCTGCCCTGAAATAAGACTCTCCTGATTGTCACCCTTGTGTCCTACCCTGTCACCCTGTCCACCTTGAACTGCCATTGCTCCCCTTCCTATGCCCCCTTGGACAATGAACCTGTGCTACAAATATCCTGGACTTTCCTCCATCATCACCCCAGCCCATTGCACTTCCCCCTTTTCTTTAGAGCACTGCAATAAACACACTTTGATAAAATACAAGTATGGAGTATGTCAAATGATTTAAGTATGTATTTGTTTAACATGCTTTAAACATTGGAATTCAACTGTACAGTAATGTATACATAGGAAAGATCTGTAGTTGGGGGCACCCCAGGAGCAATAGTGGGGCATCAACATCTGCAAAAAGAGTTGCCAAAGGGTACAGTGAGTGGCCTTAGAAGTGGGAAATAACTGCCTGTCAGTGACAATGTCAAACAAAAAACTGTCAATTCATTGTGAAGGTAAACTGTCTTACCTGTGTGTCATTGGAAGTATTGTTGTATCACTGCAGATCTGTTGTCCTCATCCGCATCCTCTGCCTCCTCATCTTCACTGTCCACAGGGTCCACTGCTGCCACACGGCCATCTCCAGCCTCCTCCTCCTGCATAAAAGGCACATGGCATCTCAAGGCAAGGTTATGCAACATGCAGCATGCCACGATTATCTGGCTGACCTTTTTGGGTGAGTAGCACAGGGATCCACCAGTTAGATGGAGGCACCGAAACCTGGCCTTCAGGAGGCCAAATGTATGTTCAGTTATCCTTCTTGGTCGCCCGTGTGCCTCATTGTAACGTTCCTCAGCCCTTGCCTGGGATTCCTCACAGGGGTCAGTAGCCATGAGAGGCTGGGGTAACAAGAGTCACCTGCAAATATCGAGGGACAACTGTTAGCCACCTTCTAACCCTTGTGGCCCACACCATAGGTGGACAGGTGGAAGTGAGGTAATTCTGCTGACGTTGGGTGCCGTTGTGGGAGGCAGTCGGGAAACGCCACACAACTCCTCATTGGTTATTATTGGCCCTATGGGGTACACTGGCCAATGGTGATGTACGCCGGCGGTAACGGTATGCACTGCCTCGGACGTCAATGCCATTTTTTATCTGTTCACTCACTTGCTACCTGACCTTCAACAGTAGAGGACCTACACTTCATGTGCTGCTGTGACCTGTGTCTGGAACCTTCCATGGCCCGTGTGACTGGGGAAAGGGCCCCTGCCTTCACCTCGGTGGAGTTGGAGAGACTAGTGGATGGGGTCCTACCCCAGAACGGACAGCTGTATCTGCCTCCAGACCAACAGGTGAGTACACTGTGAGCACGATGCATGGGGCATGAATGCATGGAGTGCTGTGTGTGAAGGCCTTGTGTGGGGGGGGTTAGTGGATGGTCCCTGGGTAGCATGCAGCATGTATGCTGGGCCATGTCCGTGCATAAGGGGATGGCAAGGTCTATGGTGGGCCATGAGTGTAACAGGTAGGACGGTGTAACTAATACCTTTGCCTATGTATATTTCCTCTGCAGGTCAGAGCCCATCAAAAGAAGGGTATATGGCGTGCCATCGCCAAGGAGGTGCGGAATCTGGGGGTCTACGGTAGGCAGAGCATCCACTGTCAGAAACGGAGGGAGGATTTGAGACGCTGGGCACAGGAGACGGCACAGGCCCAGCTGGGGATGGCCTCTCAACGAGGAAGGGGTGCCCGTCAAACCCTGACCCCCATGATGGCCCACATTCTGGAGGTGGCCTCTCCAGAGCTGGATGGGCACTTGGGGGCATCACAGCAGCAACAAGGGGGTGAATACAGTTCCCATCATTACTACTCATGCCTGGTGGGTTGGTATCCGGGTGGGGGATGTGTGCCTGACATTGGAGAGTAGGTTCCATGTTGGGCAGAGTTCTGATGTGAAATTGCTCCAACCTAGCTAGTAGGCATCCACTACTGTGCAGGGGTGTGTGGGTCCCAAGTATGCTGCAGTTGGCAGTATGTGTCCCTCCCCATGCTCTGGTGACTAGCATTGTTACTGGTAGTGCATTGCGCGTAGGGCTGTTCCCTGTGTGTGAGGGTGCTGTGTACGCCAACGGTGTTGTTGGTGTAGCAATTGACCAAGTGAATCCTTTGTCTCCCCCCATCTTTTTGTTTTGTCATCCTGTCCTTATGTGCATTAGTATCATCTGGCGGAAGAGCAGAGGCAGCGGTGACAAAGGGAGCTGCATCCCACAGGACCCAGAGGGCACCAGTGTCGTAGTTTGGAAATTCTCTGTTTGGTATGCTTCAGTTGCTTCTATAATCATAGTAACATCCCCGCCCTCTTCTGTAAGGCCATGCGCTAATAAATGTTGTGTAAGTGCATGTCTAGCATTCGCAGGAATGTCTATGGTATTAGCCATAGTTGTTTAGGGAAACGGAACACTAAAAAATAGGGGAAGTTTTTCCTTTTAATGAGTTTGAGCTCGAACAACCTACAGCTTAATTAGGTGTTACCTGTTCAGCTGAGGAGGATTTTCCCAAAGACCACGGACGTCTCCGTATAATGGTACTTAGGGTACCTGTTGTCTGTGAGACAGTGATAGTCAGGGCATCCCTAAATTAGTGCCTAAACACCATCGTTGGTGGCGCCATGAACGCATGGTTCGGATCTTCGGTACACCTTTGCTGGTTTGTCTATACTTTCGAGGGATTGTTGATATTAATTGCCGTCCCAAGCATGCCTGCTATCTATTGTTTTGGAATGCACCTACATCAGGGGACCTTGTAGAGCTGTATAAATACATCACACCTACAAACGAAAGTACTGTCATCCTGAGACCAGCAGTCTTGCTCAGAGCAAGAGTCCAAACTACGACATGTCGTAGTTTGGACTCTTGCTCTGAGCAAGACTGCTGGTCTCAGGATGACAGTACTTTTGTTTGTAGGTGACTAAGGGGTCATTCTGACCCCGGCGGGCGGCGGTCGCCGCCCGCCTGGAGGCAACCGCCATTCGGCCGCCCCGCGGTCAAAAGACCGCTGGTGCCATTCTAACTTTCCCGCTGGGCCGGCGGGCGCTACCTAAGGTAGCGCCCGCCGGCCCAGCGGGAAAGGGGCCTGCAACACAGAAGCTGGCTCCGAATGGAGCCGGCGGTGTTGCAGGTGTGCGACGGGTGCAGTTGCACCCGTCGCGCTTTTCACTGTCTGCTAGGCAGACAGTGAAAAGCAGGCTGGGGCCCTGTTAGGGGGCCCCTGCACTGCCCATGCCAGTGTCCTGGGCAGTGCAGGGGCCCCCAGGGGCCCCAGGACACCCGTTCCCGCCAGCCTGTTCCTGGCGGTAAAAACCGCCAGAAACAGGCTGGCAGGAAAGGGGTCAGAATAGCGCCGCCATGGAGGATTCGCCCAACCGGGGGAAATCCGGCGGGAAACCGCCGGACCCGGTTTTCCGACCGCGGCATTAGAGCCGCGGTCGGAATGGGCAATGAAGCACCGCCAGCCTGTTGGCGGTGCTTCAGTCGTCCGTGGCCCTGGCGGTCTTGGACCGCCAGGGTCAGAATGAGGCCCTAAGTCTCTTCCTACAACTAGTTGTAACTGTTGTCCAAACCTTACCGGCTCACTAGCAGTACCTCACCAGAAACACAATAGTAAAAGGTGATTTGTAGCAGTCGCTTATGCATGGACTCAAAGTAAGATATCTCAGGGTTGTCGTGGTTAAACGGAAATTACCCTTTTCTCACAGATTTATTATGTCTCATACAAACAAAGGCAATAACACAGATGCAGTGAAGTTATAATAGTTTTTATTTAACATAACTGCCATTTGCGATAAGTTGCATGAACTGCAATGATTAGGATAATGAATATACCAAGCAACAGTATTGTGAAGAAGAGAGTCATGGTTATAAAGACCCCCACCATTTTTGCAATATATGAAAGAAATATATATATATATACGTACGAGATGGAATATGCTCTAATACCCTAATGAGAATAGGCCTAACCTCCTACCTAAAGTAGAGCTGGGTTTGCTAAACCTAAGCTGCCAAAGCCATGTCCATGAGAGGAGACCCCAACCCTCGTTACCTTGGAATGAGGTCTCTATCTCAGACTCCGTAGGGACACGAAGACTGGGTCAGTGTCAAGATGACTGCAGCATCGGTATTAGCGATGGTGGCGATGCCCTCTGGCCGGAATCCCTTTGATTATCTGTCTGAAGTGTGATGTATTTATACAGATCTACAAGGTCCCCTGACGAAGGTGTATTCCAAAACAATAGATAGCAGGCATGCTCGGGACGGCAATTAATATCAACAATCCCTCGAAAATACAGAGAGGGAAAATCCCTAAGTGTGAGCACATACTGTTTGTTTGTCTTTCGTGTTTGATCTTGACGCCTTGGCGCAGTGACACTTATAATAAAACTCATAACAAGTGGCCTAACTATAAACAAGGCTGCCACTTAAAGGAAATAAATAATTAAATGGACTAAGACAGAGCAAGCTAAGTAGATTAAAAGTCACTAGGTGACGGGGGCACGAGTTTACATGCCTACGGCTAAGCTAACTCCTGTTATCCCGTTAAAACAAACTAGGATTCACTACACCAGTGGGACGGAGGGCTAGAGGAGCACCACAGGGGAGACTGGAGGGGACAGTTCGGACACGGGTACCTCCTCTGAAGGAAGCTCCCTGGTGGTGGCGGACACCTCTGTGCCAACCCCTTCTGCAGGTACAGCCGCAAACCCCGTACCAGCATCGCCCTCCCAGCAGCCCTTCAGCAAGTTGCCCTTGCCCACTCACCCAGGAGGGTGGGCATCTCCTTCACCCCAGGCACCTCAGGCGCTGCTCGAGTTAGCCCTACTGCCCTGAGTGAGGAGGCTATTGACCTCCTGAGATCTATCTTTGTTGGGCAGTCAACCATTGTGAATGCCATCCAGGAGCTGGCAGCCCAAATGCAACAGAACAATGCATTTCTGGAGGGCATTCACACTGGCTTGGCAGCCCAGCAGAGATCAATCATCCAGGCTCTGGCCTCCTCTCTGATGGCAGCCATTGTCCCTGTTTCCACCCTTCCCCCTCCAACTTCCTCAACCCAATCCCATTCCCATCAACCCCAACCTATCCCAAGCACACAGGCAGATGAGCATGCACACCGGACAACAGACAAGAGTGGCACAGGCAAACACAGGCACCACAGTTCATCCCACAGGCCCTCACACAAACACCATCCAGAAGCAGACACACCAACATCCTCTGCCTCCACTGTGTGTCCCTCCTCGCTCCCAGTTGCATCTACACTTACACCTGCATGCACTACATCCTCATCCACTACCGCCATCACCAGCACACCTATCAGAGCACACACCTCACTGGCAGTATCCACCCCAACATCCATGCACACATCCCCTGTGTCCCCTCCTACTGGGTCTGTGCCCTCTCCTACCAAGGTACACAAACGCAAGCACTCAGACAACCAACAGCCATCCGCCTCACAACAGCATCCAGCCCATGCACCTGCACCTGCACCCAAACACAGCAGATGGACACCTCCTACAACCACTCCCTCTTCCTTCTCCCTCGCCCTGCCCCAGTGTTCCTAAGCAGCTTTTCCTCTCCACATTGACCTCTTCCCTACTCCCTTCCCCCATCCTTCAGGTGTGTGAAACCCAGACAAGCACCTCAGCCACCCAGTCCACGGGCCCAATAGTTTCCACAGCAACTCGTTGTGGGAAAGGATCCCGGGCACCAGGCAGCCACACGGAAAGGGTGCCTACCCCAAGTGCTGCCAGGAAGGTCAAGGTGCCACACCCAGATGCTGCAAAAAAGAGCAAGGAGCCATCCCGAGCTGCTGAAAAGAAGAGCAAGGAGCCATCCCCAGCTGCTACCAAGAGGAGCAAGAAGCCATCCCCAGCTGCTGCCGAGAGGATTAAGGAGCCATTCTCAGCTGCTGCCAAGAGGAGCAAGAAGCCATCCCCAGCTGCTGCTTGGAAGGGCAAGGGGCCATCTGAGGCTGCAGGGGATGGGCTGGAGCCTCCCCCCACTACCACCAGCAGCACAACCACCACCAGCACCACCACCAGCAGCAGCAGCACCAGTGGGCAGCCTTCGGAGACTGTAGGGGATGGCAGGAGCTTCCCCCCACAACCACCAGCAGCATCAACACAACCACCACCACCAGCATCAGCTGCAGCACCAGTGGGCAGCCATCCGAGGCTGCAGGGGATGGGCTGGAGCTTCCCCCCACCACCAGCGGCAACATCAGCATCATCACCACTGAGCAGCCATCACCGCCGTCGTACAGATGTAGTCCTACGTCCATGGCCTGTTGTGCGGCCTGCCCCCTGCAAATCCTGTGGGTATAACACCCACCTGAGGGACTGTGACCTTGCACTCCCCAAGACCTGCATCACAGGGCACGATGCCCCCTCCAGAATCAGTGGGTATGGCACCCACTCACCCCATCCTCTCTAGGATCAAGTTCACAGGGCACTATGCCCCTTCCAGAAACAGTGGGGAAGACACCCACACACCCCATCCCACCCAGGATGAAGATCACAGGGCATGATGCCCCCTCCAGAACCAGTGGGGAAGACACCCACTCACCCCATCCTCCCCAGGACCAAGCACAGGGCATGTTGCCCCCTTTATAACCAGTGGGCAAGTCACCCACTTGAGATACTGTGGCCTTGCACTCGTCAGGACCAAGCACAGGGCATGTTGCCCCCTCCAGAGTCAGTAGGCAAGTCATCCACTTGAGAAACTGTGGCCTTGCACTCCCCAGGACCAAGCAGTGGGCAAGTCACCCATTTGAGAGATTGTGGCCTTGCACTCCCCTGGACCAATCAGTGAGCAAATCACCCACTTGAGAGTCTGTGACTTGCACTCCCCAGGACAGCGCAAAGGGCATGTTGCCCCTTCCAGGACCAGTGGTGTTGTTCCATCTGCCGGCTGAGTTGCCCCTCCATTCTCCATCCCCCTGAGGTGCCTGCCTATTTTTGAACTGATGCCCCTGAGGTGTTCTCTCCGTGTTGTTGCAGGAGTCAAGTGGGGCCTTGGACTTTGTAATGTGGCCCTGTGGCCCACGAACATTGAGGACAGGGCAGTGTCCCTGATTTGTAAATATGTATATACTTTTAGATTGGATGCATGTAGTACTACTGTATTTATCTTATTACACTCACTTTCATGTATTCGTGTTGTCCTTGCATTATTTCTGAGGGGCACGGGGTAAATATGTTTTATTACTGCATCTGCTTGTGTATATGGTGTTGGGGCTGGAGGAGTTGCGTGTGTGCGTCACTCTCTTTTTCCTTCGCTCCCTTGCGTGCTAGGTGGCTTAACTCACCATGGTCATCTTCTCTGTCATTGGTGTTCATGGTGGAGCAGAATGTAGAAAAGCATTGGGAATATATGCAGTTCAGCCTTCATGGCGGCGTGGTTCTTCCCTGAGTCTCCACAGGTGAGTCGTTTCCCTTCTGTGCATTGTTTCCACCAGGCTTTTGATGTTGTTGGTACCTCCCCTGAAAATGTAGCGGTTTTCTGTGTCTTAATACAGTGGGTGGGACATTGGCTTCCGCATGGCTGTAGGCGGCTAGCGCCGTGGTGCCTGTTGAATCCACCCCTGGCGGTCAGTGTGGTAATGTGGCTCTCTGTATGAGCTCTTTCCACCATGGTCAAAATTTAGCGGTATTTACTGGCAGCCTGTTGGCGGTATTGCCGCCACTTTATTACCGACCGCGAGGGCTGTAATGAGGGCCTAAATGTGAAAACAGTGTTTAGAAGTCTATAGGAGTCAAAAGGTTACTTGAGGCCGGAGGGACAACTGTAAATCCAGAATCCAGGCCTACCGTGATAAAGGGCAGGCCGGCTACTGAACCCATGCAGGCTCCACTGAACAGTACTTCTGTAGGAGCAATGCGTCGATCATGAGGACACGATCCTTTGATATTTGTGCTACAATTGGGGCGGTGCGTTGCTTTTTAAAGTTTATAGCTGCAGAACCCACTTCTGAGGCCTAGGGCTCAGACAAGGGCTGCAGACAACGGTAGGAGTCACAGATGACTGAGTCCAGCAGCACTAGGAGAGTTGCAAGCAGTCTTTGATGCCCTTAAGACTGCAGAAGAACAGGGGGCAAGCCATCAAGCCGTTCAAAACTCCTTGGTTCAATGACGTAGAGAACAAGTCCAGTTCCTATCACTGCAGGACAGAAGCAGCAGCCTAACCCAGCAAAGGAAACAGCAAAGTGGAAGTCCATCCTACAGCAAAGCACACTGCAGAAGTAGTCCAGCACAGCAATCCAGTTGCAGAGTAGCAGTCCCTCCTGGCAGCACAGCAGTCTGTCTTCCTAACAGAGTATGCTCGGTTCCAATAGAGATCTGATTTGGTGGAGTTTTAGGTCCAGTATGTATATTTTGGAACCCCAATTATGTAAGCTGGGAGAAACTTCAAGGCCTATATTTATAGAAGACTTGCCTTCCCTGTCCCGGCTCCAAGCTGGCTGGTGTGACAATACAGGGTCATTAAGCCCTATTGTGGGTGGACAGGGAGAGTCTATTCAGGTATAAGTGAGGAATTGCTAAGCTCCATCCCATCAAGCCAGTTAATGGCCCCTTAAGGCCCATCAAGTCACACCTAAACTCACATTGTGTGCGGCTGTCTAGAAGTAATGCACAAAACCTACCTTTCATCTACCCCTGACTTGTTTTCAGAGACAGGCAGAGGCACAGAATAGCTAAATAAAATGGCAACTTTCATAACTGTGATTTTAAATTGTCAGTCCAAGGACAACAAACTCTAAATACCTATATCTTTCCAATTGGAAGTTTTTCGTTATCTGAACATGTTAAACTTAAAGGTGCATGTCCAACATTTTAAATACACTGTACCCTGCCCTTGAAGCTAACTAGGGCCTATCTTATTGGTGACATACATGTAAGGAAGGAAGGTTTGGGTTGAAATGTTAGGTTAAAACTGCACTGCACACAGAGTTGTGCACTGGCAAGCCTGAGACATGTCTGAAAGGTTAAGGTAGTGGGTGGCACAATCAGCAGGCCCACTAGTATCATTTAATTTACAGGGCCTGGGCACATATAATGCACTTTACTAGGGACTTATAAGTAAATTAAATATGCGAAATAGGTGTAACCCAAATATACCATTTTTAGAGAAGAGAGCACTTTAGAACTGTTTAGGAGTGGTAAAGTGCCCAGAGTCCTGAAGCCAACAAAACCAGGGGCAGAAAAATAGGAGGAGCAAGGCATAAACGTTTGGGGATAACCCTGCAGAAAGGTCCATTTCCAACACCTCACCCCCCAAGCTATCCCTTCCCCTCCCAACGGGGGAGAGTAGGATCTAGCCATGTACATTTATCATCACCCATAGATATGCAGGCTACATGCTGCAACATGAAAAGAAACATTACAGAAACTAACCTCAAGTGTGCACTTTCTAGTCACTGTTCCCCCTTCTCATTTCCGGTAACGCCTCCTTGATGCAAGCATCGCAAAGTTTCTGTCCAGTGCAAAATGCTTTTTGCTCTTAGAAGCCAATGTTAATGCCTTGCTTGCTGTGACTTTGTAATGGAACAAAGTGTTAGAAAATCCGGGGCACTGTGAACTAAATATTATTTATATTGCAATCAATAATAGAAAATCTAAGCTCAATGGGAAAATATGTTTGTAAAGAGGACACAATATTTTTGTCAAGCGCTATTTTTGCTAACAATATTATTGTTCAACATTTATGACTCTTGAAACCTTTCCATGTCTGTGTCTAAACTATGAACTCACCAAGGCTAGATTCCTCTTGCAAGAGTGGCCCTTTGTTTGCCTAAGCAAAAGTGAATTCTATGTCAGCACTTACATCACCAGGTTACAGCGTGACCTCCTGATCTGAATGACAGAAATGTGCTTGAACTGCTTACCCACATCAGGAAATAAACATGAGCTCAAGATGTCTTTTGAAGTCTTTCACCACTTACTTAGCCCCTAATTATGACTTCTGAGAACGGAAAAGGGTGTCCGCCTAAGTCCCGTGGTCAGGTTACCCCCAGTGCAGTCCCCTTCCCGCGGGCCCTATAAAGAGTTTCCCACTGGGTCAGCGGGTGGAAAAAGAGTTTCTGGCCACTGAGGGAAACAGCCCACAGCATTGATGCCGGCTCATAATGTGCAGCTGAATCTTTTATGATAGTCCCAAGACCTCACCAAAGAGTTCAGACTGCACAAAAAGCATAAGAGGCCACATAGCGGAAATGGATTTACAGCACGTAGCACTATACGCATATTCTGTGGATTACCATAAATGTTACAGTGGTCTGATGTAGCTAGTTTGTAGTTTTTAAAGCTTGGGAATGATCATTACTATCTGAATTGTGATACATGCTGAATATTGAAATGTATTGCTGTGGTAAACATTATTTAGAGATCCATTTAAGACATCTTTTTCTGTACAGGTCCTTTTTAGAGGGATTAATGTCAAATCACATGAACAAATAATAGATTACACACTGCTATTTTGAGGATTAAATGGTATGTGATGTTCTCTGTTTTTATAATGCGATAATCCATAGAAAGCCACATGAATATTGCAGTTACCACACTCTTATGATAAAGCCCTATTTGGTTGCAAGCACATGAACTGGGCACAAACAGGGTTTGTTGTTTGCAAGGTTTGCTATAGCGCTCTCATTGTTTTGAAGAAATATGTCATGTAAGCACCTGCAACCTGTCTTTCAACACAGACTCCACAACACAGCCAGATTGTGGGTATGCACAGAGTAAGAAAACATTTACAGCAGTATAAGAATTGTGCCATATGAGCAGTCAGAGGGATCACTGTCTATGTTTCCATTGCTTGCTGTAGCCTCACTACCAGTTTTTTCATCAGCAGTTCACCACCATCTTCAAGGGTTGTGCCAAATTATATGGCTGGATTGCCTACAGCAGCAGAATATTATCACTTCACAACCACCCCATCAGTCTCCAGGTATTTTGATGCTTTTCATTGAACAGTGGACACGTGTAGGAAATTGGGTTTCTGATTGAGGGGAGTGAAGACCCTTTTCAAGCAACACCCACAATTCCTGTCAGGGTAAACCACAAAAGTCACTAAGTTGATCTATGCTTAACCTTTTGGTAGCTCAGCACAAAAGAAGTTATACTTGACTTAGAGGCACTGTGTTAAGTATTTATGTAACACACAAACAGTAATAAAGTGAAAAACGCAACACAGAAAATAATATAAATGACACAAAATGACTTCAATCCAATCAGTAGCACCGAAGTTATGAATTTTTAATGTTTTAAATGAAAAATAGTGTCCAAAAGTTTGAAGTGCCAACCAGAGGTATCTGGTGGCATGAGACTGGGTAAAAGTCCAAAGTTAAGGTTGACCACAATTGAGCACAGTTTGGTTATACAAGGTGGATTGGGACTGGTCTTGGCTTATTCTCTAGGGTCCTGGTTAGCAGGATCTCAGTGAACACAGTCAAACACACTGACATCAGGCAGAAAAAGGGGGTAAACATGCCAAGAAAGAAGGTACTTTCCTGCATTCAAGAGTCAATTATTTGTAAACATCACAAAACAGTAAATTGAAGTGCTCTGGGTTTCTGCGACTACTCAGTCTTTCTTGCAAGAACTTCACCGAAAGATGATTGTCCATTATGGAGTTGATTGTTTTTCCTGAAAAAGGACCAAATAAGTTATACCGTATTCAAGCTGGATAGTTGTTCCTCGAACCTCACACAATGTGAGTCCACATATTTGTTACAACTGAGTTGTTGTCCCTTTTCCTTTTTCCTGCAAATCGGGAGGCATATAGCTGAGGCGCCGTTAAGGATGGTTACCAGGAAACGTGCCAACCAAGGAACCGAGGCTGAAGGGGGATGCTGATCGAAGGAGGAAGAGTCAATTTCCAGGCTATAGGAGGCTGGTGATTCAGGTAAGGAGAAGAAATGAGGCCAAGCATGGGGACAATTAAAAGTTTGGTTTAAATAGTGTTGTTGGGGACGTGAGTCACCGTTTGATGTTTTCCTTGTGCAGTGGCTTAATTGCTTGTGTACTTAGTGATGAGTCATCCTGTTTTTGCAATATGTACATAATACATGGTGGTTATTAGTCAAGGATGAGTAATCATGTTTTTGCAATATGTACATAACACAAGGTGGTGATTAATCAAGGATGAGTCAAGTTTTCTTCTGCTTCCTGTGCACCTAGGGATGGGTCACCATACAATGTGCTCATAGCACTTGGTGACTACTTAGAAAACAAAACAATGTTCTTTCTCACAATTTGGTGCAACTGACTGTGCTTTAACATCTCTAACAAGGTGAACCATAAATATATTTACCCTTGTGCAAAAGGGCACCACAGAGAAACACTATGTAATGACTCCATCAAACGTATGCATACATTAATTCAGAACATTACAAGCTCATCCCATTTCATTGTAGCATTGTGCATGAGCATGCTGTAGCATGAGGGAGTAGGGTCACCAGCAGTGCCAGAGGAAAAGGGGGCATCATTGGGGAGCCACTGGCCGATGTCACACTATAGATGTCTACATTTGGACTTTGCCACTCTTTTGGAAGTTGACCATCTTCTCCAGAAAGAAGCTGCATGGTATAGCTGCAAGGCTGGATACCCCTTCTGAGAGATCTAGATGAAAAAGATTTGCTTATACAGAGAAAAATGTCAATGGAGCTACAGTGAAATCAAGCTGACTGACAATGCACCCTGGGCAGATTGACGAGTAGTTAAGTCCCAAGTTGCAGGTGTTTATAAGAGCAGCACCTTTATCAATACATCCAAAGTCCAGGACTAGTGGGGCAACACTTCAGGCGGGGTCAGGACTCATTCCAGCAGAGGCCAGATGCAGGGTACAAGGTCTCTGGAGCTTGTTAAGTCCACAGCAGCATACACAGGAGGTCAGCCATCTAGTCTTGGCACACTCTGGCAGTTCTGGGATCAAGTTGAAGGGCTGGTCATCAGCAGCAGTCTTCTAAGGGTACAAAACAGGCCTCAAGCAGTAGGTCAGTTCTCTTAAGTACAGGCAGACATATTGGGGTTCTCCACAGGTACATGAGTGTACTGAAGAGTTGGTCTGAAAGTCCAATATTTATACCTGTGCCATTCTTTGAAATGGGAGAAACTCATAAGCAGTTCCCCAGTCTGGTTCTGGAAGTTTTCCTATTTTTCCTGCACAAGCACCAAGTGGTCTAGGAGGCAAAAGGCTGGTGTTAAGTTTCTATGTGAGATTTCTGGAGGCAGCCCTTTGAAATGTAAGCGGGATAGCAAAACAACTCCACCTCACCCATACTGGCAAGATGACCCATCATACCAACAACTAATCTTTGGCTCACTGTCTGGGAGAAATGCCCAAAGGCCAACAGCTGACTATTCACAGTCATGGGACCCAGGATACAGGCTGCAGGCACCAGATATTTAGGCCAAGAAAATGCCAACTTTCTAAAAGTGGCATTTTCAGAATTGGGACTTAAAATCAGACTTTACCATTAAAGAGGATTTTAGATTGCAATTCTTTTGAGACCAAAAATGATTTTTCAACCTGTTTCCAATAAAATGTTAGTACTTATTAAATATAATAATGTAACTCAATATTATACCAGGGAGCGGTAGGCCTCACAGAGGTGAAAAATGACTTTGGGAGTTATTTACTAGCTGGACATATAAAACTTAAAAACACATGCCTCACCTTTTAAATATAATGGACACAGCCCTATTTGCTGTTTAGGACCTAACATAGGGGTTACTTATATGTATTAATTTATAAGGAAGGCTTAGGTCTGGAAAAGGATTTCTTTTACCAGGTCATATTGGCAGTTTAAAACTGCATACAAGCTGCAAAGGCAGGCCTAAGACACGATTTAGAGGGGTAATTAAGTATGTGGCATTACAGGTGCTGCAGGCTGACTACTGGGCTTTAATATACAGGCCAAGAGTACATGTAGTACCACTTTACTATGGACTTATAAGTAAATTAAATGAGGCAGCTGGTTGTAAGCCAATTTTCCAATGTTTAAAGCAAAAAGCACAGAACTTTAGTACTTGTTATCAGTGGGAAAGTGCAGAGAGTCTATGTGTATTTGTACAAAAGGTGTCAAAGTGAATAGATCACTTGTTGGATCCTTTGTTGCCAACATCAACAGTTATCTAGTGTGGGATGTGTGCTGGGACTTACATCCTTCAAGGTTATCTTTGCTTCCAGGGTATTGTAGAAGCTGGCCATACTTCCACTCACCGCCATTTTTTTTTATTGTGTGTTATGTGTCAACTACACAGATAATTCCAGTCTACGAAAAGAAGATTTAAATAAGGGCCAGACACAGCAATGGTGCCTTTATGTTATGCTATTGTAGGAGGCTGGCCTGGCTTATAGTGGGTACCTGATGGTACTTACACCTTGTGCCAGGTCCAGTTATCCCTTATTAGTAGATTAGTATTAATCTAGCAGCTTAGGCTGATAGAGGTAGCTATACCAGAGCAGCTTAGGCTGAACTAGGAGACATGCAAAGCTCCTACTATACCACTTATATCATATAGCTCTATATCATAGAATCACAATACTTAGAGTTACTAAAGATAAAGGTAGTTTATTTTTGTGACAATGTGCCAAAAATATCTCAGAGGATATACTCCCTTAGGAGGTAAGTAAAATACACAAAATATACACACAAACCAAAATCAGGTAAGTAAACAGTTAACAAAATAGTGCAAACACTGTAGAATACAATAAGATGCAATAGGCCTGGGGCAACACAAACCATATACTAAAAAATTGAAATGCGAACCACTTAGGCACCCCGAGCCTAGTGTAGTGTGTAGAGGGTCGCTGGGAGTGTAAGAAAACACTAAGAGTATCCAAGATACCCCACCCCAAGGCCCTGAAAAGTAGGAGTAAAGTGAAACTACTTGCCCAGAAAAGCACTAAACTTGTGATAGGAGATTCTGCAAAGATTACACTAGACTGAAAAGCACTGAAGATGGATTCTTGGACCTGAGGACCTGTAAAGGAAGGGGACCAAGTCCAAGAGTCACGAAAGCGTCTGGGGGGGCAGGAGCCCACTAAACCCCGGATGAAGGTGCAAAATGGCTGCCTCTGGATGGAAGAAGCTGAAGATTCTGCAACAACTAAAGGTGCTAGGAACTTCTCCTTTGTGCAGAAGATGTCCCACAGAGTGCTGGAGGACGCAGTATTTCTTTGGAGAAAGACTGCAAACAAGCCTTGCTAGCTGCAAAGGTCATTGTTGAAGAAAAAGGGTGCTGCCTGGGCCCAGAAAGGACCAGGAGGTTGCCACTTGGAAGAGGAGACAGAGGGAGCCCTCAGCAATACAGAGAGCCCATGCACAAGAAGGCAGCACCTGCAGAAGTACTTGAACAGAGGTTCAAGAGAACTGAGCATGGCAGTCATCTCAACACTACAGAAGAGGGTCCCACGAAGCCGGTGGTCAACTTAGTGAGTTGAGCAATGCAGGATGGAGTGCTGGGGACCTGGGCAAGGCTGTGCAAGAAGGATTCCTTGCAAAAGTGCACAGAAGACCTAGCAGCTGCAGTTCACTCATTACACAGGATTTCTATCTGGAGAGGGGAGGAAAGGACTTACCTCCTTCAAATTTGGACAGTTGGACCACTGGACAACCAGGGTCACTTGGGTCTACCACCTGTGTACCAGGGACCACGCTCGTCAGGATGAGAGGGGTCCAGAGTCCCGGTGATGCTGATTTTTGGTGCCTGCTGAAGCAGGAGGAAGATTCAGTCGAACCACGGGAGATTACTTCTTGGCTTCCAGTTCAGGGTGAAGGCAGACAGCCCGCAGAGCATGCACCACCAGGAAACAGTCGAGAAAGCCAACAGGATTAGGCGCTACAATGTCGCTGGTAATCTTCTTGCTACTTTGTTGCAGTTTTGCAGGCGTCCTGGAGCAGTCAGCAATCGATCCTTGGCAGAAGTCGAAGAAGGAGATAAAGAGGAACTCTGGTGAATTCTTGCAAGTCGTTATCTGAGGAAAAGCCCACTGGAGAGACCCTAAATAGCCCTCAGAGGAGGAATGGCCACCTAGTCAGGTACCCACCTATCAGGAGGGGTCTCTGACATCACCTGCTGGCACTGGCCACTTGGAGGCCTCCACTGTGCCCTCACACCTCTGGATTCAAGATGCAGAGGTCTGAGACACACTGGAGGAGCTCTGAGCACCACCGCTGGGGTGGTGATGGATAGGAGGGTGGTCAATCCCCTTTCCTTTGTCCAGTTTCGTGCCAGAGCAGGGACTGGGTGTTCCATGAACCGGTGTAGACTGGCTTATGCAAGGAGGGCACTATCTGTGCCCTTCAAAGCAATTCCAGAGGCTGGGGGAGGCTACTCCTCCCCAGCCCTTAACACCTATTTCCAAAGGGAAAGGGTGTAACACCCTCTCTCAGAGGAAATTCTTTGTTCTGCCTTCCGGGGCCTGGGCTGCCCAGACCCCAGGAGGGCAGAACCCTGTCTGTGGGTTGGCAGCAGTGGTAGCTGCAGAGAAAACACCAGAGAGCTGGTTTGGCAGTACCTGGGTCCATTGTGGAGCCCCGGGGATGCATGGGATTGGCACCCCAATACCAGATTTGGCATGGGGGGACAATTCCATGTTTTTAAACATGTTACATGGCCATATTCGGAATTACCATTGTGAAGCTACATATAGGTATTGACCTATATGTAGTGCACGCGTGTAATGGTGTCCCGGCACTCACAAAGTCCGGGGAAATTGCCCTGAACTATGTGGGGGCACCTTGGCTAGTGCCAGGGTGCCCTCACACTTAGTAACTTTGCACCTAACCTTCACTAAGTGAGGGTTAGACATATAGGTGACTTATAAGTTACTTAAGTGCAGTGTAAAATGGCTGTGAAATAATGTGTGCTTTATTTCACTCAGGCTGCAGTGGCAGTCCTGTGTAAGATTTGTCTGAGCTCTATATGGGTGCCAAAAGAAATGCTACAGCCCATAGGGATCTTCTGGAACCCCAATACCCTGGGTACCAAGGTACCATATATTAGGGAATTATAAGGGTGTTACAGTGTGCCAAATAGAATTGGTAAAAATGGTCACTAGCCTATAGTGACAATTTTAAAGGCAGAGATAGCATAAGCACTGAGCTTCTGGTTAGCAGAGCCTCAGTGGCACAGTTAGGCACTACACATACAGGCCGCAAACTATGAGCACTGGGGCCCTGGCTAGCAGGTTCCCAGTGAGACATATAAAACACACTGACAAATAGGGTTTTCACTATGAGCACTGGGGTCCTGGTTAGCAGGATCCCAGTGAGACAGTAAAACACCCTGACATATACGCACAAACAGGCCAAAAGTGGGGGTAACAATGCTAGAAAGAGGCTACCTTTCTACAGCTATGTTATGTTTTGTTATGTTATGTTTGGTAAATTATGTTATTTTTGGAAATGTCCCTCTTTTGCAGTGTTATCGCTTCCCCTTTCACCCCGCCCGACCCCTCTGTAGTGACTGATGACTTCAGAGCGCGATCGCACGCTGACCTTATCAGAGGCATACCCCTCTGCGCTGGAAGCTCAGCAAAAGCATTTCTCCTCCGATCATGTGGCGGGCCGAGAGAGGCATCAAAGGAAAGGAAAGTCCTTTCCTTTTTTTTGATGTCTCTCTCTGCATTTTTGCTGCCCGATCGCAATGCGATCGAGCAGCAGAAATGCCAACTAGACACCAGGGAGTTTTTTTTTTTGTTGTTACTGAATAAGGGGAGCCGCCCCTTGGGCACTGCTGGACACCGGGGATAATTAGTTTTTTTTTTATTTTTTTTTTTATATATGTGGGGAGCGGCCCCTTAGGCAAGTGTCACTACCTTAGGGGCAAATTTACTTTTAGGCCATTTCTGCCCCTCTTGGGGCAGATCGGCCTATTTTTATTAGGCAAATCAAAACCACTAGACACCATGGAGTTTTGTTTTTTATTTATATTTATACATACGGGGAGCTGCCCTTGGGCAGCGGCAGCTCCCCAGGGGGGAAAACTATTTTTAGGTCTTTTCTGCCCCCCCGAAGGCAGATCGGCCTATTATAAGTATGCGCCTAGACACCAGGGATATATATTTTTCATGTTTACTTTATTTTTTTATATATGGGGAGCGACCCCTTAGGCAAGGGTCGCTCCTCTAGAGGGAAAATTGTATTTAGGCCATTTCTCCATCCCTTGGAGGCAGATGGGACACCTTTTATTAGGCCAATCTGCTCCCAAGGGGGGCAGAAACAACTAGCCACCAGGGATTTATTTTCTTCAGTTTCACCTGAGAAGAGTGACCCCTCAGGCAAGGGTCACTACCCTGGGGGGGGGGCAATTTGTTGTAGGTCATCGGCCTATTGTAATTAGGCAGATCTGCCCCCAGGGGGCGCAGAAAACCCCAGACACCAGGGATTTTTTTTGTTTATTTAATTTTTTATATGTGGCGAGCGACCCCCCCAAGGGGGGCAGAAACCACTAGACACCAGGGATTTTTTATTAATGGCATCAATTTTACATAAGGGGAGCGACCCCTTAGGCAAGGGTCATTCCCCTGGGGGGGAAATTTATTTTAGGACATTTCTTTGGGGACAGATCAGCCTATGTGTATTAGCCGATCTGCCCACAAGGGGGGCAGAAACCACTAGACACCAGGGATTTTTTATTAATGGCATCAATTTTACATAAGGGGAGCGACCCCTTAGGCAAGGGTCATTCCCCTGGGGGGGAAATTTATTTTAGGACATTTCTTTGGGGACAGATCAGCCTATGTGTATTAGCCGATCTGCCCACAAGGGGGGCAGAAACCACTAGGCCTCAGGGATTTTTTTTGCACCAATGTCACGCAACTGGAGTGACCCCTTAGGCAATGGTCTCTCCCCTGGAGAAGGGCAAATTTATTTTAGGCCATTTCTGCTCCCCTATTTCTAATAGGCCAATCAACCCCTGGGGGGCAGAAACCACTTAGGCACTAGGGATTGGTGTGTGTGTATGTGTGTATTTTGTTTGGGGGGCAGCCACTTGGGCAAGGTTGCTCCCCATGGGGGCACATTACTATTGGCTATATCTAACCTATTTTTGGAAGGCCCACCTGCCCCCAAGGGGGGCAGAAAGCCCACCAGAGACCAGGGAAGATTGTTTTTTTTTCAAAATAAGATACCACCAACCCAAATAAATGGGGCCAAAGTTGTTCTACCCACCAGTGGGCAGATGGAGCAATTACCCCCGATCCACACCCCAGGGGGCAAAAAGTCCACTAGATGCCAAGGAATATCAAAAGAAAATAGTGGGGTGGTGGCTACCAACCAGTATGGCCTGGTGATGCCCCCAGCCCAACTGAAGGGGATAACAGTCTTTCAGCTCTCCGCCTGCACACCAAAACATCTTATCCCACAGCAAGCAAGAGGACATTTGATTATTTTAGGTTTTGGTTTTACATTGGGGCCATGGGAGATTGGCTAACTCTCAAAATCGTCCCACTTGGAATGGTGAGGGCCTCACTTTTGGGACTTTGGGATGCTGCCATGTAGAAAAATCCACAAGACCTTGACACATCTGAAAACTAAACATCTGGGTGATTCCAGCATGGTGTGCTTCACATGCACCTCACACCATTTTCTTACCCACAAGGGCCTGCACACCTCCAACTTTGCTGGAAATCACACATTTTTCCCACATTTTTGTGATGGAACCTTCTGAAATCTGCAGGAATCCACAAACTTCCTACCACCCAGCATTGTCTCATCTATACCGATAAAAATTCTGTGCACTTGTCAGCCTAAAAATGTTTTTTTCTCTACACTTTTGGTCCCACTTTGGTTCCTCCTCAATTTCAACATGTTTTTGGATCTTCCCTGTCACAGGCACGTGGCCCACCTACAGAACTGAAGGTATCATTTTTACTAGAAGACTGAGGGGAACGTTGGGTGGTAGGAAATTTATCCTGGTGCAGTGATTCCACACAGAAATGTGGGTAAAATGTGAATTTTAGCTAAATTGGAGGTTTGCTGAGGATTCTGCGTTAGAAAACATTGAGGGATCTGTGCAAGTCACACCTCCATGGATTCCCTCTGGTGTCTAGTTTTGAGACATGTTTGGGTTTGGTAGGTTTCCCTGTATAGCTGCTGAGCCCAGGACAAAAAACACAGGTCCCCACCCCCGCAAAAACAGGTAGTCAAGTTTTTGATAATTTTGATGTGTCCACATAGTGTTTTGGGGCATTTCCTTTCACAGGCACTAGGAATACCCACACAAGTGAGGTACCATTTTTATCAGGAGGCTTGGGGGAGCACTGGGTGGAAGGTAAATGTGTGGCTCCTCTCAGATTCCAGAACTTTCTGTCACCCAAATGTGAAGAAAAAGTGTTTTTTGGGCCAGATTTTGAGGTTTGCAAAGGATTCTGGGAAACAGAAGCTGGTGAGAGCCTCACAAGTCACCCCATCCTGGATTTTCCTTAGTGTCTCGTTTTCACAAATGCACAGGTTTGGTAGGTTTCCCTAGGTGCCGGCTTAGCTAGAGGCCAAAATCCACAGCTAGCCACTTTGCTAACAAACAGGTCTTTTTTCTTTGGGAGAATGTGATGTGTACACGTTGTGTTTTGGGGCATTTCCTGTCGCAGGCGCTAGACCTACCCACACAAGTGAGGTACCATTTATATGGGGAGATTTGGGGGACAACAGAATAGCAGAACAAATGTTATTGCCCCTTGTGGTCCTCTACATTTTTTCCTTCCAAATGTAAGACAGTGTATAAAAATATGTCTATTTCGGAAATGCCCTGTAATTCACATGCTAGTATGGGGACCCCAGAATTCAGAGATGTGCAAATAACCACTGCATCTCAACACCTTATCTTGTGCCCATTTTGGAAATACAAGGGTTTTCTTGATACCTTTTTTTCACTCTTTGTATTTCACCAAATCCAATGAAGTACTAGAGATTTTCATTCTCAGGGTAATATAACAAAGAACTTGGCAAAGAAGCTGAAATATGAAAATATTAAACTCAAATGAGTGAGACTACGTCTCCCAGAAGCTGACCTACAGCAACTGAAAGAGGCAGTCTCCTGAAATGGTCTTAGCTCAGACCTTTTATATCATTTATTATGCCCTAGGCATGCAAGGGGCTGTACCAGTCACATTCCTAAACAAATGAGAAAAGCTAGAGAGGCAACATGTGAGTAGCCTTTGGGGTTTTAACAGGATTACAGTTGACGATTCACATATTTTCACTACAAAGAAATAGCAGGTTTATGATGACAAGCCCATATTCCAGTTTGTCCAGCCCTCAATCAATTACCCGGCAAGGCTTAGTACTTTCATCAGATATCGACGGACCCCCAATAAAAACGGGCACCTCCTCCTTGTAAAGCAAGTCATAAAGAAAGAAACAGGGACAGGTGTGTGTAAGATTAGGCATGGTTTGTGTGTGATGAAAGGTTTATGATGTGTTGTGCCTTGATACTAATCTCATTCGGCCACTGGGAAAGAAACTGGCCGAACAGGTTTGGCTTCAGGCAGTGGAGTCAGCTTGCCCAGGTCACAGAGGAGTCAGCAAAGGTGTACGTGTCCTTCAGACTCGTTTTCAGCATTAGACATTGGCCTATGTGAGGGCAATCACAAAATGGCTGTCGTTCTAAAATGGGATCAATATGCAGTATCATATACAAGGTCATTCCATTGATGAAACGCGAGAAAAACACTCGTACATATCGTATTTGCCATTTGCGGCTCTCTGATACTAAAATCGGCATGATAGGGCCATGCCTCCAGTGTGGTTCCGAAATTTAAAGTACCACAGACCCTCCTTTTGCCCTTACATAGGCAACAACTATACTCATACTAATCTGAGTCCGGGTCTATATTCATAAGGCCATGGAGATGTTGCTGGAGCAAAATTCTAGTACTTGGTGACTCTCTCTGGACAGGTCTCCTCGAACATGAAGTAGCACAAAAGGCCACATATGGCAGGACAAAATAAGGAATACCTCTATCTGCAGTAGGTGGCATAAGATCACACACCCAACAATTAGTGATGTTCACTACTAACTAGTGTTAATGCAGAAGCTGTACAAAAGAATTGCTTACGAATTCTGATCTTCTAACCTGATCATGTTCAGGAAAAGTGTGAAAAGAGTGCAAAGAAACAATAGTAGGAAAAGACATAGGTTGGGAAGTGGGTGCAGAAGTCAATTGAGTAGAGAAAAACAATCCCACCCATAAATGACAACGTCATGTTTAAAAGACACTAGAAAACACGTTATTAAGAACATATAGACAACGGGAAAAAGTAGTGACCACTATTACAAATGAAATAATAATTTTTCACAACCCTAACCAAAAAGCAAATCCTAAAATTATCTAGTAACATTTTTAGGGCTCCTCTGTATTTCAGTAATTTTTGTATGTTCAGGTGGAACAGTGGTGACTCTCATCAATGCTCTAAGGTGAAAAGGGGGTACTCTTTCCACAGAAAATGGACTTTATTCTGCTTTTACTAAACAGAATAGTACTTTAAAACAATGCCAGCAAAACAATCAGTCTCCTAACACCTAGTCTATACAATCACACGGAAACCTCTTGTGAAACCAACTATGCCCAGAGTCCGTTCAAAAAGCCTCTCTGGCAGGCTTCTATTGTCCATCAAATTTTCTTTTGTTGTTTTCTTTCGCATGGGCCTCTCAATTCAGGCCTCTTCGTGAGAAAAGTACTGCTTAGTTGGAGTGCCCTCCTGGCAAACACCCACAGCTCACTTGAAAGTCTCAATGTCTTAAAGCAATGCACCAGTGTCTCTCCTCTGTGGCAGACACTACAAACAATGTGCTCTTCATTGATCAAGGGCACAAATCATCTCGTGCAGACCCAAGCACCATTAATTGGGAAATAGCTCAAGCTCAGCAGCATTTTTAGACTCCAACACTCATTATTTAGTGTCAGAGGACGCTCAAGCTGCTCTTTCATGGGCACCACAATATAGTGACTTTTTCCAAACTTGAAATCTCCGGTGCACTGCCCTTCTTCCGTTGGAGCAAAGAAAAAGGGGGTGTGTGGCCAAAACTCAGGCCAAGGGGCTCAAGGGATTGCACACTGTCAGAGGTTACCAGCACATGACAGGTAGAGAAATTAAACCTCAAAACAGCTCTGCCATCAACAACAGGAATCCTTCTCTTTAGCTCTTTTACACTGAAACTTTGGTTTTGTGATGTCCAACGCCGTCTGATGGAGCAAGTACGATATTATGCGCTGGCGATCGCTGTCCAGCTTTGCTACTTTCTGGGTGCTGAGACTTTAGGGCCAAGACGTCCGTCTTTCATCTGTAGCTGTCACTGATGGCAATTAGGCTTAAATCAATGTCCTGCAGGTTATTATGACTTGATACCCACAGAATCTAGTGACGTAGGAAATGTGCCACAGTTGTTAGTTTCCTTCAATTTAGTACAAAAACAGTTCATGGTTTTTAACAAGGGGACTGCAAGCAGGTGGTCTGTAATCTTCAAAGGAGTAGCCATACACCATGGGCATAAAATACAAAGACAAAGGCAGAAGGGCAAAACAGGGTCTCTAGCATCTTTAATTGGATTCTTTCCATTATTCTCTGCCATCTATAGCTACATGAGAATTCTATCTGAATGGATTTCCTCACACAGTGGCATTGTCTAATGGGGTAAACACATATTTTCCTCAATGATTAAGTCTAGGTGTTCCTCCTTATCTTAGAACATCTCAATAGAGAAATCACATGATACCGATTATCAGGGACATGTAGAAACCTTCCTTTAAAACTGTGCATCAGGTGCACTATGCAATACACAGGCTAATAGTCAAATGTGCAAACAAAAAGACAAGAACTAGAGGGTCCTGACATTTGCATGATTAGGACACATCTGATCCCACCAAAAATTAAAGTAACAGGAACAGAATGGAACCGAAAACCAAATTAAAATAGACATTGAAAATTTGTCATGTTCAAAAAGGTAAACATAAGATATCTCCTATTGAGATGGAAAACTTGTCTTACTATAATATTGAGTCAGTTAACCAGTCTATCGCTACCCTGACAGTCAGGCTGGAAAACATTGAAGCAGGCCTAAGGCAAATTCTTGAAAACCAGTCTGGTCATACCAAAGGGAATTATACATAACATGGGGGTCCCTGGTACATCACTGCAGTCTGGAAATGTGAACCTGAACAATACATCAATAATAATAAAAGGGCTGACTGGTGAAAGGAATTCGAAAAAGAGAAATGGGACTAGGACATAGCTAAAATCTCAATAACTAAGCATGATGCGACATTGGTCAGGGGAAGTAACAAAAGAAAAAAAATCTGTAGGAAGAACAAAAAAATTATTTGGGTGATAGGCATGTGACACAACACCGAGAGTACGGGTGATACACAAAGGCCAAAGTTACACAAATTTTAACTCTACCGTTGGCGACTACACCATATACGGTACTCCTAGCTAATGTTTCAGTTCCTTCTTCAGGAAAAAATGAAAACCTGGTTTTCTTTTAAGGAACAAAAGCCATATGCTACTTAGGAAACAGAACATCATTAACTAATTTAATATAGAAATTAGGGCACCTTGAGTCACAGATCTATAATTTCATCCTTAGGTCCAATCAAGGCTACATAAATGTAGGGCTGCCTGTTCCTTTAAGGGAAGGGGCAGTAACGTGACTAACTGCAGGTGACACACTTTGATCCTGTATATCTCTTTTATTTTCCTTCAATACCATTATAGCCAAATAGACATGCACTGGTGAAGGGTTGTCTCTTATGTTCACAGCATGAAATATCATTATCTGTGGAATTTAGTAACCAGAACAAGTTCAACCAACTGTTGCGTAGCGATGGGCATCGTCATGACCATCCCCTCACAACACAGGGGAGCTTGTAATAGTATCAAAAGCAGCAACAAACATGCAAAAAACAAATAAAAAATAATAAAAACGCACAAAACGTCAAGCCATCAGATATACTTGCTGTGTATCAAGCACAAAAAGCATAGAACCAACAATAGCATGCGTGAATAAGCGGTGTACTTTATGCACTGTAAACCTGCAGCCCAAAACCCAATATTTGGGCCTGTTTAATTTGTCAGGTTTAAAATCCTTACCCTCCTTTTGACAGTAGATCACCAGGCAATGGAAATCTGCTGTCAAATATAACTTTACTGTTTCTCTTCTAACATACAGGACCAGCAAGAACAATTCATGATAGGACCAAATACACGAAAATAAATTTCCATTACTTAACTGTTACCCTCTTGTCAGTTACTTCGCAACATCAAGCCACCTTAGTTTTACCTTTCTAAAAGTAAACATTGTTACACTGACACTCCATATTAATTTGGCACCTACAATTTCCACTGTGAAAAATAAGTCTTAATTGGCAAATCGTTCTCATGAAGGCATGTAGCATTCAAAATTTTAGAAAAGGGTTGCATCTTATTTTCTGTCTAAGACTTAATGCAACACTTTGTTTTCTGTCAAATAAAAGCAACTAGCAGGCATCATTTTATTTTTTTAGAGCGGAGACACAAATGTATCAGTTCTGCAGAGCATTTAACATGATGTTGGGACCTTCGAAGAAACCCCTTTTTTTTATATTCTCCTTTTGGAATTAAGTTCTTTAATTGTATTGATGTTCTTCTGGAGAAACCAGAAATCCCACTTTTAGAGGCCCGTAGGGTCATTCTGCATTTCACAGAGACAAGGCCCTAATTTAAAAGGTCACAAGTGTCAACATGACAGCCTCCTCCATTGTTTATGGGAAAACTAAAGATAGCATCTCAGCAGCATGACTTGAGCCAGCCTCTGTAGCTCTCCTAGCTTCTGCCACTCTGAATCTGTCAAAGACAGTAGGCCTTCCTATTTTCCTTCTAACCTGCAATAATTCACTCTATTTAAAAAAATTATTATTCCCTTTTAGGCGCTAAAAAAAATTATCTCTATTTCCAGATTATTAAACTACATTTACTGTGAATAATTCACAAACCTTAATAACACACATACCAGTTGTTAGAATAAATGCTTGTTGCAATCCCATGCAATGGTACATATTTCATCAACCTCGAATGAATGAACGTCTCAGTAGGCCCAGCTGAAGTTAGAACCTTCAACCTTGATATTAAAACAAGCCTTTGTACTGGCACATTGACTCATTGAATCATAAGAAGGCACAACCTGCAAATATATATCAAACCTAAATGTATGCATTTACTGAAGCCAGAGACACTTTAAAAAGTACTCTGAATGAAAGAAAATGCAGTTTAAACAGTGCTTTTGCCCAAAATCGACTTTGATATTTTAGGCATTAAAAAATCAATATCCTACAATTTTCTTGTATAATATGCATTACCAGAATCTCTATTACACAATCCATAAGTCAGCCATTGAAAATATTAACTTATACTTTATAGAAATGAGCTTGTTTGCTCCTGCGCCAAGGGAAAATTGCACATACAAATGTCATTTTAGCGGTGCAACATAACTTAAATTAAATTTTAATGCTAGGAGGTCATAGTATAGGTATTAAGCTTTAGAAATATTAAAAAACGATTTTGAAAGGCACTTATTTTTTAAAATAATTTTTCTATAATTAATCATTTTCTTTTTTTTTTTAAACCAATTATTCTTTTTTTCGTGATAATTCCACATATAAAAGCAAGCTGCATCCCTTGCCTATTATTTGGGATACATTAACTCACAAGCCTAAGCGCATAAGCCTAACTTGAAATGCGTCACATTTTTGCGCCACTTTCATTTAAAAGGAAGGTTATGCAAAATTCCACCCGTGTTTAACTGGGAAAGTGCTGGCTGAATTGAACATTCCTATCAAATAAACTGCAGCTGAAAAGTTTGCCTGTGAACCTCTAATACAATGCATCCAAGAAAAATGCTGTAAATTTATTTATTTTTTTGCAAAAATAGATAAAAATTCTTTTTTGGGGGGGCCCATTTATATCTATTGAATGTGTTTTCTAATTTATTATGCATTTAACGGTAGTTTTGTATATGTGCACAATTGCTCATTCTATAAATTAAAGAGCAACATATAGCTATGTTAGCACATTACATGGTTCATTTCTGGATTTTTTTCTAAGTTTCTACTTAATATTAATTAACCAACATTTTACTTAACAAACTGAAAACATCAAGAAGACCCACAAACACACATTGAGCTCATTTCAGATATAAACAGAAAACACTCAGGACACACAATACAGCGCGCTTTAGCCATTTTTCATAAATAGCGCCGTCGCAATTTACTTACAGAACCGTTTGCAGATCCTAGTTGTAAGTCATATTTACAAGAGAAAAGAAAACTTTTCTCAATATTGTTCCAAAAAACTGCAAAAACAGCCTCACATACATTTATTTCCAAGAATAGCGGACCCATACTTTATTAAACGTGATGGGGCCCACGCTGCGTTTAAAATAGAACTCATAAGTTGGAGTTCCAATCGGAGGTATCAGACATGAATCCTCCAATCGGGAATCCCTGTTGCCACCAAAAACCAAACCAAGTACCAAATTTGCTACGATTAGGCATCTTCGCTCACTAACCGAGCTTCAAACTTCAAGGGGCTATCTCTATCGATACACTCGCAAATGTACGAGACCCTCGGTTTTTGAAAATTGCAATCTTCAACTAAAACTAAGGACCAATACTAAGAACCAAGAACCAAAAACTTAGAACCAAAGGACCAAAGAACTAAGGACTGGGAGCGACCCACATATACTTCAACTAAAGCAGATGGAGAAAAAGTCTCTTCATTACCTGCCTACACAAATTGCAATTCACGTATACAAACCTATACAAACCTATCAAAGCTATACCAAACAAATAGTTGTCCAAATTCTAATTGCCAAGTTCTAAATGACCTAACAGTTTTTTTTTTTTTTTTTTTTACTTACGCCAAAAAGGTTCTCAGTCAGGGGTGACATCATGTGGAGGATCAAAATCAGGAAGATCATAAATATACTGGGCTGCATAATCAAAGAATCTCCAGAATCCCTGCGCACAGAGTACCTTCTTGGTAGAATCCTGTTCTGTCCTCCTCAGTAGATTTCAGTCTCATGACAAGATCACTCCCACAGAAAGTCACTTCTCTGATGAGCCCCGTGTTGGCTGCGCCATATGAAGTACTAGAGATTTTCATTCTCAGGGTAATATAACAAAGAACTTGGCAAAGAAGCTGAAATATGAAAAGACATCTTTATTAAACTCAAATGAGTGAGACTACGTCTCCCAGAAGCTGACCTATAGCAACTGAAAGAGGCAGTCTCCTGAAATGGTCTTAGCTCAGACCTTTTATATCATTTATTATGCCCTAGGCATGCAAGGGGCTGTACCAGTCACATTCCTAAACAAATGAGAAAAGCTAGAGACGCAACATGTGAGTAGCCTTTGGGGTTTTAACAGGATTACAGTTGACCATTCACATATTTTCACTACAAAGAAATAGCAGGTTTATGATGACAAGCCCATATTCCAGTTTGTCCAGTCCTCAATCAATTACCCAGCAAGGCTTAGTACTTTCATTAGATATCGACGGATCCCGAATAAAAACCGGCACCTCCTCCTTGTAAAGCAAGTCATAAAGAAAGTAACAGGGACAGGTGTGTGTAAGATTAGGCATGGTTTGTGTGTGATGAAAGGTTTATAATGTGTTGTGCCTTGATACTAATCTCATTCGGCCACTGGGAAAGAAACTGGCCGAACAGGTTTGGCTTCAGGCAGTGGAGTCAGCTTGCCCAGGTCACAGAGGAGTCAGCAAAGGTGTACGTGTCCTTCAGACTCGTTTTCAGCATTAGACATTGGCCTATGTGAGGGCAATCACAAAATGGGTGTTGTTCTAAAATGGGATCAATATGCAGTATCATATACAAGGTCATTCCATTGATGAAACGCGATAAAAACACTCGTACATATCGTATTTGCCATTTGCGGCTCTCTGATACTAAAATCGGCATGATCGGGCCATGCCTCCAGTGTGGTTCCGAAATTTAAAGTACCACACCAAGGTGCAGCTCATTTATTGACTCAGGGTACCTAGGGTTCTTGAAGAACCTACAAGTCCTATATATCCCCACAAGCAGAAAAGTCTAGCAGACATAAAGGTATATCGCTTTGAGAAATCTGACACTGCAGGAAAAAGTTACAGAGTAAAACATGGAGAAAAATTGCTGTTTTTTTCCAGCTCAATTTCAATATTATTTAACTTCAGCTGTTATTTTCTGAGGAAAACCTTGTAGGATCTACACAAATTACACTTTTAATTCAGAATCTTGTATATTTTTCATAAATGTTTAGCTTTTTGGGATCCAGCTTTGGTTTCACATCAATTTCTGTCACTAACTGGAAGGAGGCTGAAAGCACAAAAAATAGTAAAAATGCGGTATGTCTCAGTAAAATGCCAAAATTGTGTTGAAAAATTGGGTTTTCTGATTCAAGTCTGCATGTTCCTGAAAGCTGGGAAGTTGGTGATTTTAGCACCGGAAATCCTTTGTTAATGCGTTTTTCAGGGGAAAAAAAAACACTTTCTTCTGCAGCTCTTTTTCCCTTTTTTTAAAAAAAACAAAATTTTCACAGTATTTTGGCTAATTTCTTGGTCTCTTTCAGAGGAACCCACAAACTCTGGGTACCTTAAAATCCCTAGGATGTTGGAAAAAAAGATGCAAATTTTCAGTGGGTAGCTTATGTGGACAAAAAGGTATGAGGGCCTAAGCGCGACCTGCTTCAAATAGCCACAAAAAGGCCTGGCACCTGAGGGAGAAAAGGCCTGGCAGCGAAGGGGCTAAAAGGTAGGACATGTACTGCTGTGTTCTACATGTCCTGATAGTGAAATACTGCTAAACTCGTTTTTCATTATTCCAAGGCCTAACTCTTCAATAGGGTAACACGGGGATTGCCTTGCAATATCTCTTAAGTGTAATTTTCCATTGGGAGCAGATAGAGATATGCCATATTATATTGTATCCTATGGAACTTGTAATACAGCAGATGGGATATATGTCACTTTTGTGGTGGAGTATCCCATCAGCCAAAACCGTAATCAGGCCCTTAATGTTTGCAAATTTGCATCTTTACTTGTGTATGTTGGATTTTTGTCCTTTTGGTCTTGTTTTTCAAATATTGGCTATTTTTCTAAACTGGTGTGGACTCCATTGGTGGTGTCTTCACTGTGTTACTGTGTTTGTGTACAAATACTTTAATTTCAATTTTCAAATGAATTTATAAACATCCATTTGAGTGTCCACATATTGAAAATGGATTTCAGGACAAAACAATAACCCTTTGTTTAGCATTCGATGTTCTATTGGTGTTAGTTCATAATCTGATAAATGTATTAGTAGGTTAGGTTTCTCTGTTATTTTATCTGACTCCTGAGAGGGTATTGTCTCTTTTCTGTTTCTTTTGGGTCTTCTACTCTTTGTCTTCTTTTTCATATTTGGTCTGTATTTCTTCCAAAGCCTCGGCCTCTGCTTCTTCCTCTCCTTCTCATTAATCGTTGATCTACATAGAGTACTTGCATCTCCTCCAAAAAAGTGTTCTTAACTGTGATATCAACATGTCCCAAAGATCCCTCTCCTTCAATTAAATCTTCATTCGAAAATTTAAATTAATCAAATTCTACTCTATGCACTCGCAGGGGGTGGATTCTAATAAAGATGATTTAACAATTGATGAACCAGGACATTTAGAATTACAAATTGATCAAATATCGGATTTGAAAACTATGTTTGAGCTATATCATAATTTATCAGATGAGGACTACACGGAAATGGAAGTGATTCAAGAATTACATTTTGATACCAATAAACACAAATTTAGTAACTTTAAAGAAAGATCTAAATTTTGTCCCGTTTTATCACCTGGCAATAAAATTGACATTTTTTCAGAACTTTTACTGGAAGACATAGAGAGGTTACAAAAGACAAGGCATCATGGCTCACGGGAAAATTTAACAAAAAGTGAACGGATGGCAATAAAAAATTTGATGAACAACAATAACATCATAATTAAGCCAGCAGATAAGGATGGAAATATTGTGATCCTTAATACACACAGCTATATTGCGGAAGCATACAGACAGTTGAAGAATGAGTTGAATTATAAAAAAACTCAGTCATAACCGTATACATCAAATGATTTCTCAACTGCATTCAAAATTAGATGATTGGCATCAACAACAATTACTTAATACTGATGAATACAAATATAAAAAAAGGAAAATCCAACTTTACCCACAATTTATTTCTTACCGAAAATTCATATATCCTTGATTACACCACCAGGCAGACCAATCGTCTCTGCATGTGACTCACTCTATGAAAGAGTATCTGATTATGTAGACTTTTATCTGGCACCCATAGTAATGACATTGAGTTCATACATAAAGGATTCAGGACATTTACTGAGAATTTTGACAAATATAAATTGGAGTGATGAATATTTACTGGTTACAATTAATGTAGTATCTTTATACACATCCATTAATCATGACATTGGTTTAAAAGCTTGCAAATATTTTTTAAGGCAAAGAAGCATTGCAAAATTAGAACATTCAAAGATACTACTACAATATGTGTCTTACAAAATTACATATTCATATTTAATCATGAGATTTATCATCAAATGGCTGGGACAGCAATGGGCATTTCCCTTTCTCCAAATTATGCCAACCTAGTAATGGGTGGTGGGAGAGGGAAATAGCATGGGGCAAAACAAATGATTCATATATGGAAAAAATAGCATTATGGGTACAGTTTATTGATGATCTGTTTATCATTTGGCATGGGTCACAGGAAGAATTTAAGTTATATTTTTCAAACCTAAATAGGAATGATATAGGATTACAATTCACATGTGATATGAGCAAAACTTCAATTGACTTTTTGGAAATTACTATTTATGATGTGAATGATAAATTGGAAACAACAGTTTTACACAAGGAAACTGCAACTAATAGTATTTTACATGGGAAAAGCTTCCATCCAAAACCATTAATAAAGAGCATTCCATATGGTGAATTAATCCAGATGCGAAGAAATTGCTCTAGTGAAAAGGAAGTACAATCAAAATACAAAGAAACCATACAAAGGTTCAGAAAAAGAGGATATGATCAAAAAAAATTATCTAAGAATTTAGAAAGAATGAAAAGGATGAGAACAGTAAAAGAATAGTAATGAATTATACCAAGAAAAGAGGTTTGATAAGGAACATCTTATGCAAACATTGGCATGTGATATGCAGGGATCCAGCTTTGGGACCTAGTATAGGCTCAGGGCCGACGATTACATATCGGAAGGCACCGTCAATAAAAGATTACATAGTGAGAGGTCATTTATCTTTAAAAAAACAACAATCTTGGCTAGTAGAACAACAGCAAGGTTTTGTTAAATGTAATAATTGTAAAGCTTGCAAAATTGGAAAATCAACGAAATTAGTGAAAATGTCTAATGGGGTTGACATACATATCAAACATAGAATAACTTGTAATACTAAATTCACTGTATATGTCATTGAATGCCACTGTGGCTTAAAATATGTGGGAAGTACAATTTGCATGCTTAGAAAAAGAATTTTGGAACATATCAGAGCAATTATACACAATGGCTTAACTTATGGTGTAGCCAAACATCTTAAAATGCATGGAAACAATATTTGGAAAACTTTAAGGTATTTTGGCTGAGATCACATTCCTGAACATGAAAGAGGTGGTGAAAGAACCAGAAAATTAAGACAATTAGAATCCGGATACATTATTCAAATGAGAACAAGAACATCGTTTGGGATGAATAATGATGAGGAACTTTTTGTACATTTATGAATAGTATTTTGGATAATGAACATGAGAAAGAAAACATGTTAGTGATCACGAGCATAATGATATTAAATGTGATATACAAAATTGATCTTGGAAACATCTACGTAGGATTGGACATATTTTTATCAAGTGCAGTATTCAGTAATTGAATTTTAACTACTATGTTCAAATCAATTTCCATTCACAAGTTGAATGATGGTTTATTACTATTATTTTTTCATATATAATATTATAGAGCACCTTTCTCTCGTTTAATTTATGTTGAGAATGATAATAATGTGAGTTGAGATATATATATATATATATATATATATATATTGATGTAATCTTGAACATTATGTCACTTTGATTTATTGAAAAAATATAAGTTAATTGGTTTTGAATTATATCATACTACAATGTCCATAATGCATTGCACGAGCCTGTGAACTATTGCAGTATAAAAAGTGATAGAGAGAAAGGACTGTGAAACCGAGAAGAAAACTGTTTAGTCGAAACGCATTGTTTTTGTTTTTTGTTGCACTAAATAAATTCGGAAAATATACAACTGATCTTTAACGGAGTGCGTTGCCATCAAATCTTGTTTAATAATATATATATATATATCTCTCTCTCTCGCTCTATATATATATATATATATATATATACATCTATATATATATATATATATATATATATATATATATATATATATATATATATATATATAGTTAAACACTTTCCTATAAAACAGAGGGTCAGCACTCCAGAGCGTGTATTCTCTATAATTTATTGAGCAAAAAAACAGGAACGCCTTTCGGCATTACTGCCTTCATCGGCCGGCATAGCTCTTTGCTGTGGCTTAGCTGCAGCTTTGCCAATTGTACCCAATTGTAGCCAAATCACAGCAAACACTCCACTTTTTGACAGCCGGACCGGTCAAACAGATCCCGCTGTCAAAAAGCGAAGTTTTCATTTCTGTTTCCTGCACACAGATTACATGTGATGAAGCTTTGCTTCAGCAAGCAGGGAGCTGTTGTTAAAAGTAGCTCCTTGCTTGCTGAAGCAATTGGACCATAAGGGAGGCCTTGAGGCTCCCCCCGCAGTCCTAGAGAGCCCGTAAAGAGCTTAGTGAAAAATAAATTTAAAAAGAAAATCAGGGTTCACGGGGGAGGCCTTGAGGTTTCCCCTGCGGTCCCAGATAGCCCATAAAGGGCTAAAAAAGACAATGAAAAAAAAAATTAAATAGGTCAATGTGAAGGTTGCAGACCTCCACACTGAGAGCTGAGGTTTCAAATCCCAGTGTGTCCCTGGTAAACCCGTCCTTTGATTTTTATTCACATGTTTAAGGCTCATGCTGAAAGGTGATCTTACTCTTTTTAATTTCTTTTCAAGTTGTGCAGAAATATATCATTGTAAATATATCATCCATCAAAAGCTCAAAAAAACTCTCTCTCTCACTCTCTTTCTCTCTCTCACTCTCTCTCTTTCAATCTCTTTTTCTTGCTCACACACCCACTCAGACCCTTACGCAGCCACTCACAGACCCACTCAGACACTCACTCACTCACTCACGGACCCACTCAGACTCTTGAGCACCCACTCACAGGCCCACCCAGATCCTTACACTCCCACTCACAGCCCCAGTTAGACCCTCAAGCACCTACTGACAGACCCACTCAGACACTCATGCACCCACCTGCACACCCACTCTCACACACACACAACTCCTGCCGCACATGGCCAAAGGGCCGTGTGCAGAGTAGGGTTGGGTGGTTGGCTGCTGGAACTGGTTGAAGACCAGGCCTTGTGGGCAACCCCTGCTGCGCACGTGCAAAGGCGGTGCATGAATTGGTGCTTTTAGGGGATTGGCCTCAGGGCACGGCTCCAGGACCTGTGGCCAACTGCCACCACACATGGCCAAAGGCTGTGTGTGGCAGTGGTTCGATTACCGTCTAGTAATGAAAATTACTGTAGGTTAAAAAAAACATAGAAATTCACTAAAAAAACAAAGGCTACAGGAATGTTATAGCTAGGAAATAGAATTAGACAAAGCAGAAATTCACTTAAAAAACAAAGGATAAAGGGCCATTATAGCTAGGATCACATTTTAAAGTGCAACACCATAGACTTTCTCCAGTTATAGTTAGTTATCTCAAGTAACTATAACTTGTGCCCTAAAGTAACTGTAAATTGCATCCTTGCCTGCACTGCTAATTACCCCACAAATTACACACTCATGACATCTTTGATAACATCACTAATCATATCAATATAATATTTGTAGTAAAAAATTTACAAAAAACTGTGCATGGCGTGGGTACAGGGATGTAGAACTTACACATCCACAGATGCGATAAAGAACCACAGGTATGCAAGCTCTCACCAAAAGCAGAAACCATTACTGGTGAAAAACATTGGAGTTTTTGTGATGCAGAAGCAGTTGCATTCAATTATAACTGCTACTACTCAAAGCTTTAAGGCTCATTATCCGGAGCGAAAACATGCTAAACCTAATCCGTGAAACCCCGGGCAGTTTGTAACTCACGTGCTCACAATGAACACGCCTCTTTTACTGTGGGGTTTTCTCTCTATGTCTCAGACATCGGATTGCACTTATCTGGTACAGAGCTGCTGATTGAAACCTTGACTTCCTTCGGATTGTCTTTCCATTAATTGGCTTTCATATCAGAAAAGAAAAAATAATGAGTCCTGTACGGATAAAATATTAATAAGCTTGTTCTCGAAAAGAGGCCTGATATCATGGATAAACTACAGACAAATAAAAGACCCTTTTTAGTTAACGAGTAATTATGAAAGACTTACTTCAAAGTCAGAACCAAAATATTCTGCTGTGTGATCATTATGGAACCTAATTAGTTCTGCTGTGATTTAAGACTCAGGAATCAATAAAATCACTACAAATTACACAGAAGGCTCCCCAGGCTTAGAATGTATAAACTGCTATTTAATAATTTCAAAAATGTGTACATCAAACTAGCAGTTGTGATGAATTGGCAATTTACTATCACAAAACAAAACATTTTTAAAAGTAATGCGTCACTGCTAAAAGTAATGCGTCGCTGCTAAACAGCATTCTATTCAATTTCACATGCCGTCACTTTAAACCGTCTTTTATTTCTTTATTCACATTAATGACTCCTACAAATGGCCTTGTGTGAGGAGAGATAGCAATTAATAAGGTTTCTCAGTTAATGTTATTCACAATAGATCACAATTCCAGTTAACCCACTCTAAACATTTCATTTTAATCTATTCTTCATTTCAGTCACGGTCCAAGTGCATTTTCGTTGAACTATTTAGCCTTTTACAAACGGGTTTGAGGCTTACCAAAATTCACTATATCAAATATTATTGAGATCAGGAGTACCGTTTTTCGTACTTAAAACTGCATATCGTCAGTGGTTTCATAAAAAGACGCTCTCTGTTGTACTGTGATAAGTGCAAAAGATTCAAATCTTCTTGAATATTTATTGCATTAAAAAAGCACCCGTTTCAACAGCTTTGTCAAGAGCATGAAAATGCGGCCTAAAATACAAATGTATCGTGATATAAGCCCATAACGACTAGAAGCCTTCGAGTTTAAGCAGAATATCTTTCTTTGTATGAGTGTTTACATGCTGCCAGCACATACTGTATGCACAAGTTGTACTCACTGATATTGTGGAGTTGTTGGCTGAGAAAGGGAGACTGCTGAAGGGAGTCAAAGCTGACAAGAAACTTTCTCGTGGCGTTTCACCTTAATGTTACATTGAAACTGCAATGAAACAAGGATATTAAAATGATCTCCCAAAAATTTCATGGGCTATCCCCTTTGAAGATACTCAGTGGTTAGCACTATGTGTATCTGTCACATTCATAATATAGCACTGGGTCTAGAAAGAGATCAGCGTCTCTCTAAAAGTGAAATCTTGTGAATTGGCATGCGTAGAAGCGATAACCAGAGTTTTGAAGCAGAAATATTTTTGGGGATATTTATGCATAAGCACAAATACCTCAGACGTGCCAATGTGCAATTCTTAACTTGTAGAAGAATGAATGACGGTGCCTTGGGGTCTTCTCAGAAGGGTACAGCAGCAGTGGTGCCTACTCCGCTTGGGCTGAGGAGCATTGCCCTCCTGCCAGCAGCAACCACTGCAGATCATTTAACAAAGAAAGGATTATAAAGTATGGGCCTGATTATTGAAAGTTAGCGCTGCCTTTGAGTCATTTTTTGATGCAAAAGCAGCTTCAACTTACAAAAGAAAATTATATTTTGTTTATTATCCTTTCCTTGTCAAATGGACGGGGCATATGGGGTGACGAGTAGTGAGGGGAGTGCACTACCCTCACTGCGCATGTATGTTTGGCCGGCTGTCTCCCTCATGCCTCCTATGGGGATGCATAGGCTTTTGATGCATTCCCAGGTTTACAAATCCTTGGAAATCTGAGAATTGCATCAAAATACATGAGTGTTGATTAGGAACACGCACCGCAACACCCATGGAAAGCCTCCCTATCGCCGGGTAAGTCAATGAAGCGATTTGCTCTGCGTTTACTCAGTCCATATTTGTAAGGCCATGAAAAGCCATGCACGGTGGCTTTACGTGGCCTTGTAAATATGTCTCTGTGGTGTGTGTTGCTGGACTGTCACAAAAGTGGCCTTGTAAATATGGCTCTTGGTTTGCCCATTAGTGACAACTACTAAACATAAATACCATGAGAACACACTAGTCACATGTAAAGACAATTACCCACAACTCACCTCGCAATATTTGAAATCTCTCCACACAACTGTGAAATTCTGTTATTTATACTTTTGACTGGGCAAGGGAAGTTTCAGGTCGCTATGAAGAATTGAGTTGTCAAAACACGTGACACAGCTGTGGTTGTGTCAAGAGAAACATCTGGAGAGCCTGGAGTAACTTGCTGAACTTCAACCATGTCAGAAAAGACCTGTAGGCTCATTTAAAGCATAGTGAGAGGCCTGCTATCCTACAGTCAGCAGAGACTGGGATGTCTGCTCCCTCCCTCAAAATTTAGAGATTTCCACCATGCGAGGGAGGGAGGATCTCTGTGTCTTCAGTGGATCTGCTGCTGTGGTGGATCAGTGAAAGCATTTAGCATTTGCCGAACAGTTAGATATACTCACTCACAAAGACCTTTGCTGTTCAAAAACAAACTACCAAAGGAAGAGGCAAAATAATAATAATAAGAATAATAATAACATAAAAATGTAAATAGTAATTAAAAAATAACATTGACACACATAGGGATTTCTCCCATATAAGAGAGGGGGATATTGTGTGTTTTTTCTATGCTGAGCACCATGCATCGCTGGGCAATCTTGGGTATGGAAAATGAGTGACAGTCACCCCTTCATAAACAGAATAGGGAAACCATTATTTTGAGCTGACAGAACAATGGCAGACAGGCACGTGGGTCAAAGGCATATGCTGGTGGCACAAATGGAGTCTTCACCAATGTTTCCCCCAAATTTCAATAGATCAGAGGAACTGCAGGTTTGGTAGTGCAGGAGCAATGAAGATTTACAACAGTGCTGCCTCTATGCCAAACTCAAAGGGACCCACTCTTGTAAATTTTTACCACTTTGGTCTTAGGAATCTGCAGCAAAGCTTCGTTGGCCAATCTAACATAGTGGCGACTGGCTTTTGCTGCCAAAAGCATATGGGATCGGTAGGTCAACACATTCAACTAGCAAGTTGTTCGTCTTCTTTGAGGACAACCAATTGAACAAAACAGGACTGCTAAAGTCTGAGTTGGGTCAGTGTAGTGATGAAAACTCTTAGGGCCTAATTAGGTGGTATATGGGATTGCCAAACTTGTGGTGGCAGTCAAACCACTGCAATCCTGGCCGTCCGACCACTGCATTACAGTCCTGGCAGTTGGACCACTAGGAGACCACTGCCACAGTCTGCATCCCAACAGGTTAGCAGCAGTCAAAGTCTTGGTCAGCCACAGAGGTGCTGACTTTGGCACCACCATGGTGATCATGACTTTGCTTTCTGCCAGCCTTTTCATGGTGGGATCTCTGCTATGGAAAGATTGACTGAAAGTCAGTGCTGGGTCCCTTCACTGCCCAGGACCATGTAGGACGAGATATATGCCAACATTGTGATGGAGTAACCCCTCCACTGAGTTCTAAATCAGGCCCTTACTGTCATACATCTTGTACTGAAATCTAGGTATTAAGGTAAACGATTTGTTTTGTATTTTGATTTTCATATGAAGAAGTGCCTACTTTTAAAAACTATAAGAATTAAAACTTTTAAAGAAGTGATTTTGCTGCTACTCATGCAATTTAGTGTGGAAAGAATTGCCAAGGATTTTAGATCCGATGTAAGTTGACACTGAAAAAAAGGGTAACATAAAGGGGATGTCAAAATTAAATCTATATTCATGTTTCTCCATGGAAGAGGCAACAACTGTCTTTGTGTCTTACAAAGGGACAAGTGAACGTGAATCAGAAAGACCAAGTAATCTAAGGTGCACAAGAAGACCTCAGGATTGTGAGGAGACCAATATGGACCAGAGACTGGGTCTGATTAATATGTTAGATATTTATTTCGAGGTTAGTACACTTTTTAAATTTATCCCATACTTTACTATGCAGAGGTGTCCCACCCAACTGTGGAGTTTCCATAGGGTAAAGTAGAGGAAAAATTAAGAGTATTTTAAAATCAAAAATAATATTAAACATTTTATGGTAACATTAAAGTAAATCTTTCATAGAGTTAAGTGAAATATAAATTATTCAAAAAGCTACCACACCATTAACTTAATTATGGATCACATATTTAATTAAGTTAAATATAATGAACTGAATTAGAGTGATATTCATGACATTTAAACAAACAAAAAATAAAGTAAAAATATTTTACTAAGCAATAATATTAAAAGTGCTGTATACAATTTATTAAAATAATCTAATTACATTTTGATAAAATGTATTGTTATAATAATTTTATATGTAAAGAGGTTGTTAAAATATTTGATAATTAAAATAAAAATATCAACTATTTTTAAACAATGTTTTTCCCATCTAATTATATTTATTTATATTTTATTTATGTTTATATTTTTAACCATTTTAAATAATTTCATGTAAGTTGCAATTGGTGTCTGTGGTGCTAGCATTAGCTCTTAAGAGTAGTAATGTGCTGCTGTTTTGGGTTTCTTTTTGGCTGCTGTAACTTTAGAAGTGCAGTTTGTGAATAAACTTTCACTCACCTCATAATAATTTAATTCTCTCCACACAGCTTATAAATTATGTTATTTATTTTGTTAACTAGGCCACAGAAGTTCAGGTTGATATGAGAAATCAAACTAACAAACCCAACATCACACACTGTGTCTATGTCAAGGTAAACAACCTTCAGACCCGTTAGTAATTTCCTGAACTTCAACCATATCATACAAGACTCTTAGGTTCATTTAGAGCCTAGATAGTGGTCTGTTTGTCCATAGGTCAGCAGAGTCTGTGACCTCAACTCCCCAGGTGGGGGGACTTCCATCCATATTTAGAGATCCCTACCAGATGTGGGGGATCTCTGTTTTTCAAGTGGAGCTGTTGCTGTGGAAGATTCAGTGAAAGCATTTATCACTTACAGAGCAGGACATTTGTTAGATGTGCTGGCTCGCAGATTACTTTGTTGTCCAAAAACAAATTACCAGAACAAGAGCCAAAAATAATAACAATTAATATGATGTAAATATATAATAGAGACAAATAATAAGCTAAACACATAGAGATTGTCGGAAATGTTTTGTTTTTTCAACTCGGACCTCCCATGCATCAGATGGCAACGTTACTTAGGAAAAGTGAGTGACAGTCACCCCTTTATAAAGAGAACAGGGTAACCGTCACTTTGTCTCGATAGCCCTGAGGCAGACAGCCATGCAGTTCAAAGGCATATGCTGTTGGAGCAATTGGAGTCTTCATCAGTGTTTTCCTCGACTTTCAATAGAGCAGAGAGACTGCACGTTCTGTAGCGCAGGAGCAATGACGGTTTACAATAGTGCGGCCACTCTGCCAAATTAAAAATTGCCCCTTCTCTTGTCGATATTTACAACTGTGGTTCCACAAATCTGGAACAAAGGTCTGTTGTCCAATCTAAGGACTCCCCTTGGAGTATGGCAGCTGAATGTAGCTGTCAAAAGCATAGGGGTTGTTGGTAAAGTCAATACATTCAACTGGCAGGGTCGTCTTCTTTGAGGACAGCCAATTTATCAATCAGGATTGCTACAGTATAAGGTGGGACAGTATAGTGATACAAACTCTCAATCCTTTGGTCTAAATGACTTCATTTGGAGCATTTCATCATGGGTGCTCTTCCATTAATGCAATAACATCATTATCTCAAAACTGATTATATTGCGTAAATAGCTATTTAGACATCTTTCAAATTTTCTTCAATTCTAGAACTTTCATTATTTTATCCAACTTCACACTGGTGCTTCTAACTATACACTGGTACATAACTTCACATAACTATCAGTAGATACTTGGAACTTAATCTAAAATCACCTAGCAGTAGACCACCCTGACCCTCCCTAAACCCCTTTTTACTCTTTGCTTAATCCCTTTAATTTCTTCTTGGTAAGTATTCCCCATTTTCCAGCCTCTCATCTGTGTCCCTCTCAAATGTATTACTAAAAAGAATACCTACATGTGCAGAGACTCCACAGTCGATGTGAAGATCTCCACACAGGTATAGCAAAGGCACAAGTGTAAATTCTGCACCTAGATTTGTTAATAGCATTTTGTAGAATGTATTTTAGTACAACAAAACCTACTACAAAATGCAGTTTGTAAATATGCCCTTCTGGGTAATGAAAATATTGTCATCTGCATATTTTATCAGAAACTGATTAATTGAGCTTGCACAGGGAGGAATTGAATCATGTCAGCTAAAAATATATTGCAATCCACCTACACTATTCAATAATTAATGCCACAGCAATGCATTGCCTTATCCTTACTCTTAAAAGTTGGACAAAGCTCAATAGATACACATGGAATAATGCATGCAAGCATACACTCATTGCCACAAAATCATCATTTATTTTATTGCACCGTTTACAACAGAAAAAAACATCAACAACTTACAAAGAGCAGTACTACAATGATGCAAACAGAAAAAACAAATCATTTCCAAATGCAAAAGTACTTCTGCAATTTATACATGAATAGGATGCATAAATCTTGCATTTGCAAACCCAGGCTTTCCATTTGGTGAACCAATTTTTGCAAACAAACAATATCCCATAATTTACTGTCCTGTCGGTGCTTTTTTCCTAAATAATACATCATTAAACAACCCACTGAATACTACTAAAATTCACAAAGATTGGCAGATATCATTGGAGACATTATTTAAGGGCCCTCACAACAAGTGGAGGGCAAACACAGAAGAAAGGCCTCCCTCCTTCCAGGCCACAGTGGGTCCAATCTGCTAGCTTTACATGACCAGGGCCCCATTGTGGTCGGCCTCAAATCACATCTAGGTCCTGTGTTACTGCAACAATTGACTTCTGTTAGACCTGAAACCTTGGGTGGTAGTATCCCAGACATCTTGCACTCATACCTCTTGTTTTGCTGATTTTGTTTGTAAATTTTAGGACTTTGTAAACCCTGCCACTGTTGACCAGTGCTGAAGTCCTTGAGCACTCTCCCCAAAACATGGTACAACTGGCCTACAACTAACTGAGAAATTTAATTTATGTGTAAGTGATACTGCATGTGACAGGGCCTGAACATTAAATGCTACTAGTAGGCCTGGAACAATCATTGTGCCACCCACTAAAGTAGCCTTTTAAAATATGTCTCAGGCCTGCCACTGTAGCCTGTAGTGCAGGTTTACACTTTAGTTTCGACCTGGCAAAATAAACCTTTTGCCAGGCCTAGACATTTCTTTTTCGTATTTTAAAGTCACCCCTAAGTTGCTCCTAAAGGCTCATAGGGCAGGGTTCATCATGTTCAAAAAGTAGTACACATGGATTTACATTTTACCTGTCCTGATAGTGAAAAACTTCAGTACTTTTTCACTCTTGCAAGGCCTATCTCTCCCACAGGATAACATTGAGTTACCATATTACACTTAGTAAATTAAAACTTATTTTTCGGAGCAGATAGGAAAATTATGTTTGAACTCAAATGAATTGTATTTCAAAACTTTCCCTAACGGTAAAGTCAAGTTATCTATTCCTCCCAGTCAGTAATTCAAAGGGGGAGTTGGTGTGGATAGTATGAGCAATCCTGCCAGGATTGTTTTAAGCAGAGCTGTACAAAGCTCCACTTACATTTCTAAGGAAGGTGCACATACAAAGGAACCTGACTCTAGTCTTTTGTCACCCCAGACTTTTTAGATCCTTGACAGGTGAAGGGAAGATCTTTTCAGAACTACATGTGGGGGTAGTATAGAGAATCCCACAACCTAATGGCTGACACCAGGGATAAATATAGAATCTCCAGAGCCACTCTTTAGATCACTTCTGGATCTGTGGAAGACTCAGAAGGATGGCTCTGCTGCCCTTCTGCGTGAGAAAGAAAGACTGGACCTGCTCCTTGAAACCAGAAACATCAGAGTGACTCCTAAAAGTAGCTGGCTGTCATCCTGTGTGAGCTGGGGCTTGTCATGTCATGTGTGACATGACAAGCCCCAGAGACCTGTCTTGCATCTGCCAAGGTGACCAAACGTAACTACACCTGCATGTTCCCTGCTGCTGGAATGAGTCTTGGTTCCCAAGAGGTGGTTTATCCAGAGAGTCTTCTTCTTTCTCCTTGTCCAACTGAGGGTTCCTTCAGCGTCAATGTAGTGTGGTGCAACTCGATGCAGGACCTCTCATTGCAGCATCTCATAGCTACTAAGCAACTGCCTCATCAAGACTGACAGTTTGACCCAACTTAAAGCAGGACCTCCTAGGTCCTGATCTGCGGCCTCTCCGGAACTTGATAGAGTGTCTTTCAGAAACCCACTCCGGCTTTGAGCTGGAGTCACTCTCCGACATTACCAGATTATCAAGCTTGTTTCTACAAAGTTGAACCCCTAGGTAGTGAAACACTGTCCATTTCCATTTAGGTCCCTCAGGGTCCATGACATTCTCTCCCATGAGGCCATAAAAGTAAGAAGCAGGTCTTTTGCCAATTCACATGCAGCTCCAACAGAGCCTTGAGGTTATCCAGGCATCGTAAGGCTCTAGTAATGTTAGTATGCCTATTGTTAAGAAAGAGCAGCATGTTATCCGCATACAATGCTATATGATGTATCTCCCCGAGTCAACTGATACCAGTGTACTGCATGGCCTGCGGAGCTCTGCACGCCAGTGGCTTCAATGCAATGGCAATGAGCAGTGGGGACAGGGAGCACCCCTGCCTTCTGCCCCACTTCACACAATAAGCCAAAAAGATCACCCCATCAACTTTCACCGTAGGGGAAGCATCTAACAGCCTATTTCAGTCTGTGAAGCCCTTGCCCAGGCCCACTTTGTCCATGACAGCTTATTGATACTTCCAGTCCAAGCTTTCAAAAGCTTTCCCTATGTTCACAGACATTGCTACTGCCTCTGGGTTTAATTATGGGGCTGCTAGCAGGAGTGCCATAACTCTCCAAATGTTTAAGGCTGTATTACAATCCAGTATGTTCACACTGGACCTTTTGGTACAAGTAAAGCACCAGTATATTTTAAATGATTTTTCAAGACGCACTGTCATGATCACATGACATAGCAGTGTGAGAAGGTGGTTCTGTCCATCTAATCTGCCTCCATTTTTTACACTTTGATCACCTTTTTGTTTTTACCTTTTATCTTGCGGGAGCCTCATAACTTGTGAGTAACCCACAGTAAACTCATGGAAAAATTGACTACACATGTTTACCACCAGTGTCCGCCTTTTCAGGTAAGGCCGCTGTGATGCAACAAAAATTGGAGGCACTTGTCTGGTTGCACTGGAACACGTGTGCACGAGTGTGCACATGTTTGAGGGCTGCATGTGGTAGACTCGTGTTGTGCGCCAGTCAAGAACTGTGCACAGGTAGCCTGGCGCAGAAGGGACTATTCAGAGATGGGTGGTGAACAGGAATAGTCATTGTAATGTGGGTGTACACATGTAGAGAAAGTCAGTGAGTCACTGTGTTTTACTGTCTTGGCTGTAGTGGCATGCCGTTCTACTCCTCTGGGAAAGGCTGCCTCAGGGTGCAGCTCCAGTTCTCTGGAGTTCACAGACTCCAGAGTCGAACCAATGTACACTGTAATCTGTGTGAAAAGGACAATTTTGTGAAGGCTAAAAGCATATTTGCACAGCTTATGGGTCATCCAGGAATGTCATACATCTGACTCAGCACAGCATCAGAGCCCAGGCCTTGTGTGACCCTGCTGGGCTGGGTTAATTACTTTTCACTCCAGCTCAGGAACACAGGCCTCACCCATCACTTTGAGCTATCCCAAAAGACTGTGCAGGGAGCTAGGGACACAGGTGGAGAGATGAGGTGGCACATCAAGAAAGACCAGAGCAGCAGCCCTGCTGGGCACTCCCCTGTGCAAGAGAGAGAACTCTCTCTTGGTTGTGCTTTTTTTGCAGAACACTGGGACTGGATGCAATTGAAATGAAGAAACACTGATTTCCCTCTAGGTCGAGGCCTCTGATTGACCCCGGCACCAGTGGGGCATGCCACAGGACCAGGAAAACTGGTCTCCTTTACACCAGCTGAGGACCAGTTGGGGAAACGATTGGGCTCTGTGCAAGGAGAAGGAGAGGCCCACAGGACAACACAGTGAAAGGCTGGCAGAGGGAGCCAGTGGAACCTCTTCCCTAAACAGTTGTGGCTTGGAGGACTGGAGGCCTGCAGTGAGTGCTCCAGTTGGCTAGGGCTCACACAAGGAGTGAAATGACACCAAGATCAATAAAGTCGGCCTGAGGGGGCCCAAATTATGGTAGTTTGAAGCTTTGTAACCTTAGTCCTTCAGAGTGATCCTGGAGCGTGTGAAGTTCTGTGGCCAGATGATTTCTTCCCCCCAGGGTGGGCCAAGGCCCAGCAGTCATGGCAGGATCAATCCATCAATCAGCAATCAGAGACTTATGGAGCGCAGCTGATCACCCATGGGGTCTTAAGGGACTGTTGCAGGCATGCTGCTCACTCGAAGAACCAGGTCTTGAGGTCTTTCCTGAACTGCTTCAATAAGGGGGCCTGTCTGAGGTTGAGAGGGAGCGTGTTCCATATCTGAGCTGCGATGTGAGAGAAGGATCTGCCCTCGGCTGTGCTCTTCCTGATTCTGGGGATGGTGGTGAGGGCAGGTAGGGAGGATTAGAGCTGTCTGGTAGGGATGTAGAAGGTCAGGCGGTGGTTGAGATAGGCAGGTTCTATGTCATGCAGTGCCTTCTAGGTGTGTGTCATTAGCTGGTAAGTGATGTGTTTGTTGACCGTGAGCCAGTGCATCTCTCTGAGGTGGAAGGAGATGTGGCTGTGGTGGGGGATGTCCAGGAGGAGTCTGGATGCTCTGTTCTGGTTTCTGTGAAGTCTTGTTTGAAGGTTCTTTGTCATGCTGGCATAGAGTGCATTGCCGTAGTCCAGTTTGCTTCTGACAAGTGCGATAGTGACCACACTTCTTTTCTCAGTGAGAATACATTTGGAAATCTTTTGAAGGAGGCGCAGAATGTGGAAGCATGACAATGAGAGGGTGATTATTTGAGGTCATAGAAAGCGTTGAGTCCAGGATGATGCCCAGATTGTGTGCATGGTCGGTGGGGGTGTTTCCTAGGGTGGTTGGCCACCAGGAGTCATTCAAGGTAGAGGGGGTGGAGCTGAGTATGAGGATCTCTGTCTTGTCCAAGCTGAGTTTGAGGCAGCTGGTTTCCATTCAGGTGGGGACTGTTCTCATTCCGTTGTTGAAATTTCTCTTGGCTGTTGATGGATCGTCGGTCAAGGAGAGGTTCAGTTGGGTATCATCGGCATATGAGACCATGTTTAGGCCATGTTGTCTGATGATTTTTGTGAGCAGGGCCATGTAGATGTTGAAGAGTGTTGGGCTTAGACACTGGGGTACTCCACAGCATGTTTCTTTGCGGGATGAGGTAAACAGCAGAAATATGACACTCCTGGTGCTTCCGGTGAGGAAGGATCACATCCATTCCAGAGTTTTACAGTACACTTCATTATGTCAGCTGAGAGTTTCTCTAGGAGCAGGTTGATCTCTGTGTGCTTCCAGTCACATGGGAAGGTTGCTGTCTCTGCCGAACAGTTGATAATCCAGGCAGAGTTCTTGGCAGAGTTCTGGTGCGATGGTGGCGCTGGCCAGGTTGAAGATGTGATGTGGGCACTGGTCCGAGGGTGCCCCTGAATGGATGGAGCTCATGAGTTTCCAGGTGTCTTCTGTTGAGATGGTGGCACAATGGTTAAGGGTTTGACACTACATGAGGTCCGTGGTGGTGCTTCTGGGAGGCAGGTGTGGGTTTTGGTTCCTGAATCCTTCGTATATGTCCTGGATTTTCCAGTGAAAGAAGGTGGTGAAGTCATCGCTGGGGTCTTGAGAGGGAGGAATGTCTAAAGTGTCTGTCCCAGAATTTGTGAACTCTTTGATGATGGTGAAGAGCTCCTTGCTGTTGTGTGCTTTGGTGCTGAGGTTTTCTTGAATGGAAGCTTTCTTGGAGAGTCTGCTGCACAAGTGGTGCATGGTGACTTAATTTATGTTGGCTGTGTTGTCTACAGTTGTTTTGCTGTTCCTCCTTTTCCATTCCAGTAGTCTACAGGTGCATTTTGACTCTTGAGGTTCTGTTGTGAACCACCTAGGTTTCTTGCAGTGTTAGTTTTGGTGGATTTTCCAAAGGGAACTGTGCTGTTGGGGCATTCTGTGATCCAGTGGTGCAGGTTGTATGCTGAGATGTCTGCTTTTGTGGCGTCCAATGGGGGAGAGTGGCTGAGTCTGTCAATGAGCCACGCTTTGGTGAATTTGCCCCAGTATCAGTTGGGGAGGGTTTGGGGGGCATAGTGGCGCATGGTGTTCTTTGTGAAGGCAAAATGGATCCACCAGTGGTCGATCCAATGGTGTTTCGAGGTGTGAGAGATGGTGATGTTGTTCCCTGCCAAGAAGATTGGGTCGAGGGTGTGACCTGCTGAGTGAATTGGGAGGTGACTAGTTGTTTGAGACCGAGGGTTGCAAGGTTTTCCAAGAGGGTTGTGGTATTTGGGTTATCATGGATATCAAGGTGGAAGTTGTAGTAGGTGGAGGCGAGCAAACGGGGGGCAATGAGGTCAGCCCTCCACTGGCCATGCGCTGTCAGGAGTGGACTCCCTGAGCTTCCCCGAGAGTGAAGGCAGGCATGCATGGTGCTCAGGTGGGACCAGACACCCCAGGACAAAAGCACACGGCACAAGGCCACTTAAAAAGAAAACTAAACAAGGTGGCCAAAGAATAGGCATCTCTTCCCAGCGCAGTGGGAGAACTGCTGCTAGAGTATTCATCAAAGATCGCAAGGGGCGCACCTTAATGCACTGCTGGGCCTGACTACTTTTCCTAATCAAAATCACTCATTATCGGCTCATAGGGATCTCAGGAGAATGAGGTCACCACCAAAGGGAAGCAGATGTACAGGGGGAGCTGCAGGAGTAGTGCATCCTGTCCCAACTGGAAGTCCCATGTCCCTTCCCTTGTGAATGTTCTATTGAAGCAATGACACTGACAAACAATCATTTCCAAACTAAGCATGTTTCATTGGCAAAGGTAGATGTGTTACTTCAAATTGATATTCCATCATGACATTTTAATGCAAGTGAGGATTTTGACATGTGATGGTTGACCTAGGCCTCCCAAGGAGCATATCCATCCACTTATGTATATTTGTAAATTTTTGCATAGTATAGAGTAGTGTGTGTTTAATAAATGTGCTTTTTCCTTTTCACAAGAAAAGGCACAGACTGGACAGTCATCCATTGAGTGTTAATATTGTGTACCTGTGAATAGCTAATACTAGCCCACACCACCTCTCTTTAGTAGGCCTTGGACTGTTCTGCGTTGCTCACTTGTGACAGTCAAGCGCTACAATGTTTAATTCCCAGTGGAAGACAAATGTGGACCTATTGCTTGTGCACGCCACACAACTAATGGCCCATTTTCTAACAAGAAGTAATAATTGCAAGATTGAAAGTAATAACAAGGTCAAATGGTGTGTGTGAAATGCTTATCGCAATTAGAGATCTGGATATAAGGACAGTCAGGATCAGAGGAAAGCTAAAGTGTGGATGGTGTAAAACAAGATCATAACAAAACCACCTTGAATACCGTTTCAAGCATTATTTCAGAGATGTTGACTAAATTTAATTGATATCACATAAAAGAAGACTGGAATCAGAGTCTCACTACTTCCCAAAGCAGTTTGTGTTTGCGGCTGTGAAAGGATCTTAATGGAACCAGTGTCTTGTAGTAGAAGTGTCAGATTAAAACTTTTGGCTTCCCACTTTCTGAATCTTGCTACTCAGATCATTTTCACGCCCATTATCACTTTCAAAGCCTTGTACATATGTACCTATATAGTGCATGAACTATTTTCTATCAGGTATTTTAGATCTTTGCATATTCTTATTTTTCCACTTTGCGCCTATTCTGTTTCATCATCTACATTTTACATTATGTAATTTTCTTCCTGGATTTACAGGGCTGAAACTCACTGAACTAGTAAATCCATAGGAGCCTTACTTAAGGACTACACCATACAAAGTTTTAAGAGAACAAGTAGTAAGCATGGTTTTCTTATTTTTTCAATGACAAAATTGCATTCAGTTTAGAGAAGAAAGGGCTGAGTTTGAGGACTTGATAGAGTTATGTGAGGTAATTAGCTACGCTCTGCTGGATCTGTTCCTACTTAACTGATAGAACACAAGCTGCCAGCCTTGTACTTTATGCCTCGAAAGCCTGCAAAATCATGAGAGGAGTTCTTTAATGTTCATCATTCAGCCCTACTCTCATTAACACATACATAATCCTTCTGACCAATGTCATCCGTGCACACAACATCAACATACTCTACTACACTGATGACACACAATTCATACTCTTGCTCTAGAACACAAACTCCAGCTTAAGATACAAGTTCACCACCTACATAACCAAGGTTGGAATCTGCCTCAAGCTCAGCACTGAACAAACAGAAGAAATTATCCTTGACAAGAACACCTCACCATGGGACTTCAACTCTTGGCTTGCATCTTGGGCTCCATCTACCAGAACTGCCACATTTCCCTTCACCAACCACCCAGACACTTCTTCAGTGTACAGGATGTCTACTCACACTCATGCTACGCATACACAGAACCAGACCAGAGACAATGGATGTTTTCTTACATAGCTCCTATAACATTGAAGGACCTTGCACTCCATATCATGGGCCTCATCCTCTTTTCTTGACTCAAACAAAATGCTGAAGACTTGACTTTTTAATTAATCAATCTACAATAGGAAGGGATAGTCACACACCCCTGCTCAATACCAGGATATTCTGGTGGGTGATAGTGCACGTCATGAATAGAAATAGCAAAGGTCATCCAAGGTTTACAAAAAGAGACAGAAGAAGCCAGGAGTGAAAATCAGTTGCTAAATCAGCAAGTATTATGAGTGACACATCAGAGAAATCAAAGATGTAGGAAGGGACCTTAACATCAGATCAAAATTCAGAAAATTAAATATGTATGTGGGCTATTTTTTATCATAAATCTCACATACTGGTTATGATACCCCCACAATTACCTCCTCCGGGACAGTATAGTGGCAAGAAGTTTCCTAAATCAATGTGGGTTACATTGTTTCATGTGTAAAAACAGTTAATTTCCCACACAAGAGTCAAATAATGTGTTCATATTATTCTATTTATCAGGTGATTTCGCAGCGTGGCCAATGACATAAAAATAGAATGAAATAGTCCATCAGTATATGGCCTTGAAGCATTTAAGAAAGAATTAAGGAGGATATTTAGAAAGAGGATAATGACCCAAGGGGCTTATCATGAATACTTTAATCAAGGTAAAAGAGATTTGCTACAATATGTGGCACAATTTCAGATATTGATTTGTTGAAACTATTTGGCCTGAAAAAAAACTACTATTTTGAGTAGAGGTTTGAATGATGAATTAAAAGACAACTTATCTCAGAATCCAGACCTTCGGAACATTGATTTAAATATAAGAATTGATAACAGGTTAACAGGCAGAAGATTTGGGAAAAAAATCATTTCTGAATGAAGAACAAAAGTAGTCAGGAAATGTTCTGAGACAGCTAGAACCATCCTTCACCGTCCTCAGCCCATGCACATTACATTTTTTCTTAACCAAAACACAAAAAGAAAAGAATGTAGCAATTGTTGTATTTATACTGTGAGTTTGAAACCTGTGAAAAGGCATCAGGAAAACAAGAATGCTCACTGGAAGTGAGGAGGGATCCATTGGGCAATGTTTTAATAGGCTCCTGTAAGAAAAAGAAATGAACACATTACAGTCAGGTACAGCATGTTTGTTTAAACATATCATTGCAGGAAAATGATACAATATTTTATATCTAACAGCAGTCGTTGATTCAGGACCTACTGGTAGTGTTATAGATTTGAAGTTGCTAAAAAATTGACATTATCAATTGTCAAGAAGAACGGTTCAAAACAAGTGAGAGCAGTACCACTGCTTCTTTACTACGTACAAGTCAGGATAATTGCAAGGAATACTTAGCCTTTGACCAAATTGATACTCAATTCCAGATCATCTTAGGAATGTCATTTTTATTTAAACATAAGCTAGTGAATAACTTAGAACAATGTATGATACAATTCTGGTCATCAAATTGTAGAAATGTATGTTATCAATATTTAAATTTGGAATCAGATAATATTAGTATTAATTTACATTTAGAAATGGCAGCCATGGTAAGTGTGAAAAGACTGAAGAAGAGACTGATTTACAGAAAAAAAAATCATAAAGAATATAATCATTTTAGGAAGTTTTTGATAAACAGTGAGCAGAACAGTTTCCTCCTCACAAAGAGTACAAATGTACAATTTACTTTGAACCCATCAATCAATCACTCAATCAAACAATCAATCAGTCAGTCAGGATATATAAAGAAAGGCTAATCACCCAATAGGGGATCCAGTCCCTTGCAGATCCAGGAGGCTCATTCAAACAGCCAGGTCCTGAGAGCCAGTCGGAATTCCAGAAAGGTGATGATCTAGAGGTGCGTGGGGAGGCTGTTCCAGGTTTTTGCTGCTATGTGAGAGAAGGAGAGTCCTCTAGATACAGGGGTAGGGGTAAGTGAAAGTGGGGCAGAGCGTAGGCTTCTTGATGGTTGGTGGAAGTTCAGGTGGTAGTTAATGTATGCAGGTCCATGGTTTTGTATAACCTTCTTCTGTATGGGGAGCCAGTGGAGTAGTGTGATGTGTGTTTGTCATGGAAGGCCGAGGATGAGTCAGACTATGGTGTTATGTATGGTCTGATGTCTCTGTAAGAGGTGTGTCATGATTCCTACATAGAGGACATTGCCGTAGTCCATTTGGCTGATGATGAGGGCCTGTGTCACCGTGTGTATCATGTATAGGAGTAGAAACTTGATGATATTACTTAGCATGCACAACATAGGAAGCAGACACAGGAGAAGGTGCTGATCTGTGATGTTATTGTGAGCTTGTTGTCAAAGATGATGTGGTCAGAGGGAGTGGGTGCAGGTCCTAGGCCTTATGGCCACCAGAAGTCATTCCATGTGTTGCTGCTGTTGCCAAAGGTCAGTACTTCTGTCTTGTCTGTTTTCAGCTGAAGGCAGTTGTTCTTCATCCAGTCAGCGACATTTGTCATGCATCTGTGGAAGTTGGTTGTTCTGTTGGAGGGGTATTCCGTGAGTGAGAAGATGAGTTGGATGTCATCTGTATAGGAAATTATGTTGAGACCATGGGATCTGACGATGTTGGGCAGAAGGGTCACATATGAGTTAAAGAGTGTGGGGCTGAAGGATGAGCCCTGGAGGACACTTCAGGAGGTCTCCTCAGGTTTGGAGATGAAAGGTGGGAAGTGGATACTCAGGGTTCTTCTGGTCAGGATGAAGGTGATTCATCTGAGTGTGTCCCCTTGGATGCAAATGTGGTGGAGTATTTTGATCAACAACAGTGTTGAAGGCTGCAGAAAGGTTGAAGAAGATCAATGCTACAGTTCGTCCGAGGAGGGTTCAGATGTTGTTGGTGGCTACAATCATGGCAGTTTTGGTTCTATGATTGATGCAGAAGTCGGCTTGGGAGGTGTTGAGTAACTGGTTCTGTTGCAGGCATATCATAAATTGCTTGTTGATGATCTTTTCAAGTACGTTGCAAGGAAATTGGCCCATACTTTTTGAGTTCGCTGGGGTTGGCGAAGGGTTTTTGAGTAGTAGTCTGACTTCAGTGTTTTTCCAAGTGGCTGGAATTAGTGATACAGGTGTTGAGCAGGGTGGGGAGTTCCTGGACTATCCTTTGCTTTGCAAGGTAGAGAATGTGGTGCAGGTACGGGTCTGTCGACGTTCTCGAGTGGATGGATTTCATGGTGGAGGTGATATCCTGAGTGGAGAGGATGTTCCAGGTGGTCAGTGCATGGTTTGCGTTGGTTACAGTGGTGGCGTATCTGTCGAGGAAGTATGTAGGTGTGGGTTGGGTTTTGAGGTTTCTATATATGGTTGCAATCTTGTCATGGAAGAAGTGGGCAAGGTTGTCACACAGCTCCTGTGAAGGTATGATGTTGTTATCATTGGCAGCCAGGTTGGAGAATTCCGTGACAATGTTGAAAAGTTCCTTGGTGTTTTTGGCTCTGGTTTCAATGCATGCAGCAAGGGCTACCTTCTTTGTTGCCCTCAACAGGTGGTGGTGGATGTTGAGGAAGGTCTTAAAGGCTGCTCTGTCATAGGTGTCCTTGCTGGTGCAATCTCCTCTTCAGTCTCATTTTGCTGTTCTGAGATCTTGGGTGTACCAGCTAGCACAATTGGTGATCCAGACCTTGAAGTTTTTCATGCCCTGTTCGAAGTTGGTGGTGGTAGCGGGGTTGGAGGAGTTGAGGGCCAGATGGTCTTTAAGGTTTTGTTCCATCCCTGGTGGGGGTCACAGGTCGTTTTGGGGGTGAAGGTGTGGGGCTGGAGATGCTGAAGTGGAAGATGGAGTGATCAATACATGTGAGTTCTGTGACGTGGCTGTATTTGACGTGGTTGCTGGAGGTGAACATGGGGCTCAGTGTGTGTCCTGCAGTGTGTATGTGAAGAGTTGTGGGCAATCTTGGTCAGTCCGAGGCTGCTCATACTGTTGAGGAGGTGTGCAGTGTTGTAGTTGAGGTCATTGATGTGGAATATTAGGTCGCCAAGGAAGTCATAATCCTTGGAGTCTAAGGCTAGGGGCAAAATGAATCTGTGATGGTGTTGTAGAAGGTGAAGCACTGGCCTGGGGTCAGTGTGTGAGGGTCCCTCTGATGGTTGTTTTGTCATCCATGTGGAGCTTATTGAGAAGTTTCATATGGGTGGTGGTTTTGGTTGTGATGGTGCACTATATGGTCTGTTTGTGAATGATGGCTGTTACGCCTCTTGGCTCGTTGTCAAGGTTCTGGTGAGTGATTTTATATCTGTTGAGGATCGCTGTGGCAATTTCTGGGGAAAATATGGCTTTTGTCCCCTGTTATTTCTATTTCTCTCTTCTTTGATTGACTTGTTGTGTAGCATGACCCATTCAGAAGGAACATTGCATCCCAAAATGCATTGGGTATCACCGTATGTTAGACCTGACACCCTTGGCGTGGTCTCCCCTGTCTTTTTTGCCTCTGCTTCCCTTGTTTTGACTGTGTCCTGGACTTTATTTCTGCTGTATTTGGTACTTTGGGCCCTTTACCCCTGCTGACCAATGCTAAAGTGCAAGTGCTCCCTGTGTAAATTGTGTGTCTAATTGACCTTTCCATGATTGCCATAATTGATTTATTAATAAGTCGCTTGTAAAGTGCACTAGAGGTGCCTAGGGCCTACCACATCTAGCTCACCTCAAACCTCAGTTTACTACCATGATCTCCCAAACAACCTCACTAAATTCTCACTCATTTATCTCATCTTTGACTCATCTAAAATCCCTCCTGCTACCATGATCTCTCTAGCCCCTTTCCACAGACTCTTCCCTCCTCCATCTCTCTTTTCCTCAGCCCAGGCCTCATCCTATTACTATAAATGCCCAATTAACACTCTCAGATTCTTCCCTTTCCTATCCCTCCATTTCTCTAGTCAATCCAACTAATAAACTCACATATCCTCTGCTCAAATTAACTCATTATAATACTAATACTGTACTCATATTTCCCTATACTAATCCACCACTAATTCCTCATGGGTTCTGAAGTAGTGTGCCACTCCCCGAAAAGCGATTCAACTCCTCATCAGGGGTAGTAAGTGCTCTATAAATAAAATTATAATTACAATTACAATTACTAGTGGGCCTGCAGCACGGGTTGTGCCACCCACTTGAGTAACCCTGTAAACATGGCTCAGACCTGCCACTCCAGTGTCTGTGTGTGCAGTTTTAAACTGTCAATTCGACCTGGCAAGTGTACCCACTTGCCAGGCCCAAACCTTTCCTTTTTATATATGTAAGGTACCTCTAAGGTAGTCTCTGGGTAGCCCCATGGGCAGAGTGCAGTGTACCTTAAAGGTGGGACATGTACTGATATGTTTTACGTGTCCTAACAATGAAATACTGCCAAATTGTGTTTTCACTGCTACAAGGCCTAGCTCTCATAGGTTAACATGGGGTTGCCTTCAAATATCTTTTAAGTGTAGTTTCCCTTTGGGAGCAGATGGAGATTTGGAGTTTGGGGGTCCCTGAACTCACAATTTAAATATACATCATTTGGTAAAGTTGGTTTTTAGAGTGTCAGTTTGAAAATGCCACTTTTAGAAAGTGGGCATTTTCTTGCTTAAACCATTCTGTGACTCTGCCTGCGTGTGTATTCCCTATCTGGGTCAGTCTGACAGTTGGGCTGTTTGTGAATCTCCACTAGACAGTGACACAAAGGGAACTGTGGTGTAGCCTGCATATTCTGATGGGCCATCCGGGCTAGAGTGGAGGGAAGAGTGATCACTTACACCTGATTGGGCTGTGCCTGCCCACACACAATGCAGTCTACAATCCCCTGGTATGGGACTGGAACGAGGCCTGGGCAAGGCAGGATCTTGTGAACAACAGAGACGTTCCTTTGAAGTTTGCCTACTTCAAAGACAGAAAGGGGTATAAGTAGTTGTCCCAAAACCCCAGATTTTCAGATTACATCTGGAACCAAGGGAAACCTCTGCCAAGGAGAATAGTTGAATAGCTGGAGGAGAAGTACTGCCCCTTTGCCTGTGACTGTGCTTTGCTGGGTTGGCCTGCAGTTGCTGCTTCTGCCTGAAAGAGGACAAATACGGGACTTTGTGGTATATTTCTGCTTGTGAAGAGACTCCAAAGGCTTGGATTGAGCTTGCCTCCTGTTTTGAAGACTCAGGGCCATCAAAGATCTCCTCTGCCAGCATCTGGACTCTTTGCTGAGACTCCTGCCCTGCTAAGTGGTACCCTGTTCAGTCCTTGGGCCCTTGAAAGGTGAAGTTGGTAGAAAAAGGCTGAAATCCATGCACAAGACGGCATGTAAGGAACATTTCGATGCACCACCTGCATCACAGTGATAAAAAAAAACGTAAACCCTTGCATTCCTTTTTTTTCATCACCATGAGGCTGGATTTCATACGCTTCGTTGCTGGGTGTCAAAATCATTGTGAATCTGCGCGGATCCGAGGTGCCCCATCAGGACATTGACGCATAGCTCATTTGCAGGAGAGAAAAACAATGCATCATCTACCTGACGGGAGAAGAAACAATGCACAGCCTCACTTGTGAGTACGGAATCGACGCATTGCTAACTTTACCAATGCAGACTTGCCTGTGTGGCTTTATTTTTGATGCAAACCAGGTACTTTGTGTAAAAACAAGGCTTCCATTGTTTTCTATTGAGTAAGACTGTTTTCATTTTAAAAATTCATATCCTGACTTTTGTTTGTTAGATTTATGTTGTTCTTGTTTGATTTAGATAAATATTGCATCTTATCCTAAATTATTTTGGTGTCCATTTTGTAGTGTTTTCACTGTTTTACTGTGTATGTCAGTAAATATATTTTACACATTGCCTTTGATATAAGCCTGGCTACTTGTGCCAAGCTACCAAGGCTGTGAGCAGGGGTTGTCTTAGGAGTGTAACTCCCTTACCCTGACTAGTGTAAGGGATACTGCTTGGACAGATTACAAACTGACTGCCAACCAAGGATCCCATTTCTAACACCGGACATCATGAATGCTGCCCTTTTGATGAAACTTTCAATTTTGGACACTCAAGCATTTGTCATGTTGTAATGTTGATGAAACAACTCCTGTATACATTTAAGTGTATTGTGTAAATTCCATAGACAATTTGGTGTTATGAATTGATTTTTCGGACAGCTTGCTGATGTCTTGTTTATACGTTTTGTTAAGATTGAGAATTTGTTTCATTTTTGCTGTGCCCCTTGGGTCCTAACCACATTATTGGTCCGGAACACAGTTTGGATGTGGGGTTGAGCAAGTTCTTGTTGAGGAAGATGATGTCGGGTGTGTGGGTGGCAATGAGGTCCCATAATTCAGTGGAATGTTTGCATAGTGAGCGTGTGTTGAGAAGGGTGTATGCGAGTTGGTGGTTTTGTTCAGGTGGTATCTGTGGTGTGTTTGTGGTGGGGCTGGTCGGTGGGCCGGTGGGCCGGTGTGCGTGTTGTGGCAGGTGTAGTGGCAGTGGGTTTAGGTGAAAGGTCCTTATGTGGAGCGTGGGTCAGCATGGTGGCAGTGTTTGTTACAGCTTCCAGGGTCTAGGGTGTGGAGCTTGGTGATGGGGTATCTTCAGGGGGGAGGGAGGGTCAGGTGTTGTGACACTATGTGGATACCAGGCACAGATGGGACCAGATGGGCTTGCCTTTGGCATGTCTTGGGTGCCCCAGTGGTGCACCGACTGCATGCATCCGCAGCGCGGTAATGCTGCAGCTTCCATTAAGTAGTCCTGGGCTAGGCTAGGCCTCTAATAGTGGGAAGGATGGTGAATGGGAAAACCTAGTTAGGAAAACCTCGGCTGCGGTGTCATTGGATCAGTCTGAAACAAGAAGGAACTGGAAGCCACAGGCAAGTGGCAGGCTAGGTTTCCAGGTGCCTAGGGCCAATATGCCTTGGAGCAGAAAATACACATTACCAGACGTACTGTACATTTGAAACAATTCATGGGTTGCAGAAAAAGTGAATGTTAAAAATTGGGTCTGTAGGTGACAGAAGTATGACCCCTGTCTAAGTAGCGATGACAATTCCCAGTCAGGGTAGGTCAGATACACACAATAAATTAACCTGTCCTCACCCTCTGGTAGCTTGGCACAGACCAGTCAGGCTTAATTTAAGAGGCAATGTGTAACTGTATGGGAGACATGGGCCTTGCAGTAGTGAAAAATGAATTGAATAGTTTTTCACTACCAGGGTATACAAAACTTAAAAGTATATGTCCAACTTTTTAAATACACCGAACCCTGCCCTTTGGGGCTAACCAAAGCCTACCTTAGGGGTGACTTATATGTGCTAAATGGAAAGTTTGGGCTTGATAAGTTGGTACAGTTGCTAGGTAGAAATTACATTTTAAACTGCCTAAGAAGGCTCTGCAGTGGCAGGCCTGAGACATGTTTCTAGGGCTAATGAGTGGGTGGCACAATCAGTGCTGCAGGCCACTAGTAGCATTTAATTTACAGGCCCTGTGCACCTATAGTGCTCTTTACTAGGATTTTACAAGTAAGTTAAATAAGTCTATTCTGGGGAAGCCATTGTTACCATGTTTAGAGTACTGAGCACTTGCATTATAACACTGGTTAGCAGTGGTAAAGTGTCCAGAGATCTAAGGCCAACATCAACAAGGTCAGAAAAGGAGGACGAGGAAATAAAAAAGGTTTGGGGGTAACCCTGCAGAAAGGGCCATTTCCAACTGTGATGTTTTTCCTTCTCAAGCACTCAGTGATCAACTTTTGAACTTTTTGAAAAAACAAATAGGAAAAAGTCACCTTTACATCATAAGTTGAGCATCCCCCTGTAAGAGACCAACTCGTTCCCTCCTCCTCAGGCAACACTTTTACTCACTTTATAGCTGTCATTCACAAGGAGGTGATCAAGCACATTAGAAGGTCTAGGTAAGGATCCGCGTGCAACCACATGTAGCACTGCAGGCATCTAGTAGCAAGGCAGTTCATCTTGCCTGTGAAATCATTAGGGAGAAACTAACAGTACTTAAGAATACCATGCTTAAGTTACTGACATACCTTCTGAATTGAAGACTGTGGTAATTATTCCATTACTGGGTAAGAAAGGAGCTGATTCTATAGTGCTCTGAACCTATGAAGCTATAGTATTCCTGTCCTTTGTCATTGAAGTTACAGAACGCCTGGTTGTTGGAAAATGGGTTATTGGTAAGGACAGGTAGGTACCTACACTTAGCAATAGGCTACTAACCTCCACTTAGGTCCAGTTAGGTCTCAGTATATTAAACCCAGCTCAACCCTTGGTAGCTTGGCAACGAGCGTCAAGGCTTAACTTAGGAGACAGAGGGGGTTATTCTAACTTTGGAGGAGTGTTAATCCGTCCCAAAAGTGACGGTAAAGTGACGGATATACCACCAGCCGTATTACGAGTTCCATAGGATATAATGGACTCGTAATACGGCTGGTGGTAAATCCGTCACTTTTCCGTCACTTTTGGGACGGATTAACACCTCCTCCAAAGTTAGAATAACCCCCAGAGTGTAAAGCATTCAAATACCACAAACCAGTATTTAAATAAAACACAGGAAACAGTTTAAAAATCCAAAACCAATTTATAAAAATAGATTATATTTTTATCTTTAAAATGACACCAAAACGAATAAAATCGGATAAGGGGAACCGGAGATATGAATTTGTAAAGATTTTTTTTTTTTTTTAGCACCTGGAAAAACAAAAAGCGCCAATCGGGTCATCTGGTTGCACCTCGACCGGGGCAAAGTCAAATTTTCAGGCCGACCGCAATGAAGCCCTGCTCGGCTACAGGCCGCGGGAGGCCTCGGTTAAAAGTTTACCTTCACATTTAGTCTCTTTTTCGAAGATTTTCTTCAGCGGGACGAACCTGCCAGTCCAATCTGACCTCCTGGAGCCCTTCTCCGAAGACGCGTTGCTGGAATCCTCGTTGGAGATTTTTACCTTCGGACTTAGTCGTTTTTTCGAGGTGAAAATCCTTCGACCGGGGTAAACCTGGATCTTGATCCGACGTCCATGGAGCCCTCCTCGGATACGCTGGCTAGGAGGTCCCGGTCAACTTTTTACCTTGGGACTTAGGGGGTCATTCTGACCATGGCGGTAATTACCGCCATGGCGGAGGTCGGCGGTAGCACCGCCAACAGGCTGGCGGTGCACCGCTGGGCATTCTGACCGTGGCGGTTCAGCCGCGGCCAGAAACGGAAAGTCGGCGGTGTACCGGCGACTTTCCGCTGCCCGTCTGAATTCTCCATGGCGGCGGAGCGCGCTCCGCCGCCATGGGGATTCTGACACCCCCTACCGCCATCCTGTTCATGGCGGCTCTCCCGCCATGAACAGGATGGCGGTAGGGGGTGCCGCGGGGCCCCTGGGGGCCCCTGCCGTGCCCATGCCAATGGCATGGGCACGGCAGGGGCCCCCGTAAGAGGGCCCCAAAAAGTATTTCAGTGTCTGCCCAGCCGACACTGAAATACGCGACGGGTGCAACTGCACCCGTCGCACCTTCCCACTCCGCCGGCTCAATTCTGAGCCGGCATCCTAGTGGGAAGGTTGATTTGCCCTGTGCTGGCGGGCGGTCTTTTGACGGCCGCCCGCCAGCACAGGGCAAATGTCAGAATCACCGCCGCGGTCTTTCGACCGCGGTGTGGTGTTCTGACGGCGGTACCTTGGCGGACGGCCACCGCCGTCCGCCAAGGTCAGAATGACCCCCTTAGTCTCTTTTTCGGAGATTTTCTTTACTGGGACAAACCAGCAAATCAGGCCGGGTCGCGGTTGAGGCAAGCCGGCTAGAGTTGCTGCGGCGGGTCGGTCCCTCTATGGAGCTTTTTTACAAAAGTTGTCCAAACTTCTCCAAACTTCTGGGGCTTCTCCCAGATGTCCTTTTAAGGTTCTTTTGAGGTCCACAGCTCACCCCAAGGGTCCAGAAGTTCTGAGATGGTCCTTGGGGGATGCAGACTACAACTCCCAGAATGCACCTGGCACAAACTCCTTTTTGGCCACTGGACAGTGGTCAGCTGGTCGCTTTCTTCAGGAGTTGGTGCAGGGGACTCTGGTTAGCAATTTTTCCCTCCTTGAACCAGTTGAAGCCAGGCAAAGTCCTTCTTGTGGTGAAGCCCAAGTGTGCAGCTGGTGCAGTCCTTCTGACTGCAGGTTCCAGGTGCAGGCCAGCGGTCAAGCAGGGCAGTCCTTCTTCTTCTGTTGTTCTTCCTTGTTGGATGTGGTAGGGAACTGAGGTGTGGGTGCAGGTCTGCCAGTTTTATCCTTGCTCCTGGGTGAAAAGCAAGGGGGTCCTGGCTCTCCAATCAGGTGCAGGGTACTTCCCCTTGTGATGACCACTTCCTGGGAAGTGTGGCAAAAATCAATCCCAGGAGGCAACATTCTCTAAAAATCCATCATGGCTGAATCTGATTTTTGGAGGTTACATCTGGCTGAGCCCACCCACTGGTGTGGCTAAAAATCATAAACACTCCCCTGTCCTTCCCTCTCCTAATCTAATCAAGGGGGCACCTAGTTATCTGGGGTTACAGGATGTGGGGGTGTTGCTGGTTGCTCCAAATGTCCTTCTCTGCCTTTGAAGACCAGTTTGGCAGCCCTCCACCTTCCTGCCTCACCATCTGCTGAGGGGAGATTCCTTCCCACAGGCACATTCCTTTGTGTGAAGCCAGGCCACTTCACACCTCATCAAGGCAGCTTGGCCAAGCTGCCAGAGGCTGGCCAATCAGAGCACAGCAGCAAAAACAATGCAGGGCTGAAATTGGCAACTTTTCAGGTAAAGTTTAAAACTCTTTTCCTGAACAAGTTATATTAAATCCAACAATTGGAAGTTGTGGGATTTACTACAATGAGGGAAAAACAAATTTGGCTGTTTTTACCTCACCAGGGCTTATAAAACTATTTTTATAAAGTCCCTGCTTATAGTTACATGGCACCCAGCCCTAGGGGCACATAGGGCACACCTTAGGGGTGACTTATATGTAAAAATAAGGTAGTTTAAGATTTTGGAATTACTTTTAATTCCAAAGTCGAATTTGCATATAACTTTAATTTAAAAGCAGCCAGCAAGGCAGGCCTGGCTTTAAAATGACACTGGGCACCTCAGCAGTGCACCTATGGGTACACTACCTATGCTATGGTCCCTAAACCTACATGCCCTACCATATACTAGGGACTTATAGGTAGGTTAACTTAGCCAATTATAATTAGCCTAATTTGCATATCCTGGTTAGCAGTACCCAGGGCACCGTCAGAGTCAGGAAAACACCAGCAAAAAGTGGAAAATGGCGGCAATCAGCCCTGTTTTCTCACCCTGGTCAACACTCAATTGTCTTGTTTCTTCTTGGAAAATACCAACTTATTCAACCCTGCACTTTCTGGCTTTACTCTAAAGCACTCCAATGACTCTCTCCGAGCTGTTGTCTTGGTTAATCGTGAACATATGGGTGAAAATACAGTGACTTGCCAACATAAGGCAAACACTCACTCCATCAGAAACAGTGAGAAACCTGTGAGCAATTTTCACTGTAAGCTCACACTAGTTACCAAAATCACCAAAATTACAACAGATTGGTTCTGGTATTAAAAACCCTAAAGAAAATTCTTCTTTCCCTGCCATCTATCTACAGAGCTAACTGCAGATTAATCTGCCATTTTTATGTTAAATCTTTGTGTATATATAATATTTACTAGTCAGACTAGGATATGGTTGTGGGACTAATTCTCAGACTTACTAGAATCAGTTAGCCAACATCGTGCCCAATTACACTGTTTGTCTGTAATTGGATGATTTTCAAATGTCTCTACATTAGCACACTGCACCAGCTGTGACTTTGACTCTAGTTATTTACTGAAAACAATTATAAACGTATACTCCTACTAGCCGATGAAGTTTTATAAGAGGAAATTACCAAAATGTAAAAGTCATGACCTGGAACAAAGTCTTTTCCACCCATACTGCTAGACTCTAAGAATCAATTACTGTTCTAGCTAAAAAGAGGAAGTGAATCATTTCAAACTTAGGGACTCCTTAAAAAACGTGGGTCTTTGGTGATTCTCAGTGTAAATCATTTTGTTGTGCGGGGATACTGAAATACCTGGGAACATGATTAGACATGATATCATGTTGCAGGGCTCACAGATGACCTCTCACAGGACATGAAAGTGGAAAGTGAACAGATGAAATGTAGAAGAGGGTAATGAACAGAGAAGATAGACAATTGAAGAGGGGATGAGAGGTGATGGGACAACGACAGGAAGGGGGGAGAGAAATTAGATAATGGGAACCGGACAGAGGGTTATTTCAGTCACAGGAGGAGGACTTCCCACGGTCAGTGGAGAAATGGAAACACAGTCACTGGTGCCAAAAAGTGTAGGGGACAGACAAAAGTTGCTAGGCTTCAGGAGATGAAAATCCAGACAGGAGACGAGGAAAGCAGTGCAGGAAGGAAGGACTGGAGTGCAACCACAGACCCGTGGAGGGGCTTGCCAGTGTGTTTTGGTGGCATCCACCTCCCCACCAGGAGAGGTCCACCACCCCTCTACCATGATCCAAGAGTGGCTCATGGTCAGACAAGTGGTTCATGAAGGGAGAAAATTTGCACTTTAGCAAGGAGCGGAGCACAAAGAATTTTTTTAAAAGTAGTGGGTAGTAACAATGAAGAACTGGGGGAGACAGTGTAACCATAAAACCCAGGCAATAAAGTATGACTTTGAAAAGCATCTATGCAGCAAATGGGTTTAAACCATTTAGTCTACCCTAAGTTTTCTCGTTTGACTCCACTTTTCTTACCTTTTTATTGTGAGTGAATCTCACTATTTGTGTATCATTCACTGTACCTTAACAGTAATTAGATTGAGTGTGTTTGCTTCCAGTGCCCAACTTATAGGATAATGCCACTGCTGCAAGCTAGGGTATGTGGCACTGGGCTGATTATATGTGAAAATGTGTGCACAGGCATGTAGTCACATGTGCAGGTTGTGTGTGTGAAATTACTGTCATGAGCAGGCTGGTATCTGTACACAGGTAATCTGTTTCAAAAGGCACTCTGCAGGATTGGTACTGACCTGTGGTAGGCCCTATATTATGAGTGGACCTTTATAGTCAAACTCCAGGCCTTTGCCTACCTACTGGGGCATGTCAATTACTCTGCTCCCAAGCATAGAGATGAAATGCCTCCCCACACAAAAGGGCATTTAACAGTGATTGACTCCGTTCCTGGCAAAGGAGGGTGTATGGGGGAAATCTGCATCTGATAATTAGCTTGCCACTCTGCTGCACCTGGACTGGGATAGCCCAGGCCCATTGGAACAAAGGAGGAAGTCCAGAACTCTGTAGCTTGCCTTTGACATTTTGGAGGGAACGGATCAGGCAGTGCTGTGAGCTGCGGCAGAGATAATATCCTCCAAGGTGCTGTGCAGGAGAGTAGGGCAGGTGGCATCACAGAATTGGCCTGGGTTGCCTGATCCTCAAAACTTTCCACTCCCACTTTAAAACCTCTGCACAAGGTGAGACAGATAAGAAGCCCTTGGATCTTGAAGGGGTAGATTGAGGCAGAAAGGACATAAAGAGAAACCCCCTGATGCCCTGTAAAGATGGACTAAGGACTTTGACTCATGCTGACCCTTAGGAATAGGATAGGTCTCTCCAGGGCTAGTGGCACATGTCACAGGACTAGTTGGGGAGAAGGACCTGCTGAGGGGGAAACCTGGATGGTTCTTTCATGATTACACAACAAAGTGGCATCAGGAACTTTAGAGGTATAGGAAATAACATGGTTAAATGATGTTTGCTGAATGCTTACGCAACTGGAGAGCTAGGTATAATGATCAGAGATAGAGGAAAGGGGCTGTTTGCAGGAGATTAGAATTAGAGTCTTGTTGCTTTCCAAAGCAGTATGTGGTTGGCAGTCATCGGCGGATCAATATATAGCCAGTATCTTGCAGTAGGAGCATTGCATTGGAACTTTGACTTCCTTTTTTTTTTGCTCAATCTTGACCATTCAGTTCATAATTACTATAGGTTATGATTTTCAAGGCATTGAATATTTGTATATTTTAGGGTGGTCTATTTTTATCCCATTTTCAGTTTTTTGGGCACATTTATATGGATCACAAAGGACAATAGTAATCATTGTTTTTTCCTAATTTCAGTGAGAGAACTGCATCTAAGTTTAGAGAAGAAAGGGGTGAGTTAGAGGACATTTTATTTAAGGTAATTAGGTATAAGGATTATACATTAATCTGATTGTATCAATAAAAAAAAATTAGAGATACAAAACTAGTGAGAATTATGTGGTCCAGTGCATCAATCTCCCTACATGATCCTATAACTGAAATAAAATGCACTGTTCCAATAGAATGAACTCTATTCCACCAATTAGGATAGGGGGGCTTTTCAGTCACCACATGCATTAGTCTTATAGGCACAGTAAGCCTCACTCACCACTGGGTGACATGCTTCATCATTAGACCATGCTCCTTGTCAGGCCGGCACTGCAATGCCTGATGTGCTCTACTACAGGGCTCTTTGACAGAAATCTTTTTTAAAAAGAATGCCAGTAGTGAGTGGATGTGAGAGGGGCTGGGAAAACTGCTAAAATTGGCCAAAGGTGCCCAAGCAAGCTATCTTTAATTCAACCTGGCACCCCTGACAAGGTTAAAAAACAAGAAATGGGGGAAGTACACAAAACAATGATCCGGGTCCCTACCAACAACTAAATTTATGTCTACTACACTAATTAGAAATTTCGATATTATGGAACTGTGTGTGGATATTTCCTACACTACAAAACTGCTAGCCACGGCCAACAAGTTTCTCGCCTAATACAGTCACGCGGTTCAGGTGGCGATTCTTCAGGACCTGTTGTTGTGCCTAACCCTCAATAAGAGAGTGCAAATCTCTACTACTATTTGCCTATGCTAGAAAGAACTGAAATCTTACATTGGAATCATAAACATCTGAATGTGGAGACCCTCCTAGGTGAGGTGCATGGGCTCCTTGGGGATTGCATTGATGCTGGTCACTCGTCTATCAAGACAATTTAACTGAAGAGTGACATGGTCAATCTGACCTACCCCGTAGGGAGCATGGACAATGGGGTTGGTCAGTCTGACCTACCCCGTAGGGAGCTTGGCCGATGGGGTAGGTCAGACTGACCATGGCCACTAACCTAATTGGTTGAATGGAGTTCATTCTATTTGAACAGTGCATATTATGCTGATGACATCAGGTTCTTTCCTTATCTGATATTGCTTTTACAGACTTCAAGGAGGAAGTGTGAAGAGCCTTGCATCAGTGTTTTCTCTCTCTTTCCCTTCCCCTATTCTTCTCTGTAGGGGCTACACTAGTTTCTGTTACAATTAGAAGTCATAGTTTCTCTGAGGAGGAGAATAGGATTAGTTTTGTGACACTCCTGCTGCTAGGTAAATCAAAATCTGCAAACTATGACAGGTTACCCTAAGACCTCTGTGGAAAAGACCTGTAAACCACTGTACACTTGTGCCCTCCAAAATGGCCAGGAGCCTGGGCAGCGCAGGCAGGAGGATGTTCTGTTGGCTGGTCACACAAGATGCCCCAAAAAGCAGGAGAGGAGCACCAGGAACCAGCAAATGAGAATGCTGGTGCAGGGAGCCAGAAAATATAGCTCCTCACATAAAGCACCAATTTAGAGTCCAGGGGGCACGACAAAAATACTCCTGGTGGCTATGCCTTGCCTCGAGATGAAAAAAAGTGGTCCAATGGGGCTAGAATTGTGACATTTTACAGATTTGCTTGTTCAAAATAAAAAATAAAAACAAAGAAAGAAAGCTTCAGTTCCTTCCTTTAACTGCCGGGTAGGCCAGGGCTCAAGGGTTGATGCACAAATTTGCTTTATTTTCTCCAAGGGGATGGAGCATGCAACAGGTCACCTCCCGTGACTCCGGATGCCCCCATTGGCCCCCATTTCTCCAGGGGCCACCACAGTGGATGTGGCATCAGCACCCTGAGGCGGAGGAGGGCTGGTGCACAAAAAAGACCTCAGCGTGAAGTCCCCCAGGACACACATAGAGACAGGAGAAAGGGAGCAAAGCCATGCTCCCACTGAAAGCTGTGCCACCTCTGCTCCTCATTCCTTTGACTAGGAGGAGCAGGGAATGAACAGAATAGCATCAACCTGCCCATGAGGACACAGGCAGGAAATTGCCGGCAGCTCCAACTCCGGCAATGGATGGTTCTGGCTGGGCAGTAAAGCAGCTCTGAAATGCGGCAGTGGGCTTCCCATGCTGCTATTAAAAAAATAGCTCACAAAGGAAACCAAGGCTATAGGTGCCCAGGATGGGACAATGGAAAATGCACCTGGTGTGAAGATGCTGAGTGAGCCGCTCATCTCTTAATCAAGGAATTGGGAAGAGCTCCCATAACACCTTGTGAGAGGACCTAACTTGCATATTTTTAGTGGCTGTGGTGTCCCAAGCAGAGGTAGGAATACTACCAATGTGGCTACAAATGTGTTTGGGGGGGGGCTGGGTGGAGTGCAACATCTCCGCAGGAGAGACCACCAAATATTAACTCTATCTCTCCTGCGGCCATGAGAACATGACCCCAGCAGAGGTCTAGCACTTATTTTAGTAATTATTTGTTCTTGGACTTGGGAGTGTGAGGATCCTTAATTTGTTGGTTTTAGGACTATATTTTATGGCCTGCAGACAGTGAAGAAAGGCTCGGACACTCCAGCTTCATTAACAATATTGGTAGTGGACAAAGAACATTTATCATTATAATAAACAGAAATATTGTGTTTAATCATTTTATAGGTGCTATAAGGCTTAAACATGATACGTAGTTGATTTTTATTAATGCAGTGACCTCTGTACAAGGCTGGTAGGCCTGCCTTGTTTGTAATGGGAGCCCCTTATATTGTGATGTTGCTTCTAGTATAGGTGGGGGTATTGAGATTATGGGATTCAGGAACCACTATGCGTGAAATGAGGTATGAATATGTCATCAAAGATATTTCCATCTGCCTGTTGTGTATGTTTGTAAGTTAATGTGCAGTATTAGTACAGTGTGTGTAATAAAATTACTTTTCTTTTATAAAAACAAAATTGAGTAGACAATAATTTATGGAGTGTTTTGCTGCTTGCCAATGAATTGGCATTACTAGCCCACCACCTGAGTATGCCTTGACTGCTCTGCTGCTATACTCTGGGAGAGTCAAATGCTACAGTAGTGTATTTGGTTCCCATCATTAAGACAATTGCGGGCCTATTACTTGAGAAAGACTCACATCCTTCACAACTAACAACCCAATTTATTAGAATTTAAAACATATACTGTTCCCAAAAAATAAGTGTGAAATGGAGAAGAAGATAGAATGGAGTGAAAGTTTTTGGGGTGACAAAGAAGCACAACTTGCTGATAATCTGATGTATTATTGGGGAACAACTAGAAGGGAGTAGCACATTAAAGAGCAACATAAATAGTGATGGCTAGAGCAGGAAAAATATGCAAGAAGATTGTTTGCCGTTTGTTATTTTTTGGAAGAAACACTCAGGCCAGTATGAAAATTTGGACTATCACTCAAGGACAAGTCCTAAATTATTATAAAGAAAAGGACAAACAGAATAGTGAGAACATGGAAAATAGACAATTTCTTTCTTTTCCTATCTTTGTTTCGCATTACAACTTACTCACTCATACTATGACAATTGTCCTTTAGCTCAGGTTCTGGGGCTCAGTCTTCTGCCCCTCATGGTGAGTCCTACTTCCCTTTGTTTTCTTCTTTCTGAGTTTGCCACACAAATGAGGATGCTCAGTGTGGTCACTGCTGGTATTTATTTTTTTATTTACTCATTCACGTAGTCATCAAAAAACCCTATCTTTGTTCGGTTTAGAGGGCTTTCATTTTCATAACTTAATGGGAATGTTAGACCATCCTCTAAGCACTTTCACACCAAGGCTGCACACATCAAAGGAAAATTACCTTGCAATATCAACAACCAGTCAGTTGAAGACACCAGTCTAGACAGGCTTTTATGTGCCTTAGGCAGACCCTTTTCAGATTGTGATCAGATAGTACCAAAAATAAATTATGATTTGGTTTAGTTCTGCATTAGCCAGGGCCTAGGAATATGGTGTGCATCTGAACATTAGAATCAATCCCAGATGGAAACGTGTCATGAAGACCATCAAGATATTCAAGAGCGTCTGGGAAAAAGACAAGAAATTAGTGTCCAAGGGTCTCCTCATAGAGGAAGCCCAGAAAGATGTCCAGATGACATTAGGGAAGGAACCACATGTCTTGGAGTCTCATGGGAAAAGAGATAATTTGCATGCACTGGGGGTTCAGGAATGAAAGAGGGCTAAGCCCTCTGAGGAAGCAGGATTTATGTTGTAGGTGAGTACAAACGTACAAAGGCAATCTCCAAGCAGAGCCCACCCAATGATAGGCAAGGCCTAAGGACACAAATGAGCCCTACTGGTCTAGGAAGCCTTATCATGGATGTTGCACAGAGGAGGTTGAGAAGTCCATACAAAGACTGCAGGTAGAAAACTAAAACCTTCACTGTAAAGTGTGTCAAACTTGAACTGGATGCAATGCATGCTTATTAACATTTCCTATTCATTTTTATATAGATGACAATAGCCATGCCTCATTAGTTCCCACCTCTATCTTGTCAATAATGTGCGCTTGCTCTATATAAAAAACGTTAATGCAATTTAGCAGGCCTGAGAGAAAATTACTGTTTTTCTTAAAATGCAACTTTAAAAAGTGGTCCAGAAATTAAAAAATAGTCATGTCTGAATATATTTTGTCTATTTAGCAGAATGATAAAAGTATCATACACATAGGCCCTCATTTTTTAACATTAGCTTTAAAAGCCACCTACCGCCCTGGCGACGGCTGCCAAAAAACTGTCACTGCGGCTACCATCCGTTCACCAAATTATGACCACAGCCGGATGTCCGCCACAAGAAGGGTGGAAATCCAGCTGTGGCTATACTGGCGGATGGTGGTAAGTTGGCGCTGCCACCACCAACAGTGCCATGCCATTAGACCACTGCCACCTTTATCATGACACATGGCCTGGTGGTGTTCTGCTGGCGGGCGCTGCAGGCGGTAGCAGCGCCTGTCCCGTTCCCTGCCAGAAGACGCCCTGGATGCAGGTAAGTTGGGCTTCTGAGAGGGAGGGGGATGGGGGTTGTATGTGGGATTGTTGGCATGTATGTGTGAGTGTGTGCGTGAATGTGTTTGTGACTGTGTGTGTAGTGTTGTGTGCGTTGGTGTATGCATGTGTGAGAATGCATGTACAAATGGAAGTGTGAATGCGTATCTGCATGTCAGTGTAAATGTGTGTACGGATGTGTGCGAGTGTCACAGGCTACTCGTCGTTTATGTCTCTGGCCAACTGGAACTGCAGAGTCGTCTTGATCCTTGTAGGTTCTGCCTTGACCAAGGTAAGGGCGGTAAGGGCGGCCCTTTCTGGTAGCCACGGTGCTGCTGACAAAGGAATGCCAAAAGGCAGTCCGTGCCCTCCAGTAGGAATCCCAGAGGAAAAAACCCAAAGGGAAAAACCTCTATACCAGGAACTCACTGGAACAAAAAAGAAGCAAAAGGTAAGTTTTCCACCAAGAAAACAATATTAGAAGAAACTGCAACAAGCAACGGAAAAAAAACTGGAGAAAAAAACAACAGGAGCAAAGATCACCACCAAAGAAAGTGTTGCAGCGCAAGGAGAACAAGAATCACACACCTTATATACCCTAAAACAGGAAATAACCAACAGGAAGAAGAAAGACACCATATTGGATTAGGACAGAAACATAGGAGAATATAGAGAAAGGTGCCATTTTGGAAAAGGGTCCTAAGGGTTGCAGGGAAAAAGAAAGGCATGCTGGGAACCGAAGAACATGGCTGCAAAATGTAAAAATAAGGAAAAGCAGAAACGAGAAAGGAGAGAAAAAGAAGAAAAGAAGAAAGGAACAGGCTGCTAGAGGTAAGTGAGGGGCTGGAGGGAGGGTGCCCATGTCTGATATCGAGGGCGCGCCATGCCTAAAACTCACCCAGGCCCCATGCCCACTCTGGGGCCTCATGCGAGGAAATACAGAACAGAAGGGGCACAACACACCCGGCCGCAAGGAACCGCGGCTGCGCCCCAAGCCGAAAACTCCGATCGCGCCACGGTCCATTAGGGTGTATGCCAGTATGAGGGAGTGTGTGTATGTGTGGTGCGTGTCTGCGAGTGTGTGTGAATGGGGGGTGGGGGATCGGAAGGGGGAGCGTGGATGCAAGGGGGGTGGGGGGCATCTGGGGAGTGTTAGTGGGGTGGGTGAGCCTCCTACCAGTGACAGGGAAAGAATTCCCTGTCACTGGTAGGGCTTACCGCCATGGTTTTTGTGGTGTTGCGAATGCCGCAAAAACCATGGCGGTAGACAGGCTCAAAATGCCACCGCTGGTACAATAGCGCCCACCGGGCTGGAGATTGTTATCTCCGGCCCGGTGGCTGTTACCACCATGGCGGTAGGAACAGTAAATTGGTAGGTTGGCTGCAGTCAACCCGCCAATGTCATAATGTGGTGGTTTGTACCGTCAGCCTGTTGGCGGTACTACCGTCACATTATCACCTACCGCTGGGGTCATAATGACCCCCATAATGTTTAAAGCCTCATGGTCAGATTACATTTATCACTGTTGAACGAGCATGTGGGGAAGCAAAGAAATGGTGTAGACCTGTGCTTCCCAAGCTTTTTAGAACCACAGCCCAATTTTTAGATTGACAAACTTTTGCAACCCAAATAGCTTTGATTGACATGAGGCAGGTGATTTTTTTTATGTAACTACAGCATATAGTCTAGCACACTATCAATTACAGAAAGCACATTTCCCATTTAAATGGTCTCTAAATTTGCACAGACACAGTTTTACTGATAAAACTACATCGCACACAAATGATATGTGGAAATCAGGTTTTGGTGCCTACTTGTCATTTGTACATCACCTAGCAAAGTGTCTTACTTTGTTTTGATCCTCTTAAAATCTTAGGCCCTCATTACGAACCTTGTCTGATCGCCAAGGCTGAACCGCCAGTCGGCCGCACCTGCCGACCGCATTTGGATATCCCGCTGGGCTGTAACATTGCAGCCGGCTCCTAATGGAGCCGGCTTCAATGTGACGGTGCAGTGGGTGCAGCAGCACCGGTCGTGCTTTTCACTGTCCAGATATCCAGTCCTCCTTAATAGAAGTGCATGGGCAGTGTAGGGGCCCCGCGACTCCCCTTACTGCCAGTCTTCCCATGGCGGTGTCTATCGCCATGGACAGGCTGGTGGGAAGGGGAGTCAAAATCCCCAGGGCAGCGCTGAAAACAGCGCTGCCCTGGCGGATTCTGACCGCGAGACAATCATGGCGGTAAACCGCCAGTCCCGACGGTTTGACCACGGCGCAACCGCCGCAGTGAAAATATGGTGATTTGTACCGCCAGCCTGTTGGTGGCACGATCGCTGTAGGAAGTTGGCTCTGTATGTGCTATTTCAAAGTAAGGAATAGCATGCACAGAGTCCAAGGGTTCCCCTTAGAGGTAAAATAGTGGTAAAAATAGATAATACTAATGCTCTATTTTGTGGTAGTGTGGTCGAGCAGTAGGCTTATCCAAGGAGTAGTGTTAAGCATTTGTTGTACATACACATAGACAATAAATGAGGTACACACACTCAGAGACAAATCCAGCCAATAGGTTTTTATATAGAAAAATATCTTTTCTTAGTTTATTTTAAGAACCACAGGTTCAAATTTAACATGTAATATCTTGTTCGAAAGGTATTGCAGGTAAGTACTTTAGGAACTTCAAATCATCAAAATTGCATGTATACTTTTCAAGTTATTGTCAAATAGCTGTTTCAAAAGTGGACACTTAGTGCAATTTTCACAGTTCCTGGGGGAGGTAAGTTTTTGTTAGTTTTACCAGGTAAGTAGGACACTTACAGGGTTCAGTTCTTGGTCCAAGGTAGCCCACCGTTGGGGGTTCAGAGCAACCCCAAAGTCACCACACCAGCAGCTCAGGGCCGGTCAGGTGCAGAGTTCAAAGTGGTGCCCAAAACACATAGGCTAGAATGGAGAGAAGGGGGTGCCCCGGTTCCGATCTGCTTGCAGGTAAGTACCCGCGTCTTCGGAGGGCAGACCAGAGGGGTTTTGTAGGGCACCGGGGGGGACACAAGTTGACACAGAAATTTCACCCTCAGCAGCGCGGGGGCGGCCGGGTGCAGTGTAGAAACAAGCGTCGGGTTTGTAATGGAAGTCAATGGGAGATCTAGGGATCTCTTCAGCGCTGCAGGCAGGCAAGGGGGGGATTCCTCGGGGAAACCTCCACTTGGGCGAGGGAGAGGGACTCCTGGGGGTCACTCCTCCAGTGAAAGTCCGGTCCTTCAGGTCCTGGGGGCTGCGGGTGCAGGGTCTCTCCCAGGCGTCGGGACTTTAGGTTCAAAGAGTCGCGGTCAGGGGAAGCCTCGGGATTCCCTCTGCAGGCGGCGCTGTGGGGGACAGGTTTTGGTACTCACAGTATCAGAGTAGTCCTGGGGTCCCTCCTGAGGTGTTGGATCGCCACCAGCCGAGTCGGGGTCGCCGGGTGCAGTGTGGCAAGTCTCACGCTTCTTGCGGGGAGCTTGCAGGGTTCTTTAAAGCTGCTGGAAACAAAGTTGCAGCTTTTCTTTGGAGCAGGTCCGCTGTCCTCGGGAGTTTCTTGTCTTTTCGAAGCAGGGGCAGTCCTCAGAGGATGTCGAGGTCGCTGGTCCCTTTGGAAGGCGTCGCTGGAGCAGGATCTTTGGAAGGCAGGAGACAGGCCGGTGAGTTTCTGGAGCCAAGGCAGTTGTCGTCTTCTGGTCTTCCGCTGCAGGGGTTTTCAGCTAGGCAGTCCTTCTTCTTGTAGTTGCAGGAATCTAATTTTCTAGGGTTCAGGGTAGCCCTTAAATACTAAATTTAAGGGCGTGTTTAGGTCTGGGGGGTTAGTAGCCAATGGCTACTAGCCCTGAGGGTGGGTACACCCTCTTTGTGCCTCCTCCCAAGGGGAGGGGGTCACAATCCTAACCCTATTGGGGGAATCCTCCATCTGCAAGATGGAGGATTTCTAAAAGTTAGAGTCACCTCAGCTCAGGACACCTTAGGGGCTGTCCTGACTGGCCAGTGACTCCTCCTTGTTATTCTCATTATTTTCTCCGGCCTTGCCGCCAAAAGTGGGGCCTGGCCGGAGGGGGCGGGCAACTCCACTAGCTGGAGTGTCCTGCTGGGTTGGCACAAAGGAGGTGAGCCTTTGAGGCTCACCGCCAGGTGTGACAATTCCTGCCTGGGAGAGGTGTTAGCATCTCCACCCAGTGCAGGCTTTGTTACTGGCCTCAGAGTGACAAAGGCACTCTCCCCATGGGGCCAGCAACATGTCTCGGTTTGTGGCAGGCTGCTAAAACTAGTCAGCCTACACAGATAGTCGGTTAAGTTTCAGGGGGCACCTCTAAGGTGCCCTCTGTGGTGTATTTTACAATAAAATGTACACTGGCATCAGTGTGCATTTATTGTGCTGAGAAGTTTGATACCAAACTTCCCAGTTTTCAGTGTAGCCATTATGGTGCTGTGGAGTTCGTGTTTGACATACTCCCAGACCATATACTCTTATGGCTACCCTGCACTTACAATGTCTAAGGTTTTATTTAGACACTGTAGGGGTACCATGCTCATGCACTGGTACCCTCACCTATGGTATAGTGCACCCTGCCTTAGGGCTGTAAGGCCTGCTAGAGGGGTGTCTTACCTATACTGCATAGGCAGTGAGAGGCTGGCATGGCACCCTGAGGGGAGTGCCATGTCGACTTACTCGTTTTGTCCTCACTAGCACACACAAGCTGGCAAGCAGTGTGTCTGTGCAGAGTGAGAGGTCTCCAGGGTGGCATAAGACATGCTGCAGCCCTTAGAGACCTTCCTTGGCATCAGGGCCCTTGGTACTAGAAGTACCAGTTACAAGGGACTTATCTGGATGCCAGGGTCTGCCAATTGTGGATACAAAAGTACAGGTTAGGGAAAGAACACTGGTGCTGGGGCCTGGTTAGCAGGCCTCAGCACACTTTCAATTGTAAACATAGCATCAGCAAAGGCAAAAAGTCAGGGGGCAACCATGCCAAGGAGGCATTTCCTTACACAACCCCCCCCCAAACGAAAGAGGATGAGACTAACCTTTCCCAAGAGAGTCTTCATTTTCTAAGTGGAAGAACCTGGAAAGGCCATCTGCATTGGCATGGGCAGTCCCAGGTCTGTGTTCCACTATAAAGTCCATTCCCTGTAGGGAGATGGACCACCTCAACAGTTTAGGATTTTCACCTTTCATTTGCATCAGCCATTTGAGAGGTCTGTGGTCAGTTTGAACTAGGAAGTGAGTCCCAAAGAGGTATGGTCTCAGCTTCTTCAGGGACCAAACCACAGCAAAGGCCTCCCTCTCAATGGCACTCCAACGCTGCTCCCTGGGGAGTAACCTCCTGCTAATGAAAGCAACAGGTTGGTCAAGGCCATCATCATTGGTTTGGGACAAAACTGCCCCTATCCCATGTTCAGAGGCATCAGTCTGCACAATGAACTGCTTAGAATAATCTGGAGCTTTGAGAACTGGTGCTGAGCACATTGCCTGTTTCAGGGTGTCAAAGGCCTGTTGGCATTCCACAGTCCAGTTCACTTTCTTGGGCATTTTCTTGGAGGTGAGTTCAGTGAGGGCTGTCACAATGGATCCATATCCCTTCACAAACCTCCTGTAATACCCAGTCAAGCCAAGGAATGCCCTGACTTGAGTCTGGGTTTTTGGAGCTACCCAGTCCAGAATAGTCTGGATCTTGGGTTGGAGTGGCTGAACTTGGCCTCCACCTACAAGGTGTCCCAAGTAAACCACAGTTCCCTGCCCTATCTGGCATTTGGATGCCTTGATAGAGAGGCCTGCAGATTGCAGAGCCTTCAAAACCTTCCTCAGGTGGACCAGGTGATCCTGCCAGATGGAGCTAAAGACAGCAATATCATCAAGATAAGCTGTGCTAAAGGACTCCAAGCCAGCAAGGACTTGATTCACCAACCTTTGGAAGGTGGCAGGGGCATTCTTTAAACCAAAGGGCATAACAGTAAACTGATAATGCCCATCAGGTGTGGAGAATGCTGTCTTTTCTTTTGCTCCAGGTGCCATTTTTATTTGCCAGTACCCTGCTGTCAAGTCAAAGGTACTTAGAAATTTGGCAGCACCTAATTTATCAATGAGCTCATCAGCTCTTGGAATTGGATGAGCATCTGTCTTGGTGACAGAATTGAGCCCTCTGTAGTCCACACAAAACCTCATCTCTTTCTTTCCATCTGTGGTGTGAGGTTTGGGGACTAAGACCACTGGGCTAGCCCAGGGGCTGTCAGAGCGCTCAATGACTCCCAATTCCAGCATCTTGTGGACTTCCACCTTGATGCTTTCCTTAACATGGTCAGACTGTCTAAAGATTTTGTTCTTGACAGGCATGCTGTCTCCTGTGTCCACCTCATGGGTACACAGGTGTGTCTGACCAGGGGTTAAGGAGAAGAGTTCAGGAAACTGTTGTAGGACTCTCCTACAATCAGCTTGCTGTTGGCCAGAGAGGGTGTCTGAGTAGATCACTCCATCTACTGTGCCATCTTTTGGGTCTGATGACAGAAGATCAGGGAGAGGTTCACTCTCTGCCTCCTGATCCTCATCTGTTACCATCAACAGATTGACATCAGCCCTGTCGTGGAAGAGCTTAAGGCGGTTTACATGGATCACCCTCTTGGGGCTCCTGCTTGTGCCCAGGTCCACCAAGTAGGTGACCTGACTCTTCCTCTCTAGTACTGGGTAAGGGCCACTCCATTTGTCCTGGAGTGCCCTGGGAGCCACAGGCTCCAGAACCCAGACTTTCTGCCCTGGTTGGAACTCAACCAGTGCAGCCTTTTGGTCATACCAAAACTTCTGGAGCTGTTGGCTGGCCTCAAGGTTTTTGGTTGCCTTTTCCATGTACTCTGCCATTCTAGAGCGAAGGCCAAGTACATAGTCCACTATGTCCTGTTTAGGCTCATGGAGAGGTCTCTCCCAGCCTTCTTTAACAAGGGCAAGTGGTCCCCTTACAGGATGACCAAACAGAAGTTCAAAGGGTGAGAACCCTACTCCCTTCTGTGGTACCTCCCTGTAAGCGAAAAGCAGACATGGCAGGAGGACATCCCATCTCCTTTTGAGTTTTTCTGGGAGCCCCATGATCATGCCTTTTAATGTCTTGTTGAATCTCTCAACCAAGCCATTAGTTTGTGGATGGTATGGTGTAGTGAATTTATAAGTCACTCCACACTCATTCCACATGTGCTTTAGGTATGCTGACATGAAGTTGGTACCTCTGTCAGACACCACCTCCTTAGGGAAACCCACTCTGGTAAAGATACCAATGAGGGCCTTGGCTACTGCAGGGGCAGTAGTCGACCTAAGGGGAATAGCTTCAGGATACCTGGTAGCATGATCCACTACTACCAGGATATACATATTTCCTGAGGCTGTGGGAGGTTCCAGTGGACCAACTATGTCCACACCCACTCTTTCAAAGGGCACCCCCACCACTGGAAGTGGAATGAGGGGGGCCTTTGGATGCCCACCTGTCTTACCACTGGCTTGACAGGTGGGGCAGGAGAGGCAAAACTCCTTAACCATGTTGGACATATTGGGCCAGTAGAAGTGGTTGACTAACCTCTCCCACGTCTTGGTTTGTCCCAAATGTCCAGCAAGGGGAATGTCATGGGCCAATGTTAGGATGAACTCTCTGAACAGCTGAGGCACTACCACTCTCCTAGTGGCACCAGGTTTGGGGTCTCTGGCCTCAGTGTACAGGAGCCCATCTTCCCAATAGACCCTATGTGTTCCATTTTTCTTGCCTTTGGACTCTTCAGCAGCTTGCTGCCTAAGGCCTTCAAGAGAGGGACAGGTTTCTTGTCCCTTACACAGCTCTTCCCTTGAGGGTCCCCCTGGGCCTAAGAGCTCAACCTGGTAAGGTTCAAGCTCCAAAGGCTCAGTTCCCTCAGAGGGCAGAACATCTTCCTGAGAAGAGAGGTTCCCTTTCTTTTGCTGTGTTGCAGTTGGTTTCCCAACTGACTTTCCTTTCCTCTTGGTAGGCTGGGCCATTCTTCCAGACTCCAGCTCTACTTGTTCACCCTGTGCCTTGCATTGTGCTCTTGTTTTCACACACACCAGTTCAGGGATACCCAGCATTGCTGCATGGGTTTTTAGTTCTACCTCAGCCCATGCTGAGGACTCCAGGTCATTTCCAAGCAGACAGTCCACTGGGATATTTGAGGAGACCACCACCTGTTTCAGGCCATTGACCCCTCCCCATTCTAAAGTAACCATTGCCATGGGATGTACTTTTCTCTGATTGTCAGCGTTGGTGACTGTGTAAGTTTTTCCAGTCAGGTATTGGCCAGGGGAAACCAGTTTCTCTGTCACCATGGTGACACTGGCACCTGTATCCCTCAGGCCCTCTATTCTAGTCCCATTAATTAAGAGTTGCTGTCTGTATTTTTGCATGTTAGGCGGCCAGACAGCTAGTGTGGCTAAATCCACCCCACCCTCAGAAACTAGAGTAGCTTCAGTGTGGACCCTGATTTGCTCTGGGCACACTGTTGATCCCACTTGGAGACTAGCCATACCAGTGTTACCTGGATGGGAGTTTGGAGTGGAACCTTTCTTGGGACAGGCCTTGTCTCCAGTTTGGTGTCCATGCTGTTTACAGCTATGACACCAGGCCTTTTTGGGATCAAAGTTTTTACCCTTGTACCCATTGTTTTGTGAAGAGGCTCTGGGCCCACCCTCCTGTGCAGGTTTTTGGGGGCCTGTAGAAGACTCTTTACTATTTTTAGTTTTGGTTGTCTCATCACCCTTCTGCTGGGGAGTCTTTGTGACCCCTTTCTTTTGGTCACCCCCTGTTGAAGTCTTGGACACCCTTGTCTTGACCCAATGGTCCGCCTTCTTTCCCAATTCTTGGGGAGAAATTGGTCCTAGGTCTACCAGATGCTGATGCAGTTTATCATTGAAACAATTACTTAACAGGTGTTCTTTCACAAATAAATTGTACAGCCCATCATAATTACTTACACCACTGCCTTGAATCCAACCATCTAGTGTTTTCACTGAGTAGTCAACAAAGTCAACCCAGGTCTGGCTCGAGGATTTTTGAGCCCCCCTGAACCTAATCCTGTACTCCTCAGTGGAGAATCCAAAGCCCTCAATCAGGGTACCCTTCATGAGGTCATAAGATTCTGCATCTTGTCCAGAGAGTGTGAGGAGTCTATCCCTACACTTTCCTGTGAACATTTCCCAAAGGAGAGCACCCCAGTGAGATCTGTTCACTTTTCTGGTTACACAAGCCCTCTCAAAAGCTGTGAACCATTTGGTGATGTCATCACCATCTTCATATTTAGTTACAATCCCTTTGGGGATTTTCAACATGTCAGGAGAATCTCTGACCCTATTTATGTTGCTGCCACCATTGATGGGTCCTAGGCCCATCTCTTGTCTTTCCCTCTCTATGGCTAGGATCTGTCTTTCCAAAGCCAATCTTTTGGCCATCCTGGCTAACTGGATGTCCTCTTCACTGGGGCTATCCTCAGTGATTTCAGAGGTGTTGGTCTCTCCTGTGAGGGAACCAGCATCTCTGACTATTATTTTAGGAGTCAGGGTTTGAGGGACCCTGTTCTCCCTAGATAGGACTGGTAGGGGGGAATTGTCCTCCAAGTCACTATCCTCTTCCTCTGAGTTGCCACCCTCAGAGGGGTTGGCCTTTTCAAACTCTGCCAAAAGCTCCTGGAGCTGTATTTTGGTAGGTTTGGGGCCCATTGTTATTTTCTTTAGTTTACAGAGTGACCTTAGCTCTCTCATCTGTAGATGGAGGTAAGGTGTGGTGTCGAGTTCCACCACATTCACATCTGTGCTAGACATTTTGCTTCTAAAAGTTGGGATACTTTTTAAGAATCTACAACTAGTTCTAGGTTCTAATTCAAACTTTTACAAACTTTTAAACTCTAAAAGAAATGCTAAACAGGATCTAACACAAGGCCCTAGCAGGTCTTTTAAGAATTTAGAAAACTTTTCAAATTGCAAAAATCAATTTCTAATGACAATTTTGGAATTTGTCGTGTGATCAGGTATTGGCTGAGTAGTCCAGCAAATGCAAAGTCTTGTACCCCACCGCTGATCCACCAATGTAGGAAGTTGGCTCTGTATGTGCTATTTCAAAGTAAGGAATAGCATGCACAGAGTCCAAGGGTTCCCCTTAGAGGTAAAATAGTGGTAAAAATAGATAATACTAATGCTCTATTTTGTGGTAGTGTGGTCGAGCAGTAGGCTTATCCAAGGAGTAGTGTTAAGCATTTGTTGTACATACACATAGACAATAAATGAGGTACACACACTCAGAGACAAATCCAGCCAATAGGTTTTTATATAGAAAAATATCTTTTCTTAGTTTATTTTAAGAACCACAGGTTCAAATTTAACATGTAATATCTTGTTCGAAAGGTATTGCAGGTAAGTACTTTAGGAACTTCAAATCATCAAAATTGCATGTATACTTTTCAAGTTATTGTCAAATAGCTGTTTCAAAAGTGGACACTTAGTGCAATTTTCACAGTTCCTGGGGGAGGTAAGTTTTTGTTAGTTTTACCAGGTAAGTAGGACACTTACAGGGTTCAGTTCTTGGTCCAAGGTAGCCCACCGTTGGGGGTTCAGAGCAACCCCAAAGTCACCACACCAGCAGCTCAGGGCCGGTCAGGTGCAGAGTTCAAAGTGGTGCCCAAAACACATAGGCTAGAATGGAGAGAAGGGGGTGCCCCGGTTCCGATCTGCTTGCAGGTAAGTACCCGCGTCTTCGGAGGGCAGACCAGAGGGGTTTTGTAGGGCACCGGGGGGGACACAAGTTGACACAGAAATTTCACCCTCAGCAGCGCGGGGGCGGCCGGGTGCAGTGTAGAAACAAGCGTCGGGTTTGTAATGGAAGTCAATGGGAGATCTAGGGATCTCTTCAGCGCTGCAGGCAGGCAAGGGGGGGATTCCTCGGGGAAACCTCCACTTGGGCGAGGGAGAGGGACTCCTGGGGGTCACTCCTCCAGTGAAAGTCCGGTCCTTCAGGTCCTGGGGGCTGCGGGTGCAGGGTCTCTCCCAGGCGTCGGGACTTTAGGTTCAAAGAGTCGCGGTCAGGGGAAGCCTCGGGATTCCCTCTGCAGGCGGCGCTGTGGGGGACAGGTTTTGGTACTCACAGTATCAGAGTAGTCCTGGGGTCCCTCCTGAGGTGTTGGATCGCCACCAGCCGAGTCGGGGTCGCCGGGTGCAGTGTGGCAAGTCTCACGCTTCTTGCGGGGAGCTTGCAGGGTTCTTTAAAGCTGCTGGAAACAAAGTTGCAGCTTTTCTTTGGAGCAGGTCCGCTGTCCTCGGGAGTTTCTTGTCTTTTCGAAGCAGGGGCAGTCCTCAGAGGATGTCGAGGTCGCTGGTCCCTTTGGAAGGCGTCGCTGGAGCAGGATCTTTGGAAGGCAGGAGACAGGCCGGTGAGTTTCTGGAGCCAAGGCAGTTGTCGTCTTCTGGTCTTCCGCTGCAGGGGTTTTCAGCTAGGCAGTCCTTCTTCTTGTAGTTGCAGGAATCTAATTTTCTAGGGTTCAGGGTAGCCCTTAAATACTAAATTTAAGGGCGTGTTTAGGTCTGGGGGGTTAGTAGCCAATGGCTACTAGCCCTGAGGGTGGGTACACCCTCTTTGTGCCTCCTCCCAAGGGGAGGGGGTCACAATCCTAACCCTATTGGGGGAATCCTCCATCTGCAAGATGGAGGATTTCTAAAAGTTAGAGTCACCTCAGCTCAGGACACCTTAGGGGCTGTCCTGACTGGCCAGTGACTCCTCCTTGTTATTCTCATTATTTTCTCCGGCCTTGCCGCCAAAAGTGGGGCCTGGCCGGAGGGGGCGGGCAACTCCACTAGCTGGAGTGTCCTGCTGGGTTGGCACAAAGGAGGTGAGCCTTTGAGGCTCACCGCCAGGTGTGACAATTCCTGCCTGGGAGAGGTGTTAGCATCTCCACCCAGTGCAGGCTTTGTTACTGGCCTCAGAGTGACAAAGGCACTCTCCCCATGGGGCCAGCAACATGTCTCGGTTTGTGGCAGGCTGCTAAAACTAGTCAGCCTACACAGATAGTCGGTTAAGTTTCAGGGGGCACCTCTAAGGTGCCCTCTGTGGTGTATTTTACAATAAAATGTACACTGGCATCAGTGTGCATTTATTGTGCTGAGAAGTTTGATACCAAACTTCCCAGTTTTCAGTGTAGCCATTATGGTGCTGTGGAGTTCGTGTTTGACATACTCCCAGACCATATACTCTTATGGCTACCCTGCACTTACAATGTCTAAGGTTTTATTTAGACACTGTAGGGGTACCATGCTCATGCACTGGTACCCTCACCTATGGTATAGTGCACCCTGCCTTAGGGCTGTAAGGCCTGCTAGAGGGGTGTCTTACCTATACTGCATAGGCAGTGAGAGGCTGGCATGGCACCCTGAGGGGAGTGCCATGTCGACTTACTCGTTTTGTCCTCACTAGCACACACAAGCTGGCAAGCAGTGTGTCTGTGCAGAGTGAGAGGTCTCCAGGGTGGCATAAGACATGCTGCAGCCCTTAGAGACCTTCCTTGGCATCAGGGCCCTTGGTACTAGAAGTACCAGTTACAAGGGACTTATCTGGATGCCAGGGTCTGCCAATTGTGGATACAAAAGTACAGGTTAGGGAAAGAACACTGGTGCTGGGGCCTGGTTAGCAGGCCTCAGCACACTTTCAATTGTAAACATAGCATCAGCAAAGGCAAAAAGTCAGGGGGCAACCATGCCAAGGAGGCATTTCCTTACAATCGCCACTTCAACCCTGGCGGTTGTAATGAGGCCCTCAGTCCCACGTCATATTTGTGCTTGATTTTTGCTTTCCTAATTGCAAAATGTGATGTGTACACATCATTTGCAGGCATTTGCATTTTGTTTTGTTTTAACACTGACAGAAGCTTCCCTTTCACACTCTCTGGACCTCAGAAAGATTGTCACAATCCTCTTTACTTTTATTTCATTGACTACAAAGTGAGAGACGATTGTACACACCATCCCCATGTTAAAAAAATAAGCAGCAATTTGTCAGAATACACAGACCTGATATTTCACTTCTGTCTTTGAAGTACAGCAAATGTGACAAGATTAATGCATAAGTTAAAGGCATCTTTTTTATTTTTGGGACTTTAGCAACCCATCAAAATCAGCTCATAACTCATCAGTGGTTATCAACCCAGAGTTTGAGAAATGCTGGTGTAGACTCTGGTGTGGTCACCTATAGGATAGCAAACGTCCATATGTAGACAACACACAAACAATTTACTAAAATAGCACTGATCACATCCATTACTGATGATGGTATTGAAGTGCCACTGCTGGAACACGAACACAGAAAAAGATCCACATGCAAAATCATAAATAAAGTTGTTTATTATAAAAGGTAAACATGACAAGGGTGTATGAGAAGAATGATACACCTAAAAAATTAACAGCTAATTACAAGGGGAGTAGAGCAGATAACAATATATTACTGCTTCAATGCCAGGAAAACTATAATTGAGGAAAACAAAAGACCCAATAATCTAAAAAATAAAGATGTAATCATGGTTGTTTGGTGTCTAGTGAACTGGCTAATGTAACAGGGATTGATATGCTAACCTGCCTCAATATGTCACTGAGTGTGTTCCCCAGATCACGGTGTCAGAGAGAACTTTACTCTGCCATCCTGACAGACTAACTACCCCTCTGGTAAAGTCTAATTCAGGCCCTTAGTCTTGAAAAAGGAAGATACTTGGTTGATTTAGCAGCCTAAATGGTGCTTTATTTTCAATTGTCTGACTAATTTTTCAATCATGCCACAAAGATTTTATTACAAGGGAAATTAATGAGGTATACCACATTGTTAATGTTGGGATTGGCATGATGTGAGTGTTTCTGAGGGCTTCTCAGAGAAAGACCTAAGGCCTTATTTAGAGTTTAAAGGACAGGTACTCTGTTACAAATGTGACGGATATCCAGTCCTCCTTAATACAAGTGCATTATTATATAATGCACATGTAATGAGGGGGACAGGATATCTTTAACGTTTGTGAAGGAGTACCCATTCAACAAACTCTAAATCAGGTCCCTGGTCACTTTCTGTAACTGGTGATAAAACATACTTTTTACTGCTCAGACAATGGATTTCTTTAAAAGGAGCAGGGTGGGGGAGATACCCCCAAAATTAGCTTTTTTTGAATTCCTTTGTTGTGGTGGACAAATTTGGCATGTATGATGTAAGCCCACAAACTCAAGGCAAAGAGGACCTATAATTCATTGTGTGATTCTGGGAAAATCACTTAGGGACGGATTTTGATCTTTCAGCTAACGGGTCCTCCACCACTTTTTGATAGAAAACTCATCTGCCTGCCAGGTGGTCTACTCGCTCAATTTAGATGTTGGTGATCCCATAGACGAAAGTCCAGCCGACTCCACCCAGAATTCCGATCCCTGTCAATAACATCATTGGAAATAGTGGCTAGTGGCAGGACTTCAGCCACCCCATCCACTGTACAGATTTGGAGGTGCCTTACCACCAAGCCACCTGTTGCGGTCCGACCTTCATATTGAGTTGGCAGATTGGGGGAAATGAGGTGAAATCTTACCTTTTTTCCCAATTCCACTTCCGGTTTTGACCGTACAAAAGTGAACAAGACCTTCCGTCCCTGTGGCTACCTGACCACTAAGAGAACCCAACCCCCCATTGCTGAACTTAGAGGTAGGGAACATGTGTCCATTGTGTGGTCACTGCACATGTACTCAGGACTACAGCAGTCCTGTACATGTCACAGCAGCTTTTAAAAATTAATGTGACATGTTTATATTGGAGAAACAGATAGGGACACACTAGTACAAGACACATATCGCACACATACACAACTGTCATTCTGGTGTCAGTATTCATTGCCAGATGAATGCTGGCACCATAATGACATAACAATCATATTTGTCATATATGTCACTCTGTGCACATTGCAAGGGAACCTGAACTTACAATGATATGCTACCAGCTGTGCATGTGAGTCAGTACGTGTATGTATCTGTGAGATTGGATTGGCTGGTCGAGGTAGATGGAGCTGGAGTGGGTGGTGTGTTTGTCTCTCTGTGTGCCACTTGCATATGAGTCTGATGTTGTGTATTTTGTATTGCTTTGTGTAACATTCAGGTGAGTATTATTGTTGTATGACTGTTGTTGTTGTGATGTGTGTAGTTGTACCTTTGTGTGAGTGTGTTTGTGTAGATGAGTGTGTAGTTCTGTTTGTTGTTGTGGCGTGTCTGGGTGCTATTTCAGTAGTGTGTATATGTTGTGTTATGGATGCATGTCACTGTGAGTTTTCAGCATGTGCATAGTTTGTGGTGTTGGAATGGCAATGGATAAGTTTGTGTGTGTGGTGTATTGTGTTGTATGTTGTGCAGGTGGACACATGCAGCTAAGGTACAGTGTGTGTGGGTGACTTACCTCTATTCCATTGCCACTGTCATTGTACGATGTACATTGGATCCAGGGACAGGCTCCCTCCATCACCAACCCACCGCCAATATGCCACCTGCAGGACTGTAACATCTGTAACATCGAACTGACGGTGTTCTCGGGTCTGCAGCAACAGTAGTTTGGCGGAAATATCAACAAGATCTAAATCAGGCCCTTAATCTGCCTGTGCCTAAATATGTGTAAAATGTATTTGTGGAATCCAAACTTGCGCTCTGCTGCTTCACAGTTATGTTTGTGGTATATAGGTATACAGATATACATATATATATACTAATACATACCTGCATGCAGATATACATCCATCCAAAGGACATCCTAATGGAATCACATCACCATTGACACTGATGACAACCCTCAGGCTTATGTAGGAAAGGCTGCGTTTCACTAGCTGTTACTGATGTAATGACAATAAGGTCCAACTCCATTTGAACAGACCAAGACTCCATTTCTCTTTCATTTTTGCAGAATTATCAACTTTTCTGCTTTGACACAGGAGTCATCTTTCCTTAGCTTTCCAAGAACCATTGAAAGTGTCAAGTCACTCAGACAATGACATTGCTAAGACACTTGATGCAACATCAGTCTGCAACAAGCGCCTTGTTAACTCAATTTCAATGTCAGACAAGAACAAAACCCAAGATGCTGTTGTTTGAATTATCGTGTTTTTACCCTCTTTGTTTATAGGAATGCATCTTAAACTACCATCTTGATGCACATTGACTGTGCTAGACATTTCCAAAGTGATGTAGGAATTTCCCATCATAAATAAGATATGCTATAAAAGGCCTGACGCTTGACCACTTTACAGGAGACTTCACCACAGATTATCGCTCATGATACTGCCAGAGACTGAAAGGTCATGGTGAAACTAAGTCTGCGAGGAGAGAAGCTGATAAGGCGTGTGTGTACCCTTCGCAAGGAACACTGCTTCTTTGAATTTTGACAAATACAGGGCATTGCTTTTAACAGGTTTGCTGTGCTCAGAATCTCCCTAAGAAAATCTAAATGCAAGTTATGCTACTCAATGCTCTCTTTCAGTAGTGCATTGAAGTAGGTCTTAGGGCATTAACTTTATTAAATTACATTTTAGCCATGGTGGAAATGTTCATTTTATTCTTGTTGTTCGTAATATGCATTGGTGCTGTTTTGATGACATTCTGTGAGGTTGTTTTAGATGCGCTAAGCAACAGGGTGAACCTGTGCAATTGGTCATGGCAGCACTGGGTGATAGCCAAGAGTAAAGCTGTTAAATTTCCATTTTGACTTACGCTTGATGACATTCAGCCACGTGGAAAGGGATTGGGGGCAGGGCCTTGCCAAAGGCTGCCACAGCTCTGGCTCCCCAAGTCCTTGGGTTTAGGGACTGATCCATATTGTATAGAAATAACACATTTCCCCATGATACAATGCTTTAATTGATCTTAGCCACTGCTAAATACTCTGAACCACAGACAAACAATCATGTTTTGCTAACTGTTCTGCTATAGACATATATGGATATCAGTTTTGGACCAAAAGTGGGATCCCTATCTGATCTGCCAGCCAGCATGTACTCAGTATGGGAACAAAACTAACCCTAGAGATGTTTTACCATTGTAGTGTTATCAATGTGATGAACAATAACTTTTATGGCACAGAGAGTGACAGGATCCATGTCTCACATTTTTTCTAGCCCAGTTCTACTGCCTAACTTTGTGCCATTTAAGCAGCTGAGGGCTTTTTCATGAATTGTAAATCCAAGGTTTGATCTTTATTGCCATCAAGAATCTGTAGGTAACATTTCGGTTCTTCTGGATCTACAAATCCCTTCTGAATTCTCTGGTCATATGATGGAATCTTGTTTTTTTTTAAGTTGTTTATATTTTTGGGCATGATCTGCCCCTCACCCCGCCATCATTCCCACCCCAGGGGTCCTTACATCAAGGCACACTCAAGTAGTCCTTGTGTATCCCATTCATTTCTTCACAACAGTGAACTTTGGCTAGGTTCTTAAATGCCTCTGACAACAGTGGCAGTGAAATATGTTTTTGTTCAGGGCTGTCAGTGTTGCATGGTCCACTAACCTTACAGAAGGTGAGAGAAGAGAAAACTTCTTTTGACCACTTAAAATTGATGCATTTTAAATTGCTTAGCCTGGGAATGTCTGTAGATATGGACCAATGGAATACTAACATATCAACCATCCCAATATATAGACCATAACTATCATTTTTGATCAATTCACACCAAAATAATGACATAGGGCCTTATTACGACATTTGTGGTCTGAGGGCCGCCAGTGCGGAGATTGTGGCCGGACTGATGCTCCCCAGGCAATCCGACATCCACATTACGGCCCTGGTGGTGGACTGACGGTGTCCTGATTCATGCTCGTTCCCATTGGTGGCTGCCAAAAAAATAGTACTTGATAATGCAGGGTATTTATGGGGATGGGCAGTACTCCTTGTTTGTCCTTCGTCATTATTCACAGATTTAAAGTGAGTGGTCACTGGAAACAGTCCTCACTTTTAATTTTATTTTTGTTTCATCAACGGCCACATAATATTTGCCAGTAAGAGATTTGTTCTGCTCTTTTGCAGTAATTGTAGGTTTCAATACTCAATGCGCCTTAGGACAGCATTTAGAATCGGCTGTTTACAGGTACTGCTTATTATTCATCTGGTTTGGAGTTTCACAAGTGCATGCCTCAGTTTAGCACGAGGTGTCATGCAAAAATAAAAATACAAATTACTTTTTAACAGTAGACCTAGAGACACCAATACAATTGGGGTACTATAAACACCATTCTTTAGTAAGCAGGTTTGGCCCATGGATATAAGTAGTGTGGGTCACAAGGGTGATGTGGTGAGTTTTCACCACTAGAGCACACAGTTGAGCTCTTTTGCAATAATGTTTATTTTAATACATTTTCAGTCAGTCTCCTTGTTTTTAATTTCTCATAGAGGTGACGCTGCCCTTTGATAGTCCTGATGAGGCCCTGATTGAAAAGGCCGAAACGCATTTACAGACACATTGGCGAGATTGCGTTCCTGAAATTGGAACCAGGTTGACAAAAAAAATCACTCAATATGCACTACAAAATACCTTAAGAAGACAGAGAGGTATTTGTCAGTTGTTTGTGTAAGAACCTCCAATCATTGCAATAGAGTGGATTACAATTAGAATAATGAAATTGCAACCACCATTCTGAATACTAAGAAAGGTTATTGGGCATAATCCTCTATTTTCAATATGGTCAGCTACAAGACTTTGAAAAAAACAGATGTTGACCAGAGTTAAATGCAAATGTATATTTAAGTTCATGAGTTGGATTTGATGTGTGTAATGTTTTTTTGTTGTGAGAAATTGTCGTACTTTGCTGATATTCACCAATGAGTTGTTGTCTACCTTACATATAATTAATTATAATACATTTTTGGAAAATAATGGTTCCATAAAGACAGTATTGATCACTGTGTTTGAAATCTTGTTGTAATTGATCCCTACCTTCAGACCATTGTTTTTGTAACTTTGCTGGAGGGGGGGCGCACAGTGCCCAAGAGACCCCAACAAGGGGACTCTTTGCCAGAAATCTGTTTCCTTTGTCTAAACAGCCTAGAAAAAGCAGTTGAGTAAAGGATAAGAAATAAAATGGTAGATTGGGAATACGTGAAGTTAAAATTGGCTATGAGTAATAAAGAAGAAATTCCTTATTTGTGCTGAGAACTCATGCCAACATTTAAAAAAAATGTAGAACCAAGAAGGGCATAAATTTATCCCTAGTTTGAGGAAGGTCAACATGTTTGTTGCTTTAATATGCTCATGGGGAGTCAATTATCAATGTTCTATTCTACCTAGTTGGCACGGCTGTTCCTACAACAAAAAAGTACATGTGTAACATAATGTTTAGTGGAAGAGAATCTCACATTACAGATTTGCTCTATATAGTACTAGAGATTTACTCTGTATGACCTGTAAAGAAAAAATAAACAGTGGACAAAAACATAAACATATGATTGAGATATACATGCAGTAAGGCAGATTTGTGAAATCTCAGTCATGTGGGAAAGTGAGAGCAGCTCACAGTAAACGAAAAGTGGTCTTGCAATGGTGGTGATATTGACCTTACCCATTATCACAGGTGAACAGTCCCCCTAGAATGCCAGTGATTAGCTTCTGGAGCTCTTAACTGAGAAAGGCACATATTCTGATCAAAGCACACAGTCTCAGCATCATAAACTAGTTGCACAAAACAATAATATCCTACTTACTCATCTTCTTCAGAAAGAGTGATGTAGAACCTACCCTCTCGCAGTTATTCTGAATCTGGTTGCAGTTACCCATGTGGGGTGTGGCAGCCAAACTTTAATAGACGTCATCATGCAATAGCTGACACTCCCTGTGCATGGCACACTTTGTACTGGAAAACAGGAAGAGCCTGCGCCATGTGGCCAAGTGGATAGTACAGGCTTGAATGTCGCCACAATTATACTAAGAAAACTGTTGTAATGCCCAGACAGGGTTTGAACTATTTTTAGTTTAAAAATGAAGTTGGTGCTCCAAAAGAGGGGTGTTTATACAAATATGCTGATTTTTTTAAAGAAAAAATAATATATCAAATAGACAAGATATACTGATCCTGTGAGCAATAAGAAAGTTGTCGCTCTAAACTGTCAGTAGATGGTATTCTAGGGGAATTTTGTATTCCTTTCTAAAAACAGGAACTCAAAGTGCCACATCAAAACACTCAGGTTGTTAACTTTATTGTGCTTGTATCCCAATGATGTGTCAGCTGTCTAATATCGTTAAGACCAGAGGTCTCAAGGACGTAAAAGAGCCCACTGGTATATTACGTGAAAATACTTGCAAAAGAATTATAACAGGTGATATGGACTGTGTATATTATTTGGCTCATAGAGCCAAATAATCATATCATGATTACCTACCTAAATGTGTTTTCTCTATGATCCTCTGCTTAACAAAGGGTCATCTAAGGTATTACATCATTAAGCATGCACATTTCTTTTCGGGGTTTAAAAATCCATTGTTGTTCTGTGTTGAAGAGTTTCTTTTGTATGTCTGGACCATTGCTTAATTTCTTCAGGATGATACGCTCAAAATCACTTGGAGTATGATTTTTCAAAATGTAATGATTTTCAATTTTGTTGATGTCTGTCTGCATCTGATTGTCCTGTGGTGTTCATTTATCTTGTCCATCATTCCAAAGGAGGTCCAAACCTATGGCTATGGTGGACTTTGAGTAGGGAGCGTTTACTGGGCTGAAGAAGGTGGCTGTTTCCTGCTATCCCAGTGGAGTGTCTGTGGGGAAATAACATGGACACTTCTGCCTGGGCAAGTGTGGAAAGGGAACCAGCAATGCTGGGCTTCTGTGACTGTGTATGTGTGACAACTAGGGCATAAGCAGCCTTATAAGGAATTCAAGGGTCTATGAAGTCTAGAAGACTGACCCAAGTCCCTAGCAACAAGCGAAAGGGCAGGAAGTCTGGTCTGTCAGCTTCCCAGAGACCTCAGGCCTGAAGGGAGCCTACCCCGGAGGGGAAAGGCCTAGTGCCTAAAGAGGAGACTTTCCCTTTGAGAGACCTGCCTGAGTTGGCAGAACTTCAGGAGACAGGAGATCTCTCCAGAGATCACTTCTGCCAGGGACAAAGTAACTGTCTGACTATTAAAGGCCTCAGGCAATTGGCTGAAAGGTAAGAAAAGAGGGTTGACAGGGGTACCCATAAGAAATACTGTAAGGAGGATGTTCTGTATAAGGAGGCAAGGGACCTCAAACCAGGGGCAACTGGGCGAGTTCCTCAACAATACAGGGAATACCCCTTCAACCTAGCCCATTACATGCCTCTAGCTGGCCATCTGGGTAGATCAAAACCTGTGAGACGTGTGTCAGTCACTTTTATTGGCTACAGATGTTAAAGAAAATGAAGGAGTTCTTTCACTCCTGTGTTGCCTGTCAGAACAGTGGCAAGACAGGGGGTGAGCGAAAGGCTTCCCTAGCACCACTACTTGTGCGGGGACAACATTTCCCCTTGTGAGGGGAATAGACATTGTTGGCCATCAGACAAATTCAAGGAACAATTGTATCCCATTGATAGTGGACCAGAATGGCAGAATACATGAAAATGGCAACCAGGAATTTGGAGGGCAGCCAGGAGCTTGTTAAACACTGGTATGGCCAGAAATCCTCCTTAGTAGACCACCAACCAGGAAAGTTGGTGTGGGTTTTGGAACGTTTAGCTCCCATGGCCGTCCATGACAAGTGGACTAGGCCCTATCCTATTTTGGAAAAGAAAGGAGAAGCCACCTATCTTGTGGACCTAGGTACCCCTAGGACACCTCATAAGGTAATCCATATCAACTGGCTAAAACCACACTGTGACAGAGCAGACATTACCCTGCTCATTGTAACTTACTGTTAGGCAATGTCAAAGATTGGTCAGTGGATGGAGTATTCTTCTCCTTTACTTTGACAAAACAACAGCAAAGGGACTGTTACAATTTATTGAAACAGTTTGCTGGTATGTTTTCCTTGACCACAAGTCTGAAAGCTTGGTGTGTCCATGATGTGGACACAGGTAACAAGTTACCTGTCAAGAATAATATTTACAGGCTACAACGCCAGATAAAAGCTAGTGTCAAAGATGGGGTTATCAAGATGCCTGAGTTTGGGGGGATTGAGTCAGTCCAGTGGTGTTGTACCTAAGTCAAAGCCAAAAGATGGGGAACTTGAGATGAGATTCCTAGTGGACTACAGTGGCCTAAATGTAGCCACTGAGGCTGATGCTCACCTTATACCTAAAGGTAAAATAAGCAGGGGCTGCCAAGTACATAAGTATATTTGACGTGACTTCAGGGTACTAGCAGATAGCCCTCACTTAATAAACTAAGGAGTGGCATGCACTTTCCACTACTGTAGACTACATAAAATTTAAAGTGATGCCCTTTGGGTTGGAGATTCATTTTAAAGTGATGACCTTAGAGTTGGAGAAATCACCTCACATCGTTCAGAGATTGGTAAATAGAATACTTTCAACCTAGAAAATTTCAGAGTAGCCTATCTTGATAATTTTGCTGTATTCAGATCCACCTGGAGGATCATCAAGTCCACCTTAAAGAGGTGCTTCAGGTTCTGCAAAAGGCAGACTTGCCTATCAAGGTAAGCAAGTGCCAAACAGAGCAAGAGTCAGTGATATATGTGGCCCACCAAGTGAGTGGAGGCCATGTACAACCTCACCACACCATCTTGGCTCTGGAGACTCCTAAGACTCTGCCCCAGGTCATAGCTTGTCTTAGCTAACAGGAAATTACAGAATGTTTGTGAAGGGACATGCTACCATTGTGATACCAGTAACAGAACTAATTTCAAAGAAACAGTCCAAAAAAGCTATCTGGGCTTTGACACCCTAAAGGAGGCATTATGCTCAGCTCCTGTCCTAAAGGCATCTGATTTCAGTAAAGAGTTTATTTTCTATAAAGATGGTTCTGAACATGGACAGTTGTTTATTGTCAGTAAAGATGTTTCTGAACAGTGATGATAAATGATGGAGGCTGGGATCAATCAGATGCCTTCTTCAGTGGGCAGCTACTCCCAAGAGGTAGTGTTGCAGTAAAATTGAGAGAGAAGCCTTTGTTGTGGTTTGGTCCTTTAAGAAGCTGAGACCCTACTTATTTGATACTCACTTCAGAGTTTAAACTGACCACAGACCTCACAGGTGGTGTATGCAGATGAAAGGAGAGAACCCCAAACTGTTGAGGTGGCCCATTTACCAACAGGGTATAGACTTTACAGTTAAACACAACTGGAAGTGACCATGCCAATGCACATGGCCTTTCTTCCCTAACATTTCAAGAATTATCAGTGAATTGCTTATTACCTCTTGTCTGGAGGGAGGTCATGCAAGGAAATGCCTCTTTGTGCATGATCACCCCTAGTTTTTCGACCAACACTGCAAATTTTTCGACTCTGAATGTGCACAGAGGTCTGATAAAGAGAACTAAGTGTCAGTGCTCTGACTCTTTAAAGGTGTACATCTGATTGGTTCACCCACAATCAGCATAAGTTAATTTACATATAATTCCCTGATATATATAATCACGGGTACGCAGGGCCTGTAAGGGAAAGTGTTTCTTGTGGACTGCAGCACTTATTAAGCTTCCAGGAATGTGACAAAGCAAAGTGTGACTCCCAGTCTGCCATTGTTGGCTGGGAAAGCAGCTTTAAATGTAAACTCAACTCTCCCTTAAAATAAATGGCAAAGCCCAAATCTTCATTTTGAATATTTGTAAGTCATCCCTAGGGCAGGACTACTGAGACCAAAGCCAGAGTGCCTTATATTAAAAGTTGAACATGTGGGCCCATATTTATACTTTTGGTGCAAAACTGCGCTATTACAGTTTTGCATCACAAAATTTGCCACTGGCTTGCGTCATTCTAAAGCTTCTGTCAGGCACCAAATTTCTGGAATGGCGCACGCTGGGCTTAGCTTTGGCTAGCATCAAATATAAAAACGCTAGCTGGGTGGGGGTGGCGGTAGGGGCGAAGGGGGTTTTGTGTCACAAAATGCTGCTAGGCAGGATAAAGGCAAAAAAGAATGCAGCTAACCTGCCTTGCGTCATTTCCAGATGCACAACCATCCAAATTCATGACTCCTGTCTTAGATAGGAGTCATGCCGGTCAACCAAATGGCCAGCACAGGGGACCAGTGTTCAGTGCCATGCTGGGGGTCCCATGTTAGGGCCCCCAATGACACTTTTAAAACAAATTCCATAATACTTACCCATACTTACCCTACCTACCTAGGATGGGTCACCTGTCCTCTGGTATCCCTCTGGTGTGGATGGGGGTGTTCCTGGGGCTTGGAGTGGGCACCTGCGGGCCCATTCCTTGGTCTTTGACCATGGAAATGGGTCCACAGCTCCCGTACCTCCTGGTCTGACCCAGGCCTTAAATAATGGAGGTAAGCCAGGTTTGCACCATTATTTGGGTCCGCCTCCCACCCATGCGTCATTTTAGCACGGGGAATAAATATGGCCCTCCGGGGACAAGGTCATTTTTTGGATGGGAACGCCTACCTTGCATCTCATTGATGCAAGGTGGGTTGGCGCATGATAATGGCGATAACTCCAATATTTTGACACTAGACATGTTTAGCATCAAAATATAAATATGGAGTTAAGATTGCGCCGTATTTGCATCATAAAAATAATGCAAATTTGGCACAAGTAAAGTGTAAATATGCCCCGTAGCTCTTAACATACAAGTCCTGAGAGAAAAAAACATGCATTGTCATTTTTACCACAGAAAGGCTAGTAGCCCCATTGGCGAGTAGAGTTACATGCTGACAACTCAATGGGACTACTAAATAGGATGCTTCAAGGTATCAAAAGGATTGTTCTGTTAAACCAGACTTGATGCTCATGTCAAATTTAGTGTTATTTTTGCTGCCCCAAGTTTTCCAGTGATGAGTTACAGTTGCTGCCCACCAGACAGCCTTCAGCCCCACTGAGGGGAGGTATGCATTACTCTCAGGAAGGAACATTAAAGGACTGGCATTGGGAGGGGTGTGACTTTCCCCTTTCAGGAATGCCAAAAGATGAGCTTCAAAGAGGGAGCCACCTTTACAGGGCAAAGGGCGGACACACACAAGAGGGGCTACTCTTTTGTTCTTGCAGGCAGGTTGGCATCAAGGACAGAAAGTGTATGTAGCTCCCAAGCAGCCACATATCTGAGTTGGGCTAAGGAGCCCCACACACCAATAGAAAGGTTCTGCCATGCTGGGAGTGGGTAGAATGTGTATTGCACGATAGCTAGATGCCACACTTCACAAGAAGGCATCACTAGATGGGAAAGGACCTGGTAGCCCATTAGTTAGTTGGTTTCCACCACAAACGTCCTCCCCCCAAGGGCACTAACTGGTCACAAAAAGTGCCCCTCTGGTGCCTGGACCTCAGCTCATGGTAGTTCTGCAGGGTAGATCAAAGAAGGACTGCCCCACCATTCCTTGAGCCAAGCAAAGAGAGGTTGCACCAAGAATGGACTGCTCTTGCTTCTTCTTGGGCCAGCAGGGGAAGGACTGTTCCTGTAGTGCCCTGCTCATGAGAAAGTTGTCCCAAAGCCTCAGACAGAAGATGTAACTCCAAGAGTCTTATTTCTTTCCTATTCGGCTGTTTTGGCACTTCTCAATGCTTTACAAAAGTTACTTTTAATAAAGCTTGACTGATCAGAGCCACAGCTACCCAGGGTTATGCTAAGGTTTTTCAAACAAACCTGACTGGACCCAATAAATGTGGTGAGTTTATCACACTGTGAGGTCTCAGAAGCAGGCCATATAATAAATTGTTTTCCTCACACATCACACATGAATGGGTTCAGAATCTCAGTAAAGTATATGTCGGCAGTTTAGCAGACCATATATTTCCCCCTAACATATGGTCAATGAAGGATCTGTCACAGAGGATACACCCACTGTCTGACTACACACCCTCTGCATTTCAGATTGCAAAAATATCAACTTTCTGCTTCTTGGACCTGACCCTTTGTGTATGGCCATTCCCAAACCTTTTGCCTTCCTGCTCCTATTTTTCTGACCCTCTTTTGTTGGTTTTTGGACTCTGGGCACTTCATCACTGCTGATCAGTGTTAAAGTGCACGTGCTCTCTCCTTTAAACTTGGTATGAGTGGCTTACACCTGATTGGCACATTTAATTTACCTTTAAGTCTCTTATACAGTGGTAGCCCATATACCCAGGTCTTGTAAAATAAATGCCCTAGGTAGCCCTATGGGAAGGTAATTGTGTAGGGAAAAGGTAGGACATGTCCCTTCGTGTGTGACATGTCCTGGTAGAGACAAACAACCTATTTGGTTTTTCACTGCTGTGAGTGCTGCCTCTCTCATAGGTGTGCATTAGGAATTTCCTTATAAATGTCTGAATGGTAATTTCTGATCTATAAGGAGTAGCATGGGCATGTTTAGTATGTTTTGAATGGTAATGAGAAATTTTGCTTATTGGTGTAGGAGGATTTTTTATTACTGTTATAGACATGCCAGTTGTAGAATGTGGGCATTTCACTGTGCTTTGTAGCCTGACTTCCTTCCACATTGGGGTATAGTGACAGTTGGGCTTTGTACATACTTTTTAGACACCTATCACACAGGGAGAATAGAGGTGTAACAAGATTACATCTGCATACTGAATAATGTTCCTGGGCTGTGTTTTCGGGAGGTGAGGCACACATTTGTGTAGGCTGTGTTCTGCCATCACACAAAGGGCTTGTCTACCCCCTACTGATGTCAGGTGCCAGGTCTAGGATTCAAAGGGGGTGTTGTGCACTTCTGAATGTCTTTTGAAGTGCCCCCTTAGATCAAAAACTTTTTGAGTATTAGTACAGGTGTTGTACCCCATGTTTATAGACACTGCGTGTCACCCCCTGCCAGATGCTTCTGGCTCTACATGTTGCACCAGAGGACCGCTATGCTACCACAGGAAACCACCACTTGAACTTGCTTTGCTGTGCTGACATGCTTGGCTGCCAGTAAGACTGCCACTTTGCTGAGGGTACCAGTGCCTGATCTGCCTGCTGGAGCTTGGCTTTTGGTGCCCCCAGTGTTTTCCAGGGGCTCATGGGACTTCCCCCGTTCCTGTGAGGGGTGTTTTGGGTGTTTGCCAGGACCCTCTCCCCATTTCCAGTGTGTGTGTGTGTGAGGTCGGTGCTGCTCAGCCCTGCCAGAAGCGCAAGGTGAGCACCTCTATTCATCCCTGTGTCTGCCTGCACCTGTTGGCCCTGAAATTGAGGGTGCAGTGTGGTTCTCCACAATCCAGGAGGGCCGGGGAGAAAGAGAAGTCTGGCAGGGACCACCAACAATGTACAACAATGCGCAGCTGAACTGTGCTTCCCCTAGTGCCCAAGGGCACTAACAGGCACTCACTCCTGTAGTGGGAGTCTGGAGTGAGGCTGCTCCCGTGCATCTGTGTGGAGCTCACACCTCTGGGCCCATGATCAAAGAAGACACTTGGCTGACCTTCAGATGGTGGAGGCTGAGCTGCACGCCACCATCTCCCAGGATTGAGGAGCCCCAATGGTGACTAGGAGAGAGGGGGTTCTTCCCAACAGGTACCGCTAAGCTCCCCGTAAAGAGCCCTGAGGTTCACATCCATGCCGCGGCCCATTGTTTTGTGTATTTGCATACGCGGGGGACCAAGAGAGATTGCCCTACCATTGTAGGTGCCGTGTGTGTCTCCCTCCCTTCCCTTGAGGCCTGCCTCGTTGCATGGGCATTCCCTACACTGATAGCAGAACGTGGTGGCGACCCTCGATTGTGGTCCTGGATCCTCCTAGAATTATTTGAAATATAGTCACAAACAGTTAGGAGCACACCTGCCTAACATCCCAGCAAATGATCAGCCCCATTGCATCATGATAAATATAGTTTCCTCAAAAAACGAACTCCGTTAATTTTAAATATTTCACCTCTAAATAGGTGCAGCCTTTGCTGTGCATCTCTGGACACATATATGTGTTTCTGGGTTAATCCCTTCTTCAGCAGAGAACAAATAAAGAACATTTGCGGGGTGCTGGAAATGCTGCCATTAATCATCCGGTTTCAATACCTCTTCACTGGCATGCCGGTGCCTGCTCCAGAGCTCGTCAGCCCAGTGGCTCAAGGGAGCCTTTTTAAAGTCACAAACAGTTAGGAGCACACCTGCCTAACATCCCAGCAAATGATCAGCCCCATTGCATCATGATAAATGTAGTTTCCTCAAAAAACGAACTCCGTTAATTTTAAATATTTCACCTCTAAATAGGTGCAGCCTTTGCTGTGCATCTCTGGACACATATATGTGTTTCTGGGTTAATCCCTTCTTCAGCAGAGAACAAATAAAGAACATTTGCGGGGTGGTGGAAATGCTGCCATTAATCATCCGGTTTCAATACCTCTTCACTGGCATGCCGGTGCCTGCTCCAGAGCTCGTCAGCCCAGTGGCTCAAGGGAGCCTTTTTAAAGTCACAAACAGTTAGTTAGTTCCAGCACCCCGCAAATGTTCTTTATTTGTTCTCTGCTGAAGAAGGGATTAAGTAGGTTTGGGTTTTAGATAGAAATCAATGGAGGGACCATGGGGGTCACTCAGGCGATGCAGGCAGGGCACAGGGGGGATTCTCAGACCAGCCACTGACTGGGCAATGATGAGGGCCGTCTGCTGGTCACTCCTGCACCGGTAGTCAGTTTCTCTCAGGCCTGGGGGCTGCGGATGTAGTGCTTCTTCCAGATGTCGGGTTCTTTGTTACTGGGAAGTGGCGATCAGGGAGAGCCTTTAGATTCTCTGTGCAAGCGTCTCTGTGGGTGTGCAGGGAGGTCGTCTCAGGGTGTCCACATCGTGGGAGTCGCCTGGGGTTACTCACTGCAGTGTTGGTTCTTCTGGACATGGGCCGGGGGCGATGGGTGCAGAGTGTTGGGGACTCACACTTCCGGAGTGAGGCTGGAGTCCCTTTAAAGATGGTTTCTTCTTTGTAGATTAGACAGAGAAACTATCCATGGGAGTTTCTTGGTCCTTTGGGTTGCAGGGCAGTCCTCTGAGTCTGCAGAGGTCACTGGTCCCGCTGGATGCGTTGCTGTTGCAGGTTCTTTGAGTCTGGCGCCAGGCCGGTAGGGCTGGGGCCAAGTCAGTTCTGGTCTCTGTCGTTTCTGCAGGGCTTTCAGGTCAGCAGTCCTTCTTCTTGTTTCAGGTCATCAGGAATCTGGTTTCCTCGGTTCAGGGTCACCCCTAAATACTCAATGTAGGGGTGTGTTTAGGGCTGGAAGGCAGTAGCCAATGGGTACTGTCCCTTAGAGTGGCTACACCCTCCTTTTGCCTCCTCCCTGTGGGGAGGGGTGCACAACCTTAATCCTATTGGGGGGAATCCTCCAAAGCAAGGTGGAGGATTTCGCAAGGCATGGGGTCACCTCAGCTCAGGACACCTTAGGGGCTGTCCTGGCTGGAGGGTGACTCCCCCTTGTTTTTCTCAGTATCTCCTACTGACTTGCTGCTAAAAGTGGGGACTGTGTCCAGGGGGGCGGGCTTCCCCACTAGCTGGAGTGCCCTGGGGTGCTGTAACACCAGGCTTGAGCCTTTGAGGCTCACCGCCAGGTGTTACAGTTCCTGCAGGGGGAGGTGTGAAGCACCTCCACCCAGTACAGGCTTTTTTCCTGGCTGCAGAGTGCATAAAGGCACTCCCTCCATGTGGGTAGAAACCCATCTTGATGTGGCAGGCTGGCAGAAACTGGTCAGCCTAGCACTAGTAGTTGGGCTGGTATACAGGGGGCATCTCTAAGATGCCCTCTATGTGCATTTCTCAATAAATCTACACTGGCATCAGTGTGGATTTATTGTCCTGAAAAGTTTGATACCAACCGTCCCAGTATTCAGTGTAGCCATTATGGAACTGTGGAGTTCGTGTTTGACAAACTCCCAGACCATATACTCTTTATGGCTACCCTGCACTTACAATGTCTAGGAATTGACTTAGACACTGTAGGGGCATAGTACTCATGCAGCTATGCCCTCACCTGTGGTATAGTGCACCCTGCCTTAGGGATGTAAGGCCTGCCAGAGGGGTGACTTACCTATGCCACAAGCAGTGGGTTGTAGGCATGGCACCCTGAGGGAAGTGCCATGTCGACTTAGGTGGTCATTACAACCCTGGTGGACGGTGTTAAAGCGGCGGTAAGACCGCCAACAGGCCGGCGGTAAAAGAATAGCAGTTACGACTGTGGCGGAAACCGCCAACAAAGACAGCTACTTTAACACTCCGACCGCCACGGCGGTAAAAACAAACAGCGCAGCGGTCACCGCCAACAGACAGGCGGGAGACAATGTACCGCCCACACTATTATGACAGGCCAATCCGCCACCGTTTCCGGGGCGGATTCACCGCGGATAAAAACACTGCAGAAACAGGAATTTAGAAGGCAAAACGCTCACCTCTACACACTCCACGAGGAACGAGGACACCATGGAACCGGAACTCCAAATCCTACCTACGATAGTCTTCCTGCTCCTCTACCAGGAGCACGAACGCGGGCGGCGAAGACTACGGTGAGTACTGCAACTACGACACAGGGGAGGGGGGAGGCAAAAAACAGGGACACACACACGCAACACCCCCACCCTCACCCACTACAACACACACACTAATGCATATCAATACATCACAGTTACACTCCTCAAAACACCCCAGGAAGAATGCAAAGACCAAAGAAAATGAGTGTATTACAAACAAGTAGGCAGAAATATATATATATATATATATATATATATATATATATATATATATACACCATGTACAAAATATATACCAGGCATAGTAGTCCCGGTACTGCACAAAGAAAGTCGGTGGAACACTGGGACCACACGGTATTGGCGAGGCCCACACAAGATCCCCGATCATGACGGAGAGAACACTGCAGGGGCATCATACAGCAACAAAACAGGCACCTCAGGGGGAGGGAAAGGGGGGCACCTCAGCCGCTTGAGTGCATGACGCCAAATCCAAGAGGGGGCCACATGCCCACTGTTCCGTCCTGGGGAGTGCAAAACCACAGTCTCTCAAGTCTCAGAAGTGGGTGGGTTGCCCACTGTTCAGTCCTGGGGAGTGCAAAGCCACAGTCTCTCAAGTCTCTACAGTGGGTAGTTAGCCCACTGTTCAATCCTGGGGAGTGCAAAGCCACAGTCTCTCAAGTCTCTACAGTGGGTGGCTTGACCACTGTTCAATCCTGGGGAGTGCAAAGCCACAGTCTCTCAAGTCTCGACAGTGGGTGGTTTGCCCACTGTTCAATCCTGGGGAGTGCAAAGCCACAGTCTCTCAAGTCTCTACAGTGGGTGGTTTGCCCACTGTTCAATCCTGGGGAGTGCAAAGCCACAGTCTCTCAAGTGGGTAACAGTCTCCACTGGTTCTGGAGGGGCATGGTGCCCAGAGTGCTTCATCCTGTGAAGGACAGAGGTAGTGGATGGATGTCTCCACTGGTTCTGGAGGGGGACTGGTGCCCAGAGTGCTTTATCCTGTGAAGGTCAGAGGTAGTGGATGGATCTCTCCACTGGTTCTGGAGGGGGACTGGTGCCCAGAGTGCTTTATCCTGTGAAGGACAGAGGTAGTGGATGGATCTCTCCACTGGTTCTGGAGGGGGACTGGTGCCCAGAGTGCATCACTCACCCCGTGACAGACCCAGTTGCGTCAGTGCCCCTGCCGCTCATGGGCTAGCAGTGCTTGAGTTGGCGGTGCCCTGTTCAGCGGTGCTTGAGTTGGCAGTGCCTTGTTCAGTGGGGCTTGAGTTGGCGGTGCCCTGATCAGCGGTGCTTGAGTTGCCAGTACCCTGTTCAGCGGTGCTTGAGTTGGCGGTGTCCTGTTCAGCGGGGCTTGAGTTGGGGGTGCCCTGTTCAGCGGAGCTTGAGTTGGCAGCGCCCTGTTCAGCGGGGCTTGAGTTGCCGGTGCCCTGTTCAGAGGGGCTTGAGTTGGCGGTGCCCTGTTCAGCGGTGCTGGGCTTGAATTGGCGGTGCCCTGTTCAGCAGTGCTTGAGTTGGCGGTGCCCTGTTCAGCGGGGCTTGAATTGGCGGTGCCCTGTTCAGCGTGGCTTGAATTGGCGGTGCCCTGTTCAGCGGTGCTTGAGTTGACGGTGCCCTGTTCAGCGGGACTTGAGATGGCGGTGCCCTGTTCAGCGGTGCTTGAGTTGGCGGTGCCCTGTTCAGCGGGGCTTGTGCTGGTGGTCCTTCATGGCCCAGCGGGGCTTTTGCTGGCAGTCATTCATGGCCCAGCGGGGCTGGTGCTGCCTGTCCTTCATGGCTGCGGGGCTGGTGCTGCCGGTCCTTCATGGCCCAGCGGGGCTTTTGCTGGCGGTCCTTCATGGCCCAGCGGGGCTGGTGCTGGCGGTAGCCTCCTGGGCAGCTGGGCTGGGGCTGGCGGTGGCCTCCTGGGCAGCTGGGCTGGGGCTGGCAGTGGCATCCTGGGCAGCTGGGCTAGTGCTGGCGATGGCCTCCTGGGCAGCTGGGCTGGGGCTGGGGCTGGCGGTGGACACCTGGGCAGCTGGACTGGGGCTGGCGGTGGCCTCCTTGGCAGCTGGGCTGGGGCTGGCCTCCTGGGCAGCTGTGCTGGGACTGGCGGTGGCCTCCTGGGCAGCTGGGCTGGTGCTGGCAGTAGCCTCCTGGCCAGCGGGGATGATGGCGGTCTTCTCCGCTGTGCAGCTTTTCCCAGACTTGCCGGGTTTCTTGTGGCCCTTCCCCACCTTGGAAGGTATCACAGCTGACTCCACACTCCCACCGGGACCCCTGGGAGCGGCTTTGGTGGCTGGAGTCTTCCCCCTCTCCCTCCGGGCACTGGCCAACTTCTGATGCTTCACAGGTGGGGGACTGTCTGTGCTGTGGCTCCGTGCCACTCTGACTGTCCTGGTGGCCGGTGCACTCCACATACCGGTGACTACAGGCACCACTGGTGTCGGAGATGTTTTGGCTGAGGTGCTACTTCGGGACCTATGAGATGGTCGGGGTGGGGGAGGTGTGGGAAAAAGGTCAAGGGTGGACAGGAAACGTTTTTTGGACACACTGGGATGGGTAGCTGGAGGGGGTTTGGGAGTGGAGGAAGAGGTGGTGGTAGTAGGAGGTGTTCGTTTGGTGACTTTGGGTGAAGGTGTATGCGGTGGAGGCTGTCGTGAGGTGGATGGCTGTTGGGTGGGGGTGTGCTTGCGTTTGTGTATCTTGAGAAGGGGCGTCACAGACACACTGGGAGAGGACACAGGGGACGTGTGAATGGTAGTGATGGGTGGTGACTGAACGTGAGCGGGGTGTGCTGGTGGGTGTGCTGGTGAGGGACGTAGTGGCTGTAGAGGTAGTGCATGCAGGTGTGAATGTAGACGAGACTGGGAGGGAGGAGGGAGATGACGAGTAGGGGGACACAGTGGAGTCGGTGGATGTTGGTGTGTCTGCATGTGTGTGTTGCTTGCATGAGTGCCTGTGGGATGTGTGGTGCTTATGTTTGCCTGAGTTCCCCTTGTGTGTTGACGTGTGTGCAGGCTGGTCTGATGGTGTGCTTGGGATAGGCAGAAGTACAGGGGATTGGGTCTGGGTGGAGGAAGTTGGAGGGGGGAGGCTATAGACCGGGACAATGGCAGCCATCAGTGCTGAGGCCAGAGTTTGAAAAGCTCGGTGAAGAGCCGCCTGACCAGAATGAATGCCCTCCAGGAATGCATTAGTTTGTTGCAAATGCCTTTCTACACCCTGGATGGCATTCAAAATGGTAGACTGCCCAACAGTGAGGGACCTGAGGAGGTCAATGGCCTCCTCACTGAGGGCAGCAGGGGTGACTGGGGCAGAGCCTGAGGTGCCTGAGGCGAAGGTGATGCCCACCCTCCCTGGTGAGTGGGCACGGGGCGAAGGCTGAGGGGCTGCTGGGAGGGTGGTGCTGGTAGTGGGGGTGGCGGCTGTACCTGTAGATGAGGGGGCACAGATGTTGACGCCACCACAAGGGAGCTCCCATCAGAGGACGAGTCTGTGTCGCTGGTGTCAGCTCCTGTCCCCGCCATGGAGTTCCCCTCGCCTTCCGTCCCACTGGTGAATTCCGAGTCCGTAGTCTCGCCCTCCAGGGCCATGTGGGATGCAGCTCCCTCGTGCTCCGGTGCCACTGCTCCTCCACCTGATGATGCTAATGCACACAAGAACAGGGAGACCACAAAAAGGGGAGGGGGACAACAGAAGAAAGACATGTTGAGTGCATGGAATACCGATACCGTTGGCGGACACGACAGGCACAGAAGCCCCCTGCACGACGCCGCGCTCTTGGGCTCAATTCCTGGGAAATAGCGTACAAGGCTATGGACGACATCTGCACACATAGATGACACAGGGGCATGAATAGCTGTACTTGGCACTCTACAGAGGTGGGCTAGGGTACCACATGGCCTGCCTTATGGAGGGGCCTTGTCTACGGAACTCGCCCTGGCCTAGGGAAACCCACGGCCCTCCTCTCCCACCCAGACAACTCCACTGCACACAAAGTCAGCAGAATGAGAGTGTACTCACCCCCTTGTATCTGCTGTGATGCCCTCAAGCGCCCATCCAACTCCGGGTAGGCCACCGCCATGATCCTGAACATCAGGGGGGGTCATTGTGTGACGGGCACCCCTCCCACGTTGGGAGGTCATCCCCAGCTGAGCCTCCGCCGTCTTCTTGCTCCAGCGGCAAATGTCCTCCCATCTTTTACGGCAGTGGGTGCTCTGTCTGTGGTAGACCACCAGGGTCCGGAAGTCCTTGGCGATGGCACGCCAAATATCTTTTGTCTGATGGGCGCTGACCTACATGAAATGTACAGGGGAAGGAGAGAAGTCATTACCAACTGCACCGTCAAAGTGATTGGCCCCCATCCCTACCCTTGCCATGTGGCACATGCATTCACCGTCTTTCATGCACGCAGCACTCTGCCCCCTTCTTTCTTACATCCAGCCCTCTCCACACAGGCATGGCCCATACAACATGCTCCCTGTGTACTTACCTGTTTGTCTGGAGGACCGTAGGGTAGCGTGTACTGAGGGAGGACCCCATCCACGAGCTTCTCCAACTCCTCCGATGTGAAGGCAGGGGACCTTTCCTCAGACGCATGAGCCATTGTCTCTTCCAGACCGAGGTCACAGCAGCACTTGCAGTGTAGGTCCTCTCCTGTCGAAGGTCAGGTATCGAGTGATTGAACAGATAGAAAATGGTGGTCACGTCCGCGGCGGTGCGTACCGTCACCGCCGGCTTACATCGTCATTGGCTCCTGGGACCTATAGGGTCCAATGTTAACCAATACAGCATTGTGCCGCGGTCTTCTGGATCAAAATAGTGTATTAGCAATTACAGTGACAAAATGTTTTTTAAATAGTAATGTCAACATACCTATGTCACACAGCTCTAGTCCATGAGGAATCTAAGCAGATGTCACACAGTGGGACCCACATCTGTGAAATCGTAAGGGAAAGTGACAACTCAGTGACCATACACTGGGTGAAAACGAAAGACAGGAGAGAGGTAGTAGTGGCAAAGTACATGTAGTAGGCAGGTTTGTCTTCCTACCTGTGTCTCACTGGAAATATTGCAGGATCACTGAGTCCCTGTTCTGCATGTCTTCTTCCTCTGCCTCATCACTGTCCACAGGCTCCACAGCTGCAACAACACTGCCATCTGGACCATCCTCCTGCAGAAAAGGCACCTGGCATCACAAAGCCAAGTTGTGAAGCATACAGCAGGCCACAATGATCTGGCACACCTTCTTTGGTGAGTAGAATAGGGATCCACCTGTCATATGGAGGCACCTGAACCTGGCCTTCAGGAGGCCGAAGGTCCGCTCCATCACCCTCCTAGTTCGCCCATGGGCCTCATTGTAGCGTACCTCTGCCCTTGTCCTGGGATTCCTCACTGGGGTCAGTAGCCATGACAGGTTGGGGTAACCAGAGTCACCTGCAAATGGCGAGGGGCAACTGTTAGACATGCACTAACCTGGAGGGATAACCCCAGACCCAGACAACCATTCCCACTGACTAGCTTCCAGGTGCTCACCTAATAGCCATACACAGTGCCTCTGGAGTTGACCCATCACATAAGGGATGCTGCTATTCCGCAGGATGCAGGCGTCATGCAGAGAGCCAGGGAACATGGCATTCACATGGGAGATGTACTGGTCTGCCAAACATACCATCTGTAAATTCATAGAATTATAACTCTTCCGGTTTCTGTAAACTAGCTCCATCTTCCTAGCTATGGAGGTGTGCTGCACCTGTGCTCCGAATAGCTGTGGCTCTACCCGGACGATTTCCTCCACCATGACCCTGAGCTCCTCCTCCGAGAACCTGGGGTGTCTTTGCCGTGCAATGGGGTGGTGTAGGTGATGTGTGGGGTGGAGTGTGTGGTGATAAGTGGGGTGATATGTAGTAGTGTTTTGTGTGAGGTGCGTGGAAGTTGGGTGGGTGATGGTGTTGTGTGCCTGTGTATGCTGTTGTTCTTACTGGTGGTCTCTCTCTGACCTTCTTTCTGTATTTTTTGTTGTAGGGGTTTGTGGGTGATGTGGGTGTGTGTTTTATATTGTATTGGGTGTGTGGGAGTGGTGTGTGTATGTGTATCAGGTGTGTGTATTTTGAATTGTCCAATGTGGCTGTGTTTTGTAAATATGTGTGTATTTTGAGCGTGGCGGTGTCTACCGCCAATCGAATACCGCGGTTGAAAGACCGCCACGTGGATTCGTGGGTCATGATAGTGTGGGCGTATTTCTGTTTGCGTGACGGTGAAGGTTTTGTTTTCGCCAGTTTATCACTGACCTTTGGTGTGGCGGACTTGTGTGGGTGTCTGACTTTTGGCGGATTCCGAGATGTGGGTCATAATAGCTGTGGCGGAATTCCGCGGCCGCGGCGGTGTGTTGGCGGTCTTCTGCACGGCGGTAAGCACCTTTTACCGCCAATGTTGTAATGACCGCCTTAGTCTTTTTCTCCCCACCAGCACACACAAGCTGTGAGGCAGTGTGCATGTGCTGAATGAGGGGTCCCCAGGGTGGCATAATACATGCTGCAGCCCTTAGAGACCTTCCCTGGCTACAAGGCCCGTAGTAACGGGGTACCATTAACAAGGGACCTGTCTGTGTGCCAGGGCTGTGCCAATTGTAGAGACAAAGGTACCGTTTTAGGGAAAGCACCTGTGCTGGGGCCTGGTTAGCAGGGTCCCAGCACACTTTCAAACATAACTAGCATCAACAAAAGGCAAAACATTAGGGGGTAACCAAGCCAACAGTGGCATTTTCCTACAATGTTGCTTCTAATAAACCAGCCCAAGCACTACAGTCATACCTTGGGATAATAGGGGGCATATTTAATAGCCCCTACATAACCTTAGCGCAGCCATAGCATCATAGCATAATTTTTTTCTTGCTAAGGTGGTGCTAAAGTAGCTTTTTCCCTGTGCCATATTTACAAAGTGGCACAATACTTGCATTGCGCCACTTTATAAACTCTTGCGCCACTTTATGCATGCGCCAAGCATAATGTATGCAAGGGAGGCATTCTGGCGCTAGGAGGCCTGCAAAAATGGCGCAGTGAAACTTAGACGTTTTCACTGTGCCCTTTTCGGCATATTTGTTACTGTCTGCTCAGAGCAGGTGCTAAAACAACACACCCATAGAAACATATGGGCCTCCTTGCACTTTGCTACACTAGCAACAACATTTTCAATGCTAGTGTAGCAAAGCGCCACAATAGCGTCAAAAATGTTGACGCTATTATACTAACTACCACCATGACTCACCCTTTGATAGATACTACGCACTCATGATGTCACTAGGTGCTGGCAGGGGGGGTAGAAAAAGTGGCACATCATAGCTGATGCGCCACTTTTTCTTAAATATGGGCCTAAGGGTTTAAGTCATGTTCTGTGCTGCGGTAGCATGGTGGAGTTTAATGTTTTTCACTCTAGAGAAGATTCTTTCAAATGGATTTTAAAGAACGAATTGACTGTTGATGGAAATAACTTAAGTCTTTTTAAGTCAACTTCATTGGAGCACTAGCCACTTTGGAAATTCCATTTGAATATATAATGACCTTGCAATATAATTACTTGAATCTTGCTTTGAAAAGATCATTTCTCAAGAATAGTTTTGTTGATATTGGTAAAAACAATGTACACCATGATATGTATTCTCATGACAACAAACTTGCATCACAGTTGTTGATTGGACCCGATGTGACCTTCTCATCAACCCAGAGTCAGAAATATGTGCTCAGACAAGCCCTGGTACCTAGGCCTTTAGCAACTGATTGTCAGTGCTGTGACAGATCAAGGTGGAGTGACACGTAGCCTGTAGATAAATGTATGAACAGCAAAAACCCAGATCGATCCCCCTGATAGGCAGCAACATCACAATAGTTACAGGAGATTGGCCCCCAATTACACACATTTGGCTAGAGTGGTGCACGTTCCTAAAAACACCATAAAAGTTTCATGCCACATGAATTTAGGACCACTTAGCCAATCAGAACAGAACACACACAACATACAGTGATCACGCACTGCTCATGCCGGACATCTGGGCATGTTTCCTACTGGCTCACAATATGTGCATGCAAGTTTGAGATCCACCTGTCCACTTTATTAGATGGCCAGATTCATGACTCCATGACTAGGCCCGGATTCCTTTCTCCAAAGAATGCATAGAATTGTTTTATGACCTTTCAAGAATTGTATATAATGTTGCTCACTCTGTAACTTTGGGAGACAGTCATCAGACACCGATTCTGTGCTTCTATCCTGGCAGCTGCATTTAATTAAACCAGCTGTTCCTGTTTTGCTAAACACCGCTTGTCTTTCATTTTTTTAGGGTAAATCCACATTCGACCAACAGTCTTAAAATGGACAAGATATATTGCATCCGTCTTAAAAGGTGTAGCATCATTTTAACTACACTCCTGTCAAGAATGGCACAATTATTATACTTATTGTTATCTTCTGAAAATTGTATTAAAAGAATTATGTTTTAACTGAGAGAAGAGAGACTGCAGCAGCTTTCCTAGAGGTCCATGTATGTGTACGCTCTGCAGTACTGGAATACAGGAGTTAAATCATATTCTTTTTATATACACATATGTTGGGCAGCTCTGTGCTAAATATTTAGGCTCCTGCTTTCGGCTCTTTAACTCCTTCGCTGCCAGGCCTTTTCCCTCTCTTGTGCCAAGCTTTTTTTTTTGCTATTTGGGGTAGTTCGCCCTTAGTCTCTCAAAGTTTTGTCCCCATAAGCTATCCATGCTAAATTTGTATCCTTTTTTTCCAACATTCTGGGGATTCTAAAGGTACCCAGAATTTGTGGGGTCTGCTGGAGGAGACCAAGAAATTAGACAAAATACAGCTAAAATTAGATTTTGGGTGGGGAAAATGGGAAAAAAGTGCTGCAGAAAAACATGTGTTTTTTCCCCTGCAAATGGCATCAACAAAAGGTTTACAGCACTAAAATCACCATCTTCCCAGCTTTCAGGAACAGGCAGACTTGAGCTGAAAACCACATTTTTCAACACATTTTATGCATTTTACTGAGACATAATCCATTTTTACTATTTGTTGTGCTTTCGGCCTCCTTCCAGTTAGTGAGAGAAATTGATATGAAACCAATGGTGGATCCTGGACAGCTAAACATTTCGGAAAAGTAGACAAAATTCTAATTTCAGCAAGAGATCATCTGTGTAGATTCTTCAAATTTTTTCCATGTAAAGTAACAGTTGAAATAAAAAATATTGAAATGGAGTTGAAAAAGACAGCCATTTCTATCCATGTTTTCTTCTATAACTTTTCCAGCTCTGACAGATTTTTAAAAGAAATATCCCGTTACATCTGCTGGACCCTTCTAGTTGCGAAGACATATAGGGCTTGTAGGTTCATCAAGAGACCAAGATATCCAAAGCTAATAAATGAGATGCACCTTGCAATGGGTTTTCATCCAAAACATAACATGGACACGTCATTTTTCTAATGAAAACAGACATGTTTTTTGCAAAGTGCCTTGCTGTGGAGTTTGGCCTCTAGCTCAGTCAGCACTTAGGGAAACCTACAAAACTCACACATTTTTCAAAAGTAGACACCTGGGGGAATCCAGAATGAGGTGACATGTGGGGCTCCACCAGGTTCTGTCATCCATAATCCTTTGCAGACCTCAAAGTTTCTCTAAAAAAACACTTTTTCCTCATATTTCAATGATGCAAAGTTCTGGAATCGGAGGGGAGCCACAGACTTCCTTCCATCCAGCATCCCCCAATTCTCCTGGTAAAAATGGTACCTCACTTGTGTGAGTAGGCTGAGTGCCCGCAACAGGAAATGCCCCAAAATAGATCATAGACACATCAAAAAGATCTATTGCTAAAGTACATGTTTTTGCAAGGGAGCACCTACGTTTTTGGAACCGGGCTCGGTGGTCATCTAGGGAAACCTACCAAACCCAGACACTTTTGAAAACTAGACACCCAGTGAAGTCTATGGAGTTGTGGTTTGTGTGGATCCCCCAATTTTTTCTTACTCGGAATCCCCTGCTAACCTCTAATTTAGCTAAAAACTGACATTTTCCATACATTTCTGTGAAAGATCAACACGCCGGCACAAATTTACAACCACCCATCATTGCAGAAAATATAGCCGTTGCCATCAAAGGACTAGTAGACCAATATGAAGACAATGACAGCTTCCTCATCAGCCCCATCAAAAGAGTTAAACCTATGAACTTCTTCAACTCTTCCTGATTTGTGGGATTCCACAGGGTAGCTCTAGAGTGTGGCCTAACTCTGGCACTGTTCCCTCAAATACGGTTCAGCATACAAATTAGTCTGTTGAACAATCTCTTCCAAAAATACATTGGGCCTGATTCTAACTTTGGAGGACGGTGTTAAACCGTCCCAAAAGTGGCGGATATACCACCTACCGTATTACGAGTTCCATAGAATATAATGGACTCGTAATACGGTAGGTGGTATATCCGCCACTTTTGGGACGGTTTAACACCGTCCTCCAAAGTTAGAATCAGGCCCTTTGTCCTTAAACAACTGAAAGAAATTGATACACAAAAATTTTTCTGTAATCACTACACCCTGAGAGACCAATAAAGGCAGGCAATGCTGGCTGCTCCATGCTTGGGGCAACCCAGAGTTCAGGTCTTCCAATGGGAAGCCTTTCAGCCCCAGGCTGCTGCACTATTGGCACATCAGTGTCCTCTTCTAAAACAGGCACTTCATCTGCACTGAGAGTGGCTTCCTCATCAGATGATTTCTCTCGGACCGAAAATTCACCCCGGATGTTATAGTTGTTCTGTTGTTGTCTTCTAAGGGTACTAAGAGCCTGGTTTAGGTTTTGGCAGATGGTATACTCCGTCACAACTGTGACGGATATCCCATGTGCCATATTATGATCCTCAAAGTATATAATGGGATCGTAGTATGATGGATGGGATAGCTGTTATGTTTGTGATGGAGTATTCCCCTCCACTAACACCTAAATCAGGGCCTAAATCACTAAAGTCTTTGACTGACCAATGTAAAGGACACTTTATCCACATACTGAGCTAAAATTGTGCAGATTAGGGGGGTGATTCTGATATTGGCGGGCGGCGGGAGCCGCCCGCCAAGCGGGAACCGCCAGAAGACCGTACCGCGGTCGAAAGACCACAGCGGTCATTCTGGGTTTCCCACTGGGCTGGCGGGCGACCGCCAAAAGGCCGCCTGCCAGCCCAGTGGGAAACAGCCTTCCCACGAGGACGCCGGCTCAGAATTGAGCCGGCGGAGTGGGAAGGTTTGACGGGTGCAGTGGCACCCGTCGCGTATTTCAGTGTTTGCATAGCAGACACTGAAATACTTTGTGGGGCCCTCTTACGGGGGCCCCTGCAGTGCCCATGCCATGGGCACTGCAGGGGCCCCCAGGGGCCCCGCGGCACCCCCTACCGCCATCCTGTTCCTGGCGGGTCTCAGATGGCGGTAGGGGGTGTCAGAATCCCCACCAAGCCGCCATGGAGGATTCTCAAGGGCAGCGGAAAGTCAGCGGTACACCGCCGACTTTCCGTTTCTGGCCGCGGCTGAACCGCTGCGGTCAGAATGCCCAGCGGTGCACCACCAGCCTGTTGGCGGTGCTACCGCGGTCATTCGCCCTGGCGGTTTTTACCGCCAGGGTTAGAATGACCCCCTAGGTCTTTTGCCTGAAAGAAGAGTTATTTTTCTTTTGAAGACATTGAAACGTGCTTTTTGTGAGACCCAAATAGTGACTTCTCTTCTCACTTACACTCCATAATGGATATAAGGTGGAATTTGCACTATGAAAAACAAGTGAATTAGTATTATTAACAAACTTGACCCAAAGGTATACTTTGCATACATTTCAAAATTTTCACTCAAAACAGAAGAGAGGCACAGGTCACTATCTATCTATCTATCTATCTATCTATCTATCTATCTATCTATCTATCTATCTATCTATCTATCTATCTATCTATCTATCTATTTATCTATGGTTTTGGACAGTGGACTCTGAGCTGCACCAAAGTTCCTTGTAATAACCGTCTGTAGGTCTCTAGGTACTTTGACTCCTGAGGTAATGAACTGGACCCAATGTCCATTTCTGTGGACTCTCTTTTTGGCAGGGTATGGTAGTTCAGTCAGTAAGAATAGTAAGGATTTTGCCCAGTTTATTTTTAAGCCCAAACTGTTGCTAAAGTGAACGATTTCCTGTAGAACTGGAGAAAGGTTTGTAGCTGGTTCTCTGACTTACAAAAGTAGATTATTCACATGCACAGATATAATCAACCAGTTTCTTGGAAACCTTAAATCTCTATGGCCATGTCTCTCTCTCACCACACACACAGCAAGGGCTCTGCCAACAAGGTATGTACTAGCGGGGAGACTGGGCATTCCTGCCGGTACCTCTTCTATTCACCATGGGCTGAGACTCCTGATTGTTTATGCAAATATAAAAGTTTAGTTAATCAAAGACATTTTTCACTGACTCCTTGGCCCATATTGATGCTTTTTAGCGCTGCATTTGCATAATTTTTTGACACAGAAGCAGTACAAACTTACAAAATACAATTATATTTTGTACGTTTTCACTGCTTTTGCATCAAAAAATGGCGTAAATGCAGTGCTGAAAAAGTACAAATATGGGCCCTAGTTTGCAAACATAAATTCCCAATCAAGCAAATCAAAGTCCTTTTCAGCATCTAGAAGGGGAGAAACAACCTGGACATCAAGCTGCGCAACTGCACCAAAAAAATCCTGAGATAAATCCCAATTGTTCAGGTAGTACTAGGAATGGCAGGAACACACTGAGGGCCTCATTATGACCCTGGCGGGCGGCGGAGGCCGCCCGCCAGGATCCCGCCCTCCAAATTACCGCGCCGCGGTAAAAAGACCGCGGCGGGTATTACGAGTTTTCCCCTGGGCTGGCGGGCGGTTCCAGTAAAACCGCCCGCCAGCCCAGGGGAAAACGACCTTCCCACGAGGATGCCGGCTCGTAATCGAGCCGGCGGAGTGGGAAGGTGCGACGGGTGCAGTGGCACCCGTCGCGTATTTCAGTGTCTGCAAGGCAGACACTGAAATACTTTTCGGGGCCCTCTTACGGGGGCCCCTGCCGTGCCCATGCCATTGGCATGGGCACGGCAGGGGCCCCCAGGGGCCCCGCGACCCCCCCTACCGCCATCCTGTTCATGGCGGCTTTCCCGCCATGAACTGGATGGCGGTAGGGGGGGTCAGAATCCTCATGGCTGCGGAGCGCGCTCCGCAGCCATGGAGGATTCCAAAGAGCAGCGGAAAGTCAGCGGGAGACCGCTGACTTTCCGCTTCTGACCGCGGCTGAACCGCCGCGGTCAGAATGCTCATTGGAGCACCGCCAGCCTGTTGGCGGTGCTCCCGTGGTCGGTGGCCCTGGCGGCCACCGGCCGCCAGGGTCAGAATGACCCTCTGAGTCAGTTAGCTAATATTTTGACTAAGTGCACAGTGTTGTTTAATGGCACCATAAAAGAGATTTTTGTGTAATGTCTAGCCTATCGGACCACAAAGTGAGAAAGTGGTTTTGATGTCGACCACGAGTGATATTGGCACTATCTTGTTAGATTCAGTTAAAGGTTTCAGTAATGTAAATCAGAGCTCAACCCCTGGTAGCTATGGCACAGAGCAGACAGGGTTTGCTTCGAGAAAATGTGTAAATCATTTAGGAATACCGGAACAGTTAAAATATCAAAAACACACCACTCCAGTTTATTAATATAGAGGAAAATGTAATCAACAAAATTACATTAAGTTCCAATAGGGGATCTGGAGATATGAATTTTTTAATATTGCTGAAAAACACATGGCGCCAACGGTAGTCAATGGTCGTGGTAGACTGGCACCGAGGTGCAATTTCAGACCTACTGCAATGCAGTGCGGACAAGATACAACAACCAACTTCCACCTGATTAGACGTTTTACCTTGGGACTTAGGGCCTGATTTAGATCCTGGTGGAGAAAATAAACTGTCACAAATGTGATGGATATCCCATCCACCCTTGTATGATCCTCATAGGCTATATCGGGATAGTAATATGGTGGATGGGATATCCGTCAAATTTGTGACAGAGTAACCCCCTCCACCAAGATCTAAATTAGGACCATAGTCTTTTTTTCTGGAAGTCTATCTATAGGACAAAGCAAGGCAGTGCCCAATATGTCGGTCTGATAGGTCACTGTGTGCATGTTTTTTGTTTAGCTGTGTGCCAGTTTTATGGTCTTCTGGGACGGTTTTTAATGTTGAGGTCCATGATATTAAAACAGGCATTGCTACAGCAAGTGCAAATACATATAGGGGGTTATTCCAACTTTGGAGGAGGTGTTAATCTGTCCCAAAAGTGACGGTAAAGTGACGGATATACCACCAGCCGTATTACGACTTTCATAGGATATAATGGACTCGTAATACGGCTGGTGGTAAATCCGTCACTTTTCCGTCACTTTTGGGACGGATTAACACCTCCTCCAAAGTTGGAATAACCCCCATAGTCTTTGTAACGGTGCAAGACACTTAAAAGGTGTATCATTACAAGCTCACAACCCCACCAGTGTGCAAACATGGACCACTTTTTAGCTATCTAATTCACTAATGGGAGCCACATTTGTTTTAGTGCCTATTTTCTGTCACGGTCTGACCCTGGGCAGGGCAGCAGGGGGAGATTCCAATTGATCTGTTGGTTTTGGCAGGAAAAGCTCTGAGCGAGAGAAATTCAAAAGTCCTCTCGCCAATTGAATAATTCTGGCACCTTCATCCAATCAAAGTTTTTAACTTCAGACTTAGGGTCTGATTTAAATTTTGGAGGAGGGGCTACTCCAACAAAAGTTTCATAGGCTATAATAGAATTGTAATATGATGTACAGGATATCTGTTATGTTTGTGATGTAGTAACCCCACTGCTAAACTCTAAATCAGGCCCTTATTTTTTTTTTGGGGGCTCCGAATCCTTAGCTGTGGGTGAGAAAAATCTGATTTCATATTTTCTAATATCTGACGTTGCGTGCCCTAGTCAAATAGCCTGGTGTGGTTTGTCCTATTTCTCCCAATTTCTGGAAGTCTGAAATCTTTCTAAGTCTCAGGTTTATAGAGGAGTGGTAGGAGAAGTCCAGTTAGGCACAGCCAAGGGTCCAGGACTTCAAGAACAACACTTGGGGGGGTCAAGCCTCTCTTTAGCTGAGGCCACCAGAGGGTCCTGGTACTGCTCAGCTGGGAATTTTCAGAGGCAGGCCTCTTGCAGCTTTTGATAGCTCTGTAGTAAATCACTAGGCCTTTGAGTCTACTTCTTCATGGGTACAAGTGGAGGCAATCCAGTTCACCAGGGCTCCTGTCAGGCAATAGACAGCAGGTCCGGTCCTCTTCTGTCCAAGAAGTGTTCTGAGGACGGTGCGTGGGAATGACACATTTATGCCTGGCACTAGTAAATGGGTGGAGGTGAGTCTGCCACACTCTAAAGAATTAGGTTAACAGTCCTAGGGGTAACTACATTATAAGCAGTTCCTGACTTCCTTATTGCAAACAATCCCACAGTGACCCTCACTCTCAAAATGTGAGGTGGGGAAACCCTTCGCATCATATGCACAGCCTATGCACTCACCTAGAGGCGTGGCCAGAGTACTGAGCAGTGCACTCTTTGGTCACTGAAAACTATTCCCCTCACCCTATTTTAGTGCCTATCATACTGGAAGAAAAAAGGCTGGAAAGCATTTTTTTAGGTGTCACCTAACATTTGCTTGTGACAGGGAAGGCACATTTGAAATAAATTATTTACTGGGTATACCCCAGTTGGTCTTGCTGAAGAGAAAACCCCCTCCCAACACAAGCAAGCCATTGTCTTAGCTCTGAGAGCATTTTTCACACTTCACGAGAGCCAAGTAATCAAGGGGATTACTATTGGAGAGCAATTGCAAATTAGCATCCAGGAGCTTCAGGTGGGGAAAAGATAACTTTTATTTAATATTTTAATAATTATTAAGTGCATGTTATATTCATATTTCCTGTTGGTCTCTATCCACATATAGCAGAATTAACATGTAATCCTACTTCCCATTGTTTTTCTTTGGGCCAACCAACCTTGCTACAGTGCAAGTAGCTTTTGGATGCTAGTCATTGCAAGGGCATGTTACCTTTAAATTTCTACATTCCCAACTTTTAAATACCATGCACCTTGTCTTGTGGGCTGTAAGGCCTACATATGGGCGACATTCATATTTAAATGGAAGGTTTTCTCCTGCCATAAAGAGGATAGTTTGACAGGTCGAACTTCAAATGTAAAACTGAGGCAGTGAGGCCACAATGGTGAGCCTGAATCTATGTTTTCCTTTGTCACATTAATGCATGGCTCAATAAGTTATTCAGTTCACAGGTAATCTTTACTTTTTCATACCATGGATGTATTTCCATACATATACTATGGCCTTATAGAAAAGCTAATAAATAGGCCAATCCGAGATTAGCCAGTTTCTATCTGTTTCAGGGGCACAGCACACACAGGCCAGTGGGAAGCAGTGTAATGTCTAAAAGCAAGCAATAAAATTCAGCAATGCACTACAATCTTGTCTAACAAAATCTAGAGTGGCCAAAATATCAGATTGTAACAATTTTGAGGACTTTTTAACGTATTCTCAAATTGACACCATTTGCAGTACTTAGCATGAAGCAAAAGTTAAGGCTATCGAGAGAAGCTGTTATTTAAAAGCAAGTAAAAGCCAGATGATCTCGCCTTCGAGAACTAGTGGCTCTGCCAATGTCTTTTGTTTGGCAAAAATGGAGATGCTGTACAACATGACAAAAAAACTAAAATAGTGCGGGATGAGACATTTTGTAGGCGCAGCTGCATCATTTCGTAGGTACTGTCTACATGCCTCATAACGGATGACCATGATGCTTGATTTTTATTTACCGATTCGAGATGGATAGCTAAACAAAAAAAATATAAAAGTAAAGTACCACAACAGCACTTTCATTTCTAAATCAGAAGAGCTTGGACCTGCCTTAGGTCTAGAGCTCGCCCCCAATGTCCGCAGCACCAACCTGCTGTCTCCTGCCCCTGACCCCCGCCCACGCTGCTGCTAGCGTGTTCGAGGCCCTCCTCCACCCGCAGGCATCCTCCTGCGCCTCATCCCTGGTGCCTAGTGGACTCTAGTAAGCTTCACTTGACCCGTGTGCCGCTTTTCGCCGTCCTGTAAGTGTTTTTCAAATTTTCTGCGCCTTGCCTCCTTGCGCTTCTGCCCCTGTTGTGACCCTTCTGATTGTGCCGCTTTTCGCTGTCCTGTAAGTGCATTTCTATTTTTTTCAAGCGCCTTGCCTCCTTGCGCTTCTGCCCCCGTTGTGCCCCTCTGATTGCTGTACCCCGATTGTAACTTGTGCCATAATTGTATTTTGTGCCTGTTTTTACTGTTTTGTGCCTTGCTTTTTTCCCTGGTTTTCGCCCCTTGGGAGCTCCCCCTGGCTGATCTCCCCTTGCCGCTGCCTCCCTGCGCCCCGCCCCCCTCGCACCCCCATTCGCCGCTCCCTCCCGAATCCCACCTCCCAGCTGCTCCTCCCTCCCCCCTCCCTTCTTAATGGCTGGCGCTGCGCGTCGCGAGTGAGCGACCTCTGACCTGCCTTAGGTCTAGAGCTCGCCCCCCACGTCCGCAGCACCAACCTGCTGTCTCCTGCCCCTGACCCCCGCCCACGCTGCTGCTAGCGTGTTCGAGGCCCTCCTTCACCCGCAGGCATCCTCCTGCTCCTCATCCCTGGTGCCTAGTGGGCTCTAGTAAGCTTCACTTGACCCGTGTGCCGCTTTTCGCCGTCCTGTAAGTGTTTTTCAAATTTTCAGCGCCTTGCCTCCTTGCGCTTCTGCCCCCGTTGTGACCCTTCTGATTGTGCCGCTTTTCGCCGTCCTGTAAGTGCATTTCTATTTTTTTCAAGCCCCTTGCCTCCTTGCGCTTCTGCCCCCGTTGTGCCCCTCTGATTGCTGTACCCCGATTTTAACTTGTGCCATAATTGTATTTTGTGCCCGTTTTTACTGTTTTGTGCCTTGCTTTTTTCCCTGGTTTTCGCCCCTTGGGCGCCCCCCTCACGCCCCCATTTGCCGCTCCCTCCGCCTCCCAGCTGCTCCTCCCTCCCCCCTCCCTTCTTAATGGCTGGCGCTGCGCGTCGCGAGTGAGCGACCTCTGACCTGCCTTAGGTCTAGAGCTCGCCCCCCACGTCCGCAGCACCAACCTGCTGTCTCCTGCCCCTGACCCCCGCCCATGCTGCTGCTAGCGTGTTCGAGGCCCTCCTCCACACGCAGGCATCCTCCTGCGCCTCATCCCTGGTGCCTAGTGGGCTCTAGTAAGCTTCACTTGACCCGTGTGCCGCTTTTCGCCGTCCTGTAAGTGTTTTTCAAATTTTCAGCGCCTTGCCTCCTTGCGCTTCTGCCCCCGTTGTGCCCCTTCTGATTGTGCCGCTTTTCGCCGTCCTGTAAGTGCATTTCTATTTTTTTCAAGCGCCTTGCCTCCTTGCGCTTCTGCCCCCGTTGTGCCCCTCTGATTGCTGTACCCCGATTGTAACTTGTGCCATAATTGTATTTTGTGCCTGTTTTTACTGTTTTGTGCTTTGCTTTTTTCCCTGGTTTTCGCCCCTTGGGCGCTCCCCCTTGCCGATCTCCCCTTGCCACTGCCTCCCTGCGGCCCCGCCCCCCTCGCACCCCCATTCGCCGCTCCCTCCCACCTCCCGCCTCCCAGCTGCTCCTCCCTCCCCCCTCCCTTCTTAATGGGTGGCGCTGCGCATCCGCGCAGCGGGCGCACCGCTGGCGCGCCAGAGGCAAGCCCGTCCGCGCCTGGACCGCGCCCAGCGCCACCCCCAGCCTTCGCTACTCGGCCAGCGAACTCCACGCCCTCAACCCTGGCTCCTCCATAAAATGCTTCCAGGCCACCCCGAAGCACACCAAAGGACCTTTTTCCTGCCGCACCTGCAACTTCACCTGCAACAGAACAACGAAGCCAGCAACAACCAACACAAACCACCTGCACTGCATCCTCCTCAACACACGCTCCACACAAAAGCACGCCATTGAGCTCTGGGACCTGCTCGACACCGCCGCCCCAGACGTAGCCTTCCTAACCGAAAGCTGGTGGAACGACTCCTCGGCCCCAGACATCGCCATCGCCATCCCTGACGGCTACAAGATCACCAGAACAGATCACACCAACGGAATCGGAGGAGGAATAGCCATCGCCCACAAATCTACCCTCAAGATCCACACCCACACGGACGACACCCTCAAGTCAGCCGAACACCTCCACTTTCAGATTCACACGGACCCCAACACTACCCTCAGAGTAACCCTCATATACCGTCCTCCAGGACCAAGAGCCCCCTTCAGCGACACCATCTCCGACCTCGCAAGCACCCACGCCCTCGCCTCTTCAGACTACATCCTCCTGGGAGACCTTAACTTCCACCTGGAGAACAACAATGACGCCAACACCGCATCACTGACCACCAACCTCTCCAACCTCGGACTCCGTCAACTGGTCAACACACCCACCCACATCGCCGGCCACACCCTTGGCCCACTCTTCACTGCAAGCAACCACATCTCATTCAGCCACACCTCCGAACTCCACTGGACCGACCACCACTGCGTCCACTTCACGTTCAAGAAAAACACCAAACACCACTGCACCCCTCTACCGCCTCACCGCCGCTGGGGAAAAGTCACCGAAGATCAACTAGCCAGCACCCTCGCCAAAAACCCACCACCCGACCCCACCGACCCGGACTCCGCCGCTATCAACCTCCAACAATGGATCCTCAACTGCGCCAACATCCTAGCACCACTCAAGAGACCCACCGTCAACCAAAAAAAGAAAAAAACAGCCTAGTTCACAGATGAACTGACCACCTCCAAACGCACCTGTCAGAAACTCAAGAAGAAATGGATCCTCGAGCGCACACCCGACAACCTTGCTACCCTCAAGGAAGCCAACCGCGAACACCACCAACTGATCCGACTCGCCAAACGCTCCCACTTCACAGAACGCCTTAACAACAACGCTCACGACTGCAGGGAACTCTTCTGCATCGTGAAGGAACTCTCCAACCCCAACGCCAACGTCAACGACGTCCCTCCATCCCAGAAACTCTGCGACGACCTCTCCACCTTCTTCTACCAGAAAATCGCAGCCATCCATGAAAGCTTCAACACCACACCTCCGCCAGACCCCACCCCCAACAACTCCTCCCACGCCGACCGCATCACCACCTGGACCCAAGTAGACGACGTCAAAACCCTAAAGACCATGAACTCCATCCACTCAGGATCTCCCTCTGACCCCTGCCCACATCACGTTTTCAACAAAGCCGACGTCACCATCGCCCCCAAACTCCGCAAGATCATCAACCTTTCCTTCAACACCGCTACCTTCCCGGACAGCTGGAAGCACGCAGAAATCCAACCCCTCCTCAAGAAACCTAAGGCTGACCTCAACGACCTCAAAAACTTCCGACCGATCTCTCTCCTCCCTTTCCCAGCGAAAGTCATCGAGAAGATCGTCAACGCACAGCTCTCCCACTACCTCGAAGACAACTCCATCCTAGACCCTTCCCAATCCGGTTTCAGACGCAACCACAGCACAGAGACTGCACTCCTCGCCGCCACAGATGACATCAGACAACAAATGGACAACGGCGAAACCTCAGCCCTCATCCTCCTAGACCTCTCCGCTGCCTTCGACACGGTTTGCCACCGCACCCTACTAAATCGCCTCCACGAAGCCGGTATCCAAGACAAAGCCCTCAACTGGATCTCCTCTTTTCTCTCCGGCAGAACCCAGAGAGTCCGACTCTCACCCTTCCGCTCCGAAGCCACCAACCTCATCTGCGGCGTCCCCCAAGGCTCCTCACTAAGCCCAACGCTGTTCAACGTCTACATGGCCCCCCTCGCACAACTGGCCCGCCAGCACAACCTCAGCATCCTCTCCTACGCCGACGACACCCAACTCATCCTCTCCCTGACCAAAGATCCTCTCACCGCCAAAGCCAACCTCCACGAGGGACTGAAATCCATTGACGAATGGATGAGCAACAGCCGCCTGAAACTTAACTCCGACAAGACGGAAGTCCTCATTCTTGGTCGCACCCCCTCGGCCTGGAACGACTCTTGGTGGCCCACCGCCCTGGGCCCCCCACCCACCCCAGCCAGCCACGCACGAAACCTCGGCTTCATCCTCGACTCTGCTCTCACCATGTCCAAACAGGTCAACGCTGTCTCCTCTTCCAGTTTTAACACCCTCTGCATGCTCCGCAGGATCTTCAAGTGGATTCCAACAGGAACCAGAAAGATGGTGACCCAAGCCCTCGTCAGTAGCAGACTCGACTACGGCAACGCACTCTACACAGGCATCCCAACAAAAGACATTAAACAACTCCAACGCATCCAGAACGCATCCGCCCGCCTGATCCTCGACATACCCCGCCGATGTTACATCTCCCACCACCTGAAGGACCTCCACTGGCTCCCCGTGGACAAAAGGATCACCTTTAAACTCCTCACCCACACACACAAGGCACTACATCACACCGGACCCACCTACCTGAACACCAGACTCAACTTCTACGTTCCCTCACGCCAACTACACTCTGCCAACCTTGCCCTCGCCATCATTCCCCGAATCCAGCGAAAGACCTCTGGCGGCAGATCCTTCTCCCACCTCGCCGCCAAGACCTGGAACTCACTCCCGACCTCACTACGCCAGACAGAGGGCCTCCTCACCTTCAGGAGACTCCTCAAGACATGGCTCTTCGAACGATAGCAGCGACCCCCTCCTCCCCCCCCGCAAGCGCCTCAAACCCTAACGGGTACATAGCGCGCTTTATAAATTTAATGATTGATTGATTGATTTGACCAATTGGTGACATGAGCGTCTAAAAAGAAAATTCAGGCCCTGGTGAGTTTTAGGGGCCAACGGAGGAGCAGGTGGGGGGTTAGCGGATGGGGGAGAGTAAGAGAAAAGCTACAAAAAAATTCAGACCCTGATAAGTTTGAGGGGGCAACGGAGACGAAGGGAAGGTTCAGTTGGGGAGGGAAAAGAGGCGTTTGATGGATGGGAAAAACAAAAACAAAAGCGCTGATGGAGACGCACACGTGGGAGAGAACAACATGGATCAAATAGAGAAGCTCATGGGCGAGAGAGAGCGATAATGAGAATAGGAAAAAAGTCCCTCAGTCCTGAATGTTTGCAGATTTTGTTCTGCGCCAGAAAACACTTTCCCCTTGACGAGACTATTTTAAACTGCATTCTTTCTTATATTGGACAAACGAATCTATTTATAATTACGCATTATACATCAGTAATTTTCCTTAAAGAATAGCAGCATAGCTAATATACATTTATTACCTCTAAACAACTATTTTAGCAGAATGGAGTGTAGCTGTTGACCTGTTTAAATAAAACACGTGACCTTAAAACTGTAACCGATGCCGCTTTTCCATCTTGCTGAAGTAGAGGATGTTGTAGAAGCACAGGAAAAAAAAACCTGATGAAACAGTAAATTATTGTTTTGCTGATTCAACACAGCTTGACAGTAATGGTTAAATTCTGAACCAGGACATCAATAACATTGAGTTGCAGGCTGAGCTGTAGCCTTAGATTTCACCATCACTGGTTTAGATGCAATTTTTTAACAGAGGATAAAGTGCCTGTACTCAGCAGGAACTATAATGCAGAGCGGTTTTCAACTGCCCATTACAATTCCCTCAAACATCTAATGTGCTTTAAGACAGGCTAAATGACAATAGAGTCGTCAATGACTAATGCTGCAGAAAGTGTTACTTTGTTTAAGGGGCCCTTTTTGCGTTATCTTGTTCTTTTTCATTTTACTTAAAATTTTGGGTGGCAAAATGTTGATTATGTTCCCTGTTTATTTAATTTGCATTTGTGATCCTATAATGGATTCTTTCTTGCATGTGTAATTTAAACTCACATCATTTCATTAATTATATTAGTTCCAGCTTCTGATCAATGATGTCACTATCCCTGGGTTGCAAGATGATGCAATACCCGAGGGAGAAAATGACAATCTAGAAGGAAAGCAATTCAAGTCAAAGGAAGAGTTAAATATTAAATAGGCTAAATAATAGATGAGAGAAGAAAGCACACTGAAATTGAAAGAAATCAAAACATTTATGGTAACAATTTTGGAAAAAGCGTATTACATCATACAGTTACTGGATTAAAAGATAGAGACGTTCGCTGTACCCTTCAAAATATTTATGTGTATATTCTATTCGTTTTTCCGAGTATTATGCACACTCATTCTCCAAGAGTCTCTTTGAATTTCCACGGTAGCTCGGTTCCTATTTTCTTTAACACAGAAGAACTCATGCACACTGTGTCGGGTCCCTTCGTCTGCTGTTTGTTTGTCTGATATCTACTTGCAGTTGTTTGTACATTTACCTTGTAACTGCTGGATTACAATTTTTTTTTAAATTAAACAATTGTTAATTCTACAATTGTATTAATTCAATGATGTTAAAAGGCGTTAGGGTTAGGGTAAAGGGCTATGGGTAAACTCCATAACTCCTTATCGCCTACAGATAGCCCTACTCTTACCTTATCTTTAATCATTTGTCCTTAATTAATTATCATTACTCTAACCACTCTATCCTTAATCCCTTACCCATTATTCCTTTGCCCCTCAACCTCGCCCTTACCATGATCCTATTTCCCATATTATCTTATTACTTCTACATACCCTTAAACCCTCACTCCCCTTATGTTATTCTTCCTCCACACTTATGCCCTAACCACTATAGCACTTTACAACTACCTTAGACCCTTATTCCTAATACCTTTCCTTTAACATCTTGCTCATTTAGCTCTTACTTCCTAACCCTATTCTAAAAATGCTATCCACATATGACAGATATATTTTATAATTGTATGATTTACAATGAAATGACAACTATGAAATGGTCTTCATTGAAATTGTGGTCCACAAAGAAATGGCATGACGGTCAAATGGATAACAACAAATGGTGTTTTCCCCCATAACCATATAACTCATCTCTCTCTGCACACAGCTAAACTCCATGAATTACTGTTTACTTCTATTTGGCTACCATCGCTAAGACCTAATAGGGCAGTAGACTGACAGTTAAAGGTGTTCTAACAGCAATTGCCCTTGAGGCTCCAAGGAGTGAAGCCCTGCAGTGTGTCAGGATGGGAGCACCACATATCTGTAGCAGTACATCCATTCCATCAAACTCTAAGGGGCATATTTATACTCCGTTTGCGCCAAATTTGCGTCGTTTTTTTGACGCAAATTCGACGCAAAACTAACTCCATATTTATACTTTGGCGTTAGACGCGTCTAGCGCCAAAGTTCATGGAGTTAGCGTCATTTTTTTGCGTGAACACCTTCCTTGCGTTAATGATATGCAAGGTAGGCGTTCCCGTCTTAAAAAATGACTCCGATGCTATTGCGTCGGATTTATACTCCCGGGCAAAAATGACGCCCGGGAGTGGGCGGGACTAAAAAACCCGCATTTGCGCCGGATTTTAGCACCTGGGTCAGGGCAGGCGTTAAGGGACCTGTGGGCTCAGAATGAGCCCAGAGGTGCCCTCCCAAGCCCCCAGGGACACCCCCTGCCACCCTTGCCCACCCCAGGAGGACACCCAAGGCTGGAGGGACCCATCCCAGGGAAGAAAAGGTAAGTTGTGGTAAGTTTTTTAAAATTTTTATTTTTGTGGCATAGGGGGTCCTGATTTGTGCCCCCCTACATGCCACTATGCCCAATGACCATGCCCAGGGGACAGAAGTCCCCTGGGCATGGCCATTGGGCAAGGGGGCATGACTCCTGTCTTTGCTAAGACAGGAGTCATGTTAATGGCGTCTGGGCGCCCAAAAAAAATGGCGCAAATCGAGTTAAGACGATTTTTTGGCCTCAGCCTGACTTGCCCCATTTTTGGACGCCCAAACGCCATTTTTCCCTACGCCGGCGCTGCCTGGTGTACGTGTTTTTTTTTCACGCACACCAGGCAGCGCCGGTTGACTAACGCCGGCTAACGCCATTCAATAAATACGGCGCCCGCATGGCGCTTCAGAATGGCGTTAGCCAGCTCTAATTTTTTTGGCGCAAAACTGCGTTAGCGCAGTTTTGCGTCAAAAAGTATAAATATGGCCCTAAATGTGCAACTTACACTTTTGGGCTATGAACTTTCAAAGAACAATGTGAACAAAATACAATAAAATAGACCTTTGTTTTTTTCATTAAGGATTTTCCTGACAGCATGGTCGAAACAAGTTCACATTAGATGTTCTTGACTTATTTTCTGCATCTTCCGGGTTGTTTTCAAACACACATTGAACTCGTCCTGATTTACACTGAAATCCCAAATGTTTGTAGAAATAGAAGTTTCTGCTCCTTTCGGCAATCCAACGCACTGCGATGATTCCCCAAGCAGCAGTGTAACTGCATACCATTGTTCTCATGATGTGGTTCGCCAGAGAAAATATTGAAATTCGACTTGCAAAATAGCTTGGAAACCATAGGTTATCTGATGAAACAGTTCAGTAAAACTCAATTTCTTAGGTGAAAATTCAGAATACTGCAGTTATTTTGCACCCCTTGAATACTGCAGACTAGGGAGTTTCGGGTGCAAACGTAGCACTTTGGAAGATTTGCAGACATCAGAATAATGTCTATAGTAGGTCAGGATAGTAAAATCTGCTCAGCTTGTGGAGTTTTCAGAATTCAGGCACTCCGCACTGCGAGGAGTAACAAGGTGTTTCCAAATTCTGCCATCCAGCGTAAAGTGGAATTCTTTTTCCATTGGTTTGCATAAATTTTGTCTTTGGTGCTCACAAAGCACCACAATAGTCTCAGGCTGCATGTGAGTCCATGAGAGATTTTGCGCCAGCTTGTGCAGATTCCGGCTGTGACGGTGCCATTACAGTGCCACTCGTAAGTGCAGATGACAGCGGGTACACCTCCTAGAACAGATTCTCTACTCAAGAAGCAGCTATATCTACTTGAAAGACGTTTCTGAATGTATTTTCTACTACCACAGACCATGCAAGCTGTTTTTTAAAAACTTTTTTTCAACAAAAAGGAAGTAGCCCAGAGACTCTAACTTCTTGTTTCTGTCCAGCACGCTCCTCCCAAGGACTTGTGCATCTCCTGGTCACTTTTCACTTGTATCTCAAGGTGGAAGGATCACTTTCTTAGTCTGCTGGCAATATACCTTTAGATTTAAAGACTTTAGGCCTTATTACAAAGCTGGCAGCCTTAAGACTGCCAGTTTTGCTGTGGCTGTCGGACCGCTGCAACTGTGGTGGTCCAACTGCCACATTACAACCCTGGCAGGCGGCCCTGCCAGGAGACCGCTGTTCCCACCAGGAACATTGTTCCTGGTGGGGTGACAGTAGTCCAAGATGTAACCAGCCAAAGTGGTGGTGAACACAGAGCCGCCCAGCTGATTACAAACCTTCTTTCCACCAGCCTTTTCATAGTGTGGACCCCTCCATGAAAAGGCTGGTGGAAAGCCAGTGCTTGGGCCCCCCAGCCCAGCACTGTAAAATGCGCGCTGTATGCTTTGCAGACAATGCGCATTCCGAGGGTGCTGCAGTGCTAGGATATTGGCCTTAGGAGCCAGAGGCAACATCCTTGCACTGTTCCCACTGGTCAGCCCAGCGGAACCGCATATTACAATGTTTCCGCCGGTCAGCCCAGCGCAATTGGTTGGACAAGCTTTGCAGCAAAGAGCTGTTCACCCTATCCACCTGACGACAGACATGTGGACCATTTATCAGATTACTGATTACATATGTATCACTGCACACTGGATCTCCTTTGCGGGGTTAGGGCAACAACTATCTACAGTTCTTAGTCATGAAGAACATTTAAATTTTAAGAGCGTTTTGCAGCGTGTAACAGTAGCCATGTTTGCCATGGAGAAATCACATACAGCTGCAAACAACTTGGAAAGATTTAACAACGAGGTGTCTGAATGTCTTGACCCAGCGGTCTCAGAATTGGATTTGTTACCATAGTCAATGGCAGCAATACAGTCAAGGCCAGTTTCTCAACAAAGAAGACATAGGGGGTCATTCCGACCGCCGGGAATGCGGGAGCACCGCCAACAGGCTGGCGGTGCCCCGCAGGGCATTCTGACCGCGGCGGTTTGGCCACGGTCAGAACAGGAAAACCGGCGGTCTCCCGCCGGTTTTCCGATGCCCTCAGGAATCCTCCATGGCGGCGCAGCTTGCTGCGCTGCCATGGGGATTCGGACACCCCATACCGCCATCCTGTTCCTGGCGGTTCGCCCGCCAGGAACAGGATGGCGGTATGGGGTGTCGTGGGGCCCCTGGGGGCCCCTGCAGTGCCCATGCCAGTGGCATGGGCACTGCAGGGGCCCCCGTAAGAGGGCCCCACAAAGAATTTCAGTGTCTGCTCAGCAGACACTGAAATTCGCGATGGGTGCAACTGCACCCGTCGCACCTTCCCACTCCGCCGGCTCCATTCGGAGCCGGCTTCCTCGTGGGAAGGGGTTTCCCGCTGGGCTGGCGGGCGGCCTTCTGGCGGTCGCCCGCCAGCCCAGCGGGAAATCCAGAATGGCCTCCGCGGTCTTTCGACCGCGGAGCGGCCATATGGCGGTTCCCTCCAGGCGGGCGGCTCCCGCCGCCCGCCGGGGTCTGAATGACCCCCATAGTGAGCAACATACTGACCACCTGCAGAAAAAGCTGCACTAATTTCAACCATTCTTTTAAGACTGGAATAAGTAGTGGATTTGTAATTTTGCTAATAGCGTACCAGTTAAAGCCCTCATACAGGAGGTGCCAACACATTGGAAACTCAAGCTATTACATGTTGCAATGTCTGTTTGAGCAGTACAGACAGATTAATGACCATGGCCCTGATTTAGATTTTGGCAGTAATTGTCCCACTGTTGTTTTTTTTCATGGAAAACCCGTCTGCTTGCTAGGTGGTCCACCCGCCCAACTTAGATGTTGGCTTGACCATGGGTTTAAAAGTGCTGAGTCCCGTCAAATCCACCAAGAATCTTGAGCTGCCTTGACACGGGTATTGGGAATTGGGGCTAATGGCAGGAGGTTAGCCACCTTTACCACTAAGCAGATTTGAATGTGCCTTACCGCAAAGCTGACTGTGGCTGTCGAACCTCCACACATGAGTTGGTGGTTTGAAAGGAAAGGGGCACAAAACTTACCTTTTTCTGTTTCCATTTCTGTTTTGGACTGGACCCAAGTGTACATCAGCTGCCTTTGCTGCTGCCACTGGACTACAGAGGACACACAATCCCGCTGTCACCGAACTAGAAGGTATGTACGTTGTGCGCACAGCTCATGAGCTCTGGACCACTGCAAACATATACAAACCACAGGTATTCTCTCAAAATACAAACGACATGCATCTGTGGGGAACAACTTTGTGTCAGTGATTGATGGGTGATAGAGCTTTGCCCTCCACTGCATGATCCAGAGTATATGAGGATGTCATAGAGTGGGTGTTAAAAGCAGGAGTGTATTGCCTTTTTTAACTCCAGTCTGCGCTCACAGAGTACTTCAGTCTCGTGACAAAGGTCAAAAAGGCATGATCGGAGCTCTCCGGTGTCATTAGAGTGAGGGAAATGGTCCTGCAGTGGGCTTGGGTGTGGCTCCTAGGACATGGAAATGAGGTGCCAACATTGAACAGAGCTAGGTTCTAGTCTCTCCTGCAGGATAAAGATTGATAAACTCCAGAACTTACTGAGCCATCCATTAGTGTGATAAAGAAAAACATGGAGTCAGAACTACTATTTTGGCCTGTCGTCTGCAGTATAAAAGCTACAGTATGATCTGTTAAAAAAATAACCCTGTGTGACAGGTAAATGCCTTTGGTTTAAAGATTAAGGGGGTGATTCTGACCCCGGCGGCCAGGGTCGGCGGGAGCACCGCCGACAGGCCGGCGGTGCCCCGCAGGGCATTCTGACCGCGGCGGTAAAGCCGCGGTCAGACCGGCAACACTGGCGGTCTCCCGCCAGTGTACCGCCGCCCGTTTGAATCCTCCAAGGCGGCGCAGCTAGCTGCGCCGCCGAGGGGATTCCGACCCCCCCTACCGCCATCCAGTTCCCGGCGGTCCACCCGCCGGGAACCGGATGGCGGTAGGGGGGGTCGCGGGGCCCCTGGGGGCCCCTGCAGTGCCCATGCCACTGGCATGGGCACTGCAGGGGCCCCCGTAAGAGGGCCCCTACAAGTATTTCACTGTCTGCTTGGCAGACAGTGAAATACGCGACGGGTGCAACAGCACCTGTCGCACCTTCCCACTCCGCCGGCTCGATTACGAGCCGGCATCCTTGTGGGAAGGGAGTTTTTCCCTGGGCTGGCGGGCGGTCTTTTGGCGACCGCCCGCCAGCCCAGGGAAAAACTTAGAATACCCTCCGCGGTCTTTCGACCGCGGAGCGGTATTTCGGAGGGGGAAGTCTGGCGGGCGGCCTCCGCCGCCCGCCAGACTTAGAATGACCCCCATAGTCACCCTTATAGAGACTTATGGTCCCACAAGGTAGGCTGCACTATATTTAAAAGTGGGACATGTAGAAAATTATTACAGTGTCCCTGCAATGACAAGACCCTCAAAGCTGTTTTCAAAATGGCAGGCCTAACTGTCCTATGTAAAAGTACTAATACTGTAGCTTGGACATGAGGCCAGCTAGAAAAATAATTAAACAGAGTCAGTGGCGAAGTTGGATTGTGAATAAATATTAAGAAAAAGTAACTTTCAGAAAGTTACCTTTTCCATGGCTGACGTTGCTGGAACCTAATTTGTATTAACTCTCCTGCTTGTCCCAGCTTGTGCTCAGGCTAGGAAAAGGTGAGAAAGTAGTATGAAATGCTTTATAGGCGTATAAAATAGGCTGACCTAAATGTACATAGATGATTCCTCTGAACTCCACAGAATATGCAGAGTGGGAGGGGCATCCTGTGACAACAGTATCTAATCCTGCTTGACAGCTCAGTTCAGCCACATCTAAAACTTGTGGTGCACTTGAAATGGAGAGAACAGGATGCTAAGACAATTCTTGTGTATTCTTTGAGCACGGATTATTCCCACTATTCTGCAACTTACAATACATGTGCCATGATAGATTGTTTGCTGATAGAGAGGAGACTAGTAGGGACATTGGAATAGGTGAACCAAGTTCCCTCCCTCATATACTCTTAGATAATTTTTAGTGGGATATCCTAAATTTGCCTGTTCTAGAGGAGAGGAAGTAAGGGGGGAGATGGAGACTAAGGCGGTCATTCCAACCCTGGCGGTCCGAGACCGCCAGGGTTGGGGACCGCGGGAGCACCGCCAACAGGCTGGCGGTGCTCCCAAGGGCATTCTGACCGCATCGGTATGGCCGCGGTCAGAAACGGAAAACCGTCGGTCTCCCGCCGGTTTTCCGCTGCCCTGTGGAATCCTCCATGGCGGCGCAACTTGCTGCGCCGCCATGGGGATTCCGACCCCCTCACCGCCATCCTGTTCCTGGCGGTTGTGACCGCCAGGAACAGGATGGCGGTGAGGGGTGTCGTGGGGCCCCTGGGATGGGCACTGCAGGGGCCCCCGTAAGAGGGCCCCTAAAAGATTTTCAGTGTCTGCCATGCAGACACTGAAAATCGCGACGGGTGCTACTGCACCCGTCGCACCCTTCCCACTCCGCCGGCTCCATTCGGAGACGGCTTCCTCGTGGGAAGGGGTTTCCCGCTGGGCTGGCGGGCGGCCTTCTGGCGGTCGCCCGCCACCCCAGCGGGAAACACAGAATAACCGCGGCGGTCTTCTGACCGCGTACCGGTATTCTGTTGGGGGAACTTTGGTGGGCGGCCTCCGCCGCCCGCCAAAGTTAGAATCACCCCCTAAATGATGACTTGTTGAGCGACCCAGTATATGTTGACTTACCAAGGCAGCAAATTAAGGAATATTGGTACAAGACACGTGTGTTTTGTGTGGATGGGTCTGCCATTGTGTTGTTTGTGATTGTGTATGTGTGTAGTATAAATGGTGTGTGTATGCTGTGTCATGGATGTATGGTAATGTGTGTTTTCTGGGTGTAAATGTTGTGTTGTGGTGGAATGGCAATGGATAATAGTGTGTATGTTTTGTTGTGTGTTGTGCATGTTGACACATACGGCAAAGATACAGTGTGTGTGTGTGTGTCACTTACCTCTATGCAATACCCAATGCCTAATGGCTCCCGCTATGGCCCCCACCATCAGAATTCCACCACCAGTGCACTGCCTGTTGGACTTTAACATCTAAATAAGGTCAACTGGAACCGACCAGCCTGTTGGCTATGTAGAGCACTCTGTTGTGGCGGTCTACTGGATCAGCTGCAATACATCTAAATAAGTTTGGACAAAGCACATATGTTTGACATTGTTTTGGAGTCTACTGCTGCAGCGGATTGGCAGTAATACAGTCAAGATCTAATTCAGCCCCTATGTCATTCAAAGAGTAGAGGGTACAATTGGGAAAGCTATGACCCTGGATGTGGACAAATAGGGTCTAATCAAATGCCTGACACAGATGCTTCACCTTTTTGAGGTTTTCAGATGGGAAGTTAGCAAGGACAGTACAATGAGCCAAGCTATTCCATTGTTGCATTTGCTACAGTACCAGCCAAAGAAGATGTCTGAAAGGTTTGCAGCTACAGGTGTGAACGAAAATACAGAAAAGCATGCTCTGGTTGAGAGCGTAATCCTTCACTTGGCTTATATTGCAAGGCTACAAAATGACATTATGTTGTCCAAAGAGTACATCTGTACCACACTACTTGATCCACGCCACAAAAAATTCTGGACACTTTCATTAATTTTTCTACATGGGATGTTTCAAAATATAAGAGGTGTATTGTTATGCAATCTGGAGACCTGGAAGGAGAATGACTGGAAATTATATTCTCACTCAGAAGCTCTAAGTGCCACCTTCAACTTCCATACAAGGCAGATTAGTCCCACAGCAGCCAACACCAGCAAAAAGAACAGCCTCAACAACCAGAACAGAAGAATTGGCCCCAAACCCCACATTGGCTTGGTTTCAAGTAGTCAAGTCCAGTGCAAAGGCAAAAGAGGTCGCCCAAGTGGTAGCACTAGTGACTAATTAGAGGATGTTCCAGGAGTATCTGAATGACCCAAAAGAGGTCTAGGTAGATCAGAACCCATTGGTGTATTAGTATGGGAAGATGCGCCAATGGCCAGAGCTCAGCAAGCTGGCAATAAAGTATCTGACCTGTCTTGTAGCCAGTGTGTCTGCTGAGCATGCATTCAGTGCAGCTGGCACAGTTGTCACAGTGAGAAGGACCAGTCTGTTGCCTCAAAACATAGAGAGATTGACTGTGATCAAAAGGAACCAACATTTTATACAACATGATTACACCATTCCTGAAACAGCACAGGAGGAGGACGATATGTCCGTGTTAAAAATGGGGTCTCTGGTTGGCAGTCAGTTTGTCTAAGCGGGGACCCTCAGTCTAGTCAGGGCAATGGAGAAACAAACTTAGATAACCCCTTCTCTCCCCCTTGGTAGCTTGGCACAAGCAGTCAGGCTCATCCCAAATGCAATATGTAAAGTATTTGCACCAACACACACAGTATTACAGTGAAAACACTACAAAATGGACACCACACCTCTTTTGAAAAATAGGCAATACTTATCTAAAGCACACAAGACCAAAATGACAAACATCCAACATACACACGGAAAGTTATGAATTTTTAAAATATTAGATTCTTACTCTATAGAAAACAATGGAATGTTTGTTGTTATACAAAGTACCTGGTTTGCATAAAAAATAAAGCTGCCCAGACGAGCATGCATGGAAAAAGTCTGCAAACTGTTGTTTTCTCACTCGCAAGTGAGGCCTTGTGTCATTTTCCAGATGGAGCACCTCGGGTCCGAGCAGGTTTACGTTGATTTTGATGCCCAACGATGATGCGTGATGGAAAGCTGCGCTGCCTGGGGTTTGCGTCATTCACAGCAGCCTCAAGCGGGTGTTGTGTTGTTTCTGCAGGCAGGTCGCTTCCCGCTCCGCCATCCGTGCCACCTCCACTTCTTTTTTCCACCTTCCCCCCCCTCTGCATCCCCTACGGCCCCTCCCGCCTCCCCCTCCCGCCTCCTGATCACCAATCCAGTTAGCCTCTTTTCCCGCCGCTGCGTCCCTTGCGGCCCCTCCCGCCTCCCCCTCCTCCTCACCATTCTAGTAAGCCTCTTTTCCCGTCCCCTGCGGCCCCTCCCACCTCCCCCCTCCTCCTCACCATTCCAGTTAGCCTCTTTTCCCCGCCACTGCGTCCCCTGCGGCCCCTCCCGCCTCCTCCCTCCTGATCACCGTTCCAGTTAGCCTCTTTTCCCCGCCGCTGTGTCCCCTGCGGCCCCTCACACCTCCCCCCTCCTCCTCACCGTTCCAGTTAGCCTCTTCTCCCGCCGCTGCATCCCCTGCAGCCCCTCCGACCTCCCCCCTCCTGACCACTGTTCTAGTTAGCCTCTTCTCCCCGTCGCTGCATCCCCTGCGGCCCCTCCTGCCTCCCCCCTCCTCCTCACCGTTCCAGTTAGCCTCTTCTCCCGCCGCTGCATCCCCTGCGGCCCCACCCCCCCAGCCCTCTCATTCGTCAAGCCCTCCCTCCTCCCAGCTGCCACTCCCACCCTCCCCTCCTTTTATGGCAGCTGGATTGGTATCCCCAGCCCGTTGGCTGTTACTGCTGTGGCAGTCATGTGGTACATTGCCGGTTTGGCTTCATCCAAACCACCACTGTCATATTATGGTGGAAAGTACTTGCCGCCATATTACTGACAACTGCCAGGGTCATAATGAGGGACATAGTAAGGGAATATATGTGCAAGGAATATAATAATGGGTTTAATAATATGAGAAGAAAAGTAGTATTGTATGAACACAGACTTGCAATATTTGATGTTAATTAATAAGTGTACTTTTCTAACATTCATTTATCTTTCCTCAATTTTTCAATAGTGAAATGCTTACTGTTTAATAGATTAGATAACATTTGCTCATTGTGATATAAAAAAGAAAGCAGGGATTCATAAGTATCTAATATAACAACTTATCTAGGAGCTATGCAATGACGAATGAACATGTTGAGCATAGAATAATATACACATATATATGTATATACACACATATATATAAACACATGCACACATACACACACATATATATATATAATTATTTATATATATATATATATATATATTTATATATATATATAAAACCATAAGTAAATATACATTTGGTGTACAGTCTTAAAGAGTATGTGTAGAATTTATTATCATGAGATAGTAACCATACATATTTCTTAAAGAACTATACATATCTAGAATATACACATAGTCAGATTATAATTATGTATCAACACAGGCATATGCAGTCCATTGCTCTTTTAATATGGTGGTTATGAAGGAAAGATCTAACTCTCGAGTAGTCTTCTGAAGGCAAGATAATTATCCGTGGATCTTATATTTGGGGGTAATGAATTCCAAATTTTGGCTGCTTGAACAGAGAAAGATGTACCACCTATTGTCTTTTTCTTGTATAGTGGTGTTTTAAGGCGGGGTGCCAATCTTGAGCAGAGGTTTCTTTGTTTAATGTATTTGGTTATTGTGTTTCTGATGAAAAGCAGTCCTGTTCCATGTATAGCTTTGTGGCTGATACAAAGAAGCTTTAAGGAGGATCATCTGGCAATGGGTAGCCAGTGTAGTGCTCTCAAGGCAGGGGGGTCATGGGCGTGTGGCTTTACATGTAATAGTAGCCTGGCATCTGAGTTCATACGTTGTAGTTTTTTTCATTATAGATAGAAATGATCCATGGTAGAAGCCATTGGCATAATCCAGTTTGGATAGTACAAGAGAGATAGTAGCCTGCACCTTGTGTGGATTCTTAGGTGGGGAAAATGTGTTGCAGAGTCAGAGTGCAAGGAGATGAAGCTTGATCTTGCTAATTTGGGCATTCATTGTTATTTGGAGTCCATGGTAATTCCAAGGATTTTAACTTCCTTGGATATTTGAGGAGGTGGTCCCAGATCGTAAGGCAAGGCATTCAGTGGGTCATCATTTTTCCATTCACCACATGAGTATTTCTGTTTTGGAAGCATTCAGTTTGAGATGGCTCCAAGTCATCCACTGATGAACAGCTCTGAGGTAGCTGAGAGTTTTCAATGCCTTTGGGGCATTCCAATGCAAGTAGTGTTTGTGTGTCATCTGCATAGTTGCAGCATGTGAGTTGAAAATTGTTGATCAATACAGCATGTAGATGTTGAAAAGAATAGGTGAGATGGTCGATCCTTGCGGGACCCCTGCTTTTGTGAGATAGGGTTTGGTGCGAGAAGAGCAGTCCCTTCTATGCCAGCTTTGTGGAGTCTTTGAATTGGGGTGTCATAGTCAACAGTATCAAAGGCAGCTGAGAGGTCCACAAGAAGTAGTGCAGCAACTCCATTGTGGTTGACTGTGTTTTTAAGATCATCCTAGATTGCTATGACTTCTGATTCAGTGCCTCTTCCTGGACAGAATCCAGTTTGGTAGTCTGAAAGTATGGAATTGTCTTCAGTGAATTGAGTCATTTAGGCAAATGCTGCTCTTTCTATCAGTTTGCTGGGGAAAGGTCAATTTGTGATTGGTCTGTAGTTGTTGGGGTCCTGTGGGTCTAGTTTTCTTTTCTTCAATAACGGACGTATGCCCTTTTCAGGTCTTCAGTAAAGGGTTCTGTAGAGTTATGATGATTCTTCTTACAGGCGAGGCAGCAGAAGTAGATGAAAGAATGTTCTTGAAGATTTGTGGTGGACAAGGTTCAGAAGGGCAATCAGAAGGCCTGCTTCTTTTGACCAAATTCACAAATTCATCTTGAGATATTTGTTTGAAGGACTGCAGAGGCTGGGTAGGTTTACTCTTAGAGGGGGTTTTAGGAAACAGGCTGGTGCTGCTGGTTTTCATCTGTTCTAAACAGGAGTCTAATGTGTCTGCCTTGGTTGTGCAATGAGTTGTCAATTTGTTTGTGAGATCTTGAGTAGTGGGTTGATTTCCTTCCATGCATTTAGGTTTTCAAAATTAATTGATAATTTTATCAAATTCATTTGTTGCAGATTTAGCATTTAGAATTCTGTTTGAGTAGTACCTTTTTTTAGTTTTTTTGATTGATGATTTGTACATTCTGTTAAGTTTGTGTAGCTGAAGTTTGTCTTGAATACTGTTTGTTTTGAGCCAGGTCCATTGCAGCCTTCAGATTTGTTTCTTTATCATTTTAAGTTCTGTGTTTCTCCAAAGTGTTGGTTTTCTTATGTCCTGTTTAGTTTTTCTGAGTGGTATTAGGATATCGAAAACTACCTGTAGGCACTCATAAAGTTTTAGAACAGAATTATTTGGGTCTAGTTCTGTGTTGGCTGTTAGTTGTGTTTCTAAGTCTTCAAAGGTGAGTTTGCTCTATGTTAGATAGATGTATGTATGTAAGGTGTTATGGGGTGTGTTGATTTGTGGTGTTTTATGTTGCAAAGTTATAAAATGCTGGTCTGAACATATGATTGGTGTGATGCTTTGAACAATAACTAGTTCAGGTGTTGCAAAAATGGCATCTAGGATGTATCCAGCGATGCGCGTGTGATTGTGTACAATCTGATATAGGTTAAATATGACTAGGCCAGTGGTGATAGCTTTTGGATAGGGCATATTGGGTTTGTCAAACTTAATGTTTAGGTCCCCAAGAATGCATAGTTTTGAGTATAATGTCATAAGGTTTGAGTCTGTATCTAGAAAATTGTCTGGGAATGTTGAATTGTTAAATGAAGGTCTATAAAGGAGGGAAAAGTTACAGAAGGAAGTTGGTTTAGGGTTGCATCTGATGAGGAGGGTCTAACAACCCTGTATGACAATGTTGTCTGTCTTGCTGAGATTTATTGCTTGCTTAAATATAATAGCTAGTCCACCTTCTCTCCTGGCTATAGGGTTTTGTGTGATGATTTGATACCCTGGAGGAATGGCTTCAAGCAACACTGGGGCCATGTCATCTCCCATCCATGATTCTGTTATGAATAGTAAGTCAGGTTGTGTGTCAGTGAGTAGGTCCTATATGTGGTGCCTGTTTTAGAGTTATCGAGCATTTATGAGCGAGCAGTTTAGAAAATGTGTGTTTGTGGTGGTATTATTTTGTTTTGGAGAAGGATGCCCAGTATATTTTGAGCTTGAAGCATATGTGTTGTTAGTTGTGATAACTGTGTGAGGGTCACAATAGTCCTGTTTTTCAATGATGTGTTCCTCTTCCAGCAGGCTTAGGAGGCATTTTGTTGGGTCTGTGTGTGTTGGTCGTGGACTTGGTGGGTGAGAGTGACATGATGAGTGTAGTTTTTTTTTGTAGAGTATCCCTATTGTGTAATAGACAAGAGGATGCCATGTTGTTAAGAGAGGCATGTTGTTTATTTTGTTTGTGTCTGTTTAGTGTGGAAGGAGCAAGGGTTGGGGTGGTGGAGGAGCATGTGGATCACAATGTGAGGCTCTAAATTTTGTAACGGATGAGAGGCAGGTGAATGAATGTTGCTGTGTTGGGGTGCTTGTGGTAGATGTTTGTGAAGAGTCAGAATTTAGGAGTAAAGATTGGGCAAGACTTGTATTATTTGTGTAGTCATGAAGGGGGAGTGGCAGTGACGGAAACTATTATGAAGTTTTGTGTTATTTTGATGTTCTGATGTGTGTGGTCTGTTTTGTATTTGTGGAATAGGTAGAGGAGATATTGATGTAGTGGTTTTCTGTGAAGGGTTTATATTTGAGTTAATGTTGGTGAGTGGTATTAGAATATTACAAGGGGTGTTAATGTGTTCTGGGGAAGAGTGTATGAAGTGTGTACGAGGGGATGGATTAGGGGTGTTTGTGTTAGCTTTGATCAATGGAAGAGGTAATATGTCTGGTGGAATGGAGTGTAAGTATTGTATGGTTGTTTGCAATTGGTGAAGAGAGGGGGAGGGTGTTTGTGGATGGTATGTTGCAGAGCTGAGTTTAGGTTTTGTCATGATAAAAGGGGGTCTTGCAGGAGCAAATAAAGGATAGTGATGTTGGTTTGTATGAACAGGGAGTGTGTATCTGGATGACTGAAAGTAATGTATAATGTGGTTTTGTGTTGTGTGGGCAATGGCAGGTTGTGTTAGTGGGAATGGACAAAGTAGTGTTTGGTGTGAGAATAAAGGTATCTTACTGTTGTAGTGATGCATATGTGTCTAGGTTTGGAATGTGGGGTTTTGTTTTGGTTGATGAGACATTGTAATCTGTATGAGGTTAGTTTGTGGTGCAAGAGTTAGATGTTTTGCTGATATTGTGTTTGCATGTTGAAGGATGTGTAGGGAGTAAGATCCTTACTGGTAAATGGTAATTTGGGAAGCAGCTCTGGCCCTAGGCCTGACAGGTCCCGAACAGGCCCAAACAGGCAACTGTCCTTGTCCTCTCTGCCATTAGCCTTGATGCCTGGGCTGAGACGCCCTGAGCCTTAGGCTTAAATAGTCCTATTGGCCAATTGAAACCTAGTCCTAACCCTAATCAATCAGATTTGTAAGCCTAAACCCCACATCCAATGAGAGACCTAGCCCTATTAACCAATCACACCCCTAGTCCTGACAACCAATCACAATACTCACCCTAAAACCATGAACTAACAGGAATCCCAACCCTACTACCTATCACAACACCAACCCTAAAATCATGAACCAATAGGAATCTCAACCCTAGTACCAATCACAACACAACCCTAAAATCATGAATCAATAGGAATAGGAATCTCAACCCTAGTACCAATTTCAACACCAACCCCACAATCATGAACCTTTAGGAATCTAAACCCCAGTACCAATCACAACACCAACCCTAAAACCATGATCCAATAGGAATCTCAACCCTAGTATCAATCACAACATCAACCCTATTCCTTAAGCCAAAAGAAATACTGGTCTCAGCAACCAATCACAATAACATATGCACCAACCAATAGAAACTTATATAAGGGGCAAGTTAACCAAAGCCCAAGCCCCTTTCGAAGGGAGGAGGGAGCTGCTGCTCTATTCAGAATCTCCTTGGATACAGACAGGTAGAATCCATACTTCCAAGCTAGCAGAGTCTACTTTCCAGGTACCTGAGACATTGAAAAGTATTGAAATACTGCTTGTCACACACTCAGATATTTGGCTTTTTCAAGTAGCATTTGATTTACAGGCTTTAGACACCTCTAGTGCATTTTACTAGTGACTTACTAGTGAATCTAATATGCCGATCATGGAAAAGCCAATTACACATACAATTTACACAGTGAGCACTTGCACTTTAGCACTGGTCAGTAGTGGTAAAGTGCCCAGAGTACCACAACCAGCAAAAACAAAGTCCATCACACAGTCAAAACATAGGAAGCAGAGGCAAAAAAGACAATGGAGACCACGCCAAGGATGCCAGGTCTAACAGAATCACATGTGTTAGCTGACCAACGTCTGGGTAAACCACCTGAGTTTGAAGGCAAACTCTACTTCCCCTACTGAGTATGCCACCATAGAACATTTTTATTATTTCTCATGGAACTTTTCTTGTCCCCAGAAACAACAATAGCTAGTGGAACATTATGTTTGTGTCTGATTTATTGCGCCCCATCATTCTCTTGGCACATTTATGGCTGGATTGGTGTTGGACTAGTTTTCAGCGAAAAAGACTCCACAATTCCTTCAGGACATTGGAGAGAATGCCTGCCTCTCTTACGTGCCTATCCTTTTTGCATCACCTAGCTGGGCTGCACTAGAAGTTCATTGACTTACAAAACTGCCAATGCTAAATTCCAGTGTATTGCTTGGATCAAAGAGCAAATATAATTGTGTACTATGCTTAGATTTGAAGACGTAACTACAAATATTGCACCAATGAGTGAGGATATATTATTGAGTGAATATGAGTGATGATTGATGACTTATGTGGTAGCAGACAGTTAGGGAGGGTGTTTAACTAATTAGTAAACTTGATTTTGATGAATAGCAATGTTTGGTGCCTGATAGGTGATCATTTTTTATGAAGGTGAATTGCTCTTTCTAACGTAGTAAAAATGTACTTACTGGGTACACTCCTTTTTTGTGTTTCTTCAAAGACCAGACCAGTAACTTTAGTTAGCAAACACACATCTATACAAAATGCTGCAATTCTTTTTCTCTATGTGTTCTTTCACAGCAGTGCACTACAGGTCTATCTCACTCATGTCGGGACAGAGTCGGAGTCAGGAGGAGGATCAAAGGACTCAGGACAGGACTACCTCAACAGCTAGAAGAAGGAGGTTATGGACTTCAAAGGGAAACCATGATGATGTAGACTGAGGCCTAGTACTCTGCTATGTGGAATAGAGAGAGGAACATTGATTTGGGAAGTACTGCTGAGTATGTGTGCTGCACTGTTATCTAACATGAAATTCCTCTTGTTTTTGCTCTGCCCCTGAGTCTTCTAGGTTCACTCCTCAGGAAGCTTATCTTTCTTCTGTCCTTCTCCTTGACTCAAAAATATACTTTCTGTTTTACAATGTGCAGGCCTTTTCCTCTCCTGCATGAATGAAAAGTGTAAGCTGAGTTCAACACTCTTACTTACCTATCGGACTGGTTTCGCCAGACACCCAGGTGTGATAGACATTCCAGAGGAGAAAGCAGACACACCACCGATTTGGCAGTTCAGTATCATTTTTCTTTTAACAATCATATTTTTTAGAAATTGGTGGGTCGAATTTACTCCTCCATAATTTTATTTTTTTCAGACCTAGATGACAGAAAATTTAGCTATCTCATAAATTGGGTATTTGAGGCAAAAGGACTATTTGTAATGCATTGAACTTAACTGTGTCATACTCATTGCTTCATTTCCTTCTACAACAGATTGATGATGATATGCTGCTCATCGCCCAGATGAATATTGTTCTTGTGTTATGGTTATCTTTGTCACATTTTTCCCTAAATCCCCTATCCAATCCACTCATCAAACCCGTATCACTCGTCCCCGAGCTGTGTGATTTACTGAGGTGTGACTTAATTTACACCAAATGGATCACACACTAGGTGGGGCTGATATGGTCAAATGTGACACCAACCGACTGCAGGATCTTTTATTAACTGAGGAATAGCCCACAACAGCCACACTTACCAACCACGCATAAATTAATGTAATTTGTCAATGTCAACAGAAAAACAAAACCCCCAAAAAAGATATGATGGACAGAATGCTGAGCAATGCAAACATTCATGCCCCTCATCAAGATCTAGGTATAATTCATTGCTTTTTAGTCCACCATGCCAGTTTGGACCTAGCCATTTGTAAATCAGTTTTGACCCTGTTCCCATGGGAACAGTACAACCTGAAATGCCAAGCCAGGTCCTACCTGGACTGGAAACAAGTATCCTAGGAACAGTTTCAGGGTATCACCATTCATCACCCAGCTTGAGTCCAGTGATGCAGTGAGCATGGTACCACTTCTGGGCAAACCCTTCCCAATTAGGATGCCAAAAGAGAAAAAACAAAACTCATTGCACACTGGTTTCCAGCTAGCCTAGCTGATGAGGGATGATCACCTAAGTGGGAGTGGGACCTCGCTTTTGATGCCTTCCCTGTTAGGGCACTACCATTAAGAAGGCACTTTGGGAATCCCTCCAAGAAGATGTTGGAAGATTGACAGAGAGAGCAGCCATCACTTCATCCTTTTAAGTTAGAGAACTATGGGGTGAGGTGAACTAGTTTTGTTAGTACATAATTAACTTCTACTGCAGGTGAGATAAGTAATTGTTTATCTAGGTGCACCAGCTCACACAGCAGTTGGCAATGGACTAGCCGGTCTGAATGGGGTGGCAATGGTAGTATGGGTATGATAGCTCCAAACTGCCGGCAGCGCTGGTGTGACTTGGAGGCTACAGGTACAGATGGTTGGTTGGCAGAACTGGGGCCATGTACCTCACCCTCATCCTCTATCAGACATTGGTATTGTGCCTGGATGGCCTCCAACCACTGCTGCCAGAACCGGGATGCTATCTCCGACCAGGTTGGTAATGATAGTGGATCAGCAGGAGTGGTTATATCAAGAGAGCCAAAAAAAGACAAATTGTAAAGCATGCTCTGTGCAATCACTTGTTTAAAATTATATAGTGGCACAGTAACAGTGCATTGCTGGTCCCCTAGGGCATTTAGCATTTCTGTTGTGACTAGGAGAGTCACAAGGACATGATTTTACCATTACATGCCTCAGATAAAAGCACTGATTGGCTGAAAGGCGGCAGCATACCCCGGATTAAAAAAATATTTTTTTGTTATTGCAAAGGACTTCCTAAAAAAAAGTAAACCACACAGACGCTTTGACCCTCATTACAACCCTTGCGGTTGGTGTTAAAGTGGCGGTAATACCGCCAACAGGCTGGCGGTAAAAAAAATGGGATCACAACCACACAGCGGAAACCGCCAACACAGACAGCCACTTTAACACTCAGACCGCCACGGCGGCAGCAACAAACACCACGGCGGTCACCGCCAACAGACAGGCGGTAGACAATGTACCACCCACCCTATTACAACCCGCTAATCCGCCAGCTTTTCCGTGGTGGTGCCAATGCCATCAAAAGCATGACGGAAATAGTCCTTGGAAGGGAAACCACTCATCTTCCGACAATCAACTAAGAACCAGGATGCCATGGAGCCCGAGCTGTCCTGCTGATGCTGGTCTACCTCCTACACGAGGAATATCAAAGGAGGCGGCGGTGATGACCACAGTAAGTACTGCACCTAGCACACCGGGGAGGGGGGAGGAAAAAGAGAGTGACAGACACACGCAACACCCCACACCCACCCACAACACCATACACACAAATACATGCCTCAACATTACATTTACACCTTGTTACCTCCGAAAGAACAGAAGGACAAAAGGAATTGAGTTAAATCAGTGATATATTAGAAACAGGCAGGTATACTTAAAGAATAGAAAAACACTATTTACAAATATTTACAATATGTACAGAAGGCCGTACACTGTCCTTTGCAAATGTCCGTGGCCCACTGGGCCAAAAATCATGGGCCAAGCCCACACTTGACTTCTGCCTCAATACGGAGAGAATACAGCAGGGGCATCAAGTAAATAAATACAGGCACCTCAAGGGAACGGGTAAGTGGGGGCACCTCCGCCGGAAGATGGTACTAAGGCATTTCTCCTGCAGGAGGCTCCATGCCCACAGCGATGTCCAAAGCCACAGTCTCTCTAGTGGGTGGTTTGCCCACTGCTTGGTCCTGGGGAGTGCAAAGCCACAGTCTCTCTAGTGGGTGGTTTACCCACTGCTTGGTCCTGCGGAGTGCAAAGCCACAGTCTCTCAAGTGGGAGGGTTGCCCACTGCTTGGTCCTGTGGAGTGCAAGCCACAGTCTCTCAAGTGGGTGGGTTGCCCACAGCGATGTCCTGGTGAGTGCAAAGCCACAGTCTCTCTAGTGGGAGGGTTGTCCACTGCTTGGTCCTGGGGAGTGCAAAACCACAGTCTCTATAGTGGGTGGGTTGCCCACTGCTTGGTCCTGGGGAGTGCAAAGCCACAGTCTCTCTAGTGGGTGGTTTGCCCACTGCTTGTCCTGGGGAGTGCAAAGCCACAGTCTCTCAAGTGGGTGGGTTACCCACAGTGATGTCCTGGGGAGTACAAAGCCACAGTCTCTCTAGTGGGAGGGTTGTCCACTGCTTGGTCCTGGGGAGTGCAAAACCACAGTCTCTATAGTGGGTGGGTTGCCCACTGCTTGGTCCTGGGGAGTGCAAAGCCACAGTCTCTCAAGTGGGTGGGTTACCCACAGCGATGTCCTGGGGAGTACAAAGCCACAGTCTCTCTAGTGGATGGGTTGTCCACTGCTTGGTCCTGGGGAGTGCAAAATCACAGTCTCTCTAGTGGGTGGTTTGCCCACTGCTTGGTCCTGGGGAGTGCAAGGCCACAGTCTCCCAAGGGGGTGACATCTCCACTGGTTCTGGAGGGAGCCTTGTGCCCAGTCTGCTTCACCCTGCCAAGGATGGAGGGAGTGGATGCCTTTCTCCACTTGTTCTGGAGGGGTTTTGTTCCCAGTCTGCTTCATCCTGCCAAGGAAAGGGGGAGTGGATTCCTTTCTCCACTGGTTCTTGATGGGGCTTTGTGCCCAGTCTGCTTCATCCTGCCAAGGATAGAGGGAGTGGATGCCTTTCTCCACTGGTTCTGGAGGGGTTTTGTTCCCAGTCTGCTTCATCCTGCCAAGGAAAGGGGGAGTGGATGCCTTTCTCCACTGGTTCTGGAGGGGGCTTTGTACCCAGTGATGCAGGACTTGGGGTGTGGCAGTTCAAATTCCCTCATCTGGGTGTCTGAGGCACGAGATTTGCAGGGAACATGTAGCATGATACTGCATGGAGGCAGGGCCAAACTCCATCCTGCGGCAACTAAGGCTGCAAATTGGCGGTAGTGCTGGTGCTGGTGGGGGTGCTTCCAGTGGTGATGGGAGGCTCCAGGCCGTCTCCTGCAGCCTCAGATGGCTGCCCACTGGGGTTGCAGCTAATGACAGTTGTTGTGGCAGCGGCGGGGCAGGTGGCGGTGCAGGTGGCGGTGCTTGTAGCAGTGCCTGCGGTGGGGATGCTGGCTGTGGTGCAGGTGCTGGTAGTGGTGGAGGGAGGCACCAGCCCATCTCCTGCAGCCTCAGATGGCTGCCCACATGGTATGCTGCTGCTGACAGTTGTTGTGGCAGCGGCGGGCCAGGTGGCGGTGCAGGTGGCGGTGCTTGCAGCAGTGCCTGTGGCGGGGATGCTGGCAGTGCTGGCCATGGTGCAGGTGCTGGTAGTGGTGGAGGGAGGGACCAGCCCATCTGCTGCACTGGGAATGCTGCTGCTGACAGTTGTTGTGGCAGCGGCAGGGCATGTGGCGGTGCAGGTGGCGGTGCTTTTCGCGGTACAGGTGGCGGGGCTGTCGGTTTCTGATGGTAGGCATCAGGCCCTCACCTGGAGCCTCCGAAGCCTGAAGTGCCTTGCCTTGGCTTTTCTGTCCCTTCCACACCTTGGCAGATGCTGCTGGGACCTTGGCACTAGCAGATGGAGTTTTGGAGGAGGCCTTGCTGGGTGGGTCGTGCTCCCTCGCCTTGCTGCATGTTGGTCCCTTCTTCAGCTTGGCAGGTGGCGGAATGGTTTGGTCCTTTGCAGGGGTCGGTGCACACTGCCTGGCCTGACGGGTGCCCCCTTTGATCCTCTGGGAGTTGCAGGTACCACAGCGGACACCAACTTGGTGGCTGAGGTGCTGGCATGGGTTCTGGGCACCCTGGCCCGAGGGGAAGGATGGGGGGGAGGGAAGAGGTCAATCTTTGCCAGGAAAAGATTTTAGACACACTGGGATGGGAAAATGGAGAGAGTTTGGGAGTGAAGGAAGAGAGAGTGGTTGTAGGAGGTGTCTGTCTGCTGAGTTTGAGTGAAGGTGCATGGGCTGGATGCTGTTGTGAGGTGGATGCCTGTTGGGTGGGTGCTTGCGTTTGTGTACTTTGGGAGGAGGGGGTCATAGACACACTGGGAGAAGACACAAGATGCGTACATGGTTGTGGGGCTGGTGACTGCTTGTGAGGGCTGTGTTGTGATGGTTGTGCCGGTGATGGATATAGTGGATGAAGATGTAGTGCATGCAGGTGTGAGTTTGCTATGCAGAAATGCATTTTGCGAGTCGGAACCGACTCGCAAAATGCATTTCTGAGTCGCAAATAGGAAGGGGTGTTCCCTTCCTATTTGCGAGTCGCAGTGGTATGCAATTCCATTTGCGACGGCGTACTTGAAGTGGTTGGTAACCCACTCGCAAACGGGAAGGGGTCCCCATGGGACCCCTTCCCCTTTGTGACTGGACCCAAAATTATTTTTTCAGAGCAGGCAGTGGTCCAAGGGACCACTACCTGCCCTGAAAAAATCCGAAACTAAAGGTTTCATTTATTTTTTCTAAGTGCAGCTCGTTTTCCTTTAAGGAAAACGGGCTACACTTGGAAAAAAAAAACTGCTTTATTTAAAAGCAGTCACGGACATGGAGGTCTGCTATTCCCAGCAGGCCTCCATCCCCGTGAGTGCCCAGAGTCGCTATGGGGGTGCAAATTGCGACCCACCTCATTAATATTAATGAGGTGGGTCTTTGCGGCCCCATAGCGACTCGCAGAAGGTGTCTGAGACACCTTTCTGAATAGCAGATTGCGACTTGCAATTTGAGAGTCGCACGGACTCGCAAATTGCAAGTCGCAATTTGCTAGTTTCCTACATCTGGCCCGAAGTGTGGTGCCTATGTTTGCCTGAGCCACTTTAGTGTGGTGATTTGGGTGAATGCTGATCTGAAGGTGTGCTTGGGATAGGTTGAGGCTGGGGGGATTGGGTCTGGGTCGAGGAAGTTGGAGGGAGGAGGCTAGTCACAGGGACAATGGCTGCCATCAGTGCTGAGGCCAGAGCCTGAAATTCTCTCTGTGTAGGCTGCCATGCCAGAGTGAATGCCCTCCAGGTATGCATTTGTTTGTTGCAAATCCCTCTCAACACCCTGGATGGCATTCGGAATGGTTGACTGCCCAACAGTGAAGGATCTCAGGAGGTCAATAGCCTCCTTACTGAAGGCAGCAGGGCTGACTGGGGCAGGGTCTGAGGTGCCTGTGGTGAAGGAGATGCCCACCTTCCTGGGTGAGCCGGCACAGGAAACACGCTGAGGGGCTTCTGGGAGGGCAGTGCTGGTAGGGGGAGTGGCGGCTGTACCTGTTGTTGGGGTGGGCACAGAGGTGTCCGCCACCGCCAGGGAGCTGCCATCGGAGGAGGAGTCACTGTCTGTGGTCTCCCGTCCTGTCCCCATCGTGGTGCTCCCCTCCGACTCCGTCCCACTGGTGCCTTCACCATCGGTGGATCCGGCCTCCAGGCCCATGTGGGATACAGCGCACTCCGTTGCCGGTGCCTCTGCTCCTCTGCCAGATGATGCTAATGCACACAAGGACAGGGTGACAAAACAAAAAGGGGGGAAGACAGAGGATACACTTGGTCAATGCCAGCCACAACACCACCTTTGGTGTACACTTAACACAGGGATCAGCCCTATGAACTAGGCCATGCCCAATCATTTACTGAGACAGTCACCAGCCCATGGGGTACAATGCCTGACGCCAGCATCTGCACACCAGAAACCCACAGGACCCTGCCTAGTAGTAGATGGCCACTTACACCATTGGGTTAGGAGTGCTCCAGAGCATGCCCAACAAGGGACCTACCCTGCCATGATCGCCTTGGCCTAGGGGCACCCACAGCCCACAACCCCCACACAGGTACCTCCTAATGGGCACAAACTCAGCTTTCAGAATCTGTACTCACCCCTTTGTGGCTGCTGTGATGCCCTCAAGCTCCCATCTAACTCCGGATAGGCCACCGCCAGGATGCAGAACATCAGGGGGGTCATGGTGCGACGGGCACCCCTTCCACATTGGGAGGCCAGCCCCAGCTAGGCCTCCGCTGTCCTCTGTGACCAGCGGCGCAGGCCCTCCCATCTCTTGCGGCAGTGGGTGCTGGTCTTTTGAAAGACCCCTAGGATCCGCACCTCCTTGGCGATGGCATTCCAAATACGCTTTTTCTTGTGGGCACTGACCTGGAGGGAAAAGACAGCAGAAAAGGAAATTACTCACCCGTCTGGACCGTCATACTCATTGCCCACCAGTTCCCACCCATGCCCTGACGCACATACACTGACCACTGTACATGCTGCACTCTGGCCAGGACGCCTCAGCACACCAACATGTGTCTTACATCCACATCACTGCATACATTAATGGCCCATGCATCATGCTCACAGTGTACTCACCTGTTTGTCTGGAGGACCGTAGAGTAATGTGTACTGGAGTAGGACACCATCCACCAGTTTCTCCAACTCCTCCGCAGTGAAGGCAGGGGTTCCTTCCCCAGACACATGAGCCATTGTCCCTTCCAGACACAGGTCACAGCAGCACTTGCAGTGTAGGTCCCCTCCTGTTGAAGGTCAGGTAGCAAGTGAGTGAATAGTTAGAAAATGGCAGTTACCTCCGCGGGGGTGCATACCGTCACCGCCGGCGTACATTGCCATTGTCTCCTGGAACCTATAGGGCCCAATAATAACCAATGCAAAGTTGGGTGGTGGTCATCGACTGCCTACCGCGATGGCACACAATGCCACCAAAATTACCTAATTTCCACTTGTCCCTCCTCACAGGTCAGGCAGCCGCCATTTCAGGGGGGCATAGGGCATGGCACCTAACTGCGTCACAGCAGACATTGCCATATCAACTGACTCTCGAGTTCACATACTGCTTCTCTAAAGTAAATTATTCAACATTAGTGCAATAGATGTGGAAATATGACCCTCTGCTGACCGTTCTCTTCCATAGGCTTCAACCGTTGAGGCAGAATATGAGATGGCGGCATCCTCCGGTGTACAGACTCCTGGTGGACCTTGCGACAATGGAGGACAGACCCATTATCATCACATACAGACTTGATCATGCCACAATCTAAGAACTGTGTGCCTAATTGAAGCCAGACCTGATGTCAGCTGTTTGCCAGCCCATAGGACTCCCCCCTCCAGTGCATGCCCTGTCAGTGCTCCATTTCCTGGCAAGTGGTTCCTTCCAAACAACAGTGGCCATGGCATCAGGGATGTCTCAGCCAATGTTCTCCAACGTATTGACCTGATTGTTGTCTGCCCTGCTGAAACACATGCACAACTACATCGTGTTCCCCCAGTGGAGGATTTGGCCACAGTGAAGGCTGACATTTATGCACTGGGACATATCCCCAACATCATTGGTGCCATTGATTGTACACATGTAGCATTTGTCCCCCCCAGAGAAATGAACAGATTTACAGGAATAGAAAAAGCTTTCACTCGATGAATGTGCAGATGGTGTGTTTGACGGACCAGTACATCTCCCATGTAAATGCCAAATATCCTGGCTCTGTGCATGATGCCTTTATATTTAGGAATAGCAGCCTCCCATATGTGATGGGCCAACTCCAGAGCCACCGGGTGTGGCTAATAGGTGAGACAAAGGTCACCACCCAGTATATGTTGATGTCTGGGTATGGGATTGCCCCTAAGGGTTAGCGTGTGTCTCACAGTTGTCATCCTATATTTACAGGTGACTCTGGTTATCCCAACCACTCATGGCTACTGACCCCAATGAGGAATGCCAGGACAAGGGCAGGGGAACATTACAATGAGGCACATGGGTTTACAAGGAGGATTATAGAAATAAGCTTTGGCCTCCTGAAGGCCAGGTTCCGGTGCCTCCATCTGACACCTGTACTACTCACCCAAGAAGGTATGCCAGATCATCATTGCATGCTGCATGTTGCAAAACCTGGCCTTGAGACACCAGGGGCCGTATTTATACTCTGGTTGCACCGAATTTGCGTCGTTTTTTTCGACGCAAATTCGACGCTAAACTAACGCCAACTAACGCCATATTTATACTATGGCGTTAGACGCTTCGGGCGCCAAAGTGCCCGGAGTGAGCGTCATTTTTTAGCGTGAACCCCTTCCTTGCGTTAATGAGATGCAAGGGAGGCGTTCCCGTCTTAAAAAATGACTCCCAGGCCTTTACGTGGTATTTATACTCCCGGGCAAAAATGACGCCCGGGAGTGGGCGTGGCCAAAAACGGCGCATTTGCGCCGCTTTTTAACGCCTGGGTCAGGGATGGCGTTAAGGGACAAGTGGGCTCAAAATGAGCCCACAGTGCCCTCCCCTGCCCCCAGGGACCCCCCCTGCCACCCCTGCCCACCCCAGGAGGACACCCAAGGATGGAGGGACCCATCCCAGTGAAGTACAGGTAAGTTCAGGTAAGTATAATTTTTGTTATTTTTCAATTTTTTTTGGGTGGCATAGGGGGGCCTTATTTGTCCCCCCCTACATGCCACTATGCCCAATGACCATGCCCAGGGGACATAAGTCCCCTGGGCATGGCCATTGGGCAAGGGGGCATGACTCCTATCTTTACAATGATAGGAGTCATGTTGATGGGGGATGGGCGTCGGAAAAAAATGGCGCAAGTCGAGTTACGACGATTTTTTCGACGTAACCTGACTTGCCCCATTTTAAGACGCCCATACGCCATTTTCCCCCTACGCCGGCGCTGTCTGGTGTACGTGGTTTTTTTCCACGCAAACCAGGCAGCGCCGGTCTGCTTGCGCCGGCTAACGCCATTCCATAAATACGGCGCCCGCATGGCGCTTCAGAATGGCGTTAGACGGCGCAAAAATTTTTGACGCTAAACTGCGTTAGCGCAGTTTAGCGTCAAAAAGTATAAATATGGGCCCAGGTGCCTTTTCTGCAGGAGAATGTGCCTGGAAATGGTCTTGTTGCAGCGGTGGAGCCTGTGGACAGTGAGGAAGAGGAGGCAGAGGAAAAAGATGCTGACAACAGAACCAATATAATACAGCAGTACTTCCAGTGACATTCAGGTAAGAGACTGTAACTCCACTTAACATTTCAGTAATTCGTTGGACATTGTACAAGGCAGCCTCTTACCCTATGTCTATGGCCACTGACTGTTCCCTTTGGAATCTCTATTTTCAGATCTGTGTGCCCCATTCTGGCTCCTGCTATATGTACTGCTGCCCACCAAAGGTCATCCTGTAGTATATTTCACTGTACATATACGTTGCAATGCTTTGATAATGTTGTACTAATACATTTGTGAATCATTAGACTGACTCCAGATTGGTATTTGTTTCAAGGGTATTTATTTAGGTGCTAATAAGTTTAGGGGTATGTGCAAGGGGCTGGGGTGATGGTGGAGGAAAGTCCAGGGTAGAGTCCAGTCTCTTGGTATCACAGGTGCATTGTCCAAGGGGGCATGGGAAGGGGAGCAATGGCAGTTCAAGGTGGACAGGGTAACAGAGTGGGACAGAAGGGTTATTATCAGGAGAGTCCTATTTCCTGGCGGGGGTCTTGGCAATGTTCTTTGTCTTCTGCATGGATTGCAGGGACCGTTTGGGAGGTGGTTCCCTTCTGCAGGGGGTGGGGTGCTGGTGGCCTGTTGGTCCTGTGGCGGGGCCTCCTGTCTACTAGTGCCAGCGGAGGTGGAAGGCTGTTCCTCAATTTGGCTAGTGTCAGGTGCACTTTGTTGTGCCACTGCCTCCCTCATGGTCTTGCCCATGTCAGGCAGCACCCCTGCAATGGTGACCAGGATGGTGTAAATTTTTGTTAGGTCATCCCTGATCCCCAGGTACTGTCCCTCCTGCAGCTACTGGATCCCCAGCAATTTGGCCAGTATCTGGCCCATGGTCTCCTGGGAATGGTGGTATGCTCCCAGGATGTTTGAGAGAGCCTCATGGAGAGTGGGTTCCCTGGGCCTGTCCTCCCCTGTTGCACAGCAGTCCTCCCAGCTTCCCTGTTGTCCTGTGCCTCTGTCCCCTAAACTGTGTGCCCACTGCCACTGACCCCAGGTCCCTGATCGTCCTGGGTTTGTGGGGTTGCCTAGGGGTTTCTTTAGTGGTGGACACACTGCTGATTGACGTGTCCTGGGGACAGTGGCATGGGCCCGCTGGGTGGGTGCTGTGCAGGTGTTTCCTGAGGGGGGAGGCTCTGTGGTGGGTTGAGACTGTGGCAGGGGAACAGACTGTCCAGAGGCCCATGATGGGCCAGGTTGGTCATCCTGATCCAGGCGTGCAGAGCTGCTGTCATCACTGTGGGCCTCCTTAGGGGAGGGACTAGATGTAGCTGGCACCTCCTCTCCGGTGACATTGAGTAGGGGTCCTGTTGGGATGCAAATGCATTGTTAATGTATCTGCATGGGCCATATTGTGCATGGGGTGTTTCCATCTTTGATTGTGATTTCCCTGTCAGCTTTCCCTTGTGTGAGTGGTGATTTTGTGGGCTGGGTGAATCTTTCTACTGCGCATGCTGGGGTGATGGGTGTCCATGCAGGTCTGTGATGGAGGTCCATGCATTGGTGTGGCATGCAGGGCTTGAAATTGGGATGGGTGGGTTGTGGTGTATAAGTGAGGTGTTGGAGTGATGGGGTGAGGGTAGGGGCAGGAGTTTGTGATGGCATGCAGGTAGGGTGGGGGAGATGAAGTTCAGATTTGACTTACCAGAGTCCAGTCCTCCTGCTACTCCTGCAAGGCCCTCAGGAGGCAAGATCACCAAGACTTGCTCCTCCCATGTTGTTAGTTGTGGGGGGCCGCCGCTAGTCCTCTGTACAGCAATCTGGTGTATTTCTACCTTGAACGCACCTTCCCCAACGTTCCACTGCTTCCTGATGTCATCCCTGGTTCTTGGGTGCTGTCCCACGGTGTTGACCCTGTCCACGATTCTCCACCATAGCTCCATCTTCCTTGCATTGGATGTCTGCTGTACCTGTGATCCGAATAGCTGTGGCTTTACCCAGATGATTTCCTCCACCATGACCCTTAGCTCCTCCTCAGAAAACCTGGGGTGTCTTTGGGGTTCCATGGATGTGGTGCGAGTAATATGTGTGAGGATGTGTGGGGTGATGTCTAGGGTAATGTGTTGTGGTGTATGCTGTGATGTGCGTGAATGGTGTATGGGTGATGGTGTTCTGTGCCTCTGATTGAGTGGGTGTTCCTTGCTTGTCTCTCTCTGCTTGCTATCTTTTTTCGCTGTAAGGGGTTGTGGGTGATGTGGGTGTGTGTTTTATATTGGATTGGGTGTGTGGTTGTTGTGTGTTTATTTGTGTTAGGTGTGTGTAGTTTGAATTTTCCAATGTGGTGTAGTTTGGTAAGTGTGTGTGTATTTTGAGCGCAGCGGAATTTACCACCAATGGTTTACCGCGATTGAGAGACCGCTGCAGTGATTCGTGGGTCGTGATACCATGGACGTATTCCTGTTGGCATAACGGTGTGGGTTTTGCTATCGCCAGTTTATCGCTGACCTTTGGCCTGGCAGACTTGTTTGGGTGTCTGTATAGTGGCTGATTTCTATGTGTTTGTCATAACGGTGTGTGTTTTGCTATCGCCAGTTTATCACTGACCTTTGGTCTGGCAGACTTGTTTGGGTGTCTGTATATTGGCAGATTTCTAAGTGTAGGTCATAATACCTGTGGCGGATTACCACCGCGGTCATGGTATGTTGGCGGGCGTCAGTACGGCGGTAGGTGCCATTTACCACCAGGGTTGTAATAAGGGCCTTTGTGTGGAAAAAAGAAAAGTATTTTTGAGGCATCATCCACTATGGAGTACAAGAATCCTATTCTTAGTGCTGGGGCAGATGCAATGAACAATTAATTATATTTAATTCCAGTACTGCGGTAAAGGGAAAGGAACTGTATATATAGATGTTATTGGATACGTTCATCAAAGAGTATCCCTTTCTGCAAAACACAACATTCCAGACCCTTAATCCCACTTTACTTCCTGGCCTCACCCTCATATTCAAATTGTTTAAATTAAACACATTTGCTTGGCAGTAAGTCAGGGAAACTTGTATGAGGGCCTGATTTAGACTTTTGCCAACTGGTTACTCCATCACAAACATGACGACTATCCTGTTTGCAGTATTGTAATTCCCATAGGATATAATAAGATCGTAATACGGCAAATGGAATGTCCGTCACATATGTAATGGAATAAACTTGTCAGCCACACTCTAAATCAGTCCCTTTGTCTGTTGCAGGATAAGGTGAAGAGGAAAGGCCAGGTAGGTACGGTAGAGGTTTTTCTATAGAATAGTGGAGGGTCACTGATCATAGTGTAACTAAGCTTAGGCTTAGTTAGTCACTGAAGTTGAAACTGAAAGTTGGTGAATGTCAAAAGGAAAAAAAAATCAACAGGTGTAAATCCATAATGAAGCCATATGAAGCACTTGACAACATTTTTCTTCAATGTTTTTTGGAAAGCTCGGACAGAACTTAGAAATAAATAAAGGAGTGTGGTACTAGGAGGTGACTGAGTTGCCTTGGTTTGTAATCCATTGAAAGCTTTGTAGATGCTGTATTAACAGAAGCAGGTCAACAATGCACAGCCAACACTGCAGTTCCAAATTGAAGCATGCTGCATTTAACTGGGATCATGACCCTTGGGTCACGAAGTGCCATGGGTAGGGAGGTCATGGATTATGATAGGTGGGATCTCTTAAAAAATAGAGTGGGTATGCTAGTAATTGTCAATAACCAAGCAATGTGACTTACGACTGCCCATCCTGGATGCCACAGTGACACCCCCTACAACTGCTGCATTATCTCACACACTGGAGCTGGCCCCAACACTAGTGGTCTGTAGAGCTAGAAAAAACATTACACATTTTAGATTGCAGGTACACCTGCCCTTTTTTTTAATTTCTTTGAACAAAAGACAATGCCAATACATAACTACAATTTGGTTTTCAGTATCTTCTCTCCCATCTCATAATTTCACTTTGAGAATTTTGTTGGTTGACAATGTTAGAAAAGCCAGTAGTCAAGCCTACTGAAAACTTTTTGTTTGGGAGGGGAAGAGATATGATGATTACTGTGAGTCATTTGAAGTGCAATGAAGAGGTAGAATAAATTGTTCAATGAAGGGCATATGATTTTTGTTGGCAAATGCAATAAGACCGTCCTCATACTACTTTTCTGCAATGCTGCACTGTCATTGAAAATGCTAGGACACTGAATAATACATACAACAGAACACTGGGGAGGTCACGATAACCATGACCACTCTCTTGTCATTTGTGCATGAGCCAGGAATAGAAAGACTTCATAGCAAACAAGTGTAAAATAGCTTGCTAGGGTCTGCAAACTCTGTAATCTTTACAGTAGAGTACCTAATATATTATCTTAGTCTTATAGTACTAGTTCATTGGGTATAGAGCTTACGGGAGAAGGAAAGATTAATAACCACGAAGAAGAAAACTACAGATGGGTACAGATAGGCAGACATCAGTTACAGAAACAAGAAATATAGCAAAAAGGATAAAACAGGTTGGAATAACAAGAAGTAACAAAAATTAAATAGAACAATAAAAAAAAAAAAATCACAGTACAAGAGAAATAAGGAAAGATTATTCTAATTGGGAGACATAAAAGTTAGAGAAATAAATAATATTAACAAGAACTTACTGGGGCCAGCAGAGCAATCAGCTGCGGTGCTGGTGGTTTTACTTCCACCCGCCATGGCACTGGTTGTGGCAGCCTCGGATAGACCCTCCAATGCACTCTTCTTGCCCTTGAGTGCAGATGTGCGATTTAAAGAAGATAACAAAAATAGATTAGTGGTTTACATAATCTCCTAAAAAAAATGTTGACAGGCAAACACAGTAACATATTAACATTGTCATTTCTAAATCAGATCACCTATCTTATTGAGTTGACCTATTCCTAATCCTGAAACTTTATCTAAATCCTCTTCCAAATTATCTGAACTACATTTGGAATAAATATTGCATTGCACCGAATTATCTTCGCTTTGCAACCTCCTTTGAGTCAACTCAGTCAGCTTCCGTTTACAATGCATAGATGCATACTACACATCACTGGGAGATAGCTTGGGGCTGTATGAGCTACATGGAAACACTAACTCACTGATATTACTGCTACTGCCAGAGTACCACTATCTTGGTTACATGACGGAGGAGCCTTCATGACTTCTTAAATAATCAGTCCAAACAAGCACCTACAGCGACAAGCAGAAATAGGTAGCACTGGGCACCTGGCTCATTCAAATTGGATCACATAAAATGTTTAAAATTACGTGAACTTAACTTACCTCTGAGTGTGAGCAGCATGTTATTTGAAAAAGAAAAAAAATAGAATTATAGGACACAACAAATAATTAGTAATTAGTACTCACTAAGCCCTGCGACCTGGACGCCCAGCAAGTCCTGATCCCAGTTGAGGATGTCAGCCCATTGGTGCATCAGCTGGTCCTGGGTGCGCCAAACTCCAGTACGCCTGCTCATGGACCTATGCAGCCTCCTCCACAGCAGGGGATGCTCCCGCAGGCCATCTCGATTCTTGGGCCTGCTGCCAGCATTGAGGGGAGATGGTGCGGCACAAACTCAACTAGTGTGGTCACCTCTTCCTCAGTAAAAATGGCCTGGGGCTGCACCCCTTAGCAGCGCCAGTGTCTGCAAGATGTGTGGTTAGATGCACCCCCTCCACTGGTGCCACCTCACCCAGGTTCTGCCATGGCACTGGGTGGGAAGAAAAAAGGTGGCAGGAAAGATAAGGAATGGAAAGGAAGAAACAAGAAAGTTGAGAGAAAAAAGATAAAGGGACACAAAGTTACAGAAAATAAAAAGAGACAAAAACGTAAAATACACAAACACAAATACACACTCTGATTTAAGAAATGTAAAATGGGAGTGGATAAGTGGGATAAGGGAAGGACTACAAAGATAAAGACTCGATTAAAAAGTAGGCCTAGCACCAGGCGGAGAAAAGAAAAAACAAAATGGTTGTGTGTGCATGGGACCGGTTGGTGCTGCTCACACTCGCACTTGCAATGTGTAACACTCTACTCACAACAATCAATGTGAATGGGTGACCAAACACAACTCCACCCATTCACGGACTGAGAGGGAGATCTTTCTGAATTTTTTGGGAACTTGGTGGAATTATGCATAGCAGAACACTGCGTGCTCCACCCAGGCCATAGTAATGTTAGTGGAGACTTGAATAAGAAGGCTGAGCATGTAACCTGATGTTTCAGAATTCATAAGCTGTTCAATTCCTGATTGCATTGTAACTCTAAAAATATTCAGGACTATGTTGAGGAATATTAATGTGATAACACATGTTAGAAATGTGAATAACTTAGGTAATAGCTCTATTTATGAGTGAGTGACCGTCACTGCTTTCATCAAACATCAGAAAAAATCTAAAGTGTAGTGATCAGCATAACAGTGATATACCGAGCTATGGTGCTAACTATTTACAGATATCACATATGTCCTTATAATGTGCTTATAATTAGGAGTGAGCAGAACTCGCGGAGTCCTATTATGCAGAACTCCGCAAAGCATTCAAAAAACCCTGTAGCGCTATGCAGAGTTCCACGGGTGGGCGGAGTTTCCTCGTCATCCCAGTATGCGTTGCTTTTTATGTCAAACACAATGCAAGTTATGTTCTTGCGTTCAAAATCACATGCAAACTGCACCACATGGTTCTCATGGGCGCGGCCATCTTGTTTTCTTACTCTTTTCATGATGCTGGGCCTGTTTTTTAATTCTTCTGTATCTTTTCAATCCTCTGCCTTACTAATCAATCTACCCCTCATTTTTATTTATTGTTTTAGTGTGTTTCTGTGTATTTTTTTATTTAAATGTGTTTTTGTGAATTTTGTATTTTTTTTTTTCCCTTTACTTCCTTATCTCTTCTTTCCTTTGCACCTTCCACCCTTCCTTTCTTTCTTCCTTCCTTCCTTCCTTCCATCCTTCCTTCCTTCCTTTCTTCTTTCTCCTGTTTCTTTTCAGTTTCTTTACCCTACCCAGCACCATGGCAGAGCAGGGTGGCACCGGCAAGCAGGGAAGAAGTGGTGCAAAGACCCCCCAGCAGCCAGCAGCCAGCAGTAGCATCCCCCATGAAGGGGTCCAACAAAGGCCCATCTTTTGTGAGGTGGAGGTGGCACCACTGTGTTTTTCCATGCAGCACCACCTCTGCTCCATGCTGGCAGCAGACTGTAGGCCTGGCAGCGGGTACCCCGTGCAGGAGCATCAGCTGTGTTGGGGTAGGGTGAGCAGGTGTGTTCAGCACACCAGCCAGGTCTTCACACCAACCACCAGCTGAAGCACCACTGGGTGGACATCCTCGACCATGAGCAGGACCTGCTCAACCTGCTGGGTGTCAAGATTCCATGGCTCGTGAGCATTAATTATATTATTTGTAGTGTTTGTGTTCTGCAATGCTAACTTTTTTTCTGAATAGCATGCCTTTCACACTCAGAGGTAAGTTACACATAGTTTACATTAAGAATATTATTATGTGATTCAGTTTGAGCTAGGGCGGTGCTTGGTACTACCTAATCGTACTCATCAGCGCTCACTTTGGCTGATTATTTAAGAAGTCATTGTAATGCAGACTCTTCTGTCCTCCTGTCACCATAGTGAATTAGTGATATCAGTGAATTAGTGTTCTCTGCGACTTTTATCCATGTAGCTTGTATAGTCCCAAGCAAATTCACACTGTTGTTGTACTAGTATCCATCTATGCATTGAACAAAAAGAGAGACTGAGGTGGTTTATCATGGGGGTTGAAAAATGAGAATAGAATCAAAGATCATTCACTGCAATGCATTAGTTCCAAATGTAGTTTTTGTTAAGAAAATTTGAAATAGGGATTTTAGGATTAGTATAGATAACTCAACAATAGTCAATACTAGTACCATAGACAATCTGATTTAGATAAGTGCAATGTTACTGCGTTTGTCTGGTATGATAATTTAGTGAAGATTACTAATCTATTTTTTTTAATCTTCTTTATTTCTTACATCAGCACCCAAGGGCAGGAAGAGGGGCAGTGCTGAGATGGGTCCAGGAAGAGCTGGGGAGGAGGAGGTGACAACAACTAGTGCCACTGCGAGGGCTCTGCTCATCCCAGTAAGTCTTAATATTCATTATTATTTCCCTAACTTTTACCTCTGCCCACTATTATACTACTTTCAATTGTCATTGTTTTTTTTTTATACCGTCTCCTTTTTTCCGAACTCCCCTATCCCATTTTTGTTTATTTCCTGTTGTCCCAGCATTATCTTTTTTTTGGTCCTTTATTGACCATTATTATTCCACCCCTTCATTGCGCTTTAATGATTCCAAGTCATCATCATCACAGGCTATAGGTCTATACCATTACTAAGAAATGTTTTTGGTTGAAAACCTGGCTTTTCTAACATTATGAACCAACAAAAGCCAAGAGTGATATTTTTGATAGGCCATACTGCAGTGCTAACTGAACTGTAGTGATGTATTGCAGTTGCATTTTTTTATTAATAAAATTAAGGGAAGGGGTATCTGGCATCTAAAGAATGTACATATTTTTTTCTAGGCACATCGACCACCATTGGCACAGGCTCATGTGCTGCTATAGGACGAGAGTCAGTTGGAGAGGGAGAAGCAGCGGCAGGGACAGCGCAGTGGTAAACAGCATTGCTTGTTTATTGACAATTACTATTATGCTCACTAGCTACAAGGGCATCATTGTGACCCCCGGTGTTACCAGCTACAGTGGTGGTTGGATTATGGCCTCTTCTATCTGCAACTCAGCAAAAAAGCTCACATAATGTAAGCTACAAATGATGGCCTGATGGCAATGGAAAAGAACAGAAGGATAAAAGAAAGGATGGGTGAAATGGGTGAAAGGAAAGTGCTTGGGTGGGTAGTGGGTAAATGGATGGATGGGTGAAAGGATGATTGAAAGAAAGAGTGGAGACTGAATAGATGGATAATGGATTAGGAATTTTGGTGAAAGACTGGTTGAGAGAAAGTAAAGTATAATCATGGTGGCTATGGGTGAAAAGGTAGGGCGAATGAAAGACTAATTGAATAATTGCTTGTTTGAGTAAACAATGGAGCTCTTCTGGAGAAGGGCGTGCTGCTCACCTACTTCGCTTACATTGTTTTATGGTTATCAAAGCTATGGTTCAAATTAGGGAGTTTTTCAATTTGTGTTCTAATCCCTTGACTCACTGTATTTGTTAAGCGAGGAAGATATGTATTCCACCCATCATCATTCATCAACCACCTCCCCGCTCATGGCATTTTACCACCTATGACCGAAGAAGTGCAGTATGGTTCAGTTTGTGACTACAGTGCTGTGCAATGTCCGTCTGCTTCAGTCAGTGTGGCCTTTACAAAGTTTTCAATGCATTGCAAACCAAACACAGAAGGTGTGTTTCCCTTCCACACTCAGTCACCTCTTAGTATCTCACTCCTTTATTCTTTCTGAAGCTCTTCCATCCCAGCCTACCAAAGAAGTTGAAAAATCCATTCGTGCCATGTGCCACATTTGGTTTGGCAATGTGAAGTGTTTCCAAAATATATTTCATGGTTTCCCATAACAAATGTATTTTACACCTTTTCAGATTTTTCCATTTTTACTTTAATTTATACAGTGACTAAATAAGCCAAAGTTTAGGCATGTGATGAATCGATGATTAGTGACACCCCTCTATACTACAGGAAAAGTTCCACCTACCTACCTAATCCCTCTGCCTTACCGTGCAGTAGAGTAAGTCGTTTCCTTTTCTTACTGCCCAGCAATTGAATTAGTTGTAAATAATTTGTAGCGGTGAGTGACACTGTGAATAAAGTGGGACTAGTGATGAAAGTGCCATATACAATCTATATAGGCCATTCCTTTCTTATTAGTGCAGGGCATCATTTTCCCCACCATCTACATATGGCAGACATGATAATATATCTGCATTTTGTACCTGACATGTGTGATGTATCTTATTTATTATTCATCTGCCTCTTTGCAGTCAGGGTAGGAACTAAGTGAAAAAACATTTGGAGAAGAGCAAGGTCTTTGGAATTAAAGATAGATCATTGTCAACTACAGCTACCCCAGATGCAAACAGTAGCAATGTACCTGAAGTGCTGGATAGCATCAGTAGCGTGCCTCCATTAATTTGACACAACAGCTTGTACTCCATAGTGCATAATGACTTACTCATAAATGATTTTTTTTTCCACTTCAAGTGTCTGTTCAGTTACTGGAAAAGCCTTTAAAAGAAAAATAAATACTGTTTTTTTTTAATCTGGTGTTATCCTGTCTTAATATTTGTCTACCAGAAAGTCAGTGCTTTTTATGTGAAGCATGTGTGGGTAAACAAATAAAATTGGCCCTGTGGGACCAGCAATGTACTGCTACTGTGCTATCCACTACTTACTTTGAAAGAAGTGTTTGCTCAGAGTGTTGTTTACAATGTGTCTTTTTTATTTTTGTTTTCCTCTATATAGCTACTCCTGCTGGTCGACCAGCACACCCATAAGGCTGAAGATAGTGGCCCGTCTGTGGCGGCTGAATACTGGTGGCTGGTAGTACTGAAGGATGAAGTGGCGGAAATAGCTAACTTTAACCCAGGACCCAGTTCAGCAGCATGGGATCCCCAGTCTCCCTGCCCATTATATTCCAGGAGCCTCACAGGGTCCTACACCAGCGCATCCTACAGCAGATGGACCATATGGAGAGCTGGCTCAAAGGGCCAAGCAGAGCCTGAACCAGCTCCAGACCAAAATAGACAATGCCCTCTTCTAAGTCATTTTTTTAATTTTTTGTTTTAGTGGGACGGGCTTGTGTGGGAGGAGATGGTGGGCAGAGATTTTGGACCAGATTTCACTTTGGACTTTTGTTGTACTTTTTGGGGATTGGGCTAAGGAGAGGGGTGGGCCTGTTGTGGGTGGGTTTTATATAAGTTAAAAAATAAAATGTCTCAAACGTTTATTTTTGAGTTTTAGTTTGCACTGCTATCTTTTAATGTAGCCTATTTTTTTAATTCTGGGAAAGAAGTGTTTGTCATTTACTCATACCCTTGTTCTACTGCCCTCTGTAACTGCATTGGCCACTACAGGATGATTGTCATTACCTATTTTACATACAAAAACATAGATACACACAAACAACATCTTCTTCAGTAGATGTTAATCACTAACTAAACAAGTTCACTTCAATCCATTATTCTTCTCTTCCCTGAATAGATGATGTGAGTGCTAATAACTCAGTATTCTTTTTAAAGGGTTTTCCCAAGGTGACATCTTAAAGGGGCGGTAGTAGTAGTAGTAGCAGGCTAGAGCAGTAAAATGGAAGGTACAAAGGTGCCACTCCACCTATGCAAACTCCCCTGCAGGATTAATTAAAGTGTTACCCATCACTGTCAACTAGATTGAAAGAAACCAGAGAATTAGTGGGTCATATATTCATAACTGTAGGACCAGACTATCACAATGACAGTATTTGACAAACACCAAAGAAGGCCTGATATTATAATAAAAACTAGCAAGTTCAACTTCTTCTGAGCAATGGGGAGCTAGTATTTAAAATCTAAACTTAGGAAATGAAATCCTTGAGTCAGGAGAAGTGGCTCACAGTCAGGAGTGCTTGTACAAAAGTAAGCATTTATGCAACACACAACACAATGCCTTAATGATGATGTTGATAGGGCTGGTGTGGAATATTGTGCAGGTAAGGTAATAGAAGGTAATGCACTGAGTTAGTTTCGCTTTCATCTCATCCGCCCCAGCAAGTGTGTGATAAATTTATGGTGTAAAATTAAGCCACACCAAAATAAATTCACACAGCGTGGGGGAAGAAAGTTAGGGGCTCAATGAGTGGAAGGCAAAGGGGATCTGGGGAATGGTATGACAAAGACGAAAACTACACAAAATAAATCATAACAATTTTCATTGGGGCACTGAGCAGCACACCAGCATCATCTGTTGTGGAAGGAAAAGATGAAGGGATAAATATGACACAGTTCAGTTAAATGCATCGCAAACAGTCCTTCTACCTTAGAGAGACCCAAGAGAGTATACATCTAAATGTTATGTCCTCTAGGTTTGAAAAATAAAAATTATGGAGGATTGAAGTTAACTCACACAGTTCTAAAAATTATGATTGATAGAAGGGAAATTATACTGTATTGTCAAATTGGGCAGTGCATCACCATTCTTCTTGGAATGTCCATCACTATTGGGTGCCTGGCTGTAACTGTCCATTAGGTAAGCTGCAGTGTTGAGCTTTGGCAATGTTAAGTTAGTGCAGGAGGGGGATAGAAGAAAAACAGTAACTGTATTATAGAGTAAAGGAGAAGGACAAAAGGAAATAAGGTCAGTTTCACGAGTGCACCAAGAACATAAAGAGGATTTTCACATTTGAATCAGCAATGCAGCAAGCACACACTTAGCAGCATTTCCCACAGTAATGTACCTCTCTTCATTACACAGAGATGAGTGAGTACTAGGCCTCAGAAACTTCACCATCATCATGGTTTCTCATTGAAGACAATACCTTTATCCTTCTAGCTGTTAAGGCAGTCCCACCCTGAGTCCTTCCATCCTCCTTCTCCTCATTCTGAGTAACTCTGTCCCAGTCCCAAACCAAGCGAAGAAGGCCTATGTAGTGCACCGCTGTTGAAGAACAAATAGAGAAACAGAATTGGAGTATTTTGTGTAGATTTGTCTTTGGTAACTAAAGTGACTGGTCTGGTCGCTGAGGAATCAGGAAGAAAGAGTGGACCCTGCAGGTAAATCTTTCTAAGTTTTAAAGAGCAATCACTTTCAGGAAAAAATGATCAACCATCAGCCCCAAACACTGCAAATCATCAAAATCAAGTTTATAAACTTGTTGAAGTCCCTCCCTCACTGTGAGCCATCACATACATCATCAATCATCACTCACAATCACTCAATATATCACCACTCATTGGTGCAAATGTTTGTAGATATCTCTTCCAATCCAAGCATGGTGGTTGATTTCAAATATTACTGCCTCTTTATTGGTAGGAATACATTGGAATGTTGGCATTGGCACTGGCAGTGTTTTAATCAATGTTCTTGTGGGACAGCCCAGGTAGATGATGTAAAAAAAGGATAGGCATTGTCATGTGAGGGAGGCAGGCATTGTCTCCAAAGTCCTGAAGAGAATGTGGGGGCTTCTCAACTGCACACTGGTCCAACTCTAATCCAGCTATATATGAGACAAAAAAATATAGGAGAAGGTCAAATCTAACACATTAATTATGTTCCATTAGCTTTTTTTCTGCAAAGAAAGAAAGAAGTTCAACGAGAAATTATTAAAAAATTCTATGTTGACACTGGCATACTCAGTCTGGGAAATAGAGTTTGTCCTCAAACTCAGGTGCTTCACCCAGAAGGTGGTCAGCAAGCACACTTGATTCTGGCCAATCATCCTCTTCCTCCTCCTGTAGTGTTTTGGGAACTGTGTAATCTAGTGGTATAAAATGCTGGTTAATTTTCATCAAGTTTAATCTCTTCACGTTTTGAGGTGAGAGACTGGTACTTCTCACTGCAACAACTGTGCCAGCTGCACTGAACACACGTTCAGCAGACACACTGGCTACAGGACAAGCCAGATACTTTACTGTCAGCCTGCTGAGCTGTGGCCATGGGTGTATTTTCCCAGACCAATTCACCAATGGATTTTGATTAAGATACACCTTTTTTGGGTTGTCCAGGTACTCCTGGAACCTCCTCTGAAGTATCATTGGTGTTGCCACTTGCTCAACCTCTTTCACCTTCATCTCTGCACTAGACTTAGGACTAGGACCTGCTACTTGAAACTGAGCCAATGCAGAGGATGGGCCCTATTCTTTTGATGCTGTTGATGCAAGTGTTCTTGTTGCTGGTATTAGCTGCTGTGAGACAAGACTGCACTCTCTGGAAGTTGAAGGCAGCACCCCAGAACTGCAGAGTAGGACTTAAAGTTCCAGCTGTTCTCTGGCTTTCTCAACAATCCACTGCTTTTATTTTCAAACATTCCCTTCAGAAAAAGGAATGAAAGTTGGAAGAACTGTTTGGTAGTGTGGATCAAGTAGGGTGGCACAGATGTACTCTTTGGACGAGATAATGTCACTTTGCAGCCTTTCATTACAAGTCAAGACTATATGAAGATTGACAGCTATAACGTATTAATGAGCAACATGAGAGGCATTGCCAATTCCACTAACCGCAGCAGGATATATGCATACCTAAAATGACACAGAACCCACATAACGATATTACAGGAAATGCACCTCACAGATACAGAACTGCTCACCCTCAAAACCAAATGGCGGGGACTAGTATATGGTACAATGACATCAGCATTGAAAGTTGGAAGAACTTTTTAGTAGCGTGGATCAAGTATGGTGGCACAGATGTACTCTTTGGACGAGATAATGTCATTTTGCAACCTTTCATTACAAGTCAAGCAGTAGCTTAAGCTCTGAACCAAGTCATGGTGTTCTGAGTTTTCATTCACCTCTCGGAATGCAAACCTTTCAGACACCTTCTTTAGCTGCTCCAGTAGCAGATGCAACAACAGAATAGCTTGGCCAATTGCACTGTCCTCCTTGCTAATTTCCCACATTAAAACATCAAAAGGGAGCAGCATCTGTATCAGGCATTTGACTAAGCCTCATTTGTCTGCATTCATGGTCATAGCTTTCTTTATTGTATCCCTTACTCTTATAATGACATAGTTATCAATCTATCTGTACTGCTCAAACAGACGGAGCAACATATGATAGATGGATTGCCAACGTGTTGGCATTTCCTGTATCAGGTCTTTAGCTGGTACCCATTTACCACACTGAATAATCCGCAACTGCTTCCGGGCTTTAAAAGAATTGCAGAAATGAGTGCAGATGCATCTGCAGGTGGTCAGTATGTTGCTGACTATGTCTTCTTTTTTTAGAAAGTCTTGCTTTGCCAGGTTGATGGAGTGCACCAAACACAGGACCCTGAAATGGCTTCCGTCTGCCATGGCCTTGACTATGTTACTGGGCAACAAATCCAATTGTGAGACTTCTGGGTCGCACCCATTCAGACACCTGGCTACTAAATTTGTCCAAGATGTTTGCAGCGGTATGTGATTTCTCCATGGCAAACATGGCTATTGCTGTATGCCGCCAAATGCTCCTAAAATTTTCTTCAGGGCTGAGACCTGTAGAAAGCTGTTGCTTTATCCCCACAAAAGAGATCCAGTGTGCAGTGATGCACATGTAATCAGTAGCCTGACCACTGGTCCACATGTCTGTCGTCAGGTGGTTAGTGTGGACAACACTTTGCTGCAAACTTGTCCAACCAATTGCAGCACATCATGATGCAGTGTTGGAACAGCAACTCTTGCCCAATAGGTCCAACGTGGAAGCTTCCATTTTGGCCAGAAGGCTGCCACAAACTCTCAGAATCCCACTCCATCAACAAAAGAAAAAGGGAGGTGTTCCAGAGAGAACATTTTTGCCAGCTTCCCATTGTACAAACTTGCCATTCGGTGGTTGCGGTTTGAGGGCTGTTACTGCCTAAAGATGTCCGTAATAGTGGACTGGATTTTCTACTTTTTCTCTGTCACTGACACAGGCACCTTTTGAGATTTATGTGTTGGTAGACTCATTGTGCATCACTGTGCAGTCACCCTATGCCGTGGTGTCTCCATCTGACTCTGAGTCTTCCTGTGCCATTGTGAGGTCACTGAGGCATATGATTCTGACACACTGCTGGGGACAGGGCTGCTTTGCATGAGGATGTCACCCTCATCTTCCTCACCTTCAACCGTGATTTGACAAGTTGTAGCTGATGTTTTCTGGCTCTCCTCACCTTCACCACTGCAACCACATTCAGACATTTTTTGAAGGTTCGCCTTCCACCGTGTGATGTTTTCTCATCTGGGTTGTCTGGCCTCCAGTACCATAATGTGAACCTGTCTTGCCTCAACGATCACTTGTGTGGCACATGGAGCATATTACAATGTTGTTTGCTAATTATAGAAAAATGTCCCAAAATGGGGAAGAGTACTTTCTTACTGGGCCACTGCCAATACCTGAAGAAGAACTGGAGGTAGGTGGGTGTGTTGATTGCCTCTCTGCAGATTATAGTTCTACTGAGGTATGGTTTGGTTCAGGTCTCTCTGGGCCTTATAAATATGAGTGCTGGTGGTGCTGCCTGTGCCACTTCCCATGGAGGAGGTTAGATAGTAATGTCGGACTCCTCTGTGCCAGCTTCCACAAAGACTAGCTTGTTGTCAACATCCTGTTTACTGTCATCCGCTTCCATGATTCTGAGACTTTTTGGTACTTTTGTTTTCCCTCGGCTTTCCTGGTGTCTCCTGGACTCTGCCAGGGTCTACTCCATGTCCCTATCATCGTCATCAGAAGTGGTACTTGGAGAAGATGGTGGAGTAGTACCCTTCCTTTTTCTTGTTGGAGATCTGGGAGCAAATTATTCCAAAAGAGGAGGTGCTTCCTCAGCAAGAAGCTTGACCTCCTGTTCTGCTCCAACTTCAGGAAGATCTACTTTTGCTTGCTGCAGCTACTGTCCACTTTGCTCTGTTTCCTGAAACAATTGGGTACTACTTTGCAAAAGAGATTATTCCAATTCAACATCACTGCTTCTTGGCATTGCCATGATTGCAGTAGCTGCCTCTGTGTCAACCATGTTATTGGGCTTCGTTGGGGTGGTGCTGTAGATGCTGGAGTGCTGTACCCAAATTCCTCCAGAAAGGCTGGTGTGGCAGACACACATCTCCCAAAGAAGGTTGCGGTCAGCACAACACTCATGGAAAGCTGCTTCTTCTCACTGACCACTTTCTTGGGAGCAACTTTCTTTGGGGCCATCTTAAGGCTCTCAGATGGCAGTGGCACTAAGTTGCACAAGTGCAAGGGATTAGAGGATTTAACTGAACAGTGCTGTGGGTGATGTGATGTATCTTCTCTTGTGCACCTAAAAGATATCAAGCAAGAAAAACATGCATTTAGGGAAATGTGGCATTATTGCAGATTGAAATAGTATAGGCAAATGCAATATTATTGCAGATGGTCACTTATTTAATAAATACCATTTTAATCAAACATTGTAAAGTCAAACCACACCACCACACCATAAAATGTCATTTCAAATCAGGCAGCACAACATGCAGATATAGCTATTTGCTTTATCTTCATCTGTTTTAAAGGAGAAGAATGAGTAAATGGAATAATCCTTAAAAAACCTGTGGCGGCAAGATGGTCCAGGGAAAATGGAAAAATCTGTAAAAAATGAATTATGCTGCTGATTTGCCTGAAGTGCGCCACAGCCAGGCTGTCCAGGAGGAAATGGATTTATTATACACCTAAAGTAACTGAATGCTGCAAGACTATGACAAAGGCACACTGGCTGGATGGACAAAATGGCCACCAGCCAAATGGTCAAACAACAAGGAGCAAGGAGGGATGAGTGACAAAGTAGAACCCATGCAAGCCTATGGCAAAGACATCCTGGCTTGATGCACAAAATGGCTGCAAGCCACATGGTAGCACAACAATAGGCAAGGAGGCCTAGCAATCAAAGAACACATGCAAGCCTAAGGCAAAGGGACACTGGCTGGATGGACAAAATGGCTGTCAACCAAATGGTCAAACAACAACAACAACAAGCAAGGAGTCACGGGTAACAAAGTAGAACCCATACAAGCCTAAGGCAAAGCCTGTCTGGATGCACAACATGACTGCCATCCACATGGTAAGACAACAGGGAGCAAGGAGGCATGGAAAAAAAGAACACATGTATGCCTATGGCAAAGAGACACTGGCTGGATGGACAAAATGGCAGCCAGACATATGGTCAAACAACAATAACAAGGAGCAAGGAGGCATGAGGAAGAAGAACCCATCCAATCCTATGGCAGAAAAACACTGACTGGGTGCACACAATGCCTGCCAGACATATGTTAAAATGACAACAAGGAGAAAGGAGGCATGGCAAGCAAAGAATACATGCAAGCATATGCAAAGGGACACTGGCTGGATCGACAAAATGGCTGCCAGCCGCATGGTCAGTCAACAACAACAAAAAGGAGTAAGGACTAAGTCATGGGGAATAAATAATAACCCATGAAAGCCTATGTCAAAGACAGACTGGCTGGATGTGCAAAATGTCTGTCAACAACATGGTAAAACAACAACAAGGCACCAGGAGATATAGCCAGGAGCAAGGAGGCAAGGCAAACAAAGAACATGTGCAAGCCTATGGCAAAGGGACACTGGCTTGATGCAGAAAATGGCTGCCAGCTACATGGTCAAACAGCAACTGTGAACAAGGAGGCAATTAGAACAAAGAGCACATGCAAGCCTATGGACATAGACTATATAAAATGGCCCCTAACCACACGGCATGGAGAACAAAGACAAATGGTAAATGATGACAAACATACACACACAGAATGGCCATAAGGAGGCATGGTGGTAACACTAAAGAAAACACTAACATTAATTCAGCAATGCAAAACACGAGCTATAAACATTTTACAATAACAGTACACATCCTCCTAAGCCATCAAATATTGCCCCACAACATATACGCTTTTTCCTCCAAAAATGAAATGCAAACAATAGCCAACATTTTAAATTTAATCCAATGCCCTCCCTGGACTAAATGAAGTTTTAAAAACATATACCACTGAAATATTTATTTCATGCACTGATGCTTATTGGTACTGGGCTTACTGGCTAGATAGTCCTTTGGAAATCTAGCCCACCTAGTAAAATAATACTGACTATGTTCCAAAAATTTAGAAAAGGACAGATACTGAGCTGAGCAACAATTTTCCTTTACAAAGGATGAAAACCAATGAAATGCAAAATAAATAACTAGGCCCATATATAAACTCCAGACCACCACCGCTATAAATGTTCTAAATCAAATTAAAGTACAAATAAATACTTGTGCATGCCCAAGTAAACAAAAAATACCCTTATTCAATAGTTTTGGAACTTGTGTGTTTTCACAAAAACAAAGACCTTAAATCCAAAGGTATATCCAGAAGACAAAGAGAGTGATTCTTCCTCCTCAAAATCAAAGTGAAAAGTGACCAGGAGATGGACAAAGCACTGAGAGAAGCCTGCTGGACAGGGGTAGTAAGTTGGAGCCTCTGGGACACTTCCTTCCTGTTTGTAAAAATGAACATAGGGTTCTCAATCTAAAAATCAACTTGAAGGGTCCATTGGAGAAGATAATTCACTCAAAAAACAATTTTGGACTAGATTTAGATGTATCTCATGTAGGAAATCTACTCCAGGTGCGCTCACACTTGTGAGCGGGACTGTTTTGGCCGCCGTCACAGCCAGAAGCAGTGTGGGTAAATGTAAAGTTTTATGTGAGTGGCCGGAAACAGCACAAGTGAACACGATGTCTCTCGCACACTCACTAGCGGCACTAGAATATTGTGACACTCATGACCGAGCACCAAAAACAATCTTCATATGCGGGAATGAACTCCCCTTTGCACAGGTTGCTGATTGTGGGAACTCCGCACTACTCTGCGTAGTGCGCAGTGCCAGAATTCTGCAAACTCCACCGGCAGAGCGGAGTTCTACCCCCAGGCCTAGCTCTAATATATGTTATCACTATAAGCCCTGTTTACAGTGGTGTGTGGACCACTATCACACTGCCTTCACCCCAGATGTAGTTATGGGGCATACTGATGAGCTGTGAGCACACCTTTATCAGCCATTCTGCGCTGAGGAAGGTGTGTAGAGTAGGAAGCCAATGAGAGCTTTGATTCTTTCTCTCAGAAGCTGACTCACATGCTAATATACAGATTATGGATTCATAAAGAAGTCATGGGAACGCAGACCTATGATCAAGACAGGAAGGGCATTAGCTTTAGTATTTGCCTGTTTCTGTTTTTTCAATTAAATGGTTTTGCTGAAATGCATTTTATGTGGAAAACGTTGTTGAAAAGTTATTGTAACTATATAAATTGATTGATGTATATACCATGGGCTTCACTCTGATGGCATTTTCACCTAAATTTGTTAGAGTAAAACCACAACATTCCTACATTTGCACCTTGGAGGGGAGATCAAATGTAGTACTACTATGGTAACCCTATTTTGAAGTGCAGAACTTCCAATTATGAGCAGGCGATAAAAGTGCCAAAAAATGACGTCTCTTAGATTTCCCTGTGCCATTTTTTGCCCCCACCCATGGCAAAGGCATAATGTAGGGCAAAGGGTTACAAAGTGCCTCAATGCACGCATTGCACCACTTTGTAAATGTGGTGTCGGGATTTTGGCCATCTAACGAAAAATTAGTGTAAAACAAATCACACTAATGTGTCCGTAGATGGTGTTGGGAGCTCTTAAATATACCCCTAATTCTTTTAGTATTTAAGTCATCTTTAAACTTTTCCTTTGTGTTCTATATTTATAAAAGGTTATGCCATTTTTAACAGCTCAATGCCATTGCAGGCATCCTTCTTTCATTCTTAGGCTTTATTCTCAGATTATCAAAATAAAACATAGATATACACCTCGTTAGTCATCATGCCTAGAGTAATCCAAAATGTAACGTTAATCTCATATTTTATCTAAAGTTTAGGTATCTTGCATACTTCTTGTATGTCTATGTTTTCGTCTTCTTCGGCACGAAACGCTAGACTGCAGTTTACCTTATCCTCTTTCAGTGCTATTCCCATGCCGGGCCTTCCTCCCTCCTAATACTTGGTCCTACACAGGAGCCACTCAGTATTTAATATTCCATAAAATACCAAAAAAGAAGAGTGGCCACACAGACAATAATCAATCATTGCGGTAGACTGTTAAAAGTTTTCCATGTGCCACTGCTTCTATATCAACGTACTGTATCAGCTATTCACATTTCAAGTTCATGAACTTCTCTACCACTAAACACTTGCGCAATCAGAGGGAATATTACCATTTATCTCACAGGGAAAAATGATTATGCCCAGGCTCTGCTCAAGCAATGCTCTGACAACATAAGTCAGCTGGCAATATACTTTAATATGTTAAGGCATTCTGTTCATTATAAGAAGAAAACGATAAACAATGGGACAGCACAGCAACATTTCACACACCCCACCGGACACCATACAGGCCCTGATTGGGCGCAGGCTGGTGGCGAGAGCTCAGATTATTTTGAGTGTGATAATTATGCTCTATTCCAAGTGTTGCCTTTCAAAATGGGTGTTTGCAACACCAACAAATGCATGTCCAGATATCTAACGAACAATTTTCTCTTTAAATCCCACAACGTTCGACTGGCCAAAATGTAACCGGTGTTGGGACTTTATTGGATCAGGAAGTTACTGATCATGACAAAAATCCTCGTCATAATTTCGACCCCTTTGCTAACAGGTGTTTTCCTAGCTCGCTCATACTCATATCTAACTGAAGGTGGGCAACGATGTTCATTCACACTCTGGCTTCAGTTATCCTGTGAGGCCAGCAGGGGCGTAACTTGGTCAGTAATATTGGGGGTTGGGGGGGGGGAGCTTCATATTTCCCAACAATGATCCCGGCATATAATGTTAAAGAACATTATACTACTATCAAAGTGCATAAGAGGGGCTTAAAAAGTAGTGGAAAGGGAGGGGAACGTAGATTGGTAGGAGTACTAAGAAAGAGAAATACAGAATTTTGTAAAATAATCAGTATTTTTAGAGATTTCAAAACAGAGATGAGAGTGTGTGTGTTTGTGTTTTTTGTCAGTTGGTGCATGCCAAACAACCCAGTTGAAATACAATAGCCAGCTCACCATAACTGACTGAAAGTACCAGTAATCATCTGCTTGCCAGAAAAAAAAAAACATTTATTAGGGGGTGTAACACCCCAAACGGCCCCCTGAAGCTACACCCCTGGAGGACAGACCAGTCAGCATCATATTGGACTCAATTAAAATCATTTTCTCCCTTTAATTATCTCTTTTATCAGGTCACCGGAATCTTGCTAACATATTTATTCCTGCCTTGATAATACTCTGGGAAGAAGAGACTATCAATTACAGGAGCTTTTGAGAAGACTTTCAGAAAACGCGGAGATATGTTCAGCTCAACAAATGACACAATCTTGGGCTGGTTTTCCAATCTCTGCTCTAGAACGTGAGAGGCATACTTCTGAATACGCTCTAGTTACATGGCCCACAGCTGCAAGATTACAATTTAGAGTTCGATCATACACCTTTTCAGACGCCTGATATATTTGGACCGCTCTAGGATTTTAAGCAGAGCCCATTGAAATTCCCGAAATTATGTGTTTTTAATTTAACACGAGGTAAGGTTTCAAGTACGTGTTATTTAAATTCTGGAGGTTTAACATTCTCTTTAATTTCACATCAGCCAGTGGAGTGTTATTCATTTGCAATATACAGCTTGTTCAGGCATTAGGAATTGTTGTAATCAGATCTTTATCTACATTCCTCTAGCTCAAAGACACCATGTTACCCCATATCTGCAATTGCATCAACTCTTTTATGTAGCTATAACAATAGACACCAAAACTGGCTTAAGAGATCAGCTTCTTATAAAAGGCTTAGCAGGAGGTGGTGCCTTGCATGCCTAAGTACACTTCGACAGCAAAGCAATGCTCACCATCTGCATCACACCTCCTGCCGGAGCCATTCAACAGAGAGGAATAACATGACATATGCCGCACATATGCAGGCCTTAAATTAAACAATTCTCGTTTTTAACACCCAGAAATAAACACAGATTATTGAGTTAATTTGGAACAAAAGAATTATTACACGTGAAATGTTTTATCTACTCGATGATGAATACCTTTCCATATGTGTGTCTGGGCCCATGTTGTGTTAAGAATTGTTAGCTCTCTCTACGACACAAATATATTACATTTAAATGCAGAACAGACTGTACAGGGGCATGTGGACGGCAACCAAGCTACCATCAAAGCATCGCACTTACTACAACGTTTGAATATTGAAACCTTTTAATGTCCTTGTATTTTCATCACGTTTAGGGGTGCGTGCAGTTCATTTTATTTGCTTTTGCGGGAAATTTACACAAAAGTATGCATAACTGCGAGAAATTCAAAACTGCATTTAACCCTACTTATTGGTGCCAAATATGTCCTAACATCCGTTTGATATGCAAAGATGCATTTTTGCACAAACAAACGCAAAAAACACGTGTCACAAACGGCAGGTAAAGTTCTGATCCTTCGCGTTGTTCTAATGTGCTCTCTCAAACTTATTAACATGAACGGCACATAATTACATGACATGGTATAATAGAGTAATTTCCGGGTTCTGACGTCACACGTATATTGGGAAATTACCAAAATTACAAAAGATTATGCAAGTGGAAACGAAATTTCATCCTGGCCTAATATGACTGTCATTCAAATATCCTAAGGTAAACTTTAAAAAAAATCAATGTAATTGAATATAGTTCAATCAATCAATCAATCAATCACTGCATTTGTAAAGCGCGCTACATACCCGCAAGGGTCTCAAGGCGCTGGGGAGGGGGGTGCTACTGGTCGAAGAGCCAGGTCTTGAGGAGTCTTCTGAAGGCCAGCAGGTCCTGGGTCTGTCGTAGGATGGTGGGGAGAGTGTTCCAGGTCTTGGCGGCGAGGTAGGAGAAGGATCTGCCGCCGGCTGTGGTTTTTCGGATGCGGGGGACTGTGGCGAGGGCGAGGTTGGCTGAGCGGAGGCTTCGGGTGGGGGTGTGGAAGCTGAGTCGGTTGTTGAGGTAGGTGGGTCCGGTGTTGTGCAGTGCTTTGTGTGCGTGGATCAGGAGTTTGAAGGTGATCCTTTTGTTGATGGGGAGCCAGTGCAGGCCTCTTAGGTGGAGTGTGATGTGGCTGCGGCGGGGGACATCGAGGATGAGTCGGGCCGAGGCGTTCTGGATGCGTTGGAGTCGTCTCAGGAGCTTGTTTGTAGTTCCTGAGTAGAGGGCGTTCCCGTAGTCGAGTCTGTTGGTGATGAGGGCCTGGGTAACGGTTTTTCTCATGTCAAGGGGGATCCATTTAAAGATCCTGCGGAGCATACGGAGGGTGTTGAAGCAGGACACGGAGATGGCGTTGACTTGCCTGGTCATGGAGAGAGTGGAGTCGAGGATGACCCCCAGGTTGCGTGCGTGGTCCGTGGGTTCAGGGGCTGTGCCTAGTGACGTCGGCCACCAAGAGTCGTCCCAGGCTGATGGGGTGGGTCCGAGAATGAGGACCTCCGTCTTGTCTGAGTTCAGCTTCAGTCTGCTGTCCTTCATCCAGTCGGCTATGGCCTTCATTCCTCGGTGGAGGTTAGCTTTGGCGGTGTCGGGATCTTCGGTGAGGGATATGATCAGCTGGGTGTCGTCGGCGTAGGAGATGATGTTGAGGTTGTGTTGTCGTGCGACGTGGGCGAGGGGGGCCATGTAGATATTGAACAGTGTCGGGCTGAGGGAGGATCCCTGTGGGACGCCGCAGATGATCTCAGTGGTTTTGGAGCGTAAGGGTGGGAGGCGGACGCTCTGGGTTCTGTCGGAGAGGAAGGATGTGGTCCAGGCTAGGGCCTTCTCTTGGATACTGGCGTCATGGAGGCGTGCTGATAGGGTGCGGTGGCAGACCGTGTCAAAGGCTGCTGATAGGTCCAGGAGGATGAGGGCAGCTGTTTCTCCTTTGTCCATCAGGGTCCGGATGTCGTCAGTGGCGGCGATGAGGGCGGTCTCGGTGCTGTGGTTACTGCGAAAACCAGATTGGGACGGGTCCAGGATGTTGTTGACTTCGAGGTAGCGGGTCAGCTGTTTGTTGACAATCTTCTCGGTCACTTTTGCCGGGAAAGGGAGCAGGGAGATGGGACGGAAGTTCTTGAGGTCCTTGGGGTCCGCCTTGGGCTTCTTCAGAAGGGCGTTGATCTCGGCGTGCTTCCAGCTTTCTGGGAAGGTTGCTGTCTCGAAGGAACAGTTGATTGTTTTCCGGAGGTGGGGCGCGATGGCTGCGCTGGCTTTGTTGAAGACGTGGTGAGGGCAGGGGTCCGATGGGGATCAGGAGTGGATGGAGTTCATGGTTTTGATGGTGTCTTCGTCGCTGACGCTGGACCAGGTGGTCAGGCGACTGGTGCGAGTGGTAGTCGCAGGGGTGGTGGACTCGGTGGTGGGTGAGGGGGGGTCGGGGTTGAAGCTGTCGTGGATGTCGGTGATCTTGCGGTGGAAGAAGGTGGCCAGGGAGTCGCACAGGTCTTGAGATGGCGGGATGTCGTTGGTGATGGAGCTGGGGTTGGAGAGTTCTTTCACGATGCTGAAGAGCTCTTTGGTGTTGTGTGCGTTGTTGTCTAGGCGGTCCTTGAAGGCGGTCTTCTTGGCGGTCCTGATGAGTTGGTGATGTCTGCGGGTGGCACTCTTGAGGGCTGTGTGTTCGGTCGTGAAGCCATTTCTTCTCCAGCTTCCGACAGGTGTGCTTGGAGATACGGAGGTCCTCGGTGAACCAGGCGGCTTTCTTGTTGGTGTGGTTGGTTGTAAAGGTCTTGAGAGGGGCGAGGGTGTTGGCGCAGTCGTTGATCCACTGTGTGAGGTTGGTCGTGGCAGTGTCTGGGTCGGTGGGGTTGGTGGGTGGTCTCAGGGCGAGGGCGGTAGTCAGTTGGTCCCCGGTGACCTTGCCCCAGCAGCGGCGTGGTAGCTGTTGGGTGCGGTGGTGTGTGGTGTGGTGGGTTTTCTGAAGGTGAAGTGGACGCATCTGTGGTCGGTCCAGTGTGGTTCGGTGGTGTGGTTGAAGGAGACGTGGGGGCTTGCGGAGAAGATGGGGTCAAGCGTGTGTCCAGCGGCATGAGTGGGTGTCGTTACTAGCTGTTTGAGTCCGAGGTTGTCGAGGTTGTCGATCAGGGCGGTGGAGTTGGCGTCGTTGTTGTTCTCGAGGTGGAAGTTCAGGTCCCCGAGGAGGATGTAGTCCATGGAAGCGAGGGCGTGGGTGCTGATGAGGTCAGCGATGGTGTCACTGAACTGTGGGCGGGGTCCGGGAGGTCTGTAGATGAGAGTTCCTCTGAGGGTGGTGTTGGGGTCGGTGTGGATCTGGAAGTGCATGTGCTCGGCGGTGGTGAGGGTGTCATCGGTGTTCGTTGAGATTTTGATGGAGTCTTTGTGGATGATGGCGATTCCTCCTCCCACTCCGTTGGTGCGGTCTCTGCGGGAGATCTTGTAGCCCTGTGGGATGGCTATGGCAATGTCTGGTGCTGAGGTGGCGTTCAGCCAGGTCTCCGTCAGGAAGGCAACATCAGGGGCAGTGGAGTCTAGGAGGTCCCAAAGTTCGATGGCGTGCTTGCGAGCAGAGCGGGTGTTGAGGAGGATGCAGCGGAGGTGGTTGTGTTCTCTGGCTGGTGGTGTGGAGGGTTGGATGCTGGAGAATCTGCAGTTCCGGCAGGTGAAAGGCCCCTGGGTGCGTTTCGGGGTGGCCCGGTAGCAGGGCTGGTCTCGTCTGGTGTTGAGTGTGTGGAGGGTGCTTGCGTCGTAGTGCAGTCTGGCGTTGCGGGGGTGCGGGTTCCAGGGGATCTGGTGCTGGGTGCGGTCCAGGCGCGGACGGGCACAGACGGGCTTGCCTTAGGCGCGCCTTCGGCGCGCCAGCGGCTCGTCCGCTGCGCGCGCCCGCTTCGCGCCCTCCATATGAGGGCAGAGGGAGGGAGGAGCAGCTGGGAGGTGGGAGCGGGACGGCCAATGGGAGTGAAGGGGGCGGGGCAGCAGGGGCTCAGCAGCAAGGGAAAAACCCGGGGAAAAACCCATGGGAAAACCCGGGGAAAAAACGGCGGGAAAAGACGGCGGGAGAGGGACAACAGAGCACAGGGGTACAGAAGCAAAACACAGGGGCACAGAATGGAAAAAACAAGTGGCACAGAAGCACAAGCTCAGGGGAATAGAAAAAAGGGAGCGAGTAGTCAGGCGGCAAAAGTGGCAACGGAGGTTCAACCCACAGGGGGCTGCGTGGCAGATGGGGGGAGCAACCTGCCTAGTTCAATCACGTTGTTAATAATGGGCTCTTTGGTTGGCAGTCAGGCTGCTCTCTGTCCAAGTAAGGACCCTCACTCTGGTCCGGGCAAAGGAGAAACACACCTGGTTAATTCCCGCTCATCGCCTTGGTAGGTTGGCACGAGCAGAAAGGCTTAACCCAGAGACAACGTGTGAAGGATTTGTACCACCACACAGAGGAATACAGTGAAAACACTACAAGAAGACTCAGCACCAGGCTAGAACAAGCATTTGCAATGCACTAGGGTCTCGCATTTCTCTGAGTTACAGCTATTAGCAGTTGTAAACTCCCAACCGGATTTTTCTTTTAACATTGAAACAGCGCGATCGCGCTGCTATTAGCAGTTGTAAACTCCCAACCGGATTTCTCTTTCCACATTGAAATAAAAACACAGCGCGATCTCGCTCCTACAGTTCACTCGTAATGAAACCGGCAAAAGTGCAATTATCTATGTAACCGGCAAAAGTGCAATTAACTATGTAACATCGTTGATGTTATGCAAAGCGCTCGACTTCTGCCAAGCGAGATCACGCTGCGAACAAAATATAAAAAGTAGTCCACAAACCGGACGGGAAACAGCGAGCCTCGCATGTTTTCAGAACTTGGTCGCTGTGCTCGATGAGGGCTAACCACTGGAAAAGGCATGATGTATGTGTGCCTTCCACTAATGAAAGCAAGCAGACTTTAAGAGGCAAGCCCATGAACCAATGAAAGACAACTGACGTCATGTGAAAGGGTCTCCGAGCCCATTACTGACTCCTAAAGCGTCTCGCAAGTGAAACGCATGCTCAAGCTCAACCCTAAAAAAAGCCAATATTTATCTAAACAAAACAGGTCCAAACCGACAAAAATTCTACATACACAAGAATAGTTATGAATTTTTAAAAGATTAAACTTGACTATAGTACTTAGAAACACATATGCTTAGATTAGGTAATATCACAGGTTCGTGACGGAGTGGTTCCCAACAATCTGGCGCTAATGGCGCCAGCCACTGAGTCACACTGACTCCCAGGTACAGTACTTTGTGAAAATGAGGAAACAAGCCAGTGCACAGAGTCAGGGATAACAGTGTAGCTGGGTTAGATGCAGCATCAGTTTGGGTGCTGCGGAGAAGAGGAGTGGAAGCGCCACGAAGAGGTGCCAGGTCCTTGCTGTGGAGAGGTGGAGGTTAGGCAGTGTTGGTGCTAAGCACTGGATCTGCACACTTTCGTCAGGGTCAATATCCAGTGCTCACTGCGTGGTGCGGTGAAGTCGGGCATCACGGACATCAGTGACATTGCACTTCGGGACTCAGGAGAGGCTCCTCCATTAGGGCAGAGGAGCATTGCCCCCCGACAGCAGCGGCCACTGCAAAACATTTTCCAGAAAATAATCATAAACTGTGTTTATTATCGTTTTCTTGAAAAGAGGTGTGGCATTGGGAGTGACAAGCACTTGAGTGGAGTGCACAGAGCACTCCCCTCAGAGCGCATATCTGTTTGGCCGTCTGTCTTGGGTTGGCCAAACATACAAGCGCAATAGGCAACATAGTTGCCCGGCTGAATAGAGCTTGCGCAGGGCAGGGTGGGAGCTTGTGTCTGCAGCGAGGAGATGAAGTAGTGGAGTGGTGTGCAGCAGAGGTTGTAAGTGTTTTTTTATTTTTTTATTTTATTATTATTTGTCCATTCCCTTCTGGTTGTCACGAGCCACGACTGTCGCGACTCACGGAGTCGCGGACTTCAGCAGGGCTACTGCGGGGTCGGGTCTGTGGGGTCGTCACACTCCAGCGAGGACAACAGCTTCAGATGCAGGCTGCGTCATAAAATCCAGCAGCAGTGTCAGTCCATGGTCATCCAAAGTTGGTACACTTGTTTTATCTTGATTTTCCACCAGCTTCTCCTTTCAAGGGCACAGGGACTGTAATAGGCATCACTTGACAGAGCAGGAGTCTCAGCAGAGAGTCCAGGTGCTGGTAGAGGAAGTGTTTGATGTCCCTGATACTTCAGAACAGGGGGCACTACTGTCAGTCTGACCCAGACAGGGAATCCACAAACAGGCAGAGTCACAGAATGGTTAAAGCAAGAAAATGACTACTTTCTAAAAGTGACATTTTCAAACTAACAATCTATAAACCACATTCACTAAAATATGTATTTTTATTTTGTGAGTTTAGTGACCCCCAAACCGTATATCTCTATTTGCTCTCAAATGGAAACTGTACTTTAAGAATATTTAAAGGCAGCCCCATGTTAACCTATGAGAGAGATAGGCCTTGCAACAGTGCAAAACAAATTTGGCAGTATTTCACTGTTAGGATATGTAAAACACATTAGTACATGTCCCACCTTTAATGCACCTTGCCCATGGTGCTACCTAAGGCCCACCTTAGGGATGCCTTAAATGTAAATGAATGGAAGGGTTCGGCCTGTCAAGTGGGTACACTTGCCAAGTCGAATTAGCAGTTTGAAACTGTACACACAGACACAACAGTGGCAGGTCTGAGCGATGCTTACAGGGCTACTTATGCGGGTGGCGCAATCAGTGCTGCAGGCCCTCTAGTAGCATTTGATTTACAGGCCCCAGGCACCTCTAGCACACTTTACTAGGGACTTACTGGTAAATCAAATATGATTCCAGCACATAACAACAACCTGCGAAGCAGAGGCAAAAGGTTAGGGGAGACCACGCCAAGCATGCTAGGTCTAACACGTGTCCCCCCAGCTGAATGTGGGGAGAACTACCAGCCTCATGGGAGTTCTCATCACTAAGATGGAGGAATCTGGACAGACCAACAGCACTGATGTGTTCTGTTCCTGGGCAGTGTCCCACTGTAAAGTACATTCCCGGTAGGGAGATGGATCACCTCAACAGGTTTGAATTCTCACTCCTCATCTGCATTAACAAGCTGAGGGGCCTATGGTTGGTCTGTACCCGAACCTAAGTCTCAAACAAGCAGGGTCTTAGCTTTTTCAGTACCCAGACCACAGCTAAAGCTTCACGATCAATTGCACTCCACCTACGTTCCTGGGAAAGTAACCTCCTACTGAAGAAGGCTACAGGTTGATCTAGGACCTCTTTGTTTAGCTGTGATAACACTGCTCCTACACCATGCTGTGAGGCATCAGTCTGCATGACAAATTCTTGAGAGATGTCAGGTGCCTTCAGCACAGGTGCTGTGCTCATGGCTGCCTTCAGGGCATAAAAAGCTGTCTGGCAAGACTCAGTCCAAATCGCTTTCTAAGGGTTGCTTCTTAGAACTTACCTCTGGTAATGGAGCTACAATTGTGCCATGCCCCTTAACAATCCCCCTAAAGTAACCTGTGAGGCCTAAAAAGGTTCTTACCTCAGTCTGGGTCTTGGGAGGCTCCCAAGCCAATCTTAGGTTCTAGGGGTGCCACCTAGCCACTCCCTACCTGGTGCCCCAAGTACACTACAGAGCCCTGCAATATTTGGCACTTACTAACTTACATAGTGAGCCTGTCTCCTGCAGGGCTTCCAACACTTTACAGAGGTGCTGCAAGTGTCCCTCCCACATGGAGCTGAACACAGCAATGTAATCTTTGTAGGCTGCACTAAAATCATCCATTCCAGCGAACACCTGGTTAACCAGCCTCTGAAAGGCGGCAGGGGCATTTTTCATTCCAAGGGGCATCACTCTAAACTGGTAGTTCCCATTTAGGGTAGAAAATGCAGACCTCTACGCAGTCCCCTCAGTCAGAGCAGTCTGCCAATACTCAGACATTAAGTCAAACGAGCTGAGATATTTGGCAGCCCCTAACCAACTAATTAGCTCATCAGCTCAGGGGGTGGGGTGCACGTCAGTCTTAATGACTGTATTGAGTCCCAGGTAATCCACACAGAATCTGAGTTCTGTAGTATCACCAGGAGCAGCAGCTTTTAGGTCCAAGACCAAAGGACTGGCCCAAGGGCTACTGGAGAACTCAATAACCCCAAGAGCTAACATTTTGGATACCTCATCCTTAAAGTTGGCCCTAACCTTGTCAGTCACCCTGCAAACTTTATGTTTCACAGGTGGACTGTCCCCAGTGTCTGTGTACACAAATGAGTGATCCCTGGAATCAAGGAAAACAATGAGGCAAACTGTCCCAACACCTGGCAACAGTCTCTCTGCTACTATGGGGGCAGTGAGGGGGAGAGGTTCATACCCTCCACAGACCCATCTTTCTCCTTAGCAGACAGGAGGTCAGGAAGATGCTCATTCTCTTCCTCCACCCCATCATCTGTTGCCAGGAGCATTGTCACTTCAGACCTCTCAAAGTGAGGTTTGAGGCGGTTCACATGTAGGACCCTCAAAGGGTTTCTAGGAGTCAAAAGGTTCACCAGATAGGTGACATCAGTCTTGCGCTCCACCACCTCAAAAGGACCAATCCACTAATCCTGGAGAGCGCAAGGCTCCAATGGGGCCATCATTCACACTTTCTGCCCAGGATAAAACTCCACCAGAGTGACATTCTGGTCATACCATTTCATATCTTCCTGGCTTGCTTCCAGGTTCTCTTGGGCAAGATTCCTGAAGTGGGATGCTGGCTCCTAAAAACCAGCATATAACAGGATATATATCCTGGGGGGGGCTCACTGGAGGCTTTCCCCAAGCCTTCCCTAACTAGACTCAAATGTCTCCCGACAAGGTGGCCATACAGAAACCCAAAAGGGCTTAATCCAAGACCCTTTTGTGGCACCTCCCCGTAGGCGAATAGAAGGCATCGCAAGAGGATGCCCAACTGATCATGCCCATCAAGGTGCGGTTGAATTTCTCAACTAGACCATTCCCTTGGGGGTGGTAAGGAGTGGTAAACTTGCAGGTTACCTCACACTCCTTCCACAGAGACTTATATATGTAGATATGAAGTTGGAACACTATCAGATACCATCTCCTTGGGAAACCCCATGCGAGTAAAAACCCCCATCAATGTATGTCCCACCACTGGCACAGTGATTGATCTTAAGGGAATGGCTTCTGAGTACATGGTGGCATGATCCACCAAGACCAGGACACACCTGTTGCCTATGGTTGTCTTGGGAGCCAGAGGCCTCACAATGTCAATACCAACCCTTTCAAAGGGGGTGCTGACTACAGGAAAAGGTTGGAGGGGAGCCTTAGATTTTCCCCCACTCTTGCCAGTTCCCTGACAAGTTTGGCAAGACCTACAGTGTGCATCTGAGTGCCTGCGCATTTGGGGAAGTAAAAGTGGGTGACAAGCCGTATCAAAGGTTTTGTCCTGCCCCAAATGTCCAGCTAAAGGCACATCCTGAGCCTTACCCAGTAGGAAGGCTCTGAAGCACTTGGGTACCACCAGCACAGGGACTGACCCAGGATCAGCAACATTAGGCTCGCTATATAGGAGACCATCCTCCCAATAAATCAGATGTGAACCAGACTCCTTGCCAGACACCTGCCCGAAGCCTGCTGCCACAAACCTTCCAGAGTAGGGCATGTCTTCTGTGCCTCACAGAATGCCTCCCTGGTGGGTCACCCTTCCTACTGCCACTGAGTCAGCTCAGGGACATCCCCCAGTTTAGCCACCTGTTCCCCTGTAGGATCCAGGGCATTCCCCTAAGGTTCAGCCTCCTCCTGAACCTTAGGAATTTCTTAAGCAGGTTTCCTGCATCCCTTGTTGTTCCTCCTTCTGGCAGACACCTTGACCACTCTTTCAGGCTCCAGGGTCTTATTATCACCCTGACAGACTGCCATTGACTGGGTGGACACACACACCCACCTAGTCAGGTCCAACATCTCCAAGTGAGACCTGTGTTCCACCTCCTTCCAAGGGTAATCCTCCAGGTCATTGACAAGCAGTCAATCTACAGGCATGGCTGGACTCACAGCTACTCTCAAGGCACCTGAGACCCTCCCCCATTCACAGGGAACCTGCGCCACTCTGCCCAAGTGCTCGGAGTTGTCTACGGCAACTACTTGATGAAGTACATGAGGATCTATCTGCTCTTCAGATACCAGGTGACTTCTCACAGTACTAACAATGGCTCCTGTGTCTCTCAGAGCCTCCACTCTCTGTCCATTGATGGCCACCCACTGCCCGTACTTCTTAGTGTTTTCAGGCACAAGGTTTCTCTGGTGAGACAAGGGTCATCTCAGCTGGCTCCCACCCACTTGGATCCAACTCCTCCCCAAGTGCTACACTGGCCAAACCATGTGACTGAGCACCAGTGGGTGCCGGTGTCCACTTGGGACATTTGGGATCCCCCTCACATGACCCACCTGGCCACATGCATTACACTTGCAGAGACCCCCTTCTGCAGGTTTCCCTTTAGAAAATCATGGCTTCTTTTCATCTAGGGGCTGGGAATCCTTGGCCTGGGAACTAAGTTCGGGCCCCTTAGAGCACTCCCCCTGTTTACCCTTACCCCCCGTAGGAGGCTGGCCTGGCTTATAGTGGGTACCTTGGGGTACTTACACCTTGTGCCAGGTCCAGTTATCACTTATTAGTAGATTAGAGGTGTTCTAGCAGTTTAGGCTGATAGAGGTAGCTATAGCAGAGCAGCTTAGGCTGAACTAGGAGACATGCAAAGCTCCTACTATACCACTTATATCATATAGCACTATATCATGAGAAAACACAATACTCAGAGTTACTAAAATAAAGGTAGTTTATTTTATTGACAATATGCCAAAAGTATCTCAGAGGATATACTCCCTTAGGAGGTAAGTAATATACACAAAATATATGCACACAAACCAAAATCAGGTAAGTAACACAGGTAGACAAGTAGTGCAAACACGGTAGAACACCATAGAATGCAATAGGGAGAAATAGGCCTAGGGGAAACACAAACCATATACTCCAAAAGTGGAATGGGAACCATGAATGGACCCCAGGACTAGTGTAGTCTGTAGAGGGTCGCTGGGAGTGTAAGAAAACACTAAGGGTGTCCAAGATACCCCATCCCAAGACCTTGAAACGTGGGAGTAAAGTTACCCTACTACTTCAGAAAGACAGTAAAGTCGAGATAGGGGATTCTGCAAGGACAACAACTGACTGCAAAGCACTGAAGATGGATTCCTGGACCTGAGGACCTGTAAAGGAAGGAGACCAAGTCCAAGAGTCATGCAAGTGTCCAGGGGGGACAGGAGCCCACTAAACCCCAGATGAAGGTGCAAAAGGGCTGCCTCTGGGTGGAAGAAGCTGAAGATTCTGCAACAACAGAAGGTTCCAGGAACTTCTCCTTTTGTCAGAAGATGTCTTACGGCGTGCTGGAGGAAGGAAAGTTGTTTCCATGCAGAAAGAATACAAACAAGCCTTGCTAGCTGCAAGAGTTGTGTTTGAGGATTTTTGGTGCTGCTAGGGCCCAGGAAGGACCAGGAGGTCGCCCCTTGGAGGAGAAGACAGAGGGGGTGCTCAGCAACCCAGAGAGCCCACCCAGAAGCAGGCAGCACCCACAGAAGCACCTGAACAGGCACTTAGAAATCTGAGGACAACGGTTGACTCAGAGCCACAAAAGAGGGTCCCACGACATCGGAGTCCAACTCGGCGAGTTGGGCAATGCAGGACGGAGTGCTGGGGACGTAGACTAGGCTGTGCATGAAGGAAGCCTTGCAAAAGTGCACAGAAGCCCGAGCAGCTGCAGTTGACACAGTACACCGGATTACTGTCTGGCGTGGGGAGGCAAAGACTTACCTCCACCAAATTTGGACAGAAGGGCCACTGGACTGTTGAAGACACTTGGACCCAGCTCCTGTGTTCCAGGGACCACGCTCGTCAGGATGAGAGGGGACCCAGAGGACCGGTGATGCAGAAGTTTGGTGCCTGCACTAGCAGGGGGAAGATTCCGCCAACCCACTGGAGATTTCTTCTTGGCTTCCAGTGCAGGGTGAAGGCAGACAGCCCTCAGAGCATGCTCCACCAGGAAACAGTCGACAAAGCTGGCAGTATGAGGCACTACAATGTTGCTGGTAGTCTTCTTGCTACTTTGTTGCTCTTATGCAGGTGTCCTGGAGCAGTCAGAGGTCGATCCTTGGCAGAAGTCGAAGAGGGAAGTGCAGAGGAACTCTGGTGAGCTCTTGCATTCATTATCTGGTGAGATGCCCAAACGAGAGACCCTAAATAGCCCACAGAGGAGGATTGGCTACAGAGAAAGGTAAGCACCTATCAGGAGGGGTCTCTGACATCACCTGCTGGCACTGGCCACTCAGAGCTGTCCATTGTGCCCTCACACCTCTGCATCCAAGATGGCAGAGGTCTGGGACACACTGGAGGAGCTCTGGGTACCTCCCCTGGGAGGTGCTGGTCAGGGGAGTGGTCACTCCCCTTTCCTTTGTCCAGTTTCGTGCCAGATCAGGGCTGGGGGGTTCCCTGAACCGGTGTAGACTGGCTTATGCAGAGAGGGCACCATCTGTGCCCGTCAAAGCATTTCCAGAGGCCAGGAGAGGCTACACCTCCCAGGCCCTTCACACCTATTTCCAAAGGGAGAGGGTGTCACACCCTCTCTCAGAGGAAATCCTTTGTTCTGCCTTCCTGGGACCAGGCTGCCCAGGCCCAAGGGGGCGGAAACCTGTCTGAGGGTTGGCAGCAGCAGTAGCTGCAGTGAAGACCCCGTAAAGTTAGTTTGGCAGGACCCGGGCTCTGTGCTGGAGACCCGGGGATGCATGGAATTGTCCCCCCCAATACCAGAACGGTATTGGGGTGACAATTCCATGATCCTAGACATGTTAAATGGCCATGTTCAGAGTTAGCATTGTGACGCTACATATAGTCATTGACCTATATGTAGTGCACACATGTAATGGTGTCCCCGCACTCACAAAGTCCGGGGAATTTGACCTGAACAATGTGGGGGCACCTTGTCTAGTGCCAGGGTGCCCACACACTAAGTAAGTGTGCACCTAACCTTCCCCAAGTGAGGGTTAGACATATAGGTGACTTATAAGTTACTTATGTGCAGTGTAAAATGGCTGTGAAATAACGTGGACGTTATTTCACTCAGGCTGCAGTGGCAGTCCTGTGTAAGAATTGTCTGAGCTCCCTATGGGTGGCAAAAGAAATGCTGCAGCCCATAGGGATCTCCTGGAACCCCAATACCCTGGGTACCTAGGTACCATATGCAAGGGAATTATAAGGGTGTTCCAGTGTGCCAATGAGAATTGGTAAAATTAGTCACTTGCCTTCAGTGACAATCTAAAAAGCAGAGAGAGCATAAACACTGAGGTTCTGGTTAGCAGAGCCTTAGTGATACTGTTAAGCACCACACAGGGAACACATATAGGCCACAAACTTATGAGCACTGGAGTTCTGGCTAGCAGGATCCCAGTGACACATATGAAACACACTGACAACATAGGGTCTTCACTATGAGCACTGGGCCCTGGCTAGCAGGATCCCAGTGAAACAGTAAAAACACCCTGACATATATTCACAAACAGGCCAAAAGTGGTGGTAACAAGGCTAGAAAGAGGCTACCTTCCTACACAACCCCACCAAATGAAGAACAATAAGGCTAACCTTGGCCAGTTGAGTCTTTATTGTCTAAGTGGTGATAATTGGAGAGTAGCTCTGCAATAGATTGGTTACTCCTTTTATCATCCACTATATGGTTACTTCCCATGGGGATGTAAACCACCCTGTTTGAAGTTGTTTAGCTAGCCAACATGTGAAGTTATATTCTCAGAGTTCCTATTAGTATGTTTAAGTTTAGAGCAGTGGGAATTGTCCACTGGGCCTATATCAAGTGATGACAGTGCCAAACAGGGATGCTGTCTCAATAAAGCCATAGTTGGGCAAAAACGTTGTCCATATGGCCGTAAGAGAGAACAGGGTTGCTGTTTCTCTTGAGTTGGAGCAGGGCAGGGGTGCTGTCCTATGCGCTCCACACTAGGGCAGGGCTGCTGTCCTAAGTGTTGTGAGGCAGTGCAGGGTTGCTGCACTAAAGTTTCTCTGGGAGGGTTGGAGGGATGCTCCATGTTAACTAAAATTGTGCACTTTTTCTCACCAATATTAGTTATCCCACAGAGAGGCACTTCTACCTCAGGGAGTACAGCTGTGTTAGCTGATGGTTCCCTTGGTACAGGTGCCACCCCAGGAGATGTTTCTCCCACCACAGGAATGGTATCCTGAATGGCAGGGTGGGTAGGGAATACTTTGATGCCCTCTTTACCTGTTGTTGGAGAAGGATCCTGAGTTTACAGACCTTTTTCTCTCCTTTGCTTTTTCATTTCAGCTGAAATGAGAGGAAGGAATTCCTCAGGGATACCCAACATGGCTGCATGGGTATTAAACTCTACCTCAGCCCAACCTGAGGCCTCTAGGTCATTACCTGAGACAGTCTACAGGTAAGCTAGGTGATACTACCACCTGCTTAGGGCCAGTAACTCCACCCCAACTAAACTGAATTATAGCTAAGGGCAGGAACTTAGTGGAGTTATGGACATCAATACTCTTGTACTGTTGTCCAATGATGTGTTGTGCAGGAGACACTAGGTTTTCAGTCACCAAAGTGATACTGGCACCTGTGTCCCTGTAGGCCTGACCCTCAACACCATTTAATGAAACTGTCTGCCTGTACTTATCCATTGTAAGGGAACAAGCAGCCAGTGTGGCAAGGCCAATGCCACTAGGTATGACAGAAACTGTTTTGGGACTGTCTACCCCTGTTTCTATGATGGACCCATAAGTGAACCCAGCTACACCCTTATTTTGACTGTTGCCAGCAGTCCCACCACTATTACCGCTACTGCTAGGGGCACTAGAGTTTGATGTATTAGTGGTGGTAGGCTCAGGGGGATTACCTGGGCAGGTCTTATCCCCTGGCCTATGGCCTTTATTTTTACACACATAGCACCAAGGCTTTTTAATGTGTGTGGGTTGTGAAGAAGAGGAAGAAGATGATTTATCCCCACCCCCGGAAGAGTGTTTAGAATTTGAAGAAGAATCCTTAGTTTTACCTTTATCCCCATGCTTATCCTGAGATTTCTCACCATCTTTCTTCTTGCCATCCTTGTCACCTCCTGTATGAACGTTTCTGTTCACTCCTGTTCTGACCCATTTGTCTGCCTTCTTTCCCAATTCTTGGGGAGAGGTCAGATCTGAGTCTACCAAGTACTGGTGCAACAAATCAGACACACAATTATTAAGAATATGCTCTCTCAGGATCAGATTATACAGGCTTTCAGAGTCAGTCACCTTACTGCCATGCAACCAACCCTCCAAGGCCTTCACTGAACAGTGTACAAAGTCTGTCCAATCTTGAGAGGACTCTTTTCTGGTGTCTCTGAACTTAATCCTGTCTTGTTCAGTGGTTAAGCCAAATCCAGCCAAGAGTGCATCCTTCAAAACTTTGTAGTTATTAGCATCACTTTCTCTGACAGTAAGGAGCCTATCCCTACCCTTACCAGTGAAAGATAGCCACAAGATAGCAGCCCACTGCCTTTGAGGGACCAACTGTACCATACTGGCCCGCTCAGGTGCAGCAAATCACTTGATAATGTCACCCCCTCCTTGTAAGTGGGGACTATCTTATGCAGGTTTCTGGAATCTTGCTCTCTAACAGGATTGCTATCAAAAACATCTGCTGCTGCCACCATGGGGAACTAACCCCAATCTCTGTCTTTCCCTCTCTACATCCAGGGATTCCCTGTCTAAGGCCAGCTGCTGCTGTTTAAGCTTCAGCCTGTCCTCTTCTAACCTCAGCTTTCTGAGTTCCCTTCCATTGGGTTGTCCTGAGGGTGGGAGGCTTGGGAATGTTTAGATACAGAGGACATTTGGGAATTGGCAGAGAGAGACCTGTCCCTAACTGGCTGGACCCTAGTAACCTGGCCTTTAGGAGTGAGAGGTGCCTTAGTAATGTGTGATCCCCTCCCACTACCAGTGTCACTAGGTGGCCTGCTAGGTGGCAGGTCTTTGTAAGAACCCTCCCCAATCTCTTCAGGGAACTCCTCTGAGTATGACTGGGTACCTTCCCCTCCTACCTCCTGTTCCTGGGATGGGCCAGACTGGTTCTGGTAATTTTCTAGGAGAAAGTTGAAGAGTAAGTCTTTGGTAGGATTCTTACCAATGCTTAAAACTCTTTCTATGCAGAGACCCCTCAAACTTTTAAAGTTTCAACAATTTGAACAATTTTGGGAGTGAGCTCTACTGCAAACATGATAGAAAAGGTTTAGGACAGAGAGAAAAAAGTTTTAGAACTTTTGGAAGTACAGAGAAAAAACCTTTTCAAACTTTTTTGAAAACTGTTAAAAGTTTTCAGAACTTTTCAGAAACTTTGTAGAAAGTTTTAGAGCAGAACAGTAAACTGTTTTGGTTCAATGTGTACATATTGAAATATTTGGTTTATATTTTTCTCATGAAAAGCACCAATGACAAAGTGGTAAAGCAGTTACAAGTACTTATCCCACCGCTGCACCACCAATGTAGGAGGCTGGCCTGGCTTATAGTGGGTACCTTGGGGTACTTACACCTTGTGGCAGGTCCAGTTATCCCTTATTAGTAGATTAGAGGTGTTCTAGCAGTTTAGGCTGATAGAGGTAGCTATAGCAGAGCAGCTTAGGCTGAACTAGGAGACATGCAAAGCTCCTACTATACCACTTATATCATATAGCACTATATCAGAAGAAAACACAATACTCAGAGTTACTAAAATAAAGGTACTTTATTTTAGTGACAATATGCCAAAAGTATCTCAGAGGATATACTCCCTTAGGAGGTAAGTAATTTACAAAAAAAATCTGCACACAAAACAAAATCAGGTAAGTAACACAGGTGGACAAGTAGTGCACACAGTGTAGAGCACCATAGAATGCAATAGGGAGAAATAGGCCTAGGGGGCAACACAAACCATATACTCCAAAAATGGAATGGGAACCATGAATGGACCCCAGGCCTAGTGTAGTCTGTAGAGGGTCGCTGGTAGTGTAAGAAAACCCAAGACCCTGAAAAGTAGGAGTAAAGTTACCCTACTACCCCAGAAAAACAGTAAAGTCGAGATAGGGGATTCTGCAAGGACAACAACTAACTGCAAAGCACTGAAGATGGATTCCTGGACCTGAGGATCTGTAAAGGAAGGGGACCAAGTCTAAGAGTCACACAAGTGTCCGTGGGGGGCAGGAGCCCACTAAACCCCGGATTAAGGTGCAAAAGGGCTGCTTCTGGGTGGAAGAAGTCAAAGATTCTGCAACAACGGAAGGTACCAGGAACTTCTCCTTTGGTCAGAAGATGTCCCACAGCGTGCTGGGGGAAGCAAAGTTGTTTCCATGCAGAAAGACTGCCAACAAGCCTTGCTAGCTTCAAGAGTGGCAGTTGAGGATTTTGGGTACTGCTAGGGCCCAGGAAGGACCAGGAGGTCGCCCCTTGGAGGAGGAGACATATGGGGCGCTCAGCAACCCAGAGAGCCCATGCAGAAGCAGGCAGCACCAGCAGAAGCACCTGAACAGGCACTTAGAAGATCTGAGGATAACAGTCGACTCAGAGCCACAAAAGAGGGTCCCAAGACATCAGAGTCCAACTCAGCGAGTTGGGCAATGCAGGACGGAGTGCTGGGGACCTGGGCTAGGCTGTGCACGAAGGAAGCCTTGCAAAAGTACACAGAAGCCTGAGCAGCTGCAGTTCACGCAGTACACAGGATTACTGTCTGGCGTGGGGAGGCAAAGACTTACCTCCACCAAATTTGGACAGAAGGGCCACTGGACTGTTGAAGACACTTGGACCCAGCTCCTGTGTTCCAGGGACCACGCTCCTCAGGATGAGAGGGGACCCAGACGACCGGTGATGCAGAAGTTTGGTGCCTGCGTTAGCAGGGGGAAGATTGCGTCGACCCACTGGAGATTTCTTCTTGGCTTCCAGTGCAGGGTACATAGCCCTTAGATCATGCACCACCAGGAAACAGTCAAGAAAGCCGGCAGGATGAGGCACTACAATGTTGCTGGTAGTCTTCTTGCTACTTTGCTGCAGTTATGCAGGCGTCCTGGAGCAGTCAATGGTCGATCCTTGGCAGAAGTCGAAGAGGGAAGTGCAGAGGAACTCTGGTGAGCTCTTGCGTTCGTTATCTCGTGAGATGCCCACAGGAGAGACCCTAAATAGCCCTCAGAGGAGGATTGGCTACAGAGAAAGGTAAGCATCTATCAGGAGGGGTCTCTGATATCACCTGCTGGCACTGGCCACTCAGAGCTGTCCACTGTGCCCTCACACCTCTGCATCCAAGATGGCAGAGGTCTGGGACACACTGGAGGAGCTCTGGGTACCTCCCCTGCGAGGTGCTGGTCAGGGGAGTTGTCCCTTCCCTTTCCTTTGTCCAGTTTCGTGCCAGATCAGGGCTGGGGGGTTCCCTGAACCGGTGTAGACTGGCTTATGCAGAGAGGGCACCATCTGTGCCCGTCAAAGCATTTCCAGAGGCCAGGAGAGGCTACTCCTCCCAGGCCCTTCACACCTATTTCCAAAGGGAGAGGGTGTAAAACCCTCTCTCAGAGGAAATCCTTTGTTCTGCCTTCCTGGGACCAGGCTGCCCAGGCCCCAGGGGGGCAGAAAGCTGTCTGAGGGGTTGGCAGCAGCAGTAGCTGCAGTGGAGACCCCGGAAAGTTAGTTTGGCAGTACCCAGGCTCTGTGATGGAGACCCGGGGATGCATGGAATTGTCCACCCAATACCAGAATAGTATTGGGGTGGCAATTCCATGATTCTAGACATGTTACATGGCCATGTTCGGAGTTACCATTGTGACGCTACGTATAGGTAGTGACCTATATGTAGTACACGCGTGTAATTAATGGTGACCCCGCACTCACAAAGTCCGGGGAATTTTCCCTAAACAATGTGGGGGCACCTTGGCTAGTGCCAGGGTGCCCACACACTAAGTAACTTTGCACCTAACCATCACCAAGTGAGGGTTAGACATATATGTGACTTATAAGTTACTTATGTGCAGTGTAAAATGGCTGTAAAATAACATGGACGTTATTTCACTCAGGCTGCAGTGGCAGTCCTGTGTAAGAATTGTCTGAACTCCCTATGGGTGGCAAAAGGAATGCTGCAGCCCATAGGGAACTCCTGGAACCCCAATACCCGGGGTACCTATGTACCATATACATGGGAATTATAAGGGCATTCCAGAGTGCCAATGAGAATTGGTAAAATTGGTCACTAGCCTGCAGTGACAATTTTAAAAGCAGAGAGAGCATAAACATTGAGGTTCTTGTTAGCAGAGCCTCAGTGATACAGTTAGGCACCACACAGGGGACTCATATAGGCCACAAACGTGTGAGCACTGGGGTCCAGGCTAGCAGGATCCCACTGACACATATCAAACACACTGACAACATAGGGTCTTCATAATGAGCACTGGGCCCTGGCTAGCAGGAGCCCAACGAGACAGTAAAAACACCCTGACATTTACTCACAAACAGGCCAAAAGTGGGGGTAACAAGGCTAGAAAGAGGCTACCTTCCTACACCCCTTCTACTGAGAGGGACCCTGCCTACCACTTGGCGTGGTCTCCCCTATACCTACTTTGGACCCTGGTATTCTCCCAGTGGTCTGCTTCCTGGGCAAGCTTTCTGGGTTCAGTCAGCTTGCTGTCAATCAGGTGCTGGCCCAGCTCTGGAAAACAAAGACTGTACAAGTGCTCCCAAGCAATCAAGTTGTAAAGCCTTTCATAAGTTGTTACCTTACTGCCTGTAGGAAACTGGCCCCTGCTGCAGTTACCCCCACACTTTTTCCCGAAATTTATGCTGACTTGACTGAGAGTGTGCTGGAATCCTGCTAACCAGGCCCCAGCACCAGTGTTTTTTCCCTAAATATGTACCGTTGTTTCCACAATTGGCATACCTCTGGTACACAGAAAAGTCCCTTGTAAAATGCACCAGTGTTACCGAGGGTCCTGTGACCAGGGAGAGTCCCTAAGGGCTGCAGCATGTGTCATGCCACCCTGAGGGACCCCTCACCAAACAAATGCACACTGCCTTTGCCGATTGTGTGTGTTGGTGGGGAGAAAAAGGCAAAGTCGACATGGCATCTCTATCAGGGTGCCATGCCCACAAAACACTAATTGTGGCATAGGTAAATCACCCCTCTAGCAGGCCTTACAGCCCTAAGGCAGGGTGCACTATACCAGAGGTGAGGGAATAGCTGCATGAGCAATATGCCTCTACAGTGTCTACGCCCATTCTTAGACATTGTAAGTGCAGTGTGGCCATATTAAGTATATGGTCTGGGAGTTTGTCATTACGAACTCAACAGCTCCAAAATGACTTCACTGAGTATAGGGAAGTTTGGTATCAAACTTCTCAGCACAATAAACCCACATTGATGCCGGTGTTGGATTGATTCTAAAAAGCACACAGAGGGCATCTTAGAAATACCCCCTGTATTTTTACCCAATCCTCTAGTGTAGGATTGACTGGTCTGTGCCAGCCTGCCACTAGCAGACAAGTTTCTGACCCCGTGGGGTGAGGGCCTTTGTGCTCTCTGTGGCCAGAAACATAGCCTGCTCTGGCTGGAGGTGCTTAACACATCCCCCCTGCAGGAACTGTAACACCTGGCGGTGAGCCTCAAAGGCTCAGGCCTTCTGTTACAGTGCCCCAGGGCACTCCAGCTAGTGAAGATGCCTGCCCCGTAGACAAAGCCCCACTTTTGGTGGCAAGTTTGGCAGGAACCCTAGGAAAAACAAGGAGGTGTGCCCACTTCAGCTGGGACCACCCCTAAGGTGCCCAGAGCTGAAGTGACCTCCTCCCTGCAGAATCCTCCATCATGGTTTGGAGGACATGGACCAAAAGGGTTAGGAATGTGCCCTCCTCCCCAAAGGGAGTGAGCACTAGTAGCCACCCTCAGGGACAGTAATCATTGGATTCTGCCCTCTGACCCCTGCAATGCCCCTAAATCCAGGAATTAAGGGCTCTCCCGACCCATTGTGTCAGATTCCTGGCGACCTGACAAGAAAGAAGAAGGACTGCTAAGCTGAAACTCCAGCACAGTAAAAGGAAGTTGAAAGCTGACTTAGCCCCAGCCATACCGGTCTGTCTCCTGCTTCAAAGAACCTGCACAAGAATAGCGATGCGTCCTGCAGGACCAGCGACCAGTGACCAGCGCCAAGCTCCAGAGGTCTGCCCTGCATCCCAAAGGACCAAGAACTCTGGAGGACAGCGGCCCTGTCCAAAAATAAACTATACCGAAGGACTCCAGAACCTCCACAGATCCGTGAGTCCTGACCACTCTATAACTGACGCCCACAGCCGGTGTCCAGGTGGCCAAACTGGCTGGAGAGGATCCCAAGGAAATTTTGAGCCCACCCTGGGCTGACCTCTCCTGCCCCTCATGACAACGCCTGCTGTGTGATTCCCCTGACCATGAAAGCTCCAGACAAATATATCCGATACCTAAAGGTACACTGCACCCAAAGCCCCCCGTGGCCTTGGTGAACCCTGCCACCAGTGCAGCAATGTTCAGCAGGTGGCCCCCCTACTTGTCCAGCCTGTGGATTTATCGAACTGACCCCCTGGACCTAGCCTGCAGCATCTAAGTGAACCCCGTGGTCCTCTCACAGAAAAGCATTGAGAGCCCATCGCTCTGTTTGCACCCTGTGCCCGGTCGCCCCTGTGTCGCTGAGGGTGTGTGTTTGGTGCCTACTTGCGGACCTCCTGGTGCTCCTCAAAATGCCCCCAGGTCTGCCCTCCAAAGACACGGGAACTTACCTGTCAGCAGATCTGAAACCAAGTGCCCCCAGTCTCCATTGGAGCCCATGTTAAATTTGCCTCAAGATTGACATTTGTGCCTCGCCAGCCCCTTGTTGCTGGTGGTGGGTGTTTGGGGTTAACTTGAACCCCAACCTATGGACATCTTAACTCCCAGAGACTGGAACTGTAAGTCAAGTACTTATATGTAAATCATGTTAACTTTTCCTTCCCCAGGAACTGTTTCTGAATATTGCAGTGTCAACTTTTAAAACAGATTATTGCCATTTATTCTTAAACTGTACACCTTATTGATTCCAAAGAAAGTAATATTGATTCATATGTTAAATACACATATACTTAATGTACTTACCTGCAACTTGAATCTTGTGGTTCTAGAAATAAATTAAGAAAATATATTTTTGCTATATAAAAAATATTGGTGTGCAATTAATTAATTGAGTGTGTGATTCTTCTATTGTCCATGTGTGAACAACAGATACTTTGCACTACCCACGGATAAGCTTGACTGCTCGACCCCACTACCACAAAAGAGAGCTTTAGTATTATCTACTTTAGCCTCTGTTAAGCCTTTGGGGAACCCTTAGACTCTGTGCATACCATATCTCATTTTGATATAGTATATACAGAGCCAGCTTCTCACAATGCCCTTCATCCAAACATCCAGTGACCTGCAGAAAGAGTCAACACATTCTAACTATGTTTGGGATTCCTTCTTCTTGTAGGACCTAAAATTGCTGCTCAGGGGTGAGACCATACTTTGTGAGTAGAGCATCCTTTATTATAGTATAGGGGAGTCTCTGAGGATCCCCTAAGGATGTCAAGCTGTCCCTCCCTTTTACCTGAAAGGGCTTCCACAGACCGGCCACCCAATGTGCTTCAGGGGCCATGTTCATGTGAAGAGGAGACTCATACCCTTTAAACCACAAGTAGATATCATCCTCCCTATTGTAATCCTTAACTAGGTCTTTGGGAATGTGCACCATCCTTTCAGGCTACACTGCGTTATTGCTGCCACGATCTCTACTAGACTGGCTCCTCTGATTTAGTTCCCTTAAACTAAGCCCATGAGCCAGTAGTATCTTCTTATCCTCAATGGCCGGTGTCCTCCTCTCCTCGATCTCCATTTTGAGCTTCTCTAACTCAAGTTGGTGCACTTTCTCTGCCTGTCTGTCCTACAACTCTTCAGGAGTCAGACCCTTAGAGGACACACTGCTACCCACCCTGGAGGCCCTTCCACCATGCAGTACAGGTACCTCTACATTGCCCTCATGACTCGCACCTCCTCACCCTCAATCTTCTGCTCTGTGTGCCCCTCAACCTTCTTGGCTGTCACCCAGGCCCACAATGACTTTTGCAGCTCTTCGTTCCTAGCGGAGTTCCTAATGGGACAGGCAAGACCCTTACTGAACTGTTTCAGTTGAGCAACTGTATAACTCTCCAGTTTCTCCAACCCAAAAACAGCTCCAGTTGGTGCGTCTCCAGATTGAGGCATTATGTCAAGTCAAAAAGTTCCAAGGCAGAACAAAGAGTTTCCAATGAGACGTTCAACAAGTCAAAAAATTGAAGCAGATGAAGTCCAAGAAGAGAAAAAGTAAAATCCCCAAAACAAGTATTATGTGGTTACATAATGGTCTGCACTGAAAATAGTAGTGTACACGTAATCACTGTATGTCAAGTACAAATATAAGTTTAATCCTCACCGCTGATCACCAATGTTACAAATTGGATTTTTGGTTAGAAGTCAGGTTTCCCCCCAGTCCAAGCAAGGACCATCACTGTCGTCACGGCAAAGGAGAAACACACCCGGTTATCCCCTCTTGCCCCCTTGGTAGCTGGGAATGAGCAGAAAGTCTCAACCCAGAGACAATGTGTAAAGTATTTGTTCCAACACACACAGTAATACAGTGAAAACACTACAAAATGACTCAACATCAGGTTAGAAAAATAGCCAATATTTATCTAAACAAAACAAGACCAAAATGGCAAAAATCCAACATACACAAGCACAGTTATGAATTTCGAAAAGATTAAACTTCAATATAGTTCTTAGAAACACAAATCTTCAATTAGGTGACATCAAGGCATTGTGGCAGAGGTGTTCCCAAGAATCAGATGGTAATGGTGCTGGTCTCGGAGTCACATGGACCCCTGGGTACAGTGCCTTGTGAAAATGAGGAAACAAGCCAGTGCACGGAGTTTGGGATCGTGGCGTTGCTGAATCCGATGAGGCATTGGTTCCAATGCTGAGGAGTAGAGGAACAGAGGAGCCACGAAGAGGCGTCGGGTCCTTGCTGCAGAACGGTGGAGGTGAGGCAGCATTGGTGCAAAGCACTGGATCCACCCACTTCCTGAGGGGTTGATATCTGGAGGTCACGGCGTGGTGCTGCGAAGTCGGGTGTCACGGATGTCAGTGACATGACACTTCGGGACTCATGGAGTCGCAGACTTCAGTGGGGCTGCAGCGGTGTCAGGCCTGCGGGGACGTCACACTCCAGTGAGGACCACGGCTTATGGTGCAGGAGGTGTAGCTGAATCTGGCAGCGGTATCAGTCCGGGTTCATCCAAAGTTGGTACACTTGGTTTTTCTTGATTTTCCACTGGCTTCTCCATTCAAGGTCCTAGGGACTGGATTAGGTACCACTTGGCAGGGCAGGAGTCCCAGCAGAGAGTCCAGGAGCTGGCAGAGGAAGTCTTTGATGGCCCTGAGACTTCAGAACAGGGGGCAAGCTCAGTCCAAGCCCTTGGAGATTCTTCTCAAGCAGGAATATACCACAAAGTCCAGTCTCTGTCCCCTTTCAGAAGCAGCAACTGCAGGATAACCCCAAAAAAGCGCAGTCACAGGCAGTGGCAGTACTTCTCCTCAGCTCTTCAGCTCTTCTCCTTGGCACAGATTCCTCTTGGTTCCAGAAGCAAATCTTGAAGAAATCTAAAATCTGGGGGTTTGGGTCCAATACCTATAACCCTATCTGCCCAACTTCAAAGAAAACTCTCTGTTATTTCCAGGATCCTGCCTTGTCCAGGCTAGGCCCCAGACACACACCAGAGGGTTGGAGGCTGCATTGTGTGAGGGTAGGCACACCCCATTCAGGTGTAAATGACCACTCCTTCCTCCAGTCTAGCCCAGATGGCTCATCAGGATATGCACGCTATATCCCAGCTCCCTTTGTGTCACTGTCTAAAGGAGATGCACAAACAGCCCACCTGTCAGCCTGTCCCAGACAGGGAATCCACAAACAGGCAGAGTCACAGAATGGTTAAAGCAAGAAAATGTCTACTTTCTAAAAGTGGCATTTTCAAACTAACAATCTAAAAGCCACCTTCACTAAAATATGTATTTGTAATTTGTCAGTTCTGAGACCCCAAACCCCAGATCTCTATATGCTCTCAAAGGAAAGCACACTTTAAGAATATTTAAAGGTAGCCCCCATGTTAACCTATGAGAGAGATAGGACTTACAACAGTGAAAACTGAATTCGGCAAGATGTCACTGTGAGGAAATGTAATACACATCAGTATGTGTCCCACCTTTAACATATACTTGTCCCTGCCCATGGGGCTACGTAGGGCATACCCTACTGGTTCCTTACATGTACTAAAAGGGTGAGGTTTAGGCATAGCAAGTGGGTACACTTGCCAAATCGAATTAGCAGTTTAAAACTGCACACACAGACACTACAGTGGCAGGTCTGAGCCATATTTACAGGGCTACTCAATGGTGTTACAATCAGTGCTACAGGTCCACTAGTAGCATTTGATTTACAGATCCCAGGCACCTCTAGCACACTTTACTAGGGACTTACTGGTAAATCAAATATGCCAATTATGGAAATGCCATTTACACATACAATTTCACAGAGGGAGGACTTGCACTTTAGCACTGGTCAGCAGTGGTAAAGTGCCCAGAGTAACGCCAACAGCAAAAGCAGAGTCCAGCACATAGCAACAACCTGGGAAGCAGAGGCAAAATGTTAGGGGAGACCACACCAAGGATTCCAGGTCTATCACATGTGAGCTCCAAGAAGATGTTAATTGTGAACTACTAAAATGAGACAGTTGTTCTACTCTAACAATGGCATGTAAGTTTTTGTCTATACATGTGTTGTTATTAAATATTGGTAGCATTCAACTCCCAAGGGTTTCTTTGAACTGTGCATCAAATGGTAGCTGTGTTTGTCAGGCTTCCTAGTTAGAAATCCTGATCTACCTCTTGGAACTTTGACCAGAACTCATCCAGAATGCCCACTTGCATGAACTTCAATTCACTGAAATGCCAGTGTTACTTGAAATGACAACACACAATCTTTGACCTTCAACTTCACTCACACACACAATGGTTACAAATACACACACATTCTTTCGCTTGCATGTGCACACATCCACCAAAGCACGCACACAACATACATTTAAAAACATTTTTTTTACTTACCTCAGCTTCCAGGGAGGATTATATTCCAGCTAATAGCACTCCTTTTTTCTTACACTAATAGTGACAAATGAAACATTATTCACTATTAGTGTAATAAAACATTGAAAGAAAACTAAGAGAGTGGAGCGCCCACCCACAAACACAAGGATGAGCTGCCACTGTGTACCTGGCACTGATGTTGCCACCTCAGAGGCAAGGGTCACAAAGACAATGCTAGAGATTACAAGGAGTATGTCAGGGGTCACACCTGTGACCCCTGGTGACCCCTAAATGAAGTCCATGGCCACCTGACGTAGCACTCCTAATGAAGCTATGTGTCTTCTACTGAGGTAAGCAACAACTGCGAAAAAACTCTAGGAGATGGTGATGAGTTGAGTGTGGCCAGTGTTGGTGTCCTGTGGCGAGTTGTGTCTTGTGATGTGGATCCTTGAATGCCCAGCTGTAACAGGTGCCTCTAGTGAGTGTGAGGCAGCACCCAATCTCTGTGTTCTGTGTTGTTGAGGCTTAACCTCTTTCTCAGACACCAGCAGAGAGAAGATGCAGATGGAAGGGGACTGACAACCCATAATGGAGAATTCTATGCATCAGAGCTGCCAACGAGGATACCCCTGTGCAAAAGGCAATGGCCACCTTACCAAATGGCGGATATGAAGGATGTTAGATGCTCTCCCCATTTGAGCTAGCTGTGGAATGTGTGCAGTACCTGCAGGACACACAGGTGACCATAACTGGTAGGGGAAGGAGGTCAGTGGCAATTTGTGTGCATTTACCACAGAGTGTGAACCACGCAGTACTCCAGAGGGGACCTGGTGCAGTACAATTATTGTTTCAGGAATGAGATATATATAATATTACATACTCTAAACATTGATTATTCACATTCTTGAGGTCCTTTAGAGGTCATAGCTTGGTGCATGCATGGGTAATGGAGACAATAAACAAAGCAAGCTTTCCTTTCACAAGCGAAAACTGGATGCACTGCACTGAGGGAAGCAAAATGGAAGAAGAGGAAACACAGTCTTTCATGCTACAGATGGAGAGCAGCATGCAGCCAAGTTGATGGGAACACTGACTCACACTACTATTGAAGCATATGTTGGAATGTCTTAATAAACAAGACTCACTCCTAGATATGGCAGAATGACGATCTCAAACATTGAGGATGTGGTGGGGCCCAGGACCCAAAAGGTGCCACACAGTAGACGATTCCCCCGATCATAAACTGGCACACTGACTCATCTGGAAGACACTCTGAGCAGCATTTCTGCCCAATTTGAGAGTGTGCTACAGGCTATTCTTGACAACAAAACCATGTTGGAAACTGAAGTTGATGCTCTCTCCCTTGACGTCAACCTGCTCTGTGTGGATCATCGAAAGCTGACAGAACAAGTGAACATTGTCAAGTCCTCTCTGATGTCCATGCGCCCATGCTGCAAGACCTCCAGATGCAGATGCAAGACATGTGGGAGGAACTTCCCTCCCTTCACCGACAAGTGGAGGATGTGGAGGACAGCTCCTGATGAACCAATGTACATTTACATGGCTTCCCCAGATGCTCTAAAAGTCCAAACATGGAATTTGTTTTGGAAGACTGACTGATGAAAATGGTTTTGGAGGGTTAAATACCCAAATTCTTCTCTGTAGAGCAGGTCAATTGAATTCCAAGCAGACCGTTACCTCCATGAGCTTATCCATGGCTCATTATTGCCCATCTCTTGGACTAGAGAGACAGAGACCTGATGTTGCATTTGTTTAGATTGAAGGTATTAGGGCAATGTGATAATGGCCTACCAGGACTTTAGAGCTAAAGGACAACAAGAACACAATTCATACATTGCAGTTTAATACTGAGACCAGACTACCATCATGACACAAAACCTGATATTATCACAAAAACTAGCTGTAGTAACTTCTAAGAATTTGGAGCTAGTATTTAATTAATCTATTAAAACAATTATAACAAAACGTATGGAATCCTAGATTCAGGAGGATTAAACTCAGGACAGGAGAAGGTTAAGCGTTTAAGCAACAAAAGAGACATGGCCTGAATGATGATGTGTTGATGAATGATGTTATATTATATGTATCCCTTTATGCATGGGTGGGTAAGTGCAGGAGCCGTGAACTTTTGCTCAGGTAAGAGAAGATCCTACAGTGAGTTGCTATTATTTTCAACACATCTACCCCACCAAGTGTGTGAACTGTTTATGGTGTAAACTTATAAGTCACATCTCAGAAATATAATGCAGACTGGGGGAAGAGAGTTAGGGGTTTGATGAATGAATGGGAATGGGTATTTGGGGAAAAGTGTGACAAAGACAAACACTATACAACAACATTATTCATCATGTTGATGTCTGAGCAGCACATCATCATTAAATCTGTGTGGGAGGAAATGTAGGAATGCCAGTTGATTTAAATAGTCCTTTAGCACCAAAGACCCATGTTTTTATATATGTAAAATATTTTATATTTGAAAAATACAAATTATGGAGGAGTGAACCCACACAGTTCTAAAAGTTATAATTGTTATCAAATGATACTCTATATGAATGCCAAATTCTGAGGTGACTTCTTCACGCAATGTCCATCTTGAGTGCTTGGCTGAACCAGTCTGGTAAGGTAAGCAGGAGTGTTGAGGAGTTTTTGCCTAACATGGAAGGAAAAAGAAGGCCTTTGGATTGAAAAATAGTAATGATATTGTAGAGTCATAAAGGACAGAAGGTAAGCTGCACGAGGAGTGAACCCAAAGGCAGAGCACAAACTCTACAATCATTCATGATGACTCGTGTGATTAAGTGAGAAGTGAGAACAATTTTAAAACCAATCCCAGAAAAGTAGCTGCATGTACCTGGCTGATCAATCTAACAACTGTCATAATGTTAGCTGAGTGTGGCCATCATGTGATGCTGATGATGTGACAGCAAGATTCAGCACATATCTCACTCTGGTTACAGCTTCTTTGGCCACAACCACATAATTGAGGAGTTTGGCATTTATTTGAGCCAGCACACTACTCAGCATTTCCTAAATCAACGCACGTCTCTCTAGTCCACAGGGTTGAGTAGGCCTCTTGGAGTCATCATCATGTTGATTAGATTTCCCTTTGAAGAAGATAACTCCCTTCTTCTGGTTGTTAAGGTAGTCCAACTCTAAGTCCCGGCTCTGAGTAATGAATCAGTCTGACTTCTGACCCAAATGAGATTGAAAGCAATAGATCTGTAGTGCACTGCCAGTGCACTGCTGCTGACAAACAAAAAGAGCAAAGTAATTTCAGCGTTTTGTGTAGATTTGTATTTGTTAACTAAAATGACTGGTCTGGTCTTTGTAGAACCAGGAGAAACGTACAGCAAAGAGTAGACAATGCAAGCAAATCTAACTAAGTGTGAACAAGCCAATAACCATCAGGCAAAATCACACCATCAGCCCCCAAACATTGCAAATATTCGAAATCAAGTTTAGCGGAACACCCTCACTATCTGCTAACACATGAATCATCATCACTCACACTCACTCAATAAAATATCACTCAATGGTGCAATTGCTACCTGTTCCTTACCAAGCAGTGTTGCACAATTGTCGTATTACATCTCCTCTAGTCTCCTATAGAAGCAACACATTGGCAGTCTTGTAAATTAATGCTCTCTTTTGGGGCAGCCCTGCTAGGGAATGAAAAAAGAAGGATGGGCATGGACGGAATCAGGTTTTGTCTCGAATGTTCTTGAACGAAATGGTGAGGCTTCCTCACTACACACTGGTCCAATTCCAATCTGGTGATACATGTGAATAAATGGTGGAGCTGCATAAGTCACACAAAAATAATGTTCCTCTAGTTATATCATTTATTTGGCAAAGCAGTTTGATGCAATAATCTGAAAGGTCTAAGGTAGGCTACTCAGTCAGGGAGGTAGCCTTCATTCTCAAACTCATGGGGTTCACACAGACGTTGGTCAGCTAACAAACTTGAGTCTGCCCAATCACTTTCATCCTCTGCCTGTGGTGTTTCAGGCACAGGGTAATCGTGTAATATGAAGTGTTGGTTCATTTTAATCATGTAGAGTTATATAAATACCCAGTAGGAGGGGAGTCCACACAGGATGGACAGGGAAAGAAAGATTTTCCTTCCGAAAAACCCTCACCCACCAGGGTTACGTCTTGGCAGCATGCTTCTTCATTGGGTTCCTCCCGTTCTGCTATGCAACGGGGCGTGCTGCAACCTACGAAATATGTGGACGCACTGGTATTATCACGTCAATGTGATATCAATGTAGTGTCAATATTTTAATACATGTCCTGGTGGTGATATGATTAAAAAAGGGGGTTATGTGGAAGTAGGGTATGCAATGTACGTGCCTAACTGGTCTACATGTTTCAAAGCTTTACCCGAGGCTCATCTTCAGGACCAAGTATGAGTCCTTAGTTCCACTCCTTGTAGAAACTTCAATTGTGTAAGCATGTACTTAGCATGCTAAAGGGTAAAGTACATTACACCTATCTTATGTAATATCATCAAAGTAATACCTGTAGAGACATAAAATGACATAATTAACATGGCCCTGCAAAATACTGGGCTGCAATACATTTTTTATGCTTTTGGGTGTGGTGCCAAAGCTGAGGAAACATTACCCCAAATGTGAAGAAAACTTGTGGTTCTCAATGGTCGAGTGATGAGTACTAATAACTCATCATAATTGGACAGTACAAGACAAACTAAATAATTAACACGCAAAGCACGCAGACTTACACACTGGGTTCATGCGTGACATACTTTGTAAGATGTTGGTTCCAGGATCGTAGATCCACCAGGAGGTGTGTGTGCGCTTGTAGTTACACTCTAAAGGTGTAATATGGCATTAAAATACACACTACTCCTCTGACGGCCAGCCTCAGAGACGTGATGAGGAGAAATCAAGGTTGCACTTACTTCATCAAAGCAATCTATTCCTCACCTCCCGGGGGTCTGAATGTTACCCGCATCTGAGGGAAAAGAGCTGATAAGCTCCTGGAATGTGACTTATGTGCGTGCATAGCAGTGTGCTGCGACATGGGAGTACGTCACAGAACTAGACTGGTAACTTCCTCAAGATGGCGGATTACCCTGGCCCTTTGGGTGGTTCACAAGGACCCCCTCAACTGAGGTGCCCCAGAGACTGCCTCTGGAAAGACTGCTCTGCCAGGTTTGAACACCACAAGGCTAGAAAGATGGAATATTTTGGCACTGCGGTTGGGAGGAGGATAAACGTACAAATAAATTCATTACTGTGTAGTGAGTGGTCCGCAAAGGTCCCAGAGAGTGCCTCACCGGGTTGAAATACAACTAACAGAAAACCCAGACTGGTTAGATTTAAAAAAATATATATTTATATATATATATATATATATATATATATATTTATTAAAACTTGATAAAGACACATCCTGTAGATTGTAAATATATAAGGGGACGTGCCATACTAGCAAAACAACTACACTCATGGTGTTACTACTTAGTTCACAAGGAGGGTAGACCCAGCAAGGCAACCTCCTTCTCCCTCCTTTTTTTGTCTTGATCATTTTAATCATGGTCAATATCTCCATGTTTGGAGGAGAGAGATTGATCCTTCTAACTGTGACAACTACCTCAGTTACTCTGCACATGCTCAGCAGACACAATGAAAACTAGACAAGCCAGATACTTTATTGCCAGCCTGCTCAGGTCTGGACATTGTGGCATCTTCTCATATTAATAAAGCAGTGGGTTTTAGTCCACATAGACCTCTTTTGGGTCATCGAGATAGTCTTGAACCGCCCTCTGAATGGTCATTGGTGTTGTCACTTGCTCTGCCTCTATTGCCTTTGCCTCTGCACTCGACTTAAACCCTGGACCTTGAAGCCAAGCCATTGTAGAGGTTGGCTTTGATTCTTCTGATGCTGGTGCTTCTGAAGGTGCTGTTGCTAGTACTGGCTGCTGTCAGACAACAGCACTGCCCCCTCTGGAGGTTGAAGGCTGCACACTAGAACTTCTGCCTGGGACTCCAACTTCTTGCTGTTCCTCTTCCAGTTCTCTCACCTGCTCACTTGCTCAACGTCTTATATCGTGTAACATCCCCTTCTGAAAAATGAATGAAAGTAGCTAATATACTTTTAGAGTCATGGGTCAATTATTGGGGCACAAATGTACTCTTTGGAGGACACAATCTCTCTTTGCAGCCTTGGATTAACAACCAAGTGAAGGATTAACCAACTCATGCACTTCTCTGTTACCTTTCTCACCAGTGAACCATGGCAACACCTTTTTTAGATGGTCATGTGGAAGATGCATCAACGGGATAGCTTGGCTTATTGTACTGTCCTCCCTGCTGACTTCCTGTGTGAAAACCTCAAAAGGAACTAGTATTTGTGTGAGGCATTTGACCAGGGTCCATTTATCCACTTCCATGGCCATGCTTTTCCCAGTTGTATACCCTTCTCTTTCAAGGACATAGATGGTAATCGATCTGTACTGCTCAAGCTGATGTTGCAACAAATAATATGTTGAGTTCCAGTGTGTTGGCACGTCCTTTAAGAGAGCTCTAACCAGTACTCCATTAGCATGCTGATTGATCCTCAGCTGCTTCTGGGCTTTAAAAAAATGATTGAAATGAGTGCATATTCCCTGCGTTGGTCATTATTTGCTGACTATGGCCCTCATTACAACCCTGGCAGTACATGCCGCTTACCTTCGTGCAGAAGACCGCTAACATACCGCCACGGCCGCAGAATTTCGCTACAGCTATTACGACCCACAGCTCTGAATCGGCCATAATACAGACACCCACACAAGTCTGCCACACCAAAGGTCAGTGATAAACTGGCGATAACAAAACTGACACCGTCACGCCAACAGGAATACGCCCACACTATCACGACCATTGAATCCACGCGACGGGCTTTCAACCGTGGTATTCCATTGGCGGTACACACCGCTGCGCTCAAAATACACACACATTTACAAAACACAACCACATTGGACAATTCAAAATACACACACCTGACACACATATACACACCACACCCACACACCCAATCCAATATAAAACACACACCCACATCACCCACAAACCCTTACTACCAGAATTCTGATACCACCCCAGAGAGAGACACCACCATAAATAACACCAGCATCCACAGACACACAACATCCGCGCACCTCAAACAACACACAGCAACACATCCCCTCACACATCACAACACACACCACCTCACACATCACCCATGCCACATCATGGCACCTCAACGACACCCCAGGTTCTCTGAGGAGGAACTCAGGGTCATGGTGGAGGAAATCGTCCGGGTAAAGCCACAGCTATTCGGATCACAAGTGCAGCACACCTCCTTTGCGAGGAAGATGGAGCTATGGCGCAGAATCGTCGACAGGGTCAACGCAGTGGGACAGCACCCCAGAACACGGGATAACATCAGGGAGACGTGGAACGACCTACAGGGGAAGGTGCGTTCCGTTGTCTCCAGACACTAGATTGCTGTACAGAGGACTGGTGGTGGACCCCCACCTCCTCCCCCACAACTAACATTAGAGGAGCAGGTCTTGGCAATGCTACATTCTGAGGGCCTCGCAGGAGTAGCAGGAGGACTGGACTGTGGTAAGTCAAAGCTTTACTATTATATCCCCCACCCTACCTGCATGCCATCACATACTCTCACCCTCACCCTCACCCCCATCACTCCAACACCTTACATATGCCCCACTATCACAACCCACCCATCCCAGCCCCAACCCTGCATGCAACACCAAAGCATGGACACTCATCATCAAAGCATGTCCACTACAGATACCCACACAGACCCCAAACCAAATATTATAAAGGACAAGACAAGAATGCAAGCACTGGAGTACAGGGTCACTCACCCATTGCACACGATGGCACACACAGATGCAATAATCATGCCTTTACACCCCTGCAGGAGCCCAACCCAACGTCACTGGACAGGAGGTACCAGACATATACAGTCCCCCCACAGTGATGACAGCAGCTCTGCACAACTGGATCAAGATGACTAGCCCGGCCCATCAGGGACCTTGGGACAGTTGGTTTCCCTGACACTGGCACAAGCCACAACAGTCCCTCCCCCTCAGGAAACACCAGCACAGCACCCACCCAGCAGGCTCATCCCTCTGTCCCCAGGACACGTCAATCAGAAGTGTGTCCATCACTACAGGGAAACCGGGCAAACCCACCGACCCAAGACAATCAGGGACCTGGGGGCAGTGGCAGTGGGCACACGGTTCAGGGGCCAGAGGCTCAGGAAAACAGGGAAACTGGGAGGACTGCTGTGTGACAGGGAGAGGACAGGCCCAGGGAACCCACTCTCCACGAGGCCCTCTCCAACATCATGGGAGCTTACCATCATTCCCAGGAGACGATGGCAACGGTACTGGCCAAGTTTCAGGAGACCCAGCGGCTGCAGGAGGAACACTATCTGGGGATCAGGGAGGACCTGAAGTCCATTAACAACACCCTGGTCACCATTGCAGGGGTGCTGCAAGACCTTGTCAACACCAGGAGGGGCACTGTGGCACAACAAGGGGCTCCTGACACTAGCCTGGACGATGAACAGCCCTCCACTTCCGCCGGCGCTAGTGGACAGGAGGCACCGCCACAGGAACACAACACCAGCACCCCACCCCCTGCAGATGGAGAACCCCCCCGCAAACGGTCCCTGAGATCCAGGAACAAGACAGAGAACATTGCCAAGACCTCACCAGGAAATGAGACCCCCCGAATGTTACCCTTCTGTCCCACTTTGTCACCCTGTCCATCCTTCAACTGCCATTGCTCCACTTCCTATGCCCCTTTGGACACTGCACCTGTGAAACAAATAGACTGGACATTCCTCCACCATCACCCCTGGCCATTTTACAACCCCCTACACTTATTTGCACATAAATAGACACACTTTAATCACAAAACAATCTGGAGTCAGTCTGTGCTTTCACAAACGTGTAATTGCAATAACCATGGAATATAGCAATGTCAATTTAATTGTTCACATACCGATGTAACACAGCTGTAAGCCAGCAGTAAACATAGCAGAGGGCACTAAGTGGGACCCACATCTGTGAAATGGAAAGGCAAAGTGACAAGTCAGTGTCCATACACTGAGTGAAAACGACAGACTTATGCTAGCTCCAACAATAGTATGAGATGTGGGAGGCAGTGGCATCTTCTTACCTGTGTCTCACTGGAAGTATTGCATGATTATGTTGTTTCTGTTGTCGATATCCTCTTCTTCTTCCTCCTCTTCTTCACTGTCCACAGGCTCCACAGCTGCCACAAGACCAGCAGCCGGACCATCCTCCTGCAGAAAAGGCACCTGCCGTCGCAAAGACAGGTTGTGCAGCATTCAGCAGGCCACGATGATCTGGCACACCTTCTTTGGTGAGTAGTAGAGAGAATCACCTGTCATATGGAGGCACCGGATCCTGGCCTTCAGGAGGCCGAAGGTGCGTTCAATCACCCTCCTAGTTCACCCATGTGCCTCATTGTAGCATTCCTCTGCCCTTGTCCTGGGATTTCTCACTGGGGTAAGTAGCCATGACAGGTTGGGGTAACCAGAATCACCTGCAAATGTCGAGGGACAACTTTTAGACACACACTAACCCGTAGGGACAACCCCATACCCAGACAACTATTCACACTGTATAGGGTCCTTGTCCTCACCTATTAGCCACACACGGTGCCTCTGGAGTTGCCCCATCACATAAGGGATGCTGCTATTCCTCAGAATGTAAGCGTCATGCACTGAGCCAGGAAATCTGGCATTCACATGGGAGATGTACTGGTCGGCCAAACACACCATCTGCACATTCATAGAATGGTAGCTCTTCTGGTTTCTGTACACCTGTTCACTCCTGCTGGGGGTACCAAGGCCACATGTGTCCCATCAATGGCACCTATGATGTTGGGGATATGTCCCAGGGCATAGAAGTCTCCTTTCAGTGTGGGCAAATCCTCCACCTGAGGGAACACGATGTAGCTGCGCATGTGTTTCAGCAGGGCAGACAACACTCTGGACAACAAGTTAGAGAACATTGGCTGGGACATCCCTGATGCAATGGCCACTATTGTTTGAAAGGAACCACTTTCCAGGAAATGGAGTACTGACTGGACCTGCACTAGAAGGGGGATTCCTGTGGGATGGCGGAGAGCTGACATCAGGTCTGGCTCCAACTGGGCACACAGTTCATGGATTGTTGCACGATCAAGACTGTAGGTGACTATTACGTGTCTCTCTTCCATTGTTGGCAGGTCCACTGTGGTCTTTACACTGGAGGATGCCGCCATCTTATCACCTGCCCCAGCAGACATGCCCTATGGATGAGAACAGCAAGCAGAGAGTCAGCCAACACTGAGGTATCACAAACTGTAATTTGCACACATTTTTTAATCCGCAATGTGCCTGGTACTGTGTGTATTCAAGGCCTACATTGGTGTGACGCAGTTAAAATTAATGCCATGTGGCCCCTGAAATGACAGCTGCCTGACCTGTAAGGAGGAACAAGGTGATATGAGGTAACTGCGCTGGTGTTGTACACCGTCGTGGTAAGCTGTCGAAGACTGCAGCGCAATCCTGCATTGGTTAACATGGCACCCTATGGGTCTGAGGAGGGAATGACGATGTACACCGGTGGTGATGGTACGCACCGCCGCGGACGTGACTGCCATTTTCTGTCTGTTCCCTCACTTGACACCTGACCTTCAACAGGAGAGGACCTACACTGCAAGTGCTGCTGTGACCTCAGTCTGGAAGCGACAATGGCTCATGTGTCTGGGGCCCCTGCCTTCACTTCAGAGGAGTTGGAGAAACTAGTGGATGGGGTCCTCCCCCAGTACACAGACCTGAACGGTCCTCCAGACAAACAGGTGAGTACTCTGTGAGCATGCTGCATGGGCAATGCCTGTTTGGAGTGGTGTGGATGGAAGATAAATGGGGGGGGGGACTGAGGCCTACATGTGCGGACGGTGAGTGTACGTGCGTCAGGGCAAGGTTGGGACCGGGGGCCAATGAGTATGACGGTCCGGACGGGTAAAGATTTTCCTTTTCCCCTGTACTATTTCTCTAGGTCAGCGCCCACCAGAAGAAGGCTATTTGGCGTGCCATCGCCAAGGACGTCCAGACCCTGGGGGTCCACCACAGACGGAGCACCCACTGCCGTAAAAGATGGGAGGACCTTCGCCGCTGGAGCAAGAAGACGGCGGAGGCCCAACTGGGGGTGGCCTCCCAACGTGGGAGGAGTGCCCGTCACACCATGACCCCCCTGATGTTCCGGATCCTGGCGGTAGCGTATTCGGAGTTGGATGGGTACTTGAGGGCATCACAGCAGCCACAAGGGGGTGAGTACAATCTCATTCAGCTGACTCTGAGCGCATTACGAGGTATCTGGGTGGGGGAGGTGGGCAGTGGGTTCCCCTAGGCCAGAGCGATCTTGGTAGGCAAGGTCCCTTGTGAGGCAGGCTCAATGGCACCCCAACCCCACTAGTGGTTAGTGCCATCTACACCTAGTCAGGCTCCTGTGAATTCCATGTGTGCAGCAATCTGGCTTAGGCCTTGTACCCCATGGCCATGTGATTAATATGGGAACTATAGCTTCTTCCTGGACTCCTGGACTCCTGGTGGTAGAGGGGGACTCCAACCCACAGGATACTTTCCTGCCGTTGTCTCCCTCCACCGCCCTAGCAACGCGGACGCTATTTAGCGTGTCGTGCACCGCGCCACACTTCTTCCTGGACTCCTGGTGTAGAGGGGGGGCTCCAACCCCCAGGATACTTTGCTGCCGTTGCCGCCCTCCACCCCCCTAGCAACGCGGACGCTATTTAGCATGCTGCACACCACGCCACACTTCTTCTTGGAGTCTGAGGCCGGGCTGGGCACCCCCTCTGGGCCCCAAGGTATGGTGTTGGGTCCTCTTTGCACTTGTGATTTTTAAAAGTATTATTTGCTGAGGCTTTCATTAAAATGGGGAAGCGCAAGGCGAGGAGCAGCCCTGAATTGGGCTCTGCCAAGCCAAAAATTTCAAAAACTAACAAAGTTACGCAACCCCACATAAATTGTGTAACTAAAGAGATCGACAACTTGATCAAAGAAGTGGAATTGATTCTGAATAAAAAGGAGAGAAATACACGGAAAAGGCCGAAATCGGGCACTCTTATCCCATTTTTAATTGCTGGATCTCACACCACCATTGATCCACAATCTACTAGTGCCACACCACAGGTATTAGTTTCCCAAAGTCCTTCCACAACTGCCAGCCCCGCTACACATCTCGTACCCTATTCCAATTCTGAAGCTTCAAAAATAGATGCAATTATTCATGGAATCTCTGGTTCCAATCGTTTTTCGATATTGAAATCTCAAGATTCAGACAATTCCCAACAGACTCTTCCGGCACCATTGCACCTAGTGAAGACCTTTTAGCACTGGTGATTAGTTTAAAGAGCGAAATAGGTGAGCTGAAATCTTTATTGTCAGAAATTCTCAACTTTCTCAAAAAGAAAGATCCACCTTCTTATCATGAATCTAAGATAATTCCCTTTCCAACTAACCATTCTTTTGCCCCCAGGCCTCTGACAACTGGACCCCTGCAAAATTCTGAGGATGCTCCAGGCTTCATATAAAGGACTCATTATAATAGATCTTCGTTGTCCTTTTCTGAAAATGTTATGCCTTCTTTTCCCTATCCAGATTTGAAATGGGACACCACACTAGTATCTTGTCGGAGCCCATACACAAATAATGATAACTGTATTTATACGTGCAACGTCCCTCCTCTACCCATAAAATCACGGGAAGATAAATTTTCACTCATTAACAAGGTCTCGCACTGGATTCACCATGATAGAGGTTGTGGCTCAATCAACCATGCTGATATTTTATCGTCTGAATGCTTAAGCGGTCCACCCGGTGACCGGAATACTATAAAACGTAATCTTATAAGTCCCATTTGGTAACGGGCCAATTGCATATGGAAGCATGCAATGATATGAGGAAGGAAACTGCTATTTTCCTCAGTGGCAGCTGTCCTGTCGCTGGCAACATGAGGCCGAATCTTCCATCAAACATGACCACAACCAGCATTGAATAGCGTTACAGGGCACCATGCCTTCAACGGATTAACAACTGGCCATGTTACTATGAATGATATGGGCTCTGCATCCAAAGGCTATAATGTATGTGAACTTGATTTCCAGGGGACCACTTCAGATATCGACTGACTATGTCCTTCCATACCCCGTAACCCCACCATCAGTTCTGATTCACTGGCCTCACTATATTTAAAAAATCCATCAAGCTTAGGAGTTGCATCCTTATGGAAACCACAAACTGTTTTTATCAACAATCCTAAAGCTGCACTTCCTGATGAGCATGTTAAAAGCTACCATTTAGATGATACATCTTGCGAATCTAACTGTTTCATTGCCCATTCAACTGCAAAGCTTTTGTCTAGAATGTGGCTGGTATCAACAGTAAACTAGCTGATACTGAATGGAGGGTTTATGTTGACAACTTCAACATTTGCATGTTCCAGGAAACATGGGCAACGCATAGCATGTACAGACAGGGGTTTTGTTCCTTTTTCCAAAAAGCCACGCCATCTTCAGCAGGCAGGGCAGCAGGGGGACTATGTACCTGGGTAAAAATGACAGAGGTGGGTGGAGTAAAGGAGATATACGTAGATTCATTTTGGCTATAGTTATACAGCCAAATTCGGGCATTCCTGTCCTGTGTATCAATATCTATAATAGTCCGGGCCCTTCTAATCAACGGTCAGCCACTATAGAGCTCCTAAATACTATAATTTTAGATCTCCGCCCTAAATATCATATTATTGTAGCAGGGATTTTAACGCGCCAATTGAACCCAATTCTGCTTTTATTGAGGTTATGCAGACCAAAGACGATGCATGGAATATCACCCCTTATTCAACTCAGCCAAATTCATCTAATGTTTGTATTAGGGCTCTGCAGATAATAGACCTCATGATACTTCACGGCCTTCGTCTTGGTAATGCCTGTTTTCCAGCTGATAGCCCTGCTAGGCCAAACTTTTTTAGGGGATCATATAGCAGTACTTTGGATTTTATTATTTTTGATTTAAGGGTCTGGCATTATATAATAGATGTGAAAGTGGGCTACCTGCACACCAGAGACCATGCGCCTCTCAAAATTGTATAAGATAGAACTTTTTTAGAAGGAGTTGTGTCTCCCTCTGCCCCTGCATCTTCTGGTGTTTTGAAGCTGTCCAGTAATAGGCGTACGGTAAGATGGGATTCCTTCCAGAGATCCAACAAGCTACGGGACAAACTGCGTGTATTAGTTTCTAGACACCAGCTCTTTGACGACCATTTCACATTAACCTTGCTTGAAGTCATGTCCCTCCATTTGGATCTCTTTGCTACTCTTAAGGAGTTGTTTTTCTAAATCTGTTAGGATTCCAAGTAACTCTTCTTCTTATCCTAGCAGTAAGTGGTTCGATAACAGATGCAGAGAGGCCAAAAGCACCTTGATCAAGGCGTTAAGAATAAAAGATAGGGAAGATATCGTTAAGGCAAGGCAAAATTATGTCTCCATATGCAAGACGTGCACACTTGAGCATGAATAGGGACTATGGAGTGAACTGGTCGAGGCCGCAAGGGCCCACGATTCCAAACACTTCTGACTCTTGGTTGCTCGCAGAGACCAAAATCAAGCACTCAAGCCAGGGAGCCATATTGCCCCTGAAGTTTGGTTTTCTCACTTTAAAGAGCTGTACGATTCCACATCTGACTGTGACGCCATTAGCTTTGGAGAGATGCCACAATTAAAATCGTCAGTGATTTCTTTGCCCCCCTTCTCATTAAAAGTAACGAGTTGGCAATTATCACTCAAAAAGCAGAGAAGGCCCCACGGCCTGATGGGATCCCTGCAGATATGTATAAAGCGGACTTGAACAACTGGAGTCCGTACGTAAATAGGATCTCCAATGCTGTCTTGACCAGCAGGTCTTCTCCTGATTCATGGAAGGAGGCAATTATTGTGCCGATATATAAGAAAGGAGACAGAGGTTCACCAGGGGATTACAGATCCATCAGCCTCTTAGATAATTTACAAAACATATTCTGTCACCAGCTACTAAGCAGGCTGAAAAAATGGATAGCAGATAACTAAGTACTAAGCCATCTCCAGGCAGGGCTCAGAGATAAGGTCAGCACAATCGATCAGGTCTTCCGCTTTATTACCATAAAATGGAAAACTGTTGATGTGGATTCAGGCCACCTTTTTGTGGCATTTGTAGACCTGAAATCTGCTTTCGACCTTGTCCCACGCCATAAATTGTGGGAAGTCATGAGCATTGTAGGGGTTCCTTGTTCTATGTTAAACGTAATCAGGGATCTCTATGCTGGCAACTGTGCCAGAATTCGATGGGGACCGGAAGGTGAACTAAACCCAGAGTTTCCCACAAATCGTGGCATGAGACAGGGGTGTGTACTTGCGCCCACAATGTTCCTCCTGTTCATCTATGTATGTATCCCCTTCCTTTTGGAATGTCTTGGCGATGCCCCCAAATTGGGAGGGCAAAAGATTCCATGCCTTTTATTTGCTGATGATACTTTGCTAATATCCCAAACAGCTATAGGCCTCTCAAATTTGCTCTCGAGGTTTAGGGACTTCTGCAAAGACCATGGTTTAGAAATCAATTCATCAAAAACTAAATATAAGGTGTTTGGAGATAAAAAGCATAAGATGAGGAGACCTATTCGCTTAGAGGGTGCCATATTGGAAAGAGTGGGAACTTTTGATTATTTAGGTCTAAAACTAGAAGACTCACACAAATGGCATGCCCACCTCCAGAAATCAACAATGTGCTTGAAACAAAGGGAGGGCGGTATTGTGAGATTTGCAGCCAGATCCCTAAGATTCGCTTTGACTCCTGCCCTAGAAATATACAAATCTCCAGCTGGGGGGGGCTCTATATGGAGCTGAGTTGTGGGGCCACTGCAATCTGGAGGACTTGGCAAGGGCGGAAAACTCATTTTTAAAGATACTGTTAAGAGTTCCTTCAAGTACTCCATCCTTTCCTATCCGAATGGACCTAAACCTTATTCCAATTAATCAGATTGCCGCCCTAAGAACATTGTGGTTCTGGATTAGTCTATGGTCACTAGACGCTCTCATTCCATATAGACTTGGGCTGACCAATTTGGCGGGCACCAACTTTACTACTAGAATTGAGTGGTGTGCTTATGTAGAACGCTCCTTTTTTCGTCTTGGTTTGGGGACCTATTGGAAGGACCCTTCCTCTATTCCTAAAAATGCTACACAGATCTTGAAAGACGCATTTGGCTTAATGTTCAAGCTTCGCAATTGGCCAAAGTTTTGCCCTCCTCTATGATTGCCAGTTTTCTACAAATCAAATGCCATCATGAGTTTGAAGATTACATGGACGCAATACTTTCTCCATTTGCACGTGCCCTGAATACTAGATTTAGAATAGGGTCTCTTCCTCTGCGTACCCTAACCTACAAATGGTCCAATACAAATAACAGGTCCAAGTCATGCTGGATGGGCTGAAAGAATGAAGAATATGTTACCCATGTTCTTTTCCAATGTCCTGCTTATCGCAAACAGAAGGCTCTTTGAATTATCCCCCTATGCAAACAAATGGGTTTTAGGAACTGCTTACCTGCTCTGAGAGTACTCAAGTCAGATCCATCTGTACAAATTGCGTGTTCTTTGGCAACATTTTTTGAATCTGTCTGGCACTTTAGACTTGGTATTTTAAAGTATAACATTTAGTAACAGATACCAGAAGAAGGCACAGCAGATTATAGTTGTGAAATATAATGTATGGCTAGTAGTATACTGTATCTATCACTCAGCTGATGTCGTATGCCCCTTCTTATATTTTATATTTATGGACATTTTTAGGCACTGTATCCTGCTGTTTTAAATTTGCAGATTTTAGAGTATTACCTCAAATTTTAATATTTGTATTCTTATTTCTATCTCTTTGATCGTTTTGTATTGTACTTTTATGGTATATTGTTACTGAAATAAAGTGATGATAATGATGAATCTGGGAACTATAAGTGCATGGCGTACTGCAGAGGGCTGCTGTGTCTGTAGTGTCCGCCAACGGTAGTGCTGTTGCATGCACTGAACATGTCTTTCTTCTGTCTTTCTCCCCCCTTCTTGTGGTGTCCCTGTTCTTGTGTGCAATAGCATCATCAGGCGGAGGAGCATTGGCACTGGAGCAGGAGGGAGCTGCATCCCACTTGGCCCTGGAGGATGAAACAATGGCGTCTGAAGCCACCAGTGGGATGGAGGGCGAGGGGAGCTCCACGGCAGGGACAGGAGCAGACAGCAGTGACAGCGACTCCTCTGTGCCGCCCGCATCAACAGATACAGCCGCCACCCCCCCTACCAGTACTGCCCTCCCAGCAGCCCCTCAGAAGGGTGGGCATCTCCTTCGTCCCAGGCACCTCAGGCCCTGCCCTAATCAGCCCTGCTGCCCTCACTGAGGAGGATATTGACCTCCTGAGATCCCTTACTGTTGGGCAGTCTACCATTCTGAATGCCATCCATGGTGCTGAGAGGCATTTGCAACAAACAAATGCATACCTGACGGGCATTCATTCTGGGCAGGCAGCCCAACTGAGAGCATTTCAGGCTCTGGCCTCATCACTGATGGCAGCCATTGTCCCTGTGTCCAGCCTCCCCCCTCCAAATTCCTCCACCCAGGCCCAATCCCCTGTTCCTCAGCCTATCCCAAGCACACCATCAGACCACCATGTACACACATCAACACACAAGGGTGACTCAGGCAAACATAAGCACCACACATCCCACAGGCACTCACACAAGCATCATACCCATGAACACATACCAACATCTACTGCCTCCACTGTGTCCTCCTCCTCCACGTCTCCCTCCTCCCTCCCAGTCTCATCTCCACTCACACCTGCATGCACTACATCCTCAGCCACTACCTCCATCACCAGCACGCCCATCACCACACACCTCTCACGTGCACTCACCACCCCCACTACCATTCAAACATCCCCAGTGTCCTCTTACAGTTTGTCTGTGAGCCCTCCTCCCAAAGTACACAAACGCAGGCACACACCCACCCAACAGCCATCCACCTCACAACAGCCTCCAGCCCATGCACCTTCACCCAAATTCAGCATACGTACACCCCCTGCAACCACTACCGCTACCTCCACTCCCAAACCCCATCTATCTACCCGTCCCAGTGTGTCTAAAAAACTTTTCCTGGCTAATATTGACCTCTTCCCTACACCTCCCACCGTCCTTCCCCTAGGGCCAGGCTTTCCAGGTCACAGCCCAGCACCTCAGCCACCACATCCCCAGGCACAGTGGTGCCAGAAACTGCGGGGTCATGGAGTGTGCCAACCATCAGGGCTGCCAGTGTGCCACGGAGCTAGGCCAAGGACATTCCGCCACCTGCCAAGGTGAAAAAGGTGCCCACATCCCAGAGGGAGAAGCCGAAAACACCTACCACCAAGGGGTCAGGAAAAACGAAAGGGGATAGTGGCAAGACAGCTGCGCCACCTTCAAAGGCGGGGATGGGGCAAAAACTGAAGGGCAGGTCAGGAGAGGGCATGGTGGCACCGACTGAGGGACCAGTGTCACACCTTCTGTCCACGTCGATGCCAACCTGAGAACACTGATACCTGCACCGCCACCAGCACCGCCACCTGCACCGCTACAGACCCCGCAGCCAGCACCGCCGCCACAGACCCCGAAGCCAGCACCATCACCACAGACCCCGCCGCCAGAGCCGCTGCCACAGACCCCGCAGCCAGCACCGCCGCCACAGACCCCGCAGCCAGCACCGCCGTGCCTGACACCACCGCCAGCACCGCCGCCACAGACCCCGCAGCCAGCACCACTGTGACTGACACCGCCACAAGCACTGCAGCCGCAAACCCCGCCGCCAGCATTGCCGCGACTGACACCGCCGCAAGCACTGCCAGCGGCCCCGCGACATCCTCAGACAGTGGCACCACCGCAGACATGGCTACCATCCCCAGTGGTCAGTCGTCCGAGGCTGGTAGTGAGTTCCAGGACCCTGGGCAGCTTCCATGAAGCATCACTGTCATCACAGTTGTCACCTGCATATGGAATGCAAAGCCGCCGCAGTGTGGAGCTCCATGGCGTATCATCCTACCTGTACCTCGGCAATCTCGCTGCACACACACCCAGGCAAGTGCACTGTTACGGCCACAATGCATGTGGAGCACTCTGGGCACAAAGCCCCCTCCAGAACCAGTGGAGAAAGGCATCCACTACCTCAGTCCTTGGCAGAATGAAGCACTCTGGGCACAAAGCCCTCTCCAGAACCAGTGGAGAAAGGCATCCGCTACCTCAGTCCTTGGCAGGATGAAGCACTCTGGGCACAAAGCCCCCTCCAGAACCAGTAGAGTATGTCATCCACTACCTCAGTCCTTGGCAGGATAAAGCACTCTGGGCACAAGGCCCCCTCCAGAACCAGTGGAGAAAGGCATCCACTACCTCAGTCCTTGGCAGGATGAAGCACTCTGGGCACAAAGCCCCCTCCAGAACCAGTGGAGAAAGACATCCACTATCTCAGTCCTTGGCAGGATGAAGCCCTCTGGGCACCATGCCCCCTCCAGAACCAGTGAAGACTGTTATCCAGTTGAGAGACTGTGGCTTTGCACTCCCCAGGATAAAGCAGTGGGCAAACCACCCACTGGAGAGACTTGAGAGACTGTGGCTTTGCACTCCCCAGGATAAAGCAGTGGGCAAACCACCCACTGAAAGGACTTGAGAGACTGTGGCTTTGCACTCCCCAGGATACATCAATGGACATGGAGCCCCCTCGTGGAGCAGTGCCCCCCTCCCCCTGAGGTGCCTATATATTATCTATGTGATGCCCCTCCAGTGTTCTCTCTGTTTGGAGTCAGGTATCATGTGTGGGCCTTGCCCATGCATTTTGGGCCCAGTGGTCCACGGACAATGATTGGTGCACTATCCGGTCTTGTGTAGTTGGTGTACATAATTGTATATACTGGATTTTGACGTTAGACTAATGGATTTGTATTGATTACAAACGTTACAATCATTTCCTTTTGTCCTCGAGTTCTTCCGGGGGGGTGGAGGGTGTATATGTAATGTTGCAGCATGTGTTTGTGTGTATGGTGTTGTGGGTGAGGGTGGTGGTGGGGGTGTTGCATGTGTGTGTCAATCTCTTTTCCCTCCCCCCTCCCCTGTGTTGTAGGTGCAGTACTCACCATGGTCATCGCCGCTGTCGTTGGAGCTCCTGATAGAGGAGCAGGAAGACCATCGCCGGCAGTATCTGCAATTCAGGCTCCATGGTGTTCTGGTTCCCCGTTGGGTGTGGAGAGGTGAGTGTTTTCCCTTCTGTGTACTGTTTCTGCCGTGTTTTTATTCGCTTTGGTTCCACCCCGGAAAAGGTGGTGGATTGCCGTTCTGTGATAGAGTGGGCGGTACATTGTTTCCCGCCTGTCTGTTGGCGTGTCCGCCGTGCTTTTTGTTGTACCGCCGTGGCAGTCGGAGTGTTAAAGAGGCTGTCTATGTTGGCCATTTCCGCCACGGTCGTAATCTCATTTTTTTTTCGCAGGCCTGTTGGCGGTATTACCGCCACTTTAACACCGACCGCCAGGGTTGTAATGAGGGCCTATGTCTTCTTTTTCTAGAAAATCCTGCACAGTCAGCTTGATACAATTTGCCAAACACGTGACCCTGAAATATCCCTCATCTGCCATGGCCTTCACTATACTACTGCTGTTGGATCTGACCCATTTTGCAGGGTCATCCCAAAACTTTTTGCTTTCCTCTGCCTATTTTTTCTGACCTCTTGTTAGCTCTAGGACTCTGAGCACTTTATCACTGCTGATCAGTGCTCAAGTGCAGGTGGGGAGACACCCGGAAGAATGAGTCCGGAACCACGAGGTTGTGAAAAATGAAAGCAAAACAACACTTTTGTTTTCCACCACTCCCTGGTTTCTGTACCTCAACCATGCATGTCTGAACAACATACATGCGTGGTTAAGGTACAGAAGGGAGGTGGAGTGGACGTGGTGAAGGAGGAGGTAAGTTGGGCTGGGACTGGGGCTGTTGTTTGGGGGTGGGGGGGTTGGAGGCGATTAGGGTTTGGGGGGCAGGGTTTAGGTTTTATGGGTGGGGTGGGGACTCTGGGTATTTTTAGTTTTTGGGGTGGGGTGGGGGCTGGGGGTGATTAGAGTTTAGTGGTGGTCAGGGTTTAGGTTTAAGGGGTGGGGTGGGGTGGAGTGGGGTGGGGGGCTGGGGTGGAAGCATGCTGGGTTGTGCATGCTGATTGGTAATGCTTTTACCAGGAATGCGTTTATGACTGTAAAATCGTTGTAAACGCATTCATGGTAAAGGCATTAGTGTTTAGAATGAGGTCGTTGTTCCGACCTTGTTGTTGAGACACGGGTGGTTTAGGCACCCATGGTTCCGACATATAACCGTGCAGGTGCTCTTCCTTCTAAAGTTGGTATGATTGGCTTACACCTAATTGGCACATTTAATTTACCTGTAAGTTCCTTGTACAATGGTATCCCCGGGCCTGTAAATTAAATGCTACTGGTGAGCCTGCAGCACTGCTTGCCCTGCCTTATGTCTAGGGGGAATTGTCTGATCTATGAGGGGTAGCAAAGGCATGTTTGGTATGGTTGTAACGGTAGTGAAAAATGCTGCGTACTGGTATAGGTGGAGTTTTTATTACCATTATAGAAATGCCACTTCTAGAAATTGAGCATTTCTCTGTGCTTATGACTCTGGTGTTTTGCAACTTGACTCAAATCCACATCTGGCTTTGTGCATACTTTTCAGACAGCCTGAACACAGGGAAGGTGGAGGTGCCAGAGAGATGCATCTGCATATTGAATGGTCTTCCTGGGCTGAGAGAAGGAGAGGCGGGGCAAACCTGCATTTGTAAAGGAGGTGCCCTGGACTCACACAAAGGGCTTATTTAACTCCAGCTGATGTTAGAGCCGGTGCTCGAGGAGAGAGAGGACACTCCTAGAACAAGTTGAAACTGATTCGAACTTCCTCTCCCCCTTTTTGTGAAAGCTTGTGCGAAACTGAGGATAAGTACAGGGGTTTGCCCCATGTTAGTGCGACACCTTTGGACTAGTAACTTGGACAGAGGATGCTGCTGGAGGGATCCTGCTGACCTGTGACCTGCTGGGTCACTAGGAGAAACTGCCTCTGCTTGCAAACCTTTGTGCCGGCCTGTTTGCTTGGGCCCTGCCGACCGGTGCTCCCTTTCACTGTCTCCAGGGGCTGGGTGGTATGCCCCTGTTCTCCTGCAATCTTGTCTCAGCATTGAAGTAGTGACAGAGGATTGCTCTATTATGGGGAAGGAAAACGCATCCTGAGCAATTCCTTTGTTGCTAGCCAAGTGCATTATGGGGGAATATTTCTATTGAAAGCGTGGCCTGATCGCTTTATTCTCTGCTCGTGGAGCACAACTGTAGGTGCTCTGCTGTTCTATTGCCCAAGAGTCACAGTCGTGACCCGGGCAGGTCTAGTGCTTTGCGCTGGGGGGACCAGAGTGCTGTGAGCAGTGGCCCTGGGGCACAGGCAGGCACCATCTTTAGGTAAAATCACTGTAGTGGCCTGGAACAGATACTTTGGTTGCACTCGTGCACCAGATTGGTCACAGGCAAGTGCCGGTGATGAGGAGCAGCCACAGTAGGGCGACCTCATCAGAGGTCCCTCCTCCTCACTAGGCCACTCCAGGGCCCGAGAGGGTGGTGTAGCATACTCGTGGGGAGACGCATGGTCTCCCGAGGAACGAGAGGCTGCATGAGCTTCTCTTCTCTTACCGGGTGGCAAGGAAGCCTCTACGGAGGGTCCGTCCAGCAGAGAGGTTGTGCCCCAGTCGAGGAGGGGGAACCCCAAGAGCAGGACATGGGGAGGCGAAGGTAAGTCCCTCTTCCCCGGTTGCTGCGAGAGGATCGCGAATGCTCCAAATGCGCTTGAAGTTCAGTTATCTTTCCTGTCCCCGCAAGAGCCGGTCATGGCCTCCAGGGGTCATTAGGGTCATCCGTGCACCTTTGTGGCATTTGTCTCTCTGTATGGGGAGAGGCCTCCCCAGAGGATAGGAGGGGGTGCGTGCCACCACCTTCCTCACCTGTGATTGGACGGCTTGCTGGGCAGGAGGGAGACCTCCACGGAGGTCCGGTCCCCGCAAAGAAGGTTTTTGGACCCCCCTGTATGCTAAAAAGCACTGGAGTCCCCCCCATGTGGCCCCCATGGACTTGGTCTATGAGAAGGTAGGAATGCTTCATGGTTCTGGGCTTTCCTGAGGATTTAGTGACATTTGTGCCATGTAATGTTTACTGTACCTTGTTGGTAACATGCGCTTTGATGATATGTGCAATCCTAATGCTATGGTGATTTGTGAAAAATATGATTGTTACGATGTAAATTCATGATGCTGTTTGACCTTGTAGGTGACATGTGTGTTTCATATGTGCATTCCTAGTGATGTTGTTTTCCTGACTACTGCTTATGTTGCAGAATAACCAGTAACCTATATGTTCCATGTGACTAGTACCAGTACCAGTTCTGAGTATTGTTCTCACAACTGCTTGTATAGCAGGGTATTACTGGCATGTTGTGTTTGGTCTAATGATGTTGTGTACAATACAATACATTTTTATATAACTTAGTATTGTGTTTCCTTTGTGGTTATAAGTAGTGCATCACATGTGTCATGTGTGTTGTGCAAATGCAAATGCTTTATACATTGTCTCTGGGATAGGCCTGACTGCTCGTGCCAAGCTACCAAGGGGGTGGGCAGGTGGTATCTTGGGTGTCTAACTCCCTTGCCCTCACTAGAGTGGTGGGTTCTGCCTGGTGTAGGTGCATATCCTAGCCAACCAGAAACCCCATTTCTAAGAAGTGCCATTCTCGGTGGCTACAAATACATTTCTGAGACCGCTGGGATGCAGCCATTCAAACACTTCACTGTTAAAGTCTTCTAAGATGTTTGCAGCTATATGGTATTTCTCGATTGTGAACATCACTACTGTTGCATGCAACTGAATGCCCTTAAAAGTTTCATCAGTGCTGAAAAATGAACATAGCTGTTCTCTAACTCTCACAGAAGAGATCCAGTGTGCAGTGATACGCATGCAATCAGCTGCTTGACAACTGTTCCACTTGTCTGTCATCAGGTGTGATCAGCTGCCAAGCTTGTCCAACCAGTTGCAGCACATCATGATGGAGAGCTGGAAAAGCAACTCTGGCAAAATAGGACCAGCTGAGAACCTTCCGATTTGGGCAGATGGCCATCACAAATTTTCACTCTTTCCTCAAAAGAAAATCAGAGGAGGTCCAGCAGTAACAGTTTAGTCTGCTTTCTGTTATCCAAGCATGCCATAGGGTAGCTGAGTTTGTAGGGCCCCTCCCTGCCTAAACATATCGGTTACAGCTTTTAATTTATTATTTTGTGGTACCATTGACACAGGCGACATCCGGAGACTCAATGTGGGTCTTGGGGTAGTCATCACTGTATGCGTTGGAGTCTCTGCCTGAGTCTTGTGGCATTTCAAAGTTTCTGACACGGTTGATGCTGCTGGCACAGTGCTGGAGACAGGGCTGCCTCGTGCAAAGCTGTCACCCTAGTCTTCCTTATCACTTCCTACCGTGATCAAAGCTGATACCCCTCTCTCTGACCTTCTGGCTAGTGTCCGCCACTCCCTCCTGCATGGCCACTGCTGCTGCTGGCTCTTTGTTCAAGGTCTGTCTCCACTCACAGGCACCCACCTGCACCTCATCCCTGGTGGCCTAGTGGCCATCTGTGTCTGTCTGTTTTCTGCCTTTCCCCTGTCTCTTCTTTTGTCTGTTGTTACTCCTGTTTTTTACTTCTGTCTCTCTTTTAGTTTTCTTCATCAGTTTTGTGCTCTCCCAGGCTTCCCTCCCAGCCACTGCTGCCCCCGTGGCCTCATCCTCGTAGTGCTTCTCTCTTCCCACCCCCCTGCATGCCAGCTGACCAATCCCCCTCCCGCCCCTTCTTAAGAGTTGCTGCTGTGTGGCCGCCACAATGCCGTGCTGAAGGCGCCCCAAATGCAAGCCTGTCTGTGCCTGGACATGCCCAGTACCATGGACCCTGCATCTTGCACCACCCACTGATACGACACCGGGAACGCTATGCACTGAACCCTGGAAGTGGGAGCACCTACCAACCTGCTTTCACCACGGTCACCCACAGACCTTTCTCCTGCCACCACTGCCACCTCACTCTCTCCGAATGCCAAACACCAGACCTCACAGCACCAGAATCACCTCCAGACCACCTCAAGTATGTCCCCCGCAATGTCCGCTCCCTGCACAAACACACAATGGAGATTTGGGACCTGATAGACACCACCCACCTGGACTTTCCCTCTTGAGACATGGACTAACACGTCATCTGGACTGAACATCGCCATTGTGACCCCCAGCAACTACAAGCTACTCCACAAAGATCATCCATCCAGACCAGAAGGTGGAATAGCCATTGCCCACAAGCCATTGCCTCTGACTGATGATCAACACACAGGAATTCACCCCCTCATGGTGTACCTCCCCTTTAAGTGCACACCACCTCAAAGACCACCAACTGTGGCACCCTCATCTACAGACCACCTGGACCATGCCCAGTGTTCAGCAGCGCCATCATTCAGATCACAGCCTCCCACACACTCACCTCCAGCAACTACATTCTCCTCTGTGACCTCAACTTCCATTTCAACTACCTCAACAACCTCAACACCTCATCACTACTTGAGAACCTGGACACAATCGGAATCAAATAACTGGTCACCTCATCAATGCACACCACCAGACACACCCTAAACCCTATTTTCTCTGATGGCATCAACGTCATCATCGGCAACTCACCCCCGCTACACTGGACTGACCACCACTTTATCCACTTCTCCATCTCCACACCAAAAGTGCATACTCACAGAATTCGCCCCTCCTACAGAAAATAGAACCAGACCTCAGAGGAGCAACTCATCAACACCCTCAGAAACTCACCATCCCGACACAACAGATGCCAACAACTCGGCATGAAACCTCCAAAAAATGGATTACCAACTACACCGACTCCCTAGCTTCCCTCTGGATGACCACAGGGAAACAGTCCTCCAAGAAAGCCAGCTGGTCCACCCCCTCACTCCTGGAATCAAAGCACATGCTGGAGGCTGTAGAAGAAGTGAAGGAACAGCAAATCCCTGGAAGATCTTTCAACTTTCAAATTCGCCAGAAGATCCAATGATGGCCTCATCAGGTCCACCAGGAAAACCCCCTGCAGGACCACATCAACACCACCACACACAACACTATAGAACTCTTCAACGTCATCAAAGAATTTGCCAAACCACAAGCCGAGACCACCAACATCCCTCTATCTCAGGATCTCTGCGACAGACTTGCCACCTTCTTTTATCAGAAGATCAAAGACATCCACAACAGCTTCGGACCTCAAGACTTGCTGAATGCACCCAAAACAACCCTGTCAGGACCCTCCGAACCCCCAAGACTCCTACACACCTGGACCCCCCTCATGACAGACTTGACCCACTCAAACATGAGTAGCATCCACTCCAGAGCCCTACTGACCCCTGCCCCACTACATCTTCAACAAAGCAAGCGCCTCGATCACGCCCGAACTCTGCAAGACCATCAAGTGCTCCCTAGAGTCAGCAATCTGCCCAGCAGTCTGGAAGAACAACGAGATCTGACCACTTATCAAGAAACCCACAGCCGTCCCAACAGATCTCAAGAACTACCACCCTATCTCGCTGCTGCCCTTTCTCAGCTAAGGTCACCCAGAAAGCAATCAACACTCAGCTACACCAACACATCGAGGACAACAACTTCTGGACATCTCCCAATCAGGATTCTGAACTAATCACAGCATTGAAACTGCCCTGCTTGCTGCCACAGATGACGTCCGCTCACTCTTCGGCCGTGGCCATACAGCAGCCCTCATCCTACTTGATCTTTGAGCCATCTTTGATACAGTATGTCACCACACCCTATGCGCTAGACTCCATGAGGCTGGCATACACAGCAAGGCCCTTCAATGGATACACTCCTTCCTCACAGGCAGAAAACAGAAAGTCAGACTCCTGCCACACTTGTCAGAAACTACGGACATCAGCTGTGGAGGATTCCAAGGATCATTGTAGGGCCCCACGCTGCTGAACATCTACATGACCCCACTCACCTCTATCATCAGGAACTATGGTTTGAACATCATCTCCTATGCAGATGACACCCAGCTGATCATCTCCCTGACTGAGAACCCCTTTACAGCCAAGAAGAACATCAAAGACGGGATGGAAGCAGTCACCACCTGGATGAGGGAGAGCTGCCTTAAGCTGAACTCTGACAAAACCGAGATCCTCATCATGGGACCTTCTTCCTCAGCCTGGGTCGATTCCTGGTGGCCCTCAACACTCGGCAGGCCCCCCACAGACAACGCATGAAACCTCAGTGTCATCCTTGACTCAGTCCTCACCATGAGCAGACAGGTCAACTTCAGTGTCTCCACCTGTTTCATGAAACCAGTTCCAGGATGCTTATTTCTGTTACAGGGGGCCTGGCCTGGCAGTTTGTGCTGGAATGTTCCCATGGGGAATAGGGTCAAGACTGATTTCCATATGGCTGGGTACAAACTGGATTGGCATGGTGAAAATAAAATGATGGATTATACCCAGATCTGTGACTGGGGTGAACGTTTGATTTTTTATGTGTTCCATCCATCATCTATTCTTCCTGCATTTTGGGTATGAGTTATAAGGGTATTCCCAGATGTGGGTCCCATGCTCGCTATGCCACCAGATTCAAGCAAACCTGGCTGATGAAGAGTGAACCCCCGCCCTCCCCCCCGAAACTGGTTTCATGATGTTTTTTCTGGTCCTGGGAGGACATGACCTGACCTGACCTGGCCTGGCATTTCGGGCTGGACCGTTCCCATGGGGATCAGGGTCAACCGAGATTTGCATATGGATGGGTCCAAACTGGTATGATGTGACTAGCAAAAAAACTGCTGGATTAAACCCAGATCTGTAACTGTTGATTTGTTCCGCTTTCTGACCATCACCTGTTCTTTTTTTCTTTTGTCACCCGAAGTGGGAAGGGTATGCCCAGACGTGGATCCCAAGCTCGCTATGCTACCAGATTCAAGATAACCTGGCTGATGTGGGGTAATACCCTGAAACCAGTTCCATGATGCTTGTTTGTGGCCCAGGCAGGACCTGGCTTGGTAGTTGAGGCTGGACTGTTCCCATGGGGAGCAGGATCAAGACTGATTTGCATATGGCTAGGTCCAAACTGGAATGGCATGGCAAGCAAACAAAAGATAGCATATCGTAGATTTGTTCTACAATCCATCCATTGTCTGTTCTTTTTGCATTTGTTGCTCTAAGTAGGAAGGGTATGCCCAGATGTGGGTCCCATATTCACTATGCCAACAGAATCAAGCTTGCCTGGGTGATACCCTAAAACTGGTCCCAGGATGCCTGGTTCTGGTCCCGGGAGGACCTGTCCTGGCAGTTTGGGATGGACTGTTCCCCTGGGGAGCAGGGTCATCAGTGATTTGCATATGTCTGGGCCCAAACTGGAATGGCATGGCATGCAAAAAAAAGGATGGATTAAACCCAGATCACTGGGGGTGAACGTTTGATTTGTTCAGCATTCTGCTCATCATATGTTCATTTTGCATTTGTGGCCCTAAGTGGGATGGGTATGCCCAGGCGCAGGACCCGTGTTTGCAATATCACCAGATTTAAGCTAGCCATGCTGATGAGTGGTGATACGCCGCAACGTATCCCAGGATACTTGTTTCTAGTCCAGGGTGACCTGGACTGTCGCCATGGGGAGCAGGGTCAAGACTGATTTGCATATGGCTGGGTCTAAACTGAAATCCCATTTTGAGCTAAAGAAAGTGATAGATTAAACCCAGATCTGTGACTGAGGGTCAATGTTTTATTTGTTCCACATTCCATCCATTTTTTCTTTTTTTTACATTTGTTGCCCTAAGTGGGACGGGTATACCCAGATGTGGGTCCTGTGCTCGTTATGTCACTAGATTCAAGCTAGCCTAGATGATGTGGGGTGATACCCCAAAACTGGTCCCAGGATGGTTATTTCTGGTTTAGGGAGCACCTGACCTGGAAGTTTGGTCTGGACTGTTCCTAAGGAGAGCAAGGTTAACAGTTATGTGCATATGGATGGATCCATACTAGAATGGCATGGCAAGCAAAACAATCATGGATTAAATCCAGATTTGTGAGTGGGGGTGAATGTTTGATTTGTTCTGCATTCTGTCCATCATCTGTTCTTTTTACATGTGTTGCCCTACCTGGGAAGGATGTGCCCAGACCTGTGTCCCAAGCTTGGTATACCACCAGATTCAAGCTAGCCTAGCTGATGAGAGGTGATACTCTAAAATCAGTCCCAGGATGCTTGGTTCTGGCCAAGGGAGGACCTGGCCTGGCAGTATGGGCTGGACTGTTCCCAGGAGGGTTAACAGTGATTTACATGTGTCTGAGTCCCAACTGGAATGGCATGGCAAGCAAAAGAAGCATGGATTAAATCCAGATCTGTGACTGGGGGTGAATGTTTGATTTGTTCTGTATTGCATCCATCAACTGTTCTTTTTACATTTGTTGCTCTAAGTGGGAAGGGTATGACCAGGCATGGAATCCGTGCTTGCTATGCGGCCAAGTTCAAGCTAGCCTTGTTGATGAGGGGGTAATACTCCAAAACCAGTCAGAGGATGCTAATTTCTCATCCAGGAAAGACCTGGTCTGGTATTTCGGGCTGTACTGTTCCCATGGGGAGCAGTGTCAAGGCTGATTTGTATATGGCTGGATCAAAACTGTAATGGCATGGCAATCAAACCAAACTGATGGATTTATCCCAGATCTGTGACCTGGGTTGAATGTTTGATTTATTACTCATTCTGTCCATCATCTGTTCTTTTTGCATTTGTGCCCCTCAGTGGGAAGGGTATGCCCAGACCTGAGTCCCAGGCTCGCTATGCCTCCAGATTCAAGCTAGCCCAGCTGATAAGGGGAGATGCCCCAAAACCAGTCCCAGAATGTTTGTTTCTGGCCAAGGGAGGACCTGACCTGGCAGTAATGGCTAGACTGTTCCCATGGGGAGCAGGGTTAACATTTGCATACATCTGGGTCGAAACTGAAATGGCATGGCAAGCAAACAAATCATGGATTAAACCAGATCTGTGACTTGGGTGAATGTTTGATTTGTTCTGCATTCCACCCATCATCTGTTCTTTTTGCATGTGTTGCCCTAAGTGTGAAAGGTATGACCAGACATGGGTCCCATGCTTGCTATGAGGCCATATTTAAGCTAGTCTGGTGTTGTATTCAGAAATGTAAGTTCCCTTTAAGGAACTTAGGGGTTGGAATGGAGAATGGTGATGGGAAGAGAATGTAGGGATGGGGGCATTCTGGTTGGGAGTAACTGGACGACGGATGTTTGTATGTGGATTGGAATAAACCTTTCTGGAAAATCATTTGTTTTGGACTTGAAGATCATCACATCTGGTTTATTAGAGTAATACTCTAAAACCGGTCAAAGTATGCTTGTTTTTCGTCCAGAAAAGACCTGGTCTGGCATTTCAGGCTGAAATGATCCCATGGGGAGCAAGGCCAAGCCTGATTTGTATATGGCTGGGTTAAAACTGGAATAGCACAGCAATCAAAACAAACTGATGGATGTTTCCCAGATCTGTGACTAGTGGTGAATTTTTGATTTGTTCCTCATTCCCTCCATCATCTGTTCTTTTTGCATTTGAGGCCCTAAGTGAGAAGTGTATGCCGAGACGTGGATCCAATGCTTGCTATGCCACCAGATAAAAGTTAGCCTGGCTGATGAGGGGTGATACCCCACAACTGGTCCCAGGATGCTTGTTTCCGTTCCAGGGATGACCTGGATTGGTAGTTCAGGCTGGACTATTTCCATGAGGAGCAGCGCTAGACTGATTTGAATATGTCTGGGTCCAAACTGGAGTGGCTTGGCAAGTAAACAAATGATGGATTAAACACAGATCTGTGACTGGGGGCTGAATGTTTGATTTGTTCTGCATCCATCCATCATCTGTTCTTTTTGCATGTGTTGCCCTAAGTGTGAAAGGTATGACCAGACATGGACCCCATGCTCGCTATGAGGCCATATTTAAGATAGTCTGGTGTTGTATTTAGAAATGTAAGTTCCCTTTAAGGAACTTAGGGTTTGGAATGGAGAATGGTGATGGGAAAAGAATGTAGGGATGGGGCATTCTGGCTGGGAGTAACTGGACGACGGACGTTTGTATGTGGATTGGAATAAACCTTTCTGTAAAATCATTTGTTTTGGACTTGATCATCACATCTGGTTTATTAGAGTAATACTCTAAAACCGGTCAAAGTATGCTTGTTTCTCGTCCAGAAAAGACCTGGTCTGGAATTTCAGGCTCTACTGATCCCATGGGGGGCAGAGCCAAGGCTGATTTGTATATGGCTGGGTTAAAACTGGAATAGCACAGCAAACAAAACAAACTGATGGATTTATCCCAGATCTGTGACTAGGGGTGAATGTTTGACTTGTTACTCATTCCGTCCATCATCTGATCTTTTTGCATCTGAGGCCCTAAGTGAGAAGTGTATGCCGAGACGTGGATCCAATGCTTGCTATGCCACCAGATACAAGTTAGCCTGGCTGATGAGGGGTGATACCCCACAACTGGTCCCAGGATGCTTGTTTCCGTTCCAGGGACTACCTGGACTGGTAGTTCAGGCTGGACTATTTCCATGAGGAGCAGCGCTAGACTGATTTGAATATGGCTGGGTCCAAACTGGAGTGGCTTGGCAAGTAAACAAATGATGGATTAAACACAGATCTGTGACTGGGGGGCTGAATGTTTGATTTGTTCTGCATTCCGTCCACCATCTGTTCTTTTTTCATTTGTGGCCCTAAGTTGAAAGGGAATGCCCAGACATGGGTCCCATGATTGCTATGCCACCACCTTCAATCTAGCCTTGCTGATGAGGGGTGATACCCCGCAGATAGTCCCAGGATGCTTGTTCTAGTCCAAGGAGGACCTGGCCTGGGATTTCAGGCTGGACTGTTTTCATGGGGAGCTGGGCAAAACTGATTTGAATATGGCTGGCTCTAAACTGGAATAGAATGGCAAGAAAAAACAAAGTATGGATTAAACCCAGATCTGTGACTGGGGGTCAATGTTTGAATTGTTCCACATTTCGTCCATCATCTGTTCTTTTTGCATTTTTCCAACAACATTAATTCAAGCAAGGAGGTATAGAGAATAAAGACCTATGACTAAAGCACACTGACTGCGTGCATAAAGTGACTGCTGGCCGTATGTTCAAACAACAACAAACAAGAGGCATGGAGAACAAAGAATATATGCAGCCCTATGGCAAAAGCACACTGACTGGTTAGGTAAAATGGCAGTCGGCCGCGTGGTCAAACTGTAAGAACAGCAAGCAAAAGCAAGAAAGCAGGGAGAACAAATAACATATGCAAGCCTATGTCAAAAGCACACTGACTGGCTACACAAAATGGCAGTCTGCCACATGGCCAAACAACAACAAGCTAGGAGGTATGTCGAACAAAGAACATGTGCTGACCTAATGCAAAAGCACACCGACTGGCTACACAAAATGGCTCCTGGCCACATGGCCAAACAACAACAGCAAGCAAAAGCAAGAAGGCATGAAGATCAAATGGTGGCCTATGGCAAGCACACACACACATGCGCGCACACACACACACACAACCAACAAACACACACACACATTAGCCAGACAAAGGAGGCACAGTAATCAAGGAAGAAAAACTAATATTCATTCGCCAATGCCAAAAATGGAATTAAGTCAGCTATGAAAATCTTCACAACAACAAACGTCCTCCCAAAGCATGATATCATATTACTCCACCAAAAGACACATTTTTCAGAAATTATGAAATACAAAAAAAATAGCATTTAAATGAATGCCATCCCTCGCTTGCATAATCATAGATGTTTTAAAAGAACATGCACTGCAGAAAAAGTAGTTTCATATACTCAATGACTAGTATTGGCTAGATGACCCATAGGCAGACTAGGCCTCATGGTAAAACAAATGAATGGTGCAAATGTAATTAACATAGAGAAAATGTACCTAATGTGGCAACCTTTTTCCCATACAAAAGATAAAACATTTAAAAAAAAATACAAGGCCCTTACTGCAACTACAGGCCTCCCACCACAACCACAATCAAATTTGAAAATTGAATAAGAGTACAGATAAAATACTGATGCAGGCTCTCTATCAAACAACACCCTTTTCAAAAACATACTTGTGTGATGTCCTTAAAATCCAATAGTTTATATTCCACAGAAATTGTAGAAAAAGAGAGTGATCATTTTATCTTGAAATCCAAATGAAAAGTGACTAGGAGATGGATAAAGCATTGGGAGGAGGCTTCTGAACAAGAAGAGGAAGATGCAGTCTCTGGGGCACTTTCTTCCTATTGAAAAAAAAAAAAAAAAAAAAAAAGGCACTAAAAACAACTTGAAGTGTCAGTTGGAGTAGAATTTTAGCTCGAAAAGCAGAGACACAACCTCTCGCAATAACCAGCATCACAAAACAGCGTCAGAAGGCTTCATGGGGACAGGAAGCTGGGCTGGTGGGTGGGGAAATCTTGTTCCCACTCACAAGCATATGTTAACAAAGCCTCGTGAACGCCAGTACAGCCTTGCACATGCCAACGGAAAAATAATTCCACTGCGCACCAGACGGCAGAATTACACAGGTAGCTAGTGCTGAGTTACTTGAACTCCACCAGCTCTGTGAGCAGAATTACATTTTTTGCTCTGGCCTAATCAACACTGCCCCCCAATAGGGGCCATTAAATTGAGCGATGGCATGGTAGTGAATACTCAGGCTGCCATTAACAGTGCCTTTCAGTAATTTTATCAGGCTCTCTGTAGAGCAGAGAATGTTTTATCCCAGGCTCAAAGGGATTCCCACGGGATCTGCTGCTGCCTAGACTGATGCTGCTGCAACAAATTAACTTGAATGCACCCCTCCAACTGGAGGAGGTACAGACTGCCATAGCTCAGATTGCCCAGAATAAAACACCGGGAACAGATGAGCTCCCAATCAAATATTACACTGTCTTTGGCACACCCTTCTCAGAAACATTTAGAGGTATTTAATGAGACCAGGCAGCTGGGCCAGCTTCCAGAATTTCTCCATGAAGCACTGATCGTCATCCTCTTTAAACCACGTCATGACCCCTTAAACATTGGATCTAACCGCCTGTATTCTCTCTTAAACTGGGACTATAAGATACTGGAGAAGGTGTTGGTCAATAGGCCACTCCCTGTCATTGGTGCCTGGTGCATGAGGATCAGTCCGGTTTATTCCTATATATGCACCGGCTGCACCACATAGTGGAGATTACCCCATCCGGCACCAGGGGCAGGTTGCAGTGTTATTGGCCACAGAGAAGGAATTTGACAACCCAGGGTGGGACTACTTATTGGCTCTTCTGGAGGGTATGGGGTAAAATTACTTTGGCTGGATTGAGTCTTCAATTAAAACCCAGTACCATGGGTGAGCACAGGCCTGATGATCTCAGTTAGCTTTGATATTCAAAGAGGCACCTGCAGGGTTGTCCCTTACCCCATTAATCTTTTCCTCAGCCACAGAACCTCTGGCCTGTAGTTTATGGTTTTAAGCACAACAATGGGGGATACCAGCAGATGGGGAACACCACATTATATCCCTCTATGTGGATGGTTTATCTGTGGGTTGTGAGCACCTCACTCCCGGCCCTGATGACATTGCTAGAAGACTTTGAGAAGGTGTCCGGCCTCATGGTGAACTGGAATGAGCCATGTTTGTTTCCACTGGCCCTGATCTCTGAACCAGACTGAGGGACCTTCGAGGGATATTGGCTACAGTGGTATCACACTAAGTGTAAGTACCTTGGGCCCTGATTTATACATTTTGGTGCAACACTGCACTAACGCAGTTTTACACCAAAACGTTTAGCACCGGCTTGCACCATTTCTGTGCACCAGCCAGGCACCATATTTATGGAATGGTGCAAGCCGGTGCAAAGGATGGGCTAGCGTAAAAAAAAAAAAATGACATTAGTGGGGTGGGGCTGGCGCTATAGAAGAAGGGGGTTTTGCACCAAAAAATGACGTTAGGCAGGTTAGAGTAAAAATAAATTACTCTAACTTGCCTAGAGTCATTTTCTGAGGCAAAATCATCCATACCACATGACTCCTGACAGGAGTCATGCCCACCACACCAATGGCCAGCACAGGAGACCAGGGTCCCCTGGGCATGGCCATTGTACAGAGTGCCATGTAGGGGGGGGCATTTCGGGGCCCCCTATGGCACTTTAAAAAATAAAAGGCAAAACTTACCTGGGAGGTTCCCCATCCTTCGCAGTCCTTTTTTGAACCCTCCTCCCTACAGTGCACCAGTTTTGCACAGGAGTATAAATATAGCGTGAAGGCCATAGAGTCATTTCTTTGCAAGGGAACGCCTACCTTGCATCTCATTAAGGAAAGGTAGGTTTCCACTTCCAAAAAATGACTTTAACTCCATAAATTTGGTGCTAGACGGGTCTAGCACCAAAGTATAAATATGGAGTTAGTTTTGCACCGAATTAGAGTAAAAAGAAAATGACGCTAATTCGGTGCAAACAGAGCATAAATGTGCCCCTTGGTGTCCAAATGTATCATGCTGCCAATGATCTCAGGGAGGGCAATATTCACAGGGCATTGCCATCAGTCTGCACATCCCCTCCCTTCTGGACGTCCTTGCAACTGTCTCTGGTGGGGCATGTGGCGATCTGTAAGCTGTTGGTATCACCCCAGCTACTATATTTCTTTGCAGCATTACTGCTTTCCCTTACTAGGTCCTTTTCTCGAAAACTGCACAGTATGGAGATGGAGCTCAGATTGGAAGCAAGTAGGAGGCGAGTGGCACTCCCCATACTCCAATAACCACAACCTGAATGGGACTGGGTGCCCACAATTATGAGCTATATTATGCAGCAGCACAACAGCAATGTTGGTTGGTTATGGCTGCTTGCCAGAGAGAGAGACCATTTTTAAGATTCTTGGAGGAACCCAGAGTTACACCTGGGCCGCCTATGTGGAGAATCACAACATATAAAGGTAGCCCACTTGTGCTGGCACGATTATGTGATGGGCAATGGTCCTTGGCAGCCATATTCCCCACTCGTTCCAGTATGGCAACTGCTGGACATCCAAGTGGTGACACAACATTCTGATTTGATGCCCTGGAAAGCAGCAGAGATCAACATCCTAAGGGATTTTTACCATGAGTGGAGCTTTTTATCCTTTCAGGATATCGTGGTCACCTGTGAGGTGATGGCAGGGCAATTTCTAGCATGCCATGCAATACAACATGTATTACTCAATACCTGGGATGGCGGTGCGGCGGATCTACCACAATCGCCAACACTTCATGCGAAAGGCGTGCCATCACTGTCCTTTATAATGCACTGAATTCCACTGCTAAGGGAAGGACTAAGGGAGCCAGGGACAAAAGGGTTGCTGTCATGCCACACCAGTTTACAGACAAATTATGATGACAGGCACTTCAACACTTTCAACGCAATCTGCACTTTCCGTTTATACAGTTTAAGTACGTACACCAAGCATACCTCACACTGCACAACATCAAGTGTATGTACCCCAAAGCATCCTCAGAGTGCCCCAGATGCAGAACACCCAACGCTTACTTTGAGAGCGTGAGGTGCTGCTACCAGCTTGGGGCTTAGGTAACAGAAATCACTGCTGCTGTGATGGACCAGGCACTCTCATCCACAACCGAATCCTGAATCCTAAGAAGCTGACCCTAAGCTAAGGGGGATAAATATGTACATACATACATACTTATTGAACCCTCTATCGTCAACTTTTTGTGCCATGGAATGCACCCACAGTGCCAGATTTGAAGTGCTGTCTGGGTACATTGTTGAAGTGGGCATGTGCTGAATTGGGTGTGCTTGAGTACATGTTCACCAGAGGTGGAGATACAGCAGATGGGAGTGCTGGGACATCTACATTAGGAACATAGAAAAAAGAGATAACCATCTGCCTTGAACGATAACTAGACTCCCACTTAATGTTTCCTTGTACATGTTGTATGGAGTCATGTGCCGTGGATAGGACCCTACCCTGGTTGTTAGCGGGTTAACCACATTTCTTAGCCATTTGGGACCTCTGCACTAGTCACAGGTATGGATGTGACACTCCGTCAGATATAAAAGGAATCACAGAACTACTGAGCACAGTTGGGATGTTCACCCACAAGCTGTGGGTTCTTCTCATCCCCACTACCCAAAGGCCCAAATCGAGTGCATAGTGAGCGGGATAGGATAGTCAAAGAGATCATTATCTGCTCTGCAACCATATGTGTGTGCAATTTCTCTTTTTTGCTTTGATATGACACGACTGCCCATGACCCTACAACTGTTCTGTAGTAGAGTGCCTCTTGGAGAGAAGAATGCAATTGGCCAATATTGTTGACTCCACTGGTTACACTGGTTACACCGTAGTTTAGAGGTGCAATGTGAGACACCAATTTATATTGCAGTCAGTGTGTTGCTATTATTACTCATGCTATGTGCCCAAATTATGTTGTGCAATAAAAAAATAAAATAATTATAGGAAAATGACTCTAAGGGCACTAGGGCCCATATTGATACTTTTTTAGTGCCACATTTGTGCAATTTTTTTATGCAAATGTGGCGCAAACTAACAAAATGTAATTATATTTTGTAAATTGCATTGCTTTTGCGTATAAAGTATAAATATGGGCCTAGAAATCCTATATGCAATGATCTACCAGCTCAACTCTGTGTCCTCTGGCATGATAAAGCCAACTTCTTCACTCTCCTGCTGAAGGCCTCAAAATTACTGAATCAGCAGTTGGGAAAGGAAAAGACAAAGGGCCAGATGTATCAAGCCTTTTTGCATTTGCAAACGGTGCGAATGCCCGTTTGTGAGTGCAAAAATGCCTTTCAGTATTTATGAAAGGCATTCACAATGCAAATTTAAGGAATCGCTAAAATAGCGATTCCTTAGATTTGCGAGCCTGTTTAGAGAATCGCAAATTGCAATTCTCTAAATAGGAAATCGCAAATATTATTTGCGATTTCTAAACCACATTTAACAAGCAATTCCTTAATGCTAATTGGGCATTAAGGAATCGCTATTACCACCAAGTTGAACTTGGTGGTAACCATGTGCAAATTAAAAAAATGCATTTTTAAAATTGACATGTAACGCACACATGCCCCTTTGGCATGTGTGCACCTTACAGGTCCTTAAGAAACTTCTTGGGGTGCAGCAGAGGGGGCCTTAGCATTTCCCAAATTTGCAAATTCCAGTTAGGAATTGGCAATTTAGGAAATGCAAAAAATTTGCAAACATGGGCCTACAGGCCTATAGGTGCGAATGGGGACACTTGGAATTTGCAATTTGGTAATAGCATTTGCGATTTTTATGAAATCGCTATCACCGAATTGCAAATATGATACATTGCATTTTGCAATTCAGAAATAGCAATTTCTTAAAAATCGCTATTTCAGAATCGCAAATGCCTTTTTTGAAACATCTGGCCCAAAATATATGAGGGATAATAGAAAGGCATATCTGGGCTCCCCTGCCAAGAGACTGGACAATGTTGGTTATATCGAGTGATTGATTTGTAGTTTGTCCCTTTTGCCCCTTTGTGTATTCTGCTTTTGATATTTATTGCTTGTACTGAACCTTTCCCCACCAAGCTCCTGTCATTGATACAACCATCAACAAAGATTGCTTGGAAAACAGCTTGATACTCACAAAGCCTCTGCTTATCTGAGGATATTTAATTGAATTGAATTTAATTGTATTGGGATATTACTTGTAAATCGATCCTAGTAAGACGTTAGTCTCCATACCATGCTTCATTCCTTGTGTCACCAATAGTGGGTATTCCATGAGTTAGGTGTTTCAGTTTGAATCACAGGTTGAACTCACTGATTTGTTGAAGGGTCAGTGTGGGCCGAAGGTGGGGATAAACATTGACTTTTGTGATAAGCAGCACATGGTGGGCCTATATGTGTGAATCTCCTTTCTTAAAATTGAAGATGCATTGGTCCTTAGATTCCTAATGCAGGCTATTGGTTGCGTCAATGAGTCACCATTCAAATCCATTACAGTTCTGACTTGTGACATGAGAGGATTCAATAATAATAAGAAGGTAAGGCAAGTCTTATACCTTGACAGACATTATGTAAATGCAGAACTGGTGCAAAACATGCATTCCAGTTCTGCTTGTCAAACTCACTATGCTTCTAGGTGGGGCTGTAGTAGACGCAGTGCCTCACATAGATCACATTTGAGAGGGGTGCTGATATTCAATCGAAAGACCATAATATTTAAGTGAGGAGAGGAGTCCAAAATCAGAGACCTGTTCTTACAGGGTCTTTTCCAAATACAAAAGAGCAGTTCATAATGGAATTCTTCAGTAGACTGGGATTGAGTTGTCTAGGGCACCCATATAGGGATGGGAGGTTCCTGACCCTTAATCATCTATGTGAAGATGATACTAATACAACTCTTGCCACATTCCTGCATTTCAGACTGAAGCATACAGTATGATCACCATGCCCTTTCTTTCCAAAAGAACTACCAGAGGTCACTCTAGCGGCCAAACTGATACGGATAGAAGGCACTAGATGCTAGGTTTCCAGACTATATAAAATGACTATAATTAATAGGACATTGACATTAATCTAACAAAAAGATATTGGAAGGCTGTCACAGGGAATAGATTTATAAATGATAAAATGCATTTCTGCTGTGCCAGACAGATGTTTTACATACATCACAAGCACAAACTGCTTTGACGTGATTAGCAGTGCATGGTGAGGTTGTGAGTTATAGTAACTTTAGAGCTCAAATTATACTACTGTGACAAAACTATAATGTCCCATGAACTTTTGTTTTTTCAGTGGATGTCTAAGGGTTGTCTTAAATGTAAAGTAAGATAATATTAAAGTTTATAAGTATAACATCACTTTAACCTTTATTTTTTAAGTGAATCTCTATTTTTCTTTCCACATAAAGTATGATCTCAATTGCTATACAATTAATGGGGTTGGGAGCCCACTGCTGACTCCTGACTGCTGTCATGTAACAATATAATGGGTGTATGTCAAGTAATGGCTTTGTCAAAGGGTCAGAACACTATATAGAAGTATAAAAAGCAGCAGGCCTATTGACTTAATCAAAGGGTCAGCATAATGTCAACTTTGTCCAAATTTACCAATAACTATAATCAAATGTATATTTTATAAGTTCACACATTGGAATGTTTAATAATAGTGAATGTCACAAAATAATTTCACTAAAGAATAAAAAAAATAAAAAAAACATGTCTTTGATGTTTTTTTTTACACATTTCTCATGCCACAAAAGTGCAACCATAGAACCTGCCACAAGGTATCATTACACTCCATCTGAAGAGCATACAGCATCAGCTTGGAGTGCTTTTAAAATGTATGGCATCCTAGAGTGATGGATTCAATGGCCCAGGATAACACTGTGTTTTTTTTAATGTAGCTGAGAAGCTGCTTCACTCCCTGCAGGCCTCAACAAAAATTAAAAAATTCTGGCCGTACCACTCCCCCTTCTAGGGGCACTTGCATGATCCAAAATTTTTACTAAAAAGCACACCCGAGGCATTATGGGGTTCCTCTAGCCTAAAGCAGTAAATAATACATGAGCAGCTCCTGCTACTCATTTACTCTTCTTTGATTTTTTCTTTGGGTGTCCCATCCTACCCAGAGTATCCACTCTTAATATTATATATATTTATCATTATATAATATTAACTTTTGGCCCCTGCACTCCCTGCTGGTTCCCAAGCCAACACCCATACTGGGTACTGGTGGAAGCCCTTGATTCTTTTACCTTGGGTGCCTCAGTGCCCACCAGGGCCACGCACACATTGCCTTTTAATGTTGATTACTATGGTGGGAGCACCAATGTCCTGATAGTGCCTGCCAGTTCCCCAGCCAGCACCCCTTCTGGGTGCAGTAGGAGCTGGGTAATCTTCTTTTATCAGTGTACCCTAAGACCCACCTAGGGTATCCATACATTGTTTTAAAATGTTTTGAACTGCTAGGGGAGCCCCAAGGGCTCCACAATGATTGATGACTCCCTAGCTGGCGCCCATCCTGGGTGCTAGTAGAAGACAGCTATAATGGCTTGATCCAGGTTGACAGAAGAAGATTTTATCTCTGCTTCCTCCGGGTAAAAGCAAAGCTTTGTATAATGTCCAGGAGACTGGGGTCAGGGAATTACATTTACATTTGCTGCCCACACTTTTCGAAGTCAGCGTCCAAGGGATAAGGTCCCCAGGAAACTGCTTTCTCTGGACTCTGGGGATGTGGTCGTGGAGGCGATGCTATGGATAGGGGATTGGTGCCTGAAGTACATTCCCCTCCCCGCAGGGTGTGATTCTCTGATCCTCCTAAAGGCTCAAAGAGAGGGCACTCATGCCCCTTTCCTAAACTTGAAAAAGGTCCCAGGGGATAGAGCCCCTGGGGCCTTCTAAAAGTTTGGGAGAGGGGCTGCATGTCCTCTTCACTGAATATGAAACCATCCTGAGGGGGATGGGATTGGCAGGGCCCTCTAATGGCACAGAGAGGGTTTTTTTTATGCCCTCCTCTCCAAAAATGGTAGGTGTCTAACCCACGACCCGTGGCATACTCTGCGGGGCTTTAAATATAAGAAGAGGCAACTATTTTTTTATGCTACTGTAGATCCTCCACTGATCTACGTTACTGCTAAAGAAACTTGTGTTTTTTGCCCCAAGTTCCCTTGGTGAACCCCTTCAGTCTTAGGGGGCAGGGTATCCCTAACCTGTGTCTATATGTTTTTTATTCAGGTGACAAGTGACTGAACGATGGCAGCTAATCAGATATTAACTTTTCATTTGTCGAGTCTGTGGATTCTCTATGCCCTGATATATACCCACATTCTGAACCTTAATTTCTTAAAAACAAATGAATGGATTTAAATTAAGTTAATAAAAGCAGACTTTTTAGCCTAAGATCTAGCTTCTTGCTAAATCGAGTGTAGTTCTGTTCAGCTGTTTTGGCTGTAGATGTGTCCACATTTCCTATAGAAAATTGCATGGTGGATGAATCTTTTTTATGGAGAGTTTGGTGAAGATTGAACAGCACCAAAGTTATAAGCAAACCAATAAATACAATTCCTATGGAAACATGGTCTTAATTATAACTACCCAAGGTATATATAAAGGAGTAGTGGTTCCCTTTCCCTGAGCACTAAAAAGCCGGGGTGACCCCATCTTCAGGGGCAGTGACACTCTTTAAAAGGGATTGGGGCCACATGACCACCCTCCTAGAGCCCTTAAAGGCCCTGGGAACCCCATCCCCTGAGGCTGGTTTAGTGACTGTGTCACAGGGAGCCCACAACAGTGGCACAGTAGTTTCCCTGCCTGTACTGCTGGAAAGCATATGTTTTCTCTAGCCTGGCAGAAGCATTTTTAAATCTCCTGCAAAACAGGAGCAAACATGGGAGTCTGTTCCCAGCCTGTGGGAGATTTTAAAATGCTCCCACAGGCTGGGAGCAGACTTGTGCTATGTTTCTCTGCCCCCATTCTTCTGGGCAGGGAAACAAAGCACACATTGTACCTGCCTGGAGGTAGCTTGCAAAAAGCAGCTGCTCCCTCTGGACACAAGCCATGCTGACTCCCACACCATGCGGGGAGCCAGGTGGAGACATGGGAGCCCTGAGGCTCACCCCACAGCTCCTGTGTTGGTTGGTGGGTTCCCTGGGTAGGCATCAGTGCACCCACCTATTATAAAGAAAGTCCACCAAGAATGGGGTCCCTGGAACTCGAGAAGGTTCGGGGAGGGGTGCAGCACAGCCCCCTCATCTTTTCAATAAAATAGAGGCCCAGGGGAATGGGTTCTCTGGGACCAAAGAAGGCGCAGGCAGGGGTAATAATGAGATGCAGACCTATGGTATGGGTTCCCTGGAGTCTTTGAAGGCTCAATAAGGTGGGGGGCCCTCCTTTTTGTTGAATTTGGCTCCAGGGATGTGGTCTCTGGGGTCTCTTAAGGCTTGAAGAGGGGGTACTTGTGGTCTTCCTTCCCTTTTTAAATTGCACTTAGCACCAAGGGATGGGGCCCCCAGGGCCTTTGAGGGCTCAGGCATGAGACCATGTGACCGCCATTTTTTGTTGAATTTGACCATGAGGTTGTTGTCCCTGAGGCTTAATGAAGCTTGTAGAGGTAGGCACTGCAGCCCTATTCCATTTATTAATTTAATTTGGCCCATGGGAAGATGTCCCGAGGCCTAATGAGGTTCGGGGAGAGTGGCCATATGGGCTCCTCCCCTTTTTAATGGAATTCAGCTACTGGGATTGGATTCCCAGGGCCTATTATGGCTTGGAGAAGGGGGCTGCATAACTTTAAAAGTTTCAACCAGTGTCTGTTCTATCTTTCCTAGCAAAAGACCTAGGACCTTATTACAAGTAGGCCAAATGGAGGTAAAGTATTTACTGCACCAATTAGATGTTGATACCCCGGGTGCAGTGTACTCAATACCGGGTGCAGTCAACGCCAAGTGCAATAAATGTCTTTAACTATGAGTATTGGTCATGAAAATGAGGAGTTACATGCAGAATTGATGTTTTCTGCACAGGCACCTGTTTGTCTCCTGGTATATTTTGGCAGGTTTGAGCAGCCTAACTATATCTGAGGAAATGCTTGGGAGATGGGGGTGGTAGTAATAACTGCAGATCTTGAAATTTAAATCCCTATTCCAACAGAGTTTTGCTCAGGGATCAGAATTTTCACCCCACTCATAATCATGAACTTAGACTGTTATGTAGATACATAACCTAAGCAATTCTTTATTGACAATAAGCCCCTCCATTTATAAGGCACTAATACCAGGACAATCATGGCAAAATCTAGTGGATGATCCTTTGCTGGCAACCTTTGATAGAGATAACCTTGAATTCCTGTTGGATTCATTGATCTCCTAAGTGGTAAGAGATTTCTCCTCAGAGATATGCCCTTCTTGAGATTTTGGATAGTTCATACTTATGCCTTCATCAGTTTTTCTTACAAATCGGAAACATTGGAAAATAAGTACTATGCAACAAATAGTTTTTTAATCTAACAATAAAATCAATAAAGCACTTGGAGTGCCAAAATGCTCTTCTCAAATTTCTGAAACATGGAGAGAAAAGAATTTGCCAATATTTTTGTACATATTTAAGTGGTGTCCCATATTTCTGATTTTTGTAGAGTCGTCATGCTTTCAGTGTGTGGTGACAATGGGTGTGTAGTGTCGGGTGAACCTGAAAGCTATTCACTCATGAAAACTAGTCTCAGGGCCTGATTACGACCTTGGTGGATGGGATACTCAGTCACAAACATGACAGAAATCCAGTCCGCCATATTACAATTTCCATTATACCCTATGAAACTTGTAAAACTGCAGATGGGGTACTCTGTCACAAACGTTGTAACCAGGCCCTCTGTGTTGAATTGTCTGAGCAGGAGGTAATCCTTGAAGATTGCTTGATGTTTCCTATGCACACACTGTATTTACAAAAAAGTATGTGAGGAAAAAAGAGACATTGTTTCAAAGTTTACATCTTAAACTTTTTGTAAACTCTAAAAAGCTAATGAATTATTACATTGTACAGGGTCTTCTGATACAGAGATACGTACCTATGTACTTTGTCTGAAAAAGGAATACCCAGAGTAAACAACAAAGCCATGGCTTACAATGATTATTGATTGTGTACTGGCCTTGCATCACCAGACAGTGAAAAATAAAATGAATGTGCATCAAGGAAAGCTGTGCATTTTTATGCAACTGTTTTGAGCTAGTGGTCCACTGTACCAGGAAACCCTAACAACCTGAAGCTGTTTTGAAAAATAGAATGCAGGGGAAATCCAGCAGCTTGATCAATTAATTCATCTTTCACTATATGAATACAAAGATATTAGGTGAATATTTTCTTATTTGCATGAGAGATATATTTTTAGTAAATGTGTTGTTGAGACTAAAATATTACAGTTTACAAATATTTTGCTTATATTATTATTTTAATATATTGTTTTTAATTTAATTTGACTGTTTATTTTTGTTGGTTGTTTTAAATGTAAATATGTGTATGTTTTATTTTATATTGTTTTATGCCTAATTTTTTGAGTATTTATGTATGAGTGGTATGAGTTATATTTATTTTAGGTTTGTTTTTAAATAATAATTATGTGCATTTTATTTTTGTTATTTTTGTGACAATTATGCATTGTCTTGTAGGAATATCAAATGTTACCCCAGTAACTGCTTCCACACAATGGTGTGGATTGAAGTGGGAGTATTACAACTAAACCCTTCAGTGTTCAATCCTTTCCCCAAAATGGTTTAAGTTGGAATGGGAATAGTAAATGCCTTCCTCAAAATTGTTCAGATTGTTATGTGTATTTGTAAATCTCACTATCACCCTCAAGGGTATCTTGGTGCTGAGCAGGTGTGTGTACCTTGCACTGCCTGTGGTAAATTGCTTATCTAAAAGGCCAGGTTTTCAGATTCTTGCAGAATTCAAGAAAAGAGGAGGAGGCTCTGATGTAGTGTTGAAAGCTATTTCAGCCTTTAGGAGTGATAGAAGGGAAGGTTCGTCCTCCTGATCTAAGCCCTCAACATGACATTGCCGGTCTTTCCTGGAGACCGCCATGATGACGGCCGCTAACAGACTACCGTGGAGGTGGAAATCCGCCTGCCAGATTATGATACACAAACAGACAGAAAACAGCCACAACCACAATTCTGCCAGACCCAAAGGAGATAAAAAAATGTCGGACCCGCCACCCTCCCTGCCATGTCAACAATACACTGCCCTCCGAATTATGGACCACTAATCACCAGAGCGGACTCTCATTGGCAGGCATCCATTGGCAGCGCAGACTGCCACAGTAGAATTGGGCACCCAACACCAATGGAAGCCAACAATGGCCAGCTTGAAAAACCAACACCTGACACATATACACACACTGTACACACCTACCAACAGCACTATAAACCCCCCACACAAACGACAATTCTTTGCAAACATGAAAAATGAACTACTCCTTGCCAGCAAAAGATAATACAAGAACTGCACACACAAACCACAGCCACTTATTCACCTTTCACTCATCACACACCATACCCCAACACCAATCACACTCTGCACAACACAAACACTACACCCACCACACAATAGGCATGTCCCCACAGAAGAATCCCTGTTTCACAGATGAGGAGTTGAGGGTGATGGTTGGAGGAAATCATAAAGGTAGAGCCACAACTGTTCGGTGCACAGGTCCACCAGATATCCGTTCTCAGGAAGATAGAGCTATGGTGGAGGAACGTGGACAGGGTGAACTCCATGGGAACATATCCACGCAGAAGTGACGACATTCGCAAGAGGTGGAATGACCCATGGGGAAGGTGGGTGCAGTGGCCTCCAGGCACTAAGTTGCCATCATGAAGACTGGCGGTGGCCCCCCACCTCCTTCCCCATAGTTGACATCATGGGAAGAGAAAGACTTGGCAATCCTGCATCCAGAGGGCCTCACTGGAGTCACTGGAGGGCTGTACACTGGTAAATCACCATTCCTACCCTACCACCAGCGATACCTGCATGCATGTCACCCCCTCAACCTGACTCTCTCCACCCCACTCCATCCCATACAGTGAACCACCCCCATAACCACCCTCAATTGTGTACCCCTGCATGCCCTACCCACTGCAAGTACACCCCTCCCAGCTCTACATACACACAACAGTAATGCATGGTCAGCATGTAGCACTACTAATCCCACAGTACACCAGCATACAATAACCAAACATCGGAGGACAACACCTAACCCATAGGGAAAGCCATCAATGCTGAATATGTGACAGACAATGACTGTAACACATCTCTAACATGTCCACAGGTACCCCAGCCAATGTCAGCGACAAGCATGTGCCACGGCAACTCAGTCCTCCACCAGAAGATGCCCTCAGTGAGACAGGAACTCTGGATGTCCCAATCTGGATGATCTCCCTGGCCCATCTGGGACCACTGGTCAGTTGCTTTCCACATTCCACATCCAGTCCACCACAGAGCCACCCCATCTGACTCGAACACCACAACAGCCACACAACGTCCCCAAACCTCTGTCCCAGGACACGTCGATCAGTTGTGTGCCCACCTGTACAGGGACCCGAGTCAACACCACACAGGCAAGGCGATGAAGGTCCTGGTGTAAGTGAAAGTGGACACAGGGGACTAGGGCAAGTGTGAGGTTAGCTGTGCACCAGGGGGAGACCCAACCCAGGTAACCGACTGCCTAGGAGGCACTCACCCATGTCCTGGGGTCCTACCAACAATCCCATGACAGGCTGGGCCAGCTGGTTCCCATCTTGGAAGAGAAGCAGCAGCCTCATGGGGTACACCACCAGGAGGTCATGCAGCAGGTGCAGGGCTTAAATGCCAACATGGCCTCCATTGCAGGGTTGCTGGGTGGTATGGCCAACACGATGCGTGAGTACACGGCACACCAGTGGGCCCCTTCCACTAGCCAGTGTACTCGCCAGCCAACAACATCTGCTGCAGCTAGTGGACAGGAAGATCTGCCACATCACTCACAGGCCACCAGTACCCTTCCCCCTGCAGAAGATGAACCACCCTGCAAACATTCCCTGTGACCCAGACAGACACCAGAGACTGTGGCCAAGACCAAAACCACTGCCAGGAAATGAGCCCCTCCTGAATGTCTCCCTTTTATGCTACTGAGACACCTTGTTCACTTTGGACTGCCATTGTTCCTTTTCCTATGGCCCCATGGATACCCCACATGTGCTACAAACAAACTGGGCCACTGCACTGAAGATTCCATCCACCATCACCCCACTCTATTGCCCTTATCCCATCATTTTTGTCACTTCAATAAACACCCTTAAACTCAACTGAAGTATTTGTGCTTTACCATACAACAATATGCCATGTCTTGACCTGTATTATCCTATGCAAATGTCCTGTAATGTGTGAATCCATCCAAGAAATCTGTGTAAGCAGACTGTAGTCATCATATCAGTACACAGGTGTGACCACACCAACATATGCAAAAAGGAAAAGCATAAGTGACAGTCAATTGAGAAGTAAATGTAGTTCTTGGCACAATACAGCATCCACACAGCACTTAACTGCAATTGAGGTATGAACAGAAGTACAGTCTTACCTGAGTGTCAGTGGAAGTACTGCTGTATCATATGTGTCCAGTTGTCCACATCCTCCTCCTCCTCATCCTCATCATTGTCTTCAGTGTCCTCTGCTGCCACAGGTGCATTGTCTCCCCCCTCCTCCTGCAGGTAGGGCACATGGCGTCTGAGGGCCAAATTGTGCAGCATGCAGCAAGCCACCACTATCTGGCAGACCTTCTTAGGGGCATACAATAGGGATCTACCAGTTACATGGAGTCACCAGAACCTTTGCTTTCAGAAGCCCAAATGTATGTTCAATAACCCTCCTGGTATAACCATGTTCTTCATTGTACTTAATTTCTGCCCCTGTCCTCGGATTCCTCACTGGTGTCAACAGCCAGGACAGCTTTGGGTAGCTGGAGTCACCTGGAAGTAGTGAGGGACACACATTACTCATGTACAATGGGACAGATTACAACTTCAGGTGGCATACAGTGACATACATTGGGTGAAGACTCAAGCTCATCTATGAGCCACACTCTCTGTCTCTGTAGTCGTGCCATCATATGGGGGATGCAGCTATTCCTCAACACTTAGGCATCATGCTCATATCCTGGAAACTTGACAGTGACGTGGGAGATGTATTGATCAGCAAGGCACACCATCTGAACATAGGTAACTCTTCCTATTCCTGTAGATCTGCTCATTTGTTCTGGGAGCGACCAAGGCAATATGGGTCCCATCAATGGCCCCAAGCACATGTGGTATGTGTCCCATGGCGTAGAATCCAGCCTTCACAGCGGGCATATCTTCACTTTGGGGGACTGAGATGTAGCTGCTCATGTGTTTTTGCAAGTCAGCCAAAACTCTTCCAAGCACATTTGAAAACTTTGACTGTGACATTCCTGCAGCCAAGCCCACATTCACCAGGAAGGAACCACTTGCCAGGAAGTGGAGCACTGACAGTACCTGTACTGTAGGGGGTATTGCTGTAGTGCTACAGATAGCAGGAGTTGTTGTCTGGTTCCACTTGTTGACACAGCTCAGTAATTGTGGCCCTGTCCAGATGATAGGTGATAATGTGCTGTTCCTCCAGTGTAGCCAAGTCCACTAGGGGTCTGACAAAAGGTGCTTGCCTCCTCCTTCGTAGTGGTAGGTATCTAAGAAAAGCAAACATGAGATGTGCGTGACTACACGAAGTATGGACTGAAAATATCACAGTACACAGAGCAGTCACGTCTGATTGAACCATCAAGATTATTGAGTTAACTGGTGTCCTCTACATGCAATGGACTTCCTCAAATATACCAATACATTTAATTGGCCAGTGTGTCTCACAGATGTAGTCGGAGTCGTGTGTCATGATTAGTATCAGCGCATTATAAATGTCCTGTCAACTACTCTTCTGCCAGCAGTGCACTGGTATGAGATTTAAATTGAGTGCCACGGTTTATAAGCATGCCAAAGTATATAGCAGACTGGAATTGTCTTGGTCTGCACCATCGGTACCTATGACACACATTAAATTGTCCACCATGAGAACCAGCATTAGGAATTGCCAATCGTCTGTCCTGCATGCAGGTACATGTGGAAGTGACCTCACTCTGCCAGTGTGTGATGTCTTGGTGGGACGTCTTGGCGTTGCCGTGCAACTCCTCATTGGTTAACATGGAGGTCTATGGAGCACGGGAACCAATGATGATCTCCGCTGGTGGTACGGACATGACCGCTATTTTCTCTGTCCTACTTCACTTGATTCCTGACTCTCCGGAGATCAACACCTCCACTAAGTGTGCTGCTGTGTCCTGTGTCTGGAACCCGTGATGGCCTGTGCTACAGGGGAAAGAGCCCCAGCCTTCACATCGGAGAAGCTAGTGGATGGGGTCCTACCCTTGTATGGACAGTTGTAATGGCCTCCAGAACAACAGGTGAGTACCATATGGGTGTGTTGGATGTGATATGGTTGTATGAAGATGTGTTTATGTGCTGGCAGGGTGTCACTTGGGGAATGTATGTTTGCTGCATGCAATATATATGCAGAGGTACAGGTCATGTGTGGGCTTAATGTGGGAGTTATGCAGTATGTAAGCCATTTCTGTAACAGAATGTAGTGTTGAGTTCATGGTGTCCATTCGTCTGTGTTCCCTACGCAGGTCAGCGCCCATCAGAAGAAAGAGTTGTGGTGTGCAATCACCAAGGACGTGCAGACCGTGGGAGTCTATAGCCGGCGGGGCGCCCACTGCAGGAAACGGTGGGAGGACCTGAGACGCTAAGCCCAGAGGACTGCAGAGGCCCAGATGGGGATGGCCTCCCTACTAGGGAGGGGCGCCTGTCAGACCCTGACCCCCCTAATGGCCTGCATACTGGCAGTGGCCAATCCGGAGTTGGATGGGTGCTTGAGGGGACCACAGCAGCCACAAGGGGGTGAATACACACTGTGTGGTATTCTTTTTTGTTCCCTGCCATGGAGTTTAGGTGCAAGGTTCTAGTCAGTGGATGCCCCAATATGCCAGTTTAACTACTCTTGTGGAGTCCTGCTTAGCAATGTAGAGTGGTATGTATATTTGGTATTCATAAGTAGCTGACATACCATGGCAGACATGGCTTTGTGAGTCCCATTAGGTGTGCAGATGGTAGTTTTGGGGTTCATTTCTGCTGTTGTTCCCAGGCACTGGTTTGTCATTGTGGTTCATACTACACAGTGTTAGTCCCAGTGAGTGATTGTGATGTGTATGCCATTTGTGCTGTTGTTGCTGTAATTGACCCTGTGCTCCCTTTTTTCTCCCCACCCTCTATTCTTTTTTCATCCTGTCCTTGTGTGCATTAGCATCATCTGGCGAAGGAGCAGGGGCACCAGCGAGTGGGGGAGCTGTAACTCATGGGACCCAGGAGCCAGAGTCCACCGATGCCAAGGGGACTAGTGGGTTGGAGGGCGAGGGGAGCACCACGGGGGAGACAGGAGCTATGACATCTGACTCTGATTCCTCCTCCGATGAAAGCTCCCTGGTGGTGGCCAACCCCTCTGGGACCACCCCAGCTACAACATATTCTGCCACCCTCTGTACTAGCACCCCCCTCCCAGTAGCCCTCCACCGAGTTGCCCGTGCTTGCTCACCCAGGAGGGTGGGTGTCTCCTTCACCCCAGGCACCTCAGGCCCTGCCCCAGTCAGCCCTGCTGCTTCACTGAGGACGCTATTGACCTACTGAGATCCATCTCTGTAGGGCAGTCAACCATAGTGAATGCCATCAAGGGGCTGGCATCCCACATGCAGAAATGCAATGCCTATCTGGAGTGCATTCACAGTGGCTTCGCTGCCCTACAGAGATCATTTCAGGCTCCTCTTTGACGGCAGCCAGTATCCCTGGTTTTTCTGTCCCCCTCCAACTACTTGTTCCCAGTCCCATAGTCCTCTACCCCCACCCACCCCATGCAATCCAACCAGCATACACCCAGGACAACTGACAGGACTTGCACAGACAAGAACGGGCACCACACTTCACACCACAAGCACACACACAGCCAAAACACAGAAGCACATACAACAACAGCCACTACCTCCACTGTCTCCCCCTCTTCCCTCACAATCACATCAACACTCACACCTGCAAGCACTTCAGTCCCAGATCCTACCACCTGTACAGTTTTTCCCACAGTCACCACAACAGCAGACTAGCACACTATTCACCACATGTGCAGTCTCCACCACCACCATCATCACAACCACATGCCGCACACCCACCTCACTTGAAGACACCACAACAACATACATATACATGTCCTGTTTGTCCTCTCCCACCCTGTCTGCCCACCCCCTCCAAAGACACATAAAATCTCCAACTCAGACACCCAACAGCCATCCACCTCACACCTGCACACTGTAAATGGACCTGCAACACAGTCCAGCACACCTACTCCTCCTAAAACCACTCCCTCTACCTCCACTCACAAGCCTCCTCCCACAACCCGCCCCATTGGAGCTAAGACACTTTTCCTTGCCCGCCTTAAGCTCTTCCCTCCTCCTCCTCCCATCCTGCCTGAAAAAGGAAGGTCCCTCTCCCCCAGCCCAGTACCTGCAGCTCCCAGTCCACTCATGCCCCTCTCCCTGCAGCTAAACCTTCTACTAAGGAGCACAAGAGTGGCACTCCGGACCCCTGCTACAAGCCAACACCTCTGCCCCTAAACAACAGAGCAAAAACCCTTCCCTCCCAAACTCAAGTCCAAGGCGCCCCTCCCAAGAAAACCTCTCCCTAAACCTGCCTACCATCATCATGATGCCCCTGCCCAGTGGATTGACTTGGGCTATCAGGTGTCAAGTTGGGCCTTGGACGTTGCCCTGTGGGTTGTCCCAAGCATTGAACTGGCCAATGGCCCTTTCTATATATATTTCATTTATTTTATTGTGGTGGCTGTTCCCACCGAAATATAGTGGTTGGACCAAAGGTAGATGTCTTGGCTTTCTTTATTCCTGGCTTATGTTGTGCAGATAGTTCTCGGTGTGTGGTATGTGTGTATGTGTGTGTTGTGTGTGTGGGTGTGTCACTCTCCCCTCCCTCCCTTGTGTGCTAGGTGGCTGTACTCACCGTGGTCATCTTCATCGGAGTTGCTGCCATCATATGATACAGCATTGGGAAGACTTCCAGTTCGGGTTCCATGGTGGCCGTGGAGTCCTCTGGGTCCCTGGAGGTGAGTGTCTCCTTTATTTGATTCTTTTCCACCAGGCTTTTTGTGGCAGTGGTCCCATCTCAGAAATCCTGGCCGTGTGCTAGGTCATAATATGGAGGGTGGGGTTCTGCCAGCCTGAAGATGGAAACCGCCATGGTCAGTGGACGGACTGCACTGGTGGTTTCGGTGGTACTTTGGCTATATATGTGAGGGATCACCGCCATGGTCATTATATGGTGGTCTTCACCACCAGCCTGGTGGACCTGCCCCATCACCAGCATGGCAATCAGCTGACCGCCAATGACATAATGACCACCCTAGTTCTGAGTATGCAAGGAATTTGTGTGAGTAGGAATCCAGCAGAGGGGAGATGTTTGGGTGGTGAAATGAGCATGTTTGTGTATCAGGAGCAAGAGTAGCTCATTGAGGTGTGGTGTGATGGAGCTCTGTTGGTGGTTAAGGAGGAGTCTAGCTGCTGAGTTCTAGATGGTTTGCAGTCTTCTAGTGAGTTGCTTGTTGATCCCGGCAGAGAGGTTGTTCTAGTGGCTAATCTTGCTGATGACTAGGATGTAGGTGCTAGCTCTTCCTCTGCTGCTTGAGAGCAGTTTGAAGATTTTCCCCAGCATCTTTAGAGTCTGGAGGCAGGATGCAGTGACAGTATTGACTAGTGTGATCATGTCCAATTTGCTGTTGATGGTTATTCTGAGGTTCCTGACACGGGTAGAAGGTGTGGGTCTGAGTTCAGAGAGACACCAGTTGAAGTCCTAAGGTGAGGTGTTCTTGACGAAGATCACTACTCCTGTCTTGTCAATGTTGAGCTTGAGACAGTTGGCCCAGTTAGAGAAATACAAATAAAAAGATAATAAATAACAAGAAAAACAATGTGTAAAGTATGGTCTTCAAATAGTAACATTTGGAGTATAGTGACATTGGAAAATGGTCAATAGCCCTTTATTTTTTCACCTTGGAGATAAATATCTATATATATTTATATATATATAACTTTTATTCTCATATATGCAGAAAATTGCATGCCAGCAACGTAACTTTAATTGAGTCTTAGGATTCAAATTCACATCCAAAAGGAATTTGTGTGTGTGTAAGAACTTGAGTTAAGTCAATTCTGGCTCAGGCAGCCTCAATAAACTTTTCAGAAGTGACTTTCCTTCTTTTGTTATCAAAAATTAGACTTCACCATTAGAAGGGGTAAAGACTTTTCTGTACACTCCCAAAGTTAAGAAGTCTACCTACTTCACTTAGGGCTTAAAAAAATCATTGGACTTTTTAAATTCAAAAACTGATGAAAACATATCACTTTCAAAGGCCATAATTTTCCTTTTTTAGTTATCCAGCCCTAGGATACCCTTGTCATGGAAACACAATTTCATGTTTTATAAATAATCTTCATCCTCATCAAGACTGTTTTTAAAAGCTAAGCCAGAAATAAACCTAAAGCATTTTACTAGCTCTTTGCTAAGTGGATTTGCATCCCAATTAAGCCTATTAGGGAAAGGTCAGGCCAGGCATACAAACAAAATAGCTTTTGGGTTTTATTTTACTGTGAGGACATGCTAACCATAATATGTAGAGAGCCATATTTTTTAGGTGTTAGCACCCTGTCTTTTTCGCTTATAAGGCACACATTAATGGATAACATTTGTATAAGTAAAAGAGGTTTTCCTGCATAGCAAAGGTATGTCACTATGTCACTGTGATGCATTTAAATGGCATCCTGGTAGACGAAATGGTGCAAATATGCACTGCCACACACACAGAGTATTTAACTTTCAATCAATCAATCAATCAGTATTTGTAGAGAGCAGAGCTGTCACTCTGCGGGTATCTGGCCGCTGGGGTGCCATGCCTCAATCGAAAAGCCAGGTCTTTTGAGCTTCTTTCTGAAATACAGAAGGAAGGATTCTGTTTGAAGGCAGAGGGGGAGCTTGTTCCAGGTCTTCGCAGTGATGTAGTGGGAAGGCACGGCCACTGCTGCAGCTGTGATGGATGAGTGGATGTGCACGAGGACCAGTGAGGAGAAGCACAGGTGTCTGGTGGGCTGATGGAAGTTCAGTCGGTGGTTGGTGTAAACCGGTCTTTGATTGTATGGGGCCTTGTAGGCAGTGCATGAGGGTCTTAAACTGGCATCTCTTCTAGATGGGCAGCCAGTGAAGGCTTCTGGGGTGGGGATGACGTACATCAATTGGAGAGGTCCAGGATGAATCCGGCTGCAGAGTTCTGTATGGTATGTAGTCTCTGGAGGAGTTGGGTGGAGTTTCATGCCAAAAGTACACTTGAGTCACCATTTGCAGTTGACTTATAGGGAAGTAAAATAGGCAAAATAGAGACTCCTAATATGCAGCACATGATTTAGAGGGGAAGCAAATGCTTTACTACTACTGCTGTTTAGCAGCGATGAAGTTCACAGTGTCCCACACCTATCAAATACAGGGACCATGAAACAATGACAAATCTGGGTTAACCATGAAGTAAAGATGAAATAGTGACCTAGCAGATTTTCATTTGCTCTGCCAGGTTTGGGCTGTTAACAACTCCTAACCTAAACCAGGTAAAGGAATTCCGTAGCTCTTGTTGAGAGAAGGTGGTTTGCAAAAAGAGAAGCCAACAGATATTTTTGCCTAGACACCTGGTGGACATAGCAGAAGAGTCTCCCTATTGCTATTGCCATTTATTCATCACAAGACTCCCGCTCTCCTAGGGACATTTTAATCTACGCAAGTGGCTTTGGCATGCTCATGCTGTCAATGAATAGAGTTTTGTCTTTACCCCTTTTTTTCTAATTAGTTTTGTCACTAGGGAGTCGCTATGTGGGAAAAGACTGACACACTACAAAAATCCCAGTGCTTCTGTATTCCATTGCATTTCTAGGGTAATATCAGACTTTCCTAAACTCTTCCTAAGTTTCATTTAGCTGTCCAAGGCAAATGATGTTCCTTTTAATCTATGGGGGCTACGTTAATATATGCACTCATCTCTTCCATACTGTGCCATATCGCTATAGGGCACCTCAAAAATTGTCCCTAGCATTGTGTCACTTTGAGCATCTCAATTTATTGTCCATGTTCCTTCAGTTTTACTGCAATGCCTTTATGAGGAATTTTCAATGAGGGCACTTATTTATCTTCTGTGCCTTACTCTTAACATTACTGGCTTAAATACTGTGTATGCGTTCTATTCTTGTGCATTAAAGTGCTATACTATACATGAATTTGAGCTTGGTAGACAAAAACTGAAAACGTCCGCCTAAAAAGACTGCAAGATAATAGTCACATACCTCCATCTGACTAGAGCCAGTACAGTACTGGAAGCAAAATATTTGTCTCAAAATGCAAAAATATGCATATTGTCTCAATATGCATGAATTCATCTAATATCTCTCACCTGCCTGGAATTCACAGTGCCTCACTTACACCAACCACCAAGGTTTGTAATATAGGGGTCTTGTTTTCTATTGAGCTCTGTCCTTCCAATCAAGAATACATTTCATTGCATCTGTAGCTGTTGCCTTATCCTTTGTTGATTACTGCATAAACCTCTCTACTAATCTGTACGTATTCTCTAGTCAACCTAGGCACAACACAAAAATAAGCTGCTCGACGCATACTTAGGCTAAAATGGAATGAGCATGTTACGACTACAGTCAAAAGACTCCAGTGACTAGTAGACCAGAAGACATCAAAATTAGAAAACCATGGAACAGATTTAGAAAAGTGGTGCTGCACCCATTGCAGCACCACTTTTCTTGCACCCTTTAGCACCCACTTCTGTCACCATATGTGTGCCGTGTTTAAAATACAGCACACCATGTCTCAGGATAGGGGACAATAGCGTCAACATTTTAACACTATTGATATACTGTTCAGGGTGAGTGCCAAAATGTTGGTGCTAACCCTGAACAGTACACAGGGGCCCATTGTAACCAATGGTGTGCCCCCCTTTAAACACTTGCTCTGAACAGACAATAAAAGTAGCCGCCAAAAATGCAGCAGTGGAATCTCTTAGATTCCACTGCGCAATTTTTACGGTCTCCCTAACGGGGGAATGCCAGCTTTGCATACATTATGCACGGCACATGCATAATGTGACACAAAAGGTTACAAAGTGGCACAATGCATGCATTGTGCAACTTTATAAATATGTGGCACAGCAATTTTTTAACCCTAACACCACATTAGCATAAACAAAATGATGCTAATGTGGTGCCAGTGCTTCTTAAATCTGGGCCTCAGTTTTTAGGACTGAAGGCCTGAAGCATGCTTGCAGTGTGGCAAAGGTAGTAGGCTCCTTATGGAAAAGGGGAGTAACAGCTTTAGATAGGTAAAAATATCTGGGGGTGAGGCTAAAGGTTCCCTCAGGTACTTGGCCTGTGTGAGAAACATCCCATTGATATGCAGGTTCCCCAGGTACTCAGAGCATTTACCTTTGACTTGGTGACATCCAAGAGCTTCATGAGTGACCTGCAAGAAAGGGTGGTGGTCCAAAGAAGCCAGGGAGATCAGAGGAGGGTTTTACCTGCCCAATGGCACAGCCTCTACCAAGCCACGGTGGTGCAGGCAACAGTATTCCAGGACAATGGGGATTCAGCTGCTGGAATGCTAATATATGAGGATGGAGGAATGGGGGATGTATAGCTCTGCTGAACCACCAAATGATGAAGGTAAGGGATTGGCATGAACCAATGAATATCCTGGTGAGCCTGAGCACATAAATAGTAAAGATCCATATCAAGCTCCTCAAAACCACCCTCTTGAAAAGGTAATGTGAGAGTATCTATTTAAACACGAGGCTCGCATTCCGCCCAAGCAGGCGTTATCAGCTGAGTGCAAAGCATGTGGAAAAAGGAGCTGGGCAAATGGACAGGGATGTTCATGAACAAATATAAGAATTTAGTCAGGATTATCATTTTAATTAAAGATATTCACCCGGCCAGTGACAAAGGAAGGGAGATCCAATACGTGATTGGATCCATGATGGAATTTAATATCCTGCCATAGTTAGAATAGAGCACTGTCTCCCTTTCATGGGAGATCCATATCCCTAAATATTTAATTGCCATGGAACACCATCGGAGCAGAATTTCAGAGATGAAGGATGGCATATTGGGTGTGATTGGGAAACAGAAAAGATTTCTCACAATTATTATGTACATCAGATAGGCCTCCAAATGAGGTGAGCTCCCGAAAGACAGGATTGGACTGATCTGAGGATCATGGAGATATAAGGTAATATCATCCACATATGAAGAAACCAAGAGATGCCTACTAGAGTAGCATAGAGCATAGCCATGGTGCACTTGTCTAAGTTTGGCAGCTAGGGGTTAATCCATCAGGGGAAACAGCAGGGGTGATGAGTTGGCACCCGTGCGGAGTTCCCCTATTATTGGGGAAAGGAGCAGAGGTACCACCACTGACTCGAACCCTTGCCAGGGTGGCAGTATACAGCAAAAAAGTGCGGGAAAAAACCCATTCCTTTTAGTATGGCCATTAAGTAATCCCACTTGAGGAAATCAAAGGCTTTCATGGCGTATGGGAAGGCTGCCACTGCAGCCAGACCCAGATCAAGATCATGATCAAGATCATCTATAACTGCAAACAGAGTGCACAAGCTGGGGGACCTAGATCTACCTGGTATAAATCTGGACTGGTTGGAATGCACTAAGTGGCCCAAGAGGGGATTCAATCTGTTGGCAAGGAGTTTAGCTAGAATTTGAATGCCACAGTAATTAAAGAGAGTGGCCTATAGGATTTGCTGTGTTCTGGCGCTTTGCCAGGTTTAAGCAATGTGATAATAAGGGCTTCCCTCATTGATGCAAGAAGACCACCTATCTGTGTTGCTTCTTGGTTAACACCAAGCAGCGTAAGAGACAAGATATCTAGGTTTTGCATAACTCTGCCAGGAACCCATTGGGCTCCTGAGCCTCACCTGACTACGATTGCAGAATCCCATCTCTGACTTTGTGCAGCATAAAATCTTGCTCAAGAAATGTATGTTGAGCATCACTGTCCCACTCAAGAGCAATGCAATTTTAGTAGGGCTTTACATCCAGGGGGGTGCTATGATGGGAGGTACAGAAGGAACTGTAGAAATCAGTGAATGTCTGCAGAACATGTACTGTGTCTGTGTGCATCTAGCTGTGCACATCATGGATCCTGATCATCCTGATCACATTAATAGCTGCCCCCCCCATAAGCTCGGGAAAAGGCACATTTTCTGTGGAAGCAGCACTCCCTATCAGGTACGTCCTGATACTCTGTCAAAGTAGACCTAATCTGTGGGGTTGCGAATGGGTCAGCAGGATCAGACTGGACCTCCTCTAGCTGGGACAGTCATACTCAAGAAAGGTGATCTTGAAGAGAGGAAAGGACGCCATCACCCTTCACCATACAGAGCCCCCTGGAATTCACTTTAAAAGCTTCCCAAATCATGTTAATCTATAGTAGAGTGTTCACATTGTGAACGAAAAAACTCAGTAATTTCCTGCATCATTTCTTTGGCAAATTGGACATTAAGCAGTATAAATGGTGAGAGGCGCCAATGGGGCTCGAGTGGTGTGTAATAGATAGTGCCAGGGGTAGGGGGAGTGATCAGAGAGGGCACAAACCAGGTGGGTAGCCTCCCATACTCATGGTGCTAACTCATGGAAAATTACTCTGTAATCTAGCCTGGACCAGCTCCCATGGACTCCCAAATAGATGGTGCCCTCACAAGCCAGGGGATGATGTATCTACCAAATATTCAGGCAATCATAGTGACCCTAAGGTGTAAAGATGCAGCACTGTCAAAGCTGGGTGTGGAGTGCGAGCGGTCCTCAGCCTTGTTTATCACAAAGTTTAAATCACCACCCTATTGTAGCAAAGAGGGACCAGTAGAGGCAATGCGACCCCACAAGCAATCAAAGAAATCCAAATTGTCTACCTTGGGGTGATAACAGCAGACCATGGTACTAGTATGTGACAGCAGCTTACCCCATAATATTAAATATCTACCTTGGTTGTCCATTAACCATGTGAGGTAAATTGAAGAACACATTTCACCAGGAGCACCACACCCATAGCACAGGAGGAGCAGGAAGAGAAATCTTGGTATGATGCCCATTTGGTTGCAAAGGTTTTAGACTGAGTTGAGACCAGATGGGTCTCTTGTAGCAGTGCAATTTGTATCCCATGAAAGCCTAAATATGACAGAATGTGCTTTTGTTTACAAGCGTTTCCAAGCCCACGCACATCCCAGGAAACACATTTGCATAGTGTTTTGGAAGCCTATAGAGGATGGGGTTACTTCAGGTGTCATAGAGATAAAAATTGATTGGATCTCCAGAACATAGTGGCCAAGATGCGGAAATGCTTGTAGCATTAAGTGAGGGTATTAGTCCCTCAACACAAGTGTTGGAACATGTGCCGCCCAAACTTGGATCAACATCCCAAAATATCACCCATGCTGGCAAGTCCCATACATCAGGTATCCAAACTCACCCTACCTCCCAAAACATGCCTGCCCCTCATAAAAAAAAAGTTAACCAGCGTAAACACAGCACAACAGTGCAATCATTCCACAATAAAAGACATATAGGTAACCTGTGGGGTTCAACCAAAGAGACAGCGGAGACATTCTTGGCCAGGCGAGAGCATTAGAGAGCACAGAAATCTAGTCCCCTCCTAATGACTGATACAACCAGTAAAATAACTTAGCGGCAGCTATGCAATCATAGACAAACTAGATCATGTGGCCATCCTTCCTGTATGAAGAGAAAAACAGCAGGGATCCGAGGGGCCTCCTTCACAAACCAATAGGCAGTTATAACAAGATCAGTCTAGTGCAGATAGCGGTGAAGCAGGAGATTGAGACTCACTGGTATGCGTGGCAAGAAAATTTCCTAGGGAATCTGTGACCTGTTGAGGAGCACTGAAGACATGCCAGCACCCCTGTGCAGTGATCTGCGTTTGAGCTGGGAACATCATAGCATAAGGGATGGCAGCCTGTTGAAGACATTTTCTAATTCTAAGGAACTTGCGGCGTGCCTCCTGGACCGCAAAGGTGAAATCTGGAAAGATCGATACGGAATTACCATCACAGATTAGGGAGCCTTTCTCGCACTCCGAATGCAATGTGGTGTCCCGGTCCCTAAATGTCAGAGGTAAGGGAATAATGGGTCACGCTGGTGTCCTGGGAGGAGGCCTGGCCACCAGAGTGCAATGTGCCTGTTATTCAATGAGGAGACAGGAGAAGAGTCAGCACTAAAGAGGGAGATAAGAAGACATTCCACATAGTCCTCCAATTTGCCAGTGTTAATGGACTCAGGCATGCCTCTGATACATATGTTATGTCTAAATCTTCACTTTTTGCCACAACCACCTTGAGGACTGCTCCATATTGAAGAGGGTGTCTTCAAGAGAGGCAACAGTTTCTTGCGTGAGAAGCATTGTTCTCTTGTAGCCTACCATCATGTATTTTTAATTTGCGAGTGATGCTGTCCATTCATACACCCAATGAGTCCATTTTAGATTCAATGGAGAACAGGCTGGAAGCAGGTCTCTCATATCATTTATGTCAGTTGGCATCGATTGAGGACAAGCTGACATGTCTACAGACTCAGAGCTTGAGGGCAAGGGTTGAGGGTTGCGCATCACCTCATACTGGAGTTTTGCCTGCCAGCCATTTGACTTCCCCATTGTGCAGTTGAAAGGGTTAGGCACATACAAAGAGAAAAATACTACTGCTGTGGAGCTCGCAGCACCAAGGTCAGAATAGGGAAGACATGCATCAGGCCTCTAATTACATTCACCGGTCCTGCCTCACCCCTGCATTTTCATCCAAGGCCGTAGGGCACAAGCAGACCAGACATACCAGTGTACCAGGAGCAGGAGGGAGGCGTCGGTCCCATGTGCTAAATTATAGATGGTGCAGTCAAAGAGCAGGCACAGGCCCAAGGCAGGTGGATTAGGTTGAAATATACAGTGATAACCACAGTGCAACAGGCCCAGTCTCTTTAAAAGGCTGATAAGTCCCCCCAACCCTAGTTAGGCCCCAGAAAATGAGGGGGGCAAAAGGAGGTCAGGTGAGCAAGAGATACAGCGACCCCATTACCCAAATCCCCCAGGTGCTGACAGGCGCAGAAGGCAGTCAACAGGTCAGAATGTGGGAGACTGCGATAGGGCCCTCAAAAGTTAATGGAGGAATCAAGTCGGCATGAAGATCAGCACATTTATGTGGTGGAGAAGAGACCAAAATCTATCCCCTGAAATACCTTTTAGGCAGTTAACAACCTCAGGCCCAATGCAAGGAAGGGGTGCCTGCGCCATGGTGGATGCAGGCCACAGTCACCGGTGAGCATGAGGGCGGCAGTTAGGACGGACCACTGATCAAAATGGGATTGCCCTCTTCAGGCCACCACCCCACTCTACTGTCCCTGTCCCTGCACCCATTGTCATGGCACCACAAGTCATACCAGCTGCCCCCCACCACAGAGCCCACAACGTACCTGCAATGGTGGGGCTAGAATGTCACTGGGTCCTCACTGTGGACCATGCAGGAGGCTGATCCCCGTGTAGTCAGGTAGGCAGCAGTGAGCATGGCCGTACCTAGACACCAGCAGCAATAAAGACATGGCAGTGGGTCTTGGCTGGCCCTCAAGGATACCGGCCCACTGCAGCACCTCTATGAAGAGTGGGTTGGGGGAGGATTATAATGGATAATCTTCCCCCAACTGCGCAGCTCTCTGGCACCCCTGGAGACATGCTGTTTTAATGTTTTTTGTGAAAATAGCACCTAAAAGCACAACGCTCCACTTGCGGTCATCTGGTCATTCTAGATTGGGAAAATGTCACATGTTTAAGAGCGTGGGTCGGATACAGGGACCTAGTAAGTCCCACTGAAAAGTTACCTTCAAAGTCAGGTGTGAAAATTTCTGTTCGTGTTGGAGGAGGCTGCGAGCAGCAGGCTGAACATTGTGGCTGCTCATTGTTGTGGTGCAAAGAGCAGGTCAGGCATTGTGGACAGTCACACCTGTGGTGCAAAGAGCCAATCAAGCACCATGGACAGTCGTTCGCTGTTGTGAGAAGTCCAAACTTCAGAATTTCAACCTTTCCTTGAGGAATACACTCTGATGTCATCCAAGGATCCCGGATCTGGGGAGGCACCTTTTGAGGATCACTCCAGCAGAGTCCAGGAGGGCAGAGGCAGTTATATTGTCAGGTCCAAGCAGGTTTATTTGCAGCAGGTCAGCTGGGCAGTTGAATAGAGACCTCTGAATCTTGTTATGTCTCTGTAGCTCAACTAGCAGTCTATTGATCTTTGGTGTCCCTCTGATTAGCCTGGGCTAAAGGAAAGTAAGTCCAGTTCTCCTTCTCTGACAGCAAGGCAGTGCTTCAAGCAGAAGGTCTGTCCTCTGACAGCAGGGCAATTCTTCTTCTGTAACTTCCACAGGTTCAGGAATATTCTGAAGAGTGGCTCTGGAAGTCCAATATATATATACTGCTGCCAGCCTTTGCACACTCTGCCCTACCACCACATCTGGTTCTAGAACATTTTTCCCCCTCCGCCGTCAAGGCTCCAAACTGTCTGGGGTGACAAAAGGCATGCTCCTTTGTGTGTGCAGAAGGCAAAGCCCTTTCAAGAGTAAATGTGGCTAGATGCAGCCCCTCCACAGTCATGCTGCCAGGATGACCCATCCTATTCACACCTAAGCCTCCTTTGTGCTACTGTCTGGAAGCAATAAACATACTCCAACAGCAGAGCCTTTCAAAGTCATGTGACCCAGGATACTGGAAGAAGGCACAAATAGTTGGGACAAAAAATGCCAGCTTTCCAAAGGTGGCATCCTTGGAATTGTAGCTGAAAAGAGAATGTAAAAGTACAAAATCATTTTAGTGTAAACAGCATACCTCTATCTGCTCCCAATCCACAGTTATGACTTATTAATGAAAGAAGGTATTCCAGTGTTAGTCAATGGGAGAGATGGGTCTTACGGCAGTGGAAAATAACTGAAGGAGTTTGTTCTCTTCTAGGACATGCACAACTTAAATATACATGCCCTACCTTATAAATACAATGCACCCTGTCCTGTGAGTCTTTAAAGCCTACCTTAGGGGTGACTTATACATATTGAAAAGATGATTTAGGCCTGGTAAAAAAATTATTTTAGCAGCTGAAAAATTATAGTTTTTAGCTGCACTAAAGACTGCAGTGGGAGACCTGAGACATGTTGCAAAAAGGCTACTTTAGTAGATGGGAAAATGAGTACTGCAGGCCCACTAGTAGCATTTAATTTACAGGCCCTTGGTATATGTAAGATACCAAGGGCCTATAAATGTAAGATTTAATAGGGACTTACTAGGAAATTATATTTGCCCAGTAGTTGTACCATGTTAGAAGGTGACAGCACAAGGGCTTTAATACTGGTTAGCAATAGTAAAGTGCACAGAGTTCTAAAGCCAATAAAATCAGATTCTGCAAAACAGGAGAAGTGAAGCCAAAATTTAGGTGGAGTACCACACCAGGGATACTAAGCCTAACATGTGTCATCCTCAGCTGAAAATGAGGAGAACTACCAACCTTTATGAAAGCTCTCAATGCTAAGGTGGAAAAACCTGGAAAGACCATCATCATTGGTGTGGTCAGTTTCAGGGTATTGTTCCACTTAAAGTCCATTCTCTGTAGAGAGATGGGCCACCCCAACAGTTGTAGAATCTCACGTCATCTGCATTATCCATCTGAGAGGTCTGTGGTCCATTGGAACCCAGAAGTAAGTATCAAAGAAGTATGGTCTCAACGTCTTCAGCACCTAGACCACTATAAAGGTTTTTCTTTCAATTGCACTCCACATCTGTCTCCTGGAAAGTAAACTCTGGCTGATTAAGGTTAAAGGTTGGTTTAGGCCTTCTTCACTCAGCTTAACAGAACAGCCCCTATTCCATTCTCTGAGGCATCCGCCTGGACAATAACTTCATTAGAGAAGTATCGGACCTTCAGCACTGGTGCTGTACGCATGGCCTCATTCAAGTTGACAAAGGTTTTCTGGCTATCCCTGTGTCCAGATTCCCTTCTTTGGCTGCTTCATAGAAGTCAGCTCTATGGTGCCACACTCCTTGACAAATGTTCTGTGATAACTGGTTGGGCCTTAGAAGACTCTGACTTCAGTCTGGGTCTTGGAGGTTCCCAAGCCAGGAAGGTGTGAATTGTTGCCTGGAGAGGCTACACCATGTCCTCTGACTTAGCGGCTCAAGTAAACCACAGATCCCTGCCCTATATTGTACTCACTGGCCCTTTATAGTCAGGCTTTCCTTCTGCAGGGCCTGAACCATGTCATGGAGGTGGAACATATTGAGCTGAAGACTGCAATGTCATCTATATGGGTGGCACTGAAATCCTCCATCCCAACCAGGACCTGGTTGACCAAACTCTGGAAGGTGGCAGAGGCATTCTTTAACACTTAGGGTATAACCCTAAACTGAAAGTGCCCTTCTGGGGTAGAGAAAGCAGACCTCACCTTAGCCTCCATGGTTAGGGCAATCTGACAGTACCCTGACATCAAAGTCAAATGTACTTAGGAATTTTGGCAGCTTCTAACTGGTCGATGAGCTTATCAGCTAGAGGGATGGGGTGAGAAATATTCTTCATGAGTGAATTGAACCCTCTATAGTCCACTATACTGGAGTTCTCTTGTGACACCCAGTGGGGTGACCTTGGGTACCCGAACCACTGGACTGGACCAAATGCTCTTGTAGTGCTCTATCACCCCAATCACATCATTGTGGAAACTCCATCTTTAATACTGCCTCTAGCTTTGTCAGACAGCCTGTGGATTTTGTTCTTGATGGGCATCCTGTCCCTGGTGTCAGTATCATAGGTGGGCCAAGTGGTGAGCCCTGGAGTAAATGACAATAAGGAGGCAAACTGCCCCAGCAAGTGGTGACAGCCCTTCTTTGGCTCTGCAATCAGAACAGGAAAGAGGACAACAGATTCTACTGACCCATCTACTGACCCATCCTATGGCAGAGAAGAGGTCCGGGAGAGGTTCACTTTCCATCTCCACTCTATCATCCATGACCAGAAGCATGGTAACCTTGGACGTCTCAAAGTGGGGTTTGATGTGATTGACATGCAGGACCCTTAAAGGATTCCCGGGGGTCTTTAGATCTACAAGGTCGGTGGCTTCCCTCTTGCACTCCTTCACATCATAGGGGCCAGTCCATTAATCCTGCAAGGCCTGGCATTGCACTGGCTCCATCAACCACTCTTTCATTCCAGGCCAAATCTCAACAAGAGTGGCCTTCTGGTCATGCCAGAGTTTCATTACTTCCTGGCTTGCTTTCAAGTTTTCACTGGCTTTCAGCCAAAAGTGCTTCATCTGAATACTGTGAGCCAGCATGTAGCTGACTACATCCTGGGGGTTGGGTCTTCACAAGGCTGAGAGAACTCTTTCCTCTGTCAGAGTGTCCAGACAATATTTCAAATGGACTGAACTCTACTCCTTTCTCCAGTAAGCAAACAGCAGGCATGGTAAAAGGATGTCTCAATTCTGACTCTAAGGCTCTGACAGTCCTATGGTCATACCTTTGCAGGTCTTGTTGAACCTTAACCAAGCCCATTAATCTGGGAATGATGGAGTGAGGAGAAATTGTAAGTTACACCACACTCATTGCATATGGATATCATGTATGTTGACATGAAGTTGGTTCCTAGGTCAGACAAAAAATTCTCCTTGGGGAAACCTACTTGGGTCAAGATCTCAACAGTGCCCTGGCCACTGCAGGTGCAGTGATTGTTCCCAGGGGAATAGTCTCAGGGGCCCACCAATACTGATGCACACCTTCTTAAATGGGGAGCCTACTACAGGAAGCTTAACCAGAGGATTATTTCATTTGTCCCCTGGCTTCACATTGGCCTGGCAGGTAGGACAAGACCTGTAGAGTTCACCTGAGGTCTATTTCATCTGCGGCCAAATGAAGTGGGTGACAAGCATCACAAAGGACTTATATTGCCTCAGATGTCACGCCAGGGATACTTTATGATCCAATTCCTACTATAAAGGCCCTGTTGAGCTGTCAGACCATGAACAGACAGGCTGCCCAAGCTTAGGAACCTTAGGCTCTTAGGAGCCTTCTCCCAGTAAATCAGGTAATCTCTAGGAATGTTGTGAACTGCCTGGGCCCCTGCCTTCCACCATAGGTCCTCAAGAGAAGGGCATTCTCACTGTGCTTTGCACAATGCTGCCTGGGTTGACCAACCTTCAGTTTGCCAGTTGGCTAGCTTCAGTATGTTCCTAGTGTCACCTTCAGATACAACATCTTCCAGTACTGTGGAAATCTCAGAGGATGTTTTTCCACGCCCCGACCTTTTCTCTTTTTAGCAGGCTCCTAGGCCACTATTCCAGGTTTCAGGTCTTTTTGACTTCCTTCTTGTGCTTCCATGGGCCAGGTGGTCTGACACATCCACTCAGGCATCCCTACCAGCTCCAGGTGGACTGGAGCTCCTTCCAGATGGTGTGCTCCATGTAGTTACCTAGAAGACAATCCACAGGCATGGCTGGACGCACAGCTCCCTTTAGGAACTTGAGCCTGCATTCAAAGGAAACCAGAGCCACAAGATAGCGACACTCACGGTTGTCTGCTACTACAACCTGGTGGAATAAATTAGGAATTGCCTGCCCTGAGGACACCAGATGATATTGGACAGTAGTCATGCTGGCTCCTGTATCTCTCAGAGCCTCCATTTGTTGCCCATTGACGGTAACCCACTGCCTATAATTTTTAATGTTACTACTTGTGTATGAACTCTGTCACTCAGGGACACTAAGGTGATCTCTGCACTCCCCCTATGCTAACTGGGGAAACATCCTCCCCAAGTGCTACTCTTGCCATCCCTGATATCTCCCTACCAGTGGGGGGCTTCTGCTTCTTCGGGTACTGGTGATCCCTCCTATCTGTAGCACTCATATCATTCAAGGAAAGCACCCTGACAATTTTTCTCTCCTTTTCTGATCAGCTTGGAACTGGGAATTTTCTCCCTGAGAACTGTGGAGCCTTTAGAGAACTCCTTATTTTTATTTTTTATGTCTCCTTCTTTATTCTGGTGGGATCCTGCCCACCCCTTTGGGTATCTACCCCCCTCCCAGATACCTTCTTGTGGACGCTGGTGCTGAGCCAGCAGTCTACCTACTTTGCAAGGTTTCTGGGATAAGTTAACTTGGAATCTACCAGGTTTTAGATGCTGCTCTGGAAAACAACTAATGATCATGTGCTCTCAAATTATACAACTCATTGTAATCACTCACATCACTGCCATTCACCAATTCTTTTCAACAGCGAGACCATATTTCCTGAGAAGGTCTTCATGAATGGTAACTTCATCCTGTCGCCTTCCCCTAGGGCTAGTAGTGAATTCCTCTCCGCTTTATGTATATGCTTCCAGAGACTGGCTTACAGATCCTCCTCAGGGACCCTATGCATCTCCAGAGCTACTTCATATGCCTCAAACCACTTATCTATTTTATCCCTCACAACAAGGTTAAACACCAATCTTTGGGAATATGGATCCTCCTGTCTCAACGGCACACTGGATTTCCACTATCACCCTTGCTGCTGGACCCTGAGTGTTGTTTAGCATTCAGGTCCAGCGCTTTCAGACTCACTTCCTGAGCCAATAAAAGTTTCTCCTCCTCCAAGGCTGTATTTGCAGCAGCCTCCTCCTTGGGTGCCACCAATTTCAACTTGGTTATATGCAGCTGAAACTCTCTCTTGTCTTTCCTGTCCTCCAGCTGATAAAGGACAGACTGGTCCTTGCAAGGTATCTTGCTCCAGTTCGCAGGTTCTCCTCCTTTGTGCCATGCCATCTACTTCTTTGTTTTCCTCTCCTTCCTCCACATCCACCAACTCCTCCTCAGGATCATTGCCTTTCTGCTCTCTGGTTGGAGCCTGCTTCCAGCAGATCTCCTCATAGGTTCTGAAAGCTATTTGAAAGCTCCCTTTGTGTCTCCCTTCTCTTAGGGTAGCCCCCTGTTTTTGCACATCTTCCTTGACTTTGCCATCTAGAGGTTGTCAATGATGCTAAGCTCCAACTCTATCTTTCAAAGTAGGTATCGCAGGTGGGGCAAATGTGAGCCAGGAATTGAATTTAAAAAAAGAAAAAAAGAAAAGCCAGTCAAGGAGAATCTAAAGAAGATTGAATATGATGTGGGACTATTTATATGGATTTTCTGGTTTTGCACAAAATACTGAAAGGCACTGCTCAAATATAAGTACTGAATCCCACCACTGCTACCAATATAACAAATTGGTTATTGGTTAAGAGGGATTGAAGCCCCACTGAGGCAACAAACACAGACCTTGTCAGGGTGCACCACAAAATTCAGTAAATGTACCTGTGCTTAACACTCTAGCAGCTTGACACAAAAACCGCCTGCCTTAACTTAGAGGCAATTTGTAAAGTATTGATGCATTACTCAAATAGTAACAAAGTAAAAACACAACATGGAAAAACGCCCAAACCAATTTAGAAAGAATAGGGAATACTTGAAAAAATAAAATGACACAAAAATGTAAACAATCCTATAAGTAGAACTAGAGTAACACATTTTTTAAGTTTCTATTAAAAAAATACTTTCTACTAGCACTAAGCGCCTTCCACGGGCAAATGGTTGTGCAAGACCGGGACAAATGTCAAATTTGGAGGGCAGGTCAAAGACATGGACTAGGTTCTTCCTGCCCACAAAGTCACCTTCTCACTTAGAAACTTTTATAAAAGTAGAAATGTTTCAGCAGGACAAGACAGTAGATGGAATCCAAGGAAGGGCTAGATAGAACTTGTGCCCATCAATGTGATGCCTTTTGAACAAAACAATCCTCAAAACCTCTCTGATCTTGTTCAAATGGACATCCAAAACACTGCTGAAAATCAAAACACCATCATGAACAAAAAAATTATTCATGAAATCTTACCCAAAATATCCATCATAAGCCTCTAAAAAACAAATGCTGCAGAGTAAAGACCAAAAGGCTTCCGGTTAAAACTGAAAATTCCAAAAGGTGTTATGAATGTGGTAAGGTCTTTTGAGCCATCACTCAGGTGAACCTGATGGTAGGCTGAAGTGTGATCAACTATGATGAAAAATATAGCACCCTCTAACACACTCACCATGTTCATGGCATTGGGAAGAGGAAATTAATCTGCAATCACAAATTTGTGGAGCTTTTTGAGGTCTACACACAACCTGATGTCACCAGAGCTTTTAGTTACAACAGCCACAGGAGCCATCCATTCAGAACTGTCAATAGTTTCAGTTATACCCTCAGCACACAAATGGTCCAACTCCATCCTTATCACATCTTGTAGGCTAATGGAAATATTCCTGACTTTGTGCACCATAGGTGCAGTACCATCTTTTAAACTGATGCTATGTACATACCCCTTGGTACAGCCCACAGTATTCAAAAAGACTTCAGGGAATTCTCAAAGAATAGTATCAGCAAAATGTCACGAATGCACAGCGATGTTATCAATCTTTATGACATAAAATTGAGGTTCAGAATTAGGGTCAAGGTAGAGCCCCAACATTTTCTGGTAAGGCCAACTCAACACCATATCACCCTTAAACAGTACATACATTTTACCCATAGCAACATTCGCACGGAATTCTCTTTTGGCCTCAAAATACCCCATCAGTAGGTTTCCATCCATAAATGTAGGGAGTGACATCAGGAACCCTGAGTTCAACTTTCACTTGAAAACAACTGGCAAAGTCTCTGACTGACACTAAGGAAAGTCTTGTTTCAGAATTCATCATCATGGTGACAACAACACCATTTTGAGACACCTGGTTTGAAGGACTATCACATTGAATACTAGAAACACAATTAACATCATTAATAATTTGTAACATCATTTCTGATTTATCAACCCCCAACTTCACTTTCTCCTTGAGCCCATGTAATTTACAACACTTTGCTTAGTAGCTCTTCTTGCCACATAGTTTACAAATGACTTTCAAACATGGACATTCCTTGAAATTAGTAAAGTGATTATGGCTCTCAACCCAAAACCATAAAGTTCTAGTTAAGGAGACAGCAGAAAAAGACTTCTTCTGTTTTGAAGAAACGTATGTATTGTAGATGAAGTATATTTGTGCTTCTGCAACTCTTGAAGGCATAATAGGGAATGTTCAACCCGCTTAGCAACAATTAGGTCCTCATTAAGATTAGGATCATTCTTGGATCACAATTCCTCATAAACATTGTAACACTTGCATTCCAAAATAAATTGATCGCTTATTCTTTCATCAGTACTTTCCCCCAAAATTACAAGGAAAAGCCAATTTACTCAGAGCTATGACAAGATCCTCAACAGATGTATCAACTTCTTGTTTTCCCTTGCCAAAGTAATAACGTTGTTAAATAATGTAAACTTTGGGGAGAAAATAATTATCCAAACATTTGGTAGACTTCTTAAATTCATGAAGAGATTGGGAGGTATCCTCTTAACCTTCACAGTCTACTTCAGGCATTCCTCAAATATTTCTTGGCCCTCTGCCCCTAAACAGTGCAATAACATGGAAGCTTTTTTGTGTGGAGACAAATGCAAACCACAAACCTAAAATAATCAAAAAAAAACTTGTTTAACTTTGCAAATAGAAGAAGAGGTTCTCGGAGAGAAGGTACAAAAGTAAGGCTACATACAGGAAAAGAACAAGGTACACATGGGATCTTTATTAACATCAAGGTCAAGTCCATCCACAGATTTACAGTCCCAGAAGGGCTATCAGCCAGAGTCTTCACTTCAAGCCATATCATCATTGCTAGAAATGAGAGGTATACACCTTTGCCCAAGTAGGGACCACAATCCTCATCAGGGTAAGTCATACACTATCAAAATTATCCTGTGCCCATCCTCTGGTAGCTTGCCATTAAGCAGTTAGGCTAATGTATAAAGAAGGCAATGTATAAAGTATGTGTGCAATAAATCATACAGTAACACAGTGAAAACACTACAAAAATACACCACACAGGTTTAGAAAAAAAGATAGTATTTATCTGAATAAAATAAGTTCAAAATGACAAAGATCAAATAAACACAAGTTGAAATATCACTTAAGAAGGTTTAAAAGAGTCTTAATCCTGCATGGAAAAATAAGGTGATGCGTCAAATTTTCCAATGTGGCACAGATGATGCATTGTTTATTTCCATGCTGCAAGGGATTTGCGTCATTTTTCAGTGTGTAGTCTTAGTTTCTCACTGGTTTCTCACTGCAATACAGGGTATTTTGATGGCCAAGGACGATGCAGGGAAAAATCCTTGATGCACTGGAAGAAGACACAGGCACTGCGTCGATCCGATAGGCTATGCGTTGCATTTTCTGTTGCAAGGCAAGTGCTGTGTCGAATGTCCACTTGGGAAGTCGTTCCGGTCGGCAGGTTGGCGATTTCTCAGTTTCAATGAAGGCTTTGCATCGATTTCAACAGGTGGTGCGACACACAAGGAGTTCCTGAAGAGATGAAGTCTTTTTGGACCTGAGACTTCTGAAAACAGGAGGCATGCTCAACCCAAGCCCTTGGAGAGAACTTTTGGGGAAGGCAGAGTCCTTCTCAGCAGAGTCAGAGGCCAGCAGGGCAGAAGGGCAACAGCACGGCAGCAGTCCTTCTCAGCACAGCAGTCCAGGTGAGACCTTTGGGCAGGCAGGCAGTTCTGCTTGACAGGTAGCAGGTCCAGAAGTGTCTGAGTTGGTTGGGTCAGGGACCCAGTTTATATACCCCAAAATGCCTTTGAAGTGAGGGAGACTTCAAAGAGTGGTTTTGAAGAGCAAAGGTTCCCCTTTCAGTTCATTCCTGTCTCCCAGTGTCCCAGTAGGGGGATTGGCAGTCCATTGTGCCAGGGAATACCACTGGCCTTTGAAATGTAAGCGTCAGGCCGTCCACACTTCCAGCCCAGCAAGACCCATTCAATATGCAGATGAATGCAGACGAGAATGAGTATCTTGTGTTTGTGGTGGTCTGGGTGAAATACACAAGGGACCTGTCAACCAGTCAGCCCAGATGTTGATTGGAGACAGGCTGTAAGACAAAGATGGTTTGAAGTTCAGAGAAATGCTCACTTTCTAAAAGTGGCATTTCTAAAATAGTAATATAAAATTCAACCACACCAATAAGCAGGATTTTCTATTTCCATTCTGGTCATACTTAATATGACCTGGTTACCCCTTTCAGATCAGAATCTACCACTCAAAAATGATATGAGGGCAGACCTAATACTAGTCTATGAAATGAGTAGGCCTCACAGTAGTGGAAAACTAAATTAGGAGTTTTCCACTACTAGGACATAGAAAACACAGGAGTACATGTCCTGCCTTTTACCTACATAGCACCCTGCCCCATGGGTTACCTAGGGCTTACCCTAGGGGTGACTTATATGTGGGAAAAGGGGAGTTTAAGGCTTGGTGAGTGTTTTTAAGTGAGAAGTTGAAGTGGCAGTGAAACTGCACACACAGGTCTTGCAATTGCAGGCCTGAGACACAATTAAGGGGCTACTTAGGTTGGGTGGCACAATCCGTGCTGCAGGCCCACTAGTAACATTTAATTTACAGGCCCTGGGCACATGTAGTGCACTTTACTAGGGACTTACAAGTAAATCAAATGTGCCAATCGGGGATAAACCAATGTTACCATGTTAAGGGAGAGAACATGTGAACTTTAGCACTGGTTAGCTTGTAGTAATGTGCTCAGAGTCCTAAAACCAGTAAAAACAGTATCAGAAAAGTGGAGAGAGGAAGGCAGGCAAAAAGCTGGGGGGTGACCACCCTAATGCTGTCAGGTCTAACAGTTATCAACATTCCAAGTAGAACAAACCAACAATGCTACAACAGGCAATACTTTGGGTGATATCAAATCTACTACAACAGACAATATAATAACATACCAGTTTTCCTTTGGGTTCTTCAAACAGCAGGCCAGTCCTTCCTCTGAAACCTCTCAGGTCCAGAAGTGTTCTGAGGAGGGTACTGGAATGCCACATATTTGTCAGTGCCAGACTGTTGGTGAAGGCAACCACTGGGCACAATCTAGCTAATGAGGTAAAAGTTCACAGAGGTTACCCTACCCATTGTTACAGCATTCCCTGTGTGTTTTACTATAAACTATCCAATAGTGACCCCCTCTACCTTAATCCAGGATGACAGGACCTTTCCTTCCCTAGCCAATGCTCCAAGGGCACACTCAGAGATGTGGCTGTGATAATGGGCAACCCCTCCCTTGTGGTCACTCCAAACCAGTTCTGAGGTAGATTCCCTCCCACTTAGTTTAGAGGCAAGCTTACTAGGGGAACAAAGGTTAGGGCAGAACTTGTGTCAGCTTCATCTACATTACAGTGCTACTGTAGTGGGTGACTCAGTGAATGTTGCAGCCCCCTAGCAGCATTTAATTTGCAGTCCGTAGATACAAGTGATACCATATAGTAAATTAAATGTGCCAGCCAGATGTATGTCAATTTCAGTGTGTTTTAAGGAAGAATTTAGGGCCAGATGTAGCAAGGCTTTTACGCCTCGCAAACAGCGAAAATCGCGAGGCACAAAACCTACATCATGATGCCCATTCCAAATTTGCGAGTCGGTAACCTGATTACCGACTCGCAAAATGGGACTGCGAGTCGCAAATAGGAAGGGGGGTTCCCCTTCCTATTTGCGAGTCGCAGCGCGATGTAAAATTGCTTTGTGACCGCAAACGCGGTCACAAAGCAATCGCAGTTACCACCAGTGTCACACTGGTGGTAACCCATTTGCAAAAGGGAAGGGGTCCCCATGGGACCCCTTCCCCTTTGTGAATGTCCTTGAAAATATTTTTTCAGAGCAGGCAGTGGTCCTATGGACCACTGCCTGCTCTGAAAAAATGAAACTGACACGTTTCATTTTTTTGTTTGTAATGCATCTCGTTTTCCTTTAACCCCTTCGCTGCCAGGCCTTTTCCACCTCCTGTGCCAGGCCTTTTTTTAGCTATTTGAGGCAGTTTGCGCTTAGGCCCTCATAACTTTTTGTCCACATAAGCTACCCATGTCAAATTTGCGTCCTTTTTTTCCAACATCCTAGGGATTCTAGAGGTACCCAGACTTTGTGGGTTGCCCTGAAGGAGGGCAAGAAATTATCCAAAATACAGTGAAAATGTTTTTTGTTTTTTTTAAATGGGAAAAGGGGCTGCAGAAGAAGGCTTGTGGTTTTTCCCCTGAAAATGGCATCAACAAAGGGTTTATGGTGCTAAAATCACAGGTGCCCAGCTTTCAGGAACAGGCAGACTTGAATCAGAAAACCCAATTTTTCAACAAACTTTTGGCATTTTACTGGGAGATACCCCATTTTTACTATTTTTTGTGCTTTCAGCCTCCTTCCAGTCAGTGACAGAAATGGGTGTGAAACCAATGCTGGATCCCAGAAACCTAAACATTTCTGAAAAGTAGATAAAATTCTGAATTCAGCAAGGGGTAATTTGTGTAGATTCTACAAGGGTTTCCTACAGAAAATAACAACTGAAAAAGAATATTGAAATTGAGGTAAAAAAAAACAGCAATTTTTCTCAACGTTTTACTCTGTAACTTTTTCCTGCAATGTCAGATTTTTTAAAGCAATATACCGTTACGTCTGCTGGACTCTTCTGGTTGCCGGGACATATAGAGCTTGCAGGTTCATCAAGAACCCTAGGTACCCAGAGCCAATAAATGAGCTGCACCCTGCAGTGGGTTTTCATTTTATACCGGGTATACAGCAATTCATTAGCTGAAATATAAAGAGTGAAAAATAGCTATCAAGAAAACCTTTGTATTTCCAAAATGGGCACAAGATAAGGTGTTGAGGAGCAGTGGTTATTTGCACATCTCTGAATTCCGGGGTGCCCATACTAGCATGTGAATTACATGGCATTTCTCAAATAGACGTCTTTTTTACACACTCTCTTATATTTGGAAGGAAAAAATGGAGAGAAAGACAAGGGGCAATAACACTTGTTTTTCTATTCTATGTTCCCCCAAGTCTCCCGATACAAATGATACCTCACTTGTGTGGTTAGGCCTAGCGCCCGCGACAGGAAATGCCCCAAAACACAACGTGGACACATCCCATTTTTTGACAGAAAACAGAGGTGTTTTTTGCAAAGTGCCTACCTGTAGATTTTGGCCTCTAGCTCAGCCGGCACCTAGGGAAACCTACCAAACCTGTGCATTTTTTAAAACTAGAGACCTAGGGGAATCCAAGATGGGGTGCCTTGTGGGGCTCTGACCAGGTTCTGTTACCCAGAATCCTTTGCAAATCTCAAAATTTGGCTACAAAAACACATTTTCCTCACATTTCGTTGACAGAAAGTTCTGGAATCTGAGAGGGCCCACATATTTCCTTCCACCCAGCGTTCCCTCAAGTCTCCTGATAAAAATGATACCTCACTTGTGTGGGTAGGCCTAGCGCCCGCGACAGGAAATGTCCCAAAACACAACATGGGCACATCCCATTTTTTGACAGAAAACAGAGGTGTTTTTTGCAAAGTGCCTACATGTAGATTTTGTCCTCTAGCTCAGCCAGCACCTAGGGAAACTTACCAAACATGTGCATTTTGGAAAACTAGAGACCTAAGGGAATCCAAGATGGGGTGACTTGTGGGGCTCTGACCAGGTTCTATTACCCAGAATCCTTTGCAAACCTCAAAATGTGGCTAAAAAAACATGTTTTCCTCACATTTCGGTGACAGAAAGTTCTGGAATCTGAGAGGAACCACAAATTTCCTTCCACCCAGCATTCCCCCAAGTCTCCCGATAAAGATTATACCTCACTTGTGTGGGTAGGCCTAGCGCCGGCAACAGGAAATGCCCCAAAACACAACATGGACACATCACATTTTTTGACAGAAAACAGAGGTATTTTTTGCAAAGTGCCTACCTGTAGATTTTGGCCCTAGCTTAGCCGGCACCTAGGGAAACCTACCAAACCTGTGCATTTTGTTAAACTAGAGACCTAGGGGAATCCAAGATAGGGTGACTTGTGGGGCTCTGACCAGGTTCTGTTACCTAGAATCCTTTGCAAACCTCAAAATTTGGCTAAAAAAACACATTTTCCTCACATTTCGGTGACAGAAAGTTCTGGAATCTGAGAGGAGCCACAAATTTCCTTCCACTCAGCGTTCCCCCAAGTCTCCCAACAAAAATGATACCTCACTTGTGTGGGTAGGCCTAGCGCCCACGAAAGGAAATAGCCCAAAACACAACGTGGAAACATCACATTTTTTCACAGAAAACAGAGGTGTTTTTTACAAAGAGCCTACCTGTGGATTTTGGCCTCTAGCTCAGCCCACCCCAGGGTTGGCAGAAATGGCCTAAAATAAATATGCCCCCCTAACCCCCCGGGAAGCGACCCTTGCCTACGGGGTCACTCCCACTGCGTGACATTAGCGCAAAAAAAAAGATCCTAGTTGTTTCTGCCCCCCTTGGGAGCAGACTGACCTAAAATCAGCCGATTTGCCCCCAAGGGGGGCAGAAATGGTCTAAATACAATTTGCCCCCCAGGGGAGTGACCCTTGCCTAATGGGTCACATCCCATCTCAAAAAAAAAAAAGAAACAAAACAAAAAACAAAAATAATAATTAGCCCTGGCGCCTAGAGGTTTCTGCCCCTCCTGGGGGCAGATTGGCCTAATAACAATAGGCCGATCTGGGGGGGAGAAATGGCCTACAATAAATTTGGAACCTTACCCCCCCTACATCCCCCCGGGAGCAACCCTTGCCTAGGGGGTCGCTCCCCTTGCGTAACATTGGCGCAAAAAAAAAATCCACGGTGCCTAGTGGTTTCTGCCCCCCCTTGGGGGCAGATTGACCTAAAATCGGCCGATCTGCCCCCAATGGTCTAAATACAATTTGCCCCACAGGGGAGCAACCCTTGCCTAATGGGTCGCTCCCCATCTCTAAAAAAACAAACAAACAAACAAAAAAACACACAAAAAAATTTGCCCTGCCGCATAGAGGATTCTGCCCCCCCTGGGTGCAGATCGGCCTAATAACAATAGGCCGATCTGCCCCCAGGGGGGGCAGAAATGGCCTAAGATAAATTGCCCCCACCCCCCTATCCCCCCAGGGAGCGACCCTTGCCTATGGGGTTGCTCCCCTTGCGTGACATTGGTGCAAACAAAATTCCCAGTGCGTAATGGTTTCTGTCCCTCTTGGAGGCAGATTGACCTAAAATCATCCGATCTGCCCCCAAGGGGGGCAGAAATGGTCTAAATACAATTTGCCCCCAGGGGAACGACCCTTGACTAATGGGTCGTTCACTATCTGTAAAACAACGACAAAAAATAAATCCACGGTGCCTAGTGATTTGCCTAATTAAAATAGGCTGATCTGCCCCCCTTGGGGGCAGAAATGGCCTAAAATAAAGTTGCCCCCCAGGGGAACGACCCTTGCATAAGGGGTCGTTCCCATTGCGTGAAATTCAGAATAAAAAAACAAACTCCCTGGTGTCTAGCGGTTTCCCCCTTGGGGACAGATTGGCCTCATAAAAATAAGCCAATCTGCCCCTAAGGGGGGCAGAAATGGCCTAAATTTAATTTTCTCCCTAGGGGAGTGACACTTGCCTAAGGGGTCGCTCCCCAGATCTAAAAAAAAAAAAGAAAAAATGATCCCTGGTGCCTAGAGGTTTCTGCACCCCCCCCGGCGTAAGATCGGCCTAATAATAGAAAATAGGCAGAAAAGGCCTTAAAAAAAAATGCCCCCCCTGGGAGCGACCCTTGCTCAAGGGGTCGCTCCCTCATGCCATTTTCCAAATGAAAATAAAATCCCTGGTGTCTAGTGGGCGTTTCAAAAGCCGGATTGCTTTACAATCCGGTTTTTGAAACGCTGAGAGAGACTTCAAAGGGAAGGAAATACATTTCCTTCCCTGTGAAGTCCCTCCCGGCCTCCTCCAATGCTTTGCATTTCTCTTCCGAGCACGCTGGAAGCTGAGCTTCCAGCGCGAAGGAGGAGGCCTCTGTGACAATCAGCGCGCGATGCGTGCTGACGTCATGGGGGAGGGTGAGGGGGTCAGGGGTGGAAGGGGAAGCTCCCCCGGTCCCGGGTGCAGGACGAGAACCGGTGCCTTGGGCATATTAATGAGGTGGCCCTTTGCGACCCCCTTGCGACTTGCAGATGGTGTCAGGGACACCATCCTGCATCCGGCATTGCGACTCGCAAATTGCGAGTTGCTCAGACTCGCAATTTGGAGTCACAATGCCAGAGTTTCCTACATCTGGCCCTTAGTCCTTTACTTCTGGTTAGCAGGGCTAAAGTGTGCTGAGTCCTTCAGCCAACAAAAACAGTTCAGGCAAAAAGCCTGGGGGAATAGCAAGCAAAGATAATAATTTCCAGCAAAGCTGGTGACATTACATCACACCAATTGCATGTGAATTTTAAAGACATACTTTAGGAGATTGGTATTTTCACGATGATTTAATAAATTAGGCATGGAAAGAAAACTATGCCTGTCCCCCTCTTCAGTGAATGATGCAACAATTTTATTTCCAAAGTCTTTACTTCAATTTTGTGTCCTTCCGTCCTCGCTATGAAACTCACAACTGCACTTCTCATTCTACTATATAGTGCCATGGTTAAACAAATCCATAAAAGTTCATATGGCTCAGCACAGAAACCTCTCCACTCCCCACCTTCTTTGGTAGTCCTGAAAAGCAGATGTAAAGATCTTTTTTGCAATGAAATGTCTACAGAAAAACAGTGAAAACAAGCAACGTGAAAAACTTCCAAATGCAACAACTAGGTTGACGCATGAATTCACATCATTTGGTATGATATGATCAAGGAACAGGCCTGCTGGTGGTAAATAATGCACCAACGAACCAAAGTACGCTTTTCAATACATTAAAATAGCAACTCTAAAACCTGATCTTCACACCGTTTTGGATTCAACATAAGTATTCCCGGAGCACATTACATTTTTTGCTCAATTAATTAAATGGTTTTCTTTTCTATTATAGACTCCTCATTGTGGCCGGGGTCATCTCCACCATCAGTTCATAGTTTTCAATGAAGGGATGAGCTTTATGCATGTCTTTCTTGTGTGGGTTATTTCTTTGACTTTGGCCCTCATTATGACATTGCAGGCAAATCTCACTTACCGCCATGCTGACTGCCGCCAACTTACCGCAGCCGCTGTGGATATTCGTTCACCATATTCTGACACACACACACCAATCCCTCAGTATTCAGCCACATACACAAATCCGCCAGCCCAAAGGTCAGTGATGAACTGGCGGTATCAAAATCCACACCGTTACGCCAACAGAACAACTCCCACCACTTTATGACCCACGAATCACCACGGCGGACATTCAACGGCGATAAACCAGTGGCGGTACATACCGCTGCGCTCAAAATGGAAAATTCAAAAAACACACACCTGACACCCATACACACACCACACACACCCACTCCCACCACTATAAAACACACACCCACATTACCCACAACCCTTTACCATCACAAACCATTGCCACCAGAGAGACACCAAGACCACAGACACAACCAGAGCCACACATTACTCACACCTATACACCACTCACGCACCCCACATCACACACCACAACACATTACCCAACACACCCTCACCTACACACCACACACAACACCCATGGCACCACATAAACACCCCCGCTTCACAGAGGAGGAGCTAAGGGTCATGGTGGAGGAAATCATCAGGGTAGGGCCACAGCTATTTGGAGCACAGGTGCAGCAGATATGGTTAGCTAGGAAGATGGAGCTATGGTGGTGAATCGCGGACAGGGTCAGCGCCGTGGCACAGCAACCAAGAACTAGGGATGATATCAGGAAGAGGTGGAACAACCTACAGGGAAGGTACATTCCATTGCAGCAAGACACCAAGTCGCTGTACAGAGGACTGGTGGTGGACTACCATCTCCACTCCCACAACTAACAGCATGAGAGGAGCAAGTCTGGGCAATCCTGTATCCTGAGGGCCTGGTCGGAGTAGGAGGAGCACTGGACTCTGGTAAGTCAACTCTCTACTACTGTCACCCCCCCTACCTGCATGCCAGCACATACCCCCACCTGCACTCCCATCATTCTATCTTCTACCCACACACCCCACCATCACATCCCACTCATCCCAATGCCAAGCCCTGCATTCTCTACCAATGCATGGAGAACCATCTCAGCCCTGCATGGACACTCATCACTAAAGATTGCACACTATAGAGAACTAATCATTCCAACATAAACCAACGTACACAAGTCAAAGCTGCCAGGGCAAATCCAACCAAAGAGGGCAAGCCACGGATGCACAATATGTCAGACATAGACACCATAACACATCATTTACATCCCCATAGGTACCCCAGCCAATGTCAGCGGAGAGGAGGTGCCAGCAATATCCAGTCCCCCAACAGAAGAGGCCCACAGTGATGATAGCAACTCTGGTCTTCAGAATCTGGATGACCAACCTGGCCCACCAGGGACCTCTGGAGAGCCAGTTACCCAGGCCCAGTCACAGACCACCACAGAGCCTCCCTCATCAGGAAACACTACCACTGCACCCATCCAGCATACCCATACCTCTGTCCCCAGGATACATCAATCAGCAGTGTGTCCACCTCTACAGGGACCCCAGGGCACACCTCATACCCATGACAATCAGGGACCTGGGTCAGTAGCAGTAGGCACATGGTTCAGGGGACAGGGGCACAGGCCAACAGGGAAACTGGGAGGACTGCTGTGCACCAGGGGGAAGACAGACCCAGGGAACCGACTCTTGAGGAGGCACTTGCAGAGATCCAGGGAGCATATCAACATTCCCAGGACACGATAGGCTAGATTCTGGACAATGTGCAGAGAACAGGTGGCTGTAGGAGGGACCGTACCAGGGGATCAGGGAGAACTTGCAGGCCATCAACAACACCCTGATCTCCATAGCAGGGGTGCTGGCAGACTGGCCAATATTATGAGGGAGGCAGTCACACAACAGTGGGCCCCTACCACTAGCCAGACATCTAAACAGTCTTCCACCTCCACTGCCGCTAGTGGCCAGGATACCCCACCACAGGACCCACAGGCCACCCTACCTCTGCAGAAGGAGAACCACCCCGCAAACCTTCCCTGCAATCCAGACAGAAGCCAGAGACACTTGCCAAGACCCCTGCCAGGAAATGAGACTCTCCTGATTGTCACCCTTGTGTCCCACCCTGTCACCCTGTCCATCTTGAACTGCCATTGCTCCCCTTCCTATGTCCCCTTGGACAATGCACCTGTGCTACAAACAGACTGGAACAATACCCTGGACTTTCCTCCATCATCACCCCACCCCATTGCACTTGCCCCTTGTTAGACTTTTCATCCTTGGCGTGGTCTCCCTTAACTTTTTGCCTCTGTTCCCCAGGTTGTTGATGTGTGCTGGACTCTGATTTGACTGTTTTTGTTACTGTGGACACTTTACCACTGCTAACCAGTGCTAAAGTTCAAGTGTTCCTTTACAAAATGTGTATGTGATTGGCTTATCCATGATTGCCATATTTGATTTACCAGTAAGTCCCTAGTAAAGTGCACTAGAGGTTCCAGGGCCTGCATATCAAATGCTACCAGTGGGCCTGCAGCACTGGTTGTGCCACCCACATAGGTAGCTCTGTAATCATGTCTCAGACCTGCCATTGCAGTGTCTGTGTGTGCAGTTTTAACTGTGAATCCGACTTGGCAAGTGTACCCACTTGCCAAGCCTAAACCTTCCCTTTTCTTACATGTAGGGCGCCCCTAAGGTAGGCCCTAGGTAGCCCCATGGGCCGGGTGCAGTGTATGGTTAAGGTATGACATATAGGGCCTCATTCCGAGGCCGGCGGGCGGCGGGAGCCGCGCGCCTTGTGGGAACCGCCATATGGCTGCTCCGCAGTCGAAAGACCGCGGAGGCCATTCTGGCTTTCCCGCTGGGCTGGCGGGCGACCGCCAGAAGGCCACCCGCCAGCCCAGCGGGAAACCCCTTCCCACGAGGAAGCCGGCCCCGAATGGAGCCGGCGGAGTGGGAAGGTACGACGGGTGCAGTTGCACCCGTCGCGAATTTCAGTGTCTGCTAAGCAGACACTGAAATTCTTTGTGGGGCCCTCTTACGAACCGCCAGGAACAGGATGGCAGAATGGGGTGTCGGAATCCCCATGGCGGCGCAGCAAGCTGCGCCGCCAGGGAGAATTCCTGACGGCAGCGGAAAACCGGCAGGAGACCGCCAGTTTTCCCTTTCTGACCGCGGCCAAACCGCCGCGGTCAGAATGCCCTTGAGAGCACCGCCAGCCTGTTGGCGGTGCTCTCGTGGTCGTTGACCCTGGCGGTCACTGACCGCCAGGGTCAGAATGACCCCCATAGTAATGTGTTTTATATGTCCTAACAGTGAAATATTGTTAAATTTGTTTTTCACTGTTTCAAGGCCTGTCCCTCTCATAGATTAGCATGGGAGCTAGCTTTAAATCTGATTAAAGTGTAGATTCCCTTTGGGAGTGGATGGACATGTGGAGTTTGGGGTCTCTGAGTTCACAATTTAAAAATACATCTTTTATTAAAGTTGATTTTAAGATTGTGTGTTTGAAAATGCCACTTTTAGAAAGTGAGCATTTTCTTGCTGATACCATTTCTGTGACTCTGCCTGCTTGTGGATTCCCTGTCTGGGTCAATTTGACAGTTGGGCAGGTTGCACCTCACACTAGACAGAGACACAAAGGGGGCTGGGGTGTAGCCTGCATATCCTGATGAGCCATCTGTGCCAGGAGTGATGGGAGGAGTAGTCACTTACACCTGAAAGGGCAGTGCCTACCTTCACACAATGCTTTTTCCATCCCCCTGGTGAGTGTCTGGGGCATGGCCTGGGCAAGGCAGGATTTCACATTCAAAAGAGACTTTGCTTTGAAGTAGGCCTACTTCAAAGGAGAAATTGGGTATAAGAAGGGCACCCAAAACCACAGACTTTAGAAAACCTCTGGAAACAAGAGGAACCTCTGCCTTGAGAAGAGCTGAAGAGCTGAGGAACAAGAGCTGCCCTGTCTGTGCCTGTGCTTTGTGGAGCTATCCTGCAGTTTCTGCTTCTGCCAGAGTAAGAGGGCAAAGACTGGACTTTGTGTGCCTTCCATCTTAAGAAGATCTCCAAGGGCTTGATTTAGAGCTTGCCTCCTGTTGTTTGTAATCTCAAGTAACACTGTCTTACCTGTGTGTCATTGGAAGTATTGTCTGATCACTGATGTTCTGTTGTCCACATCCTCATCCTCTGCCTCCTCATCGTCACTGCCCACAGGGTCCACTGCTGTCACATGGGCTTCTCCAGCCTCCTCCTCCTGCAGAAAAGACACATGGCGTCTCAGGGCAAGGTTGTGCAACATGCAGTATGCCACTACTATCTGGCAGACCTTCTTGGGTGAGTAGCACAGGGATTCACATGTTAGATGGAGGCACCGGAACCTGGCCTTCAGGAGGCCGGAGGTCCTTTCTATTATCCTTCTGGTTCGCTCATGTGCCTCATTATAATGTTCTTCTGTCCTTGTCCTGGCATTACTCACATGGGTCAGCAGCCATGATAGGTTGGGGTAACCAGAGTCACCTGCAAATTTTAAGGGACAACATTTAGCAACACACTATCCCATATGGCCCACACCATACACATACACGAACATCTACTGGGTTGGAACCAGGGCTTACCTAGTAGCCACACCCTGTGCCTCTGTAGCTGGGACATAACATTTGAGATTCTGCTATTCCTCAGGACAAAGGCATCATGCACTGACCCAGGATACTAAGCATTGACGTGGGAGATGTACTGGTCCGCCATGCATACCATCTGTACATTCATAGAGTGGAAATTCTTCCGATTTCTGCAGACCTGTTCATTCTGAGGTCGGGACAAATGCAATATGTGTTCCATCAATCGCCCCAATTATTTTAGGGCTATGTCCCATTGCATAGAACTCAGCCTTCACTGTGGCCAAGTCTTCAACCTGGGGAAATAAAATGTAGCTGCACATGTGTTTAATCAGGGCAGACAACACTCTTGTTAGCGCTATTGAGAACATTGGCTGTGACATTCCTGCTGCCAAGCCCAGTGTCACTTAGAAAGAACCAGTTGCCAGGAAATAGAGCACTGATAGAACTTGCACAAGAGGGGGGGATCCCAGTGGGGTGACGGACAACAGATATCAGGTCAGGCTCCATTTGGGCAAATATCTCTGTGATTGTGGCCCTGTCAAGTCTATAGGTGTGGATAATGTGACTGTCCTCCATTGTTGCCAAGTCCACCAGGGGTCTGTACATGAGGTATGTCTCCATCTCCTATTCATCTGCAGCCGTAGCAATCGATGGGGCAAAATAGTGAGGAACCAGTCACAAACTGAACAATGGGGCTTCAACAGAACTTTGCATGCTGTCAACTTGTAATGGATAAGTGTGTTTTGTACAGTATGTCCTAATTTCACCAGTGATGCAGCAATTATCCAGGGCCTGCCCCTCCCCGAAATGGCGTCTGCCTGTCCTGTGAAAGGGACAGGTGGAAGTGAGGTAACTCCACTGATGTTGTGCGCCGTTGCAGGAGGCTGTTGGGAACCGCTGTGCAACTCCTCATTGGTTATCATTGGGCCCTATGGGTTACAGTGGCCAATGGTGATCTACGCCGATGGTGACGGTATGCACCGCCTCGGACGTGACTGCCATTTTCTATCTCATCCTTCACTTGCTTACCTGATCTTACCTGATCTTCAATAGGAGATGACCTACACTGCATGTGTTGCTGTGACCTGTGTCTGGAACCTTCCATGGCCCGTGTGACTGGGGAAGGGCCTCAGGCTTCACTTCGGCAGACTTGGAGAGACTGGTGGATGGGGTCGTACCCAGTATGGACTGCTGTATGGGCATCCAGACCAACAGGTGAGTACACTGTGGGCACGATGCATGTGTCATGAATGCATGTAGTGGTGTGTGTGAAGGCATCCTGTAAGGGGGTGGGTGGATGTCCTCTGGGCGGCATATTGGTTGTGGGCTGGGCCATGTGTGTGTAAATGGTGATGTGAAGGGTTATGGTGGGCTATAAGCCTAACAGGTAGGACTGTTTGACTAATTCTATTTTCCTGTATGTATTTCCTCTGAAGGTCAGCACCCATCAAAAGAAGGGAATATGGCGTGCCATTGCCAAGGACGTTCGGAGCACCCACTGTCAGAAACGGTAGGAGGACCTGAGAGGCTAGGCACAGAAGACAGCGGAGGCCCAGCTGGGGATGGCCCCCCAATGAGGAAGGGGTGCCTGTCGAACCCTGACCCCTTATGGCCTGCATACTGGCGGTGGCCTATCCTGGGTTGGATGGGCACTTGAGGGCATCACAGCAGCCACAAGGGGGTGAGTACAATGCCCATCATTACAACTTACGCATGGTAGGGTGATATCAGGGTGGGGGATGTATGTCAGTGGTTCCCCCTAGGCCAGGTCTGACATTGCAGCATAGGTCTCCTGGTGGATAGGGTTCAGAAGGGAGAATCTTGCTACCTAGCTCGTAGGCATCCACAACTGGCCTGGGCTGGGTGGGTCCCAGGTGTGCTGCATTTGGTGGTGTGTGACCCTCCCCATGGCTTGGCTGCTAACTATTTCTCTGGCAGGGCCGCAGTGGGACGGAGGGCAAGGGGAGCACCACGGCAGAGACTGGAGGGGACAGTTCTGACACAGATACCTCCTCCAATGGAAGCTCCCTAGTGGTGGTGGAAACCTTTGTGACCATCCCAGGTAAAGGTACATCCGCCACCGCCCATACCAGCACTGCACTCCCAGCAGCCCCTGAGTGAGTAGCCAGGAGGGTGGGCATCTCCTTCACCCCAGGCACCTCAGGTCCTGCCCCAGTTAGCCCTGCTGCCCTGAGTGAGGAGGCTATTGACCTCTTGAGATCCATCTCTGTGGGGCAGTTAACCACTGTGAATACCATTCAGGGGCTGGCATCCCAGATGCAACAGACAAATGCATTCCTGGAGGGCATTCACACTTGCTTGGCGGCCCAACAGAGATCGAGCCAGACTCTGGCCTCGGCTCTGATGGTAGCCATTGTCCCCGTTTCTACCCTCCAACTTCCTCTTCCCAGTCCCATTCTCCTCAACCCCAACCCATCCCAAGCACACAGTGAGACAAGCATGCACACAAGACAACACACAAGAGTGGTACAGGCAAACAAAAGCACCACACTTCATCCCACTGGCACTCACACAAACACCATCCAGATGCAGACACACCAACATCCACTATTTCTACTGTCTCCCTCTCCTTCTCCTCCTCCACCTCCCTCCCAGTTCTGTCTACACTCACACCTGCATGCACTACATCATCATCCACTACCAGCATCATCACCATACCAAGCAGAACACACACCTCACTGGCAGCCATACACACCTCCCCTGTGTCCTCTCCCACTGTGTCTTTTCCCACTCCTAAGGCACACAAACGCAAGCACTCTGACACCAACCAGGTATCCACCTCAAAACAGCATCCAGACCATGCACCTGCACCCAAAATCAGCAGACAGACACCTCCAACAACCACTCCCTCTTCCTCCACTCCCATTCCTTCTCCCTCTTCCAGCCCCAATGTCCCGAAAAAACTGTGCCTATCCACCATTGACCTATTCCCTATCCCTCCCCCCATGCTGCACATATGGCCAGTGTGGGAAGAACCCAGCCAAGCACCTTTGCAACCCAGTCCACGGGTCCTGTCGTCACCACACCCACTCGTGGTGGAAAAGGATCCAGGCCACATGTCCTGAAGGTGAAGGAGCCTGCACCAGGCAGCCTCAAGGGAAAACAGCTTGCCCAGCTGCCAGAAAGAGCAAGGAGCCTTCACCAGCAGTAGCTAAGAAGGTAAAAGAGCCTGTCCCAGCTGCCAGAAAGAGCTAGGAGCCTGCCCCAGCAGCTGCTAAGAAGGTAAAGAAGTCTGCCCCAGCTGCCAGGAAGAGCAAGGAGCCTGCACCAGCAGGCAAGTACAGCAAGGGACCTGGGTAAGGAACTGAGATGGAGCCCCCACCACCAACCATGGTTATGCAGCCGTCCGAGGTTGCAGGGGATGGCAGGAGCCTCCCCCCCTCAGAAGCACCACCACCTCCAGTGGGTAGATGTCTGAGGCTGCAGGGGATGGGTAGGAGCCTCCCCCACCAGCAGCACCACCACCTCCAGTAGGCAGCTGTCCAAGGTTGCAGGGGATGGGCAGGAGCCTCCCCTCATCAGCAGCAGCACCACCACTGAGCAGCCATCACCGACGGCAGACGGTATCTAATCCTGCCTCCATGGGCTTCATGACTAAAGATACTCCAATGCCCCTCCCATAGACAGATGAATGTGAGACTGCTTTCCGGCAGCTACGACAAGCCCTTTTTTCAGCACCAGTGTTAGGTACTCCAGATTACATGAAGCCTTTTGTACTTTACGTACATGAGAAAGATGGATGTGCATTGTCAGTTTTAGTACAGACACAGGGCGATAAGCAGCGTCCCTGTGCATATTTTTCAGCAATACTTGACCCTGTCGCTCGAGCATTGCCTGGGTGTTTTCGTTCAGTTGCCGCAACAGCTGTGTCAATACGTAAGAGTGAAGGGATAGTTTTGTCACATAAGCTGTTGGTGTTAGTACCCCATGCGGTTGATGCTCTTTTAAATCAAACAAAGACACAACATTTAACTAGCGCTCGCATGACAGGATATGAATTGACATTGCTGGATCCTCACATTACACTGAAGAGATGTGCAACACTAAATCTAGCCACTTTGTTGCCATATCCGGTGACTCAGCCTCAGTCACAAGATACATATGATTGTATATTCCTTACCGAAGAACAGACAAAGTGTCGTATTGATTTACAAGATACGCCCCTTCCAGATGTAGACGGGGAATTGTGGGTTGATGGGTCTTGTTTGAAGTTGCAAGACGGTACGACCTCAGCTGTATATGCAATCACCACAATACACACGGTAGTGGAGACAGCTCGTATACCACAGAAGTCAGCCCAAGCAGCTGAACTAAGAGCTTTGACACGAGCATGTGAGCTTAGTACTGACTTATGTGTGAACATTTATACAGACAGCCGCCATGCTTTTGGAGTGGCTCATGATTTTGGTTTGCTTTGGAAGGAGAGAGGCTTTCTCACATCCCACGGGATGCAGATAAAGCACGGGCAATTAGTGCATAACCTCTTGACTGCATTGACATATCCAAAGAAACTAGCTATTGTGAAATGTAGTGCACATAAGAAAGTGACCGATAAGATAGAGCAAGGTAATGCTCTTGCGGACCGCGTAGCATGTGAGACTGCGATGCAGCGAAGTACTACTTCTATGTATATAGTGAAGTCACAAGCTGAACGTTGGCATAATGCTAGACAAGACGTATTAGATATACAGAAATCTGTTTCTGTGAAAGAAAGTGAGCAATGGTCTGAAGAAGGAGAATGTTAGACTAGTACAATGCTGTTATCATACTGTTCTCATGTAGTCAAGATTAGGATGCTGAATACGTTCTTGAACCCACACCTTTCACACCGTGACCCAGGGTCATTCTGAACATATGCCTTAATAAACCTCAGATACCCTCAATAGCACCTCCTCGTTGTCTCACCAACCCGAGCCTTGTTCCAAACACTCTGGCCATCACCCCTCACTCCCAAGTAATGCTCTTCATATGATGAGCAATGTTCTCAACCACACAAAAAGAGGTTCTGCAAAAACATAATTTACATACATTTCACCATGCTTTGCACAGCTTTGGACAAACTCTGCACACCTGTAGCCATGCCCATCACCACCTTGGCAATGGTGTGATGCCCTACAGCAATACTTCATACATGCATTGTGAAATATGGGTATTAAAATGCAAGTGCTCCTTTTATCTTTTATTGCCTATTTTTCTCATCTTGGTGTGTTGTCCTTTGCTGGTGGTGACAAGTCCTCTAGTTTGCTGATTTTTGCGAATAAGTCGGAGATCCAGGGCCTAATTCACAAAGGCAAACATGTACTTTTATGTACGTTTACGTTTGTTCTTGAATTCACAAACTTCGATTTCATAGCAAGTTTTTGCCTGGGGAGACTCAGTAGTCGGGGAGGAAAACTCCTCACATAAACAGATACAACATGCCTATTTTTTGTGTGCGGAGTTCTCTACCACAAGTGATAAACTTACTATGAAATCGGAGTTTGTGAATTCCATAACAAACGTAGACTTACACAAAAGTTTACCTTTGTGAATAAGGTTCCCAGAGCTGGGAAGTCTTTCTGAAAGTCCAATCTTTATGCTGAGGTCTATGATATTCTTAGTTGAATGGATAAATAGCTTTCAGACACCACCTTTGTGAAGAACACGTCAAAGTGCTCAGACAACCCATTCTTACGTTTAATTGATCATGTGATGTCTGGGACTTTAGCCACATTCTTCTAGAGGCCTGGGATTTCCCAAGCTTTGGTAAAAGTGCTTGTCATGTGATTTTGTTGAAGTTTTTTACCTGTGGCTACTTGAGATATGAAAAGTGTGGCCTCGCGATAGAAAGATGTGAAAGCTCACCAAACCAGTGGTCCGTGAAATTGTAACAGGAACTAACTTTATTAGTTAAGTACATTTATGAAAGCCCTATACCAGCCAGCAAGCCTGTCTCCTTCTACCAACTGCCTGTTCTCCCCTAGTGGTACATCCTAAACACGACTGCATCATTCTTAGAATACATGTTATTAGGATACACAATCCTATGGCACAATACCAACAACACCTACGATGTTGCCTAGTTACCACACCACCTCCCCATACAACCTTCATATCTTAACCTAAATTTGCAACTACTTATGAATGTCCACACAACATTAGACAACTACAATTCTATAAATATACACATAAAAATAATACATGAGCTACTACAGAAAATAGGTGATCTTACCATACACATTTATGAAGTTGACATGGGTAAACTTACATGTAGTCCCTCAACCGTAGTGGATTTTTATACTTATCTTTGGTTGAGGATTTATAATATCACTTGGTCCCAATTCAGATAGAGTGCTTGTATTTAGCCCAACAGACTTTCACTTCACTACCCTATCTAAATTCCATATCTTGTGATCATTCATCTTCACTGCATTTCTGAATACCATTATGACTTCAAATTGACCCCTGAATTTAGAAGGTGTCCTTTCCTTCCTTGGAGACCTTATTTTTACCCAGTCTCCCACTCTCACAACAGTTTCTTTCACAGCTTTCCGTATATCATACTTAACTTTCTTTTATCTTTAATTCTTCTCTTTCTCTCCAATCTTCAATATTATCAATTTGATCATCAATTCCTTTTCTCCTCTCCATCACCTATCTTGGCTCAATCTCACTACAAGGTAACCTACACTTGAACAGTTGAAAGGGAGTCCCTCCTGTAGTAGAGTGTGGTGTCATTCGATACTCACATATATTTTTCCGCATCTCACCTTCCCACTCCACACCTTGAACCTGTGCTAGTTGCAAACTTTCTTTTAGTACCTTAATGATGCGTTCAACAACCCCATCAGATTCTGGATGATACAATGATGTTTTCTTATGTACAATATCTCTTTCTGTTAAGAAAGATTCCATTGATTGAGAGGTAAACTGCACTCCATTGTCTGGGACGATCGACGGGGGAAAACTCTCCCTCTCAAACAGATCCTCAAGAAAGTTAATCAAATCTTTTGATTCAATTGAATTTACTACTTTGACTTCTGCCCATCTTGAATACATAGCATTACACACTATTACATAGCGATCAGCAGACTTTAGCCTGACAGGACCCAAAATGTCCAATGCTATGTCAACCCAAGGCCCAGAAGCTTCTTCCCTTATGACCGTGGGTTGCGTCCTATACTTTAACACTTTATCTGATTGCGCACACACCTGACAATCCCTCACTTCCCTCTCTACCATCACATCTACAGCTGGCCAGCAGTACGTATTCCTTACTCTTTCCTTTGTTTTAGAGATTCCCATAGGGCTTATGGTATAAGTTTCTTTCTCACACAATCTCGAGAGACAATCTGCCTGAACATTCAATACTCCAGGTACATAGGAGACCACATACTCAAACTCTTGTAAAACCACCACCCACTTTCTAATTGTATGTGATACCATATCAATTCCTTTCTTGGTAAATACTTCTGTTAGAGGCTTGTGGTCAGTTATTATTTCAAATTTGTGTCCCCACAAAAACTTGCTCAGCTAGCTCACAGCCCAAAACACCCTTAGGGTGTTCTTTTCCACCACTGAGTAGTTACATTCTGCCCCTCTTAGGCTTCTCGATATGAAAAGTATAGTTCTATTTTGTCCTTTTGATCTTTGAATTAGAACAGCATCTAGTCCCTTAGAGCTGGCATCAGTCATTAACACAGACTCATCACTTGCATCAAAACTTCCCAAGTCAGCTGCTTTATCTAAACTATTTTTGATGTCAGGAAACTCTATCTCACATTGATGATTCAAAATGAAGTATTTCCCCTTCTTTAATAACTCATCTACCTAGTTCTTTCTGCGAATCTTGGAGCAAATTTATTGTAGAATTCTGCCATGCCTAGGAATTTCACCAACTCTTCTTTGTTTTGTGGGATGGGCAAATTCTTAATGATATCTACTAATGCCGCTTTAGGTCGAATCTCCTTCACTGAAATCTTATGACCTAAATACTCAATCGTGGAATGTTGATTTTGCATTTATAAGATTTTAGTGTTCACCCATTGACTTGCACCTGTTCAAGATCTCGCCTAACCTCTCATCCTGTTCATTCAAGTTAGCACCAAACACTAAAAGATCATTCTAGTACACTTTCACTCCTTCTACACCCTTCAATATTCTCTCTGTTGCTCTCTGAAACACTGATGCTGCTGAAATCAAGCCAAACGGCACTCTGAGAAATTTAAATGTGCCAAACGGTGTTATATAGGTGGTGAGTTCTTAGGATGAGCTATGTAAGTTTATCTGGTGGTATGCTGAGGTTAAATCAAGTGTAGAAATGTTTTTCACTCCAAAAAGAGAGCACAACATCTCATTAATATTTGGAAGAGGATAATGGTCTACAATTACTGACTTATTTAGTTCCCTGAGATCAACACCTAGGACCTCATTACAACCCTGGCTGTTGGTGTTAAAGCGGCAGTAATACCGCCAACAGGCCTGTGGTAACAAAAGTGGAACCATGACCACGGCAGAAACCGCCAACACATACAGCCACTTTAACACTATGACCGCCACGGTGGTAGCAACAAACACCGCGGCGGTAACCGCCAACAGCCAGGCGGAAGACAATGAACCGCCCACCCCATTACAACCCGCCCATCCGCCAGCTTTTCCAGGGCAGTACCAATGCCATCAAAAGCACAGCAGAAACAGTACTTTGAAGGGAAACCACTCATCTCTCGACAATCAAGGATGAACCAGAACGCCACGGAGCCCGAACTACAGGTGTTACCCATGCAGGTGTATCTTCTCATATATCAGGAGTACCAACGCCGGTGACGACGACCATGGTGAGTACTGCACCTAGTACACAGTGGGGGAGAGAGTGACACACACACACGCAACACACAACACCCCCACCCCCACCCTCACCCCCAACACCATGCACACAAACACATGCAACAACATTACATATACACCCCATAACCCTCTTAAATAAAGCAAGGACATAATGAATGGAGTCAAATGTGTGTAATATTAGAAATTTAGAGAACTAGGTTCATAAATAAATTAACAGCATGTACAATGTATACAATATATACAAAATGAGGGACAATGTCCACACAAAAATAGTCCATGGCCCACTGGCCTATAACACATAGGCCAAGCCCACACTTGACTCCTGCCTCAAAATGGAGAGAACACGGCAGGGGCATCAGGTTGAAAACACACAGGCACCTCAGGGGGAAGGGGAAGGGGGGCACCTCAGCCGGAAGATGGTACTACTCCACTGCTCCTGGAGGGGGCTCCATGGACACTGTTTGGACCGGGGAAGTGTAAAGCCACAGTCTCTCAAGTGGGTGGTTTGCCCACTGCTTGGTCCTGGGGAGTGCAAAGCCATAGTCTCTCAAGTCTCTCAAGAGGGTGGTTTGCCCACTGCTTGGTCCTGGGGAGTGCAAAGCCACTGTCTCTCAAGTCTCTCAAGTGGGTTGTTTGCCCACTGTTTGGTCCTGGGGAGTGCAAAGCCACAGTCTATCAAGTCTCTCAAGTGGGTGGTTTGCCCACTGCTTGGTCCTGGGGAGTGCAAAGCCACAGTCTCTCAAGTGGGTGACATGTTCCACTGGTTCTGGAGGGGGATTGGTGCCCAGTGTGCTTCATCCTGCCAAGGATAGGGTGAGTGGATTCCTTTCTCCACTGGTTCTGGAGGGGGCTTGGTGGCCAGTGTGCTTCATCCTGCCAAGGATATGGTGAGTGGATGCCTTTCTCCACTGGTTCTGGAGGGGGCTTTGTGCCCAGTGTGCTTCATCCTGCCAAGGATAGGGTGAGTGGATGCCTTTCTCCACTGGTTCTGGAGGGGGCTTTATGCCCAGTGATGCAGCACATGGGGGGTGCCAGGTCACAGTCCCTCACCTGGGTGTCAGAGCCACGAGATTTGCAGTGACCAGGATGCATGATAGTCCATGGAGGAAGGGCTAAAGTCCATCCGCCGGCGGCTGCACAGTGTTGGTAGTGCCGGTGCTGGGGGTGGTGGTGCCAGTGGTGGGGGGAGGCTCCAGCCCTTCTCCTGCAGCCTCGGACGGCTGCCCACTGCGGCATCTGCTGCTCACATTAGTGGTGCTTGCGGCTGTTCTTGCGGCGGTGCAGGTGGAAGTTTTGGTCGCGGTGCAGGTGGCGGTGCTGGCGGTTGTGCTGTTAGCCACAAGGCCTTCACCTGCTGACGTGCCTTGGCTGGTGTTTTGTGCCCCTTTCTTGCCCTTGGCAGATGGTGGTGTCACCTTGGGTCTGGCAGCTGGAGTCTTTGATGTGGCCTTGCTGGGTGCTTGTGGATCCTTCCCCTTGCTGGATGCTGTCCCTTTCTTCATCTTGCCAGGTGGCAGAATGTCCTTGCCCTTGGCAGGGGCTGATGGCACACTGGCAGGGCTCAGGGGTGCCCCCTTTGAGCCTCTGACAGCTGCAGACACCACAGCGGATGTGGATTTTGTGGCTGAGGTGCTGGGTTGGGTTTTGGCCACCCTGGCCCGAGGTGAAAGAAGGGGGACATGGGTAGGGAAGAGGTCAATGTTTGCTAAGAAGAGCTTCTTAGGGACATTGGGGCGGGAAGAGGGTGAAGGTTTGGGAGTGGAGGAAGAGGGAGTGGTTGTAGGATGTGTCAGTCTGCTGTGTTTGGATGCAGGTGCATGAGCAGGATGCTGTTGGGAGGTGGATGGCTGTTGGGTGGGTGTGTGCTTGTGTTTGTGTACTTTGGGAGGAGGGGTCACAGACGCAGTGGGAAAGGAGACAGGGGATGTGTGCATGGATGTGTGGGTGGTGACTGCCAGTGAGGGGTGTGTAGTGATGGGCGTGCTGGTGATGGAGGTAGTGGATGAGGATGTAGTGCATGCAGGTGTGAGTGGAAACGCAACTGGGAGAGAGGTGGACGAGGAGGAGGAGGGGGACACAGTGGAGGCCGTGGATGTTGGTGTGTCTGCATGGGGATGGTGCTTGTGTGAGTGCGTGCGAGATGAAGTGTGGTGCTTGTGTTTGCCTGAGCCACTTCTGTGTGTTGATTTGGGTGAATGCTGGTCTGAAGGTGTGCTTGGGATAGGCTGGGGTTGAGGGGATTATGACTGGGTAGAGGAAGTTGGAGGGGGGAGGCTGGATACAGGGACAATGGATACCATCAGTGCGGAGGTCAGAGCCTGAAATGCTCTCTGTTGGGCCGCCACGCCAGAGTGAATGCCCTCCAGGTATGCATTTGTTTGTTCAAAATGTCTCTCGACACCCTGGATGGCATTCAGTGCGGTTGACTGCACAACAGTGAGGGATCTCGGGAGGTCGATAGCCTCCACACTGAAGGCAGTAGGGCTGACTGGAGCAGGGCCTGAGGTGCCTAGGGTGAAGGAGATACCCACCCTCCTGGGTAAGCGGGCACAGGAAACACGCTGAGGGGCTGCCTGGAGGGTGGAGCTGGTGGGGGGGGCGGCTGTACCTGTTGTTGGGATGGTCACAGAGGTGTCCGCCACAGCCAGGGAGCTTCCATCAGAGAAGGAGTTGCTGTCTATAATGTCCCCTACTGTCTCCGTCGTGGTGCTCCCTTCCCCCTCTGTCCCACTGGTGCCCTCTGTGGATTCGGCCTCCAGGCCCATGTGGGATGCAGCTCCCTCCATCGCCGATGCCTCTGCTCCTCCGCCAGATGATGCTAATGCACACAAGGACAGGGTGACAAAACAAAAAGGGAGGGGAGAGACAGAGGATACACTTGGTCAATGCCAGCAACAACACTACTGTTTGCGTACACAACACACAGGGAGCTGCCATATGAACTAGGCCATGCACTACCAGTTACACAGTTAGTCACAAGCCGCTGGGGTACAATGCCTAACACTATGAACTGCACACCTGAAACCCACAGGACCCTGGCCAGTAGTAGATGCCCACTAACACTATTGGGGTTGGAGTGCTTAGGAGCCTGCCCAAATAGGGACCTAACCTGCCATGTTCACCCTGGCCTAGGGGCACCTACAGTCCACATCCCCCACCAAGGTAATACTTTAACGCGCGCATTCATGATTCTGAATTTGTACTCACCCCCCTTGTGGCTGCTGTGATGCCCTCAAGCACAAATCCAACTCCGGATAGGCCACCGCCAGGATGCGGAACATCAGGCGGGTCAGGGTACAATGGGCACCCCTTCCTCGTTGGGAGGCCAGCCCCAGCTGGGCCTCCGCCATCTTCCTTGCCCAGCGGCGCAGGTCCTCCCACCGTTTGCGGCGTGGGTGCTATGCCTGCCAAAGGCTCGCAGGGTCCGCACCTCCTTGGCGATAGCACGCCAAATAGCCTTTTTCTGATGGGCACTGACCTGCAGGAAAAAGACAGCAGAAAAGGATTAGTCATACTGTCCAGACTGTCATACTCATGGCCAATCATATCTCTCCCATCCCCTTACACACATACAATGACCAGCATACATGCAGCACTCTGCCCAGAACACCTCAGCCCCCCATACATGTGGCTTACACACACAGCACTCCATACATTCATGGCCCACTCATCATGCTCACAGTGTACTCACCTGTTTGTCTGGAGGACCATAGAGTAAAGTATACCAGGGTTGTACCCCATGCACCAGTCTCTCCAACTCCTCCGAAGTGAAGGCAGGGGCCCTTTCCCCAGACACATGACCATTGTCACTTCCAGACACAGGTCACAGCAGCACTTGCAGTGTAGGTCCTCTCCTGATTGATCAAATAGAAAATGGTGGTCACGTCCGTTTACATCGCCATTGGCTCCTGGAACCCATAGGGCCTAATGTTAATCAATGTGAAGTTGCGCATCGGTCATCGACCGCCGACCGCAATGGCGCACAACGCCAGCGGAATTACTTCATTTCCACTTGTCCCTCCTCACTGCTCAGGCAGCCGCCATTTCAGGGGGGCACAGGCCATGGCACCTAACTGTGTCACAGCAGACATTGGCACATCAACTGACTCTCGGATTCACATACTGGTTCTGTAAATGAAGATATGCATCATTATTTCAATAGATGTGTGAATATGACCCTCTGCTCACCGTTTTCCTCCCTAGACTTCAACTGCTGAGGGTGAATATGAGATGGAGACATCCTCCACTGTACAGACCCCTGGTGGTCCTGGTGACAATGGGGGACAGACACATTATGCTAACCTCCAGACTTGATCAGGCCACAATCCAAGAACTATGTGCCCAATTGGAGCCAGACCACAGGTATCCCCACTCTAGTGCAGGTCCTGTTAGTGCTCTATCTCCTGGCATTTGGTTCCTTCCAAACAACAGTTGCCATGGCATCAGGGATGTCTCAGCCAATATTCTCCAACGTGTTGACCAGGGAGTTGCCTACCCTGCTGAAACACATGTGCAGCTACATCGTATTCCACCAGGTGGAGGATTTAGCTACAGTGAAGGTTGACTTTTATGCCCTGGGACATATCCCCAACATCATTGGTGCAATTGATGGTACCCATGTAGCAATTTTGTCCCCCCAGAGAAATGAACAAGTGTTCAGAAATAGAAAAAGCTATCACTCTCTGAATGTGCAGATTGTGTGTTTGGCAGACCAGTACATCTCCCATGTGAATGCCAAGTATCCTGGCTCTGTGCATGACACCTTTATCTTGAGGAATAGCAGCATCCCATATATGATGGGTCAACTCCAGAGGCACCATTTGTGGCTAATAGGTGAGCCCAAGGTCCCATTCCCAGTATATATTGGTGTATGGGTATAGGGTTGTCCCTAAGGGTGAGGGTGTGGCTAACAGGTATCCCTCGATATTTGCAGGTGACTCTTGTTACCCCAAACTCTCATGGCTACTGACCCCAATGAGGAATGCCAAGGACAAGAGCAGAGGAATGTTACAATGATGCACATGGGTGAACAAGGCAGATAATTGAAAGAACCTTTGGCCTCCTGAAGGCCAGGTTCAGGTGCCTCCATCTGACAGGTAGATCCCTGTACTACTCACGCAAGAAGGTGTGCCAGATCATCGTTGCATGTTGCACAACCTGACCTTGAGACGACAGGTGCCGTTTCTGCAGGAGGATGAGCCTGGAGATGGTCTTGTGGCAGCCGAGGAGCCTGTGGACAGTGAGGAAGAGGAGGCAGAGGATGAAGATGCGGACAACAGATGTTCTCTCATACAGCAGTACTTCCAGTGACACACAGGTAAGACAGTGTAACTTCACTTTACATTGCCGTTTTTTATTGCACATTGGACATGGCAGCATGATTTCCTTATGTCTATGGCCACTTACTGTACCCTTTGGCATCTCTATTTTCAGATCTTTCTGCCCCACTCTGGCTCCTGGTGTGTTTACTGCTGCCCACTACAGGTCATACCAATGTATATATAATTGTACATATGAATTGCAATGTTTACAGATTGTTGAACTAATACATTTTTCAATCAATTGACAAACTCCAGACTTGTATTTGTTCCAAGGGTGTTTATTTAAGTGCTAAGAGGTTGAGGGGAATGTGCAATAGGCTTGAGTGATGGTGGAGGAATGTCCAGTTAGACTCCAGTCTCTTTGTATCACAGGTGCATTGTCCAATGGGGCACAGGAAGGGGAGCAATGGCAGTTCAAGGTGGACAGGGTAACAGAGTGGAACACAAGGGTAACAATCAAGAGAGTCTTATTTCCTGGTGGGGTCTTGGCAATGTTCTCTGGCTTCTGACTGGTTCGCAGGGACCGCTTGCGGGTGGTTTTCCTTCTGCAGGGGGTGGGGTGCTGGTAGCCTATTGTTACAGTGATGGGGCCTCATGTCCACTAGCACCAGTGGAGGTGGAGGGCTGTTCTTCGGTGTGGCTAGTGTCAGGGGCCCGTTGGTGTGCCAATGCCTCCCTCATGGTGTTGGCCATGTCAGCCAGCACCTCTGCAATGGTGACCAGGATGGTATGGGTGTCCTTCAGGCCCACCCTGATCCCCCGGTACTGTCCCTCCTGCAGCTGCTGGGTCTCCTGCAACTTGCCCAGTATCTGGCCCAAGGTCTCCTGGGAATGGTGGTATACTCCCAGGATCCCTGCAAGTGCCTCGTGGAGAGTGGGTTCCCTGGGCCTGTCCTCCCCCATCGCACAGCAGTCCTCCCAACTTCCCTGTTGTCATGTGCCTCTGTCCCTTGAACCGTGTGCGTACTCCCACTGACCCCAGGTCCCTGATTGTTTTGGGTTTGTGGGGTTGCCTGGGGTCCCTGTAGTGATGGACACACTGCTGATTGACGTGTCCTAGCGACAGTGGTATGTGCCTGCTGGGTGGGTGCTGTGCTGGTGTTTCCTGAGGGGGGAGGCTCTGTGGTGGGTTGGGACTGTGTCTGGGTACCAACTGTCCAGAGGTCCCTGGTGGGCCAGGTTGGTCATCGTGATCCAGGCATGCAGAGCTGCTGTCATCACTGGGGGCTTCTTCTGTGGGGGGACTGGATGTTGTTTGTACCTCCTCTCCGGTGACGTTGAGTGGGGGTCATGGGGGGATGTAAATGCAGTGTTATTGTATCTGCGTGTTCCATCTTGTGCATGGGTGTGTTTCCCTGTATGGTTGTGATTGCCCTGTCAGCTTTGCCTTGTGTCCGTGGTGATTTTGTGGGCTAGGTGATTTCATGCTTTAGTGATAGGTGTCCATGCAGGTCTGTGATGGGTGTCCATGCATAGGTGTTGTATGAAGGGCTTCGTATTGGGATGGGTGGGTTGTGATAGTAGGGTATTTGTGAGGTGGTGGAGTGATGGGGTTAAGGTAGGGGTAGGAGTTTGTGATGGCGTGCAGGTAGGGTGGGGGATATAGTAGTAAAGATTTGACTTACCAGATTCCAGTCCTTCTGCTACTCCTGCGAGGCCCTCAGGATGCATTATTGCCAAGACTTGCTCCTCCCATGTTGTTAGTTGTGGGGGAGGAGGTGGGGGTCCACCGCCAGTCCTCTGTACGGCTACCTGGTGTCTTGCAACCACGGAACGCACCTTTCTCCCGTACGTTGTTCCACCTCTTCCTGATGTCATGCCTTGTTCTGGCGTGCTGTCCCATGGCGTTGACCCTGTCCACGACTCTCCGCCATAGCTCCATCTTCCTTACAATGGACGTCTGCTGCACCTGTGATCCGATTAGCTGTGGCTCTACCCGGGTAATTTCCTCCACCATGACCCTTAGCTCCTCCTCTGAAAACCTGGGGTGTCTTTGGGGTGCCATGGATGTGGTGTGAGTGGTATGTGTGAGGATGTGTGGGATGATGTGATGTGTGGGATGATGTGTTGTGGTGTGTGTTGTGAGGTGCGTGGATGGTGTATGGGAGATGGTGTTCTCTGGCTCAGATTGAGTGGGGGCTCCTGGCTTGTCTCTCTCTGTTAGCTATCTTTTTTTTTGTTGTAAGGGTTGTGGGTAATGTGGGTGTGGGTGTGTGGGTGTGGTGGGTGTATGTGTGTCAGGTGTGTGTATTTTGAATTGTTCAATGTGGTGTAGTTTTGTAAGTGTGTGTGTATTATGAGCGTGGCGGTGTGTACTGCCAATGGTTTACCGTTGTTGAAAGACCGCCGCAGTGATTTGTGTGTCCTGATACTGTGAACACATTCTTGTTGGAGTAATGGTGTGGGTTTTGGTACCGCCAGTTTATCACTGACCTTCTGACGGACTTGTGTGGGTGTCTGTATAGTGGCGAATTTCTCTGTGTAGGACATAATACCCGTAGCGGTATACCGCCGCGATCACAGTATGTTGGCTGCCGTCAGCACGGCAGTAGGCAGCATTTACTGCCAATGTTGCAATGAGGGCCATAACCTGGCCTCTCCACTGGCTTTCCTTGCCATCACAACTGGTGCTACCCATTCTGACGCTTCCACTTCCTGAATAACTCTATCTGCGATAAGTTTATCAATCTCATCTTTCATCTTATCCTTTACCATTAATAGGACATTCCTCAATCTCGCTATCTTAGGAACGGCTTCAGGCTTGAGTCTGATTTTATGTACATAATTCTTGAGACAGCCCAACTTTCTGCTGAATACTTTTGGAAATGTATTCACCCAGTCACTCGCATCCTCTGTCACATTTTGGATTACGGGAATGTCTTTAAGCCTAGCTGGTGGATCTTCATTCGGGTCTAGAAAGACAAGTAAATCACGTTGATGGAACCAAATAATTAACAAATCTCCCTTCATAGAAATATATATCTTCACTGGTATGATACCTTCTTTAAATTCTGTGCTCCCCCAAAAGTAACCTAGTAATTTAATTGGTTCTCCACCATAACCTTTCAGTTTCACATCTGGTTTCAATAACTTGACTTTCCCTTTTAGTTGCTGATCATAAAATGACTTTGGCATCAACGTAATCTATGCCTCCGAATCAAACATAATTTTTACAGACTCTCCATTAACCAAAATCGACTCTATTGGACCATTGACAGATACACACTTCATTTGTAAAATTTGAAGTTCACATACTGCCACATCACATGTGTCATCTTCACACACAACTTCTCTTATTTTCTTAGCATCACTTTTTGTTCCGCAACACTTTGCACTCTTCCCATAGCTTTTGCAAACAATCTTCCAAGCAGGGCATTCTTTATTGTTGGCCACGTGACCAACACACTCACACCTGAAACATATTACTGTGAAGGATCTTGTTGATTTAATGCATTCACCACTTTTCCTATCATTGTACATCATTGTATTGCTTTCTACTATTTTCACAACAATGCCCTCTTTTTTTCCATTAGTGTTATCACAACGGAGAACCTCAACACATTTTCTCGAGTGCTCGCTTGTTTTTGCTATGACTAAAATTTCTTCCAAAGATGGATTATCTTTTTGCCAGATACATAAACTGATCTCTTAAACTTTCTTCATAAGAGTTTCCAAACATGCAAGTTAAAGCTAGTTTTCCTAGCTCAGTTATTTGCAGATTCATTTTGGCGTTGCTTTCTTTTCCCAAACTGATAACGTTCAATGACTGTGTTCACTTTGGGCAAGTAGTGCAAGTCAAGTTTTTTATACATATTTCAAACTCATTGAGTCCTGTTGAATCACCATCAGATAAATCCGGAAAATTGTCAAGTATCTCCTGTCCTTCTGTGCCTAGACAGTGCATTAACAAAGACCTTTTCCTTTCTGCATTAAGTAAAGTTCCACGTACTCTGGCATAATTGTTAAAGACTTTCTTCCACTTTTGCCAAGGTATCGGAGGCTCACCAGGAGATAGGAAGAAGAATGGTGCAGCAGGCACATTATACATTATCAAAACAATTAATTACACAAATAACCCACAACTAATAACTCTTTTATGTGGTGCACTTTAGTTATTGCTACTTTTCATCAATAAACCATTAAAATTACTTAGACAAAGTTGTATTTGAACTGAAATGGTTCGATTATGTGAGACACAGAAGTGCGGTTATGTAAGTTGACTCATTGTCGTCATGAAAATAACTTGTCCACCAGAGACCTCTTTTCAATTGTAAAATGTTTGTCTTTTTTTCTTTTAGTGTGTGTATCACTGCATGAAACGCACTGAGAAAACAATGCTGCTGTGGCTAACGAAACCAAACAACGAAATGAGACACCACCTTTAAAGATCCTTCCGCCTGCACATCAATAAAAAGTGCGGCCTCGCGATAAAAAAAGATGTGAAAGCTCACCACACCAGCAGTTCATGAAATTGTAACACAAACTAAGTTTATTAGTTAAGTCCATGCATCAAACCCCCATACCAGCCAGCAAGCCTGTCTCCTTCTACCAACTGCTCGCTCTCCCCTGGCCCTACATTATAAACACGACCGCATCATCATTCTTAGAATACATATTACTAGGATACACATTCCTATGAACACAATACCAACAACACCTACGATGTTGCTTAGTTACCACAAGATACTCCCCACATATCATGGACCTGTTCTTCGAAATTTCAGTAAACATAATCAGGAGGTTTTCCATTAGGAGGGCAGAGAACACGTATTTTCACCACATTAGAGATGAAAAAGAACACCTGCAGACAAAAATAGCATTGTATTGTACAGAATATCATGTGATGGAAAGTCACTCAATTGTGTCAACTAGCATTGTGTACATTATAAAAAACTGCAGGTGCAATATATGCAAGCACCCATATAAACCTAAGTAAATCTAGGTCACTGCGTTGGCAAAAACAACTTTTCTCTGGGAGTAGATTCGGTTGAAGGGTTGATTATGGTCAGTAAGTCAGTGTGGCAGGGTGAAAGTATAGAAGTAAATAAAAGTCCCAAACGGAAGACGGTTTCCGAGTAGTTTTATTCCAGGACAAGGAACTACGACGGCATCAGCAATACAACCATCAAATACGAGAGTCTGCCGGAAACTGCCAACAAGACAGGCTTTTCGAACTCAGAATGTCTGCTGACGCTGCCAGGGCATGAGAGCAAACTCAAAGTAACTGAATACAAATCAAAGAAGAACACAATAAGACACAAAACAGTTAGGCAATGTAGTACAAAACAATACAGCACGTTACATCACCTTCCCTCCTAACAATGAAAGGGAAAGTCAATTCATCAGGTAGTCACTAAATCTAGAAGTTAATTTGATAGAACAATTGAACTTTGTTTGTACCTCCTTGCACCCTACTCTAACAGAATGAGCATCCTGATCAGACATGTCAATTGAGATGGCTCCAGGAACCTCTGGAGCAGTCAACGAGGCATCTCGTTCAGAGGGAGTGTTACTAACACCAATGGAAAAATTAGTAGAATCTGAATTATCTGTAAATGATAAACTGCCTCGCTCATAATATACTCTTCCAAAAATCTCAGCTTGTTCAGTAGAAATCGGAACCACACTATTCCTATTTCACCACCCCCTTCCATCTAACAAAAGAGAATTCTTATTTGCTTTAATAACTTTAACAGGCAAAGAAAACTTGGACTCTCCATTCATAACCTTATGCGTTTTCTTTTATTAAAACAAAGTCCTGAACATCCACCTCGATCTCTTTGACTCTATTCCTGATGTCATAGTTTTTCTTTTGTATTAATTGTTTTTTCAACACTGTGCATTTTAATTTGTTCAAGTCACTCAAATCTTTCTCTTCCTTCTTAGACTTCCTGTTCTGCAGAAGCCAAGAGGGAGTTACATTGGTGATTGTTTCCCTTCCTCTGAGTAACAAGAAAGGGGTTAATTCCGTGGTCGAATGGGGTGTGGTATGATAAGCCCAAATTGTTTCTTGAATAAAATGAGCAACATTTACATTCATAGCAACAGCTGTCTGAATCCCCTCCTTTAAAATGCGGTTGGCCCTTTCCACCAAGCCATTGGATGTAGGACTGTACAGTGCTACTTGTGAATGTGTAATGCCATATTTTTCCATGAAAGCTCCCATCTTATGTGACATAAAATGTACTCCATTATCAGTTATTATTGAAGTTGGTGAACCTTCTAAATGGAAGAGTCTCTCCAAAAATACAAAAACAGATTCAGAATCCGCAGATTCAACAAATGAATAATAGATCCAATTTGAAAAATAATCTACAAGTACAATTAGGAACCTCATTTTTTTAGGTAAAATGTAGAATGGACCTGAAAAATCAATAGCTAGGCTGTCCCATGCTTTAGTAGGAAAAGGAACAGGACATAAGGGTTTGATGTTATTCTTCCAGTGTTTGTCAGAGACAACACAATAATTACAATTTTCCACAAAGTGTGCAACTTGTTCGTTTAAACCAGGCCACCAATATGATGCTTTCAACTTTTTCACCATAGCTGAAATCCCCAAATGCCCTAGGTGAGCAATTCTTACAATGTTATTTCGTAGACCGTTAGGAGGAATAAACAGATCACCTCTCATGCAAACATTGTTTTCAGATGATAATTCACATGCCACTTGCTTGTAGGTTCTCATTTCACTACTTAAAGTTTTCTCTGAAGGCCAACCACTGTTAACAAAATGGGAAACCGGAGACAGCACTTTATCTTCATTCATGGCTGCCTTCCATTGATTAATTGTAATTTTGCCATCGCAAGCGGAGGCAGCGTCAACCAAAGCAACCACACACTCATTCTCATGATTCTATGTTTCCCCACAGAAAGATTGTAAAGGCATGCGGGACAAGCAATCAGCACAAATGTTTTTCCCTCCTTGTATGTACTTGACTCTCAAATTGTACTCCTGTAACTTAGATAAAAGCCGCACCAAAGGAGCGGAAGCTTTTCCTAAACCATTACCACTGAGAAGGTACACTAACGGCTTGTGGTCATTAAACACATCACATCTTCTACCCCATATGTAAGTCTTGAATTTTTATACAGCCCATGCACAAGCTAAAGCTTCTCTCTCTATAGTGCTGTAATTACTCTTTGCTTCCGAAAGAGACCTAGAAGCAAACACTACCATGTTTTCTTTCCCATCAACCAGCTATCCAAAGACGGCTCCTAAACCCTTTAAGCTGGCATCTACAGCTATAAACGATTCTCCCGAAGGGACAAAAGGTTTCAGTGAAGGTGCAGATAACACCAAATCCTTCACTTTCTGAAAAGTCACATCAATTTGGTCATCCCAAAGGAATCTTTGTCCTTTCTTGACCATGGACCTTAAAGGTTGGACTATTAAAGCATACCTGGGAACCAAACTTGCATAGTATTTGCACAGTCCCAAAAAAGAACGCAGCACATCTTTATCTGTAGGGGTAGGAGCATTTTTGATGGCTTCCAAATTACAAAGCTTCGGATTTATCCCGTCAGCAGAAAAAGTGTGACCAAGATACTCTACTTGTTTAACCATAATTTTGCACTTCTCTGCTTTTACTGTCATGCCACATGACTGCAATATATTAAAAACTTTACCCAAAAGTGTAGTATGTTCCTCTAATGTAACAGTGTGACCAAGAATGTCATCTTGGAAAGCCACAACATTATCCAAACCACTAAACAAAGTGTCCATCATCTTTTGGAATACACTGGCAGCAGAAGCCAACCCGAATGGAAGTCTGCAATACTTATATGCACCAAAAGGAGTTACTAAAGTGGTAAGCGCCTGGGACTCTTCACTCAAAGGTATCTGATGGTACGCAGAGTGAAGGTCAATGGTTGAAAAGAACTTAGAGTTACCTACACTGGTGATTAACTCCTGTATGTGAGGGAAAGGATGGCAGTCAATTAGTATGTTTTTGTTAAGTGATCTTAAATCCACACATAATCTCAGATCCCCTGATCTCTTCTTAGTAAGAACAATGGGTGAGACCCACTCAGAAGAGTCAGTAGGGGAGATTATACTTTCAGAAACTAACCTATCAAGCAATTCCTTCAAGTTATGTCTGATACTCAAAGGTACTGGTCTAACCTTATGAACAACAGGTAAGGCTCCTTTTTTAAGCTTAATACAATGTTCAAAACCTTTGATATTGCCAACTTTATGATGAAATACCTTCGGAAATTGGAGTTTCAACTCCTCTAGAACTGACTTGGAAGACAGCACTGACATAACAGAGCTGCAATCTCCTGGCACATCCGCAAGGGCAATGGGTACGTTATGACCAGGATGTAAAATAATTCCTAGTTTGGCCAAATCTCTCCAACCCACGATATTTCTCCCATTCACTGCTCTATATACTTTAGTGTGCACACGTTTACTGAAGACTATTAAATCTGACCAGAAAAACCCCAACAAATCTATATCTTGATCTCCAAATGCTTTGGGATTGATATCAGGACATTCCAAAATGCTCGACTTTGGCCATAATGAAAAGAAGGTTTTATCTGCTATTATGGTCACTGGAGCTCCTGAATCAGCCATGACAACTAGTTGCTTCCCATCAATGCTTGCTTCACACATGGGCCCCTTAATACACCCTACTTTGGTGTCCATATTGCTAGGTATATACACAGTCAGCACCACATTAGACAGTCTTCCTGCACACTCTGAAACATCCTCTTTAGAGTCCTTCGTATATACATTACTGATTCGTACTTTAGATACAATACTGCCCAAACCAGATTTGAATCTACCTACTCTGCAAATTTTTTGAAAATGACCTACTTTACGACACTTCAAGCATTTCTTGCCTAAAGCAGGACACGAAGAGCAATTTCCAATATGATTATACGAACCACATCTGTAACAAACAGAGGTACCAGTACCCTGACCTGGATTCCTTCTGTTTCTTTGAGATTTATCACTAATAGCACAAACAGTATCCTCACAGCTGACTGCCAAGTGGGAATTATGATTGGAAAGAACTTTAGAAGAGACTATAGACCTTTCAATACTTTTCACGATATCGATAGTCTCAGGTAATGTTGGGTTGCGACAAGCTAACATGCGCTCCTGCATTTTCCTCATTAGAGAAGCAATAGAAAACAAATTTATCTCTTATATACACATCCACATTGGCACCAAAATCACATTTAGATGCCAACACACGTAACATAGCAACATATTCTTCCACTGATTCATCAGCAGACTGCTTACACATAGCAAAATTGAATCTCTCTAATACCACACTGGATTCATCTGTATACTGCTTCATCATTCTCGCTTTCCCCTCCTCAAACACATTCCACACTGCACCGTCGATGGAGGGTGCAGGCACGGGCGGTAAATTGTCAAAAACTCATTGACCTGCTAACCCCAAGTGGTTAAACCACAGGGCCATTTTCCTGACTGGCGAGAATTCGATGGCATCAATAGCCGTGAGATAATTCACGAAAATCCTCAGCCACTCAGACCATTTCAAGTCAGGCTTCCCACTTTTTTGTAGTCCCAACATTTGTCAAGTGTTCAAGTGTGAGGGAGTGGCAAGCCTGCAACTCTCAATAGACCTGTGTTAGTAACTCAAACCACCAGCCCAGTGTTCACTTGCCCAAATACATCTGTCAGTGAACACTCAAATCAAGTTTACTCACCTGGAGGACACACTTTGTCAAATGCCCAATAGACTGTGTTTCTCTAAATTTAACCACCAACCCAGTGGTCACTTTTCTGAGTAGTAGAGAGAATGACCTGATTGCAACTCCCAGGAGGCCTTGTGTCTGTGACTTCAAACACCAGCTCAGTGTGCACTTGTCCAAATACTCCTGTGTGGTAACTCTCAATTGTAGTTTACTCACCAGGGAGTGGCCAAGAAAGAGATCACGCTCAACTCAGAGACGTGTCTGTCTACCTAGCTCCTTCTTGACCTGCTAACACAAGATGAAACTTTCGAGAACAGGAATGACACCTTACCCAGTGTGTATAACAAGTATTCCTGATGCCTCAAGCTCTATCATCAAACTGGTATGGGAAGCAGACACATTGACACAGCACTGTGCACATGATGTCTCTAGTCACATATACAACAAAGTCCTGTGTTTGCCTGTATCTCACTCACATCTTTCAAAGTGCAACTGATCTGCACATCTCATCAGCTGCTTGAGTCAAATAATTTAGGCGTGCTTCACACATGCCATGTAAAATAATTTAATACTGTGGTGACTTGACACAATAAGATTACCTACAACTTAACTAAGTCAATGTTTCTGCTTACTGTAACATAAAACCTTTGGAGGTAGATGGCACAATTCAGCCAGTAACAATGTACATTCTTCATCAACAGGTTGAACTGCCCATGGACACATGAGGCCACAGAACAGATTACCACTACCCCCGGATAAAGCCGTCAGTGATAACACTCCTGGGCTTGTGGATGTGGGGGAAGATCCTGGCCCATATGGGCAATATGGGCAGATGGCAACAGTGAGTCAAACTGTGACCACAACATCACCTCCCAGCCCTGTTGCTTCAACATCCCAGTCAACAATGCACCCCCAACCTGTGTACCTAGCACAGTTTCCACCATCTTGTGCCTCCCAGTCCTGGATCCTATGGTGAAACTCGATACTCCGGTCATTAGGGGTCCAGGTCTCAGATGGAAAGGGTACCCTGTGCCAAAGGCAGAGACTTGTGGGGGTAGGGTGTATGGGAGGGATGCTGTGGGTCAGCGAAGTGAGACACATGGACTGTTGTCAGCCAGAACACCATCAGCCACATAATAGGTGTCTATCATTAGTCCCAAACGTGATCGGCCAGGTATTGACTGAACTCTGGGAAATCAAGCAGCTACAGAGGGACATACATAGGGACATGTGAGAACAAATGGAGGCCCACAATTCAAACATGGACTCTCTCTCCCTAACAGGGGTGCTGAGGGACACTTATACAACCCTGAGCAGAGCTTTTCCAACCCAATCTTCTCCTTCCTTTGGGTTAACAACTTCAGGCCCATGTACATCAGTGCCTGCTACAGGAAGGGAGGCCCTGCCACAGACACCCCTGCCTCTGTAGCAGCTGACCCCCCCACAAGTGGGGACTCCAAGAAAAGAATGTAGGAGGTACAAATGGCAAGACATCCACCACTGTCAGCAATAATCTTCTTCCTTAAGGTCCTCCTTTGTGTGTCACACATTCATTCTGTAGACTGAACTACCTTCCATTTCCAATGGGAGGAGTACTCTGGACTTTGGTCTACCAATGGTGTGTCAACTACTCCAATGATTTAATTCACCATGACTGATTTTTTGGTGAGTCATGTCCTATATATATTTTCTGTTAGTCGCAGCTCACCATTAAAATCACCGTCACTAGCCCATTGTCTGCTGTTTCTAATTTCACATTTAGCCATGTAGATATGTCAGACCATGTGAACCATACGATGATGATGGAAGGTACCTGATCAAGATGGGATATGTTGCTTGTACAAAGTGTCCAGCTCAGCATTACAACCATTCCACTCTAACACATACGTACAAGTGTCTGGCCAAAGAAGAAATTGTATTACATTGTTCAGCACATAGGCTGTGAAGATGTCTGAAATATTGCAAATCTTAAATGATTGCATCATACTGAATACATGAACATTTGTACAGGTACAGACCTCCAGACTATGGAAGGAAGGGATTTGTCAGACACTGTCCTGCAGACAGGACAGCATTAAAGTGGTTGATTTCATCAACTGGAGCCATATCACCCACCAAACCAAAGCAATCTAACATCAAATAATGCAAGACTCAGACAGATGGAAGTGCAACAGTTTCTGATCACAGTGTCATTACAATCCAGTGCTCATGCACCTGGCGGTATGACAAAAACATATATCAATGATTTGGCACAGGAACTTTGGCCCACAATGATGAAACTCATCAACAGCTACATACAGGTCATACAGAAAGAGTGCTTAGTCAATGTGAAGGGTAAAGGACGATGTATCAGGACCAATACGGACAAGCAACAACTCCAATGGAGTCTTATAAACTTCCATCCTATCACTGTGCAAGCTGTCTTGGAACAGGTCTCCTACACCCAAAGTCTATGACATATATTCCCAGGAACAATCCATGTCCACTTCATATGTCCAAACAGCATCACATACCTGCCAATGTTACAACTCTGCCCACATGAACATGTCATGGTGAAAGGAACAAAACAAGGAGTCTAGACATGAAAACATACACATGACACAAGTCGCATAGCAAGCATCTTGAAAGCAAATTACATTGCAGTAAATCTGACACAAACAAAGCAACATCATCAAGGGGGGATGTGTCAAAATGTATCTAAAAAAACAGCCTTTGGTTAGTTTTTGGCTGAGTATAAGCTCCATAACTATTTTAAAGAATAAACTCCACACATTCTCACAACTACAGTACATTGTACAGTCAACTTCATATCACATGACATACATGCATGCATGAGAAGAAGCTGTTGATGAGATCTTGCCGCAAGTCAGATCCTTCCTCTTCACCACTGTCATCTTCGTTTGGCATTTCAGGATTTCCAATGGGTAGCACACCAGGCTCCCCCTCCTCTGGGATGTAAAGGGTATTACTCCACAGGGCAATGTTGTGGAGCATGCAGCATGCCACAGTGATCTGACTCACTTTCCCAGGTGAGTAGAGGAGTGCTCTACCAGTCCTGTCCAGACAGTGAAAAGCTGGCCTTCAGGAGCCCTAAAGCCTGCTCCACTGCCCACTGTGTTATTCCCTGGGCCTCATTGAAGCAGACTGCCCCTGACGTAGTTGGATTCCTCAGGGGCGTCGATAACCAAGGAAAGTTTGGATATGCTGAGTCTCCTGTTTAGCAATGGGATATAAGTGCAACAATGAGTCACTCACTTCGTGATTGTAGACATTGCTCACACACAATCAGGACTGATGTGACTTACCAACCAGCCAGGCCCTCTCTGGTTGCAGTTGTGACATCAGCTGGTGTATGGTGCTGGTCCACATTATGAAGGAATCATGGGCACAGATGTTTGAGATTTAGAGATTAGATAAACAGACAACTTGCATGTTGAGTGAATGGAAGGTTTCCTGTTTTGATAAACTTGTTCAGTAGCCTGTGATGGCACCAAGGCAACATGTGTGCCATCAATGCCCCCCCACATGCGGAAAGCAGGCCAAACCATAGAAGCCAGCCTTCACGTTCGCCAAATCCCCACATTGGGGGAAACATAGGCCCTCATTACGACCCTGGCGGTATAGAACCGCCAGGGCCACGGGACGCGGTGGCACCGCCGACAGGCCGGCGGTGCCCCGCGGGGCATTCTGACCGCGGCGGCTTAGCCGCGGTCAGTAAAGGGAAACCGGCGGTCTCCCGCCGGTTTCCCGCTGCCCCCAGGAATCCTCCAAGCCGGCGCAGCTTGCTGCGCCGGCTTGGGGATTCCGACTCCCCCTCCCGCCATCCAGTTCCTGGCGGTTCTCCCGCCGGGAACCGGATGGCGGGAGGGGGAGTCGCGGGGCCCCTGGGGGCCCCTGCAGTGCCCATGCCAATGGCATGGGCACTGCAGGGGCCCCCATAAGAGGGCCCCTACAAGTATTTCACTGTCTGCTTGGCAGACAGTGAAATACGCGACGGGTGCAAATGCACCCGTCGCACCTTCCCACTCCGCCGGCTCGATTACGAGCCGGCATCCTTGTGGGAAGGTCGTTTTCCCCTGGGCTGGCGGGCGGCCTTTTGGCGGCCGCCCGCCAGCCCAGGGGAAAACTTGAAATACCCGCCGCGGTCTTTTGACCGCGGCGCGGTATTTTGGAGGGCGGGATTCTGGCGGGCGGCCTCCGCCGCCCGCCAGAATCAGAATGAGGGCCATAATGTAGCAGTCAATGTGTTTCAACATTACTGATAGGAAATCTCACAACACAAGACTGAACATAGGTTGGGACATACCACCAGATATGGCCATTGTATATTGGAAGGACATTGTGGCCAGGAAGTGAAATACTGCCATGAGTCTCACAATGGGTGATATGCATGCTGGACTAGTGTTTTCAGGCATCAGATCTTGCTTCCACTTTATGACATAAATCCACTATTGCTTGCCTATTCAGACAGTATAATTGATTATGCAGCATTCTTCCATCGTTTGAAGGTCTAGCAATAGATGATACACAGGAGGTTGTTGCATCTTCCTTCTCCCTGGGTACATATGGGTGAAAATACATGGGTGGGAGCATTAGTCAATGTGTCTATACCAGCATACATGATGTTTTACAACAAAATCTTGTGACAAAGTATTTCAAGCCTGAAATACATTACACCCAGTACACATCACAGCTGTCAATTACACAAGGGTCAGATGTAACCCCCATGGTTGACAAGATATGGGTCCACAACATGGATTTGTGCAACACCCAACTATCTGCTACTCAGTTGCCCCTCAAAATTGAACAGTATTTTCCAACCGCCAAAAATACGATCAGCGTCGGTGGACAGTGCACCGCCGTCATATGCCATCTCAGCCCAGCAACCCACTACACTGGTGATTGTGCAGTAGGGCCCACACAACAAGATTAATTTGTGATGATTTTGGTGATCCCACACATATATCGTTGTTGTGACAGGGCCATATACTGTATTTCCAATCTTCAAAATGGCGGATGCTTGATCTACTCCACTGGACATTAGGAACCGCCTGTGGCCGCCGGTGGAAGTCGTCCAAACGGTGGGGGGTTTCAACTACAGCAGACAAAGCCATAGGCTAACGTTGTTGCCTGTGGCTGTTGCGGGCCAATGGCTGCAGCCGTCTGCAATGATGGCCGCATACGTATAAGCCAAGCTTTGCAAAATCAGTCACTTGATTCTTGACACCGTTGGCAGTAAAACACCTCAACCACTTCAGTTGCTGTATGCCACCACTGGTAGCAATCATGCCATGACCAGCATGTGAAAGGGTCCATGTCTTCTCTCCAGAGGAGCGTGAGATTATTGTGGGTGCGGTCCTTCCACTGTATGGCCAGCTCTATGGCTCACCAGGGGAGCAGGTAAGAGTTTCACAGGCACAATTGACAATTGACTTGGTTCAACACCATCTGTTGTCTCCTCACAGGCTCCAATGTGCCCCTGTGTGCTAGTTAGACTTCTGCAGTTTGTGTGACGTCAATTGGATGTACATGGTGCAGGTATTGGAGAGGAGTACTATATGTTGTGGACATTCACATTGTGTTGTGTGATGTTTTTTGAAGCCCCGGATTCTGCTTGTTTTGGATGCATATAACTAGGCAAGGAAATTTTACTGCCATACAATTACATTTCTTTGTATATGATGGTTGTAAATGTCAGACAACATGTATTTGCATGACAGCATGAGCTGTGATTGCATTTTGTCTAAGTCATTTGATCTTTCACCCCACATCTGGCCTTGCAAAATGTTGTCTGGAACACATATCATGACTCACTGTGCCCTTCAGGTTGCCACACAAGCCACAAGCCACATTAATAATGGACATATGATGTACTGTTGTGCATGGAAGTGAAGGGAATGTGGGAGTCATGTAGGTTCTGTCTGCTCAGCCTGCAGAGACCAGGGCCTGTTAAATGTATCTCCCAGCATGGGGCATACTCCAGGCTGTGGGAGAGTCACTGTGGCACTGTGCCCACTCCCTGTAAACCTGCAGATCCTGTCATGTGGCCAATATGATGCTCTAGTGTCAAACTCTGCCCTGAATGCCTCAGTCCATTGACTAGATTAGGAATGGGTACAGAGGTAAATTCATGAACTAGTCCATATGTGCATTTTGCATCATTGTCAATGTGTGTCTTTGACTCATGACAGATCCCTTACTCCCACAGCTCCATTGTCACCTTCACATAAGTCATATTTGTCCAGTACAGGCGTTTTGCATAACTCACAAACCCACAATGCAGGTAGTGTGTAGATTCCAGGGAGACCATAGCATGTGACTCAGTAGCTTGGTTACATAGCAGGAATTGAACCCAACATACCTTTGTTTACTGGATGCCATCTCACTAGGTTTGCCAAATATGCTCAAATATGTGTTCTGTGGTACAGATACATAGTCACTCAACTCTTAGGTTGAAGTCTTTACTATGGTAGTTTCCTGTAGGGACTGACTGCATTCAATCAATGTTGTAGAGTGTAAATGTGTTGGTCCAGTCAGACCCAAGGAGTTTACCCTTCAGAAGCCACATTGGTGCATAGTGTTTCCATGTGGCTCGCATCACAGTACATGTTGCTGGAGCCTGGGCTACCTGATGTCAGTAGGCTTGCTTAGTAATTGTAGGCCATGAGCAGGGTAGTGGGGTAGTCCGCAGATAACTCCAAAAGAGTATAGTCATGTCCCAGTACTTATCAGCATGTGTGCTTTACACTTGTGGTGTGTTGACAAATTGCATATTTTGTGCTTGGCTTTTCTGACATGTGTGTGACACAAACATTTGTGCAACAACTAGTGTTTCTAATCTTTTAATTTGTCTCTTGCTTCCATAGAGTTCAACGCCCATCAAAAAAAGGTGATTTGGAGAGTTATCATCTGGAAGGTGAAGACCAAGATGTGTATTATATCCGAGCAACATTCGTGCAACCTCCGTGACTCAATTAGTATAATTTGCACATGGTGAAGTGAGCATTGTTGATTTCTTTCCAGTTTGACCTGGGTATTTCCAGGTCATCTTTTTCAGGCTACTATAATTCTGTCAGCAATATGCCAGGATTTGTGGACCATCATTTCTTGTTATTGTGGTATTGTGTATGTGACAAATAGATGTATGCATGACCTTGTGTGGGATCTGTGGGAATAAACTTGGCATTGGCCTACTATTTTATGACAACAGGTAACTGAGGTATGCTACATGAGGCAAACCAAGAACAGATGATAAGGTCTTCTATTTGTTCAATAGTTACAGTGTTGCACAATGTCACCCATGCAATTGGAGTTGTCTGAGATTCTGATTTTCCTGTGGGCAACTGTTGAAAGCTCATGTGGCACGCATGCATATGGTGTTATAAATGTAGAAGCCACTTTGATGGACTTTGTTGCTGGGGCCTAATTTACATCATGATAATGTGTGCTAATCACAGCTGTTGTTCAAGTGTGACCAGGAACATGTATTGATTATATTTCTCTTTGTATTTGCAGAATCATCCCAGGCAAGCAAAGAAGACAGGGCAGAACCAAGTGGGGAAGCATCTGGCCATGGTACATCCAGTAATGACACCACCGACACAGAGGGACCCAGTGGCCCAGAAGGTGAGGGGATTGACATGGAAGATACAGGATCGAGCTCATCATCTTTGGATTCTACCTCTAGTGGCCTCTCCCTAGTGGTGGCGAATCCATCAGGACCTGCTCCTGTACCTTCCTTGTCTGCCACCCCCAGTTTTATCTCCAGCTTCCCTGTTGCTACCACCAATTTGGCCATGCCTGCTCACTCAAGAGGGTGGGCATCTCCTTCACCCCAGGCACCTCACCCCAGCCCCTATTACCCCTGTTGCCCTGGGTGAAGAGGCTATTGACCTCCTGTCGAGTATCTCTGTGGGGCAAACTGCCATTTTGAATGCCATCCAAGGTGTGGCCAGACAACTTCAGTAGACAAATGTGTACCTAGAAGGCATGCATAGTGACATATCTGACCTACAGAAATCATTCCAGGTCTTAATTCAGGCCAACTGTGCTGACTGCCTTGGTTCCAATGAGACCAGGGAGGAGGAAAAAAATGAGTGTATTTTGCTACAATAGACTTATCTGCACAACTGCTAGCTTCGCCTGCACACAGGAACTCTAATCCAGGACCATTTGGATGAACCTATGCAATTGTAGCAGACTTAGTTGCCGCTTGAGAAGCTGATGACTCAGGTAGTGAGAGAGCTAGAGGACTTTGAGGACATCCAATGGTCTAATGGTTTTAAGGCTACATGATGTGTTTGCAGCTAAACCGAAGGTGGCTACTTGACTAACAGTAGTTATCTCCAGAGGCGATGGTAGGCCTGCAATACTTGAGTTTTAGTCTTGATGTGTGGCTCTACCTGAGTTGCTGTGATTGAGCTACTGCCCTGGGAAGGCCCTGCTGGATCAATGATGTTTGCTAGGGTTTCAGGTATTTCAGCCCTCCCTTCACCGACTTGGCTTCTTTCTCTCACTAGAGATGGGGGGTCCTAATTTTTACCGAATGCATTTTAGCCAATTGGGCTGGGTGTCTTCCTTGCTGCTATCTTTGATCTTACTGTTCCTTACTACCTTACTACTGTGATTTTGCTGTATAGCAGGGTTAGGTGACCAGTTAGGACTCTGCTGCCTGCAATCTTTAAAGGGGTATCCTGGAGAGGACCTGGAGGACCTGGAGTAGAGCAGAGAGGCAGATGGAAGAGAACTGGGTCACAAGTGGGTCTCACCGGGGCCCCACAAGCTGCACCCAGACCTAGCTGGGCCACTTGGGTGGGAACCCCAGGGTGCACTCTCAGCAGCAGCCCACTGAGCTCGTGAATCACCCTTCGCAGACACAGAAAACAAGCAGGTTAATCAAGCCGCATACGATTATAATGGGCTGCACTGCTGCTATGAGGTGCAATTGGATGCTGGGTCTGCTGAAGACCATTATCCACCAACCTGCCCACCTCCCCATCCAGCCCACAGCCAACGCAGTCTGAGCAGCAGCAGCCTGCAGCACGGGCAAAGGCAAAGGCTAGGCAAGGTAAAGGCAAGAGCTGGTGGTAGTGGCAGTGGATGGGGTAGTGGAAGGGGGAAGCAAGGGAGGCAGGGAGAAAAGCAGATGAGCAAAGGAGGGGCAGGAGCAAGGTGGATGAGAATGAGAGGGAACAGAGGACTGGTAGCAGGAGGGCAGGAGAGCAGGCCGTAGCCTCAGCCCTATCCAGCCTCCATCTGAGCCCTGTGTCAGTCTCAACTCTCTGCTCACAACTCTCCCGGTCAATTGACCTCATCCTTGGCCCTAAGCTCAGCTTCCCACAGCTTCCACTCCCCACAGCTCCCCACCACAGTACCACCACTCACCTCAGGTACAGCATGAACAGCGCAAATCATACCACCTAGAGCAGCTTCAGTCTCCCAGCTCGCGTCTCCGCTCCGCTCCTTGCTCGCTCCTCGCTTGTCAAGTCATGGTGTGCATATTATATATTGTGATCTTTTTTGTTAAGCAACAAAACATAACTGTTTTAGGGAAATCCTTAAATGAGTTTACAAGCAGCACTGATGGCAGTCATCCACCCCCCACAATCCTACCCCCAACGCCCCCCTCTTCCCAAAACAAACTCTCTTTTCCCCTACATGTCCCAAGCACACAGACAGATCTGCATGCTCCTACCTCCACACACAGAAGCAGCACACAGACACAAGTACCACAAGACACACCTGCACACAAACACTCAACAGTCACCCACAGACACCACAACAGCAAACATTTCCACCGGCACCCCCCACCACCCCACTGACCCACATACCACAACCACCACACCCACAGACACCACCACAGCACCCAGTGACTCATCTGCCACACCCACCATACACCCAGACAATACCTCATAACCCACAGACTCACACAACTCAGAAAACATACCCCCAGACACCTCCACAACCCCCACAGACACATCCACAACATCAACCAAACCCCCAACACCACCCCAACACACACAGAAACATCCACCACAACCACCATACCCACAGACACCACCCCAACACACACAGACACATCCACCATATCAACATACACTACTCCAACAGCCAAACACACATCCACAATGCAACATCACCCAGCTCCTCCACCTAACAGTCCCACAAGACATGCAAACACCCACACACACAACAGACACCACCCAAACACAAGTATACCTCACACATGCACACACCAGCAGCTTCAACACCCACATACAAGACCACCACTCCCTCAATCTGCAAATCCCCAGTCCCTTCCATTGACTCTACCCATTTTCTCAAAGAAAGTTTCCTTTTTGACCTTGCCCTTTCCCCTGTTACCTCAAACCCCCTCCCAAACCTGAGGCCTCCACCCACACTCAAACCCATCCCATTCACATTCAAATCCTCCCCTTTTACACCTGCTCCATGCAAACACCCATATCCCCTCTCCCAAAGAAGAAGCCCGCCCGTCTGAAGAAACAGTCCATCCCTCCCAAACCTAAACCCCACCCCACCTAGGCATGATCCCTGAGGTGCCCCTTCCTACAGAGGTTACCTGGCCGTGATTGGAGCCAAGCTTGGGCACAATCATGTGCATTGACTTGTATTTGGACTGGCCAATGGCCTTTGCTCTTCAGCATTTGCTATAAATAAACCCAAGTTGTTGTTTTGTTGGGTACATATTTGTCGTGCCATTACTTTTCTACCTCTTTGTTGTTCCTGAATAATTTGTGTTGTATGACCACAATTGTGTGTGTTTCTCCCTGCCTACTTTGAGGGCAGCGCTGGTGTCACCCAGGACAAGGGTAGATGTTCACTGTATGGATATGTGTTTGTTAATCCAATTGGGGTGTCACTGAATTGTGTTATGTTTGATATGGTAAGTATTTCATGTTGCGTTGGCCAATGACAGCATGTATGGTGTTAGAATTGTCCCCCTGATATGGAGTTTACCTGGAAGGTAGAGTTGTGTTTTTCAACACACGGAGGGTGTTTAATTCTGCTATCTTCCTTTATATTTGTCTGACCATGTGCCCATATTGAGGTGTGTACCTTGCAGCTACTTGATCTACATGTATGGCCCATGCTGTTGCTGGTGTATTTGCTTCCTTGATTTGCAATTATACATTTGGCAGTTTGGCATGTCACTTGGCTCTACTCTTGTTTGTCCCTGAGATACATGTAGGGCCAATGCCTGTGAAAATGGTGTTGTGGGGCATGTGCAAAGTGAAATGTTTCCCAGGGCAGCAACCTTGCAGGAGTGCCCCCGAAGCACCCATCCCTTTTGTGCAGGTATTGTTTAGATTGTGAGTTTTGGATATTTGTCTCACAAAATATTGTGTATGCCATTGCCTAACCAATGTGTAGCAATGTGGTTGATATGTGTGGATCTATTAAACTTTACACTTGTATAGCGCACTAATTACCCGTTAGGGTCTCAAGGTGCTGTACGCCTAACGAATCCCTCCCGGTTTTTCCCTGTGAGGCGCCCACTCCTGGGCAACCCCCAGGGTGAAGCCAGGCATCCAAGCGCTGTCGGGCAGTTGATGAGATTAAGCAAGCTATTGCTTGTAGGTGTGGGCCCAATTTGCTTGATATACTTTTCCATTCAAGAGTATCTACCAAGTAAATAAGGCATGTAAAGTAGTCTATGTGTAAGTCCAGTGTTTAGTAGACTTACCTGGATGATAACTCTAATATGTACAACTTGACCTCCCTGGTTCAAAAATTTGAATTTTGCACGCCATATCAATTTTGTTTCCAACAATGTACCTTATTTCACAATCTGTTCATGCAATTACATAAAACAAAAATGGAAAATCTAAACCACATATCCAGCAAGAAGGGCTGCTGTGCTGCTGAAATAACTGTCTCTCTGCTGGGCTGCAACTCTGAAGGAACTGCTCCCTTGCTGTGCTGACCTGTTGGCTCCTGCCCTCATGCCTGGGGAGGAGGAACTGGACCTACAACTATATCTTAATCGCAGGAATCCAGAGTAGCTCAAAGGGCTAGTCTGCTAACTTCGTGATGTGAGCCTTAGGGACATAACAAGCTCCACAGCTACTGGATCTGCTGTCAATGATCTCCTGACCCCCAAGAGGAGCATCTCAGGGCCTGGGCCCTTTGAAGTGATTTTTTTGCTCTTAAAGTCAAGCTTTTGGGCTGTTTGTGAGTGTGAACAGGCCAGTTCACTCCAGAACCTTGTCCTTTATCCAGAACTCCAGTGCGCAGGTTGCTTGTGCCTTACCTTGACTAGGATTGTGGTTGCTACTTGACCAGGTCTCACACCCCAGTCAACCACCAATACAATTTCTAGTATGGTTATTCAGTGCTCCTCCACTTGAACGCACATTTTGCTCTGGACCATAACATCCTTTCCCATTTTCAAATGCACCCAAAGGTAGTCATTGTCTGGTTGCTTAATAGATAATAAACAGGATGTAGGGTACCCTAGTATAAAGGTTTAGAAAAACATGTTCCACACATGCTAAACAATAGATTGCCAGGTTCTTTTGGTGGCAGTCAATCGAAATTGCATACATAAATGTACACTTTGTCGAAAGGCACAAGGCAATCCTGCAATGAAAAAAACAGTGTACATGGAACTAGAAAAAAAATGTAAAATGCTATCGGGTTCATAATGGAAAAATCCCAGAATAGGGCATTTTTTAAAGTTGATTTTGCTAAACCAATACCTCTTGGTATTATGTGCTTCGAAGAGGGGTGTTCCATCTGACTGGGGAGAGATAGATGTCTAACGCCAGTACACAATACGCATGTTAGAGCTCTGTAAGCACAAATCAGTCAGTCTGTTCATAGAGTAGCCTGTGAAGTAAACAATGATTGATTGCATCCCCATAAAATGGTGTGTATACGGCATTATAGATTCCTAGGGTGACCAGCAAATTAGCATGGGAAGGAAGCAGCCAAGGTCTGTAACAAAGCCCTTAGTAGGCACGCCTTTTCAACAATTTCAGTCAAAAATGATGAGCACTGTAATCATGCTTCAAATTATAACATATATATCAAACCTAATAAGAGACAAAACAAATGATATAGTAGACAATGTTGGTAAATGGAGTACCCGGCGGTAAGCGTAGGTTGAGTAGCTGGAATCAGTTCTTGGATATAATTTTCAAACCCTCCTTTATTTCTGCTTGAAAGGCATTTACTGAAGTGTGGAAACATCCACAAAAGTACACTGCTTGATGAAGAATGATGCTTGACAGAAAATCATGTATGACGTTAGCTGTCATAACAAACCGATCCACAACCTGCTTTAAATTAGGACCGTTCCAATGCTCACGATGCAAATTAGAACATGTTTAATAAACAGACTGTTCTTTCATGAAATGCATATCTTAATTATGCAGTATGGTAATTTGCGTTCATCCACATGATCCTCTGATGGAAGTGTGGCTGTTATGCATTCCTATATGACAACAGGTAGACTATACTATGTCAAAGAAAATTAATTAGCTTCTCAGTATTTTTCTTCACGGTATTGTATTTGCCTCGCATATATTTTTACATTATTTTATTTAACACTGCGTTCCTTTGCATCACATTACCATTCAGCGCCATTGTTGACATTTTAAAATGTTGTAAGTGTTTTGTTTGTGTAGTCAATGTTCATGTTTTAAAGCTCATTAACAATATTGGCCATGCTACATTATCACTGTTCATAGCAATAGGAAGCAGGCTCACAGCACGGGCTCGGCGAATAAGCCCCGAAAAACACACTGATAAGATAAATATTTCAACGTCATTTATACATACGGGTGAAAGGACCAGTCTGTATAGACAATACATTTCCAGACTGCTTAGGATTTACTTCAGTTCTCAAGGATTATCATAACCTTCATATTGGAGAAAGTATATTTAAGAATTATTTACCAAGTAACTACACAGGAAAGGATGAAAAAGAGCAAGCTTTATTCATCACAAGCCGAGGCAGCACCAGGATCCACCGCCTGGGACCTCCCTAGCCAAACCTCAATATTTCATGTGTACTGAATATTGAATCCCGGAAATGCTGATGTGCTTAAAGATAAATCACCACATCATCTTCCCCTCTTCATAAACGCATAACTTTAACATTAATGAAATACCACTTATGCATCAAATGTAATCCAACGCTTAAGTAAACAATGAGTAATAATGACACACTAGTGAAATGAATGTAGATGTTAAATTTACTTTAAGAATTCAGACAACACATTGACTTGGATAATTACTTTGGGGCAAACAACTAAAGAAGAGATAAATAAACAGGATGAAGAAAACTTTTGTTTTAATTTCCAAGAGATAGGTCTTGGCTACGAGGTGATCATGGGACCCTCCCTGTTCCTCAGAATCTCCCACTTCTTCACACACCATGCTTCATGTCATACCAATGCTTAGTTTTGCGCTGATAGGCTTTCATTTTGGGTCAAATCAAAGTATAAATTACCAGTTCATATTCTGTCAGAGGGTACCACGTCCTCAACCATGCTGGACTCATCTTAAATGCCTCTCATGACTTGGAAGGATTATTTACATTTGACACTGTTGGTACATGTACGTTGCGACCACATCATGAAATCAATCGCTTCAGATACATCAACCTTGTTTTTTATTGTCCATTGTACCCACTTAACCAGTGTTTGATAAATTTTCTCTACCAAACCGTTAGCTTTGGGGAGATGCAGAGCAATCCTCCTGTGCATGATGCTTTATTTGTTCAGGAAATCACTCATCTTTTTAGATACAAGCTGAAACCTGTTGTCTGACACCAGATCCTTAGGAAAACCTTTCCTCAGAAAGGTCTTCTCAAAGATTTGATGCCATACTTGGTACTGGGTTCATCAATAAATTCAATAAATTCAACTTCCCACCAATATATATACTAATCAACCACTACAATAGTAAACTTATGATTAAATGATAGGTCACTGAAAAGGCCAATAAAAGCACCAGCTAATTTTGACCATGGTCCATTGGATAGCTCTATAGGCTGAAGTGGGAAAGTCTCAGGCCCATATTTATACTTTTTTTGCACCTCATTTGTGTCATTTTTTTACGCAAATGAGGCACAAACTTACAAAATACAATTGTATTTTGTAGGTTTGCGCTGTTTTTGCATAAAAAAATGATGCAAATGAGTCGCTATAAAAGTATAAATACGGGCCTCAGTTTTTAGACATTTGTCAATGCTGTGCAAATCACACTAGAACTGTCAGCTGACTAAATCCATTCTAGGCCACCAGTGCACAGAGTGTAATTTTCATTTTGGTACTGGTTTGACCTAATTGTAATTTGTTTTCCCTGCTTGAATTATCTTTTTCCTCAACACCACCAGAGGCATCAATTTGTCTCCCCTCATTAACATCTTGTTTTTCTCAAGGCACAATTCATCAGCTAATATAAAAAAGGGTTGTATGCTCCCATGTAGGGAGTTTTCATTTCAGCCACAATTGCATAATGTATTTTTTGATCAACTTAAAATGTTCATCTTGTAACAATGATTCAACCCATTCTTCTTCAATATAGCTTTTTTCCCCATACACATAAATAATAGCAATCAAACATTCCTCATCATCTTCCTCTTCTGGGACATTATATAAGCTAAGTGGAACAGGTGACTTTGAGAAATAATCCACTGTGATGTTCCTCCTTTTAGGGATATGCTATAGTTTTTAATTGTACTGTGAAGGTTTAGAACTTAATACTGGGTATGTGGTCTTTAAGAATACACTCATTCAGTGGGTCGTCTGTTATGAGTGTGAATTTCTTGCCTCACAAAAAACGTGTGAATCACTCCCCCATCCAACAAGAAATCAACAATCTTACAATAAATGAAATAAATGTCATTATCCTGCAGTTCCCTTGACAAAAAACCCGTTGTTCTCTCACCTTAGTTCCTACCATGTGATTAAGCACTCTTTAGTAGGATCAAAATGTGCTAGTGCTTTGGCCAAGACAGTGTCTTTCTATAGTGTTGTAGTGTTTAGAGCTGTGGTGAAAGGCAATCATTACCAAATTGTACTGAGAATCTCACCACACAAACGGAAGTAGAAGACAGGCATTATTCACCACAAGCCCAGGCAACACCAGGATTCAACTACCTGGAACTTACTTGGCTAAAAAAAACTTAACATTCCATACTGCAGTGTGCAAAGACACATCATCATAATATACTATTAGGCTGGATGGCCCACCAGATCAAGGCTTCTCATTCGTGCTGCTGAAGCTTCAACTGAAACCCTGTGTTTCCCCACCACTAAATAGGCGGAGGAACAAGGAGTTTGATGATGTGGGAGCAGCAATGAATTATGGCACTGCTCCCTCTCAGCCAAACTCTAGAAGATCTCCTTAGTTCTTATGTTTGCTTTTCAGGACCTAAAGAAATGTCTATTGTAATTAAGCTGCATGCATTTAAAATTGTCTTGAGGAATTTGTCTTTTGTCTGAGCTTTATACCAATAAAAACTAAAGAATATATCAAAGTATTTTTCAATTTTTACAGATGTAAAAGAATAAAATAAGGTCAGGTGCTAGTGGGGTTTTTGGACAAAACATCTAGTTGTAAATATCGACAAGACAGAACTATCAAAAAAAAAAAGTATTGTAATGCAGAAATATCTTTGTCAAGAATATCACTTTTTCAGGTAAGTATTATTGTTAAGCCTAATGTTGTTTTAAATATTGTTTTTAATAATACAGTTGTAAATAAGATGTTTTAATTAATTTAACGTGCCTTAATTTATATATTAATTTTATGTGTTAGCAGTGTTTGTATAATTGTTATTACTTTTAATAAATATAGTTTGTAATTTTAAGTGAGTTCAAATTTTTTATATAATTTATAAATTAATAGTCATTTATAGTTTCATATTTGGCTGTTGGGATTGCAGTGGAATAGGGTGGAAAGTTAATTAAGTAATAATTAATTAATTAATTTATAGTTTAGGTAAGACTGTGATTGATATTCATTATGCATGTTATGTGATGTTGATTTTTTGTACTTTCTTTTTAGGTGTGGGTTGCTAAGTTTTTTATGAGTATAGATATTGGAACTTAATAAGGTAATAATTATTTATCAATTCATTTATAATGTATTATTATTGAATTGACTATTAATTATATAAATTGTGCAATAGTCATACACTGTAGTTATATTTTAGGTGCAGACTGCTGGGTTTGTAGGGCTATAGGGTGGGAAGTTAACTAAGTAATAATTAAACAATTCATAATTTATTAAGTATTTAATTGAATACTAATAATAAGATGTATTTATTATTGCTTTTTTTAGTTTTATTTTAGGTGTGGGTTGGTAGGTTTATAGGAGTATATTTTAGAATGTTAAGTAATAATTAAAAAATAATTATTGATGTATATTAAAAAATGTAATCGATTCATAATTATATAAATTGTTTAATAATGATATACTTTAATTATATTTATGTGGTAGATTCTGGGATTTTAGGGCTGCACAGAGGGATGGCGATTATTTAATGCTTAATCAACAATGAACTGCTAATTTTGAATTAATTATGTAATTGTTTATCAATTATGTAAATTGTGTTATACTTATTTATTTTCATTATATTTTAGGTGTGGGTTGCTAGGTTTGTATGGGTATGGGGTTGAACGTCCATTAAGTAATAAATAGGCTTTTTAGTTGAAAATTAATTATTACACTGTTTATGCATTTTGTAAATTGGATAATTGTTGTTTATTTTTAAAATGTATATATAAAGTTTTGTAATTGTATTTATACAGCATGTACTAATCCTGACGAGGCGCTGATACTCTTTTTGGTGAGAAGCTACATCTCTGTAATCCAAAAGGATAAGTGGTGGATTAGTATAGGGAAATATGAGTTAAATTGAGCGGGAACATGTGAGTCTGTTTGTTGGATTGAATAGAATGATTGAGAGATAGAAGAGGGAAACACCTAGAAAGTGTTAATTGGGAGGTCATAGTGCTAAAATGAGGTTTGGGATGAGTAAAAGCAGAGATGGAGGAGGGAAGAGCCTGTAGCAAATGATCGGAGAGATTCTAGTAGTAAAATAAAGTTTGGGATGAGTCAAAGTTGTGATACATGAGGGAAGAATTTTGAACTGTTGTTTGGGAGATCTAGTAGTAAAATGAGGCTTGTGGTGAGCCACGGGAGATAGTGGAGGAAATAGTCTAGAAAGGGTGATTTTGGAGATCATAGTAGTAGTATGAGGTTTGGGGTGAGTCAGAGAGTGGAGATAGAGGATAGATTGAGAGAGATATAGGGTGAGACAGAGTAGTGCATGGAAAGAGTGAAAGTTTTTCATTTTTCTCTTCTACAGTAGGAGTAAAGTGATAACTATATAGATACATGGCTATATAAGAAGGGTATATATATGTATAAGGAAGATAGTATATGGAGATTTAAAGTTGTATTTTATAAATGCAGACTTTCAAGTGATGCCATACTTGAAGGTAATTTACTTGTGTATTTTTTATAACTATGTTTTATTTATTTACTCCTTTTTTGAAAATGTATTTTCCTCAATATTTCAATAGTGAAGTGCTTGTAGATAAATAGTTCTGATAATATTTACCTATTGTAATGGATAAAAAAAAGAGACCCATAGGAATCTAATCAAACAACTTATATTAAAAACTATATATATATATACCAGCTGGTATTGAATGATGTGCAGCCCTTGGTGTGCGATTTAAATACACCATTTTTCTGGATATTTTTGTTCCGCGTTATGTCTGGTTCACGGTAGGGCTAGCACGCCGCTTGGAGTGCGCGTGATACAACGTTACCAGACTTGCTTTCAAAGGAGGATTCTTCACGCTGCACCGCGTCGTTTGGATACATAGTAGCTCCCCCGTAGAGATTGCTGTTGCCATCGTAGCAAATCTTTCCCCCTTGGAGGTAAGGAGGATTGGTGCCGGGGGTAGCCGAGATTCATTCATTGGATGTATTACGACGCTCGACTCGGATAGACTAGTATAGTCGTACATCCGAATCATTCATTTGAACTGTGTCATATTGCACAGATTTTTTCTGTGTAACCAGCGCTGCGAAATACGAACCACTAACGTACATCGGCGTGCTTTGTGTTTCTTTGAATTTTTCACACACGCTGTCCGTATAGTAACGGTCCGGCATTTGAGTTTGGTTGAACTCTATTTATTTTTGTTTTGGATTCTAATTTTTGAATGAAGCGTTTGATTTTTTCTTTCTTCTTCGTTTTTCTATCTGGAACTCTGTATTGGGACTGATTCTGAATAGACAACGGTTTTTTCACATATTTTTACACTGGTAATCTGGTACAATTTTTTGGACTCATTTTATCAGTTTTTGAATTGTTTAATGCATCATGGCGAATCGGAAAGCCCTGTGGGAAAAAGCTGCCACTACTCTATTTGATAATGTCTCTGGAACCTCAATGCCTTCGGACTTATCTACACGCACAGCAACCACCATTATTTCTGAACTAGAAAAGGCAAGAATCTTAGAATTAAAAAAATGGTGGGAAATGACCTCATTGACCAAATATATACAAAATGGTCGTGTGCCACGAGGTCTCAGAATTCTAATATTGCCTACCCTGGGTGATATAGATCCTGATCTTCTAGAACAATGGAGAGCGCATACATCTGAATGCTCAGTTAAATTGATGGACACTTTGATTATTCAATCAAAACGTCGTATGAAAGAACAAACCCATAAAATTGAACTTCTTACTAAAGAACTAGAAAAAATGGGTACCTCCTCAGAAATACAACAATTGTTAATGAAGATGGAAGAACGTATAACTAAAAAAGAGGATGAAATCAAGCTCCGCAAGGCCTCTAAATTCAATAGAGACAAGAAAGATTATGAAATAGGTAGAATTTATACATTTGCTCGTAAATATAATACACTTAGAGCACAAGACAAAGTTATGATGATGGACAGTCCTAATATAACAACTAATACAGCAGAAGACAGCTCGGATTTGAGCTCATCAGCTGACGAAGCTTCTGCTAATAAACTGGATTTTCACGGGGAAATGAGACTACTACGATCAATCACACCACAATCAAACAGAGGTCGAGGACGAAGTCGAGGAGGTTCAAGACGCGGAGGGGGAAGAGGCAGAAATCACAAATATCAAGACTAGAGAGGACCTTTCGATCTGACAATTCCAATATCATTGTAAATATCTCTAAAGTACAGCTCACCTCTAATCAGGAGCGAATTCTAAATTTAGGATTAAGTTTTTGTCCTGATAATCATTGGGATTATGTTGACACCAGAATAGAATTGTATAAATATACACGTAAGTTGCGGCTGTTGAAATAATTTTCCAAGACAACACAGGCCACTACATCTTGTTCCAACATTAATGTAGACACTTTATCTGGCTTTCATGTCAATGAAGCGCCTGATTTAGTAGAAATTGGCAGGTTGGGTTGTTTGGATGATGTTAGCAATGATATAGGTGAAGACAATAACACTTTGACTGATATGGGATTTGTTACTAATAAAACCGTTGCCAGTAGGCTTAAGCCCTCCAGCAGATTTAATCCTCAATTACCGACTGGTAATATGATTGATTTGTTCTATGAATTGGTAGTTGATGACGTTGATCGGTTTCGGAATGATTGGAAAAGGGTTAAAATGAAAAAAGCCCAAAGAGTGAATTTCTCAGCCTCAGATTGGAAAGATCTAAATGAGCTTAAATCCAATAACACAATTATCATCAAACCCTCCGATAAAGGAGGGAATATTGTTATTATGGATATTAATAGCTATATGAAGGAGGCTAATCATCAACTTTCCAATAAACAACATTATCAAAAACTAACTACTAATCCTACTATTGAATATCAAACCATCTACTGGGAGATGCTTGATAGCTGGCACACTAAAGGGCTAATTGACCAAAATGAATATCTTTATCTCAAAGTTTTGTTTCCCAGAATCCCTTGTATTTACTTTCTACCAAAGATTCATTAAAATACAAAACATCCTCCTGGTCGACCTATAGTGAGTATGAACTCATCCCTATTAGAAAATACCTCCCGTTTCTTGGACCTTTTCTTATGTCCTTTTGTCACCGAATTGCCGTCTTATCTTCGAGACACCAATGACTTTCTTGCTAAGATTCACAATGTTCCATGGCAACCCAACTATCTATTGGTAACCATGGATGTGACTGCATTATACACTTCCATCAAGCATGAATTTGGCATTCAAGCATGTTGTCACTTCTTGGGCACTCGTAAAATTGAATTTCTTCAACATACTAACATGCTAATTAGCATGTTAAGATTTTGCCTCACCCACAACGCCTTTCTATTTGACAATCAACATTACTTGCAGAAACAAGGGACTGCAATGGGAGCTTCATTTGCTCCCACGTACGCCAACCTTTACATGGGCTGGTGGGAAAAGGAGATAGCTTGGGCTGACTCTAATGGTAAATACATGGAACAAGTGATACTATGGGTCAGATATATTGATGATCTCTTTCTTATCTGGGATGGTGACGAGATTTCTCTCAAACAATATGTTGATATCTTGAACAACAATGAGCTGAACATTCACTTAGACTTGAAATATAGTGCACAAACTATAGAATTTCTTGATGTCCAGATCTCTATTGAAAAAGATGTCTTACAGACAACCATTTTCCGTAAACCAACAGCCTGTAATTCAATCTTGCATGGCAATAGTGGTCATCCAAAAGCTTTGAAATGGAGTATTCCATATAGTCAATTTTTACGGGCTCGTAGAATCTGTTCTAATGATGATTGCTTCAAGACTGAAATCATGACGATGACACAGAGATTTTTAGAGAGAGGATATCCTTTGAAGATCCTTAAAGATGCACACTTGAGGGTCTTGAATATGTCTCGAGAAAAATTGCTTTTCAAGCCTGATAACATTCATAATCAAGATCAAAATAAGGTATCATCACCTATACTGTTCTTAGAGTTTAATTCTCAACATTCGCATTTAAATAATATCATACAGAAAAATTGGCATGTTTTGAGACATGATTCTGCCATCAAGGACAATATAGGTCCACATCCATGTATCACATATCGCAAAACTCAATCTTTGGGTAACCATCTTACCAGAAGCCTATTTCGGAGTCCCAAAACTAATATGTCATGGTTGGCTAAAAAAAGCTTGGGCTTTTGGAAATGTGGACATTGTAAATCTTGTTTGTATGCACAGAATACTCAGACATACACCACGTTCGAAGGAAAAATTTGTGACATAACTGAACGTATCACATGCGAAACTGAATACGTTGTATATGTCATTGAATGTGGGTGTCGCAAAAAATATGTGGGCAGTACCATTCATAAACTGAAAGTCAGGTTCCTGCAACATCTCAGAGCCATTAAGAATCATGATCCATCTTATCCTTTAGCTAAACACTTTTGGGATGTACATGAAGGTAACTGTAGTTCCCTAGCATTTTATGGTGTTAAAACCATTGCGGCCCATCCCCGAGGAGGCAATAGAATTGCACATTTGAGACAAATGGAGTCCAAAACTATTTTACTTTTAGGTACAGAACACCCTTGGGGTCACAACTTGGACGCAGAGCTTCATGTACATCTGTAAGTTTTTAGATTTTCCCATACAGATATATACACATTTTTTCACATTTTCTCACACATAGATTTTGTCCAATAGAAAACATTAAATGAAATTGATGACTTTTTTAGAATATTGTGTTTTGTTAGGATCCTTACTGATTGACTTTATCATTATTGTTATTATTATTATTATTAGCATGTTGCCAGATTGAAACTTAGTGTATTTTGATAATAATTTTTTATTAATAATTTATTCACTTTTAGGGTGTTATACTCACCTATTTTATTCCTATACTGTTGCATAGGTCCTTGGGGAGGATAGCGGCGCACATATACATTCTCCTGTTGCTGAATCTGTGGGGTTTATTTACAATTTCCTAATCGATAACAATTTGACCTATGATATGGATCTATTAATTAATCTCTTCAGATTCCTTTTAGAATATATTAATTTATAGGACTATGACTAATTTAATGAATTATGATGATGAATATCCATTTATTTATTTATTCCACGTTGAAATCGCTTTTACCTGTATTTTATTTTGTATTTTTAGAATTGACTGAATTTACTCTATTTATTTGTCATCATTTGTCATCTATTTATAGCCTGTATATGAAGTGGATGTATTGCAATCAATTGGCAGTACATATATTTATATATTCATATATTTATATTATTAATTAATTACATTTATATATCAGGCTTTTAAAATTAAAACTAAAATCAAAATCAAAATTAAAATTATTAGGTATAAGTGGGCAATATGTGGACATCAAGAGTAAAAGGAAAAAGGAAAAATGAAAATTGAAAAATAGAAAGAGAGAAAAAAATAGCATACATGGGATTTGTTTTGTATTCAAGAATTGTAGACTGTGATTACAATTAATTAATTTTTTAGTGTTCACAGGTGACCAGACTATATTTGTGATAATGTATTATAATATGAGAGAAATATATAATGTCACATTTTTAGTTCATAGTTTATTTCAAAACATGCACAGGATTAGGAGTTTCTCATTTTGAAGTTAAAATTGTGACGTTATAAAATGGCCGCTCCATTTGCACTTCTCTTGAGCTATGCAATGAACATCAAAGAAGGACTATATGGTTTAAATAGTTGAGTGTAAAATGTCTGCCAATGTCCTGTTGAAGGCTTCGGCCGAAACGCGTAGACATTTGGTTGGGACAGCGTGTGTGTCTTTTGAATGGTGGGCACATTGTCGATCTTTTTTTTGTGCTTTTTGTACCAACTTTTGCTGGTGTGATTTACCTGCAATCTAATCTTTTTTCAATAAATAGCAGCCGATGAATTTATCGATAATAAGTGGTTTTTTGAGTATTTTACCAGCTGGTATTGAATGATGTGCAGCCCTTGGTGTGCGATTTAAATACACCATTTTTCTGGATATAAATATATATATATATATATATATACATTCACTAAAAAACTAAGGTTACATGGACTTTATAGTTAGGTTCTGTATATACTCATCAAAATCATAAAAATGTAGCAGTTATAGTTAGAGTTCTTTCAAGTAACTATGACCCACACCCTAAGGTAACTATAATTTGTGCCCTCAGCATGCACAGTTGCGTGATCAATAATTTTATTGCAAATGTTGCAGTAATAATATGAAAGATTGGATAGAAGATGTCATCAATTATATAACATGTGGGGTAATTAACTGTGCATAGCAAAGGCACGAGTTATATATAGGTGCAAATTATCGCCCGTATTTATACCTTTTTAGTGCTGCATTTGCATTGCTTTTTGACTCAAAAGCAGCGCAAACTTACAAAATACAATTGAATTATGCAAGTTTGCACCGCTTTTGCGTCAAAATATGATGCAAACGCAGCGCTAAAAAGTATAAATGAGGGCCTATGTGTTTACAAATATGTGCGATATTTGTGAAAATTCATGAATTCACTAATTCCTTCACTCATACATGCACGCGGAGATTCATGTGTCCACTCATTCAGACACTCATACATCCCCTCACACCCACTCTGACTAACACACCCACTTTCAGACCCACTCAAACACTCACACATCCACTTATAGATTACCTGACAGAGACAGGCCCTGTGTCCAACCTGCGCTGCCCACAGCCAAAGGACGTGTATGGCGTGGGGTTGGATGGTTATAAGGGCTTGGATGCAAGGAGTGGCTGCAGGCGAGGCCATGAGACCAATCCCCGCTGCACGAAGCGGAATAACTTATAGTAATTAAAATTGCTTTGCGTTGAAAAACCATTGAAATTCACTGCAAAAAACAAATGTTATGGGGACGTTTTAGTTAGGTTCTGAATTTACTCTTACAAAACCATAGAAATTCAGCAGTTATAGTTAGAGTTCTTCTAAGTAACTATAACTTGCGCACTAAGGTAACTATAATTCACGCCTTCACCATGCACAGCTAATTACTATACATATTATATCATTGATGAAATCTTGTATGGCATCTTTGATATTATCACTGCAACATTTGTAGGAAAATCATTGATAAGAAAACTGTACATGGCAAGGCCACGTGTTATAGGGGCATATTTATGAAAATTGACGCACAACTACGCTAGCGCAGCTGTGCATCATTTTATTAACACAAGCTAGCGTAATTCCTTCGTACCATCCTGTACAGTGCCATAAGGACAAATTACATTATAGCTGCAATTGCAAGAGAAGGTAGAATCATCAGGCCAGGAGAGACCCCAGGGAGACCCCAAACACCCAGGTACCAGCCAGAAGAGCACAGGAGAAGAGAAAGTGCAAGTGTCGCTTTAACGAGGAGGACCATGACATCCTGGTCAGAGAGGTGAAGGAGCTCCAATATCAGCTACTCGTCACCTCCAAATTGCAGTTGGTTGGAGATCTGCAATATGGCAGCAAATAGTGGACACGATAAACAGTGTCGCTGAGGTGAGGAGGACTGTCACTAAGGGCAAGAAGCGCTGGCACGATTGCAAGCGCAGGACTAAGGAGAAACTTGCCAGGAACCGTAAGGCAGCACTGCAGACTGGAGATGGAGTTCTGCACCACAGGAGGACCCAGATGATCTGGAGGAGATGGTTGCAGTGATCATCCCTAAGGAGCTGGTCACTAGGATCGCAGTACAGGACAGCGCAGAATACCAGGAATCACCACAAATGCAGGGTAAGTTGGAGGGGGAATATCTGGAACTAAACTAATGGCAGAAGTGGGAGGCACATAGGACACACTCGATGAATGCTAAAGAGTTGCATTGGGACACATAGGCCCTGAATCAAGGCACACCATCCTCACTGAAGCCACACAAGTTCTGACGCTTTGGTTGTGCCTCGCACACATACATATACACAACATCAACATAGGCCACTCACTATGCCTTATCTTCACCATGTAACTAAGCACCACATTGCCTGGTAGGCACGTGCAAATAGTGTGGCTATTGTGAGAAAGTAGCCTCTTGGTTACCCCCATTTTTGTTTAGCCTGTTTGTCAGTGTTTGTCAGTGTGTTTCTCACTGTCTCACTTGGATCCTGCTAGTCAGGACCCCAGTGTTCATAGTTTGTGGCCTACATGTCAGTATGTTTTATTGTTTTGTCAGTGTGCTTGACTGTGTCACTGGAGTCCTCCTAACCAGAACTCCAGTGCTTATACTCTCTCTGATTCCAAATTTGTACTTACATACTGGTAACTCAGTATTCCACTCCAAATTGGCATACTGGACCCCCTTAGAAGTCCCTAGTATATGGCTCCTAGGTACCCACAGCATCGGGGTTCCAGGAGATCCTTATGGGCTGCAGCATTTCTTTTGTCACCCATAAGGAGCTCATACAAACACTTCTTCAGGTCTGCCATTGCAGCCTGAGTAAAACAATTTAAGCACTATTTCACAGCACTTTTATCTGCACTAGCTCACTTATAGGTCACCTATATATCTAACCTTCAAACCCTGAAGGCTAGGTGCATATTACCTGTTTGTGAGGGCCCATTTTCCAGGACTTCGTGAGTGCTGGAATGCCATTATAAGTGTGCACTTCATATAGGTCATTACATATATGTAGCTTCACAATGATAGCTCCTAATATGGCCATGTGAGGTGTCTATGAACTAGAAATTGTGCCCCCAATCTGATTCTGGTATTGGGGGGGGCAATTCCATGCACCCTGGGGGCTCCACCATGGACCCCCAATGCTGCCATACCAGCCTTCTGAGATTTTCACTGCAGCACCAGCTGCTGCCACCTCACAGACAGGCTTCTGCACTCCTGGGGCTTGAGCAGCTCAATCTCAGGAAGGCAGAACAATCCATTTCCTTTAGGAGAGGGGTGTTACACCCTCTTCCGTTGGAAATAGGTGTTACAGGCATGGGAGGAGTTTCTTCCCAGAGCCTCTGGAAGTGCTTTGAAGGGCACAGGTGGTGCCCTTCTTGCATAATCCAGTCTATATCTGTTCAGGGACTCCCAGTTCCTGCTCTGGCACAAAACCTTCCATCACCACTACAGGGGTGGTGCCCAGAGCTCCTCTAGGGTGTCCCTGGTTTCTGCCATCTTGTTTTCAGGAAGGTCAGGGAACTCTGGGAGCATCTGAGTGGCCAGTGCCAGCAGGTGATGTCAGAGACCCCTCCTGATAGGTCCATACCTAGTTAGGTGACCAATGCCTCTCTGAGGGCTATTTAGGGTCTCTCCAGTTTTGCAAGATTCCAGCAGTACTCCTCTGCATCCTCTGCTTCACCTCAACCGCAGAACTGCACCAGGAACTGTACAACTGCTACAAAGTATCCAAGAAGACTACTGTAACCCTGTAACTTCAGCTCCTAACAGCAACTGAAACAGTTTCCAGGTTGTGCACGCTGTAAGGACAGCCTGTCTTCAGCCTGCACCAGAAGGACCAAAGGAATCTCAGTGGAGTGATAGAGTCACTTCCCTGCTTCAGTAGGCACCTCTCTGCAGCAACAACTGGTACTCTGGGACTCCTCTCCTGTCGACGAGCTTGATCCCTGGAACACAGGTGGTAGACCGAAGTGATAGTGACTGTCCAATGGTCCAGCTCTCCAAATTTGGTGGAGGTAAGGGCTTTCCTCCCCGAACCAGACAGTACCCCTGTGTACCGCGTGATTTGCAACTCATATGGCTTCTGTGTGCTTCTCCAAGAAATCCTTTGTGCACAGCTTAGTCCAGGTCCCTGGCACTCTATGCTGCCTGGTCTACTGAGGGCTCTCTGAAGTGCTGAGAGCCCCCTCTGTCTCCTCAGTCCGAGTTGAGACCTGCAGCCCCTTCTGGGCCCAGGTAGTGCCTTTTCACCCCAACTACGACATTTGCTTGTTGGTGGAATCCAACAACAAAAACCAGCCTGCATTCTTCTACTCAACATGGGACATCTCTTGCACCAAGCAGGAACCCGCAGATCTCTTCTTTGGTGCATTTCTGAGTTTTTCTTCCAACCGGAGAATCCACTTTTGCACCTTCATCCGTGTTAGCAGGGGCTCCTGTTCTTCCTGGACTCTTCATCTGTTCTTGGACTTGGTCTCCCCTCTCCACAGATCTTCAGGTCGAGGAATCCATTGTTGGTGTCTTGCAATCTTGCTTGGGTTTTGCATAATCCTTTACCACAACTCCTAGTGTGTTCTCCGGAAACATGTTGTACTTTACTCCTGGTTTCCTGGGTTCTGGGGTGGGGTACTTTACTTACTTTTGGTGTTTTCTTACACTCCCAGCACCCCTCTACACACTCCTCTTGCCTAGGTGGGAAACCAACTTTTGCATTCCGACTTTTGCATTCCACTATTTTAGTGTATGGTTTGTGTTGCCCCTAGGCCCATTCTAGCCTATGGTGATTTTCACTGTTTGCACCATTGTAGAACTGTTTACTTACCTGATTTTGGTTACTAGATTTTGTGTATAATACTTGCCTCCTACAGGAGTATAGCCTCTAAGATATTTTTGGCCATGTTTCACTAAAATAAAGTACATTGATTTTTGGTAACACTGAGTTTGGTCTTTCTTGTGTGAAAGTACTGTGTGACTACAGTGGTATTGCAAGAGCTTTGCATGTATCCTAGTTCAGCCATGGCTGCTCTGCCCACAGCTACTTCTAGACAGCCTGGCTTCTAGACACTGCCTACATTGCATTAATAAGGAATAACTGGACCTGCTATAAGGTGTAAGTACCGTAGGTACCCACTACAAACCAGGCCAGCCTCCTACATTCATTACAACACCCATTGCATATAGTTAAAGCTCCTGTTCCAACTCACATAACACATCAGAGACCTGGACAGAAGTCCATACCACCCCAGGGGTGGTGTCTCTGGCCAAAATGCTTCTCTTCCTCAATTTCGCATTGCCTTTACTCATGTGTGCTGCATCCATCTTGCAGCACATATTGCAATTACATCTCTGCAAAAAAATGTTTACTTGTGCTGGAAGGGACACCTCCCTGCACATGAACAAATCATCACTTCAAGGCAGCCCCCCCATCATCATGCTGCAACAATGCCTGTGTTGGTGCAGGGAGCACTAATCTGGGCAGAAACAGTGGGCATAGGAGGCCTGTATTGTATACAGGTAAATATGGCACATCCCTGTGTTTCAAAACTGCTGCAATGTACTGCAACACATCTTGTAGCTGAACAGAGCCATGCCAAATGAGGAAATATATGCCCTAAAGCTTGCAACCTGTGGAACACAACCAATACAGGCTGAACCCACAACAACTCACACACAACCATATGCGTCATATGGGGATGGCCATAAAATAACCCATTGTGCATGTATGTAAACATCATGTGTGCAGCTGAACAAGTGGCTGCAATCTCACCATTTGACAAGTAGAGCTAGAGCAAACAGTAAATAATGGTGCGTGCTGCTGTGCAAAATTAGGCAGCATCACACATCATAATTTTAAAAAGCCAGGGATGCACCATATACATAAGAATACACCGCACCCCTGTATACCTCTCTTCCCAAGTGGAGATCCGATGTTGTCAGGAGGCATCTCAAGACATGGCTGTTTGAGCAGTAGCAGCCCCCCCTCAGCGCCTTGAGACACTCATGGGTGAGTAGTGTGCTTTACAAATTCTCTGATTGATTGATTGACTGATTGTGCCAGTGCGCCCATCCTTGCACCATAGTGCAAGGATGGCTGCATCAAGGGGGAAAATGTTTATGTGCAGAAAGGAACACCGTCCTGCACAACCACAACCTTAAAGTGCGATTTGCTCTTACTCTGTGTGCTGCATAAATCAGCACATGTAGCGAAAGCAATAAATGTAGTACAAATGTAACTCCAAGATTTTGTCAAGCTAAACCCACCCCTGGGCTGATGTGAGATATTGGCCCAATAGTCAAAAATCTGAGCAGTGTCAAAACGCAATGGGTGTTGCTGTGGTCTGCTCACTGCAACACCTATTGCACACACCTTCCATGCAAAGTATTGGGTGTGAAGGGCCATATATACAAAGTGGCATCAAGACACAAAAAGTGGCTTCAAGCCACCTAGTACATACAGGACAGGACATTGTGCCACCTGAGCCTCACCAAACGTTACACTCAGGTGGCATTTGGGGAACCTACATATGCCCCAAAATACCTAGGGGCATATTCATGAGCCCCAAGCACCACCAGAGCAACATTTTTTGTGATGCTCTGGTGGCGCAATGCCCTGTGTCGTATTTACAGGGTGGTGTTAGGCTGCTTTTTGTGCCTTAACGCCACTCTGTCAATACAGCCCCTTGCTTTTCTATGTGTGCAGAATGCAGAACACATAGAAAAGCAAAAAACAAGGAGAAATAAAAGTATTCCTCCTTGTTGCGCCTTGCTGACGCCATCCCTGGGGTGGCGTTAGATATTGGGGCTGCCTCAGGTTTACGAATATTCATAAATCTGAGGTGAGTCAAAATGCAATGGGTATTGCTGTGGCGTGCCCACAGCAGCACTCATTGCACGTCTCTTCCATGCAAAGGGATGCTTGTGAAGGAGTTGTATTTACAGGGTGGCATTAAGCTGCAAAAAGTGGCTTAACGCTACCTTGTAAATGCAGAGTAGGGTATAATGCCACCAGAGCGTCATGAAAAGTGATGCTCCCGTGGCACTAGGGCTCATAAATATGCCCTCAGGTAAGCACATAGCATTCACATCATATCAATATGTGATGTGACTTACATCACTCACAAATACCATGGTGGCAGGACCATGTTGTGAAAACTGCTTGAGATTAGGTGTGGGAAGAATAATAGAATTTTCACACAACCATCTGGAGGTTAGTAGTCTACTAACTGTGTATACTACTGATTGTTGTGCACCACAATATGGCTCCTTCAGTACTACAGACTCATTATATCTGAAGGGTACTGATGCTCTTGCTACGTATATGTCTCCTAATAAGCCACCTACAGACCTCTGCAGATATCACCCACATCTTGGCAGTAAGTGTAAGCTATGTGTGGCACACTGTGCCGACAATGGTGCTGTGACAAAGTGGTTGTAAACAGGCATGCAATGTACATAAACAGCTGCCCTGAGACCTATCATGGTAGACACAAATGACTAACTGGCCAGCCATAACTATTCCAATTTCACACAATTTCATGCCAGCACATGTTGCCCCTTGAACTACATGCAAGCCATTCTCATTGCACAACATTCCAACATACATTATGTCATCATCCATTCTCCAATGATATCAGATGATTAGTCAGGCAATACCATCTTTCAAAGCATTCCACTTCACTGACCAGACTGACTCACACCAAACCCTTGATTAGCACCCATGACACACAAGATGACACTTACTGGATGCATTGGGGTCCTCAAATCGTGCAACCTCTCCTACGATGTAGGGTACAGGTCAACCTGCAAGACATGGATGGAAAACATTGCTTAGTGTAATTTGTACATTTCAGTTAATGGGTGGCATTGTATACTGTTAACTTGTTAGGCTGAGTGAGCAATTCATCCTAGTGGTAGAGCAGAGCAACTGACATACATCTATGATCATTCAATCCTACATTGATAGATAATGTAGACCTACACACCTACCAACCATCACTGTCCTTGACACTCCTGTGGTGCTTCTCACTGCACCATTAATACATGGCATTGTCATAAAGGTGTCTTTTAGCTCTCCACCTCCATGACCATATGGGACTGCTTGACACTGTATATTGCATCTGAGGGGCACTCAGTGGTTGTGGCAGTGGCTGTCCCATTGTAACACCCATAGCATTTGAGCCTGCCTCAGATGTTGTAGACATCTACCTCATTGTCCCATCTAACTGACAAACTACTGCCCAGGGGTTGTGTGTCTATTCCAAGGTGTTGAGGAATGATGTGATACATTCTTCAGTGAAGTTAGTAATATGTGTGTGCCATCACAAGGCACACACATGAGCAATAATGCTATGGGAGTATACCGATGTGATGATAGTTGTACCTACTTGCACATTGACGGATTTAATTCATGGATCTATGGCCAATAGTGTGTGAATAGCCATTGTTGCCATGGAATACAATTATTTGTCAAGGGAGGGATAAGAACATGGGCATAGAAAATGCCTGAACACACATCACTTGCTCTGTGGTCCAAGGATGCATTTGTTGGTGCAGGTTACTGAGTAATGTGCCAGTGATGGAGGAGATGCAGGGCAGCCCCATACTGTTAGTGATAAGTGTCGAGCCTGTGGAACTGACTCTGTGCATGTGTATGGTAAAAGATATAGTATACGGTGTATGTGATACACAAGCAACTGGAACAGGGAAGTGCAAGTAGTCTGGACCCAGTGCATGGTCAAGCTCCCTTACATGGCCTTGTCCAATAATAAAAAGGGGCCAAAAGACAAAAGAACAACAGGGGTGTAGCACCAATTGCATCTATACAATCCTTGTGGCTCTCAGTACACCCCTTACCCCCGCCACGTGCGCTCCTAATGAGAGTTAAGGCACAGCATGATGCAGGTAGGGTCCAACTGCATCTATTTATGTGTAGCTAAATGATGTACTCAGCAGGAGATGCAGCAGATCATCATGACTTCTGCTGAGTTAATTGGGGGCCCATTTCATACATTTCTATGCCCCCATATCACACCTGCTCTTAGCAGCCATTCAGAGGGCCCAAAAAATGTAAATAAGAGATTTCTCATCTTACTCATTGGCTTATACATATGCCACCCAAACAGGTTTTCGGACCCCCTCCATACATGATGCATGGTGCGGGCCTCATTTGGTGCTGCGCATTACCAAATTGCTCTGTGCATGCATCACAACACTTTGCAATGGTTGTGCTGGGAAAATGGTACATCTGCCCAGCATCAGCTTCATTATTGTAGATCTGACTTTCAGGCCTAAGGTGGCACTGGGACTCTCATACAGGTAGCATACAACATGTCCAAATCCACATGCATTACATGCAGCACCCGACCATATCTGCAAATGTCATGCACATGCAAAAGTAAGGATTTTGTATGGAAGTGTGAGACTTACCAGTCTCTTTACCCAGATGATCCAGTAGATCCTGATCTCTGGTAACCAGGTCTGCCCACCGATGCTTGAGTTGGTGTTTGTTCCTTCCACTTCCAAATATCCTTGTGAGGTGGTGGAGCTCCTTGCCGCACCGCAGCTGCTGTACATCTGTGGGGTATCCAGGTATAACACAGCCACCCAGTTGCAGCATCATAGGGAGGTAGTGCTGAACAAGCCAGAAGGACCCCCCAACTCATCCGCAGACATCTGCACCAACCTCCCTTTCCCAGACATAATGCAAATGCATTTCACCCCAAAAAAATACCTAACACCTAACCCAACTACCCCAACAACTGTACTACCCCAGACAAACACCCCACAATGCAGAGACAAATACAGTACACTTGCAATACAAAGACAAGTTTAAAGACAAATAAGAACAACGGCTACAGGACGCAGCACAATTAATACTACTAACAATCCAAACTCCCCAAATCTCCTACAGCACCAGCTCCACACTCCCTCACACAGTCACAGACAAAAAGACTGTGAAGTGAAAGTGAATTCACTGTACCATGTTTGCAGGCAGGATGTCCTGTTTCATCACTTCCTGGGTGTGTGCGTCACGTTTCCAGTCATGTGTTGATTATTTTGATGCATGACGGTCATGCATAGTTTTTCTCACCATTAACATGAAATTGGCTGTAGACGTGTGATAGACAATCAGGAGCTAGGCGTCTTTTAGCTTAGAGGTATTGTATGGAATATGTGTATGCATGAAAAATTTTGACGCAGGATGGTCATGCATGGTTTTGTCACCATGGTACCAGGCGTCATTTCATGAATGTTTCAATGTGGAGTTGAAGTGTTTGGATATTTTTTTTTGATGCATGATGAAATTGTGTGGATTTTTGCATTGTAGGCCTTCAGTGCACCCGGATTTACATAACATGTCACATGGGCTGTGCAACAATGTTGTATATGTGGTATGGCTACATGTGCATGACTGTACAGTAATGTCATTACAGTGAAATTGGTCTGTTGAACCTGCAGGATTGTTTATGAATCTGCCGCATGCGATTACTCATACCTTGTGCATATGTGCATGTTTAGCTACACTGTGTCAACATACATGTTGGCACATGTGTGTTATGTGTGTATATAGGTGTATGTGTACTAATTTGTGGGTGGACTACAATGTTATGTCTGAGATACTAATGTACACATACCTACAACACAATATATATGGTGGCCTCTGTCCAACACATGGTAAGGCATGTGACAACCATGACAATATGTACTGAGAGTATTCAGTGGACTTGGACTGCATTGACATCACGTAAACCATGACAATTTGTGGGTGCATGTGTGTCCACTCTGTAGTATGTTGTAATTTGACTTCATGTTGCTCCGCTATACGCGTGCCATTTGGTCCACCATGCATCTAAGTTGCAGGAGATGGTATGTCCACATGTACTAGTGAAGGTTGGTATATGCCGTGTGTGTTTATAGACATGTGTTGTGTAATTTATGTAACTTATGAAAACAGTTGTGTGTTCATGGGATGTGAAACCTCAAATTACTAACTTCCTGCATAGACACATGTTGGCATTTTACAAATGCGTGTGTAATCGCATCAGTGCCACCTATGTTTCCGAACACATGTGAAGGTAATTTCTTACTGTCACTGATCTTGTGATACCTATGCCATTATATTTGTGCTAGATTGCCTTTTGTGCAGAATCCATACACATTACCATGCCTGAGCCACTATAGTGTTACCTGTGTGCCGAGATATGTGGTAAATGTGTGCATGCCTCCAACTGGGCACTCACATCTTTCAACTTCATGTTTGTTATGACTGTCACATACAATGACATACCACTGTGTAACAGTGCTGCAATCTGACATAGAAGCCAGCCTACTCATCATCACCACTGTGTGGTTTGTATGGAAACACAAACCCATGGTTTCATGTGAAGGGGCAAGTTAATGGTGCTCCAGTGTACTCAGCACTCTGTGCACATGCATCAGGCCCCTGACAATGTCATAAATGCATGTACCCCGACCAGTGATATGTGGGTTTGTTGCGCAGGGACCTAGATTCTTCATGATTGCTACTCAGCAGAACTATGCACACTCCCCAGCAGACCTACACATGCACAATTGTGGTCATACAGACCAGCATATCTAATTTTCCTCTGCAGGACCTGATAGCAGCTTTCCCCTCTCATGTGCAGAGCTCGGGTACTTGCACACATAGGACATGTATCATTATGTTATGTCCTTAGTTAGCTTGTTTGGGCTTGTATATCTATTGTGACTTCAATTTTGGAAACATGCCAAGTTACAGATGGTGTTGTCTGTCACAGCCTCCTGTCATGGTGGCATGTGATGGGCAAATACCATAGTATGCTAGTTGCCAACATGACTGGGTTATGTACTGACCTGGCAACCCTCTCTGTCCATATGTTAAATGTTGACATGTAGACGTTGACATGTTGCATAGTCAGTGTTGGTCTATGTGTGTCCCTTCTCCATATATTCCTGCATTACTGGTAAGGCATGTATTGTTATCCACTATGTTCCCATTCTTTAGGATGCTTACACTTTGTACACATCTTCTACACAACATTGTCTGGTCATACAATGACGTGATGCAACAGGTGACTTGTGTAATTGGAAGATGTACACATCTCCTTCTCCTGGCTACTTGATATTTATGGTTCCATTGACAGTATTTTTAAGATGTAATGTAATGAGCTCCATACACACATGAAAATACTCCTGCCAGAGCACTTGTGTTGTCTCCATGTCACCTCCCTTGTTGTATTTGCAAGTATCTGTGGGTATCTAGAAGCTGTCCATCCAGAACCTCCATTGAACATGGGTATGCATTTCTTCCAGCATGCCACAATCTAGGTGAATGATATTGAGGTGGGAAATCATCTCAGTGTATTACTGTTCATTAGTTAATTGCAACATATATGGCTAGGTCAACTCCCACTCAGTTTGATGTTGTGTCTCAGATATTTTTCAACAATGCTGGACATAGTAGCACATCCCATCCCCTATTGCAATGTTGAAGGCCAAAACAAGTATGGGACAAATTGTAACTGTTGCTATCATGCACTTGTTCTGTCATGTGAGTGACAATGAGTGGTGTGTATTGCTTTGTGCTGTTTGATGTAGTTATGCACAGCATACTAGCTAAAAATGCTGACACGTCAAGAATTGTTGATACTGGCAAACCAGTTGCCACCTAGGACATACACCTGTACATCAGTCTGCACATGTTTGCCTGGATTTGCTCGAGGCATGTGTCAAGACAGCAGATTTGTGTGACAACATGGACATAGAGAGTAATAGACCCAAGTAAACATTTAGTGGTACACTGTCCAAATAAATCCATGGATCCTGAATATGGGTCATGTGTTTGGATAGTGATTTTGCACCCACAGCTGATTATTTCATCTGGCAACCAATTGTGCACTCCACAGCCAACGGATGTGTGCCATACGTGGGGTACAGTCCACCATGTGCCAGGGTTGTACTCAATGGCAGTGCCAGGACATAATCCCATGGATGTACTGTGCAGGTTCAGCATTGGACACTTGTTATAATCCCTGGATATTTACTGAATGTCCACAGTTGCCAATGATGTCCCATCCTTGTTACACATGTATGCAAGCTAAGCTGCTGTCACCATGAGTTGTGGCAGTGTTCTGTTCCTACATAACGTGATATCCATTTGCTGACAGCCCCTCCCTTATATGTCCCCCTTATATACATCTTGTTAGGCATGGTGTTATTGTGGTGAATGGGCTAGGTATTAGCACCTTGCCTACTTGACGGAACAATATATGTAGTGGTGCATGGATCTAGACCTTCAGGAGTCACACACCTGCAAATTGTGTGTCACTGATATGTGAGATGGAGGCAGTAGACCCTCTTACATCACAAACAATGTTGCTACCATACTTGTCACTTTTGTGTTACTTACCTGCTTACTGAAGTTTGAGTCACATTCTAGTGGTGTATGTAGTGGAGAATAAGTGGACCAAGGAGAATGAGATGAAAAGTATTTTATTTGTGCTATTTACAATGTGATGTATTTAGTATAGTGACAATGTGTAGAAGTTCTCAACAATGTGGAGTTTCCTATGCACTTCTGCAGCAGTGTTCTGTTGTTCCCCTTCCAAATTATCTGCTCCATCATCATCCTCCTCCTCATTGGGGACCTTAACCTGTTCTTCCCAGGGGAAATTTGTTCTGACACAATGTTGTGAAGGATTGCACATTCCAGAATTATTTTGCAAACGAGTGGTAGAGCATACAAGGAGCTTCCTCCTGTCAGGGCCAGGCACCTAAACCTGGATTTCAGGAACCCAAATGTCCTCTCCACTATATTGTGAGCTTTCCTGTTCCCCTCATCGTAAGCCAGCTCTTCCACCATTGTAGGATTGGCAAATGGGATCATCCCATGGCTGTATGCCGTACCCTTGATCAGCTGCAAAGGATAGAGAGAAGATGTGTTGATAAGTGTTGATAGTGGTTTAAAACATACCATGGCAGACTTGCTTGTGGTATAGTGTATGTTCCTGTTCTTGTAAAATAGTTTCATTGGACTGTGTTTATGCACATGACAATCTTGGGTAGTGGCTCAAGGCCCCAGAAATGTTTACGTTGGTCCCAAAATGATGGTTATGATTTGGGTAAATGTGTTGTGTAGTCCATATTTGAAGCAGTGTTCTATTGTTAGATCTAACCTACCACCGTAGTTGCCCTACAAAGTCAGACTGTGCTGTCCATGTTACCATGTGGCACTACACAGGCAATGTGACACTTTGTGACCCTTTGTGAAAGAAGATGGCCATTAATATAAGAGGGTGTGTATCACACATTAGTAAGATTATGTAATTTGGTGTAGTAGTATCTCCTAGCTTCCAATACAAGATTTCTGACAATTTCTCAACATGCACAGTACAGGCTTTGGGAGGGGGCACAGCTATTTTCCACATGGGTCCCTTAGTATGATGCATGTAAGATCAGATATGTCTGAGTCCTACTATGGCATCCATGGTTGTTACAGTTTTTTCACAGACTCAGCACCATGGTGAACCCTTTCTACTATTCACAACAGACATGGTGGTGTTAGGGTGCACTAGGGGCGCATGTGAAGTGGCACTAGAGTAGGTGCTGTCCCATTTTTCATGATGCAGACCCATGGTCTTGAATGGCAGATATTTTTGTATACATATGTGTGAGACAAAATGCAGCAGACAAGTGCGTGTGCACACTACAGGTATGTCAGGTATATGTAAAGGATATGTAGTTGGTTATGGCACCACTTGGGTGGAATTTGAATTAGGTTCTGCCAGAGTCTTGGACACCATAGTTTATGTGGGACTGTGCCTATGCGTGACTTAGTCAAGATGACCATGGCCTATGCTGTTGACATGCCTGTGCGCTTCTTTGTTTGGTGTGATGTGTATGTGATCTGTATTTAGTTGTCAACCTGTGGACACTTGGAGTGGTTTGTGAGCAGGTTCTGTATGCAAAGGGGACTTGGCTCCACCTGTCCACAAGTGGTGTGCCAGTCAGGGCATGGCTGTGCTATGTACATGTGGGTGTATGTGTCCGTGACATGCAATGTATACAGTGTAGTGTGGCATGTTGCATACATGTTGCCTGTACATCTCTGTGGCCCTGCCCATGTGCATTTAGTGTGGTGTTTGTCTTGCTTGTCCTAGATGGTTGGTCTGTTTTGTATTATGATTGGTATAGTGGCTTACCTATGAGTAGACCATTGCAATATTGACCATCATGGAACCGCCCGTTGATGGTGCAATGGTGAAAGATGTTTGCATCATGGATGCTGCCGGGAAATTTCACAAGGATGTTGGTGAAGAGCCCACGGTGGTCCATGATGGCCTGAACATTGAGAGAATATGTGTGCTTATGGTTCCTAGATAGGTGTTCTGTTGCTGCAGGTGGCACCAGTTGCACATGGGTACAGTCCATTGCACCCAGCACATGAGAAAACCCAGCAACTTGATAGAAACCTTGCTTGGTGTCCTGCTGCAGATGCTATGTGTTTGGTAAGCTGATGTGTTGGGGTGTGAGGCATAGGATAGCATCCAGGACCTTTGGTAGAAAGACTGAGAAGGGTGACTGGAAGGTACCAGTCACTTGTTCACCCGTTATCTGAAATGATCCAGACACCAGCATATGGAGGACAGCGAGGAGTTTGGTCATGGGTGTTAGTGGGAGTTTGCACTTTTGCTGTGTTGTGTGGCTCAATATGGTGCAGCAGGTGTACAATGGACTCCCAGTTGAGTATGTACACCGGACCCGATCTTGTTCCCAGAAACCAAGGATGCTTGTGTGCTGTCTGAAGATCCTCTCCCTCCTTCTGCACTGCCTTTTTGGCTGCTGTGGTGGTGTTTTGGGGTTGCTGCGGTGGTGGTGGATGGATCTGCTGTCTTCACAGACGTCTGCGGCATTTACCAAGCTAGAGCAAATACCACTTCCATGTTGTCTTGGAGATTTTCAAAGCTCCTTCTGTGTGTTTTTCTTGAGTGTTTTCCTGGAGTGGTGGTGTGTGAGCCTCTTTTTAACACCCGGTCTGACCAGGCATTAAAATTTGAACCTAAACTTAGCTCCATTTTTTGAACCGCTTCCTTGGTTAGCGTCATTTTTGCATTGGAAGGTAAACAGGGCGCTAGAGGGCTAGCGTCTTTTTTAGGAAAGGAATGCCTACCTTGCATCTCAATGTCGCAATAAGACGCAAGGTGGTTTGACATTCCTTTAAAATGGTGCTAATTCCTATATTTTGAGGCTAGACAGATCTAGCGTTAAAACATAAATATGGAGTTATGTTTGCGCTGCTTTAGCATCCAATAAAATGATGCTAAGGCGGCGCAAACATTTCATAAATATGAGCCATAGTTACTTAAAAGAATTCTAACTATAACTGCTGAATTTCTATGGTTTTGAATGAATAAATTCCTGTAACCTTTGTTTTTTCAGAGAATTTATATATCTATCTATATATATATATTTACTCACTGATATGTATTGTCAGCACTGCGTCCCACCGAAGACTTCTTTCCCATGTTCGGGTGTGGGAACCCAATAAATCCAAACAAAAGTCTTCCAATGCAGAAGAGAATGATGCGCATTCCTGGTGAAGTATATATTCAAGGAAGTTTGTTGCAGGAAACATTGCCTGAACTTCATTGAATATACATGTCAACTGCATAGTTGTAGCTTGTGAACTAAAATTCATTGATCATTGCCGGTAATGACTTCATGTAGATGTTGAAAAGCATGGGTGAGATGATTGAGCCGTGAGGGACTCCTGCTTTTGTGTAGTACGGTTTGGATGAGAAAATGGGAGTATAGATGAGATTTGTTCTGTTTTGATGGTAGGATGTGATCCAGTTGAGAGTAGTCCCCTATATGCTGGCTTAGGAGAGTCTTTTTTATTTTTTATTAGGGCATCATGGACAAGTTTGTCAAAGGCAGCTGAAAGTTCTAAGAGAAGTAGTGAAGTAACCCCATTGCAGTTTACTGTATTTTTAAGATCATCCCAGATGGCAATGAGGGCAGACTCTGGGCCGTTTTCTTGACAGAATCCAGTTATCCAGTTTGGCAGTCTGAAAATATGGAGTTATCGTCAATGAAATGTGACATAGGGGCAAATGCTGATCTTTCTCTCACTGTGCCTAGTAAAGGTCCACTTGTAATTGATCTGTAGCTGCTGAGGTCATAAGGGTACAGGTTTGTTTTGATTTAATAATGGGCAGATGTACTCGTTTTTAGGTATTCTGGAAAGTTCCTGAAATTAAAGATTTTTTTTATGATTCTTCTTACTGGTGTGGCAGCAAGTAGATAAAAAAATGCTCTTGAAAATGTGTGGATGGCAAAGGTCAGAAGGGCAGCTGGAAGGCCTGCTTGCTTTGACCAGATCCATAAATTCACTTTGGGATATTTGTTTCAAGGATGACAGAGGCTGAGTTAGCTTCTTCTTGGAGGGGATTTTTGGAAATGGGTTGGTGCTGGTGGTATTCCTTTGTTTTAAATAGGTTGTCACATTTGTCTGCTTTGGTTGTGTAATGATTTGCCAGTTTGTCTGTAAATTCCTGAGTATTGGGATGTTTTCCTTTTGTGCATTTAGGTTTAAAAAAATGTGTTGAGAATTTGATGAAATTCTTTATTTGCACATTTAGCATTTTAAATTCTATTGAAATAGTACCTTTTTTGATGGTTGATTTGTATATACTGTTAAGTTTGCATAGGTGAAGTTTGTCTTGAGACAGATTTGTTGCAGCTTTCCGATTTGTTGTTTTAACCTTTTTAATTCTTTGTTTCTCAAGGTGCTTGTTTGTTTTGTCCTGGTTTGTTGTTCTTAGTGGTATTATGATATTGAAAGATTCCAGTAGGCACTCATAAAGTTTTTGAACATAATTTATTGTGTCTAGAACTTGATCCTTGATCGATTGGTGGATGCATGTAAGGTGGTCTTGGGTTTGTTGATGTGTGGTGTTTTCTGTTGGAAAACTGCAAAATGGTGGTCTGACGATGTCACTGGAGTAATCCTCTGAAAGGTAACTTGTTCTGGATTTGCAAAAATTGCATATAGGATGCTTCAAGCTATTTTTGTGTATTTGTGTACAATCTGATATAGATTCAGTGTGACTAGGTCAGTGATTATAGTTTTTGTATAGGACATATTGCGTTTGTCGAACCACATCTTTAGGTCCCCAAGAATGCATAGGTTGGTGTAGTGTTGTAAAGTTTGAAACTGTGTCTAGAAACATGTTTGTGAATGTTGCAGTGCTAGGTGGTAATGTAAAAGAGGAGGAAGTTACAGGAGGAAGTTGGTGTCGAGTTGCATGTGGTGATGAGGGTCTCACAACCTTGTATGGAAGTGTTTTCAGCATCAGTGAGATTTAGGCCCTCATTCTGACATTGGCGGGTGGCGGGCGCCGCCCGCCAAGCGGAAACCGCCATTTGGCCGCTCCGCGGTCAAAAGACCGCAGAGGCCATTCTGGCTTTCCCGCTGGGCCGGAGGGCGCCCGCCAAAAGGGCACCCGCCGGCCCAGCGGGAAAGTCCCTGCAACAAGGAAGCCGGCTCCTGGAGCCGGCGGAGTTGCAGGGGTGCGACGGGTGCAGTTGCACCCGTCGCGATTTTCACTGTCTGCAAAGCAGACAGTGAAAATCTTTATGGGTCCCTGTTAGGGGGCCCCACGACACCCGTTACCGCCATCCTGTTTCTGGCTGTGAAAACCGCCAGAAACAGGCTGGCAGGAAGGGATTCGGAATCCCCATGGCGGCGCTGCAAGCAGCGCCGACATGGAGGATTCCCTGGGCCAGGGAAAAACCGGCGGGAAACCGCCGGTTCCCCTTTTCTGACCGCGGCTTTACCGCCGCGGTCAGAATGGCCCTGGAAGCACCGCCAGCCTGTTGCCGGTGCTTCCGTGGTCCCCGGCCCTGTTTGCTTGAATATAACAGCTAGTCAACCTCTTGTTTGCCTATATGATCTTGTGTGACCATTTGATAGCCTGGAGGAATGGCTTTATGCAACACTGGAGCGTTGTCATCTCCCAACCATGATTCAGTTATAGAGTAAGGACCTGATTACAAGTTTGGCAGTCATACTGTCAGACCCTTGCTGTGGCCTTCCCAAGTATACTGAGAGTCAGCTGTCTTTCGCCCGCCCAATTATGATGCATGCAGCCTGAACTACTGATCACATTGACTGAGTGTGTCCCGATTGCAAAGCGGCAGACTGCACTGCTAGCTATTCGTACTTCATCATTGTTAGGGCCGGGGCTTTCAGCTGAGCAGATTACGAAAACATGGTGACACTGGCTGTCCCCTTGCAGAGGTTCCCCGACAGTGGTAGGCCCTCACTGCATGGACTCAGCTAATCAACATAACAGTGGCCTTTGGATAGATACAAATACAGCATGCCAGATGTCCATTGGCCAAGTGGACACACATCTGCAAATCACACTATAAAACACACCCCAATACAGACCATGATCCTTTGCCAATCCACTGCAGCACAGCTATTTGAATACAACATTTTGGTGAGAGAGGGCAGGCCTTTTTTCAACATCCCGATTAGCACTCACCACACACTTAGCCAGCACATTTTCTCATCATCCCTTTGTGTATTTTTTGTTGCACTATCACTATTACTTGCCAGGCCCAGAACTCCCCTTTTACTACATGTAAGTCACTCCTAAGGTACGCCCCAGCTAGCCCTATAAGCAGGGCGCCATGTATGTAGAAGGCAGGACATGTGCCAGGTTGGTTGGCCTGTCTTGGTAGTGACAAATAGCCGAACTTGGTGTCTCACTGCTGTGAGTGCTGCCTTCTCATAGGATTGCATTAGAAATACCCTGCCTTATGTATAAGGGGTACTGTCTGATATATGAGGGGTAGCGTAGGCATGTTTGGTATGGTTGTGATAGTGATAAGAAATGCTGCTTACTGGTGTAGGTGTATTTTTTATTACTATTACAGAAATGCCAATTCTAGAAAGTGCGCATTCATCTGTGCTTATGACTCTGGTGTTTTTGCAGCTTGACTCCAATCCACGTCTGGGCAGACTGACAGATGGGGCTTTGTGCATGCTTTTCAGACAGCCTGTACAAATGGAGGGTGGAGGTGTCACAGAGGTGCATCTATATATTGTATAGTCTTCCTGGGCTGAGAGAAGGGAGAGGTTGGGCACACCTGTATTTGTAAAGGCTGTGACATGGTCTCGCACAATAGGGTTGTTTACCCCCCACTGATGTTTGGAGCCTGTGCTGGAGGAGAGAAGGGGCACTCCCAGAACCAATTGTAACTGGTTGCCCCCCCTCCTCATTGACAAAGACACTGTAAACTGAGTATAAGTACAGGGGAATTTTCCCCATTCTTGGACATTCTTGAAGACTGAAGAACATTCTTGAAACTGGACACTGGACGATACTGAGAGGACTCACCAGGACCCACCTTGGACTGCTGCTGTTGTGGTGGCCTGTGACCTGCCTGCTCACTAGGAGAAACTGCCACCATCTGCAAACCCTTGTGCTGGACAGTAGCTGGGTTCGCCAGCCCTGTGCTCTTTTTAATTTCTGTCCCCATTGTCAAGGTGCCATGGCCCCAGACTTCTGCCAATAACTCCTTCACTAGTAGTGCTGCTGGTAAGAAGGGTGCTCTCTTGGGCTCCACTTTGCGCCTCCTGCGCACCGTTGCCGGGGAAAATAAAATCGCTGCTGCAGCCCAGGACACCAGTGTTGCTTTGCGTGCTTTTTAAAGTGCTTTCTGTGCTGCCCATATCACTGCTGCAGCCCGGGTGCCAAGGAATCACCGATGCAGCCCAAGTGCGAGTTTCATTGTTGAAGCGCATCGTGCTCTTCCCAGTGCCCCCGGGGCACCAAAAGAAGGAAAAGAGGAGCAAGTGCACTCCAGCTGTGCCCCCGGGGTGAAGCACGCTTATAGATGTGCCCCGGGGCACCAGCAGGCACCGTCCTCGGTGCCTGCTCACCAGAAACAGGGAAGAAGCTGGGAGAGCGGCTCTTGCACCGTGCTGGGTGCGGCCGCCCTACAGAGCAGGAGGAAAGCCTAATCGAAAGGCCCCTGCTCCAGCGTATCTTCATTCTGACAATCGCCCTGGGGACGCGGGTGGCTGTATATCCAACGCAGGGCACGGGTGTGGAAAGGGAATTCCTTTCACCCCGGTCCCTGCCTTAAGAGTGCGATCACCCTGTAACTTACTGGCATTGTTTTGTGGCCCCCCCCCTTTGGTGGTAGGGCCAGTGGAGGCCTGGGGGGGCTTCATTTTACACAGGCCCCTGGAGGGGCCTGTTACAAAATCAGAGAGTGTGATGACCACCCCTCTCCCTTAGGAGCCACATGTGGCCCCCGTTAAGCACAGAGGAGTGCCAGGGGCCCCTACCACAATCGCCCAGGCACTAGGAGTGCCTAGTTCTACAAAATAAGGTGCCTTTGGGGACATTGGGAGGGTGGTATGCTCCAGGATTATTTTTCCTAAGGATATATATATATATATATATATATATGTATCATGTCTTGCATATGTAATAATGTTCCATTTATGGATATTTATGAGGTATTCATGACAAGTAGATATATTTCTTTAGTGTAATTCCTGACTACTGTTTATGTTGCAGAATCCTGAGTACTTACGTGTTCCATTGTGACAACTGCTTATTCTTGCTTAAGTATTAGTAACTTGTGTAACACTCTGAGAACTTCAAAGGTAGCGGGGTATTACTGACGTATAATGTTTGGTCTAATTATGTTTTGTTCAATACAGTTTATTTTTACATAGCTCAATGTTGTGTTTACTTTGTGGTGTACATCTTGCGTTACGTGTGTTGTGTGTGTTGTGCAAATGCTTTACACATTGCCTCCGGGTTAGGCCTAACTGCTCTTGCCAAGCTACCAAGGGGTTGAGCAGGGGTTATCTTGGACGTGCAACTCCCTTGCCCTGACTGGAGTGGGTGGGTTCTGCCTGGCTTAGGTACATACCCTAGCCAACCAGAAACCCCATTTCTAACAATGATCATTTCTCATGGAGTGAGGAATCTACATACAATGCCCTACTCAGAGACATTTCTGCCTTTTTTGTTTTATGTTGTCCTGGTCTCCTCGACTGAAACAATTGATAGATTGAGTGACACCATACAAAGTCTGTGGGCCAAATACTTGCAAAGTATGAAGTTAACTCAGCAGATAATAAGTTGCAGATGTCTCATTGACTTTACACTGCTCATGTGATGGCTAATACTACATATACAAACAAGTTGTATAATTGCCTGTCTTATACACAGCTAGGCATTGGAACGGCCAGTTACACATGTTAACTATCCACTGTGTTGAATCGAATATTTGGGAGATGTCATGTTCATCCCAAATCTAAAAAACAGCATCTAAGGACATCTAATGAACTGCTTAATTAATGTATTAAAATATCCTGCCAACAAGTTTAATACCACTGAAATATATCACAATAGTAATTTCTATCTATTTTGTCTTCTTCTATGTTTCTACTCACTATGTCACACAAGATTCAAAGGTAGATACCATACTTCGACCAATAACTATGTTCTCTATTTCACAATAGGTATATCTGTCAGAGCACCTGCCCAGAGCTTGGTAAAGAATAGACACCCACTCCACCCCAGGACCACACCTTTCAGGATGACAACACTTCTGGTGATCTGGATGAGGAGACAGTGCTGGTCTATCTGGTCAGTTTGGTCTCACTGGGCTCACAACAACTCCTCCCACCCCAGCTACAACACCTCAGCCAACATCAACATCAACATCATCTACCACAACCTGTGTATCTACCTAGTTGTAACATTGAGAGGACCCGCAGCACGCCCCTTTCTTCCGGCCTCGCGGCATCCTCTCTGCTGCAGCGGGGGCAGAAGCCCAGGATTTGGCTTCGAATCTCACTGTGCGTTGTGCGTGGCACGGATATTAATTTTGAGTACACCCCCCTCGGCCTTCCACTTACCTGGTGCCCATTACTTGGCCTTTTCCTCTTTCTTCTGGTAGCCATTTTGTTCTTTCTCTCCCAGCATACCTTTCTCTTTTCTTGCTCCCTGCATGCATCTGCTTCACTTCTTACTATGGTTCTTTTCCTATCTAGTTCTATAACCCCTTCCCAATCCAAGATGGCCATTTTTCATCTTCCTGTTTGTTATTTCCTGTCTAGGGGTATATAAGGGTATTGAATTATCTTCGCTTTGCGTTGTAACACTTCTCCTGTGGTGATCACGCTACAGCTGGTCTTTTATTCGGAATCCAGTTTTTGCTCCAGTTTTTTCCTCTGTTCTTCCTGAGTTTTCCTGGCATCAAGGTTCAGATTTTTCTTGTGTCCTCCTTTTCTTCAAGGGAGTTCCTGTCTGGAGGATTTTTCCCTACGGGTTTTTTTCTCTGGGACCCCTTCTGGAGGGCACAGACTTTGGTGGCATATTACTGTCAGCAGCACTGTGGCTACCGGAAGGGGTTGCCCCTACCTTGGCCAGAGTCAGACTTGCAAGAACCAAGGCTGCACGCCATATCCCACTGGCCTGGACGGTAAGCCAAAGACAAAACCTGACACTAGCACAGTTATGACCATTGTGTGCCCCCCATAATGGATCCTGATGTGACTATTACCAGCCCAGTTACAGAGGAGCCAGGAACCAGTGGGATTGGGCATCCTGGGCCAGGGGCACAAGCTCTTGGTAGGAGGGGTCTTGGGTGGGTAACTGTGGGCCAGCAAAGTGAGACCACTGGAGCCACTCACACCCGTAACACCACTGGCCAAATCTTAGGAACCTATCATGAGTCCAAAGACGTGATAGGTCACGTACTCACTGAAATATAGGAGAGAAAGTACCTGCATATAGGATATATACCATCAGATGGAGGCCCATAACTCCAACATGGTCTCCCTAATTGGGGTGCTGCTGGACAATCACACCCACCTGTGCAGGGCTTCACCAGCACTGTTTACCCCGTCCTGTGGTCCAACTACATCAGGGCCATCAACATCTGCTGTAGCCATAGGAAGGGAGGGTCTGCTAGAGGAAGACACATCTCCAGACACCCCTCTCCCTGAAACTGTGCATCCCACCTGCACTGGCAAGCGGGGACATCCCCGCAAAATACCAGGAGGTAAGGATGGCAAGACCTTCATCACCACCAGCAAGAAACCTCAAACCTAATTTCCTCCATTGTGTGTAGCACATTCACTCTGTGGACTATTTTTAGACACATCTACCTATCTGATCACAGTAGTATTTAAGACCTTGGACTCCAAACTATTTTGAAACAACAACTATGGTTTTATTCGTTATGACTGACTTCTTCACTTTTCAGTTTTCCTGTTTGTTGTTCACAATGTTGCTTTTCTTTTTGTTCACTAAAATAAATCCACTAGTCTGAAACTCATTGTCTGCTGTAGTATATTTTATATGTAGCAATGTATATATCTACTTCCATATGAACTTTCCAATGGCATTCATTTTTACTTGTGTAAGCATGCATATATTGGATATACATAATGTTGAGCTCTGGATCACTACCATGTCTCACCAAAACATACAAGTGTGTTCTCATATAATATCTTTAGTCCATTGACCAACAGTAGCCTGGCATTAGACCAGAAACATAACAAATCATACATGACACCAATAATCTGTGCACTGATCACAATTTAATATACAGACATTAACAACATGGAAGGAGGGGATACATCTCAAAATTTACTATTGAATAGGCAAAGCAAAATTGGTCTATGTCATCAGCTGGATCCATATCTCATAGCCCACAAATGGAATCCCTTATCAACAACACCAATAGACAAACACACAGCAGCACTACATTTTCTGATCACAGGATCACTTCAATCCATATTTCCAGTATGTGGTAGAATGTCACAAACAAATATCTGTGTTGTGCTACAAGCACTTTGCCCTACAATTTTAAGACACAAACGGATATATACACTTCACACACAATGAGGATTTAGCCAATGTGAAGGTGTAGTAGCATGATTTGGCTCCACAAAAACATTTTGTTGAAGCACATGATGGCACACATTTTGCATTTTGACCACCACATGCCAATGAACAAGTCCAATGGAGTCCTCACACCGTCCATCCTATCAATGTGCAAGCTGTCTTGGTACATGATTTGTACACCCAGTCTTTTGTACTTCCAGACAGCATGACATACTCGTAAATGTCACAACTCTAAAATGTCCAACTGCCATGGTGAAGATACGGAAAACATACAAAAAAAGAAAATTAGCTATCAAACCATACAGATAAGACAATTCACATATTCAGCTCCTGGATAACACAGTCCATGCCGAAAATATGAGCAAAACAAAGCAACACATACAAAATGACCATGGGCCTGATTCTAACTTTGGAGGACGGTGTTAAACCGTCCCAAAAGTGGCGGATATACCACCGACCGTATTACGAGTCCATTATATCCTATGGAACTCGTAATACGGTAGGTGGTATATCCGCCACTTTTGGGACGGTTTAACACCGTCCTCCAAAGTTAGAATCAGGCCCCATGTGTCATACCCTTGTTCATCAAACACTTTTCACCTGGACTACCCAAAGCGTACCCTCCCTGATATGTTCCCCTAACATACTCCTGTCATCATCACAATAAGAGTTGTTGTAACAGTCAAAGTTATGACCTAGCACAAAAATGCGTACACTCTTGAGGAGAAGTTGTTCATGAGATCTTGATGTGTCAGCTCTTTCCTCTTCACCACTATCATCATCATTTGGCATTCCAGGATCCTCTCTGGTGGCACTTCATGGTCTCCATCCTCGGTAATATAGGGAATGTTCTGTTGTAGGGCAAGGTTGTGGAGCATGTGGCAGGCCACAGTGATCTGGCATAACTTCTAGAGCCCAAAAGCGCACTCCACTGGCCACCTTGTCCTTCCATGGGCCTGACTGAAGAGGACTTCCCCTGGCGTTGTTGGATTCCTCAGTGGGGCCAAAAACCATGGCCGGTTGGGATAGGCTGAGTCTCCTATGTGGAAGACAAACATAAGTGCAACAATAAGTTAGACACTTCCTGATTACACTACAAGAGATTACCCTCACAAAGTTAGGACAGATCTTACTTACTAACAAGCCAGGCTGTCTCTGGTAGTAGTTCTTCGTATTACGGTACGCTTGTTCCCTGGCTTGCAGTAGTACTAAGGCAATATGGGTGCCATCAATGGCTCCAACTACATCTTGTGGCCGAGCTATTCCATAGAATCCAGCCTTCACTTTATCCAAGTCCTCATGCCTAGAGAACACTACACCACACTAATCTACTCTATAGGCACAATAACGCACTAGACAAATTAAAAGTGGAGTCAAAGTAAATGGCAATGGAGTTTACACATCTAACCCCTCATTTGCAGTGGTGGTTATGCAGTTAACAGTGACCAAAAAAGTACTATCATCTGCTAAAATGGTGGCTGCCTAGAATCGCATATTGGACATTGTGCATCTGATGCCATTGGAGGAAGTCGACTGCACAGTGGGTGGTTGACTCCATGACGGACACGGCCATTGGCTAACATTGGTGATTGTGATGGCAGAGAGCCAATGGCTGCGTTTGTACATCACATATATGTATGCTGAGATTTGAAGAATACCTCACTTGTCTCCCAGACACTAATGCTATCAAGACCTCGTTCATCTTTAGCTGCTACATCTGGGAGCAATCATGGCAGGACTAGCAGGTGGGAGAGCCTGTGCCTTTTCTGCAGAGGAGCTGGAACTGCTGACTGATGAGGTCTTTTCCCTGTAAGGCCAGCTCTATGACTCACCAGAGGAACAGGTAACTATCTTACAGACATATGTTACTTTATTTTACTCTATAATTTCTTATTCCCAAGTTAAGGTGTCAAGTCTGAGTACTGGTGTAAAGTTTGGTGGCCCTACATAGTACAATAATGTCAGGAATTGACCAATGCTATACATTTTGTACTTAACATTATCATTTGTATGTGTGAGGCATACTAAGGCCTAGATTCCATTTGTGGTGCATGTAGACATCTCTTCATGTATACATTTCATGATACCTATGATATATTTGGTTTTCAGATTATGCCAACTGTGCAAACACTTGTATTGCCTTTACGGCATGAGCTGTGAATGTATTCTGGACAAAGTAGTTGAGAACGACATTAGGCAAGTGTTAATTCCCACATATCACTCAGGCTAGAACAGGCTTCACCAAAAACTGTTGCCTGTGAACTACCAATTGCTCACAGACCCCTCTATAGTTCCACACAGCCTTGGGCACACATATTGTATGGCCACAAGCTGCAATTTAGAATGTTAACATTTTGGAAATGTAATGTTCAGATGGTACTTGGGTTCTCTGCCTTCAAGGAGCAAGGCTTGGCAATGAGTTGTGCCCTGTCATAACCATGGGTTAGGCTGGAGAACAAGTTGAGTGGCAGTGCAACTGGTTGACAGAGTAAAATCCCTGTAGATTTGTGGATCCTTGAATGGTCACTAAAAGAGTTTAAACAAACAGAGGTAGCCCTTATTGTTTTTACATGGAATACATTAGGAATGGTGACTGGTGTAACCCCTTTGACATGATACCTCATTTTTTGACCCATATTATTAATGTGTCTCATTTAGTATTGCAGGCCCCTTACACCTACAGGTCTGGTTTCCATGTCCCATAAGTAATGCTTCCACTGTACAAGCATATTTCACATCTGACACATTAACATGGCAGATACTTGTTTTCTTCAGAAGAGGTTTTGATATATGAATCAACCACTTTTTGTACATTCAACCAAATAAAAAGTATGTTGATGTAATTGTCATCATATGGCAAAAGGTTTGTCCCATGATGCCAGTACATACTACATAAACCCCAATCAGATGTAGTATGATATTACATTACGTTGACCACATGTTGTAGGAAAGTACCATCTTGCCTGGCATGTTACCCCCATATTTCACTGTATGTATGTTGTTTTAGTTGTATGTGTCACTGGGACCCTGCCAGCCAGGGCCCCAGTGCTCATAAGTGTGCCCTGTATGTGTTACCTGTGTTATGACTAACTGTCTCACTGAGGCTCTGCTAATCAGAACCTCAGTGGTTATGCTCTCTCATTTCTTTCCAAATTGTCACTAACAGGCTAGTGACCAATTTTACCAATTTACATTGGCATACTGGAACACCCTTATAATTCCCTAGTATATGGTACTGAGGTACCCAGGGTATTGGGGTTCCAGGAGATCCCTATGGGCTGCAGCATTTCTTTTGCCACCCATAGGGAGCTCTAACAATTCTTACACAGGCCTGCCACTGCAGCCTGAGTGAAGTAACGTCCATGTTATTTCACAGCCATTTTACACTGCACTTAAGTAACTTATAAGTCACCTCTATGTCTAACCTTTACCTGGTAAAGGTTGGGTGCTAAGTTACTTAGTGTGTGTGCACCCTGGCACTAGCCAATTCCCTGGACTTTGTGAGTGCGGGGACACCATTACACGCGTGCACTATACATAGGTCACTACCTATGTATAGCTTCACAATGGTAACTCCGAATATCGCCATGTAACATGTCTAAGATCATGGAATTGCCCCACCAATGCCATCCTGGTATTGGGGAGACAATCCCATGATTCCCCAAGTCTCTAGCACAGACCCGGGTACTGCCAAACTGCCTTTCCCGGGGTTTCACTGCAGCTGCTGCAGCTGCCAACCCCTCAGACAGGTTTCTGCCCTCCTGGGGTCCAGCCAGGCTTGGCCCAGGAAGGCAGAACAAAGGACTTCCTCAGAGAGAGGGTGTTACACCCTCTCCCTTTGGAATAAGGTGTCAGGGCTGGGGAGGAGTAGCCTCCCCCAGTCTCTGGAAATGCTTTGATGGGCACAGATGGTGCCCATCTCTGCATAAGCCAGTCTACACCGGTTCAGGGATCCCTCAGCCCTGCTCTGGCGCGAAACTGGACAAAGGAAAGGGGAGTGACCACTCCCCTGACCTGCACCTCCCCTGGGAGGTGCCCAGAGCTCCTCCAGTGTGCTCCAGACCTCTGCCATCTTGGAAACAGAGGTGCTGCTGGCACACTGGACTGCTCTGAGTGGCCAGGGCCAGCAGGTGACATCAGAGACTCCTTCTGATAGGCTCCTTCAGGTGTTGCTAGCCTATCCTCTCTATAGGTAGCCAAACCTCCTTTTCTGGCTATTTAGGGTCTCTGCTTTGGGGAATTCCTTAGATAACAAATGCAAGGGCTCATCAGAGTTCCTCTGCATCTCTCTCTTCACCTTCTGCCAAGGAATCGACTGCTGACCGCGCTGGAAGCCTGCAAAACTGCAACAAAGTAGCAAAGACGACTACTGCGACATTGTAACGCTGATCCTGCCGCCTTCTCGACTGTTTTCCTGGTGGTGCATGCTGTGGGGGTAGTCTGCCTCCTCTCTGCACTAGAAGCTCCAAAGAAATCTCCCGTGGGTCGACGGAATCTTCCCCCTGCAACCGCAGGCACCAAGGAACTGCATCACCGGTCCTCTGGGTCTCCTCTCAGCACGACGAGCGAGGTCCCTTGAACTCAGCAACTCTGTCCAAGTGACTCCCACAGTCCAGTGTCTCTTCAGTCCAAGTTTGGTGGAGGTAAGTCCTTGCCTCCCCATGCTAGACTGCATTGCTGGGAATTGCATGTTTTGCAGCTACTCCGGCTCCTGTGCACTCACCGAGGATTTCCTTCATGCACAGCCAAGCCTGGGTCCCCAGCACTCTAACCTGCATTGCACGACCTCCTGAGTTGTCCTCCGGCGGCGTGGGACTCTTTTGTGCAACTTCGGGTGAGCACTGATTCACTCCACTTTGTAGTGCCTGTTCTGGCACTTCTGCGGGTGCTGCTTGCTTCTGAGTGGGCTCCTTCTCTTGCTGGGCACCCTCTCTGTCTCCTCACGCAATTGGCGACATCCTGGTCCCTCCTGGGCCACAGCAGCATCCAAAAACCCTAACCGCGACCCTTGCAGCTATCAAGGCTTGTTTGCGGTCTTTCTGTGGGAAAACACTTCTGCACAACTCTCCACGACGTGGGACATTCATCCTCCAAAGGGGAAGTTTCTAGCCCTTGTCGTTCATGCAGCATCCTCAGCTTCTACCATCTGGTGGGAGCTTCTTTGCATCCACAGCTGGCATTTCCTGGGCATCTGCCCACTCCCGACTTGATCGTGACTTTTGGACTTGGTCCCCTTGTTCCACAGGTACTCTAGTCTGGAAATCCATCGTTGTTGCATTGCTGGTGTTGGTCTTTCCTGCAGAATTCCCCTATCACGACTTCTGTGCTCTTTGGGGAACTTAGGTGCACTTTGCACCCACTTTTCAGGGTCTTGGGGTGGGCTATTTGTCTAACCCTCACTGTTTTCTTACAGTCCCAGCGACTCTCTACAAGGTCACATAGGTTTGGGGTCCATTCGTGGTTCGCATTCCACTTCTAGAATATATGGTTTGTGTTGCCCCTATAACTATGTGCCCCCATTGCATTCTATTGTGACTATACATTGTTTGCACTGTTTTCTATTGCTATTACTGCATATTTTGGTATTGTGTACATATATCTTGTGTATATTTGCTATCCTCATACTGAGGGTACTCACTGACATACTTTGGCATATTGTCATAAAAATAAAGTACCTTTATTTTGAGTATATCTGTGTATTGTGTTTTCTTATGATATTGTGCAACTGACACTAGTGGTACTGTAGGAGCTTCACTCGTCTCCTAGTTCAGCCTAAGCTGCTCTGCTAAGCTACCTTTTCTATCAGCCTAAGCTGCTAGACACCCCTCTACACTAATAAGGGATACCTGGGCCTGGTGCAAGGTGTAAGTACCCCTTGGTACTCACTACAAGCCAGTCCAGCCTCCTACACATGTCCACACATCACCAGAGAGGAAGCTATCACTGGCACCCATGGCAGCCCTTCCATTATGACATAAGTCTTAGGATGTAGTCTGTTCTATGGTTCCAGGCACTATGGACCATGTGCATCAAGTCAATGGGTCTGACTGTAAAGGCGTCTATACAATAATGCACAAATAGTGTACTCTTCTAAAGCTCACAACGGTGTGTTGTGTCACATAGTAGCCCCCATCACAGTACATGTACGATGGGCTAGGGCTTCATGATTTTAGTGGGCTGGCTTAGTCATTGTAGGACATGACCAGGGATGAGGATGGTCAGCAGATGACTACCTAAGTGTGTATTTATGTTTTTGTTTTGCTCAACATATGAAAACTACACGTTATATTTTAACTATTGATTTGTGTGTGCTAATTGTGTAGACAAAGTATGTAAATTACACTGATATACTGTTTTTTACTCTCTTGTATCCATATTGGTTAACTCACATCAGACACGCACCATTTGGAAGGCCATGGCCCGGAAGGTGCAGAGCCTGGAGGAGCCTTCCATTGGTACAGTATCCATTGCAGGAAAAGGTGTGAGGACCAGAGGTGCTAGACCCAGAAGATCTCAGAGGTCTAGCTGGGGAAGTCTTCCCAATGTGGACGGGTTGTGCACCACAAGCTGACTCCCGCTAATGTCCTGCATACTGACATGCAGGGCTTGATGGGCAGTTGAGGGCCCAACAGCAGCTACAAGGGGGTGAGTCCTAGCCAGAGTTGTCCATGCTAGCTTGCCAACTTTGTTCGTTACAGGTAGTCATTTGTCAATCAACATTGGGGGTGTGCCATGTCCAACGCAAAAGAAGAGTCCTGGATTACGTAGATCCAGTAGTAGATGCATGATGATGTGCTTTGCCTAATGTCTTTAAGACCAGGAACAGAGCAGTGTCCAGTCCAGTACCAATTTGATGTTTTGATCAGACACTAGCTGAGTAAAGTTATAACCACCTCATATTGTTTGATGTTCTGGGTGAAGGTTGTACCGAATAGGCCACTTGTCATCATTGTGTCAGGAGTGATGCTCCCTCACCACTGTGTCTCATGTTATACTAGCCATATCATATGTGATATAGCATACAGTACTCTTTTGCTGGAGTGACTGGACAACACTTTCCATTGGTAACCTGGGATTCAACAGTAACATGATTGTGCAATCATCTATGGTGGCATCAGCATTAGTGCCTACATGTTACCTGGTGTAACCTTCCCTGCTGTAGGTTTATCTGCAAGACTGTTTCAAGATGTGTTAACCTACTGGTAGTATGCATCAGGGAGTGAGATATAAAAATTTAGGGATAATACGTGAGTGTCTATACTCAGGGTTACAAGGCCATTGGTGTTTGCAATACTAAATAGTGATGTGATGTGCCATCCCATTAGGTCTATAGTATGTACACCTTTTCATGTCATAGATATTCACTAACACACTTTCATAGGTGTATTGGCTTTTATGAATTCAACCTAAAATGGTGCTTTTACCAGTACAAAGCAGGATTGGGGATGCTCATAGGATCATGTGGACTATTATGATGTGTGCATTTGTAGTATATCTCCTAATGTGTTGGCCTGATTCTCTCCAACCAACTTTTCAAATGCTACTTTTGATGTGTAGTGTAGTGAATCATAGTTTGTTTTAATGGGATAATAGGAGTTAGCTTAGCCTCTGGCTTGCAGACTCGTGCCCCCGTCACCTAGTGACTTTTAACCTACTTAGCTTGCTCTGTCTTAGCCCATTTAATTATTTAACTCTTCTAAGATGGCTGCCTTTTTTATAGTTAGGCCACTTGTTATGCTTTGCATTATCAGTGCCACTGCGCTAAGGCGTCAAAATTAAGCAACAAAGACAAACAAACAGTAGGTGTTCACACTTAGGGATTTTCCCTCTCTATACTTTCGATGGATTGTTTATATTAATTGCCGTCCCAAGCATGTCTACTATCTATTGTTTGAGAACACACCTACATCAGGGGTCCTGGTAGATCTGTATTAATACATCAACATTTTATACAGATAATCAGAGGGATTCCGACCATAGGGCATCGCCACCATCGCTGATATCGATGCTGCACGTCGTCTTGACGCTGACCCAGTCTTTGTGTCACTATGGAGTCGGAGACAGAGACCTCATTGCAAGGTAACAAGGGTTGGGGACTCCTCTCATGGGGTTGGCATTGACAGATTAGGTTTAGCAAACCCAGCTCTCCTTTAGGTAGAAGGTTAGGCCTCTCACATTAGGGTATTAGAGCATATTACATCTCATATGTCTTTTTTATGCATTGCAAGATGGTGGGGGTCTTTGTAATAATGACTCTCGTCTTCACAATTCTGTTTCTTGCATTATTTATTATCCTAATCATTTTGCAGCCCATGCAACATATCACAAACTGCAGTTGTGTTAAATAAAAACTATTGAAACGTTACTGCATCTTTGTCATTGCCTGTGTTTGTATGAGACATGCTACATCTGTGAGAAAGGGGCAATCTCCGTTTAACCATGACACACCCTGAGATGTCTTATTCTCGAGTCCATGCATAGAGGCTGCCACAAATCACCTTTTACTATTGAGTTTCTGGTGAGGTTCTGCTGGTGCGCCGGTAAGGTTGGGACAACAGTTGCGACTTGTTGTAGGATAGGCATAGTCGCCTACAAACAAAAGTACTGTCATCCTTTAACCAGCAGTCTTGCCTAGAGCAAGAGTCCATAACTATGACAGTAGTAGAGCTACCTCAGTACGGCTTTCATTTTACTATCTTGACAATGGCCAACTGAGGAAGTTTCAAGGAAATAAATAACATCACTGTGAACTGAGCCTTTGCATGTGACAAGATTTCTGCTACAGCATCTAATGCAGCTACATTGCTGAACGACTTGCCCATCATCACATCCTGATGTTGTTTCAGGTAAGTGAACATTAGCTGAATTCAGGGGCTTGAGTGGACACTTTGGAAATGTATTTTTGGTAGCCATCATATCTGGTGACTCAGATATAGCGTGATACGTTCAATACTACCCTCCAGGTATGTTTCTACATTACCTCCAGCCTTTGTATAGAGGTGTACCCCCCTTTAAAAGGTTGTTGGTGATGTGGTGTGGAGTACCCCTGGGCCTGCACTTGGCATCAGCAGTGCAGAGTGTCCCATACCTTGGCCCTTTGCCATTTCCATTGCCTGATTTTCAGGGCTGAGTGCAGTCTGTCCTGTTACACCCAATGCAGGCCAAAACTGGTACTGACTCCATTTGATCCATCAATAATGTTTAGTAAGTGCGCTACCATATTTAGACATATTTCCAGCCACCATCCCAACATGTGACTCATCATACCAAGTGCAAATGGTACACTGCACTGGCAGTCTTACCAACACCTGGCTTACCCATGCACCATCCCCCACCCGTTGATTTGGAATTAACCACTATTATGTGACAGCCATACACCATGTGTTGAATGTGTTTGTCTATTTCCCCATTTCCATGTGTCTGACATGGTTGTCTCCAAATACTTGTGGCCTCAGCCTGTGACTATTGCGACCTACTGTTTGCTATCTGTGGTACATATTTTCTGTAGTGGCACATTTCAGTTCAGCATCAATATGTGTGGTTGAACACAACTTCAGTTTAGTTGATCTGGGTAGTAGCATGTTACCAATGATACCAGTCAAGCCTGCTATTCCCCCAGCACCTGTTGAGTTAATTGTTCCATGCACCTAGGGGACACCCTGACTTTGTGATGTAGAGATGGCTGCCTCATTTGCATGCGTTGTGTGATGTGGTGGTGCTACCGGCACATGCCTGGGTACTGCTGGGGCAGTTGCAATGACGTGTGCTGTGAGATGCAGCACACATGCATTTGGGCAATGAGGCAAGACAGTTTCAAAGTGTTACTGCAAGGGACACAACTATAAAGTAACCCCAGGAATTGTGTTGACTGACTACCTGGTCTCTGAGGTCTTGGTCCTGTTAGTAGTGTTGATGTGACTACATGGAAGGGATATTATGATGTAACAAACAGTGGTACAGTGACTATACATGCCATCCATCCCATGTGCTGCATTTGTACATGTAGGTATTTAGGCCTGGTGTTCTAAATATGTCCAGGTTGTGTATGTGTCAATGGTGTATGGCACTCCCACGGCATAGGTACATGTGCAGCTTACATTGGCATGCTGCAACTTGCTTTATGTGCATTGTATCCCTCTGCGTTCCTTTGACATGCATTATGTGAGTCTTATGTTCATTCCCCTTCTTGCACTTGACATTTAAGCATATATTTCTCCCATGCAACTTACCCTGCATTTGTGGTGTTTCTTGGTATTTTGCACTGTCCTTTCCTTGTATCCCTGTGACGATTTCCTCAGTGATGACAGCTGCAACCATCTCCTCCACCTCGTCCAAGTCCTCTTGGGGTGCTGGACTCCCACCTCCAGTTTGCAGTGCTTCCTTCCTGTTCCATGCCATTTTTTTCTTGGTCCTTCTCTTGCAGTCATGCCAGCGTTTCCTGGTTGAATGGGGTCTCCCAGGGGTCTCTCCTGGCTTCCTACATCCATTCTGGGGCTACTTTGCACTGTTCTCTCCATTAGCGTCTCTTTTTGAGCAAAATGGTACATTTCCATTTTGCGACATGTTTACATGTCGAAAGGCAGATTAGAGTAATCTTTCCTCTGTTAACGTAATTTTGCCTTATGACAAGATGCATAGGTTAACGTCGGAAAAAATTACTCTAAACTTATTTTTGCGCCACCTAGCGTCAAAGTATAAATTTGACACCCGAGTGGTGTTAAATAATGGTGTTAGTCAGCGCTAACCTTTTTGACGCTAAACACTCCTATGGCACTAAGATCTGTGCTGTGTGGACAAGTTAGCATGAAGCTACTTTTTGTGGCATTATGTCACCTTGTAAATACGTACCCTCCTGATCATGACTGTGCGTGGAAGGTGGTGCAATGGGTGTTGCTGTGGGTGTGCCACAGCAACACTTATTACATTTTGATGCTGCTTCAGATAAATGGAATATTGTAAACTTGAGGTAGGGCCAAAACTCTAATGCCAACCCGGGGGTGGAATTAGCATGGGTGCAACAAGGAGGAATACATTTATACCTCTTCATTTCTGCTTTTCCAATGTGTGCTGCATTCTGCAGCATGCATAGGAAGAACAAAATGCCAGATTTGATTGTTTCTGAGTGTGAAGTTGTTCCTTCATGCATATAAACAATCATATGTAAATGACAATTTGGCTTTTCTGTGTGTTCTGCATTCTACAGCTCACACAGAAGTGCCAAAGCGCAATTAGAGATTGTTAATGTTCAGGAAGGGACACCTTCATGCACAGAAACAGTCACACCCCTCAATGCATACATCCTTGCACAATGGTGCAAGGATCCCTGCAATAACGCTGGCAGCTGAATCTTGCACCAGCGCATGGGACAACACAGGGGTGCCCCGTATTCACTTACATACAGTGCATCCTAGTGTTACCAAAGTGACGCAGCTCAGCGCTGATTAGTTTTACACAGCACCGTGCTGCATCACATTTACATAAACATCGGCCTAATATGACAATAAGCCTCAAATATCAAGTCAGTGACGTGACTCGTCAACTGCCACAGCACAGATAGACTGATTTTACACCATCTCATTACAGAGGATGATTCCTCTCTTGCGGATCTGCCTGACCTGGAGTACCCTGATGACCTCGATGACCAGCTGGAAACTATCAGCCAAGAGACTCTCCAAGAAGTCCTTGTAAACTTGCAGACACCACCTCCAGTCGCAAGCAGGAGTACTGAAGTAGCAGACATCCCACATCCCTCACTTAGCACTCCAATAGTACGACCTGCCAGTACTGACACATCAGAGGACTCCGAGGACCCAGGCAAAACTTTGACTGGACAGTGGTAGGACTCCAGCGGGAGCTGGCCAAGGAGGTGCGGGTGGGGATGCACACTATGGCAGCCAACCTTGAGGGGATGCGGACGTGCATAATCACAGCAACACAACAGACTGCAGCCAGATGACGCACACACTTCCCAATGCGTGGAGTCCAGCAGTATCTGAGGGACATAGCTGCTGCCATGAGGGAGAGGCCACAACAACTGCCCTCTCAAACTGGCATCAGTGTGCTTGAGGAAAAATGGACTCCATGTACCGGGAAATGGTCTTCCTCAGGACATACATGGCTGCCTACCACAGGGATGTTGCAGCTATACTTAAAAACAGATCATCTTCACCACTAGGAGTTCTGCGTGGCACCATCCCATGCCACATGGGCAGTATTTTCCTTAGTCTTGTGCTTGACATCATGCCAGTGTTAGCACTGTTACAGATATACACTCTTCCTCATCACACTGTTGACTTATCTACTATGGACTGCTATTGTCTCTAACTTTTCAATATGTTCCCCTGCACTGAAAGACACTTCACCTAAACATGTCCTATGACATGTCCCTCCACCCTGGACTTGTTTCACAATTGGATGGATTCCACGAATGGGGTCACAGACCTGGACATTGTATATATTGAGCACTAGTACACTTGTTAATAAACACCACCTACACAACCAGCATGTTTATGTGTGTTGTGACACATCTATTATGCCTAGGATTTGTGATGTGTGTAACATGTCTCAAGTCACAGAGTGTCAGTACAAGACTGCATGATTAGGTGGGCACCTATCTATGCACATGGTACCTACATGTTGTACTTCAATGTTGGCCTCATCCCCTACAAGCAATTCACTGAATACGTGAAACATGTTGAACGCATGTATGCTACACCCACTACATACTGCAGGAATGAGCGTGAAACAGTAATCGGGTAATATCATCAGCTGGGAGTACCAGTAGAACACATTGGTGTGAAACAGAGGGACTCAACATCATTTATTATTGCCACTGGTCAGTTTAGCAGGATAGGAATGAAATGTAGGTTGTTGTCAAATGTCCCACAGTGCCCAACATTCCAAAACAAAACCCATACAATGTCAGCTGAATTCCCACACCTACCTGTCTTATACATGTTCAACATAGTGACCTTGAGTGGTGGGTACACTTGATGGCAGGTGCACAGGTAAGTATATGTGTTGTAGTTGCCAATGTGACAGCTCAGTTATAAGGACGTGTTGAACATGTCAAGAGAGGGATTTGGATGCAGGACGGAGTCCCCAGGACAACACACAATTTTCACTGTACATCCATGGGACGACACTGAGACCCAAGCATATGACACATGAAATAAGGGAATACCCAATAATATATATGATGATAATAAAATAAGTTAAAAAAAAGTATTAACACCTATCCTAATCTAACCTATCCTAACTATACATAACCCACAACAGACCCAAACTACTCTATGCTACACTTACCTAACACATTTAACGACACACTCTAAATATTAACCCCCCTTATATCACAGGACACATACAGGACAACATAAAATCAAAATGACTGTCACCTACACTGTGAGCATCACATCTACCTTCAAATTTGTTGTTCCTTCCCCCAGTGCCTCAGGGGTTATGGCCATGAAGATCAACATCTCAACTGTCCAGGTCATCCACAAATGTTTGCCCACTAATACATGGAATCAGGCAGTGGACCATATGTTAGGTGATGACAAAAATGAAGTTGTTATCCATAGGTCTATCACTTCTACATTCATGTGTCCAGGTGTAGACACCCATCAATACCTGATCAGACAATGCCATTCCTCACACACCCATTACCATGCCAGCAAATGACTGGACTTGACCTGCACGCACGCCTATTACCTTCCATATGGGTCATGTAAGTGGATTGAAAAATTAGTTGCACATGCTGGGGGGCAATTGGCCACCCAGTCCTACATGTACATTACAATACGGGGATCCACCAATTTGTCTACAAAATCGTGCACCACTATGATGTGGAAATGACGGTGTGTTCCAGTGCCATTATTTGCACAACGGTGCACATCTATGACACAGATGGAGCAACATGTGGCTTGTCATCATCTTGTTTACACAATGCTGGCCATTGAGTGCCACAAGCCTAACAAGAGATGACTCTCTGCACGTGCATGGGGAACCACTTAAATGTGACACAGTGTCACCATCCAGCCTGCTTTGATTTCTGATTATTTTACAACTCATCAGTTCTAGCACTGGATGCAACACTCATGGCTCACTCACACAAAACACTTCAACACTACACAGGACAGACAAAATCACACTTACTGGATACATCTGGGTTCTCAAATCTTGCCACTTCACCTATGGTGTAGGGGGCAGGTCCACCTGAAAGGTATGGATGGAAAACCATGGTTAGTATCACATCACTGTCACTACTTGTGGACAACATATGGCGGTATGTACTATTTCAGAGGAGGGAGGTAATTATCCAGGTTGTGGACAGTGCAACAGGCAAGCCTCTGAAAACTCACAATGAGACTGATGCTCAGGTGAGTGAGAGACATACTTCTGCACTCTTACATTGCGTCTGAGACTCATGCAGCACTACACCCAGCAACAACCATTTGTGGGCAATCTGTACAAGATGGAACTCGATGGAATGAGGGGAAGTTGGGTAACAGATATATGACACTACCCTTGTGCTCTGCAAGAGAAACGACTCAGGTATTCTGGCTTGTCCTGCAAGGCACACAGAACTTTGTGGAGGACAAGCAGCCACATTTTTAGGCTGCAATGTTCGTGCTTTGAGTAATCCATGACTGATGTGTCACAGTTGGGTGATGGCATCAAATGCCCTATTGCAAGTGTCCCCTAAGGCCCCCTTTGTAAACATAATGACAGGAATGATAAATGTGAAAATCTGACAATGTTGTGCCATACATGGTTTGTCGTACTTTGTTATCACAATCCATTTACATATGGTATGATGGCGGTGGCTTATCATACATGACACAATCCTGGGTCACAGATGTTGCCATAGCCCCTGAAATCTGTGACTTAGTAACGGATGTGCATGACTCACCTAACATCTGACTTACATTGGTAAAATGGTAGGATATTTGAAGCCCATGTCTATACAGGCACAGTGACACTTCATTCAGGTTGCATGCAACCTGTCCACAAGCATTGCATGCTGCACGCCAACACATCTGCTACTGTCATTTAAGTGCAGTGAAGAGTAATTAGTTTGCCAAAGGGGCACTCACCAACAGGGCCACCAATCACCACACCAAGATGGTCCAGAAGATTCTGCTCCCTGGCCACCATACCAGCCCAGCCATGCTTGCGCGGGTGGTCATTGCAACTGCTGTGGTACACCCTCTTCAGGTGGTGGACTACCTTTCCCCACCGCAGCCGCCTCGCCTCCGTACAGTAGTCCTGGATCACATGGCCACCCATTTCCAGCATCACTGGGAGGCAGTGGACTACCAGCCACACAAACCCTCCCAGCTTCTCGTCCCCCATTCTGGTCTGCCTCCCCTTGCCAGACATTGCACTGGGGTACAGCTTGAAAAGTAAAATGTTGTAGTATTAAACAGAACTAAGGAAAGGAAACTTAACCCCCAAAAAATAACTAACCCACCTATACAACTAACCCAGACACACACCCCACAGCACAGGTACAAGGTAAAATACAGCTGAAACTCAAATTCACAGACACTGGGACAAAAAACAAGCAAAATAAAACAGAAAACACAAGAGGAGGGACACCACAAGATACAAAAAAGAACAAGAAGACACCACCAACTGCTAGGCACAACCACATAGTCAAAATGGCACAGACTGTAAATAGAAAGCAAACTCACACCCACTGTACCATGCCTGTAAACAGGATATCCTATTACATCACTTCCTGTGCCCTTGCGTCAAGCTTTCTGTTATGCATGAATTTTCTTGGTGCATCTGATATTTGCGTGAATTTTTTCAGACACATTAGTTACGTGTGGCTTTTTTTATAATAACGCATTACATATATGCATACATTTTACAGTAAATCATCATTGAAATATGTGTAAAGGTACAAATTATGCGTGATTTTGTCAATTGTTAATGGATGCACCCTGTATCACCATAATCATTGAATGGGTAGGGCTACAGTTTGGCTTTTTGTGTATGGCGACATGTGGTAGTCCATTTAACAATGTGATTTATGTCTGATTGGTCTTATACACCAATGTGTGTGTTACAGAATCAACAGCATGCAAATATCTACACGGGATGCATTTGTATGTATGTGTGACAACAGTGTAGCCACATATGTATAGCAGTCAGTACAATGCAAGAGTCATGGTATGTGATTGTGATTTGTGTTCAATTATATGCTATGTGTTGTTGTCTTATAGAGCAACACATTTCAGACAACATGCACAGCTCAGGCATTGTTGATGATGGCTGATGAATGCAATATGGCAACTGTTACCCGACAAATGTTTCCATATCTTGTTCTTGAGTATATGGATGACTTGTCTGTGTACTACAAATATGTTGGACATGTGTACATGTCTGTTGCATACAGTGATTGCCAGACTCTGCCTACATTCCAAACATATACTGTATTTAACACAATAGACAGTTGAAATTCATGACATTTTGCATTGTAATAAAAATTAATTTGTGATGGACCTGCAGCCCTAGCTGCATATGTTCTTATTCATTCTGATGTGCATTCTACAGACGTGTCCGTCCAAAGTGTGAGGTCATGTGTCCTCTGTGACAGGATTGGGCCCCATGGCAGTGTCAGGAGAGATTCCATGGATGTACTGCCCAGGATCCATTTCTCCCATTGCTTCTCAAACCTGACCTAATCATCTTGAGCATTGTCACTAATAATGTCCAACCCTTGTCACACATGCTCCATGCAGCCATTGCAACTCTCACACTGAGTTGTGTTAGTGCCCTGTTCAAACATTACTGTCTCACCATATTTTGACATGAACTGCCTCATGTGTGGCCCCCTTGTTTCCCTCCTATTTGGGCATGTTGTTGTTGTGTGCGATGAGCTATTGTTGTACAAGTTGGCAAAGTGGATGTTATCAATATGTTGTGATCCATAACCTGTGTCCTTCAGTTGTCACATTCAAGTGATGAGGCTAATAGTGATGTGTGTGATGGTAGCACTTCACTCTAACGCTTTACAAGCGATGTTTTTACAGTACTCTTCAGATTAGTGTTTGTGACATGATCCCTGAGGTTAGACTCATAATCCTGAGGTATATGTTTAAGAGATTGAAGACGCCAATGTTGGATTGTGTGAATAAGTGAGGTGTTTATTGAAAAAGTATACAAGTTGAGGTATGTGATTATTGAGTGAAGAAGTTATCAACAATGTGCAGTTTGTGGCGTACCCCAGCAGCTGTATTGTGCTGTTCCCCCTCATTTTCTTCTCCACCATCCTCCTCCTCTTCCTCGGGCAGGTCATCTACCTGCTCATATAAGGGGACGTTCATCCACACACATACGTTGTGCAGGATGGCACATGTCATGATTATCTTGCAGACAATGTGTTTGGCATATAGGAGGCTGCCTTCTGTGATATCCAGGCTCCTGAATCTGGACTTCAGGATGCCAAATGTCCTCTCCGCAATTGTCTGTGTCCTCCGATGTCCCTCATTATATGTACGCTTTGCGGCTGTGCTTGGGTTGGGAAATAGGGTCATTATCCATGGTTGTATGCCGTAACCCTGATCCGCTGCAAAAGATTAAAGGAGTAATTTGTTGTTAGGGTTTGTAACAGGTATGTAATATAGCATGGCAGTTGATATTAAGATCTGGTTGTGGCTCATTTGTATTTATGGTTTTGTGCGAGTTACTATCCTTGTGTAATTGTTCCTCAGCACTCGGTTGTTGGACATGACAATCTTGTGTCTGACTCAAGTACATGGAACATATGATCAGGATCCCACACTGATAGTCATTATGGCCCTCATTACAACCCTGGCGGTCGGTGTTAAAGTGGTGGTAATACCGCTAACAGGCCGGCGGATAAAAAAATTGAATCACGACCATGGCAGAAATCGCCAACACAGATAGCCACTTTAACACTTCAACCGCCACGGTGGTAGCAACAAACACTGCGGCGGTCACCGCCAACAGACAGGCGGAAGACAATGTACCGCCCACACTATTACAAGGCACCAATCTGCCAGCTTTTCTGGGGTGGTACCAACACCATCAAAAGCACGGCGGAAACTGTACACAGAAGAAACCACTCACCTCTCGGCACTCAAGGAAGAACCAGGACGCCATGGAGCCCGAGTTACAAGTCCTGCCCATGTTGTGTTTCTATTATTACGACGAAGTGGAAAAAAGGCAACGACGACGACGGTGAGTACTGCACCTAGCACACAGGGGAGGGGAGGAGGGAAAAGAGAGTGACACACACATGCAAAACACAACATCCCCACCCCCACCCCCACCCTCTCCCACATCACCATACACACAAATACATGCAACAACATTACATATACACCCCGTAACCCCCTGGAAGAACGCAAGGACAAAAGGAATTGCGTCAAATCTTTCATAATTTAGAAATAGGGAGATAAAGTAAAGGATTGTAAAAACCAGTATGTACAGATATTTACAATATGTACAGAAGGCGTACACTGTCCTTTGCAGATGTCCATGGCCCACTGGCCAAAAACATCATGGGCGAAGCCCACACTTGACTCCTGCCTCAAAACGGAGAGAACACTGCTGGGGCATCAGGTAAAAAAAATTAAAAAAAAATAAAAAACAGGCATCTCAGGGGGAAGGGGAGGTGGGGCACCTCAGCCGGATGATGTGACGATGCCACTGCTCCTTGAGGGGGCTCCATGTCCACTGCTTGGTCCTGGGGAGTTCAAAACCACAGACTCTCAAGTGGGTGGGTTGCTCACTGCCTGGTCCTGGGGAGTGCAAAGCCACAGTCTCTCAAGTCTCTCAAGTGGGTGCTCTGCCCACTGCCTGGTACTGGGGAGTGCAAAGCCACAGTCTCTCTAGTGTATGCCTTCTCCACTGATTCTTGAGGGGGCTTTGTGCCCAGAGTGCTTCATCCTGCCAAGGACTGGGTTAGTGGATGCTTTTCTCCAGGGGGCTTTGTGCCCAGAGTGCTTCATCCTTCCAAGGACTGTGTTACTGGATGTTTTTCTCTACTGGTTCTGGAGGGGGCTTTGTGCCCAGAGTGCTTCATCCTGCCAAGGACTGGATTAGTGGATGCTTTTCTTCACTGGTTCTGGAGGGGGCTTTGTGCCCAGAGTGCTTCCTCCTGCCAAGGACTGTGTTAGTGGATGCTTTTCTCCACTGGCTCTGGAGGGGGCTTTGTGCCCAAAGTGCTTCATCCTGCCAAGGACTGTGTTAGTGGATGTTTTTCTCCACTGGTTCTGGAGGGGGCTTTGTGCCCACAGTGCTTCATCCTGCCAAGGACTGGGTTAGTGGATGTTTTTCTCCACTGGTTCTGGAGGGGGCTTTGAGTCCAGTGATGCAGCACTTGGGGTGTGGCAGTTTACTTCGTCTCACCTGGGTGTCTCAGCCATGCGATGTACATGGAACAGGTAGCATGATCCTCCATGGAGGCAGACCCACACTCCATCCTGCGATGACTTAGGCTGCCAATTGCTGCTTCATGTCAATGCTGGAGTTGGTATCTAAAGTGGTGTGTCCAGGGTGCAGCACGTCACCTGCAGACTCTGACGGCTGCACACTGGGGATGCTGCTGACAGCCGACATAGTGGCATCGGATGTGCACGTGGCAGTGCTGCTGGTGCAGGCGGCAGTGGCTGCGGCGGAGATGCTGCCAGTCCTGACCGTGGTGCAAGTGAAAGTTGCGGTGGATGGAGACACCATACCGTCTCCGGCAGCCTCGAATGGCTGATCCGTGGGGAGGATGCTGCAGACTGACGTTGTGGCAGCGACGGTGCAGGTGGTGGTGCAGGTGGCGGTGCAGGTGGCGGTCGTGACTGGGTTGCATGTGGCGGCCATCCCTGATGATTTGGTGGTCACCAGCCTCTCACCAGGTGACATTGTGCCCAGAGGTGATGTGCCCTTTGGCTTGTGGCCCTTCCCCATCTTGATAGTCGCTGCAGAGACCTTGGCACCGTCCACTCAGTGTTTGGGCGAGGCCTGCTGGGTGGGTGGTGTGACTGTCCCCTGCTGGAAGCCGGCCCCTTTTTGACCTTCGCAAGTGGTGGAATAGGGTGGTCCTTCTTGTCTGTCGGTGGCACACTGGCAGCTCTGACGGGTGCCCCCTTACACTGTCCTGGAATAGCACGGACCACAGCGGATGCATATTTGCTGGCTGAGGTGCTGGGTTGGGATCTTGACATCCTGGCCCTAGGGGAAGGGCGGGGGGAGGTGTAGGAAAGAAGTCAACGTTAGCTAGGAAAAGTTTTTTAGACACACTGGGACGGGAAGATGGAGGGGGTTTGGGAGTGGAGGAAGAGGTAGTGGTTGTAGGAGGCGTTCAACTGCTGAGTTTGGGTGACGGTGCATGGGTTGGAGGCTGTTGTGAGGTGGATGGCTGTTGAGTGGGTGTGTGCCTGCGTTTGTGTACTTTGGGAGGAGGGCTCACAGACACACTGGGAGAGGACACAGGGGATGTGTGAATGGTAGTGGGGGTTGTGACTGCATGTGAGCAGTGTGTAGTGATGGGCATGCTGGTGATGAAGGTAGTGGCTGAAGATGTAGTGCATGCAGGTGTGAGTGGAGACGAGGCAGGGAGGGAGGTGGACGATGTGGAGGAGGGGGAAACAGTGGAGGCAGTGGATGTTTCTGCATGGGTATGGTGCATGTGTGAGTGCCTGTGGGATGTGTGGTGCTTATGCTGAGCCACTTTTGTTTGTATGTGCATGCTGGTAGGAAGGTGTGCTTGGGATAGGCTGAGGTAGAGGGGATTGGGTCTGGGTAGTGGAAGTTGGAGGGGGAGGCTGGACACAGGGACAATGGCTGCAATCAGTGCTAAGGCCAGAGCCTGAAATGCTCTCTGTTGGGCCACCACGCCAGAATGAATGTCCTCTAGGAATGCATTTGTTTGCTGCAAATGCCTCTCGACACCCTGGATGGCATTCAGAATGGTTGACTGCCCAACAGTAAGGGATCTCAGGAGGTCAATATCCTCCGCACTGAGGGCAGCGGGGCTGACTGTGGCAGGGCCTGCGGTGCCTGGGGCAAAGGAGATGCTCACCATCCTGGGTGAGCGGGCACGGGAAACACGCTGAGGGGCTGCTGGGAGGGCAGTGCTGGTAGGGGGAGTGGCGGCTGTACCTGTTGTAGCGGTGGACACAGAGGTGCAAGGGAGCTTCAATCAGAGGAGGAGTCACTGTCACTGGTGTCCCCTCCTGTCCCCATCGTGGAGCATTCTCACCCTCTGTCCCAATGGTGCCTTCAGACTCTGTAGTTTCACCCTCCAGGGCCATGTGGGATGCAGCTCCCTCCGTCTCCGGTGCCTCTGTTCCTCTGCCAGATGATGCTGATGCACACAAGGACAGGGTGACAAAACAAGAAGGGGGGGGAGAGACAGAGGAGACACATGGTCAATGCCAGCAACACCACTACCATTGCCGGACACAACATACTGGGAACAGCCCTATGCACTAGGCCATGCACTAGCAGTTAGTAGAAAAATCACCTGCCCATGGGGGACTATGCCTAACACCATTTGCTGCAAACCTGGAACCCACAGGAGCCTGACTAGTTGTAGATGCCCACTAACACCATTGGGGTTGGAGTGCCTCAGAGCCTGCCTAAAATGGGACCTACCCTACCAAGTTCGCCCTGGCCGCGGGGAACCCACAGCTCACATCCCCCACCCAGACACTTCGTAAAGCACGCAGAGCCAGCTAAATGAGACTGTACTCACCCCCTTGTGGCTGCTGTGATGCCCTCAAGTGCCCATCCAGCTCCGGATATGTCACCGCCAGGATCTGGAACATCGGGGGGTCTTGGTGCGACGGGCACCCCTTCAACGTTGGGAGGCCAACTACAGCTGGGCCTCTGCCATCTTCTTGCTCCAGCCGCACAGGTCCTCTTGTGGCAGTGGGTGCTCCGTCTGTGATAGACCCCCAGGGTCTGCACTTCCTTGGTGATGGCACGCTAAATATCCTTCTTCTGGTGGGCGCTGACCTGGAGGAAATGTACAGGATGAAAGGAAATTACTCTCCCGTCTGGCCCTTCATACTGATTGCCCACCAGTTCCCACTCATGCCCTGACACACATACACTCACCATCCTCACAGGCAGGCCTCAGCCACCCCATGTATCTTCCATCAACACCACTCCAAACAGGCATTGCCCACGCATCCTGCTCACAGTGTAATCACCTGTTTGTCTGGAGGACCATAGAGTAGCGTGTACTGGGGAAGGTGAAGGCAGGGGCCCTTTTCCCAGACACATGAGCCATTGTCGCTTCCAGACACAGGTCACAGCGGCACTTGCAGTGTAGGTGCTCTCCTGTTGAAGGTCAGGTATCAAGTAAGTTAAGCGATAAAAATGGCGGTTCCGTCCGCGGCGGTGCGTACCGTCACCGATGGCATACATCGTCATTGGCTCATGAAACCCATAGGGCCCAATGACAAACAATGATAAATTGCTCGGCGGCCTTTGACCGCCTACCGCGATGCTGCACCATGCCAGCGCAGTTACCTCATTTCCCCTTGTTGATCCTTACAGGTCAGGCAGCCGCCATTTCACGGGGGCACATGGCATGGCACCTAACTGCATCACAGCGATTCTTGACAGATATACGGAAAAACAACGACACACACAGATTTACTCACACTACTGAAAACACACTTGTGCAAACAATGTGGTACATGACCCTCTGCTCACCATTCTCCTCCATAGGGCACATCCTCTGGGGCAGATGATGAGATGGCGTCATCCTCCGGTGTACAGACCCCTGGTGGACCTGTCGACTATGGAAGACAGACACATCATTATTACCTACAGACTTGATTGTTCCGCAATTCAAGAACTGTGTGCCTCATTGGAGCCAGACCTAATGTCAGCGATCCGCCATCCAACAGGAATAACCCCTCTGATGCAGGTCCTGTCAGTGCTCCATTTCCTGGCAGGTGGCTTCTTTCAAACTACAGTGGCCATGGCATCAGGGATGTCTCAGCCAATGTTTTCTAAGGTGTTGACAAGAGTGTTGTCAGCCCTGCTGAAACACATGCACAGCTACATTGTTTTCCTCCAAGTGGAGGATTTGCCCACAGTGAAGGCTGACTTTTATGCCCTGGGACATATCCCCAACATCATAGGTGCCAAATGTACAGAAATCAAAAAAGCTACCATTCTATGATTGTGCAGATGGTGTGTTTGGTGGACCAGTACATCTCCCATGTGAATGCCAAGTATCCCCGCTCTGTGCATGATGCCTACATTTTGAGGAATAGCAGTATCACTTATGTGATGGGCCAACTCCAGAGACACCGGGTGTGGCTAATAGGTGAGCCCATGGTCCCCACACAGTATGAATAGGTGTCTGGGTATGGGGTTTTCCCTAAGGGTTAGTGTGTGTCTAACAGATATCCCTCGACATTTGCAGGTGACTCTGGTTACCCCAACCTCTCATGGCTACTGACCCCAGTGAGGAAAGCCAGAACAAGGGGAGAGGAATGCTACAATGAGGCACATGGGTGAACTAGGCGGATTATTGAGAGGACGTTCGGCTTCCTGAAGACCAGATTCCGGTGCCTCCATCTAACAGGTGGCTCCCTATACTACTCACAGAAGAAGGTGTGCCAGATAATCGTAACATGCTGCATGTTGCACAACCTCGCATTGCGACGCCAGGTGACTTTTCTGCAGGAGGATGGGCCTAATGATGGTCTTGTGGCAGCTGTGGAGCCTGTGGACAGTGAGGAAGAGGAGGCAGAGGGAGAAGATAATGACAACAGAAACAACATCATCATGCAGTACGTCCAGTGACACACAGGCAAGAGACTGGCACTGCTCCTCTCATATCTCACTTCTCTAGGACATTGTAAAAGTTAGCCTCTTAACCTCTGTCTATGGACACTGACAGTTCACTTTGGCTTTCCATTTCACAGATGAGGGTACCCCATTCTGCCTTCTGCTATATTTACTGCTGCCCAACAACTGTCATACAATGGTATGAGCAAATGAACATTTATATTGATATTTGTTGATGAGGTTGTAATTATACATTTGTGGAAGAATAGACTGACTCCAGATTGGTTTGTGATTCAAGTGTGTTTATTTATGGGCTAATGTGTATAGGGGTATTTGGAAGGGGCTGGGGTGATGGTGGAGAAAGGACCATAGTAGAGTCCAGTCTCTTGGTATCACAGGTGCATTGTCCAATGGGGCAAAGGAAGGGGAATAATGTCAGTTCAAGGATGGACTGGGTGACAGAGTCGGACAGGAGGGTGACATTCAGGAGAGTCTTATTTCCTGGCGGGGGTCTTGGCAATGTTCTCTGGCTTCTGTCTGGATTGCAGGGACCGTTTGCGGGGTGGTTCTCCTTCTGCAGGGGTGGGGTGCTGGTGCCCTGTTGGCGGGGCCTCCAGTCCACTAGCGCTGGCGGATGTGGAAGGCTGTTCATCGGTTGGGCTAGTGTCAGGAGCACGGTGGTATGCCACTGTCTCCCTTATGGTGTTGGCCATTTCTGCCAGTACCCCTACAATGGTGACCAGGGTGGTGTTTATGGACTTCAAGTCCTCCATGATCCTCTTGTAGTGTTCCTCCTGCAGCCGCTGGGTCTCCTGAAACTTGGCCAGTACCGTGCCCATGGTCTCCTAGGAATGGTGGTATGCTCCCATGATGGTGGAGAGTGCCTCATGGAGAGTGGGTTCCCTGGGCCTGTCCTCCCCCTGTCGCACAGCAGTCCTCCCAGCTTCCCTGTTGTCCGGCGCCTCTGTCCCTCGAACTGTGTGCGCACTGCCACTGACCCCAGGTCCCTGATCATCCTGTGTTAGTGGGTTTGTCTGGGTTCCCTGTAGTGGTGGACACACTGCTGATTGACGTGTCTGGGGGACAGTGGCATGGGCCCGCTGGGAGGGTGCTGTGGTGGTGTTTTTTGTGGGGGGAGATTCTGTGGTGGCTTGGGACTGTGGCAGGGGAACCGACTGTCCAGAGGTCCCTGATGGGTCAGGCTGGTCATCTTGATTCAGGCATGCAGAGCTGCTGTCATCACTGTGGGCCTCTTTTGTGGGGGGGAGTGGATATGGCTGGCACCTCCAGTCCAGTGACATTAGGTAGAGGTACCTTTGGGGTGTAAATGCATTGTTATTATATTTGTGTGTGCCATCTTGTGCAATCGGTGTGTTTTCCTCTATTCCTGTGCTTGCACTATCGCCTTGGCCCTTGTGTGAGTGGTGATTGTGTGCCCTGGGTGAGTCTCTCTCTTTGACATGCTTTGGTGATGTGTGTCCATGCAGGTCTGTGATGGGTGTCCATGCATTGTTGTTGCATGCAAGGCTTGGTATTGGGATAGGTGGGTTGTGATGGTGGGGTATATGTGAGGTATTGGAGTAATGGCGGTGAGGGTAGGGGTAGGAGTTAGTGATGGCATGCATGTAGGGTGTGAGGGATATAGTTGTAAAGATATGAATTACCAGAGTCCAGTCCTCCTGCTACTCCTATGAGGCCTGCAGGATGCATAATTGCCAAGACTCACTCCTCCCATGTTGTTAGTTGTGGTAGAGGAGGAGGGTATCCACCGCCAGTCCTCTGTACGGCTACCTGGTGTCTGGATACCACGGAACATACCTTCCCCTGTAGGTCGTTCCACCTCTTCCTGATGTCATCCCTGGTTCTTGGATGATGTCCCACAGCGTTGACCCTGTTGACAATTCCCCGCAAAAGCTCCATCTTCCTTGCAATGGACGTCTGCTGCACCTGTGATCCGAATAGCTGTGGCTCTACCCGGATGGTTTCCTCCACCATGACCCTGAGCTCCTCCTCAGAAAACCTGGGGTGTCATTGAGGTGCCATGATGTGGTGTGAGTTGTGTGTGAGGTGATGGTTGAGTGATGTGTTGGGGTGTGTGGTGTGATGTGCGTGGATGGTGGATGAGTGATGGTGTTGTGTGCCTCTGGATGCTGGTGTGGTCTTTGCTTTTCTCTCTCTCTGCTTCTTCAGAATTTTTTGGTGTAAGGGGTTGTGGGTGTTATGGGTGTGTGTTTTATAGTGGTGTGAGTGTATGGGTGTGGTGTGTGTATGTGTATCAGGTGTGTGTATTTTCAGTTGTCCAATGGGATTGTGTTTTGTTAGTGTGTATGTACTTTGAGCGTGGTGGTGTGTACCGTCAATGGTTTACCGCTGTTTTAAGACCACCGTGTTGATTCATGGGTCGTGATAGTGTGGGCATATTCGTGTTGGCGTGACGGTGTGGGTTTTGATTCCGCCAATTTATCACTGACCTTTGGTGTGGCGGACTTGTGTGGGTCTCTGTGTTGTGGAGGATTTCTCATTGTGAGTCATAATACCCGTAGTGGATTTCCGCTGCGGACACGGTATGTTGCCCGCCGTTGACACGGCGGTCAGCGGCATTTACCGCCAATGTTGTAATGAGGGCCTATGTATGTACCATACATTGTGTAGTGCACCTTTGTATCAGTGTGCTATCACTAGAGGGGACATGACACGACCTCACAACACAGTGTGATCAGATGTGGTGGCAACATGATAGCACTACAGAGTCTGGACATCCCATCCCTTTTGACATGTGTCATTGAAGATGAGGTGTAACACTATGGGCCCTTGAAATTGGTTAGTGAGAATGCACATGTCTCCAAAATTGCCTGCACTGTCCTGTAACATTTCAACTAAGCAAGAATGCCCCATGTGTGACGTGTTACTTGGTAACCTTTTGTTGTCCCCTGCGCTAGTTGCTCATGTGCAGCCGCGCACCAACACTACCTAGCCTGCACCAGGGTACTTGGCTAGCTGCTTTGTGGAGGTGGATGTAATGTATCTGTGCAGGATGGTACACCACCCTGTACATCTACTTTTTGGATGGCCAATTGGCTCTTTCTGTGTGTGCAGCAGTGTGCAGAATACATTTATGCCACATTCAGCAGAGTTCGTAGCACAGTCTACTTCCTTTTTGTAACCTCCGTACAGCACCCCTGGTGTGGTATGTGCCATTGGCACTTCCTCAGCTTTTAGGGGACAGCTACATTTGAATCTGCATCATCATGCTATGAATCTTGTGGTGACAGACCTGCAGCAAGAAACATTGCACACCCCCTTCCACGTTACAAACAACATGGGAGGCTGGCCATTTTACAATGTGGCTTCAAGTCATTATGAAATGGTCACCTGCCAAGATGTACATACAGTGCAGGCCATGAATATGGACATGTGGGCTATTACATTGTTCCCTTGGTGTTCCTGAGAGGCAGCTAATGTTTCTGCCACCCATGAGAATTCCAAGGGTCTGTATCCCATTGTCACAGGATGATCAACATAACTAGCAATGTCTCTCCTATCTTCCAAAACATAAATGTGCATTTATTCTTTTGACACATGCACAGTGCAGGCTCTGGGATGGAGCTCAGCTACTTTGCAAATGTGTCCCTTGGCACAGTGCATGTGAGGTCAGTGATGTCCCCTGAGGGCACTTTTAGTGGTCTGTGTAGTTCTGCTGTTGTCTAAGGGTACAAGTCTGCACCTTTCCTTCCAGTGATGTGTCTGTCAAGTTGTGGGTGTGTTACGTACATGTGTGTGTATGTCTTAGTGTTGTGCACTGATTGTGCTGCACTGCAGCATGGTGCAAATGTGTTATCACCTGCACATGTGTTTTACCCTGGCCATATGTTACTGTAGTGGTGTATGTCTTGTGTGTCCGACAGGTTTGGTGTGTTGTGTGTACATTACTAGATTTGCAGACTTACCCACAAGTAGACCATTTCCAAATTGTTTATCCAGGAATTGTTCATTGTTCCTGCTGTGCCGGAATATGAAGGTGTCATGGACAATTCCTAGTATACTTGGCCAAAATGTTTATGACTATTCCGCGGTGGTCCACTATGTCCTGCACATTAATAGAATGCATGTGCTTGCGATGCCTGTATAAGTGCTCTGTTGCTGCAGGTGGTACGAGCCAGACATGGGTGCAGTCTATTGCACCTAGCACATGCGGAAAGCCATGGATTTGATAGAATCCCTGTTTGTTCTCTTGCTGCTTTTCCTGGGCATTGGGGAAGCCGATGTGGCAGGGTGTCAGGGAGATGATGATATCTAACACCTTTGGCATGATAGAAATGAACCACTGCAGTGAGACACCAGCAACCAGGGCCCCCGTTTGTTTGGAATGAGCCACTTGCCAGCTTGTGGAGGACAGCGAGCAGCTTTGTCAGAGGTGGCATGTTGTGTGGGGCCTGCAGGCTGGCTGCAATTTGTGGCTCAATGTGGTGCAGCAGGTGTAGTATGGCTTGCCGGTTGAGTCTGTAGGTCCTAATTATGTCCAGGTCCCTGAGGCCAAGGAGGGTTGTCCAGGTTCTGAAGACCCTCTCCTGCGTTCTGCGTTGCCTTTGGGGCTGCGTTGTTGTGGTGGTGTGCGCAGGAGTTGTTTATGTCCCCTGCGCCGTCTAGCAAGCTGTATCAGTCTCACCTCCATCTTCTTCTGTTAGTTGTAATGTTGCTTCTGTGTGTTCTCCTTTAGTAGTGGAGTGTTTGCCTCATTTTAATGCCTGCCCTGACCCAGGCATTACATTTTGGCACAAATCAGAGTTAACGGCATTTTTTGGGCCCGCCTCCCAACTGTGCACCATTTTTGCCTGGGTGGTTAAATACAGCGCTAAGGTGTTTGAGTAATTTTTTGGAAGGGAACGCCTAGCTTGCATCTCATTGACAAAAGGAGGTTTCACGCATCTGAAAAATGACGTTAATCCCAAAATATTGACATTAGATGGGTCTAGCATTAAAATATAAATATGGCATTGGATTTGCGTTGAATTAGCGCCAGAATAAATGACGCTATTTCAGTGCAAAAACAAGTATAAATATGCCCCTTAGTGAGGATCCTTGGGGTACTCTGCGGTTGACCCCTGTGGGTCTGAAAGTGTAGGGTGGGATTCTGATTCTCTGTGTCCTACGGAGAGGAAGGAGTGGATCTATTCCAGGGCTCTTCCACAGATTCCAATGTTGTGGAGTCTGGTGCACAGATTGCTGTGGGAGACCATCTCAAAAGATGCTGAGAGTGTGGCCACGGTCTAGGAGTAATCAAATGTTGTCGGTGGCTGCCAGGAGTGCTGTCTCCGTGCTGTGATTGCTGCGGAAGCCAGACTGGGAGCTGTTCAGGGAGTTGTTGGCCTCAATGAAATCCCATAGTTGTGGGTTGATTGCTTTCTCTAGTACTTTGGCGAGGTAGGGTAGCAGCGGGACTTTAGTTCTGATGGGTCAGCCAAAGGTTTCTTCAGGAGAGGAGGATATTAGGAATGAGGAAAAGGTGGATGGACATGCGGGGTAAGGTGCATTTCCTGGCATCCAAGCAACACATGGAGGGCCAGAAGACTGGTAGTGGTCTTCCTTTGCACCCCATTACAACTATTTGCCTGGAAGGTGTAGGTCTTTGCCATCCTACATCCTCAGGACTTGACAGGAATATCTGGGAGAGGAGAGTCCGGTAGGTTACACCACAATAAATGTCACAAAACTTAAATGTCCTGCATGCTCTCATCTCAACTGTTGCAATTATGTTGTCCATCTACTTACATAACATGCAATACCCAAAGTATCAGACATGTTAGATTATCAATTTGTATTGTTGTACGTGACATCACATGTCTCAATCTCCATTACATGCCATTTGTTAGAATGGGGTCTGATAGTGTGCTACTATTAAAATATCATCCCAGGAACCATGGTGTGTGTCAATATGCATATGTATGGTCCAACCTAACTGCAGTTTGGCAGCAGTTATGTAAGACAAACCATTTGTCAAGTGTTGTTAAGTAAAGAGAGTGACATGACTACAACTACCATGAAGCCCTGTTTCTGCAACTCAAAAAAGAGTCAGTTGTCCTCTTGCCCATTTTCACCTTGTTGCCATGTCACAACTGATGTTCATTTATCATGGTGTTTACTATTTGTCTAGGGGTAAGAATTAAAAAGTGGAATCACTACAACTACCATGAGGCCCTGTTTCTGTAGCTCAAAATAAGAGCCTATTTTGCTCTCTCCCATTTTCACATTTGCCATGTCACAACTGATGTTCACTTATCATAGAAATTACCATTTGTCTAGTGCAGGGAATTCTAAAGTGTCATGACTACAACTACCATGATGCCCTGTTCCTGTAAAACAAAACAAGAGGTTAGTGTGCTCTTGCCCATTTCCACTTGTTTGCCATGCCACAACTGATGTTTACTTCACAAGGACTGAGCAATCGACATATCATGCTCTACTCAGAGACTTGTCTTCCTCCCTAGCTTCATGTTGTCCTGGGCACCTCAAACTGAAACTATTGATGACATGAATGACACCTTACCAGGTGTGTACATCAGTTATTTGTAAGGCATTAAACTGCTTCAGCTGACTGGCAAGTAATCTATTGATTCTGCACTGCACATGTTATAACTAATGCTACATATACAACAAGATGTGTGTTTGACTGTATCGTACACAACTATGCCTTGGGATGGTCAAATACATATGTCACTTCTCCACTGTGTTGGGTTAACTGTTTGTTAAATTTCATGTTCATTTCTTCATCTAAAATGTATCTTATCAGCACATCTAATGAGCTGCCAAATTCTAATACATTTTTGCAACCTCTACAAATGGCTTGTTAACAAGTTCAATACCATGGAAATATATCACAATAGGAAACCCTAACTATTAAGGTTTTTTAAGTCTCTACTTACTGACAGAAAACATCTGGCCTTAGATTCCACACTTCCACCAATAAGTAAGTAACTGAGACTTTATTGTTTTGATTATTTAAAATCATTATAAATTAAGAGCAACAATAAATAAAAATCATTAAAAGAAAGTTACTTAACGTGAGTCGGCCAGGAGGTCCCTTTGCTCTAGCTGAGAGACCCACTATGATATTTGCTGCCTGTTTTAAGCGGGGAACAGATGGAAATTTGGCATATTGTCAGTCAGAACATGGGGATGAAAAGATAGCGGTCTGCACAGGTAATAAACATAAATACAGCAAGGTTACAGGCAGCGCCTCCATTATAGACCCAGTGCCTTGGTTACTGAGGGTGTGCAGACTGGCTGTTTGCTTTCTTTATGACCTGGTCCATGCCCTGTATTTATTTTACTGTTCTAGATATTACACGCAATCCTTTGCATTTAGGCATGCTATTATTGCTTGTCTGCAGGAATGGATGCCCGTCTGGTTCCAAAAGGTCCTATGCCAGCGGTGCCACAGATTTAGAGTGAATTGCAGAGACAAAAGGTGTGGATCACATCTTCCTTTGATTGGCCTCATAACCTGCAGGAGGTCTCACCTGCTTCCCTTAGCCAGGGTGGTGTGTGTGTGTGTTATATGGGAGAGCACCTAGGTGATATTTTAGTAATGATCCCTTAATTCTGCTGTTGAAAGATTCTCAAAGGTTTGCATGTGGTTTTAACTGCGTGTAACTGTTTGATACCATACATGTATGGGCGCGGTTCACGAGGGAGGCTTTCTCCTTTATTGATGAGACTTGTCTCAATATGTGGCCTGATGTCTTTTTGTTTTGTGTGCAATTCTTTATTAATGGTATACAGACATACATGTAGAAATAGGTTTCAAAATAGGACTGCTGAAGGGACAAAGCAAAAGCTACCAAACATAGCTACCGTGCCCTGCAGCCATAGTCATAATACAATACACAGTCAGGAAAAGAAGCGCGCTGTAATAACAAATATCCATTGCTATAAGAAGAAACTATCATGCACGACTAATAGAAAAGGGGAGGAGAGAGAGAGAGGGAGAAAGAAAGAAAGAAGGAGCAGGTAGGGAAGGACATGAGGGAAGGGGGACAGGGGGATACAATGCCAGGAAAGGCATGGGGAACCATGCAGTGTATTGTCGCAGGTAGGGAATACTGCAAGTCACCGCCAGGGACTCTGTGTCCCCTGATCCGGCATGGCCACTGGGGGCAACAAAAAACAACCCGATTGTATTTTATATTTTCAGTAGGGTGTGGGGTATGATGTTAGCCATAGTATATATCAACAAGTCAGATCTCCCGGTAGTCAGAGGCGGGGGAAAAGAGAGTTGTGGATTATCCATAAGAAGGACCAGAAGGAGACCTATGTGGAGGGGAGAAAGGATAAATAGTGGGATGGGAGGTAGGGGGGAAAGACTCGAAAAGGGGGGAGAGGTTCGACCAACAAATAAACACATACACAAAGGATGCCATTGCAAGTCAGGAGAGGGGGGAAGAGGTGAGGAAAGGAAATAAAAAGGTTAGAAATTACAGTGTCTCTGCCAGGAATGGGGCCCAGACCTGAGTGAATAAAACTGCCTGGTCTAGTAAATTATAGATAACCCACTCATAGGCAGCTATTCCTATCATAGCCAACATACATTCATCTGGGGTTGGAGATGCAGTTGATCTCCAGTGCCTAAGGGTACAGATTTTTGCTGTCGCAAGGGCCATGTGAAACAATCTTTGTTGCAGGCGGGAGAAGGCGGGGAATGGGCCTAGGTCACGCAGGAGGATGGTCGAGGGAGTAAACGTATTTTGAAGTGGCAAAGTCACAGCGAGGCTCCGGGAATCTCCAGCATGTCGCTTGCGGAAAAAGTCCGGCTCTATGCAATTTTAGAGGAGTCTAATACTAATCATGTAATACCTTGAAGAGGCAGAATTTCAATCGGGCTTCCCATGCTCCTCTGTCAAGGGCATCTAGCATGGCTGTCCAGTCTTCCATTAGATAATCCGTCTGCAAGCAAACCTGCCATTTGGAGCGTAGCGTTCCTAGGAGGGGTTGTGAGTAAAGGTGAGGTGTTAGGACATTGTAGAGACCCGACATGACTCCCTTGTGGCAACCCCATGTTTTCAGGTAAGCAACCATGGGAGAGGCCCTAAGGTCCCAGGGTGTTGCACCTAACGTTTGCTGGAGACAATGCGTAAGTTGCAGGTAGCGCCATTCCTGCCTCAGGTGTAGGTCATAGTTTACTCTTAGAGTATAAAATGACTGGGGGGATCCCCCTTCTACTACCTGAGAAAGGGAGTCAATGCCAATTAAGAGTGTTACCCCTAATCTTGAAGCTGTTATTCTCCCAGATGGGAGCTTGGATATGGAGGAAGGGGTGTATTCCAAGGAGGTGGTGCGCTCTGCGCCAGGTTGCCCGCATCGCCACTATCATCAGATTGGCTTGGTTGGGCAGTGTTGGCACCATGCAGTATAGTCTGTTTAGACCACCAGAGTGAGAGAGTAAAAGTCTCTCCATAGCCATCCATTGCGGTTGCTCCGGGTGCCCTGGAACCATAAATGTCAGTTGTGATAGATGGAGAGCCAGGGAGTAATGCTCAATGCAGTGGAAGCCGAGACCCCGCAGGAGCGCCGTGCCAAACGTTTTGACGCTGACAGCCTGGGATGTGTTGGGCCCCACACGAAGTCTCTGAGCTCCGTGTCAATTTTTCTGAGTGTCGAGAGGGGGACTTGTAAGGGAATCATACCTAGGACGTAGAGAAAACACGGAAGTGTGACCATTCTCACAGCCTGTACCCTGCCCTACATCGAGAGCCCTAGCTGAGACTATTTTGCAAAGTAAAGTCTCATACGTGCGAGAAGGGGGTTCAGATTATCTGATACCATGTGTTCTAGTCCCCGGTTAATGAGTATTCCTAGGTACTTGAGACGGGATGGAGTCCATCAAAAATGATACCCGTATAGGGACGCTTCAGTTGTTATGAACGGAAGGGGTAATGCTTCACTCTTGTCCCAGTTCACCTGGTATCTGGATTGTAATGCAAAGTCACTGATGATCTATAGTAGCGCCTGTAGTGATCTCGTCAGGTCTGTCAGAGTAAGAAGAACATCATCCGTCTATAGGTGCATTGTGGAGGTACCCCATCAAGGGTATACCCGCGATCCGTGGAGATTGACGGATTGCCATTGTGAGAGGTTCCATTGCCAGCAAAAACAGGAGTGGTGAGAGAGGGCATCCCAGTCTTGCGGTGTCAAACAGGCCATATTTTACTTCCAGGTCACTCATTTTAGGGCAAAGTGCCAGGAACCCCCTCCGGCGCTCATTAGTTTCTCTCGAGAAGTCGGCCGTTTTGCGGATTTCCTGACCATTCCTTTTGAAGGGTCCACGTGCTCAGGCTACCGTCAGGATCTGGTGGACCAGCTCATACCTCAAGAGACAAGCAATGATCGGGCGAGGCTGAGAGGAGCCGTCTTTTCTCCTGGGGCCTAGGCGATGTGCTCTCTGGATCTCCAGTGGCGGGTCGAAGACTGTTTCGGTCAGTTGTGGAAGGACAGTACGAAGAAAGGAGGGGGTTTCTGTGCCCTCAGCTTGTTCCGGAAAATCAAAGAGGCGGATATTGTCTCTCCTACTCCTGTCCTCCAGATTTATAAGTTTGCTACGAAGGAACTCAAGTTCCTGATCTCTGCATGTGGCCATCCACGGTCTCCATGTGATGTTCTTGCCCTGTTACCCGAGACTGAAAGCCTGCTATGTCCAAACGCATTTATTTGGTCTCTGATGTCAATGAGGTTATTGCTAGGTCCATTCCTTCCTGCCTCTGGCTGACCGCCTTTATCTCCTGGAGTATGCGGTCCATTGTTGTTGTCTCTCCTGTGCTGGCCATCTCTGGAGACTGTGCAGAGGAGGGCTTTGGTTTAGTAAGTTGGAGGGCCTCTGAAAAAAGCAGCTGCCGTGCAGGTCTGCTAGAATGTTTACTCGCCGACCCCCCACCGGGCATTGCTGGGTTCAATGGTGGACTGGGCTTCACACGTGCGTCTCCGCCGGGGAGGTTGGAAGCAGGACAGAGCTGTTGGAGAGGAAGAAACGGGGATGGGACCTAATGCAGGGCCTCTTCTCTGAGAATCAGCGTTTCATCCACTCCAGCCGGTTGCTTTGGGCCTCAAGGCTCAGATCGGTAGGGGCGGTATCACCACATGCTGTGCCATGTATGGAAAGACTCCTCCGGAGGCAATGCAGGAGGAGGAGGAGGGGGGATGTGACAGAGACAGCTGTGGGGGGTTAGTTATTCATGAAGGTCTCTGTGTCTGAACCTCTGTATCGAGACTTCCTCGTTACCCTTTCCCCTCACAAAGGTAGGAGACAATCTCAAGATAAGTATCCAGCCTGTTCGTACTGGGTGTCGTCAGGGTAGTATGCACTCCCCCTGTTATATTGATGACCGGAGGGGGATCCAGGCCATGGTACATACGATGCATCTCCTCCAGCTTGTATCACACTTCTTGTATGTCACCACCCTGTGTGCGTGCAAGATCTTGTAGGCGGCCCGTCACTTCCAGTGCATCGGCCACTCCGCCGGCTGCCGAGTTCAAGCGCACCGTCTGATCCCCCTTAATCAGCGCCACAGGTGAGGCTGAGACGCGTCCAGCACAGTCCAACGTCCGCGTCCACTGAAGCTCTTAAACAAAAACACGGGGATGGGGTCTCTCCACCTCCAGCGCCGCACGAAGCTGTAGCCGGTCTGGTCTGGTGGCCATGCCCCTCGCCCTCTGCAGGCCGCAACTCACTGTACCCCGGCAGACCTCCGCATCCACTTCCTCCCCTGTTACTGGGGGCAATACGCCACAACAGCGGCCACTTCCGTCACAGGCTCCATTCCATGGGGGAGGCTCCCAGGCCAAAAAGATGGGGACTACAGTGCCCGGGGCGCCCCCGGCCCCGATCAGAGCACCAAGCCTCGCGGAGCTCCAACACTAGGTGGCCATCTTCGTTCGTGGCCAGACCACGCCCCCAGTTGTCTTTTTAAGTGACTCAAGTGTGGGTGATGTGGACTATAACTGAGCGAGTCCAAGTTGGTTGAATGGAATCTTTAAGAAATTTCCCAGCTGCTGAATGGGTTTTATTTATTTCCAGCAAGACATTGTAGTATAAGGAATTTCTTTCGACTGACTTGATCCTATAGCACATGATGACAAAGGCTGCGTTTCTGGCAATTGTTTTAGAAGTCAGAATTTTAGCCTGATCTGGTCAGCCAGGGTATATCTGGGGAGGAGGAAGATTTTCCTGTAGATTTTGATGATGACGGTGTCCAAGGTGGTTGTTGCCTTCCCCAGGAGGGCTTTGCTTCCATAGGCCAAGGTTGGAATGACCTTTGCCCTTGCTGTTTCCAGAGTGGAATGAAAGGAGGGTCCTTTCCTCTTCCTACTGAGACTACTCAGCCTCCTGCCATGGTGAGACTTTTTCTTTTCATTTCCTTCTTGTGGGGTTTAAAATTACCTTGATTATCAAAAGTGAGGCTCAGGTATTCGTAGGCTGTGACTTTGTTGACCTTCATTGCATCGGGGGACCTTCTGATTTTGCTTCTAGTTCTTCTGCAACAATTCATGGTTTTAGTTTTCTTGTTGTTAATTTTTAGGCCGTTTCTTACAGAGTAGTTGTTGGTGGTGTTCAGGAGGTGCTGCATCCTCACCGTGGTGCAGAGCCAATTCCTTCCTCCTCTGGGGTGGTGGGGCTTGGATGGCATTGCCCATCTGCCGAGGCCGCCCTTTGAATGTCCGGTGTGTCTGCTGCATTTTTATAGGTGTTAAAGTGAATGGTAAGAAAGGAGACCCAGGCTTCCTCGGATAAGTTCGATCCTAACCGTGGCTGTGCTTTACTATTTAGGGGGTTGACTGTACTCCAAAAAAACATTGGCGTTGTGGTGCTTTTTATACTAGATGAACTTTGCCCAGAAAGATTTTACCATTTCTCTCTTTTTGGTCCAAATGTTCCTTTTTTAACACCTTCTTCTTGCTTCTCAGGTTGATTTTGAGTGCTTTATTTTTAGGGAGTCACCATACAACCCTCAGAGCCCTTTTGACATCCCTTTTGAGAATGTATTTCTCGTGCATGTTTCTGGCATGTTGTAGGGAGAACAATGCTGTGAATGTTTCCACCAACATTCCACCAATAACAATGTTCTCTATTTCACAACAGGTCGACATGGCACAGCACCTGGGCAGAGATTGTCCACCGAAAGACTCCAACCCCACCCTCAGATGATGCCCTCAGTGGTGACAACATTCCTCGACATGTTGACATGGATGACAGACCTGGCACATCTGTTCAGCCTGGGCAGATGGCAACAATGAGTTCCACTGTGCCAACATCAACACCTCCCACCCCAGCTGCAACATCTCAGCCAACAACATTCCCACCACCCTCTGTACCTAGCACAATTAGACAAATCGTGCCCCCACAGTCCTGGTTCCTGAAGTGCAAATCACCAGCCCTGACACAGAGGAATCATGACCTGGTTGGAAAGGACACCCTGGGCCAAGGGCACAGGCTTGTGGGGGTAGGGTCTGTGAGGAGGATGCTTTGGTCCAGCAGAGTGCTGCCCCTGGGGCTACTCATGACCAGGGCACATGAGCCACCTCTTGGGTGTCAATCAGATGTCACAAGGTGTGATGGGTCAGTGACTTACCAAACTCCAGGAAATTAAGCAACTGCAGATGGGCATGTACCAACTGTTGGAGGCCCATAACTCCAACATGGGCTCCCTAACATGGTTGCTGATGGACATTCCTACAAGACTGAACAAGGCCTGTCCACCACCATCTACCTCCTTTTGGAATGCAACTACATCAAATCCATCTACATCTTTGGGAGTCACTGGAAGTGAGGCCCTGTCAAAGGAAGAAATACCTTCAGACACCCCTACCTCTGCAACAGCTGAACCCCCCCTGCCCTCGCAAGCGGAGATGTACATGTAAAACTCCAGCAAGTGTCAGGCCTCCAATCTCATATATTCCCCAGTAAAAAACTTTTGAGTTGATCATTTGCCTTTGTAGGAACCAATGCTTGTTTAGGGAGACCTATGCTTGGTTGCAGAGATCAATGCTTGTTGGAACTAATGCTTGTCTGAGACCAATGCTTGTTTGGGAACATGTGTTGCACAAGCATCCCTATGACTCAGACTGGGTGTGTCTTCCTATGACTCAGACTGGGTGTGGCTGGATGCAGCAGGTATTTAAACCACACCCTGCCTGAATGAATTGCTTGCTGTAAAGGTCACTAGCTGCAGAGAACAAATCTCTGCTCCTCCGCTTCTGATCTTAATGTTCTGTCCTGTCCAGCATCTTGGAGGCTGGCTCTGGAAGAAGGAGAGACTGATGGAATTAACCCTTAAAAAGGCGGTAACGCGCTGTGCGCAATTTAAGAACATTTATTGCAAAACTTGATACTTGCTGACTTGAAACTTGATAAGCAAATGTTCCAGGATGCGATACACCTAAAAGGGCACATCCCTGGGTTTTAAGATTATTAGGATGTTCGCCACTTGTCATGCTATGAAGCTTATTGTAGTTGCTTGCATTATACCACAGAAAGGAGTTTTTATTGAACAATTATCATGAAAACGATATACTGTGAATACATTTATTATCACTGAGTTTAATGTGGCATTATTATTGTTGTTAGTGATACGATGAACTGTGAATCCGGATATTATCACTGAGTACAAAGTAACATTTGGATTGTTTCAAATTGTTGCTGGTGTTGAGGAACATTCTGTGTTTGGCACTTAAACGATGTTGAAGTTTGTCTTTGCCATGGTCAAAATGACGCTGTGATGTAACAGTGACAACCCAGTTGTTCATGAAGTTGAACGCTATTGATAAACCCTTTTTTTCCATAGTATTACAATATGAACCACAATCCTTGATATTAACCTTATGTTTTCAGTGTGATTTAAACACTGAATTGCGTTCCTTGCAATAAAAGCACAGTACAATCATTAACCCATGAATATCTGGAAAATTCCCTGAGAATTTGTTCTTTTTATTGTTGCCCATTTAAATGTCTGAGTCAAGTGAGTCAGCATCTTGGGAAATCTCATTAAGTTGAAACACGCAAGATATCCACTGAATGTCAAGGAACACTTATGTAGGCTTAATTGAGGTGACATGGGACTAATCTGGGATCACAGTGGGAGTAGTTATAGACAGTATAGTAAGGTTCAAGGCTCTTATTTAATTACAGGTAATCCACATCATTTCTGAAAATTCCTAGAGAGAAAAGGAGAGCCATCAAAAAGGGGAAAGAGGACACCCAACAGTTACATTTTGCTTGCACATCATAGTTTAACAGTTGAGTATGCATGGGTTATAAGATATGAGTTATTTGACTGATGTGCAATTTATCATATGAAAAAACGGCTCTTCAAGAACCATCACTAGGCGTCTAGATCCAGCCCTGCGACTCCAGTGTCTCTCTCCTTCTCTCATCCATCCCCTTTCTCCTAGAATGCTGAGGTGCTGATCATGTGTATTTAAGTGGGAGGCACGCAACGTTTAGGTGGAATTGGGAACAAACAGCTTGGTCAACATTGTGGCCCTTATTAGGACCTTGGCGGTATATACTGCCTACCACCACAGCGACGGCCGCCAAAAGACAGTCACCACGGCTACCAGCCATCTGCCGTATCATGACCACAGCCAGATTTCTGCCAGAAGGATGGCGGAAATCTGGCTGTGGCCATGCCGGCGAATGGCAGTATGAGAATTAATATGCCTGGCGATGTTCTGCTGACGGACACTGCAGCTGGCAGCAGTGCCTCGTCCCATCTCCTGCCGGAGGACCACCTGAATCCAGGTAAATGGGTGCTCTGACAGGGGAGGGCGCTGGGGGTGTTGTGTGTGTGCTTGTGGGTGTGTGTATGTCTGTGCATGCGTGTCTGCGGGTGTGTGTTGTGTGTTGAATGTATGTGCATGTTGGGGGGTGTGAGTGTGTGTATGTTGAGTTGTTGAATGCATGTCTGCGTGTATGTATGTAAGTGTGTAGATGTGTATGTGAATGGATGTCTGCATGCATGAATGAATGTTGGAATGGGTGTGTGTATGCTTGTGTGCATGTGTAGAGAGAGCGGCGTGTATGAAGGGGGTCTGGAGAGGAAGGGGTGGTGGGGGAACCTGGGGAGGGGGAGGGAGGGAATGACCCCTATCAGTGACAGGGAAGTGTTTTCCTGTCATTGATAGTGCCTACTGCCATGGTTTTCGTGGAGGTAAAGATACCATGAAAATCATGGTGGTAGACGGGGTCATAATCCCGCAGGGGGCCAAGTGATAGCCGCTGGGCTGGTGTTTGAGGTCTCCAGCCTGGCAGCTGTTACTGTGGCGGTCGGTGTGGTACATTGGCGGGTTGGCTTCAGCCAAACCACCAATGTCATAATATGGAGTAAAGTACCGCCAGCCTGTTGGCAGTACTTTCCTCCATATTACTGCCGACCGCCAATGTCATAATGAAGGCCTGTGTCTGTGTTGACAGCAACCTTAATTTCCTCCATTGTGTGTCACACATTCACTCTGTGGAATAATGCTGGACACTTTTTCATTTCTGATGGGAGAAGTAACCTTGATTTTGGATTTCAGATAATTTGGCTGCTACATCTATGGTTCCATTCACCATAACTTCACTTTTCTTTTATATTTGTTTTTGCACTAGGTATGTCTTAACCTTTACCAATTCAATCAATTTACAAGTCACAGATTCATTGTCTGCTGTAGTAAATTTCACATTTAGCAATGTACCGATGTAGTACCATGTGAACTATAGAATGGCAAAACCAACTACTTGTGTAAGCATGGATATGTTGCATACACATAATGGTTACCTCGGGGTCACAACCATGTCGCACCAACACATACATACAAGTTTCTTGTCTTATAACATTTTTATTATATTGTTCCAATCATAGGCTGGCAAGGTGTCAGAAACATAGCAAATCATACATGACTGAATTATTCTGTGTAAGTGATCACATTTACAGGTAACAAATGGAAGGTAGAGATATATCAGACATTGAAGGTGGGGATATATCAGAAATTGTCCTGTAGAATAGGCAGAAATTGAAGTTGTTGATGTCATCATCTGGAGCCATATCACCTACCTCACAAAAGGAATCCTTCATTTTGTAAAGCAAGATGGTAGTACAACAGTTTCTGATCACAGGGTCATTACTATCCAGTGCTTCTGCATCTGGTGGAATTTCACAAAGAAATGTCTTTGGTGGCCTACAATGTTGAAACATATCAACAGCTACAGAAAACACCAAAACATACAGATTAGTTATGAAAAAAATACATATAATACAATTAACAAAGCAAACTTATGGAGAATGCAGTCCATGGAAAAAATCTGACCTAAAAAAAAGCAACATTGACAAAATGAGAATGTCTCAAAACCTTTGTCATCAAACACCCATTACCAGATTTTGCCGGAGCTTCAGCTTCCTAACATTTCAAACAAACATACTCCTCACATCATCACAACAAGAGTTGATTGAATAGTCAAAGTCATGACATCTCCTGACATACTTACACTCATGAGAAGAAGCTGTTGATGGGATCTTGTTGCAAGTCAGTTCATTCCTCTTCACCACTATTATCATAATTTGACATTTCAGGATTGTCACCGGGTGACACTCCAGGCTCTCCCTCCTCTGCAATGTAAGGGATATTCCCTCGCAGGGCAATATTATGGAGCACGCAAAAGGTCACTGTGATCTGACACACTTTCCTGGGTGAGTAAAGGAGGGCTCCCCCAGTCTTGTCCAGACAGCAAAATCTTGCCTTCAGAAGCCCAAAGGTCTGCTCCACTGGCCATCGTGTTCTTCCGTGGGCTTCATTGAAGAGGACTTTTCCTGGCATACTTAGACTCCTCAGTGGTGCTAACAACCAAGGATGGGTGGGACATGCTGAGTCTCCTGTTTTATAATAAAACATAAGTGCTACAATAAGTCACACACTTCCTGATTATAGCACCTGACATTTCACACACAAAGTTACGACAGATCTCATTTACCAACAATCCAGGCCTGCTCCGGTTGTAGTTGTAACATCAGCTAGGGTATCGTGCTGTTCCGCAGCATGAAGGAATCATGGCCTAAACCTGGTAACTGAGCACAGACATTTGAAATATAAAATATGGCTAGCAGAAAATGTAAACATCAACAGATTCAAAGTGCTTCCTGTTTTGATAGATGTGTACACTGGCTTGCGGTGATACTAATGCAATATGGGTGCCATCAATGGCTGCAGCCACATGTGGGAGACAACCAAAATTGATAGAGGTTAACCTTCATATTGGCTAAATCCTAACAGCTGGAGAACCAGTTATAGTTGTCAATGTGTTTCATCATTGCTGATAACACATCTTTTAATACCCCACTGAACACAAGTTGTGACATACCACCAGGCTTAAATCCTGTATATTAAAAGGATCCTATGGCCAGAAAGTGTAATGCTGCCATGAATCTCACAATAGGTGGTATACATGTTGGGTTAGTGTTTTGAGGCATGAGATCAGGCTCCAACTGATTACATAAATCTTGTATTGTTTACCTACTCAGATGAAAGTTCTTGATTACATCTTGCATGGTCTGTAGATCTGGAAATGGGCAGTACACTGAAGGTTGTCCTCTCCTCCCCTTCCCAGGGTACCGGTGTGTGTAATCATATAAATTGTAGCAGTGATTACAGTGTCCAATGCAACATGTATGATTAGTAAGCCAAAAGACATGTGACAAAACATAACTGGCTCAAAAACCATTACACATATTCCACATTACAATTGCTTCCCACTCAAAATCCAGCCATAATCCCTATTGTGGTCTACACATGTGTCTACAACATATATGTTCACATTATACACCTAAATGGTTCTCATGAGCAACTTGATATTGTAAAGTGTGATTGTTCTCCAAAAATACCCTCACCACCGGTATAGAGTGCACCACAGTTATTTGGCGTTTATGCCCAGTAACACACTACACTGATGATTCTGTAAAAGAAGTTACAGATCAATGTAGCAGTATATACAGTATGTAAGCATATTACAACACATTTGTAGTGGTGGTGATGCATTTACTAGTCACCAATACTGTAGTTTCAACAGCTAAAGTGGTGGAGGCCTGACCTCGTATATTGGACTTTTGGAAGCTGCTGCTGCTAGTAAAAGTTGACCACGCTGTGGGTGGTTTCATCCACGGTGGACATAGCCACAGGCTCACCTTGTTGACTGTGACAGTCGCAGGCCAATGCCTTTACCCATTTCTGCTGCTGACTGCACATGTGGTGTTCATGTACGCCAGGGTTTGAAAAATAACTCACTTGCCTCTTGACACTGCTGCCATCAACACCTCCTTCACATTTAGCTGCTGTCTGCCACTACTTGAAGCAATCATGCCAGGCCAAGCAGGTGAGAGGGCCCCTGCCTTCTCTCCAGAGGAGCTGGAGTAACTTATTGAAAAGGTCCTACTGTATGGTCAGCTCTATGGCTCACCAGACGAACAGGTAATTATCTCATATGCATATTTTACTCTGTTCAACACCATCCTTTCCTTTCTCACATGCTCTGAGTTCCAGAGAGACTTTTAGATTACTATAGATGCACCTGATGAATTTGTAAAGGACTGTGGAGCCCTGTACTTTATGTATTCTTAAATCACCATTGTGTTGTGTGATGTGTGATAAGTCCTAGATTCTCGCTCTGTTGCATTCACATATCTATGTAAGTACATTTTTCAGGGTACCTATGTATGTATACTGCTGGAAGCAGTTGAGGAGGATGTTAGCTCCATGTACAGCCCCACACATCACTCATCCCAGATCAGGCCTTGGCAATCTGTTGTCTGAGAGGTAGCTAAACCTCACTGACCCCTTCAGAGTACCACACAACCTTGACCTCACATATAGGATGGCCACAAGATGCACTGTTATGTACTGAAGTGATGGAAATGTGATGTTTAAGTGAGTCCATTCTGCTCAGCCTGCAGAGAGCAAGGCCCAACAAACAGTTTTGCCCATTAGGGGCCGTGGCCCAGGCTGGGGCAGAGTTACTGGGGCAATACTACTGATGCACAGGGTAATCTCCCTGTAGACCTGCAGATCCTTGGATGTTCCCAAAATGATTCTTCTGTACCAATAGTGTCCCTGAATGCTTTGACATAGACTACATTTTGAATGGTGGCTGAGCTAACCCCCTGACCTGGTACATCTTTCCATTGACCACATTGTCATAGTGTGTCCGTTAGTAATGCCAGGCCCCTTGCTTCCACAGGTCTGTTGTCACATTTCCATAAGTTGTGTTTACATTATACAAACCTGTTGCACAAGCGACAAAAGTACAGTGCAAATAATTTTGAAAAGATAGCTAGCTTTGTTGCATTCAATCAATCAAACAAAACCTACCATGGTAGGTTGAATGTCATGTCTGTAACAGATCCGCATATGGTAAAAGGTGTGTCCTATGATACTAGTACATACCACACAAACTCTATCAGACATAGCATGGTAGTTCATTAATCTCTTCGCTGCCAGGCCTTTTCCCTCTCAGGTGCCAGGCCTTTTTTTGGCTATTTGGGGAAGTTCGTGCTTAGGCCCTCATAACATTTTGTTCACATAAGCTACCCACGTCAAATGTACGTCCTTTTTTCTAACATCCTAGGGATTCTAGAGGTATCCGGAGTTTGTGGGTTCCCCTGAAGGAGACCAAGAAATTAGCCAAAATACAGCAAAAACTTTGTTTTTTTTAAAAAAGATGGGAAAAAGGGCTGCAGAAGAAGGCTTGTGTTTTTTTCCCCTGAAAATGGCATCAAGAAAGGGTTTGTGGTGCTAAAATCATCATCTTCACAGATTTCAGGAACAGGCAGACTTGAATAAGAAAACCCAATTTTTCAACACAATTTGGGCATTTTACTGGGACATAACCCTTTTTTTACTATTTTTTGTGCTTTCAGCCTCCTTCCAGTAAGTGACAGAAATGGGTCTGAAACCAATGCTGGATCCCAGAAAGCTAAACATTTCTAAAGAGTTCTGAATTCATCAAGGGGTAATTTCTATAGATCCTACAAGGTTTTCCTACAGAAAATAACAGCTGAAAAAAATACATATTGAAATTGAGGCCAAAAAAACAGCAATTTTTCTCCACGTTTTACTCTGTAACATTTTCCTTTGAATTTTTGAAAGCAATATACTGTTACATCTGCTGCACTCTTCTGGTTGCAGAGATATATGGGGATTGTAGGTTCATCAAGAACCCTAGATACCCAGAGCCAATAAATGAGCTGCACCTTGCAATTGGTTTTCATTCCTAAGTGGGTATACTGCATTTCATTTGCTGAAATGTAAAGAGTGCAAAATAGGTACCAAGAAATCCTTTGTATTTCCAAAATGTGCACGATATAAGGTGTTGTGAAGCAGTGGTTATTTGCACACCTCTGAATTCCAGGATGCCCATACTAGCATGTGAATTACAGGGCTTTCCTCAATAGACATCTTTTTTACACACTGTCTTACTTTTGGAAGGACAAAATGTAGAGAAAGACGAGGGACAATAACACTTGGTTCGCTATTCTGTGTTCCCCCAAGTCTCGAGATAAAAATGGTACCTCACTTGCGTGGGTAGGCCTAATGCTCGTCACAGGAAACACAACATGGACACATCACATTTTTACATTGAAATCTGATGTGTTTTTTGCAAAGTGCCATCATGTTTATTTTGGCCTCCAGTTCAGCCGGCACCTAGGGAAACCTACCACACCTGTGCATTTTTTAAAACTAGACACCTAGGGGAATCCTAGGGATGGGGTGACTTTTACTTTTTCCTCACATTCCAGTGACAGAAAGTTCTGGAATGTGAGAGGAGCCCCAAATTTCCTTTCACCCAGTGTTCCCCCAAGTCTCCTGATAAAAATGGTACTTCACTTGTGTGGGTAGGCCTAGTGCCCGCGATAGGAAATGCCCGAAAACACTATCTGGACACATCAAAATGATCAATTACAAAACTACCTGTTTTTGCGGGGGGCACCTGCGTTTTTTTTGTCCTGGGCTCAGCAGCCATCTAGGGAAACCTACCAAACTGAGACATTTCTGAAAACTAGACTCCTGTGGGAGTCCAGGGAAGTGTGATTCGCGTGGATTCCTCAGTGTTTTCTTACCCAGAATCCTCAGCAAACCTCAAATTTAGCTAAAAAATCACATTTCTCCCACATTTCTGTGTGGGATCACTGCACAGGGACAAATTTCCTACCACTCAACGTTCCCCTCATTCTCCCGGTAAAAATTGTACCTCACTTGTATAGGTTGGCCAAGTGCCTGTGACAGCCTAGAGCCAAAAACATGTTGAAATTAGGGGGAACCAAAGCGGGTCCAAAAGGGCAGTTTGAAAAAAAAAAAATTAGGCTGACAAGTGGGGCAGAATTGTTATCGGTATATGTGAGACAAGGCTGGGTGGTAGGAATTTTGTGGATTACTGCAGATTCCCAAAGGTTCCATCACAAAAATTTGGAAAACATTTGTAATTTCCAGCAAAGTTGGAGGTTTGCAGGGCATTGTGGGTAAGAAAATTGTGCGGGGTGCATCTGAAGCACACCACCCTGGACTCACCCAGATGTTTAGTTTTCAGATGTGTCTAGGTCTTGTGGATTTTTCTACATGGCAGAGTCCCAAAGTCCAAAAAGTGCAGCCTTAACCATTCCACGTGGGACGATTTTGAGAGTTAGCCAAGCTCTCATGGCCCAAATGTAAAACTAAAACCCAAGTAGACTTTCTGCCCCTCCAGGGTATGGATCGGGGATAATTGCCCGATCTGCCCACTGGTGGGCACAACAGCTTTGTCCTCATTTATTTGGGGCGGGGGTTTGGCCGTATCCTCACCCTCTTGTTTTGAAAACAAATCTTCTCTGGTCCCTTGTGGCAGATGGGCCTCCCAAAAATAGGCCTATCTGCCCCAAAGGGGGCAGATATGGCCTAAAGTAATGTGCCCTCATGGGGAGCGACCCTTGCCCAAGGGGCTGCCACCCAAACAAAACACACACATACACACACACACCAATCCCTTGTGCCTGTGTTTTCTGCCCCCTCCCCCGGGTGCAGATCAGCCTAATAGAAATAGGGGAGCAGAAATGGTCTAAAATAAATTTGCCCCCAAGGGGAGCGACCCCTTAGGCATGAAATTGGCACCAAAAAAAATCCCTGGTGCCTAGTGCTTTCTGCCCCCTTGGGACAGATCAGCCTAATAAAAATAGGCTGATCTGTCTCCAAGGGGGGCAGGAGTGGCCTAAAAGTAATTTTGCCCCCAGGGGAGCGAACCTTGCCTAAGGGGTCACTCCCCACATCCGAAAAAAAAAAAAATCTAAAAAATATATCCCTAGTGTTTAGCGTTTCTGACGCCCCTGGGGGCAGATTGGACTAATTATAATAGGCCGATCTGCCCCCGGGCGGGGCAGAAATGGTCTAAAAATAAATTCCCCACTTGAGGAGCAGCCCTTGCCCAAGGTGCCGCTCCCCTTTTTTAATTACAAAAAACAAAAACAAAATCCCTGGTGTCTAATGGCATTTCTGCTGCCCAATCGCATTGTGATCGGGCAGCAGAAAGGCTGAGAAAGACATCAAAAGAAAGGAAAGGCTTTTGCAGGACTCCTCTGATCCGTGCTGGAAGCCGAGCTTCCAGCGCAGAGGGGTAGGCCTCTGGTGAGGTCAGCGCACAATCAGGGCCATGGGGGCGGTTGGGAAGATCAGGGGTAGGGGTGGAAGGGGAAGCGATTCCTCTTCTATTCCTGCCCTGGAGGCGCTAAGGCGAGGCTCATGGGGGGAGCGCTAGCGCTCTCCCCATAAGCCGGTCCAAGGACATAATAGTTACGTCCTTGGCGCCTGAGTGCCACAGCAAAATTACATCCTTGGCTGCCAACGTGTTAAGTTGTCCACATGTCCACACATTCCCAGAGAGGAAGCTCTCAGTGACACATATGCCAGCCCTTTCATTGTGACCTAAGTCTTAGAATGTAATCCCAAGTCAATCTGTACAGCCATGCACAAGTAATTTTCATATTAGAAGGTCCTAATGGTGCATTGTGTTTCATAGTAGCTCACATCACAGTGTACATTGCCGGAAAAGGTGGGAGGTATTGAGACGCTGGGCTTGGAAAATGATGGGATCTAGCTGGGGCTGTCCTCCCAGCTTGGATGGGGCACACACTAGGCCCTGACCTCCTAATGCCTAATGGCGTGCATAATGGCAGTGACCTACTTGGACCTTGATGGGTGGTTGTAGGACTCACAGCAGCTACAAGGGGGTGACTCCTGGCCAGAATCATAAATGTTACATTGCATCTTTGTGTGTTACTTCCACCAACCCCAATATACCCCCAGATACCACATCCACAGCAATAGACCCATCCACCACCCAAGCATACTCAGCACATCCACATCACGTACCACCAAATAACGCAAACACCCCAAACCATCCAGACAACAGACACCTACAAAACAAAAACATGACACTTCAGACACACAGACAGCACCAGCAAAAACACACCTACCCACGCCTGGAAGAACTCTCCCAACCTCCCAACCACATCCTAGCCATTTTTACAAGGAAAGTTTAATATTTGCTTTGGCCCTTACCCCTATCAAGATCACAACCCCTTCCCAAACCAAAATGGATCTCTTCTCTGCCCCAACCTATCCATTCCACATCCAAATCCTCCCCTGTGAAACCTGATCCCCCACCACTAAACTCAGCTATACCTCATATAAATCCAAAACCCCTCCCAAAACCAAGGACCTCCCTCCCAAAGTGAGGCCCACCCCTCCAAAAACCAAACCCACCCATCCCACAATTGACACTATCCCTCCCAAATTACATCATGGAGGTGCCTAGACTGCTCAATAGATCCCTTAATTGAGCCGAGCCTAATATTCTAACACTCCAGCATGTTTGGAGTGTGCACTGTCTGCAAAGCGGACAGTGTGCATTCTGACAGTGCTGGGCAGGGACCCAACACTGGCTCTCCACTAGCCTTTTCATGGCAGGCACCCCGAAAAGGCTGGCAGAAAGAGGGGTAGTGTAATTTGCCAGGCTACTCTGAGTCTGATTACAAGCCCAACTGCCATCACCCCGTTGGGATCTTTCATCCTGGCAGGGACATCGGTCTTCAGGCGGGTCTACCCGCCAATCTAGTAAAGTGGCGGTCAGATTGCCACAGCAGCAGTGGTCCGACTGCCACTGCGGGCCGCTAGCCTCGCAATGAGGCCACAAGAGATAGACATAACTGAAATTTTAGCAATTAAACATAATAAGAAACCTTCTCTTTCACAGGACAACCTAAATAATGAGAAATGAATCCCAATAGTCTCTACAGCAAACAACTCAATGAAGCCTGGCTAGTGGCAAACCTTAATAATAGATAGGACCTTCAGAATGTGCCCCAAATTCTTCAGTCAAGAAATACACAATACATGGTGCATATCAAAATACATACAACCCTTTTATACATGCCCACCTGTCAAATAAACCAATCAACAGTTATTATTATGAACTCTTAAACCATATAAAACTTAAAACAAACGACTACTACTCCCAAAAAAGAATTGTAGACTTTGAGCAAACCAAGATTCAAAGCATTTTAAAAATATACTCCCACACAGCAATGCAAGGCTGTTGCTATAATTCCAATTAAAAAGACACCTCCATAAATTTGCACTAAGTGTAAAATATTCCACAAAAAGCCAATTTGCCCTTGAAAAAAAAAAAATGATAGCACTAGCCTATGTCCCTGTCACAGAGGTAGCCAACCTCTACAATTTACTTATAGAAAGCCCTTTCTAACAACAAAATGAAAATGAAGACAAACTTAGGGCATAATTACGAGTTTGGTGGTCCAAGGACTGCCAAACTTGCAGTGGCGGTTGGACTGCTGCAATCCAGGTCACCCAATGGCTGGATTACGATCCTGGTGTTTGGATCGCCAGGAGACCGTCACCTCCACCGGGATCCCGAAAGGTTGGCAGCAGTCAAAGTTGTGGTCAGCCATGGCAGTGCCGAGTTTGGCACTGGGGTGTTGATCACGACTTCCCTTTCTGCCATGAAAAGGCTGGCAGAAAGCCAGTGCTGGGGGCCACATGGGGTCACCTGCAATGCCCATGACCATATCTTGGGCAGGAGAGGGGCCCCTTGTCAGTACGCTCAGAATGCACACAGTCTGTTTATGGCAGACAGTGCGCATACCAAGGGTTTTGTGTGCGACAGCACTGACCTCGGCCCCCTAAGGAAGCGGAGGTCAATGCTGCCTCAATGTTTCCACCGGGCTGACTGTCAGAAACGTTGTAATATGATGGTTTCCATTGGTCAGCCCAGTGGAAACATTGTAATACGGCGATGATGAGGCTGCCGGCTTGATGGCTGCCTCACCACTGCCGTATTTGGAGTTGTAGAAGTTCAACTGCCCCACTGCTAATCAGGCCCTTAGTCCCACAGTGGACTATTTATTTCAAAGACACTTGAATTGGCAGACTGCATCGCTCCAGACACAAATGTCAACCCAAATTCCAAATACCATGGTGGAATGTCTATGACAGCACCTTGGCACAGTAAGCCAAAACAACGCAGTGGAAGTATGGCACAATGTATTCCAATCCACATTAGGCATAGCTCAACCTACACTATACAAATGTTAAAAACATTACAAAAAGAGCAAAGCCACCAAGAACTATGACTGGGGAAATGTGTTAGCCAAAGTGGCCTTACACCTAGCAAACAAACCAAAGAATGTACACACTGCTGCAATTTAAAGTCAAACTTTTCATCTATATCAAAGCAGTAGATTACTATCAAAGTCCTCAAAAACATTGTCAAAAAATATGACAAACTCTAAACCAACATACTAATTCTATTTTTAAAGAATGAATATATTATTTTATTAGATCAAACAATTATTTAAAATCACAAAGTTAACAAAGAATGGCATAATAAAAATACATATACAATTCTAAAAAAATGTAACCAACACCAATCAAAATAGTTGGAAGCAAATTCAATCCATCATATTAGATAATTACAACACAAAGGGGCTCATGAGTTTGGCGGTCCGAGGACCGCCATGTTGGGGGTGGCAGCCAGACCACCAACAGGCTGGCGGAGAGGACCACCAAAATATGAGTTTTGAGGGGATGTGATTGGAATACAGCCAAAGCACTGGATGCACTGCCAGTGTGGTCAGACTACTGTGGACGATTGTAGCCACCAACTGACCGGTGGAGGCCATATTTCCATCAGACTCATTACGAGGTAGCACACCACCAACATTTCTGTTGCGGTTGGACAACCATGGAAACCCAGGCAGATATAAACTGGATGAGAGGATGCACTCACCTCCAGGAAGCCATACTCATCCAGAACCACCATGGAACCACCACTAGACGTCACTGCCCCTGCTCACCGAAAGACAATGGAATAATCGCCAACAAGGACAACAGCAACCATAAGAACACATTTCTATAATGGGACATTTTGTATAGACCCATAACATACCATAGGCAGGGGGGTGTGATGGCTATACTCGCATGTAACAGTACAGTGACATGCGCACTCACATACATAAACAAATATACCCACCCATAAACAGCACGCACACTGCAGGCATCACACACACACTACACGTCAAGAACACACAGTTACACACAGCAAACACAGCACAGGCCAAGTTTCACACAATCCCATACAACATACCACCATGTTACAACTACACCACAACTGCACAGTCATAAACACATAGTCAAACAATCACAACCGACACTAGCCAAGGACTCATCACACATACAAAACTATGTACAACCAACTGGGAACGAACACACACAATTACACCCTCATGCAACTTAGCAATCAACACACACATCATACACATGGCACATTGTACCTAACACAACATGCACAATACACACACTCACACAGTCAAAGCACACAAAGGCACACACTACAACAACAAATACATGTCAACACAAACACAACATCACACCATGACAACAACATGTCAGCAAGAAAGACATTACACAAAACACAGTCTATCCCTGGTGGACACTGCACACACCCTTGCATACTGCTCAAACAACACAGGAAGCACAAGCAACACACACAAAAACACTGGACACAGCCAATGTCAGCCAGGAAAATCTCAAAACTAGGAAAGGAAAGGCAGGACAAGGATGTAAGCAGAAAACCAACAACTGGTTGGTCACTACATATAATTTCATTCTTAGAAAATACAGAAAATTGCAGGGCCATTGTCCAATCCATTTTGAAAATGAGTACATTTCACCAAAGGCACAAAGTGGTGCCCCAACCTTACTCCTGACTGCCATCTAACCTCCACAGGTAGGGGCACCATGGGGGAAGGCAGGCACCTCAAGGACATTTAGGGGTTGGTGGGGGAGCAGGGGTTAGGGCTTAGGCTAGGGAGGGTGGTTTGGGCTTAAGATTGTTGGGATTCAGTTTTGGCTTGAGGGAGGGTTGGGTCAACTTCTTGGTGGGGGGAGGGGCATGGGTATTGGCAGGGGGCAGTGGAGGCTTTGGAGGTGGAAGGGGTGTCCTTGGGGAGGGAAACAGGTCTCTTAGGGGTGTTATGGGGAGAACAGTATGGAAAAGGTTAAACTCCAATAGGAAAGCTTTCTTAGACACATGGGGGTGGTTATATCAAAATGGTGTGGGTGTGGAGGTAGAGGGAGTGGTTGTAAGAGGTGTTGGAGTGAATGTCTTAGGTGCAGGTTTGTGAAAGGTATGATTGTGGGTGTCTATTGGGTGGGTGATTGAGAGTGTTTATGTGTCTTGGGCTGAGGGGGTGAGGTGGTGGGGGATGCTGTGGTGGGTGGGTGGCTGTCTTTTGGGGTGGTGACTACAGGTGTGGTGGATGTGCTGCATGTCGGCATGTCTGTGGTTGTGGTGTCTGCGGATGTGGTGACTGGGGTAGATGTCTGAGGGTCTTCTGGGGAGATCCCTTCGGGTAGGATAGGTGTGGTGGATGTATCACTGAATGTTGGTGTGGTATCTGCAGGTGTGTCAAGTGTTGTGTGTGTGATGTTAGGGGTGGTGGGGTGTCAGGGCAGGTAGTGACTGTTGCTGTGTATGCAGGTGTATGTTGCTTGTGTGAATGCCAGTGATGTGTCTTGTGGTGCTTTGGTGTGTGTGCACTACCCTTGGATGTTGAGATGGATGCATGTCTCTCTGTTCGTGTGCTTTGGCTGCATCTGGCAAGGGGGATTCAGATTGGGAAGAGGAAGGTGGAGGGGGGACGGTAGACAAAGGGTCACTCGCTGCTGTCAGTGTAGAGGCCAGATCCTGAAAAGATCTCTATAGGCTAACCAGTGCAAAGGAACACATTACTCTGTTGTATCTGTATTGCCAGACCCTGGATGGCATTAATGATGGTTGACTGGCCCACAAAGATCAACCTCAAGAGGTCAATAACATCCTCACTGAGGGGAGCAGGGATAACATGGGGCTGGGACAGAGGTGCCTGTGGCGAAGGAGACACCAATCCTCTTGGATGGGCGGGTACTGTCAAATAGGTGGAGAGCCACAGGGAGGGCGGAGGTGGAAAGGTTGGTGGCGGACAGAGATGGTGCTGGGGTGGTCCCAGGTGGTTCAGCCACCACCAAGGAATCACCATTGGAGGTGAATTCCATGACACTTCCTGACCACTGGGTCACTTGGTGTTGGTGTTCTCATGACTGGAGGTCATGTGGCCAGCAGTTCCCCACTCAGCTGTGCCCCGTCTCCTTCACCTGCCAATGCTGAAAAACAGAAAGTGAGGTATGGTCATCACATACTTTACATAACACTTCCATCATACTTTACAAATCAGCAACATTACTCAGGTAGTACCAGTTTAATGCCAACACCATGTCACAACAAAATACAATGAACGTTCCTCTATAAAAAATATATTTACACACAGGCTAAGCTACCTATCTATCATACACAATACCATTATATCAGTAGACCTGTCACACTGACTACTCCATGACAATGTGTCTTTGCCACGTGCTACAGTGTCCCTATCCACAGCAACATAGTCAAGCAAGAATCAAGCAATAGTTCAGAAATGTGACATTGAGTTCCACAATTTAAATACACAAACTCAACACATACTAACAAATTAGCGTAATGTCATGTACCAGGCAATGAAACATATTGCATAGTATACACTGGACAGCGGAGTGTACACAAGCCATAAGCACTTTATGTCACATAGTTAACAATATGCATAATGGATATATGCAAACACGCAACCCCTCTAATTGCCGTACTCTAAATCTTTTTTTGATGAGAGAGTCTAAAGACATGTTACCTACACATGTACCAATAGTGATAATTGAAAGGACTGCAAATACCTTTTGGGCTGTGGCATCTACGTCATTGTCCTCCTGAAAACCACACAAAACAACAACTACTACATCTTATGTTTCTAGTCAATGGACCACTGTCATGTGCATGGAGGTGACATTCAGATTGACCTAATCATGCAATCAGTCCATTAATAGCCCAATAACTGACTGGGTGGCAACATCACTAGCCAGACATGACTACCCTTCCATCTATGTGTGAAAGAATTCTGAGAGACAAACCACATCTGATGCTACCATGACAGGAACACCCACCACAATGCAAGCCAAATATCTGAATACACATACCATGCCACTCACATTGGTGTCAGTGCAAACACTAGCTTTACATACAGCCAGGACTCAGTAAACATAACCTATTTAGCAACTGAAAGTATGTATAGAACTCTTTTACTCATGATGTTGGCAATAAAATGATACAATTTAAACAAGGAATGAGATTTATTTGACTCATTATCATGCCTACTACAGTATGGCTAAGTAAAATTCTGATAGGCACTTACTACCTACTGAACATGGAACTAATATTCATTGTCCAATGTATGTGAACCAATAGGAGTCTAGCGGTGCCTTCATGGCTCCCAACATGTAGGTTATCCACTCTGAAGAAACATTACAAATGTCTATGCACATCCCTCTCATACCAAAGGGGTTCACCTTGTAACAGGTCTGAATAAGTGAAGCAAGTATGTCATGTGAAACATCAGAAGGACATCACAGCCTCACATGATGCTGTCACTCATCTGTAACCTTTTGAAAAGTATGAATGACAAATTGTCTGACTCAATGTTGCACATAGACAAAGATCAAGGAACATTGCAATAGACATAGAGCAAGGACCTGAACAACTTATCCACAAGATATTGGGATTATTGAACTGTAGCTGGAAATGAACAACCACCAGGGTTTTTGTACAGAGGGGACTACATAGGTGAGTAATATGTCCCTATACACATTAGAATGTTCACACCTGTGTCTCAGTGTTGGGGATTGTACATCAATGTGTTGATTGGAGATATTTGACGCTTTGCACTTACCATATTGTTGGAGCTAACAGTCAGTTACATCAGATACTAAGCTGTAAAGGGGTCCAACTGCGTTAGGTCTGTAATTAACCCCTTGTGGCTGCTGTGTTCCCCTAAACGGCCATCCAACTCTGGGTAGGCCACCACCACAATGCGGGCCATTAAGGGGAGAGGTCAAGGTCCGATGGACAACCCGTCCTCGTTGGGAGGACATCCCCAGCTGGGTCTCTGCTGCCTTCTGGGCCCAGCGTTACAGGTACTCCCATCTTCCTACAGTGGGTGTTCCACCGCTGGGGACCCCCAGGGTCTGCACTTTCTTGGCGATGGCATGCCATATCTCCTTCTTTTGATGGGCGTTGACCTACATGGAGGTTACAGACAAATATCGAATGTCATGTCCATATGCACCATTCCAAAACAAGCAGGGTGATAAACAAGTTAGTGCACATAACCATACACAGACTGTCTTCAACATCCTCTTCAATGGTATATGAATATATGCAGTCAGGACATCTGTGATGTTGGAATAGGATTACAACATGCATATCCATCAACAAGTGTCAGCTTGTTACATATTACCAGACCACATGCACATCTTTAAAGACGGTCTTCCTGGCAAAGTTCGTCATACTACCTTCAGTGATCATGTATTATAGTCAGTAGGTAGGAACAAACATCACACACTCTTTACTATGAGTGCTCAAAATCTATCAAAACACATTTGCACATCAACCCTTCACTCTTCTACATTTCTTCCAAGATATTGGGATTATTAAACTGTAGCTGGAAATGAACAACCACCACGGTATGAAAAGCTGTAACGTGGCATCCATATGGCACTGTCACATGTGCTTGATAACATGTTTTTGTACAGAGGGGACTACATAGGTGATTAATATGTCCCTATGCACATTAGAATGTTAACACCTGTGTCTCAGTGTTAGGGATTGTACATCAATGTGTTGATTGGAGATCTTTGACGCTTTGCATTTACCATATTGTTGGAGCTCACAGTCAGTTACATCAGATACTAAGCTGTAAAGGGGTCCAACTGCGTTAGGTCTGTAATTAACCCCTGGTGGCTGCTGTGCTGCCCTCAAACAGCCATCCAACTCTGGGTAGGCCACCACCACAATGCGGGCCATTAAGGGGAGAGATCAAGGTCCGATGGACAACCCGTCCTCGTTGGGAGGACATCCCCAGCTAGGCTTCTGCTGCCTTCTGGGCCCAGCGTTACAGTTCCTCCCCTCTTCCTACAGTGGGTGTTCCACTGCTGGGGAACCCCAGGGTCTGCACTTTCTTGGCGGTGGCATGCCATAACTCCTTCTTTTGATGGGCGTTGACCTACATGGACGTTACAGACAAAAATCGAATGTCATGTCCATATGCACCATTCCAAAACAAGCAGGGTGATAAACAAGTTAGTGCACATAACCTTACACAGACTGTCTTCAACATCCTCTTCAATGGTAGATGAATATATGCAGTCAGGACATGTGTGATGTTGGAATAGGATTACAACATGCATATCCAGCAACAGGTGTCAGCTTGTTACATATTACCAGACCACATGCACATCTTTAAAGATGGTCTTCCTGGTAAAGTTTGTCATACTACCTTCAGTGATCATGTATTATAGTCAGTAGGTAGGAACAAACATCACACACTCTTTACTATGAGTGCTCAAAATCTATCAAAACACATTTGCACATCAACCCTTCACTCTTCCGCATTTCTTCCACAGGACCTCCTACACAAGATTATCAAGCTCCTACGGGAAGAAAGCCGGGGACCTATCACCTGTAGGACCTGGCATGATTGCTCCCAGAGACAGTATACAGAAGCTCAGGTCGTGTAGTTCTTACTGGCAGCAGTGTCAGGAGTCAAGTGAAAGATTAAGATGAGATGATGGCCACGTCTCCCACGTAATACACCGTCACCGCTGGGGGACATCGCCATTGGCACAAGACCGCCAAAGGCAGCAATGTGTTCCAATGGCATTGTCCACAGCAATTGTATCCGCCTACCCCCATGATGACTTCTGCCAGCAGAGTTAGGTCATTTCCCAAGTCTACCACAGTAGGTCGGGCAGCTACCATTGTAAGGCCCAAAGTTGATCAGGAATGTTTGTTCAAAGTTGCCTCACAAGCTGTGAGACATATTTACAATCTTGTGTACACTGCAGGCTTTCAGCAATCATGTAGGAATATGGATAAATTATGTACAGGTTGTAAACTTGATGAGTTAATACTAACGTAACTTTAGTGGCATAGTCAGCAAACCAATGGCAATAAGAAATATGGCATCTGTGTCTTATCAATGTGAAACATGGTATGAATGTCATTATCACAGAGACATTTAGTGACATCCTACTACATTTTTAAATCATGAGTGATGAAAAGGAATGTGATTGCAGTAAGAAGCCATAATTTGCCTAAGTATGTACTATGTACAATTTTTCTACAATTTAATGTGGCATGTCAGAGCATTATGTGTGACATATGAAACACATACATCTTGATTTTGTCACACATAGTTACACTGGCATGAGAAGAGTAAGAGAACCACCAGTGTACCATCCACTAGCAGACCTGCAGACAATGGAAAATCAACATGTCATCCAAATCTACTCCCTGGATAGGCATACAATCATGGATTTCTGTTGTCAGTTAGAGCCAGATCTGTTGTCTGCCATTCATACTCTCTATGGCATACCACCCATTGGACAAGTCATTCAGTGCTGCACTTCCTAGCCACAGGCTCCTTTCAAAATACTGTGGCCCTAACAGCAGGGGTATCTCAGCCTATGTTCAGTCTGGTTTTGAAGGCTGTACTGTATGCATTGTTGAAACACCTGGACAGATGCATCCGATTCCCACAACTTGAAGATTTGGCCCACATGAAGGCTGGTTTGTATGCTTTGGCATACATCCCATATGTGGTGGGTGCCATTGATAGCACCCATGTAGCCTTGGTTCCCCCAAAAGGCAATGAGCAGGTGTATAGGAACAGGACTTACTTCCACTCCATTAATGTCCAAGTAGTCTGTTTGACCGACCTCCACATTTCACAAGTTTATGCAAGGTACCTGGGGTCAATCCATGGTGCCTTTATAATGTGGAGCAGCAATATCCCACTGCTGATGACACAAGAGTACACAGAGAGGGCCTGGCTGGTTGGTAAGTCATGCCTGTCTTGCATTTTTGCAGCTTTTAGCTGACATTAAATGTTAAGATGCCTAAAATTGAATTTTGCCTCTTTGTAACTGTTTCTTACAGGGGACTCTGGCTACTTAAACCGTCCTTGGTTGTTGACACAAGTGAGGTACCCAACCACACCAGGGAACGTCCGCTTCAGTGAGGCCCACGGAAGGACAAGGTGTGTCCTGGAGTGGAATTTTGGGCTCCTGAAGGCAAGATTCCATAGCATTGATAAGTCTGGTGGAGCTTTCCTCTAGTCACCCTCCAAAGTGTGTCTAAGTATTGTTGTCTGGTGCACGCTCCACAATCTTGCCTGAGATGTCAAATCCCATTTATGTCAGGGGAAGCCAGCGGGTGAGAATGCAGATGTGCTAAGTGAGGATGACTATGATGAGGATAAAGCTGGAGACATCCGGGCAGATCTCATCAATCAGTACTTTACCTGACTGTAGGTATGTCATGCCTTGCAATATTACTGATTCAGTGGGATATTGGGGGTGTTAAGTATGCTTGTTAAGGGCCTTTGTATGACCATCAGACAAGTCATAAGTAGCTACAAATCACATTACTCAGATGTGCATGCTGAATATTACATTGAGCAGTGTGCAGCATTTTGATCGTCATAGTCTAGGTATATCACAATGCACACTCAGAGTTACCATTGTGTATATATAACATAGCTGTTGGGTGTTTTACAATCGATTCCTTCCTATGCCTTAGGTATTACATTTTAATTTTGCAGGTTACTTCACAAGTTCATCCTTATTTGGCAATATCTAACAATGTCACAAGCAGCTGTGGTTTGCAGACTGACATGCAAAGTGAAAATGGATTGAAACATGTACTGTCAGGCGTGAGATTTATGGAGTGTGAGTTCCATGTCCAGACTCTCTGGACAGTGGGATGGTAGTGTCCTATTCCACCCCATAGACCTGTTTGCCGTAGTAGGTGGGCCCAATGCCACTGTGTGTGTGATTTAGTGTCTCTGACACATGTCATCCTCAACCATCGACATGGTTACATTTTGGTCTACCTTATTTGTATTAGCTGTCAATGTGTTTCATCATTTCAGTCCACTGTGCATGTATAACAAGACAGACATAGGTGCCTACTGATACCTGTCCATGGTAAGTGGAATGTTCCATGACTGGGGGTATTTGTACAGACCTCTGTCTGTATTATTAGTTATGATAATTGGGGAGTAAAGTATGGGCATTTGATGGGCTTTAGCTGATGAAACAGTGTACCAATCTGTTTGCCCATTCGGATAGTGAAAGACTGACATGTCTTTTACTTTTGTGGTCTTTGGTGTGCTAGTTATTCACACCTATGCTGTGGACAGCAGTAATTAAGTGTGTGGTCAATTGCAATTTTCCAACCTATAAGTAGGAAAGTGCAATGAAAGTTACAATAGGTTTGTCCATCAGTATCATCAAAGGCAACATGTACCCTGATTAAACAGTACATGTGAGATGGGGCTTTAAAAAGTTTGTATATTTGTGTATATGTTTTATGTGCAAATGGTATTATAGTTATATACGGCTGAAAAATGACACTCACACATGATTTGTGGTTTAGTAGTGTTTAATGAGGAGTGCACATTCATATGTGGGAACTGGATCAAATAAAATGCTTATAAACAGTGAATGGTTGATTCATGGTGGATGAAATCATCAGAGTACCTGCGCAACATTTGTATTCTCAAGTCCAGTGATCTTGTAGCATTGGAAAATGGAGATTGGTTGTAGGACAGTCAACAGGTTCTAACAGTGACAAACAAGGGTAACCAATCAGTAGAGGTTCACCTCCTGGCAGTGGTTGAAGTCTTGGCGCCTGCTCTTCCTGTATGTTTAGGTAGACGTCCATGTTTGTGGGGGAGTTCGTCAGCTACAGAGGCAGCAGTATCTGAGGCATGTCCTTCCCCTAGCAGGGCCTCCATTCCACTGGCTTTCATAGATGTTGAAGGGGAAGATGTCCGATTGGTAGTGAAAGGGGCCAGCTGTTGTGGACATAACCTACTCAGGATGTTACTCATGTCTCTCAGCACCCCTGCAATAGCAGCCAAATTGGCCTTTTGGGCTCTCCCACTGTTGCATTACTTCCTGGTGGTTGTCCCTCTGCAACTGCTTGATCTGTCCCATCATGGTAAGTACCTGGCCCTGGATTGTTGGTTATCTCCCAAGACTTGGGAGACGGTGTCCTGGCCAGTTGTATCCATACGAGCTTCCATCTTTGGGCCCCCACCATCCATCCCACGTTCCCTGCCCCCACATGCTTGTGCCCCTGGTACTGTTTGCCCACTCCCAGTGGTGCCAGGTTCATCACTGTCTGGTTTTCGCCTGGTGACTCAGGTACCTGTACTGGGGGGCACATGATGGTTGACACTGTCCTTGGAACACGGGAATGGGGACGATTGGTTGCCTGAGATGTTGTAGTAACAGGACTGGGAGGAGTCAATGTAGGCAGGGTGAGGCTGACAGTTGGTGATTGACCACGTGTCACAGATGGGCCAGATTAGTCCTCATTATCCACACATGCAAGAGTGATTTCCTCACTGAAGGCTTCATCCAGAGGGGAAGTGGCTATTACTGGTGTCCTTTTCATTGTCACAATGGCTAAGTTACCCATAGAAGTGGAATACACAGTGACTGTCAAGTATGCAACAAGTGACATCAAACTTTGGCCGGTAATCATGCTATGTGACATGCTCACAAAGCCTTTACTTCATCCCCTGAGATGACATTGACACCTGCTTCCAAATCTGGGTTAGAGCTATATGGGAAACAGGTTTCCTATATCATATACCTAGCTGAAATATCTTGGAGTATATTGGTGGTTGGATGTCTGTTCATAGACTCATATCTTGTCTGCTAAATGAATAATCATTTTCAAGTTATCTCCGAATTAGGTGTATGGCATCATAGTGTCAACTAACAGCTGCACAATGTACAATGGAAACAGAGCTGGTAAGCAGTGTAGGAGTTACCATCATACCTGGGCCTCTGTATGGGTGTACATCAAGTACATCCAGCTTCCTATATGTGTGTTACCTCAAGGTGAGTACTTACATTGTTTGAATGGAGATTTAAAGGCAACATGAGCAGGGTACATGGCTGTAGCTGTGTGTTGGATGGTATTGTACTGCCAGATGCCCATTACATTGCTGTCAGTGCCATAGAGTGTACAATTGTGGAGCATTCTGGTGTGTTAAATTGTTTGGTAGTTTAACAGGCAAGGAAATGTTATTTGTAGGACACTGTGTTGGTTTTCTCTATGTTGGAACAGTGCATGCTGGAGTTGTAGTGCTATCAGTTCATGTACTACCCATGACATACACAGACACTGGGGCCCCAGGTGAGTTTAGTTGACATATGGGATGGCAGAGAGGGGTATTTGGACAATTGGACACAGGGGTGGTTAGTGGTTTGGCAGTTAAGATGTGAAACGGTAATCAGTGATCATGAAAGACAAATGCTTAGGGTGACATTATAGGTGTTGCAACTTACCCAACTCTAATCCCCCAAGTATCCCTGTCAAGCCCTCAGGGTCCAAGACCTTCTCCTCCCATGATGCGAACTGTGGGGGATGAGGTGGTGGCCTATTGCCAGTCTTGCTGTCCGCTAGCTGGGGTCTGGCAGCCATGGAACGCACCTTCTCCCTTGTGCATGGATAGTTGCCTTCAGATTTAACCCTATCGACTATTCTTTGCCACATCTCCATTTTCCTGGCTATGGATGTTTGCTGGACTTGTGCTCCCAAAAGGTGTGGCTCTACTCTGATGATTTCGTCCACCATGACCCTCAGTTTATCATCTGTGAAACGGGGATGTTTTTGTGGGGACATGGTAGTTGTGGATTAGACAGTAAGGCAGTAAGGATGTTAAAACAAAGGGGAATATAAATTAGTGATGCAGTGTGGGTGCTGTGAAGTGAGTGGATGACCGGTGGTGTCTAATGTGCTGGGTACTCATTGTTGTGTTGGGTGTGTTGTGCAGGTGTGTGATGTGTGCAATGTGAAGTATGTAGGGGTGCCTAATCTATGGATTGTGATATTTGAGCTTTTTATGAGCTTTGTATGGTGTTCTGGCTGCAAAGGAATGTGGGGTATGAATGGGGTGTGTTTTATAATGCAATGTGTAGGTGTGTTGATGTGTGGATGTGTGTCAGGTGTGGGGTTTTTAAATTAGCCAATGTAGTGTGGTGTTTCTGTGGTGACCACCGACCGCTGGTGCTTCACATCCACATTGGTTTACCGCCATGGAAGAACTGCTGTTGTGATTTGTGATTTGTGGGTCATAATAGCATCAGTGTTTTTTTGATGGGCTGGCGGTGCTGGTGTTGGGACTGCCTCTTTTCTGACCTCCAGAGTCCTGGCAGTGTTGGGATTCTGGCTGGATTTTGGTGAGCTTGGCTGTGTAACTCGTAACATGGCGGTCTCTATGACTGCCAACATGGCGGTCTTTTGGTGGCCACCACTGCGGCGGGTTTACCGTCAGACCGACAAACTCGTAATGAGGCCCATAATCCAAACAATCCACATAAAAATCCAGAAATTTGACATAAACAATATCATTTCCCATATGCACCCAAATAAATGAAAGAAATACAACTTTTCTTTAGCAGCAGATCTCTCTTTGTCTTCATGTAATAAAACATAGTAATCCACCAAAAAATGAAATAAATGAATCCCAAAATTTCCCCAAAAACTTAAAAATATAATGAATCTAATCAAAATCCCTTAAACTGGTCTAAACCAAAAATGATTTCCTTAAAACAAATTAAACTTCAAATGCCATAGAATGAGCCCATATAAAAATCCTGCAAATAAATATTTAAAAACCCACATCCAAAACACATTAAATTCCCGAAAATCTATATACATAAAAGTTAATCACCAAAAATGTAACATAGCATAGTGATACATTACTAAAACAGTGCACAAAAAGCAAAATGACAAACTTGTGAAAAACACTAACAGCAATATATCTAAATATACAAAAAAAACACAAACAACACTGTAACTGATTTTTTAACCCCCCCCTAAATTCCTCATGTCCTTAAAATCCTTAAAAAATCCTTAAAAAAGGACTTACCTTTTCCAACGAAAAGCAGCATTTTACCGGGACCTGAGTTTGTGAGAAAAGACTAATAATAGCACAATTAGATCGAAAAATAGAAGGTAGTGGCTATGCTAAATGGCTGCTAAATGAAACTAAAACATGAGACAAATGGAAAGTAATGTAAAAATGTTGAATAAATGTTTAGAAACATTTTACAAATATTGAATATGTAAAATATATCAAGCAATATTATATAAAATGCAGAAAAAATTGCAAAGTATAAATTAAAAAACAATATAAAACATACAATTATTTAATGTATATTAATAAAACATGTAAAAACAACATTGAAAATATGGACATAAAAAGTTGGGAAATGTTCAATAATTGTTATAAAGAAAAATAATAGTTACAAATGTACAACATACAAATGGATATAAATATGACTGACCTGATTTTTATTACTAAACAAATGAAAAAAAATGTTTTATTTACTTATATTTATATTGTTCATCATCAAAATACTTTATTTGGATCAAAAGAGCCATAAGACACAGTAGATTACAAACATCATGATCAGAAAGAAACATTAATAAATACAAATAAATAACAGTATCAGATATAAAAACAAATAAAACAATTAATAACAGTTGCTAATTCAAATAGAAGCATTTATAAAATTTTGCAGCGCCTCTATTGTCCTCTCACTGCCCAGGTCCTGTAATGAGAAAAGGCAAGATGACTACGTCTAATACCCTTGGAAAGAAGGTCTGGGCGTAAAAAACATCTTCTAAGAACTCTGCATAAATTGGAAAAAAGAATAAAATGAAAGGTGCTTTGTCACGATCTACCATCACAACCACATGCAGGGAGTTTCTTAAACCAAGTACCTTGAGTAGAAAATGCCAATAAATAGTGTATAAACTTCAAACGAAATCTGGTAAGTAAAAACCTGTGCCACTCAGGGATGATCATATTATTGTATAGCTTAGGAGAGATTGACTTTGGTGGCAAACACTCCAAAACCCCAAACATGTTACCAGTGGAATCCGAGTTGTGGTTAGAATGCCAATTCAAGTCCTTAGTTCTCTGTATAACCCCCCCCCGTGAAGGAATTGGGGTTCTGAAAATATTGCTCCACCCCAAGACGTAAAAACATGGAATTTACACATCTAATGCAAGGAATATCCATAAAACGCGTCAGTGACAGACAATGCATGATCACGGACCCACACAGGTGAGCTTCAGGGTTTAGCCATACTCTTAGGAAGAGCAGTAAGGGTTGCAATCTTATATAGTCGGCTATATCCCTCAACCTCCCTTCACCATGGCAAAAAACAGCCGGAGTGGATTTAGGGACTGCTAGCAACCTTCTCAAGAACTTTTTTTCCACTACGTGTAAACTTGAATAGTCCGTGTAACCCCAACACCCAGCTCCAAATGAAGCAATTGATAGACATTTACTTTTAAAAACAGTCAGCATTTCCTTTACTGGTCTGTGTGCCAGTTTCTTTGAGAACCCAAACACTGCGTCAATGACTCTTTGAAACTGCAAGATGTGGACATTTATAAAAAATTTCCAGTTAAAATCACCATCAATTGGGGCCCCCAAATAAGTAAAATTAGGAACCCTAAGTATTTCTACACCCTCCAAAACATTTTTTTTGCTTTTGATAACTTTGGTCTGCACTTCATCACAAGTGATTTTGTTCTGTTGATTTTAAGGACAAGATTTCTCATAAAAATATTAAAAGCATCTAATAGGCATTGCAGGCCATTTGCTGTCCTTGAAATAAGGACAGCATCATCTCTGTAGAATAGTACTGATAATGGATGGAAATTGATGATAGGCGGGTCCTTCCCCATCTTAAATAAAAAATCTAGACCACTAATATAGAGTAGAAAAAGAAAAGGGGCCAACACACACCCCTGTCTACCCCCTCTCAAAGAGGGGAATTCTTCAGTGAGATCACACTCCTGGCTAAAACGGACCTGGGTGGTAGTACAAGCTTGAAGTCTACTAAATAAGGAGATCAGATCTTTATGAGCTCCCATTTCTAACATGACGGACCACAGTTTATGTCTGTCAACTGTGTCAAAGGCACAGGATCCATAAAGGCTAGATGGAGACAGCCTTTTTTAACCTTAGTGTATTTCTGTACTATCAAGGCTCAGTTAAGGGTCTGTTCAATTGTACCCAACCCCGGTCGAAACCCAAACTGGACCTTTGAGAAGCTGTTACTCTCCTTTGCCTAGTGTTCCAACTCTCTCAATAGCACTCACCCTAAGATCTTGACAGAACTATCGAAAAGAGAGATTGGGCGATAGCACTGTGGATCAGCTCTGTCCCCCTTCTTGAAAATGGGCACAATTATCGCCTCACTCCAGGTGTCTACCAAGGGGCCCGTCATAGCAGACCTCAAATCATTGGTAAGGAGCCAAAATTCGGGCAACACTTTACATATATCAGCTGGGGTTCAATCTGGGCCAGGAGCTTTATCAAAGGGGCAGTTTTGAATCGCCTGAAATACCTCAGATTCTTCCAATTATGAAGAGCTGTAGTGTGAGCATTCCCCCCAGTAACAGACCCAATCAGGCCCATCTGGGAGATATTAATTTCTATTTAAAATGTTTTGGAAAAATGCTCCAGCCAAACTTGCGGGGGGACAACAGAATCTATTACCTTATTATCTTTCTCCACCAGTGGGGTGGAATTAACCACTTTCCAAAAAGCCTTTGTATCATTACTGCTACTAGCCTCAATTAACTCATCCCAGGCAGGCTCCCTCAATTCTTTCTTCCTAGCAGCGAGAGTGTCTTTATAAATCCTTCTTGCCTCTTTAATATCAAACTGGTTACATCGGACAGAGTTAGTGGTCTTCTTTAAATCTTTGAGAGCAGATATGCAAGCGTGATTAAACCAACAAGGGTTTCTATTTCTGTTAGTACTTGACTGCTGTAATTTATTAGCCATATTACTTGTTAGGGTAGAGAAGGTCTATTATGTGGAGGGGCATGTTCACCTAGAGCAATCATGATCTCCTCCTCTTCATCAAATCTATATGAAAGCTATGTTTATCTATCTTTGCCCACTATGTTGTCACGCCTTTGTGCCTATTAAAACTCAGAGCTAGCCACTGTGTCTCACCATCAGAACCCTTATCCCCGCCCAACCTAAATTCTAAAGTTAAGGGATTATGATCAGGTCTTTAGAGTACATCATAAAATCAATTGTTGATTGAACGCTGCCTCCTAAGAACGTAGGAATCCCCTTAACTTCCGGAATTGGAAATATCAACAGATTGGTGACCATCGTTCGGTTTAGCGCATTCCCATAAGTAGAATGTTTAAAATGCGGCACAGGGCAATCATATTCATCAGTAACACCACAACAATCTAGTAGTTCTGGATCACATAGATTGTCATTAAAATCATCGATCCAACTAACCATGATATTCTTGTTACTTCTGTTCAGGGTACCATGGAACTATGAATCACACTCCTGTGTGACCAATCAAAGACGTTATTATAAGAATGAATCAGCAAAACATCATATGGGCCAGACAGTTTAAGGAGGAGTACCAAATAGTATGGTGTTATTTCAATGACACGTGTAACTACTTCTTTTACAGATACTGAATTAAATGTAACCAAACCTCCCTTAGCCCTTCCGTAGGGTGATTTGATAGCGGGAGCAAAATAGGTGGTAAAGCCATTGATATAAGGAGAGTCTAAGAGCCAGGTTTCCTGACAACAGATTATTGAATTTGGCCCACAAACTTTAACCAATCTGGATTATCCAGATTGTTCCTCCATCCTTCCACATTCCATGAGATGATCCCAGAGGTTGTTAAACTGGAGGGATAAGAGTCCGTTGCGGAGAATGCATCTACTTCCTGACCTCCATCTGGCTCATTCCCAATAGATGATAGTCAGTCCAATTGCTCGAGAGAATTCATAGGCTCGGAGCTATGGACTAAAGAAATTAAACGATCAGAGAGCATAGACTGATAAGAGGAACAAGGTTTCTGCATGTCAGATTTATTAACATTGGCCTGCTGTGCCTCTGTAATGATAAAGTATGACACCATTTTACCCTAATATATACCAGATCTGGTGTTGATATAGAGAGGTGGTGATGCAGAGTGGCAACTAACTGTGGGTTCTTAAAATTAATAATAATACAGCCCCCTAAAGAAGCTTTACTAGTGGGGCCTAGCCATGGTACCCTTCCCACAGTTTAAATATTTCCAGAAAGGTCTGAACTCCAACCTGAGTGTTTCCTAACCCCCATACTTTATTTTGCAAAGAAGAATAAAATTCCAAGTGCGGGGGATCCATTCCAGGTAGATTTTCCAAAATCAAGATATATGGAGCACATGATGGAGAAATCCGCAGGTAAAGGAGGCTGGATATTGGAAGTTATCAGCAGCAAAGCCTGTTCAGAGTCCTTGCGGGCTGTGTGATGATCAGCCTTCTGTTGCCAAGGTAATTTTTCTGTGTGTCCTTTAATTGCAGCAATTTAAGCACTATCAGAGTGTTGGTGCCCATGATTTAATCCTCCTCTCTGAGGTATGGAAGTAGTGGGAATAAGACGGCATGTAGATTCTCGAGTTTCAGACAAATCATTATCTCCCATTAGAGGAGGAGGAGCTAAATATTTCCCAGTGGCTATAATGGTATTTACCTTGCCTTCCAGAGCTTCCACTTTTTGTAGAACTAAAGAGCACAACTGCCTTATATCTTTGAAAATGTTTTCAATCTGGCTAAATTGGTCGCAGGGGATGATAGGTGACTTCTCAAATGTAGCGCATTCGCTCATGGCCCTCCTAGACATCTTTGGCTGAGGCCTTCCTTTACCCCTCTTTGGCACTGATAGATTGTTCCCAGGAGAAATTGTAGTCTTTGGGCGCAACAATGATTTTTGGGGCCTTGTTGTCTAATCTTTTTGGAGGGAGGGCTCTCAGTAATTAATAAAGAGATAGACTCAATTGGTTGCTCCTACTCTAAAACAACACATGGGTTCCTGGATATAGCCAAAGGGGGCTTCATGGGGGGGCTGCTACTACTTTATCTCCCAAACCAGACTTCTTTAAAGTTGGGCCCAGACTAGCTTCTACCCTTCCTAACTCAGTTTCAATTGCACCCATCACAGAGGTAAGATAGCTAGTTATTAATTTCGGGCCTGAGTCCCCAGGAAGAGCTCCTGCCAGCCAGTTGTAATTTTTCCCCTTCCCCATCATAACTCTGTTTATTATTAGGGACTAACACAATAAAAAACACTCTATTGTCCAATACCTCTCCTGAAAATGAAACAAGCCAAGAGACAGGGCCCGGCCCGGCCTCGTCCAGTGACTGACAGGCACAAATGGGCCCACTTTTGGCCCAGTCTTCGCCTGGGCACACCTGCATGCGTCCCACGCAGCAGGCCAAGAGTCTGATTGTAAGTGCCTCCGGGCGCAAAGGAAACAGTAGAGGTGGCTTCCTGCCACAAGTGTGTCTGGGTGGGATGGTTCCTCAGCCCCTGGCCCCATCACAGCTGATATATTCTTTTTTTACTTGAAGGATATATCATTCAAAACCAAAACCTATTGAACAACGAAAAATTAGAAACAAACAAAATAGAACACTAAAGGAGTGACATTTACTATTCCCGCTCCAATCTACCTACATCGGGGGAAGGTGTAGGACACTTAAGAGGTTACATGTACTATTCCTACTCCAATTTAAACCAATTTGATGAAGGTGTTGGAAACTATAGGGGTTACATTTACTATTCCCACTCCAATCTAAACCAATTTAGGAAAGGTGTTGGACACTAAAGGGGTGACATTTACTATTCCCACTCAAATTTAGCCATGTTAGAAGAAGGTGCTGGATACTAAAAAGTGGAAATTTACAATCTCCATTTCAAAATAAAACATTTTGCATAACAGATTACAAAATAAAAATATTACATACAAAATAAATACTCCATATTATCACATTGTAACTAAAATATGATCCAAAATACACTAATCTAAACGACAAAGCGTTCTATACATATTTACATTTTAAATTAATAAATACTATTTTAAATAAAATTGAACATTAATGTAGTATTCAAAATATAAGCTTCAATTCATAAACTTTAAACAATAAAATACAAATGAATGTATAATACAAAGTTGACAAATATAAAAATATTTATACAATTATTATATTTTAATCTTTTTTATTTAACTTATAGTTACAATTCATTTTTGCTAACAATATGTTTTATTCAATAGGAAATATGTGTTTAAAATTGTAAACATTTTACTTTTTAACATACAAATATTTCTAATTGTTTTATTTGATATATATATATAAAAAACGATCCAAGAGCAAGCTTTATGGGGCACTCTACTGCCAGTGCCAGTGACAAGGGGGACCAACCGCAAATTAGTATTTTGAAAACGAAAAGGTTCACCGCACTCCAAAAGCTCCGAAATTACAGTCCTTATTAATAGGATTAAGCAACTACAAACGCATTTCAACTCAAAAAGAGTCTTGTTCACGGTCAGTAAGTCCTTTCACTCTTTCTATTAAATACTGAAAGTCCATCTTGCCTATAATGAAGCATTCTATATATCGTAGTCAAAAGAAAAATAATAAATTGCTTAAAAATGAAAAAGAGTGATAATTAATTTCAAAACATACAATGGAAGTGTTTTGGGTGCTCAATTTGTAACTCCACATTTCCTCCATAATCATCCATTTTCTGTTTTCATTATACCATTACATTTAGCAGTTTATGATATTCTACAATCAATCAGTCTGATTGAATAAATTCTTTCTATGTCTCTATATTTTTTATTCTCAAACTATGAAAAGGGGACCAAATTATAAAGTGAACGAATAAACAGTTTAATATAGCAGATTATAAGAATGTTTTCAATCTTAAATTAAATGTCAATTCCTTTTGTAATAATATATTTTTCCTCTTTCAAAGTCAAGGCTAAGTGCCTAGTAACCATATATATATAGAGCATTCTTTGTGTCTGTGTATCTCATGATCCAAATTTTTTTCATTATATAATTAAACTTAATCATTAATGTGCAATATGATGACTAACATTCAATTAATTATATTTATATATTGTGCAACAATAAGACTGATGGTGTTTTTATTACTATTAATGATGATATAATTTCTACACTACTGTCCACCTATCCATTTTTATTGAGACCTCTACTGATTACAAATGAGCAAAAAGTTATTTGTCCATATTCAATCCAAACGGTGTCTTTGTTCAAAGTCGAATGCTATATTTACTCTCCAATTGTCGCAATTTTAAGGTCCTATCTCTACCTCTTTCGTCTTTGTGTACCTGAGCTAAACCAAGAAATCTAATGCTCTTCCAATCACTAGTGTGATATTTATTGTGATGTCTCGCAATGGCATAGCTCTTTTTCAAAGGACAAATTGTACTGCCTATATGCGGTAAGCCACACTCACATTCAATTAAATATACAACATATTGGCTGTTACATGTTATTCTTTGTGAGATACATATCTCTCTTCCTTTGTAATCCTTTATAGTTTTCACATTTTTAGCTATTTGACAAGCCTTACAATTACTACATTTATAGAATCCCAATGATCTTTTCTCCAGCCAATTGCTTGTCACTAGTGAAGTAAAGTTACTTGAGGTCTTGGACCTATCAATTGTCCTATGTCATGATCACTTTTTAATAACTTCCAATGTTTCCTAAAAACATTAATGATATTCTTACTTTCCTTATTGTGAGTATTAAGCGTGGATTTTATTTTTCTTCCTTTTGAGTAATGGATATTTAGTCAATTAAAGTTTGCTCACGGGTTTTGAGTCCTAGAATACCCTCTTCGAAGGAATCTTTGCTTAACTACCTTGAACTGAATTTCCATTTCTTTATCATTCGAACAATTTCTCCTTGTTCTTAAAAATTCCCCAATGGGATACTTTTGAGTAATAGTGTAGGATGAAACCTTTTGCCATGTAGAATACTATTTGTTGCAGTTTCTTTTCTATACATGGTTGTGTGTACTTGATTATTTTCCACAAACACTTTGATATCCAAAAGGTTTATTTTAGTGGCATTGATGTTAAAGGTAAATTGTATCCCACAGTCCTTCTGATTTAGCTTACAAAAGTATGTTTCAAATTCTTCATTTGAGGCATTCCATATAATAAATGGATCATCATTATACTGGAGCCACAAGACAATCTTCTCAAGACGCGTATGATAATTTCCCTGCCAAGCAATTTCTCTTTCCCACCATCCCATGGTGAGATTGGCATAACTTGGAGATAAGGAAATGCCTATGGCAGTTCCACAAAGTTGTTTGTAAATCTGTTGGTTGAATAAAAAAATATTGTTTTCAAGACACATTTCAACCATTTCTAAAAGCAACATTGAGTGTTTTGTCTCTTCAATAGTTTTCTGTCTGAGAAAATATTCTAAGGCCCGATGACATATATTATGTTGAATGGATGTATAATGATATTATATCTATGGTCACAAAAAAATAGTTTGGTTGCCATGTTATGTCTGAGATTATTCTTTAAAAATCTTTAGTTTCTTTAATATATGAACTGAATTACATAATAATAGGAGCAAGGTAGAAATCTACATACTTTGAGATTTTTTCAAACACTGAACCACACCCTGAAACAATTGGCCTGCCAGGAGGTTTTGGGGAGAAAGTAAATAGTGGGCATGATAGGGTGATCATTCTTTAAAGATTTATATTCCTCTTCATTAATTAGTGCTTATATATATATATTTCTCAATTAACACCATATTACAAATATTACAATTATTAATGTAATAAAATAATTTTGAAACATTAAATTATTCTTTTGCATATCTTTAAAATTACAATTTAAATTTAAAGCATACATTTTTTAAAAATATCCCCACCTTTATCTCTTAAAAATCCAATGTCCCCCGACTAAAAGAAAATATTCAACAATTAACTGCAAACATTAGTAAACTAAAAGTACAAATTGCACCAGTTTAATAAGTAAAAAATCTTACTAAAACACAAAATGAAAAAATGAAAAGCACACACAATCACACATACTAAATTCTAATTCACACAAACAATATTACGTACAGAATATATTTTCTTCATTACTATTAGGTACAACATTATTAAAAACAGGGAGGACATGGCAGGCCGCAGCAGCGCTGCTGCGTGCTGAGCATCGTGTCTTTCCGGGTTAGGGAGGGGTCAGGACGAGAGCTCCCTCGGGCCGAATGTGTCAGCTGGATTTCTCCAACTTCGACTTCCAAGCCGCAGGAGTGGTGAGCCGGCTCGGGCACTACAGATTGGCTCCCCAGGGGTACTATGGAGGCGAGCAGCCCTGGAGCTGCGGCGCTTGCGGAGAGCCATTGCACAGGCCCCTCCTCTGGGGAGGAGCAGGCAGGGGCAGAGCCAGCACAGGCAAAAGCTGGCTCAGTCCCAGTCATCTGAAGGCTCCCCTAGGAGGCTGCAGGAAGATGAGGAGGGGGAGTGGAGTGCCGGAAGGGCCTGGAAAGTCTTCAGGGGCCCTACTAGGACAGCCTTTGCTGTGGAATACGTGGAGTGGGGCTCAACCACAAGGTAGGAAGGTCTTGGGCTTGGTTTGTTTGGAGGTTGCTGATCCTCTCCCTAACTCTGCATGTCTAGTTTAAAACGGAGAGCTTTGGAGCCTTGGGGATGAAGTTAGTACCACCGAGGGTGGGGGTCTGACTTCTAAAAAATGGTTGGATGGCCATGTGGCAAAAAAATAAATAACAGTGCTGCCCCTAAAATCACCCCCTCCATGAGATCCTTCTTCAAACTTAAGCCTAGGGTGGATGCTTTTTTATTAGAGTTCAATGCCGGAAAGAGATTCCCAAGGCACTAGGCAGATGCAGGAACAATCGGATACAAGGTGTTCTGAATCACGGGGCCCCCTTCAAGCAGTTGAGACCCCACAACGCTTTGGTGTGCAGTCAGTCCGGGGGGGGGGCTCCCCTCTCCTCTGGCAGAGAGGACCCTCCAGCCGAGGTAACACAGATCTCTTAGGAGGGTAGTATCCCGTGTCAGTTTCCGGACGATCAGTCGGGTCCCCCTCGACAGGCTTCAGGCAAGGAGCCTTCAGTAGAAGCAATGTTACTCTCCCTCTCGAAGGATATCAGGAATGGGTTTTCTACTTAGGAAAAAAATCAGGCAGAGAGATTAGAGAGGTCTGTGAGGCGTTGGAAAAAGAATTGGATCTCCTGTCAGTAAGAACACAGACCCTGGAAGCCACGGTGGGGACATTGAAGTGAACAAAGTTGACATTCGGACCTCGAAAGATTCTGAGCAGGCCCTCCAGAATAAACTGGAACAATTAGAAAATAATTCAAGGAGAAATAACTTGAGGGTACTGCATGTTCTGTAAGGGGCAGAAAGAGTTGATTTGAAGGCTTTTTTGGTATCACTTTTGAAGTCTGCGCTATCATTAGAGGAGAGCGAAGAAGAAATTGCGTGGGACATTCAAAGGATACATAGAGACCCCTTCAGGAAAAATCCAAGTGTTAGCAAGCCTCAGAAAATTCTGATTAAGTTTCTAACATATGGTCTGAAGGAGAACATTTTGTTAAAAGCACTTAAGTTGAGATCCTTAAAAGCGCAGGATTCTTCATTTGAAATCAAATCAGATATTTCCAGGATCACCATCAACAGGCAGTGGGAGTTGGGGGAACGGCTTGAGGAGTTTAGATTATTGGGAGCCTCTGCACAACTTAAATTTCCCGCTAACCTAAAGGTTATGTTTAATAACAAGATGTATAATGTGAGAAATGGGAAAACCGCGGATGAGCTGTTGGCTGTACTGAAGTCGGGGGGCAGCATGATGGGGAAATAACATCCCTGGCCCGAACCCGGGAATCACGTGTGCTCTAATCGTGGACATACTTCAGTCCAATTATCGAAGGGGGTCCTCCATGGGAAGTGCGGGAGGCGGGGGGTCACCGGGTGGGGAGCATGTGGGAAAAAATCTAGAAAAAGGTTTCCTCATTTACCTCAATCAAAGTGGCACCCAGGGGATAATGGTGGGTGAGAGTAATAAATGCCGGGACCCCTCTTCTGTTCAGCTACTCTCTTGGAATGTGAACGGATTAAGAACAAAGGGTGGGAGAGGCAAAGTTTTACAATATTTAAAAGACTCCCCTGCTAAAATTGTAGTTCTACAAGAGACTCCTCTAACTAGAGATGAGGGGGTTGATCTCTCAAAAAGCTAGCATGGATACACTCATTCACCTGTATGGAGCATAATTTCAACACTAGGGGGGGTTGCCATTTTAGTTAAGCATGGGATTAAGGCAGGATTGTTAGAGGTATGATCTGATCCAGTGGGAAGATGGATTTTAGTAAGCTACAAATTTATGACAGAAGATTTACTGTAGCGGGGTTTTATGGTCCAAATTGTGACGATATTGGCCCTCTTGAAAAATGCTTTTCACAGTTTGTCGACTTCCCGGATCCGGTCCTAATTGCTGGGGATTTTAATGTAGTGCTAGATCATAATTTGGATAGATCTGAGAAGTGCAGGTCACTAGGGACTCCAAAATCCCAATGTTTTTTGAGAGGAGTGATGAAAGAGTGGTGGTTAAGGGATGTATGGCAACAGAGGAACAGAGAATTAAGGGAGTTCCTTTTTTACTATCAGAAATATAAGCACACCTCTCGTATAGATAATTTCCTTTTTGACTGTAGGCTTGAAGGTTTGGTAGGTAATATTACTTATTTACCTGCCCATCTCTCAGATCATGCAGTAGTGGTATTAGAATTAAAGGTGGTTGGACAGTTTGGCGGTAGCAGATGGACGTTGGACCGTACGTTGCTGCAAGATTTTGAGGCTCATGACCAGTTGCGAATAGAGGCAAAGGTCTTTTTTAAAACCAATTTGGGTTAGGCTTTTCTGGCAGTGGTATGGGACACTATTAAAGCAGTCATGAGAGGTAAGTTTATTGATCTAGCTAGCTATAGGAATAGGCAGTACAGGGCCACTATTCTACAGCTGGAACAGGAAATGCTTAAAGTGAGGAGGCAACTTTTGGGGGATACTAAGGAGGAGGAGGCTGAGGCTTTGGAGTCCAAGTTGAAGGAGCTAAGGCTTCAGTTGAAGGAGGCGTTACAAGCTAGAGTCGCCAAAAGAGTAGAGGCTAGCAAATTAGCACACTTTGAGTATGGGGAGAGTGCAGGTAAGCTACTAGCTTGGAAATGTAAGCGAGATCAAGTAAGGAACTATATTAAGGAAGTAGAGATAAATCAAGCAGGTGAGAGATCATAGAATAGAGAGGAAATGGAGGTAGCTTTCCACTCTTTCTTTTCTGAACTGTATAAAGAAGAGACAGAGGTAGGAGAGGAGGATATTAGTAAATAGTTGGTGGATGACACACTACCAACTATATCACAAGAAGAACAAATCGCTTTGAACAGTCCAGTCTCAGCTGGGGATATCAGGAAGGTGTTGATGGGTAGTAAAGATGGTAAGGCACCCGGGCCCGATGGCATTCCTATACGATTTTATAAATTGATGGGAGTCAATAATTCCAGTCTTGGTAGACTTGTTTGCTGCAATCTTTGAAGACAGGGCCCCTATCTCTGGTTCATGGAATGAGGCTACGATAACTTTAATTCAGAAATCGGGTAAGAGTCCGGTTAAGTGTGAGTCTTATAGGCCCATCTCTCTGATGAATTGCGACTATAATATATTTGCTAAGATTATCGCTGATAGACTCAGCAGAGTGGTGGGTTGACTAATTCACCCTGATCAAAAGGGATTTATCAAGGGTAGGTTTCTCTATGAATTGACTGATAACTTGGCGGGCAATAGATATGGCTACATCATTTGAAACGCCTCTGGCTGTGGTTACTTTGGATGCAATGAAGGCCTTTGATAAGGTGAACTGAAGATACTTAACATTCATCCTGAGATCAGCTGGTTTCGGAGGAAACTTTTGTGGAGTTATAGATTTAATATATAGAGATCCCATTGCCAGAGTTTTAGTAAACGGTAATCTTAGTGAGCCTTCAAAGATTACGAGGGGTACTAGGCAGGGTTGTCCTCTTTCCCCGTTGCTGTTTGATTTGTATATAGAGCCTCTAGCCAGAAAAATAAGAGGCAACTCGCCTATTGCTCCTTTTGAGTGTAATGGTTGGGTGAAAAAAGTTGCTCTGTATGCTGACGACCTTTTAATATATTCGGCTGACCTGGTTTCTGCCTTGCCTATGCTTTTGTCCTTAGCTGATGATTTTGGTAGAGTTTCGGGATTTCGGGTAAATGCAGAGAAGACAGAGGTTTGGAATCATTTGCGGTGGGACAGATACAATTGAAGAGAGAAATTAGATATATAGGGATTCTAATATACTCAGGATATTCAGCTGCTTGCAATAACGAATCTAAAACCAGTGATAGAGGAAGAGTGCAGATCCCTTCAGAGATGGATGTACCTTCCCCTGACACTGGTAGGGAGGGTTAATTTGATGAAGATGATGATTCTGCTTAAACTCAACTTTTTGTACAGCTCTATACCTTTGTTAATGCATAAGCAGCATTTGTTAAAGCTTCAACAGGCTATTACCTCTTTTGTTTGGCCATCAAAGGGATCTAGGACATCATGGAAAAAACTAAGGAGAAAGAGGGAAAAGGGGGGCTAGCACTCCCGGATATGAATTATTATGCCTGGGCTTTTCAACTGAATTCAGTAAAAATTTTGTTTTCTATTCTCAACGCCTCGGCGATCGGTGTAATGTTTAAAGCTATGTTGAGCTCGGTTAGGGGAGATGTTAAGGGATTTCTTTTTAAGTTTGGAGACCCAAAATCCTTTGAAAAAATAAAACTGAAAATCCTCTGTGATCTCGCATCTAGTTGTTACTATTTGAGGCTGGCAGCTAGAGTTAGTTATTACAGTCCATATGCTCCAATTTGGGCCTCTCCTGGTACCCCTGAATGTTTTAAGGACGTTTTAGCATTACCATTGAAGAAGGCAGGGATAATGTCCTGGGAGGATCTGTTTAGCAATGGAGTGCTAATCCCTCTGAAAGATCTTGAGGTGAAGTTGGGGTGTACCTTTTCTATATTGAAGTGTGCTCAAATAAAAGGCTGGCTACGAGAATCACGAATGGCATATGGGGCTGCCGGCTTTTTGGAAGAACTTGTGTTATCTGAGTCCCCCAAATTTAAGTGGGTTTCAAGTTGGTATTGGGAGATACTAGAAGGTCTGGACGGGAAATGTATATTGCCCACCTCCCTATGGGGGATTATTATGACACAGGGAAAAGTCGTGTAGTGGTGGGAATCCTCTATGTCAACTCTGTTTAGGGTTGCCAAGCCGGCATCTCTTCGGAGGAATCATTTGTTTACGATTCATAGAGCATATCTTTCCCCAGGGAGACTCTCTAGAATAGACAGTAACAAGGTAATTAAGTGTCCTAAATGTGACTTTGTCGCGTGGGCTCTCATTACACTAAATGAGACTACTGGATTTCTAGGCAGCAGGATCATTCACGGTGTGGGGGACTGAGTCTGGCCCACGTGGAAGGAACTCTGTCACCTTAAATCCGTTTTTTGCTCCGGCTAACTAGCAGTGCCTCATTTCTCCCAAAGGGAAGAGATGATTGGGCAGCCGAGCGCATGACATCTTTGGAACTTCTCAGGGAAGTCGTGGTCACTCAGATCCAAACCAACTCTCTCATTTACAGTATGATCTCATATACAAATGACAAAGGCAGTATAAGTTTTATATAATGTTTTAATAAAACGACTGCATTTTATACATTAAGGCGTGAGCCGCAATAACCAGAACCATACAACACAGTAGGATTGAAATAGTCACCAGGAGAGTAAAACATAAGAATAACGCTATCATGGTGTTTAGCAGTTTCTACTCTCCCTCTGCTAGTTCTATTTCGAGCACAGCATGTTAAGCTTCTAACTTGCCTTTCTGAATCCCTCGGGAGACATAAACCCTCATACCTGAGCAAAGGCCTGTGATCTGGTTTAGCATCTGCAACGAGGCAGTCAGCGTCTAGTTGTGGTTCCCTGGTCGGAATCTCCCTCTCGCGTGTTTTAGGACAAGGAAGTGTTTTTATAACTAACATGTCAGCGTGATCACAAAATGTCCCTACGCAGGAATGCCAAAGACTAAACTCCTACCACGTCTATCGGCAATGTACCAGACTGTATCCTTGACTGTAGCACAGAGTGAACAAGAATGTGTTATGGAGAACTCCAGTGCTGAAGTAGGCTAAACAGTGTGATATGAAATATAAAACAAGACCGTAGAAATGGCTATTTGAAAAATAACAGTACGAAGCCGTATAAAAAGCATTTAGAGCAAAGTGCACGGAGGCTCTAAGCTGCGAGCAAAGGAATAAAATACATCCAGGGCAAAATGCACAAAGGCCTAAAGCCTGAAGCTAATGCGCAAAGGATACGTAAAACTGACCACACTACAACTTACAGTTTGCCTCTGACCTTCACATGTTTTATGAGTGCCCAGAGGTGGAGCTTTTTTGGAAAGATTTTTGTAAATATCTCTCTCATGTGTTGGGATGGGAGGTTTTGGTAACTCTCCCTTTGATTATCTTTGGCCAGACGCAAGGGGCGGCTGGAGGAAGGCATAACATTAGTAAAGCAGACAAGGACCTAATTTTCTACTCCATCTTGGTGGCAAGGAGGGAAATTTGTCGAAAATGGACAGCAAATGTGCCTCCCTCGTTCAAAGACTGGCTGCAAGCCCTTCTTTATTTTGCAAAAATGGACCTGGCGGTGGGAGGCTCATGCAAGAGGAAAGAGGGAATGTGGGCCCCCCTGCTTGATGGGTAAGGAAGATGAATATGGTTATAGTCTAAAAGCGAGCGTATGAAAATGGTTTGGTTTGTTAAGGTCCATTGATTATTTCTCTTCCTCCCCATCTCTCGTGGTCTGGCTGGCACAGGTACACTATCAACCGCTGGAAGCCTGTATGAGAGAAATTTGGGGCTCCTCTACAGGATCAGCTCTTTTTGGGAAGTGGTGCCAGGATCAACTACAGGGCTGATATAGGAGTTTTTGTGAGGTGTATGAGGACACAATGTTTTTTATTAAAAACAACACTAAAAATGATATTACCATTGATATTCATGCCCACAATATTTTTGATATCCACAATATTTTTGTACCACAACAATTCTTTTTATATTTTATCTAAACACCTCTTTAAATGTTTTCTCGTTTTGCATGTGGAGAGAATTCCACATCTGCTTCATGTAGGACCTCAAGCCTGTGACAGCATTTCCATTGCTGCAGCATCCTTAAATATTTTCCACTGGGAGTGTGATGTTCTGCTCATGACCTGAGACTCTGGGCTGAGAGGTCAAGTGAAGGAGCAAGGAGATACCAAGGAAGAGACATGCTAAATATATCGAGAGCAGGATATCTAGCAATTGTTTCCCTTTAAGAAGCAGCCATGCTGTCCTCTGTGGCAGGGATTTTCCACACCCTACCTACATGTTGTACAAGCGAGGTCTGATTGAATGCAAACATGGAAGCATTAACTCTTTTAGAGTATGTATATGACAGACTTAGGTCTTAGAAAACGAATACTCTGAATGAAATACGAATGTATGAGCTAGATCACTATTTCACTATAAATATTTTTTTGGGAGCTATTTGTGTAGTAAACAGAGCTTGGCAATCTTCATTTCCTGAGGGTACATGGTCATCCTGGCTTGCACAGATAATTTTTGGGACGGAAATAAGGAATGTCACATTTTTTAGCCTTTATTGTAACTTTGCATCATTTGCCTGCTGTGCATAGCTCCACTAATGGAGGCATTGTCTGCTGTTATGAAGCAATGATATTACACAATGCACAGGGAGCAGCCCCTCCTCTCTCTCTCTCTATATATATATATATATATGGAGATATCTATGGAGAGAGAGAGAGAGAGAGAGAGAGAGAGAGAGAGAGAGAGAGAGAGAGAGAGTGAGAGAGAACTATTGGAGAGAAAAGTATAAAGAGAGGTGAAGATTCAGGAGGGGTGACATGCAAAGATTTTGGGCCTGATTATGAGGCTTGCAGTCATGAGACTGCCAGCCCCGTGATGATGGTTGGACTGTCTCTCTCCAGGAGGTCTGACCATCACATTACAACACAAGCAGGCGGGACCACCTGAAGACCGCCATCCCCACCAGGAACATTGCCCCTGATGGACTGACGGTGGTCTGATTTGTGGTCAGCCATGACCACGCTGCACTCAGCGCCGCTCTGCTGATTGCAACTCAACTTTCCACCAGCATTTTCATGGTAGGGATCCCACAATGAAAAGGCTGTCAGAAAGCCAGTGCTAGGGGCCACAGGCTGCCCCTGCCCAACACCCCCAGAATGCACAGTCAACTTTGTAGACAGTGTTCAGTCCGAGGGTGCCGGTGTGCTACGGTATTGTCCTCGGTTCCCTTAGCCGAGACCAATACCGTAGCACTGTTCCCACTGGTCAGCCCCGTGGGAATGTCATAATACAATGTTCCCAACGGTCAGCCAGGTGGAAAAATCGTAATACGACTGGGGGGGGACACAGCAGGCATGATGCCAGCATCCTCTCCATGGCATTGCTGGTCCCGCAGTGGGACCACCAATGTCATAATGGGGGCCTATGATAGCTGAAAGGGGACTTGCCAGAGAGTTGGTATCTGACAATAGTCAGGCTACTCTCTAAAGTATGTGGGGAGGGATACATGACTTAACACTAAATGGTAGAAAAGTTACAGACTGCTCCGATAACATAACTATTGTGAAGCTAACAATATATACTTGCATATTTTTAGGTCTTGGGGGAGGGAGGACGTGTGATATAAAATGCTTTGTATACTTTTAATCAGTTTTTTCCATAATGACTGCTGAGATTATTGTGATCATTATCATAATTTCTGCACACAAGATCTATGAGCTAGTTATTCATAGTACTTATATTTGTGTTGCAAAATAATAAATACTGTTTTGTCTACTGTTTTCTGGGTCCAAACAGTAGGTCTGCACATACATCTGTTTAGGGGTAAATACATTTTTCCTGCAGATAAGCATTTCTCTGGCATGGTTGTTTTGGCTCCTAACATTCTGAGGGCCCACTATGAGTTTGGTGCTTTGACCGACAGACCGCCAAACTTGCAGGGGTGAGGCTGCTGACATTCTGGAGGCCTCACCCCCAGTTGTATTACAATGTTTCAATCAGGTTCATCAGTGGAAACATTGTATTACATTACAGTGCATGCCATAGGCATGGGCAGTGCAGGGCCCCCCTGTGGGCCCCAGCACTGGTATTCCACAAGCCTTTCCATGGAATGGCTTGCGGAAAGTAGACTCGTGATCAGCACAGCGGTGCTGCCATGGACACCACCATGACTGGCCATGACTATGACTGCCGCCACCCCATTGGGATCTGTTATCTGTGATCTCGGCTGTCCCCGGGCAGTCCCATTGCCAGGATTGCAGTCTGGCAGTCAGACTACTAAGAGTGAAGCAGGCTGACTGCCACCCCCAAGTTTGGTGCTCATAAGACTGCCAAACTCGTAATGAGGCCCTGAGTCTGGATGGACCTAACTCGTCACGTATTAGAGTGTGGAACATCTGCTCCTTTTCACTTCCTCGATGATCGATATGAAAATCATTTTTCCCAGGGTTAGAAAGATCATTCTGGGTGTGCTTCCATGAAATTAGGAAGTATGCAACGACTGAAGAGCAACACAGTTTTACTGAAAAGTTGGAAGGGGTTAGACTTATATCCACTTCACACCAAAATGGTCGTCATTCCAGTTGGAGTTGCCATACCTGTCCAATATAGCTACCAACCATTTTCTTGTGATGTCATCCCATGCCTAACTAATACATAATGAAACTCTGGTCTGGGAAGAATACATCACAATGCTTTTGAAGCCCCTATTTTTTGTTGCATTCATCACCCAAACTAGGTGCCTTTTCTCCCTGTTTTTTTTTTTTTTTTCTTGCAGCTATGGTTTTATCTCATTCTCCTGCCTGGAGACTGTGCTGGAAACCTTCTGTATGCTCTCTCAGGGTAGTTGTGATGCTTTGCTGTTCAACTCCTGTTAAACTATTCATATTGAATCAATAACTACCAAAATTGACAAGGAGGTTTTTTAGGTCTTTCTGGCCATTTCCCTCCTAATTTGGATGCTCTTAAGAGGCGAAGCGACACCTCTGACATATATATTGCACAGAGGGTAGAACTATGGCTACTCTCAGGAGTTGGCGGTTCTTCAGGCAAACAAGGATGGAGTGAGAGAATCTTCACTTAGTACAGTTTAAACAAATGCTTAACACAGTTGTGTTGTAATGTTGAAAAGTTACACTGTTCAGTGTTACAGCTGAAGTTATTTTATACCACTATTTCTATAATTACGGATGTAGAACATTTAGTTGGGGACCTGTGTCTGCTGATTATGTAATATTTATATATCAAATGTGCCCTACAGTCAACATTTACTGATATTAGCATGCAACATTTCAAGATCCTAGTCTGAGAAGAAAGACTTTAACAATTTATTTTTATTTTTTAACATCAAACTATCTTTAATCTTCCATAATTTTTTAACTCTCAATCTGACATTTGAAGTGTGACCCATATTGGACTATTTATTTCCTGTGTAATATAGTGATTTGAAATAGTACCCGAATAACACTGTTAGCACATTCTGGAGGTCTTGATTTAACATACCACATTACCAAATCATCTTCTTGATAAGGCACACCCAGATAGGTGTGGCAATAGTGACTACACACTTCATTTGGGTTAAAAAAGTTCAATTATATCCAATATAAACACTTACGTCACATTAACATATGCATACAAAAAAGGTCTTCTACCATTGTATAATCCATTACCCAGTTAAAATAATTAAATAGCAGATTAAGCACTTCAAGCAAATTACAAAATATTACACTTATCCTAAGCAGACCCTAATTAATCACTGTTTTAAAGGCAAATTTATGAAATGAGCAAATCAAATTAACAGTGTTAGTCATTTAATTGCAACTTGCAAAAATCATGTTCTGGAGGAAAACTGATAGTTGGAGACTAAGGAATATTAAAACTGAACTGATAGGGCCAAAGTACAAATTTTGAGAAGATGTTTAATCTTTCTTTACACAACTTGTTCTGCTATATACAGAGCCAGAACAAATACATATTTTACGAGTGATGGGTTGAACTTTAAGGCCACCAAGGCATCATAGCTCTTTATAATGATAAGCTTTTCTTCACTAAGGAGTTGTGGTATCCAGTAAGTCCATTTGCTCCTAATAAAAACACAAAAAACATACAGTACCCTTGGCTTCATCTAGTAAAATATTACATATTGTTGCAGTGTCAAAGACTGATATGAAGGGTATTACAATGCCTTAGTCCATGTAACCTAAAAACAAATTTTGTGTTTTGGTCAGGCGGTATATTTATTTAAAAACTATTTACCCAATATTGATTATAAATGAATGTGTGTGGACAATTGACTATGCGTGGCCTAACCCCACTTCAGGCACACACCCTATTGAACTGTCCATTGACAAATATTGAGGTAAGTCTTCTTACTCCTTCAGCATCAGTGCAGATTACACAGATACACCAGGTGCAACCTTGACATAGATACAAGTAGTTATATGGTTTCCAGGGATATTGTTCAGCCCTGTAGCCTACAAAAGCAGGACGAAAAGGGTTAGCTGGGTGAACCAAGCAGAAAACACAACAACCTAGCAGCAGATGATAAGATGATATGTTTCTGGGGAAGCGCATAAGTGTTCTTTCTTATGTTGCCACTGTTATATTTATAATTCATATGTAGTGTCCATGTGCACTAGGTTCAACCATTGTAGACCCCAGGATACCATGGCCCACCATGGTATGCCAACACTTATTCTCTTTAACCCGTAGATCATAAACAAACTATTTGAATAATCAAGCAATTTCCAGGTTTCACTGAGGGCCTGCAAGTGGGAAGATAGTCAGCAATGTTTCATTCTCTCAGTGATGCACTGTTTTATCTAATTAGGTAATCTTTGCACTGTGAAATAGGTTTGGGAAAGGAGATTGAGAAGATTCAGCCTTTCATGGATGAAGTAAATATTTGTATATAACAACAGCTAATTTCTCTGGTAATTATAGCATAGTCTTAAGAGCAAGGTGATTGGAGGTAATCAATGGCTTTTTTTGACTTACTAACATTCATGAAAGCCAGCAATTGCTTTCTTTAGACAAGAGCAAACAACTGATCACAATCATTCATGTAATGTTTAAGTGCAGTCTTTCTTGAAATCGCAGCTTCCTGGGAAAAAAAATATATTTTGCTTCATGTCAACTTTCTGGACAGTTTTTAGGTTGATTTACCTTCATGTCAAGATCCTGGGCACAGGGTTCCACAGCGAACAGGCCACAATCTAGTTCATAAAAAGAGAAAAATGCAGAAACTGATTGGCAGTTTTGTAGTGCAGATTTGAGGAGGCATGTGAAATAACTGAGTGCACAGTATAAAAGTGCAGAGTATAAAAATTGTTTCAAAAAGTGTTGTTCCAGGAGCCTTTCAAAACCGGAAATTGATGTGGCGTGTCAGATGTGCGTTGGGGTAGCATTCTACATACTTTGCACTTAGCCTGAGTAGGACTATTTCAACATGAACCGAGGTTGTTTTTGAAATATCTATTCAGGCTTATTCATTTTATTTGCCTTCTAGTTGAAGGTGCAGGACCTTGAGAAGCCAATCTAGCGAAGGCTGGCGTGATGCATTGAGATCCTTTTACATTGGAGACCAGTTTTGTGAATATAGAACCACTCTTTCCCCCCTCAGGCATTAGTTGTGTCACTTTCTGGTGCCCTGGGAGCTTCTCCTCACACCCTTTCTAGTGGACCTCATTTATCTGTGAATGTTATTTTTTTAGTTTCTTTTATCATAATTCTTTCATTTGGTCCTATGTCAATAGTGTAAATACTGTATATGACGTCGATTATTTATGGTCACCATTGTTTGTTCTGTCTTCCTAATTTTAGCTTCCCCCTTAGGGTTAACATTCTCCTGATGTTGATCTCAGATCACATCAAAGGATCGAAACATCACTGACTTATAACACTGAACCTATTTGTGTTGTTCTATTTGCATCAAATGAGCTGTGTTCTTGTTTACATGATACACGTTTATTACTTTTTTTCACTAGTTTGTATCACAATAAAGCAATGTTTGCCACTGGCACCCATCGTATATCTATATTCAGTAGCATTTTTTAATAAATCCTTTTTCAACAGTGACGTAAAGTTTTTTAAAATGATGAATCTCTCATATATCTCAGAGATATTCTTTGGTCTTGGGCTGAATCCCTGAGCGGCTGGTTGCCCCTGGTTGGATTGAGGACCCCCCTGCACTGCAGGAGGGCCCTTGCTCTTCCACCTGTATGTATACGTCCCGGCTCTCCCACCACATGAATTCCGATTTGTAATTTTGTAATCTGAAAAACATTTTCTTTTTTTTGCCTTCTATCCCTTATTTCTCTGGGTGTTGCTTACATTTTGTAATACCTGTATTCAATTGGCTTACTGTATATTTGAGCCCCTCCACGAGTCATTCAATTTGTATACATAACGTTTTTTTTCCTAGGGAGACAATTCATTAGATATTCTTAAATTTCACAGGCAGCATGTTTGCGTTTTCCTGAAGCGATATACACCCACAAGTCTGCATTTACTGCTTATTTGTCAAATTTGTACTCAGGGTCTTCCTTAAAATTAAAGTCAAAAATTTGCTTCTATGGGTTTCCTTCTGCACTTTGAGCAAAGTTTTGACTTCATTGGAATTCACCATGAATTCTAGGAGTATTGTTCAAAAGATCTGACAGTTAAAGTCGTACTCACATGGTTCGATAATTACATTTTAAGACATGTAACCAGTAAACCTTTTTGAATCGGACAATTTAGCATAAAAGCACTTTTGCACTTGCTAACTTTTTTCTCCTTGAAGAAGCATTTTGTATAGGAAACACTGCCAATCCCTACTCCCCGCTTCCCCTACCATTCTAGGGGCCCTACCCCTCAACCTAACAGCGACTTTAGTAACTTTATTATGTGTGGTTTCCTTAATCAATTTGTTTTAATTTTCAGTGTCATTCATATGAACATCAGTCACCATTAGTACTATCTAATCTTTATTGTCAAGGTTCTTGTTATCTTTGCATTGAGGATTAGTGCTCGGATTGTGCAGTGACACACTGGGACTCTGTCATTGTTTTTAGTACATGACAAAAGCCAGGACTCATGCCTAGATTGGGAGTAGTAAACCACTTCATCTCTTTTATTTTGTTCAGGGGAAATTGATTTATATCAGGGATAGCCACTTGCATCTCTCAACAAATCATCAGCCTTCTCACACAATTAGTAAGTGAATATATTCTCTTTGATTAGACATTTTTGCAGTATGCGTGCTTGTTGAGTAAAAATATATATATATATATATACATATGATATATATGCGGGCAATCTCGTGCAGCATACCACCAACTGCCATGCACAGCGTGGGGCTAGCTGTCTTCGGGTGGGTTGGCCACAGGGTCTGGCCACAGGACGGTCCCTGCACCCAGCATCTCCTCACCATGCATGGCCAATGACCTTGTGCAGCATGCAGTTGGCTGCCTGCAGGAGCCTTGAAGCAGGGCCTGGCCACCTTCACCATACCCTGCTTAATCCCCATATATTAAATCACTCATGACATCTAAGACATCATTGGTAGCATCACAGCAACATTTGCTATGACATTTTTATGCATGGCAGTTGCATGAATTATACTTGCATTAGGACATGAGTTATAGTTATTGAGATAACTATAACCACTGAATTTCAGTGGTTTTATGCATGTAAGGCATACATTGTCCCCACAATTCTCACCTAACTATAACTTAATTTAATTTTAGTTTTTTTCAGTGAATCTATCTATCTATCTATCTATCTATCTATCTATCTATCTATCTATCTATCTATCTATCTATCTATCTATCTATCTATCTTTGGCTGTATGGGGAACCGTGTGGCCAGGCCCTGCAGTCAACCCACTGCAGGAAAGCAAACCTATACTGCACACAACCTTTGGCTGTGCACAGCATGTGATTAGTCGGAGGGCCTGGCCAGCACTCAGTCCTTGTGTCCAACACCCCACTGGCAGTCGGGGGGGGCGGGTAGGGGGGTGCTTGTGCAGCCATCATTCTCAAACCACTATTAGTCTTGGTGACAACATCCCCTGTAGCAAAAACATTTATATTAGGGGGAGGTGGGTTCACTGCCCCAAGATGAGACAAAATGGGCCACAGGGGCCTCATTCCTAGAGCCATACACTGATTATAGGGAACAGGGGGCATGGCCCCCCACCCGAGCATTTGGAGGTCCTGGAGATCCCATGCCCCAGGGCCAAATATATTTATATTAGAAGAGATGGGTGTGTGCCCCACTCCTCAAGCCCTAATAGGCCATGTGGACCCCATCCCAAAGGGCGATACAGAAATTATAGGGGAGAAGGCATGTGGTACCTCTCTCTGAGCCTTAAGAGGCTCCTGGGACCCCATCCTCTTGGGCATTTATAGGGGAGAGGACTCCTTGCCCACCTCCCTGACTCCAAATGGGCCTCAGGGACCCCATACCAGGGGTCAGAGTCTAGTTAATAGTGGAGGAGGGTGTGTGGCCAAGCCTCCATTAGAGGTAAGATGCCCCAGGGATCCTATCCTCCTCCTGCCCAAACATATTTATATTAGGGAAGGGGGTAAGTAGCCACCTATCCAAGCCAAATAATCCCAGGGACCCATCCCACAGGGCCTACAAACATTTTTTATAGGATAAGGAGTGGATGGCCACTCTGCTCAAAGCCAAATGGGTCCTAGGGCCCCTATTCTCCAGTCCAAAGAATACAAATACAGGAAGAGGAAGTGCTGTCCTGCCTCCCCTCTGGGTGGGAACCATATATTTTTCTCTGCCTGTAGGAGTGCAGGCATAGATACTGAAGTCGGCTCCCACAAAGCAGTAGTATTTTTTTTGCTACAATCCTGTGGGTGATATTGCTGCAAAAAGGCAGATTTTATTTTGATATTTTGGCCCCAATGGGGTTCCTTTTGGTCCCCCCTACAGATCGTAGGTAGGCAGGGCAGCCCTACTGTTTGCCCTTATATTAATGTTACTTTTTAACTTCTGGACACAGGACTAACTTCCACAGTCCTGTAATTGCTGCCAGGAACATTTTGTGGGATCTCCCGCAAGAGTGAATTGGCCCTAAGGAAGAAAAAGCTCCATGGACAAATCAGAATTCTCTATTTTTTTTTATTGGGCTAGAGGGATTCTTGTGAGAGTCCTTTAAACCCACCTGTCCAGAAATCCAAATATATTTGATCTTTACTATCTCCAAAACTACTGAATGGATTTACAGCAAACCATAAAAAGCATGCTTTTTGGACCAAGATCTAGCTTCCTGGCGCAATTTATAGTTACCTTAGGCTGCAAGTTATAGTTACTTCAAATAACGCTAACTGTAACTGCTGAATTTCTCTGGTGTTGTGCGAGTAAATTCAGAACCTTAGTGTAACATCCTTGTAATGTTTCGTAATCTATATATATATATATATATATATATATATAAAAATGTATCTTCATACCAACTTGACACTTCTGTCAACGATGCAGCACTCACAGGATTTTGCAATTCTTCATTTAATGAATAATGTGATACCAAACAAACAAACACCAATGCGTTTCGACCTTCACGGTCTTGATCACGGTAATTACTCAGTCCATTAAGTGCCCTATTTATACTATTCATCTCACCATGCCTCTATGTGGCATTCTGGGATATGTCATTTACACAGTACATATATATTATTTAACCAAAAAAAAACAAATTCAATCATATTCAATCATATGTGAATATCTAAACAATACAACTAAATACACCCCAAACAATTGCCATACTAAAAGAAAATCTAAAAATCAAATGCTAAAACCATGAGAACTCTACTCATTACGCATTATTAATCACAATTGACAATGTCATCTCTCTCTGAATTCAATACTCACAAATATATATACAGTTGTATTTTAACATCAATCTCTGGTTCTACATATATGCTTCTGGATTCATTTATATGCTTAATTATGGGTCTAGTGCCCCAATTTTTTAACTTCACAGTTTATCCCAAACAGAATCTTAGTTTTTAATCTGATGATATATCTGGATTCCAAGCGTCTCAGTTTTGAACTCTATCACCTCCCCGTTCATGTTTCTTAATTGTGGCAATGCCATAATATTTCATATATAACCAATCCGATTCCGTATGGATTTTCAGATGTTTAGTCATAGCATAGGTATTATCATCATTCTGCACTGCTCTGATGTGTTCCAAAATACGTTTTTTTTCAGGGGCATATAGTACTGCCAATGTATCTCAGGCCACACCGGCATTCTATGACATATACCACGAAAGTTGTTTCACATGTAATTCTGTCTCAGATCAAAATCTCCTTCCCCTGAAAATCCATTATTCCCTTTTTGTTGCAACCAATTCTACATGCTTTACACTTATTGCAACAAAAAAAGCCCTTATTTCCATCTGCTAGCGAGTTGGGGATCTGCGAAGTCTCAAAGTAACTTTTCACAAACATGTCTTTCAGTGATGGTGCTTTTCTATATGTAACAGAAGGGCGAGTGCCCACTCTCAATCCAATATCACTGTCTCTTTGAACCAGATGCCAATATCTATTTTATATATCTAATACCTGCTGGTTCTCCTTACTGTAATCCAAGATAAGTCTTATCTCATCATTTTGCTCTGACACTTTTTTGTTCTTAGCCAATACCTGTGCTCTTGTTTTTGCCCTTGCTTTTGTCTCACCTTGTTTTATTGCCTGCTGTTTATAGCCTCTATTTAAAAATCTCTGTTTGGTTTCCCCAAATTTATCATCCATGTCATGTTCATTTGAACAGTTTCTTTTGATACGGATAAACTCGCCATATGGAATGCTATTGATTAATGATCTAGGATGCAAACTTGAACCATGTAAGATACTGTTGGTTGCTGTAGGTTTTCTATGTAGTGTAGTTTGTAATGCATTTGCCTCAATATGCACTAACACATTTAAGAATTCAATAGAAATCTTACTTGTCTTATAAGTAAATTGCAATCCAACATCATTCATATTCAACCTATTAAAAAATTCCTTGAATATTTCCTCTGTTCAATGGCAGATCAAAATAGGTCATCTATATATCGCAACCATATCACCACTTTATCCATATAATGATTGTTCTCCTGACCCCAAGCTATGCATTTCTCCCACCACCCCATCATGAGATTCGCATAGCTTGGAGAAAAGGAGACTCCCATGGCTGTTCCACAGATTTGTTTATATATCTGATGGTTAAACATGAAAATATTGTTACTGAGGCATAATTCTGTCATCTCCAAGAGCATCTCAGAATGTTTTAGAAAATGAATACTTTTTTGTCTCAAAAGGAATTTCACTGCATTTATACCCAATTGATGTGAAATTGAGGTATATAATGAAACCACATATATGGTCCCCAGCAGATAATCTGGTTGCCATGCTACTCCATCCAATGACCTTATAAAATCAACAGTCTTGTATGTATGAGTTCAAGTCTTTCACCATCGGGGCCAAATGATAATCGACATAATTCAACACACCCTCATATAGTGAGCCACAGCTTGAAATTATGGGTTTACTGGGCGGTTTCTCTAAAGTTTTGTGAAACTTGGGAAGAAAGTACATAGTTAGCATGATTGGACTTTCATTCATCATAAATAATTTCTCATCAAAACTAATCAATCCTTCTGAATACCACTTATCTAATCTCTCATTCAAATCCAATACTAGTTCATTAATAGGATTCTTAGTCAATTTACAATAGTTCGAGTCTATAATCAACTGGCTATCCGCCTCCACCATATAGTCATTCTTATCTCAAATAACAATATTTCATCCTTTATATGCAGGTTTAATTATTATTGACTGATTTTCTATCAAACCTTACAATGCTTCTCATTGATTTTTCGTTAAATTCTCTTTCTCCTGATTATGGAAGGCCTGCATTTTCTCTAGATCATTGATGACAAGATCATGAAATACATCAATTCTATTTCCTGGAGACAAAACTGGGCAAAACTTGGATTTGGGTTTGAACTTTTTTCTTTCTTTTTGCCCTGTATCAATTCCCAATGTAGTTAGTATTTGTATTTCAGTCATATCCTCATCTCTTAAATCATGACTCAGGTCATATATTGTTTTCAAGTCCATACTCTGTCCTATAGTTAATTTTCAGTGGCACGCATTAGAATCTCCTTCAGATGTTACTATTGGTCCCTTTTTCACAAAGTAGTTCGCCAATTTTAATTTCCTTACAAATTTATATAGTTCAATTCTTGTTTGTACATAATCTTGGTGTTTCTCTGGACAAAAACTCAGACCTTTCTGTAAGACACTCTCTTCCACCTTATTCTATTCATAATTTGATATGTTCACAATCAGATTTTCTGATTGTCCCAATTGTATTTTGGAATCTATTGTTCTTTCCGACTGCATAACATGTAATCTTTTCCTTTTTCCTCTTCTCATCTTCCTCTTCCTTTGAAATCTCGCCAACCATGGCCTCTGCCTCTCCCTCCTCTTCCTCTGTTCCTGGGTGTTCTCTGATCCAGATAAACTAATTTCATTTTGTCTAAAAAAGTTGTTTTCCTTGTACTATTACTCGTTCCTTCTCCTTCACTGAGATCTGTTTCAGATCCACTCGTTTCTATATTCTTTGACTGTTCCAAATCCATAGTTCCTGAATAAAATTGTTGTTTCAATATATCAAATCTTTTTGCAAAAGTTAGAACATGTCCTGTCTCATAGTCTTCAGCATCCCTCAAAAACATACTTTTTTTGTGTTCCTCTATTTGATTTTCATATTTGTCCAAAAAAGTATTCATTATCATTTTACATTTCTCTTTCTCTTCTTCCTGATCCAACCCCCGGATCTGGTCCCCTAATTCTTTAATACTCTGCCTTAATTTCTCAATATCTTTCTTGGCATATTTGATTATGATCTCCATCATATGTCTAGAACATTCCATAGTATTTATTCCCCATTCCTCAAGCATCTCTTGACTTGTGTTTGAGTGATTTGGCAAAGTGAATATTCTCAGTCCTCTTGGAACTCTGCCCACTTGTATATATTTCTGTAATGTCATCACTTCCCATCTTTTTGAAATTTCTTTTTTCATGAGACATTCTAATTGCAGATATAGATGTTTAACATTGTCCTTTGGAACTGTTTCTACATTTGTATTTATCTATATGTCTTTTTTTTTCACTTAAAAACTAAAGATTACAGGGACGTTGTATTTAGGCTCATATTTCAAATGTATAAAACCATAGACATTCAGCTATTAAAGTTAGACTTATCTCAAGGAACTATAACTCGTGCCCTTAGGTGACTAAGACTATGAGCCGTGCCCCCGCCATGCACAGTTATCTTATCAATAATTTTACTGCAAATGTTACAGTAACATTATCAATGTTGTTCTAAAAGATTTCATGAGTTCTGTAATATCTTTGGTAACCTTTGGTTTTTCAGGTACATTTCATTGTTTTTTTAAACTCTATTTCCTAATTATAACGTTCTTGTTACTAAGTGTTCGGCAGCAGAGTGATAATTGATGTGGAATAATTTGAACACTGCCAGAACCCCCATGCCAAAAAATACCAACCAAAAGGGAACATTAAGAAAAGGGGAGACACACAATACTAAGTTAACGTCCCCAGGTGTTTGATTTGGGGCAGTGTTGGCATCGAGGAAGGAAGCATGCCCGCCAGTAAGAACATTCATTTATGTGGATATTGTAATGGGATTATACTTGTGCACATCAGTTAGTTTGTCCATGTCACCATTTTGGCGAAATGACTACTAAGATGGAAATAAACACAGGGCATTCCTATGATGAATTGAGAACTGTTCTGCAAAGTTAAAGGAGGCTGTGATTTTGCACTTTTAACTCATGGAGGTTGAGTGGGTGTGCTATTCATGAGTAATCAACCATAGAGACAAGTGGAGTCCCTTTAAAAGGGAATGTGCTATGTATGCATGCTATCACCATTGAAAAAGCCTCAATTAATTGAGCTACGACCTTCCGTGAGTGTTCCGTTCCTTTTGGGATTGTGTTGCATGTATATTCAAATATATGATCCATAATGCCTCCGTGCCAATAAAGGGAGGCAAACAGAAACAACGTGTGTATGCAGACTGACCACCTGAGGAAGATGAAAAGTTGAAACGCACTGTCATGAAGCTGAGCCCAATGGAGTCTGTGAATTGACAAAGTGATGTTTGAAATTAATTAGATTTTGCTAAGAGGAGACCCTGGGAGTGCAGCGTTTTTTGTTTGGTGAAAAATAAAAATGGGGGATTGGTCTTAACCCCGCATGGGCACCGGCAGGTTGAGCACACCGCCTTTTAGACCACATTGTTTTGAAATTGAGTGAGCGGTAGCACCTGGTATTTGGCATCAAGTTTTGAGAACCAGGAGGTGGTGAGGAGGTACTAATCTCCTGTGTGGGTACTATACCTTGGAATTCAGAAATGTCTAAGTTCCTGGCACCATCCGTGTGACTTCAACAGGTACTAAAGATACCGATGCAGCCTATGACTTCAATGTGGTAAGGACCCAGAGGTTTGATGGAATCACCATGAGTGTGAGGAGTAAACTGTCATTGAAATGCCACAAGGTAACCATCTGGCAACAGTGAGAGCATTTCTTCACATTTAATTGGAAAGTAAATACACGAACGAGGTGGTAAATTTGTTTTACAGTTGAAAATTAGAACTTTACCAAAAGGAACACTTAGTGGTAAGAGAAGTAAGGGAAAAATGAACTGCAATAATTGCAAGGAGAAGGATAAGTTGTGTCATACCTGATGAAAGCGTTATAACATCACAATGACTGTCACAGGGACCACAAGATTCATAATGCCTCCATGCCAATAAAGGGAGGCAAATGGAAACAACGTGTGTATGCAGACTGACCACCTGAGGAAGACGGAAAGTTGAAATGTCTTGTGGTGGAACTCCACCATGTGGGGTGTGTGAATTGACAGCCCCCCACCCCCCGGGCTGAAATCACTTTTTTAAATTTTACAAGTGGAGACAGAGTGGATCTGTGAGAACGCTTGTAAACTTTTTTTTTTTTTTAAATGAAGCATGGTCTCCTGCACTACGTTAGTTCAATGCCTCCAGGGGGGTCAAGTCCCAGGGGCTTTTGTTTTACAAAAAGCAGGGAGGTCTCCGGGCCTCCTTGTGATGCCCTGTGGACCGCCACCTTCCGGGGCTCATTTTCTTAAATTGGGGGAGGCTGTGGCCCCCTAACTGCCCTGGGGAATTCCACCTCCCCAGGGCTTTATTGTAATATGAGGGGGAGGCCATCTGCCCCCTCGCTGCCCTGGATACCACCATCCCCTCCGGGGTAACAGTGTAGCCAGAACAAATAAAAAAATAAATAAAGTGGATCCCTATGGGACCCCAAAACCCTGGGGACCACCACCCCCTGGGGCAAAGTTCTCGTTGGAGTCACAGATGGCACTTGGGACTCCTAGTTCACGGGGTTGCCCACCCTTGAGACATAGCTGTTTGCTGTGACTTGGCTGCAGCATTGCAGCTGCAGCCAAGCCACAGCAAACACTTCAGGTCTTGACAGCGGGATTGTTAAGCAGGTCTCTCTGTGAAAAGTTTCCTCTCTGTCCTCTGCATGCGTTTTGGGGGGACAGAGATGAAATGCTTCACCAAGCACAGAGCTGCTGTCAAAGCACTGTGGGAGAAGCCTTAAGGCTTCCACCGCATTGCCAGGGAGCCCGTAAGGGCTTTGTATTAAAAATAAATAAATCAATAAAATAAAAAAGTAGGGACCACAGGTCCCACATAGCCTGCAAAGGGCTTCTGATTATACTTTTTTTCAATTAATTTAAAAAAATTTTTTTTTCAATATATATAGGGACCTTTAGGTCCCTGAAAGCCCTTATAGGGCTAAAATAAAAAAATAAACACACATAACTCAGTGTGAAGGTCGCAGACCTTCACACTGAGCTATGGGGGTTTGAGTCCAGCTGGAATCACTTCCATTTTTTTATATTAAACAAAAATTATACTTAAAAAAAAATATTAAATACATTTTTTGTTAAATCCAACAAAAATATCTTGTTCTAAGTATATGAGTTATTAAAACATAAAAAAAACTCTCACTTTATTTCTCTCTTTCTGTCTTTCTTTCAATCACTTTCTCCCACTTACACACCCACTTAGACACTCACACACCCACTCTCAGACCCGCTTAGACACTCACATACCGACTCACAGACCCACTGACACCCTCATGCAGCCACTCATAGACCCACGCACACACTTACGCAACCCCTAAACCACTGATGTAGACACTCCCACACGAGACAGACAATCTGACAGCCACTCTCACCATCAGATGCACCCTCTCACACTCATTCTCACACCTAGAGTAGCTGTGGTTAACTCCCACCGAGCATGGTGAAAGGGCTATGCACAGCATGGGGTTGGGTTGTTGGGGGATGTTGCCTGCAGGGTCTGGCTGCAGGCCAGGTTTTACAGGCAACCTCCCCGCACATAGGTGAAGGACTTGCACCATTGGTTGCTTATAGGGGTTAGCCAGAATAACCCCCAAATTACCCTACAAATTACGGCAATAATGCCATCTTTCATAGCATCATTGTTAATATCAATGTAATATTTGCAGTAAAAATGTTGATTAAAAAACTGTGCATGACAGGGGCATGAGTTATAATTACTTGAGGTAACTCTAACTATAACTGGCGAATTACTATGGTTTTGTACGTTTAAAATGTGAGCCTAACTATAACGTCCCTGAAGCCATTGGGTTTTTATGTGATTTCTATGGTTTTTTTTAAAATTCTATTTCCTAACTATGATGTCCCTGTAAGCTTTGGTTTGGTTTTTCAGTGAATTTCTAATCTTTTTTTAACACATAGTAATTTTAATTACTTTGTATCAATCTAACTGCTGCTGCGCATAAATATGTGTGTGTTTATATATATACATATGTATATATATATGTGTGTGTGTGAGTGGTGTGTATGTGTGTGTTCATACATTCAGTACAAAAGGGTCCTGGGGCCAATATGTGGGCACTGATGCATATGAATGAGCTACGGTACGAGTTCAAGTACTAAATAAATTCAAATTAACATGGCACATTGAAACAAATGTGCACAGAATGTTAGAAATATATATTTTTTTATGTTTGGGATTTGCGGATGAATGTGTGAATCCGTATGACATTAAAAAAATAAGCATTTAAAAAATATTTATGTATGGTTAATGTATTGGCTGTGAGTATAGCTTTGTGTTTATGATGTGTAGGTGACTGCTACTGATGATAGACTATGCAATCTCGCAAGTTATGCAGGAATGTCTTGTTGCCTTTGTCCATTAGGTGAACTTCAGAATTTCTGCATATGCCCTCCATGTAAAATTGTAAGTTGTTGTGTTATACAGATGCCACAGTTTTAATAACATGTTTCTTGGAGTTGTGTATTTGTTGGCAAAACTGATTTGACCAGTTCCACTTCTGTCTTTTGGCAAATACTGGAAAATACAAAGACTGTGTGCAGGAAAAGTGTCATTAATTTTCCAAAGTTATCCTTCATTAGGATTTCCAAACCAACACCTGTAACTGGACCTAGGTCATTGCCAGCACAGTGCTTAATCAAAAGGTCTGGATGCTGGAAATATTTAATGGTTTCAACCAAAGGGAGTAACTGTTGCCACGTTAACCCTCTCTGGACAACCCAAGTAATATCCACATTAGATAAACCCAGGTCCCTGTCAATACCACTTCTTTTTCCATGCTCTCTGGCCCAAAACACAAAGCTGTGTCCCACAATCCACACTCTGAGGATCTTGAAGTTTATCTGGAGAAGCACGAAGGATATGACGACAGCTAAATGAGGCTGGTATAAATTAAATTCAGTGAAAATGGAGAGAAAAAGGTAGGACCTGAAAGGGCAGATTTAATTGGCTCTTTAAGTTATGTTTGTTGGTGGATTTCGTAGTGAGGTTATGTGGATTGTAAGTAAATGTTGGATTGACTTTACAAAAATGGAAAACAGTATTGCTGCCTGTTTTATGTTTGTTGTGAAAGCTTGAACCTCACCTGCTAAAGATAGTTTAAAAGTAAGTATGCTCAAGTCAGAAATGGTTATGAACTTGTGACCTGCTACAGCAGAAAGTTGCAGGTTGTGAAACCATGATAGTATAGATACAGGAGCATGAGGGGGAAGGATATACAAAAAAAAAAAGACTAGACTGTGACTTTATCTTTGCAAATGTAGAAGCAATAACAATTTGCAGTAATTATTTGGTGTTTAGATCTACTTTTATGTAAAAAAAAAGCTTTGATATGGATGTCTGGTTTTAATATATCAAAAAAATAATTTTCAGATTTCCACGCGGATCTGCGAATTTACACAGGGGGCCGTTCAGAGCTCTGCAGTGGATCCGGTGAAAACTGCTACAACATTGGCTATCTTTTGAGGAGTGTTGAAAGGGTTAAGTATAGAAGCCAGTCATAAGTGCTAAATCATCAGTTTCAGATGAAAGGGAGAATGTGATTAGCTTTCTGATTCAGTAAGCTTGAAAGCAAAGGTGAATAAGTTGCCATTTCATGGGTTCTCCATTTTTGTAGTTGGTTTTCTGAATATTTTTCAGTGAGGAGTGTTTTGAAAATGTTGTACTTAAAAGTAAAAAGTGAAATGTCTATGCTTTGACAGATATAGATATTTATTGATTATATCTGCTTTTTTTGAAGAACAAGTTTTTGCCACTTGCTACAATGGATCACCATCTCCCTGAGCTCATTGCATACTTGCAAAATAGATATATGTTGCAGAGCTGGAGCACCCAAAGAAAATGATGGACCTGGTGCAGATGGATCAGCAACTTTCTTTCTCATGTAACCGAGAAATGCTCACTCATGGTAAGTTTTCAAACGTTTTCACATACTGCAAGTACTTTTTCCCTGTGCCTCTAGACAGGTATTCCCACATGAAGTGCACTCCACATATTTTGCATAGGCTTTGTTTTCAAAAGTAGGATATATGTATATCATATATAATAATGTTACTTTAAAATAATATGCTATTTACTTATGTTTTTTAAAGTCAATGTGAATGCCCCCCAACACTGTTCACGGATGAGAATCTATATGCACTTAATTTCTAATGCAAAACTATAGAATCTGAGGACAGTAGAGTAGGGAATATGATGTGCTTAAGTAAACTTTGTAATTTTGATACAGAAATATAAAATCCTCCTGTCTTGTAATTCATGATATTATTTGTATTACAGGTTGACAATTTTTGATACTTATCAATATGAAACATTAACTTTTATTCATATTTTCTTTTTTATACAGATTAAACAAGCTATTCTCTGTGCTAATGTAAGTAACTAATTATATCTCACACAATTACTTAATGGTACAGTAACATATCTAGGCACACACTGATGGACATACAAACATATCCTACCAGACACTCATGCATACAGTGACACAGCCAAGCCTCCACTGATGCATACACTACCATACCCAGTCACACACATATGCATATGGTACCCCACCCAGGAACACACTGATGCATACACTGATACTGAGGGACACACTAATGCATACACAAACCCATCTGTGCGTACACTGATGTACAGAGTAACATATGCAACAACACACTGATGTATACACTGGTCGATCAAGACAGACACTGATGCATCCACTGACAGATCCAGGCACACACTGATACATACACTGACACAGCCAGGCATACACTGCTGTATTCACTGTCAGACCCAGTGATACACTGATGAATACAATACCACACCCAAACACACACTGATGCATACACAGACACACCCAGGGACACACTAATGCGTACTCCAACATGTCCACATGCACACTGATTTGTACAGTGACATAACCAGGGACACACTGATGCATACACTGTCCCACCCTGGAGCATACTGATGCATCTACTGACAGCCATGCACACACTGATGCATACACTAACTTATTCATGGACACACTTATGCATACATGACCACATCCAGACACACTCTGATTAACACAAACTGACACATCCAGGGACACAGTCATGCAGATGCTGACAAATCAAAGCACACTGTGATGCGTACACTTAGAGATCCAGGCATACACTGATGCATACACTCTCACAGCCAGGCATATACTGCTCCATTGATTGACACGCCCGGTCACATAATGACACATACAATACCACACCCAGGCACCTACTGATGCATACACTGAGAGACAAAGGCACACACTCATGTTTGCTGCTACATTATTTTTACACATCTGGATTTCCAGATGGCTTGGTCTCTGTATTTCTGTGACTAACAAGGATGTAATGTTTTACTTACTTTACTCCTGCAGGGCCACAAGTCACTGCGCTCTCTCACTGCTACTCTTTTCTCGCCACTGACGCTGCTTAATCAGCACATTAACTTCAGCAGCTCTAGTTTTACATACCTTCACATTCTCATACATCCAGTAAACTCTCAGAGCATCTACCTGTAGGTAGAAGAGGTACATTTGGCCTATCTTTGTTCTATTTCTATTTGCTGTCTCACACTTTATCTTGCCCATGAGGCCAGGGTCTGCCTCTATCGGGAAAAAAGAGAGGAAGAAAAAAGAAGATCCTTTCACTGGTCTTCGTACATACTTTCCAGGATGTAGAGCTCCAGTACTAAATGTATTCTTCCTCGTTTTTTTCATGCAACAGTTACAAAAACCTTTGCAAAGAAACGCACGGCTAAATGAGGCTATAACATACTGTATTGAAGGTGCACAGGCGTTTGGCTCGAACGCGCATATCGTGTCTGTCTCCAGGCTCACCCATTGTATTTTGTTCAAATTATGGGAAATGTTGCTGTCCCTCGCACTAATCCATTTATCTGGTACATTGTATTTTCAGGAGACACCAATTAACATCTATTGACATCTATTTCTATCTGGAGGGTGCTACCACTTTCTTAGTGCCTATAATTGATGAACATATTTTAGACAGCTATTTTAATTGTTCTTTGCATCCTGTTGGTAATATTCCCTTTGCAAATAATCTTTTGGCTTCTAGCTGGCCCAGTTGTGCATGAACATTTAAAATGTTGCTGGAACAGACAGTTTTCATGTAGCATGTCTTTACTGACTGAGTACGTGTGTGTGTGATGTTAGATCCCAAGCGCTCACTCTCAGTATCACTTGACAGTATTGGACCACAGGCAACCACTAAGGCACGTGTAAGATGATCTCAGATCTGTAACCCGAGAGCAGGGCCTGCGTACAAGAAAGTGGACGCAAGGTGCAGTCAGTGTTAACATATCAAAAACCAATGCAACAACACAATCAGCATCATAACAATACTAAATGAACACAGATTGAAAGCTGTCCATTCCACATAGATACACAGTAGAGCGTTGTGGCAGTCTGCAGAAAAAGCAAAAACAAAACTCCACTAATCGGTACCTCCTCTTTCATAGAAATAATGCATGATCCTATTTTTTTTGTGTATTGAGACATTTTAATTTATATAGGACTGATGTGTACCAAAGAAACCCTTCAACAATTGTATTTATTACTATGTGTGATGTTAAGTGTGGAGCGAGTTCTGCAGTTCTGCCAATCTGAAGAATGATGAATGACCACGAATACTCTGCATGCTATGAGTGAGCTTCCATTTTCCATCCTTATCATGCAACGCCAGAAATAGTAATCACTAAAATATATCTTTTTTTGTTTTTTTAATATTGCGTGCAATATGTGACAAAATGTGGCAAGGGTTAAATACTGCCTAATTCAGTTCAAAAGGATCTCAGAGTAACTCTTTGATCGGGTTGATTCTTTGAGCGGGTTGGTTGATGCCATATTGATGTAATCACACGACGATTGTATCAATGTTTTATGCTGAGGTGACAACAAAGTGACATTTTAATTCACTGTATTACCCTTTTCAGCTCACATAATCTTTATCTTATAGGAAAGTTGAAATTCTGAATTAATCGTTCTTGTATTTAGATCTGTATTCGAAGGATTCAAAAATATTTCAAACAGAAATATTTTGACAAAACACATGTCTGCATTTTTATTCCTCTTTCAAGTAGCCTCGGGAGCATGAGAACCTTTTCAATTAAGGCCAAACAGATATGCACGCATGCAGTAGGTTGCAATCACACAGATTCTTATATTCAGAATTATGCACCATGTTCCTTGTGCTTATGCATTATGCAAAATGTAACTCTGCATAAATTAATTAATTAATCCCTTCATTTTAATAATGGAGAATGAGAACCTTTTAATTTCGACATGCTCTCTTTCAAAGTTAACAGCAGAACATATGAATTATTGCACAATTAATTAATAAATATCTTCTCTGTTGAAAGATTGTGTATGTCAAATGTTTACAGGCATATTTATATTTTAATGCAAATCCTGTGACATAGACATGTGTTGTTAAATGTGATGTTTCATAGATATTTATGTTTCCTTTGCTAAAGTGAATTTATTTGCTGACAAAATGCTTTAATTGAAACAATGTGCAAAAATGTAGGTTTTAAAATGAAATATACTAAATACAAAATATGTAGTAGGCAACCTTACTTAAATATTATAGACATCTAAGACAGAAAATAAATGTTTTCCTTAACTTAGCCAAACTCCCATCATAATAATTAATAAATATATAAATAGTCTAAAGATCTGTTGTGGCATTGAATTGTTGCTGTGCAAGGTGTTTTTCTTCTCTTTGCTGAAGATGTTGCTGCTTCAGAAGCCAGTGAGGTGATCAACGCAAATGATGCAGAGTACAGAAAGAATGATTAACACATTCAAGGACCTCTGTCTGAAAGATGATGGTATTCTGGTGAGAAGATGGGGAGTAAATCTGTTCCCAGGAGAATGCTGAAATCTTATTGGTCAATAAAAGAAAGAACAGAAATATTTACATTCAGAATGTGTGTGATTATATTGGTGCATGTTCGTAGTCTAGGGGCCCAGTTCAAACAAGACCCAGAATTGATTAGAGCCCGACTAGACCCCAATCATTTCCCAACTCTCTGAGAGGAGAATCTTCACTGAGTTTCTTAGACATCTCGTCATGAGAAGTCCTAGCTTATTTATTGGTCTGCTGTTTTTTTTAGCTGAGAATACTTTCCATCTTATTTTGCTAAAGCTGTATGCTTATGTTTGATTTCTCTCATCACAATACCTTATGGGAATCTGAACTGACACCATTTATGTTTTGAACTTAATATTAATTTAATTTAGAATAGGGAGATTTTTTACAGAACATGCTTTTTGCATTATTATTGTATTGACGGCATTGGTAACAATTACATTGACATATCATTATCAAATATTGAGTGATGGATTATAATAACTCAGTGATTATGCTTGGAGATTAATACTTTAATAAAAGAGGATTGAGGATTAATCTGAAAAAAGATTTAGGGCCTGATTACGAGTACAGTGGTCCTTGAACTGCTGCATGCAGTCCGACTGCTGCATCCACGGTGCTCCGACCGCCAGATTATGAATATGGCGGGCAGACTGTCACAAGACTATGGCAACCACCAGGATCTTGGATCCCACAGCAGCGGTGATAGGGAAAGCCAAGGACAATTGCAATGGTGCTGATGACGCCACCGCCATTCTGATCACGACCTGACTTTCCGCCGAAGAGTTTAGTGGTGGGGTCAAGCTCCTCAGAAAGGCAGGGAAGGGGGCCCAAACAGGGCCCGTGGTGATTTTAAGATTTTAATCTCCATTGGGCATGTTGTGCCCCCCTATGCTTGCCCTGTCAGTGCACACTGTTGCCGTGTCCTACATTGTGCATGACAACAGTGTTCCTGAGTTGCATCTAGTGCTGCACTGCAGTGGCATGTGCTTCACACTCACTTTATGAGCTGAAGCATGCCACTGCAGTGACCCCACTGCTGACGCTACCGCCAGCCCAGTGGTAATGTTGTAATACGGCAGTGGGAAGGCCATAATCAGGGCCCTAATAATTATAATGGTCTTGTGTTGAACACAGCTCCTTTCACCTCTGACAACATCAAATATCCATCCACTTGTAAGCAAGGTTTGAGTGGTGGTTAAGGTGTAGATGAATAACCCGCACTCCTGGACCTTAATGAGCCATTCATCTTTACTGATCAAAACATCACCTTTATTGTCAATGTCCTCCAGCAGTTTCAAAACCAGTACATTTTTATTAAGTGTAACCTGATTCCTGCCTTCTTTCCAAGATCAATATTACTATGTCAAAAGAGATCCACCAAAAAATGTTCTAGCTAGTCTTGCCACTTCACACAGTTCAATTGTGTTTTAAATGGGTTGTTGAAAAGCTTGGTAAAACGTACATTTTCTATCAAAAGAAGAGTCCATGAACAACATATACTAAAATATTCTGTATAACATCTAACAATCCTGATGAACAAAAAGGCATTTTGGTCCTCTTTTTCCTGATGTTTCACATTCTGATACTCCTCTTTCACTACCTTCCTCTGCTTCATCAGTTTTGTGTTCTTTTAAAATTCTTCCCTCTCGTCTCTTTATCTTTATTTCACTTGTTGTTTTTGATTATTCCAACCGTGTAAATTAATCCTCATCCATTTGTTTTTCTTTCATTTGTGCTGGACTATAAAAGTTGTTGGAAAATGATTACATTCTGTGTCATCTGGATTACTTCAGAATTCAGTGTCTTCAGTTATCTGGATATTCTTCACCAGATTATCCATAATTCTGTGCTGTATCCCTACTTTCCTTATAATTAGAATCTTGGGGATTTCTATTGCTCTCCTATTGCTTCCTGAGTTTGTTTTTCACTTCTTGGCATAGTGTTTTAATATTATTATGAATGAATTCCTCCATGCTTGAGTTTTTCTCTCCATTGCTGTTCTCCGGTTCTCAGTCTTTCACTTCAACCTCATATTGTCTGTTCTCATTGTGGGCAATCTCACTTTGAGTTTCTTGATCCATTTCTTTAAGATACTCTCCAACACATGTGTTTTACCCACCTCCTTGTTTTTATTAGGCCCGGGCATAGAACTCTGGAACACCGACGGAGTTTGCAGAATTCGGGCACTTCGTGCTATATTGGGTAGTGTGGAGTTCACGAATTCTGCAGTCCAGAACAAAACAGAGTTAATTTGCAAGCACAAGATTTGGTTTTTGAGCACTCTCACAAGTGCCACAGTGCGCTCGGTCCACTAGCGAGTGCACACAAGACTTTGCAATCACTTGTGCTGTTTCTGGAAGCATGATCAAGAGTTCACATTTACCCGCGCTGCTTCTGGCTGTGACAGCGGCCAAAACAGTCCCACTCACGAGTGTGAATGCACCTGGAGTAGACCTTCTACTCTAGATACATGTAAATCTAGCCTCAAATAGTTTTTCGTGTGGGTTTTGTTCTCCAATGGACCCTTCAAGTTGTTTTTTAGTGTGAGAAGCCTTTTTTCTTTTTTTCAAACAGGAAGGAAGTGCTCTCTGTTCCTGTCCAACAGGCTCCTCGCAGTGCTTTACCATCTTCTGGTCACTTTGCATTTCGATTTTGAGGTGGAAGGATCACTCTCTTTGTCTCCTGGCTATACCTTTGGACTTAAGAAGTTTGTTTTTGTGAAATCACACAAGCAAGATAAAAAACTATTGGGTAAGGGTATTGTTTGTTTGCCTGGGCTTGTGCCAGTATTTCTTTGTTCTTTGATTTTAAAAATTTATAGTGGTGGGTGGCCTGGAGTTTAAGTATGGGCCTAGAAAATATATATTTTGGACGGGAAAATTGTTGCACAGCTCAGTACCTTTCCTACATGTTTGTAACATTTGCAATATTATTTTACTACGTGGCCTAGATTTCCAAAAGGTCTTCTAGCCAGAAGGCCCAGTACTAGTAGTCATCAATGCATGAAATAAATGTTTCATTACTATGGGGGTCATTCTGACCCCGGCGGGCGGCGGGAGCCGCCCGCCTGGAGGGAACCGCTAGAATACCGCTGCGCGGTCAAAAGACCGCCGCGGGTATTCTGGGTTTCCCACTGGGCTGGCGGGCGACCGCCAAAAGGCCGCCCACCAGCCCAGTGGGAAACACCCTTCCATGAGGATGCCGGCTCCGAATGGAGCCGGCGGAGTGGAGGATGTGCGACGGGTGCAGTGGCACCCGTCGTGTATTTCAGTGTCTGCAAAGCAGACACTGAAATACAAAGTGGGGCCCTCTTACGGGGGCCCCTGCAGTGCCCATGCCCTTGGCATGGGCACTGCAGGGGCCCCCAGGGGCCCCACGACACCCCTCACCACCATCCTGTTCCTGGGGGGGTGGAACCGCCAGGAACAGGATGGCGGTGAGGGGGTCGGAATCCCCCATGGCGGCGTCCTGTTCTGACCGCGGCCAAACCGCCGCAGTCAGAATGCCCTGCGGGGCACCGCCAGCCTGTTGGCGGTGCTCCCGCCGACCCCGGCCCCGGCGGTCCTTGACCGCCGGGGTCGGAATTATCCCCTATATGTTTTTAAAACTTCATTTAGGGCAGAGAAAGCATTCAATTAAAAATATTGACTCTTGTTTCCCAAGTAACTCTTACTCAAACGATTCCGCCATTAATGGCTAATTTGTTTTTAGAGGTAGTCCTAGCAATATATTGCTTCCCAGTATATGTACCTCAAGGCAGGGCCTTAGGATTAGTCCAACTTCAACCGGGGATTGACGCAAAGCTCCCATAGCGACGGCAGAGAGGGACGATGCATCTACTAAAAGGGTTATGGAACCCTGTGCCCCAAGTAATCTGTCTTTGGGCATTGCGGGAGCAGAGGTAGAAACTCATTGTAAAGGCCAAGTAGAGGGGTGGGACTGTGAAGTAGCATCCTCTGTAAAAAAAAGGCTAATGAGAGATTGTTAAATATAGGGGATGGTAATGATTCCCTAATCAAACTTTTATCCTGGAATGTGGCAGGCTTGCTATCAAAAACAACTAATCTAGAGTGGTGTTGTTTTATAGATCAGCATCATATCATTATTTTTACAGTAGACATGGGCCCCCTTCAATGATTTATAGAGCAGGATACTGGACCTTTCAGAAGGCTGCGCTCCCACCGCCATCTGGGAGGGCTTCAGGGGGATTGATAATTTGGCTAAAGCATGATCTGTTCCCCACGGCGAAGGAGCTATTTAGCCCCACTAGGGATATATTAGCTGTGGAGGTGGAATTTAGCAGTCCAAGGGGGCCTACTTGTATAGTATTCGTAAATATATACATTAGACCTGGCCCACAAAGCATACAGATTTCTTTGCTGAATTCGCTCACAGATTTTTTTAACCATCTACCACGGGGCAGGGCATAATCATTGCAGGGGATTGCAATATGCACTTGAGTCATAAGGATGATTACCAGCAAGAAGGAACCCAGTTTGCAGACCCCTCGGACAGATCAGGCCCGGTTCAGGTCACAACAAAGAACACAGGGGGAGCATTAGACCTATTCGAGAATCTAATAAAAACTATGGGACTAAGAGTAGTAAATGGGAATACGAAGTCAGATACTCCGGCCTTGCCTACATATAAAAAAGGACTATATTCGAGCCACTTAGACTATATTCTAGTAGACAATCTACTCTGGAACTCTCTTATTGATATGGTTGTCTCCCCACAAGATGATAGTGAACACCAAGCTCTCTGCACATCTTTCCTAACCTCCACATTTAATTGTACCAAACTGACTAAATGGGTGAAGGGTAATATTTTAATAGCGACAAATGATTATAAAAATGTGAGATGGGAAACGGTGGCAGAAGATGCGAAGTTCCAGATATCAATATATAATGTAGTTATATCGACTCTTCTTCCCCTGAAGAACACTGATTTTGCACTGGTTGACCTGATTAATTTGCATGGTACTTTGGTCAACCGGTTAAGACCATTCTTTCAGGTAGTAAGGAGACTGGTAGAAACCATGGATAGATCTCTGAGATGGTTCTCTAGTTCTTGCCGACAGGCTAAACTACAGCTGTTGGGAGCATTGCAGGTAGGGAGTCACCGAGAGATAAGAGCAACTAGGACTGTATACAAAATAACATTGAAAAATGCCAAAAAAGAGTGGAAAACCAAAAATTGGAATGCTTTGGTAGATGCTCTCCATGGGAAGGATACAAAACTGTTTTGGAAATTGGTGGCAGAAAAAGGACATCCCCATAACGTGGAGAGCTATCCAGCAATCCTGCCAGAAACCTGGTTGTTGCACTTCGGAAATCTGTATAGAGCGGTTCAGATTAGCTGCATCAACGTTGCTCCACTATCACTAGAGGGGCCTTTCTACTTCCTTTATACCAACCTCTGGGGTAGCTATTTCATCTAACTTTGATCTGGGCCCTTTTTCCCTAAAATAAACTACTCTGGCCCTTCAAACATTATGTAAAGGAAAGGCCCCTGGTCTAGATGGTTTTCCAGGTGACTTGTATCTATCCCCACCCAGAACTTGGTCCTAATATTTAAATGTACTTAGCAATGTGATTTTGAGGGGTGGTGGGTTTCCTTCTACATGGCAAGGAGCAATAATAGTTCCTGTTTTAAAAAATGGGTCAATGGAATTACCAAACTACTATAGACCATTAAGTTTATAGATGTGAGTCAAAAAGTATTTTGTAAGCAGGTCCTGAACAGACTGCAAACATGGATAGAGGACTTTCAGATCCTCTCCAATTTTGAGGTGGGATTCAGGAAAGGAGTTAGCACAATAGACCAGGCGTTTAGATTAAACCTCCTCTGCTGAAAATTCTTGATATTCAATAAGAGCCACCTGTATGTGGCCTTTGTTGATTTAAAGGCCACCTTTGATCTGGTCCCACGGGACTTGTTGTGGATTGTCTTGGAGTCCTATCAACTTGACAAAGAACTGCTGAGACTGATAAAGCATCTCCATGAGGGAACTTTGGTTTCAAGGTGGAGACCTGACCTGATGGCGTGTGTCTTAGCTCCCACACTGTTTAACCTCTTTATCAATGGTGTGGTAGATCAGCTGATGCATTGTAACCATGATGCCCCAAAGCTAGTAGGAGTCCCAGTCCCCATTCTTATGTTCGCGGATGACACTCTATTGATTTCAAGAGCCCCAATGGGCCTCCAAAATGAACTTGATGCTTTTTCTATCTTTTGTGCCAAGATGGGCCTTGAAATAAATCCAACTAAGACCAAGTTTATTGCTTTTAACCCGCATAAGTCATTCAGGGAAAACATGAATATAGATGGACAATTGGTAGAGAGAGTTAGCCAATTTGATTATTTGGGGATCAGACTAGCAGATGACCAACAATGGTTGGCACAGATTGGAAAGAGTCTGTCTGTATATAAGGCAGCAGCAGTGGTGGCTTCAATTTATGGTGCTGAGTTATGAGGACACTGCAACTCCAGAAGCTTGACAACGGTAGAAAATCGCTTTATGCGTAACTTTTTGCATTGGCCGACGAATACTCCTCCCACACCCCTCAGATTTGACTTAGCTCTAAATGAGATACATAATGAAATTGCTCTGAGACCACTTATGTATTGGGTTTGTCTTTGGACATCTGAACATCTGTCCACCTATCAAGCAGCAGCAACTGAGCTGCTAGCTGATGGTGGCGCATTGAAAATTCCTTGGTTCAAATACATTAGAGATATGAGCCAATTCATTAAAATGGAGGAGGTGTGGAGAGATCCTTGCAAGTTAACCAAGGAAGCAAAAGTACGCATAAGGCGGTGTTACTGGGAGATGGTTCTGGTGCAGACTTGGATTAAAAAGGACCAAGGTAGCAGGACATTACAGTTTTAGAGCATAAATGCAGCTCCAAGTTTGAAGCCTACATGGACAATATAAACCCTCCTTAAATTAAAAGCCTTTTTATTAAATTTAGGCTAGGGATCTTCCCACTCAAGACATTCACCGCAAGGTGGAGTAAGGAGGGTAACAACTCGAGCTTCTGCCATTTCTGCCACGAGCAATCAGAGACACTTGCACACATAGGCCCTCATTCTGACCTTGGCGGGCGGCGGAGGCCGCCCGCCAAAGTCCCGCCGTCAGGTTACCGTTCCGCGGTCGAAAGACCGCGGAGGTAATTCTGACTTTCCCGCTGGGCTGTCGGGCGGTCGCCTTCAGGCCGCCCGCCAGCCCAGCGGGAAAGAGGCTTCCACGATGAAGCCGGCTCGGAATCGAGCCGGCGGAGTGGAAGCTGTGCGACGGGTGCAGTTGCACCCGTCGCGTATTTCACTGTCTGCGCAGCAGACAGTGAAATACATTTAGGGGCCCTCTTACGGGGGCCCCTGCAATGCCCATGCCAGTGGCATGGGCACTGCAGGGGCCCCCAGGGGCCCCGCGACCCCCCCTACCGCCATCCGGATCCCGGCGGTCGGACCGCCGGGATCTGGATGGCGGTAGGGGGGGTCGGAATCCCCTCGGCGGCGCAGCAAGCTGCGCCGCCTTGGAGGATTCAATGGGGCGGCGGTACACTGGCGGGAGCCCGCCAGTGTTGCCGGTCCGACCGCGGCTTTACCGCCGCGGTCGGAATCCCCATTGGAGCACCGCCGGCCTGTCGGCGGTGCTCCCGCGGTCCTCCGCCCTGGCGGTCTTTGACCGCCAGGGTCAGAATGACCGCCTTTGTATTCTTCTGCCCTAGATATTTGGTCCCTAGGAAGAAGTGGATCATTCCTCTATGTAGATCACTGGGGATAAGGAAATACAATACATCCTTACGAATGCTGGCAAGTGATACAAGTGACAAGGTAATCTTTGCAGTCGCAAAATACCTCCAAAGTGCATGGGTTATAAGAACTAGAGAAAATCTTGCTGACTTATTGTTAAAGCCTAAAAACACTCTTGGGAGAAGCAGATAATGAAGTGGAACTAAGTCAGAATGTTTTTTAATTCTATAAAATGTTATAATTTTATAATATTTATTGCCTGTCCTACACTGTTTTTATATTTGTGTGTTCATACAAAGTATTTTAGAAGAAAGTGGCAGGGCCTCTTAATGTATTATATGGCATTTTTCCCTTTTTATCCTTTTTTTAAAATCTTATTGCGTGAATTGTTTTATTGGATACTTTTATTGCTTTTAGCCGAAATAAAGTTGTATCGAGACTATTGTTTGCATTGCAAAAAGTGTATATGTTGTGGGGTAATATTTGATGACATAGTAGGATGTATACTGTTGTTGTGAAATGTTTTTAGCTTAGTTAATTTTCGTGTTTTGCATTGCTGAATGTATATGTGTTTTCTTCAGTGTTACCACCATGACTCCTTGTGGCCAGTGTGTTTGTGTGTGTGTGTTTGTCATCATCCACCATTTGTCTTTGTTCTCCATGCCGTGTTGTCAGGGGCCATTTTGTGGAGTCTCTGTCCATAGGCTTGAATACGTTTTTTGTTCTCCATGCCTTCTTGTTTAGTGTTGTTGTTTGACCATGTGGCTTGTGGACATTTTGTGTATTCAGTTAGCGTGTCTCTGCCATAGTCTTGCTTGTGTTCATTCTTCTACTTGCTCCTTGATGTTGTTGTTTGACCTTGTGACTAGTGGCCATTTTGTGTTTCCACTATATCTTATTTTTTTCTTTACATTTTCTATTTATTTTTTCTTTATTTTTTTTCTTTATTTCTTTATTTTAATGTTTTTTTTTTTATTTACATTTTCCTTTATTTTTCTTAATTGTTTTTGTTTTTTTGTTTTTTTGTTTATTTTAATTGTTTTTTTTTTTTCATTTTGAGATTTTTTATTTCATTTTATTTAATTCTGCATTTTGCCTTCATCCGCATCCAGCTTTCCACCAGTGGTGTGCCGAACGCAACATTTTTTGGGAGACGTGCCTGCCATACTGGCTTCTGGGAGGAACATGGGAGTAGCACTCCTGCACCATCCCAACCTAAGCCCAAGACTATGGCCCTCATTTTGAGTTTGGCGGTCTACAGGCAAGATTGCCACGCCACAATCCCGCCACCATCCCGCCAGTGTTGGCGGTACAGTGTCCGCCGTATTACGAGTCACATACACCAAGCCGACAAAACACAGCCAGAAATACAACACCACCAATGCCACAGACGGCGAAAGAGCAACTGTCCATCCGCTGGGCCCGCCAGTCTGACACCATTCTGGTTGCCATATTATGAGTTACAAATCAGCACAGCGGTAAACCTTTGACGGTGTGCACCACGGCTGGCTAGAAAATCACCGCCAATAGAAGGCAACACCAGATTAGACAGCCCAAATACCTCACACCTGAAACATATGCACACACCACATACACCTGTTCACTGCATACCCCCTCACACCCCACAAATCTTTGCGAATATCACCATGAGCCAGAGATATATGACCCACAAACCACTGCACATAGAGAATAATTCACACATTTCATGCACCTCCCCACAACAATCATCTGCCGACGCTGCACCTTGCACGCCTAGCACGCACACCCACAACATGTCATGCCACAAGCACCCACGCTTAACAATGAGTTGCAGGTCATGGTGGATGAGATCGTCAGAGTAGAGCCACAACTGATGGGAGCACAAGTCCAGCAAACATCAATTATCAGGAAAACCGAGTGTAGGAAAGTCCTCCTTTTTGCCCTGGTCACCCCCACACTTTTTGGACAGGTACTGGTGGTTACTGACTCTTGGCTGTGCCCTGGGTACTGCTTACCAGTCCCAGGGCCAGTGCTCTGTGTAAAATGGATATGCAAATTAGGCTAATTATAATTGGCTAAGTTAACCTACCTATAAGTCCCTAGTATATGGTAGGGCATGTAGGTTTAGAAACCACAGCATAGGTAGTGCACCCATAGGTGCACTGCTGAGGTGCCCAGTGTCATTTTAAAGGCAGGCCTGCCTTGCTGGCTGCTTTTAAATTAAAGTTATATGCAAATTCGACTTTGGAATTAAAAGTAGTTCCAAAGTCTCAAACTGCCTTATTTTTACATATAAGTCACCCCTAAGATGTGCCCTATGTGCCCCTAGGGCTGGGTGCCATGTAACTATAAGCAGGGACTTTATAAAAATAGTTTTATAAGCCCTGGTGAGGTAAAAACAGCCAAATTAGTTTTTCCCTCATTGTAGTAAATGGCCTTCATAGGCTAGAATGGGGAGACTTTATTTTAATTTTTAAAGTCCCCTTAAATTATGCATATCAAGAGTTTGGTATCAAATTAATTGTTGTAATAAATCCCACAACTTCCAGTTGTCGGATTTAATATAACTTGTTCAGGTAAAGAGTTTTAAACTTTACCTGAAAAGTTGCCAATTTCAGCCCTGCATTGTTTTTGCTGCTGTGCTCTGATTGGCCAGCCTTGAGCAGCTTGACGAAGCTGCCTTCATGAGGTGTGAAATGGCCTGGCTTCACACAAAGGAATGTGCCTGTGGGAGGGAATCTCCCCTCAGCAGATGGTGAGGCAGGAAGGGGGAGGGCTGCCAAACTGGTCTTCAAAGGCAGAGAAGGACATTTGGAGCAACCAGCAACACCCCCACATCCTGCAACCCCAGACAACTAGGTGCCCCCTTGATTAGATTAGGAGAGGGCAGGAGAGGGGTGTGTTTATGATTTTTAGCCACACCAGTGGGTGGGCTCAGCCAGATGTAACCTCCAAAAATCAGATTCAGCCATGATGGATTTTTAGAGAATGTTGCCTCCTGGGATTGATTTTTGCCACACTTCCCAGGAAGTGGTCATCACAGGGGGAAGGACCCTGCACCTGATTGGAGAACCAGGACCCCCCTGCTTTTCACCCAGGAGCAAGGATAAAACTGGCAGACCTGCACCCACACCTCAGATCCCCATCAGATTCCAACAAGGAAGAACCAAAGGAGAAGAAGGACTGCCCTGCTGGACCCCTGGCCTGCACCTGGAACCTGCACTCAGAAGGACTGCACCAGCTGCACACTTGGGCTTCACCACAAGAAGGACTTTGCCTGGCTTCAACTGGTTCAAAGAGGGACTCCCTGTTTGCTACAGGTGAAAAATTGCTATCCAGAGTCCCCTGCACCAACTCCTGAAGAAAGCGACCAGCTGACCACTGTCCAGTGGCCAAAAAGGAGTTTGCGCCAGGTGCATTCTGGGAGTTGTAGTCCGCACCCCCCAAGGACCATCTCAGAACTTCTGGACCCTTGGGGTGAGCTGTGGACCCCAAAAGAACCTTTAAAGGACATCTGGGAGAAGCCCCAGAAGTTTGGAGAAGTTTGGACAACTTTTGTAAAAAAGCTCCATAGAGGGACCGACCCGCCGCAGCAACTCTAGCCGGCTTGCCTCAACCGCGACCCGGCCTGATTTGCTGGTTCGTCCTGGTAAAGAAAAATCTCTGAAAAAGAGACTAAGGGGGTCATTCCAACCCTGGCGGTCGGTGTAAAAGCGGCGGCCAACCCGCAAACAGGCAGGCGGCCAAAAAAATGGAATTCCGACCCTGGCGGGAACCGCCAACACAGCCCGCCACTTTACCACTCCGACCGCCACAGCGGTACAGACAAGCAGCGAGGCGGTCACCGCCATCAGACAAGTGGCAGACAATGTACCGCCCACCCTATCACAACTCACCAATCCGCCACCTTTTCCGGGGCGGGAGCCCCGCCGATAAAAACACGGCGGAAACAGACTTCGAACGGGAAAACGCTCCCCTCCATACACCCCACGAGGAATCTGGACAGCATGGAACCCGAACTACACATCCTACCAGCTATTGTCTACCTGCTCCTCTACCAGGAGCACGAACGCCGGCGGACAACGGTGAGTACTGCACCTACGACACAGGGGAGAGGAGAGGCAAAAAATTACGGGGACACACATACGCCACACACCCACCCCCACCCTCACCCACTACAACACACACATCAATGCAGAGCAACAAGTCAGAGTGACACCCCCCAAACCCCCCGGAAGAATGCAAAGACAAAATAAAATGATCATTAAAAATGAAGTATATTATAGCATAATTGAAGTTAAGTGAAATATGAAAATATAAATAAAATATATTACATCATGAACAATATATACATAGGTCAAAAGTCCGGCCCATATTGGCTATCATCCATTGTTCGTGGGCCAATGGGCCTAAGCACATGGGCAAAGCCCACACACAAGACCCGATTCCGTTGGGGAGAACACTGCAGGGGCATCAGATAGTAAAACTACAGGCACCTAAGGGGGAAGGGAAGGGGGGCACCTCAGCCAGTTGAGTTCACGACGCCAGATCCACGAGGGGCCTCCATGGCCACTGTACCATCCTGGGGAGTGCAAAGCCACAGTCTTACAAGTCTCTACAGTGGGTGCGTTGCCCACTGTACCATCCTGGGGAGTGCAAAGCCACAGTCCATCAAGTGGATTACAGACTCCACTGGTTCTGGAGGAGGCATGGTGCCCAGAGTGCTTCGTGAAGCCCTGGCCGACACAGATCCGGCCCTGCCAATGGGCCAGCGGTGCTTGAGATGAAGGGCCCAGCGGAGCGGTGCTTGACAGGAAGGGCCCAGTGGAGCGGTGCTTGACAGGAAGGGCCCAGCGGAGCTGTGCTTGACAGGAAGGGCCCAGCGGAGCGGTGCTTGAGATGAAGGGCCCAGCGGAGCGGTGCTTGACAGGAAGGGCCCAGCGGAGCGGTGCTTGACAGGAAGGGCCCAGCGGAGCGGTGCTTGACAGAAAGGGCCCAGCGGAGCGGTGCTTGACAGGAAGGGCACAGCGGAGCGGTGCTTGTCACGGCGGGGCCCTGTTCAGCGGTGCTTGTCACGGCGGGGCCCTGTTCAGCAGTGCTTGTCACGGCGGGGCCCTATTCAGCGGGGCTTGTCACGGCGGGGCCCAGTTCGGCAGTGCTTGCCACGGCGGGGCCCTGTTCAGCGGTGCTTGACATGTGTTCCCAGGGAACCAGATCGGGCCAATATTTTCCGCTCAGTCGCCATCCGACCTTTCGCTTGCGGGGCCCTCCTGTGCTGGAGTCCTGGGCCCGTGGGTGTCTTCCTTCACACCCGAAATGGGGCTGGTGGGGCCCTCCTGGGCTGCTCGCCTGCTGCCGGAAATGTCCTCCCGGCTGCCCTTGCCCTCCTTCGCCAATTCTCTGGGGCCCTTGCCTCCCTTTGTGGATGTGCCAGGTGACGGTGCCAGGGTATTGCCTTTGGGGGCTGCCGTCTCTGGCCTCTCGCGCCGGCCCTTCCCTTTTTTAGTTTTTTTCCCAGGGGGTGGGCTGGCTGTCCCCTTGCTGCTGGCCGATGTTGCTGCCCTAGAAGCTGGTGGACTCCAATAGCCCTGGACTATGGTCCTTGTAGGTGCAGGGCTTATGGTGGCTGAGGTGCTGTTTGGACTCTTACGAGATGGAGGGGGTGGGTCAGGTGATGCAAAGAGGTTAATTTTGGAGAGGAAAAACTTTTTAGGAGCAGTGGGAAGGGTAGGTGCAGTGGGTATGGGAGTGGAGGAAGAGGATGTGGTTGTAGGAGTGTCAAGTGTGCTGTCTTTGGGTGCAGGTGCTTGTGACGGAGGCTGTCGTGAGGTGGATGGCTGTTGGGTGGGTGGCTGCCTGCGTTTGTGTGGTTTGGAAGAGGGGGTCACAGACACACTGGGAGAGGACACAGGGGACGTATAAATGGCAGTGGGGGTGGTGACTGCACGTGTGCGGAGTGTTCTGGTGGGTGTGCTGGTGATGGACGTACTGGCTGATGGTGGTGTGCATGCAGGTGTGAGTGGAGACGTCACAGGGAGGGAGGAGGGAGACGAGGAGGAGGGGGACACAGAGGAGGCAGTGGCTGTTGGCATGTCTGCATGTGGATGTTGCATGAGTGAATGCTTGTGTGATCTGTGGTGCTTATGTCTGGATGAGCTGCCCTTGGGTGTTGATGTGTGTGCAGGCTGGTCTGTAGGTGTGGCTGGGATAGGCAGAGGAACAGGGGAGTGGGACTGGGATGAGGAAATTGGAGGGGGGAGGCAGGAGACAGGGACAATGGCTGCCGTCAGTGCTGAGGCCAGAGCGTTGAATGATCGCTGATGGGCAGCCTGACCCGAATGAATGCCCTCCAGGTATGCATTGCTCCGGTGCACCTCCCTTTCTACACCCTGGATGGCATTCAAAAGGGTAGACTGCCCAACAATGAGCGTCTGGAGGAGGTCAATGATCTCCTCACTGAGGGCAGCAGTGGTAACTGGGGCAGGGCCTGAGGTGCCTGGGGTGAAGGAGATGCCCGCCTTCCTGGCCGAGCGGGCACGGGGGAACGCTGAGGGGCTGCTTGGAGGGCGGAGCTGGTGCGCGGGGTGGCGGCTGTACCTGTTGTAGTGGTGGGCACGGATGTTGCCGCCGCCACAAGGGAGCTCCCTTCCGAGGACGTGTCTGTGTCGCTGACGTCTCCACGGGTCCCCGTTGTGGAGCTCCCCTCGCCCTCCGTCTCACTGGTGAACTCGGAGTCGGTTGCATGGCCCTCCGGGAACCGCCATTTGACCGCTGCGCGGTCAAAAGACCGCTGGCGGCATTCCGACCTTCCCGCTGGGCCAGCGGGCGCTAACAATGTTAGCGCCCGCCGTCCCAGCAGGAAGGGGGCCTGCAACATTGAAGCCGGCTCCGAATGGAGCCGGCGGTGTTGCAGGTGTGTGACGGGTGCAGTTACACCCGTCGCGCTTTTCACTGTCTGCTAGGCAGACAGTTAAAAGCAGGCTGGGTCCCTGTTAGGGGGCCCCTGCACTGCCCATGCCAGTGGCATGAGCAGTGCAGGGGCCCCCAGGGGCCCCAGGACACCCGTTCCCGCCAGCCTCTTCCTGGCGGTGTACACCGTCAGAAACAGGCTGGTGGGAAGGGGGTCAGAATCCCCTGGGCAGCGCTGCTTGCAGCGCTGCTCTGGCGGATTTGCCTAGCCGGGGGAAATCCGTCGGGAAACCGCCGGACCCGGTTTTCTGACCGCAGCTTTACCGCCGTGGTCAGAATGGGCAGGGAAGCACCGCCAGCCTGTTGGCGGTGCTTCCTCCATTCGCGGCTCTGGCGGTCTTTGACCGCCAGGGTCGGAATGACCCCCTAAGTGTGAAGGTAAACTTTCAACCGAGGCCTCCCGCAGCCTGTAGCCGAGCAGGGCTCCATCGCGGTCAGCCTTAAACTTTGACTTTGCCCCAGTCGAGGTGCAACCAGATGACCCGATTGGCGCTTTTTGTTTCTAGGCGCTAAGAAAATAATAATTCTTTAAAAATTCATATCTCCGGTTCCCCTTATCCGATATTATTCGTTTTGGTGTCATTTTAAAGATAAAAATATAATCTATTTTTATAAATTGGTTTTGGATTTTTAAACTGTTTCCTGTGTTTTATTTAATTACTGTTTTGTGATATTTGAATGCTTTACACTCTGTCTCCTAAGTTAAGCCTTGACGCTCGTTGCCAAGCTACCAAGGGTTGAGCTGGGTTTAATTTACTGAGACCTAACTGGACCTTAGTGGAGGTTAGTGGCCTATTGCTAAGTGTAGGTACCTACCTGCCCTTACCAATAACCCATTTTCCAACATTTTTGGTGAGCAGTGGTGGGATTCTGTACTTGTGTTCAGTATCACGTTACAGTTTTAAGTAAAACAAATTAAAAATCCTTTAAATTGTCCTAGTGCAAAACATTTTTTTAATTTTTTATTTGGATTAATTTCAATTATTGAATTTTTGTGATATTTCTAAATTCTTGTTTCCAATTTTTGCAAAAAGTTTTTGTTGACACAAAACCAGGGAACCATGGAGCTTGATCTGGCTAGCCTACCCACACTGACAGTAGTCCAGCTTAGGGGGTTGTGTACTGAAAGAGGGTTGCCTGCAACTACTGACCTCAGGAAGCATGTCCTGATCAAGTCCCTGACAGCATGGGCTGAGGCCCAAGAGGTAGACCCAGAAGAAGTTCCAGAGGAGGGAGAAGTAGGGGAGGATGCTAGCTCCAACCACTCAGGGGAGGGAGGGCATCTGAGCCTAAGTGAGGATGAGGAAGACCGGTCCTCATTACATACAGTCACTAGGGGCAGACCCAAAGCTAGTTGGGGGAAGGGGGTCCCTTCAGGAGGAGAGAACCTGTCCCTCAGGGAAAGAGAGCTGGAGGCCCAGCTAGCATTCATAGCTTTGGAGGCAGAGAAGCTGGCCAAAGAAAAAAAAAAGTGGGCAAGGGAAGAGAAAAGAGATGGTGGCAGCGACAAAGAAGCTGAGGTGTCCCTGGGTGGCGTTTTTTGCCCCAGATTACCCAAAGGGGTGGTTCCTGCCTATGTAGAGGGGGATGATATAGATAAGTGGCTGGGGGCCTTTGTGAGGGCCCTCCAGATGAGGAGAGTCAAGCCTCAGTACTGGGGTTCACTTCTTTGGGAGTTGGTTCCCAACTCTGGGAGGGATAGGCTCATAACCTTGAACCTTGAACCTTGAAGAGATGCTTGACTAAAAAGTTTGGTCTTACCCCAGAGCAGTATAGGCTCAAGTTTAGGGACACCCAAAAGACAAGCACCCAGTCCTGGGTGGACTTTGTAGACATTTCAGTAAAGGCACTAGAAGGCTGGGTACAGGGCAACAAGGTAAGTACCTTTGAGGGGCTGTACAATTTGATTATGAGGGAGCACCTTCTAACCAATTGTGTCCAAGAGAAGCTCCGCCAGTATCTAGTTGACTCTAAGTTGACCAACCCCAGAGAGCTGGGGGAGGCAGCAGATGACTGGTTAAGAACTAGGGTTAACCAGAAACCCCCAGGGGGTGATCAGAAAAAGGGAGGACATGGTTCTTCTCAGGGGAAGAACCAAGGGAAAGATGATAAAAAGCCCAAGGAGTCCTCACAAGAGTCCCCAAAAACTTCTCAGGGTGGGGGAGCCCCGTGCCATTCCACTTCTAAGGGGAAAGGGTATCAGGGAAAGAATTATGATCCTGCTAAATCAAGAAAGTTTCAGGAGCTTGCTAAGGCCGGCAAGTGTTTTGAGTGTCATCAACCTGGACACAAAAGAGGAGATGCTATCTGCTCCAAGAAGCCCCCCACTGGTGGGCAATCCCAGGGGATTGCTAGTGTAGGGTTGGGGGTGGAAGTTGGCCCAGGGCTGGGATCAGGGTACACAGAGATCACCTTAGTATCTGTGGGTGGGGTGGACATTGCAACTATGGCCACCTTACCTCCCAGCATGGAGTGGTTTAGGCAGAGGCCTAAAGTCAATGGGACTGAGGTGGAAGCTCTGAGAGATACAGGAGCCAGTGTGACAATGGTCACAGAGAAGCTGGTTTCTATAGAACAGATCTTACCTGGTGTCTTCCACCAAGTGACTTATGCAGATAGCAGAACAAAACTCCATCCCATGGCCATGGTGAGTCTGGAATGGGGAGGTGTGAATGGCCCTAAGAAGGTAGCTGTAGCTCCTGCCCTCCCAGTAGAGTGTCTGCTGGGAAATGATCTTGAAGCATCTGAATGGTCAGAGGTGGAGAGAAGGGTCCATGCACAGATGCTGGACCTCCCTGAATGGGTGTGTGCTGTGACCAGGTCACAGGCAGCACAACAGGGAAGTGCTGGACACTTGGACCCTGGAACAATGGGCCAAGCCTCCAAGAAGAAGAGAAAGGGCACTGGGTCTGGCTTGCCAGCCCCTACAAGTACAGAGGGTCAGGAGGAATCCAACCCTGAGGGAGAGGATCTGACCTCTGAGGGAGGGACACTTCCCCTGCAAGCGCTGCCTGACTTGGCAGAACTGCAAGGGGCAGGTGGGCCCACCAGAGAAGAGTTGTGCCAGGGACAAAGAGAGTGTCCCACTCTTGAGGGCCTGAGGCAGACTGCTGCCAGGCAAGAACAACGGGATACCAGTGAGACCCACAAGGTTTACTGGGAGGATGGAGTTCTCTACACTGAGGCAAGAGCCCTCAAACCAGGGGCCACCAGGAGAGTAGTGGTCCCCCAGAAGTATAGATAATTCCTCCTTACCTTAAGCCATGATATCCCCTTAGCTGGACATTTGGGACAGACCAAGACCTGGAACAGGCTGGTCAACCATTTTTATTGGCCCCAAATGTCAGAAAAAGCCAAGGAGTTTTGCAGCTCCTGTGTCACCTGCCAAGCCAGTGGCAAGACAGGGGGCAAGCCAAAGGCTCCCTTGATACCACTGCCAGTGGTTGGGACTCCCTTTGAGCGGGTGGGGATTGACATTGTTGGTCCCCTAGACCCACCAACTGCCTCAGGTAACAGGTACATTTTGGTGGTTGTGGACCATGCCACCAGGTACCCTGAGGCAATACCCCTCCGGACAGTCACTGCTCCCACAGTGGCTAGGGCCCTACTTGGTGTGTTCACCAGAGTGGGGTTCCCAAAGGAGGTGGTCTCAGATAGGGGCACAAACTTTATGTCAGCCTACCTGAAAGGCATGTGGGATGAGTGTGGTGTTACTTATAAGTTCACCACCCCCTATCATCCACAGACCAATGGTCTGGTGGAAAGATTTAATAAGACCCTGAAGGGCATGATCATGGGTTTGTCTGACAAACTCAGGAGGAGATGGGATGTTCTCCTCCCATGCCTGCTGTTTGCCTACAGAGAGGTGCCACAGAAGGGGGTTGGATTCAGCCCCTTTGAGTTACTGTTTGGGCACCCTGTAAGAGGCCCATTGTGCTTGGTGAGAGAGTCTTGGGAAAAGCCTCTCAGAGAGTCCAAGGAGAATGTGCTAGATTATGTGCTGGTCCTGCGGTCACGCATGGCTGAGTACATGATGAAGGCAAGCAGAAACCTGGAGGCCAGCCAGGAGCTCATGAAGCTCTGGCATGATCAGAAGGCTACCATGCCTGAGTATCACCCAGGACAGCTGGTGTGGGTTTTGGAGCTCATGGCTCCTAGGGCACTTCAGGCCAAATGGACTGGGCCCTATCCAATTCTGGAGAAAAAGGGTGAGGTCACCTACTTGGTGGACCTTGGCACCCCCAGGAATCCTCATAGGATCCTGCATGTTAACAGGCTGAAACCCCACCAGGACAGGGCAGACATGACCATGCTGATGGTCACTGATGAAGGGAAGGAGGAGGAGAGTGAACCTCTGCCAGACCTCCTGTCCTCAAATGCACAAGATGGGCCAGTGGAGGGAGTGGTACTCTCTCCCAAGTTGACAGACCAGCAACAAAAAGACTGAAAACAAGTTTTGGAACAGTTTGCCAGTCTGTTCTCCCTGACCCCTGGACTCACCAATTGGTGTGTCCATGACGTTGACACTGGTGACAGCTTGCCTGTCAAGAACAAGCGGTACAGGCTGTCTGACCAGGTCAAGGCCAACATCAAAGCTGAAGTGGCTAAGATGTTGGAGCTCAAGGTAATTGAGCCCTCTGACAGTCCTTGGTCCAGTCCAGTGGTACTGGTGCCCAAACCTAATCCCCAAGGTGGGAAAAAAGAATTGAGATTTTGTGTGGACTACAGAGGTCTAAACGCAGTCACTAGGACTGATGCTCACCCAATACATAGAGCTGATGAGCTCATTGATAGGTTGGGGGCTGCCAAATTCCTGAGCACGTTTGATCTGACCTCAGGATACTGGCAGATTGCCTTAAGTCCAGGAGCTAAGGAGAGGTCAGCATTTTCCACACCAGAGGGCCACTTTCAGTTCAAGGTGATGCCCTTTGGCTTGAAAAATGCTCCTGCCACCTTCCAACGGTTGGTGAATAGAGTCCTGTCTGGGTTGGAATCTTTCAGTGCAGCTTATCTGGATGATATAGCTGTATTTAGTTCCACCTGGGAGGACCACCTGGTCCACCTGAAGGAAGTGCTTCAGGCCCTGCTTCAAGCAGGCCTGACTATCAAGGCAAGCAAGTGCCAGATAGGGCAAAGCTCAGTTGTGTACCTGGACCACCTTGTTGGTGGAGGCCATGTACAACCTCTCCAGCCCAAAATCCAGACTATCCTAGATTGGGAGGCTCCTAAAACCCAGACTCAGGTCAGGGCCTTTCTTGGCCTGACTGGGTACTACCGGAGGTTTGTTCAGAATTATGGGACCATAGTGGCCCCTCTGACTGAGCTTACCTCCAAGAGACAGCCCAAGAAGGTCATTTGGACCCCAGAGTGTCAGAAAGCTTTTGACACCCTAAAACAGGCTATATGTTCAGCACCAGTGTTACTGGCCCCTGACTATAGCAAGGAGTTTATAGTGCAAACAGATGCTTAAGAGGAAGGGATTGGGGCAGTGTTAGCACAAGTTAATGAAGAGGGCCAAGATCAACCAGTTGCCTTCATCAGCAGGCGACTACTCCCCAGAGAGAAAAGATGGAGTGCCATTGAGAGGGAGGCCTTTGCTGTGGTTTGGTCCCTGAAAAAGTTGAGGCCTTACTTGTTTGGCACTCACTTACGTGTACAAACTGACCACAGACCACTCAGATGGTTGATGCAGATGAGGGGGGAGAACCCAAAACTGTTAAGGTGGTCCATTTCCCTACAGGGGATGGACTTCACAGTGGAGCACAGACCTGGGACTGCTCATGCCAATGCGGATGGCCTTTCCAGGTTTTTCCACTTAGCTGATGAGGACTACCAGGGTGTAGGTTAGTACCCATCACCTTTCATCTGGGGGGGGCAGTGTAGGAAAGTCCTCCTTTTTGCCCTGGTCACCCCACACTTTTTGGACAGGTACTGGTGGTTACTGACTCTTGGCTGTGCCCTGGGTACTGCTTACCAGTCCCAGGGCAAGTGCTCTGTGTAAAATGGATATGCACATTAGGCTAATTATAATTGGCTAAGTTAACCTACCTATAAGTCCCTAGTATATGGTAGGGCATGTAGGTTTAGGGACCACAGCATAGGTAGTGCACTGCTGAGGTGCCCAGTGTCATTTTAAAGGCAGGCCTGCCTTGCTGGCTGCTTTTAAATTAAAGTTATATGCAAATTCGACTTTGGAATTAAAATTAGTTCCAAAGTCTCAAACTGCCTTATTTTTACATATAAGTCACCCCTAAGTTGTGCCCTATGTGCCCCTAGGGCTGGCTGCCATGTAAGTATAAGCAGGGACTTTATAAAAATAGTTTTATAAGCCCTGGTGAGGTAAAAACAGCCAAATTCGTTGTTCCCTCATTGTAGTAAATGGCCTTCATAGGCTAGAATGGGGAGACTTTATTTTAATTTTTAAAGTCTCCTTAAATGATGCATACCAAGAGTTTGGTATCAAATTAATTGTTGTAATAAATCCCACAACTTCCAGTTGTTGGATTTAATATAACTTGTTCAGGTAAAGAGTTTTAAACTTTACCTGAAAAGTTGCCAATTTCAGCCCTGCATTGTTTTTGCTGCTGTGCTCTGATTGGCCAGCCTTGAGCAGCTTGACCAAGCTGCCTTGGTGAGGTTTTTTAATGTCCTGGCTTCACACAAAGGAATGTGCCTGTGGGAGGGAATCTCCCCTCAGCAGATGGTGAGGCAGGAAGGGGGAGGGCTGCCAAACTGGTCTTCAAAGGCAGAGAAGGACATTTGGAGCAACCAGCAACACCCCCACATCCTGCAACCCCAGACAACTAGGTGGCCCCTTGATTAGATTAGGAGAGGGCAGGAGAGGGGTGTGTTTATGATTTTTAGCCACACCAGTGGGTGGGCTCAGCCAGATGTAACCTCCAAAAATCAGATTCAGCCATGATGGATTTTTAGAGAATATTGCCTCCTGGGATTGATTTTTGCCACACTTCCCAGGAAGTGGTCATCACAGGGGGAAGGACCCTGCACCTGATTGGAGAACCAGGACCCCCCTGCTTTTCACCCAGGAGCAAGGATAAAACTGGCAGACCTGAACCCACACCTCAGATCCCCATCAGATTCCAACAAGGAAGAACCAAAGGAGAAGAAGGACTGCCCTGCTGGACCCCTGGCCTGCACCTGGAACCTGCACTCAGAAGGACTGCACCAGCTGCACACTTGGGCTTCACCACAAGAAGGACTTTGCCTGGCTTCAACTGGTTCAAGGAGGGACTCCCTGTTTGCTACAGGTGAAAAATTGCTATTCAGAGTCCCCTGCTCCAACTCCTGAAGAAAGCGACCAGCTGACCACTGTCCAGTGGCCAAAAAGGAGTTTGCGCCAGGTGCATTCTGGGAGTTGTAGTCCGCACCCCCCAAGGACCATCTCAGAACTTCTGGACCCTTGGGGTGAGCTGTGGACCCCAAAAGAACCTTAAAAGGACATCTGGGAGAAGCCCCAGAAGTTTGGAGAAGTTTGGACAACTTTTGTAAAAAAGCTCCATAGAGGGACCGACCCGCCGCAGCAACTCTAGCCGGCTTGCCTCAACCGCGACCCGGCCTGATTTGTTGGTTCGTCCCGGTAAAGAAAAATCTCCTAAAAAGAGACTAAGTCCGAAGGTAAAATGTTGACCGGGACCTCCCAGCCAGCGTATCCGAGGAGGGCTCCATGGACGTCGGATCAAGATCCAGGTTTAACCCGGTAGAAGGATTTTCACCTCGAAAAAACGACTAAGTCCGAAGGTAAAAATCTCCACCGAGGATTCCAGCATCGCATATCCGGAGAAGGGCTACAGGAGGTCGGATTGTACTGGCAGGTTCGTCCCGCTGAAGAAAATCTTCGAAAAAAAGACTAAGGGGGTCATTCTGACCTCGGCGGTAAAAGTCGCTTAGCACCGGCCAGAAGGCCGCCATTACACCGCCGCGGTAAACCGCCACGGTCATTCTGACCCGCAACTGGCAAACTGCCAAAAACCCGACATCCACAAAAGTCTGCCCCACCAAAGGTCAGCGCAAAAATTGCGATGACAAAACCTCCACCGTCACGCCAACCGAAATACGCCCATTCCATTCCGACCCACAAATCCACGCGGCGGTCTTTCAAACGCGGTATTCCATTGGCGGTACACACCGCCGCGGTCAAAATACACACACACATAGAAAACTCAGCAACATTGGCCAGTTCGAAATACACACACCTGATACACATACTAACACCACTCCCACACACCCAACACAATATAAAACACACACCCACATCACCCAAAAGCCCCTACGACCTGAAATAATTGACGAAGGCTAGAGAGAGAGCACAGAATAGAGAATCCCACAACACAGAGGCACACAACACCATCACCCACACAGAATCCACGCACCAAACACCACACACCACCACACGCACCACACTCATCACCACAAACGCCACCCCACACCTCAACCACACCACCCCATGGCACCCCAAAGACACCCCAGGTTCAGTGACGCCGAACTCAGGGTCATGGTGGAGGAAATAGTCCGTGTAGAGCCCCAGCTCTTCGGGGCACAGGTGCAGCACACCACAATTGCCAGGAAGATGGAGGTATGGCAAAGGATAGTGGACAGGGTTAACGCGGTGGGACAGCATCCACGAAATCGGGAGGACATCAGGAAGAGATGGAACGACCTACGGGGGAAGGTGCGTTCCATGGTATCAAGGCACAACATTGCGGTGCAGAAGACTGGCGGCGGACCCCCATCTACTCCCCCAGAATTTACTGCGTGGGAGGAGGAAGTCTTGCACATCCTGCATCCTGAGGGCCTCGCAGGAGTGGGCGGAGGAATGGACTCTGGTAAGGCAAATCTTCACTACTGCTTCCCACCCCCACCCCACCTGCATGCCAAATCATACCCCCACCCTAACCCCCTCCCCCATCACACCAACCCCTAGCAAAAGGCTCACCATCACAACCCACCCATCCCACCACCAAGCCCTGCATGCGACCCCAAAGCATGGACACCCATCACCATAGCATGCACACTGCACACACACATCACCCCCACAAGCCACCCTCACAAAAGCCCCCACAAGGAAATGCCTGCACATGGGTACACGGACACCCACCCATCACACGAAATGCCACACACAGAAGCAATAACCATACCTTTATACCCCTGCAGGACCCGAACGCCACCACACCGCCACGGAGGGTCCAGAGATGTCCATCCCACCCCCAGAAGAGGCCCCCAGCGATGACAGCAGCTCTGTCTCCCTGGAGCCAGATGACCAGCCCGGCCCATCGGGGACCTCTGGACAGTCGATTCCCCACAGACAGCCACAGGCTACACCAGACCCAACCCCCTCTGGGAACACCAGCACAGCTCCCACCCAGCGGGCCCATGCCTCTGTCTCCAGGACACGTCAATCAGCGGTGTGTCCACCACCACAGGGCACCCAGGTTGACCCACCACCCCAACAACAACAGGGACCTGGGGGCAGTGGTAGTGGGCACACCGTCGAGGGGACAGAGGCCCAGGAACACAGGGGAACTGGGAGGACTGCTGTGCGACAGGGGGGGGCAGGCCCGGGGAACCGACTCTCCAAGAGGCCCTCTCCTCCATCATAGGAGCATACCACCGCTCCCAGGAGACAATGGCGACGGTACTGGCCCGGTTCCAGGAGATCCAGGAACTGCAGGAGGAACGGTACATGGGGTTCAGGGAGGAACTGAGGAACATCGGTTCTGCAATGGGGACCATCGTCCTGGCCCTTACCCAGATCGTCACCACATTGTGGGACCATGTGGCACCCCAAAGGGCCCCTGTCACTAGCCCAGGCCAGGAACAGCCTACCACCTCCGCTGGCACTAGTGGACTGGAGGCCCCCACACAACGACAGGCCACCAGAACCCCACCTCCTGCAGAAGAAGAACCACCCCGCAAGCGGAACCTGAGATCTCACAAGAAGACAGAGTAGGATTGCAAGACCCCCGCCAGCCTAAGATACCCCCTGATGTCATCCCACTGTCCCACATTGTCACCCTGTCCAACCTTGAACTGCCCTTGCTCCATCCTTCCACAGGCATATGGACAATGCACCTGTGCGACTGAGAACTGGACTCTGCCATGGACATTACTCCACCCCCACCCATCCCCGCTTCCCAATCATTTACCTATATGTCGCACTTAAAATAAATCACTTATTCCACATAAAAAAACAGGAGTCTGCTTGTATTCTTAACAAATGTATTACATATAACGGTGCAATAATGTCCAGTTACTTTGTGATGACAACATACCAATTTCAATAAGCTTTAGTCCATGTGCAAACAAAGCTGAAGTCAGGCAGTGGGTCATACAGCTCTGAAAAAGGAAGGGAAATTCACAAATCGGTTAACAGGAACTGGGGGGAAACACAGACAGTGGAGACGCATGAGGCCTCAAGTAAATGTAAATTGGGGTGGCTGTTTCTTACCTGTGTGCTACTGAAAGTATTGTTGTATGACTGTATCCCTGTTGTCCGTGTCGTCCCCGTCGTCTTCCTCCTCTTCACTCTCCACAGGCTCCACAGCTGCAACAACACCATCATCTGGACCATCCTCCCGCAGAAAAGGCACCTGGCGTCGCAATGCAAGATTGTGAAGCATACAGCAGGCCACGATGATCTGGCACACCTTCTTTGGTGAGTACATGAGGGCTCCCCCTGTCATATGCAGGCACCTAAACCTGGCCTTCAGGACCCCGAAGGTCCTTTCTATGATCCTCCTAGTTCGCCCATGGGCCTCATTGTACCGTTCCTCTGCCCTGGTCCGGGGATTCCTCACTAGGGTCAGTAGCCACGACAGGTTGGGGTAACCAGAGTCACCAATTAGCTACACACTGTGTCTCTGTAGCTGTTCCATCACATAAGGGATGCTTCTATCTCGCATGACATACGCGTCATGCACTGACCCAGGGAACTTGGCATTTACATGGGAGATGTACTGGTCAGCCAAACAGACCACCTGTACATTCATCGAATGATAACTTTTTCTGTTTCTGTACACCTGCTCACTTTCTTTGGGGGGAACCAAAGCCACATGGGTCCCATCAATGGCACCAATGATGTTGGGGATATGTCCAAGGGCATAGAAATCACCCTTCACTGTAGCCAATTCGCCCACCTCAGGGAAAATAATGTAGCTCCGCATGTATTTCATCAGGGCAGACAACACTCTGGACAAAACCTTAGAAAACATAGGCTGAGACATCCCAGATGATAGGGCCACCGTTGTCTGAAAAGACCCACTTGCCAAAAAATGGAGTACTGACAGAACCTGCACCAGAGGGGGAATCCCCGTGGGTTGGCGGATGGGTGACATCAGGTCTAGCTCCAGCTGGGTACATAGTTCATGTATAGTTGCTCTGTCAAGCCGGTATGTAAGTATGATATGTCGTTCTTCCATTGTCGACAGGTCCACCAGCGGTCGGTACACAGGAGGATTCATCCTTCTCCTCGCAAGTCCCAGCAGACGGTGCCTAGGAAGGACAACATGGAGCACAGAGTCAAGCAACCCACAGGTTAGTTCACACAGCTTGCACAGTACACGAATCGCTATGCATGGAACGGCATGTATGAGTGGCAATGCAAGGCCTAGGCCTGTGTGACGCAGTAGAAATCATGCCATGTGGGCCCTTGAAATGGCGGCTGCCTGACCTGTGAAGTGTGACAGTGGGATGTGAGGTCACTGCCCTGGCGTGGCACACCGTGGAGGTAGGCGGTCAAAGACCGCGGCGCATAGCAGCATTGGTTAACATTGAACCCTATGGGTCTCAGGAGCCAATGACGATGTGCGCCGGCGGTCGCGGTACGCACCGCCGCGGTACGCACCGCCGCGGGCGTGACCGCCATTTTCTATCTGATTAATCACTCGAGACCTGATCATCCACAGGAGAGGACCTATACTGCAAGTGCTGCTGTGACCTCGGTCTGGGAGATACAATGGCTGCTGCGACTGGGGAAAGGGCCCCTGCCTTCACTGCCGAAGAATTGGAGAAACTTGTTGATGGGGTCCTCCCCCAGTATGCGCTACTCTACGGTCCTCCAGACCAACAGGTTAGTACACAGGGTGCACGTTGAATGGGCTATGCTTGTGTTGAGTGGGGTGTATGTAAGATGGTGGGGAGGGGAGCAAATGAGGAGTGCAACGTACGAAAGATGAGAGCATGTGCCACATGGCAAGGTTGGGGAGGGGGGGGGCCACTCACATTGACCAGGCAGAAAACTGATGCGATTTCCTTTACCACCCTGTACATGTCACATAGGTCAGCGTCCATCAGAAGATCGACATTTGGCGTGCCATCGCCAAGGACGTCCGGGCCCTGGGGGTCCACAACAGACGGGGCACCCACTGCCGAAAGAGGTGGGAGGACATCCGCCGCGGGACCAGAAAGACCGCCGAGTCTCTGCTGGGGATGGCCTCCCAACGTAGGAGGGGTGCCAGCAAGCAATTGACCCCCCTGATGTCCCGGATCCTGGCGGTGGCCTACCCCGATTTGGATGGGCGCGTGAGGACATCACAGCAGACACAAGGGGGTGAGTATCAGCACATTCTGCTATCTTTGCGCGCAGTGAAGGTGTCTGGGTGGGGGAGGAGGGCTGTGGCTATCTCCAGGCCAGGGCGCATTCTGTAGGCTAGGCCCCTCCGTTAGACACGGCCCTGTGCCCCCGCCCCCCACCTCTGTAGGGTGCCAAGTACAGCTAGCCATGGTCCGGCCCCACCCATGTGTGCATCTGTCGTCCATAGACCCGTAGGCCTAGTCACAATAACTGAGTAGTGTACCCCCATTGCGCGGCCTACTTCAGGGGGCTTCTGTGTCTGTCCTCTCCGCCAACGGTGTTGCCAATGCATGCACTCAACCTGTCTTCATTTCTCCCCCCCCCCATTTCCCCATTTTCTTTGTCTTCCTGTTCATGTGTGCATTAGCATCATCAGGCGGAGGAGAAGTGGCATCGGCGCATGAGGAAGCTGCATCTCACATGGCCCCGGAGGGCCATACAACAGACTCCGAGTACACCAGTGAGACGGAGGGCGAGTGGAGCTCCACAACGGGGACCCGTGGAGACGTCAGCGACACCGACACGTCCTCGGAAGGGAGCTCCCTAGCGGTGGAGGCAACATCCGTGCCCATCGCCACAACAGGTACAGCCGCCACCCAGCGCACCAGCCCCGCCCTCCCAGCAGCCCCTCAGCCTTCGCTCTGTGCCCGCACGCCCAGGAAGGCGGGCATCTCCTTCGCCCCAGCCACCTCAGGCCCTGCCCCAGTTACCCCTGCTGCCCTCAGTGAGGAGGTCATTGACCTCCTCAGGACACTCATTGTTGGGCAGTCTACCCTTTTGAATGCCATCCAGGGTGTAGAAAGGGAGGTGCATCGGAGCAATGCATACCTGGAGGGCATTCATTTGGGTCAGGCTGCCCATCAGCGATCGTTCAACGCTCTGGCCTCAGCACTGACGGCAGCCATTGTCCCTGTCTCCAGCCTCCCTCTTCTTACTCCCTCCACCCAGTCCCAGTCTCCTGTTCCTCTGCCTATCCCATCCACACCATCAGACCAGCCTGCACACACCTCTACACCCAAGGGCAGCTCATCCAGACATAAGCACCACAGATCCCACAAGCATTCACCCAAGCAACATCCAGATGCAGACATGGCAACAGTCACTACCACCTCTGTGTCCCCCACCTCCTCATCTCCCTCCTCCCTCCCTGTGACGTCTCCACTCACACCTGCATGCACACCACCATCAGCCAGTACTTCCATCACCAGCACACCCTCCATTACAGTCCGCACACGTGCAGTCACCACCCCCACTGCCATTTACACGTCCCCTGTGTCCTCTCCCAGTGTGTCTGTCACCCCCTCTTCCAAAGCACACAAACGCAGGCAGCCACCCACCCAACAGCCATCCACCTCACGACAGCCTCCGTCACAAGCACCTGCACCCAAAGACAGCACACTTGACTCTCCTACAACCACATCCTCTTCCTCCACTCCCATACCCACTACAGCTACCCGTCCCTGTCCTTCCCAAGTCCTTTTCCTTTCCAACCTTGAGCTCATTCCAATCCCTGACCCACCCCCTCCATCTGGTAAGAGTAAAAAAAGCACCTCAGCCACCACCAGCCCTGCATCTACTGTGACCATAGTGCAGGGCTATTGGAGTCCACCAGATCCTAGGGCAGGAACATCGGCCAGCAGCAAGGGGACAGCCAGCCCCCCCCCGGGAAGAGGACAAAAAAGAAGAAGGCCCGGCGCGACAAGCCTGAGACGGCTGCCACCAAGGACAGTAGCATTGCCCCGTCACCTGCCACATCATCCAAGGGAGGCAAGGGCCACAGAGCTCCAGCGAAGGAGGGCAAGGGCAGCAGGGCGGAGAAGTCAGGCAGCAGGCGAGCTGCCCAGGAGGGCCCCACCAGCCCCATTCCGGGTGTGACGGACGACACCCACGGGCCCAGGACTCCATCACAGGAGGGCGCCGCGACCGCAAGCTCGGATGGTGAATGAGCGGGAAGTCTTGCCCAGGTCTGGCTCCCTAGACACACAGGACAAGCACCACTGAACAGGGCCCCGCCGGGAGGAGAACCGCTGAACAGGGCCCCGCCGGGAGGACCACCGCTGAACAGGGCCCCGCCGGGACAAGAACCGCTGAACAGGGCCCCGCCGGGAGGAGCACCGCTGAACAGGGCCCCTCCGGGACAAGAACCGCTGAACAGGGCCCCGCCGGGACAAGAACCGCTCCGCTGGGCCCCGCCATCTCAAGCACCGCTCCGCTGGGCCCTTGATCTCAAGCACCGCTCCGCTGGGCCCTTCATCTCAAGCACCGCTCCGCTTGGTCCTTCCTGTCAAGCACCACTCCGCTGGGCCCTTCATCTCAAGCACCGCACCGCAGGGCCCTTCATCTCAAGCACCGCTCCGCTGGGCCCTTCCTGTCAAGCACCGCACCGCTGGGCCCGTCATCTCAAGGACCGCTCCGCTGGGCCCTTCCTGTCAAGCACCGCTCCGCTGGGCCATTCCTGTCAAGCACCGCTCCGCTGGGCCCCGCAGTCTCAAGCACCGCTCCGCTGGGCCCTTCCTGTCAAGCACTGCTCCGCTGGGCCCTTCCTGTCAAGCACCGCTCCGCTGGGCCATTCCTGTCAAGCACCGCTCCGCTGGGCCCCGCCGTCTCAAGCACCGCTCCGCTGGGCCCTTCCTGTCAAGCACCGCTCCGCTGGGCCCCGCCGTCTCAAGCACCGCTCCGCTGGGCCCTTCCTGTCAAGCACCGCTCCGCTGGGCCCTTCCTGTCAAGCACCGCTCCGCTGGGCCTTTCCTGTCAAGCACCGCTCCGCTGGGCCCTTCCTGTCAAGCACCGCTCCGCTGGGCCCTTCATCTCAAGCACCGCACCGCTGGGCTCCGCCGTCTCAAGCACCGCTCCGCTGGGCCCTTCCTGTCAAGCACCGCTCCGCTGGGCCCTTCATCTCAAGCACCGCACCGCTGGGCCCCGCCGTCTCCAGCACCGCTCCTCTTGGCCCTTCCTGTCAAGCACCGCTCCGCTGGGCCCTTCATCTCAAGCACCGCTCCGCTGGGCCCTTCCTGTCAAGCACCGCTCCGCTGGGCCCTTCATCTCAAGCACCGCTGGCCCATTGACAGTGCCGGTTCTGTGTCGAGCAGGGTTTCAGGAAGCACTCTGGGCACCATGCCTCCTCCAATAACAGTGGAGTCGGTAATGCATCTGATGGACTGTGGCTTTGCACTCCCCAGGATGGTCCAGTGGGCAAGCCTCCCACTGTAGGGACTTGTGAGACTGTGGCTTTGCACTCCCCAGGATGGGACTGTGGGCATGGAGGCCCCTCGTGGATCTGGCGTCGTGGACTCATGTGGCTGAGGTGCCCCCCCTTTCCTTCCCCCTGAGGTGCATGTAGTTTTATCATCTGATGCCCCTGCAGTGTTCTCTCCAATGGTATCTGGTCTCCTGTGTGGGCTTTGCCCATGTGTTTGTGCACATTGGCCCACGGACTATGGAACTTTGACGGAATGTGCTGGACTTTTTGACCAAGGATATATTGTTGCCTATGTTCATTCCTTATTTTTGTATCTTTTATATGGCATATTTGCCATTCCTTCAATGGAGCTATTTATACATATATTTTATAGATCATTTAAATTGTGTCTTTGCATTATTCCGGAGGGTTTGTGTGGTGTCACTCTGACTTGTTGCTCGGCATTGGGGTGTAGGTATTTGTCGGTCCCGCCGTGGCGGTCGGAGTGTTAAAGTGGCGGCCTGTGTTGGCGGTTCCCGCCAGGGTTAGAATTCCATTTTTTTGACCGCCGGCCTGTTTGCGCGTTGGCCGCCGCATTTTCACCGACCGCCAGGGTCAGAATGAGCCCCTAAGTGTGAAGGTAAACTTTCAACCGAGCCCTCCCGCAGCCTGTAGCCGAGCAGGGCTCCATCGCGGTCGGCCTTAAACTTTGACTTTGCCCCGGTCGAGGTGCAACCAGATGACCCGATTGGCGCTTTTTGTTTCTAGGCGCTAAGAAAATAATAATTCTTTAAAAATTCATATCTCCGGTTCCCCTTATCCGATTTTATTCGTTTTGGTGTCATTTTAAAGATAAAAATATAATCTATTTTTATAAATTGGTTTTGGATTTTTAAACTGTTTCCTGTGTTTTATTTCATTACTGTTTTGTGATATTTGAATGCTTTACACTCTGTCTCCTAAGTTAAGCCTTGACGCTCGTTGCCAAGCTACCAAGGGTTGAGCTGGGTTTAATTTACTGAGACCTAACTGGACCTTAGTGGAGGTTAGTGGCCTATTGCTAAGTGTAGGTACCTACCTGCCCTTACCAATAACCCATTTTCCAACATTTTTGGTGAGCAGTGGTGGGATCCTGTACTTGTGTTCAGTATCACGTTACAGTTTTAAGTAAAACAAATTAAAAATCCTTTAAATTGTCCTAGTGCAAAAATTGTTTTTAATTTTTAATTTGGATTAATTTCAATTATTGAATTTTTGTGATTTTTCTAAATTCTTGTTTCCAATTTTTGCAAAAAGTTTTTGTTGACACAAAACCAGGGAACCATGGAGCTTGATCTGACTAGCCTACCCACACTGACAGTAGTCCAGCTTAGGGGGTTGTGTACTGAAAGAGGGTTGCCTGCAACTACTGACCTCAGGAAGCATGTCCTGATCAAGTCCCTGACAGCATGGGCTGAGGCCCAAGAGGTAGACCCAGAAGAAGTTCCAGAGGAGGGAGAAGTAGGGGAGGATGCTAGCTCCAACCACTCAGGGGAGGGAGGGCATCTGAGCCTAAGTGAGGATGAGGAAGACCGGTCCTCATTACATACAGTCACTAGGGGCAGACCCAAAGCTAGTTGGGGGAAGGGGGTCCCTTCAGGAAGAGAGAACCTGTCCCTCAGGGAAAGAGAGCTGGAGGCCCAGCTAGCATTCATAGCTTTGGAGGCAGAGAAGCTGGCCAAAGAAAAGAAAAAGTGGGCAAGGGAAGAGAAAAGAGATGGTGGCAGCGACAAAGAAGCTGAGGTGTCCCTGGGTGGGGGTTTGTGCCCCAGATTACCCAAAGGGGTGGTTCCTGCCTATGTAGAGGGGGATGATATAGATAAGTGGCTGGGGGCCTTTGAGAGGGCCCTCCAGATGAGGAGAGTCAAGCCTCAGTACTGGGGTTCACTTCTTTGGGAGTTGGTTCCCAACTCTGGGAGGGATAGGCTCATAACCTTGAACCTTGAACCTTGAAGAGATGCTTGACTAAAAAGTTTGGTCTGACCCCAGAGCAGTATAGGCTCAAGTTTAGGGATACCCAAAAGACAAGCACCCAGTCCTGGGTGGACTTTGTGGACATTTCAGTAAAGGCACTAGAGGGCTGGTTACAGGGCAACAAGGTAAGTACCTTTGAGGGGCTGTACAATTTGATTATGAGGGAGCACCTTCTAACCAATTGTGTCCAAGAGAAGCTCCGCCAGCATCTAGTTGACTCTAAGTTGACCAACCCCAGAGAGCTGGGGGAGGCAGCAGATGACTGGTTAAGAACTAGGGTTAACCAGAAACCCCCAGGGGGTGATCAGAAAAAGGGTGGACATGGTTCTTCTCGGGGGAAGAACCAAGGGAAAGATGATAAAAAGCCCAAGGAGTCCTCACAAGAGTCCCCAAAAACTTCTCAGGGTGGGGGAGCCCCGTGCCATTCCACTTCTAAGGGGAAAGGGTATCAGGGAAAGAATTATGATCCTGCTAAAGCAGGAAAGTTTCAGGAGCTTGCTAAGGCCGGCAAGTGTTTTGAGTGTCATCAACCTGGACACAAAAGAGGAGACGCTATCTGCTCCAAGAAGCCCCCCACTGGTGGGCAATCCCAGGGGATTGCTAGTGTAGGGTTGGGGGTGGAAGTTGGCCCAGGGCTGGGATCAGGGTACACAGAGGTCACCTTAGTATCTGTGGGTGGGGTGGACATTGCAACTATGGCCACCTTACCTCCCAGCATGGAGAGGTATAGGCAGAGGCCTAAAGTCAATGGGACTGAGGTGGAAGCTCTGAGAGATACAGGAGCCAGTGTGACAATGGTCACAGAGAAGCTGGTTTCTCCAGAACAGATCTTACCTGGTGTCTTCCACCAAGTGACTTATGCAGATAGCAGAACCAAACTCCATCCCATGGCCATGGTGAGTCTGGAATGGGGAGGTGTGACTGGCCCTAAGAAGGTAGCTGTAGCTCCTGCCCTCCCAGTAGAGTGTCTGCTGGGAAATGATCTTGAAGCATCTGAATGGTCAGAGGTGGAGAGAAGGGTCCATGCACAGATGCTGGACCTCCCTGAATGGGTGTGTGCTGTGACCAGGTCACAGGCAGCACAACAGGGAAGTGCTGGACACTTGGACCCTGGAACAATGGGCCAAGCCTCCAAGAAGAAGAGAAAGGGCACTGGGTCTGGCTTGCCAGCCCCTACAAGTACAGAGGGTCAGGAGGAATCCAACCCTGAGGGGGAGGATCTGACCTCTGAGGGAGGGACACTTCCCCTGCAAGCGCTGCCTGACTTGGCAGAACTGCAAGGGGCAGGTGGGCCCACCAGAGAAGAGTTGTGCCAGGGACAAAGAGAGTGTCCCACTCTTGAGGGCCTGGGACAGACTGCTGCCAGGCAAGAACAACGGGATACAAGTGGGACCCACAAGGTTTACTGGGAGGATGGAGTTCTGTACACTGGGGCAAGCGCCCTCAAACCAGGGGCCACAAGGAGAGTAGTGGTCCCCCAGAAGTATAGAGAATTCCTCCTTACCTTAAGCCATGATATCCCCTTAGCTGGACATTTGGGTCAGACCAAGACCTGGAACAGGCTGGTCAACCATTTTTATTGGCCCCAAATGTCAGAAAAAGTCAAGGAGTTTTGCAGCTCCTGTGTCACCTGCCAAGCCAGTGGCAAAACAGGGGGCAAGCCAAAGGCTCCCTTGATACCACTGCCAGTGGTTGGGACTCCCTTTGAGCGGGTGGGGATTGACATTGTTGGTCCCCTAGACCCACCAACTGCCTCAGGTAACAGGTACATTTTGGTGGTTGTGGACCATGCCACCAGGTACCCTGAGGCGATACCCTTCCGGACAGTCACTGCTCCCACAGTGGCTAGGGCCCTACTTGGTGTGTTCACCAGAGTGGGGTTCCCAAAGGAGGTGGTCTCAGATAGGGGCACAAACTTTATGTCAGCCTATCTGAAAGCCATGTGGGATGAGTGTGGTGTTACTTATAAGTTCACCACCCCCTATCATCCACAGACCAATGGTCTGGTGGAAAGATTTAATAAGACCCTGAAGGGCATGATCATGGGTTTGTCTGACAAACTCAGGAGGAGATGGGATGTTCTCCCCCCATGCCTGCTGTTTGCCTACAGAGAGGTGCCACAGAATGGGGTTGGATTCAGCCCCTTTGAGTTACTGTTTGGGCACCCTGTAAGAGGCCCATTGTGCTTGGTGAGAGAGTCTTGGGAAAAGCCTCTCAGAGAGTCCAAGGAGAATGTGCTAGATTATGTGCTGGGCCTGCGGTCACGCATGGCTGAGTACATGAAGAAGGCAAGCAGAAACCTGGAGGCCAGCCAGGAGCTCATGAAGCTCTGGCATGATCAGAAGGCTACCATGCCTGAGTATCACCCAGGACAGCTGGTGTGGGTTTTGGAGCCCATGGCTCCTAGGGCACTTCAGGCCAAATGGACTGGGCCCTATCCAATTCTGGAGAAAAAGGGTGAGGTCACCTACTTGGTGGACCTTGGCCCCCCCAGGAATCCTCATAGGATCCTGCATGTTAACAGGCTGAAACCCCACCAGGGCAGACATGACCATGCTGATGGTCACTGATGAAGGGAAGGAGGAGGAGAGTGAACCTCTGCCAGACCTCCTGTCCTCAAATGCACAAGATGGGTCAGTGGAGGGAGTGGTACTCTCTCCCAAGTTGACAGACCAGCAACAAAAAGACTGAAAACAAGTTTTGGAACAGTTTGCCAGTCTGTTCTCCCTGACCCCTGGACTCACCAATTGGTGTGTCCATGACGTTGACACTGGTGACAGCTTGCCTGTCAAGAACAAGCTGTACAGGCTGTCTGACCAGGTCAAGGCCAACATCAAAGCTGAAGTGGCTAAGATGTTGGAGCTCAAGGTAATTGAGCCCTCTGACAGTCCTTGGTCCAGTCCAGTGGTACTGGTGCCCAAACCTAATCCCCAAGTTGGGAAGAAAAAATTGAGATTTTGTGTGGACTACAGAGGTCTAAACGCAGTCACGAGGACTGATGCTCACCCCATACCTAGAGCTGATGAGCTCATTGATAGGTTGGGGGCTGCCAAATTCCTGAGCACGTTTGATCTGACCTCAGGATACTGGCAGATTGCCTTAAGTCCAGGAGCTAAGGAGAGGTCAGCATTTTCCACACCAGAGGGCCACTTTCAGTTCAAGGTGATGCCCTTTGGCTTGAAAAATGCTCCTGCCACCTTCCAACGGTTGGTGAATAGAGTCCTGTCTGGGTTGGAATCTTTCAGTGCAGCTTATCTGGTTGATATAGCTGTATTTAGTTCCACCTGGGAGGACCACCTGGTCCACCTGAAGGAAGTGCTTCAGGCCCTGCTTCAAGCAGGCCTGACTATCAAGGCAAGCAAGTGCCAGATAGGGCAAAGCTCAGTTGTGTACCTGGGCCACCTTGTTGGTGGAGGCCATGTACAACCTCTCCAGCCCAAGATCCAGACTATCCTGGATTGGGAGGCTCCTAAAACCCAGACTCAGGTCAGGGCCTTTCTTGGCCTGACTGGGTACTACCGGGGGTTTGTTCAGAATTATGGGACCATAGTGGCCCCTCTGACTGAGCTTACCTCCAAGAAACAGCCCAAGAAGGTCATTTGGACCCCCGAGTGTCAGAAAGCTTTTGACACCCTAAAACAGGCTATGTGTTCAGCACCAGTGTTACTGGCCCCTGACTATAGCAAGGAGTTTATAGTGCAAACAGATGCTTCAGAGGAAGGGATTGGGGCAGTGTTAGCACAAGTTAATGAAGAGGGCCAAGATCAACCAGTTGCCTTCATCAGCAGGCGACTACTCCCCAGAGAGAAAAGATGGAGTGCCATTGAGAGGGAGGCCTTTGCTGTGGTCTGGTCCCTGAAGAAGTTGAGGCCTTACTTGTTTGGCACTCACTTCCGTGTACAAACTGACCACAGACCTCTCAGATGATTGATGCAGATGAGGGGGGAGTACCCAAAACTGTTAAGGTGGTCCATTTCCCTACAGGGGATGGACTTCACAGTGGAGCACAGACCTGGGACTGCCCATGCCAATGCGGATGGCCTTTCCAGGTTTTTCCACTTAGTTGATGAGGACTACCAGGGTGTAGGTTAGTACCCATCACCTTTCATCTGGGGGGGCAGTGTAGGAAAGTCCTCCTTTTTGCCCTGGTCACCCCCACACTTTTTGGACAGGTACTGGTGGTTACTGACTCTTGGCTGTGCCCTGGGTACTGCTTACCAATCCCAGGGCCAGTGCTCTGTGTAAAATGGATATGCAAATTACGCTAATTATAATTGGCTAAGTTAACCTACCTATAAGTCCCTAGTATATGGTAGGGCATGTAGGTTTAGGGTCCACAGCATAGGTAGAGCACCCATAGGTGCACTGCTGAGGTGCCCAGTGTCATTTTAAAGGCAGGCCTGCCTTGCTGGCTGCTTTTAAATTAAAGTTAGATGCAAATTCGACTTTGGAATTAAAAGTAGTTCCAAAGTCTCAAACTGCCTTATTTTTACATATAAGTCACCCCTAAGATGTGCCCTATGTGCCCCTAGGGCTGGGTGCCATGTAACTATAAGCAGGGACTTTATAAAAATAGTTTTATAAGCCCTGGTGGTGTAAAAACAGCCAAATTAGTTTTTCCCTCATTGTAGTAAATGGCCTTCATAGGCTAGAATGGGGACACTTTATTTTAATTTTTAAAGTCTCCTTAAATGATGCATACCAAGAGTTTGGTATCAAATTAAGTGTTGTAATAAATCCCACAACTTCCAGTTGTTGGATTTAATATAACTTGTTCAGGTAAAGAGTTTTAAACTTTACCTGAAAAGTTGCCAATTTCAGCCCTGCATTGTTTTTGCTGCTGTGCTCTGATTGGCCAGCCTTGAGCAGCTTGACCAAGCTGCCTTGATGAGGTGTGAAGTGGCCTAGCTTCACACAAAGGAATGTGCCTATGGGAGTGAATCTCCCCTCAGCAGATGGTGAGGCAGGAAGGGGGAGGGCTGCCAAACTGGTCTTCAAAGGCAGAGAAGGACATTTGGAGCAACCAGCAACACCCCCACATCCTGCAACCCCAGACAACTAGGTGCCCCCTTGATTAGATTAGGAGAGGGCAGGAGAGGGGTGTGTTTATGATTTTTAGCCACACCAGTGGGTGGGCTCAGCCAGATGTAACCTCCAAAAATCAGATTCAGCCATGATGGATTTTTAGAGAATGTTGCCTCCTGGGATTGATTTTTGCCACACTTCCCAGGAAGTGGTCATCACAGGGGGAAGGACCCTGCACCTGATTGGAGAACCAGGACCCCCCTGCTTTTCACCCAGGAGCAAGGATAAAACTGGCAGACCTGAACCCACACCTCAGATCCCCATCAGATTCCAACAAGGAAGAACCAAAGGAGAAGAATGACTGTCCTGCTGGACCCCTGGCCTGCACCTGGAACCTGCACTCAGAAGGACTGCACCAGCTGCACACTTGGGCTTCACCACAAGAAGGACTTTGCCTGGCTTCAACTGGTTCAAGGAGGGACTCCCTGTTTGCTACAGGTGAAAAATTGCTATCCAGAGTCCCCTGCACCAACTCCTGAAGAAAGCGACCAGCTGACCACTGTCCAGTGGCCAAAAAGGAGTTTGCGCCAGGTGCATTCTGGGAGTTGTAGTCCGCACCCCCCAAGGACCATCTCAGAACTTCTGGACCCTTGGGGTGAGCTGTGCACCCCAAAAGAACCTTAAAAGGACATCTGGGAGAAGCCCCAGAAGTTTGGAGAAGTTTGCACAACTTTTGTAAAAAAATAGAGGGACCGACCCGCCGAGGCAACTCTAGCCGGCTTGCCTCAACCGCAACCCGGCCTGATTTGCTGGTTCGTCCCGGTAAAGAAAAATCTCCGAAAAAGAGACTAAGTCGGAAGGTAAAAAGTTGACCGGGACCTCCCAGCCAGCGTATCCGAGGAGGGCTCCATGGACGTTGGATCAAGATCCAGGTTTACCCCGGTCGAAGGATTTTCACCTCGAAAAAACGACTAAGTCCGAAGGTAAAAATCTCCACCGAGGATTCCAGCATCGCGTATCCGGAGAAGGGCTCCAGGAGGTCGGATTGGACTGGCAGGTTCGTCCCGCTGAAGAAAATCTTCGAAAAAAATACTAAGGCGGTCATTCTGACCGTGGCGTGCGGCGGTAGCCGCCCGCCATGCGGTCACCGCCATCTGGCCGCACCGCGGTCAAAAGACCGCAGCGGACATTCTGGCTTTCCCGCTGTGCCGGCGGGCGCCCGCCAAAGGAAAGGCCCGGAATGGAGCCGGCGGTGTTGCAGGGGTGCGACGGGTGCAGTTGCACCCGTCGCGATTTTCACTGTCTGCTAAGCAGACAGTGAAAATCATGCTGGGGCCCTGTTAGGGGGCCCCTGCACTGCCCATGCCAGTGGCATGGGCAGTGCAGGGGCCCCCAGGGGCCCCACGACACCCATACCCGCCATCCTGTTCCTGGCGGTAAAAACCGCCGGAAACAGGATGGCGGGAAGGGGTTCAGAATCTCCATGGCGGCGCTGCAAGCAGCGCCGCCATGGAGATTCAGCCCAGCCAGGGGTAATCCGTCTGGAAACCGCCGGATCCCCTTTTCTGACCGCGGCTTTACCGCCGCGGTCAGAATGGGCAGGAAAGCACCGCCAGCCTGTTGGCGGTGCTTTCCTTCGGTCACGGCCCTGGCGGTTTTTACCTCCAGGGTCGGAATGACCCCCTAAGTATGAAGGTAAACTTTCAACCGAGGCCTCCCGCAGCCTGTAGCCGAGCAGGGCTCCATCGCGGTCGGCCTTAAACTTTGACTTTGCCCCAGTCGAGGTGCAACCAGATGACCCGATTGTTTTTAGACGCTAAGAAAATAATAATTCTTTAAAAATTCATATCTCCGGTTCCCCTTATCCGATTTTATTCGTTTTGGTGTCATTTTAAAGATACAAATATAATCTACTTTTATAAATTGGTTTTGGGTTTTTAAACTGTTTCCTGTGTTTTATTTAATCACTGTTTTGTGATATTTGAATGCTTTACACTCTGTCTCCTAAGTTAAGCCTTGACGCTCGTTGCCAAGCTACCAAGGGTTGGGCTGGGTTTAATTTACTGAGACCTAACTGGACCTTAGTGGAGGTTAGTGGCCTATTGCTAAGTGTAGGTACCTACCTGCCCTTACCAATAACCCATTTTCCAACACCGAGCTATGGCAGAGGATCATCAAAAGGGTCAACGCAGTCGGCAGCTACCCACGTACAAAGGAAGACATCAGAAAGAGGTGGAACAACCTCAGGGGGAAGGTCCGTTCCATGGCATTTAGGCACAACATCGCCCTCAACAGACTGATGGTGGACCCCCACCTCCTCCCCTTAACCTGAAAACCTGGGAGGAGAAGGTCTTGAACATCATGCATCCTGAGGACCTGACAGAAATCATTGGAGGGATTGGTACTGGTAAGGAAGCTACACCCACCTGAGCACTAACCACTCCAGTCCTGTATGCCTCCCAAGCACCTACCATTCCCCATCATATCAAAAACCTCAAGAATGCATCCCCCACTATCACCCCAGCTTCCTACTCGGCATGCCACACCACCCCTCTCCCACCATCCACACACCCACCCTGAACAATGCACGCTAAACCTTCACTATCTCCTCAACTACCACTATTCAGCACTAGGCATGCCGAATCTGAGTCACACTCACACCTTACAATGGTGCCCCTGCATGGACAGTCATCCCGCAGCCCACCCAGACTGCTAGCCAACACCACCTCATTACCAATGCCAATTACAGCAAGGTCAAACAGCAAACCCACAACTACAATTGATATGAAAAGTATGGCCCAAAGGCCATTCACCATGCAGTGTCAGCATTGCTGCAAATGTCATTGTCAGACCTGGGTTATTCCACCCACTGCAAGCAGCACACCGTGACAGTACAACAACATTTCCACGTAATAACTCTCACCCTTTCCATCCACAGCAAACCCTGCTACTGTCATCCAGCAGACAATGCCAGGGTCAGACAGCCCTCTCCAGGTTGAAGGCCCCAGTGGGTGTCTGGAGGACTTTGAAATGCCTGGGCCATCTGGGGCGACTGGCCTGTCCATCTCTAGCAGCCCCAACCTAGACACTCCAGACTCACCTTCCTGGTTGGCTATAACACCACAACTAGCCCCTCCTTACTAAACCTGCGCCTCAGGGACCATTCAATTAGAAGTGTGCCCCACAGTACAGGGGCCTGAGTCAAGGGCACCCGCCCCGGACAATTAAGTCCTTGGTGCTACTGGGAGTGGGAACACTGTGCCAAGGGCACAGGCACAGGGGACCAGGAATAGTATGAGGAGATCAGTGGTCCAAGGGAGGGGGCATCAACAACATCAGACAGGCCAGGAGGCACTCAACCAGGTCCTGGGTGCATACCACCAAACCCAGGACACCATGGCCCAGATCGTCACTACCCTGCAGGAGATCCAGAGGCTACAGTGGGAGAACCATCAGGAGGCCATGCAGCAGTGGCAGACCCACAATTCCACCATGGCCACCATAGCAAGGGTGTTGACGGAACTTGCCCCTATCCAGCATCAGTCTACCTCCCACCAGCAGGCCCCTACCATAATCCAGATCACATCTGAGCACTCCACGTCAGCCTTAATCAGTGGTATGGAGGCCCTGCCACAGGACACACAGGACACCAGCTCCCCTTTCCTTGTAGCTGAGGAGCCCGCATGCAAGCGAGGACATCCAACAAGACATCCAGCCTCCACTGATGCCAAGACCAAAACCAAAGCCAGGAACTGAACCACTTCAGAACATACCCCTTTGTGTGTCACAGTGACATCCTTTTGACTGTCCACTGTCATAACACCTTTTTCACATGCCCATCATACTGGACAACGGCTCTATGAGAAAGTAGCCTCTTTCTAGCATGGTTGCCCCCACTTTTGGTCTGGTTGTGAGTGTGTGTCAGTGTGTTTTTACTGTGTGACTGGGATCCTGCTAGCCAGGAACCCAGTGCCCATAGATAAAAACCTATATGTCAGTGTGTTTTACCTGGCTCACTAGGATCCTGCTAGCCAGAACCCCAGTGCTCATAGTTTGTGGCCTAATGTATGCGTTGTCAGTAGTGCTTGACTGTGTCACTGAGGTTCTGCTAACCAGAACCTCAGTGCTTATGGTCTCTCTGCTTTTAAATTTTACAATATAGGCCTGTGACTTGATTTACCAATTTCAATTGGTACACTGCCCCCCACTTATAATTCTATAGTATATGGTACCTAGGTACCAGGGCATTGGGGTTCCAGGAGATCCTTATGGATTACAGCATTTCTTTTGCCACCCATGAGGAGCTCAGACAAACCGTTCCAGAAGCCTGCCAGTGCTGCCTGCGTGAAATAGTGCACACACTATTTCACAGCCATTTTCACTGCACTTAAGTAACTTATAAGTCACCTATATGTCTTACCTTCACTTGCTGAAGGTTAGGTGCAAAGTTACTAAGTGTGAGGGCACACTTGCACTAGCAAAGGTGCCCCCACATTGTTCATGGCCATTTCCTGGGATATTATGAGTGTGGGGACGCCATTACACACTTGCACTACATATTGGTCAATACCTACATGTAGCTTCACAATGGTAACTCCGAGTATGGCCATGTAAGGTGTCTAAGATCATGGAATTGTCCCCCCATTCCAAATATGGTATTGCCAAACCAGCTCTCTGAGGCTTGCACTGCAGCTACAGCTGCTCCCACATCACATATAGGGTTCTGTCCTTCTCGGGTCTCAGCAGCTCAGTCCCAGGAAGGCAGAACACAGCATTTCCTCTGAGAGCGTAGGGTTACACCCTCTCTCTTTGGAAATAGGTGTTATAGGCTGGGGAGGGTTAGCCTCCCCCAGCCTCTGGAAATGCTTTGAAGGGCACAAATTGTCCCCTCCTTGCATAAGTCAGTCTACACCGGTTCAGGGATCCTCCAGCCCCTGCTCTGGTGCGAAACTGGACAAAAGAAAGGGAAGTGACCACTCCCCTGTCCATCACCACCACAGGAGAGATGCCCAGAGCTCCTCTAGTGTGTCCCAGACCTCTGCCATCTTGATCGCAGGGCTGTGAGGGCACAATGGAGGCCTCTGAGTGACCACTGCCAGCAGGTGACGTCAGAGCCCCTCCTGATAGGTGCTTACCTGGTTAGGTGGCCAGTCCTCCTCTGAGGGCTATTTAGCATCTCTCCTGTGGGTTCCTCATCAGATAGCAAATGCAAGAGCTCACCAGAGTTCCCTCTGCATCTCCCTCTTTGACTTCTGCCAAGGATCGACCGCTGACTGCTCCAGGACACCTGTAAAAGTGCAACAAAGTAGCAAGACTACTACCAGCAACATTGTATCCCCTAATCCTTCCGGCTTTCTCGACTGTTTCCTGGTGGTGCATGCTCTGAGGGCTGATTGCCTTCACCCTGCACTGGAAGCCAAGAAGAAATCTCCCGTGGGTTAACGGAATCTTCCCCCTGCTAATGCAGGCACCAAACATCTGCATCACCGGTCCTCTGGGTCCCCTCTCATCTTGACGAGTGTGGTCCCTGGAACACAGGAGCTGGATCCAAGTGACCCCGACAGTCCAGTGGTGCTTGTGTCCAAATTTGGTGGAAGTAAGTCCTTGCCTCCCCATGCCAGACAGTAATCCTGTGTACTGGGTGATCTGCAGCTGCTAGGGCTTCTGTGCACTTTTGCAAGGAATCCTATGTGCACAGCATAGCCCAGGTCCCCAGCACTACTTCCTGTATTGCTCAACTTGCTGAGTTGACCACCGACTTCGTGGGACCCTCCTTTGTAGTGTTGGGACAACTGCCATGCTCAGATTTCTTGAATGCCTGTTCAAATACATCTGCGGGTGCTGCCTGCTTCTGTGTGGGCTTTCTGTGCTGCCAAGCACCCCCTCTGTCTCCTCCTCCAAGGTGCGATCTCCTGGTCCTTCCTGGGCCCGGCAGCACCCATTTTCTTCAACTGTAACTCTTGCAGGTAGCAAGGCTTGTTTAAAATCTTTCTGCGTGAAAACAACTCTGCATCCTCCGGCACGCAGTGGGACATCTTCTGACCAAAGGAGAAGTTCCTGGCACCTTCCGTTGTTGCAGACTTTTCAGCTTCTTCCACCCAGAGGCAGCCCTTTTGCACCTTCATCCGGGGTTTAGTGGGCTCCTGTCCACCGGACACTTTCGTGACTTTTGTACTCGGTCCCCTTCTTTTACAGGTCCTCAAGTCCAGGAATCTGTCTTTTGTGCTTTGCAGTCAGTTGGTGTCCTTGCAGAATCCCCTATCTCGTCTTTACAGTCTTTCTGGGGTTGTAGGGTAACTTTAATCCTACTTTTCAGGGTCTTGGGGTGGGGTATCTTGGACACCCTTAGGCCCATATTTATACTTTTTTAGCACCGCATTTGCATCATTTTTTGATGCAAAAACGGCGCAAACTTGCAAAATACAATTGTATTTTGTAAGTTTACGCCGTTTTTGCGTCAAAAAGCGGCGCAAATGTGGCGTTAAAAAAGTATAAATATGGGCCTTAGTGTTTTCTTACACTCCCAGAGACCCTCTACACACTACACTAGGCCTGGGGTCCATTTGTGGTTCGGATTCCACTTTTGGAGTAAATGGTTTGTGTTGCCCCTAGGCCTACTGTTTCCTATTGAATCTTATTGTATTCTACAGTGTTTCAACTACTTTTCTAACTGTTTACTTACCTGATTTTGGTTTGTGTGTATATTTTGTGTATTTTACTTACCTCCTAAGGGAGCATATCCTCTGAGATACTTTTGGCATATTGTCACTAAAATAAAGTACCTTTATTTTTAGTAACTCTGAGTATTGTGTTTCTTATGATATAGTGCTATATGATGTAAGTGGGATAGTAGGAGCTTTGCATGTCTCTTAGTTCAGCCTAAGCTGCTCTGCTATAGCTACCTCTATCAACCTAAGCTGCTAGAATAGTACTAATCTACAAATAAGGGATAACTCAACCTGGCACATGGTGTAAGTAGTAGCAGAGAACCTTAGGCTGAATTAGGAGACATGCAAAGCTCATGCAATACCACTCAAAGTTACACAGGGGCATATTTATACTCTGTTTGCGCCGGAATTGCGTTGTTTTTTTTGACGCAATTCCGGCGCAAAACTAACTCCATATTTATACTTTGGCTTTAGACGCGTCTAGCGCCAAAGTCCATGGACTTTGCGTCATTTTTTAGCGTGGACACCTACTTTGCGTTAATGACATGCAAGGTAGGCGTTCCCGTCTAAAAAATCGACTCCGAGGCATGTGCACCGTATTTACACTCCCGGGCAAAATTCATGCCCGGGAGTGGGCGGGTCAAAAAAAATGACGTACGGCCGCTTTGGCCTGTTTTTTAGCGCCTGGAAAAGGCAGGCGTTAAGGGACCTGTGGGCTCTGAAGGAGCCCAGAGGTGCCCTCCCATGCCCCCAGGGACACCCCCTGTCACCCTTGCCCACCCCAGGAGGACACCCAAGGCTGGAGGGACCCATCCCAGGGACATTAAGGTAAGTTCAGGTTAGTCATTTTTTTTTTTTTTTGTGGCATACGGGGGCCTGATTTGTGCCCCCCTACATGCCACTCTGCCCAATGACCATGCCCAGGGGACAGAAGTCCCCTGGGCATGGCCATTGGGCAAGGGGGCATGACTCCTGTCTTTGCTAAGACAGGAGTCATTTCTATGGGGGTTGGGAGTCGAAAAAAATGGCTCAAATCCGGTTGAGGCGAAACATTTGCCTCAACCTGACTTGCCCCATTTTTTGACGCCCAAGCCCCATATCCCCCTACGCCGGCGCTGCCTGGTGTACGTTGTTTTTTTCCACGCACACCAGGCAGCGCCGGCGGCTAACGCCGGCTAACGTCATTGATTAAATACGGCGCCCGCATGGTGCTTCAGAATGGCGTTAGCCGGCGCAAATTTTTTTGACGCAAAACTGCGTTAGCGCAGTTTTGCGTCAAAAAGTATAAATATGGCCCACAGTACTTATACACAAGTAAAGACAATACTCAGTGTTTCCAAAAATAAAGGTATTTATTTGGGTGACACAGTACCAAAAATATCTTAAAGACAATACTCTTTCTGGAGGTGAGTATTATACACACTATATACACTATACAACAAAATAAGGTAAGTAATTAGACAGAGAAAAGTGCAAACAATAGGAAATGCTATAGAATGCAAAGTGAGAAAATAGGTCTAGGGGCAACACAAACCATATACTAAGAAAGTGGAATGTCATTCACAACTTCCCACCTAGATAAGTGTAGAGTGTGCAGAATCGCTGGGAGAGTAAGAATACAGTAAAGATAAGTAAAGTACTCTACCCCAGAGCCAAGAAAAGCAGGAGTAAAGTATTACAAGTTTCCTCAGGACACACTACACCTCATGATTGGGATATTGCAGTAACCAACCATTTCTGCAAACAGGGACTGCTGGATTCCTGGACCTGAAGACCGTCAAAAGAAGGGGACCAAGTCCAGAAGTCAAAAGAAGTTCCAGGAAGGACAGGAGCCCCTGCAAACCCAGAAGAGGGTGCAAAAGAAGAGTCCTTGGTTGGACGAAGGCTGCAGGAATGCACCCTAGGAAGATGTCAGTGGGTGCAAAAACAACAAGTGATGGATGGAATGCTGAACATTGTCAAACATTCACCCCCAGTCACAGATCTGGGTTTAATCCATCGTTTTTTTGCTGCCCATGCCATTCCAGTTTGGACCCAGACATATGCAAATCAGTCTTGACCCTGTTCCCCATGGGAACAGTCCAGCCCGAACTACTCGGCCAGGTCTTCCCTGGACTGGAAACAAGCATCCTGGGACCGGTTTCGGGGTTTTACCCCTCATCAGCCAGGCTAGCTTGAATCCAGTGGCATGGGAAGCACGGGACCCACGTCTGGGCATACCCTTCCCACTTAGGGCGTCAAATGCAAAAACAACAAGTGATGGATGGAATGCTGAACATTGTCAAACATTCACCCCCAGTCACAGATCTGGGTTTAATTCATCGTTTTTTTGCTGCCCATGCCATTCCAGTTTGGACCCAGCCATATGCAAATCAGTCTTGACCCTGTTCCCCATGGGAACAGTCCAGCCCGAACTGCTCGGCCAGGTCTTCCCTTGACTGGAAACAAGCATCCTGGGACTGGTTTCGGGGTTTCACCCCTCATCAGCCAGGCTAGCTTGAATCCAGTGGCATGGGAAGCACGGGACCCACGTCTGGGCATACCCTTCCCACTTAGGGCGACAAATGCAAAAACAACAAGTGATGGACGGAATGCTGAACATTGTCAAACATTCACCCCTAGTCACAGATCTGTGTTTAATCCATTGTTTTTTTGCTGCCCATGCCATTCCAGTTTGGACCCAGCCATATGCAAATCAGTCTTGACCCTGTTCCCCATGGGAACAGTCCAGCCCGAACTGCTCAGCCAGGTCTTCCCTGGACTGGAAACAAGAATCCTGGGACCAGTTTTGGGGTTTAACCCCTCATCAGCCAGGCTAGCTTGAATCCAGTGGCATGGGAAGCACGGGACCCACGTCGGGGCATACCCTTCCCACTTAGGGCGACAAATGAAAAAACAACAAGTGATGGACGGAATGCTGAACATTGTCAAACATTCACCCCCAGTCACAGATCTGGGTTTAATCCATCATTTTTTTGCTGCCCATGCCATTCCAGTTTGGACCCAGCCATATGCAAATCAGTCTTGACCCTGTTCCCCATGGGAACAGTCCAGCCCGAACTGCTCGGCCAGGTCTTCACTCGACTGGAAACAAGCATCCTGGGACCGGTTTCGGGGTTTCACCCCTCATCAGCCAGGCTAGCTTGAATCCAGTGGCATGGGAAGCACGGGATTCCAGTATGATGAAGAAGATGTCCCACAATGTGAAGATGGATGCAGACATCATTTCGTGTTGGAAGTCACCAACAACCCTTGGTTATGACAAATGTGCATTTTGCATCAAAATGGTGCTGGCTGGACCCAGGAGGGACCTGAAGGCCTCAACTCTGTGTGAAGAGGAAGAGGGGCTTCTCAGCACTTTGGAGAGCCCTCAGGATGCCAGACAGCGCCCACGGGAGTCCCAGGACACAGGGACAAAAGAGGTGCAAAATGCAGTTGGTGCAGCACACAAAGGAAGGGCCACGTCACTGGAGAACAACTCAGTGAATTGAGCATCATAGGATGACGTGCTGGGGACCTGGGCCAGTCGGTGCATGAAGGAATTTTGCAAATAGTGCACATAGGCCTCAAGAGGTGAAGAAGACGCATTACACAGGGGCATCGTCACTCTCAGGGAAGACAAGGTCTTACCTCCTCCAAATTGCATCAGCAGGACCTCAGGACAGTTTATGTCCATGGGGTACTCCCCTTGTGTCCTAAGGAGCATGCTCGTCGCTGTGAGAGAAGTCCAAGGGCACCAGTCATTATCTTGGAAGGTGCCTGCGTGAGCAGGGGAGTGACTCTGTCACCCCACAGGAGGTTTCTTCAGTCCTTCTTTTGCAGGATGAAGACAGGGAGTCCCTAGAGCATGCACACCATGGAAACTGTTGCAGTTGCTGGCTGGAGCTGAAGTAGTTCACGCGTGTAATGGTGTCCCCGCACTCACAAAGTCCGGGGAAATTGCCCTGAACAATGTAGGGGCACCTTGGCTAGTGCCAGGGTGCTCTCACACTTAGTAACTTTGCACCTAACCTTCACTAAGTGAGGGTTAGACATGTAGGTGACTTATAAGTTACGTAAGTACAGTGGAAAATGGCTGTGAAATAACGTGGACGTTATTTCACTCAGGCTGCAGTGGCAGTCCTGTGTAATAATTGTCTGAGTTCCCTATGGGTGGCAAAAGAAATGCTGCAGCCCATAGGGATCTCCTTGAACCCCAATACCCTGGGTACCTAGGTACCATATACTAGGGACATATAAGGGTGTTCCAGTGTGCCAATCAGAATTGGTAAAAATGGTCCCTAGCCTGCAGTGACATTTGTAAAGACAGAGAGAGCATAAGCACAGAGCCTCAGTGATACAGTTAGGCACCACACAGTGAACACATTTAGGCAACAAACTATGAGCACTGGGGTCCTGGGTAGCAGGATCCCAGTTTGACAGGCAAAAACAAAACTGACACACAAGTGAAAATGGGGGTAACAAGCCAGGCAAGATGGTACTTTCCTACACAACCCCCCCCCCCAAACGAGCAACAATAAGGCTAACCTTGCCCAGATGAGTCTTCATTGTTTAAGTGGAAATATCTGGAGAAACCATCTGAATTGGAGTGGGTACTCTCAGGTCTATGTTCCACTGTATAGTCCATTCCCTGTAGGGAGATTGACCACCTCAACAATTTAGGGTTTTCACCTCTCATGTGTTTAAGCCATAAAAGAGGTTTGTGGTCTGTCTGTACAATATAGTGACTACCAAACAGTTATGGTCTCAACTTTTTCAGTGCCCAGACCACAGCAAAGGCTTCCCTCTCTATGGCAGACCAACGCTTTTCTCTAGGAGTCAACCTCCTGCTGATAAAAGCAACAGGTTGATCCTGGCCCTCAGTGTTAAGCTGTGATAGCACTGCCCCAACCCCTAATTCAGAAGCATCAGTCTGGACTATGAACTTCTTGGAGTAGCAAGGGCTTTTTAGGACAAGTGCAGAGCACATGGCCTGTTTGAGCTCATCAAAATTCTTTTGACAGATAGCTGTCCACAAAACCTTTTTAGGCATCTTCTTACTAGTGAGGTCATTAAGAGGAGCTGCAATGGAGCCATATTTCTTAATGAACCTCCTATAGTACCCTGTAAAGCCTAAGAAGGCTCTCACCTTTGTTTGACTTGTAGGGGGAGACCATTCTATAATGGTCTGGATCTTCCCCTGCAGTGGTGCAATCTGTTCCCCACCTACCAGGTGGTCCAGATAAACCACTTTCCCCTGCCCTATCTGGCACTTTGAAGCCTTGATAGTGAGGCCTGCCTTTTGCGGGGCCTCCAAAACTTTCCATAGGTGGACCAGGTGCCCATCCCAGGTGGAGCTAAAGACAGCTATATCAGCTAGATATGCTACACTAAAAGCTTCCAAACCTTGCAGGACTGCGTTCACCAACCTCTGAAAAGTGGCAAGTGCATTTTTCAAACCAAAGGGCATCACAGTGAACTGATAGTGCCCTCCAATGGTGGAAAATTCAGTTTTAGGTATAGCATCTTCTGATAATTCAATCTGCCAATACCCTGCAGTTAAATTAAAAGTGCTTACATACTTGGCAGTATCTATTAGCTCATCTGCCCCTGGTATAGGGTGAGCATCAGTTTTTGGTTACTTGATTGAGGCCTCTGTAGTCAACACAAAACCTAATTTCTCTTTTACCATCCTTACTGTGAGGTTTTAGGACAAGCACCACTGGGCTAGCCCATGGGCTTTCTGAAGGCTCAATCACTCCTACATTCCTACAATAGGTACAGCCTGTGCAGTGTATGAAGGCTGTGGAATGTGTGCTAGGTAGCTACTGTATGACTAGGCATGGGCTAAAATTGATGCCCGATGTGCTACATACATCTGTTCATATGTCATGCAGGATGTGAGTTGGGGTTGACTTTACTGCTAAGAGGCATCAATGACAGGGCAACTGTATAGTACAAGAGCAGGGTCTTAGATGTTGACAGGGTTCCTGCTTCTGGAGTTCACACACATTGTACTCCCAACTATCCAATCAGTGTGCTCGAGCCATCTCCCTTTCTGTTATCTGTTGGCATGTGGTGTTTATGCAGCCTGGGAAGTCTGAGGTTTCACATCATACAGCTATATGTGCGTGGGTTATGTGGATGTGAAAGTATGCCTCCAAACGCCCGTAGAGTATAAAGTTTGGGTCTACTGATCGTATAGAGCGATGAGCCAATGGGGTGGGTCAGACATCTGTTGAGGGTATGGCTTTCATCCTGTATAGGATTGAATGTGTGTCAGCATGTGTGAAACTCATGTGCAAGACTGAGGTGGCACGCATGGGCAGTCATTCAAGTGGCATGTGTCTGTGAAGGAATGGCATGTAATAACATGGCACTGGAGTATGTTGTAGTGACTTGTATGTGGCTGTTGTGCTGACATTGACCGCTTGCTCCCTGCTTCTCTTTCTCCCACCCTGTCTCTCACTGTCCCACCCTCCCTCCCTCTGCTCCTCTGTCTTTGTGTGCAACAGCATCATCTGGGGAAGGAGAAGGGGCACCGGCAAGTGGGGAAGCTGTATTCCACGGGACCCAGGAAGCTGATACCCGTGGAGCCAAGGGGACCATAGGTACAGGGGGCGAGTGGAGCACCACGGGGAGACAGAAACATATACAGCATCATCTGATTCTTCCTCCAATGGTGACTCCCTGGTGGTGGCAGAACCTTCAGGCCCTGTGCTTGCACCATCCTTGTTCGTCACTCCCCATTACCAGCACTGCCCTCCCTGTAACTCCCCACCCATTTGCCCGTGCCCACTCACCCAGTTGGGTGGGCATCTCCTTCGCCGCAGGCCCCTCTGCCCTTGACCCAGTCAGCCCTGCTGCCAACAGTGAGGAGGCTATTGATCTCCTGAGGTCCATCTCTGTTGGGCAGACAACCACCATGAATGGCATCCAAGGACTGGCATCCCAGATGCAGCAGTCAAATGCATTCCTGGAAGGCATTCACAGTGCCCTGTCTGCCTTTCAGAGATCATTTCAGGCTCTGGCCTCCTCATTGATGGCAGACAGTGTTCCTTCTTGTTCCATCCCCCCTGCAACTACCTGTTCCCACTCCCACATCCCTCTCCCATTTCCCATCCAAAGCACACTTTCATAATGGCATGCAACCTCACCAACAGACCCAGAGCACAAGGATATTCACATGCACCACAAACACCACCACCACCATGCAGACACTCACCATTCAAACACACACACACCAGTATCCACTACCTACCTTGACTCTCCCACCTGTTCCCCCTTCACAGTCCCATCGCCACTCACACATGCAAACACCACATCATTCGTCCCAGGTCCAGACACACGTCCTGTTACTGCCACTGTTACCACAACAGCTGACCCCCATGCATGGACACCATGCACCACCTCCGCACGCACCACAACAGTCAACACAACCACATGCAGCACATCCACCCTACCTGCACACACCACCCCAACATTCACTCACACATCCCCCGCAATCTCCCTGTGTCTTCTCCACTACTCCTCCCAGTACACCTTTAGGCCATACTCATCCACCCAACACACACCAAGCACACACATTTCATACACCCACGCACCAGCACCCAAACCGTATACACATACACACATATCAACCATCCCTTCTCCCTCCACTCCCAAACACCTAACCCATGACCTACCCGCTCCTCCTAAACAGAGATTCCTGCAGGAGTTTTCCCTGTTCCCATATCCTGGTCCAGTACCTGTTCCCCCCAAACCCCCTGCTACCTTCTCAGAGCCCTGCGTTCCATCTGCCTAACCTCCTCTGGGATGAGCCATGCCCCACAGTCACCAGTAAGCAGTGCTGACACAATAGCCACACACTTCCAGCCTTGATAGCACTCCATCTGGGTCCCCTGCTGTGGTGACCTCCACCACCATCCCAACTAGAAGACAGGAAAGAGGGGCAAGGCTGAGGCATCCCGTCCAATAGCAGGACAGTAAGGGGAGCATCCTGACAAGCAGAGGAAGGACCACCCATCCAAACCCTGACCACCCCCTACTCCCTCATGCCCCTGCCCTGTGGAGGCCTACACATTGCAGTCAGGAGTCAAGTTGGGCACTCCTCACATGCCCAGTGTGCCTGGGACATTTGGACAGTGATGCACTGGCCCTTGTGGCATTTTGTAAATAGTTATTATCATGACATTTTTTATATTTCCAATAATAGTTATCTACAACGGCACCATTGGTGTCGATACTACAGAGCTTGTCCTGGCTTTCCTTGTGCATGTAAGTATGGTGACTGTGCGTTTGTGCATGTGTGTGTACTAATGTCCTTCCCTCCAGTGTGTGCTAGGATGGGGTACTTACAACTGGTGTCTATGTTGGCATCACTGGTCCTGAATGTCAATGGCCAGCAGGAGCATTGAAAAGACTTGAAATTCACATGCCATGGCATCTACAAATGTGCCTGTGTTCCAAAAGGTGGTGCTTTCATTTATGTTGTTTGTTTCTGCCATGGTTTTTGCAGCGGTTAGATTGCCCCAGAAGTCCTGGCGGTGTGCAACCACGTAATATGGTGGGCGGACACTGTCTGCCAGCCAGCCTGAGGAGACATTCCATCAGCAACAACGGTCCATCCACATTGGCAGTTCGGACACAAACTTGACTGTGTTCTGCAGGTGCCTTCTCCGTACTCGTAATATGACAGTCTACACCGCCAGTCCTGCGGGGGTGCCACAGCAATCTCCACCACGGCGGACCACTGACCACCAAACTTATCATGAGGGCCAATGTCTGTCAGTGAGGCAGCCACTGCAATCATAGAGACGTCGACGAGTAGTGACATTGAACTTGATTTGTTCCTTTCGCAAAGTAGTACCCAATAATTTCAAGAAGCAGAAATAAGTGGACAGTTGTCGCAGCCAGCAATAGTAGATCTTCCTGGAGCTGGAGCAGAACAGGAAGTCGAGCTTCCTGCCGAGCAAGAACCTCCTCTTTTAGAATCAATGACTCACATATCTGCAGCAGGAAAAAGGGAGGGTACTAGTCCACCATCTTCTCCAAGCACCACTTATGATGACGATAATAGGGACATGGAGTGGACCCCAGCAGAGTCTGGGAAACACCAGGAAAGGCAAGGGAAAAGAAAAGTTCCAGAATGCCTTAGAATCATGTAAGGGGATGATGGTGAGGCGGAGGATGACGATGAGCTCGTCATTGTGGAATCTGGCACAGAGGAGAACGAAATTACTCTCCAACCTACTATCCAACCTGCTCCGAGGGATGTGGGACAGGCAGCACCGCCAGCTCATACTTGTAAAGCTTCAACTGTGACCTGCAATAACCTGTGCCTCAGTAGAATATGCATTACAGAGAGGGAATCATCTACTTACCTACTCACCTACTTACCTCTAGTTCTTCTTCAGGCATTGGAAGTGGCTCAGTAAGAAGGTGCTTCTCCCCAGTTTGGGACTTTGTTAATGATTAGTCAAAAGGGGGAGAACATTGCGATATGCTTAATTTGCCACACAAGTGTTTATAGAGGTAAGCGTGGATCACATTATGGTACTGGAGGCCAGACGACCCATATGAAAAAATCACTCAATCTGGTTTGGTGAAGCACCTTAAAAGATCACTGAAAGTGGTTGTTGTGGTGAGGAGAGCCAGGAAACATCAGCTACAACTGGAGAAATCATGGTGGAAGGTAAGGAAGAAGAGGGTGACATCCACATGCAAAGCAGCCCTATCCCCAGCAGTGCACCATAATCACCTGGCTCAGTGACCTCACAATTGCACAGGAAGACTTGGAGTCAGATGGTGATGCAATGGCATGCAGTGACAGCACCACAATGCACATTGAGTCTACCACCATTTACGTCTCCAAAGTCACCTGTGTCAGTGTCCCACAAAGAAGAAAATCTAGGCTACTATTACAGACATTATTGGGCAGGTGTGGGCCCTAAGACTGCAACCACCCGATGTTATGTTTGTAAAATGGGAAGCTAGCAAAAATGTTAGCGCTGGTCCTCCTCCCTTTTACTTTTGTGGAAAGAGTGTGATTCTTAGAATTAGTGGCAGCCATCTGCCCAAAATGGAAGGTTCCAAGTTGCTTTTCCAGTGCTGTATCATGACGTGATGCAATTGGCTGGACAAGCTTTGCAGGAAAGTGTTGTCCACACTATCCACCTGACAACAGACATGTGGACCAGTTGTCAGGCTACTGATTACATGTACATCACTGCATACTGGGTCTCTTTTTTTAGGGTAAAGCAAAAGCTATCTACAGGTCTTGGCCATGAAAAAAATGTTAAGAGTGTTCGACTGGATGGAACAGTAGCCATGTTCATCACTGAGAAATCCTATACAGCTCCAAACATCTTAGACTAATTTAATAGCAAGTTGTCTTAATGCCTGCAACCCAGAAGTCTCTGAATTGGATTTGTTGCCACAGACAATGGCAGTAACATAGTCAAGGCCATGGCAGATGGTGGCTATTTCAGGGTCCTTTGTTTGGCGCACTGCATCAACCTGGCTGTGCAAGACTTTCTCAGAAAGAAGACATGGGGCCCCATTATGAGTTTACCTGATGAAAAACTCTGTCCGACAAACTTCTGAGAGAGTGGCTGCTGCCTGCGTGGTGAGCTCCCCACTGGAGCTATTATGGGTTTCCTGCCAGGTCAGCTGTCGAAAACCGAAGTTTCGGAACACTGGCCTAGCGGGAAACAGGTCGCACAGCATTGTCTCCGGCTTGTGGAAATGCTGTCAACTGCAGGGTACACCAGCACCCTCGCAAAGTTCACTTTAACATTGCAATGGTGCTGGCCGGAGGGGCCCTGCAACTGTTCTCTGCCAGCTGTAAAACCATCTTTCACGGGTGTTACGGTGGTGTGTAGACCACCACACTCGTAATGAGGCCCATAGTTATCAACATACTGACCACCTGCAGTCAAATCTTCACTCATATCAGCCATTCTTTTAAAGCCTGGAAGTAGTTACAGATTATTTAGCATAGTTACAGAGTACCAGTTAAAGCCCAGTTAAAGCCCAGATACAGGATGTGCCAAAACTTTGGAACTGAACCTAATATTTATCGCAACATCTGTTTCAGTACTGACAGATCAATGATTATGTCATTCTGTGAGAAGGGGGATGCTGTTGGGAAAGTTATGACCATGGATGCAGACAAATGGGACCTAGTCAAATGCCTGATACAGATGCTGCTCCCTTTTCAGGTTTTAACAGGGACGTTAGAAAGGAGGACAGTACAATGGGACAAGCTATCCTGTTGTTCCATCTGCTACAGGAGATGCTAAAGAAGGTGTCTGAAAGGTTCACAGTCAGAGGTGTGATTGAAAACTCAGAAGTGTATGCCTTGGTTGAGAGCTAAGATATCACTTGACTTGTAATGCAAGGCTGCAAAATGACACTACTAAGTCCAAAGATTACATCTGTGCTAACCTACTTGATCCAAGCAACACAAAAGTTCTTTCCACTTTCATTCCTTTTTCTGAAAGAGATGCTTAAAAATATAAGAAATGGACTATTGGGCAAGCCTTTTTCCTTCCAGAGAGGACAGTCTTGTCTCACAGCAACAACACCAGCAACAAGAACACCGGCAATAATAGCATCAGAAGAATCTGACCCAGCTTCTGCATTGGCTTGGTTCAAGTGGCAGGTCTTTAGTTCGGTACAGAAGCATAGGCAAAAGAGGTTGAGCAAGTGGTGGCACCAGTGACACTTCAGAGAATGTTCCAGGAGTATTTGGGTGACCCAAAAGAGGTGTATGTGGATCAAAACCCATTAGTGTATTGGTATGGGAAAATGTGCCAGTGGCCAAAGCTCAGCAAGCTGGTAATAAAGTGTCTAGCTTGACCTGTAGCCAGAGTGTCTGCTGAATGTGTGTTCAGTGCTGCTAGTGCAGTTGTTACAGTGAGAAGGACCAGTCTCACACCTTAAAACATGGAAAGATTTATCATGTTCAAAATGAACCTACATTTTATACCACCTGATTACACTGTTCCTAAAACACCACAGGAGGAGGAAGAAAATATTGGTCAGAATCATTTATGTTTGCTGACCAACTTCTTTGTGAACCACCTGAGTTTGTGGATGAACTCCACTTCATGGACTGGGTATACCAGCCACCATAGAACATTTTAATTATTTATTGTTGAACTTCTTTCTTTCTTTATTTCTTTGCAAACAAAAAGCCAGTGGAACATTGTTTGTGGCTAGGTTATGCTACCCCACCATTCATAATAATCCCATATATGGCCGGATTCGAATTGGGCCCATGTGCAGTGAAGAGGCCCCACTTTCCTTTCAGGAGATTCAGGACAATGCCTGCCTTCCTCACATGCCATTGCCTATCCTTTTTTTACACCACCTAGAAGGACTACCGCAAAAGATCATTGACTAAAGGCTACCAGTACCAACACCAAATTCCAATTTATATTTCTACCATCAAAGAGGAGACAATATTTTGTATCCACCACTGTGCTTGATGTGGAAGAAGTAACTACTAACTATTGCACCAATGAGTGGTGATAAATCGAGTGATTGTGAGTGATGATTGATGATGTGTACATGGCTGACAGTGACGGAGGGAGTTCAACACATTTGCAAACTTGATTTCAATGATTTGCAATGTTTGGGTGCTAATGGGTCATAATTTTTTCCTGAAAGCAATTAGACTTTTAAAATTAGCAAAATGTACCTGCAGGGTCCACTCCTTTTATTTGGTTTTTCAGAGATCATACTGCTTTGCTTACCAAACACAAATCTACACAAAATACTCCAATTCTGTTTCTCAACAACAGTGCACTATACAGGGCTAGCTCGCTCCTTTGGGACTGGGACTCAATCAGAAGGAGGAGGATGGAAGGGCTCAGGGTGGGGCTGCTTCAACAACTAGAAGGAGAAAGTTATTAACTTCAAGGGGAAACCATGATGATGGCGAAGACTCCGAGACCTAGTACTTACTCAGCTCTGTGGACTGGAGACAGATGAATTTATTTGGGAACTGCTGATGAGTGTGTGTTTGCTACATTGCTGACCTAAATGAGAAACTCCTTGTTATGTTCTTGCTTTGCCCCTGAATCTTCTTGGTACACTTCTGACTCACCATGAAGCTTACCTTGCTTCCTTTTGTCCTTCTCCTTTACTCTGAATAACAGTTACTGTTTCTCAGTACCCAGGCCTCCTCCTAGTCATCTCCTGCACAAGCAAAACTTGGTAAAAGCTCAACACTTCAGCTTACCTACCTGGCAAGTTCAGCCAGACACCCATGAGTGATGGACATTCCAAAATGAATGGAGATGAACCACCCAATTTGGCAATAAAGTATAATTTTCCTTTTTTTTTAATTATAATTTTTAGAACTGGGTGGGTTAACTTCAAGCCTCCATAATTTGTATGTTTCAAACCTAGAAGGCAGAACATTTAGAGATTATCTATCTTGGGTCTCCCTGGGGCTGAAAGATTGCTTACAATGCATTTAAGAGAACTGTGTCATACTTATCCTTTCATAATTTCCTTCTACAACAGATTGATGATGGTGTGCTGCTCAGCACCCCAATGAATATTGTTCTTTCTTTTGTGTAGTGTTTGTCTTTATCACACCTTTTCCCAAATCCCCATACCATCCATTCATCAAGCTTCTAACCCTCTTCCCCCGGGCTGTATGATTTATGGAGGTATGATTTAATTTTATACCATAAATGGATAACACACTAGCTGGGAGGATTTGTTTACAGAGACACTAACTCGCTGCATGACCCTCTATTACCAAAGCAATATTCGAAACACCGGCACCATCGACATCATCATTCAGGCTTTGTGTTCTATGTTGCGTAAAGGCTTAACCTTGTTCAACCAATCCTGACTCTGAGCCCACTTCTCGATAATTTCATTTTCTAGGTTCAGTTTTCATTACGTACTAGCTCCCTACTGCTCAGCAGAAGTTGATATTGCTAGTTTTTATTATCATATCAGGTCTTCTTTGTTGGGTGTCAAATACTGTCATCATGATAGTCTACTCTCAGTCTTTCTAAGTTTATGATATAATATGTAACTCACTAACCACAAACTCTCCGTTTTCATTCAATCTAGGTGATAGTGGTGGATAACCTTCTGATTAATCCTGCAGTTGGAGTTTGCATAGGTACGAGTGCCACCTTGTGCCTTGCCTGTTAGCACACTAGCCTGCTACCACTACTGGCCCCTTAAGTTAAGATAGGATGCCACTTTGGGGAAGCCCAAAAGAAGAATGAGGTATCGGCCCTCGCTTCATCTATTCAGGTAAGAGAAGAACCATGGATTGAAGTGAACTTGTTTAGTTTGTAACTAACTTCTACTGAAGAAGATGTTGTTTGAGTGTATCTAGGTTTTATAGGCAAAATAGGCAATGCAATCATTCCCAAATGGTTAATATAGTTACAGAGAGCACTAGAGCAAGGGTATAAGTAAATGACATATACTTATTTTAGCAGATTTAAAAAACAGGCTAGACTTAAGGACAGCAGTGCAAACTAATACATCAAAATAAAGATGTGAGGCATAAATGAAATAAAATAAATCATACTCTTTTATTTTTTACAAATAGAAAACCCACCCTTTCCACCCACAACAGGCCCACACCTTTACCCAAAGAAATGTCCCGTTCCCAAAAAACCAAAGAAAGTCCACAACAAAAGAGACAAAAGTCCACCACGAAAGTCCAAAGTACAAAACCCACTCCCAAATCCCTTTCCCACCCTCTCCACCCACAAGTGTCCCTCCTATCAAAAAAAAAATTAAAACAAGATTCAGAAGAAGGTATTCTCCATGTGGTCCGGAGATCATCCAGGGTTCCCTCAATGTGCCACCCAGTGGACCAAGCCCTCAAAGTGTTATAGGATGTGGCATTGGAAGCCACGGTCTGAGCATGGGGGGGCAGCAGTGGTGAAACAGGGATAGGCTGATGCCAACTGGCGGCTACAATGATGTTGCCACTGAGGGATTGGAGGTGCTGGCAGCCACAGCAACCCTCTAGGACAAACAACACATACACTATAACAGCGACATGTGAACAGGAACACACTGAGGTTGTGACACTGCTAGACATGTTTGATATGTCTGCAGAGAACGTGTCACACATCTGAAATGAGTGTACAGTCTAATGTCAAGACGTCAATAATCACAACGTATGGAGATGTTTGGCTAATTGTCACCTTGCAAAATGGAAGCGTCTCACTGATGTTTAAATTAATCCATTGCATATGTCTAAAGGTATTGGATGTCCAGGGTACATAGACGCTAACGTGTTACCATCACTGTCAAACTGAATTTGTGTATGGAACTATCATCTCACCCCCAGTGAAGACACAGGAACATCTGTATCACAAGTCACAATGATAGGGAGTGCATACTGTACTGCAAATCCCAAAACATACTGCTGACAACCGGTCAGCAGGCAAACACTCGTTCAGCCAAGGAAACAACCCAATGCAGATGGTACATCCTAGAAGCCTAGGAATCAGCACAATAACACAAAAGAGTCACAAACAACACAAGACAACTATTGCCATGCAAGGTGATATTAATGGGGCAAGCTACATCAACATGATCCCAATCATTTTCTCTTTTAGCTGATCAAGGGTATGGGATCCGGCCATGGATTATGACACCATTTGGCAACCCAAGCACTGTTGCACAGCGTGCCTACAATGAGGCACATAGGAGGACACGCATCATAGTTGAGAGGACGTTTGGCATCCTCAAGTCGAGATTCAGGTGCCTTGACATCACTGGTGGCAGCCTCCTATACTCACCAGAAATGGTCTGCAAGATCATTTTAACATGTGCCATCCTGCACATTTGGGTACGAAGGAACATTCCCCTATTAGAACCAGAGCCACAAATGCCTGAAGAGGAGGAAGAGGAGGATGCTGGCCTGCAACATGAGGGGCACCTACAAAACACAGCTGCTCACCAAAACAACTCACCATCACCACTGTATCAACATATGCAAATAAACACCGATAATAATCACCATATCATGGTCTGGGTAATCATTTTTGCTCACCTTTATCTCTAACTATCAGAATAAGAGTGTAGCCTCATGCAGCATTGCTGACATACCGATCAGGACACAGAAATTTCCAAAGCAATTGTGATGCATATTATACAACAGTCACATTCACACACAGTGTACATGACATATATCCTTTACATTTCACCTTTGAAGGCCAACAGCAGAGGACCACACCTATTTCACACATACATGTTGGCAACATGGTTCATCGCAGCATATGGCACACAAGTAAAACACCATCAGTCAATAAGGGGAAAAAAGCCTCATACATGAGGCAGTGGATGTGCTATTGCATTGGTAACAGGTATGTATGACCAGACCCTTGACAGCAGTAAGTCGTACAGCACCTATCTTTGCAAGGACTATCTGTGACTAGAATTCCATATAAGCAGAACATAGTCAGCACAAGTGCCACACCTATGACAAGCATTGTGCACATGACATTCCATGTACATGTCAGCCCATGTCCTAAGTCCTGACACACCCATGCTCCTGGTCTCACCCCACCTGTCTTAAGAGGTCCCTGGAATGGTAATATGTGTACCCAGATATTACCTCCTCTACACACACACAGACTAACAATAGTAATTTGGTGTGCTTCACCCTTTCGTACGGTATGCCATGGTCATAGTACATCTGTCTGCATGGACGTCAGGTTAAACAATGCACTGGCTTGTAGTCTCTAAGCCCTGTTGTCACCTGTAGTCTGCTTCCCATGTGAAAGGTACTGTTGGCCATTTCAACTCAAATCTCAGCAACAGTACTTGTGAGAAACTGATGCAGCACACACCTGTGAGCACCTCCATGCAGACCACCCATTTGAACATGCACTGCCCTTGCAGATGCTTGGAACAGCATAGAAGCTGCCATTTTGTCGATTACACTGTTATGCATTGCTAGGAAAATAAGCTGTGTAACACAGCCCTTGGGTTTATGTGTCACCTTCCAAAACACAGGACAAACACAGTTTTCCATGTCAACTGTCTTGTTCTTCCTCCGACCAGTCTTAGTCAGACCACTGAGTATGTACCTTGTGAAATTGATGGATCCTGATTGACCCTGCATCCTATCAGCCTGACTGGCACCTGCCTGTACGTTACCCTAAAGGTTTCTTGTGGCTACATATGTAGCATACTTGCTTTCCCAACCCTCACCCTCTGGGGGTATTTTGTAAGGTGCTTCATCAATGTTTACTCAAATACATTGTATAGCATAATCTGCTTTTTTATTGTACCATAATTTGGAACTTGACTCCAAATACTCAAATCATGGCCTATCCCTTGTCTGGGTCTCATGTATGCATGAGCAACAAAGTGTGACAGTGTACCAGGGCGGTATGCAGGGATTGGGTATGGTGCCTCCAACAGAACCAGCAACCTCTGATAATGTGCAAGAAAAGTCCACACATGTCAGGACCCTGACAGTTCTCACGCTGAATCACATTGCTCACAACATATTGATGGGCTGTGCATGCTGAATAGCTGCAACATTAATCAACACAAAGGCTATGATGTTCCCAGATGCAGTGGGAATTTTACAGGCCAACCTGTGTACAAATGTTGTAATGAGACCTGCCGGAACATGACACCTGCAATATGATCTCATTCAGCACACCAAGGTTGCCCTGTTGACAGTCTCATAACACGTCTGCAGTGACAGGGTGGGACCATCCCCATGTAGGTTCTTATGTCCTCATTGGCTTTACTTCCATTGATCTTCGAAGGATACTCAGTAGATACAGGAATAGCCGCCACTGACTCATGATGAGACCTGAACGTAACTGTGACAGCATAGACCCCTAAAAATATACAGGATCAACATTGGACCACACACATGAACCAGACACCTCTGTGCAATTGATCACTGGAAATATGTGGCCACGTGCTGCCTCATCTGCTGTTCTACCACTGCCACAGGAGAGTTGTGGCTCAGTCATATGGCCACAACTGTGGCATGATATTACATTTGTGGTTCACCTTCGGCTTTCCGTGTCAATAACATGGTACCCACTTAGTCTATACATGTGCCTGACTCACAGTGGGTTCACCAACAAGTGCCTAGGAAGCAGTATCCAAAATTCCAGGACATGTGATGGACAAGTTTGGGACCATTGACATGAACAAGAGTCTGCCATCTATCCAGTGCATGCTTTGTCATTTGTTATGTTTACGTTACCCAAAAACTAGGAAGTGCACACAACAGATGTTGCTACATGTATGACTAACACATGTCCTCTCTCATTTCCACACTGACTTGCATCTGAGGGTTGCACACATTGACTTCACATTCATACAAGCATATTTGCAATGATGGATCTTGTGATGCACACACACTGGGTCAACAACTACCTTAGTAGCCAATGCACACACATTAAGCCATAGGCATTGAGGTATTGTACTTATGTGCGTCACCTTACTATCCTCTCCTGACGCCAAACATGCCCAATTTGTGCAATACATATATGAAGGCAACACTTTTGGCCATATAGTGCATCAGTCAAGAGTGAAAATCCTGTAAATGAAGTAGCGGATCATGGTCCGCAGTAATATGATATCTCACATGTGCCCATACACCGTCATGACCAAAGTGGGTGCAATCAGCCTATCTCAGTTGTGTCACAAATGTAACATAACAATAAAATGGTAAAATGACCCAAACCCAGTTAATGACCTGAAATTTTGACGCATACGCATCAAAAAATGACGCTTATGCCAGAAACACGATGCATAATGCCCTGAAAACATCGATGACTCTTCCACACTGTACCTTAGAAAATTGGTTAAGTTTTAAACTATTTCCAAACATATGGATGCAGCCTCATTTTTACTCCTGTGTGTCAAACAAATGACGCCCAGACTGTATGCGTCAATTTATTTGGACGCATAACGATAAAAACGGCTGCCATTTTAGGCAGGAAGTGATGGAATAGGATATCCTTTTTACAGATTATGTACAGTGGGTGTACTTTCACTTTCACTTTGCAGTCTGTGATACTTCCTGACTGTGTGGCTGTGTTGCGAGTTTTGTCTGGTCAAATTGTGCATTTGTCTCCTGTGTGGTCCATTTCTTGTCATTGTGTGAATAAAAAATTGTTGTTGTATCCTGTCTGAGTGTTTGTTGTGTACAATTGTGTTGTATAGTATTGTCTTTGTTTTGTTGGTAGTCTGTTGTGGATAGTGTTAGTTTGGGTCTAGTTGAGCTGTTTTAGTTGTTTAGTTTAAGTTTTTCCTATTCTACTTTCCCCTATTCTCTTTTGTTCCCCTTTATCTCCTATTTATCTTTTGCTACAAAGATGTTGGGTAGGCCTCGTCTTGGCAAGATTGGTGCGGAGGAGCTGGGTGGTTTTATATGGCTGGTGTGCCATATCCTACCCCTTATGATTGAGGCAGGTGGGCGGATGATACAGGGGTATCACACTGAGGCACTGAGGCTCCGGTGGGCAAGGGTCTTGCATCACCTGCAACGCATTTATTTAACACCAAGGAATGACCACCAGCTGAAGCACCGCTGGCCTGGCCTTATCTCCAGGGAGCAATATCTGCTGGATCACCTGGGGATTGTGACTGGTGGCCCTGTTGGTGAGTACAAATCATGTAAATGTGTATGATTAAATGCTCTGTAGTGACATCAGATGATTTGTACAATATCTGCCAGCATTTATGTACTATTTTAAGGACCACAATTGCTAGCTATTAGGAAGCAAGAGCTCTGCAAACTTACTGAATACTTTTGCTTTATGTAAGTTGGTGCCGCCTTTGTGTCAAACAGCAACACAAATCAGGAGCCAATTATGTATACATATAGGTCACATTTGCCTGTGAGGTATAGAAATTTCCAATTCATTACCACCATTTGTTGACACAACAGCTAGACTGACTTTTGAAACACTACATGAGGCTGAAAATGAGTGCAGGCTTCACGTCAATTGATGATAGCAATGTTGCCCAAACATATGTCTCATGTGTGTCTGGTGAGTGTGTAAGGAAAGGGATCACGGAAATTCCAAATATCTTAGGGATTATTGTGGCCCTTCTTCATTTCCGATACATGTCAGATCTGGATTTGGACACATAGGGAACAAGTTCTAGCTGCCCTCAGCAAACATCTTAGACTGGTATCTGGTGTTTGTTGTTCCACCTTTCGTTTAGGGATGGTTGGCCAAAGGTATGCACTTGGGTTCATATCTCTATGGTTGGTGCAACTCATCATAGCTGGGCCACATCAAATGAAGAAACGGTAACAACATGAGGGCTAACAACTGTCCCTGCCCCTCTGTACATTTTACCTGTGTGTCATAAATTTTTCATGGGCACACTGGCTGGTTGACTGGTAATACAGTCCTCAAGGAAAGTTGCTTTGGATGTCTCTCTTGGATACACATGATGAGACAAACACACTCCATTATTATGTCTTCTCACATGGAGCATGTTTGCCACCACATGATAGTTAGGGCCACTGCATGTGTGCAGATATGTGTGTAACACTCACTGGAGACCCATGGTATGTACAAGTTAGCCGTGCTATATCGGATGCAGTATCATCATGTCCTAGTGGCTTTACTTACTTATGTAATCTTACACATAGTATTTGTCTTTGGAATTGTTGTACAGTGCACAGAAATTGAGCACATTTCTCCATTCCATACCTTACAGGTGGACCAGCACCCTACAATGTTGACAAGGTGGCTAGATTGGAGGACCCAAACAACTCCAGTAAGTGTTGATATGTCTGTTATGTGTTGTGTTTGCTGGTGATGTGTGATGGACTCCTGTGTGTTGAACACATAGCAAGGTGTGATGCGCTGGCCAATCCTTTGTTTTTTTCCATGAGTGGAATTCCATTTATCACCATCTTTGAGTTGGGCAATCCTTATCCTATTGTCTTATTTAGGGATTCTAGGCCAGTCCTGTAGGCCCCGCAATGTGAATGGGGATGAGTCATGTGGATAACACTTGTATCAGACAGAGTCACACTGGACCTAATTTGTGATTTAGTCAGCCTGTCAGACCCACATTCTCCCAGAAAGGGGCTGCTAAATGCTTACCCACAGACTTCTGCTTCCCAATTCACTAATGTACTGATTAAACTGTAGGTTGAACTTCCTAGCAGCATGTAGCTCCACATGTAGTGCTACGAGTATGTGCCACTTGAGTGCAATGGCCTAGGTGTGCATGCAACTCATGTCCAGGGGCGTTCTTGCATCTCTGTGTTTGTTGTAAGTCATGGCTTACTGGTTGTATATGATGTGGACAAAGGTCTGCATTTCCAGACATGTGTGGTTCTGGGATTGGTCAAGGGTTTGTTGTCTCCTATTTGGAGATACACCTTACCTGTGGTGTGTGTGTTGAGCTTTCCTAAGCTTCCTGGGTGTCCTTGTTGTTTGAAATTGTTAGTTGTTAGTCCACCCCCCCCACCCTCAAACATAGGCATGGGTTTGTGAATAGTGTACCTAGGACTGATGATACAAGTTTGGTACACAGACATGTAAATCAGTGAATCTTTTGTCTGAACCTAGTACACACACTCATTTTCCCCAAATGAGTACTATACTAGCAAGTCCATTTACAACTTGCAGATCATATGGCCCTAGATTTCCATCCCGTACAATGACATTTGTAGCCCTGGCATTGGCGGAGGATGTGCTGCATGATTGTTAGCTGACAACTGGCAGAACTATGATGCCAAAATCATGCCAGTTGTTACCCATCTTGTAGGGTTTGGATGTGCTATGTCTGATAGAACCTTTGTAGGCTGGCTTGCCATGTACTTCCTCAGGGACAATCAATGATCTGTATGATAATAAGAGCTGTTACAAGTACAATAGATGTATTGTCTGATTTACTTCTTGTGCCATTTCACACAATGCAGTTCCTAATGTTAGTTTTTCTATTTGTCTTCACAGCTGCAAATATGACACCCATCCAGGTCAAGAAGTTTCAACGGCAGGCAATGAGGTATCAGCACATACTTCAGGTAGAGTCTGGGTACTGAAAAATGGCCTGCAGATACCGGCACGAATGGGCCTCCGGAGCCTGGAGGGCATTCCCACAAGGCGGCCCTTCTTTGCTCACCACAGCCACCACCAGCACCACCACCACTACCACCCAGGTGGCACCAACAGCAGCTGGGACCGTTCTGGCAACCACCTGAGCAAGTGCTCCAGGCCCTAGCATAGAACCACCTGCAGGGCAGCCCACAGCCATGGACACTACACGGCCCCACTCTTTCTCGGCTGGCACCCAGACCACCCCAGCTGCAGCTATTGACCCTGCTGCTTTTGTACAGATGCAGCGAAAATTGGACCGTGTCCTGCGTAAAATGAGTCGACTGCGGCAGGAGGTGAGACATGTAAACCGGCAGGTGCGGTCAATCAAGAGGACCCTCCGGAGGGCCAACCTGTAGCAGCGTTGACGGACATGATTCCCTCCCCTCCCTCCTCTTTCCTGATACTTATACTTTGTGGGTTTAGGGGGCTTATGGGGTTATTCTAACTTTGGAGGAGGTGTTAATCCGTCCCAAAAGTGACGGAAAAGTGACGGATTTACCACCAGCCGTATTACGAGTCCATTATACCCTATGGAACTCGTAATACGGCTGGTGGTATATCCGTCACTTTACCGTCATTTTCGGGACGGATTAACACTCCTCCAAAGTTAGAATAACCCCCTTAGTGTTAAATTAGTAAAGGATGTTAGTTTAGTTAGTGTTAGTGGGTGGGGGGTCCTGAATATTTCTACTGTTTCTTTTTGAGTGTGTGTGTGGGTGGGTGGGGGTATATATGTTGGGGTTCTTGTGTGTTTAAAGAAAAAAATATATATATATTTGTTTAGTATAGGATATTATGGCCCTCATTACAACCCTGGCGGACGGTGTTAAAGCGGCAGTAAGACCGCCAACAGGCCGGCGGTAAAGAATTTGCAATTACGACCGTGGCGGAAACAGCCAACAAAGACAGCCACTTTAACACTCCAACCGCCTCGGCGGTACAAACAAACAGCGCGGCGGTCAGTACCAACAGACAGGCGGAAGACAATGAACCGCACACACTATTATGACAGGCCAATCCGCCACCTTTTCCGGGACGGATTCACCGAGGATAAAAACACGGCAGAAACAGGAATTTCGAAGGGAAAACGCTCACCTCTACACACTCCACGAGGAACGAGGACACCATGGACCCGGAACTCCAAATTCTACCTGCAATAGTCTTCCTGCTCCTCTACCAGGAGCACAAATGCCGGCGGCGAAGACCACGGTGAGTACTGCAGCTATGACACAGGGGAGGGGGAGGCAAAATACAGGGACACACACATGCAACAGCCCCACCCGATCCCTCACCCAATACAACACACACACTAATACATATCTATACATTATAGTTACACACCCAAACCCCCCAGAAGAATGCAAAGACCAAAGGAAATGATTGTAACTATTGTAATCTATTAAAATACAGTACTATAAAATATATATACACTATAAACAAATATATACACCAATAATACAAGTCCAGGTATTGCACCATTTATAGTCTATGGACCACTGGGCCCAAAATGCATGGGCGAGGACCACACTCGATACCAGATCAAAACAGAGAGCACACTGCAGGGGCATCAGATAGAAATACAACAGACACCTCAGGGGGAAGCGAAGGGGGGGGCACCTCAGCCGGATGAGTGCACAATGCCAGTCTCTCAAGTCTCTCCAGTGGGTGGTTTGCCCACTGTTCCATCCTGGGGAGTGCAAAGCCACAGTCTCTCAAGTCTCTACAGTGGGTGGTTTGCCCATTGTTCAATCCTGCAGAGTGCAAAGCCACAGTTTCTCAAGTCTCTACAGTGGGTGGTTTGCCCACTGTTCAATCCTGAGGAGTGCAAAGCCACAGTCTCTCAAGTCTCTCCCGTGGGTGGTTTGCCCAGCGTTCAATCCTGGGGAGTGCAAAGCCACAGTCTCTTAAGTCTCTACAGTGGGTGGTTTTCCCACTGTTCAATCCTGGGGAGTGCAAAGCCACAGTCTCTCAAGTCTCCCAAGTGGGTGGTTTGCCCACTGTTCAATCCTGGGGAGTGCAAAGCCACAGTCTCTCAAGTTGATACAGTCTCCACTGGTTCTGGAGGGGACTGGTGCCCAGAGTGCTTCATCCTGTGAAGGACAGAGGTAGTGGATGGATGTCTCCACTGGGTCTGGAGGGGGACTGGTGCCCAGAGTGCTTCATCCTGTGAAGGACAGAGGTAGTGGATGGATGTCTCCACTGGTTCTGGAGGGGGACTGGTGCCCAGAGTGCTTCATCCTGTGAAGGACAGAGGTAATGGATGGATCTCTCCACTGGTTCTGGAGGGGGACTGGTGTCCAGAGATTCCATCACTCACCCCGTGATGGTCCCAGTTGTGTCAGTGCCCCTGCCACTCATGGGCTAGCGGTGCTTGATTTGGCGGTGCCCTGTTCAGCAGTGCTTGATTTGGCGGTGCCCTCTTCAGCGGTGCTTGAGTTGCCGGTGCCCTGTTCAGCAGTGCTTGAGTTGGCGGTGCCCTGTTCAGCGGTGCTTGATTTGGCAGTGCCCTGTTCAGTGGTGCTTGAGTTGGCGGTCCTTCATGGCCCTGCGGGGCTTGTGCTGGCGGTCCTCCATGGCCCAGCGGGGCTTGTGCTGGCGGTGGACTCCTGGGCAGCTGGACTGGGGCTGGCGATGGCCTCCTGGGCAGCTGGTCTGGGGCTGGCGGTGGCCTCCTGGGCAGCTGGGATGGGGCTGGCGGTGGCCTCCTGGGCAGCGGGGATGGGGCTGGCAGTGGCCTCCTGGGCAGCGGGGATGATGGCGGTCTTCTCCGCCGTGCTGCTCCACCCAGACTTGCCGGGTTTCTTGTGGCCCTTCCCCACCTTGGGAGGTGTCACAGCTCCCACCGGGACCCCTGGGAGCGGCTTTGGTGGCTGGAGTCCTCCCCCTCTCTCGCCGGGCACTGGCCAACTTCTGATGCTTCACAGGGGGGGGGACTGGCTGTGCTGTGGCTCCGTGCCACACTGGCTGTCCTGATGGCCGGTGCACTCCACATACCTGTGACTACAGGCACCACTGGTCCCAGAGACGTTGTGGCTGAGGTGCTAGTTCGGGACCTATGAGATGGACGGGGTGGGCGAGGTGGGGGAAAAAGGTCAAGGCTGGACAGGAAAGGTTTTTTGGACACACTGGGATGGGTAGCTGGAGGGGTTTTGGGAGTGGAGGAAGAGGTGTTGGTAGTAGGAGGTGTACGTTTGGTGACTTTGGGTGCAGGTGCATGCGCTGGAGGCTGTCGTGAGGTGGATGGCTGTTGGGTGGGTGTGTGCCTGCGTTTGTGTATCCTGGGAGGGGGCGTCACAGACACACTGGGAGAGGACACAGAGGACGTGTGAATGGTAGTGGGGTGGTGACTGCACGTGAGTGGGGTGTGCTCGTGGGTGTGCTGGTGAGGGACGTGGTGGCTGTAGAGGTAGTGCATGCAGGTGTGTGGGTAGACAAGACTGGGAGGGAGGAGGGAGACGACGAGGAGGGGGACACAGTGGAGGCAGTGGATGTTGGTGTGTCTGCATGTGTCTGATGCTTACGTGAGTGCCTGTGGGATGTGTGGTGCTTATGTTTGCCTGAGCTTCCCTTGTGTGGTGAGGTGTGTGCAGGCTGGTCTGATGGTGTACTTGGGATAGGCAGAGGTACAGGGCATTGGGTCTGGGTGGAGGAAGTTGGAGGGGGGAGGCTAGACACAGGGACAATGGCTGCCATCAGTGCTGAGGTCAGAGTTTGAAAGGCTCGGTGAAGGGCCGCCTGACCAGAATGAATGCCCTCCAGGAATGCATTAGTTTGTTGCAACTGCCTTTCCACCCTGGATGGCATTCAAAATGGTAGACTGCCCAACAGTGAGGGACCTGAGGAGGTCAATGGCCTCCTCACTGAGGGCAGCAGGGGTGACTGGGGCAGGGCCCGAGGTGCCTGGGGCGAAGGTGATGCCCACCCTCCTGGGTGAGCGAGCATGGGGCTAAGGCTGAGGGGCTGCTGGGAGGGCGGTGCTGGTGGGGGGGTGGCGGCTGTACCTGTAGATGCGGGGGGCACAGATGTTGCCGCCACCACAAGGGAGCTCCCATCAGAGGACGAGTCTGTGTCGCTGGTCTCAGCTCCTGGCCCCGCTGTGGAGCTTCCCTCACCCTCCGTCCCACTGGTGAATTCAGAGTCCGTAGTGTGGCCCTCCATGGCCATGTGGGATGCAGCTCCCTCGTGCTTCGGTGCCACTGCTCCTCTGCCTGATGATGCTAATGTACACAAGAACAGGGAGACCACAAAAAGGGGGGGGAACAGAATAAAGACATGTTGAGTGCATGGATTACCGCTACCGTTGGTGGACAAGACAGACACAGAAGCCCCCTGCACTACGCCACGCTCTTGGGCTCTACAGTGCAATTCCTGGGAAATGGCCTACAAGGCTATGGACGACATCTGCACACATAGATGAGGTGCATGAATAGCTGTACTTGGCACTCTACAGAGGTGGGGTGGGGGGCCACAGGGCCATGCCTTATGGAGGGGCCTAGCCTATGGAACTCGCCCTGGCCTAGGGAAACCCACAGCCCTCCTCACCCACCCAGACAACTCCACTGCGCGCAAAGTCAGCTGAATGAGAGTATACTCCCCCCCTTGTGTCTGCTGTGATGCCCTCAAGCGCCCATCCAACTCCGGGTAGGCCACTGCCAAGATCCTGAACATCAGGGGGGTCATGGTTCGACGGGCACCCCTCCCAGGTTGGGAGGCCATCCGCAGCTGAGCCTCCGCCGTCTTCTTGCTCCAGCGGCGAATGTCCTCCCATCTTTTCCGGCACTGGGTGCTCTGTCTGTGGTAGACCCCCAGGGTCCGGACGTCCTTGGCGATGGCACGGCAAATATCTTTCTTCTGGTGGGCGCTGACCTACATGAAATGTACAGGGGAAGAAGAGAAGTCATTACCAACTGCACCGTCAAAGTGTGTGGCCCCCATCCCTACCCTTGCCATGTGGAACATGCACCCACCGTCTTTCATGCACGCAGAACTCTGCCCCCTTCCTTCTTACATCTAGCCCTCTCCACACAGGCATAGCCCATACAACATGCTACCTATATACTTACCTGTTTGTCTGGGGGACCGTAGAGTAGCGTGAACTGGGGGAGGACCCCATCAACGAGCTTTTCCAACTCCTCCGATGTGAAGGCAGGGGCCCTTTCCCCAGACGCACGAGCCATTGTCTCTTCCAGACTATGGTCACAGCAGCACTTGTCGAAGATCAGGTATCGAGTTATTCAAGAGATAGAAAATGGCGATCGCGTCCGCGGCGGTCACGTCCGCGGCGGTGCGTACCATCACCGCCGGCGTACATCGTCATTGGCTCCTAGGACCCATAGGTTCCAATGTTAACCAATGCAGCATTGCGCCGCATCTCCGACCGCCTACCGCGACGGTGTACAACGCCAGCGCAGTTACCTCACATCCCATTGTCCCACTTTAGACGTAAGGCAGCCGCCATTTCAGGTGCCCACTTGGCCTAATTTCCAACTGCGTCACACATACCTAGGCCTAGTCTCAACACACATACAGGCCACCTTTTGTGTATGATTGGTGTTCTGTGTAAACTGTGGGTACGTACCTCTGAGTTGTTTAACTCTGTGGTCGCTGTTGTCCTTCATAGGCACCGTCCGCTGGGACATGTGAGGAGATGGCGGCATCCAACAGTGGGAATGGTTGTCTGGAGTTATCCCTACAGGTTAGTGTGTGTCTAACAGTTGTTCTTCGCCATTTGCAGGTGACTCTGGGTACCCCAACCTGTCATGGCTACTGACCCCAGTGGGGAATCCCAGGACCAGGGCAGAGGAACGCTACAATGAGGCCCACGGGCGAACTAGGAGGGTGATCGAGCGGACCTTCGGCCTCCTGAAGGCCAGGTTCAGGTGCCTCCACATGACAGGTGGATCCCTATTCTACTCACCAAAGAAGGTGTGCCAGATCATCGTGGCCTGCTGTATGCTTCACAAACTGGCTTTGCGACGACAGGTCCCTTTTCTGCAGGAGGATGGTCCAGATGGCGGTGTTGTGGCAGCTGTGGAGCCTGTGATGAGGATGAAGCAGAGGAAGAAGACGTGCAGAACAGGGACTCAGTGATCCAGCAATATTTCCAGTGAAACACTGGTGAGAATACATTCCTGCCTACTACATGTACTTTCACTCTACTACCTCTCTACTGTCTGTCGTTTTCACCCAGTGTATGGTCACTGAGTTGTCACTTTCCCCTTACGGTTTCACAGATGTGGGTCCCAACGTGTATCATCTGCTTAGATTCCTCATGGACTAGAGCTGTGTGACATAGGTAAGTTGACATTACTATTTCAAGAAAATTTGGTCACTGTAATTGCAAATACACTATTTCAAAATCACAGACAGACTCCAGATTATTTTGTGCTTTAGGTGTGTTTATTTAAATGCAAAATATTGGAGGGGGAAGTTAAATGGTGAGGGGTGATGGTGGAGGAGTGTCCAGGGTGGAGTCCAGTCTATTAGTCTCACAGGTGCATTGCCCATATGGGCATAGGAAGTGGAGCTGGGGCAGTTTAATTATGGACAGGGTGACAAAGTGGGACAGTGGGATGACAATCAGGGTGGTCTCATTTCTAGGTGGGGGTCTTGGCATCGTGCTCTGTCTTGTTCCTGGATCTCAGGGACCGTTTGCGGGGTGGTTCTCCCTCTGCAGGGGGTGGGGTGCTGGTGTGGTGGTCCTGTGGCAGGGCGTCCTGTCCACTAGCGCCAGCGGAGGTGGTGGGCAGTTCATCGTCCATGCTAGTGTGACGGGCCCCTTGGAGTGCCACAGTGTCCTCCTAGTGTTAAGTAGTTCCTTCAGCACCCCTACGATGGTGCCCAGGGTGGAGCTGATGGTTCTGAGTTCCTCCCTGAAGCCCATATACTGTTCCTCCTGCATGCGCTGGGTCTCCTGAAACTTGGCCAGTACCGTTGCCATAGTCTCCTGGGAGTGATTGTATGCTCCCATGATGGAGGAGAGGGCCTCGTGGATAGTGGGTTCCCTTGGCCTCTCCTCCCCCTGTCGCACGGCAGCCCTCCCAGTTCCCCTGTGTTCCTGGGCCTCCGTCCCCTGGACTGTGTGCCCACTGCCACTGCCCCCAGGTCCCTGTTGTTGTTGGGGTGGTGGGTTATCCTGGGTTCCCTGTAGTGGTGGACACACAGCTGATTGACGTGTCCTGGGGACGGAGGTATGGGCCCGCTGGGTGGGTGCTGTGCTGGTGTTTCCAGAGGGGGGAAGGTCTGTGGTGGTCTGTGCCTGTGTGAGGGGAACCGACTGTCCCGAGGCCCCCGATGGTCTGGGCTGGTCATCTAGATCCAGTTGGACAGAGGTGCTGTCATCACTGTGGGCCTCTTCTGTGGGTAGAGGGGACATGTCAGGACCCTCCTGTCTGGTGACGTTGGGTAGGGGTCCTGCAGGGGTGGAAAGACATGATTATTGCATCTGTGTGTGGCATGGTGTGCAATGGGTGGGTGACCGTGTACCCCAGTTCTGGCATTCCTGTGTGGGAGCTTGTGTGATGATGGTTTAGGGGGGTGTATGGCTATGTGCAGTGTGCATGCTTTGGTGATGGGTGTCCATGCTTTGTTGTTGCATGCAGGGCTTGGTGTTGGGATGTGTGGTTTGTGATATTGGTACATTTGTGAGGAGTTGGAGTGACAGGGGTGAGGGCGAGGGTGGGGGTATATGATAGCTTGCAGGTAGGGTGGGGGATGTAATAGTTAAGATTTGACTTACCAGAGTCCAATCCTCCACCTACTCCTGCGAGGCCCTCAGGATGCAGAACCGCCAAGACCTGCTCCTCCCATGTTGTTAGTTGTGGGTGAGGAGGTGGGGGTCCGCCGCCAGTCCGCTGAACCGCAAGGTGGTGTCTTGAGACCACGGATCGCACCTTCCCCCGTAGGTCGTTCCACCTTTTCCTGATGTCCTCCCGATTTCTTGGGTGTTGTCCCACTGCGTTGACCCTGTCCACTATTCTTCGCCATAGCTCCATCTTCCTTGCAATTCAGGTGTGCTGCACCTGTGATCCAAATAGCTGTGGCTCAACCCTGATGATTTCCTCCACCATGACCCTGAGCTCCTCCTCCGAGAACCTGGGGTGTCTTTGCCGTGCCATGGGGTGGTGTAGGTGATGTGTGGGGTGGTGTGTGTGATGATAAGTGTGGTGATATGTAGTGGTGTGTTGTGTGAGGTGCGTGGAAGTTGTGTGGGTGATGGTGTTATGTGCCTGTGGATGCTGTTGTACTTGCTGGTGGTGTCTCTCTGTGTGCTTCGTTCTCAATTTTTGTCATAGGGGTTTGTGGGTGATGTGGGTGTGTGTTTTATATTGTATTGGGTGTGTGGGAGTGGTGTGTGTATGTGTATCAGGTGTGTGTATTTTGAATTGTCCAATGTGGCTGTGTTTTGTAAGAGTGTGTGTATTTTGAGCGCGGCGGTGTGTACCGCCAATGGAATACCGCAGTTGAAAGACCGCTGCATGGATTCGTGTGTCGTGATAGTGTGGGCGTATTTCTGTTGGCGTGACGGTGGAGGTTTTGTTTTCGCCAGTTTATCACTGACCTTTGGTGTGGCGGACTTGTGTGGGTGTCTGAATTTCGGTGGGTTCCGAGATGTGGGTCATAATAGCTGTGGCGGAATTCCGCGGCGATGTGTTGGTGGTCCTCCATGTGTCCCGTTAAATGTGATAAGTAAGTTTAACTTAGGTTAGTTAGCGACAGTTGTGGGTAATGAGTAGTTAGAGTAGATTAGAGTAGGTAAGGCTTTTCCTCGAGTTTTCACTTGTGTTTTTATTGTTTAATTGTGACATGCTTGTAGATCAGGGCCTTGGCATGAGTGTACAGTATTTCTTTTCTATTACATTTTGGGGGTGATTCTGACCCCGGCGGTAGAAGACCGCCGGGGCCAGGGTCGGCGGGAGCACCGCCGACAGGCCGGCGGTGCCCCTCAGGGCATTCTGACCGCGGCGGTTCGGCCGCAGTCAGAAGAGGCAAACCGGCGGTCTCCCGCCGGTTTACCGCTGCCCTTAGAATCCCCCATGGCGGCGCAGCTTGCTGCGCCGCCATGGGGGATTCTGACACCCCCTACCGCCATCCTGTTCCTGGCGGTTCGGCCGCCAGGAAAAGGATGGCGGTAGGGGGTGCCGCGGGGCCCCTGGGGGCCCCTGCCGTGCCCATGCCAATGGCATGGGCACGGCAGGGGCCCCCGTAAGAGGGCCCTACTGTGTATTTCAGTGTCTGCCTAGCAGACACTGAAATACGCGACGGGTGCAAACTGCACCCGTCGCACATGCCCACTCCGCCGGCTCCATTCGGAGCCGGCTTCCTCGTGGGGAGGGGTTTCCCGCTGGGCTGGCGGGCGGCCTTCTGGCGGTCGCCCGCCAGCCCAGCGGGAAAGCCAGAATGGCCTCCGCGGTCTTTCGACCGCGGAGCGGCCATATGGCGGTTCCCTCCAGGCGGGCGGCGACTGCCGCCCGCCGGGGTCAAAATGACCCCCTTTGTGTCCTATGCTGCAAACAAATCCCAAATGAGCTGTAACATTGGCAGCTACCCCAAAGCTACCTTGCAAAGATTAGACCATTCATTGCAACCACCAACCACAGCTACTATGGATCCCAACGTGTTTTTTTAATTAAGTATGTTTTCAATGTCACATATAGTGCTTCCAGATTTATGATTGGGGACACTGTGTTATGTCTGACTGCAGTCTGATGTCCAAGGAAACCCTTATAAGGTGAGTGGTAGTAAGCTCTCTTATAGTATAGTGTACATGACTCACATAGATCATTTTTTACACTGTTCAGCATGATTATTTATTTGGATGTAAAGTCATACACCTCCATTCATGCAGTTTGGTGACTGTTCGCTTAGATTTGTGGGCAATGTTACATGTGTTAGTTTTACATGGAGGCAATGTTTTGAAGGCACTCTTTTATGGTTTAGATATCCCTTGAGGAAGCATTATTCTGTCCAACACAGCATTATGGTGTATAGTTTCTCTTTTCATCAGATATTACCCTCAGGAAGGGCAGAGTATGGTAGAGTCCAGGCCACTGTGCATAGTTATCAGCCTACATTATTTCAGGACAGTTGTATTGACAAGCTATGTAATTTGACAGAAGGCAAAATTCAGTGGTCTACTACACGGTTGATGTGCCACATTACACAGAGACAAAGTGGTTGTGTAAGTGCTATTTATTGAAAAGTGCTGTAGTGCTATATGTACATTGTACATGATTGTGAGTCCATTATAGTGACATCTTCCATTGTGATCCTACACAAGTGCTAAAGGACAATTCATTGGACATGCTGGGGTGAAGTGTCAGACAGTGCAGAGGGACAGGATTTGCCAATGAGTTAGTGAGAGACAGTCACAAGGAAGGCTGACAAGATAGACAGTGGTTTGCAGAACAGTGCTTGAGTACAGTTGTGGCAAGATTGGCATGTTACGAAGGGCACGACCTTGGTAATAGGTGGCCATGTGGCAGGGACTAGTGCTTCCAGGTACTTTTATGTGTGAAGGTGATCTGTTCCATGTCTTCATCTTCTGATGTGTGTGTTGCCTCCTCTGTCCTTGGTGGTGGTGGTTGTGAAGGGGCAACACACACCTCAGTGTGTGTAGACGTGGAGTCAGACATCCCGCTAGCTGCTACCTGTTGGGGGTCTTAAGGGCAATACTACTGCAAGGAGGATCTGCTGGTTCTTAAGGATAGCAGCCACAACATGATGGTAGGTAGCCAGGTCGGGCCTAAGGTGGTCATGATTGCATTCGTGCATGCAGTGGAAGGTTTGGGGTGCGAGGTGTTGTGGCAACTCCCTTACTGCAGTAGTGAATTCCTTTACAGTTTTTTGTAGTCCTTGCAGGATGGATATTAACACTTGCATGGCTGCTGCCTGATCTGCAGATGACATGTTGCACTAACGCATCCCCTCAAGGCTGGCTGCCATATTTTGCATCCCCACCCGCACCTCCTTGGCCAGCTCCCGCTGTACTCCGACTACAGTTCTCTCAAAGCTGGTGCCTGTGTCGTCTGAGTCCTCAGCTGTATTGGAGCTGGCAGGTCTTACAGTTGGGGCGGTAGGTGTGTCCTCTGTGATGGCTGCTTGTTCTGTGCTCCTCCTTGTGACTGAAGGTGGGGTCTGGAGGGTTCCAAGGACATCTTGGAGGGACTGGTGGCTGATGTTTGTCAGCTCATCATCCATGTTATCAGGGTAGTCCTGGACAGGCATATCCGCAGGAGATCCATCATCCTCTGCAATGAAATAGGATACAATTAGTGTGTCTGTGTTGTGGCATTTGTGATGTGATATACCTGCCTTGTGATGATTTCACATTGTGATCTTGGTTCCTGTTCATTGATCCAGACTTTCAGATGGGCATTTTCCCAGGCCTATGCCCCACCTGCATGTCACATGTATTGTAGTCAGTTATTAGACTTGTCAGCATCACATCCTCTAGGTGTTGGTTTTGGCCAAATAGTAAACTGCCACCTTCTTGTCCTACTCAACCCTCCGTCTACTTCCATTCTCATGGTGAGACCTTTCACTGGCTGTGGGTGCTATGATGGCACTAGCAGCACACTTAGCAATCTGAACCTGCCCCAGTCTCTCATCTTTCACATCCACTTATATGTAGTTTAAATGTAGCGTATACTTTGCATAGCATTGTTATGGCACAATATGGATGTCAGCTTGTGTAATGTGTAGGGGAATCTGTGGTACATTGGATTGCCCTGTTAGTCATAGCAGTGTCCTATTTCCTCCTCTGACTGTGCAGGTGTACTTCAGTGACCAGTTACATGTGTCCTCCCCCTCAATGCTGTTGTCTGAGCAGGATGTTGCACTATGACCCAGGCACAGGATGGACCCTGACATATGCAGCATGGGTTTGACATTAGTGCTGTGTAGCTCCTAATGTTGATGACATTGGCTGATGTTTGCGGCAACTATGGGCATTAACATTTGACAGGAATGGAACACTTGTCTTGTTTCAGGGGATTGTTAACGTTGACATCCTAAACCCTCTAATTTAGGTGTGTATGATCCATAGGGACGTTACTGCCATTGACTACTTGAGCTGCACAAACAGCGGAGGTGGTAGTGGCAACTGTTGTCAATGTTACATTCCAGTTGTCGGTATGGCTAGAGGTTGTTAATTGTGCCCTAGTTAATGTAGGGGGTATGGTGGCTGACGTGTGACGGGATATCAGTTTGATGTTGTGCCCTTCCCTCCTGGCGTGGTTTTACCTTTGCTACATCGTTGGCATGGCAGCATACCCCCATGGAAATGTTAATGGTGTTGTGTTATGGTGTGCCCCAGCTTTTCTCTGTACAGGCCATGCCCTCGTGCCGTACCCCTTTACCCATGCCACTCCATGTATATGATGACTTACATGCATTGTGTAGTCGGTATTCCCCCACCGGTTGCAGTTAACATTAGTGCATTTTAGTTTCCCATGCGACTTACCCTGCGTGTGTGTTGTCTCCTGGTAGTCTGCACTGTCCTGTCCTTGAATCCCTGTGACAATCTCCTCAGGGATGATTGCTGCAACCATTTCCTCCATGTGGTCCAGGGGCTCCTGGTGTGCTGGACTCCCACCTCCAGTCTGCAGTGCTGCCTTCATGTTCCTTGCCATTTTTTCCTTGGTCCTGCACTTGCAGTCATGCCAGCGTTTCTTGCACTCGATGACTGTTTTGCGTACTTCTGCCACACTGTTAATCTTGTCAACAATTTGTTGCCATATTGCCTCTCTCCTACTGATTGGCAACTTTGAGGTGACAAACAGTTGGAGCTGGCAACACTTTCTTTTCTTCTTCTCCCTGTCCTGGTTCTTGTGTGGGTCATCTTGGCTGGTTCCTGGTCTGTTGTCATCTTCCTGGGGTCTGTACAGGCATCTGGAATCCATTTTGGCTATCCTATCCTGAAATGGCTGTGTTTGCGGGGAATATTGACGCTATTGCTTCAAAAAACGCTGCATATTCGGTTTGCGGTGTCGTAAATTGGCTCACAGTCATTTCCGCCGCGTTAACGTCGTTTTCCTTTACGACGTGACGCCGCAGTGTGCGTAAAAAAAAATGACTTACACCTGTGGTTTGCACTGCCGTGCGTCAAAGTACAAATTTGATGCCCGCACGGCGCATAGTAATGGCGTTATCCGGCGGTAATATTTTTGACGCAAAACTGCGTCGCACAGTTTTGCGTAAAAAGTATAAATATGGGCCTTAGTGCCTTATTTATCCTCCTGTGCAATAATGGTTCACAGGAGGGCCTAAATGATGGTGCTAAGCCTGCTTAGCACCATAATTTAACGCCTGGGTCAGGGCAGACATTAGGGGACCTGTGGACCCATTCCCATGGCCGAACACCATGGAAAGAGCCCACAGGTGCTTACCCCAGGAATACCCCCACCCACACCAGATGGACACAAGAGGGTGGGGGGACCCTATCCCAGGTAAGTAGGGTAAGTAGAGGTAAATATTTTAAATTTAGTTTTAAAGTGCCATAGGGGCCCTGAAATGGGTCCCCCTACATGGCACTTGGTGCAATGGCCATGCCCAGGGGACCCTTGCCCCCTGGGTGGGCCATTGGAGTGATGAGCATGACTCCTGTCTTTTACAAGACAGGAGTCATGTGGTATGGATGGTTTTGTGTTAAGCTAGGCTGGTTAGAGGCATTTTTGTGCCTCTAACCAGCCTATTGTCATTTTTTGGTGCAAAACCCCCTTCCTCTATACCACCACCCCCACCCAGCTAACGTCATTTCCCCAGACGTTAGCCCACCCTTTACGCCAGCTTGCGGGATTCCATATATTTGTACAAATTAATTGTTTAATGTGAAATAGATGTGATGTGAAATATCAATCATGTTATTTTCCGTATATCACACAAGGAAAACGGACGTCACATTGAAAATATGTAATCTGTACAAAAATATACATTTTCTCTTTCAAGAGACATTGAAAGCATAAACAAAATGAAAAGATTTTGTTCATGACCGGGTAGAAGCCAACTATGCAACCATACCAGGCCTCATCCAACTCCCTCTCCTCCGTCTTTCTGACCTTTATCCTGCTTCCTTGGAGACTCAGGATGTTCGAAACAATGTGAAACATTAGCCTATGAAACAAACATTGATTAGTTTTATGAGCTCATTAGGGGTGATTAACCTTTCAAAAGTGTATTGGTTACATTTTAAAATATGATGAAACTGGAGGATGCTCAGATTTTTCTAAAGGCCAAATTATACATATTGAAGCCTGTGCTGAAATTTACAATGTAAATGATGAAGGCTGTACTCCTATGGTCAAGTTTAACAATAGCTCCCTATTTGAATATTATTCATTCTCTTTTTTATGAGAAAACATAAATTGGTAAAGTCAGTAAGACTAGCCTTAGCAAGATTTTGTGACTGTTATTTGTTATGTTTTATTACTAACATATGGCATGAAAAAGAAAAGAAAATTTACTGCTGGTTAACCCGCAATTTTATACTTGCAAAAAAATTTGTAATCTTTAAAAACAGTAAACATTGCATCCAAATCAATATATTAATGTTACGATATGGGTGCAGTTTAGCAGGCATTTCTAATTCGACAAGGTATGGAATTCCTTTGTTTTTTTTCATCTGCGTCACAGGCAAATAGTATTGTTACTGATGCAAATAACATTTTCTAGTGGCTTTGAATCCTATATCATTAAGACCTAACTTCCACATACTCTTGACAATAAAAAGATAAAGAACAGAAAGAAAGATGCATTGACGAATAGAGTTTTTGTCCACCTGCTCTGGCACCAAAGTGCATTTCATTTTTAGGGAGATATGCATATGAGACGAAGAAAAATGCAGTTAGGACCGTATTTATGGAAAGTTTGTGCCACCTTAGCATCATTTCTATTTCACGCAAAAGCGGCGATAACTTAACTCCATATTGATATTTTGACGCTAGACTTGTCTAGCGTGAAAATATCAGAGTTAGTGTAATTTTTTTGGAAGCGCCAACCCACCTTGCAATGAGTTGCAACAATGATATGCAAGGTAGGCATTCCCTTCCAAAAAATTACGCTAGCCCCCCAGCACCATGTTAAACTCCCTATGCGAAAACGATGCACACCAAGGAAGCAGACCCAAAAAATTACGCTAAGGCGTCCAATTTTAACACCTGGTCAGACCAGGTGTTAAAGTGATGTTAGGCACATTTCTATAGGGAAACACCATGGAGTCCACCATGGTGTCACTATTTTGGGCACATAGAGGCCCACTCCAACCCCCAGCATCACCACCACCCACACCACAGGGACACTACAAGTAGAGGGAGCCCATCCCAAGTAAGTATACATGCTTAACTGTTGTGTGCCGGGGACACTTACATGGGGCCCCCTGGCTGGCACTGGTTCTGTTGGGGTTCTCCTAGGGACACTAGCCCCCTGTGGGGGACATTGTGGTTGTGGTAGTGTCTCCTGTATATTCTTCATTTTTGGCGGCTTGTGAGACCACAAAAAATGACACTAGGCTGACTAGCGGCAAAATTTGTGCCGCTAATCAGTCTAGGGTAATTTTTGGCCCACTGGCACCATCTTTTCTAATGCCATTCATCACTGGCTAGCATTATTTTCTATGATGCTAACTATTCCTTAGCACCAATGGGCATCATTTTTTAAATATGGAGTATGGATGGCGCTAGAGACTGACTGAGCTTGCGTTAGATTTTTTGATGTGCATCACTTTTCATACCTAAAACAGTTTCAATTGCTAAAGTTACAACAGAAAAAGGGGTTTTATATATAATTTTCAGGTATTTATTTCAAGAATCTCACTTTTCCATCATGTGGAGGACATCAGCCTTCTTGGAATCACCTCTATGTTCCCATCAAGCCAACTGCTCCTTTTAGATTGCCATATGATCATCCTATTATTCATTCCAATTGATTTTCATGTGCTTTACAAAACATATAACTTTGAACTAGTAGTTTTGTAGAGCTGAGCAATACACCATTGTCCTATTATGCATTAGTTATGTTATGCAGATTTGTAGAGTGCACTATCACCCAGGAGGGTATCCTGGTGCTGAGAGGGGTTAGTTTAGCCACACTTATGGCCTAGTGAGACTACTCAAAAGCCAGGCCTTCAGCTTATTGTGGAATTCAAGCAGTGGGGAGGAGGCTCTTATGTGTAGTGGCAAGCAAATTCATGCTTCAAGAGCAATGTAGGAGAAGGCTTGCCTGATGGATCTGGTTTTCCATACACATGGGTTGTATGTAAATAGGAGTCTAGATGAACGGAGGTGTCTTGATGGTCTGTGAAAGCAAATGTGATTGTTGCTGTATAATGGGGCCAGTGTTATGTAGTACCTTGAAAGTGTGGGTGAGGAATTTGAATTGTAGTCTTTTGCATATGGGGTGCCAGTGGAGCTCATTCAGGTGTGGTGTAATGTGAGTGCAGCATAGTGTAGGAGGCTGGCCTAGCTTATAGTGGGTAACTAATGGTACTTACACCTTGTGCCAGGTCCAGTTATCCCTTATTAGTAGATCAGTATTGTTCTAGCAGCTTAGGCTGATAGAGGTAGCTATAGCAGAGCATCTTAGGCTGAACTAGGAGACATGCAAAGCTTCTACTATACCACTTATATCATACAGCACTATATCATAAGAATAACAATACTCAGAGTTACTAAAAATAAAGGTACTTTATTTTAGTGACGATGTGCCAAAACTATCTCAGAGGATATACTCACTTAGGAGGTAGGTAAAATACACAAAATATACACACAAACCAAAATCAGGTAAGTAAACAGTTAGAAAAGTAGTGCAAACACTGTAGAATACAATAGGATGCAATAGGCCTAGGGCAATAAAAACCATATACTAAGAAAGTAGAATGCGAACCACTTAGGGACCCCAGGCCTAGTGTAGTGTGTAGAGGGTCGCTGGGAGTGTAAGAAAACACTAAAGGTGTCTAAGATACCCAACCCCAAGACCCTGAAAAGTAGGAGTAAAGTGACCCTACTTCCCCAGAAACACACTAAAGTCGTGATAGGACATTCTCCAAAGACTACAACTGACTGCAAAGCAATGAAGACAGATTCCTGGACCTGAGGACATGTAAAGGAAGGGGACCAAGTCCAAGAGTCACGAAAGTGTCCAGGGGGGGCAGGAGCCCACTAAACCCTGGATGAAGGTGCAAAAAAGGCTGCCTCAGAGTAGAAGAAGCTGAACATTCTGTAATAATGGAAGATGTCAGGAACTTCTCCTTTACACAGAAGATGTCCCACGGAATGCTGGAGGAGGGAGAGTTGTTTCCCTGCAGAAAGACCGCAAACAAGTCTTGCTAGCTGAAAAGGTTGCATTTGAAGAAACTGGGTGCTGGCTGGGCCCAGGAAGGAACCGGAGGTCGACCCTTGGAGGAGGAGACAGAAGGGGCGCTCAGCAACACATAGAGCCCTCGCAGAAGAAGGCAGCACCCAAAGAAGTACTTGAACATGGGTTCAAGAAAACTGAGCACAGCGGTTGTCTCAACACTACACAGAAGGGTCCCACGAAGCTGGTGGTCAACTCAGCGAGTTGAGCAATGCAGGACAGAGTGTGGGGGACCTTGGCTGTGCTGTGCACGAAGGATTCCTTGCAAAAGTGCACAGAAGCCATAGCAGCTGCAGTTCACGCAGTACACAGGATTACTGTCTGGCGTAGGGAGGCAAGAACTTACCTCCACCAAATTTTGAAAAAGATGGACCACTGGACTGTCAGGGTCACTTGGATTCAGCTCTTGTGTTCCAGGGACCATGCTCATACCAATGAGAGGGGACCCAGAAGACCAGTGAAGCAGAGTTTTGGTGCCTGCGTTAGCAGGGGGAAGATTCCGTTGTCCCACAGGAGATTTCTTCATGGCTTCCAGTGCAGGGTGAAGGCAGACAGCCCGCAAAGCATGCACCCTCAGGAAACAGTCGAGAAAGCCGGCAGGTTTAGGCGTTACAATGTCGCTGGTAGTCTTCTTGCTACTTTGTTGCAGTTTTGCAGGCGTCCTGGAGCAGTCAGCGGTCGATCCTTGGCAGAAGTCGAAGAGGGAGATGCAGAGGAACTCTGGTGAGCTCTTGCATTTGTTATCTGAAGAGAAGCCCACAGGAGAGACCCTAAATAGCCCTCAGAAGAGGATTGGCCACCTAGTCAGGTAAACAACTATTAGGAGGGGTCTCTGATGTCACATGGTGGCACTGGCCACTCAGAGGCCTCCATTGTGCCCTCACAATTTCTGGATTCAAGATGGCAGAGGTCGGGGACACCCTGGAGGAGCTCTGGCCACCACCCCTGGGGTGGTGATGGACAGGGGAGTGGTCACTCCCCTTTCCTTTGACCAGTTTCGCACCAGAGCAGGGGCTGGAGGATCCCTGAACCGGTGTAGACTGGTATAAGCAAGGAGGGTACCATCTGTGCCCTTCAAAGCATTTCCAGAGGCCAGGAGAGGCTGCTCATCTCAGGCCCTGAACACCTATTTCCAAAGAGAGAGGGTGTAACACCCTCTCTCAGAGGAAATCCTTTGTTCTGCCTTCCTGGGACTGAGCTGCCCAGACCCCAGGAGGGCAGAAGCCTGTCTGTGGGTTGGCAGGGGCAGTAGCTGCAGTGAAAACCCCAGAGAGGTCATTTGGCAGTACACGGGGTCTATGCTGGAGCCCTGGGGATGCATGGGATTGGCACCCCAATACCAGATTGGCATTGGGGGACAATTCCATGATCTTAGACATGTTACATGGCCATATTCGGAGTTACCATTGTGAAGCTAGACATAGGTATTGACCTATATGTAGTGCACTTGTGTAATGATGTCCCTGCACTCACATAGTCCGGGGAAATTGACCTGAACTATGTGGGGGCACCCTGGCTAGTGCCAGGGTGCCCTCACACTTAGTAACTTTGCACCTAACCTTCACCAAGTGAGGGTTAGACATATAGGTGACTGACAAGTTACTTAAGTGCAGTGTAAAATGGCTGTGAAATAACGTGGATGTTATTTCACTCGGGCTGCAGTGGCAATCCTGTGTAAGAATTGTCTGAGTTCCCTATGGGTGGCAAAGGAAATGCTGCTGCCCATAGGGATCTCCTGGAACCCCAATACCCTGGGTACCTAGGTAACATATACTAGGGAATTACAAGGGTGTTCCAGTGTGCCATTTACAATTGGTAAAAATGGTCATAGCCTGCAGTGACACTTTTAAAGGCAGAGAGAGCATAAGCACTGAGGTTATGATTAGCAGAGCCTCAGTGACACAGTTAGGCACTACACAGGGAACACACATTCAGGCCACAATGCAGGATCCCAGTGAGACAGGCAAAAACAAACTGACACACAAGTAAAAATGGGGGTAACATGCCAGGCAAGATGGTACTTTCCTACACATAAGAGATTTAGAGTGATTCTAGCCTCTGAGTTCTGAATGGTCTGCAGCCTTCTGGTGAGTTTTTAGTTGATCCTTGCATAGAGGGTGTTCCCGAAGTCCAGGTAGCTTGTGACAAGGGAGTACATGATGGTTTTCACGGTGCTAGTTGGGAGCCATTTGAAAAACTTCTTCAGTATCTTCAGGTTATAGAAGCATGAGGTAGTGATGGCATTGACTTGGGTGTTCATGTCAAGTGTCCTGTTGTTGACTATCCAGAGCTTCTGGGCGGTATGGGTCCTACCACTGTTGGCCACCAGGTGGAGTCCCACGGTGAAGTTCTCTTCCCAATGATTTTGGTCATGTCCATGTTCAGCTTCAGGCGGTCTTCATCCAGTGGGCTATTTTAGCCATGCAGGTATTGGACTTGATCTGGATACTGGGTGTCTTGTCTTGAGAGAATGAGCTGGGCGTTGTCAGCATAGGAGAGGACATTGGTGTCTTGAGAGCAGACGATGTTGGCTAGAAGGTCGCATTGAAGAGGGTCGGGCTTCTAGAGGATTTCTGCATATTAGGTAATGAGCATCCAGATGTATTGTGCCAAGTTCACTAATAGGGTCTTTTCAGTCAGTGAGAAACTGATCCATTGGAGTGATTGTCCTTGGATTCCATGTTATGTAGGCATTGAATTAGGCTGGGGTGGGAGACCATGTCAAAAGCTGCAGAGAGGTCAAGCAGTATGAGTGCTTTCATATCTTGTCTGTCCAGAGACATGGAGTTCCGGAGTTGATGTTCAATGAGGTATTCGGTGAGGCATCTGTTAATGATTTCCTCTAAGACCTTGGCTGAGAATGCTAGCAGGGAGATCTGTGAGTAGCTACTGAGCACTGAAGGATATCTTCAGCAATGCGAGGACAGTTGCATGTAGCTAAGCATCTGGGAAAGTTGCTGAAGAGGTGGAGGCATTCAGAATGAATGTGAGCATCTGTAGGAGGCAGGCCTGGCTTATAGTGGGAACCTGAGGGTACATACACCTTGTGCCAGGTCCAGTAATCCCTTATTAGTAGATTAATGGTGTTCTACCAGCTTAGGCTGATAGAGGTAGCTATAGCAGAGCAGCTTAGGCTGAACTAGGAGACATGCAAAGCTCCCACTATACCACTTATATCATAGGTATTATATCATAAGAAACACAATACGCAGAGTTACTAAAAATAAAGGTGCTTTATTTTAGTGACAATATGCTAAAAATATCTCAGAGGATATACTCCCTTAGGAGGTAAGTAAAATACACAAAATATACACACAAACCAAAATCAGGTAAATAAACAGTTAGAAAAGTAGTGCAAACACTGTAGAATGCAATGGGATGCAATGGGCCTAGGGGCAACACAAACCATATACTAAGAAAGTGGAATGCGATCCACTTAGGGACCCCAGGCCTAGTGTTGTCTATAGAGTGTCACTGGGAGTGTAAGAAAACACTAAGGGTGTCCAAGATACCCCACCCCAAGACCCTGAAAAGTAGGAGTAAAATGACCCTACTTCCCCAGAAACACACTAAAGTCATGATAGGAGATTCTGCAAAGACCACAACCGACTGCAAAGCACTGAAGACAGATTCCTGGACCTGGAGCCTGTAAAGGAAGGGCACAAACTCCAAGAGTCACTAAAGTGTCCGGGGGGGCAGGAGCACACTAAACCCCGGATGAAGGTGCAAAATGGCTGCCTCTGGATGGAAGAAGCTGAAGATTCTGCAACAACAGAAGATGCCAGAAACTTCTCCTTTGCACAGAAGATGTCCCACGGAATGCTGGAGGATGCAGAGTTGTTTCTATGCAGAGAGACCTCAAATAGGCCTTGCTAGCTGCAAAGGTCATGATTGAAAAAAATGTGTGCTGCCCGGGCCCAGGAAGGACCAGGAGGTCACCACTTGGAAGAGGAGACAGAGGTGGCCCTCAGCTACACAGAGAGCCCATGCACAAGAAGGCAGCACCCGCAGAAGTACTTGAACATGGGTTCAAGAAAACTGAGCATGGCAGTCATCTCAACACTACAAAGGAGGGTCCCACGAAGCCGGTGGCCAACTTAGTGAGTTGAGCAATGCAGGACAGAGTGCTGGGGACCTGGTCTGTACTATGTATGAAGGATTCCTTGCAAATGTGCACAGAAGCCCTAGCAGCTGCAGTTCACGCAGTACACAGGATTACTCTCTGGCGTTGGGAGGCAAGGACTTACCTCCACCAAATTTGGAAAGATGGACCATTGGACTGTCAGGGTCACTTGGATCCAGCTCCTGTGTTCCAGGGGCCATGCTCGTCATGATGAAAGAGGACGCAGAGGACCAGTGAAGCAGAAGTTTTGTGCCTGCTGGAGCAGGGGGAAGATTCCATCGACCCACAGGAGATTTCTTCTTGGCTACCAGTGCAGGGTGAAGACAGACAGCCATCAGAGCATGCACCACCAGGAAACATTCGAGAAAGCCGGCAGCATTAGGCGTTACAATGTCGCTGGTAGTCTTCTTGCTACTTTGTTGCAGTTTTGCAGGTGTCCTGGAGCAGTCAGCGGTCGATCCTTGGCAGAATTTGAAGAGGGAGGTGCAGAGGAACTCTGGTGAATTCTTGCACATCGTTATCTGAAGAGAAGCCCACTCAGAGACCCTAAATAGCCCACAGAGGAGGATTGGCCACCTAGTCAGGTAAGCACCTATCAAGAGGTGTCTCTGACGTCACCTGCTGGCACTGGCCACTCAGAGGCCTCCATTGTGCCCTCACACCTCTGCATTCAAGAATGCAGAGGTCTGGGACACACTGGAGGAGCTCTGGGCACCACCCCTGTGGTGGTGATGGACAGGGGTGTGGTCACTCCCCTTTCCTTTGTCCAGTTTTGCGCCAGAGTAGGGGCTGGGGGATCCCTGCACCAGTCTAGACTGGTTTATGCAAGGAGGGCATCATCTGTACCCTTCAAAGAATTTCCAGAGGCCAGTAGAGGCTACTCCTCTCAGGCCCTTAACACCTATTTCCAAAGGGAGAGGGTGTAACACCCTCTGTCAGAGGTAATCCTTTATTCTGCCTTCCTGGGACTGGGCTGCCCAGACCCCAGGAGGGCAGAAGCCTGTCTGTGGGTTGTCAGCAGCGGTTGCTGCAGTGAAAACCCCAGAGAGCTGGCTCCATGCTGGAGCCCCGGGGATTCATGGGATTGGCACCCCAATACCACATTTGGCATGGTGGGTCAATTCCATGATCTTAGACTTGTTACATGGCCATATTCGGAGTAACCATTGTGAAGTGCCAGGGTGCCCTCACACTTAGTAACTTTTCACCTAACATTCACCAAGTGAGGGTTAGATATATAGGTGACTTATAAGTTACTTAAGTTCAGTGTAAAATGGCTGTGAAATTACGTGGATGTTATTTCACTCAAGCTGCAGTGGCAGTCCTGTGTAAGAATTGTCTGAGCTCCCTATGGGTGGCAAAAAAAATTCTGCAGCCCATAGGGATCTCCTGGAACCCCGATACCCTGGGTACCTACTTACCATATACTAGGGAATTATAAGGGTGTTCCAGTGTGCCAATCAGAATTGATATAAATGGTCAATAGCCTGCAGTGACAATTTTAAAGGCAGAGAGAGCATTAGCACTGAGGTTCTGTTTACCAGCGCCTCACTGACACAGTTATGCACCACACAGGGAACACATTCAGGCCACAACTATGAGCAATGGGGTCCTGGCTAGCAGGATCCCAGTGAGACAGGCAAAAACAAACTGACACCCAAGTAAAAATGGGGGTAACATACCAGGCAAGATGGTACTTTCCTACAGCATGGTGCTAATGGGTTGCCGTCCTCTGGGGTAAACAGAGTGGGGGCGGGGTCTGATGGAGCCACTGAGTGGATGAAGTTGATGGTGGCAGCAGTTTCCTCTGGGTTGCTGATGTGTCATGAGGTTAGCAATGGTTCTTCGGTGCAGGCATCAATGGAGTCCACCAGAGCAATACATTTGGAGGTCTGGTTAATTTGTCAGTAGCATCCCAAGGCAGATTTGAAAGTGCTCCTGACTGCATTGTTCCAGCTCCATTCACACCCCAGTGTCTGCAGTGTTGTTTCATCAGTCTAATTTCCTGCATGTATCAATTGGCATGAGATCTAGATCCTTCTGCATTTCTTTGTTTGAGGGGGTCCAAAGAGTGAGCTCACAAGATGATCCAAATTCTTGATGGCTTTGGAGAGGCTGTTGCTGTGTTTGGTCGGTGTGTGTTGAGACCACTTAGGGTCTGTGAGACCACAGAAGCATGGACACATGAACTACCCTTGATGTTTATATGGGACAACTGGGTCAAACTGAAATAATGTGAAAAACATGGTCAAACTGGTGAACCAAAAGAAGCCCTGGCAAAAATGCTGAAACAGCCCTGCTCTTTTTGTTTCCTGATGTAATTTCTCTCTTTCTACTCATCCGATTACAATCTTTCTTTGTCGCTCTCCGCCCTCTCCTATAAATTTCTCCCTACCTTCTCTCTCTGTTACTCTCTTCGTCTCTCTTTTGAAGTTTCCTATGTCTGCTTCAATTGGCTACTTACACTTAAATAGCCAGTGTCCTGCCTCCGCACAAAGGGCTGCATGCTCCCTGTACTTAGTCTGGAACCAGGGCAGGGAAAGCAGGGCATTTATGCTCATCAAAAGCATGCCTCTAGAAGCTTCTTCCCACTTCAAAGGTACACTTCTGTATAAAAGAAGGACCTCAGACACCTAAACTTCTGGAAATGTTGATACTCTGCAAGGAAGTGGAACAGCTGTGCAGCTACAAGGACGGCCACTCTACTGGGCTGCTGCTCTCAAGGAACTGCTGCCCTGCTGTGCAGACCTGGTGCCTGCTGCCCTTTTGACTGGAGAAGAAGAAATTAACGTGCAACTTCATCTTGAATCCAGGTCCCTATAGTGGCTCAAAGGGCTAGTCTTCTGGCTTCCTGATCTGAGCCTCAAGGACACAAAAAGCCCCCCAACCTGCTCCTAGACCCAACTGTAGTGACTTCCTGACCCCAAAATGGTGCATTTCAGGCCCTCAACCCTTGGTGTAGCTTACAGGATCTTAAAATCAAGCTTTTGGGCTCTTCAGAATGATGAATGGGCCTGTTCACACCTGAATGTCACCACTCACACCAAAGTTCAGTGTGAGTACCCAATAGTCCTCCTCTTCGCAGAGCAAGCATCGATCACCAGTGGAAAAATGCCAATGCAAAGCACCACCCCGCTCGTCAGCAACACTCTCCCTGCTCTTCATGCCCCACCCCGACCGTTAGCCACAACGCTCTCCTTGTTCCTCACGACCTTCTCCAATGCAAGCACGACTCTTGGCCCAAAATCTGAGAAGGTAAACTTTCAGAAGGACTAATATAGGACTCTATCTGACACGCCTCCTTTGTGGTCGACCTAAACTTTTGACTTTGACGCAGTAGGATGTGACCAGATGGCCGCAGTTGGTGCTTTATGCTTTTAGGCATTATTTTACACTTTATTCTGTAAAAATTCCTAACTCAGTTTCTATTTATTTCATTTTGTTTTAATTTCATCTTGGTTTATTTGTTAAATGGTGCTCCATTGTTCTAACCTGGTGTTCTGCTTTCCTTCTCTTATCTAATGACCGAGCTTACAGAACCTTTCTGAAATGCACTTCTGAGTTTAAAGAAGTCATTTATTGTTATTATTACTTCACCACGAGGTTCCTGAGAGACAACATTTGTAGATTGGCAGCACACGTTCAAAAGTAGTTGCAGCAATGAAAGCAAAATATATCAAAGTACTTCTTAGTTGCAATGTACACAGCAAATACATGTGATTATATTATAGCATAACTTCAAAGCAAAACATAAAAGTCAAATTGCATCACCGTAGAGCCTATAACTTAGCTTAATATTTCTGGAACCTGCAAGTTGATGACTCCGGTTCAACTGCGAGAAAGAGATTTTCTACCCAAACGGGAGAAAGGCAACTGATGTCTCCGTTCCTGTCTGAAGTCAAGATAGTTTCAATCTAACTAACTCTGCCGTTGCCCAGAGCCATCGTTCCAAAAACATGCCCCCTTCTCTCAGACCCGGGAAAACTAAGCAAGCCTTTGGAGACTGGCCAGATCTCCTAGACCCCTCCTCTTCCCAAGGCTGAGCAGAAAGGAAAACACCAAATGTACTCTCTCTTATCAGCTATAGTCTGGTGTGAAAAACACAGCTTGGTCTATCATGTGGAAAAACACAGCTTGGAAAAACACAGCTCATCTGCAATGTCTCAACTGCAATGTCTAACTCCACGTTAAAGCCAATAGGCAGCTAACCTAAATATCAAATGTAATGTCAGCTAAACTGGACACAACATGTAATGTGCTACTGGTGAACATGAAGCAACTAATATGCGCAGTGGTGAAACACAAAGTCATTGGTCAAACACAATTAATAGCATCACATTCCACCCTATGACCACTGAATTTTTGTTTACATACATCTTATTTCAAACAAAAACAACTCCAATCTGTATAAATGAATCAGATTATTGTCTAGTTATCAGCATAATTTAGATTTCTCCTTGGTAATATGCTGCAATCACTCCCCCTAAAACCTGATCAATTTGCCATATCTGTCCTGGTAACTTTCCTCTCTCCAACTGATCTTTGACTGTTTGTGGGACAGATTGCTCTTGTGCGTGCTGCACAGTTTTTATCAAATCTAGGGGAATGCGCATCTCTCTCATCTCTGCCCACCTGTAAGCGGCTTTTTCTCCCAGATGTCTACATTTCTGGTACACCCACTTAGCCATCCCCACTAAGTCAGAATTCTGGATGGACACTTCTGTACTTTTCTCTTTAACATCTGCAAGGGAATTGAACCAGTTATGTACAAACCATGTGGAAAACCAAACGGCTAAACCATTGGCAGTGAACCAAGAATCAGTGTAAAAATGACACATCTCAAGCAGCTCTTGCTTTAAAGTCTGACACACATTGTACGACTCTGTTCCTTCTCCTGTGCTAGACAACAACTCTTCAGTCAATGAATCATTAGTCAAACAAACATGCTTTTTATCCTCAGGGGACACAAATTCAAATGGTGCACTCAATTTCACTTGTGACTCTTTTACCTGTGGTACTCCCTGCACCCTCTCCATATCCTGAAAAGGGGCTGTTCATGTAGGGCTGCAGTGACTCTAGTCCTGTCTTGCATGTACCAGATCCAGTGTATGATACTAGCCTCCTGTGCCTGTCCTAAACTGTGAGATTTAGGTGAACTCATCACCCACTGATAACAAGTCAAAAGATTACTCCAAAGTTCCAGGGGCAATCTTGTCCTCCCCTGTTCCTGATTTACATGTAAATCAGTGTTTCCCTCTTGCACTACGCAGAAGCCTAAAGTCTGAATTATTTCATTTGCCAAATCAAAAGCACGCAGCTGCTCATGTTTTTTCGTATTTCACTCAGATGAGGGCTATACTGTTTCTAAAAATCAAACATGCTCATGAAACTCGGTGTCTCTTGCTTAGTGCAAACAGTAAGAAGCTCTAAAATCTTTTGTTTTACTTGTGACAACATCTGTCTATTTTCTGGGTTCCACTGAATTCCCAGTAACTGCACATTTTGCGACAGTACTTCTGCCTTGTCCGAATTAATTTTACTTTGCAAAAGCGGTTTGTAAAGAACATTCTGAGCTCTGTTCTCAGTGTTATCTGTTGAGGAATGCTCTTCAGCTGCCAAAAACTGTGGGGTGTTTTGCTCACACTGAGGCTCAGACTGGCCCAGAGCTGTTTTAACCCCCTCATTACTGGAATGACAAAAAGCCAGATTCTTCTAAAACAGTAGTTTCATAGATTTCAGCATTATCTTGCATTAATGTGTTCTGGCTAATTTGCTCACGTAAATTCTTATTTTCATGTTCTAACTGCCTACATCTCTCCTGCATTTTTCTGTAAGCAGATAAAAGTATCCAAACCCTTCTGTCAAGAACAAAAGGAACATTATTTCTTTCAAAAGGCACATTTTCTAAATATGCTTTATCACAGCACTCATCCCAAGACTCACACAGTCCTGATGAACAAGAAAACATGTTTCTCACAGCACCATAAGGCAGTTTAACCTCACATGCATTTTCAAACATGGTCTGCCGTGCTTCTTTAATTCTCTAAACAACAAAAAACAATTACACTTTTAAATCGTGCACTTCCAAACTCCAATTTGACTCTCAAAACTGACGACTTCACCAAAATGTTCTGCTTTCCTTCTCTTATCTCATGACCGAGCTTACAGAACCTCTCTGGAATGCACTTCTGAGTTTAAAGAAGACATTTATTATTATTATTACTTCACCACGAGGTTCCTGAGAGACGAAATTAGTAGATTAGTAGCACACGTTCAAAAGTAGTCGCAGCAATGAAAGCAAAATATATCAAAGTACTTCTCAGTTGCAATGTACACAGCAAATACATGTGATTATATCATAGCATAACTTCAAAGTAAAGCATAAAAGTCAGAATTGCATCACCGTAGGGCTTATAGCTCAGCTTCATCTCTCTGGGACCTGCAAGTTGATGACTCCGGTTCAACTGCGAGAAAGAGATTTTCTACCCAAACGGGAGACAGGCAACTGACGTCTCCGTTCCTGTCTGAAGTCAAGATAGTTTCAATCTAACTAACTCTGCCGTTGCCCAGAGCCATCGTTCAAAAAAGGTGCCCCCTCCTCTCAGACTCGGGAAAACTAAGCAAGCCTTTGGAGACTGGCCAGATCTCCTAGAACCCTCCTCTTCCCAAGGCTGAGCAGAAAGGAAAACACCAAGGGGGTTATTCTAACTTTGGAGGAGTGTTAATCCGTCCCAAAAGTGACGGTAAAGTGACGGATATACCACCAGCCGTATTACGAGTTCCATAGGATATAATGGACTCGTAATACGGCTGGTGGTAAATCCGTCACTTTTCCGTCACTTTTGGGACGGATTAACACCTCCTCCAAAGTTAGAATAACCCCCCAAATGTACTCTCTCTTATCAGCTATAGTCTGGTGTGAAAAACACAGCTTGGTCTATCATGTGGTAAAACACAGCTTGGAAAAACACAGCTCATCTGCAATGTCTAACTCCACGTTAAAGCCAATAGGCAGCTAACCTGAATTTCAAATGTAATGTCTAATGCCATGTCAAAGCCAATAGGCAGCTAAACTGAATACAGAATGTAATGTCTAATGCCATGTCAAAGCCAATAGGCAGCTAACCTGAATACCAAATGTAATGTCTAATGCCACGTTAAAGCCAATAGGCAGCTAAACTGGACACAACATGTAATGTGCTACTGGTGAACGTTGAGCAACTAATATGCGCAGTGGTGAAACACAAAGTCATTGGTCAAACACAATTAATAGCATCACACCTGGTGTGGGATGCTTTCTCTGTGGTGCTTTCACTCTTTTACTGTTTGAAGTGTTGCACAATTACTTTACACATTGTCTCTAAGTTTAGCATTGCTGCTCTGTGCCAAGCTACCAAGAGGTTGAGCACAGGTTACTTTGGGGTTGCCTGTGCTTTACATTGACAGGGATTGTGCACACTGATTGACTAAGGCTCACATCCCAGTCAAACAGTAACCCAATTTCTCACAAAAGCCATGTCAAAAGTCCAGTACAAACTTTGTGATGAATATGTTTCTTTTACGGCACTACAACTACAGATCCCAAGGGAAAGACCTCTAAATCTCTCAGTGGTGTGCTGAGCCTTTCTTCAGTATATGGTTTCTTCAACAGCAAAGAGAGATTTTGCCATCCTCTGCTTCTTCTTCCTAATCACAGACGAAGTTCAGCATCATTAGCATGTTCAATACTTCTTGAAATATGTCCTCTCCTGTCCAGGTTTCCCTGTGGGCAACAGGAGGATAGATTCCAGGATAATTTGAGACCACTTCCAGACTTTGCATACAAGTGAAAAGCTGGCAAAGCCTTGCTCCTTTCCTAGACAGCAGTCAAGAAGCAGGCTTTCTCTCCTTCTCTTGTCCAAGTATTAGGAGTTGCATGAAAAAGTGATACTTCATCAGACCCCCTAATCATATTAAGGTAGGGTTTCACACTTTGATCTCAAATATTGTGTCAAACATATTGATGACAAAAATATCATCTACCTATGCTTATAATGGTAAGTGCAAAAGTATCAGAACAAAAATATTGGTCACACTAATATTGTTGAAATTATTACAAAAATATTGATTTCCATTGTATATAGAATAAAATACTAAATCTTACATTTTTTAACATATAACTTCCCATCCTATATCCCTACAAACCAAACAACCCATACCTAAAGTATGATTTAAAAAATATAATAATTACACAATTTACATAATTAATTGTCAATTAAATAATAAATTAATAATTAAATATTGAACAATTACTACTTCATTTCCTGCCCTTTATCTCTTCCAATCCAACAACCAACACCTAATATATAACTTAACAAACATAATGACACAATTTACGCAATTATTTAGCAATTCCATAATTATTAATACATTAAAAATTAATTATGAATTAATTATACTTAATTAACTTCTCACAGTGTGCTCTAACAAACGTCACAACCCACAAAATGCTGTGGCACTATAATATGCTAATAAAAATGAAATTAAAAATAATATTAATTAAAAATAACTTACAAAACTATATTTAAAAATATTATCAACAATTCTACGAAACAATATATAACAAATAAAATCAATATATGAATTAAAACACATAAAGATAATTAACAAACAACATTTTTACAGCTAACTTATTGAAAACGATATTAATAACACAGATAGTTACTTACCTAACACGATCGATATTATTTTGCAAACAATATTTCTGCTTCACTATATTTATGTGCCACGGTATGAAAAACTCTAGATTTCTGTAGCTTGATATTTAAAATGCAATATTGAGTTCAACTACCTCCCAAAGACTAGATGTTCCTTGGTTGAAGGGGATTATGGACTTGGCCATTGCTCCTGGCAGGCGGGATTTGTTTGAAGACCTCTTACGACCCTTGCCTATGGTACACAAAATAACCCTGAGAGCCATGCGTTATGTTCATTGGGAGGAAGAGAGGTGGACAAGAGAATTGGAACTTTCTAATATGGCCTTATGTATGCAACTTACCCATCTAGGAACAGCCAACAATTTCTGCTGTATGACACACCTCACTATCAGCATTTTCCTACCCATGTGATCAGAAATCTGAACAGAGCACTTTACATGTAATGTTTTTCTGTAGTTTTATTCCTACTTAGATCATCTGTTTAAGGCCCCTATTAATTAAGTATCCTTGCACCATTGCACACAAGCACTGCACTTTCTTCAATCAGCTAGCTCAGAGGAGATCGTGATCACCATCTACACCATCTTGAGGTGTTGTTAAGGGCAAAGAAATTGCTTAGGTAGTTTTTAAATGACGTTGCGTCCTTTTTGTTCCTTGAATTAACATGTCATTTATGATGGCCAGATACCTTGACAGTACTGTAAAGCATTGTGCTGATAGCAAATTTAATACAAAGATGGAACATGATTTCGGCCATGACTTATACTGTGGGATGTAACAAATTATTTTGATTATTCCCCCCTAGCCCATCCATTTGTTAATGAAGTCTGTTGGCAGGCTTTCCAACCAATGTTATTTGATGCATTGTATTTGGTGATAGTGTTTTATATTTACTTTGAGTGTATTTTTATTTCAGGATTTTAGATGAACTTATATCGTTTTATTATGTCTTGCCGATTGTGATTGTACTGTACTTATGTGGTTTATTTTAACATGAAAGAATAAAGTTAATCCAATTGAATTGATTATAGCTTCAGGGGCACCGCTGCAGCAATGTGTTATAATTCACTTCTGTGACTGGAGAAGCATTGCACTGCACCTTACAGAGACATCTAGCTTGTATTCCACTAGCTCAGTTTCCTTTGCAATTTTGCGGAAGCCATACGGATAGATCAGATAGGCCAAATGGGGTTAGCCAATCATTCTTCATATTCATGGGACTGAGCGCACAGTGTATGGTGTTTAGCTGCTTGCCATCATCCAGAACAACATTTTGCCAATGAATCCAGGACTATCAAAGCAAAAAACATCCAGGGGAATATGTAAAAAGGCAAGTTTTCCTTGGCATGGGCGACGAAAAATTGCCCATAAACTGTTACATTGATGGTTAGGTGAACACAATGTTGCATTTAGATCCTGTATTGAGTAAGTTAATTATAGGGGTGTTTAATAGAAGAATGTTACAAACAATAGGATTTGCAAGATAGTAATCCGAGAAATGATCTGGAGCATCAATGACTGAATCAATGATGAGGGGATCATGAAAACGAAAGGCGTAAATATTTTCACTATTTAAGTATACCCCCATTAACTATGCCTGAATAGGAAGGCTGTCTTCAAAGAGTTTTGACTACACATTTATTGGAGCAGAAAGACGGGATCCAAGTATATTTTTTAGGATTATTGATCAGTGTACGAGTGGCCATTTTCCCAAAAGCCTTGGAGCTAACCCTATAGCCGGGTGATATATGAATAGATATTGAACACTTTAGTCACCTACTTTCTTTAATAAGGTTGGGTACATTCATTGAGGACTGTGATGAAGCTCCTCGGTATTATCCATGCTGTATAAATCTATAGGTCAAGTAACAGTGGGAAACTGGAATTATGACAAACTTCCTGCTACGTGATACATTGACTTAAATAAAGGGTAATTTGTAATTTTACCGAAGGAGTTGCATCTTTAAGTAAAGGAAATGATCAGAGATAACAGGAAGCTGTTACTTTGCCCAAAACGTACTTTTTGCGATGTAAAGAATGAACGTAAAAAGTATATTTTTGTAACCAATCATTCAATAATAGCTACTAATAGTGGGAGTGACTGAAGAATATAGCCACTGTTCAGAAGGGCAGTGTGGGTCTCTCAGACCCCTGTTTATATTTTGTAATTCCCACACCTTACCAATACATTAGCCACTCAACATCAAATTAAAGCCTGTTGAGAGGTAGAAAAAGTGGTCCAACCTGTAATTTCCTAGGAGGTCAAATGGTAGGTGATGCTACTTCGCCTACCCCAGGCAGCGAGATGAAACCTCATTCACGTTGGCAGCAAACAATTCAGGTTGTCCTGTAGTGTGAGATAGTGAATCTGACCAAAAGGGATCAGAGAGTAGAATATAAACGTTTTAAGTGTTTCTAAATTCCAGGGCATGATGGAGTAAGGAAACATTACATATGCATTTTCTGTGTATCCAGTAAAAAAGTAATTAATTTGCCTTACCCACCCTGAAAAAAACTGTTCAAAACATATTTTCTTCACACGTACTTCACAAACCTTTGAATGTCAGAGTGCACATGAATGTCACTTCATACCTCTGCCCATTGTCTAATCATGTTGTAACTGAGGCGGCATGGTGCCGGAAAAGGGCAGCAAGTTGATTTCTGGATGATACAGTGGTGCCTTTCAACCAGCTGCACAGATAGAGCAGATCATTATGTGTTGATGCATATATGTTCGTGGTCATTTATTTATGCCATTAATAGCGCGAACAACAGAATGAGCTGTCTCGTGATGTTTAGTGCTGCTCAGATGAATACAGTGGGCCAAAGAGGTAGTGAGTTTTATTGGATTTGTTAGGGAGACCAGGTTGCTTCATGAAGGAAATTCAGTTAGAAATCACAAAATGCAGTTTACTGCTTTAGTGGCTGCCTCCTGAACAACTGTAAATGACAACATGCAAAGCAATTTTCATAGTAGGGGTGCTGCAATCAGTGTTTCTTCGCTGAAGTCTTAGACATTGTGAAAAATGTAAGCATCACAAAAAGAACAAGCCTACAAAATGAGCCATCGTCACTCATCAGGACCGTGGTAATTGTGTGGTATGTAGGCGGTGGTGCTTTTTGGACCGCATAATTTAATGACAGCACATTTTCCACTGAAATGGCCACCAAATATTTACATACAAGCAGTGTCATTAATACAACTATAAAGGGCACCAACAAAATATAATAAATAAACAAATCCAGGATTTGTAAAGTGCGGCAATTCAGCCATGTGGGTCTCAAGGAACTGAAGTATGGGCTCGGGGAGATTAAGGCCCTCATTACGACTTCGGCCGTTTGAAGCCATGGGCCAGTGCAGGCGGTATGTTTGGTGCCTTAATAGGACATTTCCGCTGGGCCAGTGGACGGAAACAGTGTTTCCGCCCGCTGGCCCAGCGGAAAAGTCACCACAATGTTAAAGCCAGCTCATAATCGAGCCAGCGGCAAAGTCGAGGTGCGTCAGGTGCAGCAGCACCCATCGCGCATTCCACTGCCGGTAATTCGGGCAGTGGATTGTGCGATGGGGCTGTGCATGGGGGCCCCTGCAGTGCCCATGCCCTATGCATGGGCACTGCAGGGGCTCCAGGGCCCCCCAAGTCTCCCATACCGCCAGCCTTTCCATGGCGGTGTTTACCACCATGGACAGGCTGGCAGATGGGGAGTCGCAATCCCCAGGGCAGCGATGCTTGCAGCGCTGCCTTGGTGGATTTCAACCTTCGGGGCCGCCAGGCTGCAGGCAGCCTGGCGGCAGCCTGTCGATATCAACAGTATTACCGCCACGGGTGCGCCACATTGTCGCTACCCGCCGGCATCATTATGAGCCCCTAAGTGATTTGCCCAGAATCACGAGATCTTTGTCCGCTGATGCTGTGAATAGAACCTGGTTCCTTTATTTCTGAAGTCGGTAGCACAGCCTATTAGGCCACATTCTCTCACATGCAATGTGTGGGTTCATCCAGTGTTTATCATTTGTGCATCATCGAGTAAAGTGTCTCGATTTGTTTGAAACATATTAAAATCTTTGTTTACATCACTCTTCAGAAGTACAAAAAAGGTGATTCATTTATGTTTTTAAGGGATAATAAACAATTTTGTTGTCATAAGACGGAGCTTTACATTTGACATCTGCCTTTGAAGAATCTTTCTTGCTGAGTCACCTTCTAAACTCCATCATGTTTATTCCTCAAATAAAAAGCACTCCCCCTTTAGCCCTACTTTCAGCGTCTATGAAGAAGCATAGATGACGCCCAAGCATGTTTGCAAATTATGGACGTTTTGTATATTTACATATTTTCAACCTTGTTGTGCCGAAATACAGCCTACTATATGTGGCATCATAGTTACATGCAGTGCTCACATGTGTTTCCTTACTCTCATGTGTGCATATTCTACCAATTGTGGAGAATATGCATGTAGGGTTATTAAAATGTGTACTGTTTATACACTGCCGTTTTTTTATGTTAATATACAGTTGTCTCGCATTTCCGATCATATCCTGTAAAAATATGTGACTCTTTGCCACAGTTCACTACACTTTGTGCATGGCTTGTGCCTTTCATCCTTAAGTGGAAGTCAGATGCACAGGTAAATGTTGAAAAATAATAGTGCAATAACCTTGAACACTCGCAAAGTTGTGATTTTGTTGTTATTCTTTTGCATAGCTTACATGAGTGCTCACCATTCCGAGGTAAGTGTGAGCAAATTCTGCATAAGGTGTACTCTATGGATCCGGAGCTGTATCATGAAGAGCTGTTCTGGCTCAGCACAGAGATGAGTGCCTGTTTTTATGAGTGAGGTGTCTAAAATTCATATAAGTAGCTAGGGAATTCTCAGAGTTAATGCATGAACTTTAGAAAGCACAAGTCAGAAACAGAGAGGTAATCCATGCTCACTGTTACTGACTTGTGCTGCCTGCATTAATGCATTTCATGCATTAATTGTAACAATTTCTCAACAACCTGAATAGCTTTGAAGAGGGCAAGAGCATAACAAAAAGGAACTGTGCTCTGAGGATCTTTTCATAATATGGCCCCTGGCACAACCTAAACAAAAATTCAAAACCATGGATATTTTACACCTACATGAATTTTGACTTTTTCCTGTGAAAAAATCTTTGGGATTTGTTCCATTGCTGGTCTTTTTAGGTCTCACCTAAAAAAGAGTGTGCGCTTTTGTTAAAGTGATCCTTTGTTTTATCAGTGTGCTTGGAGGCCAGCTATTGCTTTAAAAATGCTTGGCTTTATATTCACTCCCATTTGGTTGCTTCTTATTGGTACTTTCTCTTTGTGTATTTGTTCCTCCCTTAGAGCATAGATGTATTACTAGTGTCCATTCACTACCCTTTTTTCTAGGTGCTGATTTTTTGTGTTTAAGCACTCTACGTGAGTGCATGTTTTTCAGTTGTCTCCCTTGTGTACTTCTCCTCCCTTTGTGTGACCACTCCTTTACTCTGTGTTACCTACCTGATTCCTCCTTCCCTCTTTGTTGCTTCCCTTCTACACTCCCTCCCTTTGTGTTTCCTTCCACCCTGTAATACAAAAAAACAGAGCTATCATGTAGGCAGTGCTGACCACGTCATAGCATTTTTTTCACACATCTGTTGTCTGTGCTGCCCACCTTCCCCATGTCCACTCTCCATCGATGTTATCTCCTACCCTCCACCAGCATTTAAAAGAAAGGGGACTTTGATGGGGCCAGTGCTGACTGTGTCATAGCACCTAGTGCTGTACAACATGGCTAAAAAACACTGACAAAGCCGATAGCTCTCGTCGGTGAGACCTATTCAGAGGTGGCTCTTTCGAAATGGCAAAGGAGCGTCGCCCCCCTGGGTAAGCCATGAGAAGAAAGATAAAATGATGTTTAGTTATTGTTTTATCTTTTATCTCAGGGTGTGGCAGTGCTGGGCTGGTGGGAAGTGGGAAGGGGGAAGAGTGCACTAAGTGCGCATGTGTGTTTGGCCGGCCGTCTGAGGCCAGCCAAACACACATGCGCACTTAGGTTCCTCCAGCCTGGCTGCATACACAGCCAGGTTTGAGAAACAGCACAGACCCCAGGCTTGGATCTGAGCCGCATTCCGAGCCACTCAGACCAATCCTGATGCTGCTTACATGATATGTTAAGCCTGTAAGAAGTGTCAGGAATGCTGGGGAGCTTGTGCTGGTGTCCCAGGTGGAACACCACAAGAAGACCCAAGGAGCAAAGTGGCAGGAGGCGGCAACGACAGGAAAAAGGTTAGGTTTTTTTTAATTCAAATATTTTGTTTATGACCCCCCTACTGCTCCCCGACCTCCCTTGCCTTACCCCTCCCCTTGAGATTTACAGCAGCCACCGCTGGACCTATTGGCTTTGTCAACGCTTGCGTTTTGTTTTTTTTGTCTATTCATCTGACTCCTGTCTCGTGAGGGTGGTGTACAGGAATTCCACTATATCCAGTGATTTAGTCTACACTTCTAGTATACTTATTCCCAAGAGCAACCTTATGGACAAACGTTATGAATTTACAAAACGGTAACATTTTATGTGTGCCCACTGGAGCTAAATGCAGGCTGCCTGGCGTGATGATAGCGAAATTAGCCAATAAGTGTGCGCAAACGTTTCGATCTGGGGGAGCTGGAGGAAATATTTGAAACGTCGATACATGTGGCCTCTGAAGCTTTACTTGCAGATAATCTTTTTCTACACACATTTAAGATAGAAACTAATTCTGCGAGATGTTCATATAACCACAACACTCGTTGACAAACCTGTGGCTGGCTGAAGATCAGAGTCCCCAGCCGACCAGCCAATGAGCATCGAGGTACAGTTCCCTTTGAAATAGGAGGCAAGTACCAGGCCTTGGGAAACATCTGAGTACCATCAAGTAGTTCGTGAAAGGCGCAGAGGTCTCCGAGCCGGAGAGATCATTCAACAGCTCAACATCAGTGTTGAGAAGAGGACGGTAAAGCGCAGAGCCCTAGGGGATGTTCTGTGTGCAGCCGACAGGTCTGGGCAGAAATCACTCAGTACCCTCATCTGTATTCCTTCAAAAAGCCCTTGGGAGAGGCATGGCCGTGGATAGTGAAAGAGCGAGAATATGCCTGCGTGACTCTGGTACATGAGTGGTGGCTGGTTCGCCTGTGAGGAGGGAGTACGGGCTGTTCTATTTTTTCTGTGTCGAATATTACCCGAATCTGTCCCTGAAAACGTATGCAAAAGGCAATGCATGTTTACGAGCAAGTATGTACAAATGAGCCGAGGATTGCGAATATAGCTGTTGTGGAGTGTGTGCATAGTAATCTCATGTTTTCACACGTCTACTATAAGTGCAACGTGGTCTTTTCTTCCATTCCTGGCGATCTTAATTCTTGACTCTATGCAGGCGAAGTTACAGTTTAGCGGCATTTATTCCGCTGACTTTTGAATTTGATGGAAGGTTCACAATACATAACGTTTTAATCTGTCCCCTCAGGTGTAGCCCAAGTGCATCCTTTCCACATGGATGTTAGGACAGATTGTGACTAAATCAGTTCTGTTCCCACAGATGCTGAATTCAGACGCAAAGAAAGACAAGAACGTAGAGCACCATGCGGTAATGGAGTGCCGGGGAGCGACAGAGTAAGGCAGAGAAAGTGAAAGAAAGGGTCAGACACAGAAATACATTGAGGGGGAGGCCAAGAAAGATCGGGCAGGTAAAGAGAGATAGAAATACAGGAGACAGAGAAAGACAGATAGTGTTTATGTGTGTGGGTGTGAGAGAGAGAGAGAGATGGAGCGAGAGAATGAAATATAGAGAAAGAGAATGATATGAAGAGACAGAAACATACTGGATAAAGACATGAAGGGAAAAATAGACTGCAAAATTGAAAAACAGCAAGAGAAAGAGGCAATGAGAGGCCGAGAAAGACAGGAAGCAAAACAGAAAGTTTGAGAAAGGTAAAGGGACACAGATTATGGAAGAAACAGAACGAGATAGAGAGATTTAGAGAGGGACAAGGAGAAAGACAATACCACAAAAATATATGAAGAGACAGAAAACTAGGGAGAAACAGATAAAGGTATTAAAGAATGGGAGAAACACAGCAAACATGGGGAACACAGAGCTAGAGGAGGAGAGTGAGGGGAAGAGTGAAAGACAGAGGTGGAGAAGGGCAGAGGGAAAAACAGAAACAGGAAGGGAACAGAGACAAGCAAAAGAGACTGAGAGAAACAGAGAAAGACAGGTACATACAGATAAAGTGAGAGACACCTAGACAGAGAGAGGGAGAAAGAGAAGGAAATATTGACAGTGGGACTCAGAAAGGAAGAAAGAGACAGAGAAAGACAAAGAAAGTCATAGAAAAAGAAGAGATGGAAGAGAGAAACACAAGCAGCAATAGAGGAACATAGTAAAAGGAAAAGAGAAATACAGAGAGACTAGTGGAGAAGGAGGGAGGGAAAGGAAGAACAAGGGAACCACGTGTAAGACTGGGAAATAGAGAAATCAAAAGAAATACAGTTAGAGACAGGGATGGGGAGAGTAACAGAAGGTGAGTAGGAGACTGGGAAAGGGAGAGACAAAAGGTGTGACAGAGAAAGTCAGGGAAAAACAGAGGGAAAGAGAGCGCACGATGGCGAAAGAGCGAGAAAGAGAAGATGGCAAGGATGACTCACAAGACTGCCCCCGCCCACCGCCAGGACATACACCCACCACTTACAGGGGGCCTGGAAGCCTCCTTACCAAACAGGTTAATTCTGGTCCCTATATAGCACCATTTATGAGGTTTTACCTCGCGTATGACAACTTAGTATTTGAGGGTCACCTGAAATGACTAGGACTGTTGGCCATATTGCACTAATCCTTGGGAGCATTAGCTTTCCCTGCTTATTTGCCCACTGGTAACTTCTAGGCAGAAGGCTTCTGTGCGGCACAAGTAGCTATTCCACTGTATTTTTGTTACATTCTAATATTTATAGAGTGCTTTATACCCATTTGTGGAGTAATGAAGGACATTATCTAGTGAGTAACACTACACACCATGGTGGCATGGCTGGAAAAGTGTAATATTTGTTTTTGTGAGCGAACCTAGGAAGTATCTTGGTGGCGAGCACGCATAATATTCCAGAGAGTTGCTCAGATATTGTTGTAGAACTCACTGCTTAGAGGTGTTGTGGTGATAAGAAGTAAGAGATAGACGCTCAAAAGTATAATTGTAAATAGCTGACTGTTATGTTTTGCTTTGCTTTTCAGGCCCTGAATGTTTTCATGATTACATTGCATCGTCTAACTTAAGTCCATGCTGATTACAGCTCATGGGTAAATTACTCTAAATGGTCTTGTAGGTCTGAGAGGGAAGGAAAAACAAGAGGTCATATTCAAATGCATATTTATATGCAGGCATAGTAGACACCTTGCTCCTAAAATGCTTAAATTGAAGCTTTTAATCAGATGTCTTTTGTTAACCCAATTAATATATATTTAGCAGTTTTCGATGGGAATATATTAAATGAACTGCGAAGTAAATACACCTGGCTTCTATAATCACACTGCTATTTGGATTTCAAATATGTGCCATGTGGTAATGACTTTAACAGCCATGTGTTGCAATTTGTCTGATTTTAAAGGGTGTTACTCCCAGTGCATGTGACACACTGAAAATAGAACTGATGCATACAAATCATCATGGGAGACGTATTGAAACAGCCTCTTGTACCTGAAACTAAGCAAACAAATAATAGTCACAGAGTGTATATTATAGGTTTATAACCTGCCATAGCAGGTTATACCAGCCATAAAGGTCCTGCTCCAGCGTTAAATGCCCCAGTCAAAGGCAAGGGCCTTTAACAACGGAGGGGCCTTTAATGGATGGTATAATCCAGCTGCAATGGGCTTTAAGGCTATGAGAACTTTCCGACCTAGGAGGTCAGAATGCTCTAATCAGTAAAACAAAGGCCCCTTATAGCCTAAGGCGGTTAAAATCCCCCTTGGGCTCCAAACCCTTTGTTTCACAGCTCTTGCTGTGAATGTTCAGCTAACTGCACATGCAGGGCCACAGCTGTTAGTTGTTAAACATTCACACCAAGAGCTGCTAAAAGGGAATTAAGTCAGCCGCTGGTTCTCCCCGGCTTGGCTAAACTGGCTTTTATAGTTCTGCCAAGCCAAAGAGACCCAGGAGGTGAGTGGCATTCACCCCTTCCTCCATCCGAAGCCCTAGTATGACTGAGTTAAAGGAGAAGGGAAAGGGGAAGACTGTGTGTGTCTTCCGGCAGTCTCTGCCATTAACTTTCATCTACCTAAATAATATATTTTTGAGATACAGAGGAAAGAGAATGGCAGATGCTGTGTGTTAGGACATTGATATGTTGAGCGCAGCAGGCCTATACCAGTACATATAGGCCACTGCAGCTCCATTGTCCTCAATGGAACTCTCAACATTCCAGTGTTCTATTTTGAGCTTTGCTTGGTGGGTGCCGAGGTAGAGGGTGGGTCCTGCTGCCACCTGCTCAATGTTCAGACATTTCTCCAACACTGTAGCATTGCATTTTTCCAGCCACCATGAATGCCCACCCCAGATTCATTTTTTTACACAAACAACTCTGTGTAGCAAGGGTTGTTTCCATAAATTAATGAATAAAGCTCTCCAATGCACAGGGAATGTTTTTACAGCACACAGAGGGCATTTGGGACAAATGTGGTTCGTGGCTGGCTGGGGTGTGAACCCTGGTCAAGAAACAGCCAAAATCCCTTGCAGGATGAAACACAAAAGTCACTAAATTAACTTGTGCTTCACTTCGGGTAGCTTGGCACAAAAAGCAGTGAGACTTTACGTCGAGGCAATGTGCAAAGTATTTATGCAGCAACAAACAGTAATAGAGTGAAAACATAACACATGAAAAATGCCACACCAATTTAATAGAATAGAGTACATTTGAATCATTTTTCTGGCACCAAAGCAACAAAAATTGAATCTGTTGAACTCAAGTTATGTTTTTTTTCAAGATTTTAGTGAAAATAGACCACACCTCCATCTACAGATATATGGTCACAATGGACCAAGTCAAAGTCACAATTTCAGCCCAACTGCAAAAGGGGGCAGGTTGACTACAGTCACCAGATAAATCCAGCAGAGAGTTTTTCAATCTCAAATCAGTGGCAAGCGTCTGGCTGGAGGTGGAGGGGGCCGCGAGAAGTAGGAAGAGGTCCAGAGAGGCTGTTGGAGTTGCGTGAAAATCCTGTAGTCGCTGGGGGGAGGTGTTGCTGGAGCTTCGCATTGGCTTCCTCACAAACAGCCAATGTGGAGAGGTGGCAGCAGGAGCTTCACATTGAATGGCAGCAGGGGCAATGATGTCTTGGTGCAAACGGGCCCGTTCACTGTTGCGAAGAGCCCAAAAACTTCAATACAGCTCTTTGATCCCAAGGATCCAGGAGATGGGGGGCAACACCTGGGGGTCAGAAGCTCACTTCAGCTGTGTCCAGGCACTGATGCCGGATGTTGGGGAGTATTTTATGTCCCTGAGGCTCAGTTCATTCTAGCCCTTGGAGTCACTTTGATCGCCCTGGGTTGAAGATGAAGATGTCGGTCCAATTCTCCTTTCTCAGGTAAGAGGACAGATTGGCAAAAGCTCAGTTAAGCAGCAGTCCAGCAGGGTAGCAGTCCAGCAGAGTCACAGTCCTTTCAGCAGCATAGTAGTCCATCTTCCTGTAAGAGTCCACAGATCCAGAAGTGTACTGAAGAGAATGTGTCTGATGAACTATATTTATCCCCCTGATCCATCCTTCTGACAAGTGGGAGAAGCTTATAGGCAGGGGCTTTGATGTGCATTGAATTTCTTGACTCTCCTGCCCTCTGGCAGCAGTGATACTGTGGAGGTGATAGGTGCTTTGTGTGAGAGGAGATCACTCCCTGTTCTACTGCAAGTGAGACTATGCTCAGCTCAACCTGTCATCCTGCCAGTAGATGGCACGTTAAGGCACATCTTATAGCTCTATTGTGTGACTGTCTTGGAGGAATTCACAAAGTGTAACAGTCAGTTACACACAATCATGGGACCAAAGACAGGATACAGGCACAAAAGGGCTAAGCACAAAAAACAACAATTTTCTAAAAGTGTCATTGTTATAAATTGTCCCTGTAGGTAACAGAGTTATGCACCTTGTGCAATTAGGAGCCACAGTCCTGGTCAGGGTACAGACCATAAATTAACCTGTGCTCAACCTATGGTAGCATGGCACAGAGCAGACACGCTTAACTTTGGAGGCAATGTGTAAAGTATTTGTGTAACACTTAAAACAGTAACACAGTGTAAAAACCCCAAAATAACAATCCACAACAATTCCAAATCATCGATTTTAATTTAATTAATAAAACAAGACCAACAAAACAAATATCCAATAAGTAGTTCCTGAGATATGCAATTTTAAAGATTTAGGTGAAAATAGCACATAAAAGCACCAAGAGCCAATTGTGGTCACCTGGTTGATCCAGGACAAAGTCATAAGTTCAGGCCAACTGTGATGGAGTGTGGCCTGGCTAAAGGGAACAACCTGCATCACTAAACCCAGTACCTTAAAATCCTGGTGCGCAGTCTGCACAGCGTTACTTTGAAAGGCTTCACGTCATCCAGCATTGATTTAAAAAAGGATCACATAAGGCAGAGCCCCTTAGGCCCACTTCCAAGGCTCCAGCACTGGTGTGGCACGTCTTGGCACCATAGATTCACAGATGGCAGAGTACAGGTGCTGTAGCAGGTAAGTTGGAACTCTTTTGTATCCCTGAGACTTTAGAAAACAGGAGGTAAGCCAACAAGACCTTGGAGTTAATTTGGTTCAGGGTTGGGTAGATGCAGGTCAAGTCCATCTCACTACCAGGTAAGGAGGTCAGCAGTTATTGGGTCAGCACAGCAGAGCAAAAGCCCAGCAGAGTGACAGTTATTTCAGCAGCACGGCAGTCCTTCTTCCTGGCAGAGTATCTGCAGGTCCATGAGTGTACTGAAGTAGTAGTGTCTGAGGGCCAGTATTTATACTTTGGTGCCCTGGTTCTAGAAGGTGGGAGAAGCTTCTAGAGGCATGCCTTTGAAGTGCACAGATGCCCTGCCTCCACTGTCCTGGCTCCAAGGTGGCTGTAGTGACAATACAGGCTCATTAAGACCTGTTATGGGAGGACAGGACAAGTCTATTCAGGTATAAGTGAAGTAGTGCTAAGGTCTGCCTCCTCCATCAAGCCAGTTAATGGCCCTTTAAGGTCAAGTAAGTCACACCTAATCTCCCATTATGTGTGACTGTCTAGAAGGAATGCACAAGTCCCACATGTCACCCACCTCAGACGTGTATTGGAGGCAGGCAGCAGGAACAAATGGCTAATGGCAGACAAAAGGCAACTTTCTAAAATTGTAATGATAAATTTGACTCTACCATTAAAGAGGAACTTTCATTACAATTCCATAAGTATTAAACATGACAGCTCTACCACCTTCCAATCAGGAATTACACTCAATAAATGTATTAAAGAATATCCAATGTTATCTTATGAGAGGGGGAGGCCTCACAGACATAAAAACAAATTTGGGAGCTTTTTACTACCAGGACATAGAAAACTAAAACGTATATGTCCTGCCTTTTACTTACACAACACCCTAGCCTATGGGCTTCCTAGGATCAACCTTGAAGTTGTCTTATGTATAGGAAAAGAGGAGTGTAAGGCTTGACAAGGGGTTTTAAATGCTAAGTTAACATGGCTGCGCACACAGACTCATCAGTGGCAGACCTGAGAAATGTTTAAAGGACTACTTAAGTGGCTGCCACAATCAATGAGGCTGCAGGCCTACTAGTAGCATTTAATTTACAGGCCCTGCACACATGTAGTGCACTTTACTAGGGACTTATGAGTAAAGTAAATATGCCAATTGAGGATAAGCCAATGTTATCATGTTTTAGGGAAAGAGCACATGCACTTTAGCACTGGTTAGCAGTGGCAAAGTTACTTGAGTCCTCGGGCCAACAAAAATTAATTCAGCAAAAAGGTGTAGGGTAAAAAGCAAAAAGCTTGGGGGTGACCCCGCAGCTAGGCCAAGGTCCAACAACATTGCTTCTTTTTTTATGTGCAACCACCATGGTTTGCTACACCTTGTCTTCACAAGCATGACCTTTCCAGTTCAGTGTTGCTTGGAGTTGTGTGATGGGTGGGCCAATGGCTAAAGGTATCTGATGGAAGAACCACTATCACCATGTGGTGGTGCCATCTCCACATAAGCCAAGAGACGTCTTGGATTATTGGATAGAGTTGCTGTCACATTAATCAAGGTGACCCTCAAAGTGTTAGCATGGCTAGGAGAGAGTGTTTAACACCTCCCTCATAATTGAGCTATTCTGCACTGTCCCAATAACACTATGGCCCAAATTCTGAAAGGTGTCACGCATCGGAGTGCAGCAGCTAAAAATGATGCGCTGCGCTGCAAGACAAGAAGAGAGCAGGAGAGCACCATGTTCACATAGATATTTCTCTTTCCTCCCCTTTCCTATTGCTGGTGGTGATTTCAGCTTCTGTGTGCCCTGCAGTGCTTAGGTGTGTGTGTGAATCTAGCATAGGGTTTGTACAGGAAGGATACCCTTCCTGTAGAAAACACTATGCCTAGACAAGTGGAAATGCTTTTCCTACTTTACATGTGTTTTGTACAGTGCAGCATACATGCAAAGTAGGAAAAGCAGGGAGAAATACAAATATTTCCCCATGTAATGCCTGATTTATAGCAGCATTTATTTTTGGTGCTAACCCCTTTCTTCTGATATTTCAGAATAGGGTTTAGCACCAAAAAGCATGGGTGGTAGCAGGGGTACGTCCATGTATCACCCATGTAACGCCTCTTGACACAAAGTAATGCACAGCAGCGTTTTGTGCTGCTTTGCGTTACTTTGCCACCCAAACCAACGGAAATGCAAAAGTAGGGCTAACCCGACGCTAAACCTTCGAGAATCTCGGCCTACAAATGAAGCTGCCAGCATCATGCTTAGCATGATATTCCCCTGCCCTATGGCACACCCCTCCCTCTCATGACGATCAAGTTTGGGGGGAACTACATTAGGGGAAAATGGCCAATGTGTACCACCTCCAGGGTTAGGAGATGTCACTTCCGGTGTGTTGTGGGCACTTGTGAGGGAGAAGAAAGGGGATTTAAATACCAGATGGCACCTGGCTCCAATCCTCTTTCAGCAGTCATTCATTGCGAACCCACCCTACCCTCAACCATGGGTGTATTTAACAAGCATGTGTTCTGTATATCTTGAAAAGTTGTTTTTCATTGTCTTGTGTTGCAGATTGAGTTATGGGGTGACCCAAAGTATTTTGGTGCAGAAAGCAACCATGGAGGAAGCACAAAGTTCCATGAGAACTTCCCGGGAATCATTATAGCAGGACCCTGGGATAAAAGCAACTGTGCCTTGTTAGTCCCATAGGCAGCTGTAAGGCTGAGAAACTGGGTGCTTGCCTCATACTGAAGCTGCATGTCAGTACTGATCCCTGAACTACAGTTTGGTGATACCCCAAAAGGTATAGCACTTGATGGTGTGTAGTCCAGGTGCTTGTTTGCTAATCAGGTGGCCAGTAAGCATAGGCTGCACTTTTGCTGATAGACATTGGATCGCCCACACGTTAACCCATTTTTATCTTGTCTACATGTGCAATGATAAGCCAGCAGCAAAATATTTGCCAGCACTAACTGATATGACCTTGTCTTTTTCCTAATGGTATTAGCTCTATTTGTATTTGCACTTCAACCAGGGCAGTATGTGTATGGCGGGCTATGGGATATAGGCGATGTGTATAAAGTTGATCAATATGCCATTAATATTCTTCCTCTTTGTTAGAAATTAGGGGCCTCATTTAAAAACATTTTGGTGCAGGGCAGCGTCAAAATCCTTTTTGCAGCACTGCCCTGCATCAAAACAAAAGGGCAATGTTAGACCTGACAGCCTTAGGGTGGTCACCCCAAACTTTTTCCCTTCCTCCATCCACTTTTTGGACACTGTTTTTCCTGGTTTTAGGAATCAGCACACTTTACCACTGCTAACCAGTGCTAAAGTGCATTTGCTCTCTTCCTTTAAACATGGTGACATTGGCTCATACCCAATTGGCTTATTTAATTTGATTATACGTCCTTAGTAAAAGTGCACTACATGTGCCCAGGGCCTGTAGAATAAATGCTACTAGTGGGTCTGTACTACTGATTGTGCCACCCACATATGTAGCCACTTAACCATGTCTCAGGCCTGCCATTGCAAGGCCTGTGTGTGCAGTTTCACTGCCAATTTGACTTGGTATTTAAAAGTACTTGCCAAGCCTAAAACTCCTGTTTTTCTACATATAAGTCACCCCAAAGGGTAAGGTAGGCCTTAGGTAACCCATAGGGCAGGGTGCTGTGTAGGGAGAAGGCAGGACTTGGACCAGTGTAGTTTATAAGTCCTGGTAGTGTAAAACTCCTAAATTCATTTTACACTGCTGTGAGGCCTGCTCCTTTCATAAGCTAAAAACAGGGCTACCCTAATATACTGTTTGAGTGGTAGAGTCTGGTCTGAAAGAAGTGTCAAGGTCATATTTAGTGTGGCCAGAATGGTAATACAAAATCTTGCTGACTGGTGAAGTTGGATTTAATACTACTATTTTAGAAATGCCACTTAAAGAAAGTGAGCATTTCTCTGCACTTAAATCCTTCTGTGCCGTACAATCCACGTCTAGCTGGGTTAGTTGACAGCTCCCTTGTGTATTTCACTCAGACAATCCCAAACACAGGATGCTCAGTCACACCTTGGCAGGATCAAGGCTGTGTGTGGTCCAGGTTCCACCTGAAGGTTCGCTGCGCTGGTTTGCGGCGCTTCTGCGCACCGCTGGTCATCCCCGCTTGTTCCAAGAATGGCCAGTGGCGTTGTTTGTCCTTTAGTAAAGCTCACATAGCTGCAGGTTCAGGTCATTGGTGGTCAATATGCACTTATCAGTGCTTTTCTATGAAGGGACTACATTTCCCATGTTTTTAGAGGAAGCAGCCATCTTGGGGTGTGACTGGCCTATAAAGCCCAGCCACACCCAAGCTCGTGGCTCACATTTTGAAGACTTTGATGCAGTCAGACCTCAAGGGACCTTCCTCTGGAGCAAAGCAGAATTTCTTCAAGGCAGCTTGGCAGAAACTCGAAGGTTCTTGTTATTCCATTTGGAATTCAGACACGAGTAGTTCGTACTCGTGGGCGGTAAGGTCGTGAAGAGCCCAAGTGAGAAGGGAGTTGTTTCTCCCTAACTTTCAGCATTCCCCTAGCCTAACGAGCATGGCGTTTTAGGCCATTTGATTTCAGCGCTTCAGTGGACAGTAGCAACGTGCTCAGTAAAGCGCTTCAGTTCACAGCAGCAACGCGCTCAGTAAAGCGCTTCAGTTCACGGCAGCCACACGCTCAGTAAAGCGGTTCAGTTCACGGCAGCAACACGCTCAGTAAAACGCTTTAGTTCACGGCAGCAACATGCTCAGTAAAGCACTTCAGTTCATGGCAGCAACGCGCTTAGTAAAGCGCCTCAGTTCACGGTAGTAACACGCTCAAGTAAAAGCGCTTTAGTTCACGGCAACAACACGCTCAAGTAAAAGCTCTTTAGTTCACGGCAACAACGCGCTCAAGCAAACGTGCTTCAGTTCACGGCAGCAACGTGCTCAGTAAAGCACTTCAGTTCATGGCAGCAACGTGCTCAGTAAATCGCTTCAGTTCACGGCAGCAACGCGCTATTGATAAAGTGCTTCAGTTCACAATAATAACGCGCATTGACATAGCGCTCCAATCAAAAGGAATAAACGCGCATTGGCATAGCGCTTCAGTTACAGAGGAGAAAAAGACGCTTTGGACACAATATTTCAAAGAACTTCAGTTCACAGAAAGTAAAGCGCCCTTGGCTCAATACTTAAAGTACTTTTCATGTCGAAAAAGGGTTTCAAAGATAAAGAAATCACAATTTCATTGTTTTAGGATGCATGATATGTGAGATACAGATGAAGGTGTTTTATATTATGTGAAAAGACCTCTTTAAGTGTTTACGAGTCTTCTAAACTGAGATCTAATGTTTAGAGTTTTATCAATGCATAAGTGGTTCTATGATTGATATTTAAGAGAGTGTCCATGGTCTAAAACTCTGGTCTTCTGGGGACTCGGAGGTCTCAGTTCATTCTGGTGTTGTGATTTACAGAAGGGGCTATTGCCCAATCACAAGGAGTTTCAATTTGGTGTTATGGAGATGCAGGTACGCAAAGGCTCTAATGGTGAATTAGATTGTCATTCATGAGTATATGCATGTTTGTTCTAACCTTTTCCTTTTCAGATCTCTCTCTCAGCTGTTCCCTGCCCTAATTCCCTTCCCTCCACCTGGCTTCATCATAACTCTGTGCTATTAAAGCTTTCTGAGTTGGTGACGCCGGGAGGTGGGCCTTCTTGTTCAGCAGCGTGCAGATCCCGAGAAAAAGACACCATGACAGAATAGTGAGCCCACTATTTAATACTTTCCTCTTGGTCTGTATGTTAGCTGCACAAGAATGGCCATCTTAGACACCCTTATGCAATCGGTATCTCAGAAGCAAAAAGATTTGACAGACTCAAACGATGTCACAGCTAATTTGGTTAGTAAAGTAACTCAGTTACAGAATAAGGTGGATGGTTCTGGTTCTACTATTCGCCCCATGGTTGCCACACCTGCTAACATAGCTGTGAACGTTCCACCACAGATTACTTTAGCTGCACCAGAAAGGTTTTCAGGCGACCTCAATAAGGTTCAGATTTTTCTCACACAGGTGGTGTTACATTTTACATGTCGTCCCAGTGCTTTTCCAGATGCACAATCTAGAATTGCATTTCTGATATCGTATCTGAGTGGTGATGCAGCTATTAGAGCTGTGCCTTTAGTTTGAGTAGACAGTCCCTTGTTGTATAATTGGCACCGATTTATGGAAGAATTAAAAAAAAGTATTTGATAGGCTCGCAATAACTATGTCTGCAGACAAGGAGTTGCTAGAATCGCGCTAAGGAAATAAAGATTTGATAACGTATTTGTCCCATTTCAACCAGCTAGTTGTGGAAACTGCTTGGCCTGAGGAAAAAAGGTCAGCAGTATTGTATCAGGGGTTAAAAGACAACCTGAAAGATGTATTGGCCCAAGTTGAACCACAACCAGAAACTTGCTCTGATTTGATTAATCTAACTCTACTGTTAGATCATAGATTCTCTGAAAGAAAGGGAGTAAGGAGAAGATGGGAAAAAATTAATTGGCGTCTGGAAAGGCCCAGACATCTTCAAGCGTCCTCAGATTCAATGATTGAACCAATGGATTTCGGAACTGTCTGGCCATCATTGACCAAAGAGGAAATGGACAACCAACGAAAAAATGGTCAGTATTTATATTGCGGAAAAAAGGGTCATTTTTATAAAGGAATGTCAAAAGAAACTCACAGGAAAACTAAAATGCCCCCAAAAAAATGAAGGGGACCTCTTGGGCAAATTAAGAATCCCTTCAGTGTGCTCATGCACAAACCGTTCTGTAAAACATTTCCGAATTCTAGTACAAATGACTGTACAAGGAAAAAGACATAAAGTACAAGTTCTAATTGATTCAGGGGCAACAGGAAATTTTGTGGATCAACAGACTGCACTAGACTTACAGATACCCTGTGTCAGGAAAAAGATTCCCGGAGTTGTTTATGCAGTTGATGGTAGCGCATTGGCAGGAGGCCCAGTTACTAAGCAATCTTTAAGAATCCAAATGATTTGTAAAGATAATGAAAACCAGAACCAGTGTGAAATCATTTGCTTTGATATAATACAAGCACCCCAGTATGTTTTTATCCTTGGAATGCCGTGGTTATTGTTACATTATCCATGCACATACTGGCACAACCAGGTTTTACATTTTTCTTCTTCCTCTTGTTCAAAAAGATGTTTTCAAATGAAAAGAAACAAAGAAGAGTTTCAACATTCCATTGCTACTGCAGGTGAAAAGGAAGTTGATCTGCCATCCCAATACTCAGAATATTCTGACGTTTTCAGTGAGAGGAAATTAAGTTCCTTACCACCTCACAGACCGTACGATTGTCAGATCGACTTGGTGCCTGGCGGTAATATAGCAAATTTTAGAATCTATGCTGAGAAGGAAAATCAAGTCCTACGAGAATATCTTGATCCATGTTTGGCCAACAAGTTGATTTGGCCATCACGGTCTCCAGCAGCTTCTCCCCTATTCTTCGTATACAAAGCTAATGGTGATTTGAGGCCTTGTATTGACTTTAGAGCAATCAATAAGATCACAGTCAAAAACAAATATCCACTGCCTCTTTTCCAGTCTTGTTAGACCAAGTTAAATCCACCGTTATCTATACCAACTTGACTTACAAGGTGCTTATCACTTAGTTCGAATTCAAGAGGGAGATGAGTGGAAAACGGCTTTCAAAACTCGTTATGGCCTCTTCGAGTATCTAGTGATGCTGTTTGGTCTATGTAATGCTCCAGCAGCCTTTCAATACTTTCTAAATGATGTTCTGAGAGAGTATTTGAACATCTTTGTTTTCGTTTATATAGATGATATATTGATTTATTCAGACTCAGAGGAAATACATGAAGAACATGTGAAAAAGGTATTACAAACCCTGCAAAAGCACAATTTATTCTGTAAATTAAGTAAATGCAAATTTCATTCCAAAGAAGTTGAATTTCTAGGAGTCATTTTAACACCAAATGGCATGCAAATGAATGAAAGAAAGATTGAAGCAGTATCTGAATGGCCCACACCAAAATCAGTACGTGATGTTCAATCCTTTTTGGGATTTGCAAATGTTTATCGAAGCTTCATCCATCATTTCTCCCAAAAGGTGGCACCAATCACTAAATTGCAAAGAAAAAAGGCCATCTTCAACTGGTCTAAAGAAACTGAGGAAGCATTTCAAGAATTAAAAAAGGTCTTTACTAAAGCTCCCATCCTAGCTCACCCCAATGTGGAGGAACCATTCATAGTGGAAGCTGATGCATCCGATGTTGGTGTGAGAGCCATCTAATCTCAACATCATAAAGAAACGGGACAATTGCACCCCATCGCTTATGCATCAAGGAAATTGAATGAAGCAGAACGGAACTACACCATAGCCAAAAAAGAATTATCCCCTTCGCTGCCAGGCCTTTTTCCCCTCCTGTGCAGAGCCTTTTTTTGGCTATTTGGGGCAGTTTGCGCTTAGGCCCTCATAACTTTTTGTTCACATAAGCTACCCACGCCAAATTTGCGTCCTTTTTTCCAACATCCTAGGGATTCTAAAGGTACCCAGACTTTGTGGGTTCCTCTGAAGGAGACCAAGAAATTAGCCAAAATACAGTGAAAATGTAGGTTTTTAAAAAAAAAAATTGGGAAAAAAGGGCTGCAGACGGCAGCTTCTGTTTTTTTCCCTGAAAATGGCATCAACAAAGGGTTTGCGGTGGCAAGATCACCATCTGTAGGAGGCTGGACTGGCTTGTAGTGAGTACCAAGGGGTACTTGCACCTTGCACCAGGCCCAGTTATCCCTTATTAGTGTATAGGGTGTCTAGCAGCTTAGGCTGATAGATAATGGTAGCTTAGCAGAGCAGCTTAGGCTGAACTAGGAGACGTGTGAAGCTACTACAGTACCACTTAGTGTCATATGCACAATATCATAAGAAAACCCAATACACAGTTATACTAACAATAAAGGTACTTTATTTTTATGACAATATGCCAAAGTATCTTAGAGTGTACCCTCAGTGAGAGGATAGGAAATATACACAAGATATATATACACAATAGCAAAAATATGCAGTATAGTCTTAGAAAACAGTGCAAACAATGTATAGTTACAATAGGATGCAACGGGGAAACATAGGGATAGGGGCAACACAAACCATATACTCCAAAAGTGGAATGCGAACCACGAATGGACCCCAAACTTATGTGACCTTGTAGAGGGTCGCTGGGACTATTAGAAAATAGTGAGAGTTAGAAAAGTAACCCTCCCCAAGACCCTGAAAAGTGAGTGCAAAGTGCACTAAAGTTGCCCTTAGGACAAAGAAGTCGTGTTAGAGGAATAATGCAGGAAAGACACAAACCAGCAATGCAACAACTGTGGATTTCCAATCTAGGGTACCTGTGGAACAAGGGGACCAAGTCCAAAAGTCTCAAGCAAGTCGGAGATGGGCAGATGCCCAGGAAATGCCAGCTGCGGGTGCAAAGAAGCTTCTACTGGACAGAAGAAGCTGAGGTTTCTGCAGGAATGAAAAGGGCTAGAGACTTCCACTTTGGTGGACGGATCCCTCTTGCCGTGGAAAGTTGTGCAGAAGTGTTTTCCCGCCGAAAGAACGCCAACAAGCCTTGATAGCTGCAAATCGTGTGGTTAGCATTTTTGGATGCTGCTGAGGCCCAGGAGGGACCAGGAGATCGCAAATTGGACCAGCAGAGAGAGGGGACGTCGCGCAAGACAAAGAGCCCTCTCTGAAGCCGGTAGCACCCGGAGAAGTGCCAGAAACAGGCACTACAAGGATGCATGAAACGGTGTTCGCCAAAGTTGCACAAAGGAGTCCCACGTCGCTGGAGACAAACTTAGAAAGTCGTGCAATGCAGGTTAGAGTGCCGTGGACCCAGGCTTGGCTGTGCACAAAGGATTTCTGCCGGAAGTGCACAGGGGCCGGAGTAGCTACAAAGTCGCTGTTCCCAGCAATGCAGCCCAGCGAGGTGAGGCAAGGACTTACCTCCACCAAACTTGGACTGAAGAGTCACTGGACTGTGGGGGTCACTTGGACAGAGTTGCTGGATTCGAGGGACCTCGCTCGTCGTGCTGAGAGGAGACCCAAGGGACCGGTAATGCAGCTTTTTGGTGCCTGCGGTTGCAGGGGGAAGATTCCGTCGACCCACGGGAGATTTCTTCGGAGCTTCTGGTGCAGAGAGGAGGCAGACTACCCCCACAGCATGCACAAGCAGGAAAACAGTTGAGAAGGCGGCAGGATCAGCGTTACAGAGTTGCAGTAGTCGTCTTTGCTACTATGTTGCAGGTTTGCAGGCTTCCAGCGCGGTCAGCAGTCGATTCCTTATCAGAAGGTGAAGAGAGAGATGCAGAGGAACTCGGATGAGCTCTTGCATTCGTTATCTGAAGTTTCCCCAGAGACAGAGACCCTAAATAGCCAGAAAAGAGGGTTTGGCTACCTAGGAGAGAGGATAGGCTAGCAACACCTGAAGGAGCCTATCACAAGGAGTCTCTGACGTCACCTGGTGGCACTGGCCACTCAGAGCAGTCCAGTGTGCCAGCAGCACCTCTGTTTCCAAGATGGCAGAGGTCTGGAGCACACTGGAGGAGCTCTGGACACCTCCCAGGGGAGGTGCAGGTCAGGGGAGTGGTCACTCCCCTTTCCTTTGTCCAGTTTCGCGCCAGAGCAGGGCTAAGGGGTCCCCTGAACCGGTGTAGACTGGCTTATGCAGAATTGGGCACATCTGTGCCCAACAAAGCATTTCCAGAGGCTGGGGGAGGCTACTCCTCCCCTGCCTTCACACCATTTTCCAAAGGGAGAGGGTGTAACACCCTCTCTCAGAGGAAGTTCTTTGTTCTGCCATCCTGGGCCAGGCCTGGCTGGACCCCAGGAGGGCAGATGCCTGTCTGAGGGGTTGGCAGCAGCAGCAGCTGCAGTGAAACCCCAGGAAGGGCAGTTTGGCAGTACCAGGGTCTGTGCTACAGACCACTGGGATCATGGGATTGTGCCAACTATGCCAGGATGGCATAGAGGGGGCAATTCCATGATCATAGACATGTTACAAGGCCATATTCGGAGTTACCATTGTGAAGCTACATATAGGTAGTGACCTATATGTAGTGCACGCGTGTAATGGTGTCCCCGCACTCACAAAGTTCAGGGAATTGGCTCTGAACAATGTGGGGGCACCTTGGCTAGTGCCAGGGTGCCCTCACACTAAGTAACTTTGCACCTAACCTTTACCAGGTAAAGGTTAGACATATAGGTGACTTATAAGTTACTTAAGTGCAGTGTAAAATGGCTGTGAAATAACGTGGACGTTATTTCACTCAGGCTGCAGTGGCAGGCCTGTGTAAGAATTGTCAGAGCTCCCTATGGGTGGCAAAAGAAATGCTGCAGCCCATAGGGATCTCCTGGAACCCCAATACCCTGGGTACCTCAGTACCATATACTAGGGAATTATAAGGGTGTTCCAGTAAGCCAATGTAAATTGGTAAAAATGGTCACTAGCCTGTTAGTGACAATTTGGAAAGAAATGAGAGAGCATAACCACTGAGGTTCTGATTAGCAGAGCCTCAGTGAGACAGTTAGTCACTACACAGGTAACACATTCAGGCACACTTATGAGCACTGGGGTCCTGGGTTACCAGGGTCCCAGTGACACATACAACTAAAACAACATATATACAGTGAAAAATGGGGGTAACATGCCAGGCAAGATGGTACTTTCCTACACCATCTTCCCAGCTTTCAGAAACAGGAAGACTTGAATTGGAAAAGCCAATTTTTCAATACAATTTTGACATTTTACTGGGACAAAAACCTTTTTTTTTTAAAATTGTGCTTTCGGCCTCCTTCCAGTTAGTGACCAAAATTGGTGAGAAACCAATGCTGGATCTGAGAAAGCTAAACATTTCTGAAAAGTAACAAAATTCTGAATTCAGCAAGGTGTCATTTGTGTAGATCCTACAAGTGTTTCCTACAGAAAATAACAGATGAAATACAAAATATTGAAATTGAGGTGAAAAAAACAGCCATTTTTCTACACGTTTTACTCTGTCACTTTTTCCTGCGATGTCATATTTTTGAAAGCAATATACTGTTACGTCAGCTGGACTCTTCTGGTTGTGGGGATATATAGGGCTTGTAGGTTCATCAAGAACTCTAGGTACCCAGAGCCAATAAATGAGCTGCACCTTGCAAGGGTTTTTTATTCTATACCGGGTATACAGCACTTCATTTGCTGAAATATAAAAAGTGAAAAATAGGTATCAAGAAAACCTTTCTATTTCCAAAATGGCCACAAGATAAGGTGTTGAGAAGCAGTGGTTATTTGCACCTCTCTGAATTCCGGGGTGCCCATACTAGCATGCAAATTACAGGGCAATTCTCAAATAGATGTCTTTTTTACACACTGCCTTACATTTGGAAGGAAAAAATGTAGAGGAAGACAAGGGGCAATAACACTTGTTTTGCTATTCTGTGTTCCCCCAAGTCTCCCGATAGAAATGGTACCTCACTTGTGTGGGTAGGCCTAGCGCCCACGAAAGGAAATGGCTCAAAACACAACGTGGACACATCACATTTTTTCACAGAAAACAGGTGTTTTTCGCAAAGTGCCTACCTGTGGATTTTGGCCTCTAGCTCAGCCGGCACCTGGGAAAACCAAGCAAACCAGCACATTTTAAAAAACTAGACACCTTGGGAATCCAAGATGGGATGACCTGTGGGGCTCTGACAGGTTCTGTTACCCAGAATCCTTTGCAAACCTCAAACTTTGGCCAAAAAAACACTTTTTCCTCTCATTTCGGTGACAGAAATTTCTGGAATCTGAGAGGAGCCACAAATTTCCTTCCACCCAGCGTTCCTCCAAGTCTCCCGATAAAAATGGTACCTCACCTGTGTGGGTAGGCCTAGCGCCCACGAAAGGAAATGGCCCAAAATACAACATGGACACATCACATTTTTTCACAGAAAACAGAGGTGTTTTTTACAAAGTGCCTACCTGTGGATTTTGGCTTCTAGCTCAGGCGGCACCTGGGGAAACCAAGCAAACCAGTGCATTTCTGAAAACTAGACACCTAGGGGAATCCAAGATGTGGTGACTTGTGGGGCTCTGACCAGGTTCTGTTACCCCGAAAGGAAATGGCCCAAAACACTATCTGGACACATCAAAATTATCAAATACAAAACTACCTGTTTTTGCAGGGGAGCTCCTGCGTTTTTGGTCCTGGGCTCAGCAGTTTTCTAGGGAAACCTACCAAACCCAGACATTTCTGAAAACTAGACTCCTGAGGGAGTCCAGTGAGGTGTGACTTGCCTAGATCCCCTAATGTTTTCTTACCCAGAATCCTCATCAAACCTCAAATTTAGCTAAAAAAACTAATTTTCCCCACATTACTGTGTGGTATCACCGCACTGGGACACATTTCATACCACCCAATGTTCCCCTCAGTCTCCCGGTAAAAATGATACCTCATTTGTGTAGGTGGGCAGAGTGATTGTGAAAGGAAAGAGCCAAAAACATGTCGATATTGAGGGGGAACAAAGGGGTTCCAAAAGGGCAGTTTGCAAAAAAACATTTTTAGGCTGACAAGTGCAGCAGAATTTTTATTGGTATAGATGAGACAATGCTGGGTGGTAGGAATTTTGTGGATTCCTGCAGATTCCGGAAGGTTCCATCACAAAAACATGGGAAAAATGCCCCTTGGGGGCAGATTGGCCGACGCTCCCCTTGCGTGACTTTGACGCAAAAAAAAGATCCCCGGTGCCTAGTTGTTTCTACCCCCCTTGGGGGCAGATTGACCTAAAGTCGGCCAATCTGCCCCCAAGGGGGGCAGAAACAACTAGGCACCGGGGATCTTTTTTTTTGCGTCAATGTCACGCAAGGGGATCGACCCCATAGGCAATGGTCTAAATACAAATTGTCCCCCAGGGGGGCGACCCTTACCTAATGGGTCGCTCCCCATCTCTAAAAAAACAAACAAAAAAAAACACAACTTTTTTTTTAGCCCTAGCGCCTAGAGGTTTCTGCCCCCACTGGGGTTAGATCGGCCTAATAACAATAGAAATGGCCTAGAATAAATTTGCCTCCCCAACCCCTCCGGGGAGCGACCCTTGCCTGCCATATGTCCTGACAGTAAAATATTGCTAAATTTGTTTCTCACTGTTGCAAGGCCTGTCCCTCTCATTGGTTAACATGGCAGCTACCTTTAAATCTGATTAAAGTGTATATTCCCTGTGGGAGCGGATGGACATGTGGAGTTTGGGGTTTCTGAGCTCACAATTTAAAAATACATCTTTTCGTACAGTGGATTTTAAGAATGTGTGTTTGAGAATGCCACTTTTAGAAAGTGAGCATTTTCTTGCTTATACCATTTCTGTGACTCTGCCTGTTTGTGGATTCCCTTTCTGGGGTCAGTTTGACAGTTGGGCTGGTTGCACCTCACACTAGACAGTGACACAAAGGGATCTGGGGTGTAGCCTGCATATCCTGATGAGCCATCTATGCTAGGAGGGAGGGGAGGAATGGTCACTTACACCTGAAAGGGCTGTGCCTGTCCTCACACAATGTAGTCTCCGATCCCCTGGTGAGTGTCTGGGGCCTGGCCTGGGCAAGGCAGGATTTCACATTCAAAAGAGACTTTACTTTGAAGTAGGCCTACTTCAAATGAGAAATTGGGTATAAGAAGGGCACCCAAAACCACAGACTTTAGAACACTTGTGGAAACAAGAGGAACCTCTGCCTGTAGAAGAGCTGACAAGCTGAGGAAGAAGAGCTGCCCCGCCTGGGACGGTGCTTTGTGGAGTTATCCTGCAGTTGCTGCTTCTGCCAGAGCAAATGGGCAAAGACTGGACTTTGTGTGCCTTCCATTTTGTGAAGAAATCTCCAAGGGCTTGATTTAGAGCTTGCCTCCTATTGTTTGAAGTCTCAGGGACAGCAAAGACTTCTCCCTGCCAGCACCTGGAGTCTCTGGAGAGACTCCTGCTCTGACAAGTGGTGCCCTACCAAGTCCCCGGGCCCTTGAAAGGAAGGCTGGTGAAAATTCAAGGAAATCGACTTTGGATGACTTCGGACTGGCGCCGCAGCTGAATCCAGTGACGTTGGCCGCAACCGACTCCATGATCTACGCTGGAACGCGACGACCTTTGCAGGCCCGAAATCGCTGCAGCCCCGCCGAAGTCCACGACTGCGTGGAAGTCACTGCACCACATCGTGACCGACACCGCTCGAAGTGCGCGGATTCAACGTTTCGCACAGATGCCGCGATCCCCGACTTTGTGCATCGTCTTCTTTTCACTCTTCACTAAACGTACTGTACCTGGGAGTCTAGGTGACTCCATTTCCGGTGCCACTGGTGTTGTATTGTTGGGAATGACTCCGTTACGATGCCGTACTAGCACCTCATCAAAGCATTTGGTGTTTCTAAGCGCTATTTTTGAGTTTAAGCTTTAAAAATTCATAACTTGACTTGTGTATGTTGGATTTTTGTCGTTTTGTTCTTGTTTTGTTTAGATAAATATTTCCTTTTTTCTAAACTGGTGTGTCATTTGTTGTGTGTTTTCTTTATTTACTGTGTGTGTTCTGAGATTAGGCCTACTGCTCTGCCAAGCTACAAAGGGGGTAAGCAGGGGTTAGCTGAGGGTGATTCTCTTTTACCCTGACTAGAGTGAGGGTCCTTGCTTGAACAGGGGGTAACCTGACTGTGAACCAAACACCCCATTTCTAACAACGCCAAACCCATTTATCTCCACACCGGCTCCAGCGCATGTTCCCTCATAGTAGCCACGAATGCTCACGGTGTGGAGAACCAGATGCTACCTTTTACCACATGACATGGACCTGTTTGCCAGTCCTGCGGTCCTGGCATGAAATAACTTCCTTAACAGCAGAACTGGTTGGTCATTCAATATCCCCTACAACCGAATCCTGCCTGCTTGGTGTCCGCGCGAGGTCGAAGAAAGAAAAACAAATACACAGGTGAAAAGATATTGCATTTGTGCTATTTAAACGCCTTCTGGCAATGCAATGGAAGGCACCTAATGCACCGGACACAAAGTGTTGGCTAGGTGACCTGCTGAAATGGGTGAGGGCGGAAGCACAAGCTCTTCCCTCACTCAAGGATAGGGGGGTGACAACAAAGGGACTTGGACTATGGGATGATTTCATAACTACAGTTGAGACCAAGAATGACATCCGCCCTACCTGAACTCATAGAGTTGGTACCATGCACAGCGGGCTTACACCTGGGCAATAATGACAAGATGGCATCTAGATAAGGGGTGAACGAGTGATTCTCAGACCGTGAATCAATACACTATGCGCCTTAGACCCGCACAGCCACACATCCCTGCATTAACGTAGGAGAACACAGTCCCCACATGGGATCCTGGAAGGAGGCCCACTGCTGAGGGCCTGCATGTACAAATTGTAATCACCACATTGCATACAACTACTGCCATTCATAGCTGATTGGGCGGTTACTATGTATTTACAGATGGGACGGGCACCTGGAACACCCAGGTATTGAGAGAGCTCTGTGATTGTAACATGTGCTGGGGTGAGACCCCGGAGTTATTGCCTTCTATTGTAACTTGACTGTGCTTACGGAAGGTCCACATTGCATGTTAATAAATATAATGAGATGTGAGCTCCCCCACTTCACCCTTCCCCCCCACTTGAGACCCCCCTTTTTCCTATTGTACATTGATCCTGTTATTATGATATGAAAGCAGTAGCCCGGTCGGCTGTCGATTGTTTTTGTGTCTCACATAATAAGGAGATTTAAAAAAAAATCCTCATTCAACATGGCTCTGGCTGGGTCTCAAGCAGGAGTTGGAGAGTTTGACCTAGCGAAGCTGGAGACATACACTGTCAGCCAGCTGAAAGGGTTTTGCAAGGGGATGGGTATACCTACCCAGGGTGCCTACAAGAAGGAGGAGTACCAAATGGCCCTGAGGGCGTGGGCAGAAGCCTGTTCAAAAGAGGATGTTGAGGTGGAGGAGCCAGGGAGTGGCCCATCAGAGGATTTACCACCAGCAGTGGAAGATGTTACCCCTGGAATTGTGCCCCCTGGTAAACCAGGGAGCAATGTCTCGAGCAATGGCCTGACCGCCAAGGAAAGGAGGGAGGAGAGAGAATTTCAATTGCAAATGGCAAAGTTAAACATGGAGGCAGAGGAATGGAAAGATCACAGAGAGGCAGAGGAGACGAGTGCTGAGGCTGCAGCTGAGAGAGCTCTTGCTGAGCAGAAGATTCTTCTGGCTCATGAACTGAGTCAGAAGATTCTTCTGGCTTATGAACTGAGTCTCAAAGAGCTGGATATCAAGGCAAGGCCATCTGAGTCGAGCAGTGATGGTGGCAGCATACTTGCAGAACCTGCTGGGGAAAGGAAGGTTTGTATAACAAAAAATGTGGTGCCCAGTTATATGGTGGGAGATGACATTGATAAGTGGTTGGTTGCTTATGAAGTTGCACTAAGGGCTCATGAGATTTCTGAGGAGCAATGGGGGGTGGCCTTCTGGTGGTATGTACCAGCTGTGGGGAGGGACACACTCCTTACACTGGATTCAGTAGATTAAAACATATACACGTCCATGAAAACCGCTTTACTTGCCAAGTTTAGGCTGACCCCCTGAAAAATACCATCAGAGGTTCAGGGACAGAATCAAACATTCCACACAAACCTAGGTAGACTTTTTTGATTTTTCCAGTAAGGCACTGAATGGGTGGGTGCGGGGCAGCAAAGTAAATGATTACAAAGGGTTGTATAATCTGATCCTAAGGGAACATATGCTGAGTGTTTGCTGTACAGAGTTGCGCCAGCCCCTAGATGACAGTAAGCTGACTGATCTTAGAAAGCTTGCTGAGGAGGAAGACCTCTGGGCTAGCACCAGAGGGTCCAAAAAGGTATCTGGAGGGGACACCCACAAAGGCGGTCAGAGTTCACACCAGAAGAAAGAGGGGTGGAGAAAAACATAAGAATAAGGAGTTCTCAAAAGGTCCCTAAAACAATTCCCAGGGGGTTGGTGGTACCCAGTCCCAGAGTGAGTCTCAAAAGAGCCCAGGATTCTTTGACAAGAAGAAAGGGAAATTGATCCCCAAATGCTTAGAGTACTTCAAGCATGGGCACTCTAAGGGTGACTCCCAGTGTTCCAAGAGGGCACAGCCCCCCACTGGAGGGCAGACACCTGGGTTGGCTAGTGTAGCGCTCTGGGAGGGGAGACAGTCCCAGTTAGCTTTGGGGAGCAGATAGAGGTGTCCCTAGTATCTCTGGGAGGTAAGGAAATGGAGCTAAAAGCCTACATGCCTGCCAACACTTCCAAGTAAAGGCAGTGGGTCACCATTAATGGGCAAAGGGTGGATACTCTGCGGGACACAGGAGCCAGTATGACTACTGTCAGGGGTCAGCTGGTGTCAGCAGTGGAAGGTGGGCCAACCAGGGAGGAATTCTGCAAAGCTCAGAAGGAGTACCCCACTCTTGAGGGTCTGAGGCAACAGGCCTCAGCCCAAGCAGCAGGTGAAGCCTCTGACAATCACCTCATACATTGGGAGAATGATCTCCTCTACAGTGAGCCTAAGGTACCGGCTGCTGGGGCAGCACATGTGCTGGTGGTCCCCAAGTGTTACTGGGCTTGGCTCATGACATTCCCCTGGTAGGACATTTGGGGCAAGACTAGACCTTTGCCAGGCTTGTCACCCACTTTTATTGGCCCCGAATGCTGGTAGCCTCAGATATTTTCTGTAGGCCCTCCAAACCCCCCCAACCTGCCAAGCTAGTGGGAAGACAGGGGAAAGGCTCAAAGCCCCCCTGATTGATCCAACTCCCCATTGTTGGCACCCCCTTTGTAAAGGTGGGCATCAACATCATTGGTCCCTTGAAACCCAAAACCACCCTAAACAACAGATTTAACTTGGTTTTGGTAGACCATGCCACCCGCTATCCAGAGGCAATTCCTCTAAGGGCAGTGACTGCACCGGTGGTGACCAGGGCTCTAATGGGAATATTTACCCATGTTGGGTTCCCAAAGGAGGTGGTGTCTGACAGAGGCACAAACTTCCTGTCAGTGTACATGAAGTCCATGTGGGATAAGTGTGGGGTAACCTACCAGTTTACGACCCCTTACCATCCTCAAACCAATGGGCTTGTTGAAAGGTTCAACAAGACCCCGAAAGGCATGATCACTGGCCTGCCTGAGGCCATGAGGCATAAGGGGGACGTCCTCTTGCCTTTCCTTTTTCTCTGTTTACAGGGTGGTGCCCTAGAAAGGGGTGGGTTCAGCCCCTTTGAACTTCTCAACGGACAGCCTGTCAGGGGACCACTAAGTATAGTCAAAGAGAGGAGGGAGAAAGCTCCCACGAAACCTCCCCAGGATGTGGTCATTTACATGCTGGCCCTCTGAAACCAGACGCAGCATTTCTAGAAACAGGCCAAGAGCAACCTCGACGCCAGTCAAGAGGTGATGAAGGAATGGTATAAACAGAAGGCCAGACAAAGTTTGGGTGATGGAGCCAGTAAAGCCTAGGGCTCTCTAGGACCGCTGGACTAGCCCATTCGAAGTCAAGGAGCGAAAACCTACCTAGTGGACCTTAAGACCCTCAGAAGCCCCTTAAGGGGTTCTCCACCACAACAGACTGAAGCCTCATTTTAAGAGGTCTGAAGTCTAAAGTCAGCATGCTTCTTGTGACAGATGAGGACATGGAAGAGGAGAGTGAGCCTCTCCCCGACCTCCTCTCTGCCAAGGAAGGTGATGGGTCAGTGGAGGTTGTTAATCTCTCTGACTCCCTGACTCTAGATCAGAGGGAAGTCTGCTACGAGTTGTTGGAGCAGTTCTCTACCCTGTTCTCCCTCACTCCTGGGCTCACACACTTGTGTGTCCACGATATTGATATAGGAGACTGTCTAACTGTAAAGAATAAAATCTAAAGGGTGTCAGATAAAGTGAGGTCCAGCATCAAGGTTGAAGTTGCCAAGATGCTGGCTCTTGGGGTGATGGAGAAGTCCAGTAGTCCCTGGTCCAGCCCAGTGGTGTTGGTTCCCAAGGCTGCTGTTCCGGGTGCCAAGCCAGAACATAGGTTCTGCATGGACTATTGGGGTCTCAACTCTGTCACAAAAACAGATGCTCACCCCATCCCCCGAGCTGATGAGCTCATAGACAGGCTTTGCGCTGCAAAGTACCTTAGTACCTTTGACCTCACATTAGGGTACTGGCAGATCACCTTGACTAAAGGGGATCATGAGAGATCAGCTTTTTCTACTCCTGAGGGCCATTACCAGTTCAGAGTAATGCCCTTTGGATTGTCAAATGCCCTGCTACCTTCCAACAGTTGGTCAACGGGGTCCCAGCTGGAAAGGATGCCTACTGCACAGCCTACTTAGACGACATTGTCGTCTATGGTTCCAGATGAGAGGAACACCTGCTCCACCTCAAGGAGGTGCTTCAGGCCCTGCAACAGGCAGGCCTAACCATCGAGGCCAGTGAGTGCCAGATTGGGCAGGGTTCCGTGGTGTACTTGGAACACCTAGTAGGTGGTGGCAAGGTGCAGCCCCTCCAGGCCAAGATTGAAACCATCAAGGCCTTGTAACCACCTAGAACTCAAACCGAGGTCAGGGCCTTTTTAGGCCTCCCCGGATATTACCACAGATTCGTTAAGGGATATGGCACCATAGTAGCCCCATTAACAGAACTGACATCCAAGAAACAACCTAGGTTGGTGAATTGGACAGAGCCTTGTCAGAAAGCCTTTGATGACCTGAAGGAAGCCATGTGCACGTCCCCGTAATCAAGGCACCTGACTACTCCAGAGAATTAATCGTGCAGACAGACGCTTCAGAGCATGGTATAGGGGCGGTCCTAGCACAGCTGAATGAGGAGGGCCTAGACCAACTAGTAGTCTTTATTAGCAGATGACTATTACCACAGGAACAGAGGTACAGTGCTATTGAGAGAGAAGCATTTGCTGTGGTCTGGGCACTGAAGAAGCTCAGACTATACCTGTTGGGACTCACTTCCGGGTTTAGACAGACCACACGCCCATCATATGGTTCATGCAGATGAGGGGCGAAAATCCTAAACTCTTGAGGTGGTCCATTTGCCTACAGGGGATGGGCTTTACAGTGGAGCATCGCCCAGGGATTGACCACACCAACGCTGATGGTCTCTCCAGATACTTCCAACTTAGCGATGAGAGCTCCCAGGAGGTTGGGTAACTCTCCCCACTTTCAGCTGGGGGGGACACATGTTAGACCTGACAGCCTTAGGTTGTTGTCCCTAACTTTTTGCCTGCCTCCCTCAACAATTTAGACACTGTTTTGCTGGTTTTAGGACTCTGCACACTTTACCACTGCTAACCAGGGCTAAAGTGCATAAGCCCTCTCCGTTAAAACATGGTGACATTGGCCCATACCCTATTAGCTTATTTAATTTGCTTATAAGTCCCTAGTAAAAGTGCACTACATATGCCCAGGGTCTGTAGATTAAATGCTTCTAGTGGGTCTGCAGCACTGATTGTGCCACCCACATATGTAGTCCCTTAACCATGTCTCAGGCCTGCCATTGCAAGGCCTGTGTGTGCTGTTTCACTGCCAATTAGATTTGGCATTTAAAAGTACTTGCCAAGTCTTAAACTCCCCTTTTTCTACATATAATTCACCCTAAGGTAGGCCCTAGGTAAGCCATAGGGCAGGGTGCTGCGTGGGGAGAAGGCAGGCCGTGTACCTTTATAGTTTATATGTCCTGTGTTGTAGTGTGGTTAGTTTTACGTATCCTTTGCGCATTAGCTTCAGGCTTTAAGCCTTTGTGCACTTTGCCCTGGATGTATTTTATTCATTTGCTTGCAGCTTAGAGCCTCTGTGCACTTTGCTCTAAATGCTTTTTATTAGGCTTCGTACTGTTATTTTTCAAATAGCCAGTTCTACGGTCTTGTTTTTTATTCATATCACACTGTTTAGCCTACTTCAGCACTGGAGTTCTCCATAACACATTCCTGTTCACTCTGTGCTTCAGTCAAGGATACAGTCTGGTACATTGCCGATAGACGTGGTAGGAGTTTAGTCTTTGGCATTCCCGTGTAGGGACATTTTGTGATCACGCTGACATGTTAGTTATAAAATCACTTCCTTGTCCCAATACACGCAAGAGGGAGATTCCGACCAGAGAACCACAACTAGATGCTGACTGCCTTGTTGCAGATGCTGAACCAAGATCACAGGCCTCTGCTCAGGTATGAGGGCTGATGTCTCCCCAGTGATTCAGAAAGGCAAGTTAGAAGCTTAACATGCTGTGCTTGAAAAAGATCAAGCAGAGGGAGAGTAGAAACTAGTAGACACGATGATAGCTTTGTTCTTATGTTTTACTCTCCTGGTGACTATTTCAATCATACTGTGTTGTATGGTTCTGGTTATTGAGGCTCATGCCTTATTATCTAAAATACAGTCGTTTTTATTAAAACATTATATAAAACTTATACTGTCTTTGTTATTTGTATATGAGATCATACTGGAAATGAGAGAGTTGGTTCGGATCTGAGTGACCACGACTTCCCTGAGAAGTTCCAAAGATGTCATGCGCTCGGCTGCCCAATCATCTCTTCTCCCTTGGGAGAAATGAGGCACTGCTAGTTAGCCGGAGCAAAAACCGGATTTAGGGTGACAGCGTTCCTTACACGTGGGTCAGACTCAGTCCCCCACACCGTTATCGATCCTGCTGCCTAGAAATCCAGTAGTCTCATTTAGGATAATGAGAGCCCACGTGACATGGCGCCGCCAACGATCGGTCTGGCTCTAATATTTAGGTCCGGCTGACTCTCTCGGTCTCATATATATTTTGACTACTCGGTTCCGTAAGCGGAGACGTCCGTGGGGCTGAGGATTTACGCCGCCACGGGATAGGTACATCCTATTACTTAGTGGTTGGTTGTTCAAGCTTTAACTTTAAAAGGAAAACCCCGATATTGGTGTGCCTTCTCTGACCTAGTGCTATTTTTTACAAATGGCGAATCCTAATGTAGTGAATATAGCGCTCAATATGCGACAACCGCTCACAGGACATCTGACTGCACATGGACTGATGGTTCAAGGGGGTCCGGTCACTTTTGTGGTGGACGCCCATGCAGCCTATAGAACAGAACTTTTTTATTCTTGGGTCGTATTTCCAGCAGTTGATGGGGGTACAGACACTTTTCACGAATACATTGTTGCGAATGTCCCTGGACAATACAGGGCTTATGCATACCTTTATCTTATCAAGAACACCATAATTGGCTTGATGGCGCCCTCCCACACACAGTAGCACAAGTTAGGTTAGGTCCACTAAGTAATGAAGGTCCTACCTGGCCTTTATTGGCTACATATACACCACATCCTGCGGCTGCTCAATTGACAGTGGTTGAAGTTCGTCGTTTATATACAGACTTAACGGCTACATATAGACGATTAGTTCAGTTTGTAATGCAGACACTAAATACGAACGCAGCGCGTGCTGCTCCGGGGCACGCACAAGCAGTGGTTCCGGGTATTAATCCGGCCACTGTGCACTCAGTTATGGGTAAAGTACCGGCTAAGCGTGAGGAGACTCCATTTTGGCTGGCGCAAAAAATGTATACGCTGGAAGCAGTATTTCCCCATACGGGACCTCAGGATAAACATAGAATTTTGACGATGTGTTTGCCGTATGGGATGGTTCCTCCGGTGGACCTTTGTAATACCTGGGGCACGGTGTTTGCCGCGCTCTATACTACGGCACACGGTACACCGACATTAGCTAATTTACCGGAAGTGCTTAAACAAATTCAAGATGAATATGGGGCTGCCCCTGCCTTAGATTTGGGCATGCAGTTAATGGGCAATTTTGCCGCAGTTTCTTCTATTATTTTGAGTAATCTCAAGGGAGAGGCAGTGGCACTAGCAGTGCGAATGCGTCTTCGGGACGTTCCGCAGATAAATCAGGAGCGGGAACTTCCGAGAATAATAGCAGAGACATATTCCAGTATTGGTCGCGATAGCCTAGGGGCTAGACCGCAAAAACCCCAATTACAGGGTAAAAATAATAAAGATAATGCTAAACAACAGCAACCTGAGGGTACCAAAAAGCGCTGGGAAAAGAAACAGCAAACACCTAAGAAAGATGGGGGACAGTCCCCGCAACCGGAGACCCCGCAGAATAGGTATAATCTCAGGAATAGGGATAATTTGAAAACGCCTGAAAGATATCGATATACTGATACACGCCAATCTCGTTCCTTTCAGGACTCCTAAGAGAAGAGAATTGAGAGAGGTGGGCGGTCAGAGCGGAGAACCGAGTACGTGAAACCAAGACAGGATTCAGAGCGCTCAACTGAGGTTTCTATTAAACAGAGAAACCACTGCAACAGAAACAGCAATTTAAAAAGAAGAAAGTGGCAGCAGTCTCAGTTAGACATGCCGCTCAAGAAGAGAGTTCTCTTGACGAACAAGACATGGGCGTTAGCACTGTTAGACAGCGCGGCAGAGGTCACAATAGTTCGCCGGAGTCTTCTAGAGCATCTGGAGGTGAAAGCAACTGATGACTTCATACAAGTCGAAACGGCGGATATGAAAGTCTCTGATCCTGATAGAGTATATAACGTGACTCTACAATTAGAAGGGGACATTGACCTCATTGTACACGCCATCTTTTGGGATCATATGGTGAAATCACATGACGTTCTGCTGGCCGAACAAGATTGGCCGCCTGACTTTGTTCGCGACTGTCCGGTGGGGGAAGGGGTTATTACACCTTCCTTCTCGCCACTTGTTCTGGGAGAACTAGCGGAGTCCTATAGTAAAATATGGGCTCTTATCATGTAATTCCAATAAAGGGCGAACCTCAGCCGCAGTATCCTATCAAATTTGAAGCAAGGGCATCGGTTAGGAATATTCTTACACAATTGGAGTACCAGGGTGTAATTGAGCCATGTGTCTCGCCGATGAATAAGTTCCAGTCATTGTTGGGGTTTCTGAATTTTGGAAGAACTTACATTCCTGAATATGCTACGCGTATAAAACCCTTATACGAGTTGATTCGTCCGAATTTTTTCGAGTAGATTTTGGACGATTGAGCATACACATATCCTACGAGATTTACAGACTGATCTCTTAGCAGTTAAACACTTACACACACGGGACAATAAGACACATTTGGTCATCAGGGTGATACCTGGGGCTGTTGGGTTTACGTATGTCACCTTTAATGAGGGTGACACAGTCCCGATTGCATACAAGTCCCACTTGTATTCTGCTGCAGAACAACGATTTGCACAGACTGAGCAAATACTCACTGCAGTACAGATGGCTGTGAATAAAGAAAGACCGCTTGCCCAGGGCCAACGCATCATTGTCGTTTCCCCGATACCGGCCTTAGAGGCTGTTACAAAAGCAAGTGTTCCTAATTCGAAAGCTTTACACCTGAGATGGATTCAATGGCCTACGTCTTTGACAGCCACTGATGTAGAGTACATATTTGACCCTAAACTGCAGACTCAAGAATTTCTTCAATATGAAATTGAGTACCCGGTTCCCACTGGCGCATTGCCTATTGACCAATATCGGGTGGTCATGTATACCGATGGCTCTGCGTAACCAGCGGTTGGGACTAAACAACAGTATTCTGCTGCATGTGCGGTGGTGAGCGGCACTATGGAGGGGGAAGTGTTCTGCCCCCGACATACTTATACTAAAACCTTGGGGGATTGCACGGCACAGCTGGCTGAGCTCAAAGCTCTATTGTTAGCATTGGAGCACGTGGATCCGGCGATTTTAACCTTGCTGGTCTGTGACTCCTACTACTGTGTTCAGTCTTTCAATGAATATCTACACTATTGGAAGTTGAATGGGTTTAGAGATTCTAAGGGCAACACCATTAAACACAAATTGTTGTGGGGTAAGGTTGCGGATCTGAAAGAAACGCTTCCTAAGGCCCATGTTGTGCATACACTTGGACACCAGCGCGTTGGGATACACGTTGCTGGGAATACTTTGGCTGATGAAGCCGCGAAGTCGGCAGAGGCTGTTGCCACTGTGGCCGCAGTGACTCGTTCAAGTTCCAAACCAGACACAGAGATTTCGGCTGCCATAAAAGCTACGGCTGATGGCACGCCATTTCCTAAAGGATTTCCTTCTAAATATAGTTACTGCTTGAGTAGTGCGCTCAATGCTGTTGTTAATATTCCTGGCATTGGTGTGCGTGATTTACCAAATAAAATTCAGAGACCTCGATTAATTTTTGCAGCACGTGAGGGGGCGGCATCTGCACATGCTGGTGTGGCTGCCACGATTTCACTTTTACAGGCTCGTCACTGGTGACCTGGTTTCTATAAAGAGACAAAGCAATTTGTCCTTTGTTGTGACGTTTGTCAACAAATTAAAGCTTCGTCGGCTAGACGCCCGCAACAGACGCCCCTTCTAATTTCAAACAAACCTTTACAGTGTGTGTACTTGGATCATTGTGGTCCGTTGACCCCAGACAGTGCATACAAATATATTTTGGTTGCTGTAGATACGTGCTCCAGATTTGTGTGGGTCTGGCCACAACGCTCGGTTGATGCTCGGACTGTTATTAAAGATTTGCGCATCTTTGTCGATACATTTGCAGTTGCGGCTTTTCATTCGGACCAGGGCCCTGCTTTTGCCTCTAAGGCATTCAGGGACACCATGGCTTCGTTGGGGGGTCCAACTCCAATTCTCGTCTCCATTTCATCCTGAGGGAAATTCTGTTGTGGAGGGTTTAAATCGTGATTTAAAGCAATCCTTAACTGCCAGAGTTGTAGGTACGGGTCGTAGTTGGTTAGCCCACCTGTATGGAGTACAGAGAGCACCTAATAACTTGCCTAGAAGGTCCCTGGGGGGTCGTACTTCATATGAGTGCCTGTTTGGAACACAAATGTATGTTCCTGATCTAGATGGTCCTGGTGTGGAGGTGGCAGATACGCCCTTTGACATAAATGATTGTGTCACTGTTTTGCAGGATTTACAACAATTCCGTGAAGATAACTCTTCTGCAAGTGCTGCCTCCTCAGGAATTAAGGATGAGCCAGTAACTCCTACTGGTTGGATACCCAGGATTGGGGATCTAGTGCGTGAAAAGGTTTCAGTAAAGAAAGAATTTGGTCCTTCTTATCGAGCACCTGTCCCTGTGTTAGGGATTAGCGGCACGAGAACTGTGATTTTACCGCCACTGCAAGGGGCCAAAGGAAATCGCTTTGTTTCCATTGATAATGTCAAGTTACAACATGTGGCCGATTCTGCACAGCAGACCAAGAGGGACACCCAGTAACACACTGTTATCGATCCTGCTGCCTAGAAATTCAGTAGTCCCATTTAGGATAATGAGAGCCCACGCGACAGTGTGGGAGGCTGGCCTGGCTTATAGTGGGTACCTGATGGTACTTACACCTTGTGCTAGGTCCAGTTATCCCTTATTAGTAGATTAGTAGTGTTCTAGCAGCTTAGGCTGATAGAGGTAGCTATAGCAGAGCAGCTTAGGCTGATCTTGGAGACATGCAAAGCTCCTACTATACCACTTACATCATATAGCACTATATAATAAAAACACAATACTCAGAGTTACTAAAAATAAAGATACTTTATTTTATTGACAACATGCCAAAAGTATCTCAGAGGATATACTCCCTTAGGAGGTAAGTAAAATACACAAAATATACACACAAACAAAAATCAGGTAATAAACAGTTAGAAAAGTAGTGTAAACTCTGTAGAATACAATAGGATGCAATAGGAGACAATAGGCCTTTGGGCAACAAAAACCATATACTCCAAAAGTGGAATGTGAACCACAAATGGACCCCAGGCCTAGTGTAGTGTGTAGAGGGTCACTGGAAGTGTAAGAAAACACTAAGGTTGTCCTAGATACCCCACCCTAAGACCCTGAAAAGTAGGAGTAATGTTACCCTACTACCCCAGGGAGACAGTAAAGTCAAGTTAGGGGATTCTGCAAAGGCAACAACTGACTGCAAAGCACTGAAGACAGATTCCTGGACCTGAGGACCTGTAAAGGAAGGGGACCAAGTCCAAGAGTCACGCGAGTGTCCGGGGGGGGCAAGAGCCCACTAAACCCCGGATGAAGGTGCAAAGGGGCTGCTTCTGGGTGGAAGAAGCTGAAGATTCTGCAACAACGGAAGGTGCCAGGAACTTCTCCTTTGGTCAGAAGATGCCCCATGGCATGCTGGAGGTTTCAGAATTGTTTCCATGCAGAAAGACCACAAACAAGCCTTACTAGCTGCAAGGGTTGCCGTTTAAGAAAATGGGTGCTGCCTGGGCCCAAGAAGGACCAGGAGGTCTCAACTTGGAGGAGGGGACAGAGGGGGTGCTCAGCAGCACAGAGAGCCCATGCAGAAGCAGGCAGCACCCACAGAAACAACTGAACAGGCGTTCAAGAAATCTGAGCATGGCAGTCATCTCAACACAAAGGAGGGTCCCACGAAGCCGGTGGTCAACTCAGCGAGTTGAGGAGAGCAGGATGGAGTGCTGGGGACCTGGGTTATGCTGTGCACAAAGGATTCCTTGCAAAAGTGCACAGAAGCCCTAGCTGGTGCAGATACACAGAATTGCTGTCTGGCGTGGGGAGGCAAGGACCTACTTCCACCAAATTTGGACAAAAGGACCACTGGACTGTCGGGGTCACTTGGATCCAGCTCCTGTGTTCCAGGGACCACGCTGGTCAAGATGAGAGGGGACCCAAGAGGACCAGTGATGCAGAAGTTCGGTGCCTGCATTAGCAGGGGGAAGATTCCGTCGACGGTAGTGACCTATGCATAGTGCACGCGTGGAATGGTGTCCCCGCATTCAAAAAGTGCAGGGAATTTGCCCTGAAGGATGTGGGGGCACCTTGGCAAGTGCCAGGGTGCCCACACACTAAGTAACTTGGCACCCAACCTTCACCAAGTGAGGGTTAGACATATAGGTGACTTATAAGTTACTTAAGTGCAGTCTAAAATGGCTGTCAAAAAGCGTCAACGTTATTTCACTCAGGCTGCAGTGGCAGTCCTGTGTAAGAATTGTCTGAGCTCCTTATTGGTGGCAAAAGAAATGCTGTAGCCCATAGGAATCTCCTGGAACCCCAATAGCCTGGGTACCTAGGTACCATATACTAGGGATTTATAAGGGTGTTCCAGTGTGCCAATTAGAATTGGTGAAAATGGTCACTAACCTGCAGTGACAATTTAAAAGACAGAGAGAGCATAAACACTGAGGTTCTGGTCAGCAGAGCCTCAGTGACACAGTTAGGCACCACACAGGGAACCCACATAGGCCACAAACTATGAGCACTGGGGTCCTGGCTAGCAGGGTCCCAGTGACACATATCAAACACACTGACCAATAGGGTTTCCACTATGAGCACTGGGGCCCTGGCTAGCAAAATCCCAGTGAGACAGTAAAAACACCCTGACATATACTCACAAACAGGCCAAAAGTGGGGGGTAACAAGGATAGAAAGAGGCTACCTTCCAACATCCTGGTAGTGTAAAACTCCTAAATTCATTTTACACTGCTGTGAGGCCTGCTCCATTCATTGCCTAACAACAGTGCCACCCTCTGTAATGTTTGAGTGGTAGATTCTGATCTTAAACGAGTAACAAGGTCATATCTAGTAAAACCAGAATGGTAATAGAAAATCCTGCTGACTGGTGGAGTTGGATTTAATATTACTATTTTAGTAGTGCCACTTTTAGAAAGTGAGCATTTCTCTGCACTTAAATCCTTCTGTGCCTTACAATCCACATCTGGCTGGGTTAGTTGACAGCTCCCTTGTGCATTTCACTCAGACAACCCCAAACACAGGATGCTCAGTCACACCTGCACACATCTGCATACTGAATGAGTCTTCCTGGGCTGGGTGGGTGGAGGTCCTGACACTTACATTTGAAAGGACAGTGGCCTGCCCCGTCACAATGGACTGCCAAATCCCCCCACTGGGACCCTGGCAGACAGGATGGAACTGAAAGGGGACCTTGTGCACTTCTAAGCCACTCTTTGATGTCTTTCCCCACTTCAAAGACACATTTGATTTGGGTATTTAAACAGGTCCTCTGACCCTACCACTTCTGGACAGGATACCACTGGTGAAGAAACTCTGAGCCAGAACCTGCAATCTGCCAAGAGAAGCTGCCTGGCTGCCCAAAGGACTCACCTGATTGCTTTTCTGAAAAGGGCTGCTGCCTTGCTGTTGCCCTGCTGCCTTGCTGCCCGCTGGCTCTGCTGAGATGTGCTCTCCAAGGGCTTGGATTGAGCATGCCTCCTGTTTTCTGAAGTTTCAGGGCCAAAAAGATTTCACCTCTGTGAAGAACTCCTTGTGTGGTGGAATTTCAACCAACATTGCGACCGGTACTTCGACGTGTGGCTCACTTGATCGAAACATAGCCGAGCCGGAACAACGCAGGCTGACATCCTGCGAGAAGAGTTGATGCTGCGCCTGCCTGATCGATGCAGCTCCCGTGTTTTTGGCCTGCACACCCAGGATTTCTCTGCATCGTCCCCGGGGCGTCCAAATACCCCACAACCTGAAGAGGATCCAAGTCTGTAAACCGGAATGCAGCAACAGAGAAAGAGGTTAAATTGGGGAGAAAGAATGTTATTTCTCCCTGTTTCCCCACCCTTACACCTTCTCTCACTCCCCTTTCCTTTGTCTAGTTTCATGTCAGAACACGGACTGGGGGTTCTTGAACCGTTGTAGACTGGATTATGCAAGGAGAGCACCATCTGTGCCCTTCAAATCACTTCCAGAGCCTCTGGGAGGAAACCCCTCCCATGCCTGTAACACCTATTTCCAAAGGGAGAGGGTGTAACACCCCTCTCCAAAAGGAAATGCATTGTTCTGCATTCCTGGGATTGAGCTGCTCAAGCCCTAGGAGGGTAGAAGCCTGTCTATGAGGTGGCAGCAGCTGGGACTGCAGTGAAAACCTCAGAAGACTGATATGGCAGTACTAGGGGTCCATGGTGGAGTCACCAGGGTGCATGGAATTGCCCCCATACCAGAATCAGATTGGGGGTACAATTTCCCAATCTTAGACACCTTACATGGCCATATTCAGGGTTACCATTGTGAAGCTACATATATGTGTTGACCTATATGTAGTGCACACTTATAATGGTGTCCCCGCACTTCTGAAGTCTGGGAAATTGGTACTGGACAATGTGGGGGCACCTCTTCTAGTACAGGGGTTCCCTGACACACAGTAACTTTGCACCTAGCCTTCACTAACTGAGGGTTAGACATATAGGTGACTTAACAGTTACCTGGTGCAGTAAATGGCTGTGAAATAGAGCTTGCACTATTTCACTCAGGCTGCAATGGCAGTCCTGAAGAAGTGTTTATATGAGCTTCTTACGGGTGGCAAAAGAAATGTTACAGTCCATAAGGATCTCCTGGAACCCCAATGCCCTGGGTACCATATATTAGGGACTCATAAGGGGGATCCAGTATTTCAATTTGCAATTTGAAAAGAGTTCTGGTTAGCAAGTCTCCAGTGACACAGTCAAGCATACTGACAAAACATTAAAACAAGTAGGCCACAAAGTATGAGCACTGGGGTCCTGACTAGCAGGAAACCCGTGGGACAGTAAAAGTACACTGACAAACACTGACAAACAGGCCATAAATGGGGGTAACCATGCTAGAAAGAGGCTACTTTCTCATAGAGGCAAGCTCATCTCAAGCCTTTCGGAGAACCTTGGAAAGCAGGATGTAGAAAGCAAAATCCAGTCCTTTCGCTCCCAGGACAGAAGAAGTAAAGCAACAGGCCGAGTGGCAGTCCCTCCAACAGCATCAAGCTCTTCTTCCTGGCAGAATGTCTTCAAACCAAAAGTGTTCTAACTCCGTGGTGCCAGAGGTCCAGTATTAATACCTATTTCGGTCTTTGAAGTAGGCAAACTTCAAAGAGAAGTCTTCGTGGTGAACAAGATCCTGCCTGTCAGGAATCCCCAAGGTGCCTCCTGTGTTAACTGTCAGCATCCCCAGGGATTAGGGTTAAATCATATCTCTGTTCTTGGTTAAACCTTCATGTTTCTAAGTAAACATGATGTGCTGTGTTACACAATTGGTTTTATCAATTCTTGTTTTACCAATGCTAGTTTGCTAATGTGAGGAGGTGTAGACATGTGCTTTTAATTGGGTGTGGTGACTCATCCACATGTGGAAACTCAACTGCTTTCCTGATTGGCTATAAATAGCAGAGTGATGCATGCCTCCCTGCTTGGCTTTGTTTTGCGTCCTGATTTCAGCATCTGATTTGGCAGTCCAGCCCCTGCTGTCATCCTCGTGTTCAGGACTTTTGAGGCAATTATTTTCTTGGTTCTTGTACCAGCTGACACCAGGCATTCCTCCAGCACTCCAGAAAAGACTGCAGTTAAGTGACTAGTATTCTCCAGGAAGTTTGTTGTTTGAGTTCTGCGCTTTCCTAGTACAGCTGGTGTATTTCAGACCTCGTATTTTGGCAAAGTGCTTATCTTGAAGAGACAAATGCATTTCTGAACATTCTACATTATTATTGTAGTTACTTTCCTAAATGTGCTTCAGGAAATCTGCTTGAGCTCAAGTACTACAAAAAGTGACAGTGCAATTTTAAAAGAACATTTACGTAACTTTTCTTTCTCTAATAGCATAACTCTTGGATTAAATTGTGTCATTCATGCCTGTGTTTCAAGTTTGAGAAATTAGCTTTTGAAGGGTTTTTCACACACACAGTGAAACCAAATCAAACTGTGCCACCCTAACTGTTTAAACCCAGAGTGGACATTTGTATTTCTTGGATTGTTTTTGTTCCTTTTAGTCTAACCCTATGCATGTAGGAAATGTATATGTGATATTATTAATGCCCTTGTTTGTCTTTCTTGTGCATGATAAGAGCAACCACAGTTCTAATTGTAGTGTGCAACAGTGAATCTCTGTGAAGCTAGCCCTAGTGTTGCAGTACTTAGTTTGGGTTTTTGGTAATGCAGTGTTAGTAATTGTGCCAACAGTTATTATTATCCAAGAAAAGTGCTGGAGCATCCCAGTGTTCTTCTACCGCTCCCGTACCCATATCAGAAAGAGAGATTCAGTTTCAAGAAAGTTGAGTGCGCTAACTATCACTCTGTCAACAATGACCTGCCCCCCGAAGATACAGGGTGCCTGACTGGACTGGCAAGACGTGGCGGTGTTTTGTCTCTTTCTCTTCCACTCCCCCTTTCCTTTTGGGACACCTGCCTGGGTTTCTGTGTCCACCAGGAAGTGCTGAAAGGTGTTCCAGGCGGTCGGGGGGCATACCATCACCCCTGCAGACATCCTGCCTTTCAGGTGAGTGACTCCGTCTCGACACTGCCTTTTCTGCCCTGGCCCCAGACACACTCCAGGAGGTTGGAGACTACTTTATGTAGAGACAGGCACAACCCCATTCAGATGCAAGTGTCAGCTCCTCCCACCACTCTAGCTCTGGAAGTCCCATCAGCATATTCAGGTCACCCCCTCAGCTCCCCTTGTGTGACTGTCTAGAGTCAATTCACAAACAGCCGAACTGTCACCCTGACCCAGATGTGTATTCCACAGACAGGCAGAGGCACAGAACGGTTGAACAAGAACACACCCACTTTCTAAAAGTGGCATTTTCAAACTTGCAATTTAAAAATCAACTTCACCAAAAGATGTATTTTTAAATTGTGATTCCAGAGACCCCAAACTTCATATCTCTTTTAGCTCCCAATGGGAAATTACACTTAAGATATTTTAAGCCAATCCCCATGTTACTTATAAGAGAGATTGTCCTTGAAATAGTGAAAACCGAGGTTAGCAGTATCTCACTATCAGGACATGTAAAACACACCAGTATATGTCCTAGCTTTTAAATACACTGCACCCTCCCCATAGGGCTGCCTTGGGCCTACCTTAGGGGTGACCTTAGGGAAGGTTTGGGTCTGGCATGTGAGTGCACTTCAGAGGTCAAACTGTCAGTTTAAAACTGCACAGACAGACACTGCAGTGGCAGCTCTGAGATATATTTATAGGGCTACTCATATGGCACAATCAGTGCTGCAGGCCCACTAGTAGCATTTGAGTTACATGTTCTGGGCACCCATGGTGTACTATAGTCGGGACTTACTGGTAAATCAAACATGGCAATCATGGATAAACCAATCACCAACACAATTTAGACAGGGAGCACTTGCACTTTAGCACTGGTCAGAAGTAGTCAAGTGCTCAGTGTCCTAAAGCCAATAAAATTGTAACTGAGCACAGAATCACCAACAGGAGGTCACAAGCAAAAAGACAGGGGAAACCATGCCAAGAGCTGACAGGCCTAACACAGGGCTACTTAAGTTGGTGGCACAATCAGTGCTGCGGGTCCACTAGTAGCATTTAATATACAGGCCCTGGATATATGGTATACCACTTTAGAAGGGACTTACATGTAAATTAAATATGCCAGTTGTGGATACACCAATGTGACCTTATTTAAGGGAAAAGAGCATGCATTTTAGCACTGGTTAGCAGTGGTATAGTGCCCAAAGTCCTAAGGCCAACTCAAAGTTACACCAACAAAACAGGAGGTAAAGGCAAAAAGTCTGGGGTAAGACCACTCTAAGGATGCCAGGTCTAACACTCTTGGACTTCTCTATACATTCATATGGTGAAGGAAACCTGTCACATGGCTCACTATGTGACTAAATGAAGCCTGATCTTATTTGTACCTGAAAGCCGAGTCCTTAGCAGAAAGACTATCCACTGTCAATTGACCTTTCTAGTGCTAAATCAACAGTACAGAATGTTGAGAGTAAGAGCTCTGTACCCCCAATTAGTAGCTTTTTTATTATTATGTTTTGCTTACCCAGCTGGACATCAGTCAGTAAAACTTGTTTGTGAAACTTGGTGCACATTCGCAATAAACTGGTACAGAAAACCTGTTATCTAGAAATCACCCTTGAACATTGTAATCAATATTTTGCTGCTGTCTTTACTGGGGAGTTGGAGGAAGTGGGGTGGAAGTGATGAACTCAATCTACCCTCAATCCTTGCATACCTATGCGGGTCGTCTTTAGTCAATAAGTTCCAACAATGTTTTGTTCAAGACTGTGTGCCTCATTTACAAGAATCGGAAGCAATGACTCTGATGCGTCAGATTTCTAGCGCTGTCCTATGACCCCCCTAATGACACCATGCATGCACTGTATTTACAATACAGAGCTCCGTGGCACACATTTTCTCAGATGCATCAGAAATTCTGTTGCATCTGTGTTGCTAAACGGACGAAATCCTGAACTAGTGTCAAAATAATGACGCTACTCCAGAAATGCGAGGAAGGCTCCCATAGAGAAAAGCCCTGTGTCAGTTTAATACTTGCTCTGAGCAGGCATTAAAATTCTGCAGCAGTGAAGTTGCAGAATGACGCAGTAAAATGTTGTGAATTTCACTGCATCAGTTATGGATGGCTTTCTCAAGGGAACACCTACCTTGCATACACTATACCTGGAAAAGGTATAATGTGATGGAACGCATTGGGCCCCATGTGTCAGTTTTTAAATATGGAACAGTATAAAGCACTGCTTGCACCACCATTGCGTATAAACAAATGATGCAACGTTGCCGCAAAGGCCTTGTAAATGAGGTCTGTGTTTTGGGGTTTGGCCATTTAGATGTTTACATAATTGACATCACTATATACTGAGTCTTATTTAGAGTTGGGCACATCTGAGACATCCATCAAAAGTTGCATATATATCAGCTGTCATGCTTTGGGTGATGATACGTTAAATACAGCAGACAGCACCGTCTGCCACTTTTGTCAGATGTCCCACTCTGCTACACATTGAAAGAGAAATTTACAAGAAACTGGTCAGCACAGTGCTGCCCCAAAATTAGCAGCACCTTGCCAATTTTGAAATGCAGGGATGCACCATATTTACAAGAGTACGGCGCACCCTTGCTTTCCCCTCGAGTCAGCACTAAATTAAGCAGCCTGCGCCAAAACAGGCACCATAGTGCAAGTCTGTCTGCATTGAGGGGTGTGATTGTTTATGTGCAAGAAGGTGTCCCTTTCTGCATATAAACAATCATCCATGGCATTTTGCTTCTTCTATGTGTGCTGCATTCTGCAGCACACATGGAAAAAGCAAAAAACGAGGAGGAATACTTTCCTCCTCGTTGTGCCATGCTAACACCACCACTGTGGTGGCATAAGATTTTGCCGCTGTCTCAGATTTACAATCTTGGGCAGCATCAAAAGCAATGGGTGTGGCGGTGGAACAACCACTGCCACACCCATTGCATGCCCCTCTGACACAAAAAACTGCTTCAGAGGGGTTCATATTTACAGGGAGGCATAAAACAGCAAAAAGTGGTGTTATACCTCCTTGTAAATATGGCGAAGTGGTTAGCGCTACTTGAGCATTGCAAAAAGTGATGCTGCGGTGCACTAGGGTGGTCATTACAATCCTGGCGGTCGGTGTTAAAGCGGCGGTAAGACCGCCAACAGGCCGGTGGAAAAAAAATGGAATCACGACCGTGGCAGAAACCGTCAACAAAGACAGCCACTTTAACACTCCGACCGCCACGGGGGTACAAACAAACAGCTTGGCGGTCATCCCCAACAGACAGGCGGAAGACAATGTACCGCCCACAGTATCACAACCTACCAATCCGACAAACAAACAAAAAACACGGCGGAAACAGGACTTTGAAGGGAAAACGCTGACCTCTACACACCCCATGAGGAATCAGGACGCTATGGACCCCGAGATCCAGATCCTGCCAGCCCTTATCTTCTTGCTTCTCTACCAGGAGCACGAACGCAGGCGGCGAAGACCATGGTGAGTACTGCACCTAAGACACAGGGGAGGGGGGAGGGAAAGAACAGGGACACACACACGCAATACGCAACACCCCCACCCTCACCCACGACAACACACACATTAATACATATTGATACATTACAGTTACACCCCTCAAACCCCCCGGAAGAATGCAAAGACAAAAGGAAATGAGTGTAACCATTGTAATATATTAAAATCCAGGACGCAAATATATATATATATATATATATATATATATATATATATATATATATACACACTATAAACAAAATATACACCAAGAATAGTAGTCCAGGTAGTGCTCCATTGAAGTCCGTGGAACACTGGGCACACATGTTATGGGCGAGGCCCACACTCAATCCTCGACCATGACGGAGAGAACACTGCAGGGGCATCAGATAGCAATAAAACAGGCACCTCAGGGGGAAGGGAAAGGGGGGGGCACCTCAGCCGGTTGAATGCACAACGCCAAATCCACGAGGGGGCCACATGCCCACTGTTCCATCATGGGGAGTGCAAAGCCACAGTCTCTCAAGTCTCTACAGTGGGTGGTTTGCTCACTGTACCATCCTGGGGAGTGCAAAGCCACAGTCTCTCAAGTCTCTACAGTGGGTGGGTGGCCCACTGTTCCATCCTGGGGAGTGCAAAGCTACAGTCTCTCAAGTCTCTACAGTGGGTGGGTTGCCCACTGTTCCATCCTGGGGAGTGCAAAGCCACAGTCTCTCAAGTCTAACAAGTGGGTGGTTTGCCCACTGCTACATCTTGAGGAGTGCAAAGCCACAGTTTCTCAAGTCTCTACAGTGGGTGGTTTGCCCACTGTTCCATCCTGGGTAGTGCAAAGCCACAGTCTCTCCAGTCTCTACGGTGGGTGGTTTGCCCACTGTTCCATCCTGGGGAGTGCAAAGCCACAGTCTCTCAAGTCTCTCCAGTGGGTGGTTTGCCCACTGTTCCATCCTGGGGAGTGCAAAGCCACAGTCTCTCAAGTCTAACAAGTGGGTGGTTTGCCCACTGCTTTATCCTGGGGAGTGCAAAGCCACAGTCTTCCAAGTCTAACAAGTGGGTGGTTTGCCCACTGTTCCATCCTGGGGAGTGCAAAGCCACAGTCTCTCAAGTGGATGCCTTTCTCCACTGGTTCTGGAGGGGGCTTTGTGCCCAGAGTGCTTCATCCTGCCAAGGACTGCAGTAGTGGATGTGAATCTCCACTGGTTTTGGAGGGGGCTTTGTGCCCAGAGTGCTTCATCCTGCCAAGGACAGAGGTAGTGGATGTGATACTCCACTGGTTCTGGAGGGGGCTTTGTGTCTAGAGTGCTTCATCCTGCCAAGGACTGAGGTAGTGGATGTGAATCTCCACTGGTTCTGGAGGGGGCTTGGTGCCCAGAGTGCTTCATCTTGCTCGTGACGGACTCAGTAGCGTCAGTGCCCTTGGCGCCCATGGGCCAGCGGTGCTAGTGGCGGCGGTGCCCTGTTCAGCGATGCTAGTGGCAGCGGTGCCCTGTTCATCAGTGCTAGTGGCGGCAGTTCCCTGTTCAGCAGTGCTTGTGGTGGCGGTGCCCTGTTCAGCGGTGCTTGTGGCGGCGGTGCCCTGTTTAGCGGTGCTTGTTGCGGCGGGGTCCTTTGCAGTGACTCAGCTGCTGGCGGTCCTGTCTGGCCCAGCGGGGCTGGTGCTGGAGGTCTTGTCTGGCCCAGCGGGTCTGGTGGTCCTTCATGGCCCAGTGGGGCTGGTGCTGGCGAAGGCCTCCTGGGCCGCTGTGCCGGTGGCGTTGGCCTCGTGGGCAGCAGGGCTGGAGGTGTTGGCCTCCTGGGCAGCTGTGCCGGTGGCGTTGGCCTCCTGGGCAGCAGGGCTGGTGGCGGTGGACTCCTGGGCAGCAGGGCTGGTGGCGGTCGCCTCCTGGTCAGCTGTGCCAGTGGCGTTGGCCTCCTGGCAGCAGGGCTGTTGGCGGTCGCCTCCTGGTCAGCTGTGTCGGTGGCGTTGGCCTCCTGGGCAGCTGTGCCGGTGGCGTTGGCCTCCTAGGCAGCAGGGCTGGTGGGGTTGGCTTCCTGGGCAGCAGGGCTGGTGGCAGTGGCCTCCTGGGCTGCAGGGCTGGTGCTGGCGGTGGCCTCCTGGGCAGCGGGGATGAGGGCGGTGGCCTCCTGGGCAGCAGGGCTGGTGGTGGTGGCCTCCTGGGCAGCAGGGCTGGTTGCAGTCGCCTCCTGGGCAGCAGGACTGGTGCTTGTGGTGGCCTCCAGGGCAGCAGGACTGGTGCTTGTGGTGGCCTCCAGGGCAGCGGGGATGATAGCGGTGGCCTCCTGGGCAGAAGGGCTGGTGGCAGTCGCCTCCTGGGCAGCAGGGCTGGTGCTGGCGGTCGCCTCCTTGGCAACGGGGATGATGGCGGTAGCCCCCTGGGCAGCTGGGCTGGTGGCGGTCGCCTCCTGGGCAGCGGGATGATAGTGGTCTTCTCCGCCGTGCTGCTCTTCCCAGCCTTGCTGACTTTCTCATGGCCCATCCCCACCTTGGAAGGTGTTGCAGCTGAATCCACACTCCCACCTGTACCCCTGGGAGCGGCTTTGACGGCTGGAGTCTTCCCCCTCTCCTGCCAGGCACTGGCCAACTTTTAATGCTTGACAGATGGGGGACTGTTCGTGCTGTGGCTCCGTGCCACACTGGCTGCCCTGGTGGCCGGTGCACTCCAGATTCCAGTGACTACAGGCACCACTGGTCCCGGAGATGTTGTGGCTGAGGTGCTAGGTTGGGACCTGGAGAGTCGGGCCCTAGGAGACGGACGGGGTGGGGGGAGGTGAGGGAAAAAGGTCAAGGTTAGACAGGAAACGTTTTTGGGGAACACTGGGACAGGTAGCTGGAGGGGGTTTGGGAGTGGAGGAAGAGGTTGTGGTTGTAGGAGGTGTTCGTTTGGTGACTTTAGGTGAAGGTGCATGCGCTGGAGGCTGTTGTGGGGTGGATGGCTGTTGGGTGGGTGTGTGCCTGCATTTGTGTATCTTGAGAGGGGGTGTCACAGACACACTGGGAGAGGACACAGGGGACGTGTGAATGGCAGTGGGGGTGGTGACTGCATGTGAGAGGGGTGTGGTGGTGGGTGTGCTGGTGATGGAAATAGTGGCTGTAGATGTAGTGCATGCCGGTGCGAGTGTAGACGAGACAGGGAGGGAGGGAGGGAGGGAGGAGGGAGACGAGGAGGAGGGGGACACAGTAGAGGCAGTGGATGTTGGTGTGTCTGCATGTGTGAGTGCCTGTGGGATGTGTGGTGGTTATGTTTGCCAGAGCTTCCCTTGTGTGTTGACGTGTGTGCATGCTGGTCTGAAGGTGCTTGGGATAGGCTGAGGTAGAGGGGATTGGGTCTGGGTGGAGGAAGTTGAAGGGGGGAGGCTATAGACAGGGACAATGTCTGCCATCAGTGCTGAGGCTAGAGTCTGAAAAGCTCGCTGAAGGGCCGCCTAACCAGAATGAATGCCCTCCAGAACTGCACTTGTTTGTTGCAACTGTCTTTCTACACCCTGGATGGCATTCAAAATGGTAGACTGCCCAACAGTGAGGGACCTGAGGAGGTCAATGGCCTCCTCACTGAGGGCAGCAGGGGTGACTGGGGCAGGGGCTGAGGTGCCTGGGGCGAAGGTGATGCCCTCCCTCCTGGGTGAGCGGGGTACGGGGCAAAGGCTGAGGGGCTGCTGGGAGGGTGGTGCTGGTAGGGGGGGGGCTGGCGGCTGTACCTGTAGATGCAGGGGGCACAGATGTTGCCGCCACCACAAGGGAGCTCCCATCAGAGGACGAGTCCGTGTCACTGGTGTCAGCTCCTGTCCCCACCGTGGAGCTCCCCTCGCCCTCCATCCCACTGGTGATCTCCGAGTGCGTAGTGTCGCCCTCCAGGGCTATGTGGGATGCAGCTCCCTCCTGCTCCGGTGCCACTGCTCCTCCGCCTGATGATGCCAATGCACACAAGAACAGGGAGACCACAAAAAGGGGGAGGGGACGACAGAAGAAAGACATGTTTAGTGCATGCATTACCGCTACCGTTGGCGGACACGACAGACACAGAAGCCCCCTGGACTACTCTGCAGACTTGGCCTCCACTGTTCAATCCCTGGGACATGGCCTACAAGGCTATGGACGGCATCTGCACACATGGATGACACAGGAGCCTGACTAGGTGTACTTGGCACTCTACACAGGTGGGTTTGGGGTGCCACAGGATCTGCCTGAACAAGGGTACCTAACTAGCACACTCGCCCTGGCCTAGGGAAACCCAAAGCCCACCTCCCCCACCCAGACACCTCCACTGCATGCAAAATCAGCAGAATGAGAGTGTACTCACCCCCTTGTGGCTGCTGTGATGCCCTCAAGCGCCCATCCAACTCCGGGTACGCCACCGCCAAGATCCTGAACATCAGGGGGTTCATGGTGCGACAGGCCCCCCCCCCCCACATTGGGAGGCCATCCCCAGCTGGGCCTCCGCCGTATTCTTGCTCCAGCGGTGAATGTCCTCCTATCTCTTACGGCAGTGGGTGCTCCGTCTGTGGTAGACCCCCAGGGTCCGGACGTCCTTGGCGATGGCACGCCAAATATCTTTTTTCTGGTGGGCGCTGACCTACATGAATTGTACAGGGTGAAAAGAAAAGTTATTACCAAATGCACCGTCACAGTCATTGGCCCCCATCCCTACCCTTGCCATGATGCACATGCACTCACCGTCGTTTCATGCACGCCTCAATCTCCCCCCACCCATCTTTCATCCACCACACTCCACACAGGCATAGCCCATACAGCATGCTCCCAGTGTATTGACCTGTTTGTCTAGAGGACCGTAGAGTAGCGTGTACTGGGGGAGGATCCCATCCATGAGTTTCTCCAACTCCTCCAATGTAAAGGCAGGGGCTCTTTCCCCAGACGCACGAGCCATTGTCTCTTCCAGACCGAGGTCACAGCAGCACTTGTCCGGTGTAGGTCCTCTCCTGTCAAAGATCAGGTATCGGGTGATTGAACAGATAGAAAATGGCGGTCACATCCGCAGCAGTGCATACCGTCACCACCGGCGTACATCGTCATTGGTTCCTGGGACCCATAGGGTCCAATGTTAACCAATGCAGCATTGCGCCGCGGTCTTCGACCGCCTACCGCGACGGTGTACGCCAGTGCAGTTACCTCACATCCCATTGTTCCACTTTACAGGTCAGGCAGCTGACATTTCAGGGGCCCACATGGCTTAATTTTTAACTGTGTCACACATACCTAGGCCTTGCCTCAACACTCATACAGGCCAAATATTGGATTATGATTCATGTTCTGTGTAAGCTGTGGGTACATACCTCTGAGTTGGTTGACTCTGTGCTCACTGTTGTCCTTCATAGGCACCGTGTGCTGGGACATGTGAGGAGATGGCGGCATCCTACGGTGTACAGACCGCTGGTGTACCTGTCGACAATGTAGGAAAGACATGTGATCATCTCCTATAGGCTTGACCGTGCCACAATCCTGGAACTGTGTGCCCAGCTGGATCCAGACCTGATGTCAGCTATCAGCCATCCCACAGGAATCCCCCCTCAAGTGCAGGTGCTGTCAGTGCTCCATTTCCTTGCAAGTGGGTCATTTCAAACAACAGTGGCCATAGCATCAGGGATGCCCCAGCCTATGTTTTCCAACGTGTCATCCAGAGTGTTGTCTGCCCTGCTGAAACACATGCAGAGCTACATCGTTTTTCTTCAGGTGAGGATTTGCCTACACTGAAAGGAGACTTCTAGGCCCTGGGACATATCCCCAACATCATAGGTGCCATTGATGGGACACATGTGGCTTTGGTACCCCCCCGCAGGAGTGAACAGGTATACAGAAACCGGAAGAGTTATCATTCCATGAATGTGCAGATGGTGTGTTTGGCAGACCAGTACATCTCCCATGTTAATGGCAAGTTCCCTGGCTCAGTGCATGACGCTTACATCCTGCGGAATAGCAGCATCCCTTATGTGATGGGTCAACTCCAGAGGCACCGTGTGTGGCTATTAGGTGAGCACCTGGAAAGCAAGTCTGTGGGAATGGTTGTCTGGGTCTGGGGATATCCCTACAGCTTAGTGCATGTCTAACAGTTGTCCCTCGACATTTGCAAGTGACTCTGGTTACCCCAACCTGTCATGGCTACTGACCCCAGTGAGGAATCCCAGGACAAGGACAGAGGAACGCTACAATGAGGCCCATGGGTGGACTCAGCTGATAATAGAGCGGACCTTCGGCCTCCTGAAGGCCAGGTTCAAGTGCCTCCAAATGACAGGTGGATCCCTATTCTACTCACCAAAGAAGGTGTGCCAGATCATCGTGGCCTCCTGTATGCTTCACAACTTATCTTTGCAAAGACAGGTGCCTTTTCTGCAGGAGGATGGTCCAGATGGCGGTGTTGTTGCAGCTGTGGAGCCTGTGGACAGTGAAGACGAGGAAGCAGAAGAAGAGGACATGGACAGCAGGAACTCAGTGATCCTGCAATACTTCCAGTGAGACACAGGTAAGAATACAAACCTGCCTACTACATGTACTTTAACACTACTACCTCTCTACTGTCTGTCGTTTTCACCCAGTGTTTGGTCACTGAGTTGTCACTTTCCCTTACGATTTCACAGATGTGGGTCCCACTGTGTGACATCTGCTTTTTTTTCCTAATGGACTAGAGCTGTGTGACATAGGTATGTTGACATTACATATGAAAGAGCATTTTGACACTGTAATTGCTAATACACTATTTCAAAATCACAGACTGACTCCAGATTGTTTTGTGCTTCAAGGGTGTTTATTTAAGTGCTCAATATTGGTTGGGGTTGTAAAATGGTGAGGGGTGATGGTGGAGGAATGTCCATGGCAGAGTACACTCTATTAGTCTCACAGGTGCATTGCCCAAATGGGCATAGGAAGTGGAGCTGGGGCAGTTTGAGGATGGACAGGGTGACAAAGTGGGACAGACAGATGACATTCAGGGTGGTCTCATTTCTTGGCGGGGGTCTTGGCATCGTTCTCTGTCTTTGTCCTGGATCTCAGGGACCGCTTGAAGGGTGGTTCTCCCTCTGAAGGGGGTGGGGTGCTGGTGTGGTGGTCCTGTGGCAGTGCCTCCTGTCCACTAGTGTCGGCGGAGGTGGTGGGCAGTTTATCGTCCAGGCTGGTGTCAGGGGTCCTTTGTTGCGCCACAGTGTCCCTCCTGGTGTCGAGTACTTCCTTCAGCACCCCTACAATTGTGCCCAGGGTGGAATTGATGGCTCTGAGTTCCTCCCTGAAGCCTAAATACTGTTCCTCCTGCAGGCGCTGGGTCTCCTGAAACTTGGCCAGTACCGTTGCCATCGTCTCATGGGAGTGGTGGTAGGCTCCCATGATGTTGGAGAGGGCCTCGTGGAGAGTGGGTTCCCTTGGCCTGTCCTCCCCCTGTCGCACAGCAGCCCTCCCAGTTCCCCTGTGTTCCTGGGCCTCCGTCCACTGGACCGTGTGCCCATTACCACTGCCCCAGGTCCCTGTTGTTGTTGGAGTGGTGGGTTAGCCTGGGTTCCCTGTAGGGGTGGACACACTGCTGATTGACTCGTCCTGGTTACAGAGGTATGGGCCCACTGGGTGGGTGCTGTGCTGGTGTTTCCAGAGGGGGGAAGCTCTGTAGTGGCCTGTGACTGTGTGAGGGGAACCGACTGTCCCGAGGTCCCCGATGGGCCGGGCTGGTCATCTAGATCCAGTTGGACAGAGCTGCTGTCATCACTGAGGGCCTCTTCTGTTGGTGGTGTGGACATGTGTGGACCCTCCTGTCCGGTGACGTTGGGTAGGGGTCCTGCAGGGGGTATAAAAGGATGTTTATTACATCTGTGTGTGCCATGGTGTGCAATAGGTGGGTGACCGTGTACCCCAGTGCTTGCATTCCTGTGTGGGACCTTGTGTGATGGTGGTTTAGGGGGGTGTATGGGTATGTGCAGCGGCCATACTTTGGTGATGGCTGTCCATACTTTGTTGTTGCATGCAGGGCATGGTGTTGGGATGGGTGGTTTGTGATGTTGGGACATTTGTGAGGAGTTGGAGTGATGGGGGTGAGGGTAAGGGTTGGGGTATGTGATGGCATGCAGGTAGGGTGGGGGATGTATTAGTTAAGATTTGACTTACCAGAGTCCTTTCCTCCATCTACTCCTGCAAGGCCCTCAGGATGCAGAATCACCAAGACCTGCTCCTCCCATGTTGTTAGTTGTTGGGGAGGAGGTGGGGGTCCGCCGCCAGTCCGCTGAACCGCAAGGTGGTGTCTTGAGACAACAGAACGCACATTCCCCCGTAGGTCGTTCCACCTTTTCCTGATGTCATCCTGATTTCTTGGGTGCTGTCCCACTCCGTTGACCCTGTCCACTATTCTGTGCCATAGCTCCTTCTTCCAAGCTATGGAGGTGTGCTGCACCTGTGCTCCGAATAGCTGTGGCTCTACCCAGATGATTTCCTCCACCATGACCCTGAGCTCCTCCTGAGAGAATGTGGGGTGTCTTTGCCGTGCCATGGGGTGGTGTGGGTGATGTGTGGGGTGGTGTGTGTATTGATAAGTGGGGTGATATTTAGTGGTGGGTTGTGTGAGGTGCGTGGAAGTTCTGTGGGTGATGGCATTGTGTGCCTGTGGATGCTTGGTAGTTGTTTGTGGTGTCTCTCTCTGGCCTTCTCTCAGTAATTGTGGTCATAGGGCTTTGTGGGTGATGTGGGTGTGTGTTTTATATTGTAATGGGTGTGTGGGAGTGGTGTGTGTATGTGTATCAAGTGTGTGTGTTTCGAATTGTCCAATGTGGCTGTGTTTTGTAAATGTGTGTGTATTTTGAGCGCGGCGGTGTGTACCGCCAATGGAATACCGTGGTTGAAAGACCGCTGCATGGATTCGTGTGTCGTCATAGTGTGGGTGTATTACTGTTGGCATGACGGTGGAGGTTTTGTTTTCACCAGTTTATCACTGATCTTTGGTGTGGCGGACCAGTGTGGGTGTCTGAATTTTGGCGGATTCCGAGCTGTGGGTCATAATAGCTGTGGCGGATTTCCTAGGCGGCGGCGGTGAGTTGGCGGTCTCTGCACAGCGGTAATCCGCTTTTACAGCCAATGTTGTAATGACCGCCTAGTTCCTTGTAAATTTTGGCCCTAAATACGGTTTCAAGCTTTCATTAGTTAAAATCCACCAACCCTAACTACTCTCCAACTTTTACAATTTTAAGTATTGATAAGTGCCCCAGTAAGTCAACCCCTTGTGCTTTATCTAAGCAAGTTACAAAAACACATGTATTTGGGTTTTTCTGTCTCACGAGACCTAAACAAAATGCACACATTTCTGCAGAAAGAAAGAGAAGAAATGGTGCAGAATGTTTAGTCCCAGCTCTGTTACATAGAATAATTCATAAATAGCTAATAGTACAGAACTCCAGTTTTGTATTAGAGCTTTAGAATATTGAGATGATAGGTCTATTAAATGCGTTAAGGTCTAACTTCATTTCAAGGAGCACAGGAATGCTGATTCTGTGTTCATTTTGCAGGACTTTTACAGTGCCTGCGGTAGTTCTTTGATAACTTTATTGGAGACACAAAAGCTCTCAAAAACAACAATACACATTTTCACTCTGTAAGGTTTGAGGGTTCAGACGCCACATCCAATTCATTGGTAGCCTGTGAGATGACATTCTTTGAATGCTGAATTCTCTGGTCATTGTGAAGGCTGCATTGCTGCTGATGGTATTTCTAAGAACTTGGTTTCAGCCTGACATTGGCGCTTTGAATACACTATGGCTCCAAGACGGCTGGCAAACCAGTATATAAGCGGAGTTTTTATAGGAATACGCCTGCCGTGTTTCTGAGCTCACTAACACTGGCAGGATTCTCAATAGACTGTGAAGTGTCCTCCTCCTGCAATGACAGGTCTCGTTTCAGAGTTATCTTCCCACTCTGAAATAGAGACGATTAAATTATATTTTTATTGTTGTCTTTCAGCCGAGAATATTTTAGATTTTGTTGTGATTGCCTAATTTGTTGGCTTCTTTTTAAAATGAAAGAACATATCGATTTCGAGGTTCAGACTACACAATGAGTTGAAGCAATTTATCTAAGTCTGTGGATAAACGAGGGAGCTCAAAAATCCAATATCCTTTAAGAGGTCTCTGCAACTGTTACAAGTTCGAGACCGAAATAAGACTTCTTTCAAAAAGCAGGTATTTTCTCCATGCCACTGTAAATGAGAAACGTCAAAAGAACTTTGATGCAGGAGCAAGTTAAATGTGTTTTCTTAGATTTGTATGACATTTCTGACAGTCTGGAATGCTCCCAAATCAAATGTCCAGCATGACATGCCTTACTGTAGTATTTTAAATAGAATTGTGATGTGAGTGGATAAAAAGCTCTTCTTGAGTTTATTTCTGTCACAGCGGAGATTTTTTCCTGATTTGTAAACTAAAACATTTTTAATCAAAGAAATAAAGTAGCAGATCAGCGAGGATATTGGTACAAACCATTCACAGGTCACTGACTGAATAATGCAGTACTTTCACTCCATTTCAACTCTCTTTCATTAACTCTTGGAAATGCACAATTGCTGACGCCCTAGTTTGATGAATTTGTGAAATCATGGTTGATTTCATGGGTGCAATTGATGTACAACTATTTATTTATTTTTGAGTGCATTCACATGGACGGTACATGTCTAATATATATGTCAGTGTATTATTACACAAAACAGTATCATGGGGCAAATTAATATACTGGTTGAGAGGCGTGTTTGAGCAAGTGAAGCACGGTCTGCCTACCTTTGACGCACGAGCGAGCCTGTGCTGAAATATGAAACGCATCTATAACTGGCTGGGGACTTACACTGTAGGCAGGGTATTACAAATGGAATCAGTGCTTCGTATTTAAGTGTAAAAGAGACAAAATATTGAAATGTAGGTTGTTGCTGCTTTCTTTCTATATCGTTATATTGAATAATTAGTTAATGTCCCTCATTTAATGCCAGTGAATGAATTGACCGCCGAAGGATGACTGACTTGATTGGCTCTGGTAGGAGTTGATATTTCACTTCTAGATTACAACACACATTTGAAACACTGCGTGATTCAATGGGCCATCTGGATTGTAGGGACAGGGACACGCTAGAGGCCAAGAAATAGGTTGTGCTGAATGAAGGTTTGCCAGGTTTCGGCATTACTCAGGGAAGCAGATGAAATACAAGCAGAATTAAAAAGCTGGGGCAACAGAAAGGGGGGTGGTTAGACTTTGAACCGTCTGGCTTGGCTGACCTTTCTTAAAAGGACATTTGCTGCGTGGACACCAGGAGCTATTTTCTAGGGTGCATAAACAAGGACCCTTGATTAACTCTGTCAAATTCACTTTTATGGTAGTTGGGGCTGTTGACAGTGTATTGTCTAAAGTTCCAAATATTCCTTTCTAATTACTTGAAAGTTAAGTTCTACATATTGAATACTGGAGCTAGCAACTTTCACAAATGCAGTCTGTTAGAAATTGGATCTCTGTTTGGCAGAGGTATGCAGCCTGTCCAAGCAGGGGCCACAATCCTAGTTTAGGTAAGTGAAAACACACCCTAAATTATCCTGTGCTCACCCTGCGGTAGCTTGGCACAGAACAGGCAGACTTAACTTAGAAGGCAATGAGTAAAGTATTTATGCAATAACACATACAGTAACACAGTGAAAACACCACAAAAGTACTCCAAACCAGTTTAGGAAGATACATAGGGAGTCATTACAACATTGGCGGTAAAAGCCATGGTCATTATGACCCACAGTTCGGAATCCGCCAAAATCCAGATACCAACACAAGTCCGCCACACCAAAGGTCAGTGATAAACTGACGATAACAAAACCTTCACCGTCACGCCAACAGGAATACGCCCACACTATCACGACCCACGAATCCACGCAGCGGTCTTTCAACCGCGGTATTCTATTGGGGGTACACACCGCCTCGCTCAAAATACACAGTCATTTACAAAACATTACCACATTGGACAATTCCAAATACACATACCTGATACACATACACACACCACTCCCACACATCCAATACAATATAAAACACACACCCACATCACCCACAAACCCTTACAACCAGAATTGCGACAGAAGGCCAATGAGAGACACCACCAGAAAGAACAATAGCATCCACAGGCACCCTACACCATCACTCACACGACATCCAAGCACCTCACACAACACACCTCTAAATATCACCCCACACATCACAACACACACCACCCCACACATCACCCACACCACCCCATGGCACCGCAAAGACACCCCAGGTTCTCTGAGGAGGAGCTCAGGGTCATGGTGGAGGAAATCATCCGGGTAGAGCACAGCTATTCAGATCACAGGTGCAGCACACCACCATAGCTAGGAAGATGGAGCTATGGCGAAGAATCCTGGACAGGCTCAACGCAGTGGGACAGCACCCAAGAACACGGGATGACATCAGGAAGAGGTGGAACGACCTATGGGGGAAGGTATGTTCTGTGGTCTCAAGACACCACCTTGCGGTTCAGAGGACTGGTGGCGGACCCTCACCTCCTCCCCCAGAACTCACTACATGGCTATACTGCATCCTGAGGGCCTCGCAGGAGTAGCCGGAGGAATGTACTCTGGTAAGGAAAAGCTTTACTACCTTATCCCCCCCACCCCACCTGCATGCCATCACATACCCCCACCGTCGCCCTCACCCCCATCACTCCAACTCCTCACATATGTCCCAATATCACAAACCACACATCCCAAACCCAAGCCCTCCATTTAACACCAAAGCATGGACACCCATCACCAAAGCATGTCCACTGCACATACCCATACACCCCCCTAAACCATTACCACAAAGGTCCTACACAGGAATGAAAGCACTGGGGTACAGGGTCACCCACCCATTGCACACCATGGCACACACAGATGCAATAATCATGCCTTTACACCCCTGCAAGACCCCTACCCAATGTCACCGGACAGGAGGGTCCAGACATGTCCACTCCCACAACAGAAGAGGCCCACAGTGATGACAGCATCTGTGTCCAACTGGATCTAGATGACCAGCCCGGCCCATCTGGGACATCGGGACAGTCGCTTCCCCTCAAACTGGCACAGGCCACTACAGAGCTTCCCCCCTCTGGGAACACCAGCACAGCACCCACCCAGCGGGCCCATACCTCTGTAACCAGGACACGTCAATCAGCAGTGTGTCCACCACTACAGGGAACCCAGGCTAACCCACCACCCCAACAACACCAGGGACCTGGGGGTAGTGGCAGTGGGCGCACCGTTCAGGGGACAGAAGCCCAGGAACACAGGGGAACTGTGAGGGCTGCTGTGCGACAGGGGGAGGACAGGCCCAGGGAACCCACTCTCCACGAGGCCCTCTCCAACATTATGGGAGCCTACCACCATTCCCAGGAGACAATGGCAACGGTACCGGCCAAGTTTCAGGAGACCTAGCGGTTGCAGGAGGAACAGTACCTGGGCTTCAGGGAGGAACTAAAATCCATCAATTCCACCATGGGCACCATTGTAGGGGTGCTGAAGGAACTCATCAACACCAAGAGGGACACTGTGGCACAACAAGGGGCCCCTGACACTAGCCAGGACGATGAACTGCCCACCACCTCCGCCGGCGCTAGTGGACATGAGGCACCGCCCCAGGACCACGACACCAGCACCCCACCCCCTGCAGATGGAGAACCACCCCACAAGCGGTCCCTGAGATTCATGACAAAGACAGAGAACAATGCCAAGACCCCGCCAAGAAATGAGACCACCCTGATTTGTCATCCTTCTGTCCCACTTTGTCACCCTGTCCATACTTAAACTGCCCCAGCTCCACTTCCTATGCCCCTTTGGACAATGCACCTGTGAGTCTAATAGACTGGACTCTGCCATGGACATTCTTCCACCATCACCCCTGACCATTTAACAACCCCCTCCACTATTTAGCAGTTAAATAAACACCCTTAAATAACAAAACAATCTGGAGTCAGTCTGTGCTTTCACAATTGTGTATTTGCAATAACTGAGGGAAATAGCAAAGTCCATTGTATTGTCAACATACCTATGTCACACAGCTCTAGTCCATGCGGAAACAAAGCAGATGTCACACTGTGGGACCCACATCTGTGAAATCGTAAGGGAAAGTGACAACTCAGTGACCATACACTGGGTGAAAATGAGAGGCAGTAGCATTAAATCAGATGTAGCAGGCTGTGTTGTCTTCTTACCTGTGTCTCACTGGAAGTATTGGTGGATCACTGTGTCCCTGTTGTCTATGTCCTCTTCCTCTTCTTCCTCGTCTTCACTGTCCACAGGCTCCACAGCTGCCACAACACTGCCATCTGGACCATCCTCCTACAGAAAAGGCACCTGTCGTCGCAAAGCCAAGTTGTAAAGCATACAGCAGGCCACGATGATCTGGCACACCTTCTTTGGTGAGTAGAATAGGGATCCACCTGTCATATGGAGGCACCGGAACCTGGCCTTCAGGAGGCCGAAGGTCCGCTCCATCACCCTCCTAGTTCGCCCATGGGCCTCATTGTAGCGTTCCTCTGCCCTTGTCTTGGGATTCCTCACTGGGGTCAGTAGCCATGACAAGTTGTGGTAACCAGAGTCACCTGCAAATGGCGAGGCACAACTGTTAGACACACACTAACTCATAGGGACATCCCCAGACCCAGAGACCTATTCACACTGTATTGGGTCCATGTCCTCACCTAATAGCCACACACAGTGCCTCTGGAGTTGCCCCATCACATAAGGGATGCTGCTATTCCTCAGAATGTAAGCGTCATGCACTGAGCCAGGAAACTTGGCATTCACATGGGAGATGTACTGGTCGGCCAAACACACCATCTGCAAATTCATCGAATGGTAACTCTTCCGGTTTCTGTACACCTGTTCACTCCTGCGTGGGGGGACCAAGGCCACATGTGTCCCATCAATAGCACCTATGATGTTGGGGATATGTCCCAGGGCATAGAAGTCACCTTTCACTGTAGGCAAATCCTCCACCTGAGGGAAAACGATGTAGCTCTGCATGTGTTTCAGCAGGGCAGACAACACTCTGGGCAACACGTTGGAAAACATAGGCTGGGACATCGCTGATGCTATGACCACTGTTGTTTGAAAAGACCCACTTGCTAGGAAATGGAGTACTGACAGCACCTGCACTAGAGGGGGGATTCCTGTGGGATGGCGGATAGCTGACATCAGGTCTGGCTCCAATTAGGCACACAGTTCCAGGATTGTGGTATGATCAAGTCTGTAGGTGATGATCACATGTTGCTCCTCCATTGTCGACAGGTCCACCAGCGGTCTGTACACCGCAGGATGTCACCATCTCCTCACCTGCCCCAACGGACGTTGCCTATGGAGGAGAACAGCGAGCAGAGAGTCAACCAACTCTGAGGTACGTAAGCACAACTTAATCGGAAAATGTTTGCAAATAGACATATGGCTGTATTAGTGTTTAAGCAAGGCCTAGGTATGTGTGACGCAGTCCAAAATAATGCCATGTGGGCCCCTGAAATGGCGGCTGCCTGACCTGTACAATGGGACAAGGGGATATGAGTTAACTGCGCTGGCGTTGTACACCGTTGCGGTAGGCGGTCGAAGACCGCAGCACAATCTTGCACTGGTTAACATTGGACCCTATGGGTCCCAGGAGCCAATGACGATGTATGCCGGCGGTGACGGTACGCACCACCGCTGACGTGGCCACCATTTTCTATCTGTTCAATCACTTGATATCTGATCTTCGACAGGAGAGGACCTACACTGCAAGTGCTGATGTGACCTCAGTCTGGAAGAGACAATGGCTCGTGTGTCTGGGGAAAGGGCCCCTGCCTTCAGCATGGAGGAGTTGGAGAAACTAGTGAATGGGGTCCTGCCCCAGTACACGCTACTCTACGGTCCTCCAGACAAACAGGTGAGTACACTGTGAGCATGCTGTATGGGCAATGGCTGTTTGGAGTGGTGTGGATGAAAGATAGGGGGGGAGAATGAGGCGTGCATGAAACGCCGGTGAGTGCATGTGCGTCATGGCAAGGGTAGGGATGCGGGCCAATGACTGTGACAGTGCGGACGGTTAGATCTTCTCCTTTTCCCCTGTACCATTCCTGTAGGTCAGCATCCATCAGAAGAAGGAGATTTAGCGTGCCATCGCCAAGGAAGTCCGGACCCTGGGGGTCTACCACAGACGGAGTACCCACTGCCGGAAAAGATGGGAGGACATTCGCCGCTGGAGCAAGAAGACGGCGGAGGCCCAGCTGGGGATGGCCTCCCAACGTGGGAGGGGTGCCCGTCGCACCATGACCCCCCTGATGTTCCAGATCCTGGCAGTGGCATACCCAGAGTTGGATGGGCGCTTGAGGGCATGACAGCAGCCACAAGGGGGTGAGTACACTCTCATTCAGCTGATTGAGCGCGCATTGTAGGTGCCTGGTGGGGGAGGTAGGCTGTGGGTTCTCCTAGGCCAGGGCGAGTTTAGTAGGCAAGGTCCCTTCTGAAGGCAGGCCCTGTGGCACCCCACCCCACCTGTGTACAGAGCCAACTACACCTAGTCAGGCTCCTGTGACTTCGGGCATAGGCCTTGTACCCCATGTCCCTGTGATTAATTAGGGAACTCAAAGTGCATGGCATAGTGCAGAGGGCTGCTGTGTCTGTAGTGTCTGCCAACGGTAACGGTATTGCATGCAATCAACATGTCTTTCTTCTGTCTACCCCCCTTTTTGTGGTCTCCCTGTTCTTGTGTGCATTAGCATCATCAGGCGGAGGAGCAGTGGCACCGGAGCAGGAGGAAGCTGCATCCCACATGGCCCTGGAGGGCGACACAACGGAGTCTGAATTCACCAGTGGGACGGAGGGCGAGGGGAGTTCCACGGCAGGGACAGGAGCTGAGACCAGCGATACGGACTCCTCCTCTGATGGGAGCTCCCTTGCGGTGGCTGTCCCATCTGTGCCCCCGCATCTATAGGTACAGCCGCCACCCCACCTTCCAGCACCGCCCTCCCAGCAGCCCCTCAGCATTTGCCCCGTGGCCGCTCACTCAGAAGGGTGGGCATCTCCTTCACCCCAGGCACCTACGCCCCTGCGCCTCTCACCCCTGCTGCCCTTAGTGAGGAGGCCATTGACCTCCTCAGGTCCCTCACTGTTGGGCAGTCTACCATTTTGAATGCCATCCAGTGTGAAGAGAGGCAGTGGCAACAAACCAATGCATACCTGAAGGGCATTCATTCTGGCCAGGCAGCCCAACAGCGAGCTTTTCAGACTCTGGCCTCAGCACTGATGGCAGCGATTGTCCCTGTTTCTAGCCTCCCCCCTCCAACTTCCTCCACCAAGACCCAAACCCCTGTACCTCAGCCTATCCCAAGCACACCATCAGACCAGCATGCACACATGTCAACACACAAGGGAAGCTCAGGCAAACATAAGCACCACACATCCCACAAGCACTCACACAAGCATCATACACATGCAGACAAACCAACATCCACTGCCTCCACTGTGTCCCTCTCCTCCTCGTCTCCCTCTTCCCTCCCTGTCTCATCTCCACTCACACCTGCATGCACTACATCGTTAGCCACTACCTACATCACCAGCACACACACCAGCACACCCCGCTCACGTGCACTCACCACCCCCACTACCATTCACACATCCCCTGTGTCCTCTCCCAGTGTGTCTGTGAGCCCACCTCCCAAGGTACACAAACGCAGCCACACACACACCCAACAGCCATCCACCTCACAACAGCTTCCAGCTCATGCACCTTCACCCAAAGTCAGAAAACGTATACCTCCTACAACCTCTACCTCTTCCTCCACGCCCAAACCCCCTCCATCTACCCATCCCAGTATGCCCAGAAAACTTTTCCTGTCCAACCTTGACCTCTTTCCCTCACCTCCCCCACCCCTTCAGACTCCTAGGGCCCGCCTCTCCAGTTCCCAACCCAGCGCCTCAACCACAACATCTGCGGGAACAGTGGTGCCAGTAGTAACCGGCTTCTGGAGTGCGCCAAGCAGCAGGGCAGCCATGTGGCACGGAGCCAGAGCACGGACAGTCCCCCACCTCAAAATCAGAAAAAGTTGGGCAGTGCCCGGCAAGAGAGAGGAAAAAAATCTGCCACCAAAGCCGCTCCCAGGGGTACAGTTGGGAGTGTGGAGACAGCTGCGCCACCATCTAAGGTGGGGAAGGGGCACAGTAAAACTGGCAAGTCTGGGAAAACCTGCACGGCGGATAAGACCGCAACAAGCACCGCTGCCAAGGACAGCGCCGCAACCAGCACCGCTGAACAGGACACCGCCACCAACAGTACCGCTGAACAGGACACCGCCACCACACCGCTGGCAAGGACACGGCCGACACCAGCACCGCTGAACAGGACACCGCCGCCACCAGCAATGCTGAACAGGACACCGCCGCCAGCAGCACTGCTGCCAAGGACACTGCTGCAACCAGCACTGCTGAACAGGACACCGCCGCAACAAGCACTGCAGGCCAGTGAGCGCCAAAGATTCTGATGCTACTGAGGCCGCCACAAGCAAGATGAAGCACTCTGGGCACCAAGCCCCCTCCAGAACAGTGGAGATTGACATCCACTACCTCAGTTCTTGGCAGGATGAAGCACTATAGATACAAAGCCCCCTCCAGAACCAGTAGAGAGATCCATCCACTACCACAGTCCTTGGCAGGATGAAGCACTCTGGGCACAAAGTCCCCTCCAGAACCAGTGGAAACTGTTATCCACTTGTGGCTTTGCACTCCCCAGGATAAAGCAGTGGGCAACCAACCCACTTGAGAGACTTGAGAGACTATGGCTTTGCACTCCCCAGGATAAAGCAGTGGCCAACCCACCCACTGGAGAGACTTGAGAGACTGTGGCTTTGCACTCCCCAGGATGAAACAGTGGGCAAACCACCCACTGGAGAGACTTGAGAGACTGTGGCTTTGCACACCCCAGGATGCAGCAGTGGGCAAACCACCCACTGGAGAGACTTGAGAGACTGTGGCTTTGCACTCCCCAGGATAAATCAGTGGGCAAACCACCCACTGGAGAGACTTGATAGACTGTGGCTTTGCACTCCCCAGGATAAAGCAGTGGGCAAACCAACGACTGGAGAGACTTGAGAGACTGTGGCTTTGGACTCCCCAGGATACATCCATGGGCATGGAGCCCCCTCGTGGATCTGGCGTCGTGCACTCATCCGGCTGAGGTGCCCCCTTTCCCTTCCCCCTGAGGTGCCTGTTTTATTCCTATCTGATGCCCCAGCAGTGTTCTCTCCGTCTTGTTCGGGTATTTTGTGTGGGCCTCACTGTACATTTTGGGCCCAGTGGTCCACGGACTATGATGGTGGAATTCCTTGGACTTGTATTCTTGGTGTATATATTTGTTTATAGTGTGAATATCTTTATATATGTATATATGTTTGATTCATGTATTTGAATAAAATGCAATCATTCGACTAATTTCCTTTTGTCCTTGCATTCTTCCAGGAGGGGTTGGGGGGTGTAACTGTAATGTATCATGATGTATTAGTGTGTGTGTTGTCGTGGGTGAGGGTGGGGGTGGGGGTGTTGCGTTTGTGTGTCACTCTTTTTTCCTCCCCCCTCCCCTGTGTCGTAGGTGCCGTACTCACGTGGTCTTCGCCCCGGTCTTTGTTGTTCCTGGTGGAGAAGCAGGAAGATAAAGGCTGGCAGTATGTGGAGCTCGGGTTCCATGGCATCCTGATTCCTCATGGGGTGTGTAGAGGTGAGCGTATTCCCTTCCAAGTCCTGTTTCCGCTGTGTTTTTGTTTGCGGTAAATCCACCCCGGAAAAGGTGGTGGATTGGACTGTTGTAATTCTGTGGGCGGTACATTGTCCTCCGCCTGTCTGTTGGTGGTTACCGCCACAGTGTTTGTTTGTGCCCCCTTGGCAGTCGGAAGTTTAAAGTGGCTGTCTATGTTGGAGGTTTACGCAACGGTCGTGATTCCAAATTTTTTTCTGCTGGCCTGTTGGCGGTTTTACCGCCGCTTTAACACCAACTGCCAGGGTTGTAATGACCACCATAATATTTATCTGAGCAAAATAAGACCAAAACAAAAAAAATACAATATGCACAAGTCAAGATATTACTTTCTAAAGATTTAGATGAGTGTCAATCCTTAAGAATCAGTGGTTGTATCCTTTAACACACAGTACCTAGGATGCATCAAAAATAACAATGCAGAGGGGCCACAAAGGAGGAGGTGCTTTGGAAAATGAAGCGATGCATTCCATCAGGAGATTCAGGGGCAAGAAGGCAAAGGGCAACAATCTGGCCAGCGGTCCTTCCAGCAAAGCAATCCAGATGAGTCATTTGGGCACCCAGGCAGTCCCTCTGACAGAGTCCAGCTGTAGGTCCAGAAGTGTCAGATTTGGTGAGATCACAGACCCAGTAAAAATACCCCAAAGTGCGTTTAAAGTGGAGGATATTTCACAGAGTGGTTTTGAAGTGCATACATTTGCCTTTCAACCCAGCACTCTCTGCCAGGTGCCCTGTTAAAGGGTGGGAGGAGAGGGGGTAAGGCAGTGAGGGGGCATTATCAGTCCTTTGTTTGCGGGCAGGCCACTGGCCTTTGAAGTGTACATGAGAGCCCATCCATCCTTCTTGAATGGACTGTGTTCATGGCTGTGTGGGTGCAATGCATAACTGGATCCGTCTGCCTGAATTGGAGACAGGCTGTAAGGCACTGAGAGCAGTAAATGCAGGGAAATGCCTACTTTCTAAAAGTGGCATTTATGAAATAGTGATGTAGAATCCAACTTCACCAGTGAGTAGGATTTCTCACTACCATTCCAACCATACCAAACATGAGAAGTCTATTCCTCTCAGATCAGAAATTACCACTTAAAATTGTAGAAGGAAATTTCTAATGCTGGCTTATGAGTGGAACAGGCTTCACAGTAGTGAAAAATGACTTTTCACTACTTGGACCAGGACTTGTAAAATGTATAACATTGTGTCTTTAACTTACATTGCACCCTGTCCTATGGGTTACCTAGGACCTACCATAGGGGTGACTTCTATGTAATGAATAGGCATTTAAGGCTTGGCAAGCAGTTTTAAATGCCAAGTCGAAGTGGCAGTGAAACTGCACACACAGGCCTAGCAATGGCAGACCTGGGACATGGTTAAGGGGCTACCTATGTGGGTGGCACAATCAGTGCTGCAGGCCCATTAGTAGCATTTAATTTACAGGCCCTGGGCACCTCTACTGCACTTTACTAGGGACTTAAGGTAAATTAAATATGCCAACTGGGAATGAGGCAATGTTACCATGTCTGGGGTAGAGAGACAAGCACTTTAGCACTGGGCAGCAGTGGTAAAGTGCACAGAGTCCTAAAACCATCAAGACGAAGATCAGAAAAATGGAGTGATGCAGGCAAAATGTTTAGGGAGGACCACCCTAAGGCTGTCAGGACTAACATATTTTCCCACAGCTAAACGTGGGGATGGATACCCAACCCCTTGGGAACTCTCTTCACAGAGGCACAAGAATCTGGAGAGTCCATCAGCACTGCCCTGGTCAGTCCCCGGGTGAGGCTCCACTGTAAAGTCTATTCCCTGTAGGGAGATGGACCACCTCAAGGCTTTTGGATTTTCACCCCTCATTTGCCTGAGCCATTTGAGGAGTCTGTGGTCTGTCTAAACCCAGGAGTGAGTACCAAACAGGTATGGGCTTAGCTTCTTCAATGCCCAAACCACAGCAAATACTTCTCTTTCAATGGCACTCCACTTTTGTTCCTGTGGAAGTAACCCGCTGCTAATGAAGGCTACTGATTGGTCTAGGCCCTCCTCATTCAACTTTGCTAAGACTGCCTTGTGCCATGCTGTGAAGCATCTGTTTACACAATGAATTCAATGGATTAAACAGGGGCCCTGAACACAGGTGCTGTGCACAAGGCTTCCTTGAGAGAATCAAAGGCTTTCTGACAAGCATCTGTCCAGATCGCCAACCTGGGCTGCTTCTTAGAAGTCAGCACAGTTAAGGGGGCAACAATATTGCCATATCCCTTAACAAATCTTCTGTAATAGCCAGTGAGGCCTAGTAAGGCTGTAATTTCTATTTGGGTATTAGGTGGTTGACAGGTCATGGTGGTTTCAATCTTGGTTTGGAGGGGCTGCACCTTGCCACCACCTAGCAGGTGTCCCAAATACACCACAGAACCCTGCCCAATCTGGCACCTGTTTGCCTTTATCAGGGCATGAAGCACCTCTTGGAGGTGATGCAGGTGATCTTCCCAGCTGGCACTGTAGACAGCAAAATTGTCTAAGTAAGCAGCACAGAAAGCCTCCTTGCTAGCAGGACCCTGTTAACCAACCATTGGAAGGTAGCAGGGCCATTCTTCAAGCCAAAGGGCATTATCCGGAATCAGTAATGGCCCTCAGGGATTGAGAATGCAGACCTCTCTTTTGCTCCCTCAGTCAAGGTGATCTGCCAGTATCTTGATGTTAAATCAAAAGTACTGAGGAATTTGGCAGCTCCTAGCCTGTCAATAAGCTCATCAGCTCAGGGAATGGGGTGTTTACTTCAGTCTTGTTGACAGATGCACACCCCATTCCCTCTGTAGTCCATGCAGAATGGAAGTTCTGGTTTGGCTCATACTGGGGCAACCATCAGCACCAACACCACAGAGCTGGACCAAGGACTACTAGAGGGTTTAATCACCCTGATAGTTAGCATCTTGGAGACTTCCTCCTGGATGCTGGCTCTCAACCTGTCTGACAACCTGTAAATTGTGTTCTTTACAAGGGCTCTGTCAATGTAATGGACGCAAAGATATATGAGTCCAGTGGGGGGGATGGGAGACCAGTGAGGCAGAACTGTCCCAGCATCTAGTAGCAGTCACCTTGCTGCTCTGGGGTCAGGGTGGCAGAGAGGTTGACATCCTCCACTGATCCATCATGTTACTGTGCAGAGAGGAGCTCAGGGAGAGGATTGCTTTCTTTCTCACACCTTCATCTGTCCCAAGGACCATGATCACTGAGGACCTCTCAAAGCGAGGATTTAGTCTGTTGATGTGGAGTACCCTTAGGAGGCTCCGAGGGGCCTGGAGGCCCACTAAATCAATCAATCAGAGTTTTGTATAGTATGACTACTCACCCGTGAGGGTCTCAAGGCAGTGGAGGGGGGCTGCTGATCTGACTGGGAGCTGTGGTTCAGTCGAAGGGCCAGGTCTTGTGGTACTTTCTGAATTGGGGCAGCGACAGAGATTGCCTGAGGTGGAGAGGAACCGTGATCCAGGTCTTTGCAATGAGGTAGGAAAAAGGTTTTCCTCTGATCCCGGTCTTATGGATCCCTGGGACAGTAGCCAGTGCCAGCTGGGTGGAGCGGTGTCTGGAGGGTGTGTGGAATGAGAGGCGGTAGTTGAGGTGCACAGGACCCGCATTGTAGAGGGCTGTGTAGGGATGTGGGAGGAGCTTGAAAGACTCTTTTGTTGACAAGAAGCCAGTGGAGTTCTCTCAGGTGCTTGGTGATGTGGCTGCGACAGGGAACGTTTAGGACAAGTCTGGCAGCAGCCTTTTGGGTGTTCTGAAGTTTCTTGAGTTTCTGGGTGGCACTGGCATAGAGTGCGTTGTCGTAGTCCATTCTACTGCTGCTGAGTGCTTGGGTGACCGTCTTTCTGGACTCTGCGGGGATCCACATAAAGATTTTTTGGAGCAGGCACAGCAAATGGAAGCAGGTTGATGAGACAGCATTGATCTGGCATTTCATGGTGAGCAAGTAGTCCAGTATGATGCAGAGGTTTTTTGCGTGGTCTGTGAGTGTGGAGGGGGGTACCCAACGCAGTGGGCCACCAGAAGTTGTCTCAAGCAGATGGGGTGGAGCCCAGGATGAGGACTTCAGTCTTGTCCGAGTTGAGCTTGAGGCAGCTGTCCCTCATCCAGGTGGTGACAGGCTTTATCCTGGTGTGGAAGTTGCTCCTGGTGACTGTGGGTTCATTGGTAAGGGAGAGCATCAGCTGGGTGCCATCGGCATAGGAGACAATGTTGAGTCTGTGGCCAAGGATGGTGGCTTTGAGCGGGGCCATTTGGATGTTGAAGAGGGTGGGGCTCAGGAAGGAGCCCTGGGGCACTCTGCAGCTGACCTCTGTGGGTTCTGACTCAGTGGGTGGTAGTCTGACTCTGCGTTCAACAGGTGTGGAGGGAGCGGATTCATTCCAGGGCTTTGTGGTGGATGCGGGTGTCATGGAGTCTTGAGCATAGGGTACGATGGAGACAGTGTCAAAGGTGGCTGAGAGATCCAGGAGGAAGAGGGCTGCTGTTTCGCCTCCATCGAGGAGGGAGCAGATGTCATCTGTAGTGGTGAGGAGGGCGTTCTCGTTGCTGTGGGTTGCTTCGGAAGCCAGATTAGGAGAGGTCAAGGGTGTGGTTGGCTTTGATGAAATCGAAGAGCTGGGCATTGATGGCCTTCTCGATGACTTTGGCTGGGTAGGGGAGCAGGGAGTTCTTGAGGTTCAATGGGTTGGCAGAGGGCTTTTTCAGCAGGGGGTAATCTTGGTGTGTTTCCAGTCTTCAGGGAATGCGTCAGTCTTGATGGAGCAGTTGATGTGGTGGAGCTGGGGGGCAATGGTGGTGATGGCTCTGTAGAACATGTGGGGCAGGCAGGGGTCCGAGGGGGATCTGGAGTGGATGCTATTCATTTTTTTGAGGGTGTTATCTGTGGTTAGGGGGGTCCAGTTGAGCAGGATCTGGTGGGTTCTGGTGTCTTTGGGTGTGATGGTGGCAGGTGGGGATGAGGGCTCTTGGGTGCTGAAGCTGCTGTAGATCTGCTTGATCTTGTGGTGGAAGAAGGTGCTCAACCTATTGCAGTGGTCTTTGGATGGTGGTATGTCTGTTGTCTCTGTGTTGGGTTTGGTGAATTCTTTGACCACAGCGAAGAGTTCTTTGTTGTTGTGTGTGCTGGCATTGATCCTTTCTTGAAGGGCCATTTTCTTTGTTGTTTTGATGAGGAGGTGGTGTGAGGTGACTGCATTTTGAAAGCTGCGTGGGCCTCTGGGGTATTGCTATTCCTCCATCTCTTCTCGAGCTGTCTGCAGCTATGTCTATACTCTTAAGAGGCAGGAGTGAACCTGCTCGCTTTCTTGTGGTGTTGCTTGCTGGGGGCTTTCTTGAGGGGAACCAGTGTGTTAGTGAGTGGGGTGGAGAGCTGTTCTTCTGTGACCTTGTTCCAGCTTCTACGGTGGAGGAGGTGGGTGTGGTGCGGCACAGTGGGTTTGGTGAAGGAAAAGTGGACGCAGTGGTGGTCTGTCCAGAGAAGCTCAGAGGTGTGGCTGAAGGCGATGTTGTCGATTGTGGAGAAGACAGGGTAAAGCATGTGTCCAGCTGAGTGAGTTGGTGAGGTGACCAGCTGTTTGAGTCCGATAGTGGCAAGGTTCTCTATCAGGGATGCAGTGTTTGGGTTGCTGGGGTTGTCCAGGTGAAAATTGAGGTCGCTGAGTAGGATGCAGTCAGTGGAGGCAAGAGCATGGGGTCCGATGAAGTCAATGATAACATCACTGAAGGGGGTTGCGAGGGCCAGGAGGTGTCTAGATGAAGGTGCCTGGAGGGTGGTGTTTGGGCTGGTCGATACCTGTAAGTGGAGATGTTCCATGTTGGTTGTTTGGTTGTCCGAGTGGGTGGTTAGGTGGTACGATGGCAATGCCTCCCCCTGGACGGTTGGTGCGGTCCTTTCCAAGTGATCTTGTAGCTGTCGGGATGGCAGTGGTGATGTCTGGAGCTGAGCTGGGATCAATCCAAGATTCTTTGAGAAAGGTGATATCAGGGGAGACAGTGTTGAGTAGGTCCCAGATTTCAACAGCGTGTTTTTGGAGGGAGCAGGTGTTTTGCAGGATACAGCTGTGGAGGACTGACTTACGCCTCATGGCCTCAGCCAGGGCTGCAATCATACCCCTCAAGGTCTTGTTGAACCTTTCAACTAGACCCTTAATTGGACGTTATAGGGTGTGGTGAACTTAATAAGTTACCCCACAAGCATTCCACATGGACTTCATTTACGCAGACATGAAGTTAGTGCCTTTGTCAGACTCTGTCAGACGCTATCTTTTTTGGGAACCCCACACGGGTAAAGATCCCAATCAGAGTTCTGGTCACCATAGGTATAGTCACCATCCCCAGAGGGATTGCCTCTGGGTAGCGTGTGACATGGGCCACCAAGACCAGAATGTTCCTGTTGCCTCAGGCTGTCTTGGGGACCAATGATGTTGTTGCCCACCCTTTTCAAAGGGGGTGCCAATGATGGGAAGTGGGATCAGGGGAGCTTTCAGCTTTTTACCTAACTTCTCACTGGCCTGACATGTGGGACAGGGCCTGCAGAATGTATCTGAGGCTGTCTTCATTCTGGGCCGATAGAAATGGGTGGCAATCCTGGCAAAGGTCTTGATATGCCCTAAGTGTCCTGCCAGGGGTATGTCATGAGCCAAACCCAGTAGAAAGGCCTGGTAACACTAGGGGGCCACCAGCACACATGCTGACCCAGCACCTGGGGCCTTAGACTTGCTATATAGGAGTTTGTTCTCCCAGTAGATTAGGTGATCCCCAGAGGCTTCACCTGCTGCATGGGCTGAGGCCTGTCACCTCCAACCCTCAAGCGAGGGACACTCTTTCTGTGCTGTGCAGAATAGTGTGCTCAAGGTCTATGCCTAACAGACAATCTACTGGCATATTAGGGCAACTTTCAAAATACTAGAGACCCCCTCAAAGGAACTAGAGCCACCAGTAGATAGCTCTCACGATTGCCTGCAACTATGACTTGGTGGAATGTGTTCAGTAGGACCTGTTCTGCTGATAGCAGCTGACACTTGACAGTATTCATGCTGGCTCCTTTGTCACGCAGAGCATCCACCTGTTGCCCAATAATGGTAACCCACTGCCTATACTTAGAGGTATTGGCAGGCATGTGGGCTTTTGGCACCACATCTACAACCCCAGGGACTCTAAGGTTACCTCTGTCTGTTCTCCAAATCTATCTGGGACTATCTCCTCCCTAAACACTACACTAGCCAACCCAGGTATCTGCCCACCAGTCGGGGGCTGTGTCCTCTTGGGGCATTTGGAGTCACCTTTAGAGTGTCAATACTTGGAGCACTCTGCATATTGGAGTACAAACCTCCCTGTCTCATTGTCATAAAACCCTTTCTTTTTAGGATCAGCCTAGGACTGGTTACCCCCTACTCACTTCGTAATTATTTTGAGGGCCTTTAGAGAACCCGTTTTTAAGTTTTTCTCCCCTTCTTTCTACTGTTGGAAACCCTGACCACCTTTGTGGGTGTACTCCCAGATAGCTTTTTGGACACTCTGGTGCTAGCCCAGAGGTCATTCTCCTCAGCAAGCTTCCTGGGATCAGTCAGGTTACTGTCAACTAGGTGCTGGTGCAACTCTGTAAAACAGGTACTGAGCATGTGCTCTCAAGATTGAATTGTATAACCCAACATAATCATTAACTTTGCTGCCCTGCACCCAGCTATTCAGTGCATTACTGCAGTAATCAATGAAATCTACCTCAGGAAAGGTTGGGGTGCTTGTTACTGTCCTTGAATCTTTAGTGATACTTTTCAGAGGTCAGTCCAAATTTGGTAGTCAAAATTACTTTCTTGGGCTTGCATTTGATCTTGTCCCCAACCTCCAAGTGTTGGCATGTGTTTCCACAGACCCGCACCACCCAGTGTTCTTCAGGAACCCCCAAGTAACCTCAATACTACTTCATAAGCAGAAAAACATGTATCACTGTCATCTCCTACCACATGACTGGACACCAAATCCTTGGGTATATGAACCTCCTTGTCTCCATCAGGTCCTGTAAGTATGCTGCCACCATCACTGCTGAAATCCACATTCCTGGTTTTGAGCTCCGGCTCTTCTAGACTCAGAAGTAGTTTCTTTTCTGCTAAAGCTCTTTCAGCCTCCCTTTTAGCTTGCTTGCCTTCCCTCTCAGCCTCTATCTTTAATTTTGCCAACTGTAGCTGCAATTATCTCTCCTTTTTTCATCTTCCTTCCACGGTTAGGCCATGACTGGAACCACTGCTCTCTGCCCTCACTGTAAGCACAAACCCAGGGTTGTCCCCCTCAACTGCTCCTCGAAGGGCCATTCACAGGATCCTCTTGGGTGCAGTACTGTGCCCAAGCCCTTAGCTCTATTTGAAACTCCCCCTTCTTGGTGGCTCCTTGGGCAGGAATCCCATCCCATTGCAGAAGCTTTTCAACTAGTTGATTGTGAAATCCTCCAACGTAGCCAGCTCAAACTCATTGGCTCCACATGCAGAACCAGCCAGAAACATGATGTATACTTGTATAGGATGAATTAAATATTGCAAAGTAGGGAAAATTTCAGAAAAAGGAAAAAAAACATCAAAATGGTGTTTAAATGTGAGTAGGTAGTGTAGACGTAGCTATTGAATGGCACTGCACAAATACAAGTCCTATTCTCTCCGCTGACCTCCAAAGTTAGAAATTGGGTCTCTAGTTGGCAGAGGTATGCACCATGTCCAAGTAGGGACCACAATCCTAGTTAGGGTAAGTTACAACACAATCTAAATTATCCTGTGCTCAGCCTCCGGTAGCTTGACACAGAGCAGGCAGGCTTAACTTAGAAGACAATGTGTAAAGTGTTTGTGCAATCATTCTTAGAGTAACACAGTGAAAACACCACAAAAAGTACTCCTCACAAGTTTAAGAAAATAGATCATATTTATCCAAATAAAATAAGACCATAAGGACAAAAATCCAATATGCACAAGTCAAGGTATTACTTTCTAAAAGTTTAGATGAGTGTCAATCCTTAAGAATCAATGGTTGTATCCTTTTAACACACACTACCTGGAATGCATAAAAAATAATGATGCAGAGGGGCCACAGATGAAGAGATGTGTTGGTTTTTCAGGCACAGAAGAGGTGATGCATCGATTATTTCTATGCAGCAAGGTGATGTGTTGATTACTGGGAGCGCAGCCTTGGTTCCTCACTGTGGTGCAAGGATAATTTGACACCCAGGTACGATGCGTGGAAAATCTAAAACACTCTGTTAAGATGGAGCAGGCACTGTGTTGATCCAGTAGGCGATGCAGCAACTTTTCAGCTGCGAGACCAGTGTTGCATCAATTTTTGCAGTCGTTACTTTGATTTTACGACGTGCTGGATTTTCTCTCTTTGGTGAAGCCTTTGATAGCCCTGAGACTTCAGATCAGGAGGCAAGCTCAATCCAAGCCTTTGAAGAGCACTTGCGGAGGAAGGCAGAGTCCTTCAAGCACTTTCAGGGGAAAGCAGGCAGCGGGGCAACAAGCAGGTCATCAGTCCTTCCAACAAAGCAGTCCAGAAAGGTCCTGTAGGCAGTCCAGCTGTAGTCAAGAAGTGCCTGATCTGGCTGGGTCCCAGACCCACTGTATATACACACCCAAAAGAACCTTTGACATGGAAGAAACTTCAAAGAGTGGCTTTGAAATGCACATGTTCCCCTTTAAACCAAGACCTGTCTGCCAGGAGCCATGTGTGGAAGGGAGGGGGTTATCTGTCCTTCATGTGAGGGCAGGCCACTGGCCTTTGAAGTGTAAGTGAGAGATCCTCCACCGTTCCTGCTCAGTAAGACCCATTAGTATGCAGATTAATGCAGATGCAGCTGAGTATCCTGTGTTTATGGCTGTCTGGCTGGAATGCACAAGGGGAGCTGTCATCCAACACAGACCAGACATGGATTGGAGACAGACTGTAAGACACTAACTCCAGTAAGTGTAGAGAAGTGCCTACTTTCTGTGGCATTCCTGAAATAGTGATATAGATTCCACCTTCTCCAGTAGATAGGATTTCTCGCTACCATTCCAACCTTACCAAACATGACAAGTCTATTCCTCTCAGATCAGAAATTACCACTTAAAAGCAGATAAGGTTTTTTTTGTATTCTGGTCTATGAGAGGAGCCGGCTTCACAGTGGTGAAAAATGACATTGGTGTTTTCTTACTACCATAACATGTAAGACTTAGGGCCACATGTACGAAATATAGGTTTTGCGACTCGCATATTGTGAGTCAGAGCGACTCGCAATTTGCGAGTCACAAAACCTTATGTTCAACAGTATCAATGACACTGTTTGCAATTCACAAGGAGGTCGCAAATGACCTACGTCATGAATGTTCATGAGGTAGGTCGCAATTTGCGACCCCCTAGGGAATGGCCGCCCTCATAGGGATGGTGGCCTGCTGGAGACAGCAGACCTCCATGTCTGTGACTGCTTTTAAATAAAGCTTTTTTTTTTTTAATGCTACCCATTTCCCTTAAAGGAAAACGAGGTGCATTTCAAAAACAAGAAATGAAAAGTTTTCTTTACATTTTTTCAGAGCAGGCAGTGCTCTGAAAAAATGTTTTTGCTGCCATTCACAAAGGGGAAGGGGTTTGAAACTGGTGCTAACTATCATTGTTTTGCTACCGAATTGCAAAAATGGGTCTGTACATCCCAAAGTGCATTTTGCACTTCGCAAAAGGCCCAATTCGCTGTTTGCGATTTGCAAAATGCTACGTCCATGTGGCCCTTAGTCCTTAGTACATAGCACCTTTCCCTATGGGGTACCTAGGGCCTACTTTAGTGGTGACATATTTAATAAAAGGGGATTTTAAGGCTTGGTTAGTAGTTTTTAAACGCCAAGTCAAACGCCAAGTGTGTGCAGTGAAACTGCACACACAGTGAAACTGCACACACAAGGTTATGGCAGACCTCAGACATGGTTAAGGGGCTACTTATGTGGGTGGCACAATCAATCCTGAAGGCCCACTAGTAGCCTTTAATTTACAGGCCCTGGGCACATCTACTGCACTTTTCTAGGGACTTCTAGGTAAATAAATAGGCCAATTTTATCATGTTTAGGGGAGAGAGCAAAAGTTCCTTAGCAGTGGTCAGCAGGGATAAAGTGCACAGAGTCCTAAAACCAGCAAAAATGAGAACAGAAAAATGGAGAGAGGCAAGCAAAAACGTTGGGAGTAGACCACCCTTAGGTTGTCAGGTCAAACACAGTTGTTTTTAAAGTCCAGTATTTACACTTCACCCTTATACTTGTAGTGCTCAATGAACACTGGGATAAGGAAAAATGCAAGCCCAAGAATTCTAAATAAAATCCCTGGCTAGTTAAGTAACTTGTATATGGATCACATAAACCTCAAAGCTCAGAATTAACTCTTAATTTTGTAAATACTGAATTCAACATACTACAAATTTCTACTGAGACTGGATATTGGGGATTCTGTATTATCTTTACTAACTCTCCAAAGACTGATGTCAGTATATCTGGGGGGGGGGGAGGGAGCACAAAGATGACCACTGAGCATGGTTCCTACATATGGGCTTAACAGTTACACTTAAGGCTTCACTCTGGGGGAAGCAAACATCTGATAAATGAAATGCTTATGAAACCCTTAGCCACTTGAAATCACTTGGAGGTTCATTTAACTCCATCATCTTTTGCCCACTATGTCACTTCAAACAAAGACCAGCCATTTGCAAAATCAGCCTGGTCATGCTTCCATTGGAATAGTTCAGCCAGAACTGCTAGGTCAGGTGAATGGGAACACAAGTTAGCCCAAAAAGAATGGGAGCACAAGCTGCCTCAAACTAATCTAACCCTTGTTAGGCCTCATGATTGACGTATAGCTTGAATTATGTGGCACAGTGAGCACAGGATCCACATCTGGCCATGCCCACCATACTTTGAGTATCCCTCCAATATGTATTGTCAAGGTGGGTTCAAGTGTAGTTGGAACAGTAAATCCACATTTTCTGTATATAGTTACCCTGGCAATGCAATGGTTGGGGATATTCTGCAGTCAACTAAACTAAATAATTATGACCTTAATATTCTACAAATAAACATGCTTAACCATGATTCAGAGATAAGGTGAAATATGTGAATATATAAGTAAGCAACTAAGACCATGCAGGGAGCTGTTGCTTAAAATGTCATTCTTGCAATGCAGTTAAAATGAGTGTTATTCCATTTGATGAAAATGGTAAGGTGCTGGCTGAAGACATGTTAGGCCTGCAGTTCATGTCTTTAAATTCATGCCAGTCCTGCTCAGCTTTTTATCCTTGTATTCTTGGATAATAGGTGAACCTAGTATTTAAGCACATAGTAATAACAAAAGTTATGTCCTACAAAAATGTTACCATTATGTAACTATACCACCTATTAACAACGTATTATTTGGCAATTCTCTTTTTCGCAAGAGCTTGTTGGGGGTTCATCTCTAATCTCCTCTAGTTGTGTTTAAGTTTTCCACCATTTGCCATTTTGGAATAAAAAGCATTCACTGTTTTCATTTACTTATAAAGATAGCTTTATCCACTTGCATGGATATACTGCTGATGCGCAGTCTGCGCACAGTCTGTTCATAGATGACCATGCAGGCCAAAAAGTTATCAATCAACTTCACAATTATCAAATAAAAAGACTAATTTCTAAGTTGTTTTAACATATTCTTACAATTCTTACAATTCGGAACCATAGTGCCACGTTAAACTTTTTTTCTGTGAATTTCTCTTTTTTTTTTTTATGTCAATTAAGATGGCGTTGGGTTGGGCACAGAACCTGGCCTGCAAAGGCTGTGCATGATATTGGGTGCAGAGCCTGTGGCGTGGACCTGCTCCTAAATCCCACAGGTTTGCACACCTAACTATGTGACGTAACAATATAAAGGATGTCATTTCCAGTAAAGCAGACCTGCTAACTTTATCAAAGGGTAAGTACACCAAAATATACAATTAGGCCTATAGGCTTTATCAAGGGGTCAGCATAGTCACATATATAAAGGTGATGTATTTTCTTTATCAAGAAGTCCGCAATAGTTGTAATCAAAAGTTTGTCATATAAATTCACACATTGCATATGTAATTGAATGTAAATTATATAAACTCACATCATGGAATGTTCATTAAAAGTAATTATTACAAACTTGTTTTAATAAAATCTAATTAAAAAAAGAAAAGCATCATGGTTTTGAGTCCTTCCTTCAGTTGTTTTCCAGGCCACAAAAAGCAGCCATAGAATTCACCACAAGGGCTCTGTGGACTCCAGCTGAAGAGCACATAGCTACAGCTCGGAGTGATGTAAAAATATATGGTAAGCTCTCCTGGGGTCATGAGCTGAATGACCTAGGAGAATACTGTTTTTTGTTTTAATGTTGCTGGGGGTACAACATTCCCTGAGGCCTCTGATGCTTTGTTTTTCCCTTTTAGTTCTCTGATACCCACCAGGGGCACCCACAACTTTATCCAATGTTGGGGGGCCAAAATGGGACTCCAAAGGCACCACAGTCCCTGTTGGCTTCCCACTAGTACCCATACCAGTGCCAATGGAAGCTGATATTTTTTGGGCCTTTTTTTGTTTTCAATGGCGCCCTGGTGTCAACCTGTGGTACCCACACGACATTAAACATAGTTAGGGGCCTCTCATGGTTCCCCTGCCACCTCCATGGCCTGGGGCACCCACATTATTGCCTTTGTTGGGGTCAAGGGCTGAACCTCAAGGCCTTGATGGCCCTAGGCAACTTCCTAGCCAGCACATATTATGTTTCTAGCAGGAGCCATCACCATTCTCCTTTGCCTCCACCTGGGGGAGAGAAACTAATTTCACTGCTCCTGCCTGTGTGGGAGCAAATATGTGTTTTCTGCCTGGGAGACTGCAGAAAGGGTATGCATGTACTCTCCCTGGCAGAAATCGGCAGTCTTGGGGTGGACGGGGTCTCCAGAACACTGCTTTGATCTGGCCCTGGGAGGGTGAGGTCTCCGGGGCTGATCTGAGTCGTAAAAATGGGTCCTGCACTCCCTCCTCCCCTTATTTTAAAGATGCAGACACAGGGAATGGGCTCTCTCAGTGACCCCATGGAGGCACAGGGAGTGGAGCTGTGCTCCGCACTCTCATGTTTTAAAGATACAGCCAGGGAAATGGGGTCCTGCAGCCTCACTGCGTCACACAGATCGGGGCTGCATGCTTCCTCCTCTAATGTTAAATATATGGCCCGAGGGATAAGGTCCTTGGGGCCTCACAGAGGCTCTGGGAGGGGGACAACTTTTGTCCTTACCAAAAATATATCTACTCCACAACACCGGGCCCTGGCGCTAAGAGACCATATTTTTTTTCTAATGGAGATGCAGTGTCCATAAACACAATCCCATTTTGGAATCCATGGGGTTACCCCTGGAATTATATCACCAGGCCTAGGGAGCAGGATATCTCTACCCTCCCACTATATAGTTTTTTTACTTTAATCTAGGACAGAGGACTGACAAAGGGTGCCGAAATATGAGCAAACCAAAAAATGCTTTTCCTATGGAATAGCAGACATTAATTACTGGTTTTGGGCTTTCCTACCGTGACAAAGGTTATGAATGAGAGACCTGTGTTTGGGTAAATCACAGGATTATGGAGCCCGCATGGACAGCAACATCCTTAGTCAGGGGCCCAAACTGAATCCGTAACTTGGTAAGATGGTTTATATATACATATTTATGTATATCCTCAAAATAAACCACCAGCATTTATTACTATAATTTGCTGCTAGTGTATTTAAATATATATATCAGTATAACTCTACTCTACAGTCAATGTACACTTCTCCGTTACCTGGAACCACTTAAGAAGCAGAATAACAACACTGTTGAATAATGTAAATGCAACATTTTACTCTCAAAACCGCTTTTTTAAATTGTTTTTTTGGGTGATTACGTGAGTTATGTTGTTATTCTCAGTTGAAACGAATTTTATGTTATGGTGGTATGTTTTGACTTTAAAATAGTTAGATATATTGTTGTTAATTATTTAAAACTTAAGTTACCAACCACACTAACTTATATTGGGGGTCATTATGATGCCGGCTGTCGGTGTAATTGTGGTGGAGTACCACCAACAGACTGGCGGTACATACCGTTATGACATTGGCGGGTTGGCTGAAGCCAATATACCACACCGACCGCCATGCCGGTAGCAGCCGCCGGGCTAGAGATACTAATCTCCAACCCGGTGGCCACTACTGTACCGCCGGTGGCATTTGAACCCTGCCTACCTGTCACTGCTATGAGGACCACCCACGCACCCTTGCACTCCCCAGATGCCCCCCACCCCCCTCCATCCACATTCCCCCATTCCAATCCCCTCCATACATGCACACTTGCAGGCACACATCATTCATTCACACACTCACTCACACAGACATACATGCATTCATACACACATGCATCCATTCATTCACGCACGCATCCGTACACACATTCATACTGACACGCAGACATGCATTCACATTTTCATTCATTCATGCATTCTCACACATACACACATGCAAACAACACTACACGCATTTGCATACACGCACACACTCACACATTCATGCACACACCCCCACACACACACAACACCCCCCACCCCTCTCTGCTGTCGGCAACCTGACTTACCTGCATCCAGGGGGACTTCCAGCAGTTGACAGTACGCGGCGCTGCTACCGCCAGCAGTACCCATCAGCAGAACCCTGCTAGGCTGCATTATATTTCAGAATACGGCTGGCAGCGGTCTACTGATGTGGCACTGCTGGTGACAGCAGCGCCACCTTAACACCATCCACCAGCATGGCCACAGGCGGACATCCGGCTGTGGTCATATTATGGCAGATGGATGTTAGCCGCGGTGAAGGTCTTTTGGCGGCTGTCGCCACAGAGATAGGTGCCACTTACCACCAATATTAAATATTAAAATGAGGGCCATTGTCTTTATCTGTACTATCGAACAACAACAATGCCATGTTTCACTAAATGTTTTTCTTGCTTGTTTGCTTGTTTGCTTTTAGATGCACAAGAAAAGAGACATCACCAATAGTGCTACCAAACAGAAGGCTAGTAGAAGACACGTGGCCACACATGTGACGTCAGTCCTCCAATCTCTTCACTTGTGCAGGTCAGTGCCACTGCCATCTGACAGTTTTAAGATGGCCCCAAAGAAAGGTGCTGCCAGGAAACTGGCCAGTGAAAAGAAGCAGCATTCCACCACTGGCTTTCCAACCACAACCATTTTCCAGAAACTTATGCCTGTTGCTCTGGCTTCTGGGGAGGAAACTGGGAGCAGCTCTCCCACATCAATGGCACCACTCCAACCTAAGCCTTTGTCCATGTCTGCCAGCGAGGCAGCTACTGCGATCATGGCAATGCTGACGAGTAGTGTCATTGAATTGGATATGTCCCTTTCGTAAAGTGGTGCCCAGACATTTCAGAAAACAGGGCAAAGTGGACATCAGCTGCAGACAGTAATAGTAGATTTTCCTGAAGTTGGAGCAGAACAGGACGGTGAGCTTTCTGCAGAGCAAGAACCTACTCTTTTAGAATTATTGGCTCACAGATCTCCAGCAAAAAAAAGATGGGAACTCCACTATCTCAAAACACTTCCTCTGAGGATGATCTGGATATGGATTTGACTAGTGTAGAGTCCGAGATATGCCAGGAGATATCCCTGAAAGCCATACAATTATTGAAGGGGATGAGGAGGATGACAATGACCCAATCATTGTTATGGAAACTGGCAGAGAGGAGACCAACATTACCATTGTTATCTCCCCTATTCATCCTGTTCCCAGGGATGTGGCAAAGGGCACCACTGCTAGTGCCCGCTCCCATATTTGTAAGGCCCCTAATGAGATCAGCATCAACCCCTACCTCAGTAGAAGTATGCACTACAGAGAGGCAATCAATAACACACACTTACTTCCAGTTATTCTTCAGACATTGGCACAGACACACTAAGAATGTGCTCCTCAGCAAGTTGGGACTTTTGTACAATTAGCACTCAGGAGAATAACATTGCAAGATGCTCCATTTGCCACGTGACTGTTTGTCAAGGTAACCCTGGTTCACACTATGGTACTGAGGGCCAAATAACCCTTCTGAAAATCATCCAGCAATCTGTTGGGAAGAGCACCTTAACAAAATGGCTGACATGGTGGTGATGAAGGTGAAGAGAGCACGGAATCATCAGCTCCAATCAGGGTGTGAGGTGATGAGGAAGAAGGGGGTGACATCTTTACACAAAGCAGCTCTGTCCCTAGCAGTGTGTTAGCATCACTCACATCAGTGACCTCAGAATGTCAGAAGAGTCAGATGGAGACACCAAAGCATACAGTGACTGCCCTAAGATGCACACTGAATCTACTACCTTCTACTTCTTAGAAATCGCTTGAGTCAGTGGCCCCAGAAAATAAGAAAATCTAGTCTACTATTATTGGATTGTTTATACTGGAGAGGCCCTGCAACCGCAACCACACAACATCACATTTGTACAAGGGAAAGCTGCCTAAAATGTTAGCGCTTAGCCTCCTCCCTTTTTCTTCTGTGGAAGGAGTAAGATTTGTTTTTGACAGAGTTGCTGTTCCCGTGCTCCATCATGATGTGCTGCAATTCGTTCGACTTTGGCGCAACCTTGCAGCAAAGTGATGTTCACACTATCCACCTCATGAGAGACATGTGGACCAGTCATCAAGCAACTGACTACATGTGTATCACTACACAGTGAATCTCTTTTGCGGGGGTTAGGCAACAGCTATTTATAGGTCTCCGCACTGAAGATGCTTTTAAGGGTATTCGGAGGCATGCAACATTAGCTATGTTTGCCGTGGAGAAATACCATACTGCTGCAATCGTCTTGGAAAACATTAGCAACAAGATGTTGGAATGGCTGCGACCTAAAGGTCTCAGAATTGGATTTGTTGCCACAGACAATGGCAGTGATTTAGTCAAGTCAATGACAGATGGTGGCTATTTAAATTTCCTTTCTTTGGCGCATTGCATCAACCTGGTTGTGTAGGATTTTCTCAAAAAGAAGACATAGGGGGTCATTACAAAATTGGCAGTAAAAGCCGTTTACCGCAGTGCAGAAGACCGCCAATACACCGCCGTGGCCGCGGAATTCCGCCACAGCTATTATGACACACATCTCGGAATTCGCCGAAATTCAGACACCCACACAACTCCGCCACACCAAAGGTGAGTGTTAAACTGGCGAAAATAAAGCCACGAATCCACGCGGCGGTCTTTCAACCGCGGTATTCCATTGGCGGTACACACCGCCGCACTCAAAATACACACACATCTCCAAAACACAGCCACATTGGACAATTACAAATATACACACCTGATACACGTACACACACCACTCCCACACACTCAATACTATATAAAACACACACCCACATCACCCACAAACCCCTATGACCAAAAAATCACGAACGAAGGCCAGAGAGAGAGCACAGAATAGACAACCCCACCACACAGAGGCACACAACACCATCACCCACACAACATCCACGCACCAAACACCACACACCACTACACATCACTGTACTCATCACCACATACACCACCCCACACATCACCTACACCACCCCATGTCACGCCAAAGACACCCCCGGTTTTCCGAGGAGGAGCTCAGGGTCATGGTGGAGGAAATCCTACGGGTAGAGCCTCAGCTATTTGGCTCACAGGTGCAGCACTCATCCATAGCCAGGAAGATGGAGCTATGGCGCAGAATAGTTGACAGGGTCAACGCTGTGGGACAGCATCCAAGAAATCAGGAGGACATCAGGAAGAGGTGGAACCACCTACGGGGGAAGGTGCGTTCAGTTGTCTCCAGGCACAACATCGCGGTTCAGCGGACTGGCGGCGGACCCCCACCTCCTCCCCCACAACTAACAACATGGGAGGAGCAAGTCTTGACCATCATGCATCCTGAGGCCCTCGGAGGAGTCGGTGGAGGAATGGACACTGGTAAGTCAAATCTTAACTATAATATTCCCCACCCTACCTGCATGCTATCACACCCCCCACCCTCATCCCCTCTCCTATCACTACAACTCCTCACTAATGTACTCATAACACAAACCACACATCCCAACACCAAGCCCTGCATGACACAACTAAGCATGGTCACCCCTCACTAAGGCATGCCCACTGCACATACCCATAACAACCCCCTAACCATCATCACACAAACCCCCCCACAGGATTGCTTGCATTGCGGTACACGCACACCCACCCATTGCACACCATGACACACACACATGCAATAATCATGCACTTATGCCCCTGCAGAATCACGAAGGACCGTCACCACACCGGAGGGACCAGACAACTCCACTCCACCCACAGAAGAGGCCCACAGTGACGATAGCAGCTCTGCCCTACTGGATCCTGATGACCAGCCCGGACCATCGTGGGCCTCGAGACAGTTGGTTCCCCTTGCACAGGCACAGCCCAACACTGACCTTCCACCCTCTGGTAACACCAGCACAGCACCAACCCAGCAGGCCCATACCTCCCTACTCAGGACACGTCAATCAGCGGTGTGTCCACCACTACAGGGAACCCAGGATAACCCACCACCCCAACAACAACAGGGACCTGGGGGCAGTGGTAGTGGGCACACGGTCCATGGGACGGAGGCACAGGAACACAGGGGAACTGGGAGGGCTGCTGTGCGACAGGGGGTGGACAGGCCAAGGGAACCCACTCTCCACGAGGCCCTCTCCTCCATCATGGGAGCATACCACCGCTCCCAGGAGACGATGGCGACGGTCCTGGCCAAGTTTCAGGAGACCCAGCGCCTGCAGGACGAACAGTATTTGGGCTTCAGGGAGGAGCTCAGGACCATCAGTTCCGCCCTGGGCACCATTGTAGAGGTGCTGAAGGACATACAGCAGACCTTGAGGGACACCGTGGCACTCCAAGGGGCCCCTGACACTAGCATGGACGATGAACTGCCCACCACCTCCGCCGGCGCTAGTGGACAGGACGCCCCACCACAGGACCATCACACCAGCACCCCACCCCCTGCAGACGGACAACCACCATGCAAGCGGTCCCTGAGATCCAGAAACAGGACAGAGCAAGATGGCAAGACCCCCGCCAGGAAATGAGACCACCCTGATTGTCCTCCAACTGTCCCACTTTGTTACCCTGTCCAAACTTTAACTGCCCCAGCTCCACTTCCAAAGCCCATATGGCCAGTGCACCTGTGTTACCAATGGACTAGACTCTGCCATGGACATTCCCCCACCGTCCCCCATCACCATATTACAACCCCCTCCATTCTTGAGCACTTAAATAAACACCCTTGAACCACAAAACAATCTGGAGTCAGTCGGTGATTTTGTAAAATGTATTATCAATGACAGTGTCAAAATGCGTTTATAGTTGTAAAGCCAACATACCTATGTCACACATCACAAGTCCTTGAAGGATGCAAGCTGATAACACACGTTGGTAACCACACCTGTGAAACCGTAATGGAAAGGTACAACTCAGTTACCAACTAATGCTATAAAATTACACACAGGATAGAGGAAGACGTGTGACAGTGAATGTAATGGTAAAAATTAAAATGTTCTCACCTGTGTGTCACTGGAAATATTGCTGTATGACTGACACCCTGTTGTCGTTGTCTTCTTCCTCAGCTTCCTCCTCATCACTGTCCACAGGCTCCACAGCTGCCACAACACCGCCATCTGGACCATCCTCCTGCAGAAAAGGCACCTGGCGTCGCAAAGCAAGATTGTGAAGCATCGAGCAGGCGATGATGATCTGGCACACCTTCCTTGGTGAGTAGAAAAGGGATCCACCGGTCATATGGAGGCACCTGAACCTGGCCTTCAGGAGGCCGAAGGTGCGTTCGATCACCCTCCTAGTCTGCCCATTGGCCTCATTGTAGCGGTCCTCTACCCTGGTCCTGGGATTCCTCACTGGGGTCAATAGCCAGGAAAGGTTGGGGTAACCAGAGTCCCCTAAGAGCCACACACGGTGCCTCTGGAGTTGACCCATCATATAAGGGATGCTGCTATTCCGCAGGATGTAGGAGTCATGCACTGAGCCAGGGAACATAGCATTTACCTGGGAGATGTGCTGGTCTGCCAAACATACCATCTGTACATTCATGGAATGATAACTCTTCCGGTTCCTGTACACCTGTTCACTCCTGTGGGGGGGGACCAGAGTTACATGGGTCCCATCAATAGCACTTATGATGTTGGGGATATGTCCAAGGGCATAGAAGTCACCTTTCACTGTAGCCAAATCCTCCACCTCAGGGAAAATGATGTATCTCCTTACGTGTTTGAGCAGGGCGGCCAACACTCTGGACAAGATGTTGGAAAACATAGGCTGGGACATCCCTGATGCCACGGTCACTGTTGTCTGAAAAGACCCACTTGCAAGGAAATGGAGCACTGACAGCACCTGCACGTCAGGGGGGATTCCAATGGGATGGCGGATTGGTGATATCAGGTCTGGCTCCAACTGGGTACATAGTTCCTGGATAGTGGCACGGTCAAACCTGTAGGTGACGAGTAAATGTCGCTCCTCCATTGTCAACAGGTCCACCAGCGGTCGGTAGGATTCCGCCATCTTCTCAATTGTCCCAGCTGACGGTGCCTAGGAAGGACAACAGCGACCACATAGTCAACAAAGTTCCAGGTATGTACCCACAGATACACAGAACACGACACCAAACACAAAACCCTTCCTGTATGTGTGTTGAGTGTAGGCTTAGCTATGTGTGATGCAGTAGTAAAAGAAGCCATGTGGGCCCCTGAAATGGCGGCTGCCTGACCACTAAAGTAGGGCAATGGGATTGTGAGGTAACTGCGCTGGCGTTGCACACCGTCGCGGTAGGCGGTAGTAGACCACGGCGCAATGCTCCATTGGTTAACATTGGACCCTATGGGTCCCAGGGGCCAATGATCAGGTGCGCCGGCGGTGATGATACATACTGCCGCGGACGTCACCGCCGCGGACGTGCCTGCCATTTTCTATCTGTTCAATCACTCGATACCTGACCTTCGACAGAAAAGGACCTACACTGCAAGTGCTGCTGTGACCTCGGTCTGGAAGCGACGATGGCTGGTGCGTCTGGGGAAAGGGCCCCTGCCTTCTCTGCTCAGGAGTTGGAGAAACTAGTAGACGGGGTCCTCCCCCAGTACACGCTACTCTACGGTCCTCCAGACCAACAGGTAAGTTCACAGGGAGCACGTTGTATGGGCTAGGCCTGGGTGGAGAGGGCTGGTTGTAAGAGGGAAGGGGGCTGAGTTCAGGGAACATGAATGCATGTGAATGCATGTGCCACATGGCAAGGGTAGGGAGGGTGGACACTTACATCGACGGTGCAGTTGGTAATGACTTCTCTTCTTCCCTTGTGCATGTCATGTAGGTCAGCGCCCACCAGAAGAAGGACATTTGGCGTGCCATCGCCAAGGAAGTCCGGACCCTGGGGGCCCACCAGAGACGGGGCATCCACTGCCGGAAGAGATGGGAGGACATTCGCCGCTGTAGCATGAAGACGGCGGAGGCTCAGCTGGGGATGGCCTCCCAACGTGGGAGGGGTGCCCATCGCAACATGACCCCCGTGATGTTCTGGATCCTGGCAGTGGCCTACCCTGAGTTGGATGGGCGCTTGAGGGCATCACAGCAGACATAAGGGGGTGAGTACAACCTCTTTCTGGGTACTTGGCGCGCAATTGAGGGGCTGGCTGAGGAAGGAGGGCTGTGGGAGTACCTAGGACAGGCAGAAATACGTAGGCTAGGCCCCTCCGAAATGCAGGGCATGTGGCACTCCACCCCACCTCAGTAGTGGCCCAAGTACAGGTATAGATGCCCCTGTGACATCCATGTGTGCAGATGTCCACCATAGGCATGTAGGCCAGATCGCAGGATTTGGTTCTGTAGAGGCCAAGAGCACGGCGTAGTGCAGGGGGCTGCTGTGTCTGTATTGTCCGCCAACGGTAGCAGTAATCCATGCACTCAACCTGTCTTTTCTGTCGTCCCCTCCCCCCTTTTCTGCTCTCCCTGTTCTTATGTGCATCAGCATCATCAGACGGAGGTACAGTGGCACCGGGGCACGAGGAAGCTGCATCCCACATGGCCATGGAGGGCCACACCACAGACTCAGAATGCACCAGTGGGACGGAGGGCGAGGGGAGCTACATGTCAGTCACCGGATCACCAACCAGCGACACAGACTCGTCCGCCGATGGGAGCTCCCTTGTGGTGGCAGCACCATCTGTGCCCCCCACTTCTACAGGTACAGCCGCCACCTCCCCTACCAGCACCGCCCTCCCAGCAGCCCCTCAGCGTTCGCCCCGTGCCCGCTCACCCAGGAGGGTGGGCATCACCTTCGCCCCAGGCACCTCAGGCCCTGCCCCAGTCACCCCTGCTGCCCTCAGTGAGGAGGCCATTGACCTCCTCAGGTCACTCACTGTTGGGCAGTCTACCATTGTGAATGCCATCCAGGGTGTAGAAAGGCAATTGCAACACACTAATGCATTCCTGGAGGGCATTCATTCTGGTCAGGCTGCCCATCATCGAACCCTGCAATCTCTCGCCTCAGCACTGATGGCAGCCATTGTCCCTGTCTCCAGCCTCCCCCTTCCCACTTCCTCCACCCAGACCCAATCCCCTGTACCCCAGCCTGTCCCAAGCACACCATCAGACAAGCATGCATACACCTCAACACCCAAAAGTAGCTCAGGCAAACATAGGCACCACACAACCCACAGGCACACACACAAGCATCACCCACAGGCAGACACAGCAACATCCACTGGCTCCACTGTGTCCCCCTCCTCGTCGTCTCCCTCCTCCCTCCCAGTGTCATCTACACTCTCACCTGCATGCACTACATCTACAGGCACCAGGACTCGCACCAGAACACCCAGCACCACACCCCGCTCACCTGCACTCACCACCTCCACTCCCATTTACACGTCCCCTGTGTCCTCTCCCAGTGTGTCTGTGACGCCCCCTCCCAAAGTACACAAACGCGGGCACCCACACACCCAACATCCATCCACCTCACGACAGCCTCCAGTACCTGCACCTGCACCCAAAACACCTAAAGTGACACCTCCTACAACCACCTCCTCTTCCTCCACTCCCAGACCCCCTCCAGCTACCCATCCCAGTGTTCGTCAGAAACTGTCCCTCTGCAAAGTTGACCTTTTTGCCCCCACCCCTCAAATTCATCAGTCCCGTTGTAGCGCCTCAGCCAAAAACCCTCCAGTACCAGTGGTGCGTGTTCAAGGTGTGTGGAGTGCACCGGCCACCAGGGCAGGCAGTGTGACACAGAGCCAAGACACTGGCAGTCCACCCCCTGTAAAGGCTCTGAAGTTGGAAAGTGGCCGACGGGACCGGGTGAAGACTCCTGGAGGCAAAACAACTCACAGGGGTCCCAGGGGGATTGCAGAGTCAGCTGTGACTCCTCCAAAGGTGGGGAAGGGCCAGAAGAAGTCCGCACATCCTGGTGTGAGCATCACAGCGGAGAAGGGCGACATCCTTCCCGGCAGCCGGGACGCCCCCGCCAGCACCGTTGTCACTGGTCAGGAGACCACCGCCAGAGTCATTGCCCAGGAGGGCCCAAGTATCGTCACTGGTCAGGAGACCACCGCCGGAGTCATTGCCCAGGAGGGCCCAAGTATCGTCACTGGTCAGGAGACCACCGCCGGAGTCATTGCCCAGGAGGGCCCACGTATCGTCACTGGTCAGGAGACCACCGCCATTGGCATTGCCCAGGAGGGCCCAAGTATTGTCACTGGTCAGGAGACCACCGCCGGAGTCATTGCCCAGGATGGCCCAAGTATCGTCACTGGTCAGGAGACCACCGCCATTGGCATTGCCCAGGAGGGCCCAAGTATCGTCACTGGTCAGGAGACCACCGCCGGAGTCATTGCCCAGGAGGGTCCCGGCACCCACAGCCCCGCTGGGCAATGAGGGACCTTCATGCCACACACCAATGCCCAGTCCATAGACCGCCATGGCAAAGCACAGCTCAACAGTCCAGAGACCGCCATGGAAAAGCACCGCTGAACAGGGCATGCACCGCTGAACAGTCCAGAGACCGCCATGGCAAAGCACCCCTGAACAGGGCATCCACCGCTGAACAGTCCAGAGACCGACATGGCAAAGCACCGCTGAACAGGGCATGCACCGCTGAACAGTCCAGAGACCGCCATGGCAAAGCACAGCTGAACAGTCCAGAGACCGCCATGGCAAAGCAGCGCTGAACAGTCCAGAGACCGCCATGGCAAAGCAGCGCTGAACAGTCCAGAGACCGCCATGGTGAAGCACCGCTGAACAGGGCATGCACCGCTGAAAAGGGCATGCACCGCTGAAGAAGGAAAAGACCACAACATTAAGCATCATTATCCCATGTGCAGCTGGGACAGTGACGGGACAGGAACTGTCACGGGGAGACTAATCAAGTCTGGGCACCATTCCCCCTCCAGAACCAGTGGAGAGATCCATCCACTACCTCTGTCCTTAGCAGGATGAAGCACTCTGGGCACCATGCCCCCTCCAGAACCAGTGGAGAGATCCATCCACTACCTCTGTCCTTAGCAGGATGAATCACTCTGGGCACCATGCCCCCTCCAGAACCAGTGGAGAGATCCATCCACTACCTCTGTCCTTCACAGGATGAAGCACTCTGGGCACCAGTCCCCCTCCAGAACCAGTGGAGGCTGTTATCTAATTGTGAGACTGTGGCTTTGCACTCCCCAGGATTGGTCAGTGGGCAACCCACCCACTGTAAAGACTTGTGAGACTGTGGCTTTGCACTCCCCAGGATTGGTAAGTGGGTAACCCACCCACTGTAAAGACTTGTGAGACTGTGGGTTTGCACTCCCCAGGATTGGTCAGTGGGCAACCTACCCACTGTAAAGACTTGTGAGACTGTGGCTTTGCACTCCCCAGGATTGGTCAGTGGGCAACCCACCCACTGTAAAGACTTGTGAGACTGTGGCTTTGCACTCCCCAGGATTGGTCAGTGGGCAACCCACCCACTGTAGAGACTTGAGAGACTGTGGCTTTGCACTCCCCAGAATACATCAATGGGCATGGAGCCCCGTCGTGGATGTGACGTGGTGCTGTAATCCGGCTGAGGTGCCCCCCCTTCTGTCCCCCTGAGGTGCCTGTTGTTTTTCTCTCTGATGCCCCGGCAGTGTTCTCTCCGTTTGTGGACAGGTATCTTGTGTGGGCCTTGCCCATACATTTTTGGACTAGTGGTGCACGGACATTGAGATGTGCATATCTGCACTGCTTCTCGTAATGTATATACCTTTGTATGAGTTTATAAATATCTGTATATATTAGACACATGCATATTGATACATTACAATCTTTGAACAGATTTCGTTTTGTCTTTGCATTCTTCCGGGGGGGGTTGTGGGTTGTTACTGTGATGTTTGTACATGCATTGGTGTGTGTGTTGTAATATGCGAGGGTGGGGGTGGATGTGTTTCATGTGTGTGTCCCTGACTTTTGCCTCCCCCCTCCCCTATGTCGTAGGTGCAGTACTCACCGTTGTCTTCGCCGCCGCCGGCGCTGGTCTTCGTAGATGAGTAGGAAGAGAAGGGCAGGTAGGATTTGTAATTCCAGCTCCATGGTGTCCTCCTTCCTCGTGGGATGTGTTAAGGTGAGCGTTTTCCCATTGCAGGAACTGTTTCCGCCGTGTTTTTATCCACGGTGAATCCGCCCCGGAAAAGGTGGCGGATTGGCGGGTTGTGATACTATGGGCGGTACATTGTCTTCCGCCTGTCTGTTGGCGGTGACCGCTGCGCTGCCTGTCTGTACCGCCGTGGCGGGCGGAGTGTTAAAGTGGCTGTCTTTGTTGGCGGTTTCCTCCAGGGTCATGATTCCCTTTTTTTGTCTGCCGACCTGTTTGCGGTATTACCGCACCTTTAACACCGTCCGCCAGGGTTGTAATGACCCCCATAGTTGGTAAAATATTGACCACCAGCAGAGAAATCGGCATTCATTTCAGCCATTCTTTGAAAGCTCAGAGGCAACATAGTACTAGTAAAACCCCCATATAGGAGGTGCCAACATGAACTCCACCTATTACATGTTGCAAAGTCTGTTTGAGCAGTACATACATCGATGACTATGTCATTCAAAGGGGAGGGGATGCATTTGTGAAAAGCATAACATTGGATACAGACAAATGGGCCTGGTCAAATGCCTGACACAGATGCTACTTCCTTTTGAGGTTTTGACACAGGAAGCCAGCAAGGAGAACAGTATGATGGGCCAAGCTATCCCATTATTGCATCTGCTATAGGACCAGTTAAGAAAAAGTGTTTGAAACTTTCACATTTGCAGGTGTGAACGAAAATGCAGAGGAGCATGCATTGGTTGAGAGCTTAATACTTCACTTGGCTGTTAATACAAGGCTGCAAAAATATATCATGTTGTCCAAAGAGTACATGTGTGCCACACTACTTGACACAATACTATTCTACCCACTTCCATTCCTTTTTCTTAATGAAATGTTTCAAAATACAAAATGTGGATTGGTAAGCAAGCCAGAGACCTAAAAGAAGAACGTCCGGAAATTACAGTCCCACTCTGAAGTTATGGGGTGCCCCCTTTAACTTTCAGAGAGGGCAGTCTTCTTGTCTCACAGGAACTAGCACCGGCAACAAAAAAACAGCAAAAACAGGAACAGAAGAATCAGCCCCTGCATATGCATTGGTTTAGTTTCAAGTAGCAGATTTTAATTCCAATGTAGAGGCAAAGGCAAAATAAGTGGAGCTAGGGGCAGCACCAATGACTATTCAGAGGGTGTCCTAGTAGTATTTGGAAGACCCTAAAGAGGTCTGTGTGGAATCAAACCCTTTGGTGTGTTGGTATGGGAAGATACACCAATGGCTAGAGCTCAGCAGGCTGGCAAGAAAGTATCTGGCTTGTCCAGTAACCATGTGTGTCTGCTGAGCATGTGTTCAGTGTAGCTGGTTCAGATGTTCATGTGAGAAGGACCAGTCTCTCTCCTCAAAACGTAGAGAGAATGACCATGATCAAAATGAACCAATATTTCATACCACAGAATTACACTGTTCCTGAAACATCACAGAAGGGGGATGATTTGTCAGAATCAAGTGTGTCAGCTGACCAACTTCTGGACAAACCACCTGAGTTTGAAGACATACTCTACTTCCCTGACTGAGTGTGCCACTATAGTACTTTTTAATTATTTTATATTGAACTTCTTTCTTTGTCAAAAAGGATATTGCTACTGTAAAATTACATTTATGTCTTATTTATGTTGCCACACCATTTTTAGCCACATGTATAAATGGATTGGAGTTGAACGAGGGTGCAGTGAAGACACCTCCCCATTCCCTACTGGATCAGGACATTGGAGACAATGCTTGCCTCCCTCCCATGCCTATCCTTTTTTCCCCTGCACTGGAAGATAATTGATTAACAAAACTGCCAAATTCCAATTTGTGACGTGAATCAAAGAAGAGATACAGTGGTGTAACAACCACCGTGCTTGGATTAGAAGAGGTAACTTTTGCACCAATGATTGATGATGTATTATTGAGTGATTGTGATATATGAATGATAATGTATATAATGGCAGACAGTGACAGAGGGTGTTCAACTAATTTGTGAACTTGATTTGGAAGATTTTCTGTTTTGGAAGCCTGATGGGTGATCATTTTTCCTAACGGTGATGTTGGGCACGCCACACGCATCCCATTGGGAGGCCCCTTTAAGAGTGGAGCTTGTAGCCTTTAAGGCTATGCACTGCACCATGACAACTGCTTGTTGTCAGAGTTCCCACCCTGTCCCATACTCACCTGTTTGTTGGATGCCAGTGGTGGTGTCATCCTCCAGCTTCCTTGAACTGCTTTCCGAGCACACAACGATCTTGCCAGGAATTGCAGCGTGTCCCTCTTTGCTGTTTGAAGCGTAAGGTCTCTTGCTTCTACACCACCTGCTGTCTGTGGAAAACCTGCAAAAGACAAGCAAAACACATTGTTTAAGTGGCAATCTATGAATTCTGGTAACATTTGTGAATTGTATAAAAATTAAATGATTAAAATAATAATCTAGTGGAGTCCTGTTGAAAGGACTGGTGAAGTCAACCATTTTTTGTTTATTGGTACAAAGAGGAAAATAAATACATATATTTATTTTCAGTGCAAGTTTTAATAAGTGGACAGAGACTTATATTAAGGTCATTATATTATTACTTGCAAGTGACATTGGTTACTGAAGAGTGATTCACAGCAAGGGCAATGCTTTAATTCTGTACATTATTTTTCAGGAGATGAAAGCTGACTTGATCGTATGAACCTTATATGAACTTTGATTCACTATCAAAAGGACGGATGTTTATTTGTTTATGCAGATTCATAGAGCCCATATACTTAGGTAGGTGTTAGAGATACGTGTTCTTCTCTTCTCCTGTGTTCTTCTCTTCTCCTGTGTGTTCTTCTCTTCTTCTGCTGCCCATTTTCTTCGTGTTCTGCTCCTCTTCTTCACCCCATTCTCTTTGTGTTCTGCTCCTCTTCTTCACCCCATCTTCTTCCTGCTCTGCTCCTCTTCTTCACCCCACTTTCTTCGTGTTCCACTCCTCTTCTTCACACCATTCTCTTCGTGTTCTGCTCCTCTTCTTCACCCCATCTTCCCTCAAGGAATCCAAAAACCCTCAAGAAAACCTGTCGCAAAGACCACACCGTAGAAAACATGTCTGCCCTAAAAAACGCCACCCGCGAACTCCATCAGCTGATCCGTGCCTCCAAAAGAACATCCTTCAAAGACAGACTGGACAAGAACACTCACAACAGCAAAGAACTCTTCAACATCGTCAAAGAGCTCTCCAATCCTAGCGCCAACTCCAACTCCATCACGCCCTCACAAGATCTCTGCAACTCTCTCGCTACCTTCTTCCATCGAAAGATCACCAACCTACTCAACAGCTTCGGTCCTCAGACCCAGCCAACCACAACAGAACCCACAGACCCAGCCATCACCCTCAACACCTGGACACACATCAGCTTGGAAGAGACCAAAACCACCATGAACACCATCCACTCCGGAGCCCCCTCGGACCGCTGCCCCCACTTCATCTTCAACAAAGCCGACAACATCATCACCCCCATCTCCAGACCATCATCAACAGCTCGTTTGTATCTGCCACCTTCCCCGAGAGCTGAAAACACGCGGAAGTCAACGCTCTCCTGAAGAAACCTACGGCGGACCCCAGCGACCTGAAGAACTTCCTCCCCATCTCGCTCCTCCCCTTCCCGGCCAAAGTCGTCGAGAAGACCGTCAACAAGCAACTGACCAAATTCCTTGAAGACAACAACCTACTCGACCCCTCCCAGTCTGGATTCCGAGCCAACCACAGCACGGAAACCGCCCTCATCGCTGTCACCGATGACATCAGAACTCTGCTGGACAACAGAGAAACAGCCGCCCTCATCCTCCTCGACCTCTCGGCCGCCTTCGACACTCTGCCACCGAACCCTAATATCCCGCCTCCACTCCACCGGTATCTAAGGACAGGCCCTGGACTGGATCACCTCTTTCCTCTCTAACCGATCCCAAAGAGTCTATCTCCCGCCATTCTGCTCGGACCCCACCGAGATCATCTGCGGCGTCCCACAGGGCTCCTCGCTCAGCCCGACTCTCTTCAATGTCTACATGAGCCCCCTCGCAGACATTGCATGCAAACACAACATCAACATCATCTCCTACGCCGACGACACCCAGCTGATACTTTCCCTCACCAAGGACCCTACCATCGCCAAGACCAACCTGCAGGATGGAATGAAAGACGTTGCAGAATGGATGAAACTCAGCCGCCTGAAACTGAATTCAGACAAAACGGAAGTCCTCATCCTCGGAAACACCCCGTCCGCCTGGGACAACTCCTGGTGGCTCACGGCCCTGGGCACCGCACCTACCCCCTCAGACCACGCACGCCACCTCGGATTCATCCTGGACCTGCTTCTCACCATGACCAAACAAGTCAACGCCGTCTCGTCCTCCTGCTTCCTCACTCTCCGCATGTTCCGAAAGATCTTCCGCTGGATCTCCGCCGACACCAGAAAAACTGTGACCCACGCCCTCGTCACAAGCTGCCTGGACTACGGAAACACACTATACGCAGGAACCACCGCAAAACTCCAGAAACGTCTTCAGCGAATACAAAACGCCTCCGCACGTCTCATCCTCGACATACCCCGCCACAGCCACATCTCCGCCCACCTGAGACACCTGCACTGGCTACCCGTCAACAAAAGGATCACCTTCAGGCTCCTCACCCACGGACACAAAGCCCTTCACAACAAGGGACCCGAATAACTCAACCGTCGCCTCAGTTTCTACAAGCCCACCCGTCAACTTCTCTCCGCCAGCCTCGCACTCGCCGCCGTCCCTCGCTTCCGCTGCACCACGGCAGGTGGGAAATCCTTCTCCTACCTGGTGGCCAAGAAATGGAATTCCCTCCCCGCCAACCTCAGGACCACCCAGGGCCACCTCCCATTCCGGAGGCAGCTCAAGGCCTGGCTCTTCGAGCAGTAGTAACCCCCTCCCCCTAGCGCCTTGAGACCCTCACGGGTGAGTAGCGCGCTTTATAAATGTTATTGATTGATTGATTGATTAACTTATATTCTTATGCATAATGTTCAAAATGTACCTATTGGGTTCATGGTCTTGAGTTCTGTCTCTTAGACGTATAGCATAGTGAAATCTAGCTTAACACAACCCAGCACCTAAAAAAGGGAAGGGACTTTAGGTAATCTAAAGTGGGCTACATATAATTGAGAAGGAATCACAATGTAAATGTTCTAAGATCTAAGGTTTGTTCTTTATGTTTTTAGAAACTGAAAAGGACAACGTACATCACAAAGTGGAAATTTGGTATTGATCCTGGTCAAGATTTGTCAATTCATCCCGGTGAGTCAGGCGTGACTTCTATGGAGTCTGTTTGGTTCACGGGGAAGTAGGAAATTACATCCTGCCCATTTTACTCCTGTGAAAAGGTATCAGGCTAGACAGGTGATTGACCTTTCAAACTTAGCAACATTTCTCTGCAGGGTCAAATCCTTTTTTCTGGTTCTTCAGAGACCAGTCCCTTAAGTTAACAAACACAAATCTACACACAATACTTCAATTCTGATTCTCTATTTGTCTTCAACAGCAGTGCACTACAGGTCTAACTCATTCTGGCCGGAGTGGGGCTTAGTTACTCAAAGTCAGAAGGAGAATCGAAGAACTCAGGACAGTACTACCTCAACAGCCAAAAGAAGGAAGTTATCAAGTTCAAAGGGAAACCATTATGATGACTCTGAGGCCTAGTACTCAGCTCTGTGGAATGGAGAAAGGTCCGTTGATTTGGGAAATGCTGAAGAGTATATGTGCTGCACTGCTGGCAAGTGTGAAACTCCTCGTATGTTTTTGCTCTGCCTCTGAGTCTTCTTGCTACACTTCTCATGGAGCTTACCTTCCTGCCATCCATCTTCTTGACTCCACTATATAGTTTCTGTTTTACAATCTACAGGCCTTTTCCTGTCCTGCATGGATGAAAATGAAAGCTCAACACTTCTGATTACCTACTGGACTGCTTTACCAAGGTATGCAAGAGTGACAGACTTTATGAGAATGAGAAGATGTACTGCTCAATCTGGGCTTTGTGATTTAGGGCCAGATGTAGCAAAGGTTTTTACCCATTCTTTGTCTATGGGAAAAAGTGTTCGTACATATGGCCCTTATTGAGGTGTGGCTTAATTTACACCAAATGGATCACACTTGGTGGGGCAGATGTGGTTAAATGCAACACCAACTCACTGCAGGGTCTTCTTTACCTGAGCAATAGCCCACACCAGTCCCACTTACTCAAACATGCATAAAAGTGATCCATATACTTTAGATGTAGAAGAACATTATTGGTCAAGTTCATCATTCAGGCCTTGTGTTGCATAAATGCTTAAACTTGTTCACCCCATACTTTGAGTACACTTTTCCTGACTCCAGGATTCTGTAACTTTAGTTTTAATTAAATGCCATGCTCCCCATAGATCAAAATCATTTACTATTGTAAGTTGTTGTTATAATTTCTGGCCTATTTTGTTTTTTCATGGTGATAGTAGTTTTTCTAAAGCTATGATATTAATGGATCACTCACTAACTATGTGTTTTTCTTTTCAATTTAACTCTCTGTGATGTATAACCCTTTGGACTAATCCTTGAGTTTGAGCTCACCTAGGTGGGAGTGAGACCTCTCTTTTGATGCCTTCCCTGTTAGTGCACTACCACCAACATTAAGAAGGCACCTTGGAAAACCATCCAGTGAGGTTTTGGAAGATCGAGAGAGGTAGTAGCAAGGACTTCATCAATTCATGTAAGAGAACTATGGAGTGAAGGGGACTACTTTAGGGAGTAGGTAATTAACTTCTACTGCAGATAAGTAATTGTTTATTTAGGTTGCTATAAGCAATATACGGAAAGGAAACATACCCACCAGTGGTTAATATCGTTACAGAGGGTAGTAGGACAAGGGGTATAACTAACTATAACCAATCGGTATCACTTTGAGAAGCAGTTTAAAAAACAGGCTGTGTGAAAAGGCATCAGTGCAAAGTAAAAGTAAAACACAAAAAACTTCTTCAGGCATAAAGTATAATAGAAATGTTGCCCTTTACTTTAAACAACAAAGGTAAATCTACCCTCACCACCCACAACAGGTCCACCCCTCTCCCCAAACAATATCACCCCACCCAATGTCCAAAAGAAAAAGTCCAAAAATATGTCCAAAATAAAGTCCAAAAGTTATTGCCCTGCTCAATTCCCACCCTCTCCATCCACAACAAATGTCCCTCCCACCAAAACTAAAAATTAATAATTGATTCAGAAGAGGGCATTCTCTATGAGGGTCTCTATGAGGGTCTGACATTCTTGTAGCTGAGCCTCTAGGCATGTCATTCAATGGCCCAAGTGTGCCAGCTCAAGCAGCATTCTGCAATGTAATAGGCTGTCCAGCTGGGGACGGCAATGGTGGTATGGGCAGCTGGAGGATGGAGGGACAGTCGGCTGGCTGAAGGAACTGGGGTCCAGGGCAGGAGCATGTGCCTCACCATCATCCTCTTCCAGCCATTGATACTTTGCGTGGGGAGCCTTCAACCTCTGCCACTGGAGCCAGACTGCTAACTCCTGCTGTGTTAGTGGTGTTGGTGACCCATCAGGAGTTGCCATATCAAGAAAGAAAAAAGAAAAGATACTAATATTAGGGCCATTGGAATTTTTGATTAGGAGATTTACAGGGACGTGCTTTTATCCACACATGCCTCACATAAAAGCACTGACAGGCTGAAAGGAATAAAGGCAGCATAACACCACATTAAAAAACACGGAGTGATTTTTTTTTTCTTGTAAAAGATTTCCTAAAAAAACAAATAGACGTTTTGCGTGGAAAAAGAAAATGAACTCTCATTAAAGAGTAAGACATCATCCACTATGGAGTACAAGTATTCTTGTTGTGCTAAATTAATGAAACAAAAACAGCTAGCTAGTGCATCGGGTAGTACTTTACTTTGTTTACAATGGTTCTGCTCTTCTCCAAAGCCTTTCAATTCTACCCTGACTCCTAAGAGGCACATGAATAGCATACACCACACCGTTGAATGTAACATGTAGATAATAGATATCCTGTCTGCTGTAAGTTGACTTTGGGAAAAATAATGCACTGCAGTACAAGGAAAGAAACAGGATATATAGATTTTATGGTACACATTCCTCACACAGTATCCTGTCCTCAAAACACAAAATCACATGCACTTAATCCCACTTTACTCCTGGTCCCACCCTCAAACACAAATTATTTCAAACAAACATGTTTGCTTGGCAGTAAGGAAAGCAAACTTGAATTACTCTACTGCAGGGTAAGTTGAAGGGAAAAGGCCTGGTAGATAGAGGTTTTGCTATAGTATAGTGAGGTATCATTGATCATCATCTGCTATGTGCTCAAGCTTAGGCTTATTCAGTCACTGCAGTTGAAAGAAGATGCATGTCAAAAAGGAAAAATTTGAATATGCCTAAATCCATCATAGAAGCCATTAAATATATGAACCACTGGGCCTTCAAAATATGTCAAGAATGGATTTTTCAAATTGTTGGTAGGCTACGATGGAACTTAGAAAAGAATAAAGGAGTGAAGTACCAGGAGGAGACTGAGTGGGCACTGGGAGGGAAGGGAAACACACATTGTTTTTGTTTCAGTTTGCAATGCATTGAAAACTTTGTAAATGATGCATTAACTGAAACAGATGCACATTGCACAGCCAACACTGCAGTGCTGAATTCAACCATGCTACAGATAGGTGATGGGTCATGAAATGCCATTGGCAGGGAGGCCATAACTGATGATGGGTGGGATCTTCCTTGCTTAACAAATACAGTGAACATACTAGTAATTGTCAATAACACAGCAATGTGAATTACTGCCACCCATCCCTGCTATCGCAGGCACTCCCCCTTCAACCGCTGCATCTAGGACACTGGAGTTGAACCCAGCATTAATAATCTGTGGTGCTAGAAACAATATTATACACTTTAGATGCCAGATACTCCTCCTCTTTTAAATTGTTTTACAAAATACAACTGTAATGCTTCACTACAGTGCAGTTTGCAGTATCTTCTCTTCTATCAAAAATATCACTTTGGGCATTTTGTTGGTTGACAATGTGAGAAAAGCCAGGTAGTTAAGCCATCCAAAAACTTTTCCGAATGGAGGGGCAGAGATATGTTTACTGTCAGTCATTTTAAGTACAAGGAAGGGGTAGAATAAATTGGTCAATGAAGGGGATATGGATTTGTTTGGCAGATGCCATTGGACCTTCCTCATTATACTTTTCAGCCATGCTGCACTGTCATTAAAACTGCTGGTATACTTGATAATATATACCACACAACACTGGGAGGGTCACCATAACCATGACCACTCTCTTGTTGTTGTTTTTTTGTTTGAGCATGAGCAAGTAAAAGAAAGTATTCTGTCACGATCTGCATGATGCTTCTCACCTTTGACTGAAGGGTTTGAAAGAGCACCCGGTCTTCTGCTGGTTCTGGATAGACCAAGATAGGGGCAACCCTTTCTAGTAGCCATGATGCTGATTGACAGGAAAACGCCAAACAGACCGTACTCTGCAGAAGGAGTCCAAGAGGAAAAAAAAAAATGTGAAAAACCTCAAAAACAGAAACTCCTGAAAAAGAGGAAAAAACAGGAATGAAAACTGGAAAAAAGAGGAAAAATTCACAACCAGAGGAACAGGAACCGGAAAACAAATGACGAACAGGAGTGAAGATCACCACCAAGAGGAAGTGTTTGCAACGCAGGGCAGATCAGGACTGAGTGACTCATATACTGGAAAACAGGAAGTGACAACACAGGAAAAGGAAACAACACGATCTTGGATTGGGAAAAGGCCCATAGAAGACAATGGGAAAAAAGTAGCAGTATAAGATAAAAAGGGCATGCTGGGAAAAAGGAACAGAAGAAGACAACATGGATACCTGCAACAAGACAGCATGGAGACCAGAAAGAAGAAAAAGACAAGAGCACAGAACAACAGAAGAAAAGAAGAAAAAGAAAAAGGTAAGGAGTCCACCACCAACAGAAAATAAAAAATATTACAAAGACAGGTAAGGACGATGCGACCGGGAGCATGAAAAATGCTTCCTGGCATGCATCACAAGAGCTGGGTAAAAACACAGAGGGTGGTGCTCTGATAATCGAAGTCGCGGTTCGACCGCTGTTGTACACAGAGACTCGGCGTCGTACATTCTCAGCAAACAAGCATAGAATAGCTTGCTTGGTTCCGCAAACTACAAGCTTCACAATGTCCCATGTATATTCTCTTATTCTTACAATACCAGTCCACAGAATATTTAAGGTATGGAAGAGGGAAATCTGAATAATAAAGCAGAAGAAATCTAAAGATTAGTACTGAAAGGAGGACGTCAGGTACAGAACCATGAAGTATTGTAAAAAGGATAATGCGGGGATAACAGCCATTAACAAACATTAAATAGAATAGAGGGGATTTGAAAATAAAACAGTCACAGTATTAAGAAACAAGGGAAAATTATTCTAAATGGAGAAGTTAAAAGGAAAATATATAATATTAACTGGAGAACTTGCTGGGGCCAGCAGAACTGTCAGCTGGAGCCACAGAGCTGGTGGTGTCGTGCTTGCCTATGGGTGCTGATGTCAGAAATAAAGAAGATAACAAAAATAGGTTAGTGGTAGAGTTAATCTCCCAGAAAATATTTTGACAGGCAAAGCAGTAACATTTTGACACTGTACTTTTCTAAATCGTCTCACCTATATTACTAGTATTGAGTTGACCTAGTCCTAATTTCTTAAACCTAAGCCCTATTCCAGACAGAGGAGTGTGCATTACTTCTTAAAAAATCAGCCCAAACGAGTACATACAGTGATTAGTAAAATTAGGTAGCACCAAGTATCTGACTCGCTCAAATTGGATCACATATTATTCGTAACATTCTGTAAATGTAAACTAACCTGTTATTTGAAAGCAAAAATTGCATTGCAGGACACCACAAATAAATAATTACTTAGCAATCCCTGTAACCTGGCAGGTCCTGCTCCTGTTCAAGACTTTCGGCCCAGTGGTGTGTCAACTGTTGCTGGGTGCACCTGACTTCATTTCTCCTCTGCTCACACTGGTGTACCCTCCCCACATTAGCTGACACTCTTGAAAGTGGTACCAACTCCTGGGCCTTCTGCCTGATATCAGCATGGAGGGGAGATGGAGCTGCAGAAGAAAAATAAGTGCTGTCACCTCCGCCTCTGAAAGAATGGCACAGGGCTGCACACTTTGGCCGTGTCTCATGACCGCAAGGTGTTGGATTAGCAGCCTCATTTGGACCACCTCACCCATGCAATGCCATGGCGCTGGGTGGGAGGGGGGAAAGAAATACGAAAAAGTAAGACATAGAAAGGAAGAAATAAGAACGTAAAGGGAAAATTTAAAAAGTACAAAAGTCACATAAAAAAAGACAAACATAAAATATAAAAGCACAAACACATACACTAATATGTAAAATACCATATTAAATTTGTGAACTTCAGAATAATCATCAACGAAAACAGAAAAAAACTCTGTCACTAACAGCAACACTGTCTTTGAATGTGGCTTATTGCAAATCAACATTACCCCCTTGCAGACAGGTTAAATACAATTATAATTATCAAAACCCACATACTATTACAGCTATTAAATAGGCACTGTTAAAAAGATATTGCCAGAATAATTGAATATTTTATCATAGTTGCACCCAATAAACAATAAATATAAATTTAATATACGTTTCCCATGTCATATGGCTAAATGAAACAATATGAAATCACTGGCCTATTCATAATAATCACACCCCAGTGGGCATATATTCAGCTACTTAACAGTAACCCCTACATTCTTGTTTTGTCGTGAGGCTAAGCAAAACTTGGCCTCTATTTTTATAAAGAATTATATTCCACTCCTCTACCACTTAGATGGTAGGAGAGAAAATGTTCCTGCCTGATAACTCTGCCCCTGTGAAAAACACATACAAAACAAATTGAAAACCATATTACAATCATTCAATGTCAACTAATTTCTTCCAATTTGAAAATAGCAGCTAGGTTAGCCTTATTCTAATATTTACTTTGATTCCATCCTATGAAGATCTTTTCCCCTGTCCCCTCTTCTGAGTTTCTCTGGTTCACAATTGTATACTTCAACAACTTGAAGCAATCAAAAATAACAACAGTAGGTACCCAGTTGCCCAGCACTTTAATCGGTTGCACGGGGGAGATCTTACCCTGTTTAGTTTTATAGATCATGTAACTCAGAGGAGGGGACAGGGAAAAAAGTTCATATTAGAATTAAATACAAAAGAACCATTTGGGCTTAATACGGACGAGGAACTTTATGTCCACTTCTGTGTATATTGTCTATATTTTGTTTGTGATGTGTTACAATTTATAATTATTTTCAGAAGCAGCTTGGCCATAAAGGGATGATGTTAATATGTATCAAGCCACATTTTAAAATGGCACTGCCCTTAGTGATTTAACTTGTGTCTGTTTTTACTGTTGATTACCATAAAGTGTGTTTATAAATGACATGTATTGGTGACAAACAATATTGTGTCAAAGGTGCTGAGTGCGTCAAAACGCATTGACTACCCATTGCCAATAAATTTTCACTGTAGTTTCCAAGTGGAGTCCCGAGACTTCTTCATTTTGTGACAGGAGTCTTATAAGATTTATTGGGAACACATGGTGCAGCTCCTTGTTTGGCACCTTTGGCGTTTTGGAGCCTGCAAGCAAATGCACCAGCTGGGTAGAGAACTGAGTCCAACTGGCACCCTATGCATTCAGAGGAAATGGATCTATGTGAAAAAGGAGAGTGCGGCACAGCAAATTGATCCGCAAATCACATTTATTCTTCACTGCTCCAACAAGGAGCCCCCCATTATGCCCTGAAAGGACATTTTAGTTTAATTGTTTTTATCCTGTTGGTGCCCCGAAAAGGTCTAGGGTCAACACCCAAAATTTAGTTTTTCAATGTTGTGGAGGGATACCGGGAGCACAGTGCCCCCAAGCAACATACAAAAAAAAAACAGGAATTCTCCAGGGTCAAAATATTTTCTGGGACATTAACTGTTTCATAAAGTTTAAACTATAGCAAGTTAAAAGAAACATAAAGCTCAGTTACAGTCCAGGAGAGGGGGTAAAAGGACAATAAGTGATAGAATGGTGAAGATACCCCTTTTAAGGTTTGCCAGTTTCATTTTTCCTTCACCCAGTCAAGTACCACCATGAGGTCTGGATCCTGGCATAGGCTCTCCTATCAATTCATCACCACAACACAAGTACATTACTCACTTAGGGGGTTCATTACAACCCTGGCGGTCTGTGTTAAAGCGGCGGTAAGACCGCCAACAGGCCGGCGGTAAAAAAAATTGCAATTACGACGTGGCGGTAACCGCCAACAAAGACAGCCACTTTAACTCTCCGACCGCCACGGCGGTACAAACAGCTTAGCAGTCACCACCAACCGACAGGCGGAAGACAAAGTAACGCCCACAGTATCACAACCTACCAATCCGCCACCTTTTCCGGGGCAGATTCACCGCGGATAAAAACACGGCGTAAACAGGATTTCGAAGGGAAAACGCTCACCTCTACACACCCCACGAGGAACCAGACACCATGGAGCTGGAACTCCAAATCCTCCCAGCGATAGTCTTCCTGCTCTTCTACCAGGAGCACGAACACAGGCAGCGAAGACCACGGTGAGTACTGCACCTACGACACAGGGGAGGGGGGGGGAAACAGGGGCACACACACGCAACACCCCCACCCCCACCCTCACCCACTACAACACACACACTAATACATATTTATACATGATAGTTACACCCCCAACCCCCCCGGAAGAATGCAAAGACAAAAGAAAATGAGTGTAACCATTGTAATATATTAAAATCAAGTAGGCAAAAATATATATATACACCATAAACAAAATATACACCAAGCTTAGTAGTCCAGGTAGTGCTCCAATGAAGTCCGTGGAACACTGGGCCCACACGGTATGGGCGAGGCCCACACAAGATCCCCGACCATGACGGAGAGAACACTGCTGGGACATCAGAGAGCAAGAAAACAGGCACCTCAGGGGGAGGGAAAGGAGGGGCACCTCAGCCGGTTGAGTGCACGACGCCAAATCCACGAGAGGGCCACATGCCCACTGTTACATCCTGGAGAGTGCAAAGCCACAGTCTCTCAAGTATCTACAGTGGGTGGGTTGCCCACTGTTCCATCCTGGGGAGTGCAAAGCCACAGTCTCTCAAGTCTCTACAGTGGGTGGGTTGCCCACTGTTCAATCCTGGTGAGTGCAAAGCCACAGTCTCTCAAGTCTCTACAGTGGGTGGGTTGCCCACTGTTCCATCCTGGGGAGTGCAAAGCCACAGTCTCTCAAGTCTCTAGAGTGGGTGGGTTGCCCACTGTTCAATCCTGGTGAGTGCAAAGCCACAGTCTCTCAAGTCTATACAGTGGGTGGGTTGCCCACTGTTCAATCCTGGGGAGTGCAAAGCCACAGTATCTCAAGTCTATACAGTGGGTGGGTTGCCCACTGTTCAATCCTGGGGAGTGCAAAGCCACAGTTTCTCAAGTCTCTACAGTGGGTGGGTTGCCCACTGTTCCATCCTGGGGAGTGCAAAGCCACAGTCTCTCAAGTGGATGACAGTCTCCACTGGTTCTGGAGGGGGCTCTGTGCCCAGAGTGCTTCATCCTGCTAAGGACAGAGGTAATGGATGTATCTCTCCACTGGTTCTGGAGGGGGAATGGTGCCCAGAGTGCTCCATCCTGCTCGTGATGGACTCAGTAGTGTCAGTGCCCTTGGTGCTCATGGGCCAGCGGTGCTTGAGGTGGCGGTGCCCTGTTCATCGGTGCTTGGAGCGGCGGTGCCCTATTTAGCGGTGCTTGAGGCGGCGGTGCCCTGTTCAGCGGTGCTTGAGGCGGCGGTGCCCTGTTCAGCGGTGCTTGAGGCGGCGGTGCCCTGTTCAGCGGTGCTTGAGGCGGCGGTGCCCTGTTCAGCAGTGTTTGAGGTGGCGGGCTCCTTTGCAGTGACTCAGCTGCTGGCAGTCCTCTCTGTCCCAGCGGGGCTTGTGCTGGTGGTCCTCTCTAGCCCAGCGGGGCTTGTGCTTGCGGTCCTCTCTGTACCAGCGGGGCTTGTGCTGACTGGCCTCTCTGTCTCAGTGGGGCTTGTGCTGGCGGTCCTCTCTAGCCCAGCGGGGCTTGTGCTGCCGGTCCTCTCTGTCCCAGCGGGGATGATGGCGGTGGCCTCCTGGCCAGCGGGGATGATGGTGGTGGCCTCCTGGCCAGTGGAGATGATGGCTGTGGCCTTCTGGGCAGCAGGGATGATGGAGGTCTCCTCAGCCGTGCTGCTCTTCCCAGACTTTCCTGGTTTCTTGTGGCCCTTTCCCACCTTGGAAGGTGTCACAGCTGATTCCACACTCCCGCCGGGACCCCTGGGAGTGGCTTTGGTGGCTGGAGTCTTTCCCCTCTCCCGCCGGGCCCTGGCCAGCATTTGATGCTTCACAGGTGGGGGACTGTCTGTGCTGTGGCTCCGTGCCACACTGTCTGCCCTGGTGGCCGGTGCACTCCAGATTCCGGTGACTACAGGCACCACTGGTCCCGGAGATGTTGTGGCTGAGGTGCTAGTTCGGGACCTAGGAGCTGGACGGGGTGGGGGTGGTGTGGGAAAGAGGTCAAGGTTGGACAGGAAAAGTTTTTGGGGAACACTGGGACGGGTAGCTGCAGGGGATTTGGGAGTGGAGGAAGAGGTTGTGGTTGTAGGAGGTGTTCGTTTCGTGACTTTGGGTGAGGGTGCATGCGCTGGAGGCTGTCGTGAGGTGGATGGCTGTTGGGTGGGTGTGTGCCTGCGTTTGTGTATCTTGGGAGGTGGTGTCACAGACACACTGGGAGAGGACACGGGACGTGTGAATGGTAGTGGGGGTGGTGACTGCACGTGAGCGGGGTGTGGTGGTGGGTGTGCTGGTGATGGCAGTAGTGGCTATAGATGTAGTGCATGCAGGTGTGAGTGTAGACGAGACTGGGAGGGAGGAAGGAGATGAGGAGGAGGGGGACACAGTGGAGGCAGTGGATGTTGGTGCGTCTGCATGTGTCTGATGCTTGCGTGCGTGCCTGTGGGATGTGTGGTGCTTATGTATGCCAGAGCTTCCCTTGTGTGTTGACGTGTGTGCATGCTGGTCTGTAAGTGTGCTTGTGATAGGCCTGGGGTACAGGGGATTGGGTCTGGGTGGAGGAAGTTGGAGGGGGGAGACTAGAGATAGGGACAATGGCTGCCATCAGTGCTGAGGCCAGAGTCTGAAAAGCTCGCTGAAGGGCCGTCTGACTAGAATGAATGCCCTCCAGGAATGCATTTGTTTGTTGCAAATGCCTTTCTACACCTGTGATGGCATTCAAAATGGTAGACTGCCCAACAGTGAGGGACCTGAGGAGGTCAATGGCCTCCTCACTGAGGGCAGCGGGGGTTGACTGGGGCAGGGCCTGAGGTGTCTGGGGCAGGGCCTGAGGTGTCTGGGGCGGAGGTGATGCCCACCCTCCCGGGTGAGCTGGTACGGGGCAAAGGCTGAGGGGCTGCTGGGAGGGCGGTGCTGGTAGGGGGGTGGCGGCTGTACCTGTAGATGGGGGGGCACAGATGTTGCCACCACCACAAGGGAGCTCCCATCAAAGGACGACACCGTGTCGCTGGTCTCAGCTCCTGTCCCCACCGTGGAGCTCCCCTCGCTCTCCGTCCCACTGCTGAAGTCCGAGTCCGTAGTGTGGCCTTCCATGGCCATGTGGGATGCAGCCCCCTCATGCTCTGGTGCCACTGCTCCTCCACCTGATGATGTTAATGCACACAAGAACAGGGAGACCACAAAAAGGGGGGGACGACAGAAGAAAGACATGTTGAGTGCGTGCATTACCACAGACACAACAGACACAGAAGCCCCCTGCACTACGCCGCACTCTTGGGCTCCACCGTTCAATCCCTGGGAAATGGCCTACTAGGTTATGGACGACATCTGCACACATGGATGACACAGGGGCATGACTAGGTGTACTTGGCACTCTACAGAGGTGGGGTGGGGTGCCACATGGCCTGCCTTACGGAGGGACCTTGCCTACGAAACTCGCCCTGGCCTAGGGAAACCCACAGCCCACCTCCCCCACCCAGACACCTCCACTGCGCGCAAAATCAGCAGGATGAAAGTGTACTCACCCCCTTGTGGCTGCTGTGATGCCCTCAACTGCCCATCCAACTCTGGGTACGCCACCGCCAGGATCCTGAACTTCAGGGTGGTCATGGTGCGACGGGCACCCCTCCCACGTTGGGAGGCCATCCCCAGCTGAACCTCCGCCGTCTTCTTGCTCCAGTGGCGAATGTCCTCCCATCTTTTCCGGCAGTGGGTTCTCCGTCTGGGGTCCGGACGTCCTTGGCAATAGCACGCCAAATATATTTTATCTGGTGGGCGCTGACCTACATGAATTGTACAGGGGGAAGAGAAACTTATTACCAACTCCACCGTCACAGTCATTGGCCCCCATCCCTACCCTTGCCATGTGGCACATGCACTCACCGTCGTTTCATGCATGCCGCAATCTCCCCCCTTCTTACATCCACCCCACTCCACACAGGCATAGCCCATACAGCATGTTCCCAGTGTACTTACCTGTTTGTCTGGAGGACCATAGAGTAGCGTGTACTGGGGGAGGACCCCTTCCACGAGTTTCTCCAACTCCTCTGATGTGAAGGCAGGGGCCCTTTCCCCAGACACTCGAGCCATTGTCTCTTCCAGACCGAGGTCACAGCAGCACTTGCAGTGTAGGTCCTCTCCTGTCGAAGATCAGGTATCGAGTGATTGAACAGATAGAAAATGGCAGTCACGTCCACAGCGGTGCGTACCGTCACCAACAGCGTACATCGTCATTGCCTCATGGGACCCATAGGGTCCAATGTTAACCAATGCAGCACTGCGCCGCGGTCTTCGACCGGCTACCGCGACGGTGTACAACGCCAGCGCAGTTACCTCACATCCCATTGTCCCTCTTTAAAGGGCAGGCAGCCGCCATTTCAGGGGCCCACATGGCTTCATTTTTAACTGCGTCACACATACCTAGGCCTAGACTCAACACACATGCAGGCCACTTTTTGGATTATGATTCGTGTTCTGTGTAAGCTGTGGGTACGTACCTCTGAGTTGGTTGACTCTGTGCTCGCTGTTCTCCTTCATAGGCACCGTCTGCTGGGACATGTGAGGAGATGGCGGCATCTTCCGGTGAACCGACCGTTGGTGGACCTGTCAACAATGGAGGAAAGACATGTGATCATCACCTACAGGCTTGACCGTGCCACAATCCAGGAACTGTGTACCTAGCTGGAGCCAGACCTGATGTCAGCTATTCGCCATCCCACAGGAATCCCCCCTCAAGTGCAGATGCTGTCAGTGCTCCATTTCCTTGCAAGTGGGTCATTTCAAACAACTGTGGCCATAGCATCAAGGATGTCCCAGCCTATGTTTTCCAACGTGTTGTCCAGAGTGCTGTCTGCCCTGCTGAAACAGATGCGGAGCTACATCGATTTCCCTCAGGTGGAGGATTTGCCTACAGTGAAAGGTGATTTCTAAGCCCTGGGACATATCCCCAACATCATAGGTGCCATTGATGGGACCCATGTGGCTTTTGTCCCCCCCGCAGGAGTGAACAGGTGTACAGAAACTGGAAGAGTTACCATTCCATGAATGTACAGATGGTATGTCTGGCAGACCAGGACATCTCCCATGTTAATGCCAAGTTCCCTGGCTCAGTGCATGACTCCTACATCCTGCGGAATAGCAGCATCCCTTATGTGATAGGTCAACTCCAGAGACACCGTGTGTGGCTATTAGGTGAGCACCTGGAAGCAAGACAGTGGGAATGGCTGTCTGGGTCTGTGGATGTCCCTATGAGTTAGTGTGTGTCTAAAAGTTGTCCCTCGCCATTTGCAGGTGACTCTGGTTACCCCAACCTGTCATGGCTACTGACCCCAGTGAGGAATCCCAGGACAAGGGCAGAGGAACGCTACAATGAGGCCCACGGGCGTTCACAGCGAATAATCGAGCGGAAATCGGCCTCCTGAAGACCAAGTTCCAGTGCCTACATATGACAGGTGGATCCCTATTCTACTCACCAAAGAAGGTGTGCCAGATCATCGTGGCCTGCTGTATGCTTCACAACTTAGCTGTGCGACGACAGGTGCCTTTTCTGCAGGAGGATGGGCCAGATGACGGTGTAGTTGCAGCTGTGGAGCCTGTGGACAGTGAAGACGAGGAAGCAGAAGAAGAAGACATGGACAACAGGGACTCAGTGATCCAGCAATATTTCCAGTGAAACACAGGTAAGAATACAAACCTGCCTACTACATGTACTTTAACACTACTACCTCTCTACTGTCTGTCGTTTTCACCCAGTGTATGGTCACTGAGTTGTCACTTTCCCTTACAATTTCACAGATGTGGGTCCCACAGTGTGACATCTGCTTTGATTCCTCATGGACTACAGCTGTGTGACACAGGTATGTTTACATTACAAATGAAAGAGCTTTTTGACACTGTAATTGCTAATGCACTATTCCGAAATCACAGACTGACTCCAGATTGTTTTGTGCTTTAAGGATGTTTATTTTAGTGCTCAATATTGGAGGGGTAAGCAAAATGGTGATGGTGGAGTAATGTCCATGGCAGAGTCCAGTCTATTAGTCTCACAGGTGCATTGCCCAAATGGGCATAGGAAGTGGAGCTGGGGCAGTTTAAGAATGGACAGGGTGACAAAGTGGGACAGAAGGATGACATTCAGGTGGTCTAATTTCTTGGCGGGGGTCTTGGCATCGTTCTCTGTCTTTGTCCTGGATCTCAGGGACCGATGGCGAGGTGGTTCTCCATCTGCAGGTGGTGGGGTGCTGGTGTGGTGGTCCTGTGGCGGTGCCTCCTGTCCACTAGCGCCGGCGGAGGTGGTGGGCAGTTCATCGTCCAGGCTAGTGTCAGGGGCCCCTTGTAGTGCCACAGTGGCCCTCTTGGTGTTGAGTACTTCCTTCAGCAGCCCTACGATGGTGCCCAGGGTGGAATTGATGGCTCTGAGTTCCTCCCTGAAGCCCAAATACTGTTCCTCCTGCAGGTGCTGGGTCTCCTGAAACTTGGCCAGTACCGTTGCCATCGTCTCCTGGGAGTGGTGGTAGGCTCCCATGATGTTGGAGAGGGCATCGTGGAGAGTGGGTTCCCTTGGCCTGTCCTCCCCCTGTCGCACAGCAGCCCTCCCAGTTCCCCTGTGTTCCTGGGTCTCCTGCCCCCAGGTGCCTGTTGTTGTTGGGGTGGTGGGTTATCCTGGGTTCCCTGTAGTGGTGGAGTCACTGCTGATTGACGTGTCCTGGGGACGGAGGTATGGGCCCGCTGGGTGGGTGATCTGCTGGTGTTTCCAGAGGGGGGAAGCTCTGTAGTGGCCTGTGACTGTGTGATGGGAACGACTGTCCCGAGGTCCCCGATGGGCCGGGCTGGTCATATAGATCCAGTTGGACAGAGGTGCTGTCATCACTGTGGGCCTCTTCTGTTGGTGGTGTGGACATGTGTGGACCCTCCTGTCCGGTGACGTTGGGTAGGGGTCCTGCAGGGGTATAAAAGGATGTTTATTACATCTGTGTGTGGAATGGTGTGCAATGAGTGGGTGACCGTGCACCCCAGTGCTTGCATTCCTGTGTGGGACCTTGTGTGATGATGGTTTAGGGGTGTCTATGGATATGTGCAGTAGACATGCTTTAGTGATGGGTGTCCATACTTTGTTGTTGCATGCAGGGCTTGGTGTTAGGATGTGTGGTTTGTGATGTTGGGACATTTGTGAGAAGTTAGAGTGATGGGGGGTGAGGGTGGGGGTATGTGATGGCATGCAGGTAGGGTGGGGGATGTAATTGTTAAGATTTGACTTACCAGAGTTCATTCCTCCACCTACTTCTGCGAGGCCCTCAGGATGCATAATCGCCAAGACCTGCTCCTCCCATGTTGTTAGTTGTGGGGGAGGATGTGGGGGTCCGCCGCCAGTCCGCTGAACCGCAAGGTGGTGTCTTGAGACCAGAGGATGCACCTTCCCCTGTAGGTCGTTCCACCTCTTCCTAATGTCATCCCGATTTCTTGGGTGCTGTCCCACTGTGTTGACCCTGTCCACTATTCTTCGCCATAGCTTCATCTTCCTTGCAATGGAGGTGTGCTGCACCTGTGATCTGAATAAATGTGGCTCTACCCGGATGATTTCCTCCACCATGACCCTGAACTCCTCCTCCGAGAACCTGGGTGTCTTTGCTGTGCCATGGGGTGGTGTGGGTGAGGTGTGGGGTGGTGTGTGTGGTGGTAAGTGTGCTGATATGTAGTGGGGTGTTGTATGAGGTGCATGGAAGTTATGTGGGTGATGGTGTTGTGTGCCTGTGGAAGCTAGTATTGTTGATGGTGGTGTCTCTCTGTGTGCTTCTTTCTCAATTGTGGTCGTAGGGGGTTTGTGGGTGATGTGGGTGTGTGTTTTATATTGTATTAGATGTGTGGGAGTGGTGTGTGTATGTGTATCAGGTGTGTGTATTTCGAATTGTCCAATGTGGCTGTGTTTTGTAAGTGTGTGTGTATTTTGAGCGTGGCGGTGTGTACCGCCAATGGAATACCGCGGTTGAAAGACCACCACGTGGATTCGTGGGTCGTGATAGTGTGTGCGTATTTCTGTAGGCGTGACGGTGGAGGTTTTGTTTTCGCCAGTTTTGGTGTGGCGGACTTGTGTGGGTTTCTGAATATTGGCGGATTCCGTGCTGTGGGTCATAATAGCTGTGGCGGAATTCCACGGCTGCGGCGGTGTGTTGGCAGTCTTCTGCACGGCGGTAAGCGGCTTTTACCGCCAATGTTGTAATGACCGCCTTAGTCTGTATCCTCACTCCCCACAGGTTGGTCTATGCATTCCCTGTCATCCAGCAGTGGTATAGCTTTTAGTATTGTTTCACAGGCTCAACCTAGTCACAATTCCTTAGCCCCGACTAGCTCTTGCTACAACACTAGGCTCCTTCAAGTAGTCGCTTTGGTAAGTTCTATTCTCCAGCTGCTCAACCTTGGCCCAGTCCAGCAATTACAACCCCTCTTTCCTCCGGTGTTTACATGGTGATTTCCCCCCATGTAAAAGCTGGTAGATATGAGGTACCGGGGGCCCCGCACTGCCCACACACTTGGCGCTGATTTGCATGACGGGTGCTGGTATACCCAATGCACAACAGCATTGCCACCGGATCTTTTATGAGCCGGCGTCAAAGTTGTGTCTTTCTCACTTGGCCAGAGCGTAGAAACTGTGTGTGAATAATAGATCTTATTTATCCAGCTAAAATAAGGTCAAAATGATAAAGATTCAATAAGCATAAGTTGAAATATCACTTTTGCAGGTCTAAAAAGAGCCTTACATCATAGAAATCAATAGTTGTCTTTTGATTACACAAAGTACCTGGTTTGCATCAAAAATAACATACACGAAGTCTGCAGATGAGGAGATGCATGGAAAAATAAGGTGTGCATCGGATTTTCTGACATGGCACAGACTTTTGTCATTTCTTTCCACGCTGCAAGGGGCTTGTGTCATTTTTTGGCACACAGTCTTGGTTTCTCACTGAGATACCCGGGACAATGCGGGGAAATCCTGGGCATGCTGGTAGAAGTCACAGGCGTTGGCTCGATCTGGTAGGGGGATGCATCTAATTTTATTTTGCACTGCAGGCGCTGTGTCAATTTTCCACTTGGGGAAGCGGCTGTCCATTGATCTGGTAGGGCTGCACATTGAAATTTCTGCAGCAAGGCAGGTGCTGTGTCGAATTTCCACTGGGGAAGCCGGGCTGCATCGTTCTGGTTCGGCAGTGCGGCAATTTCTCAGTCAGAAGGCAGGCTTTGTGTCGGTTCCGGCAGGCTTTGTGATGATTTTCGGTGCACAAGGAGTTTCAGAAAACATGAGGAAAGCTCAATTCAAGCCCTTGAAGAGCAAAGTCGGATGTCAGCATGGCAGCAGGGCAACAGCAGGGCCGTAGTCCTTCTCAGCAAACCGGCTCAGATGAGTCCTATGGGCAGCCTGGTAGTTCCTCTTGACAGGTTGCAGTTTCAGGTCCCGATGTTTTGAGTTGGTGGGGTCAGAGACCCAGTTTATATACCCAGAAATGACTTTGAAGTGGAGGAGACATCAAAGAGTGGTTTTGAAGTGCACAAGTTCCCCTTTCAGTACAGGTCTGTCTGCCAGGCTTCCAGTAAGGGGTTTGGCAATCCATTATGTGAGGGAAGTGTAGGAGGCTGGCCTGGCTTATTGTGGGTACCTTGTGGTACTTACACCTTGTGCCAGGTTATCCCTTATTAGTAGATTAGAGGTGTTCTAGCAGCTTAGGCTGATAGAGGTAGCTATAGCAGAGCAGCTTAGGCTGAACTAGGAGACATGCAAAGCTCCTACTATACCACTTATATCACTTCGCACTATATCATAAAAAAACACAATACTCAGAGTTGCTAAAAATAAAGGTACTTTATTTTAGTGACAATATGCCAAAAGTATCTCAGAGGATATACTCCCTTAGGAGGTAAGTAATATACACAAAATATACACACACAAACCAAATCAGGTAAGTAAACAGTTAGAAAAGTAGTGCAAACACTGTAGAACACAATAGAATGCAATAGGGAAAAATAGGCCTAGGTGCAACACAAACCATATACTCCAAAAGTGAAATGTGAACCACGAATGAACCCCAGGCCTAGTGTAGTGTGTAGAGGATCCCTGGGAGTGTAAGAAAACACTAAGGATGTCCACGATACCCCACCCAAAGATCCTGAAAAGTAGGAATAAAGTTACCCCACTACCCCAGAAAGACAGTAAAGTTGAGATAGGGGATTCTGCAAGGAAAACAACTGACTGCAAAAATATGAAGATGGATTCCTGGACCTGAGGACCTGCAAAGGAAGGGGACCAAGTCCAAGAGTCAAGCAAGTGTCCAGGGGGGCCGGAGCCCACTACACCCCAGATGGAGGTACAAAAGGGCTGAATCCGGGTGGAAGAAGCCAAAGATCCTGCAAAAACAGAAGAAGCCAGGAACTTCTCCTTTGGTCAGAAGATGTCCCACCGCGTGCTGGAGGATGCAGAGTTGTTTCCATGCAGAAACACTGCAAACAAGCATTGCTAGCTGCAAGAGTCGCGGTTGAGGATTTTGGGTGCTGCCAGGGCCCAGGAAAGACCAGGAGGTCGCCCCTTGGAGGAGGAGACAGAAGGGGCACTCAGCAACACAGAGAGCCCATGCAGAAGCAGGCAGCATTGGGGTGTTGGTGGTGAAGGTGTGTGTGTGTGTGTAAGGGTGTCGGTGTGTGTGTGTGAGCATAGTGGTGTGTGTGGGATGCATGTGGTGTGTGGGTGTGTAATGTCTCCTTCCTTCCCTTCTGTGCTAGGCAGCTGTGCTCACCGTTTTTGTCTTCATCGGTGGTCGTGGCTGGGGAGGAATGTCACCAGGATCAGCACTGGGAAGATTTCCAATTCACGCTCCATTTCGGACTCGGCGTCGTCTGTGTCCCTACGGTGAGTGTTTCCTTATGTATTACTCACTTCTGCAAGGCTTTGAGTGGCGGTGGTTCCGCCCCGGAAATCTTGACGGTGTGGTGTTTTGTAATACAGTGGTCGGGAACGGTTTTTCTGCCGGCATGAAAATGGCCCCTGCTGATGGCAGTGGCTCCCCCACTCTTGCGGTAGCAGCTGTGAAGTGGCTGGTCTGCTCACATTTTTCTACCTGACTCATAATAAGGTGATCCTGACCGCCACCCTGTCGGTAGTTGCACCTCCACTGCTGGCGGGGCAGTCCAACATGCCAGGCTCATAATGACCACCATAATCTCAGAAATAGAGAAAATATAAAAGCTCCTGACAGATATACTGATTCACATCCCTCTCGTTCCTTCCAGGATACACCAGATAGACACAGCGAGAGAGTGGGCCTGTCAGAGCGATGTCCTGACTACGTGAAGCAGAAGAAAGACTGACCACTGTCTTTAGTCAAAAAAGAAGACAAATCCCCACAACAAAAGAAACAGTTAAAAAAAAAAGTGACACTGTCAATTAAAAATGCAAGCAAACTTGAGAACATTGTTGAAGAACATAACATGGGCTGTGACACTGCTGGACAGCATTGCAGAAGTTACAATATGTCTCCAGAGTCTAAAAGATCATCTGGATGTGACAGCAACTAGCAACTTCATTGTAGTTGAGACTGCGGACAGGTGCAACAGGATTTATGATTTAAATATCCGAATTGAGGGGGACATAGAGTGCACCATTAGTGCGATCTTCTGGGATGAACTTAGTTGCGATATCCTGATGGTTGAAAGACACTGGCCACCTGAGTACGTCTGTAAACTCCCACGCGGGTAAGATGTAATTTTGCCTTCTTTTTCTGATCTTGTTCAAGAGGCGGTAAAAAAAGCCTACTCTGTCAATTGGGGTTTAGCGTAGGCACTTGCACTATACCACAGTAATGTAGGTTGGGATAAGGGTTCTCTTTGCCATGTATTATGTATTAGGTCTGCACCCCAGCCTCAGCTGCAAGATCCTTTTAAACACAAAGCTAAAGCTCCATTGAAGGAGATCCTCACTCAGCTTGATTACCAGGGAGTAATTGAGCCCTGAGCCTCTGCAATGAACAACCCGTTATTCCCCATTGCAAAACCAGACCATTCATACAGAATAGTCTTAAATTACAGACACTTAAACTGTCATACACGTACATACGCAATACAAAATTCACACAGCACAGCACAGCACTAGCACAACACAACATACATAGGGCCTGATTTATTAAAAGTTAGTGCTGCCTTTGCGTAATTTTTAGACGCAAAAGCGACATAACTCACAAAATATAATTATATTTTGTAAGTTTGCACTGCTTTTGCATCAAAAAATTATGAAAAGAAGGCACTAACTTTTCATAAATCATGCCCATAGTGCGTAAAAAATGCAAAACAAAAAACATACTGACATACAGGTAAGAATGGGGGTAACATGATGGTACTTTCCTACAGATGTGCTGAAAACAGCTCTGGGTTGTTCTTATAATCCTGGGGCAAATGACTAGTGTTTTTGTGAACCAAATGAGAATGCACTCAGGTCTCGACTTTAGTGTGCTATGTTCTGGCAGAAAAAACCATTGGAGATATTTTGTTTGGCTTCTGTGATTCTCAGATGAGATTGTATAATGAAATTTTGGCTGCTGTGAAAGCTTCTACTAAAGGCAAGCCTCTCCCTAAAGCACACACTACAAAATACTCTCACCACATCTGTGCACAGAATGTTGCCTATGCAACGCTTCCTGGGGTTGGAGATCGAGTGATCCCTAACCAAGACTAGAGATTAGATCTCATTAAAGCAGCACATGAGTGTCACCTCTGCACCCGCTGGTGTTGCAGCCACAATAACACTTTTACAGAAACGCTTTTGGTAGCCAGGTCTATAAAAGCAGACCAAGTAATATGTCCCTTGATGTGACATTTGCCAGCATATAAAGGGCTCAAACATCAAACGCCCTCCTCAGACATCTCTCTTAGTATCCAACAGGTCACTACAGTGTGTATACCTGGACCATTGTGGTCCCGATCAACAGGATGGTGCATACAAATACATCTTAGTTGCTGTAGATTCTTGTTCTAGATTCTGGTGGTTATGGCCACAGAGGTCAGCTGACACTCGAACTATTATAAAAGACTTGCTGATCTTTATCTGTACCTATGCAGTTGCAGCATTCCATGCATACCAGGGCACTGCTTTTGCCTCTAAGGAATTCAGGGCACCTTGCGTGTGATGGGTGTTAAACTCCATTACTCCTCACCCTACCACCCTGAGGGAAATTTGGGTGTGGGAAGGAGGAATCGAGATCTAAAGCAGTCCTTAACAGCTAGTGCATAGGGTCTGGCCGCACCTGGCTTCATAACCTATATGGGGTCAAGAGAGCACTGAATAATCTGCCAAGAAGGTCCTTGGAAGGGTGCACCTCTTATAAGGATCCCTTTGTGATACCTAAGTATGCCTCAGATCTAGATGGTCCTGGTCTGGTGGCAGCAGATACACCTTTGAACATAAATTAATGTCTCACTGTCTTGCAGGAGTTTCAGCATTTTCCTGATGAGAATTCATCTGCCAGTGCTGCCACCTTAGGAATAAGGGATTTTCTAACGACTTCTACTGGCTGGATTCCTAAAGTTGGGGATCTGGTTTGTGAGAAGATTGCTGTGAAGAAGGAATTCAGCCCATCATAAAGAGCACCGGTCCAAGTCCTGGCCATACAAAGTACCAGAACTGTCATCCTAGCACCGCTACCTGGCTCCAAATCAAACAGATTAGTCTCCATTGACAATATCAAACTTCACCATGTGGCCAATCCTGCAGGGTAGACCCAGAGGTCCCTTAAGTAGTTCCCAGACCCCTCTCACTACCCAACAGGACATACCTCTTCAAAGAAGAAACAACAACACTTCTGAATACAACAGCATGTACAACAATGCTACAAATGCCTCCTCTTCTTGGGGAGGGTGGAAAATGAGCTATTTCTGATTCCTCTTATCACTTAAATGACAACACCATTCCAAGATGTGACTGCCTTCTACTCTAACATCACCAACATCACACAAACTGACGACATTGTCTACAGTGAGCCTCCACGCGAAATGGATCCATCTACCAGCAATGCACCTGCTCCTGTGTTTGCAGAGACTGCTTCTGGTTCTTTCATCGAACTTGATGACTTTTCCACAACTTCATCCTCACCTGCACCTGAAACTGTTTCCAGGGCACGTAAGTTGTATATATGGCTTAAAGACGACTATTTAATTTATCCATGGAACTATCTGTGGAAATTTCTGACATTGCTTGCATTTTTATTATGGATTGGTTTTGTGACTGTTTTCTTTCTCCTTATCAATGGTCATTACCTTCCTGAACACTCCTCTGTTGAGCCTGTGGATGAAGTCTTAACTCCTCATCTTTCCTCACTTAACCCCTACTGTGCCCAGGACGAGGTGATCTCGTCCAAGGCACCAGTGCCTTGGGCGAGATCACCTCGTCCTGCTAGGGGCCCCGGGGGAGCGCTAGCGCTCACCCCTATGTCCAGGCACACCCCTCCCCTAGGCAGGGATGGAAGGGGAATCGCTTCCCCTTCCACCCCCATCCCCCCTGACCCCCCTCGTGGCGTCTGATGACGTCAGCGCGCTTTCGCGCACTGACCTCATCAGAGGCCTTCCCTCCGGCACTTTGCATTTCTCCTCCGATCACGTGGAGGGGGTCAGAGAAGCATGGAAGGAGAGGAAAGGCGTTTCCTCTCCTTTCAGGCTTCTCTGAGCATTTCTGCTGCCCGATCGCAATGCGATCGGGCAGCAGAAATGCCACTAGACACCAGGGATTTCTTAAACATTTTATTTACTAAATAAGGAGAGCGGCCCCTTGGGCAAGGGCCACTCTCCAGGGGGCAATTTATTTTTTGGCTATTTCTGCCCCCCGGGGGCAGATCAGCTTAATACAATTAGGACGATCTACCCCCAGGGGGGGCAGAAACACCCCTAGACACCAGGGATAGTTTTTTTTTTTGGGGAGGGGGGGTTATTTGTGGAGAGCGACCCCTTAGGCAAAGGTCGCTACCCTGGGGGCAAAAAAAATTCTAGCCCATTTCTGCCCCCCTTGGGGTCAGATCGGGCTATTTTTATTAGGCCAATCTGCCCCCAAGGGGGGCAGAAACCACTAGACACCAGGGATTTTTTTTTTCTGTACACATAAGGGGCCGCTCCTTAGGAGGGCAATAATTTTACGGCTGTTTCTGCCCCCCCGGGGGCAGACCGGCCTCAGATTATTAGGCCGACTAGAAACCAGGGAAAATGTTCTTTATTGTTTTTTTTTTATGTTTGGGGAGCGACCCCTTGGGCAAGGGTCGCTCCAGGGGGGCAAGTTATTATTAGGTCATTTCTGTCCCCCCTGGGGGCAAATCGGCCTTGCGATCTGCCCCCGGGGGGGCAGAAACCACTAGACAACAGGGAATATATATTTTTGTGGGCTATTTGAAGTAAGGGGATCTGCGCCTTGGGCAAGGGCTGCTCCTCGGGGGGGGAAATTATTTCTAGGCCATTTCTGCCCCCCGGGGGCAGAAATCCACTAGACACCAGGGATAAAAAAAAAAAAATATGTTTGGGGAGCGACCCCTTGGGCAAGGGTCGCTCCGGGGGCGGGGGGGGAAATCATTATTAGGCCATTTCTGACCCCCCGGAGGCAGAAACCACAAGACAACAGGGATTTTTTTTTTTTATACTAACGCATAAGGGGAGTGGCCCCTCTCCGGGGGGGAGCAAAATATTTATAGGACTTTTCTGCCCCCCCTGGAGGCAGATCGACCTAATATAATTAGGCGGATCTGCCCCCGGGGGGGGGCACAAACCTCTAGACACCTGGGACATATATTTATTTTATTTACTTTATGTTTTTATGTATGGGGAGTGACCCCTTAGGCAAGGGTCACTCCCCTGGGGGGCAAATTGTATTTGGGCCATTTCTGCCCCCCCTTGGGGGCAGATCAGCCTATTTTTGTTAGGCCAATCTGCCCCCAAAGGGGGCAGAAACCTCTAGACACCATGGATTGGTGTGTGTGTATGTATGTGTTTTCTTTGGAGGGGGCAGCCCCTTGGGCAAGGGTCTCTCCCCATGGGGGCACATTACTGTTGGCCATAACTTCCCCCCTTGGGGGCATACTGGCCTATTGTGGAAGGCCCATCTGCCCCCAAGGGGGAAAGAAAGCCCACCAGAGACCAGGAAAGATTTTGTTTTCCAAATAAGAGGTTGGCAGTATGGCCATACCCCCACCCCAAATAAATGGGGCCAAAGTTGTTCTGCCCACCAGTGGGAGGATTGGGAAATTACACTCGATCCACACCCCCACATCCAATCCTTTGTTCCCTACTTAGAGTTGAAGGCTACAAATACTGAAAGAACACTATTGATGTAAAGAGTGTATGGGGAACACAAGATTAGAAAATTGAGGGTAGGGAAGCTTTATTTAGAGTGTGCCTTATTCCTATGCAAATGATCTTTTAAACAACACAATTCAACAGACATCCTGTCTAGGGTTAGCAAAATGATGGAAATGAATGTGCCCAGTATCCCCACACAGGCAAAATTCACCAATTGGCAGTCCTTTCTGAACATCAAAGAGGAAGAATTAGATGCAAAGGTTCAGGCTGGTACCTTTAATTCTTCCAGTCCCTGTGGGAGGTTATTATGACCAATATACACAAATAGTGTCAGACACATTTTATAAATTCCTCAGAGTGTTTCAAGATTGCCAGCAAGATCCTTGATTTGTCTCGGGTCAATACTCAGGTTTAGTTACTACATACAGTGTTGGTGAGCTGTGCCAACAGTGGTTACAGACTAACACCTCAACGGCATTTAAGGAACATCTTAATACTCTTTCTGAAGATATAGACTTGGAGGAATTCTTCTTAGGTCCAAGAAAGCCATGCTCTAAAAGATTAATCTATGCATTATACAATGAGATCTGGAAGCTTTCTCAAATGGAACCAGCTGCACATTTAAGGCAGATAGCTAAGTAAAATTCGAAAAAGGCTTTAGCACCAACAGGATATACTCCCTTGATAACATAGGCCCTCATTATGACCCCGGTGGTCGGTGATAAAGTGGCGGTAATACCGCCAACAGGCCTGCAGTAACTACTGGCAAATTATGACCATGACGAAAAGATCTCTGAAAGACAGCCAATGTACCACAACGACCGCCAGTGCGTAAACGATAGCCACCACAGCGGTAGCCGTCTAAAGCCATGCGGAAGTCAAAGCTCTGCCCAACATATTATGACCAGACAATCTGCGACCTTTTCCGGGGTGGTACCAAGGACATCAAAAGCCTGGCGGAAACACTGCATGGAAGTGAAAGAACTCACCATTGGAGACACAGGGAAGACTCACAGCGCCATTGAACCAGAACTGCAATTATTTCTGCTCCACCATGAAAACCAATGCCAGCGAAGATGACGAAGGTGAGTACAGCCGCCAAGCACACAAGGGAGGGAGGGAGGAAAACAAGAGTGACACACACACGCACCATACACACCCCACACACAAACACCAGCTGCATAAGAAAACAAGTTAATCCCCCTAAATCGGCTGAATAAAGCAAGGACAACAGGAATGTACCGAAGTGATTGTCACAAGATCAACACAGAATAAATAATAATTTAGCCAATGCTACAGATATTTACAAATGTACAGAAAAAGGGACCCTGTCTAGTCCTCATTTTGCTTGGGCCACATGACCACAGGGCAAAGTCCAAGGCCCCACTTGTCACCTGCATCAATACGGAGAGAACACTGCAGGGGCATCAGTTGGCAAACAGGCAGGCACCTCAGGGGAAGAGGGGGGCACCTCAGCCGGAAGCGAAACAAGACCACTGGTTCTGGAGGGGGCTACATGCCCTGTGCTTTTTCCTGGGGAGTGCAAGGCCACAGTCTCTCAGGTGGGTGTCTTCCCCACTGGTTCTGGAGGGGGCAACACGCCCTGTGCTTTGTCTTGGGGAGTGATAGGCCATAGTTTCTCAAGTGGGTGTCTTCCCCAGTGGTTCTGGAGGGGACAGGCCGCACAGCAGCCCATGGAGGCTGGATCACATTGCATCTGCTGGCGGTGACAGCTGTGGTGGGAGGCTCCTGCACAGCCCCTGCACCCTTGGATGGCTGCACTGTGGAGGAGCTGGTGGTGGTGGTGGGAGGCTCCTGCACAGCCCCTGCACCCTTGGATGGCTGCACTATGGAGGCATTGGTGGTGGTGGTGGGAGGCTTCTGCACAGCCCCTGCACCCTCAGATGGCTGCACTGTGGTGGTGCTGGTGGTGGTGGGGGTAGGCTCCTGAACAGCCCCTGCACCCTTGGATGTCTGCACTGTGGTGGTGCTAGTGGTGGTGGTGGGAGGCTCCTGCACAGCCCCTGCACCCTGCAATGGCTGCACAACCACAGTTGGTGGTGGAGGCTCCTTCCCCTTCTTGCCTGCTGTTGCAGGCTCCTTGCCCTTATTGCCTGCTGGTGCAGGCTCCTTCCTCTTTTGGATGACAGATGCAGGCTCCTTCCCCTTTCGACTGGCTGGTGCAGGCTCCTTTCCCTTCAGTATATGTGGCCTGGAATCCTTTCTACCACAAGTAGGTGTGGATGGAACAGGGCCTGTGGACTGAGTGGCTGAGGTTATTGGCTGGGTTTGTGATACCCTGGCCATACATGCAGGACGGGCGGAGAGGTAGGGAAGAGGTCAATGGTGGAAAGGAAAAGCTTTTCAGGGACATTGGGGTGGGAAAAGGGAGAAGTAATGGGAGTGGAGAATGAGGGAGTGGTTGTTGGAGGTGTATGTCTGCTGGATTTGGGTGAAGGTGCATGGGCTGTATGTTGTTGTGAGGTGGATGGCTGCTAGGTGTCTGAGTGCTTGTGTTTGTGTACTTTAGGAGGGGGGACAGACACAGTGGGAGAGGACGCAGGGGACATGTGCTGGCTGTTGTGGAGGTGTCTGCCAGTGAGGTGTGTGTTCTGCTTGGTTTTCTGATGATGCAGGTAGTGGATGACGATGTAGTACATGCAGATGTGAGTGTAGACGTAACTTGGTGGGAGGTGGAGGAGGCAGAAGAGGGGGAGACACTGGAAATAGTGGATGTTGTTGTGTCTTCAACTGGATGGTGTTTGTGTGAGTGCCTGTGGGATGAAGTGTGGTGCTTGTGTTTGCCTGTGACACTCTTGTGTGCATGCTCGTCTGGCTGTGTGCTTATGATGGGTTTGGGATGAGGGGAATGGGACTGGGAAGCGGTAGTTGGAGGCGGGGTAGAAACAGGGACAATGGCTGTTATCAGAGAGGAGGTAAGAGCCTGGATCGATCTCTGTTGGGGCGCCAATCCAGTGTGAATGCCCTCCAGGAATGCATTAGATTGTTGCATATGGGCTGCCCGCACGTGGATGACATTCACATTGGTTGACTGCCCTACAGAGATAGCTGTCAGGAGGTCAATAGCCTATTCACTCAGGCAAGCAGGGTTCACTGGTGCAGGGCCTGAGGAGATGGGGCGAAGAAGATGCCCAACCTTCTGGGTGAGCAGGCACGGTGAACTCGCTGAGGGGCTGCTGGGAGGGTGGTGCTGGTACGGGGGTGGCGGCTGTACTTGTAGGTGGGTTGGTCACAGAAGTGTCCACCACCACCAGGGAGCTCGAATCGGAGGAGGTATCTGAGTCTGAATTGTCCCCTCCAGTCTCCACCATGGTGCTCCCCTCGCCCTCCATCCCAATGGTGCCCTCAGCGTCGGTGGACTGTGCCTCCTGGGTCCTGTGGGATGCAGCTCCCTCCGTCGCCAGTGCCTCTGCTCCTCTGCCAGATGATGCTAATGCACATAAGGACTGGATGACAAAACAAGAAAGGGGGGGAGAGAGACAAAGGATACACTGGGTCAATGACTGCACCAACACCACCATTGGCGTACACAGCACCCTTTCACACAGGGAACAGGCCTACTCACCATGCATTGCACCACCACTGACATTGCTAGCCACCAAGGCATGAGGAGGGGCACACACCGCCAACTGCAGCAAACCTGGGACTCATGCAGCCCTGACCAGTAGTGGATGCTTACAAGCTAGGGAGGCAGGATTATCCCTTCAGAACCCTAGCCACAAGAGGACCTACGCTGCTATGTCAGGCCTGGCCTAGGGGCACCCACTAACACACATCCACCCCCTGGATACCACCCCAACAGCCGTAAGTTGTATTTTTAGCCACTGTACTCACCCACTTGTGGCTGCTGTGATGCCCTCAAGCGCCGATCCAGCTCTGGATAGGCCACCACCAGTAGGCAGGCCATCATGGGGGTCAGGGTCCGACAGGCACCCCTTCCTCATTGGAAGTCCATCCCCAGCTGGGCCTCCGCCATCTTCCATGCCCAGCGTCTCAGGTCCTCCCACAGTTTGCGAAAGTGGGTGCTCCGCCTTCCATAGACCCCCCCAAGGACCACACCTCCTTGGCAGTGGCACGCCATATTCCCTTCTTTTGATGGGCGATGACCCACAGAGGCAATACAGACAAGAAAACACCATTAGAGAAACAGTCCAGCAGTTACACATATGGCCCGCCATACCCATTTGTAGCCCTATTAGAACACACAGAGCCCAGCACCCAATGAGAACCTATCCAGTAGGACATCCCTCCCCCTTAAACGGAGCCATCACACACACCATCATACATGCATGCCACATGCATAGTGCCCACTTTGTACTTACCTGTTGGTCTGGAAGCCTAAACAGCAGTCTGTACTGGGGTAGGACCCCATCCACCAGTCTCTCCAAGTCCTCCAAAGTGAAGGCTGGGGCCCCTTCCCGAGTCACACGGGCCATGGTAGGTTCCAGACACAGGTCACAGCAGCACATGCAGTGTAGGTCCTCTCTAATGGAAGGTCAGGTAGCAACTGAGGAATCAGATATAAAATGGCGGTCATGTCCATGGAGATGCATACCATCACTGCCAGCGTAGCTCACCATTGGCCACTGTAACCCATAGGGCCCAATATTAACCAATGGGGATTTACACAGCAGTTCCCGACCGCCTCCCGCCACGCACACAACATTAGCGGAATTACCTCACTTCCACCTGTCCTTCCACACAGGACAGGTGGACGCTATTTCATGGACAGAGGCAGCCCTATGGAATCATGCTGCATCACATGAGAAATAGGCCCATACTGGACAAATCACACTTACCCATTACATGTTTACAGAATGCTAACTACTGTTGTGGCTCCAATATTCAGTTTGTGACAGCCTCCTCACTCTTGTGTCCCTTAGATACCTACCGCTGTGGATGAATAGGAGATGGAGACATACCCCCGTTTACAGACCCCTAGAGGACTTGGCTACACTGGAGGACAGGCACATTATACTCACCTATAGGCCAGACAGGGCCACAATCACAGAGCAGTGTGTCCAGTTGGAACCTGACCTGATCTCAGTTATCCTTCATCCCACTGCGATACCCCCTCTTGTGCAAGTGCTAACTGTACTCCATTTCCTGGCTGGTTCTTTCCAAGTGACAGTGGGCTTGGCAGCAGGAATATCACAGCCAATAATCTCAAACATGCTGACAAGAGTACTGTCTGCTCTGATAAAACACATGTGCAGCTACATTGCTTTCCTCCAGGTTGAGGATTTGGCCACAGTGAAGGCTGAGTTTTATGCAATGGGACATATCCCCAACATGATTAGGGTGATTGATGGTACACATATTGCATTTTCCCCCCGCAAGAATGAACAGGTGTTCAGGAATCGTAAGGGTTTCCACTTCATGAATGTTCAGATGGTGTGCTGGGCGGACCAGTACATCTCCCACGTCAATGCTAAGTATCCTTGGTTGGTGCATGATGCCTTTGTCCTGAGGAATAGCAGCATCCCAAATGTGATGTCCCATCTACAGAGGCACAGGGAACAGTAAGTGGGCATATAAGTGGGTAATATCAGTATGCCATTGCCACACAGATTACAACCAAAGTCATTGAAATGTAAAGTAATACTGTCTTACCTGTGTGTCATTGGAAGTAGCGAAGGACCACAGACGTTCTGTTGTCATCATTCTCATCCTCTGCCTCCTCATCCTCACTGTCCTCAGGCTCCACTGCTACCACAGGGGCATCTCCAGTTTTCTCTTCCTGCAGAAAATGTAAATGGCGTCTGAGGGCCAGGTTGTGCAATATTCAGAATGCCACTACTTTCTGGCAGACCTTCTTGGGTGAGTAGCACGGGGATCCACCTGTCAGATGGAGGCAGCTGTACCTGGCCTTCAGGAGGCCGAAGGTCCTCTCAATTATCCTTCTGGTTCACCCATGTGCCTCATTATAACTTTCTTCAGCACTTGTCCTGACATTCCTCATAGGGGTCAGAAGCCACGATAGGTTTGGGTAACCAGAGCCACCTGCAAGTATTGATGGACAACATTTAGCCACACACTATTCTATTTGGCTAACAGCAGAGGCACACACCAACATACACTTGGTGGGGACCAATGCTCATCTATAAGCCACACCCTCTGCCTTTGTAGTTGGGACATCACATTTGGGATGCTCCTGTTCCTCAGGACAAAGGCATCATGCACTGACCCTGGCTATTTAGCATTGACATGGGAGATGTACTGGTCCACCAGGTACACCATCTGCACATTCATGGAGTAGAAACTCTTACGATTCCTAAACACCTGTTCATTCTGCCGGGGGGGGGGACAAATGCAATATGTGTACCGTCAATCGCCCCAATAATGTTGGGGATATGTCCCATTGCATAAAATCTTCACAGTGGCCAAATCCATCGGGGGGAAAGCAATGTAGCTGCGCATGTGTTTTACCAGGGCGAACAAGACTCTTGCCAGCACGATTGAGAACATTGGCTGTGACATTCCTGCTGCCAAGCCCACAGTCACTTGGAAAGAACCTGTTGCCAGAAGATGGAGCACTGATAGAACCTGCACAAGAGAGGGGATCCCAGTGGGATGACGGATAGCTGAGATCAGGTCAGGCTCCAACTGGGCACACAGCTCTGTGATTGTGGCCCTGTCCAGTCTATAGATGAGTATTATGTGCCTCTCCTCCTGTGCAGCTAAGTCCACCAGGTGTCTGTACACGGGGTATGTCTCCACCTCCTATTCATTCACAGCGGTAGGAATCTAAGGGACACAAGAGTGAGTAGGCTGTCACAATTTAAACAACTACACCACAACAACTGTCCACATTGCGTAATCATGTTTTGGGACAGTGTAATTTAAAAGTATGTGCCTGTTTATCCTGTGATGCAGAAATTATCGATAGGCCTGTTCGGCCCCCTGAAATGTCGACCGCCTGTCCTTGTGGAAGGAGAGGTGGATGGAAGGTAATTCCACTGATGTTGTGCGCCGTGGCGGTAGGCGTTCGTTAACCGCCTTGCAATTCCTCATTTGATAATATTGGGCCCTAAGGGGGACAGTGGCCAATGGGGATCTACGCCAGTGGTTATGGTGTACACTGCCGCAGACGTGACTGCCATTTTCTTGATCATTCCTCACTTGTTTCCTGACCTTCTACAGGAGAAGACCTACACTGCATGTGCTACTGTGACCTGTGTCTGGAACCTACTATGGTCCATGTGACCGGGGAAAGGGCCCTAGCCTTCCCTTCTGAGGAGTTGGAGTGACTGGTGGATGGGGTCCTACCCAGTACGGACCGTTGTATGGGCCTCCGGACCAACAGGTGAGTACACTGTGGGCACAATGCATGTGGCATGAATGCATGGGAATGTGTGTGAGGGCATCGTGTAAGGGTGAGTGGGAGTTGGGGGGATTGTTTGTTGGCGGTGTACATGTTGTGAGCTGGCCTATGTGTGTTGCAATGGTGATGGGATCGGGTATGGTGGGCCATGTGTGTGACATGCTGGACTGTTTGTTTAATGGAGTTCTCCTGTATGTATTACCTCTGCAGGTCAGCTCCCATCAAAAGAAGGCATTATGATGTGCCGTCGTCAAGGACGTGCGGACCCTGGGGGTCTATGGAAGGCTGAGCACCCACTGTTGGAAACGGTGGGAGGTCCTGAGATGCTGGGCACGGAAGATTGTGGAGGCCCAGCTGGGGATGGCTTCCCAATGAGGAAGGAGTGCGTTTCAGACCCTGACCCCACCTCATGGCCTGGATACTGGCGGTGGCGTGCCCTGAGCTGGATGGGCGCTTGAGGGAATCACAGCGCCTCAAGGGGGTGAGTACAGTGGGTATCATTACAACTTATGGGGGGGCTGTCTGGGTGGTGGTTGTGTGTTAGTGGGTACCCCTAAGCCCAGGCCAGACGAAGCAGTGTAGGTCCTCAGAAGGGTAATGGTTGCTTGCAGGTACAGGTAACCTAGCTTGTTAGTATTCACTTCTAGACAGGGCTGCGTGGGTCCCAGGTGTGCTGAATTTGGCGGTGTGTGCTCCTCCTCATGCCTTGGTGACTAGCCACTTCACCAAGAGTGCAAGGCATAGTGCGTAGACCTGTTCCCTGTGTGTTGGTGCAGTCATTGACCCAGTGTATCGTTTGTCTCTGTCCCTGCCTTCTTGTTTTGTCATCCTGTCCTTGTGTGCATTAGCATCTTCTGGCAGAGGAGAAGAGGTACCGGCAGCAGAGGGAGCTGTATCCCACAGGACCCTGGAGGCAAAGTCCACCGATGCTGAGGGAACAAGTGGGATGGAGGGCGAGGGGCGCACCATGGTAGAGACCTGAGAGGACAACACAGACTCTGATACCTCCTCCGATTCGAGCTCCCTGGTGGTGGCGGACACCTATGTGACCACCCCAGCTGCAGGTGCAGCCGCCACCCCCTGTATCAGCACTGCCCTCCCAGTAGCCCCTCAGCGAGCTACCCGTGCCTACTCACCCAGGAGGGTAGGCATCTCCTTCAGCCCAGGCACACCAGGCCCTGCCCCAGTGAGCCCTGCTGCCCTGAGTGAGAAGGCTATTGATCTACTGAGATCCATCTTTGAGGGGCGGTCAACCATTGTGAATGCCATCCAGGGGCTAGCATCCCAGATGCAGCAATGCAATGCATTTCTGGAGCGCATTCATGGTGGTTTGGCACCCCACCAGAGATCGATTCAGGCTCTGACGGCAACCATTGTCCCTGCTTCTACAGTCCCTCCTCCAACTTCCACTTCCTAGTCCCATTCTCCTCAACCCCAGCCCATCCCAAGCACTCAGACAGATGAGCATACACACAAGGCAACACACAAGAGTGGCACAGGCAAACACAAGCACCACACTTCATCCCACAGGCATTCACACAAACACCATACTGTTGCAGACACAACATCCACAGACTCCACTGCCTCCCCCTCTTCCTCATCCTCCATTTCCCTCCCAGCTACGTCCACACTCACACCTGCATGCACTACATCTACATCCACTATCAGCATCACCACACCAAACCGAACACACACCACACTGGCAGACACCTCCACAACATCCATGTACGCGTCCCCTGTATCCTCTCCTACCGTGTCTGTCCCCCCCAAAGGACACAAACACAAGCACTCAGACACCCAACAGCCACCCACCTCACATCAGCTTACAGCCCATGCACCTTCACCCAAGTCCAACAGACATACACCTCCAACAAGCACTCCCTCATTCTCCACTCCTATTACTCCTGCCTCCTCCCTCCCCAATGTCCCTAAAATATTTACCTATCCCAACTTGACCTCTTCCATGCCCCAACCCCCGTCCTGCACGTATAGGCAGGATTCAAAGGATACAGCCCAGCACCTCAGCCAAACAGTCCTAGGGGACATTGGTAGCACCACTTACTTGTGCTGAGAAGGATACCAGACCTATGACACTGAAGGGGAAGGAGCCAATACCACCAGGGATGAAAGGACAGAGTCCTGCACCAACTGTGAGAAAGGGGAAGGGGACTGCACCAGCTGTGAGGAAGGTGAAGGAGCCAGCACTAGCTGGGAGGAAGGGGAAGGAGCCTGCACCAGCTGTGAAGAAGGGGAAGGAGCCTGCACCACCAGGCAGAGAGGATAAGAGCCCGTCCACCCCTGCCAGGAAGGGTAAGGGATCCCCAACCCATGAACAGGAGAAGAAGAGGCACTTTATACCAGCGGAAGCTGTCAGGCAAACACATCCACCACCACCAGCGGTCACGGGGCCCCCACCTCCAGCAGTGGATATACAGCCATCAGTGAGTGCAGGGGCTGCCAAGGAGCATCCTCCAACAACCACCACCATGCCGCCATCAGTGAGTACAGGGGCTGCCCAGGAGCCTCCTCCAACAACCACCACCATGCAGCCATCATTGAGTGCAGGGACTACCCAGGAGCCTCCTACAACCACCACCACAGTGCAGCCATCTCTGCCGGCGGACACCATGTAGTCCACCCTCCAGGGGCTACTGTGCCGGCTGCCCCCTCCAGTACCAGTGGGAAATACACCCACTTGAGAGACTGTGGCCTTGCACTCCTCAGGACAAAGCAATGGGCATGTTGCCCCCCCCCCAGAACCAGTGGGAAAGACACCCACTCCAGAGACTGTGGCCTTGCACTCTCCAGAACAAAGCAATGGGCATGTTGCCGACTCCAGAACCAGTGGGAAAGACACCAACTCCAGAGACTGTGGCCTTGCACTCCCCAGGACAAAGCAATGGGCATGTTGCCCCCTCCAGAACCAGTGGGCTTGTTCCCGCATCCGGCTGAGGTGCCCCCCTCCCCCTGATGTGCCTGCCTATTTGCAAACTGATGCCTCTATAGTGTACTATGCGGATGTGGTCAGGACTCGAGTTGGGCCTTAGACTGTGACCTGTGGCCATGTGGGCCCTTTGAACATTGGACTGGGCATTGTCCCTTTCTGTACATGTGTACATATCTGTTTCATTGACAAATTGAATTATTAATTTTGATGTTGATCTGATTACAATCACTTTAGTCAATTCCTCTTGTCCTTGCATTATTCTGCCATTTTTTGGGACACTTGATTTTCATGTGCAGCTGGTTGTGTGTATGGTGTGTATGTGTCGGGTGTGTGTGGTGTGTTTGTGTCACTCTTGTTTTCCTCCCACCCACCCTTGTGTGCTAGGCAGCTATACTCACCTTCGTCGTCTTCGTTGTCGTTGTTGTTCCAGGTGAAGCATAACGTAGAAGATCATCGGGAAAACATGCAGTTCTGGTTCCATGGCAGCGTGGTTCTTCTCTGTGTCTCCAATGGTGAGTCCTTTCACTTCTGAGCTCTGTTTCTGCCAGGCTTTTGATGGTGTTGGTACCACCTCGGAAAAGGTGTCTGTTTGCAGGGTCAAAATATGATGGGTGGTACTTTGTGTTCCACCTGGCTGTTGGCGGCTACCGCCGTGGTGGCTGTTGTTTCTGCTGTGGTGGTTGGTGTGGTACATTGGCCGTCTATGGGAGTTATCACCGCCAAGGTCATAATTTGGTGGAACTTACCACCAGCCTGTTGGCGGTATTACCGCCACTTTATGACCCACTGCCAAGGTTGTAATGAGGGCCACAAAATATATGAGTACACTGTTCCAAGGAAAATGTGTGTGGAATTCTACTAGGCACTTCTATATCAAGAAGCAATTGCCCTCACACACCCAATGGATGTCATGCTTCTTCAAAGGGCTTGCTCCTTGTCAGACTGGCGCTGCAATGTCTGACGGGCCCACCACAAGGGGGCACTCTGCTGGAGATCTTGATTAGAGATCCATGTCGTAGTTCATGAAGAGTAGGAATGAATTCAATCCTACACACAGAAAAGAATAGGAGAGAGAAGAAATGAATAAAATTGGCTCAAGAACCCTCCAAAAAAACACATTTATTGATCAGCGAAGGGTCTTGGTCAAGGTTAAAAACAGATGTAGGGAAGTGAAACAGAGATAATGCTCAACCACTCTGCCAACAGAACAACGTGAGGAAGAAGAGATTATCCTCAACCGTCACAACAGATCAACATGTTTCGCAGCTAAGAAGTCCATACCGATCAAGTGGTGCTTCATGAGGACCAAATAACAAAATAAACATTTCTCCTAGGCTATTTAAAGAGACCTCAATGTGTCTAAAAACGTATCTGCAAAAACAAAAAAGTCACTCACTTTTAGTATGATTCTGAATGAAATATGTAATAGAGCCTGTGGAGAAAAAAGGACATATTAGAAATATCAAATTCAATTCTAGATCAAACTTATGTTCAAAGAAGACAAATATTTTTGATGGTGATGTGGCACTCAGTGGACATAGTGTTTACTATGCTTAGTGAAGATAAGGTACAAACAGCTAAAGCTGCACTGCTTTCCCTTCCTGAGTAAGGAAAATGCATCATGGGAACAAGCTTATCATAGCTTTGATGTGATATCTATACAAATATAGAGGAAACATAAAATCATGTACAAATTGTTAAGTGGTTACGTCCCGAATCAGGCAGAGGGTCAAGAAAATGGTGTTTGATATACACCTAAAAGTAATGTATATGATATAACTGGTCAATATTGTTCATATCAATTAGTAACCTCATTGTAAACCCATTTGTAAATTCGATACAAGAAATATCAGATCAGGAAAAGCGGTGTCCTACTTCTGTAGTTATTCTAGGGTTTGTGCACGTAGTATACACTACAATAAATATTGTGTTTGGTGAAGCTGAACAATGAGGAGGTACCGGACGCTCCACTTGAGTTGTCATAATTAGTATAATTATTTCACCAATCAACATGTGGAAGGAAAATAAAGTGGTAAGAGCCCGGGCAGGACCTGGAATTTAATAAGCAGTATGTGCTCTACCAGTGGTTCAAGTCAATGTATTCAGTGCACCAAGAAAGTGACACAACATCTTATCATGAAAATAAAACATAGGATATCCAAAGAGAGTGGTTGTACTTACATTCTGTCACTTCAGGCCCTGCTCGAGAACCTACCCTGAGGACGCGTTCCCGAATAATGTGGAAGCTACGCATCTCTCAGGTAAAATAAGACGCACAACAGTTTGTGCGCCAATCAGCGTCACCATTTGCTGGTAGGGCAATCGGGAAAAGCTTACGGAGTCAGTTAAGGGACACAGAAGAAGGACACATTCAAGCAAAAGTCGGAAACCACCATCAGGTTAAAAATAGAAATAGGACTATCTCGGAATCTGAAAGGTCCGATATCAAGGTAAACATCACAATGGGAAATTCCTTTTTTTTTAAAGACCGGGCTTTAGTTGAAATCAAATCATGGTGTGATCAATATGAATGGGATAACATTGTAATGCATGTAGATATAAGGATAACCCAATTAATGAAAAAAACTTAAAGCTCATCATGCATAGCTATTACCAGAAAAACAGTGAAAACATGTGTGGTGTCAACCTGTGCACAATAAGTGGGACAGATACACATCGTCCCACTCAGGTATTAGTATGGAAGCTCATCCACGGAATGTCATCATTCAGTCCGTGGACGTGAGTGCTCAATTTAAACACCCAACATTGTTCTCTTTCCAACAATGTCTTACGTCCATTTGGTAAGTGTTTGGGAGAGTCCAAAACCACCCACCACATATCCTCAATGGTATGTTTAGCATCAAGGTAGTGAATGCTCAATTTGGTAGTAGAGCGGCAACATCTAATATTACTGTGGTGCTCATTAATCCTAACCTTAAACGGTCTTGTAGTCATTCCTATATATCTAAGGTCACAAGGGCAGGTGATCATGTAAATACAATTGCGAGTGTTACAGTTAGTGTGTTTCAGAAGGCGCCATGTGTCTATTGGTTCAAGTTAGAAAGCTGCCTTTCACGGTTGCAGAAAGTCCATCAACAGTGTGGCTAGTGCATGGCATTATAAATCTGCCCATTTCCAACTTTCATTTTTCTAATTTTTTGAAAAATCTTGCAGTGGGCAGATACAAGTGGCTAGGTGATAGATATATTAAAGAAGAGTGGGAGTTGCCTTTTGTATATAAATGTCTGAATGGAGAAACAGAGGTCTTTCTCAGCAGAAGTAAATGTGAGACTACTGTTAGTCATTCAATGATTTCAAACTGGTTTCCCTTCATAGCCTTTGCAATGCGGGGGTACTGTTTTCTGAAGGGTACTCCCGTTCCTTTGATTCATCCAGCATTTCTTGTTCATTCGAATGGAATTTATGTGGTTCTGAATGAACAAAGCTGTTATGGTATGAGACCAGGAATTCCCTACCCAATTTCAGTCTCTAAGACTGTGACGTGTTGTGGGAATTGTTTATTCTTTCCCACACAAGAGATCAGAGGATCAGAAATGTGACCTAACATTCATACTACTAATGTAAATTGTGACAAGCTGAGCAAACTAAAGCCGCTACTATTCCAGAAACAAGTTGCGTTGACATAGGCTAGAGATACGTATGCTCTCCACATAGTGAGATCATCAGCTGAGATACAATCCCGATTAAATACCAACTTCCCCAAACACTTTGGAGAGCTGGTATCCAGAATTTTCAACGCTTCGAGCACTACAGGGTTGTGCACTTCTTTAAGGCTGTCAGGTCTTGGTTCCTGTCCATCCTCCAGACTGTCTTCAGAGTTATTCCTTCATCCATCCATTGTCTCTTTTCCAGTGTGTTTGGCAGCTTTCCTGTGACTTTGGCATTGATTGGTGGGATACTACTGCTGTTGTTCTTGATTCGCAATGTTTATGCCTTCCCAGCTAAGCAGAGTGAGGGAGCTACTACCACCAGCAGAGCTGTACCATTATCACATGGTGTAGTTCTTTGTTGCTCCGTTGCTGGAAGAATTGGAGCATGATTGGTCACTGTCATTCCGACCAGTCCTATGGTGTGGGCAACCAGTCTTTCATTGCACCTGTATCCTCTTTGAGCATCTACCTTCAGTGTGTCTTGCTGTTTCTGCTGTGTCTCCTGTGGACAAGGAACTGCTGATGTTCCTGATGAGGGTTCATTTACAGTCATGCCCCATGAGTCTGAGGCTGATTTGCGAGGCCACTTACGAGCCACCCTTGGTGAACTGTCTTGCTCCCTTAGTTACTTTGGATGGTACTGCCCTCACGGGTGATCCTGCGCCTGAGGCTACTGCCCACTACTGCTCCATGGATCCTTCTACCAATCCTGTCATCGATCTAGCATCGGATGATGTGGCTTCTTTCCTAAATGTCTTTCCCTAAGATGGCTCTGAAGACATTCTTCATGATTATGATTCCTGTTAAATCAATTTGTCCATCGGCCTGTCTTAAAGTTTCAAAGTTTGCTGACATTGCCTTTGACTTTGGCCTGCTGTGCTTGTCATGCTCAGCATTTTGTCTCTTTGTATGTTTTAGTTATTTTACCAAGTTTTTACATCGATTTTATGTATGTATGATTTTAGCTTGTTTTAGTCCAGAGCATTTTAGCTTGGGTTCATTCACTTTCTCTGGCGTCTTTATTATGGCCTCATACTTATTCCGGCAATGGGGAGGGTGTAGTGGATCCTATTTTAGTTTTAATGGGAATCTGAACTTTATCTTAGACTTCTGGTTTGCAGGCATGTGCCCCCTTTCACCTAGAGACTTTTAACCTACTTAGCTTGCTCTGTTTTAGCACATTTATTTAGTTATTTCTTCCAAGGTGGCTGCTATGTTTATACTTAGGAAGATGTTTTTGTTTCATGTTACCAGTGCCACTCTGTAAAGGTGTCACTATTAGCGTCAAAGAGAAGTGAGATACATAGGAATTCACATTAGGTACTTTTGTGTCACAGTAACATAATGTACCTTTTCAGGGAATATTTTATATAATTGCTACCCTAAGCATGCCTTCTTATCTATTGTTTGGGAACATACCTGCATCAGGGGTCCTACAGGATCTGTATAAATACATCTCACACAGACAAGATTATTAGAGGGATTCCTACCAGATACTATCAACGCTATCTATGCTACACATCACCTTGATGCAGACCCAGCCTTTGTCTCACTACAGAGTCTGATCTAGAGACCTCATTCCAAGGTAACATGGTTTGGGGGGCTCTTCTCATGGACATGGTTTTGGCAGATTACGTTTAACACACCTAGCTCTCTTTAGGATAGAGATTAGGTTCATCCTGCAAGGGTATTAGGGTTTATTTCACACCTACTTTACATGTTATGTCATTGCCAGATGGTGGGGGTCTTTATATTCATGACTCTTGTTTTTGCCATTCTTGCATTGTTCATTTCTTAATCATTGCAGCCCATGTAATTTATAGTAGATTCCAGTCTTGTTATTACAATTTATTGCAAACTTTACTGCATCTCCCTGCCTGTGTATGACTGAGATATGTTTTTCATGTGAGAGAAGGGTCCTCTCCGCTTAACTACAATTCCCCTGAGATGGCGTACTCTTGAGTCCATGCATAAAGGCTGCCACAAATCACCTTTTAATGTTTGGGTTTCTGGTGAGGTACTGCTTGTGAGTCAGGAGGGCTGAGCCGACATTTGCGACTTGTTGTAGGATTGGGTTAGTCGCCTACAAAAAAAGTGCTGTCATCCATAAACCTGCAGTCTTTCCTAGAGCAAGAGTCCAACTATGACAACACATGTGATTTCAACATCACTGCAAGTCACTCCATGATGCATGCCAACAGTCAGGGCACAATCCTTAACCATTACACATTTGTAGTGCACTTTTACATATGATTCCACAGCATAGGCATAGAGAAACACAAATGGTTCCCCACTTTGGGCCAACCTGTCATATCCCTCATTGTTACTGCAGTTCTACATGCCAAATGATACACTATGGCACATGAAGGTATCTATCAGCAAATTAACAATGGTGACAAATGCCTGTCTGTGGCACAACAAGAAATGTACCATCATTGTAAATGTACTATTGCACAAACAGTTTGCCATGAACAGATATGAGAGGAAATCCAGACATCATCCCATCAACAGAGGTAAGCCATGCACGGAACTGCAGCCCACAAATACCTACCTAAGAGAAAGGGACACGTGCTGACATGTAGGCACAAAGAATGTTAGCATCAGTGATGGCACATCATACATGTCAGTAGACATTCTCCACTTACCAAGGGAAAGTAGTTTGCTACAGCTACAAACAATTAGCCATGTTAGCCATGTCACATGTATGATGGACACCTACACATCACAGACTGCAGTGAGGCACTAGCACCCATCATAAACTGAAGATAGCTAGCTCCTTGGTGGCAGATGTATACATACACATATACCCAGACACATGGCAGAGTACAGTGAACCATCAACTACTTACCTTTGGTCTGTAACATTTAGGAGTAGTGATCTTTTAGATAGCAGTTACACCCACAACAACAACAAACAGTACATGAATGATCACTGTACACAGCCATTTGTGGTCCCTGCAGAACAAGTATTGTGAGGGTTTCCCCAGTTTTGTCCTAGGTCCCAGGTCCAAAAAGGCAAGGCATATCAGTTTGATGCTTGACATGTCAACACAAATAATCACCCATCTACTGTGTCAGACATGGTCCATCCTTAATTGTCAGGGGGAGCAGTCAGAACCTCACTCAATCACCTGGCAATGGGACAGGCAGGTATTTGGTGTTTTCACCCCCTTTTGGCTGCTGTGCTGCCCTCAAATGCCCTTCAAGCTCGGGATAGGCCACCAAAATCATGTGGACCATTGGGGGTCTTTGTCTGATGGGCACCCCATGCTGGGAGACAGCCCCAACTGGGCCTCTATGATTTTCCGGCCCAGGGTATCAGGTCTTCCCACCTCTTGCACCAGTGGGTGCTCTGCTGGCTGTGGACCCCCAGGGTCTGCACTTTCTTGGTGATGGCTCTTCATATCCCTTTTTCTGATGGGCACTGACCTGCATGGATGCAAAAGACAAAACAAGAAATTATGTCCACAAGTCTTGGCTTTGTACCAATTGCTCTGCTCACCTATTTCCAGTCAGGATGAGTTCCTTGTCCTCCAGCCTAACTCCAGTCGAGTTCCAGTGAAAGTCAACTTCCTTGTTCCCCAGCCTGCCTCCACGCAAGTTCCAGTGTTCCTCATTCTCTGACTAGCTTCCAGCATTTTTCATCCTCTGGACTGCCTCCAGTCAAGTTCCGGTGATCCTCGCCTGGTGGTCTGCTTCCTGTGGACTCCCGGCTCTCCTCCTATCTGCTGATGATGATCCCGTATTTTCTGTAAAAGAGAGAAAATAAGAAAGGTGAAAAAAAAACAGTTTGCGTTCTTCTAAAATTTTCAAGCATGTAACTTAATTTCAAGGTAAAGAAAGATGAATCACTTAACTGAAACAAAACAGAGCTCTGTCTGATTTATGGCAATGAGAACTCACATGATTTATCGTTTGGGTGGGAATCCAAGATACCACTTAACAGGCATTAAGGAAAGATGTATTTCCTGTAACAAGCACTCCCCTGAGAATTAGGAGATTGGAAATAGAGCAAGTTTATCAGAACTAGTATTGGCAAGAGATTATGCCAGAACACAAAGATTCTCTTTAGTCTAGTTGATTGTTTTTGAGTTTCAACATTGCTTCAAAGGTTGAAGGTATTGTAAAAAAGAGGAAGAGACTTGTTCAACCTTACAGAAACATATGCACAATGTGTCAACAATAACTGCCATTATGCAATGTAGAATAGTTTATGCAAGTTCAATGTATTAATGAAGTAATTCTTTTGTGGCCCAGCATCCTAAAAGTCCAGCATTTTGAGAAATCAAAAGTCCTGATGCCCAGGGTCCAGCAGTCCCATTCTGCAGTCCACAAAGGAGAAGCTGGTATTTTCTTTTTTCTCTTCCCAAACCCCCTTCCCCTCGAGGACTGGTGAGACAGTAATGTACTCTTCATCGCGGTCAGGTTAGTCCTCACTAGAATTGGGGAATTGTCATCGCCTCATCAGAACATCTGGAATTCAGGTGAGTGGCTAACACAGAACAGTCAGGTTACTGTCATTTTAGAGGCATGAAATGTGTTATAGAGCTCCCAAAAATGTGTCACACCTCAGGAAATGTTGTTGTTGCATTACAAACTGCTTGTAATGTCTTGTCATGTAGGTCCTACTACTCAAACACCATTGTTGTACCTTGCTAGGCACATATGTCAATTTGCATTGGGGCACAGTCCCCCTCGCGCTCCCCCAGACAAAAGTATTTTGATTGTTTTGGACATCTAGTCACAGTCTGAGTGCTATTTGTAATGAACAAATTGTTGATGTCTAGATACATGATGTGTGGCAAAGCAAGTTGGTAACATGTGACCCCTGATTATCAGTTGTGATGTGTACTGTGTATCATGTCCACACCTTACTACATGCCTTGTCACTTTTTATCATTGACATGTATCTTGTATGTTGTAATGGACACATTGTCAAAACCCATTTATTGACATACATAGGTATCCTGAGAGGGAAAGGATCAGACAACCTCCTGTCTATCATCCACTGCCAGACCTTGATACCATGGAAGAGTGCCACATCATTCAGATCTACCCTCTGAATCAGCGAACAATTGTGGACCTATGTCATCAATTGGAGCCAGATCTGATGCCTGCCATTAGTCATCCAACAAGCATCCTACCCATTGCACAAGTAATGGCAGTATTGCACTTCCTGGCCACAGGGTCCTTCAAAAATACGGTGGCCCTATCTGCTGGGATATCTCAGTCTATGTTCTGTATGGTTTTTAAGGATGTTCTCTCGGCAATGTTAAAATACCTGGACAGCTATTTCCGGTTTCCGCAACGTGAGGATTTTGCCCATGTGAAGGCTGACTTCAATGGTTTGGTACACATCCCACTTGTGGTGGGAGCCATTGATGGCACACATGTTGTCTTTGTCCTACCGCATGGTAAATGAACAAGTGTACCGCAACAAAAAGAGCTTCCATTCTATCAATGTCGAAGTTGTTTGTTTGGTGGACCTCTACATTTCAGAGGTCATGCCCGTTATCTGGGTTCAATCCATGATGCCTTCATTATGTATAATGGCCCAGTCCCCGAACTGTACCCAGAGAGGGCCTGTATGGTTGGTAAGTCACATATGTTCTGTTTGTGTGTGTACAATGTCTGCTACAACAATTCTGATGGGAGAGACTAAGTGGGTCATTCTGACCCTGGCGGTAATTACCGCCAATGGCATGGGCACTGCAGGGGCCCCCGTAAGAGGGCCCCACGAAGAATTTCAATGTCTGCTTTGCAGGCACTGAAATTCGCGACGGGTGCAACTGCACCCGTCGCACCTTCCCACTCCGCCGGCTCCATTCTGAGCCGGCGTCCTCATGGGAAGGGTGTTTCCCGCTGGGCTGGCGGGCGGACTTTCGGCGGTCGCCCGCCGGCCCAGTGGGAAAGCCAGAATGACCGCTGCGGTCTTTTGACCGCGGAGCGGTCTTTCGGTGGGAACCGCTTGGCGGGCGGCGACCACCGTCCGCCGCGTTCAGAATCACCCCCTAATTGTTGTATTCTAAATGAGGGACAGGGAGAATAATGGTCCAGTGTACAGCCTACGGTATATGATCCTCACAAATATAAATACATGGAACAATGGAACAGTGTATTTATATTTGTGGGGACTAATAGTTGCACATATGTCACATTTCATAACAGGGTACTCTGCATACCCAAACTGTCCATGGTTGTTGACGCCACTAAGGATTCCAACTATGCCAGGGGAAGTCCTCTTCAGCAATGCCAATGGAAGAACATGTTGTGTCGTGGAGCAGGCTTATGGGATCCTAAAGGCCACATTTAGGAGTCTGGAAAAGACAGGTGGAACCCTCCTCTACTCATCCGCAAAAGTGTGTAAGTTCATTGTGGCCTGCTGCATGCTCCACAACATTGCCCTGTGGAAGAATATTGCATTCCTCCCAGATAAGGGGGAGCTAGGAGTGCCACCCACCGGGTTAGAATCCTGAAATGCCAAGCGAGGATGACAGTGATGAAGAGGAAGGTGGGGACTTACGAGCAGATCTCACCAATTACTACTTTACGTTAGTATATGTATTTAATGTGATATAATTAATGTGAACATATGAGGCGATGTAGTTGTCAGGATGTGTGGTGTAAGGTGTTTTTCCAAAACACTGGGGATCTAATGCTTTTCAATAAACAGCCAAAGGTTGCTTGCTAAGTCAGAGTTGAACATTTCACTACCTTGTTTATCTGCTTTGTTTGTGTCAGTCTAATTGCAATGTGAGTGGATCTACTGATGTTTGCTATGAGGTTTTGGTCATAGTTATCATTTTGGAGCCTAAACTCCTTGCATTGTTTTTATCAGATACTTTTACCATGACATTCTCAAGTGGGCATTTCAGTGTTTTGACATTGGCAGGTATCTGATGATGCTCTGACATAGGAAGAGGACATGCATTGATCCAGGTAATGTTGGTCACAGATTTAGGGTGTATGAGTCCAGTGGCAAAGCAGCTTAAACAGTGTGTGGGTGGAAGTCTGATGTGTACATTACACTTGTTTGATGTGGTGTGTTGGGCCTATTGTCTCATAAGTGTGATCATGTGGCCTTGAAATAAGTTGTCATCAAGTGCAACCCATGTGTTCACCCTTCGCATTGTTTCAACAATGTTGTCATCAAGTGCAGTCCATGCATTCACCTTTCACATTGTGTCTACAATGATCTTCTATGACCCATTTGTAAGTGTAGATGTGTTTCCTCATTGCCTGTAAAACAACACTGACATAGGTTTGTGCCATCCCACCAGTTGCTTTGCCATTGTAATGGGATGGAGCTAGGATCAGGGACTGTTGTACTGCCCTCTGTCTGTGCCATGGTTAATGTGATGTTAGAAAACCTAGTTTAGGTATGTGATAAGCCTCAAACTGGTGACAACATCCACTAGTCTGCTTATTCTACATGACAAGATCTGACAAAGTCCTTTCTTCTGTGGTCTGAGGGACTGTTCTGTGGTATATCTAGCCTGACTCAATATGGTTCAGCCATTCTTGGCTATGACAGTCCAGACATTTTAACAGCCTATGTGCTGTACATTGCAATAAAATGTTTGGTGTGACCAGACACTTGTATTGGTGATTTGCTAGTACTCCTCAGCATGACACTACCTGTGACATATCCCTCCTTCCATTACCATCTTGTGTCTTCCTCATGTGCATCAAATAGAGTTACATCTCAACATTTCAAAATGTTGATTAGAATCAAGCAGGCAATGATTTTCTCATAGGTGAGTTTGTTGACATAAGTGCAGAAAATAATAATTAGATGCAACACAAAAGGTAAGTGAAGGGATCAGTCATTTCAGATGTAATCATTTTAGTGGATGCAACATTTGAATTCGAGGTTCAGTGTCGTAATACCATAGAAAATAGAAGGTGGTTGTAGAACAGTCAAAAGATGTATATGTGGCACACAAAGAAGTTCCTTCAGAAAGAAGTCACTTGCTGGCAGTCGTTGATGTCTTGCCATCCTATGCTCCTGGATTCCCGATTGTGTGTGCGTGTGTGGGGGGGTTCTGCTGCTACAGAGGCAAGGGTGTCTGAGGCAGGCCATTCCTTTGACAGGGCCCGCCTTAAAGTGGCTGCCAGATGTTGAAGGGGCAGGTGTTTCTTGGCCAAATGAAGGGGTGTGGTGTTGCTCACTGTCCCTGATCAGGTTGCTGTTTATCTCCCTGAATACCCCTGGTAGGGATGCCAGGATTGTGTTGGTGGCCTCCCACTTTTCCAGTGACTCATGATGGAAGACCCTCTGTAGCTGCTTTACTTCCCTGGGATCAGCAAGTGCCTGGCCCTTTATGCTTTAGGATTTTTGATAGGCTCCCAAGATTTGGCTGATGGTGTTCTGACCAGGACCATCCCCAGTGGCATTATGTCACTGGCCCACAACATCCCTCCCACATACTCTAACCCCACGTGCCTGTGCTCTTGCCACAGATTACCCCCTACCACTGGTTCCAGGACCATTATTGTTGGAGGTGTCTTGCTGTGACTCAGGATCCAGGACTGGGGCCACAAGCTGGTTATCACTGTCCTAGGGATACAGGTTGGGGGGCGAATGGCTGCCTGTGATGTTGATGCCACCGTGCTGAGATGACTCGATGTAGTCACAGTGAGGCTCACTGGTGTTGTCTGACCAGGTTGCCCTGATGGCCCAGAACCGTCCTCAACGTCCAGACATCCAGGAGTGTTGTCATCACTGAGGGCTTCTTCCATGGGGATATTGGCAGTCTCTTCAGTGGGCTTGGTGTTCCCAGTGGCAGCTCAACCTTTTGAAGTGAGTGATACAATGTTACAGGCTATATTTTGAAATCTACCTCCAATAGTTTACAGTGACATTTAGCAGAGGCCATGTACATGTTGGATTTGCATGCTTTCTTTAAGTGACAGTTACACATGCTATCAATTGTATTGATCTGACATTTGTGAAATATACCAAATCCATTTTGGTCAACCAGCTGCAAAATGTAGGAGTTCATTAGCACTTGAGAGGATGAGGGTTGACATACACCTTGCCACCAGTGCAGGCAAAACAGTGACAGACCAGGATGTGGCTTTGATAAATTTAAGGCCTCGTTGACTGTTATGCAGGCAGACCCAGAACTTTGTTGTACCTGTGGTAGGAGTCATCATGTGGTCAGTGCATAGTGAATGTGTCAGCTGCCAATACCATTCAGATGATGCATCTTGAGGCCTTGGTTTCTTTTTTGTTACACACAGGTTGAGCTGTTCTTCCTGTCCATAATATTTTCATCTTGGCTTAGCTGCTCAAGATGGATCTACGTGGTCAGCCACATCACAGCGTGTACTATGATCTGTATCTTGGTCCCTCTCAGGTGAGTAAACATCATTTGTGAGTTCATAGACTGATGCATTATGGCATTTGGACACAGGCCTGGTGATTAGAGTCACAGGGATTGGCCCTCCTGGGATCTACAGACATGTTACTCCATGTACTACACACAGTGTACATAAGTTATGCTCCTAGGTGAGTGAGACTCGACCCGTTCCTTGCAGACCCCACACCGACCACCTGCAGAGTGCCCCAGGGTTCCTCCCTCAGCCCCACATTGTTTAACATCTACATGGCCCCGCTAGCCACCCTCGTCAGAAGCTGCGGAATCAACATCATCTCCAATGCCGACGACACCCATCTCATCCTCTCCCTCTCCAACGAACCCAACAAAGCCAGACACAACTTCCATGAAAGAATGGAAGCAGTCGCTAACTGGATGAGATACAGCTGCCTTCAATTCAATGCAAAGAAGACAAACGTATTCATCACGGTCCCTCAACCCAATGCATGGAATGACTCCCGGTGGCCACACACCCTCGGAAACCCGCCCACCACTGGCAGTCAAGCCCCAACATTGAAATAATCCTGGACTCCAACCTCAGCATGAACCAGCAAATCAACTCAGTCACCTCCACCTGTTTCAGCACCTTCCTCCTCCTACGCAAGTCCTTCAAGTGGATCCCCCTCAAACATAAAAAGACCGCCACCCACGCCCTGATCATTAGCAGACTGGACTATGGAATCACACTCTACACCAGAATTAACAAGAAACTCACCTGCAAATTACAAAACATCCAGAACGCCACCGCCAGACTGGTCCTCGACCTACCTTGACACTGCCACATATCACAACACCTGCATCTACTGCACTTGCTTCCCACAGAAAAAAGAATCACCTTCAATATCCTCACTGTAGGAAAGTACCATCTTGCCTGGCATGTTACCCCCATATTTCACTGTATATATGTTGTTTTAGTGTATGTGTCACTGGGACCCTGCCAGCCAGGGCCCCCGTGCTCATAAGTGTGCCCTGTATGTGTTCCCTGTGTGAGGACTAACTGTCTCACTGAGGCTCTGCTAACCAGAACCTCAGTGGTTATGCTATCTCTGCTTTCCAAATTGTCACCAACAGGCTAGAGATCAATTTCACCAATTCACATTGGCATACTGGAACACCCTTATAATTCCCAGGGTATTGGAGGTTCCAGGAGATCCCTATGGGCTGCAGCATTTATTTTGCCACCCATAGGGAGCTCTGACAATTCTTACACAGGCCTGCCACTGCAGCCTTAGTGAAATAACGTCCACATTATTTCACAGCCATTTACCACTGCACTAAAGTAACTTATAAGTCACCTATATGTCTAACCTTCACCTGGTGAAGGTTGGGTGCAAAGTTACTCAGTGTGTGGGCACCCTGGCACTAGCCAAGGTGCCCCCACATCGTTCAGGGCAAATTCCCCAGACTTTGTCAGTGCGGGGACACCATTTCACGCGTGCACTATACATAGGTCACTATCTATGTATAGCGTCACAATGGTAACTCCGAACATGGCCATGTAACATGTCTAAGATCATGGAATTGTCACCCCAATGCCATTATGGCAGTGGGGAGACAATTCCATGATCCCCCGAGTCTCTAGCACAGACCCGGGTACTGCCAAACTGCCTTTCCCGGGGTTTCACTGCAGCTGCTGCTGCTGCCAACCCCTCAGACAGGTTTCTGCCCTCCTGGGGTCCAGCCAGGCCTGGCCCAGGAAGGCAGAACAAAGGACTTCCTCAGAGAGAGGGTGTTACACCCTCTCCCTTTGGAAAAAGCTGTCAGGGCTGGGGAGGAGTAGCCTCCCCCAGCCTTTGGAAATGCTTTGATGGGCACAGATGGTGCCCATCTCTGCATAAGCCAGTCTACACTAGTTCAGGGATCCCCCAGCCCTGCTCTGGCGCGAAACTGGACAAAGGAAAGGGGAGTGACCACTCCCCTGACCTGCACCTCCCAGGGGAGGTGCCCAGAGCTCCTCCAGCGTGCCCCAGACCTCTGCCATCTTGGATTCAGAGGTGTGCTGGCACACTGGACTGCTCTGAGTGGCCAGGGACAGCAGGTGACATCAGAGACTCCTTCTGATAGGCTCTTACCTGTGTTACTAGCCTATCCTCCTTCCTAGGTAGCCAAACCTCCTTTTCTGGCTATTTAGGGTCTCTGCTTTGGGGAATTCTTCAGATACCGAATGCAAGAGCTAATCAGAGTTCCTCTGCATCTCCCTCTTCACCTTCTGCCAAAGGATCGACCGCTGACTGCTCAGGACGCCTGCAAAAGCACAACAAAGTAGCAAAGACGACTACTGCAACCTTGTATCGCTCACCCTGCCGCTTTCTCTACTGTTTCCTGGTGGTGCATGCTCTGAGGGTAGCCTGCCTCCTTCTTGCACCAGGAGCTCTGAAGAAATCTCCAGTGGGTCAACGGAATTTTCCCCTGCAACCGCAGGCAACAAAAGACTGCATCACAGGTCCTCTGGGTCCCCTCTCAGCACAACGTGAGTGGTCCCTGGAACTCAGAAACTCTGTCCAAGTGACTCCCACAGTCCAGTGACTCTTCAGTCCAAGTTTGGTGGAGGTAAGTCCTTGCCCCCCCACGCTAGACTGCATTGCTGGGTACCGCGTGATTTGCAGCTGCTCCGGCTCCTGTGCACTCTTCCAGGATTTCCTTCATGCACAGCTAAGCCTGGGTCCCCGACACTCTAACCTGCAGTGCACAATCTTCTGAGTTGTCCTCCGGCGTCGTGGGACTCCCTTTTCTGACTTCGGGTGGACTCTGGTTCACTCCTCTTCTAAGTGCCTATTCCGGTACTTCTGTGGGTGCTGCCTGCTTCTGTGAGGGCTCCCTGACTTGCTGGGTTCCCCCTCTTTCTCCTCATCCATGTGGCGACATCCTGATCCCTCCTGGGCCACAGCAGCATCCAAAAATCCTAACCGCGACCCTTGCAGATAGCAATGCTTGTTTGTGGTCTTTCTGCGTGGGAACACCTCTGCAAGCTTCTTCACGACGTGGGACATCCATCCTCCAAAGGGGAAGTTCCTAGTCCTCTTCGTTCTTGCAGAACACAAAGCTTCTTCCATCCAGTGGCAGCTTCCTTGCACCCTCAGCTGGCATTTCCTGGGCATCTGCCCACTCTCGACACTGTCGCGACTCTTGGACTTGGTCCTCTTGTCTTACAGGTACTCAAGTCTGGAAATCCACTGTTGTTGCTTTGCTTGTGTTGTTCTTCCTTGCAGAATCCCCCTATCACGACTTCTGTGCTCTCTGGGGGTTGTAGGTGCACTTTACACCTACCTTACAGGGTCTTGGGGCGGGCTATTTTTCTAACCCTCACTGTTTTCTTACAGTCCCAGCGACCCTCTACAAGCTCGCATAGGTTTGGGGTCCATTCGTGGTTCGCATTCTACTTTTGGAGTATATGGTTTGTGTTGCCCCTATACCTATGTGCTCCTATTGCAATCTATTGTAACTTTACACTGCTTGCATCACTTCCTTTTGCTATTACTGCATATTTTTGGTATTGTGTACATATATCTTGTGTATATTTGGCATCCTCATACTGAGGGTACTCACTGAGATACTTTTGGCATATTGTCATAAAAATAAAGTACCTTTATTTTTAGGATATCGGTGTATAGTGTTTTCTTATGATATTGTGCATATGACACCAGTGGTATAGTAGGAGCTTTGAATGTCTCCTAGTTCAGCCTAAGCTGCTCTGCTATAGCTACCTTCTATCAGCCTAAGCTGCTAGAAACACCTCTTCTACACTAATAAGGGATAACTGGACCTGGTACAGAGTGTAAGTACCCCTTGGTAACCACTACAAGCCATTCCAGCCTCCTACATTGGTTGTGCAGCGGTGGGATAAGTACTTGCAACTACTTACCACTTTGTCATTGTGTACTTTTCATAAGAGAATAATATACAAAACAAGTTCAGTGTATGTACACCTAACCAAAAAGTTTTGCTTTTCTTCTCTTCCACTATCTGCTAAGTGCTGAAAAGTACTTCAAAACTTTCTAAAAAGTTTCATAAAGTTGAAAAAGTTTTTTTTCTGTTCTTTAAAAAGTCCTAAAACTTTTTCTCTCTTTTATCTGTCTCTAAACCTTCTTCTATTATGTCTGGTGTAGGAACTCCTCTTAATTTGGTCAATACAACTTATGATCACCTTAACTTTAAGAGCCTAAGGAATCTCTGCATTGATAGAGGTTTAGTGGTAGGAAAGAACCCTACTAGAGAATTTCTATCTAACATGCTCATTTAAAATGATAAGGCCCAGGGTGGTGCTTCATCAGAGAGGTTAGTAGATAACTCACACTCTGACCCAGGGGAGCCCCTTGAGGGAGTGGTACAGGATTCTCTTCCTAACCTGCCCCTTAGCAGAACACCTAGCATTGCTGGTACTAATAGAAGCTCCCATCATAGTAGGGAAGGTTTTGTTCCTGAAGGCCAGGTTGTTAGGGTACCAACTGTTAGGGAAAGTCTCCCTCTGCTCATTCCAATATTTCTTCTGTGTCAAAACATTCCCAACCCACCCACCATGATGACACAATGTTAGAAAGGGAACTCAATAAGTTGAGAGTGGAAGATACCAGACTGAAGCTTAAACAGCAACAGCTGGCTCTAGACAGGGGATCCCTAGACTTAGAAAAGGAGAGACAGAGGTTGGGGTTAGGACCCCATGGTGGCAGCAGCAGTATTCCTGATAGTAATCCTGTTAGAGAGCATGATTCCAGAAATCTGCACAAGATAGTTCTCCCTTACAAGGAGGGGGATGACATTAACAAGTGGTTTGCTGCACTTGAGAGGGCCTGTATGGTACAGGGACCCCCTGTCCCTCAAAGGCAGTGGGCTGCTATCCTATGGCTATCTTTCAGTGGAAAGGGTAGGTATAGGCTCCTTACTGTTAGAGAAAGTGATGCCAATAATTTTACAGTTTTGAAGAATGCACTCTTGGATGGATTTGGCTTAACCACTGAACAATACAGGATTACGTTCAGAGAAACCAGAAAAGAGTCCTCACAAGACTGGGTAGATTTGTTGACTATTCAGTGAAGGCCTTGGAGGGGTGGTTACATGGCAGTAACGTTTCTGACTATGAAAGCCTGTACAATCTAATCCGGAAAGAGCATATTCTGAATAACTGTGTGTCTGATTTGTTACACCAATATCTAGTGGACTCAGATCTAACCTCTCCCCAAGAATTGGGAAAGAAGGCAGACAAATGGGTCAGAACAAGAGTGAACAGAAAAGTTCATACAGGGGGTGACAAGGATGGCAAGAAGAAGGATGGTAAGTCTTCAGACAATGGTGGGGACAAATCTAAAAATGAGTCTTCATCAGGCCCACAAAAACACTCTGGTGGGGGTGGTGGGTCCAAATCCTCTTCTAATCAAGTAAAAAAAACATGGTGCTATTTATGTAAATTAAAAGGCCAATGGACAACTGATGCCAGTTGTCCAAAGAAAAGCACCAAGCCTCCCACTACCACAACCCCTACTGCAACCTCTAGTGACCCTAGTAATAGCAGTGGTGGTGAGAGCAAACCTACTAATAGCCTATCCAAGGGAGTAGCTGGGCTCACTTTTGGTAACTTTAGTTGGGGTTGGTCTTGTTAGGGAGACCACAGAGGCTGTGCTAGTCCTTGAAGGTGCCATTGATTTGGCCACCTTGGTTGCTTGTCTCCTTAATATGGATAAGTACAAGCAACTTCCCCTAATCAATGGTGTTGAGGTTCAGGCCTACAGGGACACAGGTGCCAGTGTTACCATGGTAATAGAGAAACTGGTACACCCTGAACAACACCTACTTGGTCACCACTACCAAGTGACAGACGCTCATGACAACACTCTTAGCCACCCCATGGCTGTTGTGAATCTCAACTGGGGGGGATTACTGGTCCAAAGAAAGTTGTGGTTGCTTCAGATTTACCTGTAGACTGTCTCCCGGGAAATGATTTAGAGACATCAGCTTGGACAGAAGAGGAGTTGGAGGCTCATGCAGCAATGCTGGGTATTCCTGGGCATATTTTTGCTTTGACAAGAGCTCAGGCCAAAAAGCAAAAAGGACAAGGTGACTTGGATCCTGGAACAATGGACCAAGTGCTCCCTAAAGCTAGGGTTAGTAAGGGTAAATCCCTACCCACTATCCCTCCCTCTACAGATGATTCAACTTCTGAGGAAGAAGAATTTCCCCCCTGTGCAGAACCTTCACCAGAGGAGCTGGCAGCAGACACTGCTGAGCTTTTGGGTGGAGGGGGGCCTGCCAGGGAGGAGCTGAGTGTGGCACAGCAAACCTGTCCCACATTAGAGGGTCTCAGACAGCAAGCTGTCAAACAGCAAAATGGGGATGTCAGTGACTCACATAGAGTTTACTGAGAGGACAACCTCTTGTACACAGAGGCAAGGGACCCAAAACCTGGAGCAGCCAGGAGATTGGTCATTCCCCTGCAGTACAGAGAGTTTCTCCTAACTCTGGCACAAGACATTCCCATGGCTGGACTTTTGGGTCAGATTAAAACATGGGAAAGGCTTGTCCCCCTGTTTCACTGGCCTAGAATGTCAGAGGACACAAACATTTTTTGCAAGTCTTGCGTGACCTGCCAAGCCAGTGGCAAGACTGGTGGCACTCCAAAGGTTCCCCTTATTCCACTGCCTGTGGTTGGGGTTCCCTTTGAAAGGGTAGGGGTTGACATAGTTGTCCCCCTTGACCCTCCTACTGCTTCAGGCAATAGGTTTATCTTGGTGGTAGTGGACCATGCCACAGGATATCCTGAAGCTATTCCTCTAAGGACCACTTCAGCACCTGCAGTGGCAAAAGCCCTCCTGGGAATCTTTTCCAGGGTGGGCTTCCCAAAAGAGGTTGTATCAGACAGGGGTAGCAACTTTATGTCTGCAAACTAGAAGGCCATGTGGAAGGAATGTGGTGTAACATACAAATTCACCACACCTTATCATCCACAAACAAATAGACTGGTAGAGAGGTTTAATAAAACTCTCAAAGAAATGATAATGGGACTCCCTGAAAAACTCAGAAGGAGATGGGATGTTATATTGCCTCCTTTTTGCTTACAGGGAGGTACCCCAGAAAGGAGTGGGCTTCAGCCCCTTTGAACTCCTATTTGGACACCCTGTAAGAGGTCCCCTAACACTTGTAAAGGAGGGTTGGGAAAAACCTTTAAAAGCTCCCAAGCAAGACATAGTGGACTATGTACTTGGCCTAAGATCCAGAATGGCTAAGTACATGAAAAAGGCCAGTAAAAACCTTCTGGCCAGCCAAGAGCTCCAAAAGCAATGGCACGACCAGAAGTCTGTTCTGATTCAGTACCAACCAGGACAGAAAGTTTGGGTATTGGAGCCTGTGGCCCCAAGAGCACTCGAAGACAAATGGAGTGGACCCCATCTCATTGTTGAAAAGAAGGACGAGGTCACCTACTTGGTTGACCTGGGCACTGCCAGGAGTCCCCTTAGGGTGCTCCATATCAATCGCCTAAAACCCTACTATGACAGGGCTGATCTCACCCTGCTCATGGCAACAGATGAGGGACAGGAAGAAGAGAGTGACCCTCTCCCTGATCTCTTCTCTTCCACAGAACAGGATGCTCTGGTGGAAGGTGTAGTTTTGGCAGACTGTCTTACTGCTGAGCAGAATGACAACTGCATAAATCTCCTAGGTCAGTTTTCTGAACTCTTTTCTACTGTGCCAGGCACCCAATCTTGGTGCGAGCACACTATAGATACTGGAGACAGCATGCCTGTCAAGAGTAAGATCTATAGGCAGCCTGACCATGTCAGGGACTGCATAAAACAAGAAGTTCAGAAAATGCTTGAACTAGGAGTGGTTGAACATTCTGAAAGCCCATGGGCCTCTCCTGTGGTGCTTGTACCAAAGCCTCACTCCAAAGATGGAAAAAGGGAAATTAGGTTTTGTGTAGATTACAGAGGTCTCAACCAGGTAACAAAAACTGATTCTCAACCTATACCCAGGGCAGATGAGCTCATAGATACACTGGTATCTGCCAAGTATCTAAGCACCTTTGATTTGACTGCAGGGTATTGGCAGATCAAGTTATCAGAGGATGCTAAAGTAAAAACTGCATTTTCGACTATTGGAGGGCACTACCAATTCACAGTAATGCCCTTTGGTTTGAAAAATGCACCTGCCACTTTTCAGAGGTTGGTGAATACAGTCCTGCAAGGGTTGGAGGCTTTTAGTGCAGCATATCTGGATGATATAGCTGTCTTTAGCTCCACCTGGGATGATCACCTGGTCCACATGTGGAAAGTTTTGGAGGCCCTGCAGAAGGCAGGCCTCACTATCAAGGCTTCAAAGTGCCAGATAGGGCAGGGGAAAGTGGTTTATCTGGGACACCTGGTAGGTGGAGAACAGATTGCACCACTTCAGGGGAAAATCCAGACAATCATGGATTGGGTTCCCTCTACAACTCAGACCCAAGTGAGAGCCTTCCAAGGCCTCACTGGGTATTACAGGAGATTCATTAAAAACTATGGCTCCATTGCAGCCCCACTTAATGATCTCACTTCCAAGAAGATGCCTAAAAAGGTATTGTGGACAGCTAGCTGTCAGAAAGCTTTTGAGGAACTGAAACAGGCCATGTGCACTGCACCTGTCCTAAAAAGCCCATGTTACTCCAAGAAATTCATTGTTCAAACTGATGCATCTGAATTAGGGGTAGGGGCAGTCTTATCACAACTCAATTCTGAGGGCCAGGATCAACCTGTTGCTTTTATCAGCAGGAGGTTCACCCCTAGAGAAAAGAGTTGGTCTGCCATAGAGAGGGAGGCCTTTGCTGTGGTCTGGGCACTGAATAAATTGAGTCCATACCTGTTTGGCACTCACTTCATTGTTCAGACAGACCACAAACCTCTACTTTGGCTAAAACAAATGAAAGGTGAAAACCCTAAATTGTTGAGGTGGTCCATATCTCTACAGGGAATAGACTATACAGTGCAACATAGACCTGGGAGTACCCACTCCAATGCAGATGGACTCTCCAGATATTTCCACTTAGACAATGAAGACTCATCAGGTCATGGCTAGTCTTATTGTCCTTCGTTTGGGGGGGGGTTGTGTAGGAAAGTACCATCTTGCCTGGCATATTACTCCCATATTTCACTGTATATATTTTGTTTTAGTGTATGTGTCAATGGGACCCTACCAGCCAGGGCCCCAGTGCTCATAAGTGTGCCCTGTATGTGTTCCCTGTGTGAGGACTAACTGTCTCACTGAGGCTCTGCTAACCAGAACCTCAGTGGTTATGCTCTATCTGCTTTCCAAATTGTCACTAACAGGCTAGTGACCAATTTCACCAATTCACATTGGCATACTGGAACACCCTTATAATTCCCTAGTATATGGTACTGAGGTACCCAGGGTATTGGGGTTCCAGGAGATCCCTATGGGCTGCAGCATTTCTTTTGCCACCCATAGGGAGCTCTGACAATTCTTACACAGGCCTGCCACTGCAGCCTGAGTGAAATAACGTCCACGTTATTTCACAGCCATTTACCACTGCACTTAAGTAACTTTTAAGTCACCTATATGTCTAACCTTCACCTGGTGAAGGATGGGTGCAAAGTTACTTAGTGTGTGGGCACCCTGGCACTAGCCAAGGTGCCCCCACATCGTTCAAGGCAAATCCCCCGGACCTTGTGAGTGCGGGGACACCATTTCACATGTGCACTTTACATAGGTCACTACCTATCTATAGCGTCACAATGGTAACTCCGAACATGGCCATGTAACATGTCTAAGATCATGGAATTGTCACCCCAATGCCATTCTGGCATTGGGGAGACAATTCCATGATCCCCCGAGTCTCTAGCACAGACCCGGGTACTGCCAAACTGCCTTTCCCGGGGTTTTACTGCAGCTGCTGCTGCTGCCAACCCCTCAGACAGGTTTCTGCCCTCCTGGGGTCCAGCCAGGCCTGGCCCAGGAAGGCAGAGCAAAGGACTTCCTCAGAGAGAGGGTGTTACACCCTCTCTCTTTGGAAAAAGCTGTCAGGGCTGGGGAGGAGTAGCCTCCCCCAGCCTCTGGAAATGCTTTGATGGGCACAGATGGTGCCCATCTCTGCATAAGCCAGTCTACACTGGTTCAGGGATCCCCCAGCCCTGCTCTGGCACGAAAACTGGACAAAGGAAAGGGGAGCGACCACTCCCCTGACCTGCCCCTCCCAGGGGAGGTGCCCAGAGCTCCTCCAGCGTGCCCCAGCCATCTTGGATTCAGAGGTGTGCTGGCACACTGGACTGCTCTGAGTGCCCAGGGCCAGCAGGTGACGTCAGAGACTCCTTCTGATAGGCTCTTACCTGTGTTACTAGCCTATCCTCCTTCCTAGGTAGTCAAACCTCCTTTTCTGGCTATTTAGGGTATCTGCTTTGGGGAATTCTTCTGGTACCGAATGCAAGAGCTCATCAGAGTTCCTCTGCATCTCCCTCTTCACCTTCTCCCAAAGGATTGACCGCTGACTGCTCAGGACGCCTGCAAAACCGCAACAAAGTAGCAAAGAGGACTACTGCAACCTTGTATCGCTCACCCTGCCGCCTTCTCGACTGTTTCCTGGTGGTGCATGCTCTGGGGGTAGCCTGCCTCCTTCTTGCACCAGGAGCTCTGAAGAAATCTGTTGTGGGTCGATGGAATCTTCCCTCTGCAACCGCAGGCAACAAAAGACGGCATCACCGGTCCTCTGGGGCCCCTCTCAGCACGATGAGCGTGGTCCCTGGAACTCAGCAACTCTGTCCAAGTGACTCCCACAGTCCAGTGACTCTTCAGTCCAAGTTTGGTGAAGGTAAGTCCTTGCCTCCCCACGCTAGACTGCACTGCTGGGTACCGCGTGATTTGCAGCTGCTCCGGCTCTTGTGCACTCTTCCAGTATTTCCTTTGTGCCAAGCCTGGGTCCCCAACACTCTAACCTGCAGTGCACAACCTTCTGAGTTGTCCTCCGGCGTCGTGGGACTCCCTTTTCTGACTTTGGGTGGACTCCGGTTCTCTCCTCTTCTAAGTGCCTATTCCGGTACTTCTGCGGGTGCTGCCTGCTTCTGTGAGGGCTCCCTGACTTGCTGGGTGCCCCCTCTTTCTCCTCATCCACGTGGCGACATCCTGGTCCCTCCTGGGCCACAGCAGCATCCAAAAATCCTAATCGCGACCCTTGCAGATAGCAATGCTTGTTTGCGGTCTTTCTGCGTGGGAACACCTCTGCAAGCTTCTTCACGACGTGATACATCCATCCTCCAAAGGGGAAGTTCCTAGTCCTCTTTGTTCTTGCAGAACACAAAGCTTCTTCAATCCAGTGGCAGCTTCCTTGCACCCTCAGCTGGCATTTCCTGGGCATCTGCCCACTCTCGACACTGTCGCGACTCTTGGACTTGGTCCTCTTGTCTTACAGGTACTCAGGTCTGGAAATCCACTGTTGTGTCTTTGCTTGTGTTGGTCTTCCTTGCAGAATCCCCCTATCACGACTTCTGTGCTCTCTGGGGGTTGTAGGTGCACTTTACACCTACCTTACAGGGTCTTGGGGCGGGCTATTTTTCTATCCCTCACTGTTTTCTTACAGTCCCAGCGACCCTCTAAGAGCTCACATAGGTTTGGGGTCATTCGTGGTTCGCATTCCACTTTTGGAGTATATGGTTTGTGTTGCCCCTATACCTATGTGCTCCTATTGCAATCTATTGTAACTATACACTGCTTGCATTACTTCCTTTTGCTATTACTGCATATTTTTTGTATTGTGTACATATATCTTGTGTATATTTGGCATCCTCATACTGAGGGTACTCACTGAGATACTTTTGGCATATTGTCATAAAAATAAAGTACCTTTATTTTTAGTATATCTGTGTATTGTGTTTTCTTATGATATTGTGCATATGACACCAGTGGTATAGTAGGAGCTTTGCATGTCTCCTAGTTCAGCCTAAGCTGCTCTGCTATAGCTACCTTCTATCATCCTAAGCTGCTAGAAACACCTCTTCTACACTAATAAGGGATAACTGGACCTGGTACAGAGTGTAAGTACCCCTTGGTACCCACTACAAGCCAGGCCAGCCTCCTACACTCACCCACACACAAAATCCCTCCACAACACTAGACCAGCCTACCTGAACCAGTGACTCAGCCTCCACGTACCCTACAGGGCCCTACACTCAGCCCAGCTCTCTCTCACAGAAGTACCCCGTATCAGGAAAACCAGAAAAGGAGGACGATACTTTTCCTACCTCGCAGCCACTGCCTGGAACGCCCTTCCTCTCTGCATCAGACAAACCACCTCCCTCCTCAGCTTCACAAAGGAACTGAAGACATGGCTTTTTTAATAACTACCTCACTGGTATACATTACTCTTTTCCCCTCTCCCTTCCCCAGTGCCTTGAGACCCCAATGGGTGAGCAGCTGCGCTTTACAAGCACTGATTGATTGATTGATGATTGAGTACCCTTCCTTTGGGAGTTAATACACAGGGGTTTTAGGACTGATGTACAATGGGCTTGTTTTTGGAGTTGAAGAGTCAGAGCCTCCTGGCCTATACAGTTATGTCAGTCCCTGTACTTCATGCACTTGATGTATGTCATCCCCCCAGGTGAGTACACTTCATGTATGAATTCCCAAAGAAGGGTACTTTGGCAAGTGTAAACTGGACTGGTGGTTGGCGTGACAGTAAGGTAGCCTCCTTTGAGTTGCAGCCATGTAACACCCTGTATTACACCACTATACTGGTGGTTTCCTCATTGAAGGTACATTTAAATGATGATTTGGTACACAGGGGTATTTTGAGGGGAGAACACTGTTTGGTGCTTGGAGTTGAGGGAACAGTGCCTGCTGTGAGTTGTTGTCCTCGCACTTTCACTGCTCCTCTATACCTAACAGTTCCCAACTCCCCAGTGATTACACATCATATGAGATTTAAAATACTATCATCTTCAAAGATGTACCACATGATGATGGGCTTATGGCATTATCTGGAGCTCTTAATAAAAGAACTGTGAAAAAAACATCAACAAATGTGCTTACCAACTTTGCAAGAGTTATCCTTAAATCCAACAATTTAACCTTCAATGATAAACACTATTTGCAGATACAAGGGACATCCATGGGCACTCGGATGGCTCCTTCCTATGCAAATATCTTCATGGGAAAACTGGAGGACCATATACTTGCGAGTTCTAACATCAAACCACTGGTATGGCTACGATACATTGATGATATATTTATAATATGGAATGCAGGAAGCAGAACACTTGAGCAATTTACAGCTTTTATCAACAGTATCCACCCTACCATCAAATTCACTGGCAGCAATACTAAACAGAAGAGTAATCTCCCTTTTCTGGATGTGTTACTCACCATTCATGAACAAAAAATTATAACTGATCTGTACCACAAGCCTACAGATGCTCAGTTGTATCTAAACTGGACTTCATGTCACCCACGCCACACTAAACTCAGCATCATCTACAGCCAAGCACTCAGAATAAGACGCATCTGCAGCAATGAAGACACTTGTAAAGGCCATCTACAGGAGCTTTTTAGATTATTTAAAAAGCGAGGCCATCCTCTGCATATCATTTTGCAACAAATTGACAAGTTTTTGCAGTTACCCAGGGAAGCACTTATTTGGAATAACAACAGAAGAAACAAAAGTGACAGAATCCCATGTGTGGTTGACTATCATCCATCAGCTCCCAACTACGGAAATATAATACAAACAACTTTTCCCTTACTATCTACTTGTGAAAAATTGCAAAAGCTTTTTCCAAAACCGCCAGTCATTGTTTACCGCAGAGCTCCCAATTTACGATCACTTATTGTGAGAGCTGAACTTAAGCAAGCTGTAACAAATGCAGGAGTTCATTGCTGTGATTCCAAAAGGTGCATCACATGTGAATACCTTTTACAAACATCACCAGTAACTAGCTCTGTTACAAAAAGGACCTATGGAATAAGACAGCATCTTACATGTCGCTCAACATGCATTATTTATGTGATTCAGTGGCAACGTCAAAGCTGTAAAAAACAATATGTAGGTCAAACTGTGAATGACCTCCGTACACGATTCAGGAACCACAAATCAGCAATAATTAACAAGAAACTTCACAAGCCTGTAGCCAACCATTTTAACCTTGTGGACCATTTACTATCAGATTCAAAGATTTTCCCTGTGGAACATGTTTTAAAGGAAGAAACTACTGGACATCAGAGAAAATTTCTGGATGTACCGTTTAAAATCACTGCATCCAGATGGACTGAACATCACTGACAATACCACTTGATTTCTGCATACCTGAAGAGTTCTCAGGACTGCATTGATTCCACATTCCAATTGGGGACTTCACTCATGATGCTTTTTGAACATCCAGCAGTCACTGAGGAAACCATCTTGTACTACCTGAGGAAGGTGGAAGCTGAAACGTTGTAGTAGAAATATATTTTTGTTCTTTAGTGAGATCATCTGTTTGAGTCACTTCTTTCTTGGATATTACATTTTCTTGTGACTCATTGTATCTTTTGGTCATTTGGGATACAGATTTTTACCCTGGCTGGCTGTTGTTTTCTTGTGATCCTGCATCTTCCTATATATATATATATATATATATATATATATATATATATATATATATATATATATTACAGAAGATACAGGCCACTTTGAAGTGTTCTGGAGATATTTAAATATGCATTGATCTAGTTCCACTTCAATATAAGTGGGGTGATAAGTGTGGGTTGCACTCTTCAAGCCCCAACCTACTCACTGTTATGGGTGAGGAACATGAGTACCACAGTGTGTGATTTAGTTAATAGAATGGATCCACATCCATTCCCTGACTTTGATTTTACATAGCCTTATAATTGTGTGTGCTGGTTCAATAGCCTCCTTGACTCCTTACTGAAGTCTCAGGAGCCTAAAAGGCTTTCATTTCACCTGCTACTGCATCTGGACTCTGCCATCTGTAATGATTGCCTTGTCAAGTGGTGCCAATCTAGTCCTGGGCCCGTGGAAATGAGTATAAAGAGCTGCTCCATTCAAAATCAACACATCAATGCTCTTTCTCTGCTCTGAACCGGTGCATATCCATTGTCACTGATGGACCGCCACTGCTGTGAAGATCGAGGACATTGCATCACTAATGGACAGCACATCGCCTCCATTTCCGATTCATCTCTGGCTTTGCGCAGCTCAGAAATGATGTATCTCCTACATATTAAGGATCAATGACAACGTATCACCTACCCTGGTGCTGACATCTGCTGTGACGCAAGCATGGAACTGTTTCAGCGGGCCAAGGCCTGTCCCTATATCTGACCCATGCTCCATCTGGGTCAGCCTGAGCTTACAGATTTGACCCAGTCTAGCGCGACCATAAAGCCCCTCTTGGTGCTTTATGCTTTTAAGTACTACATTTCAATCTATATTCATAACTCCCAATCTATCTCTTGATTTTTTTTCATTTTTGGTCTTGTATTGTTCACTAACTTAACCTTTGTTTTTCTAACCAAGTATGGTATCTTTTTGTGTGATGTCTTTCACTATTTATACTGTTTGAAGTGTTGCACAAATACTTAACACATTTCTTCTTAAGTTAAGCCTGACTGTTCTGTGCCAAGGGGGTTGAGTACAAGTTAATTTAGGGTGTGTTCATGACTTACCCTGGCTTGGATTGTGGTTTTTGCATGGACAAGGTGTAGGAGGCTGGCTCTCTATATAGTATACAAAAAAGACGTACACTGTGCAGAGAGTCCAAGCAACACCACCTTGGTATACAGAGAAAAAAAAGATGACCACCTAATGTTCTGTTTTTGTTGTAGTATGGGCGAGCAGTTTGGCTTATCTTGGAGATGTGCTAATCATTTGCTGTATTCACAGTATCAATAAATGTGGACACACACTCAAAACAATAACTCAAGACAATAACTCAAGATCAATTTACAAAATACTTCAGATTTTTATAAATTTTTTAAGACCAATGTCATCAAAATTGGATAAGCACTTTTTAGCAAAAATAGCCTTCTTGCAAATAATGACTTACCATAGGAATTGGAAAAAACTTAAAAAATGCGCATACAATGAGACAATGCTCTCACAAGTGTTACCTTCTAATTTAAGTCAAGGTCGTCGAGATGTCCTGTGGGCCAGCCGGAGAAGTTCAAGCAGTTTCCGGTTCAAGCAGGAGCACCAGCTGAAAGTCTTGGAGCTGGAACAGAATGAAGAAAGGGACCACTTGGAAACACACTGGAGAGGTGAACTTAAAGGTAAGTTTGGTCGGTCCCTTTGGAAGGCAAAGGTTGCAAGGAGTTAGGGACCTCTGGAGCACAGCTGGGTTTCCAATGCAGGAGCCTGGGGAGGATGGCTGCAGTGTAAATGTCAGCCAAGGGTCGTGTGTCAAGGACTCCTTGGAGCCAGGTGCAGGTCACTTTGAGGGTGAATTGCAGGTCAGCAGGACCACTCTGGGAGAGGTTTATGGGTGTTCTCAAGTCCCTCGACTAGTGCTTGCTTCTGGTCATCGGAGAGTCCAGAGTGGACTTTTCGTCTGGGTGTCTTGCTTTGAGGGTCCAGTACCCTGGGCTATGGCATGTTTCAGCTCTGGAGGTCGCAGTGTCCCCAGATTTGGCACACTGGACATTGAACTGGAATTCACTGGTTTCTTGCTTGCAGGGTGCAGGGAGTGATACCATTACTATGAGGGAGATTCTTGGTGCTTTTCCAAAGACTGTAGGTCATCTGGTCCGTTGTCCAGTTGACCCCTCAGTGGCAATTGCGAGTCCTGGGTGAACCAGGCAGAGTTTGGCACCTTTTTAGTCTTACAGCATGACTTCTGTTCTCCGGCCTTGGGTCTTCTTTGTCACTGGTCTACTTGTAACTGGCAAATCTAATCTGCAGGTCTAGGGATGGCCACTAAATAATGCATTTTGTGGGTATTAAGGGGAGTATCTGGTAGTGTCCAATGGGCTAACTCGCTTAGGGTGGCTATATCCACTGTGTGACTAGTTCCTGTGGGAAGACAGCACATCCCTAACCCTGATTGGCTATATTCCTGAGATCTGAGATGGAGAAGAATGAAATTGAGTGGTCACCTCACCTGCCAAACCTGGGGGGTAGTTCAGGCTGAGGGCGGGGGGCACTCCTCCTACGCTGACTAAGATTTCCTACAGGTTTTCATTGGGCAGCCATATGCTGCTAGCAGCAGAGTGAGAGGTCAGATTTCAATAGCGGTAAAGCCTTTGGAGCTGACTGCTGGGTGAAAGTGCCTGCCTGGGGGAGGAGGTGTAACACCTCTACCTCTACCCAGGATAAGCTTTGTGTTCTGGCTCCTGAGAACAGAGGCTCTCACCCCAGGAGTCCAGACTTCTGTCGGATGGTGGCAGGATGACAAAAACCAGTCAGCAGCCATGCCTGGGTTAGTAAGTTTTGCAAGGGGCACCTCTACGGTGCCAGCTGGGTACATGGTATAATTAATCTAACACTGGCATCAGTGTGGGTTTATTATTCAATATCAACAAATGAGGAGAAATAAACATATTTCTCCTTGCTACGCCTCACCTGGGAAGGCATAACATAATGGTGCATTCCTAGGTTTACTTATGTAAGTAGATCTGGGACTGTGCCAAAAACCATGGGTGGATGAGTGGGCTTACCTACGATTCCACCCATTGTATTACTCACTAATATTACTGAAGCTGTGAAACATTTACAATATGTGAATCTAACTAAATATTTGTTTATATCACAGTTGTAACATACACTGTCGTACTTTGTAGATAGTATTCAGTGATGTGATCAGTGATGCCACCAATGATGTCATCTTAGATGTCCTCAGCAATGTCATGACTGATGTAATATGTGGGGTCATAAGCACTGCATTAGGAGTGCAAGTTATAGTTAGGGTAAATTAACTATAACTGGTGAATTTCAGTGGGTTATCACGTTCAAAATGATAGGCTGTGGAAAGTGACATATCACCTAACTATAATGTTCATGTAACCATAGGTTTTCTCAGAGAATTTCCAAGGACTTTCTGTAATGCAATGAAATATATTACTATACCTAACTATAACTTCACTTTACCCATTGTTCTTGTAGTGTGTATATATATATATATATATATATATATAAATATATGTATATATCTATACATATATACATATATTTATGGGTATATATATATATATATATATATATATATATATATATATATATATATATATATACATACATACACATGTATGATTCCTCACACAGGCTCCTTCTCAGCACATAATCAAATGTGACTGTGGCTGTAATGCAATGAAAAATATTGTGACTATACCTAACTACAACTTCATTTTAACCATTGCTTTTTTTAGTGAATATATATACAGATATTTGCTTCCTCACACAGTCTCCTCCTTGACTCGTGATCCAGCAGCACAGCTACAGACTTGTCACCAGCCAACGGATGGTGCAGAAATTAATTATTTATTGGTGAGCACAGATTTTTACCAGTGAAGTGTGAAAAAAACACGTAAAAACATATATATGTTCATGTATGCATCTGCATGTGTGCATCAATATAGATTTACACCTCTTTTTAGATATACATTAAAGATATACATGTCAATATATATTGATATCATGTGCACATGAGTATCTGTATATTCGTTTCTGCCTCTTTCTGTGCTAATACATATAAACCTGAGTATGAAAATGTGATTACATGGAAGGAACCTGTAAGGGCCTAGCAATACATCCTCTATATATCTTAGATATAAAAAAGTATATGTATAATATAAAAGTCTTTACACAACTATGAACAATATACACACATAGAATTGACTATGTAAATATTATTTCTTGCATGTATGTATCGGTATTGATGTATGCAGATAAACGAATTGTACAAAAAAAAATCACTGAATATATGTTTGTATGTAAGCATACATATAATTGTATGTATATACTTAGATATGTGGATGTGTCTGTTTACATGTTTATGCTTAACACGTGTGTATATATATATATACATATAACATTGTTTCTCTTGTTGCTGGCAGCCAATCAGAGCGTTCTTTGCCACTGGAGTCTGATTCCTGCAAGGGTGAGATGGCCCAAGGGGAAAAAAGCTCCCTAGGCCAATCAGAACCTTCTATTTTAAAAATGGCGCTCTTGAGAGACTCTCATGAGCCTCTCGTGGAGTCAACAGTTTAGATATACAAATATTTTTAAACTTTAATGTCTCAAAAACTACACCAAATCACAAAACATACAATCTGCTGACAAAGCTCTAGCTTGCTGCCAAATTTGATGTAATATATTCAGCAGATGTTGCTGTATCCATACCTAAATAAGTTTCTGGAAAATACATACTATTTTTTGCATTTAGGGATCCTCCTTTTATCTCCGCCTCCAGTAGACAGATCACCCCAAAATTTTCGATGTGCAGAGTAGGCAAAAAAAGGGTACTTTTTTTGGAACGTTTAGTGGAGATTCGTCTAATGGTGCCACAGTTATTAGCACCACAAAAATGCAATTCCTATGGAAATGCTGTCCCAATTAAGTCTAACTTCCCAGTGGTGATTGTTAATGGAAACCTATAAGCAAATACATAACAAACAGAATACATCTTAATCTGCATATGTTTTCTTTGCATCCTCTGTGGCTTTAAAAATAAAACTGTCCAAATAAGCCCAAAAAAATACTATTTGGAGGACATGATAGCAGGCCACTAGAAACAAAAATAATAATGTTAATGTTTATAACAATAAAAATTATTGCCTTACATTCACTTTGGCCTTTATATGTAGCACAAGCCTACTAAAAGTAGCAAGGAACTCCCAAAGAATAAACTAGACTACATATGTAAAGTTTCAGATTTATAACATGAACAATTGAAAGACCCATTTATAGTCACATGATAATTGAAAACTATGAACAAATACATAACAAATACATACATCTTAATCTACATAAGGTTTCTTTCCATGATCCCTGGTTCACAAAATAAAACTGTGACCAACAAGCCAAACAAAAACCATTGTCCTTTTGTACTCCTATGCAACACAAAATGTAAAAGTGACCTAGCTGTGAGCTACACAAACTAATATATGGAGGACATGATAATTGGCGATTAGGAAAAAAAAAAAAATATTTTTTTTTTTATAAAAACAATGAGTGACTTTCATTTAATTTGGGCTCACTATGTAGCGCAATCCTTCTAAAAATACAAGAAAGCCAAAAAAGAAATTAGACTGACAATGTAAACTTTTAGAATTATTATATGAACAACTAAAAGACACATTTATAGTCTGCCCAGATGGGTGCCCCCTTTGATCCTCTGGGACTTGCAGGTACCACAGCGGATGCCAACTTGGTCGCTGAGGTGCTGGCCTGGGATCTTGACACCCTGGTCCGAGGGGAAGGATGGGGGGGAGGCATAGGGAAGAGGTCAATGTTTGCCAGGAAAGGTTTTTTAGACACACTGGGAGGGGGAAGACGGAGAGTGTTTGGGAGTGGAGGAATAAGGAGTGGTTGCAGGAGGTGTACGTCTACTGAGTTTGGGTGAAGGTGCATGGGCTGGATGCTGTTGTGAGGTGGATGGCTGTTGGGTGGGTGGGTGCTTGCACTTGTGTACTTTGGGAAGAGGGGTTACAGACACACTGAGAGAGGAAACAGGAGATGTGTGCATGGTTGTAGGGGTGGTGACTGCTCGTGAGGGGTGTGTTGTAATGGGCGTGCTGGTGATGGAGGTAGTGGATGAAGATGTAGTGCATGCAGGTCTGAGTGTAGATGCTACTGGGAGGGAGGTGAAGGATGAGGAGGAGGGGGACACGGTGGAGGCAGTGGATGTTGGTGTGTTTGCATGGGCATGGTGCTTGAGTGAGTGCCTGTGAGATGAAGTGTGGTGCTTATGTTTGCCTGAGCCACTTTTGTGTGGTGATTTGGATGCATGCTGGTCTGAAGGTATGCTTGGGATAGGCTGAGGTAGAGGGGATTGGGTCTGGGTAGTGGAAGTTGGAGGGGGAGGCTGGACACAGGGACAATGGCTGCCATGAGTGCTGAGGCCAGAGCCTGAAATGGTCTCTGTTGGGCCACCACGCCAGAGTAAATGCCCTCCAGGTATGCATTTGTTTGCTGCAAATGCCCTGTTACACCCTGGTTGGCATTCAGTATGGTTGACTGCCCAACAGAGAGGGATCTCAGGAGGCCAATAGCCTCTTCACTGAGGGCAGCAGGGCTGACTGGAGCAGGGCCTGAGGTGCATGGGGCAAAGGAGATGCCCACCCTCTTAGGTGAGCGGGCACGGGAAACACGCTAATGCACACAAGGACAGGGTAACAAAACAAAAAGGGGGGGAGAGACAGAGGACACACTTGGTCAATGCCAGCAACAGCACTACCGTTGACGTACACAACACACAGTAAGCTGCCCTATGCACTAGGCCATGCCCAACCAGTCACTAAGATAGTCACCAGCCAATGGGGTACAATGCCTAACGCCAGCATCTGCACACCTGACACCCACAGGACCCTGCCCAGTAGTAGATGGCCAGGTACACCATTGAAGTAGGAGTGTGCCAGAGCCTGCACACAAGGGACCTACCCTACCATGATCGCCCTGGCCTAGGGGCACCCACAGCCCACATCCCCCACCCAGCTACCTCCTAAAGCACGCAAAGTCATGAATCTGAATCTGTACTCACCCCCTTGTGGCTGCTATGATGCCCTCAAGCGCCCATCCAACTCCGGATAGGCCACCGCCAGGATGCGGAACATCAGGGGGGTCATGGTGCGATGGAAACCCCTTCCACGTTGGGAGGCCAGCCCCAGCTGGGCCTCCGCCGTTTTCTTGGTACAGCGGCGCAGGACCTCCCATCTCTTGCAGCAGTGGGTGCTCCGCCTGTGATAAACCCCCAGAGTCCACAATTCTTTGGCGATGGCACGCTAAATAACCTTTTTCTGGTGGGCGCTGACCTGGAGGGAAAAGACAGCAGAAAAGGAAATCACTCACCTGTCCGGTCCGGCATACCCATTGCCCACCAGTTCCCACCCATGCCCTGACGCACATACACTGACCACCTCTCATGCAGCACTCAGGTCAGGATGCCCCAGCACCCCCCAACATGTGGCTTACATCCACACCACTCCAAACATGCATTGCCCACACATCATGCTCACAGTGTACTCACCTGTTTGCCTGAGGAGGACCGTAGAGTAATGTGTACTGGGGGTAGGACCCCATCCACCAGTTTCCCCAACTACTCTGCAGTGAAGGCAGGCGCCATTTCCCAGGAGACATGAGCCATTGTCGCTTCCAGACTCAGGTCACAGCAGCACTTGCAGAGTAGGTCCACTCCTGTTGACGATCAGGTAGCAAGTGAGTGAATAGTTTGAAAATGGCCAGGACATCCGCGGCGGTGCGTACCATCACTACCGGCGTACATCGCCATTGGCTCCTGGGACCCATAGGGCCCAATGATAACCAATGCAAAGTTGAGCGGTGGTCATCGACCGCCTACTGTGATGGCGCACAACGCCAACGCAATTACCTCATTTCCACTTGCCCCTTCTCACAGGTCAGGCAGCCGCTATTTCAGGGGGGCACATGGCATGGCACCTAACTGCCTCATAGCAGACATTGGCACATCAACTGACTCTCGACTTCACATACTGCTTCTGTGATGTAAATTCAGTAACATTAGTGCAATCTATGAGGAAATATGACCATCTCCTCACCGTTCTACTCCATAGGCAACAACCACTGAGGAAGATTATGAGATGGCGGCATCCTCAGGTGTACAGACCCCTGGTGGACCTATCGACAATGGAGGACAGACACATTATCATCACATACAGACTTGATCGTGCTACAATCCCAAGAACTGTGTGCCCAATTGGAGCCAGACCTAATGTCAGCTATCCGCCAGCCCACAGGAATCCCCCCTCTAGTGCAGGTCCTCTCAGTGCTCCATTTCCTGGGCAAGTGGTTCCTTTCACACTACAGTGTTCATGGCATCAGGGATGTCTCAGCCAATGTTCTCCAGCGTGTTGACCAGAGTTTTGTCTGCCCTGCTGAAACACATATGCTACTACATCGTGTTCCCCCAGGTGGATGAATTGGCCACAGTGAAGGCTGACTTTTATGCCCTGGGACAGATCCCCAACATCATTGGTGCCATTGATGGTACACATGTGGCATTTGTCCCCCACCCCCGGAGAAATGTACCGGTTTACAGGAATAGAAAAAGCTATCACTCAATGAATGTGCAGATGGTGTGTTTGGCGGACCAGTACATCTCCCATGTGAATGCCAATTCCCTGGCTCTGTGCATGACGCCTATATCTTGAGGAATAGCAGCATCCCATATGTGATGGGCCAACTCCAGAGGCACCAGGTGTGGCTAATAGGTGAGCCCAAGTTCCCCACACAATATAAGTAGGTGTCTGGGTATGGGTTGTCCTTAAGGGTTAGTGTGTGTCTAACAGTTGTCCCTCGATATTTACCGGTGACTCTGGTTACCCCAACCTCTCATGGCTACTGACCCCAGTTAGAAATGCCAGGACAAGGGCAGAGGAACGTTACAATGAGGCACATAGGCGTACAAGGTGGATAAATGAGAGAACCTTCGGCCTCCTGAAGGCCAGGTTCAGGTGCCTCCTTCTGACTGGTGGATCCCTGTACTACTCACCCAAGAAGGTGTGCTGTATGTTGCACAACCTGACCTTGTGACGCTAGGTGCCTTTTCTGCAGGAGGAAGAGCCTGGAGATGGTCTTGTGGCAGCGGTGGAGCCTGTAGACAGTGATGAAGAGGAGGCAGAGGAAGAAGATGTGGACAACAGAACAAACATAATGCAGCAGTGACACACCGGTAAGAGACTGTAACTCCACTTAACATTTTCGTAATCTGTTGGACATTGTACATGGCAGCCTCTTACCCTATGTCTATGGCCACTGACTGTTCCCTTTGGATTCTCAATTTTCAGATATGTGTGCCCCATTCTTGCTCAGGCTATTTGTACTGCTGCCCACCAAAGGTCATCCTGTAATATATTTCACAGTACAGATACGTTGCAATGCTTTGATAATGTTGTACTAATACATTTGAGATTCACTACACTGACTCCAGTATGGTATTCATTTCAAGAGTGTTTATTTTTGTGCCAATAAGCATAGGGGTATGTTCAAGGGGCTTTGGTGATGGTGGAGGAATGTCCAGTTAGAGTGCAGTCTCTTGGTATCACAGGTGCATTGTCCAATGGAGCATAGGAAGGGGGAGCAATGGCAGTTCAAGGTGGACTGGGTAACAGAGTGGGACAGAAGGGTGACTATCAGGAGAGTCCTATTTCCTGGCAGGGGTCTTGACAATGTTCTCTGTCTTCTGCCTGGATCGCAGGGACCGTTTGTGGGGTGGTTCTCATTCTGCAGGGGGTTGGGTCCTGGTGGCCTGTTGGTCCTGTGGCTGGGCCTCCTGTCCACTAGCGCCAACGGAGGTGGAAGGCTATTCCTCGGTTTGGCTTGTGTCAGGTGCCCTTTTTTGTGCTACTGAATCCCTCATGGTCTTGCCCATGTCAGCCAGCACCCCTGCAATGGTGACCAGAATGGTGTATATTTTTGTTAGGTCATCCCTGATCCCCAGGTACTGTCCCTCCTGCAGCCGCTGGGTCCCCTGCAACTTGGCCAGTACCTGGCCCATGGTGTCCTGGGAATGATGGTATGCTCCCAGGATGTTGGAGGGAGCCTCGTGGAGAGTGGGTTCCCTGGGCCCATCCTCCTCCTGTAACACAGCAATCCTCCCAGCTTCCCTGTTGTCCTGTGCCTTTGTCCCCTGAACCGTGTGCCCACTGCCACTGACCCCAGGTCCCTGATCATCCTGGGTTTGTGGGGTTGCCTGGGGTCCCTGTAGTGGTGGACACACTGCTGATTGATGTGTCCTGGGTTGTTCTAGTGGGATATATGTGAGTTGGTGGAGTGATGGGGGTGTGGGTAGTGGTAGGAGTTTGTGATGGCATGCAGGTAGGGTGGGGGGGATGAAGTAGTTAAGATTTGACTTACCAGAATCCATTCCTCCTGCTACTCCTGCCAGGCCCTCAGGATGCATGATCACCAAGACTTGCTCCTCCCATGTTGTTAGTTGTGGGGGAGGAGGTGGCGGTCCACCGCCAGTCCTCTGTACAGCAATCTGGTGTCTTGAGACACAGAATGCACCTTCCCCCGTAGGTCGTTCCACCTCTTCCTGATGTCATCCCTGGTTCTTGGGTGCTGTCCCACGGCGTTGACCCTGTCCACGATTCTCAGCCATAGCTTCATCTTCTTAGCAATGGACGTCTGCTGCACCTGTGATCCGAATAGTTGTGGCTCTACCCGGATGATTTCCTCCACCATGACCCTTAGCTCCTCCTCAGAAAACCTGGGGTGTCTTTGGGGTGCCATGGATGTGGTGTGAGTGATATGTGTGAGGATGTGTGAGGTGATGTGTGGGGTGATGTGTTGCTGTGTGTGCTGTGATGTGCGTGAATGGTGTATGGGTGATGGTGTCCTGTGCCTCTGATTGAGTGGGTGCTCCTGGCTTGTCTCTCTCAGTTAGCTATATTTTTTTTTGTTGAAAGGGGTTATGAGTATTGTGGGTGTGTGTTTTATAGTATTGTGGATGTGTAGGTGTGGTGTGTGTATGTGTGTCAGGTGTGTGTATTTTGAATTGTCCAATGTGATGTAGTTTTGTATGTGTGTGTGTATTTTGAGCGCAGCAGTGTGTACCGCCAATGGTTTCCGCGGTTGAAAGACCGCCGTGTTGATTTGTGGGTCGTGATACTATGGGCGTGTTCCTGTTGGTGTAATGGTGTGGGTTTTGCTATCACCATTTTATCACTCACCTTTGGTCTGGCGGACATGCGTGGGTGTCTGTATTGTGGCGGTATTCTATGTGTGGGTCATAATACCCGTGGCGGATTACCGCCCCGGTCACGATATGTTGGCGGCCGTCACCCTAAAAGCCTCACCCAGACAACACCAGCCCCCCCCACTACTGAGACAGTTACTCCACTTGTTACCCAATGCCCACAGACCTGTGTCCCCAGGACACATCAATCAACAGTGTTCCCATCTGTACAGGGACCGGAGTCAACACCTACCAGGCAAGACAATGAAGGGCCTGGTGTAAGTGGGAGTGGGCACACTGTTCCGGGTACACATACACAGGGGGCTAGGGCCAATGGGATGTCATCTGTGGGCTAAGGAGTGGGGCAATCCAGGGAAATGACTGGCCAGGAGGCACTATCACAAATCCTGGGAGCATACAAACATTTCCAGGACAGGATGGGCCAGGTGTTGATCACTTTTCAGTAGAACCAGAGGCTGCAGAGGGAACATCACCAGGAGTACATGCAGCAGTGACAGGCCCACAATGCCACCATGGCCTCCATTGCAGGGGGGCTTTGAGAAATCACCACCATTCTGCATGTGTCATCCACCCATCAGCAGGCCCTTCCACTAGCCAGAGTCATGCCCAGCCCTCTACGTCTGCTGAAGCTAGTGGACTGGAGTCCCTGCCAGAAGACTCACAGGCCACCAGCACCCCTTCCTCTTTAGCTGAGGAACCCCCGCAAAAGTTTCCTGTGAGCTACACATCCTTCAGACACTGTAGCCATAACCAAGACCACTGCCAGGAAGTGATCCTCTCCTAACATGTCTCCCTTGTGTGCCACTGACATAGCTTGTTGACTTTGGACTGCCATTGCTCCATGTTCATATCGCCCATGGATACTGAACCTGGGCTACCAACTGCTTGGGCCACTACACTGAAGACTTCATCCACCATCAGCTCACTCTTTTACAATATCCCTTACTTTTTGTATTACACACAGCAAATGTATTTATGCTTTTACTTAATCACTATGCAATATATGTACTACTATGTGACAGTGTAAATATTACTGAACATCAGTTTTCAACCAAAGTAGTGTCCGCTTGTTGTAATCTTTCTCAGTGTAAGTGCTTGCTACCATTCACCATCTATCAGACAGCAGTCAGCAGCTATTCCATGAGTACACAGTAGTGACCACTGCAATATCTGTAAAAAGGGTAAAACATCCATGGCATACACATTGGAAGTAGATTTTTGTCAAACAACATAATCCTGTGTCATATACCATACTAGATTTTCAGGCCTCATGTCCTACAAATACAGCATTCTAATGAACTTTCAGCAATACTACACACATCACACAATGTCAATAATGGCCTTAGAACACACACCAGGAATAGAGCCATGCCATGTTGCCTTTATGGCACACTCTCCTGCATGGCATCCAGTGCTGGGGAAACTGTCAGGGAGACCCTAATCACAGAAGGGAAGTGTGAGGCCATCAGTACAGCCATAACACTACCAACCGCACTTCCTAACTGCAGAGGAATTCTGAGTCAAAAGTGTGAGTTGGCCAAACCAATCTGAGCAAACATACAGTTGAAACATAGCAAAGACAATAGTAAAGTAACACCATATCTCTCGCTTGTACCACTAACCACACTGAGATGACTGAGGCAGAGCAAACCACATACTATTGAAGTGAATATAAGAACTGCCACAATGCACTTTATGAGGTAATTGTAATAAACGCGACCACAAACCTACCTGACTGTCATTGGAAGTACTGCTGAATATGCTGAGTCCTGGTGTCCACATCATCCTCCTCCCTATCTTCATCACTGTCTTCTGTTCCCTCTGCCGCCACCGGTGCATTCGATCCCCCCTCCTCTTCTTCTTCTGAGGGCCAAATTGTGCAGCATGCAACAGGTCATGACTGTCTGGCAGACCTTATCAGGGGAGTAGACCAGGGATCTACTGGACATGTGCAGACACCAAAATATTGCTTTAGGAAGGCCAAATCTAGTTTCTATCACTCTTCTGGCCCTTCAATGTGCCTCATTGTAGTGATTGTCAACCTCTGTCCTCGGATTCCCCACCGGTGTCAACAGCCAGGATGGGTTAGGGTAGTCTGGGAATAGTGAAATACTACATAGCATATGTACAATCATAAACAGGAAAAGGGAAAGGATAGATGCTGAGACAGACAGTGAAAACAAACATCATACCCACCAATGAGCCAACCTCTCCCTGTCTGTAGTTGTGCCATCAGGTGTGGGACAATGCTGTTCCTCATAATGTAGGCATCATGCACATATCCAGGGAACTTGGCAGCAACTTGTGAGATATACTGATCAGCGAGGGCACATCATCTGAACATTAATAGAATGAAAACTGTTTCTGTTTCTGTATACCTGCTCATTTATCCTGGGAGGCACCAAAACAATATGGGTACCGTCAATGGCCCCAATTACATGTGAATTGTGTCCCATTGCATAAAATTCTGCTTTAACTGTGGCCAATTCTGCTCCATGTGGGAATTTGATTTAGCTATCAATGTGTTTGAGCAAGGTAGATAAAACATCATTCAACACTAAACTGAACATTGGTTGAGACATACCTGCTGCCAAGGACAGTGTCACCTGAAATGACTCAGTGACCAAAAAGTGGAGCACTAAAAGCACCTGTACAGTTGTAAGAACTGCATTTCGATGATGATTAGCAGGCATGAGATCGGGTTGTAATTGTGCACACTATTCAGACGATAGGTGAGCAGTAGATGTCATTCTTCCATTGTAGCCAGGACAGCTAGGGGTCGTTACAAGGGTGCATACCTACACCTACACATTGATTGGTATTTACACATAGCAAACAACACAAGTGTAACAAAGAAAATACATTTTGAGCAACCATTTTATCAATCAAGGCTGAAATATCAAACTCACAGGCAACCTATATGCCATCTTTGCTCTGGTTGCTCCTACATACTGATGGACACCTAATACAATCCCCTTTCACTATATTGTATTTCTACAGCATAAATGTACAATGAATGGAGACATGTTGAAGATATGAGTCGGGAAACCATATTGTACACCTAGGTCTGACAGTTTGGAGCAGGGCATTGATTAAATACAAATGGTGTAAGGCGTTATCATTGCAGATGAGTAACTTCATAATGTGTAGGGCCTGGCATGTAGTGTGCCAAAAAGAGCTATGACACACATACAATTGGGTGCAATGATAAATAATGGTGTAAAATGGCATCCGCCTGTCCTGCATGCAGAGGACAGATGGAAGTGACCTCACTCCGCCAGCGTTATTCATCATGGTGGTGGGCGGTCAGAACGGATGTGCAACTCCGCATTGGAAAACATTGATGTCTGTGGGGAACAGGGGGCAATAAAGATCACTGCCACGGCTGTGATCGACATTTTCTTAAAGCCATTTCACTTGACTCCTGACTGTCCAGTTCTTAAACCCTCCACTGCATGTGCTGCTGTTTCCTTTATCTGGAAGCCACTATAGCACATTCTACAGGGGATTTGGCCCCAGCCTTCACACCAAAAGAACTTGGGAAGCTTGTGGGTGGGGTCGTACCCCTGTGTGGATAATTGTATGGGTCTCCAGATAGGTAGGTAAGCACATTTTTGTATAATAGATGCAACATGGTTGTATGTAGTTGCTTGTGTGTGCATGCAGTATGTCCTTTTGAGAGTGTTGTGTTGTGCAACCTTTATGTGCACAGAGGGACGTGTCATGTGTAGCATGACTGTGATATGTATACAGTAGGTAGTTTATTGCTGGAACTGATTGAGGAGTCTATATAAATGTGTTGTTATCTCTGTGCCTCCCATACAGGTCAGCGCCCATCAAAAGAAGGGATTGTTGCGAGCCATCGCCAAGGAAGTGCATCCCCTGGGAGCCCATAGCCAGCAGAGCACCCACTGCGGAAAGCGGGTTTACATGGTTTAGTGTGTACTGACAGTCTGCTGCTGTATCAGTAGTGTTGTTGATGAAGGATGGAAGGGGCTTCAAATTGGATGGTCTCTTGTTGTAAATAGCCAATTGTGTGGTCTGGTGTTTGGCACAGCTTACTGTATATTGCTTGTGCATTGTTGGAAAGTGTGGCTCATATGTGAAATAAGTGTTGTAATTGACCCTATGCTTCTTTTCTTTCTCCCTCCCCCTCCCCCTATGTCTTCTTCTGTCCTTGTGTGCATAAGCATCATCAGGCGAAGGAGAAGGGGCACTGGTGAGTGGGGAGGCTGCAGCCCACAGGACTCAGGAGGCTGAGTACACTGACGCCAAGGGGACCAGTGGGTTGGAAGGTGGATGGAGCACCACGGGGAGACAGGATCTGCTACATGTGACTCTGATTCCTCCTACTTTGGAAGCTCCCTGGTGGTGGCGGACCCCTCTGGTACTACCCCAGCAACTACATTGTTTGCCACCCCCCCTTACCAGCACTACCCTCCCTGTAGCTCCCGACTGAGTTTCCCATGCCCGCTCACCTAAGAGGGTGGGCATCTTCTTTGCCGCAGGCACCTCTGCCCCAGTCAGCCCTGCTGCCCTCAATGAGTAGGCTAGTGCCCTCCTGAAATCCATCTCTGTGAGGCAGCTAACCAGGTGAATGGCATCCAGGGGCTGGAATCCCAGATGCAGAAAAAGCAATGTCTACCGGGAGGGCATTCATTTTGCATTGGCTGGCCTACAGAAATTGTTTCAGGCTCTGGCCTCCTCTTTGATGGCAGCCAGTGTCCCTAATCCTTCCTCCCTCCAGCCGCCAGTGCCCAGTCCCAGAGCCCTCTCCCCCCACCCATCCCAAGTACACCATCAGACCTGCATGCACCAAAGACAACAGACAAGATGCAGAAACTCAAACACAAGCACCACAGGTCACATCACAAGCATACACATACCCAACATCACAGCAGCCACTGCCTCAAATGTCTCCACCACCACCTCCTGCCGCACAGTCGCATCACCATTCACACCTCCCAGCACTGCATCCTGACTCCCAGATCCGGCCACAAGTTCAGCCTTGCCAACAATTACCACCACAGCAGACATGCACCCCATATACCACATCTGCACTGACCACCACCACCATCACACCCACATGCAGCACACCCACCTTACTTGCAGACACCACCTCAATATACATTCACACAACCTGCCTGTCTTCTCCCAGCCTCTCTTTCTCTTCTCCTTCCAAGACACATAAACACCTCCACTCACCCACCCAGCAGTCATCCACCTCACACATGCACACTTTGCATCCACCTACATCCAAGTCCAGCACACCTACATGTCCTACAACCACTCCCTCTACCTCCACTCCCAAACCTGTTCCCACAATCTGCCCCACTGTTTCTAAAAAACTTTTCCTTGCCTGCCTTGACCTGTTCCCTTCTCCAACCTAACCCAGTATTGTCCCTAAGTGTCACGTTCCCCTCCTCCATCCCAGTCCCTCCAGTTCACAGGCCTCACATGGCCCCCATAGTGTTTCCCATATCCCTACCCCAGACGAAAATCTTCCCTCTAAGTCAAAGATTATACCCACTCCCACCCACGCTCCAAAACTAAGCCCGCCATCTAAACCTAGGCCCAAACCCCCACCCCCTCCTAAACCAAAGCCCAATAACCCCCTTCCAAACCTAAACCCCCGCAACCACCCCTACCCCACTGACCCCTGGGGTACCTGCCTGCCCTATTGATGTCCCTGCCTAGCGGAGGCGATGAGGCTGTCAGGAGTCAAGTTGGGGCAACATCATGCCCATGTATGCATACTGCACCAGTTGGACTGGCAAATGGCCCATTATTGAAAACAGTTTTATATTTCATTCATATCCTTCTCACCTTCTAATACATCTGCCCAACTGAAAACGTTGGTGTTGATTTCAGTTATTTGTCTGGTCTTTCATTTTGTGAGCTTATGTCAGTTCTGTTTTTTTGTAGCCTTTTTTATCCATGTTTATGCCGTGTGTTGGGAGTGGTATGTGAGTTTTGGTTGTGCCTGTCTGTGATTTGTGTGTGCTAGTGTGTTTGTGGCTGTGTGTGTATCGGGATGGGTGTTGGTGTACGTGTGTATGTTTGTGTCTCAGATCATGTCAGCTGTGTGTGTTGCATGTGAGTGTGTAACTCTCCCTTTCCCTCCCTTGTCTGCTAGACGGCTGTACTAACGGTTGTCGTCTTCGTATTCCTCGCTTTTCCTATACTTGGTTTGCATAGTAGACCATTGGGAAGACTTCCAGTATTGGTTTCATGTCGGCCGCTGACTCGTCCATGTCCCTGGAGGTGAGTATCACCTTATATACTATTCATTTCTGCCAGGCTTTTCGCGACAGTCAGTCCACCCCGGAAATCGTGGCGGGCTGCTGCCTGGTAATATGGTAGACAATTAAATGCCTTCCGCTTGCCTGGGGAAGGCAACCGCCATTGGCGGTGGTCGACCACACTGGTGGTAGTGGAGGTGATGTGGCTGTATTTGGGTCGGTGACCACCAAACTCATAATGACTGCCATTATTTCTAAATACCATATGAAATAATAAATTGTAAAGGTAATTTTGAAGGTAAGTGAGATAGATTTTTGCAAAATACTGCTCACTTATCTTGATCTATTGTTGTAGGTGATAATAAGTGTCAATGCTCCTATAACCTGGGTGTCCTCATCCCTTCTTGGGCCAAATAAAGCCTGATCCCTACTTTTTTCACATACTCTTTGGATTGCTTTCTTCAGCACAGAGTCAGGATACACATGTTCCTTAAAACTAGTCACAATAATCTCCTATTCTATCAGAAAATCTTCTAGAGTGCTAAAGTTACATTTCGCTCTTATAGGGTCCCTCTAAGGGATGCTCAATTTCAAGGAACAATGGTGATTGCACTGGGCATGTAACAGGCTATTGCCTGCTGTTGGTTTGAAGGTATAACATGGGCACCAATTTGTCCCCTGACACTTCTATAGAAACATCCAGGAAATCAACACTCTCTTTGCTAATGTTGCATGTAAATTTTATGTTACATGTACATTTTAGGTTTAATTTATTATGGTTTAGTTGGTTCACAAAATCGCTTGGTGGGAACAAAAAAGTCCCTCCCCTTTTATCTTTTGGCTGCTGGTCATATTTTGGTGAAACATTGAGATCCATGCACTGGTTCTAACTTGCTAATATCCTGCAACATTAGCAACTAAACAATTTCTTGACCCCCCTTTCAGTGTATTTCCCTTTTCTGATTTGTGTGAAATTCCAGGCATGAAGAATAAGCAAAACTTGATAAGTGGTGACAAGTTTTGTACAGATCCATGATATTGTGACACAGCTATTAGCAAATCAAAGATTTTTTTATCCACCCTTTGAAATTTCCCTCTCCCTCCTTCCTGTCAGATCCGCATAAAATCTTAAATTCCTGAACAGATTTTAACATTCGAACCGCTTGCCAACTTTCATGTAGATTGTTTAAACAGTGCAAAACTTATAGCACATGAACCTGATTTGCTTCCCCCTTCAGACTTAGTCCCTCTTCCATGGATCAGCAGGATCTTTGGCACACCAGCAGACAATTTGAAAATGCTAACAGCCTTCTAAATTTCACATGGCATAATCAAAGCACAGCAATTAGGACATTTTTGTCCCCCCACTTAACTGTGTCCACATTGACAGATCTACACTAACTTGAAAATACAAAGAGGAAACTAATCATGATAAATGTTAACTAACCATCATGCAAATTTGACATACAACGTTAAAGTTATAGTTGATTTAAAACTTCCTTTCCAACAGTGATGGTATCCTCATTTCATAGCTCCTCGATGCACGCTCAACACATTTTTCAAATTCTAACATCTCAAAAACTACCAAACCAAGCAAATCAAAAGCAAACTTTAATTCTGCTTTCATACCATGTTTGGTATAATTCTGTTTAGACATGGTTGCTTTTTTTTATGGGAGCTAAAATGTGAAGTGCACATTTTTGTAAACTGCTCTTAACTATTTTTGTACAGTTATAAATTTGGCATGCCAAACCTTACCAAGTTCCAGCAGCATGTGCAAAGTTTGATGTTGATTCATCTAACTGTTGCAAAGTTATTATCAATCGAAAACATACATTTTCATTGTAATCTATTTTCATTGAAAGAAATTAATTAAAAATGAAATTATATTTAGAACACATACTTGAGAACCCGAAGTTCCTTACAAAAATTAAACTGTGTTATGGTTAAGTCATATAACTTTTTATAATTGACATTTACAATTCTGAAATTCACTCAAAAACCAAAGGTTACTACGATGTATATAAAAAAAAAAACTCAGACATTTACTGAAAAGTTAAAGTGGAATGACACTTACTAATCAAAATTCCAAAAAGTTGAAATTCACCCATTGTGGCTAGGTACAGACCATTTTCACGAAATGCTCATGACCTCGTCACTGAAAGCATCTCCAATCACATCACTGATGTGTCTAGGGGCCACAAATACGTACCTTTTTTCTTGTCGCAAATGGCCCAATTCACAGAAAAAAAGCATTTTGGTATGTACAGACCCATTTTTGCGAGTCGGTAATCTATTTACCGAATTGTAAAAAGGGTGTGTGAGTCACAGTCCAATGTATGATTGTTTTGTGACCGCAAATGTGGTCACAAAACAATCGCAGTTAGCAACAGTCTCAAATTGGTGCTAACCCATTCGCAAAAGGAAATGGGTCCCCAGGGGGCCCCTTCCCCTATGTGAACGCATGCAGAAAAAAGAATTCATAGCCGGCAGTGGTCCCATGAACCACTGCCTGCTCTGAAAAAATGATAAGAAAATGTTTCAGTTTTGTTTTCGAAATACATTCCGTTTTCCTTTAAGGAAAACAGACTGCATTTAAAAAAACAAAATACAACTTTATTTAAAAGCAGTCACAGACATGGTGGTCTGCTGACCCTAGCAGACCACCAGCTCTGTGAGTGTCGCATTCCCAATGGGGGTGCCAAATTGCGACCTACCTCATGACTATTCATGAGGTAGGTAATTTGTGTCCCCATTGCGAATCGCAAACAGTGTCATTGACACTGTTGTACATCAGGTTTTGTGACTCTCAAATTGCGAGTCGCTAAGTCTTGCAATTTGCGAGTCGCAAAACCTGATCTTCGTACATGTGGCCCTACATGCTTACCAACACTAGTCAGAGTTGCACTTATCTTTGAATTTGTTTTCCTTCATTATTAGCATTACTAGAAAAATCCCAAAAAGTTGAAATTCACCCTTTGGGGCTAGGTACAGACCATTTTCATAAAATGCTCATGACCTCCTCACTGAAGGCATCTCAAATCACATCCTTGATGACATCACGGATGTGTCTAGATGCTTACCAACTCTAGTCAGAGTTGCACTTATCTTTGAATTTTTTTTTTCATGCATTACTAGAAGACCCCAATCCCCACTGATCTACATTGGCTCAGAGGCATCTTCAAAGTTTCAGGGTTTAGCTCCAAGGAAAGTTGAGCCCTGTGATATGGAGTTTAGCTATCTACCTAGCAACATGTTTCTTTTCTTTCGGCCATACACCGATCAATTTACAGGTCTATCTTAATAAAAGGGTGAATAAATGTAAACCTTGGTACAATGAATGTCAGAGCATTCTACTACTCCGCCTTAAAGCTGTGGTAAATTCAGTCAATTTATTTATGTTCTAAGAGCCTCAGCTGGTAATATCAGTTCATTTAGCGGCTCTAGAAAGTCTTGTTAGATATCCAGTATTTTGTTCTCAATGCTGGAGGGCTTGGTCTATGTTGAAATATGCTCATACAGGTGACACCTATGTACATTAATTTAAGGATTTTTCCCCTGTGTTGCATCAATCACAACATACAAAATAAATCACAGGTTCGTGTTACTACACTTTGCACTAAGTGGTGACAAATTTTCATTGTCTAACATCATGTTTATGGCTTTCATGAGTGATCTTCTGCATTGATATATATGATTACATTTCAGATGCAAGTACAAAAATGTGTGCTTATCCAGGTGCCTTGGCCACCAAATGTGTTGAAGATCTCTTTGCTACTTCATAGTACCTCTGTAACTGGTCTACCTGGCATGTAATAAGAAATCTCTCAGCATGACCAACTGTGTGACAGTAGATAATATTAGTATGGATTATACCATTTGGCACGTGATCTGATTTGATCCATACAGCCCTGGGGCAGACTAACCTTTAAACTTCTTACCCCATTACAGATCCTAAGGGCATCATGCTGGAAGATAGTATTAATGAAGCTAACACTTTACATTTAAGCGGTCATTAGAGTCAATAAAGAAAGAGCTATAGTTGCATCAGCAATGTTGTGCTTTTTTTGTGTTGCAGTTTCTGGCTACGATTACTAAAGGTATAAATAGAAACAAATTATTGGGCCGCCTACCAGACTGTTCTGAAACAACAAGATGTAAATTCAAACACACCCATCTCAAACCACACACAGTTCTGAGGGTCATGGATGATGAATGTTAAGAGCAACCTCAGGACGGATGTTGCAGGTGGAAGGAAGATGTTGCAATTGGGTTCTGCCCATTCAGTAAGCTCAGATTGTTTTTTTGGCCTTTTTGTTCACCTGGTTGTGGACTTTGTACTGTTGGTGAGTCTCCCTACTGGTGTCTCACCCATGTTAATCAAATGGCAAACTGACTGCACATTTTTACTGCTGGGGGCACATGTTTACTGCTGTTTTTTTCTTCAGATAAGGCCACTGTGATGCAGCAAGTCAGTGAAATGTGTGCACACATGTGCAGGCTGCACATGGGAGAGTACTGTCATATGCAGCCCGTTAACTGCCCACAGATAGTGTGGTGCAATGGGGACTCTGCAGAGTTAGATATTCACCGGTATAGGCCTTATAAGGTTAGGCTACACGAAAAGGGAAAGTCAATGTGGTTTACTGTTTTGTCTTTAGTGACACTATATTATACACATAGGGAGAGAACTGCCTTAGAATGCAGTTATGCTTCCTTATGGCATACAGAGACCATTGGCATCTTGAATTAGGGTGTTACCTGGGAGGGAAAATCAACTATGTAACTTCCAAAATGATATCTGTACACTTTATGGGTCAACAAGAGTTTTCATATTTTTGTGGCTCAGGATCAGAGCCCAGGCCTTTTGTCACCCTGCTGTGCCCAGTTAATTACATTTCTCTCCAGCAGCAGGAACAAAGGTTGCCACACACAAAAAGAGTCTTTACAGTACTTCTCTCAGCTCCTGAGGAGAAACGTTGTGGGGTGAATTGATCTACATCAATTACTATGCTCTTACTGAACAAAGGAGAGTGCCCAGACAACTGGAGCAAACCCAGGCACTTTTGGTGTGCAAGGTCCTGGCAGAGATATCGGTGAGGGAGTGAGTTGAGCCCCCATGAGCAGATGTGACCAATGGCTCCTGGATGATGTCATTTTGGACTGTTCCATCATGCTGTGCAAAAGTGTTGGGGCAGGGATGGAGAGGTGATGTGGGTCACTAGAAATGGATATTGTGCCTAACTTCTGGAAGATTCTTCTCTCTGTTAGAATTGGCAGCCTTGGTGTGATTTCCCCTATGTTAATGCCCTCTGGCCTATTTTTCTGATTCATGTTTGCTGGCTTTTAGGATTTGGTGCACTTTGCTGACCTGTGCTCAAGTGTAGGTGCTTTGTACTCTGAGCATGGTAACATTGGCTTCTCCACAACTGGCATGCTTAATTTACTTGTAAGTCCCTAGTAAAGTGCACTATATGTGCCCAGGGCTTGCAAACTAAATGCTTCTAGTAGGCCTAAAGTACTGATTGTACCACCCACCAAAGTAGCCTTTCAAACTTGTCTCAGATCTGCCACTGCAGTTTTGAACTGCCATTTTGGCCTGTCAAGTGCACCAATTTCTGTTTAAAAAGTTGGTCATGTACTTTTAAGTTTAACATTTCCAGATAGTTAAAACTCTCAAATTTGTTTTCCACTATTGCAAGGCCTATCTCTCCCATGGGGCAACATTGGGGTTACCTTAAGACATCTTTTAAGTGTTATTTAGAATTGGGAAAAAATAGAAATATGGAGTTTGGTGTCTCTGGACTTGCAGTGTAAAAACACAACTCATGGTAAAGTTGGATTTTAAATTGTAAATCTGAAAATGCCACTTTTAGATAGTTGACATTTATCTTACTTTAACACTTCTATGCCTCTGCCTGTCTCTGAATACATGTCTGGGGTTGTTGAGAGCTGGAAAGTATGCATTCCCTCCAAAATGTCACACACAAAGGAAGCTTGGGTGTAACATTTGCATCCTGATGGCCCGTCACCAGGCTGATGGGCTTTCCTGGGCTAGATGGGTGGGAGTAGCTGACATTTACTCCTGAATATAGCTGTGCATCTCCCCACACAAAGTGCTACATAACCCCTGTATAGTATCTTGAGTCAGAGAAGGGAAGGGCAGGGACCCTGTGATCTTCAAAGGCTTCCTTTGAAGTCTTCACCACTTTAAAGACACATTTGGGTATAAGTACTGGACCCCAAACCTCAGCAAATCAGATCTCTACTGGAATCAAGGACACTCTGCCAGGACTGCTGTGCTGCCAGGAGGGACTGCCACTCTGCAACTACATTGCTGTGTCGGCCTACTGCTTGCTATGCTGCAGGAGGGACTGCCACCTTGTTGTGTTGGCCTGCTGCCTGTTGCTTCTTGCCTGCAGTGAGAAGGACTGGACTTACTCTCCACTTCCTTGAACCCAAGAATCTCCAAGGGCTTGTTGGCTTACCCCTGCTCTTCTGCAGTCCCAGGGACATCAACGACTGCTTGCAACTCTCCTGGTGCTGCTGGTCTCTGCCATCTGTGAGTCCTACCTTTACATGAGGTGACCCCTCCAGTCCTGGGTCTCAGAAGTGGGTTCAGACGCTAAAACCACAAAAAAGCAATGCATTGCCTTGAGTGCAGCAGAAAAATTAACGCATTGCATCCCAGCTGACGATCCATCAGCTGCCTGACGACAGCAGATTCATAGGCTGCGCGGCCCAATGACGGCACATCACATTCACTTTCCTGGAGTCCAACAGTGACATAGTGCCCTGAGTGCGGGCAGGAAAACCAGCATATCTTGCCTTAGCCGATGATGGTTTACTCCTCCAAAGGTAGTGTTGCAGGAAAACCTGTGTGGGTTTTGTAGCTGGCCTACCCTCCTTTGTGGTAGGCCTGGATTTTGACTTTCCACCAGTCTCTTGTGACCTCAAGTAACCTTTTGACCGCTAATGACTTCTAAGTACTGTTTTCACAATTAATCTTTAAAAATTCATATCTCAACTTTTACTTATTGGATTTTTGCAATTGTGGTCTTGTTTTATTCAGATAAATATTATCTATTTTACTAAACATATGTTGAGTCTTTCAGTGGTGTCATTCACTGTGTTACTGTAATTAAGTGTTGCACAAATACTGTACACATTTCCACTTAAGTTAAGCCTGTCTGCTCTGTGCCAAACTACCATGGGGTGAGCACAGACTAATTTAGGGTGTGTAACTGACGTACCCTGACTAGGATTGTGGTCCCTACTTGGACAGGGTGCATACCTCTGCCAACTAGAGACCCAGTTTCTAACCCTCCCCTTTAAAAACTCCTGCACAAGGGAGTGACTCTCTCTTGCCTGTGGATTTTTCTACACTTCAATGCTGGATCATGGGACTGCTAAAGAGAACTGGAAGGTGAACCCCTTGCTACCGCTCAGGACTAAGGACTCTGCCCACTTGACTCTAGGGCCAGTGAGTTTCCCTAGGAGCCAGTGAGGTTGCCCCCTTGCGCCCTCTGAAGATCAGTTGGGGGAAAGCTCCCAGAAACCAAGATCAGGAGGTGATGTGGTACAGGGATTAAGTAGAACCAGCTCCTTAAGTATTGCACCACGTTAGAGGAGAGACGGGGTGCTGCAACTGCACCTTGTGGCTAGAGCTTGCCACCAGGAGGTAAAATTAGCCCAGTATTGTCCAATGCAGCCCAAGGGGACTGACATTTCTAAGCTAGGCAACCTTTTTCTGCTTTGGAGTGTGTGGGGTTCTGCTGCCCAGCTGGAAAAATTCCCCTGGGGATGGGCAGGTGTCCAGGGGATGACGTGAGAAAAACATATCAACAAATATGGATGGGGAGCATGTGTGGGGCCCCCTCTCTCATCCTAGCTCCTCTCCCAGGGACCCCATTCCCCAGTCGCTTGCCTGTTTTAGGGACCCACGACTGCCAGAAAAGAGCAGGGAAGAGCTGTCACACTTCCCTGCATTCAGAGGAGGGGCCCAGAACCCAACCCCTGGACCCTGGCATGCAAAATGGTATTTGATGATTTTTACATATTTTTCTCAGCTTTCTTTCTTTCTAGGAAAATGAGAAATGGGCTGCTTGTTTAGTTAGCACTTGCACCGCATGTAATCTGTACATTCTGTCCAAGGTTAAAGAACACTGTACACAATATGCTAATTTTTGTTGCACACTCAGGAGACAGCTTGACAACTAGACACAGCATTGTATCGGAACAGTACTTCCAAAACAGCGTGGTTCATTATATAAATGGTACACTGGCCCAGAGGGGACAGAGGGCATACTGGCCATAACTATCCTGGGATGCATGCTGTTGGACATGCAGCTTAGCTGGTGCTGATCTACCAGCCTCCTGAGAGGATTGCCATCTACATCACAGTCCAACTCCAACTCCAACTCCAACTTCTGACACTGTTCTAGGTATGGGATTGTGGCTAAACCCTTCAAACAGGCCAGACAGAAGGGTACACCTGCTAAGCTCCGAACATAGATATAGGGTTAGGTAGGAGCCTCTAGAACATCTAGAACTACATAAACTATGGATGGATTGTTTATATTCTTCATCATGCTTGTAATGCTGATTACCTTGCTTTGTTTCATCTGTAAAATTATCACAGCTCGCTCTTTGTATGCCAGATTGCGATTGTTTCAAATAGTGTTCTGAAAACATATCACACAGCTTTTGTGTCTCACCTTTGGCATGCATGAGTAGCAACACGAAATGGCTAAGGAGTCAGGCTGGCAGTTAATAATGGTGTGGATGATGTGGATGGACTCAGTATCTCATGATCTGCCATTCTGCTGCCCTAAATGCACAATCCTAGTCTCTGAGTAGGAACGGCTTAACACCCCCGAGCGTGGCTGGCCTGTTTCGCCCTCTGTGCCAGTGATGGGGGGAGTGGGAGGCTGCCACATGCTACAGAGCCTTATCTGCAGGAGAAGGCAAGGCAGAAGACTCCTTCCAGTCCGGCTGCAGCATGCTGGAGTGCTGCCCATGCAGGGAGCAAACAGGGACAGAAGAGGGTGGGCTCCCCAAGCTGTCCCCCAACATGAGGACTTTGCACGTGGGGTGTCCAGGTGGGACCTGGAACCTTGAGATACATGCTGCAGATTAAAAAACATAAAAACAAATAAAAGAAAAAGTATCTTGACTCTTCTTGCTCAGCTGAAGTGGCACTCGTGACGAGTGCCCCATAATGCCCTGGGGAGCTCGTCTGGTTTGCCAACATTTTGAGCTGTTTCTCCCCTTGTAGTAGACCCAGTTTGACAAGGTCACCACCAATGCCATCAGGGAAGCACAGCTTTGCCACCCAGTGGATTTAAGAAGTCCCCACCCTAAGTTGGGCGGACTCCAAAACATTCACCACCTCTGGACTTTCTTTACTTTTTCAAGCATTCCAAAGGCTGGAGCATTTGCACTACAGGTGGGAGTGCTGTGCTTTATAGAGGCCATGAATATGGTTACAGTCTTTATGGCTTGAAAGGCCTGAAGGTGTGCAAATAAATAGTGTGTTGAAGTGCCCTCTAGGGACCAAATGTGTGGTTGCACTACAATGTCATTGTAACATGATGACCTCTAGGGACTGTTTTTATATTTGCAGTTTTCTGGTGATATAAGTATACAAAGTACACAGGAAGGTTTTACTCATTGTAAATGCCTTATTGGTTGACAATAATGATGTGAATGAATTCTGCTCACAGTATATGTGGTTTATCAATATTACTCTGTTAATTTATGTAGGATTAAAATTCTTTAATTAATTTGAGTACAACTTTATGATTTGAACATGTGACTTGTTGCTGTTGAACCTTGGCAAAACCAATAGACTCTTTTGATATGTGTGTGTAACCCATTTGGGTGATAATCGGTGAATACCAAATATCATAATGCCATGTTCTATCTGCCAATATATATATTGTGAATCATTTCATAGTATTTAATAATGTGTGTGTAATAATTGCACTTCTCCTTTTTCTAAAGACAAAAGTACTGCCTGTACTCATTTATTGAGTGTTATTATTGCATGCCAGTGAATGGTGATTACTAGCCCAAACCACCTCCCCTGAGTAAGCCTTTGAGAGTCAAGCTCTACTAGGAGGAGCTTGGTTTCCACTACTGGGACTGTGGACCCCTTACTTGTGCAGGCTACACAGCTAATAACCCAATTTCCTACATAAGTGTATTGTGGTAAATGACATCCATGTATAGAAGTGATCAGTCAGTAATAAAGACTCACACCCAAACAGAAAGGAGGTGAGAGGCAATCTGAAATTGGAACAGAACAGTACAGGAATAATATCGCCCACAAAATTCTACAATAGGACTCAAGAGAAAAGGCCTTAGCACCAGCGGAAGAAACAATAGTCATCTAATTTGTGCATCTCTATAGAGTTTCAAGAAATGATGGAGAGGAGTAGATCACCAAGGAGGATACTCCAACTAAGGTTAGATAGAGAAAATATAGAGCTGAATTTAGAGTTTAGCAGATAAGTTAATTTGTGACAAACATGATGCATATGACATCTGTTTTGTTGCAGGTACATTATTCCCTGTGGGATCTGACAAATGGAATAGGTTCCTTTACATGGGCAGTGTTTGGATAAAATACTTAGGCCCATATTTATACTTTTTGACGCAAAACTGCGCCGGCAAAGTTTTGCGTCAAAAATATTACCGCCGGCTAATGCCATTTCTGTGCGCCGTGCGGGTGTCAAATTTATACTTTGATGCACGGCGGCGCAAACCACAGGTGTAAGTCATTTTTTTTTCTGCACACCGCAGCATCAAGTCGTAAAGCAAAACGGCGCTAACGTGGCGGAAAAGACTGTGGGTCGTTTTACGACACCGCACACCGGATATGCAGCGTTTTTTTGACGCAATAGCGTCAAAATTCCACGCAAACACATCCATTTCCTCAGAGGAGAGCCAAAATGAATCCCAGATGCCTGTATAGACCCCAGGAAGATGACAACAGACCAGGAATCAGTCAGAAGGACCCACACAAGACCCAGGACAGTTTTAAAAAGAAAAGAAAGTGTTGCTTCAGTACAGAGGAACAGGAAATTCTGGTGACGGAACACCAGCACCAACTGTTTGTCACCTCAAAGTTGCCAATCAGTAGGAGAGAGGCAATATGGCAACAAATTGTTGACGAGATTATCAGTGTGGCAGAAGTACGCAGAACAGTCGAGTGCAAGAAACGCTGGCATGACTGCAAGCGCAGGACCAAGGAAAAGATGGCAGGAACAGGAATGCAACACTGCAGACTGGAGGTGGGAGTCCAGCACACCAGGAGGCCCTGGACCACATGGAGGAGATGGTTGCAGCCGTCATCCCTGAGGAGATCATCACATGGATTCAAGGACAGGACAGCACAGACTACCAGGAGACAACGCACATGCAGGGTAAGTCACATGGGGAATTAAAATGCACTAATGTCAACTGTAAGCGGGGGGATACGGACCACAAAATGCTTGGCAGTCATCATATACATGGAGTGGCATGGGTAAAGGGGTATGGCATGGGGGCATGGCCTGCACAGAGAGAAGCTGGGGCACACCATTACACTACACCAACAACAGTTCCATGGGGGCATGCCAACAATGGAACAAAGGTAAAGCCACGCCAGGAGGGAAGGGCACAACGTCAAACTGACATCCCGTCACACGTCAGCCACCATACCCCCTACATTAACTAGGGCCCAATTAACAACCTCAAGCCATACCGACAACTGGAATGTAACAGTGACAACAGTTGCCATTACTACCTCTGCTGTGTGTGCTGGTCAAGTAGCCAATGGCAGTAACGTCCCCATGGATCATACACACCTAAATTAGTGGGTTGAGGATGACAACTTCAACAATCCCCTGAAACAAGACAAAGGCTCCAGTCCTGTCAAATGTGAATGCCCATAGTTGCCGCAAACATCAGCCAATGTCATCAACAGTAGGAGCTACACAGCACTAAGGACACACCCATGCTGCATATGCCAGGGTCCATCCTGTACCTGGGTCACAATGCAACATTCCAAATGTCATACTGCTCAGACAACAGAATTGAGGGGGAGGACACATGTAACTGGTCACTGACATACACCTGCACAGTCAGAGGAGGAAATAGGACACTGCTATGGCAACAAATTGTTGACAAGATTAACAGTGTGGCAGAAGTACGCAGAACAGTCATCGAGTGCAAGAAACGCTGGCATGACTGCAAGAGCAGGACCAAGGAAAAGATGGCCAGGAACAGGAAGGCAGCACTGCAGACTGGAGGTGGGAGTCCAAAACACCAGGGGGCTCTGGACCACATGGAGGAGATGGTCGCAGCCATCATTCCTGAGAAGATTGTCACAGGGATTCAAGGACAGGACAGCGCAGACTACCAGGAGACAACACACGTGCAGGGTAAGTTGCATGGGGAATAAAAATGCACTAATGTCAACTGTAAGCGGGGGGGATACCGACCACAAAATGCATGGAAGTCATCATATACATGGAGTGGCATGGGTAAAGAGGTATGGCATGGGGGCATGGCCTGCACAGAGAGAAGCTGGGGCACACCATTACACTACACCAACAACAGTCCCATGGGGGCATGCTGCCATGCCAATGATGGAACAAAGGTAAAGCCACGCCAGGAGGGAAGGGCACAACGTCAAACTGACATCCCGGCACACGTCAGCCACTATACCCCCTACATTATCTAGGTCCCAATTAACAACCTCTAGCCATACCAACAACTGGAATGTAACAGTGACAACAGTTGCCACTACCACCTCTGCTGTGTGTGCTGGTCAAGTAGCCAATGGCAGTAACGTCCCCATGGATCATACACACCTAAATTAGTGGGTTAAGGATGACAACTTCAACAATCCCCTGAACAAGACAAAGGCTCCAGTCCTGTCAAATGTGAATGCCCATAGTTGCCGCAAACATCAGCCAATGTCATCAACAGTAGGAGCTACACAGCACTAAGGACGCACCCATGCTTCATATGCCAGGGTCCATCCTGTGCCTGGGTCACAATGCAACATCCCAAATAGCATACTGCTCAGACAACAGCATTGAGGGGGAGGACACATGTAACTGGTCACTGAAATACACCTCCACAGTCAGAGGGGGAAATAGGACACTGCTACGACTATCAGGGCAATCCAATCACCACACATTCCCCAACATCAGCTGTACACATTACCAGTGCTAACATCCAACGCTATGCATAGGATACGCTACATGTCAACTGCATATAAGTGGATGTGAAAGATCAGAGACTGGGGCAGGTACAGATTGTCAAGTGTGCTGCTAGTGCCATCAGAGCACCCACAGCCAGTGAAAGGCCTCACCATGAGAATGGATGTAGACGGAGGCTTGAGTAGGACAAGAAGGTCGCAATTCAATATTTGCCATAAAACAACACTAGAGGAGATGATGCCGACAAGTCTAATAACTTACCATAATATATGTGACATGCAGGTGGGCCATAGGCCTGGGAGAATGCCCATCTGAAAGACTGGAGCAATTAACAGGAAATAAGATCACAATGTGAATTCATCACAAGGCAGACATGTCACATCACAAATGCCACAACACAGACACACTAATTGTACCCTATTTCATTGCAGAGGATGATGGATCTCTTGTGGATATGCCTGTCCAGTAATACCCTGATGACATGGATGACGAGTTGACAAACATCAGCCAACAGACCATCCAAGATGTCCTTGGAACCCTCCAGACCCCACCTTCAGTCACAAGGAGGAGCTCAGAACAAGCAGCCATCACAGAGGACCCACCCACAACACCAATTGTAAGACCTGCCAGCTCCAATACAGCTGAGGACTAAGACGACACAGGCACCAGCTTTGAGAGAACTGTAGTCGGAGTACAGCGGAAACTGGCCAAGGAGGTGTGGGTGGGGATGCAAACTATGGCAGCCAGCCTAGAGGGGGTATGTTCGTGCATGATGTCATCTGCAGATCAGGCAGCAGCCATGCAAGCCCTAAAATCCATCCTGCAAGGACTACAACAAACTGTCAAGGAATTCACCACTGCAGTAAGGGAGTTTCCACAACACCTCGCACCCCAAACCTTCCACTGCATGCACTAATGCAATCATGACCCCCTTAGGCCCGACCTGGCTGCCTACCATCATGATGTGGCTGCTATTATTAAGAATCAGCAGATCCTCCTTGCAGCAGTACTGCCCTTAAGACCTTCACAGGTAGCAGCGACTGGGATCACAACCACCACCACCAAGAACAGAGGAGGCAACACACACATCAGAAGAAGAAGACATGGAACAGATCACCTTCACACGGAAAAGTACCCGGAAGCACTAGTCCCTGCCACATGGCCAACTATTACCAAGGTCCAGCGCTTTGTAACATGCCAGTCTTACAACAACTGTACTCAATTACTGTTCTGCAAACCACTGTTTATCTTGTCATCCTGCCCAGTGATTGTCTCTCACTTACTCATTGGCAAATCCTGTCCCTCTGCACTGTCTGACACATCTCCCCAGCATGTCAAATGCATTTTCCTTTAGCACTTGTGCAGGATCACAATGGAAGATGCCACTATAATGGACTCACAACCATGGACAATGTGCATATACCACTACAGCACTTTTCAGTAAATAGCACTTACATAACCACTTTGTCTCTGTGTATTGTGACACATCAACTGTGCAGTAGATAACTGAAATGTCCCTTCTGTCAAATAACATAGCTTGTCAATACAACTGTCCTGAAATTATGTAGTCAGATAACTTTGCACAGTGGCCTGGATTGCATCATACTCTGCCCTTCCTGAGGGTAATATCTGATGAAAAGAGAAAACACACACCATCATGCTGTGTTGGACAGAATAATGCTTCCTCCAGGGATATCTAAGTCATCAAATAGTGGCAGCAAAATGTTGTCACCATGCAATACTAACACATATAACAGTGCCCACAAATCTAAGCAAACACTCAAAAACTGCATGAATGAAGGTGTCTAAGTTTCCATCCAAATAAGTAATCATGCTGAACAGTGTCACAAATGATGTCTGTGAGTCATGAACATGATACTACAAGAGTGCTTACGACCACTCACCTTATAAGGGTTTCCTTGAACATCACACTGCAGTCAGACCTAAAACAGTTCCCCCAATACCAAATCTGGAAGCCCTGTTTGTGACTTTGAAAACATACTTATTGAAAAAAACACTTTGGGATCCATATTAACTGTGATTGGTGGTTGCAATGAATGGTGGAATCTTTGCAAGGTAGCTCTGGGGTAGCTGCCAATCTTACAGCTCAGTTGGTATTTGTTCGTAGCAGAGGACACAAATGTAATAGAACAAAATTATTGTACACTTATGGCAAGGCCCTGATCAACTAGCATTTAACACATACTGTAGAGGGTTCACTATATATTTATTAAATGGAAATAACAGAAGAGGAAACTCGGGGAAAAGTCTTACCTACCCTAATCTACCCTAACTACTCATTACCCACAACTATCCCTAACTAACCTAAGCTAAACTTATTTATCACATGTAACAAAACATTCTACACATCAACCCCCCACCCCCCTTATGAGACGGGACACATGGAGGACAACATATATTAACCTAAACACATACTATCCAATACTAAACAAATATATATTTTTTTGTATTTTGTTATATATATATATTTTTGTAAACACACAAGAACCCCAAAGTAGATCCCCACCCACCAACCCACAGACTCTAAAAGAAAAAGTAGAAATAATCAGGACCCCCCACCCCCACCCACTAACACTAACTAAACTAACAACCTATACTAACCTAACAATAAGCCCCCTAAGCCCACTAAGTATAAGAATGAGGAAAGAGGAGGGAAGGGAGGGAATTATGTCCATTTCAAAAGTCTAGAGGTTGGCCCTCTGGAGGATCCGCTTTATGGACCGCACACACCTGTTCATATGGTGAACATCCGGCCCAGGTGACAAATTTTCCATAGGACACGGTCCATTTTGCGTTGCATGTCCTGAAAATCTGCAGGGTCAACTGTAGCAGCTGGGGCGGTCTGGGTACCAGCTGACGATGTGTGTGGGTGTGTTTAGTCTATGCCTGTGGGCTGCCCTGAAGGTGTTCCACTGCTAGGGCCTGGAGCTACTGCAGACATTGTTGGGACAACAGTCCCAGCTTTGGTTGGTGCCACCTGGGTGGAAGTGGTGGTTGTGCTGGTGGTGGCTGTGGTGGGCAAAGTAGGGCCACCCTGTGGGAAAGCCCTCCCTGCTCCGGAGGCCCGTTCGTTCCTGTATCTTCGGGCCATCCGTCTGAACCCCAACTCTACCAGCAGGATATGCTGGTAGCGCATTGCCCACCTCTGGAACTCACGGATCTGGATGGGTGTCATGTTAGCAGCTGTGAAGACAAAGGCAAAAAATGACATTAGGGACTGCATTGTGTGAAATGGCACAAGAAGTAAATCAGACAGTACATCTACTGTACTTGTAACAGCTCCTATCCTCATACAGATCATTGAATGTCCCTGAGGAAGTACATGGCAGGCCAGCCTACAAAGGTCATATCACACATAGAACTTCCAAACCCTACAAGATGAGTAACAACTGGCATTAATTTGGCATCAGAGTTCTGACAGTTGTCAGCTAACAATCATGCAGCACATCCTTTGCCAATGCCTGGGCTACAAATGTCAGTGTACGGGATGGAAATCTAGGGCCACATGATCTGCAAGCTGTAAATGGACTTGCTAGTATAGTACTCATGTGCTATACCTGAGTGCGTATACTAGGTTCCTACGAAAGATTCACTGATTTACATGTCTTTGTAACATACTTGTATTATCAGTCATAGGGACACTATTCGCAAACCCAAGCCTGTGTTTGAGGGTGGGGGGGTGGAGAAACAACTAACAATTTCAAACAACATGGAGAACCAGGAAGCTATAGAAAGCTGGACATGTGTTTGGCTCTACACACACACCACAGGTAAGGTGTATCTAGAAATAGGAGACAGCAAACCATTGACCAATCCCAGCACCACACAGTCTGGAAATGCAGACCTTTGTCCACATCATATACTTCCAGTAAGGCATGACTTACAACTAACACAGAGATGCAAGAACACCCATGGCCATCATTTGCATGCACACCTATGCCATTGCACTCAAATGCCACATACTTGTAGCCCTACATGTGGAGCTACATGCTGCTAGGAAGTTCACCCTTTGGTGAATAGGGAAACAGAAGTTTGTGGGTAAGCACTTTGCAGTCCCGTTCTGGGAGAATGTGGGTCTGACAGGCAGACTAAATCTGAGATTAGTTTCAGTGCGACTCTTGTTGATACAAGTGTTCTCCACATGACTCACCCCAGTTCACATTGCGGGGCCTACACGAATGACCTAGAATCCCTAGATAAGACAATAGGATAAGCATTGGCAAACTGCAAAATGCTTAGAAAATTGAATCCCACTCAAGGAACAAGACAAATGATGGGCCAGCGCATCATACCTTGCTATGTGTTCAACACACAGGAGTCCATCACAGTTCACCAGCAAACACAACAAGTAACAGACATATCAACACTTACTGGAGTTGTCGGGGTCCTCAATGAAGCCACCTCGCCCACAGTGTAGGGTGCCGGTCCACCTGTAAGGCATGGAAGGAAGAAATGTGCTCAAATCTGTGCACTGACCAACAATTCCAAAGACAAAAACTATGGGGGTGATTCTAACCCTGGCGGTCGGTGTTAAAGCGGCGGCCAACCCGCCAACAGGCTGGCGGTAAAAAAAATGGGATTCTGAGCCTGGCGGGAACCGCCAACACAGACAGCCACCTTAACACTCCGACCGCCACGGCGGTACAAACAAACAGCGCGGCGGTCACCGCCAACAGACAGGCGGGAGACAATGTACCGCCCACACTATTCCAACTCACCAATACGCCACCTTTTCCGGGGCGGGAGCACCGCCGATAAAAACACGGCGGAAACAGACTACGGACGGGAAAACGCTCACCACTACGCACTCCAGGAGGAAGGAGGACAGCATGGAACCCGAATTAAACATCCTACCTGCTCTCGTCTACCTTCTCATCTACCACGAGTACGAAGTCCGGCGCAGACGACAACGGTGAGTACTGCACCTACGACACACGGGAGGGGGAGGACGAAAGGTCACGGGCACACACATATGCGACCCCCCCCCCCAACTATGTACTCACCAATGCAGAGCACCAAGTCACAGTGACACCACCCAAACACCCCTGAAAAATGCCAGGACGTAATCATATTTGGAATAAATATTTATGTACCACCATGAAAGATATCCACAACAAAACTAATGACATACACATCAGTGTATAACTGAAGTAACAAGTCCTGCACATCCTACGAATTCAGCATGTCCGTGGGCCAAAGTCTTGAGAAACAAGGGCAAAGCCCACACAGGAGACCAGAGTCCTTTGGAGAGAACACTGAAGGGGCATCAGATGTAAAAACTACAGGCACCTCAGGGGGAAGGGAAGGGGGGGGCACCACAGCCACATGAGTCCACGACGCCAGATCCACGAGGAGCCACCATGCCTGCCCACTGGACCATCCTGGGGAGTGCAAAGCCACAGTCTCTCAATGTCTCTACAGTGGGTGGGCTGCCCACTGGACCATCCTGGGGAGTGCAAAGCCACAGTCTCTCAATGTCTCTACAGTGGGTGGGCTGCCCACTGGACCATCCTGGGGAGTGCAAAGCCACAGTCCATCAGGTGGATGACAGTCTCCACTGGTCAAGGAGGAGGCATGGTGGGCACAGTGAACCATAAACGGTGCTTGAGATGGCGGTGCCCAGCGGAGCGGTGCTTGAGACGGCGGTGCCCAGCGGAGCGGTGCTTGAGAGGAAGGGCCCAGCGGAGCGGTGCCTCAGAGGAAGGGCCCAGCGGAGCGGTGCTTGAGAGGAAGGGCCCAGCGGAGCGGTGCTTGAGAGGAAGGGCCCAGCGGAGCGGTGCTTGAGAGGAAGGGCCCAGCGGAGCGGTGCTTGAGAGGAAGGGCCCAGCGGAGCGGTGCTTGAGACGGCGGGGCCCAGCGGAGCGGTGCTTGAGACGGCGGGGCCCAGCGGAGCGGTGCTTGAGAGGAAGGGCCCAGCGGAGCGGTGCTTGAGAGGAAGGGCCCAGCGGAGCGGTGCTTGAGACGGCGGGGCCCAGCGGAGCGGTGCTTGAGAGGAAGGGCCCAGCGGAGCGGTGCTTGAGAGGAAGGGCCCAGCGGAGCGGTGCTTGAGAGGAAGGGCCCAGCGGAGCGGTGCTTGAGACGGCGGGGCCCAGCGGAGCGGTGCTTGAGAGGAAGGGCCCAGCGGAGCGGTGCTTGACAGGAAGGGTCCAGCGGAGCGGTGCTTGAGAGGAAGGGCCCAGCGGAGCGGTGCTTGAGAGGAAGGGCCCAGCGGAGCGGTGCTTGAGACGGCGGGGCCCAGCGGAGCGGTGCTTGAGAGGAAGGGCCCAGCGGAGCGGTGCTTGAGACGGCGGGGCCCAGCGGAGCGGTGCTTGAGACGGCGGGGCCCAGCGGAGCGGTGCTTGAGAGGAAGGGCCCAGCGGAGCGGTGCTTGAGAGGAAGGGCCCAGCGGAGCGGTGCTTGAGAGGAAGGGCCCAGCGGAGCGGTGCCTCAGAGGAAGGGCCCAGCGGAGCGGTGCTTGAGAGGAAGGGCCCAGCGGAGCGGTGCTTGAGACGGCGGGGCCCAGCGGAGCGTTGCTTGAGACGGCGGGGCCCAGCGGAGCGGTGCTTGAGAGGAAGGGCCCAGTGGAGCGGTGCTTGAGAGGAAGGGCCCAGCGGAGCGGTGCTTGAGACGGCGGGGCCCAGCGGAGCGGTGCTTGAGACGGCGGGGCCCAGCGGAGCGGTGCTTGAGACGGCGGGGCCCTGTTCAGCGGTGCTCTTCTCCACGGCGGGGGCCTGTTCAGCGGTGCTCTTCTCCACGGCGGGGCCCTGTTCAGCGGTGCTCTTCTGCACCGCGGGCCCTGTTCAGCGGTGCTCTTCTCCACGGCGGGGCCCTGTTCAGCGGTGCTCTTCTGCACCGCGGGCCCTGTTCAGCGGTGCTCTTCTCCACGGCGGGGCCCTGTTCAGCTGTGCTCTTCTGCACCGCGGGCCCTGTTCAGCGGTGCTCTTCTGCACCGCGGGCCCTGTTCAGCGGTGCTCTTCTCCACGGCGGGGCCCTGTTCAGCGGTGCTCTTCTGCACCGCGGGCCCTGTTCAGCGGTGCTCTTCTCCACGGCGGGGCCCTGTTCAGCGGTGCTCTTCTCCACGGCGGGGCCCTGTTCAGCGGTGCTCTTCTGCACCGCGGGCCCTGTTCAGCGGTGCCTATCTCCACGGCGGGGCCCTGTTCAGCGGTGCTCTTCTGCACCGCGGGCCCTGTTCAGCGGTGCTCTTCTGCACCGCGGGCCCTGTTCAGCGGTGCTCTTCTCCACGGCGGGCCCTGTTCAGCGGTGCTCTTCTGCACCGCGGGCCCTGTTCAGCGGTGCTCTTCTCCACGGCGGGGCCCTGTTCAGCGGTGCTCTTCTGCACCGCGGGCCCTGTTCAGCGGTGCTCTTCTCCACGGCGGGGCCCTGTTCAGCGGTGCTCTTCTGCACCGCGGGCCCTGTTCAGCGGTGCTCTTCTGCACCGCGGGCCCTGTTCAGCGGTGCTCTTCTCCACGGCGGGGCCCTGTTCAGCGGTGCTCTTCTGCACCGCGGGCCCTGTTCAGCGGTGCCTATCTCCACGGCGGGGCCCTGTTCAGCGGTGCTCTTCTGCACCGCGGGCCCTGTTCAGCGGTGCTCTTCTCCACGGCGGGGCCCTGTTCAGCGGTGCTCATCCAGCAGGTCAAGGGAGCCAGACCTGGCCTCGACTCCCTGCTCAGTCGCCCTCGGACCGTGACGTTTCTGGACCCTTCGGGGACGGACTCCTGGCCTCCTTAGTGTCCTCCTTCTCAGCTGGGATGTGGCATGTGGGGTCCACCTTCTCCGCGCTCCTGCTGGCCTTCCGCTCCTTTGATGGGGCTCTCGGGCCCTTGCCTCCCCTAGATGGTGTCGGGGTGAAGTGGCCGCACATTGCTCCTTGGGGGCAGCCCTGTCGGTCCTCGCACGGCGGTCCTTGGTTTTGCGGGTCCTCTTGCCGGGGGGGGGGCTGGACGTGTCCTTGCTGCTGATCGAAGCTGGGCTGGTGGTGGCTGCGGTGCTCTTGGGACTCTTTGAAGATGGATGGGGGAGGTCATCGGGGGGAAAGAGGTTAAGGTTAGCCAGGAAAAGCTTTTTAGGGCCAAGGTAAAGGGTAGGAGAAGTGGAGATGGAAGTGGAGGTAGAGGAGGTGGTTGTAGGAGAGTAAGGTGTGCTGTCATTGGGTGAAGGTGCTGGTGCTGTAGGCTGTCGTGAGGTGGATGGCTGTTGGGTGGGTGGCTGCCTGCGTTTGTGTGTCTTGGAAGAGGGGGTGACAGACACAGTGGGAGAGGACACAGGGGACGTGTACATGGCAGTGGGGGTGGTGACTGCACGAGTGTGGACTGTACTGGAGGGTGAGGTGGTGATGGAAGCACTGGCTGATGTTGGGGTGCATGCAGGTGTGAGTGTAGACGTCACAGGGAGGGAGGAGGGAGACGAGGAGGAGGGGGACACAGGGGTGGCAGTGGCTGTTGGCATGTCTGCATCTGGGTGTTGCTCGGGTGAGTGTTTGCGGGATCTGTGGTGCTTGTGTTTGGATGAGCTGCTCTTGGGTGTTGAGGTGTGTGCAGGCTGGTCTGATGGTGTGGATGGGATAGGCTGAGGAACAGGAGACAGAGACAGGCTGGAGGCAGTCAGAAGAGGGAGGCTGGAAACAGGGACAATGGCTGCCGTCAGTGCTGAGGCCAGAGCAGTGAACGCTCGTTGATAGGCAGCCTGACCCGAATGAATGCCCTCCAGGTACGCATTGCTCTGTTGCACCTCCCTTTGCACACCCTGGATGGCATTCAAAAGGGTCGTCTGCCCAACAATGAGCGTCCTTACCAGGTCAATGAGCTCCGCACTGAGGGCAGCAGGGGCAACAGGGGCAGGGGCTGAGGTGCCTGGGGCGAAGGAGACGCGCGCCTTCCTGGGCGAACCGGCACGGAGCGAAGACTGAGGGGCTGCTGGGAGGGCGGGGCTGGTGCGCTGGGTGGCCGCCACCCCTAGGGAGCTCCCATCCGAGGACGTGTCGCTTTTGCTGCTCTCACCAGCGGTCCCCGTCGTGGTGCTCCCCTCGCCCTCCGGATCACTGGTGCCCTCGGTGTCTGTTCCTGGGCCCACCGGGGCCTTGTGTCCTGCAGCTCCCTCGTGCTCCGATGCCATATCTCCTCCGCCTGATGATGCTAATGCACACATGCACAAGAAGATGAAGAGAAAGGGTGGGGGGAGAAAAAAGAAGACCAGGTTGAGTGCATGCAATGTCAACACCGTTGGCGGAGAGGACAGACACAGGTGCCTAATGCACTAAGCCGCGCATTCGGGGTACACTACTCAGTACTACTGACTAAGACAACAGGCCAAGAGACGTCAAACGCGCACATGGGAGATGCTGGACCTTCAATGGCTGTACTTGTCACCCTACAGAGGTGGGGGCCGGGGGCACAGGGCCATGCCTAAGGGAGAGGACTACACTACAGAAAGCGCCCTGGCCTAATGTCACCCACAGCCCTCCTCCCCCACCCAGACGCCTCCACTGCGCAGAAAGATAGGAGAATGTGCTGATACTCACCCCCTTGTGTCTGCTGTGATGTCTTAAAGCGCCCATCCAATTCAGGGTAGGCCACCGCCAGGATCCGGGACATCAGGGGGGTCATGGTGCGACTGGCACCCCTCCTAGGTTGGGAGGCCATCCCCAGCAGTGTTTCTGCGGTCTTCCTTGTTCCGCGGCGGATGTCCTCCCACCTCTTGCGGCAGTGGGTGCCCCGTCTGTTGTGGACCCCCAAGGTCCGGACTTCCTTGGCGATGGCACGCCAAATCTCGATCTTCTGATGGGCGCTGACCTATTAGACATGTACAGGGTGGAAAGGAGGAAATCATCAATGACCTGCATGTTAGATGTAATTGGCCCCCACCCACCCACTTTGCCATATGGCACATGCTCTCATCTGTCGGGCGTTGCACTCCTCATTCGCCCCCCACCCCACCAACTTACATCCACCCCAATCCACACAGGCATAGCCCATTCCATTAGCACCCGGTGTACTCACTTGTTGGTCTGGAGGACCGTAGAGTAGCGCATACTGGGGGAGGACCCCATCCACGAGCTTCTCCAACTCTTCAGACGTGAAGGCAGGGGCCCTTTCCCCAGGCGCAGCAGCCATTGTATCTTCCAGACCGAGGTCACAGCAGCACTTGCAGTATAGGTCCTCTCCTGTGGATGATCAGGTCTCGAGTGATTAAGCAGATAGAAAATGGCGGTCACGCCCGCGGCGGTGCGTACCGCGGCGGTGCGTACCGCGACCGCCGGCGCACTTCGTCATTGGCTCCTGAAACCCATAGGCTTCAATGTTAACCAATGCGGCTTTGCGCCGCGGTCTTCGACCGCCTACCGCCACGGTGTGCCCCGCCAGCGCATTGACCTCACATCCCATTGTCCCACTTCACAGGTCAGGCAGCCGCCATTTCAAGGGCCCACATGGCTTAATTTTGACTGCGACACACAGGCCTAGGCCTTGCATTGCCACACATACACGCCTTTCAACCCATTGCCATTCTTTAACTGTGCAAGCTGTCTGTACGTACCTGTGGTTTGCCTGACTCTGTGCTCCATGTTGTCCTTCCTAGGCACCGTCCGCTGGGACTTGCGATGAGAAGGAGGAATCCTCGCGTGTACCGACTGCTGGTGGACCTGTCGACAATGGAAGAACGCCATATAATACTTCGATACAGACTTGACCGTGCCACTATCCATGAACTGTGTGACCAGCTGGAGCCAGCCCTGATGTCCCCCATCCGCCAACCCACAGGGATTCCCCCCGTTGTGGGTCTGGTGCAGGTTTTGTCAGTCCTCCATTTTTTGGCCAGTGGGTCATTCCAGACCACAGTGGCCATGTCATCTGGAATGTCTCAGCCTATGTTTTCTAAGATTTTGAGCAGAGTGTTGTCTGCCCTGATGAAACTCATGCGGAGCTACATCATTTTCCACGAGGAGGGTGACTTGCCTACAGTGAAGGGTGATTTCTATGCCCTTGGACATATCCCCAACATCATTGGTGCCATTGATGGGACCCATGTGGCTTTGGTACCCCCAAAAGACGATGAGCAGGTGTACCGAAACAGAAAGAATTATCATTCGATGAATGTCCAGGTGGTCTGTTTGGCTGACCAGTACATCTCCCATGTAAATGCCAAGTTCCCAGGGTCAGTGCATGATGCGTATGTGATGCGAAATAGCAGCATCCCCTATGTGATGGAGCAGCTACAGAGACAACGTGTGTGGCTAATAGGTGACTCTGGTTACCCCAACCTGCCGTGGCTACTGACCCCAGTAAGGAATCCCCGGACAAGGGCAGAGGAACGCTACAATGAGGCCCATGGGCGTACTAGGAGGGTGATTGAGCGAACCTTTGGCCTCCTGAAGGCCAGGTTTAGGTGCCTGCATATGACAGGTGGATCCCTAATGTACTCACCAAAGAAGGTGTGCCATATCATCGTGGCGTGCTGTATGCTTCACAACCTGGCTTTGCGACGCCAGGTGCCTTTCCTGCAGGAGGATGGTCCAGATGGTGGTGTTGTAGAAGCCGTGGAGCCTGTGGAGAGTGAAGAGGAGGAAGACTCAGAGGACGACACAGACAATAGGGACAGAGTGATACAACAGTATTTCCAGTAACTCCCAGGTAAGAATCACCCACGCCATTTCACAATTGCTTATAGCCTCCTGCATCTGTACTTTCTGTAGTTCCCCACAGATGTTTGTCATTGATTTTTGCCTTTCCCTTCCCTTCTCAGTGCTGTCTGACTCAGTACCTGACTTCTGCTTGGTTCGCCCATGAAATACAGCGTATTGACATTGGTATGTTGTCATGACTAATTGACAGAACAGAAATCGAACAGTAATATGTAATACATTTGTCAATAATACAGCATGACTCAAAACAGATTTGTGTGCAAAATGTGATTTATTTACAGTGCTAGATATCGGTACATGTGATTCTTAGGGTGATGGGTGGGGGTGGAGGAATATCCATGGCAGAGTCCAGTTCTCAGTCTCACAGGTGCATTGTCCTTTTGCCTGTGGAAGGATGGAGCATAGGCAGTTCATGGTTGGACAGGGTGGCAATGTGGGACAGTGGGAAGACTTGAGGGGGTATGTCCTGCAGGCGGGGGTCTTGACATCCTACTCTGTCTTTTTCTTTGGTCTCAGGCTCCTCTTACGGGGTGGTTGTTCTTCAGCAGGAGGTGGGGTTCTGGGGGGCTGTCGAGGTGTTGGGACCTCCTGTCCACTAGCGCCGGCGGAGGTGGTAGGCTGTTCCTGGTCCGGGCTAGTGACAGGGGCCCTGTGTGGTGCACCATGGTCCCGCAACGCGTCCTCTATCCTGTGGAGGGCCAGGACGATGGTCCCCTTTGCGGTCCCGATGATTCTCAGCTCCTCCCTGAAACCCATGTAGCGTTCCTCCTGCTGTGCCTGGATCTCAGTGAACCTGGCCAGTACCGTCGCCATCGTTTCTTGGGAGTGGTGGTATGCCCCCATGATGGTGGTGAGGGCCTCTTGGAGAGTGGGTTCCCTGGGCCTCTCCTCCCCCCCCTGTCGCACAGCAGCCCTCCGAGCTGCCCGGTTTCCCCCGGCCTCTGTCCCCTGGACGGTGTGCCCGCCACCACTGCCCCCAGGTCCCTGTTGTTGTTGGGGTGTTGGGTTAGCCTGGGTGCCCTGTAGTGGCAGACACACCGCTGATTGAGCTGTCCTAGAGACAGAGGCATGGGCCCGCTGGGTGGGAGCTGTGCTGGTGTCGGCAGAGGGGGTCGGGTCTGGTGTGGCCTGTGGCTGCCTGAGGGGAACCGACTGCCCAGAGGTCCCCGATGGTCCGGGCTGGTCATCAGGTTCACTGTCGACAGAGCTGCTATCCTCAGTGTGGGCCTGTTCCGGTGGTGGGATGGACACTTCTGGACCCTCCTGGCTGGTGTGTTGTCGTTCGGGTCCTGCATGGGGTAAGAGAGTTTGGTTATTATTTCTGTGTGTGCAATAGCATGCGTGTTGTGGGTGCCCTTGTCCCCCAGTGCAGGCATTCCCTGGAGGGAGGTGTTGTGAGGGTATTTAGTGGGGGGGAGGGGTTGGTGCAGTGGTCATGCTTAGGTGATGGGTGCCCATGATTTGTGTTGGCATGCAGGAGTTGGTGTTGGGATGGGTGGGTTGTGCTGGTGAGACATTGTCAGGGAGGATGTGTGCTGGGGGGTTGGGGGTGAGGGTGGGGGTGTGGGTTGGCATGCTGGTGGGGTGGGGGGGATATAGTAGTTGAGATTGGACTTACCAGAGTCCATTCCTCCGGCTACTCCTGCGAGGCCCTGAGGATGCAGGATGGTCAAGACCTCTTGCTCCCACGATGTAAATTCGGGAGGGGTGGGTGGGGGTCCGCCACCAGTCTTCTGGACCGCGATGTTGTGCCTGGAGACCATCGATCGGACCTTCCCCCGTAGGTCGTTCCATCTTTTGCGGATGTCCTCCCTATTCCTGGGATGCTGTCCCACCGCGTTGACCCTGTCCACGATCCACTGCCATAGCTCCGCCTTCCTGGCTATACTGGTGTGCTGCACCTGCGAGCCGAAGAGCTGGGGTTCCACTCTTAGGATTTCCTCCACCATGACCCGGAGTTCTTGGTCCGAAAAGCGTGGGTGCCTTTGGGGTGCCATGGGGTGGTGTGGGTGAGGTGTGGGGTGGTGTATGTGATGAGGAGTGTGTTGGTGAGTGGTGCTTTGTGCTACTATGTGGTGTGTGTGATGGTGTAGTGTGCCTCAGTGTGTCTTGCTATGGATTGTCTGCTGTGTCTCTCTCTCCTTCTCTCAGTAATTAGGGTCGCAGGGGTTTGTGGGTGATGTGGGTGTGTGTTTTATAGTTGGTTGATTGTGTGGGAGTGGTGTGTGTATGTGTATCAGGTGTGTGTATTTCAAATTGTCCAATGTGGCTGTGTTTTGGTGATGTGTGTGTATTCTGACCGCGGCGGGGTGTACCGCCAATGAAATACCGCGTTTGAATGACCGCCGTGTGGATTCGTGGGTCGTAATGGCATGGGCGTATTTCTGTTGGCGTGACGGTGGAGGTTTGGTCATCTCCAGTTTATCGCTGCCCGCCGATGTGGCGGGCTGCAGTGGAGGAAAGATTTTTGGAGGTTTGGCCGTTGTGGGTCAGAATGACCGTGGCGGTTGACCGCGGCCGCGGCGGTGTTATGGCGGTCTTATGACCGGCGGTAAGGGCATTTTACCGCCGAGGTCAGAATCACCCCCTATGTGTAAGATGACATAAGTAAGTAAAGCCACTCAGACATGATGATACTGCATCCGATATAGCACGGCTAACATGTACATAGCAAGGGTCTCCTGTGACAATTACACACATATCTGCACACATGCAGTGGCCCTAACTATCATGTGGTGGCAAACATGCTCCGACATTAGTGAGCAGACATAATAATGGCGTCTATTCGTCTCATCATGTGCATCCAAGAGAGACATCCAAAGCCAGGTTACTTGAGGACTGCATTACCAGTCAAACGGCCTATGTGGCCATGACACATTTATGACACATAGGTACAATGTACATAGCGGCAGGGACATTTGTAAGCCCTCATGTTGTTACAGTTTCTTCATTTGATGTGGCCCAGCTATGGTGATTTGCACCAACCATAGAGATATGAACCCATGCGCATACCTTTGGCCTGCCATCCCTAAACGAAAGGTGGAACAAAAAACACCAAATACCAGTCTAAGATGTTAGCTGAGAGCACCTTACACCTTTTCCCTATGTTTCTAAATACAGATCTGACATGTATTCAAAATGATGAAGGACCACAACAATCCCTAACATTCATAGAACTTCCAAAAACGCTTTCCTTACACACTCACAAGACACACATGAGACATATGTCTGGGCCACATTGCTTTCATCAATTGACGTGAAGCCAGCACTCAATTTCTGCATCATTTAGTGTTTAGAAAGTCAGTCTAGCTATTGCGTCAACAAAGGTTGTCAATATTTTTTAAAATCTATACTTCACTGCCAAATGTGACCTATATAGACATGATTGGCTCCTAATTTGTGTGTCTGTCTGACACAAAGGCGGCACCAAATTACATTAAGCAAAAGTATTCTGTGAGTTTGCAGAACACATGCTTCCTGACAGCTAGCAATTGTGGTCCTTCACATAGTCCATCAATGACCCTGCATTCCACACACTCAGCAACTTCGCCCCCAGATATTGTACAAATCATCTGATGTCACTACAGAGCTGTTAATTGTGCACATGTACATGATTTGTACTCACCAACAGGGCCACCAATCACCATTCCCAGGTGGTCCAGCAGATCTTGCTCCCTGGTGATGAGGTTAGCCCAGCGGTGCTTCAGCTGGTAGTCATTCCCCTGGTTCCCATAAACGCGCTGCAAGTGATGCAGGACCTTTCCCCACCGGTTTCGTCGCACCTCGGTGTGATGCCCCTGTATCACCCTGCCCCCTGCCTTGATCATCAGTGGGAGGAAATGGCACAGCAGCCATATAAACCCCCCAAGCTCCTCCTCACCCATCCTGCCAAGACGTAGCCTACCCAACATCTCAGCACCGAAAAGGGGAATAGGGGATAAACAAGAACAAAGGAGAAAAGGGGGAAAGTAGAAGTACAAAAAAGTAAACTTAACAACTATCCCCAAACTAGCACTACCCACAACAGACTTCCACAAACAAGAAATACAATACACTACTGGACAATTGTACACAAAACACACTCAGACAGTATACAACAACAATATTTATTACACAAACTAACAAGTAATGGAGCACACAGGAGACAAAAGCACAAATTCACTGGACAAAAGTCACAGACTGCAAAGTGAAAGTACACCCACTGTACATAATCTGTAAACGGGATATCCTATTACATCACTTCCTGCATAAAATGGCTACAGTTTTTTTCGTTATGCGTCATATTTTTTCACGCATACAGTATGTGCGTAATTTTTTTCAATGCACAGGAGTAAAAATTAGGCCGCATCCATATATTTGTAAATAGTCTTAACATTTAACCAATTTTCAGGGCATTATGCATCGTTTTTCGGGCATAAGCGTAATCTTTTGATGCGTATGCGTCAAAATTTCAGGGCATGAACTGGTTTTGGGTATTTTTTCCATTTTACTGTAATGTTACATTTGTGGCACAACTAAGATAGGCTGATTGCACCCACTTTGGTGTTGATGGTGTATGTTCACTTGTGAGACATCATACTGCTGCGGACTATGACCCGCTACTTCCTTAACAGGATTTTCACGCTTGGCTGACGCACAAGATGGCCATATGTGTAGCCTACATATATGTATTGCACAATTTGGGCATGTTTGGCATCAGGAGAGGATAGCAAGGTGAAGCACATGAGTACAAAACCTCAATGCCTATGGCTCAGTGTGTGTGCATTGGCTACTAATGTATTTGTCGACCAGGGTGTGTGCATCACAAGATGCATTATTGCAAATATGCTTGTATGAATGTGAAATCAAAGTGTCCAAACCTTAGATACAAGTCATTGTGGAAATGAGAGAGGACTTGTGCTGGTCATACATGTAGCAACATCTGTTGTGTGCACTTCCAAGATTTTGGGTAACATAGACACCACAAATGACAAAGCATGCACCGGATAGATGGCAGACGCTTGTTCATGTCAATGGTCCACAAGTTGGCCATCCCATGTCCTAGAATTTTGGTAACTGCTTCCTAGGCACTTGTTGGTGAACCCACAGTGAGTCAGGCACAGGCATAGACGAAGTGGGTACCATGTAATTGGAACAGACAGCCAAAGGTGAACCACAAATCTAATATGACGCCACAGTTGTGGTCATATGACTGAGTCACAACTCTCCAGTGGCAGTGGTGGACCAGCAGACGAGGTGATACGTGTGCACATATTTCCAGTGATCAATTGCACAGAGGTGTCTTGTTCATGTGTGTGGTCCAATGTTGATCCTATATATTTTTAGGGGTGTATGTTGTCACAGTTACGTCCAGGTCTCATCATGAGTCAGTGGCAGCTATTCCTGTATCTACTGAGTAACCTTCGGAGATCAATGTGAGTAAAGTGGATAAGGACATGAGAACCTACATGGGGATGGTCCCACTCTGTCTCTGAAGACGTGTAATGAGACTTTCAACAGGGCAACCTTGGTGTGCTGAGTGAGATAATGTCTCCAGAGTCTTGTTCCGGCAGGTGTCATTACAACATTTGTACACAGGTTGGCCTGTGAAGTTCCCACTGCATCTGGGAACATCATAGCCTCTGTGTTGATTAATCTTGAAGCTATTCAGCATGCACAGCCCATCAATATGTTGTGAGCAATGTGATTCAGCATGTGAACTGTCAGGGTCCTAATATGTGTGGACTTTTCATGCACATTATCAGAGGTAGCTGGTTCTGCTGGATGTACCATACCCAATCTCTGCATACGGCCCTGGTACACTGTCACACTTTGTCGTTCATGCATACATGAGACCAAGACAAGGGATAGGCCATGATTTTGGTGTTCAAACACAATTTTACTAATATGGTACATTTAAAAAGCAGATGATGCTATACAATGTATTTGGGTATGCATTGATGAAGCACATGACAAAATAACCTCTGAGGAATGAGAGGTTTGTTAACGCAAGTGTGGTACATATGTAGCCACAAGGAACCTTTAGGATAACGCACAGACAGGTGCCAGTCAGGCTGACAGGATGCAGGGTCAATCTGGATCCAGAAATTTCACAAGGTACATAATCAGTGGTCTGACTAAGACTGGTCGGAGGAAGAACAAGACAGTTGACATGGAAAACTGTGTATGTCCTGTGTTTTTGAAGGTGACACATAAACCCAGGGGCTGTGTTACACAGGTTAATTAGTAGCAATGCATAATGTTGTATTTGGCAAAATGGCAAATTCTATGCTGTTCCAAGCATCAGCAGGAGCAGTGCATGTTCAAATGGGTGGAGTGCATGGAGGTGATCACAGGTGTGTGCTGCATCAGTTTCTCACAAGTCCTGTATGTGAGATTTGAATTCAAATGGCCAACAGTACCTTTCACACTGGAAGCAATCTACAGGTGATAACAGGGCTTAGAAACTACAAGCCAGTGTATTCATTGACCTGACGTCCATGCAGTCAGATGTACTATGACAATGGCATAACATAGGTAAGGGTGTAGCACACAGGATTAGTATTGTTTGTCTGTGTGCATAGAGGAGGGAATATCGGGGTACACATATTACCATTCCAAGGACCTCTTCAAACAGGTGGGTTGTGACCAGGAGCATGGGTGTGTCAGGAGTTTGGAAATGGGCTGACATGTACATGGAATGTCATGTGCGCAATGCTTGTCATAGGTGTGGCACTTGTACTGTCTATGTTCTGCTTATATGGAACTATAGTCACAGATAGTCCTTGCAAAGATCGGTGCAGTTGGACTTACTGCTGTCAAGGGTATGGTCATACATTCCTGTTACCAATGCAATAGCACATCCACTGCCTCATGTATGAGGCTTGTTTTCCCCTTATTGAGTGATGGTGTCTTACTTGTGTGCCATATGCTGCGATGAACCATGTTGCCAAAATGTATGTGTGAAATAGGTGTGGTCCTCTGCTATTGCCCTTCAAAGGTGAAATGTACAGGATATATGTCATTTACAGTGTGTGTGTATGTGACTGTTGTATGATACGCATCACAATTGCTCTGGGATTTTCGGTGTACTGATTGGTATATCAGCAATGCTCCAGGATGCTACACTCTTATTCTGATAGTTAGAGATAAAGGTGAGCAAAAATGATTAGCCAGACCATGATATGGTGATTATTATCAGTGTTAATACAGTGGTGATGACGATAAGTTTTAAAAGAAATGGTTCACGATATGTTGGCGGCTACGCACTCCAGCAGCTGTGTTTTGTTGTTCCCCCTCATGTTGCAGGCCACCATCCTCCTCTTCAGGCATGTGTGGTTCTGGTTCCAAGAGGGGAATGTTCCTTCTTATGCAAATGTTGTGCAGGATGGCACAAGTTGAAATGATCTTACAGACCATTTCAGGGGAATATAGGAGGCTACCACCAGTGATGTCGAGGCACCTGAATCTGGACTTGAGGATGCCGAAGGTCCTCTTGACTATGCTGCGTGTCCTCCTATGTGTGTCATTGTAGGCATGCTCTGCTGCAGTGCTTGGGTTGCCAAATGGTGTCATTATCCATGGCTGGATCCCATACCCCTGATCAGCTGAAAAAAATATTGAATGGGATCATGTTGATGTAGCTCGCCCCATTGAAATCACCTTGCATGGCAGTAGTTGTCTTGTGTTGTCTGTGACTCTTTTGTGTTATAGTATTCCTTCTTAGGCTTGTAGGATGTAACATCTGCATTGTGTTGTTTCCTTGGCTGAATGAGTGTTTGGCTGCTGACCGGTTGTCAACAGTATGGTTTGGGATTTGCAGTACAGTGTGCACTCCCTAGCTTTGTGACTTGTGATACAGGTGTCCCTGTGTCTTCACTGGGGGTGAGATGATAGTTCCATACACAGATTAATTTTGACAGTGTTATTAACACGTTCACATCAATGTACCCTGGACATCCCATACCTTTAGACTTATGCAATGGATTAATTTAAACATCAGTGAGACGCTTACATTTTGCAAGGTGACAATTAGGCAAACCATTCCAAACGTTGTGATCATTGACGTCTTAACATTAGACTGTACACTAATTTCTGATGTGTGACAGGTTCAATGCAGACCTATGAAACATGGCGAGCGATGTCATGACCTCAGTGTAGTCTTGTCGACATGTTGCTGTCATGGTGTATGTGTTGTGTGTGCAGCATGTATATAAGTAGGTTTTTGTACTTACCAACAAGTAGTCCAGTCCCATACCGTCAATCCTAGAAGCGCTGATTGATGGTACAGTGACGGAAGATGAATGAGTCATGGACACTCCCAGGATATTTTGCCACAATGTTCGTGATCAACAATGGCCTGCACATTGATGGAATGTGTGTGCTTCCTGTTGCGGGAGAGGTGTTCAGTTGCAGCAGGTGGCACAAGGCGGTTGTGAGTCCAATGATGGCATCCAGTACTTTGGGCAAAAAGGCAGAAAAGGATGGCTGCGATATTCCAGCAACCAGGGCCCCAGTTGTTTGAAAAGAGCCAGCATGTGAAGTACAGCTAGTAGCTTGGTTTCTATTGGGATGGTGTGGGGTGTCAGCAAGGTGGGTGCCAACTGTGGTTCTATGTTTTGCAACAGCTGCTGAATGGCCTGCCAGTTCAACCTGTACCTCTGGATGATGCTATATTCCATGAGGCCATTAAGGGTTGTTCTGGTGCGGAATATCCTCTCCTGCCTTCTGCGCTGCCTTTAGGGTCCCTGCTGGTGTTGTGGTAGCTGCTGTTGTTGCTGCTGGGCTCTGCGTCTGCGCGCACGCTGGATGAGAAGCACCTCCATGTCTCCCTTTTGCTGTTCTGCTGTTGCTTCTGTGTGTACTGATTAAATACAGGTGTGTTTGCCCCATTTTAACGCCTGCCTGACCCAGGCGTTAATTTTTTACGCAAATCGGGCTGTGCGTCATTTTCCAGCTCCACCTCCCGGCCGTGCGGCATTTTTGCCAGAAGCATAATTACGACGCACTGGTGTTTAAGCCATTTTTTGGACGGGAACACCTACCTTGCATATTATTAACATAAGGCAGGTTGCTGCATCTAAAAGATGACGCACACTGCGGGATTTTCACGTCCACAGGTTTGGGCGTCAAAGTTTAAATATGGGGCAAGATTTGCACTGAATGTGCAACAAAATTTTAGACGCACATTCGGCACAGACAGAGTATAAATATGCCCCTTAGTTTGAAATATCATGGTAGAAGAATATAATAGCAAGAATTTTGGATGTTGAAAATATCATGAACTATCGCAGATAAGAATATTGTTTAGATTTGTTTTTTACTATTGCTGCTAAATATATAAATTTTAAAAATGTCATTGTAACTATTAGTATTTTTATCAACCTTGATACTAATACAGAGAAGCAACAATTAGACTGTGGCATAGCCAGTAAGTAACATCAAAGACAAAGCCAAGCGTGCATGAACCACAATCCTGTAAAGACATCAAGATCTAGATTCATGCAAACAAGAGGTGAATGAGCCCCAGCCAGTATCATCTAGGCGTAAGGATAAAGGGTCAACAGGCCCAACAATGGTTAACAAGAAGATAAAGAAACAACCCCAATGTAATGTGTCCCCACCCACACAGAACAAAGGAAAAGGGTAATACCGTTGCAAGTGTAAAGTTAAGCCCTAGATGGAGAGGGAAGGGCAGGAGGAATGGAAGACAGGGATGTGTAAGGTGCTTGGTAAATCCCCACAGTGTTAAAGGACTAATATCAATAGTGTCATGGGTGTCATGGGTGTCATGGGTGTATGTCTGGGTCAGGATTTTTGGTGTAAAAGAAACTTTGATCATACAGTTTGTTGTTGACTCGTCTTCTTTTATTATAACTATAGATAATCCCACAGTTCAGTTGTTCTTTTCTTATAGTTTCTCTTTTCCCTGCTCTTTTTTTATCATCTGTTCATTTTCGTTCAATTCTTTGTTTTTTCTGTCTCTCTATCAGTGGTTCTCTTGTCCTTTTAATAAAGAACTCTCTTATTTCTTCCTTCTTTTACAGGTCTCTCTGGGATAGGTGCGTCACTCCCAATGGTGTGGAAACAAAGAAAAAAAAAAGAAAATATGGAATAGGTAAGTATTTTGCTCTTTTCTGGGGTTTTTCCCTTATCTCTAAGGGGAGGGACGTGAGGGTCTGTGGCTAAAACAAGTGACAGTATTTATTCCTTTTTCTCTGTGTTCCAGTGTTGGTGATGTGTCTAAGTAATCGTTCTCAATATCTTCTCCCTCTCTCTCGCTGTTTCCCCGTTATGGCCCTTCTCCTCCCTCTCCCTTCCTCCCTGTAACAAAGTGGTATAGATTTGGCAGGTGCACTCGTACTTGTAGTAGCCACATCCCTCCTTGGTGGAAGGCTCCGTGTCTCGAATCTCCTCCGTTGCTCTGTGCACTGTTTTTGTTTCCTTCTGTCTGGTTCCTCCTCTCTCCTCGGGTCTGTCGTCCTCCTCCTCTGTACTCCCATTCTGGTCCGAGACGCCGCTTGTGCCTTCCGGCGTCTTTTCTTCCTCCCTCCGTGACCCAGTGTAACGCCCTACTTCTGGGTTGACGTATGTCAGTAAAGACGTATCACCTTCCGAGGTGCCCCCGGGGAGGCTGTCTCTCAACCCTGCGTGAATAGCGGGATTGCGTGTAACAGCCAATCTTTTACAAATAGGTTTTAGAACTGCCCTATGGTAAAATCAGTCAAACAGGTTGAGGGCATTCAGTTGGGATGGCTAAGAATAGAAATTTTCCATCTGAGACATATAATCAAGCAGGCCCACTTGAATTTCTTAGACATCCATAGTTAAAGTATGCCATAGTCTTGGGAACTAGGATGCAATGGGAGAAGGAGCGGTGGCCTGCCGGGCCAAGACTATGAGCTGTTTTGCCACACCCATCATGTGTTGGACCAGATACCAGTCCATGTGTGTCAAAGCTTTGAGTACTGCTGGGCAAATACCTAGGATGATCGTGCAGTTGTCTGCATGGATCAGAAACCCCAAAGTGTTTTTGATAAGGCCCAGGTCTTCCTTCCAAAGAATTGTGAGGTGAGGGCTTGGCCATCAGATATGATGAGAATCTCCCTCCTGCACCCCACATCTCTAACAAGCAGCTGAGGCCACAGGGAACATGGCGTGCAGGTGGTTCAAGGAGTAGTACCATTGGAATATAATCTTGTAAGCCATTTTCTGATGAAAGATACTCCTATGTGTTTTGGGGATTTCGAACGACAGGAGTTCCAACTGTTTCTATGTAATGCCTGCCTCGCTGTCCAACTTCCATTTCACCTGATAAGGGTGGCTAGGGAGTAGGCAAGATTGTTTTATGACATTATACGTCTGGAATATCAGGAATCTACCTTTCAAGAAAGCTCCCAGTGGCATAGAGAGTATTGGTGTCAAGGTCTGTTGAGGATGTGAAAATCTACCTTGCTTTGCTCAAAAGATTTTATCGTCTGCCCTTTGAAGACGTAAGTGGTCTTGCATTGTCCCTCATTCACACTTATCCTAATCCGGGAAGGACCTTAAACAAAGTGCAGGCATAAAATCGGGATTGCAGGCTATGGGGGTTTTGGGGGATGGAACTTTGGTCAAGCCACCTTCAACTGCCATCCTGTCCTGTATCTCCAGTCATGTCCAGGTAGGGGTCACCAGATATGAGCTGCAAAGGCCATGTCCCTTCAGTCACTAGGTCAGGTCACAGAGTGGTCTGCAGGCCACTGCTTTTTCCATATGGAAAACTTGTTTTTTTCTCTCTCTGATCACCCATTCAGAGATAAAGTGTAGGTAGGTTGCCCAGTAATAATCTAGGAGGTTGGGACAAGCCAGGCTACCACGATTTCTGGAGAACATGAGCAATGTGTTAGATATGCAGGGCTGTTTTACCTTCCAAGGAAAGGATTGGAGATTCCTTTGCAAATGTCATCTTCCAGGATGGGGGTGTTAAGGGCCTGAATAAGGTAAAGCAGCTGAGGTTGAATATTCATTTTTACCACATTCACTTGCCCCGGCCAGGAAAAATGTAGCGACTTCCACAGGCAAAGTTCCTCCAATATGGCTCTGCAGTAGGGCAGCCAATTACCACGGGTACAGGTTTGCAAGGAGTTTGGGACGGTAAGGCAAAAGTATTGAATGGATTGAGATGACAATTGAAAAAAGGCCAGGCCCATCAGTTGCTAAAAATGTTGTGGCAGAACAGTAAGGTTACAAGCCTGTGATTTGGCCATATTGATCTTGTAGCTCGAGGCCAGTTCAAACTTTTTGCAACCTCTACACCACTGTTGGGAGGGTGGTTACTAGTTCCATCAGGGCCAACAGAAGGTCATCAGCATACGGCAGAACCATGTGTTCTCACCCTCCGATTGGGATGCTTGCAGTGTCCGGAGCCTGCCAAAGGCAAATCGCCAATGACTCCCCCACCAGCGCAAAAAAGAGCTGGGACACGAGACAGCCCTGCTGGGTACCTTGCTGTAATGCAATGAGTTTAGTATGTTGCCCATTCACCCATATGGTGGCATGGTGATAACAGCTGAATAGGGAATAGTTGACAAATAGAAATATGTCCATCACTCGGGTAGTTCACTCAGGGGTACACACACAATGGGCCTGATTATGATTTCGGCGGGCGGCGGAGGCCGCCCGCCAGAATTCCGCACTCCATAATACCGCTCCGCGGTCACAAGACCGCGGAAGGTATTATGAGTTTTTCCCTGGGCTGGCGGGCGGTCTCCAAAAGACCGCCCACCAGCCCAGGGAAAAACTCCCTTCCCACGAGGATGCCGGCTCGTAATAGAGCCGGCGGAGTGGGAAGGTGCGACGGGTGCTGTTGCACCCGTCGCGTATTTCACTGTCTGCAAGGCAGACAGTGAAATACATTTTGGGGCCCTCTTACGGGGGCCCCTGCAGTGCCCATGCCATTGGCATGGGCACTGCAGGGGCCCCCAGGGGCCCCGCGACTCCCCCTCCCGCCATCCGGTTCCCGGCGGGAGAACCGCCAGGAACTGGATGGCGGGAGGGGGAGTCGGAATCCCCAAGCCGGCGCAGCAAGCTGCGCCGGCTTGGAGGATTCCTTGGGGGCAGCGGGAAACCGGCGGGAAACCGGCGGGAGACCGCCGGTTTCCCTTCTCTGACCGCGGCTAAGCCGCCGCGGTCAGAATGCCCCGCGGGGCACCGCCGGCCTGTCGGCGGTGCCACCGCGTCCCGCGGCCCTGCCGGAAGTAATCCGCCAGGGTCGTAATGACCACCAATGTCTTCCGGAGCAGACTCTGGTCTGCCAAGCATGGGGGGAGGGTTACTCTGGGATACATGCTGTTCATAGTGGTGCCCAGCCAGGCGCTCCAAGATACAGATAGTTACCAAATCCACCCCTCCCTGGTGGGAGGCATAACGTCTAGGGTGCAATGACTTCAGTTGCCCTAGACAGTCCTGGTTGCACATGAAGAGTTACCAACTCCACACCTCCCTGGAATGAGGCACAATATCTGCTGCACAATGACTTGCGTCGCACCAGACAAATCCGGTTTTGTACCTTGCATGACCTGCTCCTGAAATATTAGTTACAGTTCTTAGGTTCCTTTTTAGTGCTTGCTCTGTATTTTCCTCTTGGACTATTGTGTCAGATTAGTGTACTATTAATCCTCACCTGTGTATAAGTGTTATCCTTTGTACAGGGGTTGGCTCATGGTTTCCAGGAGGCAATTCTCACCCCAACCTTTGTCTTGTGCTGTATGTAGTCTGAAGTGCTTTCTCTGTGACAGTGAGCCATTGCTGTATTCCAGGTATTGCCACTGTGTCTGCAGCTGGACCCACAAGGGCTTATCTCAAGTATGTAAGAACAATCCTTGTTTGTGCCCTAAGGATTCAGAGACAGAATCACTTCTGCTGCCTCCCTTTTATGGGGCTTGTACGATGATTATCTGCTTTGAGGTTTTGACAATCCCTGCTACTGTGGGAAGTTCTGAGCCTTATCTGTGTACAACCTTAGTGGTAACCAGTGTGTTGTCTATTACTGGTTTTCTCTCTATTTCTTCACACTAAGGTTGCTCTGCCTTCACTATCCTGTTCCTGTGCTCAACCTATAGTTGTTCTTTCCTGGTATATGTCTTTCTCTGCTCTTCTGCTTTGGTACACTACAGCCATAGGGAGATATTCAGTGACCTCAAGGGGTGGTCTGCCTGGAGATCTGACAGAAACAGTTCAGTTAAGTGCATTGCAAACAGTCTTTAGCCCCAGAGAGACCCAAGATAATATATTTCTATATGTTCTGTGTTTTAGGTTTGAAAAATACAAATTATGGAGGATTGAAGTTCACCCACCCAGTTCTTAAAATTATGATTGCTAAAAGAAGGAAAATAATACTGTATTGACAAATTGGACGGTGCATATCCATTCTTCACAAAATGTCCAACGCTCATGGCTGCGAGGCTCAAATGGCCCATAAGGTAAGCTGGAGTATTGAGCTTTCACCAAGTTTTGTTTGTGTAGAAGACGAATAAGAGCAAGGCCTGTGCATTGAAAAACAATAACTCTATTATAAAGTAAAGAAGAAGGACCAAAGGAAGCAATGCAGCAAGCACACACTTAGCAGCATTTCCTTTTACCATGCTGAATAATCAGCAACTGCTTCCAGACATTAAAAGAATGGCTGGAATGAGTGCAGATTTGTCTGCAAGTGGTCAGTATGTTGCAGACTACAGCCCTGATCATGACTTCGGCGGTCTTTTCCAAAGACCACTGACGCTGTGGGCGCCATAATACTACTAGTTCTGGCGGTCTTAAGACCACCCTAATATGACTGATCTCTGACTTCCGCCCAAAATCAGGTGAAATTTTGAGACCAGTCGTGCTGGCGGTCGGCGGTGCAGAAACAGTACCACCACAGGTACCGCCACACCAAAAAGAGACAGCAGAACATATTACAATCCGTGCTTCGGTGTGGCGGTGTCCAGATGGTGAGGCTCTGCCAGTGGCTGAAGCACCAGGACCCGTCCCCTACAGTTGAGTGTTTGTGTGAGTGGATGGGGAGAACGGGTAAGTGCGTGTATGCAGTGCAGGGGGGTGTCTGTGAATGTAAGTATGTGCATTTGGAGGCGGGAGAGGAGAGTGAATGCGTGAGTGTATGCAGTGTGGGACACCCCCGCGCCGCACGGCCACCAGCTGCTGTGTGTGCCCCCTCGCCTTGCCCCTGCCTCGCTGCCTGCCTCGCTGCCGGCTGACGCCGCTGGCGTCGGTTTTGCTTGTTTTGTCTAGCATTTGTGCTTGTTTGAACTGCATTTTCCTCCCGTGTTAGCAGCTTTTGCCTGACTTTTGTGCCTGTATTTTTTTCTAATCAGTTTCTTCATTTTCCTCCCGTGTTACCAGCGTTTGTCTGACTTTTGTGCCTGTATTTTTTCTAGTCAGTTTCAGCCCTTTGCGTTCTCCTGCCTGTCTGCCCACCTCCCTCCCCGCTCCCCGCTTCCCGCCACCACCGCTGACCACGCCCCTTTTTCCTTTCTGTTCCCTCCCCGCTCCCGCCTCCCAGCTGCCCCGCCCACCCGCGCACTTGGCCTTATATGGCGACCGTGCAACGCAGGTGAGTGTGACCCACTTGTGGGACACCCCCGCGCCGCACGGCCACCAGCTGCTGTGTGTGCCCCCTCGCCTTGCCCCTGCCTCGCTGCCTGCCTCGCTGCCGGCTGACGCCGCTGGCGTCGGTTTTGCTTGTTTTGTCTAGCATTTGTGCTTGTTTGAACTGCATTTTCCTCCCGTGTTAGCAGCTTTTGCCTGACTTTTGTGCCTGTATTTTTTTCTAATCAGTTTCTTCATTTTCCTCCCGTGTTACCAGCGTTTGTCTGACTTTTGTGCCTGTATTTTTTCTAGTCAGTTTCAGCCCTTTGCGTTCTCCTGCCTGTCTGCCCACCTCCCTCCCCGCTCCCCGCTTCCCGCCACCACCGCTGACCACGCCCCTTTTTCCTTTCTGTTCCCTCCCCGCTCCCGCCTCCCAGCTGCCCCGCCCACCCGCGCACTTCGCCTTATATGGCGACCGTGCGAACGCGCAGCGGTCACGCGCAGCGGGCGCGCCGATGGTGCGCCGAAGGCGCGCCAAAGGTAAGCCCGTCTGCTCCCGTCCGCGACCGGATCGCGTCCAGCGCCAGGACCCCTGGCCAAAGAAGATCCAGACCGACCCGCCTGACGTACTCCGCCGCCACCCTCATCGCTCTCAACACCGGCCGACTCCCAGACTGCCACCATGCCACACCACGACGCACCCACGGACCCTTCAGCTGCCACGCCTGCAAGTTCTCCCGCACCCAGACCAGACGCACACCAGCACCCGCCAAGTCGAACACCAGCAGCACCCACCTCAAGTGCATCCTGCTCAACACCCGCTCCGTCCACAGACACGCCATCGAACTCTGGAACCTCCTAGACGCCACCGCCCCGGACGTTGCCTTCCTCACGGAGACCTGGATGAACGCCTCTTCAGCTCCCGACATCGCCATCGCTATCCCAGAGGGCTACAAGATCGTCCGGAGGGACCGAAACGCCAACCAGATGGGAGGAGGCATCGCCATCATCCACAGAAACACCATCCGGATCACGACCAGCACCGACATCACCCTGACCAGCGCCGAACACCTGCACTTCCAGATCCACACCAACCCGAACACCACCCTCAGAGGCACCCTGATCTACCGACCCCCTGGTCCACGCACGCAATTCAGCGAGGACATCGCCGACTTCGTCAGCCCGCATGCCCTCCCCTCCGCTGACTACATCCTCCTGGGAGACCTCAACTACCATCTGGAGAACAACAACGACCACAACACCAGCACCCTGCTCGACAACCTCGCCAACCTGGGACTCAAGCAACTGGTGTCCACCCCCACCCACCTCGCCGGACACACACTCGACGCCGTCTTCTCATCCAGCACAGACATCCTCTTCAGCCACGCCACAGAGCTTCAATGGACGGACCACAGCTGCGTCCACTTCACCTTCAAGAGAACGACGACCCACCAACACCAGCAAAAAGCCGCCCACAGAAGCTGGAACAAGATCACAGCAGACCAGCTCGCCACCTCCCTGAGCCAGCACCCTCCTGCCAGCTCAGCGAACCCCAGCCAGGCCGCCGACAACCTCACGAAGTGGATCAGCAACTGCGCGGACGAGCTCGCCCCGCTGAGGACCCCGCCTAGCAGACCCGGCAGCAAGAAGGCCCCATGGTTCACCGACGAACTCAAGTGCTCCAAGAAGAACCTCCGAGCCCTCGAGAAAGTCTGGAAAAGGGAACCAACACCGGACAACAGGACCTCCTACAAACTTGCCACCCGGAAACACCACCAGCTGATCCGCGCCGCCAAGAAAACAGCATTCAAGGACCGGTTGGACAACAACGCACACAACAGCAAGGAACTCTTCAACATCGTGAATGAGCTCTCCAACCCCAGCGCAGGAAACAACGAAATCACCCCATCACAAGACCTCTGCAACTCCCTCGCTTCATACTTCCACAACAAGATCGCGGACATACACAACAGCTTCAACAACCAACCAACGCACACCATGACCGAACAACCACCCCCCACCACCACCCTCCACGCCTGGACCCCGATCAGCACCGAAGACACCATCCGCACGATGAACTCCATCCACTCCGGATCACCGACCGACCCCTGCCCTCACCACGTCTTCAACAAGGCCGACGCTGTCATCGCACCCCACCTGCGAGACATCATCAACACATCCTTCGACACTACCATCTTCCCCGAGAGCTGGAAACACGCCGAACTCAGCGCTCTACTCAAGAAACCAACAGCGGACCCCACCGACCTCAAGAATCACCGCCCCATCTCGCTTCTCCCGTTTCCAGCCAAAGTCATTGAGAAGACCGTCAACAAGCAGATGGCCGCCTTCCTCGAGACGAACGGATCCCTCGACCCCTCACAGTCCGGCTTCCGAGCCAACCACAGCACCGAGACCGCCCTCATCGCCGCCACCGATGACATCCGAGCCCTGATGGACAATGGAGAAACAGCGGCCCTCATCCTCCTAGACCTCTCCGCGGCATTCGACACGGTCTGCCACCGCACCCTAGTACGGCGCCTCAGCAACATCGGAATCAAGGACAAGGCGCTGGAATGGATCATCTCCTTCCTCGACGGAAGAACACAGAGAGTCCGCCTACCACCGTACAAGTCAGAGGCCTCCGAAGTCATCTGCGGCGTCCCACAAGGATCATCTCTGAGCCCCACCCTCTTCAACGTCTACATGAGCCCCCTCGCGGCCATCGTACGCAAACACAACCTCAGCATAATCTCCTACGCCGACGACACCCAGCTGATCCTCTCCCTGACCAACGACCCCGCCGCCGCCAGAGCCAACCTGCACGAAGGGATGAAAGAGGTAGCCGAGTGGATGACGACCAGCCGCCTGAAACTGAACTCGGACAAGACGGAGGTTCTCATCCTGGGCTCTTCACCCTCCGCCTGGGACGACTCCTGGTGGCCTCCCGCCCTGGGCACCGCACCCAAACCGACAGACCATGCACGCAACCTGGGCTTCATCCTGGACTCCTCCCTCTCCATGACCAGGCAGGTCAACAACGTCTCCTCGGCGTGCTTCAACATCCTACGCACACTTCGGAAGATCTTCTGGTGGATCCCCACCGAGACCAGGAGGACCGTCACCCAGGCCCTCGTCACCAGCCGACTGGACTACGGTAACGCCCTCTACGCCGGTACCACCGCCAAGCTCCAGAAGAGACTCCAGCGGATCCAGAACGCCTCAGCCAGACTCATCCTCGACATCCCACGATCCAGCCACATCTCCGGACATCTGAGAGACCTGCACTGGCTCCCCGTCAACAAGAGAATCACCTTCCGCCTCCTCACCCACGCACACAAAGCCCTACACGACCAAGGCCCGAGCTACCTCAACAGCCGAGTCAACTTCTACGCTCCCACGCGCCACCTCCGATCAGCCAACCACGCCCTCGCCGCCGTCCCCCGCATCCGAAGAGCGACTACAGGAGGAAGGTCCTTCTCCTACCTGGCCGCCAAGAACTGGAACTCCCTCCCGACCGACCTGCGCCTGACCCAAGACCACCTCTGCTTCAGGAAGAAGCTGAAGACCTGGCTATCCGAGCAGTAGCGGCACCCCCCCCCAGCGCCTTGAGACCCTACGGGTATGTAGCGCGCTTTATAAGTGTCATTGATTGATTGATTGATTGAGTGTTTATGTTTGTTTATCAGTGTGAATGGGTGTATGTGTCACCTTTGCCTGCGTGAGTGGGGGGGTGTTTGGTTGCGTGTAGAAGTGTGTGAGTGCATATGTGAGGGTATGTGGATGTGTGTGAGAGTGTAGGAAGGTACCCTCTTTCTTGGCATGGTCACCCCCATTTTCTGTCTGATATCAGTGTGGTTGACTGTGTTCACTGGGATCCTGCTAACCAGGACCCCAGTGATTATGCTGTCTCTCCCAAAACTCTGTATTTCACCCACACATGGCATACTGGTACCCCATTATAAGTTCCTAGTATATGGAACCTAGGTACCCAGGACATTGGGGTTCCAGGGGATCCCTATGGGCTACAGCATATATTTTGCCACACATAGGGAGATCATGCAAAGGCTTCTGCAAGACTGCCATTGCATTCTGCGTGAAAAGGTACAAGCACCCTTTCACTGCCATTTTCACTGCACCAGGTCACCTATAAGTCACCCCTATAGCAGGCCCTCCAACCCTGAGGGCCGGGTGCAAAGTAACTGTGTGTGTGGGCACCCCTGCACTAGCAGTGGTGCCCCCACTACCTCCAGGAACATTTTCCAAGACTTTGTGAGTGGGGGGACGCCATCTTACACGTGTACTGGACATAGCTCACTACCTATATCCAGCTACAAAATAATAACTCTGAACATAGACATGGTTGCTATCAAACATGTTGGAATCATACCCCAAGACTTCTGCAAGTATTGGGTGTATGATTCCATGTACTCTGGGGTCTCCTTAGAGGACACCCAGTATTCTTATTACAGCCTTCTGAGGTTTTCCAGGCACCACCAGCTGCTTCCACCTCACAGACAGGTTTCTGCCCTGATGTGCTTGAAACACTTGAGCTATGAAGGAACAACAAAGGATTTCCTTTGGGAGAGATGTGTTACACTGGAAATGCTCTGAAGGGCACATTTGGTTCCCTCCTTGCATAAACCAGTCTACACCGGTTCAGGGACCCCCCAGTCCCTGCTCTGGTGCAAAACTATACAAAGGAAAGGGGAGTGACAACCCCCCTATCCATCACCATCCCAGGGGTGGTGCTCAGAGCTCCTCCAGAGGGTACCTGGGTTTTGCCATCTTGGATTCAAGGTTGGCAGGGAACTCTGGGAGCATATGAGTGGCCAGTGCCAGCAGGTTAGGTCAGAGCCCTCCCCTGATAGGTGCTTACCTGGTTCAGTGACCAATCCCCCTTTCAGGGCTATTTAGGGTCTCTCCTTTGGGTGGTACCTCAGATTCAGAATGCAAGACTCAAGCAGGAATAATCTGCATCCTCCACTTTGTCTTCTCACTGAAGAAACTGCATCTGGACCCTCCAGGAAGGAACTCTACAAGTTGCAACAAAGAACGAAGATGCCTTCTGCAACATTGTATCTCCGGCTCCTGCCAGCAACTGCAACTGTTTCACGATCATGCATTCTCTGAATAAAGCCCATCTTCAGCCTGCATCAGAAGAGCGAAGAAATCTCCCTTGGGGTGAAGGAGTCACTCCCCTGATTCTGCAGGCACCAATTGCAATGACAACTTGCTGCGTGGATCCCCTCTCCTACTGAGCTGTGTGGGTCCGGCATCTTTGGTGGTAGACTGAAGTGGTCCCGAAGGTCCTCTCTTTGAACTATCTAACTTTGGTGGAGGTAAGAACTTGCCTCCCCACACAAGTCAGTACCCTTCCTGAGTGGTTCTCCAGTGGTGTGGGAGCCTTTCTCGTAGTGCTGCATGGGCCTCTCCTGCAACTTTCTTGTCCCTATGCTGTGGGACTCCTGTGTGCACTTGCAGGTCTTCTGTGGGCTCTCTGACTTGCTGAGAGCCCCCTCTGAATCCCCCTCCTGGGTAGAGTCCACTTGGTCCTTCCTGGTCCCGGGCAGAGACATTTTTTGCTAACTGTGAGCATTGCGTGTGCAAAGGCTTATTTGCAGACTCTAACGAAGCAAACCCAACTACAATCCTCCACCCGGCATGGAACATCACTTGTACCCTCCAGGAACCCAACTTTGTCTTCTTGGGTGCAGTGCTGACTTTTCTTCTTCACCAGTGGTTCTCCTTTTGCACCTTCATCCTGGTTAGCAGGGGCTCCTGTTCTTCCTGGACTCTTCTGTGCTTTTTGGACTTGGTCTCCTTCTTCCACAGGACTTCTTGTTCAGGAGTCCACTGCAGCCTCTTCTGGGTTTTGCATAATTTTTCTTCTCGTTTCTGTGTGCGTTCTGGGAAAGTTATTGTGATTTACTCCTGCTTTCCTGGTCACTGGAGTGGGTTGTGGTACTTACCTTTGGGGTTTTTGAATACTTCCAGCTCCCCTCTACACACTACACTTGGTTAGGTGGCAGACCGACTTTCGCATTCCACTTTCTTAGTATATGGTTTGTGCTCCCCCAGGCCCATTTCTAACTATTGTGATTTTCATTAGGTGGATAGTGTGGACAACACTCTGCTGCAAGCTTGTCCAACCAATTGCAGCACATTGTGATGCAGCGCTGGAACACCAACTCTGGAAAATAGGTCCGACTTTGAACCTACCATTTCTGGTGGATGGCTGCCATAAACTCTAAGAATTGCATTCCTTCCACAAAAGAAAAAGGGAGGAGGGCCAGCGCTAAAAAAAAATCCACCTTCCCATTGTACATACGTGCCATTGGGTGGTTGCGATCATAGGGACCCTCCTGCCTAAATATGCCCATAATAGTAGCCTGAACTTTCTACTTTTCAAGAGCCACTGACACAGGCAACTTTTGAGATGTAGGTGGGAGTAGACATAAAGTGCATCATGGTGCAATCACTGTATGCCGTGGTGTCTTCATCTGACTCTGAGTCTTCCTGTGCCATTCTGAGGTTGTTGAGGTGGGTGAGTCTGACACACTGTTGGGGACAGGACTGCTTTGTATGAGGAAGTCAATCTCTTCTACCTCACCTTCCACTGTGACTTGACTAGTTGTAGCAGATGTTTCCTAGCTCTCCTCACCATCACCACCAGATCCAAGTTCAGCAATTATTTTAAGGTGCTCCTTCCATCGGATTGCATGATCACGTGGGAAATTGAACATATTGCAATGTTCTTTGGCAGTTTGCTAATTGCAAAAAAGCCCCAAACTGGAGAGGAGTACTTTCTTACTGGGCCAATTCCAATGCCTGAAGAAAAACTGGAGGTAGGTGCGTGTGCCCATAGCCACATTTCAGTGCATACTTCTTATGATGTAGGGATTGGTGCAGGTCTCTGCTGAGGCCTTGCAAATATAGGAGCTGGCTGTGCTGCCTGTGCCACATCCATTGGAGTAGGTTCAATAGTAATGCGGGATTCCTCTGTGCCAGCTTCCAAAATGACTGATTCATCATCATCATCATCATCATCCTCATCATCATCTCCTTCAATGATTCCAAGGCTTTCTGAAACTTTTCTTTTTCCTTGCCTCTCCCGATGTCTGCTAGAGTCTGCCGGGGTTCACTCCATGTCCCTATCATCGTCATCAGGACTGGTACTTGAGGGAGATGATGGAGTAGTAGCCTTCCTTTTTCTTGCTGGTGATCTGGGAGCCATTGATTCCTAAAGAAGGAGGTTCTTGCTCTGCAGGACTCTCAAACTATGTTCTGCTACAACTTCAGGAAGATCTACCATTTCTGGCTTCTTTCCACTTTGCTTTGTTTCCTGAAATTATTGGTTACTACTTTGCATCACTGTTCATCAGCTTCACCATGATTGCTGTGGCTGCCTCAATGACAGACATGGTCTTGGGCTTAGGTTGGAGTGGTGCTGTTGATGTGAGAGTGCTGCTCCCAGGTTCCACCCCAGACGCTGCTGTGGTAGGCACACATATCCCAAAAAAGGTAGCAGTTGGCACGCCTGTAGGAAAATGGCTCCCTGTTGCAGTTACCCCCCCACTTTTTGCCCGACATTGATGCTGACTTGACTAAGAAGTGTGCTGGGACCCTGCTAACCAGGCCCCAGCACTAGAGTTCTTTCACTAAAAATGTACCATTGTTTCCACAATTGGAACACCCCTGGCACACAGATAAGTCCCTTGTAAAAGGTACCAGAGGTACCAAGGGCCCTGTGACCAGGGAAAGTCCCTAAGGGCAGCAGCTTGTGTTGTGCCACCCTAAGGGACCCCTCACCTAACACATGCACACTGCCATCCATTGCAGATTGTGTGTGTTGGTGGGATGAAAAGGGCAAAGTCGACATGGCATCCCCCTTAGGATGCCATGCACACAAAATACTGCCTGTGGCATAGGTAGGTCACCCCTCTAGCAGGCCTTATAGCCCTAAGGCAGGGTGCACTACACCACAGGTAAGGGCATAGATGCATGAGCAATATGCCCCTACAGAGTCTAAGTCCATTCTTAGACATTTTAAGTGCAGTGTGGCCATATTAAGTATATAGTCTGGGAGTCTGTTAAAACGAACTCCATAGCTCCATAATGGCTACACTGAATACTGGGAAGTTTGGTATCAAACTTCTCAGAATAATAAACCCACACTGATGCCAGTGCTGGATTTATTAAATAAATACACACAGAGCGCATCTTAGAGATGCCCCTGTATTTTACCCAATCCTTCAGTATAGGACTGACTGGTCTGTGCCAGCCTGCCACTGAGACGAGTTTCTGATCCCATGGCCTTTGTGCTCTCTGAGGCCAGAAACAAAGCCTGCACTGAGTGGAGGTGCTTCGCACCTCTCCCCAGTAGGAACTGTAACACCTAGCAGTGAGCCTCAAAGACTCAGGCCTGGTGTTACAATGCCCCAGGGTACTCTAGCTTGTGGAGATGCCCGCCCCCCAGATAGAGCCCCCACTTTTGGCGGCAAGTCTGGAGGAGATAATGAGGAAAACAAAGAGGGGTCACCCTCCAGCCAGGACAGCCCCTAAGGTGTCCTGAGGTGACCCCTGCCTTAGGAAATCATCCATCTTGCTTTCGAGGATTCCCCCAATAGGATTAGGGATGTGCCCCCCTCCCCACAGGGAGGAGGCACAAAGAGGGTGTAGCCAGCCTCAAGGACAATAGCCATTGGCTACTGCCCCGCAGACCTAAACACATCCTTAAATTGATTATCCGAAAGAAGGCAGCGGGCTATAACTCCTTGCACCTAACCACTATCACCTATTAAATATTACAACGTTCAATTTGGAAAACAGTGTGCACACATTCAAACGCCTGCTGCCTAGGTGCAACCCTATAAGGGAAAATGTACAAATCAATTGTTGACAGTGCACTACCCTCAACAAAATTCATAGAGTCCAATATCAGTCAATTTGATATATTCTCTTTATTCTTCTTATCTTTCTTTATAATAGCCCAGACATCACAGTAAAATACTGTTATACTGCTGTTGCAGGAGTGAGGAATGTGGTGACTACGTAGTTGCTGATGCCTGAACGTAAGCTTGTGTGGTGTAATGCACTGGATGTTCGGTTCGCAACATGAATATGCATGCTTACCTTACATTGAATCTGAGGCCCTGAAGAAGTCCGTTTATGGATGAAAAGCGTTGGCTGTGTTTTACTGTGATGTCTGGGCTACTATAAAGAAAGATAAGAAGAATAAAGAGAAGATATAAAATGGACTTATGTTGGACTCTATGAATTTTGTTGAGAGTGGTGCACTATCAACAATTGATTTGTACATCCCTAAATTGAGTATTTAGGGCCGACCCTGAACCCAGGAAATCAGATTCCTGCAACCTACAACAAGAAGAAGGACTGCCAACCTGAAAGCGCTGCAGAGACGATGGAGACACCAACTGGCTTGGCACCAGCCCTACCGGCCTGTCTCCAGACTCAACGAACCTGAACAGCGACACATTCGGTGGGAACAGCAATCTCTGAGGACTTAGAGGACTGACCTGAACCTAAAGGACCAAGAGCCTCCAAAGGACAGCAGCTCTGTCCAGAAACAGAAACAAACTTGCAACAAAGAAGCAACTTTAAAGAGACTCTCACTTCCTGCCAGAAGCGTGAGTCTTCACACTCTGCACCCAACGCCCCGGGCTCGAGTCCAGGACAACCAACACAGCAGAAAGGATTCCCAGGCAACTCCAATGACGTGGACACCCTGAGTTAACCTCCCTGCACCCCCACAGCGATGTCTGCATAGAGGATCCAGAGGCTCCCCTTGACCGCGACTGCCTGATAACAAAGGAACCCAACGTCTGGACCAAACACTGCACCTGCAGACCCCAGGACCAAGAGGAACTACCTACTAGTGCAGGGGTGACTAGCAGGTGGCCCTCATCCTAGCCCAGTCAGTGGCTGGCCTCAGACGCCCCCCTGTGCCCTGCCTGCATAACCAGAGTGACCCCCCGGGTCCCTTCATTGCTGTCAATAGCAAATCCGATGCCTACTTTGCACACTGCACCCCACCACCCCTGTGCCGCTGAGGGTATGTTTTGTGTGCTTGTGTGTGTCCCCCCAGTGCTCTACAAAATCCCCCTGGTCTGCTCCCCAAAGACACAGGTTAGCAGACTAGGACCGGAGCACTCCTGTTCTTCATAGGCACCTATGTTTTTTGGGCCCTCCTTTGACCTCTGCACCTGACCAGCCTTGTGTTGCTGGTGTTGTGGCTTCAGGGTTGCCTTGAACCCCCAACAGTGGGCTGCCTATGCCCAGGAGGCTGACTGTGTAAGTGCTTTATTACCTGAGAAACTAACCAAAACTTACCTCCCCCAGGAACTGTTGATTTTTGCACTGTGTCCACTTTTAAAATAGCTATTTGTCATTTTAACCAAAAATGTGTGTACTACTGTTTTAAATCAAAGTTCAATACTTACCTGTGTGAAATACCTTGCATTTGATATACTTATCTCAAAATTGAATCTTGTGGTTCCTCAAATAAATTAAGAACCTATATTTTTCTATATAAAAACCTATTGGCCTGGAGTAAAGTCTTTGAGTGTGTGTTCCTCATTTATTGCCTGTGTGTGTACAACAAATGCTTAACACTACCCTCTGATAAGCCTACTGCTTAACCACACTTCCACAAAATAGAGCATTAGTATTCTCTAATTTTGCCACTATCAACCTCTAAGGGGAACCCTTGGAGTCTGTGCACACTATCTCTCACTTTGAGATAGTATATACAGAGCCAACTTCCTACAACGCCACCGGTGAAAAGCTGCTTCATGACGCTGACCACTTTTTTGGGAGCAAATTTCTTTGGGTCCATCTTAAAGCTCTCAGTTGGCAGTGGTACTAAGATGCTCAAGTGAGGAGATTGGAGGGGTAACTGCACAGGCCTTCCCTTTGGCAGTATTGTGGGTGGGATGACATCTCTTCTTTTGCACACCTAAAAACAACCAAACAAGAAAAACATGTAGTTAGTGAAATGTGGCTTTGTTGCAGGTTGGAATAGTATAGACAAATATAATATTAGTGCGGTTGGTTATTTAGGTAATACATACAAATTTAATCAAACATTGCAAATTCAGACATCAACACCATAAAATTTCATTTAAAATCAAGAAGTATAACATGCAGTGGTAGTCGGAGAGAGATGTATGGGTAAATAGAATAATCATTAAAAGACCTACGTCTGTAAGGTGGTCCGGGGTAAATGGAATAATTATTAACCAAATGATTTATGCTCCTTTTGTGTCTGCGGTGCACTGCTGCCAGGGTGTCCAGAAGGAAATGCTAAAGCTAAAGAGTGGCTTTGCATCTTTGGTGGATAGATTGATGGATGGATGTATGAATGGATGGATGGATGGAGAAAGGATAGCTAGAGGGATGGATCAAGGTAAAATGCACAACAACAAGGAGCAAGGAGGCATTCCAAACAAAAACATATGCCAGGCTATGGCAAAGGGACAGTGGAAGGATGCACAAAATGGACACCACCCACATAGTTAAACAACCACAGCAAGGAGAAAGGAGGCACTGGGAACAAAGAACGCATGTACGCCAATGGCAAAGAGACTCTGGATGCATAAAATGCCTGACAACCACATGATCAAACAACAACAAGGAGCAAGGAGACACGGTAAACAAAGAACACATGCATGTCTCTGGCAAAAGGACACTAGATTTATGAGCAAAATGGCCCCCAGTCACATGGTGAAACAATACCAACAAGGAACAAGGAGAACAAAGAACACGTGCAAGCCTATGACAAAGACACACTGGCTAGATGCACAAAATGGCCGCCAGCCACATGGTCAAATAACAACTGAGAACAAGGAGGCATGGAGAACAAATAACACATGCATGCCTGTGGACATAAACTACAAAACATGGTCCCTGGCCACACATGCTTGGTCATAAGCAGGCATGGTAGTGACACTGAAGAAAACACTAACATTAATTCAGCAATGCAAAACAGGAAAATTAACTGTTCTATAAAAAATCAGAATAAGAGCAGTACACATCTTCCTATGCAATCAAATATTACCCCATATCATGTACACTTTTGCAACTACAAAGAAATGCAAGCAATAGCCAACATTTTTAATTTATTCCAATGACATCCCTGCCCTAAATAAAGTTTTAAAACACATATCACTAAAACTGTATTTTATTCACTGATGACTATTAGTACTTGACCTACTGGCTAGATTGCCCTTTGTAAATTTAGGCCACATAGTAAAATAATTTTGAAAATATTACAAACATGTAGAAAAGTTACTGATCTGTGCAACAATTTTCCTTAACAAAATATGAAAAATCCAAGAAATGTAAAATAAATAATAACACATTTTAAAAATCAAATTCAAGTACAAAGAAATCCTGGTGCATGCCCAAGCAAACAAATACCCTTATTCAATATTTTTTTAACTTATGTGATTTCACAAAAACAAAGTCCTTCAATGCAAAGGTATATCCAGGAGACAAAGAGAGTGATCATTCCACCTCAAAATCTAAGTGAAAAGTGACCAGGAGATAGATAAAGCACTGGGAGGAGCCTGCTGGACAGGAACAGGAAGTTGTATTCTCTGGGGCACTTCCTTCCTGTTTGAAAAAATAATAAAAAAGGCTTCTCACACTAAAAAACTGTCTGAAAGGTCCATTGGAGAAGAACATCCACTGAAAAAAACTTTTTTTCCCTAGATTTAGATGCATCTCGAGTACAAAATGTACTCCAGGTGTATTCACACTCGCAAGCAAGTCATTCACACCAGATGCTGATCTTGTCATTTTCTGACACATTATGCCACTCTATCCTGGAATATGTTAGTGCATGCTACTTTGACAGAAGTGATATTGCATATAGTCATACCTTCACAACTATTTAGGTTTTTAAAATCTCTTTGTGTTTTGCTTTTACCAACACACATAGATGGAGCTGAAGGAGTGAAAGCATTGTTTGAATCAGAGTGAGACATACCAACATGGTCACATATAGCCCTGCAACTAACAATTGCATCCTTGCCTACTGCAGCAGCATTGTGCCTAGGTAGCCAATCCAGCACCTAGAGAGTTAAGGAGTCCACATGTATATATGTTATACGAAATAACACAATGATTTTTCTATGATCTTGCAAACATTGATGTAGTATATGGTGAATACAAGGGCTGCACAGTGCCAATTCACATCATCTGTGCTTCTGTTCACAGTCATCAGACTTTACATACTATACTATACTATACTATAATATGCTATACTACACTATACTATACCACGTGTATAAGACAGTGCAAATCGCTTGATGTGCAACAACCACAGGCAGTCATTGGGCACTGCTTACATTTACACTACCCTTGGATTGCGGTAGAATGTCTGACGGTCAGTTCACTACAGCAGCACACATTCTTACAACATATCCAGACTGTGCCACATTGCTAGCTTTGTTTGATGTATGCCATCCCAAAGCACGTGTTGAAATGCACATATATTTTGCTACACATTATGTTGTCCTGTGGTGCCCTACAGTGTTTATAACACCTAGTTACATACCTTTGTGATGGCCCAAAAAAACATTAGGTGAGATGTGAGTGTTTTGATGTTTACAGTGACTGTGAAATGAGATTGCTTACACAAAGGTAGTGTTACTTCATTTATTGCCATTTTTTTAACACTCTTTCAAAAAAAGTAATATATTACTGTCCATCAAGCTACTTTATGCATCTATGAAAAAGTTCTGGAGAACGTTGTTTTTTCACCGGTTACCAGCAATTGTGGGTAGATTTTGGCCTTGGTCCTCATCTTAATCCTCAATTTCATCTTGGCTTTCCTGGTCCTCATGGTCCTGAAACCATGGAACATTTGTCCACACACAATGTTATGCAATATACCGCACACAAGGATAATTTTGAATAAAATGGAGAGAGGGGTATATCATTCTCCTCACAGGCAAGTTGAGGCAGTGGAAGTGAGACTTTACTACTTCAAAGGTCTACTCCACTATACCCCTAGTCCTACCAAATGCATTCTTGTATGTGAGCTCTGCCTCAATCTGGAGATATGTATAACCCATGGCTGTAGACCATATCCTTGGTCAGCTGAAAAAAACAGGAAACAAAAAATCAGTCAACAATCATGATGATTGATGCACCCAAGTACATGTCTGTTATACATATTGAATGACTCATACACATTTCCACCAGTATGGAACACTGTACTACACATGCAAGTATACTGCCATGCATGATACACTTACTGGCTGAGAACCTTTTTCTTGAAAATAGCATGAACATCTTTACTGATATGGAAAGTGAGCACACCATTGAGGGGACACTTATCTCACACTTCACTACTGTGTTGGGACTAATCTTGGAATTCCTGGCCAACTATATGTCTGAATTTAAAATAGTTACTTAGTGAAGAAGATGTGGTCCCATTCATTCACATGGATTTGGAGGTTACAGTAATAGTCGCTGTTGTTAAGTGGCTACTGCAATGGATAGATTAGTGAGTGCATGTTAATGTGGGACATCATTGTCTACACAATGCAGTGCATTGGGTCCGCTATGTTGACAGGACACAAGGGCAGAGTCATTTAGGAATCCTGCACTGTACAGTGTATCTAGTAAACTATCAGCACTGCAGTGCCTCACTAAGTAAGGGCAGTGTAGGACATATTTTAGGACATACAGCACAGTCCTGAGTTTTCAAGCTGCCCTGGCTCCAAATAGGCTGCGTAGCACCAAGACAAGCACACTTGCAACATGGTAAATGTGTGGCTGCGTTTTCTGTGAGAGGTACTTTGTGCATGAGGGGCTGCCTTCCTGCACAGCATGAACCATTGGAGACCTGATAGTGTAAGTGTTTATGCCACAGAATGCACCACATATATGTGTCAAGAGTGTTTAGGATTACTTAAGTGAATTTTCAATGGAACACATGACCTGGGGAGTACAAATGATTTGGGATATTTCACAGGTTTAGCTGGTGTTGGATACATGATATGCCTCATGACCATGGGAGTTACATGTGGACACACAGACAACAGACATGGAAGACCTTCCTTCCACACAACGTTGCAACACAGCATTTTTTAAAGTGTTGCATTGCGTAGGATCTTAACAACATTGTAGGGCACACACAGTGGTGTAGCAGGTCTTAACATGTGTGATTTGCAGGGTTACACTCCACATGTGCCATGATGTATGGTGCAAGAATGAGGTGTGCAAGTATGAGCCACGCCCCTGCTAAAAATGCGCGGTCTCAGTCACCAACCACAGAGATAGCTATTTTATCATAGATTATTTACTGTTATTAGGTCTGTCATGTACTTCAGATGTACTTGCAACCAGTAGGGCATTCCCATATTCCCCCATTCTAGAAGCACTCATTGATGATAGAGCGCTTGAAAACATGAGCACTCCCAGGGTAGTTTGCCAGCACATTGACAAACATCCCCAGATAGTACACTATTCCCTGGACATTGATGGAAAATGTGTGCTTCCTTTTGTGGTACAGGTGGGATGTAGCAGCAGGAGGCACAAGTAGCACAGGTGTGCAGATCATTGTCCCCAAGACATGTGGGGATCCAGCTATGGCACAGAAGCCTTGTTTGTTGTCCAGTTGTTGCTACTCTGTGTTTGGGAACATGATGTACTGGGGTGTCAGGCTGATGATGGCAACCAGGACATAGGGTATGAATGCACAAAAATATGACTGTGCAATGCCTGCCACCTTGGCATTGGTGATTTAAAATGAACCTGATGCAAGCATATGGAGGAGTGCCATCAGCGTGGCAACAGAGGAATACTGGAGTACATCTGTGAGGTTGCTTGCAGCCTTGGTGCAATCAAGGTCAGGAGCCGGATAAATGACTCCCTCCAGAGCCTATAGTAGGTGAGGACCTCCTCCTCCCTGAAGTCAATGAGGGTAGGCTTTTGGAGGTAGACAAGCTCCCTATAGAAACGATCCCTTCTCCTGCGCTGCCTATGTGGTTGTGATGATGGTCATCTTGCTATTCCTAGCTGAAGTATGAGCACCTCCATGTCGTAGTTGAGATTGACAAAGTGTTTTGGGTAGTGCCAATGCATCATTTCTTATACCTTGTTTGCTGATGCGCAGGAATTTTGAAGCATTTCAGACTATGTGCCCCGCTTGCCAACAATGTGTAACTTTTCCATGAACTCAAAAATATCACTTTGTTGGTTCTATGTTGGATTTTACAAAGGAACACCTATGTTGCATATATTATAATTGCATCACACAGTAGGTTCAGGTGAAGGAAAATGTTGATGTAGGCTACTAAAGAGTGATGGATTAATCCTAATATGTCGCTTTGTAAATTTGGAGCACAGAATGTGCCTCCAAAGCATAAAACAAAAATTATGCAACAGCAGCACAAGCTCCTTGTAAATATGCTTAGTCTACATCAGTGGCAGTCAATGAAGTTACCCATTGAATCCATCATGTTTTTAAAGCATTTGTATTTGTAACGCTAGCACTTGTGACAGCTTTGAGGCTGGAACGGGGTTTACGACAATGATGTGTTAATTCTGAGCCAGTGGTCTTTCGTTAATGACAGCCATCTGAACTGCAGTCAGTATTTTTTTAGTGGCTGCAAAAGAGATTTCAGTATTGAACTATGAAAGTGATTTATATGCAGTCGGCACTGTGTCACACTAATTGAATGTTACATAGGTAAAGCACATAGCACCTGGAATTATCCAGATGACTAAATTTGTTTTGTTTTCACATGTGTGTAAATGTTTGGCCTCAAGCATATTAGCTCTGATCTGAGTATTTGTGTATGTTCTGGTGTCCAATGATTGTTTAAAAAAATTTGGGCTCATTAATTGAAGGAGTGGTTTCATGCACTGCTCATGTTCATGTACGTATGTTCTGCCAGTTATTTAATGATGTTTGTTAGTTGCAATTGTGCACAAATTTCGTGGCAGTGTGGTGCCAGAATTTTCCCTCATTTGAAAGCTCATATCCCCAAAACAGGACACTAAAAAAAGTAATTTTTGTTTTCTTAAAATGGAATTTGTGGCTATGTTTAGCAAATTTCAATACAATGCAATCCACCCTGACCAAATGTGTATGTCATTGACATAGGACAAGGATGCAGAATCAATATCATGCAATAATAATATTACCCAAGCAGAGAATAGTCCTGGGCTATTCTTATATCCTTGAGGAAATTGGAAAAATTGGTGCTAAAAGCTGTGCATGGAAAAAGAAGTTAGATCTATGTTTTAATCCCTTCGCTGACAGGCATTTTCCCCCTCGGGTGCCCGGCCTTTTTTTGGCAATTTGAGGCAGTTCGTGCTTAGGCCCTCATACCTTTTGGTCCACATAAGCTACCCATGCCAAATTTGTGTTCTTTTTTTCCAACACCCTAGGGATCCTAGAGGTACCCAGAGTTTGTGGAGGAGACCAGGAAATTAGCCGTAAGGCAGTGACATTTTTATTTTATTTTAAAAAATGGAAAAAAAGGGCTGCAGAAAAAGGCTTGTTTTTTTTCCCCTGAAAACGGCATCAACAAAGGGTTTGCGGTTCTAAAATCACCAGCTTCCCAGCTTTCAGGAACAGGCAGACTTGAATCAGAAAACCTCATTTTCAACACAATTTAGGCATTTAACTGGGATATACCCGTTTTCACTATTTTTTGTGCTTTTAGCCTCCTTCCAGTTAGTGACAGAAATGGGTGTGAAACCAATGCTGGATCCCGGAAAGCTAAACGTTTCTGAAAAGTTGAGATAATTGTAAACTAAGCAAGGGTTCATTTGTGTAGAGCCTACAAGGTTTTTCCACAGAAAATAACAACTGAAATAAAAAAAATATTTTTACTATATAATTTTTTACTGTGAAGTCAGATATTTTAAAGCAATATACCGTTACGTCTGCTGGACTCTTCTGGTTGTGGGGCTATATAGGGCTTGTAGGTTCATCAAGAGCCTAGGTACCCAGAGCCAATAAATGAGCTGCACCTTGCAATGTGTTTTCATTCTATTCCGGGTATACAGCAATTCATTTGGTGATATATAAAGAGTGAAAAATAGGTATCAAGAAAACCTTTGTATTTGAAAAATGGGCACAAGATAAGGTGTTGAGAAGCAGTGATTATTTGCAGATCTCTGAATTTTGGGGTCCCCATACTAGCATGTGAATTACAGGGCATTTCTCAAATAGATGTCTTTATTACAAACTGTTTTACCTTTGGGAGATAAAATGTAGAGAAACACAAGAGACTATGGGGGTTATTCTAACTTTGGAGGAGGTGTTAATCTGTCCCAAAAGTGACGGAAAAGTGACGGATTTACCACCAGCCGTATTACGAGTCCATTATATCCTATGGAACTCGTAATACGGCTGGTGGTATATCCGTCACTTTACCGTCACTTTTGGGACGGATTAACACTCCTCCAAAGTTAGAATAACCCCCTATAACACTTGTCCTGCCATTCTGTGTTCCCTCAAGTCTCCCGATACAAATGGTACCTCACTTGCGCGGTTAGGCCTAATGCCCACAACAGGAAACGCAACATGGACACATCACATTTTCCCAAAGAAAACTGATGTGTTTTTTGGAAAGTGCCTACCTGTGGATTTTGGCCTCTCGCTCAGCCGGCACCTAGGAAAACCTACCAAACCTGTGCATTTTTGAAAAGTAAGACACCTAGGGAAATTCAAGAAGAGGTGACTTGTGGGGCTCTCACCAGGTTCTGTTACCCAGAATCCTTTGCACACCTCAAAATTTGGCCCAAAAAACACCTTTTCCTCACATTTCGGTGACAGAAAGTTCTGGAATCTCAGAAGAGCCACAAATTTCCTTCCATACCCCCACCCTCTTATTCTGAAAAAAATAAATAAATCCCTGTCTCTGCTGGGCTTTCTGCCCCCCTTGGGGGCAGATTGCCCTTCCAAAAATAGTCAGATCTGATATGGCCAACAGTAATGTGCCAGCATGGGGAGTGACTCTTGCCCAAGGGGCCATCCCCCCAAACAAAACACACAAACACACGCAAATACACACACACCAATCCCTGGTAAAATACATTTTTTTCCCCCCAGGAGAACAACCCTTGTCTAAGGGTGCTGCCTAGGACGTAACCGTTATGTCCGAGGCATCCGAGGGTGTAAGGTGCTATTTTCAGGCAGAATAAACATTGGAAATATCCAAGGTTGTCTTGCATTTTTGCGAACAGTGTTGTTCATTCTGTGAGTTTTGCATTGCAAAAGTGTGTGCATGACTATTTAAATAATCTAAAACTATTCAATATGAATGATCCAGTTTAGCTACTGGGAACAAAGGATTGTTGATAGGAGATACAAAGGGTTCAATTACTCCCTAGTACTCAAGCTGGGAGAAAATCTCCCCCAGGGGGATTTTTTAATGTTTTATGATGTGTTGCGGTTGTACTTGCGGGCTGGACCTTTTGAGTATTACACGAAAAAAGGAGTCCCTATCTCAGCCCACATGGTTGTGACACAGCGCTGGGGCTTGTACAAGAATCAAATCTGCAGCATACGATTGTTTACCTTGCTCTGGAGAGGACTGAGAGAGACGGCAAAACCACTTCTTCCCCTTGTGGTAGTGTTCTAATGAACTCTGGTGACCAATCATTTTCAGCAAACAGATTGTCACTTCTAAGTGTTAATCTTTCATAGAAAATTACTTTAATTGTGCACATTCTGTCCCACTTAGTTTGCATATTAAATTTATATAGTCGTTCTGGAGGGGCGACACCTGTCTGAGGGTTTGACTTCTAGGCAATCATTAGTGGCTCTTATCTCCAAAAAATCTTGAAGATTTTCACAAATTATCATGACCTCGGCCACGCTGTCTAGCAGTTACTGCCCACAATCTGTTCAGCAGTAACATTCCAAATATGTGTGGCAGTTTTTGCCAAAATTCCTACAAACTTCTTTTTTAATTGTTTTTTAGAAAATTTCTCTTCCTTCTTTATAATGACATTAAGCGAGTATTGTGGGTCCTTCTTTGGTTTCATGTACTCCACTACTCTGCATTCTGACTGTCCAGGTCTCCATTTATCTTTGGGGTCCTGAAAGAAAATAGAAGGGTGTGTATCAGAGCATGAGTTATAGGTACTTGAGGCAACTCTAACTATATCTGGTGAATTTCTATGGTTTTGTATGTTTTAAATGTGAGCTTAAGTATAACTTCCCTGTAACCTTTGGTTTTTTAAGTGAATATATATGTATGTATAATATTTCCTACATATTTATTTTTACATTTCTTTTTTATTTCTATAGGAATAAAGTATTTTTTACTTGGATTGGGCTGCCATTTTTAATAACACTATCTGTGTTTTGTATTCTATTTACATAAATTATCATTTAGTTTTTTTAGGGTGTGGGGGTGTCAGTAGGTGTAATTATTGTAGAGTATTGTGTTAGTTTGTAATGGTTGTACTGTTCAGATTTAGTTGTGTTTTGGTTTTACATAGGATATTGCAATAGGCCTTACTACAACTTGTGTAGAGCACTTAGTTATAATAATTGTTTTGATCATGTTGATAACATTTGTCATGCTATGTTTATCATTGAAATGTTTCCATTGTCTTTAGGATGGATGTTTTGTGAGGGTGGATAGTTAGCTCTTTGTATAGGTTTTTGAGTTAGAGTGGAAGATTTTTCCAATTTTTGGATGCGCTTTTCTCACAAAGTAAATATTTTGTGGATATATTTTAACCAACCTTACCTTTTAATTTTATTTTATTTATCAGTTCCCCTTGAGAGTTTTTTTTATTTCATTTTATTGGGGCTTGACACCCTAGAATTATGGACTATATCTGTGGATTTATTTATGAATTTTACATTTTGAGGGGTTATTTTTGTTTATTTTTGTGGATTTGTTTTATGAAGAGTGGAGGTGGATCATGGACACCAGCTAGAAAACAACAAGGTATTTATTTTTTAAGTTTTAGGGTGGTTAATGCTATTATTGAGATAAGTATGTATTTATATCTACTTGAAAATGTGGTGTATTGTGTTTCTGTGTGATATAGTCTTTACTGGAACTTTAGTTGTTTAAAATATTCTGTTAGTGTGTTTGAGATATATTTTGAAAAACATTTTATATTAAATTATATGTCAGGTTTATTCCATATTATTTAATTTAAATTAATATTACAGAGGATGACTAAAGATATTCCATTTAATGTTTAATAATAAATATTTGTTTTTGTAGCTGTTGGTTATTGTTGGATTTTATGGTAAGTGAGATTGATAAGTGGTTTATAATATTGTATTTGCTATCCTTTTAAGGTACTGTTGTTATTTACAAAGAGCTGTATTTGAAATGTACTATTTCCTATATTTTATTGATCTTTTTAGATATTTTAGGTTTTATTTGGCTAATTGATTGTTCTATTCAAAGTTGCTAGTAGCTTTCCACTTTTGGAAGATTTTTAAGCATCTGTAAAGGGTATGGTGGCTTTGATTTTATGTAGCCTGGATGGTGGTGTACCATGGTTCCAATGCATTGTTGGCTTTTGATTATTGCACCATGGCACTGCCATACACATTTCACCATGGTATTTGAAACTTGGGCTGGAACTATGGACATAATAGTGCAGTCTGCCAACCCAAGCATAGTCAACATAATCTATTATGAGGCTTAGGGCCTGATTAGGTGTTTGGCTGTCTTGGGACCAGCATGGTGGTGGCGACAGCCACTCCACCGCACTTTTGGAGGTCCAACTGCCGAATTACAACTGATGTGGTTAGATAGATGAAAGACCACAGCGGTCCCGCAGACACCGCCAGCAAATCTAGATCACATCATTGGCTAGATAGGACAATGCGTCTATGAAGGGCGGACCTCCAGTGTAATCGCCAGACCAATTTCAAGGTGGTTTTCCCCTGATGTGACTGAGCTGGTGGAAAGTGAGCCATATAGGTCTGAAACTCACCTGTGCTCAGCTTTCCATATAATGTGCCACCATGAAGATGGATGATCGTACAGGCACTTCCTCTGCTTGTGCTGCTAGACTACACCCAAAACTGACGCCGTCATGGATGCAAACAATGGTAAGCCCCGCCATAGACTTGGCGTGGGGTACCTGGTCCATTAGCCAAACATATTTTGTGTGCCCTTGTTCGGAGGTGTACTCAATGTATGACCCAATCACAGCCCTATGATGCCCTCTTTGGCTAGGTCACTGACACTGCACAGGCACACTCTTAATAACCCAAAAACCCAATAATCAGGGATAGTGATGTGTCCATAACATTGTGTCACACAATAGCATATCCTTATCATTATCCCACCTACAAATTCCTGGAGAAAAAGTATGCCTTTTTCCAAGGGGAACCCTGGAAGGCTGGTGCCCTGGGTCACATTCCACTTTGCACATGCCTCAAAACCCCTATTTGCACAGGAACTAGGGTTTGATGTATATCAGGGACAGCCAATAGTAAAACCAAGTGTGATGCACATGTGAGAAATATGTAAGTGCAAGTCATGAAGGCAAATACAGCAGTAACATCGTGGGTCACACACTTATGAAGTAGGTGCAAGGTAAACATATGAAAATTGACACATGTCCATTAATGTGTATATCAAGGTATGACAATAGAACACCCTCCAGGGGCGGACAAACACATCTCCAGCTTTCATGAATTAAACAAATGTCCTACATCATAGGGGAAAGGGTAACCAAATAAACCCAAAAGATATTGACATTGGCCAAATCAATAGGAAATACATATGAAACACCATCAAATGCAATGTCAGCCCCAATAACATTACATCCCACACATCCATCCATTGATCATTTACTCTTTTCCTGGGTGACTCCAGCACTGGTTCCAAGGTTACGTCATACAAACCACATCAAATGGATCATCAATCAGGGTGAAACAAACACAACTGTAGTCATAGATCCCAAAGTATCCATGAAGATCAAAATGACCGAAAAGTAATGGCAGGCCTAATGTGTGGAAAAACTACCAACTTAAAGTTATTAGAAAAAAAGAAGACGTAGTCAAAGTCAATGGCCAGTTCAATTGCTGTGCTACTATACCTGCCTCACAGAGCACTGCCATGGGAACCTTCCCATGAAGGGGAATCTAGTGGGCAGTCCAGGTACCTCAATGATGTCCTTTGGAGGGGTAGGTCCAGTTTTTGGGTGGGTATGTTTTGCTTTGGGAGGGTGGGTCTGACTTTGGGAGGGGTATCCTTTTTACTGGTTTCTTTGGGGTATGGCAGGGTCCAGTGGGGAGGTCAAGTGTCACAGTTGATGACTTGTAAATGGAATGGATGGGTTGGGGTGTGGATGTGGACCCTTTGGATTTGGGAGGGGGTGTTTTTTACAGGGGTAAGGCCAAGGGCAAACATTAAACTTTCTTTTGGGAAATGGGGCTGAGAGGTTGAGGACATAGAAGTGTTAGCTTTGGGTGTGTTGTTGGTGCTGCTGTCTGTGTGTCTGGAGTATAATGTTTGTGTTTTAAAAGTGTCTGTTGTGTGGGTGAGTGTGGGCATGTGTGTTTCTTTTGGTGTGTGATATGGATATAATAGATGTGTTGGGTGTGCTAGAAGTAGAGATGTGTCTGTTCATGTGAGTGTGGTGTCTGGGGGCATGGTGGGAGTGGTGGGAGTGGGAGTTATGTCTGTGGGTGTGGTGTCTGGGGTAAGGTGGGGAGGTGCATGGACCTGTGGGTATGGTACCTGGGGTAGGACTAAGAGGTGATGGTTGTGAGTGGGATGATTGGCTGGTGAGTGGCTGCGTGCTTCTGTGTTTTGTGATGTTTCTGTTTACATGCACTGCTTTGGCCTGTTGAGGTGTGTGCATTCTTATGTGTGAGTGTGCTTGGGACAGATATGGGAATAGGGAAATTGGATGAAGAAGAGGCAGGTGATGGGGTGGAAGTATGGGATGAGCAGAAGGATGCCGTGAGGGAGGAGGCCAGAGCCAGACAATATCTTTGTAGAGTAGACATGGAAATGTGGATGCCTTACAGGTAGGCCACCATCTGTTGCAGATAGCTACCCTGTACTTAGATGGCATTCAGTATTAATGTCTGACCCACTGAGATGTTTCTCAGGAGGTCAATAGCCTACTTATCCATGGCAGCAGGGGGAACAGACACAGGATGTGTGAAGCTTGGAATGAAAGGGACAGCTCCCCTCTTAGGTGAGAGAGCCCAGACAACTGGATAGGGAGTGTTAGACTTGGCATACTTGGCGTGGTCTCCCCTAACATTTTGCTTTTGTTCCCAGGGTTGTCAATGTGTGCTGGACTCCGGTTTTGCTGTTCATAATGCTCTGGGCACTTTACTACTGCTATCCAGTGCTAAAGTGCACATGTTCCTATGTAAAGGTTATGTGTAATTGGCTTTCAATGATTGGCATATTTGATCTGCTAGTAAATCCCTAGTACATTGCCTTAGAGGTGGCCAGGGCCTGTAAATCAAATGCTACCAGTGGTCCTGGAGCACTAGTTGTGCCACCCACATTAGTAGCCCAGGAAACATGGCTCAGACCTGCCACTACAGAGTCTATGTGAGCACTTTTAACCTGCCAATTTGACTTGGCAAGTGTACCGACATGCCAGACCTAAAACTTCCCTTTTCATACATGTAAGGCACCCCTGAGTTAGGCCCTAGGAAGCCCCATGGGCAGGGTGCAGTGTATGTTAGAGGACAGACATGTACTTATGTGTTTTACATGTCCTGACAGTGAAATACTGCCAAATTCAATTTTCAGTGTTGCAAGACCTATCTCTCTCATAGGTTAACCTGGGGGCTGCCTTTACATGTTATTAAAGTGCAGATTCCCTTTGGGAGCAAATAGAAATTTGGAGTTTGGGGTCTCTTAAATCATCATTTATACATCTTTTAGTAAAGTTTGTTTTTAGGTAGCATGCTTGAAAATTACACTTTTAGAAAGTAGGCATTTTCTTGCTTAAACCATTCTGAGACTTTGCCTGTTTGTGCATTCCCTGTCTGGGTCATTTTGACAGTTGGGTTGTATGCACCGCTCTCTAGACAGTGACAGAAAGGGGGGGGGGGGTGGCGTAGCATGCATATCCTGATGAGCCATCTGTGCCAAGAAGGAATGGTCACTTACACCTGAATGGGCTGTGCCTGCCCTCACAGAATGCAGTCTCCAACCCCCTGGTGTGTTTCTGGGGCCTGGGCAAGGCAGGATCTTACAAACAAGAGAGAGTTTCCATTGAAGTTGGCCTACTTCAAAGGCAAAAAGGGGTATAAGTAGTGGACCCAAAACCCCTGAAAATTAGATCACTTCTGGAATCAAGAGGAACCTCTTCCAAGGAGAGGAGCTGAAGAGCTGAGGAGAAGGGCTGCCCCTGCCTGTTACTGTGTTTTGTTAGGCTCTCCTACAGTTACTGCTTCTGCCTGTGAAAAGGGAAAAGAATAGACTCTTTTGTGCATTCCTGCTTGAGAAGAATCTCCATGGCCTTGAACTGAGCTTGCCTCTTTTTGTTGAAGTCTCAGCGCCATCAAAGACTTTCCCTGCCAGCACTTGGACGCTCTGATGAGACTACTGCCGTCCCAAGTGGTTCCCTATCCAGTCCCTGAGCCCTTGGAAGATGAAGTTGGCAGACAAAAACTGAAAATCCACTCACAGAGCGCCGTACGAGGAAATTTACGATGCACCTTACGCAGCATGGCTTCTAAACAACGCACCGCTGGCTTCGAAGCTCCACCTGCATCGTGGTTAGAAGATCCACACAATGCGGTTGGAGAAATAATGCACAACAACCGCTTTCAGAGGCTGATAACAACGCAAACCCACACAGCACGGTTTTCTAACATTGTGCAACCGGATTTTCCACGTATCGTTCTTGGGCGTCCAAATCAACCAGACTCTGCACAGATACAAGGTGCCCCGTCCGGAAATCATCGCATCACACTCTTGCGAGGGAGAAAAATGACACATCGCCGACCTGACTGGTGAAGTAAATGATGTACGGCCTCACTTGCGCGCAATGAATCGATGCATCGCTAACTTCTCTTATGCACGCTCGCATGTGCTGCTTTATATTTGATGCTAACCAGGTACTTTGTGTAACAACAGTATTCTCACTGTTTTCTATTGATTAAGACTCTTATTCTTTTGAAAATTCAGATCTTGACTTGTGTATGCTGGATAATTGCCTACTTTTTTCTAAACCTTTGTTCTGTCATTTTGTAGTGGTTCACCGTATTACTGTGTGTGTTGGTACAAATACTTTACACATTGCTTCTGAAGTTAAGCCTGCATACTCATGCCAAGCTACCAAGGGGGTAAATGGGGGTTACCCGAGTGTGATTTTCCTTTACCCTGACTAGAGTGAGGTCCTTGCTTGGACAGGGTGTAACCTAACTGCCAACCAAAGACCCCATTTCTAACAGGGAGCAACAGGGAGGGTAGAGGTGGTAGTGGAGGTGGCAGACAAGTATGGTGCAGGAACTGGTCCTGTATGTCTTGCCACCACTAGAGAGTGTCTACTGGAGCTGGACTTGGATGACAACAATGTTGAGTCTGCGTGCTCTATAGTACTTCCCTCACCCTCTGGGCCACTGGGTCCCTCTGAGTCTGTAGTGTCATGACCGGAGATACTGTGGCCAGCTTATTTCCCACAGATGTCAGCCCTGTATCCTCTGCTTGCCTGGGATGATGCTAAAATGACAAATACAATTAGGGTCATTGCATATGCCAGAACACTCTTGACCAACAGTTTGGATCACAGAACATTACTATAATGTACAGTAGACCCCAGCTACAAGGTATACCAATGTGGCTCCAACATTTGCTAGGCCACATGCATGCATACTACTTTAACTGTAAACAGTTGCCCGCAGTAAAGCCAGAATCACAGACAATTCCAATTGCATTAGTGAAGTTGTGTAATCACAATACCCATGTATCTTGTAGGAAACCTTGTCAGCTTGAATGGTTTGTCTCTTGTAGCGTGTATTTCTACAGATTTTAGCTACAAGGTACACCAATATGGCTCCAACATTTGCAAGGCCACATGCATGCATGCTACTTTAACTGTAAACAGTTACCCACAGTAAAGGCAGAATCACAGACAACTCCAAAATGCATTAGTGAAGTTGTGTAATCACAATACCCATGTATCTTGTAGGAAACCTTGTCATCTTAAATGATTTGTCTCTTTTAGCATGTATTTCTACAGATTTTACACAAGGCTGCAATCAGTAATGTACATATACATAATACCACATTATGATGAAATGATGGTCAACTAATACAGCTATGTTGCAGCAAGATATACAGTAACTGAAAGAAGGTGACATGGAAAACTTTGTGTTACACTGTAGAAACTTCCCAATGTCAACTTCCTAATATGGCCCTTGGCAAAATAGCCTCATGAAAGTTGTACCAATGTACCTTTGCTATACAAAACATGTCAGAAATGTAACCTGGAGACAATCTGTTCAAAATGTCTGGGAGATTAGTCTACAAATATCCACAGCACAATGAATCAGTTAAGCCTAGCAAATCACCAGTCACCATTGGTACTGGTGAGAACACCATTCTAACATTATATAACTAAAAGCCATTGAATGTTGTTGAGACTCAGGGAATCTCCATTACCCGAAGAGGTTGTTTATTCTGTTTCTCAAGGGGAGGGAACATCACTGTACCTTTTATTCATGCAAGCACAAATTCCATTGTGTACACACTCGTATATGATTCCCACATTTCTGCATGTGACTCCCTAATGCATGTCAACAGTCAGGTAATGAACATTCACAAACAAACATTTGGAAATCACTTAGCTTAATCATTCCACATCAATGGCATGGACTTGCACATTGCGAACAATTTTGTAGGTCTACCTGTCATGTTCTTCATTGCTTCAGCAATTGGACATGACAAATGACATTGAATAATGGATTAGGCATAACTACTATTGGAAACAGTGATGTCAACCGAATCATTTAACTGTACTCTCCGCACTTGCCAAAGTAAAGTATTGCTTAGTGACTGTACCCAAAGTGCACTATATACTACGTCATGCGCATGAGGGCCACCATCACATGAGAAGTAGTAATGAGGTACCATCACTCATGACATACAAATGCCAATATACCCTCTTGAGCAGACACATGCTGAGTACAGTGATCAACTAGCTCATGTTGTTTGATGTTGTGGGTGACACACTGAAGGCAAATGGCCTGTTGGCTACAAATGTCATCCACAACATCAAACAACATTTAATAATTGATCAATGTACTCAGCCATGTGTCTTCTCAAAAGAGTACCTTTCTTAGTGGACTATACTCTGTTGTGTACCTGGTCATTTAGACTATAGGCAAGGCACACCAGCTTGCACCTACTACCAGACCTTCACAAACAATACCTCTTCTTGTGTGTCACACATGGGCCACCTCTAATATTCATGAAGAGAGGTCTGCTTCTAACACATAAATGTGGCAATGTAACATGTATGAAATCTGACCAGGACTCACTCCCTTGTAGCAACTGTGATTCCCTCAACCACCATCAAGCTCCAGGTATACCACTGCCAGTATGCGGGCCATTGGCGGGTCAGGGTCAAGAAAGTGCCCCTTTCAAGTTGGTAGGACAGCACCAGCTGGACCTCCCTGAACTTTTGGGCATAGCGTCTCAGGTCCTCCCCCCTTTTCCGCCAATGGACACTGCATCTGCGATAGACCCTCAGGATCCGCACCTTTTAGGCAATGGTTCTCCCAATGGCTTGCTTCTGATGACCGTTGACTTGTATGGATACAGTAGATGAAAGAAGAGATCACAATTGCATACTTTAGGATATCTGTTTGGTCAACACATTGTGTAGACAACTCCCACACACAGTTTTGAATTAACACACTACATGTGGAGATTTCACATGCTGATAAGTACAGGGACACACATACATACTTTTGTGGTCATATGGTGACTATCCTCAACCCTGTTCATGACCTACAGTGACTAAGCAGCCCATTAGCATCATGTAGCCCAGGGCCAACCAACATGTACTGTGATGTAAGCCACTATGAAACACAACACACCACTGTGACCTTCTAAAGGGTAAACCACTTATGCATCACTGTACAAACACCTTTACATCCAGGCAAATTGAACTGTTTTATATGGTCCATACAGTCTACTATCATAGAATAGAGTACACCCTAAGGTTTAGGTGACAATGAAATGGCATGGGCATGGGGATTGGCATGGGTGTCACTGAGAGCTTATTCTCTGTGGATGTGTGGACATGTAGACTACTGAATGAAATCTCGTGCTACATTTGACTGAGTTTGTACGGTATGTACTAGTATCACAGGACACACATTTTACTATGTGTGACACTCTATCACAGATGACATTCAACATACAAAGCTAGTGTTTCACATGTAATGATCTGACCAAAATTAACCAACTATCTGCACTGTATGTTTGTCACTTGTGTTTGTACGAAGTGGGTACCATGTTATTGGAACAGACAGCCAAAGGTGAGCCACAAATGTAATATGACGCCACAGTTGTGGTCATATGACTGAGTCACAACTCTCCAGTGGCAGTGGTGGACCAGCAGACGAGGTGGCACGTGTCCACATATTTCAAGTGATCAATTGCACAGAGGTGTCTTGTTCATGTGTGTGGTCCAATGTTGATCCTGTATATTTTTAGGGGTGTATGTTGTCACAGTTACGTCCAGGTCTCATCATGAGTCAGTGGCAGCTATTCCTGTATCTACTGAGTAACCTTCGGAGATCAATGTGAGTAAAGTGGATGAGGACATGAGAACCTACATGGGGATGGTCCCACTCTGTCTCTGAAGACGTGTAATGAGACTGTCAACAGGGCAACCTTGGTGTGCTGAGTGAGATAATGTCTCCAGAGTCTTGTTCCGGCAGGTGTCATTACAACATTTGTACACAGGTTGGCCTGTGAAGTTCCCACTGCATCTGGGAACATCATAGCCTCTGTGTTGATTAATCTTGAAGCTATTCAGCACGCACAGCCCATCAATATGTTGTGAGCAATGTGATTCAGCGTGTGAACTGTCAGGGTCCTAGTATGTGTGCACTTTTCATGCACATTATCAGAGGTAGCTGGTTCTGCTGGATGTACCATACTCAATCTCTGCATGCGGCCCTGGTACACTGTCACACTTTGTCGTTCATGCATACATGAGACCAAGACAAGGGATAGGCCATGAGTTTGGTGTTCAAACACAATTTTACTAATATGGTACATTTAAAAAGCAGATGATGCTATACAATGTATTTGGGTATGCATTGATGAAACACATGACAAAATACCCTCTGAGGAATGAGAGGTTTGTTAACGCAAGTGTGGTACATATGTAGCCACAAGGAACCTTTAGGATAACGCACAGACAGGTGCCAGTCAGGCTGACAGGATGCAGGGTCAATCTGGATCCAGCAATTTCACAAGGTACATAATCAGTGGTCTGACTAAGACTGGTCGGAGAAAGAACAAGACAGTTGACATGGAAAACTGTGTATGTCCTGTGTTTTTGAAGATGACACATAAACCCAAGGGCTGTGCTACACAGGTTAATTAGTAGCAATGCATAATGGTGTATTTGACAAAATGGCAAATTCTATGCTGTTCCAGGCATCAGCAGGAGCAGTGCATGTTCAAATGGGTGGTGTGCATGGAGGTGATCACAGGTGTGTGCTGCATCAGTTTCTCACAAGTCCTGTATGTGAGATTTGAATTCAAATGGCCAACAGTACCTTTCACACAGGAAGCAATCTACAGGTGATAACAGGGCTTAGAAACTACAAGCCAGTGTATTAATTGACCTGACGTCCATGCAGTCAGATGTACTATGACAATGGCATAACATAGGAAAGGGTGTAGCACACAGGATTAGTATTGTTTGTCTGTCTGTGTAGAGGGGGAAATATCGGGGTACACATATTACCATTCCAGGGACCTCTTCAGACAGGTGGGTTGTGACCAGGAGCATGGGTGTGTCAGCAGTTTGGAAATGGGCTGACATGTACATGGAATGTCATGTGCGCAATGCTTGTCATAGGTGTGGCACTTGTGCTGTCTATGTTCTGCTTATATGGAACTCTAGTCACAGATAGTCCTTACAAAGATTGGTGCAGTTGGACTTACTGCTGTCAAGGGTATGGTCATACATTCCTGTTACCAATGCATTAGCACATCCACTGCCTCATGTATGAGGCTTGTTTTCCCCTTATTGAGTGATGGTGTCTTACTTGTGTGCCATATGCTGCGATGAACCATGTTGCCAAAATGTATGTGTGAAATAGGTGTGGTCCTCTGCTATTGCCCTTCAAAGGTGAAATGTACAGGATATATGTCATTTACAGTGTGTGTTTATGTGACTGTTGTATGATACGCATCACAATTGCTCTGGGATTTTCTGTGTCCTGATTGGTATATCAGCAACGCTCCAGGATGCTACACTCTTATTCTGATAGTTAGAGATAAAGTTGAGCAAAAATGATTAGCCAGACCAAGATATGGTGATTATTATCAGTGTTAATACAGTGGTGATGGTGATTAGTTTTAAAAGAAATGGTTCACGATATGTTGGCGTCTACGCACTCCAGCAGCCGTGTTTTGTTGTTCCCCCTCATGTTGCAGGCCACCATCCTCCTCTTCAGGCATGTGTGGTTCTGGTTCCAAGAGGGGAATGTTCCTTCTTATACAAATGTTGTGCAGGATGGCACAAGTTGAAATGATCTTACAGACCATTTCAGGGGAATATAGGAGGCTACCACCAGTGATGTTGAGGCACCTGAATCTGGACTTGAGGATGCCGAAGGTCATCTTGACTATGCTGCGTGTCCTCCTATGTGTGTCATTGTAGGCATGCTCTGCTGCAGTGCTTGGGTTGCCAAATGGTGTCATTATCCATGGCTGGATCCCATACCCCTGATCAGCTGAAAAAAATATTGAATGGGATCATGTTGATGTAGCTCGCCCCATTGAAATCACCTTGCATGGCAGTAGTTGTCTTGTGTTGTCTGTGACTCTTTTGTGTTATAGTATTCCTTCTTAGGCTTGTAGGATGTAACATCTGCATTGTGTTGTTTCCTTGGCTGAATGAGTGTTTGGCTGCTGACCGGTTGTCAACAGTATGGTTTGGGATTTGCAGTACAGTGTGCACTCCCTAGCTTTGTGACTTGTGATACAGGTGTCCCTGTGTCTTCACTGGGGTGAGATGATAGTTCCATACACAAATTAATTTTGACAGTGTTATTAACACGTTCACATCAATGTACCCTGGACATCCCATACCTTTAGACTGATGCAATGGATTAATTTAAACATCAGTGAGACGCTTACATTTTGCAAGGTGACAATTAGGCAAACCACTCCAAATGTTGTGATCATTGACGTCTTAACATTAGACTGTACACTAATTTCAGATGTGTGACAGGTTCAATGCAGACCTATGAAACATGGCGAGCGATGTCATGACCTCAGTGTGGTCCTGTCGACATGTTGCTGTTGTGGTGTATGTGTTGTGTGTGCAGCGTTTGTATAAGTAGGTTTTTGTACTTACCAACAAGTAGTCCATTCCCATACTGTCGATCCTAGAAGTGCTGATTGATGGTACAGTGACGGAAGATGAATGAGTCATGGACACTCCCAGGATATTTTGCCACAATGTTCGTGATCAATCCTTGGTGATCAACAATGGCCTGCACATTGATGGAATGTGTGTGCTTCCTGTTGCGGTAGAGGTGTTCAGTTGCAGCAGGTGGCACAAGGCGTATATGTGTGCCGTCAATGGCACCAAGGACATGTGGGAATCCATTAATGAGGTAAAACCCCTGTTTTGTCTCCTGCTGCTTCTGCAGTGTGTTTGGGAAGCGGATGTGGCGGGTGTGAGTCTAATGATGGCATCCAGTACTTTGGGCAAAAAGGCAGAAAATGATGGCTATGATATTCCAGCAACCAGGGCCCCAGTTGTTTGAAAAGAGCTATTCGCCAGTATGTGAAGTACAGCTAGCAGCTTGGTTTCTATTGAGATGGTGCGGGGTGTCAGCAAGGTGGGTGTCAACTGTGGTTCTATGTTTCGCAGCAGCTGCTGAATGGCCTGCCAGTTCAACCTGTACCTCTGGATGATGCCATATTCCCTGAGGCCATGAAGGGTTGTTCTGGTGCGGAATATCCTCTCCTGCCTTCTGGGCTGCCTTTGGGGTCCCTGCTGGTGTTGTGGTAGCTGCTGTTGTTGCTGCTGGGCTCTGCGTCTGCGTGCATGCTGGATGAGAAGCACCTCCATGTCTCCCTTTTGCTGTTCTGCTGTTGCTTCTGTGTGTTCTGATTAAATACAGGTGTGTTTGCCCCATTTTAACGCCTGCCACAACCCAGGCGTTATTTTTTTACGCAAATCAGGCTGTGCGTCATTTTCCAGCTCCACCTCCCGGCCGTGCGGCATTTTTGCCAGAAGCATAATTACGACGCACAGGTGTTTAAGCCATTTTTTGGACGGGAACGCCTACCTTGCATATTATTAACATAAGGCGGGTTGCTGCATCTAAAAGATGACGCACACTGCGGGATTTTGACGTCCGCAGGCTCGGGCGTCAAAGTTTAAATATGGGGGAAGGTTTGCGCTGAATGTGCAACAAAATTTTAGACGCACATTCGGCACAGACAGAGTATAAATATGCCCCTTAGTTTGAAATTTCATGGTAGAAGAATAAAATAGCAAGAATTTTGGATGTTGAAAATATCATGAACTATCGCAGATCAGAATATTGTTTAGATTTGTTTTTTACTATTGCTGCTAAATATATAAATTTTAAAAATGTCATTGTAACTATTAGTATTTTTATCAACCTTGATACTAATACAGAGAAGCAACAATTAGACTGTGGCATAGCCAGTAAGTAACATCAAAGACAAAGCCATAGCGTGCATCAACTACAATCCTGTAAAGACATCAAGATCTACATTCATGCAAACAAGAGGTGAATGAGCCCCAGCCTGTATCATCTAGGAGTAAGGATAAAGGGTCAACAGGCCCAACAATGGTTAACAAGAAGATAAAGACCAAACCCCAGTGTAATGTGTCCCCACCCACACAGAACAAAGGAAAAGGGTAATACCGTTGCAAGTGTAAAGTTAAGCCCTAGATGGAGAGGGAAGGGCAGGAGGGATGGAAGACAGGGATGTGTAAGGTGCTTGGTAATATCCCCACAGTGTTAAAGGACTAATATCAATAGTGTCATGGGTGTCATGGGTGTATGTCTGGGTCAGGATTTTTGGTAAAAGAAACGTTGATCATACAATTTGTTGTTGACTAGTCTTCTTTAATTATAACTATAGATAATCCCACAGTTCAGTTGTTCTTTTCTTATAGTTTCTCTTTTCCCTGCTCTTTTTTTATCATCTGTTCATTTTCAGTCAATTCTTTGTATTTTCTGTCTCTCTATCAGTGGTTCTCTTTTCCTTTTAATAAAGGACTCTCTTATTTCTTCCTTCTTTTACAGGTCTCTCTGGGATAGGTGCGTCACTCCCAGTGGTGTGGAAACAAAGAAAAAAAAAAGAAAATATGGAATTATTCAGTATTTTGCTCTTTTCTGGGGTTTTTCCCTTATCTCTAAGGGGAGGGGCGTGAGGGTCTGTGGCTAAAACAAGTGACAGTATTTATTCCTTTTTCTCTGTGTTCCAGTGTTGGTGATGTGTCTAAGTAATCGTTCTCAATATCTTCTCCCTCTCTCTCTCTGTTTCCCCGTTATGACCCTTCTCCTCCCTCTCCCTTCCTCCCTGTAACAAAGTGGTATAGATTTGGCAGGTGTACTCGTACCTGTAGTAGCCACGTCCCTCCTTGGTGGAAGGCTCCGTGTCTATAATCTCCCCCGTTGCTCTGTACACTGTTTTTGTTTCCTTCTGTCTGGTTCCTCTTCTCTGCTCGGGACTGTCGTCCTCCTCCTCTGTACTCCCATTCTGGTCCGAGACGCCGCTTGTGCCTTCCGGCATCTTTTCTTCCTCCCTGCGTGACCCAGTGTAATGCCCTACTTCTGGGTTGAGGTACATCAGTAAAGACGTATCACCTTCCGAGGTGCCCCCGGGGAGGCTGTCTCTCAACCCTGCGTGAATAGTGGGATTGCGTGTAACAGCCAATCTGTTACAAATAGGTTTTAGAACTGCCCTATGGTAAAATCAGTCAAACAGGTTGAGGGCATTCATTTGGGATGGCTAAGAATAGAAGTTTTCCATCTGAGACATATAATCAAGCAGGCCCACTTGAATTTCTTAGACAGGAGCGGTGGCCTGCCGGGCCAAGACTATGAGCTGTTTTGCCACACCCATCATGTGTTGGACCAGATACCAGTCCATGTGCGTCAAAGCTTTGAGTACTGCTGGGCAAATACCTAGGATGATCGTGCAGTTGTCTGCATGGATCCGAAACCCCAAAGTGTTTTTGATAAGGCCCAGGTCTTCCTTCCAAAGAACTGTGAGGTGAGGGCTTGGCCACCAGATATGATGAGAATCTCCCTCCTGCACCCCACATCTCTAACAAGCAGCCGAGGCCACAGGGAACATGGCGTGCAGATGGTTCAAGGAGTAGTACCATTGGAATAGAATCTTGTAAGCCATTTTCTGATGCAAGATACTCCTATGTGTTTTGGGGATTTCGCACGACATAAGTTCCAACTGTTTCTATGTAATGCCTGCCTCGCTGTCCAACTTCCATTTCACCTGATAAGGGTGGCTAGGGAGTAGGCAAGATTGTTTTATGACAGACACTATACGTCTGGAATATCAGGAATCTACCTTTCAAGAAAGCTCCCAGTGGCATAGAGAGTATTGGTGTCAAGGTCTGTTGAGGATGTGGAAATCTACCTTGCATTGCTCAAAAGATTTTATCGTCTGCCCTTTGAAGACGTAAGTGGTCTTGCATTGTCCCTCATTCACCCTTATCCTAATCCGGGAAGGACCTTAAACAAAGTGCAGGCATAAAATCGGGATTGCAGGCTATGGGAGTTTTGGGGGATGGAACTTTGGTCAAGCCACCTTCAACTGCCAACCTGTCCTGTATCACCAGTCATGTCCAGGTAGGGGTCACCAGATATGAGCTGCAAAGGCGATGTCCCTTCAGTCACTAGGTCAGGTCACATAGTGTTCTGCAGGCCACTGCTTTTTCCATATGGAAACCTTTTTTTTGTCTCTCTCTGATCACCCATTCAGAAATAAAGTGTAGGTAGGTTGCCCGGTAATAATCTAGGAGGTTGGGACAAGCAAGGCCACCACGATTTCTGGAGAACATGAGCAATGTGTTAGAGATGCAGGGCTGTTTTACCTTCCAAGGAAAGGATTGGAGATTCCTTTGCAAATATTGAATGTCATCTTCCAGGATGGGGGTGTGAAGGGCCTGAATAAGGTAAAGCAGCTGAGGTTGAATATTCATTTTTACCACATTCACTTGCCCCGGCTAGGAAAAATGTAGCGACTTCCACCGGCAAAGTTCCTCCAATATGGCTCTGCAGTAGGGCAGCCAATTACAACGGGTACAGGTTTGCAAGGAGTTAGGGATGGTAAGGCAAAAGTATTGAATAGATTGAGATGACAATTGAAAAAAGGCCAGGCCCAGCAGTTGCTAAAAATGTTGTGGCAGAACAGTAAGGTTACACGCCTGTGATTTGGCCATATTGATCTTGTAGCTCGAGGCCAGTTCAAACTTTTGCAACCTCTACACCACTGTTGGGAGGGTGGTTACTACTTCCATCAGGGTCAACATAAGGTCATCAGCATACGGCAGAACCATGTGTTCTCACCCTCCGAATGGGATGCTTGCAGTGTCCGGAGCCTGCCAAAGGCAAATCGCCAATGACTCCCCCACCAGCGCAAAAAAGAGCCGGGACACAAGACAGCCCTGCTGAGTATCTTGCTGTAATGCAATGAGTTTAGTATGTTGCCCATTCACCCATATGGTGGCATGGTGATAACAGCTGAATAGGGAATAGTTGACAAATAGAAATCTGGCCATCACTCGGGTAGTTCACTCAGGGGTACACACACAATGTCTTCCGGAGCAGACTCTGGTCTGCCAAGCATGGGCGGGAGGGTTACTCTGGGATACATGCTGTTCATAGTGGTGCCCAGCCAGGCGCTCCAAGATAAAGATAGTTACCAAATCCACCACTCCCTGGTGGGAGGCATAACGTCTAGGGTGCAATGACTTCAGTTGCCCTAGACAGTCCTGGTTGCACATCAAGAGTTACCAACTCCACACCTCCCTGGAATGAGGCACAATATCTGCTGCACAATGACTTGAGTCACACCAGACAAATCCGGTTTTGTACCTTGCATGACCTGCTCCTGAAATATTAGCTACAGTTCTTAGGCTCCTTTTTAGTGCTTGCTCTGTATTTTCCTCTTGGGCTATTGTGTCAGATTAGTGTACTATTAATCCTCACCTGTGTATAAGTGTTATCCTTTGTACAGGGGTTGGCTCATGGTTTCCAGGAGGCAATTCTCGCCCCAACCTTTGTCTTGTGCTGTATGTAGCCTGAAGTGCTTTCTCTGTAACAGTGAGCCATTGCTGTATTCCAGGTATTGCCACTGTGTCTCCAGCTGGACCCACAAGGGCTTATCTCAAGTATGTAAGAACAATCCTTGTTTGTGCCCAAGGATTCAGAGACAGAATCACTGCTGCTGACTCCCTTTTGTGGGGCTTGTACGATGATTATCTGCTTTGAGGTTTTGACAATCCCTGCTACTGTGGGAAGTTCTGAGCCTTATCTGTGTACAATCTTAGTGGTAACCAGTGTGTCGTCTATTACTGGTTTTCTCTCTATTTCTTCACACTAAGGTTGCTCTGCCTTCACTATCCTGTTCCCGTGCTCAACCTATAGTTGTTCTTTCCTGGTATATGTCTTTCTCTGCTCTTCTGCTTTGGTACACTACAGTCATAGGGAGATATTCAGTGACCTCAAGGGATGGTCTACCTGGAGTTCTGACAGAAACAGTTCAGTTAAGTGCATTGCAAACAGTCTTTAGCCCCAGAGAGACCCAAGATAATATATTTCTATATGTTCTGTGTTTTAGGTTTGAAAAATACAAATTATGGAGGATTGAAGTTCACCCACCCAGTTCTTAAAATTATGATTGCTAAAAGAAGGAAAATAATACTGTATTGACAAATTGGACGGTGCATATCCATTCTTCACAAAATGTCCATCGCTCATGGCTGCGAGGCTCAAATGGCCCATAAGGTAAGCTGGAGTATTGAGCTTTCACCAAGTTTTGTTTGTGTAGAAGACGAATAAGAGCAAGGCCTGTGCATTGAAAAACAATAACTCTATTATAAAGTAAAGAAGAAGGACCAAAGGAAGCAATGCAGCAAACACACACTTAGCAGCATTTCCTTTTACCATGCTGAATAATCAGCAACTGCTTCCAGACATTTTAAGAATGGCTGGAATGAGTGCAGATTTGTCTGCAAGTGGTCAGTATGTTGCAGACTACAGCCCTGATCATGACTTCGGTGGTCTTTTCCAAAGACCACTGACGCTGTGGGTGCCATAATACTGCTAGTCCTGGCGGTCTTAAGACCACCCTAATATGAATGATCTCTGACTTCCGCACAAAATGAGGTGAAATTTTGAGACCAGTTGTGCTGGCGGTGGTGGGGCAGAGACAGTACCACCACAGGTACCGCCACACCAAAAAGAGACTGCAGAACGTATTACAATCCGTACTACGGTGTGGCGGTGTCCAGATGGTGAGGCGCTGCCAGCGGCTGAAGCACCAGGACCCGTCCCCTCCAGGTGAGTGTTTGTGTAAGTGGATGGGGAGAGCGGGTAAGTGCGTGTATGAAGTGCAGGGGGGTGTCTGTGAATGTAAGTATGTGCATGGGGAGGCGGGAGAGGGGAGTGAATGCGTGAGTGTATGCAGTGTTTATGTTTGTTTATCAGTGTGAATGGGTGTATGTGTCACCTTTGCCTGCGTGAGTGGGGGGGTGTTTGGTTGCGTGTAGAAGTGTGTGAGTGCAGATGTGAGGGTATGTGGATGTGTGTGAGAGTGTAAGAAAGTACCCTCTTTCTTGGCATGGTCACCCCCATTTTCTGTCTTATATCAGTGTGGTTGACTGTGTTCACTGCGATCCTGCTAACCAGGACCCCAGTGATTATGCTGTCTCTCCCAAAGCTCTGTATTTCAACCACAAATGGCATACTGGTACACCCTTATAAGTCCCTAGTATATGGTACCTTGGTACCCAGGGCATTGGGGTTCCAGGGGATCCCTATGGGCTACAGCATATATTGTGCCACACATAGGGAGATCATGCAAAGGCTTCTGCAGGACTGCCATTGCAGTCTGCGTGAAAAGGTACAAGCACCCTTTCACTGCCATTTTCACTGCACCAGGTCACCTATAAGTCACCTCTATAGCAGGCCCTCCAACCCTGAGGGCCGGGTGCAAAATACCTGTGTGTGAGGGCACCCCTGCACTAGCAGTGGTGCCCCCACGACCTCCAGGAACATTTTCCAAGACTTTGTGAGTGGGGGGACGCCATTTTACACGTGTACTGGACATAGCTCACTACCTATATCCAGCTACAAAATAGTAACTCTGAACACAGACATGTTTGGTATCAAACATGTTGGAATCATACCCCAAGACTTCTGCAAGTATTGGGTGTATGATTCCATGCACTCTGGGGTCTCCTTAGAGGACACCTAGTATTCCTATTACATCCTTCTGAGGTTTTCCAGGCACCACCAGCTGCTTCCACCTCACAGACAGGTTTCTGCCCTGATGTTGCTTGAAACACTTGAGCTCAGGAAGGAACAACAAAGGATTTCCTTTGGGAGAGATGTGTTACACTGGAAATGCTCTGAAGGGCACATTTGGTTCCCTCCTTGCATAAACCAGTCTACACCGGTTCAAGGACTCCCCAGTCCCTGCTCTGGTGCAAAACTATACAAAGGAAAGGGGAGTGACAACCCCCCTATCCATCACCATCCCAGGGGTGGTGCTCAGAGCTCCTCCAGAGGGTCCCTGGGTTTTGCCATCTTGGATTCAAGGTTGGCAGGGAACTCTGGGAGCATATGAGTGGCCAGTGCCAGCAGGTTAGGTCAGAGCCCTCCCCTGATAGGTGCTTACCTGGTTAAGTGACCAATCCCCCTTTCAGGGCTATTTAGGGCCTCTCCTTTGGGTGGTACCTCAGATTCAGAATGCAAGACTCCAGCAGGAATCCTCTGAATCCTCCACTTTGTCTTCTCACTGAAGAAATTGCATCTGGACCCTCCAGGAAGGAACTCTACAAGTTGCAACAAAGAACGAAGATGCCTTCTGCAACATTGTATCTCCGGCTCCTGCCAGCAACTGCAACTGTTTCACGGTCATGCATTCTCTGAATACAGCCCATCTTCAGCCTGCATCAGAAGAGCAAAGGAATCTCCCTTGGGGTGAAGGAGTCACTCCCCTGATTCTGCAGTCACCAATTGCAATGACAACTTGCTGCGTGGATCCCCTCTCCTACTGAGCTGTGTGGATCCGGCATCTTTGGTGGTAGACTGAAGTGGTCCCGAACTATCTAACTTTGGTGGAGGTAAGAACTTGCCTCCCCACACAAGTCAGTACCCTTCCTGAGTGGTTCTCCAGTGGCGTGGGAGACTTTCTCGTAGTGCTGCATCGGCCTCTCCTGCAACTTTCTTGTCCCTATGCTGTGGGACTCCTGTGTGCACTTGCAGGTCTTCTGTGGGCTCTCTGACTTGCTGAGAGCCCCCTCTGAATCCCCCTCCTGGGTAGAGTCCACTTGGTCCTTCCTGGTCCCGGGCAGAGACATTTTTTGCTAACCGTGAGCATTGTGTGTGCAAAGGCTTATTTGCAGACTCTAACGAAGCAAACCCAACTACAATCCTCCACCCGGCATGGAACATCACTTGTACCCTCCAGGAACCCAACTTTGTCTTCTTGGGTGCAGTTTTCTTCTTTTCTTCTTCACCAGTGGTTCTCCTTTTGCACCTTCATCCTGGTTAGCAGGGGCTCCTGTTCTTCCTGGACTCTTCTGTGCTTTTTGGACTTGGTCTCCTTCTTCCACAGGACTTATTGTTCAGGAGTCCACTGCAGCCTCTTCTGGGTTTTGCATAATTATTCTTCTCATTTCTGTGTGCGTTCTGGGAAAGTTATTGTGATTTACTCCTGCTTTCCTGGTCACTGGAGTGGGTTGTGGTACTTACCTTTGGGGTTTTTTAGTACTTCCAGCTCCCCTTTACACACTACACTTGGTTAGGTGGCAGACCGACTTTCGCATTCCACTTTCTTAGTATATGGTTTGTGCTCCCCCAGGCCCATTTATAACTATTGTGATTTTCACTAATTGCACTGTTTTTAACTGATTACATGCCTATTTCTGCATACTAGTGTATATAATGTGTGTATTACTTACCTCCTAAGGAAGTGTAGTCTCTATTGTATTTTTGGTCATTATGTCACCAAAATAAAGTAACTTTATTTTTGTAACAATGAGTATTTTCTTTCATGTGTATGAGTACTCTGTGACTACACTGGTTTTGCATGAGCTTTACATGTCTTCTAGATAAGCCTTGGCTGCTCACCCACAGCTACCTCTAGAGAGCCTGACTTCTAGACACTGCCTACACTACCATAATAAGGGATAACTGAACCTTGTGTAAGATGTAAGTATTATAGGTACCTAGCACACACCAGGCCAACCTCCTACAGCAAGTCTATCCTGGTGACAGGAATGCTTATTCCTATCGCCAGGGTGTAAGACCACCAGTTCTTTCTGGCAGTGCGACCACCAGAAAATTGCGGGCAGTCTCCTGCCTCATGATACCGCTAGCGGTATCATGCCTTCCACTGTGCTGGAGATGCTCACTTTCAGCCGGTGGAACGCGGTAATGTGGCGGGACAGTTGAAGGCTCGGTGGCTTGGCTTCCGCCAAACTCCTAATTTGCCAGTATTCACTGCCGGCCATTTGACAATGACAATGCCATGGCAGCCCTGGTGGTCTTCGGACGGCCAGGGTCGTGATGAGGGTCTATGTCTTCTTTTTTGAGTCTTGCACAACTAGGTTGATGCAAAGCGCCAAACACATGACCCTAAAAACAGCCACTGTTTGCCATGACCTTGACTATGTTACTGCTATTGTCCGTGGCAAGAAATCCAATTTGGAAACCTCTGGGTCACAGCCATTCAGACACAGCAACTCTGGAAAATAGGTCCAACTTTGAACCTACCAATTCTGGTGGATGGCTGCTATAAACTCTAAGAATAGCATTCCTTCCACAAAAGAAAAAGAGAGGAGGGCCAGCGCTAATATTTTTTCCACCTTCCCATTGTACATACGTGCCATTGGGTGGTTGCGATCATAGGGACCCTCCTGCCTAAATATGCCCATAATAGTAGCCTGAACTTTCTACTTTTCAAGAGCCAATGACACAGGCAACTTTTGAGATGTAGGTGGGGGTAGACATATAGTGCATCATGGTGCAATCACTGTATGCCTTGGTGTCTTCATCTGACTCTGAGTCTTCCTGTGCCATTCTGAGGTTGTTGAGGTGGGTGAGTCTGTCACACTGCTGGGGACAGGACTGCTTTTTATGAGGAAGTCATTCTCTTCTACCTCACCTTCCACTGTGACTTGACTAGTTGTAGCAGATGTTTCCTAGCTCTCCTCACCATCACCACCAGATCCAAGTTCAGCAATTATTTTAAGGTGCTCCTTCCATCGGATTGCATGATCACGTGGGAAATGGAACATATTGCAATGTTCTCTGGCAGTTTGCTAATTGCAAAAAAGCCCCAAACTGGAGAGGAGTACTTTCTTACTGGGCCAATTCCAATGCCTGAAGAAAAACTGGAGGTAGGTGCGTGTGCCCATAGCCACATTTCAGTGCATACTTCTTATGATGTAGGGATTGGTGCAGGTCTCTGCTGAGGCCTTGCAAATATAGGAGCTGGCTGTGCTGCCTGTGCCACATCCATTGGAGTAGGTTCAATAGTAATGCGGGATTCCTCTGTGCCAGCTTCCAAAATGACCGATTCATCATCATCATCATCATCCTCATCATCATCTCCTTCAATGATTCTAAGGTTTTCTGAAACTTTTCTTTTTCCTTGCCTCTCCCGATGTCTGCTAGAGTCTGCCGGGGTTTACTCAATGTCCCTATCATCGTCATCAGAACTGGTACTTGAGGGAGATGATGGAGTAGTAGCCTTCCTTTTTCTTGCTGGAAATCTGGGAGCCATTGATTCCTAAAGAAGGAGGTTCTTGCTCTGCAGGACTCTCAAACTATGTTCTGCTCCAACTTCAGGAAGATCTACCATTGCTGGCTTCTTTCCACTTTGCTTTGTTTCCTGAAATTATTGGGTACTACTTTGCATCACTGTTCGTCAGCTTCACCATGATTGCAGTGGCTGCCTCACTGACAGACATGGTCTTGGGCTTAGGTTGGGGTGGTGCTGTTGATGTGAGAGTGCTGCTCCCAGGTTCCTCCCCAGACGCTGCTGTGGTAGGCACACATATCCCAAAAAAGGCTGCAGTTGGCACGCCTGTAGGAAAATGGCTCCCTGTGGCAGTTAGCCCCCCACTTTTTGCCCGACATTGATACTGACTTGACTAAGAAGTGTGCTGGGACCCTGCTAACCAGGCCCCAGCACTAGAGTTCTTTCACTAAAAATGTACCATTGTTTCCACAATTGGCACACCCCTGGCACACAGATAAGTCGCTTGTAAGTGGTACCAAGGGCCCTGTGACCAGGGAAGGTCCCTAAGGGCAGCAGCATGTGTTGTGCCACCCTAAGGGACCCCTCACCTAACACATGCACACTGCCATCCATTGCAGATTGTGTGTGTTGGTGGGATTAAAAGGGCAAAGTCGACATGGCATCCCCCTTAGGATGCCATGCACACAAAATACTGCCTGTGGCATAGGTAGGTCACCCCTCTAGCAGGCCTTATAGCCCTAAGGCAGGGTGCACTACACCACAGGTAAGGGCATAGATGCATGAGCAATATGCCCCTACAGAGTCTAAGTCCATTCTTAGACATTTTAAGTGCAGTGTGGCCATATTAAGTATATAGTCTGGGAGTCTGTCAAAACGAACTCCATAGCTCCATAATGGCTACACTGAATACTGGGAAGTTTGGTATCAAACTTCTCAGAATAATAAACCCACACTGATGCCAGTGCTGGATTTAATAAATAAATGCACACAGAGCGCATCTTAGAGATGACCCTGTATTTTACCCAATCCTTCAATATAGGACTGACTGGTCTGTGCCAGCCTGCCACTGAGACGAGTTTCTGATCCCATGGCCTTTGTGCTCTCTGAGGCCAGAAACAAAGCCTGCTCCTCTCCCCAGTAGGAACTGTAACACCTAGCAGTGAGCCTCAAAGGCTAAGGCCTGGTGTTACAATGCCCCAGGGTACTCTAGCTTGTGGAGATGCCCGCCCCCCAGATAGAGCCCCCACTTTTGGCGGCAAGTCTGGAGGAGATAATGAGGAAAACAAAGAGGGGTCACCCTCCAGCCAGGACAGCCCCTAAGGTGTCCTGAGGTGACCCCTGCCTTAGGAAATCATCCATCTTGCTTTCGAGGATTCCCCAAATAGGATTAGGGATGTGCCCCCCTCCCCACAGGGAGGAGGCACAAAGAGGGTGTAGCCAGCCTCAAGGACAGTAGCCATTGGCTACTGCCCCCCAGACCTAAACACATCCTTAAATTGATTATCCGAAAGAAGGCAGAGGGCTATAACTCCTTGCACCTAACCACTATCACCTATTAAATATTACAACGTTCAATTTGGAAAACAGTGTGCACACATTCAAAAGCCTGCTGCCTAGGTGCAACCCTATAAGGGAAAATGTACAAATCAATTGTTGACAGTGCACTACCCTCAACAAAATTCATAGAGTCCAATATAAGTCAATTTTATATATTCTCTTTATTCTTCTTATCTTTCTTTATAATAGCCCAGACATCACAGTAAAATATTGTTATACTGCTGTTGCAGGAGTGAGGAATGTGGTGACTACGTAGTTGCTGATGCCTGAACGTAAGCTTGTGTGGTGTAATGCACTGGATGTTCGGTTCGCAACATGAATATGTATGCTTACCTTACATTGAATCTAAGGCCCTGAAGAAGTCCGTTTATGGATGAAAAGCATTGGCTGTGTTTTACTGTGATGTCTGGGCTACTATAAAGAAAGATAAGTAGAATAAAGAGAAGATATAAAATGGACTTATTTTGGACTCTATGAATTTTGTTGAGAGTGGTGCACTGTCAACAATTGATTTGTACATCCCTAAATTGAGTATTTAGGGTCGACCCTGAACCCAGGAAATCAGATTCCTGCAACCTACAACAAGAAGAAGGACTGCCAACCTGAAAGCCCTGCAGAGACGATGGAGACACCAACTGACTTGGCACCAGCCCTACCTGCCTATCTCCAGACTCAACGAACCTGAACAGCGACACATTCGGTGGGAACAGCGATCTCTGAGGACTTAGAGGACTGACCTGAACCTAAAGGACCAAGAGCCTCCAAAGGACAGCAGCTCTGTCCAGAAACAGAAACAAACTTGCAACAAAGAAGCAACTTTAAAGAGACTCTCACTTCCTGCCAGAAGCGTGAGTCTTCACACTCTGCACCCGACGCCCCGGGCTCGAGTCCAGGACAACCAACACAGCAGAAAGGATTCCCAGGCAACTCCAATGACGTGGACACCCTGAGTTGACCTCCCTGCACCCCCACAGCGATGCCTGCATAGAGGATCCAGAGGATCCCCCTGACCGCGACTGCCTTATAACAAAGGAACCCAACGTCTGGACCAAACACTGCACCTGCAGACCCCAGGACCAAGAGGAACTACCTACTAGTGCAGGGGTGACTAGCAGGTAGCCCTCATCCTAGCCCAGTCAGTGGCTGGCCTCAGACGCCCCCCTGTGCCCTGCCTGCATAACCAGAGTGACCCCCGGGTCCCTTCATTGCTGTCAATAGCAAATCCGACGCCTACTTTGCACACTGCACCCCACCACCCCTGTGCGGCTGAGGGTATGTTTTGTGTGCTTGTGTGTGTTCCCCCAGTGCTCTATAAAATCCCCCTGGTCTGCTCCCCAAAGACACAGGTACTTACCTGTTAGCAGACTAGGACCGGAGCACCCCTGTTCTTCATAGGCACCTATGTTTTTTGGGCCCTCCCTTGACCTCTGCACCTGACCAGCCTTGTGTTGCTGGTGTTGTGGCTTCAGGGTTGCCTTGAACCCCCAACAGTGGGCTGCCTATGCCCAGGAGACTGACTGTGTAAGTGCTTTACTTACCTGGGAAACTAACCAAAACTTACCTCCCCCAGGAACTGCTGATTTTTGCAGTGTCCACTTTTAAAATAGCTATTTGCCATTTTAACCAAAACTGTGTGTACTACTGTTTTAAATCAAAGTTCTATACTTACCTGTGTGAAGTACCTTGCATTTGATATACTTATCTCAAAATTGAATCTTATGGTTCCTCAAATAAAGTAAGAACATATATTTTTCTATATAAAAACCTATTGGCCTGGAGTAAAGTCTTTGAGTGTGTGTTCCTCATTTATTGCCTGTGTGTGTACAACACATGCTTAACACTTCCCTCTGATAAGCCTACTGCTTAACCACACTACCACAAAATAGAGCATTAGTATTCTCTAATTTTGCCACTATCAACCACTAAGGGGAACCCTTGGAGTCTGTGCACACTATCTCTCACTTTGAGATAGTATATACAGAGCCAACTTCCTACAACGCCACCGGTGAAAAGCTGCTTCCTGACACTGACCACTTTTATGGGAGCAAATTTCTTTGGGTCCATCTTAAAGCTCTCAGTTGGCAGTGGTACTAAGATGCTCAAGTGGAAGAGATTGGAGGGCTAACTGCACAGGCCTTCCCTTTGGCAGTATTGTGGGTGGGATGACATCTCTTCTTTTGCACACCTAAAAACAACCAAACAAGAAAAACATGTAGTTAGTGAAATGTGGCTTTGTTGCAGGTTGGAATAGTATAGACAAATATAATATTAGTGCAGTTGTTTATTTAGGTAATACATACAAATTTAATCAAACATTGCAAATTCAGACCTCAACACCATAACATTTCATTTCAAATCAAGAAGTATAACATGCAGTGGTAGTCGGAGAGAGATGTATGGGTAAATGTAATAATCATTAAAAGACCTACGTCTGTAAGGTGGTCCGGGGTAAATGGAATAATTATTAACCAAATGATTTATGCTCCTTTTGTGTCTTCGGTGCACTGCTGCCAGGGTGGCCAGGAGGAAATGCTAAAGCTAAAGAGTGGCTTTGCATCTTTGGTGGATAGATTGATGGATGGATGGATGAATGGATGGATGGATGGAGAAAGGATAGCTAGAGGGGTGGATCAAGGTAAAATGCACAACAACAAGGAGCAAGGAGGCATTCCAAACAAAAACACATGCCAGGCTATGGCAAAGGGACAGTGGAAGGATGCACAAAATGGACACCACACACATAGTTAAACAACCACAGCAAGGAGAAAGGAGGCATTGGGAACAAAGAACACATGTAGGCCAATGGCAAAGAGACTCTGGATGCATAAAATGCCTGACAACCACATGATCAAACAACAACAAGGAGCAAGGAGACACGGTAAACAAAGAACACATGCATGTCTCTGGCAAAAGGACACTAGCTTTATGAGCAAAATGGTCCCCAGTCACATGGTGAAACAATACCAACAAGGAACAAGGAGAACAAAGAACACGTGCAAGCCTATGACAAAGACACACTGGCTAGATGCACAAAATGGCCGCCAGCCACATGGTCAAATAACAACTGAGAACAAGGAGGCATGGAGAACAAATAACACATGCATTCCAGTGGACATAAACTACAAAACATGGTCCCTGGCCACACATAATGGAGAACAAAGACAAATGGTTTTGATGACAAAAACACACACAAACACACGAAACACACACACACACACACACTCTCATTGGTCATAAGCAGGCATGGTAGTGACACTGAAGAAAACACTAACATTAATTCAGCAATGCAAAACAGGAACATTAACTGTTCTATAAAAGATTCAGAATAAGAGCAGTACACATCCTCCTAGGCAATCAAATATTACCCCACATCATATACACTTTTGCAACCACAAAGAAATGCAAGCAATAGCCAACATTTTTAATTTATTAGAATGACATCCCTGCCCTAAATAAAGTTTTAAAAACACATATCACTAAAACTGTATTTTATTCACTGATGACTACTAGTACTTGACCTACTGGCTAGATTGCCCTTTGTAAATTTAGGCCACATAGTAAAATAATTTTGAAAATATTACAAACATGTAGAAAAGTTACTGATCTGTGCAACAATTTTCCTTTACAAAATATGAAAAATCCAAGAAATGTAAAATAAATAATAAAACATTTTTAAAATCAAATTCAAGTACAAAGAAATCCTGGTGCATGCCCAAGCAAACAAATACCCTTATTCAATATTTTTTTAACTTGTGTGATTTCATAAAAACAAAGTCCTTAAATGCAAAGGTATATCCAGGAGACAAAGAGAGTGATCATTCCACCGCAAAATCTAAGTGAAAAGTGACCAGGAGATAAAGCACTGGGAGGAGTCTGCTAGACAGGAACAGGAAGTTGTATTCTCTGGGGCACTTCCTTCCTGTTTGAAAAAAGAATAAAAAAGGCTTCTCACACTAAAAAACGGCCTGAAAGGTCCATTGGAGAAGAACATCCACTGAAAATAACTTTTTTTTTCCTAGATTTAGATGCATCTCGAGTAGAAGATTTACTCCAGGTGCATTCACACTCGCAAGCAAGTCATTCACACCAGATGCTGATCTTGTCATTTTCTGACACATTATGCCACTCTAACCTGGAATATGTTAGAGCATGCTACATTGGCAGAAGTGATATTGCATATAGTCATACCTTCACAACTATTTAGGTTTTTAAAATCTCTTTGGGTTTTGCTTTTACCAACACACATAGATGGAGCTGAAGGAGTGAAAGCATTGTTTGTATCAGAGTGATACATACCAACATGGTCACATATAGCCCTGCAACTAACAATTGCATCCTTGCCTACTGTGGCAGCATTGTGCCTAGGTAGCCAATCCAGCACCTGGAGAGTTAAGGAGTCCACATGTATATATGTTATACGAAATATCACAATGATTTTTCTATGATCTTGCAAACATTGATATAGTATATGGTGAATACAAGGGCTGCACAGTGCCAATTCACATCATCTGTGCTTCTGTTCACAGTCATCAGACTTTACATACTATACCATACTATACTATACTATAATATGCTATACTACACTGTACTATACCACGTATATAAGACAGTGCAAATCGCTTGATGTACAACAACCACAGGCAGTCATTGGGCACTGCTTACATTTACACTACCCTTGGATTGCGGTAGAATGTCTGACGGTCAGTTCACTACAGCAGTGCACAATCTTACAACATATCCACACTGTGCCACATTGCTAGCTTTGTTTGATGTATGCCATCCCAAAGCATGTGTTGAAATGCACATATATTTTGCTACACATTATGTTGTTCTGTGGTGTCCTACAATGTTTATAACACCTAGTTACATACCTTTGTGATGGCCCAAAAAAACATTAGGTGAGATGTGAGTGTTTTGATGTTTACAGTGACTGTGAAATGAGATTGCTTACACAAAGGTAGTGTTACTTCATTTATTGCCATTTTTTTAACACTCTTTCAAAAAAAGTAATATATTACTGTCCATCAAGCTACTTTATGCATCTATGAAAAAGTTCTGGACAACGTTGTTTTTTTCACCGGTTACCAGCAATTGTGGGTAGATTTTGGCCTTGGTCCTCATCTTAATCCTCAATTTCTTCTTGGCTTTCCTGGTCCTCATGGTCCTCAAACCATGGAACATTTGTCCACACACAATGTTATGCAATATACCGCACACAAGGATAATTTTGAATAAAATGGGGAGGGGGTATATCATTCTCCCCACAGGCACGTTGAGGCAGTGGAAGTGAAACTTTACTACTTCAAAGGTCTACTCCACTATACCCCTAGTCCTACCAAATGCATTCTTGTATGTGAGCTCTGCCTCAATCTGGGGATATGTATAACCCATGGCTGTAGACCATATCCTTGGTCAGCTGAAAAAAACAGGAAACAAAAAATCAGTCAACAATCATGATGATTGATGCACCCATGACTGAAGTACATGTCTGTTATACATATTGAATGACTCATACACATTTCCACCAGTATGGAACACTGTACTACGCATGCAAGTATACTGCCATGCATGATACACTTACTGGCTGAGAACCTTTTTCTTGAAAATAGCATGAACATCTTTTACTGATGTGGAAAGTGAGCACACCATTGAGGGGACACTTATCTCACACTTCACTACTGTGTTGGGACTAATCTTAGAATTCCTGGCCAACTATATGTCTGAATTTTAAATAGTTACTTAGTGAAAAAAATGTGGTCCCATTCATTCACATAGATTTGGATGTGACAGTGATAGTCGCTGTTGTTAAGTGGCTACTGCAATGGATAGATTAGTGAGTGCATGTTAATGTGGGACATCATTGTCCACACAATGCAGTGCATTGGGTCCGCTATGTTGACAGGACACAAGGGCAGAGACATTTAGGAATCCTGCACTGTACAGTGTAACTAGTAAACTATCAGCACTGCAGTGCCTCACTAAGTAAGGGCAGTGTAGGACATATTTTAGGACATACAGCACAGTCCTGAGTTTTCAAGCTGCCCTGGCTCCAAATAGGCTGCGTAGCACCAAGACAAGGACACTTGCAACATGGTAAATGTGTGGCTGCATTTTCTGTGAGAGGTACTTTGTGCATGAGGGGCTGCCTTACTGCACAGCATGAACCCTTGGAGACCTGATAGTGTAAGTGTTTATGCCACAGAATGCACCACAAATATGTGTCAAGAGTGTTAAGGATGACTTAAGTGAATTTTCCGTGGAACACATGACCTGGGGAGTGCAAATGATTTGGGATATTTCACAGGTTTAGCTGGTGTTGGGTACATGGTATGCCTCATGACCATGGGAGTTACATGTGGACACACAGACAACAGACATGGAAGACCTTCCTTCCACACAACGTTGCAACACAGCATTTTTTAAAGTGTTGCATTGCGTAGGATCTTAACAACATTGTAGGGCACACACAGTGGTGTAGCAGGTCTTAACATGTGTGATTTGCAGGGTTACACTCCACATGTGCCATGATGTATGGTGCAAGAATGAGGTGTGCAAGTATGAGCCACGCCCCTGCTAAAAATGCGCGGTCTCAGTCACCAACCACAGAGATAGCTATTTTATCATAGATTATTTACTGTTATTAGGTCTGTCATGTACTTCAGATGTACTTGCAACCAGTAGGGCATTCCCATATTCCCCCATTCTAGAAGCACTCATTGATGATAGAGCGCTTGAAAACATGAGCACTCCCGGGGTAGTTTGCCAGCACATTGACAAACATCCCCAGATAGTACACTATTCCCTGGACATTGATGGAAAATGTGTGCTTCCTTTTGTGGTACAGGTGGGATGTAGCAGCAGGAGGCACAAGTTGCACAGGTGTGCAGATCATTGCCCCCAAGACATGTGGGGATCCAGCTATGGCACAGAAGCCTTGTTTGTTGTCCAGTTGTTGCTACTCTGTGTTTGGGAACATGATGTACTGGGGTGTCAGGCTGATGATGGCAACCAGGACATAGGGTATGAATGCACAAAAATATGACTGTGCAATGCCTGCCACCTCGGCATTGGTGATTTAAAATGAACCTGATGCAAGCTTATGGAGGAGTGCCATCAGCGTGTCCTAGAGAGGAATACTGGAGTACATCTGTGAGGTTGCTTGCAGCCTTGGTGCAATCAAGGTCAGGAGCCGGATAAATGACTCCCTCCAGAGCCTATAGTAGGTGAGGTCCTCCTCCTCCCTGAAGTCAATGAGGGTAGGTTTTTGGAGGTAGACAAGCTCCCTGTAGAAACAATCCCTTCTCCTGCGCTGCCTATGTGGTTGTGATGATGGTCATCTTGCTATTCCTAGCTGAAGTATGAGCACCTCCATGGCGTAGTTGAGATTGACAAAGTGCTTTGGGTAATGCCAATGCATCATTTCTTATACCTGGTTTGCTGATGCGCAGGAATTTTGAAGCATTTCAAGCTATTTGCCCCGCTTGCCAACAATGTGTAACTTTTCCATGGACTCAAAAATATCACTTTGTTGGTTCTATGTTGGATTTTACAAAGGAACACCTATGTTGCATATATTATAATTGCATCACACAGTAGGTTCAGGTGAAGGAAAATTTTGATGTAGGCTACCAAAGAGTGATGGATTAATCCTAATATGTCGCTTTGTAAATTTGGATCACAGAATGTGCCTCCAAAGCATTAAAAAAAAATTATGCAACAGCAGCACAAGCTCCTTGTAAATATGCTTAGTCTACATCAGTGGCAGTCAATGAAGTTACCCATTGAATCCATCATGTTTTTAAGGCATTTGTATTTGGAACGCTAGCACTTGTGACAGCTTTGAGGCTGGAACGGGTTTTACAACAATGATGTGTTAATTCTGAGCCAGTGGTCTTTCGTTAATGACAGCCATCTGAACTGCAGTCAGTATTTTTTTAGTGGCTGCAGAACAGATTTCAGTATTGAACTATGAAAGTGATTTATATGCACTTGGCAATGTGTCACAATAAATGAATGTGAAATAGGTAAAGCACATAGCACCTGGAATTATCCAGATGACTAAATTTGTTTTGTTTTCACATGTGTGTAAATGTTTGGCCTCAAGCATATTAGCTCTGATCTGAGTATTTGTGTATGTTTTGGTGTCCAATGATTGTTTAAAAGAATTTGGGCTCATTAATTGAAGGAGTGGTTTCATGCACTGCTCATGTTCATGTACGTATGTTCTGCCAAAATTAAAAAATCATTACAAGGACTGCAGTTATTTAATGATGTCTGTTAGTTGCAACTGTGCACAAATTTCGTGGCAGTGTGGTGCCAGAATTTTCCCCTCATTTGAAAGCTAATATCCCCAAAACAGGACACTAAAAAATGGAATTTGTGGCTATGTTTAGCAAATTTCAATACAATGCAATCAACCCTGACCAAATGTGTATGTCATTGACATAGGACAAGGATGCAGGATCAATATCATTCAATAATAATATTACCCAAGCAGAGAATAGTCCTGGGCTATTCTTATATCCTTGAGGAAATTGGAAAAATTGGTGCTAGAAGCTGTGCATGGAAAAAGAAGTTAGATCTATATTTTAATCCCTTCGCTGACAGGCATTTTCCCCCTCAGGTGCCAGGCCTTTTTTTGGCTATTTGGGGCAGTTCGTGCTTAGGCCCTCATACCTTTTGGTCCACATAAGCTACCCATGCCAAATTTGTGTTATTTTTTTCCAACACCCTAGGGATCCTAGAGGTACCCAGAGTTTGTGGAGGAGACCAGGAAATTAGCCATAAGGCAGTGACATTTTTATTTTATTTTAAGAAATGGAAAAAAAGGGCTGCAGAAAAAGGCTTGTGTTTTTTCCCCTGAAAACGGCATCAACAAAGGGTTTGCGGTGCTAAAATCATCAGCTTCCCAGCTTTCAGGAACAGGCAGACTTGAATCAGAAAACCTCATTTTCAACACAATTTTGGCATTTAACTGGGATATACCCATTTTTACTATTTTTTGTGCTTTTAGCCTCCTTCCAGTTAGTGACAGAAATGGGTGTGAAACCAATGCTGGATCCCGGAAAGCTAAAAATTTCTGAAAAGTTGAGATAATTGTAAATTAATCAAGGGTTCATTTGTGTAGAGCCTACAAGGTTTTTCCACAGAAAATAACAACTGAAATAAATAAAAAAATGGAAATTGAGGTAAAAAAACAGCATTTTTTTTCACGTTTTACTATATAACTTTTTACTGTGAAGTCAGATATTTTAAAGCAATATACCGTTACGTCTGCTGGACTCTTCTGGTTGTGGGGATATATAGGGCTTGTAGGTTCATCAAGAGCCTAGGTACCCAGAGCCAATAAATGAGCTGCACCTTGCAATGTGTTTTCATTCTATTCCGGGTATACAGCAATTCATTTGGTGATATATAAAGAGTGAAAAATAGGTATCAAGAAAACCTTTGTATTTGAAAAATGGGCACAAGATAAGGTGTTGAGAAGCAGTGATTATTTGCACATCTCTGAATTCTGGGGTCCCCATACTAGCATGTGAATTACAGGGCATTTCTCAAATAGACGTCTTTATTACAAACTGTTTTACCTTTGGGAGGAAAAATGTAGAGAAACACAAGGGGCTATAACACTTGTCCTGCCATTCTGTGTTCCCTCAAGTCTCCTGATACAAATGGTACCTCACTTGCGTGGTTAGGCTTAATGCCCACAACAGGAAACGCAACATGGACACATCACATTTTCCCAAAGAAAACTGATGTGTTTTTTATGGAAAGTGCCTACCTGTGGATTTTGGTCTCTACCTACCAAACCTGTGCATTTTTTAAAAGTAAGACACCTAGGGAAATTCAAGAAGAGGTGACTTGTGGGGCTCTCACCAGGTTGTGTTACCCAGAATCCTTTGCACACCTCAAAATTTGGCCAAAAAACACCTTTTCCTAACATTTCGGTGACACAAAGTTCTGTAATCTCAGAAGAGCCACAAATTTCCTTCCATACCCCCACCCTCTTATTCAGAAAAAAAAAAAAATCCCTGTCTCTGCTGGGCTTTCTGCCCTCCTTGGGGGCAGATTGCCCTTCCAAAAATAGTCCGATCTGATATGGCCAACAGTAATGTGCCAGCATGGGGAGTGACTCTTGCCCAAGGGCATCCCCCCAAACAAAACACACAAACACACGCAAATACACACACACCAATCCCTGGTAAAATAAATTTTCCCCCCAGGAGAACAACCCTTGTCTAAGGGTGCTGCCTAGGACGTAACCGTTATGGTATAAGGTGCTATTTTCGGGCAGAATAAACATTGGAAATATCCAAGGTTGTCTTGCATTTTTGCGGACAGTGTTGTTCATTCTGTGAGTTTTGCATTGCAAAAGTGTGTGCATGACTGTTTAAATAATCTAAAACTATTCAATATGAATGATCCAGTTTAGCTACTGGGAGCAAAGGATTATTCATAGGAGATACAAAGGGTTCAATTACTCCCTAGTACTCAAGCTGGGAGAAAATCTCCCACAGGGGGGCTTTTTCAATGTTTTATGATGTGTTGCGGTTGTACTTGCGGGCTGGACCTTTTGAGTATTACACGAAAAGAGGATTCCCTATCTCAGCCCACATGGTTGTGACACAGCGCTGGGGCTTGTACAAGAATCAAATCTGCAGCATGCGCTTGTTTACCTTGCTCTGGAGAGGACTGAGAAAGACGGAAAAAACACTTCTTCCCCTTGTGGTAGTGTTCTAATGAACTCTGGTGACCAATCATTTTCAGCAAACAGATTGTCACTTCTAAGTGTTAATCTTTCATAGAAAATTACTTTAACTGTGCACATTCTGTCCCACTTAGTTTGCATATTAAATTTATATAGTCGGTCTGGAGGGGCGACACCTATCTGAGGTTTTTGACTTCTAGGCAATCATTAGTGGCTCTTATCTCCAAAAAATCTTGAAGATTTTCACAAATTATCATGACCTCGGCCAAGCTGTCTAGCAGTTACTGCCCACAATCTGTTCAGCAGCAACATTCCAAATATGTGTGGCAGATTTTGCCGAAATTCCTACAAACTTCTTCTTTTTTAATTGTTTTTTTGTTTTTTAGAAAATTTCTCTTCCTTCTTTATAATGACATTAAGCTAGTATTGTGGGTCCTTCATTGGTTTCATGTACTCCGCTACTCTGCATTCTGACTGTCCAGGTCTCCATTTATCTTCGGGGTCCTGAAAGAAAATATAGGGTGTGTATCAGAGCACAAGTTATAGGTACTTAAGGGAACTCCAACTATATCTGGTGAATTTCTATGGTTTTGTATGTTTTAAATGTGAGTTTAAGTATAACTTCCCTGTAACCTTTGGTTTTTTAAGTGAATATATATGTATATATAATATTTCCTACATATTTATTTTTACATTTCTTTTTTATTTCTATAGGAATAAAGTATTTTTTACTTGGATTGGGCTGCCATTTTTAATAACTCTATCTGTGTTTTGTATTCTATTTACATAAGTTATCATTTAGTTTTTTCAGGGTGTGGGGGGTGTCAGTAGGTGTAATTATTGTAGAGTATTTTGTTAGTTTGTAATGGTTGTACTGTTCAGATTTAGTTGTGTTTTGGTTTTACATAGGATATTGCAATAGGCCTTACTACAACTTGTGTAGAGCACGTAGTTATAATAATTGTTTTGATCATGTTGATAACATTTGCTATGTTTTTCATTGAAATGTTTCCATTGTCTTTAGGATGGATGTTTTGTGAGGGTGGATAGTTAGCTCTTTGTATAGGTTTTTGAGTTAGAGTGGAAGATATTTCCAATTTTTGGATGCGCTTTTCTCACAAAGTAAATATTTTGTGGATATATTTTAACCAAACTTACCTTTTAATTTTATTTTATTTATCAGTTCCCCTTGAGAGTTTTTTTTATTTCATTTTGTTGGGGGTTGACACCCTAGAATTATGGACTATATCTGTGGATTTATTTATGAATTTTACATTTTGAATTTTTGAGGGGTTATTTTTGTTTATTTTTGTGGATTTGTTTTATGAAGAGTGGAGGTGGATCATGGACACCAGCTAGAAAACAACAAGGTATTTATTTTTTAAGTTTTAGGGTGGTTAATGCTATTATTGAGATAAGTATATATTTATATCTACTTGAAAATGTGGTGTATTGTGTTTCTATCTGCTATAGTCTTTACTGGAACTTTAGTTGTTTAAAATATTCTGTTAGTGTGTTTGAGATATATTTTGAAAAACATTTTATATTAAATTATATGTCAGGTTTATTCCATATTATTTAATTTAAATTAATATTACAGATGATGACTAAAGATATTCCATTTAATGTTTAATAATAAATATTTGTTTTTGTAGCTGTTGGTTATTGTTGGATTTTATGGTAAGTGAGATTGATAGGTGTTTTATAATATTGCATTTGCTATCCTTTTAAGGTAGTGTTATTTACAAAGAGCTGTATTTGAAATGTACTATTTCCTATATTTTATTGATCTTTTTAGATTATTTTAGGTTTTATTTGGCTAATTGATTGTTCTATTCAAAGTTGCTAGTAGCTTTCCACTTTTGGAAGATTTTTAAGCATCTGTAAAGGGTATGGTAGCTTTGATTTTATGTAGCCTGGATGGTGGTGTACCATGGTTCCAATGCATTGTTGGCTTTTGATTATTGCACCATGGCACTGCCATATACATTTCACCATGGTATTTGAAACTTGGGCTGGAACTGTGGACATAATAGTGCAGTCTGCCAACCCAAGCATAGTCAAAATAATCTATTATGAGGCTTAGGGCCTGATTAGGTGTTTGGCTGTCTTGGGACCAGCATGGTGGTGGCGACAGCCACTCCACCGCACTTTTGGATGTCCAACTGCCGAATTACAACGGATGTGGTTAGATAGATGAAAGACCACAGCGGTCCCGCAGACACCGCCAGCAAATCTAGATCACATCATTGGCTAGATAGGACAATGCGTCTATGGAAGGGCGGACTGCCAGTGTAATCGCCAGACCAATTTCAAGGTGGTTTTCCCCTGATGTGACTGAGCTGGTGGAAAGTGAGCCATATAGGTCTGAAACTCACCTGTGCTCAGCTTTCCATATAATGTGCCACCATGAAGATGATTGTACAGGCACTTCCTCTGCTTGTGCTGCTAGACTACACCCAAAACTGACGCTGTCATGGATGCAAACAATGGTAAGCCCCGCCATAGACCTGGCGTGGGGTACCTGGTCCATTGGCCAAACATATTTTGTGTGCCCTTGTTCGGAGGTGTACTCAATGTATGACCCAATCACAGCCCTATGATGCCCTCTTTGGCTAGGTCTCTGACACTGCACAGGCACACTCTTAACAACCCAAAAACCCAATAATCAGGGATAGTGATGTGTCCATAACATTATGTCACACAACAGCATATCCTTATCATTATCCCACCTACAAATTCCTGGAGAAAAAGTATGCCTTTTTCCAAGGGGAACCCTGGAAGGCTGGTGCCCTGGGTCACATTCCACTTTGCACATGCCTCAAAACCACTATCTGCACAGGAACTATGGTTTGATGTACATCAGGGACAGCCAATAGTAAAACCAAGTGTGATGCATATGTGAGAAATATGTAAGTGCAAGTCATGAAGGCAAATACAGCAGTAACATCGTGGGCCACACACTTATGAAGTAGGTGCAAGGTACACATATGAAAATTGACACATGTCCATTAATGTGTATATCAAGGTATGACAATAGAACACCCTCCATGTGCGGACAAACACATCTCTAGCTTTCATGAATTAAACAAATGTCCTACATCATAGGGGAAAGGGTAACCCAATAAACCCAAAAGATATTGACATTGGCCAAATCAATATGAAATACATATGAAACACCATCAAATGCAATGTCAGCTCCAATAACATTACATCCCACACATCCATCCATTGATCATTTCCTCTTTTCCTGGGTGACTCCAGCACTGGTTCCAAGGTCAGGTCATATAAACCACATCAAACTGATCATCAATCAGGGTGAAACAAACACAACTGTAGTCATAGATCCCAAAGTATCCATGAAGATCAAAATGACTGAAAAGTAATGGCAGGCCTAATGTGTGGAAAAACTACCAACTTAAAGTTATTAGAAAAAAAGAAGACGTAGTCAAAGTCAATGGCCAGTTCAATTGCTGTGCTACTATACCTGCCTCACAGAGCACCGCCATGGGAACCTTCCCAGGAAGGGGAATCTAGTGGGCAGTCCAGGTACCTCAATGATGTCCTTTGGAGCGGTAGGGCCAGTTTTTGGGTGGGTATGTTTTGCTTTGGGAGGGTGGGTCTGATTTTGGGAGGGGTATCCTTTTTACTGGTTTCTTTGGGGTATGGCAGGGTCCAGTGGGGAGGTCAAGTGTCACAGTGGAGGACTTGGAAATGGAATGGATGGGTTGGGGTGTGGATGTGGACCCTTTGGATTTGGGAGGGGGTGGTTTTTACAGGGGTAAGGCCAAGGGCAAACATTAAACTTTCTTTTGGGAAATGGGTCTGAAAGGTTGAGGACATAGAAGTGTTAGCTTTGGGTGTGTTGTTGGTGCTGCTGTCTGTGTGTCTGGAGTATAATGTTTGTGTTTTATAAGTGTCTGTTGTGTGGGTGAGTGTGGGCATGTGTGTTTCTTTTGGTGTGTGATATGGATATAATAGATATGTTGGGTGTGCTAGAAGTAGAGATGTGTCTGTTCATTTGAGTGTGGTGTCTGGGGGCATGGTGGGAGTGGGAGTTATGTCTGTGGGTGTGGTGTCTGGGGTAAGGTGGGGCGGTGCATGGACCTGTGGGTATGGTACCTGGGGTAGGACTAAGAGGTGATGGTTGTGAGTGGGATGATTGGCTGGTGAGTGGCTGCGTGCTTCTGTGTTTTGTGATGTTTCTATTTACATGCACTGCTTTGGCCTGTTGAGGTGTGTGCATGCTTATGTGTGAGTGTGCTTGGGACAGGTATGGGAATAGGGAAATTGGATGAAGAAGAGGCAGGTGATGGGGTGGAAGTATGGGATGAGCATAAGGATGCCGTGAGGGAGGAGGCCAGAGCCAGAAAATATCTTTGTAGAGTAGACATGGAATTGTGGATGCCTTCCAGGTAGGCCACCATCTGTTGCAGATGGCTACCCTGTACTTAGATGGCATTCAGTAGTAATGTCTGACCCACTGAGATGTTTCTCAGAAGGTCAATAGCCTACTTATCCATGGCAGCAGGGGGAACAGACACAGGATGTGTGAAGCCTGGAATGAAAGGGACAGCTCCCCTCTTAGGTTGAGAGAGCCAAGACAACTGGATAGGGAGTGTTAGACTTGGCATACTTGGCGTGGTCTCCCCTAACATTTTGCTTTTGTTCCCAGGGTTGTGAATGTGTGCTGGACTCCGGTTTTGCTGTTTATAATGCTCTATGCACTTTACTACTGCTATCCAGTGCTAAAGTGCACATGTTCCTAGGTAAAGGTTATGTGTAATTGGCTTTCAATGATTGGCATATTCGATCTGCTAGAAAGTCCCTAGTACATTGCCTTAGAGGTGGCCAGGGCCTGTAAATCAAATGCTACCAGTGGTCCTGGAGCACTAGTTGTGCCACCCACATTAGTAGCCCTGGAAACATGGCTCAGACCTGCCACTACAGAGTCTGTGTGAGCACTTTTAACCTGCCAATTTGACTTGGTAAGTGTACCGACATGCCAGGCCTAAACCTTCCATTTTCATACATGTAAGGCACCCCTAAGTTATGCCCTAGGAAGCCCCATGGGCAGTGTGCAGTGTGTGTTAGAGGACAGACATGTACTTATGTGTTTTACATGTCCTGACAGTGAAATACTGCCAAATTTAGTTTTCAGTGTTGAAAGACCTATTTCTCTCATAGGTTAACCTGGGGGCTGCCTTTACATGTTATTAAAGTACAGATTCCCTTTGGGAGCAAATAGAAATATGGAGTTTAGGGTCTCTGAAATCATCATTTAAAAATACATCTTTTAGTAAAGTTTGTTTTTAGATAGCATGCTTGAAAATGACACTTTTAGAAAGTAGGCATTTTCTTGCTTAAACCATTCTGAGACTTTGCCGGTTTGTGTATTCCCTGTCTGGGTCATTTTGACAGTTGGGTTGTATGCACCGCTCTCTAGACAGTGACAGAAAGGGGGGTGGGGTGTAGCCTGCATATCCTGATGAGCCATCTGTGTCAGGAAGGAATGATCACTTACACCTGAATGGGCTGTGCCTGCCCTCACGGAATGCAGTCTCCAACCCCCTGGTGTGTTTCTGGGGCCTGGGCAAGGCAGGATCTTACAAACAAGAGAGAGTTTCCATTGAAGTTGGCCTACTTCAAAGGCAAAAAGGGGTGTAAGTAGTGGACCCAAAACCCCTGAAAATTAGATCACTTCTGGAATCAAGAGGAACCTCTTCCAAGGAGAGGAGTTGAAGAGCTGAGGAGAAGTGCTGCCCCTGCCTGTTACTGTGCTTTGTTAGGCTCTCCTACAGTTACTGCTTCTGCCTGTGAAAAGGGAAAAGACTAGACTCTTTTGTGCATTCCTGCTTGAGAAGAATCTCCATGGCCTTGAACTGAGCTTGCCTCTTTTTGTTGAAGTCTCAGCGCCATCAAAGACTTTCCCTGCCAGCACCTGGACGCTCTGATGAGACTACTGCCGTCCCAAGTGGTTCCCTATCCAGTCCCTGAGCCCTTGGAAGATGAAGTTGGCAGACAAAAACTGAAAATCCATGCACAGAGCGCCGTACGAGGAAATTTACGATGCACCTTACGCAGCATGGCTGCTAAACGACGCACCGCTGGCTTCAAAGCTCCACCTGCATCGCGGTTAGAAGATCCACACAATGCGGTTGGAGAAACAATGCACAACACCCGCTTTCAGAGGCTGATAACAACGCGAACCCACACAGCACGGTTTTCTAACATTGTGCAACCGGATTTTCCACGTATCGTTCTTGGGCGTCCAAATCAACCAGACTCTGCACAGAAACAAGGTGCCCCGTCCGGAAATCATCGCATCACACTCTTGCGAGGGAGAAAAAAGACACATCATGATGTACGGCCTCACTTGCGCGTAATGAATCGATGCATCGCTGACTTCTCTGATATTTGCTTTATATTTGATGCTAACCAGGTACTTTGTGTAACAACAGTATTCTCACTGTTTTCTATTGATTAAGACTCTTATTATTTTGAAAATTCAGATCTTGACTTGTGTATGCTGGATAATTGTCATTTTGTTCTTGGTTTGTTTAGATAAATATTACCTACTTTTTTCTAAACCTTTGTTCTGTCATTTTGTAGTGGTTCACCGTATTACTGTGTGTGTTGGTACAAATACTTTACACATTGCTTCTGAAGTTAAGCCTGCATACTCATGCTAAGCTACCAAGGGGGTAAATGGGGGTTACCCGAGTGTGATTTTCCTTTACCCTGACTAGAGTGAGGTCCTTGCTTGGACAGGGTGTAACCTAACTGCCAACCAAAGACCCCATTTCTAACAGGGAGCAACAGGGAGGGTAGAGATGGTAGTGGAGGTGGCAGACAAGTATGGTGCAGGAACTGGTCCTGTATGTCTTGCCACCACTAGAGAGTGTCTACTGGAGCTGGACTTGGATGACAACAATGTTGAGTCTGTGTCCTCTGTAGTACTTCCCTCACCCTCTGGGCCACTGGGTCCCTCTGAGTCTGTAGTGTCATGACCGGAGATACTGTGGCCAGCTTATTTCCCACAGATGTCAGCCCTGTCTCCTCTGCTTGCCTGGGATGATGCTAAAATGACAAATACAAATAGGGTCATTGCATATGCCAGAACACCCTTGACCAATAGTTTGGATCACAGAACATTACTATAATGTACAGTAGACCCCAGCTACAAGGTATACCAATGTGGCTCCAACATTTGCAAGGCCACATGCATGCATACTACTTTAACTGTAAACAGTTGCCCGCAGTAAAGTCAGAATCACAGACAACTCCAATTGCATTAGTGAAGTTGTGTAATTACAATACCCATGTATCTTGTAGGAAACCTTGTCAGCTTGAATGGTTTGTCTCTTGTAGCGTGTATTTCTACAGATTTTAGCTACAAGGTGCACCAATATGGCTCCACCATTTGCAAGGCCACATGCATGCATGCTACTTTAACTGTAAACAGTTACCCACAGTAAAGGCAGAATCACAGACAACTCCAATTGCATTAGTGAAGTTGTGTAATCACAATACCCATGTATCTTGTAGGAAACCTTGTCAGCTTAAATGATTTGTCTCTGTTAGCATGTATTTCTACAGATTTTACACAAGGCTGCAATCAGCAATGTACATATACATAATACCACATTATGATGAAATGATGGTCAACTAATACAGCTGTGTTGCAGCAAGATATACAGTAACTGAAAGAAGGTGACATGGAAAACTTTGTGTTACACTGTAGAAACTTCCCAATGTCAACTTCCTAATATGGCCCTTGGCAAAATAGCCTCATGAAAGTTGTACCAATGTACTTTTGCTATATAAAACATGTCAGAAATGTAACCTGGAGACAATCTGTTCAAAATGTCTGGGAGATTTGTCTACAAATATCCACAGCACAATGAATCAGTTAAGCCTAGCAAATCACCAGTCACCATTGGTACTAGTGAGAACACCATTCTAACATTATATAACTAAAAGCCATTGAATGTTGTTGAGACTCAGGGAATCTCCATTACCCGAAAAGGTTGTTTATTCTGTTTCTCAAGGGGAGGGAACATCACTGTACCTTTTATTCATGCAAGCACAAATTCCATTGTGTCACTGAGTGTACACACTTGTATATGATTCCCACATTTCTGCATGTCACTCCCTAATGCATGTCAACAGTCAGGTAATGAACCTTCACGAACAAACATTTGGAAATCACTTAGCTTAATCATTCCACATCAATGGCATGAAATTGCACATTGTGAACAATTCTATAGGTCTACTTGTCATGTCCTTCATTGCTTCAGCAATTGGACATGACAAATGACATTGAATAATGGATTAGGCATAACTACTATTGGAAACAGTGATGTCAACCGAATCATTTAACTGTACTCTCCGCACTTGCCAAAGTAAAGTATTGCTCAGTGACTGTACCCAAAGTGCACTATATACCACCATCACATGAGAAGTAGTAATGAGGTACCATCACTCATGACATACAAATGCCAATATCCCCTCTTGAGCAGACACATGCTGAGTACAGTGATCAACTAGCTCATGTTGTTTGATGTTGTGGGTGACACACTGAAGGCAAATGGCCTGTTGGCTACAAATGTCACCCACATCATCAAACATCATTAGATAATTGATCAATGTACTCAGCCATGTGTCTTCTCAAAAGAGTACCTTTCTTAGTGGACTATACTCTGTTGTGTACCTGGTCATTTATACTATAGGCAAGGCACACCAGCTTGCACCTACTACCAGACCTTCACAAACAATACCTCTTCTTGTGTGTCACACATGGGCCACCTCTAATATTCATGAGGAGAGGTCTGCTTCTAACACACCCCCCCTTGAAGCCACTGTGATTCCCTCAACCACCATCAAGCTCCAGGTAGGCCACTGCCAGTATGCGGGCCATTGGCGGGGTCAGGGTCAAGAACGTGCCCCTTTCAAGTTGGTAGGACAGCACCAGCTGGACCTCCCTGAACTTTTGGGCCTAGCGTCTCAGGTCCTCCCCCCTTTTCCGCCAATGGACACTGCATCTGCGAAAGACCCTCAGGATCCGCACCTTCTAGGCAATGGTTCTCCCAATGGCTTGCTTCTGATGACCGTTGACTTGTATGGATACAGTAGATGAAAGAAGAAATCACAATTGCATACTTTAGGATATCTGTTTGGTCAACACATTGTGTAGACAACTCCCACACACAGTTTTGAATTAACACACTACATGTGGAGATTTCACATGCTGATAAGTACAGGGACACACATACATACTTTTGTGGTCATATGGTGACTATCCTCAACCCTGTTCATGACCTACAGTGACTAAGCAGCCCATTAGCATCATGTAGCCCAGGGCCAACCAACATGTACTGTGATGTAAGCCATTATGAAACACAACACACCACTGTGACCTTCTAAATGGTAAACCACTTATGCATCACTGTACAAACACCTTTACATCCAGGCAAATTTAACTGTTTTATATGGTCCATACAGGCTACTATCATAGAATAGAGTACACCCTAAGGTTTAGGTGACAATGAAATGGCATGGGCATGGGGATTGGCATGGGTGTCACTGAGAGCTTATTTTCTGTGGATTTGTGGACATGTAGACTACTGAATGAAATCTCGTGCTACATTTGACTGAGTTTGTACGGTATGTACTAGTATCACAGGACACACATTTTACCATGTGTGACACTCTATCACAGATGACATTCAACATACAAAGCTAGTGTTTCACATGTAATGATCTGACCAAAATTAACCAACTATCTGCACTGTATGTTTATCACTTGTGCAATAGGCCAGTACAGTGCAAACAATACTTAGGGAAAAGTGACAATAGACCTGTGGGAGTAAGGGGCCTGTCAATAATAAATGTCACACATTGACAATGTGGGTCAATGGGAAGAGGTAGCAGGTCAGGGGAGTTACCTCAGTCACCATTCCAAATGTAATCAAGGTAAAATCATTCAGGCCTACTTTTAGTTCAGAAGACTCATTTTGGGAGAATCCATTGACGTGAAGGTCTACAGGAAGTTTAACGTGTGCATCAGTTGCATTGCCACAGTAACTCTGCCCTAACCTGGACTATAGCCCATAATGGAAAAAAACCTTTGACAGGTCTTGCTCTCTGCAGGCTGAGCATACTCAACCAACATAAACATCACATTTCCATTGTTTCAATGTATAACAGTACATCTTTTTGTTTGGCACTCTGAAGGGGTCAGTGACGTTTAGCTAGCTCTCAGACAACAGTCTGTCAAGGCCTGAGCTGGGCTGAGTGGGGATGTACACATTGTCAACATCCTCCTCAACTGCTTCTAACGGTGTACCTACACAGCTCATGCTGTAATGCAAATATTTTTTTTTTGTCATTTACCATCATCTGAAAATCAAATATCATTGTTGCCCTGAAAGGTTCACTTGCATAGACATGCAAATGCAACAGAAGGAGGATCTTGGGCTTATCACACAGCACAATGTTCATTTTTGATATACCCAGTTCAGGACTCCACAATCCATGACATGTATGTCCTGTCTATTTACCACAAAATGTAACAGTCACACAAAAAATATATCTGGGACTCAGAGGCACATTGTAGCCCATGAGAAAGGAAAGGATGGTGTTGAACATAGTACATATGTATTTAAGGTACCTGTTACATGTTCCTCTGGTGAGCTATAGAGCTGACCATACAGGTGAAGGGCCTCTTCAACAAGTTTCTTCAGCTCCTCTGGAGAGAAGGCAGGAGCTCTTTTACCTGTTTAGCCTGGCATGATTGTTCCCAGAGGTGGCAGACAGAAGCTAAATAGCGGAGGTGTTGATGGCAGCAGTGTCAAGAGACAAATTAGTTATTTTTCAAACCACAGCATATATGTATGCCATGTACTCAGTCATCAGCGTAGATGGGCACTGCCATTGGTCTGTAACCATCACAGACAAAACCGTTAACATATGGCTGTAGCTGCCGTGGATGAAACAGCCCACCCTGGGGTTGAGTTCTGCTGGCGGTCCAATAGACCAGGTCAGGCATCCACCATTTTACGATTAAAACTACAGTTGCTGACTGGTAAATGTGTCACTATGACTACAAATGTGTTGTAACATGTAAACATATGTAATACTCCATAAATGTGTAATTTCTTCTGCACAAGCACCAGTGAAGTGCCATATAACCGCGGTCCACTGTATATCACCAGTTACTGTATTTTGGGAGGACAAAACATACTTTTCTATATCAAGATGCACATGAGGACCATGTATAATGTGCACATATATGTTGAAGAGACATGTTTAGACAACAAAGAAAATTATAGATAGATTTTGGATAGTAGACAATAGAAATGTGAAATGTGTGTAATGGTTTTTCAGCCAGTAACATTTTCTCATGTGACGTTTGTCTTACTCATCATATATGTTGATCTGGACTCTGTGACTATGCTCCTATTTATTTGATTCTACACATAGGTACCCTGGGAGAGGGAGGATATGACATCTTCCACTGTACCATCCATTTTCAGACGTTAAGACCATGGAAGGAAGGGATGTAATTAAGAAGTTTTTTAATGAATAGGCAAACTATACAAGATTTATGTTGTCAGTTGGAGCCTGATCTCATGCCTCAAAACACTAATCCAGTATCTATACCAACCAATGTGAGACCCATGGCAGTATTACACTTTCTGACCACATGGTCCTTTCAATATACAGTGGCTATGTCTGGTGGTATGTCACAACCTTTGTACAGTGGTGTTTTAAAAGACTTGCTATCAGCAATGATGAAACACATTGACATCTATATCTGGTTCACCAGACATAAGGACTTAGCCAATGTGAAGGTTGACTTTTATGGATTTAGGCACATCCCACATGTGGTGGGAGCCATTGATGGCATCCATATTGCACTAGTGCCACTGCACGTCAGTGAACCAGTCTATAGAAACAGGAAGCACTTCAATTCTATCAATGTGCAAGTTGTCCACTTACCAGATTTGTACATTTCAAACATATGTGCCCGGTTCCTAGGTTCAGCCCATGATTCATTTGTATTGCGGAACAGCACCACACCCAGCTGATGTCACTCTAACCGGAAAGGGCCTGGCTTGTTGGTAAGTAACATCAGTCCTAACTTTGATGTGAACGATGTAATTTGCTATAATCGGGAAGTATGTGACTCATTGTTACACTTATATCTCATTACAAAACAGGAGATTCAGCATAATCCAACTGTCCTTGTTTGTTAACACTGCTAAGGAATCCAACTAAGCCAGGGGAAGTCTGCTGAAATGAGGTCTATGAAAGAACACGGCGGCCAGTTAAGTGGGCTCTTTGGCTCCTAAAGGGGATATTTTGCTGTCTAGTCAAGACTGGGAGAGCCATCTTCTACTCACCCAGGAAGGTGTGTCATGTCACTGTAGCCCTATGCATGCTCTATAACATCTCCCTGTGAAGGGACATCCCTTACATAGCAGAGGAGTGAGAGCCTGAGTTACCACCAGGTGAGAATACTGAAATGCCAAATAATGATGATAGTGGTGAAGAGGAAGGAGCTGACTTGCAACACGATCTCATCTTCTCATAAGTGGAAGTATGTCATGAGATTTCATGGCTTTGACTGCGCAGTTAACTCTTGTTTTGATGATGTGAGGAGTATATATTTTTTTTAATGTTAGGAGGCTGAAGCTCTTGAATAATCTGGCAAAGGGAGTTCAGTGAGGAAGCTTTTGACACGCTCACATTTGGTAAATGTTGCTTTGTTTATGTCAGATGTTTGTCATGGACTGTGTTCTCCAGACTTTTGCTACGTGAAGTATGTCATGTGTATGGTTTCATAACTATACTCTTTATTTTTGTGTTTGTTTAGGTACCTTCACCATGGCATCTTCTTTTGAACATTTCAGACTTGTGACATTGGCAGGTATATGATGCTGTTGGGAAATACGAAGAGGACATGAATTGTTCCTAAGAATGTATGTCACAGGCTTTGGGTGTACAAGACCTATGCAAGGACAGCTTGCACAGCGATAGGATGCTAGTGAAGGAGACTCCATTGGACTTGTTCCTTGTGGTGTGGTGGCCATGATGCATTATGTGTATCATCATGTGGTCAGAACAAATGTAGTTTTAGGCTGAATTCATGTTAGTTTTCCTTCATATTGACTAAGCACTCTTTTTATACAAACTGTATGTAGCTATTGATGTGTTTCATCATCTTAGGCCAAAGTGCCTGTGGAACATAACTGACATTTGTGTGTGTCATACCACTAGATGCAGAAGCACTGAGTTGTAGAGCCCCGTGATCAGGAACTGCTGTACTGCCATCTGTCTGAATCTTACATTAAATGATGTTGGGATTCCTTTTGTGAGGTAGGTTAAATGACTCCAGCTGATGACATCAACCACATTCATGTTTCCTTATTCTACGGGATAATGCCTGATATATCCCTTACTTCAATGTTCTGGAGGTCTGAATCTGTAAAGTTGATGACTTACACACTATGATTCACTCATGTTTTATTTTCTATGTTTTTGACATCTTGACAGCCTATATTTGAACAATGTAACAAGAATCTTCTTAGACAAGACACTTGTATGTATGTGTTGGTGTGGCATGTTTGTGATCCTGAGGTAAACTCTGTGTACATACAACATATCCATGCTTACACAAGTAGCTTGTTCTGTCATTGTATTGTTCACATGGTCTTATAGACCTGCATTGCTAAATCTGAAGTTTACTACCGTAGCCAATGAAATTGTGACTTGTGAATGTATTAAAGTGTTAACGGTGAAGACATACTTGGTGCAAAATCAAACATAAATAAAATGTGAAGTAGTCAGTCATGGTGAATGAAACCATAGATATAGATGCCAAATCATCTGAATTCCAAAGTCCAGATGACGCCTCCCATAGGAAATGTATTAGTTTCCAGAATTGGCCCACAGAGTGAATGTTTGACACACAAAGGAGGAAATTAAGGCTGAGGTTTCTTGCTGGCAGTGGTAGGTGTCTTGCCATCCGTACCATCTGGATATTTGCATGGACGTCCTTGCTTGGGGGATTTGGCTGCTGCAGAGGCAGGGGTGTCTGACAGTGTTTCTTCCCCCGGGAGGGCCTCCCTCCCTATGACTGCCGCAGATGTAGATTGGCTTGATGTAGTTGCACCACAGGGAGGGTTGGATGGTGGTGGAAAAGCCCGGCTTAGAAATGTATGAATGTCCATCAGCACCCTGCTAGGGTGCCCATGTTGGAGTTATGGGCCTCCATCTGTTTGTACATGTTCCTCTGCAGCTGCCTAATTTCCCAAAGTTTGGTAACTATCTGGCCCATCATGCTTTGGGACTCCTGATAGACCCCCAAGACTTACTTGATGGTGTTCTGGTTGTGAATGACCCCAGTGGCCTTACTCTGCTGGCCCGCAGCATCCCTTCCATGGACCCTGTAGGAAAGTACCATCTTGCCTGGCATGTTACCCCCATGTGTGTATGTTTGTTTTTGCCTGGGTCACTGGGATCCTGCTAGCCAGGACCCCAGTGCTCATAACTTGTGCCCTGTATGTGTTCCCTATGTGGTGCCTAACTGTATCACTGAGGCTCTGCCAACCAGAACCTCAGTGTTCATGCTCTCTCTGCTTTTTAAATTGTCACTGCAGGCTAGTGACCATTTACACCAATTCTGATTGGCACACTGGAACACCCTTATAATTCCCTAGTATATGGAACCTAGGTACCCAGGGTATTGGGGTTCCAGGAGATCCCTATGGGCTGCAGCATTTCATTTGCCACCCATAGGGAGCTCAGACAATTCTTACATAGGACTGCCACTGCAGCCTGGGTGAAATAACGTGCGCGTTATTTCACAGCCATTTTATACTGCACTTATGTAACTTATCAGTCAGCTATATGTCTAATCCTCACTTAGTGAAGGTTAGGTGCAAAGTTACAAAGTGTGAGGGCACCCTAGCACTTGCCAAGGTGCTCCCACATTGTTCAGGGCAATTTCACCGGACTTTATGAGTGCAGGGACACCATTACACACGTAAACTACATATCGGTCAATACCTATGTGTAGCTTCACAATGGTAACTACGAACATGGCCATGTAACATGTCTGGAATTGTCCCCCCAAGCCAAAACTGGTATTGGGGTGCCAATCCCATGCATCCCGGGGCTCCAGCATGGACCCCGGGTACTGCCAAAATAGCTCTCTGGGGTTTTCTCTGCAGCTACCGCTGCTGCCAACCCTCAGACAGGTTTCTGCCGCCTGGGGCCTGGGCCTCCCAGTCCCAGGAAGGCAGAACAAAGGATTTCCTCTGAGAGAGGGTGTTACACCCTCTCCCTTTGGAAATAGGTGTTAAGGGCCTGAGAGGAGTAGCCTCTCCTGGCCTCTGGAAATGCTTTGAAGGGCACAGATGGTGCCCTGCTCTGGCACGAAACTGGACAAAGGAAAGGGGAGTGACCACTCCCCTGTCCATCACTACCCAAGGGGTGGTGCCCAGAGCTACTCTGGTGTGTCCCAGATCTCTGCCATCTTGAATCCAGAGGAGTGAGGGCACAATGGAGACCTCTGAGTGGCCAGTGCCAGCAGATGACGTCAGAGACCCCTCCTGATAGGCTCTTACCTGGTTAGGTAGCCAATCCTCCTCTGAGGGATATTTAGGGTCTCTCCTGTGGGTTTCTCATCAGATAATGAATGCAAGAGCTCACCAGAGTTCCTCTGCACTTCTCTCTTCACCTTCTGCCAAGAATCGACCGCTGACTGCTCCAGGATGCCTGCAAAACTGCAACAAAGTAGCAAGAAGACTACCAGCAACATTGTAGTGCCTAATCCTGCCGGCTTTCTCAACTGTTTCCTGGTGGTGCATGGTCTGAGGGCTGTCTGCCTTCACCCTCACTGGAAGCCAAGAAGAAATCTCCTGTGGGTCGATGGAATCTTCCCCCTGCTAACGCAGGCACCAAACTTCTGCATCACCGGTCCTCTGGGTCCCCTCTCATCTTGACAAGCGTGGTCCCTGGAACACAGGAGCTGGACCAAGTGACCCCAACAGTTCAGTGATCCTTCTGTCCAAATCTGGTGGAGTAAGTTCTTGCCTCCTCACACCAGACAGTAATCCTGTGTACTGCATGATCTGCAGCTGCTAGGGCTTCTGTGCACTTTTGCAAGACTTCCTTTGTGAACAGCACAGCCCAGGTCCCCAGCACTCCCTCCTGCATTGCCGAACTCACTGAGTTGACCTCCGGCTTCGTAGGACCCTCTTTTGTTGTGTTGAGATGACCGTCATGCTCAGATTTCTTGAACGCCTGTTCAAGTGCTTCTGCGGGTGCTGCCTGCTTCTGCATGAGCTCTCTCTTTTGCTGAGTGCTCCCTCTGTCTCCTCCTCCAAGGGCCTTCTCCTGGTCCTTCCTGGGCCCTGGCAGCACCCATAATCTTCAAGTGCAACTCTTGCAGTTAGCAAGGCTTGTTTGTGGTCTTTCAGCGTGGAAACAACTCTGCATCCTCCAACACACCGTGGGACATCTTTTGACCAAAGGAAAGGTTCCTGGCACCTTCCGTTGTTGCCGAATCTTTGGCTTCTTCCACCCAGAGGTAGCCCTTTTGCACCTTCCTCCGGGGTTTAGTGGGCTCCTGCCCCCCATGTACTCTTGCGTGACTCTTGGACTTGGTCCCCTTCCTTTGCAGGTCCTCAGGTCCAGGAATCCATCTTCAGCGCTTTGTAGTCAGTTGTTGTCTTTGCAGAATCCCCTATCTCAACTTTATTGTCTTTCTGGGGTAGTAGTGTAACTTTACTCCTACATTTCAGGGTCTTGGGGTTGGGTATCTTGGACACCCTTAGTGTTTTCTTACACTCCCAGTGATCCTCTACACACTACACTAGGCCTGGGGTCCATTCGTGGTCCGCATTCCACTTTTGGAGTATATGGTTTGTGTTGCCCCTAGGCCTTTTGTCTCCTATTGCATTCTATTGTGTTCTACAGTGTTTTCACTACTTTGCTAACTGTTTACTTACCTGATTTTGGTTTGTGTATATTTTGTGTATATTAGTTACCTCCTAAGGGAGTATATCCTCTGAGATACTTTTGCCGTATTGTTACTAAAATGAGGTAACTTTGAGTATTGTGTTTCTTATGATATAGTGCTATATGATATAAGTGGTATAGTAGGAGCTGTGCATGTCTCCTAGTTCAGCCTAAGCTGCTCTTCTATAGCTACCTGTATCAGCCTAAGCTGCTAGAACACTACTAATCTACTAATAAGGGATAACTGGACCTGGCACAAGGTGTAAGTACCATGAGGTACCCACTATAAGCCAGGCCAGCCTCCTACATACCCTACCCCCACAAGCCTAGGCCCTTGGCACAGGGTGCCCTCTCCAACTGGGTCCTGGTCCCCCTTTGTCAGGGGTGGTGATTTGCACTTCAGGATTCAAGATTGGGGAAACAAGATTGTACTAACTTTGCTAGGTACACAGGTTGGAAGTATGTTGTTTGCTGAGATGTTGTAGCAGCTGGGGTGGGCCGTGTTGTTGTGGGCACATTGAGACTCACTGTTGCCATCTGAACAGGCTGACCAGATGTGCCAGGTCTCTCATTCACGTCCACATGTCCAGGAGAGTTGTCATCCCTGACGGCTTCATTCGGGGGTGAGTTGGGAGTCTGTTTGTTGGACAATGTCTGCCCAGGTGCCATGCCAGTTCGACCTGATAAGAGCTACAGTACATCGTTGTTGGAGTAAGTGTGAAATATACATCCAAATGGTTTGTGTCACAGTAAGTAGAGACCTAGGAAAATGTTAATAGGTAGGGTTTCCTATTGTGGTATATTTCAATTGTATTGAAGTTGTTGAGAAGACATTTGCGGAGATCGCAAAAACTATTAGGATTGAGAAGCTCATTAGATGTGCCTATAAATTGCATTTTGGATTAAGGAATGAACATGAAATCTAACAAACAGTTAAGCCAACACAACAGAGAAGTAACATGTTTAATTGACCATTCCAAGGCCTAGTTGTGTAAGGTACATGCAAAGCACACAACTTGGTTGTATATGTAGCATTAGACATAATCTGAGCAGTGGTGAGTCAGTGGGGTACCTGCCGCTTCCAATCAGCTGAAGCAGCTTCATGCCTTGCAACTACTTGATGTTCTTACTTGTTAAGCTGCCATTCATGGCATCAATAGTATCATTTGGGGATACCAGGATAACATCAAGTTAGGTAAGCAGACATGTCTCAGAATTAAGTATGATATGTAGAGTGCTCAGTCCATGATTCGTTGTGACTTGGCAAACCAGTGTCTTTGGACAAGAGTACAATGGGCTCTTGTTTTGAGTTACAGAAACAGGGCCTCATCGTAGTTGTAGTAATTTCACTGTTTAACTCCAGATACTACCCAAATGGTAAACTGCATGATGAGTGAACATCAGTTGTGACATGGATCACATGTGTAGTTTGACGAAAGCACAGTGGCCTCTTGATTTGAATTTTAGAAACAGCCTCATAGTAGTTGTAGCCATGTCAGATTGTAAGTCCCCACACTAGACAAATGGTAAACTCCATGATGAGTGAACATCAGTTGTGACATGGCAAACCACTGTCTCTGGACAAAAGCACAATGGTCTCTTGTTTTGAGTTACAGAAACAGTGCCTTGTGGTCATTGTAGTCATGTAATTTTCTAACTCCCAACACTACTCAAATGGTAAACTCCATGACGAGTGAACATCAGTTGTGACCTGGCAAACAAGTGGATTTGAACAAGAGCATGATGGCCTCTTGTTTTGAGATATAGGAAGAGGGCCTCATGGTAGTTTTACTCATGTTACTTTCTAACTCCCAACACTAGACAAATGATAAACTCTATCATGAGTTAACAATAGTTGTGACATCGCTAACGAATATCTTTGCGCAAGAACACAATTGTCTCTTGTTTTGAGTTACAGAAACAGGGCCTCATGGTAGTTGTAGTCATGTCAATCTCTCTACTTCTCAACACTTGACAAATGTTTAGCCTGACATACCTGTTGCCACACCGATGTTAGGTTGGACCGTATATTTATATGTTGACACATACTAAGGATCCTGGGATGAGCTTCCTGGCCCCATTGCAACATGTGGCATGCAATGGAGAGTTATACATGTGATATATACAACAATACATATTGACAATCTACTGTCTCTGATAATTTGGGTATTGCATGTTAGGAAAGTAGATGAACCACACAATGGCAACAACTGAGATGTGAGCATACAGGACATTGAGGTTTTGTGACAGTTTTAGTGGTGTAGCTTACCAGACTCCTCTCCTCCAGCTATTCCTGCCATGCCCTCATGATACGGGATGACCAAGACCTTCTACTCCAAGGTAGAGTTGTATTGGGGTGCTGGGATGATCACCACCAATCTTTTGGGACTCCTTGTATTGCCTGGAGGCCAGGGAACACACCTTTGACCTCTTCCTAATATCTTCCTTTGTGCGCAAGGTGGTGCCTAAAGCACACACTCTGTCAACTATCCTTTGTCACATTTCCATTTTCCCACTGAGAGGAGTATGTTGGATTTGGGCTCCAAACAATTGTGACTCCACTCTTATGATTTCATCAACCATGATTCTCAAATCATCCACAGAAAAACGTAGATTTTTGGGCTGTGACATGACTGTAAATTAAATTGGGTGACAGTGACTAACTAAACAAGACAAGTGATATTTGTGAAAAAAAATTGAAGTGTTTGAAAGGGGTTAAATGGGATGGGAAAAAAGGCTCACAAAAATGAAAAAATTTAGTGCAGTCTCTGTCTTGCTGTGTTGCAGTGGAGATGTTAATTAACATGGTCTGGGATGCGTTTTATAGTGTGATTTGCAGGTGTGTTCACTTGGCCAAATGACCTCAGCTGTGTTGTTTTTGAAGCCATCCAATGGGCACTCTTTTGGTGCTTTGCTGAGAGCGTACCACGATGGCTGAGCACCGTCAGCTAACCGCTGCATGGGGGCACCATGTAAAATGTGTTTTTATAATTGACTTGGTGGTTGCCCATAGCCATGATGGTGATGGAGTATGCACTGCAAACATTGCAGCCCACCGTGCTGCTGGCGGGCAGCAAGATGTAGATGAGGTCGGCAGTTCAACCTGCATACAATGTAATACGTTGTTTGGGAGACCCCGACGCAGGGGTCTTCTTGGGACCGCCATGGTGGAAAAGTGGCGGTTCAACTGCCAAACTCACAATCAGGCCCTTCTATTTTTGGTCATGTAATTAAAAGTTTGGGTATTCCATTAGCATGTTGTAATCATTAGCTACATTTGTGGCAGGTACATATGCTCAATCAATCAATCAATCAATCAGTCATTTGTAAAGTGCAACACAATCATCCCTCAGAGGAATCTAGGCACCGAGGGTTGAGTTGCTTTCTGGAGTTGCTTTCTGAAACTGCCAGGTAGGGTGCCGTTTGGATTTGTAGGGGGAGGCCATTCCATGCTTTGGTGGGGATGAAGGAGAAAGCACAATGCAGGGGACTTGTGCGAGGGCAAGTGAAGAAGAGTGCAGGCTTTCGCGAGTGAAGATGGAAATTCAGCCGGTGGAATCTTTTCTGGACAGGGAGCCAGAGGAGTTTTCTAAGGTGAGGAGTAATGTGGGTATGGTTGAGGAGGTCCAGGATTAGTATTCCTGCCACCCTCTGTATTGTCTGAAGTCTTCGGAGAAGGTGGGGGGGATACTGGTGTAGAGCATGTTGGCGTATTCGGGGTGTTTGGGAAAGAGGGCTTGTCCGACGATCTTTCTGGTGTTAACTGGGATCCATCTGAAGATCTTGTGGAGCATGTGGAAACAGGAGGAGGCGACTGCATTAACTTGTTGTTATATGGTCAGTTGGCTGTCCAAGAGTTTGCCAAGGTTGCAAGCATGGCCAATCAGTATGGGAGTGGGTCCAAGTTCTTTCGGCCACCAGCTGTGGTTCCAAGTGGAGGTGTTCTTTCCGAAGATCAGTACCCCGGTTTTGTCGGAGTTCAATTTGAGGAAGTCATCTCTCACCCAGTGGGTATTATCAGTCATGGTGTTGAGAAGTTTTTTTTGGGTGGGGGGTCTTCAGTGAGCAAGAGGATGAACTGGGTGTCGTTGGCATAGGAGATGATGTTGAGTCCATGGGCTCTGATGATATTGTTGAGTGGGGTCATGTAGATCTTGAACAGTGTGGGGCTGAGCGATGATCCTTTGAGAATGGCACATATGATGTTGTTAGGAGCATAGGAGAACGGAGGTAGGCAGATGCTCTGGGTGTATCCTGAGAGGAAAGGGATGATCCACTTGAGGGTGTGTTGTTGAATGCTGATGTTATGTAGTCTGTTGATGAGGATGTGGGGGGAGACAGTGTTGAATGCCGCAGACAGGTTGAGGAGAATCTGTGTCACTGTCTGTCCTTGGTCGGGGAGGGTTCTGATGTTGTATTGTGCGGCGATGAACGGGGTCTCGGTGCTATGGTTGGCCGGAAACCGGACTGTGATGCGTTGAGTAGATGGTTCCATTCTAGGTAGCCAGTGAGCTGTCAGTTGATGGCCTTCTCGAGTACTGTGGCTGGGTATGTGAATAGGGAGATTGGCTGGTAGTTCTTGAGGTCGCTGGGGCGGCTGAGGGCTTCTTTAGGAGGGGTCTGATGTCTGCATGCTTCCATCCATCTGGGAAGGATGCTGTGTAGATGGGCACGTTGAGGAGGTTGGTTATTTCAGTTCTGTTTATTTTGGATCTGAGGTTAAGAAATGGTGGGAGCAGGGATTGGTGGATGCACCAGAGTGGAGGTAGGGAGTGATGGTAGCGGTAGTATGGGCACTGAGTGGAGACCAGTTGGATATGGCTGGGCTGGGGTACGCTGGTTGGATGAGTTTGTTAGGTCTGGGTGAAGTGGTTTGAAGGTTAAAGTTGTTGTAAGTATTGGCAATCTTTTTGTGGAAGTAGTCAAATAGTGACTCACAGAGTTGTTGGAAGGGGTGTACTGTGTTCTCTGTGGTAGTTGGGTTGGAGAATTCCTTGATGATCTTCAATAGTTCCTTGGTGTGGTTGGTTGCGGTGTTGATGTGGTTGGTGAAGGCTGTTTTTTGGCCTCCATGATGCACCAATGGTAGTTGTTGAGTGTTGTTTTGTGTGCAGCTCTGTTGGAGGGGTCCTTGGAGCTGCCAATTGTTTCTCGAGTCAAAGACAGTTATACTTGGTGGTTTTGAGCTCTAGGGTGTACCAGCTGGCTTGTTTTGACTGTCTGTTGGCTTTTGCCAGTTTCAGAGGGGTGACTTTGTTGACGCATTTGCTGATCCAGGCAGAGAAGTTATGGAGAGCCTGGTCGAGGTTGGTTGATGTGTTTGGTGGTGTGGTGCTGAAACTTGTGTCCATTGGCTCTCAGTTATTTTTCCCCAGGTGTGGTGGGTGCCGCTTCGATGCTTGGTGGATTGGATGATTGTGTGGTCAGTAAAGGAGTGTTTTGTGGTGTGGGTGAGTTTATTCTTTTGCTGGAGGAGAAGATGGTGTTGCTAGGGTTATGGATGTTTATATTTTAAAAGCAAACTTGCTGTTTCTTGCATATTCTACACTTAATATACATTTTTGGGTGTGTCCAAATGCTCTGATTAAAAATGAATATAGTATCCTTGTATGTCTGTGTGTGAGTACATTTTCATACTTCTTACTATTTCTTTCATTGCCTTCTCATTATCTATTTTTTGGGGCTATTAGTTGCTTTCTAATTTTAATCTTGTTTAATAATTCATAATATGTTGCACTTTTCTTGCTAGGATGAGGTATGAGCCTATCTGTATGTTACTATTTTAATATTCTCTGTGTGTGAATTGTTGAGGACATGAAGGTGCCAATCATTATCTAAGTATACCATTGGTTTAGATTATTCTATGTTGCATGTATGATCATTCTCCTGTCATTATTATTGTGTTGTGCAGGAGGAAGGGTTCTTCATTATATGAAGTGGTTAAGTGTTCTGGAATGTGTATATCTTGGCATCTTCTAGGAGCAGCACATGCTTGTGTTGTGGCTTTTCTGGTGTGAGGCATTATAAATTGTGGATTGGTATAACTTGCGCTGCAATATTTGAGGAAGTATATTTTTTAAAAATAGTTCCTGTTGCATTCAGAGAGTGAGTGCTTGCTTCTCTAAGATTTCGTAAAACATGCCTTACTTCTGTCTATGTTACATTTGGGTGTGGCTGTGTTCCAAAACATTAATCGCAACATTGTTTTTAGTTGAGGTCTTCTCATAGCAAGCATTAGCATAATATTTGATGCATATAAACTTTACACTTTTGCTTCTTGTTCATTCCTTGCTGTATGTGTATTCTATTTGAGGAGATAACAGTTGTTTGCCTTTCATGGTAGAGGTATGCATTTATTACTTTGTGTTAAAAAAGTATTGTGATTATTATTGACATATAAAAATAAATTTTTACTTTTTACATCCAATATAACAATTACATGTTTGATGTGCTTTTTACATGGTCTTTCTTCTCTTTGGTTTCTGTTTAATTCAGTTAAGATGTAGCATCTTTAACTGTTGTGTCAAAATTAATTGTTTGTTTAACCATGAATTGAAAATGCAGTTGAGTTTAGTTTAGGGATTGCTTTGGTGTTTTTTGGGGTTGGTGTTTACTTAGTCTTAAAGGGTCTTTATTGAGGGTCACAATTAACACCTCAATGGTGCTGGTGAGCAGGATGAAGCCTTGAAGTGTAAGCTAAAAGTTGGAGATGAAAAGAAAGGTACGTTTTAAATAAAAAGAAAAAAATGATTTAGGTACAATGAAGGTTGCTTTTTTTGTAATTGTAGCATTATTGCAGTAAAATGTGTCTTTTTTTGCTTTTAATTAGTAGTAATGTTATGAGTAAATAATTATTTTGTTGATGTTTATTGGGTATTTTGTGTGGAGTTAGATTTTTTCAATTGTGTTCCACATTTGGTGGATGCTAATTTACGTTTTAGTTTAAGTGCGAACGTTTTGGTTTAAGGGCATATATGTCTATGTGGAAATATTTTGGATTAAGTGTACATTTGTAAATGTGGAAATATTATCATTTTAAATGTTTATGGGTAATGTTTTTAAATGTAAATGCTTGTAATTACTCAGGTTTGCAGTAAGGAATGTACATTGTAGATGTGTTTTGAGAAGATATGGATTGTTCTATAATATATTTCTTTAATGTATGCTTTGAATATAATGTATGTTTAGGTTATATTTATATTTGGTATATTTGGTGTTATTGTAGGTAATTATAAATAGTTTCTAATTAAATATATTTTTCAAAATAATCTTAGCAATATTATATTGTTTTCAATATCTTCCTTATATTATATTGTATGTTTTCTAACAGTAATATTTTATGTATTGATATTTTTTTTTCAACATTAGTTATTTTAGATATTTTTGACAAGGATATTTTGCTACCAAAATTTGTGTTTTGTTGTTTATGTGTATGGACCACCCCTGTCGGTGGCAGTCCGAGTGCCACCACAAGTCTGGTGGTCCATGGTCCGACCGCCATATTATGACCGAGGCAAAGCCACCACAGTCCAACCGTCGGCACCGCCAGGTTGCCACCAGCCGACGGCCTAGCTGTGTCAGCGGTCTCAATCCTGCACTGCCCTCTGGATTATGACCTGCATTTCCAGCAATAGATGTTCACTGATTGGAAAAATAACCTTACATCCACCTTGTACAGTAGGTCAGGCCTGGGGCTTCCAGATTGGATCCCACATACCTATATTACCATGCATGTACCTTGCAAGAAACTTACACAAATATGCACATAGGATGATAGTACTAGGATATGTGTCAGCAAATAGAAGTGGTATTTTCATAATTGTGCCATGTAGGCTGCCACTCCAGTGGCACAGACAAAAAGATCTGGTCACTACTGTTGATTCACAAACTCAGTACAATACCACCGCTGTCTATGTGTACTAAGCCCATGACAGGGGCAGCAGACTACTGACTGCATAATGAGGGTTCCTTGGTGCATCTCTTCAGGCCACAGGACAGGTTCAGGACCTCTCACATGTCAAGGGGCAGACCAAGGCCTATGTACGCACTATATTAGTGTGAGGCTAAGGCCAAAATTTAAATCCAGTATACCAGATACACACAGTCGGGCACTTGATGAATGGGAAAAGTACTGTACTCCATGCAGGGGAGAATCCCTTAGAATAGCAAAAGACTCAGTAAAACAAATAGTAAAATCAAATATTTAATATTAGCCTGTGGGATGTAGTATATAGGGGAATAAGTGTACTTAGCATCTGACCACTGTAGATCAATGTCAGTTTAATGTTAGTGGTTTGCCTAGATCAGAAAGTTACCTTTAGAAGTTTGGAGGTTAGTAATCTTTTGCAAGGCAAATCAGGATGTTGTAGCTGGGTGCAACTTGAAAAGACTCAGGCCCATATTTATACTTTTTTTTAGCCGAATTTGCGTCATTTTGTGACGCAAAATCAGCGCAAACTTACAAAATACAATTGTATTTTGTAAGTTTGCGCCGATTTTGTGTAAAAAAATGACGCAAATTCAGCACAAAAAAAGTATGAATATGGGCCTGAATCTTCCTGTTGACACTCTTGTTGTAGGCTCAAACTTTGTTGTTAAAATTTCCAAGGAGACTTTAAAGGCAGGACCTTCACCCCTTTGTCCTTGTAGCATGATAATTAGTTAGAGTACAAAGCTCTCAGATCAGTTGTTCAGTGTGAGAAGAGCTCTTCTCAGAGATCTGTCATCCTGATGGGGATCATTCAATTCAGCAAGCAGGATTTTGCTTTTCCTGAGGTCCAGTTCTTTGCTTGGATGAGGTCCAGTGTGGCAGATGAGCAGTTTAAAAAGACGGGGATTGGTGAGAATCCTTAAGAGAATCAAACTAAAATCTCAACTTTTACTCCTGACAAGATTTGCAATAGTTACTCCATTCCAGTTCAATGGTGGATATATTTTCTGGCCAAAGATATCCCATTCACTAAATAAGAACAAAATGAGCATTCTCTGCTCTTCTCCGTCTCACTTCAAGCTTCTTCTGTATCAGCTAAGTTACTCCTATCTTTGCAGCTATGTCAAGCTTTAGAGTAAAAGTTGTCTTGTTTTCAATGCACTATGCCTGTGGTCTGACCAGCAAACCTCTATTATCAGATGTCCAGAGTACCACAAATGGCTGGAACATAGCAACAAAATGCATTTCTTCAACTATTTGTATATGTAATTCATGCAGCTATTTATATTTTTCTGATTATTGTGTAATACACTGGACCTCAACCAACAAGTAAAAGTTCATATGCACATACAGATAGCTGGCCCCATTTCTCCATTGTTCTAATATCGCACATTGATTTCCTAACCATGTGCATCTCAGTACAGACAAGCATCAGATACGATAGACCTTTAAAACTGGTTGCATGCCTTCAATATAGCCACAATAGCAACAAGCATTCACAAAGGCAGTAGACCTGTCTTCAATTCCTACACAGGTAAACAGAACATGAACAAATGGAGACAGCCTGTAAGTTGCACATCTGTGTACATCCTGTCTTTCTGCATGCTTTCTAGATCTGTGCCCAGTGTTTTTATCCCTAACGTTGCAGTGCTGAAGGGTGCACAGTGATAGTTTGTGTGTCTTTATGTGTGCCTGTGTTGCATGCATTTGCACTGAAACTAATGGGCAATTTGCTTTACAAATGGCTATTTGTAGATGAAGCACATGCATTTCTCATACCTTTTCCATTTTTTCTTTAAAGGTTCTAACTAAAGTTGTTCAGGAACTCACAATGCAGAAGTAAGAACTAAAAGCTCAAAGCAGGCATTAAAAAGAGGCACACCATTGATTACAATGGGTCTCAATGGGCTTTGCAGTATTAGTGTAAAACATTCTGACTCTAGTTTCCTAACTACTGCCATGGTGCACCGTATATTAGATACGGCATACAGATGGTGGGTGCTAAGGGGTGCAAGAAACCTGGTGCTGCACTGGGTGCAGTGCCATTTTTCTTAAATCAGGCCCTTAAATCAGGCCCTTAATTGTTTGTGTTTAAACTTCAATGTGAAGTTTTGCTTGCACTGCAATATTCTTCCTTTGCAGGTGCGTCCATGCAAGTCTACAGTTAATGAAGGGCATATTCTATGTTGAAGAGAGTGGGGTATGGGAGGATACTTTGGCAAGGACAAGGAGCGCCATCAACTGAGAATAAAAAAATGCTCTTGTTTGAGTCCCAAGCACAAAGAAGCCTTCAAGATTGTCCTGATGTTCAATTTGTGGGATAAGAATTTGAGGGGAGTCACCAATTTCAGCTGTTCAAGCATGGTGGAAAAGAACTGGTGCAAATGAAATCTTTCTTGAAGTTTCTGTAGGTTCAATTGTTATTCACCTAGTTGTTTCTTGGGCAAGATATTTTTATATTTCACTGTTCTTAATCAAGACATTCTTTGTGTTTAAATAGATCTATTTAAGACATTGAACCATGGTAGCAGAGATTGAAATTACTTGGAATTAGACTTTGTAACACTATCAGTCCATCCCTGAGAGCAGAGCCAAATTAGCCCCACTTTTGAAATGTACTAAAATATATAGTGAGCTTCTCAAAAGGAGCAATGTATCAGGCAGCCACCCTCCATGCAAATAGATATAGATAACATGTCAGGAAGAGGGCTCTAAGTCCCTGCTGCAAGGAATTCACCCAGATGCACAGTCAAGTGCACCACTTTTTGCCTCAGGCACTGGATAAAAACAGTAGAGTGGAGCAGACTATTCCAGAGCAAGGCACATCTAGGACAACATTGGCTGAGATAAGCTCTGCTAATTTCTTATAACAATGTAACATATTTGTTGAATGATTAGCACCACATCTGTGTCCCTCACAAGCATGTTTCACCCATCATTAAAAAAACAAAGCATAATGTGCCACATAGGAGGTAACTGGCAACCAGTAGCTTTGAAATACCTTGCTTACTTACCTAAAAATTAAGAGTGGTGAAAAAAATGGTATTGGAGAAATGCACTCTTTTTAAAGAGACCAGCTTCTAACGGAATTCAGTTTAAAAATGCAAAATAAATACTCTGATCATACAGACATGAAAAATGTTAGCTTATGCACCAGAACATATCAAATTGCTTCTAGTTGTACTTGAAGTGTATCATTTGACAACAAAGCTCACTCCAAGTAGACACCCTACAGCCAGCATTTCTGAATGATTGCCAGGTGCCCATCCTAATTGTTATAACACTGCAGTTTAGTCCGATAGGATGAAAATGTAGACATTCAGATTTCTGCTTTTTCTCAGTAACCCCCGGATGTTTATGATTTATTGTGGATATCGTAAAAAAGAAAAGCTGTCACAAGATTTGCCTCCACTTTCTATTGACTAAAAACAAAATATACCTCCCTGCTCATGCCTACCTGTTAGGAATTGGGTGTCTAGTTGGCAGAGGTTTGCACCCTGTCGAAGTAGAGACCACAATCCTAGTCAGGAAAAGTCAGATACACAACTTAAATTAACCTGTGCTCACCCTCTGGTAGTTTGGCTTAACTTAAGAGGCAATGTGTAAAGTAATTTTGCACACTTTGATGACAGTAACACAGTGAAAACACCACAAAAAACTTCACACCAGATTAGAAATATAGTAGTCTTTTTGACAAAAATCCATGTAATAATTTTCATGTTATGGGCCTGTAGCAGGGCACATGAAAGACAGCAGGCCAGCCTGATGTTTGGGTTCCCCAGGGGGACCCCCACGAGAATACCAGAGGTATGCACGGAGGAGCGTGCATGCATCGTCCGTAAAACACCATTGCCGGAGACAGCAAGAGAGCGAGGACGAACAGCGGGACCAGAAGAGGAAGACTTGAGCAGTAGGAAAACCGGAGCGGAAGGAGGAGGTGACAGAGGAGGATAAACCAGCACGGACAGAGGCGTGAAGGAGCATCACCGACCCAATCCCAGACCAGCACAGAAGAGCGGTGGAGATGGGGAGAAGAGCAGGGAAGGCGAGGGAGCCAGCCGTGTCCCTGGAGGGACGTGGCTACCGCAGGTATGTGACCGTTTACAAGGCCGATAGGGAAGGTTGGGAGGAAGCGGGGAGGAGCAAATGGCAGGTGGAAAAAAACAAATAAACTGAGCACTAACCCTGGGCACTAAACTTAACCAGCACTACGCAGGGACACTAAACTGCAAGCGGCCCTAAGCAGGGGAACAATATTTAAAAGAAAATAAAATAAAAAAGAATAAAGAAGACAAAAGAGGAGAAATTTAAAACAACCTCCCCACATCAAACCACAGTTTTTACCACTTCATTACTTGATTTTGTCTATTTAGTCATGGTGTAGCACTTACTTGGGTGAATGCTTTATTCCTAACACACAGAAGGATTGCTATGACTACCCTATCTCTAAGTGCATGCAAACACCATCAAGAAAAACACTTACCTGACAACGGCTTGTTCTTTTGTTTTCTCCTTCTCTTGCTATCTACCTGAGGGCTGGACAAAGAAAAAACCCGACGATGTAAGGAGACACAAAGGAATAAAAGAAACTGTCAGTCAAGAAGAAGAAAAAACAGGCTTACAGAGAGATACTATGGGCTCTATTGACTAAGAAGAGAGAAAATGTAATAAAAGCCTTTTTGATAATACTCCCTAATTTCAGCCATTACTTAAGCTAAAAGAGCAATCTTGGAGACCTCCCTGTAGACCTATGTGAAATTACAATGATAACCATTGGGAATCAACAAATGGACTTCCTAAGCATTGGAGGGGGAAAGCAGTGCTCCAAAAATTCTTGGGGTGGTTCTGGATGTAAAAGTAGTTGAAACTCAGTGCTAACATGAGAGACCTTACTCGGTCCCTCGAGAGCGTGCTTTTGTTTATTCAGCTGGCCGCAAGACCACAGTGCAACCACAATCACAATCATCCACAGTACCTTTTCTCTGAAGCTGCAGGGGTGATAACCTTGTGGTTTGAGGCTCCTCTCACTGGAGGCTTCCCCAGTGGGAAAAAGGTGTGGTGACGGCATCTCTGAACGGTCCAGTGGTATACGGCACCCAGATGTGGGGATCTCCTTCAGGACTCCAGTCTAATTCTAAATGTCACATCGGCCCTCAGGAAGCTCTTGTCACTCCGTCCACCCGAGAGAATGGCAGCCAAACTGCAAGGGGATTCCCTCGGTGCTGCATTTCCTCTTCAGCAGCAGAGAAGGCAGTTTCATGTGGCACACAGGGAAGTCTTATGTGTATGTTGAAAAGTAGCCCAGAATTTAATAGGGGTGCCCTTGGTGCAGAGAAACCCGGAGAGTAGAGCTCACCTGCAGCTCAGGTGCATATGCTCGTCTTTAAAATAAAAAGTTTAAGTGATGCAAGGGTCCAAAGCAAGGAGCTTCCTGTATAGAATGCCGTAGATAGAGCTGTGGGAGTTTATCACCGGAGGGTCTGGACCCAATCCCTCCTTGAGTAAAAATACTGAGCTAAAAAATGGTGAAAGGACCCACACAAAAATGTCAATTAGTCAAGTTCAAAGTTGTGTTTATTTTAAGGAACAACTGAATATTTATACTTTCTTTTTCAACACGTAGATAGTTCAATCGGGATACTTGGAAGTAACAGCCAACACGTGTTTCGCCCCCTGATGGCTGTTGAGCCAGGGCTTTCTCAAGGCTGTGAAAAATGTACAAAGACATATATAGTAAAAAGTATAATAAAATATAATAAAATGCTAAAGAAAAAAAAGGGTGCTCCCCGAAAATGATGGTTGATTGCTAACAAGCAAATAGGTCAAGCGACCAAGTCTAGATGTGCTCCCCAGGTGGTGAGAAAAAAGAAAATGTACTTTGAAGGAACAAAATTCCAGTTAAGATCAAAACATTAACTAATGAGAAAGACAATCAAAAGTGAGATATGAGTTAACCGTTATAAGAATACAATAAGATTGAATTAAGGGTATACTCAAAAGAATAACTCCATTGGTAAATGGTTTAAAGCAAACAATGAGTAAGAGCATGCTGGCACTCTCCTAGTTATTATGTTAGTACATAGAACTGATGATAAAGTGAAGAGGAAAAGTATCCGATATATATATCTCTCAGAATAAACAGAAAAAATGGAAAAAATGCATACCAGTAGTCAGATGCATAGGAGTACTTCAATGGTATATAAAACAATTCATCTAAGCACAGAGAAATTCATTGCTGTCAGAAAGACTAGTACAGTAAATTGAAACGATGGTTAAAGAAGCAAGAAATTAATTGAAAGTTAACAATAGTTTAGCTACCAGAAGAAAAATTATTAAGTATAAATCTATCCATATCATACTCAAAATTAATATATATGTACGTGCCAAGAAAATCTATAAGGCAAAAAAATATATTTGACACATTAAACGGTACAAACATAACAGAAGACATTAAAGCGTCATGACAATTCAAAAGGAAAGTAATAATACACATCGCGAGCCCGTAGGCGTATACTCAAGAGAGGAAAGAAAATAAATCAAGATAATTTGAAAAGGCATCTGAAGGGCAACTCGCCCAAAAAACCCCATTAGAACGATGTCACCATACCATATACGAAATAGTTTACATACTATCAAAGGAGGAACTCGTGATGGAGCAAGGTAAGGTAACCTCTACCAATAACCGCTAAAAGCGGAGAGGAGGAAACAGAGCAAAACAAAGACTAGAATAGCCAATACGTCTCCGGTGGAAACTCTTACCGATCGTAGATAAGGTAAAGTCTTGTTACGTGTCCCGCGGTGAATCGCGGATGCGCGGTGAAAATCCCCGCGTTATAAGGCTCCAAAAAGGAGCACCCGCATGTAGTCCTTCCTCTGGTCTGAGTCGTGGAAACAGAGGAAGGACTACCGGGATGGGAAATATCGAGATTTAAGTCGCCATCTTTAAACGGGCATACTTAATGAGATAGCATAAACATTAACAGATAAAGATCCAAATGAAAAGAGGGGAAAAGGAACCCAGAAAATTACTATGGAAGATGTTAAATAATATTGCTAAAAGAGTAAGAGAATAAGGAAAATAAAACAATAAAAGTAATGAGTAAATAGAACGCGAAGTAAGGGAGATATGCATATAGATAGGAGGAGAAAATGAAAGAAAAGAATAAAAAGAAGAAGAGGAAAAGGGAAAAAAAAGGGAAAAGAAGGAAAGGGAAAAGAAAAGAAAAAAGGGAAAAGAAGGGAAAAAAGAAAAAGAAAAGAGGAAAAAGACCAGCAGGCCAACCAATGGGTATAAGCATGTAAAGCAACAGTAAATAGCCTGTGAGGGAAAATCAATACAGACAACAATAAAAAGGAAGTTTGAGGGGGAAAGAGGACTAAGATAACAAATACAAATACAAAATAATGGAGAAAAAGACAGAATTACAATAAACACTGTGGTGAAAACGAAAAAGTCAAATTATAGTAGCCAATAATGCCATTCATGATCCTGGTTGAGACCAAGGTGCACTGTGTTGTAGTGGATAATGATACGGCTTTCTTCTTGGCGTAATCGTAGATGTAGGTTTCCTCCCCTGGGGGACAAGGAGAAGCGTTTCAGGCCACAGAAAGTGAAGTGTCGTTCGTGAGAGTGAAAAGTTTTATAGTGTTCCTCAAGAGGTGCCTTGGATTCCAGTTTGAGAATGTTGCGGTAATGTTCCTGTATACGAATTTTTAGTGGGCGGGTAGTACTTCCAATGTAGACTTTTTGACAGGGACACCAAATTGAGTAAACAACATTGATGCTCTCACAGTTGATGAAATCATGAATCCGGAAAACCTTGTCATTGATATGAATTAGAGTTGATCTGTTGAGACTGAGTTTACAAATGGAACATTTGGTGCAAGTAAAAAATCCTTTGGGTTGTGGAAAACTGAATCCAATAGGTATAGGTCGAAAAAAAGATGGACATAGTTTCTCACGAAAATTCGGTGCTCTGCGGAACCCTATTTGAGGGTAAGAGGTAATGAATTGATGAATGGAAGAATTATTCTGTAATAGGTACCAGTGTTTTTGAAGGTATTTACGAATAAGATGGTGACCATTGTGAAATTCTGTAATCAATCGAATGGTTGGAGCCACTTTGGGTCTTCGTACATTGTTAATCAATTTAGTGCGGTCCAGAGCTCGAGATTTGTCTATAGAAAGGCAAAGGGATTTTTGGTTGTATCCCCTAGCTGCAAGTCTGTCCTTAATTTGTAAGGAAAAGCGAGTAAAGTCACTTGGGTCAGTACAATTAATTCTTGCCCGTCTGAACTCTCCTTGTGGGATATTTCTAATTATGCTGAGCGGATGACAGCTAGATGCATGTAAAATTGAGTTTGCCGCTGTGTGTTTCCTGAAAAATTTGGTATGCAGCTTGCCATTGTCAACATAAATTAAGAGGTCTAAAAATTCTACCTGTGTATCCGAAATGTGGTAAGTAATGTCTATATCCCATCTATTGGGAACCAGGGATTTTAAGAATACAGTCAGAAGATCCTGATGTCCTTGCCAAATCAGCAATATATCGTCTATATATCTTCCCCAGAAGATGATGTTTGGGGAAAACTGTTCATTCCTGTCATTCCATAACCATTCTCTTTCTACTGCCCCCATCACAATGCAAGCATATGGTGGAGCAAATTTCGCCCCCATCGCCGTCCCTTGCAATTGTAAATAGAAGTTGCCATCAAAAAGAAAATAGTTGTTCTCCAGACAGAACTGGAGCATTTCCAGAATCATGAGGTTATGTGTAGCGAAAGTCACTGGTTTGGTTGACAATGTTTTCCTAACTGCTTCTAAACCATCTTGGTGTTTAATAGAAGTATAGAGACTTACTATATCAATAGTAACTAGTAAATAATCTGGTTGCCAATCAATGTTTTGAAGTTTTTGAATAATGTCTTTGGTATCCCTAACAAATGAAGGCAAATTGGTCATGAAGGGTTGAAGGACATGATCAATGAAAGATCTAAGGTTGGAACATATTGAGTTAACACCAGAGATAATTGGTCTGCCTTTTGGAGGAAACTCTTTTTTATGAATTTTTGGTAGAAGGTACAAAGTGGGAATAGTAGGGTGAGGTAGAAAAAGTGCAGATTTCTCTTTGTGAGAGATCACTTGGCGAGAATGCCAGTGATCAAGAAGAGCAGACAATTTTCTTTTCTTTTCCCTTTCCTTCTTTTCCCTTTTTTTTCCCTTTTCCTCTTCTTCTTTTTATTCTTTTCTTTCATTTTCTCCTCCTATCTATATGCATATCTCCCTTACTTCGCGTTCTATTTACTCATTACTTTTATTGTTTTATTTTCCTTATTCTCTTACTCTTTTAGCAATATTATTTAACATCTTCCATAGTAATTTTCTGGGTTCCTTTTCCCCTCTTTTCATTTGGATCTTTATCTGTTAATGTTTATGCTATCTCATTAAGTATGCCCGTTTAAAGATGGCGACTTAAATCTCGATATTTCCCATCCCGGTAGTCCTTCCTCTGTTTCCACGACTCAGACCAGAGGAAGGACTATATGCGGGTGCTCCTTTTTGGAGCCTTATAACGCGGGGATTTTCACCGCGCATCCGCGATTCACCGCGGGACACGTAACAAGACTTTACCTTATCTACGATCGGTAAGAGTTTCCACCGGAGACGTATTGGCTATTCTAGTCTTTGTTTTGCTCTGTTTCCTCCTCTCCGCTTTTAGCGGTTATTGGTAGAGGTTACCTTACCTTGCTCCATCACGAGTTCCTCCTTTGATAGTATGTAAACTATTTCGTATATGGTATGGTGACATCGTTCTAATGGGGTTTTTTGGGCGAGTTGCCCTTCAGATGCCTTTTCAAATTATCTTGATTTATTTTCTTTCCTCTCTTGAGTATACACCTACGGGCTCGCGATGTGTATTATTACTTTCCTTTTGAATTGTCATGACGCTTTAATGTCTTCTGTTATGTTTGTACCGTTTAATGTGTCAAATATATTTTTTTGCCTTATAGATTTTCTTGGCACGTACATATATATTAATTTTGAGTATGATATGGATAGATTTATACTTAATAATTTTTCTTCTGGTAGCTAAACTATTGTTAACTTTCAATTAATTTCTTGCTTCTTTAACCATCGTTTCAATTTACTGTACTAGTCTTTCTGACAGCAATGAATTTCTCTGTGCTTAGATGAATTGTTTTATATACCATTGAAGTACTCCTATGCATCTGACTACTGGTATGCATTTTTTCCATTTTTTCTGTTTATTCTGAGAGATATATATATCGGATACTTTTCCTCTTCACTTTATCATCAGTTCTATGTACTAACATAATAACTAGGAGAGTGCCAGCATGCTCTTACTCATTGTTTGCTTTAAACCATTTACCAATGGAGTTATTCTTTTGAGTATACCCTTAATTCAATCTTATTGTATTCTTATAACGGTTAACTCATATCTCACTTTTGATTGTCTTTCTCATTAGTTAATGTTTTGATCTTAACTGGAATTTTGTTCCTTCAAAGTACATTTTCTTTTTTCTCACCACCTGGGGAGCACATCTAGACTTGGTCGCTTGACCTATTTGCTTGTTAGCAATCAACCATCATTTTCGGGGAGCACCCTTTTTTTTCTTTAGCATTTTATTATATTTTATTATACTTTTTACTATATATGTCTTTGTACATTTTTCACAGCCTTGAGAAAGCCCTGGCTCAACAGCCATCAGGGGGCGAAACACGTGTTGGCTGTTACTTTAAAATAAAAAGGGCTGATCTTAATAGGCATCAACTGCTGTGTAGCTGCAAGTGAAGCCTTTGATGGCCTGGGATGTTGAAAACAGGGGGCAAGCCAACAAGCTCTTGGAGTTACTTGGGGTTAAAGATTGTAGAGAGTAGGTTCAATCCTTCTCACTGCAAAACGCAGCAGGCCAGCACATAAGATCAAGTGGCAAAGTGGCCCTCCTTGCAGCACAACAACCTGAAGGCAGCAGGCCAGCAAAGCAAAGGAGCTAGCAAAGTAGCAGATGCTCCTGGCAACACAGCTCCCTGCCTTTCCTTCTCTGGCTCCAGATGCACTACAGGGGAGTTTGCAACGTTTTGTATGGGGAAAGGCAAAGCCCTATTTAGGAGCAAGTGTCAACTCCACCCTCTCACTTTTGCTCGGGGAGACCCATCAGCCTGGCGATGGGCCATCCGGATGAGTGTGGCACACGTCAGCTCCCTTTGTGTGACTATCTAGAGGCAACACACAAAACCTAGCTATCACCCAACCCAGACATGTATTCAGAGACAGGCAGAGGCACAAAATTGTTAAAGTAAGGAAATTACAACTTTTTAAAAGACTTACAATTTAAAATGTGACTTCACCATAAGTTTTGATTTAAATTGAGTCCAGAGACACCAAACTCCTAATCTCTATTTCTTCCCAATTATAAATTACACTTAATAGAGGTTTAAGGCAATCCCGTTCTTAACCTATGGGAGAGATAGGCCTTGCAAAAACTTTCACTACCAGGATATGTAAAAATTAAAAGTACAAGCCCTGCTTTCAAATACACTGCACCCAGCCCCTGGGCTACCTAGAGCCTAACTCAGGGATGCCTTACAGGTAATAAAAATTAAGTTTTGGGCCTAGCACATGGTGCACATGTCTGGTCGAAATGGTAGTTTAAATCTGCACAGACCCACTCTGCAGTGGCAGGACTGGGACATGTTTAGAGTGCTATTGAAGTGGGCGGCAAAAGTAGTGCTGCAGGCCCACTAGTAGCATTTAACATTCAGGCCCTGGGCACACATAGTGCACTTTACCATGGACTCACAAGTAAATGAAATATATCAATTGTGAATAAGCCAATATCATCAGGTTTAAAGTACAGAGCACCTGGACTTTAGCACTGGCCAGAAGTGGTGAAGTGCCTAAAGCCAACAAAAACTAATTCCGCAAAAACTGAAGGGAAAAGGCAAAAAGTCTGGGGATGGACCTGCAGAAAGGACCAGGTCAAACACTACCTCTATCCCATTCCCACAAATACTGAAGAGGAAATGCTGATTCTTTTGCAATTTACCTTACAACTCTCTCAGGAATAGCAATTGACTCGCTGCGTTTACAATGATGCCATGAAGCTACTTTATGAGGACATGATTTTTTGTCATAGCAAATAAGGAATCAATAATAAAAAAATTAAAGGTCCTGTCACACGTGGCAGCGCTCTCCATGAACTATAGATTGCTTTAAAATGGGCGTGTCTACCGAGCAGGTGAAGCTGATACAGAAAATGTGAAAGGTCCACTTCAGGCTGGATTCATGAATACATGTTTGGTTACGATAAGGAACCTATCCTTGGTAAGGTGCAAGAAATTTCTGGTTTTGCATGTTATTTTATTTTTTACTTTAAACCTAAAGGGATCTAGGAAGAAACAGACTATTGTCATGCAGAATACTTTTGTTTTTTACATCTAGTCACATTTACCAGGATTTGCATGATGGATGTTGTATGATGGAGGGGTTATAGTTTTTTTCCTATTAAATCCTCGGAAAATAGGTGATACAGCTCACCTCCACCGACCCCCAATGATGGAAATGACTGCATTTCACACTATCAATGCTGGGAAAAAACGTGATCGTTTATGAAGAGCTGTGACAGAATAGGTAGAGTTTAAGTTCTAGTCCTGTGAAGGGCATTAGGAAACAATTTGGCTGATTCCAGAAACATACTACTATTATTATGGAACCGCTGCTTCATAAAAAAATACTTAAAACTGAGCTCGATTTGTTACTATACTCTGTTTATGTTGGAAAAATATTATGTTTTCTACTTTCTTCTTGGAAGCCCTTCTGGAATTTTGCCAATGGCTGAATGATGGCCAAAAACCATACAACCTCAGTAAATGATATTGCACTAAAGGTTTTCGTTTTGGCTTGGTGTGGATTAAATGTGAAATAAATTCTGTACTCGGTCAAAATGCCACGTTCCAATCTAAATCATGTCTCAGCATATTTATATTGTGATGATTCAGCTATCCAAGGTTAGTCAAAGTTGTGGGGGATTAAGTGTGACATTCAAGAGAACACAGAAGAAATGTTATGACTAATTCACACTTCTGAAACTGGAGCTCGAGAAGTTCAAAAACTACATCAGTAATGTTAATATAATGTACTCATTCAGCTCACAAAGCAAATATTTAACGTATGTTTCATCTGTGTAGTCACTTTCAAAGCAAGCGTCACCATTGCATCTGCCTTGCTCTGAACCGTGGCCTATCCTGTATCCTTGTACTTTCTTTATGTACTCCCAATCAGTGCCCATGGTGACAGAGTGAAAGAAAATACTTACTTGTTACTATGCGCCTCCGCTTATTGCAATTAAGAAAACTGAGCCGAGACGCGCTGAGAAAAGGAGGTTTGCTCGAGAAGAAACGAGTCGCAGTATGGAAATGGTGGCAATAATACCACCGGCAGCATTTGATATTTAGGACGCGCCTTATAATTCAGCTCAACACAGAAATACTACTACGTGGCTGTAATATTCTGTGCTCGGATACTATACGTGACAAAATTAATGATAAAAGTATTTGCATTCCCACAGACACTATTACAATTCTACCGAGAAGCTCAGTTAAAGAAAGGATACTACTCTGGAGGATCTTAAAATGAACCAATGGCCGTTGCCTTAAATGTAAGCTAGGTGTGATCATCAACCACTGAAGTGACCATGGAGGAGTGTTAGTTGCTTTCTATTTTATTTTTTTGTTACCACCGGTGCCACTTGTTTAATTAAAACATTCACTTCTTTCATGTAAGGAAATTAATAATAGAAATAATGCATTTTATATTAAATGGGAAACTTTGGTTCTCTGCCACTATTGACATCTACGTGATTGTGTTTAAAGCCCCAGTGCTTAATTTGTAAAATAATGAGAGCCAGTACCCAAAGCTCTGCTCAAGCAGTGGCATTAAAACTCAGCAATCCCGAATACCCAGGCTACCTAATGTTGGATTCACCTCAGGCCACTTCAAATCACTGCAAGACACTGCTATGACTCCTCTGACCTCCTGGTCAGCCTCTGTTCCCCTCACTTGAGCAGCTCCACCTGTTGCTGCTGCTGCTGCCTCTGCCTTGAATGAACTGAGAGCCTGCCTGACTCTCAGTTCGGGGCCCATCTCCATCTGCAAGCTCTAGCCTGCACTTCATCCATGGTGGCCTAGTGGCTATTTGCAAGAATCTTCTGTCTTTCCTTCAGTTTTTTACTTCTGTACTCATTGTTTGTCTTGTATTTCTTTTTTCTCCCTCTTGTCTCTTTCTCTCTCCCTTCACTGTCCCATGTTTTTCCCCATGCTGCTACTGCCCTTTCAGCCCCGGCCACCCCTCCCCGCAAAGCGCTTTTGCTGCTCTCCTGCATCCCAGCTGACTGGACCCCCTGCCTCCCTCCCCTTCTTAAAGGCGGCCACTGTGTGGCGTGCATTGGACGTGTGCAGCAGGTGCACCACTGGTGCCCCGAAGGCCGTCCCTGGACTGCGTCCAACGCCACAGACCCTGTTTCGATGCCAGCACTTTACGTGCCCTCAACTTGGGAAGATCCTAAGCCTGCCATATAGCCGACCCCAGGAATGCTCCCACACCCTCCAAGGACCACCTCAGGATCCCGCACCAAGCACGGATAACCACCTCAAGGGCATACTGCTCAACACATGCTTTCGAGTCAAGCATGCAGTTGAAGTCTGGGACCTCCTCGACTTGACAGCCCCAGACGTCGTCTTCTTCCTGGAGACATGGATCACCCACAGCTCCCCCAGACATCGTCACGGCCATCCCAGACAATTACAAAATCATCCACAAGTACAGAGCCAACTGGCCTGGAGAAGGCATTGCCACAGTCTACAAGAACAACCTCTGCCTTACAACCACCAATGAGTCACAGTCTCAGTCAACCCATGAACACTTAAACATCCAGATTCAGACCTACCCCAATGCCTCCCTCTGTGGCACCCTCATCTTCAGGCTGCCTGGACCCTTACCCCAATTCTGCAACGACATTGCCAGCCTTGTTGCCCCCCAAACGCTCACTTTCTCTGACTACATCGTACTTGACGACCTCAGCTTCCACCTTGATACCCACGATTACCCCAGCACCACAAACCTCCTGGACAACCTCACAACACTTGGCCTCAAACAACTTGTCAATGTCCCCACTCACAGAGTTGGGCACATTCTTTTCTCAACAGGGAACACCACCACCATCTCTCACACCTCCGAGCACCATTGGACAGACCATAAATGCATCCACTTTACTTTCACAAAGAATACTGCATGCCACTATGCCCCCCACCCCCTCGGCAGACACTGGGACAAACTTACAGAAGAGCAACTACCAACACTCTGAAACACTCCCTCCCATCGGGCACAGTGGATGCAAATTAAGCCACACGCAATCTACACCTCTGGTTATCGGAATGCCCTGACAACATAGCCCCCTCAAAAACCAGCAGGAAACCCACATAGCAAAACACCTAAAAGGTTCACGGCAGACCTACAGGAATCCAAAAGCTCCTGCAGATGACTGGAATGGAAATGGAGGAACAACAAATTAACTGAAGACTGCACAGCCTATAAGAATGCTGTCTCTGTGCACCAACAGAACATCAGAGCTGCCAAAAAAGCCACCATTCCAGAATGCCTCATCACCAGCACTCACAACAGCAAAGAGCTCTTTGCCATCGTCAAACAGTTCACAAACCCCAGGACAGACAACTCATCCATCCCTCCCTCCTAAGACCTCTGCAATGACCTCACCGCCTTCTTTCTTTGAAAAATCCAGGACATTTACGAAGACTTCAGGAACTAAAACCCACCTGAACCACTCACTACCACGGACAGAGCACCTCACCAGATCCTGAACTCTTGGACTCCCATCACCAAAGAGGACACCCAAGACTCATGAACTCCATCCGCTTGGGAGCACCCTCGCATCCATGCCCTCATCAAATATTCAACCCTGTCATCGCCACCATAGCACGGGAGCTCTGTCGAACTATCAGCTGATCCTTCAAGACCACCACCTTCCCCTCAGACTGGAAGAACGCCGAGATCAACACACTGCTCAAGAAACCCACTGCCAACCCTGGGGAGATGAAAAGTTCAGACCCATCTCTCTGCTCCCTTTCCCAGCCAAGCTAACAGAGAAGGCCATCAACCAGCAACTCGTCAAATTCCTCGAGACACACCAAATTCTATACCCATCCCAATCTGGATTCAGAAGCAACCACAGCACTGAAACCACACTCCTAGCAGCCACCGACAACATACGCATCATACTAGACCACAGAGGCACAGCCACACTCATCCTCCTTGACCTCTCTGCTGGATTTGACCCAGCCTCCCAATCCACCCTGTGCACCAGATTACACAACGCCGACAATTGAGATAAAGCACTGTACTGGATCAGGTCCTTCCTCACCGAAAGAACACAGAGGTCAGATTATTGCCATTCACATCAGAACCCAAAGACAAATGCTGCGGACTGCCCCAAGGATCTTCACTCAGCCCGACACTTTTCAACATCTACATGGCCCCGCTTGCCAAAATCATCAAACAACACAGGCTAAATATATTCTCCTACACCGATGATACCCAACTGATCTTCTCCCTGTCCAAGGACTCAGCAAAGGCCAAGAGAAATTCCACAATGGGATAAGAGCAGTCACCGCCTGGTTGGAGGCCAGCTGCCTCAAACTAAACTCAGACAAGACAGAGATCCTCATAATCGGCTCCACCCTTTTCACCTGGAATGACTCCTGGTGGCCGTCTGCACTGGGAACCGCCTCCGTCCCCACGGACCATGCACACAACCTGGGCATCATCTTAGACTCCTCTCTATCCATGTCCCGCCTAGTCCACGCTGTCTCATCATCATGCTTCCACACCATCTGACTACTGCAAAAGATTTTCAAGAGGATTGCCTCCACACTCGTCACTAGCAATCAGAACTACAAAGAATACAAAATGCAGCAGCCAGGCTCATCCTGGACATCCCCAGACACAGCCACATCTCGTCCCACCTCAGAGACCTATACTGGCTCCCAGTCAACAAGCGCATCACATACAAACTCCTGACCCACACCTATAAGGCACTGCACAACATAGGACCAGCATACCTCAACAACCGACTCGCCTCCATGTACCCAATCGACATGTCCTTTGTCCCCAGCTCACCCTTGCAGCCATCCCCAAGATCTGGAAAAGCACAGCAGGAGGAAGATCCTTCTTCTACCTACCCTACTCTCAAGCTCAGGCAGACTGCATCACTGAAGCAGGTCAGGAAGGTCCTCAAGACCTGGCTCTTTGACTGAGCAGCATGCCCACAAACAGCACCTTGAGACCCTACGGGTGATTAGCCATGCTTTACCAATCTCTGAATGATTGATTGTTTGATTGGTGTCCATTTATCTCAGTCTTGCCAGTCCCTGCTTTCTCCCTTTTCCCTTTGTTCTCTTCCTCCTTCTTTCCTGTTTCTGTCTTTTTCTCTCTCATGCTCGCTGTCAATATCTGATGAAAATAAGCTCAAACTTCATGACAGGTACTCTTCAGAAGGAAGACAGCCTGAAAGGTGTATGGCAGTGACATTATTGCAAAAGCCCCCCTACTATTGATATTATTGTTAAGTGTGACTCCCCCACTCCATGTCTGTATCAGCCTTTTTTTCCTTCCTGAGGAAGTAACAGATTGATCTCCTGAGCTAGGCTAACCTGATTGCCTCGTTTCTGTAGCCTGTTTCAGTATGTTGCCCACTGAGGTCTTGCAGATACAGTATCATTTTCTGAAGTTTTGACAGCACAGCAACGTGCCACAATTCCATATGGTGTAGTTGGTGATCAGGGACAAAGGCATCTGACGCAACACTTAAATAATTTAAATATTCTTATGACAGGAATGTTATGTTAATGTAGATGTGTTTTGAGACATGTTCATGACCGGATCGTAGTAAATATGTTTTTAAATCTTAAAACATTTAGGCCCTCATTACAACCCTGGCGGCCTGTGATAAAGCGGCGGTAATACCGCTAACAGGCCGGCGGTTAAAAAAATGGAATCACGACCATGGCGGAAACCGCCAACACAGACAGCCACTTTAACACTCCGACCGCCATGGCGGTAGCAACAAACACCGTGGCAGACACCACCAACAGACAGGCAGAACACAATGTACCGCCCACACTATTACAAGGCACCAATCCACCAGATTTTCTGGGGCGGTATCAACGCCATCAAAAGCATGGCGTAAACAGTACACAGAAGGGAAACCACTCACCTGTTGACACTCAATGAAGAACCAGGACGCCATGGAGCCCGAGTTACAGGTACTGCCCATGTTGCTGTATCTATTAATACACCACGTAGTGGAAAGAAGGCAGCGGTGGTGACGACGACGATGGGAAGTACTGCACCTAGCACACAGGGGAGAGGAGGAGGGAAAAGAGAGTGACACACACGCAAAACGCAACACACCCACCCACAACAACACACACATATAAAATAACACCACAGTTACACCCCATCACCCCTGGAAGAACGCAAGGACCAAATGAACAAGTGTAATATTCAAACAATCAGATAGCCCAAGAGACCAGCAAATAATCAGTATGCACAAATATTTACAGCAAGTACACAAGTCCGTACACTGTCCCATTAAATGTTTGTGGACCAGTGGTCCCAAAAAGCATGGGTGAAGCCCACACATGACACCTGCCTCAAAACGTAGAGAACACTGCATGGGCATCAGGTAGGAAAAAACAGGCACCCCAGGGGGAGGGGGCCACCTCAGGTGGATGATGCCACTGCCCCTCGAGGGGGCTCCATGCCCACTGCTTGGTCTTGGGGAGTGGAAAGCCACAGTCTCTCAATTCTCTCAAGTGGGTGGTTTGCCCACGGCTTGGTCCTGGTGAGTGCAAAGCCACAGTCTCTCAAGTCTCTCAATTGGGTGGTTTGCCCAGTGCTTGGTCCTGGGGAGTGCACAACCACAGTCTCTCAAGTCTCTTCAGTGGGTGGTTTGCCCACTGCTCTGTCCTGAGGAGTGCAAAGCCACAGTCTCTCAAGAGGATAACAGTCTCCACTGGTTCTGGAGGGGGCCTGGTGCCCAGAGTGCTTCATCCTGCCAAGGACTGAGGTAGTGGATGTGATACTCCACTGATTCTGGAGAGGGCATGGTGCCCAGAGTGCTCCACATGCAGTGTGGCTGGTACAATTCCCTCACCTGGGTGTGCGTGCCACAACATTGGCGAGGTTCAGGAAGCATGATAAGCTATGTAGGCAGCGACATACCCACACTGCTGCGGCTTCTCATTCCACCTGCAGGTGCAAACAGTGATGGAAGTCATGCCTCATAGAAGCTGCCCATGGTCCAGGAACTCTCCTCCAGCCTCAGACGACTGACCACTGGGGATGTTAGCCATGTCAGCGGTGGTGCCAGTGTCCGAGGACGCCGTGGGGTCGGTGGCGGTGCTTGGGGCGGTGTCTGTGGCGGTGGTGTCTGTGGCGGCGGTGCTGGCGGCGGTGTCTGTGGTGGCAGTGCTGGCGGCGGTACATGGGTCAGCACCTGCTGAGGGACAAAACAGGATGTCTCCTGCAGCCTTGGACGGCTGCCCACTGGGAAAGAGGCTGGGGACTGTTGCTGAGGCTGTAGATGTGCCGGGGGCGGTGCAGGTGGCGGTTGTGGTGGTGGGGCAGCTAGCAGTGTTCGTCGCCGTACAGGTTGCCGTGGTCGTGGACAGAAGGTGTGACACTGGTCCCTCAGTCGGTGCCACCATGCCCTTTCCTGACCTGCTCTTCTGCTTTTGGCCCTTCCCCACCTTTGATGGTGCCGCAGTTGTCTTGCCACTTTCCCCTTTTGTTTTTGCTGAGCCCTCGGTGGCTGGTAGTTTCGGCTTCTCCCTCCGGGATGTGGGCACCTTTTTTACCTTGGCAGGTGGCAGAATGTCCTTGCCCTTGCTATGTGGCACACTGGCAGCCCTGATGGATGGCACACTCGATGACCCCACAGTTGCTGGCACCACTGTGCCTGGGGATGTGGTGGCTGAGGTGCTGGGCTGGGACCTAGGAAGCCTGGCCCTAGGTGAAGGACGGGGGGGAGGTGTAGAGAAGAGGTCAATGTTAGCCAGGAAGAGGTTTTTAGACACACTGGGGCGGGAAGATGGAGGGGGTTTGGGAGTGGAGGTAGAGGTAGTGGTTGTAGGAGGTGTACGTCTGCTGAATTTGGGTGAAGGTGCATGGGCTGGAGGCTGTTATGAGGTGGATGGTTGTTGGTTGGGTGTGTGCCTGCGTTTGTGTACTTTGGGAGGAGGGCTCACTGACACACTAGGAGAGGACACTGGGGTTGTGTGAATGGTAGTGGGGGTGGTGAGTGCACGTAAGCGGTGTGTGGAGATGGGCGTGCTGGTGATGGAGGTAGTGGCTGAGGGTGCAGTGCATGCAGGTGTGAGTGGAGATGAGACAGGGAGGGAGGAGGAGGACGTGGAGGAGGGGGACACAGTAGACGCAATGGATATTGGTGTGTCTGCATGGGGATGGTGCTTGTGTGAGTGCCTGTGGGATGTGTGGTGCTTATGTTTGCCTGAGACACTCTTGTGTGTTGATGTGTGTGCATGCTGGTCTGATAGTGTGCTTGGGATAGGCTGAGGTACAGTGGATTGGGTCTGGGTGCAGGATGTTGGAGGGGGGAGGCTGGACACAGGGACAATGGCTGCCATCAGTGCTGAGGCCAGAGCCTGAAATGCTCTCTGTTGGACTGCCTGCCCAGAATGAATGCCCTCCAGGTATGCATTTGTTTGTTGCAAATGCCTCTCTACACCCTGGCTGGCGTTCACAATGGCAGATTGCCCAACAGTGAGGGATCACAGGAGGTCAATAGCCTCCTCACTGAGGGCAGCAGGGCTGACTGGGGCAGGGCCTGAGGTGCCTGGGGGGCGAAGGAGAAGCCTTCCCTCCTGGGTGAGCGGGCACGGTACACATGCTGAGGGGCTGCTGGGAGGGTGGTGCTGGTAGGGGGGTGGCGGCTGTACCTGTTGATGCGGTGGGCACAGAGGTGCCCGCCACCGCAAGGGAGCTCACATCAGAGGAGGAGTCGCTGTCACTGCTGTCTGCTCCTATCCCCGGTGTGGAGCTCCCCTCGCCCTCCGTTCCACTGGTGGCTTCAGACTACGTTGCTTCACCCTCCAGGGCCAAGTGGGTTGCAGCTCTCTCCTGCTCCAGTGCCAATGCTCCTCTGCCTGATGATGCTATTGCACACAAGAACAGGGAGACTACAAAAAGTTCCTGGACATTTCAGCTGCCATGGGGTACAAGGCCTAAGACCAATTGCTGCACACCTGGAAATCACAGGAGCCTGACTAGGTGTAGATGGCTCTTACCACTGGTGGGGTTGGGGTGCCACATAGCCTGCCTCACAAGGGACCTTGCCTACCAAGTTTGCCCTGGTCTAGGGACACCCACTGCCCACCTCCCCTAACCAGACACCTCATTATGTGCGCAGAGTCAGCTGAATGAGAGTGTACTCACCCCCTTGTGGCTGCTGTGATGCCCTCAAGTGCCCATCCAACTCCAGATAGGCCACCGCCAGGATCCGGAACATCAGGGGGGTCATGGTGGGACGGGCACCCCTCCCACGTTGGGAAGCCATCCCCAGCTGGGCCTCCGCCGTCTTCTTGCTCCAGCGGCGCAGGTCCTCCCATCTTTTACAGCAGTGGGTGCGCTGTCTGTGGTAGACCTCCAGGGTCCGGATAGTCCTTGGCGATGGCACACCAAATAACCTTCTTCTGGTGGGTGCTGACCTAGTTTAATGGTACAGGGGGAAAGGAAATTACTTACCCGTCCTTACCGTCATACTCATTGCCCACCAGTTCCCACCCATGCCCTGACGCGCATACAATCACCATCCGCACATGCAGGCCTCAGCCCCCCACCACATGTATTTTCCATCCACACCACTCAAAACAGGCATTGCCCATGCAGCATGCTAACAGTGTACTCACCTGTTTGTCTGGAGGACCGTACAGTTGCATGTACTGGGGGAGGACCCTATCCACTAGATTCTCCAACTCCTCCGAAGTGAAGGCAGGGGCCCTTTCTCCAGACACTGTAGCTATAGTCGCTTCCAGACACAGGTCACAGCAGCACTTGCAGTGCAGGTCCTCTCCTGTTGACAGTCAGGTATCAAGTGAAGGAACAGACAGAAAATGGCGGTCACATCCGAGGTGGTGCGTACCGTCACTGCCGGCGTCCATCGTCATTGGCTCCGGCGACTCATAGGGCCCAATGTTAAACAATGCAGAATTGCACCACGGTCTTCGACCGCTCACCGCGACGGTGTACAACGCCTGCGCAGCTACATCGTTTTCCCTCAGATGGAGGATTTGCCCAAAGTGAAAGGTGACTTCTATGCCCTGGGTCATATCCCCAACATCATTGGTGCCACTGATGGGACACATGTGGCATTTGTACCCCCCGCAGGAATGAACAGGTATCTAGAAGCCGGAAGAGCTACCATTCGATGAATGTGCAGATGGTGTGTTTGACAGACCGGTACATCTCCCATGTCAATGCCAAGTATCCTGGCTCTGTGCATGACGCTTACATTTTGAGAAATAGCAGCATCCCTTATGTGATGTGGCAACTCCAGAGGCACTGTTTGTGGCTAGTTGGAGAGGGCAAGGTCCCAATACAGTTGACATAGGTGTCTGAGTATGGGGCTGTCCCTAAGGGTTAGTGTGTGTCTAACAGATATCTATCGACATTTGCAGGTGACTCTGGTTACCCCAACCTGTCATGGTTACTGACCCCAGTGAGGAATCCCAGGACAAGGGCAGAGGAACGCTACAATGAGGCACATGGTCGAACTAGGAGGGTGATCGAATGCACCTTCGGCCTCCTGAAGGCCAGATTCCGGTGCCTCCATCTGACAGGTGGCTCCCTATACTACTCACCGAAGAAGGTGTGCCAGATAATTGTGGCCTGCTGTATGCTGCACAACCTGACTTTGCGACAGCAGGTGCCTTTTCTGCAGGAGGATGGGCCAGATGGTGGTCTTTTGGCAGCTGTGGAGCCTGTGGACAGTGAAGATGAGGAGGTAGAAGAAGAGGATATCGACAACGAAAACAACATCATCATGCAATACTTCCAGATCCCAAGGTAGTGTTCCTCCTGCAGCCGCTGGGTCTTCTGATACTTGGCCAGTACCGTTGCCATGGTCTCCTGGGAATGATGGTAAGCTCCCATGGTGTTGGAGAGTGCCTCGTGGAGTGTCGGTTCCCTGGGCCTGTCCCCGTCACACATAAGTCCTCCCAGTTTCCCTGTTATCCTGTGCCTCTGTCCCCTTAACCGTGTGCCCACTGCCACTGCCCCCAGGTCCCTGATCATCCGGTGTTAGTGGGTTTGTCTGGGTTCCCTGTAGTGGTGGACACACTGCTGATTGACGTGTCCTGGGGACAGAGGGATGGGCCCGCTGGGTGGGTGCTGTGCTGGTGTTTCCTGAGGGGGGACGCTCTGTGGTGGCTTGTGACAGTGGCAGGGGAACCGACTGTCCCGAGGTCCCAGATGGGCCGGGCTGGTCATCTTGATCCAGGTGTGCAAAGCTGCTGTCATCACTGTGGGCCTCTTCTGTGTGGGGACTGGATATGTCTAGTTATTGCATAGTTATTGTATCTGTGTGTGCCATTGTGTGCAATGGGTGAGTGACCCTCTACTCCAGTGCTTGCATTATTGGCTTGGTCCTTGTGTGATTGGTGATTTTGGGGCATGAGTGAGTCTCTGTACTGGACATGCTTGGGTGATGGGTGTCCATGCATTGGTGTTACATGCAGGGCTTGGTTTTGGGATGTGTGGGTTGTGTTGGTGGGGTATCTGTGGATTGTTGGGGTGATGGGTGTGAGGTTAAGAGTGGGAGTGTGTGATGACATGCAGGTGGGGTGTGGGGGATAAGGTAGTAAAGATATGACTTACCAGAGTCCAGTCCTCCTGCTACTCCTGCGATGCCCTCAGGATGCAGTATTGCCAAGACCTGCTCCTCCCATGTTGTTAGTTGTGGGGAGGTGGTGTGGGTCCACCGCCAGTCCTCTGTACAGCAATCTGGTGTCTGGGTACCACAGAACGCACCTTCCCCCGTAGGTTGTTCCACCTCTTCCTGATGTCATCCCATGTTCTTGGATGCTGTGCCACTGTGTTTACATTGTCGACAATTCTTCGCCATAGCTCCATCTTCCTTGCAATGGATGTCTGCTGCCCCTGTGATCCGAATAGCTGTGGCTCTATCTGGATGATTTCCTCCACCATGACCCTGAGCTCCTCCTCAGAGAACCTGGGGTGTCTTTGAGGTGCCAGGATGTGGTGTGGGTGATGTGTGAGGTGGTGTCTGTTGTGATGTGTGAGGGGATGTGTTGGTATGTGTTGTTTGAGGTGGGTGGATGTTGTGTAAGTGATGGTGTTGTGTGTTTGTGGATGCTGGTGTTGTTTTTGGTAGTGCCTCTCTCTGGCCTGCTTTCAAATTTCTGGTAGTAAGGGTTTGTGGGTAATGTGGGTGAGTGTTTTATAGTGGTGTGAGTGTGTGGGTGTGGTGGGTGTATGTACATCAGTTGTGTGTATTTTGAATTGTCCAATGTGGTTGTGTTTTGTAAATGAATGTGTATTTTGAATGCAGCGGTGTGTACCGCCAATGGTTTACCGCGGTTGAAAGACTGGCATGTTGATTCGTGGGTCGTGATAGTGTGGTCGTATTCTTGTTGGCGTGACAGTGTCGGTTTTGTTATTGCCAGTTTATCACTGACCTTTGGTGTGGAATATGACTTTGGAGTTTTTTAACTACCAGCACATGTGAAGAATAAAATATTCCTATTTTTTAAATATCATGCAGCCTGTCCTATGGGCCTTTGATGTCTACTTATCGGGTTGCTTATAAACATTAAAAGGAAAGGTAGAGGCCTTACAAACATTTTTTTGCCAGGTCGATTTGGTAGTTTTAAAACTGCACACACAGGGGCATATTCAAAAGAACTGATGCATCGCTGCGGTAAGACTTTTTTCAACGCCATGTTTTTCTACTTATTTACTATATGGTGCACCTTGAACTAAGGTTCTATGATGCATCAAAAAAAGTGATGCATCCGTGGGAGGGATGTCATAGCAAAGACTGGCACAAGTGCTGCGAAAGTGAGGCATGGCTGCTTTGCGGCATGTAAAGAAACATAAATCAGCCTTGCATTACATTTGAGTGCATAATGTATCAGAAATCCAACAAAAAGTGATGCATTTAAAAATAAATTCACAGTACATCTAAAAGGAGAGATAAATCAGGCAGCAGCAGAAAGGGTAACAACCCCAGTACCAGCCAGGATGTCCAGACAGAAGTCCAGGTGAAGAGGAAGAGTAATATTAGTGAGGTGATAAATTATGAACATCAACTGTCTACCAACTCAAAATTGCCATTAGGGAACAAAGAGACCATTTGGAAGACCATAGTGGACAAAATCAACAACGCTGAGCAAGTGAAAAGGACAGTGACAGACCGCAAGAAGCACTAGCATGATTACAAGTGCAGGACCAAAGAGAAACTGTCCAGCAATTTGAAGGCTGGCATGTAGAAAGTGGAAGGAGGACCTGAGGTCCACGAGGAGCTGATGTTCTTGGAGGAGCAGGTGGCATCAGTCATCCCAGTGAAGTTGGTGGCAAGAGTGGAAGGACCTGACATTGCAGCCTATGAGGGCCATTAAGACCTACAGAGAAAGTGGGAACAAAGGACAATATCACCAAATACATCATTCCCTGCAGCATGGCATGCTATGCTCCTCCACTGCACTGCTCTGAGTGTAAGGGAAAGGGATGGAAATGGCCAGATGTCAAGTCATATATCATAGAAATGTCCTGTGCAACATTCTACACATTCCAAGCGGAATAGGTAACGTGAGCCCTATGTACATCTAAACTAGTAGGTAATTATCTAAGTTCACAAGCATGAAGTGACACAATTAGCAAATACTCAATGTGTAGAGTGATTGAAATTTCCAGACAGGTGGGGACACTTCTATGGATACTAGCCTGCAAACAACACTGATGTTACATTAAAATGAAGCAAGAGTCAGTAGCAAAACCTACATGGTGCAAGGGTACATGGTTTTAATCTTTTTATGAACAGTCAAAATTGACAGAACATACTCTGCAAGGTATTAATATTCTTGGGGCATGCTCAACTCTATACGTGTTCAGAGCAATGCAACACACATCAGACAGTCAACATGCTGGTTTTTCATCTTTACTTAGCTCCTTATATGTTATAAGAGCAAGGTATATAAACATTTACCATTAGTGAACTGTACAGGCTCATTTGTGAATTGTGAGCATGTATCCTAATACATGTATGTTAATATTTTTTGTGTGAACCATATACCCTGTCCGGCCTGTGGTGTGATTAAATGTGAGTGCACCCCCTGCAATATACATGGTGGGTGCCCACCCCATTCCGGGGCCAGTCTTAAGCTTGCAGGCCAAGGGACAACACTCCATGTACAGTGCTGAAGGTGGCCCCCTGGTCTTTCAGGGCTATTGTTAGGTCACTAAGGAGTGGCTCCTGGGGCATGGCTTTGCAGTTTACAGAGTTATCTTGTATTATGGCATACTACCTCTCAGACTATCTGGCAATTCAAGTCGACAAATCAATACCAGATTTTTGCAACAGACACAGCTAAAATCTTATGGAAAATATGTACTTACCAACGGGGTTACCAGCTTCCATTCCAAAATGATCCAGCAGATCAGCCTCTCGGCTCACCACATCTGCCCATCTGTAGTTCAATTGATGAACAGTGCACTCTACTCTGAAAAGCCGGCTCATATGCTAGTGGACTTTCTCTCACTGCTCCTTGCATTCTTTGGTAGGTTACCCTTGACTGACCTTACCCTTCATAGCAATCATATTGGGTTCATAATGGGCCAGCAGCTAAAACAGGCCCATAAAGTCTCCCTTGGACAGATTCTTGGCACAGCCCTTCACTGGCATGTCCCTACATACAATCCCCACCCTTAGCTGTAACTAAACAAAAACTAATCCTTACTCCTACTCCTAAAACTACAAAAGCCCTAAATAGAATTACACTCAATAATACAAGTTACAAAAACAATACAAATGACATATACAATACACAATACACAATTTTCACACATAACAGGGACATCACAGGTGGAGGTGGTGATGGCAGGGGTGGTTGTGGTCTCCTCGCTACTCCATGGCATAGTTGAGCTTGACAAAGTTCTTTATGTTCTGTTCATATACCAGTGCCAATGCATCATTTCCTACACCTGTGTTGCAGAGGTGCAGATATTTTGAGGCATTTCAGGTTCTGCAGGCCGCTTTCTGACGATGTGTCACTTTTTCCTAAACTCTTAAATATCACTGCATTGGTTTTACATTAGGATTTACGAAGGAATGCCTACTTCGCATATTTTAAAATCCCTGTGATGCAGTCGGTTTAGGCACAGGCATATTCTGACACAAGCCCACAAAAAATCACACATTGGCCTAAATGCATCACCTTATAAATATGAAGTAATGACTGTGCCACGGGAGCATAAAAATAATGACACAAAGGCAGCGCAAGCTCCTTGTAAATATGCCCCATTGTCTGCAGGGACAGGTGTGGAGACAGGCCTGGTGACATCCTTCCATTTGTCAATTTAGTGAAGTCACAATGTATGTTGCTGTCTACTAGAGATATTTAACTTAAGGATCCTAGGCACACATTTGTGCCATATACCAGGGACTTATAGGTATAGTTAAATATGTCAATCAGGAGCATAGCCAATGTTGACATGTTTGAGAGGTCCGAGCAAATGCACTGGGGCCTGTTCAGAGTCAAAAAAACATTGGCATCAGTTAAAGAAAATGGAGATGCTCATACAAGAAGCATTTTCTTACATTACCTATGTATATATTCTGAGTTGGTGGCTGGGACATGCACCAAGCTCTACACAACCCCCAAATTCTTTAATTAGCCAATGTAATATACTTATTCATTTAGAAGAAAAAGTGCTGCACTTAAGCAGCCACTATATTTCTGCAGATAGGTAACTTTTAGCTCACACTGGCAAATGTGTATTAATTAACCTTTGAAAGAAGAACATTCCCCATGCAGGAAGATTTTAGAGACAGTACCTTAATCACTCTCATCATTGAGTTTATTTCTTTTATGTTTACACTCTATGGCATGGTGGTTGCCATTGGCAATTAGTAGACCAGGCTATTCTGTTGTACAGAACAATATGTCCCGCATGATTATGCATGTGAGAAAGCAGGTCCTTCTCACAGTTTGTTTGCTGAATCTCTCTTAGCTGAGCTCAAATGTAGGCTTGAATCTTCCCTAAAATACTTTACCATTCTTAAGGGGCTTAATGCAATTAATTACATATCATCAGCATCTGGCAATCTACTGTTGGGGAAACAATGAACACATTTCAGGGGATAAGTTGAAATATAATGGCTCATGATCACTATGCAGTACTTAGTTTCACTCCTTTGTGCTGCCCAAGTGGAAACTTTCAGTCTGCTGTGTCCTTATAGAATAGATGGTGTCATACCTGTTTTGGGAGGTGCTTTGTGACTTAGGACACAGGAAACTGTCCCATTGTAAAGTATGGGAGGATGGCCTCCCTTAAAGTAACAGTTCTTTGTGACTCCTTGAATACACTTAGAGGGTTGTCATTTCTCTGATGAAGGAACCTGAATTTGACCCAGCTGATCATGAGATTACTATGTCCGTTGTTACTGATGATGGTGACTGGAGGTATGTTAAACTTAAAAAAGTTGCATTTGGAAATTATGAGAAATTCTGCAAGAATTTGTTTTGCTATTCTGAGTTCTCCCAAGTCTCCTGATTAAAATGGTACCTCACTTACGTGGGTAGGCCTAATGCTCGCGACAGGAAACGCAACATGGACACACCACATTTTATATTGAAATCTGATGTGTTTTTTGCAAAGTCCCTAGCAGTAGATTTTGGCCTCTAGCACAGCCGGCACCTAGGGAAACCTACCAAACCTGTGCATTTTGAACCTCTTGTGTGCCCTGGACGAGGTGGTCTCGTCCTCGGCACCGGTTCCCCGGTGCTGAGGACGAGACCACCTCATCCTGCTATGGGCCCCCGGGGGAGCGCTAGCACTCCCCGATGGCCAGGCACACCCCTCCCCCAGGCAGGATGGAAGGGGAATCGCTTCCCCTTCCACCCCCGTCCCCCCGTGACCCCCATGGCATCTGATGACGTCAGCGTGCTTTCGTGCACTGACCTCATCAGAGGCCTTCCACCAGCGCTGGAAGGATTGGAGGAGAAATGCAAAGCATTTCTCCTCGGATCACGTGGAGGGGGTCAGAAAAGCCTGGAAGGAGAGCAAAGGCCTTTCCTCTCCTTCCAGGCTTCTCTGAACATTTCTGCTGCCCGATCGCATCCACTAGACACCAGGGAAATCTTTTTATTTTTATTTACATGAATGAGGAGAGCGGCCCCTTGGGCAAGGGCCGCTCTCCAGGAGGGAAAATTATTTTTGGGCTCTTTCTGCCCTCCCTGGGGGCAGAAACCCCCCTAGACACCAGGGATTTTTTTTATTTTTATTTGTGGGGAGAGACCCCTTGGGCAAGGGTCGCTCCCCTGGGGGGAAAACATTTTCTAGGCCCCCCTTGGAGGCAGATCGGCCTATTTTTATTAGGCTAATCTGCCCCCAAGGGGGGCAGAAACCACTAAACACCAGGGATTATTTTTTTGGGTTTATTTCAGAAGGAGAGTGGACCCTTGGGCAAGGGCCGCTCTCCAGTGGGGCAAATTATTTTTTAGCTGTTTCTGCCCCCCATGGGGACAGATCGGCCTAATACAATTATGAGCAAGGGCCGCTCCCCAGGGGGGGCAGAAATCCACTAGACACCAGGGAAAATGTTCTTTATTTCTTTTTTTTGTATGTTTGGGGAGTGACCCCTTGGGCAAGGGTCGCTCCAGGGGGGCCAAATTATTATTAGGCCATTTCTGCCCCACGGGGGGCAGATCAGCCTTGCGATCTGCCCCCGGGGGGGGCAGAAACTACTAGACACTAGGAAATATATATTTTTGTGGGCTATTTGAAGTAAGGGGAGCAGACCCTTGGGCAAGGGATGCTCCTCGGGGGGCAAATTATTTCTAGGCCATTTCTGCCCCCCCCGGGGGAAGATCAGCCTAATATTATTAGGCTGCTCTGCCCCCGGGGGGGCAGAATCCACTATTTTTTTTTGGTTTTTTTGGGGAGCAACTCCTCGTGCAAGGGTCACTCCAGGGGGGGGGGGGGGAATTATTATTAGGCCATAATTAGGGGGGCAGAAACCACAAGACACCAGGGATTTTTTTTTTTATACTAACGCATAAGGGGAGTGGCCCCTTTCGCAAGGGCCACTCCCAGGGGGGCCAAAATATTTTTAGCCCTTTTCTGCCCCCCCCGGAGGCAGATCAGCCTAATATAATTAGGCGGATTTGCCCCCGGGGAGCAGAAACCTCTAGACACCAGGGATATATATATATTTTTTTATTTACTTTATGTTTTTATGTATGGGGAGCGACCCCTTAGACAAGGGTCGCTCCCCTGGGGGGCAAATTGTATTTAGGCCATTTCTGCCCCCCTTGGGGGCAGATCAGCCTATTTTTGTTAGGCCAATCTGCCCCCTTTGGGGCAGAAACCTCTAGACACCATGGATTGGTGTGTGTGTATGTGTGTGTTTTGTTTGGAGGGGGCAGCTCCTTGGGCAAGGGTCTCTCCCCATGGGGACACATTACTGTTGGCCATAACTGCCCCCCTTGGGAGAGACTGGCCTATTTTGGAAGGCCCATCTGCCCCCAAGGGGGGCAGAAAGCCCACCAGAGACTAGGGAAGATTTTTCTTTCAAAATGAGAGGTTGGGGGTATGGCCGTACCTCCACCCCAAATAAATGGGTCAAAGTTGTTCTGCCCACCAGTGGGCAGATTGGGCAATTACCCCCGATCCACACCCCGGGGGGACAGAAAGTCTACTAGATGCCAGGGAATAAAAAATAAATACAAAAATAGTGGGGTGGTGAATACCAACCAGTATGGGCCTGGTTATGCCTCCACCCAAACTGAAGGGGCTAACAGTCTTTCAGCTCTCCCCGCACACTACAACATCTTATCCCATGGCAAGCAGGAGGACATTTGATTATTTTTGTTTTTTGTTTTACATTTGGGCCATGAGAGCTTGGTAACTCTCAAAATCGTCCCACTTGGAATGGTGAGGGCTGCACTTTTTTTTACTTTGGGACGCTGCCATGTACAAAAATCCACAAGACCTAGACACATCTGAAAACTAAACATCTAGTTGATTTCAGGGTGGTGTGCTTCACATGCACCCCGCACCATTTCCTTACCCATAATGCCCTGCAAACCTGCAACTTTGCTGGAAAGCACACATTTTTCCCACATTTTTGTGATGGAACCTTCCGGAATCTGCAGTAATCCACATAATTCCTACCACCCAGCATTGTCTCATCTATACCGATAAAATTTCTGCTGCACTTGTCAGCCTAAAAATGTTTTTTTTCAAACTGCGCTTTTGGACCCACTTTGGTTCCCCCTCAATTTCGACCTGTTTTTTGCTCTTCCCTGTCACAAACACTTGGCCCACCTACACAAGTGAAGTATAATTTTGCCTGGGAGACTGAGGGGAACGTTGGGTGGTAGGAAATTTGTCCCGGAGCAATAATCTCACACAGAAATGTGGGAAAAATTAAAAAAAATTAGCTGGATTTGCGGTTTGCTGAGGATTCTGGGTAAGAAAATATTGGGAGATCCACGCAAGTCATCCCTCCCTTGACTCCCTCCGGTGTCTAGTTTTCAGAAATGTCTGGGTTTGGTAGGTTTCCCTAGATGGCTGCTGAGCCCCAGACCAAAAACGCAGGTTCCCCCCCGCAAAAACAGGTAGTTTTCTATTTGATAATTTTGATGTGTCCAGATAGTGTTTTGGGGCACTTCCTGTCGTGGGCACTATGCTTACCCACACAAGTGAGGTACCATTTTTATCGGGAGACTTGGGGGAACGCTGGGTGGAAGGAAATTTGTGGCTCCTCTCAGATTCCAGAACTTTTTGTCACCGAAATGTGAGGAAAAAGTGTTTTTTGAGCCACATTTTGAGGTTTGCAAAGGATTCTGGGTAACAGAACCTGGTGACAGCTCAACAAGTCACCCCATCTTGGATTCCCTTAGGTGTCTAGTTTTAAAAAATGCACAGGTTTGGTTGGTTTTCCTTGGTGGCGGCTGAGCTAGAGGCCAAAATCCACAGGTAGGCACTTTGCAAAAAACACCTCTGTTTTCTGTCGAAAAAATGGATGTGTCCACGTTGTGTTTTGGAGCATTTCCTGTCACGGCCACTATGCCTACCCACACAAGTGAGGTACCATTTTTATCAGGAGACTTGGTGGAATGCTAGGTAGAAGGAAATTTGTGGCTCCTCTCAGATTCCAGAACTTTGTGTCACCGAAACCCCTAGGTCTCTAGTTTTCAAAGATGCACAGGTTTGGTAGGTTTACCTAGGTGGTGGCTGAGCTAGAGGCCAAAATCCACAGGTAGGCACTTTGCAAAAAACACCTCTGTTTTTTGTCGAAAAAGTGTATGTGTCCACATTGTGTTTTGGAGCATTTCCTGTCGCGGGCACTATGCCTACTCACACAAGTGAGGTACTATTTTTATCGGGTGAATTGGGGGAATGCTGGGTGGAAGGAAATTTGTGGCTCCTCTCAGATTCCAGAACTTTTTGTCACCGAAATGTTAGGAAAAAGTGTTTTTTTAGCCACATTTTGAGGTTTGCAAAGGATTCTGGGTAACAGAACCTGGTGAGATCTCGACAAGTCACCCCATCCTGGATTCCCCTAGGTCTTTAGTTTTCAAAAATGCATAGGTTTGGTACGTTTCCCTAGGTGGCGGCTGAGCTAGAGGCCAAAATCCACAGGTAGCACTTTGCAAAAAACACCTCAGTTTTTTGTCGAAAAAATTGATTTGTCCACATTGTGTTTTGGAGCATTTCCTGTCGCGGGCACTATGCCTACTCACACAAGTGAGGTACCATTTTTATCAGGAGAATTGGGGGAATGCTGGGTGAAAGGAAATTTGTGGCTCCTCTCAGATTCCAGAACTTTCTGTCACCGAAATGTGAGGAAAAAGTGTTTTTTAGCCACATTTTGAGGTTTGCATAGGATTCTGGGTAACAGAACCTGGTGAGAGCTCGTCAAGTCACCCCATCCTGGATTCCCCTAGGTCTCTAGTTTTCAAAAATGCATAGGTTTGGTAGGTTTCCCTAGGTGGCGGCTGAGCTAGAGGCCAAAATTCACAGGTAGGCACTTTGCAAAAAACACCTCTGTTTTCTGTAGAAAAAATTGATGTGTCCACGTTGTGTTTTGGAGCATTTCCTGTCGCGGGCACTGTGCCTACCCACACAAGTGAGGTAACCTTTTTATCTGGAGACTTGGGGGAATGCTAGGTGGAAGGAAATTTGTGGCTCCTCTCAGATTCCAGAACTTTCTGTCACCGTAATGTGAGGAAAAAGTGTTTTTTTAGCCACATTTTGAGGTTTGGAAAGGATTCTGGGTAACAGAACCTGGTGAGAGCTTGACAAGTCACCCCATCTTGGATTTCCCTAGGTCTCTAGTTTTCAAAAATGCATAGGTTTGGTAGGTTTCCCTAGGTGGTGGCTGAGCTAGAGGCCAAAATCCACAGGTAGGCACTTTGCAAAAAACACCTTGTTTTCTGTCGAAAAAATTGATGTGTCCACGTTGTGTTTTGGAGCATTTCCTGTCGCGGGCACTATGCCAGCCCACACAAGTGAGGTACCTTTTTTATCGGGAGACTTGGGGGAACGCTAGGTGGAAGGAACTTTGTGGCTCCTCTCAGATTTCAGAACTTTCTGTCACCGAAATGTGAGGAAAAATTGTTTTTTAGCCACATTTTGAGGTTTGCAAAGGATTCTGGTTAACAGAACCTGGTGAGAGCTCGTCAAGTCACCCCATCTTGGATTCCCCTAGGTCTCTAGTTTTCAATAAATGCACAGGTTTGGTAGGTTTCCCTATGTGGCGGCTGAGCTAGAGGCCAAAATCCACAGGTAGGCACTTTGCAAAAAACACCTCTGTTTTCTGTCGAAAAAAATTGATGTGTCCATGTTGTGTTTTGGAGCATTTCCTGTGGCGGGCACTATGCCTACCCACACAAGTGAGGTACCATTTTTATCGGGAGACATGGGGGAACGCTGGATGGGAGGAAATTTGTGGCTCCTCTCAGATTCCAGAAATTTGTGTCACTGAAATGTGAGGAAAAAGTGTTTTTTTCGCCACATTTTGAGGTTTGCAAAGGATTCTGGGTAACAGAACCTGGTCAGAGCCCCACAAGTCACCCCATCTTGGATTCCCCTAAGTCTCTAGTTTTCAAAAATACACAGGTTTGGTCGGTTTCCCTAGGTGGCAGCTGAGCTAGAGGTCAAAATTCACAGGTAGGCACTTTGCAAAAAACACCTCTGTTTACGTTGTGTTTTGGAGCATTTCCTGTCTCGGGCACTAGGCCTACCCACACAAGTGAGGTGCCATTTTTATTGGGAGACTTGGGGGAACATAGAATAGCAAAACAAGTGTTATTGCCCCTTGTCTTTCTCTACATTTTTTTCCTTCTAAATATAAGACAGTGTGTAAAAAGGGCGTCTATTTGAGAAATGCCCTGTAATTCACATGCTAGTGTGGGTACCCCCGAATTCAGAGATGTGCAAATAACCACTGCTCCTCAACACCTTATCTTGTGTGCCCATTTTGGAAATACAAAGTTTTCTTGATAGCTATTTTTTCTCTTTATATTTCAGCAAATAAATTGCTGTATACCCTGTATATAATGAAAGCCCACTGCAGGGTGCAACTCATTTATTGGCTCTAGGTACCTAGGGTTCTTGATGAACCTACAAACCCTATATATCCCCGAAACCAGAAGAGTCCAGTGGACATAACGGTATATTGCTTTCAAAAATCTGACATTGCAGGAAAAAGTTACAGAGTAAAACGTAGAGAAAAATTGCTGGTTTTTTTTGCCTCAATTTCAATATTTCTTTCTTCAGTTGTTATTTTCTGTAGGAAACCCTTGTAGGATCTACACAAATCACCCCTTGCTGAATTCAGAATTTTGTCTACTTTTAAGAAATGTTTAGGTTTCTGGGATCTATCATTGGTTTCATGCCCATTTCTGTCACTGACTGGAAGCAGGCTGAAAGCACAAAAAATCGTAAAAATGGGGTATGTCCCAATAAAAATGCCAAAATTGTATCGAAAAATTGGGTTTTCTGCTTCAAGTCTGCCTGTCCCTGAAAGCTGGGAAGCTAGTGATTTTAGCACCGCAAACCCTTTGTTGATGCCATTTTTAGGGGAAAAAACATAAGCCTTCTTCTGCAGCCCTTTTTTCCCATAAAAAAAAAAAAATGAACATTTCACTGTATTTTGGCTAATTTCTTGGCCTCCTTCAGGGAAACCCACAAAGTCTGGGTATCTCTAGAATCCCTAGGATGTTGGAAAAAACAACGCAAATTTGGTGTGGGTAGCTTGTGTGGACAAAAAGTTATGAGTGCCTAAGAGATAACTATTCCAAATAAGCAAAAAAAAGCCTGGCACAGGAGGCGGAAAAGGCTTGGCAGCAAAGGGGTTAAAAACTAGACACCTATGGGAATCCAGGATGGGGTGACTTGTGGGGCTCTCACCAGGTTATGTTACCCAGAATCCTTTGCAAACCTCAATAGTTGGCCAGAAAACACTTTTTCCTCACATTTTGGTGACAGAAAGTTTGGAATGTGAGAAGAGACACAAATGTTCTTCCTTTCAGCGTCCCCTCAAGTCTCCCGATAAAAATGGTACCTAACTTGTGTGCGTAGGCCTAGCGCCTACTACAGGAAATTCCCCAAAACACAACGTGGACACATCACATTTTCCCAAACAAAAAGAGCTGTTTTTTGCAGAGTGCCAAGCTGTGGATTTTGGCCTCTAGCTCAGCCGGCACCTAGGGAAACCTACCAAACCTGTGCATTTCTGATAACTAGACACCTAGAGGAATCCAGGATGGGGTGACTTGTTGGGCTTACACCAGGATATGTTATCCAGAATCCTTTGCAAACCTCAAAATGTGGCCAAAAAAATACCTTTTCCTCATATTTTGGTGACAGAAAGTTCTGGAATCTGAGACGACTTACAAATTTCCTTCCACCTAGCATTCCCCCAAGTCTCCTGATAAAAATGGTACCTCACTTGTGTGGGTAGGCCTAGTGCCCGCAAAAGGAAATGTCCAAAACACTATCTAGACACATCAAAATGATCAAATACAAAACTACCTGTTTTTGCAGGGGGAGGGGGTCACGTGCGCTTTTGGTCTTGGGCTCAGCAGCCATACAAGGAAACCTACCAAACCCAGACATTTTTTAAAACTAGACAACCAAGGTAGTCCAGGGAAGTGTGACTTGTGTGGATCCCCCATGTTTTCTTACCCTGAATCCTCAGCAAAGCTCAAATATAGCTAACAAATCACTTTTTCCCATATTTCTGTGTGGGATCACAGCAACGGGGCAAATTTCCTACCACCCAACGTTCCCCTCAGTCTCCCAGTAAAAATGATACCTCATTTCTGTAGGTGGGCCAAGTGCCTGTGACAGGGAAGAGACAAAAACATGTCGAAACTGAGGGGGAACCAAAGTGGGTCCAAAAGGGAAGTTGGAAAAAAAATACATTTTCAGGCTGAAAAGTGGGGCAGAATTTTGTGGATTCCTGCAGATTCCAGAAGGTTCCATCACACAAATAGGAGAAAAATTTGCGATTTCCAGCAGAGTTGGAGGTTTGCAGGGCATTGTGGGTAAGAAAATGGCGCAGGGTGCATGTGAAGCACACCACCCTGGACTCTCTCAGATGTGTTGTGTCTAGTTCTTGTGGATATTTCTACATGGCAGCTTTCCAAAGTCCAAAAAGTGCAGCCCTCACCATTCCAAGTGGGTTGATTTTGAGAGTTAGCCAAGCTCTCATGACCCAAACGGAAAACAAAAACCCAAAATAATCAAATGTCTTCTTGCTTGCCATGGGATAAGAGGTTTTAGTGTGTGGGGGGAGAGCTGAAAGACTGTTACCCTCTTCAGTTGGGGTGGGTGCATAACCAGGCCCATACTGGTTGGTAACCACCACCCCACTATTTATTTTTTATTCCCTGGCATCTAGTAGACTTTCTGTCCCCTCTGGGTGTGGATCAGAGGTAATTGCCCTATCTGCCCACTGGTGGGCAGAACAACTTTGGCCCCATTTATTTTAAGTGGGGATATGGCCATACCCCCAACTTCTTATTTTGGAAGAAAATCTTCCCTGGTCTCTGGTGGGCTTTCTGCCCCCCTTGGGGAAGATGGGCCTTCCAAAAACTGCCCGATCTGACCCCAAGGGTGGCAGGTATGGCCAACAGTAATCTGACCCCATTAGGAGCGACCCTTGCCCAAAGGTCTGCCCCCCCAAACAAAATACACACACACACCAATCCCTGGTGCATAATGGTTTTTGCACCCCCAGGGCCAGATTGGCCTAATAGAAATAGTCCAATCTGCCCCCAAGGGGAGCAGAAATGGGCTAAAATAAATTTGCCCCCCAGGGGAACGACCCTTGCCTAAGGGGTCGCTCCCCTTGCATGAAATTGATGCAAAAAAAACTAAAAATCCCTGGTGTCTAGTGGTTTCTGCCTTCCATCGGGGCAGATTGGCCTAAATACAATTTGCCCCCATGAGAGCGACTCTTGCCTAAGGGGTCGCTCTCCACATATATAAAAAATAAGGTAAACAAAAAATATATATATGCCTGGTTTCTAGGGGTTTCTGCCGTCCTGGGGGCAGATCGGCCTAATTATAATAAGCCGATCTGTCCCAAGGGGGCAGAAAAGGCCTAAAAATATTTGCCCCCTCCCCCCCCCGGGGAGCAGTCCTTGCCCAATGGGCCACTCCCCTCATTCAATAATATAAAAAAAAAAAATCCCTGGTGTCTAGTGGTTTTTGCCCCCCTTGGGGGCATATGGGCTTAATAATAATAGGCCAATATGCCCCCAAGGGGGGCAGGAATGGCTCAAAAGTAATTTTGCCCCCTGGGAAGCAACCCTTGCTTAAGGGGTCACTCCCCACATACAAAGAAAATAAAGAAAACAAAAATTATCCCTGGTGTCTAGAGGGTTCCTACCCCCCCAGGGGCAGATCAGCCTAATTATATTAGGCAACAGAAATGGCCTAAAAATAATTTGGACCCCTGAGGAGCGGCCTTTGCCCAAAGGGCCACTCCCCTCATATCAATTTCCTAAAAAGAAAATCCTTCTGTCTATGGGTCATTTCTGCTGCTGCGATCGGGAAGCAGAAATGCTGAAAAAGACATGAAAGGAAAGGAAAGGCCTTTCCTTTCCCTTGATGCCTTTCTCGGCCCCTCCACGTGCTCGGAGGAGAAATTCAAAAGCATTTCTCCTCCGGTCACCGCTGGAAGCTGAGCTTCCAGTGCAGAGGGGCAAGCCTCTGATGAGGTCAGCACATCATCAGGTGCCACAGGGGCATGGGTGGGGGATGGAAGAGGAAGCGATTAGGGACCTGGAGGTGCCCATATGAACAAACTGGTGTTGGTTGGAAAGGTAGGAGTAGAACCAGTGAAGGAAATTGCTCGTGAATCCTAGCCTAGACTCCTGGGTGCATTTGAGGGTGGGATGGTTGATAGTGTCAAAGGCAGATGAGAGGTCTTCCAATATACGGAAGCAGAGGTCATCTTATTCTTCAGTCAGTGTGGAATTGTCTATGATATGTAAGGTATCAGCTTCTGTGCTGCGTGCTTTCATTTGGAATTGACAAGGGAGTCGGGTCATTAACCAATCCACAAACCACCCATGTTTATTTTATTCAAGTGTGTGTTAATAGTTTTTGGAACAGCGCTAATTAACCCCATAGGTTCCCAGAGCACTTCCCATATACATTTCAAATAAAGAGTAGACCACATTCCAAGGCACCATTTGAAATGTAAAAGTAAGTATATGACAATCAATGCTGAATTATTGCAATAAAAGAGGATGTGGAAATAAACATTTTACCAGGCTGATTAAGACTATGTTTAGAACACTGAAAGAGCTGCCTTATGTTGGGATTTATTTCCAAAGTCTGCTGGCTCTATACAATATGGAAGGATGTATTACTGTGGGGTTAAATGGTAAGCTTGTATACCACTGAAATATGAACAAGTTAGGAATGCCAATCGTCCCCTCTCCTATTCCTGCTGGGCTTAGAACCACTTTCAGTCACCAAATATATTAGAAAGATATGTTCCTCAGCAGGTGAATCCAAAGCATTTTGTTATTTTCATGTTATACCTGTCAGCCTCAAGGTGGTCTTCCCCCAATCTTTATGCCTGCTAGCCTCCAGTTTTGCTGAATTTGTTTTGTTGTCCTTATGAGTCTGTGCACTTTACCACTGCTGACTAGTGCTAAAGTGCTTGTGCTCTTTCCCTAAAATATGGTTTGTTTGGCATGTACCCAAATGGCAATTCACTTTGTTGGAAAACGGGTTATTGGCAAGGGCAGGTAAGTACCTACACTTAGCAATAGGCCACTAACCTCCACTTAGGTCCAGTTAGGTCTCAGTAAATTAAACCCAGCTCAATCCTTGGTAGCATGGCAACCAGCGACAATGCTTAACTATCACAAAACAGTAATTAAATAAAACACAGGAAACAGTTTAAAAATCCAAAATCAATTTATCAAAATAGGAAATATTTTTAGCTTGAACATGATACCAAAACGAATAAAATCGGATAAAGGGAACCGAAGATATGAATTTTTAAAGAATAAATGCTTTCCAGCGCATAGAAACAAAAAGCACCAATCTAGTCATCTGGTCGCACCTCGACTGGGGCAAAGTCGAAGTTTAAGGCTGACCATGATGGAGCCTGGCTCGGCTACAGCCCAGAGGAGGCCTAGGTCAAAAGTTTACCTTAGGACTTAGGGGGTTATTCTAACTTTGGAGGAGGTGTTAATCCGTCCCAAAAGTGACGGAAAAGTGACGGATTTACCACCAGCCGTATTACGAGTCCATTATATCCTATGGAACTCGTAATACGGCTGGTGGTATATCCGTCACTTTACCGTCACTTTTGGGACGGATTAACACTCCTCCAAAGGTAGAATAACCCCCTTAGTCATTTTTCTGGAGATTTTCTTCAGCTGGACAAACCTGCCAGTCCAATCAGGCCTCCTGGATCTCATCCTCGGATACGCGTCGCAGGAGCCCTCGGTGCAGATTTTTACCTTCGTACTTAGTAATTTTTTCGAGGTGAAAATCCTTGGACCGGGGCAAACCTGAATTTTTATCCGACGTTCTTTAAGCCCTCTTCGCATACACTGCCTAGGAGGTCATGGTCAACTTCCTATGTTCGGACTTAGTCACTTTTTTGGAGATTTTCTTCACCGGGATGAACCTGAAAGTCGGGCGGGTCGCGGTTGAGGCAAGCCGGCTAGAGTTGCTGAGGTGGGTCGGTCCCTCTATGGAGCTTTTTTCTAAAAGTTCTCCCAACTTCTCCAAACTTCTGGATCTTCCTCCAGATGTTCTTTTAAGGTTCTTTTGAGGTCTACAGTTAACCACAAGGTTTCAGAAGCTCGGAGATGCTCCTTGAGGGTGCAGACTACAACTCCCAGAATGCACCTGGTGCAAACTCCTTTTTGGTCACTGGACAGTGGTCAGCTGGTTGGTTTCTTCAGGAGTTGTTGCAGGGGACTCTGGTTAGCAAGTTTTCACCTGTTGCAAACAAGGAGTCTCTCCTTGAACCAGTTGAAGCCAGGCAAAGTCCTTCTTGTGGTGAAGCCCAAGTGTGCAGCTGGTGCAGTCCTCCAGAGTGCAGTGTCCAGGTGCAGGCCAGGGTTGCAGCAGGGCAGTCCTTCTTCTTCTGTAGTTCTTCCTGGTAGGAATCTGGTAGGGAACTGGTAGGGAACTGAGGTGTGGGTGCAGGTCTGCCAGTTTTATCCTTGCTCCTGGGTGAAAAACAGGGGGGTCCTGGTTCTCCAATCAGAGGCAGGGTCTTTCCCCTGTGATGACCACTTCCTGGGAAGTGTGGCAAAAATCAATCACAGGGAGCAACATTCCTCAAAAGTCCATCATGGCTGAAAGTGATTTTTGGAGGTTACATCTGGCTGAGCCCACCCACTGGTGTGGCTAAAAATCCTAAACACACCCCTCTCCTGCCGTCTCGTAATATAATCAAGGGGGCACCTAATTGTCTGGGTTTGCAGGATGTGAGGGTGTTGCTGGGTTACTCCAAATGTCCTTCCTTGCCTTTGAAGACCAGTTTGGCAGTCCTCCCCCCTTCCTGCTTCCCCATCTGCTTAGGGGAGATCTCCTCCCACAGGCACTTCTCTTTGTGTTGAGCCAGGTCACTTCACACCTCATCGAGACAGCCTGGCCAGGCTGCTAGAGACTGGCCAATCAGATCAAAGCAGAAAAAACACTGCAGAGCTGAAGTTGGCAACTTTTCAGGTAAAGTTTAAAACTCTTTACCTGAACAATTAATTTGATACCAAACTTGTCATATCTTTTACTCAAGGGGACTTAAAGTCTTCCCATTCTAGCCTATGAAGGCCATTCACTACAACGAGGGAAAAACAAATTTGGGTGCTTTACTTGACCAGGGCTTATAAAACTATTTTTATAAGGTCCCTGCTTATAGTTACATAGCACCCAGCCCTAGGGGCACATAGGGTATACCTTAGGGGTATCCTATATGTAAAAATAAGATACTTTAAGACTTTGGAACTACTTTTAATTCCAAAGTCGAATTTGCATGTATCTTTAATTTAAAAGCAGCCAGCAAGCCTGCTTTTAAAATGACACTGGGCACCTCAGCAGTGCACCCCTAAACCTACATGCCCTACCATATACTAGGGATTTATATGTAGGTTGACTTAGCCCGTTATAATTAGCCTAATTTGCATACTGATTTTACACAGAGCACAGGCCATGGGACTGGTTAGCAGTAGTGTGGTCATTTTTATGTATCCTTTGCGCGTTTGCTTCTGGCGTTAGGCCTTTGCGCACTTTGCCCTGGATGTATTTTATTCCTTGCTTGCAGCATAGAGCCTCTGTGCACTTTGCTCTAAATGCATTTTATTCAGCTTCATACTGTTATTTTTCAAATAGCCAGTTCTACGGTCTTGTTTTATTTTTGATATCATACTGTTTAGCCTACTTCAGCACTGGAGTTCTCAATAACACATTCTTGCTCACTCTGTGCTTCAGTCAAGGATACAGTCTGGTACATTGCCGGTAGACGTGGTAGGAGTTTAGTCTCTGGATGCATTCTTGCGTAGGGACGTTTTGTGATCACACTGACATGTTATTTATAAAAACACTTCCTTGTCCTAATACAAGGGAGAGGGAGATTCCGACCAGGGAACCACAACTAGATGCTGACTGCCTTGTTGCAGATGCTGAACCAGATCACAGGCCTTTGCTCAGGTATGAGGGTTGATATCTTCCCGGGGAATCTGAAAGGCAAGTTAGTAGCTTAACATGCTGTGCTCGAAATATAACCGACTGAGAGAGAATAGAATCTATTAACACCATGATAGAGTTGTTTTTATGTTTCACTCTCATCGTGACTATTTCAATCCTACTGTGTTGTATGGTTCTGGTTATTGCGGCTCACGCCTTGTTATCTAAAATGCAGTCGTTTTATTAAAAACAATATATAAAACTTAAACTGCCTATGTCATTTGTATATGAGATCATACTGTAAATGAGAGAGTTGGTTGGGACCTGAGTGACCACGACTTCCCTGAGAAGTTCTAATGATGTCATGCGCTCGGCTGCCCAATCATCCCTCCCCCTTGGGAGAGATGAGGCACTGCTAGTTAGCCGGAGCAAAACCGGATTGAGGGTGACAGAGGTCCTTCCAAGTGGGTCAGACTCAGTCCCCCACACCAGGAATGATCCTGCTACCTAGAAATCCAGTAGTCTCATTTAGGATAATGAGAGCCCACGCAACATGGCGCCTCCAACGATTGGTCTGGCTCTAATTTTCGGGTCCGACTGACTCTCTTGGTCTCATATATATATTGACTCCTCGGTTCCGTATACGGAGACGTCTGTGGCACTGAGGACTTCCGCCGCCGCGATATAGGTAGATCCTAAATATAGAGGTTGGTTGTTCAAGCTTGAACTCTGAAAGGAAAACCCCGATACTGGTGTCCCTTCTCTGAACTAGCGCTGTTTTCATAATGGCGAATCCCCAAGTAGTGAACATTGCACTTAATATGCGACACCCACTCACGGGACATCTGTTAGCACATGGTCTAACGAACCAGGGGGGTCCGGTCACGTTTGTGGTTGGCGCCCATGCAGCCTATAGAACAGAATTTTTTTATTCGTGCGTCGTATTTCCGGCAGTTGATGGGGCTTCACACACTTTTCATGATTACACTCTTGCGAATGCCCCTGGACAACACAGGGCATATGCATACTTAGAGATACCTTTATCTTATCAAGAACACCACAATTGGCTTGATGACGCCCTCCCACATACCATAGCACAAGTTAGGTTAGGTCCACTAAGTAATAATGGTCCTACCTGGCCTTTATTGGCTACATATACACCACATCCTGCGGTTGCTCAATTGGCAGTGGCTGAAGTTCGACGTTTATATACAGACTTAACGGCTACATATAGACGCTTAGTTCAATTTGTAATGCAGACACTAAATACAAACGCAGCGCGTGCTGCTCTGGCACAACCACATGCAGTGGTTCCGGGTATCAATACGGCCACTGTGCACTCAGTTATGGGCAAAGTACTGGCTAAACGAGAAGAGACTCCATTTTGGCTGGCGCAAAAAATTAATACGCTGGAAGCAGTATTTCCCCATACGGGACCTCAGGATAAACATAGAATATTGACGATATGTTTGCCGTTTGGTATGGTTCCTACTGTGGACCATTGTAATACATGGGGCACGGTGTTTGCCGCGCTCTACACTACAGCACACGGTACACCGACATTGGCTAATTTACCGGAAGTGCTGAAACAAATTCAAGATGAATATGGGGCTGCCCCAGCCTTAGATTTAGGGATGCAACTGATGGGCAATTTTGCCACGGTTTCTTCTATTATATTGCGTAATCTAAAAGGGGAGGCAGTGGCACTAGCGGTGCGTATGCGTCTTCGAGACGTCCCGCAGCTTAATCAGGAAAGGGAGCTGCCGAGAATAATAGCGGAAACATATTCGAGTATCGGTCGTGATAGCCTAGGGGCTAGACCGCAAAAAACACAGTTTCAGGGTAAGAGTAGTAAGGATACTAGTAAACAACAGCAACCTGAGGGTACTAAAAAGCGCTGGGAGAAAAAACAGCAAACACCTAAAAAAGAAAGGGGAGAATCTCCGCGACAAGAGACCCCGCAGGCTAAATATAATCTCAGAAATAGGGATAATTTGAAGACGCCTGATAGATATCAATATACTGATACACGCCAATCTCGTTCCTTTCAGGACTCATCGGAAAAGAAAAATGAGAGAGGTGGGTGGTCAGAGCGGAGAACAGAGTATGTGAAACTGAGACAGGAATCACAACACTCTTCTGAGGTTTCTGTCAAGAAGGAAGAGAAACCAATCCAACAAAAACAGCAGTTTAAAAAGAAAAAAGTGGCGGCGGTCTCAGTTAGACATGCCACACAAGAAGAGAGTTCTCTTGAAGAACAAGACATGGGTACTAGCACTGTTAGACAGCGCGGTAGAGGTCACAATAGTTCGCCGGAATCTTCTAGAGCATCTGGAGGTGAAAGCAACTGATGACTTCATACAAGTCGAAAAAGCAGATATGCGTGTCTCTGATCCCGATAGAGTTTATACAGTAACTTTACAGTTGGAAGGGGACATTGAGCGCACAATAAACGCCATCTTTTGGGATCGTGTAGTGAAACTGTATGACATTCTGTGGCCGAACAGGATTGGCCCCTGACTTTGTTTGTGACTGTCCAGTTGGGGAGGAGGTTATTACACCTTCGTTCTCACCAATTGTTCCGGGAGAACTCACAGAGTCCTATAGTATTAAATGGGCTCTGGCACAAGCACCTGCCTTATATAGAAATCATGTGGGGTGGGATAGGGATTCACCTTATCATGTAATTCCAATTAAAGGCGAACCTCAGCCACAACCGCAATATCCTATAAAATTTGAAGCAAGGGCATTGGTTAGGAACATACTTACACAATTGGAGTACCAGGGAGTAATTGAGCCCTGTGTCTCGCCGATTAATAATCCCTTATTCCCTGTAGCTAATCCGGACCATTCTTATAGGATAGTGGTGGATTACAGACATTTAAATGGACATACACGCACATATGCAATACAAAATTCACACAGCGCTGCGCTTATGAATAATATAATGCGTAAAAAATACAAAACGACTTTAGATATCTCGAATGGTTTCTTCTGCCAGAATATAGCGCCCGAAAGTAGGGATTTCACTAGCTTTAGCGCGTTTGGCTCTCAGAATTTTTTTGTTGTTTGCCTCAGGGGTATAAGAATAGCCAAGGACTGTTTTCGGCTCGTGTCACTGAAATTTTGCACGAGTTGGACCCTGAAGCTTTGTCATATGTCGATGATATATATCTGACAGATGACGAGTTGCTACAACATTTAAGGCGGGTAGCCCGCATTGTTGTGGGATTTGCCGAAATTGGCTACAAATTTAACTTCAAAAAGTCGAAAATTGCCTTCCTCAGTGTCATTTTCCTGGGATATGAGCTGTCGAATGAGGGCAAGAGTCTAGCGCCACACTTTTTGGAAAAATTTGCGCGATTGCAACCCCCTAATACGATTAAGAAACTCCAGTCGTTGGTGGGATTTCAAAATTTTGGCAGAACTTACATTCCTGATTATGCTACACATATAAAGCCTTTAAACGAGTTGATTCGCCCAAATTTTTCGAGTAGATTTTGGACGATTGAGCATACACACATTCTTCGAGACTTGCAAACTGATCTCTTATCTGTAAAACATTTACACACACGGGACAATAAGACACATCTGGTCATCAGGGTAATAGCTGGGGTAGTTGGGTTTACGTATGTCACCTTTAATGAGGGTGAGACAGTCCCGATAGGATACAAGTCTCACTTGTATTCTGCTGCAGACCAACGTTTTGCACAAACAGAGAAAATTCTCACTGCTGTACAGATGGCTGTGATTAAAGAAAGACCTCTTGCCCAGGGCCAACACATCATTGTCATTTCCCCGATTCCAGCCTTAGAGGCTGTTACGTAAGCGAGTGTTCCTAATGCGAAAGCACTACACCTGTGCTGGATACAATGGGCTACATCTTTGACAGCTACTGATGTAGATTACATTTTTTACCCAAAACTGCAGACTCAAGAATTTCTTCAATATGAAATGGAGTATCCAGTTCCCGCTGGCACGTTGCCTATTGATCAATATCGAGTGGTCATGTACACCGATGGCTCGGCGCAACCTGCGGTGGGAACTAAACAACAGTATTCTGCTGCATGTGCGGTGGTGAGCGGCTATATGGAGGGGGAGAAGTTTTGCCCCCAACATACTTATACACAGACCTTGGGAGACTGTATGGCACAGTTGGCTGAGCTGAAAGCTCTGTTATTAGCCTTGGAACATGCGGATCCAGCACAGTTTACACTGCTTGTTTGTGATTCGTATTACTGTGTTCAGTCTTTCAATGAATATTTGCATTACTGGAGGTTAAATGGGTTCAGAGATTCTAAGGGCAACACCATAAAACACAGGTTACTGTGGGGGAAAGTTGCGGATCTGAAGGAAACACTTCCTAAAGTCCATGTTGTGCATACACTTGGACACCAGCGCGTTGGAATACAGGGTGCTGGAAATAATTTGGCTGATGAAGCCGCGAAATCGGCAGTGGCAGTTGCCGCTGTAGCCGCAGTAACTCGTTCAAGTTCCAAACCAGACACAGAGATTTTGGCTGCCATAAGGGCTACGGCTGATGGCACGCCATATCCTAAAGGATTCCCTTCAAAATATCATTATTCCATGGGTGGTATGCTGAACGCTGAAGTTAAAATCCCTGGCGTTGGTGTACGTGACATGCCCAATAAAATTGTGCGACCTCAATTGATTACTGCAGCTCATGAGGGGGCGGCATCTGCACATGCTGGCGTGGCTGCCACAATTTCACTCTTACAGGCCCGTTACTGGTGACCTGGTCTCTATAAAGAGACAAAGCAGTATGTCCTTTGTTGTGACATCTGTCAGCAAATTAAAGATTCCACGGCTAGACGCCCGCAGCAGACGCTCCTTCTAATATCGAATAAACCATTACAGTGTGTGTACTTGGATCATTGTGGTCCGTTGACACCAGATAGTGCATCCAAATATATATTGGTAGCTGTAGATTCGTGCTCCAGATTTGTGTGGGTCTGGCCACAGCGCTCGGCTGACGCTCGAACTGTTATTAAAGATTTGCGCATCTTTGTCGATACATATGCAGTTGCGGCTTTTCATTCGGACCAGGGCCCTGCTTTTGCCTCTAAGGCATTCAGGGATACCATGGCTTCGTTGGGGGTCCAACTCCAGTTCTCGTCTCCATTTCATCCCAACGGAAATTCTGTTGTGGAGCATTTAAATCGCGATTTAAAGCAATCCTTAACAGCCAGAGTTATAGGTACGGGTCATAGCTGGCTAGCCCACCTGTACGGAGTACAGAGAGCACTGAATAACTTGCCTAGAAGGTCCTTGGGGGGTCGTACTTCATATGAGTGCCTGTTTGGCACACAAATGTATGTTCCTGATCTAGATGGTCCTGGTGTGGAGGCGGCGGATACGCCCTTTGACATAAATGATTGTGTCACTGTTTTGCAGGATCTACAACAATTCTGTGAAGATAACTCTTCTGCCAGTGCTGCCTCCAAAGGAATTAAGGATGAACCAGTAACGCCTACTGGTTGGATTCCCAGAGTTGGGGATCTTGTGCGTGAAAAGTTCGCAGTGAAAAAAGAATTTGGCCCTTCATATCGTGCGCCGGTCCCTGTACTAGGGATCCACGGCACAAGAACTGTGATTTTGCCACCGTTGCAAGGGGCCCAAGGAAATCGCTTTGTATCCATCGACAATGTCAAGTTACAACACGTGTCCGATTCTGCACAGCAGACCAAGAGGAATGCCCAGTAGTTCCCGAATCCCTCTCACTACTGGGGATGATGTTCCGCTGCAGGTGATTTGCACCGATGCTGTTTCCTCTCCGAGCTTGGGGAGGGTGGAAGATGATCTTGCGATTGTTCCACACACGGCAAATAATTTGGAATCTTTTGATCAAGTTGCTGTGACTACTGATGTTGCTGAAGCTGTTATCTACAGTGTACCACGCCGAGAGACACAATCTGCTCCTTTGTTACAGTTGCACCCTTTCCCAGCCCTGGGTCCACGTAAGCCGCTGTGTTGGCTCAAACATACGTATTTTGTTTTTCCTTGGAACTAACTGTGGCTTTTTATGACTGTGTTGGCTTTTTTCCTGTGGCTGGGATTTGTTGTCACCTTTTTTCTGGTAATACATGGTCATTTTCTTCCTGAACGATCTGAGATTGAGCAGGTGGAGAAGGTGTTGAAACCGCATTTTTCATCACACATGGTTCGAAGAGAATTGTCCTCTGTGAACATTTCTGCTGTACCAATTCCGGATGGGATTGTGTGGGATAGAGTAATGTTTGATATATATGGTCCCACTGAAATAATTCAGATACCGTATGTTCTCAAATTATCAATGAATGATATCATTATACCAGGCATTGTATCTGAAGATTGGGATGTGAAGACAGTTGATTCTATGTTGACAGAATTGCAGTATTATACTGTCTATGAGAATGAAGATGCTTACCAGTTTAGAGATAATTATGGAGACATGTTTTGTTATAATTATTATGGACACCACTTTATTCATAAAGCCAGTAGCCTTAAATCAATATTTGAGTATATGCAATGGGAACATTGCCCGACTCCTCCACAGGGGAGTTATAAAAAATATTATGATAAATTTGCATATTTCTCTGGCCATCATTTAACAGAATGGTAAGTCATATTATTTTTGAGTTACTCCGCATGCTAATAGGGAAATGTTGTTGACTGATACTAAATTACTGTATTCCAATTTGTTTTTATCCAAACTATCTGTTGAGGGGTATGAATACTGGTCCAAAACTGTTGATTTGAAAAGTGTTTGGGGAACGAAAAATTGGCAAATGCGGGGGAGGGACACATTGTTTAGGGCATGTATTATACCTGTCCAGATGATTTTCTTAAATGACACTGTACAACAGACTAGCTGTTTAGGCTTAGCAACGATTAGGGAATTAAATATGCCTGGCATACCTGTCCCTTCCAAACTGAAAGATTGGCAACATTATATTAATGGCACATTTAGTGAGCTTACAGACTGGGTCCAGAATGGTGCGCTTAACACTTCATAGACATGTCCAGGTGGGTGGCTATTGTGGCCCATAGACACTAATGGGTGTCATCAACGTTTTGTCACCTCCTCTGGGGGTTTCAGGACTAGTAGGGCAGACCCTCGCTACATATCGCCAGAACATGCTGATATCATTACTACATATAGCGTGGGGAAACTTTGTCAACAATGGTTAAAGTCATCCATGCTGGATGTAGTTAAGACACATCTCACGTTACTGTCTAATTATACTGACTTACAAGATTTTTTGTCAGGTCCAAGGGTGCCCCGGAAGAAAAGGTTTTTGTATGAAGTTTATAATGAGATATGGAAACTTTCACAACAGGAGGCAGCGGCCCGGTTGAGGCAGATAGATCAGGAGAATTTGAAACAAGCATTGTCTGTTGTAGATAATGGAATGCATACCTTGTCCGACCGTGTATTTACGATTGATAACATTGTTTCCTCTGCTATAGACATTATTAGATCAGATATGTCTTCTTTATATCATGGGCAGAGTCAAACGCTGTCCATTATGCAGTTGGGTTGGACTCTACAGACATTAAAGGCGGGTCGCGTTCCATGGCAGCACATCAAAGCCAGGGAGATATTTTTTTCCTTTAATTTGACGCGTCAGCAGCAGCTGATGGCTAAAAAGGAGGCAACATATGTAATGTTGAATATTGAAAAGTTGGAGAAGTTGCCTTTTACTGTGGCTGAGATTCCGTCAGCTGAATGGTTGATACACGGGGTTATAAATTTGCCTATTTCCACTCTGCAATTCACTTCTTGTTTGAAGCATACAGGGAGTGCAGAATTATTAGGCAAGTTGTATTTTTGAGGATTAATTTTATTATTGAACAACAACCATGTTCTCAATGAACCCAAAAAACTAATTAATATCAAAGCTGAATATTTTTGGAAGTAGTTTTTAGTTTGTTTTTAGTTTTAGCTATGTTAGGGGGATATCTGTGTGTGCAGGTGACTATTACTGTGCATAATTATTAGGCAACTTAACAAAAAAAAAATATATACCCATTTCAATTATTTATTATTACCAGTGAAACCAATATAACATCTCAACATTCACAAATATACATTTCTGACATTCAAAAACAAAACAAAAACAAATCAGTGACCAATATAGCCACCTTTCTTTGCAAGGACACTCAAAAGCCTGCCATCCATGGATTCTGTCAGTGTTTTGATCTGTTCACCATCAACATTGCGTGCAGCAGCAACCACAGCCTCCCAGACACTGTTCAGAGAGGTGTACTGTTTTCCCTCCTTGTAAATCTCACATTTGATGATGGACCACAGGTTCTCAATGGGGTTCAGATCAGGTGAACAAGGAGGCCATGTCATTAGATTTCCTTCTTTTATACCCTTTCTTGCCAGCCACGCTGTGGAGTACTTGGACGCGTGTGATGGAGCATTGTCCTGCATGAAAATCATGTTTTTCTTGAAGGATGCAGACTTCTTCCTGTACCACTGCTTGAAGAAGGTGTCTTCCAGGAACTGGCAGTAGGACTGGGAGTTGAGCTTGACTCCATCCTCAACCCGAAAAGGCCCCACAAGCTCATCTTTGATGATACCAGCCGAAACCAGTACTCCACCTCCACCTTGCTGGCGTCTGAGTCGGACTGGAGCTCTCTGCCCTTTACCAATCCAGCCCCGGGCCCATCCATCTGGCCCATCAAGACTCACTCTCATTTCATCAGTCCATAAAACCTTAGAAAAATCAGTCTTGAGATATTTATTGGCCCAGTCTTGACGTTTCAGCTTGTGTGTCTTGTTCAGTGGTGGTCGTCTTTCAGCCTTTCTTACCTTGGCCATGTCTCTGAGTATTGCACACCTTGTGCTTTTGGGCACTACAGTGATGTTGCAGCTCTGAAATATGGCCAAACTGGTGGCAAGTGGCATCGTGGCAGCTGCACGCTTGACTTTTCTCAGTTCATGGGCAGTTATTTTGCGCCTTGGTTTTTCCACACGCTTCTTGCGACCCTGTTGACTATTTTGAATGAAACGCTTGATTGTTCGATGATCACGCTTCAGAAGCTTTGCAATTTTAAGAGTGCTGCATCCCTCTGCAAGATATCTCACTATGTTTGACTTTTCGGAGCCTGTCAAGTCCTTCTTTTGACCCATTTTGCCAAAGGAAAGGAAGTTGCCTAATAATTATGCACACCTGATATAGGGTGTTGATGTCATTAGACCACACCCCTTCTCATTACAGAGATGCACATCACCTAATATGCTTAATTGGTAGTAGGCTTTCGAGCCTATACAGCTTGGAGTAAGACAACATGCATAAAGAGGATGATGTGGTCAAAATACTCATTTGCCTAATAATTCTGCACTCCCTGTATTCCGGTGGGCAGATATGAGAAATTGGGAGACAGTTACATACATGAGGTGTGGGAGTCTTAATGGTATGAGGAGGTTTTTCTTAGCGGTAGCGAATGTGAAACTTCGGTCAGCCATTCGATGGTTTGTAAGCAGCTGTCCTTGCATGGGGCGTGTAATGCCTCGGTTGCAAATTTAGCTTGCTATCTAAAGGGAGTTCCAGTCCCCTTGATTAAAAACACATTCCAGGTGCTTTCAAACGGCAGCTACGTCCTTCCTAACAGTGAAGCCTGTTGTGGCATGCGTGCCGGAATAGTTTACGTGGTCGTTGTCACCAAGGTCGTTACGTGCTGCGGAAATGTGTTGTTTCCCCCCACTCAATTTAGGGAGGTAACATCTGGCCTCACATTGCTACTTCCAAGGTGAATTTCGACAAGTTGAGACGACTAAAGGCTCTATTGTTTCAAAAGCATGTGGCCCTTACATCTGCACGCAAGACCTACGCACTTCAGGTGGCGCGGTCATCAGCAGAAATACAGTCCCTTTTAAATACTAACTTTCCGAGCCACTTTGGTGAACTCGTGGGACGTATATTTAATGCATCCAGCACTGCTGGAATTGCACATTTTTTCAAAGCCGTTGGTGTTGGGTTTGCTCATGCCTTCTCTTCCATATTCGGGTTGATACCTTCGGCTATTCATTCAATTTTCGGAAGCATCTTTGGAGGATTTCCGATCACTTTGGCTTTATTGGCTGGTATTTTGCTGTTGCTGTTGTTCTTCCGCAATGGCTGTCCCGCCGCGATCAGATCCAATATGGGTGCTCCCATCAGCGCAGCTGTGTCATGAGCGCATGATGCAGCATTTTGGAGCAACACTCCTGGAACATTTGGAGTGTGACTGGTCTCTGTCATTCCGACCAGTTTTGGATTGTGTGCAACCCATGTTTCGGTGCCTCTGGTGCTCGTTTGAACATGCAATGGCTCTCTGTCTCTCACTGCAGCGCCCCCCAGTGGTTGATGCTAATCTGTTGATGTTCCGATTAGGGTTCATTCCCAGACATGTGCACTGCGGTTGCGTTTCCTTCGTGAGGCAGTTTACGAGATTCCCTTCCTGGAGGAAGATGGTATAGTCTCGTTCATAGGCCCTGCACGGGATGCCGCCTTGGATGGTTCTGGGGCTTTGGAACACACCTGCTCCATGATAGTAGTTGGTGTGGAGTTTCCGGTGTTGACATCTGCCGAGGTGGAGGATATTCTGCTTTCTGTGGCTTCCATTTGAAATTGGGTTTTATTCTAAATTGACATTGTATTGATTCGGCTTTACCGTCACATGCTACAAAATTAAATACGGTTCTGTGCTTTGCTGTCCTCTGGACTTGTCGAAATATGTTTTGTATATTTTTATATCTGGGGCATATTATTTTTGTTTTTCATTTTTGGTTAGAACCACTTACTACCGACAAGGGGAGGGTGTAGTGTGGTCATTTTTATGTATCCTTTGCACGTTTGCTTCTGGCGTTAGGGCTTTGCACACTTTGCCCTGGATGTATTTTATTCCTTGCTTGCAGCATAGAGCCTCTGTGCACTTTGCTCTAAATGCATTTTATTCAGCTTCGTACTATTATTTTTCAAATAGCCAGTTCTAAGGTTTTGTTTTATTTTTGATATCACACTGTTTGGCCTACTTCAGCACTGGAGTTCTCAATAACACATTCTTGCTCACTCTGTGCTTCAGTCAAGGATATAGTCTAGTACATTGTCGATAGACGTGGTAGGAGTATAGTCTCTGGATACATTCTTGCATAGGGACGTTTTGTGATCACACTGACATGTTATTTATAAAAACACTTCCTTGTCCTAATGAGAGGGAGATTCCGACCAGGGAACCACAACTAGACGCTGACTGCCTTGTTGCAGATGCTGAACCAGATCACAGGCCTTTGCTCAGGTATGAGGGTTGATGTCTTCCCGGGGAATCTGAAAGGCAAGTTAGTAGATTAACATGCTGTGCTCGAAATATAACCGACTGAGAGAGAATAGAATCTATTAACACCATGATAGCGTTGTTTTTATGTTTCACTCTCATCGTGACTATTTCAATCCTACTGTGTTGTATGGTTCTGGTTATTGCGGCTCACGCCTTGTTATCTAAAATGCAGTTGTTTTATTAAAAACAATATATCAAACTTAAACTGCCTATGTCATTTGTATATGAGATCATACTGTAAATGAGAGAGTTGGTTGGGACCTGAGTGATCACGACTTCCCTGAGAAGTTCTAAAGATGTCATGCGCTCGGCTGCCCAATCATCCCTCCCCCTTGGGAGAGATGAGGCACTGCTAGTTAGCCGGAGCAAAACCGTATTGAGGGTGACAGAAGTCCTTCCAAGTGGGTCAGACTCAGTCCCCCACACCGGAACGATCCTGCTACCTAGAAACCCAGTAGTCTCATTTAGGATAATGAGAGCCCACGTGACACCATCAGACCATCAGAGTCAGCAAAACACCAGCAAAAAGTGAAAAATGGGGGCAAAAAGTTAGGGGGTGTCTGCAATCAGCCCTGTTCTCTAACACAATTTATTTGTAAGTCCCTTGTAGAGTGGTTTAACTTATACCCAGGGCCTGTAAACTAAATGCTACCACTGGGCATGCAGTACATATTGTACTACACACTTAAGAAGTCCACTAAACATGCCCGATGACTGTCATTGCTGCCTGAATGAAGTGTTACACTGCCATGTTGACTTAGCATTTACAGCCCCTTGCTAAACCTTAAACTCCCCTTGTATTACATAATGGTTACCCCTAAGGTAGGCCGGAGGTAGCCATAGGGCAGGGTGCTATGTAATTAAAAGGTAGAGCGTGTGCTTTTAAGTTTTACATATCCTGGTACTGAAAAACTTCCAAATTACTGTTTCACTACTGTGAGGCCTACCCCTCTCCTGGGATAACACTAGGGATACCTTACTACATTTAGGGCCAGATGTAGCAAGTTCCGATTTTGCGAATCGGAAATTGCGAGTCTGTGCGACTCGCAATTTCCTATTCGCAAAATCGGATGCAGAACGGTGTCTCAGACACCGTCTGCGATTCGCTATGGGGTCGCAAAGACCCACCTCATTATTATTAATGAGGTGGGTCGCATTTTGCGACCCCGTAGCGAGTCCCTGCACTCACAGTGATGGTGGCCTGCTGAAGACAGCAGACCTCCATGTCTGTGACTGCTTTTTAAATAAAGACACTGGTGGTAACTGCGAATTGCTTTGCAACCGCATTCGCGGTCACAAAGCAATTTAGCATTGCGATGCGAGTCGCAAATAGGAAGGGGACACCCCTTCCTATTTGCGAGTCGCATTCACAATTTGTGAGTCGGTACCGACTCGCAAATTGCGAATGAGCATCGCGATGAGCATTTTGCATGGTGCAAACTGCGATTTTTGCAGTTTGCACCATGCAAAATGCGTCTTACATCTGGCCCTTAATAAGCTATAATTCCTAATTGAGATGAGGTAGATCTGTCATGTTCATTATCTATGGCATTGTGAAACAAATTCCCTTTAATGGCCACATCAAATTTATTGTTAGAATTTCCAAAATGCCACTTTTAGAAAGTTAGCATGTACCTGCTTATAGTCCTGTGTTCCTGCAACCCATGTCTCATTGGAAGCCTGCGTTGGGTGACAGCTGCGCTTTGTGTATTCCCTCTAGGCAGACACACACAATGGGATCTTACGTGTGACCAGATGGTCCATTTTGGGAGGATGGGAGGGAGGAGCTGGGCGCAGCTTCACACTTACACCTGAATTGGCTATATTCTGTTCCCACACAATGGGCTGCATACCACCCTATCATAAGTCTGTAGCCAGGGCAGGAAGGGAGAGCCTCTGTGGACTTCAAAGATCCTCCCTCACTTCAAAGGCACCACTTGGTATATGAACTGGACCTCAGACCATATCACTTCAGTACACGTCTGTACCTATGGATACCCTGTCAGGAAGAAGGACTGCTGTGCTGGCACAAGGACTGCCACACTGCTGGTCTGTTACTATGCAGGACTCCTGCATTGCTGTGCTGACATACTGATTGCTGCCCTCCTGCCCTGAGTGAGAAGGACTGGACCTGCATTTCTCCAACCAAGAACCCAGGGTTACTCCAAGGGCCAGCTGACTGGCCTTCTGATCTCCAGTCTCAGGGACATAAAAGACATCCAAACTCCCTGCTTCTGCACCTGACCTCTGCTAGCTGTGAGCCTGCCCTCAAGTGGCAGCACCATTAAGGTGCTTGCTTCAGCAGAATCAACACATACCCTATCAACCCAATGCATCACTGTTGCTGCATGGATCAGGACAGGCGTTTTGTCCTTTTGTGTGGAAAGGAACCAGTGCATTGCCTCTGCTGTGTGCATGGGCTCCTATGCATCACCACTGTTGCAGGAACAGAACCAGCGCATCACCTTCGGAACCACAGCATCTCAGAACCAAAGCATTGCTGCTCTTGCATGGGGGAAATTGACTCATCCCCTCTACTGCATATGGAAAATCAACACATCACGTCTGATGTGGGGATCAACATCAACACATCTCTACAGCTGCACAATGCATCTTCATCATTGACGAATCCAGGATTAAGTTACTTGTGTTCAGCTGGCCTCACTGTGACCCTGTATTGTGCCCATGCTCCATCACTCTCGGCTAGAACTTTTGACTTTGTCTGGTCCAGCACGGCCAGATATCCTTGGTGGGTGCTTCTTGCTCCATCAGCACCATTTTACATTGTATTCTTCAAAAATTCATATCTCAAGTTCTACTTTCTGGATTTTTTTCATTTTGGTCTTGATTTATGTATTAAAGTTCTATTTTAACCAGGCATGGTATATTTTTGTGTGGTGTTTTCACTGTTTTGCTGTATGAAGTATTGCACAAATACTTTACGCATTGCCTCCAAGTATGTGCCAAGCTACCAGTGGGTGAACAAAGGTTAATTTAGGGTTTGCCTGACATTTAACCTGACTAGGATTGTGGTTCCTGTCTGACCATGGTGAATATCTCTGTGAACCAGAAACCCAACTTTTACTCACCTTTACCAAACACAAAGTACTGGTTCTGCTGTCCCTAACAGTGCATTTTTGAAGCTTCTCACATTGAAAATTAAATTGACAAATGTGTGATATGCTTCCTATATCCAGATCCATTACTAGAGCAGTGATTGATGGAACCTTTAGGTGGGTGAAGAAACCTTGTTAACAGAGGCCTATAATTAATGGCAGCTGATAACTTAAAACCTTGAAAACTCCAGACCCCTCCTAGCTAAAATAGTGAGCAATTTACATGGTGGTTGCACCTACAACTCTCCAAAGGAATAAAATGCAGATAACCAATATACGCATCCCTGTTTAACATGCCTCTTTGGTAAGGTACTGCTCCCAATACTAAGAATTTTACTTTTAGCCATTAGTAAAGAAATATCAATGTTCCTCTGGGGACTAGTGCAATCCTGCCTGAAAACCTACAATCTCCACATAGAAGCTCAACAGGTGACGTTCAGTTACCATACGCATTCAACTATTTTATAGCCCACCAGTATAATACCTAATTGACTTTGACCCCAAGACTCATTCCATTGCCCTATGGACCTAAACTGAATGATTGCTGATAAAAGATCCACTGGAACTGTGAATCGTTTCTCACCCCAGTATAGGGAAAACCTCCAAACCTAACTCAATAAATTCAGCAACACACTTATCCTGAGGATACTACTTAAAATAATTCAAATTGGCCCAATGGTGCTTACCTCAATCTCAACTGGGGAATGAGTGAATAGAGTGGGAATTCTTGTCATAAGATAGACATGTTGAGTGAATGACACATTAAGCAATCCCAGACCCGTACACTGCATACAGTTAGGCAGTGGTAGAGATACACTCCCAGAGAAGCACACTAAGCCCCAATCCGATCACACACTACTTCTTGATAATTTTAACATAAATCCAAGTATGGGACCAGAACCACAGAGTAATCTCTAGATCTGGGTCTTATAACCAACCTGTCTCCAACATACTTGGGCAAGACCTACGACCTGGTTACAAAATGTACACCACCAATTCTCAGAGGAAGAGTTGTCTACTCTTCTGGAACTCCATGACAAGAACCGTTTGCATAATTATAAGACAAAGATTCCTGCCATAGGAACACAGAAACAACAAACATAGCTAGCGGATGCGGGCTGCTGCTGTTCATGTTTTGTTGCATTTAGCATTATTTTCTTAGAGCAAAATACATCCATTTTGGACTCAAAGGTGCACTTTGCTCTAATAAAATAGTGTAAAACGCAGGTTTACTCTCCCTGCATAATTCATGTAATATCATCACCCACATGAGGAGATTGGTCTACAGCCCACTTGCCATTGCTAAGAACTATATATTACATCTTAGAAAGTCAGCAGAAATAATGACCCAAGGGTGATGATTATCAGAAATATACTGAATGGAGACATTTGAGAAAACGCTATACAAAAGCCTGTACAATATTACTCAGTCGTGTAAACAGTACCACCATTATCATCATATATGGCTGAAATGGCTGATTGTTTTTCTTTTTTCAGCAGCTATGTGGCAAGAAGACTCCCAGCTTTCATTTCTGTTTACAATATTGTAGGTTAAGTCTAGACAGTATAATTAAGAACACAATTCAATGCTGAACTTCCCAGTCTAGATAACATTGGGAGGAAAGTTATTTTGGGGAGTTTTGTACAGAATGAATCCCACTATTAGTGTGGACATTTTGGCAAAGAGGAATGTCCTGTCTTGGTTCATTCATGTCTATTATATTTTGTGAACTAAAGATTTTTAGATCAGGATGGCAACCCCACATTGTGGGAGCTCCTGTGGAAGACATGTTGAACCTAACATTAGGCAACACCCTACTACCATCCATTACTTTCCAAACACAATGTCTCTCAATTTATCCAGTTTTGATGAAGAGTGAGTATGCTGTAAGAAGGCAATATCAGTTGATTAGGAAGCTGCATATTTCAATAACACATGGTTTTTGGCATGGCTGTGTATGCCTTATCCATGGTCCCGGTGAATGATAGGACATGTAGTTTCTCAATTATTTACAGCTACAATGATAATGTCTGTCAAACTGAAATGAAAAAAACAAACATAGTTCAGATATGTGTATGATTGACATTAAAATGACAGTGTCCAAGGAATTTCTTCCTGTGTTCACATTTTGTTCACTCAGAGAGCCTACTCTATACTAATAATGGGAAATCATAGTATCCATTTGAATACTGTGCCCAAAGGAATTAAGAGTTGATAGGTCTATCAGGCTTGGGGTGATCATCCACCAACATTTTGGTTTCCTTCTTTATTTCCCTGATCTTGTTTTCACTAGCATTTGGACCCAATGCATTCTACCATTGCTAACCAGTGCTAAAGAGTTTATGCTTTCTCCTCTAATGGAACGTACCTTCCCCCGCAGGTCGTTCAAACTCTTCCTGACGTCATCCCTGGTTCTTGGGTACTGTCCCCCAGCATTGACCCTGTCCCGATTCTCTACCATAGCTCCATCGCCCTAGCTATCGATATCTGCTGCACCTGTGCTCCAAATAGCTGTGGCTCTACCCTGATGATTTCCTCCACCATGACCCTTAGCTCCTCCTCTGAGAATCTGGGGTGTCTTTGTGGTGTCATGGGTGTTGTGTGAGGTGTGTAGGTGAGGGTGTGTAGGGTGATGTGTTGGGCTGCGTGATGTGGGATGCTGGGTGGTGTATAGGTGTAGGTAGTGTGTGGCTTTGGTTTTGTCTGTGGTCGTGGTGTCAATCTCCTGCCAGTAATTGTTGTTTGTAAAGGGTTGTGGGTAATGTGGGTGACTGTTTTGTATTGGTGTGGATGTGTGGGTGTGGTGTGTGTATGGGTGTCAGCTGTGTGTTATTTAAATTGACCAATGTAATGTTGGTTTGTATGTGTGTGTGTATTTTGAGTGCTGCGATATGTACCACCAATGTTTTACCACCATTGAATGTCCGCCTTGGTGATTCGTGGGTCATAATGTGGTGGGCATTGTTCTGTTGGCTTAACTGTGTGGGTGTCAGTGTGGCAGTAAGTTGGATTTACCACCAATGTCATAATGAGGACCTACATTTCTTCGTTTTATCAGGACACAATTTGATGTTCTATTTCCTGTGATCACAGTTCCAAAAAGTTGTCTGACAATCTCACCATATTCCCCTTTGGCTATGAGCACTTCTTTAGGATCTGACCATTTAGAAAATCCATTCTTAAGCATATCTCCTGCACGGACTTGAACATACAAGTCTCGTCTCTAGTAGACCCGAGTAGACGTCACTAGCGGAAGTTACGTGCAGCCTCCGTCCCTCCAGTGCCTGCCTGTCCTCCCGGGGGGTGTCGCGAGAGCAGTGGGAGCTGGAGAGCTGCCGCCTGCCTTCAAGCTGAAGGAGACCCGGAGCTGGGTGGAACAGTGCTTGCTGGAGACGAAGGCAGTAGGCACGGGAGCTGCTGTGGCCACACTCCTCCTGCACTTGAAGGGGCGGCGGTGAGCTGCCCAGCCCCAGCCCGTGCCAAGGCTTCTGCTGCCAGGAAGGCTAGGCTGAGCCTCTTCTGGTGGAAGGCTGCCAGTCGGACCCTGTCCCTTGGCGGAGGGCTGCTAGCGGGACAGACGCGCTCCCCGTGCTTCATCGGGGGTATTCGCCCCCGTTCGTTACCTTGTGCCTGTCTGAGATTTGCTAGGTGGCGTTGTCCCCTTTTGATTAAGCTCCATGGCGACCATCGTGGAACTGGTATATGGACTTTACGAAGACGAGGTGTGCACATAATTGCCCGGATATTGCCCCGCTGCTTTTCAGACGGACTGTGACGAACGCAATTGGAACGAGGAGGAAACGCTGGAGAGTACAGCCAGTCTTTCGGCTCCAGTTCAGCACGTACGGCTGAGACGCGGACGAGTTGTTCTGTTGCCTTCCTGCAGAGTGCCGTCGCCGCTTAACGACCCAACGGTTTAAATAAAAAAATCTAAAAAATTGACCATTAAACTATTAAACCATTAAACCACCACTCAACCACTAAACCACCGTCATTGGAGGAGTCAGTACCCTCCTATAAGGACCTGCTCTAGAAAATACAGAGGAGAAAATTATCTAATCTGGGCAGAATACGTTTTTGTCTGTGTTGAAGGTCCCTGTGGAGCACAGGTTATAATAGTTCTGCAATACCTAGAGCCAGAGTCGAGGGAGGTTACAGGATAGAGCTTGTTGGAAGCAGCTGGTGCTGCAGCTCCCCCAGTGGTGGGGCGGAGGCGGCTGGAATTAGGCAAGTGTAGCTTGTCCCCCGCAGGGGTTTGACTTCCCTCTCTCCCCTGTGTGCTCTATGTGCACATTGCATGTTGTCTAAACATCTAAGAATTCAAGAAAGTAGACAAGTAGACCTTGTGAAGTTTGGGAATTTTCTCCAGAAGAAGAAGAACTACAGTATCTTCCTGGCAATAACACGGCAATAACTCATTTTCTATAGGACACAGTATGCCGACGAGTAAGGCAAGACTATGTGGTGGTGGAAAAAAGGGATCAAAATCACACCCCAAGGCAAAGGAGCTCATGGAGGGATACCCACCACTAGGGTCATCGCCGTTTGGAAATCAAGAAGGAGGCAGGGAGCAAGTACTTCAGTCATCTGGACAGGAGGAGTCTTCGAGAGTTAATGGAGTGGATAGAGTTGCCAGGGATAACCACGAAATATATTCAGGAACCCCTCTCAGAGCATCAATTAAAGATTTTGTGGGGCGATACTTAAAAAAAAACACCACACGTCACAGTTACAGTTATCAAAGGGGAGTAATATGTTCGATGCCAATCAGAGTGGAAGCAAGCATTTTGAGCACTTTGAGGGGAATGAGTTCCCGATTTTAGACTCATTGCAAACAGAGGACTTATTACTAGATAGGAGGTCAGAGGAGGGTGGTGGGAGTGAGGGTTTGGTGGAACCTAGGCAATCGTCATCCCCCTGCATCTCCTCCCAAGTAAGGGATAGTACAAACTTTGAGGAGATTATACCGCTGGCTTTGGAAAGGGGGAGATTTTCGGAGGGGGGTTGGGGGCACTGCAGAAGGTAGTAAAACGTTGGATATATTGGCGTCATCACTTATGTTTGGTAAATAATGTGCATCTGCTTCTGTTTTTGATACTATTGCTGTACCATCTGAATCACTATTAGAGGTAATGTTCCTAATGCAGAAGACATTGCAGAGGTAAGTACTGACTGTAAATAATAGTTTGAAGAAAGTACATAAAAATCAACTACAAGAGATTACAGCAGAGTTAAAATGTATTAATAGCAGTATGCCAAACCTAGTACGTCCTGTGCTAGGAAAAAGATGCCAAGAAACAGATACTCATGCTATCCATGATACCCGGGAATTCAGTAATGAAGGAGAGGAAATAGATAAAATACAGACCTTAGACCAACCGTCAGTATATATCTCTAAACAGCCAATGCTGGTAATAAAGAGGAATCATAGAAGGGGGAGAAAGGGTTATGGGTTCAATAGTTGTCACTATAAAGTCCATTGTAGGAGGCAAAGTAAGCAGAGTAAACAAAGGAAAGTTGGGAGGAAAACTTCTGTAGGGAGCGAGGGAAAGATAGATCAGGCTATTACCCCAAGGATAGATCGAGGACAAGGGTGGGAAGTAGCAGCCCTAGAGCAAGGGGCAACGTTACAAAAAGTACCTATTGTACGATACAGGGATGTCAGCCAGCAAGGAAAAAGAAAGGAAGTTACTGATAGGACGACTGTGGAGATGGAAAAAATGGAAACTAAAGGTCTCGATAAAAAGAGGGAGTGGGCGAGCCCTAGCAGAAGTAAATGTAGGTGGATCTATCTAGCACCATGGGGGAAGAGAGATTGGGAGGAAGAGGTGTAGAAAGTTAAAACCTCTGAATCGTACCCGACTTCTAGAGGTTATGGCCCGGTGTCCAAGTCTATGTGAAATCGAGTCAGATGATATAAAGCAAATTGGATTCATATTAAGTGCGGAGGGGGAAGAGGTGACCAAAGCACTCTTCTACTCTGAATGCATTAGATGTTTGGTACTGCAAGCAGAGGCGGAATTAGGGAAGGAGGCCATAAGATTAGTACAACAAAGAGAGTTAGGATGCGAGACTCAAGAAGGGAGGGTCCTTATATGTCATGCAGGATTGTTCCCTAATCAAGTACAGTGTAATTTGTTATACAATAACAATCGAAGAAGGTGTGTAAATGTAAATAATGGTAGTTTAAGTGTTACTGTTGTTACTGAAAATAATGACCTACAGTGGAGGAATTGCCCTGAGCCCCTTGTATACCCTTGTGCTAATTATAGAAGGGGCAAATTGAGTGTAGTGGACTAGGAGTTAGGCCCATCGCACAGCCATTTGATTTTTTCCTGGAACATGGGAGGTTACAAAAAGCATTCAAAACAAGATCTATTTAAAAGAGAGTTCGGAAAGTATGATATAGTGTGTTTCCAGGAAACTTGGTTGTGCGACGAACCTGATCCAGTTGATGGTTTCATAAGACTCTTCAGGGGTGCAACACGGCACGGGTTAGGTTGTCCATCAGGGGGTCTAATAACCTTAGCCTCAACAAGAATAGCAAAAAAGTTTATAGAGATAAAGACTAAGGGGGTCATTACAACATTGGCGGTAAAAGCCGCTTACCGCCGTGCAGAAGACAGCCAATACACCGCCGCGGCCGCGGAATTCCGCGACAGCTATTATGACCCACAGCACGGAATCTGCCGAAATTCAGACACCCACACATGTCCGCCACACCAAAGGTCAGTGATAAACTGGCGAAAACAATTCCTCCACCGTCACGCCAACAGAAACACGCCCATTCTATCACGACACACAAATCCACGTGGCGGTCTTTCAACCGCGGTATTCCATTGGCGGTACACACTGCCACGCTCAAAATACACACACATCTCCAAAACACCGCCACATTGGACAATTCAAAATACACACACCTGATACACATACAAACACCACTCCCACACACCCAACACAATATAAAACACACACCCACATCACCCACAAACCCCTACGACCCAAAATCAGAGACGAAGGCGACAGACAAACACCACAGCAATAGACAACCCCACCACACAGAGGCACACAACACCATCACCCATACAACATCCACGGTCAAAACACCCCACACCACCACACATCACCACACTCATCAACACATACACCACCCCACACATCACCTACACCACCCCATGTCACACCAAAGACACCCCAGGTTTTCCAAGGAGGAGCTCAGGGTCATGGTGGAGGAAATCGTATGGGTAGAACCACAGCTATTTGGATCAGCGGTGCAGCACACCTCCATAGCCAGGAAAATGGAGCTATGGCGAAGAATCGTCGACAGGGTCAACGCTGTGGGACAGCATCCAAGAAATCAGGAGGATACCAGGAAGAGGTGGAACGACCTACGGGGGAAGGTGCGTTCAGTGGTCTCCATGCACAACATCGCAATTCAGCGGACTGGCGGCGGACTCCCACCTCCTCCCCCACAACTAACAACATGGGAGGAGCAGGTCTTGACCATCATGCATTCAGAGGGCCTCGGAGGAGTCGGTGGAGGAATGGATACTGGTAAGTCAAATCTTAACTATCATATTCCCCACCCGACCTGCATGCTATCACTCAACCCCACCCTCACCCCCTCCCCTATCACTCCAACTCCTCACTAATGTACTAATAACACAAACCACACACCCCAACACCAAGCCCTGCATGACACAACTAAGCATGGACACCCATCACTAAAGCATGTTCACTGCACATACCCATAACACCCCCCCCAACCATCATCACACAAGCCCCCACACAGGAATGCTTGCACTGGGGTACACGCACACCCACCCATTGCACACCATGACACACACACATGCAATATTCATGCTCTTATACCCCTGCAGGACCACTGCGTAATGTCACCACACAGGAGGGCCCAGACATCTCCACTCCACCCACAGAAGAGGCCCACAGTGACGACAGCAACTCTGGCCAACTGGATCCAGATGACCAGCCCGGACCATCATGGGCCTCGGGACAGTCAGTTCTCCTTGCACAGGCACAGCCCAACACTGACCTTCCACCCTCTGGTAACACCAGCACAGCACCCACCCAGCGGGCCCATACCTCCGTACCCAGGACACGTCAATCAGCTGTGTGTCCACCACTACAGGGAACCCAGGATAACCCACCACCCCAACAACAACAGGGACCTGGGGGCAGTGGTAGTGGGCATACGGTCCAGGGGACGGAGGCACAGGAACACAGGGGAACTGGGAGGGCTGCTGTGCGACAGGGGGCGGACAGGCCAATGGAACCCACTCTCCACTGTCGCGTGGGCTCTCATTATTCTAAATGAGACTACTGGATTTCTAGGCAGCAGGATCGATAACGGTGTGGGGGACTGTGTCTGACCCACGTGTAAAGAACTCTGTCACCCTAAATCCGGTTTTTGCTCCGGCTAACTAGCAGTGCCTCATTTCTCCCATGTGGAAGGAATGATTCGGCAGCCGAGCGCATGACATCTTTGGAACTTCTCAGGGAAGTCATGGTTACTCAGATCCAAACCAACTCTCTTATTTCCAATATGATCTCATATACAAATGACAAAGACAGTATAAGTTTTATATAATGTTTTTAATAAAACGACTGTATTTTAGATATTAAGGCGTGAGCCGCAATAACCAAAACGATACAACACAGTAGGATTGAAATAGTCACCAGGAGAGTAAAACATAAGAACAAAGCTATCATATTGTCTAACAGTTTCTACTCTCCCTCTGCTTGTTCTATTTAGAGCATAGCATGTTAAGCTTCTAGCTTGCCTATTAGAATCACTGTGGAGACATCAGCCCTCATACCTGAGCAAAGACCTGTGATCTTGGTTCAGCATCTGTAACAAGGCAGTCAGCGTCTAGTTGTGGTTCCCTGGTCGGAATCTCCCTCTTGCGTGTATTGGGACAAGGAAGTGATTTTATAACTAACATGTCATCGTGATCACAAAATGTCCCTACGCAGGAATGCCAGGTCTAAACTCCTACCACGTCTATCGGCAATGTACCAGACTGTATCCTTGACTGAAGCACAGAGTAAATATGTTATGGAGAACTCCAGTGCTGAAGTAGGCAAAACAGTGTGATATGAATAAAAAACAACACCGTAGAACAGGCTATTTGAAAAATAACAGTACGAAGCCTAATAAAAAGCATGTAGAGCAAAGTGCACAGAGGCTCTAAGCTGTCAGCAAATGAATAAAATATATTCAGGGCAAAGTGCACAAAGCCCTAAAGCCTGAAGCTAAAGCGCAATGAATACGTAAAACTAACCACACTACACCACGAGGCCCTCTCCTCCATCATGGGAGCATACCACCACTCCCAGGAGACGATGGCTACGGTCCTGGCCAAGTTTCAGGAGACCCAGCGCATGCAGGACAAACAGTATTTAGAGTTCAGGGAGGAGCTCAGAACCATCAGCTCCGACCTGGGCACCATCGTAGGGGTGCTGAAGGACATACAAAAGACCACGAGGGACACTGTGGCACTCCAAGGGGCCCCTGACACTAGCATGGATGAAGAACTGCCCACCACCTCCGCCGGCGCTACTGGACAGGACGCCCCGCCACAGGACCACCACACCAGCACCCCACCCCCTGCAGACGGAGAACCACCCCGCAAGCGGTCCCTGAGATCCAGGAACAGGACAGAGCAAGATGGCAAGACCCCGCCAGGAAATGAGACCACCCTGATTGTCATCCCACTGTCCCACTTTGTTACCCTATCCAGATTGGAACTGCCCCAGCTCCACTTCCTATGCCCATATGGGCAGTCCACCTGTGAGACTAATAAACAGAACTCTGCCATGGACATTCCTCCACCATCACCCATCACCATTTTACCACCCCCTCCAATAATTAGCACTTCAATTTACACCCTTGAACCAAAAAATAATCTGGATTCAGTCTGTGATTTTTGTGTATTAGCAACGACAGTGACAAAATCCATTTTCAAATGTAATGCCAATATAACTATGTCACAAATCACAAGTCCATGAAGGATGCATGCAGATGACACACGTTGGTAACCACACCTGTGAAACCGTAATGGAAATGTACAACTCAGTTACCAAATACTGCTTCTAATTGACAGACAGGATAGAGGTAGAAGTGTGAAAGTGAATGTAATAGTAAAAAAATTGTTCTCACCTGTGTGTCACTGGAAATATTGCTGTATGACTGACTCCCTGTTGTCTATGTCTTCTTCCTCAGCTTCCTCCTCATCACTGTCCACAGGCTCCACAGCTGCCACAACACCATCATCTGGACCATCCTTCTGCAGAAAAGGCACCTGGCGTCGCAAAGCAAGATTGTGAAGCATCGAGCAGGCGATGATGATCTGGCACACCTTCCTTGGTGAGTAGAATAGGGAACCACCTGTCATATGGAGGTACCTGAACCTGGCCTTCAGGAGGCCGAAGGTGCGTTCGATCACCCTCCTAGTCTGCCCATGGGCCTCATTGTAGCGTTCCTCTGCCCTGGTCCTGGGATTCCTCACTGGGGTCAGTAGGCATGACAGGTTGGGGTAAACAGAGTCCCCTAATAGCCACACACGGTGCCTCTGGAGTTGAACCATCACATACGGGACGCTGCTATTCCGCAGGATGTAGGCGTCATGCACAGAGCCAGGGAACATAGCATTTACCTGGGAGATGTACTGGTCTGCCAAACATACCAACTGTACATTTATCGAATGATAACTCTTCCGGTTCCTGTACACCTGTTCACTCCTGCGGGGGGGATCAGAGCTACATGGGTCCCATCAATAGCACCTATGATGTTGGGGATATGTCCCAGGGCATAGAAGTCACCTTTTACTGTAGCCAAATCCTCCACCAGAGGGAAAACGATGTAGCTCCTCACGTGTTTCAGCAGGGCAGACAACACTCTGGACAACACATTGGAAAACATAGGCTGGGACATCCCTGATGCTATGGCCACTGTTGTTTGAAATGACCCACTTGCAAGAAAATGGAGCACTGATAGTACCTGCACTTAAGGGGGGGTTCCTGTGGGATGGCGGATTGGTGAGATCAGGTCTGGCTCCAACTGGGTACACAGTTCCTGGATTGTGGCATGGTCAAACCTGTAGGTGATGATCAAATGTCGCCCCTCCATTGTCAACAGGTCCACCAGTGGTCGGTACACCAGAGGATTACGCCATCTCCTCAAATGTCCCAGCTGACGGTGCCTAAGAAGGACAACAGTGACCACAGAGTAATCAAATTCTCAGGTATGTACCCACAGCTACGCAGAACACGACACCAAATACAAAACACTTCCTGTATGTGTGTTGAGTGTAGGCCTACGTATGTGTGACGCAGTAGTAAATGAAGCCAAGTGGTCCCCTGAAATGGCGGCTGCCTGACCTCTAAACTCAGACAATGGGATGTGAGGTATCTGCGCTGGCGTTGCACACCGTCACGGTAGGCGGTCGTAGACCGCGGCACAATGCTGCATTGGTTAACATTGGACCCTATGGGTCCCAGGAGCCAATGATGAAGTGCGCCAGCGGTGATGATACGCACTGCCGCGGACGTCACCGCCGCGAACGTGACCGCCATTTTCTATCTGTTCAATCACTCGATACCTGATCTTCGACGGGAGAGGACCTACACTGCAAGTGCTGCTGTGACCTCGGTCTGGAAAAGACAATGGCTGCTGCGTCTGGGGAAAGGGCCCCTGCCTTCACTGCTCAGGAGTTGGAGAAGCTCGTGGACGGGGTCCTCAACCAGTACGCGCTACTCTACGGTCCTCCAGACCAACAGGTAAGTACACAGGGAGCACGTTGTATGGGCTATGCTGGGTGGAGAGGGCTGGATGTCAGTAGGAAGGGGGCACAGGTCTGCCACCATGAAGGAGTGTGAATGCATGTCCCACATGGCAAGGGTAGGGATGGGGGCCACTAACTTTGACGGTGCAGTTGGTAATGACTTCTCTTCTTCCCCTGTACATGTCATGTAGGTCAGCGCCCACCAGAAGAAGGACATTTGGCGTGCCATCGCGAAGGACGTCTGGACCCCGGGGGTCCACCAGAGACGGGGCACCCACTGCCGCAAAAGATGGGAGGACATTCGCCGCTGGAGCAAGAAGACGGCGGAGGCTCAGCTGGGGATGGCCTCCCAACGTGGGAGGGGTGCCCGTCACACCATGACCCCCCTGATGTTCCGGGATGTTCCGGATCCTGGCGGTGGCCTACCTTGAGTTGGATGGGCATTTGTAGGGAATCACAGCAGACACAAGGGGATGAGTACACTCTCATTCTGCGGACTATGCATGCAGTGAAGGTGTCTGGGTGGGGGAGGAGGGCTGTGGGTTTCCCTAGGCCAGGGCGAGTTACGTACGCTAGGCCCCTTCGTAAGGCATGGCCCTGTGGCCCCCCACCCCACCTCTGTAGAGTGCCAAGTACAGGTATACATGCCCCTGTGTCATCTATGTGGACATATGACATTCATAGCCATGTAGGCCATATCCCAGGAATAGCATCTGCAGAGGGCAAGAGCACGGCGTAGTGCAGGGGGCTGCTGTGTCTGTATTGTCCGCCAACGGTAGCGGTAAGCCATGCACTCAACCTGTCTTTCTTCTGTCATCCCCCACCCTTTTTTTGCTCTCCCTGTTCTTTTGTGCATCAGCATCACAGGCGGAGGTACAGTGGCACCGGAGCATGAGGGAGCTGCATCCCACATGGCCATGGAGGGCCACACCACAGACTCTGAATACACCAGTGGGACGGAGGGCGAGGGGAGCTTCACGTCGGTCACCGGATCAGCAAACAGCGACACGGACTCGTCCGCCGATGGGAGCTCCCTTGTGGTGGCGGCACCATCTGTGCCCCCCACTTCTACAGGTACAGCCGCCACCCCCCCTACCAGCACCGCCCTCCCAGCAGCCCCTCAGCCTTCGCTCCATGCCCGCTCACCCAGGAGGGTGGGCATCACCTTCGCCCCAGGCACCTTAGCCCCTGCCCCTGTCACCCCTGCTGCCCTCAGTGAGGAGGCCATTGACCTCCTCAGGTCACTCACTGTTGGGCAGTCTACCAATATGAATGCCATCCAGGGTGTAGAAAGGGAGTTGCAACACACTAATCCATTCCTGGAGGGAATTCATTCTGGTCAGGCTGCCCATCATCGAACCCTGCAATCTCTGGCCTCAGCACTGATGCCAGCCATTGTCCCTGTGTCTAGCCTCTCCCCCCCAACTTCCTCCACCCAGACCCAATCCCCTGTACCCCTGCCTATCCCAACCACACCATCAGACAAACATGCACACACCTCAACACACAAAAGTAGCTCAGGCAAACATAGGCACCACACATCCCACAGGCACTCACACAAGCATCACCCACATACAGACACAGCAACAAACACTGCCTCCACTGTGTCCCCCTCCTCGTCGTCTCCCTCCTCCCTCCCAGTGTCGTCTACACTCTCAGCTGCATGCACTACATCTACAGGCACTAGGACTCGCACCAGAACACCCAGCACCACACCCCGCTCACCTGCACTCACCACCCCCACTACCATTTACACCTCCCCTGTGTCCACTCCAAGTGTGTCTGTGGCGCCCCTCCCAAAATATACAAACGCGGGCACCCACACACCCAACATCCATCCACCTCACGACAGCCTCCAGTACCTGCACCTGCACGCAAATCACCTAAAATTACACCTCCTACAACCACCTCCTCTTCCTCCACTCCCAGACTGCCCATCCCAGTGTTCGTCAGAAACTCTTCCTCAGCAACGTTGACCTCTTTCCCACCTCCCCCACCCCTCCAATTCATAGGTCCCGTATTAACACCTCAGCCTAAAAAAGTCCGGTACTAGTGGTGCGTGTTAAAGGTCTGTGGAGTGCACCGGCCACCAGGGCAGCCAGTGTGACACGGAGCCAAAGCACTGCCAGTCCACCCCCTGTAAAGCACCTTAAGTTGGAAAGTGCCCGATGGGAGAGGGTGAAGACTCCTCCCGGCAAAACAGCTCACAAGGGTCACGGGGGAGTGCCGAGTCAGCTGTGACTCCTCCCAAGGTGGTGAAGGGGCAGAAGAAGTCTCCAAAGTCTGGTAAGAGCAGCACGGCGGAGAAGGGTGCCATCCTAACCGCCGTCCGTGACGCCACCGCCAGCAGTATCGTCACTGGTCCGGAGACCACCGCCAGCATCAGTGCCCTGGAGGGCAGCAGTATCGTCACTGGTCCGGAGACCACCACCAGAGTCAGTGCCCTGGAGGGCAGCAGTATCGTCACTGGTCCGGAGACCACCGCCAGAGTCAGTGCCCTGGAGGGCAGCAGTATCGTCACTGGTCCGGAGACCACCACCAGAGTCAGTGCCCTGGAGGGCAGCAGTAGCGTCACTGGTCCGGAGACCACCGCCAGCGTCAGTGCCCGGGAGGGCCCCGTCAGCCACAGCCCCGCTGGGCACTGAGGGACCGTCATGCAACACACCGCTGCACAGGTCAGAGCCGGCAAAGGTAAGCACCGCTGAAAAGGGCAAAGACCGCCATGGTGAAGACCGCTGAACAGGACAATGCACCGATGAACAGGTCAGAGACAGCAAAGGCAAGCACCGCTGAACAGGGCAAGGACCGCCATGGCAAAGCACCGCTGCACAGGTCAGAGACAGCCAAGGCAGGCACCGCTGAACAGGGCAAGGACCACAAAGGTGAAGACCGCTGAACAGGGCAAAGCACCGCTGAACAGGGCAAAGACCGCCATGGCAAAGCACCGCTGCACAGGTCAGAGACAGCAAAGGCAGGCATCGCTGAACAGGGCAAAGACCGCCATGGTGAAGCCCACTGCACAGGTCAGAGGCAGCAAAGGCAAGCACCGCTGAACAGGGAAAAGACCACCATGGTGAAGCCAGCTGAACAGGTCAGAGACAGCAAAAGCAAGCACCGCTGAACAGGGCAAGGACTGCCACAGTGAAGACTGCTGAACAGGGCAAAGACCGCCAAATCAAGCATCGTTAGCCCATGTGCAGCTGGGACAGTGACGGAACTAGGACCGTCACAGGGAGCGTGATGCACTCTGGGCACCATTCCCCCTCCAGAACCACTAGAGTGACTTGAGAGACTGTGGCTTTGCACTCCCCAGGATTAAGCAGTGGGCAACCCACCCACTGGAGTGACTTGAGAGACTGTGGCTTTGCACTCCCCAGGATAAAGCAGTGGGCAACCCACCCACTGGAGTGACTTGAGAGACTGTGGCTTTGCACTCCCCAGGATTAAGCAGTGGGCAAACCACCCACTGGAGTGACTTGAGAGACTGTGGATTTGCACTCCCCAGGATAAAGCAGTGGGCAACCCACCCACTGGAGTGACTTGAGAGACTGTGGCTTTGCACTCCCCAGGATACATCAATGGGCATGGAGCACCGTCGTGGATCTGGTGTGGTGCTGTAATCCGGCTGAGGTGCACCCCCTTCCCTTCCCCCTGAGGTGCCTGTTGTATTTCTATCTGATGCCCCTGCAGTGTTCTCTCCGTTTGTGGACAGGTATCTAGTGTGGGCCTCGCCCATGCATTGTGGGCCCAGTGGTCCACGGACATTGATATGTGCATACCTGCAGTACTAATCGTGATGTATGATTTTTCGATTGTTTATATATATATGTATATATTTGGTTAATGTATTTTGATACATTACAATGGTTGCACTCATTTCTTTTTGTCTTAAATTTTGCATTCTTCTGGGGGGGTTGGGGGTTGTTGCTGTGCTGTTTGGAAATGCATTGGTGTGTGTGTTGTAGTGGGTGAGGGTCGGGTTGGGGGTGGGGGTGTTGCGTGTGTGTCCCCCTGGCTTTTGCCTCCCCCCTCCCCTATGTCGTAGGTGCAGTACTCACCGTTGTCTTCGGCGCCTACGTTGCTGGTGTTCGTAGAGGAGCAGAAAGACAAGCGCAGGGAGTATTTGTAGTTCGGGCTCCATGGTGGCCTCCTTCCTCATGGAGTGTGTTAAGGTGAGCGTTTTCCCATTGTAAGAGCTGTTTCCGCCGTGTTTTTATCCACGGTGAATCTGCCCCAGAAAAGGTGGCGGATTGGCGGGTTGTGATACTGTGGGCGGTACATTGTCTTCCGCCTGTCTGTTGGCGGTGACCGCCGCGCTGCTTGCCTGTACCGCCGTGGCAGTCGGAGTGTTAAAGTGGCTGTCTATGTTGCCGGTTTCCGCCACGGTCATAATTCCCTTTTTTTGAACGCCGGCCTGTTTGCGGTATTACCGCAGCTTTAACACCGTCCTCCAGGGTTGTAATGACCCACTAAATGCCGGTGGCTATTGGCAGGCCAGGTGGATCTCTATAAGGTTAATAATAATTAATGTATACATACAACCAGGGAAAATGTATGATTATGATATTCAGCGCGGTCTGTTTGTGGAAGACATAGAACTATTAAGCATTGGTAAACCAGGATACTTGACCCTAATGTTGGGCGATTTTAATCACACACCTAATCCCAATAGTATTGATAAACTGTATAAGGAACTACTGGTAGTTGCACAAATCCCAAATAGCGTTTTCCCCAAAGTAGAATGGTCTGCACGTGATTTATCCCTAGTAACAACCTTAGGATCCCAAGGTATGTTCTTTCTAAATGGTTGCATGAAGAAAGATCACTCGGCAAAACAGACTTTTCGAATAGGCAACCAGATTTGCCCCATTGATTATGCTTTTGTAAATGCTTGGTCTTTTGGAGAAGTGCAGGATTTTGAAGTTGAGCATATAGAGGGCAGTGCTCACTGGCCACTTCAATTAGCAATAGGATCTACTGATAAAAATCAAAGAGAAAAGGCAGTGATAGCACTAGTTGAGTACCCTCGTAGAATAACGACCCGTTTGACAGAAAGTAGCCTAGGAGAACTTAATGAATTGATAGTCAATTATCCAAACCTTCCATTGGAGGAAGATCCAAGAGATGTGTTTAAAGGTTATAATAGGGGTATTGTGTTAATGGTGGACTGCCTAAAAACAAAACTAAAAAAATAGCAAGTGGGAGAGATGAAGGGAGAACCATATACGATTAATAATAGCAAAGTATGGTTTAATTGGGAATGTAGGTGTGAAAAGCAAAAGATTAGAAAGGGAACTTTGGAGAAGACCCGCCATCAACACAAAAGTAGCTCTGTCAGGCAAAACAGAGTTATAAAACACTCATAAGACAAAAGAAATGGGAATATATCGACAAAACTTGGGACACAATGATCTAAGTGATAAGAACAAAGAATATTAGGGGCTTCTGGCAGTTGGTAAGGGAGGGGAAAGTATCAGGAACCTTGCGGTGTTTGGTTGGAGAAGAGGATTGCTATAAATATCTGTCTACCGTATATGATGGTATCAACATCGAGGAAGGACATGGTGTCATCAGGAAGATGGGGAGAATATGAGATTAGCTTTTGCCCAACAAAAAATAAAAGAAACTATTGTAGCACTTAAATTAACTAAGTGGCTGGTCCGGATAATCTCCCAGCTATAATAATTTAAAAAACATTGATTGGTGGACTACATTTTTTAATGATACATTTGGAAAAATTCTTTATTTCGGCCATTTCCCAGAGAATTGGAGGGGAGCCATGATAAGACCCATCCATAAAAAGGAGGACCCAATACAACCAAAACATTATCGGCTGATAAGTTTATTAGATGTAGGTGAAAAGGTATTTACAAAGATATTGCTGGGCTTAACCAAAGAATGGGCAGAGGAAAATGATTTGATACCTCTAGAACAAGACGGATTTAAGGAATTGCCACTGTTTCAGCTTGTGGTCTTTAGCAAAAAAATCAATGGAAATGCGAGGAAGTCTGTTCTGCTGTTTTGTGGATTTTCACACTACATTTGATTTGGTAGAAAGACATTTGCTATGGAATATGTTAAGACAGGGATTGATTTGGATTTATTATATCTTCTTCAGGGCATGCATTCACAAAATTGGGCCCAATTAATTTAAGACACGAGTGGCTCACTGTAAAAAAAAATTCCTATAAAGAATGGTTTGCGCCAAGGTTGTGTGTTGGCACCAATATTATTCACATTATTTGTGTCAGATTTGCCTGGGTTGCTGCAGGAGGTCAAAGGCCTAAGTCCAAAAATGGACGGTGTTCATGTTTCGTGCTTATTATATGCTGACGATTTAGTGATAATGGATATGACGGAGTTAGGTTTACAAAGGAAATTAGAATTGTTCCACTCTTACTGTCAAAATAAAAAAATGGTCATAAATTTAGAAAAAACTAAGATTATGTCTATAGGGAAAGTGAAGAGTGATTTTGCTTATCTGCTAGGCGGTCAAAAACTAGTGAAGGTAAAAAAATATAAATATTTAGGTATGTGGTTTGACTCAGACTTGAAATGGAAAGGTCATATTGAAGCCCTAAAAAATAAAGCATTATCATCGGTCTGGGGATTGAAACAATTTAGTAGTAAATATGGGGGTCCTTCCCTCCAGCCGGTTATCTCTGCTTTTAACGCTATGGTACGTCCCCAGTTTCAATATGGGGTGAAAGTCTAAACATTCTCAAGGAAACTAAATTGGGAGATAGAAGAAAGCTTTTGAGTAAAGTGCTTGCTATCATTACCTCCGTCAGGTATGTTACAAGCTATAAGAGCAGAATACCAGATGACGGCATGGATTTACCAGGGATTACAAGCAACACTGAAGTTTTGGTTAAGCGTAAGAGACAAGGGGATATGTAAGATTGCAAGATTGTGTAAACAAGAAATAACAACAAGCAAATTATATTGGGCGCTACAAGTGAGAGGAAGGTTAGAAAAGATTTGTGTTCTCTTGGCCTTACCCGGTAATCAATGGTGCGGTGAACAAATCCCGAAACAAAATGTATGTGCAATAGTGAAGGAAAGGGCAAGAGAAATAGACCTGAAGTATTTAGAGTGTAAAATATCAACATAGGCTATGGTAGGGGGATAGCAGAACCCGGAAAACTTTCCCTATATAGAGGCCCTACCTAACCAAAAATTAAGGGACCCAATGTTAAAATTCTGAATTGGGCTGAGGCCAGGCTATATGGACCCTCAAGCAAAATCGTTTCTTAAGGATACTTTGGGTGTATGCACATGTGATTTACAACAGAAATTCAGCATGCAACACCTACTTTTGGATTGCAATTGGTTTTTAGAGGTGCGTAAGAATTTTTAAAAACAGTTTTTAAGGAATATGATATTATTAACTACGATCAAGCATTTAGATTATTTATAGATATGAGATTTTTTAATGTAAATTGTGCACTAGGCCAATTTCTAATAGGATTAAGAGGGGTCTTAACTGAACTTACAGTGCCAAGTCCTTCATAGGGAGGAAAGACGAACTAAGAATTTGAAATGGCACAAATAGATTGTTTTTAATATGGAAATTTTGCCACATTAAAAAGCAGCCAAATGTAAAATGTAGAGCAATTTAAATTGGAAATTGTACTTTATGTTATTATAAGTATTTGAGTCCCGTTAGAATTGTATCTGGGATGATTTGTTTAGCATGCAGTTCTTTTCAAGAATTATTAGGAAATGAAATTGGTTGAAGGTTAAAATAACAATGAATTATATCTGTAGAGTTTGTTACCAAGATGTAGAATTATGAATTATGTAGGTGAATGTACTATGCAATAGGGAATCCCTTTCTTCTTGTTAATGAATTTTATATAATTGTCTGCTTATGTATAGGTTTTTATATTGAATTTCGTATATTTTATAATTTTTATACTTTTAAGGTTTTAGCCAAATAAAATAATTTATGATTGACTGACTTGAACATACATACCCTTTTCACACTTTCTTCTCCTCGATAAAAACTTTTCATTATGTCTTTCCACATTCTGGTCTTGGTACTTCCAAACTTTTTCTTTCATTACTCCTTCTTTAAACCCTTGTCTTCTTATTCTTTCCATTCATGCAGGCACCACCACTGTGCATGGCACTCTACCTTTCTTTAACATGAATGAGGATTCCCCTGTCACAGAATGGGGCATGATTCTGTAATCCCATAACATATCCTTCACTTGATTTTTCCGACACAGGTTCCCAGACACAGCCAGTTGTAAACACTCTCCCAACACCCTGTTGAAGCACCCCACCAAACCGTTTCACCGAGAATGATAAACAGTTGTCTTGTGATTCTTAATGCTCCACTAGATGAGAAATGACTCAAAGTCCTCATAACAAATTGAGGACCATTGTCAGACAGAATAATACGTGGACAGCCTTCTCTTCTAAAAACCTATTCACAAAATGCAATTGCGTTGGATGTCTTTACATTCCTCATGAACGCTCCTCAGGACGGTTAGAATGGTAATCCACATCACTACTGCAAACCTGTTATTAGCACCTAATCACTCAAAAGGACCACAAATGTCTATGGCTACTTGCACCCACACATGTTCAGGAAATTGAATGAAATTCAAAGGTGTGTCCTGTGACATGTGGGTGAGATTTGCCGCTACATGCACATGGAATGCAGTTCCTGACAAAATGTACAATTTGTAAATCCATACCTGGCAACTAGAAATCAATCCAAGCTTTTTGCTTCATGGCTGACGTACCTCCATGCCGAACATGTAGCAACTCCATTAGTTTTTGACGTAAACTGTTGGGTACCAGTAATCTTTCACACCTCATCCTGATGCCATCGGTGACAGATAATTCATTCCACATGTTTTTTAAAACACACAATTCTTCCAACACCTTCCAACCCTGCTCAGATAATAATGCCGTTGTCGGCAAACTCAACTCAGTATTGTGTGATACTGCCTGTTTCCATTCCTCCTCAGTGACGGCACCATCACTCACTTCAGCTATATTTGCCACCATTCATTCCTCATCCTCAGGACACTCCTCTCCAACCAATAGTAATCTTGACAAACAGTCAGCATTTACATTCTTTGTTCCTGGCATGTACTTGATGGTAAACGTAAACTCCTGAAGCCGATATATCTACTAAGCTATGCATGCAGTGGCTCTACTAGCTCCCCTTGTATAAAACAAATCAACTAAAGGCTTGTGAACAGTACGCAAGTCAAATTTTATTCCCCACACAAAAGTTCTAAAATGTTGTATACCTCACCAACAAGCCAATGCTTATTTTTCTATGGCAGAGTATGTGCTTCAGCACCTTTGAGCGTACAAGAAGCAAATTCCACTGTACTTTTCCAACCATTGTGCTTCTGCATTAACATTGCCCCTAGGCCATAATTGCTGATATCCGTTATGATCACTGTTTCATCAACTGGATCAAAAGGTGTCAACACTACCGCTTTCACAATAGAATCCTTAACACCGTCAAATGCCTGTTGACATTCCTGTGTCCACTCAAATATTATTTCCTTTTTCAGAAGTGCTTGCAATACATGTACCCTTTCAGAAAAATGATCCAGAAACTTTGAGTAATATTCCACAAGTCCCAAGAAAGAGCACAGTTGTTTTTTATCTTTAGGAACAGGTGCTTTCTCGATCGCCAAATTGCACTTGGGTTTAAATCCTTCACCTGCCAGTCTATGTCCTAAGTATTCAACCTCTTCCACCCCAAACCTACACTTATCCAAACCAATAGTAAGAACAGCCTGCCCAGTCTTTTAAAAAGCATTGATAACACAACATCATACTGTTTTTAATTTTACTCACACACTAATATATCATCTTGGAAAACAAGCACATTCGTCAGGCCCTGCAATATTATCTGCATTACTCTTTGAAAAACTACTGAAAAAGAAGCTAACCCAAAAGGCATGCAAATAAATGTATAAGCCCCTTCTGGAGTTACAAAAGGTGTGAGATGCCTGGAGTCTGGTTGTAGCTGTATTTGATGATAAGTATTCAATAAATCCAAAGTAGTGAAACATCCAGCATTTTTCACAGACATCAACATCTCATTTATGCAAGGAAGAGGATGCCTGTCAAACCATATACACTCATTAAGATTACACAAGGCCACACACATACAATTCATGCGGTTGACTTTCTTCGCTATGACTATAGGGCTTAGCCACCCAAAGGCCTCAATAGGCTCAATCACCCCACCATCACATAAACGTTTCAATTCCTCCTTCAATTTTCCCCACAATGGCAGTGGAACATTCTGTACTTTATATACCTTTGGAGTCACACCTTCTTTTAAAACAATTTTGTGTTAGAATTACTTCAAGCAAACCAATTTTTGAGCAGAAAACTCTGAAAATAAAGAACACTATTTATCTTTCTTGTTAATCTCTGTTAGTAACACCTGGTCAAGATGGTTGGGGTTAAGATCATTCCTAAAGCTTTGTGTTCCCTCCAACCCCACAACATTCTCTCTTTTTTAACCACATAAATTTTGCCTTTTGCTTTCCTTCCTAAAAATTCTAAATCTGCCTTCAGCTCAACATCAGTAGGATACAACTTACACTTGCCTATGCTCTCCCAAATGGATTTATCCATCAATATAAAAGACGAGCATGAATCCACCCATACATGAACTTCCTTACTATTCATTTTCACAGTACTTGGAGGGTGATATGGTTCATCAGTTTGATTCACCTTGTATTGTGATTCTACACCACATACTGCCATCACTTTAGCTTCGTTCTCTTCATCCATAACTGCCCGATGTTCAATCAGTGTATCCCCTTTATTCACCAGGTTTACTCCCTTTTTCGCGCTTGTGCTTCCACCCATCTTACACACCCTGGCAAAGTGTCCCACCTTCTTACACTTAAAACACCTTGCTTTTCCTGCAGGGCAATTACTTGTTTCCGCAGTTTGTCATACACTTCCACACCTATAACACTTTTGTCTGTCTCTGTCCTCTGATCTCATCAGGCCATTTCCAAACTCTACCTTCCTACCAGTACCTATGAGGTTTTTTTGCCACATTCACAGCTGCATCTTCACTTTGCTCTATTTTTTCCTTGAATGTGTTATTGCTCAATTCCTTCACATATCACAAAGTGTTTTCCTTATGTCTAGCTATTTCTAACAATTTCTCTTGAATTTAACATTATGAGTTCTATTAATTAACTGGTCCCTTTTTATTCCATCACAGACGTATATCATTTAAATTTACTAGAAATTGATAATCTTCTCAACACAGCGGCATACTGCTCAATAGTTTCACCCTGCAGTTGAGCTCATGAAAGAATCTTTTAATATCAATCTTGTACACCTTTGTCTGCTAAGGGACAGGGGCATTATCTAGTTGTAATAAAAACATTAAAAAAATTTGGATCACACTTTTTGGACTAAACAAATATGAGACCCTTGGATAAATAAGTTAAAAAATCCACTCAATATACTAGTTGGTTACTGTGAACCTATTATGTTAGCATACATATGTCACAGTTAGCTGAAAATAATTCTCTTTGGTTACTATAGCCATTATGATATACAATAAAACCTACAAAATATATTAGCTGGACACTAAGAACGGAATATGCTAGCCCTGGAGTTCTGAATATAATCTTTTCTCACTTAGATCACAATAATCGATCAACATCTTAACAAGACGAATTATATTTACAGGTAATAAGGGAACTATTTCAGTTAGGTCTCATGCGAATGGAGAAATAAACCCAGTCTTCCGGTTCTTCTGATAGGATCAGGGAGGGCACCGCTAAAACCGAGACATAGACGCCGAAAATAGGAAATAAATACAGTCAGGTAATTAACTCGTTCTGCATTTAGAATTGTGAGAATAATTTTTTCTCAATTAAGATTACTATAATCAATCAACAATTTAACAAGATGAATTACATTTACAGGAAACAAGGGACGATTTCAGTTAGGTTTCATGCGAATGGAGAAAAAAACACAGTCTTCCGGTTGTTCCGAGCATACCAGAGAGGACACTGCTACACCAAGATGCAGACGCCGTAAATAAGGGATTAATTACAGTCTGGTGACAAACCTGATCTGTATCTCACGAGAAGCAGACCTAGTTCTCCAGAGGCAAATCTCGGGCGGACCAGAGAGAACACCACTACACTGAGATGTAGGCGCTATGCATGACCGTAATCCATTTAAATGACCGGTCTCGGCATGCTTGAAAGGATACAAGTCGGCGCCCTCCAGTGTGTCTCGATAATTCCCAAATGAAGTAAATCGGTTAGGGGACTTTTGACTGCACTCTATTTAGTTGTTTAACTTTTTAAATGTATTTGACGAGCCTTACCCAGTTTTTTCAGGGTAGAGGAAATAAAAGCCTTGGCGTTTCATATCGCTATGAAAGTTAATTTGAAGACAGACAGATCGCTGATTCAATAGGCAACCTAGGTAAGTAGTGATTATGTCCATAATAGATGTAAAAATTAACTTTTGATCGGTTTCAATGTGGTTTATTAAAGCGATTAATTACATGAAAGTTTTTTTTAATGAAATGTGCCCTGTTTTTTCTGGGTGGTGACATTGAAGCCGCGTTGTTTCACATCACTGTGAAGGCTACACTCCTGAGACTATTGGTTCTTAGTCTCGGACCGCTGTAAGTAATGATTAAGTACGCACTTGACTAAAGTAATCAGTAATACTTGACCTTTTCTTGGGATATGTAACCCTTATTGTGAAGGGGTTTTGGAATATAAAATGTATTAATAAATAACCAATAAAAAGGTTTTTTTAGCTCTCTCATAAAGGAAGGATTATTATTATTAAAACCTTTTTAAAGAGTGACTATCCCTACCAGTAAAAAAAGAAAATATAGATTAAGCGCTAGTGGGTTCTCTGGCCAATTAGTATTTCACCACTGATAGCTTGATAACATTAGGGAATAAGTAATTCATAAAGTATATTTACTCTTTTTATTAGGAAAACAAGTAATAGTTTTGGCAACTGCCACCAAGAAACGATTGTGAGGATTAATGTAGATGATCTTGGAATAAATAGGTGAGTGGTTTTCTACTCTAAAAATGAATAAGAAAATTCTAAAAGAATGAGGTCTTTGGATAGAAAGATTACAAAAGATATATTTTATTTGTCTCTATGTGCTACCAATATAGAAAAATTTCCAGTCCTGATGATGACCCGTTATTGATTCATGTCTGTATAAAAGGTCGAAATGTCGATAAAAGAGTTTTGATGTGGATTGTTGTAAAAATAATATAGTGACTTCAAGACTCCTGGATTGAAGGAGTCTTATGGAAGTCCATTGTTTGTTTTTAACCACATTCTTGTATATATTGTACATACCACTGGCACTTTATGCACCACAATATTCACTTTCACTGTGTTTTTATTATTAGGAGTACCTAGTATTTAAGATATTTTCAAAAATGTCTTTTTTTAAATGTTCTTTTTTCAAAAAATACCTGTTTTTGAATAAAAAGGTCATCTTGGATGTTGCAGAGAAATAAAAATATGTTCTACTTCAAGGATACCATATTGAGTTAAAATAATTTAACTTTTCCGTGGAAGTCAAGGTATATACTTCCCCCTTTTTGACCAAACATTGTGTTTATTATTTATCTACCCAGGTCCAAGGGTTATTGGGTCTTGCCTCATTTTGTAAAAAAATGGCCTCTATAAAGGTTATTTATTCGTTAATCAGTGCCATGATTTTGTTTTTAAAACAGTGACTGAATAAAACAGTTACTGGAAGATATGCAAATGCCAATATCGGGCCCTTTAAAGCTAAAGGCAGCTAGTGCTGCTTGTGCACTGCTGAGGCCTTATGCTGCTTGTGCAAGAGGTGCTCAATGCTTTGTCCTGAGAGTTCTTTTTTGTGTGAAGTACTAACCCACGCAAATGAGTACATCACTTGCCAGTGTTCCGCTGAAAGCCTTCTTTGAGTGTGATATTTCAAATTGTGGATGGAGGTATATATGTTGACACTCCCACAGTGCTGTTGGAGCTGTGCCAAGAGCATGTTGGCATGCACCCCCTTTCACCAATCTTTAAAGGAGGCCAGAAGATAACCCTCAAGGGTGGATGCAGCTATGGTTTTGAGTGCCTTCTCGTCCTAAAGGCAGAGAGGACCACAGCTCTACCTAACCGATCAGTTTGTGAACTGATTGCTCTATATCAAAGCGCTCCGGTTTCCTTCCTTCTTCCTCTTCTGATATCATCATATTGGGTTTTCTGGTGTTGGTTTTGCAGAAACAATTTCATATCGTGGACTTGCACTGTCTGAGTGCTTTTCAGTAGTGCATGCTGTACGTGTGCCTCCTCTAAATGACACAAACAAAATAGGGAGATCTCAGTGATGCAGTCACCCCTCCTGTTTTCTAATTCATTAATAAAAAAATAAAAAATTAAAATAGGCCGGTGCTCTTAAGGTTCTCTCTGCCATGAAAATCCACGGATTGGTATTTTAATTGTGAAAAGACAGTGGGAAAGCAACAAATTCCTGTAAGCTGCAGTAGAGTCATAGAAACGTTATTCGAGGAGATGATGGGAAATGTGAAATTATTCACAGTGATTTTTGTGTTGAGTTGTATACATGTGCTTGCTTTGGTAAGTTTAGAATATAATGTTGCCTGAGGCAAAGTCTTCAGCCGTATCAAGAACATCTCTCCACTATAAAGAAAGCCTTATGAGGAAACTGTAAGGTACACCTCCTCGTACTCTGACTAAAACAGATAGGAAGAAGCTGAATTATTCAGTTCTACGGGCCCTTTTAGTAGTCAATATGCAACGGATATTACCTGGTTCTAAAGACCTTTGAAGTTTGGGAAGAAAACGGACTAATGAGGAAGAAATTAATAAGAAGCGCGTGATGCATGTTCATTAGTAGATGTGTTTTTACAGATTATTGCCTGTAACAGCACCTATCATATACTGTGCTCGCGAACGACAAGGTATTGCAGCAAGCGCTGTACCAAAAAACTATAATGTGAACCTGTTCATATTTTAAAATTCAAAGTATCTAGCATGCACGAAAGTGTGTAGTTCTGAATCTGAGTTTTTCTATAGTTCATCTTGAACTTATCCTTGACTGTGTAAACAACTTGTATTCCAAGTGAGCCAGTAGGCATTGAAAAACTGTCCAAGGTCTGGGCTTAAATCAAACAAAAGACATGCTTGGCCTCTTGCAATGAGCCTCCTAGTATGTGTCTCAGTCAAAGCATGACATCCAAGCTGACAGGGGCATTGTTTGGAGTCTGCATTCAGGAGGCCGGGGTCACAAGGTTAGTTTATTATAAAGCCAACTATGAACAAAGCAGCCAGTGTCTCTGCATGCAAGATCAGCAAACACCAGTCTGCCTTTTTAATAACCACAAACTTGTCATACAATATAGAAAGGATTGATTATATGACAGTTTCATGTCATCAAATATACGTGTCAGCGGCTTCACCTATATCTACATCAGAAATTGTTTCATTTTAATACTATAGATTGAAAAATATTTTTTACCGCACAGGTTTTGGAGGATCATGTTTATTAGTTTATATTTTCTTATTGAAATGTAAAATTAGTTATATTTTTGTGAAAGAAAATAGTTATTTTATAGTTGATTTCCTTGCATTCGCATGTTAAAATGTATTTGTTCACCTTTTATGGATTTTGTCGAATCAGCTGCCGACAAATTAGATAAATTAATTCAGTTATAAAGTTGACTCCTGTCACTTCTGGTGTGAAGCAGAAATTAATATTATCTAACCTTCAAATAACATGTTATCAAAGGTGCGCTCTCTTTTTAGTTTCACGTCATGATTATGTTTTATATTATTTTTCTAATCAAAAACGCTTTGCACTTGAACTATTTTAAAACAGTAAAATATGCTTTTTGCCCTTCCATGTTCAACTGTCTCTACTTTCTAAAATCTAAGGCTTTTCTTGGTTGATATGTTTTGCTGTATGTTTAGTGTTGCAGCTCCAAGCTTCGCAATCACAAATGATACATTTACTGGATTATTCTAGAACTGCAGAGTTTGGTTTTCTAGACCCCTTGAAACCAAGTCAATATACCAACCTGACACAGAAACCAGTTTGTCTGCACCCACCTGAAACCCACTGAGCAATAGTGTGTGATGTTTCAGTTAATGCTCAGCCCCATGAGACATGGCAGAGATAGTTCTGTCAAAAGCAATGAGTTCCTCTCTGCAAAACTCATGGGCAATTTTCCTGGATTTATGCATCGATTTCTCAGCCATAAGGCTGCATTGCAGGTGGTGGGTCGAAAGTTTCTCCGCACTGCTCCAATGCATGGATTTCAGTCTTTGTTCCACCAGCTTCATCTTTTAAGGGTCCAGAGATTGGAGTGGGCACCACTTGGCAGGGTAAGAGCCTCAGCAGAGAGTCCAAGTGCTGGCAGAGGAAGTCTTTGATGGCCCTGAGACTTCAAAACAGGAGGTAAGCTCAGTCCAGCCCTCAGAGACACTTCACAAGCAGGAATAAAGTCCAGTCTTTGTCCTCTTTCAGGCAGAAGCAGCAACTGCATGCCAACCCAGCAAAACACAGTCACAGTCAAAGAGGCAGTACTCCTCCTCCAGCTCTTCAGCTCTTCTCCTTGGCAGAGGTTACTCTTGAGTCCAGAAATAATCTAAAATTCTGGCTTCACTACTTCACATAATTGGTTCACATTGGAAGGTTCAACAATTCAACCACTGATTCATACTCAATAAAACAGCATGGTTAGCCAATCTTGAGGAAAGATGAGGTTGAGGCTAGCTTCAGTTTGGCTAGTGGTCTACACTTGTGTGAAAGTCCTCCTTTTTGCCCTGGTCACCCCCAAACCTTTTGGACAGATACTGGTGATTACTGACTCTTGGCTATGCCCTGGGTACTACTAACCAGTCCCAGGGCCAGTGCTCTGTTTAAAGTGGATATGCAAATTAAGCTAATTATAATTAGCTTTGCCAACTTACCTATACGTCCCTAGTATATGGTAGGGCATGTAGGTTTAGTGACCCCAAAATATTTAGTACCCCTAAAGGGCTACTGCTGAGGTGCCCAGTGTCATTTTAAAGACAGGTCTGTCTTGCTGGCTGCTCTTAAAGTTGCCTTCAAATTTGACTTTAGAATTTAAATGACTTCCAAAGTCTTAAACAACCTTATTTTTATATATAAGTCACCCCTAAGGTGTTCCTTAGGTGCCCCCCAGTGTTGGAGGCAGTGTAACTATAATCAAGGACCTTATAAAAGATGTTTTAAATGACTTGGTGAGGAAAAATGGCCAAATTCATTGTCCCTCAGTGTAGTGAATGGGCTTCATAGACTAAAATGGGAAGACTTTATTTTTAATTAATACAGTCCAAAAATGAGCTAAATATTTCAGGTTTAGTTTCAAACTGATTGTTATAATAAATCCAAAAATGTGCCATTGTTGAATTTGATTAGCCAGCTTCTGGCAGCCTGACCAGGTTGCCTTGATGAGGTGTGAAGTGTCCTGCGCTGTGGACAAAGGAAGTGCTTTGGGAAGGAGATCTGCCTCAGCAGATGGTGAAACAGGATTGGGGAGAGCAGCCAAACTGGACTTCAAAGAAAGGGAGGACATTTGGAGCAGCTCAGGACCTCCCACTTTTCCTGCAAACCCAGACAACAAGGTAAGCCCTTGATTAGGTTAGATTAGGAGAGAGGAGGAAAGTGGTGTGTTAAGGAATTTTAGCCACACCAGTGGGTGGACTCAGCCCCCTAGCCTCCAAAATTGAATTTCTGACCTTTTGGATTTTTAAGGAATGTTGTTCCATGGGATTGATTTTTGCCACACTTCCCATGAAGTGTTCATCCAAGAGGCTGGGTCCTGACCATGATTGGCCAAGAGGCTCCCCTTTTTTCCACCCCAGGAGCAAGGATAAACATGGCAGTGCTGCACCCACACCTCAGATCCCTACCTGTAACAAGACAAGAAGAAGAAGGACTGCCCTGATGGGCCCCTGACCTGGACCTGAACACTGCACTCTGAAGAACTGCATCAGCTGCATACTTGGGCTCCACCACAAAAAATACTTTGCCTGGCTTTAACTGGTTCAAAAAGGGACTCCATGTTTACTACAGGTAGAAAATAACCAGAGTCCCCCACATCATAACCTGAAGAAACTGATCAGCTGACCACTGTCCAGTGACCATTTTGGGATTTGAACCAGGTGCATTCTGGAAGTTGGAGTTAACTTTCCAGATTAAATGTAGCCAATAACATTTAGTGAGACCAAAGATATATGTTTACACTTGCTAATGAAAACATTAATGTGTTATAACTAATGCAAATTGTTACCAAATGGTTCTTCATTGAAACACTACCTGGACAGCACTTAAATACTGAATGCTTACTTCGCATTCATCAATCCATAGACATTTCTTATTACTAGATCTGACAGCCTTAGGGTGGTCATCCCCCAACTTTTGTTTTTGCCTCCCTCCATTTTTCAGACCCTGTTTCACTTGTTTTAGGACTCTGTGCACTTTATCACTGCTGACCGATGCTAAAATGCATTTGCTCTCTCCCTTAAACATGGTAACATTGGTTCCTAACCAATTGGCATATTTAATTTACATATAAGTCCCTAGTACAGTGCACTAGAGGTACCTAGGCCTTGTACATTAAATGCTGCTAATGGGCCTGCAGCACTGATTGTGCCACCCACATAAGTAGCCACTTAACCATGTCTCAGGCCTGCCATTGCAAGGATTGTATGTACAGCTTTACTGGCACTTTGACTTGGCATTTACAACTACTTGCCAAGCCTTAAACTCCCATTTTTCTACACGTTATCCCTAATGTAGGCCCTAGGTAACCCTTAGGACAGGGTGCAATGTAATTAAAAGGCAGGACATGTACTTATGTGTTGTACATGTTCTAGTAGTGAAAAACTCACAAATTTGTGAGGCCTGCTCCTCTCAGAGGCCAGCACTAGAACTGCCCTTATATACATTTGAGTGGTAGATTCTGAGCTGAAAGGAGTAGCCCTGTCATATTTAGTATGGCCAGAATGGTAATAGAAAACCCTGTTTTACTGGTGAAGCGGGATTTAATATTACTATTTTAGTAATGCCACTTTTAGAAAGTGCCCATTTCTCTGCACTCACTGCCATCTGTGCCTTACAGCCTGTCTCCATTGCATGTCTGGTCTGTGCTGGTTGACAGCTCCCCTTGTGTATTCCACCCAGACAGCCATAAACACAGGACACTCAGTCACATGTGCATGCATCTGCATACTGAATGGGTCTCACTGGGCACAAAGGACTGATAACCCCCACAAGGATCCTGGCAGACAGGTCTGGGGCGAAAGTGGATCTTGTGCACTTCAAAACCACTCTAAGGCATTTTTGGGTATATATACTGCGTCTCTGATCCCACCAGATCAGGCACTTTTGGATCTACCCATGAACTCTGTTAGAGGGACTGTCCGGCTGCCAAAGGACTCATCTGGACTGCTTTGCTGAGAAGGACTGCTGCCCTGCTTGTTGCCCTGCTGCCTGCTGGCCCATGACTCTGCTGGAAGGAATCTGCCTAGATTGGCATGGATTGAGCTTGTCTCCTGTTCTAAAGTCTCAGGGCCACAAAGACTTCACCACAAAGAAGAAAATCCGGTGCATCGGAAAATCCATGCAAACCCTGCAGAAAGCGTCACAGCGCCTGCCTTGCAGCAGAAAAATCACCTCATTGTTTACTGGATTGACGCATCGCCTGCTCCTTCTATCAACGTTTTCAACGCATTGTCTCTGGGCGCCAAAATATCACTGCATCGCAGTGAGGAACCAAGGCTGCACTCCTGGAAATCGATGCATCCCCTTGCAGTGTGGAAAGAAATTATACATTGTCTCTACCGCACTGGAAAATCCGATGCAGCCCCATATTTTGCAACGCATCTCCTCCTCTACTGCCCACGTGCGTCCTAATTTTTGACACACCCCAGGTATTTTTTGCTATAAGGATATAACCACTGATTGTTAAGGATTAAGGGCCTCATTACGAGTTTGGTGGTCCCAGGAGCACCATATTGGTGATCAGACCGCCAACAGGCTGGCAGAGAAGACCGCCATATAATGAATCTGGCGGTATTCCCCATAGAATATAGACAAAGCATGCCGGCACTGCCAGTGCGGTCAGGCCACCACAGACAAATGCTGGGACCAGCAGGCCAGCAGAGACCATGTTTCTGTTGGACCAATAACAAGGTTGCACAACTCCAAGGTTTCCGCTGTGGCCACTCCACCACAGATTCCCAGGTGGAAATAAACTGGATAAAAGGAGAAACTCATCTTCAGGTACCTACCATACTCATCTGGAGCCGCCATGGAACCACATCTAGATGTCATCCCGTAGCTCCTACTCGCTGAAAGACTATAGAATCTGCGCCAACAATGACAACAACAACCTTAAATACACACTGTTGTATATTGTTACATTTTGTACACTAATAAAACATACCATAGGGAAGGGGGTGCAAGGCAAACACTAAAACAGAGCAGTACACTGACATGCACACAACAACAAATACAACCACACATACACAGCACACACACAGCAGCCACCACACACACACATACACACACACTGCACGTCAAAAACACACACGCACAGCAACGCAGCACTGGGCCAGTCTCACAAAATACCATACAGCATAACAACACATCACAACAACACCACAACTGCACAATCAGAAACACATTGCCAATCACTCACAACAGATACTACCCAGAGACACATCACACATACAACACAATGTGAAACCAACAGGAAATGAACACACACAACTACACAATCATACAACTTACCAATCAACACACACGTCACACAAAGCACATTGTACCTGTCATTCCATGCACAATACACACACACTCACACAGTCGAAGCACACAAAGCCACACACCACAACAAATACATGTCAACATGAACACCACACAGTACCTTTCAACAACATGTCTGCTACATACACATACCCATCACACAATACACTCCCTATCCCTGGGGGATAAAAACACTGCACACAGCCTCACATACTGCCCACACAATACATGAAGCACAATTACCTCACACACACAAATACTCACAAACAACCAATGTCAGTCAGGAACAACTCAAACCTAGGAAAGAAAATGCAGGACAAAGATGTAACAAGAGAACCAGCAATTATTTGGTCAGAAAATATATTGTAAAAAAGAAGTTAAAATTCAAATGTCATATGCCAGTCCATAGCCTTCATATTGTGCACCAAAGGCACATAATGGTGCCCCAGCTTGACTCCTGACTGCCATATCCTCCACAGAGAGGGGCATCAAGGGGGCAGACAGGCACCTCAGGGATGATCTAGGGGGTGGTGGTGGTGGTGGGTGTTGGGCTTAGGCTTGGTAGGGGAGGCTTGGGATTTAGCTTGGGGGGGGGTTGTTTTAGGCTTGGGGAAATGTTGAGTCTTCTTGGGAAGGGTAGGCTTCTTGGCAGGAGGAGGGGCATGGGAACTTGCAGGTAGGTAGGGGAGGCCATGGAGTTGTAAGGGATGGCCTTGGGGAGGGAAACAGAATGGTTAGGGCTTTCACAGGAGGAGAGGAGTAGGAAAAATGGCTACCTCACCAAGGAAGGATATCTTACACACATGGGGGGTCATAGCAAAAGTGTTTGGGCGTGGAGGGAGAGGGAGTGGTTGTAAGAGGTGTTGGTGAGGATTCCTTGGGTGCAAGCTCGTTGGAGGTATGCTTGTGGGTGTCTGTTGGGTGAGTGAGTGAGGGAATAGGTGCTAGGGGATGCCGTGTTGAGTGGGTGACTGTCTGTTGGGGTGGTGACTGCAGGCATGGTGGATGTGCTGCATCTAGGCATGTATGTGGTGTCTGTGGGTGTGGTGACTGTGTGGATACTTGAGGGTCTGCTGGCGTGATGTCTGCAAGTAAGATAGGTATAGTGGCTGGATCTGTGAATATTGGTGTGGTATCTACTGGTGTGTCAGTGGTGCTGTCTGTGATGCTGGAGGTGGTGGGGGTATTAGTGAACGCTGTGACTGTTGCTGTGTAAGCATCTGAATGTTGTTTGTGTGTATGCCAGTGGTGTGTCCTGTGGTGCTTTGGTTTGTCTGCGCTACCCTTGGATGTTGAGGTGGATGCATGTCTGACTGTTTGTGTGCTTTGGCTTAGTCTGGGAAGGGGGGTTTGGGACTGTGAAGAGGAAGGTGGATGGGGGATGGAAGACAAAGGGTGACTGGCAGATGTCAATTTGGAGGCCAGAGCCTGAAATGATCCCTGTAGGCCAGCCGGTGCGCCGTGAATGCCCCCCCCAGGTATGCATTCATATATTAGTAGCTGAGTTGCCAGTCGCTGGATGGTATTCACAATGGTTGACTGACCCACAGAGGTAGACCTCAGGAGGTCAATAGCTTCCTCACTGGGGGTAGCAGGGCTTACAGGGGTGGGGCAGAGGTGTCTGCGGCAAAGAAGACACTCACCCTCTTGAGTGATTGTTCATGGCCCACTGGGTGGGGAGCTACAGGGTAATGGTAAGGATGGTAGTGGACAAAGATGGTGCTGGGTTGGTCCCAGATGGGTCTGCCACCACCAGGGAGTGTCCGCTGGAGGAGAATCCCAAGAAAGATTAAGTGGATCCTGTCTCCCTCGTGGCACTCCCCTCGTCCTCTGGCTCACTAGGTCCCTCAGTGTCGGTGTTGTCATGATTGGAGGTCCCATGGCCTGCAGCTTCCCCAATTGGAGATGCCCCATCTCCTTTGCCTGCTGATGCTGATGCTGGAAAACTGAATGTGAGCTAGGGTCATCACATTCTTTACATACCACTTACATTATACCGTACACATCAACAACATTACATTTAGTTATACTACACTCCCAGGTAGATCCAGTTTTGTGCCAACATCATGTCACAACAAGATACAATGTACACATACATAAAAACCTTGTCACACACCAGTTAAGCCACCTATCTCACAAATACAATAACATCATATCAGTAGAGCTATCACACTAACCATTCCATGATAAGCTGACATGAACACATGCTACTGAGTCCCTATCCACAGCAACATAGACAACAAATAACCAAAGTATGGGAAAGAGTGGTGACATTGCTTTCCACATATCACATACACAAAATCTAAACATACCAAAATATTGACCTAATGTTATGTAGGAGGCAACGGACCATATCATATGCTAAACACAAGACAGCATGTTGCACATAACCCATAACCATTTCATGTAACTGAGTTCACAACCTTCACAATGGAAATCAGCAAACATGCAACTACTCAAATTGGCATATACAAATTTGGGGTTTGATAGATTGAGAACATGTCAAAAACACATGTACCATTAGTGATGTAGGTAAGGATGATACATACTTTGTGGACCATGTCATCTAAGTCATTCTCAACCTGTAAAGAACATATTGCACACTTTAAGGGCCTATTTGGCCCTGAGCATTTACCCACACACAAACACAGGTTGTATAACATCTCTTTCAGTGCAATGGACACCTGTCATGTGCTAGGAGGTGACACATAGCTCAATGTAACATACTATCATTCCATCAATAGCCCAATGACCGAGTGGCAACATCACCATCCACACATCAGACATGACTACATCTGTTTGTTCAAAAATAAGAGACACAAACCACATCTGAGGCTACCATGATAGTGACATACACTTTGATGCAAGCCAAATGTCTGAATATACATACCGTTCTAACAACATTTGCATGTGAACTTCCACACCTGCACCACAATGTAGTCAGTGCAACAATAGGTTTCCAAGCACAAATCATTCAAACTATATCCAAAATAGAAAAAGAAGTTATGTTCAAGCTACATTACGAGTGTGATTTTAGAAGGAACCTTACAATGTACTCATGATATTGGCAAAAACCTGTTCTGATTGTAACTGTAAAGAAGAGGTCTTGGACTATTATTCATGTCTACAACACTATGGCTAAGAAAATAGCTGTGTAGCCATTTCTCGTCTGCTGAACATGAACATGTCACTATTATTCATAGCTCTGATATCAATGTATGTGATCCCCATGGTAACCCACATGTTTGGTGTCCACTCAGATGACACATTACAGAGGCCTATGTACATCCCTTACATACCAAAGGAGTTCACCTTTTACCTGCTCAGATAAAGGCCCTCATTACAACCCTAGCGGTCAGTGTTAAAGCGGCGGTAATACTGCCAACAGGCCGTTGGTAGAAAAAATAGAATCATGACCACGGTGAAAACCGCCAACACAGACAGCCACTTTAACACTCTGACCGCCACGGCAGTAGCAACAAACACCGTGGCGGTAACCACCATCAGACAGGAGGGAGTTAATGTACCACCCACCACATCACAACCCACCCATCCACCAGCTTTTCCGGGGCGGTACCAATGCCATCAAAAGCACGGCGGAATCAGTACTTGGAAGGGAAACCACTCACCTCTCGACACTAAACGAAAAACCAGGATGCCATGGAGCCCGAACTACAGGTGTTTTGGATGTTGGTGGATCTTCTCATCTACCAGGAGTACGAACGTCACTGGCAACAACCACAGTGAGTACTGCACCTAGCAGACAGGGGAGAGAGGGAGGAAAAAGAGAGTAACACAAACATGCAACACGCAACACCGCCACCCCCACCGCACCCCCAACACCATACACACAAACACATGCAACAACATTACATATACACCCCGTAACGCTCTGGAAGAACGCAAGGACAAAATGTCAGTGGTGCAGGTGGCAGTGCTTGCGGTGGGGCTTGCAGCGGTGCAGGTGGCGGTGGTGCCCTCAGTGCAGGTGCCAGTGCTGCCAGTGGTGGGGGGAGGACCCAGCCCTCCTCCTGCAGCCTCGGACGGCTGTCCACAGGGGCTGCTGCTGCTGACAGTAGTGGTGCTTGCGGCGGTGCAGGTGGCGGTGCAGGTGGCAGTGCTTGCGGCGGTGATAGCAGTGGGGCTGCTGGCAGTGCTGCCCACGGTGCAGGTGGCGGTGCTGGCGGTTGTGCTGGTACCCACCAGGCCTTCACCTGCAGCCTCAGATGGCTGAAGTGCCTTGTCTACGGTTTTGTGCCCCTTCCTCACCTTAGCAGATGGTGGTGTCACCTTGGGTCTGGCAGCTGGAGTCTTTGAGGTGGCCTTGCTGGGTGGTTGTGACTCCTTCCCCTTGCTGTATGATGTCCCTTTCTTCACCTTGCCAGGTGTGGAAGGGATTTTGCCTTGGCAGGAGTTGGTGGCATACTGGCTGGACGGACGGGTTCCCCCTTCGATCCTCTGACAGCTGCAGGAACCAGAGAGAATGTGGACTTGGTGGCTGAGGTGCTGGGCTGGGTTTTGGCCACCCTGGCACGAAGGAAAGGATGGGGGCGGGGTAGAGAAGAGGTCAATGTTTGCCAGGAAAAGCTTCTTAGGGACACTCGGGCGGGAAGAGGGAGAAGGTCTGGGAGTGGAGGAAGAGGGATTGGTAGTAGGAGGTGTCTGTCTGCTGAGTTTGGGTGCAGGTGCATGGGCTGGATGCTGTTGGGAGGTGGATGGCTGTTGAGTGGGTGGGTGCTTGCGTTTGTGTACTTTGGAAGTAGGGGTCACAGACACACTGGGAGAGGACACAGGGGGCGTGTGCATGGATGTGGGGGTGGTGACTGCCAGTGAGGGGTGTGTAGTGATGGGCGTGCTGGTGATGGAGGTAGTGGATGAGGATGTAGTGCATGCAGGTATAACTGGAGACGCTACTAGGAGGGAGGTGGTCGACGAGGAGGGGAGACACAGTGGAGGCAGTGGATGTTGGTGTGTCTGCATGGGGATGGTGCTTGTGTGAGTGCCTGTGAGATGAAGTGTGGTGCTTGTGTTTGCCTGAGCCACTTTTGGGTGTTGATTTGGGTGAATGCTGGTCTGAAGGTGTCCTTGGGATAGGTTGGGGTTGAGGGAATTGGGACTGGGTAGAGGAAGTTGGAGGGGTGAGGCTAGAGACAGGGACAATGGCTGCCATCAGTGCGGAGGCCAGAGCCTGAAATTCTCTCTGTTGGGCTGCCACGCCAGAGTGAATGCCCTCCAGGTATGCATTTGTTTGTTGCAAATGCCTCTCAACACCCTGGAAGGCATTCAGACTGGTTGACTTCCCAACAGTGAGGGATCTCAGGAGGCGAATAGCCTCCTCACTGAGGGCAGCAGAGCTGACTCGGGCAGGGCCTGAGGTGCCTGTGGCAATGGAAATGCCCACCCGCCTGGGTGAGTGGAAACGGGAAACACAATGAGGGGCTGCTGGGAGGGCGGTGCTGGTAGGTGGGGTGGCAGCTGTACCTGTTGTTGGGCTGGGCACAGAGGTGTCTGCCACCACCAGGGAGCTTCCATCAGAGGAGGAGTCGCTGTCTGTGGTGTACCCTCCTGTTCCCGTCGTGGTGCTCCCCTCACCCTCCATCCCACTGGTGCCCTAACTGTCGGTGCATTCGGCCCTGAGGCCCATGTGGGATGCAGCTCCCTCCATCGCCGGTGCCTCAGCTCCTCCGTCAGAGGATGCTAATGCACACAAGGACAGGGTGACAAAACAAAAAGGGTGGGAGACAGAGGATACTCTTGGTCAATACCAGCAACAACACTACCGTTGGCTTACACATCTCACAGAGAACAGCCCTATGCACTGGTCCATGCACTAACAGTTACAATGCCAGTCACCAGCCCATGGGTAACAATGCCTAACGCCATCAGCTGCACACCTGAAACAAACAGGGCCCTGACCAGTAGTAGAAGCCCACTAACACTATTGGGTTTGGAGTGCTTCAGAGCCTGCCCAACAAGGGACCTACCCTGCCATGTTTGTCCTGGCCTAGGGGCACCCACAGTCCACATCCCCATCCATGTAAAATCTTAACGTGCACTAAGTAATGAATCTGAATTTATACTCACACCCTTGTGGCTACTGTGATGCCCTCAAGCGCCCATCTAACTCCGGATAGGTCACAGCCAGGATGCAGGTCATCAGGGGGGTCAAGGTACGATGGGCACCCCTTCCTCGTTGGGAGGCCAGCCCTAGCAGGCCTCCGCCATCTTCCTTGCCCAGCGGCGCAGGTCCTCCCACCGTTTGCGCAGTGGGTGCTTCGCCTGTCAAAGACCCCCAGGGTCTGCACCTCCTTGGTGATAGCATGCCAAATATCCTTCATCTGATGGGTGCTGACCTGCAGGAAAAAGACAGCAGAAAAGGGAATTAGTTAACCATCCGTACCATCACACTCATGGCCCACCATATCCCTCCCATCTCCTTACGCACATACATTGACCACCGTACATGCAGCACTGTGGTCAGGATGCCTCAGCCCCCCATACATCTGGCTTACATACACAGCACTCCATACATTCATGGGCCATGCATCATGCTCTCAGTGTACTCACCTGTTTGTCTGGAGGACCGTAGAGTAGCATGTACTGTGGGAGGACCCGATACACCAGTTTGTCCAACTCCTCTGTGGTGAAAGCAGGGGCCCTTTCCCCAGGCACATGAGCCATTGTTGCTTCCAGACTGAGGTCACAGCAGCACTTGCAGTGTAGGTCCTCTCCTGTTGAAGGTCAGGTATCAAGTGAGTGAACAGATATAAAATGGCAGTCACGTCCGTGTCGGTGCGTACAGTCACCACTGGCATACCTCGTCATTGGCTCCTGGAACCCATAGGGCCCAATGATAACCAATGCTAAATTGTGTGGGGGTGTTCAACCGCCTACTGCGACGCTGCACAACGCCAGCACAGTTACCTCATTTCCCCTTGTCCCTCCTTACAGGTCAGGCACCCGCCATTTCAAGGTGGCACATGGCATGGCACCTAACTGTGTCACAGTACATTTTGGACAAAGTACGCCACACACGGATTTACTCACATTACAGCAAAAACACGTGTGCAACCTATGTGGTACATGACCCTCTGCTCACTATTCTCCTCCGTAGGGCACATCCGCTGGGGCAGATGATGAGATGGCATCATCTTCCTGTGTACAGATCCCTGGTGGATCTGTTGACAATGGAAGACAGACACATCATTATCACCTACAGACTTGATTGTGCCACAATCCAAGAACTATGAGCCCAATTGGAGCCAGACCTGATGTCAGCTATCCGCCATCCCACAGGAATCCCCCCTCTAGTGCAGGTCCTGTCAGTGCTCCATTTCCTGGCAAGCGGCTCCTTTCAAACTACAGTTGTCAAGGCATCAGGGATGTCTCAGCCAATGTTTTCTAACTTGTTGACCACAGTGTTGTCAGCCCTGCTGAAACACATGCGCACCTACATCCTATTCCTACAGGTTGAGGAATTGCCCACAGTGAAAGCTGACTTCTATGCCCTGGGACATATCCCCAACATAATTGGTGCCATTGATGGTACACATGTGGCATTTGTCCCCCCCCTGCAGAAATGAACAGGTGTACAGAAATCTAAAAATCTACCATTCTATGAATGTGCAGATGGTGTGTTTGGCAGACCAGTACATCTCTCATGTGAATGCAAAGTATCCTGGCTCTGTGCATGATGCTTATATTTTGAGGAATAGCAGCATCACTTATGTGATGGGGCAACTCCAGAGGCACCGGGTGTGGCTAATAGGTGAGCCAAAGGTCCCCACACAGTATGAATAGGTGTCTGGGTATGGGGTAGTCACTAAGGGTTAGCGTGTGTCTAACAGATTTCCCTCGACATTTGCAGGTGACTCCAGCCTCTCATGGCCACTGACCCCAGTGAGGAATGCTAGGACAAGGGCACGCTACAATGATGCACATGGGCGAACTAGGCATATTATTGAGCGGACTTTAGGCCTCCTGAAGGCCAGATTCCAGTGCCTCCATCTAACAGGTGGCTTCCCATACTACTCACTGAAGAAGGTGTGCCAGATAATCGTGGAATGCTGCATGCTGCACAACCTGGCTTTGCAATGCCAGGTGCATTTTCTGCCGGAGGATGGGCCTGATGATGGTATTGTGGCAGCTGTGGAGCCTGTGAACAGTGAGGAAGAGGAGGCAGAGGAAGAAGATATTGACAACCAAAACAACATCATCATGCAGTACTTCCACTGAGACACAGGTAAGAGACTGGCACTGCTCATCTCATATCTGACTACTGTAGGACATTGTATAAGTCAGCCTCTTAACCTCTGTCTATAAACACTGACAGTTCACTTTGGCTTTCCATTTCACAGATCTGGGTACCTCATTCTGCCTTCTGCTATATTTACTGCTGCCCAACAACGGTCATACATTGGTATGTGTAAATGAACATTTGCATTAATATTTGTGGATGAAGTTGTAATTATACATTTGTGAAAGTACAGACTGACTCCAGATTGGTTTGTGATTCAGGGGTGTTTATTTATGGGCTAATATGTATAGGGGTATGTGGAAGGGGCTGGGGTGATGTTGGAGGAAGGTCCATAGTAGAGTCCAGTCTCTCAGTATCACAGGTGCTTTGTCCAATGGGGCATAGGAGGTGGAGCAATGTCAGTTAAAGGTGGACAAGGTGACAGAGTGGGACAGAAGGATGACAATCAGGAGAGTCTTATTTCCTGGCAGGGGTCTTGGCAATGTTCTCTGTCTTCTGCCTGGATCGCATGGACCTTTTGCAGGGTGGTCCTCCTTCTGCAGGGGGTGAGGTGCTGGTGGCCTGTTGGTCCTGTGGCGGGACCTCCTGTCCGCTACTGAAGGCGGACGTGGAGGGCTGTTCATCGTTCAGGCTGGTGTCAGGGGCCCGGTGGTATGCCACTGTCTCCCTCATGGTGTTGGCCATGTCTGCCAGCACCCCTGCAATGGTGACCAGGGTGGTGTTAATGGACTTCAAGTCCTCCCTGATCCCCAGGTACTGTCCCTCCTGCAGCCGCTGGGTCTCCTGAAACTTGGCCAGTACCGTGCCCATGGTCTCCTGGGAATGGTGGTATGCTCCCATGATATTTGATAGTGCCTCGTGGAGAGTCGGTTTCCTGGGCCTGTCCTCCCCCTGTCGCACGGCAGCACTCCCAGTTTCCCTGTTATACTGTGCCTCTGTCCCCTGAACCATGTGCCCACTGCCACTGACCCCAGGTCCCTGATTTCCTTGGGTTAGTGGGTTTGCCTGGGGTCCCTGTAGTGGTGGACACACTGCTGATTGACATGTCCTCGGGACAGTGGCATGGGCCTGCTGGGTGGGTGCTGTGGTGGTGTTTCCTGACGGGAGGATCTGTGGTGGGTTGGGACTGTGGCAGGGGAACCGACTGTCCAGAGGTCCCTGATGGGCTGGGCTGGTCATCTTGATCCTGCTGTCGTCACTGTGGGGGGACTGGATATGGCTGGCACCTCCTGTCCAGTTATGTTGTGTAGGGGTCCTGTTGGGGTGTAAATGCATTGTTATTATATCTGAGTGTGCCATCTTGTGCAATGGGTGTGTTTCCCTCTAATACTGTGCTTGCAATATCACCTTGGCCCTTGTGTGAGTGGTGATTGTATGCCCTCAGTGAGTCTCTCCCTTGGACATGTTTTGGTGATGGTGGTCCATGCAGGTCTGTGATGGGTGTCCATGCATTGCTGTAACATACAGGGCTTGGTACTGGGATGGGTGGGTTGTGATAGTGGGGTATGTGTGAGGTGGTGGAGTGAGGGTGTGAGGGTAGGGGTAGGTGTTTGTGGTGGCATGCAGGTAGGGTAGTAAAGATTTGCCTTACCAGAGGCCAGTCCTCCTCCTACTCCTGCAAGGCCCTCATGGTGCATTATTGCCAAGACTTGTCCTCCCATGTTATTAGTTGTGGGGGAGGAGGTGGGGGTCCACTGCCAGTCCTCTGTACGGCTACCTGGTGTCTGGATACCACGAACGTACCTTCCTCTGTAGGTCGTTCCACCTCTTCCTGATGTCATCCCGTGTTCTTGGATGCTGTCCCACTGTGTTGACCCTGTCGACAATTCTCCGCCATAGCTCCATCTTCCTTGCAATGGATGTCTGCTGCACCTGTGATCCGAATAGTTGTGGCTCTACCCTGATGATTTCCTTCACCATGACCCTGAGCTCCTCCTCAGAAAACCTGGGGTGTCTTTGAAGTGCCATGATGTGGTGTGAGTGATGTGTGAGGTGATGTGTGGGGTGATGCTTTGGTGTGTGTGGTATTTTGTGCGTGGATGGTGTATGAGTGATGGTGTTGTGTGCCTCTGGATGCTGGTGTGGTCTTTGCTTTTCTGTCTCTGTGCTTCTTAAAAACTTTTCGTTGTAAGAGGTTGTGGGTAATGTGGGTGTGTGTTTTATATTGGATTGGGTGTGTGGGTATGGTGTGTGTATGTGTTTTGGGTGTGTGTATTTTGAATTGCCCAATGTGGTTGTGTTTTATAAATGTGTGTGTATTTTGAGCGCAGCGGTGTGTACCGCCAATGGTTTACCGAGGTTGAATGACCGCTGCGTTGATTCGTGGGTCATGATAGTGTGGGTGTATTCCTGTTGGCGTAACGGTGTGGGTTTTGGTACCGCCAATTTATCACTGACCTTTGGTGTGGCAGACTTGTGTGGGTGTCTGTATTGTGGAGGATTTCTAAGTGTGGGTCATAATACCCGTAGCGGATTTCCGCCGTGGACACTGTATGTTGCCGGCCGTCTGCACAGCGGTCACCGGACTTTACCCCCAGGGTTGTAATGAGGACCATAGTCTAAGTTTTATTCAATGCACAATCAGAGTTACATTTGTCTATATGAATTGGCTGTGTTATATAAATGTATCAATATGGCCTATACCTTATCTTTGTCTTTTACAGAATTCATATTGACTTTTTGGCTCATCCTCATTTGGCAATACCGGACAGTGTCACAAGCAGATGGGATTTGCAGAGTGACATGTGAAGTAAGCAAGGATCGAACCATGTACTGTCAGGCATGAGATTTGTGGTGTGTGAGTTCTATGAACCAACTGTCAGGAAAGTGGGATGGTAGTGTCCTATTCCACACTAAAGACCTGTTTGGTATTGCAGGTGGGGCCAATGATGCCATGTGTGTGTTCATGTGTCTCAGACACATGTCATAATGTGGTATTCATACCCTCTAACACCATGATGGTTTGTGTTGGATGAGAAATAAAATGTCTGTACCTGTAAGTGTGTTTACTCTTTACAGACCAAAGTGCATGTGTCTGAAGACTGCCATAGCTGGATGAAAAGCCTACAGGTACCTGACCATGGTAAGTGGAAGGTTCCTTGACATTGATACTGACTTCTAGTTGTTACATGAGGTCTGGTAATTTAGGAGTTATGGTATGGGAATGTGATAAAGCTTTAGCTGATAATACATTGAAGTTGTTTGCCTCCTGGGATAGTGATAGACTGACATGTCCCTACCTTCAATAGTCTGTGGTTTGGGAGTGTATGACACCTATGATGATACACTGAAGTTCTCTGTGTGATAATTGTCATCCTCCCAATCTAAATGTAGGAAAGTGCAATACAAGTGATTTGAGCAATATCTATTATAAATAGTCAATGCAATATCTAGCCTGGTTATACAGAACATGTGTGATGAACATAACAGGGTTTACACTTGAGAGAAACAATTTTGTGCAAGGGTTGTTATACATGACAGTTGTATATGGTTGATAAAAAAACTAACACAGGAAATGTAGTTAAGTGGTATTTATTGGGGAGTGCACAGCTGATTGAGTGCAATTTAACACAAATAACGCAAAGTAAATAGTGAATGGTTCAGTCATCGTGGATGAAATCATCAGGGTAGCTGCTACACTATTTGGAAACATAAGTCCAGTATCCTTGTACCATAGCAAAATGGAGTTAGGTCAACAGGGTGTATCTGTACCACACAAGGGGAACCAATCAGTAGAGGTTCACTTCCTGGCAGCAGTTTTGGTCTTGGCATCTGCTCCTCCAAGAAGTTTGGGTGGATGTCCACATTTGTGAGGGGTTCTTCAGCTACAGAGATTGGGGTGTCTGAGGCACATTCTTCCCCTGGCAGGGCCTCTATTCCACTAGCTGCCACAGATGCAGAAGGGCCTGATGTTTCATTGCTAGTGCAAGAGGCCAGCTGTTGGGTACTAAACCTACTGAAGGTGGTATCCAGGTCTCTCAGCACCCCAACAATGGAAGCCAGGTGGGCATTTTGGGCCTGCCACTGCTGCATGACTTCCTAGTGGTTGTCCCTCTGCACTTGTTTGATCTCCCCCATCATGGTCAGTACCTGGCCCACCATGCTTTAGGATTGTTGGTAAGTTCCCAAGACTTGGGAGATTGTTCCCTGGTCAGTTGTGTCCCTTGGAGCCTCAATCCTCTGGTCCACACCATCCCTCCCACGCACCCCTGGTACAGTTAATCCACTTCCACCGGTGATAGGTCCATCATTGTCTGTGTTTAAGACAGGAAACTCAGATACATGTACTGGGGGGCACACAATGGAAGATACTGGCCCTGGGACACAGGTTTGGGGGTGAATGGTTGCCTGTGACGTACATGCAACAGGGCTGGGATGTGTTGAGGTGGGCAGGGTGAGGCTCACAGGTGTTGACTGACCAGGTGTCCATGATGGGCCTGCTTCGTCCTCATTGTTCAAACATCCAGGTTTGTTGTCCTCACTGGGCACTTCATCCAGAGGGGTAGTGTCAATGGCTGTTGTCCTATCCATGGTGTGGATGGCAAGGTTACCTGTAGCAGAAGCGGGAACACACAGTTGCTGAAAGCTGAGCAACAAGCGATATTTAAGTTTGACCACTAGACATACTATGTGACATGCACATAAAGCCCTTACATGATCCTCTGATATGACAATGACAGATGCTTCAAAATATGGTTTAGAGCTATGTGGGGCACAGAGATTTCCAATAACATACACCATGTTCCAAGCTCTTGGAGTACCTTGGTGGATACATGACTGTTGATTGACTTGTCTGAGTAAAGACATGAAACTGTACAGTTATCTCCTAGTAAGGCACATGGCATAATTGAGGCAAGTAACAGCTACACAATGTTTACAGGTTACAGAGCTAGCTAACCATTTAAACTGGGCCTTTGTATGAGTGTACAACAAGTACATCAAGCTTCCTATATAGTTTCCCCCATCCCAGTGAGTACATGACATTATTTGGCTGGTACTTTCAAAGGCCAATTAAGTTGGGAACACAGCTGTAGCTGTGTTTTGCTTGTAATAGTACTGGTAGTGGGCCATAACATTGCTGTCATTGTCAAAGACTGTTCAATTGGGTAGCACTCAGGTGGGTTCTATTGATTATCAGCTTAGCAATCAAGGCAATTTCACTTGAAGTACACTGTTCTGCTTTTCTTACAGTTAGAACAGTGCCTGCTTCTGAGTTGTAGTGCTGTAAGTGTTTTGCTTTCCTTCTCTTATCTTATGACCGAGCTTTCAAAACGTCTCTGGAATGCACTTCTTAGTTTAAAGAAGACATTTATTCTTATTATTACTTCACCACGAGGTTCCTGAAAGACGAGATTAGGTGATGGAAGCACACATTTAAAAGTAGTCCCAGCAATTAAAGCAAAATATATCAAAGTACTTCTCAATTGCAATGTACACAGCAAATACATGTGATTATATTATAGCATAACTTCAAAGCAAAGAATAAAAGTCAAAATTGCATCACTGTAGGCCTTTTACTGCTTGTCATCTTTCTCCTATCTTCAAGTTGATGACTCCGGTTCAACTGAGAGAAAGAGACTTTCCACCCAAACTGGAGCCAGGCAGCTGACGTCCGCTCCTGACTGAAGTCCTGGAAGATCTCCCCTCGCTGCTGCCCAGGGCCACCGTAAAAAAGGCTTGGCCCCTTCCTCTCAGACCCGGGAAAATAAAACAAGCCATTGGTGATTGGCCAGATCTCCTAAGCCTCTCCTCTTCCCAAGGCTGAGTAGAAAGGAAAACACCAAATATACGCTTTCTTATCACGTTAGGGTTCGTGTGAATTCAATCTGAAAAACGCAGCTTGGTCAACTATGTGCAAAAACACAGCTTGGAAAAACACAGCTCATCTGCAATGTCTCAACTGCAATGTCTAACTCCACTTTAAAGCCAATAGGCAGCTAAACTGAATACAAAATGTAATGTCTAATGCCATGTTAAAGCCAATAGGCAGCTAAACTGAATACCAAACGTAATGTCTAATGCCACTTTAAAGCCAATAGGCAGCTAAACTGAATACAGAATGTAATGTGCTACTGGTGAACATTTAGCAACTAATATGTGCAGTGGTGAAACACAAAGTCATTGGTCAAACACAATTAACGGCATAACAGTCAGTCCCTGTACTTCACATTCCATACACAAATACTGTTGCCCCAGGTGAGTTTACTTGACACATGGCATGCCAGAGAGGGGTATTTAGACATTTGGACACAGGAGTGGTGGGTGATTTGGTCATTGAGGTGGGGACAGGTGATCAGTGAACATGCAAGACAAAACTGTTTGGGCCTCACGTGACTCCACTCCCCCAGGTATTCATGTCAGGTCCTCAAGATGCTGGATGCCCAAGACCTTCTCCTTCCATGATGTAAATTGTGGGAGAGGAGGTGGGGTCTATCCCCAGTCTTGTGGACCACCAGCTGGTACCTGGTGGCCATGGAACGGACCTTCCCCCTGTGGTCATTCCAGCTCTTCCCAATGCCTTCCCTTGTGTGTGGGTAGCTGCCTACAGAATTCATCCCATTGACTATCCTTTGCCACAACTCCATTTTCCTGGCTATTGATGTTTGCTGGACCTGTGCTTCAAAATAGTATGGCTCTATTCTGACAATTTCATCCACCATGACCCTCAACTCATCATCAGTGAAACATGGATGTTTTTGTGTTGACATGGTAGTGGTGGATGAGTCAGTGACGTTGTGAGAATTGTGAGGAAAACAGAATAGGTGACGAGGTGTGGAAGCTGTAATGTGAGTAGGTGATGTTTGGTGTGTATTGTGTGGGGTACTAAAATGCGTGTTGCATGTGTTCGGTAAGTAGGGGATGAGTGCAGAGTGAAATGTGTAGGGGTGCCTAGTGTGTGCTTTGGTACATTTAGATTTTCTCTGGCTGTGCGTGGTGTTCTGCTTGCAAAGAACTATTGGGTGTGAAGGGGTGTATTATATAGTGCAGTTTGTAGGTGATCCGGGTGTGTTGATGTGTGTCAGTTGTGGGGTTTTCAAAATATCCAATGTGGTGTTGTGTTTAACTGATGTGACTTCCGACCGCTACAATTGGCACAGCCAATGGTTTTCCACCATGGTAGAAATGCTCTCATAAGTTGTGGTTCGCAATATGACCTGAGGTTTTTTGGCAGGCTGGCGGTGTGTTGGTGGTCAGATTGCCTCTTTCCCACCCTGCAGTATCCTGGCGGTTTTGGAAATTTGACTGGATTTTGGCTGTGTGACTCTTAATACGGCAGTTCAATCACCACCAACATGGTGGTCTTTTAGTTGGCGCCACCGCGGCAGTCATACAAAAAGACCACCAAACTCAGAATGAGGCCCTAAGACTCATTTAAACCTTTAAAAGTGATTTCTTGACTTGTGCATTTTGGAATTTTGTTCTTTTGATCTTATTTTATTTAGCTAAATATTATCTATTTTTTTCTAAACTGGCCTGGAGTACTTTTTGTGATGTTTTCACTGTGTTACTGCATGAGTTATTGCACAAATATTTTACACATTGCCTTCTAAGTAAAGCCTGCTTGCTCTGTGCCAAGCTATCATAGAGAAAGCACAAGATAATTTGGATTGTGTCGTGACTCAGCCTGAATAGGATTGTGGCCCCTACTTAGACAAGGCTGTGAACCTCTGCCAACTAGAGATGCAATTTCTAACACTTATTTTTGAGGGTGTATCACATTTGCCATTAACCACACCAACCAACTAAATCACAACAATACTCTCACTCCTATATATAAGTAAGACACTACCAAATGTACTACCATATATGAGATCTGGTACGTGTTTATTCATCCATTGTTTTCATTAATTTGTTTATCTGTTTAAAAAAAAAATATTTACCCAACTTAATTGGAAAACACACTTTGTATTCTATTTCACATTTGTGACACACTTGATGGTATTTTCCCAGTGTGTTTCAGGATCACCAACATGTTTCTAATGGGAGAGTGTTCAATGTTCGAAAACAAATACTCTTTTTAATTAATGTAACTGCAGAAAGTATTTTTTCACCATTATTTTTTAATCACACCTTATAAGACTATAATATCTTGTATCCATGTTCTCAGTTCTCCTCCTCACTTGACGCCAGATTCCACACTTGTGGCCACTTAACATTCTTGCCATAATTTGTCACCGTAAAGCTGAAGGTCTTTCAATTCCTCTTCTCATCCCTGCAAAGTATTCTCTTATGTCTATAGTACTTTCTGTCTATAATTATTAATTATTTTATTTCAACAACCATTTCTATACAACTATTGAATAAAAAAAGAAAAATACCATTTATCATTCCTGTCCTCTGGAAAGATTATCTGTAGATGTTCTATCCACTAACTCGCTCTCTGCAATAACAGTAAAAGCACCTTCTTATGAGCTTAAAATATGAGTTGCCACATGTTTCACCTTCGTTTGTTTTCTATCTGTATTGCATACGTGAGATTATATTCATTAATCTTTATTTTAATTTGACATGATTATTAGCCCACATATCCTTTGTCATCAAAACATTTCAAATAATAAACGTTTTTGGTATTGTATGTGGTAACTTTATTGAAATGACTATCCTTCCTATTTTTAGGATGTTTTTATTACTGATCCTTCCATGATATTATTAGAATAACATTGTTTTACGTCCTCACTCTTTTCACAGCTATGTTGTAAGATTTATTCAAGATTTGAGCCAGCTATTCATTCCATTATACACCACATGATCTGCAGAAAGAAATATAATTATTGTGTGTGAAGAAGCTATTCCGATGAGCCTGTTCATAATAAAATTTCTTTAAATCCTGAACATTTCTAATTGTTTATTAAATACTGCAACTCTATTGACATCTCAGACCTACAAGTGAACAGTCGTCAGATTCAAATAAAAGAGTAATATACTTGCTCCTTGTTCAGTACTCAATTAATTGTTTGTATCCCAAAAGAATCATCAAGATAGCACTTACCTCCAGCATTTTGGTGAAAAGTGTTTACTAGATTTGCATTACATCCAATCAGAATGCTTGAAGTTTGCACTGATTAATAAACATATGGGTATATTCTTCCCTTTCTGCTTTTCAAATTGGATATCTCACTAGGGAATCTTAGCCTAGGTTGGAAAGTCTCTTTGAAGATACGTATAGCAGAAGAACTTTGAAATAATGATACCTTTTATTGTAGCTCAGAGTAATATTTTCTACAAACAATATTTATTGATACTTGAACATCATGCATCCAGTGTGCTCTGATTTTTATTCTTTGAAAGGAAGTAATAACTGGCTATAACTTCATGATCTTCCTGTTTATTCCTACACTGTGGTTAACTTGATAGTCAAGTGCTGAGCGATGCATGAAAGTGTCCCCTGGTTTAATATCTTTTAGTCATTTGATTAGTTGGTAGTATTAACATCAAGATATGTTTGTCTGTAATAACAAGTAAACCGTCCCAAGTTTTTAATATTACCCATTTCTAGGAAGTCATCTACAGGGTTGATGTTGGTAATTGAAAGATATATACTTAATTTGTCTTTCGAACAAGGGAGGGTGTCTGGTGAATCCCACAAGTATTCATATATTGTTATAAGCCATAGTATTGAATTCTTACATATCTTCTTATCTCCTGCAGAAATCCTTAAACGGGTTGAAACTCTTTCACTTTGAGTTTTTCAATAAACATATGGGTTTGTATTTGCTCACATGTGTATTTACTACTACACCTAGATGTAACACTGCATGTTTTTGTTATTCAACATTTCCTATTGTACATTTTACTGATGTATAGATCTATATGCCTCCACCCCCTCACATAAGGGGATAAAGCCTCCTATGACAGAAGTTATGAGTGGAAACTCACTATTAGTAGTTTTGCATACACAGGTATACATTTGCATCACAGTGGTGGAGATCAAATGAGAAGGCAAATAACACTTATAGCAACTGATGTTACATTAATTAATTATTTCAACACTTAAATTATATTTAAATTATAATATTTATGTTAATATAAATTGTAATATTAAATTATATTACATATATATAATGTAAATATAATATAATTGTTGAAATAATTAATTAATTAAAAATTAGTTCCTATAAGTGCTATGGGGCTTTCTCCATTGATTTCTGTGGGAGTTTGTCGCAGTGCCTGTGAGTGGCGATTTGAGGTGCTTCACTCACTCCAAGGCTAGCAAGGAGTACAGTTATATCTGTTTTGATATCTTAGGCATTGAGTAACTTTAGAAGACTAATTTGTGAGTAGCAGTCAAAACCGAGGAGGGTTGCTCAGAGCTGATTAACCTGAAATCTTGACCTATCAGCAACGATGCACAGATGAGTGTCCTTTTACGCCTCTCCATGTTCAGTGAGGTGATTGAGGAACCCACAATCACAAAGACCATGAAGGGTAATGGGGAAAGGGACAAAGTAACAAATGTGGCTAACCACTACCACAAGGTTCTCAACTCATAATTGCAGGGCTTTTAGCTTCAATGTTCATCGTATACTGTTGCTAAAGAGAGGAACGTTAGCCATGCATCGTCATACACAATTGTTAATATGCTCTTTTTCTACCAGGCACACCGCTTGTATACACTGTTCATACAAAACAGATTCAACTTATATCCATGTATCATTATTCGATCATTATGTATGCTTTTTCAACCATGTAGTTTTGTTCAACCATGCACTCTGCTCATATTCATACACAAGGTTCATGTAAACTTGTTCGTTGTGGACTAAGTGTGGAAACAAATTCTGAGATAATCATTGGTTAGAGCAATCTATGGAACCCACCAAATCTCAGTCACTGATGCAAGAAAGTCTTAAGTCTTTAAGCTTGTACTGAATTTTAGACTTTTACAGTATCTCATTCTTTACTGATTTCAGTCTTTCTGAGGCCTCACAAAGTTCTTTATATGTCTGAAACTATTCAGATATGTCAACTTTTTTTTCATTCCGATTCTGGTTCTTGGGGCCATAAAGTCAAGTATTCCTCTGATAAGCACACAAACATGTCAGGTAAGTCTTTCACTTACATCTTGTTTTGCTTGTTTTAGATTGGGTGAAGTCTTAGGCCCTCATTATGACTTCAGCGGACGGAAACGCCTGCCCGCCAAAGCCGTGCGGTCAGAAAGGCGCCATTGCGGTGACCTGACCGCAAGGACTATTAAGATTTTCCCTCTGGGTCAGAGGACGGAAACAGAGTTTCCACCCACCGGCCCAGCGGGAAACAGCCCACAACATTGACGCTGGATCATAATAGAGCCAGCGGCAATGTTGTGGTGTGTCAGGTGCAGCAGCACCCATCACACTTTTCACTGTTGTAAGTAATGGGGTCTTTGGTTGGCAGTTAGGTTAGCCCTTGTCCAAGCAAGGACCCTCACTCTAGTCAGGGTAAAGGAGAATCACCCTCAGCTAACCCCCGCTCACCCCATTGGTAGCTTGGCATGAGCAGGCATGATTAACTTCAGAAACAAGGTGTGAAGTATTAGTACCAACACAGACAGTAACCCAGTGAACCAACCAGAAAAGGACACAACCCAGGTTTAGAAAAAAAAGGTAATATTTATCTAAGCCAAACAAGACCAAACAATGAAAATTCGACATACACAAGTCAAGTTATGCATTTAAAAAGAAAAAGAGTCTTTTATCCTTTGCGTTTTGGAAGTTAACCCCCCCAAGGTAGGGACAATGGTGCCATACCCCTTGACAAACTCCTATAGTATCCATTGAGGCCTAAAAAGGCTCTCACCTGAGTCTGGTTCTTGGAGGGCTCCTAAGCCATAATGTTTTACATTTTTGGCTATAGGGGTGCCACCTGGCCACTTCCCACCTGGTGTCGTAAGTACAACACAGCCCTATTTGGGACTTGCTTGCCTTAATAGTGAGGCCTGCCTTCTGCAGGGCCTCCAACACTTTACAGAGGTGTTGCAAGTGTTCCTCCCATGTGGAACTACAGACAGCAATGCCATCCAGGTAGGCAGTAATTAAATCATCCAGTCCAGCCAACATCTGGTTGACCAGCCTCTGAAAAGTGGCAGGGGCATTCTTCATCCCAAAGGGCATCACCCTAAACTGGTAATGCTCATCTGGTGTGGAGAATGCAGACCTCTCCTTAGACACCTCAGTCGGGGTGATCTGCCAATCCCCAGAGGTACGATCCAATGTACTTATGTACTTGACAGCTCCTAACCAGTCAATGAGCTCATCAGCTCGGGGATGGAGTGTGTGTCATTATTAGTGACCGCATTGAGTCCCCGGTAATCGACAGACAACCGGAGTTCTGGAGTGGCACCAGGAGCAGCAGGCTTTGGGACCAAAACCACAGGGCTGCCCCAAGGGCTGCTGGAAAACTCAATAACCCCCAATGCTAAAATTTTAGAAACTTTGGCCCGCATTATGATATTGGTTTAAATCCCGGTTACTGCTGCGGTGACGGCCTCCAACATACTGCAGCGGTGGCGAATATTCGTTCACCCTATTATGACATGCACACACCAAACCGTCAGAATACAGCCACATATACAAATCCACCAGCCTAAAGGTCAGTGATGCCCATATCGTTACACCAACAAAACAACGCCCACCACATTATGACCCACAAATCACCAGGGTGGACATTCAATGGCGGTAAATCATTGGAGGTACATACCGCTGCGCTCAGAATGGACATCCACATACAACACAACACTACATTGGTTAATGCTAAAAACACACACCTGACACTCATACACACACCACACACACCCATCCACAGTACTATAAAACACACACCCACGTTACCCACAACCCTTTAGAAACAACAGTTACTGCCAGGAGACTGACACAAACAGCACAGAGACAATTAGAAACACACACCACTTACGCCCATACATCCCTCACACACCCCACATCACATACCCCACCACATTACTCAATACACTCTCACCAACACACACCACACAACACCCATATCCCCACAAAGACACCCCCGTTTCACTGATGAGGATTTAAGGGTCATTGTGGAGGAAATTGTCAGGGTAGAGCCACTTCTGTTTGGAGCATAGGTACAGCAGATATCCATTGCAAGGAAGATGGAGCTATGTCGGAGAATCGTGGACAGGGTTAACGCTTTGGGACAGCACCCAAGAACAATGGAGGACATCAGGAAGAGGTGGAATGACCTATGGAGAAGGTACGTTCCATTGCAGTAAGGCACCAGCTCGTCATACAGAGGACTGGCGGTGGACCCCCACCTCCTCCCCCACAGCTCACAGCATGGGAGGAGCAAGTCTTGGCAATACTGCATCCTGCGGGCCTGGCAGGAGTAGCCGGAGGACAGGGCACTGTTAAGTCAATATTTACTACTTCACAACCATACCTGCATGCCATCACACCCCCTCACCCTCACTCCCATCACTCCACTACATCCCACACACGGCACCTACACATATGACTAACCCCAGTGCCAAGCCCTGCATGCAGTACCAATGCATGGACACCCATCACCAAAGCATGCACAGCATGGGGGAACTAACAATCACACAATATATCACCTTACACAAGCAAAAGGTAGCAGGGCAACATAAACAATAGAGGGGAAGCCAGGGATGAACAATATGTCACAGACATGAAGCATAACATATCACTTACATCCCCACAGGTGCCCCATCCAATGTCAGCGGAGAGGAGGTGCCAATACAAACAAGTTCCCCAACAGAAGATGCCCCCAGTGATGGCAGTAACTCTGGGCTACAGGATCTGGACCAACAACCTGGCCCATCAGGGACCACTGGACAGCCAGTCACCCATGCCTACTCACAGTCCACCACAGCGCCTCCCACATCAGTATCCAACACCACAGCACCCACCCAGCCTACCCACACCTCTGTTCCCAGGACACGTCAATCAGCAGTGTGCCCACATGTACTGGGACTGAAGTCCACACCTCATACCCAAGACAATCAGGGACCTGGGGTCAGTGGCAGTTGGCACACCATTCAGTGGACAGAGGCACATGCCAACAGGGACACTGGGTAGACCGTTGTGTACCAGGGGGAGGACAAGACCAGGGAACCAACTCTCCAAGAGGCACTCTCCGAGATCCTGGGAGCCTACCAACATTCCCAGGACACGATGGGCCAGATCCTTGACAACATGTAGGAGAACAGGCGGCTGCAGAGGGGATAGTATCAGGGGATCAGGAAGGATTTGCAGGTCATTAACACCACCCTGATCTCCATAGGAGGGGTACTGGGAGGCATGGCCAAGATCATGAAGGAATGGACAGCACACCAGCGGGCCACTACCACTACCACTAGCCAGTCCATTGACCAGCCCTCCACTTCCACTGCAGCTAGTGGGCAGGAGGCCCCACCACAGAATCCACAGGCCACCAGCACCCCTTCCGCTGAAGAAGGTGAACCACCCTGCAAACGTCCCCTGCAAACCAGAGAGAAGCTAGGGACATTTGCCAAGACCACCGCCAGGAAATTAGACTCTGCTGACTGTCCCCCTTGCGTCCCACCCTGTTACCTTGTCCACTTTAAACTGCCTTTGCTTCCCTTCCCATGGCCCCTTGGACACTGGAACTGTGCTACAAACAGACTGGAAGAATACCCTGGACCTTCCTCCATCATCACCCCATTCCATTGCACTTTTTTCTCAGTTTCATACCACTACAATAAATACCCTTGAACACAACATGACTACTAGTATTTTCTGTTTTGAAAATGTGCATGTATGGAAAAAGTCACATCTTGTGCAAATGATCTGAACACTATGAGAGCATAGAAATAAGGACCTGTAGCTGTCTGTAGTCAGCACATCAATACACAGTTATTATATCACCAACATCTGTAAAATGACAAGCCATAGGTGACAATAAGTTAAGATGAAAAGAAAGTTAGTGGCATCATGCTACAGCCACATAGAATACACCAATAGTCATAGGAATGGTCAGTTGTACTGTCACACCTGTGTGTCATTGGAAGTATTGATGAATAACTGATGTTCTGTAGTCCTCATCCTCATCCTCAGCCGCTTCATCTGCTGCCACAGTCTGAGGCCAGGTTGTGTAACATGCAGCATGCCACTACTATCTGGCAGACCTTCTCAGGTGAGTAGCACAGAGAGCCACCTGTCAGATGGAGGCACCTGAACATGGCCTTCAGGAGGCCAACGGTCCTCTCGATAATCCTTCTGGTTTGTCCATGTGCCTCATTATAACGTTCCTCTGTCACTGTCCAGGCATTCCCTTCAGGGGTCAGCAACCAAGATAGGTATGGGTAGCCAGAGTCACCTGCAAGTATAAAGGGATAACATTTAGCCTCACACAATGATTTGGAGTTGACGCCTGAAGGCATACACTAACATACAGAGGGTGGGGGGCAAGGCTCACCTATTAGACACACCCTGTGCCTCTGTGGTTGGGTCATAACATTTGGGATGCTGCTATTCTTCAAAACAAAGGCATCATGCATCAACCCAGGATACTTAGCAGTGATGTGGGAGATGTACTGATCCGCCAGGCACACCATTTGCACATTCATTGAGTGGAAACTCTTACGATTCCCGAACACCTGTTCATTCTGGCAGGTGGGGGGGACAAATGCAATATGTGTACCGTCAATCGCCCCAATAATATTGGGGATATGTCCCATTACATAGAATCCGGCCTTCACAGTGGCCAAATCTTCCACCTGGGGGAAAGAAATGTAGCTGCACATGTGTTTTACCAGGGCAGACAAGACTTTTGCTTAGCACGACTGAGAACATTGGCTGTGACATTCCTGCTGCCAAGCCCACTGTCACTCGGAAAGAACCAGTTGCCAAGAAATGGAGTAATGATAGCACTTGCACAAGAGGGGGGGATCTCAGTGGGATCACGGATACCAGATATCAGGTCTGGCTCCCATTGGGCACACAGCTCAGTTATTGTGGACCTCTATAGGTGACGATAATGTGTCTGTCCTCCAGTGTAGCCAAGTCCACAAGGGTTCTGTACATGGGGGTATGTCTCAACCTCCTATTCGTCCACAGTGGTAAGTATCTAACGGACACAAGAGTGAGTAGGCTGTCACAATTTGAACAGTGGAACCACAACTGCAGTGTCCATAGTGCATTTATGTTATGGGACAATGGGAATGGCGAGGTATGTGCTAATCTAGGCTGCAAAGCAGTTAACATCGATATGGCCATTGTCCCCCCATGAAATGGTGACCGCTTGTCCTGTATGTAGGGACAGGTGGAAGTGAGGTAATTCCGCCAGCATTGGGTGTTGTGGCGGAAGGCGATCTTGCACCACCGTGCACTTCCTCATTGGATACTATGGGGCTCTATGGAGTACAGTGGCCAATGGGGATCTGCGCCGGCGGTGACAGTGTACAACGCCGCGGCTGTGACTGCCATTTTCTATCTGATTCCTCACTTGTTTCCTGACCTTCAACAGGAGAACAACTACACTGTGTGTACTGCTGTGATCTGTGTCTGGAACCTACCATGGCCCCTGTGACTGGGGAAAGGGCTCCTGCCTTCAGTTAGAAGGAGTTGGAGTGACTGGTGGCTGGGGTCCTACCCCAGTATGGACTGCTGTATGAGCCTCCAGACCAACAGGTGAGTACACATTGGGCACGATGCATATAGGAAGGATGCTTGGAGATGTGTGTACAAGCATCGTGTCATTGGAGGGTTGGGGGAAATGTATTTTGGTGGTGTACATGGTGTGCGCTGGGCGATGTGTGTGTCAATGGTGATGTAAATGGAATTGGTGGGCCATATGTGTGACAGGCCTGATTATTTGGTTAATGGTGTTCTCCTGTCTGTATTACCTCTGCAGGTCAGCACCCATCAAAAGAAGGGAGTATGGCGTGCTATTGCCAAGGACGTTCAGACCTTGGGGGTCTATGGCAGGCGGAGCACCCACTGTCCGAAACATTGGGAGGACCTGAAACGCTGGGCACGGAAGACCTTGGCGGAACAGCTGGGGATGGCCTCCCAACGAGGAAGGGGTGCCCATCGGAACCTGACCCCCGATGGCCCGCATACTGGAGGTGGCCTACCCAGAGCTAGATGGGTGCTTGACGGAATCACAGCAGCCAGAAGGAGGTACAGTGTGCATCATTCAAAAATTTGGCAGGTGGGGTGGGATCCGGGTGGTGGATGTGAATTAGTGGGTACCCCTAAGGCAAGGCCAGACATTGCAGGGTGACTCAACTCTAGGGTAATGGGTGTATGGCAAGTGCAGGTAACTTAGCTTGTTAGCATTCCATTTCAGTCAGGGCTTTGTGGGTACCAGGGGGGTGCAGTTGGCGGTGTCTAGCCAAATAACTGGCAGTGCAATTTATAGTACTAAAGCCTGATCCCTGTATGTGATGGTGCTGTTAATGCCAAATGTGGTGTTGGTGCAGTAATTGGCCCAGTGTTTCCCTTTTCTCTCCTCCCCCTTTTTCTTCTGTCATCCTGTCCATGTGTGCATTAACATCATCTGGAGGAGGAGCAGGGGAACCGGCGACAGAGGGAGCTACATCCCACAAGACCCTGGAGGCAGAGTCCACCGACACCAATGGTACCAGTGGGACGGAGGATGAGGAGAGCACCACGGCGGAATCAGGAGGTGAAAACACAGACTCAGATACCTCATCTGATGGAAGCTCCCTGGTGGTGGTGGACACCTCTGTGACCACCCCAGCTGCAGGTACAGCCGCCACCCCCGCACCAGCACAGCCCTCCCAGTAGCCCCTCAGCGAGTTGCCCGTACCCACTCACCCAGGAGGGTGTGCATCTACTTCGCTGCAGGCACCTCAGGCCCTACCCCAGTGAGCCCTGCTGCCCTGAGTGAGGACGGTTTGACCTCCTGAGATCCATCTCTATAGGGCAGTCAATGTAGGAAAGTACCATCTTGCCTGGCATGTTACCCCCATATTTCACTGTATATATGTTGTTTTAGTGTATGTGTCACTGGGACCCTGCCAGCCAGGGCCCCAGTGCTCATAAGTGTGCCCTGTATGTGTTCCCTGTGTGATGACTAACTGTCTCACTGAGGCTCTGCTAACCAGAACCTCAGTGGTTATGCTCTCTCTGCTTTCTAAATTGTCACTAACAGGCTAGTGACCAATTTCACCAATTCACATTGGCATACTGGAACACCCTTATAATTCCCTAGTATATGGTACTGAGGTACCCAGGGTATTGGGGTTCCAGGAGATCCCTATGGGCTGCAGCATTTCTTTTGCCACCCATAGGGAGCTCTGACAATTCTTACACAGGCCTGCCACTGCAGCCTGAGTGAAATAACGTCCACATTATTTCACAGCCATTTACCACTGCACTTAAGTAACTTATAAGTCACCTATATGTCTAACCTTCACCTGGTGAAGGTTGGGTGCAAAGTTACTTAGTGTGTGGGCACCCTGGCACTAGCCAAGGTGCTCCCACATTGTTCAGGGCAAATTCCCCGGACTTTGTGAGTGCAGGGACACCATTTCACGTGTGCACTATACATAGGTCACTACCTATGTATAGCGGCACAATGGTAACTCCAAACATGGCCATGTAACATGTCTAAGATCATGGAATTGTCACCCCAATGCCATTCTGGCATTGGGTAGACAATTCCATGATCCCCCGAGTCTCTAGCACAGACCCGGGTACTGCCAAACTGCCTTTCCCGGGGTTTCACTGCAGCTGCTGCTGCTGCCAACCCCTCAGACAGGTTTCTGCCCTCCTGGGGTCCAGCCAGGCCTGGCCCAGGAGGGCAGAACAAAGGACTTCCTCAGAGAGAGGGTGTTACACCCTCTCCCTTTGAAAAAAGGTGTCAGGGCCGGGAGGGGTAGCCTCCCCCAGCCTCTGGAAATGCTTTGATGGGCACAGATGGTGCCCATCTCTGCATAAGCCGGGCAAAGGAAAGGGGAGTGACCACTCCCCTGACCTGCACCTCCCAGGGGAGGTGCCCAGAGCTCCTCCAGCGTGCCCAGGACTTCTGCCATCTTGGATTCAGAGGTGTGCTGGCACACTGGACTGCTCTGAGTTGCCAGGGCCGGCAGGTGACGTCAGAGACTAGTTCTGACAGGCTCTTACCTGTCTTACTAGCCTATCCTCCTTCCTAGGTAGCCAAACCTCCTTTTCTGGCTATTTAGGGTCTCTGCTTTGGGGAATTCTTCAGATACCGAATGAAAGAGCTCATCAGAGTTCCTCTGCATCTCCCTCTTCACCTTCTACCAAAGGATTGACCGCTGCCTGCTCAGGACGCCTGCAAAACCGCAACAAAGTAGCAAAGACGACTACTGCAACCTTGTATTGCTTCATCCTGCCAGCTTTCTCGACTGTTTCCTGGTGGTGCATGCTCTGGGGGTAGCCTGCCTCCTTCTTGCACCAGGAGCTCTGAAGAAATCTCCTGTGGGTCGACGGAATCTTCCCCCTGCAACCGCAGGCAACAAAAGACTGCATCACTGGTCCTCTGGGTCCCCTCTCAGCACGATGAGCGTGGTCCCAGGAACTCAGCAACTCTGTCCAAGTGACTCCCACAGTCCAGTGACTCTTCAGTCCAAGTTTGGTGGAGGTAAGTCCTTGCCTCCCCACGCTAGAATGCATTGCTGGGTACCGCGTGATTTGAAGCTGCTCCGGCTCCTGTGCACTCTTCCAGGATTTCCTTCATGCACAGCCAAGCCTGGGTCCCCGACACTCTAACCTGCAGTGCACAACCTTCTGAGTTGTCCTCCGGCGTCGTGGGATTCCCTTTTGTGTCTTCGGGTGGACTCTGGTTCACTCCTCTTCCAAGTGCCTGTTCCGGTACTTCTGCGGGTGCTGCCTGCTTCTGTGAGGGCTCCCTGACTTGCTGGGTGCCCCCTCTGTCTCCTCATCCAAGTGGCGACATCCTGGTCCCTCCTGGGCCACAGCAGCATCCAAAAACCCTAACGGAGACCCTTGCAGCTAGCAAAGCTTGTTTGCGGTCTTTCTGCGTGGAAACACCTCTGCGAGCTTCTTCACGGCGTGGGACATCCATCCTCCAAAGGGGAAGTTCCTTGTCCTCTTCGTTCTTGCAGAAACAAAAGCTTCTCCCATCCAGTGGCAGCTTCTTTGCACCCTCAGCTGGCATTTCCTGGGCATCTGCCCACTCTTGACATTGTCGTGACTTTTGGACTTGGTCCCCTTATTTCACAGGTAATCAGGTCCGGAAATCCACTGTTGTTGCTTTGTTGGTGTTGGTCTTCCTTGCAGAAACCCCCTATCACAACTTCTGTGCTCTCTGGGGGTTATAGGTGCACTTTACACCTACTTTTCAGGGTCTTGGGGTGGGCTATTTTTCTAACCCTCACTGTTTTCTTCCAGTCCCAGCGACCCTCTACAAGCTCACATAGGTATGGGGTCCATTCGTGGTTCGCATTCCACTTTTGGAGTATATGGTTTGTGTTGCCCCTATTCCTATGTGCTCCTATTGCAATCTATTGTAACTTTAAACTGCTTGCATTACTTCCTTTTGCTATTACTGCATATTTTTGGTATTGTGTACATATATCTTGTGTATATTTGGCATTCTCATACTGAGGGTACTCACTGAGATACTTTTGGCATATTGGCATAAAGTACTTTTATTTTTAGTATATCTGTGTATTATGTTTTCTTATGATATTGTGCATATGACACCAGTGGTATAGTAGGAGCTTTGCATGTCTCCTAGTTCAGCCTAAGCTGCTCTGCTATAGCTACCTTCTATCATACTAAGCTGCTAGAAACACCTCTTCTACACTAATAAGGGATAACTGGACTTGTACAGAGTGTAAGTACCCCTTGGTACCCACTACAAGCCAGGCCAGCCTCCTACAGTCAACCATTGTGAATGCCATCCAGGGGATGGCATCCCAGATGAAGCAATGCAATGCATTCCTGGAGGGATTCCACGGTGGATTGGCGGCCCAATAGAGATCGATACAGGCTCTTGCCTCTTCTCTGATGGCAGCCTTTGTCCCTGTCTCTACCGTCCCCCCTCCAACTACCACTTCCCAGTCCCAGTCTTCTCAACCTTAACCCATTCTCTGCACACATACAGACGAGCATGCACACAAGACAACACCCAAGAGTGGCACAGGTAAACACAGGCACCACACTTCATCCCACAAGCACTCATGCCAACACCAGATAGTTGCAGACACAACCACGTCCACTGCCTCCACTGTCTCCCCCTCCTCCTCCTCCTCTACCTCCCTCACAGTCACGTCCAAACTCACACCTGCATGCACTGCATCAACATCCACCACCAGCATCACCACACCAAGCAGCACACACACCTCTCTAGCAGATACCTCCACAACATCCATGCACTCTTCCCCTGTGTCCTCTCCCACCCTGTCTGTACCCCCAAAGGACACAAACGCAAGCACTCACACACCCAATGGCCATCCACCTCACAACAGCATTCTGCCCATGCACCTGCACCCAAATTCAGCAGACATGCACCTCCTATAACCACTCCCTCCACCTCCACTCCCATCCCTCTTCCCTCCTCCCACCCCACAGTCCCTAAAAAACCTTTTCTTGCCTAACTTGAGCTCTTCCCTCCCGCTCCCCTCCTTCCTTCCCGTAAGAGCAGTTTCACAACAACACAGCCCAGCACCTCAACCAAACAGACCACGCAGACAGTGGTGGCACCACCTAGTTGTGGTGGCAAGTAAGTGAAGGATCCCACTCACCAGCCAAGAAAGGGAAGGATCCCACACCTCATTTGATGAAGGGGAAGGAGCCTGCACCTCCTGCTTTGAAGGGGAAGAAGCCCTCAACCCCTACCAGGAAGGGTAAGGATTCCACGCCTCATGCCATGAAGGGGAAGAAGCATTCGACTCCAGAGGAGGCTGTCAGGGTGACGCCTCCACCACCACCAGTGGACACGGGGTCCCCACCGCCAGCTGAGGAAGTGCATCCCTCACCACCAGCAAAGGCTTCCAAGGAGGCACCTCCATCTGCCACAACAGTGCAGGCATCACCACCAGCAGAGGCTTCCCAGGAGACACCTCCATCTGCAGCCACAATGCAGCCATCACCACCAGCAGAGACTGCCCAGGAGGCACCTCCATCTGCCCCCACAGTGCAGCCATCACCACCAGCAGAGGCTGCCCAGGAGGCACCTCCATCTGCCACCACTGTGCAGCCATCAGCACCAGTGGAAGCCATGTAGGCCACCCTCAGGGGCTGCTGTACGAAGTGCCCCCTCCTGAACCAGTGTGAAAGTCACCCACCTGAGAAACTGTGGCCTTGAACTCCCCAGCAGAGAGAAATGGGCATGGAGCCCCCTCCAGAACCTTTGGGAAGTCACCCACACATGAGACTGTGGACTTGCACTCCCCAGCGGAGAGAACTGGGCATGAAGGGCCCTCCAGAACCAGTGGACTTTTTCCCGTATTCGGCTGAGGTGCCCCTCAGGCCCCTAATGTGCCTGCCCACTTGCAAACTGATGCCCCTGCAGAGTTTTTTCCGGATGAAGTCAGGAGTCGAGCTGGGCTTTGGACTGTGCCCTATGGCCATGTGGGCCCTTAATACATTGGACTGGGCAGTGGCCCTTTGTGTACATTTGTACATATCTGTTTCACATACAATTGGATTATTTATTAGCTGTTGATATCAATACATTCACCTTAGTGCATTCTTGTTGTCCTTTAATTATTCAGCCATGTATCGTGTGCCATTGTTTTTCGTGTGCAGCTGGTTGTGTGTATGGTGTGTGTGTGTCAATTGTGTGTTGTTAGTGTGTGTGTCACACTTGTTTTCCTCCCTCCCTCCCTTGTGTGTTAGGCAGCTGTACTCACCGTCATTGTCTTCATCGGCGTTGGTGTCCCAGGTGTAGCATAACGTAGAAAAGCATCAGAAAGACTTGCAGTTCGGGTTCCATGGCCGTGTTGTTCTTCCCTGTGTCTCCGATGGTGAGTCCTTTCTCTTCTGTGATGCGTTTCCACCAGGCTTTTGATGGCGCTGGTACCGCCCAGGAAATCATGGCTGATTGATGTGTCTTATTATGGTGGGCAGTACTTTGTCTTCCACCTGGCTATTGACGGCTACCGCCGTTGTGAGTGGTATTTCCACCCTGGCGGTTGGTGTGGTACATTGGCTGTCCATGGGAGTTTTCACCGCCATGGTCTTAATTTGGCAGTAATTACCGCCAGCCTGTTGGAGGTATTACTGCCACTTTACCACTCACTGCCAGAGTCATAATGAGGGCTTTTATCTTTAATGTTAGCCCTAATCCTGTCAGTCACTCTGTAATCTTTGTGTTTAACAGGAGGACTGTCTGCAGTGTCCACATCGTGTGTACACAAGTGTGTGACCCCTGGGATCACGCAGAACAGTGAGGTGAACTGACCCAACACCTGCCGAGAGTCCCTTGGCTGATCTGGGGTCAGGGAGGGGGAGAGGATCACTCCCTCCACAGACCCATCTTTGTCTCCAGCAGACAGGAGGTCAGGAAGAGGCTCACTCTCTTCCTCCACCCCATCATCTGTTGCTAGGAGCATGGACAATTTAGTGTGGCTTGAGCTGGTTCACATGCAGGACCCTCAAGGGGTTCCTAGGAGTCCGCAAGTCCACCGGGTAGGTGACTTCCCTCTTGCGCTCTACCACTCAAATGGCCCAGTCCACTTGTCTTGGAATGCCCTAGCCTCCACTGGTACCATCACCCACACTTTTTGACCAGTTTGAAACTCGGCCAGAGTGGCATTCTGGTCATACCAGCGTTTCATGTCTTCCTGGCTTTCTTCCAGGTTCCCTTGTGCGAGAGTTCTGAGGCGGGCTTTCTGGATTCTCAGAGCCAGCATGTAACTGAATGCATCCTGGGGAGGTTACTAGGGGCTTTTTCCAAAGCCTCCATTAACAGACTCAAAGGTCCCCTCACAGGGTAGCCATACAACAGCTCATTACAGAAGTAATCTGATTTTCAGGGGTTTTGGGTGCTCTTCTTATACCCCTTTCTGCCTTTCAAGTAGGCCCACTTCAAAGAGAAGTCTCTTTTGTTTTTAAGATCCTGCCTTGCCCAGGCCAGGTCCCAGACACATGCCAGGATGTTGGAGACTGCATTGTGTGAGGGCAGGCACAGCGCTTTCAGGTGTAAGTCTCCACTCTTCCCCTCAGCCCAGATGGCCCATCAGGATTTTCAGGCTTTACCCCAGCTCCCTTTGTGTCACTGCCTAGAAGAGCAGGGCACACAACCCAACTGTCAAACTGACCCAGACAGGGAATCCACAAACAAACAGAGCCACAGAATGGTTTAAGCAAGAAAATGCCTATTTTCTGAAAGTGGCATTTTCAAACACACAATCTAAAAGCCAACTTCACTAAAAGATGTATTTGTTAAATTGTGAGTTCAGAGACCTCAAACTCCATGCCTGTCTGCTCCCAAAGGGAATCTGCACTTTAATAATGTTTAAAGGCAGCTCCCATGTTAACCTGTGAGAGAGATAGGCCTTGCAACAGTGAAAACCGAATTTATCATTATTTCACTGTCAGGACATGTAAAACACATAAGTACCTCTCCCACCTTTAACATACACTACACCCTAGCCCTGGGGCTACCTAGGGTCTAACTAAGGGGTGCCTTACATGTATAAAAAGGGAAAGTTTAGGCCTGGCAAGTGGGTATACATGCCAAGTCGAATTGGCAGTTTAAAGCTTCACTCACAGACACTTCAGTTGCAGGTCTGAGTCCTGTTTACAGGGCTACTAATGTGGGTGTTACAACCGGTGCTGCAGGCCCACTAGTAGCATTTGATTTACAGCCCCTAGCCACCTCTAATGTACTTTACTAGGGACTTACTAGTAAATTAAATGTGCCAATCATGGATAAGCCAATGTACACATATAATTTATACAGGGAACACTTACATTTTAGCACTGGTCGGCAGTGGTAAAGAGTCCAGAGCAACAGCACACAGAAACAACCTGGAAGTAGGGGAAAAGTAGGGGCAAACAGTTAGGGGAGACCATGCCAATGATGCCAAGTCTAACAACTGTCTACCAAGCAGAAAATGAAAAGCGCAATGGGGCTCCCCATGAGGGCTCCGGCACTGCCCATGCTACTTGCATGGGCAGTGCAGGGGCCCCCATGTGGCCCTCAGCACAACGTATTTACATGGTGGTGCAACTGCCATGTAAAACTGGTGGAGAGGGTACTTGTAATTTCCAGGGCAACCCTGCTTGCTGCGGTGGCCCTGGCGGATTCAGACCGCCGGCACCGCCAGGCTGTCGGCTGGCAAAAAAAGTGGCAGTGCCGGCAGTCCAACCATAGTGCTTTCACCACAGTCATGATGTGAAGGTCAGACCACCATTTTGGCAGTGGTCTGACCGCCACCGCAAGTCTGGCCGTCCTAGGACCACCAGACTCTTAATGAAGGGCTTAATGTTGAGTCTGAAGTCAAGCTCCTGTCACTGTGCCAAATAAAGTTGGGGTCTGCTGTTGCAGGAGTGGGAAGGTGTTGCTCGAGGAAACAGGTAAGTATCCTGGTTGCTGCTCTCTCAACACCGATTGGCTAACAGTGGACACAGTGTTTGGGCGTGCAACTCAAAATGGCCGCCGAGATGTGCAAATCTCAGAAAGGCTTACTAAGAGGATTTTGGCATATTCTAGAATGTTCCAACATACTGTAGAATGTTCCAAAATATTCTAGAATGCTTCAACATTGCTGCAGCTGACTTGTCAGTGAGGAGGCTCAGCGCTATTACTCTGCTACTCACAATTCTCCTGTGGTTGACTATACTGTTTAGAATACATACATTTAACTGATATAATGATCCTTGACAGCTAGATAAGGGTTCTCTCACATGTTGTTCCTATTGTTTGCATCTCCATGCACACATTTCTTGTGTCCAATTCTCCTTTAGGGACCAATTTGACTGTTATCAGTGGAATCCCTTATGAGGAACGAAAGCCGAAACACTGGGCTCAGGAAAGTAGTAATAGTTTTACTCTTTTGTGGAGGTGTGTTTTGTAGTAGATGTCCTTCCCTAAACTCCTCATTAGACATCTTAAAACCCATCTGTTAGACCTGTCTGCTGTAGAGCTGTTTTCCCACCAAAAGTTTTACCTTCAGCCTCCGATTTTTCTGAAATTGTTTTTCTTGGCCTTAGCACTCAGTGCAATTTACCCCTAATAACCAGTGCAACAGTTCTTATGTTCACTTCCTAAAACATGGTAACATTGGCACACATCCAATTGGGATACTCAATTTACTTATAAAAAGCCTAGTAGAGTGGTATATCATATACACAGGACCTGTAAATAAATGGTTTGAGTCGTCCTGCAGCACTTATTGTGTCACTCACTTAAGTAGCCCTTTAAAACATGTCTCAGGCCAGCAAATATAAACTACCAAATGGACGAGGCAAAACAGCCCCTTTGCCTAGCCTAAAACTCCTTTGATAATTATAAGCTACCCCTAAAGTAGCCCCCAAACAGCCCTTTGGCAGGATGCAGTGAATTTAAAAAGATTGACATGTTTTACATGTCTCTCATAGGATAACTGTGTTATATTATTATATTCAATAAGTGTTAACATTTGATTGGGAGCAGGTAGGAAATTCATGTTTGGTGTCTGTGAATTGAAAATTAAGATCCACTTTAAAGCTGAAAATTTGATTTCAGCTTTACAATAAAGAAAATACATTTTTTAGAAAGTTGCTATTTTTGTGCCCTTACCATTTGGTGTCTGGAGGGTGTTGCTGAGTACCATGACTAAGGGTGAGTGGCAGTTAGCCTTTGTATATTCCTCCCTGACAGCCACACAGTAGAAAGACTAAGGGGGTCATTATGACCCTGGTGGTCGGTGTTAATGTGGGGGTAGTACCACCAACAGGCTGGCAGTAGTACTGCCAACAGGCTGGCGGTACTTACTGAAGCCAACCCGCAAATGTACTGCTCCGACCGCCATGGCGGTAGCAGCGTCCGGGCTGGAGATAACCATCTCCAGCCCAGCGGGTGCTATTGTACCGCCTGTGGTATTACGACCCTGCCTACTGCCATGGTTTCCGTGGCGCTCGTAACTCCCCAGACACCCCACAACCCCCCCTACATCTATGCCCTCATACATACACATACAGTCATATACGCACTCATCCACACATACATACACACATGCGTACAGTCATATACGCACTAATCTGCACATACATCAAAACATACACGCATTCACATTTCTATACATACACGCACTCACACACCTTTATACACACACTCACACACCTTCATACATGCATGCAAACAACACTAAACACACACTGGCATTCATGCACGCAATCACACATACATGCACACACTCCCACACCCACACACACCACCACCCAGCCCCCTCCCCTGTCAGGAACCTGACTTACATGAATCCAGGGGGTCTTCCCGCAGGGGACGGGGCCCTGCTATCACCAGCAGCGCCCCCAGCAGAACACCGCCAAGCTGTATTGTTTTTCATAATACGGTTGGTGGCGGTCTACTGGTGTGGCGCTGCTGGTGATAGCAGTGCCACCACCATCCACCAGTATGGCCACAGCCGGATTTCCGTCCTGCTTGTGGCGGAAATCTAGATGGGGTCATACTATGAACAACAGATGAGAGCAGCCCCACTTGCTCTTTACTTGGCTGTGCCCTGCTTTCACACAAAGAGCTTCACACTAGCCTTATGTACCTGTAGCCAGGCTGAAGTCTGGGCATGGAGGTAGGAAACTCTGCAAACCTCTGTGTGTAGGGGGGCTTCCACAAGTTTCTCCTAATTTAAAGTGGGCATCTGGTATAAAAAAGTAAACCCTCAGACCCACTCCTTAGTTCACATTCCTGAACCTATGTAAGGACTCTCAGAGGACTGTCTGCTGCTGTGGCCTGCTGTGTACTTCAGAAGGCTGCTTTGCTGCACCAAGAAGGACTGCTTTGCTGCCCGAAGCCTGCCTTTGCCTTCACAAGCCTCTCCTGCTGGATGAGATCTGTTCCCCACCTTGAACCTAGGACTTTCAGACTGATTCCAAGAACTAGTTGGCTGGCCTCCTGATCAGAGCCTCTGGTACAGAAAGGGTTCCAACCATCTTGAACCCACAACCTAATTTCTCAGACCTGCCAATTTAGTAGTAAGCATTCCTGATTTTCCAGCTACATTCACTACATAAACGTATACCTAAGTGTGCAGAGATCTCTCCCCCCTTGGCATATATCTCCACACAGACAGAGGCAGATGGTTTCAGACATAAGTGTGTGAATAGCATTTTGCAGCACATAGGTGTTACTGCTGCACTACTACTTTACATATTACAAATTGCAGCGACTGAATAGGGTGAATCGGATCTGGTTATACATATATATATATTTTCATTCTGTCTCTATGGGTTTCAGTTTTCATTGGCGTGATTAGTGGCTAAATTGTTTTATTTTATAGGTCCAACAGTAAAGTTGAAAAATTTGAACCACCCAGCACCCTTTCTTCAGGGATTGGGTGAGTGGTTCCAGGTTATCCTTTGTCTTGCCCATTTCCCCCCCAAATCAAAGTTTTTATTAGAAGTTGGATTTTGTGACTTACCTTTGCAAAATGGAGGGTCTACATTTTTATGATATTTAGCCTTCCAATAAAATGGAAAGGGACACCTATAATTAAGGAATAGTTAAAGATTCCTTACCTCATCAGTGACCTTTTTAAATCTTTTTTATGGATGGCATTTGTATGCTTTCCTGATTTCCTCATTTGGTTATAATTGTAACTCAAAAGTACTCCCAGGTACTTAGTCTTGCAGTAGTCACTTCTTACTCAAACCAAATTTATGATTTATCATTGTTAATTTTGCTTCCTGAAATACCTCAAAGATGTCTTTCAATAGATTGTGACGTAAATATAAGCAGGTTATCTCCACACAAGCCACCTTCCTACTATATCTATTATTCTTAAATGGCACAAATTTCATTTTTGCAAGTGAAGAATTAAATAAAATGCCGAAATCGGATGGGTGATAGAGAGACACCTTGCTTAGTTTCTAATTTCTTGAGTAAGATCTGTGTTGAACAGGACTTTCACTGTTCGAATGACATAACAGCAATTAACTGTTTCTGGCCAAGAGCTCCCTTATACATAGCTTTCCATAAATAAGTCCTTTTGATGCAGTCAAAGGCCTTGGCCCCATCAGTCATTGACATAGGTTTTTGCAATGTCTACTGTAATGACCAAAGCTTGAGTGAGATCACTAAGATTCTTCCTTTAATATATATCCAAGGATTAACATTGAAATAACTCTATGCAAAGTGTTAGCTAAAAAAGTTGTGAATATTTTCTGATCTGCTTCAGCGGACGTATAGATTGATAATTTCTCCAATGTGATTGAGTTTTTTTCACGGTGTTACGTAGGGCCTGTAAATTATATGCTAGTAGTGGGCCTCCAACACTCATTCTTCCACCCACTAAAGTTGCGATTTAAAACATGTCTAAGATCTGCCACTATAGCCTCTAGTGAAGTTTTAAATTGTTATTTTGACCTAGCAATATAAAGGAAGCTTTTCCCAAGGCCACAACCTTCTTTCTTAATATTCACAGGTCTTCCCTAAGGTAGACCTTAAACGCTAATAAGGCCGGGTGCATTGTATTTAAAAAGTAGGATGTGTACTTAAATTTTACATGTACTGGCAGTGAAAAACTCCTAAAGTCAATTACTGTAAAGCCTGTCTCTCCCATTAATTTACTATGGATTGGGAGCCGATAGACTCAAATGAATTGCATTTTAAATACCATTTAATGGTAATGTTAAGTCACAATTCTGAAAATGACACTTTAGAAAGTTTACATTTTCTTGTCCCAACAATTGTATGCCTTCTACCAGCGCCCTTGTGAATGGCTCTTCGACTGGGGTATGTGTATTCCTTCCAGACAGTAACACAAAGGAGGCAGGAGGCTTAGGTGTGGACAGGGTGGGCCACACTATAGGGATGACTGGGGCACGGCTGTATCCAACCCCGCTTACACTTCAAAGGCTTTCCCCCCTGTACACATAAAGGAACCTGACAATAGGCCAGCCTGTCTTCTGTCACCCCAGACAGTGTGGACAGTGTGGACCTTGACAGAGGAAGCTGAAGCACCAGGTATGAATATTGGACTTCCAGAGCCACTCTTCTGAACAATCCTGGACCTGTGAAAGTTACAGAGAAAGGAGGTCCTTGTTGCCAGAAGAATTTCCAGCTGCTAGTACTGCCTTGCTGTCTGAAAAGGAAGACTGGATCTGCTTGCCTTCATCCCAGGCTAACCCATATTGACTCCAAGGGACAGTTGGCTGGTCTCCTGTGTGAGCTACAGGGGGACACAGCAAACTTCATAGGCCTTCCTGCTACTGCCCAGCTGAACTACTGAAAGTGAACCTCCCTGAGTCCTGCCTGCTTCTGCTGGACAGGGTGCCTAATCTTCAAGATGTACTTCCTCAGGTCCTGGACCCTTGGCTCTCATCAGAGTGTACTCCGCTGCACAAAAAGATGAAAATTGTGACATTTGGGCACTTTGCACTACAGCAATGATAGCCCAATTTTAAGTTTTTGGCCAATTAGCATTGTGGGCATCTCTCTTTCTCCTTGATTCAGAACATGTTCCTCCTCCTGGATCTTCTTGTTGTTCTGAGGGTATTTAAACTGTCATTTCAGCTTGAGCTTCTGCTTTCCCACTTTCAATGGCAAAAGCACCAATGCCACTCTGTGAGATATTCAACAATTATCTGAGGATCTTCACCCCTAACACCCCTTTCAATGTTCTGGCTTTGTTCATAACCTTAAGTAGCCTGGTCAACTTATGTTGGTACCTTCACCAGTGTTCTTGGTTCTGGCTCATAGAACTGTATTTGTTCTTTGGGTATGTGAAGCTTGCATCCGGTTTGGCCCTCAAGCACACTTGACTGCTGTATTCATGATCAGGATTACTTGTTAGGGGGATTTCCACCATGGCTCCAGACAGGACTGCCTCACATGATTCTTGATTAGCACCCAGTCACCAGTCCATGGCTCCGGCACCTTGATATGGATTTATAGTGACAGCGTCAAACTGTTGAGAGACAGAATACATCACATCACATCAGCTAGTCCTTTGCAGTAATTGAGTACCATATCATCTGTTAAATTCAAAAGGCATTTGCAGGTACAGCAGGCAATCTCATTATTCTTCCTATAAGTATCTCAAGTGGGGATAAACATTTCCTTCTTTCAGGTGTACTTCATAGACTCATTAGCACCAAAGGTAAAGCAATAGGCTAGTTCAATGAAGTAGAAGCAGAGACTTTTGCCAATCAAGATTTAATCATTCAGTTCATCTGCTCAACAATTCAGGTCAGTACCTTCAGTGTAGCTTCCATTGAGCTTGCAGTGCTGCACACAACATTTTAATTATCTCACTGTTAAAGTGGTTCCCCGATCTGACTCCAGGGAAACTGGTATGCCATACCTAGGAATAGGGACCAAGGGCCAGATGTAGCAAGAAAGGTTTTTGCGAATCGGAAATTGGGAGTCGGTGCGACTCGCAATTTCCGATTCGCAAAATCATCTGCAGAATGGTGTCTCAAACACCTTCTGCGAATTGCAAGAAGACCCACCTCATTAATATTAATGAGGTGGGCCACAATTTGCGACCCCCTTATGATTCCCTGCACTCACAGGGATGGTGGCCTGCTGGAGACAGCAGACCTCCATGTCTGTGACTGCTTTTTCAATAAAGCTGTTTTTTTTTATTGCACCCTGTTTTTCTTAAAGGAAAACGAGTTGCAATACAAAATAAAAAATGAAACCATTTGTTTTTGTTTTTTCAGAGTAGGCAGTGGTCCATTTTTTTGCGACATTCACATAGGGGAAGGGGCCCCATTGGAACCCCTTCCCTTTTGCGAATGAGTTAGCACCCACTTCACGTGGGTGCTAACTGCAAATTGCTTTGCGACCGCTTTCGTGGTCACAAAGCAATTCTGCATCGCGGTGGGAACACCCCTTCCTATTTGTGAGTCGCATTCCCATTTTGCGAGTCGGAACAGACTTGTGCATGCGCGTTTGGCATGGCGCAAAACGCTTCTTACATCTGGCCCCAACTCGCTTAACAGTAATTCGGATATAGTGAGGCTGTCATGTGTCCTTGCTGGGTTGGCTTCCACCTACCTAGAGAAAATGCACACCATAACGAGGACATGTCTCAACCCATTATAATTAGGCATTTCAATAAAATCCATCTGCATTCTGTTGAAGGCTCCACCTGATCTGTCTATGTGACTCATTGCTACTGGTGTTCTGTACCCTACACTCATTTGTTGACAGGTTGCACATCATTGACAAAATACTGCTGAATGGGCCCTGTATCTGGGATTAAACAAATTCAGTCTAAATGACCTGACTATAACATCTCTACCTAAATGGAAATATCTCATCATAGGGGACACTAGACTATTCCAGTAACATTGGTCTTCCATCTATTGAAACTCAAATGTCATTTTACTCTTTTTCACATCCTGCTCTCATCCAGCTCTGTTGATCTGCTTCAGACGCATATCTGTTACCGACAGTGACATAACCATTGTCGCTCCTGTGGGCTGCACATTTAACTACTGCAGTTTCAGTCAAAAGCTAAAAGGCTTCTAGCAATCACCTCACTTGCTCCCTGTTCCTAATCGTGGATCCTGGTGATGTCATGTCATGAAACGTCTCTGTGACCTTAACTGTCAAAACTCATGGACCACACTAAAGCCGTACTGAATATCTGTAATATAGTCCTTCTAATTTGGGTTATCAAGCTGCTAGGTCTAGTAAGAGCAATTAATTCTGCAACTTGTGTTGAGGTAACTCTTAGAGACCATGACACCTCTTCTATTTTTTGAATGTTACAAAAGGCATATGCTGGTCTCAGGGAACCTTCATTTATCCTTAAACATGAGCCACCCACAAACTGGACCTAATCACGACTTACTAACGGCTCATCTTTTAACTTAGGGCATGGCTTGGTGCATAAGCCTGTGGCACCAAGGCAATAATGCTGAAAATTATCTGACACTTCACATTCAGGTAAAGGTATGAGGGTACTCAGATTTAAAATCTCACAGCATTTAAGAGTAGGATTCTCAGCAGTGAGAATATGTTGCTCATACTTAGTCATCCTTGTGTTGGTCACATGATGTGTTTTATTCTGGTAAGCAATACTACAACAGAATGGGGGACTATAACAGTTAAAGGATGTCCCTTCATTATGCTTTTACTCAAGACTAGCACCGACAGCAGCCACCACTTTAAAACAGCCACTCAATGTGGCAATGACAGGATCAAGTGTAATTGAAAAGTATGCCCAGGCCTTAGGGCTGCACCATATGTCTGTGTAAGCACTGAGAGAGTGCAGCCCTCCTCATCACTGCAAAATAATGTAAACCTCTTGAATTCGTCAGGTACTCCCAGTGCTGGGGCATGACAGAGACTTCCTCTCAGCTCTACGAAAGCTTTCAAGCATTAGTTGTCCAATGCAATTTGATCAGGCACATCTCTGTGTATTAGCCTAAGTAAAGGCTTTGCCACCATAGAAAAAATTCTAACAACAATCTAATTTCTCTTTGCATCTTTGGAGGGCCAATTCGTAAAATGGCTTCTAATCCTTCTTGTTCCTTTCTCAAAGATATGTTCCAAATTTTAGACCTCTTTTTAACAGTATTGCAGCTTGTTTAGGGATACTTTGTGTCCATTCTCAGCCAGATGATTCAACAGAGCAATGGTGTCTTGTTTGCAAGATTCTTTCATTTCTGATGCCACTAATGGGTCATCAATGTATTGGGCAAGAACTGAGTTACAGGGCATATTCTATGTCTCCAAATTATTCTTTAGAATCTGATTAAAAATTTAAGGACTTTCTGTATATCCTTGTGGGACTCGACACCATGCTCATACTTTCTCTCGAAACACAAAGGAGAATATATACTAACTCTCCTCATGTAACTGAATAAAGAAGAAAGCATCACAAAGATCTTAACAATGAACCATTCTGCCATACATGGAATCTAGTAAAGTGTGGTGGCTGCATTCGGTATCACAGGACAACATGGGATTACAATGTCATTCATCTTTCTCAAATCATGAACTACTGTAAACTTTCCATTTGGCTTCTGATAGCCCATTATCTGTGAATTGCATGGACTCCCAATTATCTCTCTCAGTATTTTGTTTTTTTTTATAATATCCTCAATTATTGGTTTATCCCTGCTAATATTTCTGGAGACATCTGCTAGGTGCTGTTCTTGGAAAAACAGAATGTGTCTTTACGGTAATTCTCACTGGTTCTACACCTTTGATGAGTCTGATACCTTTTTCCTGTGAAATCCCATACTTCTGGATTTACTGTCTCTTTAAAACTGGAGGTAATTTGTTTGCTGTTATCAATAAGTAAAGCCCTACTATATTTTATTTAGCCAATCTAAATTCAACATCCTCATGAGTTGGAAATTCAACCTTGTTGGTAGTACAATAAATTATACAATTGAGTTTCCACAATAAGTCCCTTTCCAATAGGTTAGACAGATTTGAAGCACTGATGATTTTCTTCTAATAAACCTAGTTTTACAGGAACGACTTTTGATACTGGATTTGGAATTTGCTTGTTTGTAACAATTACAACTTAGACCTTCTTTCCCAAGAGTAGTAGTTCTGGGACATCTGCCGTTCTATCAGTGGAATTGGTAGCTCCAGTGTTAATCAGAAATAACACTCGGTGGCCATTTACTTCAACTTCTATAAATGGTCCACTCTGGTCTACTTCTATGTCTGGGAGAAGCAAGCAATATGCCTCCCTGTCAGGCACCATCATTGTGACATGTCTGAGTCCAAGCTTTCATCTTAAAAAATGGGAAACTGTTGAATCACATTTTGGTTTTGCTCCTGCATTGTATTTCTGTTTACTCAGGGCAAATGATTTTGGTTCGATCTCAGGTTACCTACATTCAGTTGACCCATATGGGTTTGTGGGACCAGCATAATTTGAAGTTGATTATGCATTGTTACTTGGAAATCCAGATCCCTACATACCGCTTTCAACACCAACTTTTGCACTAGACCACCATTTCCTTCAAATGACTGCTTCTGATCATTCTGATTCTGGAAAACAGGCAGCTTTGTTTGTGCTAGCATGAACTTTCCCTTAAACTGTCTTTTTTTCAACTCCTGCTCATCACTGCAATAGTTCACATACGCCAGGACATCATCTGAACACTCAGGACCTGATTTAGTGTTTGACGGAGGGGTTTCTCATTCACAACGGTGATGGATATCCTGTCTGCCAAAATATAAATTCCATTACAGCCTTTATATTTTGGCTGAGCAGATGTCTGTCAACATGGTAATGGAGTACCTCTCTGCCAAACTCTAAATCAGGCCATTAATCTGCTAAAAATCACATTATGTTGTATATGCTGAGTAATCGCAGGCCTCACACCAGGCACAAACTGTGAAACTGAAAATCCCAAATGAGTAGGTCAGGATGCATTTGACCCACATGCTGTTGAAATGCCTTCAACAGTCTTTCATAATTCTCATGCACAGTCTCTGTTACTTCCTGCTGAATTCAAATCAACCTCACATAATTAAAATCCTTTTGAGGGACTCTGCTTTTCAGAAAAGTAATTACCTCATTGTGTTTAGTCATCACAAGAGGCGAAGGAGCATTAGTGTGAGGGTCTCTTGTCAGCACTGCATCTGGCCATTGAACAGCAATTTTGCATTCAGTTCACAAATGGTTTGAAACAACAATGTCAAAGAACATATTCAAATAAACCCACAGCATCTTTGAAATCTTACCAAATCTCTAAATTTGTGTACACCACTGCATAGGGTCCTCTTCCAATTTAGGAATATTGTTTACAAATGATGCAAGATCTTCCCTGCTCCAAGGTACATGAAAATATCCTCCACCCTTTACCTCTCTAAATGGTTAAGCTCTAGCTCCCTTATCATCTAGGGATCTAAGGTGGCTTTCTTTAAACTTCAGCCACCTCTATTGGTTTCTTTTTGTTTATGTTTCTTTGCCCATTTGTTCTCTTAATTCACTCCATATGTAGACACATTTGACTAATTCAGTAATGTGCAATCATTTTCCTGAATAACACATTGTTTCAATTGATTTATCATCCAACAGTACCCTAAAACCTCTCTGCAATGGGGTACTTTTGACTTCATATGTATTTGTTAATTCAGTAAATTTATCATGTTTTGTTTCATCTTTCAACTCTTTTTCCCCTTAATGTTTTTCATTCTGGGCTTCTCTGATTTTTCAGATTGCGCATTTTTCTCATTTGTTATTACAGCGTATAGTGTTGTCCCATCTACTATATTGTTTCTCTAACTTTGATGGTGCATCTGAATAATTTCTCATGGCTCTTTTTGTTTGCCTTTATCATTTTGCTCTCTCTCCAGTGTGAGCCATTTTCTCCCAAGAACTAAGGCCCTGATTTATACTTGTTGACGCAAAACTGCACTAATCCAGTTTTGCGTCAAAAAGGTTAGCGCTGACTAGCGCCATTTTATAACGCCACTCGGGCGTCAAATTTATACTATGACAATGGGAGGCACTAAAAAATTGTTTGGAGTAATTTTTTCTGACGTTAACCATTGCGCCTTGTTGTAAAGCAAAATGACGTTAACGGAGGAAAATTACTCTAATCCGGTTTACGACATGTAAACACTACGCAAAACGGAAATGCACCATTTTTGCCTGCAATAGCGTCAAAAACAGATGCTAACAGAGAGGACAGTGTAAAGGAGCCTCAAAATAGATCTAGAAAGCCAGGAGAGGCCCCAGGGAGACACATTTGACTAGGAACCAGCAACAAAGACACAGACAAGACCGATGGAAGGGAGAAGAAAATAGGAAGTGTTGTTTCAGCGCAGAGGAGCATGAAATACTGGTGAGAGAGGTGATGGACCACAAACATCAACTCTTTCTCACCTCTAAATTACCAATTGGAAATGAAGAGGCAATCTGGCAGAAGATTGTGGATAAGATCAACAGTGTGGCAGAGGTCAGGAGAACTGTGACTTAGTGCAAGAAACGCTGGCATGACTGCAAGCGAAGGACCAAGGAGAAAATGGCATGGAACCGGAAGACAGCACTGCAAACTGGAGGTGGGAGTACAGAGATGGAGTAAATAGTTGCAGTTGTTATCTCTGAGGAAATTGACACAGGAATACAAGGACAGAGCAGAGTACCAGGAAACACCACAAATGCAGGGTAAGTTGCATGGGGAAAATGTATGCTTAAATGCTTAAATGTCAAGTGCAAGAAGGGGGGGGCACATAGGACTCACTCAATGCATGTCAAAGGAGCGCAAAGGGACACAACGCACATAAAGCATGTTGCACCATACCAGCATAAGCTACACATGTACCACCACACTGCATATAGACAACACATTCACATGAGGCATCCACCACTACATCATGCTGTCAGGCTGTCCCCTGGGTGCATGGAACAATGACCTCAACAGGCGCTGGGGGAATAGCAGGCTGGACTGGTCTTATTGGTAACATGCCACTACCCAGACTAACTGAACTGAAGTTGTGTTGAACCACACATCTTGATGCTGAACTGAAATGTGCCACTACAAAATATATGTACCACAGATAGCAAACAGTAGGTCACAACAGTCACAGGCTAAGCCCACAACTATTTGGACACAACTGTGTCAGACACATGGGAATGGAGAAATAAACACACACATACAACACCTGGGGTATGGCTGTGAATGTAATCACAGATAATTCCACATCATCAGGTGGGGGATGGTGCATGGGAAAGACTGGTGTTGGTAAGACTGCCAGTGCAGTGTATCCTTTGTACTTGGCAGTATGAGTCACATGTTGGGATGGTGGCTGGAAATCTGTCTGCACATGGTAGCTCTGTGGGGCCCTTAGTAAACATTTTTGATGGATCAAATAGAGTCAGTGTCAGTTTTGGTCTGCATTGGGTGTAACAGGACACACTGCACTCAACCCTGCAAATCAGGCAGTGGAAATGGCAAAGGGCCAAGGTATGGGACCCCCTACACTGCCCATTCCAAGTGCATGGGCTGTGCAGAGGCACCCAGGGGCACACCACCCCACATAACCAACAACCATTTCATGGGGGTTACACTGCCATGCAAAGGCTGGTGGAAATGCAGAAACAGACGTGGAGGGTAGTGTTGAACGTATCACTGCTCTGGATTCACAGGACAAATGCCATAGCTAGTCTGTAAGCTGCTAGTAACCTGCCATGTCCAGGCCATTGGCCCATGGGGCATTCCACATTGACAATAGTTGCCACTACCACCTTTATTGTTGGAGGTGGTCAATTACACAGTGGCAGTCAGGTGCCCCTTGGACTTAGGCACATGAAATTAGAACTTGCTTCAGGCCCTGACCTAAATACAACTCCTAGGAAATGGCTATGTCCATAGACACATTTACATCAGACACTGTCACATACAGAACGATTTACACAGCAGAAATTTCATTCCCATACTGCCCATCCCTGGGTTCAACTCTGTGCTTGTGTCACATGAGCTGTACTGTCACCATGCTGCATTCATCTATCATAGTGCAAGGAGGGCTGCATTGAAGGGGAGGACATAGGTATTTAATAAGGCAAATAACCTACACAGACAGGAGTTGAAGCTGAGCTCTGCCAGGTCCACGAGCGCTATGCACTGTAGCACACAAACACAAACGACAACATGAGGAGGCATCAATAGCAATAAGAGCACAGTGTCCAGGCAATGCCATCCTTGGGGTGGTGAAAGGTCTCAGCACTGCATGGGTGCATGTGAAACATGTAAGACTGTGGCAGGTAAAAAATGCCATGTGTGGTGTTGTGGCATGAGCACAGCAACGCCATTTGCAAGGCCTCACCATGCAAATGGATGCAAAGGGAGGTTAGAACATGAAAAGACAGCGTCAAGCCACAATAAGGATAGACAACACACTTAGAAGATATGACGCAGCCAATAGTGCCAACTGAGCTTCCATTCTTGTGACATGCAGGTGGGGCATAGGGCTTTGGACTGCATCTATGACGTACTGGAACAATCCTTTGGAACTAAGGGGCGCATTACAGGCCCCTAGCGCCACTGGAGCATCACTTTCAGTGACCCTCCTGTGGCGCTAAGCACTGTGCCGGATTGACAAGGTAGCGTTAAGCCACTTTTTGTGGCTCTATGCCACCTTGTAAATACGGACCCTCCTGATCATCACTCTGCGTAGAAGGTGGTGCAATGGGTGCTGCTGTGGGCGTGCCACACAACACCCATTACATTTTGATGCTGCCTCAGATAAATGGAATATTGTCAACTTGAGGTAGGGCCTCCTGAACAATTCCGCAACATTGAAGTAGTGTTGGGTTTAAGGTCTGATGTATTATGGCCAATTCAAGGTTAGTGTTTTTTGTTCATCCCCTATTTTGCAAAATAGGTTTCATTTTAGAGTGCAGAAGATGTATTAATCAATCACTTTGCGAAATACAGAATCTCAGAATATTGTGACTATTTAATATTATTATTTGTAAGTTAAGAGTATTTTGAGGCCCAACAAAAGCCTGAAAGATTGGAGACTAGTGAGGACTAGGAGAGCTAATTAATGTATCACTATCTGCTCCAACTGAAGCCATCATTCACATTGTGGAAATTGTCACGCTAGTTTGACGAATTCTGAATAGTTTCTGAATTAGATAAAACCACAAGTTGGAAATCGTATTGGTTCAATGATTTGTGACCTCCATTCCATACGGAATCTCAACAAGGAGTGGGCCACTCCTTTCATTCCCCTCCTCTTTCCAATTAAGAATAGGTTGCAAAAAACACTATCCAATGTAGAAAGACTTTCCTAACACCCAAAACACATTTAATACATTGTGACTCCTGATTTTGCTTTGCAAAGTCCATGACTTTGTAGGCTTTGCAACCATAAAATGCTTCTATAACTCAGGCCCGTGGTTCCTAGGGTTGTCTGCCTATGTCTGCTGCAATTTAAACATGTCAGTCTCTTCCAGGAATTATCCCAGGTCAGGACCTGAACCTTTTAATCACTCACACACCAAATACAAGGAGATTGAGTTGCATTCTTACCTGCGAGGGTATTTTTAAATATGTTTGGTATGTGCGACCTATTTTTTATTGGCTATACAATTGCCTTGTCTATGTCCCATTTCCATTTCACTTAGTTCAAGAACAGAATTCTATATTGGCGGGGATGACTGCTGTAACTGAGAGACCCTCATATTTCCCTATTACATGTGTGTATTTATTTGTCCTCCTACCTACTGAATGTATTAAAAGGGTTAATGCTTCTTGATTTGTTTTTTTACTACATCCCGGGGTACCCTATGTTCTCCTTTGGTGTGCTTTTTATGACATTGTTCCCAATCTTATCATCTTCCGAAGCGTTGTAGCATTTACCACAATTAGGCAACATTCCCCCTGAGTGAAATTCTTGTCTCTATTTTGCGGATATATATAATCTTTATGGGACTCTATTAGGGTCCACGTTTCGTCATAAACTCATCTAAACTCAATCCCACCATCGCCTTGTTGAAACTTTCAGTCTTTCGATTACTTAGACGACCTTCATAACCACAGTCCAGTTGCTCAGTGCCCTTCCTAATCACTACAAAACCTTTGACTCCCACGTGCTTTATATATTCGCATACGTGGATGTTGTTGTGTCGTGCAGGAATGAAAGGCATGCTCTCATCTATAAGAGAGGTTGAGATAGATAAAGCAGGAAAGGCAAATTAACTTTTTAAGTGAGTGCATTATAAATCGATATTGGAAAAAGCTGTGGTTAAGTTAGGCTGATAGAGTATTGTCAAACTTGGAGGAGCATTCCGTTTACAAGGCCTGACTGAGAGCTCTTGGTAAGTACTCTTAGGATCTATGTGTTTGTTTGAAGATCTGTTTTCACTGCTTGCGAGAGTGTCATTACCTGTATATGCTAACTTTATTAAAACACATATTTGTAAGGTAATACACTATCAGTTCTTTTATATGCTCACTTTATTAAAACAAATACTTCGATTCTTTCTTTGCTAATGTTTTTCTTCATTTACCCTTTACTTTTTTACTCATTGGGAAATGCATTTTTCTATCGCTTCGCGTTGCGCTGGATGATCTGTAGCACATATTATCATCCTGCTTTCTCAATAATCTTTTATGTTTCGTATGTCAGCATATTTTTTTGTCCGTGAAGCATTTTTGTTCTCAGTGGGCTGGGGGAGAAGGACTGTTTTTTGCATAACGTTAGCATTTTATTATATACCTGGTCCTTCCCACAAACTGAATTGCTAGATAACGAGCGGAAGCAATTCCAAATCAAGTTAACTGCTATTACTGCCGCATGTTTAGTAGGGGGAAATTTGCATTTTCCAGAAGGAATTGAAAGCACTTCAACATTTCCCCAGAGCGACTTATGAATTAGCCAAATCATTATGTTGGCATGGCCAAATGGCTACAGCTGAACAACAAGGGGCATTGAGGATCATCTGTACCATACACATTGACTGAACTGGGCTGAACACGGTGATCGGCTCAAGTACATTCAGGGAACGCATGGCTGGTCTCAGGTGTGTTAAGGGAATTAGGATGGCAATGTAAATGTATTTCCCTTTATGTGGGATCTGTTGCCTCCAATGCAAACCATTCTCCTGTTTCTAAAACCTGAGCAATTTTTGAAGCGGAAATAACTAGTAGTGGTGTTGTCTGAGGAGCATATCATCCGGTGGTTAATTTATTCATCTAAGACAACTAGTTAAAGGCCCGACGCTTGACAAGGGGCATACTATTGACTTAGTCTTTAGTAATTTGACAGTGCTTTGCTCCACGCCCACTTTTCCCCTGGCATGGTCCGATTATTTATTAATCCCGTTAAAATTAGGTATCTCCCTTGGAAAAGGCCCCTCCCAGCCCACAGCTCGGCTATGTAGGCGGTGGCATAGTCTTAATCCGGAAAAATGGATTAGGCTTCTAGACAGCCGGAAATTGACTTATTTTAAAGCCAATCAGATAGAAACTGAACCTTTCAATGACTGGATCACCGACTGTCTTGACACTCTTCTTCCTCACAAGGCAATAACTGGGATCCCTCAGAGAGTGAATGCCCAGTGGTTTACCCCTCATCTGTCAGTACTTAAAAGGAAGTGTAGATGCCTGGAGAGAAAATGGAGGAAATCTCTAAGGGCCAGATGTAGCAAAGTTTTGCGAGTCGCTAATGGCCCGATTCGCTATTTGCGACCTTGCAAAATCCGAAATGGGATGCAAAAATCCCATTTCCGAAATACAAATAGCGATGCGACCCATTACTGACCTGATTTTGCGACCCGCAAATAGGAAGTCGCAAATTGCGAGTCGCAAATCATATGCGATAGCCAGTCGCAAATTGCGACTAGTCGCAAAAAGTCAATTTTGCACATCCAGATTACCACTGATTCAGTCCAGGTGGTAACCAGAACCAAAGTATAAAAGGAGACCCAGAAGGCATCAGGGTTACTCAAAATGGCTGAACTGTACGTGATAGCATGGAGGAGGAGAGTCCAGGCTGCCCAGCAGAGGAGGAGGAGGCAGAGACAGGAGAGGATATACCGAGCCAGGCAGACATTATTTCAACAAACTGAGGAGGAGATATATGACAGTGCTGCAATCTGAGAGTTAATTGAACTACTGAATCCTCAGCTTGAACGACAGACAATGCGTGGCAGCACCATCCCCACACATGTGCAAGTGCTATGCTCACTGCACCTCTTGGCCTCGGGTAGCTATCAGGGGGTGATTGCTGTGGCAGGTGGGGTATCCCAAAGTGCACTCTCACGATTCTTCAGATGTTTCCTAGATGCCATATTCAAACACATGTCCAAATATATATACCTACCCAGGAATGAGGTAGAAATTAACAGCACCAAGTTGGACTTCTACAGAATTGCCAACTTCCCCCATGTAATAGGGTGTGTGGACGGGACACATATACAAATTTGACCTCCTGCAAATCTGGAATATGTGTTCCGCAATAGGAAATGGACCCACTCACTAAACATCCAGGTGGTATGTGACGCCCATAATGTAATTACTGACATTGTAGCTAAATATCCAGGGAGTACACATGACTCATACATATTCAGGCACTGTAGGATACACCAACGCCTAGAACGTGGGGAGTTTGGAGACGGATATCTATTAGGTATTGCTGACTACACCATGAAGCCATAGATGCAGGTTACTGTGTAAACCATTCATGCCCTGCTAATTTTGCCTTTTTTGTCAAACAGGTGACAGTGCATATGCCCTGAGACCATGGATACTCACCCCGTACCTAACACCTGGCAACCAGAACGAGAGGCGATATAACAGTGCACATCGGCGAACCAGAACTGTCGTGGAGAGGGCCTTTGGCTTGTTAAAGGCAAGAATCAGATGCCTCCACAAAAGTAGAGGCGCACTCCAGTATGCCCGAGAAACAGCATGCAAGATAGTTGCCGCCTGTGCCATCCTACACAACATTGCCACCAGACGGGGGCTACATCTCACCCCTGAAGACACAGACACGGAGGATGAGGAGCAAGAGCTACCACACCGACAGCCTGGGAATAGAAGCATCGCAAATGAGGGCAGACAGAGACGGAACCACATTGCAACCCAATACTTTGGCAGGTAGGTGGCAACTGTCACCACACTCACTAATGTCAGACACACATAGGCCAGTTATGTAGTGAAACAAACAAAACCTTTTTATTACTAAACTATGTGAAAGAAGGAATATTGCTGTATGTCACAGTCTGGAATTGTCCATTTGCATTTAAGACACATTAAAACCATGTGCCTTATTTACAGTACAGTCTGGTGGCTCACACCCTCCTCCTAGTGCGGCCACCATGGCTCATTCCTGTTGGGTCCCCTGACCCCTGCCATGCGCTGCCACTCCATAGCACATGGGACTCGCTGGCAGACACACTACTAATGGTCGACCCCTCCTCGCTGTCCTGAGGGGTCTCCCCTGTGCCCCTTGCAGCCTGCCTGCTCTCCATAAGGTCCACTGCATGGCTGATACGGCCAAGTCCTCGCACCACATCCCCTGCGAAGTGCCCAAGTTCCGCCTGGAGGCTGACTGTACGCCTTGACAGGCCTGTTATATTTGTGGCAAGACGCCCAATAGATGCTGCCAGACGGTCAAAGCGTGCAGCAGTGTGGCACTCCCTGTGCCTTGCATGTGCTCTGTCTGCCACAAGTTCAGTCACCAAATGTTGGATGGCCTGTGTGAGGACCCCCAGATGTTGATTAATTCGTTTGAACTGACTGTCCACATTTGCCATCCCATTTGTCATTGTGCTCTGCAGTCTATTGAGGGTTCTGGTGATGGACCTTAATTGTCTGTTTTGCAGGCGCTGACCCTGAATGAGCGATGCCTCCAAGCCCGCAAACTCTGCTTCTCCGACATCATCCTGGGGCACCGACTGAACCCTGTGCCGGCGTCTGTACCCTGGTCCAGCTGCTGGCTCTGTGCACCTCTCTGTGGGGATGGGCCCTGGTGTTGTTTCTGCTGCCCCCATGTCCTCTGTTTGTTCTTCAGTGGACCCTGGTGGTGTTCTGCTGGGCCCTGCAATGGCACCGGCAGCCTCCTGCAGTGGGTCTGGCCCATGTCCCTCTCCCTGCCTTATGTCGCTGCTGGGGGTGTCTTGTGGGAGACCTGTGGGACATAGGGGATACACTGTCAGTCTTGCACATCTGTTTTATGCCTCATAATAAACATTTGCCTATATTTGGACTACTGTACTACATTGCCCATAATGCACTATTCTAGAGGTTGCTAGACTGAAATGGAGCTAGTCTGGTGGTGCCTGCTGCTGTGTACTGGGATAGTGTGTATACTGCATTTGTGGGTGTCAAACCATATCTCATGGTACTCACTTTTTGATATCCCTTGCGCTGAACTGTCCAGTTCTCCCATGCCCTGTACGGCCTCTAGCTCCAGTGTCTGCTCCACCATGCTTTCCAGGGCTGTGGGTGGTGGGACGGTGGATGGGCCTCCTCCGGTGCCCCTCATCTCCCTCATGCGCTCCGCAACCCTCTCCTTGGTCCTGGAGCGCAGGTCATACCACCTTTTGCAAATTTCCTCGAGGGTGCAGCCCTATGGCATTGATCTTCTCCTGTATCTGCTGCCATATTCTTTTCTTTTGAGTGTCTGGGACACTCATTGCTGCCTTTCCAAAAAGTTCATTATGATGCAGACAGCATTCTTCTGTCAGCACCTCCAACTCCTTGTCAGAAAATTTCATTTTCCTCCTTCTGCCAGCACTACCTGTCTCGTCCATGGTTGCTGCAGCTCCTCTCCCCTGGGTGTGGCTCAACAGCTTGAAATGGGTGTGGTCCTCCCTCCTCCGAGGTCTATTTGATGACTTCCTGGTTCTGATGTCATCACCAAGAGCCAGGAAGTGGGTTTCCAAACTGTTGTGGTGCACCTGCAAGCAATTTGCAAGACACCCTTCTTGCAAATTGCGATCTCTGCGACTCGCAAATTGGTATCGCGAATATTTCTTGCATTTGATTTTGCGAGTCGGAAATAGTGATTCGCATGGAGTCGCTATTTCTGATTCGCAAATTTTTTCCTACCTACATCTGGCCCTATAACTGGTTGCAAGGGAGGAATATAGGCAATCTATCAGGTTCTACCATACAGAAATAAGACTAGCACAAGGTTCATATTATTCTGGTAGAATTGATCAGGCCGCAGGTTCTTCTAAAGAGGTTTTCCAGGTGCTTAAAGAAATTCTTCATTCCCCCATAGCGGTAGACCCAATTGAAGCTTCAGAAGAACATAGCAATAATTTAGCCAGGTTCTTTCAACAGAAGATCAATGTTATTTATTCAAACTTTCCAAAGGACAAGGCCAGGAGGGAAAGCCAAGCTACAATACCTCAAAAAAGTCTAGCCACTCTATCATATTTTTCCACACTATCTCAGGAACAGTCTGCTTCCTTCCTCACCGCATTAAAGTCAGGCTCACCTTTGGATCCAGCTCCTCCTTATGTATTAGCTCTTGGGGCTCCAGCCACTGTCCCAGTTCTAACTGAATTGTTGAACTCCTCCCTTCTGAGAGGTTGTGTTCCGGATCAGTGGAAACATGCAATAGTCAAGCCCCTGCTAAAAAAACCAAATCTAGATGCTATGGATCTCAAAGATTATAGGCCCATATCTCTACATCCTTTTATGTCTAAAATATTAGACAAATATATGAACTCTCAAATATCCTTATTTGTGGGAGAGAATAATATTTTACATCCGACTCAGGTGTGCTTTAGGTCTCTTCACAGTATGGAATCGGCCCTGATAGTGGTCATGGAAGAGGCCAGAAAACGAATGGATCAGGCCCATATGACAGCTGTTATACTTCTTGACCTGAGTGGAGTGCTGCCTTTGATGCAGTAGATCATCATCTCCTGATTCAAAGGATAAAGGCAACGGGAATCAAAGGTCTCGCTCTCAACTGGCTCACCTCATTTCTTAAGGATAGATCATTTCAGGTCTTGGACCGTTCTCATTTTTCTGATCAGTTTAAGCTGAGCTGTGGGGTTCCACAAGACTCATTGCTTAGCCCCACCTTATTCAATATGTATATGGCCCCCTTGGCAGAGCTAGTGGAGTCCTTTGGATTGTCATTGGTCTCCTATGCAGATGATTCTCAGCTGGTGGTTTCTTTTTCCACAATGGAAGGGTCAGATGGATCTGTATTGCCTTCGTGTTTACAGGCAATATCTAGTTGGATGACCAACAGTAGGCTCCAACTTAATGGGAACAAAACAGAAATAATGATCCTCGGCCACCATTTTAACCCTGCCAAAAATCTTTTGGCTACTTCCCCTCTAGAGTATCTACTGCCTCCTAAGAATTATATTAAAAGCCTGTGAATTTGGTTAGACCCCCATCTTACCCTGGAACATCATGCCAAGAAAATTTCTGCTGCCTGTTTTGGGCCATTAAGACTCTTGAGAAAGGTATTGGTAATACTTCCCCCTTTGGCAAAAAGACTTATTGTACAAGCAATCATTTTGTCTCGACTCGACTATGGCAATGGTTTATTTCTTGGCTCCCCCAAATACGTGGGTCAGCAAATTACAGGTGGTTCAGAATGCGGCAGCGCGTCTTCTGCTCGACATTCCAAGGCATACCTCAGTTAAATGGATCTTGTCCACACTTCACTGGCTTCCGGTGGAACAGCCTATAAATTTTAAAACCCCCTGCATCATTAACAGATCATTGCATAATAGAGGATCTCATGTGTTAAAAACTTTAGCTACCTTTTACAAACCCGTCAGAGCTCTAAGATCCGCATCTACAGCCTTAGCTGTACTTCCGAAAATTTAAAAAGCTAGATGGGGTGGTGCTACGATGGAATATCGGGGAGTCAAACTATGGACTCTCTCCCCCTCAATATTCAACTAATTAGCCATGAACTGAGCTTTCAAAAAGCAATTAAAACCTGGCTTTTTAAACTCTAGTTCCCGGCTTTGGTTCCTGTTGTGGTCCTTTAGTGCTGCGAGGCCTTCGGGTATTCAGGCGCTTTACAAGTTCAAATAACATAACATAACATTTTTACAGGCTCACTGTGTCTGAACTAGATTTGGGTGAAGATCAGTCATTTTGCTGTTGAGGGAGGAAATGGTGAACTATATATAGTCTGGCTCCAGCCATTTCACTAGGCTTCCACAGAACATAGAATGAGTAAAATCACATCCCAGCACTATGGGGTGAGGTGCGATCCCTCATAAACATAGTAAACTACAGCAAGAATTCTGTAAACACAACCTCAGGGGACCATGCTGTATCATTGTTTATTGGTTAGTGTCAGTCAATGTCACTGATTAAATCACTTTTTGTTTTCCTCTGCCATTGAGGGTTGTTGGAAAGCATATTATTGGTAAGGGCAGGTAAGTACCTACACTTAGCAATAGGCCACTAACCCCTACTAGGTCCAGTCAGTTCTCAATAAATTAACCCTAGGTCAACCCTTGGTAGCTTGTCAATGAGCAGTTGGGCTCAACTTAGGAGACACAGGGCCCCATTATGAGTTTGGCGGATGGAAAACTATGTCTGCCAAACTCCCAACAGGGTGGCCACCTCCCTGCAGCGACCTCCCAGCAGGATAAATTAAAGGTTTCCTGCTAGGTTGGAACGCTGAAACCCATGTTTCCGTCCACTGGCCTAGAGGGAAACGGGCTACAGCATTATCTTCGGCTCGTAATTGAGCCAACAACAATGCTGTCATCTGCGGGGTACACTAGCACCCTCTCAATGTTCACTGTCTGCAATGTTCACTGTCTGTAAAGCAGACAGTGAAGATTGCATGGTGCTGGTCAGTGGTCCCCCTGCACTGCCCATGCAAAGTGCATGGGCAGTGCAGGTGCCCCCCTGTGACGCTCTGCACTTGTTCTCCACCAGCCTTTTCATAGTGGTGTTACCACCATGAAACAGCTGGCGGAGAACAAGGTCATAATCACCAGGGCACCTCCAGACCGCCGGGTTCCAAGATCCTGGCAGAGCTGGTGGTTCTCTGGTGGTCTGACTGCCAGGGATGGAATCTGGTTGTTGGACCACTGAATTGGTGGTGGTCCAGACTGCCACCGTGAGTGTGGCAGTCTATAGACCGCCACACTAGTAAAGATTCGCAAAGTGTGTAAAGCATTCAGAAATCACAAAACAGTAATACAATAAAAGCAGGAAACAGTTTAAAAATACAAAACCAATTTATAACAATAGAAAATATAGTTATCTTTAATTTGACAGCAAAATTAATGAAATCGAATAAGGGGATGCAGAGATATCAATTTTCAAAGAATACATGTTTTTTGCGCCTAGAAGCAGAAATTGCCACTTATGATATCGGGTCTCACCTCGACTGGGGCTAAGTCAAAATTTGAGTCTGAACGCAATGCATTCCTGCTCAGCTACAGCAAGCAGGAGGCCTTGGTCCAAAGTTTACCTTCTGACTTAGGGGGTCATTCTGACCCCGGCGGTCATGGACCACCGGGGCCGGGGTCGGCGGTAGCACCGCCAACAGGCTGGCGGTGCTCCGCAGGGCATTCTGACCGCGGCGGTACAGCCGCGGCCAGAAACGGAAAGTCGGCGGTGTACCGCCGACTTTCCGCTGCCCATGGGAATCCGCCATGGGGATCCCGACCCCCTCACCGCCATCCTGTTCCTGGCGGTTCCGCCCACCAGGAACAGGATGGCGGTGAGGGGTGTCGTGGGGCCTGATTTTGAGTTGACGTTGTCCGATTGTCTTTCCATGAGTTCTCAGTGAAATCCTGGAAGTCTGGGGCTCCAGGGCTTTTCAACGGGATGAAACTGCAAGTCAGACCAGTTAGCAGTCAATGTAAGCCGGCTTGACTCACAACGTCGAGTCAGTCCCTTCATGGAGCTTTATTCCAAAAGTTTTACAATCCTTTCTAAACTTCTGGATCTTCTTTCAGAAAGTCTTTGAAGTCCTTTAGGAGTCCACAGCTCACTCTTAGGTTCCAGAAGCTTTGAGTTGCTCCTGGGGGTTAGTGTGATTAGGTTTCATAGGTGAATTGGCAATAGTTAGAAGCCACAGTGAAACAAGACCTGGAGAGGTCTTGTCATGGTAGGGACAAGGAAGAGAATTTCCAATAATTGGGGGGTCTAGGGAATATACTCTCCCAAGCATACTACTGAAACCAAATATGAATTCCTAGCCACTTTAATGTAAAAACAGGGAAAGCTCTCTTTCAAGAATTTCTCACCTAATATATTCAATACTGCATGCTTTCTGCACATGATCAACTTGTCTGTGTGATGAACCCCAGGCAAATGCACACTTTATACGTCCTGATGAAAGCTCCAAACCTCGTGTAGGCCAGCATTAAGGCTGAAATATGTTGATGACATAAATGAGGGTCTTAGACCATTATTACCTAATCACCCCTTCTCTGTTGGATGTTTTTAATCATACCACTGAGAGATGCTAATAATGGGATAGCCTGGACCCTCAGTAGGTATTTTTATCTTTAGACCCCCAGCAGGTTCTTTTAAGTACTCCCTGAAATATGGCTGAGCCCATCTTGGCTTTTAGGGGACGAGGTGAACCAGATGATGAACCATGCCACTATTGGAGTGGGTGAGGGTCATTTATAAAGAAATAGATTATTTTCGTTCTTTCTGTATATGCTAAGTGAAAGATTCCGGAACAGGATCTTTCCCTGGTTTTACATTAAAGTGGCTAGGAGTACTTACTTGGTTTTGGTGAAAGTTATGTCTATGATTTAAAATGATGTTTTATGTATTAGATTAGTGAGTGTCCTACTTTGTAAACAGTGTAGTTGTACTGCAATGAATAGGCGATTTGAGCATGTCGACTCTGTTACAATCATGCAAAGTGGAATGGTTGATGAAATTGATTCGTTTTATGAGATCTGTACAGTTTTTGTGACATTTGTGATAAATTTACTACATTATAAACAAGCAAGTAGTTGCCGAAGAGACCACCCAAAGCTTCTCTCTGCCTCATTTTTAAGCTATCTGTTATTCAAGATTTGTTGACTTTACTAAAATTACATGTATCATACACTTACTAAAAGGGGCATTCAACCAGCTCTCTTTATCTAACGGTCTGTTGGTATGTCATTCTCATTTTCCTTCCACCCACTACAGTATAAAGCAGTAGACAATGTTTCAGCCTAATCTGGCTACTGGGTGACTTCATTTTGAGTGACTGCATCTTGCTCTTTCACAAAGAGCATATCTGCACACAAGGCCATTCCCTCAGTGCCAGTGTTTTTGTTTTTACGTTATTATTTATTTATTTATTTATTTATTTATTTTTTATTGTGCGATTGGACTATAAGATCCATCAACAAATAAAAGCTGAATACAGTAACCTTGAATACACTATATATACAAAATGAAACAGGATAATAAACACCATATTAATAAACTCAAATAGACAGCACTAGTCTAAAACTTTCCTTCTGATCCACCTGCGAGAATGAAAGGTATCTGTTTAGCAGATTCTCAAGGCACATTAATAACACTCATCCCTACGATGAGTAAAGGGGCACAATCCACTTGGACCTGGATTTAAAATATGTGCTGTGGACAAATAACAAATGTTCCTCACTTTCGTGGTAAGAGTTTCAGACTGAGCACCCAGCAGCTCTTGGTACTGAAATGGCTCACGTATCAGTGTATGTGGCCAAAAGTAAGATGCCAAGGTTCCTTTTAATGTAAAGTACTCTAGAGCTGGCTGGTTTAATATGGTTCAAGAAAATCTTCAAATCTAAAATAGATTTTAAATTATAAGAAGGTGTTTATGAGGCTCCCACCTTGCCCTAATATCTGAATGGCCACAGCACATTACCAGTATCTAGCCTTGAAAAATGGTCCTCAAAATTACGTTGTCCTAACATTCAGCACCACTTTTTAACATGGAACCCAAGGTAGCTCATGAGCTCCAGGTCTGCGGATTATATCTTCCAGTGCTGTTCTAAATGCTTCAAGTTTGGGGTTAGATCATAAGACCATACTTGTATCCAGTAAAGAAAAGGTTTTATATTAGCCATATAGGTCTAAGTGAACTGCTAGATGAGTGGAGCACCTTGGACAATCAGTAAGCACTTGTGAAATTTGTTTTTCTCTTTAACAGCTAGTACTTTACAGTAGCACCAACATTCATCCCAATATAATATTGTGTTCGGCCCTTTAGCCCTGTACATTTCTACCTCTACCACCGGTACAACTGGATAATTGGGTGTCTTTTGTGTCAGCGTTTGCAGGGCTGAAGATCTGTGGTACAAGATGAGCTCACTGTATTTTTTAGGTGGGAACACCAGATAAGATTCTGAAAGGTGGCTGTCTAACTAATCAAATTCAGGCACTCTTTCTGGGCTAAAATTATTAATTAAAATTCTCTCTGTAAAAGACTTGTGGGGATCTGCGAGGATTACAAATTTGTATGTATCCACTTTAATTTCAAACCCATATTCTACACAAAAAAGGTTGAATTTATTAAGTACGATACTAAGGCCCATCAGTGCCTTGGGCAATAATAAAGTGTCGTCTACAAACAATAGACAGGACACTTTAGAACCTGCTATGCAGAGTGAATCATTGTTGTATATCAATACAATTTTGCGCATTCATTTATGTACAGAAGAAAAGGGGTCGGCGTAAGGATGAACTCCTCTCTAAACTCTTGGTTAATATCTATTTTCTCAGTTGGTTCACTGTGCAGCCCCAACGAGTTTGTGCGTAGTTGTTTGTCTGCAGTTTTATTAACAGAAAATGTATTTCAGGGTGGTGCCAACCTCTGCAAAACTTCTCATAACTTTAATTGCGTCAGAAGGTCGAAGGCTGCTTTCAGGACATTGAAAGCAAAATATAGGTTTGAGACATTATGTCAACGGTTTTCCACTTGACCAGAAGGAAGCAAAATGCTTGGTCGACTTTGTAATCCTGCCCTGCCATGTGTCTGATAAAGGGGCACCAGAGGCTATATCGTTAGATAATCTGTTTGTATATGGACCCTATTTGCTCGTCTCAACGCGGGATAAATTTCTGGGAATTCTATCTAGACCAGTGACTTTCCCTCTTTCCTAAGCAATAATTGCCTTGCTGGTGTTTGTCAGTTACAATTGGATTGGATAACCAGAATGATGACCTTTGGGTAAGTATGACTATCGGAAGAATATTTATTAGATGATCATAGAGAGCAGTGAAGTGTATATCCAGCTGTCCGACTCTGGTTTCATATAATGGCACCTTCTCCATGGGGAACAATAAATCAAAACTCTTGTAATCCTTTCGTTTAAAAGCATCAATCATTCCAATATTTGTTTTCCAAATTTAATTTTGTATTGTTTTGTGTCTTTCATAATATGTGTCACTTGTATCTACAATATCCACTTTTCTCTTAATTTTAACAGCAAGGATTATAATTTTTTTTGCTAATCTGCATTCCTGGGTATACCATCCCCGAGTATCACTAGCAAAGGACCCCCTACTTTCCCCAATGTCAAATAGGTTTAAACGCTTTACATGTTCTCTATGGAGTGCCATTATGGCAGATCTGTATGTATCAGTGCAAGCAAAAAAGGGGAAGGACACTGACAGTAGTTGCATAGCATACATTTCCTTTTACCTTTTCAGAAGTGACAAGGTTAGACCACTCTGATTATTGGAAACTACAGTCTGGTCCACTTGATGTTTGCTTCTACTCCAATTTTAGCAATCATTCTGGATTTTACATATAATAGTAGAGGCTCACGGTCAGGTTCCATACTAGGGCAAATGGTCATATACACATTTAAATGCCATGTAGAAAGAATACGCATTACACAATCTATATGAGAATTAGAATCACCTCTCCCAAGGGTTGGTTTATTAGGGCTGTCAGATTTAGTATGACTTTTGCATGCCCGAAGTTGTGCCAGAGGGCAACGGTGGTTAGCTGAAAAGCTATTGCTGAGCAACTGTGTCTAGCAGGAGAGTAGAAGAACAGGATTCTCCAAAGAGCTTCCTCATCCACAATGAGTTTACCGCGTTTGCACTGCAGCCCACTTATGGGGCACACAGCACAAGCACAGACAGTCTGCGCTTGCACTGTGTAGCCCATAGCCGGGCTGCAGGGCACACTCTCAGCCCGACGTTGGTGTAGCAGCATGGAGCTGCTGTCGGCATCAGCCCTGGACTGTATCAGGCCTCTTGTGCACTGGCCGGCCCCGGAGAAGGCCTGTGCACAGGAAGCCTGAAACTGCAGGTTTTGCTGCCTACGGCCCTGGGCTGAATGTGCCTGATCTTGGAAGTGGTAAACAGGGTAGGGTTTGGCTAACCAGGCCCAACCCTGCTTAGTGCTTCCGAGATTGGACACATTCAGGACTCTGCAGCTCATGGAACTCCGCCTGCGCGGAATTCCATGGAGTTTTTAATCAACTCCGCTTAATTCCGTGGAGTGGTACTCCATGAACTCTGCTCAGGCCTAGATAATGTGCGCCTTTTTGGAAACCAAAAAATATTTTTGCCTTTAGTAAAAAAATTTATTGATGAGGGCACAGCAGTTGGTCCAACAAAAATGTTTTGCAACCAGCTAATGCCAAACCTATTGGATTTACCAATATTTGTTTGCTTCTATATATGAGAACTCACTGACATCTAACACTGTCATGCTACACCTAAACATACCTTCGTTAGAACAGCAAAGATGCTTTATTGATTAAGCTTTCAAATATAAAGAATACAAACAATGTAATAGTTTATTAGATAAAGAGTGATAAAGTAGAAAGACAGATCTGACCTCCTATAGTATAATGCACTGTAGTCAGAGCTACAGTGGTCAGCAATGCACTTTGTTCCTTTGTAAATTAGGCTGTACCATAAAAAGAAGATCAAATAATGCTTAAATAAAAGGTTGCAGCAGCAGGGGACATGTTTTCTCGGTCTGAGCAGAGTTCGCAGAGTTCCGCTATGCAGAACTCAGAGAAGTGATCAAAAAATTATTCCGCGCTACGCAGAGTTTTGCAAGCAGCAGAGTGCTTTAGGTTGTGCTGTTTGCACTGATTTCTAGCAACATGTGTTTGTCCTGTGCTTTAAAATCACTGGGAACAGCACCCCGTGCAGCACAAAAGGGTGCTTCTTCATTTCTGCCACTCGAGTAGATTTTCTACTTGAGCATCAGCTTCCTCAACATGAACGGAAGGTTTCTTAACGCAAGTGGTAGCGACCATCTGCGACCGTTGCATTGAGAAATCTTGCTGAGAGGCGGTCCGGAGTAAGATTTTCCTCGCTCACGGGCCCCAACATAATGCTGGCGAACGCGAATGAGGAAAAAACTCCCCTAGGAAGAGTATTTTGCAACTTTGCACTCTAAGCAGAGCACAGAGTGGGAAAAACTCTGCAAACTCCTCAAGCACAGTAGAGTTCACCCCCCACACATATTATTTTCAGGAAAACAAACGTCTAAACTATCTCATTAGGACACTATTTACAAACAAATTAGAAACTTGGATACAAAGTGAACAGTGTATGTCAAGGCAACTATGATAAGTAATAATTGAACTCAGCAGTGCAACTCTGACCAAATATCATGTTGGGTATTTTCAGGGAGCATTGGAGCCATTGAACACTGGTTTTTGAAGGGTCAAGACTGCATCTGGCCCTCTATCTACCTGTGGTTCAGGGAGTGTTAAACAGTGAAGAGATAGAGGTATGGAAAAGAGAGCTGAAAGGCAACAATGAGAGGATGGAGGGACATCAGGGAGATGAAGATGAGATAAAGGAGAAAGAGAATCAAAGAATGAGTGGCTGTGGGAGGCTGGCCTGGTTTGTTGTTTTTGCTTTGTCGCCCTAAGTGGGAAGGGTATGCCCAGACGTGGGTCCCGTGCTTCCCATGCCACTGGATTCAAGCTAGCCTGGCTGATGAGGGGTGAAACCCCGAAACCGGTCCCAGGATGCTTGTTTCCGGTCCAGTGAGGACCTGGCTTGGCAGTTCGGGCTGGACTGTTCCCATGAGGAACAGGGTCAAGACTGATTTGCATATGGCTGGGTCCAAACTGGGGTGGCATGGTAAGCAAAAGAACGATGGATTAAACCCAGATCTATGACTGGGGGTGAGTGTTTGACAATGTTCAGCATTCCGTCCATCACTTGTTGTTTTTGCTTTGTCGCCCTAAGTGGGAAGGGTATGCCCAGACGTGGGTCCCGTGCTTCCCATGCCACTGGATTCAAGCTAGCCTGGCTGATGAGGGGTGAAACCCTGAAACCGGTCCCAGGATGCTTGTTTCCGGTCCAGTGAGGACCTGGCTTGGCAGTTCGGGCTGGACTGTTCCCATGAGGAACAGGGTCAAGACTGATTTGCATATGGCTGGGTCCAAACTGGGGTGGCATGGTAAGCAAAAGAACGATGGATTAAACCCAGATCTATGACTGGGGGTGAGTGTTTGACAATGTTCAGCATTCCGTCCATCACTTGTTGTTTTTGCTCTGGTTTGGTGTGGATCAGGTCCGGTTTTCCCTTCTAAGTGAAATGTAGACAGTGTCTAGAAGCCAGTCTGTCTAGGGGGAGCTAGAGCTGAGCAGCCAAGGCTGAACTAGGAGACATCCAAAGCTCTTGCAATACCACTGTAGTCACACAGTACTCACACGCATGAGAGAAAATACTCAGTGTTATAAAATAAAAGGTACTTTTTTTGGTGACACAAATGCCAAAAATACCTTAGAGACTATACTCCCTTAGGAGGTAGGCAATATACACAATAGATAAACCAGAATCCCAAAACAGGTAAGTAAACAGTCAGAAAACAGTGCAAATAGTGAAAATCACAGTAGGTTGCAATGGGCCTGTGGGAACACAAACCACATACTAAAATAGTGGAATTCGTAAGTTGGTTTCCCACCTAGGCAAGTGTAGTGTGTAGAGCTGGTGCTGGAGCGTACGAAAACACCAAAGGTAAGTAATAGGACCCACCCCACAGCCCAGTAAAACAGGAGTAAATCACAGTAAGTTTCCTGAAACACACAAGAAGCCATGATAGAAGAGACACTGCCCAGTCCTCACTGTGCGTGGGCCACAGGGCCACAGACCAAAGTCCAAGTCCCCACTTGTCACCTGCACCAACACGAGAGAACACTGTTGGGGCATTAGTTGGAAAATTGGCAGGCACCTCAGGGGGACGGAGAATGGGTGGGCACCTCAGCCATAAGATGGAACAAGACCACTGGTTATGGAGGGGGCAACATGCCCTGTGCTTGGTCCTGGGGAGTACAAGGCCACAGTCTCTCAAGTGGGTGACTTATACGTGCTCTGGAGGGGGCAACATGTCCTGTACTTGGACCTGGGGAGTGCAAGGCCACAGTCTCTCAAGTGGGTGACTTCCCAACATGCTCTGGAGGGGGCAGCATGCCTTGTGTTCTGTCCTGGGAAGTTCAAGTCCACACTATCTCAAGTGGGTGATTTCCCCACATGCTCTAGAAGGGGCAACATGCCCTGTGCTCTGTCCAGGGGAGTGCAAGGCCACAGACTCTCAAGTGGGTGACATGCCCACATGCTCTGGAGTGGGCATCATGCCCTGTGCTCTGTCCTGGGGTGCAAGGCCACAGTCTCTCAAGTGGGTGACTTGCTCACATGCTCTGGAGGGGGCAACATGCCCTGTGCTATGTCCTGGGGAGTTCAAGGCCACAGTCTCTCAAGTGGGTGACTTGCCCACTGGTTCAGGAGGGGGCATCGTGCCCTGCGATCTTGATCCTGGGGAGGCTGGGGTTGATGGGTGTCCTCCTCACTGGTTCTGGAGGAGGCATCGTGCCCTGTGCTCTTGATCCTGGGAAGGCTGGGGTTGTTGGGTGTCTTACCCACTGGTTCTGGAGGGGGCATCGTGCCCTGTGCTCTTGATCCTGTGGAGACTGTGGTTGGTTGGTGTCTTACCCACTAGTTCTGGAGGGGGCACTGTGCCCTGTTCTCATGATCCTGGGGAGGCTGGGGTTGGTAGGTGGCTTACCCACTGGATTTGCAGGGGGCAGGATGCACAGTAGCCCATGGAGGCAGGACCACATACTGTCCACCAGCGGTGACAGCTGCTCAGTGTTGGTAGTGGTGCTCCTGAAGCCGCTGTTGGGAGGAAGCTCCACCCCATCTTCTGCAACCTCGGACGGCTGTCCACTGGTGGTGGTGGTGCCACTGCTGCTACTGGTGCCCACTGGTGGTGGTGCTGCTGCTGGTGGTGGTGAGGGGAAGCTCCATCCCATCCCCTGCAGCCTCGGATGGCTGCCCACCGGTTGTGGTAGTGCTGCTGATGGTGGTGATGGGGGAAGATCCAGCCCATCCTCTGTAGCCTCAGACAGCTGCACAACCATGGTTGGTGGTAGGGGCTCCGTATGAGTCCCTGCACCAGGCCCCTTGTCCTTCCTGCCTGCTGGTGCTGGCTCCTTGCCTTTCCTGGCAGCCGCTGGGGCAGGCTCCTTGCCCTTTCTGGCAGCAGCTGGGGCAGGCTCCTTGACCTTCCTGTCAGCCGCTGCAGCTGGGGCTAGTTCCTTGTCCTTCTTGGCAGCAGCTGGAGCAGGCTCCTTGCCCTTCCTGGCAGGAGCTGGGGCTGGCTCCATGCCCTTCCTGGCAGCAGCTGGGGCAGACTCCTTGACCTTCCTGGCAGCAGCTGGGGCAGGCACCTTGGTCTTCTGGCCCACAGCTGGGGCAGGCTCCTTCCCCTTCCTGGCAACAGCTGGGGCAGGCTCCTTGGCCTTCCTGGCAGCAGCTGGGGCAGGCTCCTTGGTCTTCCGGCCCACAGCCGGGGCAGGCACCCTTTCCTTGATGCTGCCTGGTGCCCTGGATCCTTTCCCATCATGAGTGGGTGTGGAGACTACTGGGCCTGTGGACTGGGTGGCTGAGGTGCTTGCCTGGGATTTTGCCACCCTGGCCAGACATGAAGGACAGGGGGAGGGGTAGAGAAGAGGTCAATGGTGGAGAGGAAAATCCTCTTAGGGACATTGGGGTGTGTAGAGGGAGAAGGTTTGGGAGTAGAGGAAGAGGGAGTAGTTGTAGGAGGAGTCTGCTATGTTTGGGTGCAGGTGCATGGGCTGGATGCTGTTGTGAGGTGGATGGCTGTTGGGTGTCTGAGTGCTTGTGTTTGTGTACTTTGGGAGGGGGGTGACAGACACAGTGGGAGAGGACACAGGGGACATGTGCATGGCTGTTGTGAAGGGGCCTGCCAGTGAGGTGTGTGTTCTGCTAGGTGTGGTGGTGATGCTGTTAATGGATGAGGATGTAGTGCATGCAGGTGTGAGTGTAGACGGAACTGGGAGGGAGATGGAGGAGGATGAAGAGGGGGAGACAGTGGAAATTGTGGATGTTGGTATGTCTGCATCTGGATGGTGTTTGTGTGAGTGCCTGTGGGATGATGTGTGGTGCTTGTGTTTGCCTGAACCACTCTTGTGTGTTGTCTTGTGTGCATTCTCCTCTGACTGTGCTTGGGATAGGTTGGGGTTGAAGGGAATGGGATTGGGAAGAGGAATATGGAGGGGGGTGGGTGGAAACAGGGACAATGGCTGCCATCAGAGAGGAGGCCAGAGCCTGGATTGATCTCTGTTAGGCCGCCAAGCCAGTGTGAATGCCCTCCAGGAGTGCATCACTGTGTTGCATCTGGGCTGCCAGCCCCTGGATGGCATTCACAGTGGCTTACTGCCCTACAAAGATGGATCTCAGGAGGACAATAGCCTCTTCACTCAGGGTAGCAGGGCTAACTGGGGCAGGGCCTGAGGTGCCTGTGGCAAAGGAGATGGCCACTCTCCTGGATGAGCGGGCACGGGCAACTCACTGAGGTGCTGCTGGGAGGGCGGTGCTGGTACGGGGTTGGCGCCTGTACCTGTAGCTGGGGTGGGCACAGAGGTGTCCCCCACCACCAGGGATCTTCCACCGGGGGAGGTATCTGTGTCAGAACTGTCCCCTCCAATCTCTGCAGTGGTGCTTCCCTCACCCTCCATCCCACTGGTGCCCTCACTGTCGTGAACTCTGTCTCCTGGGTCCTGTGGGATGCAGCTCCCTCCGTCGCTGGTGCCTCTGCTCCTCCGCCAGATGATGCTAATGCACATAAGGCCAGGGTTGCACAACATAAAGGGTGGGAAGAGACAAAGGATACACTGGGTCAATGTCTGCACCAACACCACCGTTGGCATACACACCATCCTCACACACAGAGAACAGCCCTACGCACTATGCATTGCACTAACAGTTATAACGCTAGCCACCAAGGCATGGGGAGGGGCACATACCGCCAAATGCAGCATACCTGGGACCCACACAGCCCTGACCAGTTGTGGATGCCTACTAGCTAGGTAGCAGAATTATCACTTCAGAACCCTGGCCAACATGGGTCCTACTCTGCAATGTCAGGCCTGGCCTAGGGGCACCCACTGACACACATCCCCCACCCGGGTACCCCCCTACCATGCATAAGTTGTAATGATGGAGACTGTACTCACCCCTTTGTGGCTGCTGTGATGCCATCAAGTGCCCATTCAGCTCTGGATAGGCCACCGCCAGTATGCTGGCCATCAGGGGGGTTAGGGTTCGACAGGCACCTCTTTCTCTTTGGGAGGCCACCCCCAGATGGGCCTCTGCCCTCTTCTGTGCCCAGAATCTCAGGTCCTCCCACCGTTTCTGACAGTGGGTGATCTGCCTGCCGGAGACCCCCAGGGTCCGCACCTCCTTGGCGATATCACTCCATATACCCTTTTTTTGATGGGCGCTGACCTGCAGAGAAATACACACAGGAAATGGTATCAGTCAGACCGTCCTGCCTGTTACACTTAAGGCTCACCATACCCCTTCACATCACCATTTACACACACATGGCCCAGCACACAAGCTGTACGCCGCCCAGGGGACATCCACCCACCCCCTTACACAAGGCCTTCATACACCACTCCATGCATTCATGCCCCATGCATCATGCTCACAGGGTACTCACCTGTTGGTCTGTAGGCCCATACAGCAGTCCGTACTGCGGTAGGACCCCATCCACCAGTCGCTCCAACTCTGCCGAGGTGAAGGCAGGTGCCCTTTCCCCAGTCACACTGGCCATGGTAGGTTCCAGACACAGGTCATAGCAGCACATACAGTGTAGATCCTCTCCTGCTGAAGGTCAGGTAGCAAGTCAGTGATCAGATAGAAAATGGTGGTCACGTCTGCGGTGGTGCATATCGTCACCGTCAGTGTACATCACCATTGGCCACTGTCCCCATAGGGCCCAATGTTAACCAATGAGGAGTTGCACACTGTGGTTCCCGATCGCCTACCGGAACGGCGCACAATGTCAGCAGGATTACCTCACTTCCACCTGTCCCTCCACACAGGACAGGTGGATGCCATTTCAAGGGGGGGGGGCACGGCCCTGGATAATAACTGCATCACAGTTAAAAATAGGACATACAGAACAAAGCCACTTACCCATTACAAATTAACATCATGCATTGTACTGTTGTGGCTCCAATGTTCAGTTTGTGACCAGCTCCTCACTCTTTTGTCCCTTAGACTGCAACCGCTGCGGATGAATAGGAGATGGAGACATACCCCGGTGTACAGACCCCTAGTGGACTGGCAACAATGGAGGATAGGCACATTATCCTCACCTTTAGACTAGACAGGGCCACAATCACAGAGCTGTGTGCCCAACTGCAGCCTGACCTGATATCTGCTATACGTCACCCCACTGGGATCCCCCCTCTTGTGCAAGTGCTATCTGTGATCCGTTTCTTGGCAACTGGTTCTTTCCAAGTGACAGTGGGCTTGGTAGCAGGAATGTCACAGCCAGTGTTCTCAAGAATGTTGTCTGCCCTGATTAAACACGTGCAGCTACATTGTTTTCCCCCAGGTAGAGGATTTAGCCACAGTGAAGGATGGCTTCTATGCAATGGGACATATCCCCAACATAATTAGGGTGATTGATGGAACTCATATTGCATTTGTCCCCCGCCCGGCAAAATGAACAGGTGTTTAGAAATCATAAGAGTTTCCACTACATGAATGTACAGATGATGTGCTTGGCGGACCAGTACATCTCCCATGGCAATGCTAAGTATCCAGGGTCGGTGCCTTTTTCCTGAGGGATAGCAGCATCCCAAATGTGATGGGCCTACTACAGAGGCACAGGGTGTGGCTAATAGGTGAGCCCTGGTTCTCACCCAGTAGATGTTGGTGTATGAGTATGGTGTGGGGCATATAGGATAGTGTGTGCCTAGATGTTGTCCCTCGGTATTTGCAGGTGACTCTGGATACCCCAACCTATCATGGCTACTGACCCTTGTGAGGAATGCCAGCACAAGGACAGAAGAATGTTACAATGAGGCACATGAGCGAACAAGAAGGATAATCAAAAGGACCTTTGGCCTCCTGAAGGCCAGGTTCAGGTGCCTTCATCTAACCAGTGGATCCCTGTGCTACTCTCCCAAGAAGGTCTGCCAGATAATCGTGGCATGCTGCATGTTGCGCAACCTTCCCTTGAGACACCATATGCCTTTTCTGCAAGAGGAGGAGGCTAGAGATGGCTGTGTGGCAGCAGTGGACCCTGTGGACAGTGAGGATGAGGATGCAGAGGATGAGGATGGGGACAACAGAACAGCAGTGTACAACAATACTTCCAATGACACACAGGTAAGACAGTGTTACTTTAAATTTCATTGTCATTATTTAGATTATCTTTGGCACTGGCATGCTGTTATTTCCCACTTCTATGCCCACTCACGGTACCCTTCAGCAATTCTATTTGCAGATGTTGGTGCCCCACTATCTCTCCTGGTGTGATCACTGCCAACTACAGGTCTTTCCTATGTGAACATTACTGTACAGTTGAATCGCATTGTTTGAACCTGGTTATACAAATACATACTCCATACTTGCATTTTTTCAAAGGGTGTTTATTGAAGTGCTAAGAGGAAGGGGATTGGGATGGGGTGATGATGGAGGAAAGTCCAGGGTATTGTTCTAGTCTATTTGGTGCACAGGTGAAAAATCCAAGGGAACATAAGAAGGGGAGTAATGACAGTTCAAGGTGGACAGGGTGACAGAGTGGGACACAAGGGTGACAATCAGGAGAGTCTCATTTCCTGGCAGGGGGTCTTGGCAATAATCTCTGGCTTCTGCCTGGATCACAGGGAACGTTTGCAGGGTGGTTCCCCTTCTGCAGGGGGAGGGGTGCTGGTGATCTGTTGGTCCTGTGGCAGGGTGGTGTTGATGGCCTGCAAGACCTCCCTGATCCCCTGATACTGTTCCTCCTGCAGCCGCCTGTTCTCCTGCAAGTTGTCCAGGATCTGGCCCAGCGTATCTTGGGAATGTTGGTAGGCTCCCAGGATCTCTACAAGTGCCTCCTGGAGAGTTGGTTCCCTGGGCCTGTCCTCCGCTTGTTGTACAGCAGTCCTTCCTATTTCCCTGTTGTCCTGTGCCTCTGTCCCCTAAACCGTGTGTCCACTGCCACTGACCCCAGGTCCCTGATTGTCTTGGGTATGAGGTGTGCCCTGCGGTCCCTGTAGTGGTGGACACACTGCTGATTGACATGTCCTGGGGACAGAGGTATGGGTACGCTGCGTGGGTGCTGTGGTGGTGTTTCCAAGTGGGGGAGGCTCTGTGGTGGTGTGTGACTGTGTCTGGGTAACCGACTGTCCAGAGATCCCTGATGGGCCAGGTTGGTCATCCTGATCCAGGTGACCAGAGTTGCTGTCATCAGCGTGGGCCTCTTCAGTTGGGGGACTGGATAGTGCTGGCACCTCTTCTCTGCTGATATTGGCTGTGATACCTGTGGGGATGTAAATGCTGTGTTATTGTTTCTGTGTGTGACATATTGTGCATCGGTGGGTTGCCCTCTTTGTTCGTATTTGCCCTGGCAGCTTTCACTTGTGTATGTTGCTGTAAGGTGTCCATGCAGGTCTGTAAGTGGTGTCCATGCATTGGTATGGCATGCAGGGCTTGTCATTGGGATGAGTGAGATGTGATGGTGGGGGGGTGGGAGGTGGTGGAGTGATGGGAGTGAGGGTGGGGGTATGTGATCGCATGCAGGTAGGGGGGTGATAGTAGTAGAGAGTTGACTTACCAGAGTCCAGTCCTCCTGCTACTCTGGCCAGGCCCTCAGAATGCATGATTGCCAAGATTTTCTCCTCCCATGGTGTTAGTAGTGGTCTTGCTGCTATGGAATGCACCTTCCCCCGTAGGTCGATCCACCTCTTCCTGATGTCGTCCCTGGTTCTGGGGTGCTGTCCCACGACGTTGACTCTATCCACGATCCTCTGCCATAGCTCCATCTTCCTAGCAATGGATATCTGCTGCACCTGTGCTCCAAATAGCTGTGGCTCTACCCTGATGATTTTCTCCACAATGACCCTCAACTCCTCCTCTGAGAATCTGGAGTTTCTTTGTGGTGCCATGGGTGTTGTGTGAGTTGTGTAGGTGAGGGTGTGTAGGGTAATGTGTTGGGGTGTGTGATGTGGGGTGCATGGGTGGTGTATAGGTGTAGGCGGTGTGTGGCTCGTTTTGTTTGTAGTCATGGTGTCTGTCTTGTGCCAATGGTTTTATTCGTAAGGGGCTGTGGGTAATGTGGGAGTGTGTTTTATAGTGGTCTGGGTGTGTGAATGTGTTGTGTGTATGGGTGTTAGGTGTGTGTTGTTTGAATTGACCAATGTAATGTTGTTTTGTATGTGTGTGTGTATTTTGAGCACAGCAGTATGTACTGCCAATGGCTTACCGCCATTGAATGTCCCCCGTGGTGATTCGTGGGTCATAATGTGATGGTTGTTGTTCTGTTGGCGAAACGGTGTGGGTTTTGGTAACGCCAGTTTATCACTGACCTTTGGTGTGGCAGACTTGTGTCTGTGGCTAAATAGTGACAGATTGGTGTGTGCGTGTCATAATATGGTGAACGGATATCCTCCACGGTGCCTTATGTTGGCGGCAGTTAGCATGGCGATAAGTGCGATTTACCACCAATATCATAATGAGAGCCAAAGTCAGTTATGCACCCTAGAATACAGATGTGGGTTCCTGTTTGGTGCAGATGATGTCCCACGCCAGATGGATGACTGCAGTCTGGTTTGTGTCACTGGATTCCACCAATAAGCCTTGGCACACGCAAAACTCACAGTTAGCAGAAGATGGTACTGCCCAGGACCAGGAGGGACCTGCTGGCCTCTACCCAGAAGGGGGAGACAGAGGGGACTCTCAGCAACTCAGAGAGCCCTCAGAAGACCAGGCAGCATGCACAGGAGTCCCACAGCCTGGGGACAAAGGTGCATATAGAGGCCCATGCAGCATGACACAAGGGGATCCCACGCTGCCGGAGATCCACTCAGGAAGTTGTGTATCGCAGAATGGAGACTGCGGGCCTAAGCTGTACTGTGCACGAAGAACTTTGTGGAAGGTCGCACACAAGCCTTGGCAACTGCAAGTCACGTGGTGCATGGGGTACTGTATTGCGTGGAGAGGCAAGTCTCTTACCTCCACCAAAGTTGGACAGCTGTACATTGGTACTGTTGGGATCACTTTAGTCCACCACCTATGTTGCTGGATCAACGCTCGTTGTCTGGAGAGGGGACCCACACCACCGGTCGTCGCTGCAGAGAGGTGCCTGCTGAAGCAGGGAAGTGACTGCGTCACTCCACAGGAGATTTCTTCGGTTCTTCTTGTGTAGGCTGAAGACAGGCAGTCCTCGGAGGATGCACGACCTGGAAACTATTGCAGTTGCTGGCAGGAACTGAAGATACAATGTTGCAGAAGTCGTCTTTGCTTCTTTGTTGCAGTTTGTAGAGTTCTTGGAGGGTTCAGCTGTGGGTCCATTGGTAGAAGATGAAGTAAAGGATGAAGAGGTTTCCTACTGGAATCCGAATCTGAAGTAATATCCAAAGGAGAGACCCTAAATAGCCCTGAAAGGGGGATTGGTCACCTAAACACCTATCAGGGGAGGGCTCTGATGTCACCTGCTGGCACTGGCCACTCAGATGCTCCCAGAGTGCCCCACCACCTTGGAATCCAAAATGGCAAAACCCAGGGATACTCTGAAGGAGCTCTGGGCACCACCCCTGGGGTGGTAGTGGACAGAGGAGTGGTCACTCCCTTTTTCTTTGTTCAGATTCATGCTAGAGTAGAGACTGGGGGTTCCTGAACTGGTGTAGACTGGATTATGCAAGGAGGGCACCATCCGTGCCCGTGAAAGCATTTCCAGAGGCTCTGGGAGGCTACCTCTCCCTTGCCGGCAACACCTAGTTCCAAAGGAAGAGGGTGTAACACCCCTCTCCAAAATGAAATCCTTTGTACTGCCTTCCTGGGCTTGAGCTGCTCAAGCAACAGGAGGGCAGAAACCTCTCTGTGAGGTGGCAGCAGCTGGGGCTACCTGGAAAACCTCAAAAGGCTGGTATGGCAGTACTGGGGGTCCACTGTGGAGCCCCCACAGTGCATGGGATTGTGCAACCAATACTGGACACTGTATTGGGGCACAATTCCCAGTTGAAAGACACCTTACATGGCCATATTCAGGATTACCATTGTAATGCTGAACATTGGTATTGACCTATTCCCAATTAACACGTAAAATGGCATCCCCGCACTCACAAAGTCCTGGAAAATGGTCCTGGACAACATGGGGGCACCTCTGCTAGTGGAGGGTTGCTCTCACACACAGCTACTTTGCAACCAGCCTTCAAGGTTGGAAGAAGTGTCCTGGTGCAGTGAAAATGGATGTGAAAGGGTGCATGCACCATTTCACGCAGGCTGCAATGGCAGTCCTGCAGAAGCCTTTGCATGGGCTCCATATGGGTAGAAAAAGTAATGCTGCAGCCCATAGTGATCCCCTGGAAAGCCAATGCCCTGGGTACCTAGGTTCCATATACTAGGGCCTTATAAGAGGGCCCCAGTATGCCAATTTGGGATTAAATACTGGGTTACCAGTATGTAGTGACAAATTTAGGAACAGAAAGACCCTAAGCACTGGGGTCCTGGTTAGAAGGATCCCAGTGACACAGTCAAGCATACTGACAAAAACAGTGAAACATACTGACAAGTAGGCTACAAACCATAAGCACTGGGGTCCAGACTAGCAAGATCCCAGTGACACAGTCAAACAGACCAAAAATGGGGGTAACCATTCTAAAAAGAGGCTACTTTCTCACAGTGGCTATAACGAGAAAGAGGGGAAGACAGGAGCAGAGCTGGTTAGAACAATTTTCCATGGCTATGTTTGGTTCCCAGTCTGGCACCGGAAAAGGACAACAAACACAAAACATTACAAATACTGCTGTAACAACTGCCTTAGACATTCTGTTTCACCATTAGCTTCATCATGCATTTTTTTATTTGAACCAGCAGTAATAATGCAGCTCAGTTTACCACAACATTTAGGAGCTTTATTCAGCCTCTAAGGACACAATGAACTAATATGACCCTTCTTACTGTAGTCTTCAATGTCAAAGTCCTTTGTCTCATTTCCCAGCTGCTAAAAGTCCGACTGTGCTTAGTTCCTTGACTAAGGAACTAAGATGACATAGTGAGAGGCAACCATTTCAGTTAGCTCTCTCCCACTCTAGTGGTTGTAGCAAAGGGCAAATCCCTATACCCTTATATAAAAACCCACATTGGGTGGGGATCATCTGACTGCAAAGAGGGACAAACTAGACTACACTGGACAGAATAAAATTCACTAAAATTGCCAGTGCTTATGAGCACAATTAAATCATTGCCCACCTTTAATCACTAGCATATGACTGAACTTCAATTGGAAATTCTTTAAAGATGTAAAGTATTTAACTAAAGATAGATGAAGAAAGCGAGCATCATTTAGGCATTGCTTATGGTTCTTGAACATTTTCCAAAGTTAAGGATTAAACTGACATTTTGAGCCATCCTATAAGCAAAGGACGTTTTGAGAGAACATCGTGGGCACTGTGGCCAGGCCATAAATTAAGATTAGCAAATACTACAATCAGTGCCAAAACTTGTGAGAGGTTCAATATATCTAACAATATTGCTTGTGCTGTATTGTGTCATCGTGTTGTCATCCAAGAAACAGATTGTAAATGATACAAATAGTTAACCAATCAAGGGCAACTCAAAGTTCATACATCACTGTTTTCTAAAGTGTGCTTAGGCACTTACGATGAAAACAGTTTTTATAATTTAAGAATTAGATAGCTAAACCACTATGAAGCGAATAAGTAACCATGCGTTAAAGAAAACAGAGAATGATAATCCAGTTATGAATGGCATCAAAAGGAGCGAACATTCCCACACAAGGCAGGCATGGACATTGTTGTGTATTGAGTCAATGTGATTAGTATTGGCAAATAGACAGATTACAGTGCGGATGCATATAGAAAGCAGGACTAGGGAAAAATGAGGGACTGAGACTGATGGGGAACTGAGACAAATAGGGGATCCGATTCATGGAGGAGCTAGCAGCAGAAGATGAGTAATGTTTAAAAAAGAGAGGGTCTGGGCAAAGAATGGGATTAAGGGGGCATAGACGAGAGTGCAGAGTTGTGCAGAACATAAAAAGATCTTTGAAACACTGATGTTCCCTGGGTCCGTCACAATATATTTACTGTGTCATGGGTGGAACATAACAAGGGCTTTGAAGCACTGATGTTCCCTGTGTCTGTCACCAAATATTTACCATGTATTCTTTACTAATGTGTTATAGTGAAGCCTGCTGCTTTAGCACTTCAGGGGCCTTAAAACGTGCCAAAAGCTTCAAAGAGAGAAGGTGTGTAGTAAAGAGTGTATGCATATCAGTGATTAGCTACAGTAAACCTTGCGAGGGGAGCAACAAAGGGAGGTCCATGATGGATGTAAAGTTATAATTCGATGGACTTTTTTTTAAGTAGTACTGGATATTGTCTTGTGAGACTGTGTATTTCAGTTTAGAGGGTAGAATTTTCCATGGCACTGGATTTAAGTCTCTGGTGAAAATATTACTAACTAAATAGTGCATTTAGGTCTAGCTTTAGCCAAAACATTTTGATTTTACTAAAATGATATATAATATACATACAGGGGCTTTCAGTCAGCCTTGTTCATTTATTGGTCTGTTGTGGTATTATTCACATTTTTCTCCCACCCATTACAGCATACAGTACAGGACACTTGGCCAGACCACTCCAGCCATTGTTTCTGTTGCTTGTGAGTGATGACATTTGGTCTGTGCTCAAGTGTTCTTCTGCCTTCCAGGTATAGAGTGTCACCTTGACTACCAAGTTTGACACTTCCTCTCACTTCTTTTGTTTTTTGCTTCATCAACAGTCACTCACTTTCCTACTGCTCATTCCTCTTGCAGAACCTAGGGCCAGATTTAGAGTTTGACCGACAGGTTACTCCGTCATAAACCTGACGGATATCCTGTCTGCTATATTACAAATTCCATAAGATATAATGGAATCATAATAGGGCGAATAGGATATCTGTCACAGTTGTGACAGAGTAACTCCATCCGTTAAACTCTAAATCCGTCCCATAGTTCCTTAAGAATTTGTTATGTTGTTTTAAGTTTTGCCCTGTTTAAATATTACATTCAGGCATCCCTCTCTTGTTTCACATACTGTGCCCTACCAAGTTCTATTTTTTTAATTTGCAATGCAGATGTTAACTTTCTTTTCCCCTTCACTGCTCGCTACAGAGCCGCACAATTCTTCTGGTGAGACCTGGGCTTCATTAGATGAAAGTAATCATATGCTTTAATGGCAGAACTGTGGCATCTCCCAGAGTCATTCTTTTGTTTCACTTGCACACACTTCAGAAGGCCATAAGGAGTCTCGAGAAATGATGTCAACAGTAGGCATTCAGCAGAGAACCCTCCTCACACCTCATCATCATCCTTTTAAAACCATGTTGAGCAAGAAATCCACAGAACTTGTAATTTTGTTTTGTCAACATGTATATTTTGGGGATCATATAAGAACATGTGCACCATTGGTGAAACAACTGGAGTGGCATTTCATTTAACCAGTGTTGGAGCTGGCCCTTTTTGCAGTGTTATGCCATACTTTTTTCCATCCTCCTATTTTTTCTGACCTTATTTTTGTTGGCTTTAGGACACTGGGCACTTTACAGCTGCTAATCAGTGATAAAGTGCATTTGCCCTCTCCTCTAAAGCATGGTATAATTGGCTTACACCTGATTGGCATATTTTATTTATTTGTAAGTCTGTTGTAAAGTGGTATACAATATACCGAGGGCCTGTAAATTAAATTCTAATAGTGGGCCTGCATGACCGATTGTACCACCCACAGAAGTAGTCTTTCAATCCTGTCTCAGGTCTGCCACTGTGTGTACAGTTTACTGACACTTTGACTTGGTATTTAAAACTACTTGCAAAACCTTAAACTCCTCTTCTATTACACATTGGTCACCCCTAAGGTAGGCTCTAGGTAGCCCTATAAACAGGGTGCTGTGTAAGTAAAAGATACAACATGTACTTTTATGTTTTGCATGTCCCAGTAGTGACAAACAGCTTTTTCATTTTTCACTGCTGTGAAGCCTGTTCCTCTTTTAGATTAACATTGGGAATTCCCTTATACATTTTGTGTGGTAATTTCTGATCAGAAGGGAGTGGCATTACCATGTTTGGTATGTTTAGAATGGTAGTGATAAATCCTGTTTACTGGTGTTGTTTGATTTAGCATTACTATTTTAGAAATGCCACTTTTAAGAAGTGGGCTTTTCTCTCTGCTTATGACTGTTGGTGCTTTGCAGCCTAACTCAAATCCACATCTATAGCTGGGTATCAGCTACAATTGGCATATAGTTTCCAGACAGCCACAACAAAGGAAGAGCTTGTTATGATAGTGTTTAGATCTGCATTCATCAGCATACTGATGGTCTTCCTGCAGAGCCAAGGGTCTTGCTTGGCTCTGCATAAGCTAAGTTATGAAAACAGTTGGCATGTAAATCATGCAAAAAACATGTTTAGATATGACGAAGTTGCTTTGAAAAGCAAGAGAGTGTATTTCTTTAACATAGAAGTGTTTCAGAAAACTACATTAGGTGATATCACTGAAGTGAATACATTTATGAAGAGTGATAGCTTCCTGGGCTGGGAGAGGGAGAGGTCGTTCACACTTTATATTTGTATAGATTGTGTCCTACCCTCACACAAAAGGCTTATTTATTCCCTATGGACATCTGACGCCAGGGCTAGGATGAAAGGGGATTGTTGTACACTTGGAAGGGGATATTTGAAGTCACCCCCTATATCAAATGCATTTATTTGTATAAATTCAAGGGCTCTGACCTCATGTGGGGTAAAGTACTTTTGGATCTGGAAATGAACCTCTGTCAGACGGACTGCTGCACTGTTTAAATGACTCATCTGGACTGCCTTTCTGCTTGTTGCCCTTCTGGCTAACACTCCCTGACCCTGGTCTAACCAGACACTATGTGGGGCTTGTAACAAAAAGCTGCAGGATCTAGAATCTGCCAGAGGATTGCTATACTGCCAGGAGAAACCACCATTTTGCTAAACTGCCTTATTGCTGGGCTGCTGCCTGCTACCTTCCTTTGTGCCTCACATCAAGTGTTCTCCAAGGGCTTGCTTGCTTCCCCCCTGCTTTTAAAAATTCAGGGTCATCAAAATTTGTTCTTACACACTGCTGCCGTGGTTTGTTTGTGGTCTGTGAGGACTGCAGCAGTGGGTGCTAAAGAAGGAAAGGTGAATGATTTCACTTTCTGCCCTAAAACAAAGTAGATGGAGATCTTCATTTTCTCAAATAGTGCCCCTGGCACGAGAAGGCCGGCTGGAAGCATTCAATCACTGTTTGGAAGCCGCCGACCAAAGGGAAGCCCAGTGGGAGCAGCCCACTTAGTCCTCATGACATCAACACTGAGAGAAACCCTGCACAGATGGCCCTCCCTTCCTCCCATGCATTATTCAGTAACCTGCGGCAGGCCAGATATGAATATCATCATTGAACCCTGCCCCTGGAACAGCACTGTGTGGAACCAGCTGAGAGAAGGCTGGAGGCTGAAGATTCTGGACCCATTTCTGAGGCTTGTCTGCCGACATCCTTCCCTGCAACACCATGTGAGGGTGCCCTCCCTCCTGATCCCTGAGGATGAACTGGTACCCACGTGAAGCACTGTGGGTGAGTAGGGCCCAGGGGAATTGTGTCACCACCCTGCACGTCTAAATGGGTGCGTCTGCTTCTTTCCTCACAAAGGTCAAGGTCTTGTTCTTGGAAAACCTTCCAGGGTGAGACCACAAGAGGAACATAAAGCTGCCTCTCAAGATGGAAGACCTTCAAGGCAACACCCTGTTTGTTTTGCAATCACAAAGTTTTCATCCCATCTTCTCTCTGCATATTGGCTAATAATAGCACAGCTGCTCCAGTGACCCATTTTGTGGAAAGGCATCTAATGTTCTACTTTAAACTCCCAAACCTGACTCAATACTGGGATGTTACTTACCTTTAAAGCATCTGCATGTACCTGGGAAAGGACTTAGGGGTTGCACACAGTTGATATTACTATTTTGCCTTGCAAAGAGAAGGTTAGGATTATCCTAAAATGTCTAACAGGACTGTAGGTGCTCCTGGGCCCTATATTTCTTTCCGCAACAAATGTTTATTACTGCTATACATAGCAGTATGTAATGTATATGTGACATTACTGCAATATCTGTGGTTGGTTAGTTTATACTGCCTTACTGGCAAAAGTACTCATATGATGTATGTCACTTTTGCCTTGTATTGTTCAGGATAATGAGTACTATATAAGTGACTGCATGAACAGTATTTATGATTTGTGTTGTTTTGGTCTTGTTATGCACAAAATACTACATATATTTTTATGTAATTTTTGTTGTGGAGTCACTTTTGTAGTGTATGCATTGTGTTTCTGTGTCACATTGCCTCTGATGATAAGCCTGCCTGCTCTGCACCAAGCTACCAGAGGGTGAGCACAGGTTATCTTTGGTGTGTAACTTACTAGAGTGGTGGGTTGTTCCTGAGTTAGGTGTATACCATAGCCAACCAGAAACTAAATTTTGAACAAACAGATTTCATTTTGCATCCTTTTAGAGGTGGGTGAGCTAAGAAAGAAAGGGAAAGCTGAGTGTGACTAACGCCAAGGGTCTTGCTTGGCTCTGCACAAGCTGAGTTATGAAAACATTTGGCATGTAAGCCATGCCAAAAAACATGTTAAGATATGAGAAGTGTATTTCTTTAACACAGAAGTGTTTCTCGTAACTACATCAGGTGATATCACTTAAGTGGAAGACATTTATTAAGAGTGATAACTTTAATGTATGAATTTAGAATCATTCTTTTACCCCTTGCATCCTGATATAGCAAACTAAGAGGTAAGTCAGTTGTCATGTGCACCCAGCAGGTGACCTGGATTCTAATATACAAAGCAGCATTATAATCTATTACATGAATCACAAGTGGCTTTGTACAGCTCACATCCTGAACTCATAAATTTGAACATGCTCTCACACATGATAATGAAGAAAAACAAGAAACAAACTATTTGCTGAGGATCAAACTATTTGGTGAAGCGGAGAAGCCAGGACTGATCCCAGGTTTGCTGGTTTCACACAGTGCAGTTCAGCTAATGGACAGGTCACTTTCTATCACAAGCTTTACAACAACGGTTACTGTTTTGCCTTTCTATGAAAGCTCAGCTCATTTTGGACTGAACATCCAAATGTACCTTGAGCTGAGGCAGTTGCACAAGACCAGATCAAGATTCCAGTGGCTTCCCTGCTACATATTCTCATTGACTTACATTGTTTTGAATGCACTTTCATGCATTTCATTAGTGTGTGCTCCATCATTTTTCCATTGCAATTCAGAGATGTTTTACTATGCAAATAAATACATTTATGCCCACACCTGTCATATTAGCATATGAAGATCACAAATATTCATTCATTCATTTGTTCCTCTACTGATACCAAGAGATCCACTTGGCACCAATAATTAAAAAGTGAGTCAGATTTTACACCCATCCAATGCCACATTTATTTTCATAAAAGCCCTTCTCCTAGCAGTGCTTATGTCTGACCTGCTGCTATATGGTTGGCAGAGTACAGAGGCACGTAATTCAGAACAATTTCATACAATAAATAGCATGCTCACAAAATGGCCGTCATGCAGTGCTGGAAGATTTCTTACACCATTCACAAATTGGCAGTTCTGCACTACTGGTAGTTTGGACTGAACTAGATTAAACGTGGCCCTCATTGGTGAACTCGATAACTAAAAAAGTGACCTATGTTTGCAAATTCAGGCAGATTTGAACTTGTAAGGATACACTTGTAAGTTTTTAGCAAAGTCTGGAAAAACTGCATTGATTTAAACTTGCAACAGACCATGGGCCAGATTTACAAGGCACTAGAGCCACTGGAGCGTCACTTTTTGTGACGCTTCGATGGCGCTGTACACTGCGCCTTATTTTTAAGGTGGCGTTAAGCCGCTTTTTGTAACTTAACACCACCTTGTAAATAGAGCCCATTCACACGCAGCAGTTTGCTTGGAAGGGGCGTGTAATGGGTGTTGCTGTGGGCGTTCCACATCAACGTCCATTGCATTTTGATGCTGCCCTAGATTTATGAGATTTTGTAAATCTGAGGCAGCGCCAAAATCTAACGTCACCCCAGGGGTGGTGTTAGCATGGGGTAACAAGGAGAAATTCTTTAATTTCTCCTAGTTTTTTGCTCTATGAGTGCTGCATAGAAAGATAAAATCACCATAGAAGATTGTTTTTGTGCAGTAAGTTGTCCCTTCCTGCACAAGAACAACCACCCGCAACAGAGCTATCCTTGCACTATGGCGTCAGGGTAGCTGCGTTGGTGCTCAGCAGCTATTTTACCGGCATTCACAGGGGGAAACACAGGGGTGTGCCATATTATTGTAAATTTGGTGCATCCCTGTGTTTCCAAACTGGTCAGTGTGGTGCTGCTAAATATGGCGCAGCACCACGCTGCACCAGTTTATTGTAAATCTGGCCCCATATTTCTTTTAATATAAGGGAAATCAATGGTAAAAATGGGCCCAGCAGACCACAAAACAGGCCCACAAACAGCCAAAAAACACAAGTCCACACACTGACCTTTTAGACCAGCCTTTAGGGTACTTCCTGATTGCCCTATAGGTCAGTCTACCTACTGAAAACATTATTAAAGCCCTCACAACCACTCACATACTACCAGGGAACACTCATACGCCTCAGAGACTAGTGGTTACACGCTAATGACTGCACTCTCATACTCCTCACAGAATAGGAGTCACACAGTACCCTCAAAGATCAGCAGTGAGATCTTAATGGAACCACTCACAGCACTCACAGACTAGCTGTAATACAATATTAGTAGCACTCACACCTCATCAGTCACTTCTCATGACTCGCTATCTCTCACACACTGCCTGTAGCCTTCTAACACTGTTCACAGACCAGCAGCAAAGCCACTTGGTCTTGCTACTAACTCAAAGCGCTTCACTGTTCATTGCCAACTTTGTGTGTGAGGTCTTGTGAGTAAGCAAGTGGGAGAATGCAAGACTGAGGGAAGAGTTTATTAATGAAATTATAGGTGCCTAAGTGCATGGTTGGATGAATGAGTTACTGCTTAGATGGAAGTGTGGAGGCACTTTCAGATAAATGCCAGACCAGGTGGCTTTATGGCTTTGTCTATGTTTTTAAGCTGCACTCAAGTGAGTTAGAAGATGAGGGATGTATTTGGAAACTGTATGTGGTACATTTCAGAACTCTCTGATTTTTTTTACCTTTGTGTCAGAAATAAAATTTCTTCACTAAAGGCAGATGAAAGAGATGATTGAGGGTTAATCTCAACAAATTGAGCACTTTGCCCACCTCTGTTATTATCAGTTTCTAAAGGTTGTCATAGGTAATATTGCTCGTCTTCTTTTGATAACACAATTAAGAAAATGATTAGACTAAACATGGTAAAGATCACAAACAATATCACTATCTGCGGCTTTTCCTTTCTCTTTTCATGTGTGAGAATTGCATTTTTGAAGGTGTACATTTCATTCTGCACTACAAATTAATACTGTTGGTGGCTTCACTGTGAAAAAAGTGGAAAAAAAAATTGCAACAGAAAATATCCTCTGCTTTTTGACTGAAGCCACGGTGCTTCACTGACAGCTCATTTCAAGGACTGTCTGTAAAAATGCTGTCTAGGATAGAACACATTTATGATTCATCTTTCATTAGTTTAGAATTGTCAACATAAAATATCACAGGTATAAAAACTCAGGGCCATATTTATAAGGGAGTTGCATCACTCTTGCACCACACAACGTGGTGCATGCACAACACACCTCCAAAATGTGATTTAAAAAGCTAGGCAATCCAGAATAATGCAATGCAGGACAAATCACTGTGTTGCATTACTCTGCCCCAGTGTGGCATTCCATGGGTGTTGCGTGGGTGTTCCCACGAAATGCTCATGGATTATGTTGCATTCCCATATTTACAAAAAGTGGTAGACCTTGGAAGGCTCCAATACTGCTATTCCTCCTCAGTTGTGATGTAACAAGCAGAAATATCCTTATTTCTCCTTGTTTTCCCTCTTTCTGTGTGTGCTGCAGAAAAAGGAAAATGCCTCAGGGGATTGTTTTTGTGCAGGTTGATGTAGCTTTGTGCAAAAACAAATCCTCTTTACAATGCTAGGCAGCCAACATGCTCATTCCCTACCACACAACCCAGCTCACCAAGGGGACTTGCTGCTCTGGACTGCATGATTTCCTCATAAATATGCCCCTGAACGTCTGCATGCAGATGTTGACAATCACATGTTTTTATTTCTGCAGAGGTAACCATAGTTTTGAATGAAATGAAGAGAATGAAATGTGAGATTCATGCAGTTAATTCTGATTTATTGAAATATTGAGCTTCTGATGGTGAAGTAGTCATCTATCATTCTGCAGTCATCCTCTTAAATGTGCTGATAAAATCAAACAAATATGGTGATCATGCTCACAAATTAATCACCAAATCATTCTGAATTTGTTGGGAGTGTGACTGTTTTAATTCTATATATCCTTGTGCTCTTGTGGTGATTAGAACAACAGTCTTAAATCATTATAAAACCATAGGCACACTTTTCACTTTTTATACTTTGTTGAAGGATTGTACTGCATGTCGGAAGATAAGATTTTTTTTTATTTTACACTAGTTGACTAAATATGCATCCAACGATAAGATGGCAATTCACTTAGAAGCATGCAAACCAATTGTCTGTAAACAAAGCCACAGTGCTTAATTTGAGCCGGTGGGGTCCAGTGTAGGGCACCAGCACTTATATTTGAGGGTTGACACTTATTTGTCTGCCTCAAGCATTTACTGAGAGTGAAAGACTCATATGGGAAAGACGAAGGAAGAGTAGAATGAGAAATCCTCACAAAGGGAGAATGCGGAAAGGTGCAAGAGTGAGCTAAAGGGGCAGGGAGTTGCTATAAATGGATTAAAGAGGCCAGATTTAGCTTCAGGATTACGTTGCCTCAGTATTCTGTGCACACCCATTTAATTGCAGCAGCAGCGTGTTTCAGAGGAGATCTTTGGGAACCAGCACATTTTTATTTACAAATTAAGCACTGCAAAGCCCTTACTGAAGAACTGTGAACTCTTCTATAGAGGTACACCATTGTTGTAAGTAGGTTTCCAATGTATTTTTTATCCCAAGGAACTAAGGAAATCGACTACAGTTGTAAATGTTCTGAAGTAGTACAGTGTGTAAAATGGATGTATGAGAAAACTGGGCTATTTACAGAAGTCCCCAAAATTTTTGCCCCCATTTTTCACTTGTTGCTAGTGTTTCCTGACTCTGGGGGTGCCCTGGGCACTGCTAACCAGTCCCAGGGTCTGTGCTCTGATTAAAATGATTATTCAAATTAGGCGAATTATAATTAGATATGCCAACCTATCTATAAGTCCCTAGTATATGGTAGGCCATGTAGGTTTAGGGACCCCAGCATAGGTAGTGCACCCATAGGTGCAGTGCTGAGGTGCCCAGTATCATTTTAAAGGCAGATCTGCCTTGCTGGCTGCTTTTAAATTAAAGTTGCCTCCAAATTTGACTTTGGAACACAAAAGTACTTCCAAAGTCTTAAACTACCTTATTTTTGCATAGAGGTCACCCCTAAGGTATGCCCTAGGTGCCCCACGGGTTGGGTGCATAAAATATATAAACAGGGACCTTATTAAATATGTTTTATATCCTGTGGTGAGGAAAAATAGCCAAATTTGTTTTGCCCTCATTGTAGTGAATGGGCTCCATAGGCTTCAATGGGGAGAGTTTATTTAATTAATAAAGTCTCAAAAGGGGCTAGATATGTCAAGTATGATGTTAAAATTATTGTTATAATAAATCCAACAACTTGCCATTGTTGAACTTAATATAATTAATTCAGGGAAAGAGTTTTCGAACTCTACCTAAATGTTGACAACTTCAGCTCTGTAGTGCCCTTCTGTGATTGACCAGACTCTGGCAGCCTGGCCAGCTGCCTTGACGAGGTGTGAAGTGGCCTAGGCTGTACACAAAGGAAGTGCTTGTGGGAAGAGACCTGCCTCAGCGGATGGTGAAACAGGATGCTGGGAGAACAGCCAAACTGGGCTTCAAAGGAGAGAAGGATATTTGGAGCAGCTCAGGTCCACCCCCAATTCTTGCAAACCCAGACAACTACGTGGCCTCTTGATTAGATTATAGGAGGGTAGGGGAGGGGTGTGTTAAGGATTTTTAGAGAGACCAGTGGGTGGGCTCACAAAAGACCTAAGCTCCAAAAATCATTTTCTGCCATTTTGGATTTTTAAGGAATGTTGCTCCCTGGGAATGATGTTTGCCACACTTCCCAGGAAGTGGTCATTCAAGAGGGCAGTGGCCTGCCTGTGTTTGGACAGTTAGCAGAGCTGTACCCACAGCTCAGAACCCTACAAGGAACAATATCAGACTTCCCTGCTGGACCCCTGACCTGCACCTAGACACTGCACTCTGAAGGACTGCAACAGCCACACACTTGGGCTTCACCACTAAAAGGACTTTGCCTGCCTTCATCTGGGTCAAGAAGGGACTCCCTGCTGCTACAGGTGAAAAATAGCTAGCCAGAGTCCCCTTCATCAAAACCTGAGGAAACTGACCAGCTGACCAGTGGCTACTGGTCATTTTTTTATTTGAACCAGGTGCATTCTCAGAGTTGGAGCCCTAACCCACAAGGAGCAATGCAGAGCTTCTGGAACATTGGGGTAAGCTGCGTACTCCTAGAGGGCCTTCAAAGATCTTTTGGAAGAAGATCCAGAAGTGTAGAGAAGTTTGGAGAACCTTTGGAAAATAAAGAGACCGACCCACAGAGGTGAGTCGAGCCAACTTGCCACAACTGCGACCTGGCCTGACTTGCAGGTTCATCTAGCAGAAAAGCTCCGAAGCCCCAGACTTCTAGGATTTCACCAGGTGTCTCCTGGAAAGGTGATCTGACAACACTGCATAGAAATTGGATTGCTGTGGATGGTCGACCCCCATTGGAAGGAAAAAATCTTTAAAAAAGTGACAAAGTCCAAGTGCAAAAAGTTGACCGAGACTTCCTGCGCAGCGTATCCGAGGAGGGCGCCAGGAACATCGGATCAAGATTCAGGTTTGGCCCAGAAAAAGATTTCTGTCCTGAAAAATTGTCTCAGTCTGAAGGTAGAATTCTTCAGCAAGGCCTCCCGTGACATGGATCCGAAGAGGGCTCCAAGGAGGTCAGATCAGATTGGTGACTTTTTCCTGCTGGAGAAAATCTTCAAGTAAAAGACTAAGGGGTCATTATTACCTCAGCGATAAAAACCGTCTACCGCCACGGCAACAGCCGTCCACCGTATTATAACCAAAACTGGGTTTCCGCCAGAAGGATGGTGGAAATACGACTGTGGTCATGCCAGCGGATGGCTGTAAGGTGGCGCTGCTGCAAGCAGCAGCACCGCGCCAGTAGACTGCTGCCAGCCGTATTATGACACATGATATGGCCTGGCTGTGTTCTGCTGGTGGACACTGCTGCTGGCAGCAGCACCCTGTCCCATCTCCTGCCAGAGGACCTCCTGACTACAGGTAAGTCGGATGCTCCGACAGGGGAGGGGGGGGGTGTTGTGTATGTGTGTGTGGGTGTATGTCTGTGCATGTATGCGGGTGTGTGATGCGTGTTATATGTGTGAGTGCATGTATGTTGTGTTGTGTGAATGTGTGTCTGTGTGTATGTATGTAAGTGTGTTTGAATGGATGTATACATGCGTGCATGAATGTTGGAATGGGTGTGTATGCTTGTGTGCGTGTGTGAAGGTAAGGGCATGAATGAAGGGGGTTTGGAGAGGAAGAGGGGTGGGAGTATCTGGGGAGGGGAAAAGGGTGGGGAAGACCCCTATCAGTGACAGGAAAGGGATTCCCTGTCACTGATAGTGCCTACCACCATGGTTTTCATGGCGGTAAGGATGCCACGAAAACATGCCGGTAGACGGGGTCATGATCCAGCAGGCCGGCAAGTGACGGCCACCGGGCAGGAGAGTGAAGTTTTCAGCCCAGCTGTCGTTACTGCTGTGGCGGTCGGTGTGGTACATTGGCGGTTTATCTTGAGCCAATCCGCCAATGTCATAATATGGAGAAGAGTACCGCCAGCCTGTTGGCAGTACTTTCCTCCATATTACTGCAAACCCCCGAGGTCATAATGAGGGCCTAAGTCCGAAGGTAAACTTTTGACCAAGGCTTGCTATAGCTGAGCAGGGCTCCATCGTGGTCAGCCTCAAACTTTGACTTTGCCCTGACCTAGTGTGACCAGATGACCAGATTGGCGTGTTTAATTTCTATGCGCTACAAAACATGAATTCTTAAAAAATTCATATCTCCGGTTCCCCATGTCCGATTTTAATCATTTTGGTGCCTTTCTAAAGATAACAATATGCACTATGTGCTCTATTTTTACACATTGGTGTTGGAGTTTTATTCTGTTTTGTGTTTCACTTATTCACTGTTTTGTGATTTTTAAATGCTTTACACACCTGTCTCCTAAGTGAAGCTTTGACGCTCGTTGCCAAGCTGCCAGGGGTTGAGCTGGGTTTCATTTATTGAGACCTAACTGGACCTAGTGGGGGTTAGTGGCCTATTGCTAAGTGTAGGTACTTACCTGCCCTTACCAATAATCCACTTTCCAAGAGTATCCATGCAAAGTTGCCATCAAGTGGAAAACGCTGCATTGGTAAATGATGCCAATATTTCATTTACTTTTTCTTTTAAATGAAGAGCCAAAAATGAATGTTTGCTAAGGAGAAACACTATGCTGTAAACCCACATCCGTTAGAAAGGTGTCCTCTACTTTTTTCAACCTTGAAAAGGCACTCACTCCTACTTTGAATGTGTCCATTTTCATGTGTTGACAGAGTGAGATACCGCCTGCCAATGTTTCATGAGTACTCACAAACCTACAACTTTGTTCGATTTAGGCCCTGATTTATACTTTTTGTTGCAAAACTGTGCTAACGCAGTTTTGTGTTAAAAAGGTTAGCACTGACTAGTGCTATTTTTTAACGCCACTCGGGCATCAAATTTATACTTTGACGCTGGGTGGGGTTAAAAAATTATTAGAGTTATTTTTTCCCCCATTTACCATTGCGCCTTTAAGGCAAAATGGCGTTAATGGAGGAAAAATTACTCTAATCTGGTTTACTACATGGAAACACGTCGCAAAATGGAAATGTGCCATTTTTGACCGCAATAGTGTAAAAAAGAGATGCAAACGGAGCAAACAGTGCAAAGGAGCCCCAACATGGATTCCAGAAGCCAGGAGAGACCCCAGGTAGACTCCAGTCAACCAGGAGTCAACTGATTGCTAAAAGTAGGTCACAAAAGTCGCAGGCTGAGCCCACAACTATTTGGACACAACGATGTCAGACACATGGGAATAACATGGGGTATGGCTTCCACATAATGGCAGTTAATTCCACATCAACAGACGGGGGATGGTACATGTTCAAGCCAGGTGTTGGTAAGACTGCCAGTGCAGTGTACCCACTGAACTTGGCAGTATGAGTCACATGTTGGGATGGTGGCTGGTAATATGTCCGCACAGGGTAGCTCTGTGGGGCACACACTAAACAATATGGATGGATCAAATAGAGTCAGTGCCAGTTGTGGCCTAATTTGGGTGTAACAGGACACAGTACACCCAAGCCCTGTAAATCAGGAAGTGGAACGGGCAAAGGGCCAAAGTATGGGACTCACTGTACTGCCCATGCCAAGTACATGGGCTGTGCAGGGCCATCCAAGGGCACACCACACCACTTTACCAACAACCATTTCATGGGGGTTACACCGCCATGCAAAGGCTGGAGGAAATTTGGAAATATACCTGGAGGGTAGTGTTGAATGTATCACGGGTCTGGTGTCACAGGACTGATGCCATAGCCAGTCCCTCAGCTGCTGGTAACCTGCCATGTCCAGGCCATTGTCATGTGGGGCATTACACATTGACTGTTATCACTACCACCTTTGCTGTATGGGGTGAACAATTACACAGTGTCAGTCAGGTGCCCCTTGGACTGTTGCACATGAAATATGTACCTACCTCATGCCTTGACCTGAGAACAACGCCTCAGAATTGGCAATGTCCATAGGCACAATTACCATAAGGCACTGTCACAAACAAAACAATGTACATAGCAGAAATGTCATACCCATGTTGGCCATCCCTGGGTTCAAACCTGAGCTTTTGTCACATGAGCTGTACTGTTCCCATGTTGAACTCATGTATAATAGTGCAAGGAGGGCTGCATTGAGGGTGAGGACATAGGTGATCAGTAAGGTAAACAACCTACAGGAGTAGAAACAGTATTCTGCCCCGTCCTTGAGTGCAAAGTAGCATACAAACACAAATCACAACAGGAGGAGACATCAATGGCAACAAGAGCACAGTGTGGCTACTATGCCATCCCTGATGTGATGCAAGGTCTCAGCACAGCATGGGTGTATGTGAAACATGTAAGACTGGGACAGGTGAAACACCAAGCAAGTAGATGCAAAGGGAGGGTAGAACAAGATAAGAGGCCATCAAGACACAATAAGGATAGACAACACACTTAGAAGATATGACGTAGATAATTGTGGCAACTGGGCTTCCATTCATGTGACATGCAGGTTGGACATAGGGCCGTAGACTGCAGCTATGATGAACTGGAACACTCAATTGGAACTAATAGGCGCATCATAGGCCCCTAGCGCCACTGGAGCGTCACTTTCAGTCTCCCCAGCAGCTCATCCTTGCTACAGTGATGCCATATGTAGTGCCACAGATGGCAGCTGCCGGGAATTGGGAGTCTACATCTGCAACCACTGAGGTGTGTATGGCCCCGCTACCTTCCCAAAACCACCATCAAGGGTAGAGGAGGCACCACACACATCGGAGGATGAAAATGTGGAACAGATCATCTTCACCCATAGGAGGTTCCGAAAGCACCAGCCCATGCCACATGGGCTGTGTTTTCCTTAGTCCTGTGCTTGACATCATGCCAGTGTTGGCACTCTGACAGATATGCACTCCGCCTCAACACAATGTTGACCTCTCTGCTCTGGACTGCTTTTGTTCCTAACTTTCCATTTGGCAATTTAATGTACTCCTGAACTGAAAGACACTTTACCCAAACATGTCCAGTGACATGTCCCTCAACCTTGGACCTGTGTTGGGTCCCAATTGGATGTATTCCACAAACTGGGTCACAGACATGGACATTGTATATACTTTGCACTGTTACACTTGTAAAAGAAACACCACCTACAAAATCAGCATGTTTATGTGTGTTGTGACACTTCTACTATGCCTAGTGTTTGTGATGTGTGTAACATGTCTCAAGTCACAGAGTGTCAGTACAAGTGTGCATGTATATGTGGGCACATATCTATACACATGATACTTACATTTTGTACATTGATGTTGGCCCCATATCCTATAATCAAATCACTAAATATGTGAAATAATCTGAAAACATGTATGCTACACCCACTACATACTTCAAGAATGGGTGAGAAACAGTCATCGGGCAGTTTTGTCAGCTGGGAGTACCACTAGAACACTTTGGTGTGAAACAGAGGGACTCAAACTCACCCATTATTGCCACTGGTCAGTTTAGCAGTATAGGAATGATATGTAGGCAGTAGTAACATGTCCCACAGTGACCAACATCCCAAAACAAAGCACATTCAATGTTAGCTGAATTCCCACATCAATCCCGTCCTGTACATGGTCACCATAGTCAGCTGGTGGGAACACTGGATACAGGTGCACAGGTAAGAAGATGTGTTGTAGCTGCCAATGTGACAGCCCAGTCATAAGGAGGTGTTGAAAATGTCAAGAGAGGGATTTGGATGCGTACTGTACACCCATGGTAAGACTTTGAGACCTAAGCTCATGACACATGAAGTAAGGGAGTACCCAATAATATTTATTGTGATAACTAAATCAATTAAACAATAATAATTAACACCTATCCTAACTTAACCTATCCTAACTAAGTGACGCCGCACCTCACTGGGGCGTCTCTTTCTCCAACCGCGGTCAGATCGTGCTTCCGATTTTCAGAGTGCCGTCCTCTGCATTTTTTCCCCGTTTTGGCAATGCGTTCCAGGAAGCATGTTTTGTGCTCCCGGTCGCGTCGCCCTTACCTATTTTAGGGGATTCTCTTTTCTTCTGTCGGTGGTGGTCTCTTTCTTGTCTTTTTCTTTCCTGTCTTCTTGGTTTCTGTGTTCTTCATTTTCTCTGTATTCCTGATGGTCTCCATGTTGTCTTCTTCCTGTTTCCATTTCCCAGCATGCCATTTTCTTTTATACTACTTCCTTTTTTCCTATTCTTTTCTATGGGCTTTTCCCAATTCAAGATGGTGTTGTTTCATTTTTCTGTGAGGTCACTTCCTGATTTCTAGTATATAAGTCACTCAGTCTTGCTCTGCCTTGCGTTGCAAACACTTCCCTTTGGTGGTGCTCTTCGCTCCTGTTCGTCGTTCCTGGTTCGCTATTGGAGATTTTTGCTCTTGTCCTGTTTTCAAGTCCTGTTTTTTCTTACTTTTCAGGAGTTCCTGTTTTGAGGGTTTTTCCCTATTTATTGGGGTTTTTCCTCTGGGACGCCTTCTGTAGGGTCCGGTCTGCTTAGGCGTTTTCTGTCAAGCAGCACCGTGGCTACTAGAAAGGGTCGCCCCTATCTGGGATTATCCAGAACCAGCTGAAGACCAGGTGTCTTTCCCAATCCTGCATCCAGAGGTGAGAAGCCGTGTGTAGTTTGTGACAAACTATACCTAACCCACAACAGACCCTAAATACTCTAAGCTACACTTACCTTACACATTTACCTACACACTCAAAATATTCATCCCCCTCCCCACTTATATCATAGGACACAAGCGTGTGCTTGCGATTCCGATATAAGTGCTCTGTTACTGCAGGTGGTATGAGCCGGACATGGGTGCAGTCCATTGCACCGATCACATGCGGGAAGCTATGGACTTGATAGAACCCCTGTTTGTTCTCCTGCTACTTTTACTTGGTGTTGGGGAATCTGATGTGACAGGGTGTCAGGGAGATGATGACATCTAAGACCTTAGGCAAGAAAGCAGAGAATGATGGCTGTGATACACCACCAACCAGTGCACCCGTTGTTTGGAATGAGCCACTTGCCAGCATGTGCAGGACAGAAGGCAGCTTTGTTATAGGTTTTTGCGACTCACTGTGGTGCAGCAGGTGTATTTTGGCTTGCCGGTTCAGTCTATAAGTCTTAATGAGGTCCAGGTCCCTGAGGCCACGGAGGGTTGTTCTGGTTCTGAAGACCCTCTCCTGCTTTCTGTGTTGCCTTTGTGGGCTGGGTTGTGGTGGTGGTGATTGCTGGATTTGTTACTGTCCTCTGCGCCATCTAGCAAGCTGTGTCAGTATCTCCTCCATCGTCTCCTGTGGGTTGTGATGTTGCATCTGTGTGTTTTCCTTAAGTAGTGGTGTTGTTGTAGTTTAGTAGCGATTAGATTAAGCATTAGCAGAAGACATCTTGTATTTAGCAACTATTGTGAACATTTCGCGGAATCCATTTTGTATTCATGGCAGCCATTTTCTCTGCCATGTGCTCTGTCCTACCTTTCTGTTAACTACTCTTGAAAATCTGTCTAGTGACAAGTTATATTTAGCATCTCCCACTTTCGCACATGCCCAGTAAGGTCTGCAGCTGTTAGTCGTTGAAAACTGTTAGCCCCTCCTACCTGTCGACTGTGCATTTCCATATTACCTTATATGTATATAAGTCTTGCTTCTATAACTGTACCATCTTCTTTTAGCCCCTGTGTGGGTATAAAAGGACCATGCTCTCTTAGTTCAGTGTGCTACTTCAAACATTACCGAAGGGTGCTGTTTGAACTGTAGTACCACCTCATGAGGTTTAATAAACTTTGGGGGTTATTACAACTTTGGAGGAGGTGTTAATCCGTCCCAAAAGTGAGGGTAAAGTGACGGATATACCACCAGCCGTCTTACGAGTCCATTATATCCTATGGAACTCGTAATACGGCTGGTGGTAAATCCGTCACTATACCGTCACTTTTGGGACGGATTTACGCCTCCTCCAAAGTTGTAATAACCCCCTTTGTCTTTTATTTCAGTTTCTGTGCCAACTTCTTCTTATATGGTCTGAGGACTTTGTGCAGAGAAGGGCGAACCCCTTGCACTAGTAGGCCTTGATGAGGCTTACTTCGACAAATTGGCGCCCGAACAGGGACCCATCGGCGTCTCGGACGCCCAACGGATTGGTCGCGACGAAGGATTGGGATCTCGCTGCGGACGATCAATGCCTGAGGAGACCCGAGTCTTGGCAACCACAGCGTTTTTCCCTTCTTTCTGGCTTGACCATCCAGGTGGCGCCGGTCCTCGACTGAGATCCTTTTTGTTCATTCGTCATGCAGTGACTATTTGGTCGATTTTAGAACTTGGCAGTTGGAACCTGGACGCCCTGTGATTGGTAAGAGCCGTTTTACGGCACTTGCTGAGGGTTTTGATGCCTTTGTTTGGTAATGAAGTTTAGCACCACTTACAGTGGCTCTCGTGTTTTGGGTGACTAGTCAATTTGTGTCCTTTGAATTGATATATAAATTGCAATTTATATAGGCAGGTAATGAGGCGAATTTTCCCCAATTTAATTTTGATTTGAACGGGACCTTAAGTGCTACTTTGATTATAATACTGCATATTCTGCACTATTTTTGGCATGCCTGTTTTTAGCGCACTTCGTAGGATGTGTTGCTTTTGTAATGGTACCAATTTGAGAATGGAAGAATCGCAACCGGCACCCCCAGAGGGGACACCCAGTAGAGATATGTACGTTAAACATGGTCTTTCTTCTAAAATGTACAGCACATTATGGAATAAATATACTTGTGTGGATCCTGAGTTGCTTTGGCCTATGCATGGGTCATTTGATTTGCGAAAGATTGAGTATGTGGAACAATGTATGTGTAAGCGAAGGTCTAGGCAAGATATGTTTGACTGTGTACGAATGTGGGAGAAAGAAGTGCGTGGACGAGTGAAGCGTGAGTAAGCCTTGCTTGAGAAAGAGCAGCGGAAGAATGTATATGTGAAATCATTGGAAATGAGAAAGAAAGAAATAAATGACTTAAAGGAGCTAGAAGAGAAAGAACGTAAATTACAGGTAACTGGCCAATACACTGTTAGGCAACCTCTCTATCCTATCCTTAATAAACCACAAAATTATTTTTTGTTACTAGATCACCCTCCACCTCCGTATGTCGCTCCTTCTGCCCCTCATGAGTTAGCTGAGGTCTCCGGTTCGGAGCAACAGAAGATACGAGACAGTCGCTCTATGTTGCCTGCTGACCGTGCGTCTGAGCTTAGATCTATTGCTCGAAAAACAATCTGTAGCGTTGTCTCTGCTTCTGAACTTTTAGTCAACATGAAAGGGTGGACGGAAAAGGAGCAGCTATATTTTGCTGAGGCATTTGGCACAGAAATTATTGAATTATTTCAGAAATATTCTGATGAGTTAGAGCCCGATGATGTAGCAGCTGATCATAAGCAAATGCGTGATTGTCTTTTTGTTTTCTCCCAGGTGGCTGATGCAATCAGGCGTTTGGTGAAATTACGTGTTGTGGCAGTCCATTTGCAAGAGGAGAAAAGGGCCATGGACGTAGTTGCACGGACATCTCAGACCAGCAGGGTGCAAGCTTCCATCTTCGGAACAGATAAGACTATGATAGTTCACGCGAAACCAATGCGGGAGGCCGCACCTTTGTATGTTCCTTCCTAAAGGATTGTGTACAAGTGATGATAAAACTTCGGTTGATGCTAAGGGTTATTTTATTTATAATTGGGTGTATACTCCTTGGAATCGGGCAGATGTAGTGGCACTTAAAACAGCATTACCTGACCCGCGGAAAAATCCAGCCACCATTTATGAGGAAGTTGAGGGAGCAATTAGTTCTTGTGCTATGACTTTGGCTAACATTGATTTATTTTTCGGATTTATATTACCAGCAGATATGTGGAGAACTGTTCGTAAAGTTGATGATCGTGTAGTTTTTGGGGCGTCATGGAAAGAATTAGAACAGATGGACGGGGATAGGGAACCTGCGAAAAAGCCATATCAGTTGAGTCTAGATCTTCCCGCAGCCATATTAGTTAAGTTAAAAATGATTATTCCCCTTAAAAAAATAGATTTGAGTGTTTTAGCGTCTTGTAAGCAAAAGGCAGATAAATCGGTCTCTGATTTCTTTACGCGCTTTGAAGAAGCATTTCATGATTTTAGCGGCCAGTTATTGTCAGATGATACGGGCAGACATTTGTTTGTTGATAAATATGTTGCAAATCTGTTACCAGGAATAGCTAGTTGTCTAAAAGCTAGTGAAAGTTCATGGACTACCTCTACTCTGGTTTCTCTTTTGACTATAACTCAGTATTATGAACGTCAGGAATTAGAAGCAAAAGGTAGCAAGGATAAAAAGATTAAAGAATTAAAGACAAAGGTTATGTTGGCTCAAGCTTATGGTCTGCCTTTTAGAGGTAGTGATAGAGGTGGACGTGGATATTATGGTTCTTCTTACACTCGTTCAAATTTGTCTGTTGATCAGTGTGCGTATTGTAAGAAATTTGGGCATTGGGCTGCTGATTGTCCAGCACTACGTGTTTAGCAGTGTTCACATGGTCAGGGACAAATGAGAAATCGCTCAGGATATTCAGGGCCTAGAAGAAGCACGAATGATCATTCTAGGGTTGATGCTAATGCATGAGGGCAGGATGGGTTTAACACTTTTGTTAGACGGAACCAATACCAGATGTCTATCTATGTGCAGCCTGATTTCCAAGATTCTGCTTATGCATAGGATTGTCTAGGATGGGGGTAACGAATCAGTTGAAGTTCCAGTAGATCAGAGGGGTCCCTATGTTACAGCACATGTTTTGGGTTCTACTGATCAGTTTCTGGTTGATACAGGAGCTAATCGTAGCGCCTTGTCTAAAAATTGATTCCAGGGCTCCCATGTCTTGCTTAACCATTACATAGATGGGTTTCGATGGAACACCTTCCCCTAGCCCATTGTCACAACCACTTGCATTCCATGTTGATAAATTTACTGCTCCATGTCCATTTTTGCTTTCTCCAAATACACCAGACAATATTGCGGGTCTTGATATGCTCAAGTATTTCAGGGCTACAATACGATGCTCTCCTGAAGGGGTGCGTGTTATTTTGAATGATAATCATCCTGTGATGGAAAGAGTTTGTCTTGTTAAAGAGGATATTGCATTAGCTTCACTCCCTAGTACTTTGTGGGCTACTTCAGATACTGATGTGGGACCAAATGATTCTTCCACCGGTACATATTAGTGTCAAGGAGGGAGCTGTATTGACACGTTGGCCTCAATACAAAATTTCACAGGAGGGCAAAGAAGCACTCACACAAATTGTGCATGATCTTATTGCAGTTGGAGTTGTTGAGAAAGTTCTGTATAATGTTTGTAACAGTCCGATTCTTCCTATTCTGAAAAAGGATACTGATACTAGGATTTACTGATTCATTATTGATTACGAGAAGTCAATAAGATTGTGATACCACAATATCCTGTGGTATCTGACATCACAACACTTCTTACTTTGGTTCCCCCGACAGCAACTACGTTCTCTGTGGTAGACTTGAAGAATGCTTTATTTTCTATCCCTATGCATCCGGACAGCCAATATTTGTTTGGTTTTACTTTGAATAAACGATCATTTAGATTCTGCAGAGTTCCTCAAGGCTATACTGAGAGTCCTAGTATTTATAGTCAAGCGTTAAAATGACAACTTGATTCTTTTGTTTTGCCTGAAGGTGTGGCTCTCATACAATATGTTGATGATATTTTGTTGGCAGCTGATACCCCTGAGCAATGTGAAAAGTGCACTTTGTCCTTACTTTCTTTTCTTGTTTCACACCATCATAAAGTGTCACGAAAGAAACTGCAATATTGTAGACCAAAGGTAACCTATTTAGGTCACCTTTTGTCTAAGGAGGGCCGTGCACTTACATCAGATCGTATTCAAGCAATTTTAGACACACCAGTACCCTCTACTCAGAAAGATGTTCGTGCACTCCTTGGTCTTACTTCTTTTTGTAGGCAATGGATATTAGGATTTTCACACATTGTCAAACCTTTGCTAGCACTTTTGACTAAAGATACTCCAATGCCCCTCCCATGGACAGATGAATGTGAGACTGCTTTCCGGCAGCTACGACAAGCCCTTTGTTCAGCACCAGTGTTAGATACTCCAGATTACACTAAACCTTTTTCACTTTACGTACATGAGAAAGATGGATGTGCATTGTCAGTTTTAGTACAGACACATGGCGATAAACAGTGTCCCTGTGCATATTTTTCAGCAGTACTTGATCCTGTCGCTCGAGCGTTGCCTGGGTGTTTTCGTTCAGTTGTGGCAACAGCTGTGTCAATACGTCAGAGTGAAGGGATAGTTTTGTCACATAAGCTGTTGATGTTAGTACCCCATACGGTTGATGCTCTTTTAAATCAAACAAAGATGCAACATTTAACTAGCGCTCGCCTGACAGGATATGAATTGACATTGCTGGCTCCTCTCATTACACTGAAAAGATGTGCATCACTAAATCCAGCCACTGCCATGTCCGGTGACTCAGCCTCAGTCACAAAAAACACATGATTGTATGGGCCAGATGTAGGAAGACGGCAAATTGCGACTTGCAATTTGCGAATCCGAGCGACTCGCAAATTGCAACTCGCAATTTGCTATACAGAACGGTGTCTCAGACACAGTCTGCGAGTCGCTATGGGGTCGCAAAGACCCACCTCATTAATATTAATGAGGTGGGTTGCAATTTGCGCCCCCATAGCGACTATGGGCACTCACGGAGATGGAGGCCTGCTGGGAACAGCAGACCTCCATGTCCGTGACTGCTTTTTTTTTTCCAAGTGTAGAAATGGTCTAAATGGTCTAAATCATCAAAAATCATCAAAATAGGCCAATCTGCCCCCAAGGGGGCAGACACCACTAGGCACCGGGGATTTGTTTTTGGCGCCAATGTCACGCAGGGGGAGCGACCCCGTAGGCAAGGGGGGGGGGGGTTTGGGGGGGTAGGGGGTCAAATTTATTTTAGGCCATTTCTGCCCCCCCTGGGGGCAGATCGGCCTATTGTTATTAGGCCGATCTGCCCCCAGGGGGGTCAGAAACCTCTAGGCGCCAGGGCAAATTTTTGTTTGTGTTTTTTTTTGTGTTTGTTTGTTTTTTTAGAGATGGGGACCAACCCATTAGGCAAGAGTCGACCCCTGGGGGGAAAATTGTATTTAGACCATTTCTTCCCCCCTTGGGGGCAGATTGGCCGATTTTAGGTCAATCATCCCAAGGGGGCAGACACCACTAGGCACCGGGGATTTGTTTTTTGGCGCCAATGTCACGCAGGGGAGCGACCCCATAGGCAAGGGTCACTCCCGGGTGGGGGGGTTTGGGGGGGTGGTGGGTCAAATATATTTTAGGCCATTTCTGGCCCCCCCGGGGCCGGCTTAGCTAGAGGCCAAAATCCACAGGTAGGCACTTTGCAAAAAACTCCTCTGTTTTCTGTGAAAAAATGTGTGGTGTCCATGTTGTGTTTTGGGCCATTTCCTTTCGTGGGCGCTAGGCCTACCCACAGAAGTGAGGTACCATTTTTATCGAGTGACTTAGGGGGACGCTGGGTGGAAGGAAATTTGTGGCTCCTCTCAGATTCCAGAACTTTCTGTCACCGAAATGAGAGGAAAAAGTGGTTTTTTGGCCAAATTATGATGTTTGCAAAGGATTCTGGGTAACAGAACCTGGTCAGAGCCCCACAAGTCACCCCATCTTGGATTCCCCTAGGTCACTAGTTTTCAAAAATGCATAGGTTTGTTAGGTGCCGGCTGAGCTAGAGGCCAAAATCCACAGGTAGGCACTTTGCCAAAAACACCTCTGTTTTCTTTAAAAAAATGTGATGTGTCCACGTTGCGTTTTGGGGCATTTCCTGTCGCGGGTGCTAGGCCTACCCAAACAAGTGAGGTATCATTTTTATCGGGAGACTTGGGGAAACGCTGGGTGGAAGGAAATTTGTGGCTCCTCTCAGATTCCAGAACTTTCTGTCACCAAAATGTGAGGAAAATGTGTTTTTTTAGCCAAATTTTGAGGTTTGCAAAGGATTCTGGGTAACAGAACCTGGTCAGAGCCCCACAAGTCACCCCATCTTGGATTCCCCTAGGTCTCTAGTTTTCAAAAATGCACAGGTTTGGTAGGTTTCCCTTGGTGCCGGCTGAGCTAGAGGCCAAAATCTACAGGTAGGCACTTTGCAAAAAACACCTCTGTTTTCTTTCAAAAAATGGGATGTGTCCACGTTGCGTTTTGGGGCATTTCCTGTTGCGGGCGCTAGGCCTACCCACACAAGTGAGGTATCATTTTTATTGGGAGACTTGGGGGAACATAGATTAGCAAAACAAGTCTTATTGCCTCTTGTCTTTCTCTACATTTTTTCCTTCCAAATATAAGAGAGTGTGTAAAAGAGACATCTATTTGAGAAATGCCCTGTAATTCACATGATAGTATGGTCACCCCGGAATTCAGAGATGTGCAAATAACCACTGCTCCTCGACACCTTATCTTGTGCCCATTTTGGAAATACAAAGGTTTTCTTGACTCTTTATATTTCAGCAAATAAATTGCTGTATACCCGGTATAGAATAAAACGCACTGCAGGGTGCAGCTCATTTATTGGCTCTGGGTACCTTGGGTTCTTGATGAACCTATATAGCCCCGCAACCAGAGGAGTCCAGCAGACTTAACGGTATATTGCTTTCGAAAATCTGACATTGCAGGAAAAAGTTACAGAGTAAAACGTAGAGAAAAATTGCTGTTTTTTCACCTCAATTTCAATATTTTTCTTTTTCAGTTGTTATTTTCTGTAGGAAACCCTTGTAGGATCTACACAAATGAACCCTTGCTGAATTCAAAATTTTGTCTACTTTTCAGAAATGTTTAGGTTTCTGGGATCCAGCATTGGTTTCACACCCATTTCTGTCACTGACTGAAAGGAGGCTGAAAGCACATAAAATTTTAAAAATGGGGTATGTCCCAGTAAAATGCCAAATTTGTGTTGAAAAATTGGGTTTTCTGATTCAAGTCTGCCTGTTCCTGAAAGCTGGGAAGCTGGTGATTTTAGCACCGCAAACCCTTTGTTGAAGCCATTTTCAGGGAAAAAAACAGAAGCCTCATTCTGCAGCCACTTTTTCCCATTTAAAAAAAAAGAAAAAAAATTGTCACTGTATTTTGGCTAATTTCTTGGCCTCCTTCAGGGGAACCCACAAAGTCTGGGTACCTCAAGAATCCCTAGGATGTTGGAAAAGAAGTACGCAAATTTGGCTTGGCTAGCTTATGTGGACAAAAGGTTATGAGGGCCTAAGTGCAAACTGCCCCAAATAGCCAAAAAATGGCCTGGCACAGGAGGGGGAAAAGGCCTGTCAGCGAAGGGGTTAATTTCTGAAAGGGTCGATTATCACTGTTGCTAAAATGAATAAGAAACTGATCATTAGTACTATGGGACTTGCTGTTGTTTTGGTGGTTATAGCAATAATCACTTGGTTTGTTGAAAAGAAGGCTCCTGCTCGTGAGTTTTTTGTTGCCACTACTCCAGTACCAGAGGATCACTATTACTTTACGCTTCCCTATCAGGAGCAGAAGCACCGTCAATCGTATTTCAATAAATAATATGACACTGAACCACTACTACCTAAACAACGACTACCTAAACAACGACTGCCCAACACCGAAAATACCTAAAAAACAACATTTTTTACAACGAAGTCTAACCAACGAAAAAAAAGCATAAACTAAAATATCCCTAAACAAAGACCACCTATTTAACCAATACAGGAACCACTAAAGCACGAATATTCCACTGAACCACTACTGCCTAAACAACGACTACCTAAACAACGACTACCTAAACAACAACTAACTAAACAACGACTCCCCAAATAGCTACTACCCAAACAACGACTACCTAAACAACGACTCCCCAAATAATTACTACCCAAACAACGACTACCCAAACAACAACTACCTAAATAACGACTCCCCAAATAACTACTACCCAAACAAACGACTACCCAAACAATGAATACCTAAACAACGACTGCCTAAATAACTACTACCCAAACAAACGACTACCCAAACAACGAATACCCAAACAAATACTACCCAACACCGAAAACTCCTAAACAACTAATCTTTTTACAACGAACTCGAAACAACGAAAAGTACGATTAATCTGCATTACACCTAAACAACAACGACTAATACATAAAATATTTGAACCACCACAATACCACGTGAAAAAAAATGTGAAATAAAAAACAACAATATTTTTCCTACATAAAAAAAAAGAAAACATCAGCAAAAATCAAAGACATATAAACACCGTTTTAATTTAAAATAAATCATTTTAAAACAAATAAAAAGGACACAACACTAAAAAAAAAAACCTGTATAAAACGATAGTTCTACAACACTTTCTACATCACCCAGGAAGTACTTCCTCTACTAAACAAACGATAACTAACATAGGAAAAAAATACAAACTACACTATAAATACACTTCAAAATTAGATATATCTAATATCACAAACGAATTCAGAATAAAAAAACACGTCCAAAACATATTCCATTTACAATTATAACATTACTTACAAAAACACATATAAAAACCAACGACCTCCATTTTGTACTCATTACTACACCGAACAGCTTACAGAGAAGACGTGCATGTCACTACGGAAAGAAATTAATCTATAATATATCCAAAAGCGCCATCTACTGAGATTACAAGGTAAAATATCCTTAAATAAATATAAATAAATATAGAAACCTATAACACAGCTAAAAAAAAAATATATAATATAGATTTTCACTTTTGTGTTACAGGCATAAATTTCAGGAAAATAACCAAAAAATAAACACAACACCTTTACCATCAAAGGTAAACGATTATCATAATTCAAAAACCATATCACTAAACCATTACCAATTGTACTTAAAAAACTGTTAAATAATGAATATCATAATACTTATAAAATTAATTATATTATAAATAAAATATATGTATAAAATATTTCAACTACAAATTAGTAAAAAAAAAAAAAATGAATTCACCTAGTAAATTTAATAAAAAATCAAACATTACTCACCTCAAAATTCAACGCTACAAAAAAATTACTTCTAAATTAAGTAAAGTAAATCATTAATAATACAAAATAATAAAATAAATAATACACTCTTTATTATTTCTTTCAGACTCCAAGGAACAAAAAAAACACCTGGAGACGTAAAAATTGGAATATAAATCAATTGAAAAAAAAATAATCTCAGCAAAAAAAAAGAAAATTCAAAGTAAGTATAACATTTTGATTATAACATACAAGCAGTTTTTCTAATTAAATAAAACTAAACAAACATTCATGTTCAAATACCCCTTAACCTCACACCAAACACACACAAAGTCAGTAAAATTAAAAATACTTACAAAACACAGTACATATAGTGCCAAAATGCAGTTACAAAATAATTTAAAACTAAATAAACAAATGTATTGCACATAATTCTGAGAGAATGATAGAAAACAGTCAAACACAGAGAACAAACCTTTAAAACATGCATTCTATAGAGTACCACAATAAAAAAAAAAATTATCCCACACAAGCACTTCACAAACGCTCTATAAAATTATAACATACAAGAAAAGAAATGAGCTCACTACAAACTACTGCATCAAAAAAAAAAAAAAACAGTGACTTTGACGCCCAGTAATAGTAATTAATTTAACACTTTAAATCCACAAACACTAAATGAAATATCCCTAACAGACAGCACATGCACTACCTACAATACACCTAAAAATAGAAAATCAACTGGCTTACCCAAAACTTTTTCATAAACTTAGCTTTACCACTAACTCTTCCAACACTTGCCCACATATAGCATGCTTCCTAACCACTATTCAACAAACTAGTAGAAGAAATTCTCTATTTCTCCTTAAATATCACAAACTATATATATATACTCTACATAAAAGCTAAGATATACTATTAAACCTCTAGCCAAATACTCTCCTTAAAACAGAAACTGCACAAAACATAATCAAAATTATTAATACAACTACTATAAATACTTATGTAATAACAGCTACTACACATTGAATATACAATAATTTAACTGTTACAACTCCAGAAACTACTTACATAAGCACAAATGTTGCACTCTAAATAGAACCAAAATTACTATTACAATCTAATTAAACCATTGCAAATTCCCCACAGACTTACATGAAGATACTTACAAGAAAGTAACTTAAACACAAATTGACTATTACAACTCCACCAAATACATACATCAATGCAACTGCTGAAAACTAAATAGAATTATAATTATTATACCAATTCCACCAACTACTTACCTCATAGCAGATAGCAAATATTCTGCACATTACAATAAAACTACTACAAATTCCCCACATACTAATTAGAGGGTACATGCACCATACTCATTATATAAAAAAATAACTATTACAACTCCACCAAACACTTACCTCAAAGCAGGTGCTGGACAGTAAACAGAACTAAAATTACTATTACAAATCCACCAAATACTTACCTCAGAACACATGCTTCACAATAAATAGAACTAAAATTACTATTGCAACTACACCAACTACTTACCTCAGACCAAATAGGAAATATTCATTCAGCACATTGCAAATTAACCATTCAAATACCCCACATCATAACGTGACGGTATGTGCAGGATAATTATTGTAAAAAAATTTTACTATTACAACTCCACCAAATACTAAACTCAAACCAGGTGCTGGACACTATATAGAACTACAATTATTATTCAAACTCCACCAACTACTTAACTCAAAAGAGATTACACACATTAAGTACACTACAAATGAATCATTGCAAATTCCCCACATACATTACAGTATATGCTGGACAGTGACTACAACATTTTTTTACTATTACAACTCCACCAAATACTTACCTCACAGCAGGTGCTGGACAGTAAATAGCACTAAAATTACTATTCCAACTCCACCAAGTACTTACCTCATAGCACATTACAAATACTCAGTACATTCCAAAATAACCATACCAACTTCACTGCATACTTACATTAACATAGGTGCTGGACAGTGACTATCAAAAAATATACTATTACAACTCCACCAAGTACTTACCTTAGAACAAACACTACTCACACAATAGACCCACATTTACAAATCTAAAAGCAAAAATTGCTTACCTCAACTGATAACATACAATCACCAAATGTAAAACTTAACAAGCCACCTACACCAAACACTAACAAAGAGCACACAGTATACATTAACTAACTTACTGTTTTATAAAGTAATTTCACCACAAATTTAAAATTAAAAAATAAAAGCTTCTTATAACCGCTTGTTTTTATATTATTTACAGATATTTCACAAATGGCATCGCAAGGAGAAGCAAGTTACGTGACCTCAAGAACCGGACACCAGCTACTAAAGTATGAAGGTTATCTTTATTGCAAAGACAAGGTTGTCAACCTCAGGAGTCATTGGAGGTGTGTACAATTCTACTCTTCACATTGCAGAGGCAGAGATGTTACTCTAGAAGACACCATTGTTAAAACAACAGATCACAACCTCTCTGCCTCTGCAATGGAAATTGAAATTAGAGAAAACATACAAAAAATAAAACATATTGCATACTTCTCCAATGACTCCTGCGGACACGCTATAAGTGAGGTAGTACAAAATATTCCCGTACAGATTGAAGGTAGCATGCCTTCTATGCCAAACCTTAGGTGAATGTTTCAATGAGAAAAACTGGCAAATAATCCCCAACATATAACACCACAAGCCTATGAAGACATTAACATCCCCCCAGAACTAACAATTACCTTCTCCAAAGAAACTTTCATCATTCACGACAACGAAAACCCTCAAAAAAGAATTTTAATATTTAGCACAACATGCAACTTACTAATCTTACAAAATAGTGAAATTTGGATGATGGATGGAACATTTAAATCTACACCCCATCCATTCACTCAAATTTACAGTATACGTGCCACAAAAAATAATACTACAGTCCCCCTAGTGTATGCATTATTGCCTGATAAACATTCCTCCACTTACAATGAATTTGTATCAACAATCAAAAACATAACACTGAATAAAACACCTAGCAAAGTAACACTAGATTTCGAATTATCAATGATAAACACAATACTGAAAATATATCCACAAACCCAAATTCAAGGATGCTTTTTCCACTTTTCACAAGCATATTGGCGCAGAATACAAAAATCATCCCTAACTAGGTAATATTTCTCAGACTGCATACTACAATTTGAATAAAAAAAACTCACAGCATTATGCTTTGTACCACCTGCAAAAGTAGATGAGTATTACACAACAATGACAGACTCTAACTATTATACAGTAAATGAAGACAAATTGTCACCCTTACTAAATTACTTTGAAGAAACCTGGGTTGGACACCTAAACAGATCTGGTCGCAGACAAAAGCCAAGATTTCCAATTGAATTGTGGAACTGCTACCAAACCTGCTTAGAAGGTGGTGCAAAGACTAATAATCCCATAGAGGGATGGCACAACTCCTTCAATAAAGCAATAGGTAAACCCCACCCAAACCTGTATCATTTCATGGAAATTTTGAAAAAGGAGCAAAGTTTCCAAGAAATGAGACTTGCTCCATCACTCTCAGGTAGCCTGAACCCACGTACAAGTAAAAAAAATCAAAGAAATGACCGAAAGAATTTTGGCAAAAATACAACAATTTGATACAATAACAGCATCAGACTACCTCGACAGTCTAGCATATATTCTACATTACTAACAGCCACTAACCTACTAAAAATACTTGCCAGTTTAAAAAAAATACACCACCAATTAAATTGGCATTTTTTAAATTATTTTCACACTAAATTTATCCAACCAAAATTGTTCCTACCTTTGAAGTTTTCATGTCTTTATCCAAACACATGTTGCTGAAGAAATCTTCTTCATTAATATAGAAGAAGCATCTCATACTACAGAAAATAAATAAATAAACATTAATCATCCAAAAAAAAAAAAAAAATGGTGATACTAAATGGATGGTAAAAAAATACACTCTATATACGATAAAAACTATAAAAAAATAAAATATATGAATTCACCAAACCAGAAATTAGAAAAAAAAGCAAATATTAAAAACACAGCATAAACATATTTTACCAAAAAAAAGTAAAAACATTAATCAGATACTAACCAAAGCAACTTCATTAATTAAAATATTAACAACCAACAAAAAGACATGAAAACGATATAAAGGACACTAGTAATACAAAAGAAAAAAATAATTACGAAGGCTATTGCAATGAACCAACTATTTTTTTCATAAACTGAACAATTGCCTTCCTTATAAATCCCTTAAACAAAAGTATCACAAGCAAAAAGACAATTGTTCGCAACTATTAGAAAAACAGTATAATCATTGTAAGCATAAAACACTGCTAAACAATATTTTTTTTTTACGATACCACTATCGTATCCAAAACTGTACGAAAACAAAAAATTAAACATAAAAAACATCGAAAATCTACTACCTACCTTATAACTACCTCCGACAACTATTTCTGTAATAAAAATACCCTAAAACATACGGTAAAAAAAAGAATAATCCCACTTACCCGAACAAAGTCTTCGTTTCCGTCCTATCTTGACCGCGACACTCCTCCAACTGAAAACAGAAGACGTCAAACAACGTAAACATGGAAGAGCACTAAAAATAGAAAACTGACTATTTCACTCATAGACTATAGTAGGGAAAAGAAGAAAATAACACAAGAATAGAGAAATAAATGTAAAAAAAAGTAATACATTTCTAAAAATCTATAAATATTAAATCATAAATAAAAAAAGATTTTTAGATTTTTTAAACTTTATTATGTTGAAAATAAAAATGATTTAAAAAAATAAATGGTGTATTTATTATTTAAAAATTAAATTTGCATAAAACATTTTATTATTGTGAATGAAAAAAATTCTAACACCTAAAAAATTAAAAAACACAAATATCTATGTATTTTCTACAAAATGTTAATTAAATAATACATTTGAATAAAATAATATTAATACAATTTAATATATATATAAAATTATACATCCAAAAAAAGTAATGAAAAAAAAAAATAACATTAATTTTATCACACCAGAAACAAATATTCACACCGTAAAAATAAATTGAAAAATATTTTATCAAATTTTAAAAATGACAAAAACTAATTACAATAAATAAAAAATAAAAAATATTTTTAAAAAATTCACTTTAACATTATTATAATCAAAATTCTACTCTACCAAATACTATTATATTAAACTTTCAAATATACATTTTTAAACATAACTATTTTCAAACAAAAAAATATATACATCTTTAACAACAAAAACAATACAAAACCTAAGAAAAATTAAAAATAAAATACATTCACCTGTAGTAAAAAAATAAAGTATCAATACATTCCCAAATCATTATCCACCAATAAACAAAATTCCACCCCTAAACAAAAAATGTACACCAATATAAAAAATACCCAAAGATATAAAAAAATACCTGATTATAAAAACACTTCCACATTTATAACTCCTACATCCCCTATATCCCACCCCTAATTCTACTCATACTTTTAATAAACAAATAGAAAAATGACCCAAACACATTAAATAATACCTGAGTAGTAATATAATTCCCAACCATAACCCCTAGATCCCAAATATCCCATCCATTACACCACAATATGTTTTTTTTTTAAACTTACAAAATAACCCAAATCTACAACTTAATACCCAAGTACTAAAACACTTCACCACCCATGACCCCTCCATTCAATCTATCCCATCCCTTATACCACAATTTATTTTTTTAAAATAATTTTAAAATTACCCAAATATATTAAAAAATACCCAAGTATTAATATACTTAGGACCCATAACACCCACATCCCATATATCCCATCTATTATCCCACAGCTTATTTTTGGAAAAATAAATAAAATATTACCCAAGTATACCAACTAATACCCAAATTACTAATACACTTCTCCACCCATAACCCCTACATCCCATATACCCCACCAATAAACCTACAGCATATAATAAAAAAATATATTAAAAATTACTCAACTATATCAATTAATACTTCAGTATTAATACACTTAACCTCCCATAACCCCTGTATCCCATACATCCCACACCTAAGTCCACAGCAAGTTTTCCCAAAAAATTAAAAAAAATCCCAATTCTACAAATTAATACCTCTGTATTACTAAACTTTCCAAACCAGAACCATTACAACCAATTTATCCCATACCTTACCCCATACAATATTTGTAAATATTTAATAAACATTTACCAAATTATTTAAAATAATACCTAACTATTGATAAACTATCCCACCCATAACCCCTCCATCTCATCTATCCTAAGCCTTATCCCACAATTAACTTTCCAAAAAACAAACTAAAAAATAACCAACAGCATAAATTAATACCTAAATACTAATACAATTCACCACCCATAAAAAAACTGCATCCCATATATCCCACCACTTACACACATAAATTATAAAAAATTCAAAAAAATGATTTTCCCACATTATAAATGAATAACTGAGTATTAATACACTCCCCCACCCATAACCCCTAAATGCCAGATATCCCACCCCTAAATCCACAACATAAATCCCAAAATTATCAAAAAACAACTGTATAAATTAATACCGAAGTATTAATACACTTCCACACCCATAACATACACAAACCATACATTCCATCCTTTAGTCCATAACATATCCTTAAAAAAATATAAAAACATATACTCAAAGTCCTAATAAAATACCCAAGTATTAGTACACTGCCCAGCCCACATCTCACAGAAAAAAAAAACCAAGTATAAAAATTAATACCCAATTACTAATACACTTCCCCACCCATAACCCCTACATCCCACATATCCCGCCTCTAAATCCACAACATAAATAACCAAATGTCAAAAAAACAAGTACTTAAATTAATACCTAAGTATTAATACACTTCCTCACCCATAACGCCCACAACCCATACATTCCATCCCTTAATCCACAGCATATCCTTAAAAAAATATAAAAAATATACTCAAAGTCCTAATAAAATACCCAAGTATTAATACACTGCCCCACCCAGATTTCACAAAATAAAAAAAATACCCAAGTATATAAATTAATATCCAATTACTCATACACTTTCCCACCCATAACCCCTACATCCCATATATCCCACCTCTAAATCCACAACATAAATACCCAAATGTTAAAAAAATAAGTATATAAATTAATACCTGAGTATGAACACACTTCCCCACCCATAACATCCACAACCCATACATTCCATCCCCCAATCCACCACATACCCTTAAAAAAATATGTAAAAAAATACTCACATTCCTAATAAAATACTCAAATATTAATACACTACCCCACCCACATTTCACAAAATGAAAAAAACAAGTATATAAATTAATACCCAATTACTAATACACTTCCCCACCCATAACCCCTACATCCCATATATCTCGCCCCTAAACCGAAAACATAAATTACAGCATTTAAAAAAACCTGAGTATTAATACACTTCCCCACCCATAACACCCACAACCCATACATTCCATCCCTTAATCCACAGCAAATCCTTAAAAAAATATAAAAAAAGATACTCAACGTCCTAATACCCAAGTATTAACACATTGCCCCACCCAGATTTCCCCCCCAAAAAAATACCCACGTATATAAATTAATACCCAATTACTAATACACTTCCCCACCCATAACCCCTACATCCCATATATCCCACCCCTAAAACAACAACATAAATTACATTAAAAAAAATACAAGGATTTAAATTAATACCTGAGTATTAATACACTTCCCCACCCATAACACCCACAACCCATACATTCCAGCCCTTAATCAACAGCATATCCTTAAAAAAATATAAAACATATACTCAAAGTCCTAATAAAATACCCAATTATTAATACACTGCCCCACCCAGATTTCACAAAAAACTAAAATATCCAAGTATATAAATGAATACCCAATTACTAATACACTTCCCCACCCATAACCCCTACATCCCACATATCCCGTCCCTTAACCCACAGCATGCCACACCATAACAAAAATACTCAAATACAAATTTTAATAAATGAGTAATAATACCCAACCCTACTCATAACCCCTCCATCCCACATATATCACCCCTAAATCCACATAATAATTTAAATACATTTTTAAAAAATACCCAAGTATATACATTACTACCTAATACCTAACAAATAAAAAAAAACTAAATACTCGAAAATTCAAACTTATAATTGCGCGACGTAACTGCAAAAACACTAGACAAAATCAAAACAGTTTAAAATAAAAACTTCAGTATCACTACCCATATAATTAAATATATAAAAATATATATCCAAAGACACATATACATAAAAATAATATATTTACACATATATAAATTAGTATATACAAACACAAACATAAATAAACACAACATATACAATAATACAAATATAAAATATACATATATATAAAATTAAACATAATAATTAAACTCTAAACAAATAAATAACAAAACACAAAACTTACCTTAAAATTCATTATTAAAAAAATGCACTTACCTTAAAATTTGTTGTTCTGGCATTAGTTGTTAAGGCAAAATCGTTGTTAAGGCAATAGTTGTTCTAAACTTCGTTGTTAAGGCCTAGTAGTTCTTCAGGATTCGTTGTTAAGGCAAGTAGTAGTTCCAACGTAGTTGTTCAGGTTGTTTCTCTTTAATAATACTTTCATTCAGATGTTGCATCATACTCATAATGCTACAAATACTACTAACTGTTGGGTATGTGGAATGATACCTGCACATCAAAAGAAAGGAGGAACACCTTTCAATCCTCTTCCTTTTTCACACAATGGTTCTTGTCAAGCTTGGTATACGCTTTTGTTTGCATCTGGAAAATGTACAGAGGGCGGACTTCTTTTTTGCCTTAATAAAGTATGCTACCAAGACAAAGATGGGTATCCCCAAGCCAAAGAAACTAAATGGGAATGGGAAGAGTATCAACCGGACAATGTTTCACTAGCACATGTCTTCACAGATATAAGAGACTCTGACAAGAAAGAACAATTTGTGATTTCTGTTACAAAAACTAAAGCAGATTTATGTATACGTAGCATTGGGCGAATTCCAGTGGGGATAAGCGATTGTACCTTGATTTTAACTATTGAGGGTGTAAATAATAGTAGTTTTACAGCTTCACATAATACATATTTGTTTGTGGTAACTATGGATATTACCAACTACCTGTTGGGTGGTCAGGTGTGTGTTATGTATCTTTTCTATTATCCATGGTGTTTTTGGCACCTGCATCATATCACCGAGATTTTAAACTGTTCAATGACATCATTAAAAATAGACATAAAAGGACAATAAGTACAAATGAGGTAGACCAAACGGACACTAGCCTGCAACAATATGTAGATTTTAATTTAGGGTTGTTCTACTTTGTGGGTGCTGCGTTAAACAGTAGGAAAGTGAGACAATTGACTAGGGTTGTGGAAGCTGTTACCATTTAGGCAGATCTGGCACTTGGGAATATTACCAAGGAGCTCCAAATTGTGAGGATTGTAGCGCTCTGGTACTAGATGTGATATTAGCTGATCGAGGTGGTGCATGTCGCATCATCAGTAGTAGTTGCTGCGTTTTCATCCCAGATCACTCACCTTCAGTATATGATGCAATATCTAAATTGCATAAAATTGCTGCAGAAATTCACACAGGAACTGGTACTGGACTTTTTCTGGATGGTTTTGGGCTCTTATTTCCTCTTGGGGCTGGAAACTGCTGACTATCCTGTGTGTAATGACTGCAATATTTTTCACATGCTGTATTAGTATTCAGTGTGGTCCAATGTTCTGTTCCATGTTTATTACTGCTTGTATGCCTACCAAAAGAGATATTACAGAAATGAAAGCACAACATATGTTAGAGAAGGAAATAGCTGAAATGATGAGCATAAATATGCAAGATGAATATTTAGATTATCCCAGAAAGACGAATGTCTTCAGCTAATGCTGAAAGGGTCATCTGTTGTAGTTTAGTAGCGATTAGATTAAGCATTAGCAGAAGACATCTTGTATTTAGCAACTATTGTGAACATTTAGCTGAATCCATTTTGTATTCATGGCAGCCATTTTCTCTGCCATGTGCTCTGTCCTACCTTTCTGTTAACTACTCTTGAAAATCTGTCTAGTGACAAGTTATATTTAGCATCTCCCACTTTCGCACATGCCCTGTAAGGTCTGCAGCTGTTAGTCCTTGAAAACTGTTAGCCCCTCCTACCTGTTGACTGTGCATTTCCATATGACCTTATATATGTATATAAGTCTTGCTTCTATAATTGTACCACCTTCTTTTAGCCCCTGCGTGGATATAAAAGGACCATGCTCTCTTAGTTCAGTGTGCTACTTCAAACATTACCGAAGGGTGCTTTTTGAACTGTAGTACCACCTCAAGAGGTTTAATAAACTTTGTCTTTTATTTCAGTTTCTGTGTCAACTTCTTCCTATATGGTCTGAGAACTTTGTGCAGAGAAGGGCGAACCCCTTGCACTAGTAGGCCTTGCTGAGGCTTACTTCGACAGTGTGTTTGACCCATTTTAACACCTGCCCTGACAAAGGCATTACATTTTGACGCAAATTGGTGTTTTGAGTAATTTTTTGGGTCTGTCTCCCACTTGTGCTTCTTTTTTGCCCCAGTGGATAAATATAGCGCTAGGGCGTTTGAGTGATTTTTTTGGACGGGAACACCTACCCTGCATCTCATTGACGAAAGGAGGTTTCACACATGCCAAAAATTACGTTACCACTATTATTTTGATGGTAGATGGGTCAAGCATCAAAATATACATATGGAGTTAAGTTTGCACCAGTTTAGCGTAAAAAAATGACACAAGTCCGGCGGAAACAAAGTAGAAATATTCCTCTTAATGCTTTGTACATGACCATCCCCAATGAAGAGGACAATCCAGCCCATGTACCTGAATCACACCATACCAGTAGACTTTCCAACTTCATAAGAGTTGTATTCCACCAGTCATGAGTCTATGAATCCCAGTATTGAATGTACCCTCACAATTTGAAATGCAACACTCTTTCTAGAATTACTGCTGCAAAGCAGTGCACATTTGTATCACCACGATTAGCAGAGATGTAAAGACAAAGAATAATGTATGGCATTTACTTTAGCAATGCTTGGGGTTTCAAGCATGCCGAAATACACTAAGGGTTTAAGGATGTGAAAATGGTGTCATACTAAGAAATGAAATAAGAGTGAAAAACTGGTTTTACATATATCTAGCCTATATTATGGACTTTCTACTACAAGAGAGATGAAATGACTTTAGACTGCTACTTATGGGTGAGGTATGACACTGCTAGGAACAGAAGGGTGTGCATTCCCCCTGTCTCCAGTTACTTTGGTTTCTCCCCAAATACAATTTCATTATAATGAAGTGATGCCGCTGCTTCACATTGGCATTAGAAGGGGAAGAGGAAGCACACTGAGGGGAAGATTCTAACATTGGCGGGCGGCGGAGACTGCCCGCCAATGTTCCCCCGACAAAATACCGCTCCGCGATCACAAGACCGATGAGGGTATTTTGAGATTTGCCCTGGGCTGGCGGGCGGCCGCCAAAAGGCCGCCCGCCAGCCCAGGGCAAATCTACCTTCCCACGAGGACGCCGGCTCCGAATGGAGCCGGCGTAGTGGGAAAGTGCGACGGGTGCAGTTGCACCCGTCGCGTATTTCAGTGTCTGCTTTGCAGACACTGAAATACTTTGTGGGACCCTCTTACGCCCCCTGCAGTGCCCATGCCATTGGCATGGGCACTGCAGGGGCCCCCAGGGGCCCCGCTGCACCCCCTACCGCCATCCTGTTCCTGGCGGGAGACCCGCCAAGAACAGGATGGCGGTAGGGGGTGTCAGAATCCCCATGGCTCATGGAGGATTCTCCCGAGCAGCGGAAAGTCGGCGGGAGACCGCCGACTTTCCGTTTCTGACCGCGGCGGTTCAGCTCGACGGAGCAGCGCCAGCCTGTTGGCGGTGCTCCCGTGGTCGGTGACCCTGGCGGTCACCGACCGCCAGGGTCAGAGTGACCCCCTGAATCTAGACACTCCATAACCCCATTGACTTACTTTGTGGAATAACTTAAATGCTATTCTCTGTTGTCATACATATATGCTGAAAAGAAGAAGCTATTTAGCGAGAGACAAACTGGGGGGGAGGAGTAAACCAAGAGGCTCTTATAAACAGGGGATACCGGAAGTCAGAACATGTGAACTTACTTAATATTCCCTCACTTGCTGCTCCAGGATGTAAGGCCATCAGAATCTTCATGAATGTGTTAGACACAATAGAAGCTTCTTTCAGAAGAAAAAAGAACATGTTCCACCCTAAAAAAAAACTCACAACCTCTAAGCTATACCCATCCATCCCCAAACTCTAAAAACCCTTTTTTACATCTGAACTCAACACATCCCTCAATCCTTAAAAACCCCTCACCACCCTAGACTCCACCCAATCCTAAAACTTAAAAACTCTTCACCACCCCGTCGCCTACCCATCTCTTAGCCCTAAACCCCATCAACATCCCTGAAATTCACCCATCCCTGAACTCTAAAAAGCCCTCATCATCCCTAAACATTAGCCATCCCTGAACCAAAAAAACACTCACTAGTCCTACACACCATCCAAGTTAAATGTAATTTTGCTTTTTTCATAAAATTAGCTTTCTTTTAAAATGCTACTTTTTGATTTGTTTGTATTTCCCTAAAATTGGTTACAATGATTCGTTTTCCTTAAATGTGGTTTCTCGGTATTGGTTTTTCCATTAATTCACATACAAAGAAGATGCAGTCTTCATTATCAGTTTTCCAAAGACTTCATATTCCCAGCATTTATTTAGCAAAAACATATTTCAATTCAAAAGATTGCAATCAACTAGCTGTCCATAATGCATTGTTACATTGTTTCCTGGATCTGTAAAGTCTTAGCAGGATCCAACTAAAGACTGCTTGTGTTCACTGCCATCCAAACTGCAATTGCCATAGGGCTAGTAGGTTAAAGTTCAGGTAGGAAACATCTTACCAGGGGATGATGTTGGATTCGGTGCTGACCCTGGAGTTGGGAGAGTGTATTGAAATGTGATCTCACAAAGACAAAGTAGCACACAAAAGAAACCACAGGAACTCAGTCCACACAGGCAAGAGTTGCAGAGTTTCTACTGTTGACATCGGTCCTAATTTAGTTGTCAGCGGAGGTAATACTTGGACACAATTGTGGCGGATATCACGTCACTGTATTACAACCCCCCTAGGAAATAATGGGATTGTAACACAGTAGATGGGATATCCATCACATTTATGAAGGCGCATTCCCCTCCTTCGACATTTAAATCATGCTCATAGTCCTATACTAGAAAAGGAAGCAGCACTAAAGCAGTGCCCAGAAAGTTGCTGATGCAGACTAGGTCTATATGAAGTAAATAATTTCAAAGTGATGGACTAGGACTTCAGATTAAATGCTCACCATAGTTAGGCATGAGCTCACTCTCAATCATTTCTGGTGTATCTTTAAAGATTGAAATTCCAACTGTTTCTGTCACTTTTCTCCCACTTCTAAACCCCAGGGAGTCTCCTCTGTTAGAGAACAGTGTGCATTCCAATAAGACAGTCCTTGAGTAAGAAATATCAGGTATTTACAGGCAATGTTCTACTTCTCAAAAACAACAAGTGATGGACGGAATGCTGAACATTGTCAAACATTCACCCCCAGTACAGTGATCTGGGCCTCAATCCATCGTTTTTTTGCTGCCCATGCCATTCCAGTTTGGACCCAGCCATATGCAAATCAGTCTTGACCCTGTTCCACTTGGGAACAGTCCAGCCCGAACTGCTAGGCAATGTCTTCCCTGTACTGGAAACAAGCATCCTGGGACCGGTTTCGGGGTTTCACCCCTCATCAGCCAGGCTAGCTTGAATCCAGTGGCATGGGAAGCACGGGACCCACGTCTGGGCATACCCTTCCCACTTAGGGCGACAAAGCAAAAACAACAAGTGATGGACGGAATGCTGAACATTGTCAAACATTCACCCCCAGTACAGTGATCTGGGCCTAAATCCATCGTTTTTTTGCTGCCCATGCCATTCCAGTTTGGACCCAGCCATATGCAAATCAGTCTTGACCCTGTTCCACATGGGAACAGTCCAGCCCGAACTGCTAGGCCAGGTCTTCCCTGGACTGGAAACAAGCATCCTGGGACCGGTTTCGGGGTTTCACCCCTCATCAGCCAGGCTAGCTTGAATCCAGTGGCATGGGAAGCACGGGACCCACGTCTGGGCATACCCTTCCCACTTAGGGCGACAAAGCAAAAACAACAAGTGATGGACGGAATGCTGAACATTGTCAAACATTCACCCCCAGTACAGTGATCTGGGCCTAAATCCATCGTTTTTTTGCTGCCCATGCCATTCCAGTTTGGACCCAGCCATATGCAAATCAGTCTTGACCCTGTTCCACATGGGAACAGTCCAGCCCGAACTGCTAGGCCAGGTCTTCCCTGGACTGGAAACAAGCATCCTGGGACCGGTTTCGGGGTTTCACCCCTCATCAGCCAGGCTAGCTTGAATCCAGTGGCATGGGAAGCACAGGACCCACGTCTGGGCATACCCTTCCCACTTAGGGCGACAAAGCAAAAACAACAAGTGATGGACGGAATGCTGAACATTGTCAAACATTCACCCCTAGTACAGTGATCTGGGCCTAAATCCATCGTTTTTTTGCTGCCCATGCCATTCCAGTTTGGACCCAGCCATATGCAAATCAGTCTTGACCCTGTTCCACATGGGAACAGTCCAGCCCGAACTGCTAGGCCAGGTCTTCCCTGGACTGGAAACAAGCATCCTGGGACCGGTTTCGGGGTTTCACCCCTCATCAGCCAGGCTAGCTTGAATCCAGTGGCATGGGAAGCACGGGACCCACGTCTGGGCATACCCTTCCCACTTAGGGCGACAAAGCAAAAACAACAAGTGATGGACGGAATGCTGAACATTGTCAAACATTCACCCCCAGTACAGTGATCTGGGCCTAAATCCATCGTTTTTTTGCTGCCCATACCATTCCAGTTTGGACCCAGCCATATGCAAATCAGTCTTGACCCTGTTCCACATGGGAACAGTCCAGCCCGAACTGCTAGGCCAGGTCTTCCCTGGACTGGAAACAAGCATCCTGGGACCGGTTTCGGGGTTTCACCCCTCATCAGCCAGGCTATCTTGAATCCAGTGGCATGGGAAGCACGGGACCCACGTCTGGGCATACCCTTCCCACTTAGGGCGACAAAGCAAAAACAACAAGTGATGGACGGAATGCTGAACATTGTCAAACATTCACCCCAGTACAGTGATCTGGGCCTAAATCCATAGTTTTTTTGCTGCCCATGCCATTCCAGTTTGGACCCAGCCATATGCAAATCAGTCTTGACCCTGTTCCACATGGGAACAGTCCAGCCCGAACTGCTAGGCCAGGTCTTCCCTGGACTGGAAACAAGCATCCTGGGACCGGTTTCAGGGTTTCACCCCTCATCAGCCAGGCTAGCTTGAATCCAGTGGCATGGGAAGCACGGGACCCACGTCTGGGCATACCCTTCCCACTTAGGGCGACAAAGCAAAAACAACAAGTGATGGACGGAATGCTGAACATTGTCAAACATTCACCCCTAGTACAGTGATCTGGGCCTAAATCCATCGTTTTTTTGCTGCCCATGCCATTCCAGTTTGGACACAGCCATATGCAAATCAGTCTTGACCCTGTTCCACATGGGAACAGTCCAGCCCGAACTGCTAGGCCAGGTCTTCCCTGGACTGGAAACAAGCATCCTGGGACCGGTTTCGGGGTTTCACCCCTCATCAGCCAGGCTAGCTTGAATCCAGTGGCATGGGAAGCACAGACCCACGTCTGGGCATACCCTTCCCACTTAGGGCGACAAAGCAAAAACAACAAGTGATGGACGGAATGCTGAACATTGTCAAACATTCACCCCTAGTACAGTGATCTGGGCCTAAATCCATCGTTTTTTTGCTGCCCATGCCATTCCAGTTTGGACCCAGCCATATGCAAATCAGTCTTGACCCTGTTCCACATGGGAACAGTCCAGCCCGGACTGCTAGGCCAGGTCTTCCCTGGACTGGAAACAAGCATCCTGGGACCGGTTTCGGGGTTTCACCCCTCATCAGCCAGGCTAGCTTGAATCCAGTGGCATGGGAAGCACGGGACCCACGTCTGGGCATACCCTTCCCACTCAGGGCGACAAAGCAAAAACAACAAGTGATGGACGGAATGCTGAACATTGTCAAACATTCACCCCTAGTACAGTGATCTGGGCCTAAATCCATCGTTTTTTTGCTGCCCATGCCATTCCAGTTTGGACCCAGCCATATGCGAATCAGTCTTGACCCTGTTCCACATGGGAACAGTCCAGCCCGAACTGCTAGGCCAGGTCTTCCCTGGACTGGAAACAAGCATCCTGGGACCGGTTTCGGGGTTTCACCCCTCATCAGCCAGGCTAGCTTGAATCCAGTGGCATGGGAAGCACGAGACCCACGTCTGGGCATACCCTTCCCACTTAGGGCGACAAAGCAAAAACAACAAGTGATGGACGGAATGCTGAACATTGTCAAACATTCACCCCCAGTACAGTGATCTGGGCCTAAATCCATTGTTTTTTTGCTGCCCATGCCATTCCAGTTTGGACCCAGCCATATGCAAATCAGTCTTGACCCTGTTCCACATGGGAACAGTCCAGCCCGAACTGCTAGGCCAGGTCTTCCCTGGACTGGAAACAAGCATCCTGGGACCGGTTTCGGGGTTTCACCCCTCATCAGCCAGGCTAGCTTGAATTCAGTGGCATGGGAAGCACGGGACCCACGTCTGGGCATACCCTTCCCACTTAGGGCGAAAAAAGCAAAAACAACAAGTGATGGACGGAATGCTGAACATTGTCAAACATTCACCCCCAGTACAGTGATCTGGGCCTAAATCCATCGTTTTTTTGCTGCCCATGCCATTCCAGTTTGGACCCAGCCATATGCAAATCAGTCTTGACCCTGTTCCACATGGGAACAGTCCAGCCCGAACTGCTAGGCCAGGTCTTCCCTCGACTGGAAACAAGCATCCTGTGACCGGTTTCAGGGTTTCACCCCTCATCAGCCAGGCTAGCTTGAATCCAGTGGCATGGGAAGCACGGGACCCACGTCTGGGCATACCCTTCCCACTTAGGGCGACAAAGCAAAAACAACAAGTGATGGACGGAATGCTGAACATTGTCAAACATTCACCCCCAGTACAGTGATCTGGGCCTAAATCCATCGTTTTTTTTGCTGCCCATGCCATTCCAGTTTGGACCCAGCCATATGCAAATCAGTCTTGACCCTGTTCCACATGGGAACAGTCCAGCCCAAACTGCTAGGCCAGGTCTTCCCTGGACTGGAAACAAGCATCCTGGGACCGGTTTCGGGGTTTCACCCCTCATCAGCCAGGCTAGCTTGAATCCAGTGGCATGGGAAGCACGGGACCCATGTCTGGGCATACCCTTCCCACTTAGGGCGACAAAGCAAAAACAACAAGTGATGGACGGAATGCTGAACATTGTCAAACATTCACCCCCAGTACAGTGATCTGGGCCTAAATCCATCGTTTTTTTGCTGCCCATGCCATTTCAGTTTGGACCCAGCCATATGCATATCAGTCTTGACCCTGTTCCGCATGGGAACAGTCCAGCCCGAACTGCTAGGCCAGGTCTTCCCTGGACTGGAAACAAGCATCCTGGGACCGGTTTCGGGGTTTCACCCCTCATCAGCCAGGCTAGCTTGAATCCAGTGGCATGGGAAGCACGGGACCTACTTCTACCTTTCTAGCCAACATTAGTTCTGTCATCTAGGACTCTCCAGAATCCCAAAAGATCAATTTTACCTTTATAGTTCCCCTGCAATCGGTACTATCCCTTGTCATCTTTGACCTCTATATGGAGTCTGTTGGGGTTCTATTCACAGACAACAGCATTGAAACTCACTAACAGAACTCTACCAGACATCCACTACTTCAAAAACTAACTGCACAGCATCCAGAACGAGCAGAGAATGAAAACACGAAATGCTATGTAGTGTAATCGCTGATCAATTTGACCATAAGGAATGAGTTTCAACATGTCATAAATTACACATTATAGATTTTTTTCATGAAGCCTTATATTTTTCCGTGTTTCTTTATATTCTGTGATTTTTATTGTATGCTTCAGAGTGACAATAGAGTTGTGATAGCCAATACATTTGTCACCCTTCACCGGCTCTCAGGCCTGCAAATTTGTTAATGCTGTACTATGTAGTAGTTCAGTTAAAATAGAACATATTTATTTAAGGCAATGAAAAGACTGAGGGTGATTGCCATGCAGGTGTTTCACTCCATACATGAATTACGAAAAGAAAATTTGGTGCTTAAGTGAGTCATGTGTGATATATGATAACCAAGAGAATATTGTTAGGTGAAATTGAGATTTAACAGGCTAAGGGGAGTTTAGGTATGATAGTGTGGGTGTTTTCATTTGCTAATGCTATAGAAATAGCTAATGGATAGACCATAAAGAGCAGATGCTGTGTTACATCACTGGTGGAACATGCTGATAGAAAGAAAACTTAGGGGAGATCTTCTGGAATCACAGGTCCACAGAAAGCAAGGGTCAGTTAGAATGACAATAGGAATTGTGGGGACAAAGTCTGGGAAGCAGAGAAAAACTGTTGGATGGTAAACTTGCTCAGGTGGAGCATGAAGGCCACTAAGGTGTTAAAAAGGGGGGATTGGTAGATGACTGGGGAAGATTTGGTAGGTGAATAGACAAACTGTAAGTGAAGAAGGCACATTGTATGTGGAGGAAAGGAAGGTACCTAGAGTGAAAGATGACCTTCCAAAAAAAGCTGGTTGAACAAAAAGATCTCTCATCTTGAGGGTTGTGGATTGGTGAAGGGTTCAAAACGTAAATTATATAACAAGGTTCAGCAGGGAGCAAGGAACATAGGGAAGGATGGTGTGGTTAACAGGAATGCAGCTAAGGATATCTTAATCAGCCATCCTGCAATAGGTTGGAAGACAGGCAGCAGGGGAGTCATTGCTGAATAAATAAGAGTCGTGAGACAAGGGCATGCTGTGGCATGTCCAACTCAGTGGGTGTAAGTTCCTCTGAAGGCATAAGTCTTACCTGAAGTAAAGTCATGTTTGCAGTCCAGCATGTAATGTGTCCTGGGTTTCCTAGGTCAATAGGAGCCATGTGGTATAAGACATGACATTTGAGATCAGAACATACTATCATCAGTGGCTGTTGTTCATGTTTGTTCATGTTTGTTTTATGCACTATTTTGTGAAATGAATCCTTGTGTCAAAAATTTACATGAGGACACATTTGCTGCTAAAATATAGCATGAAATGAAGGATTAGCATTTTACGTAATAACACCTAATTTGGTGTAATTATGGTAAAATATTGCATAATTATATGCAAGCAAATTACATTGATGTTGCTCACACCTAGTGAGGACACCTTTGTGGTCCAAGGTGCAGTTAGGCAATTAGTGATGTGTGGTCCATGAAGTGGTGTAGAAGGTCAGGGCAAGCCTCTGACTGTTGTTGATATGCCACCTGAGGATCAGTCAGGGTTGCACTATGTTGAGGGATTTAAATGTTGACTGCTTGGCTAAGAAGAGTGATGCAGGCTAAGTTGGTATGACCTTGTATCTCCCTAGGGCAGCCATTTTGTGAAGATCAGATTGTGAAAAGGGAGGGTGACTGTAGCATACAATTGGACAAGAATTGTTGTGTCAAAGGAAGGTACTTAAGGGATTAGTTCAGAAACTAACTCAGAGATGGTCTAAAAATAGTAGGTGGGGCAGCTGTACAACGGAAGGAAGAACAGGAAAGGGTGGGAAGCAGTACACCACCTGGAGATGACGTAAAAGGTGACTGATTGGCATCATCTTTGTAGAACTTGACATGTTGAACCTAAGTAGAGCCTGGGAGGTGGACAGGGAAAGGGTTCAGAATGTGCTTATAAACAATTGACATGTTTTGTGCAGAAAAATACAGTCAAGGTAATGTTGAAGGAAACCTTCAGGGGAAACCCAGAAGGGAGAATATTGGGGTGATGGGACCAGGGTAAAGTAACAGAGCTGAAAATGGACCAAGGGAGCCACTATGACAAAGTAGATATTTATTGGAACGTGTTAGAGGCAGAGTGTCTAATTTGTATTGGGGAAAAACAGACTTCTTCATTTTTTTAATGTATATTTTTTTTATTGACATGTTTTGTGCAGAAAAATACAGTCAAGGTAATGTTGAAGGAAACCTTCAGGGGAAACCCAGAAGGGAGAATATTGGGGTGATGGGACCAGGTTAAAGTAACAGAGCTGAAAATGGACCAAGGGAGCCACTATGACAAAGTAGATATTTATTGGAACGTGTTAGAGGCAGAGTGTCTAATTTGTATTGGGGAAAAACAGACTTCTTCATTTTTTTAATGTATATTTTTTTTATTGGTGTTCAAACATAGAAAATGCTACATCGCAGTACATTTGTAGCATTTTGGTAGCCCTTTCTGGTAGCATCTGGAGAAGAAATAGCATACAATCATTGTGACCAAATTAGTAATTCAATTGAAGACAATATTGTGGTAATACAAATCAACCATATTATGCTGGTGCAACTGCACCTGCATTAAAGCTAAAGAGTTACAAGCAAATATACGGAGAGTTATAACATGGAATGGCAAAACTAGCTAGGATAGATATACCTCATATCTAACATGTGTACCAAAGAGTAGCTGTGGACATCAAAACAATTCTCCTGTGGCCAAGGGATGTATAGAGTCATGCTCCAGTGGCAATCTGATTATGGTTTGTGTCCTTCCAGCAGTAATAGGCATTATATATTTAGATGTAATGAAGGGTGTTGGTGTTGATTTTCATGAATGGAGGGAAGGAATTGGGGGAGGCCATTAATACCAGCATGTGTTCCTCCAGCTTATGGTGTAGAGACTGTGGTATATGTACTCCAAGGAGTGCAGCGGCATTGGAAAGATGAGAATCTGGCATGTATCCTAGCGTCTTCCAGGGAGGTCTTAAGTTGTTCCGTCTATTCTCTGCCATATCTAAACATAGTTTGTTCGAGTCTATGACAATTAGGAATTTAAGGACGCCTCATGTGTCTTCTCTGTGTAGGGCTGTGCTTTTGTCAACAAAGAAAGGTTAAACAGTTGCATCCCATTTGCGCAAGTGTGGGCTCATTGGAGATTTCCAGTGCATAGTGATAGCATGTTTCACTAAGATTATTAATAGCTCAGAGTCCACCTTGTCCTGTGTTGAGTGGGATGCGAGACCTAGGAGGCATATTTCAGGGGTAGTGAGAAGTTCCCACCAGTTACAATCCTAATGATACTTTGGCCCGTAAATATACTTTTTTTAGCGCCGCATTTGCGCCGTTTTTTGACGCAAAACGGCGCAAACCTACAAAATACAATGGTATTTTGCAAGTTTGCGCCGTTTTTGCGTCAAAAAACGACGCAAATGCGGCGCAAAAAAAGTATAAATACGGGCCTTTGTACCTTGTGCCAGGATTGAGCAATGACAGGTTTGCTCCAAATCATGTGGTAGAAATCTACGGGTGCTCTACCTCAGTGGGGGCAACTCTTTATTGTGGCGAGTTATAATTTGTTCAGTTTAAAAGGGGATAAATATGACTCTGGAGATGATAGTATTGGATTTACTGAAGTCTGGCATTTTGTGAGACTTAGTTAGGATATTCAAGGAGTCAGTCCCATTCATTGTCAGTAGATGAGTGTTTTAAATCTCTTTCATCCCAAAGTTTGAGGTTAGTCAGGGAGGAAGCATAGAGTGTTAGCAGTTCTCTGAATATCTGAGCAATTCATGTGTGACCTGCTCCCATAATAAAGAGTTAATGCATGTAATTATGTGGCTGAGGTTCTGAAGTGGTAATATTCCAGAAGCTTTATATTGGACTCACCTTCTCAGTAGGGTCCCCACCCAACGGTTTACCATCACCTCTCCTATTTTCTGAATTTGTTTTGCTGGTCTCTGTGCATGTTACTGCTGCTAACCAGTGCTAAACTGCTTGTGCTCACTCCCTAAAATGTGGTAAAATGGATTACACCTGATTGGCATACTTAATTTACTTATAAGTCCCTAATAAAGTGGTATCCAATATCCCCAGGGCCTGTAAATTATATGCTACTAGTGGACCTGTAGCATATATTGTGCCACCCACTTGAGTAGCCCCATAAAACAATTTGACTTGGCAAAATACCCCCCCTGCCAATCCTTAAACTCCCCTTTTATTACATATGTCACCCGTAAGGGAGGCCCTAGGCAGTCCATAGGGCAGAGTGCATTGTAATTAAGAGGTTGGACATGTACTTTTACATTTTACATGTTCTGGTAGCAAGAAACCCCTAAATTATTTTTTTTGCTACTGTGAGTCCTATTTCTCGAATGGAATAATATTGGGCGGCCTTATTACACTTACAACCCTGGCGGTCAGTGTTAATGCGGCGGTAATACCACCAACAGGCCAGCGGTAAAAAAAAATGGAAACACGACCACTGCAGAAACTGCCAACACAGACAGCCACTTTAACACTCTGACTGCCACGGCGGTAGCTACAAACCTCACGGCGGTAACCTCCAACAGCCAGGCGGAAGTCATTGTACCGCCCACCACATTACAACACGCCCATCCGCCAGCTTTTCCGGAGCGGTACCAATGCCATCAAAAGCACGGCGGAAACAGTACACAGAAGGGAAACTACTCACCTCTCGACATCCAAGGAAGAACTAGGACGCCATGGAGCCTGAACTACAGGTGTTACAAATGTTGGTGTATCTTCCATCTACCAGGAGTAACAACGGCGGCGGCGACGACCACAGTGAATACTGCACCTAGCACACAGGGGAGGGTGGGAGGAAAAAGAGAGTGATACACACATGCAACACGCAACACCCCCAACACCATAAACACAAACACATGCATCAACATTACATATACATCCCGTAACCCACTGGAAGAACGCAAGGACAAAAGGAATTGAGTCAAATGAGTGTCATTTTAGAAATAGTCAGATATACGTTACAAATTCAAAAACAGTATTTACAATATATACAATATGTACATAAGGCGGTACATTGTCCACTCAAAATGTCCGTGGGAAAAAACTCATAGGCCAAGCCCACCCTTGACTCCTGTCTCAATACTGAGAGAACACTGCAGGGGCATCAGGTCGAAAACACACAGTCACCAGGAAAGGGGGGCACCTCAGCCGGAAGATGGGACAATGCCACTGCTCCTGGAGGGGGCTACATGCCTACAGCAATGTCCTGGGGAATGCAGGGCCACAGTCTATCAAGTTTATCAAGTGGGTGGTTTGACCACTGCCTGGTCTTGGGGAGTTCAAAGCCATAGTCTCTCAAGGCTCTCAAGTGGTGGTTTGCCCACTGCTTGCTCCTGGGGAGTGCTAAGCCACAGTCTCTCAAGTGGATGCCTTTCTCCACTGGTTCTGGAGGGGGCTTTGTGCCTAGTCTGCTTCATCCTTCCAAGGATAGGGTGAGTGGATGCCTTTCTCCACTGGTTCTGGAGAGGGCTTTGTGCCCAGTCTTCTTCATCCATCAAGGATAGGGTGAGTGGATGCCTTTCTCCACTGGTTCTGGAGGGGGCTTTGTGCCCGGTCTGCTTCATCCTGCCAAGGATAGGGTGAGTGGATGCATTTCCCCACTGGTTGTGGAGGGGGCTTAGTGCCCAGTGTGCTTCATCCTACCAAGGATAGGGTGAGTGGATGCCTTTCTCCACTGGTTCTGGAGGGGGCTTTGTGCCCAGTGTGCTTCATCCTGCCAAGATAGGGTTTGTGGATGCCTTCTTCCACTGGTTCTGGAGGGGTCTCTGTGCCCAGTGATGCAACACTTGGGGTGTGGCAGTTCAAAGTCCATCATCTGAGCCACGAGATTTGCAGTGACCAGGATGCATGATAGTCCATGGAGGCAGGGCTAGAGTCCATCCGGTGGCGGCTACGGCTTCACAGTGGTGGTAGTGCCGGTGCTGATGGGGGTGATGCCAGTGGTGGAGGGAGTCTCCAGCACCTCTCCTGCAGCCTCGGACGGCTGCCCACTGGGGCTGCTGCTGCTGACAGTACTTGTGCTTATGGTGCTGCAGATGGCGGTGCAGGTGGCAGTGCTTGCAGCCGTGCTAGCGGCGGGGCTGCTGGCGGTGCTGGCTGCGGTGAAGGTGGGTGTGCTGGCAGTTGTGCTGGTAGCCACCAGGCCTTAACCTGCAGCCTGGGACGGCAGAAGTGCCTTGCCTGGTGTTTTGTGCCACTTCCTCACCTTGGCAGATGGTGGTGTCACCTTGGGACTGGCAGCTGGAGTCTTTGAGATGGCCTTGCTCGGTGGTTGTTGCTCCTTCCCCTTGCTGGATGCTGTCCCCTTCTTCACCTTTGCAGGTGGTGGAATGTTTTTTGCCTTGGCAGGGGTTGGTGGCACACTGACTGGGCTGACCGGTGCCCCCTCTGACAGCTGCAGGATCCACAGCTGACGTGGACTTCGTGGCTGAGGTGCTGGGCTGGGTTTTGGCCACCCTGGCCTGAGGTGAAGGACCGGGGAGGGAGGAGGGGTAGGGAACAGGTCAATGTTTGCCAGGAAAAGCTTCTTAGGGAAATTGGGGAGGGAAGAGGGAGAAGGTCGGGGAGTGGAGGAAGAGGGAGGGCTTGTAGGAGGTGTATGTCTGCTGAGTTTGGGTGCAGGTGCATGGGCTGGATGCTGTTGTGAGGTGGATGGCTGTTGGGTGGGTGGGTGCTTGCATTTGTGTACTTTGGGAGGAGGGGTCACAGACACAGTGGGAGAGGACACAGGGGACGTGTGCATGGATATGGGGCGGATAACTGCCAATGAGGGGTGTGTAGTGATGGGCGTGCTGGTGATGGAGGTAGTGGATGATGATGTAGTGCATGCAGGTGTGAGTGGAGACGCTACTGGGAGGGAGGTGGACGAGGAGGAGGAGGGGGACACAGTGGAGGCAGTGGATGTTGGTGTGTCTGCATGGGGATGGTGCTTGTGTGAGCGCCTGTGAAATGAAGTGTAGTGCTTGTGTTTGTCTGAGCCACTTCTGTATGTTGATTTGGGTGAATGATGGTATGAAGGTGTGCTTGGGATAGGCTGGGGTTGAGGGGATTGGGACTGGGTAGAGGAATTTGGATGGGGGGCTGGATACAGCGACAATGGCTGCCATCATTGCGGAGGTCAGAGGCTGATATGCTCTCTGTTGGGCTGCCACACAAGAGTGAATGCACTTCAGGTATGCACTTGTTTGTTGCAAATGCCTCTCGTCACCCAGGATGGCATTCAGAATGGTTGACTGCCCAACAGTGAGGGATCTCAGTAGGTCAATAGCCTCCTCACTGAGGGCAGCAGGGCTGTCTGTGGCAGGGCCTGAGGTGCCTCTGGCGAAGGAGATGCCCACCCTCCTGGGTGAGCGGGAACAGAAAACACGCTTAGGGGCTGCTGGGAGGGCGGTGCTGGTGGGGGGGGTGGCAGCTGTAACTCTGTTGTTGGGGTGGGCACAGAGGTGTCCGCCACCGCCAGGGAGCTTCCATCAGAGGAGGAGTCGCTGTCTGTGGTGTTCTCTCCTGTTCCTGTCGTGGTGCTTCCCTCACCCTCCGTCCCACTGGTGCCCTCACCAGCGGTGGATTCGGCCTCCAGGCCCATGTGGGATGCAGCACCTTCCGTCGCCGGTGCCTCTGCTCCTCCGCCAGATGATGCTAATGCACACAAGGACAGGGTGATAAAACAATAAGGGGGGGAGAGACAGAGGATACACTTGGTCAATGCCAGCACCAACACCACCGTTGGCGTACACAACTCACAGAGAACAGCCCTATGCACTATTCTGTGCACTACCAGTTACAATGCTATTACCAGACCATGGCCTACAATGCCTTACGCCATGAGCTGCACACCTGAAACAAACAGGGCCCTGACCAGTAGTAGATGCCCACTAACACTATTGGTGTTGGAGTGCTTCAGAGCCAGCCCAACAAGGGACCTACCCTGCCATGTTTGCCTTGTCCTAGGGGCACCCACAGTTCACATACCCACCCAGGTAAAACCTTTACGCGCCCAAAGTAATGAATCTTAATTTGTACTCACCCCTTTGTGGCTGCTGTGATGCCCTCAAGCGCCCATCCAACTCCGGATAGGCCACCGCCAGGATGCGGAACATCAGGGGGTCAGGGTATGACGGGCACCCCTTCCTCGTTGGGAGGCCAGCCCCAGCTGGGTCTCCTCAGTCTTCTTTGCCCAGCGGCGCAGGTCCTCCCACCGTTTGCGGCAGTGGGTGCTCCGTCTGTCAAAGACCCCCAGGTTCTGCACCTCCTTGGTGATGGCACGGCAAATACCCTTTTGCTGATGGGTGCTGACCTGCAGCAAAAAGACAGCAGAAAAGGGAATTAGTTAACCGTCCGGACCGTCACACTCATGCCCCATCATATTCCTCCCATCCCCTTATGCACATACATTGACCACCATACATGCAGCACTCTGCCCAGAACACCCCAGCCCCCCCCACATGTGGCTTACACACACAGCACTCCATACATACATGGCCCACGCATCATGCTCACAGTGTACTCACCTGTTTGTCTGGAGGACCGTAGAGTAATGTGTACTGGGGTAGGACCCCATCCACCAGTCTCTCCAACTCCTCCGTAGTGAAGGCAGAGGCCCTTTCCCCAGACACTTGAGCCATTGTCGCTTCCAGACCCAGGTCACAGCAGCACTTGCACTGTAGGTCCTCTCCTGTTGAAGGACAGGTAGCAAATAAGTGAATAGATAGAAAATGACGGTCACGTCCGCGGCGGTGCGTACTGTCACCGCTGGCGTACATCGCCATTGGCTCCTGGAACCAATAGGGCCCAATGATAACCAATGTGAAGTTGTGCAGCGGTCATCGGCCACCTACCGCAACATCGCACAAGGCCCGCAGAATCACATCATTTCCACTTGTCCCTCCTCACAGGTCAGGCAGCCGCCATTTCAGGGAGGCACAGGCCATTGCACCTAACTGCATCACAGCAGACATTGGCACAGCAACTGACTCTCGGATTCACATACTGGTTCTGTAAATGTAGAAAAGCATAATTATTGCAATAGATGTATGATTATGACCCTCTGCTCACCATTTTCCTCCCTAGGCTCCATCCGCTGAGGATGAATATGAGATGGAGACATCCTCCAGTGTAGAGACCCCGGTGGATCTTGTGACAATGGAGGACAGATACATTATCCTAACCTATAGACTTGATCAGGCCACAATCCAAGAACTGTGTGCCAAATTGGAGTCAGACCTGATGTCAGCTATCAGCCAGCACACAGGTATCCCCCCTTCTAGTGCCGGTCCTGTCAGTGCTCCATTTCCTGGCAGGTGGTTCCTTCCAAACAACAGTGGCCATGGCATCAGGGATATCTCAGCCAATGTTCTCCAACATGTTTACCAGAGTGTTGTCAGCCCTGCTTAAACACATGCACAGCTACATTGTATTCCCACAGGTGGAGGATTTGGCCACAGTGAAAGCTGACTTTTATGCCCTGGGACATATCCCCAACATCATTGGTGCCATTGATGGTACACATGTAGCATTTGTCCCCTCTGGAGAAATGAACAAGTGTTCAGGAATAGAAAAAGCTATCACTCTATGAATGTCCAGATGGTTTGTTTGGCAGACCAGTACATCTCCCATGTGAATGCCAAGTATCCAGGCTCTGTGCATGACGCCTTTATCTTGAGGAATTGCCGCATCCCATATGTGATGGGCCAACTCCAGAAGCACTGGGTGTGGCTAATAGGTGAGCACAAGGTTCCCACCTAGTATATGTTCATGTCTAGGTATGGGGTTGTCCCTAATGGTGAGTATGTGTCGAATAGTTGTCCCTCGATGTTTTCAGGTGACTCTGGTTACCCCAACCTCTCATGGCTACTGACCCCAGTGAGGTATGCCAGGACAAGGGCAGAGGAATATTACCATGAGGCACATGGGCGAACAAGGAGGATCATTGTAAGAACCTTAGGCCTCCTGAAGGCCAGGTTCCGGCGCCTCCATCTGAAACGTGGATCACTGTACTACTCACCCAAGAAGGTGAGCCAGATCATCGTTGCATGTTGCATGTTGCATGTTACACAACCTGGCCTTGAGACACCAGGTGCCTTTTCTGCAGGAGGATGATTCTGGAGATGGTCTTGTGGCAGCGGTGAAGCCTGTGGACAGTGAGGAAGAGGAGGAAGAGGAAGAAGATGTGGACAACACAAGTAATATCATACAGCAGCACGTCCAGTGACACACAGATAAGACACTGTAACTTCACTTTACTTTTCAGTTTTCTGTTGGACATTGTACATGGCAGCCTGATTTCCCTTTGTCTATGGCCACTTACTGTACCCTTTGGCATATCTATTTTCAGATCTCTGTGGCCCACTCTGGCTCCTGGTGTGTTTACTGCTGCCCACTAAAGGTCATAGCAATGTATATATAACTGTACATATGACTTGCAATGTTTTCAGAATGATGTACTAATACATATTTCAATCATTTGACAGACTCCAGATTTGTACTTGTTCTAAAGGTCTTTATTTAAGTGCTCATAAGTAGAGGGGGATGTGCAATGGGCTGGTATTATGGTGGAGGAATGTCCAGTTAGAGTCCAGTCTCTTGGTATCACAGGTGCATTGTCCAATTGGGCATAGGAAGGGGAGTAATGGCAGTTCAAGGTGGACAGGGTGACAGAGTGGGACAGAAGGGTGACAATCAAGAGAGTCCTATGTCCTGGCGGGGGTCTTGGCAATGTTCTCTGGCTTCTGCCTGGATCACAGGGACCGTTTGCGGGGTGTTTATCCTTCTGAAGGGGGTGGGGCACTGGTGGCCTGTTGTTCCTGTGGTGGGGCCTCCTGTCCACTAGCGCCGGTGGAAGTGGAGGGCTGTTCTTCGGTGTGGCTAGTGTCAGGGGCCCCTTGGTGTGCAACTGATTCCCTCATGGTGTTGGCCATGTCAGCCAGCACCCTTGCAATGGTGACCAGGACAGTGTAGATGTGTTTGAGGTCCTCCCTGATCCACAGGTACTGTCCCTCCTGCAGCCGCTGGGTCTCCTGCAACTTGGCCAGTATCTGGCCCATTGTCTCCGGGGAATGGTGGTATGCTCCCAGGGTGTTGGTGAATGGCTCCTGGAGAGTGGGTTCCCTGGGCCTGTCTACGCCTGTCACACAGCAGTCCTCTCAGCTTCCCCGTTGTCCTGTGCCTCTGTCCCCTGAACTGTGTGCCCACTGACCCCAGGTCCCTAATCGTCCTGTGTTTATGGGGTTGCCTTGGGTCCCTGTAGTGGTGGACACACTGCTGATTGACGCATCCTGGGGACAGTGGTATGGGCCCGCTGGATGGGTGCTGTGGTGGTGTTTCCTGAGGGGGGAGGCTAACTCCTAATACGGCCATGTAACATGTCTAAGATCATAGAATAGCCCCCCCATGCCAAATCTGATATTGGGGTGCAAATTCCATGCATCTCTGGGGCTCCACTATGGACCCCGGGTACTGCCAAACCAGCTCTCTGGGATTTCTCTGCAGCTACCGCTGCTGCCACCCCACAGACTGGGTTCTGGCCTCCTGGGGTCTGGGCAGCCCAGTCCCAGGAAGGCAGAACAAAGAATTTCCTTTGAGAGAGGGTGTTACACCCTCTCCCATTGGACATAGGTGCTAAAGGCTGGGGACGGGTAGCCTCTCCCAGCCTCTGGAAATGCTTTGAAGGGCACAGATGGTGCCCTCCTTGCATAAGCCAGTCTACACCGGTTTAGGGAACCCCCAGTCCCTGCTCTGGTGTGAAACTGGACAAAGGAAAGGGGAGTGACCACTCCGGTGTCCATCACCATCCCAGGAGTGGTGACCAGATTTCTTGTTTCCAGAGGTGTGAGGGCACTCTGGAGGCCTCTGAGTTGCCAGTGCCAGCAGGTGATGTCAGAGACCCCTCCTGATAGGTGGTTACCTGACTAGGTGGCCAATCCTATTCTGAGGGGCTATTTAAGGCCTCTCCAGTGGGCTTTTCCTCAGATAATGACTTACAAGAATTCACCAGAGTTCCTTTGCATCTCTCTCATCGACTTCTGCCAAGGATCGACCTCTGACTGCTCCAGGACGCCTGCAAAACCTCAACAAAGTAGCAAGAAGACTACAAGCGACATTGTAGTGCTTAATCCTGCCTGCTTTCTCAACTGTTTCCTGGTGGTGCATGCTCTGGGGGGAGCCTGCCTCCTCTCTGCACCAGGAGCTCTGAAGAAATCTCCCGTGGGTCGATGGAATCTTCCCCCTGCAACCGCAGGCACCAAAAGACTGCATCACTGGTCCTCTGGGTCCCCTCTCAGCACAACGAGCGTGGTCCCTGGAACTCAGCAACTCTGTCCAAGTGATTCCCCCAGTCCAGTGACTCTTCAGTCCAAGTTTGGTGGAGGTAAGTCCTTGCCTCCCCACGCTAGACTGCATTGCTGGGTACTGCATGATTTGCAGCTGCTCCGGCTCCTGTGCACTCTTCCAGGATTTCCTTCTTGTACAGCCAAGCCTGGGTCCGCAACACTCCTTCCTGCAGTGCACAACCTTCTGAGTTGTCCTCCGGCGTCGTGGGACTCCCTTTTGTGACTTCAGGTGGACTCCAGTTCACTTTTCTTCCAAGTGCCTGTCAGGTACTTCTGCGGGTGCTGTCTGCTTCTATGAGGGTTCCCTGAGTTGCTGGGCACCCCCTCTGTTTCCTCTTCCAAGTGGCGAAATCCTGGTCTCTCCTGGGCCACAGCAGCACCCAAGAACCTCTACTGCAACCCTTGCAGCTAGCAATGCTTGTTTGCGGTCTTTCGGAATGGGAACACCTCTGCAAGCTTCATCGTGACGTGGGACATCCATCCTCCAAAGGAGAAGTCCCTAGTCCTCTTCTTTTTTGCAGAACTCCAAGCTTCTTCCAACAGGTGACAGCTTCCTTGCACCCTCAGCTGGCATTTCCTTGGCTCCTGCCCACTCTCGACAATGTCGTGACTATTGGACTTGGTCCCCTTGTCTTACAGCTACACAGGTCTGGAAATCCACTGTTGTTGCACTGATGGTGTTTGTTCTTCCTGCAGAATTCCCCTATCACAACTTCTGTGCTCTCTGGGGGTAGTAGGTGCACTTTACACCTACCTTTCAGGGTCTTGGGTTGGGCTATTTTTCTAACCCTCACTGTTTTCTTACAGTCCCAGCGACCCTCTACAAGCTCACACAGGTTTGGGGTCCATTCGTGGTTCGCATTCCACTTTTGGAGTATATGGTTTGTGTTGCCCCTATACCTATGTGCTCCTATTGCAATCTACTGTAACTTTACACTGCTTGCATTACTTTTCTTGCTATTACCTGCATCTTGTGTATATAACTTATCCTCATACTGAGGGTACTCACTGAGATACTTTTGGCATATTGTCATAAAAATAAAGTACCTTTATTTTTAGTACTTCTGTGTATTGTGTTTTCTTATGATATTGTGCATATGACACCAGTGGTATAGTAGAAGCTTTACGTGTCTCCTAGTTTACCCTAAGCTGCTTTGCCATAGCTACCTTCTATCAGCCTAAGCTGCTAGAAACACCTCTTCTACACTAATAAGGGATAACTGGACCTGGCACAAGGTGTAAGTACCTCTGGTACCCACTACAAGCCAGGCCAGCCTCCTACAGTACAGCAGGAGCTTTGCATGTCTCCTAGTTCAGTCTAAGCTGCTCTGCTATAGCTACCTCAATCAGCCTAAATTGCTAGAACACTACTAATCTACTAATCAGGGATAACTGGACCTGGCACAAGGTGTAAGTACCATTGGTACCCACTATAAGCCAGGCCAGCCTCCTACAGTAGTCCTTCCAGAGAGCCACACAATAATTAAATTTGATGTGCCTGGATGATACATCACTGGCATGATGTGGGACAGAGCTGGGCCCAGCCCAACTTAGAGTTTAATAGGCTGTGCTCTCCCTTCACACAAAATACTTCACACTACCTCATTGTTCCTGTAGTCAGGCTGGAGCCAGGGCAGGGAAACTCCGAGCTCTGCAAAGAGAATTCTACAGAAATGCCACCTACTTCAAAGAAGAACCAGGTATAGAATAGGAGCCTCAGAACTGCTCTTCGGTTCACTTTCTGGACCTGTGGAAGGACTCTTGGAGGACTGTCTGCTGCTGTAATCTCCTGTGTACTGCATAATACTGTTTTGCTGCACCTGGAAGGACTTCTGTGCTGCCTGAAGCCTACCTTTTACCTTCAGAGGCATGTCCTGTTGCTTGAGCCCTGACCCACTTCTTAAACCCAGTACTGCAAGAGTGACTGCAAGGGCTTGTTGGATAACCTCCTTATCAGAGCCTCAGGGATAGAAACGGCTATAACCACCTTAACCCACACCTATGCCCATCCTTTGTGAGTCCTGATCCTCCAAGGGGTGCCTTTCCATTCCTAAACCCATGAAAATGATACTAACTTAACCTTCATAGCCAAAATCTAAAGCTTGAGGCTTGAGAACATTTTTGGATGGAAAGTGCTCTGAAAACTAGGAGGAGACCAGAACATACCTGCACGCCGATCTACCCAAGGTGCATCACCTGACTTTGCTGAAACTCCCGCTAAGTTGTTCTCGGCAACCAGCAAATACTACGCAGCAGAGGTCCTTTACAGACGGGGTATAATGTCTTGTGGAGCCCTCATTCTTCCAAAGATGAAACTAAGAGGCATACTTATGAGCCCCTTGCACCACAGTTGCATCACTTTTTGTAACACAATGGCAGTGCAAACCTTGAACTCAATTCTATGAGGCCACTCAGTGCCACTTTGAGTGGCTTTGAATGGCCTCACATATATGGAGTAAGGCTAGGCAGTGCAAATCACTGTGTTGCCTTACTCTGTGCAATGAAGGCATTCCATGGGTGTTGTGGTGGGTGTTCACACTCAACACCCATGCATTTTGATGTATCCCCAGATTTACAAGAGTTTATAAACCTAGGAATGCACCAAAACTTTACGCCTCCCCATGGTGGTGCAAAAAGGAGAGATACCTTTATTTCTCCTTGTTTTTCCTCTTTCTATGTGTGCTGCCCTACCTGCACAAAAAGAATGCTGCCTACAACGCAGACACCCTTGCACCATGGTGCAAAGGTGCCTGCATTGATGCTCAGCAGCCAGAATGGCACCAGTACAGCAAAAAAGGACAGGAATGTACTGTATTGCATGGAAACTGTGCATTCCTGCCCTTTCCCTTTGATGCAGAGCAGCATAGCAAGGTGACTTGCTTTGCTGCCCTGCATCAAAGCCCATAGATGTGGGCCTAAGTCTGAACATAGAAATCTTCACAGTACTTTTTTCTGGCAGCTCCCCAATGATGACACCTCCTCCTCAGGCACAGAATGCAGCCTTGCTGAATTTTACCTACTCAGACATTTGTGAGCAAACCTTCTTCTTCATCCAAACATAAGCACAGACCAGTCTTCACCCACTTCTTGCATCCAACCTACGCTCCATCGCTGATAGCAACATTTTTGGACTTTGACCCAGTCTCACATGACTAGATGTCCACAGTTGGCGTTTTGGTCTTTCAGGTGCACGTTTTTACCTTTAACATCAAAAGTTTATAACTCTGGTTCTTCCAAGTGGATTTTGTTTTTTATCATTTTGGTGTCAAATAAATCATTAAAATGTACTATTTTTCTAAATTGGTGTAAGATTTTCTTGTGATGTGTTTTCACTTTATTACTCTTTGTGTGCTTGCTGCATAAATACTTAACATTGCCTCTAAGTTAAGCCTGACTGCATTTGTGCCACGTTATCAGAGTGATAAGCATATGCTAATTTAGTAACTTTTGTGGTTCACCCTGATAGGAATTGTGGAAGTTGGTTGAACAGGGTTAACACCCATTCAACCAACAATCCAATTTCTCACACTTTGCAACCGGGGTAGGAATATCCTGTGGATCTGTAATATGCCAGGAGGAAGATCTGAATTTTCCTGCAAAGTCTCAAAGGGAAGTACTACCCCATGCTCGAAAAGATGCCCTACTGTGGTAAGGCCTGCATGTGGCAAATAAAAAAGTGGGTGGTGTATTGGGTGTGTAGGGTGTGATAGTGGGCGATCAGTGGAGGATCTGCCAGTGCTGAGCCACTTTAAGTAGACAGGGTTGTGCTATTTGTGTGGTTACTATTGCTTCCTGAATTGCCCATTTAATTTACATTGAAGCCTGCCAACCAGTGTGAAAGCCACTGAACTTGTGAAGAGATGTAATAAAGCTCAAAATCTGGTTCTCCGCGACCTCAGTTTGTATGTTGTTCACCAGTAGCAAGATCTATTCTAGTGTGATTCTCATGTCATATCAGGTCCCGTAAAAAGCTGTCTATCTCTTTAAAATGCAATTTGGGTAGGCCACAAATTAAATTTGAATAGTAATAGAGCAGCCAGGGTAACATCACCATTTTGGCAACAGCTATGCAGCCCAACATTGCCAGAGAGAGGGAGCAGCAGAAGGTGATCTGGGAGCAGAGGAATTGCACCACTCATCCTATGTTCTTTGCAACGATATCCACCTGATCATGGTAAACTCAATCTTCTCAAGTACCTGATGGTGTTATTCCCCCATTTAGGGAGGATAATTGTTGCTTAAGCCCAGGCCACTGGTGCTCCTGTTCTCAACTGGAGAAGATCTATTTGATCCCAATTCAATTTTAAGCCTGATATGGTTCTGAACAAGGCCACTTCCTAAATGATTTTGCTGATGTTGACTTTCGCATGCAAAAAAAAAGCAAGAGGTCATTGGCATACATCAAGATATACATAGTCCAATTGCAAAGGGTTCCACTGCCAGGGCAAATAAGAGAGGCGATATTAGGCAGCCCTGCCTGGTGTCACGATGTACTTGATTTTGCTCTGAGAACATGTAGCCTTTATAAACTCCAACAGTGGAGAGGGTCTAAAGGAATTTAATCCATTTATGAAATGCTTTGCTTGGGCCAAAACTGTCCACTACCTTATTTAAGAATCATCAAGAACGTTAAAAGCTTTTTCTATACTGATTTCTAGCACAGCTGAATCAGACCATTTCAGGAAGGCTGTGTCACCAATTCTAAAGATTCTGCAGATATTCTGCAATGTACTTCTACCTAGGATAAAGCTGTTTTATCAGTCTGAATCAGGTGTGCCATATATGCTAGTAGACTGTCGGCCAAAATTTACCCCAACATTTTAAAGTCTACATTTAGGATAGAAAGAGGCTATCAGAACTCCTTGGTGAAGAGACCCGTCTGTGTCAGCAAACTGGGTTAGCATGTTGCCTCACTTGTCTGGATTCACTAACCAGACTTATAGACATCCTGATCTGTCGCATTCCATGTAATGTCAAGCTGTGTATAACTTGTAACCTGCAGCACTGTTGTTCTACCAAGGTTGCATGTTCCTCTCTAGCTGTATGCAAAGTGGCAAGGGAAGTACTTTCATTGACTGAGTTTGTTTCTAAATTCCAGATGTGCTTATCTAATGTATTGAGTCATTGGATTATGCATTTTCTCATCCCTTTTGAGGTCTTTGTAGAGTGTCACTTGAAAGTTACTTTAAAGGCCTCCTATAAAATGGCATGTGTGGTAGTTGTATCTGAGTTGTCTTTAAAGTATGAATCGATAAACTCCCTAAGTGAGTCCTGAAAGGCTGGGTCCTCAAGTGTGCTGAATTGGAGTTTAAATGTCGGAATGGGAGTAATGCCTTTACCCCAAATAATGTGAATCATTAATGGGTTGTAATCTGATATAGTTTGGCCTACGTATTCAGATGTGTTTATGTCAATAAGTGAGTAAGTGTGTACCAGAAATTGATCTTATCAGACATGGGCATTGTGAATGGGTGAGTAGTAAGAGTATTCTTGAAACTGAGAATATTTATGACACCATACAACGACACAGGTCCAGTGCTGGAGCCAGTTGTGTAAGGCCTTCACTGTTCTGTGTACTGGTGCATAGGTAATGGAGAGTGGGAGCAATCTAGGTATATGCCCAATATTCCATCAAAGACACCCCCTAAGATCATATGAAAATTAGACCATGATGCTAGAATTTGAGAAAGGGAGGTGTAGAAGGTTTGCTGCCCCACATTGGGGGCATACATAATGGCCAATACCAGAGATCAACCATTCAGCCTATTCTCTATCACTACATATTTCCCATTGTCATCTATAACTTGAGTACAAGCTTTGAATGGGGCACCTGGGGCATAGCAGGAGTACCCGTGGCTATTACTGGACCTCACCATTTACTTTGTAGTTTTTGTCCTTCTTTGAGTAATAAATGGGTCTCTTGTAGCATGGCAATATGCAATCCCCTGCAATGCAAATAAGAATATACTTTGTATCACTTAGTGGTGAGGGCCATTCCATTTCAAGAACTTATACGTGGGTAACTCCTTCCTCTGCAGGAAGATCTCTGTCGAGCCTCTTGTAGTTGAGAGAGGACTCTGGTTATAAGGGTTGTGTGAGCAGTATGTACTGTTAATACATGCTTGGGCAGTCACCCCAAGGCCGGGACCTAAACTTTCCTCATCCAAGTGATAATAAATTGCAACTAATATATAACATTGTAAAAGGAGCTAATACCATACTGGTTTTAGCACTCGGATGAACCTTTGCACTGGTGATAGTGTGTGTGGGGTAGGCAGGGTGACCAACCTGATAGAGTCGTATAAGAGATATGCAGTGCAGAGCCTACCTTTCTCTGGTCCAGTACCAACACCAATAAATGCCCTATAGGAAGAACGTATCATAATTTGGGCTGTCATGTATTACAGCTGAAAGCCGAAAAATCATAATGCCACTACATGAACTATCTGTAACATGCTAGCACAGTCACCTAGTATATAATGGAGATCACAACGCCAGGTATATAATCAGTTTGAGCAGTTCGTCAGATCCTTGTGACATCACAGCAGATAAAAGGTGGAGGTGCTGCTGCTAGAGTCAATCGCATGACTCCTCCTGGGTGTTAAAGAAAAATGTTTTAGCCATGATCTTAAGTCTAGCAAAGGACAGGAGGGTGTATTGGAGACGCATCTCCTGGAGTTAACGCTTGACTCCGATAAAACTGGTCCTGTGTTGCAGGACCACTATGGTATAATCTGGAAAGATCATGACTTTTTCAGATCCGACAATAAAGTGTCTTTCTTGGTGTGATCATTGGATAATGGAGTCTATATCCTTATATTTAAGCGTCTTAGCTACTATTGATCTAGTGGCTGCTCCAGGAGGAGTGGTCCTGGTCGCTACTCAATGGGCTCCTTCAACATTGAACCAGTTTGAAAAGGATTGAGGTGCAACAGTTAGAAAAAGCCTGGTTTCAATATACTGAGTGGAATTATCTCATTTTGCTCCTTTGGTAAACCAACTGTGTGAATATTGTTCCTTTGGGACCTGCCTTCAATTTACTCAACTCCCCCTTTCAAGAGTTGGACCCTGGAGGTGAGATCCTATATTTGTCTGAGACAGTTCGATGTTTGTGTCAGAAAATCCCAAAGTGTCATCTCTGCTATATGAAGCCTGCCAGATAGTTTACGTTGATCTTCTCTGAGGAGAGTGTGGTCCATGGGTACACCAGCAACTTTCTCTTCAAGGGTACTTTTCATTCCATGACAGCTGCTAAGATCTGTTCAAGTGATGCTGGTGGCAGTTGCAGGAATTCTGGCCTGGTTAAAGCATCTGGTCCAGTCCTGGATATGAGGATGTGAGGAGAAGGAGCTCTGAATTGGCCAGCCAAGGCCACTGGCTTTATGTGTGGCTTGTAGTGGCCCATCACAGATGTATTGTCGAGCCCGCCTCGCTCAGTGTCTGGGGCACGAGTAACTGGGAATCTACTACCCCATTGAAGTGATGCCCCACTCACTGTACAATCCAGGCATTTCCAGGAGGATTCCAAGAGGCTGGATGTGCCTGGAATCAGCAAGTGCATTTTAGACCTACTATGGGTGTCCTCCACCCTCAGCAAGCCTCACCCCTTAAGGACCTGCTTTAGTCCTGTCAGACTCTCCGTGGAATAGAAGCCACAGTGAAACAATCTTCGCCATGTGAAAAGTACTGCTGGGCTATGCACCAAACTGAATCCGTCTGGGATCAGCAGAAACCAAGCCACGAGGACTCCCCAGAGCCCTGCAGTTGTGCTGCCTTTGGTCCAAACCAGCACAAATAAGGAATTCTATGAGAGCCCAATCAAACTGGGGCCAATGGGGAGTAATTGCCAGCTGATAGTGGCCTCGCAACCATTAGCAGCAGTTCTGGTTCTGTTAGTTCTGTATTATCGCCAGAGCCAACCAGGCTGAAGCAGGAGCTCAATGAGATGTGTCTGTCTGTCTTGTGGCCAAGCCACACCTTCCTTCTTCATCACTAAAAGTATTTAAAGCATTGAGGCTGAATGTGATCCTAAACACTACAGATCTAAGCTGCCCCCGATGTGCAGTCACGGATGTCGACTTTTTGCACAAGATGTGGGAATGTCCACTTATAGGGAGGCTCTGGATGCAAGTCACTGGTATGCTAGTACATGCATTGGGCAGAATCCTCTTAACAAGGCAGAGATATGTCCTTTGGGGCTGTATAGTGGGCACACCCAGGAAACAGCAGATACTAATTTCCTGAACTTAGCACTGGGAGTAGCCCGCAGAGATACAGCACAACACTGGAAATCTCTGACTGGCCACCACATTGCAGGTGGAAGGCAGATGTTGCCTGTTGGGCGCACACTGAGGGAGTGACTCTACGGGAGGTAGAACATAGACGGCTCCTCAAGAAGCCTCTTGCCGCCTGTAAGGGGCCTTCCCCTACACCATAAATGAATACACATAGACTGTGCTTGCTTGCAAACACGCATGGGACTGCGTCACCCGCAGTCCGTTCTTTATTTATACCCTTGTGTTGCGTGCCCCTCCCGGACACGCAGAGCACGTCGGGCACACAGGGAGAGCCCGTATGGCTCTCCATTAACTCTTTACATCCCCCCCATGTTTTACTCCACATGGGGACTGGAATTAACAAAACTTGAATCAAAATTAACACATGACGGTATACAGTCACTTAGCAATAGCTCGCAAGAAAAATACACGTGAACAGTCAACCACAACAAAAGCATTGTCCTTCCGAAACTGTTATAATCACACGGCAACGGAACTCGAACTAGGAGCAGTCTATATGCCAGACAAAGTCTTTCAACTGACTGCTCGGTACAGGATTGGGACGTAGATCATACCTGCTGCTTCTTGTGCGCAAACTTTCCTGCCCATGGGCACAAACAGGTCGGGTTTGTTTAGTCAGCATCGGCCTCCTAACACTCTCCACCTCATTGGTTACCACAGATGACCCGCCTGTAATGTCATCAAACTCTCCTTCATCATCAATCGGTTCCCTCCGTCCAGCTTTCTTAAAATGCGACACATTCCGTGTCACTCTCTGTCTTCCTCTGGCCGCAGTGATCATGGACCCCTTCACACGAATAACCTCCCATACCTCAGGTTCAAAGGGAGTTATGAACTTTCCTCCTCCTCTCCGACATTTCACCACCACTTGGTCTCCTTCTTGGAACACTCGACACTTTGATCGTCGTTGAGCACTTGCCCTTTGATTAGTAGCTCGCCGTCGTTTTTGAGATGCTTTAACATCCAACACAGGAGGTTTCCATTTCGGACCTGATGGAATACAGTCACGTGGAGATGCTTTGAACATCAAAGAGGAGGGAGCACAACCAGTAGTACTATGGGGTGTTTGACGATAGGCACTCAGGAATTGGTGTAGACACTGTTCGCTGTCTTCCCTTTTCTCTACCCCAATACGAAGAGCCTTATTCAAAGTTCGCATGAACCTTTCCACGTCTCCATTTGCCTGAGGCCAGTAGGGCATTATCTTCCGATGACGAATTGCCAAACCCTCAAGGTATAACCTAAACTCTTGGCCTTGGAATGGGGGACCATTATCCGTTCGGATTTCATCCGGCAAACCAAACAACGCAAATGTCTTTTGTAGAACTGGCCGCACATTCTCAAACGCCGTCGACGACACCACCTCAACCACCGGGAATTTAGTGTAGGAGTCAATCAGAACAGCAGTTAGTCTCCCATCTGGAAAACTCCCGAAGTCCATGCTTACTTTAGTCCATGGTTTCAGAGTAGCCGGCTCGGTTATCACTGGACAATTCGGAGGCTCCGTTGACGTGATGACACATGAGTGACACTGTCCTACCATCTCATCAACCTGGCTGTCCATACCCGGGAACCACACCTTGGCACGTAACCTCGCCTTGGTTTTAGCAGCCCCTTGATGTCCTTGATGTGCCAACGCAATCACTCTAGACCAGAGACTTTGTGGAAGTACAATCCTCCTTCCCCTTAGAACCAACCCTTCATTATCAGTAGAAAGTTCATCTCTCACTTTCCATATACTTTGCATGGCCACTCTCTGTTCAGGGCGAGACGCATGTGTCTTTTCTAGAAAATATTTCCACTTTTTGTGGCTCAACGCTTCTTTGACATGTCCCAGTATGACATCTTCCTGTGTGGCACTTACAATCTCTGCTACGAGAAGGGCGTTAGGACACGCCGACTGTACGACCATGCTTACAAAGACTTCTGTACTCTCCTCATCTTGTTCTTGGTGCGCATCTGACACCTGCGGACAAGGGTGGCGAGACAGATAGTCTGCTGGATTGTTCGCCCCTGGCCGATAAATGACGGTGAATCTATAAGGCTGAAGGAGAACGGTCCACCGCTCAATCCTCGGAGGTGCAAGACGCGGGCAACCCGCAAACAACGGAACTAAAGGTTTGTGGTCAGTCACCACTTGAAATTCGTGCCCATACAAGTATAAGTGAAAATGGCGGCATGCCCACCGAATGGCTAGGGCCTCACGCTCAATTTGTGCATATCTGGTTTCAACGGCCGACAACGCCCGGCTGGCATATGCGACTGGGATCCATTCCTGATACCTCTGTTCTTGCAAGAGAACGGCTCCAAGCCCAACGGGGCTCGCATCTACCACCACCTCGGTCTTTCTGCTGGGGTTGAAATAGGCCATAGTTGCCTTGTCTAGCAACGCCTCTTTTATATCCATGAAAGCCTGTTGTGCCTCGGGCGTCCAGTCCCAACAGTGCTGCCCTTTCGTTAGCCGCCGGAGAGGTTCAGACATGATGGCTAAATGAGGTATAAACCTTCCGCAATACGTGGCCATCCCAAGGAAACTACGAACCTCCGTGGAATTTTTCGGGATCGGAGCCTGACGGATCGCCTCCGCCTTCCGTGGGTCCACCTGCAGGCCCTCTTTCGAAAACACGTATCCGAAGAACTCTACCGAATTTTGGTAAAAGGCACACTTCTTCTTGTGAAGCGTTAATCCTGCTTCAGACAGTCGTCTCAACGTCGCACGTAGATGACAGTGATGCTCCTCTCGCGTCTTGGAGTATATTAGAATGTCGTCACTCAAGTTGATTACACCAGGTAATCCCGACAAGGTTTCCCTAATCACATTTTGAAACACCTCCGCAGCAGAGGACACTCCAAAGCTCAGTCTCTTATATCTTCTCAGCCCCACATGTGTCGAAAACGTGGTAATATTCCTGCTTTCCGGGTCCAGCTCTAGCTGATGATACCCCGCAATGAGATCTAGCTTAGAGAACCACTGCGCCCCATTCAGATCTGCAATGATGTCGTCCATGTGGGCGTTATATGCCTCTCCCTTCGAATAGCTTTGTTGGGCAGGCGCATATCAACACAGAGGCGAATCGCTCCGGGCTGCTTGGGTTTTGGCGCAATCACCAGCGGCGACACCCACGGCGTAGGCCCATCCACTTTCTCTATGACCCCTTGGTCTTCCAACAGCTGCAGCTCTTTCTCAACGACAGGTCTCAGATGAAAAGGTACCCGACGATGCCTTAATGCCACTGGAGCCACGTGGGGGTCTATATGTAACTTGATGCGTTTTCCTTTTAACCGTCCTAACCCCTCGAACAGCTGCGGAAATTCGCTGAGAAGGCGCTCCACTTGAGTATCATAGACTTGTCGTGCAAAAAACACTAGCCCCAGCTCTTCTGCCGTGTGACATCCTAGCAAAGTGCCACGATTCCCCGCCACCACATAGAACTTGGTTTCTGTTGACTTGTCTCCACTGCTGACAGCCACCTCCACCGTTCCCTTGAGGGGAAGAGGGTCTCGCCCTCCGTAATTGTATATCCTTGTAGCTGTTGAGGTCAGTGGCGGGGCAGGTACTAGCTGGTGGAATAAAGTTTCATCCATGACATTGACCGACGCTCCTGTGTCAATGAGTACGGAAACAAGCATGCCATTGACATGAACGTCACTCATGGGCGGCGGCCTCGTTTTCCGTGTCTTGCCCCCCGTGCAGGATATTATAAAAATGTCCTCTTCTTCATCTTCCTCAAAGACCGGGCCACTCACCGTCGCCTGGTCTCTTGACTCCTCCGAGCTTTTGGATATAGCTCTGACACCTGTATCTCGTCCCTTCTGCTCTCCTGGCTTGTTCATCCTGGACCTACACACTTTGGCAAAGTGATTTGACTTGCCACACCGGTTGCAGGACTGTCCTTTTGCTGGGCATCCCATGTTTGGCCGATGTTCATACCCACAGCTTCCACAGGCCCTGTCATTGGATCTGGGAGTGCTTGTCTTACGCTGTGCTGCCGGGCGTGTCTGAATCGCCTCCACTTGTTCCTCTTTTACCTGGACTACGCGAGACGATGACGCGGCAGCTAACGACTGACCTCTCACTGCCGCCATCGCATCTGCTCGTACTGCCGACAGTTCATGTGACCTTGCAAGAATCAGAATGTCATCAAGGGACATGCCCTGCTGTCGCAGAATCAGCTTCCTCAAAGCATTGGACCGGCACCCTTGAATGATTTGCGCTCGGATCTCCTCTTGTTGGTTGAGACCTGTGCACGAGCTCGCTAGCTTTCTCAGCCTAGCATAGAACATATCCATCGACTCGATTTCAGTCTGCTGGGCCTGTCGTAGTTTAAAACGTTCGTAGTCTGAATTCAATTGAGGGTCAAAGTGCCTGTTCAGAGCAGTCACCGCTGCGTCAAAATCAGCCTTGTCCCCTGTGTCAGGAAGCGAGTCAAAAAGCTCTTGTAGTTCATCTCCACCCATCAACAGCATTACCGACCTCCGCACAGCCCCATCCGTTTCTCTGGTTGCGCAAAAATAGTTTTCTAACCTGTTGTTCCATAAGCGCCACCTGGGTGCAGCGGTAGCCGGGTCAATCAGCTGGCTAAACGGTGGTAACGACGTGATCGAGGAGTGAACGCTATTGTTCAACTGTGCTGGGAGCTGGGGGTTCCCTGGTGGCGGTGGAGAATTGGCACCATCTGGTGGTGGGGCACTCATCCTTGCCCCTTCTCACTCCTGTGAGGTACACAAGGTGATGCTGTCCTTGTCCTTTCGTTTTTTTTTTCTTTTCCCTTGACTCCGCCTTCCTTCCTTCTTCCTTTTCACCTCTTCTTTTTTTTTTGTGTGTGACTTCTCCCCCTTCTCTTGCACTTTTATCTCAGTGGGGGTATCCGTGTTCCTCTATGTATTTTCTTCTCTCTCTCTCTAGTGCCTTTTCTTATTTTTCCTTCTCCACCTTTTCCTTGACTCTTTTATTTCTCTTATTATTTTTACCAGCCCCCCCCTTGGGGCGACGCACTCGTGACCCGCGTTGCTTGTTCTTCTCTTTTTTTTTTTTTTTTTTTTTATTATTATCCCCTCGCGTCGGGGAACAGCTCAGACGCGCGTGCAACACGCGTCTCTTCCTGTTGGTTTCCGGCCTCCCCCGGCCTCGGGGAAGACACGCGGTGCGCCCGGCTGCTCTGCCGCGACACAACGGCACTCCGCAGCCGCGCGCCAGACCAGGGAGGCACGCGTCTGCTTCGGCTGCTCTCGGGCAGCGAGGGACGCGTAGGGCGGAGTGTTGGAGCCCCACGTGGTTCCTTTCGTGTGGGGGCAGGGCGCGGGGCGCGGCTCACCGTCTTTGTGCTTTCCGGTCGGGAGACCGGTTATTTTCTTCGTCTTCTGCTGCGCGGCGGTCTCGCGCCACAAGCCTCCTTCGTGACTTTTTTTTTCGGCGACCGGCCCGGCACCACGACCGCGGCAGTCGACCCTGCTCCGCACTCCTCCTGGTACGTTTTTTCTTTAACTTGACATCAATATTTTACTGCACTTTCTTCTGTTGTACAGTACTTGCATCCCGCTCGTCGCCAATGTAAGGGGCCTTCCCCTACACCATAAATGAATACATATAGACTGTGCTTGCTTGCAAACACGCATGGGACTGCGTCACCCGCAGTCCTTTCTTTATTTATACCCTTGTGTTGCGTGCCCCTCCCGGACACGCAGAGCACGTCGGGCACACAGGGAGAGCCCGTATGGCTCTCCATTAACTCTTTACACCGCCCAATGGACGGAGGTGCTGACGACTTTTATGGAGATAGTGGACAGTAGGGAGGCATGCGATAGTGCTTCAGAGGAAGCGGAATTTCTGACCCAGTGATGGATGCCCTGCATCGAGTCGGCTGGGTGTGACAGACCCGAGCTACGACAGAAGTTTTAGGTATTCGACCCAAGAGAACCGCGGCATCAGGATATGGAAATACTGATATGAGAGGGCCAGGATCCCTTTTTAAAACGGCAAAGTGGCTAACTGTGCATGAAAGCGAATGGCTGGTTTACCTGGAAAGGACCGCAATGGTACTTGTAAGACCAATGAGAAATACGTTTTATATGTGCGTTCATGTGACAATAATGCATTACTGTTAGCCGTGTCAGTTACTGTTGAAAATGTAAAAACCAATAATGACAGTTTAAAAAGTCTGAACGTATGTGTCGGTGAAGGTATTCACGCATCGTATAGGGGAACACAGAGAGACTGTTTCTGCGATGTTTCATTGAGCAGATCGCAAAACATTGGTGCATTAAACACACAGAGGTACATGACTGCATTTGAAATAAAGCATGAGAACAGTTCGGGAAACCTTCTTGGATCATATCTAGAAAATGAACAGCAAAAAACATATATGTACAATGAGTCTGAACGGAAGGAAATCATCTTATGACCTTAGGTATTATAAAAAGAAACACATATTTTTTGAGAACTGAAAAGATCACTGAGGCATGCGTCTCCAGGAATATTATTTATATATAGGCAGCCATATTTTGTCACCCATATAGTGTAAACATAAATTTATTAATAATCATTTCCAAAGTCTGACAGGTGGTGTAGAAAGTGTTGTTATTCTACCCTAGAAGTATAGACAAATATGATAGGGGCAGAGCTGAGGTGGACAGGGATTTTCTTAAAGAGCTAATCCCTAACTATTGTGTTATAGTAATCTAATGAGGGATTAAAAGAAGAAAACGTATACACACGTGGTCATTGGTGTTATCTAATTACTACAGAGGAAATTGAGATTCGGCATTTTTCGTACCTGCTTTGCATGGTAGGTTGGTTAAGTGAGCCTGGTGGGCTGTGGTGTTGGGGTTCATTAACGCCATTAGCTTCTTTGTTGAGTCTATTGTGCGTGGTATGAAGTATTAGGAGCGTTTTCTTTCTCTCCTCTCTAGTTGGATCTCCTGGTCACCACGTTTTTGAATATTTGTTCTCTATCTGTTAAGGTAAGGGAATGCCGGCTATTGTGAGAACTTTCCACTACTGGAATTTTCTTGTCCGATTTGAGAATGTTTCTATAGTGATCCTCTATTCGAATTTTGAAAGGTCTTATTGTACATATACGTTTCCACCTCTTTAAGACCTGAGTGTGTAGCACCTACTTATGTGCTAAGAACAAGAAAGAAGTAATGTAATCCAGGCTCAATGATGGGAATCTTGACTTCTTTGTACTCCACCTTTCACTGAATGTAAAGTCACTTGAATTAGCCCATAAAGACACACCTCTATAAATAACACTACATCACAACGCAGTTACTGTACACGTCTGCTCCCAGAATAGAGTTACCACTCCTATCATTGATTGTATAATTGCTGTTGAATGTGTCTAGCCCATTGTGCCAATTTGCTAGATTTGTACTATACAAATACCACATACATGCATACTTATATACTTACATACATGCATTTCATTGTTTACAAGCAAACAAATGGCTGTGCCCATTTCATTGACAAATGGACCTCTGATTGTCTCTTAACATAGCGGACTGTATTTCATTTACACTGGGGTCAGTAGGCATCGCTGCTGGATGCAAGTTCTGTTCAACTAATTTGTAAACCTGCTAGGACTAGCCACAACCTAGGAGAGGGTTTTAGACGGGATAATGCCCTCAAGACATACGATGTGGGGAGACCCATTGTGACCTTCTTTATTGATGTGGTCACATGAGATATTCCTGAGCAACATTATGGCCCTCATTACAACATTGGCAGTAAATGCCACCTACCGCCGTAGTGACAGCCAGCAACATACCATGACCGCGGCTGCATACCGCTACGGTTATTATGACTCACACAGAGAAATCTGCCACTATACAGACACCCACACAAGTCCGCCAGACCAAAGGTCAGTGATAAACTGGCGGTACCAAAACCTATACCGTTACGCCAACAGGAATACGCCCACAGTATCAGGACCCACGAATCACCGCAGCGGTCTTTCAACCATGGTAAACCATTGGTGGTACACACCGCCGTGTTCATAATACACACACACCTAAAAACCTACACCACATTAGACAATTCAAACTACACACACCTGACACACATACACACACCACACCCACACCACTATAAAACACACACCAACATTACCCACAACCCTTTCAACTAAAACAAAACAGCTAACAGAGAGAGAGAGACAAGCCAGTAGCACCCACTCAATCAGAGCCATAGAAAACCATCACCCATACGCCGTCCACGCACCTCACAGAACACACCACAACACATCACTCCACACATCCTCACACATACCACTCACACCACATCCATGGCACCTCAGAGACACCCCAGGTGGAGGAGGAGCTCAGGGTCATTGTGGAGGAAATCATACGGGAAGAGCTACAGCTATTTCGATCACAGGTGCAGCAGACGTCCATTGCAAGGAAGATTGAGCTATGGCGGAGAGTCGTGGACAGGGTCAACGCCATGGGACAGCACCCCAGAACAAGGGATAACGTCAGGAAGAGGTGGAACGACCTATGGGGGAAGGTGCATTCCGTGGTTGCAAGACACCAGGTAGCCGTACAGAGGACTGGAGGTGGACCCCCACCTTCTCCCCCACAATTAGCAACATGGGAGGAGCAAGTCTTGACAATAATGCATCCTGAGGGCGTCGCAGGAGTAGCAGGAGGACTAGACTCTGGTAAGTCAAATCTTTCCTACTATACCCCCCACCCTACCTGCATGCCATCACAAAATCCTACCCCTACCCTCACCCCATCACTCCACCACCTCACAAATACCTCACAATCACAACTCACCCATCCCAATACCATGACCTGCATGCAACACCAATGCATGGACACCCATCACAGACCTGCATGGACACCCATCAACAAAGCATGCCCATTAGAGAGAATCACCTCGCCCACAAAATCACCACGCACACAAGGCAAAGCTGACAGGGCAATCACAACCGTACAGGGAAACACAACCATGCACAAGATGGCACATGCAGATACAATAACACTGCATTTACATCCCCACAGGACCACCACTCAACGTCACCGGAGAGGAGGTGCCACCAACATCCAGTGCCCCCACAGAAGAGGACCACAGTGATGACAGCAGCTCTGCACGGCTGGATCACGGTGACCAACCTGGCCCATCAGGGACCTCTGGACAGTCGGGTACACAAGCACAGTCACAAACCACCACAGAGCCTTCCCCCTGAGGAAACACCACCACAGCACCCACCCAGTGGGCCCATACCACTGTCCCCAGGACACGTCAATCAGCAGTGTGTCCGCCACTAGAGGGTCCCCAGGCAACCCAGGACAATCAGGGACCTGGGATCAGCGGCAGTGGACATACGGTTCAGGGGACAGAGGCACAGGACAACAGGGAAGCTGGGAGGACTGCTGTGTGACAGGGGGAGGACAGGCCCAGGGAACCCACTCTCCAAGAGGCACTTGCAGAGATCCTGGGAGCATACCACCATTCTCAGGAGACCCTGGGCCAGATACTGGCCAAGTTGTAGGAGACCCAGCGGCTGCAGGAGGGACAGTACCTGGGGATTAGGGAGGACCTCAAACACATCCATACCATCCTGGTCACCATTGCAGGGGTGCCGTCTGACATGGCCAACACCATGAGGTAGGCAGTGGCACATCAACGGGCCCCTGACACTAGACACACGGAAAAACAGCCTTCCACATCCTCCGGCGCTAGTGGACAGGAGGCCCCGCCATTGGAACAACAGGCCACAAGCTCCCCACCCCCTGCAGAAGGAGGACCACCCCGCAAACAGTCCCTGTGATCCAGGCAGAAGCCAGAGAACATTGCCAAGTCCCCCACCAGGAAATAAGACTCTACTGATTGTCTCGCTTGTGTCGCACTCTGTTACCCTGTCCACCTTGAACTGCCATTGCTCCACTTCCTGTGCCCCCTTGCACAATGCACCTGTGATACAAAGAGAGTGGAGTCTACCTGGACATTCCTCCACCGTCACCAAAGCCCATTGCACATCCCCCTCAACCTCTTAGCACTTAAATAAACACCCTTGGACCAAATACAAGTCTGGAGTCTGTCAATTGATTGAAAAATGTATTAGTTAAACAACCTGTAAACATTGCAATTCATATGTACAGTTATATATACATTGGTATGACCTGTAGTGGGCAGCAGTAATAACACTAGGAGCCAGAGTAGGGCACAGAGATCTGAAAATAGAGATGTCAAAGGGTACAGTAAGTGGCCATAGACATAGGGAAATTATGCTGGCATCGCCAATATTCAACACAAAACTGCAATGTAAAGTGAAGTTACACTGTCTTCCCTGTGTGTCACTGGAAGTACTGCTGTATGAGAGAACGTCTGTTGTCCACATCTTCATCCTCTGCCTCCTCATCCTCACTGTCCACAGGCTCCACCACTGCCACAAGACCATCTCCAGGCTCATCCTCCTGCAGAAAAGGCACTTGGCATCTCAAAGCCAGGTTGTGCAACATGCAACATGCAACGATGATCTGGCACATCTTGTTAGGTGAGTAGTACAGGGATCCACCAGTCAGATGGAGGCATCGGAACCTGGCCTTCAGGAGGTCGAAGGTTCTTTCAATTATTGCCTTGTTCGCCCATGTGCCTCATTGTAACATTCCTCTGCCCTTGTCCTGGCATTCCTCACTGGGGTCAGTAGCCATGAGAGGTTGGAGTAACCAGAGTCACCTGAAAATATCGAGGGATACCTGTTAGCCACACACTCACCCTTGGGGACAACCCCATACCCATACACCAATATATACTGGGTGGGGACCATGGGCACACCTATTAGCCACACACGGTGCCTATGGAGTTGAACTATCACATATGGGATGCTGCTATTCCTCAAGATTAAGACGTCATGCACAGAGCCAGGATACTTGGCATTCACATGGGCGACGTACTGGTCCGCCAAACACATCATCTGCACATTCAGAGAGTGATTGCTTTTTCTATTCCTGAACACTTGTTCATTTCTCCGCGGGGGCAAATGCTACATGGGTACCATCAGTGGCACCAATGATGTTGGAGAGATGTCCCAGGGCATAAAAGTCAGCCTTCACTGTGGCCAAATCCTCCACCTGGGGGAATACGATGTAGCTGTGCATGTGTTTCAGCAGGGCACACAACACTCTGGCCAATATGTAGGAGAACATTGGCTGAGACATCGCTGATATAATGGCCACTGTTGTTTGGTCGGAACCACTTGCCAGGAAATGGAGCACTGACAGGGCCTGCACTAGAGGGGGATACCTGTGGGTTAGCGGATAGCTGAAATCAGGTCTGGCTCCAATTGGGCACACAGTTCTTAGATTGTGGCCCGATCTAGTCTGTAGGTAAATATTATGTGCCTGTCCTCCATCATCGCCAGGTCCACAAGGGGTCTGTACACGGGGGGATGTCTCCATCTCATATTCATCATCAGCAGTTGAAGTCTATGGAGGAAAACGGTGAGCAGAGGGTCATATTCAAACATCTATTGAATAATGATGCATATATTCATTTACAGAACCAGTATGTGAATCCGAGAGTCAGTTGATGTGCCGCAGTTAGGTGCAATGGCCTGTGCCCCCCTGAAATGGCGGCTGCCTGACCTGTGAGGAGGGACAAGTGGAAATTAAGTAATTCCACTGGCATTGTGCGCCGTTGTGGTCGGCGGTCGATGACCACCACGCAATTTCGTTTTGGTTTTCATTAGGACCTATGGGTTCCAGGAGCCAATGGCGATGTACGCCGGCGGTGACGGTAACGCACCGCCGCAGACGTGACCACCATTTTCTATCTGTTCACTCCCTTGCTACCTGACCTTCAACAGGAGAGCACCTACGCTGCAAGTGCTGCTATGACCTGTGTCTGGAAGTGACAAAAGCTCATGTGTCTGGGGAATGGTCCCCTGCCTTCACTGTGGAGGAGTTAGAGAGACTGGTGGATGGGGTCCTACCCTAGTACACTTTACTCTATGGTCCTCCAGACAAACAGGTGAGTACACTGAGAGCATGATGAGTGGGCCATGAATGTATGGAGTGCTGTGCGTGTAAGCCACATGTATGGGGGCACTGAGGTGTTCTGGGCAGAGTGTTGCATGTATGGTGGTCAATGTATGTGCGTAAGGGGATAGGAGGGATATGGTGAGCCATGAGTATGACAGTCCGGACGGTATGACTAATCCCTTTTTTGCTGTCTTTTTCCTGCTGGTCAGTGCCCATCAGAAAAAGGTTTTTTGGCATGCCATAGCCACAGAGGTGCAGACCCTGGGGGTCTTTGATAGGCGGAGAACCCACTGCCGCAAATGGTGGGAGGACCTGTGCCACTGGGCAAGGAAGACTGCGGAGGCCCAGCTGGGGCTGGCCTCCCAACGAGGAAGGGGTGCCCATCGTACTCTGACTCCCTGATGTTCCACATCCTAGCGGTGGCCTATCCAGAGTTGGATGGGCTCTTGAGGGCATCACAGCAGCCACAAAGGGGTGAGTACAAATTCAGAATCATGACTTTGCGCGCCTTAAGGTTTTACCTGGGTGGGGATGTGGACTTTGGGTGCCCCTAGGCCAGGGCGAACATGGCAGGGTAGGTCCTTTTTTGGGCAGGCTCTGAAGCACTCCAACCCAGATGGTGTTAGTGGCCATCACCTACTGGTCAGGGCCCTGTTTGTTTCAGGTGTGCAGCTGATGGTGTTATGCTAGGTACCCCATGGGCTGGTGACTATCTTCGTAACTGGTAGTGCATTGCCTAGTGCATAGGGTGCTCTCTGTGTTTTGTTTACACCAACCGCAGTGTTGTTGCTGGCATTGGCCAAGTGTATCCTCTGTCTCTCCCCCCTTTTTTGTTTTGTAACCCTGTCCTTGTGTGCACGAGCATCATCTGGCGGAAGTGCAGAGGCACCGGCGACGGCGGGAGCTGTATCCCACATGGGCCTGGAGGCTGAATCCACCAAGGGTGAGGGCACCAGTGGGACGGAGGGCGAGGGGAGCACTGCGATGGAGACAGGTGGGGACATTACAGACAGCAACTCCTCCTCCGATGGAAGCTCCCTGGTGGTTGCAGACACCTCTGTGCCCACCCCAACAACAGGTACAGTTCCACCTTCCCTACCAGCACTGCCCTCCCAGCAGCCTCTCAGCATGTTTCTCGTGCCCGCTCACCCAGGAGGGTGGGCATCTCCTTAGCACCAGGCACCTCAGGCCCTGCCCCAGTCAGCCCTGCTGCTCTCAGTGAGGAGGCTATTAACCTCCTGAGATCCCTCACTGTTGAGCTGTCAACCATACTGGATGCCATCCAGGGTGTTGAGAGGCATTTGGTACAAACAAATGCATACCTGGAGGGCATTCACTCTTGCGTGGCGGCCCAACAGAGAGCATTTCAGGCTCTGGCCTCCGCACTGATGGCAGCCATGGTCACTGTATCCAGACTCCCCACTACAACTTCCTCTACCCAGTCCCAATCCCTCAACCCCAGCCTATCCCAAGCACACCTTCAGACCAGCATTCACCCAAGTCAACACACAGAAGTGGCTCAGGCAAACACAAGCCACACATTTCTTCTCACAGGCACTCAGACAACCACCATCCCCATGCAGACACAAAACATCCACTGCCTCCACTGTGTACCCCTCCTCCTCCTCGTCCACCTCTCTCCCAGTTGCGTCTCCACTCACACCTGCATGCAGTACATCCTCATCACTACCTCCATCACCAGCACGCCCATCACTACACACCCCTCAATGGCAGTCACCACCCCCCCATCCATGCAAACCTCACCTCTGTCCTCTCCCACTGTGTCTATGACCCCTCCTCTGAAAGTACACAAACACAAGCACACACCCACCCAACAGCCATCCACCTCCTAACGACATCCAGCTCATGCGCCTGCACCCAAACACAGCAGAATGACACCTCCTACAACCACTCCCTCTTCCTCCACTCCCAAAACTTCACCCTCTTCCTACCCCAATGACCCTAAGAAGCTCTTCCTAGCAAACATTAACCTCTTCCCTACCCCTCCCCCTGTCCTTCACCTCCGTCCAGGGTGGCCACAACCCAGCTCAGTACCTCAGCCATCAAGTCCATGTCCGCTGTGGTGTCTGCAGCTGTCAGAGGCTCAAAGGGGGCACCCGTCAGCCCTGCCAACGACCCACCACCCCCTGCCAAAGGCAACTACATTCCGCCACCTGGCAAGGTGAAGAAGGGGACAGCATCCAGCAAGGGGAAGGAGCCACAACCACCCAGCAAGGCCACCTCAAGGACTCCAGCTGCCAGACCCAAGGTGACACCACCATCTGCCAATGCCAGGAAGGGGCAAAAAACACCAGCCAAGGCACATCAGCCGTCCAAGCCTGCAGGTGAATGCCTGGTGGCTACCAGCACAACTGCCAGCACCACCACCTGCACCATGGCCAGCACCGCCACCTGCACTGCCGCAAGCACCGCCGCTAGCACCTCCTCTAGCACTGCCACCTTTACCGCTGACAGTAGCACCACTGCCAGCAGCCCCAGTGGGCAGCCATCTGAGGCTGCAGGAGAAGGACTGGAGCGTCCCCTCATCACTGGCAGCACCTGCACCACGGCCAGCTCCACCACCTGCACCGCCGCTAGCACCGCCTCAAGCACCACTACTGTCAGCAGCAGCAGCCCAGTGGGCAGCAATCCGTGACTGCAGGAGACGGGCTGGAGCCTCCCCCCACCACTGGCAGCACCGGCACCGTAGCCAGCACTGCCACCTGCACCGCCACATGCACCGCCGCAAGCATCGCCACCTGCACCGCTGACAGAAGAACCACAGCCAGCAGCAGCAGCCCCAGTGGGCAGCCGTCCAAGGCTGCAGGAGAAGGGCTGGAGCCTTCCTCCACCACTGGCAGCACCACCACCAGCCCCGGAACTACCACCACTGTGGAGCCGGAGCCGCCGCCGGATGGACTGTAGCCCTCCCTCCATGGACTATCCTGCATTCTGGCCACTGCAAATCTCTTGGCACTGACACCCAGGTGAGGGACTATGACCTGGTACTCCCCATGTGCTGCATCACTGGGCACCAAGCACCCTCCAGAACCAGTGGAGAAAGGCATCCACTCACCCTGTCCTTGGCAGGATGAAGCACACTGGGCACCAAGCCCCCTCTAGAACCAGTGGAGAAAGGCATCCACTCACCCTATCCTTGGCAGGATGAAGCGCACTGGGCACAAAGCCCCCTCCAGAATCAGTGGAGAAAGGCATCCACTCATCCTATCCTTGGCAGGTTGAAGCACACTGGGCAAAAAGCCCCCTCCAGAACCAGTGGAACACGTCACCCACTTGAGCGACTGTGGCTTTGCACTCCCCAGGACCAAGCAGTGGCACCACTTGAGAGACTTGAGAGACTGTGGCTTTGCTCTCCCCATGACCAAGCAGTGGGCAAACCACCCACTTGATAGACTTGAGAGACTGTGGCTTTGCACTCCCCAGGACCAAACAGTGGGCATGGAGCCTCCTCCAGGAGCAGTGGCATAGTACCATCTTCCGGCTGAGGTGCCCCTCTTTCCCCTTCTCCCTGAGGTGCCTGTGTGTTTTCAACCTGATGCCCCTGCAGTGTTCTCTCTGCTTTGAGGCAGGAGTCAAGTGTGGGCTTGGCCTATGTGTTATAGCCCAGTGGGCCACGGACTATTTTTGTGTGGACATTGTCCCTCATTTTGTATATAGTGTATACATTGTACATACTGTTTATTTATTTACGAAAAAAATTCTCTAAATTTCTAATATTACACTCATTTGACTCCATTCCTTTTGTCCTTGCGTTATTCCAGAGGCTTACGGTGTGTTTATGTAATGTTGTTGCATGTGTTGGTGTGTATGGTGTTGGGGGTGAGGGTGGGGGTGGGGGTGTTGCATGTGTGTCACTCTCTTTTTACTAGGTTCAGTACTCACCGTGGTCGTCGTCACCCGCGTTAGTACTCCAGGTAGATGAGAAGATACACCAGCATGGGTAACACCTGTAGTTTGGCCTCCATGACGTCCTGGTTCTACCTTGAGTGTTGAGAGGTGAGTGGTTTCGCTTCAAAGTACTGCTTCCGCTGTGCGTTTGATGGCATTGGTACCGCCCCGGAAAAGCTGGCAAGTGGGCAGGTTGTAATGGAGTGGGCGGTACATTGTCTTCCACCTGGCTGTTGGCGGTGACCGTTGCATGTTTGTTGCTACCGACGTGGTGGTCAGAGTGTTAAAGTGGCTGTATCTGTTGGCAGTTTCCGCCGTGGTCATGATTCCATTTTTGTTACCGCCGGCCTGTTGGCGGTATTACCACTGCTTTAACATTGACCGCCAGGGTTGTAATGAGGGCCTATATTTTCTTATTTGGGATTCATTAAATAAGAAGCACTCAAACAGATACCAAATTGAACTTACAAAGGAAATCGCTAAGTATGAAGGGAAATAACGTTGGAGGGGCAACTGTCACACTTAGCCACGGATTTTCACTCTTAACCAACTAAACTATTTGTTCTTCCTCTCACCCTGATTTTGAGCTCAGTTAGGGAATGTCGCCTCTATGCCTGCTCCAAAATTATTGTTCTTTTGTAAAATCATTAAGATTCCCTTCATAGGAACATGACACTACTAACACAATGGCGCTGTTAGCATGAACACAAGTGTGTCTGTACGTTGTGTCTCTTTTTGCCAGTGAATTGGTTTCTAAATCTAAGAGTAACATTCCAATGTATTAATACGTTAAGGTAATAGATCTTATCCTTAGATTCAGCTTTAGCTCGGTGGCTTCTATTATGTGTGGCATATTAGGAACTAATATTGTAACAACTGCACTATATGTTTTTTGTAGTGTGGAAAGAGAGAACAGATAGACCAAATCAAAATATATGTCAGTTTTACATCCAATGTCATGAATAATGTCGGTTGTGATGACATTAGGTGAAACGTACCTACTTTTTAGCATTATAAACTGAATTCTCAATGACTGCAAATGCTACCACCTTGGGTGCCTAATGATCCTAAAGGAGGGTGTGGGTAAATTTTTCTGACATTATTACATTTCACATAGACCATATTGTTGCCGGTAACAGTTAAGTTTCATTCAAATGGTTAAAATCATTTTAATCCCCTTTGCACTACTTTTTTGAATTTCTATACATTACAAAATACTTTTTTTAGCCTCAGAAAATCTATTTCAGATCTGACTTTGAATTTTCTTTTAACTGTATTGTTGTTACAGTTGTTGTATCATTGTAACCCCTTCTCACCCACTGAGAGTGAGTCTTGGTCTGGAGTTAACATGGCGAAGCAAGTATATTCTTAAGGAATATTGGAATTGTGTCTGGAGAATGCCCATGGTGATGTAGACTTGGTGAATGTTAACGGTTCCGTTGGGACATTCGGTCATAAACTGAAAGCCTATTATTTAATGGTCAGAGATCCCCCGTGTATATGTTCTGATGATGCTACATGCATTGATAGAAAAATCCCCATTCTTCTGCCAATTATGCTGAAGGAAAGTAGAAATGACAGGCCACTGTCATCATTACTGACCTGCTTGTCTGACCCCTTTTAAGGAGGAAAGCATCCTTAGTCTCTTTCATAACTCAGTTATGTGTTCCCCCACTGCAGACCCGTCCAGTTAATCGAAATAAGCTGAGTCGTGCGCACTCATTTTGAGACTGGATCAATAGGACGCAACCCTCTTTTTAAGTGCACCATGGTAGAATTTCTCGTGAAGACCAAAATGTACAGTGTGATGTAAAATGCAACGCTCTCTTTTCTCAAATTCTGCCGAGCTCTTTCGACCCTGCTGCGCATTTTTACATTTAAGTGCCACCATAGTTCTGTGTCTAAATGCGTGAGCTCCTGTGTCTTGTCAAATGTGTTAGCTCTATTAAACGGTACTTTTTCAATCAGTGAGCACAAGCCGATTGTTATAAGGTGTAGGGACACGCATCCTTAGCCGTTATTCTGACTATAACTCTGCAGGATACTGTAAATTAACCAGGGTATGTCTCCTAGTCACTTTTGCTCTCCATCTTGAGTTCTTGAAATTGCTCTAATTCAATGAAGACACAGCTGTGGGCTGTAGGGAAAACCGGAACACGCACCTGTCTTCCTCCTCTTCCTACTTTTAAATTAGTACCCCATTTGGTTGCTTTCAGAAGAGAAACCACCCCGTCTGTTCGTTCACAGCTTCAGCTGAGGTCAGGCAAAATTAATTGTCTGTGGCTGCTGCCTTAAGGCAACATCAAGCCATCTTCGGGCACGTACATTTGTAGTCAACATCCCCAGGGTCCTATACAGAGTTTTTTGCTGTCATTTTGCCTACAGACATGAGCAATATCAAAAACATCCATACGATGTTAGTGCTACAGTTTTCTATCACTAGACTCATTTATCAAGACAGCTGAAATCTTGCTGCCACAATAGTAAATCAAGGATTGCAGTGGTGCGCTCTTTCTTACAGCACTCTGTTGCATGGGTAAACATGATCCAGACATTTTGCACTGTTTCAATAAAGTTACAATCTCATAATGAGTCAAGTCTTTGCAAAAGCGAAGTTGATTCAACAAAATGCCAGTAGTAGCGTAGGTGGCATCACACAACCTTTAACACCTAATGGCATCATCGGATCGACCTACTGACCAGGCACTAGGGGAGAGCAAGGAATGGAAACTATAGAAGCTAAAAAGGGCTCTACCTGACAGTGTCTACTTGAACCATGAAACCAATGATATCACGAGTAGTGCAAGGGGTAATAAATGGCTACCCCAGGCGCCCTCCAGGATCTGCCCACAGCACTTACTGTTTTAGGAAATTAACCCACCACACAAACAGTGATAGACAATATAATCCTTTAAAGGAGAGACTTGTTTTGGCCTCCAATAGTTTTAAAGGAAAAACACAGTACAGGACTAATTGTGTCTTTTCACGTCACTTACGCTGGCAGAGGAAACAATAATACATGTTTTAGGACATGTAGCTTTCCAAGGTAAATCTCAGTAGGCCTATGGACATCTGCAAAAGAAGTAAACTTCAGATATAAGCTTTGCCCAATACTGTAATGTACATCACTCCATTGCTCATAAGCTGTTTGCTCTATATAAAAATTAACACAATATTATGTAAATAATTGTATTTGTAAGCATAAACTGTTGCATACGCAAAGGGTGCCCTGGCGGCATGCACATAATTACATACACTAACCACATTGCTAAGTTTCTCAGGTACTACAGCAAGGAGGTATTTCGAGTTGAACCTCAATAGTAATTGGAAACCATTTTGTGATGTTAATTAATCCTGATTAGCATGGGGTTATGATATCATTCTCATACAATAGAAACAGGACTTTCCATGGATAAATATTTAAGAAACTAAGCACATGCATAATTGCTGTGTTGTATTTAATGCACCCTGGGTCCTTGCCTGGGACAGCCTTGATATATTTAAAGACTTGCTAAAGATGGCTCATCAATGTGTTTAAAATGAAGCAGGGCTGTTCGGACCTTTCGACCATTCTGGCATTTCCTGGTCAGCTACAAGTTAGGGGGACAGTTGTAGGGCTGTAAGGGCCATAATCCAGGATCCATGCATTCTAAATACATACCAATGTCAATGCCTTCGGAAGGCACTGGGTACAGACAAGGCATACTCAGGGGTAGCCCACTTGCTCTCCTGGCTTATTTAAAGAAACACCCTTCATGCAAGCTTATCTGTTTGAGGCTGGTTATTAGTAGAGGTAATTATGCACTTACCAGTAGCAGTAATGTCCCCAAAAGAGAGTTAGGTTCAGTCAAGGTCTCAAAACATTAGCTCCTGGCTCAACCCCTGGTAGCATCACAACTAGCAGGCAGGATTCATTTAGGAGACAGGTATGTAAAGCATTTAAATATATCAATACAGTACTTAAGTAAGCCACAACCCACAATAATAATCCCACACCAATTAAAACAATAGTAATTATTTGTATCTTTAATAGAAATCAATAGTGCCAACCAATAACATCTGGTTAGACTTGACCAGGATAAAGTCAAAGTTTGAGGCCAAACAGAATGGAGCCCTGCTCAGATGCACTGAATGGGAGGCCTTGGTCAAAATTTTATGTTTGCACTTAGAAACCTTTCTGGAACTATTCTCTCTCAACGTCGTGTGTCCTCCTCATCAAGCTGATTTCAATGTGATGTTGTCAGAATGCTTTTCCGTGAGGCCCTAGTCAAATCCTAGATGCCCAGAGCTCCAGTGCTTTCAGTGGGATGAACCTGAAATACTGGCCAGGTCGCGGTTGAAGGTAGTCAGCTTAGCTCACAAACTCAAGTCGATCCACTTATGGAGCTTTTTCTAACAGTTGCTCCAAGCTTCTGGAGTTTCTTCTTGAAGTTCCTCTTGAGTGTTCAAGGCATACAAACTACAAATCCAAGGGTCTAGCAGCTCTGAGATGGTCCTTGGGATTTAGGACCACAATTCACCTAACCAAATCCTTAAAAGTTCAGTGGACACTCCGGGCTGGGGACGATTGTGATATTTGGTGCAGGCAAGCTCTGTTAATCTGTTGCTTTCAGGGAGTCCACTCCTGAGTACTTTTTGAAGCAAGGCAAACTCCTTAGGGCTGTTGTCTCAATGAGCAACAACAGCAGTACTTCAGTGTGTAGACCTTGGGTTGCAGACCAGGGTTTGAGAAGGGCAGTCCTTCTTCTTCTTTTGGTTTCAGGCATCAGATCTGAGTTTCAATGCAGGTAAGACACTTTTATTCAATCATTTGCTGTTTGACTTCGCTGCAGCTACTTACTGAGACAGCCGGTTCCAAATCTCTGGCCTATATTTTGGGAAGGTGCCTCTGTCGCATAGGTTCTCATTATCCTATTGGAGCTATTGAATTTGGGAGACAGGATCATATGGATTGTGGCTACTAAGTATGATTTCACACCACATGAGGCCTGTCAGTCTAATCCGGGTTTTCCGGCTAACTAGCAGCGCCTCATCTCTGGCTGAGATGATTGTGACAACTGGGCGCATGACAAAAAAGACTCCTCAGGGGAATCGTGGTCAACCAGATCCCATTCCTTTCTCTCAGTTACCAAAAGTCTCATATAGGTAAAGACGACATAGGAAGAAAACAGTTCAATAATGATTTATTGAAGTAACTGCATCTTAGATAAAAAGGCATATATTACAATAACTAGGATGGTAAAACATAATAAAAACAAGCAGGTGACTAACAGAGTAAAACACAAGAACAGTCCTTCCATACTGTCACTAGGAGGGATATATATTTCTCCTACCTACACTATGTTTGAGCAAAGCGTAATAAGCCTAATCTGCCCTTCGAGTTGCCCCCTTGAGGGTACATCATCCCTCATACATGGAGGAAGAAGCCTGTAGTCTACAGAGACACCGCCTCCATGTGGATCAGGGGTCCGGCTGTCTAAGCAAGTAGCTGCAGCAAAGCAATCAGCATACAGTCGTGGTCATCTGGCTGGAATCTCCCTTTAACGTGTCTAGGACAAAGGAGTGTTTTTATAACAAAACAGAAGACATTCTAAGAAATAGTCCCCATGTATCAGTGTATATTTCTGTGAATGTTGGAGACACAGCACACCACGTTTGTCGGCAACCCTATCTGACTGTAGCCTTGGAGAAAGCTCAAAGTGAAATAAATGTCCTACTAAGAACTTGATGCTTTCCTAGGTGAAAGTACAATGAGATAAAGAAAATAAAACAATACTGCATATGTGGCTATTGCTCAAAAATACATCAATGCTGAATAAAATGTAACTGGATTAAAGTGCACAGATGCAGGCCTAGTAAGCTAAAACAACGTGTCTAAAACATGGCTAAAATAGCTATACAACACCCTCTCCTTGCCTGTCAAAGGTAGTTTAAAAGCTCAAGGTAAACTAAATCTACTAAAACACTTATATATTTAAAAAAAGTATGTTAACAGTGACAAGTTAAGAGGCAGAAAAAGGACAATTTAAACAATGAGGAGAAGAAAAAAAACAAATTCAACAGTCAGTGTCACTTTGGAAATCACCAAATACATCTGGGACAATTGAAGCCAGGAGACATTCTACTTCAGCAGGTGGTAACAAATCCAGATCATATCCAAGGAATGCCACAGAGCACTCATGTTCCAAAGCCTGAGCTCCAGCTGAGGCTGCAGCATTCCATGTCATGCCCTCCAGTTCAGAGTTGTGGAATGCACAAAAGGCAACTCATAAACAGCTTCCCTTAGCAAGTGCACCCTCAACACGCATGTCTGATAATGAGCCCTCATCGAGAACATCAACAGATCAGCTTCCAATGAAAGTAAGCGCTGCATAGAAAGACAGACTTTCAGTTCACATTCAGAGAGTCACCAGAGGCATCAAAACACGGGCTAAACACAATCCAAAACCAGTCAGAATGACAAAGACCAGTCACACTCCAGTTGTTCCAGGAGTGGTGCTCCGAAATACTGCATCATGCGTTCACGACACAGTTGTGCTGGCAGTAGTGCATTCAGTATTCCTTGCTGTGACAGGACAGCCATTGCGCAGAAAAAGTAGCAACAGCAAAATGCCACCTATTATAGCCAAAGTAATCATCAATCCCCTGAAAATACCTGAGGATATTGAATGTATGGGTGATGGTATAAAACCAAATATAGAGGAGAATGTGGGAACAAATCCAGAACCAACAGCTTTAAAAAAAAGTGGGCGAGGTATCAATGGTGCTGTAGTGGGAGGGATTTGGGCACTACCCAGGAGTCCTCTAGGTCTGCTGTGCAGGATTGGCCACATGGTGTAACTTGACATTGTCGTTGGAGACAATGTGATTTTCTTTAGAGCTAGCAGTGGTGGTAGAATCACAGTTCTGGTACAGTGTATTCACAGGACTGTAACCAGTGCATGATAAGAAGGACCAAACTCCTTTTTCACAGCAATCTTTTCACATACTAGATCCCCAAGTTTAGGAATCCAGCCAGTAGATGTTACTGTATATGCCTGATTCCAAAGGAGGCAGCATTGGCAGATGTGTTATCATCACAGAACTGTTGTAAGTCCTGCAAGACAGTGACACGTTCATTCATGTCAAAGGGTGTATCTGCTGCCTTCACGCAGGACCATCAAGATCTGGAACATGCATTTGAGTTCCAAAGAGGTATCTGTATGATGTACGCCTCCCCACGTACCTTCTCTCTGGACTCCATATTGGTGTGTAGGCCAACTACGACCCATGGTGTTAAGGATTGCTTGTAATTTCGGTTCCGTCGCTCCACGACACTATTTCCCTCAGGATGAAATGGAGAACAGTAATGCAGTTGGACCCCTAAAGAAGCCATGGTGTCCCTGTAAGCCCTTGAGGAAAAAGCTGGGCCCCAGTCCGAGTGGAAAGCTGCAACAGCATATGTACCGATAAAGATTTGCAAATCTTTAATAACACTTCAAGCATCAGCAGAGCATTGTGGTCAAACCCACAGAAATCTGGAGCATGAGTCAACAGCGACTAGAATGTATTTGTATGCACTATCTGAGGTTAGGGGACCACAATGGTCCAAGTACACACATTGTAAAGGTTTGTTGGAAATTAGGAGGGGTGTCTGGGGTGGGCGTTTCACGGTGGACCCTTTTATTTGCTGGCAGATGTCACAACAAAGGACATACTGATTGGTCTGTTTATAGAGACCTGGCCACCAATAGAGTGGATGTAATAGTGAAATTGTAGCCAACACACCAGCCACACCAGCATGAGCAGAAGCAACTCCCTCAGGTGCTGCTTTTATTAATTCAGGTCTTAGGTCTTTATTGGGCATTACTCAAACTCCCACACCTGGTATTGTTACTTGTGCATCAAACAAGCCTGCCATCCGGTAGGAATATTTAGCAGGATATGCTTTAGGTAGGGAGAGCCGAAGCTTTCACAGCTGCCAGTGTTTCATCATCGACTTTTAGCTTAGAACGAGTTACTGCAGCAACAGAAGCTAGGGGCCACTGCTGATTTGGCTGATTCATCAGCCAGAGTGTTGCCTTCCACATTTATTCCAACACGTTGATGTCCTAGTGTATGCACAACATGGACATTAGGTTAGGTTTCTTTCAGCTCTGCTACTTTCCCCCACTGAAGTCTGTGTTTAACGGTGTTGCCTTTTGAGTCTCTGAACCTATTTTTGTGCCAGTAATGCAGATATTCATTAAGGAACTGGACACAATAGTATGAATCACAGATAATCAAAGTCATCTGCTCAGGATCCATATGTTCCAGTGCAGTGCAATCTCCTAGAGTCTGCATGTAAGTATTTTGTGGATGGATCTTGCCATCCTTAATGTAACCACTCACGACTGTGCAAGCAACAAATTACTGATGTTTGGTTCCTATTGCTGTTTGACATGAACCATCAGTGTAAAAGATTCTATGGTATTGTTCAATAGGCAATGTATTTGCTGGAATTGGATACTGAAGTTCATATTGGACGAATTCTTGGGTCTGTTATTTGGAGTCAAAAACATAATCAGCATCAATGGCTGTCAGAGACACTGCCCATTGGATCCAACGTGGATATAATGCTTTAGCGTTTGGAACGCTCACATTGGTATCAGCCTCTAGCGCTGGAAAGGGGGCTAAACAATAATGTGCTTCCCCTGGGCAAGAGGTCTCTCTTTAAGGGCCATCATCTGGACTTCTGTGAGGATTTTCTCAGTGGTAGCAAAGTGTTGTTCAGCTGTAGAGAACAAGTGTGATTTGTATGCAATTGGGACGGTCTCACCCTCTTTGAATGTCACATAGGTGAAACCAATGGCACCAGCGATTATTCTGATTACCAAATGTTTTGTATTGTCCCTTGTATGCAAGTGTTTTGCTTCCAGCATGTCTTTTTGCAAAGCTTTTAGAATGTGTGTATGTTCGACTGTCCAGAATTTGCTGCTAAAGTCAGGAAATATTAAGTCGTACAATGGTTTAATGCGTTGTGCCTAATCTGAAATATATGTTCTGCCAAAATTTAAAAATCCCAACACTGGCGGGAGCTTTCTTATTGTGTTTGGAGGTTGTAGTTGCATGCATTTGCAAAATTGGGGTGCCAGGCTCCTGCCTTCATCTGATAGTTTGTACCCCAAACCTAAGACACTAAGGAAGGCTATTTTCAGTTTTTTCAAGTTGAATTTATAGCCGATTTTGGCAAATCCTACAACAGTGCGGGCTACAAGTCTTAAATGTTGAATGAGGTTATCGTATGTGAGATAAATGCCATCCACATATGACAACGCCTCATGGTCAATGTCATGTAGAATAGATGTTACATAAGCTGACAACTGTCCTGGGCAGTTCTGTACCCTATCGGGAGTCGGAAGAATTTTTACTGAGAGCCAAGGGCGCTAAAACTTGTTAAGTCCCTACTTTCAGGCTCTATGTTTTGGCCAAAAACCCCATTTGAGCACTATATTGTTAATAAGTGCTGTGTGTATTTGGTATGCCAAATATTTTTGTGTGACTGTTTAAATCTCTGTAGTCTGAGACTAATCTATATGGATGGTCGGGTTTAGCAACTAGAAATAATGTATTATTGATAGATGAGTCCGAGGGTTCAATGACACCCTTGCACTCCATGTGGTGGAGGATTTCCCTAACAGGTGCTTTCACATCATATTTTATTGGGTATTGAGGTTGAGATTGGGATTGGGAATCTTTGTCCCATCCTACATGAATGTAATATAATGCAGGTGCCTGCGCCACTGCCGAATCAATGGCGTGCATTTCAACAAGTTTTCTGGGAACAAGGGGCAAGTAGGATTTTTCAATAACATCCTCTCCATAAGGGAGATTGAGGATGAATTCTGGTGGTCAATCTTTTTTCAGCTAGAAGAATATCATAAATAGGATCAACGCAGTCCAAAAAGTTGGTGTCTATCTTATGTTCAATGTCCCCTTCTAACTGAATAGTTATTTGGCACAACCTACTGGGTGTGGAGACACTCCTGCCCGCAATCTCAACTTGTCATCAGTTGCTTTCAGCTCCAGATGCTCTTAAAGATCCCTGCGAATTATTCTGCTGCAATGTCGAGCAGTGCCCGTGCCCACTTTCTGTTCTTCAGTAAAGCCCTCTTCTTGAGTGTCATGTCAGATTTTAACTGCTGCCAACTTTTTTCTTTTTAAATTATGTTTTTTGTTGGGGAAGTTTCTCTTCTTTTTTAACTGAAACTTCAGACGAGCGTTGTGAGTCCTTTCTCAGTTTCATGTACTCAGTTCGCTGCTGTGGCCGCCCACCTCCCTCACTGCATTTTTACGGTGAGTCCTAAAAGGAATGAGATTGGCGGACATCAGTATATTGATATCTGTCAGGTGTTTTTATATTATCCCTATTTCTAAGGTTGTACCTGTTTGTGAGGTCTCCATGTGCAGAGATTCTCCACTTTCATTTTTAGGTGTTTGTTGTTTCTTAATCCGCAATTTTTGGAACCTTCAGGCTTTTGCTTCATAGTATCGTCCTTAGATCTGCTGTGAAATTGTGGTTTAATCGGTCTGGCCCCCAGACTATCTTGACCAATACTTAACTAGGTCTCTGCAATAATCTTTGGTAGCTCACGTTTTTGATGGATGATGATCATTGTCAGCATATAAGACGAGTGAACCACATTGTTGTGGGCTTTGACAAACTAGGCTACTAATTCAATAAAAAAAAAAATAGTCTTTCTTAGTGTCCTATTTTCTTTTATATGAACTATCAGATGAAGGCCTATCTCCCCACTTTCTAGAAAACTGTGCAAAATTGCAACCACCAAGCACTATCAAAAATCTCCAGTCATTGTTGGGCATTTTAAACTTTGGCAGAACTTACATTCCAGATTATGCACACTCAAATCATTATATGATCTTTTACATTCTGACTTTTCAGGTAAATATCGGACAGTCAAACACACACACATTCTTAAAGCATTACAACAAAACACTTACACACAAGGGACAACAAAATACATGTAATCATCAGAGTAATTGCTGTTGCCATTGGTTTCACCTATGTAATGCTCAATGAGGGTGATACCGTCCCCATAGCATAGAAATCACATCTGTATTTTACAGCAGAACAACGCTTTGCTGTCGGAGAACAGAATCTGACTGCTGTTCAGATGGCTGTCATTAAAGAGAGACCCCTTGCCCAGGGGAAACACATTATTGTCATATCTCTGATTCAATCCCTCAAGTCTGTGCCAAAAGTCAGAATTCCTAACACACAGGCACTACATCCACGCTAGAGCCAATGGGCAATGTCTCTGATGGCATGGATGTTGACTATGTTTTCGATCCTAAGTTACAAACTCACAAATTTTGCAAATATTTGATTAAAAATACCCAGTTCCAGGAAACATCTTGCCTACTGACCAATATCCCACAATTATTTACACCGATTGTTCAGCCAACCAGCAATAGGCACTAAACATCAGTACTTCACTGCCTGTGCACTTGTGAGTGGCTACATGAAGGATGGTGAATTCCATCCACAACATACTTATAAGCAGACCTTAGTGGACTGCACTGCACAACCAGCAGAGCTTAAAGCTCTGTTGATGACACTGGAACACATGAATCCAAGACAATTAACATTTATTGTCTGTGATTTGTACTATTGTGTCCATTCCTTCAATGTATACCTGTGTTACTGGCTCCAGAATGGGTTTACAGGATTCCAAAGGAAACACCATTAAACACAGAATAGTGTGGGGGAAAGTGGCAGATTGAAAGAAATGCTACCCAATGTCCATGTAGTTCATACATTGGGACATCAATGTGTTGGAATACACGTTACAGGCAATACTTTGGCTGAAGAAGCAGCCAAGTCATCAGTACCTATGTCTTCTGTTGCTGCAATAACTCGTTTACAGATGAGGTTGAATGATGAAACATCGGCCACTGAGAAAGCTTCAGCTGAAAGCAAGCCTATGCCAAAGGTATAGCCTGCCAAATATTCCTAACGCATATCTAGCCTAAATTCTGCCCTAGTAACAATACCAGGGGTCGGTGATAGTGTGATCCCCAATCAAGACCAAAGACGTGAGTTGATTAAAGCAGCACATGAGGGAGATGCTTCTCCCATGTTGGTGTGGTGGCTACTATCTTTCTACTACAATCACGTTACTGGTGACCAGGTCTATACAAACACACCAAAGAGTATGTCCTTTGCCGTGGCATCTGTCAGCAAATAAAGGGGTCTACCGTCAAACGCCCACCTCAGACGCCCCTCTTTTTTTCCAACACACCACTACAATGTGTGTACCTGGACCCTTGTGGTCCTTTGACACCTGATGGTGCATACAAATATATCTTAATGCTGTCGACTCATGCTCCAGATTTCTATGGTTTTGGCCACAATGCTCAGCTGATGCTTAAACTGTTATTAAAGATTTACAAGTCTTTATCGGCATGTATGCAGTTGTGGCTTTCCACTCAGACCAGGGCCCTGCTTACACCTCGAAGGCATTGGCTTTGTTATGGGTCCAACTGTACTATTCATTTCTGTATTACCCTGACGGAAATAGTGTTGTTGAGCAAAGAAGCCGAGACTTAAAGCACTCCTTAACAGTGAGAGAATCAGGCACAGGTCATAGTTGGCTTAATCATCTGTATGGAGTCCAGATGGCACTTAATAATCTGCCCAGAAGGTCCCTAGGAGGGTGAACCCCATATGTAAGTTCTGTTTGGAACACAAATGTATGTTCCAGATCTTGATGGTCCTGGTGCAGAGGCGGCAGATACTCCTTTTTGACATGACATGAACGTGTCACTGTCTTGCAGGACTTACAACAGTTGCATGATGACAATGCATCTGCCAGTGCCGCCTCCTTGGGAATAAAGAATGTATCAATAACACTTACAGGCTGGATTCCAAAAGTTGCAGAGCTAGTACATGAAAAGGTTGCTGTAAAAAAGGAGTTTGGTTGTTCTTTTCATGCACTGGTTCCAGTTCTGGGAAGACAGGTTACCAGAACTGTTATTCAACTGCCGCTGCCTGGTTCTAAAGAAAAATGCTTTGTCTCCATCAACAATGTCAAGCTACACCATATGTTTGATCCTGCAGAGCAGACATAGAGGACTCCTGGGTAGTTCCTGACTCCCTCTAACTACAGACCAAGATGTTCCTCCACGGGTTTTGAACAGCAACACTGACACTTCCCTGAGCTTGTGGACGATGGAAGATGATCCTTTATTAGTACCACTATCTACTTCTGTGATAAGAAATGTCCATAACAATGAACAATTGTTCTCAGATTCAGCTCAGACCGATGGAATTGTTTACTATGAACCACCAATGGAGACTTCTGCAAGCTCTCCTCTTCGAAACACGGCTCCAGTTTTTGCACAAAGTGCTTCTGTATATTTTGCTGACGTCAACAACTCTTTCATTCATCTGCCTCTTCTGCAACAACACTGTCAGGAGCACATAAGCTGATTAATTGGCTCAAAATTGACTAATTCATTCATCCATGCAACAATCTGTTGGTTTTACTAACTGTACTTGCCTTCCTTTTATGGATTTTCATTGTCTTTTTTTAATTGATGCATGGTCATTACCTTCCTGAACTCTCTGCTGTTGAACTGATGGATGAGGTCTTAAAACCAAATTTTTACTCCCATAACGTCCGTCTGGATTTGTCCCTGGTGATCATTTCAGCCATACCAATTCCTGATGGGATTGTTTAGGATAAAGTTTCTTTTGATATATACGGCTCAACAGAGGTTATTCAAATTCCATATGTACTTAAACTTTCCATGAATTATGTAATTACACCTGGGGTTGTTTCTGATTGAAACAGTTGATTCTTTGCTCTCTGAGCTTCAATATTCTACTGTAGTTGAAAATTACGAGGTTTATCAATCACAAGAATGTTATGAAGCTATGTTCTGTTACAATTATTATGGACACCATTTTATTCACAGAGCAAGCCCCCAAAAGACTATTTTTAAGTACACACAATGGGAACATCGTTCGACTCCGCCAGTGGGGAGTTCAAAAAAATCTCTGATACCTGTTCAAATGATATTCTTAAATAAAACTTAACAACAGACACATTGTTTAAGTTTAGCAAAAATTAAGGAATTCAGGGCCAGATGTAGGTAGGAAAAATTTAGCGAATCGGAAATAGCGACTCCATGCGAATCGCTATTTCCGACTCGCAAAATCAAATGCAAGAAAGACTCGTGATACCAATTTGCGAGTCGCAGAGGTGGCGCACCGCAATTTGCGACCTTCGCTAAAAGCGAGATCGCAATTTGTGAAAAGGGTGTCGCAAATTGCAACTGACTCGCAAATTGCCTGCAGGTGCAGCACAACAGTTGGGAAACCCACTTCCTGGCTCTTGGTGATGACATCAGAACCAGGAAGTCATCAAATTGACCTGGGAGGAGGGAGGACCACACCCATTACAAACTGCTGAGCCACACCAAGGGGAGAGGAGCTGCAGCAACCATGAAGGAGACAGGCAGTGCTGGCAAAAGGAGGAAAATGAAATTTTCTGATAAGGAGTTGGAGGTGCTTACATAAGAAGGCTGCCTGCACCATGATGAACTTTTTGGACAGGCAGCAATGAGTGTCCCAGACACTAAGAAGAAAAGATTATGGCAGCAGATACAGGAGAAAATCAATGCCATAGGGGTGAGCCACCGCACCCTCAAGGAAATCTGCAAAAGGTTGTATGACCTGCGCTCCAGGACTAAGGAGAGGGTTGTGGAGTGCATGAGGGAGATGAGGGGCCCATCCACCGTTCCACCACCCACAGCCTTGGAAAGCATGGTGGAGCAGACACTGGAGCCAGAGGCCGTACAGGGCATGGGAGAACTGGACAGTTCAGCGCCTGGGACATCACAAAGTGGGTACCATGAGATATGCTTTGACACCCACAAATGCAGTATACACACTATCCCAGTACACAACAGCAGGCACCACCACACTAGCTCCATTCCAGTCTAGCAACCGCTACAATAGTGCATTATGGGCAATGTAGTACAGTAGTCCAAATATAGGAAAATGTTTATTATGAGGCATAAAACAGATGTGTGATAATGACAGTGTATCCCCTATGTCCCACAGGTCTCCCACAAGACACCCCCAGCAGCGACATAAGGCAGGGAAAGGAACATGGGCCAGACCCACTGCAGGAGGCTACCAGTGACATTGCAGGGCCCAGCAGAACACCACCAGGGTCCATTGAAGATCAAACGCAGGACTTTGGGGGTAGCAGAAATAACACCAGGGCCCAGCCCCACAGAGAGGAGCACAGAGCCAGCAGCTGGACCAGTGCACAGACACCGGTGCAAAGTTCAGTCGGTGCCCCAGGATGATTTAGGAAAAGCAGAGTTTGCAGGCATGGAGGCATTGCTCATTCAGGGTCAGCACCTCAAAAAGGACAATTAAGGTCCATCACCAGAACCCTCAATAGACTGCCGACAACAATGGCACATGGGATGGCAAATGTGGACAGTCAGTTCAACCGCATGAATCAACATCTGGGGGACTTAATACAGGCCATTCAACATTTGGTGACTGAACTTGTGGCAGACAGAGCACATGCAAGGCGCAGGGAGCGCCACACTGCTACACTCTTTGACCGACTGGCAGCATCTATTGGGCGTCTTGCCACAAATACAACATGCCTGTCAAGGATTACAGTCAGCCTCCAGGTGGAACTTGGGCACTTCGCAGGGGATGTGGCGCGAGGACTTGGCCGCACCAGCCATGAGGTGGACCTTGTGGAGAGCAGGCAGGCTGCAAGGGGCACAGGGGAGACCCCTCAGGACAGCGAGGAGGGGTCGACCATTAGTAGTGTCTGCCAGCGAGTCCTGTGTGCTACGGAGTAGCAGTGCACGGCAGGGGTCAGGGGACCCACTAGGGATGAGCCATGGTGGTCGCACTAGGAGAAGGGCCACCAGACTGTACTGTAAATAAGGCACATGAATTTAATGTGTTGTAAATGCAAATGGACAATTCCAGACTGTGACATACAGCAATATTCTTTCTTTCACATAGTTTAGAAATAAAAAGGTTTTGTTTGTTTCACTTCATAATTGGCCTATGTGTGTCTGACTTTAGTGAGTGTGGTGACGGTTGCCTCGTACCTGCCAAAGTATTAGGTTGCAATATGGTTCCGTCTCTGTCTGCCCTCATTTGCGATGCTTCTATCCCCAGGCTGTCGGTGTGGTAGCTCTTGCTCCTCATCCTCTGTGTCTGTGTCTTCAGGGGTGAGATGTAGCCCACGTCTGGTGGCAATGTTGTGTAGGATGGCACAGGCAGCAACAATCTTGCATGCTGTTTCTGGGGCATACTGGAGTGCACCTCCACTTTTGTGGAGGCATCTGAATCTTGCCTTTAACAAGCCAAAGGTCCTCTCCACAACAGTTCTGGTCCGCCAATGTGCACTGTTATATCGCCTCTCATTCTGATTGCCAGGTGTTAGGTACGGGTGAGTATCCATGGTCTCAGGGCATATGCACTGTCACCTGTTTGACAAAAAAGCCAAATTTAGCAGGGCATGAATGGTTTACACAGTGACCTGTATGTATGGCTTCAGGGCGTAGTCAGCAATACCTAATAGATATCCGTCTCCAAACTCCCCACGTTCTAGGCGTTGGTGTATCCCACTGTGTCTGAATATGTATGATTCATGTGTACTCCCTGGATAGTTAGCTACAATGTCAGTAATGACCTTATGGGCATCACATACCACCTGGATGTTTAGTGAGTGGGTACATTTCCTGTTGCGGAACACATATTCCAGATTTGCAGGAGGGCAAATTTGTATATGTGTCCCGTCCACACACCCTATTACATGGGGAAGGTTGGCAATTCTATAGAAGTCCAACTTGGTGCTGGTAATTTCTTCCTCATTCCAGGGAAGGTATATATATCTGGAGATGTGTATGAGTATGGCATCTAGGAAAGATCTGAGGAATCGTGAGAGTGCACTTTGGGATACCCCACCTGCCACAGCAATAACCCCTGATAGCTACTCGAGGCCAAGAGGTGCAGTGAGCATAGCACTTGCACATGTGTAGGGATGGCGCTGCTGCGCATTGTCTGTCGTTCAAGCAGAGGATTCAGTAGTTCAATTAATTCTAAGATTGCAACACTGCTCAGTCTATATTTGTCATATATATATCTCCTCCTCAGTTTGTTGAAATAGTGTCTGCCTGGCTCGGTATATCCTCTCCTGTCTCTGCCTCCTCCTCTTCTGCTGGGCGGCCTGGACTCTCCTCCTCCATGCTATCACGTACAGTTCAGCCATTTTGAGTCACCCAGATGCTTTCTGGGTCTCCTTTTATACTTTGGTTCTGGTTACTACCTGCTCTGAATCAGTGGTAATCTGGGTGTGCAAAATGGGCTTTTTGCGAGTAGTCGGAATTTGCGACTGGCTTTTGCATATGGTTTGCGACTCGCAGTTTGCGACTTCCTATTTGTGGGTCGCAAAATCAGTTCGCAATTGTTGCGAGTCTGTAATGGGTCGCATTGCTATTTGCATTTCGGAAATGGGATTTTTGCGTCCCATTTCGGATTTTGCGATTTCGCAAATAGCGAATCGGGCCATTTGCGACTCGCAAAACTTTGCTACATCTGGCCCTAAATGTGCTCAGTATCCGTGCCCCTGCTAAATTTAATAACTGGCAAAAATACATTAACGGAACTTGAGAACAGCTCAATGAATGGGTCCTGAACTGAACAGTTAACACATCGCTTTCACATCCTGGCGGGTGGTTATTGTGGCCAGTGGACACAAATGGTTGTCGTAGCCGTTTTGTAAACTCCACAGAGAGGGGGTCATTCTAACCCTGGCGGTCCAAGACCGCCAGGGCTAAAATGACGGGGGCACCGCCAACAGGCTGGCGGTGCCCTGCTGGGCATTCTGACCGCGGCGGTTCGGCCGCGGTCAGAAGTGGAAAACCAGCGGTCTCCCGCCGGTTTTCCGCTGCCCAAATGAATCCTCCATGGCGGCGCAGCAAGCTGCGCCGCCATGGAGGATTCTGACACCCCATACCACCATCCTGTTCCTGGCGGTTCTCCCGCCAGTAACAGGATGGCGGTATGGGGTGTCGCGGGGCCACTTGGGGCCCCTGCAGTGCCCATGCCAATGGCATGGGCACTGCAGGGGCCCCCGTAAGAGGGCCCCAAAAACAATTTCAGTGTCTGCTTTGCAGACACTGAAATTCGCGACTGGTGCAACTGCACCCGTCGCACCTTCCCACTCCGCCGGCTCAATTCTGAGCCGGCGTCCTCGTGGGAAGGGTGTTTTGCACTGGGCTGGCGGGCGGCCTTTTGGCGGTCGCCCGCCAGCCCATTGCCAAACCCAAAATACCCTCAGCGGTCTTTCGACCGCGGAGCGATATTTTGGAGGAGAAACTCTGGCGGGCGGCCTCCGCCGTCCGCCAGGGTGAGAATCACCCCCAGAGTTTTAGAACTAGTAGACTAGACCCTTGCTATGTGTCATCAGAACATTCGGGTATAGTAACAATGTACACTGTAGGAAAATTATACCAGCAATGGTTAAAAGGTTCCTCACTAGATGCTGTTAAAAAATACCTCAGTCTCCTATCAAACAACAAATACTTGCAGGATTTCCTGTTAGGCCCCAGAAGGCAAAGTAAATGCAATTCGTAATGAAATTTGGAAACTTTCCCAACAATAAGCTGCTGCCCCGTTAAGGCAAATAGTTCAGGAGAATTTCCAGAAAGCATTAGTCTTTGTAGATAATGGGATTACCACCTTGTCTAGCCGCATATGCACTTTAAATAATATTGTTTCATCTGCACTAGACATTGAACAAATTGACTAGTCATTCTACAACATGGACAGAGTCAGATTAGGTCCATTATGCAGTTAGGTTAGACACTGCATACATTGAAGTCTGGTTGTGTTCCCTGGCAAATTGTTAGTGCAAGGGACATCTTTTTAGCATTTAATCTGATGTAACAGCAACAAATACTGGCTAAGAAAGAAGCAACCTATGTTAGGCTAAACATAAAAAAGTTATAAAAGTTGCCTTTTACTGTGGCTGAAATACCATCAAATGAATTGTTAACACATGGGGTTATCAATCTGCCTATTTCAACTCTGCAATTCACATCTTGTTTCAAACACATTCCAGTGGGTAGATAGGAAAGGCTATAGCTGACTGGAAACGGATTAGGCTGACAGTAGTCACATGATGTGGGATCAAACTCAGTTCCCCACAATTCAGGTGATACAGCAGCCACATTGGTACAATGAGAGCCAACGCAACATTCTTGTGTGGCTCATTTCCAATAAAACTTCCACTCTAGACAAATGCAAATTCCTTTACTGGGTCTGCCATCTATCTGTGGGGTATAGGGTAAGAGAGCAGGTCTGGCTGGCATTCCTTTCTGTCCTGCTTAATTCAAAGCCCTGATTGATTTACCCAGGCCCCTTCCTCGACTGGCCTCTGCAGCTACAAACCTCCCCCATCAGATAATGTCTTCTCGATGCAGACCACTTATCTTCTCATTAAAGCAGCCTGGATAATCCATTTAAAGATGACCAATCAGGAAAGGCCACTAGCAGGCTGGAATTTGGCTTACAGAAAGGGAAGTCTTATATCTGTATTCGTTATGATAAATTCAACAGCGGCAAGTTGTTGGATTTATCATTACCAATCTTTTGAGTCCTTTCATGACACATTTAGCTCCTTCCTATCAATACTTATGGAAAATATTCTCATGTTATCCTATGGAGCGAAGGGTCTATATACAGATAAAATTAAAGGTGCAGTTTTTCCCTCACCAGGGCATATAAAACATCTATTATAATGTCCCAGCCTATAGTTATGCACCGCACCCTGGGCATGTAGGGGAGTCCTTAGGGATGACTTATATGAAAAAATAAAGTAGATTATCACTTTGGAAGTACCTTTAATTCCAAAGTCGAATTTGCACACAATTTACTTTTTAAAGACAGTCTGCAAGGCAGGGCTGCCTTTAAAAATGACAGCAGGCTGCACAGCAGCACACACTCTAATGCAGGAAATCTACTGGGCCTCTAAACTTCCCTGCCCTACTATATACTAGGGACTTAAAGGTAGCTTGAATATTCCTTGCCCTATTATCTACTAGCGACTTACAGGAGTCAGCCATTGTGAATTGTAATTGTACCACTTTGCCATGTATCTTTTATTCAGAGCACTGACCCTGGGCCTGGTTAGCAGAGCCCAGTGCACAACCAGGGTCCGTTACCACCAGTTTCAGTCAAACACATAGGGATGAACATGCTAAAAGTATAATTTTCTCACATAGGAAGGCACTGGGTACCAGCAAGGCATCTTCAGGGGTAGTCCACTTGCTCACCTGGCATAAAGAAACACCCTTCAGACAAGTTTATGTCTGATGAGCAATTGTGTAAGGTATTTATGTGGCAACAACATTCAACCTTTGAAATGGTAATATACTGCATGTGCATGCAAACACCCATAGAAGGTCTGCATACACGGCTGATCTGAACAGGAGGCCTATTCTGCGTAAACCCTCCCACTCCAGCAGGAATTAAACCAGGAGTAATACAGAGGTGAAAAGAAGCGCAGACTCCCAATCAATTTCCCGAGCACAGAGTTCCGTTGCTCCAACTCCCAGTAGCAGTAGCCCCAATACTTGTTCATGGCCAGTCCACTGCCATTAGGAGTGAGGAGGAGAGAGGAAATTAAGGAGTGTATTATGTTGGATGTAGCATTGAAATGATTCTACACTTACTGAGGAAACATGTTTTCTTGCATAACAATTATGTTAGACCTACCTGGTCAATGTGGATGCTGGCTCAATGATTGTGCTGTGCAGTCATTTCACTTAGGGGCATATTTATACTTTTGACACTAGACCAGTCTAGCGTTAAAATATTGGAGTTATATTGATTTTTTGGCTGTGTGAACCCACCTTGTGTCAATTAAATGCAAGGTAGGCGTTACCATAAAAAAAAATTGTGCTAAGCCCTTAGTGCGCCATATTTATCCCCCTGTGCAAAAATCATGCACAGATGGGAGGTGGACCCAAATAATGATGCTAAGCTTGCTTAATGTCATTATTTAACGCCTGAGTCAGACCAGGTATTAAGGTACCTGTAGACCCATTTCCATGGCCAAACACCATGGAATGGGCCCACAGATGCCCACCCCAAGCCCCAGGAACACCCACACCAGAAGGGCACCATAGGATGGAGCACCCCATCCCAGGTGAGTAAGGTAAGTACGTTTGCATATTTGATTACGTGGGGGCCCCTGCCTGGCACTGGGTGAAATGGCCATGCCTTGGTGACACTAGTCTCCTGTGCTGGCCATTGCGGTTGTGGACATGCTTACTGTCTTTACTAAGACTGTAGTCATTTTTGGGAGGTTGTGCTCCAGGAAATGATGCTGGGCTGGTTACCGGTGTTATTTTTGCCGTTGACCAGCCTACCATCATTTTCTGTCGCACAACCTCCTTTTCCCATACAGGCACCCCCAACCGGCTAATGTCTTTTTTTTTTAGGCTAGCCCAAGCTTAGTGCTTGCTTGCTCCATTGCTTAAATATGGCACCCAGCTGGCGCTGTAGAGTGGTACAGGCCGGCGCTAAACATTTTGATGCAAAAGTGCGTTATTGTTTTGTGCAGTCAGTGTCAATGAACAGGCTTTAAATACTAGAGAAATGTGGATTCTCAAATGGCAGTGGTGCTTTATGCAAGAGGTTATCATGGATTCCTCAATTACAATGGTGCTTTGAGTACTATGCTTTATGGGATCTGGCATGACAATGAAATGTACATACCTTCACCGTGTGAGTTCCGTCATGACAGTGTTGGTTAATGTACATGGGTAGTGCAGCAACAGGCTTGGTAAATGCTTCCTTGACATACTTTGGCAGTGTGTCTGCAAGCATTATGGAAGTACCAGTTACTTAATTGCTACCACTAATTTGCAAGCAATGTTCTTTTATCACAAGTAAGAGGCCGCAGTCCTAGCACTGGCTGTCATTTGTCATAGTGAGTTGTCTCCTGTCACAGTAAGCAGCACTAATTAAGTTTCAGCATCAGTGATGACACCTGACAAGTTTTCATATTAGGTAGCACTGTGAGGTAGTTGAGCATAACCTCTGGCAGTTTGGGATATTTATTATCATATAATCAACAATATATTTTTGATTGGCTGTTACGTGGCACGTACAGTGTGCAGCATTATGCACTGCCAAAACATTAAAACTGGTAGCATTCTTCTTGGCACATGATTCTCCACTGCCATGAATAGGTGAACTCGTTGCCTGTTTTGTATCCAGCATTTTAGTTCTGGGCCAGAAACAACTTTAGGCTGGTTGATCTCCCTAGCATTGACTATAACATGTGCCCAACTTAGAGCCACTTCATCGGCAGAGTAGTCCAATCATTCCTCCTAAGAAGCTCCTCCACTGCAATGCATAAAGAGTGAAGCATCCATGCATTGCAGTGGAGGGCCCATTTGTCCAGCTCTAGATTCACTGATGTCTTCTGTTTGCACTTGGCTATCACAATGTCCTGTTTTTCTCTCCCGTTAAATGACTACTTAAGGATAGAGATGGGGCATGCTGAGCAACAGCTTCAGAGCTTGTAGCCACTCTTAATGGGCTACAGGTAGTGCCAAGAGCAGCACTGCTTCAGAAGCAGAAAATTAGGGTGGAGCACACATAACTGGGTAGTTTACAAGGAAAGCACTAGTTTGCAGACAAAAAATCTTTAATAGCACTTATTGCTTTGATTAAAAAAACTGAGTAGTTTCTGTACCTGTTCTTTGAATGTTCGATGATCTGTGTGGTCTTTTCATGAACTAGCAAGTTAAAAACCGTAATTGTAATCTATAATCTCAACATACATTTCCCTTCATTTTTCATGGTTAGTGCTACATGAGAGGTATCTACTAGCTATTGCTGGGTTCCTAAAAAGCTAAGCTCCACAGTCTTAGCCACTCCAGCTTCATCATAAGTCTTCTATAAAATCCTTCATTTACAACATCAATCTCACTCCTCACAGTATAACTCACCCACTCACTGCTTCATATATTCAGCCATGTTCAACATTAAATGCACTCCCCCCCACCACGGGTTAGCCATTTGCATCTTAGACTTGGTCTGATTTATATTTTCTGAGGCTATCCAATATTTCTTACTTCTCTCACAGTATCAACTTATGTTTGCATGAGCATTCATATTTGTTATCTGCTGTGTGCAGGTTTGGGGTACCTCTAAGTATGCTCCCCAACCTGTGCATCTACATATATAATATTGCATACATCAATTACAGCAAAATAAGACTTTCACTAAAAATAATCCAGGAGGATCGGCTTTGTCAGTGCTTTTTGTATCATTCAACATACATTCAGGGCAACAAATAACACATTCATCCAGACTAGATGTATTGGTGTTGCCAATATTTGCTTCTGTTGTGCAACTTCTTTATAGAGACATACATCATTTTCTGATTTGGGAAAACTGAACTCTTGCAGAGCATGATGTACTACAATATTTAATAGTCACCCTTTAGGACTGCCTATAAATCCTGTATTTTTTGCCAATGTATTTGAAAAAGCTAGACTGCAAAATGGACACCCTGCGCCCATATTGTGATGAAAAAAAACAGGTTCCCTGGAGCTTCACTTTGGTGGGTGGCAAAATCTTAGCACAGACTTGCCTATTCGTGGTCGTGAAGAGCCCAAAACCTCAGGATTTCTTCTTTTTTTGGAGAGGAGCTCAACTGATGTCCCGCTAAGAGTCAAGGACCTGAGGGACGCCTCTTGGGTTTCAGAAACTGATTCCAGCAAAGGCTAGCAGGCCTGAGGCAGATCCAGTTACTGGTCTAGTTGCTGGTCCAGGCAGCAGGTCAGATGGGGAATTGCAGGGAGCCTCTGGAGATTGTACATCCCTGAAGCTCAGAAAAGCTGTTCCATGCAGTCGCTACAGCCTGGGATGAAGGGTGCAGGTCCAGTCTTCCTTCACATCAAGTGGGGTAGCAGGTGGCACAGTGGCGGAGAAGCAAGGCAGCAAAGTAGCAGTCCCTCTGGCAGCAAAGTAGCACACCATTTATTCTTTTGTAGTTTCCATAGCTCCAGGTGTATTGAAAAGTTGAGTCTGCTGCCCCTTTATTTATACCTGGTGCCTAATTTGAAGTAGGCGATGGTTCTGGAGGTTTCCACCTTCAGAGGTGTTTTGAATTTCCTACCTCCCTAGCCCCTGGTTGTCTGGGGTCACAAAAGGCTAGTGTCAAAACCCTTTGTAAGTGTGCCATGCAGAGCATTTGTGATGTGCAAGTATGGTAGTTAACAGTTCCTCCCTCTCATCAAGTTGGAGATGGCCCATTCTGCCAATGTCTAACGCTCCCTGTGTATCACTGTCTGGAAGCAATAAGCAAAGACCAGCTGCCAACTACACCTAGTCATGAGACCCAGGACACAGGCTGCAGGAACCAAAGAGGTAGAGAAGAATGTTGTGTAGCCATTTTAGTTATAGCTCCATGCACGTTAGTTTAACACACTAGGCCGCTGTGCACTTTGACATAGATATATTTTATTCGGCTTTGCATTGTTATTTTTAAAATAACCAGTTTTACGGTCTTGTTTTATTTTCATCTATCTAACTATTTTTGCTTAGCCTAGCACTGTGTTCTCAAACAAGACATTCTTGATCACTTTGTGCTTCAGTCAAGGCTCCAGTTTGGTACATTGCCGGTGAACGTGGAGGAAGTTTAATCTCCAACATTAGTAGAAAATACACATCCTTACTTAGGGACATTTTCTTAGAACATCAGCTGTGTTATTATAAAAACACTTCCTAGTCCCATTACATGTTAAGAGGGAGATTCCAGCCAGGGAACCACAACTGTAAGCTGATTGCTGAATGCTTTGCTGCAGATGCTAACTCAGACTACAGGCCTTGGCTCAGGTATGAGGGTCGATGTCCTCCCGGGGAAACCTGAAAGGCAGAATTAGACCTTAACATGCTGTGCTCAGATTATGATTTAGAAAGGAAATAGTCTTTAAATTCTCGTGATTATATGAGGGTGTTATTCTTGTGTTTCCCTCTCCCAGTCACCATTTTAATATTGTCATGTTGTGTCGTCCTGGTTATTGCAGCTCACGCTTTGCTATCTAAGATGCCTGTCTGTTTTTCATTTATGTATGAGACCGAATTGTGAAGTAGAGAACCAGATGCGACCTGAGTGACCACGACTTCCCTGAGAAGCCTAATATAACATGCGCTTGGCTGCCTATTCATCCCTATCTTTCGGTAGAGATGAGGCACTGCTAGTTAGCCGGAGCAAAACCCGGATTTAGAGCAACAGGTGTCACCCATAGTGGGTCAGACTCAGTCTCCCACCCCGTGGACGATCTTGCTACTCAAAATCCAGTAGTCTCATTAGAATAATGAGAGCCTACGCAACAAGAAAATGCCAACTTTCCGAAAGTAGCATTTTCAAAATTGTGGTTTAAAATTCGACTTTCCATTAAAGAGGGTTTAAAATCACAATTCTTCAGACACCAAACTAGACATTCTTACTTCCTCTCAATTGAAAGTTAGCACTTATTAAATGCAATACGTTAACCTGGTGATATTGGAGAACCAGGCCTTGCAGTAGGGAAAAAGGATTTTTGAAGGTTTTCATTACCAGGATATGTAAACGTACTTGTCCAACTAGTTAAATACACTGCACCCTGCTATATGGGCTATTTAGGGCCTACTCTAGGGGTGCCATATGTGTAAAAAAGGGAGGTTTAAGCTTGGCAAAAGGTTTATTTTGCCAGGTCAAAATGGCAGTTTAAAACTGCATACACAGCCTGCATTGGCAGGCCTGAGATATGTTTAAAGGGCTACGTAATTTGGTGGCAGAATGAGTGATGCAAGTCCACTAGTGATATTTAATTTACAGGCATATCTAGTATCACTTCACTGGAGGCTTTTAAGTAAAATAAATGTGGCAATTTGGTTTAAGCCGATTTCACCATGTTTAAAGAAGAGACCACTCACACCTTGGCACTTGTTATCAGTGGTAAAGTGTCCAGAGTTCTAAGGTCAACAAAATGAGATCAGTAAAAAATAAAGGAGTAACACAAATGCTTGGGGGAAGACCACCCTAAGGCAGATATATCTAACAATTAGTGTTTGGAAAGTGTGCCAGGTGGGTTAAATCATTTGTGTATCTTAGCTAAAAAGTCAATTGTTGATTTGCTTATACATTTGACCATTTAGGCGCATTTGATGAATATATCAAATTTCTGAGATTTTGTTTTGTGTTTTCAGATTCGTGCACATTATTTAAGGGACAGGCCAGTTAAAATAGTAGGGCAATAAGTATTATAGACTTCTTTTCACATTTTTAGGTTTGTGCAGGTGCCTCAAAGGAGACACAATTAAAAAGTTGAAAGAATGCATTCATTTACTAATAACATTCCCGCTGTGTGACAAAGCTGCACAGAATTTGACAGAGCTTGGAAGGCTTGTTTTCCTACTGGTATGATAAGTTTTAAGCCAGTCCATTAGGTGATCCAAATTTAAATAGGCAATAATGTTTTCATGTACTTATAAGTTAAGTGCTGTTTGATGAATCTGTATTAAATGTAAGAGGCATTTAGTTAGTAAGATCGAGTGTGGGTAAAACAGGGTTCTTTCAGATCCAAATGAGACAAAATAGTATGAAGGGCAAAACATATTTAATTAACTGATAACTTTGGCAGAGCATTTGGCAGAGACTTAGCGTATTTAGGTCCAGATTTACAAAAAAGTAATGCATCACTACTGATGCACCACTTTTCTTGCGTCTCCCTTGCCCCACTTAATGACACCATGTGTGCACCATGGCGGTTGTTAGAACAAAAGCCTAAACATTTTTTATGTTATTGTGTCGCTTTGCTACACTAGCGTCAAAAATGTTGATGCGAGTGTAGCAAAGTGCAAGGAGGACCATTGATTTCGATGGGTGCGTCATTTTAACACCTGCTCTAAGCAGGCATTAAAAAGGACACCAAAAATGGTACAGTGAAATCTTGCACCATTTCTGCGGGCCTCCTCACAACAGAACGGCCCCCTTGCATACATTATGCCTGATGCATGCATAATGTGGGGCAAGAGGTCGCAAAGTGGTGCAATACTTACATTGTGCCACTTTGTAAATATTGCGTGGCGAAAATTGCCTCCTTGTGCCACATTAGCTTAAAAAATGACGCTAATGTGGCTCAAGGAGGTGCTATGGCCTTGAAAATGTGGCCCTTTGTCTACTCTTCATCTTCTTACTTTCATGCAGATCCATTAGGAACTCCATTTCAAGGGAGATTAAAAGAAGTGTTCATTTGCCAATACATTTGGCACCTTTTGATCAGTATTACAAAAGCAGGCATACATTTGAAAATATATAGCGTTCATTTGATTATGCTAAGTTTTGAGCTGATTAACGAGAGAGGGAAGAAATCAGGAAGGGAAACAAAACGTTTATTCACTGACAACTCTAGTGCTGCATGATGAAGCAGCCTGAAATTCGGCAGAGGGTTAGCAAATGAAGGCCTGCACAAGTCCAGGAAGGCCCTGTGATCAGCGAACAACACAGCTAAAGGCATAATGCAGTGGTAGAGGTCTTTAGAGCAAACACTTCCTTAATAGTGCTAGTCAAAAATGTTTTGAGATCTGGTCCTGTATTTTCTCCTGCACAAAAACAACATTATCAATTTTGTAGCACAACTGCATTGAAACATGATTGTGCACTTGATGCCTGACTATACAAACACCACAATCTGAGAAGAAAGCATAACACGATTACGAAGCATGATCAATATACATTGTATGAATGGTTATGTCCACATTTTGCTGTTTGGCTATTTATTTGTCTCAGCCTTCTAGCAGGCTAACTATCCCATGGGCGTGGATCCTAATATTAAGAAAAACATGGCTCCATTTGCCTTAAACTCTTTCCATATTTACCAGTTGGTGCATTTTTTCTGTTTTGCAATATCTAGAAGGCCCCATTTTGTAGCAAAATATACAGTAATATTCTCAGTCTCATACACAACCCTTTTTCAGCTTTCTGTCTATGCAACATTGTTGTTTGTAATGTATTTCTGTTCTATGATGATGGTAGCATCATGGAATAGAACAATGTTTTCTTAGCATCCTTTTCAGAATGAAAGGTATAACACACATGTAATCAACAAAGGTTATGAATATGAGAAACAGGTTGTAGGAAATTGGGTTATTATTTGAGGGGTTAAGAACCCCAATCAAGTAATAAACACAGTCCTTGTCCGGTGAACAACGAAAGTCATTAAATAAACCTGTGCTTAACTTTTTGGTAGATAGGCACAAAAGCATTCAGGCTTTACCTAGAGGCAATATGTAAAATATTTATGCAGCACTCAATCAATAGTACAGTGAAAACACCACACAAGAAAAATCCAAAATCCAAAATCAATTCCGACAAATATAGTAAATTTAAATAAATACAACACCAAAACTACTAAAGTCCAATCAGTACAACAAGACATATGAATTTTTTAAAAGGTTTAGGTGAAAACAGCACTAGAAAGCACAAAGTGCCACTCATGGTTCTGTGATCATTCTGGGCTGGGGTAAAGTCACAAGTTTAAGCTGACCGCAATGGAGTGCAGGTTGGATATAAGGACCAGAAGTGTTACTTTCTCAAATCTGTGCAAAGAGCTGCCGTTCACATTGGCGGGGACTGAGAGGAGGTCACTGTCAGGGCAAGGAGCATGCAGGGTGTTGTGGACAGTCACTGTTTTAACAAGAGCAGACCTGGTGTCTGGTTCCTTCGTGTGTGCTGCAGGCAGGGCTTTTTGAATTGTAAGTTGTACCTATGTCTGGAAAGAACACACAACCCAGAGCAGGAGAGCCATTGGCAGTCATGTGACCCTGGCAAGTGGCAGAAATTCGCATTTGCTTTAGGCAGAAAAATGCCAACTTTCTAAAAGTGGCATTTTTAGAATAGTAACTTACATCTGTCTTTACCTTTGAAGAGGATTTTTAATTATTCATTTGAGTGGAAACAGCATTTCTCTAACTGGTCCCAAACGGATGTTATCAATTATTAAGTGTAATAAGGCAGCCCAGTGTTAGTCTATGGGTGAGATAGTCTTGCTGCAGTGAAAAATTAGTTTAGGAACTGTTTACTGTCAGGACATGTAAAATTTTAACACATATATTCTACTTTTTAAATACCATGCTCACTGCAATTTGAGCCTTTGGGGCCTACCTTAGAGGTGAAATAGCCTTTTAAAACTACACTACAGGCTGCAGTGACAGGCTTCAGACATGTTTTACAGTCCTACTTTAAAGAGTGGCACAATAGTGCTGCAACCACCAGTGCCATTTAAATTACAGGCCCTGGGTACGTGCAGTACCATATACTAGGGGCTGATAAGTAAATTAAATATACCAAGCAGCTGTAGGCCAATTGTACCTTGTTTTAGGGAGAGAGCACAGCACTTTACCTCTGGCTAGCTGGGGTCAAGTGCACTGAGTCCTAATGCCAACATAATGAGTTCTGAAACAATATCAGGTGAAGGCAAAAAGTTTAGGAGGTCAGGTCTAGAACAGGACCATGACTTTTGTACCTATTTCTTTTTATACCTTGTATAAAATCTTTTTGGAGGGGCTAAATATTTTATTGGGTTTTTCAAGTGTATAATAAGAGATATAAATCTCAACACATATGTTTAACACCTGTCATGAATCTAGTTGCCATACACGGTGCAGAACGTGTAAATACAAGAAGGAGATAGGGTCTGCAGATTGAGCCTAATATATGTGCCACCTTGCTCCTAGCAGTATGATCATCTACATTATACATTGTCACTGTCTAGCGGGAGTGGTGGAATCATGATAATTAGTTTTAGATAGCAGTATTAGTTATTTCAGTGGTCAAATATTGAGAAGTGCCTTTTTTTTTTTATGAACAATCCTAGTGGGTAACCATGATGACATAATTGAAAGTAATGTGCATCTTTTGAGGCCAGTGACTCCTTGTAGAGTCTGACACATCATTAGGTCTGTCACAATATGGATAGTTTGAATTAGTGGTGAAAGTATGTGTATCTGCAATTTTGAAGGCAAGGGCCCCAGATGTTTTTCAGGATATGTAGTTTATTGTTTTATCTGTAGATTAATCATGTTGACAATGTTGTTAAGGCCATAGACAAAACTTCATGGACAAGTGGTAAGTTTGACTTCCTGCACCAAAAAATATACTGCTCATCAATCATTTAATACGAATGTTTATTATCACAATTGCCTGTGTCATGTAGAATCACCAACTCTGGGGAAGGAATATATGTAGGAGAATCATCTTCATTTTTTAGCAGGTTTCAAAGTAGTCTGGTTGCAGAATTCTATATTGTCAGTATAGCTGGGTTAGCTTTTTTCTGTTTCAATTGTGGGGCTAGTACTGTCCCAGCCTTCACACTGTGTTGATAATGCCTTTCTTTGATATGATGAAGAGCGTTTTCTGCAATGGAAGAGAAAAGATTGTATAGCTCACATTTCTTCTTTGTTAGTGCTCTTGGGTTTCTTTCTGATAGGGAGGTATTTTATATTCTTTAAAGCAGTGGTTGCCAACCTTTTGATTCCTAAGGACACCCACTGAATCACTACTGGATGCCAGGGACCCCTACGCAATTTGCACAATTTAAGTTTCAAACATTAAAACGGTAATTCACAAAAATACACAAACAAGTACACACCAAACATATATTAAAATTACTAAAGATATCATTATTTTATATTGAAAATGATGCAAAAATAGAAATGTTTTAATGGGAATGTTAGCGCTGCATCTCATCAACTAACGTCAATGTTTGGTTTTATTTAGGAAAGCTGAATCCCCAGGTCCGACTCTAAATTCCCCAAGCAGTTTCTGAGAAAGCTTTTACACATAAATATGTGGTGGGAAAAGGAAGGAAAACCATAAGGGCCTCTTATCTCTCCATAGCCACTCGGTCACATGTAATTAATTTGTTTTATAGCACCTCTCACACTAGTGTAGGGTGTTTGAGCTCTTTATAGGGGACTGCAAGGTGTATATTCACCTGTCATCCATACTGGTAGGCATTTTCTAAGAGTGGTTGGTCTGGAGAAGCACAAACTCAGGATTCAGAACATAACATAGTTAGCAGCAGAAGGATAATAAAAGACTGGGAAAAAAGGATAACTTTCTAAGTTGTGCCATGCAATTTGCATGCAGCTCTTTGATGACAGTTCATAGCTTACTGTGCTAGATTACGATTATAACTTAAAGAACTGCAGAGTAACAAAATAGTCTCTGTGACAAAAGCAGTATCCCACTGTAATATGCATGTAAAATACTGTTCTTTGCATGATACTGGCATATTAACCAACTGTGCTACCTTAGATTAGTCAAAACTGAAATTGGCAAAACTCTCATCTCTCTCCAGCAGGTACATTAATCATCAGTTATCTTGACACTTTTATTTTTCTGTGAAAACTCCTGGATGCACATGGAACTTTGCCTAATCGTTTCAAACTGCTGCACAAATTAAGTAATAAATATAAAAAACATGCAGTGAGAGGCCCTAGCTCGAAAAGTGCCTTCCTGCCAGCCCAAGCCTGCGGATCCCCTGGGAATGTGTCACTAACCCCTGGGGGTCGTGGACCACAGGTTGGGATCCACTGCTCTAGAGTAATCAATTGCTTTTAAAATGCCTTGGGTGCAGACAGTGAATCTGTCATCATTAGACAGCATATGTAAGATGATTCTGTCTTACACAGGGTCTAAAAAGAGTTGAAGGGATATTTATTAGGATTGAAATAGACCTAGCATTTATTTTGTAGCTTCTAATTTTCTTCTGAGACCCTGTAGTGTACTATGTTCTTTCTACAGTCCTTAGGCTTAGGTGACTTGTAAATCCAGCAAAAGACTGAACAGCAGATGTTATGAAATTATTCCATCACAATACTGCAATTATAGACTAGAGAATGCCTGCTCCCCTTTAATAGAATGCCGTCTATTCTGGTTTCGTTTGCGTGAGTGCATGAGAGAGATGTATATTCTCTGTTTGTTGGATGATACAGACTCCAGTGGTCCAAAAGCGAATGATTGGACATCAGGTCTTTGAGTAAGCTTTAGCCACTCATGTTTAAGAGATCTTTGTGTCCTGATTAGTCGAGTACATGATTAATTGTTACATTCCAGTCTCCTCTTATTATAAACTTTGAGTGCCCACATTCAATGAGTAGTCTGTTTAGCTTAGAAAGAAACACCCTATAGCTCTACATCAGGCTTTTTTGTTGCCAAATATGTTAGAAGCTTATTGCATTTAATATGGCCTGTGAGGCCTTTTGACTTTTAAATTGGCATGAGAGGCCTTTTGCATGCTGAGTCCAGAGTGAGAGGGCTCTTTTGCATGACATATTTCACGTGGGGTTGCAGTTATCTGTATATCAGGGAATAATGCCGCTCACCATGGAGTGTAGGTATCTATGCTAGTCAGTTGGCTGCGATGGCCAAAAATGCTCACCAAATTCTTAAGGAGGAGATATCAATCTACAGTATGTTCACTCTAACTAAGTTGTGGTAATTGTAACATGTTGAAGAGTGTCATGGACTTTAAAGATGCATGCCTCAATCGTATTGACTATGCCACCAGCTCTTCTCCTGCATTACTCACATGAATGGGATGGGATGAAGAAAAAAAGCTCAGGCTTTGAAAAGTGATCTCGATTTTTTCTCTGTCGTCTTGGGGGATCTCTTTTATATCATGGTCCCTGGTGGAGTATCTGTGATATGGGAGTATGGTCTCCAACATTTAACATAAGGATCAGTTTCAGTGGAAGATGCATTGGACATCCAGATTCCACCTGTGATCAGGAGCCATGTGAGTTCTCCAACATGGTGACAACAGAGGAGTCTAATCTCACTAAGGTTAGCACACTAGGAGGGCAGCCTCTCAACACTGGCTAAAAGAACAGCTGGGAAAATATGAGGTGCAGGCTACTGGAGGAGTGGCCTGGAGAAGGAGATGTGGGGTGAGCACCGGACCGAGAGTGGCAGCAGGAGTACTGAGAACGAGGAAAATGGACAGCTCAGCAATGAGGAGGAACCAATAGACAAGCATGAGCCAATGGAACCCAAAAGAAGGGGAGGTGAGGAAAATCACAGTGGGACCACCGAGGTCCACAATGCTGTAGAAGCTGATGTGGAAACATAAGGGGAGGAAGAAGAGCAAAAACACCTCCTCTGAGGCCTGATGGACCCTGTCTGCTGTGGCCGTTATGCATGGGGGAGGCCTCCTGCAAGTGAAGGGGTGCTCTTAAATGGTGTGTGGAGAGGAGGACAGAGAAAATCACCTTCCCTGAGGCACACTATGACACTGCAGTGCATTGGAAGGGAGAGACGAAAAGACGGGTTTAAAAATACCTACATCCTGACATCCACTCCCTGACTTTGCTTGTTATTACACATCACAGAGCAGAGGAGAGACACCTGTGTGCCACTGATGACAGGAAATGTCTGAGGTAAATGAAAGCCAAACAGTGTTTCTTTTTTGTTCTTCTTTGTTTTTTGTTTTTTTTCTCTTTTGTCACTTCTTTAATATATAACTGTTGAGATCACTTGGTGTTGAGTTGTGAGTACACCCAGTTACCGTGGTATCAAAAGAGGGAGTTACCTACCGTTGCGTGTTAGTCATGACTCAGCCCACAACTATGGAGGATGTGATTAAGCAGTTGGCTGAAGGAGAGAGTCTGCTCCAGTTGGTGGTGGAGCAGAAGGCACAGGTGGAGCAACAGGTCAAAGTAAATTTATGAAATGCCCTATGTTAGAAATGGGGGCCCAAATTTATACTTTTTTAGTGCCGCATTTGCATCATTTTTTGACACAAAAGGGGCACAATCTTGCAAAATACAATTGTATTTTGTAAGTTTGCGCTGTTTTTTGCATCAAAAAGTGGCGCAAATGCGACGCTAAAAAAGTATAAATATGGGCCAGGGTCTCTAGTTGGCAGAGGTTTTCACCTTTGTCCAAATACGGACCACAATCCTAGTCAGGGTAAGTCACACACAATCCAAATTATCTTGTGCCCACCCTCTGGTAGCATGGCACTGAGCAGTCAGGCTTAACTAAGAAGGCAATGTGTAAAGTAATTGTGCAATAAGTCATACAGTAACAGAGTGAAAACACCACAAAAATATACCACACATATTTAGAAAACTATAAGATATTGATCTGGTTAAATTAAGGTCAAAACGATAAAGATTCAATAAGCACAAGTTGAGATATCACTTTTGCAAGATTAAAAAGAGTCTTACATCTTAGAAATCAACAGTTGTCTCTTGGTTTCACAAGGTTCCTGGTTTGCATCAAAAATAACACTCAGGGAGACTGCAGAGGAGGAGAAACGTGGAAAAATAGGGTGTGCATTGGAATTTCTGGCATGGCACAGATGATGCATTGTTTCTGCAAGGGGCTTCGCGTCAATTTCCGGCGTGCAGTCTTGGGGCCAGATTTATACTTTTTGACGCAATACTGCGCTAATGCAGTTTTGCCTCAAAAGGTTTAGCGCTGTCTAGCGCCATTTCTTAATGCCACCCATGCCTCATATTTATACTTTGACGCTGGGTGGTGCTAAAAATAGATTAGAGTCATTTTTCCTAACGCTAACCATTGCGCCTTGTCATAAGGCAAAATGATGGTAACAAAGGAAATATGACTCTAATTCAGTTTACGACAAGTAAACACATCGCGAAACTGAAATGCGCCATTTTTGCCAGCAATAGCGTCAAAAATCAATGCAAATGGAGCAAACAGCCCAAAGGAAAGGCAATATGAATCCACAAAGCCAGGACAGACCCCCGGGAGACGCCAGACAACCAGGAACCAGCCAGGAGGACACAGACAAGACCAGGGGGAAGACACGAAGAAGAGGAAGTGTCGCTTCAGTGCAGAGGAGCATGAAATACTGGTGAGAGAGGTGACGGAGCACCAGCATCAACTCTTCATCACCTGTAAATTGCCAATTGGAACGAGGGAGGCGATTTGGCAACAGATTGTGGACAAGATTAACAGTATGGTAGAGGTCAGTAGAACTGTCGCTGAGTACAAGAAATGCTGGCATAACCGAAAGCGGAGGACAAAGGAGAAAATGGCAAGGAACAGGAAGGCATCACTGCAGACCAGAGGTGGGAGTCCAGCATCACAAGAGGACCTGGACAAGATGGAGGTGATGGTTGCAGCCGTCATCCAGGAGGAAGTCGGCACTGGTATCGCAGGACAGCTCAGACTACCAGGAAAAAACACATATGCAGGGTAAGTTTCATGGGGGACCAAAATGCCAAAATTTCAAGTGCAAGAAGGGGGAGGCACATACCTACTACATAATGCATGTCAGCCCTGCAAATCAGGCAGTGGAAAAGGGAAAGAGGAAGAGCATGGGACTCCAAGCACTGCCCATGCCAGGTGCATGGGCTGTGCAGGGCATCCAGGAGCACAGCACAATACAATACCATGGCCATAGACTCAATAACCATCAGGCACTGTCACATACATAATTATGTACACAGCAGTAATCTCATACCCATGCTGGCCATCCCTGGGTTTACCCCTGTGCTTGTGTCACATTAGCTGCAATGCCACCATGCAACATCTCAGGTATCATAGTGCAAAAACAACTGCATTGAGGGGGAGGTCATATGTGTGTAGGAAGGCAAACACACCTGCACAGTCACTGGAGGAAACAGAACTCTGCCAGGTCCATCAGTGCAATGCAATGTAGCACACATACGCAAACATCAACATGAGAAACTACCAATGGTAACACATGCATTGTCTCATGGAAATGCCATGTATGGTGTGGAGCTAGGTCTCAGCACTGCATAGGTCTATGTAAAAAATGAAAGACTGGGACAGGGCCTTATTGTCCTGTGTGGTGCTGTGGCATCAGCACACCAACATTCCTTGCAAGGCCTCACCATGCAAATGGAAGCAGAGGGAGGACTAATGGGGACACAAAGGTGGCAATTCACAGTTTGGACAGAACTCACACCGAGAAGATTTCACACTGGCGATTGCCCAAACTGCCCTTCACTATATGTGACATGCAGGTGGGGCATAGGGCTGAGAGACTGCAAACATTCATGACAGGAACAATGCATGGGACCCAACATGACAATGTACCACTGTCGAAGTAAGCCTCAGCAAGGCCTACTAGTGCAAGGGGTTCGCCCTTCTCTGCACAAAGTACTCAGACCATATAGGAAGAAGTTGGCACAGAAACTGAAATAAAAGACAAAGTTTATTAAACCTCATGAGGTGGTACTACAGTTCAAACAGCACCCTTCAGTAATGTTTGAAGTAGCACAATGAACTAAGAGAGCATGGTCCTTTTATACCCACGCAGGGGCTAAAAGAAGGTGGTACAATTATAGAAGAAAGACTTATATACATATAAGGTCATATGGAAATGTACAGTTGACAGGTAGGAGGGGCTAACAGTTTTCAAGGACTAGTAGACACATTACTGTTGGTTGCTAATTACTAACAGCTGCAGATCTTACTGGGCATGTGCGTAAGTGGGAGATGCTAAACATAACTTGTCACTAGACAGATTTTCAAGAGTAGTTAACAGATAGGTAGGACAGAGCACATGGCGAGAACATGGCAGCATGTGGCAGAGATAATGGCTGCCATGAATACAAAATTGATTTCGCGAAATGTTCACAATAGTTGCTAAATACAATATGTCTTCTGCTAATGCTTAATCTAATCGCTACTAAATTACAAAAGACGACCCTTTCAGCATTAGCTGAAGACATTCGTCTTTCTGGGATAATCAAAATATTCATCTTGTATATTTATACTCATAAGTTCAGCTATTTCCTTATCTTACATGTATTGTGCTTTCATTTCTGTAATATCTCTTTTGGTAGGCATACAAGAAGTAATACACATGGAGCAGAACATTGGACCACACTGGATACAGATACAGCATGTGAAAAATATTGCAATCATTACACACAGGATAGTCAGTAGTTTCCAGCCCCAAGCTGAAACAAGAGCCCAAAACCATCCAGAAAAAGTCCAAGTACCAGTCTCTGTGTGGATTTCTGCAGCAATTTTATGCAATTTAGATATTGCATCATATACTGAAGGTGAGTGATCTGTAATGAAAATGCAGCAACTACTACTGATGATGCGACATGCACCACCTCGATCAGCTAATATCACATCTAGTACCATACGATTTTGGAGCGCTACAATCCTCGCAATTTGAAGCTCCTCAGTAATATTCCCAAGTGCCAGAGCTGCCTAAATGGTAACAGCTTCCACAACCCTAGTCAATTGTCTCACTTTCCTACTGTTTAACGCAGCACCCACAAAGTAGAACAACCCTAAATTAAAATCTACATATTGTTGCAGGCTAGTGTCCGTTTGGTCTACCTCATTTTTACTTATTGTCCTTTTATATCTATTTTTAATGATGTCATTGAACAGTTTAAAATCTCGGTGATATGATGCAGGGACCAAAAACAGAGGGGGTAATAGAAAGGATACATAACTCACACCTGACCACCCAACAGGTAGTTGGTAATATCCATAGTTACCACAAACAAAATATGTATTATGTGAAGCTGTAAAACTACTATTATTTACCCCCTCAATAGTTAAAATCAAGGCACAATCACTTGTCCCCACTGGAATACTCCCAATGCTACGTATACATAAATCTGCTTTAGTTTTTGTAACAGAAATCACAAATTGATCTTTCTTGTCAGCGTCTCTTATATTTGTGAAGACATATAGGTGGTCATTCTGACCTCGGCGGTAAAAGCCGCTTACCGCCGGTCAGAAGGCCGCCACAATACCGCCGCGGCCGCGGTCAGCCGCCACAGACATTCTGACCCACAACTGCAAAACCTCCAAAAATCCGCCCTCCACTGCAGTCCGCCACATCAGCGGCCAGCGGTAAACTGGAGAAGACCAAACCTCCACCGCCACGCTAACAGAAATACGCCTATCCCATTATGACCCGCAAATCCACGCGGCGGTCATTCAACCGCGGTATTCCATTGGCGGTACACACCACCGCGGTCAAAATACACACACCTTTACAAACCCCTACCACATTGGACAATTTGAAAGGCACACACCTGAAACACATACACACACCACTCCCACACATCCAATACCATATAAAACACACACCCACATCACCCACAAACCCCTACCAACAAAAACCAGAGACGAAGGAGAGAGAGACACATCAGAGAATAGAGAGCCAGACACACAGAGGCACACCACAACATTACACACACCACATAGAAGCACAAAGCACCACACACCAACACACACATCATCACATACACCACCCCACACCTCATACACACCACCCCATGGCACCACAAAGGCACCCACGCTTTTCGGACCAAGAACTCCGGGTCATGGTGGAGGAGATCATAAGAGTGGAACCCCAGCTCTTCGGCTCACAGGTCCAGCACACCACCATAGCAAGGAAGGCGGAGCTCTGGCAGCGGATCGTGGACAGGGTCAACGCGGTGGGACAGCATCCCAGAAATCGAGAGGACATCCGCAAACGATGGAACGACCTACGGGGGAAAGTGCGCTCGATGGTCTCGCGACACAACATCGCAGTGCAGAAGACTGGCGGGGGACCCCCACCCACTCCACCCGAATTCACAACATGGGAGCAAGAGGTACTAAACATCCTGCATCCGGATGGCCTCGCTGGAGTACACGGAGGAATGGACTCTGGTAAGTACAAGGCCAACCACTTCACCCCGCCCCCCCCCAGCATGCTAACCCCCACCCTCACCCCCCAGCACACATCCTCCCTGAGAATGTCTCCCCAGCACAACCCACCCAACACCAACCCCTGCATGCCATCCCCAAACTATGGACACCCATCACCTAAGCATGACCACTGCACATACCCACCCCCCCCCCCACAAAACACCCTCACAACACCTCCCCCAAGGGAATGCCAGCACTGGGGGACAAGGGCACCCATAAAACGCAAGCTAATGCACTCACAGAAACAATAACCATACCCTCTTACCCCATGCAGGACCCGAACGACAACACACCGGTCAGGAGGGACCAGAAATGTCCATCCCACCCCCGGAACAGGCCCCTAGTGATGACAGCAGCTCTGTCGACCTGGAACCTGACGACCAGCCCGGACCATCGGGGACCTCTGGGCAGTCGGTTCCCCTCACCCAGACACAGGCCACTGCAGACCCAACCCCCTCTGGGAACAACAGCACAGCTCCCACCCAGCGGGCCCATGCCTCTGTCTCTAGGACAGGTCAAGCAGCGGTGTGTCTACCACTACAGGGCCCCCAGGGTAACCCACCAACCCAAAAACAACAGGGACCTGGGGCAGTGGGAGTGGGCACACCGTCCAGGGGACAGAGGCCCAGGGAAACAGGGCAACTCGGAGGGCTGCTGTGCGACAGGGGGGGGAGGAGAGGCCCAGGGAACCCACTCTCCAAGAGGCCCTCACCACCATCATGGCAGCCTACCACCACTCACAAGAGACGATGGCGACGGTACTGGCCAGGTTCCAGGAGATCCAGGCACAGCAGGAGCAACGCTACATGGGGTTCAGCGACCAACTCAGCAACATCTCAACCGCTATGGGGAGCATAGTCCAGGCCCTGAACCGTATAGAGGACACGTTTCGGGACCATGTGGCATCACACAGGGCCCCTGTCACTAGCCAGGAACAGGAACAGCCTACCACCTCCGCCGGCGCTAGTGGACAGGAGGCCCCACCACAACGACAGCCCACCAGAACCCCACCTCCTGCTGAACAACAACCGCCCGCAAAAGGAGCCTGAGATCCAAAAAACCGACAGAGTAGGATGTCAAGTCCCCCACCAGCATCACATACCCCCTGAAGTCCTTCCACTGTTCCACATTGCCACCCTGTCAAACCTTGAACTGCCCCTGCTCCATCCTGCCACAGGCATATGGACAATGCACCTGTGAGACTGAGAACTGGACTCCGCCATGGACATTACTCCACCCCCACCCATCACTGTTTCACTATCATGTACCAATATCTATGCACTAATAATAAATCACACATTGCACTGAAATCAATCAGGACTCAGCCTGTCTTATTTACAAATGTATGACACATTACATATCAATTACGTATTATTAACATTGTGAATTACACATACCGAGGTAATTTAGCATTAGTCCATGGGCCAACCAAGCCGAGGTCACGCAGTGGCTCATACAGCACAGAAAAGGAAAGGGAAAATCAAACATCATGTTTATAGGTCTGGGGGGAAATCGACAAAGTTGAGATGCAGGAGGCTTTCAGGAAATGTAAAATGGCATGGGTGATTATTACCTGTGTGCTACTGGAAATACTGTTCTATTACTCTGTCCCTGTTGTCTGTGTCGTCCTCTGAGTCTTCCTCCTCTTCACTCTCCGCAGGCTCCACAGCTGCTTCAACACCACCATCTGCACCATCCTCCTGCAGGAAAGGAACCTGACGTCGCAATGCCAGATTGTGAAGCATACAGCAGGCCACGATGATGTGGCACACCTTCTTTGGTGAGTACATCAGGGATCCCCCTGTCATATGCAGGCACCTAAACCTGGCCTTCAGGAGGCCAAAGGTCCTTTCGATGATCCTCCTAGTTCGCCCATGGGCCTCATTGTACCGTTCCTCTGCCCTGGTCCGGGGATTCCTCACTGGGGTCAGTAGCCAAGGCAGGTTGGGGTAACCAGAGTCACCTATTAGCCACACACGTTGTCTCTGTAGCTGCTCCATCACATAGGGGATGCTGCTATTTCGCATCACATACGCGTCATGCACTGACCCTGGGAACTTGGCATTTACATGGGAGATGTACTGGTCAGCCAAACAGACCACCTGGACATTTATCGAATGATAACTTTTTCTGTTTCTGTACACCTGCTCATCGTCTTTTGGGGGTACCAAAGCCACATGGGTCCCATCAATGGCACCAATGATGTTGGGGATATGTCCAAGGGCATAGAAATCACCCTTCACTGTAGGCAAGTCACCCTCCTCTGGGAAAATGATGTAGCTCCGCATGAGTTTCATCAGGGCAGACAACACTCTGCTCAAAATCTTTGAAAACATAGGCTGAGACATTCCAGATGACATGGCCACTGTTGTCTGGAATGACCCAGTTGCCAAAAAATGGAGGACTGACAAAATCTGCACCAGAGGGGGAATCCCTGTGGGTTGGCGGATGGGGGACATCAGGGCTGGCTCCAGCTGGGCACACAGTTCATGGATAGTGGCACGGTCAAGTCTGTATCAAAGTATTATATGGCGTTCTTCCATTGTCGACAGGTCCACCAGCGGTCGGTACACGCGAGGATTCGTCCTTCTCCTCGCAAGTCCCAGCGGACGGTGCCTAGGAAGGACAACATGGAGCACAGAGTCAGGCAAACCACAGGTACGTACAGACAGCTTGCACAGTTAAAGAATGGCAATGGGTTGAAAGGTGTGTATGTGTGGCAATGCAAGGCCTAGGCCTGTGTGTCGCAGTCAAAATTAAGCCATGTAGGCCCTTGAAATGGCGGCTGCCTGACCTGTGAAGTGGGACAATGGGATGTGAGGTCAATGCTCTGGCGGGGCACACCGTGGCGGTAGGCGGTCGAAGACCGCGGCGCAAAGCCACATTGGTTAACATTGAACCCTATGGGTTTCAGGAGCCAATGACGATGTGCGCCGGCGGTCGCGGTACGCACCGCCGCGGTACGCACCGCCGCGGGCGTGACCGCCATTTCCTAGCTGATTGATCACTCGAGACCTGATCATCCACAGGAGAGGACCTATACTGCAAGTGCTGCTGTGACCTCGGTCTGGAAGTGACAATGGCTGCTGCGACTGGGGAAAGGGCCCCTGCCTTCACGTCTGAAGAGTTGGAGAAGCTCGTGGATGGGGTCCTCCCCCAGTATGCGCTACTCTACGGTCCTCCAGACCAACAAGTGAGTACACCGGGTGCATATGGAATGGGCTATGCCTGTGTGGATTGGGGTGGATGTAAGTTGGTGGGGTGGGGGGCGAATGAGGAGTGCAACGCACAACAGATGAGAGCATGTGCCATATGGCAAAGTTGGTGGGGGGGGGGCAATCACATCTAACATGCAGGTCATTGATGATTTCCTCCTTTCCACCCTGTACATGTCAAATAGGTCAGCGCCCATCAGAAGATCGAGATTTGGCGTGCCATCGCCAAGGAAGTCCGGAACTTGGGGGTCCACAACAGACGGGGCACCCACTGCCGCAAGAGGTGGGAGGACATCCGCTGCGGAACAAGGAAGACCGCAGAAACACTGCTGGGGATGGCCTCCCAACCTAGGAGGGGTGCCAGTCGCACCATGACCCCCCTGATGTCCCGGATCCTGGCGGTGGCCTACCCTGAATTGGATGGGCGCTTTAAGACATCACAGCAGACACAAGGGGGTGAGTATCAGCACATTCTCCTATCTTTCAGCGCAGTGGAGGCATCTGGGTGGGGGAGGAGGGCTGTGGGTGACATTAGGCCAGGGCGCTTTCTGTAGTGTAGTCCTCTCCCTTAGGCATGGCCCTGAGCCCCCGGCCCCCACCTCTGTAGGGTGACAAGTACAGCCATTGAAGGTCCAGCATCACCCATGTGCGCGTTTGACGTCTCTTGGCCTGTTGTCCTAGTCAGTAGTACTGAGTAGTGTACCCCGAATGCGCGGCTTAGTGCATGAGGCTCCTGTGTCTGTCCTCTCCGCCAACGGTGTTGACATTGCATGCACTCAACCTGGTCTTCTTTTTTCTCCCCCCACCCTTTCTCTTCATCTTCTTGTGCATGTGTGCATTAGCATCATCAGGTGGAGGAGATTTGGCATCGGAGCACGAGGGAGCTGCAGGACACAAGGCCCCGGTGGGCCCAGGAACAGACACCGAGGGCACCAGTGATCCGGAGGGCGAGGGGAGCACCACGACGGGGACCGCTGGTGAGAGCAGCGACAGCGACACGTCCTCGGATGGGAGCTCCCTAGCGGTGGCGGCAACATCCGGGCCCCCCGCCTCTACAGGTACAGCCGCCACCCAGCGCACCAGCCCCGCCCTCCCAGCAGCCCCTCAGCCTACGCTCCGTGCCCGCTCGCCCAGGAAGGCGCGCGTCTCCTTCGCCCCAGGCACCTCAGCCCCTGCCCCTGTTGCCCCTGCTGCCCTCAGTGCGGAGCTCATTGACCTGGTGAGGACGCTCATTGTTGGGCAGACGACCCTTTTGAATGCCATCCAGGGTGTGCAAAGGGAGGTGCAACAGAGCAATGCGTACCTGGAGGGCATTCATTCGGGTCAGGCTGCCCATCAACGAGCGTTCACTGCTCTGGCCTCAGCACTGACGGCAGCCATTTTCCCTGTTTCCAGCCTCCCTCTTCTTACTGCCTCCAGCCTTTCTCTGTCTCCTGTTCCTCAGCCTATCCCATCCACACCATCAGACCAGCCTTCACACACCTCAACACCCAAGAGCAGCTCATCCAGACACAAGCACCACAGATCCCACAAGCACTCACCCAAGCAACACCCAGATACAGACATGCCAGCAGTCACTACCACCTCTGTGTCCCCCTCCTCCTCGTCTCCCTCCTCCCTCCCTGTGACGTCTACACTCACACCTGCATGCACCCCAACATCAGCCAGTGCTTCCATCACCACCTCACCCTCCACTACAGTCCACACTCGTGCAGTCACCACCCCCACTGCCATGTACACGTCCCCTGTGTCCTCTCCCACTGTGTCTGTCACCCCCTCTTCCAAGACACACAAACGCAGGCAGCCACCCACCCAACAGACATCCACCTCACGACAGCTTACAGCACCAGCACCTTCACTCAATGACAGCACACCTGACTCTCCTACAACCACATCCTCTTCCTCCACTCCCATCACCACTTCTCCTACCCTTTACCTTGGACCTAAAAAGCTTTTCATGGCTAATCTTGACCTCTTTCCCTCCGATGAGCTCCCCCCTCCATCTGCAAAGAGTCCCAAGAGGACCGCAGCCACCACCAGCCCAGCTTTGCGTGTCACTGTTGTGCATGGGATCTGGAGTCCACCCTTTGCCAGCAGTGACACATCGATCAGCAGCAAGGACACGTCCAGCACCCCCCCCGGCAAGAGGACCCGCAAAAACAAGGGCCGCCGTGCGAGGACTGACAGGCCTGCCCCCAAGGAGCAATGTGCGGCCACTTCACCAGCCACACCATCTAAGGGAGGCAAGGGCCCGAGAGCCCCATCAAAGGAGCGGAAGGGCAGCAGGAGCGCGGAGAAGGTGGACCCCACATGTCACATCCCAGCTGGGAAGGAGGACACTAAGGAGGCCAGGAGTCCGTCCCCGAAGGGTCCAGAAACGTCACGGTCCGAGGGCGACTGAGCAGGGAGTCCAGGCCAGGTCTGGCTCCCTTGACCTGCTGGATGAGCACCGCTGAACAGGGCCCCGCCGTGGAGAAGAGCACCGCTGAACAGGGCCCGCCGTGGAGAAGAGCACCGCTGAACAGGGCCCGCCGTGGAGAAGAGCACCGCTGAACAGGGCCCGCCGAGGAGAAGAGCACCGCTGAACAGGGCCCGCCGTGGAGAAGAGCACCGCTGAACAGGGCCCGCCGTGGAGAAGAGCACCGCTGAACAGGGCCCGCCGTGGAGAAGAGCACAGCTGAAGAGGGCCCGCCGTGCAGAAGAGCACCGCTGAACAGGGCCCGCGGTGCAGAAGAGCACCGCTGAACAGGGCCCCGCCGTGGAGAAGAGCACCGCTGAACAGGGCCCGCGGTGCAGAAGAGCACCGCTGAACAGGGCCCCGCCGTGCAGAAGAGCACCGCTGAAGAGGGCCCGCCGTGCAGAAGATCACCGCTGAACAGGGCCCGCGGTGCAGAAGAGCACCGCTGAACAGGGCCCCGCCGTGGAGAAGAGCACCGCTGAACAGGGCCCCGCCGTGGAGAAGAGCACCGCTGAACAGGGCCCGCGGTGCAGAAGAGCACCGCTGAACAGGGCCCCGCCGTGCAGAAGAGCACCGCTGAAGAGGGCCCGCCGTGCAGAAGAGCACCGCTGAACAGGGCCCGCCGTGGAGAGGAGCACCGCTGAAGAGGGCCCCGCCGTGAGGATAGGCACCGCTGAAGAGGGCCCCGCCATGAAGATAGGCACCGCTGAAGAGGGCCCCTTCATCTCAAGCACCGCTCCGCTGGGCCCTTCATCTCAAGCACCGCTCCGCTGGGCCCGCCGTCTCAAGCACCGCTCCGCTGGGCCCTTCTTCTCAAGCACCGCTCCGCTGGGCCCAGCCGTCTCAAGCACCGCTCCGCTGGGCCCTTCATCTCAAGCACCGCTCCGCTGGGCCCTTCTTCTCAAGCACCGCTCTGCTGGGCCCCGCCGTCTCAAGCACCGCTCCGCTGGGCCCTTCATCTCAAGCACCGCTCCGCTGGGCCCCGCCGTCTCAAGCACCGCTCCGCTGGGCCCTTCATCTCAAGCACCGCTCCGCTGGGCCCCGCTGTCTCAAGCACCGCTCCGCTGGGCCCTTCTTCTCAAGCACCGCTCCGCTGGGCCCCGCCGTCTCAAGCACCGCTCCGCTGGGCCCTTCATCTCAAGCACCGCTCCGCTGGGCCCTTCCTCTCAAGCACCGCTCCGCTGGGCCCCGCCGTCTCAAGCACCGCTCCGCTGGGCCCTTCATCTCAAGCACCGCTCCGCTGGGCCCTTCATCTCAAGCACTGTTTATGGTTCACTGTGCCCACCATGCCTCCTCCTTGACCAGTGGAGACTGTCATCCACCTGATGGACTGTGGCTTTGCACTCCCCAGGATGGTACAGTGGGCAGCCCACCCACTGTAGAGACATTGAGAGACTGTGGCTTTGCACTCCCCAGGATGGTACAGTGGGCAGCCCACCCACTGTAGAGACATTGAGAGACTGTGGCTTTGCACTCCCCAAGATGGTACAGTGGGCAGCCCACCCACTGTAGAGACATTGAGAGACTGTGGCTTTGCACTCCCCAGGATGGTACAGTGGGCATGGTGGCTCCTCGTGGATCTGGCGTCGTGGACTCATGTGGCTGTGGTGCCCCCCCCTTCCCTTCCCCCTGAGGTGCCTGTAGTTTTTGCATCTGATGCCCCTGCAGTGTTCTCTCCAAAGGACTCAGATCTCCTGTGTGGGCTTTGCCCTTGTTTCTCAAAACTTTGGCCCACGGACATGTGCAGGACTTTTTACTTCAGTTATACACTGATGTGTATATCATTTGTTTTCTTGTAAATATCTTTCATGGTTGTACGATAATTTTCAGGAGCTTTTTGGTACATAAATATTTATTCCAATTTTTATTATGTCATAGCAATTTTCAGGAGTGTTTGGGTGGTGTCACTGTGACTTGTTGCTCTGCATTGGTGTGTACATAGTTGGGGGGGGGGTCGCATATGTGTGTGCCCGTAACCTTTCGTCCTCCCCCCTCCCGTGTGTCGTAGGTGCAGCACTCACCGTTGTCGTCTGCGCCGGACTTCGTACTCGTGGTAGATGAGAAGGTAGACGAGAGCAGGTAGGATGTTTAATTCGGGTTCCATGCTGTCCTCCTTCCTCCTGGAGTGCGTAGTGGTGTGCGTTTTCCCGTTCGTAGTCTGTTTCCGCCGTGTTTTTATCGGCGGTGCTCCCGCCCCGGAAAAGGTGGCGGATTGGTGAGTTGTGATAGTGTGGGCGGTACATTGTCTGCCGCCTGGCTGTTGGCGGTGACCGCCGCGCTGTTTGTTTGTACCGCCGTGGCGGGCGGAGTGTTAAAGTAGCTGTCTGTGTTGGCGGTTCCCGCCAGGGTCAGAATTCCATATTTTTTACCGCCAGCCTGTTGGCGGGTTGGCCGCCGATTTAACACCGACCGCCAGGGTTAGAATCACCCCCATAGTATTGAAACATTGTCCAGTTGATACTCTTCCCATTCCCATTAATTATTTTGGCTTGGGGATACCCATCCTTGTCTTGGTAACATACTTTATTAAGGCGAAAAAGAAGTCCGCCCTCTGTACGTTTTCCAGATGCAAACAAAAGCGTATACCAAGCTTGACAAGAACCATTGTATGAAAAAGGAAGAGGAATGAAAGGTGTTCTTCCTTTCTTTTGATGCGCAGGTATCATTCCACATACCCAACAGTTAGTAGTATTTGTAGCATTATGAGTATGATGCAGCATCTGAATGAAAGCATTTTTGAAGTACGATTGACGGTGCTTCTGCTCCTGGTAGGGAAGCGTAAAGTAATAGTGATCCTCTGGTACTGGAGTAGTGGCAACAAAAAACTCACGAGCAGGAGCCATCTTTTCAACAAACTAGGTGATTATTGCTATAACGACCAAAACAACAACAAACCCCATAGTACTAATGATCACTTTGTTATTCATTTTAGCAACAGTGATAATCGACCCTTCCAGAAATTAATTAAAAACAGTAGTTGGAGCTCTTTGCCCCCCCTTGCCACATTGGCTCTCCGTTTCACTAACCCAGGGCGGTAGCTCAACCAGTTTCCTCCAGCACTACGGGGTCTTTCCTCGGTCTCAAATTATATTGTGACACTCCAGAAATAGTATGGTCCGGGAAGAACTCCGCAGATTCGTCAGGTGATATAGCATGGCCTTTCTCCGTAATCAAAATCTTTCGATGATCGGACAGCACAGAAGGTTCCACCAAGGTAGGTAGCACTCTCTTGCAGTGAGTACTATGGACCCAATTCTTTCGGTTCGTCACTCGAACTGCTGTCCTTGCCGCAAGGAGCACCTGCTCTGGGCCTCGCCACCTTGGTTCCAAGCTGCTTGATCTTTAAAAGGACTTAATCATCACCTGGTCACCAGGTCAGAGTTCATGACCTTCACCTGTAGATCTGACAGGAAGTGCTTCTTGAACCTGTTGATGAATAGAAACCGAATTGTCGGTTAACTGTGCCAAATAATCATTAAATTTAAGTCAAGTACACTGTTCCATAGAAAGAAAGAGAAACTAGAGAGACCTGAATTATCAGGAGCCAGAACTAATTGCGGCGACACGTCCTGGAGGGTAGGTCCACAGTTTGGACCGGCGGCAGTAATACTGATAGCCGAGTCTAGGGGACGTGTGTACCAAGGACTCCGTTCCTGACTTGGGGGTGGGCGACCTGACTGTGACTTAGCCTATTAATCTTCATTGTAAGTGACCGGCTTTGTGTTCATAATTTTTGTTTAATTGGAGAAGAGCGTTTTAATATTCTGGTCCTGATGAAGCATCATTGGATCCATGGGGACCACACGACGCGAAACATGTTGACCCTAATTAAGGAGGATTCCTAGTGGGTTTTGCTCCAAGTTCATTGCTTATAGAAAGTAATTGAGCATAGATACTCATTATATTACTTTCCCGTGTTTTTAATTTTGGTTTCATCCCTGACTATTGATTAAAATGATGATATATGTAGGAATGATTAACCAATTTTACTCTTTATTCTTTTTGTTCTCTCCTCTGGGTACAGGCGTATGAATGGATGCTTGCCCATTTAGATAACTATTGTTCATCAGTAATTATCAGAACAATACGGTTGAGTGCTCCTCCGTATGAGGAGCCCATCAGGCGTTGCACTGCCGGCCTGGTGAGGAGCTTTACCCGATGATGATGCTTGTCATCCATAGTGATGCTTGAGGGTTCTGGCTCCTGATAATTCAGGTCTCTCTAGTTTCTTTTTCTTTCTATGGAACAGTGTACTTGACTTAAATTGCATTAGTGTAGGGAGAGTGTACACTGGACCAATCAATCCCCGGTCCCTCCCCCTTCTCTTGATTACCCAAATAATCATTCATCAGGACACAAGGTACATCATATACAGAATTTGGCTTAGGAACTCCTCAAATGTTCATTGGCCTTTCAAATACTATTTCATAGGGGGTAAGGCCTGTTCGAGAGTGTGGCACTGACCTAATAGACAATAATGCCAACGGTAATGCATCCGGCCAAGTTAAAGATGTGGAAGCCTGTATCTTTGCTAACTTTAGCTTCAAAGTAGCATTATACCTTTCCACCAACCCTGCTGATTGTGGGTGGAAAACCGCATTCTGTTTGATCCCTAATCCTTTCAGGACATACTTAATAACTTCCCCAACAAAATGAGGTCCGTTTTCATTCCATAAAAGTCTGCAAACACCAAACCTAGGGAAAAATTATTTCAAAAGCACCTTCGCTGTTGTAATGTCAGTATTATCCTTTCTGGGGTACGCTTTTATCCATTTACTGAAGGCACCTACCACCACCAAGACATACTTTAAATTGTTGCAGCGTTCAAGCTGAATATAATCCATTTGTAGAACTGCGAAAGGTGCAGTTGGGTTAGCAAACCCTCCCGCAGGAGTTTGTGTCCCTTTTCCAGGATTGTATTGTAAACAGATCAAACAAGACTGTACTACTCTCTTAGCTGTACTGGAAATTTCTGGATGCTCCCAAACTTGCGTAAGCAACTTCGTTATTGTTGAAGCTCCAACATGTTCCAGTCCATGTGCCATCTGAACCATAGGTTATACAAAAGCCATAGGCAATTTCCATTTATCCATCTGCTTATTCCACCAACAGCCCTCATCATCCAATTCTCCTTCTTCAGACCGTTGCTCACATTCTTTCACAGTAGCAGATTTCTGTATATCTAATACGTCTTGTCTAGCATTATGCCAATGTTCAGCTTGTGACTTCACTATATACATAGAAGTAGTACTTTGCTGCATCACAGTCTCACGTGCTACGCGATCCACAAGGGCATTACCTTGCCATATCTTATCAGTCACTTTCTTGTGTGCACTACATTTCACAACAGCTATTTTCTTTGGATATGTCAACGCAGTCAAGAGGTTATGCACTAATTCTCCGTGCATTATCTGCTTCCCGTGGGATGTGAGAAAGCCTCTCTCCTTCCAAAGCAAACCAAAATCATAAGCCACTCCAAAAGCATAGCGGCTGTCTGTATAAATGTTCACACAAAAGTCAGTGCTAAGCTCACATGCTTGTGTCAAAGCTATTAGTTCAGCTGCTTGAGATGACTTCTGTGGTATACGAGCTGTCTCCACTACCGTGTGTATTGTGGTGATTGCATATGCAGCTGAGGTCGTACCGTCTGGCAACTTTAAACAAGACCCATCAACCCACAATTCCCCATCTACATCTGGAAGGGGCATAACTTGCAAATCAATATGACCCTTTGTCTGTTCTTTGGTAAGGAATATACAATCATGAGTTTCTTGTGACTAAGGCTGAGTCACCGGATATGGCAACAAAGTGGCTGGATTTAGTGTTGCACAACACTTCAATGTAATGTGAGGAGCCAGCAATGTCAATTCATATCCTGTCAGACGAGCGCTAGTTAAATGTTGCACCTTTGTTTGATTTAAAAGAGCATCAACCGCATGGGGTACTAACACCAACAGCTTATGTGACAAAACTATCCCTTCACTCTGACGTATTGACACAGCTGTTGCCGCAACTGAACGAAAACACCCAGGCAATGCTCGAGCGACAGGATCAAGTACTGCTGAAAAATATGCACAGGGGAGCTGCTTATCGCCATGTGTCTGTACTAAAACCGACAATGCACATCCATCTTTCTCATGTACGTAAAGTGCAAAAGGCTTCGTGTAATCTGGAGCAATTAACACTGGTGCTGAACGAAGTGCTTGTCGTAGCTGCCGGAAAGCAGTCTCACATTCATCTGTCCATGGGAGGGACATTGGAGTATCTTTAGTCAAAAGTGCTAGCAAAGGTTTGACAATGTGTGAAAACCCTAATATCCATTGCCTACAAAAAGAAGTAAGACCAAGGAATGCACGAACAGCTTTCTGAGTAGAGGGTACTTGTGTGTCTAAAATTGCTTGAATATGATCTGATGTAAGTGCACAGCCCTTCTTAGACAAAAGGTCACCTAAATAGGTTACCTTTGGTCTACAATATTGCAATTTCTTTCATGACACCTTAAGATGGTGTGAAGCAAGAAAACAAAAAAAAGTAGGGACAAAGTGCACTTTTCACATTGCTCAGGGGTATCAGCTGCCAACAAAATATCATTGACATATTGTATGAGAGCCACACCTTCAGGCACAACAAAAGAATCAAGTTGTCATTTTAACGCTTGACTATAAATACTAGGACTCTCAGTATAGCCTTGAGGAACACTGCAAAATCTAAATGATCGTTTATTCAAAGTAAAACCAAACAAATATCCACTGTCAGGATGAATAGGAATCGAAAAGAAAGCATTCTTCAAGTCTATCACAGAGAACGTAGTTGCTGTCGGAGGAACCAAAGTAAGAAGTGTCGTAATGTCAGATACCACAGGATATTGTGGTACCACAATCTTATCCATTTCTCGTAAATCAATAATGAATTGGTAAATCCTAGAATCAGTATCCTTTTTCAGAATAGGAATAATCAGACTGTTACAAACATTATACAGAACTTTCTCAACAACTCCAACTGCAATAAGATCATGCACAATTCGTGTGAGTGCTTCTTCGCCCTCCTGTGAATTTTTTTATTGAGGCAAACGTGGCAATACAGCTCCCTCCTTGACACTAATATGTACCGGTGGAATAATCATTTCTCCCACATCAGTATCTGAAGTAGCCCACAAAGTTCTAGGGAGTGAAGCTAATACAATATCCTCTTTAACAAGACAAACTCTTTCCATCACAGGATGATTATCATTCAAAATAACATGCACCCCTTCAGGAGAGCATCGTATTGTAGCCCTGAAATACTTGAGCATATCAAGACCCACAATATTGTCTGGTGTATTTGGAGAAAGCAAAAACGGACATGGAGCAGTAAATTTATCAACATGGAATACAAGTGGTTGTGACAATGGGCTAGGGGAAGGTGTTCCACCGAAACCTATTGATGTAATGGTTAAGCCAGACAGGGGAGCCCTTGGAATCAATTGTTTAGACAAGGCACTACGAGTAGCTCCTTTATCAACCAGAAACTGATCAGTAGAACCCAAAACATGTGCTGTGACATAAGGACCCCTCTGATCTACTGGAACTTCAACTGATTCCTTACCTCATCCTAGGCAATCCTATGCATAAGCAGAATCTTGGAAATCAGGCTGCACATAGTTAGACATCTGGTATTGGTTCCGTCTATCAAATGTGTTAAACCCATCCTTCCCTCGTACATTAGCATCAACCCTAGCATGATCATTCGTGCTTCTTCTAGGCCCTGAATATCCTGAGCGATTTCTCATTTGTCCACGACCACGTGAGCATTGCTGAACACGTAGTGCTGGACAATCGGCAGCCCAATGCCCAAATTTCTTACAATACGCACACTAATCAACAGACAAATTCGAACGAGTGTAAGAAGAACCATAAGATCCTAGTCCACCTCTATCACTACCTCTAAAAGGCGGACCATAAGCTTGAGCCAACATAACCTTCGTCTTTAATTCTTTAATTGTTTTATCCTCGCTACCTTTTGCTTCTAATTCCTGACGTTCATAATACTGAGCCATAGTCAAAAGAGAAACTGGAGTAGAGGTAGTCCATGAACTTTCACTAGCTTTTAGATGACTAACTATTCCTGGTAACAGATTTGTGACATATTTATCAACAAACAAATTTCTGCCCGTATCATCTGACAATAACTGGCCGCTAAAATCATGAAATGCTTCTTTAAAGCGTGTAAAGAAATCAGAGACCGATTCATCTGCCTTTTGCTTACAAGACGCTAAAACAGTCCAATCTATCTTTTTAGGGGGAATAATCATTTTTAACTTAACTAATATGGCTGCGGGAAGATCTAGAATCAACTGATACAGCTTTTTCGCAGGTTCCCTATCCCCCTCCATCTGTTCTAATTCTTTCCATGACGCCCCGAAAACTAAATGATCATCAACTTTATGAACAGTTCTCCACATATCTGGCGGTAATATCAATCCGAAAAATAAATCAATGTCAGCCAAAGTCATAGTACAAGAACTAATTGCTCCCTCTACTTCCTCATAAAAGGCGGCTGGATTTTTCCGCGGGTCAGGTAATGCTGTTTTAAGTGCCATTACATCTGCCCTATTCCAAGGAGTATACACCCAATTATAAATAAAATAACCCTCAGCATGAAAAGAAGTTTTATCATCACTTGTACCCGATCTTTTAGGAGGAACATACAAAGGCGCGGCCTCCTGCATTGGTTTCGCGTGAACTATCATGGTCTTATCTGTTCCGAAGATGGAAGCTTGCACCCCGCTGGTCTGAGATGTCCGTGCAACTACGTCCACGGCCCTTTTCTCCTCTTGCAACACATAATTTCACCAAACGCCTGATTGCATCAGCCACCTGGGAGAAAACAAAAAGACCATCACGCATTTGCTTAGGATCAGCTGCTACATCATCGGGCTCTAACTCATCAGAATATTTCCGAGATATTTCAATAACTTCTGTGCCAAATGCCTCAGTAAAATATACCTGCTCCTTTTCCGTCCACCCTTTCATGTTGTCTAAAAGTTCAGAAGCAGAGACAACGCTACGAATTGTTTTACGAGCAATAGATCTGAGCTCAGACGCACGGTCAGCAGGCAACATAGAGTGACTGTCTCGTATCTTCTGTTGCTCCGAACCAGAGACTTCAGCTAACGCATGAGGGGCAGAAGGAACGACATACAGAGGTGGAGGGCGATCTAGTAACAAAAATGCATAATTCGGTTTATTAAGGATAGGATAGAGAGGTTGCCGAACAGTGTATTGTCCAGTTACCTGTAACTTATGTTCTTTCTCTTCTATCTCCTTTAAGTCATTTCTTTCTTTCTTTCTAATTTCCAATGCTCTCACATATACATTCTTCGGCTGCTCTTTCTCAAGCAAGGCTTGCTCACGCTTCACTTGTCCACACACTTCTTTCTCCCACATTCGTACACAGTCAAACATATCTTGCCTAGTCCTTCGCTTACACATACATTGTTCCACATACTCAATCTTTCACAAATCAAAAGAGCCATGCATAGGCCAACGTAACTCAGGATCCACACAAGTGTATTTATTCCATAATGTGCTGTACATTATAGAAGAAAGACCATGTTTAACATACATATCTCTATTGGGCGTCCCCTCTGGGAGTGACGGTTGCGATTCTTCCAGTCTCAAATTGGTACCATTACAAAAGCAACACATTCTACGAAGTGCGCTAAAAACAGGCATGCCAAAAAAGTATTATAATCAAAGTAGCACTTAAGGTGCCGTTCAAATAAAAATTAAATTGGAGAAAATTCTCCTCATTGCTTGCCTATATAAATTGCAATTTATATATCAATTCAAAGGACACAAATTGACTAGTCACCCAAAACACGAGAGCCACAGTAAGTGATGCTAAACTTCATTACCAAACAAAGGCATCAAAACCCACAGCAAGTGCCGTAAAATGGCTCTTACCAATCACAGGGTGTCCAGGTTCCAAATGACAAGTTCTAAAATCGACCAAATGGTCACTGCATTACGAATGAACAAAAAGGATCTCAGTCGAGGACCGGCGCCACCTGGATGGTCAAATCAGAATGAAGGGAAAAACGCCAAGACTCGGGTCTCCTCAGGCATTGATCGTCCGCAGCGAGATCCCAATCCTTCGACGCAACCAATCCGTTGGGCGTCCGAGTCGCCGATGAGTCCCTGTTCAGGCGCCAATTTGTCAAAGTAAGCCTCAGCAAGGCCTACTAGTGCAAGGGGTTTGCACTTTTTGGCACAAAGTACTCAGACCATATAGGAAGAAGTTGGCACAGAAACTGAAATAAAAGACAAAGTTTATTAAACCTCATGAGGTGGTACTACAGTTCAAACAGCACCCTTCGGTAATGTTTGAAGTAGCACACTGAACTAAGAGAGCATGGTCATTTTATACCCATGCATGGGCTAAAAGAAGGTAGTACAATTATAGAAGCAAGACTTATATACATATAAGGTCATATGGAAATGCACAGTCGACAGGTAGGAGGGGCTAACAGTTTTCAAGGACTTGTAGACATATTACTATCGGTTACTAATTACTAACAACTGCAGATCTTACTGGGCATTTGCGAAAGTGGGAGATGCTAAATATAACTTGTCACTAGACAGATTTTCAAGAGCAGTTAACAGGAAGGTAGGACAGAGCACATGGCGAGCACATGGCAGCATGTGGCAGAGATAATGGCTGCCATGAATACAAAATGGATTCCGCGAAATGTTCACAATAGTTGCTAAATACAAGATGTCTTCTGCTAATGCTTAATCTAATCGCTACTAAATTACACCACCAATAGGAAGTCAGTGACATCACACTGCAACTGGCACAACACAGACACACTAATTGTACAATATCTCATTGCAGAGGACAATGGCTCTCCTGTGGATCTGCCTGTCCTGGTCTACCCTGATGAGCAGGATGACCAGCTGACAATCATCAGCCAGGAAACCCACCAAGATGTCCTGGGAACCCTCCAGACACCACCTCCAGTTACAAGGAGGAGCATTCATGTAGGAGCCATCCCAGAGGGCCCACCCACCACCCCAGTAGTACGACCTGCCAGCTCAAACACAGCTGAGGACTCCGATGACACAGGGACCACCTTGGAGAGGACAGTAGTGGGAGTACAGTGGGAGCTGGCCAAGGAGGTGGGTGTGGGGATGCAAACTATGGCAGCCAGCCTTGAGGGGATGCGCATGTGCATGATAACGTCCGCTGAACAGACAGCAGCCAAACAAGTCACACAATCCCTACTGCATGGAGTCCAACAGTGTGTGAGGGACCTAACCACTGCCATGAGGAAGTTACCACAACACCTTCCCTCTCAATCTTGCTGCTGCATGCATGATAACAAGCAAGACTCCATGCACCGGGAACTGGCCTCCCTCAGGGCAGACCTGGCTGCCTACCACAGGGATGTTGCTGCTATACTCAATAATTGTCAGCTCCTCTTTGCTACAGTGATGACATATATAGTTCCACAGATGGCAGCTGATGGGAATTTGGTGTCCACCTCTCCAACCACTGAAGTGTGTGTGCCCCCCTCAAACCCACCACCACCACCACCAAGGGCAGAGGAGACAATACACACACCAGAGGATGAAGATGTGGAACAGATCATCTTCACCCATAGGAGTACCGGGTAGCACCAGCCCATGCCACATTGGCAGTGATTTCCTTTTCATGTGCTTGACAACATGCCAGTGTTGCTACAGATGGTGATATGCACTCTTCACCGACACACTGTTACCCTTTCCAATATGGACTGCAATTTTCTCTCACTACTCCATTGGCAATTCAGGTTCCCCTGCACTGAATGACACTTCACCTTGGCATGTCCAATGACATGTCCCTCAACCTTGCACTTGTGTTGTGTCACAATAGAATGGTTTTCTACTAACGGTGTCACAGACCTGGACTATGTAAATATTGCAGTACAGGACTTTAAAATAAACAGCACCTACACTACCACTTTGTTTCTGTGTAATGTGACACATCAACTTTGCTGGAGATTTGTGATGCATGTAACATGTCTATCGTGGGCAGATATCTATGCAGAAAGTATCTACATGATGAACATCAACGCTCGCCACATCTCCTACAAGCAAGACACTGTGTATGTGACATTTGTTTTGAAACATACATGCCTCACCCACTACATACAGCAGGAATGGCTGTGTAAGAGTGCTCGGCCAATAACATCAGCTGGGAGTACAAGTAAAAAATATTGGCGTGAAATTTTTATACTTGACCTCATCTGAAATTGGCACTACTAAGTGCCAATTTCAGATGCGCTTGACATGAACTTCAGGCTGCAGGCAGACGTCCCACAGTGCCCAACATCTCGACACAGGATCCAAACAATTGCAGCTTAAAAAGCACACCTACCTGTCCAATACATGGGAACCACAGGCACGTTGCGCGGTGGGTACAATGGATGGTAGAAGCATTGAGATATAGATTTGTTGTAGCTGCCAAAGTGACAGCTCAGTTGGAAGTGGAAATTAACATGAGGAGAGAGGGATGTCGATGCAGGACGGAATCCACAGGCCAACAGAAAATTGGCACTGTACACTCATGCAAGGACCCTGAGCCCCAAGCATATGGCACCTAAGCTTTTATTAACTATGTATGGAACTGAACTTAAAACTATGTAACACACCTATACTAACCTAATCTATCCTAACTATACATTCATCACAACTGGTCCTAACTACCCTATGCTAAGCTTACTTACCACATTTAACAACACACTCTAAATGTTCCTCCTCCCCCCATATGACGAGACACATGCAGGACAACATGTACTAACCTAAACATATACTACCTAACCCTAAACAAATACATATATACATATTTATTTTTAGAATTTTTACAAAAGCCCCAACATGAACCACCAGCCACCCACCCACCCACAAAATAACATGTAATAATATGAAAAACCACCCCCAAACCTACTTATCCTATTTAAACAACTACCCTACTCTAACCTATCACTAAACCCCTTAAACTCACTACAAAACAGGATGAGGAATGACGAGCAAGGGGACTGAACTAGGGTGAGGGGAGGCATGAGTTCAGAGGTTGGCCCTCCACAGTGTCTTCTTGATGGCCAGTCTCTTTGTGTTCTTGTCAACATCCTTCTGTATGCTGTCCAGCTTTTTGAGGACCTTTTCCATGTCTGTCTGGAGCTCCCTTATTGCTGACATGTCCATTGCAGCAGGCGTGGTGGGCTGTGGTACTGAAGTTGATGGTGCAGCAGGTGGGGCAGATGTGACGGTGGTGGCTGTGGTCCCCTGTGTAGGTGTGGTGCTGGCTACACTCTTTGTGGCCAATGCAAGTCCCCCTTGGCTGAATGCCCGCCATTCCCCTGTGGCTTGCTCTCTTTGATTGCGTCGTGCCATCTTGCGGTACCCAGTATCAACATCCAAGATGTGGCGATATCCCACTGCCTGTTTTTGGAACGCCCTGATTTCCTCAACATCCATGTTGGCAGCTGTAAAAATGAGGCAGCAAACCATCAGTGTCATCATTGTGTGATGCATGTTCAGATGATAATCTAGCACTCTGACTCGATTTGCACATGCACTCCGAATCTCAGTCCAGATAATACAATGTCCCTGATGATTGTAATGGCAAGGCTGCCTACACATCATGTCATTTACACCACAGTAAAGCACCACAATAGTTGGACCAAATAAAATGATCTGTGCATTGATTTAGTGCAATGTGTCACAATGCAAAGGCAGCAACTACTTCACATGGGCCAAGCCCACTAATCTTTATCATTTGAGTCAACTTCAAAGCACACAAGACCAGTGACTGGTAGATGTAATTGACAGGATGGTATGCAGTTGGTAATCATAAGGGGTCAGTGTTGTTTGGGACACATGCATGCTTGAATGAGATGACTGTCATCTACACTGTGACCATCACATCTACCTACATATATGTTGTTCCCCTACCCCTGTGCCTCAGGGGTGATGGCCATGCAATACATCATCACAGCTGTCGAGGACAACCACAAAGGCATGTCCACTCATACATGGATTTAGTGAGTGGAACACATGTGAGGGGGGCTGCCACCTAGGAATAAGGTATCATAGGTCATTCACATCTACATTCATGTGTCCAGTTGTATACATCCATCAATACCTGATCTGCCAACACAATTCCCAAAACACCCACATTGATGCCTGCACACTTCTGGCCTTGACCTGCATGCTTGCCTATTACATACCACATACGTGTCATGTAAATGGAGTACAACTTATGGGGCAAGCTGCTGGGAGACAGTTACCCATACAGTCTTACATGTACATTACAATACAGGAAAGCACAAATTTTTGGGGAAAACTGATGTATCACTGTGTTGTGAGAATGAGAGTATGACCCAGTGCCAATATACTGACACTGGTGCAGTTCCAACTCACATGTGGGCCTAAATGTGGCTACTAATCACCTTGTTCGCACGCTGCTGCCTATTGCGCAGAACAAGACTCCCAAGATTTGACTGTCTGCTTGTGAATGGGTAGCCCTTGCATAGAACATCATGTCACCGTCCAGCCTAGTAAGATATCAGATCACATGCCAGCTCAACATATCTTGCAATGAGTGCAACACGCAAGAGTCACTCACACAACAGCTGCAATCACTACACGGGACAGACATTATCACACTTACTGCATATGTCTGGGTCCTGAAATCTTGCCACTTCCCCCATGGTATAGCGGGAAGGTCCACCTGACAGACATAGAAAGGAAATGTATACTCAATGTCAGATCACTGTACATACGTGTGGACAAGGTATCACAGTGTGTAACATTTTACATGAGTGAGCTGGTGATCCTGCATGAAGACAGTACAACAGACATTCCACTGCAAATTCACATTGACACTGACACTCCAGTGAGCGATAGCCACACATCTGCACACATGCACTGTGCCTAACAATCATGTGGTACTAAACCCTACTGAAACCATATGTGGCTAATCCATTTCAGATGGTACTTCATGGCATGAGTTGTATTTGGATGAAAGTTTCAATGGCACTTCCCTGGTGGACCACAGTACAAGTGACTCAGGTATTATGGCTTGTGCATCAACGAACACTGAGTTACTGTGTGATGGACATGTGGCTCAATTTTCAATCTGCAATTATCATGCATTCAGTGGTCCATGACAGATGTGGCACAGTTGTATGTAGGTAAAAAATGCCCTATTGGCAGTGACCCCTAAGCCGGGTATGCCCCCTTTGCCAACATAATGGCAGGGATCATGTGTGTGTAATGATGACAATGTAGCGCTAAACATGGATTGCCCACTTTGCTGACAGTGTCTTACCTGATCATCATTGAAAGAATGCATGGGCACAGGTGTTGCCATAGCACCTGAAATGTGTGACTGAGGGCCACGTGTACGAAGATCAGGTTTTGTGAGTCGCTAATTGCAATACTTAGCAACTCTCAATTTGTGAGCAGGATAATCTGATCTGTTGTAAAACACTGTCAATGACACTGTTTTTAATTCACAAATGGGGTAGCAAATTACCTACCTCATGAATAATCATGAGGTAGGTCTCATTTTGCAACCCCATTGGGAAAGGCGGCACTCACAGGGATGGTGGCCTGCTGGGCTCAGCAGACCACCATGTCTGTGACTGCTTTTAAATAAAGATGTATTTTTATTTTTAAATGCAGCCTTATTTCATTATGGGTAAACAGAAAGCTTCTCAAAAACAAATATTGTAACTTTTATTTTCACTTTTTTAAAGCAGACAGTGGTCCGTGGGACCACTGCCTGCTCTAAAACAATGTTTATGCATGCATTCACAAAGGGGAAGGGGTCCCATGGGACCCCTTCCCTTTTGCGAATGGGTTAGAGCCAGCTTGAAACTGGTGGTAACTGCAATTGTTTTGTGACGGCATTCGCAGTCACACAATAATCATACATCGGACTGCGACTCGCAAATAGGAAGGGAAAGCCCCTTCCTAAATGCCACTAGCAAACCCTGTTTTGTGATTTGGCAATGTGATTGCCGAATGGCAAATTTGGGTATGTGCATTTGAAAAAAAAGAAATTCTTGACGCAAACGCAATAATTCAGAAAACTGAGCCGTTTGCGACAATAAAAAATTGCTTCATACATGTGGCCCTAAGTTAAAGTCGTACATGACTCAACAAACCTCAGGCCTGCATTGTTAACATGTATAGACATGTGGACTCCACCTCAGTACTGGGACACTAACACTTTGTTATGCTTGCATTCAGCCTGGCCACAAACATTTCATGCAGCATGTCAAAACATCTGCTGCTGTCACTCAGGAGCACTCTACTGTACACATTTGTCAATGTGATACTCACCAACAGGGCCACCGACCACCACACCCAGATGGTCCAGCAGATCCTGCTCCCTGGCCACCAGGTCAGCCCAGTGATGCTTTAGCTGGTGCTCATTTGTGTGATACCTCTGTATCACCCGCCCACCCATCTCTAACATCAAGGGTAGGAAATGGCACACCAGTCACACAAAGCCCCCAAGCTCCTCCTCTCCCATGCGTGTCAGCCTCACCCATGCCAACATGTCCCTGAACAACAAATCCAAACAGTAAATGTAGAAAAAAAGAGGAAAAGAAATGGAAAAAAGGAAACTTACACCCCAAACCTAAGAACCTTAAGTAACCCAACTAATCTAACTCCCAGACAGACACCTGACAGTACAAATACAATATGAATGACACTAAACTACACAAAATCACATACTCTGGTAGAAGAAACAAACAGATTTCACCAGACACAACAAGAGAGACACCACACGATACAATAAACACAATCGAGACACCAGCAACACCGAGACACAGTCAAGTAATTGCACAGTCTGTAAAGTAAAAGTGAAAGTACACTCACTGTACCGTGCCTGTAAACAGCATTTCCTATTACATCACTTCCTATCCCATTGCGGCCCGTTTTCCGTCATGCGTGTATTTTTTTGATGTATACAATGTTTGTGTGAATATTTTTGACTCATCGCCTACAAGTGTGGCAAAATACCACGCATTACCTGTATACTTCAATTTCAATGGATATCTGCATGAGTGTGGTGCGGAGGTGGAATTCGCGCTAAGGGCCCATGTATGGTTAGTTTGCGTTTGCAGTATTTTTCAACGCATTTGTGTCAAAAAGTTTGACTCTATCTGTGATTGTGAGATTTTCTTATATTTAACATGAATACACCCTGTATCAACATGAAGATAGGATGGTATGGCCTGCAGTGTATAATATATTGTTTGGCCACATGTGGTAGAGCATGCAACTTTGTGTTTTGGGTGTGAATGATCTGTAACAATGATGTGTGTGTTTCTGAAGGAACGGCATGCAATACTTTGGACGTCATACAAATGTATGAAGGTGTGCCAAATGTGTACCTACATCTGAAGGCAATCAGTGATCTGCAACAATCATGGTATGTGTTTGTAACATGTGTTGACTCATGTGATATGTGTAGTTGTTTGACTTAGGGGACATTACATTTCACACAACAAACAAAACTCAGGTATCATTGAGGATGGCTGATGAGTGCTATGTAGGATATGTTCCCCCTAATATGTTATTAATGGTTGGTTATGACTTCATGGTGACTAGTGTGTGGACTACACAAATGACTGACATGTGTACATGTTTGGTACGTAGTGTGTTTGAGACACTGAACCTTAATTCCACCCATAAAATGTTAAGTACACGTCAGTTTGACTCATTACAATTGTATATGTTACCTGTGTTGCTGTGGTGGACCTGCTGCCCTGGCTGCATGTGTTCACATATTTTCAGATGTGCATTCCATAAAAGAGTCCAGTTCAAGTGTGTGGACATGTGTACCCTGTGTCAGGATTGGGCTCCATGGTGTCACGGTTTTGGGTGGATAAAAAAAATGATGCAAATGCAGTGCAAACAGAGTTTAAATATGGGCCTTTGTTCCTCACTGCGATGCAGGGATCTTTTTGACTCCCAGGGATGATGCGGGGAAATAATGGGCATGCAGGAAAAAGTTACAGGCATTGCGTTGCTCCATTTCTTTCCACGCTGCAAGGGGCTTTGGGTCGATTTCCTGCGTGCAGTCTTGTTTCCTCACTGCAATGTGGGGATCTTTTTGATGCCCAGGGACAAAGTGGAGAAATCCTGGGTGTGCGGTAAAAAGTTACAAGAGTTGCCTCGCTCCGGTAGGCTGTGCATCGAATTTCCCGGCCTCATGGCAGGTGCTGCATCGATTCTTCATTTGCAAAATCAGGCTGCGTCATTCCTGCTCAGCTGTGCGGTGATTTCTTGGTCGCTAAATGGCTGTGCATTGTTTCGGGCCGGCTGTGCATCGATTTTCAGTGCACAAGGAGTTTCCTGAAGAGATTAAGGCCCATATTTATACTTTTTGCTGCAAAACTGCACTGGCGAAGATTTGCGTCAAAAATATTACCGCCGGCTAACGCCTTTTTGGTGCGCCGTGCGGGCGTCATATTTATACTTTGACGCACGGCGGCACAACCCATAGGTGGGAGTCATTATTTTTGACGCACACCGCAGCGTCAAGTCGTAAAGCAAAACAACATTAACGCGGCAGAAATGACTGTGGGTCGATTCACAACACCGCAAACCGGATATGCGCCTTTTTTGGGGCGCAATAGCGTCCAAAAACCTGCGAACACTGCCATTTCACCATAGGAGAGCCAAAATGGATCCCAGATGCCACTACAGACCCCAGGAAGATGACAGCAGACCAGGAACCAGCCAGGATGACCCACACAAGAACCAGGACACTTTTAAGAAGAAAAGAAAGTGTCGCTTTAGTGCAGAGGAGCAGGAAATTCTGGTTAAGGAGGTGACGGAACACCAGCACCAACTGTTTGTCACCTCAAAGTTGACAATCAGTAGGAGAGAGGCTATATGGCAACAAATTGTCGACAAGATTAACAGTGTGGCTGAAGTACACAGAACAGTCATCGAGTGCAAGAAACGCTGGCATGACTGCAAGCGCAGGACCAAGGAAAAGATGGCCAGGAACAGGAAGGCAGCACTGCAGACTGGAGGTGGGAGTCCAGCACACCAGGAGGCCCTGGACCACATGGAGGAGATGGTTGCTGCCGGCATCCCTGAGGAGATCGTCACAGGGATTCAAGGACAGGACAGCGCAGACTACCAGGAGGCAACACACATGCAGGATAAGTCGCATGGGGAATTACAATGCACTAATGTCAACTGTGAGCAGGGGGGGATACAGACCACTAAATGCATGGAAGTCATCTAATACATGGAGTGGCTGGGTAAAAGGGCACGGCATGGGGGCATGGCCCGTTCTGAGAAGACCTGGGGCACACCATTACACAACATCAACAAAAGTCCCATGGGGGCATGCTGTCATGCCAACGATGGAGCAAAGGGAAAGCCACGCCAGGAGGGAAGGCCACAACGTCAAACTGACATCCCGGCACATGTCCGCCACCATACCCCTACATTAACTAGGGCCCTATTAACAACCTCTAGCCATACCGACAACTGGAATGTAACTGCGACAACATTTGCCACTGCCACCTCTGCTCTGGGTGCAGCTCAAGTAGCCAATGGCAGTAACCTCCCCATGGATCATACACACCTAAATTAGGGGGTGAGGATGACAACTGCAACAATCCCCAGAAACAAGACAAATGCCCCAGTACTCTCAAATGTCAATGCCCATGGTTGTCGCAAACATCAGCCAATGTAAACAACAATAGGAACTACACAGCACTAAGGACACACCCATGCTGCATATGTCAGGGTCCATCCTGTGGCTGGGTAACAATGCAACATCCGAAATGTCATACTGCTCAGACAACAGCATTGAGGGGGGGACACATGTAACTGGTCACTGAAATACACCTGCACAGTCAGAGGAGGAAATAGGACACTGATACGATTATCAGGGCAATCCAATGTAACACACATTCCCCACCATCAGCAGGACACATTACCAATGTCAACATCCATATCGGATCATAACATTGCCATGCATAGGATATGCCACATGTCAATTACATTTTAGTGGATGTGAAAGATCAGAGATTGGGGCAGGTCCAGATTGTTAATTGTGCTGCCAGGGCCATCAGTACACCCACAGCCAGTGAAAGGTCTCACCATGAGAATGGATGTAGACAGAAGGTTGAGTAGGACAAGAAGGTGGCAATTCTCTATTTGGCATAAACCAACACCTAGAGGCAATGAGGCTGACAAGTCTGATAACTCAATAACATACATGTGACACACAGGTGGGCCATAGGCCTGGAAGAATGCCCATCTGAAGGACTGGATAAATTAACACAAAACAAGATCACAAAGTGAATTCATCAATAGGCAGGCACGTCACATCAAAGTAGCCACAACACAGACACACTAATTGTACCCTGTTTCATTGCAGAGGAAGATGGATCGCCTGCTGAGATGCCTGTCCCAGATTTCCCTGATGACATGGATGAAGAGCCGATAAACATTCCCCAGGAGACTATTCAAAAGGTCCTTGACACCCTCCAGACCCCACCTTCAGTCACAAGGAGGAGCACAGAACAAGCAGCCATCGCAGAGGATCCACCCACCACCCCAATTGTAAGACCTGCCAGCTCCAATACAGCTGAGGACTCAGACGACACTGGCACCAGCTTTGAGAGAACTGTAGTTGGAGTACAGCGGGAGCTGGCCAAGGAAGTGCAGGTGGGGATGCAAACTACGGCAGCCAGCCTTGAGGGGATGCGTTTGTGCATGATGTCATCTGCAGATCAAGCAGCAGCTATGCAAGCCCTAACATCCATACTGCAAGGACTACAAGAAACTGTCAAGGAATTCACCACTGCAGTAAGGGAGTTGCCACAACACCTCGCACCCCAAACCTTCCACTGCATGCACAAATGCAATCATGACTCCCTCAGGGCCGACCTGGCTGCCTACCATCATGATGTGGCTGCTATTCTCAAGAACCAACAGACCCTCCTTGCTGCAGTACTGCCCTTAAGACCTTCACAGGGAGCAGCGACCGGGATGTCTGACTCCACGTCTTCTAACACTGAGGTGTGTGTTGCCCCTTCACAACCAACAACAACAAGCACAAAGCAGGCAACACACACATCAGAAGAAGAAGACATGGAACAGATCACATTCACAAGGAAAATGACCCGGAAGCACTAGTCCCTGCCACATGGCCCACATTTACCAAGGTCCTGCGCATTGTAACTTGCCAGTCTTGCAACAACTTTACTCAAGCACTGTTCTGCAAACCACTGTATATCTTGTCACCCAGCCCAGTGATTGTCTCTCTCCTACTCATTGCCAAATCCTGTCCCTCTGAACTGTCTGAAACATCAACCCCAGCATGTCAAAAGCATTTCCGTAACCCCTTGTGTTGGATCACAATGTAAGTTGTCACTATAATGGACTCACAATCATGGACAATGTAGAGATAGCACTACAGCACGTTTCAATAAATAGCACTTACACAACAAATCTGTCTCTGGGTAATGTGACATATCAACTGTGAAGTAGATAACTGAAATGCGCCTACTGTCAAATTACGTAGCTTGTCAATACAACCGTCCTGATAATATGTAGTCAGAGAGTTCTGCACAGTGCCCATGATTGCATCATACTCTGCCCATCCTGAGGGACAAATCTGATGAAGTGAGAAACCATACACCACCATGCTGTGTTGGACAGAAGAATGCTTCCTCATGGGATAACAAAGTCATCAAATAGTGGCCTCAAAATGTTGTAAACATGCAAAAATTACACAATAAACATGCCACACTAATCTAAGTAAACACTAAAAAAACTGCATAAATGAAGGTGTCTGAGTTAACATTCAAATAGATAATCATGCCGAACAGTGTCACAAATGATGAATGAGGGTCATGAAGACAAGAATACAAGATTGCCAATGAGAACTCATCTTATAAGGGTGTGCATGATCATCACACTGCAGTCAGACCTAAAACTGTTTCCCCAATACCAAGTCTGGAAGCACTGTTTGTGACTTTGAAAACACACTTATCAACAGAAACACATTGGGATCCATATTAACTGTGATTGGTGGTTGCAACGAAGGATCGACACTTTGCAAGGTAGCTCTGGGCTAGCTGCCAATCGTACAGCTCAGTTGGGATTTGTTTGTAGCATAGGACACAGATGTTATAGTACAAAATTAATGTACACTGAATCCAAACCCACGATCAAGTACCATTCAACACATACAATTAAGGGTTAACCAAATATTTATTAAATGCTAATCACAGATGAGGAAACTGAGGGAAAAATCTTACCTACCCTAATCTACCCTGACTACTCATTACCCACAACTGTCCCTAACTAACCTAAGCTACACTTACTTATCACATGTAAAGAATTGTTCTAAACATCTAACCCCCACCCCCCTTATGAGACAGGACACATGGAGGACAACACATACTAACCTAAACACATACTATACTATCCTATACAAATATATATTTTTTTGTTATTTTTTGGGAATTGTTTTATTTTTTATTATTTTTTAAACACACAAGAACCCCAACATAGCCAGACACATGTAATAAGTACAAATATAAACAAGCAGGACCTCCCACCCACTAACACTAACTAAACTAACAGCCTATACTAACCTAACACTAAGTCCCCTAAGCCCACTAACTATAAGAACAGGGAAAGAGGAGGGAGGGGAGGGAATCATGTCCATAGCAAAAAGTCTAGAGGTTGGCCCTCCGGAGGGTCCTCCTAATGGACTTAACACGCCGGTTAATATGCCGCACATCCCGGCTCAGGTGGCTCAACTTGCGCATCACTTTGTCCATCTTACGATCCATTCGGTTGAAGGCTGCAGGGTCAACAGATGGAGCAGTAGCAGTCTGGGTACCAGTGGTGGAGGTCTGTGTGGGTGTGGTGCCAGGCCTAGTGGGCTGCCCTGCACCGGTGGCAATGCTGGGGCCTGGAAGTCCAGCAGATGTCGGACCAACAGTGGCAGCTGTGGGTGGGGCCACCTGGCTCGGATTGGTGGTTGTGCTGGTGGTGGCTGTGGTGGGCAAAGTAGGCCCACCCTGTGGGAAGACTCTCCATGCTCCGGAGGCCCGTTTATGTCGATATCGCCGGGCCATCCTCCGGAACCCCGACTCCACCAGCAGGATGTGCTGATATCGCATGGCACTGAAATTCACGGACCTGGTCTTGAGTCATGTTAGCAGCTGTGAAGACAAATGCAGATATTCTACATTAGTAACTGCATTGTGTGAAATGGCACAGCAAGTTTATCAGACATTATATCTACTGTACTTGTAACAGCTCATATCACAATATAGATCATTGAATGTCCCTGAGGAAGTACATGGCAGGCCAGACTACAAAGGTCACATCACACATAGCACATCCATAACCTACAAGATGGGTAACAACTGGCTTTGACTTGCAATCTGAGTTCTACCAGTTATCAGCTAAGAATCATGCTGCATATCCTCCGCCAAGACCTGGGCTACAAATGTCAGTGTACGGAAAGCAAAACTAAAGCCACATGGTCTGCAAGTTGTAACTGGACTTGCCAGTATAGTACCAAGTGCCATACCTGAGTGTGTATACTAGGTTGCAAACAAACCGTCACTTATTCACATGATGTGTAACATACTGGTAGCATCAGTACTAGGTACCCCATTCAGAAGCTCATGCCCGTGTTTGAGGGGGGGTGGATAAACAACTATAATTTGCCAACAACATGTACACCGAGGAGTGTATAGAAAAAACTCCACACATGTTTGTCTCTACAGACACACCACAGGTAAGGTCTATCTACAATTAGGAGTCAGCAAACCCTAGAGCACTCATAGGGTCAGACATGTCAGGAAATGCAGAACTTGGTACACAACATATACTTCCAGTGAGGCCTGACTTACATCAGACACAGAGTTGCTAGAACACCCATGATCATGAATTGCATGCACACCTAGGCCATTGCACTCAAGTTTCACATACTTGTAGCACTACATGTGGAAGTACATGCTGCTAGGAGGTTCTACCTACTGTCTCAAAATTACGTAGTTAAATAGGGAAGCAGATGTCTATTGGAAAGCAATTTGCTGTACCAATCTTAGAAAATGTGGGTCTGACAGGCTGACTAAATCGGGGCTGACTTCCAGTGCGACTCTTGGTGATACAAGTGTCATCCACATGACTAACCCCTGTACTCACAGTTGGGCCTACAATCCCTACATGATACCATTGGATACGCATTGGCCAACTCAAAACATGTGAGAAACTGTATTCCCACTCATGGAACAAGAGAAAAGCTTGCCCAACGCATCACACCTTGCTATGTGTTCTACTCACAAGAGTCCATAACCAGCAAACACAACACATAACAGACATATCAACACTTACTGGAGTGGTTGGGGTCCTCAAATGTCGCCACCTCTCCCACAGTGTAGGATGCCGGTCCACCTGTAAGGTATGGAAGGAGGAAATGTGCTCAAAATCTGTGCACAGCGCAACAGTTTCATAAACATATACAATGTGTAGGCTGAATAAGGAACTGGCAGCCATTCAGACATGATGGTACTGCATCTGATATATCACGGCCAACTTGTACATAGCATGGGTCTCCTGTGACAGTTACACACAGATCTGCACACATACATTGGCCCTAACTATCATGTGCTTGCAAACATGCCCCGTAATTGGTGAGCAGAAAAAAATATGGAGTGTAATCGTCTCATCATGTCCATCCAAGAGAGACATCCAAAGCCTGGTTACTTGAGGACTGCATTACCAGTCAAACATGCCTTGTGGCCATGACACAATTATTATACATAGGTCCAATGTAAAGAGGGAGGGGCAGGGACTTTTGTAAGCCATCCTGTTGTTACAGTTTATTCAATTGATGTGGCCCAGCTTTCAATGGGTATTTGCACCAACCATGGAGATGTGAAGCCATGTGCATACACTTGGACTGCCATCCACATTTGGAATGTGGCACAACTAACTCCAACAAACATTCTAAGATGTTAGCTGAGGGCACCTTACACCTTTTCACAATGTTTTCAAATCCAGAACCGACATGTATCCAAAAAGATCAAGGAACACAATAATCCCACACATTCATAGTACTTCCGTGAACGCTTTCCTTCCACACTCACCAGACTCATATGAGACATATGTCTGAGCCACTTTGCTACTATCAATTGACGTGAAGGCAGCACTCATTTTCTGCATCATGTAGCGATTCTAAAGTCAGTCTAGCAATTGCGTCAACAAAGTTGGCCTAAATGTTGGTACATCTGTACTTCTCTGTCAATAGTACCCTATATAGACATGATTGGTTTCTATTTTGTTTGCTTTTCTGAAAAAAAGGCTGCACCAATTTCCTTCATGGAAAAGTAACCTGTAAGTTTGCTGAGCACGTGCTACCTGACAGCTAACAATTGTGATCCTTGCCATAGTGCATAAATGATCCCTTTATATTTCCCCAGCATCACACACAGTCAGCAAGTTAGCTGGCAGACATTGTTCTAATCCCCTTATGTCACTACAGAGCAGTTAATCGTGCATTAACATGATTCGTACTCACCAACAGTGCCACCAATCATGATTCCCAGGTGGTCCAAGAGATCCTGCTCCCTGGTGATGAGGTCAGCCCACCAGTGCTTCAGCTGGTGGTCACTCCTCTGGCTGGCATACACACGCTGCAGGTGGTGCAGCACCTTTCCCCACCGGATTCTGCGCGCCTCTGTTGGATACCCCTGTATCACCCTGTCTGGATCATGAGCGGCAAGAAATGCATCACAAGCCAGATGAACCCCCCCAACTCCTCTTCCCCCATCCTGCCAAGACGTGGCCTACCAGACATACTTGGAAGTGAAAGGGAATAGGGGTAAAATAAATAGAAAGGGGAAAGGGGGAAACTAGGGGTACAAAGAGAGATGAAAAGTAAACCTAACCACTAAAAGAGCCCAACTATCCCCAAACTAACACTACCCACAATTGACTCCCACAAACAACAAAAACACAAAATAAATGGACAAATGTAGACAAAACACAGTAGTACAGTATACAGCAACAATATTTATTTCACAAATTGACAATACAGATAGCACACAGGACAAAAAAAGCACAAAATCTCAGGACAACACTCTCTACACAGCCACACAGTCTAGAAGGATCATAGACTGCAAAGTGAAAGTGAAAGTACACCCACTGTACATGATCTGTAAACAGGATATCCTATTACATCACTTCCTGTATGAAAAGTCCCACCTTTTTCGCGTTATGCGTCATTTTTTGTTTACCAGAACTGTATTTGCGTCATTTTTTTGACACACAGAAGTGAAAATTAACCTGCATCTACATAATAGTACATGGACTGTACAAATATCTGGATGCAGGCTAAATTTCACTCCTGTGCGTCAAAAATAAATTACGCAAACACAGTTTTGGTAAACAAGTAAATGACGCATAATGCTAGGGACGTCAAAATTACAGTGCATTAACTGGTTTTGGGCATTTTTACTTGTTTTTTGGTTATGTTACATTTGGGACACATCAGAGATAGGCTGATTGAAGACAGTATGGTGTTGATGGTGTGACATGTGTGACATCATACTGCAGTGGACCATGATCGGCTACTCCCTTCACAGTATTTTTACGGTTGGCTGACGCAATAGTTGGTCATAAGTGTGGCCTACATATATGTGTTGCACAAATTGTGCATGCTTGGCATAAGGAGAGGATAGCAATGTGACACACATGTGTACAATACCTAAATGCCTGTGGCTCAAATTGTGTGCTTTGGCAACTAATGTATTTGTTGACCAAGTGTGTGTGTATCACATGAAGAATATTTGTACATATGCTTGTATGAATGTGACGTCCATGTGTCCAATCCTAAGATGCAAGTCATATTGGAAAAGAGCGAGGGCATGTGTTAGTCATACATGTATATACACCAGTAAAGTGGACTTCCAAGATTTAGGGTCACGTAGACACCACATGTGACATAGCATGCACCAGATGGATGGCAGACGCTTGTTCATGTCAATGGTCCACATTTTCTACATCGTATGTCCAACAGTATTGGTAAGAGCTTCCTAGGCACTAGTTGGTGAATCCCACAGTGAGTCATACACATGTATTGAGGAAGTGGGTACCATGTTGTTTGCACAGACAGACAAAGGTGAATCTCAAATGTATGGATGACACCAAAGTTGAGGCCATAGAAGTGAGCCCCAACTATCAAGTGGCTGTGGTGGACCAGCATACAAGACAGCACGTGCCCACTTATTTCCAGTGATCAATTGCACATAGATGTCTTGTTCATGTGTGTGGTCCAATGATGATTCTGTATATTTTTTGGGGTGTAATTTGTCACAGTTCGGTCCAGGACTCATCATGAGTCAGTGGCAGCTATTCCTGTATCTACTGAGTATCCTTGGTTGATCAATGTGAGTAAAGTGGATGTGGACATGTGAACCAACATGTGGATGGTCCCACCCTGTCACTAAAGACGTGTAATGAGACAGTCAACAGGGCAACTTTGGTGTGCTGAGTGAGATAATGTCTCAGGTGTCATGTTCCGGCAGGTGTCATTACAACATTTGTACACAGGTTGGCCTCTGCACTTCCCACTGCATCTGGGAACATCATAGCCTCTGTGCTGATTATTCTCGCAGCTATTCACCACACACGGCCCATCACTATGTTGTGCGCACTGTGATTCTGTGTGTGAACTGTCATGGTCCTGACATTTGTGTATTATTCATGGACACTATCAGAGGTTGCTGGTTGTGCTGAAAGCCCTGTACCCAATCCCTGCCTACGGCCCTGGGACACTGTCACACTTTGTCATTCATGCATAAATGCAACCCAGACAAGGGATGGGCCATGAATTTTGCTTTTCCAAGAGGATGTAACTCAAGTGGTACAGTTAAAAGGCAGATGATGCTATTCAATGTATTTGTGTATGCATTGAAGAAGCCCATGCCAAATACCCCCCTGATGAATTGGGTTTTGCTAACGCAAGTGTGGTACATATGTAGACACAGGGATACTTTAGTGTGACGCACAGACAGTTGCCAGTCAGGCTGACAGCATGCAAGGTGATTCAGGATCCAGCTACTTGACAAGTTACATAATCAGTGATCTGACTAAGACTGTTTGGAGGACAAACGAAACAGTTGACATGTAAAACTGTGTATGTCCTGTGTTTTTGAAGGTGACAAATGAACCCAGTGGCTGTGTTACACGGCTTAATTAGTATCAATGCTTAACGGTGTATTTTACATAATGGCAACTCCTATGCTGTTCCAGGCATCAGCAGGGGCAGTGCTTGTTGAAATGGGTGGTGTGCATGGAGGTGATCACAGGTGTGGGCTGCATCTGTTTCTCACCAGTCCTGTAGGTGAGACTTGCATTCTAAGGGCCAACAGACATTTTCACACGGGAAGCAATCTACATGTGCTCACAGGGCTTTGAAACTAGAAGACAGTGTATAAATTGACTTGACGTCCTTGCAGTCAGATGTTCTATGACAATGGCATACCATAGGAAAGGGTGTAGCACACTGGTTTGCTAATATTGGTCTGAGTGTGTAGAGGAGGGAATATCAGGGTACACATCTTAGTATTCCAGGGACCTCTTCCGACAGGTGCATGGGTGTGTCAGGAGTTAGGAAATGGGCTGACATGTACATGGAATGTAATGTGTGCAATGCTGCTCATATGTGTGGCACTTGTGCTGTCTCTGTTCTGCTTCTATGGGACTCTGGACACAGATATTCCTTGCAAATAATTGATGCAGTTGGACTTACTGCTGTCAAGGGTCTGGTAAGGCATTACTGCTACTGATGCCAAAGCACATTGGCTGCCTCATGTATGAGGCTTGTTTTCCCCTTATTCAGTGATGGTGTCTTAGTTGTGTGCCATATGCTGCGTTGGACCTTGCTTTCAACATGTATGTGTGAAACAGTTGTGGTCCTCTGCTATTGGCCTTCAAAGGAGATATGTACATGATATATGTCATTAAGAGTGTGTTTGTATGTGAACATTGTATGTTAGGCATCACATTAGCTCTGGGATGTTCTGTGTCCTACTCAGTATCTCAGCAATCCTCCATGAGGCAACACTCTTATTCTGATAAGCAGAGATGAAGGTGTGCAAAAAGGAATAGCCAGACCATGATATGGCGATTAGAATAGGTGTTTATTTAAATTCGTTAACTAAAGTGGTGAAGGTGATCATATTTAAAATAAATTGTTGACGATCTGTTGCCGCCTGCGTATACCAGCGGCCGTGTTCTGTAGTTCACCCTCCTGTTGCAGGCCAGCATCCTCCTCTTCCTCCTCTTCAGGCATGTGTGGCTCTGGTTCCAGGAGGGGAATGTTTCTTTTGATGCAAATGTTGTGCAATAATGCACATGTTAGGATGATCCTACAGACCATCTCCGGGGAATATAGGAGGCTACCACCAGTGATGTCGAGGCACCGGAACCTTGACTTGAGGATGCCGAAGGTCCTCTCGACAATGCTGCGTGTCCTCCTATGGGCGTCGTTGTAGGCACGCTCTGCAGCAGTACTTGGGGTGCCAAATGGTGTCCTGATCAGCTGCAAGAGAAAATGATTGGGATCATGTTGATGTAGCTGGCAGTATTGAAAAGACCTTTCATGGCAGTAGTTGTCTTGTATTGTCTGTGACTCTTTTGTGTAATAATGTGGCATCCTATGCTTGTAGGATGTACCATCTGCATTGTGCTGTTTCCTTGGCTGAACGAGTGTTTGTCTGCTAACCGTTTGTCAGAAGTATGTTTTGGGATTTGCAGTACAGTGTGCCCTCCCTAGCATTGTGACTTGTGATACAGGTGTCCGTGTGTCTTCAATGGGGGTGAGATGGTACTTCCATGCACAGTTAAAATTGACAGTGTTGTTAACACGTTCATATCAATGTACCCTGGACAGCCCATACCTTTAGACTTAGGCAATGGATTAATGTAAAGGTCATTGGGACACTTACATTTTGCAAGGTGACATTTGGGCAACCTACTCCACACATTGTGATCTTTGACGTCTTAACATTAGGCTGTACAGTAATTTCCAATGTGTGACAAGTTCAATGGTGAGCTAAGAAACATGGCTAGCGATGTCACGACCTCAGTATGTTCTTGTTCACATGTTGCTGTTGTGGTGTATGTGTTGTGTGTCCTAGAGGGTTGCTGTGCAGTGTGTATATAAGTAGGTTTTTGTACTTACCAACAAGTAGTCCATTGCCATACCGTCCATCCTGGAAGTGTTCATTGATGGTGCAGTGACGGAAGATGTATGAGTCATGGACACTCCCAGGATATTTAGCCACGATGTTGGTGATCAATCCCTGGTGATCGACTATGGCCTGCACGTTGATGGAATGTGTGTGCTTCCTGTTGCGGTAGAGGTGTTCAGTTGCAGCAGGTGGCACAAGGCGTACATGTGTGCAGTCGATTGCACCAAGGATGTGTGGAAAGCCACTGATGAGGTAGAACCCCTTTTTTGTTTCCTGCTGCTTCTGCAGTGTGTTAGGAAAGCAGATGTGGCGGGGTGTCAGTCGAATGATGGCATCCAGTACTTTGGGCAAAAAGGCAGAGAATGACGGTTGTGATATTCCGCCAACCAGGGCACCAGTTGTTTGGAAAGAGACACTTGCCAGCATATGAACTACGGCAAGCAGCTTGGTTTCTGTTGGGATGGTGCGGGGTGTCACCAAAGTGGGGGCCAACTGCGGCTCAATGTTGCGCAGCAGCTGCTGAATGGCCTGCCAGTTCAACCGGTACCTCTGAAAGATGTTGTGTTCCCTGAGGCCCTGAAGGGTGGTTCTGGGGCGGAATATCCTCTCCTGCCTTCTGCGCTGCCTTTGGGGTCCCTGCTGGTGTTGTTGTAGCTGCTGTTGTTGCTGCTGGGCTCTGAGTCTGCGTGCACGCTGGATTAGGATCCATTGCTCTACTGTTTGTTCTGTGTGTTCTGATTAAATACAGGTGTGTTTGCCCCATTTTAATGCCTGCCCTGACCCAGGCGTTAATTTTTGACGCAAATCGGGCTGTGCGTCATTTTCTGGCTCCACCTCTCGGCTGTGCGTCATTTTGGCCAGAAAGCATAAATACGACGACGCCGTTTAAGCCATTTTTTGGACAGGAACGCCTACCTTGCATATAATTAACACAAGACGGGTTGCCGCATCCAAAAAATGACGCACACGTCCGCGGGCTCGGGCGTCAAAGTTTAAAAAGGGGCAACGTTTGCGCTGATTGTGAGTCTAAATTTTTGACGCACAATCAGCGCAGACGGAGTATAAATATGCCCCTAAGTTGTTTAGGCCCTGATACTTCGGATATCAGGAGGCAAGCTCAATCCAAGTCCTTGGAGAGCACTTCTCAGCAAAGTCAGAGGGCAGCAGGGCAGCAGCGCAATAGCAGGGTAGCAGTCCTTCTCAGCAAAGCAGTCGAGATGAGTCCTTTTGGCAGCCAGGCAGTTCCTCTTGACAGGTTTCAGTTTCAGGTTTGATGGGGTCAGGTAGCCAGTTTATATACCCCAAAATGCCTTTGAAGTGGGGGAGACTTCAAAGAGTGGTTTTGAAGTGCACAAGTTCCCCTTTCAGTACAGGTCTGTCTGCCAGGGTCCCAGTAGGGGGTTTGGCAGTCCATTGTGTGAGGGCATACCACTAGCTATTGAAATGTAAGTGTCAGGCCCTCCACCCTTCCATCCCAGGCAGAGCCATTCGGTATGCAGATGAGTGCAGGTGTGACTGAGTGGCCTCTATTTGTGTTTGTCTGGGTGAAATGCACAAGGAAGCTGTCAACCAGCCCAGCCCAGACGTTGATTGGAGACAGGCTGTAAGGCACAGGTGGATTTTGAGTGCAGATAAATTTGCACTTTCTAAAAGTGGCATTTCTAAAATAGCAATATAAAATCTAACATCACCAATGAGCAAGAGTTTCTATTACCATTCTGGCCATACCAAATATGACGTGGTTACCACTTTCTGATCAGACTCTACCACTCAAACAGTATATGAGGGTAGCCCTATTGCAAGCCACACAGTAGTGGAAAGCAAATATAGGAGTTTTCCACTACCAGGACATATAAAACACCCATGTCCTGCCTTTTACCTACATAGCACCCTCTCTTATGGGGTAACTAGGGCCTACCTTAGGGGTGACTTATTTGAAGAAAAAGGAGAGCTTAAGGCTTGGCAAGTACTTTTAAATGCCAAGTCGAAGTGGCAGTGAAACTGCACACAGATGCCCTACAGTGGCAGGCCTGAGACATGGTTAAGGGACTACTTATATGGGTGGCACAACCAGTGCTGCAGGCCCACTAGTAGCATTGTATTTACAGGCCCCGGCACATGTAGTGCACTATACTTTGGACTTATCCATAAATTAACTATGCCAATTGGGCATGAACCAATGTATCAATGTTTTTAGGGAGAGAGTACATGCACTTTAGCACTGGTTAGTAGTGGTAAAGTGTCCAGGGTCCTAAAGTTAACATACATGAGGTCAGACAAAGAGAAGGAATGCAAAAAGTTTGGGGGTGACCCTTCAGAGAGGCCATTTCCAACACGCTACAAAACACAAGCAGACTTAGGGGGTCATTACGACCCTGGCGGCCGGCGGTAAGGTGGCGGTAACACCGCCAACAGGCTGGCGGTGTTCCGCCAGCAATTATGACTGTCGCGGAATTGCCACGGCCATACCGCCGGCCCCTCCAATTGACCGCCAGGATTCCGCCTGGTGGTCATAATCCCCGACCGCCAGCCTGTCCGTGGCGCTAAACACCGCCATTGAAAGGCTGGCGGAAAGGGGACTTGGGGTGCCCTTTGGGGCCCCTGCACTGCCCATGCACTTGGCATGGGCAGTGCAGGGGCCCCCAGACATAGCCCCATCGCGCATTTCACTGCCCGAATTTCGGGCAGTGAAATGCGCGACGGGTGCTACTGCACCCGCTGCACATCAGCATTGCCGCCGGATCAATTACGAGCTGGCAGCAATGTTGATGTGACATTTCGCTGGGCCAGCGGACGGTAACACTGTTACCGTCCGCTGGCCCAGCGGAAATGTCATAATATGGAGCCAGGAATACCGCTGGCAATGGCAGTATTCTGGCTCCCGCGGCCTCGGCGGTCTTTTTGCAAGACCGCCGAGGTCGTAATGACCCCCTCGATCACTAATATCCAACAGGCTCAGGATGCCTCCATACTGAAGTTGACAGATGCAATTACACATCTAAGGTACATCCCACAGTACCAAGCTTGGTATTTCAGAAATATCAAGCTGGAGAAGATCCTGATTTTTTATTTACATACTTTGAGTGGGTTACGTCTACTGCTGGTTTGCCACCAGAATGGTGGGGTCAATATATTGCTCCCTAATTTCCAGGGGAAGTACAAAGAAGCATATCAAGATGCTAAACCTGCTGGCAGAACACCATATGAGGATATAAAGAAAGCCATACTTGAGAGGCTTGGCTGTGACGCTGAATATTATCCAGCAAAATTCAGGAAAGAGAAATGGAGACACAATAACAACCCAAGGGCACTATATTTCACGATAGGTGACCTGGGTAGTAGGTGGGGTAAAATATAACTCCTCTACAGTAGACAAAATAGTGGAGAAGGTTTACATTGAGCAGTTTCTGGAGGCCCTGCCAGGAGCCGCATGCAGTTGGATTAGACAATATCTTAATGTAACAGCAAATACAGTGATTGAGCTAGCCTGCTCATATCATAGATACCCAGACTTCAAACTGGGACTACAAAAATATCAAGCTAGCTCACAGGAGATTCGAAGGGAACAACAAAGTCAAGCCCCCGATTTGTGTCTGAACATGCTTCATCACCAAGAAGCTGTACAGGGGCAGCAGTGTTTCCATTGTGCTGCATAGGGGCATATAGCCCAAAACTGTCCCCAAAAGAATACAAACCCAGAACTTATGGTGGTGGGGCACTCTAGGGGGTAGGTCCTATGCGTGGGTGCTTCCACTAGCACATACCTTAGGGATGTTTTACTTAATACCTGCATGGTTAAATCCCTAATAGATCAGGCTGTAGGTACACAGTATTCCATCCCAACTGGCTAGAACCAGGGGAAATACAGTAATGGGTAGCTATCACAGGCATTCATAGAGACAGAAAGATTTATTCTGCAATTTTGTTACAGGTGTCATGGGGTGGAAAGCCCGAAACTATAAGTGTGGGGTCTTTCCTAGCTTAATGGAAGACCTAATTGTAGGAGCTGACCACCCATGGTTTCAACAGCTGTTAACAGGAAAAGTTGAAAGTGACCCAGAGACAAATAGGTTAAAAGAAGCATCTATACAAAATGTTTACTTAGAAGAGAGTAAACTAAAACTAATAAAATCTAAATCTGAAAAATGAAGAGTGAAACAAGAGTTTAGAGCTGTTTGTTATGGTAACAATTCTTCTACATCTTCCTCTGCAGATGATGTAGAGGGTCCTCAGTGTAGCCTCAGGGGAGTACAGAGAAAAGACCCCCAAATTTAGCCCAAGCATGGGCTGAGCCAGGAGAGAGGAGCAGGGTCAGGTACGACCAGGTACGATCTTTTTTGTATACGGAAACATTTGTCATATTGTATTGTCAACCCCGGAGGTGAGAAAAAAGACCAAACTAATGGTACCCTTACCCTTTCATTAACATGTGATGACAGGTGGGAGGGGAACATTTTGGCAGGGATAAGACAGAAGAGTACTTGTTGAGGTTTTATTGGCCATGAGTTTATGGAGATGTTACAAGGTTTTGTACTTCTTACATTTGTTGTCAACTAGTAAACCCTTCTGGTGAATTAAAAGCTCCACTTAGACCTCTTCTGATTGTTGATGTCCCTTTCACGAGGGTTATAATGTACATAGGTGGATCATTGCTGCAATCTTCAAAAGGGCACCAATACATACTGGTCTTGGTGGACTATGCTACAAGATATCCCAGAACAGTGCCACTAACCATTGTAACCACCATAACCGTTGTCAAATCTGTGATTGATTTTTATTCTCAGGTTGGGTCTTCCAAAGAGATATTAATAGATCAGGGGACTTCCTTCATGTGAAAGATGATAGCACTGGTCTATAAGATTTTAGATATACAACAGATTTGCACATCTGTTTACCACCCCCAGAAGAATGGTTTAGTGGAAAGGTATAACTGTACCATAAAGAATCTGTGAAGAAAAGTGGCTTCTGAGACAAGAAATGAATGGAATAAAAACCTTCTGTAGTTCTTTTTGCCATAAGGTGGCATGTTCAAAGCTCCACTGGTTTTCCCTATTCAAGATGTTTTTTTGCAGTCAACCCCAAACTCTCCATAATATGGCAGCAGACAATGGGAAGATGAGGAAGATGAGAGCAAAGATTTTTTGGAAAATGCAGCCAGTTAAGACAAAATGTTAGGTCTCTCAGTTCGAAGAAGTTAAAATTAATTTGAGAAAGCTCAAAATAAACAGAATTTGAAGCTTTCTAACGGTGTCATACCACATGAATCGTGTCCTATTACCCTCCTTCTTCTCTGAAAAGGAAATATAAATTACCATATAAGCCCCTTTAAAAATGGGAAGCACCAACAGTTTTTGATACAGACTTGAGTCAGGTGCCTCTAGTCACAAATTTGCAACCACTGCAAATTACATTTGTCCCTACCTCCTCCAACAAATGGTATTTCAGATGACCAAGACACAGGTGAGTCAGTTGAAGGCTCTCCTATGCTGTTATGAAGACTTGCTTTCAGGGAAGCCCACATAAACTGCTCTTCAGGATTACATAGTCACAGAAGATAAGAAAATAGAATGACTATGTCCATACTGAATTCCTGAAGCTAGATGGCAAAGCAGTAGAAAAAGAAGTAATCATTATATTATAGTAGGGAATTTTGTGACCCATCAAACAGTGCATGGTGCTCTCCTTTTGTTCCAGTACTGAAAGAGAATGGCAGAGTAATGTTTTGTATTAACTTTTGACAGCTTAACAGTGTATTTATATTTGACAGCTACCCTATGCCATGGGTAGATGAGCTAATGGAGAAATTAGGAAATGCTATGTTTCTATCAACCCTTGAGGTTACAAAGTTTGACAAATTCCACTAGCCAAGAATGCCAGAGAAAAGACTGCCTTTGCAACCTCATCAGTCATATATAATTTCAAGGTTCTACCTTTTGGTCTTCTTGGGTTCCCTGCAACATTCTAATGATTAATGGATCAAGTGTTAAGACCACATCATCAGTATATGACAGCTTATTCACATAGTCATCTTTAGTTTATCCTGGGAGTTACATTTAGAATATTTATAAGCCATACGTACAGCCTTGAAGGAAGCTGGCCTCACAATAAATCCTGGTAAATGTGTGTTAGCTACAAAATCCATTTGGATGGTGTTATCAAATTAAAGCAAGGTCAATATGCCCACAGGTTGATAAAGGGCATGTCCATTAAGAACATACCTCAACGAGTGACTAAGAGAGAAGTTAGGGTCTTCCTAGGCTTAGTGGGGTATTATTGTAGGTTTATACTGGATTTTTCGAACATAGCTAGCCCCCTCACTGACCTTTAGGAGCAAAACCACCCAGCTACATGGAAAACTGAATCCCTTCTCACGAGAACAATTTTGAGGTTCTAAAGAGCATCTTATGCCACAACCCTATCCTCTTCTGCCCGACATTCACTAAATACTTCTACCCACAAGCTGACAGTTCTAGGTATGGTTTGGGGGCAATTTGTCCCAGCCTGATGATGCTGATGATTTACACCATGTAGTCTACAGAAATCAGAAAGTCTTGGCCCAATAATTACATTATGCTACAGTTGAGAAAGTGTGCTTGGCTATAAAATGGACGGTTGCAGCCCTGCAGTATTATTTGTTGCTTACTGACCACACCCAATTGGTCTGGGTCGCACAAAATAAGGCTCCCACCCTAGAATTCTCCATTGGTTTCTAGCACTATAACTTTCTTCTTATTTAGCCCAGCCATAGGGCTGGCAGCCTACAGACCAATATTGACTTTCTGTCCCAGACTGCATCTGTCAAATGCCCTGATCAGCCATTCCTGGAGGGGAGATGTTGTGACCAGACGCCTTGCAGGCCCTCTAAAATGGTGACAATAGAGGAGTCTAATCTCATCATGGTTAGCATGCAAGCAGCATACCTTTCAACACTGATTGGCGAAAATAACATCTGGGGATATAAGGTGCATGCTGCAGAGAGGCGTGGCTTGGAGAAAGGCCAGTAGAGTGACCACTGGACCAAGCGTGGCAGCAGGAGTACTGAGAGTGAGCTAACTGGACAGCACAGCAAAGATAGAGGAGTTTGAGCCGACAGAACCCAAATGCAGGGGAGCTGAGGAAAATCACTGTGAGACCACCAAGGACCACAATGCCCAGAAGCTGACACGGAAACACTAGTGATGGAAGAAGTGCTCGAGGACTTTCACTGTTAACCGAGGGAGAGGGACATTTTAACCCTGTCCACCGTGGCCGTTATCCATGGCCACAGCCTCAGGCAAGTAAAGGGATTCACTTGCATGGTGTGGGGAGTGGAGAGCAGAGAAACCATTTTCCCAAAGGCACACTATATCACTGGGGCACATGAGAAGGGAGACTAGAAAAGGAGGGGTAAAGAAATGCCTACACCCTGACAGCCCCTTCCTGACTTTGCTTGTTATAACATGTCACAGAGCACAAGAGAGAGACACCTGTGGGCGTTGATGACAGAGGAACCCTCTTATGCAGATAAAAGCTGAATAGTGCTTCATGGAATGGTGGACAGTTTCTGTTCCCTTCTTTTTACTATATTTGGAAAGCATTTATGTTTCTCTTTTTCCCTTTCTTTAATAAAATCACTGTTGGGATCACTTTGACTGAGTTAAACTGCAACTACACCCATTTAAACTGCCCTATTCAGTGTTGGTTTTGGGTCCATCCATGATGGGTCCAGGCCCTCTACGAATCTTTCCAATTCATCTGGATCATAGAATTCTCCTAATTCACAATCACTTACCTACCATCAGGATCCAGTAAACCATACTTAATTTTCTTCTTATGGAGAGTAAGCTGCAGTGTAGAAACTTTAAATTTGCTTTGTTTCAAATAAAAAATCTATTGCAATAAAAACTGTATGCCTAGTTACGAGTTTTGCAGTCCACAGACAACCAAACTCCCAGTGCTGGTCTGACTGCCTCAATTCTGGTGTTCCGACTGCCAGATTATGACCCTAGCGGTTGGACCGCCAGGAGACCGCTACCTCCACTGGGATCTGGGATCCTGGCGGGTTGGCAGTGGTCAAAGTCCTGGTCAGCCACTGCAGTGCAGATTTCAGCACTGCTGTACTGATCACGACATCTCTTTCCACCAGCCTTTTCATGGTAGGGTCCCCACCATGAAAGGGCTAGTGGAAAGGCAATGCTCGGGCCCCTGCACCAACCATGTCATGAGCAGTGCAGGGGTCTCCCTGCCAGCACTCTCTTAATGCACACTGCTGCCATGGCAGACAGTGAGCATTCCAAGGGTGCTCTGTACTACAGCTACGGCCTTGGCTCCCTAAAGGAGCCGAAGCCAATGCCATCCCACTGTCTCCACCGGGCTGATGGGCAGAAACGTTGTAACACAACGTTTCTGTCAGTCAGCCAGGTGGACTCCCTGTCGGGAAGAAACCCACCTGGTCCAGGAGAACCAGAGATGGAAGAAGAGTCTCTAGGAATAGCACAAGAATCTTAATGAAGAGTTGGACATCTGTATTTTGCACTGCGATGGGGTGATAGGAGGTAGAGTTATAGAGTCCTTGCCTTGCTTCAGGATAAAGACTATTTCCACATCATACATGGTAGGGTTCAGGCTAGTAGAATGTGTAAATAAGGTAAAAACCTGTGTGAGGAGGTCTAAGAAGAGTAGAAGGAACATTCTGTAGAATGTGACAGGAAGGCCATCTGGACTTCCTGACCAGTATTTTTTGTCATAGAACCATTGCTTCAGTTAAAGTAAGCAGTGCTACGCCCAAGTTGTACTGTGGGACTGACCTGGGCTCACAGGATGGCTAATTTCCTATGGATAGCCTAACCAGGGCAGAATTTGTCTTGACGCTCAAACGTTTTGATTTCAATTGGGAGAGTATGTTCTAAGCATCAGGGTTCCTGTGCCCTGTCAATCGCAAGTGAGATGAGGGAACCTAGGTTTGTGGCTTTTAAAGGCATCCCATATGATTTGTGAGGCACAGTCGGGCTGGGCATTCAGCGTTGATCTTTAAGAAGGAGGTGTGTCTCTTGTAGGAAGGTTATCGGCCTGATTCAGATTTTGGCAGAAGGTTACTGATATCCTGTCAGCTGAAACATAAATCTTATAGGAAATAATGGGATTTATATTTCAGCTGATGGGATATCTGTCACCATTGTGATGGAGTAACTCGTCCACCGAAATCTAAATCAGGCCCTATGTTTGGGTTGTGCCATAGAAGGCATTTCCAAATGTGTTTGCATTTCTTGGCTGAGTTAAGCCCCTTGATTTTTAAGGACAAGAGTCTGGCAAATTTGCCATCCCTTGTTATCAGTGTGGAGAACAACATCCCTCTATGGCCTAGGAGGAATTCCCGTTCCTTACCCTCCAAACTACCTCCAATCAGTTCATCTTCCAGTGTGTAAAAACAGACTACTCAACATGAAACACAAAAATGGTGGCCAAGGGGTCCAAGCTTGTGATCTCCTGTCTATAAGCAGGATCCCAAATTACCCTCCAGAAAAGCATCACTCCATGACAGAGGATGTATTAGACTGTGATGGGGGAGAATTCCCCCAGATAGTCTCTGCCTGTTCCAAAGTGTGAGAACAGAGTTGGATAAAATTATAAAATGGAAGTCTCTGGTTGGTCCCCACAACACGGCTTAAGGCTAGGTCTAACTTGACTTGTCGTAGGACTCTTGTCATGGGGACGAGACTGCTAGATTTGGGCAGCAGCACCACCATGAAAGGGGGACTAAGTCTTATCCCACATCGTCTGGCAGCTGTTGACCTAACCCTTTTGGCTAGTTAGCAGCACCTCACCAAAACCCAGAAATGAAGGTGATTTGTGGCAGCCTGATTCATGACACTGTGGCTTCTCACGAAAGTCATGGTGGAACAGAGCTTACCCCTTTCTCTCAGTCACATAATTCTCAGACATGAAGAAGACAGTGAGGATCAGGATTTGGTTAAAATACCTTTATTGAATCAACTGTATTCTATGTAATGAGGCATGAATTGTGATTATTCGGATGATAAAAGACTGCACTATTATCATTGTGATGAAAAATGAGAAACAGATAAAAAGTCCCAATGTTCTGTCACACTAGTGAATTTAAAATCCCTACGTGCACTACTAAAAATCTACATGAGAGCAATAGCAGTGTTTGCACTAATCTGCTCGCATTTAGGGCCAGATTGACAAGAAAGTGGCATCAGCTGTGATGTGCCACTTTTCTTGCACCACCCTGCGCCCATAACAACACCATGTGTGTGCTGCATTTACAATACGGCCCACCATGGCAAATGATAAGACAAGAGTGTCAGAATGTATGGCACTATTGCAGTACTTTGCAGGATTAGCACCATAAATTGTGGCGCTAATCCTACTAAGTAAAGGGAGGCCCACTGAAAGTAATGGGCACGTCATTTAAATGCCAGCTCTGAGCTAAAAATGGCACAGTGTAATGATGAAAATTTCAATGTACTGTTTTTATGGGTCTCCCTGTGGGGGATCACCCCCTTGCATGCATTATGCCTGGCGCAGGCATACTATGGCGGAAGGGGTTACAAAATGGCGCAGTGCTATCATTGTGCCACTTTGTAAATATGGCAAAGGAGAATGGCCTCCTGAAGGCCACATTAGCGGAAACAGATGTTGTTACTGTGGCACTAAGAGGCACTAGAGCCTTGTAAATCTAGCCCTTAGTCTCTGCAAGGACGACTTACCCCCATACCTGGATAATGATCAAGAGGGTTGACTATTGGTTTGCTGGCAGTTCTCACCGGTGTTTGGAAAAATGAGGCCAAGTCTAGAAGCTGTGCAAAGACATTTTACAGCATAGGATGGCTGGCTGTCTGGAATGTTCCCAATCTTACCAGGTTAATGGCAGTTTCTTGTTTTATAATGAAATGTGTTGTTTTTCTGAGAACTGCCCTGACATGGTAAAATAACTTTTCTGTGTATGGTATACATTGCAGTCTTTGGACTGACAATACTCAGCAAATTATCATGTACAGCTCCGTACAGCCTTGGGCTGAGCACAAAATGAAATGTTGTGCAACATAACTAATAAGTAATTCTGCAGGGAAGGGCAACTGATAAAAATATTGAAACAGCACTGTTAAAATCAAGTTTTTGCTAAAATAATAAAAGGAATAAAATGAAAGCAGCTATGTGAAAGGATATAGGCCTCAGACCCAGGGCTAAACTAAATGTACCCATGCAAAGTGCTAAATTAACCCCACAACAATACATGGCTGGTTTGAAAAGAGAGTCAGGGTGTACACGGCTTAGAGTCTACTTTTACTGGTGTGCAGAAAGCTCAGCATCTCAGTACATATTGCGAGGTCAGCCATAATGTCTTCTTTAGCTCTGGTTGGAGAATCAGGTGTAAAAAAGCATTGAAACTTTATTCAGTTTGGAGTTTAATTTAGTGTTAAATTGTTCATGGTCTCTTGTTGATGGTTTAATGTCATTAATTTGTGAATGAGTGAATCTGACTACTACACTCCTCTCCAAGTCCAAAGATTTCATTTACCTCTATTGGTGAGAATAGTGATGGTGTCTCACTGGTGTGCTTGTGGTTTCTGAAGCGAGGTGGGGAGATGACTTCCGTGGGCGTGACAAAGGTTTTGGCAGCAGAGAATGGTTTTGTCTTGTGAGGAGGAGAGTCAGAATTTGGCCACGTTGTGTGTTTTTGGTGTGGTGCAAGGGGTTGATGAAACTGCAGTGTTGAGTTCCAAGTGAACGGTATGAGTTTGAATGGGGTTTGTGCTTGCAGTGTTTTGGCTAAATTGCAGTGAAGTGTGATGTATGAAGTGAATGGGGAGTTTGTGTACTCCAGGTAATTGAGTAGGGGGTTTGCTTATTCCAAGTGAGAGAGTGAGGAGTTGGAGTACTCTAGGTGAATGTTGTGCTTTGTGCCAAAAATTGCCCACATGGTTGTTGTCATTTTTGGATCCAGCAAGGCCAATGACTCCGGAGTTTTGTACTTGTGTATGAAGACACTTGGTTAATTTATTGTCTGAGGTGGGGTGTTGGTCGATTGAGCTCTGTCGACAATACCTGTATAATTCCCTAGAGTGTGTGAGTTGTGGTTGGTATAAGGGGAATCCTAAGTGCACAAGGAAAATCCTTATCAACTGAAATGAGATTTGCAGGTCAAATCTTACTTCTGTTTGTGAGAAAGCCATAGCCGAAAGAGTAGCTGTTTGGGCATAAGGCCACAGTTGAAAATTCCATACAGCTGTCAAAGAGTTTGAGTCCTACCCATAATGTGCAGACAGGTTTTGGTTTTGTGCTCGCAATATTTGCATTTAGGTTCTGTGTAAGAGGTGAATGAGATGGCTCTGAAGTGAGTCGCAGCTGCCGAGCGAAGTGAGTGTGACGTCTTTCTGTCCACACTGCAATTGGTCGGTTGGTAAGAAAAGCCACGTACAGATTGGTGGACAAGACTGCACTGCTGTAGGTTGAGAACAGCTTGTAAAGTGATTGTGGGATTGAAATTACTTTCTGGTTTCATAGAATTTGTGGTTGTTAATTAAAATGTTGATGTTTTTTAAAGCTTTGAGGAGTGTGTTGTGAGAATATGTTTTAATTCCAGGTAGGGTGGGTGGCCTTACTCCACCTGAGTGTACACCAGCATTAGAGATATTGGAGGAGAGAGGAGATTTAGCATGTCTTTGGATAAATCAGTGGTACAAAATAACTGAGAAGGAAGGTACTTTAGCTTTTCCTTGTTATGGATCCTTTAACTTGAGACTGTTGGAGAATTTGAGGAGGGTGTTGTTTGATTTAAAACCCCTTCCTACACCTGCACAATTTGAAGCACTTGTTATTTGGGAATTAGTTGCAAGGCAGAAAGAGGCTCAAAAATTTGAAAGGAGAATGGGAAAAGCAGAAAAGGTGTTAACAGAAGCTTGATGTGATGAGGAGCAGAGAATGTGGAAAGCAGAGACATTACGTGCTGTGAAGTTATTTCCAGCAATCACACAGTAAGGTGATGGAAGTGTTAAACCTAAAGCAAAAAAGAAATCTGAAGAAGATGCAGAACAGAAAGTAGGTGAAAACAAAAAGGTAGCAGAAAGTAATTCTAATGACGAATTTATAACTAGTTGTTGCAGAATTGTCCCCCACTGTATAATGCAGTCATATTGGTAAGCCAGAATGAAGTCTAGAGTGTTGCCGTAGCCCCATTTGCACAAAGCTAGGTCCAGATAATTCCAAACGTACCTACTGCCAGTAATTTAGCCAACAGTTCCCATTGTTAACCCAGCTCAGAATGTCATGGTTCCAGTTATGCCACAACCATAGACAGAGACAGACAATGCCTCAACCAGAGACGTACAATGCCTATGTATTCCCCAGTAACAATACCACAGAATATTGCCTTAAATCAGTCAGCTCAAGCTTTTGGTACAGTATTAACTGGCCAAGGTGAAGGATTATTGTTCCCCCCAAGTCAAACAAATTTATCAGGACCAGATGCTTTGACAGTTCCTGAGGTCAGTTGTCTTGTTATATGCCCAGGGTAATAATGAGAGTTGTCCTCAGATTCCAAATCCACTATCAGCAATGAATTCACCTTAGAACTAATGCAGAAATGGAAAGACTGAGCACTGCTGTGCCAGCTATGATCCCCAGATATTAATTTGGTTAAAATCAGACATATGAGTAATTCCACTGATTGATGTAACATGTTCCCCATGCTCTACAGGCTCGCCAGTAGTAGCTCAGGAGCAGGCTAGGAGAACATCCTGTATTCATCCAAAGTTCCTTTCTCGAGGTAATAACATTAGTTTACAAGGATTATCAGCAAAGCAGTTGACTGAATGGTTAGACAATTTGAGCAGAGCATCAGTTCCAGGAAAAACCCCTGAGGGAGAAAGGACATTGAACATGGCTAGAATAAAATTGGAATTAAATTAAATGATTGAGGGAACACTTGAATTGAACAGATTAGATTCTTACGATAAAAACAAGTTGCACTTCATGTGCAAGGATGCTACCCTTCTAGCTGGACAGGTTTGAGAGAAATTAACAAATTTGGCTGATAAGTATGAAATCAAAATTAAAGTCCAAACAGTTGAATAAAAGTTACAGATTAGAAATTGATTTGAGAGACATTGCAAACATGAGATCGCCTGGAAAGAAAATTCACATTAAGGAGTTGATTCAAAGCATTCAAACATAGGGAGCATTAGATAAATGGGAATGCAGATGTGCAAAGAAAAGAGATCAGAAGAAAACACTGACTGCATCTTCAAATGATGTGCAGCAGGCTGAGGGAGCTGTAAAAATGATGTCAATGAGAAAAATTCTGGGAGGGAATTTTGTTCATGTGCTATGGAGCAGAAGTGACATACTGTCATTTACAAATGAGTACCCAAAGTTTAGGGAAAAACCAATGGAATGGTACCAGCAATCAGAGAAGTTTGTCGAGATTGTGAAGTGCTTGTGGGAAGATCTCAACACTTTATTTGAGATTGTTGTTCCAGCAGATTTGTGCGTTGGGTATAAGTGGAGTATTGATTGGCAAACTTCTGCGTCGCCAAGGGATGAAGTACCTGGTGAGCCATCTGAAGAGGTGATGTAAAACTATTACAAGGTGATTGAGTTTTTGAAAACTAGAGTTTTCCCTAAAGATGTTGATTGGCAAAGAATTGACAGGACATCTCAGGAGACGAAGGAGTTAGTTCAAGTTTATTATGAAAGATTGTTGCAAGCTTTCAAGCAATACACTGGCACAGAGATTATTGAGCCAAGAGACATAATTCAATTTGTGTTTAGCTCAGTTTAAGGATTGAAGCCTGAAATTAGTAACATGATAAAGAGTCATTTGATTTGTTGGTAAGGAAAGTCAATTTATGAAGTATTGTGTTATGCAAAACACTGTAGTGACGAAATTGAATTAAAGCAGAAAAGGTTGAGGGAAAAGGGCAATGGTGATGTAAATCAAGTACGCACAAGTAGCAGGTATGCAGGGTTTGCAAGGAATGATGAGCGCAGGAGGAATGCAGAGAACACAGCAGCAAGGAAATATAATGCCTCAGTACAGTGGTAGATCTGGTGGAATTCAAATAGATCCGAATGCAAATGTGGCTGATGCTCAAAACATGAAGAAAATGCTTCTTGTCATGAGTGGGGCAACATGAGACATTGGACATGGGAGTGTCCCTTTGGTAACCTAAATAATTTGGTACAGGGTGGTCATGTTGCACAGATGGTGACAAGAATCATTTTCAAAATCAAAGAGTTCAAAGTCCCCGAAATCAAAATATGAATGTTCCTACTGGAACAGTACAAATGCAGGTTCCCTAGCAACAAGTATAATTTCCCCAATAACAAATTCAAGCCCCGATCAAATGCAGATTCCACAAGCTCTGATGGCAGAGCAACAGGTAATGGTTCCTCAGCAGAATGAGCACCAAAAAACAAATGTAAATGTAAATTAGTTAATCACACAATGCACATTGATTGATTTCAGTGATGATGAGTAAAGAATATATGATTGAGAGTTCAGAAGAGGAAGAATGTGTGTTGGCTGCCTCACTGGAAGTAGATCAGTGTGGTCCTTATGTGAATTAAAGTGTTATGAGCATCTCGTTCCACTGTCAGATCTGAAGACGTACCTAATGTGCCTCTTTTTGAAAGGACAGTATAGGTTGTAGGAGTAGCAAACCAGCATTTGGTAAACCTCATTACAGATTCCATTCTAGTTAAGATAGGAAAATTTAAAGTCTTCACCAATTTGTAGTCTGCGATTCAAGTCCTGTGAGTGCGTTAGCAAGAGACTTGCTTGTGTAAATTAGAATGCTCCATTACTTGTACTCATGAAGGGATAGCAATTCAACCAAATAGTGATGATGAGATTTCATGTCAAACTGATGAGATGTATCCTCTCATTAAACTGTTTCCTGCTATGACACTTGAATACTTGCGTGGAGAATTACAAGACCCAGTAACGCTTAAAGATTAGGCTCTCACTGGAAAAGATATTGGAATAATTTGAGGTGTTGAACCAGTCAAACTATCTGTAAAGTAAAATGCAGTTTTCCCAGTTTTACCCAGTTGCACAGGGATTATCAAAATAAGTGATGGGCAGCCCATATAATTCTGCAATTATGGTACTGGGAAAGCCGAGTGGAAAATACTGCATAGTTCAGGACTTGAGAAAGGTGAATGAAACTGTGATATCCTGTTGTCCCATAGTGCTGAATCCAGCACTAATTGTATTTCAGGTTTCATGTGAAGCAGAGTGGTTTTCAGTTATCGACTTGTCACAAGCATTTTTCCCATTGCCTTTACATGAGGATAGTCAATTCCTTTTCTCATTCCATTTGGAAACTGTGTATATTCATGGTGCCATTCTCCACAGGGGTTTTCAGAATCTCCTACCAGTTTTAATCAGATTTTAAAGAAGAACTTACAGTCTTTGAACATGTTGTTTCGGTCTGCTTTAGTGCAGTACATTGATGCCCTGCTGGTTGTGTCCAATACACTTGAAGCTTGCAGACAACATACAATAGCGTTATTGAACCATTTGGGTGAAAACAGACATGAGGTTTCCCCTGCCTAGTTACAATATTGTCAGAAGGAAGTAAACTATTTGGGTCACCAAATTGAAAAATGTGCAAGGAAAGTGTCCCAAAAGGTAGTTAGAGCAAATATGCAAATTCATCCCTCAGTTACACAGAGAGATGTCAGAAAGTTTTGGGCATGGTGAGCTACTGTTGCCAATGGATCCTGAATTTTGCAGTAATTTCCAAACCACTGCAGAAGTTAACACACAAAGAAGTTACAGACCCCTTCAATGAAGAATGCATGAAAGCATTTACTGAGTTGAGAGAGAGTTTGCAGAGCTCCAGCATTGGGAATGCTGGCAAATGCACTTGTGAACATAGCAATAGCAGATGACTTACTTCTGGATTATTGCAAAGGTCTGCCTGATGTGGTTGACTCCTTGTCTCAGCAGGTTGAAAGGGCAGCATTTCAAATAGCTCGAGAACAGTGTCACAGCTTGAAAGCTGGAGACTGGATTTTAGTTAAGAAACATGTCAGGAAGACTTCCATAGAGCCAAGGTAGAAAGTACTGTTTCAAGTTATCTTGATGATGACAACAGCTGTGCAGTGTGCTGGTCTTTTGAACAGGGACCACATGAACCGCACATGCAAAGTTCCTTGGCCTCTTGAAAACACAAAGACTGATCCGGCAAGAGCAAATGCAGAAGAAGTATGGGTCCAGCTTGAACAGGCTGTAAGGACTGAACAAGTAGGTGAAGCAGAAATCGTGAAAAGTGGTGAAGATGCAAGCAGCCTACATCCAGACAAAAGTGCAGGATAGCAAAGTCAAAGTCAACTGACTCCTCCCAGCACAAGCAAGCATTGTGAACACAGTTGCACCCCGAAAAGAGAACTGTAGAAGGAGATCAGCCGCCTGCAACTACACCTGAACTGTTTGCTGAGAATCTCCAGTCAATAACAGAAGCAGCTGAAGAGTCAAATTAGAGTGAAGATGAAGATAGTGCTGTAAGGAGAACGAAAAGGAAAAGAGTGCTCAGTTGCAGACTCTCTTCATCTGAATGGATCTATCTTGCTACAAATGAATGGGAGAACAAGTTTATGGCCTTTTGTTTTGACCGTGAGAATTCAGCTGAAAATTCTGGAACTTGAAATCACATTTGAACTGAGTTTTGAAATAACCTTGCCAATTGAACAACAAAGACATTACACTCTGGAAGTGACCATAAGCAATCATCAGACTGGGGAAGCGCTGTCACTGCCGGGAGGCCGGGGAAGAGAGCCACATAACAGGGCAGGAGCCCTTTAAAAGAACTTCGCGCTCCCGCCGTCGCGGGAAGCGCTGTCACTGCCGGGAGGCCGGGGAAGAGAGCCACATAACAGGGCAGGAGCCCTTTAAAAGAACTTCGCGCTCCCGCCGTCGCGGGAAGCGCTGTCACTGCCGGGAGGCCGGGGAAGAGAGCCACATAACAGGGCAGGAGCCCTTTAAAAGAACTTCGCGCTCCCGCAGCGCGGGACGCGCGCAGGCGGTGCCCGGGCGAAGCCCGGGCCAAGGGCGGGCCCGTCCTGCGCCCGTCATCGCCCGGAAGAGGCCGGGCTGGGCCCACTCTCTTTCATCTACTGCCTAAAATACACCAAGTAAGCTAACTTACATACTTCAGGTATTCTATAACTTTACAGGCACCATGGGGAAAAGGAAAGCTGCTGACTCACTAGGTCCTTTGACAGATAGCAAAAAGCAGAGAAAGCGCACTGCTAAACCGGTCACTAAGCCAAAAAAAACCTCTGAGGAGATAGATCAGTTGTTTGAGGAGGTTGAGGCAATTTTAAACTGTTCGCCTAATCATAACGGTGCCTCCCTCGGAAAAAATGCCCTAGTTCCTCCAGGGAAGATACAAGACTATTTTAAGAAAAGGTCAAAGGATCAAGACCTGGACCCAGGGTCGAGTAGAAACAGTGCAATCATACTAACAACACACCTGCTATCCATCCCCCCCTCAAATGCTATAACAAACACAACAAATGCATTGGTGCACAGGAGCGGATCTCCCCACGTGGGAACAGTGGGTAACATTCTAAATTCTGCTATACCACTGAGTCCTGCGACTAACCTGATCCCGAATATTCCTTGTAGAAACCGGTTTGAGGCCCTAGCCAAGGACGACGAAACTCCTAGAGGTTTTGATATAATATCAGATGATACCAACAAAGAGATCATCCAGAGTACCCCGAGACAAGTCCCTGTCTCCCCCTTAACGCATCCTGTCACCGAGCCTAGTAATGCCCTTATACTTCAGAGAATAGAAGAAGTTAGATCCCTGGTTCTACAAATGGCCAAATGTTTCCGAGAGAGCTTAGAGTGTGGATGCAAGTGCAAATATAGGGATGAAGAGGCGAATTTAGATCATACCATGCCAGATTCAATACTAACAACTCAGCTTGCACAGGGGGGCCAGGTAAACGATCATCAAAAGGAGAAGTCAAATCGGGTCGGCCTAGATGGGAACGCAACACGCCTAGAATTCAACATCACACAGGCGAGCCGACATCGCAAAAGACCACTAGATGAGGGGGATACCATGGGAAATCACATTGCCATTAACAAACTACCCTCAGGGCCCTCAAACCACCCGCCAGCAAAGAGCTGCAAACAGACTGACAACTTCCCTCCTAGGAGATCCAATGCTATTCCTAACGACAACGACCCATTCGCTCCCAAATATGCTCCCGGTTATCCTAATGTCCCCTCTCTTCAGAGGACATCTTACGAACCAGTCCAACTGCCAAAACCCCAATGTCTCAAGCCTGGAACTAATACTCTCTTCTTGAAACAAGTCCCGAAATTGCCCCCTGGACTCAGTGAGGACCATGAGTCCAGGGCTAACAAAGTAATCCACTGGTTACGACACCAAAGGAACTGTCTATCAGTTATACGTTCAGATATTTGTAACACTAAGCGGTGGTGTCCCTCAGGATCAACACACAATGTAATTTCAATTGAGTTCCATAACAGATCTCTGGTAGAAAACCTTGTTCTGTTCAATGACCGAACTCTTCATCTCATGGAACAAAAAAGGGGGCACATCACCTTAGAGACAGCACCGGAAACAGAAGGCCAGTTACAAACTCCTGATTACGTACGTAACAATTCAATCAGCAAACAGTCCAGGCATGTCAACACTATTTGGTCTAACCCGGCATGACTGGCAACAGCCCAGGGACCAATTCCCGGCACTAGTCTAACGGAACTCAGTCCGACGATTTCTGATGGTCCCACTGATACAGAGCTGACTCCCGAGAGACTGAACCAACAGCCACCAACCCCGGTCCTTGAGAAAAAAGGCATATCAATCATGACATGGAACCTAGCAGGCCTTGGGAGGAAACTAGACGATAATGACTGGTGCTCGTATATTAATACCCAAGACTTATGTCTTTTCCAGGAAACATGGTCCAAAGAGCCGACTACCCTAGACGGGTTTCTTTCCTTCAATGTGGCTGCTCAACCCTCGACAAAATTGACGGGCAGAGCTAAAGGAGGACTTCTGATGCTATTAAACAAAAATGTACAGTGCACATACAAGACTTTAAAGTTCGATAGCCCAGATCTGATGGGGCTACAAATTACGTTCCAACAGGACTTTACTATAACATTTGTCAATATTTACGCCCGCTCGGTTTCGCGAGGGGCTGAGTCACCAGTCTTAAAACAGCTTCTTGACTTTTTAGATACCCTGCAATCAACTTCTTACTTAATAATAGCAGGGGATGTAAACTGCACCTTTGAACCTTCTGCGATGCTAACTGGTCTCACAGAGGATGAAGATGAAACATGGGGGATTGCCCAGTTGACTAGTGACAATAACTGTGTTAACTCTCATGTAGCTATCCAATTGGCATCCCTTTGTTTGAAACATGGTCTCAGGGCATGCAATGGCCGTATGCCCTCTGACCTGGATACTGCACCCACCTTCAAACGTGGCCCAATTACAAGCGTAATTGATTACTTTCTAGTGGATGTGAGACTGTGGCCCTTTCTGGATGATATGAAGGTGGACGTCAGAACTGAAAGCGACCATTATCCCCTGCTACTTTCTATGTCAGGTGACGTGTTTGTTAGGACTTCAAACAAACAAACTACCTTGGTCCCTATTTCTACCATGAACATCACATCCACAAAGGTCAGGTGGCCAAAGGTCCAGTCAAACCCTTACCTGTTAAGTGAGATTTATCAGGCCTTTGTAGATATCCTAGCCCCATACAGAGATCACGATTCCAATGATATCCCCTTCCTATCTATACATGAAAATATGATCACAAGATTACAACGCATATTCTATAGGAAGGTCGGGGCAAGATATCAAGGAGCTACCTCTAATACATGGTTTGACGAGTCCTGCCATATGGCCAAGAAAGGACTAAAAGGTGCCCTTTTGAACGGACCCCACGGGGAAATATTACTAGCCAGACGCTTATACAAAGAATCCATCACTCGAGCAAAAAAAACCTGGGAAGATAAAACTTGGCAGAGTTTAGTGGATGCTACTCAATCTAACAACAATAAATTGTTTTGGGAACTGTTAGGCAAACGAGAGAAAGAGGGTAGGATTGGTGTGAGAAGCCATATACAGCCAGAAAAATGGGTTGACCATTTCTCTGGCTTATACAGAGAAATTGAAACTCCTACAACCTTAATTACAGGGGAAGCAGGCCAAGACCTTCCATCTACCCCTGATGAGAATTGTGGCCCAGCCCCTCTTGTAGGGGGAACACAGGGTTTTAAGAGCTATATCTGTTTTACCACCAAAGAAACAGCCAATGCTATTGGTTCCTTAAAACTTGGGAAAGCCCCAGGCCCAGACAAAATTCCAGGGGATCTTTACTCATCAGAACCATTAGTCTGGACTTGGTATATCAATACACTCTCTAATAAAATTGCCGAAGGGGGGCAGATCCCCATGACATGGAAGGGAGCAGAAGTTATTCCCATCCATAAAAAGGGTGACGCCGACCTTCCGACAAATTATAGACCAATCAGTTTAATTGACAACATCCAAAAAATATTTGCCAAACAACTCCTAGGTAGATTAACCAATTGGGCCAAAGACCAGAATATTCTTTCCCCTCTCCAAGCTGGTTTTCGCCCAAAGACCAGTACAGTGGACCAGGTTTTTAGACTGGCCATTCTGTACTGGAAGTACACAGCTCTTGCCAAACAACCATTATACATTGCCTTTGTCGACCTGAGATCAGCATTTGACTTGGTCCCGAGGGAAAAGTTGTGGGAAGTGTTACAAAAAATAGGGACTCCGGCCAATTTAATCCAACTTCTAAAGCGGTTGCATGAGGATACATATGCGCAGGTGAGATGGGGGAACCTAGGCGAATTAACGGACAAAATCCCCATAAATAGGGGTGTTCGCCAGGGTTGTGTATTGGCACCATTTTTATTTTCTATTTTTATTAACGAGGTTGTACAGGTTTTAATGACGTGCCAGAATGATGCCCCCACCCTATGCGCTCAAAAAGTTCCAATCCTTCTCTTTGCCGATGACTCTCTCCTTATTTCTAAATCCCCCATGGGCCTTCAAACTCTTATCAACAGATTTAACTCCTTCTGTTGTGACTACGGCCTAGAGCTAAACCATAAAAAGACCAAGCTAATGGCGTTCCGCTCAGGAGTGCGGAAGAAATGCACTATCCACCTAGAAGGGAACCTCCTGGATAAAGTACCCTCCATCGATTACCTGGGTGTAAGGATTGCTGACAATTTAAATTGGGGAGAACAGATTAATAAAAGTGAGGGTCGTTTGCAGCATGGTGCGGCTTCAATCCTGCGCTTTTACAGGGGCACGACAGCAAAAACCGTCTCCCCGGCAATTAAGATCTACATCGCCAGAGCACAGGGCGCTGCCGCATACGGAGCAGAGGTTTGGGGTTTTTCTGACTGTAACAGGCTCACTATTAGTGAGAATAGTTTTGCGAGGTCTCTGTGTGCTTGTCCTCCTAGTACTCCACTGCTACCTCTGTTCTTAGACTTAGGCCTGAGACGCATAGCCGATCTGATCATCCTAAGACCATTATTATATTGGATACGACTATGGACCAACCCCGAACTAGACGTTTATAAGTCCCCACTCCACGACCTGCTTATGTGCCCCAATTCAACTTCTATTCCCTGGGTCAAACATGTATCCAGTTGGTTTAACAAACTCGGCCTAAGCCACTTTTGGGAGGAACCCCATAAATTAGAAAAGGCTCATTCTATTGCGCTAAAACGCATATATTGGTCCCATGTATATAACGATCATATTACTCATAGAACTCATGGCACTTTAACAAATCATTTTACAGATTTTAAATGGTATCCACAATTTGAACCCTATCTAGACAATATACCTGACATTCTTGGCAAAAGCTTATATGCCAGATTCCGTTTCGGGTCGCTGCCATTGAAGACATTGATGTGCAGATGGGGTACAAAAACAGATACAAGTACATGCCCAGCCTGTGACGCAAAACCAGAAACGATTGAGCATTTCATGTTTTTTTGCCCTGCTTATTCTCTTCCCAGGTCTAAGTGGATCTGTCATATCTGCCGCGATATGGGGATAAGAGATTGTGCCTCTGCTTTGCGGATTTTAAAAAGTCATCATTCCACGGTTTTAATACTTGCTGTCAGTAAATATTTATTAGTAGCATGGCGAATACGAAATTCCATTGCAAAGACTGTGTCTTAATTAGAGCCTTACTTTTATTCTTTATTCTCTTACTCTTACAAGGATTATAGGAAAGGGGCTGAAATCGTATTATGTGTATTATGTGTCCTGAGAATTCTTTTAATTATAGTATGCTCAGTAACCTATGTTCCACAATTTCTATTTATGTTTTATAATATAATATTTTTATTATTACTGGTTTTATCCTTATTTATTATTATTGTATTTTCGCTTTGATGATTGACTGATCGAATAAAGCATGTGTCAAACCAATCATCAGACTGTGTTTTATTGAACTATTTTTGAGGACTTTTAATTGAATCTTGAAGAACTTTCTTGAAGATTGAGAACTGCTTCAAATAGTGCCAAATACTTTGAATAGCCACTTTGTTTTTGATTTTTGCTTGTTTTTGTTTTTACATATTTTTTCTTCTCTGATTCTATAAAGCAATGAACCCAGGACAAGGCAACACAGTTAATGTATGTATGTAGACATTGGTTTGATTATAGTATGTATGATTGCGTGCATTTTATTGATTGCAAAAAGGAGTGTTTCAATGAAAGGAGAGATACAAAGCACAGCAACTCAAGTGCAGAGAATGACAACATCCATGCAGGATAAGTTTTATAACGATGAGGGATTGCTTCATTTAGATGACACAGAGGTAGATTTGTCTTCCAATGTCTGTTATAGTTTGGTGTTTGAATATGTGGATACAATGAATGTGCATGACTGTTAAGTGGGTGCACAAATCCTTCGTCAGTACAAGAGGGAATCACTTATCACAGTTTACCATTGTCATATGGAATTAGTTGCAGTTTATTATTAAGACACTTGTATAATCAATAATACATTCAGGCCCATATTTATACTTTTTTAGCGCCTTATTTGAGTCCCTTTTTGACACAAAAGTGGCGCAAACTTACAAAATACAATTGTATTTCTATTCTAACTATTATTTAATTTTCTCTTTTGTTCCCATTATTCAGCATTTGCGCAGCATCACAAAGGCTAAGAATATAGAAATAATAGGGGGGTTCTTCTAACCTTCACTAACTTTTCACACATTATATGAACACCGGAATAACTTAACATGCCTTCTTACACAGGCAGAAAAGGAGTCTATTTATCAAGTTAATGACAGAAGAAAAACAATGAAAGAAAAGATAGACAAGGGTATAGTTATGAAGAAGAAAACGGCTCACAACACACCGATACACACAATTCTTAGCTGTGGATTTGCAACATGTAGGGATGCTTTGTATATGTAGGCCACAATCAAAAACTGACAATAAGTTTGTGAGAACGAGTGAATGCAGACATATGTTTTTGTTTAAGAACGTGTGGGATTTTATGCTAAATAGACAAGACCCCTCTGTGCCTGCTGTGTATTACATCTGTGGTAAGAATGCTTACTATAAGATACCAAAAGGTTGGTATGCCACATGCTATTTAGGAGTGTTTTTTCCGAAAATCTATCAAATGCACAACATTGACAATCCAGCAGGGAATGAAAGACTTAAAGTCAGATTTAAAAGAGGAGCAAGTGCTTCAGAAATTACAGGAGGTATTTTCGGAGCTGTTATTCCATCAGTGGGTGTGATCTTGAATGACATAAAGATAAGGAAGTCATCAATGATCAAAGTTGTCAACTGATTTTTCGGGTGCAATGCCCCTAATGGACACAGAAAGGGTTGCGTCAAGGCCTATGATTTTGCAGAATTGCCTTTTATTAGACATACTTTTAGTAAAGGAAGGCGGAGTCTGTTGAGTTTTAAATTCACAACAGTGCTGCATTTACATGCCTGGTAACAGCAAGGAGATAAAGAGATATGTATCTAATTAGACGAGTCTGAAAAATGGCTTCAATGACCTGAAGCAGACAAAATGTTTGGGATACAATGGGTGAAGGATTCTCAAAGGTAGGATCTTGATTTGAAGATCTAGGACATGAATTTGTGAGAACGTTCCTGACAATTGGATTGATTGTGACAGAGTGCATAACTTGTGCACTTGGATTTTACAATTGCAATTTCTGGAAATAATAAAGAGTACATAAAAGACAGAGGAGGCAAGACGTGGAAATGGAGAATATGAGAAACTGGTACTATCAGACTATGGGCCTGATTACAACCATGGAGGAAGTGTTAATCCATCCCAAAAGTGACGGTAAAGTGACGGATATACCACCAGCCGTATTACGAGTCCGTTATATCCTATGGAACTCGTAATACGGCTGGTGGTATATCCGTCACATTTGGGACGGATTACCACCTCCTCCAAAGTTGTAATCAGGCCCTATGAAGAGAATTGACAATTATCACAAACATAGATCTATGCATTATATAACCACAATTCTTTTTTTTTATCATGGTAAATAAGAAAAATTATTTTCTGATGCCATAGATTGCTGTCAGAGGAGGGACTGAGAAAGATCAAATGTTATTAAAATGCATAAATGTTAGCATATGGTGACTAATTAACATACATTTAAAAGGCCTAACAGACAAATTAACATATATACGTAAATATGCACATTTGAAATATGGTGGACCATGTGGACGCCATTCGTATTAAACATTCCCTTCTAACATTAAAGAGATTTTGAATTTATGTTAAATAATGTACTAGTATGAAGTAATTTTTCCAAGATATCGCAGCACTCAAAGGTAATTCATAATGAGTGTTGTTCACAATCACAGTCAACACATGTTTTGTCACAACAGGTGGCTTTTTCAAGGCTGCAAGATATACGGAAACATGATTGCCAAATCGTATATGCAGACATTGAGGATGATAACATAGATATCAGAGTAATAAGTCTAATGGTTAGGATTGTGTCCATCCAAGTCAGGGGGCAGATGGTGAAACCCCCTTTTATCCAAAATAGAAGGAGCCATATGGCTGTGAAGCACGCAAGACCATTTGTGATAGGACAGGTAAACCAGTGATGAGAGCGCAAGCAAAAAAACAGAGTTGTATGGGACCACCATATAACAGTGCTGTGGTATCTTAGAAAAATATCTGCATGGTGTTTCTCTGGAACAGTATAATATGCTTTTGGGTAGTGGAGCATATCTCGCTGCTTAGCACCGTGCTCTACCCTACTTTGGACAACCACCAAGATGAACTATCATTGTTTATTCTGTCATATCCTTTAGAAGGTGCACCACTCTTTAGCACAGCTACCCATACCTTCCTTTGTATATAGTAGGAAGTAACGTGAAAAATGTTCTTATTTAGATGAATATTATAATTGAAGTATTAAATGAACTTGAATTAATCATACTTATATTGATTTAAATGGATTTATTAACATAATCTACATGTGTGCCGAAAAAGAAATACATATTTTAATTGTTCTAATATGTCGTAAATAATGTTTGTAATGAAATGATTTGCTTTAGATATTTGAAATGAAGTGTTAGATGTGCAATTGGTTTTAATAATGTATTAATTGTATTAATGTGTGCTAAGGTTTTCTTAGCTTGACTAGGCCTGAAAGGTTCAGTTTGCAGCAGTAGAGGAAAATGATTTTCTTATTCTATTCCCTCTGACCCAAGGTTTGTTTCCTCAGTTGCTGACATGATATTGAATGTTCTATTGTATTGAAGGTGAAGAACATGTTTCAATATTAATTATGTAACAATATTTATTCTAGCTATCGAACAAGACTAGAATAGTTTATTGTGTGTATCATGAGAAAGGATCTGAAGTAACAAATAATTTGATAATGTAATATTTTTTTGGAACTGTGTGAAATCTTTAAAATTATATTACACTTTTGCTGAGAAAATCTGTATTAGCTTCAACTTGACATTGCCACCGGCAGCCATTGAATGCTGAATTTTTTATATAAGGATGAGTCCACCTAAAAGACCAACCAACAGACCATGGGTATTCCTAATTAGTGATGAACTTTGGAAACTTGGAGTTAGTTCACGTTGGAGTTAGTTCGAGTCAGTCTTGATGTGTTGATTATGCCCAGCTTCTTCTGAATCCCAATATCTTATCTTCTGAAGAATAAAGTCATAACTTAATTGCCCCATTTGTTTATGCTGTTTAGTACTAATGCCCAAATAATTCTGAAATGCTGATGTGCCTATGTGCAGCCTGTGTTCTGCACTGTCCCGATGCTGCTGTCAACGAACGTCGGGAGAATCTGACCGCTCTAGCTGATGAAGTATGTATGTCTGCTGTCTCATGAGGAGAGGTATAACTAAATGTGGTTTCTTGTTTTCCTTTTCAGCTTAGATAATTACACCAGCATATTTTATAGAGAATAACCCTAGCTAGATGATTTTTTCAAAATTATTTTTGCCTCCTCCTCAACTTTTGCTCGCATGTGTTAGCCCATTCCCACACATGCAAGCACAAATTCATGATGGTGATAGGAATGACACAGCTCTGAATCTGAATGTTAAAACTGTATTTTGATGGTTTACGGATGTCATAATTGTATGCTTTGAAACCTCTTAATAATGTGCATATTGTGTTGTTGCTAATCTATGCTATTCTTCTGGAGAGTTTGACAGTATTGATGTTGATTAGGTTAAATCTCTTTAGATGTTTCAGTCAGCCTATGATTTTCATCGTATGTTGATAACTTCATTTTGCGCACCATATACATTACATTGATTTTAGGGTTTGTAATGAAGCCTTGAAAATGTATTCAGTTTGGACTTGATTTAGTGTTGAATTGTTCATGGTGTCTTTAATTGTTGATGGTTTAATCTCATTGATTTGTGAGTGAGTGATTCTGACTATTACACACTTCACCAAGTCCAAAGATCCAATCGACCTCTACTGGTGAACCTGAGGTGGGGAGAAGCCTTCCGGGGGTGCGCCAACACTATACACATGATTGTTTTGTTATCTTCAAAGAAGTGGACTCAGTTCAAACTATCTGGCATGCCATCATTAGGTGTTGAGCCATAGGCAGTCCAGTGGGCAAGATCCAGTCTGATAAGGGAGAGGCATCGCTCTGGCCCCGGATCACCAGGAGCAGTTCCTGGATAAAAGACACAATGTTGTTGCCCTCTGCCCCTTTCAGAATGTCCCTAATATGGATATTGTTCCACCTGCTTCTGTTCTCCAGGTTTTCTTCTATTTCCTGTAGCTCCAGAGTTTGGTACTCTAGGAAGCAAATGTGCTGCCACAGCATTTGTTGATCCTCTCAAATGGAGTCCAGGGAATGTTCAATGTCGTCCACTAAGTCACCCAGTTTAGCCACCTCCTTTTGGACTTCATGGAGACAGGGCTTGAACTCTGCCATTAGCAAGCTAATTTCAGAACAAATCTTGCTGCAAAATCTGTCCATATACGCTTGTGAGAGGGGGCTGAACAAGAGTAGATTAGGAGTTCTGTAGGTGGATACATCCTGCTAGGGGCCGGCCATGCTCTACTTTGGCTGGCCCCCAAGCAGCAGCCGTCCTTGGGCTGCTTTCATTAAAGCATGGTCACAGCTTTGAAGCAGGGATAGTATTGCAGCTAAGCTGCTAGATGAGTGAGCACTCCACCATGTAGGGTCTAAGTCCATCAGAGGGGGAGGCCTATGGCTCTCTGATCATGTAGTGGGGAGGTGAATAACCCTGCTGACCCCTCATGCCTCCAGGCTCCCCCAAGGCTGCACAATGACAAGTTCTGGTTCTTTATTGTGCCTTCTCTTTGATCTTGCTGTAGTACCCATGGCTGGGTATGGATATAGGTGCCCTCAGCTCACCAGATTCTCAGGGAATGAATCACAGGGCCAACGTACCTCATGTACTCCTGTTGCCACAACAGAGCCCCAATGCACTACAGACTCCTGGGTGTCCCTGTGGCTGGAGTAAATGGAGAATAGATGCATTTGTGGGCACTAGATTGACTGACTGGGCAGCTGCTGCATGGGGCTAAGCAAGCATGGCCTACTTGGGGGCCAATAGCCATGGCATCCATCACTAGGCAGGTTGATGCTGCTTGCAGTGTCACCCGAGGACACTGAAGGGCTGGTGGGCCTGTCAGGTTGCCTCCCGGAGGCTCCTCTGCTGAGGCAGAGTGAGTCAAGAAGGCCCCGGAAAGCCACGGGTTGCACAGGCAAGATGACTCTGCGAGGAGTATTGTGTTGCCTACAACTGCTGCCGATCTTGACTCTCGGGGACAGCATTTCTCTAGTGCCACCAGCTGATTTTCTCAAGTGCCAGGTCCCTCCCAATACCTCACTGCCCCTCTGACGCGCCCAGCAGTTGTGCAGGAGTGCAGTAGATCACTGCAGAAACTGTGGTGGTGGAGAGGTATGGTGTCCTACTCCATTCCCAGCTAAGCCACACCCCAAAAAAGAATATTTTGATGTGCCAGTTATGTAAACAGAAAAAGGGTAAACAGTATTTTCCAAACCAACATATAGAAATAATTTGTTGCATCTAAACAGTCTTCATGACATGTCCTTGGGGTTAGATTTGCCATTATCACTGTTCATGCATTTTAAACGTTTACCACAGAAGAAGAATATCATGAAATGGAAAATAAATAAAAAATCAAAATTTTAAAAAAGTGATACAGACCAGAGGTCATTAAGAGGACCGAAAGTTGAGTTGAAATGCTAGAGAGAAAACACTTGCTATGTGAATGATATAAAAAGAAAAAGAATGTCCAGGAGCGGTCATGAGATACTGAAAATAAAGTCCTTAAAAGAGTAATTCTAAAACACTGTTTTTTTATTGAGACGGATTCTGAGTAGAAAGAACTATATAAAATATAACAACTATGTTGACATTAGTCAACATAAAAGGCATAATAGCCAAAGGTCATACAATAAAAGAAAGTGCTAACACTGCAAGAGTAGGCAACTCCCATACATGCAGTGACGGCAGTGTAATTTGATCATTAAAAAAATAGTGTTGTATAACAGATCGGACACACTTTCAATATCTGAAACACGGGACACCCTCAATTTTGTGCATTCCGTGCATATTGGGATCGTGTTCAAGACTATTGGAAGAAATGTGCCTGCTTTGGTGCAGACAGGAACAGTTCAAGTCTGTGAATAGGAGATTGTATCAGTCACAAAGACAGCATTAGTTGAAACATTAGCATTATCTTTACTTGCCAGCAGACCCGTTCTCATTTTCAAGAAGTACAATGTATGATTTCACATGCCAGCTCTGAGATTTCTGGAAAAGGGGTCTCTGACTCCTGTTTGCTCCCCACCAAAAAGGGGCACCCTCAGTGGGAGCACTTAGGCCACAATTTATACTTTTTTTGCACCCCACATTTTTTGATGCAAAAGCAGCGCAAACGTACAAAATATAATTGTATTTTGTAAGTTTGCGCTGCTTTTGCATCAAAAAGTGATGCAAAAGCAGCGCACAAAAAGTATAAAAATGGGCCTTACTGTGCAAAACCCTTACATACCACACTGAATCAGTGTACCACCCGAAGACTTGCTTGACCCTGCACCCATGTCTGAAACATTGTGGCTCCCCCTTGCAAATGTAAAAACATCACCTCGAGAACAGGTCCGTGCACATTTTGTCACAGCACCGTCCTCAATACCGAAGTGGCAACACACACAACTGAGGTCCCTCCTTTAACATGAAAGTTTCCTAGCAGTAGAAACAGCTAAAGCTGATCCAGGTTTTAAAAAAAAGAACATCTGTAGCAGTTTTTCATTTTATTGAGCTGGATCAAAATGAGTTAAGATATCAGGTGCTGTAAGTAATATCAAAACTCAATAAAAGAGAAACCCAAAAATGGAAAACAGCATACAGATGAGCAATGTCAACTTGTCTCTGTTTTTATCGTACCGACCCACCGTGAAAATTTGGCAGATCTGACCTGCCTAAATATATTTAAGGAACTCAGGGGAAAATTTATGGAAAGTGGCACTGCACCGAGTGCAGCGTCACTTTACCTGTGTTCCTTGACGAGAGAACACCCCCTTTGCATACATTATGCCTGGTGCAGGCATAATATCGCACAAAGGGTTACCGAGTGGTGCAATCCATGCATTGCGCCACTCTGTAAGTAAGGTGCGGGGATTTCAGCCTTGTTGGGCCACATTAACGTCAAAAATAATGATGCTGTTAGAAAGGCAATGACATCTGCTCTTCACAGTAGAAACCTTTCAGGTTTTGAAATGACCTGCAAAATGTTTCTGAGACTCAAAAACTCATGGGACATAACCAAAGGCATATTTCTCCAATGCCCATGGCACTGAAGACACAAGAGACGGAAAAACATCTGAAATTCTGATGATGTGCTATCTGTAAGATGTCTCAGGTGGCTACCAGCTTTAGGACATGCTGCAGAAATGCAGATAAAGAAGTAATAATGTCTGGAAGTGTGAAATGAGAGGATTAGCTGGTGCTGGTGGTAGTGAATGGGGAAAGGGTAGAGGGGAAATCGATTCTAAACCCTGTAGGAGTGCTTGGACTAAAAGGACATTTATGCCATGCACAGGAGGTCATACAGAAATATCAATCACTTTCTCTCCAACTGGTGAATCCAGCTACATCTGTTCATAGTGTTTCCAGGATGAGCCTCCGTCTTTAAGTGGAGGAAATTTATTTGAAGAGTTGAAGCGGAAGAGAAACTATTGTTTAAATTCTCTTTTAGTTGTCACTAACCACATAAATCATATCAATCACAAAAATAAGTGGTAAAAATCACCAGAGGTGCAAGAGCCTCCAGAAACCAAGAAACAAAGAGGCATATTTAAGAGCCCCTTGGGCCATTCTAATGCTACATTAGCATCATTTTTTTACACTAATGTTTTGTTAGAAGGCCAATAACACAGTGCCATATTTACAAAGTGGCGCAATGCATGCATTGAGCCACTTTGTAACCCTTTGCGCTACATTATGCCTGTACCAGGCATCATTTATGCAAAGGGGGTGTTTCCTCATTGGAGGGGCAGAAAAATGGCTCAAGGAAACCTAAGAGATTTCCTTGCACCATTTCTTTCGGTATTTTTAACATCTGCTCAGAGGAGCCATTAAAAGGAGGCTTCCATTGCTTACAATAGGCCTTTGGGTGCTTCACATAATTAGCATCAAAACAATGTACACTAATCCTGCAAAGCACCAGTCTAATGTAAAAAATTCAGATGCTAGTCCGCTCACTACAGCCATGTGCGCCATATTTTAAATAGAGTGCACACATGGTGGCATTAGGGGGGCGCTAAGGGGCACAAGAAAAGTGGCATTGCACTGTGTCCAGTGACACTTTTCTTAAATATGCCACAAAATGCCATATTTTCAGAAAAGAAGAAACGTGAGCACCAGTCAAAATGTTGATATATTAATAACTGAAATGTAGCAACTGGCTGTACAAATTATTTGATACTAAAATAGGACCTAAACATAGAGTTACTTGTTTTGTAGGATTAGGGTTTGGGTTTTCTAATATAATGACACATTTTAGTCTATTAAAGGATAAGAATGTCTTCTAATTGCCATTGTTGTTATGTTTCTTTTGGGTTTATGTAACAGGCTTGCAATGCAAGTAGACCTGGAGGTCCTGCTGGTGGAGGTTTGGCCAACTGAACATGCAGAGAAAAAAAAACTTAGGATTCTGAAGAACACGTAGGCTATAGATATTCTTGAAGTTGGACCATAACGTTGTATCAGATACATTAGAGCACTCAATGCTGCAGTAAAGCTTAAAGTCATGGTGGTTGGTGACATGATCATAAAGCGATACAGCAAATGCATCTGATGGCTTCATGGTGTGAACAACAGCACTGAGTTAAATTCTTGGACATGCAGGCAAGATTGCAAAGCACGATCCTGCTCCAAAGTATTTAATCAAGACTTGAGAAACAAATAAAATAATATCAATGTAATGTGGCAAGGCCAGCATTACGGGGAAATGAAACTAGTTGATACTGGATGTGCCCTATATTGTTTGGATCATACGAGGTGATAATGATACACATTTCTTAATGGGTTATTAGGAGATATCTTGGAACTGGATGGTGCTGAAGCTTATAGAAAAAACATCACTGATCTAGATAGGATCAATGGATTATTGGTTTATCCAAATAATTGCTTCAGCTACATGAATTAATTTTGGCCAGGTTTGTGGAGAAAATCAATAGTAGCATGCATGCATGCATTCAGAATATTAAACATATTAATACTTTCCATTCAATATGATTCAATATGCGAATTGCCTTCCAGAATAGTAATTAAGTATATCTCAGAAACTTGACTGAAGACCCCGAGTTGACACCTACGTACTGCTAAGATGTAGTTCGATTCTCTTGCTCTAAACCTCATAATTTTCATTTAGGTTTTTAGTCCGTTTGGAAGGAAATTAATTTTTTAGTGTACTAATCTCCATGTACTAAATTAGCATTGATAATTTCATAGACTCTTTGCATTCATTTTAATGAGAAACCTCTGTTGAGAAATTGGGTTGCTAGTTGACGGGGTGAAAAACTATTCAAGCAGCAACCACAATCCTTGTTTTGGTGAAAAACAAGTGAACCCCAAATTAATCAGTGCTTAACCCTCTGGTATTTCGGCCAAATCAGTTAGCTAATGTGTAAAGTATTTACGAGGCACACAAACAGTAATAAAGTGAAATGCAACACAAGAAAAATCCCGTAATAATCTAAAATAACAGAGCACAATGTAGTTAGATATTTGACACCAAAATAACAAAAATCTAATTAGTAGAACAGGAGATGTTCACTTTTAAAGATTTAGGCAAAAAAATAGTGTATAAAACCACTAAGCGCCAATTGCGATGTTTGATCACACCAGACCAGAAAAAAGTCACATGTTCAGCCTGATCGCAAACAGCTATCATTGGCCAGATACAGGAACCAAGTTAGTCGTACTGTGAAATGCACCTTAAATCCAGGTTACAAAGCATTGTGCCACACAACACTTATCCCGAGGAGCAATGCAAGGTCTGTGTCTAGGCTGCGTCACACTGCATTGGTTCCGATTAGGGGCTCTGAAGTCCACATCAAGGATGCATCATGTGGCAGTGCTTCTAATAAGTTGCGAGGGCTGCGATGTGGCTGTGTGAAGCTTTGTCGGTTCTGAAGTGCCATTTTCAGAATTATGACATAAAATCCAAAATTACAATTAAAGAGAGTTTTAAATCCAATTCTTTAGAGGCCAACCTTGACTTTCTTACCTTCTCCTAATCGAAAGTTAGCACTTAGCAACGTAATACGATAACCCAAGGGTATCCTATGAGAGAGATAAGCTTTACAATAGTGAAAAAGAAATTTAGGAGTTTTTCACTACCAGGACAGTAAAAGTTAAAAGTACATGTCCAACTTGTTAAATAGAATGTGTCCTGCTCTATGGACTGTTTTGTGCCTATATGTATTAAAATGAAAGGTTTAGGCCTTGCAAAAGTGTTTATTTTGCTAGGTCAAAATAACAGTTTGCAACTGCACACACAGGCTGCAATGTCAGGGCTGAGACATGTTTAAAGGGCTACTCAACTGGCAACCAGTGCTGCAGGCCCTCTAGTAATATTTAATTTACAGGCCCTAGATACATGTAGTACCAATTTACTTTGGACTTAGAAGTTACTTAAATTTGCCGGCTGGGTATAATCCAATTTCACCATGATTAAGGAAATGAGAACCAGTACTTTGGCACTGGTTAGCAGTGGTATAGTGTGCAGAGTCCAGTGGCCAACGAAAATGAGTTCAGCATACAGGAGGGGTGAAGGCAAAATAATTACAAAACTCATGTTCTGCTAAGAATATTAAGAGAACCAATCAATCAATCACAGATTTGTAAAGCGGGGCTAATCACCCAGAGGGTCTCAAGGTGCTGAATGTAGGTGTGCTGCTAGATCGAATAGCCATGTGTTGTGGGTCCTTCATGAACTGATTTAGTGACTCAGTCTGCCTGAGCTTGAGGGTAAGTGTGTTCCATATCCGGGCTGCTAGGTAAAAGAAGGATCATCCTCCTGCTGTACTTTTCCGGATCCTGGGGACGGCTGCAAGGACTCCAAAAAACACCCTTTGTAGTGTGGTAAGGAGTCTGACTCTTCTTCCTCTAGAGAGTGCCCCAGTGGAATGCTGCAGTCAGCAACTCTGTCTAGGGTGATTCCTTCACCCCCCCATGCTCCTCCAGTCAGCCCTGGGTCTCCCAAAATGGGAGTCAGAATCTTCCATATATTGTACCATTCAAAGACACACATACACCCAGCACATGCATACAACATACACATGCAGTGACAGCTGGTGACCTTTCAAAGTGGTGGGGTGTAATCCTTGGCTCTGAATTCCAAAGAGCTTTTCCTTGAAGGGTTCTCTTACACTTTCTTGAACTAAGTTTACTGTCTCACTCTCACTCACTCTCACTTTTTCTCACTAATTCATGCAGTCTCACTCATTCTACTCTGGCCCACTTTGTCTCACTCTGTCCCACTCATGCTCAGTCATGCTGAATTACTCAGTCTTACTGTGACTCAGTCTCACACACAGTAACACTCAGTAACACTCATTGTCGTTCTCTGTCACTTGCTCACAATTATTTTCACACATACTCATTCTTACTGTCACTTAAACCCACTCAATCTGACTAATTTCTTCAAAGGGGCACACTATGGGTGGTACATGGGTGTTGGCATACAATCACCCATAAGTTTTGACCCAAAGCCCTAACTACTAACATTGGTAGGCAGGATTTGGCTTGAAAAAATTACACCTATTTTTCTCTCCAAACGTTTCAAGTTTGCATGTGTGCTGTACTGTAGATAACACACACTAGTCGGAAAAATGTTAGATACTGTCAAAGTGTGTAGTATTTTATACTAGAAGTATTAGTAAATCTTCCCCAATGTCCATGCTAAATAGCTAATTGCACTTTTACCGATATGTTTGACTGCAAGCAAACTTCTTTTATCTTTTGTGTGGCTCCTTCACGCTCATGCCGTGGCACTTCGAATTGCTTGTTTATGTGAAACCGTTTTACTTTTCATTTTCAATTTATGTGGCAAGTAAAGTCCAGTTAGGAGTTTACAACGATAATAGCGATAACTCGACCAAATGCGAGACACATTGCATTGCATTCTTCTCTTTCACTTGCACTCCTGCGTGCCGGATATAATCCTTTCGATCATATTGTTTGTCTCCTACACTAAGGAATCCTTTGATAATGGCTCAGATTCTATTACGATTTTCAAGAGTTCTGGAAGAAACAAAACGGAAGATGTAAGCGAAGGAATAGTGCATGGACCTCTTAGATGTACTGATTCCATGGACTTCCTCATTGCTCTTGAGTAATGTAATTGTTTAAGAGAGTAACCAGGCCACTGCTTTACTGTAATGTCAATGTCCCAACAGTAAAACCTATTAGGCACCTATTAGGCTGTAACTGTGATTTTATATCGTTATATGAAAATTAGGTTACAGAAGCTTTTTGTCCAATTTTTGTCCAATTACGGCGTACTTAAACGTATTATATTTTTTTTAGTCGGTATTAAATCATAGACGTTATGCAGGTTTACAGCTGCTGATGTCACAGAAGGAATGCCCTGATCCTCTGAAACACTACTTGCATGCGTAGTTTACCGCTGTGATTTAACCATTGCAAAAAATATAATTTAATTACATACCTAAGCATAGCTCACCCATAGCAAAGATTTTTCACAATTATTTGCCAATTTCCTTTTCAAAACACTGTATTTTTTTCACATTCTGGGAAAACATCAAACTGTGGCCCATGAAAGTAGTGACAAAAATATTCTCATTGTAAAAGTTTGAAGAAATAATGGCATTTTTCAAAGTTCACCAAACGAGCTCCTATTTGGATATAATTGCCTAAAGCGTACTTCAAAGGCTCGATTTTAATGCATTACAAGAGCCTCCTGGCAGCTGCTGACAAGAACATATAGCTCTTGCAGTCCTAATTGTCAGCTTTTCATAATCGGTTCTATGGGACTGGAACATAAATGGATATGAAGGGATAGGACAGATTGTATGCTTAAGCTAAAAACGCTCATAATGATGGAAACGGCGGTGTGTTAGTGGCGGTCTCCTTGCTCGAGTCAAGTATACCTGCAGCGTACCCCCAGATTTTGAGATTAACTCAGTTTAATTTCAATACATGTGTGTGTGTGTGTGTGTGTGTGTGTGAGGAAAATGCCTCAAAAATGAAAGCGTAGCCTGAAAGGCTAACGTCTGAAAAAACTGCTTAAAGAGAGGCTGAAAAGAAAGCAAACTCCACATACATTATTTCCCTGACAAAAGGAATGTTTTCTTTCTGCTGCGGTAACAGAATCATGAAAGACCTCACAATTATTGATAAATGTTCACGCTGTTTGGCTCATGTTCCTGTTCTTTCCGCCGGTGTGTCCTTCGTTGCTCATAATACCGTTTTATTATAATAATTTGCTTTTGCTTCATATTTCTGAAAATCGTGATAAAGTATATCAAGAAATGTTTGAGCGAAAAAACAACCAGAATCTTGCATTCTGTAAATAAAAAAAATAGAGCACGTCCTCTCAGATAAATATTCATCTTCTACACAGCACTCCTCTAGTCATATATTTTGACAGAAGGACTATTTTAGGCTTTTCTGTGTCTGACCCAACTCATTTTAGTTTCAGACAGAAATTAAGGTAGTTCAACCTTTTCACTGACCTTATGCTAATAGTCCAGATTGGATTAATCTAAAAAATTAGATTTGCCATTAGCGAGGAAACTCAATTTTCTTGAGACCATAACCAGAGCAGACTGTGGCTCATTGAGTCATTAATTTAACTTTGATAGGCCATGCTGACTCCAGGCCACCTTAGTGCGGCTAATGCAGTCGAGAGATGAAAATACAGATTTTATAAATAATAAAAAGTTGAAATTTGATTATTTAGAGTACCATTTTGCATAAAAGGGAGGTATGGCAACTGAAAGCAATTTTATAAGGTATATGTTGAAATACTGAAGGTGTCGTTGACTCTTTGTTTTTACGAATGGTTCCGCAGTGTGATGGGAGATCATGTGAGAGGATATGTCAAGTAATGCTAGTACCACTTTCAAAACACAGCTTGAACTGCAGAAGTATCTTTCACGAAAAATACATACAGAAACACCACAGACCTGCTGTACTGGTAACTTTAAACTTTTAAGGTACAGTTATGTTTTTATATTGAACACAATGCTGCACAAGGGAAAACATAAGCAGCATTGTGAATTACCTAGCCTATTTTACTGCCTGTGATGTGCCACTCATTCCACAATTCTGCATGTCAACAAGTTATTTTTAACACCGCCTGTTTTTATAGGTTCGTACATAACTATGCAGAGCAGCACTGAACAAATAGAAGAATGATTAACCATGGCACTTTGCTGTACTTTTATAACACATAACCCCATATTCTATCTCTTCTACCAAAGCTCAGTGTTGAAGTGCTCATACAATTGTTTGAAACCGCCTGATTTAAGTGCTTGTGCATGTGCAGGAGAGGAGAACTTTTGCAGAGAATGATCTAGAGTAGTAGGAGTAGGAAGGCAAGACCAGTTGGGGTTGGGTTAGGAGGTGTGGCTTGCAGAGTGATAGTGAAGTGGTGAGACGTGAGAGCTGGTGGAGGAAAAGAATGAGCAGGAGGTGTTGTGTTTCTACCAACTGAGAAAGACCACACCTGGTTCGTTAATGCAGTATGAGTCCCATAGAGGTCCTGTACTTTTATCAGAATTTAGCATGATCTGTGGTGGATACTGGCTCTAAAACAATGCACTGTCATGTACACCTAAATTTTCATCTGTAGTGTTTCCCAAACACACTTAATAGCAGCATTGTCTTGAATTCTAAACAGAGATGCAAGGAGAGAGCATGGGGAATATCAATGGGATGTCACAGTGCAGCGCAGCAAGTCACCTTGCTGCTCAGCCCTGCATCAAAATGAAAGGGCAGGAATGTGCTGTATCTCTAGCATACAGCACATTCCTGTCCTTTCCCCCTGCGTTGGGTACAATTGGGATGCCTACCTTCAACACAGGCGCCCTTCCACCATGGTGCAAGGGTGTCTGCATTTCATGCAGAATTCTTTTTAATGTAAATACCCTTGAAAGCATCATCACTACCCTACACTCTTACCTATCCCTTGTCATAGGACTCTCATCATAGAGATGAGACTGCTGGTTTTGGGCAGCAGCCCCCTGCATGTGGAGGGCAGAGTCAAGCCCACATCATTTGGCTGCTGTTGGCCTAACCTTTTTGGCTAGCTAGCAGCACCTCACCCAAACCTAGAAAGTAAAGGTGATTTGTGGCAGCCTAAAGCATGATACTCTGACTCCTCAGGAACAGATCTTACCTCTTTCGCTCATTTGCACATGGTCTCAAACATGCAGGACAGACAGAAAAATGCAGGACAGGATTCACTAAATTTTGCTGAAGGAACTGCATTCCAGGTAATAAAGCATTAGCTGCAATTATTAGAAAAATGAAACACAATACAACTATTATTGTGACTAAGAGTGTGAAACAAGTAAAAAGTCCCAGCATACAGTCACATTAGTGAATCTAAATCCCTACCCATACTTCCAGCTTCTACAGGAAAGTGTAGCAGTGTTAGCCTTTGTATGCCCATACTAATCTCTATAATATAAGGAAGCCCCGGCCCCAGACCTGAATAATAAGCAGGGGTTGTTTGCCTGTTGTCCACTGTCAGTCCTCCCAAGAGGCTGGAGCAATGAGGCCAAGTTCAGTAGAGCTGCAACGACATGGTACAGCATAAAATGGCTTGCTAGAATGTCCCCTCTAATCTTATTTTTGCCAGTGTGGTGGTTTTATTAAAACATGTTGTTTTCTAAGAACTGGTATGACTGTATAAGACACACTATGTACTCTTGGACAGGCAACACTTGGTCGATTATCTTATACAGCCTTGAGAAGAGCAAAGATGAGAATGTCGTGTAGAAGGAGTTAATAACAATCCCTGCATGGAAAGGCAACTGATAAAAATAATAAAGCTTCACCACTAAGATGAAGCCATGCTAAAATAAAAAAAGGAATAAATGAAAATGAACTAAGTAAAGGGACATGGGCTGCAGACCTGAAGCTAAAATAAATGTTGCCAAGCATCACGCTAAAATGGACCCACAACACCCTCTCTATTGTCAGTACAAGAGTGCGGAACCAGCCTAAATGCCCATAGTAAAATTGCTACTCTTACTATTTAAAAGCAGGCTAAAATATACATAAAGAGTGATAAAATGTCCATGTTGATAGGTGGGACAAACTGAAGATAGGCCAAATTTAAAAGGCAATTTAGAATTTAGACAAAAATAAACTCAATTTTAGACCAAATGTCAAAGTCAACAATAATTGTGATCCCACAGAAAATCACAAATATCATCCATGGTGACGGAATTCAGGAAAGAACCCACTCCGGCAGGTGATAACTTAAATAGCTCATGAGTAAGAATAAAAAGGAGCACCCATGTTCCAGTGCCTCAGCCATAGGTCTGGCCAAGGTTGCAGCATCCCATGCAGTGCCAGGTGTTAAAGTACATGGAGTCACTAGGTCCATGAAGGGCAACTTCATAGGAAGCATCCTGCAACAACTGCAAAATCAATGGGCCACACGTGGCAATTAACCCTCATTGTGAGCACAATCAGACTTGCATTCAAAGAAGGTATGCGCTGCAGAGCAAGACACACTTTCAGTGCTTGTTTAAGTGGGTGCCACAAACATGAAAAGATGGGCTGCACTTAATTGAGAACTGGCCTGAAGGGCAGTGAACAGTTGAATTCCAGTTCCTTATTTCATTATATATTTGGAGGGGTGCTCCAAAGAACTGCATCATGCGTTCATGACTCAGTTGGGCTGGTGGAAGCTCCATTATTTATTATTGTTCTGATGGGGCAGCCATTGAGAATGAAAAACAGCAAAAGAAGAATACCATCAAAGTTACTGGGAATCCACCAAAAACACTTGACAATAGTGAGTGAATGCCATAAGGTATAACCCCAAACATGGTTTGAAAGGTGCTAACAAAAGCAGGACCAACAACCTTAAAAAAGTGCACAATCCCAGTGGTGTTGTGCACATAAAGATTTGGCAAATCACTTCGCCAAAATGTTTGGGAAAGTTGGTAGTTAATAGGGACTGTATCTCTGCAGATGACCTTGCTACTTGAAGATTATAGGTTTTGTGGGAGGATGTAAATGTCATATGTTTCTGAAATAAAAAAGGCTCCAGTCTGCTCAGCTTGTCAAAATTTACATTAGAAGCAGCAATATGTGTCCCTATGTCTGCTACTTTCATCACTCTTGTGGGGGGAGGAAAGCACATTTCTGCAACATGTCACAATCTGAGAGACCAAAACCATGTAGGCAATGCTGGCCCTCATACCACAGCTGCCCTCGTCACCCAGTATCACATAATTCCCATTGGGGAGCACCTATAATACAGGGCAAATCAAAAGGAGATGAATACTCTTCAGATAATAAGCTAAGTTTGCAATTGAAGCATTACAAGCTCCTTGCAAGGACATCTGTTTACAAATCATTGAGTGTCTCATAGAAGCCTCGCCTTGGCTACCGCCAAGAAAGACCTACTTCATACCATTGAAACATTTGTTGAAAAGGGTAGCTCCCACATCTTATGGATCTAACTGTCTCCCAACTGCTCAAACCTGCCTACTGGAAGGTGTTTTAAACATGAATTAATCTGGAATGTTGAAATGAGCAGATTAATTACTCCATGTATCAACTGCTCTGCTGATGGAATTTAAACCACAGTAAAGCCAACTTTTCTAGCTTTTGGATGTTAAGCATGTCATAAGCCGCTTCTTTCTAAAGCCATAATACGCTGTTTCTATGTCAACATAAATGCGGCAAACAACTCCTTGGAGTTAAGGTGCTTCCAGGGCATGCAGACACTTTTAAGAACTTGTAGCGTCCAACCTAACTGCATAATGGACCTAATCTGACTCTGTCCATTATGTAAAAATGACATGTCATTTTGAATGATGTCAATTGCAGATGACACAATGTTGTTTTATGTGTAAATGCAGTTGGACAATGTTTTCATACCTTTATCGACAACAGCTAGAGCTTTCTGTGAGTTTTTTCTGATCTATTAGACTTAACCCGGCAGCAGCCTCCTTTTGGGAAAGCTTCCAAATTTAATTCTAAGTTTCATATAAAAAACATTTTGTGTGTGGTTTCCTGGGTCCTAATGAGAAATCTTGTAAGTCTACATATTCTGACAGGAAACAAATGTGTTCTTTGACAGCTGTTAATGTTGAAGTTTTTAACCATTGTTGGCATAGTTTGCCTACGCAATATGTGGTGACAATATCAAAGTGTTGTGCTGTGACATAACAAGGGTCAAGTCTGCTCACTCTAAAACCACTTGTGGAGTTATCAAAACACGCATGACAACCATTTGTGTCCATTAGTCACAGTAACCGACCGTTGGGACCTGAAAGTGATGAATTAAAGGTGCCATTCTGAACCCACCCATTGAGCTGTTCTTCAGTGACATTTAAACTCTTTTGCCATTTATCAAATTTAGCTGGTGAGGGAATACTTGACGCATTCAATTCTTTAATTTTCACCAAGACTAAGCAACGTTGAGAATTATAATTTGTAATAGAATAAGGTATGCTTTAAATAAAGCATCCCTAATCTGTATTTCCCAATTCCTTGTTCAACAAATATTCCTAGCCTTTTATAGCCAACTGGGAAACAAATTAATTGTGTGTCAGATAACAAAGTGTTCTATAGTTTTGTAGGTGGCAGTTTAAAATAATAAGACTCAGCATTTTTAACATCATGCTCAGTAAAATATGAAAACGTTTTGAAGTATGTTTTTGAATTCCCCACTGGTGGGGTCAACCAATGTTCCTATTGCGTATAATTATAAACTGTTCTTGGGGTACTGGCTCTATGCAGAAAATAATGTCCGTAATAGTGATAGCAAAATATTTCGCCATAATTTGCAGTTGCCATATAAATATCTTCACTTTCAAATACAATATAATATTCAAGCTCAGAAAGCCTAGAATCAACTGTTTTTACACCCCAGTCATCAGAAACAACCTCTGGTACTATAATATTATTCATAAATACTTTGAATACGTATGGAATTTGAATCATTTAGATAGGGCCAAAGATATCGAACAGTACTTTATCCCAAACAATCCCATTAGGTATTGGAACAGCTAAAATGTTCACAAGGGACAAGTCTCTTCGGCATTTATGTCAGGATAGGTAAGGTTTCAAAACCTCATCCACCAGTTCAACAACAGAGCATACAGGGAGACAGTGGCCATGCATCAGCAAGGAAAAGACAATCACAAAACTAATCCAAAGCAGAAAGGCAAGCAACGTTAATAATATCCACATATAAAACCGTGGACGAATCAGATAGTTATTTTTAAGCCACATGTAGAGGTTATGTGTTTTTGATGCCGGCACTGTAGATGATGTTGAAGAGTTTGAAAATGAATCATTGATGTCGGCCAAATTACCCAAAGCAGTTTGTGTTTAAATTGGAGTCGGTGCAGGTGAAAGAGAACTGGCAGACATATCTCTTTGTGGTTTGTAGTAAACAATTCCATATGTTGAATTTGAATAACATAAAACAGAATGTTGGACATTTCTCTCCGGTGATGTGGTGACATGGACTAATAAAAGATCTTTTTCCACCCTCCCCAAGCTCGGGGAAATTCCTTCATCTTTGTTGAATATTTGTAGAGGTACATCCTGAATGGCAGTGCGAGGGGTGCGGAAACTATCCAGGAGTCCTTGTGGTCCACTGTGCAGGACTGACCACATGGTGTAACTTGACATTGTCAATTGAAATTAATCAGTTTTCTCTAGAATCAGGTGCAGTGGTAAAATGACAGTTTTGGTACCATGTATCCCCAGGATTGGTACCGTTGCTCTATGTGATGTGCCAAATTCCTTCTTTACAGCTATTTATTCATGTACTAGATCCCCAAATTTAGGAATCCAGTGGGTGGATGTTGTTGGCAAATCCCTCATTCCCAAGATGGCGACATGTGCAGATGAGTTTTCATCATGGAACTGTTGTAATTCCTGCAAGACAGTGACACGTTCATTTATGTCAAAATGTGTTTCTGTTGCCACCGTACCAGAGCCATCAATATCTGGGACATAAATAAGTATCCCAAACAGGGCTTCCTATGGTGGATGTCCTCCCAAAGACCTTCTGGGCAGATTATTTAGTGCTCTCCGGACTTCATACAGGTGGTGCAGTCAGCTACGACCTGCCTCTAATACCTTTGCTGTTAAGGATTGTGTTAGGTCTAGTTTTTATCACTCCACAATCGCATTTACCTCAGGATGATAGGGAAACAAGAAATACAGTTGAACACCCATTGTTGCCATGATGTCTCTGAATACCCTGGAGGCAGGGCCCTGGTCCGAGTGGAATACTGCAACACCATATGTCCTGATGAAGATTTGCAAATCTTTAGTAACAGTTTGAGTGTCAGCCTCATCATTGTGGAAATAACCACAGGAATCTGGAACCTTAGTCAACAGCGACTAACATGTATTTGCATGCACCATCAGGTGGTTTGTTGGAAACCAACAGAGGAGTCTGTGGTGCATGTTTTATGGTGGACCCTTTGATTTGGCTGACATATGTCAAAACAAAGGACATACTGTTTGGTCTGTTTGTATAGACCTGGCCACCTGTAGCATTTTTGCAATAGTGAGATAGAAGACGCCACAACAGCAAGGGCAGAAGCAATCCACTCATTCACTTCTTTGATGAGATATAGGCCCTCATTGTGACCCTGGCAGTGAGTGATAAAGTGACGATAATACCGCCAACAGGCTGGCGGTAACTACTGCCAAATTACGACCATGGAGGTGATAACTCCCATAGACAGCTAATGTACCACACCAACCACCAGTGTGGAAACAACACTCACCACGGCGGTAGCCGTCAACAGCCAGGCGGGAGACAAAGTATCACCCAGCATATTATGATACAGGAAACCACCACGTTTTCCTGGGCGGTACCAACGCCATCAAAAGCCTGGCAGAAACACATCACTGAAGAGAAAAGAATCACTATCGGAGACACAGGGAAGAACAATGGCAACATAGAACCCGAACTTCAAGTTTTCCTGATGATCTTCTATGTTATGCTCCACCTGGAGCACCAATGCCGAAGAAGACAACGGCGGTGAGTACAGCTGCGTAGTACACAAGGGAGGGAGGGAGGAAAACGAGACTGACACACTCACGCATAACACACACCCGATACATACACCATACACATGTCCAGCTGCACACTACAGTATAAACAATTTGCAGCTTATACCCGGCAGAATAATGCAAGGACAACAGGAATGCACAAAGGTGAATGTATTAATAAATATCAATAGATAATAAATAATCAAATTTACACATGTACACAAAGGGACACTGCCCAGTCCAATGTCCAAAGGGCCTACATGACCACAGGACACAGTCCAAGGTCCAACTCGAATCCCGGCTTCATCCGGATAGAACTCTGCAGGGGCATTAGTTTGCTGGTGGGCAGGCACCTGAGGGCAGCAGGGGGGCACCTCAGCCGGAGTGGGGAACAAGACCACTGGTTCTGGAGAGGGCCCCATGCCTATTTCCCTGTCCTGGGGAGTACAAGGCCACGATCTCTGGAGTGGGTGACGTTCCCACTGGTTCTGGAGGGGGCTCCATGCCCATTGCTGTTTCCTCAGGAGTGCAAGGCCACAGTCTCTGGAGTGAGTGACTTTACCACTGGTTCTGGAGGGGGCTCCATGCCCATTTCCCTGTCCTGGCAAGTGCAAGGCCACAGTCTCTGGAGTGGGTGACTTTCCCACTGGTTCTGGAGGGGGCCCCTTGTACTGCAGCCCCTGGAGGGTGGCCTACATGGCGTCCGCTGGTGGTGATGGCTGCACGTTGGTGGCAGACGGAGGTGTCTCCTGGGCAGTCTCTGCAGTTGGTGATAGCTGCAGTGTGGTGGCAGATGGAGGTGCTTCCTGGGCAGCCTCTACAGTTGGTGATGACTGCAGTGTGGTGGCAGATGGAGGTGCCTCCTGGGCAGCCTCTGCAGTTGGTTATGGCTGCAGTGTGGTGGTAGATGGAGATGCCTCCTGGGCAGCCTCTGCAGGTGGTGATGCCTGCACTTCCTCAGCTGGCGGTGGGGGCCCCATGACCGCTGGTGTTGGTGGAGGTGTCACCCTGACAGCCTCCACTGGAGTAAAGGGCTTCGTCCCTTTCATGACATGGGGCGTGGATTTCTTAACCTTCCTGGCAGGGGTTGATAGCTTCTTCTCCTTCATGCCTGGAGGTGCAGGCTCCTTCCCCTTTTTGCCTGAAGGTGCAGGCTCCTTCCCCTTCTTGCCTGGAGGTGTAGTATCCTTCCCACCACGACTAGGTGCTGCCACCACTGTCCTCCTGGACTGTTTGGCTGAGGTGCTGGGCTGAGTCGGTGGGATCCTACTCTTACGGGCAGGTTGGGGGGAGGTAAGAGGTCAAGTTGGGCAAGGAGAAGTTTCTTAGGGACGGTGGGGCAGGAGGAGGGAGGAGTGATGGGAGTGGAGGTTGAGGGAGTGGTTGTAGGAGGTGTATGTCTGCTGGATTTGGGTGCAGGTGCATGGGCAGTATGCTGATGTGAGGTGGATGGCTGTTGGGTGTCTGAGTGCTTGCGTTTGTGTCCTTTAGGAGGGGGGACAGACAGGGTGGGAAAGGACACAGGGGACTCGTGCATGTATGTTGTGGAGGTGTCTGCTAGTGAGGTGTGTGTGCTGCTTGGTGTGGTGATGCTGGTGGTGGATGCTGGTGCAGTGCATGCAGGTGTGAGTGTGGGCATGACTGGGAGGGAGGTGGAAGAGGAGGAGGGGGAGACAGTGGAGGCAGTGGATGTTGTCGTGTCTGCAACTGTTTGGTGTTTGCGTGAGTGCTTGTGGGATGAAGTGTGGTGCTTGTGTTTGCCTGTGCCACTCTTGGGTGTTGTCTTGTGTGCTCATCTGTATGTGTGCCTGGTATGGGTTGGGGTTGAGGAGAATGGGACTGGGAAGTGGTAGTTGGAGGGGGGACGGTAGAAACAGGGACAATGGCGGCCAAAGCCTGAATCGATCTCTGTTGGGCTGCCAATCAGTGATGAATGCCCTCCAGGAATGCTTTGCATTGCTGCATCTGGGATGCCTGCCCCTGGATCGCGTTCACAATGGCTGATTGCCCAACAGAGATGGATCTCAGGAGGTCAATAGCTGCCTCACTCAAGGCAGCAGGTCTGACTGGGGCAGGGCCTGAGGTGCCTGGTTCAAAGGAGAGGCCCACCCTCCTGGGTGAGTGGCCACGGCCAGCTTGCTTGGGGGCTACAGAGAGGGCAGTGCTGTTATGGGGGGGGGCTGTACCTGCGGCATGGGTGGTCACAGAGGTGTCCACCACAACCAGGGATCTCCCATCGGAGGAGGTATCTGAGCCTGTGTTGTCACCTCCTGTCTCCGCCGAGGTGCTCCCCTCGCCCTCCGTTCCACTGGTTCCCTCAGCGTCGGTGGACTCTGCCTCCTGGGTCCTGTGGGATGCAGCTCCCTCAATTGTCGGTGCCCCTACTCCTCAATCAGATGATGCCAATACACACAAGGACATGATGACAGAACAAAAAAAAGGGAGAAGAGAGACAAAGGAAACACTGAGTCAGAGACTGCACCAACACCACTGTTGACATGCACAGCACCATCACACACAGATAACAGGCTTAAGCACTATGCATTGCACTGGCAGTGATATGGCTAGATGCTAAGCCAAGATGAGGGCCACACACCATCACCTGCACCCCTCCTGGGACCCACAATGCCCTGCCTGAAATGGACTGCTAACATGATAGGTTACCTGGATTTGATATACACCCATTACCCTAGAGTTGACCCACGCTGCAATGTCTGGACTGGCCTTAGGGGAACCCACTAGCTCACATCCACCACATGGATCCCACCCCACCTGCCAATAATTGTAATGATGCCCACTGTACTCACCCCCTTGTGGCTGCTGTGATTCCCTCAAGCGCCCATCCAGCTCAGGGTAAGCCACCACCAGTATGTGGGCCATCAAGGGATCATGTTCCGATGGGCACCCCTTCCTCGTTCGGAGGCCATCCCCAGCTGGGCCTCAATGGTCTTCCGTGGCCAGCATCTCAGGTCCTCCCACCGTTTCTGACTGTGGGTGCTCTGCCTGCCATAGACCCCTAGGGTCCACACGTCCTTAGCGATGGCATGCCATAGTCCCTTCTTTTGATGGGTGCTGACCTGCAGAGGCAATGCAGACAGCAGAACACCATTAAACAAACAGTCCAGCCTTTCACACAAAAGGCCCACCATACCCGTTTCCATCGCCATTGGCACCCATATCACCCGGCACACACCATGTACACCATCACAAGACATTCCTCCCCAACCCCCGGATGACAAGATGCTAGCACACACATCCCCATGCATCCTTCCCACATGCATCGTGCCCAATGTGTACTCACCTGTTGGTCTGGAGGCCCATACAGCAGTCCGTACTGGGGTAGCACCCCAACCACCAGTGGCTCCAACTCCTCCAAAGTGAAGGCATGGGCCCTTTCCCTAGTAACACGGGCCATGGTAGATTCCAGACACAGGTCACAGCAGCACCCGCAGTGTAGGTGTTCTCCTGTTGAAGGTCAGAAAACAAGTGAGGAATCAGTTTGAAAATGGCAGTCACTTCTGTGGCGGTGTATATCGTCACTGCCGGCACAGATCCCCATTGGCCACTGTATTCCATAGAGCCCCATATTATCCAACAAGGAATTTCACAGCTGTGCAAGACCACCTTCCGCCACAACGCCCAACGTCGGCGGAGTTACCTTACTTCCACCTGTCCCTACATACAGGACAGGCGGTTGCCATTTCAGGGGAGGAACATTCATATCACCATTAACTGCATCACAGATTAGATTGGCACATACCTCACCATTAACACTGTCCAATCACATTAGTGCACCAAGTATATTGAAGTTGTGGTTCCATTGTTCCAATTGTGACAGCCTACTTAATCTCGTGTCCCTCAGATACCTACTGCTGTGGATGAATAGGCAGTGGAGACATACCCCCGTGTACAGACCCCTTGTGGACATAGCTACCCTGGACAATAGGCACATTATCCTCACCTATAGACTGGGCAGGACCACAATCACAGAGCTGTGTGCCAAATTGGACCCAGACCCGTTCTCATCTATCCGTAATCTGACTGGGATCTCCCCTCTTGTGCAAGTGCTATAAGTGCTCCATTTATTGGCAACTGGTTCTTTCCAAGTGACAGTGGGCTTGACAGCAGGAATGTCACAGCCAATGTTCTCAATCGTGCTGGCAAGAGTGTTGTCTGCCCTGGTAACGCACATGTGCAGCTACTTTTCTTTCCCCCAGGTGGAAGAATTGCCCACTGTGAAGGTTGGATTCTATGCAATGGGGCATATCCCCAATATTATTGTGGCGATTGATGGTACACATATTGCGTTTGTCCCCCGCCAGAAAGAACAGGTGTTCAGGAATCTGAAGAGTTTCCACTCACTGAATGTGCAGATGGTGTGCCTGGTGGGTCAGTACATCTCCCACATCTATGCTAAGTATCCTGGGTTGGTGCATGATGCTTTTGTTCTGAGGAATAGCAGCATCCCCAATGTGATGGCCCAACTACAGAGGCACAGGATGTGGCTAATAGGTGAGCCTTGGCCCCCACCAACTGTATGTTAGTGTTTGCCTTCTGGTGTTAACCCCATTGGATTGTGTGAGGCTAAATGTGCTCCTTTAATTCTTGCAGGTGACTCTGCCTACCCACAGCTATCAGGGCTGCTGACCCCTGTAAGGAATCCCAGGATAGGGGCTGTGGAACGTTACTATGAGGCACATGGATGAACCATACGGATCGTCAAGAGGACCTTCGGCCTCCTGAAGGCCAGGTTCAGGTGCCTCCGCTCTGACAAGCGGATCCCTGTGCTACTCACCCAAGAAGGTCTGCCAGATAGTAGTGGCATGCTACATGTTGCACAACCTGTCCCTCAGGCTCCATGAACCTTTTCTGCAGGAGGAGGAGACTGGAGATGCCCCTGTGGCAGCAGTAGACCCTGAGGACAGTGAGGATGAAGAGGCCGAGGATGAGAATGAGGACAACAGGACATCAGTTATCCATCAGTACCTCCAATGACACACAGGTGAGACAGTGCAACTGCACAATCCTATGACTATTGATGTATTCTGTGTAGCTGTAGCATGATGGCATTAACTTCCTTTGCATCTCAACTTACTGTCTCCTATGGTTTGTCATTTTACAGATGTTGGTGATATTACAACTGTGTACTGATGTGCTGACTACAGACATTTACAGGTCACTATTTGTATGATCTCATAGTGTACAGTTCATTTGCACTAGATGTGAGTGTTTCCATAAATAAACATTTTCAAAACATAAACTACTAATAGTCAAGTGGTGTTAAAGGGTGTTTATTGTAGTGCTAAAAAATTGAGGGGAAGTGCAATGGAATGGGGTGATGATGAAGCAAAGTCCAGGGTATTAGTCCAGTCTGTTTGTAGCATAGATCCAGTGTCCACTGGGCCATAGGAAGGGGAGCAAAGGCAGTTCAAGGTGGACATTGTGACTGAGTGGGACACAAGGGTGACAATCAGGAGAGTCTAATTTCCTGGCTGTGGCCTTGGCAAGTGTCTCTGTCTTCTGTCTGGTTCGCAGGGAACTTTTGTGAGGTGGTTTACCTTCTGCAGGGGGAGGGGTGCTGGTGGCCAGTGGGTCATGTGAGGGGCCTCCTGCCCAATAGCTGCAGCAGATGTGGAGGGCTGGTAAATGGACTGGCTTGTGTTAGGGGCCTGCTGGTGTGCTATTGCCTCCCTCATGATGTTGGCCAAGTCTGCCAACACCCCTGCTATGGAGATCAGGGTGGTGTTAATGGCCTGCAAGTCCTCCCTGATCCTCTGATACTGTCCCTCCTGCAGCAGCCTGTTCTCCAGCACGTTTTAAAGGATCAGGCCCATCGTGTCCTGGGAATGTTGGTAGGCTACCAGGATCTCGAAGAGTCCCTCATGGAGAGTCGGTTCCCTGGTCCTTTCCTTCCCCTGGCACACAGTAGTCCTCCCAGTGTCCCTGTTTGCCTGTGCCTCTGAACGGTGTGCCCACTGCCACTGACCCCAGGTGCCTGATTGTCTTGTGGGTGAGGTGTGGCCTGGGCTCCCTGTACAGGTGGGCACATTGCTGATTGACGTGTCCTGGGGACAGAGGAGTGGGTACACTGGATGGGTGCTGTGATGTTGGGTACTGATGGGGGAGGCTCTGTGGTGGATTGTGATTGTGCACGGGTGACTGGCTGTCCAGTGGTCCCTGATGGGCCACGTAGGTCATCCAGATCCTGAACTCCAGAGTTACTGTCATCACTGGGGGCATCTTCTGTTGGTGCACTGGATAGTCGTGGCACCTCCTGGTTGGGGTACCTGTGGGGATGTAGGTGAAGTATTAGGCTTCATGTGTGTGACATATTGTACATCCCTGGCTTCCCCTCTATCGTTGGTGTTGCCCTGCCACCTTTTTCTTGCGTATGGTGATGTATTGTGAGATTGTTAGTTCCCGTGTGCTGTGCATGCTTTTGTGATGGGTGTCCACGCAGGGCGGAGAGTTATGTCCATGCATTGGTATGACATGTAGGGCTTGGCATTGTGGTTAGTCATATCTGTAGGTGCAGTGTGTGGGATGTAATGGAGTGATGGGAGCGAGGATGAGGGGGTGTGATGGCATGCAAGTATGGGGGTGCTAAGTAGTAAATGTTGACTTACCAGTGTCCAGTCCTCCGGCTACTCCAGCGAGTCCCTCAGGACGCAGTAACGACGAGACTTGCTGCTCCCATGCTGTGAGCTGTGGGGGAGGAGGTGGAGGTCCACCAACAGTCCTCTGTATGGTGAGCTGGTGCCTTGCTGCAATGGAAAGTACCAGGTGTGTGTTGTTTGAATTGTCCAATGTTGTGTTGTTTTGTATGTGGGTGTCCATTGTGAGCACCCACGGTATTTACCGCCAATGGTTTACCGCCATTGAATGTCCGCCATGGTGATTTGTTGGTCATAATGTGATGGGCGTTGTTCTGTTGGCATAACGGTGTGGGTGTTTGGACCGCCACTTTATCACTGACCTTTGGGTTGGTAGATTTGTGTCTGTGGCTGAATTCTGTCGGATTGAAGTGTGTGTGTCATAATATGGTGAACGGATATCCGCTGCTGCGGTGGTAAATTAGCGGCCGCCAGTGTGGCGGTAAGTGGGATTTACCACCAATGTCATAATGAAGACCAATGTCTCTACAGCTTCTGTCATTGAGGTCTATTAGCTTGTTGCAGAGGTACAGCAGTCCCTGTCCGGTGCGGCAACAAGACTATTCTCTACGGTTGTGAGACAGTGCTCCAACCCTGTCACCCAATCCTGGAATTCAGCGATGTCAGTTCGAATGGATCTAGATTCCACAGCAAGGTCCAAGATTTTGATGTCCATGCCCCCCAACCGTATGCCAACTGCTGTGATTTGCTACAGAATGTGCTCCATTGTGATATCTTTTTGCAGGCCTACAGAGACATCTGGTGGGCCAGAGGTAGTTGATGCCTGCAGGGAAGTCAAGGAGTGTTGTTGGGAGTGGGCTTTGGTGAAAAGTAGGTTTACTTGATAGACTTGCCTACGGGCATCGCCAAACCAGGTTTCTGCAATTGACAGAGGATAGATTCCTTATAGAGGGGTGAAGTGAGGATGGAGTTGGTTAGGCAAAAGCATAACGTCTGGGTCCCAGGGATGGTTGCTGTTTGAACTTGTGATCCTTGTGCGTATCCTCAAGATGGGCCCCTCTTTCTGAAGGATGGCACAGGTAATAGGGAGGCAGTGGGGCCAGGCGGAGTGCTGCAGGCTTCATAATGTACTCTGGTGCCCGTCAGGGTGGGAGTCAGGTAGATGATGATAGACACTTAGGGGTAGTGCATGGCAAGGGCCGTGCAGTTGCCACCTTTGGGGGGGGTGGGTCCTCTCTCAATCTACAGGAGCCCACCACTGGATCCTCTGTGGATCGCAAAGGGAGGACAGGACACTCACCAGTTTTTCCGCTGGGGGAAGGCAGGTTCTACCCCTTTTTTTGGGTCCACTTCATCATGGCCAGAGGTGGGGGTAGCCGGGCAGTGGCCATCCCTCCCAGTAGCAGGAGAGGGGGGAGACCGCCCTGCAGTTGTCCAGTTGCCTGAAAGCAGCTACAAGGCATGTGCCAGCACGTGTTAGGAATGCTGGCGCAGTGTATGCAGAGGGGCCAAGGCAGGCTGAGGGCTGAACAGCAAGCAGGGGAATTTGGATGTGATGGGGGACATGGGTTCAGTGCACAAGGACAGGGCCCCCATTAAAGCATGCAACAGTCCATGTCGAATTGCAGAGGAGAGACCATGTTGGCTGTGGGGGGGCCTTTCCTTGTGCGGCTCCACAACGTGCACTGTTAGCAGCCCCCCGGTGTCCACTGCAGTCGGAGGGTTCAAGGTACCTGGTGGACTCAGTGAAAAGTAATTTATGGGCAGGTTTACTGGCAGACTTGCTTCGGGCATCGCTGAACCAAGTTTCCTGCAATTGACAGAGGTTAGATCCTTTATAGAGGGTTGAAATGAAGATGGTGTGGTTGGCCACCCCAAGATGCAAGACGAAGGACAGCACCCCTTGTGGCACTGGGTAGCAGAAAAGAGCAGTCTAGTCAGGCGCAGATACACACCCCAATAGTGTCCCCAGGATCACTAAGGGGGCCCCCTGAGCCATGAGAGGAACTCTAACGGCCTCTAGAGTTAAAAGGCCCTGAGACGAAGCTCATGATCGCAGAACCTGGAAGTGACGGCCGGGACTCCAGCCTTTGAAGAGCCTAGGCCTGAGGCGGCAGCCCAATAATGCGGCCCACCCAGGTAGCCACGAGACACACGTGGAGAGATGTACTGGAGGATCCAAGGAGCCCAGCAAATGCCTATTATTGATTCCTTTGAAGTGAGAGTTTTCAACTTTTTTGGGGCATTCTAATTTAAGTAGTATTTGTGTGTCATCTGAATAGTTGTAGCATGTGAGATGAAAATCATTGATCAGTTCTGGTCTTTCAACCGCGGTAAACCATTGGCGGTACACACCGCCATGCTCAAAATACACACACACTAACAAAACTACACCACATTGGACAATTCAAACTACACAAACCTGACACACATACACACACCACGCCCACACACCCAATCCAATATAAAACACACACCCACATTATCCACAACTCTTCCAACGCAAAATAAGAATGCTGAGAGAGAGACAAGCCAGGAGCACCCACTCAATCTGAGCCACAGAACACCATCACCCATACACCATCCACGCACCTCACAACACACACCCCAGAACATCACCCCACACACCCTTACACATACCACTCACACCACATCCATAGTACCCCAAAGACACCCCAGGTTTTCAGAGGAGGAGCTAAGAGTCATGGTGGAAGAAAGCTATTCGGATCACAGGTGCAGCAGACGTCCATTGCAAGGAAGATGGAGCTATGGCGGAGAGTCGTGGACAGGGTCAACGCCATGGGACAGCACCCCAGAACAAGGGATGACATCAGGAAGAGGTGGAACGACCTACAGGGGAAGCTGCATTCCATTGTTGCAAGACACCGGGTAGCTGTACAGAGGACTGGTGGGGGACCCCCAGCTCCTCCCCCACAACTAACAACATGGGAGGAGCAAGTCCTGGCAATAATGCATCCTGAGGGCCTTGCAGGAGTAGCAGGAGGACTGGACTCTGGTATGTCAAATATTTAGTATTAAATCCCCCACCCTACCTACATGCCTTCACAAACTCCCACCCCCACCCTCACCCCATCACTCTACCACCTCACATATACTTCACTATCACAACCCACCCATCACAAAACCAAGGCCTGCATGCAACACCATTGCATGGACACCCATCACAGACCTGCATGGACACCCATCACCAATGTTCCCTCTAATTTGTTTTCACTGTGTGCGATAGTGTAAGGTCTCTGTGCGCTGCAGCCAAGGATACGTGCGCCCAGAAATTGACCATTCACGCGAGCGCAGTGCTTAACTACTAAGATCTTTGGCATTTGCCTCTCCCTAGCTTTGTTTTACCACTAAAGGACAAAAGGGATAATTGTATAAACATTGTTCCATGTAATAGGGCATTAAGGCAATTTTGTGACCTGGTGGCACACCCCAAGGACATGGCCTGTTGAGTGCCACCCACACCCCCCAAACAGAAATCAGGTGGTTGAACCATTATGAAACTTTAATGAATACTCTCAGTGTGCTACAGAGGGCCATGCACATCAAACAGAGCACGTTGTACAATTAGTTAACATTTACAATTCAATGAACACACTACTGATAAATGCCATGAGGCTCCTGCCAAGAGACAGGCTGAGAAATGTTCTAACCCAAGCCACATATGGACTATAGGAGGAGCTGCATCAGAGTTTAGACAAGTCAGGGGCCGACACTAGATACGTGACATGTTTGTTTCTCTCGCCGTTCCTTGACATTCTTCCAGTGCTGGTAACCTCAATCTTAGTCAACTTTCCTGTTTGAGAGGTAGGCCTTTGTCCTCATCAGCAAATCTAGGTGACTCTCCTCTAGTCTGTTTTTTAATTTAGACTTGATTGTGTCCATGAGGCTGAATCCTCTTTCACAGTCTGCACTTGAAGACTGAAAAGTTGCACAGACATCAACAAGCTGAGATACAACACTATACTGTGCAGCATTCTGCAAAGTGGAATTCACCATGTCTTGAAAGGTCCTAAACAATCCACCTTTTACATGTTCTGCCACCACATATTTATAGTCTCTGTATTGTTGAACAACATGAGCAGGTATGTCACAATCACCCAGGTCCAAGACCTTCTTGTACTTTTCAAAAAGTATTTTTACATTCTCAGTCCCAAAATCAAACTGCGATTGTGTTGCTACTGCATGGAAATCAAAACTTGTCCATTCCTTTACTTCATCTGCTGGGAACCTTCTTCCCATGTGCTCACAAAGAAGTTTAATGAAAGATACCATCGGCTCGCTATCTGTCTCTCTCTCTCCTCTATACAAAGCCATCAGATCTCTTACTGTGTTGCTCCAAAAGACATTGTCGCCCAAGTACTGTTCCTTTATCTGGCCAATACTCCGGAATACTGTACAGCTTCAACAGTAGTCAAAGAGCTTTTCTGAAACAACTTGCACAAAGGTGCAAGTTCACCCAGAATGGCATTCAGTGCTGCAAAGGAAATATGGTAGTTTGAGTCAGATAGTTTTTTGTAGCAATATTAAGCAATTGGGTCATTCTCCTCAACTCTTTCATGATCAAAGTATTTGAGAGCAACCTCGTAATTACGCAAGAGTGCACCAACAGCAAAATGCCTTGAAAGCCACCGCACTTAATTGAGTGGCCGAAAGGGGACCACTTCACATTCAGTGACCAAAGCAATTTTGTCCAGCTTGGACTTACTTACAGGGGAGCGGGAGAACACAGCGTAGACAGTCCTCAGTAATGTTTCCATTTCCCTGATCATCTGCACTTTTTTCCAGGCATCATCAACTCCCAAATCTTCTCTGTGCGCAACCCAATGCTGCTCAACTAGACGGGGAATGGATTGTTTGAGCCGGGTAGCAACTCCATTGTTCTTTCCCAGCATCCCTGATGCACCATCTGATGTAAACATGACCATTTTCATAAGGTCCAGTTTATTGGCAGTGTAGAACTCTTTTACAGCTATAGTGATAGCCTCCGCATTGCATGTACTCAGAGTTACAATTCCCCCAAACACTCTTTTGTGCTCTGTTAATGTTATAGATCGGAACTTGAAGTAGAGGATGAGCATTTTTGTAACTGAAATATCTGTGCTATCATCAATTATCAAAGTGTGATACCGAGCACTGCGAATTTCTGCCATGAAGTCAGAGAGTATCACTCTGTTGATGGCTTCCAAAAACTCAAAGGAGTAGTTCTTGCTCCTCCAGCTGTCTGGTATCTTCACATTCAATGCGACGTGGTCATGGATGTCTTGAACAGATAACTTGGAAGTGTTCATTTTGACTGCTAGCAGCACATTGTTGATGAGAATCTTTATCTCCTCAGGCAGGGATCTTTGACGTTCAACCACTTCTAGTCTGTTTGCTTGGTAACTGGCGGTTTCCATCAGCATGGTGCGCACTCCAAAACCCAGCCTGGCAGTGGCACTTTTATTTCTTAGGGTCACCAAAGCAGATTCATGAACTTTGCTACATAGATGGCGTTTCAAGTAGTCCAGCTTCCAGCCATCACTCCATTTCTTCCCAGTAGAAAAGTCCCCTGCGATCTTGGCTTCTGCACATACTTTGCAAATCAGGCCTACTTCTGGATTGTATAGAAATAGCCCTCCCAGTTGTACGCAAACCTTGCTCCGTGGCTTCTGTGCCTCAGTCTCCACAATTTCTTTCAGCCATTCTTCTTTGAACACAAGGCAGCATTTCTTCATTTGTGGTGAAGCACTACTCTCTGCAGAAGTCACAGCTCTGTGCTTGAATATTTTGGTGGCAATCAGTCTAAGCTTACTATGCTGCAAAGCCTGCAAAAAAAATAGGAGCGCTATTTAAAATGAGGAACATTATTAAACTTTGGTTCTTATGCTATGAATGCAATCTACCAGACAAGTCTGAGCTATCTCTTGGAAATTGTAGCAAGTAATCACCTGGGCTTTTCTGTTTGTCCTCACACCTGCCTGTAGATGTAACACTGTCTAAGATGTCTGCAATAGAAGGAAAAAATGGTTACAACACATTCCTATGGTCCAATGTTTCAGATGTACTACAAGGAAAAACTACTAAATAATTACCTGGTCTTTGACACTTGTAGTCACGTCTGCCTTTTCTAACCTATGATTAGCACTGTCTAAGAAGCCTGCAAAAGAACAAAAAAAAGGGTAGACGAATATTGTAATATTATAATGTACTGGGTGCATCACAAGTGAAATCTACCAAATAATTACCTTGTCTTTCGGCTTCTACTCACATGTGGCTTTTGTAATCTTCGAGTAGTGCTGTCGGAGATGCCTGCAACAGAGGAAAAGGTGATTAAAGGAGGCTGTCATAATCTACTCTACTAGGTGCACCACAATGAAAATCTGCTAAATTATTACCTTGTCTTTCTGCTTCTACTCACAAGTGCCTGCTCAAATTCATGTGTAGCAGGGTCTAAGATGCCTGTAAAAGAAGAAAAAATTGTTAACATACCTGATCATTTCAATGTCTCAGATGCACCACAAGAAAAAATAGCAAATAATAACTGACTCTTTTAGCTGCTACTCTGGTCTGCCTGTCCTCATCTATGACCAGTACTGTCTGAGATGCCTGCAACAAAATAAAAGATGGTTAACAGTTGGTTACAGCATGTTGTCATATTATAATGTGCCAGGTGACGCAGATGGGGGACCTACCAAATAACTACCTGGTCATACTTCTACGCATGTCGGCCCATTCAAATCTATAACTTGCTCAGTCTGACAAACCTGTAATAAAAGCAAAGGTATGGATGATGAACGTGATTTATCTAGAGACCCTTAATCCCACCTGGAACGTCTACAGAATTACCTGGTCTTCCTTGGTACTCACGCCTGCCCATTCAAATCCAAATGTTAACTATCTATAATTGAGAAGAAGCTACTTAGCATAGGTTATAGAAGTTACAAAAACATTATGCATGACAGTTCCAGAGCAATTGAATAGTTACCTAGGGTTTCAGTTTATACAAACTCTGGTTCCATATTATCATCCGTTTAGAAACCTACATCATGCGTTAGACCTTTGATGCATTCATTTATGGCAACTATAGGAAAATGCCACTGTTGCCATGGTTACCCCCACTTTTTGCCTAGTGTTGATGCCAACTTTGAACGTATGCTGGGACCCTGCTAACCAGGCCCCAGCACCAGTGTTATTTCCCTAAAACGGTACCTTTGTTCCCACAGTTGACACAGCCCTGGCACACAGTTAAGTCCCTTATAAAATGTACCCATGGTACCAAGGGCCCAGTGCCTAGAGAAGGTCCCTAAGGGCTGCAGCATGTATTTTGCCACCCTAGGGTCCCCTCACTCAGCACATGCACACTGCCTTGCAGCTTGTGTGTGCTGGTGTGGAGAAAAAGGCTATGTCAACATGACACCCCTCTCAGGGTGCCATGCCTACAAACCACTTCCTGTGGCATAGGTAAAAGGCACCCCTCTAGCAGGCCTTACAGCCCTAAGGCAGGGTGCACTAAACCACAGGTGAGGGCATAGCTGCATGAGCAATATGTCCCTACAGTACCTAAGTCCATTCATTGTAAGTGCAGTGTAGCCATATTGAGAATATGGTCTGGGAGTCTGTCATTACGAACTCGACAGCACCATAATGGCTTCACTGAATACTGGGATGTTTGGTATCAAACTCCTCAGCACAATAAACCCACACAGATGCCAATGTGGGATTTATTGAAAGATGCTCACAGTGGGCATTTTAGAGATGCCTCCTGTAATCTATCCCAACTGCTAGCGTAAGACTGCCTTTGTGCACTCTATGGTCAGAAACAAAGCCTGTCCTGGGTGGAGGTGCTTCCCACAGGAAGAGTAACACCTGGCGGTGAGCCTGAAAGGCTCTGGCCTCGCATTACACTGCCCACATTACCACAAATAGAGCATTAGTATTATCTATTATTGCCTCTGTCAAGCCTCTGGGGAACCCCTAGACTCTGTGTACACTACATCTCACGTTGATATAGTATATACAGAGCCAGCTTCCTACAACAACCAATGTAATGAAAATCCCATCTTTTTTAACCTGTTATTTAAAAAAACATAATTTTCGAGGTGATTCTGTAATTCTCAGCGTTAGTAGTTTGGTGCTATAATTGAACACCCTGTTTCCACCCACAGCATAGAATGTTATCTAGCTTCCCATGCTGGACTCAAAAACAGTGCCATTAAACCCAGCATTTATAGACATATGGCGCAAAATTTTGATCTTTAAGGTGCAGCTCATTTCTGCCTGCATGAGTGTGAAAGACAAGAGTTGTTAAAGGCTAGTTTTTAAAACACTAAGAATGCTTGGGATGGGAAACCTGCTGCGGTATGTTGGCCATCTGCACCATCTGATTCCCCAAAGGTTTGCCAAACATTTCAGCAGATGCAGTATTTGCCATTTTCCCAAAAGGTTCCGTGTAGTTTTGAGACTAATCGCTGTAAGAGCGGGGCAGGGGACAACTGTGGTAAAAGTACAGTAAGGCTATGCCATAGTTTGTAAGTAAAGTTACTAAAAGTTTATTTTTTTAAATAGCTTTTGAAATTAAACAAGCAGACCCTCACAGATTACGCATCAGTAACCACAAATCGTAAATGCGCGGTTGCTCCGAAAAGGCAAAGTAACAGCTCCCATTGTTGTTTCAACAAAATGTGCTTGTATTGACCAGAGCAGTTTTGCCATCAGCACTAGTGTCAGGAGCCGCCCCTCCTTTACACTGTGTGTGCACTCAGGAGTTGTCGGAGTCCGCCACATAAAAATACTAGGATCCACCAAAATTGTACACCTGTAGGCGCAGACCTGCATTTTCACTCGTCTCTACATAAATATATGCACCTATACATATATATATATATATATATATATATATATATATATATATATATATATATATATATATATATATATATATTTATATATATATATATATATGCATAACACCTACATGTATAGGTATATAGGTCTGCACCTACATTCCTAAACAGATAGGCTTATCAATACTGAGTATAGTTAGTTAGCTGTTGACAGTAGAAGGATGCAACATTACAGATTCTTCAATTGCATTTTGATTCTTGATCAAATGAAACATACTAATCTTATTTTGCATGTATATCTAAATAAATCGTTCGATGATGTTGCATATAATGTCAGTGTCTGTTTCAGACCATTACACTGTGCTTCATTTACATTTTATTTCTGAAATAATAAGCCAGAGATAGTTCACTGTTCTCTGAGTGGCAAATAGTTGTTCTCTTTTCCTGTTTGAATCTTTTTTATTTTTCCCTCCCCACAGAGCTTAATTTGTGCTTGTTGTCCCTGCTCCCTCCTCCTTCCCACCCCACAGTGCTAAATTTGTTCTGGTTGTTTCCGGTGCTGAGCACCGTCTCTTATTTTTTAGGGCACTGAGGTGGTGGGGGCAATGCCGAGGAGCCTGGGCGCAACCAACAGCGAGGAGACAGCCCAACATCCTCACGTACACTGTGCAAGCCCTGATCTGAGCATCTCGTGCACCCGACCACTTTGACTTTCACGGGCATGATCGCGTGATTGTGACCCGCTTGAAATATGTAAAAGCAAAGCTGCTGCTCTGAGCCCCATACGGAGTAAACCACTGAATCGTCACCCCACCATAGAGGGACTGCAGGTGGAGGCCACCACCGATCACTAACTCCCTGTGAAGAAGGAGTGCACAGCAGACCACCAGAAGTTGAGAGCCATTCCGCGCCTTGGCCAGAACCTCCCTGTATATCGTCTAACCACCGCTGCATTCAGTTTGGACTCCGTGATGTACCATAGTTTTAACAAAAACTGCTGGGAGGCCAATAGCGCTGGTGTGCATTGTCACTGGCACCCTGAGAGTGAAGAAGGAGCATCAGCACAGACTACTGCCTGGCCCCTGTTGGTCAAAGGCTGATGACTAGACTGCTGCCCAGTGCTTAATTTGTGCTTGTTGCACCAGCACTTATTTTTGAGGGCCGGGGCTTATTCTTATGCCTCGAGCATTTGCTGCGAGCAAAAGACACACATGACAAAGACGGAAGAAGGAACAAACGAAAACGCGTCATAAAGGGAGAAAGTAGAAAGCTGCAGGAGTGAGCTGAAGGGGTAGGGGATGGCCGTAAATGGATTGAAGAGGCCCGAGATGGCTTCAGGTTTACGCTGCCTCAGTATTCACTGCTGGCAGGTTTAATTACAGCAGCCTAGTGTTTAAGAGGAGGGCTTTGAGCACCAGCACGTTCTTATTTACTTATGTGCCTATGTGGAAGAGACTTGGGGACTTTCGACAAGAGACCGACTGCTTTTACCAATCAGCTCAGCAAGCCTAAAAAGACACAATTGCAGCAGCTGCATGTTTAAGTGGAGGGCTTTGGGCACCAGCACGTTTACTTTTAAAGGTTGAGCAGGGCAGACAACATGGTCACTGCAGAGGAGATGCCTGCAGTGCCACCGTGGCCCTATAATCACACGTACCTGATTTCTTTTATGACCCTCGTTGTGCAGTGATTTCTCCTCAGGTGGCTGCACCTCCATTCGTTGTTCTGCTCTGCTGCGAAGAGAGCGACCGTGTTTTCGTGCTGTTTGTTTTTTAAAATGCAGCGCTGACGTACGGTTTCACTCTCTCGCGTGATGCAGGCTGTCACTTGTGTGCTTCGCAAAGAGGCCTGCACGGTGGGGGAAGGAAGGGTGCGCGCGTGCCCGTGCACGCACCGTACAGGGAACATTACCCATCACTAAAGCATGCACATTAGAGAGAATCACCTAGCCCACAAAATCATCACTCACACAAGGCAAAGCTGACAGGGCAATCACAACCATACAGGGAAACACACCCATGCACAAGATGGCACACGGAGATACAATAACACTGCATTTACATCCCCACAGGACCCCCACTCAACGTCACCGGAGAGGAGGTGCCAGCCACATCCTGCCCACCCTGAAGAGGCCCACAGTGATGACAGCAGCTCTGCATGCCTGGATCACGATGACCAACCTGGCCCACCAGGGACCTCTGGACAGTCAGTTACCCTGCCACAGTCCCATACCACCACAAAGCCTACCCCCTCAGGAAACACCAGCACAGCACCCACCCAGTGGGCCCATACCTCTGTCCCCAGGACACGTCAATCAGAAGTGTGTCCACCACTACAGGGACCCCAGGCAACCCCACAAACGCAGGACGATCAGGGACCTGGGGTCAGTGGCAGTGGCACGGTTCAGTAGACAGAGGCACAGGACAACAGGGAAGCTGGGAGGACTGCTGTGCAACAGGGGGAGGGCAGGCCCAGGGAACCCACTCTCCAAGATTCACTTTCAGGGATCTTGGGAGCAGACCAACATTCCCAGGAGACTTTGGGCCAGATACTGTACAAGTTGCAGGAGACCCAGCGGATGCAGGAGGGACAGTACCTGGGGATCAGGGAGGACCTCAAACACATCCTCACCATCCTGGTCACCATTGCAGGGGTGCTGGCTGACATGGCAACACCATGAGGGAGGCAGTGGCACACCAATGGGCCCCTGACACTAGCTACACCGAAGATCAGCCCTCCACCTCTGCCGGCGCTAGTGGGCAGGAGGCCCGCCACTGGACCAACAGGACACCCCAACCCCTGCAGAAGGAGAACCTCCCCGAAACCGGTCCCTGCGATCCAGGCAGAAGCAAGGGAACATTGCCAAAACCCCTGCCAGGAAATAAGACTCTCCTGATTGTCACCCTTCTGTCCCACTCTGTCACCCTGTCCACCTTGAACTGCTATTGCTCCCCTTCCTATGCCCCATTGGACAATGCACCTGTAACATCAATAGAATGGACTCTACCCTGGACTTTCCTCCATCATCAACCCAGCCCAATGCAATACACCCTCCACTTATTAGCACCTAAAGAAACACCCTTTGAACAAACTAAAGTATGGAGTCTGTGGATTATATGACAAATGTATTAGTTTCACAAACTGTAACCATTGCATTTCTAATCAACTGTAATATTAAAATAGGTATAACATGTAGTGGACAGCAGTAAGCACACCAGGAGCCAGAGTGGGGCACAGAGATCTGAAAAAAGGGATGCCAAAGGGTACAGTAAGTGGCCATAGAAATAGGGAAATCAGGCTGCCATGTCAATGGGAAACAAAACTGCAATGGAAAGTGAAGTTACAGTGTCTCACCTGTGTGTCACTGGAAGTACTGTTGTATGAGTGATCTTTTGTTGTCCACATTCCTCACTGTCCACAGGCTACACTGCTGCCACAAGACCATCTCCAGGCTCATCTTCCTGCAGAAAAGGCACCTGGCTTCTCAAGGGCAGGTTGTGTAACATGCAACATGCAATGATGATCAGATGGAGGCACCGGAACCTGGCCTTCAGGAGTCCAAAGGTTCTTTCAATGATCCTCCTTGTTCGCCCATGTGCCTCATTGTAACGCTCCTCTGCTCTTGTCCTGAGATTCCTCACTGGGATCAGTAGCCATGAGTGGTTGGGGTAACCAGATTCACCTCCAAATATTCGAGGGATACCTGTTAGACATACACTCACCCCTCGGGACAAGCCCACACCCATATACTTACATCAACTGGGTGGGGACCATGGGCTCACGTATTAGTCACACCCTGTGCCTCTGAAGTTGATCCGTCACATATGGAATGCTGTTATTCCTCAAGATGAAGGCATCATACACAGAGCCAGGATACTTGGCATGACAAGTGAGATGTACTGGTCCGCCAAATACACCATCTGCACATTCAGAGAGTGATAGCTTTTCCTATTCCTGAACACTTGTTCATTCCTCCGGGGGGGGGGAACAAATGCTACATGTGTACCATCAATGGCACCAATGATGATGGGGATATGTCCCAGGTCATAGAAGTCAGCTTTCACTGTTGCCAAATACTCCACTTGTGGGAATACGATGTAGCTGCGCATGTGTTTCAGCAGGGCAGGCAACACCCTGGTCAACACGTTGGAGAACATAGGCTGTGACATCCCTGATGCCATGGCCACTGTCGCTTGGAAGGAACCAATTGCCAGGAAATGGAGCACTGACAGGACCTGCTCTAGAGGGGGGATACCTGTGGGGTGGCGGATAGCTGAAATCAGTTCTGGCTCCAATTTAGCACACAGTTCTTGGATTGTGGCCCTATCAAATCTGTAGGTTAGGATAATGTGTCTGTCCTCCATTGTCGCCAGGTCCACCAGGGGTCCGTACACTGGAGGATGTCTCCATCTCATATTCATCATCAGCGGCTGAAGTCTATGGAGGAAAACGGTGAGAGGAGGGTCATATTCACACATCTATTTAAATAATGATGCAACTTTTCCTTTACAGAACCAGTATGTGTATCCAGGAGTCAGTTGATGTGCCAATGTCTGCTATGATGCAGTTAGGTGCCATGGCATGTCCCCCCCTGAAATGGCGGCTGCCCGACCTGTGAGGAGGGACAAGTGGAAATGAGGTAATTCCGCTGGCGTTGTATGCTGTGGCTGTCGGCGGTCGATGACCACTGCACAACTTTGCAATGGTTAACATTAGGCACTGTGGGTTCCAGGAGCCAATGGCGATGTACGCTGGCGGTGACGGTACGCACCGCCGCAGACGTGACCGCCATTTTCTATCTATTCAGTCACTTTCTACCTGACCTTCAACAGGAGAGGACCTGCACTGCAAGTGCTGCTGTGACCTGTGTCTGGAAGCAACAATGGCTCATGTGTCTGCGGAAAGGGCCCCTGCCTTCACTTTGGAGGAGTTGGAGAGACTGGTGGATGGGGTCCTACCCCAGTACACTTTACTCTATGGTCCTCCAGACAAACAGGTGAGTACACTGTGAACATGATGCGTGGGCCATGAATGTATGGAGTGCTGTGTGTGTAAGCCACATGTGGGGGGGCTGAGGTGTCCTGGGCAGAGTGCTGCAGGTATGGTGGTCAATGCATGTGCATAAGGGGATGGGAGGGATATGGTGGGCCATGAGTATGACAGTCCGGACGGTAACTAATCCCTTTTCTGCTGTCTTTTTCCTGCAGGTCAGCGCCCATCAGAAAAATGGTATTTGGCGTGCCATATCCAAGGAGGTGCGGACCCTAGGGGTCTTTGACAGGTGGAGCACCCACTGCCGCAAACGGTGGGAGGACCTGCGCCGCTGGGCAACGAAGACAGCGGAGGCCCAGCTGGAGCTGGCCTCCCAATGAGGAAGGGGTGCCCGTCTTACCCTGAACCCCTGATGTTCCGCATCTTGGCGGTGGCCTATCCGGAGTTGGATGGGCGCTTGAGGGCATCACAGCAGCCACAAGGGGGTGAGTACAGATTCAGAACCATGACTTTGCACGTGTTAAGGTTTTACCTGGGTGGGATGCGGACTGTGGGTGCCCCTAGGCCAGGGCAAACATGGCAGGGTAGGTCCCTTGTTGGGCAGGCTCTGAAGCACACCAACCCCAGTGGTGTTAGTGGGCATCTACTACTAGTCAGGTCCCTGTTTGCTTCAGGTGTGCAGCTGAAGGCGTTATGCTATGTACCCCATGGGCTGGTGACTATCTTTGTAGTGTAGTGCATGGCCTAGTGCATAGGGCTGCTCCCTTTGTGTTGTGTACACCAAAGGTAGTGTTGTTGCTGGTACTGACCGAGTGCATCCTCTTTCTCCCCCTCCTTTTTGTTTTGTCACCCTGTCCTTGTGTGCATTAGCATCATCTGGCAGAGGAGCAGAGGCACCGGTGACGGAGGGAGCTGCATCCCACATGGGCCTGGAGGCCGAATCCACTGAGGGTGAGGGCACCAGTGGGACGGAGGGTGAGGGGAGCACCACGATGGAGACAGGAGGGGACACTACAGACATCAACTCCTCCTCCGATGGAAGCTCCCTGGTGGTCGCGGACACCTCTGTGCCTACCCCAACAACAGGTACAGCTGCCACCCCCTCTACTAGCACGGCCCTCCCAGCAGCCCCTCAGCATGTTTCCCGTGCCCACTCACCCAGGAGGGTGGGCATCTCCTTCGCCCCAGGCACCTAAGGCACTTCCCCAGTCAGCCCTCAGTGAGGAGGCTGTTGACCTCCTGAGATGCCTCACTGTTGGGCAGTCAACCATTCTCAATGCCATCCCGGGTGTTCGGAGGCATTTGCAACAAACAAATGCATACCTGGAGGTCATTCACTCTGGCGTGGTGGCCCAACAGAGAGTATTTCAGGCTCTGGCCTCTGCACTGATGGCAGCCATTGTCCCTGTCTTCCTCTAACCAGTCCCAATCCCCTCAACCCCAGCCTATCCCAAGCACACCTTCAGAGCAGCATTCACCCAAATCAACACACAGAAATGGCTCAGGCAAATACAAGCACCACACTTCATCTCACAGGCACTTACACAAGCACCATCCCCATTCAGACACACCAACATCCACTGCCTCCACTGTGTCCCCCTCCTCCTCGTCCACCTCCCTCCCAGTAGCGTCTCAACTCACACCTGTATGCACTACATTCTCATCTACTACCTCCATCACCAGCACGCCCATCACCACACACCCCTCACTGGCAGTCACCACCCTCACATCCATGCACATGTCCTCTCCCACTGTGTCTGTGACCCCTCCACCTAAAGTACACAAACGCAAGCTCACACCCACCCAACAACCATCCACCTCACAACAGCATCCAGCTCATGCAACTGATCTCAAACACAGCAGACTGACACCTCCTACAAGCATTCCCTCTTCCCCCACTCCCAAACCTTCACCCTCTTCCCACCCCAATGTCCCTAAGAAGCTTTTCCTGGCCTACATTAACGTCTTCCCTACCCCTCTCCCCCCGTCCTTCCCCTCGGGCCAGGGTGGCCAGAACCCAGTCCAGCACCTCAGCCACCAAGTCCAGGTCTGCTTTGGTTTCTGCAGCTGTCAGAGGCTCTAAGGGGGCACCGGTCAGCCCAGCCAGTGTGCCACCAACCCATGCGAAGGCCAAGAAGATTCCGCCACCTGGCAAGGTCAATAAGGAGTCAGCATCCAGCAAGGAGAAGGAGCTACAACCACCCAGCAAGGCAATGTCAAAGACTCCAGCTGCCAGACCCAGGCACAAAACACCAGCCAAGGCACTTCAGCCGTCTGAGCCTGTAGGTGCAGGCCTGGTGGCTACCAGCACAACCGTCAGCACTGCCACCTGCACCGTGGCCAGCACCACCACCTGCACCGCCACAAGCACCGCCACCTGCACAGCCACAAGCACCACTACTGTCAGCAGCTGCCGCCCCAGTTGGCATCTATCTGAGGCTGCAGGAGAAGAGCTGGAGCACCCCCCTCCACTGGCAGCACTTGCACCTGCACCGTAGCCAGCACCACCACCTGCACCACCGCAAGCCCCGCTGCAAGCACCACCACCTGCACCGCTGACAGTAGCGCTACTGCCAGCAGCAGCATCCCCAGTGGGCAGCCGTCCGAGGCTGCAGGAGTAGGGCTGGTGCCTCCCCCCACGATTGGCAGCACCCCCACCAGCACCGGCTGGGCAGCCGTAGCCGCCGGCGGGTGGACTGTAGCCCTGCCTCCATGGACTATCATGCATCCTGACCACTGCAGATTTCATGGCTGTGACACCCTGATGAGGCACTGTGACCTAGCGCCCCCCAAGTGCTGCTTCTCTGGGCACAAAGCCCTCTCCAGAACCAGTGAAAGAAGCCATCCACTCATCCTATTCTTGGCAGGATGAAGCACAGTGGGTACAAGGCCCCCTCCAGAACCAGTGGATTAAGGCATCCACTCACCCTATGCTTGGCAGGATGAAGTACACTGGGCACAAGGTCCCCTCCAGAACCAGTGGAACCAGTGGAATAAGGCATCCACTCACTCTATCCTTGGCAGGAAGAAGCACACTGGGCACAAGGCCCCCTCCAGAACCAGTGGAGAAGACATCCACTTGAGAGACTCTGGCTTTGCACTCCCCAGGAGCAAGCAGTGGACAAACCCCCCACTTGAGAGACTGTGGCCTTGCATTCCCCAGGACCAAGCAGTGGCCAAACCACCCACTTGAGAGATTGTGGCTTTGTACTCCCCAGGAGCAAGCAGTGGGCAAACCACCCACTTGAGAGACTGTGCCTTGCACTCCCCAGGACCAAGCAGTGAGCAAACCACCCACTTGAGAGATTGTGGCTTTGCACTCCCCAGGACCAAGCAGTGGGCAAACCACCCACTTGAGAGACTGTGGCCTTGCACTCCCCAGGACCAAGCAGTGGGCATGGAGCCCCCTCCAGGAGCAGTGGCGTAATACCTTCTTCCGGCTGAGGTGCCCCCCTCCCCCGTCCCCCTGAGGTTCCTGTGTGTTTTTGACCTGATGCCCCTGCAATGTTCTCTCTGTTTTGAGGCAGGAGTCAAGTGTGGGCTTGGCCCAGTGGGCCACGGACTATTTTTGTGTGGACATTGTCTCTCATTTTGTATATATTGTATATATTGTACATACTGTTTATTTATTTATGAACGTATTTCTCTAAATTTCTAAGATTACACTAATTTGACTCCATTCCTTTTGTCCTTGCGTTATTCCAGAGGGTTACGCGATATATATGTAATGTTGTTGCATGTGTTTGTGTGTTTGGTGTTTGTGGTGAAGGTGGGGGTGGTGGTGTTGCGTGTTGCGTGTTGCGTGTTGTGTGTTGTGTGTTGCATGTGTGTGTCACTCTCTTTTTCCTCCTCCCCACCCCTGTGTACTAGGTGCAGCACTCACTGTGGTCGTCGTTGCTGGCGTTGCTACTCCTGGTATATGAGCAGATACACCAGCATGGGAGGGACGTGCAACTCAGGCTCCATGGCGTCCTGGTTCTTCCTTGAGTGTCAAGAGGTGAGTCGTTCCCTTCTGTGTTCTGTTTTGCCATGCTTTTGATGGCATTGGTACCACCCTGGATTGTAATGCAGTGGGCGGTACATTGTCTTCCGCCTGGCTGTTGGCAGTTACCGCCACAGTGTTTGTTGCTACCTCCGTGGCGGTCGGAGTGTTAAAGTGGCTGTATCTGTTGACGGTTTCCGCTGTGGTCATAATTCAATTTTTCTTACCGCTGGCCTGTTGGCGGTGTTACCACCACTTTATCACTGACCGCCAGGGTTGTAATGAGGGCCTTAGTCTTTTGGGTGGAGCAGGGGCATGTTGACCCAGTGGGACCTCCATTTCTAAAGTCATTTTAGCCTCTGAATCTGAGTTTTGGAACAAAAATGCCTCCTCTTCAGCAGCTGATGCCTTTTGAACCTCCTGCTCCGTATCAGACATGACGTCTGCATGTCGAAAATATCTGGCATTTCCTTCAAATCCTTTCTCTGCATTTCACATCAATGAGCTCTTTGGTCTCGTAGAATTTTCTTCAACTTGAACAATTGGCAGGCCTCAGTCTTCCTCTCAGTGTTCTGGTGATAGGCAGACGTTACACATCGGATTGTGATCGGTCCAAGGGAATTTGTGGAGGGACACTTTGGACAGAAATGGAATGGTAGCAGTTCTATTGTTTTTCATTCTCATGGAGAAAGTAGGTGACCAGGGGGCCTCCATCCCCCCCAGATCCCTGAACACAATGTTATAAAGAATAACATTATTGAAACAATACAGAGGGGTTGGAGAGATTTCTTGAAACTAAGGTGCCTAAGGCCATTTCAAGCCACAGCTCCAAGAGAACACGACCAGACCAGACAATGGAAGAGGAGTCACTATGGCCTGTGACTTGAGACTAACAAACAAACACAAGTTGCAACCTTCCGGACCAAACACAGATGGCACACACACCAACCCCCTCCCCCTCCATGATAGATAGATATATAGTGAGAGGGAGCAAATTTGTATTTCTTATCAGATACTCCTACAGCGGCCATGCTCTGTAAAATGTGTCAGCGTGATGAAGCAAGCCAGGGGGCATTGGTAGGAACTGAGTAACCCTATGTGTAGAAGTAAGGGTATCGAAGTGAAAATTATGTTCAATAGCCACTACTGTTGGTATTAAGTAGTGTCCTCTGGTGGTGAGGCGCAGGCAGGGTAGAGACCTGGGTTGTTAGAGGGGATAGGGTCAGGATCATAAGTATCCCAAGGGTCAGGGTTGTGTTGTGGCCCACCTAAGTCTCCCCCAGCAAATAAAGAGGAACCCTGAGGAGTATAATCTCCCGATGTAGGAGATTTGGGAGAATGAGGAGGTGAGGGAGGTGAAGGGGGAAGGAGGAGATGGACAAGGCCTATATGGTAGAATAGGGGCCTTGTCCCTCTTCTTCTAAGGTGGAGGAGTGTTCAAAGCTTCCTTTTAAAGAAGTACAAGTGATGAAGCAATAATGCATCCTGAACCCTCCTTCATTTGGAGGCAGAGCTCACATGCGTCCATAGTCTCCAGCATAGGATCCACAGAACAAGGGGTAGCAGAAGACTGGCTTGAGTCTCTTTTTTCCGATGATCTCTGTGCCGTGTGTTTCAGCACTGAAGATTTTAGTGGGTGTGATTTGGTCAGCATCGAAGTGTACAATGGAGGTGTTCAGCTCGAGACGGAGACACTCTCAGTCCAAGGAAAAGGAGGTCAGAGCTAAGGACGGTGGCTTGGTCTTGGCAGATGTTTTCTCTGTAAAGCCTGACAGAGGGACAGCCTAAGTAGCCTTTCTGTTCTGACCATGGACTGATGAGAAGGGGTCTTTTAAGAGTCTTAGGGTGGGCAGGAGGAACCATGGTACTAACAGGATGCACTGAGGTGATCTCATGGCTTTCAAAGTCCGATTGGACGGCGGAGTCGCAGGAGTCCTGAGTGGAAAGGTCCTCCTGCGGGGAGCTCTTCCTGGGTGTGTTTTGCCCCAAAGATGTCCACGTTGTCATCCAAAGTCTTGTGCACCATTTCCAATCAGCGTTCTCTTTGGTCCCGAAGAGTCTTTGATTGGAAATGATTTGAAGACATCACAGGTAGCCTTGTGATGACCAGAGGAGCAGCAAAGATCACACACCAGATAACAGTTGGTGTGAGGAAATTGTGTAGCACTGGGGGTAGAAGCAGAATGGAGTCCATTCCATCAGGTCTTATCTGTCAGTGCTGCATGGAAGATAGGCCCAATCGGGTGCAGACACCCCAAAGGGTATGTGGTCAGGGCCCGGACTGATGAGCTGAAGCAAGAGCGAAGGTGGAAGAAGAACAAGTGAAACTAATACCTTAAAAATATGTACAAGTAAAAAACAAAATCAGACCCCCTTCAAGGATATGTCTAATTGAGAAATACATGCCAATTTTAAGAATCCCTGCACTTCAAGAAAAGAATCACACTGCAAATTCTAAACCCTAGTTGTTCTGATGGATAGAGAAGTAGAGAGTAACATTCTAAAGTAAAGAATGGGAAGGACAGTGTAGGAAAAGGCACCAAGATAGGGAAGCTTTTTTTGTCTCTTCTCCTCTGGGCTGATAATTACCAAATCCTAACTAAGGGGAACTGTTAGTGGCAGAGGACTGGGTCAAAACAAAGAGTAAAGAACCTGGGAATAGTAAAAAAAGAAGACCATCAGCCATGAAATCTTTGAAGAGTTGCAATAAATATAAAAAAACATTTTTGGTAAATCAACAGTATGGACTTAGTTATTCTGAGAACTGCATTGGGATGTTCAAGCAGGGAACATGGACTCTGAGTCTCAAAAGGTGCCTATTGGTACCTGGGAAGGAGGAAGTCCAGAACAAGATTGATCCTTATCACTGCAGCTTCAGTAGCACTGAGAGCTTTGGAGACACAAATACATAAAGCAACCACTTGCTGTTAAACTTCCCTGAATATATGAAAGAAAAAAAATACTGTAGTCTTCTGCTAGGAGTTTTGAATTGGTATTTATTTATTCCATTAGACTGTTTCAAAGTGCCCACATATAGTCAGATTAGTGTGCTAAGGCACAGGAGAGCATGATTTGCCCAAGAAAAATGTTTTTTTAAAGTAGAAAACCTGAGGCTGCAAACTCAATACAACTAACTCTATAGCTACACATATACCACCAGATTGAAATTGAGTAAATACCATGAGAATGGTACTGTTTTTTTTATCCACGGGGTAATATACTGGGCTGAAATCACATGGCAGGAATCACATTGCATTTACACTCACCTCTGGTCTCAAGACATCTTTCTTTGAATTAAACAGGGTTGCACCAGTTCTAAGTCAGCTACTAGGCATAGGCACAACACCATTCCTGCCCCCCTGTATGGTTCATGGGAGAGGCAATCACCATAGTAGGGGTGATCCACAAAAAGGGCTCAGCTCACGTGCTAATCTGCTGTCACCCTAGATGGTTATGCCTCATCCAGCTAGGGCACACACACAACCCCTTGGCGCACATCAACTTGACTGACCTTTGGCTTACAGCCAACACTTAACCCAAATGTATGCATCTGACTTGCCAGTCTCCCTTATCTACATTGATTCAACATCCCAGAGGCATATCAAGTGTACTAGTTCCATAGCTAAAATGCACCGACTGGATCTAATCTACATTTGTGATCTGTCCATTGACTGATATGATAACCTTGATAACTGTCCTATCACTGTGTTTTTGTAGCCCCCACTAACTGTATTGAAGCAGTTTCTAAGCCCCCTCACACGATGTTCATGTAATGGGGCGTCTTAAGTCATGTAATGGGGCAAGACATGACTAGGTTACAAAAACCTTTTTGGGGGTTTCTATGGCAGTAAGTGGGCAGTAAGCGCATTGGATACAAATAATTATTGTTGTTTTTTTAAGGCGTAGGACGATATTGGGTCTGATTTCGATTTTGGAGGATTTTTCGATCAGGCCGTTAGTGCCATTTGGATAATATATTTATTCATTTAGTAAACTTGCCTTTTCAGGTGTCAATAGCAAGAAGTCGAGATTACTTCAGGTGGTGGCAAAGGTACTGGAATACAAATACACAATGAGATAGTAATAACACTCGATAATATCAGTTTCTTGCTGGATTCTATATTTTAAAATCGATTTGCAGGAGTGAGTAACGGAATGAAACCCCCAAACTGTGCTCCGTGATTCACAGTTTCCCCTGACTCCCCAGCAAATATCTTGAAATGTCTCCAGGCATGCAGACTGTCACCACAGGTACAAAAGGCCGGATTTATACTTTTTTTGCTCCGAATTGCGTCATTATTTGACTCAAAAGTGGTGCAAACATACAAAATGCAATTATATTATGTAAGTTTGCACCACTTTTGCGTCAAAAAATGACGCAAGTGTGGCCCTAAAAAAGTATAAATCAGGCCCAAAGTGTCCGGAGAGCGAACATTGAAAGTTTGCCACCTTATTTGCCTGGTATGTGGTAACATTGCAGAAACGAAGGTGATTGTTTTCCTTGATTAGAGTCATTTTAAGCATCCTAAAGAGTAAACACAGAGGAGTTAATTGAGGAGTCTAAAAAGACCAGAATGAGAATTGTGATGATCATGAGATGAGTAACTGTTTTGCATTTTGTTGTTGTGGTATGTTTTTTTTGTGGTGTTGCGCTTTTGTAGAACGTTATTGCAATGTGATGTTTTTTTACTGTGATTTTTTGTGTGTTCATATTTAGCCAATTTGTATGTTATTGCGTTGTGCATTGCTTGTATTGCATTATGTCCTGTTGTTTACTATGTAAATAAGTGCTGCTGCGTTTACATTTCCAAGAAGCACTTACCGTTACAGTTGCTGTGACACCGATTTACGAATGTCTGCTCAGTGAGTTGATATGGCCCAACTTATTTAAAGCGCGGTGTAGTATTGTATACTTATTGTTATATTAGATAATCCTTGTTAAGCATTATGTATGTATTCTCTTGTTGTTATTAGAAACACTCATTCTTGTGAGCAAGACAGTTCTAAGAACTTAGAACATGGAATGGAGGGGTTCTAGCTAGGTTCTGGGTGGCAGTTGACTTTGAACATCTTGCTGACAGGATGAGGCTTCTTTACTTTGGACCCATTCTTCAATAAACTTGTTGAAACCCAGAAAGGAACTGTGTACTCCGTTACCTCATTTTGGTGACGTTCGTGGTGAGAACCTCACAACACCGAAGCCTCAACTGGACGCTCTACACTTCAAAATAATGTCAGCTACGTAACGAGTCCGAGGACAACTACGGCCCTGCACTTCTTCAACCGACAAGTGAGTCTGGGGTTAGGATTGCGGGTCAGGGAGCAGGAATATCCTGACTTTTTGCCTCGTTTGCCTTATACTTTACGTGAGGTATAAACGCTTCAAACTACTGCACGCGCACAGTGTCTCAGTGTCCCGGCTACACGACGCCGTGTGCAACACCTACGCATGCTGCCTAGGCAACACGGAGACGCTTCCTTCAATTAAGGCGCGTTCACACAGCGTCACTACACGTCTCCCAGGCAACGCAGAGACGCTTCCTTCGATAATACAGCATGCGAATTAAGGCGCGTTCACACAGCGTCACTACACGCCTCCCAGGCAACGAGAGACGCGCACTCTGATGTTTTATCGAAGGGAACAAGGACACGCTTAACAACAACATGAACCTGCAGCCGTGTGTACACAGCGTCTTCGCTCAATACAAAGAATCTAATAAATATTTAGTTTCTAAGATATTGAGCTGCATCTTTGCTTAACCCCTTCCCCGCCAGGGACGTAATGGTTACGTCCATGGCAGCGCCCGTGTGGCGCCATGGACGTAACCATTACGTCCTGGGACTGGCAGTCGGGGGAAGCGCTAGCGCTTCCCCCGAGGGCCGCCCCCCAACACCCCCAGGCCCAGGGCTGAAAGGGGAATCCCTTCCCCTTTCAAGCCCACCCCCCCCAACCCCCCCCCCATGAAGTCAGCGCGCGATCGCACGCTGATTTCATGGAAAGGGGGAAAGACGCGCTGGAAGCCATTTGCTTCCAGCGCGTCAAGGGAGAAGGTGAGTATTTCACCTTCGTGCGGGGTGGGGGTGCTCTGAGAGAGGCATCGAGGGAAAGGAAAGGGTTTTCCTTTCCCTCGATGTCTCTTTGAGCATTCCTGCTGCCCGATCGCGATGCGATCGGGCAGCAGGAATGCCCACTAGACACCAGGGATTTCTCTGTTGAGTGCTTATTAGTGTAGGGGAGCGACCCCTTGGGCAAGGGTCGCTCCCCTTTGGGGGCAAATGTATTTTACGTCGTTTCTGCCCCCCCCGGGGGCAGATTGGCCCTATTTTTAGGCCGATCTGCCCCCAAGGGGGGCAGAAAGCCACTAGACACCAAGGATTTTATTGTTGGTTTTTATTTTTTGTGTTGGGGGGCGGCCCCTTGGGCAAGGGTCACCCCCAGGGGCCCACATGTATTTTTGGGCAGTTCTGCCCCCCTTGGGGGCAGATATGCCTATTTTTTAGGCCTTTCTGTCCCCAAGGGGGGCAGAATCCCCATAGCGCCAGGGATACTATATGTGTGTGTGCTTTGTGTGGGGGTGTGGCCCCTTGGGCAAGGGTCGCCCCCCCCAAAGGGTGCAATGTAATCTGGGCGATTTCTGCCCCCTCCCCTTGGGGGTAGATTGGCCTATTTTTTTTTAGGCCCATCTTCCCCCAAGCAGAGAAGACTAGACACAAGGGAAAATGAAAAAATGGTTAGTGGCGGAGTGTTTGTCAACTGGCGAAGTATTTGCTTTTATGATAATAACAGTTTTTCTCCTTTTTGTTCTAGTTCAAAGCTTTTGCTGACTTTGCTGTGGCTTGTTGCAGTTTTGGCAGTAGTTGTCCTGCGGTTTGCGTAGTTGCATGTTTTAGGTAAGTAAATAAATGTACTCCAAGTGAGTATTGTTGCAATGCATGAATGACATGTTTGTAGGTGGTGTACTGAATGCAGGATTGTGTGTGAAATTGTCCTTAGAGTTATGCACAATGATTATTGTGTTGTCTTATGTCTAATTTGCTTTTTTTTTTCTCTTTTTAGTGGGATATCGTTGGTGATTGCTGTGGCTGTGCAGAGTAGTTGCTGGTGAGTCAAGCTTTTTCAGGCAAGTGAGCAGTATAGTTTTTGAGTTTATAATTCTTAGTGATAAACCTATACTTTGTTACTTATCTTACACAGTGCTGGTTGTTGGTGGTGTGTTTGTCCAGTTAATTTTTGTAGGAAGGATCATGGCCAGCCGTAGGATGACCGCTCAGCAGGTTGTTAGTGTGCTTTTTGAGTCATCTTCTGACCATGAATATGAGACTGACTCTGCATCTGAGGCAGAGGAGGAAGTGCAGGATTCTGGAAGTGAATTTTCTGTCAGAGATGAATCATCTGATGATGAAGCCACTCTCAGTGCTGATGAAGGGCCTGTTTTAGAGGAGGACTGTGATGTGCCAATGGTGCAGGAGCCAGCGGCTGAAAGGCTTCCCATTGGAAGACCTGACGCATGGGTTGCACCAAACATGGAGCAGCCACAGTTGCCTGCGTTTACTGGTTTTCCAGGGTGTCGAGTTAATACGGAAAACTTTTTGCCCGTCAACTTTTTTGAGTTGTTTATGGACGATATATTTTTGGAAGAGATTGTTGAGCAGACTAATTTGTATGCAGAGCAGTTTTTGAGGGACAACGCTGCCAGACTTAGGCCACACTCTAGAGCTAGCCGGTGGATTCCCACAAATCTGGAAGAGTTGAAAAAGTTCTTGGGTTTAACTTTTTTGATGGGGCTGATAAGGAAGCCGTCGCTGTCTTCATATTGGTCTACTAGTCCCTTGATGGCAACTGCTATATTTCCTGCCATTATGAGTCGTAACCGGTATGAGCTTCTTCTTCGGATGTTGCATTTTGTAGATAATGCTTTAGCCTTGCCACAAGATCATCCTGATTCTGACCGTCTTTTTAAGATTAGACCTGTCCTTGATCATTTGGTAGATCGGTTTTCAGAGATCTATGTTCCAGGGAAAGAAATATCTGTAGATGAGTCTTTGGTCCTGTTCAAGGGTCGTTTGGTTTTTAGGCAGTACATTCCTAGCAAGAGGGCACGGTATGGAATTAAATTGTATATGCTGTCAGAAAGTAGTACAGGATATGTTTATAATTTCCGGGTCTACACTGGTAGGGATTCCAATATTGACCCCCCTGGTTGTCCTCCCACTTTTGGAGTTAGTGAGAAAATTGTGTGGGAACTTGGTAGACGACTGTTTAACAAAGTTCACCATTTATATATAGATAACTTCTACACTGGAGTTCGGTTGTTCAAGGAGTTGTTCAGAGTGGACACTGTTGCTTGTGGCACAATCCGCTCTAATCGGAAAGGCTATCCAAAAGAGCTTGTCTGTAAAAAACTTGAGAAGGGACAGTGCAGTGCCTTGCGGAATGATGAGCTGCTAGCTCTGAAATTTGAAGACAAGAGGGATGTATACATGCTAAGCACCATCCATGATGAGAGTACTTCACCTGTGGCTGTTTGGGGTCAGGTTGCCGAAGTGCGCAAACCTGTGTGCATCTTAGACTATAATAAGCACATGGGTGGTGTTGATAGAGTAGATCAGAGGTTAGAACCTTACACTGCTGCTCGTAAGTCTTATGTGTGGTATAAGAAATTAGCACTTCACTTGTTCCACTTGGCAACTTTTAATGCTTTTGTTGTGTTTAACCCCTTCGCTGCCAGGCCTTTTCCCCCTCCTGTGCCAGGCCTTTTTTTGCCTATTTGGGGCAGTTCGCGCTTAGGCCCTCATAACTTTTTGTTCAGATAAGCTAACCAAGCCAAATTTGCGTCCTTTTTTTCCAACATCCTAGGGATTCTAGAGGTACCCAGACTTTGTGGGTTCCCTTGAAGGAGGCCAAGAAATTGGCCAAAATACAGTGAAAATTTCGTTTTTAAAAAAACAAATGGAAAAAGTGGCTGCAGAAGAAGGCTTGTGGATTTCCCCCCGAAAACGGCATCAACAAAGGGTTTATAGTGCTAAACTCAGTAGCTTCCTAGCTTTCAGGAACAGGCAGACTTGAATCAGAAAACCCAATTTTTCAACACAATTTTGGCATTTTACTGGGGCATACCCCATTTTTGCAATTTTTTGTGCTTTCAGCCTCCTTCCAGTCAGTGACAGGAATGGGCATGAAACCAATGCTGGATCCCAGAAACCTAACCATTTCTGAAAAGTAGACAAAATTCTGAATTTAGCAAGGGGTCATTTGTGTAGATCCTACAAGGGTTTCCTACAGAAAATAACAGCTGAAAAAGAAAAATATTGAAATTGAGGTGAAAAAAACATCAATTTTTCTCTATGTTTTACTCTGTAACTTTTCCCTGCAATGTCAGATTATGGAAAGCAATATACCGTTACGTCTGCTGGACTCCTCTGGTTGCGGGGATATATAGGGCTTGTAGGTTCATCAAGAACCCGAGGAACCCAGAGCCAATAAATGAGCTGCACCCTGCAGTGCGTTTTCATTCTATACCGGGTATACAGCAATTCATTTGCTGAAATATAAAGAGTAAAAAATTGCTATCAAGAAAACCTTTGCATTTCCAAAAAGGGCACAAGATAAGGTGCTGAGGAGCAGTGGTTATTTGCACATCTCTGAATTCCGGGGTGACCATACAAGCATGTGAATTATAGGGAATTTCTCAAATAGATGTCTTTTTTACACACTCTCCTATATTTGGAAGGAAAAAATGTAGAGAAAGACAAGGGGCAATAGCACTTGTTTTGCTAATCTATGTTCCCCCAAGTCTCCCGATAAAAATGATACCTCACTTGCGTGGGTAGGCCTAGCGCCCGTGACAGGAAACGCCCCAAAGCGCAACGTGGACACATCGACAATTTTGGGAGAAAACAGAGGTGTTTTTTGCGAAGTGCCTACTTGTAGATTTTGGCCTCTAGCTCAGCCGGCACCTAGGGAAACCTACCAAACCTGTGCATTTCTGAAAACTAGAGACCTAGGGGAATCCAAGGGTGACTTGCGGGACTCGGACCAGGTTCTGTTACCCAGAATCCTTTGCAAACCTCAACATTTGGCTAAAAAAACACATGTCCCTCACATTTCTGTGGCAGAAAGTTCTGGAATCTGAGAGGAGCTACAAATTTCCTTCCACCCAGCGTTCCCCCAAGTCTCCCGATAAAAATGATACCTCACTTGCGTGGGTAGGCCTAGCGCCGGCGACAGGAAACACCCCAAAGCGCAACGTGGACACATCCTAAATTTTGGAAAAAAACAGAGGTGTTTTTTGCTAAGTGCCTACCTGTAGATTTTGGCCTCTAGCTCAGCCGGCACCTAGGGAAACCTACCAAACCTGTGCATTTCTGAAAACTAGAGACCTAGGGGAATCCAAGGAGGGGTGACTTGCGGGGCTCAGACCAGGTTCTGTTACCCAGAATCCTTTGCAAACCTCAAAATTTGGCTAAAAAAACACATGTCCCTCACATTTCTGTGGCAGAAAGTTCTGGAATCGGAGAGGAGCTACAAATTTCCTTCCACCCAGCGTTCCCCCAAGTCTCCCGATAAAAATGATACCTCACTTGCATGGGTAGGCCTAGCGCCGGCGACAGGAAACACCCCAAAGCGCAACGTGGACTCATCCTAAATTTTGGAAAAAAACAGAGGTGTTTTTTGCGAAGTGCCTACTTGTGGATTTTGGCCTCTAGCTCAGCCGGCACCTAGGGAAACCTACCAAACCTGTGCATTTCTGAAAACTAGAGACCTAGGGGAATCCAAGGAGGGGTGACTTGCGGGGCTCGGACCAGGTTCTGTTACCCAGAATCCTTTGCAAACCTCAAAATTTGGCTAAAAAAACACATGTCCCTCACATTTCTGTGGCAGAAAGTTCTGGAATCTGAGAGGAGCTACAAATTTCCTTCCACCCAGCGTTCCCCCAAGTCTCCCGATAAAAATGATACCTCACTTGCATGGGTAGGCCTAGCGCCGGCGACAGGAAACACCCCAAAGCGCTACGTGGACACATCCTAAATTTTGGAAAAAAACAGGGGTGTTTTTTGCGAAGTGCCTACCTGTAGATTTTGGCCTCTAGCTCAGCCGGCACCTAGGGAAACCTACCAAACCTGTGCATTTCTGAAAACTAGAGACCTAGGGGAATCCAAGGAGGGGTGACTTGCGGGGCTCGGACCAGGTTCTGTTACCCAGAATCCTTTGCAAACCTCAAAATTTGGCTAAAAAAACACATGTCCCTCACATTTCTGTGGCAGAAAGTTCTGGAATCTGAGAGGAGCTACAAATTTCCTTCCACCCAGCGTTCCCCCAAGTCTCCCGATAAAAATGATACCTCACTTGCGTGGTTAGGCCTAGCGCCGGCGACAGGAAACACCCCAAAGCGCAACGTGGACACATCCTAAATTTTGGAAAAAAACAGAGGTGTTTTTTGCGAAGTGCCTACCTGTAGATTTTGGCCTCTAGCTCAGCCGGCACCTAGGGAAACCTACCAAACCTGTGCATTTCTGAAAACTAGAGACCTAGGGGAATCCAAGGAGGGGTGACTTGCGGGGCTCAGACCAGGTTCTGTTACCCAGAATCCTTTGCAAACCTCAAAATTTGGCTAAAAAAACACATGTCCCTCACATTTCTGTGGCAGAAAGTTCTGGAATCGGAGAGGAGCTACAAATTTCCTTCCACCCAGCGTTCCCCCAAGTCTCCCGATAAAAATGATACCTCACTTGCATGGGTAGGCCTAGCGCCGGCGACAGGAAACACCCCAAAGCGCAACGTGGACTCATCCTAAATTTTGGAAAAAAACAGAGGTGTTTTTTGCGAAGTGCCTACTTGTGGATTTTGGCCTCTAGCTCAGCCGGCACCTAGGGAAACCTACCAAACCTGTGCATTTCTGAAAACTAGAGACCTAGGGGAATCCAAGGAGGGGTGACTTGCGGGGCTCGGACCAGGTTCTGTTACCCAGAATCCTTTGCAAACCTCAAAATTTGGCTAAAAAAACACATGTCCCTCACATTTCTGTGGCAGAAAGTTCTGGAATCTGAGAGGAGCTACAAATTTCCTTCCACCCAGCGTTCCCCCAAGTCTCCCGATAAAAATGATACCTCACTTGCATGGGTAGGCCTAGCGCCGGCGACAGGAAACACCCCAAAGCGCTACGTGGACACATCCTAAATTTTGGAAAAAAACAGGGGTGTTTTTTGCGAAGTGCCTACCTGTAGATTTTGGCCTCTAGCTCAGCCGGCACCTAGGGAAACCTACCAAACCTGTGCATTTCTGAAAACTAGAGACCTAGGGGAATCCAAGGAGGGGTGACTTGCGGGGCTCGGACCAGGTTCTGTTACCCAGAATCCTTTGCAAACCTCAAAATTTGGCTAAAAAAACACATGTCCCTCACATTTCTGTGGCAGAAAGTTCTGGAATCTGAGAGGAGCTACAAATTTCCTTCCACCCAGCGTTCCCCCAAGTCTCCCGATAAAAATGATACCTCACTTGCGTGGTTAGGCCTAGCGCCGGCGACAGGAAACACCCCAAAGCGCAACGTGGACACATCCTAAATTTTGGAAAAAAACAGAGGTGTTTTTTGCGAAGTGCCTACCTGTAGATTTTGGCCTCTAGCTCAGCCGGCACCTAGGGAAACCTACCAAACCTGTGCATTTCTGAAAACTAGAGACCTAGGGGAATCCAAGGAGGGGTGACTTGCGGGGCTCGGACCAGGTTCTGTTACCCAGAATCCTTTGCAAACCTCAAAATTTGGCTAAAAAAACACATGTCCCTCACATTTCTGTGGCAGAAAGTTCTGGAATCTGAGAGGAGCTACAAATTTCCTTCCACCCAGCGTTCCCCCAAGTCTCCCGATAAAAATGATACCTCACTTGCGTGGGTAGGCCTAGCGCCCGCGACAGGAAACACCCCAAAGCGCAACGTGGACACATCCTAAATTTTGGAAAAAAACAGAGGTGTTTTTTGCGAAGTGCCTACCTGTAGATTTTGGCCTCTAGCTCAGCCGGCACCTAGGGAAACCTACCAAACCTGTGCATTTCTGAAAACTAGAGACCTAGGGGAATCCAAGGAGGGGTGACTTGCGGGGCTCGGACCAGGTTCTGTTATCCAGAATCCTTTGCAAACCTCAAAATTTGGCTAAAAATACACATGTTACTCACATTTCTGTGGCAGAAAGTTCTGGAATCTGAGAGGAGCCATAAATTTCCTTCTACCCAGCGTTCCCCCAAATCTCCCGATAAAAATGATACCTCACTTGTGTGGGTAGGACTAGCGCCCACGAAAGGAAAGGGCCCAAAACACAACGTGGACACATCACATTTTTTTATAAAAAGCAGTGCCTACCTGTGGATTTTGGCCTGTAGCTCAGCCGACACCTGAGGAAACCTAGCAAACCAGTGCATTTTTGAAAACTAGAAACCCAGGGGAATCCAAGATGGGGTGACTTGCGGGGCTCTGACCAGGTTATGTTACCCAGAATCCTTTGCAAACATCAAAATGTTGCCCAAAAAACACGTTTTCCTCTCATTTCGGTGACAGAAAGTTCTGGAATCTGAGAGGAGCCACAAATTTCCTTCCACCCAGCGTTCCCCTAAGTCTCTCGATAAAAATGGTACATCACTTCTGTGGGTAGGCCTAGCGCCCACAACAGGAAATGGCCCAAAACACAACGTGGACACAACATATTTTTTCACAGAAAACAGAGGTGTTTTTTGCAAGGTACCTACCTGTGGTGTTTGGCCTGTAGCTCAGCCGGCCCCAGGGGGGGGGGGCAGAAATGCCCTAAAATAAATTTGCCCCCCCAACCCCCTCCCTCCCCCGCCGGGAGCGACCCTTGCCTACGGGGTCGCTCCCCCTGCGTGACATTGGCACCAAAAAACAAATCCCCGGTGCCTAGTGGTTTCTGCCCCCTTGGGGGCAGGTTCACCTAAACTCAGCCAATCTGCCCCCAAGGGGGGCAGAAATGGCCTAAATACAATTTGTCCCCCAGGGGAGCGACTTTTGCCTGATGGGTCGCTCCCCATCTCTAAAAAAAAAAACAAAGAAAAAAAAAGAAAAATTCCCCTGGCGCCTAGAGGTTTCTGCCCCCCCCCCCCGGGGGCAGATCGGCCTAATAATAGGCCGATCTGCCCCCCGGGGGGGCAGAAATGGCCTAAAATAAATTTGCCCCCCCCAACACCCACCCCCCCCCCCCCCCGGGAGCGACCCTTGCCTACGGGGTCACTCCCCCTGCGTGACATTGGCGCCAAAAAACAAATCCCCGGTGCCTAGTGGTTTCTGCCCCCTTTGGGGCAGATTGACCTAAAATTGGCCAATCTGCCGCCCCAGGGGGGCAGAAATGGTCTAAATACAATTTGCCCCCCCCAGGGGAGCGACCCTTGCCTGATGGGTCGCTCCCCATCTCTAAAAAAAGAAACAAAAAAAAAATAATAATAATTGCCCTGGCGTCTAGAGGGTTCTGCCCCCCCTGGGGGCAGTTCGGCCTAATAATAGGCCGATCTGTCCCCCGGGGGGGGCAGAAATGGCCTAAAATAAATTTGTCCCCCCCAACCCCCAACCCCCCCCCCCCCGGGAGCGACCCTTGCCTGCGGGGTCGCTCCCCCTGCGTGACATTGGCGCCAAAAAACAAATCCCCGGTGCCTAGTGGTTTCTGCCCCCTTGGGGGCAGATTGACCTAAAATCGGCCAATCTGCCCCCAGGGGGGCAGAAATGGTCTAAATACAATTTGCCCCCCAGGGGAGCGACCCTTGCCTGATGGGTCGCTCCCCATCTCTAAAAAAAAAGAAACAACAAAAAGGGGGGCAGAAAAGGCCTTTTCAAAAAAATGCCCCCCCTGGGAGCGACCCTTGCCCAAGGGGTCGCTCCCTTTTGTCAATTTCAATGAAAAATAAATAAAATACCTGGTGTCTAGTGGGGTTTCAAAAGCCGGATTGCAAGCAATCCGGCTTTTGAAACCCTCGGAGGGACTTCAAAGGGAAGGAAATACTTTTCCTTCCCTTTGAAGCCCCTCCGGGCCTCCCAAGTGATTGAAAAAGAAATGCTTTTGCATTTCTTTTTCAATCGCGCTGGAAGCAGAGCTTCCAGCGCGACGAGGGAGGCCCCTGTGACACATCAGCGCGCGCGCTGACGTCACAGGGGGGGGTGGGGGGGGTCGGGCGTGGAAGGGGAAGGTCTTCCCCTTCCATCCCCGACTTGGGGGGGGGGGGAAGGGGGGTGCACGGGGGGCACGCTAGCGCGCCCCCAAGTTCCCCTGTGCCATGGACGAGATGATCTCGTCCAAGGCACAGGGGAACTGTAGCCTTGGACGAGATCATCTCGTCCAAGGCACAGAAGCGGTTAAGGATAGTTCTCCAGAGTCAAGGATGACATTTGTGAAATTTCAGGAGTCTATCATAGCTAATAGTAAATGTGTACACTGTTCCAAGAAAAAGAGGGCGAAAGAAAAAGACTGAAAAATCAGTGTTGTAGGAGTGCCCTCAAGCATCACAATAGGATGCAGAGCATCATCATCGGGCTAACTCCTCGCCAGACCGGCACTGCAATGTCTGACGGGCCACCACACAAAGGTCGTGGCTCTGCAACCGGAAGGTGGTTAAACAGAACAGCTCAAATCCGTCGAATCTGCTGACAGAGGAGAAAAGGAGAGAGGAAAATAAAATTGGCTATGAACACAAGAAAGCTAAATTTAATGTTTATAATGAGGGTCAGGCCAAGATTAAAAAACTAATAGGAGTAAACAGGGAATGATGTCACCTATACTCCTATAGGAAGGGAAGGAAGGAAGAATCTCACTCCTACCACTGGGTCAACATGTTTCGCGCCTGTTCGGTCAAGGATTGATCCATTGGCGCTTCATCAGGACCATTTACTTGTAACTTCTCCTTCATATCACAAAAAGGGCAAAATAAACCAAAAAAATAATGATAAGTAAAGACGATAAATGCTAGGAGGTCACTTACAATCTATGGACCATTCGTCACAGTCAGTCTAATAGAAAGTCGCCCATCCCATATAAGGACAAGGCATCATAGGGACGCGTAAACCCTGTAAACACGGTGAGTTAATTGACCCTTTGTGTTTCACGGCTGTTCGCCTACCCCGGGACGCGTCCCTGAATGACTTGTGTGGCTCCCCCAACATTTTCTTACCCAGACTCCTCTGTAAACCTCAAAATTGGCATAAAAAAGCATATTTTCCTGATTTTTCTTAGTAGGATCACCGCTCCAGCACAAAATTCCTACTCCCCAGTTTTCCCCTCAGTCTCCCAAGTAAAATGACACCTCACTTATGTGGGTCCCCAAAGCAGAGTCCGTCTAAAGATGTATAAAAGAATATGCCCTTATAAACTTGCTGTGCTATCCCTTCTATCCCTTCAGGTTTTGGGACTTATTCTGTTGCAGGCACCTGGCCCACCCACACAAGTGAGGTATCATTTTTATCGGGAGACTGGGGGGAACGCTGGGTGGAAGGAAATTTGTGGCTCCTCTCAGATTCCAGAACTTTCTGCCACAGAAATGTGAGGAACATGTGTTTTTTTAGCCAAATTTTGAGGTTTGCAAAGGATTCTGGGTAACAGAACCTGGTCCGAGCCCCGCAAGTCACCCCTCCTTGGATTCCCCTAGGTCTCTAGTTTTCATAAATGCACAGGTTTGGTAGGTTTCCCTAGGTGCCGGGTGAGCTACAGGCCAAAATCCACAGGTAGGCACTGTTTTCTCCCAAAATTTTGGATGTGTCCACGTTGCGCTTTGGGGTGTTTCCTGTCGCAGGCGCTAGGCCTACCCACGCAAGTGAGGTATCATTTTTATCGGGAGACTTGGGGGAACGCTGGGTGGAAGGAGATTTGTAGCTCCTCTCAGATTCCAGAACTTTCTGCCACAGAAATGTGAAGAACATGTGTTTTTTTAGCCAAATTTTGAGGTTTGCAAAGGATTCTGGGTAACAGAACCTGGTCTGAGCCCCGCAAGTCACCCCTCCTTGGATTCCCCTAGGTCTCTAGTTTTCATAAATGCACAGGTTTGGTAGGTTTCCCTAGGTGCCGGCTGAGCTAGAGGCCAAAATCTACAGGTAGGCACTTCGCAAAAAACACCTCCTTTTTTTTCCAAAATTTAGGATGTGTCCATGTTGCGCTTTGGGGTGTTTCCTGTCGCCGGCGCTAGGCCTACCCACGCAAGTGAGGTATCATTTTTATCGGGAGACTTGGGGGAACGCTGGGTGGAAGGAGATTTGTAGCTCCTCTCAGATTCCAGAACGTTCTGCCACAGAAATGTGAGGAACATGTGTTTTTTTAGCCAAATTTTGAGGTTTGCAAAGGATTCTGGGTAACAGAACCTGGTCCGAGCCCCGCAAGTCACCCCTCCTTGGATTCCCCTAGGTCTCTAGTTTTCAGAAATTCATAGGTTTGGTAGGTTTCCCTAGGTGCCGGCTGAGCTACAGGCCAAAATCTACAGGTAGGCACTTCGCAAAAAACACCTCTGTTTTTTTCAAAAATTTAGGATGTGTCCACGTTGCGCTTTGGGGTGTTTCCTGTCGCCGGCGCTAGGCCTACCCACGCAAGTGAGGTATCATTTTTATCGGGAGACTTGGGAAAACGCTGGGTGGAAGGAAATTTGTAGCTCCTCTCAGATTCCAGAACTTTCTGCCACAGAAATGTGAGGGACATGTGTTTTTTTAGCCAAATTTTGAGGTTTGCAAAGGATTCTGGGTAACAGAACCTGGTCCGAGCCCCGCAAGTCACCCCTCCTTGGATTCCCCTAGGTCTCTAGTTTTCAGAAATGCACAGGTTTGGTAGGTTTCCCTAGGTGCCGGGTAAGCTACAGGCCAAAATCCACAGGTAGGCACTGTTTTCTCCCAAAATTTTGGATGGGTCCACGTTGCGCTTTGGGGTGTTTCCTGTCGCAGGCGCTAGGCCTACCCACGCAAGTGAGGTATCATTTTTATCGGGAGACTTGGGGGAATGCTGGGTGGAAGGAGATTTGTAGCTCCTCTCAGATTCCAGAACTTTCTGCCACAGAAATGTGAGGAACATGTGTTTTTTTAGCCAAATTTTGAGGTTTGCAAAGGATTCTGGGTAACAGAACCTGGTCCGAGCCCCGCAAGTCACCCCTCCTTGGATTCCCCTAGGTCTCTAGTCTTCAGAAATGCACAGGTTTGGTAGGTTTCCCTAGGTGCCGGCTGAGCTACAGGCCAAAATCTACAGGTAGGCACTTCGCAAAAAACACCTCTGTTTTTTTCAAAAATTTAGGATGTGTCCACGTTACGCTTTGGGTTGTTTCCTGTCGCCGGCGCTAGGCCTACCCACGCAAGTGAGGTATCATTTTTATCGGGAGACTTGGGGGAACGCTGGGTGGAAGGAAATTTGTAGCTCCTCTCAGATTGCAGAACTTTCTGCCACAGAAATGTGAGGGACATGTGTTTTTTTAGCCAAATTTTGAGGTTTGCAAAGGATTCTGGGTAACAGAACCTGGTCTGAGCCCCGCAAGTCACCCCTCCTTGGATTCCCCTAGGTCTCTAGTTTTCAGAAATGCACAGGTTTGGTAGGTTTCCCAAGGTGCCGGCTGAGCTAGAGGCCAAAATCTACAGGTAGGCACTTCGCAAAAAACACCTCCTTTTTTTTCCCAAATTTAGGATGTGTCCACGTTGCGCTTTGGGGTGTTTTCTGTCGCCGGCGCTAGGCCTACCCACGCAAGTGAGGTATCATTTTTATCGAGAGACTTGGGGGAACGCTCGGTGGAAGGAGATTTGTAGCTCCTCTCAGATTCCAGAACTTTCTGCCACAGAAATGTGAGGAACATGTGTTTTTTTTAGCCAAATTTTGAGGTTTGCAAAGGATTCTGGGTAACAGAACCTGGTCCGAGCCCCGCAAGTCACCCCTCCTTGGATTCCCCTAGGTCTCTAGTTTTCAGAAATGCACAGGTTTGGTAGGTTTCCCTAGATGCCGGCTGAGCTAGAGGCCAAAATCTACAGGTAGGCACTTCGCAAAAAACACCTCTGTTTTTTTCCAAAATTTAGGATGTGTCCACGTTGCGCTTTGGGGTGTTTCCTGTCGCCGGCGCTAGGCCTACCCACGCAAGTGAGGTATCATTTTTATCGGGATACTTGGGGGAACGCTGGGTGGAAGGAAATTTGTAGCTCCTCTCAGATTCCAGAACTTTCTGCCACAGAAATGTGAGGGATATGTGTTTTTTTAGCCAAATTTTGAGGTTTGCAAAGGATTTTGGGTAACAGAACCTGGTCCGAGCCCCGCAAGTCACCCTTCCTTGGATTCCCCTAGGTCTCTAGTTTTCAGAAATGCACAGGTTTGGTAGGTTTCCCTAGGTGCCGGCTGAGCTAGAGGCCAAAATCTACAGGTAGGCACTTCGCAAAAAACACCTCTGTTTTTTTCCAAAATTTAGGATGTGTCCACGTTGCGCTTTGGGGTGTTTCCTGTCGCCGGCGCTAGGCCTACCCACGCAAGTGAGGTATCATTTTTATCGGGATACTTGGGGGAACGCTGGGTGGAAGGAAATTTGTAGCTCCTCTCAGATTCCAGAACTTTCTGCCACAGAAATGTGAGGGATATGTGTTTTTTTAGCCAAATTTTGAGGTTTGCAAAGGATTTTGGGTAACAGAACCTGGTCCGAGCCCCGCAAGTCACCCCTCCTTGGATTCCCCTCGGTCTCTAGTTTTCAGAAATGCACAGGTTTGGTAGGTTTCCCTAGGTGCCGGCTGAGCTAGAGGCCAAAATCTACAGGTAGGCACTTCGCAAAAAACACCTCTGTTTTTTTCCAAAATTTAGGATGTGTCCACGTTGCGCTTTGGGGTGTTTCCTGTCGCCGGCGCTAGGCCTACCCACGCAAGTGAGGTATCATTTTTATCGGGATACTTGGGGGAACGCTGGGTGGAAGGAAATTTGTAGCTCCTCTCAGATTCCTGAACTTTCTGCCACAGAAATGTGTGGGATATGTGTTTTTTTAGCCAAATTTTGAGGTTTGCAAAGGATTCTGGGTAACAGAACCTGGTCCGAGCCCCGCAAGTCACCCCTCCTTGGATTCCCCTAGGTCTCTAGTTTTCAGAAATGCACAGGTTTGGTAGGTTTCCCTAGGTGCCGGCTGAGCTAGAGGCCAAAATCTACAGGTAGGCACTTCGCAAAAAACACCTCCTTTTTTTTCCAAAATTTAGGATGTGTCCACGTTGCGCTTTGGGTTGTTTCCTGTCGCCGGCGCTAGGCCTACCCACGCAAGTGAGGTATCATTTTTATCGGGAGACTTGGGGGAACGCTGGGTGGAAGGAGATTTGTAGCTCCTCTCAGAGTCCAGAACTTTCTGCCACAGAAATGTGAGGAACATGTGTTTTTTTAGCCAAATTTTGAGGTTTGCAAAGGATTCTGGGTAACAGAACCTGGTCCGAGCCCCGCAAGTCACCCCTCCTTGGATTCCCCTAGGTCTCTAGTGTTCAGAAATGCATAGGTTTGGTAGGTTTCCCTAGGTGCCGGCTGAGCTACAGGCCAAAATCTACAGGTAGGCACTTCGCAAAAAACACCTCTGTTTTTTTCAAAAATTTAGGATGTGTCCACGTTGTGCTCTGGGGTGTTTCCTGTCGCCGGCGCTAGGCCTACCCACGCAAGTGAGGTATCATTTTTATCGGGAGACTTGGGGGAACGCTGGGTGGAAGGAAATTTGTAGCTCCTCTCAGATTGCAGAACTTTCTGCCACAGAAATGTGAGGGACATGTGTTTTTTTAGCCAAATTTTGAGGTTTGCAAAGGATTCTGGTTAACAGAACCTGGTCCGAGCCCCGCAAGTCACCCCTCCTCGGATTCCCCTAGGTCTCTAGTTTTCAGAAATGCACAGGTTTGGTAGGTTTCCCTAGGTGCCGGCTGAGCTAGAGGCCAAAATCTACAGGTAGGCACTTCGCAAAAAACACCTCCGTTTTTTTCCAAAATTTAGGATGTGTCCACGTTGCGCTTTGGGGTGTTTCCTGTCGCCGGCGCTAGGCCTACCCACGCAAGTGAGGTATCATTTTTATCGGGATACTTGGGGGAACGCTGGGTGGAAGGAAATTTGTAGCTCCTCTCAGATTCCAGAACTTTCTGCCACAGAAATGTGAGGGACATGTGTTTTTTTAGCCAAATGTTGAGGTTTGCAAAGGATTCTGGGTAACAGAACCTGGTCCGAGCCCCGCAAGTCACCCCTCCTTGGATTCCCCTAGGTCTCTAGTTTTCAGAAATGCACAGGTGTGGTAGGTTTCCCTAGGTGCCGGCTGAGCTAGAGGCCAAAATCTACAGGTAGGCACTTCGCAAAAAACACCTCCTTTTTTTCCCAAAATTTAGGATGTGTCCACGTTGCGCTTTGGGGTGTTTCCTGTCGCCGGCACTAAGCCTACCCACGCAAGTGAGGTATCATTTTTATCGGGATACTTGGGGGAACGCTGGGTGGAAGGAAATTTGTAGCTCCTCTCAGATTCCAGAACTTTCTGCCACAGAAATGTGAGGGATCTGTGTTTTTTTAGCCAAATTTTGAGGTTTGCAAAGGATTCTGGGTAACAGAACCTGGTCCGAGCCCCGCAAGTCACCCCTCCTTGGATTCCCCTAGGTCTCTAGTTTTCAGAAATGCACAGGTTTGGTAGGTTTCCCTAGGTGCCGGCTGAGCTAGAGGCCAAAATCTACAGGTAGGCACTTTGCAAAAAACACCTCCATTTTTTTCCAAAATTTAGGATGTGTCCACGTTGCGCTTTGGGGTGTTTCCTGTCGCTGGCGCTAGGCCTACCCACGCAAGTGAGGTATCATTTTTATCGGGAGACTTGGGGGAACGCTGGGTGGAAGGAAATTTGTAGCTCCTCTCAGATTCCAGAACTTTCTGCCACAAAAATGTGAGGAACATGTGTTTTTTTTAGCCAAATTTTGAGGTTTGCAAAGGATTCTGGGTAACAGAACCAGGTCCGAGCCCCGCAAGTCACCCCTCCTTGGATTCCCCTAGGTCTCTAGTTTTCAGAAATGCACAGGTTTGGTAGGTTTCCCTAGGTGCCGGCTGAGCTAGAGGCCAAAATCTACAGGTAGGCACTTCGCCAAAAACACCTCTGTTTTTTTCCAAAATTTAGGATGTGTCCACGTTGCGCTTTGGGTTGTTTCCTGTCGCCGGCGCTAGGCCTACCCACGCAAGTGAGGTATCATTTTTATCGGGAGACTTGGGGGAACGCTGGGTGGAAGGAAATTTGTAGTTACTCTCAGATTCCAGAACTTTCTGCCACAGAAATGTGAGGAACATGTGTTTTTTTAGCCAAATTTTGAGGTTTGCAAAGGATTCTGGGTAACAGAACCTGGTCCGAGCCCCGCAAGTCACCCCTCCTTGGATTCCCCTTGGTCTCTAGTTTTCAGAAATGCACAGATTTGGTAGGTTTCCCTAGGTGCCGGCTGAGCTAGAGGCCAAAATCTACAGGTAGGCACTTCGCAAAAAACACCTCCGTTTTTTTCCAAAATTTAGGATGTGTCCACGTTGCACTTTGGGGTGTTTCCTGTCGCCGGCTCTAGGCCTACCCACACAAGTGAGGTATCATTTTTATCGGGAGACTTGGGGGAACATAGATTAGCAAAACAAGTGCTATTGCCCCTTGTCTTTCTCTACATTTTTTCCTTCCAAATATAGGAGAGTGTGTAAAAAAGACATCTATTTGAGAAATTCCCTATAATTCACATGCTTGTATGGTCACCCCGGAATTCAGATATGTGCAAATAACCACTGCTCCTCAGCACCTTATCTTGTGCCCTTTTTGGAAATGCAAAGGTTTTCTTGATAGCAATTTTTTACTCTTTATATTTCAGCAAATGAATTGCTGTATACCCGGTATAGAATGAAAACGCACTGCAGGATGCAGCTCATTTATTGGCTCTGGGTTCCTCGGGTTCTTGATGAACCTACAAGACCTATATATCCCCGCAACCAGAGGAGTCCAGCAGACGTAACGGTATATTGCTTTCCATAATCTGACATTGCAGGGAAAAGTTACAGAGTAAAACGTAGAGAAAAATTGATGTTTTTTTCACCTCAATTTCAATATTTTTCTTTTTCAGCTGTTATTTTCTGTAGGAAACCCTTGTAGGATCTACACAAATGACCCCTTGCTGAATTCAGAATTTTGTCTACTTTTCAGAAATGGTTAGGTTTCTGGGATCCAGCATTGGTTTCATGCCCATTCCTGTCACTGACTGGAAGGAGGCTGAAAGCACAAAAAATTGCAAAAATGGGGTATGCCCCAGTAAAATGCCAAAATTGTGTTGAAAAATTGGGTTTTCTGATTCAAGTCTGCCTGTTCCTGAAAGCTAGGAAGCTGCTGAGTTTAGCACTACAAACCCTTTGTTGATGCTATTTTCAGGGGGAAATCCACAAGCCTTCTTCTGCAGCCACTTTTTCAATTTTTTTTAAAAAAAACGAAATTTTCACTGTATTTTGACCAATTTCTTGGCCTCCTTCAAGGGAACCCACAAAGTCTGGGTACCTCTAGAATCCCTAGGATGTTGGAAAAAAAGGACACAAATTTGGCTTGGTTAGCTTATGTGTCAAAAAGTTATGAGGGCCTAAGCGCGAACTGCCCCAAATAGGCAAAAAAAGGCCTGGCACAGGAGGGGGAAAAGGCCTGGCAGCGAAGGGGTTAACAACGTGGGATACAAACGTAAACAAATCTCAGTATATTTGTTGAGACTTCAAAATTTCTATTAATAAGACTATGTTCTGTGTATTAGTTTCCTGATATTCTGTTCTAATTAAGATACTATTTTCATAACAACAAATTGAAATCTAGTTGATTCATCATAATTCTGCACAAAAATAATAATTTAATCTGGTGTATAATTATGTGGTACCATCTTTAGAGTATTTATAAATAATACCGCCAGCATGCAAAATGTACCTGCAGCACCCTTCTTCTTGGTATCTCCGGGTGAACCTCCCATTAAATGGCAAAAGTGGAAAAAAGTGTTTACAAATTACGCAAAAGTCTGTGGCACGTCTCTTAGTACGGAGAGAAAGACTTCCTTGTTAATGCACTGTCTAGGCACTGAGGGACAGGAAATATTTGAAAACCTGCCTGATTTATCAGATAATGATTCCGCTGGTCTCAACGAATATGAGATTTGTATCAAAAAACTTGATTTACATTATTTATCCAAAGTCTGTACAGTTTTGGAATGTTATCAATTTGGAAAGAGATTACAACAACAAGATGAATCAATTGAACAATATATTACAGCACTGCGTTGTAGGAGGCTGGACTGGATTGTAGTGAGTACCAAGGGGTACTTACACCTTGCACCAGGCCCAGGTATCCCTTATTAGTGTAGAGGGGTGTCTAGCAGCTTAGGCTGATAGAAAAGGTAGCTTAGCAGAGCAGCTTAGCCTGAACTAGGAGACGAGTGAAGCTCCTACAGTACCACTAGTGTCTTATGCACAAAATCATAAGAAAACACAATACACAGATATACTAAAAATAAAGGTACTTTATTTTTATGACAATATGCCAAAAGTATCTCAGTGAGTACCCTCAGTATGAGGATAGCAAATATACACAAAATATATGTACACAATACCAAAATATGCAGCAATAGTATTAGAAAACAGTGCAAACAATGTATAGTTACAATAGGATGCAATGGGGACATATAGGGATAGGGGCAACACAAACCATATACTCTAGAAGTGGAATGCGAACCACGAATGGACCCCAAACCTATGTGACCTTGCAGAGGGTCACTGGGACTGTAATAAAACAGTGAGGGTTAGAAAAATAGCCCACCCCAAGACCCTGAAAAGTGGGTGCAAAGTGCACCTAAGTTCCCCAAAGAGCACAGAAGTGATAGGGGAATTCTGCCAGAAACAACAACACCAGCAATGCAACAATGATGGATTTCCTGACGAGAGTACCTGTGGAACAAGGGGACCAAGTCCAAGAGTCACGATCAAGTCGGGAGTGGGCAGATGCCCAAGAAATGCCAGCTGTGGGTGCAAAGAAGCTGCCGCCGGATGGTAGAAGCTGAGGATTCTGCAAGAACGACAAGGGCTAGAAACTTCCCCTTTGGAGGATGTATGTCCCACATTGTGAAGAGTCGTGCAGAAGTGTTTTCGTGCAGAAAGACCGCAAACAAGCCTTGCTAGCTGCAAGGATCGAAGTTAGGGTTTTTGGATGCTGCTGTGGCCGAGGAGGGACCAGGATGTCACCAATTGTGTGAGGAGACAGAGGGGTCACCCAGCAAGAGAAGGAGCCCACTCAAAAGCAAGCAGCACCCGCAGAAGTGCCAGAACAGGCACTATGAAGTGGAGTGAACTGGAGCTCACCCAAAGTTGCACAAGAGGGTTCCACGAAGTCGGAGGACAACTCAGGAGGTCGTGCAATGCAAGTTAGAGTGCCGGGGACCCAGGCTTGGCTGTGCACAAAGGAAATCCTCGAAGAGTGCACAGGAGCCGGAGTAGCTGCAAAACACGTGGTTCCCAGCAATGCAGTCTAGCGTGGGGAGGCAAGGACTTATCTCCACCAAACTTGGACTGAAGAGTCACTAGACTGTGGGAGTCACTTGGACAGAGTTGCTGAGTTCAAGGGACCTCACTCGTCATGCTGAGAGGAGACCCAGAGGACCAGTGATGCAGTTCTTTGGTGCCTGCGGTTGCAGGGGGAAGATTCTGTCGACCCACAGGAGATTTCTTCAGAGGTTCTAGTGCAGAGAGGAGGCAGACTCCCCCCACAGCATGCACCACCAGGAAAACAGTCGAGAAGGCGGCAGGATCAGCGTTACAAGGTCGCAGTAGTCGTCTTTGCTACTTTGTTGCAGTTTTGCAGGCTTCCAGTGCGGTCAGCAGTCGGTTCCTTGGCAGAAGGTGAAGAGAGAGATGCAGAGGAACTCTGATGAGCTCTTGCATTCGTTATCTAAGGAATTCCCCAAAGCAGAGACCCTAAATAGCCAGAAAAGGAGGTTTGGCCACTTAGGAGAGAGGATAGGCTAGCAATACCTGAAGGAGCCTATCAGAAGGAGTCTCTGATGTCACCTGCTGGCCCTGGCCACTCAGAGCAGTCCAGTGTGCCAGCAGCACCTCTGTTTCCAAGATGGCAGAGGTCTGGAGCACACTGGAGGAGCTCTGGGTACCTCCCAGGGGAGGTGCAGGTCAGGGGAGTGGTCACTTTGTCCAGTTTCGCGCCAGAGCAGGGCTAAGGGGTCCCTGAACCGGTGTAGACTGGCTTATGCAGAGATGGGCACCATCTGTGCCCATCAAAGCATTTTCCAGAGGCTGGGGGAGGCTACACCTCCCCAGCCCTGACACCTTATTCCAAAGGGAGAGGGTGTAACACCCTCTCTCTGAGGAAGTCCTTTGTTCTGCCTTCCTGTGCCAAGCCTGGCTGTACCCCAGGAGGGCAGAAACCTGTCTGAGGGGTTGGCAGCAGCAGCAGCTGCAGTGAAACCCCGGGAAAGGCAGTTTGGCAGTACCCGGGTCTGTGCTAGAGACCCGGGGAATCATGTATAGTGCACGCGTGTAATGGTGTCCCCGCACTCACAAAGTCCGGGGAATTGGCCCTGAACAATGTGGGGGCACCTTGGCTAGTACCAGGGTGCCCACACACTAAGTAACTTAGCACCCAACCTTTACCAGGTAAAGGTTAGAAATATAGGTGACTTATAAGTTACTTAAGTGCAGTGTAAAATGGCTGTGAAATAACGTGGACGTTATTTCACTCAGGCTGCAGTGGCAGGCCTGTGTAAGAATTGTCAGAGCTCCCTATGGGTGGCAAAAGAAATGCTGCAGCCCATAGGGATCTCCTGGACCCCCAATCCCCTGGGTACCTCAGTACCATATACCAGGGAATTATAAGGGTGTTCCAGTGGGCCAATATGAATTGGTGAAATTGGTCACTAGCCTGTTAGTGACAATTTGTACAGAGAGAGCATAACCACTGAGGTTCTGGTTAGCAGAGCCTCAGTGAGACAGTTAGGCATCACACAGGGAACACATACATATAGGTCACAAACTTATGAGCACTAGGGTCCTGGCTAGCAGGGTCCCAGTGACACATAACAAACATACTGAAAACATAGGGTTTTCACTATGAGCACTGGGCCCTGGCTAGCAGGATCCCAGTGAGACAGTGAAAACACCTGACATATACTCACAAACAGGCCAAAAGTGGGGGTAACAAGGCTAGAAAGAGTCTACTTTCTCACATGCGTGGTCTAGCCACTAACTGCTCTTTTGGGGCTTCTTACGAAGAACGCTTAAGAGACCAATTCATGTTGGGTTGCTCGTTAGAAAAGGCTAGAGAAAACATGTGGCAAAAAGACAATCCATCATTGGATGAAGTAGTCTCTATGGCTAAAGCCTGTGAACATTCTAAGAACTGTGTTCAGATTTTGAAGAACCAGAAAGCTACAACTTGGGAATATGATATAGAAGAAGGGGGTTCTGTTAAAACTGTTCAAAGTAGTAAGATTGAAGTCAAACATTTCAGAGAGAAGAATGATATTAAAGGGTTAAATTCATTTACGGGGAAATGTTTCAGATGTGGCAATGTAGGTCACATGGCTAATAATAAGGATTGTCCTGCTTGGAAAGTATTGTGGAAAAATTGTGGAAAGAGAGGTCACTTAGCAAAATGTTGCAAGACAAAAACAGGTACTAGGAAAGTTAGTGAAGTAGTTTATGAAGACACGAGTAATGAGGCTGATGTCATAAATGAAATTGATATCTTGCAGAATACGTGTGGACACTTGGATGGTCCCCTAGAAACAATTTTGGTGAATGGTGAAAGTGTGAAAGTTTTATTTGATTCTGGGGCCAAAATAACTTTAGTTCCTAAGAGTTTTTATGATCTACACTTGAAAGGTAAACTTAGCTTACAGAAGCCTGATATCTCTCCCAAAGGTTATGGTGGTGTGCCTATTAAACTTCTTGGATACTTTTGGGGTACTATTGAGTTCAAAGAGCGTATAATACCAGCAAAAGTGTATGTGTCACTAAAAGGTTATTCTTTGATAAGCTGGTTTCACCAACGTGATTTGCGTGTCTACCTTGACCCTAATGAGGTCCCATCGGTACTCCTTAAGGATGTTTCTTCTGTTGTTCAAGTGGACGAACAAGGGCAAACATGGATTAACAATTTCCCAGATGTTTTTAAAAAACTAATTGGCTGTCTTAATAATTATCAACTTGTGGTTAGCTTAAAGCCTGGAGCTCAACCCAAAATAGCAAAGTTGAGGTTGGTTCCTTTCACTGTCAAACATAAAATGAAAGAGGAAATAGACAGATTACTGGGTAGTGGTATAATTCAAAAAGTAGAGGCATCTGAGTGGGTAGCTCCTGTTGTCATGGTTAAGAAAGCCAATGGTGAAGTTAGACTTTGTGTCGATCTTAGAGAGTTAAACAAAGCTGTACTAGTAGACCATCATCCTGTTCCTAACATTAATGAAATGTTATGCTCTCTTAACGGTGCAAAACACTTTTCAACTCTCGACCTTTCCTCTGCATACCATGAGATAAAACTGCATCCATCTTCACAAGATCTCACAACCTTCATTACTCCTTTTGGTACCTTCAAGTTTCTCAGGATGCCTTTTGGCTTAATCTCAGCAACTTCTGTATTTCAAAGAACACTTGAAAAGGTATTAAGAGGTGTGGAAGGTGTTAAGATCTACTAAGATGATATCTTAATATATGGAACTGATTTAACTAAACATAACGAGAGTTTGAGAATAGTCTTGCACAGATTGAGAAACTCAGGTCTAACTCTGAAATCTGAAAAATGTAAGTTTAACATGTCCTCCATTGAATATTTAGGTCATGAGATCTCAGGAAAAGGCATCCGCCCTAAATCTGCTTTGGTTGACACAATCATAAATATTCCAGCTCCAGAAAACAAGGAGGAACTGGTAAAATTTCTTGGGATGGCTAAATTTTATAATAAATTTGTACCTAAGTTTGCTGAGAGAACAAGGAACAGGAGAAATCTTTTGAAGAAAGGGAGTGAATTTTCCTGGTGCGTTCAATGTGATAATGAATTTTAAGATATTATGAGGGTCATTCTGACCCTGGCGGCCGGTGGCCGCCAGGGCCACCGACCACGGGAGCACCGCCAACAGGCTGGCGGTGCTCCAATGAGCATTCTGACCGCGGCGGTTCAGCCGCGGTCAGAAGCGGAAAGTCAGCGGTCTCCCGCTGACTTTCCGCTGCTCATTGGAATCCTCCATGGCTGCGGAGCGCGCTCCGCAGCCATGAGGATTCTGACCCCCCCTACCGCCATCCAGTTCATGGCGGGAAAGCCGCCATGAACAGGATGGCGGTAGGGGGGGTCGCGGGGCCCCTGGGGGCCCCTGCCGTGCCCATGCCAATGGCATGGGCACGGCAGGGGCCCCCGTAAGAGGGCCCCAAAATGTATTTCACTGTCTGCCTTGCAGACAGTGAAATATGCGACGGGTGCAGTAGCACCCGTCGCACCTTCCCACTCCGCCGGCTCGATTACGAGCCGGCATCCTCGTGGGAAGGTCGTTTTCCCCTGGGCTGGCGGGCGGTTTAACTGGAACCGCCCGCCAGCCCAGGGGAAAACTCGTAATACCCGCCGCGGTCTTTTGACCGCGGCGCGGTAATTTGGAGGGCGGGATCCTGGCGGGCAGCCTCCGCCGCCCGCCATGGTCATAATGAGGCCCTAAATGTTCCCTATGCAAAGCAGGTGATTTAGGAAGTTATGACCCTAACAATGAGATCAAATTAATGTGTGATGCCAGCTCAAAAGGCATTGGAGCAGTACTAACACAGAGAGCAGAAAGACCACGGTAGGTCCATTGGTAAATCTCGTGAGGCAGTCAGGTGCCGTCTGCCCGTGTGGAGGTGTATTTTCCTCTTTCCTCAGAGGGCTGATGGGCAACTCCGCACGTATTTTGGACTCCCCATTTTACATATTGACGCTGATAATTAGAAATAACTCAGTGCTTTTTGGACCTACTACTGGTTCTGAGACTTCTCAGACTTACCTTGTTGACACCATTACGTCAGTTTCGGTCTTGAAAAAGTCCCTGGTGTGACGAAACACGTGTTGGCTGTGTTTGGAATGATGCTCTCTGTTTCATTGAACACTACTTCGTTCAGAATAAAGGAACTCACCTCTCGAGACAAGATCTGAATACCAATGTGCTTGATTTCTTCATCCACCTCTACCTTAAATTACAAAATGCTATGACTTTTTTCTGTTTCACTGTCGTATTTTGTGTGCTGTGATCTATTTTGCTCAATATTATTTGTGTACTTATTCTACACATTGTTTGTGCCCAAGGGTAGTAGGGCATTTGATCACGAGCACCACATTCTGTTCCTCGGATTATAGAACATCTATGTACATTCCCCCTTGAGTGCGGCCAACTTTCACCCTTACTACCCGCTACAGTTCTTCTTTAATGTCTATGTCTAGTCCATGAACAACTATGAGACGATTGCCCTCTTCCACACATAAGGATTGTGTTGTTCGTTGTTTCTACAGTGTTAGCATGCAATAGCAAGCACTTATTTACTCACCTGTGAATATTCATACAGAAGGCCTCAGCATGTGATCATTTGCTATCAATCTGATTTTGCTGTTTGGAGAGTGGATGCCATTACACCATGGCTACAGTGGAAAGCACTTCCTCCCGCATAACAAAGAAATTAAAGATGCAATAACTGTAAATTACCAAAGCTTTGGTAAAGGTCCCAATTTAGAAAGAAAATAATTGAAAGGTTTATATCAGTCACTCAAGAGTGAAATTCCTTAATTTTGCAAACCAGTCATGAGGCAGGGAATGTTGCTTCTTTATAATAACTGGGCCCAAACTGGAATGGTGAGCAAAATAAACAATGAATTTAGGCCCAGATCTCTGACTGCGGATGAATGTTCAACATTGTTCAGCATTCCATCTATCAACTGTTCTTTTTGCATTTGCTGCTCTAAGTGGAAATGGCATTCCCAGACATGGGTCCTATACTCACCATGCCACCTGATTCAAGCTAGCCTGGTTGATGAGGGATGATACCCCAAAGCCAGTACCACGATGTTTGCTTCCAGACCAGTGAGGACCTTGTCTAGCAGCTCCGGTTGGACTGTTCCCATGGGGAGCACGGTCAAGATTTATTTGCATATGGCGGGGCCCAAACTGGAATGGCATGGTGAGCAAAAAAAAAAGAATGCTTTAGGCCCTGATTTCTGACTGTGAGTGAAAGTTTGTTATTGTTCAGCATTCCACCCAGCATCGGTTCTTTTCGCATTTGTCATCCTAAGTGGGAAGGGTATGCCCTGATGTGGGTCCCGTGCTCACCAAACCACCCCATTCAAGCTAGCCTGGCTGATGAGGTGTGATACCACAAAACTAGTTCCAGGATGCTTGTTTCTGTTCCAGAAAAAGCTGGACCAAGCTACTGTGGCAGATGAGGGATGAAACCCCAAAACAGATCCCAGGATGCTTGTTTTATCGTACAAGGAAGACCTGGCCTGGTAGTTCGTGCTGGACTGTTCCCAGGGGGAGAAGGATAAAGACTGATTTGCATGTGGCTGGGTCCAAACTGGAATAGTATGATGAGCAAAAAAACAATGGAGTTAGGCCCAGATTTTCGAGTGGGGATGAATGTTTGGCATTGTTCAGCATTCCGTCCATTATCTGTTCTTTTGAAATTTGCTGCACAAAGTGGGAAGGATGTACCCAGACGTGGGTCCAGTGCTCGCCATGCCACTGGACTTAAGTTAGCCTGGCTGATGAGAGGTGATACCCTGAAGCCGGTTCCAGGATGCTTTTTTCCAGTACAGGGAGGACCTGGGGCCAGGTGTGCGTCTCTTGACGTCTCCGATTTCCTCATAGGACATTTTCGCAATTTGCTATTAGGAAATCACAAACAGCTATGTACAACAGAGTGTTTAAAACTGTGTGCAATTGCAAAAATGGGTCGCGAAAGATCTGGCTCATTAACTTTCATGAGGCAGGTTGCAATTTGCAACTCCTTTGGGAATGGCCATAATCACGGGGATGGTGGCCTGCTGGGTCAGCAGACCACCATGTCTGTGATTGCTTTTCAAATGAAGCAGTTTTACTTTTTGTGATGCAGCCCGTTTTCCTTAAAGGAAAACTGGATCCATTACAAAAAGAAAAAATAAAAGTTTGCTTTTCATTTTTTAAGGGTAGGCAGTAATCCGGGGGACCACTGCCTCCTCTTAAAAAATGTTTGCACCACACTCACAAAGGGGAAGGGGTCTCTCTTACTGTTTGCAAATGGTTACCAGAAACATGAAGTTGGTAGTAATCTGCAAATGTTTCCGACCGCATTCCTAGTTGTAAACCTTCCTATATACCAGTGTGACTCGCTATTAGAAAGGGACACCCTCTGTAAAAAGCTTTTTACACATGGCCCCTGGTATGGTAGTTTGGGCTGGACTGTTCCTATGAGGAGCAGGTTCAAGACTGACTTGCATATGGCTGGATGCAAACTGGAATGGCGTGTTGAACAAAAAAACTATGGATTTAGGCCCAGATCTCTGACTGGGGATGAATGTTTGAGCATTCTCTCGATCAACTGTTCTTTTTGTATGTGTCTCCCTATGCTGAAAGGGTATGCCCGATGTTGGTCCTGTGCTCTCCATGCCACCAGATTCAATCTAGCTAGCTGATGAGGGATGATACCAGGATGCTTGTTTCCAGTCCAGGGAGGACCTGGTCTAGCAGTTCAAGCTGGACTGTTCCCATGGGGGACAGGGTCAAGATTGGTTTGCATATTTCTGGGTCCAAACTGGAATGACATGATGGGCAAATATATGATGGGTTTAGGCCCAGGTCTTTGACTGGGTGTGAATGTTTGAAATTACTCAGCACCCTGTCCATCATCTGTTCTTTTTCCATCTCTATTGATAAGGACATCTTCTCAAGGTCACCTAAAATTTGGCAACGCAGTATATTACGAGTTAATTGTACATGAAGATGGTTGGTAATTTTCAGTTCAAGAAAATATGCTGTTATATGTTCTTGTAACTTTAGGTGCTGTACAAATGTATGTGCAATCAATTCAACTAAACATATTTGAGAAGGAAGCCTTAATACAGTGTATTTCTAATACACACTTTTAGATTTTTATGTTGCATCATATATTACATAGAATGGAATCCAGAACTTACAAGGTAATGCAACAAAATGTGACTCATATTCCAGCTGCCACTGCCACTATTGTTTGAAAGGAGTCCATCACACAGAAATGAACAACAGAGAAAAGTTACAAAGAGCATGGAACAAGTTTGTTCTTAGCTGCTTCAGACTCCAACATTCCTTATATGCATTTCAAATTGTCTAAAATGCTTTGCAAGTCTGGATTATATGTACAAGGAACATGTTCTGACAGGCATCCTCAAACTGGTTTACAGCTTCTGGACCTCTGGATCAGTGTTTTATGTTGTTACCCTTTTGTCTCTAATGAAGTCCCAGGTCTATGTCCCCTACTAAAATGTGATTTCTTTTGTAAAAACCCTCATGCTCATGTAAGAAGGACTATACAAAACAAGGGTAAATTTTAGATTTGTGACTTGTGTAGTGGTTTAATGTGTTTCAACTGTGCAATACGTAATGATTTGATAACATACACCATAACATATCTTAACACTTTGCAAGGTGATGTCTGCGGTGGATTTGGGAGCCTTAATCATAGACCTTTTTGAGTTAGCATTACATCAACAAAAGGAAGGGCTCTATTGAAGGATTCTTTACCACCCAATCTTCGCTTGACTAAAGAGCCACCAGAGAGAACTATTCTTGTAATAACAGCCCCTCATTCACCAGAAAGCAAACACTCAACTGGAGGTGGAAATATAAACAAAAGCAACTCATGGTGAAGGAAAGAGATAGATCTTCCTCTGGAATGAGTCAATATATGAATGACAGCGGTGGCAGCTGGCATCGAAGGAGAGGGTGGGGTGGGGAAATGGGTGGTGGGTAATATTAGTGGCATACACAATCACACCGGAGGCAAAATAAAAAAAATACCCTTCTCTGACACACAGGACATGTTCTCTTCTTCCCTGCTTGTCCTCTTCCTCTGCAGTCCGGTGTTCAGTGTAGGCCGAACCAGCTCCCTCAACCAATGCTGGTACTGCTCTCATGCTGTTAATCAGCATGAGAGAGGTACCAGGAGCCTGTGCTTGCTGTAATCCATATCTAAAGACAGCTGGGTTAGAGTGGTTTCAAAGTGTGCATGTCTGACTGGCTGTCGCAAGATAGTCGGCCAAAGGGACATGCACACTTTGAAGTGAAGTGCCCAGGCAGCCCACCGTCCTTCCTTATGCTGCAACTCTGCAGGATCCGTCCCTTCCTGACACACGGTTCAGGACAGGTGGATGAAAAATACAATGGTAATACATTAACTTTATTACCATTTTGTTTTTCATCTCTTTGGGGTTTCTGGGGGCATTTTAATTGGCGGGGTAGTGCACCTCCACTCTAATAGAGTAGCTGCCCCTGATTGACAGGCTAGTGACTGAAAGATGATTGTAAAAACAAACAGTCAAAATAGATGGATGCAAAGCCCATTCTAAGTCTATTATTGACTAATAGTTCTGTTTGAGCTTAACACTGTGAAAAGCCATCCCTTACAAGTAAGTAAGTGTGAGATCAAGCTAGAAATTCTATCAGGCTTACCTGGCAAATAGTGTGATGTTAGAACACTTTATAAGCAAAATATGCATCATTTGCTTTTTTTTTTGCAGAACCTGCTTGAAAAGTCAGAAGCAAGACTATGGTATCTCTCTCTCTCCTCTCTCGCTCTCACTCCCTCTCTCACTACCTACAACCATGTAACCTGATTTCCGGTTAAAAACGTTTAAAACTTGTTTAAAGTTCATCTCAAACAAAGTCATTATGTCTAGTGGAGCCTTTCCTTTCTCTTTCTCAGAGGGAACCAGTAGTGTGTAGTAAAGCATTACAATTCTCTTATGCATAACTGCTGCTCTTGTTTTTAAGGAGATGTCTAGTATGATGAGTGTTATGGTGGAGGTTTACAACAATACCCAAGAGCCTGATTCACAAAGGGATTTATAAATTTGCACTTGTGAAATAACTATTTCTCGAGAGTGTACTTGCAATTTTTTCTTATTCACTGCACTTTCTAGTAGGGTGCTTGGGAAGCTGTGACAGTAGGAGCTATGCAGCTATACCATTTGTGTGAGTAATGAGATTTATCTAAAGGCTCATGTTGCCGCAATGCAGAATCTATTGCCCTATGTTCACATGTACTTTAAATAACAAATCTCCCGTAGGTGGTTCTAGCACTATGAAGAAACTCGTTTCTATACATTTCCAGCAAGTGCGCTGATAAGCCTTTCCACCATGGAAGTGGAGATACTGTAGCCCTTTGCTCGAGTAAAACTCTAAGCATTTCCGTCACTTGGATGGAGTTTCCTGCATTGCGAATGTACGCAGAAATGACGTACAACTACACATTAGTAAATGGATTAATGCTGCTATTTTGCCATTTCCAAATGTCTGGCAGCCGTAAATCCTATTTTTGCAGTCATAAACCTGATTTACGTGCACAAACGGCTGTGTCAGTTAGTCCCATGTGCTGTTTTGCAGGTAAAAATTACTCCAGGATTTAAAAATGAGATGCAGTAAACAAAATCTTGATCACCTATAGAATATATTTCAGAAATAAAATATATAACACTTGTAGAAACGTGGATTTGTCATAAATTTTGAAAAAGAAAACACCGTGAAATGTGGACATTGTTGCAAATATACATGGGGCAGATTTAAGAGGCCATAGTGCCTCCTTGCGCCACATTAGCGTCATTTTTTAATGCTAATGTGGCCCAACAAGACCAAAATTACAGTGCCAAATTTACAAAGTGGCACAATGGATGCATTGCACCACTTTGTAACCCTTTGTAATCCTTTGTGCTACATTATGCCTTCGCCAGGCATATTGTATGCAAAAGGGGAGGTTTCTTTGCGTAATTTTTTGTGGCACTTTTAATGCCTGCTCAGAGCGTTAAAGCCAGGAACACCATTCCTTGCAGTGGGCCTCAGTGGGCTTTGCAGGATTAGCGTCAACACTTTTTACACTAATCCTGCAAAGCTCCGAACTAGCATCAACATTTTTGACGCTAGTTCCCTAACTACCACCATGGTGTGCCGCATCTTAGATACGGCGCACACATGGGGGCGCTAGGGGGAGGTGCTAAAAGGTGCAAGAAATGTGGTGCTGCACTGGGTGCAGCGCCACTTTTATTAAATCTGGCCCATAGACCTTCACAGCACATTTTAAATTATCTAACCAAGAAGTACATAAAACAAGAAAAGAACGAGTCTTAAATTGTGGTCAAAATCACAGCAAAGACGTAGAGCCACGAGCAGAGATATCATCCTGTCTCTGGGACAGATTGCAGATAACAAACTCCCAGAGAAGATCCTCATGCCTTGATAACCGAGGTGTCCCTGCAGATATATCTGGAAATACATTTCTGTTGTGGGAAATGTGACTAACACATTAACGAGGGGTATAATCATCAGGATTTGCTGAGACAAAGAAATAAAATGAGGTCTGAGACCCCTTCAGGTGAACAGAAACCCATAACTAGCCCTCAAAATGTGCCTCTCCATGCTACTCACTGGGTTTTTTCATCTCCATGCAAACAGTCAATGCCGGTGCATGATATAGCCCTTACTTTGGGGAAGCTGACAAGTACAATAATTTGCTGATGTTGACGGGGCTTACAATGTGAAGGCCAGTGTCAGGAATGCATTGCACAGCTGAGGTGATAGATCAAGTCCTATGAGCACAGAAGCTGTGGTGCAGAACTGTAGCCTTGCTGTCAAGGTTGGCATCAACAAGAAAGCTAGGAGCTGGTGCCAGGGGAAGTGTTACACGGTGGCGATCCTGAAGGCGATGTGCTGGCCCCAAAATGCAAGTCTGTTGTGTTGGTTCTGACCAATGCAGTAGAGGCGATGTGCAGTTCTGATCCACGCAGCAACAGCAATGCGTCAGTTCTGGTCTCACAGCACATGGTGCATCGGTTCTGCTGGACAAACATCTTAAGCCCACTTCCAAGGGTCCAGGACTGGGGTGGCGTCTCTTGGCAGGGTAGAGTCACAGATGGCAGAGTCCACGTGCAGGAGCAGAGTGGTCTTTTATGCCCCTGAGTCTTCAGATCAGGTGGCCAGCCAGCTAGCCCTTCCAGTCATTCTGGTTTCAAGTGATACAGGTCCAGTCCTTCTCAATCAGACAGAGGAACAGCAGGCAGCAGGGCAGTACAGCACAGCACAGCAAAGCAGGGGTCCAGTAGAGTGGCCGTCCTTTAACAACACAGCAGTTCTTCTTCCTTCAGAGGCTTTCCAGGTCCAGAGGTGTACTGAGTTGGTGGTGTCAGAGGTCCAATTTCTATATCCATTTGGGCCTTTGATGTGGGGGAGACTGCAAAGAGAGGTCTTTGAAGTGCTCTGAGGTCTTGCCCTTCCTGCCCTGGCTCCAGGCTCACTACAGGGGCTTATGCAGCCCTTTGTGTGGAGACAGGACACAGCCTATTCAGGTGAAAATGAGGCTGGGTCCAGCTCCTCCCAAAGGATGGCCCATCAAGTTACATATTAGCCCACATTGTGTGTGGCTATCAAGAGAGAAAACACAAAGCCCAGCTGTCACCCACAAGTGATCAGAGGCAGGCAGCCAGCACCAAATGGCTAAAGACAGAAAATGGCAATTCTCTACGAGTGACATTTTAAGAATTGCAATTTGAAATCCCAATTTCCCTCTATTGTGTAATTTTAGGTTGTGATTTCAGAGACACAACACTCGAAAGATGTATCTCCTAGAGATTGTGAAGTACACTTATAAAGTGTAATTAGATAATCCCAATACTATCCAATGAAAGAGAAAGGCCTTGCTGTAGTGAAAAGTGACTTTGGGAGTTTGTCACTGCCAGAAAATGTAAAACTTGTAAGTATATGTTCTTCCTTCTAAATACAATACACTCTGTCGTCTGGGTTGATCCTAACTTAGGAGTAATGAAGTACTGGGTTTTTCAGAACCCAGTGGTGCCAGGGAACACACCCTAAGACTTCGAGTCCTTCCTGTTTCAGACTACAGAAACACAGAGTCTTCTTGGTGAAGTCAAAGATCTTGTTTATTGGCTGCAGCCAGTAACAGGTATCCTAGAAGTACAACACGGTGTATATTCTCAGGAGACTGCTGCTCTTGCAAAGCTAACCTTCTCTTTTATACAAAATATTATGCTTTAGGCAAACATTCCTTATTTTACAGTTGACCATTCACATATTTTCACTACAAAGAAATAGCAGGGTTATGATGACAAGCCATATTTCAGTTTGTCCAGCCCTCAATCAATTACCCGGCAAGGCTCAGTACTTTCATCAGATATCAACGGACCCCCAATATAAACAGGCACCTCCTCCTTGTAAAGCAAGTCATAAAGAAAGAAACAGGGACTGGTGCGTGTAAGATTAGGCATGGTTTGTGTGTGATGAAAAGGTTTTATGATGTGTTGTGCCTTGATACTAATCTCATTCGGCCACTGGGAAAGAAACTGGCCGAACAGGTTTGGCTTCAGGCAGTGGAGTCAGCTTGCTCAGGTCACAGAGGAGTCAGCAAAGATGTACGTGTCCTTCAGACTCGTTTTCAGCATTAGTCATTGGCCTATGTGAGGGCAATCACAAAATGGCTGTCGTTTAAATGGAACCTCAGAGTTTCAGGACGGAAACTCTGATATTCGGGTGATTTCGTCACCTGAATATGAATACAATGCTTGTGCATACTATTCTAACCATTCTCGGTCTGCTGATACCAAAATCGTTGTGATACGACGATGTTTATAACACGGGTCCATAATTTTCAGTACCACAGACCCTCCTTTTGCCCTTACATAGGCAATAACCTATACTCACGCTAATCTGAGTCCAGGTCTATATTCATAAAGTTGTTGAGATGTTGCTGTAGCATCATCCTATTACTTAGCTCGTCTTTTGATACAGGTTTCCTTACACACGATGTAGCACAGAGGCCACATATTGCAGGAGCACACTGTACACACAAACAGGACAGGAAAAGAATGGCTAAGATCATCCCAATGACTACCAGAGTCTTCCATCCCCAGGTGGATATCAGCTCCCAGAACCACCCCATCAATGACCAATCTCCTTTATCCACGTGAATAGATTCGGAGATCTTATGCAGTTTGGAAATGGCCTGGTAGACTGTCGGAGCGTTATCTGGGATGAAAACACAACAACTTGATTGGATCACTTTACATACCCCACCTCGGTCTGCAAGTATGACGTCTAATGCGACCCTGTTCTGAAGAGTCATAAGACGATCCGACTGGAGCTCAGCAGTCAAATTACCAAGGGCACCGGCGGTTTCAACTACCGTGGATTCAACCACCTTTGTCAATTGCCTTATGTTCCTGCTGTTAACCATAGGACCCCAAAACGGCAGAAAACCCTTTACGAAATCTCCAAATTCTTGTCCTGTAGTGTCTTCTTTACTTATGACACCTCTAACTATCCTTGTCTTATGGTAATCTGCCGCGGCCGTGTAGGTGGGAGGTAACAGGAACGAAACAAAACATGTGCCTGAGAAGTCAGGGGGCAACCATGTGTAGGCTCTATTATGGCAGATGAAATAGGTACCCTTAGCTGCTAATAACGAAGGAGAAGTCTGAGACGCAAAAACATATGTTTCAGTGCAGATACTTTTCCCTAACTGAGCTCTGGGATTTTTGCCATTACCTTGCAGACATAGTTGACCCTGATGGGGTACAATCCAAATCGGGGAGGATCTCTTTGCTCGCTGGTTTCCACTCAGAGTAACTCCATATCCTGTTATGTTCCATCCAATATATGCTAGTGTCTCATCTCTCGGGATAGTCTCTTAGGAAATATCTTCCCTAATCATATCTACTATACCCTTAGCTAGAGCACTATTCTTAGGATTATCTTTCACAGAACGTAGGGGGTTGGCTTCATACGCGTATATGAACACTGTTCTATATGCCCATACAGAACCATTATAGCTGAAAGGCAGGACCAGATATGGGATACCTTTATCAGTAGTATGAGGCATAAGACCACACACCCAACAGTTAGTTGTGTTCACTACTAATTGGTGTTGGTGTAGAAGCTGAATGAATGAATTGTTGACAAATTCTAATCTTCTGGCAGACTTGTGTTCAGGCAGGGGGTGAAAAGAATGCGAGGAAACAGTAGAAGGAGGTATGGGCTGTGTAATGGGTGCAAATGTCACTTGAAAAGAGAATAAAACATATCCTATTAAAAGCGTCATTACACTAAGCAACATGAAAATACATAATATCAAAAATCGTTTCTTTGTCATTATTATACACATTCTGGCTTTAAAGTCCATCTGTCTGGCAGGTCTCTCATTCTTGAAAAACTCCATCCTCTCTAATTGCTGCTCGTGGTGGTAGGGTGTTCTATGCTAGGGAATGCTTCTGTCAGACCAGGGCAACTCCCTTAGACCAACCAGAACTTCGACCTAACGTCTTCAGCTGCACTCCAAAGACTTGGGCAACCACGACCCTACAGCTGAACCCGGATGGCGGTTCGAAAAGAAAAAAACAAAAATAAGAAAGATTCTCAGATGAGAGAGCCGCACTTTAAAAAAAAATAGCAAAGGAACGGGAAAAAAATTATTTGTCCTTAGTTCTTGGTCTCAAATTATAACAGCTTTTTCCAGGTACTGTCTGGTTCTGGAACAAGAGTTCAGGCTCTGTAGTGTTCAATCGAATTGACGGTGGCACAGCTTCTTGCAAATTATTGTCACTTTCTCGTTCAGAAATTGTTCCTTTTACACGTGCATTGCTAAATGGCAAAAAACGAGGCACAGTCTCAGTCTCAGAGTCAGCGATCCCCTCCTGGACCCACCGGTCGTACGGTAGAGGAAAAGGGACCCTCTTGCAGTGTACGCCGTGGATCCAGTTCTTTTTCCCTTCCACTCGAACAGCTGATCTTGTTGAGAGAAGGACGAGGCGGGGGCCGGTCCAATGGGGCTGGTCATTCTTTGTCCGCTGGAAGTTCTTGACCAGCACCGATGATCCAGGATCAATAAGATGTCCTGGAGCTTCAGAGACCTGAGGCAGAGTATCGTGAACCTGTTGGTGTAGAACACGCAATTTAGCCGTCAATTCATACAAATAATCAAGCAGTACAGGGTGTTCGATCTCACTGAATTTTGTTGGTCTTGGCACTCCCCATATGTTGGCCGGGCGGCCGAACACAATTTCATAGGGACTAAGTCCCACTCACGAATGCACAGTCATTCTTGTTGATAGGAGTGCTAGAGGCAGAGCGTCAGGCCATTTAAGACCAGAGCTCGCTTGTATCTTTGCCAACTTCAGTTTTAGCGTGCCATTATAGCACTCTACTAGTCCAGCTGATTGGGGGTGATTTGCAGCGTGGAATGTTTGCTGGATACCTAGCCCCTCACATACTTTTTTCATCACTCGACCCACAAATTCACTCCCATTATCACTCCAGACCATTCTCGGCATTCCAAACCTAGGGAAGAATTCTTTGGCAAGGGCTTTACCTGTGGATAAGGCAGTGTTGTCTTTTAAGGGATATGCTTCTACCCATCTTGAAAAAGCACAAACAACAACGAGTACGTATTTCAGATTGTTGCACCTTTCCATGTGGATGAAATCTAGCTGCAAAACCTCGAACGGATACGTTGGAGGCGCAAAATGACCAGCTGGAGTTGGGGTTCCCCTACCAGGATTATATTTCAGACACACCATGCAATTCTTGACCACATTCTCTGCACATTTAGGAATTCCAGCATTTTGCCATACTGGAGCCAACAACTTACAAATCCCTTTCACACTGATATGGGCCATTCCATGAGCCATTGTCACCACTGCAAGCACATACGCATCGGGTAACAACCATCGTTGTTGTTCGGACAAGTCAACCCAACTACCATTTTCATCCAATTTACCCGTACTTTCTTTCCACACACTCAACTCTTTCTCTGAAGCTTCAGCTTGAAGAGACTTCACACCCTCTGTCGTATCTTCACATATTCCAACGTCACCAACCCATCTTGTGGGGCCTGCAACATACATTCGATTCATCACATCTTTTGCTGTTTTTTTTGCGATTTCGTCAGCAAATGCATTGCCACGACCTACATCATCAGTAACCTTCTTGTATGCACTGCATTTCACAATCGCAACTTGTAATGGCAAGGTCAGTGACTCAAGAAGCTCATTCACCAACTGACCATGCTGAATTTTAGCTCCATGCGAAGTCAGGAACCCATGTTCTTTCCACAATCGTCCAAAACTATGGGCCACACCAAACGCATACTGGCTGTCGGTATATATGGTCACTTTCATTCCTTTCGATAACACACACGCTCTCGTAAGTGCAATCAGCTCTGCTGCTTGAGCTGAATTATGTGGTATACGTGCAGCTTCAACAATCGTATGCAAAGTTGTGACAGCATATGCTGCAGTCGTATCACCATTCGGAAGCTTGAAGCATGAACCATCCACCCATAAGGTACCATCACACTTTACAAGAGGAGTATCTTTAAGATCTACTCTCACTTTCGTTTCTTCTTCTGTCCTAAGAAAACAATCATGTTGTTCAGCATCATCTGTCTCTACTGGAATCGGCAATAACGTGGCTGGATTCAACGTATTGCACCTCTTTATGTGCACATGACTCGCTAACAGTGTCAACTCGTAACCTGACAATCGAGCACTAGTTAAATGCTGTGTCTTGGTCCTGTTTAATAACGTGTCCACTGCATGTGGAACCATCACAAACAACATATTATTCATCACTAACCCAGCAGACTGTCGAATAGAAACAGCTGCTGACGCTGTGGCTCTCAAGCAACTCAGCAATGCTTTAGCTACCGGATCCAAAGTCGACGAAAAATATGCGCATGGGCGCTGCTTGTCTCCAAAAGACTGTGTCAGTACTGACAATGCACAACCCTCTCTCTCATGGACATACAGTGTAAAGGGCTTACTGTAGTCGGGGGAACCCAACACAGGAGCCGAACATAATGCATTACGCAATTCGGAAAAACTTTTCTGACAATCTTCAGACCACGGAACAGGATTCAGTGTATCTTTATAGGTCAATGCTACCAAAGGTTTGGCCAGCAAAGAAAAATTCGGTATCCATTGTCTGCAGTATGATGTAATGCCCAAGGAAGCACGTACTTCTCTCTGTGTCCTTGGCACAATCAATTTTGCAATTGCCTGAATTCTTTCTGAGGTCAGTTTCCTTCCCTCCTTCGATAAGAGATGACCTAAGTAGGTCACTTCTTGTCGACAATATTGCAGTTTTGAAAGGGACACTTTGTGATGTAAATCAGACAAATGATGCAACAACAACAAGGTGGCTTCTTTACAAATCTCTTCAGTATCTGTAGTGACTAGCAAATCATCAATGTACTGAATAAGGGTAGTGCCGTCAGGTAAAACAATTGCATCAAGCTGTGTTTTTAAAGCCTGACTATATATTGATGGACTTTCACAGTAGCCTTGAGGAGCGCGTTTGAAGCGGAAACTTCGGCCTCCTAAACTGAAGCCAAAAATATCCCTGCTCTCCTCGGCAATCGGGATGCTGAAGAAAGCATTCTTTAAGTCAATCACCGAGAACCAGGTGGCGGAAGCTGGAATCATAGTTAATATGGCAGTGATATCAGGAACAACTGGAAACTGTGGCACAACTATTTTATTTACCTCTCTAAGATAAATCACGAACCTGTAAACAGGTGGCTTAGAGGGGTCAGTACGTTTCAAAACAGGCAGAACAGGACTATTACAAACGTTGCCTCTTGTCTCTTCAATTACATCTTTTTCAATGAATCATAAATGATCGCTAGCAACGCCTTTTCACCTTCACTAGAGATCTTGTGTTGTTGAATGCGTGGTAATTTAACATTGGCTTTCAATGTCACAACATAAGGTGGTATTTCCAAAAGACCCACATCATTAGGACCAGTAGCCCAAATGGTATCAGGAAGAAACGACAATTCGGTCGGAAGTTTATCCTTCGACAAATACATTGGAGAGACCATTTTCCTACCCAGTGTAAGTTGTACTCCCGAAGGAGAACAATATAATGTCGCATACAATCTTTTCAACAAATCCAATCCTAACAAGATTTCACCACAACCTGTCGTCAGAATAAGGGGTGCTTCCAATTCACAAGGTCCAACAGAAAGGGACATAGGACTAGAAATCGGGTTCCTAACCGGGGCGCCAGAAAAACCTACTGAAACATTCATCTCGCCAGACAAAGGTGCGCCAGGGAGTTTTGAGTGCATAATAGAACTCTTTGTAGCACCAGTATCCAACAGAAAAGGCTCCGACACACCTGATGTAATCACCTTAACATAAGGTCCATTCTGATCCACTGGAACTAAAAAAACTCCCTCTCTCTGTCTATGGCTGTCCTAGCAATTATTACCTTCCACATTCTCATCTTCTGCATAGTAGTCGTCAGCATAGTACTGAGCCGTCCTACCAGACGCGTTATGTTGCTGGTCAAAGCTATTCATTGAGTTTTGAGATGGAAAGGAACACGTGTTCTGGGGGAAACTTCCACATCCTCTACCTCTAGGAGCTTGTTGAACACCTCGACCTCTTGCGCCAGAAGCATCATTCGTACGCTGTAACAAAATAGGACAACTATACTTGAAATGACCCTCTTCTTTACAATATGAACACTGATTGGGACCTACAGGAACACGTGGTTGAGAAAACTCGAACCTTTGCGAGTTTCTCTGGAACTGTTGAGGTTGCTGATAGTTACTCTAACCTCCACGTGGCGGATACGCCTGTTGTAAAAGAACCTTCGTCTTTAATTCTTTAGTTTTCTTGTCTGCTCTATCCTTCTCATCTTTATCTCTATTTTCGTAGTACTGTGCAGTAGCCAATATTTGTGCTGCAGAGGAAACGGCCCAAGAACTCTCTGAATCCTTCAATTTCTTACACAGCTCGGCAAGCAAATTGTGCACAAACTTGTCGACGAACAACCGTTGACCACCTTCTGTACTCATATCTTGACCACTGTGGTCGATAAACGTTTCCTCAAACCTGGTGAAGAAATCAGACACTGTTTCATCTTTCTTCTGCTTACACGCAGACAATTTATCCCAATTCACACGCATCGCAGGCATTAAAGTCTTCATGTAAGTAATGATCCTAGCAGGCAGTTCTGCTACCAAAGGTTCAGGCTTGGCACCACCAACTTGTCTATCATTTGCAGCACTAATATTAGCCCATGAGTCACCCAACTCTTGCGCATGATCTGTATGGCGAATCAATCCCCACAAAGGCTGTGGAACAACATTCCCAAATAACATGTCTATGTCGGCTAAATTCATAATGCATGAGTCTGCAGTCTGTGATAATTCCTTATAATACCCTGCAGGGTTTTTACGGGGATCAGGCAAAGTCTGCTTAAGGGCTAAAACTTCAGCTCGCTTCCACGGAACATGTACCCAAACACACTGAAAATGAGCTGGGACAGCATCAATTTGATTAGCAACATCAGCCTCAACGGCGTCCTTCCATACTGGAGGGACTTCTCTCATTGGGTACTGTCGCACCTTTTTTTTAACAGAGGAGTCATGTTCGAACAATGACTGAGAAGGATCCTTATTCCTAAAGGACAACAACGTCGCAACTGCTGTCTCAACATCGGAACCCACAATCGTGCCCTTTGCAAACTCAAACCGTACACGGCACAAATCAGGTGGATTTGTTTCCAAATCATTATCCTCCAATTCCTCACAAAGGAAAGCACACATTTTCTCAAAAACGTATCTTTGTTTCGGTGCTTCCCATTGACAGAAGACATCCATAACAGACTCTACATCGTATCTTGAAGGGTAAACAACCCATTTACGCGCCATAAGGTCAAACATTTCTCTCTCTTGAGAATTAGGCAGTTGACTACGCAACTGTTTAATCTCCGAATCTGGGGTCACACCAGACGACCCAAAGAGAGGAAATATAAGGCTGGCAACAGTATCTATCATTCTCTGTCGGACAGAAGGAGAAGTTGATGAAAGAACAGGAGGAAAAACAGAGGGAGGCAAGGCAGACGCAGAGGCAGACTCAGAGGCAGTATCAGGAAGAACACCGGAAGAGGCAGTCGATGTAGTACATAAAGTTGTAGGAGGTACAGATGGAGCAGGTAGCGAAGTCAGCGGCCCTTGAAGGGGCTGCGCTATAGTAGTAGGAGCCAACTGAAGAGGAGCTGGCGGCTGTGGAAGAACCTGAGGCACAATAACCGGAGGTTGCACAGCTAAAGGTTGCGGGGGTGCTGTAGCATTCTGCACATAAGGGGGTGGCGAACTCAACAAGTGTGACATTAAAAGATCTTTCTCAAGTTCTTTTGCTGCATCTTGCTGAAGAAGCGGAAAAACTGGATAACATTTATCAGTCACCATTTTACGTTGCCTGTGCAACTGCTCATTTATCTGTTCTTCTTCATCATCTTTAAACTGTATGGCAGCTTGCATTATCGAGATACCGTCTTCCCTCTTATTTCTCTTTGCTAATTTAATTTCCTTCTGTTTGGCTTCCTTACGCCATAGGCGGAAAGAGTCAAACATCGCCGGCTGGGCTTTCTTCTTAAAAAGTTTAACCTCCAGATTATCCAGAATCTCTGTGTCGAAACTACCATATTGGGGCCATTTTAAAACACCATCTTTCCTGGTGTATTGGATCCATACTTAATTATATATTATGGGGCCTATGCCATGTTTCACATATAGTTCATAGGTTGGAGTTCCAATCGGAGGAACCGGACATGAGTCCTCCAATCGGGAATCCCTATTATAACCAAGACAAAACAAATTTCCATGTCTGCTAAGACCAGGCATCTTCGCTCTCCAGTCTAGCTTCAAACTTCAAAGGATTATTGAATATAATAGTCTTGTGAATACACGAATCCCTCGGCTTTGGTACTTGCAAGTTCCAAATCAAAGATCCAAAGGGGATACCAAACTAAGAACCAAACTAAGGACTGGGAGATGCTCCACTTATACTTAACTGAGGTATCAATGACGTCACCAGAAGACTCGTTTATCGTTTCGCTCTTCCAAATCATCAAGGGTCCAAAACAGGGCGATAGTCAGGGCAGCAGTCCTTCGTAGCCGTCGGAAAGCGGGGAACCCCGCAGCAAAGACTTTCGGACCACGTCGACATACAGGGGTCGATGAAGTGGCGGCCTCCCTCCAGAATTTTCACACAAAGCTCCTCACGAACCTCTGGCTTGGACTGGTACCGCTGAAATCGCCCCACGTTGGGCGCCAACTGAAGTACTGGGTTTTTCAGAACCCAGTGGTGCCAGGGAACAAACCCTAAGACTTCGAGTCCTTCCTGTTTCAGACTACAGAAACACAGAGGGGGTCATTCTGACCCTGGCGGTCATTGACCGCCAGGGTCAATGACCACGAGAGCACCGCCAACAGGCTGGCGGTGCTCTCAAGGGCATTCTGACCGCGGCGGTTTGGCCGCGGTCAGAAAGGGAAAACCAGCGGTCTTCCGCCGGTTTTCCGCTGCCCTCAGGAATCCTCCATGGCGGCACAGCTTGCTGCGCCTCCATGGGGATTCCGAAACCCCATACCGCCATCCTGTTCCTGGCGGTTCGCCCGCCAGGAACAGGATGGCGGTATGGGGTGTCGTGGGGCCCCAGGGGGCCCCACAAAGAATTTCAGTGTCTGCTTAGCAGACACTGAAATTCGCGACGGGTGCAACTGCACCCGTCGCACCTTCCCACTCCGCCGGCTCCATTCGGAGCCGGCTTCCTCGTGGGAAGGGGTTTCCCGCTGGGCTGGCGGGCGGCCTTCTGGCAGTCGCCCGCCAGCCCAGTGGGAAACACAGAATCACCGCGGCGGTCTTCAGACCGCGGAGCGGTGTTCTGTCGGGGGAACTCTGGCCGCCCGCCAGAGTTAGAATGACCCCCAGAGTCTTCTTGGTGAAGTCAAAGATCTTGTTTATTGGCTGCAGCCAGTAACAGGTATCCTAGAAGTACAACACGGTGTATATTCTCAGGAGACTGCTGCTCTTGCAAAGCTAACCTTCTCTTTTATACAAAATATTATGGTTTAGGCAAACATTCCTTATTTTACAGTTGACCATTCACATATTTTCACTACAAAGATATAGCAGGGTTATGATGACAAGCCATATTTCAGTTTGTCCAGCCCTCAATCAATTACCCGGCAAGGCTCAGTACTTTCATCAGATATCAACGGACCCCCAATGTAAACAGGCACCTCCTCCTTGTAAAGCAAGTCATAAAGAAAGAAACAGGGACAGGTACGTGTAAGATTAGGCATGGTTTGTGTGTGATGAAAAGGTTTTATGATGTGTTGTGCCTTGATACTAATCTCATTCGGCCACTGGGAAAGAAACTGGCCGAACAGGTTTGGCTTCAGGCAGTGGAGTCAGCTTGCTCAGGTCACAGAGGAGTCAGCGAAGATGTACGTGTCCTTCAGACTCGTTTTCAGCATTATTCATTGACCTATGTGAGGGCAATCACAAAATGGCTGTCGTTTAAATGGAACCTCAGAGTTTCAGGACGGAAACTCTGATATTCGGGTGATTTCGTCACCTGAATATGAATACAATGCTTGTGCATACTATTCTAACCATTCTCGGTCTGCTGATACCAAAATTGTTGTGATACGACGATGTTTATAACACAGGTCCAGAATTTTCAGTACCACAGTAACAGATGTATACAAAAAGAAAGGTTTGGGCCTGGCAAAAGGGTTATTTTGCCAGGCCGGCATGGCCGTGTAAAACTGCACACACATGCTCTGCAATGGCAGGCATGAGACACGGTTAAAGGGCTCCCTAAGTAGGTGGTAAATCTGTGATGTAGGCGCAGAAGTACAATTTAATTTACAGGCCCTGTGCACCTTTGCTGCACTTTACAAGGGACTTCTAAACATGTCCCCTAAACATGGGGATAAGCCAATATTACCATGTTTAGCGGAGAGAACACAAGCACTGTACTGGTTAGCAGTTTTAAAGTCCACAGAGGCCTAATATTAGCAAAAACAGAGTCAGATATGTGAAGGAGGTAGGCACGAAGTTGCGGGGAAGACCACCCTAAGGCTGTCAGATCTAACATCCAGGTTTTCAAATCAAAGATAAAACAAACAACACATTTGCCCTCCTTTGGGACTTTACATATATTACAAAATATGCAGCCAAATATTGTGAAAATGTTCTTTGAACAAAATTAAATTAAAATATTGTATAATTTTTTAGTACTCTCCCTTATGCGTGACACAACATATATTGCATAAAACACTGTAAAATAAATGTAATGCATTTGTTGGATTTTTAGTGGTGGCATTATGAAAACTAGTTTCAGAGAACTTGAAAGTCCGCACAAATCTTTATGATTGGATGTTAGTAGTTTTTTGCTAACCAGGTAAATATGAAGATATATGACTGTTATGTTAGGACACAACATTGTCATTGTCCAAGGTAATGGCGATAAAACTAACAGCATGCATGATTCTTGGTCATATCATTTTATAGCCACTGATCCAAAAATGGCAGTGCTGCCGTGCGTCATTTCAGAAACGCAGGGATGCACTGTGTTTATGAAAATACAGCACACCCCTGTGTTTCCTCTAGCACTGGCACTGAAATTAGCTGTAGTGCAAGGGGGCCTGCGTTGCAGGGAATCATTGTTTATGTGCAGGAACATGTCTGTTCCTCCACATAAACAATCAATAATGTTTTTTTGTTACTTCTAGTGTGCTACAGAATGCAGCACACATAGAAGTAGTAAATCATCATTATTTAATGACTCTTTATGTGCAGGAAGGGACATCTTCCTGCACATAAACAACCAGTGATGGTGTTTTTCTCTTTTTATGTGTGCTGCAGAATGCAACACACATAGAAAAAGCAAACACTAGGAGAAAAAAAAGCATTTCTCCTTGTTGCACATTGCTAATGCCACCCCTGGGGTTGCGTTAGTTTGTGGCTCTGCTTCAGGTTTATGATTTCTTGTAAATCAAGGGCAGCGTAAAAATGTAATGGGTGTTGATTTGAAACACCCGCAGCAACATCCATTGCACGCCCCTTTCACGGTTAGTGATGCGTGGAATGGGCCTATTTACAAGACAGCGTTAAAGCACAAAAAGTGGCTTGTAAGTATGGCGCAGGGCATTGTGCCACCGGAGCATCGCTAACAGTGATGCTCCGGTGGCTCAAGGACCTCATAAATGAGGCCCTAAATGTTTTAGTTATTAATGGATTTACTTTGATATAAAAAGGTCTCTACAAAGGTTAACGCCTTGTGGTCTGCCAGGGACATTATTTTGACATGGTCTAGCTTCAGCAAGGTTGTGGATGACATTATTTTGCTTTTCTTATGTTGAAATACATAGGAAGCAGTGGAATTTTTGTATTTAGCCCAAACCTTATTGCTTTTGCTTGCCAATTATTTATTTATATATATTACATTTACTCTCCCCTATGGTGCTGCTGTGCATTTAATTTTCAAACTCCGAATGCATCCACTTGCTAGAGTGTAACTGTATATAGTTCCCAGTATCTGCCACAGCTATTTATTTGGGATAGAGCAGATATTTATTATTTTCATTATCACATTCAATACCTCAAAATACTATTCAGTACCAACGCAAACACTTCTCTCGTTGGACTTATTTTCCTTTCTTGACTTGTGAAAACCCAAGCAATAATTCACATCTCTCTGGGTCTCCGAAATAAGCCTTTTATGTGCACATGGTAGGCATTCCCCCATTACCCAGCAGGATTCAAACGTACTGGCAGGCAGTCATTAGCTATTCTTTAAAGCCTGGAGGTTTAACGTTGCTCTCTGTAGTCAGTATATTTTAAAAAATATCCTTCTGTGGTATTATCTCTAGAAATAATCAAAGTACACTAACAATTTAGTAAGCATGATTCTTATTCAAAACATAAGTGCATTGTCAGTTTGTCAATATTTAAGTGTGCCAAATTCCATGTTATGATTGCTTCCACTAAAGCAAACTTAAATTAAGCGAACTAAAGTGCTGAATCCTTGATGGGAATAAATATTTCTTCATGATTATAGCAAATGATGAAAATCCCGTCATATTGCACAATGTTTTCTTAAAAACAATGCAACTTGCAATTCTGATTGTCTTTTCACATCTATGTTCTGTTTTAGACAATCGTGTTAGACGTTTGAACAACAACATCCCTAGTCTGTTGGATTCCATTTGAAATGCAATGGGTCTCGCGTTTGCTCCATTTAGAGCTATTAGGTTGTAAGTTCCTAACTGGACTTTTCTTGCCACATAAATTTAAAATCAAAAGTAAAACAGTTGACACAAGAAAGCCGGTTCAAAGCTCTAGGCCGCCCTGAGCATGAGCGCGAAGGAGAGACACTAAAAGGAAAAGAAGTTTGCTTGCAGTCAAATGTATCAGCAAACGTGCAATTATCCATGTAACAGGGTCGACGGCCAAGGCTGTAACAAAACTGCCCCAAACTTAAAGCATTTACCAATGATAACAAAGGGCCATATTTATACTTTTTGACGCAAAACTGCGATAACGCAGTTTTGCGTCAAAAAAAATTGCGCCATCTAACGGCATTTTGAAGCGCCATGCGGGCGTCAAATTTATACTTTGACGTACGGCGGCGCAACCAACAGGTGGGAGTCATTATTTCGTGACGCACACAGCGTCGGTCTGTCGTAAAGGAAACCAACGTAAATGCGACGCACATCACTGTGGGTCGATTTACGACAGCGCAATTGTGAAAACGCTGGTTTTTTTCACGCTATTGCGTTACATTTTTGCACGAAAACTGCCCTTTCAGCAGAGGAGAGCCAAAATGGATCCCAGATGCCCCAACAGACCCCAGGAGGATGAGAGCAGACCAGGAACCAGCCAGGAGGATCCATACAGGAACCAGGACATTTTTTTAAAAAAAAGAAAGTGTCGCTTCAGTGAAGAGGAGCAGGAAATCCTGGTGAAAGAGGTGACGGAACACCAGCCCCAACTTTTCATCCCCTCAAAATTGCCACTCAGTAGGAGAGAGGCCATCTGGAAACAAATAGTGGACAAGATCAACAGTGTGGCTGAAGAACGCCGCACAGTCACTGAGTGTAAGAAACGCTGGCATGACTGCAAACGTAGGACAAATGAGCAAATGGCCAGAAACAGGAAGGCAGCAAAGCAGACTGGAGGGGGGAGTCCAGCACAACAGGAGGCCCTGGACCACATGGAGGAGATGGTCGCAGCCGTCATCCCGGAGGAGATCGTCACAGGGATTCAAGGACTGGACAGCGCAGACTACCACGACACAACGCACATGCAGGGTAAGTCGCATGGGGAATTCAAATGCAATAATGGGGACTGTAAGCGGGGGGGGGATACCTACTACACAATGCATGTAAGTTAGCACATATATGAAGTGGCATGGGTAAAGGGGCACGGCAGGGGGGCATGCCCAGTACTGACCGAAGCTGGGGCACGACAAAATACAGCAACAACAACAGTCCCATGGGTACATCCTGTAATTACAACAAGAGAGCCAAGGGAAAGCAGTGACAGGTGGGAAGGCCACTACCTGAAATCCACATCCAGGCACTGGTAGTGCAAAATCTAATCTACATCAACTAGGTCCCTATCTGTAATGCAGTAGCAAAAACAACAACTGCAATGTAACTGCCACAACAGTTGACAATAACACCTCTCATCTCTGTGCAGCTATAGTACCAAATGGAAGGAACCCCCCCCTGGAACATACATACCTAAATTAGGGGGTGAGGATGACATCCGCAACTACTCCTAGAAATAAGACAAAGGTACCAGTACACTCAAATGCCGAATGTCCATACCTGACACATACATAACCCTAAGTAACCAGCAATAGGAGCCACACAGCACTAACGACACACACATGCTGCATACGTCAGGGTCCCTCACGTGCCTGGCTAACAAGGCTACATCACTAATGTCATACTGCTCAGACAACAACATTGAGGAGGGGACACAGGCAACTGGTCACTGAAACACACCTGCACAGTCTGACAAACAAATAGGACATTCATACGATAAACAGGCCAATCCAGTAAGACACACATGACCCAACATCATCTTCAAACATCAGCAATGTTTACATCCCTACCACATCCTAACATTGACATGCAATAAGGTAATGCCACGTAACATGTACAGTTCATGCAATGTGAATAAAAAGTGTATGGGGCAGGGCAGTCACAACACGCACAGTCAGTCAAAGTGTATTGTGGCAAGTGAAACGTATACATTGCGCATTAGCTTCAGGCTTTAGGCCTTTGTGCATCTTACCCTGAATGTACTTATACTCATTTGATCACATCTAAGAGCCTCAGAGCACTTTGCACTAAATGATTCTCATTGCCCTTCCTATCAGTTAACATAGCAAATAGCCAGTCTTAAGGTGTGGTCAATTAGTCAAATCACACTGTTTTGCATACTTCTGCACTGGAGTTTGCCAGAACATATTCACTCTGTGCCCCAGTCAAGGATACAGTCTGGTATGTTGCTGATAGATGTGGTAGGGGTTAAGGTTTGGCATTCCTGCGTAGGGAAACTTTGTCATCACCATGACATATGACTTTTAAAATCACTTCCTTGTCCCAAGACACGCAAGAGGGAGTTTCCAAATAGAAAATCACAACTAGATGCTGCCTGCCTTGCTGCTGATGCACAACCAGATCACAGCCCATTCCTCTGATATGAGGGATGATGTCTCCCCTGTGATTCAGACAGGCAAGCTCCAAACTTAACATGCTGTGCTATACATAGAACAAGCAGAGGGAGAGTAGAAACTGTTAGGCACCATGATAGCTGTGTACTAATGTATTACTCTCCTGCGGACTATTTCAATTCTAACAGTGTGTATTGTTTGGGTTATTGGGGCTCACACCTAAATTTCTACAAGTCAGTTGTACAATGAAACTTCATATTAAACAAATACTGTCTTTGTCCTTTGTGTATGGGAACATACCGGAAAATACATAATTGTGTAGGATCTGAGTGACCACGACTTCCCTGAGAAGTTCCAAATATGTCATGCGCTCGGATGTCTAAACCTTCCTTTGATGTGGGAGACCAGAGGCACTGCTAGTTAGTCTGAGCAAAATGAAATATCTGGGTGACAGAGTTATTTACAAGTGGGTCAGACTTAGTCCCCCACACCATTAGCTATCCTGCTGCTTAGAAAGCCAAGAATAACATGTAGGATAATGAGAGCACACCCAACAAAATGTCCCTCCATAACAATAGTTAAACACTGAGGGAGGAGTAGGACAAAAAAAGCCTATTCCTAAATTATTACAAAGCAACACCTAGAGGCGACCTGGCAAACATGTCTGATAGCTCCATATCATACATGTGACACACAGGTGGGCCATAGGCCTTCAACAATGCCCTATGACGGACAGCAGATACCAAGACAAACACAGAGTACAAAGTTAAGGCATCCAAAGGCTTGTATCTTAGTGCAAAATTGTCACAACACAGACACACTAATTGTACCCTGTTTCATTGCAGAGGAACACGGATCTCCTGCCGATCTGCCTGTCCATGAGTTCCCTGATGACATGGATGACGAGACCATTAACCTTCCACCAGAGACCATTCAAATGGTCCTTGAAAGCCTCCAAACCCCACCTTCAGTCACAAGGAGGAGCACAGAAGAAGCAGCCACCACAGGAGAACCACCCGCCACCCCAATTGTAAGACCTGCCAGCTCCAACACAGCTGAGGACTCTGACGACACTGGCACCAGCTTTGAAAGAACAGTCGTTGGGGTCCAGCGGGAGCTGGCCAAGGAGGTGCGGGTGGGGATGCAAACTATGGCAGCCAGCCTTGAGGGGGTGAGTTCGTGCATGTTGTCAACTGCAGATCAGGCAGCTGCAATGCAAGCCCGAACATCGCTCTTGGAGGAACTTTTAAAAACACAGAAGGAAATCTGCACAGCTGTCATCCAGTTGACACAACAACTCCAACTGCAAGCCAGTCAACGTGTGCACGAATGCAACTTAGAACCCCTCAGGGCCGACCTGGCTGCCTACCATCGTGATGTGGCTGCCATTCTGAAAAACCAGCAGGCCCTCCTTGCTGCAGTACTGCCCTTCATTACTCGACAGGGAGCAGACCCCGGGATGTCTGCCTCCATGTCTTCTAACACTGAGGTGTGTGTTGCCCCTTCACAACCAACAACCACAAGGACACACCAGGCAACACACACATCAGAAGAAGAAGACATGGAACAGATTACATTCACACGCAAGAGTACCCGGAAGCCCTAGTCCCTGCACCATGACCTACTCTGACCAAGGTCCTACGTTTTGACACATGCCAGTCTCACTACAACTACACTCAATGACTGTTCGGCAATCCACTGTATGACTTGTCCCTATTGCCAGTGAATGTCTCTCTCCTATTATTTGGCAATTCCTGTTCCTCTGCACTGTCTGTGACATCACCCCAGCATGTCAGAAGCATCATCCACACCCCGTCTGTAGGATCACCATGTAAGAATGCACCAGAACGGACTCAGCTAACATTGTGAATGGACATTTTGCACTACACCACCTATAAATAAATATCACTTGCACACCTATTGTGTCTCTGTGTTATTTCACACTTCAAATGTGCAGTACATAACTCCAAAGTGGCTGTGTGGCAACCATGTAGATTCTCTATACTACTGTCCTGATTTCATGTATACTGAAACATCTGTGCATCGGCCAGGATTGCATCACAGCCTTACTATAGTGAGGAAAATAACTGATGAAGGGACTAAGCACACACAATCATGCTGTGTTGGGCAGAATGATGCACCATCTATAGCTATTCTAGACAACTAATGGTGGCTGAGAAATGTAGGCACCATGCAATACTAAAATTAGAATTAATGCTGTAAAATGTAAGGAATCATAAACAAATTACACTGCATCAATCACCCTTACAGCGTATACTTCCATGAAGGAAATTAATGCTGAATCAGTACACACATGATGTAGGTCAGCAATGACAGCAACAAGACAAGAGTGTGAACAAATCCTAATCTACAAAGATCTCCCTGAACTTCACACTGCTGTCCGACCTATCTATTTACCTACAATAACAAGTCTGGAAGCACCCTTTGTGAAGTAGGATACATGCCAACCCAAAACCTTGATGATCAATGCACACTACCAATGGTGGGTCTCCCACATGGTGGATACTTACCAAGTTAGCACACAGGTAGCTGGCATGTTAAACCTCAATAGCCTGGGGATAGCGAGCATAGGACACAAATGTCATACTAAAACATTCTGCTACATTGATGTCAAGGCCAGGATAATGTAGCACCTAACGCATCATGTAAAGGGTTAACTAAATTTTTATTTCAAAGAAGTAATAAAAGAGGCAACTAAGGGAAAGGTAAACCTACACTAATCTAACCTGACTACTACTAACCCACAACTGTTCCTAACTAACCTAAGCTAAACTTACTCTACACATGTAACGAAACGATCTAAACATCAACCCCCCACCCACCATTATGAGACAAGACACATGCAGGACAACACTTACTAACCTACACACATACTATACTATCCTATACAAACATATATTTGTTTGTTTTTTTTTTTGGTTTTTTTTTTGTTTTTTGTTTTTGTTTTTATTTAAACAGGAATCCCAACATTGCCCCCCACCCACCCACCCACACAAAAATAGAAGATAGAAAGAATAAGGACCCCCCACCCTCTTACCTAACACTAACTAAGCTAATTACCTACACTTATCCTATAACTAACCCCCCAAACCCAACTAACAGTATAAAATAGGAAAGAGGTGAGAGGGGAGGGGTAAAAGATCAGGAGGGCAAACGTACTACAGATTTGCCCTCTGTAGTGTGCGCCTGATGGAGCGCACCTTCTTTTTGACCTCATTCATGTCCTCCATCAGGTTGTCCACCTTTCTAATCAACTTGTCCAATTTCCGGGACAATGCCTGGAAGGCCACTGGGTCGATAGGAGGCTCAGTGCTGGTTTGCGTGCCGGTGGAGGTGGATGTTGTGGCAGGAGTTGTGTGGCCACGGGACAGTCCTGCTCCCACCACACGGCTGGGTCCAGGTCTGGAGGAAGATGCTTGATCCGTTGCTGGGTCCACTTGGGCAGACCTGGTGGATGTGGTGTCGGTGGTTGTTGGTGGCACCGTTGGGGGAGCCTGTGGTGTGGCCCACCACGCGCCGGAGGCCCGATCTGAATGGTACTTGCGGGCCATCCTCCGATACCCACACTGCACCTGCAGGATGTGCCTGTATCTCATCGCACGGCGCTCAAAATGGTTGCGATCAGCGGCACTCAGGTTTGCAGCTGTGAAGAGAAAAGGCAAATATTTAGCTTTGGATTTCCAGTGGGTGGAATACCACAATGGGTCATTTGTCCATTAATACAAATGTATTGGTTGCAGCAATTGTTACAACATAGTTCACGGAAAGGCTCAGAGGAAGTACATGTGAAGCATGCATACATAAGGGCATATCACACCTAGCATATCCATGTCTCTACATGATGTATGACATCACCCTAAACTACTCATCCAAATCATACCTAAGGCATTTGACATTATGGCACCACCTCTTCCGCATACTGACTTCACTACATATGTCATTCTATGTGATAACAATCACACTCCTCACTCAATGGCATTTGGAATTAGTTGTGTGCTAAGATTGAACCCCTGGCCCAGAATCATATGTCCACACTAGGGGCCAGATGTAGGAATTTGGAAAATGCAACTAGCAATTTGCAATGCAGAACGGTGTCTCTGACACCGTCTGCGAGTCGCTATGGGGTCCCTAAGACCCACCTCATGAACATCAATGATGTGCGTTCCAAGTTGCGCCACCTTAGCGACTATGGGCACTCACGGGGATGGAGGCCTGCTGGGAACAGCAGACCTCCATGGACGTGACTGCTTTTAAATAAAGCAGGTTATTTTTCCCCAAGTGTAGGCCGTTTACCTGAAAGGAAAATGAGCTGCAATTAGTTAAAAATCACAACAAATTCAATCTTGGATCATTTCACGGTAATTGGTGGTCCCTTAGACCACTGGCTGTTTTGTGCAGGATTATTTTGGTCCACTCACAAAGGTGAAGGGTTACAATGGGGACCCCTTCCAGTTAGCAAGTGGGTTACCATCCACTTCAAGTGGATGATAACAGCGACTCACTTTGCAACCACGTACTCGGTTGCAAATGGGATTGCCTACCACTGTGAGTTGCAAGTAGGTCTGTTAAACCCCTTAATATTTAGCAATTTGAAAAGCATTTTGCTAATATGTTCATGACCACCAATAACAATTTGGAATCGGAAACAGACGTTTGCAACTCACAAACAGAAATTTATGCCATTTGCAACGTGTAGACATTTTGCTACATGTGGCCCTAGGTACTCACTCAAGTCACAAAAGGTGTCAAGTACGTGTAACATACTGGTTGCTACAGTCCTAGGTACCCTGTTTCACAGTAACATCCCAGTCTTTGTGGGTGGTGTGGGAAGAACAACCAACAATCCCATGTTCAATGCACACCCAGGAGTGTTTAGAAAGTTTCACAAGTATGTGCCTTCACACACCACACCTATGAAGGGCTAACAACACGTTGTAGTCAGCCAAACATTGTCACATCCCAGGTCCACACATGTCAAAATGATATGACTTAGGCCAACATGACATACTATCAGTGAGGCATGTTTTACAACACACACAGAGGAGGTAGAACACCCATTCTGATGATTCCACAGAACACCTAGGCCATTGCACTCAAGTCACACACACTTCTAGTTCACCTTGTGGAAGTACATGCCCCCAGAAGATCCGACCTACAGTGTACACAGTCCATCCTCAACTAGGAAGAAGCACTTGTCATCAAAGCCATGTGCCTAAGCTATCTGGGAGAATGTCAGTCTGATATGCAGACTCAGTTCATGGCAAGTCCCTGACCAAGTCAAACATTGACCAGTGTATTCCAAATGAGTCATACCATTCCCCATTGCCGCACAACTGGAATGACCTACAGCCCCTCAAACTGAGAGATGGCTAGGTATTGCTTTACAGAAACAGAAGTCCTATTTGATATCACACTAAAACAACAATGCCAATGAACGGCGAGCGCATCAAATCATGAATTCTCTTGAACACACAGTAATCCATCATGCTTCTTTACCAAACAATGAAAATGGCACTCAGGCGACACTCACTTTAGGTATCGGGTTCGTCAAAATGTGCCACCTCTCCCACGGTGTACGGGGCTGGTCCACCTGTAAAGCATGAAAGGAAGAATATACTCAGACTGGGTGAACTGACAAATAATTTAAGTTACAATGACACTGTGTGAATATGACATGGTAATGATAGACTTTCAGACATGCTCATACTGCATGGATGACTTTGTATTCAACATTATCATTGGATGAGTCTCCTGCTACAGTGACACACCCTACTACACACATGCAGTGGCCAGGACAGTCATGTGTTGGCCAAGTTAATCCTCCATTAGTATGCCCCACCAATAATGTTATCCATACATCTCAGCATGTGCATCCCAGAGAGACATTCCAAAACTGGTTCCATGAGGACTGCATGACCCCTCACAATCAAACAGGCTAGGTGGACATGTTCAACACACAGCAACCACACACACATGTGACATATGTGTGGACAACATAACTAACTTCATGTGACGTGAAGCCAACACACATGTATAGCATCATCATGGGTATCTAATTTTCTGTCTAGCTATGGCGTCTACATATGTAGGTATGTTGTTTCAACATGACTTACTCACTGGCCATTATGACCAGTAGAGTACAAATAGAGCCGCTCACGTGTTGCTTTTCTGACACAAATGCAACACTACATTACATACAGCTACAGGCATCTGGTATGTGTTGCAAAAATGAGCCATCGGACTGGTAGCATTGGTCTTCATACACATTCTGCAACAAATACACATTAGGGCACATATGTACACCTTTGTAGCGCATCATTTGCATCATTTAGTTACGCAGAGAGGGGGCTACTTAGCAAAATACAGTTAGAAGTTGCAATTTTCTGCTGTTCTTGCATGAAAATGTTTTGCAAAAATGGGGATATATGTGTATAACCATGGGCCTAGGTTTACCTAGCATTACACACAGTCTGCTACTTATTTAGCAGATTGGGTAACAATCATCACATGTTCCCACACAGATTTCTAATTTTCCCATGTAATTGATTTGTACTCACAAACATGGCCACCAATCCGGAGTCCCAGGTGGTCCAGCAGGTCCTGTTCCCTGGTGATCAGATCTGCCCAGCGGTGCTTGAGTTGATGGACATTTCGCATGCTCCCGTAGACCCGGACCACGTGATGGCGCACCTTCTCCCACCGGATTTTCCTAGCCTCCGTGTGATACCCCTGTATCACACGGCCCCCAGCCTCCAGCATCAGTGGGAGGAAATGGCTAACTAGCCATATGAATCCCCCCAATTCATCTTCACCCATCCTGGACAGGCGAGGCCTACCTGACATATTTAGAGCTCTAAAAATGGACAAATGAAATATGAAAGTAAAAGTGGGAAATGGGGAAAGGTAGAGGTGTGAAAGAAAAAGAAAAAGTAGAAAAATAGCCCAACTAACCCCCCAAACTATGCTACCCACAACAGACTCCCACAGACAATACAAACTATCACAGGAATAGACAAAACAAGACTAAACAGACAGAGACAATGTTATACAACAAGAATAGATTGACAAAAAGACAAAATACAAGGGACACAGGACACAAAAGCAGTAAAACACAGGACAACACCTTTCACACAACCACACAGTCTAGATAAATCTGAGACTGCAAAGTGAAAGTGAAAGTTAACTCCCAGTACAGATTTGGTAAACAGGATATCCTATTACATCACTTCCTGCATAAAATTGCCGACGTTTTTATTTTCCCGTTATGCGTCATATTTTCACGCATACACAATTGTGCGTAATTTTTTTTTGACGCATTACATTGCACATGATGCCGAGTCAAAAAATATGATATGAATATTAATATTTTTTATTTTACATGAGATGACCAACATATTGTCCATGTAGCGTCAATTTTACCACGCATACATCATGGCTGTCATTTTTTTTCCACGTACAGTAGTGCACATGATGCGGAGTCAAAAAATATGATATGAATATTATTATTTTTTATTGTATATGAGATGACCAACATATTGTCCATGTAGCGTCAATTTTACCACGCATACATCATGGCCGTCATTTTTTTTCCACGTACGGTAGTGCACATGATGCGGAGTCAAAAAATATGATATGAATATTATTTTTTATTGTACATGAGATGACCAACATATTGTCCATGTAGCGTCAATTTTACCACGCATACATCATGGGCGTCATTTTTTTTCCACGTGCAGTAGTGCACATGATGCGGAGTCAAAAAATATGATATGAATATTAATATTTTTTAATATACATGAGATGACCAACATATTGTCCATGTAGCGTCAATTTTACCACGCATACATCATGGGCGTCATTTTTTTTCCACGTACAGTAGTGCACATGATGCGGAGTCAAAAAATATGATATGAATATTAATATTTTTTAATGTACATGAGATGACCAACATATTGTCCATGTAGCGTCAATTTTACCACGCATACATCATGGGCGTAGTTTTTTTTCCACGTACAGTAGTGCACATGATGCAGAGTCCAAAAAATTGATGATGTAAATTATACTTTGAAGGCAAAATATTAAGACACTTTTGGATACATTCGTATTTGACTCTGCATTGTGTGCACTCATGTACGTGAACAAATTATGACCCCATGCTGTATGCGTAGAATATGGAGCAAATTTTTCCTTATGTCTTCATGTTTTTACCTTTGGAAAGGTGATTTGTCATGGTCAAACGGTGCGATGTGATACACATTTGTGTTTGGATATGACACATGTCCGTTGTTTTATGTATAGAAGGCATTCACACTGTAATGTTTTGGATACGTTAACTAATGTATTGACCATATTTGTCAACATATTTGGGTTAATTGCTGATGGCTATTTTGAAATGATGGATGGGATACCATGATGTATTCCTTCTCCAAAATGTGTCCACAATTAGGATGGTGATGCTTTTATCTGTAGTCCTAACAGGGAGTGGAAGAGTCGCTTACAGTTTTTATGGGGCTAACCATGTCCCATTATGATTTTGTGTTTCAGATTTGTGTTGGACTTATGACATGTAGGCCACACATGTGCCTTATGCATGTGTTTAGTTCACAAGTACATGATTCTTGTATGTTTTGGGGGCGGTAGAGGTGGACTTAGGCCCCCAGCACCCTAGGATTTGACCATCCAGAATAGCTACTGTATCCATGGAGTATATTTATTATATCATGGCAAACCTGCAACAGCAGGCTAATGTAAGGCCATATGGTATGAATGACTGTTGACCATTCATTCATCTCATTAGCCCATTTGACGTTTGCAGTAATGATGAATTGGAGCAAACTTGCATACCATTTTCAAATGACTATGTTTGCAAGACTCTCAGCGTTCCAGATGTGATAATGAGAATAATTTTGTTGTTGTCTGTGTCCCTTTCTGCATAAACTGGTTTAGTGGCATGTTACAATCTTCCTGCTAGGTTCAAACTGGGACACAACTGTGATGGTCTACTTTCAAATATTAGGTTGATTGTATGACATATGTGTACATGTGTGTGGGAATGTGGATCCACTATCACCTGTCTGGGTGTATGTTGTCACTGTGACTTCAAGGTCTCCTCCTGAGTTAGTGGCAGCTGATGTTGTACCAATTGGGTATTGCTCATATCACACACTTGAGAGAAGCCATTGATGACATGGTCACGTACACATGGATGGTCCCACCCTGTCTCTGAACACGTGTGATGTGACTTTCAAATGATCTCCAATTTTGGGCTGGATGAGAGACTGTTTCAGTTGTTTGGATCCGGCATGTGTAATTGCCACATTTGTACTCCTGTTGTGCTCTGTGTATGGTAATGTATCCTGTCACATCCTACCCTCTGTGCATACATTTGTGATGTTTTTTTTTGGTGTGATGAATGTTATAGCATTCTTGCTCAATGAGACGACATTCATCTTCAGCAATTTCAAAATAAAGGTGGTCAGAAATGAATAGGCCAAAGCATGATGTGGTGTCTCTTATCTGTGTTTATTTACAAGTGTGGAATACAAGTGATTATAATAAATTATGAAAAAAATTTATTGACAATCTGTTGGCGCCTACGCACTCCTGCTGCCGTGTTAGGTTGTTCCCCCTCCTGTTACAGGCCAGCATCCTCCTCTTCGTCATCCTCAGGCATGTCTGGGTCCGGTTCAAGGAGGGGAATGTTCCTTTTTACACAAATATTATGTAATATGGCACAAGTGAGTATGATCTTACAGACCATCTCTGGGGAATAGACCATCTCTGCCAGTGATGTCAAGGCAGCTCCACAATGCTGCGTGTCCTCTTGTGGGCGTCATTGTATGCCCGCTCAGCAGCAGTATTTGGGTTCCCATATGGTGTCATTATCCAAGGCTGGATGCCATACCCCTGATCAGCTGAAAGAGAAACACAAAATGGTATCAATTAGATGTAGGAGGCACTGTTGTACGTATCTTTGATGGCAGTAGTTGTGTTGCGTTGTCTGTGACTATTTTGTGTACTAATGTGACAACCTATGGTTGTTGGTGAAAACTTTGCCATTGTTTTTTTTCCTTGGCTGAGCAAGTGTTTGTTGGCTAACTGTTTGTCAGCAGGATGTATTGGTTTCTCCAGTACAGTGTGCCCTCCCTTGCATTGTGACTTGTGATACAGGTGTCCGTGTGTCCTCACTGGGGGTGTGATGATAGTTCCATGCAGAGTTGAAACATGAAAGTGTATTAGAAACGTTCATGTGAACATACCCAGGCCATCCCATCCCTTTAAACTTATGCATTGTATTAGTGTACAGGTTATTGTGAGCCTTCAAATTTGCAAGGTGACATTTAGGCAACCACAGTCATTAATGTCTTCACACTAAGCTGTAGAGTATATTCCAATGTGTGAGAGGTTCAATGGTGACTTGTGAAACATGGCTAGTGATGTGAGTACCTCAGTGTGTTCCTGTCTAGGTGTTGCTATTGTGGTGTATGTGTTGTTTATCCTAGAGGGTTTCTGGGCAGTGTGTATATGAGCTTGTTTTTTGTCCTTACCAACAAGTAGTCCATTGCCATACCGTCCATCCTGGAAGTGTTGGTTGATGGTGGAGTGACGGAAGATGAATGCGTCTTCTACACTCCCAGGATATTTAGCCACAATGTTGCTGATCAGTCCTTGGTGATCGACTATGGCCTGCATGTTGATTGAATGTGTGTGCTTCCTGTTGCGGTAGAGGTGTTCACTCGCAGCAGGTGGCACAAGGCGTACGTGTGTGCAGTCGATTGCACCAAGGACGTGCGGAAAGCCACTGATGGCGTAGAACCCCTGTTTAGTTTCCTGCTGCTTCTGCACTGTGTTAGGGAAGCAGATGTGGCGGGGTGTCAGGCGAATTATGGCATCCAGTACTTTGGGTAAAAAGGCGGAGAATGAGGGTTGTGATATTCCACCAACCAGGGCACCAGTTGTCTGAAAGGAGCCACTTGCCAGCAGGTGAAGTACGGCAAGCAGCTTTGTTTCTGTTGGGATAGTGCGTGGAGTCACTAAAGTGGGGGCCAATTGCTGTTCAATAGTTGTCAGCAGCTGCTGAATGGCCTGCCAGTTCAACCGGTACCTCTGGATGATGTCCCGTTCCCTGAGGCCATGCAGGGTTGTTCTTGGGCGGAATATCCTCTCCTGCCTTCTGCGCTGTCTTTGGGGTCCCTGCTGTTGTTGTTGTAGCTGCTGTTGTTGCTGCAGGGCTCTGCGTCTACGTGCACGCTGAAGAAAAAGCACCTCCATGTCTCCCTGTTGCTGCTCTGCTTCTCTGCTGCTCTGTTGTTTGTTCTGTGTGTTCTGATTAAGTACAGGTGTGTTTGCCCCATTTTAACGCCTGCCCTGACCCAGGCGTAAAAATTTCACGATATTCGTGCTTTGCGCCATTTATTTGCGCCACCTGCCGCGCGGGAGTGATTTTTGCCCTGAAGCATAAATACGACGCAACGCTGTGTGCGTCGGTTTTTGGACGGGAACGCCTACCCTGCATGTCATTAACGCAGGGCGGGGTGCCGCTTCCAAAAACTGGCGCACATAGCGCCATTTTCCTTGTGCGCCGGCTCGGGCGTCAGGGTTTAAATATGGGGCAACGTTTGCGCTGAAAGTGCGTCAAAATTTTTGGAGCACATTCGGCGCAAACGGAGTATAAATATGCCCCAAAGTATTTTAAAAATGCAAGCCAATGAACCAGTGATAGTGAAGGGGTGTGGTGGGTATGGTTAAAAGCCCACAGATAGATTACAGCAGGCCAGAGTGCTTGCGCTCTCGACCTAAAAATGTGGACAGTCCTATAGTTCAAGGAGACAACCTCCTTATGTGAGCTTCTTTGCAACTATCAGTTGTGCTGATTTTGACAACAATAATTCCCAGTCCCTAATTATAACTTGAAACTGTGTGTCATTAATTTGTTAAGAATATGATATGCATACAGTTTATTATACAAAACATCACAATAAAAACTCTTGTGAGTTCCTTCATGAGGGAATTTAGGTGCATATTTACAAGCCTCTTGTGCCCATTTAATGCAACCGTAGCATTATTTTTTTTTTACAGTATGGTGGGGCTAACCAGTTCCCCACCCTGCGCCATATTTACAAAGTGGCGAAATGGTATCATTGAGCCACTTAGTAAAGCCTTGCGCCACATTATACCTGCGCCAGGTATTATGTATTCAAGGGGGGAGTTCCCCCACAGGGAGGCCCAGAAAAATGGCGCAGTGAAAATTACAAGATTCCGCTGCACTGTTCTAGTGTAAATTTTTAATGCCTGCTGAGAGCAGTCATTAAAGTGACACTAGGCTATTTTCAATGGGCCTCACAGAGCTTTGCTGGAATAGTGTCAATATTTTTGGTGCTAGTCCAGCAAAGTGCCACAATAGCATCTAAAATGTTGATGCTATTGTGCTAACATGCACCATGGTGTACTGTATTGTAAATACAGTGCTGCTATGGTGTTGTTAGGGGGCGCAGAGTGGCGCAAGGAAACTGGTGCATCAGAGTCAATGTGCCAGTTATTTGTAAATATGCCTATTAGTTTTTTGTTTAGGAACCATGACTACAGTTGGGCAGCAGATGTAAAATGGCATGTTAAGGGTATTCATTTGCATCAAAATTTCTAATGAAACTGGTCCAAAATCCTATGTTTTTTTAAAGAGATATTTAAGTATCCCTCTAAATGCAAGGAAAGAGTACAAGGCTTTTGGTGCTTGTAGACTATATTCATGCCAAAATATGTTAAGGGAAGGGTGGGATGGGCAGATGTAATGGTGTTCATACTGAAGTTGCTTATGTCAGTCATGCAGCAGGATGGAAGTTGATGGCCTTCACCAGGATCACATGGAATGTTGTGTATCGTCCAACTGGCTGTGCAATTCAATATCCTGCACCATCTGCCCATGGTGTTCATGTTTAGAAACCACTATCAAGGATTCATTTGAGCGACTGTGTGATAAACTGTAGATTGTTAGGGCTCATGATTGAAGGAAGGATTGAATGCTTGGTAACTCCATCAAAAATCACAAGAAAGTAGTAAATGTACTCTAGCCCCTCATGGAGTGTACCACACACATGACCAATCACAGATACTGCAAAACACTTAAAAATAATGGATGCAGGACTTAATATAATATATTCTTGTAGGAAATAATGTTAAAATTACCTAATAGTTTAGACTTTTAAACTATGTGTATATACATATTTGAAAGGTGAAAACAAGGATATATTAACTGAAATATTATCAAATGAGCAAAGACATCAATTACCCTAACTAACCATTATATGAAGTCAGGTCATTAACAGGATGATACGTATTAGACTGCAATTGATAAACCCTGGACAGGTACCAACATGTCTATCCGACTATGATTGAACAATAACATAGTACACCAACCAACCAAATAGTAAGATCTTTCATCATAACATTCAAACAGAAACATGATGTAACTCCACACGATTGGTCTAGTCTTACTTCCCAACCCTGTTTAGACACATTGGAGAACCACAATAAACTCCATGAAATTTGGTTTACAAGAACACAAGTGTATGACCTGCCAGAACATGGATTGAAAGTTCATGAATTGAGGAAGCCTGTAAAGGGTGAGGTGAATAAGCCCTTTCTATTGTAACTACTAACTGACCATCTAGTAAGATTAGGAAAAATGCTAGATGGCACTACTCCAATAGATAAACACATAGATTTACTATTATCAAAGAAACTATGACATTTCAAGATGGCCTCCACATTCACTTTGTGAGGCTCACTCTAGATGCAAAGTAGGGACTAGATACGTCATCACGCACATCATTGTTGGCCTGTGTTTAACTCCATTATGTACAGAAGTGAAACACCAAACCTGTTTCAGAGGTAAGGAGCAGGCAGCTTCCAAGCCTTGAAAAAGGAAGTCACAGAGGGGCAGGGGTTTGTTTGAATGTTTGAGATTGAAGCATCTCTTTTTTCACTGATAAGGTCCCAGTTTCAATTAAATATTTATAGCAAAAATGAGAGCCAAATGTTGCCAAGGGGTTTGTTTTTGATCAAACCACTGATACTCACTGAGATAGATAAAAATGTCTTTAAAGCACGTGCAATGTATCAAATGTGTGATAGAGTTACACAGACACACTGAGAGTAAATACAATCAAGATTGTGCACACATGGAAAGAAATATGTTGATCTTTCCCTGAGTTATCATCAAGCTGGATAACCAGTTTGTATTAAGTATGGATCAGTGCGTGACTAGAGGGAGATGCCCACTCTCATTCCCCGTGTTGAGATTGAATGGCTCAACACATGGATATTTAACCTTTTTGAGGATATTTGACTCAACATTAGAATTTAAATCTCTTCTGTAGACACTAAACACCCCTAACACCATGTGTGCTGTGCCTTACTATGTGTGCTTTTATCACCCCACAACATGCATTTAATGCAAATACTCATTATTGATTGGATGTATGCAATTATATGATGGTATGATAATGTTTTATGATCTTTCATCTACAGAACAAGGTTCTTATTGTATAAGACCATTTTAACTGAAAACCACACAATGAATACATTGTGTTTTTTTAAATTGCACTATATTCACTGAAACACTGCATACAATAGTTCCACTAAGTATTATACTGCATGTCTTATCCAGGTGACTGGTTGACACCTGTTCGGTATAAGTCAATAAGGACGCTCAATGAAGGACCACACGCCAATTATAAATACAATTTAGCTTTACTAGAATTGCAGGTAAAATGTAGGCATTTAGCACATTAACAATAGTAGAATAAGAATAGCAATGAAAAGCATCTATTTATATATACTGTATAAGTAAAGAATTCATTGACAGATATAAGTTGATTAACTGTACACTAAAATGCATCGCACTACGATATTCAGGGAGCAGAATATAAATGAGTTGAATACTTCAGATAAGCTTTGATTTACTGCACACCAAAATGCATGTTTCAATTACTGCAGCAGGCACTCACTACGATGTTCAGGAGGCAAAATATAAACAAACTGAGTACTTCATATAAGCTTTGATTTACTGCACACCAAAATGTATGTTTCAGTTATTGTAGCAGTTCACACTAATAGGTTTAGAAAGCAAAATATAAACAAGCTGAATACTTCAGGTTATAAACACAGTGCAGGCATAAATAATCAGTCATGATAATAGAGCAGAGAAACAAAGGTATTTTATCCCTGTGTGGAAACATAACTTAATCCACGACATGCTGGGGAGCCCTCTACCGCCTGCTTGGACCTCTCTCCCCCTCAAGCACCACGAGCAAACAGGGAGGCAGCGCTGGGCCATGGCAGCTTCCACAATTCCATCTGCGAGCTTCCAAATTCCTCACCCACAGTTCAGTGCTTAAATAACTCGAAGCTTGGATTCTATCTCATTCTGGCATTTTCTAGCTATGTTATCAGTACTTGGCTACTCTGCCCTTCTCCAGCCTTTGTTTTCATTCCATCTTCTCCCTGTACTCTCGTTCTCAAGGTTGAGACGGAGTCTTCTACACAAACAAGCTTGAAAATAATATCATGAACTTTTCCACGATGTTTGGGAGGGGGTTTCAACAGGCATTACACTAATCTACACTGCTTAAGCTAATTAACCCTTTGCGTTACAATGTCTTCTGCATCTTTCCCTAATACTGAACACTGCACAAGGTGTTTTTCAGGATACCTTCATTAGCCAGAGGTGTCCGTATTCTGATGAAGGCTGCTGAACACAAAGGCAAGCATAAGTGCAGCCAGAACATTTTGACACAACTCTAACTGGACAGTAGGGTGATAAGAACCTTATTCACATGTAATTCTTGTTTTTAGACCCAACCAACACATCCGGCAATAAAACAGTTCATTGGAGAATTCAAAGTTGTATAAACTATTTTCACTCTGGCTGTTTCAGTTTTAGGTGGTAGAGCCCACCTAGAACTCATACTGAGTACAGGGGGTGGGAAGTCCGATGTTGAAGCATACCAAATAAGTTGTGAATGGGGGCCTCAAATTTCTAAGAATCAGTACTGCATGAAATGGTAGCTTAAGAAATGCAATTTATTCTTTCAGAACTTGTATGTGACTGCATATTTTTTTTGGTCTTGAAAATAATGCAGAATTATTAAGTAAGTATTGTATTGTTTACCTCATTAAAATATATACACAACCTAAAGAATTAATTAACTTTAATTTTGTCCCTATTCTTTCCCATAGGAAGAGCATCACCAAAGTGGCAGAGATTTCTTTCACCATTGTAGAGATCTCCACCAATGTAGTGAAGATCTTGTCCACATGTTAAAGTGAACAGGTTGTAACTTTACACACAGAAATGTGACTTCAGTCCATAGTTTCAGCATGAAAGTGTACATTGTGTGGGCTTGAATTATTCTGAATAACTTGTAATCTTGATGAGCCCCGTAAAACCTACTAGCATAGCCATCAGAGTTGACTAGTAACTCATAATTAGGGCATTAGAAATAAAGCAAAAGAGATTTTATTAGAAGTTTATTTAATGATTGTTTGTCCTCTCTTTCCAAACTTTTGCTTTACCCTTTTGGACAGGACCTTTTAGCACTCCAGAATGTGAAAGTTTAGCCACTTACAGGTATTATAGTTGAATTTTCATTTAATAGCAGACCTATCACTTCTTTTAGAATTTATACATCCCCTTAGAAAAGGTGTACCTCTTGCCATCAAAATCATTAAAAGTGTGGTGTAAAAAGGGTGTCTAAAATTGGCATCAATAAATTTGGGACTGCTGTACATTAAATTTCAAACTTTAATTTGTTGAAAAGCTACATGTTAAGCAGTGTGGCTCTTGTGGTTGAATTTTCCATATCACCGGAAGAACGCAAAAAGTCTGCCTTCTCCCCCTTCATCTCCAAACCTAAGGAAATCATCTGTAAAGTACCCAGGGATCCTTGCTAGGCACTGCCCTCTTTGACACTTATGTGACACTTCTAGCCCGCATCGTCAAAACCCACGTACTGATCATCGTGTCCTACGCTGATGACACACAACTCAACCTATCCCTCTCCAAAGACAACAACAACATCAACATATAAAATTGCATGACATTTGACATGAACTGGGTGAACTGGGTGAAGGACAACTGCCTGAACCTCAACACAGACAATACAGAGGTACTGATCTACAGACACAAATTTTCCCCATGGGATGCATCCTGGTGCCTCTCTGAACTTGGACTTTCTTCCACCACCACTAACCACGCCAGGACTAAGGCATCATCCTGGATGACAAGCTAACCATGATCACTCAGATCAATTCTGTCTCCTCCTCCTGATTCTTCATCATCTACTTGCTTCATGATATATTCAAATGGCTACCCCGAAGCTCAAGATGCAGCATTACAAAAGCCCTCTTCTCCAACCGACTGGACTACGGCTACTCTCTTTGCATAGGGATTACAGCTCACCTCCTCTTATAACTTCAAACCATACAGGACACCGCAGCCACTCTTCTCCTGGGTCTCCCTAGATGAACCCACACCACCCCCCTCCATTGGCTCCTGGCACAGATAAGATGCCGGTTCAAACTACTTGACCCTATGCATACAAGGCCCTACACCACTGCGGACTGGCCTACTTTAACCACCGTCGAACTTCCATCACCTGACCAGGCACCTCTGATCTACTTCTCTCTCTCTAACCCTCACCCCTGCATCTAACATAGCAGAGGTCGCTCTTTTTTCTATCTAGCAGTGAAGACTTGGACCGCGCTACCCTTTTATCTCTGGATCGCCTCTCTTCCAGAGAGTTCTGAAAGTTTGCGAAGACTTGGTTATTTGGCTCATCAACTGGACCCTACCAGCAACTGGATAACCTCTCAGGTGACAGGTAGCTCTCTACAAATGTACTGATTGATTGTGGAATGATTTAAACAAACATTTAAAAAGAGTAGAGCAAACATCTACTAAGCTTTATTTTTCCTGCATGGACAGACATTGATACCAAATTGACTACTATGTTTTGTACATTTTAAAATATATTGTTTAAATTGAGTGTAAAACTATTTTGTAGTGTAGCCATTTTTAATATAGCTTCATGCACGTTAGTTTAACATACTAGGCCACTGTGCACTTTGCCCTAGATATATTTTATTCAACTTCGCACTGTTATTTTACAATAACCAGTTTTACGGTCTTGTGTTAATTTCTTCTATTTAGCTTAGTTTCGCACTGTGTTCTCAAATAAGGCATTCTTGATCGCCCTGTGCTTCAGTCAAGGCTACAGTCTGGTACATTGCCGGTAAACGTGGTAGAAGTTTAGTCTCCAGTATTTGTAGAAAATACACATCCTTACGTAGGGGCATTTTCTTAGAACATCTGCGTGTTAGTTATAAAAACACTTCCTAGTCCAAGTACACTTCAAGAGGGAGATTCCAGCCAGGAACCTATAACTAGATGCTGAATGCCCAGTTGCAGATGATGCAGATTACAGGCCTTTTCTCAGGTATGAGGGTTGAAATCCTCCCGGGGGAACCGGAAAGACAAGCTTAGAGCCAAATGAGAGGAGACTCCGTTTTGGCTAGCACAAAAAATTAATACGCTAGAGGCAGTATTTCCCCATACGGGACCTCAGAATAAACATAGAAAATTAACTATGTGCTTGCCCTTTGGGATGCTTCCTACAGTTGAACACTGTAATACATGGGGCACGGTATTTGCCGCGCTCTATACAACGGCACACGGTACACCGACGCTAGCCAACCTACCGGAAGTGCTTAAACAAATTCAAGATGAATACTGGGCTGCCCGGCCCTAGATTTGGGAATGAAACTGATAGGCAACTTTGCCACAGTTTCTTCAATTATCCTAAGTAACCTTAAAGGGGAAGCAGTTGCACTTGCAAAGCGCATGCTTCTTTGTGACGTTCCGCAACAAGATCAGGAGCGAGAACTGCCTAAAATAATAGCAGAAACATATTCCAGTATCGGTCGAGATAGCCTTGGTGATAGACCACAAAAACCTCAATTTCAGGGTAAAATGAATAAAGACAATACTAAACAACAACCTGAGGGTAATAAGAAATTCTGGGAGAAAAAACAACAAACACCTAAAAAAGAAAGGGGAGAATCTCCACGAGTGGAGACTCCACAGAATAGATATAATCTCAGAAATAGAGAAAATATAAAAACGCCTGATAGATATCAATATACTGATACACGCCAATCTCGTTCCTTTCAGGACTCATCGGAAAAGAGAAATGAGAGAGGTGGGCGATCAGTGTGGAGGACAGAGTAGGTGAAACCTAGACAGGAATCACAACGCTCTTCGGAGGTTTCTGTTAAGAAAGAAACGAAACCGGTACAACAAAAACAACAATTTAAAAAGAAAAAGGTGGCAGCTGTCTCAGTTGGACATGCCACTCAGGAAGAGGGTTCTCTTGAAGAACAATAAATGGGCTCTAGCACTGCTAGACACCCCGGCAGAGGTCACAATATTTCGCCGGAATCTTCTAGAGCATCTGGAGGTGAAAGCAACTGATGACTTTATACAAGTAGAAACAGCGGACATTTGTGTCTCCAAACCCGATATGGTGTATAGAGTAACTTTGCAATTGGAAGTAGACATTGAACGCACCATACACGCAATCTTTTGGGACCGTGTAGTAAAAATGTATGGCATTTTGTTGGCCGAACAAGATTGGCCGCCTGATTTTGTCCTCACCTGCCCATATGGGGAAGTGGTAATTAAAACTTCTTTCTCACCCCTTGTTCCAGTGGAACTCGCTGAGTCCTATTCTATAGAATGGGCTCTAGCACAAGCACCTGCGTTATATAGAAATCACGTAGGGTGGGATAGGGATTCTCCATACCATGTAATTCCCATTAAAGGTGAACATCAGCCACAACCGCAGTATCCAATAAAACATGATGCAAGGGCACCGGTGAGAGAGATACTTACGCAATCAGAATACCAGGGGGTGATTGAACCCTGTGTCTCACCGATGAATAACCCCTTATTCCCTGTAGCTAAACCGGACCATTCATACAAAATAGTCTTAGACTACAGACATTTAAACGGACATACACGTACATATGCTATACAAAACTCGCATAGGCACTGCACTAATGAGCTACATTGTACGTAAAAAATGTAAAACGACTCTGGATATCTCGAATGGATTCTTCTGCCAGAATATAGTACCTGAAAGCAGAGACTTAACAAGTTTTAGCGCACTCAGCTCCCAGAAAAAATTCAGTTGTTTGCCTCAGGGGTATAAGTAAAGCCCAGGACTGTTTTCAGCTTATGTGACTGCTATTTTACACGTGATAGACCCTGAAGCTTTGTCACACGTGGACGATATATATCTCACAGATGATGAGTTACTACAACATTTAAGACGGGTAGCCCGCATTGTTGTAGGGTTTGCCGAACCCGGCTACAAATTTAACTTCAAAAAATCAAAAATTCCTTCCTCAGCGTCCTGTTCCTGGGATATGAGCTGTCGAATGAAGGGAAGAGCCTAGCGCCACAATTGTTAGAAAAATGTGCACAGTTGCAACCACCAAATATGATAAAAAAAAAAAATCATTGTTGGGCTTTCAAAATTTTGGCAGAACATACATTCCTGATTATGCTACATGCATAAAACCTTTATATGAGTTAATACGTCCTGGTTTTTCAAGCAAATTCTGGACAATTGAGCATACATATACTCTTCGAGAGTTACAGGCAGAAATGCTAGCAGCAAAACATTTACATACACAGGACAATAAGACACATTTGGTCATCAGGGTCATAGCTGGGGCCATTGGTTTTACATATGTCACATTTAGTGAAGGTGAGACAGTCCCGATTGCATACAAATCACACCTGTATTCCGCTGCAGAACAGCGCTTTGCACCACAGAGAAAATTCTCACTGCTGTGCAGATGGCGGGTATTAAAGAAAGACCACTTGCCCAAGGAAAACGCATTGTTGTTGTTTCACCTATTCCGGCCCTAGAGGCTGTTACAAAAGCTAGCGTCCCGAACGGGAAAGCACTTCATCCAAGATGGCTACAATGGGCCAAGCCTTTAACAGCCACTGATGTAGACTACATTGTCTACCAAAAGTAGAATATCCAGTTCCCACTGACACCTTGCCTATTGATCAATATCCTGCAGTCATGTACACCGATGGCTCTGCGCAGCCAGCGATTGGAACTAAACATCAAAATTCTGCTGCATGTGCGTTCATGAGCGTCTATATGGAGGGGAAAAATTCTGTCCCCAACATAGCTATACACAGACCTTAGGGGATTGTACAGCACAATTGGCTGAGCTAAAAGCTCTACTGATGGCGCTAGAATGTATACATCCGACACTGTTCACACTGATTGTTTGTGATTCATATTACTGCGTCCAGTCTTTAATGAATACCTACATTACTGGCGCTTGAATGGGTTCAGAGACTCAAAAGGTAACACCATAAAACACAGACTCCTGTGGGGAAAGTTAGCAGACCTGAAAGAGACGCTACCCAAGGTCCATGTTGTGCATACACTTGGACACCAGAGCATTGGGATACACGTTGCTGGAAATACTTTGGCTGTTGAAGCCGCAAAGTCAGCAGTGGCTGTTGCCACTGTAGCTGCAGTGACACGTTCGAGTTCCAAACCAGACACAGACATTATGGCTGCCATAAAAGCTATGGTTGATGGTACGCCTTATCCTAAAGGATTTCCAAATAAATATCAATACTTGATGGGAAGTATGCTGAACGCTGAAGTTAAAATTCCAGGCGTACGAGACATCCCCAATAAAGATGTAAGACCACAATTGATTAAAGCAGTGCATGAGGGGGTGGCATCTGCACATGCTGGCGTGGCGGCTACAATTTCACTCTTGCAGGCCCGATATTGGTGGCCTGGTCTCTATAAAGAAACTAAGCAGTATGTCCTTTGTTGTTACATCTGTCAACAAATTAAAGTTTCCACAGCTAAGCGCCCGCCACAGACACCCCTCTTAATCTCAATTAGACCATTACAATGTGTGTACTTGGATCATTGCGGTCCATTAACACCTGATAGTGCATACAAATATATACTAGTCGCTGTTGATTCTTGCTCCAGATTTGTGTGGGCATGGCCACAACGCTCGGCTGACGCTCGGACTGTTATTAAAGATTTGCAAGTCTTTGTCGGTACATATGCAGTTGCGGCATTCCATTTGGACCAGGGCCCTGCTTTTGCCTCAAGGGCATTCAGGGACACCATGGCTTCGTTGGGGGTCCAGCTCCAGTACTTGTCTCCATTTCATCCCAAGGGAAATTCTGTTGTGGAGTGATTAAACCACGATTTAAAGCAATCCTTAACGGCCAGAGTCTTAGGTACGGGTCGTAGTTGGCTAACCCACCTGTATGGAGTTCAGAGAGCACTAAATAACTTGCCTAGAATGTCCCTGGGGGTCATACTTCATATGAGTGCCTGTTTGGAACACAGATGTTTGTGCCGGATCTTGATGGTCCTGGTGTGGAGGCGACGGAAACACCTTTTGACATAAATGATCGTGTCACTGTTTTACAGGAATTACAGCAGTTCGTGAAGATAACTCTTCTAAAAGTGCTGCCTCCACAGGAATTAAGGATGTGCCAGTAACACCTACTGGCTGGATTCCCAGAGTTGAGGATTTTGTGCGTGAAAAGGTTGCAGTGAAAAAAGAATTCAGCCCTTCTTATCGAGCACTAGTCCCTGTGTTGGAGATACACAGTACCAGAACTGTTATTCTACCACTGCTGCCAGGTGCCAAAGAAAACCGCTTTGTTTCCATTGACAATGTCATGCTACAACATGTGGGTGATTCTACACAGCCGACCAAGAGGAACATCCAGTAGTTCCTGAATCCCTCTCACTACTGGAGAAGAAGTTCCGCTTCAAGTTGTCTATACCAACACTGATTCCTCTCCGAGCTTGGGGAGGGTGGATGATGATGATCTTGCATTGGTTCCACTAACAACAAGAAACTTAGAAACATTTGATCAAGTCACTATGACCACAAGCTAGACGGATGGTGCTGCCTACTGTGTGCCACCACAGGAACCACCAACTCCTCCATTGACTACGGCAACGCCTTTTGCACGAACTGCCTCTGGATACTTTGCCGACTACAACAACGGTCTATCCGACTTGTTTGCCTCTTCGACTGCTGACCTGTCAGGTGCACATAAGCTGATACATTGGCTTAAAGTAACATACTTCGTTTTTCCATGGAACTATGTATGGCTTTCCTTGACTGTCCTAGCCTTCATGCTTTGGATTGGTTTTGTCGTGACATTTTTCTTGTTAATACATGGTCATTTTCTTCCCGAGAGATCAGTGGTTGAACAGGTGGAGGAGGTTTTGAAACCATACTTTTCATTACATAAAATTTGAAGAGACTTGTCTTTTGTGAACATTTCTGCAGTGCCAATTCCTGATGGGATTGTGTGGGACAAAGTAATGTTTGATATACATGGTCCCACTGAAATTATTCAAATGCCATATTTGTTAAAGTTATCTATGAACGATATAGTTATACCAGGCATTGTATCTGATGATTGGGATGTGAAAACAGTTGATTCAATGATGACAGAATTGCAATATTATACTGTCTATGAAAATGAAGATGTTTACCAGTTTAAAGACAATTATGGTGACATGTTTAGCTATAATTATTATGGGCACCACTTCATACATAAAGCGAGCAGTCCAAAAACAATATTTAATTATACACAATGGGAACATTCCACAACTACCCCACAAGGGAGTTCAAAAATGTATTTTGAAAACTTTGCGTATTTTTCTGGGCATCATCAAAAAAATGCTGAATGATATTATTTTACGGTAACTCCGACTAGGGATAAACATATGTTATTGACCAACACAAAATGTATATATTCGGACTCCTTTGTTTCCCGATTATCAATTGAAGGTTATGAATATTGGTCAAAGAATGTTGATTTGAAAAGTGTTTGGGGAACAAAAAATTGGCAGACCCAGGGTAGAGAAACATTGTTTAGAGCATATCTCATCCCCATTCAAATGATCTTTTTAAATGAAACAGTACAACAGACAAGTTGTTTAGGCTTAGCAACGATTAGAGAATGAAATATGCCCAGTATACCTGCCCGTGCAAAATGTAATAACTAGCAAAAGTACACGAATGCTACTTTTAGTGAGCTTAATGAGTGGGTTCAGAATGGTACATTTAATGCTACACTGACACGTCCAGGTGGGTGGTTATTGTGGCTTATAGATACCAATGGGTGTCATCAACATTTTGTCACCTCCTCAGGGGGTTTCCGAACGAGTAGGTCAGACCCTTGCTATATATCACCAGAACATGCTGAAATAATTACAACATATAGTGTAGGAAAATTGTGCCAACAGTGGCTAAAATCATCCTCACTAGATGCAGTTAAGACACACCTCAGTCTCCTTTCTAACAACAGTGACTTACAAGATTTTTTGTCAGGCCCAAAGATACCACATAGAAAGCATTTCTTGGCTGAGGTATACAATGAAATATGGAAACTTTCCCAAAAGGAGGCTGCAGCCCGGTTGAGGCAGATAGATCAGGAAAATCTGAAAAAGGCATTAAATGTAGTGGATAATGGGATTCACACCTTGTCCGACCGGACATATACAATTAACAACATTGTTTCTTCTGATATAGACATTATACAATCTGATATGTCTTCTTTATATCATGGACAGAGTCAGACCAGGTCCATTAAGCAGTTAGGTTGGACACTCCAGACATTGAAGGCGGGTCGCGTTCCGTGGCAGCACATCAGTGCCAGGGAAATATTTTTTTCCTTTAATTTGAAGCGACAACAACAACTAATGGCTAAAAAGGAGGCGACTTATGTCATGCTTAACATTGAAAAGATAGAAAGATTGCCTTTTACCGTGGCCGAGATTCCTTCAGCAAAGTGGTTAATACATTGGGTTATTAATCTGCCTATTTCTACATTACAATTCACTTCCTGTTTAAAACATGTTCTGGTAGGCAGATATGAAAAGTTGGGAGTTAGTTACATCCATGAGGTGTGGGAGCTTCCCTTCTCGTACAAATGTCTCAATGACATGAAAGAGGTCTTTCTTAGCGGCAGTTAATTCAAGACTTCAGTCAGCCATTCGATGATTTGTAAGCAGCTGTCCTTGCATGGGGCGTGTAATGCCTCGTTGTGAACTTGGCTTGCTATCTGAAGGGAGTTCCAGTCCCCTTGATTAAACGCACGTTCCAGGTGCTTTCAAATGACAGCTACGTCCTCCTCAATAGTGAAGACTGTAGTGGCATGCGGGCCGGAATAGTTTTTGGTCACTAAGGTCGTTGCATGCTGCGGGAACGTGCTGTTTTCCCCCCACTAAAATTAGGGAGGTAGCAGATATTTGGCCTCACATTGCTACTTCCAAGGTGAATTTTGACAAGTTAAGTAGACTGAAGGCTTTATTGTTTCAGAAGCATGTGGTCCTTACATCTGCATGCAAGACCTACGCACTTCAGGTAGCAAGGTCATTGGTGGAAATACAGTCCTTGTTAAATACGAACTTTCCGAGCCACGGCTGGATTAGCACATGTTTTCAAAGCTGTTGGTATTGGTTTTGTTTACACCTTTTCCTCTATATTCGGTTTAATACCTTTGGCTATTCAATCAATTTTCGGAAGCATTTTTGGTGGATTTCCGATAACTTTGGCTTTATTAGTCGGCATTTTTCTGTTGCTGTTGTTTTTCGCAATGGCTGACAAATGAGGGCGCTCCCATCAGCGCAGCTGTATCGTGAACGCATGATGCAGCATTTTGGAGCAACACTCCTGGAACATTTGGGGTGTGACTGGTCTCTGTCATTGAGACCGGTTGTGGATTTTGTGCAGCCCGTGTTTCGGTGCCGTTATTGGTCTTTTGAACATCCACTGGAAGTTTGTCTCTCATAGCGACACCCCTCAGTGAAAAATGGCTACACTACAATTTCATGAGTTGATCAGCTGTCTGCAAATGAGCTGTACATGCCACAGCATGCATAATTTCTCTGAATCTGATGGTATTAGCCTTGCTCCCCTTGCCCACCAGCACAGACCTCAACACCAGCTGCATCATGTATACACCATTATTCCCTTGCTATCAGTGGCTCTCAGCACACCTGTAACCCTGACATAATCAGCCTAGAGATGAAGTGTCAAAAAGAAAAGGAAGGTTAATGGGTCTTCTCCATCTAAGATCGCAGATCTGTTATAAAATCCCCATAAATATCAAGTCTGCCCTTTCTCTGCACCAATTAGGAAAGATCTGAAGACACACCTTTTTAAAGGACACATCATGAAGCAACAGTCTACTTTTACCAATTGAATTGGGCTACCCCTCACATTTCTTTGACCCATAAGAGATCCATGCTGCCATTCAGGTATGTTTGTGCTACATAAATACCATAGACAATTGTGAGCAACTCAAGGACTACCATTATAAAATGATCAGCAGCTGTTCCTTCTTTATCCATTTTGTAAACATGACTGATGAGATTAGAACAATCCTCTCAGAACTAAAGTTGTGAAAGAGCTCTTGCTTATGGAGGCTCACAGACCCTATGCTAGAAGTGGGGACTCTAGTTGGCAGTGGTGGCACCCTGTCCAAGTAGGGACCCTCACTCTAGTCAAGGTAAGGGAGTCACAGAGCTAAGATAACCCCTGCTCACCCCCCTTGAAACTTGGCATGAGAAGTCTAGGCAGAGGAGGTGAGATGTTGGTTCCTTATTGTTGCAGGTTAGGTGATGCAGCGATGGTAGCAAGGCGTCGGTTCTTTACGAAAAGACGGAGGTTGATGAATCCAGCATGAGACATCAACTTTGCAGTGTCATGATCACACCACGGGGCCACAGGTTCTGTGACAGAGCTGAAGTTGGCTGTCACGGACATCAGTGACACAGCACTTGGGGCTGAAGTTGTGGTGGGACTTCAGAGGTGCTGCAGCAGCATCGGGCCTGTGTTACAGGTTGCAGTCATTGCACTCTGTGGGAACCACTGCTCTGGTGCAGCCAGTGGCGCAGAGTCTAAAGGCGGCACTGGTTCCGAAGTTGCTATGGAGTCAATGTGTTTAGTTTCTTCTTGGTTGCACCAGAACTCACTTCCAAGGGCCCGGGGACACAATTTGGCACCACTTTGCAAGTCAGGTCTCTTTGCAGGAGAACCCAAGCACTGACAGGTGAAGTTGGTCCTGATATTTTTTTAAAGGAGGCAAGCTTAGTTCAAGCCTTTGGAGAACCTTGGAAATCAGGAAGTAGAAAGCAAAGTACTTTCACTCCTAGGACAGAAGCAGCAAGCAGCAAGCAGGCTAGCACAGCAAAGCAACAGGCAGAGGGAGAGTCCCTCCTACAGCATCCAGATCTTCTTCCTGGCAGAATGTCCTCAGTCCAGAAGGATTCTAACTTTGTGGGGTCAGAAGTCCAGTACTTGTACCCATTTCTGCCTTTAAAGTAGGCAAACTTCAAAGAAGAGTCTTTGTAGTCAACAAGACCTTGCCTTTCCTGCCTTGGCCGCAGACACACTCCAGGGGATTGGAGATAGCTTTGTGTAAGAACAGGCACAGCCCTATTCAGGTTTGAGTGTCAGCTCCTCCCACCATTCTAGCCCAGCTCAGAGAGATCCATCAGAATATGCAGGGCACACCTCAACTCCCTTTGTGTGACTGTTTAGAGTGAAGTTTTAAGCAGGCCAACTCTCGGACATGTATTTCACAGCCAGGCACAGAATGGTTAAGCAAGAAAATGGACACTTTCTAAAAGTGAAATTTTCAAGCTTACAATTTAAAAAACAACTTCACCAAAAGATGTGTTTTTAAATTGTTAGTTCAGAGACCCCAAACTCTACCTGCTCTATCTGCCCACGTGAGAAACTACACTTAAAGATATGTCAAGGCAATCCCCATTGTACCATATTGGAAAGTGCAATAGAGAAAAACATATTTAGCAGTATTTCACTACCACAACAAGTAAAACAAACCAGTACATGCACTACCTTTTAAATATACTGCATCCTGCCTATGGCATTGCCTTGGGTCTACCTTAGGAGTCACTTACATGTAGCAAAAGAGAAAGTTTGGGCCTGGAAGTTGGTGCACTTGCCAGGTCGAAATGGCAGTTTAAAACTGCACACACAGACACTGTAATGCCAGGCTTGAGACATGTTTGCAGGGCTACTCGTGGAAGGGACAATCATTACTGCAGGCCCTTTAGTAGCAGTTTATTTAAAGGCCCTGGGCAAACTCGGGGGCTCATTCACAAAGCCTTAACAGCACACTGCATCACTGGATCATAATTACTTTTTTTTTATGCTCAGTGTCGCACTGTGCCAGCTTATATTTACAAGGCCAAGCAAAGCCACCCAGCCTGGCTTTTCATGGCATTGTAAATCTGGACCCCTTTAATGCATAACACTGCATGAAATGGATGTTCCATGTGTGTTGCTTGGGGGGTTCCCATGCAACACCCAGGGAACCCCAAAGAATCTGACACATTCCCAAATTTACAAGTCTGGGAATGCATCAGATTCATATGCCACCTCAGGGGTTGCATAAGGATTATATTTCTCCCTGTGTTTTCCTCTTTCTACGTGTGTTGCATAGTGCAGCACACATAGTAAGAGAAAAAAAACACCTCTTGTGATTGTTTTTTGCGGGAAGGTGTCCCTTCCTGCACAAAAACAATCATCCCCGCAAAGCAGGCATCCTTGCACTTTGGAGCAAGGGTGTCTGCGTTGGCGGTTAGGCACGAATTTGTGCGCCAGTGCAGAGGGAGAGGACAGAAATTGGCCGTACCTTGCAGATATCGCATAGTTCTGCCCTTTCACGGTGGTGCAGAGCGGCGCAGCAAGGCACTTGCTGTGACGCCCTGTGCCACGGGCCTCGTAAATGAGGTCCCTGGTACCCTATACTTGGGACTTACTACTAAATCAAATATGCCAATCATGGATAAACAAATCCCTAATACCTTTTATACAGTGGGCACGTTCACTTTAGCACTGGTCAGCTGTGGTAAAGTGGCCAGAGTCTTAAAGACAGCAAAAATGAAATTCAGCACAGGGTCGAAAACAGGAGGTCAGAAGCCAAAACACCAGTGACACCACACCAAGTGGTGCCAGGTCTAACACCCCATATTTGCAAACATGTGAAATTCCTGACAATTGTCAGAGTAGCTTTCTCCAAATTGCTCAAAATGTCACTGTTTGATAGACTAGCAACACTAGACAACATGGACTACTTTAGATAAAAGACCTAAATCATACTATGTGACATTATCCAGTGGGAACTGGAGAAGGATTGTCTCTTTTCAAAAAGAGTTTTGAAAAAATGGCAAAAAAGATTAATTTCCTAAACATGTAGTTTAACAAGAGGTGACATTTATAGGTAGTTGTGAAAGAAGCTAATGAATTATGTCAATATGACTGGAGCTGTCACAAAGCAAAGATGTTGACATTGCACTAAATGACTACATATTATGTACATTATGACAGTGCCAGCATTATGCCTTGGGTGTCTCATAAGACAGGCATTGACCCTAGTGTGCTAGTATCAATATTTTTTCATACCTCATATATGCCAGTTTCAACATTTTACCAAGTGTACCCAATGTGTCAAGAATTACCTACATTATGCCATGGCCTGCAGCAGATGCTTGAAGACGAAGTCGGTTATACCCACTTACGTTTACTCGCTCACATTCTTTCTTACTCACACTCAGTCACAACCCCTCATTTGCATTCACCCACTGTCACTGCGTCTCACATCATGATGCTCAGACTCACTTTCAATTTCTCTTACTCTCTCAGTCTTGCTCTCAATCAGCCATTCTCACTTACCCTGACTCACTTCCCTGTCACTCGCTTTCACTCACAGTCATACCCACACAATTAAACCTCTCACAAGCACACACACATTCTCTGTCTCTGTGTCACAAATAATTCTTTCACTTGTCTTCTGCTGCCCATATGGGATGAACAATCAGGGCAGGGACAACGCTAGAACAGGGGAGTACAATTTCGAACCTTCAAAGTGATTGGCAGATTTAAGCTTTCATCTATTTACTTTCCTACCTCAGATTTTCCCTTTCCCAACTTATCACAGGGTATGGTAAAATGAGTGAACCTCCAGGCCCAAATCCACCTTGTAACAAGATGTGAGAGGGTGAGGTAAAAATGATTAATGGATTGCCAATACCCCTGCAGGTTTTAAGCCTAAAGTACCTGTATAAGTGCCACTTCTGCAAGTCACAAATGAGGTGGCACGGAGGCATGGTAGACCCTTGCGGCTAGAGCCAGAACAATGCAAGTCCTGGAAAATATGCATCAAGGTTGACACAGGAGCAAATAACTATTGCTTCACCCACAGGCATCTTTACATGTCTTTGCCAGCATCAGGCAGATTCAACATCTGAGGCACAATGCTGCTTTAATCCCAATGCTTGCCACTTTTTTTATTACATCAATAGTAAATAGTAGGTATAGGTTTTATTACAATTTAAATGGGCAGGAATGAAGGAGGAAGGAGCTCCATGTCCATTAGAGTGACTTATTACTTACAAATATTTGTGACAAGGGAGCATTATGCCATGGTTTCTAAGTCACTACACAACAGTTCAGGTTCCTGCTTAAAATGAAAGACTATAAGACATAATTACTGATACTCAAATAGGCCAGATCTTCACAAGGTCATGTGTAGGTGTTAACCATTGTTCATTGAGTCAGGGTGGTTTATGCTATTTATTAGCCTCAAATAATTGGTCTTAAAGATCAAGACCCATATACTAGAATAACCCTATAGGTTGTACATAGTACCAGAGACCCTCTTGGCCATTGTCATGAAAGTTTACCCCTTGCAACAGTGTATAAAGCACTATAACCATCTCTTTCCCCACATACACACAGAATTTTCAGCATCATCACATATGGATCAATTTCCATAATTTCCTAGAAGGTGCATAATTTTCTAGAAATTCATAATTCTTTGGTCTGGAAGTCACCTCAATCTTGCTCATTGCCTATAAGTCCCAGGATGTAAACTCCATAGCCAGGCCATTACTTTGTAATGTAATACACTACAGACAGGCTGGCATTAGTCTACCAAAAGTAGCACAATAATAATGAATATATGTCCTGTACCTGTATTTGTGAAGCTTTCTAGACAGTCTTGTACTTCTCCAGTACTGGTCCAGTATATAAGGCATGATAGCCATGCCAGTATCCATGTTATATAAAACACCATAATCGAACCAGGATTCACAAATCCGCATATGTAAAGACGGCGAATATTGACAATGCGCCAGGGTTAAAAGCACCACAGCCAATCACAGGAATGTATTTCCATACTGGGGCAAAATGGAACTGATTACTTGTTTTCCATGTTCTGCCAGGAACATGTTAAGGATTTTGGGGACCCTGTTCAGAGCAGCTTTAAATTTATGATACAACTGCATCTCTGTCATGCCCTCTTGGCCAGATCACTGACAGCGCACAGGCACTCATCCAGAATGTGTTTACATCTAGTGTTCCGGGATAGTGATGTGTGTTTTCAATATTGTAACACAGAAACAGTTCACTAATATTACAGAAAACAACTTATTTGACACTCTTCCACTTCTGAAATGTGGTGTCGTGTTTTGATCTAAAATAAACATTTCAGAGGATGTTGCATGAAATGTAGCCACTTCAAACACCTTAAAAATGAGTTAAAGGAAAACTGTATTCTGTTTAGGAATCATTCAAGGTCATATCAGGGCAATTTTCTCTACAGACCAGAGCTGGCCCTATCAGGGGGCCCTCTAAGAAGCTGGGGCCCAGGTCAGTACCCGTTTTGCGCATACCTTAAAACATCTCTGTCTAGGCCCATGGCTCAGTGCTCCCAAGTTTTTCACATCTGAGTGGTCAATCCAGTCCACATTTTGTCTTTGCATTGTGGTACATGTAGTCTAGATTGCATACCAGGATAAACTGGACTGTAAGTCCCTGAATATCAAAAACATGCATTGAACTATCTAATTGGTCATGGACCTGAAAAATTTGAGAGAACTACTCACCTGACAATTGTTCTTTATATTCTGAGGTATTACGAAGTGTGCAAAGTTGGTCCTTTTATGGTTCCTCAAATACTGGAGCAATGTGGATACCGGCCTGGCTATTATAATGCATAATAAATGATAAAATATCTACATTGCTCCGATATGAAAGCACTAGAGTCAGGGTAGGTTTCCATTCCTACTCATTTCCCCAGAAGATATAGTAGCATAACAATAAATCTTCAAATAGTTGAAGATTAGCATTGGGTGCCTACTATAATGCCGCCCAGCAAGATCCTGAGATTCCTGAGGAGTAGGTTGCTTCATTTCAGTTGGAGGAAGTTGAGGTCAAGACCTGAGCCAACCATTAATGGCATCAATGGCAGCTCCTCCATGTGGTGCACAAATAACAATACTACTGATAAGTTTCAGGCATTCAGAATAGTTCTCTTTGTGGCACTACTCTTAGTTCTGCTGGCCAGATGGTAAGCTGCAAAGGCGACGCTATGCCTAGCTCTGCTATGCTATGTGGAAGCTAGACATCTTTACACAGCCAATTGGGCTGACTAGCTGAGATTGTCACAATCCGCCTTTCACTTACTGCCCTGGTCGGATGGAACTGGAGTGTGACTTCAGTTCTTGCACATTCTGATTTGGCCAAGATAGGGGCCCCCCTTTCCTGTACCCACAGTGCTGCTGACAAGAAAATGCCTAGGCAGTCCGTGCCCTCCAGAAGAAGTCCCAAAGGAAAAACCCAAAAGAGAAAGTACCACTTTTGCATGAACGCCCAGATGCAGGAAAAAGGTGAACGCCAGGATAGCAGGACTTCAGGGCCTTGAACCTCAAAAAGCTGCAGCTAAACCTAGCAGGAAAATAATCCACAAAAATAGCAAGCAGGAGCATGGGCCACCATCAACAGGAATTGTTGCATATGTTATATACTAATAGACAGGAAGTGACATAAAGGAATGAAGAAAAACACCATCTTGGATTGGGGATGCGCCATAGGAATAACTGGAGAAAACACCATCTTAAAAAAGGAAAGAGAAAAGAAATCAGCATTCTGGGAAGAAGAAAACATGGCCCGAAAGAAGAAAAGAAAACAAGAACCCCATGGACAAAAAGGAGCCATGTATTAGTATAGGGGGGATGTGGGGAGCGTTTGTGGTGCAAAAACAACATATGGCTCGTTGATCGCAGCAAAGTCCAAATCCTGATTCTGGGCTGCCCCACCTCGCATCAAGCAACAAGAAAAATGTTGTGGTTGAGCAGGCAGCCTGCAGTTGGTCTGACGGCCTTTGGAAACAGACTGTGGACGTAACCGCAGGCCAAAAATGAGACGTTGTTGCGGGTGTCTGTGGCTTAACAGAGATAGAGGACTGCTTTAGGTTTGAAACCAGCCTCCAAAATGTAAAAGTTACAGGATGAGCACGCTGCTAGGGATACCCTTAATACTTGTGTTCATATGCAGGATGGAACTAAGAAACACACTTACACACATAGGTATTAGTATGGGTGTAAGACCCTGGGTGGTCTACAACCCCTTTATTTTACAGCCTTTTACCAGATAATGTAAAAAGGTACACATCTGGAGCAATGAGTCACAACTGAGTGGTCTGAATGGCATTACATCTCTCCTCAACTTGGCACTGAATTTCATCCTTCAATTTGGCTCACAAAGTCTTTCATCCGTTGACTCTCCTGTGGATTTGGTCAAACGTTGTACTGCTGATGACGTGAGTGGTCGGGCAATTCTCCTGTGCTCGAGTTGTTGTTGGGAGTGTCTATGCTGCTACTCTCTTCCCCATCGGTTTGTTCTGGAGTCTCTTCACTTGGCTGAGGGCTGCAGCATCCTTCTTCCATGGGAGATTCATCTGTTGTGATGTTACTTCCTTTCACTTCATGCTCTTGCTCATTCTGTACTTCTGCTTTCCAGAAGCAAGAGATATTTCTGGTGACAGTTTTGTGGCCCTTACAAGCTATTATCATGGTACCCTCTGGGCTGAGCACTGTCCATATCCCTGGTTCAAAAGTTGTTCTGAACTTTCACCCAGTCCTTTTGTCTTTTATGATCACTGTGTCACCTTTGCGCATTGTTCCCTGTGTGTCGTGTCTGCATAGCAGACAGTGAAAAGTGCAACAAGGCTGTCCATGAGGGCCCCTGCACCCTATCTCTGCCAGCTTTTATGTGGTGGTGCAACCTCCATGTAAAAGCTGGCAGAGAGGGAGGGCAGAATCCCCAGGACGGTGCTATATGCAGTGCTGCCCTGGCAGTTGAGGACCAGCAGCACCGCCAGTCCCTCCAGTGGAGGGAAACTGGCGTGCTGGCGGTCTGACTGTAACCAGACCATCACGTTCATAATGTGGTGGTCTGACCACCATAATGACGGCCTCAGACACAAAAGATCATAGTGGAAAACATGAAATAGAAAATTTCAATTGGAATGTCAATGATTTTTACACAGCTAGGGGCCACATACGATATTACCATATTGAAGGCACAAAGATGGCCTCTTAGGAAGTGCAGAAGAGTATTCATGATCATATGAAAAGCTCTAAAAATATCTGTGCAAAGATCTATAACAGAATACCAAAGTTATGGAAGTGGTGTCAGGATACTCATATTTGAGAATCATACAAGAACAGGTGTCAGGGCTCAGAAGGCGTAATCCTGTGTTTGCCTCCAGTTATAAACCAATATGTCTTTGCTAAATGGTGCAATCCATTTGGAAATGATTTGAAGATTGAAATAAAGACCCACAGATTAATTTGGGCTTCACAACCAATAGCTAAGATTTTGGTTGCTCAAGGAGACCTTTGTACTCATATTTGAGATTTCTCAAAGATAATAAAGGCTCATGAATATCACACATTGACAATGCCCTAAGAAATGCCATGTTAGCTGGCCAGGGTTTCAAGAAGAACTTTAATGCATAATTAACTTCATCAGTTTAAAAATAGGATGCACTATATCATATGGGCATACCAGTGGGAATCAAAATGATCCTTCAATAGCATAATGGAATTTAAAAGGATGCTGTGGAAAGAACCATTAAAGGTTTTTCAAAGAGGTCCAGTTATGGCACTGTAAACTGATCTTGCCTATACCAAAGAAGAAAGAGTATGCTTAGCCCAAATTTACTATGCCATTAAAAGGAACACCCCACAAGAGTACAACTTGGTTAACTGATGCCAACTTGAGCACATGGATGCACTAGTTGCATCACCACATTAGAGGAGAGAGCTCTACAAGTTGCAGAGCAGTTGATAATTTTGAATAGAAGCACATGGTGTTCAACTATAACGCAGATGTAATAATATTTTTGATTCTTAAAATCCTTGCAGAAATATCATGATGTCAACAATATCACAGTAAGAATATTGGTGGTCATTACAACCGTGGTGGTCGGTGTTAAAGAGGTGGTAAGACCGCCAACAGGACGTCGATAAAAAATTTGCAATTACGACCGTGGCGGAAACCGCCAACAAAGACAGCCACTTTAACACTCCGACCGCCACGGCGGTACAAACAAACAGCGTGTCGGTCACCGCCAACAGAAAGGCGGGAGACAATGTACTGCCCACACTATTATGACAGGCCAATCCGCCACCTTTTCCGGGGCGGATTCAGCACGGATAAAAACACAGCGGAAACAAGAATTCTGAAGGAAAAACGCTCACCTCTACACACCCCACGATGAATGAGGACGCCATGGATCCGGAACTCCAAATTCTACCTGCAATAGTCTTCCTGCTCCTCTACCAGGAGCACAAACGCCGGCAGCGAAAACCACGGTGAGTACTGCACCTATGACACAGGGGAGGGGGGAGGGAAAAAACAGGGACACGCAACACCCCCACCCTCACCCACCACAACACACACACTAATGCATATCAATACATCACAGTTACACCCCCCAAGCGTCCCGGAAAAATGCAAAGACAATAGAAAATGAGTGTAACCATTGTAATATATTAAAAGCAAGTAGGCAGAAACATATATACACACCATGTACAAAATATATACCAAGCATAGTAGTCCAGGTAGTGCTCTAATAAAGTCTGTGGAACACTGGGACCACACGGTATGGGCGAGGCCCATACAAGATCCCCGACCATGACGGAGAGAACACTGCAGGGGCATCAGAGAGAAACTAAACAGGCACCTCAGGGGAAGGGAAAGGGGGGGCACCTCAGCCACCTGAGTGCACAATGTCAAATACACAAGGGGGCCACATGCCCACGGTTCAATACTGGGGAGTGCAAACCCACAGTCTCACAAGTCTCTACAGTGGGTGTGTTGCCCACTGTTCAATCCTGGGTAGTGCAAAGCCACAGTCTCACAAGTCTCTACACTGGGTGGTGTGCCCACTGTTCAATCCTGGGGAGTGCAAAGCCACAGTCTCTCAAGTCTCTACAGTGGGTGGTTTGCCCATTGTTCAATCCTGGGGAGTGCAAAGCCACAGTCTCACAAGTCTCTCCAGTGGGTGGTTTGCCCACTGTTCAATCCTGGGGAGTGCGAAGCCACAGTCTCACAAGTCTCTATAGTGGGTGGGTTGGGCACTGTTCAATCCTGGGGAGTGCAAAGCCACAGTCTCACAAGTCTCTAAGGTGGGTGGTTTGCCCACTGTTCAATCCTGGGGAGTGCAAAGCCACAGTCTCTCAAGTGGATGACAGTCTCCACTGGTTCTGGAGGGGGCCTTGTGCCCAGAGTGCTTCAATCCTGCCAAGGACAGAGGTAGTGGATGTGATACTCCACTGGTTCTGGAGGGGGCTTTGTGCCCAGAGTGCTTCATCCTGCTAAGGACAGAGGTAGTGGATGACAGTCTCCACTGGTTCTGGAGGGGGCTTGGTGCCTAGAGTGCTTCATCCTGCTAAGGACAGAGGTAGTGGATGACAGTCTCCACTGGTTCTGGAGGGGGCTTTGTGCCCAGAGTACATCATTCACCCCGTGACAGACTCACCCTGTGATGGACTCAGTTGCGTCAGGTTTTTCAAGGAAGTCCGGTTATGGCACTGTAAACTGATCTTGCCTATACCAAAGAAGAAAGAGTATGTTTAGCCCAATTTACTATGCCATTAAAAGGAACACCCCACAAGAGTACAACTTGGTTGACTGATGCTAACTTGAGCACATGGATGCGCTAGTTGCATCACCACATTAGAGGAGAGAGCTCTACAAGTTGCAGAGCAGTTGATAATTTTGAATAGAAGTACATGGTGTTCAACTATAATGCAGATGTAATAATATTTTTGATTCTTAAAATCCTTGCAGAAATATCATGATGTCAACAATATCACAGTAAGAATATTGGTGGTCATTACAACCCTGGCGGTCGGTGTTAAAGCAGTGGTAAGACCGCCAACAGACCAGCGGTAAAAAATTTGCAATTACGACCATGGCGGAAACCGCCAACAAAGACAGCCAATTTAACACTCTGACCGCCACAGCGGTACAAACAAACAGCACGGCGGTCACTGCCAACAGACAGGCGGGAGACAATGTACTGCCCACACTATTATGACAGGCCAATCCGCCACCTTTTCTGGGGTGGATTCACTGTGGATAAAATCACGGCGGAAACAGGAATTCCGAAGGAAAAAAACGCTCTCCTCTACACACCCAACGAGGAACGAGGACGCCATTGATCCGGAACTCCAAATTCTATCTGCAATAGTCTTCCTGCTCCTCTACCAGGAGCACAAACGCTGGCGGCGAAGACCACGGTGAGTACTGCACCTACGACAGAGGGGAGGGAAAAAACAGGGACACGCAACACCCTCACCCTCACCCACCACAACACACACACTAATGCATATCAATACATCACAATTACACCCCCAATCACCCCGGAAGAATGCAAAGACAATAGAAAATGAGTGTAACCATTGTAATATATTAAAAGCAAGTAGGCAGAAACATATATATACACCATGTACAAAATATATACCAAGCATAGTAGTCCAGGTAGTGCTCTAATAAAGTGTGTGGAACACTGGGACCACATGGTATGGGCGAGGCCCTCACAAGATCCCCGACCATGATGGAGAGAAAACTGCAGGGGCATCAGAGAGCAACTAAACAGGCACCTCAGGGGGAGGGAAAAGGGGGGCACCTCAGCCGCCTGAGTGCACAATGCCAAATCCACAAGGGGGCCACATGCCCACTGTTCAATACTGGGGAGTGCAAACCCACAGTCTCACAAGTCTCTACAGTGGGTGTGTTGCCACTGTTTAATCCTGGGAAGTGCAAAGCCACAGTCTCACAAGTCTCTACAGTGGGTGGTTTGCCCACTGTTCAATCCTGGGGAGTGCAGAGCCACAGTCTCTCAAGTCTCTACAGTGGGTGGTTTGCCCACTGATCAATCCTGGGGAGTGAAAAGCCACAGTCTCACAAGTCTCTCCAGTGGGTGGTTTGCCCACTGTTCAATCCTGGGGAGTGCGAAGCCACAGTCTCACAAGTCTCTATAGTGGGTGGGTTGGGCACTGTTCAATCCTGGGAAGTGCAAAGCCACAGTCTCATAAGTCTCTACAGTAGGTGGTTTGCCAACTGTTCAATCCTGGGGAGTACAAAGCCGCAGTCTCTCAAGTGGATGACAGTCTCCACTGGTTCTGGAGGGGGCCTTGTGCCCAGAGTGCTTCATCCTGCCTAGGATAGAGGTAGTGGATGTGATACTCCACTGGTTCTGGAGGGGGCTTTGTGCCCAGAGTGCTTCATCCGGCTAAGGACAGGGGTAGTGGATGACAGTCTCCACTGGTTCTGGAGGGGGCTTTGTGCTTAGAGTGCTTCATCCTGCTAAGGACAGAGGTAGTGGATAACAGTCTCCACTGGTTCTGGAGGGGGCTTTGTGCCCAGAGTGCTTCATCCTGCCAAGGACAGAGGTAGTGGATGTGATACTCCACTGGTTCTGGAGGGGGCTTTGTGCCCAGAGTGCTTCATCCTGCTAAGGACAGATGTAGTGGATGACAGTCTCCACTGGTTCTGGAGGGGGCTTTGTGCACTTAGTGCTTCATCCTGCTAAGGACAGAGGTAGTGGATGACATTCTCCACTGGTTCTGGAGGGGCATGGTTCCCAGAGTACATCATTCACCCCGTGACGGACTCAGTTGCATCAGTGCCCTTGCCGCTCATGGGCCAGCGGTGCTTGAGATGACAGTGCCCTGTTCAGCTGTGCTTGAGATGGCAGTGCTCTGTTCAGTGGTGCTTGAGACGGCGGTGCCCTGTTCAGCGGTGCTTGAGATGGCAGTGCCCTGTTCAGCGGTCCTTGAGATGGCGGTGCTCTGTTCAGCGGGGCTTGAGACGGCGGTGCCCTGTTCAGCGGTGCTTGAGACGGCAGTGCCCTGTTCAGCGGTGCTTGAGATGGCGGTGCCCTGTGCAGCGGTGCTTGAGGCGGCGGTCTTCAGTGCAGGGACTCAACTACTGGCGGTCCTTCATGGCCCAGCGGGGCTTTTTCTGGCAGTGGCCTCCTGGGCAGGTGGGCTTGTGCTGGCAGGCCTGTCCTGGGCAGCTGGGCTTGTGCTGGCGGTCCTGTCCTCGGCAGCTGTCCTTGTGCTGGTGGTCCTGTCCTGGGCAGCTGGGCTTGTGCTGGCGGTCCTGTACGGGGCAGGTGGCCTTGTGCTGGCGGTCCTGTCCTGGGCAGCTGGGGTTGTGCTGGCGGTCCTGTCCTGGGCAGCTGGGCTTGTGCTGGCGGTCCAGTCCTGGGCAGCTGGGCTGGTGCTGGAGGTGGCCTCCTGGGCAGCGGGCTTGATGGCGGTCTTCTCTGCCGTGCTGCTCTTCCAAGTCTTGCCGGGTTTCTTGTGGCCCTTCCCCACACTGGAAGGTGTCACAGCTGACTCCACACTCCCACCGGGACCCCTGGGAGCGGCTTTGGTGGCCTCTCCCGCCGGGCACCGCCCAACTTCTGATGCTTCACAGGTGGGGGACTGTCTGTGCTGTGGCTCTGTGCCACACTGGCTGCCCTGGTGGCCGGTGCACTCCAGATTCCAGTGACTACAGGCACCACTGGTCCCAGAGATGTTGTGGCTGAGGTGCTAGTTCAGGACCTAGGAGACGGATGGGGTGTGGGAGGTGTGGGAAAGAGGTCAAGGTTGGACAGGAAAAGATTTTTTGACACACTGGGACGGGTAGCCGGAGGGGGTTTGGGAGTGGAGGAAGAGGTGGTGGTTGTAGGAGGTGTTCGTTTGCTGACTTTGGGTGAAGGTGCATGCGCTGGAGGATGTCGTGAGGTGGATAGCTGTTGGGTGGGTGTGTGCCTGCGTTTGTGTATCTTCGGAGGGGGCGTCACAGACACACTGGGAGAGGACACAGGGGACGTGTGAATGGTAGTGGGGGTGGTGACTGCACGTGAGCGGGGTGTGTTGGTGGGTGTGCTGGAGAGGGTCGTAGTGGCTGTAGAGGTAGTGCATGCAGGCGTGAGTGTAGATGAGACTGGGAGGGAGGAGGGAGACGAGGAGGAGGGGGACACAGTGGAGGCAGTGGATGTTGGTGTGTCTGCATGTGTGTGATGCTTGCGTGAGTGCCTGTGGGATCTGTGGTGCTTATGTTTGCCTGAGCTTCCCTTGTGTGTTGAGGTGTGTGCATGCTGGTCTGTAGGTGTTCTTGGGATAGGCAGAGGTACAGGGGATTGGGTCGGGGTGGAGGAAGTTGGAGGGGGAGGCTAAACACAGGGACAATGGCTGCCATCAGTGCTGAGGCCAGAGTCTGAAAAGCTCTGACCACAACGAATGCCCTCCAGGAATGCATTTGTTTGTTGCAACTGCCTTTCTATGCCCTGGATGGCATTCAAAATGGTAGACTGCCCAACAGTGAGGGACCTGAGGAGGTCAATGGCCTCCTCACTGAGGGCAGCAGGGGTGACTGGGGCAGGGCCTAAGGTGCGGGGCGAAGGCTGAGGGGCTGCTGGGAGGGCGGTGCTGGAAGGGGGGGTGCCTGTAAACGGGGGGACATAGATGTTGCCGCCACCACAAGGGAGCTCCCATCAGAGGACGAGTCTGTGTCACTGGTCTCAGCTCCTGTCCCTGCTGTGGAGCTCCCCTCACCCTCCGTCCCACTGGTGAAGTCCGAGTCCATAGTGTGGCCCTCCATGGCCATGTGAGATGCAGCCCCCAGGTGCTCCAGTGCCACTGCTCCTCCGCCTGATGATGCTAATGCACACAAGAACAGGGAGACCACAAAAAGGGGGACGACGACAGAAGAAAGACATGTTGAGTGCATGCATCACCGCTACTGCTGGCAGACACGACAGACACCCTGCACTACGCTGCGCTCTTGGGCTCCACTGTTCAATTCCTGGAAAATGCCCTACAAGGCTATGGACGACATCTGCACACATAGATGACACAGGGGCATGACTAGGTGTACTTGGCACTCTACCGAGGTGGGGTGGGGTGGGGTGCCACATGGCCTGCCTTACGGAGGGACTTTGCCTACAGAACTCGCCCTGGCCTAGGGAAACCAACAGCCCACCTCCCCCACCCAGACCCCTCCACTGCGCGCAAAGTCAGCAGAATGAGAGTGTACTCACCCCCTTGTGTCTGCTGTGATAGCCCTCAAGCACCCATCCAACTCTGGGTAGGCCTCCGCCAGGATCCTGAACCTCAGGGGGGTCATGGTGCGACGGGCACCCCTCCCACATTCGGAGGCCATCCCCAGCTGAGCCTCAGTTGTCTTCTTGCTCCAGCGGCGAATGTCCTCCCATCTTTTCCGGCAGTGGGTGCTCCGTCTGTGGTAGACCCCCAGGATCCGGACGTCCTAGGCGATGGCATGCCAAATATGTTTTTTCTGGTGGGCGCTGACCTACATGAAATGTACAGAAGGAAGAGTAAGTTATTACCAACTGCACCGTCAAAGTGATTGGCCCCCATCCCTACCCTTGCCATGTGGCACATGCATTCACCGTCGTTTCATGCACGCCACACTCTCCCCCTTCCTTCTTATATCCAGCCCTCTCCACACAGGCATAGCCCATACAGCATGCTCCCAGTGTACTTATCTGTTTGTCTGGAGGACCGTAGTGTAGTGTGTACTGGGGGAGGACCCCATCCACGAGTTTCTCCAACTCCTCCGATGTGAAGGCAGGGGCCCTTTCCCCAGACACTTGAGCCATTGTCTCTTCCAGACTGAGGTCACAGCAGCACTAGCAGTGTAGGTCTTCTCCTGTCGAAGATCAGGTATCGAGTGATTGAACAGATAGAAAATGGCAGTCACGTCCGCTGCCGTGCGTACCGTCACTGCCGGAGTACATCGTCATTGGCTCCTGGGACCAATGGGGTCCAATGATAAGCAATGCAGCATTGCGCCGCGGTCTTCAACCGCCTAAGGCGACGGTGTACAACGCCAGCGCAGTTACCTTACATCCCATTGTCCCACTTTAGAGGTCAGGCAGCCACCATTTCAGGGGCCAACATGGATTAATTTTCAACGTGTCACACATACCTAGGCCTAGACTCAACACACATACAGGCCACCTTTTGTGTATGAATGGTGTTCTGTGTAAACTGTGGGTCCGTACCTCTGAGTTGTTTGACTTTGTGCTCGCTGTTGTCCTTCATCCAGGGCACAATCCAGGAACTGTGTACCCAGTTGGAGCCAGACCTGATGTCAGCAATCCACCATCCCACAGGAATCCCCCCTCAAGTGCAGGTGATGTCAGTGCTCCATTTCCTTGCAAGTGGGTCATTTCAAACAACAGTGGCCATCAGGGATGTCCCAGCCTATGTTTTCCAACGTGTTGTCCAGAGTGTTGTCTGCTCTTCTGAAACACATGCAGAGCTACATCGTTTTCCCTCAGGTGGAGGATTTGCCTACAGTGAAAGGTGATTTCTATGCCTTGGGACGTATCCCCAACATCATAGGTGCCATTGATGGGACCCATGTGGCTTTGCCCCCCCCCCCCACAGGAGTGAACAGGAAACAGGTGTACGGAAATAGGAAGAGTTATCATTCGATGAATGTACAGATGGTATGTTTGGCTGACCAGTACATCTCCCATGTGAATGCCATGTTCCCTGGCTCAGTACATGACGCCTACATCCTGCGGAATAGCAGCATCCCTTATGTGATGGGGCAACTCCAGAGGCACCGTGTGTGGCTATTAGTTGAGTACCTGGTAGCAAGACAGTGGGAATGGTTGTCTGGGGATATCCCTTCAGTTTAGTGCGTGTCTAACAGTTATCCCTCGCCATTTGTAGGTGACTCTGGTTACCCCAACCTGTTATGGCTACTGACCCCAGTGAGGAATCCCAGAACAAGGGCAGAGGAACGCTACAATGAGGCCCATGGGTGAACTAGGAGGGTGATAGAGCGGACCTTCGGCCTCCTGAAGGCCAGATTCCGGTGCCTCCATATGACAGGTGGATCCCTGTTCTACTCACCAAAGAAGGTGTGCCAGATCATTGTGGCCTGCTGTATGCTTCACAACTTGGCTTTTAGTGACAGGTGCCTTTTCTGCAGGAGGATGGTCTGGATGGCGGTGTTGTGGCAGCTGTGGAGCCTGTGGACAGTGAAGACAAGGAAGCAGAGGAAGAAGACATGAACAACAGGGACTCAGTGATCCAGCAATATTTCCAGTGAAACACAGGTAAGAGTACAGACCTGCCTACTACATTTACTTTAACACTACTACCTCTCTACTGTCTGTCCTTTTCACCCAGTGTGTTGGCACTGAGTTGTCACTTTCCCTTACGATTTCACAGATGTGGGTCCCACTGTGTGACATTTGCTTTGATTCCTCATGGACTAGAGCTGGGTGACATAGGTATGTTGACATTACAATTGTAAGAACATTTTGTCACTGTAATTGCTAATACACTATTTCGAAATCACAGACAGACTCCAGATTGTTTTGTGCTTTAAGTGTGTTTATTTAAGTGCTCAATATTGCAGTGGGTAGTAAAATGGTGAGGGGTGATGGTGGAGGAATGTCTTGGTTTCTGCATTTTAGAGATATTGATTAATGTATAAACATTAATCGTGTTTCCATTATTTAAATAGTGCTATATATTTTGTTATAGAAGTTAAATACAACAGATTATAAATGCCAGAGGTAATGCATTACTTACATTGCAAGCTTACACACACTAAAAGCAAACATTAAAACATTAACATTATTCAAAAGCATTATATCTGGAAATGTTTCTATGAAATATCAGTCACAAAAGATAAGTGCAAATGTATAAATAAACATTTATAATTATGTATGAAAGCCAATTTTTGCATGCCTCCGCTGTTTTTGTGGACTGATGCTGTTGACCATATTCCCCGGGACAGAGTTAACGGGGCACTGTGCTGTCCAGCTAGTGTGACAAGACAAAAATGAATCTAGGCCTACTAATGATAGGCTAGATATTGAAGTTTTAAAACTGTAACCTGATCTGTCAAAATAAACCTTTTTGACAGGAAAAACCTCTCTTTTAATCATTAATAACCCATTTATATATAGGCCTAGTAGCCCACAAGGCAATGTGCTTCATATTCAAAAGCAGGACATGTATAAAATGAAAGTTAAAATGTCCTTACAATGACTAACACCCAAAAGCTATTTTCACTGTAGAGAGGCTGGCTGGCTCATAGAGAAATGCTGGGATTAAATCTTAAATATTAATTCCATTAACTCAACTTTGACCAGCTGGGAGAATATCTCAAAGATTATTTTTAATAGTTAATTAAAGCCCAAATTCATGGTGAAGTCAGATTTGTATTACACTTTAGCGAAAAGTGAGTTTAGAAGCTTGCCTGAAGATTCTGGGGGCTAATATGCATTAGCCTCTAGTTGTCACCGAGCAGGTGAATAGCCCTGATGAGATTAGTTAGTAAACAATCAACATATCTAATGATATTATGACCATTTATGACTCCCCCTGGAAATTATCTATAATGTCTTGGAACATTGCAGGACTAGATATGTATTTAATTTACCCAGAGTGTTTTTTCAACAATCACCACTTTTGTGTATTTACAAGAAACCTGGATGCCCTCTAACCTCTTGGCACCTAATTTTTGGTCTCATGAATTTTTGGCAAGAAAGGCAGGTATGGGGAGACCCAGTGGAGGCCTGCTGACCATGAGCAGCTAGAAACTCAATCTGAAGAGTGTTAGACTCAACTTAAGTTCCAATTATCCATGGCAGTCCTGATAAATCATTATGATAATTAGAAATGTTTTGTCCTAAATGTTTACTTTCCCCCCCTGACTTGTTAAAGGACAAACACAAATATGCTGCAATACTTGCAGAGCTTGATTCTCTTTCAGGGTAATATGGCCATCTATAGATCATTATAACCAGGGACTACAACCCAAACCTCTTACCATCAGCTTTGCAGACTTCAAGTATAAAGGGCCCTGATGTGATATATAATATACTGTGCCCTTACTTAAATCCATTAGGAACGTACTAGATAAACCTATAGTCTTTTATTTGACTCTGGGCATGGATCGCTTAATGGCAGGATGCCAAACGATCAACCAAGCAAATCTAAGTTTTTTGGTCCAACTGGGAAGACTATTATTGGTTACACTTTCCTCCATTGCACTTATTGTCATATATGTAAAAAATAAGCAAGAAGATAAAAAGTGATCATTATCCTGAGAAGATGATACTTGATCTCAAATTTAATCAGTTTGATTCATGAAAAAAATTAAAACTATAACCATCTGACTGTTGTGAACATTAGGAATCTAATATGGAATGAGGAATTCAAGATCAAAGCACTGTGTCAGGAAATGTGCCCAAGCCTCGGGCCTCCACCAGATCACACCCTGCGAGTAGCCAGAGCATACTTGTTTCTGCCAATTCTCTCACCAGATTCCGGTTACCTTGGTCCACTGCTTTGCATCATAGATTTATCATACACAACCCCCAGTGTAGGGCTAGACTTAAGGGGACTGCAGTTATATAGATTATGCTGCACACCTATTCCACACTCTTACTGCTCCCCAGATACTCACTGGGAATTTCCAAGCATCCCTTGTGGAGGATCAACTTGCTTAAAGGCACCCTGGAGAGCCTCTCCTAGTCAATGTCTTCCACAAATCTAGTGCAGCAGTTTCCTGGCTGGTCCTATGTTGCTGAAAACTATTTTTAATTTTGGTGGCCCTTTGCAGCTGTGGCAGCATGACTGAGGCTGCCCTCAGTTGCTGCAGCTGCGGTGCTCCTTCCAGCCAGGATGGCCCTTTGCTGCTGGGGCCATGCAAAGAACTCTGGCAGGTCCGTCTATATTTTGTCAGCCATCTTAGCATTGTTAAAAGCATTAAAACCCCACCCAGAAAGTGTTTGATGCTTCTCACTGAGCTTCCTTGTGGGTGGAGTTGGCAGGCTGCTGCTCCAGCTCTGACAGAATTTCTGCATAGACCCAGAGCTGACTTGGACCCAGATGGTGAGCGTGGGTTCTGGAGTAAAATGGTGACTGTTCAAGACATCTTTGTGTTCAAATAAGCGTTGCCCTCCCCATTGTTGTGGTTTTGGACCTAGGAGCAGTGGTGCAGTGAGAATGAATACCATTTTTTGGGCACTAATACATTGTCAAAATGAAGGGGCGGTTGCAGAGACCGGATTGATACACTTGAGTTAATTTTCTTTTGCTATATTTACAATCTAGAGACAACTGCAATAACCATTTGACGAAACTATTGACTACATATGCAGAACTGCGTCTTGCAACTCTGCATGGTCCTATTGAACAATGGTGGTACGTGAATCTTCTTGTGTTTGTGAGATAAGTGTTGGCAGTGTATGCAAATTATGTCTAATGAATCACGGTATGAGTGCATGAGTAATCAATATAATTCCACAGAAGCCACAATGTTGCCTGTGTCTGATCTTGTGTCAGCTTCCTCCCTCCTTGTAACTTTTAACAGAGAGCCTTTTCATTTACAGACTGGCTCTTATTTGGGTGAGGAATCATAACTATTTCACTTCAAGTGTAATCTGTCAACTAGTTGTAGAGGAAGCCGTAAACAGTGAGCCCCTCCTGGCACTGGGGCAGGGTTAGGTAAACGTGCTGTGGATTCCTTCTACGAATGTGCAGCAATTCATTGGATTGTATGTGAGTTTCTTTTGTTAGTTATTGTTTGTTCCCAAATCCCCTCCGCCTGGGGGTATCAGTGAGCACTTGATTTATGCTATCCGCTGGCCGTCGGATGCTTTCAGGGGATTGTGGAACCATGCCTCCTCTGCAACTGAACACGGAGAGAAGAGCTCATTCCACTTAGGCTGGTTCTGACACACTGATTCCGGAAACTGCCCCCTTTCATTTGTGCCAGTTTTACACTCTAACCTATTTGACTGGGTTCAAATTTGGCAAAATATTAATGTGTGTGTGTTCTGGATTGCTAAATGAAGATATTATCAGGGGGGCGAAGCGAAAAACATGTCATTGATTCCTCTGCTCAGAAAACTGTGAATGCTTAAAAGTTACATCGCAAGAGTTTAAGACTTGTTTTGAACCTACCGCATTCTTAGGCACGTCACATCAAAATTAGAAATTTGATGACACAGAATAAGAGAAGTAAATTGAAACAATCATGAGAACGCTTAGGCAAATTTGACACACACAGTGAATAATACTCAACAAGAAAGTGTTTTGGACCTTGATTGTGGAGGGAACAAGGACGTATTGTCCAAATGATTTGTTCATCTTAAATGATAAATTGAAGTCACATAATAATAAGATGTATACATCAAACATCCTCATCCCTCAAGTTTGTAAAACTATTAATTTCTCGACTCTCAAAATAACCCAGGCAGAGATAACGACTCTAATTAACAGTATCCAGCTGTGGAAAGCACCAGGTCCAAATGGCATTCGGATAGATTTAGTCAAACTTAATGTTCCATACTGGAGTTCACTTCTGTGTCGCCTATTTAAAAAAAAATATTCGCTACTGTAGTGATTCCTCCGACTTGGAAAGGAGTAGTTGGGAAACTTATACATAAGAAGGGCTTAAACAAGATCCAACAATTATTGAGTGCTTGCCATTCTGTATTTAGAGGGGAAACTCTTAGTAAAATATTTAACAAACACTCTAACACATAGGGCTGCAGATCAGGGCCTAATGTCACTAACTCAAACAGGGTTTTGTCCCAGATTACAATTGATAATATCATTGTTTTGCCCCTTCTTGTGAAAAAAGCTCTAAAGACTAGTACAGTCACTTATGTTTGTTTCATGTACTATTCCACAGCCTTTGACAAGGTTGATCGTCATCGACTGTGGAATAAATTAGAAATTGAGAAATTGATTCCACACTCTTGTATATTTTAAATGAGTTGCATTCTGATACATGGCTACAAATAAGAGTCATAACCAATAATATTTTGTCTACAAGAATGAAGACCAAGCATGGTCTTAAACAAGGTCGAGTTTTGGCTCCACTTTTATTCTCCTTGTATTTAGCTGACTTGTCTGAGTTCCTTAATCAAGAATAAGCAGTGTGTTCAAAACTGGGAATGCATGGGTTCACACGTCTGGCATATTTTAAGTCAAGTAAATGAACTCAACCTTATCAAAGGACTAACAGCTAATTATTCTAAAATGAAAATCATGGTGTTTGGAAAGAAAAAACAAATCTTAAATGAGCAGCAGTCATGAAACTACAAATCCCATAAGGCGTAACACAGACAGCCAATGGGATTAAAAACGTAGTAAAAGAACATATATGAACCAATAGGAATAGTGCCATGCCATTGTGATGTCACTTGACTGCAAGTAGCCCTCTTTTCTTGCTGCTGCAGTCAAGATAAGTCGCCTTTTCATTTTCTCATGTCTTTATTTGCTTAATTAATTAATACACGGTGTTTCTTGTATATTTTTCTACCGCTGTAATACTTTTCATGTTGTCGGCAGGTTGCCGCATACTGTGTCTATTATTTACCCTTTATTAAATTTTGTTAGCTCAGACACAGCGGTCGCGCTGTTCTGAGCCGAACGCTTCTTCTTTGTTTGCATTCTTGTGCGCGTTGCGCGCGCGTCAGCATTCCTTGCATTCTTTCGCCTCAGGAAGCAACCGTTATTCGAGTTGCTCCTGAGGCAAAGAAACAGTTCAGGAGTGCGCGCATTCTTCGATTTGTTTCCCATCTGGCAAGAACTTTTCGTTGTGCCAACACGGTATTTATTATTGATTTAACCTCTATCCAAGTAAGAGGTTTTGGCATTTATCCAACCCCTATTATTGTATTAACCCCCGTTTTCCTGGCAAGTCTTTTCTACAAAAGCATTACCTCAGCTTAATTTTTCCCTTTACTACAGTTTTTTGTAGTTTGATTCTAATTTTAGTATTTATTTATTTATGTATTTATTTTTCCTACTATGGAGCCTGGCACTTCCGCAACGGAACAGGGTGTTTCTACTGATTTAGAAGACATAAGACATGAACTCTGTAATTTCATACAAAAATTATCCAAAAATTTAGAAACCAATTTTTCAAATTTATTATCCAAATCTTCGGCCCAGACTGCGGGGGAATGCAGTAAGCGTCCACCAACAAAGCCAGGTGTGGGGACGCAAAAGGAGAGTGAGTCTCTCTCACACATGCCAGAGGACGCGGTTCCTCACAAGGCTCCTGCCAAGGAGTATAATAATATGGCTTCAAAATCTTCTTTAAAACGTAAATTTAAAGAACGAAATGTTCTTCCTGTTCCAACTGCTGCCATCCAGGATACAGATGAGGACATGCCTGATGTGGATTCAGATTCTTATATATCTGACAAGGATGATGATGATACCTTTTTCATTCCTCCTCCTAAGAAATCAAAAGTAGCCTCAGCTGTTCCCTCTCTATTTGATTCGGAAGGGTTTCCCATGTTTGACCCCTCTCAAATTCATCACCCTAATTCTACGGAATGGTTCCCAGCTGACCATGTGGGTCGCTCTGTGGCTCAAAAATTGTTTTCACCTCTAGACAAGCAAACTAGATCCAAGCTGAAGTCAGAATGCCCTCGTCCTGTACTTCCGAACAAGGCTACCATTACCCCTTCTATTGACCAACAAATGTTGACTTTCTTTACTAAGCAAGGTAAAGATCCTCGCAAAGGAGTGGACAAAGCGTGGTCCTCCTGTCAGAACAAACCTTTGGACGTTACGGGTCCGCTTACTAGGTTATTTGATCTGGTTGAGTCAGCCAGACTAGAGGGTACCTTTTTAGATCCAGAAGAATTATGGTTATGGATTCAACGTTGCTTCTGTCTACTGGGGAACGCAAATTCCTCTCTTATTCATGAGCGGCGCAAAGGACTTCTTATTAAATTGGATCCCAAACTAATCAATTTGGCGGCCGTACAACCTCACATTCAAACAGATGGACAACTTTTTGAAGATTTCTTCATAAAAGACCTCAGCAAATACGTGGCTACATTTACCTCGTTGGACAAAGCTCGACAGTCCATGAGGAAGATGTTTCACCAACGTGTTTTTGGCAGGGCCGGTAGAGGCAGGGGTCACTTTACCGGCAGCGGATTCGCTAATCAAGGCTCCAGTGGTTACCACAGTTCCTACCAGCAGGACTTCAGACCACAATTCTATCCCCAACGTGGCAGAGGTTATCGCTCCAGGTCCGCCAGACATTCCAGGGTCTCCAATCCAACAGGTAAGCCCTCATGTTTTTTTTTTTTTCTGACAGGGGGTCGTATCTTCCATTTTCTGTCAAATTGGTTAACAATTTCCGCAGATGTTTGGGTAATAGACACGGTGCAAGGTTACAAAATACAGCTTTATTCTACTCCGATGCCAACTTATTTCCAACCTCCTCCTCATTTTTCCACAGAAATGGTTCATCTAATGTCTCTCGAGGTAAACACTCTGTTACAGAAACAGGCAGTTTCATAATGAGAATAATGAGAAATGTTGTGCATAGTAATAATAACAATGGTCTTGCATAATAGCAGCTGATTAGGAAAAATAAAACCTACACACTGAAAAACAAGCTATTTGCTAATGAATAAATGAAAATAGAGCATATTATCAAGGTAAAAGGGCACAGGATGCAGGCCTAAGGTTAGCTAAAATACATGTGCCTGAGTAAGGTACTAAAATGAACCCACAACACTACTGGGCCACACCGAGCTGCAAGAGTCTATTTCCCTGTAATGCCCCAACTGGGCCTGAACAGGACCTTGTTGGCGGCCTCTGCTGGAGCAAGCCTTGATGCTCAAATAATGTAGCTGAGCTCCTGGGACCCTTAACTATGTCTAATTAGCGTTCTCCTTCTATCTCTGAAAGCCTGGACTCAGAAACATCTTGGAATTGAAGACCCCTGGAGGACAGAAACAAACCTGCCGAGCCAAACACTCAAGCCAAGTTGCAGCTGGGCGGAAGAAACAGGTTTTACCTGCTTCTTGCCAGCAACAAATCTGATTCAGCAAGATCTCACTGTTAGACCTGAGACCCTTTGTGACAGATTTTTAAAAAGCGGCACTGCACCCAGTGCAGCACCACTTTTCCTGCACCCCTTAGCGCCCTCCTAATGCCAGCATGTGTGCACCTTATCTAAGATACGACACGCCATGGTAGTAGTTAGGGAACTAGAGTCAACATTTTTTACCGTAGTTCGGAGCTTCGCAGGATTAACGTCAACACTTTTGATGCTAATCCTGCAAAGTCCTTTTAATATGCCTGCTCCGAGCAGGGGTTAAAAGTGCTGAAATAAATGATGCAAAGAAATCTGTTAGATTTCTTTTAGTCATTTTTACATGCCCTCCCCCCCATTGGGGGAACGCCCCCTTTGCATACATTATGCCTAGCGCTAAAGTGGTGCTAGGCCCTCTTAAATCAGGGCCTTGATGTGGTATTTCCCCAAACATTTTGCCTTCACGCCTTTACTTTGCTGAACTCATTTTTGTTGGCCCCAGGATTCTGTACACTTCACCCCTTTTAACCATTGCTAACGTTCTTGTGCATTCTCCATAAAACATGGTAAAATTGGACTACCCCCAATTGACACATTTAGTTTATTTGTAAATCCCTAATAAATGGTACTGCATGTACCCATAGCCTGTAAATTAAAAGCTGTTAGTGAGCTGCAGCCTTCTACTAAAGAAGCCCATTAAAAATGCCTCAGGACTGCTACTGCTTCTTGTAGTGCAATTTGAAAGACCTATTTCAAAATACCCACTACTATTGCCCTTTGCCAGGTCTAAACCTTCATTTTTAATAATTATAAGTCTAAATTAAGGTAGACCCTAAAGGCTCATCGGACAGAGTGCATGGTATTGAAACGGCAAGAAATGTGTGTTCATATTTTACATGTTCTTTCAATGAAAAACTCTTGAAGTCATGCTTCATTATTGTTTGGAATATCTCTTAAGTAGACTAACACTGGGTTACCTTATTATATATAAAAAGTGCTAACATCAGATTGGAAACAGGTAGAGAAACAATGTTTACACTCAAATGAATATTTTTTTTTGCATTTGTGACAATAGAAACAATCAAACAGTTGTGACCTTCCAGGAGGAGGGAAAATGGAGGGAGCAGGGTGAGACATACAGGATGAATCAGGAGTATAAGCGAGGGGGGAAGAACTGCAGTTGAGGAAGGGTAGACACCACAGTAGTCAGTTATTACATGAGTAAAGGAAACATACATAACCATCTCATTAGTACTGTCCTTAAATGGAGGAGAGGACAGGAGCAGGATAAGCCCACAAGCAACAGAAGAGTATGGTTATTTTTCATAACACATGACTGTGACATAGGTAGTGTTACATGCTAGTGTTACTATAAAACAAAGGACCCAGTATACCAGTGCAGAGGTCATTCAGTTCTGTGTAGTAAATGTCTGGTGGCCCACATGACCATTATTGTCTCTGTGACTCTTGACTACTGAGCGCTATGAAGGAGCATTATTATTGCGAAGAAAGGAGAGGAAAGGTTCCCAGATGTCCCTGGGGCAGGAGTGTAGTGGCATCCCACAACTATGTATGAATAGTAGGGGTGGGTTTATGGCCCCAGTGCATGGCCACCCTATGTTTGGCAAGAAGGACTAATGTGGCAGTGCATCGCCGGGTGCTGGGTGGTGTGTCTTTTTCTAACCAGCCCACCAAAAGGGTACAAGGGGTTGGTTGGTGGAATTTGAAGTGTATTAAGTGCAGTCTGTAGTTGGGAGAGAGTGACTCCAGCTGTCAACAGCAGAATGACCATTGTTTGTCAGAGTATGGAGGGTCTGTGTCCACCTCCCATGCCAAGTATGCTGTTGGTGCTGTGGGAATATTGCGTTATCGTGTAGATACAGCTAATCAATTTGTGTGGTGGAGGGGGTAGTAAGTTTGTGTTCTGGTGTTAGGAGCAGCCGCAGAGTGCAGGGAATGTGTTGTGTGGCACAAGGCGGAGGGCTCAAAGGGCTGGATGAATGTGCCCTCATTGTACAGGTCAGAAAAGATGGTAATACTGTGGTTACTCGAGCGCCATCTAGTGCCCAAGTCTTGCAGTGGTGGAATCATGGGATTATTGGTCAGTGAAATGGATGGAGCGTATATGTGGCTTAGTCTGGAACACTTCCTCAGACCCTCCCATGCCCAATGCACTGATTTGATCAAATTTATCCCGGCCCTGGGTGTCCTAGAAGTCAAATAAAGCACAGTGGCCATAAGTCTGCCCTATCTGTTTCCATGGCTGTGTGAGGTTGAAATTGTGTGGGAAGGATCCAATTATGCAAGTTTTGGGCTTTAGTAAATAAGGCATATAGGGACATGTCAGGTGCCCACAGACCCTTTTGAGCCAGTGGTAGTAAAGGAGTTCCTATGCTGTTCACGGCTGCTTGCTGGCCCAGGTCAGTGTCACTAGACCAGATCTCAGATGCTTGAAAAACTGGGATGTGAGAGGAATGGGTATATTTCAAAATAGATAGAGGAGTTTAGGTAAAATGATCATCTTTGCTATCATAATATGTCCTGCAAGGCGCAGGGACAGTTTGGTCCACATCGGTTTTCTATCTTCCAGCCATGTTTTGTAGCCACCATAATTGGCTTTCCACAGTTTCGCAGGATAACAATTTACCCAAATACCTAAGTATCGTATTGGGTCCTCTACCCATAGGAATAGGTATTCTGTATCAAAGGGCCAAGTGCTAACTGCAGGGGGAATAGGACACACTTGGACTAATTGATCTGGATACATATGAACCTGCCAAATCACACCACCTCATGTATTATGAAGCCAAGGTTTTCCTGCTGGTCACTAACATACATTGTGATGTTGTCCACATACATGGAGACTACCAGTCCTTTTGTGAAGCTGATAAACCGATTTCCATGATTTTGCACATGTCTTGTCGCTAGTGGCTTCATTGCTACTGCAAATAGAATTGGCGGGAGCGAGCACCTTGTTGCGTTCCACGTGTAATCTGGAATGGGTCCAATAACATTCCATTTAACTGCACTGTGGGAAGAGTGTAAAGGATTTGTGTTTGATGAGTGATTCACAAGCTGAAGAGGAGTGGAAAGAGATATCCCCATTCCAATGTGTCAAACGACTTTGTGGCATCTAATAATTCCGCTACTGGAGAGACCTTGGGGTTGAGATGATGTATTACTGCAAAGATAGTGCAAAGATTGAGTGATGTTGAGCAACCAGGGATAAAGCCTGTTTGATCAGGCATGATGATTTTGGGCAGAAGTGTCAACACGCAATTCATCAGGATCATCGGTAAAGATTTTATCATCATCATTTATCAGGGATAAAGGCTTGTAGGATTCACATTGGGTGGCTGTGGAGTGTAATTATTACAGTCTCTCTGTTAGACCTGACAGCCTTAGGGTGACACCCCTAACTTCTTGCCTGCCTCCCTCCACTTGTTGGACACCGTTTTTGCTAGTTTTAGGACTTTGCACACTTTACCACTACTAACCAGTGCTAAAGTGCATATACTCTCTCCCATAAAACATGGTGGCATTGGTTCCTATCCAATTGGCTTACTTAATCTACTTGTAAGTCCTCCGTAAAGTGCACTACATGTGCCTTGTACATGTAGACTAAATGCTACTAGTGGGCCTACAGCACTGATTGTGCCACCCACATAAGCAGCCCCTCTCTGTGTGTGCAGTTTTACTGCCAATTCGACTTAGCATTAAAAGTACTTGCCAAGCCTTAAACTCCCCTTTTTTCTACATATATGTCACCCATAAGGTGGGCCATAGGTAACACATGCTATGTAGGTAAAAGGCACTACATATACCTGTGTAGTTTATATGTCCTGGTAGTGTAGAACTCCTAAATTAGTTTTACACTGCTGTGAAGACTGCACCTTTCATAGGCTAATATGAGGGCTACACTCATGTACTGTTTGAGTGATAGATTCTGATCTGAAAGGAGTAACAAGGTCATATTTAGTATGCCAGAATGGTAATACAAAATCCTGCTGACTGCTGAAGTTGGATTTAATATTACTATTTCAGAAATGCCACTTTTAGAAAGTGAGCATTCCTCTGCACTTAAATCCTTCTGTCCCTTACAATCCACGTCTGGTTGGATTAGTTGACAGCTCCCTTGTGCATTTCACTTAGACAACCCCAAACACAGGATGTTCAGTCACGCCAGCACACATCTGCACACTGAACAGGTCTTCCTGGGCTGAGAGGGTGGAGGGCCTGACACTTACTTATGAAAGGACAGTGGCCTGCCCTCACACAATTGGCTGCCAAACCCGATACTGGGACCCTGGCAGACAGGATGGAACTGAAAGTGAACCTGGTGCACTTCTAAACCACTCTTTGAAGTCTCCTCAACTTCAAAGGCACATTTGGGTATTTAAACAGGGCCTCTGACCCTACCAACTCAGACACTTCTGGACAAGATACCACTGGTGAAGAAACTCTGAACCTGCCAAGAGGAACTGCCTGGCTGCCCAGAGGACTCACCTGACTGCTTTTCTACAAATGACTGCAGCCCTGCTGTTGCCCTGCTGCCTTGCTGCCCTCCAAGGGCTTGGATAGAGCTTGCCTCCTGTTCCTTGAAGTGTCATGGCCAAAAAGACTTCATCCTGCATAGAACTCCTTGTGCGGTTAAAATTTGATGCACAGCCTGCCGGAAACTATGAACAGCCTGCATCGCAGTGAGAAAATCAGTGCGTGCCGAACCGGAATGACACAGCCCGACTCCCCGAGAGGAAATCAACACAGTGCCAGCATTGCGACTGGAACTTCAATGCACGGCCCACTGGGTCGACGCATGACCGAGCCAGAACAATGCAGCCTGACTTCCTGCGAGAAGAATCAATGTAGTGCCTGCCATGCGACAGAAATTTCGCCGCATTGTCCACTGGATCGAAAGAGCTCCTGTGACTTCATCCTGCATGCCCAGGATTTTTCCGCATTGTCCCCGAAACATCCAAATACCCAGCAACCCAAAAAGTGTGCATGTCTTCACACCAGAAATCGACGCAAGGCACTGACTGTGGAAAAATATTGCCGTATCGTCTATGTGTGCCCGGAGAAACCGGCGCACACTTCCCCGTTTTCCACACATCTCCTCCTCTGCGTTCCCTTGCATATAATTTCGATGCAAATCAGGAACTTTGTGCTTGCAAGGGACACTCATTGCTTTTTAAGAACTTCAGACTCTTTTTATCATTCTCTAAAGTGATATTTCAACGTGTACTTATCAAATCTTGATCGTTTTGACCTGCATTTAACCAGATAAATATTCTATATTTTTCTAAAGACTGTGTGGTGTATTTTTGTGGTGTTATACTGTGTTATTGCTTGATTTATTGCACAAACACTTTACACATTGCCTTGTAAGTTAAGCCTCACTGCTCATTGCCAAGCTACCAGAGGGTGGGGACAGGATAATTTGGATTGAGTGTCACTTACCCTGTCTAGAGTTAGGGTCCTTGCGTGGACAGGGGGTAACGTGCCTGCCAACCATATACCCCATTTCTAACACTCCTGTAGCGAGGGAGGTAGAGCTCATACTTCAGGGGATTCTAAAAACATTGCTAATAGGTGTGAAGCAAGCATGGAGGAGAAGTCTTTGTAAAAGGCAGCAGTAAGGTCTTCAAGGCCAGGTGCCTTGTCTCCAGGTATACCCTTTACTGCCTATACTATTTCCTTGGTGGTTATAGGTAAGTCTGGGTATGCATGATGGACACTATCTAGCGAAAACAGCTGAATCATATCAAAGTATTCAGTCAAGTCAGACAAGCCCTGGATGGGGATGACTGTGAAGAGATTAGAGTAAAAGGAGGGCATTTACACTTCAAAGTTATGTGGGTGTGTGCAAGAGATTGGCCTCAGTATCAAAGAATTCTACCACCAAGGCAAAGCAGTGCCACGAGTGTCCTGCCCGGGCGATCACACTCCCCATAATGACAAGCCCTTGCATTGCGATTTAAATAGAATCTAACCATCTGCTTTTTTTAAAGTACTCTGACATTTTAGCCTGGATGTCGGCCAGCAAGGCTTCATCCTCAGTGTGGTAATATTCCATCTCCAGGTGGTGAATCTCGCACTCCAATGGTGTGAGTCTTCTGCGTATGGTTCTCAGCATGCCTGACTGCTTAGCGATGCATGTGCTGTGGATCATCACCTTGAAAGCTTCCCACGTAGTGGAAAGTGTCCTCACTGACCCTTCATTGTATGCAAAGTATTTTGCAATCTCCTTGCAGACCTCATTGCCGAATCCTGCATCACGCAGTGTACCCGGTGCCAGGAGAAGGCATTGGCGACAGCCTGAGGGATTATCAGTTTCAACATCACCAGTCCTTGGTTCGTTAGGATTTGGGGCAAATGTGTTACTATTGTGAACATCTCACAAGACTAGCCAGTAGTCAATTCTGGACCATGTATTAAGTGGTGCCATGAAGCAGGTTCCCCCCAGACTGTCAGGATGAGTGTGCCTCCATATGTCTTGCAAATTGTTGGCTTGTATAATCACGTTAATTATCTGTGCTTTATTAGGTTGTGGGTGTTTGGAAATACCAAAACAATCCAGTCAGGTGTCCAGTGTCACATTGAAATATCCACCCCCTAAGATAGCCCTGGGTCCAAGACTAGTTATCAGCCACCAGACCTCAGAGAAAAAGTCAGAGTCATCCGAGTTTGGACCATATAACGGTACCAAACGCATCGACTGCCTATGTAGTGTACCCACCAGGAGGACGTATTTACTGTCTTTGTCAGTGAGGATGTGTTTCAGGTGCCATTGTAGCCCTCCGAATAGCAGGATTGCCACACCTCTGGCATAGTTTGAGTATAAAACTGTGTGGGTTTCGCCACACCACTTGGTGCTCAGTCACGGAATGGACAGGTGTATGAGATGGAGCTCTTGCAGGAAACAAATGTCTATGCAATGTCTGACAAGGTATGTGTGAACTAAGCAGGCTTTTCTGTGGTCATTGTGTTGTGTAGCCATTTTAGGTATAGCTACATGCACATTATTTTAGCACACTAGGCGTGCTGCTGTGCAGTTTAACCCAGATATATTTTATTCAGCTTCATTTATTATTTTAAAAATAGCCACATTTGCGGTCTTGCTTTATTTCTCTCTATCTAGCTGTACTTTGCATAGGCCAGCACTGCATTCTTAAACAAGACAGTTCCTTCACTCTGTGCTTCTCTAAAGGTTGCAGTAAGATAGGTTGCAGGTAAACGTGGTAACGCTTTGTCTCTGGTATTCAGAAAAAGAAACACACACTGTAGGAGGCCGGCCTGGTTTGTAGTGGGTACCTTGGGTACTTACACCTTACACCAGGTCCAGATATCCCTTGTTAGTGAATGTAGTAGTGTTCTAGAAGCTTAGGCTGATAGAGGTAGCTATAGCAGAGCAGCTTAGGCTGAACTAGGAGACATGCAAAGCTCCTGCAATACCACTTATAGTTGCACAGTAAAGACAATACTCAGTGTTACGAAAAATAAAGGTATTTATTTGGGTGACACAGTACCAAAAATATCTTAGAGACTATGCTCCTTCTGGAGGTAAGTATTATACACAATACATACACTAGACACCAAAAGTAAATAGTCATAGAACAATGCAAATAGTAGGAAATCCTATAGAATGCAATGGGAGGAAATAGGTCTAGGGGCAACACAAACCATATACTAAAAAAAGGAGAATGTGAATCACAAATTCCCCCCAGACAAGTGTAGTGTGTGCATAATCGCTGAGAGAGTAAGAATACAGTAAAGGTAAGTAAATTACCAAACCCCAGAGCATAGAAAAGCTGTAGTAAAGTACTGCAATTTTACTTAGGACACACTATACCTCGTTTTGGGGATTTTGCTGCAGCCAACCAAGTCTGCAAAGAAGAACTGCTGGATTAGTGGACCTGAAGACCTGCAAAGGAAGGGGACCAAGTCCAGAAGTCGAAAGAAGTTCCAGGAAGGACAGGAGCCCCTGCCAACCCAGAAGAGGGTACAAAAGAAGAGTCCCTGGTTAGTTGAAGACTGCAGAAATGCACCCTAGGAAGATGCCAGTGGGTTCCTGCATGATGCAAAAGATGTCGCTGGAAGGCGCCAACAAGCCTTGGCTTTAGCAAAAGTGCATTTTTCATCAAAATGGTGCTGGATGGACCACGGAGGGACGTGGGGGCCTCAAATCTATTTGAGAAGGAAGGGGTGCGGCTCTCAGCACTTTAGGGAGCCCTTAGGATGCCAGCCAGCACCCCCAGAAGCCGCAGGATCCGGATTCAAAGGAGGTGCAATACACAGTTGATGCAGCACAACAAAAGAAGATCCCACACCGCCGGAGAACAATTCAGCGAGTTGAGCGTCACAGTGTGGAGTGCTGGGGACCTGGGCCAGGCTGTCTCTTGTAGAAACTTTGTTGCAGTTACAGCATTTATTGGAGCAGGCTGCGGTTGATCCAAGGTCAGAAGAGTCTGAAGTTGTAGCAGAGGATTCCTGAATGAAACTTGCAAGCAGAATCTAAAGAGAACCCACAAGAGAGACCCTAAATAGCCCGTAGAGGGGTATTGGCTACCTTATCAGCTAAGGACCTATCAGGAGGGGTCTCTAACATCACCTGCTGGCATTGGCCATTCAGAGCCCTCCAGAGTGCCCCCACACCTTGCAAAGCAAAATGGCTGAAGTCTGGGACACACTGGAGGAGCTCTGGGCACCACCCCTGGGGTGGTGATAGAAAGGGTAGTGGTCACTCCACTTTCCTTTGTCCAATTTCCTGCCAGAGCAGGGGAGAAGGGGTCCCTGAACCGGTGTAGACTGGTTTATGCAAGGAGAACACAATCTGTGCCCTTCAAAAGCATTTCCAGAGGCTGGGGAAGGCTACCCCCCCAAGCCTGTAACACCAATATCCAAAAGGAGAGGGTGCAACACCCTGCTTTCCGAGGAAATGCTTTGTTCTGCCTTCCTGGGACTGGGCTGCCCAAACCCCAGGGGGACAGAACCCTGTCTGTGAGGTGGCAACAGCTGTAGCTGCAGTGCAGCCTCAGAGAGCTGGTTTGACAGTACTGGAGGTCCATGGTGGAGCCCCCAGGATGCATGGGATTGGTTCCCCAATACCATATTTGGAATGGGGGGACAATTCCATGATCTTAGACATGTTACATGGCCATATTCGGAGTTACCATTGTGAAGCTACATATAGGTATGGACCTATATGTAGTGCACACGTGTAATGGTGTCCCTGCACTCGCATAGTCCGGGGAAATGGCCCGCAACTATGTGGGGGCACCTTTACTAGTGCAAGGGTGCCCTCACACTTAGTAACTTTGCACCTAACCTTCAGCAAGTGAAGGTTAGACATATAGGTGACTTATAAGTTACTTAAGTGTAGTGAAAATGGCTGTGAAATAGTGTTTCACGCAGGCTGCAATGGCAATCCTGAGTAAGGGTTTGTCTGAGCTAGCAAAAGAAATGCTGCAGCCCATATGGATCTCCTGGAACCCCATTGCCATGGGTACCTAAGTACCATATACTAGGGACTTAAAAGGGGTCTAGTATGCCAATAGAATTTGGTAAATGAAGTGACCTGCCTACAGTGACAAATTTAAAAGCAGAGAGAGCATAAGCACTGAGGTTCTGGTTAGCAGTCCTCACTGACACAGTTAGGCACCACACAGGCATACACATTAGGCCACAAACTATGAGCACTGGGTTCCTGGCTATCAGGATCCCAGTGAGACAGGTAAAACATACTGACATATAGGTTTTTATCTATGAGCACTGGGGTCCAGTAAAAACACACTGACACATACTCACAAACCGGCCAAAAGTGGGGGTAACCATGCTAGAAAGAGGCTACTTCCTGACATACACATCCTTATGTAGGGACATTTTCTCAGAACATCAGCAGTTTTAATATAAAAACACTTCCCTGTCCCATACATGATAGAGGGAGATTCCAGCCAGATGACCATGAATGTATGCTAATAGCTGAATGCTTTGCTACAGCTGCCTATGCAGACTTCAGGCCTCTTGCTCAGGTATGAGGGATGATGTCTTCCCAGGGGAACCTGAAGGGCAGAACTAGAGCTTAACAAGCTGTGCTCTAATTTAGCCTAAGTAGGAATTAGTCTATTGACTAGTGACAATATGGCAGAGTTATTTCTATGCTTTACTCTCCTTGTCACATTTTTAATCCTGTCATGCTTTTTCGTCCTGGTTATTGCAGTACATGCTTTAGTATCTAAGATGCAGTTGCTTCATTAAAACCTTGTTGAAACATATACTGCATCTGATTGTTCTTGTATATGTGAGACTAATGTATCTGAGAGAAACGGATGAAATCTGAGTTACCACGATTTTCCTGAGGAGTCATATGGGCAGGTATGGACAAATTCAGGTGGCCAATCCCTTTCGGCCAGTAGAATATCATATATGTTTACGACGCGGTCCCAAAAGATTGCGTCAATTGTGTGCTCAATGTCTCCTTCTAACTGTAGTGTTACTTTTTACACCCTATCAGGCGTGGAGACACGCATGTCCTCAGTCTCTACTTGTAGGAAGTCATCAGTTGCTTTAACCTCCAAATGCTCTAGAAGATTCCAGCAAACTATTGTGACCTCTGCCGTGCTGTCTAATAGCACTAATGCCCACTTCTTGTTCTTCAATTGAGCACTCTTCTTGAGTGGCATGTCGAACTACAACCGCTGCCACTTTTTTTTTTTGAATTTGGGTTTTTGTAGGGGAAGTTTCTCTTTTTTCTTAACAGAATTGTATAGTGATATCTGTCAGGTGTTTTTATATTATCTCTAGTTCTGAGGTTATAGCTATTCTGTGTACCCTCAGGAGCTTGTTTGGTAGAATCTGTATTACATTTACCTTAAAATTGTGGTTTTGTTGGTCTGGCCCCCAGACTATCTTGACCAATACTAGAATAGGTTTCCATGATAATCTTTGGCAGCTTGCGTTCTTGATCCTGTGCTGGAACATCCCAGAGCTGCATGCGCACCGCTAGTGCGACCACTTCCCTTTAAAAATTACTTATTATAATTGAGGTGGAGGTAATTCCTTGGCTCCCCATGCCAGGCAGTAATCCTGTGTACTGCGTGAACTGCAGCTGCTAAGGCTTCTGTGCACTTTTGCAAGACTTCCTTCGTACACAGCCTAGCACAGGTCCACTCCAACTCCACTTCAGCCGAAGCTGATGTCTCCAAATCATTGCCTAGTAAACAATCTACAGGTAATTCAGTGGTTACCACAACTTTCTTTGGACCAGTAACCTCCCCCCAGTTGAGATTCACAACAGCCATGGGGTGGCTAAGTGTGTTATTGTGAGCATCAGTCACTGATCAAGTAGGTGTTGATCAGGGTGCACCAGTTTCTCTATAACCATGGTTACACTAGCACCTGTGTCCCTGTAGGCCTCACCACTGTTAATTAGGGATAGTTGCCTGTACTTACCCATAATAAGGGGACAAGCAACCAAGGTGGCAAAGTCAATGCCACCATCAGAGACTAAAACAGCCTTTCTGGTATCCCTAACAAGACCAATCCCAACTACACTGCCAATAGTGAGCCCAGCTACACCCTTGGGGTTGTGGTGGTGGAAGGTTTGGTGTTTTTATTTGGACAAGTGGCATCACTTGTCCAATAGCCTTTTTCTTTACATAAACACCAAGGCTTTTTCTGATTGTGAGAAGAGGATTTGGACCTACCACCCCTAGAGGATTTTTGTCGGCCTGATGAAGACTCAGGATGTTTTTTATCTTTGTCCCCACCCTTGTCAGAAGACTTACCATCCTTCTTCTTGCCATCCTTGTCACCCTCTGTATGAACTTTTCTGTTCACTCTTGTTCTGACCCATTTGTCTGCCTTCTTTCCCAATTCTTGGGGAGATGTCAGATCTGAGTCTACCAAGTACTGGTGCAACAAATCAGACACACAATTGTTCAAAATATGCTCTCTCAGGATTAGATTATACAGGCTTTCATAGTCAGTCACCTTACTGCCATGTAACCAACCCTACAAGGCCTTCACTGAACAGTCTACAAAGTCTGTCCAGTCTTGAGAGGACTCTTTTCTGGTGTCTCTGAACTTAATCCTGTATTGTTCAGTGGTTAAGCCAAATCCATCCAAGCGTGTATCATTCAAAACTTTGTAGTTATTAGCATCACTTTCTCTGACAGTAGGGAGCCTACCCTACCCTTACCAGTGAAAGATAGCCACCAGATAGCAGCCCACTGCCTTTGAGGGACCAACTGTACTCTACTCCTCTCAAGTGCAGCAAACCACTTGTTAATGTCATCCCCCTCCTTGTAAGTGGGGACTATCTTGTGCAGGTTTCTGGAATCTTGCTCTCTAACAGGATTACTATCAAAAACATTGCTGCTTCTACCATGGGGAACTAATCCCAACCTCTGCCTTTCCCTTTCCACATCCAGAGATTCCCTGTCTAAGGCCAGCTGCTGCTGTTTAAGCTTCAGCCTGGCCTCTTCCAACATCAGCTTTCTGAGTTCCCTTTCCATTAAGTTATTATCAGGGTGGGAAGCTTGGAAATTGTGAGACACAGAAGAAATGTGGGAATGGCAGAGAGAGACCTGTCCCTAACTGGCTGGACTCTAGTAACCTGGCCTTTAGGAGTGAAAGGTGCCCTACTAGTGTGTGACCCCTTCCCACTACCAGTATCACTAGATGGCCTGCTAGCTGACAGGTCCTTGGAAGAACCCTCCCCAGCAACCTCAGGGGACTCCTCTGAGTCTGGCTGGGTACCCCCCTCCTCTACCTCCTGATCCTGGGATTGGCCAGACTGGTTCTGGTCACTTTCTAGGAGAAGGCTGAGGAGAAGATCTTTTGTAGGATTCTCACCAATTGCTAAACCTTTTTCAATCCCGAGACCCCTGAAACCTTTAAAGTTTAAATTCCCATATGTTGCCTGGACAACAGTGGGAGTAAGCTCTACTGCAGACATAACAGAAAATGTTTAGGACAGAGAGAGAAAAAAGTTTTGGGAACTTTTAAAAGAACAGAGAAAAACTTTTTTTCAAACTTTTGAAAGTTTTCAGAAACTTTTCAGAAACGTTTTAGAAAGTTTTAGAGAATTAAAGTTAAACTGTTTAGGTTACTGTGTATATTCTAAAGTATTTGGTAAAGTTTTTCTCATGAAAAGCACCAATGACAAAGTGGTAAAGCAGTTATAAGTACTTATCCCACCACTGCACCACTAATGTAGGAGGCTGGACTGGCTTGTAGTGGGTATCTTGTGCCAGGTCCATTTATCTCTTATTAGTAGATTAGAGGTTTTCTAGCAGCTTAGGCTGATAGAGGTAGCTATAGCAGAGCAGCTCAGGCTGAACTAGGAGACCTGCAAAGCTCCTACTATACCACTTATAGCACTTAGCACTAAATCACAAGAAAACACAATACTTAGAGTTACTAAAAAGAAAGGTACTTTATTTTAGTGACAATATGCCAAACGTATCTAAGAGTATATACTACCTTAGGAGGTAAGTAATATACACAAAATATACACACAAACCACAATCATCAGGCAAGTAAACAGTCAGAAAAGTAGTGCAAACAAAGTAGAACACAATGGAGTGCAATAGGTGACAATAGGCCTAGGGGCAACACAAACCATATACTCCAAAAGTGGGATGCAAACCACAAATGGACCCCAGGCCTACTGTACTGTGTAGAGGGACACTGGGCGTGTAAGAAAACACTAAGGGTGTCCAAGATACCCCACCCCAAGACCCTGAAAAGTAGGAGCAAAGTTACCCTACTACCACAGAAAGACAGTAAAGTCGAGATAGGGGATTCTGCAAATGCAACAACTGACTGCAAAGCACTGAAAATGGATTCCTGGACCTGAGGACCTGTAAAGGAAGGGGACTAAGTCCAAGAGTCACGCAAGTGTCCGGGGGGGGGGGCAGGAGCCCACTAAACCCCAGATGAAGATGGAAAAGGGCTGCCTCTGGGTGGAAGAAGCCAAAGATTCTGCAACAACAGAAGGCGCCAGGAACTTATCCTTTAGTCAGAAGATGTCCCACAGCGTGCTGGAGGACGCAGAGTTGTTTCAACGCAGAAAGACGGCAAAAAAGCCTTACTAGCTGCAAGAGTCGCGGTTGAAGGTTTTGGGTGCTGCCAGGGCCCAGGAAGGACCAGGAGGTCACCCCTTGGAGGAGGAAACAGAGGGGGCACTCAGCAACACAGAGAGCTCACACAGAAGCAGGCAGCATCCCCAGAAGCACCTGAACAGGCATACAGAAGATCTGAGCACAGTGGTCAACTCAGCACAACAAAAGGAGGTCCCATGAAGTCGGAGTCCAACTCAGCGAGTTGGGCAATGCAAGACGGAGTGCTGGGGACATGGGCTAGGCTGTGCACAAAGGAAGTCTTGCAAAAGTGCACAGAAGCCGTAGCAGCTGCAGCTCACGCAGTACACAGGATTACTGTCTGGCCTGGGGAGGCAAGGACTTACCTACACCAAATTTTGACGGAAGGGCCACTAGACTGTCGCAGACACTTGGATCTAGCTCCTGTGTTCCAGAGACCACGCTCGTCAAGATGAGAGGGGACTCAGAGGACCGGTGATGCAGAAGTTTGGTGCCTGCGTTGGCAGGGGGAAGATTCCGTTGACCCACGGGAGATTTCTTCTTGTCTTCCAGTGCAGGGTGAAGGCAGACAGTCCTCAGAGCATGCACCACCAGGAAACAGTCGAGAAAGCCAGCAGGATGAGTCACTACAATGTTGCTGGTAGTCTTCTTGCTACTTTGTTGCAGTTTTGCAGGCGTCCTGGAGAAGTCAGCGGTTGATCCTTGGCAGAAGTCAAAGAGGGAAATGCAGAGGAATTCTGGTGAGCTCTTGCATTCGTTATCTGAAGAGAAACCCACTGGAGAGACCCTAAATCGCCCTCAGAGGAGGATTGGCTACAGGGAATGATAAGCACCTATCAGGAGGGGTCTCTGACGTCACCTGCTGGCACTTGCCACTCAGAGGTGTCCATTGTGCCATGATGGCAGAGGTCTGGGACACACTGGAGGAGCTTTGGGTACCTTCACGGGGGGATGGTGCTGGTCAGGGGAGTGATCACTCCCCTTTCCTTTGGCCAGTTTTGCACCAGAGCAGGGGCTGGGGGGATCCCTGAACCAGTGTAGACTGGCTTATGCAAGGAGGGCACCATCTGTGCCCTTCAAAGCATTCCCAGAGGCCAGGAGATGCTACTCCTCTCAGGCCTTTAACACCTATTTCCAAAGGGAGAGGGTGTAACTGCCACTCTCAGAAGAAATCCTTTGTTCTGCCTTCCTGGGACTGGGCTGCCCAGGCCCCAGGTGGGCAGAAACCTGCCTGAGGGTTGGCAGCAGCAGTAGCAGCAGATTAAACCCCAGAGAGTTAGTTTGGCAGTACCCGGGCTCAATGCGGGAGACCCGGGGATGCATGAAGTTGTCCCCAATACCAGAATGGCATTGGGCTGACAATTCCATGATCCTAGTCACGTTACATGGCCATGTTCGGAGTTACCATTGTACCACATATCACGGCACTCATGAACAACATAGTGCGCAAAAAATACAAAACAACACTAGACATTTCCATGGTTTCTTCTGCCAAAATATAGCGCCTGAGAGTAGAGACTTAACATGTTTCAGTGCACTAGGCTCCCAGAAAGAATTCTGTTGTCTAGCCAAGGGGAACAAGAACAGTCCAGGACTGTTCGCAGCTCATGTGACTTCAATACTGCACGACATTTCCCCTGAAGCGTTGTCCTATACAGATGATATCTACCTCACGGATGATGAATTACTGCAACATTTAAGATGGGTAGCCCGCATTGCTGTGGGATGTGCCAAATTTGGCTACAAATTCAATTTAAAAAAAACAAAAATAGCCTCCCCTATCTTCCTGTTTCTGGGATACGAGCAATCAAGTGAAGGAAAGAGCCTAGCGCCACAATTCTTGTTAAAATGCGCACAGTTACAACCTTCAAATACAATTTAAATCTCTATTGGGTTTCCTACATTTTGGCAGAACTTACATTCCTGATTATGTATCACACATAAACCTTTAAATGACTTAATATGTCCTGACTTTTCAAGTAAATTTTGGACAGTCGAACACACATGCATTCTCAGAGCTTTGCAAACAGACATGCTTGCAGCACAACACCTACACACAAGGGACAATAAAAAACATCTGGTCATCAGAGTACTTGCTGGTGCCATTGGTTTCACCTATGTAACTTTCTGTCAGAGTCACCAGATCCTCAGGGTCTGTGCAAGTTCCCAACACTTCCACCACAAGACAGCTCCAATACTCTGATTAGATTTGTCAGAGAGTTTAGAGAGTCCAAGTGGGGAAAAGGGGATTAGGAAGGAAACAGCTGGGAAGGAGACCTGTAGGAGGCAAAAGGTTAAAACACAAATCATCAAAATTACATCTCAAGAAATCAATACTCGGCTATGACTCTAGCATTGTCATTCTGAAAACATGAACCACTTAAGAATATACTTAAGATGACTAGGCTTCAAGATGACTGAATACCTGTAAAGGAATCAAGATAGGTTAAATGAAACTTTCAAATTCAAATACTTCTTTTAGCATGAGTATCAGGAAACAATCTGAATAAGTTCTGAACCATCATATAATTCTTATTTAAAGAATACACATCAGGAACACACAATATTTCATCTAGAACTCTGGCCTTTCTTTTGTTCTCTCAAAATGTTGAAACATGAATTGCGCACATTGCAGATTTTCACATAGGTATTAAAACCACATAGGTGAATTGTGCACCATGAATATCACAACATGGATTCAAGGAATAAATCGTGCGACTTGTCAACTCGAATACTTCCAAGTAAATGCCTTAGAATGGTAGCGCACAATGAATAACATGAATTAAGCATGACGAAAGAATTGCGCGTCTTGCCGATTAGAATGCCACCATGTAACTGCCAAGGAACGGTAGCACACAATGAATAACATGAATTAAGCACGAGGAAGGAATCGCGTGTCTTGCCGATTCGAATGCCACCATGTGACTGCCAAGGAATGGTAGCGCACAATGAATATCATGAATTAAAATACAAGGAAAAGAATCACGCATCTTGCCGATTCGAATGCCACCATGAAACTGCCAAGGAATGGTAGCGCACAATGAATATCATGAATTAGACACAAGGAAAGAATTGCGCGTCTTGCCGATTCGAATGCCACCATGACACTGCCAAGGAATGGTAGCGCACAATGAATATCATGAATTAGACAGTAGGAAGGAATTGCGCGACTTGCTGATTCGAATGGCCCCATGAAACTGCCAAGGAATGGTAGCGCACAATGAATATCATGAATTAGACACAAGGAAAGAATCACGCGTCTTGCCGATTCGAGGAACAGCATGCAAATGCCAAGAAAAATCACGTTCACACGCGCTAGAGTCCCATCACTTATCATGCAAAGATTAGGCCCAAGAACTCAAGCGTAATTAATAACGGAGTCGGGCCCAGCCCGACCTCCATCTTACCGCCCTGACCAAGAATCACCCAGCCGAGTGAAAGGGCGAGGCCTGGAAGATCAAAGTAGGCCACCGGAACAGGAGCTCAGGAAGTTGCTGCTGCTCTGCACCGGGACCTCTGAATAGTGAGCACGTGGAGCTGGGCTGCCTCCCTTTTATAGAGTCTTGGCCACGCCCACAACCACACACAGGCATGCTGCAGGGAAAACTTCTAGAAGGCCCTGAAAAGGGACCACACCCTGACACACTCTGAAAGCCTGCAGAAATACATTGCAAATGAACAGTATTTATAAACACCTTAAACAAGTCTTCAGGATTGAACTCTGCAATGCAAAAGGTTAAACAATAACATATCAGCACAATGCATAAATTACGTTATCTTGAGAGTGCTGGGTTTTTGCATTCTAGTCGCCCGTAGAGCGCGCACTGCCCTGGAGTTGACACTTTCAGTAAGGGTGACACAGTACAGACTGCATTTAAATCATATTTGTATCCAGCAGCCGAACAACGCTTTGTGGCTGTCATTAAAAAAAGACCTCTAGCCCAAGGCAAACACATTATTGTTGTCTCTCCAATCCCAGCCCTTGAGGCTCTTACCAAAGCCAGCGTTCCAAACGCTAAAGCATTACATCCATGTTAGATTCAATGGGCAACAACTCTGACAGCCACTGATGTAGACTACATTTTTGACCCAAAATTACAAACTCAAGAATTTTTGAAATATTAACTAGAATACCCAGTTCCGGCAAATACATTGCCTATTGATCAATATCAAAGAGTCATGTACACCGATGGCTCAGCACAACCTGCAATTGGCACAAAACATCAATACTCCACTGCTTATGCAGTCGTTAGTGGCTATAGGGAGGATAATACATTTTGTCCCCAACATACATACATGCAAACCCTAGGGGATTGCACAGCATAATTAGCAGAGCTAAAGGCTCTGGTGATGGCACTGGAACATATGGATCCTGCACAGTTAACACTGATTCTTTGTGATTCATACTACTGTGTCCAGTCCTTCAATAAGTACCTGCATTGCTGGAGCCAGAATGGGTTCAGAGATTCTAAAGGCAATACCATCAAACACAGACGTCTGTGGGGAAAGTAGCAGATCTGAAGGAAATGCCAATTTGCCTAGAAGGTCCATGGGGGGTCGTACTTCATACGAGTGCCTGTTTGGATCTCAAATGTATGTTCCAGATCTTGATGGTCCTGGCGTGGAGGCAGCAGAAACACTATTTGACATAAATGAACGTGTCAGTGTCTTACAGGAATTACAGCAGTTCTGTGATGACAATGCTTCTGCCAATGCTGCCTCCACAGGAATTAAGGATGTACCAGTAACACCTACAGGCTGGATTCCTAGGTTGGGGATCTAGTACGTGAAAAGGTTGCTGTGAAAAAGGAGTTTGGTCCTTCTTATCGTGCACTGGTCCCAGTCTTGGGAATACACGGTACCAGAACTGTCATTCTAACACCGTTGGCTGGTGCTAAAGAAAACCACTTTGTATCTATCGACAATGTCAAGTTACAACATGTGGCCGATCCTGCAAAGCAGACCAAGAGGAGCAGCCAGTAGTTCCCAAATCCCTCTCACTACTGGTCAAAAAGTCCCTCTACAAGTTTTGATCAGCAGCTCTGACACCTCTCCGAGCTTGGGGAGGGTGGAAAATTATCTTGCATTAGTTCCACTAACACCTGTTACAACAAACAGTACTGAAAGTACTGATCGATTTGACACAACTTCAACACAGACAGATGGTGTCATTTACTATGAACCACCACAGGAGACCCCTACCAGTTCTCCTCCTACAAATACAGCTCCAGCTTTTGCACAAACTGTTTCTGGATACTTCGCTGATGTCACCAACACCTTTTCGGACTCATTTACCTCTTCTACATTTGAACTACAAAACACACGTAAGCTGATAAACTGGCTTAAACAAATTAGTTTATTTTCCCATGGAACTACCTTTGGCTCTCATTGACGGTATGAACTTTCCTCCTTTGGATTGGCTTTGTCAGAACATTCTTTCTATTGATACATGGTCATTTTCTTCCTGAAAGATCAACAGATGAACTGGTAATGAGGTCCTAAAATCCAATTTTTCTTCTCACAAGGTCCGCAGAAAGTGTCTTTCGTGAACATTTCCGCTATAACAATTCCTGATGGGATTGTTTGGAATAAAGTAACATTTGATATATACGGCCTGACAGAGGTCATTCAAATATCATATGTGTTTAAACTTTCAATGAACGATGTAATAATACCCAGAGTTGTTGCTGATGACTGGGATGTGAAAACAGTTGATTCCATTATGACTGAATTGCAGTATTTTATTGTATTTGAAAGTGAATATGTTTATCAATCTAAAGAGAATTATGGTGATATGTTTTGCTATAATTATTATGGGCGCCCTTTCATGCACAGAATAAGTACTCAAGAACTATTTTTAATTACACACAAGGGGAACATTGCCTAACTCCACCACAAAGGAGTTCTAAAACGTATTCCGAAAAGTTTGCATAGTTCTCTGGGCACAAAGTTAAAAATGCTGACTCATATTATTTCAAATTGTCATAAATGGAAAAAGTACATATATTATTGACAGACACGAAATTCATTTATTCGGATTTCTTTGTTTCCTGGTTTGCTATAGAATGCTATGAATATTGGCTGAAGTCGATTGACTTAAAAAGTGTGTGGGGAACTAGAAATTGGCAAAAAAAAGGGGGAAGAAAGCTTTATTCAGAGCATGTCTGATAACTGTTCAAATTATATTTTTAAATGAAACTGTACAACAAAGTATTTGTTTAGGCTTAGCAAAGATTAAGGAATTGAATGTGCCCAGTATTCCTGCCCCTACAAACTTTTACAGATGGCAAACATATATAAATGCAATGGAAGGTCACCTTGAAGAATGGGTCCAGAATGGCATTGTGGCCAATAGATACCAATGGCGGTCATAAACATTTTATAAACTCCACAGGGGGTTCTAGAACTAGTAGTCCGGACCCTCGCTATTTGTCATCCGAACATGCAGGTATAGTGTGGGGAAACTATGCCAGCAAGGTTGAAAATTTCCTCACTAGATGCTGTTAGAGAACACCTCGGTCTCCTGTCTAATAACATTGACTTACAGGACTTCCTGTTAAGCCCCAGAAAACAATGCAGAAAACGCTTCTTATATGCAATATATAATTAAATTTGGAAGCTTTCCCAACAAGAAGCTGCTGCCTGTTTTGGGCAAATAGACCAGGAAAACTTACAGAAGGCATTAGCTGTTGTAGCTAATGGGATTAATACCCTGTCCGACCGGATATATACCTTAAACAACATTGGGGGTGATTCTGATTTTGGAGGGCGGCGGGAGCCGCCCGCCAAGCGGGAACCGCCAGAAGACCGTACCGCGGTCGAAAGACCGCGGCAGTCATTCTGGGTTTCCCACTGGGCTGGCGGGCGACCGCCAAAAGGCCGCCCGCCAGCCCAGTGGGAAACAGCCTTCCCACGAGGACGCCGGCTCAGAATTGAGCCGGCGGAGTGGGAAGGTACGACGGGTGCAGTGGCACCCGTCGCGTATTTCAGTGTCTGCATAGCAGACACTGAAATACTTTGTGGGGCCCTCTTACGGGGGCCCCTGCAGTGCCCATGCCATTGGCATGGGCACTGCAGGGGCCCCACGGGACCCCCTACCGCCATCCTGTTCCTGGCGGAGACCCGCCAGGAACAGGATGGCGGTAGGGGGTGTCAAAATCCCCATGGCGGCGGAGCGCGCTCCGCCGCCATGGAGGATTCTCAAGGGCAGCGGAAAGTCGGCGGTACACCGCCGACTTTCCGTTTCTGGCCGCGGCTGAACCGCCACGGTCAGAATGCCCAGCGGTGCACCGCCAGCCTGTTGGCGGTGCTACCGCGGTCATTCGCCCTGGCGGTTTTTACCGCCAGGGTTAGAATGACCACCATTGTTTCTTCTGCAATAGACATAATACAAAGTTATATGTCTTCTTTACACCATGGACAGAGTCAACTGAGGTCCGTTATGGAGTTGGGTTGGACACTTCAAACATTGAAGGCAGGTCGCGTTTCCTGGCAACATGTTAGCGCAATGGACACAACAACAACTAATAGCTAAGAAAGAAGCGGCTTAAATATCGAAAAGTTAGAAAGGTTGCCTTTTACCGTGGCTGAAATACCATCTGCTGCGTGGTTAATACACGGGTTCATTAATCTTCCTATTTCAACACTTCAATTCACGTCCTGTTTAAAACACATTCAAGCAGGCAGATATGAAAGGCTGAGAGATAGTTACATCCATGAGGTGTGGGAGTTGCCATTCTTGGCCAACCTACACAAGTGGAGTGCCATTGTATCGGGAGATGTTTGGGAACTGTGGGAGGTCCAAAATTTGTGGATTCCCATAGATTTTGGAATTTTCTTGCATAGATATGTAAGTAGAATAGGTGTATGCGTCTGAGGGAATGTAAGAAATGTGTAAGAAATTTGTGGCTCCCCAAAGATTCAGATTCCAGAATATCTCCTCACACAAATGTGAGGAAAATGAGTGTTTTTAGTCAAAGATTGAGGTTTGCAATAGCTTCTGGGTAAGAAAACTTGGCAGGAGCCATGCACGTCACTCCATCCTGGATATCCCTGGGAGTCTGGCCTTTTACAACTATGCAGGCTTGCTGGGTGCTGAATGAGCTAGAGCCTTAAATCCACAGCTACTCACATCGCATATAAAGGGTCAGTTTTCAGTAAAAAATGGATGTGCCTATATTGCATTTTTCATTTTTTTCCTGTTATGGGCACTGGGCCTAACCACATAAGCAAGGTGTAATTTTTTATCAGGAGACTTGGGGGAATGTTGGATGGTAGGAAGTCTGTGGCTCGACAGATTCCAGAGGTTTTCCTCACATAAGTGTGTGGAAAATATGTGTTTTAGTCCTGGTTTAAGGTTTACAATGGCTGCAGGGTACGAAAATAAGAAAACCTGAAGAGAGCCATGCAAGGCTCCCCACCCTGGATAGTTTAAAAAAATGTACTGGTTTGATAGGTTTCCATGGGCTACCAATTGGATTTCTCTGCATTTGAGTATTCCAAATGTAATCCAGTATGTAAGGAAGACAGCAGTTTGAAAAATATCCTCTAAATCACATGCTAGTATGGGTATCCAAAAATTCTAAAATATACAAATCTCAACTGCTTCTAAACTCTGTATCTGGTGTACATTTGAAAACTGTATTGGTTTCCTTCATACCCATTTCCCCTCTATATTTTATCAAACTAATTGCTCTATACTTGATATGCACAATGAAAAACCATTGCAAGGTGCACCTCAGTTTTGACGCTGGGTACCTTGGGTTGTTGAACAACCTACAAACCCTTTATATCCCCGTAAACAAAAAGGTCCAGTAGACGTCATGATATATAGTTTTTGTAAATCAGCCAATGTGACAAGGTATTGCAGATGGAAATCTTGTCTTGTCACAAATGAACATTTTTTCCTATATATTTTAATTTTAACAGTTTCTATGGGGAACGCTTAAGAGATCTACAGAAATGAGCCCTTGCTGCATTAGGAAATGTATATACTTTTGAGAAATGTATAGTTTTCTGGGATTACCCAGGAGTTTCACACAAATTTCCACTACAAACTGGAAGTAGGTTGAAAGCACAACAATTAGGAAAAATGGGCTACCTCTTTGAAAAACCCAATACTGTGCTATTTTTTTTTATTTATCTTTGTAGGTACCTGGAAACTAAAAAGATGGTGACTGTAGTGCAGAAAGCCTTTTGTTGAGGATACTTTCAGGAAAAGACTTAAACACTTTCTCCTGACAACTCTTTTCACATTTTCTCCCAAAACTAAAAAATGAGCAATATTTTGGCTATTTTCTCAATCCCTCCCTAGAGAATCCACAAAACCTGGGTGTCTTTAGAATCCCAATGATATTGAGAAAAAATGGTCAAACATTTGGTGTAAATACTGTATGTGAAACACAAGTTATGGAGGACTAAGCACAAAATACCCCAAATAGCCATAAAAGGGCTCTGCATTGCGATGAATAAGCCTCAGCAGTTAAGTGGTTAAAGCCTGAGCTATTGGCTTTGTGAATTTTAGGAGATAAGCAGCAAAATAGCTTTGCTTTGCATTCTGTATGAAATGCATTGTCCAGTGGAAGCACCTCCTAGAAGCTGGGATGATACATCAAATAGACAAAAGAAACAGGTGAGAGAAGAAAACTTCTCTGGGCACAACCAAAGCTCACTCAAGAATATTTTGAAATAATCTAAAAATAAGTCTTGCCAACAGTTGCACTGTCATACCAGACCTAAAAGCATAAAAGCACGAAGTCCAAAATAAATTACAATAAAAGTAAGCAAAGTTTAAAAAGTAGTTCAATGGTGAATAGGAAATACATGTATGAGGTGACAGAAGCAAAAAAGGAAAACATTACTTTTACACATTGGAATACATTACACCTTCATTTGTTGAAAAATCTACAGTTTGTGAGTATCTAATAAATTCAATTTTAGCCCAAATTGACAATGTCCTAAACTTCAGAAATATATAAGACTGAGCATTTTTGGCAAACTTCTACTTTGAAGTTTTCTTTTCTCAGTTATGACCTTATGATTTCATTACCATAAACCATTACATGGTATACTCAACCACAAGATAAGAGAAAGAAAGGAACATAATAAAACATTTTCATTTGTTGATAGTGCTTTTTAAATACTGTATCTGTATATAAATAATATGCTTTTTAACTATCCCCCTGTTTTGTTTTGTTTTACTTTACTTATGTTAGGTACGTAATACAGAATGTAGTAGTATAACAATTACAGAATACAGTTTACATTTGTCCTTTTAAACCAAACTAATTCTCCAATCATATATTGACTGTACCTTTGCTTTTGACTGTGTCCAGCACTCCGCTACTTTTCAGGTAGGTCAGCACTATACAAACACAAAAATGCATTTATATTGAATGCATTTTTTTTGTATTAGAAATAAAGGGAGGTAAGGTTGACTAATATGTTTGTAGAGCAATTCTATATAAAACATAAAGAAAATTGACACCTTCATTATACTAAGTCATGAGGAGCAATCCTATAGTTATCATTACATCACATACCTGTTCAAGCAAATACAAATACAGTAAAACTAAATTGCAAATTGTTAACAAATGTTTAAAATTCCACTGCGGAGGAGCATTTAGATAGCTCTTTCTAACCTTAGGTGACACTCTGAAGATCCTACTTTAGAAGTCAACAACTACGCTGTTCAAATATATTAGAACACCCTCCTTCATATTGGTATCCACCCAACATTCTATCACAACACAACCACAATTATATACCTATCAGCCCAACATTATACTGTGGAAACTGGCTAAAGAATCTGTTTTATTATTTCTCCAGGCCTGACTTCATCCTGTGATACATAGGTCTGAGGAAAAGTTATGAAGAAACTAGTTTGGTGGCACCTTTGAAAGTCCCAACCATCTGAGAAATGTGTAGGTCACGCTTGTGGTCATCTTGTATCACGCTGCCATCATGAAATATTGTTCTACTGTGATCGGATAGATGCCTAATATATGTGTAACACCATGCATCACCTGATCAACATCACACCATGTACTTGATGAAGAAATGACATCTCTGTGTTCTGATTGGACGATGTATTTTCACATTTTTTTGGCCTTCATGCATCAAAGGTTGTATTGGAGTTCCGCTATTCGGACTGCTTGGACTTGGCCTCTCAAGCCATCAGATACCACATATGTATTAAATTGTCTTTCTTTATACCGTAAGACTGGCTGGTCTCTGGTTTTGTTCCTGCTCTGAAGGAGGCTTCAACAATAGAAGACTACAGAAGCAGCATTTGATGTATACAAACTTCAGTATATGAACAGACATCCCCATCGTACAACCCCACAATCCTTTTCACATGTCAACACCCAGCAAAAATAAGTCTATCTAATCAACATTAAGTGGCTGCACCACTACCAACCTACACTCACATGTACAACATTATACCTTAGCACACCTACTTTGATATTTCAAAATTCACACAAAAGGACTCATTCATATCTTCCATAATAAAGCAATACCCATCCTTTCAACACAATAGGCACAACACACCCAAGCAGCCACCATTTAATAATTCTGTACTATTTGACTGAAAAAACTTGATACATTTTTACACATTTACAAACATATTAAAGAAATGGCATACCCAACATCACATTCCAACTTGACTCAAGTAATAACAGAGGGTACACAGCCGGCATTATGTACCCATTTAGCTACAAATTATACAGCAACAGAAATAGCATCATACAAATCGCAATCGCAATCAGGAAGCAGAAATGCAGAGAGAGACATCAAAGTAAAGAAAAGGCCTTTGATTTCTTTTGATGCCTCTCTCGCCCCCTACATGTTATTGGAGGAGAAATGCTTAAGCATTTCTCCTCCAATCTGCGCTGGAAGAGGATCCACACTGGAAGAGCTTCCAGCACAGAGGGGGCAGCCTCTGATGAGGTCAGCGAGAGAGTACCAGGGGGCTGGGGTGAAAGGCGATTCCCCTTCCATCACTGCCTAGAGGAGGGGGTCGCCAGACCCTCAGGGGGAGCGTTAGCGCTCTCCCGAGGGCCCATAGCAGGATGAGCTGGTCTCGTCCCCGGCACCCGGCGACTGTGGCCAAGAACGAGACTAGCTCGCCCCAGGCATCCCAGTGGTTAATGCAAGCTACAATTTTGTATCCTAGCTAACTTGAATGTTACTTTTCCCTTTGTGTTTTTTCAATGTTTTTCTGAGGGTTTCTTGATGTAAACTATAATTTTATTACCACACTTAGCAATAGCATCAGTTTAACCTTTCACCCATACCCTGTCCGCTTTAATCTTTTTTATTTAGAACTCAAGATTTGGGGACCTATTCCCATAGTCCTACAATGACTGCTGCAACATTTCTGTTGATGCTGCAACTAGCCAGTCAGATTGCTTGGTACCGCAGGACCGGGCGATGATGGAAAAAACCCCATGGACAGCTCAGATCAGTCTATTTTTCCATTTGCTGTACCACAGGAATTCCACGGTACTCTAGTGGGACCAACCATCCAGCAAAATGTAATGGGTATTGGTATGGCATGCTCACAGCAACACCCATTGCACGCCACTTCCACTCAAAGTGCTGCGTGTGAAGGGGCTGTATTTACAAGGTGGCATTAAGCCACAAAAAGTGGCTTGACGCCGCCTTGTTAATACAGTGCAGGGCATAGCACCACTGGAGAGTCACAAAAAGATCTATCATTCTAACTAATTTGTGTATTTATGTTAAGCCACATTTTTCTATATTGCTTCCCATACACATATAGCAAATTGTCACACTATCTGGATGATGTCATCAATGATGCCACTGAACATGTCATGAGTGTTGTAATATGTGAAGTCATAAGCAGTGTAGGGAGGGGGTGCAAGTAACAGCTCAGTTAACTACAACTGGTGAATTTCAGGTTTTTTAAAAGTTTAAAATGGTAAATTTTTAAATGTCATTTTCCCCTAACCTTTCATTGAATTTCTAAGTGTTTTTTTTTTTTTTACCATACCCAACTAAAACGTCACTTTACCCTTTGATTGTTTTTAGTGAATTTCTAGTTCTAGAATTTTTTTATGTAAACTGATGTCAGTATATAAAAAAGAGGCCTATTGGCTTTGTAACTGGATTACTACATCAGTATATATGCCTCTTCGTTTTGTTAAGGGCTCACCATATCAGCATAAAGATAAGACTATTCGCTTCATCAAGGTGTCAGGACATCAATATCTAAGACATTTGTAGACAAATCAACGTTATATAGTGTCAGAGTCTTACTTTTGCACTCCGCAGGTGACATAATACAAAACATTTAAAAAGGTTTTCCTAACTACATGTCCTCTACTTTTTGATCATTATATATACACATTTTGTGATTAAAAATTGAAAGCTGTATTTAGGTAAATGATATTGTCAGCATTTTTTGCAACATGTTCAAAATCGTAACATGACAGTATAGCAGAAATAATCCAACTGTGACTTTAATTGTGAAATTTCAGGTAAATAGGTGCACTTTCCAAAAAGTGTTTAGTAAGCAAGAAACGCAAGTTATAAGTGGTGCGACACTGATATTTAATGATGGTAGTGCTGACTACAAGCCTTATTACGGTAAAATAAACTTCAGTGTCTGTGGAACTCAGGCAGGTTTATAATTGTTTATTGATTCCTGGGTTCAGCTCCAGCAACAGAAAAATGTCCAAGCCAAGTCTCAAATTACCCTACGCCTTCATCGACAAATCTAATTGTCAACATTGGCCTTACAAGTGAAAATGTAAGAAACAGATATTTTTGCCATGCAAGTGCCTACTCCCAGATATTCTATCAGAAAGAAAGAAATCCCGTACTTAAATGAAGGGAATCAACAGTGCTGCATAAGTTATTAAGAAGAACCTATATATTTAGGAAGTTGAGTGCTTTGCCTTAGTACTTGTCTCACAATTATTCTATAACAATGGTATGTAATAAGGCACATTTATCATAATCCATTGCAGTTATGTTTCGGAAATGCAGTGGAAAACATGATTGTCAACATTATATTAGCAGCCAGATCATCCTGAATGTATCAAGTTTCATCATTTCAAAGAATTAGAGGAAGGAATTTTGAGGTGTATTTGGTGCCTGTTATGATACCTACTCTCAACCTGGATATGAGCGAGAAAATATGATTTGGGATTTAGGGCTAGATGTAGGAAAATCCAATTTTGCGACTTGTTAATTGCAAGTCTGACCGACTCGCAATTTTCAAGTCGCAAAATTGGATGCAGAATGGTGTCTCAGACACCTTCTGCGACCCGCTTTGGGGTCGCAAAGACCCACCTCAACAATATTCATGAGGTGGGTACCATTTTGCGACCCCATAGCGAGTCCCTGCACTCACAGGGATGGTGACCTGCTGTAGTCAGCAGACCTCCATGTCTGTGAATGCTTTATAAATAAAGCAGGTATTTTTTTTCATTTTGCAGCCCGTTTTCCTTAAAGGAAAACGAGTTGCAAAATGAAAAGTAAACCGAAACCATTTGGTTTCGTTTTTTTAAGAGTAGCCAGTGGTCCATAGGACCACTGCCTGCTCTGAAAAAATATTTTTGTCGACATTCACAAAGTGGAAGGCGTCCCATGGGGACCCCTTCCCTTTTGCGAATGAGTTACCACCAGTGTGACACTGGTGGTAACTGCAAGTTGGTTTGCGACCGCATTTGCAGTCACAAAGCAACTCTGAATTGCGATGCAAGTCGCAAATAGGAAGGGAACACCCCTTCCTATTTGCGAGTCGCATTCCCAAATTGCAAAACGGTACCAACTCGCAATTTGGGAATGAGCATCGCGTTCGGCCGTTTGCATGCCGCAAACTGCGATTTTTGCAGTTTGCGACATGCAAACGGCTTACTACATCTGGCCCTTAGTTTCTAGAACATGCGATTATCAAAAGATGTCTTGGCGCTCAGTATCTGGATACATAGCCCGACAGAAATAGCACGAGAACAAAACAGAAAGATCATTGTGTTCAATTAAGCAGGAAAAAGCAATGTGTTCAGCAATTTTCGGAAAATTTAAAGATTGGCTTGTTTTTTTAAAATATAACGGCAGTGAATTCCAATGCATGCAAGTATTATGTATAAAACTACGTCCACCCTATGCCGTAGTACGTATCTTGGATACATTAACAAGCATGGTTGAGGCAGATCTCAAATGTCTGGGAGGACAATACCATCTGTTTTTTTCTGTCAGACCGGTGGCCTTTTTGCCATATAGGGTGTTATGAGCAATGCACAGTGCTTTAAAGGTAACTCTTTCTCACTGGGAGCCAATGAAGTTCCTTCAAAGCACTTCATGCTGATGAATACTTAAGAAGGTTTTTAAAAACATGTGCAGCAGAATTTTGCTCCACTTGAAGTTTCCTCAAAATAGAAAGCCTTGCGTCCATATAAAGGATGTTACAGTAGGCAATTCTAGAGAAAATGAGTGTGACAACTGGAAAGGAATATAAGGTAATACTTCCCTGAGTGTCGTAAGAAGCAGGAAACATGTGGACACCACCTTATTTACCTGGGTTCTAAAAGAGAAGTCAGTGTCAAAAATAATGCCCAAGTTTTTTACTTTTAAAAACCCGAAGCGGGGGTGGGCCCAGGAGAATCTGGCCACCAAGAATGACTCCAAAGGTGGGATCTGTACCAAAGATAAGTACTTCTGTCTTATCTGAATTTAATTTCAAACAATTTGAGGTAATCCAAGACATTAATGCATTTCTACAGTCACTGAAGCTGTCAGGTACCTCATTCACGTCGCCAAGAACTGAGACGATGATCTTCCTGTCATCGGCGTATGCGATTGTGGTGAAACCATATGAGTGTATTAATTTGGCCAGTGGGGCAACATAGATATTAAAGAGTGTAGGGCTCAATGAATACCCTTGAGACACACCATATGTAAGAGAGAAGTGCTTTGAATAAAAATTCCCCAAGATCACTGTCTGTTCTCCACTGTTTAAAAATGAGGCAATGAGATAAATCGCAGCTCCTTGAAATCCAAAATCAGCCAGGTGTTGCAGCAGAACAGAATGACTCACAGTATCAAAAGCTGCAAAGCGATCCAATAGGACCACAGCTGCTCTTGCCCTTTTGTCTTTTAATGTTCTTATCTCCTCCCAGACTGCGAAACCTGATCTAAAACCGAACTGTGCTTTATCCCACATCTGGTTAGCTTCTAGATGTTGAGATAGGCACATATTCAAATGTTTTTCCAAACATTTGGCCACAAAAAGGGAGACGAGAAAGTGGGCGACAATTTGAATCAGCGGTTGGGTCTAAAGTAGAGTTTGTTACTAAAGACAAGATGGAAATCTTTCTCCAGTCAGAAAAACACCTGCAGTTATGATAACATTCAGCAAAGTTGTTACTAGTGGGGCTAAATACCCAGCAAGTTTGTCTATTATTTTAGATGGACATGGATCAGAGGGTGCACCAGTTTTAACTAGGACAATGAGTTCAGTGGTTAGGTCCACAGTTAGTGGGGGAAAGTTGGCAAAAACTGCTTTACAACCTATTGCATTGCTATCTGCTGTTGCTGTGAAAGACATTATATAGAACTTATTGTATACAGCTTTAATCTTAGATTTTAAAAAGGCCACAAGATTATCGCAAAATTCTTAGCTTGAGGGATTACTCAAGCAGGAGTCTGACTTGGAAAGGGAATGGATAACTTTATAAAGGTCTTTCAAAGAATTGGAAGCTGCTTCCATTTTATTAGAAAAATAAATTGTTTTATCCTTGACAATCAGCCATTTATATTCACCAATAGCTTCTTTGTGTAAACGTCTCTGCCTTGTGCTGTAGTCTGACCGCCATGTTTGCAGCATTTCTGTCTCATATTTATAAGTGCAGGTAAAAAAACAAGGAGCGTAAGGACAATACCTATGGGAATTTATTGTTTTGGGTGGAACACATTTGAAAAGTTCTGAGTTCAGCCAATCATGATATTTACCTGCAGCAATATCAGGTTCATTGCCTAGATCTGGCTCAGTGAGCTCAAGACGTTCTACTAAGGCCTGCCTATCTAATTTATTCCAAGGTCTGACCTGCATACATTACACAGCTTTTTTTCATAGTAAAAGAAGATCTAGGAGATACAAGATACAATTTAATTGCCAAATGGTCAGTCCGAGTCTGTGGTAGTGTGTGGGTACATTGAAGTTTTGGATCATTTGAAAAAACACCATCCAAAGTGAGACCGACACTGTGTGTGGCCCAGTTAACCTTCTGTTACAACCTAAAACACTGAAGCAGCTCCAAAAGAGCAGCAGAATCATGATCATCTAAATCGTCTAAATAAAAATTAAAATCTCCTAAAATCATTAAATTAGAATACTGGACTATAGTGTCACTTAGATTGTGTAGCCCTTCTAAGAGATTAGCCAGAATGCCAGGAGCTCTGTAAACTAACAGGCCATGCATCGTATATTTATCAATGACTTTACAACTAAACAAAAGGGCTACTGATCCAACAAAGAAGGGGTGCAGGTGACATTAAAAGTCTGACATTTGCTAGTCCCCACCATGTTTATCAGTACTGTCTAGTCTACTAATGGCATAATCATCAGGTAAATCAGAGACTAAATCAGGGTCGGAAAAAGCTTAAAGCCAGGTTTCTGTTAGAAAAACAATCTGCAGTGAATGAGTTTCATCAAGTTCAAAAAATGCCAGTTTATGTCTAACCAAGGAATGCACATTAATCACATTACTGGAAAGAGTGTCTTCATGATGTGAGGCCTGCAGTACTGTTTCATTAGAGACGCCCATACCAACAGATTTAGTAGCATTAAGAGAGAAGTTACAAGCTCTACCTTGGAGGACCTTAGAGGACTCATGGTCAACAATCATGTCACAATTATGCTGCTTAAGTAGAGGATTCAATTGCATAAGTTCTTCTTTTGAATAGCGATGAACTTAAAATGGACCATGGGTCCTGGAGCAAAGCACATTCTGGGCGCTGATGGGCTCAGAAGGGCTTGCCTTTGGCACACTACCAGTGCACCCACTACACGGTCATGCTGTCATCTGCTTTAATTATAGTGGCCTTGTGAAGGACTAGAGCACTAACTGCCCAAAAGGGTGGCTCCCCGCACTCACAGATGGGTGAACCAATACAAATGAATAAACTGAGGGTAGGATACAATATATGTAATCTTTAAAAACAAACAGCGTTAAAAACAGTAAAAACTGAGAATCTTTAGTAGCCTGAAAATAGCAGCAGATAAAGTGCAATGTGAATATCAGATTCCGAGACTGAAAACAAATGTAAAATGCCCCAGCACATAAAGTGGATTCAGGGCAGTGACGCTGCCATCTCCTTTTAATATAATGGCATTGTGCAAAACTAGATGCCCAAGATGGTGGTTTTCCACTCTCAGAGAACAGTGAACCACAAATAAGAATAAAAAGTGCAACCAGAGCATGAGTTGTCCTTCTAGAGATTCATTCTGGTATGTTTTATTACATTTTCAGGCCTGATTACCTATGTCTAAAGGTATAAACATTTCCTTATAAAAATTATTAATAGGTACATTGGAGCACTTTACTGGATTTTGTCTGAGCATTTATGTACCAAACAGAATACATTGTGTGAACTGATATTGGAATTGACAACCCTGATGTAGCTCATATAAATGCATTTCTATATGGCATTTTTTGAAATTTTGGAATGTCCTTGATTCTCGTTGGGTTTTAATCTATTCTATTTTATCTAATAAATACTTGAAACTCTTACATGTGGCTAGGGTCTGCTGACTACATTCTCCAGCCTCACTTGTGGCACTGAGGAGCCTCCAACGCTCTGTCCATAAGGAATTTTACTGGCGAAAGTTGTCCTGCAAGTATCAGCCCAGAGGAGGGTGTTGCTCCCATTAACGGTTTGACAACCAATGTTTGTTTGCCTGTTGTTGGGTTGATGACCAAAAAAAGGAACAAAGCAGAGAGAGCTAAACCGTCCAAACCTAAGCAAACAACAGGGTCACATAAGGCTGACGACTGGGTCAACTTGCCTCCCATGAGCACCAACTCCTGTGATACCTTGGGGCCGTATCTTAGCAAACTTTGGACTATAAATTGGCACAATCTATGATTGGATTGCTGCCATCAAGAGGCCAATTTAAGTAAATTGGCCACACTGGTAGAAAGTGGCTTTGTTCCCACTCAGGACTCAGGAACCCCAGCCCTATGTTGTTGATGATTTCACCACTTCCAATAATGGATACTCAATCATTAGTTGATGTCCACGGTAGAGGTGGTTCTAATATCTTAACCTGGGCTACAGCCAATGTTGTTAATTACTGCCACAGGAGGGCGGGCATAAACTGTAAACTTTGCACTTGTATAGCGCACTACTCACCCGTTAGGGTCTCAAGGCGCTGTACGCATACAGCTGTGGAACCCCTCCTGGCTTTTCCCTGTGAGGCACCCACTCCTGGTTAGCCCCAGGGTGAAGACATGCATCCAAGTGCTGTGAGAGTCATTGTGGAGATTAAGCAAGCTATTGCCCAGAGTTGCAGAGTGGGACCCATTAATTAGATTAGGCACCGAGGCAAGAATTATCCGGTCCAAGGGAATTGAGCCCAAGACCCACCAAGGTGGGGAATTGAACACTGGTCTCGGGCCAGAGCTCTGCATCAGGGTCTGCCACTCTAACCATTGTGCCACACTTATCCACTTTTCCAGGTAGTTCTAACAGCCAGACAGCAAGTTATTGGCCAAATCTGGCCCCCATCCCAGTGATTGACTTGCCACCTGCCTCCTGAACCTACGTTATTGTTTCAGCCAACATACCCAGTCTCAGTGGAAACAACATCAGCGCTTAGTAATAAAATAATCTTTTGGCTGAATACCAGTGTGAGCCACCAGTGGGACTTTTTCAATAAGATTTCGTTTGGTGGGTGGGGTTTATAGGTCCTTTGGAGAGATAATCCCCTGGTGATTTTTTTTTTATTAATGTCTGCAACCCCCCAAGCTACAGGTTAAGTTTTGGCTTTCACCGGAGTGTGCCTGGTGAAAGACAAGTCAGATTAGGATTATGCCACTTTAATTATTTTTATAAACACCTACCTCTTGCCCCTCTACGTAATAATGGGGCTCTAGTCTCTAAACAAGTTCCCACTAGGCCGCTACTGAAATGCCACCCCCCCTCCAAAATAGATTTTCAGCCCTTATGGGACGGAATGACATCGAATGACAATCCAGAATGGAATGTGATTCGGTGGCAATATCATTGCTATTAGGATTAATCGTAGTATGAGCGCATATACCCTGGGTTGTGTAACCAACTTCCCCTGTCAATAACCTGTGGCTCCTCACATCAAGATTTTGACTCTAATATACCTTTGCTGGATTTGGATGGAATAAGTGTGGGTGCGAATAGGGTTCTATGGGCAGGGATGGCACAAGTTTGCAATTCTTTAGTTGGAACATTTCTGGCCCGGTTTCAAAACTACAAATTGAGGGTTAGCAGATATTTATAAATAAGAATGATGTTGTGTTCATGCAAGAAACATGGGCAGTGTCTAAAATTGCTTTTGATGGTTTTATGTGTTGTGTCCTCCCTGCTACTCCATCCCCTCTGGGTTGCGCTATAGTTGGTCTGACGGCCTGATTTAAGGTCAATATTGGATGTAAAATTGTTCCTATTGTGATAGAAATAGACAGGGTTCAGGCCCTTGATCTCTACTGGGGAGCTAGATTTAGGGTTTTAGTGCTGAATTTTTATAATAATGATTTTGCAACCAGGGGCAATTGAGACTTTACAGGATTATTCTCCTTAATCAACTCTTTAGATGAGAAGGAGATACCAACAGAGAGATCATTTAATATTTTTCTAGTAGGTGATTTTAATTCCAAGTTGGGCATCCAACCTCCCCTAACGTCACTTCCTTTTGATCCCATTAATGAAATAGTATTTCTTGCAGCTATGGATGCTAGGGATCACCATGTATATTCCTTCCTGGCATCCTATGATTTAGAAAAGTGTGGTTCCCAATGTTTACACATTAGTAATTGGTAAATTCACTGGGAGGGGAAATGGCACAACGATTGACTACCTTTTCACCTCTTAGAATCAGCAACCATTGATCACTGGGGGGGGAGGTCATCCCCTCAATGTACACTGACCATAGCCCCCTAGATTTTCAAATTATAATCCTTTTGAAGCATGAGCAAAGCACTATTGGGCTCTACCAGGCATTAACATTCAAGGATAATGGGCGGAGGCTGGTTTGGCATACTCCCCATATGAACTTAACTATGAATTAGGTCTATAGCAGTTGTATGGATGTTTTAAAGCCCTGGCGTTTGGATGGAGGAGATCCTAATATTCCCTTACACAGCTTTATTGAACTCATGGTTTGACAAAGACTATAGAGAGGTGAATATTATCTGGGACAAGCACTAAAGCTAATTCCTAGGGAATAGGATGTAATTTCAGCCTGAAGGAAGGCACATGCTCTAGTCTTGAAAAAACTAAATTCAGCTTTAATAGATCACTAGCAGGAGGTCAATGTAGTTGCTTGTCAAAATTAAGATCCCCAGGCTTTCTGGAAGGCAGTTCGGGCTGGTTTAGCCCACGGGTAACGTCCAGATTAAAAGCCTCATTGCGAGTTTGGCAGCCCCAATGCCTATTACAATGTTCCCACTGGTCTCACCAGCAGAAACATTGTAATAGACTGTTCCCACCACTCAGACTGGCGGAAACAGTGCTACAATAGCACTTGGCTCCCTTAAAGGAGTCGAGTACTATGTCATAGCACAGAGGGTCCAAAAAACACCCTCAGAATGCACACCATCTGCAAATGGGCATTGACAGTGCAGAGGAACCTCTGTGGTCCAGCACACCCTCATTGCCAACCTTTCCATGTCGATGAAACCGCCATGGAAAGGCTGGTGGTGAGAGGACTTTTAACCAGCCAGGCAGTGCTGAGTTCAGTGCCACCTTGGCTGAGTACAACTCAGATTGCCATCACCACATCTGCAAACATGTTTCCAGTGGGGAAGGTGGTCCCCTGGCAGGTCCATCCACCAGGGTTGTAACTGTGCAGTTGGGCCGCTCATAGTGCGCGGTCCGGGCATCACCACCAGTGTGGTGGTCCTCAGACTGACACACTCATAATGAGGTACAAAGTCTTGGTAGACGTCGATAGTTGTACCAATCTTAAAAAGAGAAATGCCTATGAACCAATGTGTTACCACCCAATTTCTTTACTTGCCTCAACTATCTAAATGGCCAACTTATTGTGGCTTGATTTAATTGTTTTTATCAAGCAGTTTCTTTTGTTTGTTTATCTTTTGTGATGTATCTTCTTGATCAAATAAAGATTATCTGAACTATTGTTGCATGTTTTGTGCAAGTAATTTTGTTTTTACCTTAATGTATAGCCCCAAAGAAGTGCCACATTCAATGGAACAAATTTGTTGTTTATATATAATTGTTGGGAAAACTTGATGATCAATAAAGGAAGATCATTTTGACAATTGAATTTCTGTTCTCATTGAACTTTAGATTATGCTCTCTTTGAGTGGGACTGGTGAATAATAATATACATATTCAAAGATAAGATAGGCAATCAGTCCTTATTTAAAAAAAATGAGATGCAATTTACCCCCATGAGAATCCATTGTAGTGGTGGTGACTGTTGTATCTGTGAACACACTACTAAAACAGATGAGTTGAAATGTTGCAGTGTATGCAAAACATTTAAGATTCCACACATTTTTGAACAAATAATGCAGTGTATGAGACCATTTGACCATGTGACAAAATCAATATTAGGCATATGACAAGAAGCACAAGTGTCAGTATTATTGAAAGTAGACCAAGAATACAAAATAGTAGGAAATCAGACTCCAGAGTCAAACGTATTCAGTGTGAAGTCATACAGAGGATAAAATATAGTGGAATGCAATAAAATGATTTAAAGAAAATATTCCTTACACCATTGTATGTAGTGGAAACAAAAGTAGATTGTTTTCACTAACTCCTATGAAACCAGCTTGAATGAATAGTTGATTAGATCTTCCTTTTAACTTTGTGACCATGAAAACATTTAAGTGAGTTATGTGACTGCAAGACTGGATTATATTCTAGACTATGAAGAATTATTAGGTAGATAATTTGCAAATCAAGAACAATTGTGGGTATCACAGTCTGAAAATCTTGCACCACTCTAGACAGAGTGAGTTACAGCTCTGACAGGATCAACCCAGTGACACCACAAAAGAGAATGCCTCCAACAAGAGAACATCCTTACCAAATACACTTGCCCCTCACTCTGAGTGAGAATTCCATGTCTAGCTAATGGCCCCACAGTCCTTTAGTCCATGAGTAATGGACAGTACTTTTTCTGAGTCAGGATGGCTTTAGTTGCCAGTGGGCAGCAGACTATGCACACCAATAGGAAGAGTACCAGGACTCTCCAGCACTCCTTCTGGCTCTCACACCAGGTTGTTCACATATTCCTGCAACATGAGATATTTCATGGGATCGGGGCAAGAGTAGGAGTTAATACATCAGCTGGTGGTCACCCTGGGTGTGGCCAGAATGTAAATATACCCAAGGCAATACCCTCCACTATTTTCCTTTTTGGTTCCTGCTACAAGAGAAAATTAGAGTGCCCCCCACACACTGTCCTGCTAAAAGTGATCTAATTCGAGATTCCAGACATGGGGGGTCATTATGTACTTGGCGGGATGCCCCACCGCCAACCGTGCCGACGGTCAATAAAAGACCACCAGTGTTGGCGATCGGCATCCCACCAAATATTGATGCATGGTGCCTCACCGCCATTGATGGTGGTGAGGGCCGCCGTGCGCCATGTTCCATGCTGGTGGTCGGTGGTGGGGGTGGATGCTGCTCCACACTCACTGCAACGTCACTCCATACACCGCCACACCTATAATGAAGCAGTTATAGGTGTGGCGGTGAGTGGAGAGGCGGCGCTGGTGGCGGAGGCCCTTCCCTCCCAGAGCAGCGCAATGGAAAAGGTAAGTGGTGCCCAAGAGGGAAGGAGGGAGGAGGGTGTGTGTGTGAGTGCATGGGGGTGTGCGTGGGTGTATGTGGGGGGATGTGTGTCTGCGTGCATGTATGTGTGTGTGCATGTACGTGAATGGGTAAATGTGGATGCGGGGGGATGGGGTTTTTGGGGACCTGTATGTAGGGGTGGGAGATGGTGAGGCCCAGGTGGGGAACCTACATGGGGTTTTGGGGGTGGAGGGTTGAGGGGTTGGTTTTCAGGGTTAGGGGGTGGCAGCTGGGGGCTTTTCCAGAGGTTTGGGGGTGAATAGGGATAGTAGAAAGAGGGGAGGGGAGGGGCCTGGCATGTCACATACAGGTGACAGGAATGATTATTCCTGTCACCAATATGCTTTCCGCCAGGGATTACCTGGCGGGGTAACTAGCCAGAGAATCCCTGGTGGAAAGGGTATCATAATCCCTCCGCCTGTCCGGTCTCCATCGCTGGGTCGAATGTGCCCACAGTCGGACTGGCGGTCGAATCTGGCCTGGCGTTGGGTGGTTGTGGACTGGTTGCTTTGCAGTCAGTTCACTACTATGTTCAGGCTATGGCGGTCCGGACCGCCATGTCGTTGGCGGTAATGATCACCAGCGTGGTGGTCCAGACCGCCATCTTCATAATGACCCTCCATGGTACTCACTGGAAGGCTGGGAATCTTAATTTGTTTCCTGATTTAGTGCACCCCAACTGAGTCTCAGAGGAAAGGAAGCAATAGGATATTTGCAGGTCAGTGAATAATGTAAATGGTATCTAAAACAAGGTCCATATTTATGATGAATTGGATTTAGGCAGCGCCCCAAGTCTTCTTACCACACTGCCCTATGCCAGTGTGAAAGGGCAGGAATTAACTGTATTGATGAAATGTAGTGCATTCCTGTTCTTTCTCCCTGCGCTGGTGCACAATTGGCTGCCTAGCGCTAATGCAGGCACCCTTGCACTGTGGTGCAAGGGTGCAGTGGTGCATGCAGGAATGTTTTTGTGCAGAAAGGGACAGCTTCTGACACAAAAACAATCCAGAGGGAAGTTTTCTTCTTTATATGGGTTCTTCAGAATAAAGAAATTAACATGTTTATCCTCGTTATACCTGCTCTGGGAGGTGTAAGGTTTTGGCTTCAGACTTACGTTATTAAGTAAATCTGGGGCACCATCAAAATCCATTGCAACACCCATGGAATGCCTTCTTAATGCAGAGTAAGGCTATGCAGCAACTTGTGCTGCTTTGTCTTACTCTATATCTATGAGGCCATGCAAAGCCATGCAAAGTGACTTTGCATGGCCTCATAGATATGGTTGAGAGGCTTGCGCTGCCAAAGAGTCTAAAAAAGTGACACTCCAGCAACGCAATCCTCTCATAAATACGCCCCCAAGTGAATAAGTGAATTTATCCACAGTTATTCCTAAACCCAGAAATAACCTTAGAACTCAGAGTTTCCCAATTGATGAAGTACTTTTCAATACCAGGTTATAATCATACCATAATGCAAGCTGCAAAGTAGCATAAAAGAGTTGGAGAGGTGGAAGCTCCATGAAAGCAATTTTGGGACATAAAGCAGATGGTCATGGACATCATTTAAGGGTTGCTGACAGTATAATCTGCAACCCATCGCTTGCTCTTTGTATCTGTAACCCTCAGCCCCAGAAAGGCAAAATAAGTTAAGAACAAAGGGGCAGCCCATTTTCAATATAGTAATAATTAAAACAAATGTATTATTCAGTACCAGTCTAATAAGAATTGGGATAGCAGCAGCTGGAACAAGATCTTCACTGGGAGCATAGGTTAGTAAATAAGACACTTTCAAAAGTATGTTGTTGGTATCTTGCTTGCAAGTGAGAATCTTTTTCTGAGAGACAGCGTCTATATTTGTGAGCAAAGGTGTTTCTAATCAGGGGTGAGAATGAATGAGGGGTGAGAATGAATGAGTGAGATTAAGAGTGACTGCAATTGAGTGTAAGTGAGTGAACGAGAATGGAGGAGTAAGAATGAGTCAAGGGAATACCAAAGGATGTAAATTAGAATGAGTGTACATGAAAGTGAATAACTGAATGACAGTGAGGTTAAATGTGTGTGAGAATGAGTGAGCCAAAGTATTTGATAATGAATGACAGTAAACGTGAAAATGTATGTGAGTGATAGAAGGATCCTGAGTGTGAGTGAGAACATACATAGAGGTCAATAAGAACGAGAGAGAGAATGTAAATACATGATAGAAAAAATGAGTGCAAGAGAGTGAGTTATAATGAATGCCTGAGTCCAACTGTGAGTGTATGTGTGTGTGAATGTAAGTGAGCATAAGTGAGAATGTAATGTTATGCCCGCAAATATGGCAATGCCCCTAGCATACTGAAGGTAATTCTTGGTTTATAGTAGTGCCCATGCCAAAATACTGATGCTACTTAATGCAGAATTGTTTTAGGATAACAGGCATCTGTGACAAAGTACTGGAACTGCATACTAGTGGTAATTGTTAGCATAGTTGTCACCCATGGTAAAATGTAATGTAATGGAAGGTTCACTGCTTGTCACCCATGAAGGTATTCAGGTGCTAGAGACTAGTACTCATATATTAGAGGTAATTCTTGGCACCTGAGGAAAAATGCTGACACTGGCATACTTGAAGATATTCTTCGCATAAGTGATACCCAGAATAAAATGTTGGTGCTGGCACATTTAACATAATTCTTGGCATAAAGGAAGACAACAATGGCATATCAAATGAGGAGATTCATGACAAAATGTTGGCACAATTATGCTAGAGGTAATTTTTGACATAAGAGTCACCTGTGGTATATGCATGGCATTAATGGCATAATTCTGGCACTCCCATATTGTATGAACTTTTGGCAGAAGAGGCGCCTATGACATATAACATCACCCTTGACAAAATTCTGGCCCTGACTTAATGGAGGTAATTTCTGACATATGTGGGCAAATATAACACATTTTGTTAAACATTGATTCAACTCCCGGGAAGCTTTCAGTTTCACTGGCTTAGGACATCATGAAAAGGACTTGAATCCTTACAAATGCCCTTTCAGAGGGTATAGCTTTTGAGCAAATGTATGTGAAAATGGTGCCCTGCAATGCTCTATTCAGCCCCATTTTTAAAAACAATACTTGGGAAAAGAAGGCTTCCTGCATGTACCTTAGAAGAGGTGTAGCTCACTCGCCTTGCTTACTACCATTCACAGCAAGCATTACACCCTACCATTTCCAAAGATCAAGTCTGCACCCTAATGTATGTCGTATCTGAAATTAACATTTGTCTGTGTTGCATTGTTATCTTAAAGAAGCAGTTGTTGTGGAACTTCAATGGTGTGAATTATTGAAGTTTCATCAGGGTTATGGTCATGTGAGATTGCTCCTGAAAGATTCAGGATCAAAGATCACAAGAGGTCACTTCCTGTGCTATCTTCAACGTCAAAGGGTTTGTGACGTTACTTCTGCTACTCCTTGCAATTTGGTTTATGGACACGCGTGCGAAAGGTACTATTCCATTACCCTTCTGTAACCAGCATTCAACTATGGGTATGGCCATTGTCTGGTAGTGCAGCCAACGGCAAAACTTTTTCTAAAACAAACTTCATTTTTGAAGAAACCTCTGAGGCAAATCATTACCTGAAATTTGATTTATGTTGCGCAGCCGAGATCCGAAGGCGCTTGCAAACTCCTAGCTACAAAATTCCTTTCTATTTGGGGAATCAACTCTCTCAGTCGTATTTCTAGTAAAAAGACAGGTTTCTAATACAACAAGGGTGGGTGGTTTGAGTGTAGGAAACATAAAATGTTACTCGTCTTTTCTAAATCATGGTTTCAAGGGTGCTAGTACCATTGTTTCGCAAGACCACGACTGCAAGAATGCACTGACTATCTAAATGAAATTTCAGGAATAGAAATGTAATATTCTACAAAGTACAATTCTACAGAATCCCCCTCCTAGTACACTGCATTTAAGTGAACGAGACGCACGTTATGAAGAACAAAAGATGTACACCCTATGATTATATGTATGGAAGAATACTTTCGTTTCCTTATGCCCCGATAATAAACAGCTAGATATTTATCTTAATTTTTTGCTACTAGTAATTATTTCTGTTCCCTTACACTTTCAGGAATAGTTTGCCTATTATCCTGGATGCGGTAATCACAAACAAACATATCTGGAACAGGTAGTTGTTACGGCGATGCAAGAGGGCCTTAGTAATTTTTCAACTTCAATGAGACCAAAGTTTCACTCAGAAACAGAAAGTAAGAAGTAGTATTTCTGCTTAGACTGAAACGTGCCTGAAACACCTCATGCAGCACGGACAACTAAGCATTCCCAGGATTATGAGTGAGTGGTTGTTCGTCCCCAATTTTTTTTTTACATTCTGGTTCTGATCTGAGAAAAAGATATATGGGGCGGCAGAATGCAAAAAAAAAAATGTAATGGCTGAAATACACCTCAGAGTTAGTAGACGTGTCAGTGGCACCATTCGTGTCAAAGCTTAAAGAAAAACAAAAATTCAAATGTGTCCAAAATAAGTGGGATGTGCAATCCTTAAAACCCCACAATCGCATGCACTACCCTTGCCATCAACTGGTAATACGTCTTAAGCTGAAGCCGAAGGTATTTGGCTTCATTAGCCACTGGTGCGCCATGATTCTAGGCATCTGCTTACCTCATTAAGGCCCATATTTATACTTTTTGACGCTAAACTGCGCTAACGCAGTTTAGCGTCAAAAATTTTTGCGCCGTCTAACGCCATTCTGAAGCGCCATGCGGGCGCCGTATTTATGGAATGGCGTTAGCCGGCGCAAGCAGACCGGCGCTGCCTGGTTTGCGTTGAAAAAAACCACGTACACCAGACAGCGCCGGCGTAGGGGGAAAATGGCGTATGGGCGTCTTAAAATGGGGCAAGTCAGGTTACGTCGAAAAAATCGTCGTAACCCGACTTGCGCCATTTTTTTTCGACGCCCATCAACATGACTCCTATCATTGTAAAGATAGGAGTCATGCCCCCTTGCCCAATGGCCATGCCCAGGGGACTTCTGTCCCCTGGGCATGGTCATTGGGCATAGTGGCATGTAGGGGGGCACAAATCAGGCCCCCCTATGCCACAAAAAATAAAAATAAAAATACTTACCTGAACTTACCTTAATGTCCATGGGATGGGTCCCTCCGTCCTTGGGTGTCCTCCTGGGGTGGGCAAGGGTGGCAGGGGGGGTCCCTGGGGGCAGGGGAGGGCACTCTGGGCTCATTTTGAGCCCACTTGTCCCTTAACGCCATCCCTGACCCAGGCGTTAAAAAGCGGCGCAAATGCGCCGTTTTTGGCCACGCCCACTCCCGGGCGTCTCTTTTGCCCGGGAGTATAAATACCACGTAAAGGCCTGGGAGTCATTTTTTAAGACAGGAACGCCTCCCTTGCATATCATTAACGCAAGGAAGGGGTTCACGCTAAAAAATGACGCACACTCCGGGCACTTTGGCGCCCGAAGCGTCTAACGCCAGAGTATAAATATGGCGTTAGTTGGCGTTAGTTCTGCGTCGAATTTGCGTCGAAAAAAACGACGCAAATTCGGCGCAACCAGAGTATAAATATGGCCCTAAACCCTTCTTAAAACAAGCACAGACAATGCAAATAATTCTGGCTTATGAATGAAAGTGCCTTTTGTGTCACTGAATGGTTCAGGCACTCAATAAGTCATTATATTCGCACTCTGTCACTTATCTTTCCACTCATAAATCCACTCATCCCTCCATTGACTCATTCTTGCATTCAACTTCTGACATAACCGCAATAAAACATACAACAAGCATTGACAAAGCAGCAGTTCTGGCCTGTATTGGCTGCCTGCTGAGCTAGTGCTTTTTCTAATACGCATGGGCATTTGCTGTCCATGTTAGAATAGTTTTGGCCATACTTTATTATTAGTTTATTATTAAGATGGCCAATGTGTTAAAAGCAACTCATCTGCTGACTAGATATGGCAAGCCAACGCTAAACTATGGCGGACCACATTTGAAGATGGACACCTATGCATGAACATGTGTATGTGGTCATCTTTGAATGTTTCAGGCACATTGCATCATTGCTTTACAACACTAAGCTACAGATCTGTTTAGAAACAACATGCTCACCATTCTGGAACCTTACCACAAAGGTTGTATGATGGAACAATGCATGCACTTGCAGCGCATGCCTTTACAACGCGGTAAGTACGATGCATGGTCATTACCATGCATGCACTTACCATGAAATGTTTTTTCAATGCATATGCTGTTACCACAAATGTCTTTATCACGAAAATTTTGTAGTAAAGGCATAGTTGGTAAAGGCATATGCATGGTAAAAACTAGAGGTAAGTATAACATACATTCTATATGTATGTATATATATATATATATATATATATATACATATATATATATATATATATATATATAAATGTGTGTGTATATATATGCACATATTTCTCTCTCTCTCTCTCTCTATATATATATATATATATATATATATACATACACACACACACACCTTTCCACCCAAAAACCATACCTACCCTAAACCCTAAAAATTACCTTACCACCCCAAGACCCATACCTACCCTAAAATCTAAACACCTCTTACCACCCCAAACCCCATACCCACCCTAAAAACTAAACACTCCTTAGCACCCTAAAACCTAAAAAAAACTTACCACCCCAAAGCCCATACCCACCCTAAAACTTAAAAATGCCCTTACCACCCCAAAACCCATACCCACCTTAAAAACTAAAAATGCCCTTACCACCCCAAACCACATACCCACCCTAATACCTAAAAATACCCTTATCACCCCAAAACTCATACCCACCCTAAAACCTAAACACCCCTTACCACCCCAAAAGCTATAACAACCCTAAACCCCCTTACCACCCCAAAACCCATGCCCACCCTAAAATCTAAAAATGCCCTTCCACACCAAAACCCATGCACACCCTAAAACCTAAAAATGCCCTTACCACCCCAAAACCCACACCCACCTTAAAAACTAAAAACGTCCTTACCACCCCAAAACCCATAAACACCTAAAAATGCCCTTACCACCCCAAAATCCATACCCACCCTAAAACCTAAACACCCCCTTACCACCCCAAACCCCATATCCACCCTAAAACCTAAAAATACCCTTACAACCCCAAAACCCATACCCACCCTAAAACCTAAAAATGCCCTTACCACCCCAAAACCCAAACCTACCCTAAAACCTAAAAATGCCCTTACCACCCCAAAACCCTTACCCAACCCAAAACTCGAAAGTGTCCTTACCACCCCAAAATCCATACCCACCCTAAAACCTAAAATCACCTTACCACCCCAAACCCCATATCCACCCTAAAAACTAAACACCCCTTACCATGCAAAAACCTAAAAATGCCCTTTCCACCCCAAAGCTCATACCCACCCCAAAACCTAAACACCCCTTTCCACCCCAAAACCTATAACAACCCTAAACCCCTTACCACCCCAAAACCCATGCCCACCCTAAAGCCTAAAAATTTCCTTACCACCCCAAAACCCAAATCCACCCTAAAACCTAAAAAAGGCCTTATCATCCCAAAACCCATACCCATCCTAAAACCTAACAATGCCCTTACCACCGCAAAACCCATACCCACCCTAAAAACTAAACACCCCTTACCACCCCCAAAACCCATAACCACCCTAAAACCTAAAAATGCCCTTACCACCCCAAAATCCATATCCACCCTAAAACCTAAACCCCCTTACCACCCCAAAACCCATGCCCACCCTAAAATCTAAAAATGCCCTTCCACACCAAAACCCATGCACACCCTAAAACCTAAAAATGCCCTTACCACCCCAAAACCCACACCCACCTTAAAAACTAAAAACGTCCTTACCACCCCAAAACCCATAAACACCTAAAAATGCCCTTACCACCCCAAAATCCATACCCACCCTAAAACCTAAACACCCCCTTACCACCCCAAACCCCATATCCACCCTAAAACCTAAAAATACCCTTACAACCCCAAAACCCATACCCACCCTAAAACCTAAAAATGCCCTTACCACCCCAAAACCCAAACCTACCCTAAAACCTAAAAATGCCCTTACCACCCCAAAACCCTTACCCAACCCAAAACTCGAAAGTGTCCTTACCACCCCAAAATCCATACCCACCCTAAAACCTAAAATCACCTTACCACCCCAAACCCCATATCCACCCTAAAAACTAAACACCCCTTACCATCCCAAAACCTAAAAATGCCCTTACCACCCCAAAGCTCATACCCACCCCAAAACCTAAACACCCCTTTCCACCCCAAAACCTATAACAACCCTAAACCCCTTACCACCCCAAAACCCATGCCCACCCTAAAGCCTAAAAATTTCCTTACCACCCCAAAACCCAAATCCACCCTAAAACCTAAAAAAGGCCTTATCATCCCAAAACCCATACCCATCCTAAAACCTAACAATGCCCTTACCACCGCAAAACCCATACCCACCCTAAAAACTAAACACCCCTTACCACCCCCAAAACCCATAACCACCCTAAAACCTAAAAATGCCCTTACCACCCCAAAATCCATACCCACCCTAAAACCTAAACACCCCCTTACCACCCCAAACCCCATATCCACCCTAAAACCTAAAAATACCCTTACAACCCCAAAACCCATACCCACCCTAAAACCTAAAAATGCCCTTACCACCCCAAAACCCAAACCTACCCTAAAACCTAAAAATGCCCTTACCACCCCAAAACCCTTACCCAACCCAAAACTCGAAAGTGTCCTTACCACCCCAAAATCCATACCCACCCTAAAACCTAAAATCACCTTACCACCCCAAACCCCATATCCACCCTAAAAACTAAACACCCCTTACCATGCAAAAACCTAAAAATGCCCTTTCCACCCCAAAGCTCATACCCACCCCAAAACCTAAACACCCCTTTCCACCCCAAAACCTATAACAACCCTAAACCCCTTACCACCCCAAAACCCATGCCCACCCTAAAGCCTAAAAATTTCCTTACCACCCCAAAACCCAAATCCACCCTAAAACCTAAAAAAGGCCTTATCATCCCAAAACCCATACCCATCCTAAAACCTAACAATGCCCTTACCACCGCAAAACCCATACCCACCCTAAAAACTAAACACCCCTTACCACCCCCAAAACCCATAACCACCCTAAAACCTAAAAATGCCCTTACCACCCCAAAATCCATATCCACCCTAAAACCTAAACCCCCTTACCACCCCAAAACCCATGCCCACCCTAAAATCTAAAAATGCCCTTCCACACCAAAACCCATGCACACCCTAAAACCTAAAAATGCCCTTACCACCCCAAAACCCACACCCACCTTAAAAACTAAAAACGTCCTTACCACCCCAAAACCCATAAACACCTAAAAATGCCCTTACCACCCCAAAATCCATACCCACCCTAAAACCTAAACACCCCCTTACCACCCCAAACCCCATATCCACCCTAAAACCTAAAAATACCCTTACAACCCCAAAACCCATACCCACCCTAAAACCTAAAAATGCCCTTACCACCCCAAAACCCAAACCTACCCTAAAACCTAAAAATGCCCTTACCACCCCAAAACCCTTACCCAACCCAAAACTCGAAAGTGTCCTTACCACCCCAAAATCCATACCCACCCTAAAACCTAAAATCACCTTACCACCCCAAACCCCATATCCACCCTAAAAACTAAACACCCCTTACCATCCCAAAACCTAAAAATGCCCTTACCACCCCAAAGCTCATACCCACCCCAAAACCTAAACACCCCTTTCCACCCCAAAACCTATAACAACCCTAAACCCCTTACCACCCCAAAACCCATGCCCACCCTAAAGCCTAAAAATTTCCTTACCACCCCAAAACCCAAATCCACCCTAAAACCTAAAAAAGGCCTTATCATCCCAAAACCCATACCCATCCTAAAACCTAACAATGCCCTTACCACCGCAAAACCCATACCCACCCTAAAAACTAAACACCCCTTACCACCCCCAAAACCCATAACCACCCTAAAACCTAAAAATGCCCTTACCACCCAAAAATCCATATCCACCCTAAAACCTAAACACTCCTTACCACCCCAAACCCCATACCCACCCTAATACCTAAAAATACCCTTACCACTTCAAAACGCATACCCACCCTAAAACCTAAACACCCCTTACCACCCCAAAACCTATAACCACCCTAAACTCCCTTTACCACCCCAAAACCCATGCCCGCCCTAAAATCTAAAAATGGCCTTACCACACCAAAACCCATGCACACCCTAAAACCTAAAAATGCCCTTACCACCCCAAAACCCATACCCACCTTAAAAACTAAAAATGTCCTTAGCACCCCAAAACCCATAACCACCCTAAAACTTAAAAATGCCCTTACCACCCCAAAATCCATACCCACCCTAAAACCTAAGCACCCCTTACCACCCCATACCCACCCTAAAACCTAAAAATACCCTTACAACCCCAAAACCCATACCCACCCTAAAACCTAAAAATGCCCTTACCAACTCAAAACCCAAACCCACCCTAAAACCTAAAAATGCCCTTACCATCCCAAAACCCTTACCCACCCCAAAACTCGAAAGTGGCCTTACCATCCCAAAATCCATACCCACCCTAAAACCTAAAAATACCTTACCACCCCAAACCCCATATCCACCCTAAAAACTAAACACCCCTTACCATCCCAAAACCTAAAAATGCCCTTACCACCCCAAAACTCATACCCACCCTAAAACCTAAACACCCCTTCCCACCCCAAAACCTATAACCACCCCAAAACCCCCTTACCACCCCAAAACCCATGCCCACCCTAAAACCTAAAAATGCCCTTACCACACCAAAACCCATACCCACCCTAAAACCTAAAAATGCCTTTACCACCCCAAAACCCATACCCAACCTAAAACCTAAAAATAACTTTACCACCCCAAAACCCATGCACACCCTAAAACCTAAAAATGCCCTTACCTCCCCAAAACCCATACCCACCTTAAAAACTAAAAATGCCCTTACCACCCCAAAACCCATAACCACCCTAAAACCTTAAAAGGCCCTTACCATCCCAAAATCCATACCCACCCTAAAACCTAAACACCCCTTACAACCCCAAAACCCATCCCCACCCTAAAACCTAAAAATGCCCTTACCACCCCAAATCCAAACCCACCCTAAAACCTAAAAATGCCCTTACCACCCCAAAACCCTTACCCACCTCAAAACTCAAAAGTGTCCTTACCACCCCAAAATCCATACCCAACCTAAAACCTAAAAACACCTTACCACCCCAAACCTCATATCCACCCTAAAAACTAAACTCCCCTTACCACCCCAAAACCTAAAAATGCCCTTACCACCCCAAAACTCATACCCTCCCTAAAACCTAAACAACCCTTACCACCCCAAAACCCATGCTCACCCTAAAGCCTAAAAATGCCCTTACCCCTAAAACCTAAAAATGCCCTTTTCATCCCAAAACCCATACCCATGTAAAACCCAAAAATGCCCTTACCATCCCGTAACCCATACCCAACCTAAAAATAACCTAACCATCCTAAACCCATGCACACCCTAAAACCTAACAATGCCCTTACCACCGCAAAACCCATACCCACCCTAAAAACTAAACACCCCTTACCACCCCAAAACCCATAACCACCCTAAAACCTAAAAATGCCCTTACCACCCCAAAACCCATACCCACCCTAAAACCTAAATACCCCTTACCACCCCAAACCCCATACCCACCCTAAAACCTAAACACCCTTTATCACCCCAAAACCCATGCCCACCCTAAAACCTAAAAAATCCCTTACCACTCCAAAACCCAAACCCACCCTAAAACCTAAAAATGCCCTTACCACCCCAAAACCCAAACCCAAACCCACCCTAAAACCTAAAAATGCCCTCACCACCTCAAAATCCTCACCCACCCCAAAACCCAAAAGTGCCCTTACCACCCCAAAATCCATATCCACGCTAAAACCTAAAAATACTCTTACCACCCCAAAACCCATACCGACCCTAAAACCTAAAAATGCCCTTACCACACCGAAACCCATGCCCACCTCTATCTATCTATCTATCTATCTATCTATCTATCTATCTATCTATCTATCTATCTATCTATCTATCTATCTATATCTATATCTATATCTATATATATTACACCACACACACACACACACATATATATATATATATATATATATAATTCAACCCACTTAATACTTACCTTTACCATTCATGCCTTTACAATGAAATTTGTTGTAAAGGGATGCATGGTAAAGGTGTATTTGTGGTAAAGCCATGCGTGGTAAATGCATATGCGTTGTAAATGCATCGTGGTAAATGCATTTCGTTGCATTCACCTTGATGTAAGTGCTGTTTACCACCATAAATAGCATATTTTGCCATGGCTAAATTTATTTGTTTGACAAGTCACTCATCTTGGAATGGTAAACTAACAACAAGGTATGGACAAGACCTTTCGAAAGTGGTCATTTGTAAAAGCAGTGTCTATTGGTGTGACAAATGTCTTTATTAATATATGTATGCTAGCTTGACAGTTCGATCAGTGACGTGAAAAAGGCAATTGCCACAGTTATCTGTGTTGATTTGCATCTCACATATTGAAATCACACGCACCTTTCATGCTACCACAGCATGAAGTAATTACCATTAAATTGGTAGAAGTAATACATTGTAATAAGTGTAAGAAGTATAAATGCTGGCAAGGATTTTTGAAGCACTAATCAAATGTTATATGTTAATATTCAGTGTGTTTGCATATGTCAACAGCAAGAGACCTTCTTGAGAATGAGAATATGTTTCTATAAATGTGCAGAACTTATGATCAATTAGTGTTTTAGTTTATGTGTATATGTGTGTTTGTGTCCTACTGAAAAAGTGTTGGCATGTGTGTTGAATAAAGGACAATGTGCTTATCATAACAAGAGTGTCTATTTATATGTGCCTTTCTTACTGTGGGAGAGTGAGAACAATTATTACTGGATTAGATGGGGCTACTGGCCACCAAGAGTTCAGTGGGCACCTTATAAACCCATTTGTTTTTGTATGGTTTATTTAGAAACACTGCAAATAGGAATGTGGCTGGCAGGTCTCCATCAACAAGCACGCCCCCACCAGTACCCAGCCCACTGAAACTCCGAGTAGTCACTCCTGCCTGGTGGGCATCCACACGTGCTGAGTAGTAGGTGGGCCTCTGATTACGCATGAGTGTGTACTATTATGAATAAGATTTAGTCAGCATGAGATGCGACTCACAGTAAACCATTGTTCATAAAGACGTATGTGAATCAATGGGCATGAAATAATGGGCAGGAAAGTTACAGTCAGTATAAGTGATTGCTATGGTGTATTTCTAAATAGAACATGCCTGTCTGCCTGAAGATGGCAGAGAGCTAAGTGTGTAATTCAGTGTGTGTTTCATGAGGTGCTCAAATGCATATAGAATGTACTTGAGTGCAAATTAGGAGATGTAAAAGTAAGTGTGAATTAGTGTGGGGTTTGGAAGCTTTTAACTATTGATTAACTATTAACCTCCCCTGTTGGAAACCCGACTTCCCTGAATCCAGGGGGTCTTCCGGCAGGGGACAGGATGGGGCGCTGCTACCGCCAGCAGTGCCTGCTAGCAGATCACCGCCAGGCCGTATTATTTTTCATAATATGGCTGGCGGCGGTCTACTGGCGTGGTGCTGCTGGTGGTGGCATTGCCACCTTACCACCATCTGCCAGTATGGCCACAGCCGGATTTCCGCCCTTCCTGTGGTGGAAATCCAGCTTGGGTCATTTTATATGGTGGGTGGATGATAGGCAGGGCAACGGTCTTTTGCCGGCTGTCGCTGCGGTGGCAGGCGTTTTTTACTGCCAAAGACATAATGAGGGCCCTAGTCACAACACTCCACAGCATAGCTTGCCACTTGGTGAAAAAGACCTGCCCAGCTCCAGGGACGTTGCTGTCTTAAACCTTAGTAAATAATCCATCTTTGTAAAATATACTTGGAGCAGATCTGAACTCTACATCTTTTGTACAAGGGTTGAGACATCATTTGAGCTCACAGCTTTCCCATGAAGAGTGTTGGGAAGGCATGCATGCCAAAAGGCATGATTCAAGAGGGGGAGTGACAGTTATTGAAGCCGAAAATGACCTTATTTTATCTTTCATCTGATCTGATTGTAAATGACTCTAAAATTCATTCCCTCGATTTTTTAAAAATCTCCCACTTTCCACTTGTACAATGTTGGTATGTATGAGAAGGGGAAGTTTGTCATAGCCATGACAGCAGCAAACAGGGTCATCATGCTGCTGCAGTTGAGTCAGCAACCTCTGTGAAGCCTTCAGAGCAGCAAAACAACCAAGAAAACAACAAAGTACAGGGAAGGGAGAGAACTGAATCTTAAAACATTCCCCATTTTTAGAATGTCATGAGCGCCTCTCAAGTGATATTCAAGATTGAAAAGGGACTTTGTGGTTAAACTCTCAGGGAGAGTCATTGTTTGACGGCCTGGTGGTCTTAGATAGGTCCATCCCACTGAACTAGAATCACCCCTAGATCCTTCTTGCTTCAGTTCCAGGCGATCAGAAAAAAGGTCTTATCCTTATAGATTAATTTTGTTGGGGGGACAAACTACTTTAATTTTTAGGAGGCATCACAGACAAGATATTAACCAGTGGTCTTAATATGTCACAACTATTTGTTTTGCAAGCCATAGTGTGTTTTGTTGACGCTTCTGGGGTATTTACATGTATATCCACTCCCAGACTTATAGTGAGTGATGTCAGAGAGTCATCAATTTTACTTTTTAGTGGAGTCCCAATGCTTCTTCTGATAAAGTTCTAGCCCCCATGAATGGGGTATTAAACAGTAAATATTGCACAATCTCACTTGGTAGTTGCAGACCACCCAAACTAAGTAAAGCTGAACCAGTTGGCAAAGTCAGGGTTACAGACTCCTACTGTTGCTGTGAATCTTGCTAGACCAATGGTTGATGTTTATTTATATTTACAGATAGAAAGAGGCTCAGTCTTTTTTCCTCTGTTTACAGAGTCTTTTCCGTTCTCTCCTCCTTAATATACGCTATGTCAGTAGATCAGCCACTGACAGAGATGATTTTGATGTGTCAGCTTGTGGAACCCCAAGATGATAAGGGGACCAAACTATATCTACAGGCTTAGATTCAGAAGAATTAACCTTTTGATAGCCTTTGCTGGCCGAAATATCTTGATCAAATACTCCAACAACTTTGTGGTAGTTCGACTTCTTATTTTTTAAGCTCTTAATGGAAAGGAAATATTCGTCCAGAGCTTTAGTTTGTTTCTGTACCATGTCAGGGTGATGACTCATATTTACTAATGGGGCTAGTGGCTCTGAGCGAGATAAACCCCTCTTGATTTCTGACAGAACTGAGCTTTGAAAAGTTGGAAGGGATGACAGGCTTTCAATAATCGGGGAGCAACAATAGGCCACTTGGACCAAGATAGTGCTTGCTTGCACTCTGACAATCAACTGATTTGAATGATCTAGCCTGCAGTTAATCCCCACCATGAATGTAGCTACTGTGTTAAACAAGTTGACTTGGACATCCAGTTTGTCAGAGTGAAAATTTAAAGCCAAAAAAGGTGGATTGTAATGTTTGCAAATACTGAGACCAACAGGAGCCTTAAGGGTCAATTGCACCATTGTTTTTTCTCTTAGGCTGAGTATTTACACACTCCACAGATTCTGTACGAAAGCAGGATAGATCTAAAAGTGAATGATTATTCGTCTCCTTCCCATTAAATTCAATTTGGGACTTGGCTGTACCAGCCATACTTGGGCCCTCATTACAACCCTGGCAGTAAAACCCGCTTACCGCCGTGCAGAAGACCGCCAACATACCGTCGGGGCTGCCGAATTACACTACAGGTATTACGACTCACAGCTAGGAATCTGCCACAATACAGACACCCACACAAGTCTGCCACACCAAAGGTCAGTGATAAACTGGCGATACCAAAACCCACACCGTCACGCCAACAAGAATACACCCACAGTATCACAACCCACGAATCAACGCAGCAGTCTTTCAACCGCGGTAATCCATTGGCAGTACACACTGCCGCGCTCAAAATATACACACATACAAAAAACACAACCACATTGGACAATTCTAAATACACACACCTGATACACATACACACACCACACCCACACACCCAATCCAGTATAAAGCACACACCCACATCACCCACAAACCCTTACAACCAAAAATGTTAAAGAAGGCCAGAGAGAGAGATCAGCTAATGCAACACCAGCATCCACAGACACACAACACCATCACTTATACCACATCCACGCACCTCAAACAACACACACCAACACATTCCCTCACACATCACAACAGACAGCACCTCACGCATCACCCACACCACATCATGCACCTCAAAGACACCCCAGGTTTTCTGAGGAGGAGCTCAGGATCATGGTGGATGAAATCTTCCGGGTAGAGCCACAGCTATTCGGGTCACAGGTGCAGCAGACATCCATTGTTAGGAAGATGGAGCTATGGCGGAGAATCGTCGACAGGGTCAATGCAGTGGGACAGCATCCAAGAACATGGGATGACATCAGGAAGAGGTGGAACCACCTACAGGGGAAGGTACATTCCGTGGTATCCAGACACCAGATTGCTGTACAGAGGACTGGCGGTGGAACCCCACCTCCTCCCCCACAACTAACAACATGGGAGGAGCAAGTCTTGGCGATCATGCATCCTGAGGGCCTCGCAGGAGTAGCAGGAGGACTCGACTCTGGTAAGTTAAATCTTAACTACCATATCACCCCCACCCCACCTGCATGCCATCACATACTCACACCCTCACACCCATCACCCCAATACCCCACAGATACCCCACTACCACAACCCACACATCCCAAAATCAAGCCCTGCATGTAACACCAATGCATGGACACCCATCACCAAAGCATGTCTAGTAGAGAGACTCACTCATTCCCCAAAATCACCAATCACACAAGGGCCACGGCAATAATGCAAGCACAGGAGTAGAGGTTAAATCACCCATTGCACAAGATGGCACACACAGATACTAAGATTATTCATTCACACCCCAACAGGATCCCTACCCAACGTCACCGGACAGGAGGTGCCAGACAGATCCAGTCCCCCCACAGAAGAGACCCACAGAGATGACAGCAGCACTGCACGCCTGGATCAAGATGACCAGCCTGGCCCATCAGGGACCTCAGGGCAGTCAGTTCCCCTGACACAGTCACAAACCACCACTGAACCTCCCACCTCAGGAAACACCACCACAGCATCCACCCAGCGGGCCCATCCCTCTGTCCCCAGGACATGTCAATCAGCAGTCTGTCCACCACTACAGGGAACCCAGGCAAACCCACTAACACAGGATGATCAGGGACCTGGGGGCAGTGGCATTGGGTACACGGTTCAGGGGACAGAGTCACAGGATAACAGGGAAGCTGGGAGGACTGCTGTGCGACAGGGGGAGGACAGGCCCAGGGAACCCACTCTCCACGAGGCACTCTCCAACATCATGGGAGCTTACCACCATTCCCAGGAGACCATGGGCACAGTACTGGCCAAGTTTCAGGAGACCCAGCAGCTGCAGGATGAACACTACCTGGGGATCAGGCAGAACTTGAAGTCCATCAACAACACCCTGGTCACCAGTGTAGGGGTGCTGGCAGACTTTGTCAACAACAGGAGGGACACAGTGGCACACCAACGGGCCCCTGACACTAGCCTGGATGATGAACAGCCCTCCGCCGGCGCTAGTGGACAGGAGGGACCGTCACAGGAACACCAGGCCACCAGCACCCCACCACCTGCAGAAGGAGAACCACCCCGCAAACGGTCCCTGAGATCCAGGAACAAGACAGAGAACATTGCCAAGACCCCCGCCAGGAAATAAGACCCACCTGAATGTCACCCTTCTGCCCCACTTTGGCACCCTGTCCACCTAAAAATGCCATTGCTCCAATTCCTATGCCCCATTGGACAATGGACCTGTGAAACAAATAGACTGGACTCTGCCATGGCCATTCCTCCACCATCACCCCAGCCCATTTTACAACCCCCTCCACTTATTTGCACAGAAATAAACACCCTTGAATCACAAAACAATCTGGAGTCAGTCTGTGCTTTCACAAAAGTGTAATTGCAAAATCTCTGGAAATAAAAAGTTCAATGTACTTGTTCACGTACCAATGTTACACAGCTGTAGGCCAGGAGTAAACATAGCAGAGGGCACAAAGTGGGACCCAGATCTGTGAAATGGAAAGGCAAAGTAACAATTCAGGGTCCATACACTGAGTGAAAATGACAGACCTATGCTAGCTCTAACAATAGTATGAGATGTGGGAAGCAGTTACATCTTCTTACCTGTGTCTCACTGAAGTATTGCATGATGATGTTGTTTTGGTTGTCGACATCTTCTTCTTCTGCCTCCTCTTCTTCACTGTCCACAGGCTCCATAGCTGCCACAAGACCACCATCTGACCCATCCTCCTGCAGAAAAGGCACCTGGCGTCTCCAAGCCAGGTTGTGAAACATACAGCAGGCCACGATGATCTGGCACACCTTCTTCGGTGAGTAGTATAGGGAGCCACCTGTAAGATGGAGGCACCGGAATCTGGCCTTCAGGAGGCCGAAGCTAAGTTCTATAATCCTCCTTGTTCACCCATGTGCCTCATTGTAGCGATCTTCTGCCCTTGTCCTGGGATTCCTCACTGGGGTCAGTAGCCATGACAGGTTGGGGTAACCAGAGTCACCTACAAATGTCGAGGGACAGCTGTTAGACAGACACTAACCCTTAGGGACAACCCCATACCCAGACACCAATGTCAACTGTATTTGGACCTTGGGCTCACCTATTAGCCACACCCTGTGCCTCTGGAGTTGCCCCAACACATAAGGGATGCTGCTATTTCTCAAAATGTAAGCGTCATGCACAGAGCCAGGATACTTGGCATTCACATGTGAGATGTACTGGTCTGCCAAACACACCATCTGCACATTCTCAGAATGGTAGCTTTTCCGGTTTCTGTTCACCTGTTCATTCCTGCGGGAGGGACAAATGACACATGTGTACCATCAATGGCACCAATGATGTTGGGGATTTGTCCCAGGGCATAAAAGTCACCTTTCACTGTGTGAAAATCCTCCACCTGGTGGAAAACGATGTAGCTGCACATGTGTTTCAGCAAGGCAGATAACACTCTTGATAACACGTTAGAGAACATTGGCTGGGACATCCCTGATGCCATGGCCACTGTTGTTTGAAAAGACCCAATGGCCAGCAAATGGAGTACAGACAGAACCTGCACTAGACGGGGGATTCCTGTGGGATGGCGGATAGCTGACATCAGGTCTGGCTCCAACTGGGCACACAGTTCCAGGATTGTTGCACAATCAAGTCTGTAGGTGATAATGATGTGTCTCTCTTCCATTGTCGACAAGTCCACCAGGGGTCTGTACACAGGAGGATGCTGCCATCTCATCATCTGCCCCAGAAGACGTGCCCTATGGAGGAGAACAGCAAGCAGAGGGTCATCCAACACTTAGGTATCACATTGTGTTATTTGGTTAAAAGTTGCAAATTCCCAATGTGCCTTTATCTCTCCATATTCCAGGCCTGAATAGGCATGACACAGTTTTTTTCCATGCCATATGGACCCCTGAAATGGCGGCTGCCTGACCTGTAAGGTGGGACAAGGGGAAATGAGGTAACTGCACTGGCGTTGTACACCGTCGCAGTGGGGTGTTGAAGACCGCAGCGCAATTCAGCTTTGGATAACATTGGGCCCTACGGGTCCCAGGAGCCAATGACGATGTACGCTAGCGGTGACGGTACGCACCGCCGCGGACGTGGCCGCCATTTTCTTACTGTTCCCTCACTTGATACCTGACATTCTACAGGACAGGACCCACACTGCAAGTGCTGTTGTGACCTGTGTCTGGAAGCAACAATGGCTACAGTGTCTGGGGAAAGGACCCCTGCCTTCACTTTGGAGGAGCTGGAGAAACTGGTGGATGGGGTCCTCCCCCAGTACACGCAACTGTACGGTCCTCCAGACAAATACGTGAGTACACTGTGAGCATGGTGGATGGCACATGAGTGTATGGAGTGGCGTCGATGGAAGAGGGTGGGGAGGGGTACAGGCCAGCATGTCAGGATTGTGTATGGTTGTATGTCTGGACCAGGGTGGGAGGTGTTTGGCAATGAGTCAGATGAAATGTACGGGATAGAAAAATCTATTTTTACTTCACTTTTCCTCTAGGTCAGCGCCCACCAGAAGAAGCGTATTTGGCATGCCATCGCCGCCAAGAATGTCCGGACCGTGGGGGTCTACCATAGACGGAGCACCCACTGCCGTAAAAGATGGGAGGACCAACGCCGCTGGAGCAAGAAGACGGCGGAGGCCCAGCTGGGGATGGCCTCCCAATGTGGAAGGGGTGCCCATCGCACCATGACCCCCCTAATGTACCGGATCCTGGCGGTGGCTTATCCGGAGTTGGATGGGTGCTTGAGGGCATCACAGCAGCCACAAGGGGGTGAGTACACTCTCCTTCAGCTGATTCTGAGCGCGTTATGAGGTGTCTGGGTGGTCAAAGTGGGCTGTGGGTTCCCCTAGGCCAGGGCAAACTTGGTAGGCTAGGTCCCTTGTTAGGAAGGCTCTGTGGCACTCCAACCCCACTGCTGGTAATAGCCATCTACACCTAGTCAGGCTCCTGAAACTTCCAGGTGTGCAGCAATTGGGCCTAGGCCTCGTCCCCCAAGCCCATGTGAATTTTCTAGGAACTGTTATTGCATGGCTTAGTGCATAGGGCTGCTCCCGGTGTCCACATCCCGGAGGGAAAAGCCGCACCTATCAGCCACCAAGAGCTCATCCAAAACAAAAGGGGACAGTGGCAAGACACCTGCGGCACCATCGAAGGTGGGGAAGGGACACAAGCCGAAGAGCAGGTCAGGACAGTGCACGATGACTCCGACTGAAGGACTTGAGTCACCCGTTCTGACAACCACTTCTGTGAACACCGCCACCAGCACTGCCATCTGCACCACCACCAGCACCGCCACCAGCACTGCCACCTACACCACCACCAGCACAGCCACCTGCACCGCCACCTGCACGTCAGCAGCCTCAGCAACAGTCCCCAGCATCTTCCCCAGTGGGCAGCCGTCCGGGGCTGCAGGAGACGTCCTGCTGTGTCCCTCAACAGGTGCTGACACATGCACCACTGCCAGCACCTCCGCCACAGACACTGCCGCAAGCACCACCACCAGCCCTGCGACGTGCTCAGACAGTGGCACCACCGCTGACATGGCTACCATCCCTGGTGGGCAGCCGTCTGAGGCTGGAGGAGACTTCTTGGACCCTGCCCAGCTTGACTCTCATCACTGTTTGCACCTGCAGGTGAAAGGCGAAGCCGCAGCAGGGTGGGGTATGTCTCTGCCTCCATGGCGTATCATGCTACCTGTTCCTAGGCAATCTCGTGGCACACGCACACATGTGAGGTAATGGGACCAGCCACACTGCATGTGGAGCACTCTGGGCACAAAGCCCCCTCCCGAACCAGTGGAGAAAGGCATCCACTACCTCAGTCCTTGGCAGGATGAAGCACTCTAGGCACAAAGCCCCCTCCAGAACCAGTGGAAAAGACATCCACTACCTCAGTCCTTGGAAGGATGAAGCACTCTGGGCACAAAGCCCCCTCCAGAACCAGTGGAGAATCATATACACTACCTCAGTCCTTGGCAGGATGAAGCACTCTGGGCCCAATGCCCCCTCCAGAACCAGTGGAGAATGTTCTCCACTTGATGGACTGTGGCTTTGCACTCCCCAGGATAAAGCAGTGGGCAAACCACCCACTGGAAAGACTTGTGAGACTGTGGCTTTGCACTCCCCAGGATACAGCAGTGGGCAAACCACCCACTGGAAAGACTTGAGAGACTGTGGCTTTGCACTCCCCAGGATACAGCAGTGGGCATGGAGCCCCCTCGTGCAGCAGTGGCGACGTGCGTTCATCCGGCTGGGGTGCCCCCTCCCCTTCCCCCTGAGGTGCCTGTTTAATTTCGATCTGATGCCCCAGCAGTGTTCTCTCCGTTTCATGTCAGGTATCTTGTGTGGGCCTTGCCCATGCATTTTGGGACCACTGGTCCACAGACAATTATTGGTACACTATCCAGACTTGTGTAGTTTGTGTACATATTTGTATATACAGAATTTTGAACTTTCACTATCTGATTTTTCATGATTACACTTGTTACAATCATTTCCTTTGGTCCTTGCGTTCTTCCAGGGGGTGAGGGGGTGTATATGTAATCTTGGTGCATGTATTTGTGTGTATGGTGTTGTGGGTGAGGGTGGGAGTGGGGGTGTTGTGTGTTGCGTGTGTGTGTCACTCTCTTTTCCCTCTGCCCCTCCCCTGTGTTATAGGTGCAGTACTCACTGTGGCTGTCGATGGCGTTTGTCCTGCTCCTGATAGAGCAGGAGCAAGACCAGCATGGGCAGCACATGTAACTCGGGATCCATGACGTCCTGGTTCCTCATTGGGTGTCGAGAGGTGAGTGGTTTCCCTTCTGTGTAATGTTTCCACCATGCTTTTGATAGAGTTGATTCCGCCCCGGAAAAGGTGGCGGATAGCCGTGTTGGAATACAGTGGGCAGTACTTTGTCCTCCACCTGTCTGTTGGTGGTGACCGCAGCGGTGTTTGTTTCTACCGCCGTGGTGGTCGGAGTGTTAAAGTAGCTGTCTATGTTGGCGGTTTCCGCCATGGTCTTGATTCAATTTTTTTTCTGCCGACCTGTTGGCGGTATTACCGCCGCTTTAACACCGACCGCCAGGGTTGTAATGAGGGCCTTGATGTTTTCATTGGAAGCAAGGGTAGTATACTGCCAGTCAGAAGGCGGGTCCATTGTGCAGCCAGTGGGCTGGCAATAATGTCCATGCTGTTATCCTGTTGGTGAATAAGACCTTGATAAACTTGCACTTTCTGCCAGGAAGTCACAGGTCGAGAACGAGCCACTACCAGGACATCAAAAGAAAAGTTACTTGAAATAACTATTGGTGAAACCTCATGCCTCTGATGAGCTGAGGCAGAGTTAGCTGCTTGTTAGACCAGTAAGGCTGTTTTTTCCTTAGAATCCAATACATTAATGGCTAAGCCCTTCGACCTCTGAGCTACTTAGAAGACCAGAAACACCCCAGGAAATAGGTGGTAGCATAGAGGAACATACTTTGGCTTGAATTTCAAATGACTGGGACCCCTTTGCTATGGTCTCTGTGGAGCCATTTCTCAAGGATGCACTCACGCTCACAATGTGCATGGTGCCACCGCCATCCACCTTTTTAGCAATAGGGATTTTCTTAAGGTAGTCCAACAAGGGCAACTCACAGGGTATAGGCAGGCTCAATGCAGTACAAGGCGATTGGGACTTCTTTGCAACGGGATCTAGAGACTTCATGGACGCTGTGCTTGACAGAATAGCACCTAGTGGAGAAATCCAAGACCACCGGCAAAATAGGGCTTATACCTGAGGATTGCCATCCATTCTTGCCTTGCCTAACCTCATGATCCTCAGAGTTCTTGCCACCCCCTCAACCCCCTTTAGGGGTTGACTGGTGACCTTGGGGGGGGGGACGCTATGGGTCTCTGAAGAAGTTGTGCCCCATGGGTCCCAGTACAGGCAGTATTGCAGGCACAGCCTTCAAACCAGGTTAAAAAGTTGAGGGGGACGTCCAAGGGCGAGGCAGGGGCTGGACAGCTCAGCTCATCTCATCCCGTGCAAACTGCACTGGCCTAATGCAAGCCGCCTCCCCCCCAGTACGAGCTGCATGCAGCCTAAGCTTTCTGAACATTGCCTGAACATTGATAGACGAAGCTCTGAAGTTTCACTTCCACTCACGGGGAGCCAGAGCCCGTCACCAGGACGCCATAAGTCTCCTCTGCCCGATCCAGTCTGGCTACCCTGCCACGCAGCTCATGCCACAATCCTCTCTACACCACAGCCAATGGAACCCCTACCAAGCTGGTGAAGCAACTCAGGGAGCAGTGGCAGGCAGCAGCTTCCAATATGGGTCCGGGTTGTGCGTCCGGTGAGGCCTGGGGGGACCTGAGGTTGCCAGCAAAACCCACAAGGGGCAAATGCTGCACTCCCATGAGCTCCAGCTCCAGCATCAAGGTGCCTCCTCCTCTCACAATGTCTCAGCATCACAGCTGGTCTGTGTGTATTTAGGGGCAGATGTAGGAAGACTATGAATAGCATTTTACTAAATGCAATTTCCTGTAAATTGCAATTAGGAAATTGCTATTCCTAATGTATGTGCCCCACAGTTAACATTGTTTTAGATGCAAAGGGCTGCCATAAGTGTCCCCCTTTCTTGGACTGGCCAGTCAGCCAGTGAAACCAGCAGTCTGAGAAAGATTTGACTCCAAACCGTCTCTGCTGCTTGCATTGCTGACATGTTGACTTAGTACTTTCAGATTTAAGCTGGCAAGCAGTGAACTTAACCATCAGTATCAGTAATTTAGTTGGAATCAAATAATGAATCAACTATGAATAAACATGGGGTGTGGCCTAAAGCTTGGCCAATATGGTGTTTTTTTAATGCTGCTCCACCAGTTGGAGTGACCATCCTGCATACTCCCTTGGTCTGGCCCATGTCATCAGCCAGTTGGGGAGGCCACAAATATTCACCAGCAGTACGGCTTGGGGTGGATGTGGCTAGAGAACGCTGGGTGGCCCGGAGTGTGGTACCTGGATGCAGACTGTCCATGTTGGGCCTGCGCTGCTGGGCTGCCTCGGACTGCGGCTTTCTTGATGAAGCTTGCTGCCACCAACACCCCACAAGGAACTGCTGATTGGTCGGCGGGTCTTGCTGTCCTGTGTAGCAGCCCTGGAGTGGCTGGGAGAACTTAAGGGGGTGCATCCAAATTGGGGCGGCCAGGGGAGCATTCCGAGGCCAATGGGCCATGTCAGCTTGCTGGACAGGGTGGCAGTGAGGCTGGAGCAAAGATCCTATTAAAGTGAATGGGTGGTTGGCGGCACTATCTTGGACACCTTCCCTGCCATTAACAATACAGTGACATTTTCCCTTCTTATGGGGAACATTGAATATTATATGCACTGCTGCAATTTGAGATTACATATTGACTACATCTGTACTCAAATACTGCTGCATGAATCTTTGTCACCATCAAATGAAACAGGGTATGATACCGGCAAATCGCAGGTGATGTGCCATGTAGCCAGATACTTCCTGGTTGTGTCTTCCTATCCGTCTGTAAATTGAATATAAACATTGCTGAGACTGCACTCACTCTCTACTGCACTAATCCTTGCTACCCTCAGATGGTGTACAGTGCACCACCAGCAACCTGCACTTGAGGCGCTTTGTCGCAGGTCACTGCCTGGGCTTGATCAGTGGTATAATTGCTCCTATTCAGACTGACTCATCAGCTAGTCCCTAATGAATCCCAAAAATGGGCACAACAGATGCAAAGCCTCAGTGTATTACCTTTGAGTCCAAAAGACAGTCACATCAGATGGCCCCACCTGTTGACCAGTGGCCCGGCGGAGGGGTGGATGGGGGTGAGACATTCCCTTCTGAAAGGACCTCAATTCAATCCTTCTTAAAATGGGCTCAGGCCTCGCCACTATAGACTGAAAGCTTGACTCCCTGACTAGGTGCATGGACTACATGAAGGATCGTATTGACAAGCACCAGACACACCTTATAGATGCCAAACAACATATTTCTAATGTTGAGGATGTGCAGACATAACAGGCAAAGGTTGTGGAAGAATTGAAGGTGGAACTGCTTAAGGTTCAGTTGAAAAATGACAATGTAGAGGTGCAATCTAGGAGAACTAATGTATCCATTTTGGGAATCCCTGAAACTACAGCAATGGGGTGTACCAATGATTATATTGAATGCTTGCCTCTTCAGTTGTTTGGCACTGAGAAATCCTCCCTGACTTTTGTTATAGAATGGGCACATAGATCCTTGGCCCCTCAGCTGATTCCTGCTGCTCCTTTAGACCATTTATGTGAAGTTCTTAAATTATAGAAAGAGAGACCAGGTGCTTTGTATGGCCCGGGAAGCCAGGGAAGTTCAACATAGATGCACTTAAAAATCTTTCCTGACTTCATGCAGCCTGTACAAGACATTTGCAAAAGATTTCTCCCCATCAAGAAGGCACTCCAAGAACAGTGCATCCCATAAACTATGTCCTATCCGGCGAGACTGCTATTTACATGGAAGGGCAAACAGAGGATTTTTATGGATTTGACAGCAGCCCTCTCCTTCCTGCAGAAGTCTCCACTCTCACAGGATGCCACGCCACAACATGTGCATGTGGAGCATACATCGTCCCTGGACAGGGTGGAGTAACTGGTCCTCTGGTTCATGTATGCATCCCTGCACCTCTGGGAGTGATGAGCTGATGACCGAGCAACACTCGTATTACTATTGTACTACTTTGCGCTATGGCTCCTGCTTGAGCTATATGAATCATACCACACACTATACAATACAGACTTTCTTAACATTTTATGTTGCTATTGACCAAGAGCCTTTCTTAAGTACTATGTTCTTATGTTTCTTGTACTGGTTAATGCTGCACTATCAGTGCCCTGGCCGCCTCCCGGCTTCATGCCATGTTATTTCATATGATTTCTGATGTTACACCTAGTTAGGGTCTATCTTCCGGTGGTTTTACTGCTTACCTTACCAGCTGCCTAGCGTGCAGGTGCCAATTTGGAGACTCCAAATTAAATGTTGCTAGATGTGGAATTTTAGGAAGAAATGTGATCAGCAACTATGAAGTATGTCACCAAAAACAAGGGCTCTGTGGCCACTAGTACTACGTACTGAGACGCTTTAAAGGCTGTTATCTTGGGCGAATGCATTCCAATGGGGTGTGGTATCCGTCCATCAATCAGAGGGAGACTCACACAGCTCGAAAAAGAGCTTTGTGCATTAGAGCTCTGTTAAAAGGACTCCAGGGAGAGGAGTTTATTGGAGCCCCCGAGGATACGTTTAATGGAATTTCAGGGTGAGACGGATAGAGAGGGGAAATTTCAAAGTAAATTCTTGCTGGCTAGGAAATATGGGGAGGAAGACAGGTCAGGGCATACCCTCGCCATGCTGTTTAAGCCCAGGGTCACTGCTGATTACATCCATTTTGTTGACACTGAATGATACTCTCTGCATGACTCTGAGAAGATCATGCGAGCATTTGTTACCTTTCACCATGAGCTATACACATCCCACATGCAGGCTAACTATCTACTAGGTGGATAACTCTCTGAACCAGGTTGCTCCGGCCTGGCTGGACCATTATGTACCCTGCCAGCCTTTAACAGTAAAGGAAATTGAAAAAGTTATTATGCAACAAAAAAATGGGAAGGCACGTGGGAGTGATGGACTCCCGGCCGAGTTTTATAAAACACACGCTGCTGAGTTGGCACCTATTTTACTTGACGTGTACACCTAGTCATTTCAGCAAGGCACCCTACCCTTTTCTATGAGAGAATCCATCATAATCATGCTCCTCAACCAGATGAACCCCTAAGCAGATGCAACTCACATCGCCCCCCTCTTTCTCATTAACGTGGATAGTAAGATTCTGGCCAAACTATTGGCTAATTGCCTGCTGCCATTGACGCACAACCTGGTTCAACCAGACCAGTCTGGTCTGGGCCACTCCAAGGCAGATAACTTTCGATCCCTTTTCACCATCACATACCAGTTGGATCCATAAATGCTGGTTATTCCAGATAAGGTGGGGCATGCGGCAGGGGTGCCTTCTGCCAGCCCTTCTTTTTGCCCTTTTGTTGGAACTGATACATTGCGCCTTGCTTGAATTCCATCACTGATGTGGGTACAAATGGGATTTCATTATACCTTTTTAACACTGTACGCAGATGATGTGTGGCTGTTGATTAGAGATCCAGCTGTCAACTTGAATCCCAATATACAGGAAATAATTGACTTTGGACGGTGGTAGGGGCTTAAGATCAATTGTTCTAAATCAATAATAGTCCCCGTGACTGATGCCACCACTAAACCTCACACCCCTTATCACTTGCAGTGTTGGACTAATCTAGTCAGATATTAAGGCATTCTTTATCACACTGATATCCCCACCGTGGTCAGGGCCAACTATGGAGCTTATCTGGAGACCCTACAATCTCACGTAGCTAGATAGATCACCCTCCCACTCTCATTGGCAGGAACGGTGGCCCTAATGAAAATGGTAATCCTTCCTAAGATGCTCTAGTTTTTCAGTACATCCCAATACTGTTAAACAAAGCTTATTTTCCTTGGCTGTGCTCCCTCATGATTAAGCTAGCATGGGCATGCAGTAAACTCCGTATTGGGTGGCATACGCTACAACTCCTGTTCCATAAAGGTGGATTTTCAGACCCTAATTTTAAACTGTATTAATTGGTGGCAAAAGTACAATACATCCATCACTGGTTTCATAACAACAGACACGCCCCCATGTGATTATTGAAAGGGGCCTGATGATACCCACTCCTCTCCCAGCAGTTCCCTTTACACAGCTTCCCTGACCAACTCAAGAACTACACTGCACTGTTTGGGCATCGAATATATTAGTTACTATGTGCAATATTGCACTGCCATATTCTCCACACATACCCATCTGACATTACCATAGGTTCCAGTTAGATTTTGCTTTGGGGGTCCTACAATCGCTACTAAAGAAACATTTGCTTACACTGCGGGGTTTATTCAATGCACATAAATGTATAACCTATCATCAAGTATATGTGGGGGTCTCCCGTGCCACTCTGACAGATGTAGTAACTTATGCAAAACTTGCCCACGAAGCAGTAATCCCAAGTGGTTGATTCAGACCATTCTACTTACTAATACACAGTTTCACAGTTGTACTCTGTAGCCATGGATTGCCGTGATCCAGCTCTTTATAAAACACGGCAAGCATGGGAAAGGGGCTTGAGGCAGGATATATAGTGGATGAGCAATGGCACTACTGTTTTCAGCAAACTAAGGAAATGTTCTCCAATAGCAGGTACAGATTAATACATTAAAAGTAATTACACAGAGTGTAGTAGACCTTGCATGGTACTATCCTGACACTGATACGAAATGTGTTCGTTGAGCTATGCTGGAAGTGGCCTTTCTTCATATAGCATGGACATTAATGAGGATAGCCTCATTCTGGTCTCAAATTGTGGTGGCATTGTTTGACATGACTGATCATACATTCCAACTCACTTCCCTTGTGGTATTATTGGGGCATGTCAAGGAAATCCCCAAAATGTTTTGGAAATGTACTACTCTTGCATTGCTCTTGGGGAAATGTGGCATATGAAATGAGATGGGATGCTAAACACGTTCCACGGTTTCAAGAATGGCTGGAAGATATGTCACTGTGTGAGGAATGGTCTAGACTATGTGCAGAAATACTACAACCTGCGGCCCACCACCATGACTTGTAGGATCCATTGAGATCCTACTAGTTAAAACTCAACCTGGACTGATAGGATACACTCCAATGGTTGGATGTGTGATTATTGTACACCACCTACCATGTAGTTGTTGCGCATCTGTGTGGGGGAGTTCTATACTGGAACTGTATGCTGGTACCACTGTTTTGCTGCTGTATTTAAGAAATTACCATTGATGACCTTATGCATGGACAATTTCAATTGCTCATCTTTTTTACCTGATCCCTGTGCCATGTTAAGTCATGTGGGTATTTTTCCCTTGTTATTGTTGCTCACTAAAGTGGAAATTTAAATAAATAAGATATAAAAAAAACTATGAACAAACATAGCAGCAACTTGTGTACATGCATGAGTAATAGAGAGACACTGACCTAACTATTCAGTGCATGCTCGAGAGAACAGTATCCTGCATGGTAGGTTAAACACCTTTGCTTACCACTGAAAGACATTGTGCATGCACGACTGAACAGAGTCTTCTGTGAAGCTGTGAAATACATTTTGATATTTAAGCGGTTATTCTTGAAGAAGAGAATCCTTGGTCTAAATGCACTGTGGCAGGGTACTCAGTCAAAAATGGACAAGTCAGTAAGGACAGATCTTTCCATCATTTGGAGATCAAAAGAGTTAAAAGCTTTGCAAAACTTAAAATAATAACACTACCAATTTACTTCTTATGGATTAGACTTTCAACAGTTACCTATTAAAGGCCTCTATGTAAGTATTGTAAAGTTTTTCAGTTAAAGAAACATGCAGTACTAGTTTGATGGATGATTGTTAATTCAACAAAAAGTTATCTAAATGATCTATTCACACAGTTTGGTTGTTTAACTAATTATTATACCAGTTTGCTACTGAATATCAACATAGGTATTTTATCTGTCTAATTCTTATGACACCTCAAATATTTATTGCTGGACATTTTTCCATTTCTGCAAAGTCCTGCTGTTTTTTTGTTGCCTTTTGCCGAGCCCTATTTGTACTGGCTATAGTTGCAATCTGTGCACTTTAATCCTGCTAATCAGAGGTCAAGTGCCTGTTCTCCTACTTTCAACATAATGAAATTGGAATACACTTTGTTTCCATAGTTAACTTACATGTATGTCCCCAATGTATAGTGCAAAAGGTTTACCCACTCCTGTGAGGTAAATGTTACAAGTGAATTGCAGCACCCGTTGTGTTATCAACTATAATGACAATATAAACATGACTACAGACCTGCTACGAGTAGCTTGGCAGATTTCACCTGTAAAAACAACCCCTTTGAGAAGCTTAAATCTTCCTTTTAAATGTTTATACGTCACCCCAAGTAAATCTTACTGTCCATACTGCAGAGTGTGTTTTATTTGAACGTAGGGCATGTAAATTTGTAATGTATAAAATGTCCTTACTGTGAAAATGCCCTAAACGTTATTTTCACTGTAGAAAGGTTGACTGCTCCTTAGGAAAGCGCTGGGATGCAAAACTAAAAAATAATACTGTATCTTGAGAATGAGGCTAAATAGTTATATAATTAAACAACTATTTTTAATAATAAAGATGTGGTTGGACATTGGGATTAACATAGAACTCTTCACACACACAATGCACAAAGTAGATAGAGATAGTCACAAAAACCTTTATCCTTTTAGTTAGGGTATCCCTAAGAATCATTTCCACATACTAGGTTAAACAAGGAATACATGTGACGTCTCCAGGCACCCACTTCAGGACACTCCCCCAGAAGAGAACTGAACCTCTGTCAGAGACCTCAGGAGAGTCTAGAAGGCTGAACCTACTCTCCTTCCTGTACCTAGGACAAAGGAGTGGACACCAAGGGCCTTATGTATACTTTTTGGGGCACAACTACACTAACGCAGTTTTGCACCAGCTTGCACCATTTTTTAGCACCAGCTGGGCACCATATTTATGGAATGGTGCAAGCCGGTGCAAAGGGAAGGCTAGCGTTAAAAAAATGACGCTAATTCGGTGCAAACAGAGTATAAATATGCCCCCAAGATTCATAAAAAAGACCTCCTGTGAAAGCTACAAGAACACAGCAAGCTACAAGAAGACTTTTCCGGCAACAGCCCATCGGACCAGTGAAAATAGGACCTAGACTAGACCCTCCTGATGGCGTATGTCTTACCCTATGAGTCTCTAGTTACCTTCCCTGAGTCCTGGGGGGATTTGCAAGTATACTCCAGTGGTGGATTGGGATTTAATGGAATAAAGTCAGAAGATAAAATCTATGATCAGGACAACTCGGTTAATGTAGCAACCCTCTCCCCGTCACAGCCAGCGTCAAATTGCACATAGGTCTTGTTCTACTATCAACAATGACTATCATTGCCATATTTTGCTTATTGGTGCTATTTCTATTTAACATTTTGAAAAATCACATATCCAATTTTGTTACTTCATTTTTACAATTTGTTTGGGGGTATTTATTTTTTGACATTTCTACTTTGTTCCTGTTTTAGTAGTGCATAATTTGTTTACACATTTTTAAACTAAAGGACAATGTCAGTGTGTTTTTCTTTCTTCCAACAAAGAACTATCAGCGCCTTGGCTGCTCTTGTCAATTGTCCTCATTGGTCCCTTTGTGTAACATGAATGTGATGAGACTGTTCCTCCATGAGAACCAGCAAAATAGCCCCTGTTCATCAGGCACTTTTTAATTTGGCTCTGGATCACCGTCCAGAGATTGCAATTAAAGGGCAAATATGATGTAATTGTTTGTATGGCATGCACCATTGAAAAATGACTTTACAGGCTACATTCCTAGAGGGGATGTCTCTGATGTTTTTAGGTAATCCTCCCAAACTCTCTCCCATTCCTGATCAGGGATTTTTCTTTGAAGGGACACATTTCAACTTTCCTGGAACTTTCATTTGTACCATATAATCTCTTTCCTGAATATTCTATCAAGCATTTAGGTGCACAGTGTGTTCTGACAAATTTTTCCATGGTAGGTAAGTCTAATTTGTTGGGAAGGTGTAAGATCAAGAATCCGAAGGTCACAATCTCTTGTTTTCATCAAGGTCAAATCTGATTTCTACTGTTCAAAAGTTTTTATTTAACCCTGGTTGAACAGGTGTGATGCTACATCTGGAAGTGTTGCCTGCATATTAAAATATGTGTTGCTGTGTACCAGGGTCCTTCTAGACGGAAAAGAAGGTTGATGTTTTTGGTAGATCTCCCTCAGACTTCTAGAACTGTATTCACTGGAATGGTAAGACAAGCAATGATAGTCTTTGAGTTTTAGTGAGTCATGCTAGATCCCATTAGGATCTACGATATGAAAACTGTCAATGATGTACCACAACTGTGCTGCATTGTAGCAACAACTGACATTTTGCCCCCCCCTTTCCCTCTTGGGACATTAACAGACTTTTAATAATATGAGTTTGGCGGTCTCAGGACCGCCACATTAGTGGTGGCGGTCATACCGTGAACAGGCTGGCGGAGAAGACCGCCAAAGTCAGACCATGGAGGTATTCCCAACAGAATACAGCAAAAGCATTGCCAGGACCCCCACTGCATTCTGGCTGCCACGGATGACGGTTGCCATCTGCAGGCCAGCGGGTACCAAGTTTCTGCCAGACAGATACGAGGTTTCACACCGTTAAGGTTTCTGTCACAGTTGCACCGCCACAGAAACCCAGGCAGAAACCACCTGCACAAAGGAAGACACTCACCTCCAGGAAGCCACACTTGTTCGGAGCTGCCATGGAACCAGAACTAGACATCTTCCAGCTGCCCCTGCTCACCCAAGGAATTCAGAATCTGTGATGACAATAGCAACTGTAAGTACACACCTTACCTGTTGCTGCTGTAGTTTGTCAATTTTTGTATACTCACACAACAGACATTCAGGGAGGGGATGTGAGGGTGACCCTCACATGTAACTGCACACTAACATGCACACTAACATACAGCACACACAAACACTCACATATACACAACAAATATGCCACGGCTACCAAAAACACAGACACACACATACACACTGGGCCCACACTCACGCAGTACTATGCAACACCATAACACGTTACAAACAGAACACACCGTTCCATCTCCAAACACTTGGCAGGGACCCACAGGGAACATTAGCCAGGTACACATCACACATACATCACAACATAACACCAACAGGGAAAAAATGCATTCAAATACACAATCATACTACTTATCAATCGACTTACACAGAACACCAAATTTAACATTTCATTCACATAACACATACAGTCAAAGCACACAAAGCCACACAGCACACCAAAAACCCTTCTCATCACAAAAAATACACAATACCAACACAACACAAACGTCTTGAAAACACAAATGTCCATCACACAACAAATACTCTACCACTTTCAGACAAAAGCACTGCACTCAACCTCACATACTGCCTAAACAACAACACACGTAGCCCAAGCAGAACACACACAGACACATACAGACACACAACTAATGTCAACCAGGAACAACTCTATACTAGGGAAAGAAATGCGGGGCAAAAATGTAAACAGGAAACTAATAACTGGTTGGTTTGAATTATTATTAGAACCATAATATTGGAAAAACAAAGGCCATAGGCCAGTCCTTCAATAAAAGGCTCAATGCACACAGTGTGCATATGTGTGCCTCGAACTTGATTCCTGACTGCAATGTACCCTCCACAGGAAGGGGCATCTATGGGGCAGGCAGGCACCTCTGGTGGGGAGGGGCAAGAGGGGGGTTTGAGTTTAGGCCTTCGAGTGGGGCCTTTGAGATCTGGCTTGGGAGGGAAGTTTGGGCTTGGTCTTAGGTTTAGGGGAGGGTTTGCTTTTAGGTGGAGGGGTTGACTTCTTGGCCGGAGGAGGGGCATGGGAACTTGTGATGGGCAGGGGGGGTCTTGGAGGTGGAAGGACCAGACTTGGGGAGGGACACAGACCACTTAGGAGTATCACAGGATGGGAGAGGAGTAGGGAAAGGGCAAACTCCAAAAGAAAAACTTTTTTAGACACACAGGGATGGTCATAGCAAAAGGGTTTGGGTGTGGAGGGACAGAGAGTGGTTGTCTGAGGTTGTGGCGTGGATGTCTTGGGTGCATGTTTGTGTGAGGTAGGTTTGTGGGTGGTGGGTGTCTGTTGGGTGGGTGAGTGAGGGCATTTTAGTGTCTTAGGAGGAGGGGGTGAAGGTGCTGGGGGATGCCGTGGTGGGTGGGTGAGTATCTGTTGGGGTGTTGACTGCAGGTATGGCGGACGTGCTGCATGTAGGCATGTCTGTGGTTGTGGAGTCTGTGGGTGTGGTGACTGGGGTGGATGTCTGAGGGTCTACTGTGGTGCTCCCTGGGTAGGATAGGTATAGTGGCTGGATCTGTTAATGTTGGTGCGGTGTCTGCAAGTGTGTCAGGTATGCTGTCAGTGATGCTGGGGGAGGGGGGTGTCAGGACAGGTTGTGACTGTAGCTGTATGTGCAGGTGTATGTTGCTTGTGAGCATGCTGGTGGTATGTCTTGTGTTGCTTATGTTTGTCTGAGCCGCCCCTGGATGCTGAGGTGGATAAATTATTTTCTGACTGTGTGCTTTGGCGGGGTTGGGGAAGAGGGGTTCGGGATTGGGAAGAGGAAAGTGGAAGGGGACAGGAGACAAAGAATGACTGGCTACTGTCAGTGTGGAGGCCAAAGCCTGAAAGGATCTCTGTAGCCCGGCCAGTGTACTGTGAATGCCCTTCAGGAACGCATTACTCTGTGGACTTGAGATGCCAGTCCCTGTATGGCATTCACAAATGTCAATAGCCTCCTCACTGAGGGCAGCAGTGCTGGCAGGGGCAGAGATGCCTGTGGCAAAGGAGACGCCCACCGTCTTGGGTGAGCAGGCACTGCCAACTGGGTGGGGAACTACAGGGGGGGCAGTGGTAGTAAGGGGGTGGTGGACTGTGATGCTGCTGGGGTGGTCCAAGATGGGTCCGCCGCCACCAGGGAGTGTCCACTGGAAGAGGATTCTGAAGATGATGAACTGGATCCTGTCTCCCCTGTGCCCACCCCTCACCCTCGGGCCACTGGGTCCCTCGGTATCACTGGTATCAGCATTCTGGGTCACGTGGCCATCAGCTTCTGCCCTCAGCTGTGCCCCAACTCCTTTGCCTGCCTATGCTGAGAAAGAGAGAGAGCGTCATAACATTCTTAACATACATGCTGGATCTGGCCCTTTATACAGGGTCATTCCCCAAAGTTTTTGCCTTCTCCTCCTAATTTTCTCTGACCTTGTTTGCTAGCATTATGACTCTGGTCACTTTATCACTGCTGATCTGTGCCAAAGGTCATGTGCTCTCCCTTGTAAACTTGGTATGATTGGCTTATACCTGATTGGCACATTTCATTTCCTTGTACAGTGTTATCCCTATACCCAGGGCCTGTAAATTAAATGCTTCTAGTGGGCCTGAAGCACTGCTTGTGCCACCCACAGAAGTAGCCTTTCAAACCTGTCTCAGGCATGCTAGCACAGGGTCTGCATGCACAATTTACTGCCACAGGACCTGGCAAATAAAGTTACTTGCCAGGCCCAGAACTCCCCTTTTACTACATGTAAGTCACCCTCAAGGAAGTCCATAGCTAGCCCTATGGGCCGGGTGCTATGTATGTATGAGGCAGGCATGTGACTAGTTGTGTGGCCTGTCCTGGTAGTGACAAACAGCCTATTTGGTTTCTCACTGCTGTGAGTGCTGCCTTCTGATAGGATTTCATTGGAAATGCCCTGCATTATATCTAGAGGCTATTGTCTGATTTATGAGGGGTAGCGTAGTCATGTTTGGTATGGTTGTAATGGTAGTGAGAAATGCTGCTTACTGGTGTAGGCGGAATTTTTATTACCATTATAGATATGCCAATTCTAGAAAGTGAGCATTTCTCTGTGCTTATGACTCTGGTGTTTTGCAGCTTGACTCCAATCAATTTCTGGGCAGAGTGACTGCTGGGCTTTGTGCATACTTTTCAGACAGCCTGTACACAGCGAGGGTGGAGGTGTCACAGAGGTGCATCTACGTATTGAATGGTCTTCCTGGGCTGAGAGAAGGGGAGGCGGGGCCCACCAGCATTTGTAAAGGTTGTGCCCTGGCCTTACACAAAGGGTTTGTTTACCCCAAACTGATGTCTGGAGCCTCTGCTGGAGGAGAGAGGGGACACTCCTGGTACCAGCCTCTTGTGGGTGCTTTGCTGCTCTGAAACGCTCATCCACCTCAGGGTAGGCAATTGCCAAAATGCGGGCCATTAAGGGGGTCAAGGTCTGCCAGCACCCTTCCCTCGCTGAAAGGACATCCCCAGCTGGACCTCTGTGGTCTTCTGGGCCCAGCATCTCTGGTCTTTCCTCCACTTCCTACAGTGGGTCCTCCACTGGCTGTGGACCCCCAGGGTTTGCACTTGCTTGGCAATGGCATGCCGGATCCCCTTTTTTTTTGATGAGTGTTGACCTGCATGGATGACAGAAAAAAACTAAAAGTCATGTTCACATGCACCATACCAACACAAGTGGACAGAACACTTCAGTGACAGCAAGTAGGGAAACATTTCCATCCCCTAAGTTCACACTTGTGCACAATTTAGCATCTGCATGCAACTTTACATTTCAGAGATACCACCATACACCACACCTTTCACACATTGGTATAACATTGGACTCACCTGCTCCTCTGGTTCACCATATAGCTGTTCATACAAGGTAGGACCTCCTCTACAAGCTTGTCCAGCTCTTCTGAGGTGAAGGATGGGCCCTGTCACCTGAAGGATGTGGCATGACAGCTCCCGGAGGCAGTACACAGCACCTCAGGTAGTGGTGGTCTTGCTGGCAGCAGTTTCAGAAGTCAAGTAAGCAATACTGCTGAAGATAGCGGTCACGTACAGGACCATCACCGCCGGCAGACATCACCATTGGCCCAAGTCCGCCAAAGGCAGCAATGTATTGTAATGTCAATTTCCACTGCTGTTGTGACCGCCTACCACCATGATTTCATCCACCGGTGGAATTGGGTCACTTCTAAATGTCCAGTACAGTAGGTCAGGCAGCTGCCATTATCAATGCATTTCATGTATGGAAAAGGTTTGGAAACGGCATCATTAACAAATCCCTATATTGTGCTAAATATTAGTAAATACTGCCTTGAGATTTACTAGTCTTTTTTGTTCATGTGCATAGTTAAAGCCGTGTAATGGAGGGATTTGTGGTGATAGAAATGCACACCTATTCTCAACATCCTATGTGCGTTGTTAATGTACATAATGTGCTACAAAATGTGTTTCACATGTAAAGTCGGTTGGACTATCAAACACTGACAATCACAGATTAATATGCAATTATGGTACATCAGAGAATTGAGGGAATGTGCCTCAAGGGGAGTGTCATAGGATGCATAGCAATATGCTGTACTGTAGATGTCAGATGTTGTAACCGATATCTACTGCAGATATATGTGAGTTGTATATGTACATGTTCATTATGTGTGTATTGTTCATGACACATACAAACTTTATATGTTTCTACATAGCTACCCTGGCATGAGGAGAGGAAGACAACTTCCAGTGTACTGCCCACTAGTAGCCCTTCACACCATGGAGGAGAGACATATTGTTTTGTATCCATTTTAGCTATAGTTTTTATACACAATATTTTAGCAAACTAGGCCTGCTGTTGTGCACTTTAACCTAGATATGTTTTATTCTAGCTCCGTTATATTATTGTAACAGTAGCCAAATTTGCGGTCTTGTTTTATTTTCTCTATCTAGCTGTTATTCGCCTAGGTCAGCACTGCATTCTTAAGCAGGACATTTCTTTCACTCTGCTTTCTGAAGGCTGCAGTAAGATATGTTGCGGCAAAAGTGGTACGCTTTGTCTCCAATGTTCACAGAAACATACACACTCTTACGTGTTGATCCTTTCTTTATAAAAACACAGTTTTGACCCATGTACTTTAGAGGGAGAGTCCAGCCAGATGACCACGACTGTATGCTGATTTCTGAGTGGCTCATTGTAGCTGCTTATGTATACTACATGCCTCTTGCTCAGGTATGAGGGATGATGTCTTCCCCGGTGGAACCTGAAGGGCAGAATTAGAGCTTAACATGCTGTGCTCTAACATTGCCTAGGTAGGAACTATTCTTAAAAACTGTAGTGACAACATGGTAGTGTTATTTTTGTGCTTTACTCTCCTTTTCACAATCTTAATACTATTGTACTTCATCATCCTAGTTATTGCAATGCATGCCTTATAATATCAGATGCAGTTACTTCAATAAAACTTTGTTGAACTATACTCTGCCTCTGATTGTCCTTGCATATGTGAGACTAATGTAACTGAGAGAAACGGATGAGATCTGAGTGACCACAATTTCCCTGAGAAGTCATTTATGCCATGCGCCCGGTTGCCCGATCATCCCTGCTCTGGGGGTGAATGTTTGATTTGCTCTGCATTCCGTCCATCATCTGTTGTTTTTGCATTTGTCACCCCAAGTGGGAAGGGTATGCCCAGACGTGGGTCCCGTGCTTGCCATGCCACCAGATTCAAGCTAGCCTGGCTGATGAAGGGTGATACCCTGAAACTGGTCCCAGGATGCTTATTTCTGGTTCAGGAGGACCTTCCCTGGCAGTTCGGGCTGGACTGTTCCCATGGGGAAAGGGGTCAAGACTGATTTGCATATGGCTGGGTCCAAACTGGAATGGCATGGCAAGCAAAAAAACTGATGGATTAAACCCAGATCTGTGACTGGGAGTGAATGTTTGATTTGCTCTGCATTCTGTCCATCATCTGTTGTTTTTGCATTTGTCGCCCCAAGTGGGAAGGGTATGCCCAGACGTGGGTCCTGTGCTTGCTATGCTGCCAGATTCAAGCTAGCTTGGCTGATGAAGGGTGATACCCTGAAACCGGTCCTAGGATGCTTGTTTCTGGTTCAGGGAGGACCTGGCCTGGCAGTTCGGGCCGTGCTGTTCCCATGGGGAACAGGGTCAAGACTGATTTGCATATGGATGGGTCCAAACTGAAATGGCATAGCAAGCAAAAACAAATATGGATTAAACCCATATCTGTGACTTGGGGTGAATGTTTGATTTGCTCTGCATTCCTTCCAACATCTGTTGTTTTTGCACTTGGGTGGGAATGAGGCACTGCTAGTTAGCCGGAGCAAAACCCGGATTAGGTGGACAGGTGTCATGTGGTGCAGAATCAGACTCAGTCCCCGCAGTACAGGTGACTCTGACTCCGGAATCCAGTAGTCTCATTAGGTTAATGCAAACCTATGCAACAATACTATCATGACATATCGCATGAATGGGCATACAATCATGGATCTTTGTGATCAGTTGGAGCCAAATCTGATGCCTGCCATTCGCAATCTCTATAGCGTACCTCCCATCATTCAAGTGATATCAGTGCTACACTTCCTGGCCACTGGGCCCTTTCAGAATACAGTGGCCATAACTGCAGGGATGTCTCAGCCCATGTTCAGTCTGATTTTGAAGGATGTACTGTGTGCATTGTTGAAATGCCTGGAACAGCTACATCAGGTTTCTCCAATGTGTGGATTTGGCCTATGTGAAGGCACTGTTTTACGCAATGGGGAACATTTCACATGTGGTTGGAGCCATAGCTGGCACCCATGTAGCCTTGGTCCCCCACAGTGCCAATGAACAGGTATATAGGAACAGGAAAAACTACCACTCCATCAAAGTTCAAGTGGTGTGCTTGGCAGACCAGTACATTTCACAAGTCGATGCATAGTATCCAGGATTAGTCCATGATTCCTTCATCATGCGGAACAGCATTATCCCACTTATGACATATGTGTGGCAAAGTTTAGCTCCTGCTATCAAAACTGTGCATGTTGTTCTACCTGTTTGCTTACAGGTGACTCTGGCTATCCAAACCATCCTTGGTTGTTCACATCAATGAGGCACCCAACCACGCCAGGGAAAGTCAGCTACAATGAGGCCCATGGACGGACAAGTTGTGTCGTGGAGTTGACTTTTGGGCTCCTGAAGGTGAGATTTTACTGTCTGGACATATCAGGAGGAGCCTTCTTCTACTCACCCTACAAAGTGTATCACATAATTGTTGCCTGTTGCATGCTCCACAATATTGCATTGAGACATCAGATACCATTCCTATTAGATGAGGGGCAGCAGCTGAACCTGTGGGTGAAAATGCAGATTTGCCAAGTGATGATGAGTCAGATGAAGATGAAGCAGGAAACTTCAGGGCAGACCTCATCAATCAGTACTTCCACTGACTCAAGGTATATAGGCCCTCATTCTGACTTTGGCGGGCGGCGCCCGCCAAAATCAGGCCGCCGAAAGACCACGGCGGCCAGCCGGCCCAGCGGGAAAGGCCCTGCAACAATGAAGCCGGCTCCGAATGGAGCCGGCGGAGTTGCAGGGGTGCGACGGGTGCAGTTGCACCCGTCGCGATTTTCACTGTCTGCTATGCAGACAGTAAAAATCTTTATGGGGCCCTGTTAGGGGGCCCCTGCACTGCCCATGCCAGTGACATGGGCAGTGCAGGGGCCCCCAGGGGCCCCACGACACCCGTTCCCGCCATCCTGTTCCTGGCGGTAAAAACCGCCAGAAACAGGGTGGCGGGAAGGGGGTCGGAATTTCCATGGCGGCGCTGCTTGCAGCGCCGCCATGGAGATTCAGCCCATGCAGAGGAATACGGCGGGAAACCGCCGGATTCCCTTTTCTGACCGCGGCTTTACCGCCGCGGTCAGAATGGGCTGGGAAGCACCGCCAGCCTGTTGGCGGTGCTTCCGTGGTCCCCGGCCCTGGCGGTCTTGGACCGCCAGGGTCGGAATGACCCCCATAATGTCTTCTTAACGCTGTAATTTCATTTTGTAACATTGAAATGATGGGTAGCATATCACCTCCTTTTTACCATCAGTTATGAGGTATTAGGTATGAGTGCGTTGTGCATGCAGACTGTAATTTTGTATTGTGTACAGTACAGAAGTTCTACAGTGTCATGTTTTGTGAATGCACATGCAAAGTCACAATTGTGAACATGACTTGTCTGAATTGAGGATTTTTTTCTGCTATGTCCTGTCTCTTATCTATGTCAATCACAGTTTTGATAAGTTCCAGTTTGGCTCCTCATCCTTGGCAAGTCACAGACAATGTCAGAAGCAGATGGGAATTGAAGGCAGACCTGAGAATTGGACATGGATGAAACCAGGTACAAATTGCCATGGGTATGAGGAGTGTAACTAACATGGCCAGACTGCCAGGACACTGGGGTGAAATTGTGTTTTCCTGATGTCCTCCCTTGTGCGTGAATAGCTGCCTACAGAATTTACCATGTCGACTATTCTTTGCCACAACTCAATTTTCCTGACAATCGATGTTTGCTGGACCTATCCTCTGAACAGGTGTGGCTCTACCCTGACAATTTTGTCCACCATAACCCTCAACTCATCATCCGTGAAACATGGGTGTTTTTGTGGGGACATGGTAATGGTGGTGTAGACGGTGTGGTCATGTTCAAAGAAAAAGGCTTCAGAAAAAGGTAAATGGTAAGGTGTAGGTGCTGTGATGTGTGTTGTGTATGTTGTGCATGTGTGTGATGTGCGCGTAGTGAACTTTAAATGGGTACCTATTGTTGCTTTTTGTATCCCTCAAAAATGTTTGCTGTCTGTTGGCGTGTGTGGAAGGCTGTTTGAAGAGGATTGTGGGTTGTTTATTGCCATGGAAGAACCACTGTTGTGATTTGTGGATCATAATGTGATGGGAAAACTTTTAACAGCCTGGTGGTGGGACTGTTTTTTTTCTATCCCCAAGTGTCCTGGCGGTTTCGAAAGTTTGAATGTTTTTGGAAGACTTCACAGTGTGACTCTTAGTACAGCAGTTGGATTACCACCAACATGGCGGGCTTTTGGTGGCCGCCACCACGGTGGTCTTGCCAAAAGACCCCCAAACTCGCAATAAGGCTCTTTGGCGGTCATTACAACATTGGCGGTAAAAGCCGCTTACAGCCGTGCAGAAGACCGCCAACACACCGCCGCGGCTGCAGAATTCCGCCACAGCTATTATGACCCACATCTCGGAACCCACCAAAATTCAGACACCCACACAAGTCCGCCATACCAAAGGTCAGTGATAAACTGGCGAAAACAAAACCTCCACCGTCACGCCAACAGAAATATGCCCACACTATCACGACACATGAATCCACGTGGCAGTCTTTCAACCGGGGTATTCCATTGGCAGTACACACCGCCGCGCTCAAAATACACACACTCTTACAAAACACAGCCACATTGGACAATTCAAAATACACACACCTGATACATATACACACACCACTCCCACACACCAAATACAATATAAAACACCCACCCACATCACCCACAAACCCCTATGACAAAAATTGAGAACGAAGCACAGAGAGAGACACCACCAGCAAGTACAACAGCATCCACAGGCACATAACACCATCACCCACACAACTTCCACGCACCTCACACAACACACCACTACATATCACCCCACTTATCACCACACACACCACCCCACACATCACCTACACCACCCCATGGCACGGCAAAGACACCCCAGGTTCTCGTAGGAGGAGCCCAGGGTCATGGTGGAGGAAATCGTTCGGGCAGAGCCACAGCTATTTGGAGCACAGGTGCAGCACACCTCAATTGCAAGGAAGATGGAGCTATGGTGAAGAATAGTGGACAGGGTCAACGCAGTGGGACAACACCCACGAAATCGGGAGGACATCAGGAAAAGGTGGAACGACCTACGGGGGAAGGTGCGTTCCATGGTCTCAAGACACCACCTGGCGGTTCAGCAGACTGGCGACGGACCCCCACCTCCTCACCCACAACTAACAACATGGGAGGAGCAGGTCTTGGCGATTCTGCATCCTGATGGACTCGCAGGAGTCGGTGGAGGAATGGACTCTGGTAAGTCAGATCTTAACTATTACATCCCCCACCCTGCCTGCATGCTATCACATACCCCCACCCCTATCACTCCAACTCCTCACAAATGTACCAATATCACAAACTACACATGCCAACACCAAGCCCTGCATGCAACAACAAAGCATGGACACCCATCACCAAAGCATGCACACTGCACATAGCCATGCACCCCCCTAAACCATCATCACACAAGCTCCCACACAGGAATGCCAGCACTGGGGTACACGGTCACCCACCCATTGCACACCATGCCACACACAGATGCAATAATCATGCCTTTCCACCCCTGCAGGACCCCTACCCAATGTCACCAGACAGGAGGGTCCAGACATGTCCACTCCACCCACAGAAGAGGCCCACAGTGATGACAGCACCTCTGTCCAACTGGATCTAGATGACCAGCCCGGACCATCGGGGGCCTCGGGACAGTTGGTTCCCCTCACACAGGCACAGGCCACCACAGACCTTCCCCCCTCTGGAAACACCAGCACAGCACCCCCCAGTGGGCCCATACCTCCGTCCCCAGGACACGTCAATCAGCTGTGTGTCCACCACTACAGGGAACCCAGGATAACCCACCACCCCAACAACAACAGGGACCTGGGGGCAGTGGCAGTGGGCACACGGTCCAGGAGACGGAGGCCCAGGAACACAGGGGAACTGGGAGGGCTGCCGCCCGACAGGGGGCGAACAGGCCAAGGGAACCCACTCTCCACGAGGCCCTCTCTTCCATCATGGGAGCATACCATCACTCCCAGGAGACGATGGCAACGGTACTGGCCAAGTTTCAGGAGACCCAGCGCATGCAGGAGGAACAGTATATGGGCTTCAGGGAGGAACTCAGAACCATTAGCTCCACCCTGGGCACCATCGTAGGGGTGCTGAAGGGACTACTTAACACCAGGAGGGACACTGTGGCACTCCAAGGGGCCCCTGATACTAGCATGGACGATGAACTGCCCACAACCTCCGCCGGCGCCAGTGGACAGGAAGCCCCGCCACAGGACCACCACACCAGCACCCCAACCCCTGCAGACTGGGAACCACCCCGCAAATGGTCCCTGAGATCCAGGAACAAGACAGAGCACGATGCCAAGACCCCCGCCAAGAAATGAGACCACCCTGATTGTCATCCCACTTTGTCACCCTGTCCGTAATTAAATTGCCCCGGCCCCACTTCCTATGCCCATATGGGCAATGCACCTGTGAGACTAATAGACTGGACTCTGCCATGGACACTCCTCCGCCATCACCCCTCACCATTTAACTTCCCCCTCCAATATTTTGCATTTAAATAAACACACCTAAAGAATAAAATGATCTGGAGTCTGTCTGTGATTTCGAAATAGTGTATTTGCAATTACAGTGACCAAATGTTCTTGAAATAGTAATGTCAACATACCTATGTCACCCAGCTCTAGTCCATGAGGAATCTAAGCAGATGACACACGTTGGGACCCACATCTGTGAAACCGTAAGGGAAAGTGACAACTCAGTGACCATACACTGGGTGAAAACGACAGACAGTAGAGAGGTAGTAGTGTAAAAGTACATGTAGTAGGCAGGAATGTATTCTCACCTGTGTTTCACTGGAAATATTGCTGGATCACTGAGTCCCTGTTCTGCATGTCTTCTTCCTCTGCTTCATCCTAATCACTCTCCACAGCTGCCACAACACCGCCTTCTGGACCATCCTCCTGCAGAAAAGGCACCTGTTGTCGCAAAGCCAAGTTGTGAAGCATACAGCAGGCCACGATGATCTGGCACACCTTCTTTGGTGAGTAGAATAGGGATCCACCTGTCATGTTGAGGCACCTGAACCTGGTCCTCAGGAGGCCGAAGTTACGCTCGATTACCCTCCTAGTTCGCCCATGGGCCTCATTGTAGCGTTCCTCTGCCCTGGTCCTGGGATTCCTCACTGGGGTCAGTAGCCATGACAGGTTGGGGTATCCAGAGTCACCTGCAAATGGCGAGGGACAACTGTTAGACACACACTAACCTGTAGGGATAACCCCAGACAACCATTCCCACTGTCTTGCTTCCAGGGGCTTACCTAATAGCCACACACGGTGCCTCTGGAGTTGACCCATCACATAAAGGATGCTGCTATTCTGCAGGGTGTAGGCATCATGCACTGAGCCAGGGAACATGGCATTCACATGGGAGATTTACTGGTCGGCCAAACATACCATCTGTACATTCATGGAATGATAACTCTTCCAGTTTCTGTACACCTGTTCACTCCTGTGGGGGGGGGCAAAGCCACATGGGTCCCATCAATGGCACCTATGATGTTGGGATATGTCCAAGGACAAAGAAGTCACCTTTCACTGTAGGCAAATCCTCCACCTGAGGGAAAATGATGTAGCTCCGCATGTGTTTCAGCAGGGCAGACAACACTCTGGACAATATGTTGGAAAACATAGGCTGGGACATCCCTGATGCCATGGCCACAGTTGTTTGAAATTACCCACTTGCAAGGAAATGGAGCACTGATAGCACCTGCACTTGAGGGGGGATTCCTGTGGGATGGCGGATTGCTGACATCAGGTCTAGCTCCAGCTGGGTACACAGTTCCTGGATTGTGGCACGGTCAAACCTGTAGGTGATTATTAAATGTCTTTCCTCCATTGTCGACAGGTCCAAAAGCGGTTGGTACACCTGAGGATGCCGCAATCGCCTCACATGTCCCAGCGGATGGTGTCTTTGAAGGACAACAGCGACCACAGAGTCAAACAACTCTGAGGTACGTACCCACAGTTTACACAGAACATCAATCATACACAAGAGGTGGACTGTATGTGTGTTGAGACTAGGCCTAGGTATGTGTGACGCAGTTGGAAATTAGGCCATGTGGGCCCATGAAAAGGCGGCTGCCTGACCTCTAAAGTGGGACAATGGGATGTGAGGTAACTGCGCTGTCGTTGTACTCAGTCGCGGTAGGCGGTCGGAGACCGTGGCGCAATGCTGCATTGGTTAACATTGGACCGTATGGGTCCAAGGAGCCAATGACGATGTACGCCGGCAGTGATGGTACGCACAGCCGCGGACGTGACCGCCGCGGACCTGACCGCCATTTTCTATCTGTTGAATCACTCGATACCTGATCTTCAACAGGAGAGGACCTACACTGCAAGTGCTGCTGTGACCTCAGTCTGGAAGAGACAATGGCTCGTGCATCTGGGGAAAGGGCCCCTGCCTTCACATCGGAGGAGTTGGAGAAGCTCGTTGATGGGGTCCTCCCCCAGTACACGCTACTCTACGGTCCTCCAGACAAACAGGTAAGTACACAGGAAGCATGTCGTATGGGCTATGCCTGTGTAGAGAGGGCTGGATGTTAGATGGAAGGGGGCAGAGTTCTGCGTGCATGAAAGACGGTGGGTGCATGTGCCACATGGCAAAGGTAGGGATGGGGGCCACTCACTTTGATGGTGCAGTTGGTAATGACTTCTCTTCTTCCCCTGTACATTTCATGTAGGTCAGCGCCCACCAGAAGAAAGATATTTGGCGTGCCATCGCCAAGGACGTCAGGATCCTGGGGGTCTACCACAGACGGAGCACCCACTGCCAGAAAAGATGAGAGGACATTCACCGCTGGAGCAAGAAGACGGCGGAAGCTCAGCTGGGGATGGCCTCCCAACGTGGGAGGAGTGCCCGTCGAACCATGACCCCCCTGATGGTCAGGATCCTGGCGGTGGCCTACCCGGAGTTGGATAGGCGCTTGAGGGCATCACAGCAGCCACAAGGGGGTGAGTAAACTTTCATTCAGCTGACTTTGCGCGCAGTGGAGTTGTCTGGGTGGGGGAGGAGGGTTGTGGGTTTCCCTGGGACAGGGAGAGTTCCGTAGGCTAGGCCCCTCCGTAAGGCATGGCCCTGTGCCCCCCTACCCCACCTCTGTAGAGTGCCAAGTACAGCTATTCATGCCCCTGTGTCATCTATGTGTGCAGATGTCATCCATAGCCTTGTAGGCCATTTCCCAGGAATTGCACTGTAGAGCCCAAGAGCGCGGCGTAGTGCAGGGGGCTGCTGTGTCTGTCTTGTCCGCCAACGGTAGCAGTAGTCCATGCACTCAACATGTCTTTATTCTGTTCTCCCCCCCTTTTTGTGGTCTCCCTGTTCTTGGGTGCATTAGCATCATCAGGCGGAGGAGCAGTGGCACCGGAGCACGAGGGAGCTGCATCCCACATGGCCATGGAGGGCCACACTACAGACTCTAAATTCACCAGTGGGACAGAGGGCGAGGGGAGCTCCACGGCGGGGACAGGAGCTGAGACCAGCGACACGGACTCGTCCTCTGATGGGAGCTCCCTTGTGGTGGTGACAACATCTGTGCCCCCGCATCTACAGGTACAGCCGCCACCCCCCCTACCAGCACCGCCCTCCCAGCAGCCCCTCAGCCTTCGCCCCGTGCCCGCTCACCCAGGAGGTTGGGCATCACCTTCGCCCCAGGCACCTCAGGCCCTGCCCCAGTCACCCCTGTTGCCCTCAGTGAGGAGGCCATTGACCTCCTCAGGTCCCTCACTGTTGGGCAGTCTACCATTTTGAATGCCATCCAAGGTGTAGAAAGGCAGTTGCAACAAACTAATGCATTCCTGGAGGGCATTCATTCTGGTCAGGCGGCCCTTCACTGAGCCTTTCAAACTCTGGCCTCAGCACTGATGGCAGCCATTGTCCCTGTGTCTAGCCTCCCCTCTATAACTTCCTCCACCCAGACCCAATCCCCTGTACCTCTGCCTATCCCAAGCACACTATCAGACCAGCCTGCACACACCTCACCACACAAGGGAAGCTCTGGCAAACATAAGCACCACAGATCCCACAGGCACTCAAACAAGCATCAGACACATGCAGACGCATCAACATCCACTGCCTCCACTGTGTCCCCCTCCTCGTTGTCTCCCTCCCAGTCTCGTCTACACACACACCTGCATGCACTACCTCTACAGCCACTACATCCCTCACCAGCACACCCACCAGCACACCCCGCTCACGTGCAGTCACCACCCCCACTACCATTCACACGTCCCCTGTGTCCTCTCCCAGTGTGTCTCTGACGCCCCCTCCCAAGATACACAAACGCAGGCACACACCCACCCAACAGTCATCCACCTCACGACAGCCTCCAGCGCATGCACCTGCACCCAAAGTCACGAAACTTACACCTCCTACTACCACCACCTCTTCCTCCACTCCCAAACCCCCTCCAGCTACCTGTCCACACCTCCATTGCAAGGAAGATTGGGCTATGGCGATGAATAGTCGAAAGGGTCAATGCAGTGGGACAACACCCAAGAAATCGGGACGACTTCAGCAAGAGGTGGAACGACCTACCGGGGAAGGTGCGTTCCATGGTCTCAAGACACCACCTGGCGGTTCAGCGGACTGGCGGTGGACCCCCACCTCCTCACCCACAACTAACAACATGGGAGGAGCACGTCTTGGCTATTCTGCATCCTGAGGGCCTCGCAGGAGTCAGTGGAGGAATGGACTCTGGTAAGTCAAACCTTCAACTACCATATTCCCCACCTGACCTGCATGCTATCACATATCCCCACCCTCGCCCCCTCCCCTATCACTCCAACTCCTCACAAATGTACCAATATCACAAACCACTCATCCCAACACCAAGCCCTGAATGCAACACCAACGCATGGACACCCATCACTAAAGCATGCCCACTGCACATAGCCATACACCCCCCTAAACCATCATCACACAAGGCCCAACATAGGAATGCAAGCACTGGGGTACACGGTCACCCACCCTTTGCACACCATGACACACACACATGCAATAATCATGTTTTTCCACACCTGCAGGACCACTACCCAACGTCACCAGACAGGAGGGTCCAGACATCTCCACCCCACCCACAGAAGAGGCCCACAGTGATGACAGCAGTCCTGTCCACCTGGATCTAGATGACCAGCCCGGACCATCGTGGGCCTCGGGACACTCGGTTTCCCTCACACAGGCACAGGCCACCACAGACCTTCCACCCTCTGGTAACACCAGCACAGCACCCACCCAGCGGGCCCATACCTCCGTCCCCAGGACACGTCAATCAGCTGTGTGTCCACCACTACAGGGAACCCAGGATAACCCACCACCCCAACAACAACAGGAACCTGGGGGCAGTGGCAGTGGGCACACGGTCCAAGGGACAGCGGCCCAGGAACACAGGGGAACTGGGAGGGCTTCTGTGCGACAGGGGGCGGACAGGCCAAGGGAACCCACTCTCCACGAGGCCCTCTCCTCCATCATGAGAGCATGCCACCAGTCCCAGGAGACGATGACAACGGTCCTGGCCAAGTTTCAGGAGACCCAGAGCATGCAGGACAAACAGTATCTGGGGTTCAGGGAGGAACTCAGAACCATCAGCTCTGCCCTGGGCACCATCGTAGGGGTGCTGGAGGAAATACTCAACACCAGGAGGGACACTGTGGCACTATAAGGGGCCCCTGACACTAGCATAGACGATGAAATGCCCACCACCTCCGCCGGCGCTAGAGGACACGAGGCACCGCCAAAGGACCACCACACCAGCCCCCCACCCCCTGCAGATGGAGAACCACCTCGCAAGTGGTCCCTGAGATCCAGAAACAAGACAGAGCACGATGCCAAGACCCCCGCCAAGAAATGAGACCACCCTGATTGTCAACCCACTGTCCCACTTTGTCAACCTGTCCATATTGGAACTGCCCCAGCTCCACTTCCTATGCCCATATGGGCAATGCACCTATGAGACAAATAGACTAGACTCTGCCATGGACACTCCTCCGCCATCACCCCTCACCATTTAACTTCCCCCTCCAATATTTTGTATGTAAATAAACACACCTAAAGCACCAAAAGATCTGGAGTCTGTCTGTGATTTGGAAGTAGTGTATTTGCAATTACAGTGACAAAATTTCCAGGAAATAGTAATGTCAACATACCTATGTCATACAGCTATAGTCCATGAGGAATCTAAGCAGATGACACATGTTGGGACCCACACCTGTGAAACCGTAAGGGAAAGTGACAACTCAGTGACCATACACTGGGTGAAATCGAAAGACAGGACTGAGGTAGAAGTGTAAAAGTACTTGCAGTAGGCAGAAATGTATTCTTACCTGTGTTTCACTGGAAATATTGCTGGATGACTGAGTCCCTGTTGTCAATGTCTTCTTCCTCTGCTTCCTCCTCATCACTGTCCACAGGCTCCACAGCTGCCACAACACCGCCATCTGGACCATCATCCTGCAGAAAAGGCACCTGTCGTCGCAAAGCCAAGTTGTGAAGCATACAGCAGGCCACGATGATCTGGCACACCTTCTTTGGTGAGTAGAATAGGGATCCACCTGTCATATGGAGGCACCTGAACCTTCTGGTGGGCGCTCTCCCACTATCATTTACACGTCCCCTGTGTCCTCTCCCAGTTTCTCTGTGACACCCCCTCCGAAGATACACAAACGCAGGAACACACCCACCCAACATACATCCACCTCACAACAGCCTCCAGCGCATGCACCTGCACCTGCACCCAAAGGCCACAAAACGTACACCTCCTACAACCACCACCTCTTCCTGCACTCCCAAACCCCCTCCTGCTACCCGTCCCAGTGTCTCCAAACAACTTTTCCTGTCCACCCTTAACCTATTTTCCACCCCCCCCCCTATTTTCCACCCCCCCCCTCGTCCAACTCATAGGTCCCGTACTAGCACCTCAGCCACAAAATCTCCGGGACCAGTGGTGCCTGTTGTCACAGGTATGTAGAGTGCACCGGCCATCAGGCCAGCCAGTCTGTCACGGAGCCACAGCACAGCCATTCCCCTCCCTGTGAAGCACCAGAAGTTGGCCAGTGCCCGGCGGGAGAGGGGGAAGACTCCAGCCAGCCAAGACGCTCACAGGGGTCCCGGGGGGAGTGTGGACTCAGCTGTGAGTCCTCCCAAGGTTTGGGAAGGGGTAGAAGAAACCTGCAAAGTCTGGGAGGAGCAGCACGGCGGCAAAGACCGCCATCATCTCCGCTGGCCAGGAGGGCCCCGCCACCCCCATCGTCCATGCCCAGGAGGCCACCGCCAGCCCCATCGTCGCTGCCCAGGAGGGCCCCGCCAGCCCCATCGTACATGCCCAGGAGGCCACCGCCAGCCCCATTGTCGCTGCCCAGGAGGGCCCCGCCAGCCCCATCGTCCATGCCCAGGAGGGTCCCGCCAGCCCCATCGTCGCTGCCCAGCAGGGCCCGCCAGCCCCATTGTCGCTGCCCAGGAGGGCCCCGCCAGCCCCATCGTCCATGCCCAGGAGGGTCCCGCCAGCCCCATCGTCGCTGCCCAGCAGGGCCCGCCAGCCCCATTGTCGGTGCCCAGGAGGGCCCCGCCAGCCCCATCGTCGCTGCCCAGGAGGGCCCCACCAGCCCCATCGTCGCTGCACAGGAGGGCCCCGCCAGCCCCATAGTCGCTGCCCAGGAGGGCGCCGCCAGCCACAGCCCATCTGACCAATAAAGGACCGCCATCCACAGCCCAGCTAGGCAATGACGGACCGTCAGGGCAAGCACCACTGAACAGGCCAAAGACCGCCATGGCAAGCACCACTGAATAGGGCAAGCACCGCTGAACAGGGCAAAGACCGCCATGGCAAGCACCGCTGAACAGGGCAAGCACCGCTGAACAGGACAAAGACCGCCAAGGCGAGCACCGCTAGCCCATGAGCGGCAGGGGCAGTGACGCAACTGGGACCGTCACGAGGTGAGTGATGCACTCTGGGGACCAGTCCCCCTCCAGAACCAGTGGAGACATGCATCCACTACCTCTGTCCTTGGCAGGATGAAGAACTCTGGGCACAAAGCCCCATCCAGAACCAGTGGAGACATGCATCCACTACCTCTGTCCTTGGCAGGATGAAGCCCTCTGGGCAACAGTCCCCCTCCAGAACCAGTGGAGACATGCATCCACTACCTCTGTCCTTGGCAGGATGAAGCACTCTGGGCACAAAGCCCCCTCCAGAACCAGTGGAGACATGCATCCCCTACGTCTGCCCTTGGCAGGATGAAGCACTCTGGGCACAAAGCCCCCTCCAGAACCAGTGGAGACAATCATCCACTACCTCTGTCCTTGGCAGGATGAAGCACTCTGGGCACAAAGCCCCCTCCAGAACCAGTGGAGACATGCATCCACTACCTCTGTCCTTCGCAGGATGAAGCACTTTGGGCACCAGTCCCCCTCCAGAACCAGTGGAGACATGCATCCACTACCTCTGTCCTTGGCAGGATGAAGCACTCTGGGCACAAAGCCCCCTCCAGAACCAGTGGAGTATCACACCAGTGGAGAAAGGCATCCAACTGAGTTACTGTGGCTTTCCACTCCCCAGGATGCAGCAGTGGGCAACCCACCCACTGTAGAGACTTGAGAGACTGTGGCTTTGCACTCCCCAGGATGCAGCAGTGGGCAACCCACCCACTGTAGAGACTTGAGAGACTGTGGCTTTGCACTCCCCAGGATGCAGCAGTGGGCAACCCACCCACTGTAGAGACCTGAGAGACTGTGGCTTTGCACTCCCCAGGATGCAGCAGTGGGCAAACCACCCACTGTAGAGACTTGAGAGACTGTGGCTTTGCACTCCCCAGGATACATCAATGGGCATGGTGCCCCCTCGTGGATCTTGCATAGTGCACTCATCCGGCTGAGGTGCCCCCCCTTCCCTTTCCCCTGAGGTGCCTGTTGTATATTCTATCTGATGCCCCTGCAGTGTTCTCTCCGTCATGTTCGGGTATCTTGTGTGGGCCTCGCCAATGCATTTTGGGCCCAGTGGTCCACGGACTATGGACTACTAATCGTGGTGTATATTTTGTTAATAGTGTACATATATATATATATATATATATTTTTTTTTGCTTACTGATTTTTGATATATTACAATAGTTACACTCATTTCCTTTTGTCTTTGCATTCTTCCGGGGGGGTTGGGAGGTGTTACTGTAATGTATAGATATGCATTGGTGTGTGTGTTGTAGTGGGTGAGGGTGGGGGTTGGGGTGTTGCGTGTGTGTGTCCCTGATTTGTGCCTCCCCCTCCCCTATGTCGTAGGTGCAGTACTCACCGTGGTCTTCGCCGCCGGCCTTGGTGCTCCTCGTAGAGGAGCAGGAAGACTAGCGCTGGGAGAATATGAAGTTCTGGCTCCATGCTGTCCTCCTTCCTTGTGGAGTGTGTAGAGGTGAGCGTTTTTCCTTCGAAATGCCTGTTTCTGCCGTGTTTTTATCCGCGGTGAATCCGCCCTGGAAAAGGTGGCGGATTGGCCTGTCATAATAGTGTGGGCGGTACATTGCCTCCCGCCTGTCTGTTGGTGGTGACCGCCGCGCTGTTTGTCTGTACCGCCGTGGCGGTCGGAGTGTTAAAGTGGCTGTCTTTGTTGGTGGTTTCCGCCATGGTCGTAATTCCAAAATTTTTACCGCCGGCCTGTTGGCGGTCTTACCGCCGCTTTAACACCATCCGCCAGGGTTGTAATGACCACCTTAATTTATACCTTGTGTTAGTCTTTAAAGTATTGGTGGCATTCTGGCTACCCCTACATCTGGTTCTGGAAAGTTCTTCCCTTCCCTTGCCAAGCCTCTATGTAGTCTGGGGTGACAAAAGACTGGTGTCGGGTTCCTTTGTGAAAATGCTGGTGGCAGCCATTTTTTGAAATATAAGTGAGGCAGGGAATAGGTCTACCCTACCTATCCTGGCAGGTTGACCCATCCAGCCTGAACAGCTAATTCCTCTTTGTCTCACTGTCTGGGAGGAACACACAAAGGTCAAATGCCAAGCTATTCATAATCATGTGACCCAAAACACAAACAGCAGGCTCCAAATGTTTAGGACAAGAAAATTTCAAATTTATAAAAGTAGCTTTTCTAGAATTGTGACTTAAAATCCTACTACACCATCATAGAGGATTTTAAATTACAATTCACTTGAGTACAAACTTGGCAACTCTATCTGTTCCTAATCAAAAGGTAGCATGTATTAATAAAATAATCCCATATTGTCTAATGGGAAAGATATTTTACAGCGGATGGTTTAGGAGCTTTTCACTACCAGCACATGAAAAACATAAAAAAACATGTTCTACTTTTTTTTAGAAAATGCTCCCTGCCCAGTGTGCTTTTTAGGGCCTATCTCAGGGGTTGATTGTAATTATTAAAAACAAAGGTTTAGTCCTGGCAAAAGGTTTGTTTTGCCGGATTGAATTGACAGTCTAAAATGGCAGGACCTGTGACAGGTTTTAAAGTGCTACTTTAGTAGATGGCCCAATGAGTGACACAGGCCCACTAGCAGCATTTAATTTGGAGGCCTAGGAACATGTAGTACCATATACTAGGGATTTACAAGTAAATGAAATGTGCTAATCAAATGCAGGGCAATTTTACCATTTATGGAGCAAGCACAAGTACTTTAGCACTGGTTATCAGTGGTAAAGTCACAAAGTCAACAAATATGAATTCAGTTAAACAGGAGTGAAGGCAAAATGTTTGTGGGGGACCCTGCAGAGAGGACGGAGTCCAACAGCAACTGCAGAAGGCCACAGCTGCCAAAGACTGATTCCATTATGTAAGCTTGCTGTCAGAACTCTCTGAAGATTACCCTATTCACAGCATCCATTGTAGTCATTTGCAATGGAGGAGTCCACCCTGTGAGAGCACAACATGTATCCATGTAATTGCAGGGCTCAGTAGCACCTAGGGATGAAAGAGAGATGGACAAACACAGGAATATTTGCACCCAACTCAAGGCTTTTTAGTACAAAAACTGCTACAGAATGATCTGCACTTGAGACTAATCCACACTTATGCCCTAGCTCAGTTGGGATGGTATAAGAAAATGGGCTAATGGTTGAGTGGGATGAAATCCTACTCAAACAGTAACCACAATCCTTGTCAGGATGAGATACAAGCAAACTCCAAAGAAACATGTCCCTAACCCTCTGGTAGCTTGACACAAAAAGCAGCCAGGCTCAACTTAGAGGCAATCTGTAAAGTATGTATGCAGCACGTCAAACAGCAATAAAGTGAGAACACAAGAAAAGACATTTCCACACTAATCTACATAAATAGAGTATATTTTATTAACTAAAACAAGACTAGAATGAAGAAATACAAGCAGTACGACAAGTGATATGCGATTTTAAAGGTTTCAGTGAAAATTCTGCCAAAAAGCACAATGCACCAACTGCGGATATCTGGTCACACTGGACTGGGAAAAAGCCAGAACTTCAGGCTGACATGATGGAACGTGGGCCGGCTACAGTGACCCAGGTAAGCCCGCTAAATAAGAGAACCTTAAATCCAGGTTGCAGAGCATTGCATGGTCCCACGAAGCGGATGTGTTTCACAGGTGAGGTGATGTGTTGGTTCCAAAGAGGTGCGAAGCTGTGATGCAAGGTCCTGTGTCATTGTTGAGGATCCTGACAACCAGGGTTTGCAGTGTGAAAGCTGATGTTGAGGGTGCATTGCACAGTCAAGGCTATGCATCGATTATGAAGAGGTATGGGGCTGCAATGCAAGAACCTGCATCATCGTAGTGGCTGGGTAGATTTGTGATGGAAGGACCCGCACTGGGAAAGCTTCAAAAGGCAGCAGTTCCGATGCGGGCTGCAAGGTCAATAGAGAGTCCATCCACTGTGGGAACCCTTGCAGCAGAATCAATAAGACAGTTCTGCTCAGGTTTTGTGCTCTGCAGTAGGGGAAATGCCTTGCTTATGATGGATCCATAGATGGGCTGGCAGAGCACCTTCAGACCCACTTCCAAAGGCCCAGGGGTAGGGTACGACTCAAAGATGGCAGAGTCCAGGTGCTGGGTCCATAGTTGTTGGAGCCTTCTGTTCCTGAAGTTCCAGTCAGGATGCCAGTCAACTAGCCGTTTGAGTCACTCTGGTGGTCCTGGTTTCAACAGTTGCAGGCCCAGTCCTTCTCAGCCAGGCATGAGGGCAGCAGGCAGAAGCTCAGCACAGCAGGGCAGCAGTTATTCAGAACAACAGTCCAGTAGAGTGGCAGTCCTTTCAGCAGCATAGCAAACCTTTTTCCTGGCTGAGTGCCCACAGGTCCAGAGGTCTACTGAAGAGTTGGTGTCTAGGGTCCAACATTTATACCAGGACCTTCCTTTGCAGTGGGAGAAGCTTCTAGAGATGTCCTTTTCAAGTCTGCAGGCTTCCTACCTACTACCTCCTGGTTCAAGACTAACTACAAGGGATATGCAGACCTTTGGGTGGAGGAAGGAAACAGCCTATTCAAGTGTAAGTAAGGATTTGCTCAGCTCTGCCCTCTCATTCTGCCACTGATTGGCCACCCAGGCACACCCAAGTTCTCTGTTATGTGTCTGTCTAGGAATACACAATGTCCAACCACCAACTGCACCCTGTCATGTGACCCAAAGACAAGGCTGCTTACAGTTAGTGGCTAACACAGGAAAATACTGACTTTCTAAAAGTGGCATTTTTAAATCTATAATTTAAAATCTCACTTTAGCATGATTGAGTTTTTTGCATTACAATTCTGAAGACACCAAAAATGAACAAAATGAGTGAGTTTTCCTCTACCAGGACATGTAAAACTTATACGTATATGTTTTACTTTTTATATACAGTGCAACCTGCCCTATTGACTATCCAGGGTCTGCATTATTGGCATATTATTTAAAAAGGAAGGTTTGGGATTAGCAAAAGGTTTATACAACTGTACACACAGGCTCCAATGGCTGGCAGTCTTGAGACATATTTAATGGTCTACTTAATTGGGTGGCACAATCAGTGCTGCAATCCCACTAGTATCATTTAATTTACAGGCCCTGGGCACAAGTGGCACCACTTTATTGGGGACTCATAAGAAAATGGATATTGAAATTGGTTATATGCCAGTCCTACTATGTTTTATGCACAGACCTAATTTCAGCTAAAATAAAGTCAGAAAAACAAGAAGATGGAAGGCAAAGATTTCGGGAGAAAACCATGCCAAGGAAGCCAGGTTTAACAGATGGCAATAGTGTAATCTCAACCACTGGGTGAGGGAAGATGATTGCCAATAGATGTGTGAAATGTGTGATTTGCATTCAGGTAATTATGCAAAATTGTATCAAAACTATGCAACACAACACATAATTAGGAAAAATTAAATGGGTCATATTTTAACGTGAAATGTGCCCTTGCTTTAATTTTTGCTACAATGATACATTTTGAACTAAAAAGCAGCAAAAAACACAAGCGCCATGAGCAATAGCTGTGCGCAAACATCATTCGTGTTATGGCCTTCTCGTTGTTTCAAGCTCTTACAGTAAAGAGTTTATAGTGAACGGTGCATAATTACACAGTATGGTGAAATGGCATAATTTCTGGAATTTCATGTAACACGCATACATGAAACTCCCAAAATCACATAAATTATGTCTGTGTAATTTAATTATCATCCGGGACTAGCTACCAGGGAGGGAAGAGGAGATGCAGTATCTCATTGTTAAAGCATTGAACAAACAACAGTGGTCAAATAGTAGGGAAAAATATACTTCTTACTTTCAAACAATGAAACTATAAATCAATCATTGGAAATGCAATTTAATTGCAAAACTTTTAGTTCATTATTTCACTCCAACATAAGGAAGGCCAAAAGATTATATAAAACATATAATACATACAAATCAACTTACAACAAACATAGACAAAAAAAGGACATGAAAATATATATATATGGTCCTTCATTGCTCTCCTTGTTTCAAAACCATGTGGCTATCTCCATTATTTACGCCATAAATCCACATCTAAGAGATGATTGCATTATCTACCACATCTCTATGCTCTCTTTATTTTCATCCTAATTTAGAGAGACATGTGTTCCAAAATCCTTATAGAGCATACATATCTTCCTCGCAACCTCTCTTATTATATAAAAGGCCCCTTCACATGCGGGCCTCATCAGGACTAACGGAGAGAGAAGTACCTAATAAATGCAAACAATATAAATCACTAAACAAAACCACTGTTGGACCATAAAAGACCTCCACCGTGAGGAATTACCATTTGAAAATTAAAACATTAAAAAAACACTCTGCCACATCTCCACAAACTAACCTCATTAGCACCTTTGTGATTAGCATGCTCTATTGAATGTGATCATTAAATATTAAATATAGAATCCCTCTTTTGTGTTTAACATCTTATAAAGGCATTTCATTGTTAAATGAAAAACAATAGCCGAATTACTCTCCCCATGCTAGAAAGACATTATATGTATCTGTATTCGTTGAGACTCAGCCACACTAAGCAAAAACTTCTGGTTCCTAAAGCCAAATAAAACAGGATACAAAACTGTAATTTAATGAGATTTTTTTTTTATCCAATCCCTGAAAGCATCCGTTTTCATAACTTTGGGACTTTAGGGACTTATTTATCTCTCAGCTGAATCTGCGCGCTGGATAACCTTTCAGCTTGTCGCATGGATACTTTTCAAACAGCCTCTTAATATTACAGGACGCGTTCTTCCTTCCGTCAACTAACAGTATTATGGCGGCCATCTTGGAAAAGGAATATATAATCTTTAGCCACAAGCATGGCGGCCATCTTAACATGGACTATCAATTTCTTCAATGGCGGCCACCTTAGAAGGGGTATATATAACTCCAAACTGAAAGGCACCTATTGGATATGTCTTACACTTAGGACCTTAGGGACTTACTTATCTCTTTGCTGAATCTTAGATAACCTTTCAGCTTGCCGCACGAATGCTTTTCGAACAGCCTCTTAGTATTACAGGACACGTTCTTCCGTCGACTGAGGATATTGTGGCGGCCATCTTGGAAAAGGAAAATATATCCTTTAGGCACAAGTATGGCAGCCATCTTCATGTGAACTATCAGCTTCTTCAATGGCGGCCATCTTAGAATGGGTATATATAACTCCAAACCAAAAGACGCCTATTGGATATGTCAAAAACCAATATAATTACATAAGAGTATGGTAAAGTTAATTAACATACGGGTCACCTACTGCTTCATTGTTCATTCTTCTTAAAGTATAACTTACATTTCAGAGCATATGTAAAAAATGTTGTCCAAGGGGTATAAGCCCAAACACTTCTTATGACTTTCTTACTTTTTTGGGCATTACCTAATCTTTTCGAAACCTATTGTAAGGAGGAAGTGTTCCTTAAATTATTTGCAAATCTTGTATTTTCGAACTCAAAGTACTCTCATAAACAATATGTACTTCTGGAAACAAAAATTGTCTTACTTTCACATATGTGTACATGTCATAATCAAAATAAGTGTAATTACTAAAAATAATCTGAAAGGTCCAACATCCAGGCCATCTTCAAAATAGAAAGTCCACAATCAGGGGGTATAGATAGGCATGAGTCCCTCTAAATCAAGGCTCACATTTCATCCAGATCATTTAGGCCTTGTCTTGCTGTTCCATATTTTTCGATTAATCTTGCCTCCATTCTAATCAGATTTGTGGATATCGATCGTCCATCTCTTTCCGGATATATCACCTGAAGTACTGTCCACCAGATATTAGCTGGTTTAAGATAAAATTTGCAGTAGTGTTCCACCAATGGCGCGCCTCTAATTTCACATTTGATTCTTGATCTGTGTTGCAGAATTCTGTTTTTTACAGGCTGTGATGTCTGTCCAATACATACAAGCTCACAAGGACACCTAATGCAATAAATTACATTCTTGGTATTGCAATTAGAAAAACTTGTTGATGGTGTCATTGTTAAAGCACAACTCATGACATTTTAATTGGATTATATAGTTTTGCTAGGAGACTAAGGCCCTTCTTACGAGGATGGTGGTCTTGAGACCACGAGCCTCATGGTGGCGGTCAGGACCGCTGCTGCTGTGGTGGTCCAACCACCACATTAAGACCTTGGCAGTCAGACCGCCAGGGTTCAGCTGTCTCCACTGGGATCTCTATTGGTTCACTGCGGGTGCAGGTCATAATCAGCCAGGGTAGTGCTGCATGCAGTGCTGCCCTGCTGATTACGACCTGGTCCTCCGCCAGCCTTTTCGTGGAAGTTTTACCCCCATGAAAAGGCTGGAGAAGAACAGGTGCAGGGACGTGGTATGGGCAGTGCAAAGGTCCCCCTTTCCAGCACCATTGTGATGATCACTGTTTGCTGTGCAGAAAGTGAGCATTGCAAAGGTGCTGGTGCACCCTGCAGGCAACAGCATTGCCGCCTGCTCAGTTTTGAGCCAGAGACAATGCTCCCACCAGTTTCCAGCTTGGCTGACTGGCAGAAACCTTGGTTTCCAACCTTCAGCCTAGCGAGAAACTTGTACTAGGTCCAGCAAGGGGGTTGCCACTATGGTGGCAGCCACCCTTTTGGAGGTTTGGCGGATGGGTGTTCCTTTCCGCCAAACTCATAATTAGGCCCTATAAGTATTTTTTCCATAAATATATGCCGTGGGCTGGACATTGCATAATTGTATCTATGTGTTAACTATTAAGTTTTAAGCTCTTGCTCCCACGACAGTCATAAGTGAGAAGGGTTGTACATAGCCCTCTTTGCAGAGCCATAGTAGGACGGACTCCAGGACACCAGTGGAAAAAACCTCAACCAGCATGGTTGGGACCCAATAGCTGTTATCTGTCCTGTGACTGCTCCCCCTCATCCCCTAATGGAGTTTGATATACACTATGATGGTTTTAACACTCCTTTAGCGTCAGGGTTTATGTTTTCTTTTGAAGGCAATAACTATAACATGTCCTATTAGAAAAAAAGCCTAAAGGTGAACACATATTTTGGATGGCAATCTTGCATGTTTTAATAAGGAGGGAAACGTAGGAAGCATACTCTTAAAAACACTCTACAAAACATCGAAATCTCTTGTTAAGTCATGAATCTTTCAGCGGTACAATTAAATTAGGGACGTTTAAAAAAAAAGAAAAGGCAACATCTGGAGTCCAACGAATTGCTGAAATAAAATTGCAAAATTAAATTTGAAAGAACTTAATTAACAAACGGAGATCCAATTTAATATGAACATTCAGCACATTCTCATTCAAATCTGTTCTTGCCTCGAGAAAACATAATAAAGTGTGAATACACTTTAGAAGGCTGGATAAAAGAAGTCACTCAGAAGGAACACAATAATTGCCCTTCTCACACTTTCACTCAGAATTCAATAGTAAGGAATGCCTAAATATTTCTGGAGGTAACCGGACTGCAACACGTTATCGGGCAGGACTGCTGTTTCAGGTATTTTCTTACTCTTAAAAGAAACCCAGCATTGTTTTCCATGAGTTAACGCAAATATATATTTGCCTGCCCTGTTGCAGTAGGATACCCTTGTTTTCTCTCCATATTTTATTCAATCAGAGTGCTTACTCTACATACGCCTCTCCTTATATAAATATCCAAGGGCCAGATGTATCATACAACCGATTTGCGATTCTCAAATAGCGATTTTTATGATATCGCTATTTCAGAAATGCAAAAAGGTATGTATTATTTTTGCGAGTCGGTAATAGCGATTTCTTAAAAATCGCAAATGCTATTACCGAATCGCAAATAGAGAATCTGTCCCCATTCCCACCTATGGGCCGGTCGGCCCATATCTGCTAATTTTTTGCATTTCCAAAATTGCGATTTCTTAACCAGAAATCTCAATTTTGAAAATGCAAAACCCCAGGGTGCAGGGGGCCTAAGACCCCCTCTGCTGCACCCCAAATTTTTTTGGGGGGACATGTAAGGTGCACACATGTGCTTTACACGTACATTTTAAAAATGCATTTTAAATGCATTTTTAAATTTTGCACATGGTTCAACCTGGTGGTAAATAGCGATTCCTAAATGCCCAAATCGCATTTAGGAATGGCTTCATATATGTGCTAAGAAATTGCAAATAAGGAATCCTTATTTGTGATTTCTAATTTAGAGAGTCTCAATTTGCGACTTTCTAAACAGGGTCGCATTTTTAAGGAATCGCTATTTTAGCGATTCCTTAAAATTGCATTCAGAATGTCTTTCATACATTCTGAACTGGCTTTTTGCATTCGCAAACGGGCATTTGTACCGTTTGCGAATGCAAAAAACCTTGATACATCCGGCCCTAAATGCCGAAGAACAAATCCTAATGATGTTCGTGGCATCTTCCTTAAGACTGAAAACTTTATTATGAGTCGTTTCTCTTTTCAGCACCACCGTCTCATAGCACCCATGACAGCCCTCAAACCATACCAGAGTTAAGTAGTATTTAGGAGCATGTACATTTAGCGGGGCTGTTTTATGGAACGCCATAACATCCTTTGCAATTTCTTTGCAGCTTCCGCAGCATTTAATTGACATTTTCACTGCTCTATGGCATGACAACACATAATTACAATTGTACCCATTTTACCACGCGGGTGAAATACTGCATGCTCGCTCCCGACATAGAGCGCATCTTTCACCAGAAAGTCTTTATATGCCACTGCTTTACATAACTGTTTCCTCTTTAAAGCCATTTAATCAGTAAAGGATTGCAGGCTGTCCTTGAGAGAGGAAGTTCTGACAGGTGAGCTGGTGAATGGCAGATCTGGTTCATAATGAGACATTAGCCAAATGTACACCACTTTACCGTCAAAAAGCATGCCATTCTCAAAATCACAGGGGCTGAGAATGCCAAATGGCATTTAATCCATTTAGTGATTTTTTAAATGGTTATCAAATCGAAAAATGTGTTTAGAAATGCATAACAACTTGCTGTTTGGAAGGGTCGTGATTAGGGCTTCCCTCCAAATTGCAATTCGCCATGCCATGTTTCAATATGTTACGACTATAATCTCTTTGCAAAAAATCAAAAAGTTACTGACGCTACAGTGGGGGGGGGGGGGGGGGGTGAGGGGGGGAGGGTTTTGGGGGGTGGGTTATAACCCATTAACAAAAGTTAAGGAACCCTCTTAGGATTCCTTCCCCTTTGTCAATGTTCAGAAACATTATTGTTGGGGTATATATACTCTCAAACATTTTTTTCCCTTTTTTTTTTTAAACAACGCCCTTTCTTCTATGAGGAAAACGGTTGAATTAAACAAACAAAAAAGAGAGACGACAAGAGATGGTGAGTTGCTGATACCAGCAAACCACCATCCCTGTGATGGCAACCAATCTAAGTGAGTGGCAATTTAAGACTTATGTCTTGAAAAGTAATGAGACAGTGCGGGATTGACCTCCCACTTTAAATGGATTTTTAAAAACTGTTCTTTTAGTACATAGGTCGGGTTTGCAAAATTCTACTACATTCACAGAAAGTTGGTGCATAATTTGTGACCACTCTTAGCGAATGGAGGGGCATATTTCAGAGCCCTTAGGGCCACCGAGGCATCACTTTTCGGGACGCTCCGGTGGCGCTGAGCACTGCTCTATATTTACAAGGAGGTGTAACGCAACTTTATTTTGGGGTTACAACTCCTTGTAAATATGGACCCCTCAGACACAGTTTTCTGTGTCAGCGGGACATGTAATGGATATTGCGGTGGGCGATCCACCGCAACACCGTTGATTTTGATGCTGCCTCACATTTACTAGTTGTCATAAACCCGAGGCAGCGACAAACACTAACCCCACCACAGAGGTGGGGTTAGCATGGCAAAATGAAGAGGAATGCTTTTATTCCTCCTCGTTTTTTGCTTTTCACATGTGTGCTGCATCTTGCAGCACGCATAGAAGAAGCAAAATGCCATGGACGATTGTTTACATGCAGGAAGGGACACCTTCCTGCACATAAACAATTATTGAAAATGCTGCTTTTGTACTTCTATGTGTGCTGCATTTTGCAGCACAGATAGAAGTGCTAAATTGCCATTATAGATTGTTTATGTGCAGGAAGGGACACCTCCCTGCACATAAACAAGATATCCGCTCAATGCAGACACCCTTGCACCATAGTGCAAGGATGCCTGCGTTGGTGCTAGGCAGCTTAATTCGGCACCAGCGCAGGGGGAAATGCAGGGGTGCGCCATATTCCTCTAAATATGGCACACCTCTGAGTTTCTAAAGTGGCGCAGCGAAACACTGGAAATTTGGTTAGGTGCTGAAGGACATTTTTCATAGAAGCTCAGATTTTAATTCAGCACTTGCACTACATTGGTTTGAAGCATATACTATTTGATAGTGCACATTTCTTGATTAGATCGAATGGTGAATTTGATAGCAGAATGAACTGCTATGCCTTGCAGTCTTCCCATTCCCCAGCCACTTCCTGACACAGAGACTTTACCTCACTCTTTCATATCATCTCTCAGTAGATGAACAATTGAGTGCTCAGAAGTGCCAATAATATTTCTCTTAGCCATTGGGCCATATACTGAAAATTACGATTTGATGCTGTTGCTGGATCAATCATTTTCACTCAAAAGACAATGCATCAGTCTCTTGCAGGTGCTAAATCGGATAAGCATGGGTTGGAAACCTGTCTAATTCAAGATCACTTTCATGCTTTGATGCAATGTTCATGGTATATATTAATTACATTATAATAACATGACTGTAGGATGCCACATGCATTGCCGAGGGGCTTTCGGAGCAAGCAGCACGGTTAGAGAGCAACACATTTCTTAAAATATGAAATTGTAAATTCAAATAAAATTGAATTTCCTAATCACACAAACTGATTTCTAATCAATAAAAATGTATAAAGTAACTGCGGATGCAAGGCAGTGAAGGGAACAATAGAGATTTTATTTTTAACTCAAGGAAAATTCTTATACTATGAGGACATCAGGTTCTACATTAGTCCATAAACTAAATGCTGTGCAATTGAAAAAAAAAAAAAAAATATATATATATATATATATATATATATATATATACATAATATGATCTGAACACAGAGTTTTTGCTGAACAATCATGTTCATATTAGTCACTTGTCCAGCATTTCATGGTTTCAGAAATAAACCTTTCCATTTAGAGAGCCTAATGTATAAGGTCCTCATGTACAAAGTAATTTTCCAATTGCAAAGTACAAATCAGATATGTTTATATGTACAAAACCTAAATTGCAATTCTGTAACACTTTACTGAATCACTGTTAGAAAGTGGGTCTCTAGTTGGCAGAGATACACCCTTGTCCAAGCAGGGACCAAAATCATGGTCAGACCAAATTATCCTGTGTTCACCCTCTGGTAGCTTGGCACAAAGCAGGCAGGCTTAACTTAGAAGGCAATGTGTAAAGTATTTGTGCAATAAATCATACAGTAACACAGTGAAAATACCACAAAAATAAACCACAGAGGTTTAGAAAAATAGATAGTATTTGTCTAAATAAATTACGGTTGGAACAATGAAAATCCAATGTACACAAGGAAAGTTATGAATTTTAAAGATTAAATCCAACTAAAGTGTTTAGAAACACAATAGCTCCAAATGGAGCTATCACAACTTCATTGACGGAGTCGTTTCCAATAGTCCGGCCCCACAGAGTCTCACGGACCCCAGGTACAGTACCTTTGAAAAAGAAGAAACAAATACATCACACGAAGTAGGGAAGGTGAGGCATTGTTGGGCCCGGGGTGACATCAGTCCCTCTTAGCATCCAGGGAGATGAGGCGTCAGATCTGTACTGCGAGGCAGGGGAGGCGAGGTGCCTGTTCCATCTGTTGCAGGAGGAGCTGGTGCAGTGTCAGTGGCGAGGCGTCGGTTCATTGTGCTCTAGCGGGGTCAATGGATCCAGTCATTCAAGACATGATGTGTTGACTTCACAGCATCAGGATGATACTGCATGATGTCAGCGGTGTCGCAACAATGTCGGACTTGCGTTGCAGGCCGCGGTCATTGCATGCAGTGATGTCCATCAAGCCGGAGCAGACTGCAGCATCAGTGCTGGTGTCTCTGAAATCTTTCCTAAAGGCGGAAAGCTAGCTAAAAGCTAGTAGATGATGTCCTTGTTGTTCAGGAGGCAAGCTCAATCCAAGCCCTTGTAGAGCTCGTCTGGGGAAGTCAGAGGCCTTCCAGCACAGTCAGAGGCTCAGCAAAGCAGTCCAGATGAGTCCTCTGAGTAGTCAGACAGCTCCACTGACAGAATTCAGGTGTAGATCCAGAAGTGTCTGATTTGGTGGGGTCAGAGACCCAGTTTATATACCCCAAAATACCTTTGAAGTGGGAGAAACTTCAAAGAGTAGTTTTGAAGTGCACAAGTTTCCATTTCAGCCCAGTCCTGTCTGCCAGGATTCATGTGGAGGGCTTAGCAGTCCTTTTTGTGGTGCGAGGGAAGGCCACTGGCTTTTGGAATGTAAGAGAGAGCCCCTCCACCCTTCCTGCCTAGGGAGACCCATTCAGTATGCAGATGAATGCAGATGAGACTGAATGTCCTGTGTTTATGGCCGTCTGGTGGAATGCACAAGCGTAGTTGTCAACCAGCACAGACCAGACCTGGATTGGAGACAGGGCTGTAAGGCACAGATGGCAGTAAGTGCAGAGAAATGCCCACTTTCTAAAAGAGGCACTTCTAAAATGGTAATATTAAATCAACTTCACCAGTAGCTGGATTTTCAATTACAATTCTGGCAATACTAAATACGTAAGGGTTACTCCTTCCAGTTCTGAATCTGTCACTCAAATGTTTATGAGGGCAGTTCTAATGCTAGTCTATGAGAGGAGCAGGCCTCACAGTGGTGGAGAATGAATTCATGAGTTTTTCACAACCAGGACATGTAAAACACATGAGTGCATGTCCTGCCTTTTACCTACATAGCAGCCTGCCTTATGGGTTACCTTGGGTCTATGTTAGGGGTGTCTTATATGGAGAAAGAGGCGAGTTTAAAGCTTGGCAAGTAGTTTTAAATGCCAAGTCGAAGTGGCAGTGAAACTGCACATACAGGCCTTTCAATGGCAAGCCTGAGACATGGCTAAGATGCTACTTATGTAGGTGGCACAATCAGTGCTGCAGGCCCACCAGTAGCATTTAATTTACAGGCCCCGGGCACATGTAGTGCACTTTACTAGGGACTTACAGGTAAATTAAATATGCCAATTGGGTAGGAACCAATGTTTCCATGTTTAGGGAAGAAAGCATATGAACTTTACCACTGGAGAACACTGGTAAGGTGTGCAGAGTCCTAAAACCAGCAAAAACAGGGTCAGAAAAAAAGAGGGAGGCAGGTAAAAAGTTGGACAATGATCACCCTAAGGCTGCCATGTCAAACAATTTTGCTTCTGAATAAGCATTTTGGCCACATCCAAGGATCAGAGGGTTTACAAGGAGTAGACCCAGTGCCTCAGTTACGCAGCCACAGTTACTGTGCACCAGCCTAGGCTATGACCCATACTGTGAAAATGCTTTGACCAGCCTTGCTCTCTGCAGGCTGAGCTTACAGAACCTACATGAACAGCACATTTCCATCACTTCCATGCATAACAGTACATCCTGTGGCCAAGAGTTCAAGGTTGTTTGGCACACTGAAAGGCTCAGTGAGTTTTACATTAGTCTCATACACAGTTTGCTAAGACCTGATCTGGGCTGAGTGATTTGTGGGACTTTACACATTGCTAGCAACATCCTCAAGTGACTCAAACAGTATATATACACAGCTCTTGGTGTAATGTAAATACATTTACTGTGTTATTTACCATCATCAGATCATCAGAAATATCATTGTTTGACTGCTAAGTTTACTTGCATAGATAGATGAATACAACACAAGGAGGATCTAGGGCTTATCACAACACAATGGTCATTTGAAATACTCAGAGTACAGGACTCCACAATCCACAAACTGTACATCCTGTGTATGGGCCACAGATTGTGACAACAGGCACCCAAATAACACACTGGGACTCATAGGCACATTTTATCCTATGAGAAAGGAAAGGATGGGTTTGAACATAGCTAAATATGTATGCAAGATAGTTATGTGTTCCTCTGGTGATCCATAGATAAGACTATAGAGGGGAAGGACCTCTTCAACAAGTTTTCCTAGTTCCTCTGGAGAGAAGGCAGGGGCCCTTTCACCTGCTTTGTCTGATATGATTTCTCCCAGAGGCGGCACACAGCAGGTGAAGTGATGGAGATGTTGATTGCAGCAGTGTCAGGAGGCAAGTGAGTTATTTCCCAAACTGCATTGTACTTGTACGCGACCTACAGGGTCATTACCGTCAATGGTCACAGCCATTGAGCCATGACCATCACAGTTAACAATATCAGCCTATTGCTGTTGTTGGAACTGCCCACCGTGTGGTCGACTTCCGCCGGTGGTGGGAGGTTCCTATAGTCCAATGAATGAAGTCAGGCATCCACCATTTTGGTAGTTGAAACTACAGTTTTGGTGACTGTTAAATGCGTCACAACATCGATTAATGCATAGTAACATCTCAACAGATGTAAAGCTCCCTTGATGTAGATTCTCCTACACAATCATCAGTGTAGTGTGTTGCTGTTCACAGATACCATATAATCACGGTGCACAGTACCATGCCGGTGACAGTATTTTTGGCGGTCAGAATATACTTTACAATATCAAGGGGCACAAGAGGAGCAGATAGGTGTGTTATGTGCACATATATGATGTAGACACATGCCTGGACAACCATGGGGATCATAGCTGGACCTTGAGTAGTAGACAGTGTTGATGTGTAATGGGTGTAATGTATTTCCAGTCAGTAATGTTTTGTCACATGACTTTGGTCTTACTCATCAGATATGTTGATCTGGACACTGTGACTAATGCTCCAACCCATTTAATTCCATGAACAAATACCGAATATGTGATGGAACAACTAGGTCCTAAACAACTACTTTCCTAAACCACTACTGCTAAACAACTAAAAAGTCTCTACAACAAAGTACTGAACAACTACTGTCTAAACAACGATTTTGCCTGAATAACGATTGCCTAAACAACTAATTTTAAGGTAAGTTTTTCTTTTTTTTATGGTTTATTAGTTGTTCAGAATTTATATATATATATATATATATGTATATATATATATATATATATATATACATATATATATATATATATATATATATGTGTGCAAAAAACAAAGGAGAACTCTGGGAAGTTCCCAATTTAAGATGGAGAGCTGCTCTAGTAAAGAGCACCCTGCAATAAATATATATAACTTCTAATAATATATATATATATATATATATATATATATATATATATATATATATATATATCCACAAAGTTATGCTCACAACCGGACTCCAAACGGCCCTAGAGGGGTGGTGCGTTACAACCGGCAGAGCACTCCGGTTAATTTTATCCATAAATCCAGAGTTTCCAAAGAGAAAACGCACGCTCAGGAATTTCAAAAGCTAAAGTGTTTATTAAACACACAACGCATTTCGGCTGACAAGCAGCCTTGATCATGTGTATAGTTCAACCAATATACACCACTTTAAATACCATCCAGACACCGACATAGAAACAGGAAGTCGTTTCTTCTTTTATACATATAAATATCAAAGTGAAATGGGTAATATAGATAATATGAAATGGGTAAAAAAGACTGGTTCAATTAAATAAATATATCCATATATATACAACCATATATCTCACTGATGAATTATTATTTAACTAGATTACCACAGGAATGCTAGATGATAAAAGCACTATAAATATATATAAATATGATTATAAATTACGCATATCAACATAAATATAAGTACAGCTCATATATCTCCATATAATAAAAGAAATATCATTTTTTTAAAGTATAAACAGAGCCAATATTTGAATTTAAATTTCATTCCCTTCTACTTAAGGCAGTAAAATTCACATAATATATATATTTTTACATATAATTCTATACTCCCAAATTACTGAGCAATGCCAATATTTTTTCTTTTTCGTGGAAAATCACAAAAACATTCTCCATACAAAATCATAGCAAAGCTATAGGAAGAAACTTATCACTGTTTCTGTGTAAACAATAACCATAACACCATGTGAAAGAATAAACCCTAGTGAAATCAGGAATCCATCCGGACCCCTCCATTCTGAAAAGACATAATCAAAACAAATAAATTAGAATAAAACCTAATTAGAAAATCACTGCTGCTCACAATATAAGTTATTACTACTTATGCTATAAAATATATAGTATAGTGTAAAATGTAACAACTATAGTTCCTCATATTTTACTAAATTCATTAATCATCAAACAAGTGAGTATTAAGCTCTTCACCAATATTCAATCTTCTCGGTGTCTTAGTTTCTAAATCCACGATATATTTGGATTCTTTATTGCGTAAAGTCAACTCTCTATTGCCACCTCTGTGATGTAATGGCACATGTTCAATACCAAAATAGGATAACAAAGTAATATCAGAATTATGGAAAACCTGAAAATGTCTAGCTCCAGGTTAATGTGGATCCTTTGATGTAATAGCACGCATATTTTCAAGAATACGTTTCTTCACTGCAGGTTTTGTACTACCTACATACCAAAGATGACAGGGACATTCTAATACATAAATAGTAAAAGGAGTACTACATGTCAGAAACTGCTTGATTTGTCTCTTCATCCCTGGTTTATTGGTGGGGTACTCTTTCCTAGTCACACTATTGCGGCAAGCTTTACAATGGCTACATGGAAAATATCCCCGTAAATTATGTTCCTTTATTTGAGAAATAGAAGTGACATCATTTGATCTCAACATATCATGACGATTGCGCCCTCTTCATGGGCCAATTCTGAATCTCTTTACAAATAATAGGATCACACTTCAAGATATTCCAATGTTTAGAAATAATCTTTTTAAACTGAGTAGTATACTCATTATAGGTTAAGACCAACCTGATGTCTTCATTATTCTCATTTTCCACTCTAGCAGTATTATCAAAGAGAGTCTGAATTCTTTCTACTTTCTTGATTTTTTCTGCAGTCTTTTTGATTACCCAATCCGGGTAGCCTCTTTGCTTAAACCTTATTATCATATCTTTCTGTTCTTGTTCAAATGTCTCATCTGTATTACTGATTCTTTTAGCCCTCAATAGTTCACCATAGTTCACCATAAGGGATACTCCATTTCAGTTTATCAGGATGTCCACTGGTAGCATGCAATAAACTATTTCCTGCTGTAGTTTTACGAAAAAGTTCAGTGTGGATCATCTTGTCTTTGATCTTAACTCTAGTATCCAAAAATTCAATCGAAGAGCGGCTGATGTTATATGTTAATCTGATATTACAATCATTTTCATTGAGTTTCTCAATAAATCGTATAGCCTCACTCTCAGATCCTTTCCAAATTATGAAAAGGTCATCAATATACATAAGCCACAATGTGGCCTGATTTATTTCTGGATACTTATCGTCATCTTTAAAAATCTTTTCTTCCCACAAACCTAAGAACAAACAGGCAAAACTGGGAGCAAAGAGCAGTCCCAAGTACTTGCTTATAAAGCTTGCAGTCAAATAGAAAAATATTGTTAGTCAGGCAGTATTTTATCATTTCAATTATCATATCAGTATGTGCCAAATATCTAAGAGACCTTGGGGGTCATTACAACATTGGTGGTAAAAGCCGCTTACCGCCATGCAGAAGACCGCCAACACACAGCCGCGGCTGCGGAATTCCGCCACAGCTATTGTGACCCACATCTCGAAATCAGACAAAATCCAGACACCCACACAAGACCGCTACACCAAAGATCAGTGACAAACTGGCGAAATCAAAACCTCCACCGTCATGCCAACAGAAATACGCCCACACTATCACGATCCACGAATCCATGCGGCGATCTTTCAACCGCGTGCTCAAAATACACACACATTTACAAAACACAGCCACATTGGACAATTCGAAATACACATACCTGATACACATACACATACCACTCCCACACACCCATTACAATATAAAACACACACCCACATCACCCACAAACCCCTACGACCACCATTACAGAGAGAAGGCCAGAGAGAGACACCACCATCCACAAACTAGCAGCCACAGGCACTCAACACCATCACCCACACTACTTCCACGCACACAACATCACACACACCACTACACATCACCACACTTATCACCACATACACCACCCCACACATCACCTACACCACCCCATGGCACAGCAAAGACACCCCAGGTTCTCTGAGGAAGAGATCAGGATCATGGTGGAGGAAATCGTCCGGGTAGAGCCACAGCTATTTGGAACACAGGTGCAGCACAGCTCAATTGCAAGGAAGATGGAGCTATGTAGAAGAATAGTCGACAGGGTCAACACAGTGGGTCAGCACAAAAGAAATCGGGACGACATCAAGAAGAGGTGGAACGACCTACGGGGGAAGGTGCGTTCCGTGGTCTCAAGACACCACATTGCGGTACAGCGGACTGGCGGCGGACCCCCACCTCCTCCCCCACAACTAACAACATGGGAGGAGCAGGTCTTGGAGATTCTGCATCCTGAGGGCCTCGCAGGAGTCGGTGGAGGAATGGACTCTGGTAAGTCAAATCTTAACTTTCATATCCCCCACCCTACCTGCAAGCTATCACAGACCCCTACCCTCGCCCCCTCCCTATCACTCCAACTCCTCACAAATGTCCCAACATCACAAACCACACATCCCAACACCAAGCCCTGCATGCAGCAACAAAGCATGGACACCCATCACTAAAGCATGCCCAGTGCACGTACCCATAACACCCCCCTCAACCATCATCACACAAGCCCCCACACAGGAATGCTAGCACTGGGGTACACGGTCACCCATCCATTGCACACCATGACACACACAAATGCAATAATCATGCTTTTACACCCCTGCAGGACCACTACCCAACATCACCAGACAGGAGGGTCCAGACATCTCCACCCCACCCACTGAAATGGCCCACAGTGATGACAGCAGCTCTGTCCAACTGGATGCAGATGACCAGCCCGGACCATCGTGGGCCTTGGGACAGTCGGTTCCCCACACTCAGTCACAGGCCACCACAGAGCTTCCCCTATCTGGTAACACCAGCACAACACCCACCCAGCGGGCCCATACCTCCGTCCCCAGGACACGTCAATCAGCTATGTTTCCACCACTACAGGGAACCCAGGATAACCCACCACCCTAACAACAACAGGGGCCTGGGGGCAGTGGTAGTGGGCACACGGTCCAGGGGACGGAGGGACACTGTGGCACTACAAGGGGCCCCTGACACTAGCATGGACGATGAACTGCCCACCACCTCCGCCGGCGCTGGTGGACATGAGACACTGCCACAGGACCACCACACCAGCACCCCACCCCCTGCAGATGGAGAGCCACCCCGCAAATGGTCCCTGAGATCCAGGAACAGGACAGAGCACAATGCCAAGACCCCCGCCAAGAAATGAGACCACCCTGATTGTCATCCCACTGTCCCACTTTGTCACCCTGTCCATATTTAAACTGTCCCAGCTCCACTTCCTATGCCCATATGGGCAATGCACCTGTGAGACTAATAGACTGGACTCCGCCATCACCCCTCACCATTTAAATTCCCCCTCCAATATTTTGTATTTAAATAAACACCCTTGAATCACAAAACAATCTGGGGTCAGTCTGTGATTTCGAAAATGTGTATTAGCAATTACAGTGTCAAAATGCTCTTTCAAATGTAATGTCAACATACCTATGTCACACATCTCAAGTCCATGAGGAATCTAAGCAGATGACACATGTTGGAAACCACACCTGTGGAACCGTAAGGGAAATGTACAACTCAGTTACCATATACTGGTAGAAATCAACAGACAGGATAGAGGTAGAAGTGTGAAAGTACTTGTAGTAGGCAGGAATGTGTTCTCACCTGTGTGTCAATGGAAATATTGCTGGATAACTGAGTCCCTGTTGTCAATGTCTTCTTCCTCTGCTTCCTCCTCATCACTGTCCACAGGCTCCACAGCTGCCACAACACCGTCATCTGGACCATCCTTCTGCAGAAAATGCACCTGTCGTCGCAAAGCCAAGTTGTGAAGCATACAGCAGGCCACGATGATCTGACACACCTTCTTTGGTGAGTAGAATAGGGAACCACCTGTCATATGGAGGCACCTGAACCTGGCCTTCAGGAGGCCGAAGGTCCGTTCGATCACCCTCCTAGTCCGCCCATGTGCCTCATTGTAGCGTTCCTCTGCCCTTGTCCTGGGATTCCACACTGGGGTCAGTAGCCATGACAGGTTGGGGTAACCAGAGTCCCCTAATAGCCACACCCGGTGCCTCTGGAGTTGACCCATCACATAAGTGATGCTGCTATTCTGCAGGATGTAGGCGTCATGCACTGAACCAGGGAACATAGCATTTACCTGGGAGAAGTACTGGTCTGCCAAACATACCATCTGTACATTCATTGAATGATAACTCTTCCGGTTCCTGTACACCTATTCACTCCTGTGGGGGGGGACCAGAGCTACATGGGTCCCATCAATGGCACCGATGATGTTGAGGATATGTCCAAGGGCATAGAAAGTCACCTTTAACTGTAGGCAAAATCCTCCACCTGAGGGAAAACGATGTAGCTCCGCATGTGTTTCAGAAGGGCAGACAACACTCTGGACAACACATTGGAAAACATAGGCTGGGATATCCCTGATGCCATGGCCACTGTTGTTTGAAATGACCCACTTGCAAGGAAATGGAGCACTGATAGCACCTGCACTTGAGGGGGGATCCCTGTGGGATGGCGGATTGCTGACATCAGGTCAGGCTCCAACTGGGCACACAATTCCTGGATGGTGGCACAGTCAAACCTGTAGGTGAATATCAAATGTCTTTCCGCCATTGTCGACAGGTCCACCAGTGGTCGGTACACCGGAGGATTCCGCCATCTCCTCACATGTCCCAGCAGACGGTGTCTAGGAATGACAACAGCAACAGCGACCACAGAGTCAAACAACTCAGAGGTATGTACCCACAGTCTACACAGAACACCATTCATGCACAAAATCTGGCCTGTATTTGTGTTGTGCAACAAGGCCTAGGTCTGAGTGACGCAGTTGGTAATTAGGGCATGTGGGCCCCTGAAATGGCGGCTTCCTGACCTCTAAAGTGGGACAATGAGATGTGAGGTAACTGCGCTGGCATTGTACACTGTCACGGTAGGCGGTCGAAGACCGCGGCGCAATGCTGCATTGATTAACATTGGACCCTATGGGTCCCAGGAGCCAATGACGAAGTACGCCGGCGGTGATGTTACACACCGCCGCGGACGTGACCGCCATTTTCTATCTGTTGAATCACTCGATACCTGATCTTCGACAGGAGAGGACCTACACTGCAAGTGCTGCTGTGACCTCGGTATGGAAGACACAATGGCTCGTGCGTCTGTGGAAAGGGCCCCTGCCTTCACTGTAGAGGAGTTGGAGAAGCTCGTGGACGGGCTCCTCCCCCAGTTCACGCTACTCTACGGTCCTCCAGACCAACTGGTAAGTACACAGGGAGCATGTTGTGTGGGCTATGCCTGTGTGGAGAGGGCTGGTTGTAAGAATGAAGGGGGCACAGTTCTGCATGCATGATGGAATGTGAATGCATGTGCCACATGGCAAGGGTAGGGATGTGGGCCACTCACTTAGACGTGCAGTTGTTAATGACTTCTCTTCTTCCCCTGTACATGTCATGTAGGTCAGCGCCCACCAGAAGAAGGATATTTGGCGTGCGGACGTCTGGACCCTGGGGGTCCATCAAGGACGGAGCACCCACTGCCGGAAGAGATAGGAGGACATTCACTGCTGGAGCAAGAAAATGGCGGAGGCTCAGCTGGGGATGGCCTCCCAACGTGGGAGGGGTGCCCGTCGAACCATGACCCCCCTGATGTTCCGGATCCTGGCGGTGGCCTACCCTGAGTTGGATGGGCGTTTGAGGGCATCACAGCAGACACAAGGGGGTGAGTATAACATCATTCAGCGGACTTTGCGCGCAGTGAAGGTGTCTGGGTGGGGGAGGAGGGCTGTGGGTTTCCATAGGCCAGGGCGAGTTCCGTAGGCTAGGCCCCTCCGTAATGCAGGCCATGTGGCACCCCACCCCACCTCTGTAGAGTGCCAAGTACAGGTATTCATGCCCCTGTGTCACCTATGTGTGGAGATGTCGTCCATAGCCTTGTAGGCCATATACCAGGAATTGCATCTGTAGAGTCCAACAGCACGACGTAGTGCAGGGGGCTGCTGTGTCTATATTGTCCGCCAGCGGTAAGCCATGCACTCAACCTTTCTTTCTTCTGTCATCCGCCCCTTTTTGTGGTCTCCCTGTTCTTGTGTGCATCAGCATCATCAGGCGGAGGTACAGGAGCATGAGGGAGCTGCATCCTACATGGCCATGGAGGGCCACACCACGGACTCAGAATACACCAGTGGGACGGAGGGCGAGGGGAGCACCACGGCAGTCACAGGATCTGCAACCAGCGGCACGGACTCGTCCTCCGATGGGAGCTCCCTTGTGGTGGCGGCAACATCTGTGCCCCCCACTTCTACAGGTAGAGCCACCACCCCCCCTACCAGCACTGCTCTCCCAGCAGCCCCTCAGCGTGTGCCCCGTGCCCGCTCACCCAGGAGGGTGGGCATCACCTTCGCCCCAGGCACATCAGCCCCTGCCCCTGCCCCTGTCACCTCTGCTGCCCTCAGTGAGGAGGCCATTGACCTCCTCAGGTCCCTCACTGTTGGGCAGTCTACCATTTTGAATGCCATCCAGTGTGTAGAAAGGGAATTGCAACACACTAATGCATTCCTGGAGGGCATTCATTCTGGTCAGGCTGCCCTTCATCAAACCCTGCAAACTCTGGCCTCAGCACTGATGGCAGCCATTGTCCCTGTGTCTAGCCACTAAAGATTTCTTAGGCAAATTGGAAGGTATTATTTGGGAAGAGGATTTTTTACTCCTATCCTTAGATGTGAATTCTCTGTATACCATCATTGATCATGAAAAAGGCATACAAGCATGTAGACATCTTTTGCACACGAGGTCTCTTAGATATTTGGCACATACTGATATGATCATTGAAATGATAAAATACTGCCTGACTAACAATATTTTTCTATTTGACTGCAAGCTTTATAAGCAAGTACTTGGGACTGCAATGGGAACCTGCTTTGCTCCCAGTTTTGCCTGTTTGTTCTTAGGTTTGTGGGAAGAAGAGATTTTTAAAGATGAAGTTAAGTATCCAGAAATAAATCAGGCCACATTGTGGCTTATGTATATTGATGACCTTTTCATAATTTGGAAAGGATCTGAGAGTGAGGCTATACGATTTATTGAGAAACTCAATGAAAATGAGTGTAATATCAGATTAACATATAACATCAGCCGCTCTTCGCTAGATTTTTTGGATACTAGAGTTAAGATCAAAGACAAGATGATCCACACTGAACTTTTTCGTAAAACTACAGCAGGAAATAGTTTATTGCATGCTACCAGTGGACATCCTGATAAACTGAAATGGAGTATCCCTTATGGTGAACTATTGAGGGCTCAAAGAATCAGTAATACAGATGAGACATTTGAACAAGAACAGAAAGATATGATAATAAGGTTTAAGCAAAGGGGCTACCCGGATTGGGTAATCAAAAAGGCTACAGAAAAAATCAAGAAAGTAGAAAGAATTCAGACTCTCTTTGATAATACTGCTAGAGTGGAAAATGAGAATAATGAAGACATCAGGTTGGTCTTAACCTATAATGAGGATACTACTCAGATTAAAAAGATTATTTCTAAACATTGGAATATCTTGAAGTGTGATCCTCTTATTGGTAAAGAGATTCAGAATTGGCCCTTGATTACTTATAGAAGAGGGAGCAATCTTCATGATATGTTGAGATCAAATGATGTCACTTCTATTTCTCAAATAAAGGAACATAATTTACAGGGATTTTTTCCATGTGGCCATTGTAAAGCTTGCAGCAATAGAGTGACTAGGAAAGAGTACCCCACCAATAAACCAGGGATGAAGAGACAAATCAAGCAGTTTCTGACATGTAGTACTCCTTTTACTATTTATGTATTAGAATGTCCCTGTCATCTTTGGTATGTAGGTAGTACAAAACATGCAGTGAAGAAACGTATTCTTGAACATATGCGTGCTATTACATCAAAGGATCCACATTATCCTGTAGCTGACATTTTCAGGTTTTTCATAATTCCGATATTACTTTGTTATCCTATTTTGGTATTGAACATGTGCCATTACATCACAGAGGTGGCAATAGAGATTTGACTTTACGCAAAAAAGAATCCAAATATATTGTGGATTTAGAAACTAAGACACCAAGAGAATTGAATATTGGTGAAGAGCTTAATACTCGCTTGTTTGATGATTAATGAATTTAGTAAAATATGAGGAACTATAGTTGTTACATTTTACACTACACTATATATTTTATAGCATAAGTAGTAATAACTTATATTGTGAGCAGCAGTGATTTTCTAATTAGGTTTTATTCTAATTTATTTGTTTTGATCATGTCCTTTCAGAATGGAGGGGTCCGGATGGATTCCTGATTCCTGATTTCACTAGGGCTTATTCTTTCACATGGTGTGGCATTGCTCAGTAATTTGGGAGTATAGAATTATATGTAAAAATATATATATTATGTAAATTTGACTGCCTTAAGTAGAAGGGAATGAAATGTAAATTTAAATATTGTCTGTGTTTATATTTTAAAAAAAAGGATATTTCTTTTATTATATGGAGATATATGAGCCGTACTTATATTTATATTGATATGCGCAATGTATAATCATATTTATATATATTTATAGTGCTTTTATCATCTAGCATTCCTGTGGTAATCTAGTTAAATAATAATTCATCAATGAGATATATGGTTGTATATATATGGATATATTTATTTAATTGAACCAGTCTTTTTTACCCATTTCATATTATCTATATTACCCATTTCACTTTGATATTTATATGTATAAAAGAAGAAATAACTTAGTCCTGTTTCTATGTCGGTGTCTGGATGGTATTTAAAGTGGTGTATATTGGTTGAACTATACACATGATCAAGGCTGCTTGTCAGCCGAAACGCGTTGTGTGTTTAATAAACACTTCAGCTTTTGAAATTCCTGAGCGTGCGTTTTCTCTTTGGAAACTCTGGATTTATGTATATATATATATATACATTCTAAACAAAATATATATATATATATATATATATATATATATGCCCTGGGAGAGGCAGGATGCGACAACCTCCAGTCTACTGTCCATTTTCAGACCTCCTGACCATGGAAGAATGTGACATAATAAAGCAGTTCTGTCTGAATTGGCAAGCAATACAAAATCTATGTTGCCAGTTGGAGCCAGATTTCATGCCTCAAAACAATAACCCAACATGTAAACCCCACAGGGTTATTTCAAGATACAGTGACTAGAGGCCTCATTATGAGTTTGACAGTCCTACCACAGGACCGCCAAATTCACAGGAAGGATGCCACCGCCATGGCAGTGACACCCCCCCTGAGAGTTTTACAATGTACCTGCCAGGCTAACCGACAGGAACATTGCAATACATGTTCCCACTGTTCAGTCCGTTAGGAACAGTACTACGATATTGGACTCAGCTCTCTTAAGGGAGCCGAATCCTATACCATAGCAGAGAGAGATCCGACCAGCACCCTTGGAGGGCATGAGCAGAGCAGAGGCCCCCCTCCTACCCCAAGCACTGGCTTTCCACCAGCATTTTCATGGCGGGGTCCCCATCATGAAAAGGCTGGCAGAAAGTGGGCTTCTAATCAGCTAGGCGTCACAGAGTTCAGTGCTGCCCTGGATGAGTACATCCCCGACTGCTATCACCATGTCGGGAACAATGTTCTTGGTGAGGATGGCAGTCTTGAGGAGGGTCTGCCTGCCAAGGTTATAATTTGGCTGATGGACTGGATTGCGGCTGTGTGTCCACCACTGCAAGGCTGGCAGTCCTAGGACTGCCAGACTCTACGGAGGCCATAAATCTGGTGATATGTCACAACCTACGTCCAGTGGTGTTTTAAAAGACATGCTATCAGCAATGATGAAACACATTGACACCTTTTTCAGGTTCCCCAGACATGAGGATTTAGCCACTGTGAAGGTTGACTTCTATGGATTTAGTCCCCTCCCACATGTTTTGAGAGACATTGTTGGCACCCGTATTGCACTGGTGCCACCGTATGCCAGTGAACAATTCCATCGCAACTGGAAGCACTTCCAGTCAATCAACATGCAAGTTGTCTGCTTGTCAGATCTGTACATTTCTAACATCTGTTCCCAGTTCCCAAGTTTAGCCCATGATTCGTTTGTAATGCGGAACAGCACCATACACCAGCTGATATTACAACTCTGTAACCGGAGAAGGTCTGGCTTGTTGATAAGTTGCATCTGTTGTGATCTTGTGTGTGCAATGTCATGTGCTGCAATCAGGAAGTGTGTGACGTCTCATTACAAAACAGGAGATTCAGCATATTCAACCGTCCTTGGTTGTTAACACCACTGAGGAATCCAACTATGCCAGGGGATGTCTGCTTCAATGAGGACCATGGAAGAACACAGCAGCCAATCGAGCAGGCTTCTGGGCTCCTGAAGGCCAGATTTCACTGCCTGAACAAGACTGGGGAAGCCCTCCTCTACTCACCAGTTCTACATAACCCAGGAAGTGTGTAAAATCACTGTGGGATGCTGCATGCTCCCTAACATTGCCCTGTGAAGGAACATCCGGTATATCCCAGAGGAGAGGGAGCCTGCGGTATCACTGGGAGAGAATCCAGAAATGATGAATGATGTTGATAGTGGTGAAGAGGAAGGAGCTGACTTGCGACAAAATCTCATCAAAAGCTTCTTCCCATGAGGAGTATATTTGTTGGCAAAGTTTGGTAGCTGAAGCTCTGGCAAATACTGGCAAAGCGTGCCTGAGGAGGAAAATTTCAACACAATCACATTTTGGAGATGTTGCTTTGTTTGTGTGAGATTTATATCATGGATTGCATTCTTCAGACGTTTGCCATGCTAACTGTGTCATATGTATGGTTTCACAACTATATTCCTTGTTTTTGCATTTGGTCAGGTACTTTCACCATGCCATCTTCGTTGGGCCATTTTGGAGTTGTGACATTGGCAGGTATATGATGGTGTTTGAATATACAAAGTAGACAAGGATTGTTCCTGGGATTATACGTCAAAGACTTTGGGTGTACAACACCTGTGCCAAGGCAGCTTGAACAGTGATAGGATGGAAGTTTCAAAGACTCCATTGGACCTGTTCCTTGTTTTGTACTGGCCCTGATGCATCATGTGTGTCATCATGTGGCCACAAAATATGTGGTACTACACTCTTTTTATATGAACTAAATGTAACTGGTGATGTGTTTCATCATTGTAGGCCAAAGTGCCTGTGGAACATCATTGACATTTGTTTGTGTCATACCACCAGATGCATAACTACTGGATTCTAATAACCCTGTGATCAGAAACTGTTAATTACCATCTGTCTGAGTCATGCATTATATGATGTTGGATTCCTTATGTGAGGTTGGCGATATGGCTCCAAGTGATGACATCAACCAATTTTGTGTTTGCTGATTCTACAGGACAATGTCTGATATATCCCTTCGTTCCATGGTCTGGAGGTCTGGACTTGAAAATATGATTCAATCATGTAAGATTTGCTATGTCTGAGACATATTAACAGCCGATGAGCTGAACATCGTAATTAAATTTCTTCTTTGCCAAGCCACTTAGATGTCTGTGTTTGTGTGAAATGGTTGTAATTCTGAGCTGGACTCTGTGTACATGCAACATATCCCTGCTTCCACAAGTAGCTTATTTTTTCATTTTATGCTTCACACCACATACATATCTACATTGCTAAATGTGACATTTAAGACAGAAGGCAATGAGTTTGTGACTGATGAATTTATTACAGTGCTAAGGGTAGAAAGAAACTTGTGGCAAAAACATAAATGAATAGTGAAGGCGTCAGTCATGGTGAATTAAATCATAAGGGTAGATGCTACGCCATCGTAAGTCCAAAGTCCCGAGTACTCCTCCAATCAGAAATAGAATGGGGTTCAGGATCAGTCGACAGAGTGACTGTGTGACACACAAAGGAGGACATTAAGGATGGTGTTTCTTGCTGGCAATGGTGGGTGCCTTGCCATCCGCACCACCTATATTTTTATATGGACGTCCCCACTTGCATGATGTTCAGCTGCTGCAGAAGCAGGGGTGTCTGAGGGTGGTTGGCCCTCTGGCAGGGCCCCCCTTCATGTGTCTGCCACAGATATACTTGGGTTTGATGTAGTTGACCCACAGGAAGGGGTAGATGTTGGGGGAAAAGCCGTGCTCAGGGTTGAATGGATGTCCCTCAGCACCCCTGTTAGAGTGGCCATGTTGAAATTATGGTCCTCCATATGTTGGTTCATGTTCCTCTGCAGCTGTGCCATTTCCTGGAGTTCATTCAGCACCTGGCCTCTCACTCCTTGGGACTCCTGATGGACCCTCAAGACTTGGCTGATGGTATCCTGGTCATGAGTGGTCCCAGTGGCCTCACTCTGCTGGCCCACAGCATCTCTCCGATGTACCCGACTCCCAGGAGGCTGTGCCCTTGGCACAGGATGCGCTCCCCATCCAGGTCCTCGATCCTCAGTGTCAGGATTGTTGATTTGCACCTCAGGATCCAGTATTGAGGGGCACAAGATGGTAGCAAATGTATTAGGTACACAGGTTGGGGGGCACATTGTTTTCTGTGATGTAGAAGCGACAGGGTTCGGAGGTGTTGTTTTGGGCACAGTGAGACTCACTGTTGCCCACTGCCCATCCTGCCGAGATGAGCCAGGACCGTCATCCATGTCCACATGTCCAGGAGTGATGTCATCACTGAGGGTTTCATCCAGAGGTGGGTTGGGAGTTTGTTCGATCATCAATGTCTGTCCAGGTGATGTGCCAGCTCAACCTGTTGAGAAATAGAGTACATTGTTATTGCTCCATCAACATTTTTTATGTCTCCTAAGTAAAGACCATGGACAATCATAAGCGGTAGGTTTGCTGATTGTGCTATGTTACTATGGTTTAGAAGTTGTTGACATGGCATGTTTGAAGCTTGCAAAAAACATTAGACTCATGCATCTCATTAGATATGCTGATCAGTTGCACTTTAGATGAGGGGATGAACATGACATCTTAGAAACAGTTAAGCTAACACAGTGGAGAGGAGGCATGTATTTGACCATTCTAGTGCCTATTTGTGTGAGATACAGGTGAACAAACAACTTTGTTGCATAAGTAGCTCTGGCCATCATATGATCAGTGCTGAGTCAATGTGTTAACTGCCACTACCAATCTGATGAAGCAATGTAATGCCCTAGGAATACTTGGGCCCATATTTATACTTTTTTAGCGCTGCGTTTGCGCCACTTTTTGATGCAAAAACGGAGCAAACTTACAAAATAAAATTTTATTCTTCAAGTTTGCGCCACTTTTGCGTCAAAAAATGACGCAAATGCGGCGCTAAAAAAGTATAAATATGGGCCTTGATGTTTAAACTTGGTAAGGTGTAATTCCTATCCTCAAAAGGTTCATTTTGGGATACCAGGAAAAGAGCAAGCTATGTCTCTGAGTTGAGTATGATATGTTGATTGCTCACTCCCATGTGAGTGAACATTATTTCAGAGATTGAACACAGATGTATTTGGACAAGTGCAGAAAGCCCTGTTGGTTTGAGGTACAGAAACAGACCCTCCAGGTAGCTGAAGTCATGTCACTTGCTGACTCCCTATACTACGCACATGCTGAACTTGCAGTGGAGGGTACGCCATTTGAGAGATGGCACACAGGTGTATTTGGACAAGTGCTGAAAGGCCTGTTGGTTCGAGGTACAGAAACAGGTCCTCCTGGTAGTTGTAGTCATGTCACTCTCTGTACTTCCCAACACTTGACAAGAGTTTAGTCTTACATATCTATTGCAACACTGCAGTTAGGTTGGACCATACATTAACATGTTGACATATTCCATGGGTCCTGGGATGATCTATGGCATTGAAGTGCTTACAGACCCCATTCCAACATATGGTATGTTATGGGGTTTGATAAATGTGATGTTCTGTACAAGAATGAACATTGACAACCTTACATCTCAGCAATTTCGGGTATCACATGTTGGGGAGGTAGATGAACAGCACAGTGGCAAAATTTTAGATGTGAGCATACCGGACATTGAAGATTTGTGACCGTTTTTGTGTTGCAACTCCAATCCCTTAGATATTCCTGTCAAACCCTCAGGATGCAGCATGGCCAAGACTTTCTCCTCCCAGGAAAAGAGTTGTAATGGGATGTTGGGTGGGCCATCCACCAGTCTTCAAGGACCCCATGAGGCCAAAGAAAGCACCTTCCCCTCAGGTCATTCCACCTCTTCCTAATGTCCTCCTTTGTGCACAGGGTGATGCCAACAACATTTACTCTGTTGACTGTCATTTGACACATTTCTATTTCCTACGTAGAGGAGTATGCTGGACTTGTGCTCCAAATAACTGTGACTCTACACTTATGATTTCACCCATCATGATTCTCAGCTCATATTCCGAAAAACAGGGATTTTTGGCACATGACATGGAAGTATTTTAAAGTGGGTGACAGGGGATTACTTAACAAAAATGTGATATAGGGAGTAAATGGGCAAAAGTGGGTGAAAAGTGTTAAATGGGATGGTGGAAAAATGGTTGTCTTATCTATCCTTGATAAGAAAAATGGTGGGCTATAGTCTCTTCCTTGCAGTGGAGAGGTAAAGGATCATAGTTTGGGTAGGCGTGTGTTTTATAGTGCGATTTGCACTGGGCCAATGTATGTCAGCAGTGTTGTTTTTGAATCCATCCAATGGGCACTTGTAAGTTGCATTGCTGAATGTGTACCCTGTTTTGATGGTTGGCAGTTTAGGCTGCATACATCGTAATACAGTGGTGTGGAGACTCTTGGCGCAGTGAGCCTTTTGAGATCATCACCTTAGAGGTCTATCGATCCAACCACCAAACTCATAATCACTCCCTTTGTCTTTTGTCCAGGTGATGGCGCCAAAGCATTCAAGTTTAGCACCACCCTGCTTTCCCCAATCTTACCAGTGAGTTCAGGCCTGCTATACTTTTTTTATCGATCTCAAACTTGCCATTCTCTCTCACAGTGAGGGGGTATTCATCTTTGTAAGAAAATGGGTTACTGGTCACGGGTGGTGAAACCCTACTCAAGAAGCAACCACATTCCTTGAAAAGGTGAGGCATAAGTGAACCCCATATTAACCTGTGATGAACTCTGTGGCAGCTTGGTCCAGACCAGTCAGGCTTAACTAATGTGTAAAGTATTTATGCATTACTTCAAGCAGTAATAAAGTGAAAAGACAATACAAGAAAAATCCAACTCTAATTTAGGAAAATAGAGCAACATTTAGTAAACAATTTGACACTAAAATGACAAACTTCCAATCAGTAGAACCAGTGATAGGCAATTTTTAAGATTTAGGTGAAAATGGCACCAAAAACTCCAAAGCACCACTTGCGACTATTTGGTCGTGCGAGACCAGGAGACAGTCACACGTTCAGGCTGACCACGATGAAGTGGGGTCAGCTTAGTATCAATGAAAAGTTACCTTTTTAGTCCATCCCAAATGTTCATGGTGAAAGGGCCAGCAAGGAGCAGGGAAGTGGAGTGGATGGTCACCGATGCAGTGTGAAGCGCAGGCCTGGCGACACACACAATGATTGCTGTAGTGCGAAGATTCTGTTGTTGAGGCGGACAGTCAGGCTAGAGTTTTGCAGTGGCTCTCACGATTAGCTGCAGTGACATAAAAGGATCCTACCACCTTGATCCTGCATATGAACCAAGCCTGAGTGAGTCCTGCACTGCCAAGTGGTACCCTTCCAGTCCTCGACTCTTTGTTGTGGTGTTAAAGGTACCCAGAGGGTCAAACTCCTAAACAAGGTAGATAGAAAACCTCTGGCAAAAAGCTGCTGTGAGAACCAAGAGAAGACTGGGGCCAACCTGCTTAAATGTCCATCCAAGGTGCATTGCAGGTTGGCCTGACGTCTCAGTAGCTCCCACCCTATTCTTCCCACAGCAGCAAATCCTTTTCAACTGTCTCTCAGCGAAAAGGTATCTGGCTTAACTTAGGAGAGAGGTGTGTAAAGCATTTAATACTAAAAAAGCAGCACACAATAAAAATCCAACACCAATTTATAAAAATAGGAAATATTTCTGTCTTTAAAATGACACCAAAATGACAAACATCCAATGTAGGGGACCAGAGATATGAATGCCTAATAATTTAAAGTAAAACTAGCGCTTAGAAGCACATATCACTCAAAGGGTTAAAAAAAGTCACACCGGACAGGAACAAAGTCCAAAGTTCAGGCCACCCACGATGTAACACTGTTACACTTACTTTGAGAGGGGTTGTTGATTCAGGAAAGTGGTCCACAGCACCAGCAAAAGGGTCAGAGGCTCTGGTTTGCCTCTTGGGGTCTGGGACTACAAATCCAAAAATGCACCTCTTACAACTTGTTACAACAACTCTGTACAACAGTTGCACCAAACATATCCAAACTTCTGGATCTTCTTTCAGAGATCCTCTTTGGGTCCTTGAAGTGTCCACAGACTTGATCCATAAGCTCTGAGTTGATCCTTGGAAGTTGGGACTACAGTTCCCAGAATGCAGCTGGTCAGAATCCTCAAATAGCCACTGGACACTGGTCAGCTGGCCTCTTCTTGTAGGACTTGATGCAGGGGACTCTGGTCAGCTCATTTGTAACTGTAGCTTACAGGGAGTCCACTCCTGGGTTGCAGAATCAAGGCAAAGGCCTTTTCTTGGTGAAGCCCAAAGTGTGCAGCTGGTGCTGTCCTTGTGAATTGCAGTCCTTCAGGTGCAGGCCAGGCGTTCGTCAAAGCAGTCCTTCTTCTTCAGTATCTTCTTCCAGCAGGGATCTGAATTGTAGGGCAGCTCTGCCATATTTATCCTTGTTCCTGGGAGGGGAATCTGGGGGTGCTCCTGTCCAATGAGGTGCAGGCCACCACCCTCTGGGGTGACCACTTCCTGTGAAGTGTGGCAAAAATCAATCCCAGAAAGTACATTTCTCTAAAAATCCAACATGGAAAAAATTCCTCCATGGAGGTTAGATCTGGCTGAGTCCACCCACTGGTGTGGCTCAGTTACCTAATGCACCCCTTTCAGCCCCCTTCTACTCTCATCATTGGGGCTTCCATCTGTCTGGGGGAGCAGGAAATGAGGGTGGTCCAGTTTCTGTCCCAAGTGGCTTTCCCTCCTTTGAAGACCAGTTTGGCTTCTCTTCTCCCATCCTGCTCTGCCATCTGTTGCAGCAGTTCTCCTCCCACCAGATGCTTCCTTTGTCTCAGCACAGGCCACCTCACAGTTAGTCCGGGTCAGGCTGACAGAGGCTGACCAATGAGGAAAGGGCACTACAGGGCTGAATTTGGTAACTTTCAGAAAGAGTTCTGAGCTCTTTCCTTGTGCTAGTTATATTAAATTCAACCTTGGCAAGCTGTTGGATTTATTATAGCATTTCATTTGGTACCAAATGTGATGTATTTAGCACATCTCTATTGAAAACAGGACTCCATTATTCTAAAATGAAGACTCTCAATGTTAGCCTATGGAACCCATTCAATTCAAAGGGGAAACTTAATTTCCCTGTTTCTATCTCACCAGGGCATATAAAATGTATCTTATAAAGTCCCTGCTCATATTTACAGTGCACCCACCCCTTGGGGCACCTACAGCAGACCTTAGAGGTGCCTTATATGCAAAAATAAGGTAGTTTCAGACTTTGGAATTACTTTTAATTCCAAAGTCGAATTTGGGGTTCATTTTAACTTTAACTTAATGTCATGTTTTTAAATCGTTTTTCATTAATAAAACAAGTAAATTATATTTTGATAAACGAATATTTTCCATGAGTTCACAGATTTTTAACATTAACTTTTTTGTATATATTTTGCAACAATATTTAAAGATTTTGGTGAAAATAGCATATTTTAGAGTATGAATTACATAATTGTACAAATTTTATGCTACTAATTAATTTATTCTTTACAATAATTTTTGCACTTTATCACAACATCTTTTGGTATCTTGTTACATGTTTAATTTTTTTATAGACTTATTCAACAGTTTTACAATATTTCACATTCATTTTAATGGGGAGATTGTCTTTCTTCAGTTTTATTTAGCAGTCATTGTTTTTACAAATAACGTCTATTTTGTAACTTATTTGTGTTATTTTAGCCTTTTTTCCCCAAACCAGGTCTCGTTGAGGGAGGTCCTTTTATAAGGATTGTTTTTCAGGGATTTAAGGTTAGTGGGAGCTTGAGAAGGAGGTGTACAAGTTAGTTATAGTGTTGTGTCTGGGCTTTTGGTATATTTAAATTTGTTAGTGTTATTGTTTATCACTAGTTTGAAGTTTTTGCTTTTCGTGCACTATTTTAGTAATGTATCACTATGTTACGTTAAATTGTGCTATGTTAGTTATATTTTGATGATTAACAGTTAGGTATATGGATGTTTGAGAATGTAATGTATTTTTCCGGTGTTTTTTTTTATTGCACTTTACAGATTTTTTCCTACAGGCATGTCTTATGGGCATTGGGAGTTAACTTTTTTTTAAAGAAGTTCATTTTTGGTTTATAATAAAACTATACTTTTTACTTTGATATCCTTTTTTTAGGTATCCTGGAAAGTTATTTTCTTTGAGTTCTTTATGGTGCCTAGATACTTTGGATTGCTTTGTCGGATTTCGATTGCATTCGTTATATTTTTGCATTTTTGGAAGCAGGAGATTTTTTTGGACAATATTTTTCCCATATTTGATGGATTTCTAGTTTTTTATTTTGTAGATCCATAGAAAAATCTGAAGCTACAAAATATTAAGGGGCATATTTATACTCCGTTTGCGCCGGATTTACGTTGTTTTTTTGACGCAAATTTGACGCAAAACTAACTCCATATTTATACTCTGTCGTTAGACGCGTCTAGCGCCAAAGTCCATGGAGTTTGCGTCACTTTTTAGCGTGGACACCTACTTTGCGTTAATGATATGCAAGGTAGGCGTTCCCGTCTAAAAACTTGACTCCGAGGCATGTGCGCCGTATTTACACTCCCGGGCAAAAATCACGCCCGGGAGTGGACGGGTCAAAAAAAATGACGTCCAGCCGCTTTTGCGTCGTTTTTTAGCGCCTGGTCAGGGCAGGCGTTACGGGACCTGTGGGCTCGGAAGGAGCCCAGAGGTGCCCTCCCATGCCCCCAGGGACCCCCCCTGTCACCCTTGCCCACCCCAGCAGGTCGCCTAAGGATGGAGGGACCCATCCCAGGGAACATAAGGAAAGGTCAGGTAAATAATTTTTTTAATTTTTTTTTGTGGCATAGGGGGGCCTGATTTGTGCCCCCCTACATGCCACTATGCCCAATGACCATGCCCAGGGGACAGAAGTCCCCTGGGCATGGCCATTGGGCAAGGGGGCATGACTCCTGTCTTTGCTAAGACAGGAGTCATTTCAATGGGGGTTGGGAGTCGAAAAAAATGGCGCAAATCGGGTTGAGGCGATAATTTTGCCTCAGCCTGACTTGCCCCATTTTTTGGCGCCCAAGCTCCATATTCCCCTACGCCGGCGCTGCCTAGTGTACGTCATTTTTTTTCACGCACACCAAGCAGCGCCGCCTGCTAACGCCGGCTAACGTCATTGTATAAATACGGCGCCCGCATGGCGCTTCAGAATGGCGTTAGCCGGCGTTAACTTTTTCGACGCACCACTGCGTTGGCGCAGTTGTGCGTCGAAAAGTATAAATATGGCCCTAAGTTTTATTTAATTATTTTCTCTTAGGTGGGAAATGGGCTAATATATTGTTTGTGTAAACATTATGTGATTGTTATATGGAACTGATTGATTTATTTGTTGTAATTATTTACTGTGATGTATGGAGTTTGTTTTTAGCTTTCTTCGTTGGTGATGGTCATATTTTTTTTAAATAATTTATATATAATTCTATTATATTGGTCTTCATAAACATTGGAATTTTAATTAATTTTACACTGATGTATTAAAACAATATATTTATTATTTTAAATAAAAACTCTTTGGTATGTTGGTTTAGAATTTGTCACAAAGTTTGTTATTTATGTTTGACTTTAAATTGTAGCACCTTGTAGATGCTTTTTATTTATTTGCTAAGTGTAGGGACATATTGTCTAAAAGACTGCTCTCTTTATAGTTCTTCATGACTTTGATATTTTTTTAATTCTTCTATAGATTATAGAGTGCAAGTTGGGTTCTGTGTGGAATTGAAGGCATTGTGCCATTCTTTCATTGAATACTTTGTTTTGGGTTCCTGTGCCAAGGTGCTGTCCACCATGATATTTGGAATTCAGATTGGCTTCTGTGTCCAGAGAGAAGCAGTCTGCCAACCCAAGTCTCTTTGAAATAGTCCATTAGGGGACTAAGGGCCCAATTATAAGTTTGGCTGTTGGACCACGAGTCTGCTGCAGTGGCGACCCCAAGAAGACCGCTGCACCGGAGGTCTCCTGCCCACCATATTACCATGTACACAGTCTGAACCACTGACCATGTCAACAGAGTGGTACCCACCAGCAGCAAAGCGGGCTGCAAAGTTGGTGGTGCATACTCCATCATCATCTTGGCCATGGCCAACCGTCAAGTCTATTATGAAAACACAGTAGTACTGGTGGTCCCTTTGCAGTGGTTTTCTCCCTGAGGTAGGCCGTTGCAGTATGCTCTCAGCAACACACCAGTACAATGCCCATGAGCTTGATTAAAAAACAACACAGCTGACATGCATTGGCCAAGTGGACACACCTACAAATCACACTTTGAAACACACCCTATCCCAAACCATGATCATTTGCCTCTCAACTGCAGCACAGCAAGACAGAGACCACACATCATTGTTCCATTTTTGTGAGATAAAGGGAGCCCTTTTTTCCCATCCCATGTAAAACTTTCCACTCATGTCTTCTCATTTTTTTTCCCGATATCACTTGTCTTGTTTATTTATTTCTTGTCACCCACTTTCATTTGTAGTCATGTTGTGTTGTAAAAATCCACGTTTTTCTGAGGGTGATTTGAGAGTCAGGGTGGATGAAATCATAAGAGTAGAGCCACAGTGGTTTGGAGCCCAAATTCAACATACCCATCTCAGTAGGAAAATGGAAATGTGGCAAAGGATAGTTGACATAGGGAATGCTGCAGGCACCACCTTGCACACAAAAAAGGATTTTAGGTAGAGTTGGAAAGACCGGAGGGGGGGGGGGTGCATTCCCTGGCTTCCAAGCAACATATGGAGGTTCAGATGATTGGCGGTGGTCCTACCAGCACCCAATTACAACTAGTGAGGGGTGGTGAGTCTGGTGAGTTACACCACAGTGACTGTCACAAAAACTAAATGTTCTGTACGCTCACATCTCAGCTTTTGCCATTGCGTTGTCCATCCGGTTTCCTAACACGCAATGCCCAAAGTATCAGAGATGTTAGATTGTCAATGTTTATTGTCATATATAACATCAAAGGCATCATTCTCCATTACATGCCATATGTTGGAATGAAGTCTATAAGTGTTTTACTATCAAAATATCATCCCTAGGTCCATGGCATGTGTCAATATGTAAATGTATGGTCCACCCTAAGTGCAGAGTGGCAATAGCTATCTAAGACTAACTATTTCCCAAGTATTGGGTATTAGAGAGAGTGGCATGACTACAACTACTACGAGGCATTGTTTCTGTTACTCAAAACAAGAGGCCATTGTGCTCTTACCCACTTGTTTGCCATGTCACAACTGATGTTCACTCATCATGGACAGAGCAATCTACATATCATGCTCAACTCAGAGATTTGTCTGCCTAGCTAGCTTGATGTTGCCCTGGTATCCCCAAATGAAAATATTGATGGCATGAATGACATCTTACCAATTGTGCCCACTAATAATTTGTAAGGCATTAACCTGCTCATATGATGACTACAGCTACATATACAACCAAGTTGTGTGTTCACCTGCATCGTACACAGCTAGGCCTTAGAACAGTCTATTACACATGTTACTTCTCCACTATGTTAGCGTAACTGTTTTTTAGAAGTCATGTTCATTCCTTCATCTAAAATGCACCTTATAAGCTGTTCAGTTCTATTACAGTTTTTGCAACCTCCACAAATGTCTTGTCAACAAGTTAAATACCATGAAAATATATCACAATAAGAAACCCTACCTATTAATATTTTCCTAGGTCTCTACTTATTGTTACAGAAAACATTTGGATGTAGATTCCACACATCCACCAGTAACAATGTTCTCTATTTCACAACAGGTCGATCTGGCACAGCACCTGGGCATAGTCCCAACCACCCCTAGATGAAGCCCCCAGGGATGACAACACTCCTGTACTTATTGTCGTCGATGGTGGACCTGGCACATCTGGTGAGCCTTGGAAGACAGAAACAGTGAGTCTCACTGTGCCCATACCAAGACCTCCCAGCCCAGCTGCAACAACATCTCAGCCATCAACATCCCCCCGTCCAGTGTAGCTAGCACAGTTAGTACAACCTTGTGCCTCCTAGTTGTGGATCCTGAAGTGCAAATCTCCAGCCCTGACACAGTGGGACCAGGACCCAGTTAGAGAGGGAAGCCTAGGCCAAGTGCACAGGCTTGTGGGGGCTGTGGTCCAGCAGAGTGAGGTCACTGGGCCACTCACGACCGGGACATCATCAGCCAAGACTTGTGAGTCTATCAGGAGTCCCTAGGCATCATGGGCCAGGTAGTTACCAAACTCCGAGAAATTAAGCATCTGCAGAGGGACATGTACCAACAGATGGAAGTTTAGAACTCCAACATGGGCTCCCTAACAAGGATGCTGAGGGACATCCATACAACTGTGAAGATGGCTTTTCTACCACCATCTACCCAATCCTGTAATGCAACTACATAAAGCCCATCTGTGGCATCCACAGAAAGAGAAGCCCTGCCAGGGGAAGAAACACCATCAGACACCCCTGCTTCTGCAGCAGCTGAACCCTCCGCACTAGCAAGCAGGGATGTCCATGTAAATATCAAGGAGGTGCAGATGGCAAGACACCCACCACTGACAGGAAGAAATCACAACCTTAATTTCTACATTCCTACATTTACTGTGGGAGGAAAAATCTGGTCTTTGGTTTTCAGATGATTTGGCAGCTACTTCTATGGTTTTATTCACCATGACTGACTACTTCACTTTTCTTATATGTTGGTTTTTGCACCAAGTATGTCTTCACCAGTGCCACTTTAATGCATTCAAAAGGCACACATTTATTGACTGCTGTAGGAAATTTCACATTTAGCAATGTAGATATACAGTATAATACCATGTGAACTATACAATGACAAAACAAGCTACTTGTGCAAGCATGGATATGTTGCATATACACAATGTTTAGCTCAGGATCACAACCATGCCACACCAACACATACATATAAGTGTCTTGTCTAATAACAGTTTTAATACATTGTTACAATCATTGGCTGGCAAGATGTCGGAAATAAAGCAAATCATACATGATTGAATTACACTGTGTAAGTAATCACATTAAGAGGTACAGACCACCAGAACATGGAAGGAAGGGATCTATCGGACATTGTTTTATAGAATAGGCAAACATGAAATCGGTTAGTGTCATCACTCTGAGCAACATTGTTAACCTCACATAAGGAATCCAACATCATATAATGCATGACTCAGACAGATGGCAGTTCAACATTTACTGATCACATGGTTATTAGAATCCAGTGCTTCTGCATCTGGTGGTATGACACAAACAAATGTCAATGATGTTCCACAGGCGCTTTGGCCTTCAATGATGAAACACATCACCAGCTACATATAGTTCAAACAAAAAGAGTGTAGTACCACATATTTTCTGGCCACATGATGACACACATGACACATAAGGGCCACCACACAACAAGGAACAAGTCCAATGGAGTCTTCAAAACTTCCATCCTATCACCATTTAAGCTGTCTTGGCACAGGTCTGGTGCACCCAAAGTCTGTAACCTACAGTCCCAGGAACAATCTGTGTCTACTTTGTATATCCAAACAGCATTATATACCTGCCAATGTCACAACTCCAAAATGTCCCAATGAAGATGGCATGATGAAGGTATCTGACCAAATGCACAAATGAGGAGTATAGTTGTGAAACCATACATATGACACAATTCACAGATGGCAGTACAACAGTTTCTGATCACATGGTTATTAGAATCCAGTGCTTCTGCATATGGTGGTATGACACAAACAAATGTCAGTGATGTTCCAAAGGCACTTTGGCCTACCATGATGAAACACATCAACAGCTACTTATGATTCATACAAAAAGAGTATTTAGCCAATGTGAAGGGAAGCAAACATGAATTTGGCCTACAACTACATGTTGCCTGAGCACATGATGACACACATAACGCATTATTGTCACCACACAACAAGGAACAAGTCCAATACAGTCTCCTTAACTTCCATCCTATCACTGTGAAGGCTGTCTTGCCACAGGTTTTGTGCACCCAAAGGCTGTGACATATATTCCCAGGAACAATTCATGTTAACTTTGTATTTCCCAAAAGCATCATATTGCTGCTAATGTCACAACTCTGAAATGTCCAAATGAAGATGCTATGTTGAAGGTACTAAAAACACAAAAGCAAAGAGTTGTAAATATGACACACAATTCACATAACAAACTTCTATAGAATGCATTCCATGAAACAAATCTGACCTAAACAAGGCAACAGTAACAAAATGAGAATGTCTTAAAACCTTCCTCACTAATCACCCTTTGCCAGGTGTTGGGCCTGATAATAGCAAACCGACTGCCAAACCCGCAGGGATGAGGCCGCCATCAACTCGGTAGCCTCACCCCCAGTCATATTATGATGCTCCCACTGGACTGACCAGTTACAACATCGTATTATGTCGATCCCGCTGGTCCCCCAGGTGGGAACAGTGCTTAGGTATTGATCTTGGCAAAGCAGACAGTGCACGTTCCAAGGGTACTGGGCAGGGGGGCCCCTGTACTTCCCACAACATGGTTTTGGGCAGTGCAGGGGCCCTCCTGTTGCCCCCAGCACTTCCTTTCCACCAACTTTTTTTATGGGGGTTAAAGTACAGGTCATAATTGCATATGTTAGTATATCTTTTTGGTTAGCACACATTTTGTATAAACCTAGCACAATCATTTAAACATTTTTAACATACCACCTGTAAATCTCACATGCTGTGACATAAATACACATTTTTGTAGTCATCCTCTGACTATCTACAACCCTGGTCATGGCCTACACTGACTAAGTCAACCCACTAACATCATGTAGCCAAGGACCAGCCGACAACCGATGTGAGCCCCTATGAAAAACAACACTCCATTGTGACCTTCTGACGGTAAAGTACTTCTGAATGACTGCACAGACACCTTTATATCTAGGCTCATTGACTTGTTGCATACGGTCCATACAGGTTACTAACATAGTACATACTTTATCCTAAGACGTATGTGACAGTGAAAGGGCTTTTTATGTGTGTCACAGAGAGATTTCTCTCTGTGGATGTGTGGACATGTGGACTACATTATGGAATATCATGCTACGTCTGATTGAGTGTGTGTAGACTGTACTGGTATCACAGGACACACCTTTTACCACCTGTGGAAGTCTTAGAGAGGTGACATTCAACATACCATGGCATGTTTTGTTTGATTGGTTGAATGTCACAAAGCTAGTGACTCGCATGTACTGATCTCTCCAGAATTAACCAACTATCAGCACTGTATGTTTGTCACTTGTGCAAACATGACTTATGGAAAAGTGACAACAGACCTGTGGAGTAAGGTGCCTGTCATTAGTAAATGTCACACATTGACAATGTTGGTTAATAGAAAGGTGTTCCAAGCCAGGGTTACCTCATTCACCATTCCAAATGTATTCAGGGCTACTCTTTGTTCAGAAGACCTATTTTGGGAACATTCAAGGATCAGTAGGCCTGCAGAGAGATTACCCCATGCATCAGTTGCATTGCCCCAGTAACTTTGCCCCAGCCTGTGCCATGACCCATAATGGGCAAAACCCTTTGTCAAGCCTTGCTCTCTGCAGGCTAGGCACATAGAACCCACATAAACATAAAATGTCCATCACTTCAATACATAGCAGTAAATCTTGTGACCATTTTATATGTGAGCTCAAGGTTGTGTGGCACTCTGGAGGGGTCAGTGAGGTTTAGGAAGCTCACTGACAACGGTTTGCCAAGGCCTGATCTGGGCTGAGTGATATGTGGGACTGTATACATAGCTAACATCCTCTTCAACTGCTTCTAACAGTATACATACACGGCTCATGCTGTAATACAGATATATTTATTTTCTCATTTGCCATCATCTGATCATCAAATATATTATTAATACAATGAAAAGCGTTCTTGATAGATATGTGAAATGCAACAGAAGGATTAGCTAGAGCTTATCACATATCACACATCACATAACACAATGGTGATTTGAAATACACAGAGCTCCAAATTCCATAACATTTTCATCCTATGTGTGGACCACAAAATGTAACTACAGTCATCCAAAAATCTCTCTGAGACTCAAAGGCACATTGTAGCCTGTAAGAAAGGAAAAGATGGTGTTGAACAGAGTCAAATATTTTTATGACTGTCGGTAAACGTCCCCTGACCATTCCTGGAATGATGAACCTGATAGTTCATCATGGGGTAAAATGAATGATCAGAGAGAAACTGCCAGTGAGATAAGTACCTTTTCCTTCCAGCCAGAAAAGTCTGAAACACAGTAGTCCCTAGGAGATGATAAACCTGACAATCCTTTCAGTTGGGAGCAATGCAGGAAGTATATTGGCTCTGAGAGCAGAACCCTGAGCCAATCAAAACCAAAAAACAAGCCCTTTAAGGGGACGTACATGGAACCCGTGTGGACATCGGCATACAATTGAATGAATACGGAAGAGAAAGGAGCTGCAGAGTTTCAAGGTGCCAGGAATGACCCAAATTGAGAGAGCGCGACTGCGAGAGTGACATTCCCCTTAGGAGAAGATAAACTGTATTACGAGGGACCACCTGACCAACAACCTCACGAAGCACCCCAAAGAAGGTGCAGAGAGGAGTCCCACTAGACGAGCTTTAGAATTGAGTAGGATGCCATTCAAGCTCATAGCCCCACCATGATACAGGAGGAATGCTGCTTAGTTAGGTGCATGCAAGGCTGTGGGGAGAGAAGCTGTGGGAGTGCTGAAGGCCCGACAATCACAAAAGCTAGTGGGATCCGAGGGGCGTTAAACATAAGGTAAGTCTGAATTCATGGACTTCCTTATAATTGTCGCCCTATGTTTGTAGTGCTTGTGTGCATATTTTTTTACTTGGCTTCTTGGACTTCTTCTCTCCCTTCTCCCTCACTACCACTCTTGAAATGTTCTTTCCTTTTCATCAACTACAAAGACCCCATGGTTACTACAAGCCAAATGCCCTAGTAGAGGAGCGTGCCCTTCACTGAGCCATATAGGAAAATCATGTTTTTTTGGGTGATGATAGCACAATAAATTCTGATAAGTATAAGTGGTGGAGGACTTTTGAGGAAAAGGAAAACATAATACTTACCTGAGCTGTATTCTTCTGTCGAGGGGCACTCCAAGAGAACGATGGCCCAAAAGCAGGAGGAAGCTAAACAGAGGAAAGACCAGAATAAAGGAATATAATACCCAGACATTATGGCCCTCATTACAACCGTGGCAGTCGGTGATAAAGCGGTGGTAATGCCGCCAACAGGCCGGCAGTAAAAAAAAATGGAATTTTGCTCACGGCAGAAGCTACCAACACAGACAGCCACTTTAACACACCGACCGCCATGGCAGTAGCAACAAGTACCACAGCAGTAACCGCCAACAGCCAGGCGGAAGACAATGTACCACCCACCATATTAAGACAGGCCTATTCACCACCTTTTCCGGGGTGGTACCAATGACATCAAAAGTATGGCGAAAACAGTACACAGAAGGCAAAGGACTCACCTCTGGAGACTCAAGGAAAAACCACGACGCCATGGAGCCTGAACTGCAGGTGTTCCCCATGCTGGTGTACCTCCTTCTAAACCAGGAATACCAACTCCGGCAACGACGACCACGGTGAGTACTGCCAGCTAGCACACAGGGAGGGGGGGGAAAGAGAGTGACACACACACACACACGCAACATGCAACAACCCCACCCCTGCACCATACACACAAACAGATTCAGTAACATTACATATTCACCCCGTAACCCCTCAGGCATAATGCAAGGACAAAATGATTTGAAGAAATTGAGTGTAATAAGATAAAATACTAGAAATACGTCCTCAAAAATCAAAACAGTATTTACTGATATACAAGTGAAGGGACACTGCCCAGTCCATAATGTCCGTGAGCCACAGGGCCATATCACATAGATCAAAGCCCCACTTGACTCCTGCCTCAATACAGAGAGAGCATTGATGGGGCATCAGGTCGAAAATACACAGGCACCTCAGGGAGAAGGGAAGGGGGAGCACCTCAGCCAGAAGATGATACCAAGCCACTGCTACTGGAGGGGGCTACATGCCCTCTGCGATGTCCTGGGGAGTGCAAGGCCACAGTCTCTCGAGTGGGTGGTTTGCCCAATGCTTGGTTCTGAGGAGTGCAAAGCTACAGGCTCTCTAGTGGGTGGTTTGCCCACTGCTTAGTCCTGGGGAGTGCAAGGCCACAGTCTCTCATGTGAGTGGTTTGCCCACTGCTTGGTCCTGGGGAGTGCAAGGCCACAGTCTCTCTAGTGGGTGATTTGTCCACTGCTTGGTCCTGGGGATTGCAAGGCCACAGTTTCTCAAGTGGGTGATTTGCCCACTGCTTGGTCCTGGGGAGTGCATTGCCACAGTCTCTCAAGTGGGTGATTTGCCCACTGCTTGGTCCTGGGTAGTGCAAAGCCACAGTCTCTTAAGTGGGTGATTTGCCCACTGCTTGGTCCTGGGGAGTGGAAAGCCACAGTCTCTCAAGTGGGTGGTAAGCCACAGTCTCTCAAGTGGGTGGTTTGCCCACTGCTTGGTCCTGGGGAGTGCAAAGCAACAGTCTCTCAAGTGGATGGCTTCTCCACTGGTTCTGGAGGGGGCCTTGTGCTCAGTGTGCTTCATCCTGGCAAGGAGGGGGTGAGTGGATGCCATCTTCCACTGGTTCAGGAGGGGGCCTTGTGCCCAGTGTGCTTCATCCTGGCAAGGAGGGGGTGAGTGGATGCCTTCTTCCACTGGTTCTGGAGGGGGCCTTGTGCCCTGTGATGCAGCACATGGGGAGTGCAAGGTCACAGTCTCTCATCTGGGTGTTAGACCCACGTGATTTGCTGTGGCAGGATGCATGACACTCCATGGAGGCAGCACTGCAGTCCATCCGCCGGCAGTGACGGCTGCATAGTGGTGGCAGTGCCGGTGCTGCCAGTGGTGGGGGAGGCTCCATCCCTTCCCCTGCAGCCTTGGACGGCTGCCCACTGGGGCTGCTGCTGCTGCTGCTGGTGGCGGTGCTGGTGGCAGTGCTGGCAGTGGTCGGGGAGGCTCCAGCCCTTCCCCTGCAGCCTCAGATGGCTGCCCACTGGGGCTGCTGCCAGTGGTGCTGGTGCTGGTGGTGGTGCTGCCAGTGGTGGGGGAGGCTCCATCCCTTCCCCTGCAGCCTCGGATGGCTGCCCACTGGGGTTGCTGCTGCTGCCAGTGGTGATGGTGGAGGTGCTGGTGGCGGCGCTGGCAGTGGTGGGGGGAGGCTCCAGCCCTTCCCCTGCAGCCTTGGATGGCTGAAGCACCATGGTTGGTGGTGGGGGCTCAGATCCTGTCACAGCACCAGGCCTCCTGTCCCTCCTGCCTTCAGGGGCAGGCCGTTTGCCCTTGCCCTCGATAGCTGGTGGTGCCTCCTTGCCCTTGGCAGCTGGTGGTGCCTCCTTGCCCTTGGCAGCTGATGGTGCCTTCTTGCCTTTGGCAGCTGGTGGTGCCTCCTTCCCTTGGCAGCTGATGGTCCCTTCTTGTGCTTGGCAGCTGGTGGTTGTTCCTTTCCCTTGCCCTTGGCAGCTGGTGCAGGCACACTGCCAATGCTGATGGGTGTCTCCTGGGAGTCTCTCACAACTGGTAGCTGCCGAAACTACAGTGGCCGTGGACTGGGGGGCAGAGGTGCTGGCCTGGGTTCTGCCCACCCTGGCCCAAAGTGAAGGACGGGGAGAGGGGTAGGGAAGAGGTCAAGCGTGGAGAGGAAAAGCTTCTTAGAGACACTAGTGTGGGAAGAGGGTGAAGGTTTGGGAGTGGAGGAAGAGGGAGTGGTTGTAGGAGGTGTCTGTCTGCTGTGTTTGGGTACAGGTGCTTGGGCTGGAGATGTTGTGAGGTGGATGGCTGTTGGGTGCCTGGGTGCTTACGTTTGTGTACTTTGGGAGGAGGGGGCACAGACACAGTGGGAGAGGACACAGGGGACCTGTTCATGGATGTGGGGGTGGTGACTGCCAGTGAGGGGCGTGCACTGATGGGCGTGATGGTGGTAGTGGATGAGGATGTAGTGCATGCAGGTGTGAGTGAAGATGCTACTGGGAGGGAGGTGGACAAGGAGGAGGAGGGGACACAGTGTAGGCAGTGGATGTTGGTATGTCTGTTTCTGGATGGTGTTTGTGTGAGTGCCTGTTTGATGATGTGTGGTGCTTGTGTTTGCCTGAGCCTCTTCTGTGTATTGTCTCGGGTGCATGCTGGTCTGATTGTGTGCTTGGGATAGGTTGGGGTTCAGGGGAAGGAGACTGGGTAGAGGAAGTTAGAGGGGGGAGGCTAGAGACAGGGACAATGGCTGCCATCAGGGAGGAGGGCAGAGCCTGGAAGGATCTCTGTTGGGCCGCCACACCAGAGTGAATGCCCTCCAGGAATGTATTTGTATGTTGCAAATGCCCTGCCAGCTCCTGGATGGCATTCACTAGGGTTGACTGCCCAACAGAGATGGATCGCAGGAGGTCAATAGCCTCCTCACTTAGGGCAGCAGGGCTAACTGGGGCAGGGCCTGAGGTGCCTGGGCGAAGGAGATGCCCACCCTCCTGGGTGAGCGGCCATGGGAAACTCTCTGAGGGGCTGCTGGGAGGACGGTGCTGGAACGGGGGTAGTGGCTGTGCCTGAAGTTGGGGTGGGCACAGAGGTATCCGCCACCAGCAGGGAGCTTCCATCAGAGGAGGTATCACTGTCAGAACTGTCCCCTCCTATCTCCGCCTTGGTGCTTCCCTCACCCTCCGTCTCACTAGTGCCCTCACCGTCGGTGGATTCGGCCTCCAGGGCCATGTGGGATGCAGCTCCCTCTGTAGTCGCTGCCTCTGCTCCTCCGCCAGATGATGCTAATGCACATAAGGACAGGGTGACAAAACAAAAGGGGGGGGAAGAGACAGAGGATACACTTGGTCAATGACAGCAACAACACCACAGTTGGTGTCCACAACACACAGGGAACAGCCCTACGCACTAGGCGATGCACTACCACTCACAATGCTAGTCACCAGGCCATTGAAAGTAATACCTACCGCCAATAGCAGCATACCTGAGACCCACAAATCCCACAAATCCCTGCCCAGTAGTAGATGTCCACTAGCATGTTTGGGGTTGGAGTGCATCACCCCCTGCCCAACATGGAACCTACACTGCGATGTCCGGCCTGGCCTAGGGGCACCCACAGGCCCACATTCCCTACCCAGAGACCACCCCACCACGCGCAATTTGCAGATTTGGAAACATTACTTACCCCCTTGTGGCTGCTGTGGCGCCCATCCAGCTCCGGATAGGCCAATGTCAGAATGCAGAACATCAGGGGGGTCAGGGTCCGATGCGTACCCCTTCCTCGTTGGGAGGCCATCCCCAGCCGGGCCTCTGCTGTCTTCCTTGCCCAGCGTCTGAGGTCCTCCCACCGTTTGCGACAGTGGGTGCTCTGCCTGCCGTAGACCCCGAGGGTTTGCACATCCTTGGCGATGGCACACCATATACCCTTTTTCTGATGGGCACTGACCGGCAGCAAAATGAAAATAGAAAAAGGGATCAGTCATACCGTCCGGCCTGTTACACTCATGGCCCACCTTATCCCTCCCATCCCCTTACGCACATACATTGCCCACCATACATGCAGCATGCTGCCCAGGACCCTTCCACCACCCCACCCTTACACGAGGCCTTCACACACAGCACACCATGCATTCATGCCCCATGCATTGTGCACACAGTGTACTCTACTTTGGAGGCCCATAAAGCAATCAGTACTGGGGTAGGACCCCATCCACCAGTTTCTCCAACTCTGCAGCGGTGAAAGCAGGGGCCCTTTCCCCAGCTCCAAAGACACAGGTCACAGCAGCACTTGCAGTGTAGGTCCTCTCCTGTTGAAAGTCAGGTAGCAAGTGAGTGAACAGATAGAAAATGGTGGTCACATTCGCGGCGGTGTGTACCATCACCGCTAGCGTACATCGCCATTGGATACTGTACCCCAATGATAACCAATGAGGAGTTGCACGGTGGTACTCAACCGCCTCCCAAACGGCACACAACATCAGCAGCATAACCTCATTTCCACCTGTCCCTCCACAGAGGACAGGCACCCGCCATTTCAGGGAGAGGGCAGGCCATGGCACCTAACTGCGTCACAGCCAACATAAGCATATTTTGGGACTAAACATCAACATACTGTTTCTGTCACAACATGCAATACATTGTACATTGAGGAAATGTTGAAAACTGACCAGATGCTCATCGTTTTGCCCCCTAGAGAACAACTGCTGAGGATGAATAGGAGATGGAGATATCCCCCATGTACAGGCCCCTGGTGGACTTTACAACAATGGAGGACAGGCACATTATCCTCACCTACAGACTTGAACGGTCCACAATCCAAGAGCTGTGTGCCCAATTGAAGCCAGACATGATCTCAGCTACCGATCAGTCCATTGGGATCCCCCCTCTTGTGCAAGTCCTATCTGTGCTCCATTTCTTGGCAAGTGGCTCCTTCCCAGTGACAGTGGCCATGGCAGCAGGAATGTTCCAGCCAATGTTCTTAATAGTGCTGACCAGAGTGTTGTCTGTCCTGATGAAACACATGCGCAGCTACATCGTATTCCCCCAGGTGGAGGACTTGGACACAGTGAAAGCTGACTTCTATGCAATGGGACATATCCCCACCATTGTTGGGAAAATTGATGGTACACATATTGCCTTCGTCCCCCTCAGGAGAAATTAACAGGTGTTCGGAAATCGAAAGAGCTTTCGAGATAGTGTGCCTGGCGGACCAGTACATCTCCTATGTCAATGCAAAGTATCCTGGGTCTGTGCATGATGCCTATATCCTGAGGAATAGTAGCATACCATATGTAATGGCTCATCTTCGGGGGCACAATGTGTGGCTAATAGGTGAGCCCATGGTCCCCACCCAGTGTACGTTGGTATATGGGTTTTGGGTTGGCCCTAAGGGTGAGTGTCTGGCTAACAGGTATCCCTTGATATTTGCAGGTCACTCTGGTTAGCCCAACCTCTCATGGCTACTGACCCCTGTGAGGAATCCCAGGACAAGGGCAGAGGAACGTTACAATGAGGCACATGGGCGAACACGACGAATTATAGAGTGAACCTTTGGCCTCCTGAAGGTTCCTCCATCTAACAGGTAGTTCCCTGTGCTACTCACCCAAGAAGGTGTGCCAGATCATCATGGCATGTTGAATGTTGCACAACCTTGCCTTGAGATGCCAGGTGCCTTTTCTGCATGAGGATGAGGCTGGAGATGGGCTTGTGGCAACGTTGGAGCCTGTGGACAGTGATGAAGAGGTGGCAGAGGATGAGGATGTGGACAACAGAACATCTATCATTCGACAGTACTTCCAGTGACACACTGGTAAGACACTGTAACTTCACCTTCCTTTGCAGTTTTGTGTTGTAAATTTTCACTGGCAGGCTGCTGTTCTCACTAGTATGGCCACTTACTGTACCCTTTGACATGTCTATTCACAGATATTTGTGCCCTACTCTGGCTCCTGGTATACTGACTGCGGCACAATACAGGTCATACCTATGTATGCATTACTGTACAGTCTACTTGCAATGTATACAGATTGTTAAAGGAAGACCTACTTAAATCATTTGACATACTACATACATATATTTTTTCAAAGGGTGTTTATTTAGTTGCTGAAAAGTTAATGAGGATGTGCACTGGGCTTGGGTGATGGTGGAGGGGAGTCCAGGATAGAGTCCAGTCTCTTTGTCTCACAGGTGCATTGTCCAAGGGGGCATAGGAAGGGGAGCAATGGCAGTTCAAGGTGGACAGGGTGACAGAGTGGGACACAAGGGTGACATTCAGAGGAGTCTCATTTCCTGGCGGGGGTCTTGGCAATGTTCTCTGGCTTCTGCATGAGATCACAGGTACCGGTTGCAGGGTAGTTCTCCTTCTGCAGGGGAGGGGTGCTGGTGGCCTGTTTTTCCTGTGGTGGGGCATCCTGTCCACTAGCGTCAGAGGAGGCGAAGGGCTGTTCATCGGTGTGGCTAGTGTCAGGGGCCCGTTGGTGTGCCACTGCCTCCCTCATAGTGTTAGACATGTCTGCCAGCACCCCTGCAATAGTGACCAGGGTGGTGTGGCTGTCCCTCAGATCCTCCCTGATGCCCAGGTACTGTCCCTCCTGCAGCCGCTGGGTCTCCTGCAACTTGTCCAGTATCTGGCCCATCGTCTCCTGGGAATGGTGGTATGCTCCCAGGATGTTGGTGAGTGCTTTGTGGAGAGTCGGTTCCCTGGGTCTGTCCTCCCCTGTTGCATAGCAGTCCTCCCAGCTTTCCTGTTGTCCTGTGCCTCTGTCCCTTGAACCGTTTGCTCACTGACCCCAGGTCCCTGATCGTCCTGTGTTTGTGGGGTTGCCTGGGGTCCTGTAGTGGTGGACACACTGCTGGTTGACATGTCCTGGGGACAGAGGGATGGGCCTGCTGGGTGGGTGCTGTGCTGGTGTTTCCTGAGGGGGGAGGTTCTGTGCCAGGGTGGTATGGGATTGTGCCAGGGTAATCGACTGTCCGGAGGTCCCTGATGGGCCAGGTTGGTCATCCAGATCCAGGCGAGCAGAGCTGCTGTCATCACTGTGGACCTCTTTGGAGGGGGTGACTGGTTGTTGCTGGCACCTCCTCTCTGGTGACATTAGGTGTGGGACCTGTGGGGATGTAAATGCAGTGTTAATGTTTCTGTGTGTGACATCTTGTGCATGGGTGTGTTGCCCTGTATGGTTGTGAGTGCCCTGTCAGCTTTGCCTTGCATGAGTAGTGATTTTGTGGGCTAGGTGTCTCTCTCTAGTGTGCATGCTGTGGTGATGGATGTCCATGTAGGGCTGTGAGTGATGTCCATGCATTGGTGGTGCATGCAGCGCTGGGTACTGGGATGGGTGGGTTGTGATGGTGGGGTGTATGTGAGGTGGTATGGTGATGGGGTGGAGGTAAGGGTGGGGTTATGTGATGGCATGCAGGTAGGGGGTGATAGTAATAGAGATTTGACTTACCAGAGTCCAGTCCTCCTGCTACTCCTGCCAAGCCCTCACGATGCAGTATTGCCAAGACTTGCTCTTCCCATGTTGTTAGTTGTGGGGGAGGAGGTGGAAGTCCACCTTCCCCCGTAGGTCGTTCCACCTCTTCCTGATGTCATCCCTTGTTCTTGGTTGCTGTCCCACGGCTTTGACTCTGTCCACGATTCTCCACCATTGCTCCATCTTCCTTGCAATGGATGTTTGCTGCACCTTTGATCCGAATAGTTGTGGATCTACCTAGATGATTTCCTCCACCATGACCCTTAGCTCCTCCTCTGAGAACCTGGGGTGTCTTTGTGGTGCCATGGGTGTAATGTTTGTGTGGAGTGTGTGAGGGTGTATGGGGTGATGTGTTGTGGTGTGTGCTGTGAGGTGCGTGGATGGTGTATGGGTGATGGCGTTCTGTGGCTCTGGTTCTGTGGGTGCTCTTGCTGTATCTCTCTCTAGTTGCAAATTTTGTTAGTCGGAAAGGGATGTGGGCATTGTGGGTGGGTGTTTTATAGTGGTGTGGGTGTGAGGGTGTGGTGTGTGTATGTGTGTCAGGTGTGTGAAGCTTGAATTGTCCAATGTGGTATAGTTTTGTATGTGTGTGTGTATATTTTGAACGCAGGGGTATGTACTGCCAATGGTTTACCGCGGTTGAATGTCCGCCGCGGTGATTCATTGGTCATAATGCTGTGGGCGTTGTTCTGTTGGCATAATGGTGTGCGTTTTTCTACCACTGTTTTATCACTGACCTTTGGGCTGGCAGACTTGTGTTTGTGTCTGTATAGTGACGGATTGCTATGTGTGTGTCATAATATGGGTAGCGGTATACCGCAGAGGTCGTGGTATGTTGGCGGCAGTCGGCATGGCGGTAAGTGGGACTTACCACCAATGTCATAATGAGGGCCTATATGTTCCGCAATGTCGTAATAAAGCTCAATGCTATAACTTACTATCCAGGCTATATGTGTGCTGATTCCGCTCAGTTTGTTTTACAATGAGGTAGTTACCTGTTCCTCTAGTGAGCCATAGAATTGACCATACAGGAGAAAGACCTTTCCAATAAGTTTCTCCAGCTCCCTTAGAGAGAAAGCAGGGGTCCTCTCTCCTGCTTGGCCTGGCATGATTGCTCCCAGAGGTGACAGACATCAGCTAACGTGGAGGAGGTATTGATGGCAGCAGAGTCAGGGGGCAAGTGAGTTATTTTTCAAACAACAGCAAACACTACAAATGGGTTGTAACATGTTTACATATGTGTTACTCCATCGATTTGTAATTTTTTTCTACACAGTCATCAGTGTAGGGTGTTACTGGTCATAAATGCCAAATAAACGTGGTGCACTGTACACTGCCATTGATGATATTTTGGGAGAGCAAAACATACTTTACAATATCAAGGTACACCTGAGAACCATTTAGGTGTATAATGTACACATGTATGTTGTAGATACGTGTAGACCACAGCTGGGATTATAGCTGGATTGTGGCTAGTAGACAATAGTAATGTGAAGTGTGTGCAATGGTTTTTCAGCCAGTAATATTTTGTCACCTGACTTTTGGCTTACTCAGCATATATGTTACTCTGAACACTATGGGCCTGATTCTAACTTTGGAGGACGGTGTTAAACCGTCCCAAAAGTGGCGGATATACCACCTACCGTATTACGAGTCCATTATATCCTATGGAACTCGTAATACGGTAGGTGGTATATCCGCCACTTTTGGGACGGTTTAACACCGTCCTCCAAAGTTAGAATCAGGCCCTATGACTAGTGCTCGGATTTATTTGATTCCACACATAGGTATCCTGGGAAGGAGACAACAACATCTAGTGCACCATCCATTTCCAGACTTTCAGACCATGGAAGAAAGATTTTTTCGTCAGTTGGAGCCTGATCTCAGGCCTCAAAACACTAATCCAAAATGTATACCACCTATTGTGAGACTCAAGGCAGTATTACACTTTCTGGCCACAGGATCCTTTCAATATACAGTAGTTATATCTTGTAGTATGTCACAACCTATGTTCAGTGGTGTATTAAAAGACGTGCTATCAGCAATGATGAAACACATTTACAGCTAAGTCAGGGTCCCCAGACATGAGGATTTAGCCAATGTAAAAGTTACGTTTTATGGATTTGTTCGTCTCCCACATATAGCACCAATATGGGTGCCATTGATGGCACCCATTTTGCATTAGTACCACCACAAGCCAGTGAACAAATATATTGAAACAGGAAGCACTTTGATTCGATTTACATGCAAGTTGTCTGCTTGCCAGATTTGTATATTTCAATGTCTCTGCCCAGTACCCAGGCTCAGCCCATGTTTGCTTTTTAATGCAGAACAGCACCATACCCCAGCTGATATTACTTCAACCTCAGAGGGCCTGGCTCGTTGGTGAGTAACATCTGTCCTTACTTTGTGTGTGCAATGTCAGGTGCTATTATCGAGAAATGTGAGTCTCATCTTATATCTTATTAGGAAACAGGAGCATATCCCAACCGTCCATGGTTAATAACACTGCTGAGGAATCCAACTACATCACGGAAAATCTGCTTCAGTGAGGCCCATTGAACAACACAGTTTTATTTAGTGGAGTGGCTTTTTGGCTCCTGAAGGCCAGATTTCACTGTCTGGACAAGACTGGGGGGAGACCTCCTCTACTCACCCAGGAAGTTGTCTCAAATCACTGTGGCATGCTGCATGCTCCATAACATCGCCCTGTGACTGAACATCCCTTACATCACAGAGGAGGGAGAGCCTGAGGTGCCACCGGTTGAGATTCCTGAAATGCCCAATGATGATGATAGTGACAAGACCTCTTCAACAACTTCTTCTCATGAGTATAAGTACATCATGAGATGTCATGACTTTGACTGTACAATGAACTCTTGTTATGATGATTTGAGGAGTATGTTTGTTGAAAATGTTAGGAAGCTGAAGCTTTGGTAATTTATCTATGGCATCCATACAGGTCAACGCCATTCAGGTCAACGGCCACAGAAGCAAGTCATTAGTAAAGGCATTGCCTGGAAGGTGTGGACCTGGGGGTCTGTCGCTGGCACAGCTTCCATTGCCGGAAAAGGTCAGAGGACCTGAGAGGCTGGGCCCGGATGATCATGGAGGACCAGCTGGAGCTGTCCTCTCAACATGGATGGGACACGCACCGGACCATGACTCTCCTAATGGCCGGCATACTGGCAGTGGCCTACCTAGAGCTTGATGGGCAATTGAGGGAATCAGAGCTGCTACAAAGGGGGGAGTCCTGGACAGAATAATACATGTTACATTGCCAAATTTGTGTGTTACAGGCAGGCATCTCCCCAACAGTATTTGGGATGGCCGAGTGCCACGCACAAGAAGAGTAATTGTTTGTGTAGGTCAAGGTGTAGGTGCATGCTGATGTGTTTAGCCTATGGTCCTAAATCAGGATTGGTGATTTCCCTAGGCCTAGCTGATTCATTATCCCGTGGATATTTGTAAACAAATCTTCCACACATTTTGGCAAGATTGTCTCCAGTCTACTTTTTTGTGTGACATGTGTTACATACCAAAGCTATATTAGTAAAATTGGGAAGTTTCTACAGTGTGACATGAGTTTTTCCATGCCACTTTATTCCTGCTACTGTACATCTTGCTGCAACATAGCTGTTTTAGTTACCATCATTTCATCATGATATGCTTTTAGGTATATGAACATTTGCTAATTGCAGGGCCTTGTATGGAATCTGCAGGAATTAATTTGCCATTGCCATAGTATTTGATGACAGCAGGTGACTGAGGTATGCTACAAGAGTCAAACCATTCAAGGTGGCAAGGTCTACTACTTGATATATGAGTATTGTGATTGGACACCTTCACTCATTCAATTGGAGCTGTCTGTGATTCTGACTTTACTGTGGGCAACTGTTTACAGGTCATAAAGTATGCATGTGGCCTTTCTAATGTTGGATCCAGTTTAGTGGACCTTGTAGGTGAGGTCTACTGTACATTTTAGTAATGTTCTGCGATCAAATATGTTGGCCAATTGTGTTCTGGAACATGCAAAGAACCTATTTGTATTTGTAATTTCAGCATCATCCCTGGTAAACGGAGGAAACAGGGCCGACATCTGTGGGGAAGCAACTGGCCATGGTATCTCTGGTCATGACACAATAGACACAGAGGGACCCAGTGGTCCAGAGGGAGAGTGGACACTCTCCAGTGGTGGTGGGACATACAGGATCAGTTCCTACACCATACTTGTGCTCTACCCACACTACCATCTCCATGCTCCATTTTGCTCCCTTTTGCTCCCCATCCAATTGGCCAGATCCACTCACTCAAGAGGGGAGCCATCCCCTTCATCCAAAGCATCTCACTCCCTGTCTCTGTTACCCCCTGCTGCCCAGAGTGGGGAGGCTATTGTCCTCCGGAGAAACATCTCTGTGGGTTAGACAGCACTAATGAATGCCATCCAGGTGCAGGGCATCCATCCACAGTTCTATGTCTACCCCACAGAGATCTGTTCAGGCTCTTGTCTCCTCCCTCATGGCAGACTCCCACCCATCTCAAACTTTTACCCCATCCAATTTGCCTATTTCCATACCTGTCCTAAACACACTCACACATAGGCACACACCCAACTCAACAGCCCCAAGCAGCCCACAAAAACAGGACTACCACAAAACTCACAAGCATGCAACCACTCACCAGATATTCACCCCTTCACAACCACCACCACCCCAACGTACCCCCAGACACCACACCTACAAGCCCAACAACTACCCCCACAATATCCCCAGATACCACACCCACAGACACATCCACCACCCCGACCATATACCCAGACACCACCCAGGCCCATCCCACTCCCCCATCATGCCCCTAGACACCACACCCATACCCACAGACCCATCCAACAATCCACCATACACCCAGACACCATACCCACACCAACAAACCCATCTACCAACCCAGCATCCCAGCACATCCACATCACATACCACAAAAAACACAAAGGCCCACACTTACCCACATAACTGAAACCTACAAAACACAAACAGCATACTTTAGTCATACAGACAGCAGTGACAAAAATCAACCCATCCACACCTGACACTTTCACACCCTCAACATCCCAACCCCTAACCCTTCCTTCACACCCTACACATTTTCCCAAGGAGAGATTATTATTTACCCTTACCCTTTACTCTGTAAATAACACCCCCTCCCAAAGCCAAAGGGACCTCATTCATACCCCATCCCACCCACATCCAAGTCCTCTCTGTGAAACCTGATCCCCCCCAACTACTAAACCCAGCCACACCCCAAAGAAAACAAAAATCAAGGACACCCCTCTTAAAGTCAGGGCCACCCCTCCAAAAACCAAACCCACCCATCCCAAAACCAAACTAATTTCTCCCAAATTACATCATTGAGGTGACTGGACTGCTTACCAGATGCCTATTCCTGGGGAGGTTCCCATGGCAGTATTCTGAGAGACAGGGCTAGAGGCATAGCAGTGTGCCAGACCGCATATTGGACTATTGGACTGGCCATTGGCCTTTACTACATGTGTTTATTTTTTCAATAAAAAATATTTTTGAGAATTTTCATCCACATTAGCCCTGTCATTACTTTTCAATCATTTTGGTGTTCATTGAGACTTTGGGATGTATGACTACAGTTGTGTTTGTTTCACTCTGATTGATGATCTATTTGATGTGGTTGATATGATCTGACCTTCAAACCAGGACAAGGGTACATGTTCAATGGATAGATATGTAGGATGACATGCATTTGGTAGTATTTCATATGGTAAGTATTTCTTCTTGGCTTGGCCAATGTCAACATCTATTGGGTTACACTTCCACCCAATGCTGTAGGTTGGAACCTGTGTTTAATGTGTGCAAGCTAGAGATTTGTTTCTCCACACATGTAGGGTTTCAATTGGCGTACCTTTGTGTACATTTTAATGGGCATGTGCCCGTTTTCATGTGTGTACCTCACACCTACTTTATCTAAATGTGTGACCCATGCTGCTATTGTTGTAATTGATTTGTGACTTGCACTTCCACATGTCCAGCATATGCATGGAACTTGATTATACTTTTGGTTGCCCCAATATACTTGCCACTTGTCCTGTGATAATAGAGATTTTGAGGTATGCGCAAAGTAGAATTTTGCGCAGGGCATCAGCCTTCCATGGGTCCCCCTGGCAGAGACATACCTATTCTGCAAAGATTCTTCACATTGTGACCTTTGAATGTTTCTCCCACTGATTATTTTGCATCCCATTTATCCAACATTACCTTGAAATATGAGTGATATGTGGAAATCCATTACAGAGATTTAGCAAAGAGGTGTGTTTCAGTTTAACAAAACATCCATACAGATGTATATTTGAAATCACAACTGCCATAGCATGTGAACAATGTGAGGATGTCACTTAGCTTAATAGGTGTGATATTGATGATATTGACGAGGAGCTGTTGTTCTGTGACACAATTTAATACACACATCACTGTCCCTGATTATGGGATGTGCACACATATCAACTTTTGTACAGTGTGGCTGTGCAGTGACAGTGTCCTGGCCAAAGAGGGCACCATAGAGCTGTGATTGGGTCATACATTGAGAAAAACTCCGAAAAGGGGCCCAAAAAATATGTTTGGTCTTGGGACCACAAACTCCTTGCCAGGTCCATGGCGGGGCATCTATTTACTGTGAAGTTGATGGAAACGTGTGTTTAGCTTACCATCAGTTACATCCACGACGTTGTCGGTTTTGGACATCATCAAGCAGCACAAGCAGTGGAAGTATATGTGTGATCTGCCCCATGGCAGCACAGGATGTGTGAAGGTGAGTTTCAGCCTTATATCTCTCCCGTTCCACCAGCTCAGATGTAGTGGTTGGACCTTCACAGTCACGTTGGCAGGAAGCCACTTCATAATTGGTCCAGCGGTAACACCCTCTGACAGAGGCATTGGCCTCATTTGCCACAGTCTAGATTTGCTGGCAGTGTGAGCGGGACCTCAGTGGTCTTTCACCTATGCCACCACATGCATCTTAATACGGCACTTGGACCGCCAACAATGTGGCGGTGTATCTGATACCACCACCACAGAGGTACCAAGACTGGCAAACTCATAATCAGGCCCTAAGTTTGTCTTCATTTTGTTGGTGATAAGGGCTTTCTATTTGTAAATTGTAGTGGTTGGATTTCTCAGTGACAAGAATATAGGCTATCATTTATTTTTTAATTTAAAAAACAAAATGGCTGTTCAGAGAATATTTTACACTTAGCACAGATTTTTGGAGGTGTCTCCATGTACTTTGATTTAAAAATATAGCAACAGCACTGTATGGCTGTGTGGTCCTAGTAAGTGCAGCTTTGTTTATTTGGTAGTAGGGCAGATGTAAAAGGGATAATTATGTTTTGATATTCACCATGTATTGTTTTTATCTAGGCGAATACTTTGAGACATAGATTGAAGATACCATCCATTATTCATGTTTGATATTGGCTAAGATTTGTTAAATTTTATGCTGTAGAAAATATTAGGATTATTTACGTTGGCATGTAAAAGAAAAATCTCTCTTTAGGTGTAACTGTTAAATGTTATGTGTATGTTTTGGTATGTTCGAGTGGCAGGGTGGGTATCACTGGTGACCATTTTAGTCCATGGAATTCAATGTTATAAAATGGTTATAGGCTGTAGTTGGTCTGTTATGTGTTCAAGGACCATAGGCAGTGTATTTTTAAGGATTTCGCTTATGTGTTCATTGAAGCTAATTCTTGCCTCTCTTATATCCTGCAATATCTCCCTTACTTCTATTTTTGTCACATTTGGGGGGGGGGGTCTCTTATACTCCTGTAGCATGCATTTCAATAATATTTAGTACATTTTGAGTTTATATTTTCTGATGACACACTTTCTTGCCTACAGGTATAGCTGATGTGATTAAGTAACTGCTTTCCATTCTATGAAGTGATGTACTTTGCAGCTTCTGTCACTGTATCTGAAAGCAGTATAATAGTATATATATATATATATATATATATATATATATATATATATATATATATATAGTTTTCCTATTTATGTGCAAAAATATGCAACTTGTTCTATTTTGTATGTTTACATGTATGTGCCGCACCCCTGCTGTACTTTACTTACTGGCTCGAGGCCCAAAATTGGGCATGGGGCCATGGCGAGTTTTGGGCTCGGTGCACCCTCAATATTTCCTTGGGCACCTTCCCCCACACCCCTCACTTACCTGGTGAGCCTATCCTTTTTTCTTCCCTTCTTTTCTTTTTCTTCCTGTCCTCGTGTATTTATGAGCTTCTTCAGCTGCCATGTTCTTTCTTCTTCCCAGCATGCCTTCTTTTTCCCTGCATGCTTTAGGAACCTTTTTCAACATGGTGTCTTTTCTCTACATGTCCCTATGTTTCTTTCCCAATCCAATATGGTGACTTTCTACTTCCTGTGGGTCATTTCCTGTTCTTGGGTATATAAGGTGAGTGATTCTTGTTCTCCTTGTGCTGCAACACTTCCTTTGGTGGTGATCTTCGCTCCTGCTACTTTTTCACCAGTTATTTTTTCCTCACCTGTTCCAGCTTCTTTCAGTATTATTTTTTCTGTTGGAAGACTTGTCTTTTTGCTACTTTTTGTTCCAGGGATTTCCTGCTTAGAGGTTTTTCCCTTTTGGGTTTTTCCCTCTGGGACTCATTCTAGAGGGCACGGACTGCTTTTGGCGTTCCTCCGTCTGCAGCACCGTGGGTACCAGAAAGGGCCGCCCCTACCTGGGTCAATGCAGAACCTGCAAGAATCAAGACCTTTCTGCAGTTCCAGAGTGCCAAAGATATAAATGCAGAGTAGCCATGACAGTATGTCCTGTTTAGACATTTCATCAGGTTTTGCAGCTTTTCCGTTGGGGGTGTTTTAATGTGGGTCAGATGCTTTCTTTTCTGTTGGTTGAACAAAACACCTGTAAGTTTCATTTTCAATATTAATTTGTTGGTAGTTTCTGGAGTATGAGGTCGTAAAGTTTATTTTTGCGCACTATTTGGGTGAGTTTATAGTTTTTTAATTAATTTATGTACACTTGCTGTTTTGTGATAGTTGTTATTTTGTGCCAGTTTATCAGTTTATCAATTGTTTTTTTTTTTATTTATTTTTTAGGAAGACTATGTAAATAGTAGTTGGAGACTGTTTTGCTATTTTATGTTTTTAAATTAACAATTCCTTTTTAACTTAAATCAGTTTTACTGACTTGGTTAGGTAGTTTTTTAGATGTCTATAATTCTTCTTTAAGGGTCTGGTGAGAGAATCTGGGAGAGTTTCCTAATCTTGCAATGTTTGTGATTTTTGAAGTATTTAGTTGTTTTAATAGTTTGTTTGATTTTATTAGTTAACGTTTTATTTTATTGAGTTGTTTAGTGTTAGTTTGAATTTTTATCAGTTTAATCCTTCGATGGTAAACGCTAATTTGGGTTTTATTTTTGATGCATAATAAATAGTTTGATAGATTTGACTGTATATCTATCTATCTATCTATAAAAAAAAAACAAAGGTTACATGGATGTTATAGTTAGGTTCTGAATTTACTCGTACAAAACCACAGAAATTCAGCAGTGATCGTTAGAGTTCTTTCAAGTAACTAAACTCACGACCTAAGGTAACTAACCTTTACTAGCGCCCTTGCCATGCAAGATTTCTTATCAATTATTTGATTGCAAATGTTGCAGTGATAATATCAAAGATGCCATAGAAGATGTCATCAATTATATAATATGTGGAGCTGTTTATGGTGAAGGTGCGCATGGTGAAGGCACAAGTTATAGTTACCTTAGTTTGCAACTATAATCATCGGCACACTTTTTTTTGAAAATTTTGTGAAGATTCGTCAAACGGCGCCAAAGATATAGGCAAGTCAAAAACAGCTTTTTCTATGTAAACATGGTCCTAACTGTAACTACCTTTTGGCAACTGCCACTGGGTAATATATATATATATATATTTATATATATATATATATATATATATATATATATATTCACAGAAAAAAACAGGGACGCTATTGTTGAATAAAGTTATTTTAAGAAACTATAACTCATTACCTAAAGTTACTTTCTGGCATGAGTTAGAGTTTCTTCAGTTAAGTATAACTATAAGTATAACTATAACTGCTGAATTTCTATGATTTTGTATGGGTAAAATGTCAACCTAACTAGAACTCGTGCCCTGAGGTAGCTATAATTCGCGCCCCCACAATACACAGTTTTTGCGTCAAAAAGTTTACTACAAATATTACATTGATATTATTACTGTTATCAAAGATGTAATGAATGCCTTAATTAGCAGTGCATGGTGTGGATGCATGTTATAGTTACCTTAGGGCAAGAGTTATGATTACTAGAGATTTGTCTAACAGGTGAATTTCCATAGTTTTGTACATTTAAAATGTGAGCCTAACAATAAAGTCCCTGTAACCTTTGTTTTTTTTACAGAATTTCGATGGTTTTTTTAATTCTATTTCCTAACTATAATGTTCCAGTAACCTTTGTTTTTTTCAATGAATTTCTATGTTTTTTTAAATGTAAAGTAATTTCCATTACTATACATGAATCCAACTACCTCTAGCCACCAAACCTTGTTCCATGCTCAGCCTTCGGCCCTGCGTGGTGGGTTTGGCCACCGGGCATGACCTGAACTAACCACCCTACCCCATGCTGCGCATGGACTTTTGTCATGTGCAGCAGGAGTTGGCCTCAAGTCCGCCTGCCTCTCTCCCTTGGTCATTTCAGCCCCAGGTCCCCATCCCCTAGGTCCTTGTCTTCTAAAAAAAAAATTCTTTGGGGGAGGGGCCTAAAAGGCCCCACTCCCACCACCGATTTTGACCCTGGGAACCCCATCCTCTAGGGCCCATTCTAAACATATTTTGTGGAGGGGGACCACACGGTCCCCGTTCCTGGGCCAATCTTAGTCCTGGGGATCAAATTTCCCAGGGTTCAGCATAAGCATTTAATTTTTTCGGAGTGGGACCATGTTTTCCCCCATCCTATACTGATCTTGGCCTCAGGAACCCCATCCCTTGGGGTCCATTTGTGTCACCTAGGTGCCCCCAGGGGACCCAGGCACCACCATTGGGGACCACAGGGGGAGCCTGAAGGCAGCAGCATTCCCAGCCGGCTCCCTGCCTCCTGTGGGAGCCAGCATTGCTGACAGAGACATTGACAGGGAGCTGCTAAACATGCAGCTCCCTGTCTGTGAGAACAATTGTTACCTCTGTTTCACTGCACCTCTACAGGCTGGGTAAGAAACAAAGAAAACCTCTGCTTCCAGCAAGTGTTTGACAGCTCTCACTTGCTGGAACTGGAGTGTTTGCTCCGACTTGGTGGGATCTGTCAAAGCTTCTGCCACATCACCCCAGGACATAGTAGGAGTTGGCCCTTGGGGTGGCAGTCTCCAGGGTCAATATTGGCTCCATGAGGTGGGACATATGGCTCCCCTCCAACATTTGAATTCAACTTAATTCATATTTGCCCCCGAGAGGTGGTGGTCCCCTGGGCTGCAGGGGGGCAACATGGTCCCCAAAACATCATTTACATTAGCCTCAGGGAGGTGGTGGTCCTTGGGGCATGGGGCCTGCAACAGAAGGCCTATCTTATTTCAAATCAGCCCCGGGGGCTGCGAGTTGGCCGCCTCCCGGGCTGCAGGTGGGCTGGGCAGACCCCTACATTTGATGAGATATTAGCCCCGGGGAAGTGGCGGTCCCTGGGACTGTGGGGGGTTGTGCAGCCATCCCTCATTTGAAGAGCTATTAGTTTCAGGGAGGTTGCAGTCCTGTGTCACAGGTTGTAGGGGGTCAAACACCCTTGCACTTCATTTATATTTGCCCTGGGGAGGTGATGGTTCCTAGTGCTGCAAGGGGGTCATGCGGCCCCCTACACTTCATTTATATTAGACCCAGGGAGGTGGTGGTCCCCTGGGCAGGGGGTCTGCACCAGACCCCCTTTCTTGTATCAATTCAGCCCTGGGGGGTTGGCTCCCCAGGTTCATGGGGGAGTTGGCCAGCCATCCTGCATTTGATAAGATATTAGCCCCAGGGAGGTTACAGTCCCCATGGCTGTGGGGGGTTACACGACCCCCTGCACTTCATTTATAATACCCCCAGGGAGGTAGTGGTCCCTGGGGTAGGGGTTCCGCAATAGAACCCCCTATCTTATTGAAATTCAGGCCTGGTGAGATGGTGGTCCCTGGGGCTGCAAAGGGTGGCAGGCAACACCCTGTGCATTTGTTGAGGTATTAAACTGGGAAGGTGGTAGCCCCCAGGGCTGCTGTGGGGCTGGTCAGCCCCTCATACTATATTTGCCCCAGGTAGGTGGCAGTCCTTGGGACTGTGGGGTGGATGCACAGCCCCCGCACTTCATGGGAGGTGGCATTCCCTGGGGGTGCGCGGAGGGCCTGGCAGTCCCCCCCCATTTGATGGGATGTTATCCCTAGGAAGGTTGCTGTCCCCGGGGCTGCAGAGGGGATAGGCAGCCCCCGAACTTCATTTATTTTTGCTCCGGGTAGGTGGCGGTCCACAGGGTTGCAGGGGGGGCAGGCAGCCCCCCTCATTTGATGAAATATTAGCTCCAGAGTGGTGGTGGTCCCTGGAGTTCCAGAGGGGCCAGAATGCCCCCCTGCACTTCATTTGTATTCGCCACTGGGAAGTAGCAGTCCCAGGGGCTGCAAGGAGGGCCAGGAGGCCCCCCCCCACATTTGATGAGATATTAATCCTGGAGAGGTGACAGTCCCCTGGGCTGTAGAGGGGCCTGTTAGCCTCCCGCCGCACTCCATCTGTAGTTGCCCCAGGGAGGTGGTGGTCCCTGGGGTCGCGGGCAGGCTGGGTGCCCACCCCATTTGATTGGAAATCAGCCCTGGGAAAGTGGCTGTCCCCGAGGCTATTGGAGGACTGGGTGCCCCCAGCATTTGATTAGATACTAGCCCTTCATTTATATTTGCCCACGGTGGTGGTCCCCCATGGCTGCAGGGAGGCCGGGCAGCCCCCTCCACATTTGATGAGATATTAGCCCTGGGAAGGTGGAAGTCTCCAGGATCGCATTTCATTTGATATCAGCCTGGGGTGGTTGCAGTCCCCCACATTCAAACTTTCAATGCCCCAAAGACCTGCCCCCACCCGGGCTGCATTTAAACAAGTAAGAGAGACCCAGCTTATTGTTTTTTTTTTTTTTAAATCAGCAAATCCACTGATCTGCTGCATCTCTCTTCGAAAATTAAAAAAAAAGTTTTTTTGATCTAAGGTGGTCCTTAAAGTATGGGTGACTGAGAGACTGTATGAGTGGAGTGTGAGAGAGTAACTGAGTGCATGGATAGGTGAGTGAGTGACTATTTCCCAACTCTAAGGTCTCTTTTACCCTCATTTTTTGAGTGAATTACTAATTTTTTTAACCTTATGTAAAATGCAGTGCTCAATAAATATTGGGGGAGCGGAGGAGTTGAAGGCAGGGCCTGGCCTGGCATTGTGCAGTCCTCATCTACTCTTTTAGTCACATAATAAAGATTGCTGTGTTATGGTGTACCATCTGGTCTTTAAAAATCACTGTTTGGATATCTCTAAGACATATGTCTGAGGTTCAAGAAGTGCTTTGAGACATCTAACAACATTGATCGGCAGACACTATTGAAAAATAAAAAGAAGATAAAGATATGTTAGTATTTAATTTTCAAGTTGCAAAACATAACAATACACATTGCTTATACTATAAAACTATATAACAATGTAGTAAAAACATTATTTTAACTTTTTTACTGTTTTCAGCTTTTATACCTCTTCACCATAAACAATGGATTTATCAAGCATCGTCTATGAACAATGTAGGGAAAAAACAATCAATGGGTTGTAAAAAACCCACAAACGGCACAGTAGATCACTACAAATAAGTGATACTATGTGTTGCACTGACTACAATTCATTGCTTAGTGTTTTTTCAGGCTTACTACAGTAATCTAAACAACTATGGGCCTTGTTACAACATTGGCGGGCGGCAACCGCAACATGGGAGCCGGCTCCAAATGGAGCCAGGGGTGTTGCGGCTGTGCAATGGGTGCAGCTGCACCCGTCGCGCTTTTCACTGTCTGCTCTGCAGACAGTGAAAAGCAGTGTGGGGCTGTGCTAGGGGGTGCCTGCACTGCCCATGCCAAGTACATGGACAGTGCAGGGGCACACAGGGGCCCCGCAACTCCCCTTCCCACCAGCCTTTCCATGGCGGTTCCTACCGCTATGGAAAGGCTGGCGGGAAGGGGACTCGTAATCCCCTGGGCAGCGCTACAAGCAGCGCTGCCCTGGCGGATTAAAACTGCTGGGACCACCGTGGCAGAAAAACGCCGGTCACGGCGGTGCGACCGCTGCGCTTCCACTGCGGTCAAAATAGGCAAGATTGCACTGCCAGCCTGTTGGCGGTGCAATCGCCAAAACAGCCCTGGCAGTCTTTGACCAACAGGGTTGTAATGAGGGCCTATAGCTTAAAAGTATTATGTATATTTTTATCTGGTACAACATCACAAATAAATATGAATCACTCTACATTTTTTGAAATCCTTTTGAAAACATGTCCAAACTGGTAATGATCCATGTACAGAAAATCCAACGCAGTACTTGTTTTCCACAATTAGGATGTTGAAGTTCAGTTGGAGAAACATGAGGGGATAATTTTGTAGTTTTGAAGGCAGTTTTTCATTTCAGTTGCTGTAACTGAACAATGTCCGTTCAGTTTCAGACTTTACTAGAGAGTGTTGTATTGCATTGTTATATCAACTCCTTTGTGGACCATTGAAGGACTCCTGAGTTTTAGAATAACTTTTTTTAAATATTACCCTTAATGGGCCGAATAATGTCTAAAAAAAAAAGAGGTTACCGACGTATTCGAAAAACCATACAACATTTCTTTAACCAGAATTCTTCCTTAGAACTTTGGTTGAAGAAAGAAAAGATACGAGTTCAGTAGCTTGAATTAAAGTTTTGGTTTGTACTTTAGGTTGATGTCATTGCATTCTGTACATCCATTATCACTCCTTTAATAGACATTGTAGTGTCAAGAGATTGTATTAACTCCTTCATGAAAGATGATAGCAAAAGTAGCAAAAATAAGTTCTTCCTGAAAGTGATATTTGTCTACCTTTGAAGTTTGTAATCTGAGTTTCCAATTTGGAACCATCTGCTCTGTATTGTTGTAGCATTATTATAAGATATTTTCCCATTGTTTCTACAAACAATGTAGACACAATGGCCCTCATTATGACTTTGGCGGTCTTTTTGCAAGACTGCCAAAGCCACAGGCGTCAGAAGACAGCCAGTGCTGGTAGTCTTCCACCCACCATATTCCGAGTACTGCTGGATTTCCGCCACATTTTTGGTGGAAATCCAGCAGTAGTCATGCTGACGGGCAGAGGCACTGGGCCGGTACCACCACCGGCCCGACCTACCAAAAGGACTCCACCAGCCGTATTACAAGCAGTAATACGGCCTGGCGGTGTCCTGATGGTGGGGTTCTGCCGGCGGTGGAAGCGTCCGTTCCCTGCTGGATGACTTCCTCCCCAGACCCGGTAAGTCGATCGGCCGAAGGGTGAGGGGTGCTGTGTATGCGTGTCTGAGTGGGTGTTGTCTACGTGTGTGCATGTATGTGTGTATGCATGGTTGAATGTGTGTATGAATGTAGAACAGAGTGTGTGTATGAATGTAAGTGTGTATGCCTGTGTGTATGCCTTTGTGCATGCGTGTATGAATGTTGGAGAGAGTGCGAGTATGAGTGTTGGAGTGAATGTGAGTATGGGTATTGAAGTGAATGTGTGTATGGATGCATGTGAGTGAATGCGTGTATGTCAGTGTTGGTGAATGAGTTTATGCTGGATGCGTGTCGGTGTCTGTGTGCATGTGCATGTATACGGGGAGGGGGCACTGTACTTGGAGGGGGTGGGTTGTGGGGGGGTGGGTGTCCTGATTGTGATTGCTGAGGGGCATGAGGGAGAAATCTGCTGGCGACAAGGAAGGAATTCCCTGTCACCTGTAGACTTTGGGCTAGGGTTTTTGTGGTGGTGCTACCGCAATGGAAACCTTAGTGGAAAGGCAGCTCGTAATACTGCTGGCAGTCTTCTGTGGACCGCCGGGTCAGATAGCTCATCTCCGGCCTAGCAGCTCTGACCGCCCTGGTGGTATGAGCAAAGATGTGGTGGGTTGGCAGAGGCCAACACGCCACACTCATAATGTGGCGGTCTTCACCGCCAGCCTGTTGGCGGTGATACCGCCACTGTGGCCCTGGTGGTCAGTAGAGCACCAGGGTCATACTAAGGACCATTCTCCTATCTCAATTATGTTCAATTTGATTTTCTTCAGGTGGTAAATGGAACAGTACATTGAGGACAACATTTGCATAACAATTTCACTTTCATTTTCCTATTGATATTTCTTAGCACGGTCTGTGTTCTCCTTCTATGCTTTCTTTTCTTGATGATCTATAAACGATTTTGTGAACCTCAGCTTTGGACAGATTATTCATTTCTCATATACAAGGTACTAGGCTAGATGTGGAGAGTATAGGCTTCTTAACCGATTGTACTCTTTTATGCAGCATTCATCAGTACTAACTTTTATCTCATCAAAGTAAATCAAAAACAAACTGGACAATGTTCTAATTTGTGACAATGCTACATATGACATTCCTTTTTTGAGTACAGAACTTCCAACATGAACTAAAGCTGCATTTTCACCTAAACCTCGGGATTTATGGATGGTTACAGCATATGCTAGAGAGACTCAGAACAGTTTTTGCCAGATATATGATTCTTTTACAAGGAAAAACCATACAATACATCAGTCAATCTTTTTTAAATTATCCAGCTGATCACATTTTACAACCAAATATTCTACCTCATCTCTTTTTGGAAAATGAATTAAATTGATAACGTTACCAACTGCCCCATTTACTAAGCCTTCCTCAACATTTAAATTATGTCGCAAACTAACTCCACAATTTTTACAGACATGTAAACACTTTTCTAATACTGCTGTCTTGGATACCGATTTCTCTAAAGAATCCAATTTTGATTGCAGTTTATCAGTCAGAAGTATTGTGACTCCCAAATGTTCTATTTTATCAATATATGCAATTTCAAAATCTCTTGTTTCTTCAGTTGTTGTAATTTTTCATTAAAGTTGGAGCTCCCTTGAAGTGTTGGTATTAAACAAACTATAGATTACTCTTCTTTAATTAAATTGAACATTAGTTCCAGTGGTGTAATGTTAGATGGGAATACACTCTTGATGAGTCGGCTTTGCAAAGCACATTGGGCCAGATGTACAAAGGGTTTTGCGCCTCGCAAACAGCGAAAAAACGCCGTTTGCGAGGCGCAAAAGTCTCTCCGGTATGCAGAAATGCATTTTGCGAGTCGGATCCGACTCGCAAAATGCATTTCCGACTCGCAAATAGGAAGGGGTGTTCCCTTCCTATTTGCGACTCACAATGCAATTCAATTCCATTTGTGACAGCGAAAGCGGTCGCAAATGGAATCGCAGTTACCATCCACTTTCAGTGGATGGTAACCCAATCGCAAACGGGAAGGGGTCCCAATGGGACCTCTTCCCCTTTGTGACTGGAAAAAAAATATTTTTTCAGAGCAGGCAGTGGTCCAATGGACCACTACCTGCCCTGAAAAAATCCGAAACTAAAGGTTTCGGTTTTATTTCAAATTGAAGCTCGTTTTCCTTTAAGGAAAACGGGCTGCACTTAGAAAAAAAAAACTGCTTTATTAAAAAGCAGTCACGGACATGGTGGTCTGCTGTCTCCAGCAGGCCACCGTCCCCGTGAGTGCCCATACTCGCAATGGGGTCGCAAACTGCGACCCACCTCATTAATATTAATGAGGTGGGTCTTTGCGATCCCATTGCAAGTTGCAGAAGGTGTCTGAGACACCTTTCTGCATACCAAATTGTGACTTGCAATTTGCGAATCGCAGGGACTCGCAAATTGCAAGTCGCAATTTGGATTTTTGCTACATCTGGCCCTTAGTCCCTCGTTTGTGAGCATTCTCATTGTAATCTCTTTCAGTATTTCCAAATTCCAGATCAGATGCTTGGCGCATGTTTTTCATGAATTCTTTGTATTCAAAGTTTAACCGAATATTTACGTTGCCAATACTTGCAAGGGAATTTCCTGTTTCATTAAATAAAAGAGTTTTGAAAATAGGTTGTCTATCTCGATGTAGAGTAAATCTTTTAATGTTATGTGCATCTAATCCTGGTGATGCTGTTACTACACATGACACACATTTGAATGTGTAGCTTTCTGTGGATAACCATTGAGGACTTTAATTAGAAATCTTTTGACAGCGCCAGCTTGTCCACTGATGTATATCAATATTGGTCTATATGAAGAACAATCACAATGTTTATTTTAGTGGAGAAATCCATTCTCAATTTTATCTTTTACTTCATTGTAAATTTTTCTCTTTTCATTTTTCAGCTGTCTCACTAACCATTTGAAATCCACATTTTCCTGTCTTACCTGTTGCATTGCAATCTCCACTTCATTTATAGCTATAGCTGCTTCATTTTGAACTACTGGTTCTCCAAGAAGATCTTGACTACCTGGTACAGAACTTCGTCTGCTTTGTGAAGTCTTCTGGCTATCCCAGCAACAATAGTTTCTTCCTGTTCAATCTTATCTTTCAACATCTGCAAGTATGTTGGTAACACAGAACACTGAATACTGCCTTTCACAGATTTGAAGGAGTCTTCATAACAGTCGTAATGTGTATTTTATGGACACATTTTTGCCACTTTTCTTGTGCCCCTTAGCACTGCCCTAATGCCACCATGTGTGTGCCGTATTTAAAATACGGCTCACCATGGCAGTAGTTAGGGGACTAACGTCAATTTGTTTGACGCTATTCTGGTGCTTTGCAGGACTAGCTTAAAAAAATGTGATGCTAATCCTGCAAAGCACCCAGAGGCCCATTGCAAACAATGGAGGCCTCAAGCAATGAAAATAATGGCTCAAGGAAATCTCTTAGATTCCCTTCTGCCATTCTTTTGCCCCCCAACGGGACAACACCCCCATTGCATACATTATGCCTGTCACAGGCATAATGTACAGAAAAAGGGTTACAAAGTGGCACAATGCATGCATTGATCCACTTTGTAAATATGGTGTGGTGTTTTTTGCCCTTCAACACCACATTAGTGTCAAAAAATGACACTAATGTGACGCTGGAATGGTGCTAGGGGCTCTTAAATGTGCCCCTACATCTGATTCAATACATCATGGCTTGAACAGTTGCAAAGTTGCCAAATAGAAAAAAAACTCTTCTTTCTGCAGTTTGGCAAGTGAGCTTTCTGTGGGTAATTTGATTTCCTTCGTTGTGTCACACCAAACAACCATCACGTCCAATGACTGCAAACCTCCCTTGTTCTATAATTTCAGTTACATCAGTTCTATATGCATGATGCTGAAGTACTTCATAGAGATAACACACAAAAGGAGAGCACTGGAAGTGTTGCTAACCCACACCACCTCCCAAAGGAAACTATATCATCACTAAAGGTGTGGGGTAGTAGGAACTGAGGGTGGGCCTGGGTCGATTGCCTCAGTGCACCGTGTTAGAATCGTTTTAGAATCTGAAGTGGGGAAGTCATGGTGGGAAAATGTCCAAGAAGGGAAGTGCTATGTAGTTCTGCAAGTGGAAGGGGGAGTTCCCTTACGGACTAGGTGGTCTCACACACATAATAGTGTCTTGCTTCATCATTTGACCACCTAGCCCCACCCAAGTAAGATGATACTACTTGGGCGGACTCAACCTCTTGGTTAAAAGAACCAGAGGGAGTGCTGAAATTAGACTTACTGGATAATTACCGAGATCCAGATGGGGTGAAAAATAAAATTACCGAGCAAGTCACCAATTGCTACTGCTAGTTTTAATGAGGGTGTATGCTGGTAAGGTTAAGAACATGGGGGAACAGGAGGCTCGTTAGAGGATAATGTCTCTTAGAGTCTAAAAAGGAATACGTATGACCAACATGTTTCTGCCCTCACTAAGTGCTGGTGGGTCAGGGGCATTCGTCAGGGTCGGAGCACACGCAGTAAGTGGGGTGCTCAAAGTGAAGAATATATGTGGCCTACCTGAACAGGTAGTTCACAGTGGGTCAACCGCCGCCCGCCAAACTCGGAATGACCCCCCTAGTCTGTGATTTACAAGGGCCTAGCTCCACTTTAGCTCCGCCTTAGCATAATTTTTTTTATGCTAAGGCAGCGCAAAGGGGGCCTTTTCCCTGCACCATATTTACAAAGTGGCGCCATGCATCCATTGTGCCACTTTCTAACACTTTGCTCTCCATTATGCCTACACCAGGCATAATGTATGCAAAAAGGGATATTCACCTGTTAAGTAGGACAAACGAATGACGCAAAGAAATCAAAAAGATTTCTTTGCGTCATTTTTGTTGGCACTTTTAACACCTGCTCAGAGCAGGTGTTAAAAGGGTGCACACCGTTGTTTACAATGGGCCCCTATGTGCTGTTCAGGGTTAGCGCCAAAATGTTGACGCTAACCCTGAACAGTACATCAATAGCTTCAAAAATGTTGATGTAATTTCCTCCTACCCTGTGCCATCGTGTGTCGTAGCTTAGATACGGCACACACATGGTGGTGGTAGTGTGTCGCTAAGGGGTATATGGAAAGTGACACTGCACTGGTGCAGCAGCACTTTTCTTAAATCTGCCCCTAGTCTGCATCTCAGAGAAATCGCATGTTAGTTCCCTATTAATTATATATAAGCACACTCATACTTCCACTAATAGATCATCTCAGCTACTTTTAATAATATTCTATATTTTGTACTCTCTTTTAACAATGTCACATAGACATATGCATTTTGAATCATTTTTTTTCTCAGCATTAAATGTAATTCACATACCTGAAGATTGAGTTTGTTGATGAGCCAGTTTTTTTCCTCTAATTAGATAGATTCAAAAGTCTCAGGAATAGTGAAAACTAAGCAGACGAATAACACACCACTCTCATGCAAATGAACCATGAAATGTAACATTTTCAACTTATCACTGTCTGATACTGTGGAAATGAGAAAATAAAAATATACCTTTCACATTTCACTTTTGAAAGCCCGGTTACGAATGGTTAGTATGTGTTAACCCTTTCATGCACTTTCCCAAAGAAGTCCAACATGGTGGAATTTTTGTACGCATTCGCGTCTTAATCGTGATTATCGCTGCATTTTCGTGCCAAAAAAACACAGGTGTCCAAAAACATATATAGCTGGATTTTCTTATGACTTTACCTCAACAGTACAATTTATTAGCAAACCCTCACTAGGAAGATAAACCCTTATTAATCAATAATGAGTACAAATATATTTATTTTTTAAAAAGACAGAACTCCCTCTTTAACACCCTTCTCCAAATACACTCTGAGCATAGTCGCTAGAACCAGTAGGCCACAAGTTCGCAGAACATTCTAAAAGGAACATACTAGTTACAAAGTGAGCTGTAGCAGATGTGGTTTACTGTCAGACTGAAAAGCATATTCAAGACTGTATTACTTTATTTTTTATTTTTACCAGACCAAACCATAGACCACCTTACTAATCCTTTCAAGACACAACTTAATTTTATTCACTAGCGCAATCACAGAATCCAGTCAAATATTTTTTTTTTTAAATTGAAGCACACTTCATTTTAACTGCTTTCCATTTTCAAAACTACCTCATTCATCCCAGAATTCACCTACTGCTGCTTCACTTCAAAATGGTTAAAGTGTGGCTTGTGGGCCACAGCTATGTCTTTTTGGTTAGGTAGGGTACTAGAAAGAGCAGTATTAACCAAGACTTGGGTTTGGCTAATGTGGACATGAATTGAATTGGCCAGAGAGGGTTAAAGTGGCATCAACTGCTACCTTTGGTTCAAAGCATTATGGATTGCCAACCTCCTCACTTCATCATTGTGCACTTTGGTGGAAATGACCTAGGCACACTGACTGAGGTAGGACTAGAATTTCTAATAAAGGATACCTTTGCACAACTGATGTCACTTTTTCCTCACACTGTGTTGGTGTACTCCAACATATGCTAAAGGCAGATATGGAAGTGGTCAAATCAATTCTGTCCACAGATTTAGAAAGCCAGGAAACATGTTAATAAAACTGTTTCTAGATTTCTCAGAGACCATAACATGGGTTGCATCTACAACAACAACCTGCACTTTGACATGGATAATATCTTCAGAAGTGATGGAATGCACTTCACAGACGAAGGCAAAAGGGTGTTTCATCCCAACCTTAAACTATACATCTGGTATTACATGTAGCGGTAAGAAACTCACAACGAAAACACAAAGGGGGTCATTTTAAGTTTGGCAGATGGAAAGCTCTGCCCAAGTTTCTGCCTACTGGCCTGGCAGGAAACGGGCTACAACATTCCCTCTGGCTCATAAGTGAGCCAGTGGCAATGCTGCAGTGAGCAGGGTGCACCAGCGCCCTCACATTGCTCACTGTCTGTCTGTGGCCCCCTCTGCCAGCCTTTTCATGGAAGTGTTACCGTCATGAAAAGGCTAGCGGAGAATGAGGTTGTAATCCCAAGGACAGTGCTGCTTGCTGCCCTGGCAGATTATGATCTCCGCCACAATGCTGGTGGAGATGGCGGTTCCCTGGCGGGTCGACCACCAGGGTTGTTGTGTGGTGGTCGGACTCCCACCTCAAGTGTGGCTATCGTAAGACTGCCACACTCATAATCAGGCCAAAAGACTCTTTTCAGGGCCACCCTTTTGCCCAATTTTTTGTTCCATTTAAAAACAATGTCACAATCTTCGCTACATAGTTGTGACTGTGCAGAACAAAAACAGGCATTTAATAGAGACCAGCTCAGTCAAAATCCATAACTATATACACATAAGAAATTCTTTACATCACACTATGGACATCACTTCCTAAATTACTTTATAAACACATCTATGACTCTCTGAGTGTGCCTGTGACTACGTTTGTGAGAATTAGAGTGTGTCTGTGAGTGGGTGCATCACTATAGAACTGGCACTGTGATTTAGGTGCATGACTGTCTTAGCAGGTCTATGAATGTGTGTCACAGTCCTAATGGGTCTGTGAGTGCATGCATAAGGGTCTGAATGGGTGTGTGACTAGATGTGTGAGGATCTGAATGGGTCTGTGGGTAGGTATGTGAGGGTCTGAGTGGGTTTGTGAGTGGGTGTGTCAATGTCTGAGTAGATCTGTCACTGGGTGAGTGATGGTGTGAGACGGTTTGTGACTGGGTGTGCCAGTGTCTGAGTGGATCTGTTATTTGGTGTTTGAGTGCCTGAGTGGGTTTGTGAGTGGGTGCATGAGCTTATGAGTGGGTCTGTCAGTGGGTGCATCAGAGTCTGAGTGGGTCTGTGAGTGGGTGCATGAGTGTCTGAGTGGGTCTGTCAGATGGTTTATGAGTGTCTGAATGGATCTGTCAGTGGGTGCTTGAGTGTGTGAAATAATCTGTGAGTGGGTGTGTCACAGTCTGAGTGGGTCTGTGATTGGGTGCATTAGTGTCTGAGTGGGTCTGTGAGTGGGGGCGTCAGTATCTGAGTGGATCTATAAGTGAGTACATGAGGGTCTGAGTAGGTTTGTGAGTGGGTGCATGAGGGTCTGACTGGGTATGTGAGTGGGTACGTAAGTTTCTAAGCTCAACTATGGGAGAATGAATTAGTTCATAAATTACTTAATTTTTTTTTGTTGTTGCTGATTTTCATAAATACATCACAACACTACATGGGGGCTGCACTGAGCACTACAATGTATTCACAAATATGAGGCATAGAAAAATATTTTAAGGGCCTAATTTTACTCTCAAAGACCACTATATTAAATCCCAGAGGTCAGGGTACCTCCACCTTTATCCCTTATTCCACTTTTCATTTTTTTCATCCCGGGGACCATGTCCCATTACCTAAATGGTGGCTTGAGCTTTCTGGTCAGGTTGCAACCAGCCGATTGCCACTAGGTAGTTATAGTTAGGACCTATGCCCTCATTATGAGTGTGGTGGTCTTAAGACCGCCACACTCGCTGTGATGGTCAGACCGCCACCAAAGTAGCCACTTTTAGGCCGGCCGATGGCCTGGCGGTGCCACCAGTCTTAATTGGGGGATTACAACCTCCATGTCTGCCAGCTTTTGCATGGTGGTTCCACCGCCATGCAAAGGCTGGTGGTGATGGGGTGCCGGGGGCTCATGGGGGCCCCTGCAGTGCCCATGCACCAGGCATGGGCAGTGCAGGGGCCCTATGGACAGCCTCATTGCGCTTTTTACTATCTGAATTGCAGGCAGTGAAAAGCGCAATGGGTGCTGTCGCACCCGATGCACTGCAACATTGCTGCCGGCTCGATTACGAGTCAGCATCAATGTTGTGATGCGTTTCCCACTGGCCCAGTGGGAAACTCATAATAGGGCCAGGGGAGTGGAAAACTGCAGTGAAGAGTTTCCGGACCAAAGAGTTTGGCGTGCAGTGCAGGGGCCCCTATGGACAGCCTCATTGCGCTTTTTACTGTCTGAACTGAAGGCAGTGAAAAGCGCAATGGGTGCTGTCGCACCCGATGCACTGCAACATTGCTGCCGGCTCGATTATGAGCCAGTGTCAATGTTGTGATGTGTTTCCCACTGGGCCAGTGGGAAACTCATAATAGGGCCAGGGGAGTGGAAAACTGGAGTGGAGGTTTTCTGGCCCAAAGAGTTTGGTGTGCGGACTCGGCTGCCCACTAAACTCATAATGAGCCCCCTAGTCTCTATATAAAAAAGCATCTATTTACTTGCCTATATCTTTTGGCGCCACTAGACCAATCTTCACAAAACTTTCCTAAACTATTTGCCAGTCACGTCAGATGCTGTCTCGAACATTTCAGTGTGATCTGTCAAGGGGGGGCTGAGAAAAAAGGGGAGCCCATAGGGATTTTGAACAGCGATAGCGCTGAAACTACTTGATGGAATCACACCAAATTTGGCAGAAAGGTAGGTCCTGGTCCAGAGGAAAATCCTTTTTTGTTTTATTGCAAATCCATTCAGTAATCTTTGAAAAATTAAGGGGAAAACAAATTTGTATATCTAGGGATGTGAAAGATTCACGACCCATCCTGATCTCGTACTGAGATCTGATTGGCTAATAGCACTTCAACAAGGAAGACATTAAAGTGTTGTCAGCCATGTTGGGACTCGGCTTCAGTCAACTCCTAGAAAAAAAGTAACAAAAATGAAGAAAAGGGGCCAGGGTATGAACACCCTGACCTTTTAGCTCTGGTGGTGGGATCCCAGCCCTTCCTCCCGCACCGGGGACCACCACCTCCCCAGGGCTTCAATAGTATTTAGTGCAGGGGTCACATGGCCCCCCCGTTGCTGTCCCAGAGAGCACCACCTCCCCAGGGCATAGATAAAAAATAGTGAAGGGGGTCCCATTCAGACATCCTTAGCCCCGGGGATCACCACCTCCCCAGGGCTATGATTTTTGGAGAGGGGCTGCTGGACTCCCATCATGGAGCCATAGATGGCCCTGGGGACTCTTACCCACCAGGGCCAGTTCTGGCTATGTCCCAAGGTGCCTACCCCTGGGACATAGCTGTTCACTGTGGACTGGCTCTGAAGCTGTAGCCACGTCATTGCAAACACTTTGGTTTTTGACAGCGGGATCTGTCAAACAGAGCCCGCTGTGAAAACCCAAGGCTTTCATCTCTGTCACCTGCACGCGTGCAGGGAACAGAGATGAAATGCTTCAGCAAGCAGGGAGCTGCTGTTACAAGCAACTCCCTGCTTGCTGAAGCAATGGTAACGTGAGGTAAGTCTTGAGGCTTACGTCGCGGTGCCAGACAGCCGTAAAGGGCTTGTTATACATAAAAAATTTATGAACATTTTTTTTTTTTAAATGGTCTCCCCTGTGGTTCCAGATAGCCCATAAAGGGCTAAAGAAAAAAAATTCCCCCAAATAAAGAAGCAAATAGCTCAATGTGAAGGCCACAGACCAGCTGGACTTTTTTCCCTCTTTTTTTTACTGAAAATCTTTAAGGCTCATACTGAAAGGTAATATTGCTCTTTTTAAATGATAAATAAATTTTCCTTTTTAATTTGTCGAAAAATATCTCATTCTATGTATGTCATATATCAAAGCCTAAAAAATCTCTATCTCTGCTATCTCTGTGCCTTTCTCTCTCTCTCTCTATCTCTTTCAATCTTTCTTTCACTCACACACCCACTCAGACACTCATGCACCCACTCATAGACCTACTCAGCCCCTCATGCACCCACTCACAGCCTCAGACAAACCCTCATGCACCCACTCACAGACCCACTCAGACTGTCAAACACTCACTCACAGACCCACTGACACCCTCCTACACCCACTCACAGTCCCACACACACAATGATGCACCCATGAAAACACTGAAACACACACTCCTAAATGCAGAGAGACAATCTGTCAGTCACTCCCACCCCGATACACCCTCTCACACCTATTCTCACACCGAGAGAGGCTGCAGCCACCTCCTGCTGCGTACCGCCAAAGGGCCTTGCACAGCATAGGATTGGGTGGTTGGGGGGGTTGGCCCCAGGGTCTAGCTGCAGGCCAGGTCTTGCGGGCAACCTCCCCTGTGCATGGGTGAAGGCTGTGCATGGTGCAAGGTTGGGTGTTTATAGGGGATTGGCCTCAGGGCCTGGCCACGTTGGTTGGATACGTACAGTGATGAAATTTACTATACGTTAAAAAACCATAACAATTCACTGAAAAAAATCAAAGGTTACAGGGACGTTATAGTTAGGAAATAGAATTAAAACAACACAGAAATTCACTTAAGAAATCAAAGGTTACAGTGATGTTATAGTTAGGCTCACATTTTAAATGTACTAAACCATAGAAATTCACCAGTTACACTTAGAGTTACCTCAAGTAACTATAATTCGTGCCCTACGATAACTATAACTCGTGCCTCGCCATGCACTGTCAATTACCTCACAAATGATGGAATGCATGACATCTTTGATAACATCATTGAAAATATCAATGTGATATTTGCAGTAAAATTGTTGATTAAAAAACTGTGCATGGCGGGGGCATGAGTTATACTTACCTTAGGGCACAAGATATAGTTACTTGAGGTAACTGTAACTATAACTGGTGAAGTTCCCTGGTTTTGTGCATTTAAATTGTGAGTATGAATTGTACATATTTTGTTGATGTAATATATCTTTATTTAGTTTAAATATATGTGTAAATTATTTTGCATTTATTTGAAGCAATTGTTTTGTGTGCTATATGTTTTTTACATTTTCATTATTGATTTTTGAATTATTATGGTGATAATATTGGAATTGATATTGTGTGATCTGATATTTTGACATATTAAATGTTTATTTAAAGGTTATAATGATTTTGTTTCCAATAATTCTGTTTTTGATATAGATACAAATTGACATATTTACAAAATATTTGTGGTTTTACTAGTTAAATATAGGAAGCCAATAATTTGTTATTGATTTTTAATTTCCAATATTTTAGTGTTTGGTTATTGTTAGCATCAATATTATGTCAGTGATCCCTTTATAATCAATGACTCCTCAGCCAGCTCTTTTTGTGTCTTCCTGATGCAAGGAAGTATGTTCAAAGTGGCCATTATTATTAACACTATTATACATACGTTCATGCAATCCCTGTATAAAACACACATTTATAATTCCCTTTTTATGGTCCAATGTGACATTTGTAGTCACCTGTTACAAACGTATGATGCATCTGCCCAAATGTAGTTATCACAGTTCAGTTATGATGTCATAAAGCCTCATGCTAGTCCAGCAGCAAAGGAGAAAGGAAGGCCACAGAGCATAATTGCAGATCAGTTAAAATAAGGAAAATGAGAACTGGCTTTTTCCAACATGAATCAGTTAAATGTAGACATTTATTTCAATATCAGTTTTTTCATGGTATAGGTAATTACAGGGAAGACACAATCTCTGCAAATTTCTACACAACGTGAGATATAACAGTTTTTAAAAAAAGGTTTAAATTATTCTATTCTGATATATTTTTGCAAAATTAGTAACTGCTTTTGCTATGTTTAATTTATCAGTACAGATTCTGCATTTACTCTTCTGCAATGAACATGAAAGAGCAAGGATATAAGTGTTTTTGAGAAGAGTGATGGTGTGACCAAGTATTGTAAGCTAATAAAATACTCTCTGCCATACATTAAATTGATATTGCAAGTCACTTCAGCATTCTATGAGTTTACCAGTGAGCTGAGCGTTCTGCTTTGTTCATCTATCCAGTCATAGAACTGCTTGGTGGCTTGCAATATCTTTTTACTGTACAGTAGAAGGAATGTTATCCCATTTGTACATTGAAACTCATCTGAATATAGTTTGTTTTAATAATCAATAGCAGAATGTATGTTAGAACATTTAAAAATGCAGCTAAAGTCAGAGTACATTGCAATATTTCTAAGTGAAAATATTTTTAGAGACATTTTTAAAAACACTGCAAGTGAAAAGGGATTTCAAAGAGATTTCCAGCCATGAGGAAAATATATCAAAAACAGAAATTCAAGGAGTTCATGCTTCATTGTACATAATCCTATGCACCATACAAGGCCACAAAATGTGTTCACAAGTTCCAGAAAGCGGTGTACTGCATTGAGAATAAGGTTTATTCTTTTACAACTTTTTCCATTTGATGTATACAACAAAACCAAGCACAAACTGTAACTCAAAGTTTTCGTTACTATGGAATACTAATATGATAAAAATGACCATTTTATAAATGTTTTTGTCTAGTGAAGTCCATCCTATTTATCACTGAAGTGATTTCAGACAAGGTACCGTCCGATTGTTCACTTTATCTGAAATTATAATAAACTAAATGAATTGACATAAACTGTTAATATGGGCTTTTACAAATTTCTCATTTTGTTACAATTCTGTTTTTCCAATATTTATATGTTACTTGTTGTCATGGAGGCACAAGACAGAAGCATGGTGTGTTACTACATAGCTATTGGTTACATTTAAAACTGAAAATGTTATCAAATATTATGGCCCTCATTACAACCCTGGCGGTAAATGCCGCTTACCGCCACGCAGAAGACCGCCAACATACCGCTGCGGCCGTGGAGTTCCGCTACAGGTATTACGACCCACAGCTCGGAATCCGCAATAATACAGACACCCACAGAAGTCCGCCACACCAGGTCAGTGATAAACTGGCGTTAACAAAACCGACACCGTCATGCCAACAGAAATACGCCCACACTATCACGACCCACGATTCAACTCAGCGGTCTTTCAACCGCGGTATTCCATTGGCGGTACACACAGCTGCGCTCAAAATACACACACATATACAAAACACAACCACATTGGACAAATCGAAATACACACACCTGATACACATATACACACCACACCCACACCCCCAATCCAATATAAAGCACACATCCACATCAACCACAAACCCTTACTACCTGAAATTTGAAACCACGCCAGAGAGAGACACCACCATAAACAACACCAGCATCCACAGACACACAACACCATCACTTACACAACATCCACGCACCTCAAACAACACACACCAACACATCCCCTCACACATCACAACACACACCACCTCACACATCACCCACACCACATCATGTCACCTCAACAACACCCCAGGTTCTCTGAGGAGGAGCTCAGGGTCATGGTGGAGGAAATCGTCCAGGTAGAGCCACAGCTATTCAGATCACAGGTGCTGCACACCCCCATTGCTAGGAAGATGGAGCTTTGGTGAAGAATTGTCGACAGGGTCAACGCAGTGGTACAGCATCCAAGAACTAGGGATGACATCAGGAAGAGGTGGAATGACCTACGAGGGAAGGTGCGTTCAGTGGTCTCCAGACACCAGATTGCTGTACAGAGGACTGGCGGTGGACCCCCACCTCCTCCCCCACAACTAAGAACATGGGAGGAGCAAGTCTTGGCAATACTGCATCCTGAGGGCCTCGCAGGAGTAGCAGGAGGACTGGACTCTGGTAAGTCAAATCTTTGCTACCTTATCCCCACTATCACAACCCGCCCATCCCAATACCAAGCCCTGCATGCAACACCAAAGCATGGACACCCATCACCAAAGCATGTCCACTACAGATACCTACACAGACCCCAAACCAAATATCACACAAGGACCAAGCCAAGAATGCAAGCACTGGGGAACAGGGTCACTCACCCATTGCACATGATGGCACACACAGATGAAATAATCATACCTTTACACCCCTGCAGGACCCATACCCAATGTCACCAGGCAGGAGGTACCAGACATATCCACTCCCCCCACAGAAGAGACCCACAGTGATGACAGCAGCTCTGCACAACTGGATCAAGATGACCAGCCTGGCCCATCTGGGACCTTGTGACAGTCGGTTCCCCTGACACTGGCACAAGCCACCACAGAGCCTCCCCCATCAGGAAACACCACCACAGCACCCACGCAGCGGGCCCATACCTCTGACCCCAGGACACGTCAAGCAGCAGTGTGTCCACCACTACAGGGAACCCAGGCAAACCCACCAACCCAAGAAAATCACGGACCTGGGACAGTGGCAGTGGGCACACGGTTCAGGGGACAGAGGCTCAGGAAAACAGGGAAGCTGGGAGGACTGCAGTGCGACAGGGGGAGGACAGGCCCAGGGAACCCACTCTCCACAAGGCACTCTCCAACATCATGGGAGCTTACCATCATTCCCAGGAGACGATGGCAACAGTACTGGCCAAGTTTCAGGAGAACCAACGGCTGCAGGAGGAACACTATCTGGGGATCAGGAAGGACCTGAAGTCCATTAACAACACCCTGCTCACCATTGCAGGGGTGCTGCTAGACCTTGTCAACACCACGAGGGACACTGTGGTGCACCAAGGGGCCCCTGACACTAGCCTGGACGATGAACAGCCCTCCACCTCCGCCAGCGCTAATGGACAGGAGTCACTGCCACTGGAACACGACACCAGCACCCCACCCCCTGCAGATGGAGAACCACCCCGCAAACGGTCCATGAGATCCAGGAACAAGACAGAGAACATTGCCAAGACCCCCACCAGGAAATGAGACCCCCGTGAATGTCACCCTTCTGTCCCACTTTGTCACCCTGTCCATCCTTCAACTGCCATTGCTCCACTTCCTATGCCCCTTTGGACAATGCACCTGTGAAAAAAATAGACTGGACTCTGCCATGGACATTCCTCCACCATCCCCCCTGCCTATTTTACAACTCCCTCCACTTATTTGCACAGAAATAAACACACTTCAATCAGAAAACAATCTGGAGTCAGTCCGTGCTTTCACAAACGTGTAATTGCAATAACCATGGAATGTAGCAATGTCAATTTACTTGTGCACATACCGATGTGACACAGCTGGAGGCCTGGAGGAAATATAGCAGAGGGCACAAAGTGGGACCCACATCTGTGAAATGGAAAGGCAAAGTGACAAGTCAGTGTCCATACATTGAGTGAAAATGACAGACTTATGCTAGCTCCAATACGAGTGTGAGATATGGGAGGCAGTGACATCTTCTTACCTGTGTCTTACTGGAAGTATTGCATGATTATGTTGTTTCTGTTGGCGATATCCTCTTCTTCTGCCTCCTCTTCTTCACTGTCCACAGGCTCCACAGCTGCCACAAGACCACCAGCTGGACGATCCTCCTGCAGAAAAGGCACCTGGCGTCGCAAAGCCAGGTTGTGCAGCATACAGCAGGCCACGATGATCTGGCTCACCTTCTTTGGTGAGTAGTAGAGAGAACCACCTGTCATATGGAGGCACCGGAATCTGGCCTTCAGGAGGCCGAAGGTTCGTTCTATCATCCTCCTAGTTCGCCTATGTGCCTCATTGTAGCGTTCCTCTGCCCTTGTCCTGTGATTCCTCACTGACAGGTTGGGGGAACAAGAGTCACCTGCAAATATCGAGGGACAACTGTTAGACACACACTAACCCTTAGGGACAACCCCATGCCCAGACACCTATTCACACTGTATAGGGTCCTTGTTCTCACCTATTAGCCACACACGGTGCCTCTGGAGTGCCCCATCACATAAGGGATGCTGCTACTCCTCAAAATGTAAGCATCATGCACTGAGCCAAGAAACTTGGCATTCACATGGGATATATACTCGTCTGCCAAACACACCATCTGCACATTCATCAAATGGTGGCTCTTCCGGTTTCTGTACACCTGTTCACTCCTGCGGGGGGAAAAATGTCACGTGTCCCATCAATGGCACCAATGATGCTGGGGATTTGTCCCAGAGCATAGAAGTCACCTTTCACTGTGGGCAAATCCTCCACCTGAGGGAACATGATGTAGCTGCGCATGTGTTTCAGCAGGGCAGACAACACTCTGGACAATACGTTAGAGAACATTGGCTGGGATATCCCTGATGCAATGGCCACTGTTGTTTGAAACGAACCACTTGCCAGGAAATGGAGTACTGACAGGACCTGCACTAGAGGGGGTATCTCTGTGGGATGGCGGATAGCTGACATCAGGTCTGGCTCCAACTGGGCATACAGTTTCTGGATTGTTGCACGATCAAGTCTGTAGGTGTCAATGTGTCTCTCTTCCATTGTCGACAGGTCCACCAGCGGTCTGTACACTGGAGGATGCCGTCATCTCATCACCTGCCCCAGCGGACGTGCTCTGTGGATGAGAACAGCGAGCAGACAGTCATCCAGCACTGAGGTATCACAAAATGTAATTTGCACACATTTATTAATCCACTGTGCCTGCAACTGTGTGTATTCAAGGCCTACATTGGTGTGACGCAGTTATTATTAATGCCATGTGGCACCCTGAAATGGCAGCTGCCTGACCTGTAAGGTGGGACAAGGGGATATGAGGTAACTGCGCTGGCTTTCAACACCATCGCGGTGAGCTGTCGAAGACCGCAGCGCAATTCTGCATTGGTTAACATTGGGCCCTATGAGTCTGAGGAGCCAATAACGATGTCCGCCAGAGGTGACGGTACGCACCGCCGCGGACATGACTGCCATTTTCTGTCTGTAGACTCACTTGATACCTGACCTTCAACAGGAGAGGACCTACATGCAAGTGCTGCTGTGACCTGTGTTTGGAAGCGACGATGGCTACAGTGTCTGGGGAAAGGGCCCCTGCCTTCACTTCGGAGGAGTTGGAGAAACTAGTGGATGGGTTCCTCCCCCAGTACACACAACTGTACGGTCCTCCAGACAAACAGGTGAGTACACTGTGAGCATGCTGCATGGGCAATGCCTGTTTTGAGTGGTGTGGATGGAAGATACATGGGGGGTGGGGATGAGGCCTGCATGTGCGGACAGTGAGTGTATGTGATTCAGGGCAAGGGTGGGAACGGGGACCAATGAGTATGACGGTCCGGACGGGTAAAGAATTTCCTTTCCCCCTGTACTATTCCTCTATGTCAGTGCCCACCAGAAGAAGGCTATTTGTCGAGCCATCGCCAAGGATGTCTGGACTCTGGGGGTCCACCACAGACGGAGCACCCACTGCCGTAAAAGATGGGAGGACCTGTGACACTGGAGCAAGAAGACGGCGGAGGCCCAGCTGGGGCTGGCCTCCCAACGTGGGAGGGGTGCCCGTCGCACCATGAACCCCCTAATGTTCCGGATCCTGGCGGTGGAGTATCTGGAGTTGGATGGGCGCTTGAGAGCCATCACAGTAGCCACAAGGGGGAGAGTACACTCTTATTCAGCTGACTCTGCGCGCATTACAAGGTGTCTGGGTGGGGGAGGTGGGCAGTGGGTTCCCCTAGGCCAGGGCGATCTTGGTAGGCAAGCTCCCTTGTGAGGCAGGCTATGTGGCACCCCAACCCCACTAGTGGTTTGATCTACACCTATTTAGGCTCCTGTGACTTACAGGTGTGCAGCAATCGGGCTTAGGCCTTGTACCCCATGGGCATGTGATTCATCTAGGAACTATAAGTGCACAGCGTAGTGCAGAGGGCTGCTGTGTCTGTTGTGTCCACCAACGGTAGTGGTGTTGCATGCACTGAACATGTCTTTCTCCTGTCTCCCCCCCTTTTTGTGGTCTTCCTGTTCTTGTGTCCAATAGCATCATCAGGCGGAGGAGCATTGCCACCGGAGCAGGAGGGAGCTGCATCCCACTTGGCCCTGGAGGGTGAAGCAACGGAGTCTGAAGCCACCAGTGGGACAGAGGGCAAGGGGAGCTCCACGGCAGGGACAGGAGCAGAGACCAGCGACAGTGACTCCTCTTCTGATGGGAGATCCCTTGCGGTGGTGGGCCCCTCTGTGCCCACTGCATCAACACGTATAGCTGCCGCCCCCCTACCAGCCCCTCAGCGTGTCTCGTGCTCGCTCACCCAGGAGGGTGGGCATCTCCTTTGCCCCAGGCACCTCAGGCACTGCCCCAGTCAGCCCTGCTGACCTCAGTGAGGAGGCTATTGACCTCCTGAGATCCCTCTCTGTTGGGCAGTCTACCATTCTGAATGCCATCCAGGGTGTTGAGAGGCATTTGCAACAAACAAATGCATACTTGGAGGGCATTCATTCTGGCCAGGCAGCCCAACAGAGAGCATTTCAGGCTCTGGCCTCAGCACTGATGGCAGCCATTGTCCCTGTGTCCTGCCTTCTCCCTCCAACTTTCTCCACCCAAACCCAATCCCCTGTACCTCAGCCTATCCCAAGCACACCATCAGACCAGCATGCACACACATCAACACACAAGAGTGGCTCAGGCAAACATAAGCACCACACATCCCACAGGCACTCACACAAGCATCATACCCATGCACACATACCAACATCCACTTCCTCCACTGTGTCCCCCTCCTCCATGTCTCCCTCCTCCCTCCCAGTCTCGTCTCCACTCACACCTGCATGCACTACATCCTCAGCCACTACCTTCATCACCAGCACGCCCATCACCACACACCGCTCACGTGCACTCACCACCCCCTACTACCATTCACACATCCCCAGTGTCCTCTCCCAGTGTGTCAGTGAGCCCTCCTCCCAAAGTACACAAAAGCAGGCATACACCCACCCAGCAGCCATCCACCTCACGATAGCCTCCAGCCCATGCACCCTCACTCAAATTCAGCAGACGTACACCTCCTATAACCACTACCTATTCCTCCACTCCAAACCCCGTCCATCTACCCATCCCAGTGTGTCAAAAAAACTTTTCCTGTCAAACCTTGACCTCTTCCCTTCACCTCCTCACCGTCCTTCCCCTAGGGCCATGCTTTCTAGGTCCAAGCCCAGCACCTCAGCCACCACATCCTCAGGCACAGTGGTGCCAGCAACTGCGGGGTCATGGAGTGCACCAACCATCAGGGCTGCCAGTGTGCCACGGAGCGAGGGCAAGGATATTCGGCCACCTGCCAAGGTTAAAAAGGTGCCCACATCCCGGAGGGAGAAGCCAAAAACACCTGCCACCATGGGACAGCGAAAATGAAAGGGGATAGTGGCAAGACAACTGTGCCACCATCAAAGGTGGGGAAGAGCAAAAAACTGAAGGGCAGGTCAGGAGAGGGCATGGTGGCACCTACTGAGGGACCAGTTTCACACCTTCTGTCCACGTCCACTCCAACCTGTACGGCGGCGAACACCGCCACCTGTAACGCCACTATCACCGCCATCTGCACCGTCACCTGCCCCGCTACCTGCACCTCTACCTGCACCGCCTCTGGCATGTCTACAGTCGCTGCAACAGTCCCCAGCCTCTTCCCCGGTGGGCCGCCATCCGAGGCTGCAGGAGACATCCTGCTTTCTCACTCAGCTGGTGCTGACACATGCTCCGCTGCCACAGACCCCACAGCCAGCATCGCTGCCACAGACCCCGCAGCCAGCACCGCCACAACTGACACCGCCGCAAGCACCGCCACAACTGACACCGCCGCAAGCACCGCCACGAATTACACCGCCGCAAGCACTGCCAGCGGCCCCGCGACGTCCTCGGACAGTGGCACCACCGCTGACATGCCTACCATCCCCAGTGGTCTGTCGTCCAAGGCTGGTGGTGAGTTCAAGGACCCTGGGCAGCTTCCATGAAGCATCACTGTCATCACAGTTGTTACCTGCATATGTAATGCGAAGCTGCAGCAGTGTGGGGTATGTCTCTGCCTCCATGGCGTATCATGCTACCTGTACCTTGGCAATCTTGTGGGACACACACCCAGGAGAGTGTATTGTACCGCCCACACTGCACGTGGAGCAATCTGGGCACAAAGCCACCTCCAGAACCAGTGGAGAATGACATCCACTACCTCAGTCCTTGGTAGGATGAAGCACTCTGGGCACAAAGCCCCCTCCAGAATCAGTGGAGAATGACATCCACTTAAGAGACTGTAGCTTTGCACTCCCGAAGATACAGCAGTGAGCAAACCACCCACTGGAAAGACTTGTGAGACTGTGGCTTTGCACTCCCCAGGATAGAGCAGTGGGCAAACCACCCACTGGAGGGACTTGAGAGACTGTGGCTTTGCACTCCCCAGGACCAAACTGTGGGCATGGAGCCCCCTCTTGGAGCAGTAGCATAGTGCGTTCATCAGGCTGAGGTGCCCCCCCTCCACCTCCCCCTGAGGTGCCTGTATATTTTTGATCTGATGCCCCTCCAGTGTTCTCTCCGTTTGGAGTCAGGTATCATGTGTGGGCCTCGCCGATGCATTTTGGGCCCAGTGGTCCACAGACAATGATTGGTGCACCATCCGGACTTGTGTATTTGGTGTACATAATTGTATATACTGGATTTTTTTATTTTGATAATGATATTTCACATGATTACATTCGTTCATATCATTTCCTTTTGTCCTTGCATTCTTCCAGGGGGTAGGGGGTTGTATATGTAATGTTGCTGCATTTATTTGTGTGTATGGTGTTGTGGGTGAGGTTGGGGGTGGGGGTGTTGCATGTATGTGTCACTCTCTTTTCCCTCCCCCCTCCCCTGTGTTGTAGGTGCAGTACTCACCGTGGTCGTTGCCGCCGTCGTTGGATCTCCTGATAGAGGAGAAGGAAGACCATCATCAGCAGTATCTGCAATTCGGGCTCTATGGCGTCCAGGTTCCTCGTGGGGTGTGGAGAGTTGAGTGTTTTCCCTTCTGTGTACTGTTTCCACCATGTTTTTGTTTGCACTGGTTCTGCACCGGAAAAGGTGGCGGATAGGCCTGTTGTGATAGGGTGGGCGGTACATTGTCTTCCGCCTGTCTGTTGGCGGTGTCCGCCGCGCTGTTTGCTTGTACCGCCGTGGAGGTTGGAGTATTTAAGTGGCTGTCTATGTTGGCGGTTTCCGCCGCCGTGTTAATCCCATTTGTTTCTCCTACGGCCTGTTTGCGGTATTACCACCGCTTAACACCGACCGCCAGGGTTGTAATGAGGGCCTATGATTTAAATTCTTTAGTGATCAATTTGTCAGTTGTGCCAGAGCGAGGATTTTTTGTATCTTAAACATTAAGTATAATCATCATATAACCCTCGCCATTAGTTGTATTAAAAAGAAGAATTGATATGGAGCTATCATTTACATTAGTTATCATAAACAGTGAAGACCAATAGGACTTCTCACTTTTAGAGATCACAGTAAAATAAAAATCTATTTAATTAATGATTCATAAGAGTGAAATGTGGCCCTAACTAAAAGCTCCATTTGAAACGTAGTACTGTCCTGTCTTTATTAGAAGTTACCATCTCAACAGAAGCTGACCTCATCCTATGATTAATTTCACTTCTGATTGGCAGTTTAATATCCTGAATGAAACAAATGTATTAAAATGTGTATCTTTGTATTTTATGTATAAAAGTGTCCCACAAAAAGAACAGATAGGGATAGTGGGCACCAGCAATAGCAGCAGAAGCAGCAAATATTGCACAAGCTCTTATCTCTCACACTCTCAGATTTAGATTCATTCTCTCTGCAAGACTCAGACAGGCTTTGATTTCTATCTAGATTATCCTCTATCTGAGTCAGTTACAGTATTCTCTATGAGGCCTGATAGCTTTTCTGAATAGGCTGCCTTTTAAAATTGTTCCTTTTTGCTAATTATGGCTAAAATGATTTAGTTCTACTGACTTAGAATACTAGAACAGGAATAGATTGCGGGACACACTTTATGCATTGTTCTATAAACTTTAGTTGACTAATAAAGAAAAATGTAAGACATGATGAATAAAACTAAAATCCAACTAAGAAACTCTCATTATTAACTCCAGAATGATTTAAAAATATTATAATCATTGTATTGCAGATTTTAATTTTCAGCACATACACAAGTTCCCCTTCTGGGTGTCTAAGTGTGGTGGAGTGTTTTATAGATGCAGGATTCTCTGCACTCTGAACAGGAACACGCAAAGAAATTGGAGTGAGTATAAAGGATTTATTAACAATCATTTCAGATCTATCTTTAGTTCTGTAAAGTTTGTCATCATTATTACAGATTCAAATTATCCAACAGTCAATGTTTCAAAATATTATGAAGTATTGCATTGGTAAGAATAACAAATAGAATGCAGAATATGCAGCACATGTCTTACATAAAGGAAATTCCCTAATCTAAATTAAAGAAGTTTGGGAGAGAATAGCAATATATTTTAAGCAAAGTCAGGTAAGGTGTCATCTTCAGAAATCCAAAGGAAGGTTTTTGATCACAGAATAGGAATGCAGAGGCATGAAGCCTTAGCACTCGGGCAGTGAGATTATCAGGACTAGAAGCATCTTCTCAGCGTGAAGTCAGCAGGCATCTCTAAGATCTGCCCTGCTCTATTCTAGGAACAAACAGTATTAAAATTTAACAAAACTCTAATTGCAACATTTCATCTCATCTTTACTTTCAAGAACCATTCATTCTCCCTTAAAGGCTGGGAACAGGTAAACTCCCCAGTTTCTTACTTCTTTCCAATAGTTCATACATGGCTATGTCCTTGATTTGGTACTTTGAACAGAATCTTGTGGTTTAGACAGCTCTACCCACCTGTTGCCTTTCCTAGCATCTTCCTGGTGTGAACCTTACTATCAGTTGTCTAATACATAGGGGGTCATTCTGACCCCGGCGGGCGGCGGTTGCCGCCCGCCTGGAGGGAACCGCCATTTGGCCGCCCCGCGGTCAAAAGACCGCTGGGGCCATTCCAACTTTCCCGCCGGCCCAGCGGGAAAGGGGCCTGCAACACTGAAGCCGGCTCCGAATGGAGCCGGCGGTGTTGCAGGTGTGCGACGGGTGCAGTTGCACCCATCGCGCTTTTCACTGTCTGCTACGCAGACAGTGAAAAGCATGCTGGGGCCCTGTTAGGGGGCCCATGCACTGCTCATGCCATTGGCATGGGCAGTGCAGGGGCCCCCAGGGGCCCCAGGACACCCGTTCCCGCCATCCTGTTCCTGGCGGTAAAGACCGCCAGAAACAGGCTGGTGGTAAGGGGGTCGGAATCCCCATGGCGGTGCTGCTTGCAGCGCCGCCATGGCGGATTCGCCCAGCCGGGGGAAATCCGGCGGGAAACCGCCGGACCCGGTTATCTGACCGCGGCTTTACCGCCGCGGTCAGAATGGGCAAGGAAGCACCGCCAGCCTGTTGGCGGTGCTTCTGTCACCCCGGGGGTCGGAATGAGGGCCGTAGTAATGAAACGCTTTCGCTGGATAGCTCGTTGTTTTTCCGAACGTGAACGCATATTTGGAATATAATGGAAGGTGATAGGGAGTTTGTTTTCCCGACTGGCTGACGCTTTCTCATTAATAGTTCACACAACTCGTCCGTTCTATGTGCTCACATGGTTTCACACGTAGTTTTTTTCATGACGGGAGCAGGTGGGCAAGGCGTGAGGTCGTGGTGGGGGCTGTGTGGCATTCGCAGACACTCCCTCCAGGCCCCTGTCTGCTTTCCGCCAGAACACACAATGTCTGCTTATCCCTTGATTTGACTGTTTTTGAAGGATTTTGGAGTTTTCACCGGTAATGCTTGCTAGGCCAATAGCTGTGTCGAATGACAGCACGACAGCGATGGAGTAACGAAACTGGAGCCCCCCCTGCACAGAACATGGAGCCCCCCCCTCCGCACTCAGGTGCTGTGCTGAGGGGCCCCAGGAGCTCGCCCCCCCCCTGTACTGCGGGGGCTGCGGGGGCCTTTGTTACGCCCCTGCACGAGGAGGTAAAAGCGACGGTATTACCTTCTTCGGCACAGCCCCCACAAATGTGAGCTGCTGCAATGGCAGGGTACCGATTACACCTATAAAACAAGCATTTGCAATGCAACGGGTCTCGCATTTCTCTGAGTTAGAGCTATTAGCAGTTAACTCCCAACCGGACTTTTGTTGCCTCATTAAATGGAGAAAAAACAAGCCCAATTGTGTTGCTAAACAAGTGAGATGGCGCTGAGAAAAAGTACTCCACAAACCGTATGGAAAACAGCAAGCCTGGTATGTTTTTAGTACATGGTCGCTGCGCACGAGGAGGGCTAACCATGGGAAAAGGCATGACGGATGCATTCCTCCCACTAATGAAAGCAAGCAGATTTTAAAAGCCAAGCCCACGAACCAATGAAAGACACTGACGTGAGATGGGCGGGGCTCCAAGCCCTTTTCTAACTACTACAGTGTCTCGCAAGCATAGGCATGCACAAGTGCATGCTACACGGGCTCGACCCTAAAAAGCATCTGACTGTCCCCTCCCATAATGGCAGCCATAGTACTTTCAATCGCATGACCTCTAAATGAGGGGTCAACCGTAATGACATCCTGTTCTTTTTTTCTCTATGTTCCTTGGGAGGATCTTACCTCTTTAAGAAAAGTAAGATAATAGTGGCATTTAAATGTTCTTGTAAGCACAGATCTAAGCAGATAGGCCTCCCCAGTAGATCTTTTCTGAGAAAATCTTGTTTATATGGGGTGACTCGAGGTGATTTACTTTTTTCGATCCAGGCCAAATATGTTTGAGTTTCAGACCTTGCTCCTCCAAAAGTCTGGTCAGGGGGAATGTGTTTTCCCATTATTGGGGAGGTCGTGGACAGCGCTGCCTGTTTTCAAAATGGTGCCCGTCCTGCAAGCCTTCATCAACCTTCGGGACCCCTGTTGCTAGGCAACAGTGGTGTAAGGGCAGCGCACTCTTCATAATTGGCCATCCACCTAGAAGCACCAGGTTAACGCAATCACCTCCACCTGTTTTCTCAACCTCCGTATGCTCCGCAAGATCTTCAAATGACTCCCTCACAAAACCAGACGTTCCGTCACTCAAGCCCTCATAACCAGCCAACTAGATTACAGCAACACACTCTACGCCTGACTCACCACTGCACTAACAAAAAACTGCAAATCATCCAGAAATTAGGCCCCATGCTCATCTTAGCCCTCCCAAAATGAGCGCACATTACCCCCACTTAAGAAACCTCTGAGACTCCACAAACACTGCCGATTCAAGCTCCTAATGTTAGCGTACAAATCCCCCACCTTGGACCAGCATGCCTCAAGCACCTCTTGGACTTTCCCCACCCCTCCAGACTCCTTCGTTGTGCATCACTTACCCTAAGGTCCTCTCCATGAATTTGCCACAATACTTAGGGTGGTCGCTCATTCACATACCTATCCCCAAAGGCCAGGTACAGCCCCCCTCCCTTAATGGCATCCCCCTCCATCCAGGAGTTGGGAAGAAATCTCAAGAGCTGTCTCTTTGACTGAATCAGATGCAACTACCACAGTGCCTGGATACCCTCACTTGTGATTAGTGCGCTGTATAAATACGTTGATTGATTTTATACCTTCTATTAATCGTCATTTGAGTGGAAGGGACATAGGCCCTCATTCTAACCGCGGCAGGCGGCGGTCGCCGCCCGCCTGGCTGGAACTGCCATATGGCCGCTCCGCTGTCGAAAGACCGCTGGGGCCATTCTGACTTTCCCGCTGGGCCGGCGGGTGCTAGCCAAAATAGTGCCCGCCGGCCCAGCGGGAAAGAGGCCTGCAACACTAAAGCCGGCTCCGAATGGAGCCGGCGGTGTTGCAGGTGTGCGACGGGTGCAGTTGCACCCGTCACGCTTTTCACTGTCAGCCCAGAGGCTGGGGGAGGCTACTTTACAGCCGCGGTCGGAATGGGCAATGAAGCACCGCCAGCCTGTTGGCGGTGCTTTAGTCGTCCGTAGCCCTGGCGGTCTTGGACCGCCAGGGTCAGAATGACCCCCATAATGCCTATTCCTGTGCTAACAGAAGACTTCTGGAAAATTAGAGCATTTGCAATGGGAAGAGAGAATAAATCTTGTGCAAATGATCTGCATGGATATGTAAATAGGCCTATTAGCCCTAATATGAAATTAACATTCAAGATGGCATCAGTATATAAGAAAACGCAATTAATTACAAAATTGTTAACTCAAGTGTTTGCTTATAATGGCTAATTGTGATTACCTAAACCAAATGGTGCATTAACAGTATATACGTTATTTCAATTTGCTAAATTGCACTTTGTTAATGTGTGGTTATTTAGTAATTTTTGCTCTATCAGTTGACACAACATATGTATTAGTAACAATCTGTTATTATGCATAAGATTACACCTCCATAGCACAATCTCTAATGTCTGCAGAAAATATGTGGGTTAGGTGGGTTACACACACTGGCACACCTTACTGAGATTTTATGTTAATAAATTCAACGTGTAAACCTTTTAAGGAGGACTTTGTTGTCCAGTAGAAAATAATATAATATTCTATCTTAAAATGTGAATACATTCTCAAACCACTGTAGTTCTGGGGTTGGCACTCATAGGCCCTCATTACAACATTGGCGGTAAATGCTGCCTACCGCCGTGCTGACTGCTGCCAACATACCGAAACCACAGAGGTATACCGCTACGGGTATTATGACCCACACAGAGAAATCCGCCACTATATAGACACCCACACAAGTCCGCCAGACCAAAGGTCAGTGATAAACTGGCGGTACCAAAACCCACACCGTTATGCCAACAGGAATACGCCCACAGTATCAAGACCCACGAATCACTGCAGCAGTCTTTCAACCGTGGTAAACCATTGGCGGTACACACGTCCGCGCTCAAAATACACACACACTTACAAAACACCACCACATTGGATAATTCAAACTACACACACCTGACACACATACACACACTACACCCACACACCCAATCCAATACAAAACACACACCCACATTACCCACAAACCTTTACACAAAAAAAAGATTGGCAACAGAGAGAGACATCAGCCAGGAGCGCCCACTCAATCTGAGCCACAGAACACCATCACCCATACACCATCCAAGCACCTCACAGCACACACCCCAACACATCACCCCACACATCCTCACACATATCATTCACACCACATCCATGGCACCCCAAAGACAACCCAGGTTTTCAGAGGAGGAGCTAAGGGTCATGGTTGAGGAAATCATCCGGGTAGAGCCACAGCTATTTGGATCACAGGTGCAGCAGACGTCCATTGCTAGGAAGATGGAGCTATGGCAGGGAATCATGGACAGGGTCAACTCCGTGGGACAGCACCCCACAACAAGGGATGACATCAGGAAGACGTGGAATGACCTACGTGGGAAGGTGTGTTCCGTGGTTGCAAGACACCAGGTAGCTGTACAGAGTACTGGCGGTGGACCCCCACCACCTTCCCCACAACTAACAACATGGGAGGAGCAAGTCTTGGCGATCATGCATCCTGAGGGCCTCGCAGGAGTAGCAGGAGGACTGGACTCTGGTAAGTTAAATCTTTACTACTATATCCCCCACCCTACCTGTATGCCATCACAAATTCCTACCCTCACCCCCATTACTCCACTACCTCACATATATCCCACTATCACAACCCACCCATCCAAATACCAAGCCCTGCAGGCCACAACAATCCATGGACCCCCAACACAAACCTGCATGGACACCCATCACCACAGCAGGCCCATTAGAGAGCATCACCTAGCCCACAAAATCTCCATGCACACAAGGCAAAGCTGACAGGGCAATCACAACCATACAGGGAAACACATCCATGCACAAGATGGCACATGCAGATACACTAACACTGCATTTGCATCCCCACAGGAGCCCTACTCAGCGTCACCCGAGAGGAGGTGCCACCAACATATAGCCCCCCCAGAGGAGGCCCACAGTGATGACAGCAGCTCTGCACGCCTGGATCACGATGACCAACCTGGCCCATCAGGGACCTCAGGGACCTCTGGACAGTTGGCTACCCTGCCACAGTCCCATACCACCACAAAGCCTCCCCCCTCAGGAAACACCACCACAGCACCCACCCAGTGGGCCCATGCCACTGTCCCCAGGACACGTCAATCAGCAGTGTGTCCACCACTACAGGGACCCCAGGCAACCCCACAAACACAGGACGATCAGGGACCTGGGGTCAGTGGCAGTGGGCAAACGGTTCAGGGGACAGAGACACAGGACAACAGGGAAGCTGGGAGGACTGCTGTGTGACAGATGGAAGACAGGCCCAGGAACCCACAATCTAGGAGGCACTCACCAACATCCTGGGAGCATACCACCATTCCCAGGAGACCATGGGCCAGATACTGGCCAAGTTGCAGGAGACCCAGTACCTGGGGACCAGGGAGGACCTCAAACATATCTACCCTATCCTGGTCATCATTGCAGGGGTGCTGGCTGACATTGGCAACACCATGAGGGAGGCAGTGGAACACCACCGGGCCCCTGACACTAACCACACCGAAGAACAGCCCTCCACCTCCGCCGGTGCTAGTGGACAGGAGGCCCACCACAGGAACAACAGGCCACCAGCACCCCACCACCTGCAGAAAAACCACCCCACAAACAGTCCCTGCGATCCAGACAGAAGCCTGGAGAAAAGGCCCTTGGCGTCTCAAGGCCAGGTTGTGCAACATGCAGCATGCAACAATGATCTGGCACACCTTCTTGTGTGAGTAGTACAGGGATCCAACTGTCAGATGGAAGCACCAGAACCTGGTCTTCAGGAGGCCAAAGGTTCTTTCAATTATCCGTCTTGTTCGCCCATGTGCCTCATTGTAACATTCCTCTGCCCTTGTCTTGGCATTCCTCACTGGGGTCAGTAGCCAGGGGAGGTTGGGGTAACCAGTCACCTGAAAACATCGAGGGACAACTGTTAGACACACACTAACTCTTAGGGACAACCCCATACCCAGACACCAACATATACTGGGTGGGGACCTTGGGCTCACCTATTAGCCACACCCGGTGCCTCTGGAGTTGGCCCATCACATATGGGATGCTGCTATTTCTCAAGGTAAAGGCGTCATGCACAGAGCCAGGATACTTGGCATTCACATGGGAGATGTACTGGTCCACCAAACACACCATCTTCACATTCATGGAGTGATAGCTTTTTCTATTCCTGAATACCTGTGCATTTCTCCGGGGGTCGGACAAATGCTACATGTGTACCATCAATGGCACCAATGATGTTGGGGATATTTCCCAGGGCGTAAAAGTCAGCTTTCACTGTGACCAAATCCTCCACCTGTAGGAATACAATGTAGCTGCGCATGTGTTTAAGCAGGGCTCACAACCCTCTTGTCAACATGTTGGAGAACATTGACTGTAGTAGTACAAAATCTTTATTCGACTTTCAACAAGTCATAAAAGACATAACAGTCATAAAAGATCTCCAATTATGATGCATGCATACAATTCAATGATTAAAAAAAAAAAAAAAAGTCAAGGAGATGAGATAAAATAGTAAGAATAATAATAAAAAGATGTAAAAGCACACAACACAGAGTCAGTCTAATATATCAATAAATAAAAAAATAAAAACCTTATCAAAATGAGTTACAATTCAATCGCCTCCTCCATAGATTTCCTTATCTTTAATACAGAACATAAAAAATTAGCTAGGATTCCGCACATAAGAAGATAGTGACTGGAGACAGACATAGGCTGTGCGACACTGGGGGAGATTAATTGACCTTAGAAGCGGAACAACTAGACGCTTCCTCTGGTAGGCGTAGAAATTACAGAATAAAACCACATGAATTGTAGATTGAAGTGTTTTTGCATCAAAGGGACATAGTTTTAACACAGTGGACCAATCGTTCATATTTGGGAATGAGACTAGACGGTGGAATGTGTCTAGTCTAAATCTTGTGAGAACGTAACGGTGGCGAGGAAGTACCATGTTTGCCAAATACGGCTGCATATCCTCAGCCGTCAAAATTATTTGATTATAAATGACTGAGTTTTTTTTTTATTCCACCTCCCATCGTATGTCTTCTAGATAGTTTACTGGCAAGATACTCAGGTCCTTCCTGGATATCTTCTGCAAAGAGACTGGGTTTGTGTAGTAGTCTTGCTTGCCCATTTTTTCAAAAAAGGTCATGATGTGTTTTAACCATGGTACCCTTGATATGTATAACGATTTCGTACAGTCGGTCAGGATAGCCTTATTAAAACTGGTGTGTTCCGAAGTCCAGACTTTGTGCCATAGTAGTAGTGGCTGGATCTTTATCAAGTCTGTGATGTAGGGAACCCCGAGTTCCGAATGTGTGACATACGATGAGGTGCCTTTTGGTACCCTCAGCAAATGCCGTAGGAAGTCATTTTCCACTGTCTGCACTAAATCACAGTTTGTATGTCCCCAAATTCCAGCCCCGTACGTAACGGCCGGAATACACTTAGCTTTATAGATCTTTATCATGTTAGGTGGTGTAATCCCCCCAAGTCTTTTGGAGAAGAGTCAAAGTGCCATCGTTGTTTTGGTCAGGTGTACTCTCTTCATCTTCCTGCAGTTGGCCCAGGAACCCAGCTTATCAAATGTTATGCCCAGGTATGAAAAGGTTTGCATGATTTCGACCTTGCTATCTAGAAAGGTGGTGTTAGAAGTCTTGCCGCACTTCCTTCCGTAGTTCAGGATGAAGGTTTTAGAGCGATTGACAGTGAGTCCCAGCTGTGTCATGTATGTAATACAGGTTGTTAGAAGTTTCTGGAGAGCTATTGGTGTTCTGGCCATTAGTACTGCGTCGTCTGCGTAAAGTAATGCTGGGACAGGTTGCTTATCTATTTGTGGTACATCTTTACACCTAGTGGCCAATTCTTTGTCTAGATTGTTTATATACATTGAGAACAGAAACGGTGCGAGAACGCAGCCTTGGCGCACTCCTCTGTGTAGACCAAAGGGGCGAGTACATTCCCCTTTTAGGCCGTACCTCACTCTTGCTCTGCACCCTGTGTACATTTCACGAATAAATTGAATTAGGGCTGGTTCCACCCCCATGCTTTTTAAGATGTCCCACAATTTGTCATGGATTGACTGAGACATCCCTGATGCCATGGCCACTGTTGTTTGGAGGGAACCACTTGCCAGGAAATGGAGCCCTGACAGGACCTGCACTAGAGGGGGGACACCTGTGGGCTGGCGGATAGCTGACATCATGTCTGGCTCCAATTGGGCACACAGTTCATGGATTGTAGCCCAATCAAGTCTGTATGTTAGGATAATGTGCCTGTCCTCCATTATCGCAAGGTCCACCAGGGGTCTGTACACTGGAGGATGTCTCCATCTCATATTCATCCTCGGCGGTTGAAGCCTATGGAGGAAAACAGTGAGCAGAGGGTCATAATCACACATCTATTGCAATAATGATGCATTTCTACATTTACAGAATCAGTATGTGAATCCGAGAGTCAGTTGCTGTGCCAATGTCTGCTGTGACCCCCTGAAATGACGGCTGGCAATTGGAAATGAGGTAATCCCGTTGGTGTTGTGTGCCGTTAATGACCGCCGCGCAACATCACATTGGTTATCATTAGGCCCTTTGTGTTCTAGGAGCCAATGGCGATGTGCGATGTTGATGACGGTACGCACAGCCGCGGACGTGACAGCCATTTTCTATCTATTCATTCACTTGCTACCTGACCTTCAACAGGAGAGGACCTACACTGCAAGTGCTGCTGTGACCTGTGCCTGGAAGTGACAATGGCTCATGTGTCTGGGGAAAGGGCTCCGCCTTCACTGCGGAGGAGTTGAAGAGACTGGTGGATGGGTCCCTACCCCAGTACAGGTTACTCTACGGTCCTCCAGACAAACAGGTGAGTACACTGTGAGCATAATGCGTGGGCCATGAATGTATGGAGTGCTGTGTGTGTAAGCCACATGTAGAGGGGGGCTGGGGTGTCCTGCCCAGAGTGCTGCATGTATGGTAATCAATGTATGTGCATCAGGGGATGGGAGGGATATGGTGGGGCATCAGTGTGACAGTATGGGCGGTTAACTAATTCCCTTTTCTGCTATCTTTTTCCTTCAGGTCAGCTACCATCAGAAAAAGGATATTTGGCGTGCCATTGCCAAGGAGGTGCGGACCCTGGGGGTCTTTGATAGGCGGAGCACCCACTGCCGCAAACGGTGGGAGGACCTGCGCCACTGGGCAAGGAAGACAGCGGAGGCCCAGCTGGGGCTGGCCTCCCAATGAGGAAGGGGTGCCCGTCGTACCCTGACCCCCCTGATGTTCCGCATCCTGGTGGTGGCCTATCTGGAGTTGGATCGGCGCTTGAGGGCATCACAGCAGCCACAAGGGGGTGAGTATAAATTCAGATTAATTACTTTGCATGTGTTAAGGTTTTACCTGGGTGGGGATGTGGACTGGGGGTGCCCCTAGGCCAGGGCGAACATGACAGGATCGGTCCCTTGTTGGGCAGGCTCTGAAGCACTCCATCCCCAATAGTGTTAGTGGGCATCTACTACTGGTCAGAGCCCTGTTTGTTTCAGGTGTGCAGCTAATGGCGTTAGGCATTGTAACCCATGGGCTGGTGACTAGCATTGTAACTGGTAGTGCATGGCCTAGTGCATAGGGCGGTTCCCTGTGAGTTGTGCACACCAACGGTTGTGTTGTTGCTGGCATTGACCAAGTGACCTCTGTCTCCCCCCCTTTTTGTTTTGTCACCCTGTCCTTGTGTGCATTAGTATCATCTGGCGGAGGAGCAGAGGCGACGGCGACAGAGGTAGCTGTATCCCACATGGGCCTGGATGCCGAATCCACCAACGGTGAGGGCACCAGTGGGACGGAGAGCGAGGGGAGCATCACGACGGGCACAGGAAGGGACACTACAGACAGCGACTCCTCCTCTAATATGACACTCATTTGACTCAATTCCTTTTGTCTTTGCGTTCTTCCAGAGGGTTACGGGGTGTATGTGTAATGTTGATGCATGTATTTGTGTGTATGGTTTTTGGGGTGAGGGTGGGGGTGGCGGTGTTGCGTGTTGCGTGTGTGTTTTTCCTCCCCCCTCCACTGTGTACTAGGTGCAGTACTCACCGTGGTCATCGCTGCCGCCATTCGTACTCCTGGTAGATGAGAAGATACAACAACATGGGTAACACCTGTAGCTAGGGCTCCATGGTGTCCTGGTTCTTCGTTGAATGTCGAGAGGTGAGTGGTTTCCCTTCTGTGTACTGTTTCTGCTGTCCTTTTGATGGCATTGGTACTGCCCCGGAAAAGCTGGTGGATGGGCAGGTTGTAATGGGGTAGGTGGTACATTGTCTTCCGCCTGTCTATTGGAGGTTACCGCCGCGGTGTTTGTTGCTACCACCGTGGCATGTCAGAGTGTTAAAGTGGCTGTCTGTGTTGGCGGTTTCTGCCGTGGTTGTGATTCAATTTTTTTGACTGCCGGCCTGTTGGCGGTATTACCGCCGCTTTAACACCGACCTCTAGTGTTGTAATGAAGGCCATAGGCATGTGTTTTAGAGTGCCTCAGTCTTTAACAATTTGGGGATTCAGGGTCTGATTACAACCTTGGTGGATGGGATACTCTGTCACAAACATGACAGATATCCTTCCCACCATTTTACAAGTTCCATAGGGCATAATGGGTCATGTAATACAGCAGACAAGATATCCGCCATGTTTTGACAGAGTATCCCATTCGCCAAGGTTGTTATCCAAACCTTAGTGTTTTAGGAATGTCAAAGTACATTGTTAAAGCAAATGTCACATTCAAAGAGTTAGCAGCCAGTGGTTCCTACTGTAGCATCTTGGACAGCAGAAACAAAACCATCTTTTGATGAGTGGAAAAATGTGTTTCCTGGCAGAAAAACTTTGATGAACTCTAACGTTCATTTATTTCAGAAATTTTATTAAGAGAATAAATGACATCAAAACTCTAGATTGATTAGGTATACATTTATTAGGTAAAAATGATTTTATTTCTCTGCATGTTTTATGTCTTTGTTTTTATTTGTGTTATTGTGTCTTCTGCATATGACTAGAAAGAAAGAAAAATTGAGTATGGCATACAGGCTGCTTGTATAGTCATAACTTGCCCTTTTTAAATAAATTCCTTATTGAAAAGGAAATAATGAAGGCCAATTATCATACATGAACAGCAAATACTATTGTATTTAACATAAGGTTAAATATTAGTACAGTCTACACCTTCACCAACTCACAGTCAGCCCCAGTACACCGACTTTAAATCTTTCTCGCCAATCACAATAGTATCAAAAGGCAATCACTTGCTGCGAACCCCTCCACATATCTTTACAACGTTGGCCATTTGATCATTCATTTTGTAAATCGTTTTGTTCATATTTCGGCATATAAAACATTTCTTTTAGCCAAGAGTCATACATTAGTAAATATCTCAATATGCCTATTTTGCCACCGTAAGTGATGTTTCTAACCACCTCTGTAGCATAGGTGTGATTTTGGAAATCACTGTAGTGTTACGAAAAAATGCTGTTAGGATAGTCATAAATACTGTAATCTCCATTTCCTCTTTATGATATACCACACAGTCATCTGGTATTGTGCAAGTGTACCAAAATCCCATATTATATGACCTATGTCACAAATGTGTTGCTTACATATTCAGCACAGGGAGGTAGGGTTTACTTTAACTGATTGTAGTGTGAGAGATGACCAATGGGAAACTATATAGAATCTTAAAATAGCTCATCTTACACCTTGCTTCTCTCCAACATCTGGATGAAATCCACTGATTCCTTCTATGAACATTCAATAGATGACTATCATTGCCACCATTTTTTGAGATCCTTGGGTATGTGGTATGAGAATCAACAATAAATGATAATCCTTGGAAGGCTGAGCACCATAGCTTCGAAGACCCACAAATGTGCATGTATTTAGAAATGGACAATTGTAGTAGTTCTATCAGATTGTCCTAAGGATTGTGCGAGACAGTGAGTAATTGTGTGTATATGCACCTTTGGGTTGGTGGTAAAGCAAAGTCTTGACACAGCTCTGAAAATGATTAAAATAAGCCTTTCATTCACTATGTCAGTTAACATATTCATTCTTCAATCCTTCCACAAATCCCACAACAGTATAGAACTATCAATAACAATACCCACTTTTACCAAATGGATGTTTTGACATACATCCCTGTGCATCTTGTAAGCCCTGTGTCATGCATAACATAAAACCTGTACAATAGGTTTGAGTGCTAACCAACCATTGGGGCCTTTACATACAAATGATTAAATACCCCTAGTGTACACAATGCATACTTTTCAGTGCACACTTGGAGTGTGGTATACCTACAGTTAGGTAACACATATTCACTCTGTGACAATTGGTGTGCAAGACAGTAGGAAGTCATCAAAGACTACCTGATCAGGCTGAAGCATGAAGTTCAGATGATCTTATTCTCGTTTTTGAATCTCCTCTATCTACACGCTCACCCATATCGAGAATTGCATTTTCAACCATGCAAAAAGTTCTGGGAATACCTTGTGCTGTAGAGGGCATTTGTTGTCTCTTATCATGCTTTTACAAAATCTATTAAGCAATGTCACTAGGTATTTCAGGAGGGAGTCATTTCCTGGAAAGAAGGTGTTGTCTAGCAATGCCTTAGTTGTGTTCCTAGTCATCAGTAACGCCTCACGTTTTTCCCCATTTCTGTTATGGCCTGAACATCTTGAGAAGGAAGAGGATAATGAAACAAATTTATATTACTGAGATGATTATTAGCATTACCATAATGACCACCATATAGAGAATTAAATCACCAGCAGCAGTATCAATTCCCTTTACAACTACAGATTGTCTACTTGAGCACACCACATCAATGATTCAAAAGCCAGTAAAACTAATAATGGGCAGCACAGCCTGGTACCCCTCAACCCTCTGAAACTTTGAGACTGGAACCCTCCATAGTTCCATAGTTGACCACTTCAATGACATCACTGTACAGCTTTTTTACCTTCTGGGTGAAGTCCTCACTCAGCCCATATTCCTCAGTACAGTGAACAAGTACCTCAACTCTACACAATCAAAAGCTTTCGCCAAGCAAAGCAAAGTGACTACTTTGTCTTGTTTATAATTTCTTATTTTCCAAAGTATGTGCAATATCATCCCCAGATATGTTGTAAAAAGGTATTTAGCAATACATTCAACATGTGTTGGGTGTACCAAACTACCAGTTGCTCCTTTCAGCCTATTTGCTAGTGTCTTTGATAGTATCGGTATATCTATGATTTAAAAAAATCGCAGTTTATAGTTGCCACATTGTAGTGGGTGTTAATTGGGCTTTTATATTAAAGGATTTGCAGGGTCTGTGATATTCCAGTGCCATCTCTCCCATCTTGAATGCTTCTTTAAGATCTTTGCATAATAAATATACTCTTTTTGGTTTATTGATTTTCTAAAATCCTTCTGGGAAACCATCTTCTTCCAGCACCATCCCCTCTGACATCTCATTTATTGCTCTTGCTATCTCGATGTATCAGTGATGTCACCTTCAAGGATTTTTTCCCACTGAGAGTGCCAGCAGTAACAGATCTGACATAAACATCATCAGTGTCTGTGTGTTCAGAGTGGTGTAAGGTTTGAAAGAAGGTGGCATATAAATCAGTTATCTATATTTGTTTGGTTATTAAGCACCAATCTATCCTTTTTATTTATGTAAGGGTGCGTTCAAATTCTACATTCTTAAGGTGAAAGCCTAGTATCATGGCCACTCATTGACTTTTTCATATTGCTTTTGTTTCATGTGTGCTAGGGCATACTACGCTTCAGATATTGTAAACTAATTGATGTTATATTTCACCTTGGTCAAGGAAAGTGGTCTAATTTAGTTAGGAATGATAAACAGCTTTCTGTCTGAAAAAATATTACTCCTTGGTCAGGGATCAAAAATTGGTCTCATTTGGTGAGGTATGGAAGATATTGAGATACTGCTCGGGGAGGTGTTGAAACCCCTTTCAAGCAGTAACCACAATCCTTCTCAGGGTAAGGCACAAGCAAATCCCAAACTTACCTGTGTTCAAAACCTCAATTCACAGAGTGGTCTCAAATGCAGTGGTTCTCATTGAGCAGAAACTACTGCTAATGGCAGACACATACCTTATACCACTCTTTCTGAGAAAAACCTTCAGGACCTCTAGTCCCCAATATCTAGGGCATCCTGACATACGACGACTTGCGACCAAAAGAAACAATGTACGTGACCCTGATTTAAAAGCTTTTGGCAAACTGAAGAAGGAGTTTATGGTACAGATCCCACCAATGGAGCCCCCTCTCCCAGCAGTAGGTGCCCCAAATAGACCTCCTCCTGAAGGGGGCTGATCCCCTAACCTATCCCCCTCAGATGGTGACAATCCCCCCACAGTGTTGGATGGTGAGGCTAAGCCAAACAGGCCATGGCCCCTATCTATAGACACACAGGCTCCTCGCTGGGATCACCCCAAGACATGGATAATTGAGACAAAGGGTCAGATATGGTAGGCCCAGAAGACCTCCTCTACCCTTGCTCCTCAGAATGAGCCCGGTAGAAAATGCAGCCACATCTGTAGCAGGAAGGTTGAGGAAACTGCTGTACAAAGAGATTCCTAACTGCATGCAGGCTGGGTGCCCATGTCTGTCGCAGGATGCAAAGTGGTGCAAAACCCCGAGGTTGACCCCAGAATGACCACCTTTATGGCCAAATAGATCCAGAACTGTAAGAAAGGAATCACTCACTTTTGGTGGCTCGTTAGGATAAACTCATCAACATGGCTGGCCCTCTGGCCAAGATCCTGAACTTTGCAGATGACGCCAAGACATTAGGATCACTTACATCCCTCTCAGTGTTGGCTCAACAGACCATCATATTCCTAGGAAACACCAATTGTGCCATATCTCCTGAGTGGTGCAGCTCCTTTCTAATCAATATCGACCCAAAGTTGGACCACAGAGGCAGGCCAGATTGTGCAAGGGGGGCTTTTATGTGATCCATTTATAAAGGAGCTAAGTACATTTGTATCCACCCTTAACCCTTTAGATAAAGTCCAGTTCTCAATAAAAATAATTTTTGCAACCCTGGTTTTCTCATGAGCTGGCTGTGGCAGTAGACACTCAACCAGCTGCATTCGATATGAAGCCTTACTCCAGTGTTCAGTGCTCCAAGCGGGGTCAATGTCAGGGTCCCTGATTCTACCTTTGGGTCCCTACCAGACTTGGTTATCCAGTGAGGCGCCAGTGGCAAAGGCTGAGGGGCAAGATGTGGGGATTTTTACAATAGCAGCAGATGGTCTTCTCAAGAACAAACTCTACACATCAGCTGTCTCCAGCTGATAGCTGGTTCTTTTACAGTGAATGCTGGGCCAAGGACAGGACACATTGCTGCGTCCTTCATAGGACAAAATCCATGGCCCTTTAGGAACTAGCTCAGAACTTCTGGGACTATCTTGGTGATCACAGAATGCCTTCCAGGGACCGCCAATCAGGTGGCGTACTGGGAGGCTTGCTACCTGTGAGATGCGAGCTTCTGGAAGCTGGATCCAGGGGTGTTCTGGACCATTGTGGTCAGGTGAAGCCCCTTCTGTGTGGATATGTTTGTGTCTTGCTTAGATCACCACTCTCCAGATATTTAAATTGGAGACTGGACGCCAATGCAGTAGCCAACAATGCCATTCTAAAGGAAAGGACATCAGGGGTATATTATGCACTCCCCCCCTTTCTCAATGATAATGAGGCTCTCAGCAAAGAGCGAAGGCTGCAAGCAGATCTGGTGGTGGTGACTCTGATGTGGAGATCTCATGTCTGGAATTTGTTCTGATGGACTATGCTTGGGATTCTCCAGTCTGTCCACCCCTATTCCTGGGTCTCCTCAAGGATCCCTTCGGTTCTGGAAGATGTACTACAACTTGGTGTGGATGATTACAGGGAGCTATGAAAAGTCCTCAGGCTTTCATGAGAACACGGAGAGAAAGCACAATCAAGCAATACTGGTCAGCATGGTGTAGATGGATGGGTTACTGTTAGCAGAGACACCTGGCTCACATTGTCTATATTCTGAATTTACTGGCTTCCCTAGCCTCAGGCTGTATGGCCTATGGCTCAATCAACACATTCTGATTGGCTATATCAGCAGGGCATTCTCATGTTGGTGACCATCTGGAAGGATAACACCTTTTGGTCTGAAAATTATTTAGAGGCATTGAATTATTACTGCTTGCGGAACCGAGGTACTCATCCTCTGGCTCAGCAATAAATACCTTTCCCAGAAGGAGTTGTCAGCAGAGATGTCAGCAAAATTGGCTACTCTGTCATGCCTGGTTTACTGCCAGTGAGTTCTGGATGTCAGGGCTCTGGACATCAAAGGTAAAGTCTTCCCCTGGATGGGTTGCCTTCCACATATTTAGAAATATGAAGTGTGACTCTTGCTTGGTTTCATAACCTGCTTTTGCGGAGTCCCCCAAGCTAAGCGTGGGTTGTTGTATTAAAGCATAATAAGCCGGGAGAGAGGGTATGGTCCCTCCTGCAGAACAAGAGCTACTAATTGCAATAAATAAAATCATAAGTGGGTCTCATTCCTACAATTGCAAGGTGGGTGAGACAGGCCATGCAGGAAAATGGTATGGACACACAAATATTTGGAGCCCACTATGCCAGGGGACCAGGACTTCTAAGGCATTCGCCCTTGGAGAGCTCCTGGAAGATATCCTCAATGCAGCAAACTGGGCCAGTCCCCTGAATTGAAGCCCTGGGAGCCCATTAGCTTTAAACTATTATAATCACCGCATCTGGTCCTGACAAAGAATCAGAAATTTCCTATCTATTGTAACTGAAATTTGCAGTTCTATGAAGGACATGGAGGCGAGGACTAGCCCACCCAATAGCTGGCTATCAGTTTTTCCGCACTATATCTAGAGTGGCATCAATGAGTTATCGGTAGGTATCCTATTTTTTCCAATTATATGCATTTATAATGTGGAAACATTATACTGCATGATGTTGGTTGACATGTGAACTTGATATTTTTAAGTACATATTGTTTTCTCTATACAAGTCCTCATCACAACAGTCTTGATCACAACTGTACCTTTTTTTAGAGATACAGACTCTTTGAAAGAGGAATTGGAAGGATGATCACTGGCTTCTATTGCACAAAGAAAGAGGGGACAGGAGATTCAACAAAGGACTAAAAGGAGAGTCCTGGCATGCTGATTGGGTTGACTAATCTTTTGGTTTCCTTTCCCAGTGGTTCTTGAGAAATTAAGTTGTATTGATGTTTAACAATGTCTTTAGGTTCATTTGTGTCCGATAGCACTTGCAATGATTTATGAGGGTTTGTTTGAAATACACTGTCTATTAAACTGATTTTGAATAGATATTTGTAATAAATAAATAAATACATATATAAATAAATGCATACACATTTTTCCCTTAACAGTCTTAAGAACATCTCGGGAATATTTTAGAGCTAGTTGTATATGATTTGTGGAGGAAGGGTGAAGCCCATTGGGAAATCTCTATACGGATTTACCTCCACCTTACTGTTGCTATGAGAGACATTCAACTATGGATTCTGCACAGGATTTGGTAAGTCCTTCACAAATTGGATAATTTTTCATTTCCTTGCAACTATACACTCTTCTTAAGGAATGTTATACATCTGAAAATTAGCCATGTAAGTGAAATTATCTAGGCAGTTAAATCTTCTCATATGTCAACCTACTTTTCTACCCAACTAAGCCTAAAATATGGGTTATGTAATGTATTCACCTACTTTTTTTAATGCTAAAACTAATTGAATTGTGATATTGTTAGCAGCTGAATGTTCTATTTTACTGCTATATGGATTGCCAAACGTATTGTTCTTCAGTCATGTGTGCAATTCTTCTACTAACAATAAAGACCTTACTTAAAAATCCTTTCCTCAACTGAAATAAATGAAGTACCATAATTATCAAGGTTTTCAGTCTCCCTTGCACCATGCAAGGGGTCACAAGGGCAATTGAAAACCTAAATGGGATTTATCAAGCAACCTGAGCGGCTTGATAAATCTAGAGTAATCTAGAATAAAGCAAGGCAGAGCAAATCTCTGCCTTGAGTTACTCTGTGGTAGGATGGTGGTCCCTGGATGGAGCATGGGTGTTTCCACTCTTCTGCCCATTCATTCTGACACATTTCCAGAGTTACACTGGTACACTTGGGAACCCCCCCACCAGAGATGCAACAAGGAGAAATATCTTTGTGTCTCCTTGTTGTTTCCTCTTTCTAAGTGTGCTACATTCTGCGTCACAGGTAGTAAAAAAAACACCTTAGAGGATTGTTGTTGTGCAGGAAAGTGGCACCCTTACACCACTGCATTGGCACCAGGAAGCCATTTGTCTGCCAGTGCAGGCTCAGTGTGGGAATGAGCCATATAATATTAAAAACTGTGCATTCCTGCCTAGCCCCTTGACACAGCACAGCAAGTTGGTTATAGGTCCAAGTAACTACATTTATTTCCCTGATGACCATCAAATACTCTGAAGAAAAGTGGTGGTGGAAGAGTTCCACATAGTTGTAGCATTAGTGGGTTGTCTTGACTCACACCAACTGAAGCATTATCATAAGCATTGAACTAAGTCCACCATGGTGAATTATTTTAGCATTATCTTTACAGATTAATGTTGTACTTTTCAGTGGCTTTCCAGAATAAACGTCTCTATTTACATGTATATGATAGCATTCTATGTCAAATTGGAACATTTACCTGCACAGAAAAAATGCTATATTTAAAAATCTCTTGTCGCATTCCTGGTATTCACAAAATGGCTCCACACGATGAGAATAAATGTCCTACCGTGCTCAACTAATATCATTAGTTGAAGAAGGATATTGGAAGAAAATAAACAAGTACAGCAACAATATCACGCACATTCTCCGAAAAGACTGAACATCAAAACACAGTGGGTGAACCATAATACACAACCATATATATAAGCTACCTTCTGTTGGCCTATCAAGCAGGTATGAGATGGACCATGTCTTGAAATGTGCCAAATGTCTTATTCAGGAAACACAGGATCAGATACAGTCTCCATTATTCTTAATCTTTTCCTTTGCATAGCTTTGTTCGCTTCTCAAGCACTCATATTCTTTACCTGCCTTTGGTTGTTTGAAAACAAAAACTTTCATTTTCTAGCTCTAAGTCTAACAGGAAAGAGAATGGAGGGAAATAGCCCTAATGAAAGCATCTCTTTCTTTTTCACCAGCAGATCTTAATGATGCATCAGTGTGACAAGGTCTGCTTTGGGGAAAACAGAAGCTCCTATTCCTTCCACAACCAGCATTTTCTTTTATGCTAAAGTCTCTCACATTGACCAACTTGGTCCCAAGCCCTGCTTCTAGTACTACAGAACACCTAGGGCCATATTTATACTTTTTGACGCACAACTGCGCCAATGCAGTTGTGCGTCAAAACTTTTACCGCCGGCTAATGCCATTCCAACGCGCCATGCGGGCACCTTATTTATGGAATGATGTTAGCCGGCGCTGTGGACTGGTACGCGTTAAAAAAAAATGACTCGCACCAGGCAGTGCCGGCGTATGGGAAAATGGGGGTTGTGCGTCAAAAAATGGTGCAAGTCAGGTCTGAGGCAAAAATCAGGCCTTACACCTGACTTGCGCCATTTTTTTTGACGCACAATCCCCATTGACATGACTCCTGTCATAGCAAAGACAGGAGTCATGCCCCCTTGCCCAATGGCCATGCCCAGGAGACTTATGTCCCCTGGGCATGGTCATTGGGCATAGTGGCATGTAGGGGGGCCCAAATCAGGCCCCCCTATACCACTTAAAAAAAATAAAAAAAATTACTTACCAGAACTTACCTTTACTTCCCTGGGATGGGTCCCTCCATCCTTGAGTGTCCTCCTGAGGTGGGCAAGGGTGGCAGGGGGTGTCCCTGGGGGCATGGGAGGGCACCTCTAGGCTCCTTCCGAGCCCACAGGTCCCTTAACGCCTGCCCTGACCCAGGTGTTAAAAAACAGCACCCAGCAGGCTGGGCCCCGTTTTTTAAGGCCCGCCCCCTCCTGTGCGTCAAAATAAGGCGCACAGGCCTTAATGTAATTTTTTGGAAGGGAACGCCTACCTTGCAAATAATTAACGGAAGGCAGGCTCCCCCTTCCAAAAAATTACGCACATGGTGGGATTTTGACGTCCACGGGGTCTGGCGTCAAAGTATAAATATGGGGCAGGGTTTGCGCCGAATGTGCGTCAAAATTTTGGATGCACATTCGGCGCAAGCAGATTATAAATATGCCCCCTAGTAGCTACGGGAACTGCACTCAAAATGGTAGTCTTCAAACATAATGCCTCACCAAACACCTCGACATGGCTAACTTCATCCATGAAATCACTATCAAAGCAATCACATTAGATTTGTAGAATGCATAGCTACCTCAATGGAGTTTCCCAGTGCTAGCACATCAAGGGACCAGTAAAGCCATTCAAGGACTCAGAATAAATAAGTCTTAAGTGATTTCTGGAACAGTGAATTTAAGATGCATAAGCAAAACTGGTAAAACATTTCATATTTTTGGGCCCAAATAAGCTCCTTTTTTGTAGCCTTTTGTTTCTGGGCACAGAGGCTAAATTGAAATGTAATTAATTGCTTGCTTCAGAACATAAGGCTATGTAGGAAAGTATACATGTACAGAGCCCACCTGATGCATGGCTTTGAAGCATAGCACAATATCTTGAACTTGATGAGCTGCGAGATAGGGAGCCAGCATAACTTGAGAGACTGATTATTTACAGGGGATAGGAAATAATAGCCGATCCATAGCATGCTGCACAGTGTGCATCTGTTTTAGTTGAGACTGTGTAGCCCCCGGGTGTAGTACATTGCCACAGTCCAATCTTAAAATCATCAATGACTGCACTACAGTAATTCTTATGTTAAGAGGTAAGTACCACAAACATCTCAGTAGCCCAGTGCATAATCTTTAGATCCATGTATAATTTATCATCCAACTAGAAAACTAGGGGCCTCATTACGAGTTTGGTGAAGGGGATTATTTTTAATCACAAACATGAGGGATACCCTGTCTGTCGGGTTCCATTATTTCCTTTGGAACTTGTAATAATGCAGACAGGATGTCTTTTGCATTTGTGACGGAGTAATCCCCTTCGCCACACAAGTAATGAGGCCCTAGGTCTTGAATCAACTGACTGAGAGTAGGGTAGATACCCAGCACTTCCGGCCAGTAGTCGGTATTGCATAACTGGGTCTGGTTGCCTAAAATAAGCACCTCTGTTTTATTGCCGTTCATTTTCAAGCAGTTAAAGCACATCCACTCTGCCACTTCTTGGAGACAGGGAGTCACATTAGATGAGGCCTTGTCATCTGCTGCAGAAAGTGGAAAATCCTCTGTATGTCATCCGCATAAGAGTAGGGGGATAGGTGAATATTTTCCACTGTTTGTAAGGGGTTGTACATGAATATTAAAAAGAGTTGGGCTCAGTTCAGAACCCTGAGGCACTCCATGAGGCAGATTAAACATAGCCGGTTTAAAAGGTCTGGCGATAACATGGAATCTGCAGGCTGATCAAAAAATACTTCGGGCAGTATAGAGCTAGATCTTGAACCCTTAGCATAGTCAGTCTGTTAAGAAGCACTTGATAAAAAACAGTGTCAAAACTGGCCCTAGAACTGAAGAATGAGCACTACACCAGAATTCACAGCCAAGAGGACTTTATCTCCAAATAATCTGTCTTGTTTTCCAAGTTTTTAACTGAGGCACACTTTCTGGGAATGTTGGGAGTCCTTTCTCTAAGATATTTTTACAATATTTTCTAAATGTGCAACTCGGTCATCAAGTGTGCACAAGCACTTCTTAGTTGTCATGGTCCAGTGAACCATTTCACCCATAGTTGTGGTACCTGTGAGGCGATTCCAGTCTTCTTCATTGGAGAGAAGACCACATACCTTGCTTTTTATCTGCCAGTCCTTTGAAATTTAGATTCTGGGATACCCAGTTCTCCCCACTCTCTTGGACACCACCAAGCCTCAAAAGTACTTTCTCAAATCTGGTGTTGTAATGTGTTCCTATGCAAATAATTAGATGATCCTTCTATGTGTTATCTGCTCATTTCCCAAAGCATCACATATCAGCTTAGGATCCTATGATTACCACGGGCTAAGGCAATAGAATTTCCCTTCATGGTACTTCAGTATCTGCTTATCTGTCCACCACATACCAGGTCCCCTGATTTCTTGTTAACCATTCATTTGCTGTGAAGACAAACAATACCTAAAGATAATTTGGGACTAGGATCTCACCTCAGGTAATAACTGTACATAATAACTCTGGTGAAACAGAACTTTTATAGAATACCTATAAAGAAAATGATCCTTTTTATTCCACCTCAGATCTGGTGTTTCAATGTGTTCATATGCAAATAATTAGATGATTCTTCTATGTGTTTTCTGCTCATTTCCCATAGCATCACATATCAGTTTAGGATCCTACGATTACCAGGGGATAAGGCAATAGGCCTTTCCCTTCATGGTACTTCAGTATCTGCTTATCTGTCCACCACATACCATGCCACCTAATTTCTTTGGTTAATCATTCATTTGCTCTGAAGACAAACAATAACTCAAGATAATTTGAAACTAGGATTTCACCTCAGGTAATAACTGTAGATAATAACTCTAGTAAAAGAGACCTTTTATAGAATACATAGTGCCTCATTCTGACCCTGGCGGTCTATGACCGCCAGGGTGGAGGCCGGCTGAAGCACCGCCAACAGGCTGGCGGTGCTTCATTTTGAATTCGTCGCCCAGCCGGGTCCGGCGGTTTTCCGCCGGATTTCCCCCGGCTGGGGGAATCCTCCATGGCGGCGCTGCTTGCAGCGCCGCCATGGGGATTCCGACCCCCTTCCCGCCATCCTGTTCCTGGCGGTTTTTACCGCCAGGAACAGGATGGCGAGAACGGGTGTCGTGGGGCCCCTGGGGGCCCCTGTACTGCCCATGCCACTGGCATGGGCAGTGCAGGGGCCCCCTAACAGGGCCCCATAAAGATTTTCACTGTCTGCGTTGCAGACAGTGAAAATCGCGACGGGTGCCACTGCACCCGTCACACCCCTGCAACTCCGCCGGCTCCATTCGGAGCCGGCTTCATTGTTGCAGGGCCTTTCCCGCTGGGCCGGCGGGTGCTCCTTTGGCGGGTGCCCGCCGGCCCAGCGGGAAAGCCAGAATGGCCTCGGAGCGGCCAAGTGGCGGTTCCCGCCCGGCGGGCGGCACCCGTCGCCCGCCGAAATCAGAATGAGGGCCAGAATCTAAAGAAAATCCTCAGTATTAACATGCCCTTCCAAATAGTGATTCCTTAATATTTACTTAATCCATTCAATGATTCAGAAAACATTTTCAGAACTGTTAATTGTGTTTAATATTACAAAACGTGTTTTATTGGTCGCAAACCCTAGGTCTACCCAATTAGTATTTTTGAACGTTTGATAGTTGTTTACCTTTCCACCTTTTGCTATAAAGTGTTCAGATATTAGCTCTTTGCTTTTACTTATTTTACAGTAGGTCCAAGTGCCTGGCCTTTTTGTAACAAATTGTAACTCTTGCTTCTTCAGTTTTCAGTTTCCTCAACAACTGTAGGGGCTAGTCATGTGTTTCTGCATCAGCTGATGTATAAATTAAGTGATCAATTGAATGTTTGAATTAATCTCAGCCACTTGTTGGTACTCAAGTCACATCGTAACCCATTGTTATTTTTCACACCATGCCACCTCGGTTTGGACCCAACTACATGCAAATAAGTTATGATTATGCTCCAATGGGAACAACCCAAACTGCCAAGCCAGGTACTCCCTGAAGAGGAACACAAGTAGCCCAGGACTGGTTTTGTCCTTCTCAGGGTTCATCAGCCAAGTATTGCTTGGTTCCAGTGACACAGAGTGTATGGGACCCATGTCTGGGCATACCCATCCCATAAGGACAACACAGTAAAATAATCAAAAAAGTGATCAACTGTAGGAGGCTGGCTGGCTTATAGTGGGTACCTTCTGGTACTTACACCTTGCACCAGGTCCAGTTATCTCTTATTAGTAGATTATTAGTGTTCTAGCAGCTTAGGCTGATAGAGGTAGCTATAGCAGAGCAGCTTAGGTTGAACTAGGAGACATGCAAAGCTCCAACCATACCACTTATATCATATAGCACTATATCATAAGAAACACAATACTCAGAGTTACTAAAAATAAAGGTACTTTATTTTACTGACAATATGCCACAAGTATCTCAGAGGATATACTCCATTAGGAGGTAAGTAATATATACAAAATATACGCACAAACCAAAAACAGGTAAGTTAGAAAAGTAGTGCAAACACTGTAGAATACAATAGGATGCAATAGGACACAATAGGCCTAGGGGCAATACAAACAATATACTCCAAATGTGGCATGCGAACCACGAATGGACCATAGGCCTAGTGTAGTGTGTAGAGGGTTGCTGGGAGTGTAAGAAAACACTAAGGGTGTCCAAGATACTCCACCCCAAGACCCTGAAAAGTAGGAGTGAAGTTACCCTATAAAGACAGCAAAGTCGAGATAGGGGATTCTGCAAAAGCAACAACTGACTGCAAAGCACTGAAGACAGATTCTTGGACCTGAGGACCTGCAAAGAAAGGGGACCAAGTCCAAGAGTCACGCAAGTGTCCAGGGGGGGCAGGAGGATGAAGGTGCAAAAGGGCTGCCTCTGGGTGGAAGAAGCTGAAGATTCTGCAACAACTGAAGATGCCAGGAACTTCTCCTTTGCACAGAAGATGTTCCACGGCGTGCTGGAGGATACAGAGTTGTTTTCTACGCAGAAAGACCACAAACAAGCCTTGCTAGCTGCAAGAGTCACGGTTGAAGGTAATGGGTGCTGCTTGGGCCCAGGAAGTACCAGCAGGTCACCCCTTGGAGGTGGAGACAGAGGGTGCACTCAGCAACAGAGAGAGCCCACACAGAAGCAGGCAGCACCTGCAGAAGCACCTGAACAAGTGTTCAAGAAATCTGAGCACAACAGTCACCTCAACACAACAAAAGAGGGTCCCACGAAGCCGGTGGTCAACTCAGCGAGTTGAGCAATGCAGGACGGAATGCTGGGGACCTGGGTTGTGCTGTGCACAAAGGAATCCTTGCAAAAGTGCTCAAAAGCCCTAGTAGCTGCAGACCACGCAGTACACAGGATTACTGTCTGGTGTGGGGAGGCAAGGACTTACCTCCACCAAATTTGGACAGAAGGACCACTGGACTGTCAGGGTCACTTGGACCCAGCTCCTGTGCTCCAGGGACAATGCTCGTCAAGATGAGAGGAGACCCAGAGGAGCAGTGATGCAAAAGTTTGGTGCCTGCGTTAGCAGGGGGACGATTCCGTCGACCCACGGGAGACTTCTTCTTGGCTTCCAGTGCAGGGTGAAGGTAGACAGCCCACAGAGCATGCATCACCAGGAAACAGTTGAGAAAGCTGACAGGGTTAGGCGCTATTTTATTGTGGTTTTGCAGGCGTCCTGGAGCAGTCAGCGCTTGATCCTTGGTAGAAGTCGAAGAGGGAGATGCAGAGGAACTCTGGTGAACTCTTGCATTTGTTATCTAAAGAGGAACCCACAGGAGAGACACCTAAATAGCCCTCAGAGGAGGATTGGCCACCTAACCAGGTAAGAGCCTATCAGGACGGGTCTCTGACGTCACCTGCTGGCACTGGCCACTCAGAGGTCTCCATTGTGCCCTCACACCTCTGCATTCAAGATGGCAGAGATCTGAGACACACTGGAGGAGCTCTGGGCACCACCCCTGGGGTGGTGATGGACAGGGGAGTGGTCACTCCCCTTTCCTTTGTCCAGTTTCGCACCAGAGCAGGGGCTGGGGGCTCTCTGAACCGATGTAGACTGGTTTATGCAAGGAGGGCACCATTTGTGCCCTTCAAAGCATTCCCAGAGACCAGGAGGGGTACTCCTCTCAGGCCCTTAACACCTATTTCCAAAGGGAGAGGGTGTAACACCCTCTCTCAGAGGAAAACCTTTGTTCTGCCTTCCTGGGACTGGGATGCCCACACCTCAGGAGGGCAGAAACCTGTCTGAGGGTTGGCAGCAGCGGTAGCTGCAGAGAAAACCCCAGAGAGCTAGTTTGGCAGTACCCGGGGTCCATGCTGGAGCCCCAGGGATGCATGGGATTGGCACCCCAATATCATATTTGGCTTGGGGGGACAATTCCATGATCTTAGACATGTTTCATGGCCATGTTCGGAGTTACCATTGTGAAGCTACATATAGGTATTGACCTATATGTACTGCACACGTGTAATGGTGTCCCCGCACTCACAAAGTCCAGGGAAATTGCCCTGAACAATGTGGGGGCACCTTGGCTAGTGCCAGGGTACCCTCACACTTAGTAGCTTTGCACCTAACCTTCACCAAGTGAGGGTTAGACATATAGGCGACTTATAAGTTACTTAAGTGCAGTGTAAAATGGCTGTGAAATAACGTGGACGTTATTTCACTCAGGCTGCAGTGGCAGTCCTGTGTAAGAATTGTCTGAGCTCCCTATGGGTGGCAAAAGAAATGCTGCAGCCCATAGAGATCTCCTGGAACCCCAATACCGAGGGTACCTAGGTACCATAAACTAGGGAATTATAAGGGTGTTCCAGTGTGCCAATCAGAATTGGTAAAAATGGTCACTAGCCTGCAGTGACCATTTTAAAAGCAGAGAGAACATAAACACTGAAATTCTGGTTAGCAGAGTCTCAGTGACACAGTTTGGCACCACACAGGGAACACATATAGGCCACAAACTATGAGCACTGGGGTCCTGGCTAGCATTATCCCAGTGACACAGGCAAAAACAAACTGACACACAAGTAAAAATGGGGGTAACATGTCAGGCAAGATGGTACTTTCCTACATCAACAGAATGCTTGAATCAATCTCAACCACTGGTAATTATTTTGGGCCAGATTCCAATCCATTGTTATTTTGCGCACCATGCCACTTCAGTTTGGACCCAACTATATGCAAATCAGTCATGATCCTGCTCCAAGGGGAACAGTCCAATCCGAACTACCAACCAAAGTCATCCCTGAATTGGAATACAAGCATCCCAGGACTGGTACCATACTACTTAGCGCTCATCAGCCAGGTATAACTTGGTTCTAGTGACACAGTGTGCATGGGTTCCACATCTGGGCATACCCAGCCCACTTAGGGCGACACACTAAAGTACACTAAAAAGTGATTAATAGGATGCATGAACTAATCTCAGCCACTAGTAATTACCCAGGGCCTTATCTTAATCAACTGTTACTGTGCATACCATGCCATCTCCGTTTTGACACAGCTATGCAAATCATTCCTAACCCTGCTCCAATGGGAACAGTTCAGCCAGAACTACCAAGTCAGATCCTCCCAAAATCAGGTCACAAGCATCTCATGACCAGTTTTGCCCTGCTTAAGGATCATCAGCCAGGTTTAGCTTGGCTCTAGTGACATAGTGTGAATGTGACCCACACCCATGGACGTACCCATCCCTCTTAGGGTGAAACACAGAATTATTTTAAAAAAAAGTCAGCAATGGAATGCTTGAATTGATCTCAGCCACTTGTAATTACTTGCTGAATCATTTCTACTAACTCAGGATCTGATTTAGAGTTGGGCAGAGTGGGTTACTCCATCAAGAATGTGAAGGATATCCCATCAGCCGTATTACAATACCATTCTAGCCTATGGAGATCATAATACGGTGGACAGGATATCCGTCACATTTGTGACAGAGTAACTCCCTCCACCAAACTCTAAATCAGGCCGTTAGTGTTCCGCTGGCTCATTTAAATTGCACATCACCCACCACCCAGAAGGACAGTACAAATGCCATCTGGGTATTAATAAAGGTAAGAAAGGACAGTATTATACAATATGTAGCAATCCAAGATCATTTTTGAGCACTGATCATGTCCTAGAACATGTTATAGCATTGCTCATTGTAGTAGGAGCTTTGGACTCTCAGAGATGTTGCACAACATTTAAATCTTAACTCAGTTTTGTAATTAAATGTAAGACTTGTCATGTTCCTTGGTTATCATTTAACTATATTCAGGTTTATTATAGGCTTGGGAAAAATTAAAACAACGGAGTAATCAGGAGTTATTTCACATTACATTTGTGACCAGAAATTACATAAGAAGGCCCATTTGTGTAATTTAGAGGCATTGTGGGCAAAAATGCCTGTCACAGGAACAGAGTGTGAGAGGCTGCTGGCAGCCGTTGCTATTGTTCTGTTCCATTTAGAACATTTGTCTTAGTGCAAAATGCATCCCCTGATTCTTTGTGGACAGCAAACTATGCAAGTCACAACCTACCCTAATGTATTGATGGTGTTGGGGTTAGAAGTAAACAGCTTTGGTTCCCACAGCCAACACAAAAATGCACATATAAAATTTCACTTTTATGTATTCACCAAGAGATAAAGGTCCATTCCTGAGGCTTGCCTTTAGGCCTGGGTAGAGTTCACGGAGTCCGACACCACGGAATTCAGAGGCGTTGAAAAAAACTCAGTTGAATTCTGTGGAGGTGGAGTTCTGGGACCCTTGGAGTCCTGAATGCCCCCAATATCAGAAGCGCTAAGCAGGGTCAGGCCTGGTCAACCAGGCCCGACCCTGCTTAGCGCTTCCAAGATCGGGCGTATTCAGGAGAGGACCATAGTCAGTGAAAACTGCCTTTTCAGGCCTCTTGTGCCCCAGCCTGTCCCATGTATAGTGCACACAGGCAGGCCGGTGCACAAGAGGCCTGAAACTGTACCTTCCTTTCCTTTCTTTTACTGCCTATGTGCCTGGCTTGTTGTGCACTGGCTGCATACTGTTTGCATACTGTCTGTGCCTGCGGTGTACAACACATACTGGGTTGCAGCATGCTCCGGGTGAGCTTGGATCTGCTGGCGGGGCTAACAGAGTTTTTGGACTTACTCCACACTCCAAGCGGAGCGCAGAGTTCCAAAAGCTACAGCAGAGAGGAGCTTCCCGCACACCTCTACTCTCCTTCAACAGCAGAAAGTAGTCTAAAATAAGCTCTAAACACTGCCAACATTTTAAAGGCCTAAGGGTCCTAAACAAACACCCCTGATGGCTACTGTCAGAAGCAGAAAATATGAATCCTCATCTACCAGGACAAACGATCTATACTATATCCATTGGCTGCAAAGTTATTCCTGTAGAAATGGTCAGTGACTAGGGGTGCCAGCTTTAGAACACTGTGCCTCATTCCCCTACTCCACATCTAATTATATTCCTTAGGAGGACTAGTGCCCCTGGGAGACCAGCATATCATTGTTGCTATTGCACCAAACTCCTAGAACACCCTATTGAGGTAGGGCATAACCAGTGTGTATTCTATGCTGATTTGGGGCTCTGTAGGTCCATTGGACCACCTGTGCATTGTCATTTGTTCTCATTGTACCTACTGGAGTCTGTGCAGGAGAGCAGGGGATGCAGGAACCAAGGTGGTAACTAAGTTCCTTTCCAATATCACAAAGTAGAGTGAAGGTGGGCTGAGGACTGCCCTGGACTGTGTGGACTTAGGGGCTCCCACATGGTTACAGCTTAAGGCATACCGGTGCCACAGGAACAGAAGGTTACCTGTCTTGAGTGATCTCACCAGATGGAGCATTAAAAAGGGAACAAAGGAAAAGAAGCAAACATGAATGGCACATTTGTGGTTTTATCACAATAACCCTTTGTGTTAACGGCATACTATAGCAAATTACCATCTTCTGTGTGATGTGCCTCCGGATTTTTGGCACTATATGCTTTGCTATCTTTAGAGGTCTGTGCACTTTAGCCCTGCTAGCTAATGGAACAGTGCCTGTGCTCCTGCTTTAAACATGGTTTGATTAGCTTATCACTTATTAGTATTTTTAACTTGTCTATAAGTGCAATATATGGTGTAGAAAGTGCACTGACCTGGGAGTTAAATATCACTTGCGTACTGCAATACCTATTGTGCAATTTACCACAGTGCCAGGGCAAAAGTGACTTCAGGGTTACCCTGTGGTACCTGACCATTACAATGTAAAATTGTCCATGTGGCCTTTCAAACTAATCCTTTTTGATATGACAAAATCTTCCTTTTAAGTATTAATGAGTCACTGCTATGTAGGCCATGTAGCCCAGAAGGCAGCGTGAATTGTATTCAGACGATGGAAATGTAGACATTTTGAGTGAGCACCATTTCAGTGACTAGCACCAAAAAGCAATTTCCACTGTGAGAAGGCTCTAGCTGGCCCTTATAAAACAATGGAAAGTGGGATTACATATTAGATCTTCAATCTCTCGATTGGAACCAGTTAGAAAGATGATTAAACCACTTTTTAAATATTTATTAAGACAACAACGGTAAAACCTTCATACTCACAGCAAATAATAACCACAACTACAGTGAGAGTGAACCCTTAAAGTCATTAAATTAACTTAAGCTATGGCATAGAGTGGACAGGCTTAATTTATTAGCAATTTGTAAACTATATATTTATGCTATTACAGACAGTAATAAAGTGAAAATACAACACAAGAAAAATCACAGGCCAATTTAGACACATGGAGTATATTTAATAAATAAAAAGACACTGGAAAAAAAATTCCAAAAATGGAAACAGAAATTATAAATGTATAAAGTTTAAATGTGAAAATAGCGCCAGACAGTATTAAGTATAATCCACAGTTATCAGGTTGCTCTTGATTGTTACGATCAATTTAAGGTGGACTGTGATAGAGAAACCAGGCTCAACCTGGTCAGAAGTTTTATCTTCACATGTAGTCTCTGAACTGGAGTTCAAAAATCCTCAAAGGGGCAAGGCAGCAGACTGCGGCTGAAGAGGGCTTCATGCCATCGGAACAATGTCTCAGTGAAACACTGACTTTTGGCAGCGGGGGCCCAGGACATACTTGGAGGGTCAAGACACACTCCAGAAGACGTCAGCAGGAGGGTCAAAGTCAAGTCCACTTTGAACTGGTCAGCTGGACAATTGCAAGGTTAGCCTTATGACACTTGCAGTGCATGTCTTTGTACTGGGTACAAGAGGAAGACCATGTCTAGACTTCAGGGTTATTCTCAGATCACAGGCAGCAGCTCCAGTCATCTTCAATTCTTCCAAATGTCTAAAAAGTATTCTGAGGAGGGTACTGTGAGTGCCACCTTTATGCCTGGCAGTACCCTGTGGATGGAGTAAACTCAAGACCACGTCATAACTAATAGGGGTAAAAGTTCCCAGGAGAGACCCTATCCACTTTTGCAGCATTGCCTCCATACCCTACTGCAAACAATCCTACAGAGCCTGGCGTCTACCTAAAACAAAGATGGCAGTGTGTATTTTCCCTGTGAATAGCTCCTGTGCCCCCCCTAGAGATGAGGCCAGGGAAATTAGCAACCCCAACTCTGTGGACACTCAAAATCAGCTCTGTAGGCAGCCCCTCTCCCACTTGGGAGGCTGAGGGCCCCTTTGAAGTTAACTAAGTCCATGGGCACAGCCCGGATGGCCTTCCTGCCAGAGGAACAGGGCACATTTCCATATCCAGCGCCATTGTCTCTGCTCAGAGAGCAAATTCACACCTCATTAAGAACGCTATTCAGCTACCAGATAACATCTGAAGCCATACAAATGGGCCTCTAGAGGCTTTCTGGAGGGAAAAGTTAACTTATTAAAAGTAGCTTTTGCAAAATAGTTATTGCAAATCTGACTTCAACTTTGGATTTGGCTTGCAATATATATTTTTTAAATAAAGTTAAAAGAATGAACATTGCAGCCACTTCCTAGTCTGAAATAACAATATTACATTAATCGTTTATATCAATGCTTTCCCATGGTGCAGCCACCATTGGTACAGAGTAGCTTTTATGATGTTCTCTCAGTAAGGACAAGTTTAACATTAAAATGTACATGCCGTTCTTTTAAATCCAGGCACCCTGTCTTATGGGCAGTATGGCCTACTTAGGTGTGACTCTTTATTATTTAAAAGAAGGGTTTATGCCTGTCAAAAGGGATTATGTTATATTAACAGGTCAAAATAGCAGTTTCTACTTGCACAGTCAAGCCACACATGCCAGTCCTGCAATTTGTGTTTCTAAATGTCAAATTTAACTTAACATATCTGGATACCACATACTATGGACTTATAGCTGAATTAACTATGCCAATCAGGGTATGCTAATTTCAATATCTTGAAAGTGGGAGCATGGGTACTTTACCACTGCCTGGCAGGGGTAAGGTACACAGAGTTCTACAGCCAGTAAAAACAGTCATAGAAAAAATCTGGACACACCAAGCAAAACATCGTAATTTTAAGCACCAACTTAATATTGAAGTTGGATATTTGATAAACACTAAGGTAAACTAACTTTGATTGCAGCGCCTTTCCCTGCCTAAAACTCTTGGAGTCAATTTATATTTCAATTTGATGGATTTAATTTTAAATTTATAAAGCACTTAATTGCCCAGAGGAGTCTTAACACTGCCTTTGTCTGGAGGTAAGGACTGGTTGGTTAGTGAATGTAGAGCCAGGTTTTAAAGGATTTCCTAAAGGAGACGAGGTTAGGGCTCTCCTTCAGCTCCCGAGGAAGGGAGTTCCACACTTCAGCGGTGCCCATTATGAAGCTTCTCCCTTCCCAGGAGACTCATTTAAACTTGGAAACAACCATAAATTTGCCTGTGGAGGAATGAAACATTCTGGAAGGAGTGTACCAGGCAAATTTGTGTCTTAGATATTCAGGACCAGAGTTGTGTAGACCTTTAAAGGCAGTGCAAAGTTCTTTGAATTCTATCATCTTATTTAGAGGCAGCCACTGAAGCTTGACTAACGCCTGAGATGCACATTGGTGTTTAGTGATCCCGAGTAGGAGGAGAACTGATGGGTTCGGCAGTACCTGTAGTTTGCAGAGGCATCTGTTCTGTGCATTTAGAAAAAGTGCATTGTAGCAATCCACTTTGGATAAGGCAAGTGTCGCCACAATGGTTTTATGAGGAAGTTAAGGCATTAACCTGCTCTCCAAATGCCAGTTTTTTGTCAAATAATATCCCTAGATTTCTGACTTTCTTCATTAGAGTTGGTAGTGGGCCCAGATCTTGTGGCCACCAGCTGGATGTCCAGAAGGCGATATCGTTCCACAGGAGAATAACCTTCATTTTCCCAGAGTTTAATTTGAGACAGGTTATTTCATCCATTTCATGCAGCTGTTAAATCTTATTGCTGTGTTTTCTGGATTGGTGGATACTTAGGGGCATATTTATACTCTGTTTGCGCCAGATTTGTATCATTTTTTTTTTTTTACGCCAATACAGCGCAAACTTAACTCCATATTTATATTTTGACAATAGACATGTCTAGTGCCACAATATTGGAGTTAAAGTCATTTTTAGCTGCAGAAAACTATGTTGCGTCAATGTGATACAAGGTAGGCGTTCCTGGGCAAAAAATGACTCCAAGGCCCAGACGCCTTATTTATCTTGACGTGCAAAAATCACACACGGGAGGAGGAGGGCCTTAAATAACGGTGCTAAGCCTGCTTAGCACCATTGTTCAACACCTGGGTCAGGGCAGGCATTAGGGGACCTGTGGGCCTTTTTCCATGGTCAGAGACCATGGAAACAGCCCACAGGTGCCATTCCCTGACCTAGACACACACACACCCACGCGATCACACCTAAGGATGGGGGAACCCATCCCAGGTAAGTCCAGTTAAATATTTTTTATTTTTTTGCAAATTGCCATAGGGGCCTAACGTGGGCCCCCCTATGGCACTGTGCCCAATGGCCGTGCCCAGGGGACTTAAGTCATCTGGGCATGGCCATTGTGCTGTGGGGCATGACTTTGGTATTTACTTAGACAGGAGTCATGTCCATGGGGTTGTGGTGGAAATAATGATGCTAATCAGGTTAGAGTCATTTTTTGACTCTAACCTGACTAGCGCCATTCTTTCAGGCACAACCTCCAGTTTCCCCTAAGCCTCCCCCAACCAGTTAGCATCAATAATTTTGACGCTAACTGGGACTTACCACCAGCTAGCACCATAGCTTAAATATGATGCCCCGCTGGCATCCAGGAATGCCGCTGGCCGGCAGTATACTTTTTGACGCAAACCTGTGCTAACGTACTTTCCATATTTATACTTTGGCGAAAGACACGTCTAGCGCCAAAGTTATGGAGTTTACGTTGTTTTCTGGAAGGGAAAACCTACCTTACGTCAATGAGATGCAAGGTAGGCATCCCTGTCCAGAAAAGGATGATATGGGCTTTGTGCCATATTTATCCCCCGTGCTAAAATCCAGCACGGGGTGATGGGGGCCTTAAATAATGGCACTAAGTTTGCTTAGCGCCATTATTTAACACCTGGGTATGGGCAGGCGTAAGGGGCCCTTTAGGCAGATTTCCATGGTCATAGACCATGGAAATTACCCACAGATGCCCTTCCCTGTCCTCAGGGACACCCCCACCCACACCAGGAGGTCACCTACGGATGGGTGACCCATCCAAGGTAAGTCATAGTGAGTAGATCTTTTTTTTCATCCAACACCGCTGGGGGTCCTGACTTGGGGACCCCTGCACGACTCTGGCCCCAATGGCCATGCCCAGGGGACATCTGTCCCCTGGGCATGGCCATTGGGGGGGGGGGTGGGCATGGCTCCTGTATTTACTAAGACAGGAGCCATGTCCATGGGTTTTGTGCGCCAGAAAATGGTACTACACTGCCTGGAGGCATTTTTTTGCCTCTAAACAGTGTAGAGCCACAATTTGGCACACAAGCTCCGGTTCCCTCTACGCCGCCCCAGCCCTGTTAGCATCCTTTCCAAGGACGCTAACAGGGCCTTAGTGCCGGCTAGTCCCATTCCATAAATATGGTGCCCGGCCGGCGTCTAGGAATGGCGCTAGCCGGCGCTATACTTTTTTGCGCAAAACTGCGTTAGGTCAGGTTTGTGCCAAAAAGTATACATATGGGCCTTAGTCTATTATTTGTGTATCATCAGTGTAAGTGACAACTTAGACACCAAAAGATTTGATGAGCCTAGTCAGTGGGGTGACATACACATTAAAAAGAGTAGGTCTCAGGGATGAACTCTGAAGCACCCCATATGGCAATGGAATACATCTGAATTAAATTTGCTCATAAATTATTCCCTGTCAGAAAGAAAAGATTTCATGAGAGTAAGAGCAGATTCCCTGATGCCTAGTTGAAAAGAAGGTTAATCAATAGGTTGTGATTGACCATATTAAATGTTGCTGAGACATCTAACAGGATAGGAGTGGCCTTTTTGTCTCTTTTCAAGTGTAGCCCTCAGTTTTTCTGAGGCAACAATTAATGCTGATTCAGTGCTATTAGCACCTCTGAATCCAAGTTATGTAGTGACCAAAATATTATTAGCATCTATGAATGAGGGTCTTTTAAGATTTATTACCTTTTCCATAATTTGAACTGGAAAAGACAGACAGGGTATTGGTCTATAACTGCTAGGATCTTGTGGATTAAAGCTAGGTTTCTTGAAAAGTGGAAGAATACCTGTGTTAGTTATCTCATTGAAGGTTCCAACAAGATGAGTACTTCTGATCTGGTGGACATGGGTTCAGAGAAGAGCCTTACTTAATGGCCTTGGTAATGCTAAGCACTTGGTCAGTATTAAGTGGGGAAAAGGTAATTAGCATTTCTGGGCTGGAGGGGGAAGCCTTCTCATCCTGACAATCGGCGGTTAGATGTTTGTTTGCGGCAAAAGAGTGAAAGGCGTTCTTCAATTTAGAATTCAGCATTACAGAAGGCTTGGTTACAGTTGTTATTATTTTTCTCAGGCAATTTGGAAAGTTTTTTTTAATGCACTGAAAAACTCTTTGGGAGTTTTTTGAGTTTTGAATTATATTGGTAAATATATTTTTTTCCTTTAAGATTAGTGCTTTATAATTGACAATCAGTTGTTTCTAGTGTTCTCTTTCCGATGGATTGTTTTTTTTTCCACTTGTGTCCCTGTCTCCTACAGAGCTGTTTCTGTGCTCTGAGTTTATCTGAAAACCACAGTTCTAACAGTAGTGTAGACTTTCTCAGGTGCAAGTGAGTCTATCGCTAAACCTACCTATGAAGACTGGCTGATTCAAGATTCTTGATAATGGTGGGCTTGGAGCTGATCAACAACATGTTGAATTCTGAAGAATCAATTTTGTGCCAGGCTCTACCCTTATTGACATTAGGGGTGGTCTTACCTCTCAATTGTGGGTAAGGTATCTTTATGTCACCCATAACTGCTCTATGGCCAGACCATGTTAATGGTAGTGAGGTGGTGAAATGAAGATAAGGATTGTCAGGGAAAATGCCATCTATCATTTGGCCTGCAGCATGGTTGGGTACATTCAAAAGCTGGAGAAGACCTAGACTGGCCACACTATCAACTAGAAGCTCTGTATCTTTTTCAACCGTATTATTAAGTGATAATTAAGGTCTCCTAGAGTTGTAAAGCTGGAAGAAATTGGACGTGATTCAAGCAGTGGACTGAGGGACCTGCACAAAGGAAGAACTATAGCCAGGTGGACGATAAAACAATAGTGCTTTAAAAGTACAGTTTTTTCTTATTTCTATTTGGAACAAGAGTTAGTGGGTACTATTGACAAGGATGGAGAGAGATGGTTGCGATATATAATCGCCAAGCCAACTCCCCATTTACCAACTTTGTCTGATCTAAAGATGAAGAATCCTGCTGGAATAGCCAGGACCATGTTGGGGCCAGAACCTGGGTCATCCCAAGTTTCTGTTACAAATATGATGTCTGGCCTAAGGACATCTAAAAATTCAGCAATTTCAATTCTATGCTTCATTAGTGATCTGGCGAAATGCATGCAAACACGTCATAGGAAGTCGCTATATTTGTTGGGCGAGTTTGAGTGAGGGGTGTGATTCGTTACAGTAGGGTTACATTCTGTACATTTTAAAGTGCCAGTAACAACCTGTGGCTTAAGAGTAGCACACAGAGGGCTCTTACCTGAAAAAGTAAGTTCTATGAGTTTTTCCCTGGTATATTTAGCTCCCTAGCCATAACCTGGTGAGGATTAGCTCTGATGAGGGATGAAAGCATCTTCAAGATCAGAGATAAAGGTATGGATATGGGGAGGTGCTTTCTCTTCCTCTGGCAATTTACTTCTCTTACCACACCTGTAAACAAACCTTCAGCTTAGAACAATTTTGGACGTCCAGTCCTCTGGAAGACAGCGACAAACTACCCTAGTTAATCTGATTAAAGGGTGACCTTGCTGGGCTTAGAAAACAGGTTACCCCCACTCAGAGATTCTCTGCAACAGCAAATCAGGTTCAGTTGACCCTCAGGGAGAAGGTTTTCAGCCTTGTGGTACTCAATGTCAGATAGAGATGAAGTCATGTCCTGATGAAGAATTCAGAGCTCCAAGAAAGAGACTAAGGCCCTCATTATGACATTGGCAGTGATTCCCACTCACCGCCATGCTGACTGCTACCAACATACCGCCGCTGATATCCGTTGACCATATTATGACACACACACACACCAATCTGTCACTATTCAGCCACATACACAATTCTGCCACACCAAAGGTCAGTGATAAACTGGCGGTGTCCAAACCCACACCGTTATGCCAAAAGAACAACGACCATCACATTATGACCCACGAATCACCATGGCGGACATGCAATGGCGGTAAACCATAGGCGGTACATACCGCCGTGCTCAAAATACACACACACACATACAAAACAACATTACATTGGTCAATTTAAATAACACACACTTGACACCCATACATACACCACACCCACTAAATAACACCACCATAAAACACACACCCACATTACCCACAACCCTTTATGACTACAAACAATTGCCAGCAGAGAGAGACAGCAAGACTACTGACACAACCAGAGCCACACACTACTCACACCTATTCAACACTCACGTACCCCACATCACACACCCCAACACATTACCCAACACACCACAACCACACACCTCACACAACACCCATGGCACCACAAAGACACCCCCGATTCTCAGAGAAGGGGCTAAGGGTCATGGTGGAGGAAAACATCAGGATAGAACCACAGCTATTTAGAGCACAGGTGCAGCAGATATCTATAGCTAGGAAGATGGCACTATCGCAGAGGATCGTGGAAAGGGTCAACGCCGTGGGACAACACCCAAGAACCAGGGATGACATCAGGAAGAGGTGGAACAACCTACGGGGGAGGGTACCTTCCATAGCAGCAAGACACCAACTCGCTGTGAAGAGGACTGGTGGTGGAGCCCCACCTCCTCCCCCACAACTAACAGCATGGGAGGAGCAAGTCTTGGCAATCATGCATCGTGCGCTGGGAGGAATACAGGCTCAGGGAACCAACTCTCTATGAGGCACTCACAGAGATCCTGGGAGCCAATCAACATTCCAAGGACATGGTGGGCCAGATCCTGGACAATGTGCAGGAAAACAGGCAGCTGCAGGAGGGACAGTACCAGGGAATGAGGGAGGACTTGCAGGCCATGAACACCACCCTGGTCTCCATAGCAGGGGGGCTGGCAGACATGGCCAATATTAGGAGGGAGGCAGACACAAAACAGTGGGCCCCTGCCACTAGCCAGACATCTGAACTGCCTTCCTCCTCCCCTGCCGCTAGCGGACAGGAGGCCCCGCCACAGGACTCACAGGCCACCAGCACTCCTCCCTTGCAGAAGGAGAACCACCTCACACATGTTCCCTGCGATCCAGGCAGAAGCCAGAGACTATTGCCAAGACCCCCACCAGGAAATGAGACTTTCCTGATTGTCACCCTTGTGTCCCACTCACCCTGTCCACCTTGAACTGCCGTTGCTCCCCTTCCTATTTCCCCATCGACAACGCACCTGTGCTACAGACTGCAACTATACCCTGGACTTTCCTCCGTCATCATCCCAAGTATGGAGTATGTCACATTTTTCAAGTATGTATACATTTAACTAGGTACAAACATTGCTATTCAACTGAACAGTCAATGAGCACATAAGAAAGACCTGTAGTTGGCTGCAGTGATCACACCAGGAGCTATAGTGAGGCACCAACATCTGTAAAATTAATTGCCAAAGGATACAGTAAGTGGGCATGGAAGTGGGAAATAACCGCTGCGGTGGTCACCCCAACCTATCATGGCTACTGACCCCTGTGAGGAATGCCAGGACAAGGGCAGAGGAACGTTACAATGAGGCACATGGGTGATCCAGAAGGATCATAGAAAGAACCTTTGGCTTCCTGAAGGTCGGTGAGGAGCTTGTCACAAACTGAACAATGGGGTTTACAACAGTACAATGCATGCTGTCAAAATGTAATGGGTCAGTGAGAATTGTCCTGTATGTCCACATTTAAACAGTGATGCAATAATTATCCAGGGCCTGCCCCCCCCCTAAAATGGCATCTGCCTATCCTTTGGAGGGACAGGTGGAAGTGAGGTAATTCCGCTGATGTTGTGCTCCTTTGTCTCTCCCCCCGCTTCTTGCTTTGTCACCCTGTCCTTATGTGCATTAGCATCATCTGGTGGAGGAGCAGAGGCACTGGCGACGGATGGAGCTGCATTCCACAGGACCCAGGACGTGGAGTCCACCGATGGTGAGGGCACCAGTAGGACGGAGGGTGAGGAGAGAACCACAGCAGAGACTGGAGGGGACAGTTCTGATACAGATATCTCCACGAATGGAAGCTCCATGGTGGTGGCGGACACCTCTGTGACCACCCCAGCTACAGGTACAGCCTCCACCCCCATACCAGCACCACCCTCCCAGCAGCCCCTCTGCGATTTGTCCATGCCTGTTCACCCAGGAGGGTGGGCATCTCCTTCGTCCCAGGCACCTCAGGCCCTTCCCCAGTTAGCCCTGCTGCCCTGAGTTAGGAGGCTGTTGACCTCCTCAGATCCATCTCTGTAGGGCAGTCAACCATTTTGAATGCCATCCAGGGGCGGCAGCCCAGATGCAACAGATTAATGCATTCCTGGAGGGCATTCACACTGGCTTGGCAGCCCGACAGAGATCGATTCAGGCTCTAGCCTCCTCTCTGATGGCAGCCATTTTCCCTGTTTCCACCCTCCAACTTCCTCTTCCCAATCACATTCCCCTCAACCCCAACCTATCCCAAGAACACAGGCAGATGAGCATGCACACAAGACAACGCACAAGAGTGTCACAGGCAAACACATACTCCACACATCATCCCACAGGCACTCACACAAACACCATCAAGATGCAGACATACCAACATCCACAGTTTCCACTGTGTCCCCCTCCTCCTCCACCTCTCTCCCAGTTCTGTCTACACTCACACCTGCATGCAATACATCCTCATCCACTACCAGAATCACCACCACACCTAACAGAACACACACCTCACTGGCAGACACCACCACAACAGCCATGCACACGTCCCCTGTGTCCTCTCCCACTGTGTCTGTCCCCCCTCCTAAAGTACACAAACGCAAGCACTCAGACACCCAACACCCATCCACCTCACAACAGCATGCAGCCCATGCACCTGCACCCAAAATCAGCATACACCTCCTGCAACCACTCCCTCTTCCTCCACTCCCAAACCTTCTCCCTCTTCCCTCCCCAATGTCCCTAAAAAGCTTTTCCTATCCACCATTGAACTCTTCCCTACCCCTCCCCCCCATCATGCACATCTGGCCAGGGTGGCTAAATCCCAGGCAAGCACCTCAGCCACACAGTCAATGGGCCCAGTAGTCACCACACCCACTTGTGGTGGGGAAGGATCCAGGGCACATATCCTAAGGGGGAAGGAGCCTGCACCAGGCAGCCTCAAGGGTAAGGGGTCTGCCCTTACAGCTGCCAGGAAGACCAAGGAGCCTGCCCCAGCTGCTGCTAGGAAGACCAAGGAGCCTGCCCCAGCTGCTGCAGGAAGACCAATGAGCCTGCCCAGCTGCTGCCAAGAAGACCAAGGAGCCTGCCCCAGCTGCTGGCAGGAAGAACAAGGAGCCTGTCCCAGCAGGCAGGAAGGGCAAGGGGCTTCAGGCAGGGACTCTGACAGAGCCCCCACCACCAACCATGGTCGTTCAACCATTCGAGGCTGCAGTGGATGGGCTGGAGCCTCCCCCAACCAGCAGTAGCAGCAGCACCACCACCAGTGGGCAGCCACCCGAGGCTGTAGGGGATGGGCTGGAGCCTCCCCCCACCAGCAGCAGCAGCACTGCCTCTACCAGCCATCACTGCCATCGAACGGTATGTAGTCCTGCCTCCATGGGCTGCTGTGCAGCCTGTCCCCTGCAAATCCAGTGGGTATGACACCCACCTGAGAGACTTTGACCTTGCTCTCCCCAGGATCGAGAGCATGGGGCACGATGTCCCCTCCAGAACCAGTGGGTAAGACACCCACCAACCCCAGCCTCCCCAGGATCAAGAGCACATGGCATGTTGCCCCCTCCAGAACATGTGGGCAAGTCACTCACTTGAGAGACTGTGGCGTTGCGCTCCCCAGGACAGAGCAATGGGCATGTTGCCCCCTCCAGAGCATGTGGGCAAGTCACCCACTTGAGAGACTGTGGCCTTGCACTCCCCAGGACCAAGCACAGGGCATGTTCCCCCCTCCAGAACCAGTGGTCTTGTTCCATCTCCCGGCTGAGGTGCCCCCATCCCTCATTCCCCTGAGGTGCCTTCCTATTTACCAACTGATGCCCCTGCAGTGTTCTCTCCGTGTTGATGCAAGTGACAAGTGGGGCCTTGGACTTTGGCCTGTGGCCCACGCACACTGAGGACTGTGTTGATCTTATTACACTCACTTTAGTAAATTCCTGTTGTCCTTGCATTATTCATCCGAGGTACGGGGTAAATATGTGTGTATGGTGTTGGGGGTGGGGGTGGCGGTTGGGATGGTGGTGTGTGTGTCACTCTCTTACCCCCCCTTGTGTGCTAGGCGGCTGACTTACCGTCGTTGTCTTCGCTGGCGTTGGTGTTCATGGTGGAGCAGCACGCAGAATAGAATTTAGAAGCTCAGACTCCATGGTGGTGTGGTTGTTCCCTGTGTCTCCAATGGTGAGTCCTTTCCCTTCTGTGCAATATTCCCGCCAAGCTTTTGATGTCGTTGGTACTGCCCCAGAAAAGGTGGCGAATTGGCATTTCTTAATACGGTGGGTGGAACATTGACTTCTACCTGGCTGTAGGCGGCTACCGCCGTGGTGCCTGTTGTTTCCGCCCTTGCAATCGGTATAGTAAAGTGGCTGTCTATCTGAGCTCTCACTTCCATGGTCATAATTTGGCGGTAATTACCGTCAGCCTGTTGGCGGTATTACCTCCTCTATTACACCAACCGCCAGGGTTGTAATGAGGGCCTAAATCCACAAGGTAATCTTGACTGAGTGAAAGCACTAAAAGTAACCAACCAGTTTCTTGAGGAATTATCTGATGTCTATGCCATAGCAACTAATGGTTAAGATGAGATTAGCTTAGAACTCTGTTGTTACTCAGTATTAAGTTGGTAGTGGTACTACCCCTATGCAAAATGTAAAGAAAACAGAGTTTAAGGTAGCAGCCATCTACTGCTTTCCTTTCCTTGCACTTTGCAACTGTAGAACAGATATTTTGTATTATGGTTCATAACCAGCCTATGATATATTTTTACTGTGAAAAGGCCTCTTTTTGCCATGGTTAGCCCCCACATTTTGCCTGGTATGTGATGTAGCCTAAAAGTTGTTAGCGCCCAGGGCCCCTGCTAACCAGGATCCCTGGGCCAGATTCTTTTCCCTAAAACGGATGAATTGGCAAGTCCATAGTAAATGGTACTTAGGTACCCAGGGCATGGGATACTAAGGGTAGGCCCCTGAAGGCAGCAGCACAGATTGTGCCACACTCTAGGGTCATGCATCCAGAAGAACCCAGCACTGCCTTTGCAGGCTGAGTGTTCTGATGCAATCCAAAAAGACAAACTCAATATGGCACACAGCCTGTGTGCCCTGTCCACTATACACTGCATGCACTTTAGGTAAGTCACCCCTCTGGCAGGCCCTCCAGCCCTAAGGCAGGGTGCACTATATGGTGTGTGGGCATAGATGCATAAGCAATATGCCACTACTATGTTATTGCCAAAGCTGGGACATAGTAAGTGAACAGGCCAGCCATTTTAAGGAATGTACTGGGTGCTGGTCAGTGGAAGTTTCACAGCTGCATGATGGCTACCCTGAACACTGGGTTGTTTGGTATCAAATAACTCAGAATGATAAATCAAAGCTGGTAAAAGTATTGAATTTATTCCACAATGTACCCAGTGGTCAACTTAGAGGTGCCCCCTGCAAAAGGTAACTACCCTGGCATGGTTGCAGGCCAGTCACAACCAGCCTGCCACCACCAGACAAGAGTCTTAATCCCTGGGGTGAGATATCCTGCTCTGTGGGATTCAGAACAAAGCCCTTCCGGGGTGGAGGTGCTAACATCCCCTCCCTCAGGAATGTGCACTGTCCTGCTGGTGAACTTCAAAGGGAATACAACCCTTGAAACTCGACGCTAGCAGCAGATGGCTGCCCCATGGCAAACCCCCACTTTTGGCATGAGCAAAGGTGGGAAAACAGACAAAGGTTAGGAGGAGTGGTCAGTCCTGGCTTGCACCACCCCTACGATGTTGCATGCGAGATGACCCCTCCATTTTATTTTCCTCCATCCTGCATGGAAGGAAAATAGCCAGTCAGGTTTAGATAATTGACTTCTACCCACAGGAAGTGGTCACTTAGTGGGTGTTGCCACTATAAGGTAGATGACCCATTGTTCACTACCAGGTACCCCCTAAAATGCCCACTAAATACAGCATTTAATGGACATCCCTAGACCAAAAAATCAGATTCTAAGGACAAACGAAGACCAGGAACAAAGAAGAACAGACCAGCAACAAAGAAGAACCAAGGCTCAAGAACTGAATTCCTGTTGCACCTAGAAAGGGCGCCAAACCGTACCTGCTGCACCCAGGATTCGACAATCATGGCTGCAGCATTGCTTGGGCGTTGGACAGACTCTACAAACCTCCAGAGGACCTCCACTCTTCAAATATTGCCAAAGATCTCCCTCTAGAATGAAGGCATCACTCTGCAACCCCAAGACCCAGTGAAGGCCACTTCACTGACTGGGTGCTGACGAGGAACCGGAGACTGAGCCAGACCAAACTTTGCCTGTTGGACTATGAGGACAAAACCCACCAGTGTGCTGAGATTGGTAGCAATGCACCATCCAGTGGCCAGACCATGTACTAGCCCTATATACTGGTCACTTCACACCAGACACCCAGAAGGACCATCCATTCTGGACTGAGAAAGGACCAGGAGGAAGTCCCAGTTGAAGGACTTCAAGAACTGCCTGGACCTCCCACCAGAGTGCCTCTGTTGACCTGCAAATGACCCTCAAAACGACCTAAGCCCTGCTTCCAAGAGCACCTTTGCTCACAGCTCCTGGCTCTCCAATTCGATCTGCAACCGGTGCCCCGTGCCCTGCACTGAAGATCCAACTGTGCCCTAAAGGGTCCCCCACCACTTGTGATCTCAACATCCCAAGGGGACCCAGCGGACTTACGTTTAAGTCCACCTGTGCAGTGCTTTTCCAAGTGGTCCCCTGTAGTGGCCTGGCACTAGCTCCTTCCACTTTCTGCAGCTGCTAATGCCAGAATCCGGAGACACCTGAACACCTGGACACCTGGTTCAGGGTGCCCACTGATGACCTTGATGGACCTGTGGAAGGAGACACTGGTAATCACTTTGCCTGATTTACTGTGAATTTTCTAAGTATTTCTCAGTTGATTACACACTATACACAAAAAAAATAACTTGATTAAAACTTAAAAAATTCATAACTTGAAAAGTACATACCTGATCTGGATGATCTTGATCTTAAACAGTTTACAAAAATCCAAAGTAGTTTTGTAAATTGGTCTTGAGGTACTCTTTTGAGTGTGTGTCTTGATTTATTGATACTGTGAATACAACAAATGCTTTGCCCTTCTCCAAGATTAGCCCAACTGCTCGACCAAGCAACCATAAAAATTAGAGCATTAGGTTGTTCAGTTTTTAACTCTGTAACCAAAGTGTGATTGCCTGGACCCCCTGCATAGTGTGCCTTGCTTTGCACACTACATAGAGGGCTAGTCACCTACAGTTCTTCTGAAAAAGGGGGCGACTCTCATGTTTGAAACATCCCTTTCTAAGGAGAAAATGGGACATGGAAGTTCAAAGGGAAGGAAAACAACCCTTGTTGGCTATTAGGATACTCAAAGCCCTAGTCTCATGAAAGTCGAATAGTAATTACTTACCAGTAGGATTTTATTTTGAATCAAAGCTAGGGATCTTCATACTTGGAACCTGTACCTGGAATGCTTACTTTGAACACTTTGAGGTACACATTCACCCTAACCAGGTAATATGTATTCTACCTACCAAAACAGGCTTTGCCTGAAAGATTGATTCAATGCAACAGAGGAGCCTTATTCCTTTACTGTTAACTAGAACCTGTGTGGCCTTCCTACTTCATTGTTAAAGTTGTGGATCCATCATGCTTCTGGCTATAAGTAACTGGAACTGTCAGAAGGTCTAGCAGGGAGGGAGCTAGCAGGGTGATTGGTAGAAGAACTAGTTGGGTGAGACTGGGATAAGACTGGATACTGGGCCCTGGAAGTCTACACGCAAAACACAAGTATACATAACAGGAATATTAGCAGGGAAATGATAGGTAAACTACCAAAAATGATAGTTTGCTTGATCCTTGGAAATGATCTCTCTGTGAGCTGAAAAGACCTTACACCAAATCAAGGAGCAGATTATTCTCACATAGTTCTGGGAGGCACCCACAAGCTCCTATGGAGAAGGTGTGCTGGGTAATTGCCTGTGCCAAAGACACAAGGCTTAGAATTTAACTGACACCCTTGGAAGCAATGAAGCTCAGAATAACAGTACAAGACAGAACAACAGGGAACAGACCAAGGAACACCAAAACAGAAACTGGGCTTAGGCAAAGCAGGATTGGTGTCAGGGTCAGGAACAGGACTGCATTTCTGAGGAAAATGCTGAGAAAGTTCTGCACTCAAACAAGGCAAGGTGGAAATATGCAGAAAAGCAGAGATGAAGGACAACTAGGAACAGAAACTGGAGACTATGATTTATGACTAACACAGGAACAGAGCTGCAAGAAAACTATGGACAAAAACCAATACTACAAATAGCCAAAAACTGGACAATAAGTTCAGAGAGCTGGTACACTCTGCACTCACAGGGCTGAAATAGCTGGAGGCTCAGGGGAGGAGCACAGGTGTAGGGAGAGAGCCAGTTGCAAAGAAATGACCAGGTGCAGGGAATTGGGGGAACCACCAATGAAGGGAAGGTTGAACTGAAGCTTGTAGGAAGGAAGACCTTGGAAACCAGGAGACACAAGACAGGATACAGGAAAGCCTGGAACAGAGTATGGACTGGAACAAACATAGAGATGGGTCCAGAGTACAGACATAAAGGCCCTCATTATGACATTAGTGGTCAGCTGACCGCCACACCAGCGAAGGCGGTTGTACAGGCTTCAGGCTGGCAGTGAAGACCGCCAAATAATGACCATGGTGGTGATCCCTCCCATAGACAGCCAAAGTACCAACTGAACTGTCAGTGCGGTCCGACCACAGCGGTTGACATCTTTTGGCTGGCAGAACACCATTTCCCGCCCACCATATTATGACATAGCAGACTAACAGGATTTCTGGGGTGAGACCACCGCCATGAAAAGCCTAGCGGAAATTAATCATTTAATAGGAGACACTCACCTCCAGGGACACAGAGGCGGCTGCCATGGAACCCGAACTTGAAGTCCTGCCTATGCTGTACCATGTGATGGCAGCCCAAGAGCAACAACGCCGATGAAAACAGTGAGTACAGCCACCTAGCACACAAGGGGGGGACGGGAGAGTAAAACACCCACACGCATAACACATACCATACACACAGGCCACACACAAGAACAATCTGCGGAGAAATCCTACAACAACATAAGGCAGAAGTAAGGAAAGCTAGAACACATACCTTTGGTCCAACCTCTGTATTTTGGTGAACCTGCACCCACAACAAATGAGGCAATTATCTACAAAGGGCCATTGGCCAGTCCAATGTTCAGAAGAACTCACAGGGCAATGTACAAGGCCTAACTTGACTACTGACAGCCAAGTCACTCCATTGGGCAGGGACATCATGATGGAAGGCAGGCACCTCAGGGGGTGGGGGCTGAGGAGGGGCTTTTTCTTGGGAGAGGGTCCTTGAGTTTGGGTTTGGGAGGGGGTGGGCCTTTGCTCTTTTGTTTAGGGGAGGAGGAGTGGGCTTGTGCCCCTTAGTGGAGGTTTTGCTGCAGAGGGAGGGACATGAGAGGACTGGGAGCTGGAGGCACTGGGCTGGGGGAGCGGGACCTTCCCTTTCCGGACAGGATGGGGCGGAGAAGGAGGAGGGGAGAGGTCAAGGAAGGCAATGAACTGTTTTTTTTATACAATGAGGTGGGTTGTGGAAGCAGGTTTGGGAGTGGAGGTAAAAGGAGGGGTTGTAGGAGGTGTAGGTGTGCTGGACTGGATTGCAGGTGCAAGTACAGTGTGCATGTGTGAGGTGGATGGCTTTTGAGTGTCTGAGTGGGACCGTTGATGTGTTTTGGGAGAGGGTTGGGCAGACAGGGAGGGAGAGGACAAACAGGTTGTTTGCAAGTATGTTTAGGTGGTGTTTGAAAGTGAATTGGTTTTGCTGCATGTGGTAGTGATGTTTGTGGTGGTGACTGTGCATGTGGTGAATGGGTTGTGAGTCTGCATGTCTGCTGTTGTGGTGACTATGGGAAAGGCAATACAGGTGGGTGGATCTTGGACTGCTGATGCAGTGCTTGCAGTTGTGAGTGCTGATGTGACTGTGAGGGAGAAGGAGGAGGGGAGACAGTGGAGGAAGTGGCTATTGTGTACGCTTCTGTATGTTGGCTGTGTGTATGCCTGTGGTGTGATCTCTGGTGCCTGTGCTTGTCTGTGTGAGGCCTGTCTTATGACTTGGGTGCCTCCTGGTCTGATTGTGTGCTTGGGATGGGGGGTGAGGGCTTTGGGTCTGGGAACAGGTAGTTGGAGGAAGAACGGAAGAACCAGGGTCACTGGCTGCCGTCAAAGAGAAGGCCAGAGCCTGAAATGATCTCTGTAGGGCAGCCAAGCCACTCTGGTTGTCCTACAGGTAGACATTGCATTGTGCTGCATCTGGGATGCCAGCCCCTGGATGACATTCAGTATGGTTGATTGCCCTACAGAGATGGATCTCAGACAGTCAGTAGATTCTTCAGTGAGGGCAGCACCGCTAACTGGGGGAGGGCCTGAGGTGCCTGGAGTGAAGGAGATGCCCACCCACCCGGGAGAGCGGGCACGGGCAACTTGATGGGGGCTACTGATAGGTGGTGCTGGTATGGGGTGGTGGAAGATGAAGTAGCTGGGCTGGTCTTAGAGGGATCCGCCACAACCAGGGAGCTTCCATCAAAGGAGGAGTCAGAGTGAGTAGTATCATCTCCTTTGTCCCCTGTGATGCTCCTCTCACCCTCCAACACACTGGTCCCCTCAGTGTCAGTGCTCTCTGCCTCCTGGGTCCCTGGACTGCATCTCCCCCACTCGCTGCTCCTTTGCCAGATGATGCTGATGCACACAAGGGTAAGATGACAAAAGGAGGGAGGGTGGAGGACAAAGAAAGGGAGCACAAAGTCAATTTCAGGAACAACAGCACATATGGCACACATATCACAAGGACTCACTGGGACTAACACTGTGCAGTATGGACCACAATACCAAACCATTGCCTGGGAACTACAGCAGAAATTAACACAGACACTACCATCTGCACACCTATTGGGACTGACTAAGCCATGTCTGCCATGGTATGCCAGCTACTTGCCAATACCAAATGTACATACCACTCTTCATTGCTATGCACGACTCTACAAGGGTAGCTGAATGGGCACATTGGACCATTCACTGACTCGAACCTTGGACCCATACAACATGGCAGGTATCAAGAAAGAATACCACACAGTGTGTACTCACCTCCTTGTGGCTGCTGTGCTGCCCTCAAGCGCTCATCCAACTCAGGATTGGCCATCGCCAGTATGCGGGCCTTTAGGGCGGTCAGGGTCCGACGGCAACCCCTCCCTCGTTGGGAAGATTGTCCCTAGCTTGGCCTCTGCCGTCTTCCGGGTCCAGCATCGCAGGTCCTCCCACTTCTTTCTGCAGTGGGTGCTGCACCGGATATGGACCCCCAGGGTCCGCACGTCCTTGGTGATGGCACACCATAACCTTTTTTCTGATGGTCGCTGACCTGCATAGGGAACACAGAGGAAAGAACACCATGAACTCAACACAACATTCTGTTACAGCAATGGCTTACATACTGCATAGATCCCACATTGACCTCACACATTACTCGTACCTCTATGTATACATTGCATGCAGCAAAAATACACTCCACAAATAACACACTGCCAGCAGACATATGGTTCTACAAACATCCAGGTTCCATACAAAGTATACAAAAGGGCCCCACCTGTTGTTCTGGAGGCCCATACAACTGTCCATACAAGGGCACGACCCCATCCACCAGCTTCTCCAGTTCCTCCGATGGGAAGGCTGGGGACCTATCCCCTGTAGCACAGGCCATCGCGACTTCCAGACACAAGACACAGCAGCACACGCAATTGGAGATGTTAATGTGGTGAGAGTCATGGGATAGAGAAAATGGCGGTCACGTCCGCGTCAGTGAACTCCGTCACCGCCAGCGGTGATCATCATTGGTTCCTGTGCTCCATAGACTTCCTTGTTAACCAATGAGGAGTTGCACGGCGGTGCAGACCACCTTCCGCTATGAAGCCAAATGCCGGCAGAGTGAGGTCACTTCCACCTGTCCCTGCATACAGTATAGGCGGTTGCCAGTTTCTAGTGCTGGCACTCATGGCAGTCAATTTAATGTACGTCATAGGTACCAATGGTAGACACCAAGGCAATTACAGTCCACTACATACTTTGGTTGGTTTGTGGACTCTGGCATTCAAATTAGATCTCATACTAGTACACTGCATGAAGATGAGTAGTTGACAGTACATTTCAAATGGGATACTACTAATCACGACACACGACTCCGACTACATCTTTTTGACACAATGGCTAATGAACAGTATTGCTAGTTTTTGAGGAAGTCCGTTTGCATGTAGAGGACACCAGTGCAAATTACAATCATTGTTTGAGTATATTGGATGTGAGTGCTCTGTGTAATGTGATATTGTATGTCCAACCTCCCTGTAGATAAACACTTCTGATGTGTGGTTTACTTAGATACCAACCACTGTGGAGGAGGAGGAGGAGGCAAGCACCCGTGTACAGACCCCTAGTCGACTAGGCTACACTGGAGGAACAGCACATTATTATGACCTATCGTCTGGACAGGGCCACAATCACTGAACTGTGTCAACAATTCGAGCCAGATCTGATTTGTGCTATTCGTAGCACTAGAGCTGTTCCCCCGGCAGTACAGACCCTGACAGTGCTCCACTTCCTGGCAAATTATTCTTTCCAGGTGACTGGAGTTTTGGCTGATTTGATGAGACACATGACCTGCATTCCCCCAGAGTGAAGATTTATCCACTGTGAAGGCTGCATTCTACACCATGGGACACATGCCACAAGTGATTGGGGCCATTGACAGGACCCATATTCCCTTGGTCCCTCCCAGGACAAATGAGCAGGTCTACAGGAATAGGAAGAGTTACCACTCAATATAAGTCCAGATGGTGTGCCTTGCAGATCAATATATCTGTCATTACTGCCAAGTTCCCTGGATCTGTGCATGATGCCTACATATTGAGGAATAGCAGCATCCCACAGGTGATGGCACTACTACAGAGGGAGAGAGTGTGGCTCATAGGTGATCTTGAGTTTTCACACAATATAAGTCACTGTATGTCACTTGTAGTTGTCCTCTGTGCCATTGTACATGAGTAATGTGTGTCTCTCACTACTTCCAGGTGACTCTGGCTTCCCACACCTATTCTGGTTGTTGACACCAGAGAGGAATCCTAGGGCAGGAACATTGAATCAGTACAATGAAGCACATGGTCAGACCAGAAGGGTTACTGAGAGGACGTTTGGGCTATTGAAAGCCACGTTCCGGTGTTTCCATGTATGTGGTGGACCCCTACTCTTAGTCCCCAGTAAGGTCTGAAAAATATAGTGGTGGCTTGCTACATGATGCCAAATTTGGCCCTCAGATGCCATGTGCAATTCCTGCAGGTGGAGGGGAAATACAATGCACGTGTGGCAGCAGAGCACACGGTTGACAGTGATGAGGAGGAGGAGGAGGATGTGGACAACAAGACACATCTGATATACCAGTACTTCCAATGACACACAGTTAAGACTGGAGATCTGTTCATACCTCCATTACAGTTAAGTGCTGTGTGGCTGCTGTGTTGTGCCAAGCAAAAATGTGTGCATTATGTGAGTTGACACTGTTCCATCTGTGGTCAGTCTTGACAGTGTTATGGTGACGTTGTACAAGCTTAGTCTGCCCATGCAATGTGTCAGGAGCTTAGCTTTCTCAAATACACAGCCACTGCAAACTGTGTCCTCATCCCATACAGTACTTAGCATATGTTGCTAGGAATGTCTTGTACCTTACAATGTGCTTACACAACCGATTTGTGACTTCTATTTCCCTGACAGTGTTGCCCAGACTAGTTGGTCCAGAGGAGGGATTGGCATGCTGACAACATGGAATAGCTCATACTGTGGCATCTTGTTTGAACGCCTGAAATGAGTTGTTACTACTCACCAAGGGTGCTCGGAGTCAATTGCTGAGTAGAAGTGACCAGCTGAATGTAGGCTGTTATGTAACAAGGGCTAATGTTGCTCTAATACCTTTACTTCTCAATTGACTGTCACTAATGATTTCCCTTTTTGCAGATGTTGGTGTGGTCATACCTGATAACTAATGTGATGACTATAGACTGCTTTCACACATTTGAAGGATGAATTCACACTTTATATGACATTTGCACAGGATTATACAGGTCAAGACATTGCATTTTGTTGTAAATAAAGCACAGATACTTCATTTGTGTTCAAGGGTGTTTATTGAAGTGACAAAAAGGAAGGATAGTGGACTAGAACGGGGTGATGCTAGACAACATCTTCAGTGTAGTGGCCCAGTTTGTTTGTAGGACAGGTCCAGTATTCATGGGGCCATAAGAAAAGGAGCAATGGCATTCCAAAGTGATCAAAGTGTCCCACAAGGGAGACATTCAGGAGGGGCTCATTTCCTGGCAGTGGTTTGGGTCTTGGCTACAGTCTCAGATGTCTGTCTGGGTCGCATGGAACGTTTGTGGGGTGGTTCTCCTGCTTCAGAGGGAAGGGTGCTGGAGGCCTGTGAATCTTGTGGCAGGACCTCCTGTCCACTAGCTGCAGCAGATGTTGAAGCCTGCTGAGTACACTGGCTAGTCGAAGGGGCCTGCTGGTGTGTGGTGTACTCACGCATTATGTTGGCCATGTCACCAAGCAACCCTACAATGGATGCCATGTAGACATTTAAGCCCTGCAACTGCTGCATGACCTCCTGGTGGTGTTCCCCCATCAGCCGCTTGTTCTCCTGCAAGATGGTAATCACCTGGCCCATCCTGTCCTGGGATTTCTGGTAGGGTCCCAGGACATATGGGAGTGCCTCCTGGGCAGTCAGTTCCCTGAGTTGGGCCTCTCCTTGGTGCATATGTAACCTCCCACTGGCCCTGGCCCCCTGTGCCTGTGTCCCCTGAACTGTGTGCCCACTCCCACTTACACCAGGACCTTCATCGTCTTGCCTGACTGGTATCGACTCGGTCCCTGTACAGGTGGGCACACTGTTAATCGATATGTCCTGGGGACAGAGGTTTGGAGACGTTGGGTAGCTGCTCTGGTCTTGGAGTCAGATCAGGGGGGTCCTGATCTGGCAGTGGTACCCAACTGACAAGTGCTCCAGGGAGGTCATCCAGATCGAGACATTCAGAGTCTCTGTCATTACTGAGGGCTTCCTCTGGTGGAGGACTGTGTTGCTGTGGCACATGGTTTTCGCTGACATTGGCTGGGGTACCTGTGGACATGTAAAATAATTGTTACAGTCATTGTCAGTTACATATTCAGCATTTCTGGCTTTCCCTATAGGATGGGAGTTGTGTTTCCACCTTTAGTTAGTGTATGGTGATGGATTGTGGGATTGATAGTGCTACATGCTGCACATGTGTTACTGTTGTGTGTGCATGAAGAGCTGGGAGGGGTGTGCTTGCAGTGGGTAGGGAAAGCAGAGGTACACAGTTGATGGTGGTTATGGAGGTGGTTCTCTGTATGGGATGGAGTGGGGTGAAGGGAATCAGGGTGAGGGGGTGACATGCCATGCAGGTATCAGTGATGGTGGGGTCTTAATGGTGAGTTACCAGTGTTCATCCCTCCAGTGATTCCAGTGAGGCCCTCTGGATGCAGGATAGACAGAACTTTCTCCTCCTATGCTGTCAACTGTGGGGGGGGGGGTGGAGGTCCTCCTCCAGTCTTCACAATGTCAATGTGGTGCCTGGAGACCATTGCACACACCTTCCCTTGTAGTTCATTCCATCTCTTTCGATTGTTGTCCCTTGTGCATGGACAGGTTCCCACGGAGTTCACCTTGTCCACGATCCTCTACCATAGCTCCATCTTCCTGGGAATGGATATTTGCTGGACCTGTGCACCAAACAGCTCTAGCTCTACCCTGACAATTTCTTCCACCATCACCTGCAACTCTTCATCTTTTGTGGGGGCATGCCTATTGTGTAGTGTGTGTGTTGTGCAGAGGGTGTCAGGTGTTCAGCTATGGTGTGTGGTATGTGATGCGTGACGGGAGTGTTGGTGGTTGTGGTTTGTGTGTGCAGTTCTGTAAATGTTTGGGCTGGCAACGTGTAGGTAGGTTTTTGCGTTTGCAAAGACTTGTGGGTTATGAGGGGGTGTGTTTTATAGTGCCGTTGGTGGGTGTGTACGGTGTGTGTATATGTGTCAGGTGTGGGCTTTTCAATCTGGCCAATGTTGCCTTCTGTTGGTGTGGATTGGCCAATTCGACCGAGGTGGTCCGCACAACCAATGGGTAACCACCGTTGAGTGACCGCTGAGGTGATTTGTGGTTCATTATTTGGAGGGCGGTGTGTTACTTGAGTAGCAGGGAGGGTGGTGGGTCTGACAGTTTTCGCCTCCATTGGGTCTGAAGGATTTGTGGTTATGGCTGGTTTCTGTCCGTTTTGTGGTTGTGTATCATAATGTGGCTGGTGGATTGCTGCCTCTGCAGTGGTCTGTTGGAATCCGTCATCACAACGGTCTTCGTAAAAGACCACCAATGTCGTAATGAGGGCCAAAGCGTTCAAAATAACTGTATAATCCAGATATAGACCCTCATTACAACATTGGTGGTAAATCCCGCTTACCGCCGTGCAGAAGACCGCCAACACACCGCTGCGGCAGCAGAAATCCGCTACAGCTATTATGACCCACAGCTCGGAATCCGCCAAAATCAAGACACCCACACAAGTCCGCCACACCAAAGGTCAGTGATAAACTGGCGATAACAAAACCGACACCGTCACGCCAACAGGAATACGCCCACACTATCACGACCCACGAATCCACGAGTCGGTCTTTCATTGGCGGTACACACCGCCGCGCTCAAAATACACACACATTTACAAAACACAACCACATTGGACAAATCAAAATACACACACCTGATACACATACACACACCACTCCCACACACCCAATCCAATATAAAACACACACCCACATCACCCACAAAACCATACTACCAAAATTGAGAAAGAAGGCCAGAGAGAGACACCACCAGAAACAACACTAGCATCCACAGGCACACAACACCATCACTCACAAAACATCCACACACCTCAGACAACACACACAAACACATCCCCTCACACATCACAACACACACCACCTCACACATCACCCACACCACATCATGGCACCTTAACGACACCCCAGGTTCTCTGAGGAGGAGCTCAGGGTCATGGTGGAGGAAATCGTCCGGGTAGAGCCACAGCTATTTGGATCACAGGTGCAGAACACCTCCATTGCTAGGAAGATGAAGCTATGGCGCAGAATTGTCGACAGGGTCAACGCAGTGGGACAGCATCCAAGAACTAGGGATGACATCAGGAAGAGGTGGAACGACCTACGGGGGAAGGTGCGTTCAGTGGTCTCCAGACACCAGATTGCAGTACAGAGGACTGGCGGCGGACCCACACCTCCTCCCCCACAACTAACAACATGGGAGGAGCAAGTCTTGGCTATACTGCATCCTTAGGGCCTCGCAGGAGTAGCAGGAGGAATGGACTCTGGTAAGGCAAATCTTAACTATTACATCCCCCACCCTACCTGCATGCTATCACATACCCCCACCCTCACCCCCATCACTCCAACACCACACAAATGTCCCCCTATCACAACCCACCCATCCCAACACCAAGCCCTGCATGCAACACCAAAGCATTGACGCCCATCACCAAAGCATGTCCACAACAGATACCCACACAGACCCCAAACCAATTATCACACAAGGTCCTAGACAAGAATGCAAGCACTGGAGTACAGGGTCACCCACCCATTGCACACAATGGCACACACAGATGCAATAAACATGCCTTTGCACACCTGCAGGACCCCTACTCAACGTCACCAGACAGGAGGTTCCAGACATGTCCACTCACCCCATAGAAGAGGCCCACAGTGATGACAGCAGCTCTGTCCAACTGGATCAAGATGACCAGCCCGGCCCATCAGGGACCTCGGGACAGTCGGTTCCCCTGACACCGGCACATGCCACCACAGAGCCTCCCCCCTCAGGAAACACCAGCACAGCACCCACCCAGCGGGCCCATCCCTCTGTCCCCAGGACACGTCAAGCCGCAGTGTGTCCACCACTACAGGGAACCCAGGCAAACCCACCACCTCAAGAAAATCAGGGACCTGGGGTGCAGTGGCAGTGGGCACATGGTTCAGGGGACAGAGGCACAGGAAAACATGGCAACTGGGAGGACTGCTGTGCGACAGGGGCAGGACAGGCCCAGGGGACCCACTCTCCATGAGGCCCTCTCCAACATCATGGGAGCGTACCATCATTTCCAGGAGACGATGGCAACGGTACTGGCCAACTTTCAGGAGACCCAGCGGCTGCAGGAGGAACACTGTCTGGGGATCAGGGAGGAACTCAAGTCCATCAACACCACCCTGGTCACCATTGTAGGAGTGCTGAAGGACCTTGTCAACACCAGGAGGGACACTGTGGCACAACAAGGGGCCCCTGACACTAGCCTGGATGATGAACAGCCCACCACCTCCACCGGCGCTAGTGGACAGGAGGCACCGCCACAGGACCATGACACCAGCACCCCACCCCCGCAGATGGAGAACCACCCCGCAATCGGTCTCCGAGATCCAGGAACAAGACAGAGAACAATGCCAAGACCCCTGCCAGGAAATGAGACACCCTGAATGTCATCCTTCTGCCCCACTTTGTCACCCTGTCCATCCATCAACTGCCCTAGCTCCACTTCCTATGCCCCTTTGGACAATGCACCTGTGAAACAAATAGACTGGACTCTGCCAACGACATTCCTCCACCATCACCCCTGCCCATTTTACAACCCCCTCCACTAATTTGCACAGAAATAAACACCCTTGAATCACAAAACAATCTGGAGTCAGTCTGTGCTTTCACAAATGTGTATTTGCAATAACTATTGAATATAGCAATGTCAATTGTATTGTCAACATACCGATGTAACACAGCTCTAGTCCATGAGGTGATATAGCAGATGTCACACAGTGGGACCCTCATCTGTGAAATGGAAAGGCAAAGTGACAAGTAAGGGTCCATACACTGGGTGAAAGTGACAGACATGATAGGTCAAACAATTGCATGAGATGTGTGAGGCAGTGACATCTTCTTACCTGTGTCTCACTGGAAGTATTGCTGGATAACATTGTTTCTGTTGTCAATATCCTCTTCTTCTGCCTCCTCTTCTTCACTGTCCACAGGCTCCACAGCTGCCACAAGACCTCCTTCTGGACCATCCTCCTGCAGAAAAGGCACCTGTCGTCGCAAAGCCAGGTCGTGCAGCATACAGCAGGCCACGATAATCTGGCACACCTTCTTTGGTGAGTAGTAGAGAGAACCACCTGTCATATGGAGGCACCGGAACCTGGCGTTCAGGAGGCCAAAGGTCCATTCGATCACCCTCCTAGTTCACCCATGTGCCTCACTATAGCGTTCCTCTGTCCTTGTCCTGGAATTTCTCACTGGGGTCAGTAGCCATGACACGTTGGGGTACCCAGAGTCGCCTGCAAATGTCGAGGGACAACTGTTAGGCACACACTAACCATTAGGGACAACCCCAGACGCAGACAACTATTCACAGGGTATAGGGTCCTTCTCCTCACCTATTAGCCACACACGTGCCTCTGGAGTTGCCCCATTACATAAGGGATGCTGCTATTCCTCAGAATGTAAGCGTCATGCACTGAGCCAGGAAACTTGGCATTCACATTGGAGATGTACTGGTCGGCCAAACACACCATCTGCACATTCATAGAATGGTAGCTCTTCTGGTTTCTGTACACCTGTTCACTCCTGCGGGGGTACCAAGGCCACATGTGTCCACCAATGGTACCTATGATGTTGGAGATATGTCCCAGGGCATAGAAGTCACCTTTCACTGTAGGCAAATCCTCCACCTGAGGGAACACGATGTAGATGCGCATGTGTTTCAGCAGGGCAGACAACACTCTGGACAACACGTTTGAGAACATTGGCTGGGACATCCCTGATGCAATGGCCACTGTAGTTTGAAAAGACCCACTTACCAGGAAATGGAGTACTGACAGGACCTGCAGTAGAGGGGGGATCCCTGTGGGATGGTGGATTGCTGACATCAGGCCTGGCTCCAACTGAGCTCACAGTTCATGGATTGTTGCACGATCAAGTCTGTAGGTGACTATTACATGTCTCTCTTCCATTGTCGACAGGTCCACCAGCGGTCTGTACACTGGAGAATGCCGCCATGTCATCACCTGTCCCAGAGGACGTGCCCTACTGACGAGAACAGCGATCCGAGAGTCAGCCAACACTGAGGTATTACAAAATGTCATTAGCACACATTTGTTAATCTGTAATGTGCCTGTTACTGTGTATATGCAAGGCCTAGATGGGTGTGACACAGTTATTATTATTGCCATGTGGCCCCCTGAAATGGCGGCTGCCTGACCTGTAAAGTGGGACAAGGGGATATGAGGTAACTGCGCTGGCGTTCTACACCTTCGCAGTAGGCGGTCGAAGACTGCGGCGCAATCCTGCATTGGTTAACAATACCTCAACAGACGCCTCAGCTTCTACGTCCCCACCCGCCCCCTCCGCTCCGCTGGCCTCGCACTTGCTGCCGTCCCTCGCACCCGCCGCTCCACGGCGGGTGGGAGATCTTTCTCCTTCCTGGCGGCCAAGACCTGGAACTCCCTCCCCACCAGCCTCAGGATCACCCAGGACCACTCCGCTTTCCGGAGACTCCTAAAGACTTGGCTGTTCGAGCAGCGATAACCCCCCCTTTCCCCCCTAGCGCCTTGAGACCCGCACGGGTGAGTAGCGCGCTTTATAAATGTTAATGATTTGATTTGATTTGATTTGACCCTATGGGTCCCAGGAGCCAATGACGATGTATGCCGACGGTGACGGTATGCACCGCCGCGGACGTGACTGCCATTTTCTGTCTGTTCACTCACTTGATACCTGACCTTCTACAGGAGAGGACCTACACTGCATGTCCTACTGTGACCTCAGTCTGGAAGCGACGATGGCTCATGTGTCTGGGGAAAGGGCCCCTGCATTCACTTCGGAGGAGTTGGAGAAGGTAGTGGATGGGGTCCTCCCCCAGTACACGCTACTCTACGGTCCTCCAGACAAACAGGTGAGTGCACTGTGAGCATGCTGCATGGGCAATGCCTGTTTGGAGTGGTGTGGATGGAAGAAACATGGGGGGGACTGACCCCTGCATGAGCGGACAGTGAGTGTATGTGCGTCAGGGCAAGGGTGGGGACATGGGCCAATGACTGTGACGGTCTGGACGGTTAAAGGTTTTCCTCTTCCCCTTTACTATTCCTGTAGGTCAGCACCCACCAGAAGAAGGACCCTGGGGGTCGACCACAGACGGAGCACCCACTACCGAAAAAAGATGGGAGGACATTCGCCACTGAAGCAAGAAGACGGCGGAGGCCCAGTTGGGGATGGCCTCCTAACGTGGGAGGGGTGACCGTCACACCATGACCCCCCCTGATGTTCCGGATCCTGGCGGTGGCATATCCGGAGTTAGATGGGTGCTTGAGGGCATCACAGCAGCCACAAGGGGGTGACTACCGTCACATCCATCGGACTCTGCGCAGGCAGGTTATGTGGCACCCCAACCCCACAGTGATGAGAGCCATCTACACCTAGTCAGGAACCTTTGACTTCCATGTGTGCAGCAATCAGCCATAGGCCTTGTACCCCATGGGCATGTGATTAATCTAGGAACTATAAGTGCATGGCGTAGTGCGGAGGGCTGCTGTGTCAGTAGTGTCCGCCAACGGTAGTGGTATTGCATGCACTGAACATGTCTTTCTTCTGTCTCCCCCCCCTTTTTGTGGTCTCCCTGTTCTTGTGTGCAATAGCATCATCAGGCGGAGGAGCAGTGGCACCGGAGCAGGAGGGAGCTGCATCCCACTTGGCCCTGGAGGGCGAGACAATGGAGTCCGAAGCCACCAGTGGGACGGAGGGCGAGGGGAGCTCCACAGCGGGGACAGGAGATGACAGCAGCTAAAGCGACTCCTTCTCTGATGGGAGCTTCCTTGTGGTGGCGGGCCCCTCTGTGCCCCCCGCATCAACAGGTACAGCTGCTACCAGCACCGCACTCCCAGCAGCCCCTCAGCGTGTGTCCCGTGGCCGCTCACCCAGGAGGGTGGGAATCTCCTTCGCCCCAGGCACCTCAGGCCCTGCCCAAGTCAGCCCTGCTACCCTCAGTGACGAGGCTATTGACCTCCTGAGATCCCTCAATGTTGGGCAATCTACCATTGTGAATGCCATCCAGGGTGCATACCTGGAGGGCATTCATTCTGGCCAAGCAGCCCAACAGAGAGCATTTCAGGCTCTGGCCTCAGCACTGATGGCAGCCATTGTCCCTATGTCCAGCCTCCCCCCTCCAACTTCCTCCACCCAGACCCTATCCCCTGTACCTCAGCCTATCCCAAGCACACCATCAGACCAGCATGCACACACCTCAACACACAAGGGTGGCTCTGGCAAACATAAGCACCACACATCCCACAGGCACTCACACAAGCATCAAACCCATGCACACATACCAACATCCACTGCCTTGAATGTGTCCCCCTCCTCCACGTCGTCCTCCTCCCTCCCTGTTTCGTCTCCACTCACGCCTGCATGCACATCTTCAGCCACTACTTCCATCACCACACACCGCTCATGTGCACTCACCACCCCCACTACCATTCACACATCCCCTGTGTCCTCTCCCAGTGTGTCTGTGAACCCTCCTCCCAAAGTACACAACAGCCTCCAGTCCATGCACCTTCACCCAAATTCAGCAAACGTACACCTCCTACAACCACTACCTCTTCCTCCACTCCCAAACCCACTCAATCTACCCGTCCCAGTGTGTCTAAAAAACTTTTCTTGGCTAATATTGACCTCTTCCCTACACCTCCCCCCCCCCGTCCGTCCGCTAGGGCCAGGTTTTCCAGGTCCCAACCCAGCACCTCAGCCACTGCATCACCAGGCACAGTGGTGCCAGCAACTGCGGGCTATTGGAGTTCGCCAACCATCAGGTCTGCCAGTGTGTCACGGAGCGAGGGCAAGGACATTCCACTACCTGCAAAAGTAAAAAAATTGCCCACATCCCGGAGGGAGAAGCCGAAAACACCTGCCACCAAGGGCTCAGGGAAAACGAAAGGGGATAGTGGCAAGACAGCTGCACCACCATCCAAGATGGGGAAGGGCCAGAAAATAAAGGGCAGGTCAGGAGAGGGCATGGTGGCACCGACAATGGGACCAGTATCACACCTTCTGTCCACGTCGACGCCAACCTGTACGGCGGAGAAGACCGCCACCTGCACCACCACATGCACCTCCACCAGCACCGCTGTCATTGAGCCCACCACCAGCACCGCAGTCACTAAGCCCGCCACCAGCACCGCCGCCATAGAGCCCGCCACCAGCACCGATGCCACAGAGCCCGCCGTAAGCAGCGCTGCCACAGAGGCCGCCGCAGGCACTGCTGCCACAGAGGCCGCAGCCAACACCGCTGTGACTGACACCGTCGCAAGCACCGCCAGCAGCCCCGCGACATCCTGAGACAGTGGCACCACTGCAGACATGGCTGCCATTCCCAGTGGTCAGTCGTCCGAGCCTGTTGGTCAGTTCCAGGAGCCTGGGCAGCTTCCATGATGCACCACTTTCAGTGGAGAAAGGCATCCACTACCTCAGTCCTTGGCAGGATGAAGCACTCTGGGCACAGAGCCCCCTCCAGAACCAGTGGAGTATCACATCCACTACCTCAGTCCTTGGCAGGATGAAGCAGTCTCGACACAAAGCCCCCTCCAGAACCATTGGAGAAAGGCATCCACTTGAGAGACTGTGGCTTTGCACTCCCCAGGATAAAGCAGTGGGCAACCCACCCACTGGAGAGACTTGAGAGACTGTGGCTTTGCACTCCCCAGGATACAGCAGTGGGCAAACCACCCACTGGAGAGGCTTGAGAGACTGTGGCTTTGCACTCCCCAGGATAAAGCAGTGGGCAAACCACCCACTGGAGGGACTTGAGAGACTGTGGCTTTGCACTCCCCGGGATAAAGCAGTGGGCATGGAGCCCCCTAGTGGAGCAGTGGTGTTGTGCACTCATCCAGCTGAGGTGCCCCCCCTTTCCTTCCCCCTGAGGTGCCTGTTTCATTTCGATCTTATGCCCCTGCAGTGTTTTCTCTGTTTGAAGTCTGGTATCATGTGTGGGCCTCGCCCATGCATTTTGGGCCCAGTGGTCCACGGACAATAATTGATGCACTATCCGGTCTTGTGTAGTTGGTGTACATAATTGTATATACTGTGTTTCGAGTTTTGACTACTGGATTTTTCAAGATTACAATCGTTCAACTCATTTCCTTTTGTCCTTGCGTTCTTCCAGAGGGGGCGGGAGGTGTAAATGTAATGTTGCAGCATGTATTTGTGTGTATGTTGTTGTGGGTGAGGGTTGGGGTGGGGGTTTTGTGTGTTGCGTGTGTGTGTCACTCTCTTTTCCCTCCCCCCTCGCCTGTGTTGTAGGTGCAGTACTCATCGTGTCATCACCGCCGTCTTTGGTGCTCCTGTTAGAGGAGCAGGAATACCATTGCAGGGAGTATGGCGTCCTGGTTCCTCGTTGGGTGTGGAGAGGTGAGTGTTTTCCCTTCCAAGTCCTGTTTCCGCTGTGTTTTTGTTCGCGTTGGTTCCGTCCCGGAAAAGGTGGTGGATTGGCATCTTCTGATAGGGTGGGTGGTACATTGTCTTCCATCTGTCTGTTGGCGGTGACCACCGCACTGTTTGTTTGTACCGCCGTGGCAGTCAGAGTGTGAAAGTGGCTGTCTATGTTGGTGGTGTCCGCCACGGTCGTAATCCAATTTTTTATCCGCCGGCCTGTTTGCGGTATTACGGCCGCTTTAACACTGACCGCCAGGGTTGTAATGAGGGCCATAGTGTTAAAAAAAAACAGGACATTATCTAGGAAGGGTCTGAAGAGAGAGGGAACTACAAGGCCATGTTGTATCAGGACAATAGAGTGGAAGCCTGGACTGGAATAGATAGTGTATCTGGCAAGGCAAGGTGTACAAGGATATAAATTCATATTTAGAGATAAATGTAGGAGTCCAGAGGGCCTTTGAGAGTGCCACCTAGAGATAAGATGGTAGAATCCTGACAGGAACTGCCTCATTGGCGGATGTGGGATCCTCGGCTCCAGAGGATGGAACAGGTAAAGAATCTTTGATATTATGGTCATTTTCCTAGCATCTAATATGCTAAGGCAAGTAACAGTATCCATGTGCCGTGCCTGTAATAAAGCTTGTTGTTCAGTCATTACAGGGGTGTAGTTCAAAGCTACAGTCAGGACTATCACTGGTGCAACTTGGATCCTGAAGTAAGTGACCGCTTTAGATGTGTATCTAATAAGAAAGCTTGCGTTAAGTGCCTTTATCTGATCGGGGAACTACTTTATGTGATGGCCTAAGTCTTTGGTGATTTGATCTTGAAACCTGTTACTCTGCAGAAGCATTTTAACTCATCCAATACAGGAGAATGGTAGTGTATAGGGTCAGTAATAGGGATTATGAGTTAATCTACAAAATGTTAGTTTAATGTTCCAGCAAACATAGTTGGCAAATGTTTCTAGAGTGAGCATGAATGGTAAAGATGATAGAGGTGACGCTTCTCCTCTTGATTAAGATATCCTGGATGAAACTCCATTTAACAAAATGTTTACCCTTTTTCTGATAGACTACCATTGTCGCCTAACAATACTCAGTCCAACATCGAGTTCACGTTTTGTTTGATTCAGATAGATCCAATTGATGGTGTCAAATGCTTTTTCAGCTTCTATCAACAGTAGTAGGTTGTAAACATCTTGTGCATTCTCTACCACAGTATAGTTTTTTTTGTATTGGTCCCACATTGCCATCCTTGAATGTAACCAGATTGGTAAGAGTCAACCAAGTTTAGCACAACAGAGTTCAGCCACACTGCCAATTGCTATTAAATATCTTGGTGTCAAGGCTATAAGGGATATTGCATTCTACTAGATGAGACAAAGCATGGTGTGTCCTTCGATGTCTTGAGGATGACTGTGATAGCTCTTTTTGTGTGGTGCCAGTCAGGGAGCCAATTTCAATAATCACACACAGGCAATGAAGGAGATGCAGTAAAGTTCGCAATAGGTTTATTAAAAGGACTGGAATGTACCATAAAATGCATGAGCTGCAATAATTTAGAAAATAAACAATGCAAGAAGCAGATTTGTAAAGATGAGAGTCATGAATGCAAAGACCCTACCATCTTGCAATAAACATGAAATGTAAAATATTCCTAAATCCCTACCATGTAGAGCCTAATCTCTAACCTAATGAGAGCTAGGTGTCATAAACCCAATTTGCCAGTACCAGGTGAAGGAGAAACACCCCCTAACCCTTGTTACCTTGGACTGAAGTCCCTAGATCATACTCCATAGGGACACAAAGGCTGAGTCTGCATCAAGGCACCGTGCAGCATAGATGGTGTCAATAGCATCTGGTAGGAATCTGTCTGATAACCTTGTATGTATGAAATGTTCTTATACAGATCTTTTAGGACCTGTGATGGAGGTATGTTCCCAAACAATAGATACGTAGGCATGCTTGGGGTGGCAATTATATAAAAAAAATCCCTCCAAAAGTACATTATGTTCCTGTCACACAAAAGTGGGAAAGGGACATGATGTGAATACCTATATCTCTCACTTAACTTTAACGCTGATAGTGACGCCTTCACCGAGGGGCACTGATTACGTTAAATCTAAACATTTTGGCTCAGTTTTGTGACAACATTGAAAATTCATGGACCCTTCGCACAGTGTATCGGAATTTTCCGCGCATTGGACCCAGACATCAAAATCTTCAACATCACCGCACAGACCTGAGACTGATTGTCCGGAAATCGACGAATCCCTTCCCTGTGAGGAAAGAATCAACACATTGCTTGCTTTTCTGATGGACGCTCGCCCGTGCGACTATATTTTTGACACATACCAGGTACTTTGTGCTAAAACAACGCATCCATTGATTTCTATGGATTAAGACTCTTTTTACTTTAAAAAATCATATCTTTGTGTATGTTGGATTTCTGTCATTTTGTGTTGTTTAATTTAGATAAATATTGGCTATTTTTCTAAACTGGTGTGGAGTCCTTTTGTGGTGTTTCCACTGTGTTACTGTGTGTGTTTGTACAAATACTTTACACATTGCCTCTGAGATAAGCTAGTGCCAAGCTACCAAGGGGGTGAGCAGGGGTTATCTGAGCTGTGTAACTCCCTTACCCTGACTAGAAAGAGGGTCCCTACTTGGACAGGGTGTAAATGGAATGCCAACTAGAGACCCCATTTCTAACAATGGCTGTAGTGGCAGCATACCTGAGGAGGAAGAGAATATTGTCCACCCCTATTTAGATGACTGGTTCATAAAAGGCTCATCCCTGTCACAAACAGAAAGACATTATCAAATCTGTGTGGAGACCCTACAGAATCTAGGTCTCCAAATCAATTTAAGAAAATCAATGCAAAACTTCATGCCATAAAATTACTACTTGGGAGCAACTTTGGACACAAACACCGTAAGGGTATATCCTTTGGAGGAGAGGTTATCCTCAATCAGGCTGAAGTGCTACACTCTCCTGCACACTCGTCATCCATCAGAAAGACAAGTGTTGTCTCTTCTAGGATTGATGGTCTCTTGCACTTTCATCATCTCACATGCCAGGTTGCACGAGACCTCTCCACAATCACTAGAGGATCAGTGGACTTAGTTCTCAGACCACTGGAAAGACAAGCTGACCTTCTCACAAGATGCACTGCAGACACTTCCATGGTGGACTTACCATCAAAACCTACTGGTGGGGAGTCCCTTTTTACCAGGACCCTCCCACACAGAGTCATCACGAATGCTGGAGCTGAGGGCAGTCCATCTAGCACTCAAGTCATTTTATCCATCCATAACGAGAAGCTCTATCCTATTCCAAATGAACAATACAATCAAAATGCATTATTTAAACAATCAAGGGCTACTCATTCTCATCCCCTATCTCTGGAGGCACAGTCCATTTGGAACTGGTGAACAGCAAGGAACTTAACACTTTCAGCCATTCACCTGCCGGGAGTCCAAAACACCCAACATCTCAGTCGCACCTTCACTGAAAACCACAACTGGATCCTAAATGATGACATCGTACAAGACATTTTTCGAGAATGGGGGCATCCGCAAATAGACTTGTTTGCAGACGAAAATAACAAAAAATGCCCAGACTACAGGTCCAGGATCTCCCATCCAGGATACAAGGGTAATGCTCCTTTGATAGACTGGTAAGGGAAATTTCTCTACGCGTTTCCCCCAATTCCCACAATAATCAGCAAGTTGCAAGGATCCAGTACCATGATGATCCTCATAGCTCTGGAATGGCATTGCCAGTGGTGGTTGCAAATGCATACCAATTCTGTATTAGGGAGGGCATGTTCAGGGCATCCCTTCCAAATATCGAATCAGAGCATGTAGGAATGTTTTGTGACCGAAATGCAGTTGCAACACATTTGCATTTTACCACCTACTCCAAGTAGCAAAAATGTTTTTAAGAGCAGGCAGTGGTCCTGCTCTTAAAAAAACACAAACATCCTTTTTTTTTTTTTTTAAATGCTGCATTTAAAAAAAACAATGATTTATTCAAAAGTAATCACAGACATGGTGGTCTGCTGAGCCTAGCAAGTCACCATCCCTGTGATTTTTGCATTTCCTAATGGGTCGCAAACTGTGACCTGCCTCATTATTATTAACGAGGAAGGTCGATTTGTGACCCTTTATGAAATTCTAAATGAAACTCATGACGTTTTATACATTCAAATAACTTTACCTAATTGCAACTCACAGAGAATCACAGTTAGGTCATTGTTATTTGAAAGAATGATATATCTGGTCCCTAGAGAGTCTACCCTCTGAAATGAACAGAGTGAGCTGGTCAGGGTGTAGTAAGCCTGACCAACAGAGGGGCAATAGGTCTGCTGATGTCAGATGTTAAAGAGCAGTCTTCTGTTTACCCGGATGGAATATTAGCAATTTGAGCAAAGAGGAGAGAAAGGTGACACACCCTCCTGATTTTGTGGGTGAGTAGATTGAGAGAAAATACAATGCATACATGTGCAGGAGAGAATGTTTAAATGATCATGCATTGAGGTAAAGGAAACCCCGCAGCTATCCACTACCTCATCATTAAATCACTAATGTATGGGATAAAAGCATCCTAAGCAGAGCCCATGGACAACATTTTCTTAACAGAAAAAGAAAATGTGCAGTTTTTTTACAAAAAGGAATAACTGAGGGGTTGCCTTTGCAGACTTCAATTACGCAACAATTTGAATTTGCCTACACTGTGAATCTATGAGCACTGGTGCACCCTCCCCAGAGAAGTCTGTGATCAGACGTGCCATGGGTGTCATCACAGCAACAATTGTTAATTGCAATGATGATACTGAAAAGGAGAAGAGACTTCTGGCCAGTGACATACTTTTTGTCAAAGCCAGAAGACTGCTACATAGTAAATTGAGAGATAAGGAGAACTGAAAGAGTAGAAGGGTACAGACTGAAAAGGACACATCAGAGGCCTTTTGGAAATACTGTCAGAAGTTATACACAGAAGAACAAGTGTCTGAGAGATGCTTAGGAACCCATGTTAAGGCCCATGAACAGCAATACATTTGTAATTTTCAAGCATATACCCTAGAAGCCTCTATAGCAAGAAGTCATAGGATGCAAACACTCAGCCTTTTGGCTCACACAGTGGTGTTCTTTAAAACACCCTGCACACATTAGCACCAATTCTAACCATCTGCTGTGAGAAAAAGGTAAGCTTTTTTTCCACTATGACTCCCCCTGAGATCTCACACTCTAGAGTCCATGCTTAAAGGCTGCCAGGAATCACCATTTACTGTTTGGGTTGTTGGTGAGGTACTGCTTGTGAGCCGGTAGGGTTGGGCCAACAGTTGCAACTTGTTGTAGTATTGGCCTAGTCACCTACAAACATATTGCTGTCATCCATAATCCAGCAGTCTTGCCTAGGAGCGAGAGTCCAAATATGATATGGTGGCACCAACAATGGTCTTTTGGGACTAATTTACAGATGCCCTGAGTATGTCTGTCTCACACACAACAGGTACCCTAAGTGCCATTATAGGGAGATGTCCGTAGTCTTAGGGGTAATCCTTCTCAGCTGAACAGGGAGCACCTAGCTAGGCTGTAGGTTGATTGAGCTTGAGCTCTAAAAATGACTTTTCTCCCCATTTGGTGTTCCATCTCTTTACCCATTTGCAATATGGCTAGTACCAAAGACTTTCCTGACAATGTCAGACATGCATTAACACTGCATTTAATGAGCCATGGCTGAAAAGATGAGGGCAGGAATGTCACATTCATTGCAGAAGCCTATCAAGCTCACCAAACAGAAACATTCTATTGCTGGTTAACTTTCCTGAAGAAGATGGCACTACATACACATTCCACACATACAGAATTGCAAACATACCACAACGGTAAGAAGCATACCAGTATCTTGAAATACCACTTACTTATCAGGAACATCAGAACTGTTTTAATGGATTTTAATGGCAGTCTACCACACGTAATACAACCTGAAAGTCCCTTAGGTAATGCTGGACCAATGTGGCCAATGTTGCCACATATACACCACACCACGGTGTACAGAATCTACAGGCAGCTGATCTGCGTCATCTTTACAATGAGCTAGTAACATTATTATATAGATGACTTGTTCAGTTTGTAATACAAACTTTGAACACACCACTAGCATGTCCAGCACCACCAGCACCCGCTGAATACCAATTGGCCATTACTAGAATTAACCCACAAACAGTACATTCTATCATGGGCAAAGTGACCATGGAACTAGAGAAAATAACATTCTGGATAGCCCTGAAAACAAATCAGCTGGAAGCTGTGTTTCCCCATACGGGACCACAGAAAAAAACATAGAATTCTCACAATGTGTCTGTATGCTAAGAATAGGTAGGGGAATTGGGAATTTTGATTGGGAAGAGGGAGGTGGAGGGGAGACTGAATGTGATGGTTGACTGGCTGCCTTCAGAGAGGAGGTCAGAGCCTGAAAAAATCTCTGTAGGTCAGACATGGCATTATGAATGCTTTCCAGGAAAGCATTTGTCTACTGAAATTGGCTGCCCTGGATGGCATTCACAATGGCAGTCTGACCCACAGAGATACTCCTCAGGAGGTCAACAGTCTCCTCACTCAGGGCAGCAGGGGTAACAGGGGCTGGGGTGGAGGTACCTAAGTCAAAAGAGACACTCACCTTTTTGGGTGAGCTGGCACAGCCAACTGGGTGGGAAACAACAGAGAGTGTTGTAACAGAACTACAGGTGGCAGACAAGGATGGTACTGGAATATGTCCCGATGGGGCCATCACCACTAGGGAGAGACCACTGGAGGAAATATCTGATGGTGATCTAAATTCAGTCTCCTCCGTGGCACTCCCCTCACCCTCCAGGCCACTAGGTCCCTCTGTGTCTTGACTGGAGGCACCATGGCCAGATGCATATTAAAAATCGGGTCTTTGGTTGGCAGTCAGGTTACCCCCTGTCCAAGCAAGGACCCTCTCTATAGTCAGGGTAAGTCACACACAATCCAAACTATCCTGGTCTCACCCTCTGGTAGCTTGGCACTGAGGAATCAGGCTTAACTCAGAAGGCAATGTGTAAAGTATTTGTGTAATAAGTCATGCAATAACACAGTATAACACCACAAAAATACACCACACAGGTTTAGAAAAATATATAATATTTATCTGATTAAATGCAGGTCAAAATGATCAAGATTTGATAAATACCCATATAAATATCACTTTAGAAAATGCTAAAAATAGTCCTAATATCTTAAAAGCAACAAGTGTCTCTTGCAAGCACAAAGTACCTGGTTTGCGTCTGAGAAGGAGATGCGTGGAAAACGGGGAGGTGTGCGTCGGTTTATCCGTGCGCACACAGACGATGCGTCAATATTTTTCACACGGCCAGGGCCTTGCGAGGACTTGGATCCTCTTAGGGTTGCGGGGTATTTGGACGCCCCGGGGCTGATGCAGAGAAATCCTGGGTGAAGTCACATGAACTGCGTCAATCCGGTGGGCAATGCGGGGAAATGTCTGTCACATGGCAGGCGCTGCATTGATTCTTCTTGCAGGGAGTTGGGCTGCATCGTTCCAGCTCTGCTACGGGTCAACCCAGTGGGCCGTGTATTGAAGTTCCGGTCGCAATGCTGGTACTGCAACGATCTCCACTCGGGGAGTAGGGCTGCGTCATTCTGGTTCGTCGTGCGATGATTTTCTCACCGCGATGCAGGCTGTGCATCGTTTCTGGCAGGCTGTGCGTCAAATTTTCGCTGCACAAGAAGTTCTTTACAGAGATTAAGGCCCTCATTACGAACTAGGCGGGAAAACCAAATGGACCCGGCGGCAATGTAGCAGTGTGGCGAGTGCAGCAGCACCCATCGTGCATTTCACTGCCCATAAATCGGGCAGTGAAATGCACAATGGGGCTGTGCATGGGGACCAGTGCACTGCACATGTCAAGTGCATAGGCAGTGCAGGGGACCCCAGGAGGGCCCTGAGTCACCCATTCCACCAGCCTTTGCATGGCGGGGTAAACCACCAGGAAAAGGCTGGTGGAACATGACACATTATCCGTCGGGAAGCGCTGCTTGCAGCGCTGCCCTGTTGGTGATGTAACTTCACCACCGCCAGGCTGCCTGGTGGCAGAAGCCTGGCGGTGACGAAGTTACAAAAGTGGTGGTTCTGCCACATTATTATAAGGCGGTCTGGACCACCATGCCGGGGGCGATATTTACCGCCACTGCCGGCATGGCTGCCCAGACCACCATGTTCATAATGAGGGCCTAAGTCTTTGTGGTCCAGAGACATCAAGGAACAGGAGGCAAGCTCAATCCAATCCCTTGGAGAGCACTTCTCAGCAGAGCCAGAGGGCAGCAAAGCAGAAGGGCAACAGCAGGGCAGCAGTCCTTAGCAGAAATGCAGTCAGGTGACTCCTTTGAGCAGACAGGCAGCTTTTCCTGGCAGGCTGCAGGTTCTGGTGCAGAGTTTCTTTCCCAGGAAAGGAAGTGTCTGAGTTGGTAGGGTCAGAGGTCCTGTTTAAATACCCAAATGCACCTTTGAAGTGGGGGAGACTTCAAAGAGTGGTTTAGAAGTGCACAAGGTCCCCTTTCAGTTCCATCCTGTCTGCCACGGTCCCAGTAGGAGGTTTGGCAGTCCATTGTGTGAGGGCAGGCCACTGTCCTTTGACAGGTAAGTGTTAGGCCCTCCCAACCCAGGAAGACCCATTCAGTATGCAGATGTGTGCAGGTGTGACTGAGCATCCTGTGTTTGGGGTTGTCTGAGTGAAATACTCAAGGAAGCTGTCAATTAACCCAGCCAGATGTGGATTGTAAGGCACAGAAGAATTCAAGTGCAGAGAAATGCTCACTTTCTAAAATTGGCTTTGTACAAATAGTAATAATAAATCCAACTTCACCAGTCAGCAGGATTTTGTATTACCATTCTGGCCATGCTAAATATGACCTTGTTACTCCTTTCAGATGAGAATCTACCACTCAAATAGTATATGAGGGTAGCCCTAATGTGAGCCTATGAAAGGAGTAGGCCTCACAGCAGTGTAAAATGAATTTAGGTGTTTTACACTACCAGAACACATAAACCACACAGGTACATGTCCTGCCTTTTGTCTACACAGCACCCTGTCCTTTCAGTTATCTAGGGCCTACCTTAGGGGTGACCTATATGCAGAAAAAGATGAGTTTTAGGCTTGGCAAGTACTTTTAAATGCCAAATCGAATTGCAATGGCAGGCCTGAGACATGGTTAAGGGGCTACTAATATGGGTGGCACAAACAGTGCTGCAGGCCCACTAGTAGCATTTAATCTACAGGCCCTGGACACATATAGTGCACTTCACTAGGGACTTATAAGTAAATTAAATAAGCTAGGATCCAATGTCACCATGTTTTAAAGGAGAGAGCATCTGCACTTTAGCACTGGTTAGCAGTGGTAAGGTGTGCAGAGTCCTAAAACCAGCAAAAACAGTGTCAAAAGTGGAGGGAGGGGGGCAAAAAGTTGAGGGTGACCACCCTAAGGCTATCAGGTCTAACTCTCCCCAATGGGCTGTGCCCTATCTTCTTTGCTTTGCTGTGCTGATGCTGAAAATACAAAGAGAAATATGGTCACCACTTGTGCCTGATCACAACAACAGCTCTGATTAGAAAACATTACCATTATGTCAAGTAGGCCCCACCAACAAACTTCACTAAAGTTGCCCCTACATGTATTATGCCACATGCATGCATTCCAACTGAACTATCAACAGTTGCCCACAGGAAAATGAGGATCTCAGACAACTCCAATTGTATGGTTGCAATCACCGTAACCATTGAACAAGTAGGAGACCACATCACCTTCAAAGGTTTGCTTCATGGAGCATACCACAGTTGCCTGTTGTCATAAAAAAGTAGGCCAATGCCATCTGCATTCCCACACAACCCACACAAAGTCATGTAGATATTTGTTTGTCACATACACAACAAAAATAAATGATGGTCCCAGAATATGCCATGTTGCTGACAACAGTACAGTAGCCTGGAGAGGGTGACATGGTAATACTCATGTCACACTTGAAGCATATCCACAATGCACAATTCACCAAGTGTACTTTGTACCAATGGAGTCATGGAGATAGTACCAATGTTGCTTTGATAGGCCACACATTTGGCATGGAAATGTACAATGTAGAAATCATGTGCAAATTGTCAGGGAGATATGTCCCTAAACTCAACAGCACAATGGATCAGCAAGCCCCAGGGAAATCACCACTAATATCTAGCACCCTTTACAATTACATACACTGATTGCATCAGTAGAAGCCATTAGTCCTTTATATGTTGGAGAGACACAGATATTTGTAATTATCTGTAGAAGGCCCTCAACATGTTTCCCACTGATAAGCTACATCACTGTCCTGAAACCTAAATGTCTGTGGATGAATGGGTGTACCCAGCAACATGTGCTTTCAACATAACTGTATGTCATTCAACAATGCATGCCAACTGTCAGGTAAAAAACCTTTCCCATTACACTTGTGCAGTGCACTTTGCTAAATGTTGTCCTGGAAATGTACATTGTGGCTAAAATACTTCTTCATACACATCTTGGCCCTCATTGCTACTGCAGGTGTACAGGCCAAATGTAATGATGGCTGAGGGTATGAATCAATGGTGACACACTCCTATCTATGGCACCACATTAAATGTACTCCCATTGCAAATTTCCTATTCCTCACATAGGTTGGCATGCATATATCTGTAAGGGAATGCAGGAATAATCCCTTGAAACACAGTTACATACATTAAACAGCAGCGTCCACATTTTGTCAAAAGAGAAAGGGACAGATGCCAACATGTAGGCACAAGGAATGATGGCAACTGTGATGGCACACAAATCATGTCCATGGACATTCCCCACTTACCAAGGGAAAATATTGATATGTAGCTGCAACCAAAAGAACAAAGTATGCTCTGTCATATGTATGATGGCCATCTTCACATTACGTACAGTAGTGAGGCACCAGCACCCGTCACACGCTGAAGACAAGTAGTCCTTGGGAGGTAGATACCAATATACTCATTTAACCAGACACATTGCTGAGAACAGTTATGCATCACTCCCTTTCCTTTGGCCTGTAACACTGAGAAGTAGTGGAATGTTACATAGAATTTTCAACCACTACAATAACAAACAGTACCTGATTGCTCGATATAAACAGCCATTTGTTTTCCCGGAGAGCAAATTGTTTGAGGATTGTACACAGTTGTTTCCTAGGTCCCTGTGCCAATAGCCAAGGCACTTCAGTATGCACCGTATGACATAATTATCCAAGCAGTCACTCATCTACTGTGTCACACATGGCACATACCTAATTGTCAGGGGGAGATGTCAGAACATATTAACATGGCAATGTTGTGGGCAGGATTATGCCCTTTACTCACCCTCTTGTGGATGCTGTGCTCCCCTCAAATGCCCATCAAGGTCTGGGTATTCCACATAAGGATCTGTGACATTAGGGGGGTCATCGCCCAACGTGTGCCTCACCAATGTTGGGAGGACAGCCCAGCTGGACCTCCGTGATCTTCCAGGCCCAGCGTTTCAGGTATTCCCACCTCTTGTGACAGAGCGCACCCCAGGGTCCGCTCCTTCCTCTTCTGATCGACATTGACTTGCATGGATACAAAAGACCAATCAAGAGATTACAATCCTAAATTTTCGCAAAAATGGTTGAGTCTCCCACGTCAGAAACACTAAGCTAGAAATTTTAAATTGGTTAACACACCACAAGTGTAAAGCAGACAAATCCATAAGCACAGGGACATGACTACAAATATATATATATATTCATCTGTAGACTAACCTACCACCCTGTTCAGGGCCTGCAATGACCAAATAGACCTGCCGAAATAAGGTAGCCCATGCTCCAGCAACATGTACCGTGATGTGAGCAATAATGAAACACTACACACATATGTGGCTTCTGAAGGCCTGACTGGACTGACACATTCACACTCTGTGAGATTGATTCACTGCATACAGTCACTACAGGCAACTGCCATAGTACAGACTTCACTCTTACACTTGAGTGACAAAGAAGGGGCTGGCATGTTGGGTACAAAAGGGTCTTTCTTGTAGATGTGTGGATTTACCTCAGCATCTGTTCCTAATCGAGTCAATAGACTGAGTCATTCAGGGCACATTTTGGCCCTAAAGTCTTATATTGGCCACATAACAGGATCTGATGGTGCTGTTGTACAGGGAGTGGGCACAGTGTCACAGTTGCATAGTCACAGTGACTCTACAACAGTCTGGGCTATGTCCCATACTGGGAGACACATTTGACAGGCCCTGGTCTCTACAGGCTGAGCATACAGAACCTACATGTCACTCCATTTCCATCACTTCTGTGCATGCCAGTACATCATGTAGCCATCAGCAATTTGGCATGTGATTTGTGTTGCAGCTTGAAGGGCAGAGTGCGTCAGGATATTGCTTCCAGACAACAGTTTTGCAGGGCCAGATGTGGGATGAACAATCTGCAGTACTGTACATATTGCTTACACGATCCTCAAATGACTCATACAAAATGCAAACACAGGTCATGCACATACATGTTGTATAGCATTTACAAACATCGTAAAGAAGATGTCAGTAGATGGCCACAAAGTCTCCTTACCTGGTAATGTGCATCCAACACAAGATGGATCTAGGACTTCAAATACCTTACACATCACAATGTGACTGAACATAGCATATAGTACTGACCACCAGCACCTGCACCATGTACATTCCATTGTGCTGCACATACTGCAACAATAGGCACACAAGTAGTCTTAACAGACAAACAGAGGCACATTGTTGCCCAAGAGGAGGGAAAGGATGGTGTCAAACAGTGTCAATTGTGCCTATGAAATTCTCACCTGCTCCTCGAGTCAGCCATAGAGCTGTTCATAAAGGGGTAGGACCTCATCAAATAGCATTTCCAGCTCCTCTGGTGAGAAGGTAGGACTTCTCTCAGGAAAACACATCAGGTTGTGGATGTGTTGCTGGAAGCAGTGTTAGGAGTCAAGTGAGTGAATTTGTACAACATGGCAGTGATGTTGCCGCCGCCACTAGATAGGGCCATTGGGCCGCAACCACCACAGGCAACAACCTTAGCCTATGGCTGTTTCTGCTGTGGTTTCAGCCCACTGCCCTGACGATTTCTGCCAGTGGTTGCAGCAAGTTCCTAATATCCATTGGAGTAGGTCAGGCATCCACCATTTTGGTGACCTGAAATGCCTCATGAGGCTTTATAAAGCTGCTTCACACCTACAATATATATTTTGGTTGCATCACAAACATACATATTTATTCTATCTTGTCATGCAGGTCCTTCTACTCAACCACCATTGTAGTGTGTTGCAGTGCACAGATGGCATTTCATAGTGGTCAATGACAGGTCACTTATTCAGTCAGAATATACAGTCACATTTTGAGTAGCAATTGTGTAGCACATCTTTGAGTTCTGTCCAAATCCATGTTGTGGACACGTGTTGAAAACCATGGTGGGTCACATGTTACCCTTATGTACTTGCCAGCCGTGGTGTGTGCTGTGTGTCATGTCTATCCAGTCAGAAATGCTTTGTCACATTATATTGTTGGTATGCATCATGTATGTTGCTGTGGACACACTGACTAATGTTACAATCATGTTTTGTCACACATAGGTAGCCTGGGAGAGGGAGGCTAGGAAAACCTCTTGTCTACTTGTAGGAGGCTGGACTGGCTTGTAGTGAGTACCAAGGGGTACTTACACCTTGCACCAGGCCTAGTTATACCTTATTAGTGTATAGGGTGTCTAGCAGCATAGGCTGATAGATAATGGTAGCTTAGCAGAGCAGCTTAGGCTGAACTAGGAGACGAGTGAAGCTCCTACAGTACCACTAGTGTCATATGCACAATATCATAAGAAAACACAATACACAGATATACTAAAAATAAAGGTACTTTATTTTTATGACAATATGCCAAAAGTATCTCAGTGAGTACCCTCAGTATGAGGATAGCAAATATACACAAGATATATGTACACAATACCAAAAATATGCAGTATAGTATTAGAAAACAGTGCAAACAATGTATAGTTACAATAGGATGCAATGGGGACACATAGGGATAGGGGCAACACAAACCATATACTCCAAAAGTGGAATGCGAACCACGAATGGATCACAAACCTATGTGACCTTGTAGAGGGTCGCTGGGACTGTAAGAAAACAGTGAGGGTTAGAAAAATAGCCCACCCCAAGACCCTGAAAAGTGAGTGCAAAGTGCACTAAAGTTCCCCAAAGAGCACAGAAGTCGTGATAGGGGAATTCTGCAGGAAAGACACAAATCAGCAATGCAACAACAATGGATTTCCAAACGAGGGTACCTGTGGAACAAGGGGACCAAGTCCAAAAGTCACAAGCAAGTCGGAGATGGGCAGATGCCCAGGAAATGCCAGCTGTGGGTGCAAAGAAGCTGCTACTGGACAGTAGAAGCTGAAGATTCTGCAGGAACAACAAAGGCTAGAAACTTCTCCTTTGGAGGATGGATGCCCCACGCCGTGGAGAGTTGTGCAAACGTGTTTTCCTGAAGAAAGACTGCAAACAAGCCTTGCTAGCTGCAAGTCATGCGGTTAGGGTTTTTGGATGCTGCTGTGGCCCAGGAGGGACCAGGATGTCACCTATTGTGTAAGGGGACAGAGGGGGCATCCAGCAGGACGAGAAGCCCTCTCAGAAGCAGGCAGCACCCGCAGAAGTGCCAGAACAGGCACTACAAAGAGGAGTGAAACGGTGCTCACCCGAAGTTGCACAAAGGAGTCCCACGTCGCCGGAGGACAACTCAGGAGGTCGTGCAATGCAGGTTAGAGTGCCATGGACCCAGGCTTGGCTGTGCACAAAGGATTTCCGCCGGAAGTGCACAGAGGCCGGAGTAGCTGCAAAAGTCGCGGTTCCCAGCAATGCAGTCTGGCGTGGGGAGGCAAGGACTTACCTCCACCAAACTTGGACTCTTGGACTGAAGAGTCACTGGACTGTGGGAGTCACTTGGAGAGAGTTGCTGGATTCAAGGGACCTTGCTCATTGTGCTGAGAGGAGACCCAGAGTACCGGTGATGCAGTTCTTTGGTGCCTGCAGTTGCAGGGGGAAGATTCCGTCGACCCACGGGAGATTTCTTCGGAGCTTCTAGTGCAGAGAGGAGGCAGACTACCCCCACAGCATGCACCACCAGGAAAACAGTCGAGAAGGCGGCAGGATCAGCGTTACAGAGTTGCAGTAGTCGTCTTCGCTACTTTGTTGCAGTTTTGCAGGCTTCCAGCGTGGTCAGCAGTCGATTCCTTGGCAGAAGGTGAAGAGAGAGATGCAGAGGAACTCTGATGAGCTCTTGCATTCGTTATCTAAGGAATTCCCCAAAGCAGAGACCCTAAATAGCCAGAAAAGAGGGTTTGGCTACCTAGGAGAGAAGATAGGCTAGCAACACCTGAAGGAGCCTATCAGAAGGAGTCTCTGACGTCACCTGCTGGCACTGGCCACTCAGAGCAGTCCAGTGTGCCAGCAGCACCTCTGTTTCCAAGATGGCAGAGGTCTGGAGCACACTGGAGGAGCTCTGGGCACCTCCCAGGGGAGGTGCAGGTCAGGGGAGTGGGCACTCCCCTTTCCTTTGTCCAGTTTAGCGCCAGAGCAGGGCTGAGGGGTCCCTGAACCGGTGTAGACTGGCTTATGCAGAAATGGGCACCATGTGTGCCCATGAAAGCATTTCCAGAGGCTGGGGGAGGCTACTCCTCCCCTGCCTTCACACCATTTTCCAAAGGGAGAGGGTGTAACACCCTCTCTCTGAGGAAGTCCTTTGTTCTGCCTTCCTGGGCCAAGCCTGGCTGGACCCCAGGAGGGCAGAAACCTGTCTGAGGGGTTGGCAGCAGCAGCAGCTGCAATGAAACCCCTGAAAAGGCAGTTTAGCAGTACCCGGGTCTGTGCTACAGACCCGTGGGATCATGGGATTGTACCAACAATGCCAGGATGGCATAGAGGGGGCAATTCCATGATCTTAGACATGTTACATGGCCATATTCGGAGTTACCATTGTGAAGCTACACATAGGTAGTGACTTATATGTAGTGCACACGTGTAATGGTGTCCCCGTACTCACAAAGTCCGGGGAATTGGCCCTGAACAATGTGGGGGCACCTTGGCTAGTGCCAGGGTGCCCACACACTAAGTAACTTAGCACCCAACCTTTACCAGGTAAAGGTTAGACATATAGGTGACTTATATGTTACTTAAGTGCAGTGTAAAATGGCTGTGAAATAACGTGGACGTTATTTCACTCAGGCTGCAGTGGCAGGCCTGTGTAAGAATTGTCAGAGCTCCCTATGGGTGGCAAAAGAAATGCTGCAGCCCATAGGGATCTCCTGGAACCCCAATACCCTGGGTACCTCAGTACCATATACTAGGGAATTATAAGGGTGTTCCAGTATGCCAATGTAACTTGGTAAAATTGGTCACTAGCTGTTAGTGACAATTTGAAAGAAATGAGAGAGCATAACCACTGAGGTTCTGATTAGCAGAGCCTCAGTGAGACAGTTAGTCATAACACAGGTAACACATACAGGGCACACTTATGAGCACTGGGGCCCTGGGTGGTAGGGTCCCAGTGACACATACAACTAAAACAACATATATACCTTGAAATATGGGGGTAACATGCCAGGCAAGATGGACTTTCCTACACTACTGTCAACTGCCAGACCTTCAGACCATGGAGCAACAGCATATTATTATGTTATATATATTATGTTATATTCCCTGGATAGGCAAACAATAGTGGACTTATGCCATCAGTTGGAGCCAGATCTGATGCCAGCTATTAGTTATCTAACCAGCATACCAACCATTGTATAAGTCATGTCAATGTTGCACTTTTTAGTCACAGGGTCCTTCCAACATAAAGTGGCCCTATCTGCTGGTATGTCCCAACCTATGTTCAGTCTAGTGTTAAGGGATTTCCTCTCAGCAATGTTGAAACACATTGACCGCTATATCAGGTTCCCTCGACGTGAGGATTTAGCCAATGTGAAGGCTGGCTTCTATGGTTTTGCCTGCCTCCCCACATGTGGTGAGGGCCAATGATGCACACATGTTGTCTGGATGCCACCGCAGGCCACTGAACAATATATTGCAACAGAAAGAACTTCCATTGCATCAATGTGCAAGTTGTCTGTTTGACAAATCTCTACATTTCACATGTCTGTGCCCATTATCTGGGTTCAGCACTTGATTCCTTCATAATGCAGAGCAGCACCTAGAGAGGGCCTGGCTGGTTGGTAAGTCACATCTCTCCTGATTGTGTGTGTGAAATGTCAAGTGAGTGACTCATTGTTGCACTTATGTCCCATTTCTTGACAGGAGACTCCGCATATCTAAACCGTCCTTGGTTATTGACATCCCTGAGGTATCCAACTATGCCATGGGGACCTGCAGTACCACCAGATGAGATTCCTGAAATGCCAAATGATGATGACAGTGGTGAAAAATAAGGAGCTGACTTGCTGGAAGATCTCATCAACAGCTACTTTTCATGATTGTAAGTAGGTTATGTGATGTCATGACTGTAACTGTATGATGAAGTGTAGTTGACAGAATGTGTGGAGTTGAGTGGTGTAGAAACGGCTAGGGAGCTGATACTCTGCAATATTCAGCTAAAGACTTTGAAAAGATAGCTTTTGACACATCCCTACCTTGATAGTATTGCTTTGTTTGTGTTAGTTTCCAAACAATATACTTTTTTTTTCCAGTTGCGTGCTATGTGACTTCTGTCACAGGTATGGTTTCAAACCTATACTCCTTGTTTTTATCTTTGTACGGGTACCTTCATCATGGCACCTTCATGTGGGCAATTCAGAGTTGTGACATTGGCAGGTATCTGATGCTGTTCTGACATGCAAAGTAGGCATGGATTGCTCCAGGTAATGTTTGTGTGGATGAACAGATGTGCACTTTGTACTTGTTTTGTGTGTTGTGGTGGGCCTGATGCATCATGTGTGTCATCATGTGGTCTAAAAATGTGTAGTCCTAGTTTTTGACCAAGTCATTTTTCCTTCATATTGGGCTAAACACTCTTTTTGTATGACCTGTATATAGCTGTATATGTGTTCTATCATTGCAGGCCACAGTGCATGTGCCACAACACTGACATATGTTTGTGTCATACCCCCGATGCATGAGCATTGAAATATGATGGGCCTGTGATCAGGGACTGTTGTACTGCCATCTGTCTGTATCCTGGATTATGTGATGTTGGATTTCTTTGGTGTGGTATGTGATAAGGCTCAATCTGCTGAGATCAACCACTTTAATGTTTGTCTATTCTACAGGACAATTGTCTGACAAATCCTTTCCTTCCATGGTCTGCGGAGTCTGTACCTTGAAATATGTACTTTGACTCAGTATGAGTCACACATTCTTGTTTCTAAAAGTCCAGACATATTGACAGCCTATATGCTGTATATTGGAATCAGATTTTTAGTTTGACAAAACACTTGTACTAATGTGTTGGTCTGTTATCGTTGTAATCCTGAGCTGGTCACTGTGTATCTGTGACATATCCCTGCTTGCACTAGTAGCTTGTATCTTCATCATATGGTTCACGTGGTCATACATCTCTACATTGTGAAATGCAAAATTTATGCAAGCAGACAATAAGTTTGTGATGGGTGAATTTATTACAATGCTATTACAGGAAATACATTTTGGACAGAAACAAACAAAAGAAGTAAAGTGAAGTGGACAGTCATGGTAAATTAAATCACTGGAGTAGATGCCACACCATAGGTAGTCCAAAGTCCAGAGTACCCCTCTCATTGAAACTGGCAGATGGTTGAGGATCAGTCAACAGAGAGAATGTGTGGCACACACAGCAGGTCCTTTAGGAAGAGCTCACTTGCTGGCATTTGTGGGTGTCTTACCACCCGCACCTCCTGAATTCTTTGCTAGTTATCCCAGCTTGCGTGCATGGAGGGATCTGCTGCTACAGAGGCAGAGGTGTCTGGGGCTGGTTCTTCCATCAGCAGGGCCTCTTTTCCAGTGGCTGGCACCTATGTTGATGTGCCTGGTGTTGATGAGCCAAAGGAAGGGGTAGACTGTTGTTGAACAGCCCTGCTCAGGGTGGTGGGAATGTCCCTTAGCATCCCTGTTTGGGAGACCATGTTGGTATTGTGGGCGTCCATCTGTTCCCACATGTGTCTGTTCATGTCCCTCTGCAGCTGCTTGAATTCCCAGATTTCAGTCAACACCTGGCCCATCACACCTTGGGACTCAAGATAGACCCCCAAGAAGTGACTGATGGTGTCCTGGATAAGAGCAGCCCCAGTGGCCTCACCCTGCTGGCCCACAGTATCCCTCCCATGCACCCTACCCCCACGAGCCTGTGCCCTTGCTACAGGGTGCCCTCTCCAAATTGTTCCTGAACCCTCATTATTAGAAGTGTTGTGCTGCAACTCAGGATATAGGACTGGGGGACACGAGTTTGGAGTCACTGTGCTAGGTATACAAGTTGGGGAGCGAATGTGATGTTGAAGCAACCGGGCTGGGAGGTGACGTTGTAGGCACAGTGAGGCTTACTGTTTCCATCTGACCTGATTGCCCAGATGGGCCAGAACCGTCCTCCACATCCAGATGTCCAGGAATGTCTTCTTCACTGAAGGCTTCATCCGGAGGGGGGGTAGTGACAGTCTGTTCTGTGGCCTCTGTACATTCAGGGGCAGCCCGGCCTGCTGATGTAAAACATACAATATTAGTAGTTGTTTGGTGATATCTACCTCCAACGGTTTAGTGTTACAGTAAGTAGAGAACTTGCACAGAGTTAAGCTGCAGTTAATCCAATTGTGGCAAGTAACTATAGTATTTTGTGTTTTTACTTGATATTTGTAAAGCATGCCAATTCATTTTTACTCCAACTGCTGCTGAAATGTGCAGATCATTAGTACTTGGGAGGAAGGCCTGGAAATGCCATCTTGCCACCAGTGCACACAAAACAGTGGCTAGGAAAGATATGGCTTTGCTCATCAGGAGGCCTAGTTAAGTGTGATGCAGGCAAACCCGGGACTTTTTTGCATATGTAACTGGAGTCATCATGTGCCTAGTGCAGTGTGAATGTGTCTGCCTATACCAATCTGGTGATGCATCTCAAGGCCTTATGAATACTTGTTATAAACACTGGGTAAGGTGTCATTCCTGTCATCAAATATTTTATATTGGGTTAGCAAGTCAAGATGGAGCTATGTTGACAGATGCATCTGTGATTTGGGCATGATCTGTGCTTGATCAGTCCCAGGTGGGTATAGTTGATTTGAGAGTTAACAAACAAAGGTATTTGGACAAGTGGCCACTGTACTGGTGGTTGGAGTTAGAGTTACAGGGCTTATGGGGCTTTGCAGTCATGTCACTCCCTCTACTTCCTAACACTTAGCAAATGGTATCCTGCCAGGTGAGTACACTTCAATTGAGAGTTGCCAAACAGGGGTCTTTAGACAAGTGTACACCGATCTAGTGTTTGGAGTCAGGGAGACACAGCCTCCTGGGATTTGCAGTCAGGTTATTCCCTCTACTTCACACACTTGACAAATAGTATCCTCCCAGGTGAGTACACTTCAATTGAGAGTTGCCAAACAGGGTCTTTGGGCAAGTGAACACTGGTATGGTGTGTTGGTGTTAGAGACACAAGGCCTCTTTGGAGTTGCATCAGGTCACTCTCTTTAGAATACACACTATACACATGTTATCCTCACAGGTGAGTACACTTCAATTGAGAGTTACCAAACAGGGGTATTTGTGCAAGTGTAAACTGGGCTAGTAGTTGGATTTACAGGCACAGGGCCTTCCTGGGCTTGGCAGTCAGGTCACTCCCTCTACTTCCTACACTTGACAAATGGTATCCTCCCAGGTGAGTAAACTTACATTAGGATTTACCAAACAGGGGTATATGTACAAGTGAACACTGGTGTTTGAAGTTGCTGAAACAGTGCCTCTTGTGGGTTGCAGTCAGGTCACTCTCTCCACTTCACACACTTGACAAATAGTACAAATAGTGTTTTGCCAAACTGGGGTATTTGGACAGGTAACCACTGGGGTGGTGTTTGGAGTAATAAAAACAGTGCCTCCTGGGGTGCAATCAGGTAACTCTCTGTACTACATACACTTTTCAAATTGTGGTTATTACATATCTGTATGCAGAGTGTATTTGGGTTTGGGCACACATTTACCTGTTGAGACATACCATGAGTCCTGGTATTATTATTATTGTCTACTGAAAGACTTACAGGCCGCATTTTGACTTATGGCATGTGATAGGCCTTGGATGCTGTGGTGTTGGGTCTAGTAGTACAGATTGACATTGTTTAATCTCAGATACTCTTAGTATTGAATGTTGGTGGGGTGCACGAGCAAGACAGTGGCAAAAGGTGAGCTGTTAGCATGCATGACATTGCTTTTTGGGGACATTTTTTGTCTTGTCACTTATCAGAATCCACTTCCCCTGGTATTCCTATCAAGCCATCAGGATGCAGGATGGCTGAGACCTTCTCCTCCCAGGGAAAGTTATGTAATGGGGCATTGGGAGGGCCACAGACAGTTTTCTTGGTCTGTAGCTGCTGACTATGTGATTGTAATATCATCGGTGGTTGGTAGTGGTGATGTCGGCGATGGAGGTTGGACCCCCAATTTCCAGGCTGCCTCGCCATTGGCGGTCTGCCCATTTTGCTTGCCGGTCGGTGGTGCTGTAATGAGGCCCTTAGTCCCTACCATCTGCTGCTGCTCCTGAAAACAAAGCATCTCACACATTTTTATTAAAGCACTTCTTAAGAGCCGGAATAACACAACTAGTGGTCAACATTTTGTAAGACACTGGGAGAGAAATATTTCAAAGAGCGGATTCAAGAAGTGACTGGCAATCTTTCATTTCACTAGCTTATGAGGCAGCATTTTCCTGAAGCTCCTGAACAGAAAAATAATACACCACACATTCCACTCTTAATAGAATGAGCGGACTGATACCACCGACAATCCAGAATTCATTGGGTCATCGTGTAAGGTTTTCACTGGCGGAGACATCGCCAGTGAAAACATAACAATCTCCCCAACTTTAAACAGAGAAGGCGGACTGTCATTTTGACAGAATGGGTACTCATTTGACATATTTGTGACAAAATAACCTGTCCGTAAAACTCTACGTGATCCCCTTAGTGCCTGCTAGAAGACATCACGCCTCAGTCATCTCGCAGGTAGGAGATGTGCCAGTGTTGGTCAACAGTTAGATTTTCGTATTTTTTTAAATAAAAGTACCAAGAATTAACAAGCATAAATGTAGGAAATACAAGTGGGAGAAATACAAGCGCTATTGCGCAAGCGCTGGACGTCTGACTCCTTGTGTCTCAAGATGAGTTTAGTTCTGATTCATGAACGTAGCTCTTTTCCAACAAAGAAATGCATGATGAGTGAAAAAGAAGCCGTAGTAAACCTGCCATCTTTTGGCATTATTGTGATATTATCACGGTTCTGTTTTGCAGTTTGCTAATGAGTTTTAGCATAGAATATAGATCCTGCCAAAATTCAGACGAAAATATTTACCAACCTGCAGCAGAGGTTAGGATATTTGCCTGGCTTCTCCTGGACTCAAGGCGTAGTATGGCGTATAATTGCCTGAACAAAGTTTAATTATAAGACTGCAAGGAAACAAATCTAAATGCACGTCAACAATATATTTACTTTGTTCATGCTCTCTGCGCCGGAATACTATTTACGGAAAAAAAATACAAGTCTCTTAGTGAACCCGAAAAGGGGTAGCTTTCCGAGCAGGAAGTGTATCACTTGACTGCATGGTTAATTTTAATCAAGAGCATTAGGACGGATGGCCGAGTAAACCACAGCGACCAATCGAAGATTAATGAACCATACACCTAAGAAATCGCTATTTTTAATTCGCTTTCTGCTTTGAAGTTTTGAAAAATGCCCTCCTGGTAATTTTAATAAAGGTTTATCTTTCCGGACAGCAGGAAATAAGTCCAAGCTGGACGCAGGAATGAAAAAAAAATGAGAAGGCTGTGAAAAAGTGGTCCAATTACTCTTACCGTTTTTTTGTTCATTCGAAACCATTTCTCAAACAAAAAGTTGTTGTATTTGTCCTTAATTCAGCTGACCCCAACAATGAGTTAGTCCATCAGACACTAATACTTGTAAGGAATCATGCGTAACAGTACTCTAATGTTAGCAAATCCCGCAAATTCATATATGTATTTTTATACATAATCTCTAGCCATGAATGCAAGGATGTTACTGTTGGTTACCTTACCTGACAAACTCTGAGAGGTAGACGACTTGCACTGAGTTGATTCTAAGGCTCTGTTTGAAAGGCGCTGTATATTTTTTTTGTCAGCTGTAATGTGGTACATACTTGTTATTTTTTAAATGTGTTGAGATGGTTGCCAGTTTATGCCACCTTTGGCAAGCAATTGGTGGAGGTGTCAAGCCAGGGGCAAATGATATTGCCTTTATGGCTCATTGGAAAAAGTCCTATCAAATTCCAGAGGCTTTACCTGTTTATTATAAAAGGACATGGGAAAACCAGTAAGCATGACTTATTTATTGTAAAAAGTGTGTGTCAAAAGCAATAGGCCTTCTAGGATGGATTTTCATTCCACTGTGATAAAGTCCTTAAGCAGGTATTTTGTTAATTGGAAACTCACAGATTAATTTAGTAGGCGAGGGTTTTGGTGCTTGTGACCCATTCAAACAAACTGTGGAGATGGAAATTTCAAGTTGATAATTCTTATTGAACCATTTAGGAGGAATTTTGCACAGATTTGTAATTGTATTACAGTATATGTGATGGTGGATTTGTGGAAATGCTTATGCTCGATACAGTAAGTCTGAGTTGGTTATGGTGACAAGCCAGTGTTGAAAGCTATTGGCCTGATTAGTTCTTTGGGAAAAACCTTTTCAATTGCCATACGTCGGGTCTGTTATTTTGAAATGTTACAACAAAGACAATAGGTCTGATTTATTTATTATGAAACATATATGCTAAAGCCAATAGTGCTTTTTGAGGGTGAATAGCTTTTGCACTGTGTTAAAGCCTGCAGATCGGTACTTTTTATGTGAAATCTCAGTAGGCAAAGATTTTGGTGTTTATTACCTCTTTGGCAAAATGTTTGGGTAGAAAGTGTGAAGCACCAGCTGGCATGTGGGGAGTGTGGGGAGGGCAGGCAAATGTGGTGTTGGTGCGTGCATGCATGCAAGTTGAGTGGTGTGTGTAAATAAAAAATAAAAAACACTTACATTGCTTGCTGCATGATGTCTGACATCCTCCTCGCCCAGGCCTCCTCGGGTTCCAGCGAATTCCCTTAAGCAATCCTAGTGCTGCTCTCATGCTGGTAACCAGCATGAGAGAAGTGCCAGGATGCAATTGGAGGGAGCGACCTATCTCAGCGCTTTCAAGAGCACTCGAGGCCTGTGCTTTCTCTAACTCAGCTGTGCATGTCTGGCTGGACTGTGCAAGACAGCTGACCAAAAAGACATGCACACTTTAGATTATGCACAGCTCACTGCTGCCACTCAGCAGCAGTGGCCCGCTCTGTTCTGATACTCGGTTCAGGAAAGGAGGATGGAAAATAAAATGGTTATAAATTAACTTTATTACAATTTTATTTTTCATCCCTGGGGGCATTTTAGGCAGAGGGGCGAGGTTCCTCCGTCCTAAAGGAATAGCTGCTCCTGAATTCATGCAAGAATCTCTTTGGAAGACCTGACAGGCTCAGTTGCCTGCCAATATCATCTAATAAAATTGTCATAAAAACACATGTATATATGTAATTATGAATATATACTCATTCAGATACACAGAGTGACTTTGGGTTCACCCTCTTATGCCATTTCGCTGCATGAGTATCATTTACACTCTGTTTCCATTCTTGACACTTCACTGCATGGGGCAATGGGTCAATCAACTTTAGCCATTGTTTTTTTTTTTTTTTTAACGGTGTGAGTAATGGCATTTTTCTGATCACAGGTGCATCTCTGCCTGAAAATGAGTGTGCTTCATGCCATCACTGGTGGGCCAGTCCTTTAGTTTTCAATTTCTCCTTGTATAGGTCCCCTTTTATTTATTTCCCTTCACTCTTTTCATGTTAATGTTTTGAGGATACTATAGCTCACTAGCAGGTTCTGATGGACGAATCACTTGGCACTCATTTCATGTGCAGTGCACCTCACCCCATATGGCTACTGCCTCTAAATCTGGTGACCATTATGGAATTATATTGTCCACAGTGTATCACTGTTTTGGCATTTGAAGATGGCCAACATGTTAGTCCTCGATGTTATGGCCATGCTGTCTGGAGCCCGGAGTGCAGGGACCACTGTTCACTGGTCCTAAAGTTGCAGTAGCAGCATAGTAAAGGTATAAATAAGACTCTGGGACACGTTATTCAACATAATGTTCTTGATGGTTGACATGCAATGCTTTACATTATAATCAATGGTAGTGAATGTTGGTACATTGATTTCTATTATGTTGCTGTGGTATATTATACAATGTTTCTATTTTTTTTAATGTGGTGACACCCTGCCACCCCCTTACATTGTGATAATACATCTAACATAAGTGGGGTGGGGGATACCATGTGTTCAGGGCTTGCTGGTGTGTACATTGGTCTGAAGGTGTCACCAAAGGTATTTCATTTTAAATGATTGCATATACTTAATGTGCAGTATTTAGTAGTGTGTGCATAATAAAAGGACTTTTCCTTTTTGTAAGAAAAAGCATTAGCTGGCCAATGATTAACTGAGTGTTGCTTGTTGCACACCTAAGAAACAGAGCACTAGCCCATACCACTTCCCCTGAATAGACCATGGACTTATTTGCATCGCTGTAGAGAGAGATTCAAGTGCTAGAATGGTATACCATGATTCCCAGTAATGAGAATGTTGCAGACTTATTACTTATGAATGACACATATCTTTTGGAACTAATAAGCCAATTTTTTACAATTTTTATATGGAATCTCACCAAATACCTTAGTTGGCAAGGCTTTTGGTGCTGATTACCTGCTCTGACAGATACTTAGGGTAGAAGATTTGCACTGTGATCATTCTTGTTAGTCCCACTTAGGAGGGTTTGTAAAATGATTTTGTCATTTGTGGATAAAGTTACTACACTGTGTTGAGTGATCTAGAGAGAGCAGAATTGCACCATTGCTACAAAGAAATGGTGCAGTTCTTTTCTCACAGTGTGCTGTTGCACTTTTTGTGGCGTAGGGTCAATGCAGGCACGCTTGCTCCATTGTGCCAGAGTGTCTGCATTGTAGTCAGTATAGTTTTTCTAAAGGAGATGTACCTTCCTACACAAAAACGTTCCATTGATGCCTTTTCTGCTTTGTCTATGTGCTTCAGAATGCAAACACACATGCACAGAGGACATAACAAGGAGAAATATGTATATTTCTCTTTGTTACACCAACCTTAGGCAGGTGCACCATTTTGGTGCAAATTCGTATCTACATCTCTTTTAAATAAAGGATTGCATAAAAATACATGTGTAATGCACATACATCACCCTTGTATCTCCTATCTGATGAAATGTAATGCAAGGCAGCGCTATGAGGTTTATTGCATTACTTTTTCTTTCTCAGTATTTGCCTGGCATGGAAAATTCCGAAATAGATTTTGTGTCAGAGCTGCTCAAAATGAGGGACACAATCCTGATGCAAAATCTTAGTAATGCTGGGCCCAGATCTCTTCTATGTGTTAGGAAGGATTAAGTAGACTAAAGTAAGACTGACTTTTTTATAGGAAAAGCAGGTGACAAAGCTAATAAGTCTTTACTATTGGGTTCTTGGTACTCTGTGTTAAAGTCTGTAGAAAGGTATTTTGTTACATTGCATCTCACAGATGATCATAGTAAGCAAGGTTTTTGATGTTGGTTTGCTTTGTGTTAATCCAAGCTAGAGTCTCTTAGTAGGGAGTGTATAATGTTTATGCAATTGCAATTCAGTACACACTTTTCACCTTATGCGTAGTATGTAGTTGTGTGTGTTAAAACGCTTTCTAGACCTGTCCTGACAGATTTAGCTCTCTGCCAAGTTCTTGTACTATAAAAATCCTGCATGCTACTTCTAAACCAGAAAGCCATCTATGATGGGCATTGTTCATAGTGAATCATTGTTTTACCTTTTGAAGATGGCCACCACATTTAAAAGCAGTATGTCAACCATCTAAGATTGGTACATCAATGATCCATTTTGCACAATAATATCCCAAAATGGCCAACAAGTGCGAAGTTTCCTGGGTAGAAATCACAGCTATGATAGTGTGTCATTATTCTACCATTCCAAGATAGTGAATACTTTGCTTCTGAACATGACAGCCATGTTGGGCCATTAAAACCATGATATACTACGAAAAATACAATTCCAAGATGGCTGCACACTGCAAATGCTAAGCTTTTAAGTTATTTTTAACCGCAAACACATTCTCTGCTTGTATATATGTGGCAACATTTGTTTCTACTCTGTCTGCTATACAGTTTAATGTGTGTGTTATTCTGGATGGGTGAATGCAACAATGAGTAGATAAGTGGACTAACAGATGCATGAGTTCAAGGATGAGTGACAGACTGCTGTATGATGACTATTTTTGAGTGTCTAAACCCACCAGTAACTGAAGAGATAGTTTTAATGATACTGCAGACTGACCTATTGGCATTACAAGTGATGGTTTTGCATTATGATACAGACGTCATTTGGAATGGTAAGTGCAATATTCTGTATCCAATCACCATGGTCAAGTCAGAACCTGGGTGCGGACCATCATTCTTGCTAGTGTGGCGACATGTTAGCCACTCACAGTTTATACACTATTGCTTCTAAACTATCGCTGTTAAAACTTGTTTTTTTTCCAAACAGATTGAGTGATATGCAAAGACATTTTACAAGACTTTCAGGAAGCAAATTTCAATATCAATCAGTTTAGAGATTACTTTGGAAAACCAGCCTATATGGTAATAATAGTGGTTGTGGAAGACATTTGTTGATGTGCAAAATTACCTGTGAAATATATTGTCAATGATAGCTATAAAAACCCAAATGAATTCTTAAGTTGTTATAAAGACACACACTAAGTAATTATTTCCCTGCGTGCAAATGCTGTTGTAAAATTTGCAGAATAAATCATGAATGTAAGAGAAAATGATCTTTCTGTAAAAACACATACTGAAAATAATCAGTACTCGGGACGTAATTCACAAAGGTAGATTACACTTTTGAGTAAATTATACTTATGTGTACATTGTCTACATTTTCTTAATTTACAAAATCCAAGTCTAAGTAACTACTAAAAAACAATCAGTAATTAGTCCAGCACCACACATGGGCAGCCACTGGTACTGCAAAACCATCCAACAGAAATTAATGGTTGTAAGGAATTAAAACTAATCTTTATAGAAAACTTCCAGTTAAATGTAAAAATGAATAAAATGTGATATAAAAAATATAGAAAAATAGCACATGTTAATTATTTAATTATAACATGTTAGTACCTTATTTTGAGTTTAAAAGATAATATGACAATTTTCTTTTACATATAAATACATTAAATGTAATCAATTCTATACAATATGTCAATTTGTCAATAAAAAATGCACAGGAATACCTATATTTGTAGTTGGGAATTTATGGTGTAAGTTAAATAAAAAAAAAAAAAAAAAAAATTCAATGTCTTTTGTTGATTGTTTTCGGAAACTAATTCATGATTCTGTGTTTTCATTTTATACTGTAGTTATGATAAATATATAAAATTGACTTGCATTAATTTTTAACACAAACATATTTTTAATGTTTTATTTTCAAGTTAAACAAACCTCTTTATTTTTCCCTATTTTTTACCTTGCTCAGATCTCCGCCCAAACTATAGAGACTCCCTCTGGTAAAATATAAAGACAATTAAACAAATATTTAACAAAAATTTGATGTACATTTCCTCTGATAGCCTGACAGAGTAAGGGTCTTCTGAGGAATTACTTTAAACCATCTGCCCTATTTAAGGTGGACAGTGTAAAGTATTTATCTTGTCTGTCACCACCAGAAAAAACATAGCAGTATGGACAAGAAGATTTATCCGCAGGGCCAGCAAACAACTCAACATTTGGTGACTAGCATGTCCAACGAGGCAAAAAAGTAAAGTACTATGTCACCAGGATAGACAGTAATCCAGCTGCCAATTTCTAAATCAGGCCCATGGTGAACTCTTTGGAATTCCAGAAGTGGGTTGGAATAATTCTGCACTGCACATTCTGGGGCTCCTGACAATATTACATCGTCTCTGCAGCTCCTATCTTCTATGTCATTTATCTTTTTGTGCTGGATTCAGAGCTCCTGTAGCTACAAAGGATAGTGAATTAATGTGTTTGGTCCTATACCACCTTCAACAATCTACCAATAGTGTCTAGTCAGGGAAAGAAGGTGGCAATGTCAGTGTGAATTGATTTCTCTTCCTCTATTGTTTCAGGCGTGCTGTCTTCCACCCACTCCATGGTTACTCTGATGAACATCAGGTCCTTCATAAGGCAAGCAACTCTTATTTTACGCATGCTACAGTTGTATCAACTGTGTGAGCAGTTTTCCCAGTCACCACATCTGCAAATAACAGCGTTCTTGTTGTTTTGGTTTCAACATGTACCAACCAGTGATGTGGATGGGTCCGGGGAGAGTGCCTGAGGTCTAAGCAGCCTCCAGGTTGATCACAGCAAACAGAGATGTCACTTACAAGGCGAATGGTATAAAAGATGTGCACTTCTTCCAGAACACTAGAACCCTAAGCCCTTAGATGTGTCACACTGGATGGATACATATGAGTTTAACAGTCCCGCTTTAGCATTAGTGAACCATCTACGGGGCAGAGGTTACGTCCCAATAGCTGGTCAGATACAGAGCTGAGTGAGTCATCAACCATTCACAATGCTCACTAATCCAAAAAAGCCATACCCAGAAGCGATGCATTTCCAGAAAAAACAGCTGGTTCAGATTGCAGGAGGGTGTTGATGGTAGCTCACTTAAGGATCTATGCCTTAGCGGTAGGAGTACACTCCAGTCTGCATTGCTGGCATGGTGTGCATGACCTTCTCCCTGGTGTAGCTAGTCAGCCTAGAATAAGTGGCCAAAAAGAGCAGTCCTAGACACCTGCCATGCAAATCCAGTGTGTGGGAAATTGGGTTGTTGGCTGACAGGGGTGTGAGCCATGGTCAAACAACAGCCACAATCCTTTGCAGGGTGTAGCACAAAAAGTCTCTAAATTAATCTGTGCTTATCCCTGGGTAGCTTGGCAGAGGTAATGTGTAAATTATTTCTGCAGCACACAAGCAGTAATAAAGTGAAAACACCACTCAAGAAAAATCCCAAACCAATTTACAAAAATGGAGTACATTTTATTAAATTATTTGACACCAAAATGACAAACCCAATTAGTAGAATCGGCATTATGATATATATATTTTTTTAGTTAATACCAGCACCCAGTAAATCAAAGCTCCATCCACAGACATCTAGTCAGAAGGGACCAAATCAAGGTTGAAAAACACAGATAAAATAAGTTGATTGGGCCTGGTCAGAGCTTACCTTTGGATTTTGAAAAATTCTTGAGGAATATAATTTGAGAAGGTGAAGTTCAGTGGGCAAGGCTGCAGGAGGTGTCTGTTAATGGGGCGTCACCAGAGGATAGCTTTAGGTCAAAGCCACAGTGAAGATTTTTATGTTTGGATTCTGAAATGGAAGCCATAGGTCTCCAGCAGGGCAAGGCAGAGGACTACAACCAAAGACAGTTCCACAAAGTAGGGTACCCCTTTGGCAAAGGACTGCTGAAATGGCTTTGCAGTTGAAGAGAAGAACATAGTAGGGGAAGCTACAAAGTCAATCCGATTGGTGTTGCAGCTCGGGCAGATAGGTGAGTAGGTTGGTCCTAGTCTCCTTCTGGTTCTCAGAACAGTTTTTAGCCAGTACCTCTCCCTAATTTTAGATTTTGGCTATCTTGGCATCCTTTAGCACCAATTCCAAGTATCCAGGACTGGGTGGCACCATTTGGAGGGCCAGGACTCACTCAGGCATGGTCCAGGTGTGGTTTCAAGATGGAGGAAACCTTTTGTGTCCTGTGGCTCTGAACAGAAGACCAGTACACTAGCCCTTGTGAGTCAGTTTGCAGGTCCTGGGGCAGTTGAAGATCCAGTCCTTCTCCCCAGGCAGAAGGTAGCAAAGCAGTAGGGCAATCAGGGCAGCAATCCAGGCAGGCCAGAAGTCTTATAGAACAGCAGTCCAGCAGAGTGGGAGTCCTTCCAGCAACACAGCAGTGCAGCTTTCGGGCAGAGTATCCAAAGGTCCAGAGGTGCACTGAAGAGTTGGTGTCTGTGGTCCAGCATTTAAACACAGTTGTGCCTTTGAAGTGGGGAACAGCTTTAGAGGCAAGCCTTTGAAGTGCATAGATGCCCTGCCTTCCTAGCTCTGGCTCTAGACTAAGTACAGGTGTGAGAAAGTAGCCTCTTTCTAGCATGGTTACCCCCACTTTTAGCCTGTTTGTGAGTGTGTGTCAGTATGTTTTTACTGTGTCAATGGGATCCTGCTAGCCAGGATCCCAGTGCTCATAGGGAAAACCCTATATGTCAGTGTGTTTTGCCTGTCTCACTGAGATTCTGCTAGCCAGGACCCCAGTGCTCATAGTTTGTGGCCTAATGTGTGTTGTCAGTAATGCTTAACTGTGTCACTGAGGCTCCACTAACCAGAAACTCTTCCACAGGACTGTCACTGCAGCCTGCGTGAAATAGTGCACAGGTTATTTCACAGCCATTTTCACTGCACTTAAGTAACTTATAAGTCACCTGAATGTCTAACCTTCATTTAATGAAGGCTAGGTGCAAAGTTACTGAGTGTGAGGGCACCCTTGCACCAGCAAAGGTGTCCCCACATAGTTCAGGGCCAATTCCCGGGACTCTGTGAGTGTGGGGACGCTATTACACGCGTCATACCTCAATACCTATATGTAGCTTCACAAGGGTAACTATAAATATGGCCATGTAAGGTATCTAAGATCATGGAATTGTCCCCCATTTCAAATCTGGTAGTGGGGAGCCAATTCCATGCATCCTAGGGGCTCCAACATGGACCCCCAGTACTGCCAAACCAGCTCCCTGAGCCTTGCAATGCAGCTACAGCTGCTGCAACCTCACAGACAGGGTTCTGCCCTCCTGGGGTCTGAGCAGCTCAGTCACAGGAAGGCAGAACAAAGCATTTCCTTTTGGAGCAGGATGTTACACCCTCTCCCTTTGGAAGGAGGTGTTACAGGCTCGGGAGAGATAGCCTCCCCCAGCCTCTGGAAATGCTTTGAAGGGCACAGATGGTGCCCTTCTTGCATTAGCCAGTCCACACTGGTTCAGGGACCCCCAGTCCCTGCTCTGGCGTGAAACTGGACAAAGGAAAGGGGAGTGACCACTCCCCTGTCCATCACCACCCCAAGGGTGGTGCACAAAGCTCCTCCAGTGTGTCCCAGACTTTAGCCATCTTGTTTTCCAAGGTATGGGGACACTCCGGAGGCCTCTGAGTGGCCAACAGGTGATGTCAGAGACCCCTCCTTATAGGTCCATACCTGATAAGGTAGCCAATCCCCCTCTCAGGGCTATTTAGGGTCTCTCCTGTGGGTTCTCTTCAGAATCTACTTGCAAGTTTCCTGTATGAATCCTCTGCAACTACTACTTCATCCTCTGACCTCTGATCAACCGCAGACTGCTTCAGGAACCGCTGTAACAGCAACAAAGTATCCAGAAGGGCTACTTTTCCTCTGCAAATTCAGCTCCAGCCAGCAACTGCAACAGTTTCCACAGTGTGCACACTCTTAGGACTCCCTGTCTTCACCCTGCACCAGAAGGACCGAATAAATCTCCTGTGGAGTCAAGCAGGCACCTTCTAAGTCGATGACCAGTTCTCTTGGACTCCTCTCCTGGCGATGAGCATGCTCCTTGGAACACAGAGGGTGAACCCCATCAACACAGACTGTCCTGAGGTCCTGCTGTCCCAATTTGAAGGAGGTACGACCTTTCCCCGAGAACAACAGTACCCCTGTGCACCACATCTTCTTCACCTCCTGAGGCTTCTGTGCACTATTTGCAAAATTCCTTCATGCACAGCCTGGCCTAGGTCCCCAGAACTCTATTGTGCAAAGCTCAACTCACTGAGTTGATCTCTGGCGGCGTGGGACCCTCCTTTGTAGTGCTACACCAACTGCATTTTGCACCTCCTTTGTCCCTGTGTCCTGGGACTCCCATGGGTGCTATCTGGTGTTCCAAGGGCTCTCTAAAGTGCTGAGAGATCACTATTCCTCCTCACACAGAGTTTAGCCCCCCAGGTTCCAGATAGTGCCAACTTGAGGCAAAACATGACTTTGCCAGAACCAAGGCTTGGTGAAGGAATCCAGCACCAAAACACACCTGCATCCAACTTCTCTTCATGGGCCATCCAGTGCATCATGCAGGAACCCGCTGTCATCTTCCTAGGGTGCATTTCTGCAGTCTTCATCCACCCAGGGACTCTTCTTTTGCACCCTGATCTGGGTTGGCAGGGGCTCCTATCCTTCCTGGAACTTCTTTAGACTTCTGAACTTGGTCTCCTTCCTTTGCAGGTCTTCAGGTCCAGGAATCCACCATTTGTTGTTTGCAGTCGTGCTTGGTTCTTGCAATAACTCTAATCACAACTTGTAGTGTGTCCTAAGGACACTTGCAGTACTTTACTCCTGCTTTTCTGGGCTCTGGGGTGGGGTATTTTACTTGCCCATGCTGTATTGTTACTCTCCCAGTGATTCTCCACACACTACACTTGTCTAGGGGGGAATTTGTGATTCACATTTCACTTTCTTAGTATATGGTTTGTGTTGCCTCTAGACCTATTTTCTCCCATTGCATTCTATAGTGTTTCCCATTGTTTGCACTATCCTATGTCTAATTACTTGCCTTATTTTGGTGTCTAGTGTATATCTTGTGTACAATACTTACCTCCAGAAGAAGTATTGCCTCTAAGATATTTTTGGCCTTGTGTCACCCAAATAAACCACCTTTAGTTTTTGGTAACACTGAGTATTGTCTTTACTTGTGTACAAGTACTGTGTAACTATAAGTGGTATTGCAGGATCTTTGCATGTCTCCTAGTTCAGCCTAAGCTGCTTTGCTATAGCTACCTCTATCAGCCTAAGCTGCTAGAACACTACTACATTTCACTAATAAGGGATAACTGGACCTGGTGTAAGGTGTAAGTATCTCAACTGTCAATGACACCCTGTCATGCGACACATAGACAGACTGCAGGAACTACATGGCTAAGACAAAAAAATGCCTGCTTTCTAAAAGTTGCATTTTCAGAATTGCATTTTAAAAATCTGACTTCACCATGTTAGGATTTAAAATTGTGATTCCAGAGACACTAAACATGAACTGGTTACATATTCCTATTTGGAAATTACATTTATAAAATGTAATATGGCAACTCCAATGTTATCCAATGGGGGAGGTAGGCCTTGAAGTAGTGAAAAATAAATTAAGAGTTTTTCACTACCAAGAAATGTAAAACCTAAACGTACATGTCATACCTTTTAAATACATTACACCCTGCCCTCTGGGCTGTCCAGGGCCTACCCTAAGGGTGTCTTATATGTATTAAAAAGGAAGGTTTGGTCCTGACTAAAGATGTTTTGCCAGGTAAAAATGACAGTTTAAAACTGCATACACACAGGTTGCAATGGCAGGGTTGAGACATGTTTAAAATGCTATCTAAGCAGGTGGCACAATCAGTGCTGTAGGCCCTCTAGCAGCATTTAATTTACAGGCCTTGGGCTCAGGTAGTGCCACTATAATATGGATTCACAAGCCGATTAAATATGCCAATTGTGTATAAACCAATTATACCACGTTTTAAGGCGAGAGCACAAGCACTGATTAGGTCTAAGGCCAACAAAAATGAACTTAGCAAAAATATAGGAGTGAAGGCAAAAGTCTGGGGATGACCCTGTAGACTGGGCCAAGTACAACAAAGTGGTATGAACATTTGTGTCACTTCTTCATCACTATCTATAACACTGTCACAGCCCTACAGGAGACCACAGCAAGCATATCAAACTATCACCTCTGATAGGATCTCTGTGCTGACCTTGCAACTTTGAATACAAATACTTTTATAGTGACAACACATGCAACAATAATAATCAACTATCACTTATGCACACATACATGCGCATAAAAACACACACAAACACACACTTGACTAAACTTCAAAGAAATTCAGTAGTAGAAGATATTGAGCAGGAAATGGAAATATGTGACTACAGGTAAGTACCCCCCTCAACAGCACCACACACAAGCAAAGAAACAGTTTCACAAACAAAATCATACTTTTGGCAAGTCAAGGTCCATCCAATGGGGCCCTTACACCCCAGTACAGTAGCAAAGGGTAAAAATAAATTTAAGAGTAATATCTACAGGCTTCACAGTCGCTTATAATCTGCCTTAAGAGCAACAGGGATTCTCACAAAATTCCATACAAATTAAAATATTATATCCATTGCCAACAGACTATCACTCTAAACCCATTAGCAGAACATTTAGCCACAAATATCATACAAATTACTCATATCTGCTTCTTGAAATGGGGTCTATAATTGGCAGAGGTATACACCCTCCTCCAAGTAGGGACCACAATCCTAGTCAGGGTAAATCACAAACAATCCAAATTATCCTGTGACCAACCTCTGGTAACTAGGCACTGAGCAGCCATGCTTACCTTAGAAGGCAATGTATAAAGTATTTGTGCAATAAATCATACAATAACACATTTAAAACACCACAAAAATACATCACACAGGTTTAGGAAAATAGATAATATTTATTTGAATAAGATAAGATTCGACAAAGATTCAATAAGCACAAGTTGAAATATCACTTTTAAAAGGTTTAAAAGAGTCTCAATCCTTTTAAATAAGAAGTTGTGCCTTTGTTACACTCAATACCTGGTATGCGCAAGAAATAATGACGCACGGAGACCGCAGAGGAGGAGATGCATGAAAAATAGGGTGTTGTGTTGAATTTTCTGACGCGGCACAGACAATTTGTTGTTTCTTTCCACATTGCAAGGGGTTTGCATAATTTTTTGGCACAAAGTCTTGGTTTCTCACTGAGGTGCGGGGATATTTTGATGCACGGGGATGGCGTGAGGAAAATCCTTGACGCGCTGGAATGAGGGACGGGTGCTTGGTCGATCCGTTAGGCGATGCGTCTAATTTTCTGTCGCAAGGCGATTTGCAACGCACAAAGTGTTTCCTGAAGAGATGAAGTATTTTTGGTCCTGAAACTTCAGAAAACAGGAGACAAGCTCAATCCAAACCCTTGGAGAACACTTTTGGGGAAGATATAGTCCTTCTCAGAAAAGTCAGAGGCCAGCAGGGCAGCAGGACAACAGCAGGGCAGCAGTCGTTCTCAGCAAAGCAGTGCAGTTGAGTTCTCTGGGCAGCCAGGCAGCTCCTCTGACAGGGTGCAGGTGTAGGTCCAGAAGTGTCTGATTTAATGGGGTCAGAGACCCATTATATACCCCAAAATGCCTTTGAAGTGGCGGAGACTTCAAAGAGTGGTTTTGAAGTGCACAAGTTCCCCTTTCAGTTCAGGTCTATCTGCCAGGGTCCCAGTGGGGGGGTTTAGCAGTCCATTGTGTGAGAGCAAGCCACTGTCCTCTTAAATGTAGGTGTCACACACTCCACCCTTCCAGCCCAAAAAAGACCCATTCAATATGCAGATGAATGCAGGTGTGACTGAGTGTCCTGTGTTTGTGGTTGTCTGGGTGACATGCACAAGGGAGCTGTCAACCAGAACAGACCAGATGTTGATTGGAGACAGGCTGTAAGGCACAGATGGTTTTAAGTGCAGAAAAATGCTCACTTTCTAAAAGTTATTCTGAAAAAACGGGGCAACCCAGTACCCTGGGACCTGGGTAAGTGAATAATGTAACAGAAAAATGCTTTGGTCCCACCGGGGAAAGGTTATGAATTAACCTCCACAACAGTGGTTTTATCATAAAGAACTTTCTGTACTGATAAAGTTCGTGAATAATATATCACATTTATTAGAAACTTAAATTCCACAATTTAAAGTAAAGTAATTGAGGTGCTCCTGTATAACGGCACAGTGTGAGTGAATTATGTGTTAGTATAGGTGTTGCAGTGCTATTTACATGAAAACTAAAACCAAACTGTGGTTAAAAGCATGAGGTCTCAAATAAGCACCTATAACCATAGGTACTGTGAGCCTGCTGAATTTAAAAAAAAAAAATCCACATTTTCTAAATCAATTTTGAAGTTTTGACCCCCATCAAATAAATTAATTCAGGCGGGTCATCATCAGGACCTATGGAACACCTTGATTGCCTTACTTTAAATTGTATAATATAAGTTCCTAATAAATGTGATAAGTTACTCACAAACTTCATCGGTACAAAAGTGGCATTTCTAAATATTAATATAAAATCCCTCTCACCATTAAGCAGGATTTTCTGTTACTATTCTGGCCATACTAAATATGACCTGCTTACCCCTTTCAAATCAGAAACTACCACTCCAAAAGTATAAGATGGCAGTCATAATGCTAGTCTATGAAAGAAACAGGCCTCACATTAGTGGAAAATGAATTTAGGAGTTTTTCACTACCAGGACATATAAAACACATATGTACATGTCCTGCCTTTTACCTAGATAGCACCCTGCACAATGGGTTACCTGGGACCTACCTTAAGGGTGACTTATATGTAGAAAAAGGGGAGTTTAAGGCTTGGCAAATGCTTTTAAATGCCAAGTTGAAGTGGCAGTGAGACTGCACACAGGCCCTGCAATGGCAGGCCTGAGGCATGGGTAAGGGGCTACTGATGTGGGTGGGGTGGCACAATCAGTGCTGCAGGCCCACTAGTAGCATTTAATTTACAGGCACTGGACACATGTAGGGAATATTACTAGGGACTGATGAGTAAATAAATTGTGCCAATTGGTGATAAACCAATGTTACCATGTCTAAGGGAGAGAGCATATGCACTTTAGCACTGGTTAGTAGTGGTAAAGTGTGCAAAGTCCTAGAACCAGCAAAAACAGTGTCAGAAAAGTGGAGGGCAGACAAAAAGTTGGGTCATGTTCACCCCAAGGCTGTCAGGTCTAACGTGCCCCCCCCAAGCTGAAAGTGGGGAGAGCTACCCAAATCTTTGGGAGTTCTCATCACTAAGGTGGAAAAATCTGGAAAGGCCATAAGCATTGGTGTGGTTAGTCCCCGGCAGATGCTCCACCATAAAGTCCATTCCCTGTAGGGAGATGGACAACCTCAAGAGTTTAGGATTTTCACCTCTCATCTGCATGAGCATTTGAGGGGCCAGTGGTCTGTCTATTCCCAGAAGTGTGTCCCAAACAGGAATGGTCTCAGCTTCTTCAGTGCCCAGACCACAGCAAATGCTTCTCTTTCAATGGCACTCCACTTCTGTTCCTGTGGTAACAGCGTTGTGTTAATAAAGGCTACTGGTTGGTCTAGGCCCTCCTCATTCAACTGTGCTAGAACCGTCCCTATGCCATGCTCTGAAGTGTCTGTCTGCATGATGAACTTCTTGGAGTAGTCAAGGGCCCTGAGCACCGGTGCCCTGCTCATGGCTTCCTTTAAGGAGTCAAAGGCTTTCTGACAAGCCTCTGTCCAAATCACTAACCTAGGTTGCTTTTTGAAAGTTAGGTCTGTTAATGGGTCCACCATGGTGCCATAACCCTTAACAAACCTACGGTAGTACCCAGTAAGGCCTATGAAGGCTGTCACCTGTGTTTGGGTTCTAGGTGGTTGCCAGGCCATGATTGTCTCAGTCTTGGCCTGGAGGGGCTGCACCTTGCCACCATTCACTAGGTGACCTAAGTACAACACAGAAACCTGCCCAGTCAGGCACTTACTGGCCTTTATTGTCAGGACTGCCTGTTGCAGGGCCTGGAGCACCTCGTTGAGGTGGAGCAGGCGTTCCTTCCAACTGGAACTGTAGATGACAATGTTGTCTAGATAGGCAGCTGTAGGAGGCTGGCCTTTTTTGTTGTGAGTACCTAAGGTACTTATACCTTATACCAAGTCCAGGTACCCTTTATTAGTGAAGGCAGTGTCTAGCAGCCAGGCTTTCTAGAGGTAGCTGTAGCTGAGCAGTCACACAGTACTCACACACATGAAAGAAAATACTTAGTGTTACAAAAATAAAGGTACTTTATTTAGGTGATACAAATACCAAAAATACCATAGAGACTATACTCCCTTAGGGGGTAAGTAATACACAAATTATATACACTAGTATGCAAAAATGTGCATAAAAAGAGTCCACAAACAGTGCAATTAGTGAAAATCACAATAGTTAGAAATGGGTCTGGGGGAATACAATCCATATACTACGTAAATGAAATCTGAATGTCGGTTTCCCACCTAGGCAAGTGTAGTGTGTAGAGGGGTGCTGGGAGTATTAAAAAACACTAAAGGTAAGTAATAGAATCGACCCCAAAACCCAGGAAAGCAGGAGTTAAACACACAAGAACACAAGAAAGAAGATTATGAAAGAACCAGAAGAGACTGCAAGACACCAACAGTGGATTGCTGGACCTCAAGACATGTGGAAGAAGGGGACCAAGTCCAAAAAGCACACAAGAGTCCGGGGAGAGCAGGAGCCCCTGCTAACCCAGATGAAAGTGCAAAAGAAGAACTACCAGTGAACATCAACAGTCAGTACTGTACCCAAGAAGACGGATTCGGGTTCCTGGTTGGTGCAGATGATGTCCCACACGGGGTGGAAGAATGCAGTCTGGTTTGCGTCACTGGATTCCGCCAACAAGCCTTGACACACGCAAAGTTCGCGGTTAGCGGAAAATGGTGCTGCCCGGGACCAGGAGGGACCTGGTGGACTCTACCCAGGATGGGAAGTCAGAGGAGGATGTCAGCAACTCAGAAAGCCCACAGAAGACCAGGCAGCATGCAAAGGAGTCCCACAGCACGGGGACAAAGGAGGTGAAAAAGGGGATCCATGCAGCACTACAACAAAGGATCCCACGCCACTGGAGAACCACTCAGGAAACTGTGCATCGCAGGATAGACTGCTGGGGGCTGGAGCTGCACGGTGCACATAGAACTTTGAGGAAGGATGACCAACAAGCCTTGGCAACTGCAAAACCTGTGGTGCAGGGGGCTACTGTCTTGCGTGGGAAGGCAAGCGCTTGCCTCCTCTAAAGTTGGACAACAGGACGTCAGGACCATCAGGAGCACTTCAGTCTACTACCCGTGATGCAGGATCCATGCAATTTGTTAGGAGAGGGGGCCCATGCAGCCGGTCGTCGTTGAAGAGAGGTGCCTGCTGAAGCAGGGGATTGACTCCTTCACTCCAAAGGAGATTCCTTAATTCTTCTGGTGCAGGCTGAAGACAGGCTGTCCTCTGAGGATGCACAACTGGGAACAGTTGCAGTTGCTGGCAGGTGCTGAAGATACAACGTTGCAGAAGTCATCTTTGCTTCTTTGTTGCAGTTTGTAGAGTTCCTGGAGGGTAAAGATGCAGTTTCCTCAGTGAGAAGGTGAAGTAAAGGATGCAGAGGATTTCTGCTGGAGTCTTGCAATCCACATCTGAAGAACCACCCAAGAGAGGGACCCTAAATTGCCCTGAAAGGGGGATTGGTCAGCTAAACAGGTAAGCACCTATTAGGGGAGGGCTCTGACGTCACCTGCTGGCACTGGCCACTCAGATGCTCCCAGAGTTCCCTGCCAACTTGGAATCCAAGATGGCAAAACCCAGGGACCCTCTAGAGGAGCTCTGAGCACCACCCCTGGGGTGGTGATGGACAGGGGAGTGATCACTCCCCTTTCCTTTGTCCAGTTTCGTGCCAGAGCAGGAACTGGGGGTCCCTCAACCGGTGTAGACTGGATCATGCATGGAGGGCTACCATCCCAAGTCTGTATCACCTATTTTCAAAGGGAGAAGGTGTAATACCCCTCTCCCAAAGGAACTGCTTTGTTCAGCCTTCCTGGGGTCAAGCTGCTTGAGCAACAGGAGGGCAAAAAGCTGTCTGAGAGGTGACAGCAGCTGTGGCTGTCTGGAAAACCTCAGAAGGCTGTCATGGCAGTACTGGAACTCCTCTAAGGAGCCCCCAGATTGCATGAAATCATACAATCAATGCTTGCAAAAGCATGGGGGTATGATTCCTACATGTTTGATACCAAACATGCTTAAGTTGGAGTTGCCTTTATGTAGCTGGACCTATGTCCAGTACACCCATAAAATGGCGTCTCCACACTCATGAAGTCCGGGAAAATGGTCCTGGAGGTCATGGGGGCACCTCTGCTAGTTCAGGGTTGCCGTCACACATAGGTACTCTGCACCCTGCCCTCAGGGATAGAGGGCCTGCTATAGGGGTGAATTATAAGTGACCTGGTGCAGTGTAAATGGCATCAAAGGGTGCATGCACCTTTTCACGCAGGCTGCAATGGCAGTCCTGCAGAGCCCTTTGCATGGGCTCCCTATGGGTGGCAAAAGATATGCTGTACTCCATAGGGATCCCATGGAACCCCAATGCCCTTCGTACCTCAGTACCATATACTAGGGACTTCTATGGGGGCACCAGTATGCCAATTGTGGGTGAAATACTGGATTACCAGGATGCAACAACCACATTTAGAGGAGAGAGAGCATAATCACTGGGGTCCTGGTTAGCAGGATCCCAGTGAACACAGTCAAGCACACTGACATCAGGCAGAAAATAGGGGCAACCGTAGCAAAAAGAGGGTACTTTCCTACAGAACCACCCCCAAACAAGGGACTATAAGGATAACCTTGCCCAGATGAGTCTTCATTGTCTACATGGAAATATCTGGAGAGTCCATCTGTATTGGAGTGGTTACTCCCAGGTCTATGTTCTACTGTAAAGTTCATCCACTGTAGGGAAATGGACCACCTCAACAATTTAGGGTTTTCCCCTTTCATTTGCTTTAGCTTAAAAGAGGTGTGTGGTCTGTCTGAACAATGAAGTGAGTCCCAAAGAGGTATGGTCTCAACTTCTTTAAGGCCCAGACCACAGCAAAGGCCTCCCTCTCTATGGCTGACCAATGCTTTTCTCTAGGGGTCAACCTTCTGCTGATAAAAGCTACAGGTTGATCCTGTTCCTCTGTATTGAGTTGTGATAACACTGCCCCAACACCTAACTCTGAAGCATCAATCTAAACTATTAACTTCTTGGAGTAGTTTGAGCATTTTAAGACAGGTGCAGAGCACATGGCCTGCTTTAGCTCCTCAAAAGCTTTCTGACAGCTAGCTGTCTATCATACCTTTTTAGGCATCTTCTTTGAGGTGAGGTCATTAAGAGGGGCAACAATGGAACCATAGTTCTTAATGAACCTCCTGTAATACCCAGTGAGACCAAGAAAGGTTCTGATCTGGATCTGTGTTGTGGGGGGGAGCTCTTCTAAAATAGTCTGGATTGCCCCCTGAAGTGGTTCAATCTGTTCTCCACCTACCAGGTGTCCCAGATGAACCACCTTCCTCTGACCTATCTGGCATTTTGAGGCATTGATAGTAATGCCTGCCTTTTTAAGGGCCTCCAAAACTTTCCAAAGGTGGATCAGGTGGTCATCCCAGGTGGAGCTAAAGACAGCAATATCATCAGGTTAGGCTGCTCTGAAAGCTTCCAGACCTTGGAGGACTGTAATCACCAACCTATGAAAAGTGGCAGGTGCATTCGTCAAAGGAAAGGGAATAACTGTAAACTAATAATGCCCCCCAATGGTTGAGAAAGCTGTCTTTGGCTTAGCATCTTCTGATAATTTGATCTGCTAATACACTGTAGTCAAATCAAAAGTGCTTAGATACTTGGCAGATGCCATTGTATCTATTAGCTCATCTTCCCTGGATTTAGGGTAAGCATCAGTCTTGGTGACTGTGTTGAGCCCTCTGTAATCTACACAGAACCTCACCTCCCATTTACCATTTTGAGAGTGAGGTTTGGGTACAAGCACCATTGGGCTAGCCCAGGGGCTGTCAGAGTGCTCAATCACTCATAGGTCAAGCATTTTCTGAACCTCAGCTTTAATGCCATCTCTGACATAATCGGGTTGCCTATAAATCTTCCTCTTGACAGGCAAACTGTCCCCTTTATCAATGGTGTGTTCATACCATGTGGTCTGACCAGGTGTCAGAGAAAAGAGTTCAGAAAACTGGCCTAAGAGGTTCCTGCAGTCCTCCTTCTGAGACTCAACCAGGCAGTCTGCTAGGACAACTCCATCTACTGAGCCGTCTGCTGCAGTATTGTAGAAGAGATCAGGGAGAGGGTCACTCTCTTCTTCCTGTCCTTCATCAGTGGCCATGAGCAGGGTTACATCAGCCCTTTCATAGTAGGGCTTTAGGCGGTTCACATTGAGTACTCTGAGAGAACTCCTTGGAGTGCCAAGTTTCAACTAAATAAGTGACCTCGCCCTTTTTTTCCACTATTAAGTGTTACCCCACATTGCTTTTAGTAATGCAGACATGAAGTTACTATCTCGGTCTGGCAGCATTTCTTTTGGGAAACCCACCCTGGAAACAATTCCCAGGAAGGCTTTGGCCACTGCCAGAGCTGTAGTGGTCCTCAGAGGTATAGCTTCTAAATATATAGTGGCATGGCCCACCACAACCAGAATTAATCTATTACCAGAAGCTTTTGAAGGGTCAAGGGGACCAACAATGTCAACTTCTACCCTTTCAAAGGGCACCCCAACCACTGGCAGTGAGATCAAGGGGGCCCTTGGGGTTCCACCTGTCTTGCCACTGGCTTGACAAGTGACACAGAAGCAACAAAACTCCTTTGTGTCTTCAGACATGTGAGGCCAGTGAAAGTGAGGGACTAGTCTGTCCCAGGTCTTACTTTGCCCCAGGTGTCCATCAAGGGGAATATCATGAGCTAAGGTCAACAAGAATTCTCTGTACTGCAAGGGAATGACCAGTCTCCTGATGAAACCAGGTTTGGGGTTCCTTACCTCAGAATACATGAGATTGTTTTCCCAGTACACCCTGAGGGTACCATTGATATCACCTGCTTCATCTTTGACAACTTACTGTCTTAAACCCTCAAGTGTGAGGCAGGTTTGCTGTGCCACACTTAACTCCTTCCTGGCAGCCACCACTCCTGCATCTAAGAGTTCTCTGTGTCAGCCTGAAGCTCCTCAGGTGTAGGTTATGTCTAGGGAGTTGACTCCTCCTCCTCAAAGGGGGAATCATCAGTGGAGGGAGGGATAGTGGATAGCTTTTTACCCTTTCTACCCGTACTTTTGGGAAGCTCTTGGTCAATTGTTCCAAGATCCAAGTTTCTCTGTCCTCATTGCTTATTGGCCTGAGCCCTAGTTAAAGCAAAGATATGCCCAGGTATACCCAGCATGGCAGCATGGGCCTCCAACTCCACTTCAGCCCAAGCTGAATTCTCTAAGTCATTCCCTAGTAGACATTCTACAGGTAGGTCTGGGGATACCACAACTTTTTTAGGACCAGTAACCCCCCAACGTTGAGATCAACAACAGCCATGGGGTGGCTTACAGTGTTGTTATGGGCGTTTATCACTTGGTACTGATGACCAAGTAGGTTTTGCTCAGGGGCCACCAGTTTTTCAGTCACCATTGTGACACTGGCACCTGTGTCCCTGTAGGCCTCAACCTGAACACCATTTATTAGGGATTGTTGCTTGTACGTATCCATATTAAGGGACCAAGCAACAAGTGTGGAAAGGTCAATGCCACCACAGAGACTAAAACTGCCTCAGTGGTTTCCCTAACTAAACCACCCCTCCAGTACACTTCCCAGAGTGAGCCCTGCAACACCCTTGGATTGACTATTTGTAGTGTTATTTTTCTCACCACCACTGCTATTGCTAGGGGCACAAGTTGAAGCAGTTGGGGATGTGGTGGTGGGAGGCTTGGTGCTTTTCTTATGGCAAGCACCATCTCCTGCCCTATGGCCGTTATTCCTACAGATATAGCACCAAGGCTTTTTATTTTGATGGTGTGAAGAGGATTTAGACCCACCCCCGGAAGTGTTTTGTGGGTCTGATGAAGACTTTGTCGCTACCCTTGTCATGGAACTTACCATTCTTCTTCTTGTCCTTGTCACCCTCTGTATGAGCTTTGCTGCTCACTCTTGTTCTGACCCATTTGTCTGCCTTCTTTCCCAATTCTTGGGGAGCGGTCAGATCTGAGTGCAACAAGTCAGACACACAGTTATTCAAAATATGCCCTCTCAAAAGAAGATTATACAAGCCCTCATAATCAGACACTTTGCTACCATGCAACCAGCCTTCTAAAGCTTTAACAGAATAGTCCACAAAGTCAACCCAATCCTGTGAGGCCTCTTTTCTGGTTTCTGTGAACTTTACTCTGCATTGCTCAGTGTTTAAACAAAACCCATTTAAGAGTGCAGTTGAAGGACATTGTAGTTGTCTGAGTCTTCTTCTCTAACAGTGAGAAGTCTATCCCTCCCCTTGTCAGAAAAGTACAACCAGAGAATAGCAGTCCACTGCCTTTAAAGGACCCTCTGAACTTTGCAGGCCCTCTCAAGTGCAGCAAACCACTTGTAAATGGTATCCCCCACTTTGTATGGGGGAACAATTTTGTGCAGGTTCCTGGAATCAATAGAATCCCCCATAACTCCATAATTCCTGAAACTGCTGCTGCTGCCACCATGGTGAACTAACCCCAACCCCTGCCTTGCTCTTTCCACTGCCAAGGCCTCCCTATCTAGGTCTAGCTGATGCAGCCTCAGCCTGGCCTCCACCAGTCTCAGTTTCCTGAGCTCCCTATCTATGGAGTCATCTCCTGGAGTTGTCCAATTGGAACCCTCAGACACTGAGGTGATGTAGGACTGGGCAGGGATGGATCTTTCCCTAGCATTTGTAACCCTAGTGACCTGACCTCTGGGTGTGAAGGGAGCCCTACCTGAGTGACTACCCTTCCCACTACAAGCTACACTAGTGGGTTTGCTAGGCGGAAGATCTTTGGAAGAGCCCTTCCCTGAATCTGAAGGGTGATTCTCTGATTCTATGGGGTCAGAATCTCTCTCCACCTCCTCCTCCTTCTGGTCACCATCATGCTCCTGGTCATCCTGGAGAAGGAGACTCAAAAGGAAATTATTGTTGGGGTTCTTCCCCAGATCAAGAGTCCTGTCTGTGCAAAGCCCCTTCAAATCCTTGAAGGTCATGCTCTCATAGGGAGTACTCATGACCTCAGAGCTAGGCCCAACAGTAGACATGATGTGTATGTTAGGGTGGAGTAGGGAAAATCTAACCTACCTAACCTCTAGTCTCTTGGAAAGGAAAGGAAGAGACGAGACCCTTGTAATAGGTATATTTGTATAGCTGTAGGTATAGAGCAGTCTTTCCTGTGGAAAGCACCAGGTGACAGAGTGATAAGGTAATTGCAGGTACTTATCCCACCAATGTGGTAGGCCGGCCTGGATTGTAGTGGGTACCTAAGGTACTTACACCTTATACCAGGTCCAGTTATCCCTTATTTTCTAAATGTAGGTAGTGTCTAGAAGCCATGCTCTCTAGAGGTAGCTGTAGCTGAGCAGCCAAGGCTTACCTAGGAGACATGCAAAGCTCATGCAATACCACTGAAGTCACACAGTACTCACACAGATGAAAGAAAATACTCAGTGTTACAAAGATAAAGGTACTTTATTTAGGTGATACAAATACCAAAAATGACATAGAGACTATGGCCCTCATTCTGACCTCGGCGGTCTTTTCGCAAGACCGCCGAGTTACCGCCACGGTGAAGACCGCCGACCGCGGCGGTATGCCGCTGCGCGCATTCCGACCGCTGGGAGCGTTCCGCCGGGAAACCGCCGGCAGCCAGACTGGCGGTCGGCGGGAAAGTGGAGACTGGTCAACCTCCACCGCCACGCCAGCAGAACACCGCCCCCAGAATTACGACCCACATTTCTGTGTGGCGGTCTTCTGTTGGCGGTGTGCTGTCGGCGGTCACGTCCCTATGGCTCCCGTCGCCTCCCGGAGGACCAACGCACAAGGTAAGTTGATCGTCCGTGAGGGGAGGGGGTGGGGGGGTGTTGTGTGATGTGTGCGTGCATGGGAGTGTGCAGATGTGCATGTTGGGGTGCGTGCATGTCGGGGTGCGTGTATGTGCATTTCGGGGTGGGGGTGGGGAGGGGGTTCGTACCACCTCTGGGGGGTGGCAGGGGGGTGGAGGGGGTGGGGGGAAGACTCGGGGGGCAGTGGGGGGTGGGGGGGACCCCTATCAGTGCCAGGGAAGGGATTCCCGGGCCCCGATAGTGCCTACCGCCATGGTTCGCATGGCGGTTCCCGACCGCCAGAAACCGCGGCGGTAAGCAGGGTCATGATACGGGTGGCGGTCTTGGGGCGACCGCCGGGCTGGAGTGCGCAAACTCCAGCCCGTCGGTCATGACCGCCGTGGCGGTCGGAGTGGGGAAGTGGCGGTCGATCGCGGCGGTGACCGCCGCGGTCAGAATGCCATTTTTTGGACCGCCGGTCTGTTCGCGGTCCGACCGCCGCCTCTCCGCCGACCGCCAAGGTAAGAATGAGGGCCAATATTCCCATAGGAGGTAAGAAATACACAAATTAATACAGAAATGTGCATAAAACAAGTTAGAAAACAGTGCAATTAGTGAAAATCACAATAGCAAGCAATGGGCCTGGGGGAACACAAACCATATACTAAGAAACGGGAATGAGAATGTTGGTTTCCCACCTAGGTAAGTGTAGTGTGTAGAGGGGCGCTGGGAGTATTAGAAAACACCAAAGGTAAGTAATAGACCCCACGCCAGAACCCAGGAAAGCAGGAGTAAAACACAATAACTTTCCTAGAACACACAAGAACACGAGAAAGAAGATAATGCAAGAACCAGAAGAGACTGCAAGACACCAACAGTGGATTCCTGGACCTGAAGACCTGTGGAAGAAGGGGATCAAGTCCAAGAAGCACAGAAGAGTCCAGGCAAAGTAGGAGCCCCTGCTAACCTGAATGAAGGTGCAAAAGAAGAACCATCGGTGAAGAACAACAGTCAGTACTGCACCCAAGAAGACGGATTCAGGTTCCTGGTTGGTGCAGATGATGTCCAACGCCGGATGAAAGATTGCAGTCTGGATTGCATTGCTAGATTCTGCCACCAAGCCATGGTGCATGCAAAGCTTGCGGTTAGCAGAGAATGATGCTGCCCGGGACAAGAAGGAACCTGGTGGACTCTACTTAGGAGGGGGATTCAGAGGGGGGTCTCAGCAACTCAGTGAGCCCACAGAAGACCAGGCAGCATGCACTCGAGTCCCACAGCACAGAGACAAAGGAGGTGCAAAAGGAGGACAATGTAGCACTACAACAAAGGATCCCATGCCGCTGGAGAACCACTCAGGAAGCTGTGCATCACACGATAGAGTGCTGTGGGCTGGAGCTGCGCAGTAAATGAAGAACATTGTGGAAGGATGCTAACAGGCTTTGGCAACTGCAAAACACGCGGTGCACAGGGGTACTGTCTTGCGTGGGGAGCCAAGCTCTTACCTCCAGCAAAGTTGGACAGTAGAAAGTCAGGACTTACGGGACCACTTCAGTCCACCACCTGTGATGCAGGATCCACACAACTCACCAGGAGACGGGACCCACACAGCCAGTCGGTGTTGCAGAGAGGTGCCTGCTGGAGCAGGGGAAGTGACTCCTTCACTCCAAGGGATATTCCTTTGTTCTTTTGGTGCAGGCTGAAGACAGGCTGTCCTCTGAGGAAGCACGACTGGGAAACAGTTGCAGTTGCTGTCAGCAGCTGAAGATACAATGTTGCAAAAGTCATCTTTGCTTCGTTATTGCAGTTTGTAGAATTCCTGAAAGGTCCAGATGCAGTTTCTTTAGTGAGAAGGTGAAGTAAAGGATGTAAAGGATTCCTGCTGGAGTCTTGCAATCCGAATCTGAAGAACCACCCAAGAGAAAGACCCTAAATAGCCCTCAGAGGGGGTTTGGTCAGCTAAACAGGTAAGCACCTATCAGGGGAGGGCTCTGACATCACCTGCTGGCACTGGCCACTCAGATGCTCCCACAGTTCCCTGCCAACTTGGAATTCAAGATGGTAAAACCCAGAGACCCTCTGGAGGAGCTCTGAACACCACCCCTGGGGTGGTGATGGACAGGGGAGTGATCACTCCCCTTTCCTTTGTTCATTTTCATGCCAGAGTTGGGACAGGGGGTACCTGAACCGGTGTAGACTGGATTATGCAAGGAGTGCACCAAACGTGACCTTCAAGCATTTCCAGTGCCTTGGGGAGTCTACCATCCCAAGTCTGTAACACCTATTTTCAAAGGGAGAGGGTACAACACCCCTCACCGAAGGGAAATGCTTTGTTCAGCCTTCCTGGGCTCAAGCTGCTTGAGAAACAGGAGGGCAAAAACCTGTCTGAGAGGTGGCAGCAGCTGGGGCTGCCTGGAAGACCTCAGAAGGCTGTAATGGCAGTACTGGAAGTCCTCTAAGGAGCCCCCAGAGTGCATGAAATCATATAATTAATGCTTGCAAAAGAATAGGGGTATGAGTCCTACATGTTTGATACCAAACATGCTTATGTTCGGAGTTACCATTATGTAGCTGGACATAGGTAGTGACCTATGTCCAGTACACACGTAAAATGGCGTCCCCACACTCACAAAGTCTGGCAAAATGGTCCTGGAGGTTGTGGGGACACTTCTGCTAGTGCAGGGGTGCCCTCACACACAGATACTCTGCACCCTGCCCTCAGGGCTGAAGGGCCTGCTATAGGGGTGACTTATAAGTGACCTGATGCAGTGTAAATGACAGTAAAAGGGTGCATGCACCTTTTCACGCAGGCTGCAATGGCAGTTCTGCAGAACCCTTTGCATGGGTTCCCTATTGGTGGCAAAAGATATGCTGCAGCCCATAGGGATCCATTGGAACCATATACTAGGGACTTATAAGGGGGCACCAGTATGCCATTTGTGGGTGAAATACTGGGTTACCAATGTATAACAACCAAATTTAGAAGAGAGAGAGCATAATCACTGGGGTCCTGGTTAGCAGGATCCCAGTCAAGCACACTCACATCAGGCAGAAAATTGGTGTAACCATGGCAAAAAGAGGGTACTTTCCTACAGCAGCACAGACTGGAGTTGCACCAACTAAGCTGTCTCCCCTTTGCGCTCCTTTATCTCATATGGGCCAGTCCAGCAGTCCTGGAGAGCTCTAGGCTCTACTGGCTCCATCACCCATACTTTGTCTCCAGGCTGAAACTCTATAAGCACAGAGAAGGCATGGCAAGAGTATGTCCCACTTATGCCCCCTGACCTCAGGGAGGCCTGTGATCATGTCCTTCAAGGCCTTTTTGAATCTCTCCACAAAACTAATGAGTTGAGGATGATAGGGTGTGGTGAACTTGTAGTTTACCACACATGCATCCTATATGGACTTCATGTATGCAGACACAATTTCCTTTGGGAATTCAACACGGGTAAAGATCCCCATCAGAGTTCTGGTCACCACTGGTGCAGTCACCATCCTCTGAGGGATTGCCTCTGGGCAGTGGATGGCATGGTCCACCAAAACCAGGATAATCTTCCTGCCTAGGACAGTTTTGGGGTCCAATGGACCAATTGCATTGATGCCCATCCTTTCAAAGGGGGTGGCAATGATGGGGAGTAGGATCCAATGGGGGGCCTTGAGCCTTCTCCCTGTCTTCCCACTGGCCTGGCATGTGGGACAGGACCTACAGAATGCATGTGCATGTATTGGCCACCCGCATTCGGGGCCAATAGAAGTGGGTGACAAGCCTAGCAAAGGTCTTGTCCCACCCTAAATGTCTTGACAGGGGAATGTCATGAGCCGAGCCCAGTAGGAAGGCCCGGTAACACTGGGGGCCCAGTAGTACACGTGCTGCCCCAGCCTCCCCTCCGGTACCTTAGGGTCATTGTAAAGGAGATAATTCTCCCAGTAGATAAGGTGAACCCCAGAGACTTCACCTGCTGCTTGGGCTGAGGCCTATTACCTCAGACCCACAAGAGTTGGACACTCTTTCTGCTCCTTGCAGAATTCTTTCCTGGTTGGCACACCCTCAACTTGCCAGCCAGCAAGCTCAGATAGGTCACCTAGGGCAGCAATGCCCTCCCCGGTTGGCTCAGGGGCCTCCTTCTACGAGACCCTGTCAACCACAGCAGGAACTTCTAGGACCGATTTCCTGCCCCCCTTGCCCCTCTCCTTGACAGCTGTCTAGGCCATTCTTCCAGGTTCCAGACGCCCTTGACTGCCCTCCTGGACAGCCATGGACCTTGTTGTCATGCAGACCTACTCAGGCAATCCCAAAATCTCAAAGTGAGACCTTAGATCTACGTCCCTCCAGGTAGTGTGTTCAAGATCATTGCCTAACAGACAATCTACAGGCATGGTAGAACTCACAGTTACTTTTAGAGTACCAGAGACCCCCCCACTTAAAGGGAACCAAAGCTACTGGTAGGTGGCTCTCACGATTGTCGGTGACTATGACTTGGTGGAATGTGTTCGGTAGGACCTGCCCTTCTGCCACCTGCATCCCCCAAGGACACTAGGGTCACCTCTGTCTGTTCCCCCAAACTAACTGGGACTACTTCCTCCCCGAGCGCAACACCAGCCAACCCAGGTGTCTTCCCTCCAGTGGGGGGGCTGTGCCCTCTTGGGACATTTGGAGTTACCTTAGAGTGACCATACTTGGAGCACTCTGCACATTGGGGTACGAATCTCCCTATCTTATGGTCAAAGAACCCTTTTCTTTTTAGAATCAGACTGGAACTGGTTACTATTATTCCCTTGAGAATTATTTTGGGGTCCTTATGAGAACTCCTTAGTTTTAAGTTTTCTTCCCTCTCTTTCTTCTGTTGGGAACTTTGACCACCTTTCTGGGTGTCCTCTCCAAATTCCTTTTTGAACACACTGGTGCTAGCCCAGAGCTCCGCCTCCTCACCAAGTTTCCTAGGATCAGTCAGCTTACTCTCCACTAGGTGCTGGTGCAACTCTCTAAAGTAAATTATTAATATGTGCTCTCTCAGAATCAAATTGTACAAACCCATGTAATCATTTACTTTACATCGATAGCGTCCAAAAATGTGACACTATTGCCCTCTACCCTGTGCCATGCACACATGGTGGTGGTAGGGTGGTGCTAAGGGGTGCAGGAAAAGTGACACTGTACTGGGTGCAACACCACTTTTCATAAATCTGCCCCACAGTTCCTTAAAAGTCGATAGCTCTGTCTGGGCCTATCATGGTGTAAAAAAACGAATCCAACAGTTCAGGCCATCCGCGGTGTCATGGGCCAGCTATGGTTTCGGGAAGACCCAGAAACAGTACCTTGAAAATGTAGGGCATCGTGGTCCTCGTGATAAGATCTGGAGTGTGGCGTCACTGGTGTCTGCAGGCGTTGGCGGGCATCAGTTCCAGAGGCTGGTGGAACGGTCATCGGGCCCTTGAAGTCACACACATTGGAGATCGCACCCCGGGCTGGTGATGAAGTCAGGAGCACTGGAATTGATGCATCGACTCTGTTGTGCAAAGTGGGACAATGTAGCATGCACACAGGTCACAGTGCAGGCAGCATGTCACATCCGAGATAAGATGACACTGGAAATGTAAGTAATAGTATTAATTTCTCTTAGAAGCACAGGACAGCACACAACCTTCACACTCACACGTCGCTCAGCCCGGCAATAACTGCCATAACTCGAACGCGCCTGTGGAATGTCGTGTGTGTTCCAATAATACATTCCAATCACAACATAACATAATTTCCCCCCAATAAGCAAAAGAGCAAAGCAACAGATAATTCATAAGTAAGATAACCTACAAATAACAGTGAATACAAATTGAGACCAATAAAACTAGCTAAAATTCAAAACCTGTTTAGCTTTGCAAAATACACTTAACTCAAAATATAGTGATTGAAACATTTTGGTAACCTGATATTTCTTCTACCTAATATTTTGTCATCATCAGCATGTGATATTTTATCATCATTAGCCTGTGACAATTGTGCAGTGCCAAACTCTCCAAAATTTCTACTGCGTGACTCCTTAAACTGATCATTGTCAACAATGCCATCATCTGTATCTAGATCTCCTGAAATAAGATTGGAATCATTCCTTCCCACCAACGACACTTTCCCACTCAAACCATCTTCCCCAACCACCAATTTAAGACGTGACCTTCCTGACATAGAGATGATATAGAATCTCTACTATTCTCAACATCTGAAACATTAACTAGTGTGGCGTTTCTTTTGCTCCCCCATTTCCCATTCTCTACAATAATGGCAGGTCTGGAAACTTTAACAACTCTAGTGGTAGTGAAAAACTTGGAACTACCTTTCTTCAACCCTCTAGGCCTTTTTATCTTTTCTAAGTCACCAACATTGAATGATATATCCCTCGTTTTATACAGCGCATCATAACTGATCTTACTTTTAATTTGATGTTGCAATACTGTATTCCTCATTATTTTTGCATCAGGTAACCTATTAGCAGCTTCAGTTTTAGCTAGCACCCTCTTGGGAGAAAGATCACAAGATGAATGCCTACACCTCAACAAAATAAACTGAGGTACACCCGTTGTAGAATGTGTAGCATTATGGCAACACCATAATCTATCACTTACCATTTTCATAATCTCTTTTCTAGCAACAATCACAGCCTGAATGGTCTCTTTAAGCATTCTAGTCACTCTTTCAACCATGCCATTTCCTTGTGGGCTATACAAAGCCACTGTAAGATGTTTGATTCCATGCGTGTTAAGAAACTGCTGCATAACCCCTGACTTAAACTGTACACCGTTGTATTTGACGATTGTTTGGGGATATCCTTCTATATTAAATAAAGATGAGAGGAAATGTATAACAACCTCTGTATTGGGCTCTCTCAAGAATTTGCACTCCACCCATTTCTATAATAGTCAACCACAATAAGAGCATATCTCCAAGTCAAGTTCACATAGCTTTATTCGGTTACTTTCAACCATAAAAGCAAACAGCCAACAATTAAATGAAAAATAAAAGGAAATTTGGTTACAAAAGGATAAAAATAGTATAGAATAACATATGTTCAACCTTAAAACACATAAAATTACTTTCCTTAAAAATGCACGTGACCCCCTAGTACCTATCATTTAAATTAAGCATTGGGTTTTATTTCAGTCTTAGGTGCATAGTTAAAATTTAACAGCTAAAACACTTTTTTTTTTTTTTCTTTTACAATTTTAAAATGTGTTCCTCATCATCGTTTTTCCCCAGGGAACTAATACGTATGTGCCAAGCAGCTACAATATACTTGCTAACCGCACAGGATAGAGGGAGGGAAGTATCCCTCATCATGATCCTTAAGGCAACAATGCAGTGTCTTATCCCCATATTTCTACACACAGATCGTAACCACTTCCGTCGCGCAATCATATATGCAGGGCATATAAACATAAAATGTACAATAGATTCTGAAGTGTGATTACAACTAGGGCAAAGATCAAGTCTTTGAGTCAAACTCCATGTACTACCATAAGATTTAAGAGGCAGGCAACCATATCTGAACTGAATGTATAAACTCTTACTTAATGGGTCCAGAATTATATCCATAAATGGTTCCAGATACGGATACCATTTGAAATCAAAAAATTGTGAAGTCAATCTGCCGTGTGTTGAGCACAGCAGGTAATTTTCCCTGACATATATCCAGTAAACAGTTTTCAAATGGTTCTTCTGATCCTTCCTTATACTTTCTGGATGGCTACAGAACTCACTGAGACCCAATCTATAAAACCATTTTGAGATGTGGTTAAACCAAGGAATGGTAAGTACATTTGGTCTATCTAGGATGTCTTGAATAGATTCCTTGTATGTGGATAGCTCAGGGGTGGTCCATACACGGACCCAGAAAATTAATGGTCATAGGGCAATTACATCTGAGATGCGTGAAAGGCCAAGGTCCCAGAACATTGGCAGCAGTGGGGTATTACGAGGACAATCCAAAGTTGACCTTACAAAGTTGTTTTCCCCCACTACAAGCTTGCCAGTGTTCGAGGACCCCCACATTTCTGCCCCATAGACCGCAGCACTCTGTGCCTTAGCTCGATAGATTTTAATGGTTGGAGTAATCACTCTCTCAGAGGTGGACTTGTGGAAGCGTAGAATAGCCCCAGATCTCTGTGCCAAAAGAGCTAAACTTTTATCGATTTGGGCCCCCCAATGCAGATTGTTGCTAATTCTCACCCCCAAATAATCTATGGAGCTTACCATGCCTAGGGGGGTTCCATTGTAGAGAATTGAATATCTCTTGGTGGGGCCACAGCCCAGGGACATAAGTTTAGTTTTGCTATGATTAAGTTCAAGTCCATAGTCACCACAAAACGAACTAAACTTATCCACAAGTACCTGGAGACCCATAGGAGTTCTGGAAATCAGGAGGGAATCATCAGCAAATAACAAAATTGGAATTTTGTAGTTATTCAAGGATGGAGCATCATTTTGGCAGTTGGTAACGACTTGCACCACCTCGTTGATAAACAATGTGAATAGAGTTGGGGCAAGAACACAGCCCTGGCGCACTCCTCTCCTATATCTATTTTGTCGGTGAGTTCCCCCCGATTGCCCCATCTAACTTGTGCGAATGTTTTTTCATGTAACCTTTGGATTAGATGCACTAAGTTCCCTGGGATACCGATTTTGTTTAGTACTCCCCATAGTTTCTCTCTTGGGACGAAATCAAATGCAGATCTTAGATCTACAAAAGCAACATAAAGTTTTTGCTTAGATAGGGTGACATACTTCCAGAATAATAATGACAGCCTGAAGACTTGATCCATGGTGCTAGTTTTTGGCCGAAAACCGGCCTGTAAGGGGGATAAAATTCGATTATCTTGGATCCAATCAGTAAGCCTATCTAAGACTTGCTTAGCAAACGTCTTCTGAAAGATATCGATAAGGCTGATTGGTCGATAATTTACGGGTGAACCTACATCACCCTTTTTGTGAATCGGGATTATTTCTGCTCCACGCCAAGAATCTGGAATAGGGATACCAGCTGCTATGGCATTAGACAATAAATTAATGTACCATGCCCATATCTTTGGTTCTGATTTAAACAGGTCCCCTGGGATCTTATCTGGACCAGGGGCTTTAGCTGGCCTCAAAGAATTAATTGCAGCTGTTGTTTCGGCTAAGGTAAAAACAATGCTCTCAGTTGAAGTCTTGGTAACAGCCCAACACTCATCATATCCAGGGTCCTCCAGAGCTTGCGATGCAGGCAAAGCATAGATTTCAGAAAAATAGAACACCCATCATTCGGGCTGAATGTACATACCAATGTCATCATTACCCCTTTTCGAACAAGAGGTCAACAGCCGCCAAAAGGAACTATCATCTTGATGTTTAACTGCTTCAAGCAGCTTCTGCCATATCTCATTAGCCCAGTCTTTTTTTGCTTGTTTCAGGGCATTAACATACCTACGTCGGGCCTCCTTAATAGCCTCTTGGGTGGAGTTTTTTACAGCCTTATTTAAATTAGATCTTGATCGCACACAATCCTGATTGTACCAATCCCTACGAGGGAGGTCAACAGGTCTCAGTTTTGAAGGAATTTCCCTATAGAAGATACCCTGTAGGGAATCCACCAATTTATTGTGGATAGCCATAATGGGAATATCAGAAGCTTCTTGTTCCTCGTAATCTGCAAAAAGTTTTTAAAAAGATGAATATATTTCCCTAATCAAGTACGGGTTGGATTCAACCTTCGGCCAACAGACCCGAGAACGTCTATGATTCAGGTAAGGGAGTGGGACGTTAGTGATCATTGTATGCTGGACTCTTAAAAATGCATGGTTGGTCAGTACAAAGCACAAAGGATTATGATCACTATCCAAGCGAGGTAATATTTCCATGTCCAGTGAACATGACCATAGCCTAATGTCCACCAGAATATAATCAATAGTGCTAAAGGAAAGCCCTCGCTTGAAAGTATTAGCTCGCTCTAAATCAGATTTAGTGCGGCCATTACATTCTCTCAAGCCATATTTCAGACAAAGGGAGGACAATTGAGATGCAACACGGGAAGCAGGAAAAGATGCCATTTCCTTAGATTGGGGAATACTCCAATATTCGTCCTCCTCATTAGTCAAATTGCTGATGGTATTGTCCAACACGAAAGAGCAATTGAAGTCACCTGCTATAATCAGATGATCTGAAGAGACCAAAAGCTCTATATAATCCGTCAGCTGGGTGACAACAATTGATTCTGACCCACGGGGAACAGATCTTGCATAAGTATTCAGACCTATCATCCTAAATCCAGGTCGGAATGTAAGTTGCACACCCAGCAGATCATAAGAATTAAACTTTATCATGGAGTGGTCACATTCTAGCTTGTTATTCAGTAAAATCATTAGCCCTCCTATCTCTCTTCCAAAGCCACCAGAGGCAGGTTGGGCAACAGAATAATAGGTTGTAAAGCCTTGTATGGATATCTGTTCTGCAGTCCAAGTTTCCTGAAAAAGACAGATATCTTGTTTATTAACAAGGCTTACCCATTCCAGATCACCCAACTTTGACTCAATTCCTGCAACATTCCAAGATATAATATTGATTTTGGGAGGCGTGGATATTAACTTAGTTCTCAATGGGGAGGCAGTAGATGGAGTTCCTGTGAGTTGACACTCATCATTTACTGTTTTAGGAAGTACTGTGCAGGGGGCAATCAGTCAGTCCAATTCAGAAAGTAGGGGGGAAAGGTTCTCAGATTTGGATGTTAAGGAGTTGTCTGAAGAAGAAATAACCCCAGCTACAATAGTTCCAGATGTACAACATCCTCTGCATAACGGGACCCAAGGCGGCTGACTACTAAGTCTAAGATTCGATTCCCTACCTGTACGTAATGTACCTGTCCGTGTATCGAAGGCCAGGAGAACATTAACTAGACTACTATCATTAAAAATAATTGAAATATAATCAAATTCCGACCCTAACTGATTATATCTATGGACCTCACATATATCAGACCGGATAACAGAAAGACAGTTCCTCTGGGAGCGTATCCAATGAATGACTTTATTAATTAGAGAGTCACTCGACTCTCTATTACCCTGAGGTAGCTTTGGCACCCTAGTCAAATATATAGTGGCGTCTTCCCTCCTCCTTCTTGACCTTCCCTTGAGGTCACAGGTCTGCGAGAGTGTCAAAAAATCAAGGTGTGTGGCTGAACGGGGACTAACACGACAGCTTGCTACAGAGGGCATTCCTCCTAAGTTTAACTGAGAAGTTTTTGGACAAGGAATACCTTTATCCCCCGTCCGGAAGTAAGTCCACACTTGTTTACTCCTAATTTTGGAACTCACTCATGGATGGAAGACATGGTCTGACAAACAGACCTGCCATGCCTTGTAGGGTTGCCATTATTTCCCCTAACGATGTTGTGTGTAGAAAGAGATGTCGATTTGTCACCTAAGGTAGGGAAACTAGGTTTTTTGTTTTCCAACAGTGAATCAGAGGAAGGAACAGACTCATACGGCACAATGCAATTACAACCAGACTTTTGATCATAGAGTCCAGAGATTTTGTTCATCAAAGATGCCAACAGACACTTAACATCATCTAGTTTCTGAGAAATGATAGCCAACTGAGAAGCTTCATTGTTGCCCATCTTACTATCCAGAGAGTCTTTGTCAGTTCCTTCTACGGATAAGGTTTGTAAATGACCAGGACTTACAGAATTAGCAGACAAAACCGAAAACCTATTTGAACAAGGAATAAAACTAGGAGGCGGAGACATGCACCTCAAGAGAGGTGCACCTTCTACATGTAAACATCCATTTGTTTCCACCAAAGATGGTGAAGTCTCCAAGAGTGAAGGAATTACACCCTGGGAGTGAGGAGGGTGTAAATCCGCCTTGACCTCTACTCTATGCATCTGTGTTTTCCTCTTGAAGAGATCAGGAATCTTTTTGGAAGGAATAGTGTCCGATATAGAAGGGCCAGCAACAGAAGGACTCCTCAGTATAGCCTCAACCTCTTCAAACAATGAATCAATTGTTTTGAATTGCTGTAGATTTGTGGTAGAACATCCCTCCACATTCCCAGCAGAACGTTTTTGGGGTTTTTTAACCCGAGAGTGGGGTACGGATACATCATCGGCCTTCCTCTTCCCCATATCGTCTATCTGATGGCCCAGCTAAATAATTTCAAACACGTCTGGAAAAACGAGAGCATATCTCATCATTGTAGGTAATTCAAACATGGGCCCCACAAAGTCCATACCCAGTTGTTCCTATGGGCACTTTGGAAACTCGTAAGAGATTTAGCAGCTTGATTACAATCAAGACATCCACCAACCCACTCATTAATTTTATCATCCATCCCTGGCCACCAATAAAACTGATGGATCCTTTTCCTCATGCTTGTCATGCTCGCATGACCTTGGTGAGCTTTGTTGATTAACCAGTTTCTGAGACTGCTTAGGGGTACTAACATGCAACCGCGTAACACTAAATCATATTCTAAAGACAATTTGGGGGTCATTCTGACCCTGGTGGTCCAAGACCGCCAGGGCCACAAATGACGGAAGCACCACCAACAGGCTGGCGGTGCTTCCATGCCCATTCTGACCGCGGCGGTAAAGCCGCGGTCAGAAAACCTGGGCCGGCGGTTTCCCGCCGTTTTTGCCCCGGCTGGGCGAATCCGCCATGGCAGCGCTGCAAGCAGCGCTGCCCTAGGGATTCTGACCCCCTTACCGCCAGCCTGTTTCTGGCGGTTTTCACCGCCAGGAAGAGGCTGGCGGTAAGGGGTGTCCTGGGGACCCTGGGGGCCCCTGCACTGCCCATGCCACTGGCATGGGCAGTGCAGGGGCCCCCTAACAGGGCCCCATGAAGCTTTTCACTGTCTGCCTAGCAAGCAGCGCTGCCCTGGGGATTCTGACCCCCTTACCGCCAGCCTGTTTCTGGCGGTTTTCACCGCCAGGAAGAGGCTGGCGGTAAGGGGTGTCCTGGGGACCCTGGGGGCCCCTGCACTGCCCATGCCACTGGCATGGGCAGTGCAGGGGCCCCCTAACAGGGCCCCATGAAGCTTTTCACTGTCTGCCTAGCAGACAGTGAAAAGCGCGACGGGTGCAACTGAACCCGTCGCACCGGCACAACACCACCAACAACCATTCAGAGCCGGCTCCTGTGTTGCGGCCCCCATTCCTGCTGGGCCGGCCGGCGCTAACTTGGTTAGCGCCCGCCGACCCAGCGGGAATGTCGGAATGAGGGAAGCAGTATTTTGGCCGCATGGCGGCCAAATGCCGGTTCCCGCCTGGCCAGCGGCTACTGCCGCCCGCCAGGGCTGGAATGAGGGCCTTTGTCTTTAACCTTGTAAAATAACTTGACATCTTCTTCAACACACCATTCTTGTGGCCATCCTTTGACAATATGGCCCTCATTCCGACCCTGGCGGTTTGAAACCGCCAGGGTGGAGGGCAGAGGAAGCACCGCAAACAGGCTGGCGGTGCTTCCCGGGCCATTCTGACCGCAGCGGTAAAGCCGCGGTCAGAAAAGGGGAACCGGCGGTTTCCCGCCGGTTTACCCCTGGCCCAGGGAATCCTCCATGGCGGCGCTGCTTGCAGCGCCGCCATGGGGATTCCGACCCCCTTCCCGCCAGCCTGTTTCTGGCGGTTTACACCGCCAGAACCAGGCTGGCGGGAACGGGTGTCGTGGGGCCCCTGGGGGCCCCTGCACTGCCCATGCCACTGGCATGGGCAGTGCAGGGGCCCCCTAACAGGGCCCCACAAAGATTTTCAGTGTCTGCTTTGCAGACACTGAAAATCGCGACGGGTGCCACTGCACCCGTCGCACCCCTGAAAATCCGCCGGCTCCATTCGGAGCCGGCTTCCTCTTTGCAGGGGTTTCCTGCTGGGCTGGCGGGCGATCTTTTGGAGATCGCCCGCCGGCCCAGCGGGAAAGTTAGAATGACCGCCGCGGTCATTTGACCGCAGTGCGGTCTTTTGGCGGTTTCCGCCCGGCGGGCGGCGCCCACCGCCCGCCGGGGTCGGAATGACCCCCTATCTGTCTTTAACTTGTTTAAAACAGAATACATGCCCACACACTTTTGACATTCCTTCAAATAAATTGTTTTGTTAACTACTACAATGCCATCAACGAACCCAACAACACATTCAACCTCCTCCATCAAGGCACCCTCCTGGTTATTTATAGGATATCTGGATAAGAAAACTGCCCTGGTGTTCTTCGCTCCTGAAATATGTTTCACTTCAAAATTGTAGTCATACATTCTGGCTAATAATCTGACTAACCTTGGGCTAGCTTTTCCTAAATCTTTATCAGTAAGTATCGACACCAGAGGTTTATGATCTGTTATTAAAGCAAACTTATGTCCCCAAAAATAAGTGGAAAAATGTCTTGTTACCCACACACAAGCTAAAGCTTCATGCTCAATTGTGCTATAATTATGTTCTGATTCAGATAAACACCTAGAAGCAAAAGCTATAGTGCATTCTCTTCCATCAACCACCTGCAATAACCCAGCCCCCAAACCAATCCCACTGGCATCCACAGTGACAATAGGCTTTACACCATCCATAAATGAGTGTAAACCGGGTGTCTCAATAATAAGGTCACAATCGCCTCATTCTCTTCAGTCCCCCAGACATACTCCACACCCTTTCTTAATAGTTTTCTGAGTGGTTCAGTTTGTAACACAAAATTCTGGATAAACCTTGAATAATATTCACACATACCAAGAAAAAACCTTAGCTGATCTTTATCTTGCTGTTCAGGGCTTAACTTGATCGCATCAAACAATTGTGACTTCGGTCTGATTCCAGTTTTAGATACAACATAGCTTAAATATTCTACTTCAGGCTTGATAAAGCTGCATTTTTCCTTCTTGATCATCAACCCATGACTCTACAAAACATTTAAAACATCATCCAAAACTTTTATATGAACTTGCTCATCTATCGTAACAATAAGTATATCATCCTGATAAGCCAGAACATGCTCATTCCCGCCAAAATGTTCAAACATTAGTCTCTGGAACACAGATTCAGCCGAGGCTAACCCAAAAGGCAGCTGTAAAAATTCAAATGCACTAAATGGTGTATTAAATGTGGTTAACCTCTTGGAATCAGTGCACAATTCAATTTGATGGTAAGCTGCACGTAAGTCTAAAATGGAAAAAAGCTTTGCATCTCCTAACTGTGTTAACATTTGCTGAATCTTAGGAAGGGGAAAATAATCCACTAAAATGTTCTTATTGAGTGACCTCAAGTCCACACAAAAGGGGTCATTATGACCCCGGCGGTAAAAACCACCTACCGCCATGGCGACGGCCACCAAAATACCGTTGCCATGGCTACCAGCTGTCTGCCAAATTATGACCAGGGAAATCTTGCGGAAATCCAGCTGTGGTCATGCCGGCAGATGGCGGTTAGGTGGTGCTGCTGCCAGCAGCAGCGCCATGCCAGTAGACCGCCGTTAGCAGTATTATGAGAATTAAAATGGCCTGGCAGTGTTCTGCTGGTGGACGTTGCTGCTGGCAGCAGCGCCCCATCCTGTCTCCTGCCAGAGGACCCCCTGGACACAGGTAAGTGGGTGCTCCAACAGGGGAGTGGTGTGGGGGTATTGTGTGTGTGTGTGTGTGTGTGTCGGTGTGTGTGTATGTCTGTGAGTGCGTGTATGCGGGTGTGTGTTGCGTATTGTATGTGTGTGCATGAGTGTGTGTATGTTGAGTAGTGTGAATGCGTGTCTGCATGTATGTATGTAAGTGTGTGTGGATGTGTGTGTGAATGGATGCAGGCTTGCGTGGATGAATGTGGGAATGGGTGTGTGTATGCATGTGTGCGTGTGTGAAGGGAGAAGCGTTTATGAAGGAGGGGGGCCTGGAGAAAAAGGGGGTTGAGAGGGAACCTGTGGAGGGGAAAGGTGTGGGGGAGACCCCTATCGGTGACAGGGAAGGGATTCCCAATCACTGATAGAGCCTACCACCATGGTTTTCATGGCAGTAAGGAAGCCATAATGACCCACAAAGTCTTAGATCACCATCTTTTTTCTTGCCCACAACTATAGGGGAGACCCATTCTGCAGAATTAACAGGCTCTATTACACCCTCTGAGCATAATTTGTCCAAATGTTCTTTTAACTGTTCTTTCACACTCAAAGGAATATTCCTCACTTTATGAACTACTGGATTAGCATTTTTTTTTTAATAATGTCATGCTTGAACCATTTCACTAAACCCAAACGATTTTCAGAGTTTGTTATCCTTCTCCAATACTCCATTCAATGTGCTTGGGATTATAGATGATTCCACCAAGGAAATAGGATTTTCGGAACCAAGTTCCAAAGAAATTGGATGTTCAGAACCAGGTTTCAAAATCATTCCGAGAGCACCTTAATCTTTCCACCCTAAAATGTTGTAGCCTTGCTCTGCCACATACATCTTCGTAACAATTGATCTCTCCTGAAACTGAACCGAATTTTTGAAAAATCCTACGAAATCAATATTGTGACCCCCAAAAGCAACAGTGCTGATGTCTGGCGGCAATAGTGAATTGGTAATCCATTCAGATTCACACAAAGGGGGTCATTCTGACCCTGGCGGTCAGTGTTAAAGCGGCGGCCAACCCGCCAACAGGCTGGCGGTCCAAAAAATGGAATTCTGACCCTGGCGGGAACCGCCAACACAGGCCGCCGCTTTAACACTCCGACTGCCACGGCGGCACAAACAAACAGCGCGGCGGTCACCTCCAACAGCCAGGCGGCAGACAATGTACCACCCACCCTATCACGACTCACCAATCCGCCACCTTTTCCGGGGTGGGAACCCCACCGATAAAAACACGGCGGAAACAGACATTTCCAATGGAAAACGCTCACCTCGACACACTCCACGCGGAATCGGGACAGCATGGAACCAGAACTCCACATCCTCCCAGCCATTGCCTTCCTGCTCTTCTTCCAGGATCACGAACGTCGCCGCAGATGACAACGGTGAGTACTGCACCTACGACACAGGGGAGGGGGGAGGAGGAAAGGTTACGGGCACACACATACGCCACACACCCACACCCACCCTCACCCCCACCGAAATACCTACACACCAATGCAGATTAAAAAGTCAGAGTGACACCCCCAAACCCCCAAAACAAAAAAGCAAAGACAAAAGGCAATGATTGTAAAAATAGAACTATATTATAGCAATAATTAAGTATAGCGAACTTAGCAATATATTAAGAAGTATTACACATCTAGAACTATATATATATACAAGTAGCAAAAGTCCGGCACAGTTTTGCAAAGTTCAAATGTCTGTGGGCCAATGTGCAGCAACACATGGGCAAAGCCCACACACGAGATCGAGTCCATTGGAGAGAACACTGCTGGGGCATCACAAAAATAAAATACTGGCACCTCAGGGGGAAGGGAGGGGGGGGGGGCACCTCAGCCACATGAGTCCACGACGCCAGATCCACGAAGGGCCTCCATGCCCACTTTGCCATCCTGGGGAGTACAAAGCCACAGTCTCTCAAGTCTCTACAGTGGGTTGATTGCCCACTGTGCCATCCTGGGGGGTGCAAAGCCACAGTCCATCAGGTGGATTACAGAGTCCACTGGTCATGAAGGAGGCATGGTGGGCAGAGTGCCTCGTGAAGCCCTGCCCAACACAGAACCGGGCCTGCCAATGGGCCAGCGGTGCTTGACAGGAGGGCCCAGCGGAGCGGTGCTTGACAGGAGGGCCCAGCGGAGCGGTGCTTGACAGGAGGGCCCAGCGGAGCGGTGCCTGACAGGAGGGCCCAGCGGAGCGGTGCTTGACAGGAGGGCCCAGCGGAGCGGTGCTTGACAGGAGGGCCCAGCGGAGCAATGCTTGACAGGAGGGCCCAGCGGAGCGGTGCCTGACAGGAGGGCCCAGCGGAGCGGTGCTTGACAGGAGGGCCCAGCGGAGCGGTGCTTGACAGGAAGGCCCAGTGGAGCAGTGCCTGTCTTGGCGGGGCCCTGTTCAGCGGTGCCTGTCTTGGCGGGGCCCTGTTCAGCGGTGCTCCTCACGGCGGGGCCCTGTTCAGCGGTGCTCCTCACGGCGGGCCCTGTTCAGCGGTGCTTCTCACGGCGGGGCCCTGTTCAGCGGTGCCTGTCTTTGCGGGCTCTGTTCAGCGGTGCCTGTCTTGGCGGGGCCTTGTTCAGCGGTGCTTCTCACGGCGGGGCCCTGTTCAGCGGTGCTTCTCACGGCGGGGCCCTGTTCAGCGGTGCTCCTCACGGCGGGGCCCTGTTCAGCGGTGCCTGTCTTGTGTTTCGAGTGAACCACACCTGGCCAATACTTCCCGCTCAGTCAGCATGGGACCTTTCCGTTGCGGGGCCCTCCTGTGATGGAGCCCTGGGTCTCCTCCGATACCCCCAGAATGGGGCTGGTGGGGCCCTCATGGCCAGGTCGGCTGCTCCCTGACTTTTGCGCTTTGCTGCCCTTGCCCTCCTTGGCAGACTCTCCGTGGCCCTTGGCTCCCTTACCCGATGTGGCAGGTGACGGTGCAAGGCTACCCTCCTTGATGGCAGGCGTATCAGGCCTGTCGCGCCTGCCCTTCAGTTTTTTGCTCTTCTTCCCAGGGGGGGAGCTGGCTGTGCCTTTGCTGCTGGCCGATGTCCCTGCCCAAGGAAAGGGCGGACTCCAAAAACCAGACACGACGTTCTTGGGAGTTGCTGGGCTGGTGGTGGCTGAGGTGTTTTTGGAACTCTTACGAGATGGAGGGGGTGGGTCAGGTGAGGAAAAGAGGTCCAGTTTATAGAGGATTAGTTTTTTAGGAGCCATGGGAAGGGTAGCTGGAGTGGGTATGGGAGTGGAGTAAGAGGATGTGGTTGTAGGAGAGTCAAGTCTGGTGTCTTTGGGTGCAGGTGCTTGGGCTGGAGGCTGACGTGAGGTGGATGGCTGTTGGTTGGGTGCCTGCCTGCGTTTGTGTGGTTTGGAAGCGGGGTTGACAGACACACTGGGAGAGGACACAGGGGACGTGTACATGGCAGTGGGGGTGGTGACTGCACGTGTGCGGACTGGTGTGGAGGGTGTGCTGGTGATGGGTGTACTGGCTGATGGTGGTGTGCATGCAGGTGTGAGTGTAGACGTCACAGGGAGGGATGAGGGAGACGAGGAGGTGGGGGACACAGAGGAGGTAGTGGCTGTTGGCATGTCTGCATCTGTATGTTGCTTGTGTGAATGCTTGTGTGTTCTGTGGTGCTTATGTCTGGATGAGCTTGCCTTGGGTGTTGAGGTGTGTGCAGGCTGGTCTGTAGGTGTGGATGGGATAGGCAGAGGAACAGGGGAGTGGGACTGGGTGGAGGGAGTTAGAAGAGGGAGGCTGGAGACAGGGACAATCGCTGCCGTCAGTGCTGAGGCCAGAGCGTTGAACGATCGCTGCTGGGCAGCCTGACCCGAATGAAGGCCCTCCAGGTATGCATTTCATTGATGCACCTCCCTCTCCACACCCTGGATGGCATTCAAAAGGGTAGACTGCCCAACAATGATGGTCCTCAGGAGGTCAATGACCTCCTCACTGAGGGCAGCAGGGGTGACTGGGGCAGGGCCTGAGGTGCCTGGGGCGAAGGAGATGGCCGCCATCCTGGCCGTGCGGGCACGGGCCGAAGGCCGAGGGGCTGCTGGGAGGGCGGAGCTGGTGCGCTGGGTGGCGGCTGTACCTGCAGTATCGGTGGGCACGGATGTTGCCGCCACTGCAAGGGAGCTCCCATCCGAGGACGTGTCGGTGTCACTGACGTCTGCACGGGTCCCCGTGGTGGAGCCCCCCTCGCCCTCCGTCTCACTGGTCATGTCGGAGTCCGTTGCTTGGCCCTCCGGGGCCATGTGAGATGCAGCTCCCTCTTGCGCCGATGCCACTTCTCCTCCGCCTGATGATGCTAATGCACACATTCACAGAAAAACAAAGGAAATGGGGGGGGGAGAAATAAAGACAAGTTGAGTGCATGCATTGGGGACACCGTTGGCGGAGAGGACAGACACAGAAGCCCCCTGCACTACGCTGCGCACTTGGGGTACACTACTCATTCACTGGGACATGTCCTACAAGCCTATGGGCGACAACTGCCCACACAGAATACACAGGTCCATGAATAGCGTTACTAGGCACCCTACAGAGGTGGGGGGGCGGGGCACAGGACCATACCTTACGGAGGGGCCTAGCCTACAGAAATCGCCCTGGCCTAGGGATACCCACAGCCCTCCTCCCCCACCCAGGCACCTCCACTGCGCGCAAATATAGCTGAATGTGCTGGTACTCACCCCCTTGTGTCTGCTGTGATGTCCTCAAGCGCCCATCTAAATCGGGGTAGGCCACCGCCAGGATCCGGGACATCAGGGGGGTCAAGGTACGACTGGCACCCCTCCTAGGTTGGGAGGCCATCCCCAGCAGAGCCTCGGCGGTCTTCCTGCTCCCGCGGCGGATGTCCTCCCACCTCTTGCGGCAGTGGGTGCCCCGTCTGTTGTGGACCCCCAGGGCCCGGACGTCCTTGGCGATGGCACGCCAAATATCGATCTTCTGATGGGCGCTGACCTATGTGACATGTACAGGGGGGGAAAAGAAACATCATCACTTTTCTGCATGCTCGATGTGAGTGGCCCCCCCTCCCCAAACTTGCCAGGTGGCACATGATCTCATCTGTCGTGCCATGCATTCGTAATTCGCTCCCCTCCCCTCCATCGTACATCCAGCCCACTCATCACAGGCATTGCCCACTATGCATTGGCCCCCGTGTACTCACCTGTTGGTCTGGAGGACCGTAGAGTAGTGCATACTGGGGGAGGACCCCGTCCACGAGCTTCTCCAACTCTTCGGAACTGAAGGCGGGGGCCCTTTCCCCAGTCGCAGCAGCCATTGTCACTTCCAGAACGAGGTCACAGCAGCACTTGCAGTATAGGTCCTCTCCTGTGGATGCTCAGGTCTTGTGTGATTAAGCAGAGAGAAAATGGCGGTCACGCCCGCGGCGGTGCGTACCACGACCGCCGGCGCACATCGTCATTGGCTCCTGAAACCCATAGGGTTCAATGTTAACCAATGCTGCTTTGCGCCGCGGTCTTCGACCGCCAACCGCCACGGCGTGCCACGCCAGCGCAATGACCTCACTTCACATTGTCACACTTCACAGGTCAGGCAGCCGCCATTTTAAGGGCCCCCATGGCTTAATTCCTACTGCGTCACACATGGCTAGGCCTTGCATCGACACTCATACTAGCTATTCAATCCAGAGAGATTCGTGTACTGTGCAGGCTGTGGGAACTTACCTGTCGGTTGATTGACTCTGTGCTCCATGTTGTCCTTCCTAGGCACCGTCTGCTGGGACTTGCGAGGAGACGGAGGAATGTTCCCGTGTACAGACCGCTGGTGGACCTGTCGACAATGGAAGAACGACATGTCATACTCACCTACAGACTCAACAGTGCCACTATACAGGAACTGTGTGCCCAGCTGGAGCCAGACCTGATGTCACCCATCCGCCAACCCACAGGGATTCCCCCTCTCGTGCAGGTTCTGTCAGTACTCCATTTTTTGGCTAGTGGATCATTTCAAACTACAGTGGCCATTTCATCTGGGATGTCTCAGCCTATGTTTTCAAGGGTATTGTCCAGAGTGTTGTCTGCCCTGATGAAATACATGCGGAGCTACATCATTTTCCCTGAGGTGGGTGACTTGCCTACAGTGAAGGGTGATTTCTATGCCCTTGGACACATTCCCAATATCATTGGTGCCATTGATGGTACCCATGTGGCTTTGGTCCCCCCAAAAGACAATGAACAGGTGTACAGGAACCGAAAAAGTAATCATTCGATGAATGTCCAGGTGGTCTGTTTGGCTGACCAGTACATCTCCCATTGAAATGCCAAGTTCCCAGGGTCAGTGCATGACGCGTACGTCATGCGAAATAGCAGCATCCCTTATGTGATGGAACAGCTACAGAGACAGCGTGTGTGGCTAATTGGTGACTCTGGTTACCCCAACCTGCCTTGGCTATTGACCCCAGTGAGGAATCCCAGGACAAGGGCAGAGGAACGGTACAATGAGGCCCATGGGCGTACTAGGAGGGTGATCGAGCGGACCTTCGGCCTACTGAAGGCCAGGTTTAGGTGCCTGCATATGACAGGTGGATCCCTAATGTACTCACCAAAGAAGGTGTGTCATATCATCGTGGCCTGCTGCATGCTTCACAACCTGGCTTTGCGACGCCAGGTGCCTTTCCTGCAGGAGGATGGTCCAGATGGTGGTGTTGTGGCCGCTGTGGAGCCTGCGGAGAGTGAAGAGGAGGAAGACGAAGAGGACGACACAGACAACAGGGACAGAGTGATACTGCAGTATTTCCAGTAACAAACAGGTAAGAATCTACTCCTGCATTTTATTATATCTGTAACAGTACTGGCTCTCTACTGTCTGACCTTTCACCCCAATGTATGGTAACTTAGTTGTGAATTTGCCTTCCTATTTCAGTGATCTGGTCCCCACGGAGTGCCCTCTGGTTTATTTCCCCATGGACTACCGCTGTGTGACACTGGTATGTTGTCATCACAATGTATTTGGACATTTTTGGTTGGTTATATCGAATACATTTGGTTTAAAAAAATAAATAGCAGACTCCAGATGGTTTTTGTGCAATAATTGTGTTTATTGAAGTGCAAAAATTGGTGTATAGTTCAAAAAGGGTGATGGGTGATGGTGGAGGCATGTCCATGGCAGAGTCCAGACTCACGTTCGCACAGGTGCATTGTCCATATGCCTGTGGAAGGTGGAGCAGGGGCAGTTCAAGGTTGGACAGGGCGAACAAGTGGGACAGTGGGATGACATCCGGGGGGATCCGTGCATGGCGGGGGTCTTGACATCCTACTCTGTCTTCTTCCTCGATCTCAGGCCTTTCTTGCGGGGTGGTTCATGTTCTGCAGGGGGTGGGGTCTGGGTGGGCCGTTGCTGTTGTGTCGGGGCCTCCTGACCAGTAGCGCCGGCGGAGGTGGTGGGCTGTTCTTCCTCCATGCTAGTGGCAGGGGCCCTTTGGGGGGCCACATGGTCCCGCAATGTGGTGACAATCTGGTTGAGTGCCACCACGATTGTACCCATTGCGGAACTGATGCTGCGCAGTTCTTCCCGGAACCCCATGTACTGGCCCTCCTGCATGGCCTGGATCTCCTGGAACCTGGCCAGGACCGTCGCCATCGTCTCTTGGGAGTGGTGGTACGCTCCCATGATGGTGGTGAGGGCCTCTTGGACAGTGGGTTCCCTAGGCCTGTCCTCCCTCTGTTGCACAGCAGCCCTCCCAGTTCCCCTTTGTTCCTGGGCCTCTGTCCCCTGGACGGTGTGCCCACTACCACTGCCCCCAGGTCCCTGTTGTTGTTGGGGTGGTGGGTTGCCCTGGGTGCCCTGTAGTGGTAGACACACCGCTGCTTGACCTGTCCTGGAGACAGAGGCATGGGCCCGCTGGGTGGGTGCTGTGCTGGGGTTTCCAGAGGGGGGTAGGTCTGCTGGGGCCTGTGGCTGCCTGAGGGGAACCGACTGTCTAGAGGTCCCCGATGGTCCGGGCTGGTCATCAGGTTCTAGGTCGACAGAGCTGCTGTCATCACTGGGGGCCTGTTCTGGGGGTGGGATGGACATTTCTGGTCCCTCCGGGCCGGTGTGTTGGCGTTCGGGCCCTGCAGGGGTAAAAGAGTATGGTTATTGCTTCTGTGTGTGCCATGGCGTGCGATTTGTGGGTGCCCTTGTCCCCCAGTGCTGGCATTCCCTTGTGGGAGGAGTTGTGAGGGTGGTTTGGGGGGGGATGGGTATGTGCAGTGGTCATGCTTAGGTGATGGGTGTCCATGGTTTGTGTTGGCATTCAGGGGTTGGTGTTGGTTTGGGTGGGTTGTGCTGGTGAGACATTAGCAGGGAGGATAGGTGCTGGGGGGTTGGGGGTGAGGGTGGGGGTGTGGGTTGGCATGCTGGTGGTTCGGGGGGGGTGAAGTAGTTGAGATTAGTCTTACCAGAGTCCATTCCTCCGCCTACTCCAGCGAGGCCCTCAGGATGCAGGATGTTCAAGACCTCTTGCTCCATGCTGTGAATTCGGGTGGAGTGGGTGGGGGTCCGCCGCCCGTCTTCTGCACAGCGATGTTGTGTCTTGACACCATCGTCCGCACCTTCCCCCGTAGGTCGTTCCAACGCTTTCGGATGTCTTCCCGATTTCTGGGATGCTGTCCCACAGCGTTGACCCTCTCGACGATCCTTTGCCATAGCTCCGCCTTCCTGGCTATTGTGGTGTGCTGCACCTGTGTGCCGAAGAGCTGGGGCTCTACCCTAATTATTTCCTCCACCATGACCCTGAGTTCTTGGTCCGAGAACCTGGGGTGTCTTTGGGGTGCCATGGGGTGGTGTGGATGAGGTGTGGGGTGGTGTTTGTGGTGATGAGTGTAGTGGTGTGTGGTGTTTTGTGCGTAGATGTAGTGTGGGGGATGATGTTGGGTTCCTGTGTGTGTTGTGGTTTGCGTTCCCTGTGCTCTCTCTCTGTGTATTGCGCCTTGTCTCTGAATTTCGATTTGTGGGGGTTTGTGGGTGATGTGGGTGTGTGTTTTATATCGTATTGATTGTGTGGGAGTGGTGTTTGTATGTGTATCAGGTGTGTGTATTTGGAATTGTCCAATGTGGATGTGTTTTGTAAATGTGTGTGTATTTTGACCGCGGCGGTGTGTACCGCCAATGGGATACCGCGGTTGAAAGACCGCCGCGTGGATTCGTGGGTCGTAATGGCATGGGCGTATTTCTGTTGGCGTGACGGTGGAGGTTTGGTCATCTCCAGTTTATCGCTGACCGCTGATGTGGCGGCCTTCAGTGGAGGTCGGGTTTTTGGCGGTTTGGCAGTTGTGGGTCAGAATGACCCTGGCGGGTTACCACGGCCGCGGCGGTGTTATGGCGGTCTTCTGACCGGCGGTAACTGCCTTTTACCGCCAGGGTCAGAATGACCCCCAAAGTCTTTGTCACAATGGAAATAGTGATCCATAATCAACTTTAACTGCAAACTTGACATTGTCAATGCAAATGTCACATATTTGGTCACTAATATGATTTTGATCCGTCTCCAACATGTTAACTGATAACAACACATAGCTGTCAAAGACATTGGATAGTTCAAGAGTGTTAATCAAACTTTTCTCTTTTACAGAATGTAGCCTTTACTTTAAGTACTCCTGCAAACTCTGCAAAGTGTCCTACTCTTTTGCATTTAAGTCAAGGTTTGTTCAGAGCAGGACAATTGTTTGCATTTTCCATGTGGTTGTGCGAACCACATTGGAAACAAACCCCATAAGAACTCATTTTCCCATCTTTCTTTGATTCTTTTCCAGTTGAAACAAAAGGTTTGTTCATAAGGGTAAGTGCACTAATATGTTCAGTGGTGATCAAAACTTTCTCTTCATGAGTTTCCTTCGACGCTCGAATAGATCTTTCAATCCCTCTTGCAGTTTCCAGTGTCTCTTGTAAATCTGTATCCCGACAACACAACAGTTTCTCCTGAATACGTCTATCACAACAATTGACAACAATCTGGTCTCTAAAATAATTATTCAAGTTGCCATCAAATCTGCAAGTAGCTGCCAGCACTCTTAATTTTGCCAGAAATGTATCTGTGTCGTTCCACAATGATGCTCGTTTCATCTTTAAAATGATTCTCCAATCTAGTGACTGCTTCCATGTATATATCCCATTCTGTATTTGGAGCTTGTAGAATAGTCGGTAAATGATCAAAAATGCATTGACCTTCAGCTCCTAAACAATTGTAGAGCAATGCAAATTTCCTTTTTGGAGCAAATTTTTCGGCATCAATGGCTGTCAAATAACTATCAAATTTTTGAACCAGTGTAACCATTTATATTTTCTAATGTTTTGGGCCAGATGTATCAAGCTCCCGGTTTGCATTTCCTAAATAGCGAATTTTAAGAAATCGCTATTTAAGAAATGCAAAATGGATGTATAAAAATTGCACTTCGGTAAAAGCGATTTCTTAAAATTTGCAATCGCTATTACCGAATCGCAATTAGGGAATGGGACTCCATTCATCATTATGGGCCATAGGTGCGAATGGTTTTGCATTTCCAAATTTGCGAATTCCTGTTAGGAATTCACAAATTAGGTAATGCAAACCCCAGGGTGCTGGGGGCCTAAGGCCCCTTTTGATGCACCCCAAAAAAATATTTGTGGACATGGGCATGTGTGCGCTACATGTCATTTTTAAAAATGCATTTATAATGCATTTTTAAAAATTGCACATGCTTACCACCACATTGGATTTGGTGGTAATTGCATTTCCTAAATGCCCAATTCGCATTTAGGAAATGCTTGATACATGTGCTTTGGAAATCACAAATAGGAATTCCCTGTTTGCGATTTCCTATTTAGAGAATCACAATTTGCGATTCCTGAAATGGAGTCGCAATTCAAGGGAATCGCTATTTTAGCAATTCCGTGAAATTGCACTGCGAATGCCTTTCATAAATGCTGAAAGCCATTTTTGCATTCGCAAACAGCCGAATTTTGCGATTTGCACCGTTTGAGAATGCAAAAATGTTTGATACATCTGGCCTCTAGTTCTGGTAAAAAGGGTGGAGGGCAATTAGCATTTTGCATGCTGTATAATATGCCAATAATATCTAAAGTACTAAAGATTAAATGTAGTTGAGTTCAATGAATTAAATCTAAAAAAATCTCTTGTTTGAATGGAAAATATAAGAAAATGTATATTAACAATTATATCTGCAGTAATTGGGGATATAAGGAAGATACCACAAAAATTAGACCTTAATTCCTTACCAAAGTCAGTTGAAATACCGGAAACACCCATCCCACAGAGGCGTAGGCGTCAAAGGGTCGAAATGGTAACACAGACTACTCAGGGGGGCAATAGCGCACCTCCTGCAGCGTGTGTTCGTAATAACTACAATCCACCCTTGGACACAGGGAATAATTGGAAGGTGCACAGAGAAAGACACCTAGATACAAGCTCCAAATGCCCCTTGGGAAATAACCTCCAATGCCAGACTAGACATAACGTCTATGATATTTACATAACAAACGTCCCGAAGCTAAGTAAAGATCAATTTGAGCAAGGGGATTCCCTTAAAAATAAAGTTATACATTGGATAAGAAGGACAAAGAAGTGTAGATCCATTATAAGGGACGATATAGTCATTGCACAGAGACTTATAAAAATAGGTTCAACATCAGATCTCATAGGGATAAAATTGACCAGTCAGAATCTAGTTAAGGGCCTTTTGGCACTTGAGGAAAGAATGAGACCGGGCACCTCCTCCCAAATGACACTTGTTCACAAACTTCCGCAATCATTGACAAACCGGTCTCCACAAGAGATAAATAGTACTATAATGGCCCAATATTCTTGCCCGCAGAGAAGGGATCGAAAGCAAACCCATACTTCAGACATAGATTGACGCGAAGTCTCTGCCGTTGAAGTTCCTGCCGTTGAAGTTGGGAGCAATGGCATACCCAATCCCGACTCTTATACTACAAAAAATGACTTACCTAATATCCTGGGAGCAGAGCCTAAAACTTATTGTAGTGGCTCGCCAAAGGGAAAGTCCCAGCAAGAAATATTTTGTACATATGAGACTAGGGAAAATCTACCAGAAAATGGGCATGACCATGACCCACCGATTAAGATTCTATCCTGGAATGTGGCAGGCCTGACTCAGAAAATAGCTAATCCTGACTGGTGCAGACTTATAGATCAACACCACATCATTTTATTACAGGAGACCTGGGCGCCATCTGTAGTAAATAGAGAAGGCTATTGGACCTTCCAGAAGGCTGCATTACCATCACCATCAGGTAGGGCTTCAGGCGGCCTGATAATTTGGTTAAAACACGACTTGTTCCCAAAAGTTAAAGAGATAGTATCCCCTTTGAGGGATTTATTAGCCGTTGCAGTTGAAATTAGTACTGTTAAAGGTCTTGTTAACATAATAATTGTAAATTTATATATTAGACCTGGCACCCAAAGGACCCAGACCATCCAGATGAGTTCAATAGTAGAATTTCTTAACTGCTTACCTATTGGGCGGGGTATAATGGTTGCGGGCGACTTCAATATGCAATTGAACCGCGGAGATGGCAATCAGCAAGAGGGATCCCAGTTCACAGACTCATGGGATAGATCAGGGCCGGTGCAAATTACATCTAAGAAAGAAGGAGGAGCCTTAGACCTACTGGAAGACCTAATAAAAATAAAGGGATTAAGAATAGTAAATGGGAATACCAGATCAGACAATCCGGCGTCACCTACATATAGGAGAGGTGTATATACTAGCCACCTGGACTATGTCTTAGTAAATGACGCCCTCTGGAAATCCCTAACTGACATGATAGTTCTCCCTCGCATTGATAGTGACCATCTAGCCTTAAGTACCTCCTTTTCCACTATCTTATTTAGTCCCAAGACACTATCAACGTGGACTTCAAATAGTGCCCTCATTAGGACCAATGACCGTAAAAATGTGAAATGGGATCGGGTTGAAAGTGATGTAAATTTCCAGCTAGCGATCTATAGAACAGTTGCAACAACACTTTCCCCCCTGAAACATACAAATATCAAATTGGTTGATTTGGTCTATCTTCATAATATCTTGGCCATCCGACTAAAACCACACTTTCAGACGGTAAGGAGGCGGACAGAGACTGTGATTAAAACCTCTAGGTGGTTCTCCAACTCCTGCCGTCAAGCTAATATACACTTACTGGGAGCACTTAAGGAAGGGAATTTAAGAGAGATAAGGAAGAGCAGGACTGTATACAAAGATGTACTTAAAAATGCAAAAAAGAATGGGCGAATAGGAATTGGAACAAGATGGTTGTGGCGCTCCAGGAGAAAGATCTTAACCTATTCTGGAAACTAGTGTCAGATAAGAGTAGCCCTCAAGAAATGGAAAGTTACCCTGTCATCCAGCCAGAAATTTGGATGACGCACTTTTCAAATATATACAGAAAACCACATACCAATAGCACTATTACACCCCTACTAAAACCTAATGATCCTGTTGGCAATACCCTAACGTGGGGGAGTACAACACCACCCAAATTTGACCTGGACTTATTCTCCATAAAAGAAACAACAGAGGCTCTCCAATCCACACGCAAGGGAAAGGCCCCTGGTCTTGATGGTATCCCAGGAGATTTATATCTTTCTCGTCTGACAACGTGGTCATTGTATCTAAACGCACTTAGTAACGAAATACTGAGGGGGGGAGGACTCCCTACTACATGGCAAGGAGCAGTTATAGTCCCTATTTATAAGAAAGGGCCAAGGGAACAACCTAACAACTATAGACCTATCAGTCTTATTGATGTTAGCCAAAAAATCTTCGCTAAGCAAGTGCTGAACAGATTACAGACATGGATAGATGATGCCCAAATTCTCTCAGAATCCCAGGGAGGCTTCAGAAGAGGAGTGAGTACAATAGACCAGGTATTTAGGTTTAACCTCCTCTGCTGGAAATACCTGTCATTCAACAAAAGTCAACTGTATGTAGCTTTTATCGACTTAAAAGCTGCTTTTGACATGGTACCTCGGGATACATTATGGGAAGTTATGGAGAGTTATCAACCCAATAGCGAACTACTAAGACTGATTAGATATCTCCATGAAGGGACTTACGCTCATGTACGTTGGTCAGATAGTGGCGACCTAACGGAAGCCATACCCGTCAATAGAGGGGTTAGGCAGGGCTGCATCTTGGCACCAACACTATTTAACCTCTACATAAACGGTGCTGTGGACCAATTGCTACACTGTAATCATGATGCCCCTAGATTAGCTGGAACCCCAGTCCCTATTTTATTGTTCGCCGATGACACCTTACTAATCTCAAGAACACCTATGGGCTTGCAAAATGAATTGGACACTTTTTATAATTTTTGCTCTAACAGAGGACTTGAAATTAATTCAACAAAATCTAAGTTTATGGCCTATAACCCACACAAACTATTTAGGGGGAAAACGATGATAGCAGGCCAACCAGTGGAGAGAGTCAGACAATTTGATTATTTGGGGATTAGGTTAAGTGACGACCAACGTTGGTCGGCACAGATTAAGAAGAGTCTGACAACACTTAGGCAAAGGTCTATAGTGATAGCTAAGAAAATAGCTAATACTTGTGAAGGGGAGATAACACCTGCCATCACCGTTTACAAATCAGTGGCAGTAGCGGCCTCAATTTATGGTGCCGAGCTTTGGGGTCATACCAACTCTAGGTGTCTGACCACTGTAGAAAACCGGTTTATTCGAAATTTCCTAAAGTTGCCGATGAGCACCCCTCTCACTCCACTAAGATTTGATTTAGCCCTAAATGAAATACACAATGAAATTGCATTAAGACCCCTAATGTATTGGATTAATCTTTGGTACTCAGAGGACCGGTCCATTCTCCATAAAGCACTAGATGAATTTCTTGCAAATGACAGCGTATTAAAGATCCCTTGGTTCAGATACATCAGAGATACGTGTAAATTTCTTAAAATGGAGGAGGTGTGGAGTGCTCCCCACAATTTGGCAAAGGGAACAAAGGAACGTGTAAAAAGGTGTTACTGGGAGAGCATTCTGACCCAAATTTGGTTAAAAAATCATGGTAGTCTGACTTTGCAGTTCTTAGACCATAAATGTAGTCCCAAGTTCGAGGCCTATATGGATAATGTAAATCCTCCATATACCAAAACACTATTTATTAAATTTAGACTAGGGACTCTTCCGCTTAAGTCATTTACAGCGCAATGGAGACCGGAGGACTGCAATTCAATATACTGCCATCATTGTCAAAAGACAAAAGAGTCACTCGCGCACTTTATGTTTTTTTGCCCTAGATATTTGGTACCTAGGAAAAAGTGGATTGCTCCACTATGTAGGGCTATTGGGATAAGGGAATGGAATACGGCATTACGACTCCTAACAACTGATACAAATGATAAAATAGTTTTTTCTGTGGTGGGATATCTGCGAAGTGCATGGTTACTAAGAACAAAAGAACTATTATAAATGTGTAATTTTAATACATTGGTTCTAGACTATATTCACTTAATACATCAGTTTTTAACCGGATGAACCTAAAACCTAAACGGTCTGGATTTTAGTTTAAAGAATAATGACGATTTGTATGTTTTATAAATATATGACCTCACTATTTATTTAGGGTTCTTAAGAAAAAAAAGTAAATTATGCAATTTTCTTCTTTTATCTCGGATAACAGAGACAAATGTTAAAATTGGTCACTCAGCGGCAAGGTTCTTGTAAAATACACAGGTGACACAAACTAGAATTCTGATAATCATGTGCTTCTAATGTCCTGATTTTAGATTATATTTAATTAGTTTGATAAAATTTTAATTAATTGAAGTTAAATTTTAACAACCTAATACTTTTATATGTCTTTGAGATTTCGTAAAAACAAAAAATGTTTAAAAATAACGTTGTCTATACATTCTTAAAATTTTTAAAGTGCTATGCTTCTTAATCATGTTATGTCTTGTATTGTTTACTTTTATGGCTTATAGCCGAAATAAAGTTATATATGATGACTATATTAACAATTAAAATTGCTAAAATAGTTTCAAAAATATGGCCGCCAAACAAATTTCAGCTGACTTCTGCAGGAATTTGGGCTTGTTTAAAAAGTCTGTTCCCAATTGAAGTTCCCAAAATATGGCTGCCAATCACCTTCCAGAAGATTTCCTTTGGAAGTTGGGCTTATTTCCCTTGTATAAACTTAATGACGTCACGTGTGTACGTCTGTAAAGCGAGACCCTCCTCTAAGAAAGATAAGCTGAGCAATCCTAATGCCGATTCAGCTAATTAACCGATAAAATTGCACGTCGCTGCAACGATCGTATCAGCAGATAAGGGCTGATGAGGTTTAACTTTCCTCATGCGCTTGTGGGCCGATAACACTCACCGAGTGTCGTACTGGTGTCATACTGGTACCGTACTGCCAGCGTGGTAAGTCCAGTCGTTGCCAAAAACTAGTGTCACATCTGAGATACGATGACACTGGAAATTAATGTAATAGTACTTATTTCTCTTAGAAGCACAGGACAGCACATGACCTTCACACCCACATGTCGCTGAGCCTGGCAATAACTGCCGTAACTCGAACGTGCCTGTGGAATGCCATATGTGTTCCGATAATACATTCCAATCACAACATAACACAGCGGCTCAGTGATGGCGTCCTCCGGTGTGAAGCAAGGTAGTGCGACGTGCGATGATTCCAGCCCGCGGTGCAGGCCGTGATGTCGTTGCTGTAGTCAATGTCTCTGGTGTTAGTGGACCGGGGCTGATGTGTGGGACAGGACGGTGCTTTGTGTACCTCACGAGCATGTCCTTAGGCCACAGTGCAGGCAGCAGCGTCAGCATTTGTGTCAGTGTAGAGTTGTGTCGTCGGGGATACCAAGGTTGCGGTGTGAGCAAGGTGATGTGGAATGTGGGGCCCACAGGTCAAGGTGCAAGGAGCGGCTCGGTGACGGCGTCAGGGGGTGACATTGGTGAGACCAGGGATGCGGTGCAAAGCAAAACGAGTTGGATCCATGTGGTGGTGTCAGGTCAGGATGCAAGCAGCGGCTCAGTGATGGCATCAGATGTGCATCATCATGAGGCCAGGATAGCGGTGCAAAGCGGGACATGGCTCTGTGCAGCGTTGTCAGGTCACGGTGCAGGCAGCAGTGTGGTTAACGATGTTGTGGTGGTTTTTCTTCTGTTGCAGGACAAACCACACAGTTCCCAGTGCTGAAGGAAGATGAAGCTGAAGTTTTAGACATCCCTGGGACTTTCCAACAGGATGCAAGCTACTTTAAGCCCTTGGAGAAACTTTACAATCAGGATAAACATCAAAGTCAAGTCTTTATCCCTTTAAAGGCAGAAGCAGCAACTGCAAGCCAACCCAGCAAAGCACACTCAACAAAGGGGAAGTACTCCTCCTCCAGCTCCTCAGCTTTTTCCCGTGGCAGAAATTCCTCTTGATCCAGAAGTGCTCTAAAAGTCTGGGGTTTTGGGTCAACTACTTATACTCTCTTCTGCCTCTCAAGTAGGCAAACTTCAAAGGAAAGTCTCTGTTATTCACAAGATCCTGCCTTGCCCAGGCCTGGCTCCAGACGCACACCAGGGGTTCAGCGAATGCATTGTGTGATGACAGGCACAGCTCTTTCAGGTGCAAGTGTCAGCTCCTCCGTAGCCCAGAAAGACTCATCAGGATATTCAGGCTACACCCCAGCTCATTTTGTGTCAATGTCTAGAAGGAATTCACAACCAGCCCAACTGTCAGTCTGACCCAGACGTGGATTCCAAAGGCAGCAGAAGCACAGAATGCTTAAGCAAGAAAATGCCCACTTTCTAAACGTGGCATTTTCAAACAGACAATCTAAAAAACAACTCTACCAAAAGATGTATTTTTAAATTGTGAGTTCAGAGCCCTGAAACTCCATATCTCTATCTGTTCCCAATGGAAAACTGTACTTAAAAGATTAAAGGCAGTCCCCATATTAACCTGTGGAAGAGATAAGCCTTGCAATAGTGAAAGACAAATTTGGCAGTATTTCACTATGAGGACATGTAAAACACACCAGTACGTGTCCTACCTTTTAGGGCCATCCTTAGGGGTGACTTACTTGTTTTAACCCCTTCGCTGCCAGGCCTTTTCCTGGCCATCCTTAGGGGTGACTTACTTGTTTTAACCCCTTCGCTGCCAGGCCTTTTCCCCCTCAGGTGCCAAGCCTTTTTTGGCTATTTGGGGCAGTTCGTGCTTAGGCCCTCATAACGTTTTGTCCACATAAGCTACCCACGCCAAATTTGCGTCCTTCTTTTCCAACATCCTAGGGATTCTAGAGGTAACCAGACTTTGTGGGTTCCCCTGAAGGAGACCAAGAAATTAGCCAAAATACAGTGAAATTTCATTTTTTTCAAATAAATTGGAAAAAAGGGCTGCAGAAGAAGCCTTGTGGTTTTCCCCCTGAAAATGGCGTCAACAAAGGGTTTGCGGTGCTAGAATCACCATCTTCCCAGCTTTCAGGAACAGGCAGACTTGAATCAGAAAACCCCATTTTTCAACACAATTTTGGCATTTTACTGGGACATACCCCATTTTTACTATTTTTTGCGCTTTCAGCCTCCTTCCAGTTAGTGACAGAAATGGTTGTGAAACCAATGCTGGATCCCAGAAAGCTAAACATTTCTGGAAAGTAGACAAAATTCTGAATTTAGAAAGGGGTCATTTATGTAAATCCTACAAGGGTTTCCTACAGAAAACAACAGCTGAAATAAAAAAATATTGAAATTGAGGTGAAAAAAACAGCCATTTTTCTTCACGTTTTACTCTGTAACTTTTCCCTGAGATGTCAGATTTTTGAAAGCAATATACCGTTACGTCAGCTGGCCTCCTCTGGTTGCGAGGATATATAGGGCTTGCAGGTTCATCAAGAACCCTAGGTACCCAGAGCCAATAAATGTGCTGCACCTTGCAATGGGTTTTCATTCTATACCGAGTATGCAGCAATTAATTTGCTGAAATATAAAAAGAGAAAAATAGGTATCAAGAAAACCTTTGTATTTCCAAAAAGGCCACAAGATAAGGTGTTGAAAAGCAGTAGTTATTTGCACATCTCTCAATTCTGGGGTCCCCATACTAGCATGTGAATTACAGGGCATTTCTCAAATAGACGTCTTTTTTACACACTGTCTTACATTTGGAAGGAAAAAATGTAGAGAAAGACAAGGGACAATAACACTTGTTTTGCTATTCTATGTTCCCCCAAGTCTCCCGATAAAAATGGGACCTCACTTGTGTGGGTAGGCCAAGCGCCTACGACAGGATATGCCCCAAAACACGACGTGGACACATCACATTTTCAGAAAGAAAACAGAGCTGTTTTTTACAAAGTGCCTAGCTGTGGATTTTGGCCTCTAGCTCAGCCGGCACCTGGGAAAACCTAGCAAACCTGCGCATTTTTGAAAACTAGACACGGAGGGGAATCCAAGATGGGGTGAGTTGTGAGGCTCTGACCAGGTTCTGTTACCCAGAATCCTTTGCAAACATCGACATTTGGCCAAAAAAAAACACTTTTTCCTGTCATTTCGGTGACAGAAAGTTCTGGAATCTGAGAGGAGCCACAAATTTCCTTCCACCCAGCGTTCCCCCAAGTCTCCTGATAAAAATGGTACCTCACTTGTGTGGGTAGGCCTAGCGCCCGCGACAGGATATGCCCCAAAACACGACGTGGACAAATCACATTTTCTGAAAGAAAACAGGGATGTTTTTTACAAAGTGCCTAGCTGTGGATTTTGGCCTCTAGCTCAGCCGGCACCTGGGGAAACCTAGCAAACCTGCACATTTTTGAAAACTAGACACATAGGGGAATCCAAGATGAGGTGACTTGTGGGGCTCTGACCAGGTTCTGTTACCCAGAATCCTTTGCAAACCTCAAAATGTGGCCAAAAAAACACTTTTTCCTGTCATTTTGGTGACAGAAAGTTCTTGAATCTGAGAGGAGCCACAAATTTCCTTCCACCCAGCATTCCCCCAAGTCTCCCGATAAAAATGGTACCTCACTTGTGTGGGTAGGCCTAGCACCCACGACAGGATATGCCCCAAAACACGACGTGGACACATCACATTTTCAAAAAGAAAACAGAGCTGTTTTTTACAAAGTGCCTAGCTGTGGATTTTGGCCTCTAGCTCAGCCGGCACCTAGGGAAACCTACGAAACCTGCACATTTTTGAAAACTAGAGACCTATGGGAATCCAAGATGGGGTGACTCGTGGGGCTCTCACCAGGTTCTGTTACCCAGAATCCTTTGCAAACCTCAAAATTTGGCTAAAAAAACACTTTTTCCTCACATTTTGGTGACAGAAAGTTCTGGAAACTGAGAGGAGCCACAAATTTCCTTCCACCCAGCGTTCCCCCAAGTCTCCCAATAAAAATTATACCTCACTTGTGTGGGTGGGCCAGGTGCCTGCAACAGAAAAAGGCCCAAAACTTGTAGAGATTGAGGGGATAGCACAGCGAGTTGATAAGCACATATTCTTCTTTTATACATCTTTAGGCTGACTCTGCTTTGGGGACCCATACAAGTGAGGTGTAATTTTACTTGGGAGACTGAGGGGAACGCTGGGGAGTAGGAATTTTGTGCTGGAATGGTGATCGTACAAAGAAAAGTCAGGAAAATATGCTTTTTAAAGCAAATTTTGAGGTTTGCAGAGGAGTCTGGGTGAGAAATGTTGGGGGATCCACACAAGCCACACCTTCCTGGACTCCTTGGGGTGTCTAGTTTTAAAAAATGTGTGGGTTTGGTAGGTTTCCCTAGATGAAGGCCGCACCCAGGATCAAAAACATAGGTGCCCCCTCCCCCCCAAACACAGGTAGTTTTGTAATATATCATTTTGATGTGTCCACATAAGTCTGTGATGTGCCAAACACTAAAATTGTGAAAAGAAATGCACTTAGGTTATATGAAAAAGACCCCTCACCCACCAATCAAGTTGGTGGCATGCTTCATCATTGGGGTCCCACCTGAGACACCTAGCGTGTCACAAGTGTGCTGCGACACCTGATTACAGCGGAGCAGGTTTTGTCATTTTTAACCACACATACTGGTTGGATTTGGCATGAGGGTGAGTGATGGTTCAGCAGATCAAATTTTATTAACAAGAGATTTCACAAAAGTGAAATGCACTGTTAATAACTGAAAGGCCAAAAAACTGAACCAATGACTCACAGCTCATGAGCTGTAAAGCCAAGGCAAGGCACCAACCACTTTACAGTCCATTCACACACCTTTCATACATGACATGCACAAGACCATTCATGCCGCCAGCCACGGGCCCAGCACATTACAACACTCACATCAACAGACAGCGCCACTTAAGGGCCCATCACTTTCATACGCCCACATGACTGATACAGCAATCACACCAACTGATGTGTGTGGAATGGTGTTTGGCTGGCACCACCAGCCAAGTGCCACCCCACGCACACCGCCAGCCAAGCGCCACCCCACACACACCGCCAGCCAAGTGCCACCCCACGCACACCGCCAGCCAAGCGTCACCCCACGCACACCGCAAGCCAAGCGCCACCCCACGCACACCGCAGCCAGGCGCCACCCCACACATACCATCCCTTTTTTTTTGTTTTTAAACAACAAAGAAACCACTAATCATAAATAAGTACAAAACTACAAACACAAAAGCTCTAACTGAATACATGACTAATGCCAACCGTGAAACTGAACATATAAAAATATAAAACAGCAGTTTACTCTCACGGAATTTCCCAATAATTCTTCTGTGTGTGGTAGCTCCTGAAACAGCCACCCACACACAGCCTAGGCTTTGAAGGACTGTCAGGGCAGTACATCCTAGTCTCCTTCCTAATACCTCTTCGAGCACAGACTCTACATCTCTTAGCAGGAAAGTTTTTTTGGGCCGTGGGAGGAATGTGCTCAGCAAAGTGACGATCTTTCAATCTAGCCACATCCTCCACCACTGCTTCTCTAGGAACTCTTGCCTGTTCCAGCACAACAAGGCTAGCTATGAAAGACTCCTGAAATTTCACAAATGTCATCCTTGACTCTGGAGAACTATCCTTGAACACAACAAAAGCATTAAAGTTGCCAAGTGGAACAAGTGAACCGCTAATTTCTTATACCAAACATAAGACTTACGAGCAGCAGAGTAAGGTTCCAACCTCTGATCTACTCTATCAACACCACCCATGTGCTTATTATAGTCTAAGATGCACACAGGTTTGCGCACTTCGGCAACCTGACCCCAAACAGCCACTGGTGAAGTACTCTCATCATGGATGGTACTTAGCATGTATACATCCCTCTTGTCTACAAATTTCAGAGCTAGCAGCTCATCATTCCGCAAGGCACTGCACTGTCCCTTCTCAAGTTTTTTACAGACAAGCTCTCTTGGATAGCCTTTCCGATTAGAGCGGATTGTGCCACAAGCAACAGTGTCCACTCTGAACAACTCCTTCAACAACTGAACTCCAGTGTAGAAGTTATCTACATATAAATGGTGACCTTTGTTAAACAGTCGTCTACCAAGTTCCCACACAATTTTCTCACTAACTCCAAAAGTGGGTGGACAACCAGGGGGGTCAATATTGGAATCCCTACCAGTGTAGACCCGGAAATTATAAACATATCCTGTACTACTTTCAGACAGCATATACAATTTAATTCCATACCGTGCCCTCTTGCTAGGAATGTACTGCCTAAAAACCAAAAGACCCTTGAACAGGACCAAAGACTCATCTACAGATATTTCTTTGCCTGGAACATAGATCTCTGAAAACCGATCTATCAAATGATCAAGGACAGGTCTAATCTTAAAAAGACGGTCCGAAACAGGGTGATCTTGTGGCAAGACTAAAGCATTATCTACAAAATGCAACATCCGAAGAAGAAGCTCATACCGGTTACGACTCATGATGGCAGGAAAATACAGCAGTTGCCATCAAGGGGCTAGTAGACCAATATGAAGACAGTGATGGCTTCCTTATCAGCCCCATCAAAAAAGTTAAACCCAAGAACTTTTTCAACTCTTCCAGATTTGTGGGAATCCACCGGCTAGCTCTAGAGTGTGGCCTAAGTCTGGCAGCGTTGTCCCTCAAAAACTGCTCTGCATACAAATTAGTCTGCTCAACAATCTCTTCCAAAACATATTGTCCATAAACAACTCAAAAAAGTTTTCCGTATTAACTCAACACCCTGGAAAACCAGTAAACGCAGGCAATTGTGGCTGCTCCATGTTTGGTGCAACCGACGTGTCAGGTCTTCCAATGGGAAGCCTTTCAGCCGCTGGCTCCTGCACCATCGGCACATCAGTGTCCTCCTCTAAAACAGGCCCTTCATCAGCACTGAGAGTGGCTTCCTCATCAGATGATTCCTCTCTGACAAAAAATTCACTTCCAGAATCTTGCGCTTCCTCCTCTGCCTCAGATGCAGAGTCAGTCTCATAATCATGGTCAGAAGATGACTCAAAAAGCACACTAACAACCTGCTGAGCGGCCATCCTACAGCTAGCCATGATCCTTCCTACAAAAATTAACTGGACAAATACACCACCAACAACCAGCACTGTGTAAGATAAGTAACAAAGTGTAGCTTCATCACTAAGAGTTATAAACTCAAAAACTATACTGCTCACTTGCATGAAAAAGCTTGACTAACCAACAACTACTCTGCACAGCCACAGCAGTCACCAATGATATCCCACTAAAAAGAGAAAAAAAAAAGCAAAATAGACATAAGACAACACAATAATCATTGTGCATAAATCTAAGGACAATTTCACACACAATCCTGCATTCAGTACACCACCTACAAACATGTCATTCATGCATGGCAACAATTCTCACTTGGAGTAAATTTATTTACTTACCTAAAACATGCAACTACGCAAACCGCAGGACAACTACTGACAAAACTGCAACAAGCCACAGCAAAGTCAGCAAAAGCTTTGAACTAGAACAAAAAGGAGAAAAACTGTTATCATAAAAGCAAATACTTCGCCAGTTGACAAACACCCCGCCACCAACCATTTTTAAATTATCCCTCATGTCTAGTGTTCTCTGCTTGGGGTAAGATGGGCCTAAATAAAATAGGACAATCTTTCCCCAAGGGGGGGGCAGAAATGCCATAGAATATATTGCCCCCTTGATCCCTGGTGCTAAGTGGATTCTGCCCCCCTTGGGGGCAGATGGGCCTAAAAAAAAAATAGGCCCATCTGCTCCCAAGGGGGTGGGGGGGGGCAGAACTGCCAAAAAAGTGCTTTTTGGCCCTTGGGGGCGACCCTTGCCCAAGGGGGCACCCCCCAACACCAAAAAAAACAAAAGAAAGAAAAAAAAATCCCTGGCATCTTCATGGTTTCTGCCAGAAGGGCCTACAAATAAAAGGCCAATCTGCCCCCAAGGGGGGGCAGAAATCGCCCAGATTACATTGCCCCCTTTGGGGGGGCGACCCTTGCCAAAGGGGCCACCTCCCACACAAAGCACACACACACACATACCTTATCCCTGGTGCTATGTGGATTCTGACCCCCCTTGGGGGCAGAAAGGCCTAAAAAAATTGGCCTATCTGCCCCCAAGGGGTGCAGAACTGCCCAATAATGCTTTTGTGCCCTGGTGTCTAGTGGCTTTCTGCCCCCAAGGGGGGAAGATCGGCCTAAAAATAAGGCGGGCAGAAATGACGAAAAATGCTTTGGCCCCCTAAGGGGAGCGACCCTTGCCCAAGGGGTCGCTCCCCACACTAAAACCAAACACACACACACACATACACAAATCCCTGGTGTCTAGTGGGCATTCCTGCTGCCCGATCGCATCGCAATCGGGCAGCAGGAATGCTCAAAGAGGCATCGAGGGAAAGGAAAACCCTTTCCTTTCCCTCGATGCCTCTTTCAGAGGCATCCCCCCACCCACCTGGAGGTGAAAACTCACCTTCTTCTTAGACGCGCTGGAAGCAAATGGCTTTCAGCGCGGCTTTCACCCTTTCATGATGTCAGCGCGCTGATGTCATGGGGGGGCCGGAGGTGGAAGGGGAAGGGATTCCCCTTTCAGCCCTGGCCTAGGGGGGTGGAGGGGTGGCCCTCGGGGGGAGCGCTAGCGCTACCCCCCGTGGGCCGGTCCCAGGACATAATGGTTATGTCCATGGCCCCACACAGGCGGAGCCATGGACATAACCATTACGTCCATGACGTCGAACCGGTTAAAAAGGAAGGTTTGGACCTGGCAAGTGGATACTCTTGCCAGGTCTAATTAGCAGTTTAAAACTTCACACACAGACACTGCAGTGGCAGGTGTGAGACATGGTTACAGGGCTACACATGTGGTTGGCACAATCAGTGCTGCAGGCCCACTAGTAGCATTTGATTTACGGGCCCAGGGCATGCATAGTGCACTTTACTAGGAACTTACTAGTAAATTAAATATGCCAATCATGGATAAACCAATCAGCAATGCAATTTACACAGGAAGCATTTGCGCTTTAGCATTGATCTGCTGTGGTAAGGTGCGCAGAGACAATACACCAGCAAAACAGATCTGAAAAAATAGGAGGAAGAAGGCAAAATGTTTGGGGATAACCCTGCAAATATGCCCATTGTCAACAGTGGTCTTCCGTTCCTTACCTGCCACTGTCTCTCTGTTTATAGTTAATCACAAGGGGTCACAAACCGCGACCTGCCTAATTAATATTTATTAAGGAGGTGATTCTGTGACACCTTTCGATTAGAGATTTTGTGAAAGGATCTTTTAGTTCATTAGTCACATTGCATAATCAGAAGCAGACCGCAAACAGTCAATGCACAGTTTGTGACTACTATTTCCATTCTGTCTTGTTGAACATTTGGCCATACATAAATTAGGCAATAATCTCTAAACACACAAACAATGCCTCACAATGCATAGCATACCCACACCCCCAAGCTCCTTCAACTTACCTACAATCGAACAACCTCCTATGACAAACATCATACACTCACTGATCCTTTTCCAAAACTGTTATTTATAGAATTTTGAATTATACAAGCGGACAAAAACAGAGCAGTACAAGAAAGGGGAGAGGGAAGATATACAAGGTAAGGGACCAGGGTGATCACAGCAACAGAGAAGAGCTAAAAAGGAAACACAGAGCAAGGGGCAACAGCCATACAAAAGCACCTAGAGCAATGCATTGTAGCCAAAACGTCAAACATATGCAGAGCTGACAAACAAATTAATGGACCATCGATAGACAGATCAATCAAGTCCAGAGGAAATTGCAACTGCCCATCAACCCTCCTGTTGCAGCTCACTATCAGATGTTGAAAGGTCCTACATACAAGCATGTTGTAAGGTTGAAGGCACAGTAGTGGTAGGATTCACACTTTCCCTGTCCCACAACAAATGTTTTTAAAGGAAAAGTCATCTGATACTTAATGGCAGTACTTGATGGTGGTTGTTTGGGGCTAGTTGATAGCTTTGCCTCTTCCTTCTGAACCTTCTCCTCTTTCTCCATCATCTAGCATTAGACCACAAAAAATGCCTCAATTATTTCAAGCTGTAAGTCCTCACGCCAGAACACCCTTTCCTAGTTACAGAACCCCAATTCTATCCTCAACAGAGTCCAACACAGCAATGGCCCTGGGAGTCACAAAACAGATATTGCCCAAATGGTTCTCCTAGATAGGCACCTTATGAGATTGAAATTGTACCCTGCATGGAGAAATGGGTTTACAAACTCAAAACTACTATTTACCAGGAAGTCTTAGCTCTTGACCACAATCTTGACCATTGGCCCATATCTAGGGGGACTGTCTTTCACCAACACCACAGTGTACTCAAGATCTCACAGGAAGACATATACCCACAAAAGGTGATGACCATCTTGGGCATTGTGCCTACAGAAACTATCAAAAACATTCTGTTTTCCCTCTGAGGAACTCTTCTTTTTATATGAAAAGTTTCTTAGTCAAAATATCGAGATATGCAATCAATCAGTACTTGTAAAGCGCGGCTTATCACCCGTGGGGTCTTAAGGCGCTGTTGTGGGTATGCTGATCACTCAAATAGCCTGGTCTTGAGCTCCTTCCTGAATTCCTTTAGTGATGCGGCCTGTCTGAGGTGGAGTAAGAGAGTATTCCATGTCAGGGCTGTGAAGTAGGAGAAGGATCTGCCTCCGGCTGTCCTTTTCCTGATTCTGAGGATGGCAGTGAGTGTGAGGTGGGAGGATCGAAGTTGCCTGGTCTAAGTGTAGAAGGTCAGGCGGTGGTTGAGGTACTCTGGCCCAATGTTGTGAAATGCTTTGTTGGTGTGAGTCAGTACCTTGAAGGTGATGTGTTTGTCATTCTGAAGCCATTGGAGGTTTCTGAGGTGGGCGTAAATGTGGCTGTGGCAGAGGAAGTCCAGAATGAGTCTGGCTGCTGCATTCTGGATTTTCTGTAGCCTTTCTTGTAGCTTCTTTGTGATGCCATCATGAGAGTGCGTTGCCGTAGTGCAATTTGCTGCTGACCAGAGCATGGGTGACTGTCCTTCTAGTCTTCTTGGGGATCCATGTGATGGTCCGCTGAAGGAAATGGAGGGTGTGGAAGCAGGCTGGTGAGACGGTGTTGTCTTGACGGGTCATAAAAAGCGTGGAGTCCAGGATGATGCCCAGTTTGCTTGCTCGTCAGATGGGGCATTTCGTAGGACAGCTGGTCACCAGGAGTCATGTCAGGTGGAGGGGGTGGAGCCAAGTACGAGGATTTTTGTCCTGTCCGAGATGAGCCTGAGGCATCTGGTTTCCATCCAGGCGGGGACTGCACTCATACAGTTGTGGAAGTTTATCTTGGCTGTTGACGGGCCGTCGGTCAGGGAGAGGATCAGTTGGGTATTGTCGGAATAGGAGATAATATTTAGACTGTGCTGTCTGACGATTTTGTTGAGCAGAGCCATGTAGATGTTGAAGAGGGTCAGGCTTAATGAGGATCCCTGGGATACTCCGCAGCAGGTGTTTTTGGGTGCCAAAGTATACAGTGGGAGTCTGAAAGTCTGGGTCTTCCAGACAGGAAGGAACAAATCCATTCCAGTGCTTTGCCAAAGATGCAGGCGTCATGTAGTCTGGTGCAAAGGGTGGAGTGGGAGACTGTGTTGAATGTGGCCGAGACGTTGAGGAAGATGAGGGTGGCTCTGTCACTGTGGTCCAGTATGGCATGGATGTCCTTGGAGGCTGCGAGGAAGTCTGTCTCTGTGCTGTGGTTGCTCCTAAAACCAGACTGTGAGGGGTCTAGGGTGTGGTTTGGCTCGAGGAACTCCATCAGTTGTGAGTTGATTGCCTATTCTGTTACCTTGGCTAGGAAAGGGAGCAGAGAGATGGGTCTGTAGTTTTTCCTCTCCCTTGGGTCGGTGGAGGGTTTCTTTAGGAGCAGGTTGATGTCTGCTTGTTTCTAGTCAGATCGGAAGGTGGTGGTTTCGATGGAAAGTTTGATAGTCCGGCAGAGCACTGGTGCAATAATGGTGCTGGCTAGGTTGAAGATGTGATGTGGGAACAGATCTGAGGGTGCTCCTGAATGGAAGGAGTTCATGAGTTTCCGTGTGTCTTCTGTGGAGATTGGGCTCCAGTGGTTTCAGGGTTTTCAATGTGGGCTCTGAGGTAATGCTTGTGGGTGGTGGATTATGGTTCTTGAATCCTTTGTACACATAGTGGAATTTCTGGTAGAAAAAGGTGGTGAGGTTGTTGCAGAGGTCTTGGGGGGTGGTGTCTGAGGTGTCTCATCCGGGGTTCATGAAGTCCTTGACTATGGTGAATAGCTTCTTGCTGTTGTGAGCGTTGATGCTGATGCATTTTTGAATGGCAGCTTTCTTGGCAGCTTGGATGCACTGGTGGTGCGAGGTGACAGCATCTTTGTAGGCTGTGTGGTCTGCGATTGTTTTGCTGTTCCTCCATTTTCATTCCAGTCTGCAGAAGTTGCTTTTTGATTCTTGGAGTTCTGTCGTGAACCAGTTTGATTTCCTCCAGTGCTGGTTTCCGCCGGGTTTTTTGAAGAGGGCTATGGTGTTAGCGCATTCTGCAATCCAGGGGTGTAGGTTTTACGCAGAGTCATTCGTATTTGTGGCATTCAGTGGGGGCATCGGTGAGCTGGGCTTCGGTGACTTTGCTACAGTTTCTGCATGGGGGTAGAGGGCATGGTGGTTTGCAGTGGTCTTCATAAAGGTGAATTGGACACATCGATGGTCGGTCCAATAATCCGCAGAGGTGTGAGAGATGGTGATGTTGTGTCCAGCCGAGAAGACGGGGTCAAGTGTGTGACCTGCTGAGTGGGTGGGGATGTTGACTAGTTGTTTGAGACCGAGGGTGGTGAGGATGTACAGGTGGGATGTGGTGCTAGGGTTGGTGCGGTTTTCAAGGTGAAATTTGAGGCTGCCGAGTAGGATGTAGTCGGTGGAGGCGATTGCGTGAGAGGCGATGACGTCGGCAAAGGTTTCACTGAACTGGGGCCAGGACCTGGGTGGTCTGCAGACGAGCATGTGACGAAGGGAGGTGTTTGGGTTGGTCTGATTTTGGAAGTGTAGGTGGTCAGTGGTGGTTGGCTGGCTCTGCATTCCGTTGGTGGTTGAGAGGCAGAGGGAATTCCTGTAGACTATGGCAATGCCTCCTCCTGGTCGCTGACTCTGTCTTTGTGGACAATTTTATAGCCATCAGGAATGGCGGTGGTGATGCCCGGGGCTGAAGTGGGGGTTATTCAGGTCTCTGTGAGGAAGGCGACCTCAGGGGTGATTGAGTCAAGGAGGTCCCAGACTCCTATAGCATGTTTGGTGAGGAAGTAGGTGTTGAGGAGTACATAATTGAGATGCCTGTCTTGGATGTGGTGGGCTGAGTGGCATGTGACAGCAGGAAAGGGAGGAGGAGCAGCAGGAGAAAGGTCCATGAGTGTTTTTTGGATTAGCTTGGTGACAGCCTGAGGATCTTCCAGGGTTGAGGGCATGCAGACCACTGGCGTTGTGTCTGTGGGTGGTGCGGGAACCAGGGTCCGTGCTGCTGTGCGCAGTCCAGGCGTAGACAGGCACAGCCGGGCTTGCCTTTGGCACACCAGTAGCACACTAGCGGCGCAGCTGCTATTAAGAAGGGGAAGGAGGTGGGAGGGTCCAGTCAGCTGAGAGGCGGTACGGCGGCAAAGTGCCTCTCAGGGAGGGGAGTGGGCCGCAGGGGCAGCAGTGGCAGGGATGAGGCGCAGGAGAAAGAAGTGCAAAAGAGTGGGAAAAAGGAAAAAAGGAACATAGAAGAGAAAAGAGGTGACAGAAAGGCAAAGAGACACTCACAGACAGGTACAGATGGCCACTAGGCCACCAGGGATGAGGCGCAGGCAGGTGCCTGCGGGTGGAGGTGGGCCTCGAACTGAGAGCAGGCAGGCTCTCAGTCAGACCAGCAGCAGGAGCAGGTAGAGCTGCACATAGCAGGTGAGCAGACGCTGACCAGAAGGTCAGAGGAGTCGCCTTCTCACTGTGCAGAGGCCAACATTAAGAAAGGGAGGGAGTTGGGGCGGTCCGGTCAGGCGGGAGAATGGGAAAGCACTTCACAGGGAAGGGGGAAGGGATGCAGGAGCAGCAGTGGCTGGAACAGAGCACGGGGGAAAGAAGTACAAGAGAGTGGGAAAAAGGAAAAAAGAGCCAAAGAAGAGAAAAAAGATCACAAAATGGCAAAGAGACACATACAGACAGGTACAGAGGTCCACTAGGACACCAGGGATGAGGCTCAGGAAGGTGCCTGCAGGTGGAGGTAGGCCTCGTACTGAGTCAGACAGGCTCTCAGTCAGACCAGTAGCAGAGCTGCGCAGAGGGGGCGAGCAGACGCTGACCAGAATGCACAACAATGATTTCATTGAATGTACATTTTTATCATGTTGTTTAGTTCTTCAGTCATTTCATGCAATTATAATAATCAAGCTTGTCCAAATACATTTATATTATTTGCTCATTTCAGCTGAAGTATGTCATTGTTATAATTACAAATAAACATAGGTTCTAGAAGGTTAGAGAATGTGTCACGTTTTGTTTTCTCTCAAAGAACATTGTTTAGTAACATGAAATAGCTGAAAGAGTATTTTGTTACTTTGTATGGACTGTTTATTCTAACAGTTCTTAACCTAACTCTGATTGGAGGATGCTAGAGAACTGTGTTGGAAGATTACCATTTGTTAGGCATGCTCCCCTGGCCAAACACATATTGCATCCCTTAAGTAAGGGAGGGTGAAAAATTCCGCTCCGCCAGTGGAGTTTGCGGACAATCCGTGTTACTCTTCAAGGTTGGAGTTCCCACAAAACTCCAACAACTGCCACTTGGTGGAGTTTTTCTTGTGCATGACTCACCAACATTAAGTTACAGAGCGCAAGTGAGATTTTGTGTCCCCTGGCATGATTTATGGAGACTAAAACGCCTCCCGGTGAGATTTCTCAAAACTGGTGGTCTCTGCAGGCCATGACCTTACGCGTTGAGAAAGCTGCTGCTGCTGCAATAGAAAATCTACTTGATTGGCACAAAGAAACAGCACCCTCTGCCATGCCATATGTTGCCCTTTGCTCTGATTTTACAGCATTGAGCAAGCTCCCTGTGCTAAAAATTAGTGGCGAACTGTGGAATGTCGCACAGTTTTTATGTAACTCCTCAGAATACTGTGAAGTGAAACTCCCCGAGCTCCACCCAGGCATACCGAGTAATTAGCGATGGCACCCCTGCCAGCAGTTAAGGTGTCAAGACACAAGAACAGAGCCTGGTTGCAAAAGGAACATGCAAGTATGCCCAGAAACTAATTTGAAATGCTTATGCTGCAATGCAGCAGCCATAGGGAGATTCCTATGATATGGGGGTGATTTTAACCTGGTTCTCTCCCCATCAGCGGCCACTATGCAGGTGACACAGGTTGGTGGTTCACTAACTGGAATAATACAATTGAACAGACAAGTATAAGCATTTTGGAAAATCAACCCTGAGAGCAGGGATTGCAGTTATTATTCCTAAGTTTACAACACTAGCTTTCACATCAACTTTTGGCAAATATCATTGGCATTATTCGAAATGGTAGATGAAGCCCTGTTAGAAATGGGGTCTCTGGTTGGCAGTCAGTTTGCACTCTGTCCAAGCAGTGACCATCACTCTAGTCAGGGTAATGGAGATTCACACCTACAATAACCCCTGCTCGCCTCTTTGGTAGCTTGGCACAAGCAGTCAGGCGTATCTCAGAGGCAAAGTATTGGTACCAACACACAGTAACACAGTGGAAAAACTACAAAAGGGCTCAACACCAGTTTAGAAAAATAGCCAATACTTATCTGAGAAAAACAAAAACAAAACGTCAAAAATCCAACATATACAAGCAAAGCTATGAATTTTTAAAGACTACAACTTCAATGTAACGCTTAGAAACACAAACACTTCGAATTGGTGATATCACAGCATTGTCAAGGAGTCATTTCCAACAATCCAATGCCAATGGCGCTGGTCATGGAGTTGTACGAACCCCCTGGCACAGTACCTTGTGAAAATGAGGAACAGGGAGTCGGGATCGAGGCGTCGCTGGATCTGGTGTGGCGTTGGTTCCAGTACTGCGGAGCGAAGGTACAGAGGCTTCAGTGTGAGGTGTCGGGTCCTTGCTGCAGCATTGGTGCAAAGTGTTGGATCCTCGCACTTACAGCAAGGTCCATATCCAGTAGTTACGACGTTGTGCGTTGACCTCACATGGTCGGGGTCTTGCCACGAGGCTGCAGGCACCGCGGCGGAGTCGGGTGTCACGGACAATGGTGATACAGCACTTCTGAACTCACAGAGTGATTGACTTCAGCAAGGCTGCTACGGTGTCGGGCCTGCAGGGTCATCACACTCCAGCTGAGACCACAGCTTATTTTGCAGGCAGTGTCTCGAGATACCGCAGGGGCATCAGTCTGGGTGCTGTCTTAAGTCAGTGCACTTGGTTTTTCTATGTTTTTTGCCAGCTTTTCCTTCCCAGGGCCCTGGGACTGGATTAGGCATCACTTTGCAGGGCAGGAGGCTCAGCAAGAGAGTTCAGGTGCTGGTAGAGGAAGTCTTTGATGGCCCTTAGACTTTAGAACAGGGGGCAAGCTCAGTCCAAGCCCTTGGAGAATTTTCTCAAGAAAGATACACAGCAAAGTCCAGTCTTTGCCCTCTCTGCAGGCCCAACTGCAGGCCAACCAAGCTAAGCACACACTGCAAAGGGGCATTACTCCTCCTGTAGCTCTTCTCGTTGGCAGAGGTTCCTTTTGATCTAGAAGTATTCTAAAATTCTGCGGTTTTGGACCCACTGCTTATACTCCTTTCCGTCTTTGAAGTAGACAAACTTCAAAGGAGAGTGTCTGTTGTTCACAAGATCCTGCCTTGCCCAAGCCTGGCCTCAAGCACACACCAGGAGGTTGGTGACTGCATTGTGTGATGACTGGCACAGCCCTTTCAGGTGTAAGTGTCAAACCTCCCTCCACACTCTAGCCCAAAACACTCATCAGTATATGCAGGCTACACCCCAGTTCCCTTTGTATCACTGTCTAAAGGGAATTCACAACAGCAGAACTGTCAGTCTGACCCAGACATGGAATACACAGGCAGGCAGAGGTGGAGAATGGTTAAGCAAGAAAATGCTCATTTTCTAAAAGGGGCATTTTGAAACTGACAATCTAAAAAACAACTTTACCAAAAGATGTATTTTTTAATTGTTCAGAGATCCCAAACTCCTTAACTCTATCTGCTCCCAACGGGAAACGGCACTTAAAAGATATTCAAAGGCACTCCCCATGTTAATCTATGAGACAGATAGGCCTTGCAACAAAGGAAAACGAATTTGGCAGTATTTCACTGTCAGAACATGTAAAACGCATCAGCACATTTCCTACCTTTAACATGCACTGCACCCTGCCCATGGGGCTACCGAGCGGCCTGCCTTAGGGGTGACTTACATGTACAAAAAGGGAAGGTTTGGGCCTGTCAAGTGCGTATACTTGCCAGGTTGAATTGGCAGTTTAAAACTGCACAAACAGACACTGCAGTGGCAGGTCTGATCCATGTTTACAGGGCTACTCATGTGGGTGGCACAATCAGTGCTGCAGGCCCATTAGTAGCATTTGATTAACAAGCCCTGGGCACCGCTAGGGCCATTTCCTATGAACTTACTAGTGAATCAAATATGCTAATCATGGAAAAGCCAATTACACATACACTTCACCCAGAGAGCACTTACATTTCAGCACTGGTCAGGAGTGGTAAAGTTCTGAAGGAAAGACAAGCTGAGTGCAAAATGGTTGGATTCTGATGCCACGCCTCGCCTCGCCTCTACACTCTACGCTCCACGCTCGTCCTCAAGCTGCCAGCCGGCCTGCCTGTGCCTCCGCTATCTCCGCTGCCTCACCGCTTCATTGTTGCTGCCGGCCTGCCTGTGCCGCAGCCTCTCTGCATCATTCTTGTGGCTGGCTAAGGCCTGCTGGTTCCTCTGGACAGCAGCTCATAGACATGGCCACAGCTTGCCATGGCTTTCCGTGGCCTACGTCTCGGCGCGGTACAGTTTCGCTCTTCCACATAGCCTGTGGTCTGCGGCCTCCAGCTTCCAGCCGCTGTGACCCCGCCCATTCCTGCGGCCCACAGCACTGCAGCACTGTGACTTCCAGGCTTTGGGGAAACAGCATGGGGGTCACGTAGGCGGCATTGTATGTTTGTGGAACTCGTATCTGGAACTCATATCTGTTGGAGGATCATTTTTCATATTTTCACAGAGTGCGAGGCGGCTGATGTAATCTGGTGAACTCTGTTGTTACTAGAAAGCAACACTAGAAGGTGGTATAGGAGAGAACTTTTTCCCAGTGAAAGTTCACACATTACAGAAAACCAATATTCTACTTTATTTGTCAGTGCCTCTCAGAAGACGGTCCCGGAAAATCACAGTTGGATTCCCTATAGACTGTCACCAGCTCGTCTGTCCGTGAGTACAATCCTACGAGGGCTGAACCTGTCTGTCTGTAGGGACCCACGGACCAGGGGAAGGGTTCCTGTACAATCCCCCAGCCCCTGCCACCCTTGTTCCCTGCATTTTCCAACTTGGCACCACAAGGACCTGAAGGCGTTGGCACAGGTGAGCACCATCAGCACCACCACCACTACTTGGGACAGCTGGAAGTCCAGCACCTGTGCCCAACATCCAACATCAACGATCTTGCCGACCCAGTGTCTGAAATTGTGGCCTGGCCTCGACACTAGGCAACAGGTCACACAATATAGAAAAACTGCAAGACACAGTAGCAACGAGTAGTAGTGGGTAGCGTGCTCGTGCCCCCTCCCACCTCCTCCAAGGGCTGGTGTGGCGGCGCTCAATCCACTCCAGCATACGTCCAGCACAGCCCACACAGTTTGGCTGAATTTTTATGCCAAAAATAGCTTAATTTTTGGTGTCAGAGTTTGATCAAGCGGCGTCCTTCCCGGTCCTGTGCCCTGTGTTTAGAAGGCGTACTGCGCACTGGAAGTACTGCAATATCAATATCAATCGGAATGAAGGACCAAGGAGAGGAGGTCCATGAAACAAGGGCTATGGCAGGCCAGCAATTAATCAATCAATCAATCAATTAATTTGTAAAGCGCGCTACATACCCGTGAGGGTTTCAAGGCGCTGGAGGGGTGCTGCTACTGCTCGAAGAGCCAAGTCTTGAGTAGTTTTCTGAAGGAAAGAAGGTCCTGGGTCTGTCGTAGATCCGGCGGGAGGGTGTTCCAGGTCTTGGCGGCAAGGTAAGAGGATGATCTGCCGCCGGAAGATTTGCGTCGGATGCGGGGGACGGAGGTGATGGAGAGGTTAGCGGAGCGGAGATACCGGGTGGGGGTGTAGAAGCTGAGTCTGTTGTTCAGGTATGATGGTCCGGTGTTGTGGAGTGCCTTGTGTGCGTGGGTGAGGAGCTTGAAGGTGATCCTCTTGTTGACGGGGAGCCAGTGAAGGTCTCTTAGGTGGGGGTGATGAGGCAGTGGCGAGGGATGTTGAGGATGAGTCTGGTGGAGGCGTTTTGGATGCGTTAGAGGCGTTGGAGGAGTTTGGATGAGATACCGGTGTAGAGGGCATTGCCGTAGTCGAGTCTGTTGCTGACGAGGGCCTGGGTTACTGTTTTTCTTGTTTCTGTTGGGATCCATTTGTAAATTCTGCGAAGCATGCGGAGGGTGTTGTAGCAGGAGGAGGAGATGGCACTGACCTGCTTTGACATGGAGAGTGAGGAGTCGAGGGTGAAGCCGAGGTTTCATGTGCTGTCGGTGGGCGACGGTGGGGGACCCATTGTGGACGGCCACCATGAGTTGTCCCAGGCAGAGGGGGTGCACCCAAGGATGAGGACCTCTGTTTTGTCCGAGTTCAGTTTTAGCCGGCTGTCTCTCATCCAGTCGGCGATGGCTTTTAGTCCCTCGTGGAGGTTAGTATTGGCGGTGTGCGGGTCCTTGGTGAGGGAGAGGATGAGTTGGGTGTCGTCGGCGTAGGAGATGATGTTGAGGTTGTGCTGACGGGCCACTTGTGCGAGGGGGGCCATGTAGATGTTGAACAGTCTTGGGCTGAGGGATGAGCCCTGGGGTACGCAGCAGATGATGTTGAAGGATTTGGATTGGTACGGGGGAGGCGGACTCTTTGGGTTCTGCCGGCGAGGAAGGATGCGGTCCATTCGAGGGCCTGGTCCTGGATTCCTGCTGCGTGGAGGCGAGATTTTAGGGTGTGGTGACATACGGTGTCATACAATTAGTTTGTGAAGACCGCCGAGGGACCGCCGTGCGGAAGTCCGCCAGTGGTAGAGGTTTGCTGCTCGGCCTATTATGACTGTTGACAGCTCTCCGTCCTTTTTCGGACGGAGAGCCGCCAACAGCCATCCTGGCGGATGGCGGGGAAGTGGAGGTTTTTCCACCTCCACCGCCACGCAAACAGAACACCGCCCACCGAATCACGTCCTGTGATTCAGCGTGGCGGTGTTCTGTTGACAGTGTGGTGTCGGCGGAGCAGCCCCCATGGTTCCCGTCCCCTCCCGGAGGATCGTCGGACCAGGTAAGTTGATCGTCCGTGAGGGGAGGGGGGGTGTTGTGTGTTGTGTGCGTGCATGGGGGTGTGCGTGTGTGTATGTCGTGGGGATGACTGAGTGCCTGTATGCTTGCGGGGGTGTCGTGAGTATGGGAATGAGTGCATGTATGTCTGTGGGTATGTCTGTATGGATGTGTGCGTGTATGTTTGAATGTGGGTGTGTGTGTCTGACTGTGTGTGTGGATGGTGGTATGTATGTTGGTGCGTGTGCGTGTATGTGTGTTGGTGGTGCCTGCGTGCGTGTCGTGTGTAAGTGAGTGATGTGATGTTGGGATCGGGGTGGGGAGAGGGGCCCTGCCACCTTTGGGGGGTGGCAGGGGTGGTGGGGGGTGTAGGGGAGGGAGTCGGGGTGGGGGAGACCCCTATCAGTGGCAGGGAAGGAATTCCCTGGCACTGATAGTGCTTACCGCCATGGATTTCATGGCAGTTTCAAACTGCATGAAATCCATGGTGGTCAGTATGGTCCAAATGCCGCCGGCGGTATAGTGACGGCCGCCGGGCTGGAGACCCAGGTCTCCAGCCCGGCAGTCGTCTCCACCCTGGCGGGCGGAACGGAGAACCAGCAGATGACCATGGCGGTAACCGCCATGGTCATAATTCGAAAAAGAAGACCGCCAGCCTTTTGGCGGTCTTACCGCCGCTTCTCCGCCTTCCGCCAAGGTCATAATGACCCCCTGTGTCCTTTGAGTTACCCTCCAAAGAAGGCTCAACAGTGTCCATAAAAGGGGAAGAGGGAAGTGGAGAGACAGAATTGAACAATATGCAACAAAAAGTGGAATCCCTAGAACTGCAGCCTTCAGTTGCATCCAATATGTCATTAAACAGTATAGAAGAGCAAGTTTCTGACGTAAATTACAAGCCATTGTGTGAACATGATCTTAGGGCCAAGCAGCAACCACAATTAACAAGACGGCAGAAAAAGAAGCTGAAAAAACCACTTAAAGTCGCAAAGCAAAATAATAAAAATCATAGATATAGCAGATTTGGGGACCCCCAGCAGCCATGAGGGCAGATCGAGTCCTATCCAATTTTCAAACAATCAATCAATCAATCAATCAAGGCATTTACAGAGCGCGCTACTTACCCGTGAGGTTCTCAAGGCGCTGGGGGGGTTACTGCTGCTCGAAGAGCCAGGTCTTGAGGCGCTTCCTGAAGGTGAGGTGGTCCTGGGTAGTCCTGAGGTGGACAGGAAGGGAATTCCATATCTTGGCTGCCAGGTAGGAGAAGGATTTACCTCCAGCGGTGGTTCTGCGGATGCGAGGGATGGTGGCGAGAGCGAGGCTGGTTGAGCGAAGTTGACGGGTGGGCGTGTAGAAGGCGAGGCGACTGTTGAGGTATTCTGGCCCTTATTTTGGAGGGCTTTGTGTGCGTGGGTGAGGAGGCTGAAGGTGATCCTTTTGTTGACGAGGAGCAATTACAGGTGTTTCAGGTGGGCGGATATGTGGCTGTGGCGTGGTACGTCGAGGATGAGGCGTGCAGAGGCGTTTTGTATGCGCTGAAGACGTTTCTGAAGTTTTGCGGTGGTTCCTGCATATAGGGTTTTCCCGTAGTCCAGGCGGCTTGTGACGAGGGCGTGGGTAACAGTTTTTCTGGTATCGGCGGGGATCCAGCGGAAGATCTTTCGGAGCATTCGAAGGGTGTGGAAGCAAGAAGACGAGACAGCGTTGACTTGCTTGGTCATGGTGAGAAGGGGGTCCAGGATGAATCCGAGGTTGCGTGCATGGTCTGAAGGGGTTGGTGCGGTGCCCAGGGCCGTGGGCCACCAAGAGTCGTCCCAGGCGGACGGGGAGTTTCCGAGGATGAGGACCTCCGTCTTGTCTGAGTTCAGCTTCAGGCGGCTGAGCTTCATCCATTGTGCGAAGTCTTTCATTCCATCCTGCAGGTTGGCTTTGGCGGTGGCTGGGTCTTTGGTGAGGGAGAGTATCAGCTGGGTGTGGTCGGCATAGGAGATGATGTTCATGTTGTGTTTGCGGGCGATGTTGGCGAGGGGGCTCATGTAGATATTGAAGAGAGTAAGGCTGAGCGAGGAGCCTTGTGGGACGCCGCAGATGATGGGTTCTGAGTGGAAGGGCGGGAGGTAGTCTCTTTGGGTTCAGTCCGAGAGGAACGAGATGATCCAGTTCAGGGCCTGTCCTTGGATACCAGTGGAGCGGAGGTGGGTTATTAGGGTGCGGTGGCAGACGGTGTCGAAGGCAGCCGAGAGGTCAAGGAGGATGAGGGCGGTTGTTTCTCCGTTGTCCATCAGGGTTCTGATGTCGTCGGTGACTGCGATGAGGGCGGTTTCCGTGCTGTGGTTGGCCCGAAAGCCAGACTGGGAGGGGTCGAGCAAGTTGTTGTCTTCGAAGAGGATGGTCAGTTGCTTGTTGACGGCCTTCTCGATGACCTTGGCCCGGAAGGGGAGAAGCGAGATGGGGCAGAAGTTCTTCAGGTCGTTGGGGTCCGCCGTAGGTTTTATCAGGAGAGCGTTGACATCCGCGTGTTTCCAGCTCTCGGGGAAGGTGGCAGATGCAAATGAGCTGTTGATGATGCTCTGGAGGTAGGGGGCGATGATGGCGTCAGCTTTGTTGAAGATGTGATGGGGGCACGGGTCCGAGGGGGCGCCGGAGTGGATGGTGTTCATGGTGGTTCTAGTCTCTTCAGAGCTGATGGGGGTCCAGACGTTGAGTGTGATGGTTGGGGCTGTGAGTTCAGTGGTGGTCGGCAGGATCTAGAGTCCGAAGCTGTCGTGTAGGTCGGTGATCTTTCGATGGAAGAAAGTAGCGAGGGAGTTGCAGAGTTCTTGTGAGGGCGTGATGGTGTTGGAGCTGGCGTTGGGAATGGAGAGCTCTTTGACGATGTTGAAGAGTTCTTTGCTGTTGTGGGTGTTCATGTCCAGTCTCTTTTTGAAAGATGCCCTTTTGGTGGAGCGGATCAGCTGGTGGTGTTCACGGGTGGCGATCTTGAGGGCTGACATGTTCTCTGCAGCGTGTTCTTTGCGCCAGGTTTTTACGAGGGTACGTCAGGTTTTCTTGGATTCTTTGAGGGGCGTCTGTGAACCAAAGAGGTTTCCTGATGTCGGTCTGTCTTGGGTGGCTTCTGTGGAGGGGGAGGTTGTCGGCGCAGTTGGTGATCCACTGTGTGAGGCTGAGGGCTGCGTTGTTGGCGTCGGAGGTGATGGCAGCTTGGTTATGGTTAAGAATGGAGTGTAGCTGTTCTGTGGAGATTTTGTTCCAGGGTCTGCGGGTGATTAGTTGTGTGTGAAGGTGGTGGGTCTTGCGTCTGAAGGTGAAGTGGACACATCTGTGGTCGGTCCAGTGTAACTCAGAGGAGTGGCTGAAGGATACGTGGTTGCTGGCGGAGAAGATGGGGTTGAGCGTGTGGCCAGCGGTGTGGGTGGGGGTGTTCACCAGTTGCTTGAGTCCGAGGTTGGCGAAGTTGTCGAGCAAGGTGGCGGTGTTGGTTTCGTTGTTCTTCTCCAGGTGGAAGTTCAGGTCCCCGAGGAGGATGTAGTCAGGCGAGGCTAGGGCGTGCGGGGTGGTGAAGTCTGTGATGGATTAGCTGAATAGGGCGCGTGGGCCAGGGCACCTGTAGACAAGAGTGCCTCTGAGGGTGGTCCTGGGGTCGGTGTGGATCTGGAAGTGCATGTGTTCAGCGGCGAGGAGGGTGTCTTCGGTGGAGGTAGTGATGTTGATGGAGCTCTTGACGATGATGGTGATTCCACCTCCGATTTGGTTGGTGCGGTCTTTCCTGGCGATCTTGTAGCCGTCTGGGATGGCTAGGGCGATGTCGGGAGCCGATGAGGCGTTCATTCAGGTTTCTGTGATGAAGGCGACGTCAGGTGCGGTTGAGTCCAAGAGGTCCCATAGTTCAATGGCGTGCTTGTGGACGGGGCGTGCGTTGAGGAGGATGCACTTGAGGTGGTTGTTGGAGCATGGGCCGGTGGACGGATTGCAGGCGCGGTGGAAGGTATACTTGCAGGTTTGACAGGCGAAGGGTCCATGAGTGCGTTTGGGGCTGGCTTGGTAGCAGGTGGTAGTTCGTCCGGGGATGAGTGTGTGGAGGGAGGCAGCGTTGTATCTGAGCTGGGGGTTTTGGGAGCGCTAGGGGCCAGGGGTTCTGGCGCTGGGCACGGTCCAGGCGTGGACGGGCGTAGACGGGTTTGCCTTTGGCGCGCCAGCAGCGTGGCCGCGCAGCGCCCGCCATAAGAGGGAAGGGGGGGAGGAGGGGTCAGCTGGGAGGCGGGAGGTGGGAGGGAGAGTAGCCAATGGAAGCAGGGGGGGTGGGGCCGCACGGGAGGCAGCGGCGGGAAAGCGGGGAGGCGGGAGAGCGGGGGGCAGGGAAGCGTCTGGAGAGTGGAACGGGAGGGAAAAAAGATAAAGTGCAACAGGAGAGGCAAAGGAGAAAAACGGAGGCACAACAGGAGAGGCAAAGGAGAAAAACAAAAGCACAACAGGAGAGGCAAAGGAGAAAAACAGAGGCACAACAGGAGAGGCAAAGGAGAAAAGCAAAAGCTCAACAGGAGAGGAAAAGGAGAAAAACAGAAACGCAGCAGGAGAGGCAGAATGAGAAAAACAAAAGCACAACAGGAGAGGCAAACGAGGAAGGAGAGAAAAAGGAGAAGGACAGGAGCGGAGCAGAACGAAAGAACCTAGGACTTACCAGACCAGTGGCAGGGGCCTGGGCAGGTGGAGCTGCAGCGGCGGGGATGTGACCTACCCGAGGGTCAAGGGTCGCTGTCTCTGCCGTGCAGCAGCCGCCATAAGAGGGAAGGGGGGAGGAGGGGTCAGCTGGGAGGCGGGAGGGAGAGTAGCGAATGGAAGCAGGGGGGCGGGCCGCACGGGAGGCAGCGGTGGGAAAGCGGTAGGTGGGAGAGCGGGGGGCAGGGAAGCATCTGGCGAGCGGAACGGGAGGGAAAAAAGATAAAGCACAACAGGAGAGGCAAAGGAGAAAAACAAAAGCGCAGCAGGAGAGGCAAAAGGAGAAAAACAAAAACGCAACAGGAGAGGCAAAGGAGAAAAACGGAGGCACAACAGGAGAGGCAAAGGAGAAAAAAAAAAGCACAACAGGAGAGGCAAAGGAGAAAAACAGAAGCGCAGCAGGAGAGGCAGAAGGAGAAAAACAAAAGCACAACAGGAGAGGCAAAGGAGGAAGGAGCGAAAAAGGAGAAGGATGGGAGCGGAGTAGAATGAAAGAACCTAGGACTTACCAGACCAGTGGCAGGGGCCTGGGCAGGTGGAGCTGCAGCGGCGCGAAGCAACCTACCCGAGCGTCAAGCGTCGCTGTCTCTGCCGCACAGCGGCCGCCATAAGAGGGAAGGGGGGGAGTAGGGGTCAGCTGGGAGGCGGGAGGGAGAGTAGCGAATGGAAGCAGGGGGGACGGGGCCGCACGAGAGGCAGCGGCGGGAAAGCGGGAAGGCGGGAGGCAGGAAAGCGGGGGGCAGGGAAGCGTCTAGAGAGCGGAACGGGAGGGAAAAAGATAAAGCAGAACAGGAGAGGCAAAGGAAAAAAACAAAAGCGCAGCAGGAGAGGCAAAAGGAGAAAAACAAAAGCGCAACAGGAGAGGCAAAGGAGAAAAACTGAGGCACAACAGGAGAGGCAAAGGAGAAAAACAAAAGCGCAACAGGAGAGGCAAAGGAGAAAAACGGAGGCACAACAGGAGAGGCAAAGGAGAAAAGCAAAAGCTCAACAGGAGAGGCAAAGGAGAAAAACAGAAGCGCAGTAGGAGAGGCAGAAGGAGAAAAACAAAAGCACACCAGGAGAGGCAAAGGAGGAAGGAGCGAAAAAGGAGAAGGACGGGAGCGGAGCAGAACGAAAGAACCTACGACTTACCAGACCAGTGGCAGGGGCCTGGGCAGGTGGAGCTGCAGCGGCGGGGAAGCGACCTACCCGAGGGTCAAGGGTCGCTGTCTCTGCCGCGCAGCAGCCGCCATATGAGGGAAGGGGGGGAGGAGGGGTCAGCTGGGAGGCGGGAGGTGGGAGGTAGAGTAGCGAATGGAAGCAGGGGGTGCGGGCCGTATGGGAGGCAGCGGCAGGAAAGCGGGAAGGCGGGAGGCAGGAGAGCGGGGGCAGGGAAGCGTCTGGAGAGCGGAACGGGAGGGAAAAAAGATAAAGCACAACAGGAGAGGCAAAGGAGAAAAACAAAAGCGCAGCAGGAGAGGCAAAAGGAGAAAAACAAAAGTGCAACAGGAGAGGCAAAGGAGAAAAACAAAAGCACAACAGGCGAGGCAAAGGAGAAAAACAAAGGCACAACAGCAGAGGCAAAGGAGAAAAGCAAAAGCTCAACAGGAGAGGCAAAGGAGAAAAACAGAAGCGCAGCAGGAGAGGCAGAAGGAGAAAAACAAAAGCACAACAGGAGAGGCAAAGGAGGAAGGAGCGACAAAGGAGTTGGACGGGAGCGGAGCAGAACGAAAGAACCTAGGACTTACCAGACCAGTGGCAGGGGAGTGGGCAGGTGGGGCTGCAGCGGCGGGGAAGCGACCTACCTGAGGGTCCAGGGTCGCTGTCTCTGCCGCGCAGCGGCCGCCATAAGAGGGAAGGGGGGGAGGAGGGGTCAGCTGGGAGGCGGGAGGGAGTGTAGCGAATGGAAGCAGGGGGGGCGGGGACGCACGAGAGGCAGCGGCAGGAAAGCGGGAAGGCGAGAGGCGGGAGAGCGGGGGCAGGGAAGCGTCTGGAGAGCGGAACGGGAGGGAAAAAAGATAAAGCACAACAGGAGAGGCAAAGGAGAAAAACAAAAGCGCAGCAGGAGAGGCAAAAGGAGAAAAACAAAAGCACAACAGGAGAGGCAAAGGATTACCGCTACCGTTGGCGGACAAGACAGACACAGAGGCCCCCTGCACTACACCGCGCTCTTGGGCTCCGCAGTGCAATTTCTGGGAAATGGCCTACAAGGCTATGGACGACATCTGAACACATAGATGACACAGGGGCATGAATAGCTGTACTTGGCACTCTACAGAGATGGGGTGGTGGGCCACAGGGCCATGCCTTACGGAGGGGCCTAGCCTACGGAACTCGCCCTGGCCTAGGGAAACCCACAGCCCCCCCCCACCCAGACACCTCCACTGCGCGCAAAGTCAGCTGAATGAGAGTGTACTCACCCCCTTGTGTCTGCTGTGATGCCCTCAAGCGCAAGTGCTGCTGTGACCTCAGTCTGGAAGAGACAATAGCTCGTGCATCTGGGGAAAGGGCCCCTGCCTTCACATCAGAGGAGTTGGAGAAGCTCGTTGACGGGGTCCTCCCCCAGTACACGCTACTCTACGGTACTCCAGACCAACAGGTAAGTACACAGGGAGCACCTGTATGGGCTATGCCTGTGTGGAGGGGGCTGGAATGCAGTAGGAAGGGGGCAGAGTTCTGCGAGCATGTAGGACTGTGAATGCATGTGCCACATGGCAAGGGTAGGGATGGGGGCCACTCACTTTGACGGTGCAGTTGGTAATGACTCCTCTTCTTCCCCTGTACATGTCATGTAGGTCAGCGCCCACCAGAAGAAGGACATTTGGCGTGACATCGCCAAGGACGTCCAGACCCTGGCGGTCCACCAGAGACAGAGCACCCACTGCCGGAAAAGATGGGAGGACATTCGCCGCTGGAGCAAGAAGACGGCAGAGGCTCAGCTGGGGATGGCCTCCCAACGTGGGAGGGGTGCCCATCGCACCATGACCCCCCTGATGTTCCGGAACCTTGCGATGGCCTACCCTGAGTTGGATGGGTGCTTGAGGACATCACAGCAGACACAAGGGGGTGAGTACACTCTCATTCAGCGGACTTTGCGCGCAGTGGAGGGGTATGGGTGGGGAGGAGGGCTGTGGGTTTCCCTAGGGCAGGGCGAGGTACGTAGGCTGGCCCCTCCAGAATGCAGGTAATGTGCCACTCCACCCCACCTCTGAAGAGTGCCAAGTAGAGGTAGGCATGCCCCTGTGTCATCTATGTGGACAGATGACACTCATAGCCATGTTGGCCATATCCCGGGAATTGCATCTGTAGAGGCCAAAAGCACGGCGTAGTGCAGGGGGCTGCTGTGTCTGTATTGTCCGCCAACGGTAGCAGTAAGCCATGCACTCAACCTGTCTTTCTTCTGCCGTTCCCCCCCCTTTTTGTGCTCTCCCTGTTCTTTTGTGCATCAGCATCATCAGGCGGAGGTACAGTGGCACCGGAGCACGAGGGAGCTGCATCCCACATGGCCATGTAGGGCCACACCACGGACTCTGAATACACCAGTGGGACGGAGGGTGAGGGGAGCTTCACGTCGGTCACCGGATCAGCAAACAGCGACACGGACTTGTCCGCCGATGGGAGCTCCCTTGTGGTGGCGGCACCATCACTGCCCCACACTTCTACAGGTACAGCCGCCACCCCTCCTACCAGCACCGCCCTCCCATCAGCCCCTCAGCCTTCGCTCCGTGCCCGCTCAACCAGGAGGGTGGGCATCACCTTCGCCCCAGGCACCTCAGCCCCTGCCCCTGTCACCCCTGCTGCCCTCAGTGAGGAGGCCATTGACCTCCTCAGGTCACTAACTGTTGGGCAGTCTACCATTGTGAATGCCATCCAGGGTGTAGAAAGGGAGTTGCAACACACTAATGCATTCCTGGAGGGCATTCATTCTGGTCAGGCTGCCCATCATCGAACCCTGCAATCTCTTGCCTCAGCACTGATGGCAGCCATTGTCCCTGTGTCTAGCCTCCCCACTCCAACTTCCTCCACCCAGACCCAATCCCCTGTACCCCAGCCTATCCCAACCACACCATCACACAAGCATGCACACACCTCAACACACAAAAGTAGCTCAGGCAAACATAGGCACCACACATCCCACAGGCACTCACACAAGCATCACCCATATACAGACACAGCAACATCCACTGCCTCCACTGTGTCCCCCTCCTCATCGTCTCCCTCCGCCCTCGCAGTGTCATCTACACTCTCACCTGCATGCACTACATCTACAGGCACTAGGACTCGCACCAGAACACCCAGCACCACACCCCGCTCACCTGCACTCACCATCCCCACTACCATTTACACGTCCCCTGTGTCCACTCCCAGTGTGTCTGTGATGCCCCCTCCCAAAGTACACAAACGCGGGCACCCACACACCCAACATCCATCCACCTCACGACAGCCTCCAGTACCTGCACCTGCACCCAAATCACCTAGTTACACCTCCTACATCCACCTCCTCTTCCTCCACTCCCAGACCCCCTCCAGCTACCCATCCCAGTGTTAATCAGAAACTTTTCCTGAGCAACGTTGACCTCTGTGCCACCACCCCCACCCCTCCAATTCGTAGGTCCCGTAGTAGCACCTCAGCCACAAAAAGTCCGGTACCAGTGGTGCGGGTTAGAGGTCTGTGGAGTGCACCGGCCACCAGGGCAGCCAGTGTGACACGGAGCCAAAGCACTGCCAGTCCACCCCCTGTAAAGCACCTTAAGTTGGAAAGTGGCCGACGGGAGAGGGTGAAGACTCCTGTCGGCAAAACAGCTCACAAGGGTCCCGGGGGGAGTGCCGAGTCAGCTGTGACTCCTCCTAAGGTGGTGAAGGGGCAGAAGAAGTCTCCAAAGTCTGGTAAGAGCAGCACGGCGGAGAAGGCCGCCATCCTCCCCGCCGGCCGGGATGCCACCGCCAGCACTATCGTCACTGGTACGGAGACCACCGCCAGAGTCAGTGCCCTGGAGAGCAGCACTATCGTCACTGGTCCGGAGACCACCCCTAGAGTCAGTGCCGTGAAGGGCAGCAATATCGTCACTGGTCCGGAGACCACCGCCAGAGTCAGTGCCCTGGAGGGCAGCAATATCGTCACTGGTCCGGAGACCACCGCCAGAGTCAGTGCCCTGGAGGGCAGCAATATCGTCACTGGTCCGGAGACCACCGCCAGTGTCAGTGCCCTGGAGGGCCCCGGCAGCCACAGCCCCGCTGGGCACTGAGGGACCGCCATGCCACACACCGCTGCACAGGTCACAGACAGCAAAGTCAAGCACCGCTGACCAGGGCAAAGACCGCCATGGCAAAGCACCGCTGAACAGGGCAAAGCACCGCTGAACAGGTCACAGACAGCAAAGTCAAGCACCGCTGAACAGGACAAAGACCGCCATGGTGAAGACTGCTGAACAGGGCAAAGCACCGCTGAACAGGGCAAAGACCGCCATGGCAAAGCACCGCTGAACAGGTCACAGACAGCAAAGTCAAGCACCACTGAACAGGGCAAAGACCGCCATGGTGAAGACCGCTGAACAGGGCAAAGCACCGCTGAACAGGGCAAAGACCGCCATGGCAAAGCACCGCTGAACAGGTCAGAGACAGCAAAGTCAAGCACCGCTGAACAGGGCAAAGACCGCCATGGTGAAGACCGCTGAACAGGGCAAAGACCGCCAACTCAAGCATCGTTAGCCCATGTGCAGCTGGGACAGTGACGGAACTGGGACCGTCACGGGGAGCGTGATGCACTCTGGGCACCATTCCCCCTCCAGAACCAGTGGAGAACAGAATCCACTCCGTCTGTCCTTCACAGGATGAAGCACTCTGGGCACCAGTACCCATCCAGAACCAGTGGAAAACAGCATCCACTCTGTCTGTCCTTCACAGGATGAAGCACTCTGGGCACCAGTCCCCCTCCAGAACCAATAGAGAACAGCATCCACTCTGTCTGTCCTTCACAGGATGAAGAACTCTGGGCACCAGTCCCCCTCCAGAACCAGTGGAGACTGTTATCCACTTGAGAGACTATGGCTTTGCACTCCCCAGGATGGTACATTGGGCAAACCACCCACTGGAGTGACTTGAGAGACTGTGGCTTTGCACTCCCCAGGGTGGTACAGTAGGCAAACCACCCACTGTATAGACTTGAGAGACTGTGGCTTTGCACTCCCCAGGATAAAGCAGTGGGCAAACCACCCACTGGAGTGACTTGAGAGACTGTGGCTTTACACTCCCCAGGATAAAGCAGTGGGCAAACCACCCACTGTAGAGACTAGAGTGACTGTGGCTTTGCACTCCCCAGGATGGTACAGTGGGCAAACCACCCACTGTATAGACTTGAGAGACTGTGGCTTTGCACTCCCCAGGATGAAGCAGTGGGCAAACCACCCCCTGTAGAGACTTGAGAGACTGTGGCTCTGCACTCCCCAGGATGAAGCAGTGGGCAAACCACCCACTGTAGAGACTTGAGAGACTGTGGCTTTGCACTCCCCAGGATACATCAATGGGCATGGAGCCCCGTCGTGGATCTGGCGTGGTGCTGTAATCCGGCTGAGGTGCCCCCTCTTCCCTTCCCCCTGAGGTGCCTGTTGTATTTCTATCTGATGCCCCTGCAGTGTTCTCTCCGTTTGTGGACAGGTATCTAGTGTGGGCCTCGCCCATGCTTTGTGGGCCCAGTGGTCCACGGACATTGATATGTGCATACCTGCAGTATTAATCGTGATGTATAATTTTTAGAATGTTTATATATATCTGTATATATATTTGGTTACTGTATTTTGATACTTTACAATGGTTGTACTGATTTCCTTTTGTCTTTGCATTCTTCCGGGGTGGTTGGGGGTTGTTACTGTGATGTTTGGAAATGCATTGGTGTGTGTGTTGTAGTGTGCGAGGGTCGGGATGGGGGTGGGGGCGTTGCGTGTGTGTCCCCCTGACTTTTGCCTCCCTCCTCCCCTATGTCGTAGGTGCAGTACTCACCGTTGTCTTCAGCGCCGCCATTGCTGGTGTTACTAGAGGAGCAGGAAGACAAGCGCAGGGAGAATTTGTAGTTCGGGCTCCATGGTGGCCTCCTTCCTCGTGGAATGTCTTGAGGTGAGCGTTTTCCCATTGAAATGGCTGTTTCCGCCGTGTTTTTATCCACGGTGAATCCGCCCCGGAAAAGGTGGCGGATTAGCGGGTTGTGATACTGTTGGCCGTACATTGTCTTCCACCTGTCTGTTGGCGGTGACAGCTGCGCTGCTTGTCTGTACCACCGTGGCGGTCGGAGTGTTAAAGTGGCTGTCTATGTTGGCGGTTTCCGCCATGGTCATAATTCCCTTTTTTCCGCCGGCCTGTTTGCGGTATTACCGCCGCTTTAACACCGTCCGCCAGGGTTGCAATGACCCCGATAATGTTTAAAAAATTAAAAGAGGCCCAGCATTCACCTTGCCATGCCCCTAAACCGAAATCCCTAACAATCTTTCCCCCCACCAGATGGAGATTAGAGTATTGATTGTAAATCTGCCAATGGGGTGGCGGTGCAGAAATCCTTAATGTAATCCAGTGAATAAGAAAGAGCACATTTTGCAAAAAGTCATCTGAATACCCTCTTAAATAATTGACCACTACTCCAAAACTCAGGTTTTTGGCATTTTTAAAATCATGCCTAGGCTTTTTGTATACTCATTTTTCATTCATTAAGATTTTACTCTATGAATTGATGCATGGTCGGTAGACCTTGAATAATTATTGTAAGCTCAGTACATTTGGTTCTCTGAGGATCAAGTGCTATTTGACAACTGACACACGGTATATATCCCTGCAACCAGAAGAGGCAGATGCGCTTAACTGCATATTTCTCTAGTAAATCGGTCATCAGGGCAAATTTGTCCTCCTTACTTCCATTATTATTTTTATGTCATTGATTAGTTTGTTTAGAAAAACTAGGAACAATCCTCACAAATAAACCCTTGCTGTATTCTGAATTGTGGTTATGTTTCAAAATGTATTGCTTTTCAGGTTCACCCAAGGATTTCACGCCCATTTCCAACAAAAAAAAGAAAGTTGTCAGAAATCACAAAATATAGGAAAATCGCCTGCCACTCTAAAAAAATGCAAAAAAACTGTAGTAACAAAAACATTTTTTGAAATAACTCTGCCCTTACCTAAAAGCTGGGCAGAGGGTGATTTGACACACCACACCTTTGGTTGATGCCATATTTAGAGAAAAACATACTTTTATTTACTTCGTTTTGGGTATTTTCTGGGTTAACTCAAAGGAAATCCAGAAAGCCTGGGGCTCTTTAAAATTGGCAATGTAAAAGTAGGAGGGAAATTTGGCTTGGATACCTTTTGTGGAAAAAAGACATGAAGTTTGTCATAAAAAGGGTCAGCACTTGGGGGGAAATCACATCATTTAAGGTGTTAAACAAAGGCCATACAAAGAGCAAATAATGTTTCTATATTGCGACATTGAGCTTCATTTATCTATTGAAGGGAACTTAAAATCCTACAATTTCTGAAGCAGCCCTAAATATGGAATACAATTCACTGTCTACATTTCCTCCATCTATGGATATAGTATTGTAGAGGATTTGGAGCTGATAGCTTCTACTTTATATTTATGTTTCCTCCACAAATTTGGTTATTTAAATTTAGCTCCAAACTCTAAATGAGGCTCATACGGACTTATTTAAAGTAGTGTGATAATTGGAACATTGTCTAAAATCTGAGGATGTCTCACCCTCTCTCATCTGGGACAGTTTGTTCTATTTAGAGTTTGGAGGTACATAGGTTTCCACTAGCACTATCATTGGGAAGAACATTGAATTGTCCTTATTGGTAACTTAATTTATGATAACACACCCCAACACCATTTCTACTATATAACATTTCAAGCACTTGGGAGACATCAGTTCTAATTTTAGATGGAGGGACCTTGCTCAAGAGGTATGACTTTGGAAAATATTTTATGGGAGACCAACCTTACATTGTAGGTTCATTGTCTAATCTCTCCCCTGAAGGGGCTCCTGTCCAAAACAAAAGAGATGTTTTGGGGGAAAACATCACCGCAAGGGGTGGAAAGCTCTCAATCTGGGAGTCTTCCCATATGGCAGAGGTATTGTCTCTACCACATCAGTCATATAGATATGGCGAGCTAAGTTCCAAATTACCCCATTATAATGCTCCCACTGCTCAGAAACTGATGCAAATACAAGATAATGGGTGGAATGCTTGAATTCATCTCTGCCACTGACAATCACTCTGGGCCACATCCCAATCCATTGTTTTTTTGCCCACCTTGCCAACTCAGTTTAGACTCAGCCATATGCAAATCAATCTTGAACCTACTTTTCATGAGAAAACTACAGCCTGAACTGTCAGGCTAGGTCCTCCATGAACCAGAACGCAAGCAATGCAGGTCCAGTTTTGTATCCATCAGGGCTTCCCAACCAGGTATAGCTTGGTTCCAGTGGCACAGTGAAGCTGGGATCCATGTCTGAGCATACCTGAGATACTTAGGACTTCAAATGCAAAAACAACAAGGTTATGGATGGAATGCTTTAATTAATCTCAGCCACTAGCAATCACTTGAGTGCCATCACAATCCATCATTTTTCGCCCACTATGCCACCTCAGCTTGGACTCACTGGAACCAAGCTATACTCGGCTGATGAGCCCATAACAAGGGGAAAACTACTCCTGGGTTGCTTGTATTATGGTTCAGGGAGAACCTGACTTGGCAGTTCAGACTACACTGTTACCCATTGGAGCATGTTCAAAACCAATTTGCATAAAGCTGGGTCCAAAGTGAGTTGTCATGTTGTGCAAAATAATGATGCACTGTGATATGGCACAGAGAAATTACCAGGTGTTGAGATTAGTTCAAGCAGTCTATCAATTACTTTGTGAATACTTTATTCTGAGAGGAAGAGAAGCACAGTGTTAGACCTGACAGCCATAGGGTGGTCTAGTTCCAACTTCTTGCCTGCCTCCCTCCATTTTTCTGATCTCATAATTGATGGTTTTAGGACCCAATCAGCATATTTAATTTACCTATAGGTCACTAGTAAAGTGCACTATATAAGTGCCCAGGGCCTGTAAATTAAATGCTACTAGTAGGCCTGCTGTACTGATTGTGCCACCCACATAAGTAGCCCTTAACCATGCCCCAGGCCTGCCATTGCAAGGCCTGTGTGTGAGGTTTCACTGCCACTTCGACTTGGAATTGCCGAGCCTTAAACTCCCATTTTATTGCTTATAAGTCACTACTAAGGTAGGCCCTGGGTAGTCCCCAGGGCAAGGTGCTATACAGGTAAAAGGCAGGACATGTACTTCTAAGCTCTACATGTCCTAGTGTTTAAAAACTCCCAAAGTAATTTTCCACTAATGTTAATCCAGCTCCTTTCCAGCCAGGCCAGCATTAGAGAATCCCTCATATACTTTTAAGTGACAATTTTTGATCTGAAAGGAGTGGCATTGTCGGGTTTGATATGGTTGGAATGGTAGTGAGAAATCCTGCTTACTGGTGAATTTGGATTTATTATTACTATTTTAGTAATGACACTTTTAGAAAGTAGGCATTCCTCCACACTTACTGCTCTCTGTGTCTTACACCCTGTCTCCAATCCACGTCTGGCCTGTACTGGTTGACAGCTCTCTGTGGCCATTCCACCCAGACAGAAATAAACACAGGACATTTATCTGCATTCATCTGCATACTGATGGGTCTTTCTGGGTAGGAAGGGTGGAGGGGTTCACCATTACACTTCAAAGGCTGGTTGCCTGACCTCACACAAAGGACTAATAACACCCCACAGATCTCCTGACAAACAGGACTTGATTGAAAGGGGATTTGGTGCACTTCCAATCCACTCTTTGAAGTTTTCCTCCACTTCAAGGGCACTTTTGGGTATGTATACTGGGTCTGTAACCCCCTAAAATCAGACACTTCTGGACCTACAACTGGACTCTGTCAGAGAGACTGCCGTGCTACCCAAAGGACTCATCTTGACTGCTTTTCTGGAAGGACTGCCCTGCTGCCTGCTGGGACCAGACTCTGCTGGAAGGACTCTGCCTTCCTCCACAAGGACTCTCCAAGAGCTTGGACTGAGCTTGCCCCATGTTCTGGAAAATCACCTGAAGGAGAAAATCCACAGTACTGGAAAACCTGATGAAACGTCAGCAAATGTTGATGCAACATCTGCAGAATCAACACAGTGCCTGTTTTTGTGGCTGTAAAATTGCTGCATCGCCTGCCAGATTGACACAGTGTATGTTGCCTCTTCACAACGTGTTTTGGATTTTCCATACATCATCCCTGGGCGTCAAAATATCCCCACATTGCAGTGAGGAAGCAAGGCTGGACGCCAACAAATCGACGCATTGCCTTGCTTTGTTGAAAGAAATGACCCATCATCCTGTCTCATCGGAAAAAACAATGCATTCCTTTACTTTCTGACATTTCTCCTTTTCTGCGTTTCTCTGCGCAATTATTTTTGATGCATCCCAGGTACTGTGTGGTAAAAGGAAGCAACCTCTGATTCTTAAGGATTGAGACTCATCTCAACCTTTAAAAAGTGATATCTTGACTTATGCATGTTGGATTTTTGTCATGTTGGTCTTATTTCATTCAGGTAAATATTATCTACTCACTAAACTGGTGTGGAGTACTTTCTGTGTCTTTTTCACTGTGTTATTGTATGAGTTATGGAACAAATACTTTACACATACCCTACTAAGTTAAGCCTGCCTGCTCTGTGCCAAGCTACAAAAGGGTTAGCACAGGATGATTTAGGTTTTGTTGTGACTTACCCCGACTAGGATTGTGGCCCCTACTTGGAGTGCATGCATACCTCTGCCAACTAGAGACCCAATTTCTAACAAAGGCAGGATGAGACTGAAGAATGGAAGCACTAGTGCACATTCCTAATATGTGACACAAAGCACCTGTGTTAGTGCAATTCACTGCTTAAATCCCTATGCTGGTGTCGTAATTGAAAAAGAAATTACATTCTGCTAAAGCTTGCACAGTTTTCTTTTTAGAGATGAATACACCATAAATGTGAATCATGTCTTTCTAATACAGCACAAAACATCGTAATGGAGTTTGTGCACAATGCTATAATAAAGGGATGATGTGCTGTAGTGTTTGTTTCATATCTGTAGCTCAAAGAAACGCATCTGATGGAGAGTTATAATGTAGTTTTCCAAGGAATATTAAAAAAGTTGTTCGCAAATACGAATCGATTTTAAAGAGCATTCAACTTATGTGATAATTAGGTCGAACAGAATTTCATAGAGGAAGTCAAACAACTGGAATGATCTTTTCTATTCACATTTCAGTTTGCTTAAGTTACAATGTCACATGAAGATTACTTCTAGGCGTCAATCACGGGTAGCAACTGCTGGGCTGGGCTTGCTCATTAGTACCCTTGGCAATTCCCTTCCTAATCCTGGTCTCTGCATCTAGTACATGAACGTAGAATGAGGAACTGAACGTAAACAGTGTTTGAAGGTCCCTCTGAAATAATTATTGTTTCTACCACTGTCATTACCATATCCCCTCAGCAACAAATGAGCTCTTGTTTGCCCCAATGTTACTGGCAAAGTCCCTTGAAAAAAAAACACAGACATTTTCAGTGGCTAGGGGTGGGGAAAAGTTCAAACATGTGATGCCATAAGGTGTCTAAAAGTGAGTTTTTCTCTTTCTGCTATCTCCAGGGAATAAATTCACAAATGCATTTTTAGCAGTAAAGGCATTTTTTAACATAAACACGTGTTTACAACCAAAAATGTATTTATTTTCGCCTACCAGGAATTCCCAAACATATTGTGGCAGTTATGAACTGATTTACTTGTGCATTATTGTACACTATAAGGAAAGAGAAAAGGGCTGTAGTTAATCACATGCAATGGACAGAACAAGACGTTTTTATCATTCGATTTTGTGAACACCCCCAAAACGTCTTGCTTCTGGATAACTAACTATAACATAACCTTTTCCTACCCTAAAAATGGTTCGAAATATATTTCAGCAAAGTACTGGAGTAACTCTCCCTCCAGGATGGGAAAGGGAATGAATGTATCAGTGCCAAATTAGGAGGAGAAAATTTGCTTGTGCACATCAGGCTCATTTCTCCAGTACCTAATTGTATGCTATCCAGAATTAGGCTCTGGGGAAATGGGAGACCGAGGACTAAGTCACATCATATTCTTAGTACTTCACCTAGAAAGCCGTAAATGTGCATCTGTTCCTAATAGCACCTTCAAAGCTTCAGATTTGTTAGTTTTCTTGTGAATGTACTCCCTGAATTTTGATGAATCAATGTCCAGAAAACGTCCAGAAAATTACAAATGACAAGAAGTACAAATGAAATGTCCAGCGAGACCTGACAGATTATTGGTTTAAGGCAACTGAGTTAGAATTTCCTTTTTACGGTCCGCTGACTGGTTTTGCTGTGTGCGTGCCCACAAGAAAAATAAAGAGAACACTAGCATGTTGCTTTTGAGGGATGGAACCAGTAATTAGTAACAAATTATTGTCTCTTCCAGGGCTGGATGAATTTTCTGCTTAAATAATGTTAACAAATCTTCATTGATTGACAAAGGAAAAACAATGCAGCTTTGAGATCTGGTGTGATCAACAGGGAAAGAGGTTTTAGAAGTACTACTGAGAGATGGGCTTAGGATCTACTCAGATGTTGATTACTTTGAGTACAACATTTAATTGGGCAGAGGTTGTGTGCTTGCCAGGCTCTTTGCTCTGTCGGAAAAGTTATGATCTGTACAACAGAATTGAGTTGGTTATTGTTGGACCTGGCCGTTTTGGCAGGTTCATCCCCAGACTTTTTGCCTCCTTCCTCAAATTTTTTCTGACCTCTTGCTGTTGGCTCTAGGACTCTGAGCACTTTATCACTGCTGATCAGTGCTAAAGTGCAGATGCTCTCCCTTCTAAAGTTGGTATGATTGGCTTATACCTAATTGGCATATTTAATTTACCTGTACGTCCCTTGTACAGTGGTATCTCTATACACTGGGCCTGTAAATTAAACGCTACTAGTGGACCTGCAGCACTGCTCGCGCCACCCACAGAAGTAGCCTCTCAAACCTGTCTCAGGCCTGCTAGCGCAGGATCAGCATGCGCAATTTGCTGCCACAGGGACCTGGCATCTAAATTTACTTGCCAGGCCCAGAACTCCCCTTTTTACTAAAAATGTCACCCCTAAGGTAGGCCCTAGCTAGCCTTCTGGTGCTAGAAGGTATCTAGAAGGCAAGGCATGTACCTGGTTGCGTGCCCTGTCCTGGTAGTGGCAAACAGCCTATTTGGTTTCTCACTGCTGTGAGTGCTGCCCTCTCATAGGATTACATTGGAAATGCCCTGCCTTGTATCTAGGGGGTACTGTCTGGTTTATGAGGGGTAGCATAGGTATGTTTGGTATGGTTGTAATGGTAGTGAGAAATGCTGCTTACTGGTGTAAGTGAATGTTTTATTACTATTACAGAAATGCCACTTCTAGAAAGTGAGCATTTCTGTGTGCTTATGACTCTGGTGTTTTGCAGCTTAACTCCACTCCACGTCTGGGCAGAGTGGCAGTTCGGCTTTGTGCATAATTTTCAGTCAGCCGCTACACACGGAGGGTGGAGGTGTCACAGAGATGCATCTGAATTTTGAATAGTCATCCTGGGCTGAAAGAAGGGGGAGGCAGGGCATACATGCATCTGTTAAGGCTGTGCCCTGGCCTCACACAAAAGGGTCATTTACCTCCAACCGATGTTTGGAGCCTGTGCAGGAGGAGAGAGGGGCACTCCCAGAACCAGTTGTAACTGGTTGGAACCTCCTCTCCCCTTCTTTGTGAAACCATTGCAAAACTGAGTATAAGTACAGGGGATTTTCCCCACAATTTGGAGATACTCTAAACTTAACTTACCTGTTACTGGACACAGAATGCTGCTGGAGGGACTCACCAGGAACCTCCTTGGACTGCTGTTGCTGTGCTGACATGTGATCTGCTTGGTCACTTGGAGGAACTGCCAACTGCCTGCAATCCCTTTGTGCAGGCCTGCTGCTGGGCCCTGCCACCCTGTGCTCCATCTTCTGTGTCCCCCAGGGGCTGGATGCTGTAGTCCCTGACCCCTGCAACTGCCTGCTTGCAGCACATGGGGAGCGCTGCTCTAGCTTTCTTTTTGATGAGAGCATATCACCTGGTAAGTGCTCTACTGAAATTGCCCAAAGCCCCTTCTGTGTGCTTTCAATGTGTAAATATAGCACCTGGATGGGCGCCTTCATTTGATGCAGATCGCGCCTAGTGAAGAAATAACCGCTGAGATGTGGCTGTTTGAGCAACACATTGAGCACGTCGAAAGTGCGCTGACCAACGTGCCCCTGGGGATCTAGGAAGAAGAAGGTGGGAGCAGGAGTGCTCCTGGTGTTGCCCCCAGTACGCCGGAGGCCATCAAAAGGCACCCCCGGGCACAGACAGGCATTCGATCAGGGAGCCTGAGTCCTGTGCGGCCACGCCACAGAGGGGCAACAAGCCATCTCGCCGTATCGAGGGAGGATACCTGTTGGGGCTTGGCCATCCCATCCAGGAGGTGAGGTAGGAGACCCTGGAGGGTTTTTGTTGATTGGCCCCCCCACCCCACAAAGGAGTCCAAGGAGTCCACCGTCACACCCCGGGGACACAGGCAGCCGTCATGGGAGACTCCCCAGTTGTCCACCAGGGAAAGGCGTGTTTTGTGGTGCTTTTTTCCCCCAGACACCTGTCGAGAATCATGTGGGGGAGAGCTCTGGTTGTTAGTAGCCCCATACCGCTTGACGGGCGGAGGCCTCAATGGAGGCTCCATCGTGCCAAAGGCCAATCAGTGCCTTACAGCCCTAGGAGCTCCGGTGGGCCACACATGACTCTAGAACCACCGCGGGGTAGAAGTACAGTGAGACTGACACTTGTGGGTGGCTTCCAGGAGGTTATGTTCCCTAGGGCAAGTGCCCTAGGGATAGTTTGTTTACTGTGACCCGTGTTCATTATAACGTATATGGTGAAGTATTTCTGATCTAACTTCTACCATATATCGTTATGATGCTTCTGTTGTGGGCAATGATGAGAATGTGGTTTGCTGATGCACCATATACCTATGATGTGCCAATGTTCCTTTTATGAGCATACTATGAGAATATGTTTTCACGACTTGGCATATGTTTTATAATGTTCCTGGTATGGGCATTTATGATATTTTTTTGTAAAGTGCATTTCTCTAGTAATGTTTCCTGGCTACTGCTTATGTTGCAGAATAATAAGTAACCTGTGTGTTATGTTTGACTATTGCTGATTTCAGCACAGTAACTGTATTTCATAATGTTCTGACAACTGCTTGGGTAGTGGGTATTACTGACATGTTTTGTTTGGTCTAATGATGTTGTGTACAATACAGTTTATTTTTATATAACTTGGTGTTGTGTTTCCTTTGTGGTGGGGATAGTGGTTCACGTCTGTTGTGTGTGTTGTGCAAACACTTTACCCATTGCCTCTGGGATAGGCCTGACTGCTCCTGCCACGCTACCAAGGGGTGAGCAGGGGTTATCTTGGATGTGTAACTCTCTTGCCCTTACTAGGGTGTGTGGGTTCTGCCTGGCTTAGGTGCATACCTTAGCCAACCAGAAACCCCATTTGTAACAGTTATGGTAACAACCCAATAAGAAAGGTCATAGGCTGTATATATTTACTACAAAATGCTATAATAAGGACAGTTGGATTGACATATTTACTGTGAAAGGCACATGCTAAAGTCAATAGGCATTTAAGGGTGGATATTAATTACTGTTTCTCAGTCTGCAGGGAGGTACATTGTTGTATGCAACTTCAAAGATCACTGTCATAGGCAGGAGTTTTGGTGCTGGTTACATTCTCTGACAAATCAGGGGTTAGAACATTGATACTATGATAACATTATTTAGCCCTTTTAGGAGAGATAATATTCTGTTTTGGCAACTTTAACTGTGTATGCTGTTCTGCGTTTTTCCTATTTTTGTGTCATATAACACCAAATTCATAATTATACATTTGTGGAAAGCTTAGACTGAGGGACCTATTACGAGTTTAGCGGACGGGAACACCCATCCAAGAACCTCCTGATGGGGTGGTTGCCATCTTGCTGGCAGCCACTCCCGGCCCCATTAAGACTTTCCCACTGGCTGACCGGCGGAAGCCAATGTTTCCCCCGGTCAGCCCAGCAGGAAAGTGACGGCACCATTGTCGCCGGCTCATGATAGAGCCGATGGCAATGCTGCTGCATGCAGAGGGCACCAGCACCCTCAAAATGTGCACTGTCTGCCAGCAGGCAGTGTGCATTTCAAGGGTTCTGGGCAGGGTGGCCCCTGTACTGGCCATGCCATGGGCAGTGCAGCACCCCGTGACCCTCTGCACCTGTTCCGTGCCAGTCTTTTCATGGTGGTGGTAAAGCCATGAAAAGGCTGGCGGAGAGCAAGGTGGTAATCAGCAGTGTGTGCTGCATTGAGCACCACCCTGGCTGATTTCAACCTGCCGTCAGCCCGTTGGGATGGAAGATCCTGGTGGGGACGGCAATAGGTTGGCGGGTCTGCCTGCCAACCTTGTAACGTGGTGGTCAGACTGCTGCAACCGCAAAAGTCCGACCGCCACAGCTACATTGGTGGTCCTCAGGACCACCAATTTCGTAATTGTGCCATTAGTCAGTAGGCTAGAGGTGATTATGGTGACAAGCTAATGATAAAGGCTGTAGGCCTGATTTATTCTTTGGTAAATTTATGTTTGATGTCAAAACTTTAATCTTGTTAAAAAAATCCAACACTAATTTCGAAAAATAGAGTAAAATTTTGTAAATCATTTGACATGCAAATGCCAAAAATTCAATCAGTAGAACCAGAACTATTTATTTATTTTTAAATATTTAAATGAAAATAGCACATAAAAGCACAAAAAAAAACATAAAGCACCAACTGCAGTTATCTGGTCGTGCTAGACCAAAACAAAGGTCAATTCAGACTGAACACAATGGAGCATGGCGGCTACAGATATCCAGTTAGGCCTACTGCACAAAAAACGTTGGGTCCTATTGTTGTAGTTTAGCAGCGATTAGATTAAGCATTAGCAGAAGACATCTTGTATTTAGCAACTATTGTGAACATTTCGCGGAAACCATTTTGTATTCATGGCAGCCATTTTCTCTGCCACATGCTGCCATGTGCTCACCATGTGCTCTGTCCTACCTTTCTGTTAACTACTCTTGAAAATCTGCCTAGTGACAAGTTATATTTAGCATCTCCCACTTTCGCACATGCCCAGTAAGGTCTGCAGCTGTTAGTCCTTGAAAACTGTTAGCCCCTCCTACCTGTCGACTGTGCATTTCCACATGACCTTATATGTATAGAAGTCTTGCTTCTATAATTGTACGACCTCCTTTTAGCCCCTGTGTGGGTATAAAAGGACCATGCTCTCTCAGTTCAGTGTGCTACTTCAAACATTACCGAAGGGTGCTGTTTGAACTGTAGTACCACCTCATGAGGTTTGATAAACTTTTGCCTTTTATTTCAGTTTCTGTGCAAACTTCTTCCTATGTGGTCTGAGGACTTTGTGCAGAGAAGGGTGAACCCCTTGCACTAGTAGGCCTTGCTGAGGCTTACTTAAACACTATGTCAAGGATGCATCGCACAGCAGGGTGTTGCGAGGTCCTTTCAATTAGATGAGTCACACATCAGCAGTTCTGGGGAGCAGGGATGTGCGCTGCAATGTCCTAGTGTGGAGATACATCGTGTAGCGGTGACTTCAATGAGTTGCGATGGGCAAAGTGAGGTCCTTGCATGGAGATGCATCATGAAATGGCGGTTTTGATGCACTGCGAGGCTGCAATGTGATGTCCTGCAAGTGCATAGGGACCCAAAGGACCTCAGGTGTGAATTCTAGTCCTTCCCTTTGTAGACCGCACTTGACCCACAGCATCAGAGGGATATGGAGGCAAATGCATGCAGGCCATTACAAGTACGCAAAGGGACTCAGGAAAGGATACAACTGTCAGTGTTAGTGTATATTTTACACAGTTCCTTGTCATTTCAGACTTCTCCACTTCCTGGGAAGGAGACCACAACACCGGGATGCAGTGGTTCTGAGACCATCTATCTCTCTTTCTCTCTGCTCCAATGCCCTTTCAACCAGGGTACCCTTGTTCTGTCCACGTCAAGCCTTGCAGGTAGGACCTTGGTATCAGCAGGAGCTGGGAACCAGCAACTCGCACTTCCGTTGTGGAATTAAACAGGTTAGTGCTTGACAACTGGTTGAGGGGGAGTGAAACCCTACTCAAGCAGCAACTACAATTGTTTTTAGGGTGAAGCACAAACAAACCTCAACTAAACCTGTGCTTAACCCTCTGATAACTTGGGACAAACGCAGTCAGGATTAACTTGGAGGCAATGTTTATAGCTTTTTCATGCAAAATTTCAAACAGTAACAAAATAAATATTCAACACAAGAAAAATCTGACATTAATTCTGAAAAACGTATAAAATATTTGAAACAAAAATGACATAAATCCAATCTGTAGAATAGGACATATGCAATTTTAAAGATTTAAGTGAAAATAGAGCTAAAAAGCAAAAAGCACCCACTGTGGTAATCTGGTTGCACTAGACCGGGGCAAAGTCAAGCTGACTGTGATGGAGCACGGGCATGCTATGGTTACCCAGTTAGACCTTAAATCCTAGTTGTAAAGCAATGTGGAGTCCCGTGTCGAGGATGCACCACACAGCAGGATAACGCAAAGTCCTTGCTTTGATTTACACTGTGCAGCAGCTGTTCCAGGGAGCTGCCATGGGTGAAGCAAAGTTCTTGTGTCGAGATGCGTCATGCAGCGACAGTTCTGAGAGCTGTGATAGGTGATGTGAAGTCCTCATGTGGACATGCGTCGAGCAGCTGAGGTTCCAATGAGCTGTGGGGCTACAATGTGAAATCAGGCATCAGGGGTGCATTGCGCAGAGGGCCCAATGCAGAGTCTCAGGAAGCAATGCATTGCGCTGTGGTTCAAATGAGGAGTTTTGGGGACAATGCATTGTGCTACGTCAGTTCTGCTGGGACCACAGCTGGCAACTAGGGCACCTTTAGGCTCACTTTCAAGTGTCTAGGACTGGGTTAACACCACTTAGAAGGACGAGACTCACAGCTGACAGGTGCTGGGTTCTGGGATGTTGGAGCCTTCTGTTTCTGAGGTTCTGGTAAGAAGGCCAGCCAACTAGTCCTTCGAGAGTCTCTCTGGAGGTTCTGGGTTCAATATGCATGGCCAGTTCTTCTCAATCAGGCAGGAGGGCAGCAGGGCAGCACAACAGGACAACAAAGTGGCAGTCCTGCATGCATAAAAGCAGCACAGCACTTCTTCTTCTGGGTCTTCCACAGGGACAGAAGTTGCTGAAGACTCTGAGATTCTATTAATTATACCTGATTCCCACTTTAAAGTAGGAGAAGGTTCTGGAGGTTTCAACCCCCCCCTCCACCCTGAGGTCTCAGGAATCTCCTTCCTCCCTACCCTAAAACTAGTGACAAACTCTTTGTGAGTGTATTCAGGAAGGGCCTTTGTGATATGTCAGAGACCTGTCAACACCTGTGTTCCCTATGACTTACTGTCCAGGAGCAATCTATAAAGACCAGCTACACCTAGTCTTGTGTATCATTAAAGAAACCGTTTAATATAATTCCTGAGAGACCAAACTCAACCTGTCTACCTGCTCCAAATTCAAAGTTATCTATGGGGTACGTAGGCCTTGCAGTAGTGAAGAACATATTTAAAAGATTTTCACTACCAGGGCATGTAAAATTTAAAAGTACTTGTTTAACATTTTAAATACACTGCAGCCTGGCCTATGGGCTGTTTAGGCCCAACCCTAGGAGTGTCATATGAATTAAAAAAGGAAGCTTTCGGCCTGGAAAAATGCTTAGTTTGCCATGTTGAAATGATAGTTTAAACTGCACACACAAGCTGCAATGACAGGCCTGGGATATGTTTAAAGGCTACATAAGTGGGCAGCACAATCACTGCTGCAGGCCCACGAACAGCATTTAATTTACAGACCCTGGGAACACCTTTATTAGAGACTTACAAGTAAATTAAATATGGCAAATGGGTGTAAGCCAATTTGACCATGTTTAAAGGCATGAGCACAAGCATTTTAGCAGTGGTAAAGTGCATAGAGTACTAAAGCTGGGAAAAACAACATCATCAAATACAGGAGGCTGGGGGGCAAAAGGTTGGGAGAAAATCATTCAGAGGATGTTGGGTCCAACAACAAGCTTCAAAGGGGAAGCTGCCTTTGAATGACAAATGGTTGTTGCACATGAGAAGGGATGCCCTTTTGATTTAGCAAGTAGTCTGGCATCTTGTAAGGAGAGAGGGAGAAAGTGTTACCAAAGTGTTTTTTCTATGCGCGTTTTGCCACCAGGTAGCCACACCTCTGGAATGCGCTAATGAGAGAGCATAACTTGACTGTGTCATTGTGTTCTTCTAAAATTTGAATGAGGAAATAATCAGCTTCATGTTTAGGCCCATATTTATAGTCTCTTTGCACTGGATTAGCGTCATTTTTTTAATGCAAATCTGGCGCAAACTTAACACCATATTTATATTTTGCCGCTAGACCTGTCTAGCATCCAAATATCCACGTTTACGTTGTTTTCTGGATGCATGAATGAGATGCAAGGTAGACGTCCCGTCCAAAAAATGACTTAAACACCCATGCGCCATATTTATCCATCCGGGCAAAAATTACGCACAGCTGGGAAGCGGACCCGAAAAATGACCGATTTGCCTCAAATTTTAACGCCTGGGTCAGGGCAGGTGTTAAAATGGGGCAACACACCACTACTTAAGGAAAACACACACAAGCAACATCATTTCTCAAGAAGGACGACGTGGAGGTGCTACAGATGCCGCATGCCAGACAACGCAGAGCACAGGACCAAATGCAGCAGCTACCACCAACCCAACGTGGACCCCAAGGGCAATGCAGAAGGCAGAAGAGGCTCTTCAGGACCAGGGCAACCCTCCAGGGCCTCAGGGAACAGGATGTCATCCAGAGGTACAGACTCAACTGACAAGCCATATAGTAGCTGCTGCACAGATAACAGCCAGCCTGCAGACACCACACAATATTCCACCGGAGACTAAGCTGCTAGCTGTCCTGCACATGTTGGCAAGAGGCTCATTCCAAACTACGGGTGCCCTGGTTGCTGGGGTATCACAGCACTCATTTTCCGCCTTCCATCCCAAGGTCCTTGATGCCATCATCTCCCTCACACCCGCCACATCAGCTTCCCCAAAACACGGCAGAAGCAGCAGGAGACCAAACAGGGGTTTTATCAAATGCATGGCTTCCTGCATGTGCTATTGACTGCACCCATGTCCAGATTGTACCACCTGCTGCAACCGAGCACCTATACCACAACAGAAAGCACACCCAATCCATAAATGTGCAGCCGTTGTTGACCACCAGGGATTCTTTACCAACATCTTGGTAAGGTATCCTGGGAGTGTACATGATTCCTTCATCTTCTGCCACAGCACCATCAATTGGAACTTCCAGGATGGACGAAACGGCAATGGCCTTCTTGTCGGTAAGTCCATAAACCTAGTAATATACACACAACACAGCAACCCTGTAGGACATACAATACATACACCACTACATTGACACGTGGCCAGGAAGACACTGAGGTGTGACACAGGTAGTTATGTTTGACACCCTAACCCAATGGGATACACACCTAAGGACAAATGACGGCTGCCAATAACAATAGATGCCACTCTAGAGCTACAAGGGACCAATTTCAAACCACACAGTGACAATGACATGGCCTTTACTGGAAGTACAACTTGGAAGATGAACCATTTAATATTACATAAGCCCAATTAGTCAATACTACATCCTCCCAAGCAATAAGTACTGTGGAAGTGGTGTGCAATGTGTGTTTATGCAGGTCAAACACCATGAGACACATAGCATGATGATGCTGACTCACATGTAGGTGACATGAAAATACTGAGGCAGTACCAACATTACACATCACTCCTGGGGTGACGTTGCCAGCCAGCAATGAGGAAGTGGACTGTGCTATGAACACATATTGAAGTGACACTAATGCAAACTGCACACTGCTGCACATACTGAAAGAGCCATTTCTCCATCTAAACAACAGATGTACAGGGAGATGGCCCTTCCTGCTCACATACATCCACCTCCACAAGCCAGTTAGCCAGCTTACCTGGAGCAAGTTCAGTAGTGTAGGTGCAGGGTTGCACATGAGCCACTGGCAGAGGGAACCACAAAGGTCTACATAGAACCAAGTCACACATGGGACAATTGTGCATTGTCAATACTGAACACCTCTGTGCTGTCAACTTAGGGAGATGTGTTGGGCATTGCCACCAAGCCCAATCAAAGGGCCTCACCTCTGGTTTTCATCTGCAATTACATAGGTGCAAGTGGATGGGATGTCTAGGCCATGTAGTGCAACCATGTTGCCACCACATTGGAATCTAGTGTGTGTGCGGAAGTATCATGTCCCCTCCAGTGAACGCACACTAAAACATCTTGCTCACTACACAACGCATGGGAGATACACACTGAACTGCAATTTGGAACCATAGATATCAGGTCAATGAGCCAAACACAAGTTCTCAAGTCAAACAACCCAGTGCAGAAAGAACCTCACAGAAGCCCAGGATCCTACACAATGCCACAAACACATATGAGTCACAGACGACACAAGATATCAACTGCCATGCTATATGACATTCCTGGTGCAAGCAACAACAAAATACTTACTTCTATTTTCTCTTTCAGGTGATCAGGGTTGCGGGATCCAGCCATGGATCATGACCCCATTCCCCAACCCAAGCACAGCAGCAGAGCGTGCCTATAATGAGGCACATAGGAGAACATGCTCCATTGTTAAACGGACCTTTCGCATCATGAAGTCCAGATTCAGGTGCCTGGACATCACCAGAGGCAGCCTCCTATATTCCCCAGAAATGGTCTGCAAGATCACATTGACTTGTGCCATCCTGCACAACATTTCTGTTAGGAGAAAAATCCCCCTATATGAACCTGAACAAGAACTGCCTGATGAGGAGGAGGAGGCGGATGGTGCCAGGGAAAATGAGGGGGGCACATAAACACAGCTGCAGGAATGCGTCGCAGACAGCAGATAGCTCAAAACTTTTTTCAACAATAGTCACTATGAACACATTGTTACGATATGGAATTAAACACCTCACTTCATCACTGAATCCTGCTCTGGGTAAATATTTATGCATCACCTTTTCTTTAGGAATCTGAGTATTACCTCAGGGAGCATGTCACAAAGATGAATCTGACTACTTCTGATGCCACATCACATTTGATGCATATGATTGTACAGCTAACATCACACACAGTTTGTATAAAAAACATCTTTTCTATTTCACATATGAAGGGCAAAATCATAGGACCACAGCTATGACAGACATCCATGTTGCCAACAGGGTCTACTGTAGCACATGACACACAACTATGACATCCTCAATCGTAAGATAAGTAAGTGCATCATACATGAAGCAGTGGATGTGAAATAGCATTGGTAACAGGAATGTATGAATATACCCTTGACATTAGTAAGTGTGACATTAGCCATCTCTGCAAGGAACTTGTGTGACAAGAGGGGCAACAATCCTGAAAATGGATAGCACTAGAGTCCCAGGTATGACAAGCATTGCTCACAAGACATGCCCTGCACAGTCCATCCCAGGTAATAAGTCCTGCACCAGCAATGTTTAAGTCTCTGACCTCCCTTCTCTAGGGGGCGCTGTAAATGGACTATCTGTACCCGTGGAATCATCATCAACACTCACCCAGACTCCCATTCTGATTCCTTTTCGCTTCCTTTTTCTATATGGCATGCCATAGTACAACAATAGAAGCCTGCATGGACTTCAGGTCCCATAATGCACTGCCTGGTAGCTGGTAAGACCTGTATTCTCCTGTTCATAGCTTCCCATGGGAAAAGTCCAATTGGCCCCATATTCTGGATTCTCTCGTCCAGGACTTGTGAGATACTGAAGATGCACACACCTGTGAGGAGCTTGTGTGACAAGTAATGCATCAATCCTGAAAATGGGTACCACGAGTGTCCCAGGTATGACAAGCAATGCTCACAAGACCTGCCTTACGCAGTCCATCTCAGGTAATAAGTCCTGCCACAGCCATGTTTTAAGTCACTGCCCTTTCTTCTCTAGGGGGCGCTGTAAATGTACTACCTGTACTCTGGGAATCATCATCAACACTCACCCAGACTCCCATTCTGACTCCTGTTTGTTTCCCTTTTCTATATGGCATGCCATAGTACAACTGCATTAGTCTGCATGGACTTCAGGTCCCATAATGCACTGCCTGGTAGTGAGGAAGACCTGTAATCTTCTGTCCATAACTTCCCATGGGAATAGTCTGTTTGGCCCCTTATTCTGGGTTCTCTCATCCAGGACTTGTGAGAGACTGAAGATGCAAACACCTGTGAGGAGCTTGTGTGACAAGTGGTGCATCAATCCTGAAAATGGATAGCACGAGTGTCCTAGGTTTGACAAGCAATGCTGACAAGACATGCCCTGCGCAGTCCATCCCAGGTAATAAGTCCTGCCACAGCCATGTTTTAAGTCTCTGCCCTCCCTTCTCTAGGGGGCACTGTAAATGGACTATCTGTACCATGGCAATCATCATCAACACTCACCCAGACCCCCATTCTGACTCCTGTTTGCTTCCTGTTTCTATATGGCATGCCATAGTATAACTACATTAGTCTGCATGGACTTCAGGTCCCATAATGCACTGCCTGGTAGTCGGTAAGAACCGTAATCTTCTGTCCATAGCTTCCCATAGGAAAAGTCTGGTTGACCCCTTATACTGGATTCTCTCCTGCAGGACTTGTAAGCGACTGAAGATGGACACACCTGTGAGCTCTCTCATGCAGCCCAGCCATTTGACTCTGCCCTGGCCTTGCTGCTGCCTGGAACTGCTTAGAAGCTGCCATTCCCTGAAGATCCTCGTCGTGCATTGGAGTACAATTAATTTGTGTACCAGAGCCCTTGCTGGATTGTGTGACAGTTGTAAATACCCCTGAAACTGTTCTCTGTTTCCACAGTGTTGTTCCTGCTTGTTCCAGTCAGACTCTGCTCCCTGTTTTTCAGCCTTGTTCATGTTTGTCCCTGACAGAGCCTGCTTCCTGTTAGTCAGACCGGTTCCAGTCTTTGCGTCAACCAGAGCCTGTTCCCTGTGCCTGTATTTGCCTCCTAGTTGGTTCCCTTGCCCTCCGTTTCCTCTTGGTGTATTGTGTCTGGTTAGTGTACGAGCAGTCCTCAACTGTATAGGATTGTTTCATTTTGTATTTGTACTGGCACATGTTTTCCAGAAGGCTAATCCATCCCCCATCCTTTGTCTGGTTTTGCATGTATTCATCAGTGCCACACAGTGACAGTGTGCTATGGTTTTATTCCTGGATTTGTTACTGTGCCTCCAGCCCAACAAACAAGGGCTGGTCTTGTGTATGTAAGGACAATCCATGTTTGGGCCCTGAGGGTCCAGACAAAGATTCACTTCTGCTGCCACCTTTCAATGGGCCTTTCGTGGTGACTAGCTGTGAGATTAATCTGCACAGAGGCACTGATGTTCCCTGTTGCTGTGGGAAGTTCAGAGCCCTACCCTGTGTACAAACGTAGCGATGAGCCCTGCGTGTTTGTCCATTACTGATCCGTTACATATTTGTCCACACTAAGGTTTCTCTGTCTTTACTCTTCTGTATTAGCTGCCCTATCTCCTTGTATGCCTTTAGCGGATCTTCCGCTTTAGGACAAATCTGCTTTGAAAGATACTCTGTGAACTCAAGGGTTGCCCCAACAGACTCCTGACTAGACCTGCACGAAACTGAAACACCATGAAGCCCAATACTGACACAGGGTACACATGCCCACACACTTGAACTGGACACTTTTGTGCAATTCACCTCTGAAAATATGTGAACATATGCAGCCTGGGCTGCTGGTCCACCACAGCCACAGAAGGAACATAGGTAATTTACATTAGTCAAACTGACGTGTACTTGACAATTTTATGATTGGAATTGAGGCTCTGTGTCGCAAACACTGTACCTACCAAACATGTTCAAATGCCTGACCTATGGGTAGTATACACACAAGTTTACCATGAAGTGGTAGGCAACAATTAATGACATGTGAGGGGTAACATATCCAACATAGCCCTCATCAGCCATCCTCGTTCTTCCCTGTGTATTGTTTGTCATGGGAAATGTATTGTCCCCAAAGTCAAACAACTACACACAGCAAAATAGTATCATATCATGACTGCTGTACCTCATTGATTGGCATCTGATGTTGATACCCATTTGTAACACATTCATACATGAACATCACGCCTAATGTATTGCATGCTGTTCCAACAGAAGCACACAAATAGTTGTAACAGTCAATTCACACACAAAACACACAGGCCATGATTTATATTTTTGCAGTGCAGCTTTGCCGTCATTTATTGACGCAAAATCTGTACAAACTTACAAATTCCATTTGAATTACCTAACTTTGCGCTGCTTTTGCGTCAGTAAAAAATAGCAGATCCTGCACAAAGATAGTGGAAATGTGGGCTGCAGTTGCATGGTCTACAAAATGTGGCCAAACACTCCAACACAAACTGCAGGCCATACCATCCTATCTTCATTTAGCTTTAGGCTGCATGCATGTTAAATAATGAAAAATGACGCAAAAACAGATTGAGTCAGAAATTTTGATGCAAATGCATTGAAAAAGGATGCAATCACACACTAAATATCAATGGGTCCCTAGCGTTAATGTCACCCCTGCACCCCACACATGCGGATTTCCATAAAAATAGTCGTTTTCTGGTAATGCGTGGGATTTTTATGCTTATGTAGCTTATGCGTCAAAAATATTCACGCAAACTACGTAAGCGTAAAATTTTTTACACACAAGACGGAAAACAGGGCGCAAAGGGGACAGGAAGTGATGTAATAGGAAATCCTGTTTACAGACATGGTACAGTGGGTGTACTTTCACTTTCACTTTGCAGTCTGTGATTTTTCTTGACTGTGTGGCTGTGTGTTGGTCTTGCTCTCTTGTGGATTGTGTATATTGTCTCTTGTGTGGTCTAACTTTTGTCTTTTGGTGTATGCTTATTGTATTTTGTACCTGCGTAAGTGTTTTTGTGTCTTTATTTGTTGTCAGAATTTTATTTGTACTGTAGGGTGTCTGTTTGTGGGTAAGATTAGTTAGGGTAATTTGGGTCTGTCATTGGGGTTTGTAAGTTTCCTTTTTTCTACTTTCTTTTCCTTTATTTTTCATTTGATTGTCAAAAATATTGTACTGTACCATGTCGGGAAGGGTGAGGCTGAGGCGCATGGGTGAGGAGGAGCTTGGGCATTTGTGTGGCTGGTGTGCCACTTCCTTCCTATGATGCTGGAGGCAGGGGGACGTGTGATACCGGGGCTGTGTCACACAGAGGCAAGACGGCTGAGTTGGGCGAAGGTGCTCTTCCACCTTAAAAGAATATTCAACACCTCCCGGAATGAGCACCAGCTGAAGCATCGCTGGGCTGACCTGGTGGCCCGAGAATAGGACCTGCTGGACCACCTGGGTGTGGTGATCGGTGGCCCTGTTGGTGAGTATCACATTGACAAATGTGTACAGTAGAATGCTCCTGACTGACAGTAGCAGATGTCGTGATGTGCTGCATGCAATGTTTGTGGCCATATAGAATGCAAGTTCAACAAACTGTTAGTGTACCAGTAATGAGATGTATTACACATGTAAATACATGGTAACAATGCAGTCCAGAGTTTCGTTGAGTCATGTACCAAGCTATTTATAACTTTCACTAATGGCTAAGTTTACTGAATTTTTGTGTTTACATCAGGACAAATATTCATTCAAATGCAGCAACCAAAATGTGCCATTCTGCTATCCGATTGCACAATCACAAAACAGGGTTTTCTAGTGGCATTTAGGATAAGGCGTTCACATCCTATCGTTGAGTTGCAGGAGCCTATTTCTTTTATTCTTGGGAACAAATGCCGGCACTAAGCTATTGCAGTTACTTTCCATTTCAACTGGGTGCTAACCCATTTTCAAAAGGGGAGGGGTCTCCATGGGATCCCTTCCTCTTTGTGAATGCATGGTCAAAAACATTTTCTGAGCATGAAGTTGTACAACGGACCACTGACTGCTTCCAAAAATCTCTTTTAGTAATGAAATAGGTTTTAAAATACTTTCTGTTCATCCCTGCTGAAATATTGCTGCATTTCAACAAATATTTACATCTCAATATGAAAGCAGTCATAGACATGGTGGTCTGCTGAACTCAGCAGGCCAGCATCCCTGTGACGGCCGTCATTCCAAAGGGGTTTGCAAAATGAGACCTAATTCATGATAATTTAAGAGGTAGGTCATTTGCTACCCCATTTTTGATATGCAAACAGTGTCATTTCGAAGGTTCTACCTCTGATCATCCAACTTGCTAATTGCTAATTGCTGAGTCTTGCAGTGTGTGAATCACAAAACCTGATATAGCTACATATGGGCCTGAGTGACACATTTCAGGTAAAATGACGACACCTGTGCCCATACATTCTGTCAATGATGATCTGCTATGACACTGTCAGCATACCATATTTTGCAGTTTTCTAACAGCAAAGTGGCCAATCCATGTTTAGCGCTACATTGTCATCATTACATACACGCACAATCCCTGCCATCATGTTGTCAGAGGGGGCATATATGGCTTAGGGACACTGGCAATGTGGGCATATTTTACTTACATACAACAGTGCCACATCTGTTATGGACCACTAAAAGCACAATAATTCCTGACTGAAAATCGACCCTCATGTTCATCACACAGTTACCCATTGTCCCTTGATGCGCAAGCCACAATACCTGGGTCACTTGTATTGCAGTGCACCAGGGAAGTGCCATTGCAATTGTCACCCAATAACAAACAATGAAATGGAGCATCAGCTGAAACGGACTTGCCACAAAAGTGTGTAGTCAGGTTTAGCACTACATGATTGTTAGGGCCAGTGCATGTGGGCATATGTGTGCCTATCACTCACTGGATTAACAGTGTCAATGCAAGTTTGCAGTGGTATGTCTGTTGGAGTGTCTACATGCCTAATGTGCAGCTCTATCATATAAAATGTCACACACTGTGATATGTTTTTCCCACATTTGTACAGTGATCAGACATTGAGCATATATCCCCCTTCCATGTTTTACAGGTGGACCAGCTCCCTACACCATAGGGGAAGTGGCTCGATTCGAGGACAAAAAACATATATATTTGTTTAGTATTAGTTAGTATCTGTTTAGGTTAGTATATGTTGTCCTACATGTGTCCCAACATATAAGGGGGTGGGGGGCTGGGCAGTTAATGTTTAGAGTGTTTAGTTACATATGGTAAGTTTAGAAGTGGAGAAGTGTGGCACAATGGTTAGAACGGCAGACCCTGAGGCAGAGATCTGGCTCAAGACCAGGGTTCAAGTCCCGCTTCGGCAGGTCTTGGGCTCAATTCCCTTGGACCAGATAATTCTCGCCTCGGTGCCTAATCTAATTAATGGGTCCCACTCTGCAACTCTGGGCAATAGCTTGCTTAATCTCCACAACGGCCCCAACAGCGCTTGGATGCCTGGCTTCACCCTGGGGGTGCCCAGGAGTGGGCACCTCACAGGGAAAAGCCAGGAGGGGTTCCATAGCAGTATGAGTACAGCGCCTTGAGACCCTAACGGGTGAGTAGTGCGCTATACAAGTGCAAATTTACAATAGGGTAGTTAGGGCCAGTTGTGGGTTATGTATACTTAGGATAGACTAGGTTAGTATAGGTGTGTGACATAGTTTTAAGTTTTCTTTTATACATAGTTAATAAAGTTTGCAGTACCCCTTTACGATATGTGTCATATGCTTGGGGATCTGGGCCTTTGCATGAGTGTACAGTGGCAAATTTGTGTTGGCCTGTGTATTCCGTCCTGCATCCACATCCCAGTCTTGACATGCTTATTCCCACTTCCAACTGAGCTGTCACATTGGCAGCTACAACAAAGCTACTTCTCTATGCATCTGCCATCCATTGTACCCACCACTCAAGGTGACTATGGTTCCCGTCTATTGGACAGGTAGGTATGCTTTTTAAGCTGTCATCGTTTGGGTCTTGTGTTGGAATCTTGGGCAATGTGGGACGTCTGCCTGGAGCCTGATGTTCATGTGAACCCTGATAGACTGAGTGGTGTCAATTTCTTATAAAGTTAAGTATACAAAAATCATGCCTATTGGTTTAAATTGTACTCCCAGGTGACGTTATCGTCCAAACACTCTTAACCAGCCATTCCTGCTGTATGTTGTGGTTGTGGCATTTATGTTTAGAGTCATATGTCACATACACAATGATTGTCATGTAGGGGATGTGGTCAGCATTGAGTTTAATCTTGTAGATACCTTGGGCCTGACATAAACAATTTTTACACAGCATTTGACTCATTTTTGTTAAGCAACAGCAGCACAAACTTACAAAGTGCAATGATATTTTGTGAGTTGGTGGTGCTTTTACTTCAGAAATGAGCCACAATCAGGACAGATGATTTTAAACTCCAGACCCTTGTGCATAGAGATCAGCCCACATTATTTAACGCTCTTGTATTGACATTCTGTGACCATTGACATGTTTCATGCATCACAAATCTCCAGCACAGTAGATGTGTCACATTACACAGAGTCAAAATGGTTATGTTGGTGATATTTATTTAGAAGTGCTGTACACCCATATTTACATAGTCCAGGTTTGTGAGTCCATTAGTATGAAGCATTCTATTGTGACGCAACACAAGTGCAATGTTGAGGGACATGTCATTGGACATGCTACGATGGAGTGTCGTTCAATGCAGAAGAACATGAATTGCCAATTGGGTAGTGAGAGACAATTGCAGTCCATTGTGGTAAGGTTAACAGTGTGTCGGAGAAGAGGGTATGTCACCCACTGTAGCAAGATTGGCATGTTGTCAAGCACAGGACAAAGGAAAAACAGTGCCCATGTGGCATGGGCTGGTGCTTCCGGGTACTCCTACAGGTGAAGGTGTTCTGTTCCACGTCTTCATTCTCTGATGTCTGTGTCATCTCCTCTATCCTTGATGGTAGTGGTGGTGGTGGGTTTGAGTGGGCAACACACACTTCAGTGTTTGGAGAAGTGGATTCCCGGTATCTGCTAACTGTGGAACTATTAAGGGCATAACGGCAGCAAGGAGGAGCTGCAGGTTATTGAGTGTGGCAGCAACATCCCTGTGGTACTCACCATGTCTGCCATGAGGGAGTCTTGATTGTTGTCATGCATGCAGCAAAAAGGTTGGGAGGCCAGGTGTTGTGGCAACTCCCTCACTGCAGTGGTGAGGTCCCTCACACACTGTTGGAATCCTTGCAGTAGTGATTGTTGGGCTTGCATGGCTGCTGACTGTTCTGAGGATGTCATGATGCACATGCGCATCCCCTCAAGGTTGGCTGCCATATTTTGCATCCCCACCCACACCTCCATGGCCAGCTCCTGCTGTACTCCCACAACTGTCCTCTCAAAGGTGGTCCCAGTGTCATCAGAGTACTCAGCTGTGTTGGAGCTGGCAGGTCGTACTATTCGGGGTGGTGGGAGGTGGGTTGGCGGAACATTGTAATCTGTGTTCCCGTTCATTGTTCCTGTCATTAGTATTTGCATTCTCGCAGGCCTATGCACCACCTGCATGTCACATGTAGTGTGGGCAGTTTGGGGAATTGTCTGCGTCAAATCCTAAAGGTGTAGGTTCTGTCCAAATTGTGTCTTGCCACCTTCTTGCCCTACTCAACCCTCCCTCTGCTACCATTAGCATGGTGAGGCCTTGCAATGCTTGTTGGTGTTCTGATGCCAATGCACCACACATGACAATATGGCCCTGAGCCGGTCTATAATTTTTCACATACACCTATACGTGCTGAGACCTATCACCATACCATGTCTTGCATTGGCATGACACGATACAGGTGTCAGCATTGGTAGTTTCTCATGTTGATGTTTGCGTATGTGTGCTACATTGCATTGCACTGATGGGCCTGGCAGAGTTCCATTTCCTCTTATGACTGTGCGGGTGTATTTCACTAGCTACGCACCTATGTCCTCCCCCTCAATGCTGTTGTCTTAGCACTATGACACTTGAGATGTTGCAAGGTGGCATTGCAGCTATTGTAACACAGGCACAGGTTAGACCCTGGAATGGGCAGCATGGGTATGAGATTACTGCTGTGTACTTCATAATTTATGTGACAGTGCCTGATGTTTATTGAGTCTATGGACATGAGCAGTTGACAGGCATTGCACTTGGATAGGAATTGAAGGATATTGATCGCTTAGTCAACCTGAACCCTCATTTTAAGTGTGTTTGTGACATGGGCACCTAACTGCAATTTCCTAATTGACTTGCACACACAGCACAGGTAGTAGTAGCAAGTGTTGTTAATGGTAAATGCCGCTTGAGGCAATGATCTGAGACTGGGCATTGTCCTCTAGTTTACATTCTGACACTACCAGCTGTCCTGTGACAGCAGCCCAGTTTAGTTCTACCCTACCCTCCTGGTCTTCTTTCACATTTTCAGCAGCCTTGGCATGGTGGTGTACCCCCATGCAAAGGTTGTTGGAGTTGTGTTGTGCTCTGCCCCTGGATACCCCTGCACAGCCCATGCGCCTGTGCTGTGCCCCTTTGCCCTTTCCACTGCCTGATTTCCATGGCTGACATGCATTGTGTAGTAGGTATGTACCTCCCCCTTCTTGCACTTGACATTTAGGCATTTTGGTCCCCCATGCAACTTACCCTGCATATGTGTTGTTTACTGGAAGTCTGTGCTGTCCTGAGATTCCTGTGACGACCTCCTCTGGGATGATGGCTGCATTCCTGTTCCTTGCCATTTTCTCCTTTGTCCTGCGCTTGCAGGCATGCCAGTGTTTCTTACACTCTGTGAGATTTCTCCTGACCTCTGCCACACTGTTAATCTTGTCCACAATTTGTTGCCAAATTGCCTCTCTCCTCCCAATTGGCAATTTAGAGGTGATGAAGAGTTGATGCTGGTGCTCCTTCACCTCTCTGACCAGTATTTCATGCTCCTCTGCGCTGAAACAACACTTACTTTTCTTCTTGCCTCTCCCCTCGGTTGTGTCTGTGTCCTCCTGGCTGGTTCCTGGTAGACTGAGGTCTCCCTTGGGTATCTCCTGGGGTCTCTACTGGCTCCTTAGCACTGTTTGCTGCGTTTGCATCGCTTTTTATGCTATTGCGGTGAAAAATGGTGCATATCTGGTTTGCGATGTTTTCTGTGTCGAAAACCGGATTAGAGTCATTTTTCCTGCGTTAACGTCATTTTGCTTTACAACCCGGCTCAATGGTTAGCATAAAAAAAGACTCTAACCTGTTCTTAGTGCCACCATGCGTCAAAGTATAAATTTGATGCAAGGGTGGCACTAAGAAATGGCGCTAGCCTGTGTTACATTTTTTTACTCAAAACTGCGTTAGCGCAGTTTTGCATCAAAAAGTATAAATCCAGCCCATAATATGTGTAAATAACTTTCATATCATTTGATGCACTGAAATGCATATTAGCAAGGTGCACATATGATTAAAGCTTATGAATTGTTCTATGTAAACAGTATTTCTTAATTATTTTTCAAATATGTTTATGCTATACTGTTTAGAAATAATATATTTATAACCATTTATATTAATTTCATTATGAGGGAAACATGTACACTCACTTAAATCAAGAATGCATTCATGCCTGTATTAATTTGGCCAGAGGGAAACCCTGAATATCTTTAAAGGTTTAACTTTCCATGTTAGCTTGTTTTGCTGTATATTTCTTTGAACTGCAGGTGTTGATGATACCAGCTACTGGCTAATGAATGAGGCATTCTTAGTGCAAGCTAAGGGGAGCTGGTAAGATGTGTCACCAAGGACGGAAAGAGCAGTGTGGAGATGGTACCCGAACTCCCTTCTAAATTCTTGAAGTGCGAGAGAGTCCAAGGACAAACACATCTAGGATGAAATTATGTCTACTAGTCGCTGCATTCCCCAAGGGCAATACCTGTGCATAAAAATGGCTCCCTTGGCACCTAGCCCTCAGATCACATCAGTACTGGAGAGAGGACAAGTGTAGGACTTCTCTGTTGTTCCCTGAACCCAGCAATTAGCGGCTGCACCACAGACTGAACCACATCTGCTGCACTTTGGGCTAGCGAAGAGAGAACTCTGCCTGTGGTGTCCCACTCAAGCAAAAGCCATTTCTAATTCCAAGACAGAGAAATTGACATCAAGAGGCAGGAGAGTGGTTCCTTCTTACAGGCAGTGGGCCATAAAAGCTGAAGAAACCTGCCTTGACAATTTGGTAGAGAAGAACTCCTGACTGCTGAAGTGGAGCCTGGTAGACTAAGTCCCAATTCTCAGAAAGCTGCAACCGAGTCTGCTGGACCTGGGGGAGTCATCAAGTGCAGTTTGGTCACCTAGCCTGGAGGTTATTGTGAGATAAAGGGTACCACTGGTTTTCCGGTAACTGGAGAACAGTAGAACAGTGAAAACTGGTTTTGGGCTTGACTACTCCAATAATTTGTGGGAAATTGACCTCTGAGGCTTAAGACCAACATGTAAGTGGACAGAGGGGTGGCTGAAAGGATAAGCACTGATACTGGGTAAGCCTCCTCTGCATTCTTGAGCATTGTCAGCATCCTGTCACCCTTGAATTAGGACCACTCCATTGATTCACATGGTGTTTTGCCCTTAGATCCTGGAACTACTTTCTTTACAAGGTTAGGGTTCTGTTGACCCTTGTAATTGGTTCCTTGCCAGAGCTGGTCGCAGCAAGAATACCCTTATAGCTGCTTTCTAATTACATGTTGTGGCTAACCCTAAACTGTGAGTCACTTTAGATTACAATGATATATTGTGATAATTGAAAAGCTGTTGTTGGACTGGGCCTTCTTTGTAGCTTCACCCACAAACTTTTTGTCTTTACCCCCACTTTTTGCTGAATTCCTTTTTGTGGGCCTTAAGACTGCACGGTGCCAATGCTCTCTCCTTTAAACATAATTAAATTGGCTTCCGCCTGATTGGCACATTTAATTTACTTATAAGTTCCTTGTAGAGTAGTATACCATATATCCAGGGCCTGTCAATTAAATGCTGTGGATGTGCAGCAATTATAGTGCCACCCACTTAAGTAGCTCAGTAAAACATGTACAGGCTTAGCCATTGTGTCCTGAATGCAGTTTTAAACTACCAATGTGACTTGGCAATATATTCCTCTTGTGAAGCCTTAAACTCCCCTTTTATTGCAAATACGTCAGCCCAAGGTAGGCCTTAGGTAAACCATAGGGCAGGGAGCATTATAAATAAGAGGTTTGCATGTATTTTTAAGTTTTACATATCCTGGTTGCGGAAAACTCTTAAATTCACTTTTTTCTACTGTGAGACCTACCTGTACCATAGGATAAAATTGGGGTGCTTTATTACATTTAATAGGTGCTAACTTAAAAAGGTATTTCATGTATGGTGTCTGACAAATTGTAATTAAACGCCAGTTTTAACAGTAAAGTCAGGCTTTAAGTTGTCATTTTGAAAATGCCACTTTTAGAAAGTTGCCATTTCCCTACTCTAAACTATTTGTTGCCTGCAGCCTCCCCTGGGTCACCTGACTGGGTGTAGTTGGTTGTTGGACTTTATATATTCATCCTATATGCCACAAAATAGAGGGATTAGGTGTGCCTGGATGGGCCTTCTACTGGCAGGATGGGAGGGGAGCTGGGCACAGCCTCATATAAAACTGAATAAACTGTGCCCTGCCTTCAAAGGACATGACATCTCTGTATTATTCATGTAACCAGCTTGGAGGCAGGGATGGGGAGTCAGTAAACCTTGAGGATTTCCAAGGAAATCCTCTAGAGACGTCTGCTACGTCAAAGAAGTTTACATGTATAAAAAGGCAACCAGCAGACCCTCACTTGAATTTCTGGATGTGGGGAAGGACTCTCAGAGGACTGCGTGCTGCTGCGGCCTGTTGTATACTCCACAACACTGCTTTGCTGCACCTGGAAGGAATGATTTGCTACACCTGGAAGGACTAATTTGCTGCTTGGAGCCTGCCTTGAACCACCCTGCTGCTTGAGTACTGCTTGTTCAGCTGAACCCAGGATTACCAGAGTGTCCCCAAAGCTAGTTTGCTGGCCCCCTGTTCAGAGCCTCAGGGACAGAAAAGGTCCTACCATCTTGAACCTGCACCTGGAGCTCACCTGAGTGAGTCCTGAACACCCCAAGGGGTACCCCTCCAGACCTAGGCCCATGGCTGTGGTGCTGAAGTTACTCAGATAGAAAAAATCCAAAACCTGAGACTTAGAAAATGATTGGTTAAAGTCTGCTCTGAGAACCTAGGTAGACTGGTACCAACCTGCTCATCAATCCACCCAAGGTGCATCGGCAGGTGGCCTGACCACGTTAGACCCCTCTGCATTCGTCTCTGCAACACCAAATCCTGTTGAGCCTTTTCTTGAAGAAGGGATATCTGGCCTTATCTGGCCTTCTAGAACTCTTGTTGACTACAGCCTTCAAGCCTGAAGATTTTGGACTTCCCCAAAAAAGGCTAAGACAGAACATAGAAATCTTCACCACAGCTTGGTCCAGTGACTCCCCGATGATGCTCCCTACTCAGACACCGTCTGCAGCCTTTGCCCCACTGAACTTTACCTTCTCAGAATACTTTCTTCAAAGTTTCTTCTAAGTCTAAAGGTAAGTGCCAGCTGGACCCAATCTACTTTGTTTCCGACCCATACTCTATTGTGGTTGGCCATATTTTCAACTTTAAGACAGTCTTGCCAGACAATATGTCCATGGTTGGTGCTTTTAGGTGCTAGTTTTACTTTAATCTTTAAACAATCCTGACTCTGGTTCTACTATTTGTATTTTTGTCATTTTGGTTTCAAATAAGTTATTAAATTACACTCTATTTCTCTAAACTGATGTGGGATTTTATTTGTGTTATGTTTTTACTTTATTACAGTTTGTGTGCAGCAAAAATACTTTACACATTCCCTCTAAGTTAATCTTACAAACACAAACGATGGACGGAATGCATCAATTATTTTGCTCACCATGCCACCCCAGTTTGGACCCAGCCATATGCAAATCAGTCTTGACCCTGTGCCCCATGGGAATAGACCAGCCCGAACTGCCAGGCCAGGTTCTCCTTGGCTGGAAACAAGCATCCTGGGACTAGTTTCAAAGTATCACACTTCATCAGCCAGGCTAGCTTGAATCCAGTGGCATAGTAAGCCCGGGACCCACGTCTGGGCATACCCTGCGCACTTTTAGCGACAAAAATAAACAAACACAAATGATGGAGGGAATGGGGAACCAATCAAACATTCACCCCCATTCACAGATCTGGGTTTAATCCATCAATTCTTTTGCTCACCATACCACCCAGTTTGGAGCCAGCCATATGCAAATCAGTCTTGATCCTGTTCCCCATGGGAACAATGAAGGCCTGTGCCTGGTTGGTCCACAGATGTCTGGAGGGCACTGCTAATATGCAGGATGTGGGCATCTGAGGCGGAAATGCTGCTCACACTCGATAGGTCATCACTGTCTTGAGGGGTGTCACCAGTGCCTCTTGCTGCCTGGGAGGTCTGAAGTAGGTCCACAGCTGCAGTAATGCGACCTAGTCCCATGGCCACATCTCCAGCAAAATGTCCCAGTTCAACCTGGAGCATGAAAGTGCATTGTGACAGGCATGTTGTTTTTGTTGCTAGAGGGCCAATCGACTGACTTAGTCCAACGGTGCAGCTGTGCTGCGCTCATGGCGTCTTACATAGGCACGATCTGCCATAATTTCCCTAAATAGGTCACTGGTGGAAGTGGTGAGGTTGACCATGTTGCTATTCATGGTGGACAATTGTGTTTCCACATTCCCAAATCCCTGTGTGAGAGTTTGTTTTATACAGTTTAAATTTCTGTTCATTAAGCACACATGTTGTTTTGCTGGCATTGACTGCTTAGTAGGGATGCCGCCAGTCCCAGAAATAGTTGAGTACTGGCATCCTCGCCACCTGCATCATGTGTCAGATTATGCCTTCTACACCCGCACCCTGCAAATTTCTGTGGCTGGCTATCACCCATCTGTGGACTGGGAGTCAGGTTCATACCCTCATTGTCCAGATCTGTGTCCTCTGTGGTTTCAGGTGCATTGGAAACAATGGTTGGTGTGTTGCACTCCTCTGCGGAAATGCTGACTGCAGCCTCTGCTGCCATGGTGGCATCATCACCTTCCTCTACACTAGGGTCATCAGTGGATACCTGATGGAGACCTGTGGGAAACAGTGCATACACTGTCAGTGCCTCTCAGATGTGTGGCTTATCAAAATAAAAATTCATCTAATTTTGGACTACTGTACTACATTACCCATAATGCACTATACTTGAGCTGGACTTATAGGCATGGGAATATTTAAATTGTACATGCTTTTGTGAACTGTGGTTGTGTGCATAGTGCCCTGAAAAGTTTGAAAAAGTGGGATGTACTACTCACTTTTGGAGGTTTCTGGTCCTGAAATGTCCAGGTCACCGATTCCCACAACAGTCTCTGGCTCCAGTGTGGTCTCTACCATACTATCAATTGCTGTGGGTGGTGCTACTGTGGATGGTCCCCCACCTGTTTAATGTGCCTCCTTCATCCACTCTGCAACCCTTTCCTTGGTTCTTGACCTGAGGTCATACCATCTTTTGCGCACTTCCTCAATGGAGGGGTGACTGACTCCAATAGCATTGATTTTGCTTTGTATGTTCATCCAGATTTTTTTTTTCTATGAGTCAGGTACAGTCATTGCTGCCTTCCCAAACAGGACCTCATGATGTTGGCAGCACTCCCCAGTGAGGACTTCCAACTCTTTTTGTGAAAATTTCAGCTTTCTCTTCCTCCCTGCTTTGTTTCCCTCCTTTGTTTGGCTAGCCATGGCTGCAATTGCTCCTCTCAGCTGGGTTTGCCTCTGCTGTGTGTTCTGGTTATACTCCTCCCACTTCCATGGGAGCCACTTCCTGGTTCCAAGTTCATTACCCAGCACCAGGAAGTTAAATTTCTCTGTTCTTTCGCACCTGTTTGCTAATTGCGACTCAATAGTAATTTGCGAGTCCGGGTCTCAAATTGTGATTCGGTAACACCCCCATTCACAATTTAGATAATCACAATTTGCTATTATGCAAATTGCTATGCGACTTGGCACGAATCACTAAATTGGTCTTCTATTTTTGCATACATTTGTATTTGCGAGTCGGTAATTGTGATTCGCAAATTTTAGTCTTCATACATGTGCCCCTAAGTCCCAGAGTCCTGCTATGGCTGCCCTCACCATTTTTCCTCTCGTTGCTGACAGCAAATGAGACTGCTTGATCCAGCGTGACTCCAGTGGGAGTGAATTAGCTCAGGTGAAGAAAAGTCCCCTAGGCCAGTCAGAATTCTCTATTTTTTTTTATTGTGTTCAAGGGACTCTTGCAAGAGTCCCTTGAACCCAACCACCCAGATACGCAATTAATTTTGATCCCAAAAACTACTGAATTAATTTACAACAAATCACAAAAGCATGCTTTCTGGACCATGATCTTGCTTCCAGTCAAATTCCATCCTCAATCCTCAGAGACAGACTGCTCCAAGCAGAGTACCCCATAGATCCATACCTCAGAGAGGGACTGCACCAAATAAAAGGCACTTCACTATGCCATGCAAGAACATTTTATTTATATTTTTAGATCATGGGGTTGCTCCTAAGGATGCTATAATTAGGTGAAAATGTCATACTGTTTTAAACTTACAAAACCATTGAAATTCACCAGTTGTAGTTTTATCAACTAACTGTAGCTCATGCTTTAAAGAAATGTTCTCTTGCAACCTCTCCATGAACTGCTAATTTCCTCACATTTTACATAAATCATGAAATTTTCCATGATATCATTGATAACTTTGCTGCAAAATCTGACCAGCATCATTTATGACAATACTGTAGATGGCTGGGGAGCAAGGTACAGTTACTTTAGTTACATTATGCCACTACTTATATTTATATACATAGTTAAAGTAATAGTGAATCAATTTCCTTTTATAGCACAATGTTTTTCAAGAATAAACTATTTCTTAAACAAATCAATTAATGAAATGATTTCCTTTATCAGGAATCATATAGGGGCATATTTATTAAGAAATCATACAAAGTAGTACAGCACAGCAAGTCACCTTGCTGTGCTGCACTGAGTGATAGGGAAAGGTCAGGAATACACTGCATTTAGCAATATGCTGTCTAACACCAATGCAGTCACCCATAAAAACAAAGAGAAATAAAGATTTTTCTCTTTTTATGCCTCACCTGGGGAGGCGTAGCACTTTGATGCATTCCCACGTCTACCAGTAATGGTAAATCTGGGAATGAACCAAAATCCATAGATGAATGCATTTGTCAACACCAGGACAGTGCGCTCTCTACGGGCATCTAGAATGCAAAAACCCAACACTCGCAAGATAATGCAATTTCTGCATTGTGATGATATGTTATTGTTTAACCTTTTGCATTGCAGAATTCCATCCAAAAGATTCATTTTTAAGGTGCTTATAAATACTGTACATTTGCAATGTATTGCTGCAGACATTCAGAGTGTGTTAGGGTGTGGTCCCTTTCCAGGGCCTTCTAGAGACTTTCCCTGCAACATGCCTGGGCGTGGGCCAAGACTCTATAAAAGAGAGTCAGCCCAACTTCCAGTGCTCACTATTCAGAGGTCCCGGTGCAGAGCAGCAGCTTCTTCCTGAGCTCCTGTCCCGGCGGCCTATTTGGATTTTCCAGTCTTCTGCACTCATCTCTCATTGGTGATCACTGTTTCCAGGCGGTAAAACGGTGTTTGGACATTTCCTAACACCGTAATTGAGAATTTTCATATTCTTGATTTTAATTCTTAAATAAGTAACAGATTACTTGTGCGCTGCCATTTTTTGACATTTGATTGGTGGTTTGCAAATAGGGAGGACGCGCAATTTATTCCATAAAGATTTGACTTTGTTATTACATGGTTGTTCATTGCGCGCTGATATTTCTTGACATTTACATGATGTTTTACGAGTTGGCAAGACGTGCAACTCGTTTCATGAGCATTTAACTTTGTTGTTCATTGCGCGCTACCTTTTCTTGACATTTACATGGTGACATTCGAATCTGCGAAACGCGCGATTCACTTCTCGTGTGTAATTCACTCTGTTCATTGTGCGCTACCATTTTCTGGCATTTACATGGTGGCATTCGAATCGGCAACACACGCGATTCTTTCCTTGAGTGTTTTTTCATGTTATTCATTGTGCGCTACCATTTCTTGGCATTTGCATGGTGGCATTTGAATAGACAAGACGCATGATTCTTTCCCTGAGTGCTTTTCATGTTGTTCATTGTGCGCTACCATTTCTTGATATTTGTCTGGTGGCATTTGAATCGGCAAGACGCGCAGTTCTTTCCTCGTGTATAAATAATGTAAATTACTGTGCGCTACTATTCTAAGACATTTTCTTGGTAGCATTTCAAGTTGATACATTGCGTGATTTATTCCTTGAATTTACGTTGTGTGATTTCATGGTGCACAATCCTTTATGGTGTTTAATACTCATATAAAAATCTGCAATGTGCGCAATTCACTTCCCAATGTTTTTTCTGAGATGAACACAACAATACCAGAATTCTAGATGTAATGCTGTGTGTTCCTGATATGTATTCTTAAAAGGAGATTCATATGGTTGTTTAGAAATTGCTCAGAGTGTTTCCTGATTCTCATGCTAAAAAAAGTACTCAAATCTGAAAGTCCTATTTAACTTTTCCTGTTTCCTCCTCAGGTATTCGGTCATCTAAAGCCTAGTCAGTTTTAGGACTATTCTAGGGTTGTTCATGTTTTTGGAAAAGACGAAGCTTAGAGTTGTAGCATGGTACTGAATTCATGACATGTAATTTTGATGTTGTGTTTTAACCTTTTGCTTCCTACAGGTCTACTTCCCAGCTGTTCCCGTCCTAATCCCCTTTTCCCCACTTGGACTCTCTTAGACTCTGTGATAAATCTAATCAGAGTATTGGAGCTGTCTTGTGGTGGAAGTGTTGGGAACGTGCACAGACCCCGAGGATCTGGTGACTCTGACAGCATTGAAACACCCGTGCTCCACCCATGGAACTCCTTCCCAAGGCAGAGTACTGCGACTTAGCAATTTGCATTGCACTGCACTTTGTTACTCTATATTTATCAAGGCATACAAGGCCTTGCAAGGGGGTCTTGTGTGGCTTGATAAATCTACCTTAAGAGTTGTGTCGCTCTTGAGCCCTGTTGCATGGCGAAATGACGACACAACTCTTTGATACATTTGGCCTTTAGCTTTTAGCATTAACTAACTTAACAAATAACCAGTTTGTTATTTTTATATTTACAATTACTATTCATTTTTAAGAATACATGTCTTATGTACCTTCTTCCAATATGAGCTGAATGTCATCACTTAAACCTGAACAATGTTTTGATCTGCTCAGTTATATTGTACCGAAGTTTTTACCATTAGCTGGAACCAAATAAAGTTGAGTAGGATGGCCTCAGCAACACTGTTAGTTGGTCTTCAAAACTTCAGTAGACAAGACTGGACCTTAAACTTTTTTGACTACCTAGATACAGTGCTAGCTTTCTACCAAATATTTTGTAAATACAAAACATTAAAGATTACATAATATTTACAGAGAAACATTGTGTCAGCCTGCTTCATCTATAGCATATTCAAATGTGTTATTCATGTTTTAGAGCTCCCACACAACAGCCATTCGATGTTAAATCTGATATGAGAAAACATATATCCCAGGAAAGAGGAAACATATATTAAAAGGCTTAGGGACATATTTATACTCCGTTTGCACTGAATTAGCGTCATTTTTTTTTAACGCAAATTCAGTGCAAACTTAACTTCATATTTATATTTTGATGCTAGGTCCATCTAGCATCAAAATATTGGCGTTACCGTCATTTTTGGGATGCGTGAAACCACCTTGCGTCATTGAGATGCAATGTAGGCGTTCCTATCCAAAAAATGACTCACAGCCCCTAGTGGCTTATTTATCCTTCCATGCAAAAAAGGTGCATGTGTGGAGGAGGGCCTAAATAATAATAAGAACGGTGTTAGGGGACATATGGACCCATTTCCATGGTTAAACACCATGGAAAGAGCCTACAGGTGCCCACCCCAAGCCCCAGGAATACCCCCACTCACATCAGAGGGACACCAGAGGATGGGGGACCCCATCCTAAGTAAGTAGAGTAAGTATAGGTAAGTATTTAAAAACAAACTTAAATGACATTGGGGGCCCTGAAACGGGCCCCCCAACATGGCACTGGGTGCAATGGCCATGCTTAGGGGACACTAGTCCCCTGTGCTGGCCATTGGGTGGTGGGCATAACTCCTGTCTTTTCTAATACAGGAATCATTTTGTATGGATGGTTTTGCATAAGGAAATGATGCTAGGCTGGTTAAGTGCATTTTCTTTTTGCCTCTAACCAGCCTTAAAGGTCAACCTTCAAAACCCAAAAACCTGTCCCTTAACATCCACAAGTTTCCTTATGACAGTGTGTATTCCATGATGTGCATATCATTCTATCCACTACATAGACCCCTTAACGATTGAACAAAAACAAATTGCAATCAATATTTTAATAAGTACAGTAAATATTCAGAAATAAACATGGCTATATAAAATATGTCTATGCTATGAATAGTGTACCAGTCTATGTACAATGTGTACACAAAAGAAAAGATATTCATTGATACGTTAAGCAGCTGATTTAGACCGTAGAGGGATGTCTCAGCCACCTTGACAGACAACCCATCCTCTGATTCTAGAGAGGTCTGTTGGCCCAGTTAACTTCTGTTTACAGTGGCAGTAACTGCTGTCATGAAGGTTCTTACCAATGTATTAAAGGTTTGATGGATGGCTCCATCATAATAACAGTACATCCATCAAATCTTTAACCTGCTTTTTTATTCTCAAAATCAAAATTTAAATGTAAGATTAAAAAAAATAAAAAAAATAAAAAATAATTAACCCTGTACAATGAGTGTTGTCTGGGGTAATTTTGCAATTTTCACTACCCCTTACTGACAGCTTTTACCTCGCATGGACAGCGAAAACTTGCCATTTGACTGCCTACTCTAAATCATTTGGATTGTCAAATGTCCAAACCTCTGGTGAAGGCATATGTCACCAGCGGAGACTGCTTTTGGCATATTGAAGCTCTGCCCAGCTCTAAATGAGGCAGGACAAATTTCAGTTTGGCAACAAGAATACTCCATCGCCACTGGGAAGGAGACCCTTCTCTGCAAAACTTTAAATCAGGGCCTAAGTAATAATGAGTTTTATAGTCTCAAAATGATAGTGAGGTAGTTATCTTTCTCTTTAGTTGTGCCCATTTTTCTAGCTTCTTACATTTATTTGTCTCAACACTCACATTCTCATTCACAGTCTTCACTTACTTGGAAACACACACCACTACTCTACTTGTATTCCATCATCCTCCGCCACATATTTTTTTCCCATTCTTTTCCCAATTTTAGGTTCTGCATTCCCTGTCCTCCACTTTGGTACACTCCACAAAAGTTAAAGTTTTACATCCTGAACTTCTTTCTCATTCAAACTTCTTATTTTCCACCAGCCAACTGCAGTCTTCTTCCTATCTCACCTGTTTTTCCTTGATCCTATTTCCTAGTCATTTCTTCACTATAAATTTCGTAATGCATGTCTGGAAGTGTTCTCCGCCCACACAGTCAGGCTCACATTCAATAATTAGTTTCTAATTTGCTGCAGCTAATTTGAGAGATTCTTTAACAGCTATGTTCACCCTATTGACCAAACTATTAGCCATTGGATTGTAGATAGTGACTGATGTTCATTTCCGTTAAATAATCTTCCATACCTATGGCACAAATTTGTAAAGAATGAATACCATTTACTCTGGGTATCCTTCACTAACAAACTTCTCTCAAAATTAAATCACTTTTTCAGTCATGACTTACCTCATGAACTCTACTTCAAATCATTTTGAATAGAAGTGGATTAATACTAAATAAACCTCCTTTAATACCAACTATATCAAGTGACCCTGTAATATCCATAGCTCCCTTGGCACATGGCTGAATCAAAATTCCACTGGCTGCAGTGGCTGATCTCTCACCCTACACAATGCTAGCACACAAATAGCATCCCCTCAGGACTTTTTCAGTATCCTTGTTCATACCCAACCTACGTTTAGTTTTATTCCTTCCTAAGTGACATTGATGTGCTTATTCAAAAATTCAACTTCATAAAATCTATGAGGGAATCAATTTTGAATTCCTTCTTGTACCTAACTTGATCAAATCATCTTTGACCTACCTATACTTCTCTAAATCATTATGGGGGTCATTCCAACCCTGGCGGTCATAGACCGCCAGGGCCGGGGACCGCGGATGCACCGCCAACAGGCTGGCGGTGCATCCAGGCCAATTCTGACCGCGGCGGTAAAGCCGCGGTCAGAAAAGGGAAACCGGCGGTTTCCCGCCGGTTTTCCCCTGGCCTGAAGAATCCTCCATGGCGGCGCTGCAGGCAGCGCCGCCATGGGGATTCCGACCCCCTTCCCGCCAGCCTGGTTCTGGCGGTTTTGACCGCCAGAACCTGGCTGGCGGGAACGGGTGTCGTGGGGCCCCTGGGGGCCCCTGCAGTGCCCATGCAGTGCCCAGGCCCCTGGTCGCCCGCCAGCCCAGCGGGAAACTCAGCCGCAGTCTTTTGACCGCGGTACGGTCTTCTGGCGGTTCCCGCTTGGCGGGCGGCTCCCGCCGTCCGCCAAGATTAGAATGACCCCCTATATTTTTTAGGCCAACTCTTCTACATTCATTTGCTAATTTTTTTAGTGCACTGTTCTCTGCCTGTTTCCATGTCTCCAACTTTATTCCCCTGAAAGTTGCTATCCTTCTCTGTACTTCCTCTTCACCCTTACCTCCTTGTACAGCATAACCCTTTTCTACTTTGATCTGTCCATAAATCTATTATCCTCCCCTCGGCATATATTTGACTGTAAAATACAATTCTTCTGAATTGAATGGCTGAATCACAATCGCTGGGTAAGCAAATTCTGATTGGTTCTTAGATAAAAAAGGTAGCAAATATGTATGATCTGTGAGTGTCTTAAAAGCTATGCTCTAAAGGTATGTTCTGAAATGTGTAGCTACTTAGTAAATGGCCAAAATGTTTTTTTTTACTTAATAATGTCTCTCGACCTCACTGAGGATGCATTAGACATCCTATAACCACTCTTCACTATTTTTTACTTAGTTTAAAATTAGGAGTATTTGAAAATTTGTGTAATTTGGTTTTGTATAATTCAAGTACATTATGGGAATTATGAAAAAATCCAACGTAATCATCCAAAAAGCAAATCTGTTGTTACGAGCTATATTTTAGTGTTCATTCAAAAGTGCAAAAAACCCAAGTACCACAAACAACAACTGCTCCAACTCGGGTTGTTCTGAATATTATTTTAACAATGATGTAATTATGAGACATTAGGTAATTTCTGGAATTTCAAGTAACAAGCATACTACAAACGTTTTGAAAACCCACAACTACTTAAAACTGCCCCAAGACCATATGTACTAGCATTCATGGTAACAGTAATTTTAAACTTTGAATCAAACCTTTCTGGTGAAGATGCCTATGTTATTACTTCTTTTATCTTCTCAATCCCTCCTGACATTCATTGCACCAATCAAACTTCATATTTTTTTAAACAAGACACTCATTGGTTTAGGCTAACCAGAAAAAGCTTTAATAATCTGGTGTGGAATTAAATAGCTCCAAAAATTGACCTTCAGCTATCCTTAGTCATAGGCACAGCTGTACACATGATCATATTAATCAATTTATCTTTGGGATTAATACCAATCACATCAATAGTATGACGTAGATATGCCACACTGTTTACTTTAGGTCTGAGCTTTCAGTTGTGATAGTTAATCCATTTTCCTGCAAAACTTCTAGTGCTTTGTGTAATCTGCTGTTGTGTTCACATTAAGGTGGTCATTACAACCCTGGCGGTCGGTGTTAAAGCGGCGGTAAGAACGCCAACAGGCCGGCGCAAAAAAATTGAATCATGACCGTGGTGGAAACCGCCAATAAAGACAGCCACTTTAACACTCAGACCGCCACGACGGTACAAACAAACTGCACGGCGGTCACCGCCAACAGACAGGCGGGAGACAATGTACCGCCCACAGTATCACAACCTACCAATCCGCCACCTTTTCCGGGATGGATTCACCACGAACAAAAACACGGCGGAAACTGGACTTCGAAGGGAAAACGCTCACCTCTACACACCCCACGAGGAACCAGGACGCCATGGAACCAGAGCTTCACATTTTTCCAGCCTTTATCTTCTTGCTCCTCTACCAGGAGCACAAACGCCGGCGGCGAAGACCACGGTGAGTACTGCACCTACGACATCCCAACCCCACCCTCACCCACGACAACACACACACTAATACATATTGATACATTACAGTTACACTCCCCCAACCCCCCCGAAGAATGCAAAGACAAAAGGAAATGAGTGTAACCATTGTAATCTATTAAAATCCAGTACGCAAAAATATATATACACTATAAATAAATATATACACCAAGAATAGAAGTCCAGGTATTGCTCCATTTAAGTCCGTGGAACACTGGGCCCACACTGCATGGTCGAGGCCCACACAAGGTACCCAAACATGATGGAGAGAACACTGCAGGGGCATCAGATAGAAATAAAACAGGCACCTCAGGGGGAATGGAAAGGGGGGGCACCTCAGCCGGTTGAGTGCACAATGCCAAATCCACGAGGGGGGCACATGCCCACTGTGCAATCCTGGGGAGTGCAAAGCCACAGTCTCACAAGTCTCTACAGTGGGTGGTTTGCCCACTGCCTTATCCAGGGGAGTTCAAAGCCAAAGTCTCACAAGTCTCTAGGAAGTATGTAGGGCTGCTGCTGGCGGTCGCCTCCTGGGCAGCGGGGCTGCTGCTCGCGGTCGCCTCCTGGGCAGCGGGGCTGATGGCGGTCGCCTCCTGGGCAGCGGGGCTGATGGCGGTCGCCTCCTGGGCAGCGGGGCTGATGGCGGTCGCCTCATGGGCAGGGGGGCTGATGGCGGTCACCTCCTGGGCAGCGGGGCTGATAGCGGTCTTCTCTGCCGTGCTGATCTTCCGAGACTTGCTGGGTTTCTTGTGCCCCTTCCCCACCTTGGAAGATGTCGCAGTTGACTCCACACTCCCACTTGTACCCCTGGGAGTGGCTTTGGTGGCTGGTGTCTTCACCCTCTCCCGCCGGGCACTGGACAACTTTTGATGTTTGACAGGTGGGGGACTGTCCGTGCTGTGGCTCCTTGCCACACTGGCTGCCCTGGTGCACTCCAGAATCCGGTGACTACTGGCACCACTGATCCTGCCGATGTTGTGGCTGAAGTGCTAGGTTTGGACCTGGAGAGTCGGGCCCTAGGAGACTGACGGGGTGGGGGAGGTGAGGGAAAGAGGTCAAGGGTGGACAGGAAAAGTTTCTTAGGAACACTGGGACGGGTAGATGGAGGGGGTTTGGGATTGGAGGAAGAGGTTGTGGTTGTAGGAGGTGTACGTTTGGTGACTTTGGGTGAAGGTGCATGCGCTGGAGGCTGTTATGAGGTGGATGGCTGTTGGGTGGGTGTGTGCCTGCGTTTGTGTACCTTGGGAGGTGGCGTCACAGACACACTGGGAGAGGACACAGGGGATGTGTGAATGGCAGTGGGGGTGGTGACTGCAAGTGAGCGGGGTGTGGTGGTCGGTGTGCTGGTGATGGAAGTAGTGGCTGTGGATGTAGTGCATGCAGGTGTGAGTGGAGACGAGAATGGGAGGGAGGAGGAAGACGAGGAGGAGGGGGACAAAGTGGAGGCAGTGGATGTTGCTATCTCTGCATGTGTGTGATGTTTACGTGAGTGCCTGTGGGATGTGTGGTGCTTATGTTTGCCTGAGCTTCCTTTGTGTGTTGAGGTGTGTGCATGCTGGCCTGAAGGTGTGCTTGGGGTAGGCTGAGGTACAGGGGTTTGGTTCTGGGTGGAGGAAGTTGGATGGGGCAGGCTAGAGACAGGGACAATGACTGCCATCAGTGCTGAGGCCAGAGTCTGAAAAGCTCTCCCAAGGGCTGCCTGACCAGAATGAATGCCCTCCAGGAATGCATTTGTTTGTTGCAACTGCCTCTCTACACCCTGGATGGCATTCAAAATGGTAGACTTCCCAGCAGTGAGGTACCTGAGGAGGTCAATGGCCTCCTCACTGAAGGCAGCAGGGGTGACTGGGGCAGGGCCTGAGATGCCTGGGGCGAAGGAGATGCCCACCCTCCTGGGTGAGCGGGCACGGGGCAAAGGCTGAGGGGCTGCTGGGAGGGCGGTGCTGGTAGGGGGGGTGGCAGCTGTACCTGTAGATGCGGGGGGCACAGATGGGCCCGCCACCACAAGGGAGCTCCCATCAGAGGAGGAGTCCGTATCACTGGTGTAAGCTCCAGTCCCTGCCGTGGAGCTCCCCTCGCCCTCCGTCCAACTGGTGAAATCAGACTCCGTAGTGTTGCCCTCCAGGGCCATGTGGGATGCAGCTCCCTCCTGCTCCTGTGCCACTGCTCCTCCGCCTGATAATGCTAATGCACACATGAACAGGGAGACCACAAAAAGGGGGGGGACGACAGAAGAAAGACATGTTGAGTGCATGCATTACCACTACCATTGGCAGCCACGACAGACACAGAAGCCCCCTGCACTATGCCGCGCACTTGGGGTCCACTATTCAATCCCTGGGACATGGCCTACAAGGCTATGGCTGACATCTGCACACATGGATGTCACAGGAGCCTAACTAGGTGTAGTTGGCACTGTACACAGGTGGGGTGGGGTGCCACAGGGTCTGCCTGAAAAAGGGGACCTAACTAGCACACTCGCCCTGGCCTAGGGAAACCCACAGCCCACCTCCCCCACCCAGACACCTCCACTGCACGCTGAATCAGCAGAATGAGAGTGTACTCACCCCCTTGTTGCTGCTGTGATGCCCTCAAGCGCACATCCAACTTCGGGTACGCCACCGCAAGGATGCTGAAGATCAGGGGGGTCATGGTGCAACGGGCTCCCCTCCCACGTTGGGAGGCCATCCCCAGCTGGGCCTCCGCCATCTTCTTGCTCCAGTGGCGAATATCCTCCCATCTCTTACGGCAGTGGGTGCTCCATCTGTGATATACCCCCAGGGTCCGGACATCCTTGGTGATGGCACGCCAAATATCCTTTTTCTGGTGGGCGCTGACCTACAGGAATTGTACAGGGGAAAAAGAGAAGTTATTTCCAACTGCACTGTCACAGTCGCATCCCTACCCTTGCCATGTGGCACATGCACTCACTGTCGTTTCATGCACGCCTCATTCTTCACCCCCCTATCTTTCATCCACCCCACTCCACACAGGCATAGCCCATACAGCATGCTCCCAGTGTACTTACCTGTTTGTCTGGAGGACCGTAGAGTAGCATGTACTAGGGGAGGACCCCATCCATGAGTTTCCCCAACCCCTCCTTGCTGAAGGCAGTGGCCCTTTCCCCAGATGCACGAGCCATTTTCTCTTCCAGACTGAGGTCACAGCAGCACTTGCAGTATAGGTCCTCTCCTGTCGAAGATCAGGTATCGAGTGATTGAACAGATAGAAAATGGCGGTCACGTCCTCGGCGGTGCGTACTGTCACCGCCGGCGTACATCGTCATTGGCTCCTGGGACCCTTAGGGTCCAATGTTAACCAATGCACAATTGCGCCACGGTCTTCGACCGCCTACCGCAACGGTGTACAACGCCAGCGCAGTTACCTCACATCCCATTGTCCCACTTTACAGGTCAGGCAGCCGCCATATCAGGGGCCCACATGGCTTTATTTTTAACTGCGTCACACATACCTAGGCCTTGCCTCAACACTCATACATGCAAATTTCAGATTATGAATCGTGTTCTGTGTAAGCTGTGTGCACGTACCTCTGAGTTGGTTGATTCTGTGCTCGCTGTTGTCCTTCATAGGCACCGTCCGCTGGGACATTTGAGGAGATGGCGGCATCCTCCGGTGCACAGACCTCTAGTGGACCTGTCGACAATGGAGGAAAGACATGTAATCATCACCTACAGGCTTGATCGTGCCACAATCCTGGAACTGTGTGCCCAGTTGGAACCAAACCTGATGTCAGCTATCCGCCATCCCACAGGAATCCACCCTCAAGTGCAGGTGCTGTCAGTACTCCATTTCCTTGCAAGTGGGTCATTTCAAACAACAGTGGCCATAGCATCAGGGATGTCCCAGCCTATGTTTTCCAACGTGTTATCCAGAGTGTTTTCTGCCCTGCTGAAACACATGCGGAGCTACATCGTTTTCCCTCAGGTGGAGGATTTGCCTACAGTGAAAGGTGACTTCTATGCCCTGGGACATATCCCCAACATCATAGGTGCCATGGATGGGACACATGTGGCCTTGGTCCCCCCGCAGGAGAGAACAGGTGTACAGAAACCAGAAGAGTTATCATTCGATGAATGTGCAGATGGTGTGTTTGGCAGACCAGTGCAGCTCCCATGTGAATGCCAAATTCCCTGGCTCAGTGCATGACGCTTACATCCTGCGGAATAGCAGCATCCCTGATGTGATGGTTCAACTCCAGAGGCACCGTGTGTGGCTATTAGGTGAGCACCTGGAAGCAAGTCAGTGGGAATAGTTGTCTGGGTCTGGGGATATCCCTACAGGTTAGTGTGTGTCTAACAGTTGTCCCTCACCTTTTTCAGGTGACTTTGGTTACCCCAACCTGTCATGGCTACTGACCCCAGTGAGGAATCCCAGGACAAGGGCAGAGGAATGCTATAATGAGGCCCATGGGTGAACTAGGAGGATTATAGAGAGGACCTTCGGCCTCCTGAAGGCCAGGTTCAGGTGCCTCCATATGACAGGTGGTTCCCTATTCCACTCACCAAAGAAGGTGTGCCAGATCATCGTGGCCTGCTGTATGCTTCACAACTTAGCTTTGCGACAACAGGTGCCTTTTCTGCAGGAGGATGGTCCAGATGGAGTTGTTGTGGCAGCTGTGGAGCCTGTGGACAGTGAAGACGAGGAAGCAGAAGAAGAGGACATCGACAACAGGAACTCGGTTATCCTGCAATACTTCCAGTGAGACACAGGTAAGAAGACAAACCTGCCTACTACATGTACTTTAACACTACTACCTCTCTCCTGTCTGTCATTTTCACCCAGTGTATGGTCACTGAGTTGTCACTTTCCCTTACAATTTCACAGATGTGGGTCCCACTGTGTGACATCTGCTTTGTTTCCTCAAGGACTAGAGCTGTGTGACATAGGTATATTGACATTACAATAGAAAGAGCATTTTGTCACTGTAATTGCTAATACACTATTCCGAAATCACAGACAGACGCCAGATTGTTTTGTGCTTTAAGGGTGTTTATTTAAGTGCTCAATATTGGAGGGTGCTGTAAAATGGTGAGGGGTGATGGTGGAGGAATGTCCATGGCAGAGTCCAGTCTATTAGTCTCACAGGTGCATTTCCCAAAGGGGCATAGGAAGTGGAGCTGGGGCAGTTGATGGATGGACAGGGTGACAAGGTGGGACAAAAGGATGACATTCAGGGCAGTCTCATTTTTTGGCGGGGGTCTTGGGATCGTTCTCTGTCTTTGTCCTGGATCTCACGGACCGTTTGCTGGGTGGTTCTCCATCTGCAGGGGGTGGGGTGCTGGTGTGGTGGTCCTGTGGCGGTGCCTCCTGTCCACTAGCGCCGGCGGAGGTGGTGTGCAGTTCATTGTGCAGGCTAGTGTCAGGGGCCCCATGTTGTGCCACAGTGTCCCTCCTGGTGTTGAGGACTTCCTTCAGCACCCCTACGATGGTGCCCAGGGTGGAATTGATGGATCTGAGTTCCTCCCTGAAGCCAAAATACTGTTCCTCCTGCATCCGCTGGGTCTCCTGAAACTTGGCCAGTACCGTTGCCATCGTCTCCTGGGAATGATGGTATGCTCCCATGATGTTGGAGAGGGCCTCGTGGAGAGTGGGTTCCCTGGGCCTGTCCTCCACCTGTCGCACAGCAGCCCTTCCAGTTCCCCTGTGTTCCTGGGCCTCTGTCACCTGAACGGTGTGCCCACTGCCCCCAGGTCCCTGTTGTTGTTGGGTTGGTGGGTTAGTCTGGGTTCCCTGTAGTGGTGGACACACTGCAGCTTGACGTGTCCTGGGGACAGGGGTATGGGCCCGCTGGGTGGGTGCTGTGCTGGTGTTTCCAGAGGGGGGAAGCTCTGTGGTGGCCTGTGACTGTGTGAGGGGAACCGACTGTCCCGAGGTCCCAGATGGGCCGGGCTGGTCGTCTAGATCCAGTTGGACAGAGCTGCTGTCATCACTGTGGGCCTCTTCTGTTGGTGGTGTGGACATGTGTGGACCTTCCTGTGCGGTGACGTTGGGTAGGGGTCCTGCAGGGGTGTAAGAGCATGATTATTGCATCTGTGTGTACCATGGTGTGCAATGGGTGGGTGACCGTGTACCCCAGTGCTTGCATTCCTGTGTGGGACCTTGTGTGATGATGGTTTAGGAGGGTGTATGGGTATGTGCCGTGGCCATGCATTGGTGATTGGTGTCTATGCTTTGGTGTTGCATGTAGGGCTTGGTGTTGGGATGTGTGGTTTGTGATAGTGGGACATCTGTGAGGAGTTAGAGTGTTGGGGGTGAGGGTGAGGGTGGGGTTATGTGATAGCATGCAGGTAGGGTGGGGGATAAGGTAGTTAAGGTTTGACTTACCAGAGTCCATTCCTCCAGCTACTCCTTCGAGGCCCTCAGGATGCAGAACAGCCAAGACTTGCTCCTCCCATGTTGTTAGTTTTGGGGAAGGAGGTGGAGGTCCGCCGCCAGTTCTCTGAACCGCAAGGTGGTGTCTGGATACCATGGAACGCACCTTCCCCCATAGGTCGTTCCACCTCTTCCTGATATCATCCCTATTTCTTGGGTGCTGTCCCACTGCGTTGACCCTGTCCACTATTCTGCGCCATAGCTCCATCTTCCTAGCTATGGAGGTGTGCTGCACCTGTGATCCGAATAGCTGTGGCTCTACCCGGATGATTTCCTCCACTATGACACTAAGCTCCTCCTCAGAGATCCTGGGGTGTCTTTGCCGTGCCATGGGGTGGTGTGGGTGATGTGTGGGGAAAGTGTGTTGTGATATGTGTGGTGATATTTAGTGGTGTGTTGTGTGGGGTGCGTGGATGTTATGTGGGTGATGGTGTTGTGTGCCTGTGGATGCTTGGTTGTAGATTGTAGTGTCTCTCTCTGGCCTTCTTTTGGGATTTTGGTCGTAGGGGTTTGTGGGTGATGTGGGTGTGTGTTTTATATTGTATTGGGTGTGTGGGAGTGGTGTGTGTATGTGTATCAGGTGCGTGTATTTTGAATTGTCCAATGTGGTAGTGTTTTGGATATGTGTGTGTATTTTGAGCGATTTGTGGGTCGTGATAGTGCGAGCGGATTCCTTTTGGCATGACGGTGGAGGTTTTGTTTTCGGCAGTTTATCACTGACCTTTGGTGTGGCAGACTTGTGTGGGTGTCTCAATTTTGGCGGATTCCGAGCTGTGGGTCATAATAGCCGTGGTGGAATTCCGCGGCCGCGGCAGTGTCCACCTAAGTGTCCATGAATACCAAGATGCCATCTTAAGAATACCAGATACCTTCAACTTTTTGAAACAACACTTGCATAAGATGGTGAAAAATGACAGAAGCTGATGATAGCCTGAAAGGCAACATCTGAACTGAATAGCTCCAAATAGCATACTAAATGATAAAAGATGACAAGAAGTAGGATGCAATTCAATCCGGTGGTAAGGCAAAGGCAGGATGATCATGGAGAATCATCTAGCCTTACCAATTGTAGTTAAAATGTTATTTACATTATGAAGTGGATGTGTAGCCAGTCAAGTTAAAATGTTTAAATCTATTAAATCTATACAAACGCTTGTCAAGCTATCCGGTATCTTACCACCACTATGTGTGCTAACCAAGCAGATGATTTGATTTCTTCAAGTATGCCATTATTACATAGCTTCAATAATTCTTCTTGTGCTTATCCTCTGATAGTCAATACTAAACTTCTAACCTTGTGCAGAATTCTTCCATATATTTTCCTATCTCTGAAAACCTGTTCTGCAATGAAGTATCCCAGCAAGTAAATCATTTCCCCTCCATAGAATGTTAGTTTTGGTGTCAGAAGTAAATATCTCTCTATTATCAAGATTTAACATTCTTGACAGTTGTTTTGTGAAACCTCACATCAGAATGTGCAAGAACCTCAAAATGAGCTCCATTCTACCTAATCATGCATTTGGGATTTTTAACCTTCTCTTTTACATCCGTATTCCAATCTACTGCTTCTTCACTTTCACCTTTAGTGGTAACATATAGCACTGGTGTTTCCTCAGTTAAAGTTAAAACATAAACATAATTCCCTGTAATATCAGTTCCACTAACATTTTCAACACGATCATACATATTGTTTTCCATATTTACTAATTTTACTATTAGCTTTCTATCACTATTGGTTTGTACATTCTTGCTACGTGTTTGACTGTTTTACACTTCATACATGTAAACTACTCCTCCTGGCATGTTTTGTCTTTTACTTAATAACTGGAAATACCACATGTCAATCATGCATTCCCAGAATAACTCCATTGTTTTGTTTGAATATCGCTAAGCCCCGTTATAATTTTTTGGGTTTATCACACTTACAGATTCAATGCGTGAATCCTTTCTCTTTAATATTATGACTAATTTGAATCCTGCTTCTTTTTTCTAACATAACCATAATACACTTTGATGTTGATTCTTCACTTCTAGCAGTATTTAGTGCCTCAGTGAGAGTATTGTTTTGAGCATTCAATATTTACTGTCTACATTTGTTCGAAGTGTGCATCATCATTTGATCACATATATACTATTGCCGATTACCTGTGAATGTACAATGTACTCGAAGAGCTTTAGGGCTGTCAACATAGCTGTCAACAAATTGAATCATTTTTTGAATTATTGAAAAAAATGTATATTGTGAAAAAATAATATTAGTTTAGGAATCACAGTATATTTATCATTTTTTGGCATAAAACATGAAGTTGTATTTGCCTTCCTGCTATTCTAAGGGTGACAAGCCCTAAGACCATCTTCTCTGAGCAAAGTAAATATATAGCCTTTTTACTATCATCAGAAAACCTTTCTTCCCTGTTGCAAGCATATAAAATTTAACAGTGTAAGCCCATTCCTTCAAGAGTGCTTCAGGATCTCCTGAGTATTTAAAAATAAAGGAGCTGGTGATATCAGAATCAGCTAACTACAGTATAACCATACAATATGCATAACATTCTAAGAAATATATAGGAGTTGAAGGAATACTTAAAAAAAATAAGCTAACAATATCACCAGTTTGGTTAGATAAGGAATTCACCCATTCACCGCCAGGCCTTTTCCCCCTCAGGTGCCAAGCCTTTTTTTTTGCTATTTGGGGCAGTTTGCGCTTAGGACCTCATAACTTTTTGTCCACATAAGCTACCCATGCCAAATGTGCGTTCCTTTTTTCCAACATCCGAGGGATTCTAGAGGTACCCAGACTTTGTGGATTCCCCTGAAGGAGACCAAGAAATTAGCCAAAATACAACAAAAATTATGGGTTTTAAAAAGAAAATGGGAATAAAGGCTGCAGAAGAAGGCTTGTGGTTTTTTCCCTGAAAATGGCATCAACAAAGGGTTTTCGGTGCTAAGATCACCATCTTCCCATCTTTCAGGAGCAGGCAGACTTGAATGAGAAAACCACATTTTTCAGCACAATTTTGGCATTTTACTGGGACATATCCCATTTTTACTATTTTTCTGTGCTTTCAGCCTCTTTCCAGTTAATGACAGCAATGGGTGTGAAACCAATGCTGCATACCAGAAAGCTAAACATTTCTGAAAAGTAGATAAAATTCTTAATTCAGCAAGGGGGAATTTGTGTAGATCCTACAGGGATTTCCTACAGAAAATAACAGCTGAAATAAAAATAAAATTGAAATTGAGCTAAAGAAACAACCATTTTTCTCCACGTTTTACTCTGTAACTTTTTCCTGCGATGTCAGATGTTTTAAAGCAATATACCGTTACGTCTGCTGGACTATTTTGGATGCGTGGATATATAGGGCTTGTAGGTTCCTCAAGAACCCTAGGTACCCAGAGCCAATAAATGAGCTGCACCTTGCAATGGGTTTTCATTCTATACTGGGTATACAGCAATTCATTTGCTGAAATATAAAGAGTGAAAAATAATTATCAAGAAAACCTTTGCATTTCCAAAATAGCCACAAGATTAGGTGTTGAGAAGCAGTAGTTATTTGCACATCTCTGAAATCCGGGGTGCCCATACTAGCATGTGAATTACAGGGCATTTCTCAAATAGACGTCTTTTTTACACACTGTCTTACATTTGGAAGGAAAAAATGTAGAGAAAGACAAGGGGCAATAACCCTTGTTTTGCAATTCTGTGTTCCCCCAATTCTCCCAATAAAAATAGTACCTCACTTGCATGGGTAGGCCTGATGCTCGTGACAGGAAACGCAACATGGACACATCACATTTTCCCAAAGAACACAAAGCTTTTTACTTGGAAAGTGCCTAGCTGGGGATTCTGGCCTCCAGCTCAGCCGGTACCTAAGGAAATCTACCAAACCTGTGCATTTTTTTTAAACTAGACACCTAGGGAAATCTAAGATAAGGTGACTTGTGGGTCTCTCAACAGATTCTGTTACCCAGAATTCTTTCCACCCAGCGCACCCCCAAGTCTCCCGATAAAAATGGTACCTCACTTGTATGGGTAGGCCTAGTGCCTGCGAAAGGAAATGCCCCAAAACACAATGTTGACACATCAAAATGATCAAATACAAAACTACCTGTTTTTGCAGGGGGAGGCACCAGCGTTTTTGGTCCTGAGCACAGCAGCCATACAGGAAAACCCACGAAGCCCAGAGATTTCTGAAAACTAGACACCCAAGGGATTCCAGGGAAGTGTGACTTGCATGGATCCCCCAGTGTTTTCTTAACCAGAATACTCAGCAAACCTCAAATTTAGATAAAAAATCAAATTTTTCCCACATTTCTGTGTGGGATCACCTCACCGGGACAAATTGCCTACCACCCAACGTTCCCCTCAGTCTCCTGGTAGAAATGATGCCTCACTTCTGGCCTGTGACAGGGAAGAGCCAAAAACATGTTGAAATTGAGGGGGAACCAAAGCGGCTCCAAAAGGTCAGTTTGAAAAAAAAACATTTCTAGGCTGACAAGTGGGGCAGAATTTCTATCAGTATAGATGAGACAATGCTGGGTGGTAGGAATTTTGTGGATTAGTGCAGATTCTGGAAGGTTCCATCACAAAAATGGGGAACAAATGTGTGATTTCCAGCAAAGTTGGAGGTTTGCTGGGCATTGTGGGTAAGAAAATAATGTGAGGTGCATGTGAAGCACACCACCCTGGACTCACCCAGATCTTTAGTTTTCTGATGTGTCTAGGTCTTGTCGATTTTTCTACATGGCAGCGTCCCAAATCCAAAAAGTGCAGCCCTCACCATTCCAAGTGGGCCGATTTTGAGAGTTAGCCAAGCTCTCATGATCCAAATGTGAAACCAAAACCCAAAATAATCAAATGTCCTCTTGGTTGCCGTGGGGTAAGATGTTTTAGTGTGTGAGGTGAGGGCGGAAAGACTGTTACCCCCTTCAGTTGGGGTGGGGGCAGAACCGGGCCCTTACTGGTTGGTAGCCACTACCCCACAATTTTTTATTATTTTTTATTCCATGGCATTTAGTAGACTTTCTGTCCCCCGGGGTGTGGTTTGGGGGTAATTGCCCCATCTGCCCACTGGTGGGCAGAACAACTTTGGCCCCATTTATTTGTGGCCATACCCCCACCCTCCTATTTTGAAAATAAAATCTCCCCTGGTCTCTGGTGGGCTTTCTGCCCCCCTTGGGGGCAGACAGACCTTCCAAAAATAGGCCGATCTTCCCCCAAGGGGGTCAGATATGGCCAACAGTAATGTGCCCCCATGGGGAGCGACCCTTGGCCAAGGGGTTGCCCCCCCATACAAAACGCACCCCCAGGGGCAGATCAGCCTAATAGAAATAGGCCGATCTGCCCTCAAGGGGGTCAGAAATGGCCTAAAAACAATGTGCCTCTCCCCCCCCGGGGAACGACCCCTTGCCTAAGCGTGCCTAGTGCCAAACTATAAATATGGAGTTAGGTTTAAGCTGAATTAGAGTTAAAAATAATGACGCTAATTCAGCACAAAGCGAGTACAAATATGGGCCATAGTGTAGCAGCCCATCCCCTGAGGCTGCCCTAACACCCATTCCACACCCATCCTTCACAGGCATCACCAGTTAGGGTACCCTGTCAATAGAAGGGCCCAGGTGCACTTGCTTGAGGCCAGTTAAGTAACCCATACCACTAGTGTCCATGTGGTCCTTTAGCATGTGGGCCTAAGGCCCACTACTTTACGTTGGCGATGAGGATGGCTGATCTCACCATGCCTCGACACTCCCTTCATCCTGCCTTGCACCTCCAGTCCCAGATCACTCTGAGCGCTCCCATCACAGCTGAAAGGACAGCGCCATGATGGAGATGCCTGCCCTCAGAGTGGCCCTCAGGAAGGAGGAACAGGGCAGTGATGCAGCCATTGGTGAGGCAGTCCACCAGATATGCCTGAGAGGAAGAGAAAGGTCCCACTGGGCCTGTACATAAGGAAAGAGACCCAAAGTACTGGACCAATGTATGTGCAGCAGTGGAACCAGCTCACTGCAGGAAAAAGAGGAGGCTGTGATGGGTGAAAAGAGCATCATGCAACCCCTGGTGTCCACCTGACAGCACCACTGGGGCTGATTCTATGATTTGTGAGGCCCTGGGCAGAATAGGAACATGCTAGTCCCCTCAAATTTGCAAAATATGTTATATCACAGAAAGTGATATCACAGGATGTGACATCAATTGACCATTAATTTTCTGTCATTTTTTAAACAGCTTTATAAGAAGCTACTTATCCGGTGTGGATATCTGTAACATGGCTAAAATACAAATAATAACTCAAACAAAATAAGTATAAATATTTTAAAGCTCTGTTATGTGGACATATGTTAGACCTGACAGCCTTAGGGTGGTTATCCTCCAATGTTTTGCCTGCCTCCCTCAACTTTTCTGACACTGTTTTTGCTGGTTTTTAGGAGTCTGAGCACTTTACCACTGCTAATCAGTGCTAAAATGTCTATGCTCTCTCCCTTAAAAAAATGATAACATTGGTTCATACCCGATTGGCATATCTGATCTACTTGAAAGTCCCTAGTAAAGTACAATACATGTGCCCAGGGCCTTTAGATTGAATGGTACTAGTGGACCTGCAGCACTTGTTGTGCCACCCACATAAGTAGCCCCTTAACCATGTCTCAGGCCTGCGCCATTGCAAGGCCTGTGTGTGCAGTTTCACTACCACTTTGACTTGGCATTCTAAAGTACTCCCCTTTTTCTACACATACGTCACACCTAAGGTAGGCCCTAGGTAACCCATAGGGCAGGGTGCTAAGTAGGTAAAAGGCAGGATATATACCTATGTGCTTTATATGTCCTGGTAGTGGTGCTCCTTTAACAGGCTAACATTAGGGCTACCCTCATATACTGTTTGAGTGGTAGAGTCTGATCAGAAAGGGGTAAATAGGTCATGTTTAGTATGGCCAGAATGGAAATACAAAATCCTGCTTATTGGTGAGATTGGATTTTATATTACTATTTTAGAAATGGCACTTTTAGAAATTGAGCATTTCTCTGCACTTAAAATCCATCTGTGCCTTACAGCCTGTCTCCAATCCATGTCTGGGTTGGGCTGGTTCACAGCTCCTTCGTGCATTTCACCCAGACAACCACAAACACAGGATACTTTGTCACACCTGCACTCATCTGCATACTGAATTGGTCTTCCTCGGCTGGAAGGGAGATGGGCCTGACACTTACATTTCAAAGGCTAGTGGCCTGCCCTCAAACAATGGACTGCCAAACCCCCTAGTGGGACCATGGCAGACAGACCTGTACTGAAAGGGGACCTTGTGCACTTCAGAACCACTCTTTGAAGTCTCCCCCACTTCAAAGGCATTTTTGGGTATATGACCTGGGTCCCTGACCCCACCAACACAGACATTTCTTGGGACAGACACTCTGAACCATATCCTGCAAGCTGTCAAGAGGAGGTGCTTGGTTGTCCAAAGGACTCACTCACCTGGACTGCTTTTCTGTGAAGGACTGCTGCCTTGCTGTTGCCCTGCTGCCTTGCTGGCATATGCCTCTGCTGAGAAGTGCTCTTCAAGGGTTTGGATTGAGCTTGCCTCCTGTTCCTGACGTCTCAGGGCCAAGAAGTCTTCTCCTCTTTGTGTGTCGAAAATTGATGCACGGCCTGCTGGAATCAATGCACAGCCTGCCCAGCAGTGAAAAAATCACTGCATTGCTGAACCTGAATGACGCAGACCGGCACCCCGAGTGGAGATCGATGCAGCGCCTGGGTTACGACCGGAACTTCGACACACAGCCATACCAGATTGACGCATCGCTGAGTCAGAACAACGCAGCCCGACTTCCTGCATAAGGAAATGAGCCAGCACCTGCTATGCGACAGATACTCCAATGCATCACCATACCAAATCGCCGCAGTGCCTGTAACTTCGCTCAGCACGCCCTGGATTTCCTTGCATCGTCCCTGGGCATCAAAAGACCCCACATCACGATGAGGATACAAGGCTGGAAATCGACGCAAAGCCCTTGCAGTGTGGGAAGAATCAACACATCACCTGTGCGCATCAGAAACTCTGACGCACACCATCCTGTTTCCGCGCATCTCTTCCTCTGCGGTCTTCGTGCCTGTCATTTTGACACATACCAGGTACTTTGTGCACACAAGAGACAGTTATTTATTTCTAAAGACTTAAGACTCTTCTTATCATTACAAAAGTGATATTTCAAATTGTGCTTATCAAATCTTGATTGTTTGGACCTTAAATTACTCAGATAAATATCTTATATTTTTCTAAACCTGTGTGGTGTATTTTTGTGGTGCGTTCACTGAGTTATTACATGAGTTATTACAAATACTTTACACATTTGTCTTCTAAGTTAAGTCTGACTGCTCAGTGCCAAGCTAACAGGGGGTGGGCACAGGATCATTTGGATTGTGTGTGACTTACCTTGACTAGGATTGTGGTCCCTACTTGGACAAGGGTGCATAACTCTGCCAACTCAAGACCCCATTTCTGACATTGGTGATCAGCGGTGAGGATAGTACCTGTGTTTGTGCAGTAGCATACAATAGCTATGTGTACACAACCTACCCACAGTTACAGGTCAGTTTGATTTTTCTCTTTTTTGCTGCAATTTCTTTTTCCTGGTTGGCATTTTCAACCTAATCCTCAAACAACATGTCCCTGGCTGGGTCTCAAGGAGGAGCTGGAGAGTTTGACCTTGCCAAGCTGGAGGCATATACTGCTAGCCAGCTGAAAGGGTTCTGCAAGGGGATGGGAGTACCTACCCAGGTGCCTCAAGAAGGAGAAATACCAAAAGGCGCTGAGGGTCTGGGCAGAAGTCCGTACACAAGAGAATGTTGAATTGGGGGAGCAAGACGAGTGCTCTCCATAAGATTTGCCACCAGCAATGGGGGATGTCACCCCGGAATTGTGCCCCCTTCTAAACTAGGGTGCAGTGTCTCTAGTCATGGCCTGACCGCAGAGGAAAGGAAGGAGGAGTGAGAGTTCCAACTGCAAATGGCAAGGTTAAACATGGAGGCAGAGGAGAGGAAAGCTGAAAAAGAAGCCAAGCAAGCTGAGGCTGAAAGGGCCTTGGCTGAAAGGAAACTACTTCTGGCTCATGAACTGAGTCTGAAAGAGCTGGAGCTAAAGTCCAGGCAGTCTGAGTCCAACAGTGATGGTGGCAGCATACAAGCAGGACCTGCTGGAGAGAAGAAGGTTCATATGCCCAAAGAGGTGGTGCCAGGTTCTGTGGTGGGAGATGACATTGACAAATGGTTTGCTGCATATGAAGTTGCACTAAGGGTCCATAGGGTTTCCGAAGATCAATGGGGGCGGGTCTGTGGAAACACCTTCCAGCTATTGGGAGGGACACACTCCTCACATTAGACCCAAAGAATCAGAACACATGCCTACTCATGAAAGCAATTTTAATTGCCAAATTTAGGCTGACCCCTGAGAAGTACCATCAGAGGTTCAGGGACAACACCAAACTCTCCACACAAACCTGGGTAGACTTTTTTGATTTTTCCAGTAAGGCACTGAATGGATGGGTGCAGGCAGTAAAGTGAATGATTATGTGGGGTTGTATAATTTGATCCAGAGAGAGCATATGCTTAGTGTTTGCTTTGCAGAGTTGCACCAGCACTTCATTGACAGTAAGCTGACTGATCCTATGAAGCTTGCTGAGGATGCGGACCTCTAGGCTAACACCAGAGTGTCCAAAAAGGTATCTGGAGGAACACCCACAAAGGTGGTCAGGATTCCCATCAGAAGAAAGAGGGGGGAGAAAAACGTAAAACTGAGGAGTTCTCAAAAGGTCCCCAAAATAATTCCCAGGGGGGTGGTGCTAACCAGTCCCAATCTGATTCTGAAAAGAAGCTGAGGTTCTTTGACAAAAAGAAAGGGATGTTTGTACCCCAATGCTCAGAGTGCACCAAATATGATCACTACAGGGGCCAAGAATGGTGTGTCGGTTGGACCTGTTGATCGTGGGACAAGGAAGGCAGCCCAGAGTGGTAGGTCTGCTAGGGAGAATTGTCCTAGATTATCTATCATGTCTTAGAACTTGGCAGTGCTGACTAGTAAATTAATGGACCCGAGTGGGTCGCTTATGTAATTAACAAGATATGTGCATTTTCCAGGAGACTTGGGCATTGTTCTCAGTCTCCTTGGATGCTTTTATTTATCATGTAGAGGCCCAACCTGCTGCTGGTGGCAGCGGTCAGGCTAAGGGTGGCCTTCTGATATTAATAAACAAAACTTTGCAGTGTATTCAATCAACTCTAACAATAGATTCATCGGATTAATTAGGTATCCAGCTTGATTTTAAGTGAGGTTTTAGGCTTGCTATAATCAAAGTGTATGCTAGATCAGTGTCACGGGGTGTAGAGTCTCAGCCCTTGGCCTAGTTGATTGATTTTATAGATACATTGCACCTCTCCTTATAGCAGCGATTTGACCGCAGATGAGGATGAGCACTGGGGTATTCCACGATTGGTGGGAAAACTACTGTCTATTTATTCGCGTTCCGCCCTTCAGCTAACAGGGCTGTCTTTTAAGCAAGGGCTTATGGCCTGTAATGTCCATACACTCTCTGAGCAGTGCAACACTTTTACCTTTAAGTGCAGCCAGCAGACCAGCATTATTAATTATTTTTTAGTAGATGTTAGATTGTGGCCCATGTTGGAGGATATGAAGGTTGATTTTCGCCATGATAGCGATCATAATTCCTTACTCCATACCCTGCAGAGTGACCTATTTATGAGCATACACAATAATCATTCCACCTTGGTGCCTGAGCCATTACTGGCCAATAATTATAAACGTGTTACCTGTCCGAAGATGATGGCAAACCCTTATCTGTACAAGGAAATCTATGATTTGTTTATTGATGCTTTATCTAACTATGAGGAGTTTGAAGCTGGAAATATTAAAATTTTTGGTATTCATGGGAGCCTCGTTCATAAACTGCAGGGTATTTTTTTTATAGTAAGATCACTACGAAGAGGATTGTCTCTACATATACTAAAAATATTAATAAGTAGTTTAACAAAGATTGTCTAAAGACTAAATCAGCATTAAAGACAACGGTTGTGACTCATTCACAGGGGTTGATTAGGTCGACCAGAGATGTCTAAAACAAAGCTTTAGCTCAGGCAATGAAAAATTGGGGTGATATTGTCTGGCAGAGTTTGCTTGAAGCAATCAACTTAAATGGAAATAGGACTTTTTGGAAGTTTCTCTCCAAAATCATAACGAGGGAGGCAGTTTCAATCATTATTATATCCAGCCAGAGAGTTGAGTTGACCACTTTTTCAACCTTTACACCTCATATAGTGATAAAATTAGTGGCGACTCTCTTTCTGCAAGGCAGATTGAATTGAACCAGTTACCAGGAGGGCCTGGGGCAGACCCTTGTAGTCCTGATGACCCCATCGTTTTTTTCCTGGGAGAAACTAGTGCTGCAATTGCTTCTTTGAAAACTTGCAAAGCACCTGGTCCTGATAAAATACCTATAGATCTATGTAAGTCTGAGCCAAAAATCTAGAGTAGTTACATAAATATGTTATCTAATGCTGTAGTGGCCGGGGTCCTATCCCTGCTACCTGGAAGGGTGCTGAAATTATACCCATCTACAAAAAGGGAGAAGTGAGCTCCCCTGCTATTTACAGACCTATTGTCGAGACGGGCCACTCACCTGAAAAGCAGGATGTCTGCAAGGGCGTTGGTATGCCCTCTGATCTCCTGGAATACCTCTCAGCACTTCCTGGTGGACACAGAAACCCCGGCAGGTGTCCCAAAAGAAAAGGGGGAGTGGAAGAGACAAAACACTGCCACGTCTTGCCGGTCCAGCCAGGCACACTGTATCTTCAGGGGAGCAGATCGTTGTTGACAGAGTGATAGTAGAGTTAGTGCACTCAACTTCCTTGAAACTGAATCTCTCTTTCTGACATGGGCACGGGAGCGGTAGAAGAACACCATGGTGCTCCAGCACTTTTCTTGGATAATAATAACTGTTGGCACAATTACTAACACTGCATTACCAAAAACGTGGGTTCTGGCAGTCTTTTCTTCTTGCCAGAATAATGCCCCCACTCTAAATGCTCCAAAAATTCCCATACTACTTTTTGCAGATGATTCCCTCCTCATTTCTAAAACTCCAAAAAGGGCTACAGATTCTTATGGATGGGTTTACAGGTTTTTGTGCAGATTGTGGGCTGAAATTGAATGTTAGTAAAACAAAATTGATGGTGCTTAGCCATGGGACACTCAAGAGATGCATATTTTTTATAGATGGTGTTCCCTTGGATAGGGTTGGTTCCGTAGACTATCTTCGTGTCAGGATTTTAAACAATTTTAAATTGGGAGGATCAGATAAGTAAGAGCACTTTTATCCTGCAAAAAAGATCAGGTGCCATTCTGCGGTTGTATAAGAGTACCGACGCAAGAGCTGTATTCCCAGCCCTGAAGATTTATACAGCAAAAACACAAAATGCTGCTACCTATGGTGCTGAGGTCTGAGGCTATTGTGAAGCTCATAAAATGTGTGTGAGTAAGAATAATTTTTTCAGAGGACTACTTGTATGCCCACGCAGTACTCTTCTAGTTCCTATTCATCTTTATCTTGGTCCTAATCAGATTTTAGACACATCAGATTTAAAACCCTTGCTATATTGGATAAGATTATGGACCATCCTCGAATTTATTACTTATAGAAACACACTTCTTACTTTCTTAAAAGGACCTAATGTAGCCTGCATCCCATGGTTTAACAATGTGTCAAACTGGTTCCATATTTTGGAGTTTCTGGGAGAATCCTCAGGGATTAAGGAAAGCCCAAATGCTATCTCTGAAATCAGCTTATTGGGCTTATGTTAGGAACAATCATCTTTTTATCACAACTCATGGGCAATTGACTAATCAATTTCTTGACTGTAAGTGGTACCCCGTTATGAGCCATTCTTAGATATTATTTTTGATCCCCTTGCCAAGAGCTTATACATTTGTTTTCGCTATGGGTATTTGCCACTAATGTCTTTGACAAGTAGCTTGAGGGCAACATCTGTATCGAATATTTGCCCGGCCTGTGGTGCAGTCCCTGAGATGTTGAACATCTTTTCTTTTTTTGTACAGCCTACGTTCTTCCTCGACGTAAATGGATAATACCCATTTGCTAGAACCTGGGCACTAGACAATATGTTACTGCTTTTAGGATCTTAAAAAAGTGATACTTCTTCTGCTACAGTGCTGGCAGTTGGCAAGTTCCTTGTGACTGCATGGTATGTACGCACTCGTTTTTTAAAAGATTGTAAAAGAATTATGTTGATAACTTGTGCTAATCCTACATGTGTGGTGCACACATGCTAGTTTTGTTTGTAATCTTAATGAATCATGCTTATTAAGCATGACATTATGTACAGTCAGCAGCCCGGGCTTGGGGAATTATGGTTTTACTTTCCTTGCTTGGGTTTATCTTGGTATTTTTACTCACTATATTTATTAATTTAAATTATGTGGTATTTTTTGTTCTGTTGCTTTGATGGTTTAATGACCAAATAAAGCTTTGTATGATGGTGATGACTCCCTCTATACAGGCTGTCGTCATTACATCCAACAGTGGCATTACCTCATTTTTCTCCCAAAAAACCCTGCACCCTAAAAACACAGATAAGGTGTCCAGTAGTCCATGGCAGTCATAGGTGACTGTGGGTTAAGCAGAGCCTGCATGAATTAAGGAATGAATAACTCCTATGTTAGTAGGGATCGCCAGGATTTGGTTGAAGAACAGTATGGCCATTATGACTGTACCCAGTATTATGTTGGCAGAAATTATGTTTCATGCATACACTGGGGTCCTTGGTTTCTAGGTGCTAGATAAGCTGTCAGCACAAGGCCTGCTTACCCACTGCCCTGGTGGCAGGAAGGAATAGCTGACCAGTCTGTTCACTTGCCCAATTGAGGACAAAACAGAGAAATGTTAGGGGACAAAGGATTACTTGATGGCATACTATGTCTAGAAGATATTAGAGAAGGCTACCACCACTGTCAGATGGGGGTACAATTTGTAAGAGAGGCAAAAATATTTTCCATTTCAGCACTTTCCAGCTTGGGCACTCCCCCATCTACCCTATCATGCAGTCTCATCTCCGGCATCCCGATGTGTTTAGCAGGTCTGTAGTAGGCCTTCACCTGAGACTCAACTCTTCAAACTCTCAGCCTCACCACACGGCAGGTAGCCTGGTCATTATAAGGAGCCTTAAGCAGTGTGGTATGATGTGCATGACAGTACTAGAAAAAGTGGAAGGATCCAGCCTCTGTCAATACTGCGGCTGAGGCATCTGACTCCCTTCCAAACAATCCCTATCATACATCCAATACTCTTCATCCTCAGGCCTTACTCCAAAAGATTGGGTCTGCACTATCTCATGGGGCAGTATGCTTTGTCAGGCTGCGCTTACGTTTCCCTGGTGGACCTGTGCCATCCCCCCACCACCATTTTCTGGGGGCAGGCAGCAAGGCAGGAGCTATAATCTCTAGATGTCCTATAAGGACTTGGGCATAAAAGGATTATGCTAGAAGCTAGAGTTCTTAAAACAGGTCAAGAAGAGTTAGAGTGCAAAGAGAGCAGGCTGAATTCCACAGACAAGGATGGTTCAATATCAAAAACCTTTGGCAAGGAAGACCCTCATCTAAAATCTAAGACAATTTTTTACATGGAAAATAATGAGACTGAGAATCTGCAATCTGTGGCAGAAGGCTCAATGTATGTAGCAGCACACTAGTTCAAAGACATTTTATCTCTCCTCCAATCTCTTGCATCTACTCCTCCCCTCTATTCTTTACTTTTCACCTCACCTCTTATACAGCCTATTACCTTCTCTTGCTGGTTTGACACATCTTACACCCACCTCACTCTATATGCCCATCTCTAAGTGTGTAATTTCTCTGCAAGCCTCTTACATTTTCTCTCTCTTATTTTGCCAGTCTTACATCAGTCCCTACCCTCCATGCCTTACCCTTACCTCTCATCATTCCACCCAGCCTCTCACATTCTCTTTCTGGTCCCTGCCATACTCTTCACCTCTGTTTGTACACTACATTTCCCAATCGTGCTGTACCCTTCCTCACATCTCTTCCCCAGCTTCTAACCATATCATGTTGATTCTACCCCTCTTACTTCCATCTCTCCCCTTTCCCCAACTTTGTTGCATTCTCTTTCTGATTCTGGCATTCTTACATCCACCACTCTCTACACCTCACCATATATCTCTCCTTTCCACTTCCCTTTCTCATTGATTCTGCCCTTTTACATTCACCTCTCACCGAGGCCTCTCACTTCTCTGCTAAGGTCACCTGATAGTTCTGCATGTTTTACATCTATATCTCCCATCTATCTATATCTCTCATTCATGTACTACCCATCACCTATCATCTCTCCCTCCAGCCTCCTAACTTTTATTGCTTATCACCTTTACATCCACCTCTCCCCTTTGATGCCCAGCCTCTTACCGTGCATCTTATATCCACCTTTCTCACCCATGCTCTACATTTCTCCTCATGCATCCTGCTGTTTCTTACCTTTCTCACTGATTTCATCCCTATTACATCCACCTCTCTCCTCCCCACTATATCCTTCACATTCCATCTCTTAACAGCCTCTCACCTTCTCTAGCTGGTTCTACATTTTTAACATCTATCTCATTCCTATATTTTTTGCCCAGGCTCCTACCTGCTCTTCAAGGCCCATATCTCGTATATCCACCCCTCACCGTTCTCTCGCCTCACCACTTAAGTTCTCCTGATAGTTTACCTCACATTTCCAAGCACTGTCTTTCACCCTCAAGCTTCAACTTTTTTTACTGATACTGCCCCCTTTATACCTGCCTCTCAGCTCCATGCTATACTCTTTTGTTCCATCTCTCCCCTAGCTCTACCTTCCTTTTGCTGGCTCTGAGCCTCTATTGTCGACGTCTCCTGTATATGTGCCGCTATTCACTACAGCACCCTACCCACCTCCTACCTTGTTCTACCTCTTGTACAGGGTTTAACTCATGGCCTTGCAGCAGCTGCAGAGCCGATGGACCCCTAACACTCCAACTCATTAATATTTGTGATTTATGGGAGACTCAGGTATCCTCATCTCCACAAGCCTCTCACATTTCTGTGTGAATTCTGCCCCTCATATGTTCCTCTCTTTTGCTTTCTATATTTTTCTACGTCAGCTCTCTCCCAGACTCTGCTTTCAACATTTCTGCCCTTGAAGGCATATCTTCCTTGTCCATCTCCCTTTCTTCTAACATTTTACTCTTTCTTGCTGTTCTGTTCCTTATGTTCATCTGTCCTCTCTCTGCTGTACTCGTCACCTATCATCACCACCTTTTACCTTCTTGTGCATGTCTTACCCCTGTATATTCACCCCTCCCTCAATACTACTAAAAACATAAGGGGACACCAGACCTCCTTAGTTATCCTGAGAAAACGGAAAGTAGGGCATCATATGTGAACATGCATGATACTGCAAATTAGTGCAGTCTTTTTAGATGTGTAGAGCAAGGAGTGATATGTGCCTTGATGAGTTTTAGGTGCTGTGTATGTCTTTGAGGAATCATGTTCCTCTCTGGTGGTAATAATGGATGTGTGGCCAATTGCCCTTCACTTCACATCCCCTTCAACTCCTTCTCTATTTGCTATGTACTGCCCCAATTGTTTATTATTCTTTTATTTCCCATAAATTACTCCAATGAAAAAATACACTGCTTGCTTAAGTTCAATTAGTAATAATGTTTATGTTTAACTTTTGGTTGTATAAAAAAAAAACAATAAAATAAATTGTAAAAGAAATGCCGCTCCCTTTATTCTCTGCTCTTCTCCCTTTCCCTTTATACCAGATGAGCAGTGCCCACTGTGATGCAAGGTCAATTTTTCTTATGTTAAGAGCCTTGTAGGATACTCTACTTTCCATTCATGCAGAAACAGGGCTCACTTCATAGCTAAAGCAACTTCAAGTGCGGTAGCTAATCACTGTTATTATGCAGGTACAGTGATTAGGCTCAGGGAGGGGTGCCACCAAAGGGAGTTTGGCGGATAATGAAGGGTGATGAAAATATTTTCATTGGAACTGGCAGCTGACAGGGGGTTGGAGTGATCATGTTGCCTTTTCAGCCGATAGCTAAGGGGGCCCACTCCTTTGGGCCTTGCATCACTTCACCATGGCTGCAAAACCCAAGGGAGGGGCTGCCAACCTGGAACTCGTAACACCAATGCCTTTAAGAATGCAGTGTTCTGGTATGGGGGTCCACAGCTTTGAGCAGGGGCAGGGCCCTGGGCAGCTGCCCACACTGCCCATGCCTAGCTCCAGCCTTGAGCACCACCAGTGAAAAAAGACCCTTTGCCTCCCACGCTAGCGCCACTTATACCCACACTTCTCTGCCAAACAAATATGAATAATAGGAGTATAAGGGAGTCCTCACAGAAGAGTTGCTCCTGCCAGGCCTCCTTGACTATGGTAATGCCCCAGAAAGGAGTTGGCCTGCAAACAAGAGGAATAGGAAGCAGAACTGTGTGAAGCCCTGGAGAAACATGGCTGCAACACAGTGGCAACAGCCCAGAGAGGGTACAGACTGACAGCACAGGTCGGCCCACTACAAATGAAGGAGCAATCCCAGGAAAACTACTTTAGCTTGTAAAAGATCAACACAATGGTAGAAGCTGTCCACTAGAGGGCACTGTTGGTAAAAAGAATATACCAGCAACAAAAAAATCTGCCAACACCTTTTAGACATGGGGCCATGGTAACAGGCTAAGAGGCAAAAACTCCCATCATATTTTACCCGTAAATAGATAGGCTTTTGGCACCTATACTGCACTGCTAACTGAGAAGCACAAGAAGTGAGAAATCCCCACTCACTTCACACAGGGAGAGTGAGAGAAGACCAAACTAGAGATGTTATCCAAAGTCATATCTATACACAAATGGGCAGCCAGGTTATTTTTAAAAGAAAGCACAAGGAAACCCCTTAGTGTACCTACTGGAAAACCCAAAGATTTTGGAGTAGACGCCTCACCCACTCATTAGTGGTATACTTCATCATCTGTGCCTATTCGGACCCTGGTAGGGTAGTACCAGCAGGGCAGACTCAACCACAAAAGAGAGTTCTTCTATAAATTATCTATCTGGATAAATACGGGATCCAGTTGAACAAAACAGAGAAAGTTTAAAAAAAATATCATGGTATACCGTCAGAACTACTATTTATTAGTAAGGTACTGTGGGTTTTGAGTGTCATTTTCTCAATCACCCCTGATTCTCACGTACATGTTTCACCACTTGCAAAGAGCCCATATGGGTCTGGGGCCTTCATCAGGGCTATACATGTGTGTCCCTGCCTTTTCAGGCATGCATTCTATGCACCTTAATGAAGCATAAGCCTTTCACATGAAAATGGGTCTTTTTTTATTTGAGTGGTACACAAAACACAGTAGGACAGTGCTTAATGTGAATGTCTTGTGGAATCCCCAGTCTGTAAACCACAGGGTCCAATCTCTAGTTACCTGCCAGTGATAATTTTGTCTATCACCTGGGAAAAAATAGCATCATGCTTTTCCTTTTACTGTTGAAAACCACCTTACTCTAAACACTATTTACTGTGAGGATTGTGCTGAAAAAAGGAACAGAACTATATGCATGCATGTGAATTTTGGATCTTGTTGTGAATTTGTTTAATGAAAACAATCAAATCTTACCCTAACTTGTCCTTTTTTGGGGATCATGCGTGTATGACAGGGGGTCCTCCCCTGTTGTCACACACTTATGGCGAAAAATATATATTTGCATATAAATACTTGGTAGAGGAATGCACCCTGTCCAGATAGGAATCATAATCATAGTCAGAGTAAGTTAGTTACACACCATAAAATAACCTGTGCTTGCCCTCTGCTAACTTGGCATAGAGCAGGCTGGCTTAACTTAGGTGGCACTGTGTAAAGTATTTGTGCAACCATTTAAACAGTAAAAACACCACAAAAAATAGAGCTTAATGTAATGAACAAACCAAGACCAAATGATAAAAAAACAATAAGTAGAAGTGGAAATAAGAATCTTGAAAGAATATCTGCAAATGTGCTTTAAAAGCTTAAAGTGCAAACCAAGGCTATCTGTTTGTGCTAGATCTGGGTAAATCCAAAGTTACAGCTGACTGTGATGAAGCGTGGGCTGGCTCAGGGACCAGTCAAGTCCCACTGAAACAGTGTCTTGGGTGAAGGGGTGAGTCAACATCAAAGATTCGATGTGGAGAGCAGAGGAGGTGATGCGGAGGTGAATCATCGGTTCCGATCTGCACAGTCAGGGGTTGCGGCATCATCAAGACACACAGGGGGTCATTACAACATTGGAGGCAAAAGCTGTTGACTGCCATGCAGAAGACCGCCATTACACAGCTGCGGCAGCGGAATTCCGCAGCGGTCATTATAACCCACTGCTCGGAATCCGCCAAAATTCAGACACCCACACAAGTCCGCCACACCAAAGGTCATTGATAAACTGGCGAAAACAAAACCTCCACCGTCACGCCAACAGAAATACGCCCACACTATCAGGACACACGAATCCACGCGGCGGTCATTCAACAGCGCTATTCCATTGGCGGTACACACGGCCGCGCTCAAAATACACACACATTTACAAAACACTACCAAATTGGACAATTCGAAATACACACACCTGATACACATACACACACCACTCTCACACACCCATTACAATATAAAACACACACCCACATCACCCACAAACCCCTACGACAAAATTACCGAGAGAAGGCCAGAGAGAGACACTACAAACAACTACCAAGCATCCACAGGCACACAATACCATCACCCACATAACTTCCATGCACCTCACACAACACACCACTAAATATCACCCCACTTACCACTACGCACACCACCCCACACATCACCCACTCCACCCCATGGCACGGCAAAGACATCCCAGGTTCTCTGAGGAGGAGCTCAGGGTCATGGTGGAGGAAATCGTCGGGTAGAGCCACAGCTATTTGGATCACAGGTGCAGCACACCTCCATAGCTAGGAAGATGGAGCTTTGGTGCAGAATAGTGGAAAGGGTCAACGTAGTGGGACAGCACCCAAGAAATAGGGATGACATCAGGAAGAGGTGGAATGACCTATGGGGGAAGGTGCGTTCCGTGGTCTCAAGAAACCACATCGCGGTACAGAGGACTGGCGGCGGACCCCCACCTCCACCCCACAACTAACAACATGGGAAGAGCAAGTCTTTGCGATTCTGCATCCTGAGGGCCTCGCAGGAGTAGATGGAGGAATGGACTCTGGTAAGTCAAATCTTAACTATTACATCCCCCCCCCACTTGCATGCTATAACATACCCCCACCCTCACCCCCAGCCCCATCACTCCAACTCCTCACAAATGTCCCAACATCCCAAACCACACATCCTAACACCAAGCCCTGTATGCAACAACAAAGCATGGACACACATCACCAAAGCATGGCCACTGCACATACCCATACACCCGCCTAAACCACCATCACACAAGGACCCACACAGGAATTCAAGCACTGGGGTACACGGTCACCCACCCATTGCACACCATGGCACACACAGATGTAATAAACATCCTTTTATACCCCTGCAGGACCCCTACCCAACGTCACCGGACAGGATGGTCCACACATGTCCACACCACCAACAAAAGAGGCCCACAGTGATGACAGCAGCTCTGTCCAACTGGATCTAGATGACCAGCCCGGCCCATCTGTGACCTCCGGACAGTCGGTTCCCCTGGCACAGTCACAGGCCCCACAGAGCTTCCCCCCTCTGGAAACACCAGCACAGCACCCACCCAGCGGGCCCATACCTCTGTCCCCAGGGCACGTCAATCAGCAGTGTGTCCACCACTACAGGGAACCCAGCCTAACCCACCACCCCAACAACAACAGGGACCTGGGGGCAGTGGGCACACGGTCCAGGGGACGGAGGCCCAGGAACACAGGGGAACTGGGAGGGCTGCTGTGTGACAGGGGGAGGACAGGCCAAGGGAACCCACTCTCCACGAGGCCCTCTCCAACATCATGGGAGCCTACCACCATTCCCAGGAGACAATGGCAACGGTACTGGCCAAGTTTCAGGAGACCCAGTGCCTGCAGGAGGAACAGTATTTGGGCTTCAGGGAGGAACTCAGATCCATCAATTCCGACCTGGGCACCATCGTAGGGGTGCTGAAGGAAGTCCTCAACACCAGGAGGGACACTGTGGCACAACAAGGGGCCCCTGACACTAGCCTGGACGATGAACTGCCCACCACCTCCGCCGGCGCTAGTGGGCAGGAGGCACCGCCACAGGACCACCACACCAGCACCCCACCCCCTGTAGAGGGAGAACCACCCTGCAAACGGTCCCTGAGATCCCGGACAAAGACAGAGAACGATGCCAAGACCCCCGCCAAGAAATGAGACCACCCTGAATGTCATCCTTCTGTCCCACCTTGTCACCCTGTCCATCCTCAAACTGCCCCATCTCCACTTCCTATGCCCATTTGGGCAATGCACCTGTGAGACTAATAGACTGGACTCTGCGATGGACATTCCTCCACCATCACCTCTCACCATTTCACAACCCCCTCCAATATTGAGCACAGAAATAAACACCTTCAAAGCACAAAACAATCTGGAGTCTGTCTGTGATTTTGAAATAGTGTATTAGCAATTACAGTGACAAAATGCTCTTACAATTGTTATGTCAACATACCTATGTCACACAGCTCTAGTCCATGAGGAAACAAAGCAGATGTCACACAGTGGGACCCACATCTGTGAAATCGTAAGGGAAAGTGACAACTCAGTGACCATACACTGGGTGAAAACGACTGACAGTAGAGAGGTAGTAGTGTTAAAGTACATGTAGTAGGCATGTTTGTATTCTTACCTGTGTGTCACTGGAAGCATTGCAGGATAACCTAATTCCTGTTGTTGATGTCCTCTTCTTCTGCTTCCTTGTCTTCACTGTCCACAGGCTCCACAGTTGCCACAACACCGCCACCTGGACCATCCTCCTGCAGAAAAGGCACTTGTCGTCGCAAAGCTAAGTTGTGAAGCATACAGCAGGTCAAGATGATCTGGAACACCTTCTTTGGTGAGTAGAATAGGGATTCACCTGTCATATGGAGGCACCGGAATCTGGCCTTCAGGAGGCCGAAGGTCCGCTCTATAATCCTCCTAGTTCGCCCATGGGCCTCATTGTAGCGTTCCTCTGCCCTTGTCCTAGGATTCCTCACTGGGGTCAGTAGCCATGACAGGTTGGGGTAACCAGAGTCACCTTCAAATGGCGAGGGCAACTGTTAGACACACACTAACCTGTAGGGATATCTCCAGACCCAGACAACCATCCAGGTGCTCACCTAATAGCCACACACGGTGCCTCTGGAGTTGACCCATCACATAAGGGATGCTGCTATTCCGCAGGATGTAAGCGTCATGCACTGAGCCTGGGAATTTTGTATTAACATTGGAGATGTACTGGTCTGCCAAACACACCATCTGCACATTCATGGAATGAAAACTCTTCCGGTTTCTTTGCACCTGTTCACTCCTGCGGGGGGTACCAAAGCCACATGTGTCCCATCAATGGCACCTATGATGTTGGGGATATGTCCCAGGGCATAGAAGTCACCTTTCACTGTAGGCAAATCTTCCACCTGAGGGAAAACAATGTATCTCCGCATGTGTTTCAGCAGGGCAGACAACACTCTGGACAACACGTTGGAAAACATAGGATGGGACATCCCTGATGCTATGGCCACTGTTGTTTTAAATGACCCACTTGCAAGGAAATGGAGTACTGACAGCACCTGCACTAGAGGGGGGATTCCTGTGGGATGGCGGATAGCTGACATCAGGTCTGGCTTCAGCTGGGCACACAGTTCCAGGATTGTGGCACGATCAAGCCTGTAGGTGATGATCACATGTATTTCCTTCATTGTCGACAGGTCCACCAGCGGTCTGTACACTGGAGGATGCCACCATCTCCTCACATGTCCCAGCGGACGGTGCCTATGAAGGACAACAGCGAGCACAGAGTCAACCAACTCAGAGGTACGTACCCACAGCTTACACAGAACACGAATCATAAACCAAAATGTGGTCTGTATGAGTGTTGAGGCAAGGCCTAGGTATGTGTGACACAGTTAAAAATTAAGCCATGTGGGCCCCTGAAATGGCAGCTGCCTGACCTGTAAAGTGGGACAATGGGATGTGAGGTAACTGCGCTGGCGTTGTACATCGTCGCGGTAGGCGGTCGAAGACCGCGGCGCAATTCTGCATTGGTTAACATTGGACCCTAAGGGTCCCAGGAGCCAATGACGATGTACGCCGGCGGTGACGGTACGCACCGCCGTGGACGTGACCGCCATTTTCTATCTGTTCAATCACTCGATACCTGATCTTCGACAGGAGAGGACCTACACTGCAAGTGCTGCTGTGACCTCGGTCTGGAAGAAACAATGGCTTGTGCGTCTGGGGAAAGGGCCCCTGCCTTCACATCGGAGGATTTGGAGAAACTCGTGGATGGGGTCCTCCCCCAGTAAACGCTACTCTACAGTCCTCCAGACAAACAGGTAAGTACACTGGGAGCATGCTGTATGGGCTATGCCTGTGTGGAGTGGGGTGGATGAAAGATGGGGGGGAGATTGAGGCGTGCATGAAACGACGGTGCGTGCATGTGCCACATGGCAAGGGTAGGGATGGGGGCCAATGACTGTGACGGTGCAGTTGGTAATAACTTTTCTTTTTACCCTGTACAATTCATGTTAGTCAGCGCCCACCAGAAGAAGGATATTTGGAGTGCCATCGCCAAGGACGTCCGGACCCAGGGGGTCTACCACAGACGGAGCACCCACTGCCGTAAGAGATGGGAGGACATTCGCCGCTGGAGCAAGAAGACGGTGAAGGCCCAGCTGGGGATGGCCTCCCAATGTGGGAGGGGTGCCCGTCGCACCATGACCACCCTGATGTTCAGGATCCTGGCGGTGGCGTACCCAGAGTTGGATGGGCGCTTGAGGGCATCACAGCAGCCACAAGGGGGTGAGTACACTCTCATTCTGCTGATTTTGCGTGCAGTGGAGGTGTCTGGGTGGGGAGGTGGGCTGTGGGTTTCCCTAGGCCAGGGCGAGTGTGCTAGTTAGGTGCCCTTCTTCTGGCAGACCCTGTGACACCCCACCCCACCTGTGTACAGTGCCAAGTACACCTAGTCAGGCTCCTGTGACATCCATGTGTGCAGATGTCGGCCATAGCCTTGTAGGCCATGTCCCAGGGATTGAACAGTAGACCCCAAGTGCGCGGCGTAGTGCAGGGGGCTTCTGTGTCTGTTGTGTCAGCCAATGGTAGCGGTAATGCATGCACTCAACATGTCTTTCTTCTGTCGTTCCCCCCCTGTTTGTGGTCTCCCTGTTCTTGTGTGCATTAGCATCATCAGTCGGAGGAGCAGTGGCACCGGAGCAGGATGGAGCTGCATCCCACATGGCCCTGGAGGGAGAGACTACGGACTCGGAATTCAGCAGTGGGACGGAGGGCGAGGGGAGCTCCACGGCGGGGACAGGAGCTGACACCAGTGATACGGACTCGTCCTCTGATGGGAGCTCCCTTGTGGTGGCGGCCACATCTGTGCCCCCCACTTCTACAGGTACAGCTGCCACCCTCCCTACCAGCACCGCCCTCCCAGCAGCCCCTCAGCCTTTGCCCCGAGCCCGCTCACCCAAGAGGGTGGGCATCACCTTCACCCCAGGCACCTCAGCCCCTGTCCCAGTCACCCCTGCTGCCCTCAGTGAGGAGGCCATTGACCTCCTCAGGTCCCTCACTGTTGGGCAGTCTACCATTTTGAATGCCATCCAGGGTGTAGAAAGGCAGTTGCAACAAATAAATGCATTCCTGGAGGGCATTCATTCTGATCAGGTGGCCCTTCAGCGAGCTTTTCAGACCCTGGCCTCAGCACTGATGGCAGCTACTGTCCCTGTCTCTAGCCTCCCCCCTCCAACTTCCTCCACCCAGACCCAATCCCCTCTACCTCAGCCTTTCCCAAGCACACCTTCAGACCAGCATGCACACACGTCAACACACAAGGGAAGCTCAGGCAAACATAAGAACCACACATCCCACAGGCACTCACGCAAGCATCAGCAGACACACCAACATCCACTGCCTCCACTGTTTCCCCCTCCTCCTCGTCTCCCTCCTCCCTCCCAGTCTCATCTCCACTCACACCTGCATGCACTACATCTACAGCCACTACTTCCATCACCAGCACACACACCACCACACCCCGCTCACGTGCAGTCACCCCCCCACTACCATTCACACGTCCCCTGTGTCCTCTCCCAGTGTGTCTGTGACGCCACCTCCCAAGATACACAAACGCAGGCACACACCCACCCAACAGCCATCCACCTCACAACAGCCTCTAGCGCATGCACCTTCACCCAAAGTCACCAGACGAACACCTCCTACAACCACAACCTCTTCCTCCACTCCCAAACCCCCTCCAGCTACCCGTCCCAGTGTTCCCAAGAAACTTTTCCTGTCCAACCTTGACCTTTTTCCCTCACCTCCCCCACTCCATCAGTCTCCTAGGGCCCGACTCTCCAGGTCCCAACCTAGCACCTCAGCCACAACATCTCCGGGACCAGTGGTGCCTTTAGTCACCGGAATCTGGAGTGCAACGGGCAGTAGGGCAGCCAGTGTGGCACGTAGCCACATCATGGACAGTCCCCCACCTGTCAAGCATCAAAAGTTGGCCAGTGCCCGGCGGGAGAGGGGGAAGACTCCAGCCACCAAAGCCGCTCCCAGGGGTACAGGTGGGAGTGTCGAGTCAGCTGCGACACCTTCCAAGGTGGGGTAGGGCACCAAGAAACTCAGCAAGTCTGGGAAGTGCAGCACGGCGGAGAAGACCGCCATCATACCTGCTGGCCAGGAGGCCACCGCCATCATCCCCGCTGCCCAGGAGGCCACTGCCATCATCCCTGCTGCCCAGGAGGCCACTGCCATCATCCCCGCTGCCCAGGAGGCCACCGCCAGCACCGGCCCAGCTGCCCAGGACAGGACTGCCAGCACCAGCCTTGCTGCCCAGGAGGCCAGCACCAGCCCAGCTGCCCAGGACAGGACCGCCAGCATCAGCCCAGCTGCCCAGGACAGGACCACCAGCACCAGCCCCGCTGGGCCATAAAGGACCACCAGCACCAGGCCGCTGGGCCATAAAGGACGGCCAGCACCAGCCCCACTGGGCCATAAAGGACCGCCAGCACCAGCCCAGCTGCCCAGGACAGGACCGCCAGCACCAGCCCAGCTGCACAGGACAGGACCGCCAGCACCAGCCCCGCTGGGCCATAAAGGACCGCCAGCACCCGCCCCGCTGGGCCAGACAGGACCGCCAGCAGCTGAGTTACTGCCAAGGACCCCGCCGCCACAAGCACTGCTGAACAGGACACTGCCGCCACAAGCACTGCTGAACAGTACACTGCCGCCACAAGCACCGCTGCCAAGGACACCGCCACAACAAGCACCGCTGCCAAGGACACCGCCACAGCAAGCACCGCTGGCCCATGAGCGCCAAGGGCACTGACGCTACTGAGTCCGTCACGAGCAGGATGAAGCACTCTGGGAACAAGGCCCCCTCCAGAACCAGTGGAGAGATACATCCACTACCTCAGTCCTTGGCAGGATGAAGCACTCTGAGCACAAGGCCCCCTCCAGAACCAGTGGAGTAAGGCATCCACTACCTCAGTCCTTGGCAGGATGAAGCACTCTGGGCACAAAGCCCCCTCCAGAACCAGTGGAGAGATACATCCATTACCTCAGTCCTTGGCAGGATGAAGCACTCTGGGCACAATGCCCCCTCCAGAACCAGTGGAGATTTACATCCACTACCTCAGTCCTTGTCAGGATGAAGCACTCTGGGCACAAGGCCCCCTCCAGAACCAGTGGAGTAAGGCATCCACTACCTCAGTACTTGTCAGGATGAAGCACTCTTGGCACAAAGCCCCCTCCAGAACCAGTGGAGAGATACATCCACTACCTCTGTCCTTGACAGGATGAAGCACTCTGGGCACAATGCCCCCTCCAGAACCAGTGGAGATTTACATCCACTACCTCAGTCCTTGGCAAGATGAAGCACTCTGGGCACAAGGCCCCCTCCAGAACCAGTGGAGACTGTTATCCACTTGAGAGACTGTGGCTTTTCACTCCCCAGGATGGAACAGTGGGCAACCCACCCACTGTAGAGACTTGAGAGACTGTGGCTTTGCACTCCCCATGATTGAACAGTGGGCAACCCACCCACTGTAGAGACTTGAGAGACTGTGGCTTTGCACTCCCCAGGATGGAACAGTGGGCAACCCACCCACTGTAGAGACTTGAGAGATTGTGGCTTTGCACTCCCCAGGATTGAACAGTGGGCATGTGGCCCCCTCGTGGATTTGGCAATGTGCACTCAACCGGCTGAGGTGCCCCCCTTTCCCTCCCCCCTGAGGTGCCTGTTGTATTGCTATCTGATGTCCCTGCAGTGTTCTCTCCGTCATTTTCGGGGATTGAGTGTGGGCCTCGCCCATGCCGTGTGGGCCCAGTGTTCCACAGACTTCAATGGAGCACTACCTGGACTACTATTCTTGGTGTATATATTTGTTTATAGTGTATATTTATTTTTGCGTACTGGATTTTAATATATTACAATGGTTACACTCATTTCCTTTTGTCTTTGCATTCTTCCGGGGGGTTTGGGGGTGTAACTGTAATGTATCATGCTGTATTAGTGTGTGTGTTGTGGTGGGTGAGGGTGGGGGTTGGGGTGTTGCGTGTATGTGTCCCTGTTTTTTCCCTCCCCCTCTCCTGTGTCGTAGGTGCAGTACTCACCGTGGTCTTCGCCGCCGGCGTCCGCGATCCTGGTAGAGGAGCAAGAAGATAAGGGCTGGCAGGATCTGGAGCTCGGGTTCCATGGCGTCAGGATTCCTCGTGGGGTGTGTAGAGGTGAGCGTTTTCCCTTGGAAGTCCTGTTTCCGCCGTGTTTATGTTCATGGTGAATCCGCCCCGGAAAAGGTGGCGGATTGGTAGGTTGTGATACTGTGGGCGGTGTATTGTCCTCCGCCTGTCTGTTGGCGGTGACCACCGTGCTGTTTGTTTGTACCGCCGTGACGGTCGGAGTGTTAAAGTGGCTGTCTTTGTTGGCGGTTTCCGCCACGGTTGTAATTCCAATTTTTTTACCGCCGGCCTGTTGGCAGTCTTACCGCTGCTTTAACACGGACCGCCAGGGTTGTAATGACCACCACAGTCATCGATTCTCAAACCGTGTTGCGGCATCAGACTTCCTTTGAGAAGGCGATGTATCATCATGCCGTGCAACCAGGTGATGGGAATGTAAGGCATCAAGGCTGTATGTGATCTACCACGTAGTTAGTGCTACAAAGTCTTAGTCGTTGGCGGCAGCAATGATGTATCAGCACCAGGAGCAATACAGCAGTTCTGGTTAGCATAAAGGTGGCAAGGCATCAACTTCAAGAGTTGCAGCACAGAAGAACCCACTTCCAAGGGCCCAGGACTGGATTGTCATCACTTGGCAGGACAGGACTCAAAGGGGGCAGAGCCAAGGTGCTGTTGGAGAGTTGCAGGCAGTATTTGATGTCCCTGAGACTGCAGAACAGGAGGCAAGCAAGCCCTTGGAGTCACTTGGGCTCTGGGGATGATGTGGGTCCGGTCCTTCTCACTACTAGGCAAGGAGAACAGCAGGAGTCTTTGCAGTACCAGCAGACATCCAGGAGAATGGCAGTCCCTTCAGCAGCACAAAATTCTTTCTCCCTAGTAGAATGGCCTAAGGTCCAGAAGTGTACTGATTTGGTAGGGTCAGAAATCCAGATCTTATACTCAGTGATGCATTTGAAGTTGATGTGACTCCAAAGAGGAGCATTGAAATGCACACAGGTCCTCCTTTTCCTGACCTGGCTCTAGACACACTACAGGGGTGTGTGCAGCCCTTTCTTAGGGGGTAGGTGTTGTGTATTGGTTCTTCCGTGCTCTTCTGGTTCCTCGTGCTGTGGAACCGACGAGCAGAGAACCTCAGAATGATAGAATGTTGGAGGGGTTTTTTGTAATGCGGGCAGTTGGTGCCGGGGATCTGTGGAAGGAGGACGGAAGTAAGGAACTGTCTTAATTGTTGGAACCTAATAAAATAAACTACTTACCTGGAATCGTGTGGACCGCAATTCCTTTCAGTGGCGACGAGGGTTACCTTCCTATTGACACCACAAGTAGGAACGACACTGCAAGCAAGAATCAGGAACCATCCTGTTTCCTTTTTCTGACCCATCGGTGCCAGCGTCAACTCTTTACCACCGTCGTGGGACGTTACTTCTTGGTTTGGTAACGTCTTGTTTTTTTTTGTTTTTTTACCTTTCCGGACATGACCGCAGCCGTTGGAGCGGAGCGTGCTCGCATCTTACGAGCGTCTCCTTGGCAACGGCACGCTAAGGAAGCTGATGCCGCTCCTACTATCGTCTCCTAGGAGACGGAGACTCTAGTTCCTTATGCTTATCCTCGAGCATCTCTTTGAACACGCGGAGACGCTTTCCGACAGCTTCTTCTTCCATGTTGGCATCCTTTGGGAGTTTACATTATATCGCTGAAGCCCGCCTCTTGTCACGTGAGTACTGCGTTGTGCCTGACGCGTCGAGCGCTTTCTTGCTACGGTCATCTTGAGTGTATGGAACTGCGTGTCACGGTGACACGCACACCAGCAGCGGCCATTTTCAGTGTATCTTACGGCGAGCGCACAGTATCCAGAGCGCTTGATCACGTTATTTTAAATTTAATATTAGCGTGTTACGGTGACATGCACACCTTCATCTCACATTAACCTGGTTTATGTTGCAAAGTTGCATTTATCTTCAATTCTACCAGCAAAAGTCTTGCGTATCACGGTGATACACACACCCTTCCAATCTTATTTTGGCACATCTCGGCTGCCATTTTTGATGTATAAGTACACTTGGTAATTTTTCTCAGCTCCAGACAATGTTACCTTAACAACATTATTACTTTATTTGATTTTGTTTCCGCATGTATCACATTGTAAGTACCTTTTAATACTGAAAGGAATTGCGGTCCACACGATTCCAGGTAAGTAGTTTATTTTATTAGGTTCCAACAATTAAGACAGCTCCTTACTTCCGTCCTCCTTCCACAGATCCCCGGCACCAACTGCCCACATTACACAAATCCCCTCCAACATTCTATCATTCTGAGGTTCTCCGCTCGTCAGTTCCACAGCACGAGGAACCAGAAGAGCACGGAATAACCAATACCCAACACATCTTTTCCCTTACAACGATTTTAACAAACAATAAAAAAAAATTAAAACAATTACAGGAATAATTCATTAATACACAAACAGTGATAAAACAATTGTTCATCATATGCATTAATATTGCTATATTCCAACAAGAACACTAGCATGTGTAATCATCAAATGTCTGAGGTGGTTTGACAGTTCTGGATGAACGTCTGTAAGGATGTACAGGTGAATTGATTGCCTTAGAAGAATGACAACCTGAATGCATAACGTAATCATCAAATTTCTTAGGTGGTTTGACAGTTCTCTTAGGTTGTTTGACAGTTCTAGTAGTATTGGGAGACTGAAATCCAAGACGTTCAACACGCTCTCTACCATCCACACCCCTGACATTCTCCACCCTTACGGACTTAGTTAGGGATATCTTATCTTTATTCCACCACTTGCCATCATCAAGTCTAACAGCACTGTCACCCACTTGAACTATTTTCTTACCGCTGCAGAATTTGGACAGACCCGTAGATCTCGGACACTTCACCCTCACTACATCACCTACCTTCCAATCAAACTTGCGGCGGTGAGTTACTTGTGAACTCTGCACATACTTTTGTTGCGCTACCCAACGTTTCTCCATCACACCATCAACCTTGTACCATGGCACACAAAAATGACCCATCCATTCTCTGGTTAATTTTGAGGATGGAACACGTCCCTGTAATAAAACAAAATGTGATACCTGTGTATCTGAATTGTTGGTAGTGCGCACGGCCCACAACAATTTATCCAATTCACTTTTACAGTGCAAACCGCTCAACAGTATTTGTGGGTAGCCCTAATGCTATTCTATGAAAGAAGCAGGCCTCACAGCAGTGTAAAATGAATTTAGGAGTTTTACAATATCAGGACATATAGAACAAAAATGTTCATGTACTGCCTTTTACTTACATAGGACCCTGCCCTGTGGGCTACCTATGGTCTACCTTAGGGGTGACTTATATGTAGAAAAAAGAGTTTAAGGCTTGGCAATTACTTTTAAATGGCAAGTCTCAGTGGCAGTGAAACTGCACACACAGGCCTTGCAGGGGCAGGCCTGAGACATGGTTAAGGGCCACGTATGTGGGTGGCACAACCTATGCTGCAGGCCCACTAGTAGTATTTAATTTACAGGCCCTGGGCACATGTAGTGCACTTTGCTTGGGACTTACAAGTAAATTAAGTATGCCAATTGAGTATGAGCCAATGTCACCATGTTTTAGGGAGAGAGCATATGCACTTTAGCACTGATTAGCAGTGGTAAAGTGTGCAGAGTCCTAAAGCCAGCTAAAATGAGGCCAGAAAAAGAGAAGGAGGAAGGCAAAAAGTGACCTTGCAGAAAGGCCATTTCCAACACCCACCATCCAGCAAGATCCTGTAGGTCACCAAGGGGAGACAGTGTCCTCTCCACTGGGCTCTGAGTTAGCATCCTCGAATGCCCAATCCACCTCAGTTGGGAGACACTCAGGGGCTAGTTTTGCAGTCCCCTTACCCTTCCTTGACGTGGCAGCTGTCTGTGCCATTCTTCCAGGCTTCAGACCTTCTTGACTCCCTCTCTAGGTTGCCATGGATCTGGTGGTAGCAGAAGCCCACTCAGGTACCCCTTACATTTCCATGTGTGACATGAACTCTACTTCCTTCCATTATGGCAGGCTGGATAGGACCTGATTAGTTCCTCAGACCCGACTGATACCAATGAAAGGGGACCCCGCCCTGACAGATTCACATTTGCGCAATAAAGAAAGGTGAGCAGACTCTGCAATTGATTGGAGGTTCTGTTGAATATGAGGTGCAAATGTCTGTCCTGAAGAAGCTATCACAACGGTAAGGGACTACATCAGAGCCTTAGTCCTAGCATTTGTCCTATGGCAAACTAGGAGAAAGTATAACCCATGGAAGTCACCTTTTTGGATAGTCAGCACGCTAGGGAAGGTGAATATTGTTTTTTTTCTGCTTGAACCAGTGGGAGTGACACAGATGGTACACTTGTCCCCTAGGTGTAACACAGGGTTAATTGCCTTGACCTTGGGGTGTGACACAGATGGTACGCTTGTCCCCTGGGTGTGACACAGGGCCGATTGCCTGGATCACTGTGTGTGACACAGATGGTACCCTTGTTCCCTGGGGGTAATACAGGGTTGAGGCCTCACCGCTTGGACTGCTGGGCATTACACAGATGATACGCACAGGCCCTAAGAGTGATAGAGAGCTGGCATCTCAATTTTGTGAGGCCTCTATCACTTGGACCACTAGGCGTGACACCGATGGTACGCAAAGGCTCTGGGAGTAATATAGGACCAGCACCTCAATCTTATTTTTAGTCTAAAAGAACTTCTCAGTGCTACCGGTTTCTTGATATTGTTAGTATCTGAAAGAAGTGACAGGGATTGTTTGCTTGATATACTGGGTGTGCCACGGATGGCACACATGACCCCTGGGTGTGGCATAGGGTGTGATTTGGACATTAGGGAAGAAAAAGATTGGGACCTAGGAGATTAGGCGTAGCTTGTGTTCTTGTGTCAAGAAGGGCCCATGGTTATTGCGTCATTCCTCTTGTTCTATGCATAAATTGTTGTTATCTGTGTCCTGGAGTTGATCAGGCTCACTTAATCTCATGTATCGTGCAGAGCTTCCCCTGGCTAGAGAATAGCATGCACTTGGAGTGGGCTAAGGTATTTTTGACAATGGCAACACTTTTTGTGCTTTGTCAGTTTTATTTGTTCTAGTCAAAACATGATGTCATTTTGATATTTTGGCACTGGTAAACTAATATTTGTCATGAGTATTGTGTTTCGTCGATAACTCAATTTACAGTATGAAGGCATTGTTAATTCTCACAAAATTGCTATTTGATTCCAGAGTAAGGCTTGCTATTTTGATTCCAAATTTCATGAAGTTTGAATTAACAACTAAACTTTCTTCTAGGTTGTGACTTTTCATACGCTTTGTTATTTGTGTCTGTTTAATGTTTATGTTGAAGCATCTGTATTTAACCCTTTAGCTGCTGGGCCTTCCCCCGTCCCCCAGTGCTGAGCCCTTTTTAGGTTATTTGGGGTAGTTTGCACTTAGGCTTTCATAACCTTTTCATAACTTTTTGTCCATGTAGGAAGTTGGCTCTGTATGTGCTATTTCAAAGTAAGGAATAGCATGCACAGAGTCCAAGGGTTCCCCTTAGAGGTAAAATAGTGGTAAAAATAGATAATACTAATGCTCTATTTTGTGGTAGTGTGGTCGAGCAGTAGGCTTATCCAAGGAGTAGTGTTAAGCATTTGTTGTACATACACATAGACAATAAATGAGGTACACACACTCAGAGACAAATCCAGCCAATAGGTTTTTGTATAGAAAAATATCTTTTCTTAGTTTATTTTAAGAACCACAGGTTCAAATTCCACATGTAATATCTCATTCGAAAGGTATTGCAGGTAAGTACTTTAGGAACTTCAAATCATCAAAATTGCATGTATACTTTTCAAGTTATTCACAAATAGCTGTTTTAAAAGTGGACACAGTGCAATTTTCACAGTTCCTAGGGGAGGTAAGTATTTGTTAGTTTTACCAGGTAAGTAAGACACTTACAGGGTTCAGTTCTTGGTCCAAGGTAGCCCACCGTTGGGGGTTCAGAGCAACCCCAAAGTCACCACACCAGCAGCTCAGGGCCGGTCAGGTGCAGAGTTCAAAGTGGTGCCCAAAACACATAGGCTAGAATGGAGAGAAGGGGGTGCCCCGGTTCCGGTCTGCTTGCAGGTAAGTACCCGCGTCTTCGGAGGGCAGACCAGGGGGGTTTTGTAGGGCACCGGGGGGGACACAAGTCCACACAGAAATTTCACCCTCAGCGGCGCGGGGGCGGCCGGGTGCAGTGTAGAAACAAGCGTCGGGTTTTCAATGTTAGTCTATGAGAGATCTCGGGATCTCTTCAGCGCTGCAGGCAGGCAAGGGGGGGATTCCTCGGGGAAACCTCCACTTGGGCAAGGGAGAGGGACTCCTGGGGGTCACTTCTCCAGTGAAAGTCCGGTCCTTCAGGTCCTGGGGGCTGCGGGTGCAGGGTCTCTCCCAGGCGTCGGGACTTGGGATTCCAAGAGTCGCGGTCAGGGGAAGCCTCGGGATTCCCTCTGCAGGCGGCGCTGTGGGGGCTCAGGGGGGACAGGTTTTGGTACTCACAGTATCAGAGTAGTCCTGGGGTCCCTCCTGAGGTGTTGGATCGCCACCAGCCGAGTCGGGGTCGCCGGGTGCAGTGTTGCAAGTCTCACGCTTCTTGCGGGGAGCTTGCAGGGTTCTTTAAAGCTGCTGGAAACAAAGTTGCAGCTTTTCTTGGAGCAGGTCCGCTGTCCTCGGGAGTTTCTTGTCTTTTCGAAGCAGGGGCAGTCCTCAGAGGATGTCGAGGTCGCTGGTCCCTTCGGAAGGCGTCGCTGGAGCAGGATCTTTGGAAGGCAGGAGACAGGCCGGTGAGTTTCTGGAGCCAAGGCAGTTGTCGTCTTCTGGTCTTCCGCTGCAGGGGTTTTCAGCTGGGCAGTCCTTCTTCTTGTTGCAGGAATCTAATTTTCTAGGGTTCAGGGTAGCCCTTAAATACTAAATTTAAGGGCGTGTTTAGGTCTGGGGGGTTAGTAGCCAATGGCTACTAGCCCTGAGGGTGGGTACACCCTCTTTGTGCCTCCTCCCAAGGGGAGGGGGTCACAATCCTAACCCTATTGGGGGAATCCTCCATCTGCAAGATGGAGGATTTCTAAAAGTTAGAGTCACCTCAGCTCAGGACACCTTAGGGGCTGTCCTGACTGGCCAGTGACTCCTCCTTGTTATTCTCATTATTTTCTCCGGCCTTGCCGCCAAAAGTGGGGCCTGGCCGGAGGGGGCGGGCAACTCCACTAGCTGGAGTGTCCTGCTGGGTTGGCACAAAGGAGGTGAGCCTTTGAGGCTCACCGCCAGGTGTGACAATTCCTGCCTGGGAGAGGTGTTAGCATCTCCACCCAGTGCAGGCTTTGTTACTGGCCTCAGAGTGACAAAGGCACTCTCCCCATGGGGCCAGCAACATGTCTCGGTTTGTGGCAGGCTGCTAAAACTAGTCAGCCTACACAGATAGTCGGTTAAGTTTCAGGGGGCACCTCTAAGGTGCCCTCTGGGGTGTATTTTACAATAAAATGTACACTGGCATCAGTGTGCATTTATTGTGCTGAGAAGTTTGATACCAAACTTCCCAGTTTTCAGTGTAGCCATTATGGTGCTGTGGAGTTCGTGTTTGACAGACTCCCAGACCATATACTCTTATGGCTACCCTGCACTTACAATGCCTAAGGTTTTGTTTAGACACTGTAGGGGTACCATGCTCATGCACTGGTACCCTCACCTATGGTATAGTGCACCCTGCCTTAGGGCTGTAAGGCCTGCTAGAGGGGTGTCTTATCTATACTGCATAGGCAGTGAGAGGCTGGCATGGCACCCTGAGGGGAGTGCCATGTCGACTTACTCGTTTTGTCCTCACTAGCACACACAAGCTGGTAGGCAGTGTGTCTGTGCTGAGTGAGAGGTCTCCAGGGTGGCATAAGACATGCTGCAGCCCTTAGAGACCTTCCTTGGCATCAGGGCCCTTGGTACTAGAAGTACCAGTTACAAGGGACTTATCTGGATGCCAGGGTCTGCCAATTGTGGATACAAAAGTACAGGTTAGGGAAAGAACACTGGTGCTGGGGCCTGGTTAGCAGGCCTCAGCACACTTTCAATTGTAAACATAGCATCAGCAAAGGCAAAAAGTCAGGGGGCAACCATGCCAAGGAGGCATTTCCTTACACAACCCCCCCCCAAACGAAAGAGGATGAGACTAACCTTTCCCAAGAGAGTCTTCATTTTCTAAGTGGAAGAACCTGGAAAGGCCATCTGCATTGGCATGGGCAGTCCCAGGTCTGTGTTCCACTATAAAGTCCATTCCCTGTAGGGAGATGGACCACCTCAACAGTTTAGGATTTTCACCTTTCATTTGCATCAGCCATTTGAGAGGTCTGTGGTCAGTTTGAACTAGGAAGTGAGTCCCAAAGAGGTATGGTCTCAGCTTCTTCAGGGACCAAACCACAGCAAAGGCCTCCCTCTCAATGGCACTCCAACGCTGCTCCCTGGGGAGTAACCTCCTGCTAATGAAAGCAACAGGCTGGTCAAGGCCATCATCATTTGTTTGGGACAAAACTGCCCCTATCCCATGTTCAGAGGCATCAGTCTGCACAATGAACTGCTTAGAATAATCTGGAGCTTTGAGAACTGGTGCTGAGCACATTGCCTGTTTCAGGGTGTCAAAGGCCTGTTGGCAGTCCACAGTCCAGTTCACTTTCTTGGGCATTTTCTTGGAGGTGAGCTCAGTGAGGGCTGTCACAATGGATCCATATCCCTTCACAAACCTCCTGTAGTACCCAGTCAAGCCAAGGAATGCCCTGACTTGAGTCTGGGTTTTTGGAGCTACCCAGTCCAGAATAGTCTGGATCTTGGGTTGGAGTGGCTGAACTTGGCCTCCACCTACAAGGTGTCCCAAGTAAACCACAGTTCCCTGCCCTATCTGGCATTTGGATGCCTTGATAGAGAGGCCTGCAGATTGCAGAGCCTTCAAAACCTTCCTCAGGTGGACCAGGTGATCCTGCCAGGTGGAGCTAAAGACAGCAATATCATCAAGATAAGCTGTGCTAAAGGACTCCAAGCCAGCAAGGACTTGATTCACCAACCTTTGGAAGGTGGCAGGGGCATTCTTTAAACCAAAGGGCATAACAGTAAACTGATAATGCCCATCAGGTGTGGAGAATGCTGTCTTTTCTTTTGCTCCAGGTGCCATTTTTATTTGCCAGTACCCTGCTGTCAAGTCAAAGGTACTTAGAAATTTGGCAGCACCTAATTTATCAATGAGCTCATCAGCTCTTGGAATTGGATGAGCATCTGTCTTGGTGACAGAATTGAGCCCTCTGTAGTCCACACAAAACCTCATCTCTTTCTTTCCATCTGTGGTGTGAGGTTTGGGGACTAAGACCACTGGGCTAGCCCAGGGGCTGTCAGAGCGCTCAATGACTCCCAATTCCAGCATCTTGTGGACTTCCACCTTGATGCTTTCCTTAACATGGTCAGACTGTCTAAAGATTTTGTTCTTGACAGGCATGCTGTCTCCTGTGTCCACATCATGGGTACACAGGTGTGTCTGACCAGGGGTTAAGGAGAAGAGTTCAGGAAACTGTTGTAGGACTCTCCTACAATCAGCTTGCTGTTGGCCAGAGAGGGTGTCTGAGTAGATCACTCCATCTACTGTACCATCTTTTGGGTCTGATGACAGAAGATCAGGGAGAGGTTCACTCTCTGCCTCCTGATCCTCATCTGTTACCATCAACAGATTGACATCAGCCCTGTCGTGGAAGAGCTTAAGGCGGTTTACATGGATCACCCTTTTGGGGCTCCTGCTTGTGCCCAGGTCCACCAAGTAGGTGACCTGACTCTTCCTCTCTAGTACTGGGTAAGGGCCACTCCATTTGTCCTGGAGTGCCCTGGGAGCCACAGGCTCCAGAACCCAGACTTTCTGCCCTGGTTGGAACTCAACCAGTGCAGCCTTTTGGTCATACCAAAACTTCTGGAGCTGTTGGCTGGCCTCAAGGTTTTTGGTTGCCTTTTCCATGTACTCTGCCATTCTAGAGCGAAGGCCAAGTACATAGTCCACTATGTCCTGTTTAGGCTCATGGAGAGGTCTCTCCCAGCCTTCTTTAACAAGGGCAAGTGGTCCCCTTACAGGATGACCAAACAGAAGTTCAAAGGGTGAGAACCCTACTCCCTTCTGTGGTACCTCCCTGTAAGCGAAAAGCAGACATGGCAGGAGGACATCCCATCTCCTTTTGAGTTTTTCTGGGAGCCCCATGATCATGCCTTTTAATGTCTTGTTGAATCTCTCAACTAAGCCATTAGTTTGTGGATGGTAAGGTGTAGTGAATTTATAAGTCACTCCACACTCATTCCACATGTGCTTTAGGTATGCTGACATGAAGTTGGTACCTCTGTCAGACACCACCTCCTTAGGGAAACCCACTCTGGTAAAGATACCAATGAGGGCCTTGGCTACTGCAGGGGCAGTAGTTGACCTAAGGGGAATAGCTTCAGGATACCTGGTAGCATGATCCACTACTACCAGGATATACATATTTCCTGAGGCTGTGGGAGGTTCCAGTGGACCAACTATGTCCACACCCACTCTTTCAAAGGGAACCCCCACCACTGGAAGTGGAATGAGGGGGGCCTTTGGATGCCCACCTGTCTTACCACTGGCTTGACAGGTGGGGCAGGAGAGGCAAAACTCCTTAACCATGTTGGACATATTGGGCCAGTAGAAGTGGTTGACTAACCTCTCCCACGTCTTGGTTTGTCCCAAATGTCCAGCAAGGGGAATGTCATGGGCCAATGTTAGGATGAACTCTCTGAACAGCTGAGGCACTACCACTCTCCTAGTGGCACCAGGTTTGGGGTCTCTGGCCTCAGTGTACAGGAGTCCATCTTCCCAATAGACCCTATGTGTTCCATTTTTCTTGCCCTTGGACTCTTCAGCAGCTTGCTGCCTAAGGCCTTCAAGAGAGGGACAGGTTTCTTGTCCCTTACACAGCTCCTCCCTTGAGGGTCCCCCTGGGCCTAAGAGCTCAACCTGATAAGGTTCAAGCCCCAAAGGCTCAGTTCCCTCAGAGGGCAGAACTTCTTCCTGAGAAGAGAGGTTCCCTTTCTTTTGCTGTGTTGCAGTTGGTTTCCCAACTGACTTTCCTGTTCTCTTGGTAGGCTGGGCCATTTTTCCAGACTCCAGCTCTACTTTTTCACCCTGTGCCTTGCATTGTGCTCTTGTTTTCACACACACCAGTTCAGGGATACCCAGCATTGCTGCATGGGTTTTTAGCTCTACCTCAGCCCATGCTGAGGACTCCAGGTCATTTCCAAGCAGACAGTCCACTGGGATATTTGAGGAGACCACCACCTGTTTCAGGCCATTGACCCCTCCCCATTCTAAAGTAACCATTGCCATGGGATGTACTTTTCTCTGATTGTCAGCGTTGGTGACTGTGTAAGTTTTTCCAGTCAGGTATTGGCCAGGGGAAACCAGTTTCTCTGTCACCATGGTGACACTGGCACCTGTATCCCTCAGGCCCTCTATTCTAGTCCCATTAATTAAGAGTTGCTGTCTGTATTTTTGCATGTTAGGCGGCCAGACAGCTAGTGTGGCTAAATCCACCCCACCCTCAGAAACTAGAGTAGCTTCAGTGTGGACCCTGATTTGCTCTGGGCACACTGTTGATCCCACTTGGAGACTAGCCATACCAGTGTTACCTGGATGGGAGTTTGGAGTGGAACCTTTCTTGGGACAGGCCTTGTCTCCAGTTTGGTGTCCATGCTGTTTACAGCTATGACACCAGGCCTTTTTGGGATCAAAGTTTTTACCCTTGTACCCATTGTTTTGTGAAGAGGCTCTGGGCCCACCCTCCTGTGCAGGTTTTTGGGGGCCTGTAGAAGACTCTTTACTATTTTTAGTTTTGGTTGTCTCATCACCCTTCTGCTGGGGAGTCTTTGTGACCCCTTTCTTTTGGTCACCCCCTGTTGAAGTCTTGGACACCCTTGTCTTGACCCAATGGTCCGCCTTCTTTCCCAATTCTTGGGGAGAAATTGGTCCTAGGTCTACCAGATGCTGATGCAGTTTATCATTGAAACAATTACTTAACAGGTGTTCTTTCACAAATAAATTGTACAGCCCATCATAATTACTTACACCACTGCCTTGAATCCAACCATCTAGTGTTTTCACTGAGTAGTCAACAAAGTCAACCCAGGTCTGGCTCGAGGATTTTTGAGCCCCCCTGAACCTAATCCTGTACTCCTCAGTGGAGAATCCAAAGCCCTCAATCAGGGTACCCTTCATGAGGTCATAAGATTCTGCATCTTGTCCAGAGAGTGTGAGGAGTCTATCCCTACACTTTCCTGTGAACATTTCCCAAAGGAGAGCACCCCAGTGAGATCTGTTCACTTTTCTGGTTACACAAGCCCTCTCAAAAGCTGTGAACCATTTGGTGATGTCATCACCATCTTCATATTTAGTTACAATCCCTTTGGGGATTTTCAACATGTCAGGAGAATCTCTGACCCTATTTATGTTGCTGCCACCATTGATGGGTCCTAGGCCCATCTCTTGTCTTTCCCTCTCTATGGCTAGGATCTGTCTTTCCAAAGCCAACCTTTTGGCCATCCTGGCTAACTGGATGTCCTCTTCACTGGAGTTATCCTCAGTGATTTCAGAGTTGTTGGTCCCTCCTGTGAGGGAACCAGCATCCCTGACTATTATTTGTGGAGTCAGGGCTTGAGAAGCCCTGCTCTCCCTAAGTAGGACTGGAGGGGGGGAATTTCCCTCCAAGTCACTATCTTCATCCTCTGAGTTGCCATCCTCAGAGGGGTTGGCCTTTTCAAACTCTGCCAAAAGCTCCTGGAGCTGTACTTTGGTAGGTTTGGGGCCCATTGCTATTTTCTTTAGTTTACAGAGTGACCTTAGCTCTCTCATCTGTAGATGGAGGTAAGGTGTGGTGTCGAGTTCCACCACATTCACATCTGTGCTAGACATTATGCTTCTAAAAGTTGGAATACTTTTTAAGAAACTAAAACTGGTTCTAGAATCTAATTCAAACTTTTACAAACTTTTAAACTCTAAAAGAAATGCTAAACAGGATCTAACACAAGGCCCTAGCAGGTCTTTTAAGAATTTAGAAAACTTTTCAAATTGCAAAAATCAATTTCTAATGACAATTTTGGAATTTGTCGTGTGATCAGGTATTGGCTGAGTAGTCCAGCAAATGCAAAGTCTTGTACCCCACCGCTGATCCACCAATGTAGGAAGTTGGCTCTGTATGTGCTATTTCAAAGTAAGGAATAGCATGCACAGAGTCCAAGGGTTCCCCTTAGAGGTAAAATAGTGGTAAAAATAGATAATACTAATGCTCTATTTTGTGGTAGTGTGGTCGAGCAGTAGGCTTATCCAAGGAGTAGTGTTAAGCATTTGTTGTACATACACATAGACAATAAATGAGGTACACACACTCAGAGACAAATCCAGCCAATAGGTTTTTGTATAGAAAAATATCTTTTCTTAGTTTATTTTAAGAACCACAGGTTCAAATTCCACATGTAATATCTCATTCGAAAGGTATTGCAGGTAAGTACTTTAGGAACTTCAAATCATCAAAATTGCATGTATACTTTTCAAGTTATTCACAAATAGCTGTTTTAAAAGTGGACACAGTGCAATTTTCACAGTTCCTAGGGGAGGTAAGTATTTGTTAGTTTTACCAGGTAAGTAAGACACTTACAGGGTTCAGTTCTTGGTCCAAGGTAGCCCACCGTTGGGGGTTCAGAGCAACCCCAAAGTCACCACACCAGCAGCTCAGGGCCGGTCAGGTGCAGAGTTCAAAGTGGTGCCCAAAACACATAGGCTAGAATGGAGAGAAGGGGGTGCCCCGGTTCCGGTCTGCTTGCAGGTAAGTACCCGCGTCTTCGGAGGGCAGACCAGGGGGGTTTTGTAGGGCACCGGGGGGGACACAAGTCCACACAGAAATTTCACCCTCAGCGGCGCGGGGGCGGCCGGGTGCAGTGTAGAAACAAGCGTCGGGTTTTCAATGTTAGTCTATGAGAGATCTCGGGATCTCTTCAGCGCTGCAGGCAGGCAAGGGGGGGATTCCTCGGGGAAACCTCCACTTGGGCAAGGGAGAGGGACTCCTGGGGGTCACTTCTCCAGTGAAAGTCCGGTCCTTCAGGTCCTGGGGGCTGCGGGTGCAGGGTCTCTCCCAGGCGTCGGGACTTGGGATTCCAAGAGTCGCGGTCAGGGGAAGCCTCGGGATTCCCTCTGCAGGCGGCGCTGTGGGGGCTCAGGGGGGACAGGTTTTGGTACTCACAGTATCAGAGTAGTCCTGGGGTCCCTCCTGAGGTGTTGGATCGCCACCAGCCGAGTCGGGGTCGCCGGGTGCAGTGTTGCAAGTCTCACGCTTCTTGCGGGGAGCTTGCAGGGTTCTTTAAAGCTGCTGGAAACAAAGTTGCAGCTTTTCTTGGAGCAGGTCCGCTGTCCTCGGGAGTTTCTTGTCTTTTCGAAGCAGGGGCAGTCCTCAGAGGATGTCGAGGTCGCTGGTCCCTTCGGAAGGCGTCGCTGGAGCAGGATCTTTGGAAGGCAGGAGACAGGCCGGTGAGTTTCTGGAGCCAAGGCAGTTGTCGTCTTCTGGTCTTCCGCTGCAGGGGTTTTCAGCTGGGCAGTCCTTCTTCTTGTTGCAGGAATCTAATTTTCTAGGGTTCAGGGTAGCCCTTAAATACTAAATTTAAGGGCGTGTTTAGGTCTGGGGGGTTAGTAGCCAATGGCTACTAGCCCTGAGGGTGGGTACACCCTCTTTGTGCCTCCTCCCAAGGGGAGGGGGTCACAATCCTAACCCTATTGGGGGAATCCTCCATCTGCAAGATGGAGGATTTCTAAAAGTTAGAGTCACCTCAGCTCAGGACACCTTAGGGGCTGTCCTGACTGGCCAGTGACTCCTCCTTGTTATTCTCATTATTTTCTCCGGCCTTGCCGCCAAAAGTGGGGCCTGGCCGGAGGGGGCGGGCAACTCCACTAGCTGGAGTGTCCTGCTGGGTTGGCACAAAGGAGGTGAGCCTTTGAGGCTCACCGCCAGGTGTGACAATTCCTGCCTGGGAGAGGTGTTAGCATCTCCACCCAGTGCAGGCTTTGTTACTGGCCTCAGAGTGACAAAGGCACTCTCCCCATGGGGCCAGCAACATGTCTCGGTTTGTGGCAGGCTGCTAAAACTAGTCAGCCTACACAGATAGTCGGTTAAGTTTCAGGGGGCACCTCTAAGGTGCCCTCTGGGGTGTATTTTACAATAAAATGTACACTGGCATCAGTGTGCATTTATTGTGCTGAGAAGTTTGATACCAAACTTCCCAGTTTTCAGTGTAGCCATTATGGTGCTGTGGAGTTCGTGTTTGACAGACTCCCAGACCATATACTCTTATGGCTACCCTGCACTTACAATGCCTAAGGTTTTGTTTAGACACTGTAGGGGTACCATGCTCATGCACTGGTACCCTCACCTATGGTATAGTGCACCCTGCCTTAGGGCTGTAAGGCCTGCTAGAGGGGTGTCTTATCTATACTGCATAGGCAGTGAGAGGCTGGCATGGCACCCTGAGGGGAGTGCCATGTCGACTTACTCGTTTTGTCCTCACTAGCACACACAAGCTGGTAGGCAGTGTGTCTGTGCTGAGTGAGAGGTCTCCAGGGTGGCATAAGACATGCTGCAGCCCTTAGAGACCTTCCTTGGCATCAGGGCCCTTGGTACTAGAAGTACCAGTTACAAGGGACTTATCTGGATGCCAGGGTCTGCCAATTGTGGATACAAAAGTACAGGTTAGGGAAAGAACACTGGTGCTGGGGCCTGGTTAGCAGGCCTCAGCACACTTTCAATTGTAAACATAGCATCAGCAAAGGCAAAAAGTCAGGGGGCAACCATGCCAAGGAGGCATTTCCTTACAGTCCACATAAGCTATCCATTGTAACTTTGCATCCTTTTTTTCCAACATCCTAGGTATTCTAAAGGTACCCATAGTTTGTGGGTTCCCCTGGAGGAGACCAAGAAATTAGCCAAAATAAAGCTAAACTTTTTTTTTTTTTTCAGAAAAATGGGAAAAAGGGCTGCAGAAAAAAGCATTTGTTTTTTCTCTGAACATGGCATCAACAAAGGGTTTGTGTGCTAAAATCACTGTCCTCCCAGCTTTCTGGAACAGGCAGACTTGAATAAGAAAACCAAATTTTTCAATACAATGTTGGCATTTTACTGGGACATTCCCCATTTTTACTATTTTTTGTGCTTTTATCCTCCTTCCAGTTAGTGACAGAAATGGGTGTGAAAACAATGCTGGATCCTGGACAGCTAAACATTTCTGAAAAGTAGACAAAATTCTGAATTCAGCAAGGGGTCATTTATGTAGATCCTACAAGGTTTTTCTACAGAAAATAACAGCTGAAATGAAAAGAAAGTATTGAAATTGAGGTAAAAAAACAACCATTCTTCCCCATGTTTTACTCTGTAACTTTTTCCTGCGATGTCATATTTTCAAACGTAATATACTGCTACACCTGCTGGACTCTTCTGGTTGCGGGGATATATAGGGCTTGAAGGTTCATCAAGAACCCTAGGTACCCTGAGCCAATAAAGGAGCTGCACTTTGCAATGGGTTTTCATTGTTTACCGGGTGTACAGCAATTTATTTAATGGAATAAATGCGATGGGGGCCATCTTTGCTCCAAATTTAGCAATCCTGCACAAGGATCATTATCAGAATTATTTCTTTTTTAATAATGAGAGTTCTTATCTTGAAAGGATTACTCTTTGAGTCGATATATTGATGACATTTTCTTTATTTGAACCTGGAGCCAGGCTAATTTTCTTGATTTTCATCACTGGTTGAACAAGAGGTCACAGGATATCCAATATACCATTCAGTGGAGCTCTATCAGTATTGACTTTTTGGATATGATGATTAAAATTGAGAATGGTAATTTATATACAACATTGTACAGGAAGAAAAGTGCAATGGATTCTCTCCTATGATGTTCGAGTCACCACTTAAGAAATCTGAGAGATAATTTGCCATAGGGACTGTTTCTCAATCTTCGAAGAAACTGTTTATTAAGGGGGGACCATTTTAGGGTATCCTCTCTCTGCTAATCTCAAGATTAGCAGAGAGAGGATATCCTAGTAGTTTACTTAGAAGAGCCTGTAAGAGTGCTTGGTTTTGCCCATGAGAAACATTATTGGAGCCTAAGGAATGGGTTACAGGTACACAGGACAGAATGATTTGCATAAAAACATTTTGGACACGCACTATTGAAATCTGACAGATTATAAATCGGCATTGGACCCTAGTGGCTGATGACATTGTGTAGGAGGCTGGCCTGGTTTGTAGTGGGTACCAAAGGTACTTACACCGTATATCAGGTCCAGTTATCCCTTATTAGTGAAATGTAATCAGTGTCTAGAAGCTAGGCTGTCTAGGGGTAGCTGTAGCTGTGCAGCCACGGCTGAACTAGGAGACATGTAAAACTCTTGGAATACTACTGTAGTCACACAGTATTCACACACATTAAAGAAAATACTCAGGCCCATATTTATACTTTTTGACGCTAAACTGCGCAAACGCAGTTTAGCGTCAAAAAATTTAGCGCCGTCTAACGCCATTCTGAAGCGCCATGCGGGCGCCGTATTTATGGAATGGCGTTAGCCGGCGCTAGCAGACCGGCGCTGCCTGGTGTGCGTGGAAAAAAAACACGTAGACCAGGCAGCGCCGGCGTAGGGAGAAAATGGCGTTAGGGCGTCTTAAAATGGGGCAAGTCAGGTTGAGGCAAAAAAATCGCCTCAACCCGATTTGCGCCATTTTTTTCGACGCCCAGACGCCATTTAAATGACTCCTGTCTTAGTAAAGACAGGAGTCATGCCCCCTTGCCCAATGGCCATGCCCAGGGGACTTAGGTCCCCTGGGCATGGTCATTGGGCATAGTGGCATGTAGGGGGGCACAAATAAGGCCCCCCTATGCCACCAAAAAAATTAAAAAATATAAAAAATTATACTTACTTGAACTTACCTGAATGTCCCTGGGGTGGGTCCCTCCATCCTTGGGTGTCCTCCTGGGGTGGGCAGGGGTGGCAGGGGGGGTCCCTGGGGGCAGGGGAGGGCACCTGTGGGCTCATTTTAAGCCCACAGGCCCCTTAACGCCTACCCTGACCCAGGCGTTAAAAAGTGGCGCAAATGCGAGTTTTTTTTCACCCGCAAACTCCCGGGCGTGATTTTTGCCCGGGAGTATAAATACGACGCATTTGCGTCGCCGTCATTTTTTTAGACGGGAACGCCTTCCTTGCATCTCATTAACGCAAGGAAGGCGTTCACGCAAAAAAATGACGCTATTTGCCCATACTTTGGCACTAGACGCGTCTAACGCCAAAGTATAAATATGTCGTTAGTTTTGCGCCGAATTTGCGTCTAAAAAAACGACGCTAATTCGGCGCAAACGGAGTATAAATACGGGCCTCAGTGTTACAAAGATAAAGGTACTTTATTTTGGTGACACAAATGCCAAAAATACCTTAGAGACTATACTCCCTTAGGAGGTAAGTAATATGCACAATATATACACTAGTTTCTAAAAACTGGTAAATACACAGTCAGAAAACAGTGCAAATAGTGAAAATCACAATAGGTTGCAATGGGCCTAGGTGGAACACAAACCATATACTAAAATAGTGGAATACGAAAGTCGGTTTCCCACCTAAGCAAGTGTTGTTTGTAGAGGGGTGCTGGGAGTGTAAGAAAACGCCAAAGGAAAGGAATAGAACCTAGCCCAGAGCCCAGGAAGACAAGGGTAAATCACAGTACGTTTCCTGAAAAACACAAGAAGTTGTGATAGAAGATTATCCAAGAGCCAGAAGAGACTGCAAGACAACAACGATGGATTCCTGGACCTGAAGATCTGTGGAAGAAGGTGACCAAGTCCAAGAAGAACTGAAGAGTCCAGGAAGAACAGGAGCCCCTGCTAACCCAGATGAAGGCGCAAAAGAAGAACCACTGGTGGGAAGGCAAAGTCAGTTATGCACTCAAGAAGACAGATGTGGGTTCCTGGTTGGTGCAGAAGATGACCCACGCCGGATGGATGTTTGCAGTCTGGTTTGTGTCACTGGATTCCTACAACAAGCCTTGGCACACGCATAACTTGCGATTGGTGGAAGATGGTGCTACCCGGGACCAAGAGGGACCTGGTGGCTTCTACCGGGGAGGAAAGGCAGAGGGGGCTCAGCAACTAAGAGGGCCCTCAGAAGACCAGGCAGCTCACAAAGGAGTCCCATAGCACGGGGACCAAAAAGGTGCAAAGGGAGGCCCATGCAGCACGACACAAAGGGATCCCACGCCGCCAGAGAACCACTCAGGTAGCTGTGCATTGCAGGATGTAGTGATGGGGCCTAAGCTGTGCTGTGTATGAAGAACTTCTTGGAAGGTCGCACACAAGCCGTAGTAACTGAAAGTCACGAGGTGCATGGGGGTACTGTCTTGCATGGGGAGGAAAGCTCTTACCTCCCCCAAAGTTGGACAGCTAGACCTTGGGACTGTCAGGGTCACTTTAGTCCATCACCCGAGTTGCTGGATTTAGGCTCGTCATCTGGAGAGGGAACCCATGCCACCGGTCAACGCTGCAGAGAGGTGTCTGCTGAAGCAGGGAAGTAACTCTGTTACTCCACTGGAGATTCCTTCGGTTCTGCTGGAGCAGGCTGAAGACAGGCAGTCTTCGGAGAATTAACAACCTGGAAACTGTTGCAGTTGCTGGCAGGAGCTAAAGATACACTGTTGCAGAAGTTGTCTTTGCTTCTTTGTTGCAGTTTGTAGAGTTCCTGGAGGGTTCCTGGAGCGTTCAGCTGCAGTTCAATTGGTAGAAGATGAAGTAAACGATGCAGAAGATTCCTTCTGGAGTCTTGCATTCCAAATCTGCAGAAACACCCACAGGAGAGACCTTAAATAGCCCTGAAAGATGCTCCCAGAGTGCCCCACCACTTTGAATCCAAGATGGCAGAACCCAGGAACACTCTGGATGAGCTCTGGGCACCCCCCTGGGGTGGCGATGGACAGGGGACCCCTTTCCTTTGTCCAGTTTCTCGCCACAGCAGGGACTGGGGTCCCTGAACTGGTGTAGACTGGATTATGCAAGGAGGGCAACATCTGTGCCCTTCACAGCATTGCCAGAGGCTCTGGGAGGCTACCCCTCACATGCCTGTAACACCTTTTTCCAAAGGGAGAGGGTGTGACACCCCTCTCCCAAAGGAAATCCTTTTTTCTGCCTTCTTGGGCTTCAGCTGCTCAAGCAACAGGAGAGCAGAAACCTGTCTGTGAGGTGGCAGCAGCTGGGGCTGCCTGGAAAACCTCAGAAGGCTGGTATGGCAGTTCTGGGGGTCCACCGTGGAGCCCCCAGAGTGCATGGGATTGTGCATTCAATACTAGAATCAGTACTGGGGTACAATTCCTTGTTGCTAGACACCTTACATGGTCCAATTCAGGATTACCATTGTGAAGCTGGACATAGGTATTGACCTATGTCCAGTGCACGCGTAAAATGGCGTCCCTGCACTTACAAAGTCTGGGAAAATGGTCCTGGACTACATGGGGGCACCTCTGATAGTGCAGGGGTGACCTCACACACAGGTACTTTTTCAGGGTTGGAAGGTCTGACATATAGGTGACTTATAAGTGACCTAGTGCAGTGAAAATGGCAGTGAAAGGGTGAATGCAATGGCAGTCCTGCAGAAGCCTTTGCATGGGCTCCCTATGGGTGCAAACGTAATGCTGCAGCCCATCCGGAACCCCTGGAACCCCAATTCCCTGGGTACCTAAGTGCTATATACTAGGGACTTATAAGGGAGAGCAGTATGCCAATTTGAGATGAACTACTTGGTTACCAGTATGTAGTGATCAATTTGGAAACAGAGAGAGCATAAGCACTGGGGTCCTGGTTAGCAGTACTCCAGTGACACAGCCAAGCATGCTTTCAAAAACAGTGAAACATACTGACAAGCAGGCCATAAACCATAAGCACTGGGGTCCTGCCTAGCAGGATCCCAGTGACACAGTCAAAACACACTGACATCAGGCAGAAATTGGAGGTAACATGCCAAAAAGAAGGTACTTTCCTACAGATTGGCATTATGGATCCACTGATGCATGCATTCAAGAAAGGGAAAGTATTAAGGACATTGTGGTGAGCTCTTTTTTAGGATTTCCCCTTAAATATTCCATACTTACGATGTGGCACCTAACCCCAGTGACTGGCCATTTCAAGTGTGGAAACTGCAAGGCATGTGCGTTCTCAATAGAAACCAAAACATTTACTCACAATAAAAAAACGTTTACCCTGACGGGGCATATTTATACTCTGTTTGTGCCGGATTTGCCTCATTTTTGTTTTACGCAAATCCGGCGCAAACTTAAATCCATATATATATTTTGATTGCAGACATGTCTAGTGCCAAAATATTGTAGTTTAAGTCATTTTTTGCTTATGGAAAACTACCTTGTTTCAATGAAATGCAAGGTAGGCATTCCCGGGCAAAAAATTACTCAAAGGCCCTAGCTCCTTATTTATCCTCCTGTGCCAAAATCATGCATGGAAGGAGGAGGGCCTTAAATAATGTCGCTAAGCCTCTTTAAGGCTTAATGCCTAGGTCATGGCAGGTGTTAGGGGACCTGTGGGCCTTTTTCCATGGTCAGAGACCATGGATCAGTCCACAGGTGCCCTTCCCTGCCCCCAGGAACACCCCCACCTGGAGGACACTAAGGATGGGGGGACCCATTCCAGGTAAGTCCAGGTAAGTATTTTTATTTTTTTTGCAAAGTGCCATAGAGGGGCCTAACTTGGGCCCCTCTACATGGCACTGTGCCCAATGGCCATGCCCAGGGGACTAAGTCCCCTGGGCATGGCCATTGGGCTGGGGGCATGATTTCTCTCTTTACTTAGACAGGAGTCATGTCCATGGGGGTTGTGCGTGGAAATACTGACGCTAATCATGTTAGAGTAATTTTTTTGATTCTAACCTGACTAGCGCCATTCTTTCACGCACAACCTCCAGTTTCCCCTACGCATCTCCCACCCGGTTAGCACCAATAATTTTTATGCTAACGCAGGTTTGCATCAAAAGTATAAATTGGGGCCTATCTCTAATAGTGTAGATGTAATTTATAATCAAGTGTCCATGTGGGTTGTTGTATGTGGGTCAGACCCAGAAAAACAGTCAAAGCACGTATTCTCCAGCATTGTAGTAGAATTAGATATGCAGTGCAGGTGGCTCCCTTGGGGTGAGCACCTGAGTAGTTTCAAACATGGAGCAGAGAGTCGTAGGTGGCTTGTGATTGAGAAGATTGGTCTGAACCCAAGAGAGGATAACCTGACAGATATTTTAAAACTACATGAATGAAAATGGATGCACATGTTGGACTCAGTAGTCCATGGGTTAAATGAATATGAAGAAGCTTCAGGACAGGCAGCATCTCTGAGCAACGAGTAATAATCTTTCTTGGGAATGCGGTTGTCCTTCCTATTAGGAAGTTAGGAAGCGGCAAAAAAGAATCTACAGGATGGTGTTAGCAGAGGTAGTCCTGTACAGTTTTGGCGTGCCATTATTTTGTACTATTTACGTATTCCTATCACCTTACTGTATGGATGTCTATCTTTTTTCGGGGGTCTGTTGTAGTTAAGAGTTGTATTTGCAACTGTGATTGGACACGGGTATTTGGTTTCTGCCCTTTTGATGTGCGTTCTGTCGGGTACCGCATTTTATTTTGATGATGACACAGCCCATTGTATGGAACCTTTTATCAGGGCAGGTATGCTTGTCTTTAGGGCTCGGTGTGCCTGGTTTTCTCGGTAATCTAGGCCTTTACTAATCAGCTGCTGCAAATGTAACGTGAAGCATATGGCATTCGTGTTTAGCCTCAGTAACCATATTTCTATTCGGCTCAGAGGCGCTCACGTTTTTCAGTCTATTGCAGGACACAGAGAGAGACGGAGGCATCGAGAAGAGGTTTAGATATTAGTTGTCTGCGGCCAGGTGTTATAATTCGCTCAATGTAATTAGCTGAATTTATGATGCACTATTGTCTGTTTAGAGCCTTGAGTGATTTGTGTATACAGACTGCTGTACATATTCAAAAAGCATCTTTGGAGATGGTGAATTCTCATTAATCAGTTTGCTAGATGTTTGGTGAGCAGTACACTGGGGTTAATTGGTAACTGTGCACTCATTTTTTATTTAGAGAAATGCTGGATTTGCTTGGCGTTGGCGATTATATCTGATCAGTAATCTTTAGGATGGTGAATACATGAAAACACAGCGCCTTGCAAATTGATGGAATAATTTAAGAGGGGCATACTAAGGTCACATTTTGAATTTTCATAACAGAGGTTATCGCGGATAATTTAGAAGTATCAATGATGAATTTGGCGAGGTATGCTTGAATTGACCGATGATTTGTTCCCTTTGTTTTAACATCTTAGAATAATTTTTTCTTTGATACTAATTTGGAAATTCATATTTATGGTAGAATTGATATGTTTTTTCAGTTCACTAATTCTTTGTACCTTGGGGTGGCCACATACTTGGAGTGTGATTGGATTATCACTCTTACATATTACTAAATTTGATAGAAGTGCAGTGTCGCATTGAAAGACTGAGGTTGTCCCTAATCAACGTTGGAGCATAGAAATTAACTTTTCCAGGTTACGTGAATTCCACAGCAAGTTTATTAGGAAACAGTTTTCACAACCGGCAAGGTAGCCTGTCTGTAACCGACTCCCTGCATTCCTTTCCCCTTATTCCATTACCTCATAGTCCCTCCTAGTTACCTCGTGCATTCAATTCCATGCACCAGTACCCACTAACTTAAAGACCCAACACACATTTTCCTTATTTCAGATTGTTCTATATAGTCCTGATGAAGACCTAACTGTGAGATTTATGAGAGACCTTATCTGTATTGGGTCGAAACGTCGACAACTTTTGTAATTGCCTTGGACTGCCTTTGTTCCCCACTGCAGGGCAGTGTTATGTACTAGCCTGTTTATTACAGATGGATTGGTAGCTATGTGAAACTGGCAGACAGGCCTAACATCATTTTGAATTTGTTCTTAATTATGTGTTCTTTTGCACCATTAGCTTTGATTTTCTTTTCACGAGCACATGAGCACTTCTTTTTCACTTACTATTAATGTTTTCTTCATAGCATATATTGTACATACGTATAGTTGTTTCTCTTTAATACAATATTGTATGAATAAGGAATTAACGTGCATTTTTATTTCTTCATGTTAGGATGGGGTAAGCTTAATTGGTGAGGTTACATTGAGAGATAGGAAAGGTAGGCCACAGCTATTTGTCTTACCTAGAGAAGTCACCCGGTGGGACCAAGCACGTTTATACCAGACAATGACATGGACAATGGGACTCTGGCTCTTGCATCCAAGCATTGCACCAATTACAAAAAGACATGCATGAAGAGAGAGGTGCCCCTTAGCAGGAGTGGTTCACAAACTGGATCTCCTGGCTCCCCCTTGGCTGACCGGTTTATGCACATCATTGTTGCCTGTTTCAATATTATTACTGTTTTTGTGTGGCTTCCTGCAAGAGGGGGTTTCTGGCTGTAAAAATGCAGTCCTCAATTTGGATAGAAGGCAAGTAACTAGGGAAGTAGTAGTAAGCAAAACTGAAACCCCAATAACATGACTGTCATGAAGTATTGGTTAGACGGTGTAGTGTAAAATTCAACCAGAGTGGGGAATATTGAGAAAGTCGATGTCGATGTGCACCATGACATGATCACATATAGCAACAAAATCACATAACTATTAGCTAACCCACATGACATGAACTCTCCATCAACCCCGGCCCCAAGATATATGGTCAGGCAGGCTCTGAGGCCTAGACCTGAGATTACTGACTAACAGGGCACAGGTGGGACAGCACATAGCCGGCAGACAAACGTGCAAAAATGAAACTCAGATCACAGATAGGCAACAACACCACAATAGTCCCAGGAGATTGGCACCAATAAAGCACATGTGGCCGGACGGGTGTGTGCATTCCCAAACACCATAAATTCAGATGACACATGAAGTTAGGAACAAACAGCTAATCAGAACACAGCATACACCGTAACACACAATGATCGTGTACACCTCAGACTGGATATCTGGATATGTTACTGGCTGGCCCACATTGGGTCCACACAAGGTGAAGGCCCACCTACCTTTGTTATCAGGACCTTATTTATGACTCCATGACAACTGTTCACATTCTTTACCTCAAAAGGAATGCTGTAATTGTTTTATTGTATCCAATAAAATGTATAAAGCACCAAGCAGAACTAACATACCTTGAGACAGTTCCCCTTGACTGTTCTCACAGCTGTATTGTTCAATTAAATGAACCATTCCTGTTTTGCCAAACACCTCTTGTCTTTCTTTTTTTTCAAAGTAAATTCACATTCAAGCACCACACTTGAATGGAACAATGGTCACTAGATAGTGACCCACACAGTTGTATGCTATCAATACCTGCTGGGATACATTGGGGAACATCTGCTCTGGGGGCACCAAATGGCTCATTACCATAATCATACTGGCATCTGTGTCCCTCAAGCCTCCACATCGTGCCCATTGATGGTAAACAAGTGTCTTTACTTGGTAATATTGGACAGCACATGGGTCTTTGGGACCATCTGTGAGTCACCCAGACACACTAGGGTAGCCCTGCGAAGCCCCCAAGCACTATACTTGCCACCCCTGGGATCATTCCTCCAGTGGGGGGGGGTGCTATTTTTGGGCACTTGGGATCCCCGTGACATACCCATAATCAAAACACTCATAGCATTTGGTGGATCTGTACTGACTCTTGTCGGGGAATCTTTTTTTATGGTGGCCAGATTGGGTATGGGATCCCTGCCCCTGAGAACTGTTTGGGGGGCCTTGAGAGCTCTCCTTCATGTTATCTTCCCCATCTTTCTTCTGGTGGGAACCCTGACCACCAATGTTATGGCCTAAGCCAAGGCAGGGCAAGTCACTGTGTTGCCTTACTGCGCACAAGGGAGACATTCCATGAGTAATATGGTGGGTTTCCCATGGGTTTTGACACATTCTCACATTTACAATGGCTTGTAAACCTGAGAATGAGTAAAAACCTTATGTATCCCCAGGGCTGGCATAAACAAGAGAAATATTTTTATTTCTCCTTCTTTTTTCTCTTTCCACGTGTGCTGCATTCTGCTGCACACATGGAAAAGGGAAAACACCTCTATGGATTGTGTCTGTGCAAGGAGGGTGTACGAGGTTGGCCGATCGATTACACCAGACTACCTGTCTTTGTGTTAGGTAGGTTGCCTTTATTGGTCTTTGCACAGTGTAAATAATGTTGTTATAGGATGTTTTGTAAGTAGGAGTTGGTGAGTGTCTTCTTTCTTCTGGCCGCTAATCTCGTCTTCTTCTTTCCTTCTCTTCCAGAGGCCTCGCGGGAAGCGTGTGGGGACAGAAGAAGAATAGGTTCGGTAAGTGTTTGGTTTTCACCCTTCCTTTATTCCCTCTCTATCTCTTCTCTTCCCTCTATGGTCTCAATACGCGGTTTCTCTATCTTTCTTTTCCTCAACTCTACTTGGTTTCGCCTTTTGGGTTTTCTTCGGTCACTCTATTTCCCCTGTCTTACCCCTCTTCCCTGGTGCTGGCGGGTGTTTTTTCTTTTTCCCTCCTCTCTCACTCGTACTGTTTTTATGTTTCTTCTCCTTTCCTTTGTCTATTATATAGTTGGTGCACACGTTCTCGCTAATGTCCTTTTTCTTCCTCTTTGGTCTGTTCCTCTTTCCTTCTCTCGTCTTTCTCCTAGGCTAGGCTTCTTTCTTTTTTCCTTCCTCCTTACATCGGGTTCACATATCTTTTCCCTCTGTTTCCTTACCCCCCCCCCTTTATCTGTGCTCCTAGTGCTGTGCCCGTGGTTTCCCTTTGTCCTCCCGCCTCCCGCTCCTTTCTCCCTGTCCCGAAATCCCGTACCTGGTTTGGCCACGCTTCTCCTGAAGCGTGGCGGGCTCACTCGTGGGCTCCCCGGGGCCAGCGGTCCTCGTCTCTGCGTCGGGTCCCCAAGGATCTTGATTCCGGCTCCGGTCCACTCTCTTGAAGAGGATTCCTGGCGTCTTCCGCGTCTTCCTCTTCCGAAGTTCTCCGTTCCTCTTCCGTTCTGTCTCCCGTCGGCTCCTTCGATCTCCTCCTCCGGATCCCGTCTCTTTCCCCTTGAATGGGTGGAACCACCCCTTTTACAGCATCATTTTCCCGCGGCCTCGGCAGGGAGCCAATGGGAAGAGGTTCTCCCCGGGTTGCTTCCGTGCTGCCAGGGGCAGAGACAGCACAAGTCATAATGGTGTGCGGGTCGGCCTGGTTCGATCCGTCACAGACACTCCCCCTAGAGAGCGTCTGTTGATGACGCTCAGGAGCAGGATGTCGGGAGAGAAAATCAGCATTCACCATGTGACGGCCCGGAGAGTGGATCACCTGGAAGGAAAAGGGTTGTAAAGAGAGAAACCATCTTAGAACCCGTGAGTTGGTATCCTTATTGTCGGGCGAGCCAGGTGAGAGGTGCATGATCCGTCAAGAGGGTGAAGGTACGTCCACTGAGATAATAATGTAAGGACTCAATGGCCCACTTAATGGCCAGACATTCCTTTTCAATGGTGGGATAGTGTTGTTCCCTCTGGAGTAGTTTTCTACTGATGTATAAGATGGGGTGGACAGAACCGTCCAGTTGAGGTTGGGATAACACAGCCCCCAGTCCCACGTCTGAAGCATCAGTCTGTAAATAAAAGGGGCTATGGAAGTCGGGACAGCACAACACCGGGTCAGTAGACAGGGCATTCCTGAGACTGATTAAACTGTGTAGACTTGCCTCGGGTAAGGAGGGAAAGGTTTTAGGAGTATCCTTTTTCAGCAAGTTGGTTAGTGGTTCGGCTATGGTTGAGAATTGGGGTATAAACCTTCTATAATACCCTACCAGTCCGAGGAAGGCACGTACCTCTTTTTTTGATGTCGGTACCGGGATCTGTTGAATGGCTTCCACCTTCTCGATTTGTGGACGGACCTGTCCTTGTCCCAAGATGTAGCCTAAATACCTAATAGTGGTAAATCCCAGTCTACATTTCTCTGGGTTAGCAGTTAACCGGGCTTCCCTTAATGCCTGTAGGACCGCTGTTAAGTGTTTGAGGTGGTCAGACCATGTTTTGCTAAATATCACAATGTCATCTAAATATGCTGCCACGTATGATTGGTGGGGACGTAAGACCTTATCCATTAATCTCTGAAATGTGGCGGGGGCTCCGTGTAACCCAAAGGGTAAGACAGTAAGCTGATACAACCCGGAGGGTGCTGCAAATGTGTTTTTTTCTTTGTCTCCTGCTTTCAAAGGGATCTGCCAATACCCCTTCATCAGGTCCAGAGTGTACATGAACCTGGCTTGTCCTAATCTTTCCAACAGCTCGTCTATACAGGGCATGGGATATGCGTCAAAATATGTGAGTTCATTGACCCTCCTGTAATCTACACATATTTTGGACTTCTTGCTCAATCAGGGTTTTCTTGGCCTCGGGGACTCGATAGGGTCTTTGTCTTTCTATTTCCTCACTCTTGGTACGGATGCTGTGTTCTGCTAATGGGGTATGTCCGGACTGTTGGGAAAAAACATCTGTATAGGAATTTATCGTCTGAGAGAGGGAAGTTTTATGTGACTCGGAAAGGGATGTATTTATTTGGGGTCTGGTTTCCTCCTGGTTTTGGAAGGGGAAAAGGATGGATATGGTATGTCTTCTCTATGGTCAGTTGTGATGTGTTGGACCCTTTTTATGATATCAGATTCTTGCCATTTTTTTAACAGATTTATGTGATAGATCTGTTCTCTATTGTGTCTCTGTGGAAGAGCCAATTTATAAGTTGTGGGGTTGATGTGCTCTAGTACTTTGTATGGTCCCTGCCACCGGGCTAACAATTTATTCTCACTACTGGGGAGAAGGACCAGTGCCTTGTCCCCTATGTTAAGAGTACGAAGTACACTTCTGGTGTCGTATCCTTTCTTCTGTTTTTCTTGGGCTTCACGGAGACTAGTGTGGGCCTTTCCCCAGACTGATTGTAAATTCTCTCTGAATTCTTTAGTATAAGTCAGGAGGTCTTTAGCTTCCTCATCCGTCTCTTCCCACTGCTCGACTAACATTTCAAGGAGAGTGCGGGTGGTCGGCCAAATAACAGTTCAAAAGGACTATGACCTAGGGATGTTTGAGTATGTGTACGTATTGCATAGAGTACAAGGGGTAGTTTCTTTTCCCAATCCCTTCCGTCTTCGGCAATGCTCTTCCTGAGTAAAGATTCAATGGTCCGGTTGTATCTTTCTACGAGGCCGTCAGTTTGGGGGTGATACACTGAGGTTCTAATTTGTTTTATCCCCAAGGTTTTGCTGACTTCCCCATAAGTCGGGACATAAACGGGGTGCCCTGGTCAGTTAAGATCTCTTCAGGGAAGCTGACCCTTGAAAAAAACTCAATCATTGCTTGGGCTACTACTTTTGTGTGCATGCTGGGGAGGGGAATAGCCTCGGGATAACGGGTGGCATAATCCACCAACACCAGGATGTACTGTCTCCCTCTACTGGACGGAATGAGGGGACCGATAATGTCCATGCCCACCTGGGAAAATGGGGTCTCTATAACTGGGAGGGGTTGTAACGGGGCAGGGGGCTGAGTGACAGGATTGTATAGTTGGCATTTCTGACTATTCAAGCAATATCTATGTATATCCCCGTAGACCCCGGGCCAGTAGAACCTCCAGAGTATTGCCTCCTCGGTCTTTTCCCTTCCAAGATGCCCTTCACCTTGGTCCCCATGGGCTAACTGCAAAACCTGTTGTCGGTAGCTACCAAGGACTAATAATTGTCTCTGTCTGTCATTACTAGACTGGGGAAGCCTATATAATAGGTGATTATGGATGTGGAATGTAGGTCCCACCCCAGGCTCCTCGTTACTCAGCGCCTTCTCCCATGCATTCTTTAAGGCGGGATCATCCCTCTGGCTCTGTCTAAAGTCTCCTGCCACTGTGTATACCTTGCCCATGGCTCCTGGTGTTGTCTTGTTGCTTTCATAGTCTGTTCCCCAATATTGCCGTCTCTGAATCCTTTTCTGTTGTTTACATAAACGAAGCTTGGGTGGCTGGTTTTCGGCTACCCCAGGGTCATATGGTACTTTTTCCCACCATTTTTTAATCATATGTTCCTCTCCTGCTTTAATCAACAACAGAGGAAAGGCCACATAGTCTGTCCCGATGATAATGTCTTCTTCAAGGTGAGGTAACACCCCCACCTTGAGGGGTTCATCCTCGCCCCTCCACTGAAACTTAATAATAGCCACTGGATAATAGGCTTGGTCCCCATGGACACAGGCGATTAATACATGGGCCTGGGGTAATCCTTGTCTGGACTCAACCAGGTCTTGACGTATAACGCTCTGACTGCAACCTGAGTCTACCAAGGCTACCTCCTTTTTTCCATTGAGAAGGATAGGGAGGGTATTTGTAGGTTTTGTTTCTCCTACCCAGAATACCCTTCCTTTTGTGACTCCTATTTCCTTTGGTTCATCCATGTCCTTTTTTTGAGGGCAAAACCGTGCGATGTGACCCCATTCCGAACAATGATAACACTGAGGTTCGGTTGAGGGAAATGAGGTTTGGAGCGGATGGGGAATACGGACCCTTTCAAGATCATGTGAACCCTGAGGTCGTGGGGTGGCTCCTTTTCCTATACTGGGGCGCACCGGGGAGGGAACCGGATTTCTGCTGGGGTTGGCCCTAAAGTCCGGACTCCTGTGAAAAGCACAGGCTAGTTCAATGGCCGTTTCATTGCTCAGCCCGGGGTGTTGGCGAACCCAATTCCGGGTGAAAGTAGGCAGGGCATCCAAAAATTATTCCAATACTATGACGTCAAAAATCTCTTCACAAGTCTTTTCTGTGGGACGTAACCATCTCCCAGCAGTGTGTTGTACCCTATAATAAAGGGTGCGCGGGCTTTCCTGCAGGAGCCACTTCATGTGTCGGAACTTGGACCGATAACTCTCGCTGTCCAGTCCTACCCTTTCTAGTATGGTCTTTTTTATATCTTCATAGGGGAGGGTACCGGTAGGATTAATGGCTTGGTATGTTGCTTGTAACTGTCCTGTTAACAGCGGGGCAATGTACTGACCCCATTTTTCTTCTGGCCAACTAGCTGAGCTAGCTACCCTCTCGAAATTAAGGAAAAAGGAGTCCGGATCTTCTTGGTCCTGATATTTTTGTAGCACACTACTTGGTACATTGGGGTGTACCTTAGTGTGGGCAATGGTTTCCGTTAGTTTACTCAGTGCAGTCTCATGGACGAGTTGGTTGTTCGCCATGATTGTGGCCTGACTTTTAAGGGCGGTTTGTAAGGCCTCGCGCTCCTTTTTAGCGTCCTTCATCTGTTGCTCCCACATCAACTGGAGATGGCGTTGTCCTTCCGCCAGCTGGGCTATGACGTCCGCCATGGTGGGTTTTTCCTCCATTCTGGATTTTAGGTGTACGGAAATCCCACTTCTGACACCACGATCGAATACACCAGACAACCTGTCTTTGTGTTAGGTAGGTTGTCTTTATTGGTCTTTGTACATTGTAAATAATGTTATTATAGGATGTTTTGTAAGTAGGAGTTGGTGAGTGTCTTCTTTCTTCTGGCCGCTGATCTCGTCTTCTTCTTTCCTTCTCTTCCAGAGGCCTCGCGGGAAGCGTGTGGGGACAGAAGAAGAATAGGTTTGGTAAGTGTTTGGTTTTCACCCTTCCTTTATTCCCTATCTATCTCTTTTCTTCCCTCTACTGTCTCAATATGCGGTTTCTCTATCTTTCTTTTCCTCCACTCTACTTGGTTTCGCCTTTTGGGTTTTCTTCGGTCACTCTGTTTCCCCTGTCTTACCCCTCTTCCCTGGTGCTAGTGGAGTTTTTTCTTTTTCCCTCCTCTCTCACTCGTACTGTTTTTATGTTTCTTCTTCTTTTCTTTGTCTATTATATAGTTGGTGCACACATTCTCGCTAATTTCCTTCTTCTTCCTCTTTGGTCTGTTCCTCTTTCCTTCTCTCGTCTTTCTCCTAGGCTAGGCTTCTTTCTTTTTTCCTTCCTCCTTACATCGGGTTCACATATCTTTTCCCTCTTTTTCCTTACCCCCCCCCTTTATCTGTGCTCCTAGTGCTGTGCCCGTGGTTTCCCCTTCTCCTCCCGCCTCCCGCTCCTTTCTCACTGTCCTGAAATCCCGTACCTGGTTTGGCCACGCTTCTCCTGTAGCGTGGCGGGCTCACTCGTGGGCTCCCCAGGGCCAGCGGTCCTCCTCTCTGCATCAGGTCCGCAAGGATCTTGATTCTGGCTCCGGTCCACTCTCTTGAAGAGGATTCCCGGCGTCTTCCGCGTCTTCCTCTTCTGACGTCCTCTGTTCCTCTTCCGTTCTGTCTCCCGTCGGCTCCTTCGATCTCCTCCTCCGGATCCCGTGTCTTTCCCCTTGAATGGGTGGAACCACCCCTTTTACAGCATCATTTTCCCGCGGCCTCAGCAGGGAGCCAATGGGAAGAGGTTCTCCCCGGGTTGCTTCCGTGCTGCCAGGGGCAGAGACAGCACAAGTCATAATGGTGTGCGGGTCGGCCTGGTCCGATCCGTCACAGAGGGACAATCCCGCTGACAACGCAAGCACCTTTGCACCATGGTGCAAGGGTGCCTATGTTTATGCTAGGCTGTCAAAACAATGCCAGTGTGTGGGGGAAAGGACCGAAATTCACGACCTTGCATAAATACTGTGTATTCCTGCTCTTTCATTTTGGTGTAGGGCAGCACAGCAAGGTGACTTGATGTGCTGCCCTATACCAAATCCCTGTAAATATGGCCCTGGGTCTCTAGTTGGCAGAGGTATGCACTCTGTCCAAATAGGGACCACAATCCTAGTCAGGGTAAGTCAGACGCACAACCTAAATTAACCTGTGCAAACCCTCTGTTAGCTTGGCACAGAGGAAGCTGGGAACTTAGGAGGCAATGTGTAAAATAGTTTAGTACAACTCTGAAAACAGTGAAAACACCACAAAAAATAATCCACAGTAGGTTATGAAAATAGAGCTAATGTTATGAACAGTACAATACCAAAATTATAAAAGTCCAATAAGTAGAAGTTGTGATAACAATTTTTAAAGAATATCTGCAATTGTAGTGCTTAAAACCTTAAAGCCCAAATCAGGGCTATCAGGTTGTGCTAGAATGGTGTAAATCCAAAGTTCAGGCTGAATGTGATGGAGCACGGTCCGGCTACAAGGACCAACCTTGTCCCACTGAAACAGTACCCTGTGTGGAGGGATGCAATGACATCGAAGATCTGATGCATGGAGCAGAGGAGGTGATGTGTTGGTTACAATCTTCAAAGTTAGGGGACGCATCATCGGCAAGCCATGCAATTGTCAAGCCTAAAACAGTAGCGTAGCAGTGAACTCCCTCTGCAAATGCAATGTGTCACCATCAAGCCATGCAACCAGGTGGTGCAAAGGTAAGGAGTCGAGGCTATAGGTTCTGTGCAGTTCGTGCTGCAAAGGCTTTGTCCTTGGTGGCAGTGGTGATGCGTCTGGGGTGACGCAGCGGTTCTGATTGGTGCAACAGCAGCCATGCATCAACATCAATAGTTGCAGCACAGAAGAACCCGCTTCCAAGGGCCCAGGACTGAATTGGCACCACTTGGGAGGGCAGATCTTACAGGCAGTGCCCTTGTGTTGTTGGAGAGTTGCAGGCAGTCTTTAATGTCCCTGAGACTGCAGAACAGGAGACAAGCAAACAAGCAAGCCCTTGAAGTCACTTTGGTTCTGGGAATGATGTGGGTCCAGTCCTTCTCACTTCCAGGCAAGGAGAGCAGCAGGCAGCAGGATGAGCACATTAAAGCAGGAGTCCAGCACAGTCACTGTCCCTTCAGCAGTACAGCAGTCCTTCTCCGTGGCAGAATGTCCTCAGTTCCAGACGTGTAATGATTTGTTAGGGTCAGAAGTCCAGTTCTTATACCCAGTGGTGCCTTTTAAGTGGGGGTGACTTGATCTAGGGTCTTTGAAGTGCCCACAGGTCTTCCCTTTCTCTCACTGGCTTCAGACACACTACGGGGGTTATGCAGCTCTTTCTGTGGGGACAGGCAGAGCCCTATTCAGGTGCAGGTGCAGGTGTCAGCTCATCTAGCTCACGAAGGTCCATCAGCCTGATGATGGGCCATCAGGATGTAATTGGCACACCTCAGCTCCTTCTGTGTGTGGCTGTCTAGAGAGAACACACAAAGCCCAGCTGTCACACTACCTGGACGTGTATTAGAGGCAGGCAGCAGGTACACAGGGCTTAAGAGCAGAAACGTCTAAAAGTGGCATTTTTAAAGTTGTAACCATAAATCCAACTTTACCATTAAAGAGGATTTATTATTACAAGTCTATAGTTACCAAACAAGACAGTCCTCATCCTTCATCTTCAGAAAGTACACTTAATAGATATATTATGGAATCCGTAATGTTATCCTGTTATAGAGATAGGCCTCACAGTAGTGAAAAATGAATTTGGGAGTTTTTCACTACCAGGTCATATAAAACTAAAAAGTATATGATCTGACTTTTACTTACACTGCACTCTGCCCTATGGCCTACTTAGGGCCTATCTTGGGGTGTCTTATGTGTAATAAAATGCACGTTTGAGGCTTGGTAAGGGGTTTTAAATTCCAGGTCAACATGGCAATGAAACTGCACATACAGGCTCAGCAGTGGCAGACTTGAGACATGTTTAAAGGCTACTCAAGTGGGCGGCACAATCAGCGTTGTAGGCCCACATGTTTTAGGGGAGTAAGCACTTGCGCTTAGGCACTGGTTAGCATTGGTAAAGTGCCCAGAGTCCTAAGGCTAACCAAAAAAAGATCAACAAAAGGGAGGCATGGTAGGCAAAAAGTTTGGGGTAGGACCACTCTAAGGCTGTCAGGTCTAATACCCATCTGCCCCGGTGAATGCATGAGCGACTAGGCAATGACTCCTCAGTGATCTTTCAGAGGCCTGGACATGGAACACACACAGTCTCAGCGCAGACTACAAGCAGACTCCTGACAACCCAATCAAGGGGTCTCTACAAGCATGAGAGTTGGACTTGACATTGCCCCACAAACAGATTCCAGGATGTAGCAAAGCCTTGAGTGGGGACCCCAACAGTTGAAGCACAACAATACTGTCTTCAACAAGCCAACCAAAGTGAGGGCCAGCATCAAAGAAGAGGTTTCTATGATGCTGGATTGGGGTTGATTGAGCAATCCAGTAGTGCCTAGTCCAGCCCAGAGGTGCTGGTACCAAAAGCTGTTCCACCAGTCACCACTCCAGAACTAGAGTCCTCTGTAGACTACAGCAGCCCAAACCTAGTCACTGAGTCACTGATTCCTACCCCATCCCCTGAACCAATGAGCTAATTGACAGATTAGGTGCTGCTAAGTGCCTGGGTATCTTTGATTTTATTTCAGGGTACAAGCAGATTGCCTTAACTGAGGGGGCTAAAGAGAGGTTGACATTGTCTACCCCACAGGGCTACTTTCAATTTAAAGTGCTATTTTTGGGGCTGAAAAATGCCTCTGCCAGAGGCCCCCCAACTATGATACCCCCACTTTGGTCACCGTCTACAGCCTTGCTCCACAGAAATGTACCTTCTCAGAACATTTTCATTAAAGAATATTCTAAGCCTGAAGGTAAGCACCAACAGGGCCAAATCTACGTTTTGTATCAAACGTGCACTCCATCTCAATCAGCCATATTTTTTTTACTTTGACCCTCACACTTTGCCTCTGCATAGTGTAGCCTAAGATGTGAAAAATCCCTACCAAATGTTTGTCATTCTGAAAAATTGGGTTCTTGGTTGACTGGGTTGTAAACCCTGGTCAAGCAACAGCCACAGCACCTGACAGGGTGAAACACAAAAAGTCACTAAATTAACTTGTGCTTAACCCTGGGGTATATTGGCACAATAAGTAGTCAGGCTTAAATTTGAGGCACTGGGTAAAGTATTTAGGCAGCCACAACCTAAGAGACATACCCCTCACAGCAACAGGGGACAGGGTAAGATATGAACAAAAACAATAGATGTTTCCATTATTGACAATTCAATTTAAAGGAGCCCTCCTGTAGATGGCTGGCACACACATTGATGTTGCAAAGCATGCTATGGTGGTTAACTTATAGCTGTATATATAACTTGTTCATAAAGAACACCCTTCTCCATCTTTATTAAATTTATAATTTCTCAATTTTTTATTGTTACATATTAAAATTATATAAATACACACTTATTTATGTAACACAATCACCACATATTAATATTGGATCCTACAGCCATTTAAAAACAAATGAAGCAAATAAATGATTTTCCCTTTTTTTAAGCCCCTCAACCAACAATTGTATTCAATAAAAACTCTTTAATATATTCTTAAAAAAATTCATTAAATAAAAACTCTTTCTCTCATATAGGCCCTCATTACAACCCTGGCGGTTGGTGATAAAGCGGCAGTAATACCGCCAACAGGCCGGCGGTAACAAAAATGGAATCATGACCACAGCGGAAACCGCTCAGACAGACAGCCACTTTACACACCGACCGCCAGGGTGGAATCAACAAGCACCAAGGCGGTAACCGCCAAAAGCTAGGCGGAAGACAATGTACCACCCACACTATTATGACCGGCCTATCCACCACCTTTGCTGGGGCAGTACCAACGACATCAAAAGCCTGGTGGAAACAGACCTCAGAAGTTAAAGGACTCACCTCTGGAGACTCAGTGAACAACCATGACGCCATAGAGCCCGAGCTGCAAGTTTTCCTCATGCTCGTCTACCTTCTGCTACATTATGAACACCAACGCCGGTGAAGACGACCATGGTGAGTACTTCTGCCTAGCACACAAGGGAGGGGGGAGGAAAATTAGAGTGACACACACACAAAACATACCCCCCCACCCCCAACACCAAAACACAACCAGAAGCAGCAACGTAACATTTTTACCCCGTATCCCTCAGGAATAATGCAAGGAGAAAATGATTTGAAGAAAGTGAGTGTAATACGATAAAATACTATGAATAAGTGCATCAAAATCCAAACGTATATACATATTTACAAATGTAGGGTCACTGCCTAGTCCTCTATGTCTGTGGGCCACAGGGCCACAACACATAGGCCAAGGCCCCACCTCACTCCTGCAACAACACAGAGAGAACACTGCAGGGGCATCAGGTCAAAAATAGACAGGCACCTCAGGGAGACGGGGAATGGGGGAGCACCTCAGCCGGAAGATGGTACAATACCACTGGTCCTGGAGGGGGCAACATGCCCTGTGCGCTGTCCTGAGGAGTGCAAGGCCACAGTCTCTCAAGTGGGTGGTTTGCCTACTTCTTTGTCCTGGGGGGTGCCAGGCCACATTCTCTCAAGTGGGTGGTTTGCCCTCTGCTTGGTCCTGGGGAGTGCAAGGTCACAGTCTCTCAAGTGGGTGGGTTGCCCACTGCTTGGTCCTGGGGAGTGCAAGGCCACAGTCTCTCAAGTGGGTGGTTTGCCCACTTCTTGGTCCTGGGGAGTGCAAGGCCACAGTGTCTCAAGTGGTTGGCTTCTCCACTGGTTCTGGAGGGGGCATTGTGCCCAGTGTGCTTCATCCTGAGAAGGATGGGGTGAGTGGATGGCTTCTCCACTGGTTCTGGAGGGGGCATTGTGCCCAGTGTGCTTCATCCTGGGAAGGATGGGGTGAGTGGATGGCTTCTTCCACTGGTTCTGGAGGGGGCATTGAGCCCTGTGATGCAGATCTTGGGGATTGCAAAGTCACAGTCTCTCACCTGGGTGTCAGACCCACAGGGGCCAGGCTGCACAACAGCCCATGGATGCAGGACTACACACTGTCCACCGGCGGTGACGGCTGCTCAGTGGTGGCAGTGGTGCTGGTGTCGGTGCTGGCAATGGTGGGGGGAGGCTCAAGCCCTTCCCCTGCAGCCTCGGACGGCTGCCCACTGGGGCTGCAGCTTCTGGCAGTGGTGCTGGTGGTAGTGCTGGCAGTGTTGGGGGGAGGCTCCAGCCCTTCCTCTGCAGCCTCGGACGGCTGCCTACTGGGGCTGCTGCTGGTGGCAGTGGTGCTGGTGACGGTGCTGCTGGCGGTGCTGGTGGTGGTGCTAGAAGTGGTGGGGGGAGGCTCCAGTCCTTCCCCTGCAGCCTCGGTCGGCTGAACCCCCATGGTTGGTGGTGGGGGTTCCAAATGAGTCCCAGCACCAGGCCTCCTGTCCTTTCTGCCTGCTGGTGCAGGTCCCTTGCCTGCTGGTGCAAGCCCCTTGCCCTTCCGGTCAGCAGCAGGGGATTGCTCCTTGCCCTTCCTTGATGCAGCTGGTGGTGCCTCCTTGCCCTTCCTTGAAGCAGCTGGGGGTGCCACCTTGCCCTTCCTTGACGCGGCTGGCGGTGCCACCTTGACCTTCCTTGCAGCACCTGGTGCAGGCCCCCTTTCAGTGCGGCTGCCTGATGTCCGTTATCCTCTTCCACCTGGAGTAGCTGTCAACACTAATGTGGCCGTGGACTGGGTGGCTGAGGTGCTCGCCTGGGTTCTGACCACCCTTGCCTGACGTGAAGGACGGGGGGAGTGGTAGGGAAGAGGTCAAGGGTGTAGAGTAAACATTTTTAGGGACATTGGGACAGTAAGAGGGTGAAGGCTTGGGAGTGGAAGAAGAGGAAGTGGTTGTAGGAGGTGTCTGATGATTTTGGGGTCAGGTGCATGGGCTGGATGCTGTTGTGATTTGGATGGCTGTTGGGTGTATGAGTCCGTTTGTGTACTTTGGGAGGAGGGGGCATAGACACAGTGGGAGAGGACACAGGGGAGGTGTGCTTGGATGTAGGGTGGTGACTGCCAGTGAGGGGCATGTAGTGATAGGCGTGATGGTGGGAGTGGATAAGGATGTAGTGCATGCAGGTGTGAGTGTAGACGCAACTGGGAGGGAGGTGGATGACAAGGAGGAGGGGGACACAGAGGAGGCAGTGGATGTTGGTATGTCTGCATCTGGATGGTGTTTGTGTGAGTGCCTGTGGGATGATGTGTGGTGCTCGTGTTTGCCTGAACCACTCCTGTGTGTTGTCTTGTGTGCATACTGGTTTTCCTGTGTGCTGGGATAGTTTGGGGTTGAGGGGAATGGGATTGGGTAGAGAAAGTTGGAGGGGGGAGGCTAGAAACAGAGACAATGGCTGCCTTCAGAGAGGACGCCAGAGCCTGGATTGATCTCTGTTGGGCCGTCATGCCAGTGTGAATTCCCTCCAGGAATGCATTTGTCTGTTGCATTTGGGCTGCCAGCCCCTGGATGGCATTCACAATAGTTGACTGCCCAACAGAGATGGATCACAGGAGGTCAATAGCCTCCTCACTCAGGGAAGCAGGGCTAACTGGGGCAGGGCCTGAGGTGCCTGGGGCGAAAGGAGATGCCCACCCTCCTGGGTGAGTGGGCATGAGAAACACGTTGAGGGACTGCTGGGAGGGTGGTGCTGGTACGGGGTGGGGGCTGTACCTGTAGTTGGGGTGGGCACATAGGTGTCCACCACCACCAGGGAGCTTCCATCAGAGGAGGTATCACTGTCCAAACTGTCCCCTCCTGTCTCCGCCTTGGTGCTCCCCTTGCCCTCTGTCCCACTGGTACCCTCACCGTCGGTGGATTTGGCCTCCTGGGCCCTGTGGGATGCAACTCCCTCCATCGCTGGTGCCTCTGCTCCTCCACCAGATGATGGTAATGCACATAAGGACAGGGTGACAAAACAAAAAGGGGAGAAGGGACAAAGGATACACTTGGTCAATAGCGGCAACAACACCAGGAAAAGGTATCAGTCAGACCGTCCTGCTTGTAACGCTCATGGCCCACCATAGCCCTTCACATCCCCTTATGCACAGACATGGCCAAACATACATGCAGCATGCTGCCCATGGTCCTTCCACCAACCCCCCCCCACACAAGGCCTTCACACAAACCACTCCATGCATTCACGCCCCATGCATCGTGCTCACAGTGTACTCACCTGTTGGTCTGGAGGCCCATACAGCATTCGGTACTGGGGTAGGACCCCATCCACCATTCTCTCCAGCTCCGCTGCGATGAAGGCAGGGACCCTTTCCCCAGTGACATGAGCCATGGTCAGTTCCATACACAGGTCACTGCCTCACATGCAGTGTAGGTCCTCTCCTGTTGAAGGTCAGGTAGCAAGTGAGTGAACAGATAGAAAATGGCAGTCACGTCCACGGTGGTGCGTACAATCACCGCCGACGTACATCACCCTTGGCCACTGTATCCCATAGGGCCCAATGATAACCAATGAGGAGTTATATGGCGGTTCTCGACTGCCTCCTGCAACAGCGCACAATGTCAGTGGAATTACCTCATTTCCAACTGTCCCTCCATACAGGGCAGGCGGATGCCATTTCAGGGGGGGGGGCAGGCTATGGCACCTAACTGCATCACAGTACACATAACCACCATTTGGACCTAACCCACAATATACTGTTACAATCACAACATGCAATGAAGTGTAGTGTTTGGAAATATGAAATACTGACCAGCTGCTCACCGTTTTGCCCCATAGATTGCAACTGCTGCAGATGAATAGGAGATGGAGACATCTCCCCGGGTACAGACCCCTGGTGGACTTGGCATCTGAAATCTGCTATCCGTCACCCCACTGGGATCCCCCCTCTTGTGCAAGTCCCATCTGTGCTCCATTTCCTGGCAACTGGCTCCTTCCAAGTGTCAGTGGGCTTGGCAGCAGGAATGTCTCAACCAATGTTCTCAATAGTGCTGACCAGAGTGCTGTCTGCCCTGATTAAACACATGGGCAGCTACATCGTTTTCCTCCAGGTGGAGGATTTGGCAACAGTGAAAAGTGATTTCTATGCAATGGGACATATCCCCAACATTATTGGGGCAATTGGTGGTACACATATTGCATTTGTCCCCCTCCGGAGAAATTAACAGGTGTTCAGAAATCGAAAAAGCTTTCACTCAATGAATGTGCAGATAGTGTGCCTGGCGAACCAGTACATCTCCCATGTCAATGCAAAGTATCCTGGGTCTGTGCATGATGCCTTTATCCTGAGGAATAGAAGCATCCCATATGTGATGGCTCAACTCCAGAGGCACCGGGTGTGGCTAATAGGTGAGCCCTGGTTCCCACCCAGTGGATGTTGGTGTATGGGTATGGTGTGTGCCCTAAGGGTTAGTGTGTGTCTAACAGTTGTCTCTCGATATTTGCAGGTGACTCTGGTTACCCCAACCTCTCATGGCTACTGACCCCTGTGAGGATTCCCAGGACAAGGGCAGAGGAATGTTACAATGAGGCACATGGAATTATAGAGAGGACATTCGGCCTATTGAAGGCTAGGTTTCGTTGCTCCCATCTCACCGGTGGTTCCCTGTACTACTCACCTAAGAAGGTCTGCCAGATCATTGTGGCATGCTGTGTGTTGCACCTTGCCTTACGTCGCCAGGTGCCTTTTCTGCAGGAGGATGAGGCTGAAGATGGGCGTGTGGCAGCAGTGGACAGTGAAGATGAGGAGACAGAGGATGAGGATGAGGATGAGGACAACACAAGTGCAATTATTTGTCAATACATCCAATGACACACATTTAGGACAGTGTAACTTCACTTTTAATTGACAGTTTTTTGTTTGACATTATCACTGGCATGCTGATTTTCCCCACTTCTATGGCCACTCACTGTACCCTTTGGCATCTCTATTTGAGGATACTTTTGCCCCACTATCGCTCCTGGTGTGTTGACTGCAGCCAACTACAGGTCATTCCTATGTATACATTACTGTACAGTTGTATTACAGTGTTTATACCTTGTTAAACGAACACATAGTTAAATCATTTGACGTACTCCATACTTGTATTTTTTAAAAGGGTGTTTATTTAAGTGCTAATAAGTAGAGGGGGATGTGCAATGGGCTGGGGTGATGTTGGAGGAAAGTCCAGGATAGAGTCCAGTCTATGTGGATCACAGGTGCATTGTCCAAGGGGGCATAGGAAGGGGAGCAATGGCAGTTCAAGGTGGACATGGTGACTGTGTGAGACACAAGGGTGACATTCAGGAGAGTCTTATTTCCTGGTGGGGGCTTGGCAATAGTATTTGGCTTCTGCCTAGATCACAGGGAATGTTTGCGGGGTGGTTCTCCTTCTGCAGGGGGAGGGGTGCTCGTGGCTTGTTGTTCCTGTGGGGGGCTTCCTGTCCACTAGCGGCAGCGTGGGTGTAGGGCTGTTCATCGGTGTGGCTAATGTTAGGGGCCCGTGGTGTGCCACTGCCTCCCTCATGGTGTTGGCCATGTTTGCCAGCACCCCTGCAATGGTGACCAGGGTGGTGTTGATGTCTTTCATGTCCTCCCTAATCCTCAGATACTGTCCCTCCTGCAGCCGCTGGTTCTCCTGCATTTTGTCCACTCTCTGGCCGATCGTCTCCTGGGAATGGTGGTATGCTCCCAGGATCACGGTGAGTGCCTCCTGGAGAGTCGGTTTCCTGGGCCTGTCCTCCCCCTGTCACACAGCAGTCCTCCCAGCTTCCCTGTTGTCCTGTGCCCCAGTCCCCTGAACTGTATGCCCACTGCCACTGACCCCAGGTCCCTGATCGCCCTGTGTTTGTGGGGTGCCCTGGGCGCCCTGTAGTGGTGGACACACTGCTGTTTGACTTGTCCTGGGGACAGAGGTATGGGCTCGCTGGGTGGGTACTGTGTTGGTGTTTTCTGAGGGGGGAGGCTCTGTGGTGGTGTGGGACTGTGCCTGGGTAACCAACTGTCCGGAGAACTCTGATGGGCCAGGTTGGTCATCAAGTTCCAGGCGTCCAGAGCTGCTGTCATCACTGTGGGCGTCTTCTGGGGGGGAGGGACTGAATGTTGCTGGCACCTCCTCTCCGGTGATGTTGGCTGGGGGACCTGTGGGGATATAAATGCAGTGTTACTGTTTCTGCGTGTGACATCTTCTGCATGGCTGTGTTGCCCTCTGTGGTTGTTATTGCCCTGGCAGCTTTGCCTTGTGTGAGTTGTTATTTGGTGAGCTAGCTGTTTCCCTCTATTGTGCATGCTTTAGTGATAGGTGTCCATCCAGGTCTGTGATGGGTGTCCATGCATTGGTGTTCCATGCAGGGCTTGGTATTGGGATTGGTGGGGTGTGATGGTGGGGTATACGGGAGGTGGTGGAGTGATGAGAGTGAGGGTAAGGGTGGGGGTTTGTGAAGGCATGCACGTAGGGGGGTGATAGTAATAAAGAGTTGATTACCAGAGTACAGTCCTCCTGCTACTCCTGCCAGGCCCTCAGGATGCATGATTGCCAAGACTTGCTTCTCCCATGTTGTTAGTTGTGGGGGTCCACCGCCAGTCCTCTGTACAGCTATTTGGTGTCTTTCTGCTGTGGAACGCACCTTCCCCCGTAGGTCGTTCCACCTCTTCCTGATGTCATCCCTTGTTCTGGGGTGCTGTCCCACGGCATTGACCCTGTCCACGATTCTCCATCATAGCTCCAACTTCCTAGCAATGGATGTCTGCTGCACCTGTGGTCCGAATAGCTGTGGCTCTACCCGAATTATTTTCTCCACCATGACCCTTAGTTCCTCCTCTGAGAACCTGGGGTGTTGTTGTGGTGCCATGGGTGCAGTGTGAGAGGTATGGGTGTGTAGGGTGATGTGTTGGGGTGTGTGATGCATGGTGTATAGGTGATGGTAGTTTGTGCCTGTGGTCTTGTCTGTGGTCTTACTATCTCTCTTGTGGCACTTGTTTGTAGTCGTAACGGGTTGTGGGTAGTGTGGGTGGGTGTTTTATAGTGGTGTGGGTGTGTGGGTGTGGTGTGTGAATGGGTGTCAGGTGTGTGTAGTTTGAATTGCCCAATGTGGTGCTGTTTTGTTTTGGCAGTGTGTGTGTATTTTGAGTGCAGCAGTATGTACCGCCAATGGTTTACTGCCATTGAATGTCCGCCATGGTGATTCGTGGGTCATATTGTTGTGGGCGTAGTTCTGTTGGCGTAACGGTGTGGGTTTGGATACCGCGAGTTTATCACCGACCTTTGGGCTGGCGGACTTGTGTGTGTGGCTGTATAGTGACGGATTACTATGTGTGTGTGTCATAATATGGGTAGCGGTGATCCGCCGCGGCAGCGGTATGTTGGTGGCAGTCAGCGTGGCGCTAAGTGGGATTTACCGCCAATGTCATAATGAGGGCCATAGCCTTTAAAAATGTTGACAGACCGCAATAGAGCGTGGACTGGACACAAGAACTGGATTGGACCTAAAAGTATATTGAATTTAAAGACGTTTATGACAGGAATGTAAGCAGGCCAAACAATATTCTAACAAAAATATGGCAATCACAAAAGGATGAGAGAAAATAGTTGGAACACTGCCCGAAAAAAACTAGCCCTTCAAATACAGGGTGCACAGCATTTATAGTTCAATCCGATTTCTCCATGGGATGATTCAAATTTTGTTGAGATATGCCATTCAATGTATGCCATTCATTTTGTACTTGGAAGATGTAAAATAGTGGGCCATAGGCCCACATGATAAAGTAGAAGACCACACGGACACTAGTGGGTCGGAAGCATGAAGTGGATTGGGCTTGAGATACACACCCAAGATAACCCCTGCTCACCCCCTTGGTAGCTAGGCACGAGCAGTCTGGCTTATCCCAGAGGCAATGTTTAAAGTGTTTGCACAACACACACAACGGATGTAACACAATAAATACACCTCAAAGGAAACGCTAAAACAAGTTTATAAAATGAACTGTATTGTATAAATCATCATTTGCCCAGGCACGGCACCTATCAGAAATACCCTGCTACACAAGCAGTCGTCAGAACATCACACAGGTTCACAATACTCTGCAAGAATAAGCAGTTTTCAGGTAACACATAGGTTATGGGTATTATGCAGTAAGGTCGTCATTACTGCCAAGAACGGGCATGTCATAGTAAACACGTTATCATGAATGCCAAGATACCACTCTGAATGCTCATAGAACGAAATAGTCCCCAAATGGCAAGTCATCTGTATCACCAACATAGATGCACATATCATGTAAAAACTCCTATATGGCAGGTCATAAACTCATTTGGTACTATACCTCCTGCAAAAGTACACTCCCCTCCCAACAGGGCAATCACAACATCGAGAGGGAGTCAGATTATGCGAGTGAGGCAATACAATGAAGGCAAACTGGGACAAACTAGTCCCCATCCAGGCGCTCCTGCGTTGCTCTTAGGGGCAATGCAGTAAGCCCTGCCATGTCACAGGATCACAGGCAGAAGCTCCTGTGCTCCTACCACCTACCACTACAAGTGTGGTAAAGTACCTAGATGGCCTAGCAGGATTGGGGACCTTCATTGAGGATGGCCACCCCGTCCTGCTATCGAGTGAAACCTCCTTGGGACCCTCGCAAGTGAGGAAGTCCCACAGTCAGCCACCCACTACCTAGAACCTAAAGCCTTGGTGCCCTTACCGGAGCGGATGGCAGCCTCGCACGGCTGAGAAGCCTGGGACAAGAGCTGCAGTCGGGTTGACTAGCACGCCCATCAGGGGTACAGTCTCGGGCACACACCCCCTGGGAAAGGCAGTCAGGAATGCCGTGTTTGGTCCCTCTGAGCCGGCACAGGCAATGGAAGGCTGGGTCCCTTCTGTCCACTGTAGAGGAGGGGCTCCGGAGGGGGATCCTCTATGGATGGGGTAGACTGCCTACGAGCGGGCAGCACTGCTCCTGTTCACAGCTGCCCACCAGAAGTTGCCCTCCATCTTTGGTCCCCTCAATGGCCTCAACTCCGTAAGAGAGCGCTGGCTTGTTCTCCGCTGGCATGCCTCATCTGAGCTTAATCGGTCACCGCTGATGGGTCTTCTGTAATTCTCCTGCACCGGGGGCACATCTGCACAAAAGGGGTCAGGCGCGCTTCAGTAGCGCTGCCGCCCCGACCAGATAGTGAAAGTAGGCACCACTTATGTCAGCTGCACTAATGAAAAACAAGGCTCTTCATGTGGTGTAAATAACAGAAATAAAGCGCTCCCTTGACGCATGTTGTGAAGGAGGGAGCAATCGAGGTAAAGAGGCAAGCACTCATCCCATGCTGAGCCCCAGAGTATTTTCCACAGGCTTCCCACAGGCAAATCCGAGCCACAGAAATGCAGGGGAGTGGACGGGGCACACCATCCAGTCACTGGAAACAGCAAAGGGAGCACATGACTTCAGGGCACAAGCAAGTAGGCCAGCACAAGAGTTCCAAGGCAGTAGCAATCCCTCTCAGTGACCTAGCAGGTCACTGGTCAGCACCACACCAGAGCAGTCCCCAGGGCAGTTCCTGGCGAGTCCTTCCAGCAGCATCCAGTGACCAGTTCATTAGTGTCTGAAAATGTGGGGGTAAACCCCCCGTACTCATTTCGCACAACCTCCACAAAAGGGGGAAAAGGGGTTCCAAACAGCACTAACCAGTTCCAGGGCTGTCCCCTTTCTCCTCCAGCACTGGCTCCAGATATCGGGAGGGGGTAAACATACCCTTTGTGTGAGGCCAGGGCATAGCCTGTAGAGATGCAGGTATGCCCCACCTCCACCTCTCCCAGACTAGGAAAACAATTCAATATGCAGATGGACTCCTGTGATAGTGCACTCTTCCTGTGTTCAGGCTGGCTGAGAAGTATGCACAAAGCCCAGCTGTCACTCTGCCCTAGATGTGGATTGGAGGCAAGCTGCAAAACATAGGAGTCATAAGCACAGAGAAAAGCTCACTTTCTAAAACTTGCATTTCTATAATGGTTATAAAAAATCCACCTACAACAGTAAGCAGCATTTATCACTATTATTCCAACCATACCTCACATGCCTACACCACCCCTCAAAGATCAGAAATACCACTCAGACATATGTTAGGGCATTTCTAATGCAGTCCTATGAGAGATGCAGCACTAACAGTAGAGAGAAATAGGCAATTTGTCACAACTAAGACATGTAGTACAAAAAGACATATGTCCTTTCTTTTACATACACAGCACCCTGCCCATAGGGCTAGCTATGGCCTACGTTAGGGGTGACTTATACATATTAAAAGGGGAGTTCCAGGCCTTTCAAGTAAATTTAGATGCTATGTTCCAGTAGCAGTAAACTGGCCTGTGAGCAGGCCTGAGACAGGTTTGAAAGGCTACTTTTGTGGTTGGCGCAAGTGGCGCTGCAGGCCCACTAGTAGCATTTAATTTACAGACGGTGGGAATAGGGATACCACTCTAGAAGGGACTTACCGATAAATTAAATGTGTCAATTAGGTGCAACCCAATCATACCAAGTTTAGAAGGGAGAGCACGTGCACTTTTTTTTGATCAGCAGTGGTAAAGTGCTCAGAGCCCTAGAGCCAAAAAAAAGAGGTCAGAAAAATAGGAGGAAGAAGGCAAAACATTTGGGGGTGACACTGCAAAAAAGGCCAGGTCCAACAGCTATTATCTTCAGATATAAGACAAATTTACAAGGAAAATATTCTGAGAAGGTAAAGTTCAGTGGGGAGGGCTGCAGGTGGTGTCTGAGGCGCAAGTCAGCATGAGGCTAGGAGAAGAAAAGGCGTCATGGACAGGAGTGCTGGAGCTTTGCATTGACGATTGTTTGTGACTTGTTGACGCTGCTGAGTGAAGAGACAGCCTCAACTTCGGTGTAATCTGTGCAGTTCTGGTGTGAACGGGTCTGTACACAGTTGCAAAGAGACCAAAAGCTTGATTTGAAGAACTCTCGAGCCACACCAAGGCCCATATTTACACTTTTTTAGCACCACATTTGCGTCTTTTTTTTAAGCAAAAGTGGCGCAAACTTGCAAAATGCAATTGTATTTTGCAAGTTTGCACCGTATTTACGTCAAAAAGCAGCACAAATGCAGCGCTAAAAAAGTATAAATATAGGCCCAAGTGTTCAGGACCTGACCTTGGGGTTAGGAACACAGTGAAGACAGGTCCAGGAGCTGTTGGAGAGCCTTTTATCTTTGAGGCTCAGATCAGGAGACCAGCAGACAAGCCCTTTCAGTCAGTCAGGGTTCCTGAGTTAAAGATGAAGTTTCAGGCTCAGTTCTACTTCCCCAGGCAACAGGGTAGTAGGCAGCAGGTCAGCACAGCAGGGCAGTAGTTCCTTCAGAGCAGCAGTCCATTGCAGTCTTTTGTTAGCAGCATAGCGCTCCTTACTCCTTGTAGAGTATCTACAGATCCAGAAGTCTACTAAAGTGGTGATGCCTGAGGTCCTTCTTTTATACACAGTTGTGCCTTAAAAGTGGAGAAAAGCTTCAGGAGGCATGCCTTTGAAGTACACAGACGCCCTGCCTTCCCTGCCTTCGCTCCAGGCAAACTACAGGGGGTATGCAGCCCTTTGCGTGGAGACAGGACACAGACATTCCGGTATAAGACAGGCTGGGCCCAGGTCCTCCCTCTCATCCTGCTAGTGAGGGCCCATCCAGTCACACCTAAGCTCCCATTGTGTGTGGCTGTTTAGGAGGAATACACAAAGCTCAACTGCCAGCTACAACCAGTCGTGTGACCAGAGACAGGCTGAAGGCACCAAATGGCTAAGGCAAGAAAATGACAACTTTCTAAAAGTGGCATTTTGAGAATTGTAATTTCATATCCGACTTTACCATGAGTTACGATTTTAAATTAGGATTTCAGAGACACCAACCATAACCAGTTATCACAAACAATCATAGAACAAGAAAACAAACACAGTACGAGGAAGATATTTTAAAAAGCATGCAACTTGCTGTCATGTAAATATTTGGAAAGCATATAATTTTAGACAAACAATGTTGTTGTGTAGTTCTGCACCTCTTTTGTCCATAAGATTAGCATCTACACATGAGGTTCACATAGCATGCAACAGCATGAAAATTCCAGATTATATTTAGAATTTGATGACCATAGAGCTTGCAAAGTGGGCACAAATTGCTGCCATAAAGATTTTTAGCAACACAAAATTGTTTGCTTGTTGTGCTTGTGTCTCTTTCAAATGCTGAAGCCAAGTGTTTTATTCCCTTTTGAGAGGCACCACAACACACACACATGCCTGTTGTATGTGTGGCATCTAATAAAGGGAATCCTACTGTTACACTAAAAGTGCTCTCTGAATAGACATCTGTTGCTCATCGGAGTCAGGCAATTTCCATGGCAGCTCAATGGCTGTGTAGTTCACTTTAAGTACAGGCATGTCTTATTTCAAATCTTTAAGAGGCTCTAAAGACTTCATAGATGTATATTTATAGGGCCATAATTAGATTTTGATGAACATGGAAAACCATAAAACGTTGGTAGACATTCTACCCTGCGTATTTCAAGTCCATTATCGACAACAGCACTTATTATATAGCAGGAGTGACATCCACTATATTTGAGACAGCTTTACTCTTTTTTCCAATTTCTAAATAAATCCTGTAGTCTCTTCTTGTGTTTAAAGTATTACATGTCTGTCAGTTTTATAGTGTATTTTAAATACTTTTTGAACTATGTGTATTTTATTTACTCTGTTCTTCATTATCTGTTTTGTTTTCCAGCGTCCCAACATTTTCATCATTAAAACTGCATTTGTATGAGATAAAAATAAAAAAAAATAAGAAAGGTTTTCAGCAATGATGCATTTTGAAGAGCCAGCTGACTGAGAGGCTGGCCAGTCTACAGGCCCCATAACTCAAGTATCCGGTTACAATAGAGTGCCTTGTACCAAAAGGAAAAGGGGTGAGAGGAAGACAAGTCAATTCAGTGGCAATTCAAGCAGCCAAAAGATAGGCATATTAATCATCACCCTATTGTCCTGGAGAATAGGAATATAGTAAACAGAGGAAGTGGAAGCCTTATCAAATTTTCGTCAGGCAAAGCATTTTAAAGTTTGTAATTACTGTGTCGGACTACGCCCTAATGGGACTACTCAAAAAGCCAGGTCTTTAGGTTCTTGTGGAATTTAGGAAGTGAGGAGGAGGATCTTATGGGTAGAGGCCTCATCATTGCAGGCTTTAGGACCCTCACCACCATTTCTGTTTTTCTGTATGTGTGGATATGTGCAAGCAGGAGTCTGGATGAGGGGAGATGTCTGGAAGATTTGTGAAAGAAGATGTGATTGTTGTGGTATGCTGGGCTAATGTTATATAATGCCATGAAAATGTGCCGACTATCATAAAACCATGACCTCTGCGAGATCACCTCTGAGGCTGCATTGCGACTGCTCAGTTTGAACAAATGAAATGTGCAAATATCAGATTTCTGAGAGTGCCAGGGTGCTCACATTAAATGTTTACACTTCTTCCTAGTTTGCCATATGCCAAATGCTGGCATTAGTGGGAAAGTCTCTTACCAATTGATGGCATCATCAGGATGGACCTTAGCCCCATGGATTCAGGACAACTTTCAATCAATCGCAGCGTCTGCTCACCTCTTTTTGTTGCACAAAAGAGAGTCCTCTTTCTGCGGCTGCAGTCAGGCTCGAAAAACAAATCTCTCCTGGCTGGCTTGCCAACATGTTGCCCGAATGTGGATTTACCTTAAAGAAATGAAATACAAGAGGCATTTGACAAAACAGGAACAGTTGGTTTAATTAAATGCAGGTTCCCAGAGAGCGCAGTACTGAATGGGGCCTAATGAATGTATCTCAAAGTTACAGAGTTCTGAGCTGCCTTATATTCAATTCTTGAAGGGTTATAAAACAATTCTGTACATTTTTTGCAGAAAGAGATCCGGGCCTAGTCAGAGAGTCATAAATCTGACCATGTCAGGTGGGTCTCTACATTTCATGGACAAAATATGGGTCAGTAGGTAACATGTCCTGAGGTTCGGGATGAGGAGCACGTGATCACTATGGGGGTCATTCTGACCTTGGCGGTCTTTTTGCAAGACCGCCGAGTTACCGCCGCGGTGAAGACCGCCGACCGCGGCGGTATGCCGCTGTGCGCATTCAGACCGCTGGGAGCGTTCCGCCGGAAAACCGCCAGCAGCCACACTGGCGGTCGGCGGGAAAGTGGAGACTGGTCAACCTCCACCGCCACGCCAGCAGAACACCGCCCACAGAATTACGACCCACATTTCTGTGTGGCGGTCTTCTGTTGGCGGTCTTCTGTTGGCGGTCACCTCCCCATGGCTCCTGTCGCCTCCCGGAGGACCAACGCACAAGGTAAGTTGATCGTCCGTGAGGGGAGGGGGTGGGGGGGTGTTGTGTGATGTGTGCGTGCATGGGGTGTGCGTGTGAGTGTGTAGAGGGGGTGTGTGAGTGCGTGCATGCGGGCGGGGAGTGCTGCTGTGCCTATGGGCAATGTGTGTAGTTCGGCGGGTGCGCATGTCGGCATGTATGTGTGCGGGTATGTGTCCCCGTTGTGTATGTGTGTGTGTAGGGGGTGTGTATATGTGCATGTTGGGGGTGTGTGCATGTCGGGGTGCGTGTATGTGCATGTCGGGGTGGGGGTGGGGAGGGGGTTCGTACCACCTCTGGGGGGTGGCAGGGGGGTGGAGGGTGTGGGGGGAGGACTCGGGGGGCAGTGGGGGGTGGGGGAGACCCCTATCAGTGCCAGGGAAGGAATTCCCTGGCCCCGATAGTGCCTACCGCCATGGTTCGCATGGCGGTTCCCGACCGCCAGAAACCGCGGCGGTAAGCAGGGTCATGATACCGTTGGCGGTCTTGGGTCGACCGCCGGACCGGAGTGCGCAGACTCCAGCCCGTCGGTCATGACCGCCGTGGCTGTCGGAGTGGGGAAGTGGCGGTCGATCGCGGCGGTGACCGCCGCGGTCAGAATGCCATTTTTTTGACCGCCGGTCTGTTCGCGGTCCGACCGCCGCCTCTCCGCCGACCGCCAAGGTCAGAATGAGGGCCTATGTGTTCTTTTTTGGCTGACAGTTCCTAACTTCATGAGGCGTCTAACTTTTAAGGTGTTTTGGGAATGCACGTCCCACCGGCCAACTATTGTGTTGCTGCCTATCTGAGGGATCAATCTGGGTTTTTCCTGCTAAAGCGTCTATGGGCTACGTGCCACCCCACCTGTGATCTGTCAATCAGTTCAGTCAGGCCTACATCGCAGGGCTTGCCTGACCACTTATTTCTGATTCTGGGTTGATGATGAGGTCACATCGCGTGGGATCAAAAATAGTAATGCAAGTTTGTTGTTATGCGCACAGATATCATGGCATACATTCACATCATTTTTATCTCTATCAACATGGTGAGGAGTTTGATTTGTGCTTGTTTGTGAAGGGGGATTCAGTGGAGCTCCTTCAGATGTGGTGTGGTGTGAACACATTCTTCAATTGCAGTTTGTTTGATTTTGTCTAAAATAATGCACCATTTGTGTTATTTATTGTATGAATTGAATATAAAAATGATCAATTTCAGACAATACAGTATTGACGAATAGGTGATCGGTTTCCAGGCTTAATTTTTTTTGGGTTATCTCAAAATCCATCCAGCTGTCTTTGCTTAGTTAGGGTGGGATGTGTCTATTCATTGGGCACTTTCGTTAGGGAGGGTTGTTGATTTCAAAGCTTTTTCTCCCGCACTAAAGAAGATTTTTCTGTTTTGGCTGGTGTTGTCATTAAAGCTATTCCTTTAATAACAATACTAAGAAGCATTTGCAATGCAGTGGGTCTCGCGTTTGCTCGAGTTGGAGTTATTAGTGTTTTAAACTCCTAGTCTGACTTTTCTTGCCACATAAACTGAAAAGTAAAAAAGTTTCACATAAGTGAGACGACGGCCACCATGAGCACGGAGCAGACATACGAAAGGAAACAGAAGTTTGCTTGCAGTGAAACGTATCGGCAAAAGTGCAATTATCTACGTAACCGGCAAAAGTGCAATTATTCATGTACCAGGGTCGATATCATGCAAAGCTCTCGATTACTGCCCAGTGAGCTTGCGCTACCTACGAAATAAAAAGAAAAAGTAGTCCAGAAACCATACGGAAAACATCGAGCCTCATATGTTTTCAGTAGTTTTCCCTTGTGCTCGAGGAGGGCTAAACACCAGATGAAATCAAGCAGTTTTAAAAGGCAAGCCCACGAACCAACCAAACTGATGGGCATGACATGGGTGTGGTTAAAAGCCCATAGAGAGATTACATCAGAGACAGAGCGCTTTGCACGCTCGACCCTAAAAATGAGGATTGAAAGTCATCTGCCTGCACATTATTTGCCATTTTCCTTTAAAATTGTTTTTCTGCAGCCATGAACTATTTTAGTTGAGATCTCTCCATTGCTGCTCATTACCATCATGGTTATACCTCGCCCACATCATGTAGAATTCAAGCTGTTGTTCATATATGAATATCTGTCTGCATTTAAATAACACCCATTGATAACAAACTGGATGTTGTGTCCATAGGCTTCCTGTACATTAAACTATCTGTACGCAATGCTACGAGGAGGGACAAGACCGAGAATGAACCCCAACACCTCATCCACCCACGTCAAGATAAGAATCAGCATAATCAGTTAATTTATCATCAGTCAAACTAACTATGGAAGGTTAGGTGCGACAAGCTCGCATCCACTCGCAAAGCCCATGCCTTTGTTTACTATTAAAAACAAATATTCAGCTATCTATAGACAGATGACAGGAATACGGAAGGAATACTCTTTGTGAAGGAGGTGTGATAGGTGTACCAATATGTGGTTATTTTTTGTGTCTATTTTTGGGTACAACCATGGAAAGGTCACTGAAAGCACATCACAAAGCACGCTATAGCACGACACGAAACAGGGACGAATTTGACAAGTTCAAGACTAGCACCATTGCCTGTTCTAATGGAACCACAGATATTATTGTAGGTGAATGAAATACTATGTGTAGAGCATAAACTGTCCCCGCATGGAGCTATCCTCGTGAAAGAGGTTCTCTCGGATTGCTTTGAGGTATAGAGGACATAAACTAACACAACCATATTTTCAGGGCTAAAAGGAAATGATAAATAATAGTTTTATTTATGAAAATGTTATTTTTCATCTTGTTACAAGAACCATACAAATACAAAAAGTGAACTATAGGTTACCGTATTACACCACAGGCCGAAAACAGGTACTTCCGTGAAATTCTTTTGTGGCTGTACATCGCATTTCTGTTCCGTTGTCTTTTCCTGTTCCGCTTCTCCAAACACTGTTCTTATTCTTTTGTACTTTAGTAATTTATAATCTATGAGCCCATACATCTTTACTTTAAACTCTGTTAGTTACCACCCTTCTCTGCACATTTACCTCTTGTAGTCTTGACTAGTTTTAGTCATCCTGTCATGGTGAAGATATCTCAATCTTTAGTCTTATTTGTATGTTGTAGGAAATGCACATAGTCTGTGTTTTGTGGTAGTGGAAAAGAGCTCCATACTTTAGCTAAGGGAAAAGGAAAGTGCCGTCCTCTTAAAATGGCACCCATTATGCGTGGTACAACCACCAGGTTGCGGTAACAGAAAAAAAGTAGAGCCATTTCTGACTAAAGCCTTGTGACAAGTGTATAAATCTTTATACAGAATACAGCTTTGCAAATCAAGCATATGGTAGACACTATGATGTCCTGAACTATGCTATTAGCACCAGAGGCCCACGACTACGTGATCTACAAGAATCTGAATGACCTGCGTACATTGTATCAAATGTCTGGGCAGGCCTACATAAACTGCATCGTCATGGTGGCCTCCAAGATGTGCCCAAGTGATTACTTTGTGACAGGAAAACTGAAAGAAAAGTAAAATAAATGCTTACCACTTTGTAATATATTAATTCTGTCAATATTAATCTGAACAAGGGATAGGTACAGGAGAGCAATTAAGGCCCTGGTTAATACTTTTTTGTGCCGCATTTGCGTCACAAAATGACGCAAATGCGGCGCAAAAAAGTATAAATCAAGGCCTAAGTATCATCTGATGGTTATAATATTTTTGTATTAGGTTCAAGAAGGTTTTGGATCGCATGCATTTATTTTTTGGGATAGGGTAGATGGCATTGAATATTATGCCACACTCGTAGAAGAAGACAATGAAATCGATTTGCTTTTGGATATTATTGTATTATATTCTAATTGCATTTACATGGTACATCTTACATCTATCGAAGTGCTGAAGCTCTGATTCCTTTAAAATATGTACCATTTTACCAAATGGTGAGAATAATGTTACCCATGCAAAAAACTCTATTGAAGCACTTCCAGTTTTTATTGCATTAACTGCATTAACTGTATACTCTCAGTTTTAATGCACAATATTACCTGTGCTTGTGCTTTTCTTAATTGTATTGGTATTTTTGTAAATGCGTATTCTACATGGGATAGTGTTATTGAATAATGTTTTTATTTCTCTGACTCCTGCTTTTAAAGCACAGCTGATAAGACCTTTGTCTCTTCTACTTGGATGGCCCTCTTTAGAGAGGATGAGTCAAACTTACCAGTAAATCATATAATCACATAAAGATTTTGAATCAGAACATGTGTTAAGTGAGTGCGTATCTACCCTTGCATATCGCACTAGCGCACCAAAAACAGCTTGTTCATGGAAGCATGACCAACTTCCACCTGTTAGTATGGACTAACTTAGCGAACAGTTATCTTGCTGCCAGCTCTAATTTTAATACATCCCCAAGTAAGGCAGATTGCACGTGTCTGCCTCCCATAATCTAAAACATATGGATTGAGTTTACGGATGCAGAGCTTGCCCTGACGAAGGAGTCAAGACGTCCTGCATTAATGGAATCTTCCCTTATAATTGTACACTGTGAGGTTGGGATATCAGCTCTGCTATGCCCACTGGGACTTCTAAAACAAACGTTGCTTCATTTATTTCTGTCTTCTGAATGGCCTATGAAATTAGAGCAGCAGGAAAAACACACTATGAGAGATGATGGCTGAAGCCCCAATTAATACGGAACATGTCCCAAGGGAAATTCCTTTGGGAGACTCCAGTGAATAGAAGAGATTTCCTGTTATGTGAATTAGAAAACAATACCACTATGGACATCTTCCAGAAGCTTCCTGTTCTGAAAATGGGTTGGAGCTGAATATTGTCTACTCAGTGAAACTGATGTAGTATAATCACTCCTTTGTCTATGGCCCAGAACAATTACATTATAGCAGATCAATCTAGCTACAGCAATCTTACGCTCAATTATTGCATTGAATTAATATTATTTTGTCTGAGGATTTCTGTGAATGCTAGCCCTTCACCAAAGAGAAGAAGATGGCCAAAACAACTAGACCTCTCACAGCTGCAGGACATAGATGTGGAGTTGATGTTCCTGCTGGCTTAAAAGACAGGTGTCAACAAATCCATCCATGTGAACCCTCCTCCACTACCTCAGAGCAAGAGCGAGGCGCCTGTAACCTGGGACTAGTCTGGTCTGAGAAGTACTGAAAGCTGTTGCAAATCTTGGTTGGGTTAGATAGTAAACTGTACATTTTGCCACATAACCGATTCCATTGATGTTTGCAGGAATTTCACATTAAGCCTGCTAAGGCACCACAATGTTGCATGTCTCCATTAGTCGATTAAGGCTAACGACCTAGATTGGCTCTAAGCCAATGTTTTTTCCCACTATGTAACATAAGCTCTCAACTCTCTTCCGAGGAGAATATAATTCTCCCCTCCACTGTGTAAATAGTTTGTGGCACAGGTTTAATGAGGTAGAACAATCTTTTAGTCTCAATAGGTGAACCACAAATACTTGAATTATCTCGGTGAAGACTCTAGTGGTGGAAGCAAAGTTGCACACAGTAGAGTTGCAAATTGAAGGTGAGATCAGTCCACCAGGAACCTCAATTACCTCCTTATCGCTGTATGGAAGTATGCATCCTAAATGCTTAAGGAGACCAAACATTCCTGAAGTAATAGATCCTGGAAAATCACTGTTTGTCTGTTGAAAAACATTTATGAAATGTGAAGTCCACGATTGACTTCTGACCAATTTTGACATCGCTCATTTGCCACCATTTGCTTTTAGTTGAAGCACAGAGTCTGTTCATTCTGATGGGCCTGCATATTGTAGTTAACAGACCCATTAAAATTGTTAGTGCAGTGGTAATACCATTGTTAAGTGGTATTGCTCCTTGATGTTTGACCTGCTTCATTCAGGGGAAGTTACTGGATAAAATAATCAGAGAAAGTGATGTGGAAAAGAGCATGGTAAGTTCGACTTCATGTATTGGTTCCCCAAAACTCATACATTCTGTTATTTCCTCTCTCTTGGAATTTCCTATAGTGCCAGTTATGGGAAATCCAGGGCTGGGAAAAGAAATAGAATGATTAAGGTCATTATAATGAAGCCCTTCATGGTTGTTAATCTTTTTCATTTTTGTGGATGAGGAAACTGATTCTGGCAGGACAAGAAGGATTATATCACAATCCATCAACTGGTAAGAAGCTAGTGTGGGATTCTATGTGATGCAGGAGCCTCACACTGTAAAAGAAAAGCCAAAAAAATAAAACTTTTTTTTTTTTTTTAAATAAACAAAGGTGAAAAAGCCAAAAATTAGCAAGATTCAACGAGCTGCTAGACTATGGTGGAGTAGGCGTCAGGGTACAAGAAGGGACACACAAGACCAATAATTTTCAATTACCTTCATAGAACTAATGGAGAAGGCAAGGGAACGTGCAGTTTTTTATGTGTAATGGTTCTATCCTACTATCTTCAAAGAAAAAGGACAGAATATTCTCAGGTAACTGCAAGTAAGAATGCAAATTTATATGAAGCTGGCTTTCTGACATGTCTGACTGTTTGCAAATATCACTGATATAAATCCATGAAAGCATAACCAGCATATTATTGGTGCACACATTATTGATTACATGTTCAAGGTGAGACAAAAACATATTTTTAAAAAATCAAAAAATAAATATAATATAATTTTCAAATTAAAATCCACAGAAAGTGTCAAAAGGGTCTGACCAATAACATTATGTTTTTTAACACAGCAAATATTTGTTTTGCTGAAGATCGCTGACCATGACCTATCTGTGACATTTCTGTTTGAACTGTAAGTCAAAAGAAAATAATATGATGTAGGTTGAAGGATTATTCAATGCAATACCTACATGAGCTGACATACATGGGACAAAATATGTAATAATTATGTTGTAAGTCACTGAGGAGTTCTCTGGCTTTTTAAAGATCAGATGCCAAGTTCCTTTACAAGTCAATGGAACTTTGAAGTGACTTGTAATATCCTTGAAACAGAGGGTATTTTATTTCTTATAATAAATGATCACACCATCACCCTTTACTCAAACTGCTTAATCTCTTGGCTTCTTGCTTTTCACATGAAAGAGATACTATGGTTTCAGACATGATGTATACAAAGCAGAATCGAGCACAAAACTGAACACAAATTGTTGCCAGTTTTCCTTTTCACTGCTTTTTCTTCTGCTTCAGCTTTAAGTATGCTCTTTGACCCGTCTTTTACCCTAGGGGCTGGCTTTGCACAGCTGTTGCTGACTTTACCTGCGTTGAGTCTAGAGACTCAGACATATCACCTTGAAGTCTTCTGCACCTCTCAACAGAGACCAGGGGACAGCTGAAAATGAAACAAGTGTAAACGTGCTGTGATTGTGGGCTTGGGGACTCGTCTAGTGGTCAAACTCTCTTACTGCAGCACTCTTTATTTTCTTCACTGTTTTGAACCTGCTGTCGCAGTGGGTCACCGCCCAATTGGTAGTCAATGATTAGGTAAGATTTCCTTATCCCAGAAGGCGGACTTTCCTCTCTGGACTCAGAAAAGTAATTGTCCAAACTCTGAGGCAATTTCACGTCTTTCGTTAGTTATCAGATACTCTGACACTTGCCATTGAGTTTGCATAGATTTAGCATTTTTCAAGATGTTTGTAATACTAGGGCCATGACTTCTTAGTATTAGTGACATTGCCTGAACTTACCAACATTCCAATAAATGCATTGCTGTGGTGCTTTCCAGTTTTACTAGTGCACATGTTCGGGATTATTTTGTGGTTATTATGAACATTGACAGTGGCCCTGGCTTTACTACTATAATGTGTTACATTACTGTCTGACTCATATGTATTTTGCGTACTATCGGTCAGTTGAATTTAATTTTATTTTATACTATAAATGCATTAATATTTTTTGTTATTATTAATATGTTATATACACACTGTCCTGTAACTATATTGCTAGCTTAAGTGACGTACCATACCTAATACCTCCCAACACCACCTTCCTTGAGTTAGGCCTTAACTACTCACATGCTTCCTGGACACTCAACAAGGCTTAGGGCATTCACATTTTAATCATTGAATGGTGGCCTGGTTAACCAGAATCCCATGTACTGCTACTTTTAGAGTCCTCAATGGTCCCTTCAGTTATCTTCCCTGAAAAGAGATCCTGAAAACCAGAGAATGTAAGAGACTGTCAATGAACACTGCATGGTGAATTTAGGCAACCTGGGAAAGTTTCCATTTATTAGAGGAAGGAACTGTGGCACATGCCATCCCATTAAATATATCCACCATTATTCATGTGCACAGTAAACAGATTTCAAAGCTGCCATTTCATAACTTGCAAAAGGCCATCAGAACATTTTGGTTAGAAGTAAATTCTGATAGCAGAGGGAGAGACTGAGACAAAAGAAATGCAGTCTATACTTCCACATAACCATAACCCAAGATGAGAACCCCAGATCTGCTTATCAAAAAGCGTTTTACTAGATAATAGAGAACCAAGGTTGAAAATCTTCAAAATGGGATGATGCGATTGTTGTTGCCAAGTTCCCAGGTCTAAGACACCCTTGTCTTCTAATTAATACAAGGGATGTTTTGGAAATCTATCTCAGGTCATCTACCTGCTAAATGAGCTACCATAAGAATTGTCACCAAGCAGGAATGTAAGGAATGTGAGTGGTGTTGTAACAATGGTGAATGTTACTCATCGAATATTTGGCTAACCTGTAAGTTCATGGGACAGTGGCCCTCTAGTGAAGCATATTCTGTTTAACCAGTGTTTCCAAAAGAATTGAAATAGTTGTTCGATCACAGCAAGTTTACTTGAACTAATAAATAAACCTGGATGGTTTGATTTATTAATGTGTACAATGTCAGTTGCTCATAGGAGACATCAGTCATTGAAGAACAGGTTTTGACGAGGTGAGCATGCTTCTTTGTATTATTGGTTAAAGTGTATAAAGGGCACTGCCAGATAGAGTTTTTATATGGTGTTTAATTCCCTCAAATTGTTAAGTTTAATAAATGTTCACAAGGACTCTAAGATTCTCAGTAGTACTTGAGAAGATTGAGGGAACATAACTTAAATATTCGTGTCCTATAAGTATGGAATGAAAATAAAGAACGAAAAAGATAATCAAAGCCCTTCGGTGCTCTGAGGTAAAATATGGATGTGTACAATCCATATGTAGGAGATAGAAGACATTGATACTTGGTGAGCTTTGGTGATTTTTTAAGTCTATGTAATTTAGTTTTAGACCAAAAAGAAAAACTGGGTTTGGAGAATCCCAGAGATATACCTCTCTACAACTGTATTTAATAAGGCAGTGAATTTTATGTGTGCATTTTATCTGGAAGTCTGTGTGTGTAATAAATCTGAAAACTATTCTGAAATCTCCAGTATGCAGTACATTTAGATCTGGGACTATAAAAGGGTATTATTGATAGTAAACAAATATGGTGAGGTTTGCCTAATCTTTGCATTTGAATGAGTGTAAAGAGTGACTATGAACCTTGATTATATTTCTAAATGCTTTCTAATGTCTGGTCAAAAGAATGTTGAGTATCCAAGTAGGCCCTGAGGAAATCAAATTATGAAGGGCTAGGATTGCCACCTTTTTGTGCTGACCTCATAGAAAAATACTTGCTAGGCTGGCAAAAAAAGCTACCGAAGTGGCAACCCTGCTCAGAGTCTGTGTGCCAATATATGCCAATATTGATCAATGTTGGCAAATGCTGTCCCATGACCTTTTTTCGATACCTTCTCAGCATTTGAGATCATTTACCCAGCCCCTATTAATCAGGATCTAACAAAGACGTAAGGCCCTATTTATAGTTGGTGAACAGGGTAAGGCAGTGAATTCTACTCCAGCAATGGACTAACCTGTCCGTAAAACTCTTGGTCCCATTTTTGAGTGAGGCTGATCACCAGATATATGTCAACAGAGTAAAATGTACTCCATTGGCATAACATTTCTGCTAATGGTTCAACAGAGAACAGACCGTTAAAGGTAAGGCATCTGACCTCCAGCCCCATTTAGAGTGGATGGTCAGATGGCTTTACTTTTTTAAACATATCCTGGAAGTGAGGGACAGTAAAATTAAAATTTACATCCACATCATGGGAGAAAGCTGCTGTGGTGTTGGGCCCATTAGCTTTTACTCTTCCAAAATAAACTCCCGCTTTAGGAGTTTGTTTTGGAGAAGTCAAAACATTTAAAAGTTTGCTGAAAGGGTCCGTCACCAATGACAGGCACACATCAAATTTCTAAACGTCACTGCAGTTCATACAAACCCTTTGAATTCACTGCTGGTCTAGCAATGGACTCTAAATTTGGTGGCTGGAGGGAATTGTGGCAGATGGAAAGTACTCTTACATACTGACTGCCTTTACCCCTTCTCCAAAACTGTAAATGAAGCATATGTGAATAAAAATACAATTTATGTACTAACCGTTCTCCCATAAAGATGAGCTGCCTGAAGAACAATCCTTGGTTTTATAATGATTGTTTAGCTACCAAATTTGAACTGAAAGCAATAATTGGTGTCAATTAGAACAACTATTATTACTTGTGACCCTGAGGCATTTACAGTGTGCCCCTTCAAAGAAAATGGAGACCATCAAGAGTCAACTGAGAGAAATATTTGTGAGCTAAAAAGAACAACAGCAAGTAATTCTGGAATCTCATCAAAACAAATTGAACAGGGAAATGTCCTAATTTGTGAAACCAATAGTTACCTGGACAAATAGCATTATGTGAACATATACCAGAAAAGTTCATTAAGAGGCCTGCACAGCTTTAAATGAGCTTGAAGTCAGATAATCCCCCACCAAGACAATTATTTTACAGCAGTTTTCTCTTGCACAGATAGAAATAGATCTCCCTAAACTGATCTCAAACTGGGTTCATGAAGGAATCTGTACGATGCACCCAGAAATCTGGGCCCCAGAGCTATTATACATGGTAAAACTAGTCTTATCATGTCACACAGCTATGATATTTTGTCCTGGAATACTGTCAACATTGTTCCACTATGTGAAAAAGTGCTACTAGTGTACCTGCAGATTACTTTTGATAAACCTTTAAAGAGAATTCTAGAATGTATCATAGAGTAGAATATCTTGATTAAAGTTCAGGTTGGGCTGCATCCGTATTTTATTTGTGCAAAATAAATCAGATTAAGACATGCTCTAATATATATATTTTAATGACCTGAAAAGTGCATCCTATCTGGTCCATAGAGAGTTCTATGGACAGCAATTTGAAATGTAAAATACCCAAAGTTAAGTGAGATAGTTTGGGACCGTCATCCTGGTACTTCTATGAGGATCAACTTCCACGCCAAGGGTAAACCTCTTCTTTTCTATGTTCTGGCTGGAATGTGTGTTAGGTTTCCTTGGATTGGGTCTCTTCATAAACAATGAGCGGAGAGCCAATACTATTTCTTCTACTGGCAGATCATATCCACTGAAATGTCAGCGCACAGGTTGGTTTGATGTTCTTTCGAGTATTATTCTTGAAAATGTCTTTAAAAATGTCAGGAAAACTAAAACCATGCTAGTTCGTATACAACGGACAATAAAGAATGTATTCTCAATAACGGCTATAACATGATAAATGGTGCAGCACTGGGTTTCCTAATAATCAGACACTTAAATTGACGTTATTATAAAGTGTAAATGCATAACTCGACCATGTACCATGAAGAGCTTTCACATAAATCATACACATTCAGATGTCATAAGTGTTCTTATGAATGGATAATTAATTTAGTCTGGCTAGCGAATTGACAATGCTCTGTACAAAGGTTCGTGAGTTACCGTATTTTGAAAGAAGAGTGCAAATTATAACTAAGACATAACTATATAATTATAACTATAAGTTAGTAACTTTTAAGGTTTTTCTACTTTAAGTTGTTTTCCTATAGAAATAATGAACCTTTCCTAACCATAACTAATTCTTAAGTCTGCTTTTTTATTGAATTTGTGTGTTTTTTTAAAGAAAAAGTTGTTTTTAACCATGTAATGTTCTCTATTAAGGTATGGAATGTTTTCTAGTGGCATGGTACCATGGTACTTTCACAGTACATCCATGGATTTTTAAAATGCTATTACACCAAATAATGTTATAAAAATTCAATTTCGGATTTAGAGTTTCATGACTAGTTTTGTTTTTTAATCATATATGTTTTGATATTGAAACTATATCTTGGGTTTGTGAACTCTACTGGTACCATTATATTATTGAGAGACTACTACATTATTTTTGCTTTTATTAAACAGCATTTCATTGGCTTAGATCTCTGCCTATTGTAGGACACCGGAAGTGTACAACTATTTTCCCATTTCAATGGAGAACTTTAAAGGTGAAAGTTGAGCTCTTTGCAAGAAGAAAAAACCTGTGTCCAGAAGCAAGGTTGGAGGTTTTGCAGAGCTGCAGTGGCTCAACAAGAAGATTCTGTCCTGTGGAAAGAGGAGGAAGAAGAGGTGGCACAGAGGATGCAGGAGAAGGAACAGGTGGTGGATTTGATTTTGTTGGAGTTTTTCTCATTGCCACCTGGAGAGAAAAGGATGAATTCCAAACTGGTACCTACAACCTGTGCAACAGGGTATTTACCCATAGGAAAGTCAAACAGTAATAGTTTGATACCACAGGAATGAGAAAACACCTTCGGGCAATACATTTGATCAGGTAGGTGAGTGCTGAAAGAATGCATCGGAAGGAGTTAGAAAAGGTCTTAGCCAGGACCTCCACCACCACCCACTGCAGCTGTCTCTCGTAGGACCTTTCACTTTTTCTGCTCCAGCACCATCCCCGTATCTGTTCCTGCATCAGGATCTGCTCTGAGTACCGTGGAGTCAATCGATCTGTTGAAGCAGACTAGAGAAATTATATAGCAACATGGCAGCACTGGCAAATATGTTCTCCTATGCCATCCTGTTATTTTTCAGGAGTGAGAGATCTGACCCTTCATAAGGAGCTTGTCATAGCTCACCACTATCCTCCCCAACAGTCTCAGAATTTTCTTTCACTTTATTCTACTCCTTTCTACTGTTGAATCTATTGTTTTGTTTGGTCATGTTGACCTTCTAAAAAAAACCACACAGAAAACATAAAAAAATAAAAAAACTTTATTTTCAGATACAATGAAATAACCCAATGTCCCAAAAAATAAAGAACGTATATCAATATTAACCACATTTTTCAGGTATTTGAAATACATTACAATTAGTATAGAGATAAAAGGTAAGTGTAATGTAAGTTAAACATGTGCCTTATGGTGGCTTCAGACTAGATGTTAAGTTCATATAAGACAACTACAGTGACAGTTGATTTAATTTAGAATGATGTACACTGTCATAGAGTGGAGCGGCATAAAGTGGAGAAGAGTGTCATAGAGTAGAGTGTCATCGAGTGGAGTGTCATTGAGTAGAGGGTTGCTGAGTTTAGTGTTGTGAAGTGTTGTAGAGTGGAGTGGCATAGAGTGAAGTAGAGTGGCAAAGACTGTCATGGCATAGAGTGGAGTGACATAGAGTGGTGTGGTGTAGAATGGAGTGTCAGAGTGGAGTAGAATACAGTGGAGTGAACGGTTTTGGATTTTTGTGTTATAGAGGGGAGTAGAGTGTTGCAGAGTGTGGTAGACTGGAGTGGCATATAGGGGGTCATTCCGACCCCGGCGGTCAAGGACCGCCGGGGCTGGGGATGCGGGAGCACCGCCAACAGGCTGGCGGTGCCCCACAGGGCAGTCTGACCGCGGCGGTTTGGCCGCAGTCAGACCAGGAAAACCGGCGGTCTCCCGCCGGTTTTCCGCTGCTCTGGGAATCCCCCATGGCGGCGCAGCTAGCTGCGCCGCCATGGGGGATTACGACCCCCTCACCGCCATCCTGTTCCTGGCGGCTCCGACCGCCAGGAACAGGATGGCGGTGAGGGGTGTCGTGGGGCCCCTGGGGGCCCCTGCAGTGCCAATGGCATGGGCACTGCAGGGGCCCCCGTAAGAGGGCCCCACTTTGTATTTCAGTGTCAGCTTTGCAGACACTGAAATACGCGACGGGTGCCACTGCACCCGTCGCACATACCCACTCCACCGTCTCCATTCGGAGCCGGCTTCCTCGTGGGGAGGGGTTTCCCGCTGGGCTGGCGGGCGGCCTTCTGGCGGTCGCCCGCCAGCCCAGCAGGAAAGCCAGAATGGCCTCCGCGGTCTTTCGACCGCGGAGCGGCCATATGGTGCTCCCTCCAGGCGGGCGGCTCCCGCCGCCCGTGGGGGTCAGAATGACCCCCATAGTGTTGTAGAGTGGAGTGGCATAAAATGGTGTACAGTGGAGTAGTGGATTATAGTGAAGTAGAGCGCAGCAGTGTGTCATTGAGTAAAGTGGAGTAACGTGGCATTGAAGGGTGTAGTGGAGTAGAATGGAGTGGCAAAGAGTAGAGTGGCGTGTTGTAGAGTAGAGTGGTGTATACTGGACTAGAGTGTTGTAGTGTGTGGTACAACAGAGTGACAGAGTGTTGTAGAGTGGAGTGGCATAGAGTGGTATAGAGGAGAGTGGCGTAGAGTGGAGTAGTGGAGTACAGTGGCGTAGAGTGAAGTAGTGTATCATAGAGTAAAGTGGTGTTGAGTGGCACAGAGGGATTTGCATAGTTGCCTAGAGTGGAGCAGAGTGTTGTAGGGTGGCATGTAGTGTAGTGGACTGTTATAGAGTGGAGGAGCATAGTCATACAGTTGAGTAGAGTTGCTGCAGAGTGGGGTGAAGTGGCAGAGAGTGGAGTGGAATGTGGTAGAGTGGTGTGGAGTGGCATGTCCTAGAGCAGCATGTCGTAAAGTGTCTTAGAGTAGAGGGGCATAGAATGGAGTGGCGTAGAGTAGAGTAGAGTGGCATGTTGTACAGTGAAATGGCCTGTCATAGAGTGGAGTGGAATGGCATAGCGTAGAATAGAGTGGTGTGGTGTGGTGTGGAGTGGCATAAAGTGGAGTACAGAGGAGTGGAGTGGAGTATCGTAGATTAAAGTGGCATGTCTTGCAGTGGAGGGGTGTGTGTACAGAGGGAGGTAATGAGGAAAAAATTAAAACTCTCTGTAATGTCTTTGAAGAAGAAATGTAGTTGTGTTGCTTTCCAACAGTCAGCAGAGTCTCTATGGTTGTTGATCTTATTTAGTAGTATTGGGCTGTGTTTATAGCCCACTTTGTGTTAATAACCAAGCACTTAATGCTTTACTTCTGACGTTGATTTCTTATCTAGTTTTCTGTTGTTTTTTCACTGTCATGTGACCAGAAATGTGTGTTTTAAATGCCTTTCTAATGCTTGATAAACGTCATAGCTGCAGTTTATTTTCTTAGCTCATTTTGTTTTTTAGTAGCATTGTGCTACATTTGAAGCTCAAATAGTATCTAAGCTATCAATTGTAATCCTTTGAAATTTATTTTGTTGATATTATGCACTTTATTAAAGGTCAATCATATACCTATGTATATAGTTGTCTGCCTGTGTGTTAATCATTCTTGTATTTGAGTGTAAGTGAAAGACAGCGGTTGGCTTGTTGGGCCCAGTTACATTTTTCTTAGGCTACAGAGCATACCAAGCATATAATTTGGCCTGATTAATGAATTTACTAAACCACTTCTGGTGTGCCATCTCTCTGTGGAAAGTTTTGAGAGAAACAGGATACTTTTAGAGTTCATGTAGGATGACCTGTATATTAATTGTGTTTCAGAGTGTGCAAAAGTAATGTCTTGGCGTTTTTAAAACTAGATCTTGCTGATAACAATCTGTGAAAAATCAGATGCTGTAAAATCGAGCACTGAATGTTTAGTATTTATGAGAGTGCAATAGATGAAAATCAATCGAAAATATTTATTTAATATTTTTTATATGTAGCACTGGTACCAAATGGTGCTTCTTTTCATAGGAGAGAGAATGAAGATCCAAATCTCTAAAAAAGCAATACATCCATTGCTCAATCCATAAAGCAAGTCAGTATAAGAATCACAATCTACTTACTCACCTTGGACTTCTTTCTGCATTCGTATATCCCATCTGCAATTAAACTACGTTTTTCTTCAATGGTCTCTTTATGTGATTAATTTATTCTTTACAGAATAAGTAGATCTTGGCATGGGTTATTTCAGTAACAACGGTCAGCTATCTTAATGACTGGGCAATAAAGACATTAGTAAGTAATGTTTCCAATCTAATTACTTTCTGTTTGTTGCCAAAATGAGCCTTTTTCCTTTCATCCGTTCATTATGGTAATTTTTTCTGTCTAATTGCATTGTGATAATTCTCTTTTCTGAGTCGCCCTTTAAATGCCTGCTAACATACTCAAGAGAAGATCTGCTGCTTCCGTTCTATCATGTTCTAAGGACCAAACAACTCTGCCTTCTCTTTGAGTGTCTTTGCTGGTTCCAGCCACTAGACAATGTGTGTAGGTATTAAAGGAATGCATTCATGACTGTTAGAATGAAGAGGTTAACATAAATAGTATTGCCCGATCGATAGAAAAGTGTGACAGAAGAAATCCGTTCACTATGTAGTAATGTAAATGCGGCATTTAATTCACATTTGATGGGACAGAGTAAAGTTGCCTTTCTCCGTGTAACATGGGTTGTTTAATTACACCACTGTTCAATTTTAAAATAAACAATCCAAACGGGCACCTTATCAGAGAGAGTTTGCCTGCTTATTTCCTCAAACTAACCTGTAATGCTTTTAAATTTCAGATTCACGCGGTTTGTAACCCAATAGATACGTAGAGATTTAAAACTGAGTTTTGTAAAATCCTAGTAATTATGGACAGCTGAGGCGTTTACAACCTGCAGGTCCATTATTTTTCGACTAATAAATTCGAGGAATAATCTGGCAAATCAGATTACACATAACCCTCTGTATAATATGTAACCATGCTTCAGTTTACATTAATTAAAATAGAGTTCATTACAATGCCAGATTTAGTGCCTCATTTGTTAGGAAATGGCACAGTGCGGTGCCACAAGCAATATTGCTGTGTAATTTCCGAAATGCAAGAATGTGCCATATTTTCAAGAATACAGAGCATCCCTGTGTTTACCCCTGCACCAGCGCTAAATCAGCTGCCGTCCTGGAATGGCATTAGATTTTTGCGCCGCCTCAGGTTCATGATTTCTTGTAAATCTGGGGCAGCATCAACAACCAATGGCTGTTGTGTGGGTGCACCCAAAGAAACACCCACTGCACGCCCCTTTGCTGCAAAAAACTGCATGAGACGGTCCATATTTACAAAGCAGCATTAAGCCACAAAAAGTGGCGTAACGCCTCCTTGTAAATATGGTGCAGGGCACAGCGCCACTGAAGCGTCTCTTAAAGTGATGCTCTGGTGGTGCAAGGGCCTCATTACTAAGAAGTGGTGTGGCGTGACGTGGTGTGGTGTGGCGCTGCGCCAAATTTGGCAGCACTGTGCTGCATCACTTCAGATACGCAGGGATGTGCCGTATTTAATACAATAAGGCAGGCTCCGCGGTTTTTCCTATCTCTGGTGCTAAAATTAGCTGCCTGGGAACAACGCAGGCACCCTTACACAATTATGCAACAGTGCCTGCGTTTTAGGGAATGATTGTTTATGTGCAGGAAGTTGTCCCTTCCTGCACATAAACAATCAATAATGGAAATTTACTAGTCCTGTGTGTGTTGCACAAGGCAGCACACAGAGGAGTAGCAAATCATCATTATTTAATGATTGTTTATATGCAGGAAGGGACACCTTAATGGCATTTTGCTCTTCCTATGTGCGCTGCAGAGTACAGCACACAAGGGAAAAGCAAAAACGAGGATGAATAAAAGTATTTCTCCTCGTTGCACCATTCTAACGCTACTCCTTGGGTGGTGTTAGTTTTTGCTGCTGCCTCAGATTTACGAATTCTCGTAAATATGTGGCAGTGTCAAAATGCAATTGGTGTTGCTGTGGATCACCCACAGCAACACCCATTGCAATCCCCTTTCATGCAAAGTGAGGCATGTAAAGGGGCCATATTTACAAAGCAGCATTAAGCTACAAAAAGTGGCTTAATGCTGATTTGTAAATATTGGGCAGGGCTTTGCACTACTGGAACATCGGTAAAAGTGATGTTACAGTGGTGAAATGCCCTTGTAAATGAGGGCCTCATTCTCATGCTTGGATGGACCCAACAACTGAGTTCTTCCTAGGGTCTTCTTCAGTGGAAACATGAATAGGTTGTAAAGGACGCCAGAAAATAAAGGGATTTTAGCAATCTAAAAATTAAAGATGCAGCTGTCTTGCATACTTAAGACAGGAGAGGGCACGGAGGGCAGGAAGATGGGGGAAAGCAAGCTAGTTAAGGTTGGGCAAGAGGCAAAGGCAATGACAGCACAAAGGACAGTGAAAAAGAGGAGGAATGGTGTAGGGACATGCACACAGACAGATCGCAGGGGTGCTGGGGTAGATGCAGCAATGTTACCAGGCAGGGAAGTCAGCAGGGGCAATGAAGAGCAATGGACCTTGGAGGACAGGTGGAGGGGCCACAAACATGCACACAGGCAATGAAGGGCAGAGATTGGGAAGGCTGAGGGAAGCCAACTGACATGGGAGAGCAGGTAGTATGGGCAGTGATAGCACAATGGGCACATGGACAACAAAGATGCTGGCAAGATTGGCATAATGGCAAAATCAAAAATTTAAACAAGCAGGTCAGGCAGCAGGAGCAATGACAGCATAATAAATGGGTGAGAGCTGCAAGGAAGGGCAGGGACATACACATGTACAACAGAGAGATTATCCGAGGGTAGCAAGGACAGGGACAGAAGGATGAATAGGCACTTCAGATAGCAAGTGCAGTAGCAGCACAACAGGCCACAAGAACAAGAGGGAATCAGCAGAGGCATGCACACAGAAAATAAAGGGCAGGGTTGATCAGTGACCATTCAGGAGATATAGCAGGGGCAGTGGCCGAAGAAGGTGATGGTGTAAAATAAGTCATAGCGAAAATGCCCTAAGCCAATTTAACTTACTGTCAAATTAAAGAAGACTTGAATCTCAAATTTAATCCAATGCCAATGTAGATTACAAAAGGTGCATTATCATTCAAGAGCGAAAAAGAGTTGGTGAAACCATAGACAAATTTATTGAGAGACTGGATACACTCATCAATCACTGCAAATTCAATTAAGATCATAATGAAGAAGTAATACATCTCAGAACTATTGCTGGACGCCTTTCAGATTAATTTAGGTGATGAATGCTTAGAGAAACTCTTAGGGGCTTATTTGAAAATGACAAAGGGAAAAAGTGGCACACCGGTGGCACAAGGGACTTGTAAATAATCACCTTAGTCTGGAGCAGGTTCTCAATGCTGCAAGAGCAGACAAGTGTCCTGATCAACAAGCTGCTGACATGGAGGCCAGAGGTGTCCAAAGTGAGTTAGTCATGAACATGAAAAGCAAGCTGAAACACAAAGTTGAAGGACACAGGGTGATGTATCCATGGATGTGGATTATTGTTTCCATTCAAAGGTAAATGTCTGGCCATTGGACAGATATGCAAACTCTGTGGTAAAGAGAACAATATTGTAATGGCTTGCAAGGTGAAGAACAAAGTAAGTGTATGAAGGTAAGAAGACAAAATGATCAACGGAACATTCCAGAAGCGAACCTTGACACACACCCACAAAGGCAAGAAACATTAGTTGAGAAAAATCGACACCAAATGAAGTCAATCACCATCTAAATCATCACTGAAAAGTTTTTCAATGCCAATATCAAGTGAAAGTGAAGAAGATGATTGTGCAATGTCGATGTTTGTTTGTGGGTCATTCCCATAGCCTGTGCCTTTTGCATTCAGACACATTTTATTAATTTCATATTTTTAAGCTCAGACAACTTTTATCTCATTGTTTTTATATTTTAATCAACTGCTTCTTCCCAAGAAAACATAGTTGTTCACGCTGCCCATTTTATCAGCCGTTTGTACACAATGCACTTTGTGCCCTGTTCAAGGATTGTCATGTTTGGTACATGATATTCTAACTCGTATAGTCACTCTAGGAGCTTAGGAGTGAGTCCCCATTTTCTAGACACATCAGTATATAAGGCCTGTTCTTAGAACTCTGTATGAGTTATTATATAAACAACATAGAAGCCTAAGGCGGGCAGTGGGCATTCTAGTTATGGCAGTCCTGGGATTCACACCATTCCACAGACAGCTTTGCTGATCCTGATGCTGACTCTTCAGCTTCCAGAGAGGATTGCTATCCAGACTACAGGCAGAACCTTTCTATCACATTCTGGTATGGAGTTGGGGTTACTCTCCTAGATCAGGTAAGCAGAAGGGCTACCGCTGCAATGCTCTGAGACCTAGACACAGGGTGCAGGAAGGAATCTCTAGGTTCTCTAGAATTATACATGTGTGAGTCACTGAGTAAATGAGTGAAATTTGCATGATCTGTTCATCACAACTTCCTTGAGGAGTCAGAGTGTCAGGTTCACCATTCCTTTATAGGGTTGGGTGAGACACTGAGGGCTAACCAGGAGTCAGGCTGACAGGTTTGAAATGATGTGGAGTAGGCATAGTCTCTCACACTCCATGGTACTGGATCCTTAAACATGCAGTCTTGTTATCATAATAGAAACTGCACAACACCACAGATTCTATTAATTTAATAGCGAAGAAGCAATTTGTCTCAGAGTTATTGACGGGTGCCTGCCAGATTTATTCAGACAACAAATGCTGAGAGAAACTCCTAGTCTGGTGCAAGTTCTCATGGCTGCTGTGTGGAAGAGTATGCTAATCATCAAGCTGCTGACATGAACAACAAGCTGAAAAACAAAGTTGAAGGACACAGGGTGATGTCTCCATGGAAAAAGAAGTTATGTTTTAGATGTTCATTATCATTTCTATACCAAGGTAAGTGTCTTGCTGTTAGACAGATATGCAAAGGCAATGGTGAAGAGATTCATTATACAACGGTTTGCAAGGTGAAGGATAAAGTAAGTGTGTCACTTTGAGAAGACAAAAACGCTGAATGCTCCAGAAGCAGCAGTCAACGCACACCCACAAGGCCAAGTGACAACATCAGATGAGACAAATCAACACCAAATGAAGTGGATCATCTTAGTCATCGTCAAAAAGTGTGTCAGTGAAGTATCAAGTGAAAGTGAAGAAGATGATTGTGCAATGCTGATGTCTACCTCAGAAAAATGCACATATGTTGGGCTGGTAACTAAAATACCAGTCAAAGTAAAGTCAACATAAAAAAGTGCAAGTCACTCAAACATTGTCCAAAAATCACACTGAAGATAAACGGTTGTTCAATACCATTCATCATCAACAGTGGAGCATCACTAAAGATTACACCTGAAGATAAATAGACACCCTTGAAAAGTGAAGGTTCATTCATAGCGACTACAAAACAGAAGAAAGAAGTATGAATTCCTATACACGTGCTTCAAGGTACAGCGTTGTGCGTTGTTTACTCATTTTCAGCACAGCTGCTGATATGGGACTGATCTGAGTGAACTACAACATGAATGCTTATTACAAAATGGTAAGTTTGTTCTCTTCATTGATTCATGGATTAGGAAAACTTAAGACTATGAAAGTACTATTGCATAATAATGAGGATGTCCGTCCAGTTACTCAAATATACAGACGAATTGCATTTCATTAACAAGAAGCTGTTGAAAAGGAACTCAAATCATTAATTAAGCATGGTATCATTGAGTGTTCTACTTATCTGACGCCACAGGTTTCTCCCATATTGATAGTGCCCAAAAAAGGCAATGAAGGAGCTATAGGCATCTGTGTGGATATGCGACAAGCGAACAAGGCGATTGAAAGAGAATGACATCCAGGTCCGCACATTGCTGACATGATAACATGATTGAATGGTGCAAAAGTCTTCTCTCGGCTTGACTTGAAGGAAGGATATCATCAGTTTGAACTCAAGGGGAACTCAAGGGGACTTGCAAGTACATTACAACCTTTCAAACACATTTTGGTTTGTTTCAGTACAAAAGAATAAGGGCTTAATTATTAGCTTGATGGTCGAACCCTCCCGACTGCCATGTTGGCGGTCCAGAAAACACCGCCATGCTCGTGGTCTTTCAGACCGTCTTTTACAAGTTACACAGGCAGGACCACCGACCGCCAAGCAAAAAAGGCAGACTGCAAGCAGCTGACTGGCCTGGAAGTAGGCAGTCCAACCTCCAGCACCAACATCACTGTGGTCAACCACTGAGCATATCAAAAACACATAGTTGCTGTGGATAGGATTTCTTTATTGCACTTTCAGTCTGCTTGTCAACAGGATCTGTAGGTGGACAGTCTTCTAGATGAACTAAATAAGTCTTAATGACATGAATAAGGACCTGTACTCCATTCTCAAGAACATGCATATTTACAAAAAAAATATATATTTGTTATGAGCTAGGTATTGCCACTCACTCAAGATCAGCTATTCAATCTTGTCATGTAAAAGCAATACCAAGCTGGAAGGTCAGTCTCATTGCAGAAAGAGCCCTTGGTCATTTTGTGTGAAAGAAAGACCAAGAGCGTAATTTAGAACTTGGTCGAGGAGACCACTCCGTCACAAACATGACAAATATCCAGTCCACCGTATTATGCTTCCCTTATATCCTGTGGGGATCAAAATACAGCGGATGGGATATCCGTCATGTTTGTGATGGAGTGTTCTATCCACCAAGTTCTGAATCATGCCCCAAGTTTTCTACAACATGCTCTGAAATCTGATTCCACATTCACCATGATATACTTCCCAAAGCTCAAAGTATTTTGATCAGGAGCTGAAAACCTAAAAAATGAATGTCACTCTTTCATTAAGCCCTGGGTCTTGAAAATAGCCTCTTTAGTTAGCTTCTGAATTTCTTTAGCAGACCCCAAGATGTTCTGAAGCAGCAGAAGAAGAATGCTTAGACATGCTGTGTCTGCCCTCTTTGCATTCTCTTTCAAGAAGGAAGAGCTAAAAATAGGATCAATCCTTGAAATTTGCCAATCAACAAACAGAAACAAGCACCCAATCAAAACCAAGGACTCTTACTTTTCTCATAAAAGAGTGTAGTTAGCAACAGACTAATTTCAGTAGAAATATCTGCTACATGTATGGTAAATGTACTGCAGTAGAGCTCCACGTCCAGATTTTGAAGATGCTGCATTACTTACTGTAGGTCACCCAACGTTCTATTTTTCTTCACCGTGCCATGTAGGTGGTGAAAACTCCAGTACGGAAATTGCAGACAGGTGTGAGGTATGCTTCTTCATCTCACACCTCAGCCTGCATTGCAGAAATCAACCAGGAAGAGACTTCCTGAATTCCCTGGAGAAAATGGACTGCCATTTTTCCACCACTGCACAAACAAACACAGGTCTCCTCATCCTAGGCCCAAGAGCTGCAGAAGCTGGGAGAGAAAAAAAGAGATACTGCAGAGAGTGCCTCACACTCACCTGACAGAGAAAAATGAGAAGCAATATTAGCAAAAAAGTAATCCTGCCCAACAGGATGTGCTGGGGGAAATCAGCCTTAATATATCCATACTTGAATTAAGGCTGGGAACATCATTTGATTTGATTTACACTTTTTATCGTAAGATGGATCAGTCTCATAGAATAATGACCTGACCAAGGAAGGGAATGAGGAAACAATGTTTACATAAATAAATTTGGTCAATTTCTTTTGTAAGACAGCTCTTCCACACTGCAAGACATATTTGATTACTTTTTATTTTTGAAAGTAACATGTTTTAAAAAAATCTGCTCAATAATATTATGTTGTATTCATAATATGAAAAGGAGAAATAGTTATTTTTTAAAGCAATCTGGCTGGTAATAAGGCATGCCTGTGATAAGTCCCCCAATTGAAAATTCAAAACATAATACTAATCACTAATATGAGAATGAATTGCTAGGTCCAAAAACTGTTGCTGCTTAATTGTTTAAAAGCATGCTCTGAACTTTATTTAAACTGTGCTGCATGAATTTGCGAAACTTGCCAGGCCAGCACATATTTCAATTTGCGAAACTTGTGAGATGATACAACTTTTCTGAAAACAATAAAACCAGTATTACTAACATCCCCACTCACCGACGAGTGGGTGTTATAATTATGTATGTAAAATTGATCTGACAGAAGTGAAGAATGCATGGGAAAGGAAGCACGACTATCCAGTTCTAGCTATTTATCAAGAGACATTGCTCAATACTGCAAGATCTCAAGAAATGTATAACTTTGTTAGCAAATGTAGTGATCAAATTAATTATAAAATGCTTCCTAGGAAAGGAGCAGAGGTTAATTCGTCCATTCGGGGGTGTTCATTAATGTGTTTAAGAAATGTAGAGAGTGAGAGATGACCACTGTGTCCTTTGATATGGGCCACTATGTCTTTGCCACTGCTGTTGTCGGAGCTGAGAGCTACAGGTGATTACAGAGAATTATATGTCAACTGTGCTATAGAAAGATTGAGACTGTATTCTAGAGACCCCACTGAATTGATTGCATTAGTTTAGGGAAATAGATTGGGTGTAGAGAACTTCATGAGAACAGTCCAGCTAAAGAGCTATTAGTTACAACACAGTTAATCATTCCGCTGCTGAAATTGGATTGTACCATAGAGTCAAAAAATTGTTTCAGAACAGTATGATAGCTGTAAGCACATGAAACAGATAACCCTAAGAATCTTAGTTAATGAAACAGATTGAATGTTCTTTTCTAACTTTCCCAGACTATGAAACAGTATTCTTGTAACTTACCACATTTTTGTGAGACAGAGATGAACAGAGTAGGGACAGATTTAGGACACTCTTTATGGGTGTTTCTATAATAATAAAACTATATTGATTCCTTTACAAATAAATACTTCAAAAATACTACAACTCCCTTTATTGACTCTAGAAAACTGATATATTAAATACGTTTACATTTTGAAAATATTGTTTGCAGCTTACTAAATATCTTCAGCCACTCTCAGATAAAGATTCATACTGAAGGCCCAGCCAAGGAGTAAGTAGGATATTGGTAAGGGAGCAGTGTGCCTAGCACCTGATACTAACAACTGATACCCATGTATAACTGCACACATAAACACAATAATCACAATGTAAAACAACATTACTCTGCTACATTGCAGTCTTGCTGGTGGTATAAGCTGATCCCTTTACTTCCTTCCCAGTGGAGGTGATGCAATATTGCAGCCTGCAGCATGGCTACCTCCTTCCTGGATCCACCTTGTCAGGTAGGTGCCTGAGTAATGGAGTGTCAACAAAAATATCTCTCCTGCCTCACACCTGCATACCTTCACACTCCATCCCGGTCAATTGTTTAAAATAGAAATAAATATAAATATAAATGTTAGACCTGTCAGTGCTAAAGTACTTGTGCTTGCTCCCCTAAAACATGCTTAACTTGTCTTATCACCCAATTGGCATATTTAATTTATTTATAAGTCCCTTGTAGAGTTGTACATCAAATGCCCAGGGCCGGTAAATTAAATGCTCCCAGTGGGCCTGCAACATCTATTGTGCCACCCGTTTACCTAGCACCCTAAAACAGGCCTGATTGTGGTTTTATCCTTCTATTTCAACTTTGCAAGAAAACCCCCTTCCCAGCCTTGAATTCCTCTTTTATTACAAATACCTCACCCCAATAGTATGCTGTAGGTAGCCAGTAGGGCAGAGTGCATTCTAATTAAAAGGTTGGACATGTACTTTTAAGTTTTACATGTCCTTCAGCGAACAACTCCTACTTTTTTGGCTACTGTGAGGCCTACCCTTCCCATTGGATATCATGTGATATTCCTTATTACATTTAATATGCTGTAATTTCTAGTTGTGAGCATGTAGCTATTTCATGTTTGGTGTCTTTAGAATTATTACTTGAAACCCTATTTAATGGTGAAGTCTGTTTTTTGATTATTGTTGGACATGGCTCTGCTGAGGGAATTTTCCTGAAACATTTTGCTTTTTTCTCCCAGTCTTTGCTGACTCTCTGTGCATGACTTTAGAACTCTGGGTACTTCCCCACTGTCTGGCAGTAGGAAAATGGGTTCACCCGTTCTACCTATGTAGGGAAGGGGCAGGTAAGAACACAGTTGGGGTGCTGTACCCAGGAGGACCATGTGAAACAGGTATACTACATACCTGAGGTGGGTACAGCCCTGGCTACTACGGGAACATGCACTGGGTGTTCCATCCCCAGAAGACGCTGTTAACTATGTCCTAGGCCTATGTAAGAGGCCTGCAGGGGTGCTAGTGTGCCTGTGCTCAGGGTGGCAGTCCCGAAGCACAAGCCAACTCTGAGCTGCTTGATGCCTTCTCCAGAGAACCCCGATGGTGGGGCTGGTGGTAGGCAGAGTGCAGGATGGGGATATAAATGTGTACCCTTTCTAGGCAGGAAAGCACCCCCATATTGGTGTCCCCTACCTAAAGAGGGGGTAAGACATGTCAATAAAGATGGGCAAGTCATATCCTAATGGCTGTGGGTCAGGGGCACTGTCCCCCTGTATGGCCCCAGGGGAAGTAGGAGTGTGTGTCTGGTACTGACCAACCGGTGTGGGTCCCACCATGGCAGGGCCCAGCGTTTGCACAGAGGCCATGGGGCCTTCAGAATTATTAAGCCTGGCATACCAGGCCAGTTGGTGTGCACTTATATGATGCGGGATTTCGGAAATGTTTTGCCTGTCACAGATTGTCAATAGGTGCATCCTTGTCAAGGGGCATCGGATCATGTAGTGAGCTAGGCCCAGTGGGCCTCTCCATGCCTATGTGCACGTGGGAGTTCACATATATGGGGAGCTTGGCATAGCTGGCCTTATGGTACCTACGTGCACCTGGGTGACATATGCTTTATTGAGACTAGCACAACTTGCCAGTGTGTGGGTGCTTGCACATAGGTGTTGCCATGTGTGATTGGCAACTAGTATCACTCACCTGGATATGCAACCTGCACCCTGGGGGGTTTCCTATATAGGTACTAAAACTGGCATTACTTGTCATGCACATTTGTGCAAGGGTAGTCTAATATAGGAACTGACCCTGAGTGAACTGGCCAGTATTGGTACACTTGCACCTTTGTGGTGGCTTTAACAAAAGTGTGCCACACATGGCCTAACCGCCATTGGTGTGCGCCAGGGCATATGTGTCCTCAGGGGTATTGAATACTCATGCGTCTTTACACTAACTATGATTGCTGCTCTACCTATAAGGTAACATGGGAGAATAAGTCTTATTAAGTCTGGCTGCAATAGTGGATTACATGGGAGCAGTCTTATGATGTTTCCTATTGTTGAATTCAGAATGACAAACCCCTTCTGATAAAGGTGGTTTTGTCAATGATGCCCTAGAAATACCACTTCTAGGAATTGCATTTCTAAGTGCTGGATTGTTCTGGTACTTTGTAAATTAGGCTTCATTCCACAAGTAACAGGTGTAGAGCACATCTGTGCATTACCTAGGTAGACAATATAAATATCAGGCATCCAGAATGACAGATCCCTGCCATTTGGGCCCTGGACATATTAATTGGGGAGAGAGGTTTTTGACACTTGGCCTCTCAAAGCCAAGGCATGACCCCCCTGAACATGAAGAACTGCATTCCAGAGCATCAGGGCACACAAGGGGGAAATTTGAGGGGGACATCTGTGGCTCAAAGTAGAACCCTTTGAACCACCCCAAATTCAAAGGAACCATCTGGTAAAACTAGGGGTACTCAACATCTGCAAGGCAGAGTAACCTTTATGGTGACGTGGGACCAGTGCTGCTGGACCATGTGGACACACTGCCAGCAGAATCTGTTGTGCACAGGAGGTTAATTGTCCAAGGAGGGAGAACCGCCCTCCCCTTCCTGGCCTGGGGCTGATTGCCTGCTGCTGTGTGGCATTTTGAAGGGTAACTCTCCAAGGGCAGGTTGGCTTGCCCTCTGTTCTCCGTGGAGTACTCAGGGACCTCAAATACCTCCTAAGAGGGACCTATGTTGATAACCTGTTATATATGGAGAGCTATGCCCTCTGCTGTGTCTATATCGTATGCTTCGCCTCAACTGATATCAGTTGTATTAGCATGGCCTAAGTATTGCATCTAGAGAATAGAATTGCCTGGTGCAGAGCTTGCAAAGGATTGCTCACACTTGAGGTGAGTGGCCCTTCACCTTGGGGACCATTGCACGCCAAAATGTCTTGCTGGTATGAACAAGAGCACCCTGTGTGGGACCCTGTGGGGCCCGCTATTGTCAAGTATGTCACATTTCTCTCGTTTGAGCCTCCGCTGTATACTCATTGTGTGCAGTGTCCTGTTCATTGGTTGTAACCCTAGGAGGTGGGGGTACAACCTGAGTTGTGCTGTACTTGGCCTTGTATGGTATGACTGAACTTGCATCAAAGTGTGTGACCAGGGAGTCTGGTGTGACTACAGGTCATTATGTATAAGACAGTGTGCCTCATTCCAGATAGGTACCGAAACTAAGTTTTGAGTGTGACCTGATGGTCTAATGTGATTCAAGTCATTGTGTGCTAGACATTGTGCCTCCCAGAGGGGTACAGGATTTACATCCTTTGTGGGACACTCCGGAAGGGTCGGGTGGGATTCAAGTCATCACCCACCAGACTGGTGCCTCTGTCCGAAGAGGTACCACTATGGGAATTGGCTTGTGAATGATTGTTCAGTCAGGGTGACTCAGATCAACGAACCCCTAAGAGTGTGCCTCCTTTTTTTGGAGGTATGGCACTGAGTACTTTTGATGCGGAATCATAACTGTCTGGGGTCATTTGAGTCTTCATGCCCCAGACATGGCATCTCCTGGTACAGGAGGTACGGGTCTAATAACTTATTGTGTGCCACTGGAAGTATCCAGGGTGACTCACGTCAACGAGCCCCGATAGTGCCTCTTCATTCCAAAGGTGCTGTACTTGGTAACTATTTGGTAACATTGATCTCCATGGCTGGGTGCTTTGGTGTCTAACAGCGGCCCTAGTGACCCTCCACCTGTGTTTTGAAGACCACAGGAGTGAACCTCCCGTGGGAAGTCCAAGCATCTCCACCATAATTGTTTACCAGCTGTTGTCTTACCTTTATTACCTTTCACACACCTTGACCCCAGAACCCTGAGACTGGTGACCTAGTTGTGAAAGGCCCAGTAACCAGGCAAAGGTTGATGAAAACTGTGGTTCATGGAGGGGCAGGATAGCTGAATCTCGTGGGTGGTTGAGGGGTGGTTTGGGACCAAGGGTGCTTGCAAACACAATGACATCCACTGTCTGGATATCAAGCCATTGTATTAGGGTGCAAGGAGTGAGTGCATACGAGTGAATGTGTGCACGTGCTGGCTGATACCCGTGGCACCGCACGACAGTACAGAGTGGATGTGCGGGAGTGTAGGTGAATGTGAGGGAAGTACCATTGTGTTGCTGGTCACGTTTATCCTGTCAGGAAGTTCTTACGGTTGACATTACATCTTAATAGTGCAACTCCGGACGCAGTTCTAAACAACAGTGTTGTGAACATTGTATGTACATTTTTCTGCTAACGTTGGGAACCGGGGTGCACCCTGAATTTTTGTGTTACACTGATTGTGGGAAATTCCAGAGTGGGTCTTGTGTTGACAATGTTTGGTAACTTATGTGGGTGATCAGTTTTTTTCATGTAAACATGCAGTAGTAGTGTTTAATACGGTTGTGTCTCATATTGAGCCTTTCATTGTAAATTGGGGAATAGGCCCAGAGTTACACTACACCTGTACTGTGTTGATAAAGTGTGTGTTGAGTACAATCTTTTTTACACATACACTGTGTGTCAAGTCTCTGTTGTGCTGTGCAGCGTGGTTGTGGCAGGGAAGTGCTGTGTTTTTGCTTTACACATTGCCTCTGTGATGAGCCTGACTGCTCTGTGCCAAGCTACCAAAGGGTGAGCACAGGTTATACAGTAAATATAATCACCCACCCGTGACAGGAGTGATGGGTTCTGCCTGGCTAGGGTCCTGCCTCATTTAACTAGAATGCGCTGTCTCCACTAATTATAGTTTTGAAAATGCCACTTCTAGAAAGTTGGAATTATTCTGCCCTCAGCCCTTTGTGCCTGACTACGGTTACATTACTGGGTGTAGCTGACAATTACCCTTTGTGAATTCCTACCTAGACAGTCACATAGTAGAGGGATTAGGTGTGCTTGAATGGGCCACCTGTTGGCAGGATGAGGGAGATACAGCTGAGCACAGCCCCATATCCAACTGAATAAACTGAATAGGGAGTGTTCTGCCTTCACACAAAGGACCTATCAGCTCCACATTGACACTGCAGCTAACTTGGAGCCAGAGCATGGAGTCAGGAAATTCCATTTAATTCAAAGCTACTCTCTAGGCGCTACTTCCACATTCTAGAAGGAAGACACCAGGGTATAAAAATAGGACATCAGACACCAACTCTTCAGTTCACTCCTGGTTCTGCGAAAAGACTCTCAGAGGACTGCCTGCTGCTGTGACCTGTTGTGCACTCTGCAAGACTGTAGCTTTGCTGTCCCATGAAAGACTGCTTTGCTGCCTGGAGCCTGCATTGAACCCTCAGAGGCCAGCCCTGCTGTTGAGCACTGCAAAATCACCTGAACCTAGGACTACCAGCGTGACTTGAAGGGCTAATCACTCTGGTGATTTGATTCTACTGATTTGATTTTTGTTGTTTTGGTGTCAAATAATTTATTAAACTTTGCTCTATTTTTTAAATTTATGTGCGATTTATCTTTATTACTGTTTGTGTGCTGCATAAATACTTTACACACTGGCTCTAAGATAAGCCTGACTGCTTTTTGTGCCAAGCTACTGAGGGATAAACACAATTTAGTGACTTTTTTGTGGTTTACCCTGCAAGGAATTGTGGCTATTGCTTGACCGGGGCTCACACCCTACTAAACCAAAGGGCATATTTAAGAGCCCCTAGCACCACCGGAGCATAATATTTGGCGCTATGCACTGCAACAAATTTACAAGTAAATATGACCCCTTCACGTGCAGCACTTGTCGTGGAAGGGGCGTACAATGGGTTCATTTTGATGCTGCCCCAGATTTATGAGTTTTTGTAAACCTGAGGCAGCACCAAAATCTAACACCACCCCAGAGGTGGCTTTAGCAGGGCACAACAAGGAGAAATGCTTTCATTTCTCCTCGTTTATTGCTTTTTCTATGTGTGCCGCGCTCTGCAGTACACATAGAAAGAGCAAATCGCCATTTAAGATTGTTTTTGTGCAGGAAGGTGTTCCATTCTGCACAAAACAATCTTCCCCTCGACACAGCCACCCTTGCACAATGGTGCAAATGTAGCTGCGTTGGCACACGACAGCAAGTTCAGCGCCAGCACAGAGGGAAACACAGGGATGCGCTGTATTCTATTAAATACGTTGCATCCCTGTGTTGTGAAAATGATGGTGCGCGACGCTACCAAATTTGGCACAGCGACGCGCACTGACATTTTCCCTCAAATCTGGCCACAGCAACCTAATTTCTCACAATAAACATTTATATTTACATTATAATAAATAAATATAAATAAGTTGTGCCAAGATTTTACCAAGAAGAATATTCCTCACTCACCTCCTGCTATTGGTTGTTTGGTGTATCATTTTACGTCCTTTGGAGTTCTTGTGTTGCAAAGCTTTATGAACTGCTTTACATCTCAAAAGTAGTTCAAGTCATGACATTTTAAATTCTTTTTAGGTCGAGCCTTGACAGCTCGCATGCGCTGTCTGGAAGACCTGTTGTTAGATATATAGGCATTTTTGTCCCTCCTGCCGCTGCCTGCCACTTCCAATAGGTTGAAGGCAGTGTTGATCTTGTTGTGCTGCCTTCTAAGGGGGTTGGCAGCTGATACGTCACTTTCCGTACTTGGCCCTGGTGCGGCGGCCAAGTACAGTTTATAACGCCTCACATGTTTTTCTGTTGTTCAGACAGACTATTTTTCTTTGTTTCTTCCCTCTCGTGTCTGTCAGCACTCATGTTCATGGGCGCAGTTAGTTTTCCGTGTTTGCCTATCACTGGGTCCTTACTTTACATAGTTAGAAATAACAAGTAGTGTTGTACCTGTTTTATACTTTTTTCTTGCTATATAAAACATGAAATCGACCTAGGAATGAACCCTCAGGCTCTCCCGGCACAGCGGGAGATCCAATACTACAATATTCACTGCACTCGGGAAACCTCAAAACATTTATAATGATGTGCTCTTTCTGTACAAGCAATTTTGTGGATCACACTAGGAGAGAGAGGGGGCCTAAACATCATAACCTCTTCGATCACTCAGTGCATGTTTAAACTCTCTTGTAGCTGAAACTTTTGTGTTTTTATATTTGTGAGAAGTTTGTGTTATTTTGGGGTTGTTAGTATTCTGATAACTCGGTCTGACCTGGCTTGGCCTGTGGACATGTTATGCGCTAGATAACAATAGAATAATTGTTTCAAGGTAGAACTGACTGAGTTGGCTAAACAGAGACATCTAGTCACCACCACTAGTACTGCACCGTCTGCTAAATAACACAATTTATTTCTGATAACGGTTTAATGTATTCATAGAAACTTAGCCCACAATGCTTTGCAGGCATTTGTTTTACAACACATTTGTTCCACCTGTGGTGGTCCTAGGGCAATGAGACCCTCCTCAAAAAACATTTAGAATAATGTGTACTTTCTGTTCAGGCAATATTGTGGGTCACACTAGGTGAGGGGGCAAATAACATAACCTCTTCCACCATTCAATATACAATCACATTTTATTTTGCAGCTGAATTTGTTTTTTGTTTTTTTAATATATATATATACACAGTTTTGAGGAGTATGTGTGATAAGATCCTTGTTAGTGTTTAGACAACTCTGCCTGGTTTGGAGATGAGTACATGCTCAAAGAATAACTCACCTTATTTTGCTAAAAGGCTTAATGTATTCATGGAAGTTGAGCCCATAATGCTTTGCAGGCATTTGTTTTACAACACTTTTATGCCCAAAACTCAGCCTGTGGAGGTCCAGGGGCAATGGGAACACACCCAAAACATTTAGGCCCATATTTATACTTATTTAGTGCTGCATTTGCACTGCTTTTTGATGCAAAAGCGGCACAAACTTACAAAATACAATTGTATTTTGTAAGTTTGCCCCGATTTTGCATAAAAAAATGACGCAAATGCGTCAATAAAAAAAATATAAATATGGGACTTAGAGTGATGTACTCTTTCTGTTCTAGCCACTACCAGCAGTACTGCATCGTCTGCTAATGAATGAACACTCTTTATTTCTGATAAAGGCTTAATGTATTCACGGATACTCAGCCCTTAATGCTTTGCAGGCATTCGGTTTACAACACATTTGTGCCCATAATCAGCCTGTGGTAGTCCTAGGTCAATGGGCCCACCCCTGAAACATTTAGAATGCTGTGCTCTGTCTGTTCAGGCAATCTTGTGGCTCACACTAGGTGAGAAGGGGCCCAAATATCATAACCTCTTCTACCACGCAGTGCATCTTTAGATTTAAGCTCTCTTGTAGTTGAAACTTTTGTTTCTATAGTTGAGTGAAGTTTGTGTTATAAGTGCTTTGTTGGTGTTAGTATTTTGGTAGTTATGTTTGATTTGCAAATATGTAATGTGATAATTGATTTCAAGGCATTTCAGTTGGTTCAACAGGGACATTTAGCTATTATCAGTAGTACCACACTTTCTGTTTTTGATTCTATAGGGACATCTAGCCACGACCAGTAGTACTGCACCTTCTGCTATTGACTCAACAGGGAGATCTAGTAATGATCTTCAGCATGGCACTCTTGTGCCACTGACTCCACAGTTAAGATTATCTGATTACACTGCAAATACTCGTTATTATTATTTTTTATGTGAATATGCCCTCTAGGGGCTGAATATATGTTTATATGACCATTACAGTCTGATGTCAATTGTATGAAGGAATGCACAAACACAGTTATTTCTGATAAAGGCTTAATGTGCTGCATGGCTAAATATTTATAAGGTCCCAAATGAGAGGTTGTCATTATTATTTACAAAGCTCTAACTTTCGCTAATGCGAGACCTATTGCAATGCAACTGCTTGTTTTTATGAATGCATTTTATCTAAAAAGCAATCGTTTTTGTTTTGTTTTTTTCACTGCATGAAGCTGCTTTTATTGGTTGAGCCAGGACTCAAAATACAAGCCACATATATGACTTTGCGGACACTTGTTTTATACGGTACAGCATGAAAGGAAAGCTTTCATGCCATGTATCAAGAGAAATAAAGTTATAGGAGAAATGGATTAGCCATGGCCCTTAAACCGAAACATCTGTATTCTTTACATTCTTACCCAAAAATGATTAGCATAACACAGAGGGTTATCCTTCATTTTCAAAGGCTTGCTTCTTCAGTGGTATTTTTACTTAATAAAAATGCATATGCAGATTTTTATAAACAATAGAACTTTTATAGTGGAAAAAAGCATCGCTTCACCACGCTCTGAAATGTTCACGAAGCTCCCAAGTGAATAGACCAATGTGCATGAAACATTAAATTATGTGATACAACTGCGTATGTGGTGTATGCAACTTTAATTTTGCATATTGATTAAAAACATTTTATGAAGCACTATAGCCCATATTTATACTTTTTTAGCGCCGTATTTGTGCCGCTTTTTGACACAAAAGCGGCGCAAACTTCCAAAATACAATTGGCCCATATTTATACTTTTTGACGCAAACCATTGCCTGTCCCCTGGGCATGGTCATTGGGCAAAATGGCATGTAGGGGGGTCCAAATTAGGCCCCCCATCCCACTTAAAAAAAAAAAATACTTACCTCAACTTACCTGTACTTACCTGGGATGGGTGTCCTCCAGGGATGGGCGAGGGTGGCAGGGGCTGTCCCTGGGGGCAGAGAAGGGCACCTCTGGACTCCTTCCATGGTCAGAGACCATGGAAGTGAGCCCACAGGTCCCTTAACACCTGCCCTGACCCAGGCGTTAAAAAACGGCGCACATCAGGCTGTGCGCCGTTTTTTAAGGCCCGCCCTCTCCTGTGCGTCAAAATGACGCAGGAGTATAAATAAGGCGCACAGGCCATAAGGTCATTTTTGGGGCGGGAACGCCTACCGTGCATGTCATTAACTCGAGACAGTTTCCCGCATCCAAAAAATGACTCACACAGAGGAATTTTGATGTCCGCGGGCTCGGGCGTTAAAGTATAAATATGGGACAAGGTTGCGCCGAATGTGAAATTTTTGACGCACATTCGGCGCAAACAGAGTATAAATATGCCCCAATTGTATTTTGTAACTTTGAGCCGCTTTTGCGTCAATAAATGACGCAAATGTGGTGCTAAAAAAGTATAAATATGGGCCTATATCCTCCGGTGTATTATGATGGTGTTAATAAAGCTGTCATTATTACAGTCTAGAATGTGGATCACTTGGAGCCAAACGGGCTGTTTTGGAGAAAGCATTTTGTGAAAGTGATTCATTGTTCTCAGATTCTTTTGTATATGTGTTAAAGTTCCTTCTTATTTTGCCTTTCTACCTTGGATTGTGGTTTATGGATCTTCCTTAAGACTGGCGTTCAAGGATCGCTTTTGCAGAAAGCTGAATACTTGCTTCTATGGAATGTACCACATTCCTTTCACAATCAGTGAAATACGTCTTAGAGGTCTGCAAGGTCACTTGGCAGGGAGATGTGTTTGCTGGGGACTCCTTGTTTTGAATCCTAAAAAAGTACTTCGTCTGGTCAGGCTTGGATTTATTTTGCAGACATTTTATGCTTAGTTTACCAGATGTGCCAGTTGTCCATGTCTTTGTGTTGATAGTACATTATTTCGTTGATGCTTGCGATGCAGTTCTCTTCCTGAATGTAAAGTTAATTGTTCCCGAGTGTAGTATGCTTTGCAGTTCTATGAAACAATTAACGTGACCTAGAGTCAGCAGTAGAATAGTATCACGTGCATGGTGATGAGAAGGAGAGCGTTCCTCCTTCCCAGCTCCATATGATGATGATGTTAACATTTACTTGTCCCACATCCATATCTTCAAGAGCCAATACTGTATGCATGCTTCTTCTCTCATTGACCTCTTCTGGATCTGTAACCAGCATATTTGTTCCAATGGCATAGATCATGGTCACAGAAACTCAGAACAAATTGATGACTCCACTCACCGTGCAAGATGATAGGTGTGACAGAATGCTTAACCTCTCGCCGAGCATCCATTACATCTACTACGCCGACCCAGGCTGTCTCCCCTGGACAGGGTGTAAAGTATAACTAACATGGGTAGTCTGATTTTCTAATCTGGTATAGGGCTTTAATTATCCATATTCAGGCTAACACTAGCTATTGCAGTGATGCAACCATTAAGATTAGCAAATAAATATTTTCCTGTGAGTCACTCAGCACAGTCCTTCGATTTTCGTACTGTGTGGACCATTACCATTATAAGAGCCTACCATACAGTTCGGATCAGTTATCTAATCAGGTTATACACTGAAGTTAATCTTCTATCATGATGGCTCACATTATTACCAACACTTCATGATTGAAGTTGGGTACTTTTTAATATGAATGCTATCTTCTTTACACTCCTTCAACCCTGTGTCCCACCTCAATCCAATGAAACTCCACTGTGCTTCCAATGCACACATTGCACTTCCTTGTGTTAGATCTCAGGGCAACCGTGAGGCATTTATGATGCACATTTAAATAGCTATTTTGTTTATCTCTTGTTTACATTTTTTATTTCTATTTCTCATGTTTCATTCAAATTGGTGACCTCAGCTGCTTTGGCATCTTCTCTAGAAATAATTATTTGAAGGTATCTATTAGAAGAATCTTTAGTTTACTTTGATGTTAAAGAGAAGCATTCACATAAATTCAATTTAATGCATCCATGTATACTCTGCCAATACTTATTTTCTGTGTTTTGTAGGGAAGGTCGAATTTAGATCTGAGCTTTATAACTAGGAGGAAATAAAGTCAACAGGTTCCATTTTTCGCAGCCTAGCTTGGCTTCCTGTAAATCCTCTGGATATCGTTTACAAGATTTGGTGTTTGATTGGCTCGGAGTATTGTTCCTCAACACTGTTACAGCAAATGACTTCAGATGTGCATAAAGCTGAACTTCATGAATCTCGATCAGTTCAGACCACCACACTGCTGGTGGTCCGACAGACAGATTATGGTCCTGGCAGTCAGACTGCCAGGAGACTGCTGCCTCCACCCGGATCAGGTATTCTGATGGATTGGCTGCAGTCAAAGTTGTGGTCAGCAACGGTGTAGGAAGCTGGCTCTGTATGTACTATATCAAAGTGACATATAGTGTGCACAGAGTCCAGGGATTCCCCAGAGGCTTAACAGAGGCTAAAGTAGATAATACTAATGATCTCTTTGAGATAGTGTGGTCGAGCAGTTAGGCTTATCAGAGGGTAGTGCAAAGCATTTGATGTACATACACAGAAAATAGAAGAAGCACATACTCAATGACGTAACTTCAGACCAATGGTTTTTATATTGTAAAAATACAGGCCCATATTTATACTTTTTGATGCAAGCCAGCGCCGGCACTGGTTTGCGTCAAAAAAATTACCGCCGCCTAACGCCATTCCTACGCGACATTCGGGCGCCTTATTTAAGAATTGACTTTAGCCTGCGCTGCGGGCTGGTCAGAGTAAAAAAAACAAAAAAAAGACTCAAAACAGGCAGCGCCGGGGTAGGGAAAAATGGGGGTTGTGCGTCAAAAAATGGTGCAAGCCAGGTTTGAGTAAAAAATAATGGCTCAAACTGGACTTGCGCCATTTATTGACGCACAACCCCCAATGAAATTACTCCTGTCTTAGGAGTCATGCCCCCTTGCCCAATGGCCATGCCCAGGGGACCTCTGTCCCCTGAGCATGGACATTAGGCACAGTGGCATGTAGGGGGGCCCAAATTAGGCCCCCCTATACCACTTTAAAAAATGAAAAAATAATACTTACCTCAACGTACCTGTACTTACTTGGGATGGGTCCCCTCATCCATGGGTGTCCTCCTGGGGTGGGCGAGGGTGGCAGGTGGTGTCCCTGGGGGCAGGGAAGGGCACCCCTGGACTGCTTCCATGGTCTGAGACCATGGAAGTGAGCCAACATGTCCCTCAAAACCTGCCTGCCCTCACCCAGGCATTAAAAAACAGCGCACATCAGGCTGTGCGCCATTTTTTAAGGCCCGCCCCCTCCTGTGCGTCAAAATGACGCAGGAGTAAAAATAAGGCGCACAGGCCTTAAAGTAATTTTTTGGGCGGGAACGCCTACCTTGCATGTCATTAACGCGAGGCGGTTTCCTGCATCCAAAAAATGACGCACACAGAGGTTTTATGACATCCGCGGGGTCGGGCATCATAGTTTAAATATGGGGCAAGGTTTGCCCCGAATGTGCGTCAAAATTGTGCTGGTCTATGAGGATACCCCGGGGTCACTCAGAGGCTGCCGGCGAGGTCCAGGGGGTATCTCGGGCACACCACTGGTCGGACAGGGAAGAGGGCCACCTGCTGAACGATGATGAGGCACCGGAGGCCAATTTCTCCAAGGCCTGGGGGCTGCAGGTGCAGTGTGTTCTCTAGGCATTGGATATCTTCTTCCGGAGCTCGCGGTCTGAGGGGTCCTCTGGATTTCTTCTGCAGGTGTCGTCGTGGAGGGGTGGAGAGATCAACCCAGGGTAGGCACTTTGTCGCAATCACCTGAGGACCCTCTCTTGCTGGGTGGACCACCTAGAGATGGGCTGTGGGCGTCGGGTACACAGGGGTCAGGACTCACGCATCTGGAGTGAGGTGGGAATCCTTAGTTGTAGGTTTCTTCAGGCAGGGCTGCTGTCCTCTGGAGTTCTTGGTCCTTTTGGGTGCAGGGCAGTCCTCTGGAGTTGGCAGAGGTTGCTGGGCCCGCTGGATGCATCACTGGTCTTTTTGCAGGTTCTTTGAAGCAGGAGACAGGCCGGTAGGGCTGGGGCCAAAGCAGTTGTCGTCTTCCTTGTTCTCTGCTGTGGGTTTCAGCTTAGCAGTCCTTCTTCTTCTTGTAGGTCGCCAGGAGTCTGGTGAGCTGGGTTCAGGGAGGCCCTTAAATCCTAGATTAGGGGTGTGTTAAGGGTCAGAGGGCAGTAGCCAATGGCTACTGTCCCTGAGGGTGACTACACTCCCCTTGTGCCCACTCCCTTTGGGGAGGGGGGCACATTCCTATCCCCATTGGTCCCTGTCATCCAAACCAAGATGGAGGATTCTGCAGCGAGGGGGTCACCTCAGCTCTGCAGACCTTAGGGATGGTCCTGGCTGGTGTGGTCACTCCTCCCTGTTTTCCCTAATTTTCCAACTGGACTTCCTGCCAAAAGTGAGGCTTTGTCTGTGGCGTGGGCTTCTCCACTAGCTGGAGTGCCTTGGGGCACTGTAACCCGAGTCTTGAGCCTTTGAGGCTCACCGCCAAATGTTACAGTTTCTGCAGGAGGAGATATGAAGCACCTCCACCCAGAACAGGCTCTGTTTCTGACCACAGAGTGCACAAAGGCACTCACCCCATGTGGTCAGAAACTTGTCTGAAAGTGGCAGGCTGGCACAGACTGGTCAGTCCTACACTAGCAGTTGGGCTAACATACAGGAGACACCTCTAAGATGCCCTTTGTGTGCATTTTTCAGTAAATCCCACACTGGCATCAGTGTGGGTTTATTGTGCTGAGAAGTTTGATACCAAACTTCCCAATATTCAGTGAAGCCATTATGGTGCTGTGGAGTTCGTAATGATAAACTCCCAGACCATATACTCAATATGGCTACACTGCATGTACAATGTTTAATAATGTACTTAGACAATGTAGGGGCATTTGCTCCTGCAGCTATGCCCTCACCTGTGGTATAGTGCACCCTGTCTCAGGGCTGTAAGGCCTGCTATAGGGGTGAATTACCTATGCCACAGGCATTGGTTTGTGGGCATGGCACCCTGAGAGGGGTGCCATGTCGACTTTGCCTTTTTCTCCCCACCAGCAAACACAAGCTGCAAGGCAGTGTGCATGTGCTTAGTGAGGGGTCCCCCAGGGTGGCATTATACATGCTGCAGCCCTTAGAGACTTTCCCTGGCCACAGGGCCCTTGGTACCATGGGTACCTTTTTACAAGGGACTTAACTGGTTGCCAGGGCTGTGCCAATTGTGGAAACAAAGGTGCAGTTTTAGGGAAATAACACTGGTGCTGGGGCCTGGTTAGCAAGGTCCCAGCACACTTTCAATCAAAGTTGACATCAACACTAGGCAAAAGGTGGGGGGGTAACCATGCCAACAGTTGCACTTTCCTACACACGCTGATCACAACTTTCATTTCTGCTACAGTTTCCATGGCAGGGTCTCCACCATGGCAAGACTTGTGGAAGCTTAGGGCCGTATTTATACTCCGTTTGCGCCGAATTTGCGTCGTTTTTTTCGACGCAAATTCAACGCTAAACTAACGCCAACTAACGCCATATTTATACTATGGCGTTAGAGGCGTATAGCGCCAAAGTTCCCGGAATGTGCGTCATTTTTTAGCGTGAACCCCTTCCTTGCGTTAATGATATGCAAGGGAGGCGTTCCCGTCTAAAAAATGACTCCCAGGCCTTTACGTGGTATTTATACTCCCGGGCAAAAGAGACGCCCGGGAGTGGGCGTGGCTAAAAACGGCGCATTTGCGCCGCTTTTTAACGCCTGGGTCAGGCATGGCGTTAAGGGACAAGTGGGCTCAAAATGAGCCCAGAGTGCCCTCCCCTGCCCCCAGGGACCCCCCCTGCCACCCTTGCCCACCCCAGGAGGACACCCAAGGCTGGAGGGACCCACCCCAGGGACATTCAGGTAAGTTCAGGTAAGTATTTTTTTAATTTTTTTTAATAATTTTTTTTGGCATAGGGGGGCCTGATTTGTGCCCCCCTACATGCCACTATGCCCAATGACCATGCCCAGGGGACAGAAGTCCCCTGGGCATGGCCATTGGGCAAGGGGGCATGACTCCTATCTTTACAATGATAGGAGTCATGTTGATGGGGGATGGGCGTCGTTAAAAAATGGCGCAAGTCGGGTTAAGACGATTTTTTCGACGTAACCTGACTTGCCCCATTTTAAGACGCCCATGCGCCATTTTCCCCCTACGCCGGCGCTGCCTGGTGTACGTGTTTTTTCTCGCGCACACCAGGCAGCGCCGGTCTGCTTGCGCCGGCTAACGCCATTCAATAAATACGGCGCCCGCATGGCGCTTCAGAATGGCGTTAGCCGGCGCAAAACTTTTTGACGCTAAACTGCGTTAGCGCAGTTTAGCGTCAAAAAGTATAAATATGGGCCTTAGTGTTTGGGCCCCCCTGCCAGAACCCTCAGAATGCGCACTGTCCGCTATGCCAAAGGTGCCTGTGTGCGACGGCATTGACCTCCGCTAAGTAAGAGAGCCAAGGGCAATGCCGCCGCACTGTTAACACTGTGCTGATCAACGGAAACATTGTAATTTGACGTTTCTGCTGGTCAGTCTGGCAGAAACATCATAATAAGACGGGGATGAGGCCACTGCCGTGATGGCAGCCTCACCCCTCCTATATTTGCGGTCTCAGAAGTAATGCCACCAAGATCCTAAACAATCCCTTCGTTTTTTCATTGTACCCATCTGGAATAACCCTCTAATATTTGTTAACTAGGTTATCAGTAATGCCCTTTTGCTCTCGGTTCCATGTTTCTGGGCAGTGTTGGTGTTTTCTTAATGCACAGTAGGGCTGATGTCAACCTAAATGTAAAGCCCCACAAATGTACTTTTTATTAGGAGATGGAGTGACTCAATGGCAAAATAATTTTTCACCTGAAGCACCAAAAAGCCTGCTCTTCATGATGCTAAGCCCTAGGGGCCTGAGCAGTACAACCCTCACCTCTCTTTGTTGCTGGAGGTCCTGATAATCCCAATCTAATTAGAGAAAGGGGCTGAGGGAAACATTAGCACTGCTCTATCTCTGCAAGATGGTCTATGATGTAAGCCTCTTTAGTTATGGAGACCTCATGGAAATGTCAATATCTGCCTCGTCCGGGTACCTATCTTTATACCATGATCACATTTTGCAGCTGTTGGAAAATGGGTTATTGGTAGGGCAGGTAGGTACCTACACCTAGCAACAAGCCACTAACCTCCACCTAGGTACAGTTAGGTCTCAGTAAATTAATCCCAGCTCAACCCTTGGTAGCTTGGCAACGAGCGTCAAGGCTTAACTTAGGAGACAAAGTGTAAAGCATTCAAATATCACAAAACAGTAATTAAATAAAACACAGGAAACAGTTTAAAAATCCAAAACCAATTTATAAAAATAGTTTATATTTTTATCTTTAAAATGACACAAAAACGATTAAAATCGGTTCAGGGGAACCGGAGATATGAATTTTTAAAGAATTATTACTTTTCTAGCGCTTAGAAACAAAAAGCGCCAATCGGGTCATCTGGTTGCACCTCGACCGGGGCAAAGTCAAACTTTCAGGCCGACCGCGATGGAGCCCTGCTCGGCTACAGGTCGCGGGAGGCCTCGGTTAAAAAGTTACCTTCTGACTTATAGGTTAACTTAGCCAATTATAATTAGCCTAATTTGCATATCCATTTTACACAGAGCACAGGCCCTGGGACTGGTTAGCAGTACCCAGGGCAACATCAAAGTCAGGAAAACACCAGCAAAAAGAGGAAAATGGGGGCAAAAAGTTATGGGGCCTCTGCAATCAGCCCTGTTTTCTCACAGCAGCGCACGACTTTTTTGGTGCACTCTTAACTGACTGCCACACCCCTCCTCGTCGCAGCCTTGGTGATGGGCACCAGAATGTCTCATCGACATCCATACACTACACACCGGTTACTAATCAGGGAATGCTTGTCACAACTTTGGTGACGGGCACCACCAACTATCACCAATATTGGCACACTACACACAGGTTGTCAAACATGTAATGCTTGTGGGTCATTTTGAAATTATCTTATCGAATGTCCCTTTGTCTGTAAAATACCAAGGGGTAGTGCAGCACGTCCCCGTTAAACGTGTCGTGCTAATTTAGCGCAGTATAAGGTAGCAGTGGTTATTTTTTCCTATTAAATGACAGCCAGGAATAAAGTAATATATCGTTTACACGTGTTCTGCACGTTAAAGATGTACATTGCAAATAATTTTTATGTATAGTCTCTTCACTCTTTCACATTTAATTATAGGCATCATTAAATTAATACACGCATTTCATTGCAATGAATGTGCCGGCGGGGTTATTTTTCTTGGTAAACTCATTTGTTTCCAATTATACTGAACAAACACGCGTATACCTCTTGGTTATTCAGTCAGCATCATGTCTCAGGAACCCCAGCGGATTGAGAGTGCCATTTCAAAGGAAAGGTGAAACAATAGTGATCCAGCTGTGAACAGAATGAGACGAAAGTCGATGGAGTGATTTACTGCGCCGCCGTAGATGCCAGGAAGCAATAAAGGCAGTCACTTGTGTTGCTTTGGTGATTTGTGAGCTTTACTGACCTTAAACACGTCCTGCTTTCCTTCCAGTCTCTATCTATGTCTGTGTTGTCTTTACTAGCTCTGTACTTATTTGACACGAACACAGTATATTATTGTATGTTGTAGTTAAAGAAACTGAATGGCTCTTTATAAGGACAGATTTTATAACTTGCAAGACCATCCGATCAATAGCTTTTCTACTGGAACATCCCATGATGCCAAATAATGTTAGCAGTAAGACTTTACAAATGTAGCATCCTACATAAGAAGCTGGAATCTGCACACAACTAATGGAGATGACACAGAGTAGTTTCAGAGGTGTACTCCTCGGACACCTCGGAGACAAAGTTGTACTAATAGTAGGCAACTTCACCCAAAGCCTCTTAAAGTATTGGTGATATAAGTTAAGTTTCGGAGCTTTATTGACTTTGAAACTCTTGTAACGCCTCACTACAATTTGTCGCTCTGAACCCAGGAGCTAAATAATGCATCTATTAGGTTTCCCATTCTTTGAATTTACTTTGGTGCTACCTTGAATCTATGCAGCTTTTTCTCAAAAGGCTGTAGGGGGCGAATTCATTGAAAGCATATTGTCTTCAGTAAATAACATATCTAGAGAATTTCCAGCTTGTGAACACTGCTTAGTAGGAAGGGGGGGGGGCTTGGAGGGGGTGTACCTTTATATCCAGTTCAGCCTGAGGAAGTCAGGCTTAACTCAGAGTGTAGGAAAGTCATCCTTTTTGCCCTGATCACCCCCATAGTTTGACTGCTGCTGGTGGTTACTGACTCTGAAAGTGCACTGGGCTCTACTAACCAGGCCCAGGGCCAATGCTCTGTCCTCTAAAGGTATCTCGTAATTAGTATATTTTCAGTTGGAAAAGACAACCCTAGTATATGTTAGGGTATGTAGATTTAGAGACCCCAGCAGACTTAATGAACTTAAGTATGAAACACTATGGTGTCTGGTGTCATTTTGAAGCCAGGCCTGCCTTGGGCTGATTTTTACATATAACTATGTACAAGTTCAACTTTGGAATTAAAAACACATTCAAGGTCCAAAACTACAATTTTATGGCTTACAAGTCACCCCTAAGGTCTGGCCTATATGGCCCAGGGGTAAGGTGCCTTGTTATAAAAAGTATGGACAATATAAAATGTGTTCTTTATGCCCTGGTTGAGAAAAATAGCCAAAGACGTTTTCCCCTTTAATAGTACTACTAGCCCCATAGGCTAACATAGAAAGGCTTTATTAAAAGTAATAAAGTCTAACTTTTGATTGAAGCTAGCTAGACATGTTATTTCAAGTATCATCATGGTGGTTACTATAAACCCAACAACTTGTCAATGTTAGATTTATTGTAACTATTGCAGGAGAGTAGTTTTGGAACTTATTATCCTGAAGTTACGTAAAACAGCCCTGTAGCAGCCTCTACTGATTAGTCAGCCTTTTAACAGCTTGAGCCAAGCTGCTCCCTGGCCCGATAAAATATAACAATTAGTTGGGAAGATTTTTGATTCCTGGAGAAGCCTGGGAGAGGAAGGAAGTTGGGGAGATAAGCTCAGCTTCATATGCAGAAGAAAAGATGTCATTGGACCCAGGCTAGCCTTGATCGTAACCCAGATGGGAGCCTCCCTAATTAGATTAGGAGAGGGGCTGGAAGGGGAGTGTAGTCAGATGTGAGCCACACAACTGGGTTTGGTTACACAGGCACACAAACCTAGTAGTGAATTTCTCCATTTTGCTTTTTGGGAGAATAGTGCATTCTGTTTAAAAAATATGCCACACTTTACAGGTCATAGCAGAGGGCGGTAGCTTTACCATGTATTGGTGGGTTGTTCTCTTTCCTGCTAGCCAAGAATGGGGGATAAATATGGGAGAGTTGCAGGAGCTTTTCAGAACATTACCTGGAACATCAGAAGAAGAAGGACATCCTTGTTGGACCCTTGGACTGCACCAAAGAAGACTTACACTCAGAAGGACTGCACCTGCTGCACTCCCAAGGCTCGACAGAAGAAGGACTGTGCCTGACTCAAAGAAAAATGGATGGACTCCCTGATCAGCAACAGGTACAAGGGAGCTGGAAGAAGTCAGCAGACAAGCCAAAGACATATTCACCTCAGCTGGCCAGTTGCAACTGGATTTTTCCTGGACAGTGCAGATGCATTGTGCGAAATTGAGTCTTAAGTTTAAATAAATAATTGTCCCCCAGAGGATATCTGGAATCTCTGAACCCTTAGCTTCTACTAGTGGGGCCTTGTTTTCCCCAAAGGAACCAAGAAAAGCAAGATCTCAAAGTTTAGAAACCTTCTACATAATTTTCCAGAAAAACTCCAGACTGTCAAGAGTCAAGCCACCATCGCTGACTTACGAATTGGCCTGACCATGCTGGTTTGCCCCACTGAAAACTCCAGAGCTCCTTGCCATTGATGTCAAGAACAAACACTCCCAGAGTCTTGTCGAGACATTGCGCTGCAGCAGGCCACTTTGATTGAATCGAACCACTAATCTAAGGAATCTGAGGATTCATCATCGAGAGAAAAGCTCATAGAAAAAGACTAAGGGCCTGATGTAGAGGTTGGCGGAGGGTTTACTCCATCATTACGGGGACAGATATCCCATCCACCAAAATAAAAATTCAGTAGGATTTATTCCATATAATGCAATTTATATTTTGGCAGATTAAATATCCATCACCGTTGTGATGGAGTAACACCTCTGCTAAACTCTAAATCAGGCCCCAAGTCCAAAGGTAAACTTTTGACCAGGACTTAGCCTTCAACAAATCTGACCCGTGCTCCATTGCGGTCTGCCTAAAACTTTGACTTTGTCCAGGGCTAGCACGACCAGAGAGTCGCAAGTGCCACTTTTATATTTTTGGTACTAGACTATAACTTTTATTCATTCTATAAAAATTCAAATATCTGGTTCGCTACGTTCTTTTTTGGTTGTATAGTGCTATTTTAAAGATATAAATATTCTCTATTATTATAAATTGGTGTTGGATTTTTGCTGTGTTGTGTCTTTTGCTTATTTACTGTTTGATGGTATTAAATACTTCACACATACCTGTCTCCTAAGTTAAACCAGACTGATCATTTGCTAAACTGCCAAGGGTTGAGAATTACCTATTTGAGACTTGACTGGATGTATTAGTGATTGTGGTATTATTACTAGCTGAGGGTGAATACCCCCACCTACTAATAAACCACTTTCCTACATAGAGGCAGTGTGTAAAGTATTTGTGCAGCACTTCAAACAGTGACAAAGTGGGAACACAACACAAAAAGGGTCTCGCTTAATAAATAAAACAAGACCGCAATGACAACATCCAATCAATAGAATTGGAGAAATGCAATTTTAAAGATTTAAGTGAAAATAGCACCAAAAAGCACAAAGCGCCAACTCTGGGTATCCAATCAGGCTGAATCAGGTAGAAGTCACAATTTCAGGCCGACTGTAATGGACTGAGGGCCAGATACAGGGACCCAGTTAGGCCCACATAAAAAGTGTTCCTGAAATCCTGGTTGCAGAGCATTATCTGGTCCTGTGCTGAAGATGCGTAGCGCAGCCTAGGAGGTTCAACCATTCCGGGAAGTTGCGAAGCTGTGATGCAAGATCATCAAGAAGGCTTACGATGCAATGTCTGGCATTGGGGATGTGTCATGCAGGCAAGGTGATGCATCAGTTCCAAGGAGCTGCGAGGCTGTGATGCAAGAACATGTGCCGTTGTTGAGGCTGCTGTTGGTGACAGATTGGCAATGCAAGGGACTGCAATGGGAAGTTTCCCACAGCAGCAGTTCGGTTGCAGGCTGCTTGGTTGATGCAGAGTCTTTGTGCTGAAAGAAAATATATAGCAGAGGCAATGCATTGGTTCAGCTTGGGATTGCACCATGCAGCAGAGGGGATGCATCGGTTATGCTGGGTTCACAGATATGCTGGAGGAGCACTTAAGGCCCACTTTCAAGGATCCAGGAATGGGCTGGCACCACATGGCAGGGCAGGGCTCACAGATGGCAGAGTCCTGGTGCTGGGTTCAATGTTGTTGGAGCCTTCTGTCCCTGAGGTTCTAGTCATTAGGCCAGAAAACTATCCCTTGGGGTCACTTTGGGGTCCTGGCTTCACCACATGCAGGTCCAGTCTTTCCACCTGGGCAAGAGGGCAGCAAGCAGCAGTTTAGCACAGCAGAGCAGCAGCCCAGAGATTAACAGGCCTTTCAGCAGCATGGCAGTCCTGCTTTATGGCAGAGTATCAACAGACCCGGAAGTGTAATGAAGAGTTGATGTCTGAGGTCCAATATTTATGTGTGGTTCTTCCTTTGAAGTGAAAAAAGCTTCTAAAGACTTCCTTTTGATGTCCACAGGCTTCCTACCATCCCTTCTGTGGTTCCAGACTAACTTCAAGGAGTATGCCACCCTTTGTGATGAGGCAGGACACAGCCTATTCAAGTGTAAGTAGGAGTCTCCCCAGCTCCACCCTCACATTCTGCCAGTGATGGCCCAACCAGACACATCTAGGATCTCTATTGTGTGTGGATGTCTAGGAGGAATAAACAAATCCCAATTATCAGCTACACACAGTCTTGTGACCCTGAGACAGTCTACAGGCAGTAAACAGCAAACTCAGGGAAAAAAGTGACAATTTCAAAACTAAAAATTAAAAATCCAAATTTGCCATCAGAAATAATACATTTACAATTCCAAAGACACCAAACATGAACTGAATACATGTTTGTAACAGGTATTCATGTAATAAGGTCACTTCAATGTTATTCTATGGGAGAGGTAGGACTTACAGTAGTGAAAACAAATGTGTGAGTCTTTCACTGGCAGGGCATGTAGGACTTAAAGGTACAGGTCCAACATTTTAACTAAACTGCACCCTGACCTGTTTTCAAACTACTATGTATTACAAAGGAAAGTTTTGACCTGTCAAAAGGTTTATTTTACCAGGTTGACATGGCAGATTTCAGTGGCCTCCGAGCAGAATGGGGGAGGCGGACTTTCTGGGTTCTGCCGGTGAGAAATGAGGTGACCCGGTCCATCTATCGATGATTCCAGCATTGCTGAGGTGTGAGTATAGGGTGTGGTGGCAGACAGTGTTGAATGCGGCCGAGAGGTCCAGGAGGATGAGGGCCACAGTTTCGCCGCTGTCCAGTATGGTTCTGATGTCGTGGGTGGCAGAGATGAGGGCGGTTTTGGTGCTGTGGTTGCTGCAGAATCAGGATTGGGAAGGGTCCAGGGTGTGGTTCTCCTCTAGGGAGCGGGTTAGTTGTCTGTTGACGGCCTTCTCAATGACTTTTGCCGGGAAGGGGAGCAGAGAGATAGGCTGGAAGTTCTTGATGTCCTTTGGGTCTGCCTTGGGTTTTTTGAGGAGGGCGTTGATCTCTGCGTGTTTCCAGCTTTCCAGGAAGTTGGCGGACTCGAAGCTGCTATTGATGAGCTTCTGTAGTTGGGCTGCTATGACGGAGCTTGCTTTTTGAGGATGTGTTGAGGGCAGGGGTCAGATGGAGAGCCGGAGTGGATGGTGTTCATGATTTCGATGGTGTTGTTGTCATTGACGGGGATTCAGGAGAGCAGGAGGTTGATCGTAGGTGAATCTGTGGTGTTGGTGGTTGCCGGGGGGGTCTGGGTGCTGAAGCTGTGCCCCTTTACTAGTGACTTATAAGTAAATTAAATATGGCAATCAGGGATAAGCCAATGTTACCATGATTAAAGTAGTCAGGGCATGCACTTTAGCACTGGTTACCACCTAAGGCCAGCAAAAACGAGATCAGAAAAAATGGGAGGAGGAATGCAAAAGCTTTGGGGAAGAAACCATAATGCTGGCAGGTCTAACAATTCTCAACGTGTTGAAAGCGGTGAGAACTACTCAACCTCTTGGGAGTTTGCATCATTAAAATTGAAGAACATGAATGGAACATAAGCTTCGGCATGGTCTGAACCAGGATAGTGTTCCACCATAAAGTCTAATCCCTGTAGGGAGACAAACTACCTCAACAGTTTAGCATTTTCACCCCTCATTTTTATGAGCCATCTGAGGGGTCTGTCAGAACCTGGATGTGAGTCCCAAACAGGCATGATCGCAGCTTCTACATAGCCCAGACCACAGCACTCGACCTCTGTTTCTGGGATAGTGACCTTCTGCTAATCAAGGCTTCTGGTTTGGCTAACTGTGCTTAGACAGCTCCTATGCCATGCTCTGAAGTTTCTGTCTGCAAAATATACTCCTTAGAGAAGTCATGAGTCTTGAGTATAGGTGTTGTGCATATGGCCTTCTTGAGGGTGTCAAAGGCTTACCTTTCTAGGCTGCTTCTTACAAGTCAGCTCTTTTTAAGGGGGCAACAATGGTACCATACTCCTTAAAAACCTCCTATACTATCCTGCAAGGCCTAGGAAGGTAGAAAGGCCCTCACCTCAGTCTGAGATTTTGGGTGTTGCTAGGCCAGAATAGTCTCAATCATGGAATGGAGAGGCTGCACCTTGCCTCTGTTCAACATGTGGTCCAGATATGGCTCTGAAACCTGCCTGTTCTGGCACTTACTGGCCTCGCCCTTCAGGTTTGCCTGCTGCAGAGTCTGGAGCACCCTCTGAAGGTGATATAGGTGTTCCTTCCTGCTGGAGCTGAAGGCTGCTATGTCATCCAGGTAGGCACAAAGGATGCCTTTTTCCCAATGAGGACCCTGTTGACCAACCTCTGAAAGGTAGCAGGGTCATTCTATAAGCCAAAGGGCATCATCCTAAACTGAAAGTGGTCCTCTGGGGTCAAGAATGCTGACCTGTCTTTTGTCCCCTCTGTCAGAACAATCTGCTAGTACCCTGATGTTAGATGAAAGGTACAGAGGAATTTCACAGAATATAGCCTGTCTATACCCTTGGGGGATAGGATACACCACCGGCTTCATGATGGAACTGAGTCCTCAGTTGTCCACAAACAACCTAAGTTCTGGAGCGGTGCCCGGTGTTGGAGACCTCCTCCTTGAAAATGGCCCTCATCTCCTCTGACAACCTGTACATTTTGCTTTTGACAGGCATACTGTCTTCAGTATCTATGTCATGGCATGGGTACACAAATGTTTATGCCCAGTGTTGAGGGAGAACAGAGGGGGAAAACTGCTCCACCAACCGGCAACAGTCTCTGTTGTTTTGGGGTCAGGGCAGATGAGAGGCTGACACCCTCTACTGACCTACTGTGCTCTTGGGCAGATAGCAGGTCAGGTAGAGGCTTGCTTTCCTCTTCCACCCCTTCATTTGTGACCAGGAGCGTGTTGACTTCAGACCTCGCAAAGTGGCGTTTGAAGCGGTTTATGTGGAGCACCCTTAATGGGTCTCTAGGGGTCTTATTATTCATCATGTGGATGGATTTGTCCAGCGATCCTTGACAGCTCTGGCCTCCATAGGCTCCATAATCCACACCTTATGGCCAGGTTGAAACTTTACCAGAATGGCAGTCTGGCCATACCAGAGTTTCATAATATCTTGAGTGGCCTCAAGATTGCTTTTTGCTTTTTTCCAAAAGCAGTGCATCTGGTTGTGGAGTGCCAGCATGTAGCCAACCACATCCTGAAGGGGTTTTCTGGGAGCTTGCTCCCACCTCTCTTTGACAAGGCTGAGCGGTCCCCTAACATGGTGGCCATAGAGGAGTGTGAAGGAGTTAAACCCAACCCCCTTCTGTGGCACCTCCCTGTAGGCAAGCAGAAAGCATGGCAGGATGGTGTCCCACGTACACCTCATATCATGTCTGTTAGAAATGGGGTCTTTGGTTGACAGTCAGGTTACCCCCTGTCCAAGCAAGGACCCTCACTCTAGTCAGGGTAAAAGAGAATCACCCTCAGCTAACCCCTGCTTACCCCCTTGGTAGCTTGGCACAAGCAGTAGGCTTAACTTCATAGTGCTAGGTGTAAAGTATTTATACCAACACACACAGTAACTTAATGAAAATACTACAAAATGACACAAAACAGATTTAGAAACATAGAGAATATTTATCTAAACAAAGCAAGACCAAAACGACAAAAATCCACAATACACAAGTCAAGTTATCAATTAAAAAGCAAAAAGAGTCTTCATGTAGTTTTAAACACACACTAACACTGCTAGTGTGAAAATGTACCTTGGGTGCGTCAAAAGTAACCTCACGCAGGTGAGTGTGCATCAAAAAGGGCTTGCGATGCATCTATTTCACTCATGAGCAAGACCTTGCGTTGTTTCTCCTTTCGTCGGGTCGGGGCACGCCGTTTCTTCTCTCTGCAGGAGAGCGATGCGTCGATCCGGTCAGCACTCTCGGGTCCAGGCAGGTCTTGCAGTTTTTTACATGCCCAGCGGTGTTTGCATCATAAATCCAGCCACGCGATGATCCGAAAACCACGCAGCACGTGTTGTGATCTCACCAGCCTCCACCAGCGATGCTGCGCATCGTTTCTCCAGCTCCGTGAGTCGATTCTTCAGTCGCATTACAGGCAAGCTTTGATTTTCAGCCGCGAAGCCGGTGGTATGTCGATTTCCCAGCCGCAGATCGGAGTCACGTTGATCTTTTCCCCACACGGCATTCAGTACGTGAATTTCTTCCTCTTAGGCTGCCAGCTTCTCCTTTCAGGATCCCCGGAACTGGATGGGCACCACTTGACAGAGTAGGAGTCTCTCCAAAGACTCCAGGTGCTGGCAGAGAGAAGTCTTTGCTGTCCCTGAGACTTCAAACAACAGGAGGCAAGCTCTAAATCAAGCCTTTGGAGATCTTCACAAGATGGAAGGCACACAGAGTGCAGACTTTGCCCTCTTACTCTGGCAGAAGCAGCAACTGTAGGATAGCTCCACAAAGCACAGTCACAGGCAGGGCAGCTCTTCTTCCTCAGCTCTTCCTCGGCTGATGCTACATGTGGGCTCAACATACATCTTCTAGGCCCACTTACTTCAAGATTTCATTATTTCAATAAGAATACATTACGTCTTCTGTGACAGTTACATTTTAGTGCATTTTCATTGTATTAGTTTTTGTTGTGTTATGATTTGTATCTCATGGTATGTGTTTTTGTTAATAAAAAATATTTTGTATGTGTAAAGGAATGTATATGTATATGTCAATAAGAGAACTTACACCATTGTTGCTAATGTAAGAATATTATTGTAGGAATGTTTTGGAACTCCTATCATCCTTTAGGAGCTGTAATTGGCCCTTTATATTTTTATACCAAGAATAATTTGTGTGCTCCGCTATCTTTCTTTCTTATAACCCTTGACAAACCTCCTTCAGTATCCTGTGAGACCTACGAAGACCCTCACTTTAATCTGGATCTTGGGAGGCTCCCAGGCCAGAATTGTATACATTTTTGGCTGTAGGGGTGACACCTGGCCACTCCCCACCTGTTGTCATAAGTACACCACAGAACCCTGCCCTATTTGACACTTTCTCGCCCTAATAGTAAGGCCTGCCTTCTACAGGGCCTCTAACACTCATCCAGCCCAGCCAACACCTGGTAGACCAACCTCTGAAAGGTGGCAGGGGATTCGTCATCCCAAATGGCATGACTTTAAATTGAAAGTGTCCATCTGGGGTAGAGAATGCTGACCTCTTCTTGGCCCCCTCAGTTAAGGCAATCTGCCAGTACCCAGATGTTAAGTCAAACGTACTGAGGTACTTGGCAGCTCCTAACCAGTCAATGAGCTCATTAGCTCAGGGGATGGGGTGTGCATCAGTCTTACTGACCGCATTGAGGGCCATATTTATACTTTTTGACGCAAAACTGCGCTAACGCAGTTTTGCGTCAAAAAAATTAGCGCCGGCTAACGCCATTCTGAAGCGCCATGCGGGTGCAGTATTTAATCAATGACGTTAGCCGGCGTTAGCCGCAGGCGCTGCCTGGTGTGCGTGGAAAAAAACGAGGTACACCAGGCAGCGCCGGCGTAGGGGGATATGGAGCTTGGGCGTCAAAAAATGGGGCAAGTCAGGCTGAGGCAAATTTTTCGCCTCAACCCGATTTGCGTCATTTTTTTTAACTCCCAACCCCCATAGAAATGACTCCTGTCTTAGCAAAGACAGGAGTCATGCCCCCTTGCCCAATGGCCATGCCCAGGGGACTTCTGTCCCCTGGGCATGGTCATTGGGCATAGTGGCATGTAGGGGGGCACAAATCAGGCCCCCCTATGCCACAAAAAAAAAAAAATTATACTTACCGGAACTTACCTTAATGTCCCTGGGATGGGTCCCTCCAGCCTTGGGTGTCCTCCTGGGGTGGGCAAGAGTGACAGGGGGTGTCCCTGGGGGCATGGGAGGGCACCTCTGGGCTCCTTCCGAGCCCACAGGTCCCTTAACGCCTGCCTTGCCAGGCGCTAAAAAACGGCGCAAAAGCGGCCGTACGTCATTTTTTTTTACCCTCCCACTCCCGGGAGTGAATTTTGCCCGGGAGTGTAAATACGACGCACATGCCTCGGAGTCAATTTTTTAGACGGGAACGCCTACCTTGCATCTCATTAACGCAAAGTAGGTGTCCACGCAAAAAAATGACGCAAACTCCATGGACTTTGGCGCTAGACGCGTCTAACGCCAAAGTATAAATATGGAGTTAGTTTTGCGTCAGAATTGCGTAAAAAAAAAATAAAACGCAATTCCGGTGCAAACAGAGTATAAATATGCCCCTGAGTGCCTGGTAGTCCACACAGAACCTGAGTTCTGGAGTGGCACCAGGCACAGCAGCCTTTGGGACCTATTCCACTGGGCTAGCCCAAGGGCTGCTGGAGTGCTCAATAACCCCTGGGGTAAGCATTTTGGATACCTCATCTTTAATTCATGCCCTGAAACTGTCGGTCACCCTGTTAACTTTTTGCTTACTGGTTGTACTGCCCCTAGTGTCCACATCATGTGTGCACAAGTGTGTGACTCCTGGGAACAGGGAAAACAGTGAGGCAAACTGTCGCAACATGTAGCAACAGTCATCCTGCTGCTCCTCAGTCAGGGAGCGGGAGAGGATCACTCCCTCCACTGACCCATCTTTCTCTCCTGTAGACAGGAGGTCAGGAAGAGGCTCACTCTCTTCCTCCACCCCATCATCTGTTGCAAGGAGCATGGACAGTTCAGTCCACTCAAAGTGAGGGTTGAGGTGGTTGACATGCAGGACCCTTAAAGGGTTCCTTGGAGACTGCAAGTCCACCAGGTAGGTGACTTCACTCTTGCACTCCACCACCTAAAATGGCCCATTCCACTTATCCTGGAGCACCCTAGGCTCCACTGGTGCCATCAACCACACTTTCTGACCAGGTTGAAACTCGACCAGAGTGGCATTCCGGTCGTACCACCATTTCATATCCTCCTGGCTTGTTTCTAGGTTCTCCTGTGCGAGACTCCTGAAGCGTGCAATCTGGTTTCTTAAAGCCAGCATGTAGCTAAATACATCCTGGGGGGTTTACTAGGAGCTTTCTCCAAAGCTTCCTTCACCAGACTCAAGCGTCACCTCACAGGGTGGCCATAGATGAGCTCAAAGAGACTAAACGCAAGTCCTTTTTGAGGCACCTCCCTGTAAGCGAACAGAAGGCATGGCAAAAGGATGTCTCACTTCTGATTCAAGGGCTCGGACAGGCCCTAAATCATGCCTTTCAAGGTGCGGTTGAATTTCTCAACCAGACCATTACTTTGGGGGTGGTAAGGTGTGGTGAACTTATAGGTCACCCCACACACTTTCCACAGAGACTTCATATATGTGGATATGAAGTTGGTACCCCTATCAGATACCACCTCCTTGTGGAACCCCAAAGGGGTAAAACCCCCCATCAATGCACGACCCACCACAGGGGAAGTGACTGACGTCAGAGGAATTGCTTCTGGGTTCCGGGTGGCATGATCCACCAAGACTAGGATGAACCTGTTGCCCAAGGCTGTCTTGGGGTCCAGAGGACCCAAAATGTCAATACCTACCCTCTCAAAAGGAGTACTAACCACAGGTAAAAGTTGGAGGGGAGCCTTACATTTCCCCCCACTCTTGCCACTTGCCTGGCAAGTCTGACAAGACCTTCAATGTGCATCTGAGTGCCTGCGCATTAGGGGCCAGAAAAAGTGGGTGATAAGCCTCTCAAAGGTTTTGTCCTGCCCCAAATGTCCAGCTAAAGGCACATCATGAGCCAACCCCAGTAAGAAGGCCCTGAAGCACTGGGGTACCATCAGCACACAGGCTGACCCAGGCTCAGGAACCCAAGGCTCGCTATACAGGAGGTCATCCACCCAATAAATCAGGTGTGATCCTGGCTCCTTGCCAGCCAACTGGTCTGCAGCCTGCTGCTGCAAACCCTCCAGAGTAGGGCATGTCTTCTATGCTGCACAGAATGCTTCCCTGGTGGGCCCCCCTTCCTGCTGCCACTGCAATAGATCAGAGACCACCCCCAGTTCCGCCACCTGTTCCCCTGTGGGCTCCGGGGCGTCACCCTCAGACTCCACCTCCTCCTGGCCGTGTGAACTTGTGGGGCCGGTTTCCCACACCCCCTGCCCTTCCCCGCCGATTTCACTCACGAGCAAGACCTTGCATCATTTCTCCTTTCGTCTGGTCGGGGCGCGTCGTTTCCTCTCTCCGCAGGAGACAATGCATCGATCTGGTCAGCACTCTCGGGTCCGGGCAGGCCTTGTGTTGTTTTTACATGCCCAGCAGTCTTTGCGTCGAAAATCCAGCCGCACGATGATCCGAAAACCATGCAGTGCGGGTTGCGATCTCACCAGCCTCCGTCAGCGATGCTGCACGTAGTTTCTCCACCTCTGTGCATCGATTCTTCGGTCACGTTACAGGCGAATGGCGATTTTCAGCTGCGAAGCCGGCGGCGCTTCGATTTCTCAGCCACAGATCAGAGTCATGTCGATCTTTTCCCAGCACGGCGTTCAGTGCGTGGATTTCTTCCACTTAATCTGCCAGCTTCTCCTTTCAGGGTCCCAGGAACTGGATGGGCACCACTTGGCAGAGTAGGAGTCTCTTCAGATAAACTTAAAACAGTGCTCACAAGGAAGAGATCCATAGGAAAAGGGCGCTCACAGAAAGTCCATATAGTGATAGTGAAGAATATTAGTGGCACGGTGCACCTGGCAAGAGGATCTTCCTTAGTCCTCCAATGTTTCAAGGGAAACTGACAGTGACAAAACAAATGTCAGTGCACTCATGAATCCATACTTATAAGTTAGTGATGTATCCAATCTTCATTGTATGATGACAACAATCTTGAGTAGGTCTCAAAATCCACATTTATTTATAATGTATAGAGTTTAAAACAAAGATCGTCCTTGAAATTAAAGAATTGTGTAGTAGACATGGCCAATATTCTAATAGCTACCACAGCCACAGCCAACACGTGTTTCATCCTATGAGAATATGTTCTCTTAGGGACTTCATCAGGGCTTAACTTCAATATATAATGTATAATGCAAGTAATCCTCTAATAATAAATGAATGACCATGAGATCAAAACCAAAGAATTCAAAACCACATGTATTATTACGTTTTGGGCATTGTCGCATGTTACTAACTATAGGGTATCTCTCATCTTCCTGCCTCAGGGCTCTGAAATGTTCACTCGCCCTAGTTTTGAGTGGTCTGATAGTACTGCCTATTGAATATTGGCCACAATTACATAAGATCATATAAATGACAAAGTTACTATCACATGTGATGTTGTGTTTGATGTTGTATTGTGCCCCAGTAGAGCTAATAAATGTGGAGATACCTGACTTGGCCCATCTACACATGCCACAATGTCCACACTTGTAAAAACCTTTACTACGGCTACTCAACCAATTACAGTAGTTTTGTTTGTTGCGAAAATTGGGACATAGAATACTCTTGAGAGTCCTACCTCTCCTAAAGGTAAAAATCGGGGTACTAGGGATCACTTTTCTGAGAATAGGGTCCGCTGTTAAAATGTACCAATACCTATTCATACAGGCCCTCAATAGGGTGGCTGGTTTTGTATAGTTGACTATACATCGAATAGTATTATCTCTAGGTCTCGATTTTTGACCAAGTGTGTCAGATCTTTTTAGACGCAACGCCCTCTCACGGGCATTGTTAATCACCTTGTACGAGTATCCCCGTGCCTTGAATCTATTGCCCATATCCCCAATACATGCTACAAAGTCCTCTTCAAGGCTACAGTTACATCTTTCCCTCACCATCTCACCATATGGTATAGAGTTGATTTGGTGGACCGGATGTGCACTCTTTGCATGTAAGATAGAATTACAAGAAGTACTTTTTCTGTACAGACGACTCTCAATTTTGTTGTCACAAATAAAAAGTTCCACATCTAGGAAAGCAATATTAGTCAGACTATGTTCAGAAGTAAAGTGGATATTAAAGTCATTCCTGTTTAAATAATCTATAAACTCATAAAGTTTTTGTAGGTCACCTGTCCAGATCATCAAGCAGTCATCGATATATCTGCCCCAATAGAGTATGTCCGTGATCCAGGTACTACCTTCTTTGGTCCAAATCTTCTTTTGCTCGAACAACCCCATAAAAAGATTAGCATAAGCTGGTGAGAATTTTGATCCCATAGCGACACCTTGTCTCTGGCGATACCATTCATTTTTAAATAAGAAAACATTATTATTCAAGATCAGATCGACCATGCTGATTAACATAGTGGTATGGTCATAAAGGCTCGCTGGTCTTCTGTAAAGAAAATGACGTAGTGCTTCCTTTCCTAGTTTGTGATTAATACTGGTGTACAAAGAGGTAACATCAAGTGTGACTAAGATCATTCCTGGTTCCCAAGTCATATCACTTAATATACTAAGAATATGTTTGGTATCCTTAATATACGAAGGTAGGTTGCTTACAAATGGCTGTAAAAAAATGTCCACATATTCTGAGAGTCTCTCTGTAGGACCTCCTATACCTGAAACAATGGGCCTACCAGGTGGGGATGTAGGGTTCTTATGTATTTTAGGTAGTATGTAAATATAAGGATTCCTGGGTCTATGAACCCGAAGGTACATATACTCTTCTTCTTTTAATAGCAAGCAATCTAAACATTCATGTAAGAATTTGTTGATTTTATTGGCCAGTGCGGGAATAGGGTCAGCAAGAATCTTCTCATAGCACGTACTGTCTCCTAGTTTTCTGCTAATCTCTTGTTCATAATCCGAGGTATTCATAATCACAATATTACCCCCTTTATCTGCCTCCCTTATGGTAATATCCTCATTAGATCGTAACTGTCTCAAATTAGTCCTCTCTACTTCACTCAGATTAAGATGCCACACATGTTGTCGAGTAGCATTTTTCAATTCTAGTTTATTTAGGTCTCGCCAAACCACCTTAAAAAAGGTATCTATACCGTTATCCTTCATAAGGGTTGGTGTCCAAGTTGATTTATTCCTCAAACCACTAGGAAGAGTATCTGATGGGATATCCAGATCCGATAATATTCGTGAAATAGTAGTCGGATACTGATCGCAATTGGCGATAGATAGTAAAGTGTCCGTATCCTGAATTTCCTTGATGGACAAAAGATGATCATCGTTGAGAGCATCCAAAAAGATATCATTCCGTTTATTATCAGTTTGGTTTATAAAATGTTTTTACAATTTTAAACGTCTGATAAATTTGAAAAAGTAAATTTTAGTTCTCTGAAAGTCTCCGGCATCACCTGGACAAAAACCCAGCCCTTTGCTAAGCAGTGTTAAATCACGGGTAGTGAATTCAAGCTTAGAAAGGTTAATGACATTAATAGTGTCGCTAACAGAGTCGCCTATTTGCCCTTGTTCCAAGACCGTGTTTTCATCCCTTTTCTTGTATCGATGTGCTCTGCCTCTCCCACCCCGTCTGATTTTCCTGGGTCTACCATACGCCGATTCGTCTCCCATTGTCCCTGTCTTATTCTTTGGACTTCTGCTAAAAAAGAGGGAGTACCTTGTTGTGCTACTATGTCCTGTCTAGATATATTTGAACAAGCACTCGTATCACTGTTGTTAGTGGATACACTGTTAAGTGAGGATGAGGAGCCTGCTTCATAATTTTGTAAAGGTACATTCTTTCTAATTAGATGATCATATTTTTGTGAAAAAGTGAAAATCCTACCATTTTTATAGTCCAACTCATCTCTTCTAAGTTTACGCGCTTTTCTTTGTGCGATCTCATTTTGATGTTGATCTACGATTTCATTCAAAATTTTATAATTTTTGGTAGTTGGTTCTTCCAAATTCATATTTTTAATGTCAGTTTCCAATTCTAAAATCTCTGATTGAAGTCTAGTCACTTTCCTATCTGAGTTTTCTATCAGGATATTCATAAGTCTGAATGAACTTGAAATCAATTCCTGCTCCCAACTGTCCAAAAGATCTGGATCTAGATCATCCAAAGTGCACTCTCTCCAGATACTCCAGGTGCTGGATTGCACAAAAAGTTCAGTCTTTGCCCTTTTACTCTGACAGAAGCAGCAACTGCAGGATAGCTCCACAAGGCACAGTCACAGGCAGGGCAGCTCTTCTTCCTCAGCTCTTCCGCTTTTCTCCAGGCAGAGGTTCCTCTTGGTTTCCAGAAGTGTTCTAAAGTCTGTGGTTTTGGGTGCCCTTCTTATACCCAATTTCCCCTTTGAAGTAGGCCTACTTCGAAGCAAAGTCTCTCTTGAATGTGAAATCCTGCCTTGCCCAGGCCAGGCCAGAGATGCTCACCAGGGGGTTGGAGACTGCATTGTGTGAGGGCAGGCACAGCCCTTTCAGGTGAGTGACCACTCCTCCCCTACCTCCTAGCACAGATGGCTCATCAGGAAATGCAGAGTACACCCCAGCTCTCTTTGTGCCACTGTCTAGTGTGGGGTGCAACCAGCCCAACTGTCAAACTGACCCAGACAGGGAATCCACAAACAGGCAGAGTCATAGAAATGGTATAAGCAAGAAAATGCTCACTTTCTAAAAGTGGCATTTTCAAACACACAATCTTAAAATCAACTTTACTAAAATATGTTTTTTTAAATTGTGAGCTCAGAGACCCCAAACTCCACATGTCCATCGACTCCCAAAGGGAATCTACACTTTAATCAGATTTAAAGGTAGCCCCCTTGTTAACCTATGAGAGGGACTGGCCTTGGAACAGTGAAAAACGAATCTGGCAATATTTCACTGTCGGGACATATAAAAAACACATTCCTATATGTCCTACCTTAACCATACACTGCACCCTGCCCCTGGGGCTGTCTAGGGCCTACCTTAGGGGTGCCTTACATGTAAGAAAAAGGAAGGTTTAGGCCTGGCAAGTGGGAACACTTGCCAAGTCGAAATTACAGTTAAAACTGCACACACAGACACTGCAGTGGCAGGTCGAAGACATGATTACAGAGCTACTTATGTGGGTGGCACAACCAGTGCTGCAGGCCCACTAGTAGCATTTGATTTACAGGCCCTGGGCACCTCTAGTGCACTTTACTAGGGACTTACTAATAAATAAAATATGCCAATCATGGATAAGCCAATCACATACACATTTTGTAAAGGAGCACTTGCACTTTACCACTGGTTAGCAGTGGTAAAATACCCAGAGTAATAAAAACAGCAAAATCAGACTCCAGCACACATCCACAACCTGGGAAACAGAGGCAAAAAGTTAAGGGAGACGTCGCCAAGGATGAAAGTCTAACCATGTCTTTAATAGTCTTGTTTAATCAATCTCTTCACAAGCTTGTTGGCTTGGGGGGATGGGGTGTGGAGTACTTGCAAGTCACTCCACATTCATCCCACATGGACTCAATGTCTGTGGACATGAAGCTAGTGCCTCTATCAGACACTACCTCTTTGGAGAACCCCACACTGGTAAAACTCCATGGGTTCTGTGAGCAGAGTTTCTAACTTTTTCCTGGAAAAAGGCTCCTGGACTGTGTATGTGATGCTGCTGTGGCCCCTCCTGGATGAAGTATGACAGAAAGTGTCTTTATGTTCATGCACAGAATACAGGGGGCAGTTTTGTGTGGCATGTCAGTCCGCTATAGTAGGACTGTGGATTTACCGGAGGATGTGCAAAGCTGCCGGTATTTACCTATAACATACAGTCCTGTCAAATATCACAAACATTTAATGCTTGTGGCCATAATAGGAACAGGCTGGTCTAAGGGAAAATACATAGCACGGCCACTCAATTAAACCCTCTTCCCACAAGAGTTATGTGGAGTTTATTGCTCAGGCAAATTCCAATCTAGTATGGAAACTCTTCCTCGTTTCTAAGTATTTTTGGTTTAGTTTACAATGTACTTTTACACGCTTCAGCAGCACACCAGTGAGAAAAGGGGGATGTTAGTACGGAGGTGCAAAACACTGCCACAGTAAGAACATTTTTCAAGGACTTCCCTCTACAGATAGAGATGCGAAGACTCATAAGCATCGTCCCCAGATCACACATGGTGTGCAGCTCTTCATGAAAGAAGGCGTGCACGCATTATTAATCTCATGCTAGTTCAGATTTAGTCTATGAAAATAATATTTTTTAGACAGGAGCATTCACAAGGTGAAAGACACCATTTCACACGCAGGGACCTGGTGGCCAAGAAATGTGTCAGCAAGCCAATCTGATTTAAACTAAAAATGCAACTGAGGAAAGCACCAGATTCTCTGGGCACAGACTTACAGATCTAAACGGCGAATGACCTAATTGAAGGATTTTATTTAGCTGCTCACTAGAGACATGAGTTGCAATCAATTAGCTCTTAAATGTGCATGCATTGTCGCTGAATTTAAAATAAAGCACCTTCATTTTCTGAGGTCATAGAAAAAACTATACTCGTGATATTATTGCTCACGTTTCTCTAATTCATTCCAACAAACAACATTTTTAAAAGAATTGCATACAAACGTATGGCGATTGTTTTTTAGGGGCGTGCATTTTCCAAAGATATATTTACCACTGCATTTAAGAGTTTGAAAATGAGGGTTGCAGAATATTACTAGTAGGGATCACTTGGTACATACTTTTCTTTCTCAAAATTTAGCACCCATTTGTCAGAATTGTTCTCCTCCCTGTGACATCAGTCAAATGGCCAGAACTACAAGAAAGAGGTGCATAGACCTCAATGTGCCACTTTTCTTGCGCCGCCCTTAGCCCACCTAATGACACCATGGATGCGCTGTATTTACAATATGGTGCACCATGGTACTCTTTTGCCCAATAGCATCATAAGCAAAGGTTACAAATTGACACTGTAAATATGGCGCAGGAGAATGCCTCCTTAATGCTACATTAGCATCATAAAAAATTATGCTAGTATGGCGCAAGTAGGTGCTAGGGCCTTGTAAATCTGGCTTTAATAGTCCCTGTGTCTCAGTGTGCCTGGTGAAGTTCTCTGAATCACACACAAACAGCTTGGTAACTGAAATACCAACCAGTGTTTACCTCAATCCAATAGAGCAGTTTTGCACAGCGCTGCCATCTTCATCCATAGCTGTAGCGATGAACTGTCAGGAAATAATGCATTCAACAGGAGAGAGGGAGGAGGCTCAGCAAGAAAAGAAAGACTGAAAGGCTGCAACATTCTCCCCAGGTGCCCAATTAACCTGGATCACAGGAACTTCAGGGCACACTTCCCACGACCCCTGCCCTTACACTTCTTGGCATAAACAACAGCACATGCCAATAGCATAGGATATATAGTACACACAAAGTCCCTACCCTGAAATTTAGGGACATACATATCATACAGGTGGAGTGGGGGCATATCCTTGTATTCGCACATTGTAGTGTAATGTAGGAAGATCTACCATAATTAATAATAATACTAAAAATAAATTTGGTGACTGTTTCCTTCTCCCATTAGTGACATAAAAACAGTCTTACATGAAAGGCTAAACAGCTATTGAATATACTGTCTGGTATTGACTTTTACCCCAGCACAGAACTGCTTATGAGCCTTGATGTGGAGGCTCTCTGTACAAGCATATCATAGGAGCAGAGCTCCTGCATCATTGAAAATGTATTACTATTTTCAATGACTGTTGACTTTATTACCAACACTTCTGTTTGTTTTATACATCTTTACTCAGCAGTAGCAACCACGATCTTTAGAGTGCTCTGTGATCCCTGAATGGGATAAATATGATAGAGCACTAGAGAATTGCATGGATTGCGTGATACTGATTTAATTTATTGTCATTTCTTTACCTAATCCAAACCATTCCGGTAGGGTGAGCGAGTCTTGTGTATGTTACAGGTTTATGTTTACATGTGTTGTCTATATCCTAACCGAATCTAGTTTGGCTGAACTAGCAAGATAATAATTTTGGAGTATTTATTGCATAAGTCCTAATGAAAACTCAGGATCCTATGGGCCACGTAGTGGAGGGCTGAAACATGTTGAATCCACATAGAGTGCAGGATCATTACTGCCAAAATAACCCATTGATACTTTTTTTAATCATACCAAGAACTTCACTGATAAAGGGATACTAATGTGTTTTGATTTATTTTTATTTTTTGTTCGCTAAAGACCCCAGTAGGAGATAATACAAAGTGGTCCATGGAACATGGTTGAGCCGATCCTGGTTTTTAGGGACCAAGATGAGACCAGATGATAAAGTATGCCACTAATAAAGTAGGTAAGGGTCGAAGTAACAAAGAAGCAATTTCATCTACTATATTGGTTCAGGCTTTCTACATACTAAGGAGCATATTTAAGAAAAGTGGCGCAACACAAAGTGCAGCTCCACTTTTCTTGTTCTCCTTTGCTCCCCCCTAATACCACCATGTGTGCGCCATATTTAAAATATGGCAGTAGTTAGGGGACTTCTATCAGAATTTTTTACTCTAGTATGGAGCTTTGCAGGATTAGTGTCAACAATGTTTACGCTAATCCTGCAAAGCTCATTGATGCTCATTGTAATCAAGGGTGTACCTCCTTTTAAGGCCTGCTCTGAGCAGGCATTAAAAGTGCTGAACTAAATGATGCAAAAAATCTGTTAGGGTTACAAAGTAGCGCAATGCATTCATTGGTCCACTTTGTAAACATGGCACAGGGATATTGCCCTCGTTGGGCAACATTAGCATTAAAAAAATGATTCTAATGTGGTGCAAGGAGGCGCTAGGTGCTCTTAAATATGCACCTATGGATGTGAAAGACTTTATTACTTTTTAAATGAACTACGAATGGACTGCATTTGCCATGATGCTTTGGGGTTATACCTTGTTGCTGGAGTGCAGGCAGTGTGCTCCCTCTCTTTGAAACTGTCTTTTGATGGCTCCCTTGAGCCACGGCTGACGAGCCTTGGGTGGCACCTGTGCACCATGAGCAGTACTTAAACCTGAGAAGACATTTGGCGGCATTCCAAGTAAGCCCCTAGTCCACTCTGCTCCCTGCTGATGACGGGCTAAACCCAGAAACATGTGTACAGGGATTTACAGCGCTTGCTGCACCTACGGAGGTGAAAGACTCTTTTTACTTTTTGAACGGACTACGAATCAACTGCATTTACCATGATGCTTTGGGGTTATACTTTGTTGCTGGAGTGCAGGCAGTGTGCTCCCTTTCTTTGAAACTGTCTTTTGAAGGCTCCCTTGAGCCACGGCTGAGAGCCTTGGGAGGCACCTGTGCGGCATGAGTGGTACTTAAACTTGAGAAGGCATTTGGCGTCATTCCAAGCAAGCCTCTATTCCAAGCTGCTCCCTGCTAATGACGGGCGAAACCCAGAAACACGTGTACAGGGATATACAGCACTTGCTGCACCTATGGGGGTGAAAGACTCTTTTTACTTTTTGAACGGCCTACGAACCGACTGCATTTACCATGATGCTTTGGGGTTCTACTTTGTTGCTGGAGGGCAGGCAGTGTGCTCCCTCTCTTTGGAACAGTCCCTAGTATATGGTAGGGTGTGTAGGTTCAGGGACCCCAGCATAGGTAGTGCACCCATAGGTGCACTGCTGAGGTGGCAAGTGCCATTTTAAAGGTAGGCCTGCCTTCCTAGCTGCTTTTAAATGAAAGTTACATGCAAATTCGACTTTAAATTTAAAAGTACTTCCAAAGTCTTAAACTACCTTACTTTTACATATACGTCACTTCTAAGGCGTGTCCTAGGTGCCCCCAGGGTTGGGTGCAGTGTAACTATAAGCAGGGACCTAATACAGTATGTTTTATAAGCCCTGTAATAATAAAAACAACAACTTGCCAGTGTTGAATTTATTATAACTTTCACCTAGATAGAATTTTAGAACTCTTCCTAAAAGTTACCAGTTTCAGCTCTGTAGTGCCTTTCTCTGATTGGCCAGCTTCTGGCAGTCTGGACAGGCTGCCCAGAGGAGGTGTGAAGTGGCCTGGGCTAAACACAAAGAAAGTGACTGGGGGAGGATATCTGCCTCGTCACATGGTGAAACAGGATGGGGTGAGAGCAGCCAAACTAGTCTTCAAAGGAGGGAAGGACATTTGGAGCAGCTCAGGATCCCCCCCATTTTATGCAACCCCAGACAACCAGGTGCTCCCCTAATAAGATTAGGAGAGGGCTGGAGAGGGGTGTGTTAAGGGAACTTAGCCACACAAATGGGTGGACTCAGCCAGACCTAACCTCCAAAATTCAGATTCTGAGTTCTTGGATTTTTAAGGAATGTTGCTCCCTGGGATTGATTTTTGCCACTCTTACCAGGAAGTGGTCATCCAAGAGTGTGGTGGCCTGCACGTGATTGGTCAAGAGGCCCCCCTGCTTTTCACCTCAGGAGCAAGGATACATTTGGCAGAGCTGCACCCACATTTCAGATCCCTAGAAGGAACAATGACAGAAGAAGAAGGAATGTCCTGATGAATTGAACCCTGACCTGCACCTGGACACTGCACTCTGCAGGACTGCAACAGCTGCACACTTGGGCTTCACCACAAGAAGGACTTTGCCTGGCTTCAACTGGTTGAAGAAGGGACTCCCTGCTAGGCTTCATAGCTAACCAGAGTCCCCTGCATCAAAGCCTGAAGAAACTGACCAGCTGACCACAGTCAGTGGTCATTTTTGAGTTTTACCCAGGTGCATTCTGGGAGTTGGAGTCTTATCCCTCTAGGAGCAACTCAAAGCTTCTGGAACCTTGGTGTGAACTGTGGGCTCCTTGTAGGAGGCTGGCCTGGCTTATAGTGGGTACCTGATGGTACTTACACCTTGTGCCGGGTCCAGTTATCCCTTATTAGTAGATTAGTAGTGTTCTAGCAGCTTAGAGGTAGCTATAGCAGAGCAGCTTAGGCTGAACTAGGAGCCATGTGAAGGTCCTACTATACCACTTATATCATGTAGCACTATATCATAAGAATCACAATACTCAGAGTTACTAAAAATAAAGGTACTTTCTTTTAGTGACAATGTGCCAAAAATATCTCAGAGGATATACTCCCTTAGGAGGTATGTAAAATACACAAAATATACACACAAACCAAAATCAGGTAAGTAAACAGTTAGAAAAGTAGTGCAAACACTGTAGAATACAAAAGGATGCAATAGGCCTAGGGGCAACACAAACCATATACTAAGAAAGTGGAATGCGAACCACTTAGGGACCCCAGGCCTAGTGTAGTGTGGGAGTGTTAGAAAACATTAAGGGTGTCCAAGATACCTGTGTGAAAGTAGCCTCTTTCTAGCCTTGTTACCCCCACTTTTGGCCTGTTTGTGAGTGTATGTCAGGGTGTTTTCACTGTCTCACTGGGATCCTGCTAGCCAGGGCCCAGTGCTCATAGTGAAAACCCTATGTTTTCAGTATGTTTGTTATGTGTCACTGGGACCCTGCTAGTCAGGACCCCAGTGCTCATAAGTTTGTGGCCTATATGTATGTGTTCCCTGTGTGGTGCCTAACTGTCTCACTGAGGCTCTGCTAACCAGAACCTCAGTGGTTATGCTCTCTCATTTCTTTCAAATTGTCACTAACAGGCTAGTGACCAATTTTACCAATTTATATTGGCTTACTGGAACACCCTTATAATTCCCTAGTATATGGTACTGAGATACCCAGGGTATTGGGGTTCCAGGAGATCCCTATGGGCTGCAGCATTTCTTTTGCCACCCATAGGGAGCTCTGACAATTCTTACACAGGCCTGCCACTGCAGCCTGAGTGAAATAACATCCACGTTATTTCACAGCTATTTTACACTGCACTTAAGTAACTTATAAGTCATCTATATGTCTAACCTTTACCTGGTAAAGGTTGGGTGCTAAGTTACTTAGTGTGTGGGCACCCTGGCACTAGCCAAGGTGCCCCCACCTTGTTCAGGGCCAATTCCCCTGACTTTGTGAGTGCGGGGACACCATTACACGCGTGCACTACATATAGGTCACTACCTATATGTAGCTTCACAATGGTAACTCCGAATATGGCCATGTAACATGTCTATGATCATAGAATTGCCCCCTCTATGCCATCCTGGCATAGTTGGCACAATCCCATGATCCCAGTGGTCTGTAGCACAGACCCTGGTACTGCCAAACTGCCTTTCCCGGGGTTTCACTGCAGCTGCTGCTGCTGCCAACCCCTCAGACAGGCTTCTGCCCTCCTGGGGTCCAGCCAGGCCTGGCCCAGGATGGCAGAACAAAGGACTTCCTCTGAGAGAGGGTGTTACACCCTCTCCCTTTGGAAAATGGTGTGAAGGCAGGGGAGGAGTAGCCTCCCCCAGCCTCTGGAAATGCTTTCATGGGCGCATTTGGTGCCCATTTCTGCATAAGCCAGTCTACACCGGTTCAGGGACCCCTTAGCCCTGCTCTGGCGCGAAACTGGACAAAGGAAAGGGGAGTGACCACTCCCCTGACCTGTACCTCCCCTGGGAGGTGCCCAGAGCTCCTCCAGTGTGCTCCAGACCTCTGCCATCTTGGAAACAGAGGTGCTGCTGGCACACTGGACTGCTCTGAGTGGCCAGTGCCATCAGGTGACGTCAGAGACTCCTTCTGATAGGCTCTTTCAGGTGTTGCTAGCCTATCCTCTCTCCTAGGTAGCCAAACCCTCTTTTCTGGCTATTTAGGGTCTCTGTCTCTTGGGATTCCTTAGATAACGAATGCAAGAGCTCATCCGAGTTCCTCTGCATCTCTCTCTTCACCTTCTGCCAAGGAATCGACTGCTGACCGCGCTGGAAGCCTGCAAAACTGCAACATAGTAGCAAAGACGACTACTGCAACTCTGTAACGCTGATCCTGCCGCCTTCTCGACTGTTTTCCTGGTGGTGCATGCTGTGGGAGTAGTCTGCCTCCTCTCTGCACTAGAAGCTCCGAAGAAATCTCCTGTGGGTCGACGGAATCGTCCCCCTGCAACCGCAGGCACCAAAGAACTGCATCAGCGGTCCCCTGGGTCTCCTCTCAGCACGACAAGCGAGGTCCTTGGAATCCAGCAACTCTGTCCAAGTGACTCCCACAGTCCAGTGAGTCTTCAGTCCAAGTTTGGTGGAGGTAAGTCCTTGCCTCCCCACGCCAGACTGCATTGCTGGGAACCACGACTTTTGCAGCTACTCCGGCCTCCGTGCACTTCCGGCGGAAATCCTTTGTGCACAGTCCAGCCTGGGTCCACAGCACTTTCGCCTGCATTGCACGACCTCCTAAGTTGTTCTCCGGTGACGTGGGACTCCTTTGTGCGACTTCGGGTGAGCACCATTTCACGCATCCTTGTAGTGCCTGTTTCTGGCACTTCTCCAGGTTCTGCCTGCTGCTGAGAGAGCTCCTTGTCTTGCTCGATGCCCCCTCTGTCCCCTGACGCAATTGGCGACATCCTGGTCCCTCCTGGGCCACAGCAGCATCCAAAAACCCTTACCACACAATTTGCAGCTAGCAAGGCTTGTTGGCGGTCTTTTGGGGGCAAAACACTTCTGCACGACTCTACACGGCGTGAGGGATCCGTCCTCCAAAGGGGAAGTCTCTAGCCCTTGTCGTTCCTGCAGAAACCTAAGCTTCTACTGTCCAGTATCAGCTTCTTTGCACCCACAGCTGGCATTTCCTGGGCATCTGCCCACCTCCGACTTGCTTGTGACTTTTGGACTTGGTCCCCTTGTTCCACAGGTACCCTCGACTGGAAATCCATTGTTGTTGCATTGCTGGTTTGTGTCTTTCCTGCAGAATTCCCCTATCACGACTTCTATGTCCTTTGGGGAACTTTAGTGCACTTTGCACTCACTTTTCAGGGTCTTGGGGTGGGCTATTTTTCTAACCCTTACTATTTTCTAATAGTCCCAGCGACCCTCTACAAGGTCACATAGGTTTGGGGTCTATTCGTGGTTCGCATTCCACTTTTGGAGTATATGGTTTGTGTTGCCCCTATCCCTATGTGTCTCCATTGCATCCCATTGTAACTATACATTGTTTGCACTGTTTTCTAATACTATTACTGCATATTTTGGTATTGTGTACATATATCTTGTGTATATTTGCTATCCTCATACTGAGGGTACTCATTGAGATACTTTTGGCATATTGTCATAAAAATAAAGTACCTTTATTTTTAGTATATCTGTGTATTTTGTTTTCTTATGATATTGTGCATATGACACTAGTGGTACTGTAGGAGCTTCACTCGTCTCCTAGTTCAGCCTAAGCTGCTCTGCTAAGCTACCATTATCTAGCAGCCTATGCTGCTAGACACCCTATACACTAATAAGGGATAACTGGGCCTGGTGCAAGGTGCAAGTACCCCTTGGTACTCACTACAAGCCAGTCCAGCCTCCTACGTTGGTTGTGAAGCGTTGGGATAAGTGCTTTGAAACTACTTACCACTTTTGTCACTGTACTTTTCATAAGAGAAAAATATACAAAACAAGTTCAGTGTACACCTAACCAAAAAGTTTTGCATTTCTTTTCTCACCTCTTTTCTAAAGTGCTGAAAAGTACCTCTAAACTTTCTCAAAAGTTCTTAAAAATTAAAAAAAATAAAAATTCTGTCTTTCTAAAAGTTCTGAAAAGTTTTTTCTCTTTTTCTATCACTTAAACTCTTTCTAAAAATGTCTGGCACAGGCCAAAATGTTGATCTGTCCAAACTTGCATATGATCACCTTAGCTGGAAAGGAGCAAGGAGTCTCTGCATAGAGAGAGCTTTAAGTGTAGGGAAGAATCCTTCCTTGGAACTGTTACTTAACATGCTTAGAGAACAAGATAAGGCCAAAAGGGCCCCATCTGTTGCAAAAGTAGCTAATGGTTCCCAATCTGATCCAGGGACACCCCTAGGAAAAGATTCAGGAAAGAAACTTCAGAGCCTGCCCATTACTAGACAGTCTAGCATAGTTGGTACTGATGTTGAGTCACACCATACAGATAGTGTTGTCTCACATCATAGCAAGAGCATTCATTCTCACCACAGTAGAAGTGATGTTTCTGTTAACCAAGCTGTTAGGGTGCCTTCTGTAAGGGATAGGTCTCCTTCTGTCCATTCTCATCATACTTCTGTTTCAAGACATGTCCCTCCCACCCACCCTGATGACAGTTTGTTAGAAAGGGAGCTCAATAGATTGAGAGTGGAACAAACCAGACTGAAGCTCAAGAAGCAACAGCTGGATTTGGATAGACAGACTTTAGAAGTAGAGAAGGAGAGACAGAAGTTGGGTTTAGAAACCCATGGTGGCAGCAGCAGTATTCCCCATAGTCATCCTACAAAAGAACATGATTCCAGGAATCTGCACAAGATAGTTCCCCCTTTTAAGGAGGGGGATGACATTAACAAGTGGTTTGCTGCACTTGAGAGGGCCTGTGCTATACAGGATGTCCCTCAAAGGCAGTGGGCTGCTATCCTATGGCTATCATTTAGTGGAAAAGGTAGGGATAGGCTCCTTACTGTGAAAGAAAGTGAAGCCAATGATTACAAGGTTCTTAAGAATGCACTCCTGGATGGTTATGGCTTAACCACTGAACAATACAGGATAAAGTTCAGAGAGACCAAAAAAGAGTCTTCACAAGACTGGGTTGATTTAATTGACCATTCAGTGAAGGCCTTGGAGGGGGGGTTACATGGCAGTAAAGTTACTGATTATGACAGCCTGTATAACTTGATCCTGAGAGAGCATATTCTTAATAATTGTGTGTCTGATTTGTTGCACCAGTACTTGGTGGACTATGATCTGACCTCTCCCCAAGAATTGGGAAAGAAGGCAGACAAATGGGTCAGAACAAGGGTGAACAGAAAAGTTCATACAGGGGGTGACAAAGAGAACAATAAGAAGAAAGATGGTGAAAAATCTCAAGATAAGCATGGGGATAAGGGTAAAACCAAAGATCCCACTTCAAATCTTAAACACTCTTCAGGGGGTGGGGATAAAACAAATTCTTCCTCTTCTTCTCAACCTACACAATTTAAAAAGCCTTGGTGCTTTGTATGTAAAAACAGAGGCCATAGGCCAGGGGATAAGTCCTGTCCAGGTAAACCCCCTGAGCCTACCACCACTAATACATCAAGCTCTAGTGCCCCTAGCAGTAGTGGTACTAGTGGTGGGACTGCTGGCAACAGTCAAGTTAAGGGTGTAGTTGGGTTCACTTATGGGTCCGTAGTAGAAACTGGGGTAGTCACTCCCAAGACAGTTTCTGTCACACCTAGTGGCATTGGCCTTGCCACACTGGCTGCTTGTCCCCTTACAATGGATAAGTACAGGCAGACAGTTTCAATAAATGGAGTTGAGGCCTTGGCCTACAGGGACACAGGTGTCAGTATCACTTTGGTGACTGAAAACCTAGTGGCTCCTGAACAACACATCATTGGACAACAGTATAAGATTATTGATGTCCATAACTCCACTAAGTTTCTTCCCTTAGCTATAATTCAGTTTAGTTGGGGTGGAGTTACTGGCCCTAAGCAGGTGGTGGTATCACCTAGCTTACCTGTAGACTGTCTCTTAGGTAATGACCTAGAGGCCTCAGGTTGGGCTGATGTACAGTTTTATGCCCATGCAGCCATGCTGGGCATCCCTGAGGAATTGTTCCCTCTCATTTCTACTGAAATGAAAAAGCAAAGGAGAGAAGGCCTGAAAACTCAGGATCCCTCTCCATCAACAGGTAAAAAGGGTATCACAGTATCTCCTAAGCACCCTACCATTCAGGATACCATTCCTGTGGTGGGAGAAACCTCTCCTGGGGTGGCACCTGTTCCAAGGGAATCATCAGCTGGCAAAGCTGGACTCCCTGAGGTGGAAGTACCTCTCTGTGGGATAACTAACATTGGTGAGAAAAAGAGCACCATTTTAGTTAACATGGAGCATCCCTCCAACCCTCCCAGAGAAACTTTAGTGCAGAAACCCTGCACTGCCTCACAACACTTAGGACAGCATCCCTGCCCTAATGTGGAGCTCATAGGACAGCATCCCTGCCCTGCTCCAACTCAAGAGAAACAGCATCCCTGTTCTCTCTTCCAGCCATATGGACAAAGTTTTTGCCCAGCTATGGCTTTTCTGAGACAGCATCCCTGTCTGGCATTTCCATCACTACAAATAGGTTTAGTGGACAATTCCCACTGCTCTAAACTAAAACTTACTGATAGAAACTCTGAAAATACATCTTCACATTGTTGCTTAGCTAAAAAACTTCAAACAGGGTGGTGTACATCCCCACAGGGAAGTAACCATATAGTGGATGATAAAGGGAGTAACCAGTCTATTGCAGAGCTACTCTCTACTTATCACCACTTAGACAATAAAGTCTCAACTGGCCAAGGTTAGCCTTATTGTCCTTCGTTTGGGGGGGGGGGGTTGTGTGAGAAAGTAGCCTCTTTCTAGCCTTGTTACCCCCACTTTTGGCCTGTTTGTGAGTGTATGTCAGGGTGTTTTCACTGTCTCACTGGGATCCTGCTAGCCAGGGCCCAGTGCTCATAGTGAAAACCCTATGTTTTCAGTATGTTTGTTATGTGTCACTGGGACCCTGCTAGTCAGGACCCCAGTGCTCATAAGTTTGTGGCCTATATGTATGTGTTCCCTGTGTGGTGCCTAACTGTCTCACTGAGGCTCTGCTAACCAGAACCTCAGTGGTTATGCTCTCTCATTTCTTTCAAATTGTCACTAACAGGCTAGTGACCAATTTTACCAATTTATATTGGCTTACTGGAACACCCTTATAATTCCCTAGTATATGGTACTGAGGTACCCAGGGTATTGGGGTTCCTGGAGATCCCTATGGGCTGCGGCATTTCTTTTGCCACCCATAGGGAGCTCTGACAATTCTTACACAGGCCTGCCACTGCAGCCTGAGTGAAATAACGTCCACGTTATTTCACAGCCATTTTACACTGTACTTAAGTAACTTATAAGTCACCTATATGTCTAACCTTTACCTGGTAAAGGTTGGGTGCTAAGTTACTTAGTGTGTGGGCACCCTGGCACTAGCCAAGGTGCCCCCACATTGTTCAGGGCCAATTCCCCTGACTTTGTGAGTGCGGGGACACCATTACACGCGTGCACTACATATAGGTCACTACCTATATGTAGCTTCACAATGGTAACTCCGAATATGGCCATGTAACATGTCTATGATCATGGAATTGCCCCCTCTATGCCATCCTGGCATAGTTGGCACAATCCCATGATCCCAGTGGTCTGTAGCACAGACCCTGGTACTTCCAAACTGCCTTTCCCGAGGTTTCACTGCAACTGCTGCTGCTGCCAACCCCTCAGACAGGCTTCTGCCCTCCTGGGGTCCAGCCAGGCCTGGCCCAGGATGGCAGAACAAAGAACTTCCTCTGAGAGAGGGTGTTACACCCTCTCCCTTTGGAACATGGTGTGAAGGCAGGGGAGGAGTAGCCTCACCCAGCCTCTGGAAATGCTTTCATGGGCACATTTGGTGCCCATTTCTGCATAAGCCAGTCTACACCGGTTCAGGGACCCCTTAGCCCTGCTCTGGCGCGAAACTGGACAAAGGAACGGGGAGTGACCACTCCCCTGACCTGTACCTCCCCTGGGAGGTGCCCAGAGCTCCTCCAGTGTGCTCCAGACCTCTGCCATCTTGGAAACAGAGGTGCTGCTGGCACACTGGACTGCTTTGAGTGGCCAGTGCCATCAGGTGACGTCAGAGACTCCTGATAGGCTCCTTCAGGTGTTGCTAGCCTATCCTCTCTCCTAGGTAGCCAAACCCTCTTTTCTGGCTATTTAGGGTCTCTGTCTCTTGGGATTCCTTAGATAACGAATGCAAGAGCTCATCCGAGTTCCTCTGCATCTCTCTCTTCACCTTCTGCCAAGGAATCGACTGCTGACCGCGCTGGAAGCCTGCAAAACTGCAACATAGTAGCAAAGACGACTACTGCAACTCTGTAAAGCTGATCCTGCCGCCTTCTCGACTGTTTTCCTGGTGGTGCATGCTGTGGGGGTAGTCTGCCTCCTCTCTGCACTAGAAGCTCCGAAGAAATCTCCAGTGGGTCGACGGAATCGTCCCCCTGCAACCGTAGGCACCAAAGAACTGCATCAGCGGTCCCCTGGGTCTCCTCTCAGCACGACGAGCGAGGTCCCTTGAATCCAGCAACTCTGTCCAAGTGACTCCCACAGTCCAGTGACTCTTCAGTCCAAGTTTGGTGGAGGTAAGTCCTTGCCTCCCCACGCCAGACTGCATTGCTGTGAACCACGACTTTTGCAGCTACTCCGGCCTCCGTGCACTTCCGGCGGAAATCCTTTGTGCACAGTCCAGCCTGGGTCCACGGCACTCTAACCTGCATTGCACGACCTCCTAAGTTGTTCTCCGGTGACGTGGGACTCCTTTGTGCGACTTCGGGTGAGCACCATTTCATGCATCCTCGTAGTGCCTGTTTCTGGCACTTCTCCATGGTGTGCCTGCTGATGAGAGGACTCCTTGTCTTGCTCGATGCCCCCTCTGTCCCCTGATGCAATTGGCGACATCCTGGTCTCTCCTGGGCCACAGCAGCATCCAAAAACCCTTACCACATGATTTGCAGCTAGCAAGGCTTGTTGGCGGTTTTTCGGGGGAAAAATACTTCTGGACAACTTACCACGGCGTGAGGGATCCGTCCACCAAAGGGTAAGTCTCTAGCCCTTGTCGTTCCTGCAGAAACCTAAGCTTCTACTGTCCAGTAGCAGCTTCTTTGCACCCACAGCTTGCATTTCCTGGGCATCTGCCCATCTCCGACTTGCTTGTGACTTTTGGACTTGGTCCCCTTGTTCCACAGGTACCCTCGACTGGAAATCCATCGTTGTTGCATTGCTGGTTTGTGTCTTTCCTGCAGAATTCCCCTATCACAACTTCTATGTCCTTTGGGGAACTTTAGTGCACTTTGCACTCACTTTTCACGGTCTTGGGGTGGGCTATTTTTCTAACCCTTACTATTTTCTAATAGTCCCAGCGACCCTCTACAAGGTCACATAGGTTTGGGGTGCATTTGTGGTTCGCATTCCACTTTTGGAGTGTATGGTTTGTGTTGCCCCTATCCCTATGTGTCTCCATTGCATCCTATTGTAACTATACATTGTTTGCACTGTTTTCTAATACTATTACTGCATATTTTGGTATTGTGTACATATATCTTGTGTATATTTGCTATCCTCATACTGAGGGTACTCACTGAGATACTTTTGGCATATTGTCATAAAAATAAAGTACCTTTATTTTTAGTATATCTGTGTATTGTGTTTTCTTATGATATTGTGCATATGACACTAGTGGTACTGTAGGACCTTCACTCGTCTCCTAGTTCAGCCTAAGCTGCTCTGCTAAGCTACCATTATCTATCAGCCTATGCTGCTAGACACCCTATACACTAATAAGGGATAACTGGGCCTGGTGCAAGGTGCAAGTACCCCTTGGTACTCACTACAAGCCAGTCCAGCCTCCTACATTGGTTGTGAAGCGGTGGGATAAGTACTTTGAAACTACTTACCACTTTTGTCATTGTACTTTTCATAAGAGAAAAATATACAAAACAAGTTCAGTGTACACCTAACCAAAAAGTTTTGCATTTCTTTTCTCACCTCTTTTCTAAAGTGCTGAAAAGTACCTCTAAACTTTCTCAAAAGTTCTTAAAAATTTAAAAAGTTTTTTTTTCTGTCTTTCTAAAAGTTCTGAAAACTTTTTTCTCTTTTTCTATCACTTAAACTCTTTCTAAAAATGTCTGGCACAGGCCAAAATGTTGATCTGTCCAAACTTGCATATGATCACCTTAGCTGGAAAGGAGCAAGGAGTCTCTGCATAGAGAGAGGTTTAAGTGTAGGGAAGAATCCTTCCTTGGAACTGTTACTTAACATGCTTAGAGAACAAGATAAGGCCAAAAGGGCCCCATCTGTTGAAAAAGTAGCTAATGGTTCCCAATCTGATCCAGGGACACCCCTAGGAAAAGATTCAGGAAAGAAACTTCAGAGCCTGCCCATTACTAGACAGTCTAGCATAGTTGGTACTGATGTTGAGTCACACCATACAGATAGTGTTGTCTCACATCATAGCAAGAGCATTCATTCTCACCACAGTAGAAGTGATGTTTCTGTTAACCAAGCTGTTAGGGTGCCTTCTGTAAGGGATAGGTCTCCTTCTGTCCATTCTCGTCATACTTCTGTTTCAAGACATGTCCCTCCCACCCACCCTGATGACAGATTGTTAGAAAGGGAGCTCAATAGATTGAGAGTGGAACAAACCAGACTGAAGCTCAAGAAGCAACAGCTGGATTTGGATAGACAGACTTTAGAAGTAGAGAAGGAGAGACAGAAGTTGGGTTTAGAAACCCATGGTGGCAGCAGCAGTATTCCCCATAGTCATCCTGCAAAAGAGCATGATTCCAGGAATCTGCACAAGATACTTCCCCCTTATAAGGAGGGGGATGACATTAACAAGTGGTTTGGTGCACTTGAGAGGGCCTGTGCTATACAGGATGTCCCTCAAAGGCAGTGGGCTGCTATCCTATGGCTATCATCTAGTGGAGAAGGTAGGGATAGGCTCCTTACTGTGAAAGAAAGTGAAGCCAATGATTACAAAGTTCTTAAGAATGCACTCCTGGATGGTTATGGCTTAACCACTGAACAATACAGGATAACGTTCAGAGAGACCAAAAAGGAGTCTTCACAAGACTGGGTTGATTTAATTGACCATTCAGTGAAGGCCTTGGAGGGGTGGTTACATGGCAGTAAAGTTACTGATTATGACAGCCTGTATAACTTGATCCTGAAAGAGCATATTCTTAATAATTGTGTGTCTGATTTGTTGCACCAGTACTTGGTGGACTCTGATCTGACCTCTCCCCAAGAATTGGGAAAGAAGGCAGACAAATGGGTCAGAACAAGGGTGAACAGAAAAGTTCATACAGGGGGTGACAAAGAGAACAATAAGAAGAAAGATGGTGAAAAATCTCAAGATAAGCATGGGGATAAGGGTAAAACCAAAGATCCCACTTCAAATCTTAAACACTCTTCAGGGGGTGGGGAAAAAACAAATTCTTCCTCTTCTTCTCAACCTACACAATTTAAAAAGCCTTGGTGCTTTGTATGTAAAAACAGAGGCCATAGGCCAGGGGATAAGTCCTGTCCAGGTAAACCCCCTGAGCCTACCACCACTAATACATCAAGCTCTAGTGCCCCTAGCAGTAGTGGTACTAGTGGTGGGACTGCTGGCAACAGTCAAGTTAAGGGTGTAGTTGGGTTCACTTATGGGTCCGTAGTAGAAACTGGGGTAGTCACTCCCAAGACAGTTTCTGTCACACCTAGTGGCATTGGCCTTGCCACACTGGCTGCTTGTCCCCTTACAATGGATAAGTACAGGCAGACAGTTTCAATAAATGGTGTTGAGGCCTTGGCCTACAGGGACACAGGTGTCAGTATCACTTTGGTGACTGAAAACCTAGTGGCTCCTGAACAACACATCATTGGACAACAGTATAAGATTATTGATGTCCATAACTCCACTAAGTTTCTTCCCTTAGCTATAATTCAGTTTAGTTGGGGTGGAGTTACTGGCCCTAAGCAGGTGGTGGTATCACCTAGCTTACCTGTAGACTGTCTCTTAGGTAATGACCTAGAGGCCTCAGGTTGGGCTGATGTACAGTTGTATGCCCATGCAGCCATGCTGGGCATCCCTGAGGAATTGTTCCCTCTCATTTCTACTGAAATGAAAAAGCAAAGGAGAGAAGGCCTGAAAACTCAGGATCCCTCTCCATCAACAGGTAAAAAGGGTATCACAGTATCTCCTAAGCACCCTACCATTCAGGATACCATTCCTGTGGTGGGAGAAACCTCTCCTGGGGTGGCACCTGTTCCAAGGGAATCATCAGCTGGCAAAGCTGGACTCCCTGAGGCAGAAGTACCTCTCTGTGGGATAACTAACATTGGTGAGAAAAAGAGCACCATTTTAGTTAACATGGAGCATCCCTCCAACCCTCCCAGAGAAACTTTAGTGCAGAAACCCTGCACTGCCTCACAACACTTAGGACAGCATCCCTGCCCTAATGTGGAGCTCGTAGGACAGCATCCCTGCCCTGCTCCAACTCAAGAGAAACAGCATCCCTGTTCTCTCTTCCAGCCATATGGACAAAGTTTTTGCCCAGCTATGGCTTTTCTGAGACAGCATCCCTGTCTGGCATTTCCATCACTACAAATAGGTTTAGTGGACAATTCCCACTGCTCTAAACTAAAACTTACTGACAGAAACTCTGAAAATACATCTTCACATTGTTGCTTAGCTAAAAAACTTCAAACAGGGTGGTGTACATCCCCACAGGGAAGTAACCATATAGTGGATGATAAAGGGAGTAACCAGTCTATTGCAGAGCTACTCTCTACTTATCACCACTTAGACAATAAAGTCTCAACTGGCCAAGGTTAGCCTTATTGTCCTTCGTTTGGGTGGGGCGGGGTTGTGTGAGAAAGTAGCCTCTTTCTAGCCTTGTTACCCCCACTTTTGGCCTGTTTGTGAGTGTATGTCAGGGTGTTTTCACTGTCTCACTGGGATCCTGCTAGCCAGGGCCCAGTGCTCATAGTGAAAACCCTATGTTTTCAGTATGTTTGTTATGTGTCACTGGGACCCTGCTAGTCAGGACCCCAGTGCTCATAAGTTTGTGGCCTATATGTATGTGTTCCCTGTGTGGTGCCTAACTGTCTCACTGAGGCTCTGCTAACCAGAACCTCAGTGGTTATGCTCTCTCATTTCTTTCAAATTGTCACTAACAGGCTAGTGACCAATTTTACCAATTTATATTGGCTTACTGGAACACCCTTATAATTCCCTAGTATATGGTACTGAGGTACCCAGGGTATTGGGGTTCCAGGAGATCCCTATGGGCTGCAGCATTTCTTTTGCCACCCATAGGGAGCTCTGACAATTCTTACACAGGCCTGCCACTGCAGCCTGAGTGAAATAACGTCCACGTTAATTCACAGCCATTTTACACTGCACTTAAGTAACTTATAAGTCACCTATATGTCTAACCTTTACCTGGTAAAGGTTGGGTGCTAAGTTACTTAGTGTGTGGGCACCCTGGCACTAGCCAAGGTGCCCCCACATTGTTCAGGGCCAATTCCCCTGACTTTGTGAGTGCGGGGACACCATTACACGTGTGCACTACATATAGGTCACTACCTATATGTAGCTTCACAATGGTAACTCCGAATATGGCCATGTAACATGTCTATGATCATGGAATTGCCCCCTCTATGCCATCCTGGCATAGTTGGCACAATCCCATGATCCCAGTGGTCTGTAGCACAGACCCTGGTACTGCCAAACTGCCTTTCCCGGGGTTTCACTGCAGCTGCTGCTGCTGCCAACCCCTCAGACAGGCTTCTGCCCTCCTGGGGTCCAGCCAGGCCTGGCCCAGGATGGCAGAACAAAGGACTTCCTCTGAGAGAGGGTGTTACACCCTCTCCCTTTGGAAAATGGTGTGAAGGCAGGGGAGGAGTAGCCTCCCCCAGCCTCTGGAAATGCTTTCATGGGCACATTTGGTGCCCATTTCGGCATAAGCCAGTCTACACCGGTTCAGGGACCCCTTAGCCCTGCTCTGGCGCGAAACTGGACAAAGGAAAGGGGAGTGACCACTCCCCTGACCTGTACCTCCCCTGGGAGGTGCCCAGAGCTCCTCCAGTGTGCTCCAGACCTCTGCCATCTTGGAAACAGAGGTGCTGCTGGCACACTGGACTGCTCTGAGTGGCCAGTGCCATCAGGTGACGTCAGAGACTCCTTCTGATAGGCTCCTTCAGGTGTTGCTAGCCTATCCTCTCTCCTAGGTAGCCAAACCCTCTTTTCTGGCTATTTAGGGTCTCTGTCTCTTGGGATTCCTTAGATAACGAATGCAAGAGCTCATCCGAGTTCCTCTGCATCTCTCTCTTCACCTTCTGCCAAGGAATCGACTGCTGACCGCGCTGGAAGCCTGCAAAACTGCAACATAGTAGCAAAGACGACTACTGCAACTCTGTAACGCTGATCCTGCCGCCTTCTCGACTGTTTTCCTGGTGGTGCATGCTGTGGGGGTAGTCTGCCTCCTCTCTGCACTAGAAGCTCCGAAGAAATCTCCTGTGGGTCGACGGAATCGTCCCCCTGCAACCGCAGGCACCAAAGAACTGCATCAGCGGTCCCCTGGGTCTCCTCTCAGCACGACGAGCGAGGTCCCTTGAATCCAGCAACTCTGTCCAAGTGACTCCCACAGTCCAGTGACTCTTCAGTCCAAGTTTGGTGGAGGTAAGTCCTTGCCTCCCCACGCCAGACTGCATTGCTGGGAACCGCGACTTTTGCAGCTACTCCGGCCTCCGTGCACTTCCGGCGGAAATCCTTTGTGCACAGTCCAGCCTGGGTCCACGGCACTCTAACCTGCATTGCACAACCTCCTAAGTTGTTCTCCGGCGACGTGGGACTCCTTTGTGCGACTTCGGGTGAGCACTGTTTCACGCATCCTCGAAGTGCCTGTTTCTGGCACTTCTCCAGGTTCTGCCTGCTGATGAGAGGGCTCCTTGTCTTGCTCGATGCCCCTCTGTCCCCTGACTCAATTGGCGACATCCTGGTCCCTCCTGGGCCACAGCAGCATCCAAAAACCCTTACCGCACGATTTACATCTAGCAAGGCTTGATGGCGGTCTTTCGGGGGGAAAACACTTCTGCACGACTCTCCACGGCATGATGGATCCGTCCTCCAAAGGGGAAGTCTCTAGCCCTTGTCGTTCCTGCAGAAACCTAAGCTTCTACTGTCCAGTAGCAGCTTCTTTGCACCCACAGCTGGCATTTCCTGGGCATCTGCCCATCTCCGACTTGCTTGTGACTTTTGGACTTGGTCCCCGTGTTCCACAGGTACCCTCGACTGGAAATCCATTGTTGTTGCATTGCTGGTTTGTGTCTTTCCTGCAGAATTCCCCTATCACGACTTCTATGTCCTTTGGGGAACTTTAGTGCACTTTGCACTCACTTTTCAGGGTCTTGGGGTGGGCTATTTTTCTAACCCTTACTATTTTCTAAAAGTCCCAGCGACCCTCTACAAGGTCACATAGGTTTGGGGTCCATTCGTGGTTCGCATTCCACTTTTGGAGTATATGGTTTGTGTTGCCCCTTTCCCTATGTGTCTCCATTGCATCCTATTGTAACTATACATTGTTTGCACTGTTTTCTAATACTATTACTGCATGTTTTGGTATTGTGTACATATATCTTGTGTATATTTGCTATCCTCATACTGAGGGTACTCACTGAGATACTTTTGGCATATTGTCATAAATATAAAGTACCTTTATTTTTAGTATATCTGTGTATTGTGTTTTCTTATGATATTGTGCATATGACACTAGTGGTACTGTATGAGCTTCACTCGTCTCCTAGTTCAGCCTAAGCTGCTCTGCTAAGCTACCATTATCTATCAGCCTATGCTGCTAGACACCCTATACACTAATAAGGGATAACTGGGCCTGGTGCAAGGTGCAAGTACCCCTTGGTACTCACTACAAGCCAGTTCAGTCTCCTACAATACCCCACCCCAAGACCATGAAAGGTAGGAGTAAAGTGACCCTACTTCCCCAGAAACACACTAAAGTCATGAAAGGAGATTCTGCAAAGACAACAACTAACTGCAAAGCACTGAAGTCGGATTCCTGGACCTGAGGACCTGTAAAGGAAGGAGACCAAGTCCAAGAGTCACAAAAGTGTCCGGGGGGGCAGGAGCCCACTAAACCCCAGATGAAGGTGCAAAATGGCTGCCTCCAGGTGGAAGAAGCTGAAGATTCTGCAACAACGGAAGATGTCAGGAACTTCTTCTTTGCACAGAAGATGTCCCACGGTGTGCTGGAGGAAGCAGAGTTGTTTCCATGCAGAAAGACCACAAACAAGCCTTGCTAGCTGCAAAGGTTGTGGTTGAAGAACATGGGTGCTGTCTGGGTCCAGGAAGGACCAGGAGGTCGCCCTTTGAAGGAGGAGACAGAGGGGGCTCTCAGCAACACAGAGAGTCCATGCAGAAGCAGGCAGCACCCGCAGAAGCACTTGAACAGGGGTTCAAGAAATCTGAACATGGCGGTCATCTCAACACTACAAAGGAGGATCCCACGAAGCCGGTGGTCAACTCAGTGAGTTGAGCAATGTAGGACGGAGTGCTGGGGACCTGGGCTGTGATGTGCATGAAGGATTCCTTGCAAAACTGCACAGAAGCCCTAGCAGCTGCAGTTCACGCAGTACACAGGATTACAGTCTGGCGTGGGGGGCAAGGACTTACCTCCACCAAATTTGGACAGATGGACCACTGGACTGTCGAGGTCAATTGGATCTAGCTCTTGTGGTCCAGGGACCAGGCTCGTCAAGATGAGAGGGGACCCACAGGACCAGTGAAGCAGAAGTTTGGTGCCTGCAGTAGCAGGAGGAAGATTCCGTCGACCCACAGGAGATTTCTTCTTGGTTTCCAGTGCAGGGTGAAAGTAGACAGCCCTCAGAGCATGCACCACCAGGAAACAGTCGAGAAAGCTGGCAGGATTAGGCGCTGCAATGTTGCTGGTAGTTGTCTTGCTACTTTCTTGCGGTTTTGCAGGCGTCCTGGAGCAGTCAGCGGTCGATCCTCAGTAGAAGTCAAAGAGGGAGATGCAGAGGAACTCTGGTGAGCTCTTGCATTCATTATCTGATGAGAAACCCACAGGAGAGACCCTAAATAGCCCTCAGAGGAGGATTGGCCACCTAACCAGTTAAGCATCTATCAGGAGGTGTCTCTGACATCACCTGCTGCAATGGCCACTCAGAGTCCTCCATTGTGCCCTCACACCTCTGCATCTTCCGGAATCTTTTTATTATTATTTAGTAATATCATGACAGATTAATACAGTATTGGTTGTGATACGGTAGATAAGTACAGCTGTTATACATTTTGCAAGCTTGTGGGCCTTATCAGCAAGGGTATGTATGTAAACATCAAATATAGAAGATTAATATAGTAAGTACCTGAACTTGTGCTCCACACATTACAATCATTAATACCTATCAAAGCTGTAACATCAGCGAATCTTGTAGTGATTGGGTGGTCACCTGAGTCTAAATACAGATCACCAATTATCTTGTTACTCTGTTGTTGCTCTGTGTGACAGTAAACACAATTGTATACTTACATAGAAATGCCGATCCTAGAATAGTAACAAGTGAAACAATAACATGTAATAACAAAGGAGTACTTTGAATTTAAATATTCAATATCAATATTACAATGCCTTTGTGTGAGAAAGTAGCCTCTTTCTAGCCTTGTTACCCCCACCTTTGTCCTGTTTGTGAGTATATGTCAGGTGTTTTTCACTGTCTCACTGGAATCCTGCTAGCCAGGCCCCAGTGCTCATAGTGAAAACCCTATGTTTTCAGTATGTTTGTTATGTGTCACTGGGACCCTGCTAGCCAGGACCCCAGTTCTCATAAGTTTGTGACCTATATGTATGTGTTCCCTGTGTGATGCCTAACTGTCTCACTGAGGCTCTGCTAACCAGAACCTCAGTGGTTATGCTCTCTCTGTACAAATTGTCACTACCAGGCTAGTGACCAATTTCACCAATTTACATTGGCATACTGGAACACCCTTATAATTCCCTAGTATATGGTACTGAGGTACCCAGGGTATTGGAGTTCCAGGAGATCCCTATGGGCTGCAGCATTTCTTTTGCCACCCATAGGGAGCTCTGACAATTCTTACACAGGCCTGCCACTGCAGCCTGAGTGAAATAACGTCCACGTTATTTCACAGCCATTTTACACTGCACTTAAGTAACTTATAAGTCACCTATATGTCTAACCTTTACCTGGTAAAGGTTGGGTGCTAAGTTACTTAGTGTGTGGGCACCCTGGCACTAGCCAAGGTGCCCCCACATTGTTCAGGGCCAATTCCCCGGACTTTGTGAGTGCGGGGACACCATTACACGCGTGCACTACATATAGGTCACTACCTATGTGTAGCTTCACAATGATAACTCCGAATATGGCCATGTAACATGTCTAAGATCATGGAATTGCCCCACCAATGCCATCCTGGTATTGGGGAGACAATCCCATGATTCCCCGGGTCTCTAGCACAGACCCGGGTAATGCCAAACTGCCTTTCCCAGGGTTTCACTGCAGCTGCTGCTGCTGCCAACCCCTCAGACAGGTTTCTGCCCTCCTGGGGTCCAGCCAGGCTTGGCCCAGGAAGGCATAACAAAGGACTTCCTCAGAGAGAGGGTGTTACACCCTCTCCCTTTGGAATAAGGTGTCAGGGCTGGGGAGGAGTAGCCTCCCCCAGCCTCTGGTAATGCTTTGATGGGCACAGATGGTGCCCATCTCTGCATAAGCCAGTCTACACCGGTTCAGGGATCCCTCAGCCCTGGCGCGAAACTGGACAAAGGAAAGGGGAGTGACCACTCCCCTGACCTGCACCTCCCCTGGGAGGTGCCCAGAGCTCCTCCAGTGTTCTCCAGACCTCTGCCATCTTGGAAACAGAGATGCTGCTGGCACACTGGACTGCTCTGAGTGGCCAGGGCCAGCAGGTGATGTCAGAGACTCCTTCTGATAGGCTCCTTCAGGTGTTGCTAGCCTATCCTCTCTCCTAGGTAGCCAAACCTCCTTTTCTGGCTATTTAGGGTCTCTTCTTTGGGGAATTCTTTAGATAACGAATGCAAGAGCTCATCAGAGTTCCTCTGCATCTCTCTCTTCACCTTCTGCCAAGGAATTGACTGGTGACCGCGCTGGAAGCCTGCAAAACTGCAACAAAGTAGCAAAGACGACTACTGTGACCGTGTAACGCTGATCCTGGTGCCTTCTCAACTGTTTTCCTGGTGGTGCATGCTGTGGGGGTAGTCTGCCTCCTCTCTGCACTAGAAGCTCCGAAGAAATCTCCTGTGGGTCAACGGAATCTTCCCCCTGCAACCGCAGGCACCAAAGAACTGCATCTCCGGTCCTCTGGGTCTCCTCTCAGCACGACGAGCGAGGTCCCTTGAACTCAGCAACTCTGTCCAAGTGACTCCCACAGTCCAGTGACTCTTCAGTCCAAGTTTGGTGGAGGTAAGTCCTTGCCTTCCCACGCCAGACTGCATTGCTGGGAACTGCATGTTTTGCAGCTACTCCGGCTCCTGTACACTCACCGAGGATTTCCTTTGTGCACAGCCAAGCCTGGGTCCCCGGCACTCTAACTTGCATTGCACGACCTCCTGAGTTGTCCTCCGGCTTCGTGGGACCCTCTTGTGCAACTTCGGGTGAGCTCCGGTTCACTTCACTTCGTACTCTCCTGTTCTGGCACTTCTGCGGGTGCTGCTTGCTTCTGAGTGGGCTCCTCCTCTTGCTGGGTGCCCCCTCTGTCTCCTCACGCAGTTGGCGACATCCTGGTCCCTCCTGGGCCACAGCAGCATCCAAAAACCCTAACCCCGACCGTTGCAGCTAGCAAGGCTTGTTTGCGGTCTTTCTGCACGGGAACACTTCTGCACGACTCTTCACGACGTGGGACATCCATCCTCCAAAGGGGAAGTTTCTAGCCCTTGTCGTTCTTGCAGAATCCACAGCTTCTACCATCCGGTGGCAGCTTCTTTGCACCCACAGCTGGCATTTCCTGGGCATCTGCCCACTCCCGACTTGATCGTGACTCTTGGACTTGGTCCCCTTGTTCCACAGGTACTCTCGTCAGGAAATCCATCGTTGTTGCATTACTGTTGTTGTTGTTTCTGGCAGAAATCCCCAATCATGACTTCTGTGCTCTCTGGGGAACTTAGGTGCACTTTGCACCCACTTTTCAGGGTCTTGGGGTGGGCTATTTTTCTAACCCTCACTGTTTTCTTACAGTCCCAGCAACCCTCTACGAGCTCACATAGGTTTGGGGTCCATTCGTGGTTCGCATTCCACTTCTAGAGTATATGGTTTGTGTTGCCCCTATCCCTATGTTCTCCCATTGCATTCTATTGTGACTATACATTGTTTGCACTGTTTTCTATTGCTATTACTGCATATTTTGGTATTGTGTACATATATCTTGTGTATATCTGCTATCCTCATACTGAGGGTACTCACTGAGATACTTTTGGCATATTGTCATAAAAATAAAGTACATTTATTTTTAGTATATCTGTGTATTGTGTTTTCTTATGATATTGTGCATATGACACTAGTGGTACTGTAGGAGCTTCACTCGTCTCCTAGTTCAGCCTAAGCTGCTCTGCTAAGCTACCTTTCTATCAGCCTAAGCTGCTAGACACCCATCTACACTAATAAGGGATACCTGGACCTGGTGCAAGGTGTAAGTACCCCTTGGTACCCACTACAAGCCAGGCCAGCCTCCTACATTGGTTGTGCAGCGGTGGGATAAGTACTTTGCAACTACTTACCACTTTTGTCATTGTACTTTTCATAAGAGAAAAATATACAAAACAAGTTCAGTGTATGTACACCTAACCAAAAAGTTTTGCTTTTCTTCTCTCACTTCTTTTACTAAGTGCTGAAAAGTACATCTAAACTTTCAAAAAGTTCTTAAAAAGTGTTAAAAGTTTTTTTTTTCTGTTCTTTAAAAAGTCCAAAAACGTTTTCTTTCTTTTTCTGTCCGTTAAACCTTTTCTATCATGTCTGGTACAGGCCAAACTCTTGATCTGTCCAGCATAGCTTATGACAACCTTAGCTGGAAGGAAGCAAAGAGTCTCTGCATAGATAGAGGTTTAGGGGTAGGGAAGAATCCCTCAAGACAGCTGTTGGTTAATATGCTCATTGAACAAGATAAGACCTTAGTTGGCACTTCTGGTGAGAAATTGGCTGATGGTTCCCACTCTGATTCTGGGGCACCCCTAGCAAAAGATTTGGGAGGGAATCTTTCCAACCTGCCCCTTTGCAGGCCACCTAGCATAGCTGGTACTGATGTGAATTCACATCACAGTAATAGTGTTGCTTCTCATCACAGTAGAAGTGTTACTTCTGTAGGCCAGAATGTTAGAGTGCCATCTGTTAGGGCCAGGTCTCCCTCTGTTCATTCTCACCATTCTTCTGTTTCAAGGCATGCCCCACCCACCCACCCTGATGACAGAGTGTAAGAAAGGGAGCTCAATAGATTGAGAGTGGAAGAATCCAGGCTGAAGCTCAAGAAGCAACAGCTGGATTTAGATAGGCAAACCTTAGATTTAGAAAAAGAAAGACAGAGATTGGGGTTAGGACCCCATGGTGGCAGCAGCAGTATTCCAAATAGTCATCCTGCAAAAGAGCATGATTCTAGGAATCTGCACAAGATAGTTCCCCCATACAAGGAGGGGGATGACATTAACAAGTGGTTTGCTGCACTTGAGAGGGCCTGTGTTGTACAGGAGGTCCCTCAAAGGCAGTGGGCTGCTATCCTATGGCTATCTTTCAGTGGAAAGGGTAGGGATAGGCTCCTTACTGTAAAGGAAAGTGATGCCGATAATTCTACAGTTCTTAAGAATGCACTCCTAGATGGTTATGGCTTAACCACTGAACAGTACAGGATCAAGTTGAGAGAAACCAAAAAGGAGTCTTCACAAGACTGGGTAGACTTTGTTGACCATTCAGTGAAGGCCTTGGAGGGATGGTTACATGGCAGTAACGTTTCTGACTATGAAAGCCTATATAACATAATCATGAGAGAGCATATTCTTAATAATTGTGTGTCTGATTTGTTGCACCAGTATCTAGTGGACTCAGATCTGACCTCTCCCCAAGAATTGGGAAAGAAGACAGACAAATGGGTCAGAACAAGAGTGAACAGAAAAGTTCATACAGGTGGTGACAAGGATGGCAAGAAGAAAGATGGTGAGAAATCTCAAGAAAAGCATGGGGATAAGGGTAAAACCAAAGATCCCACTTCAAATCTTAAACACTCTTCAGGGGGTGGGGATAAAACAAATTCTTCCTCTTCTTCTCAACCCACACATATTAAAAAACCTTGGTGCTTTGTGTGTAAAAACAGAGGCCATAGGCCAGGGGATAAGTCCTGTCCAGGTAAACCCCCTGAGCCTACCACCACTAATACATCACGCTCTAGTGCCCCTAGCTGTAGTGGTACTAGTGGTGGGACTGCTGGCAACAGTCAAGCAAAGGGTGTAGTTGGGTTCACTTATGGGTCCATCATAGAAACTGGGGTAGTCAGTCCCAAGACAGTTTCTGTCACACCTAGTGGCATTGGCCTTGCCACACTGGCTGCTTGTCCCCTTACAATGGATAAGTACAGGCAGACAGTTTCAATAAAAGGTGTTGAGGCCTTGGCCTACAGGGACACAGGTGCCAGTATCACTTTGGTGACTGAAAACCTAGTGGCTCCTGAACAACACATCATTGGACAACAGTATAAGATTATTGATGTCCATAACTCCACTAAGTTTCTTCCCTTAGCTATAATTCAGTTTAGTTGGGGTGGAGTTACTGGCCCTAAGCAGGTGGTGGTATCACCTAGCTTACCTGTAGACTGTCTCTTAGGTAATGACCTAGAGGCCTCAGGTTGGGCTGATGTAGAGTTTTATACCCATGCAGCCATGCTGGGCATCCCAGAGGAATTGTTCCCTCTCATTTCTACTGAAATGAAAAAGCAAAGGAGAGAAGGCCTGAAAACTCAGGATCCCTCTCCAACAACAGGTAAAAAGGGTATCACAGTATCCCCTAACCACCCTGCCAGTCAGGATACCATTCCTGGGGTAGGAGAAACCTCTCCTGGGGTGGCACCTGTTCCAAGGGAATCATCAGCTGGCATAGCTGTACTCCCTGAGGTGGAAGTACCTCTCTGTGGGATAACTAACATTGGTGAGAAAAAGAGCACCATTTTAGTTAACATGGAGCATCCCTCCAACCCTCCCAGAGAAACTTTAGTGCAGAAACCCTGCACTGCCTCACAACACTTAGGACAGCATCCCTGCCCTAGTGTGGAGCTCATAGGACAGCATCCCTGCCCTGCTCCAACTAAAGAGAAACAGCATCCCTGTTCACTCTTCCAGCCATATGGACAAAGTTTTTGCCCAGCTATGGCTTTACTGAGACAGCATCCCTGTCTGGCATTTTCATCATTACAAATAGGTTCAGTGGATAATTCCCACTGCTCTAAACTAAAACTTACTGATAGAAACTCTGAAAATATATCTTCACATTGTTGCTTGGCTAAAAAACTTCAAACAGGGTGATTTATATCCCCACAGGGAAGTAACCATATAGTGGATGATAAAGGGAGTAACCAGTCTATTGCAGAGCTACTCTCTACTTATCACCACTTAGACAATAAACTCTAAACTGTCCAAGGTTAGCCTTATTGTCCTTCGTTTGGGGGGGGGGGGTTGTGTGAGAAAGTAGCCTCTTTCTAGCCTTGTTACCCCCACTTTTGGCCTGTTTGTGAGTATATGTCAGGTGTTTTTCACTGCCTCACTGGAATCCTGCTAGCCAGGGCCCAGTGCTAATAGTGAAAACCCTATGTTTTCAGTATGTTTGTTATGTGTCACTGGGACACTGCTAGCCAGGACCCCATGCTCATAAGTTTGTGACCTATATGTATGTGTTCCCTGTGTGATGCCTAACTGTCTCACTGAGGCTCTGCTAACCAGAACCTCAGTGGTTATGCTCTCTCTGTACAAATTGTCACTAACAGGCTAGTGACCAATTTCACCAATTTACATTGGCATACTGGAACACCCTTATAATTCCCTAGTATATGGTACTGAGGTACCCAGGGTATTGGGGTTCCAGGAGATCCCTACGGGCTGCAGCATTTCTTTTGCCACCCATAGGGAGCTCTGACAATTCTTACACAGGCCTGCCACTGCAGCCTGAGTGAAATAATGTCCACGTTATTTCACAGCCATTTTACACTGCACTTAAGTAACTTATAAGTCACCTATATGTCTAACCTTTACCTGGTAAAGGTTGGGTGCTAAGTTACTTAGTGTGGGGGCACCCTGGCACTAGCCAAGGTGCCCCCACATTGTTCAGGGCCAATTCTTCCTGGGGTCCAGCCAGGCTTGGCCCAGGAAGGCAGAACAAAGGACTTCCTCAGAGAGAGGGTGTTACACCCTCTCCCTTTGGAATAAGGTGTCAGGGCTGGGGAGGAGAAGCCTCCCCCAGCCTCTGGAAATGCTTTGATGGGCACAGATGGTGCCCATCTCTGCATAAGCCAGTCTACACCGGTTCAGGGATCCCTCAGCCCTGCTCTGGCGTGAAACTGGACAAAGGAAAGGGGAGTGACTACTCCCCTGACCTGTACCTCCCCTTGGAGGTGCCCAGAGCTCCTCCAGTGTGCTCCAGACCTCTGCCATCTTGGAAACAGAGGTGCTGCTGCCACACTGGACTGCTCTGAGTGGCCAAGGGAAGCAGGTGACGTCAGAGACTCCTTCTGATAGGCTCCTTCAGGTGTTGCCAGCCTATCCTCTCTCCTAGGTAGCCAAACCTCCTTTTCTGGCTATTTAGGGTCTCTGCTTTGGGGAATTCTTTAGATAACGAATGCAAGAGCTCATCAGAGTTCCTCTGCATCTCTCTCTTCACCTTCTGCCAAGGAATCGACTGCTGACCGCGCTGGAAGCCTGCAAAACTGCAACAAAGTAGCAAAGACGACTACTGCGACCTTGTAACGCTGATCCTGCCGCCTTCTCGACTGTTTTCCTGGTGGTGCATGCTGTGGGGGTAGTCTGCCTCCTCTCTGCACTATAAGCTCCGAAGAAATCTCCCGTGGGTCGACGTAATCTTCCCCCTGCAACCGCAGGCACCAAAGAACTGCATCACCGGTCCTCTGGGTCTCCTCTCAGCATGACGAGCGAGGTCCCTTGAACTCAGCAACTCTGTCTAAGTGACTCCCACAGTCCAGTGACTCTTCAGTCCAAGTTTGGTGGAGGTAAGTCCTTGCCTTCCCACGCCAGACTTCATTGCTGGGAACTGCATGTTTTGCAGCTACTCCGGCTCCTGTGCACTCACTGAGGATTTCCTTTGTGCACAGCCAAGCCTGGGTCCCCGGCACTCTAACCTGCATTGCACGACCTCCTGAGTTGTCCTCCGGCTTCGTGGGACCCTCTTGTGCAACTTCGGATGAGCTCCGGTTCACTTCACTTCGTAGTGCCTGTTCTGGCACTTCTGCGGGTGCTGCTTGCTTCTGAGTGGGCTCCTCCTCTTGCTGGGCGCCCCCTCTGTCTCCTCACGCAGTTGGCGACATCCTGGTCTCTCCTGGGCCACATCAGCATCCAAAAACCCTAACCGTGACCCTTGCAGCTAGCAAGGCTTGTTTGTGGTCTTTCTGCACGGAAATATGTCTGCACAACTCTTCACGACGTGGGACATCCATCCTCCAAAGGGGAAGTTTCTAGCCCTTGTCATTCTTGCAGAATCCACAGCTTCTACCATCTGGTGGCAGCTTCTTTGCACCCACAGCTGGCATTTCCTGGGCATCTGCCCACTCCCAACTTGATCGTGACTCTTGGACTTGGTCCCCTTGTTCCACAGGTACTCTCGTCAGGAAATCCATCGTTGTTGCATTACTGGTGTTGTTGTTTCTGGCAGAAATCCCCTATCACGACTTCTGTGCTCTCTGGGGAACTTAGATGCACTTTGCACCCACTTTTCAGGGTCTTGGGGTGGGCTATTTTTCTAACCCTCACTGTTTTCTTACAGTCCCAGCGACCCTCTACGAGCTCACATAGGTTTGGGGTCCATTTGTGGTTCGCATTCCACTTCTAGAGTATATGGTTTGTGTTGCCCCTATCCCTATGTGCTCCCATTGCATTCTATTGTGACTATACATTGTTTGCACTGTTTTCTATTGCTATTACTGCATATTTTGGTATTGTGTACATATATCTTGTGTATATTTGCTATCCTCATACTGAGGGTACTCACTGAGATACTTTTGGCATATTGTCATAAAAATAAAGTACCTTTATTTTTAGTATATCTGTGTATTGTGTTTTCTTATGATATTGTGCATATGACACTAGTGGTACTGTAGGAACTTCACTTGTCTCCTAGTTCAGCCTAAGCTGCTCTGCTAAGCTACCTTTTCTATCAGCCTAAGCTGCTAGACACCCCTCTACACTAATAAGGGATACCTGGACCTGGTGCAAGGTGTAAGTACCCCTTGGTACCCACTACAAGCCAGGCCAGCCTCCTACACTTTGTGTATGTGGAGTTCCCCGAATGATGTGCAGAAGTATCTGCACGTGTAACATGTAAGTGAGATCCAAGTGCTCAGCATCGTCACTGCCCAGACCCCAGGAGGCCAGAAGCCTGTCTGTGGGTTGGCAGCAGCGGTTTGGCAGTACCCAGAGTCCATGCTGGAGCCCCGGGGATGCATGGGATTGGCACCCCAATACCACATTTGGCATGGGGGGACAATTCCATGATCTTAGACATGTTACATGGCCATATTCGGAGTTACCATTGTGAAGCTACAGATAGCTTCACAGCTACGTATTGACCTATATGTAGTGCACACGTGTAATGGTGTCCCCGCACACACAAAGTCCGGGGAAATTGCCCTGAACTATGTGGGGGCACCATGGCTAGTGCCAGGGTGCCCTCACACCTAGTAACTTTGCACCTAACCTTCACCAAGAGAGGGTTAGACATATAGGTGACTTATAAGTTACTTAAGTGCAGTGTAAAATGGCTGTGAAATAACGTGGACGTTATTTCACTCAGGCTGCAGTGGCAGTCCTGTGTAAGAATTGTCTGAGCTCCCTATGGGTGGCAAAAGAAATGCTGCAGCCCATAGAGGTCTTCTGAAACCCCAATACCCTGGGTACCGAGGCACCATATACTAGGGAATTATAAGGGTGTTCCAGTGTGCCAATCAGAATTGGTAAAAATGGTCACTAGCCTGCAGTGACAATTTTAAAAGCAGAGAGAGCATAAGCATTGAGGTTCTGGTTAGCAGAGACTCAGTGACAAAGTTAGGCACCACACAGGGAACGCATTTAGGCCACAAACTATGAGAACTGGGGTCCTGGCCAGCAGGATCCCAATGAGACAGGCAAAAACAAACTGACACACTAGTAAAAATTGGGGTAACATGTCAGGCAAGATGGTACTTTCCTACACTCATAGAAGACCTTCAAAACCCTTTGGAGAAGATTGGAGAATTTTTGGTAAAAATTTCAATGAAGGGACAGACCTGCCATGGTGAATCAAGCCGCTTACCTTAACCCCGACCCGGCCTGAGTTGCAGGTTCATCCAGCTAAAAAGCTCCGAAGCCCCAGACTTCACTGCGGCTCCTGGAAAGGTGATCCGATGACCTCACATCCAAATTGGCGTGCTGTGGAGGGTCGACCGCTATCGAAGGGAATAAGCTCAAAAACGTAAAAAGTTGACCGGGACTTCCAGGGCAGCTATTCTGAGGAGGGCTCCAGGGACGTAGGATCAAGATTCAGCTATGGCCTGGATGAAGAATTTCTAAGTCTGAAGAATTCTTCACCTAAGTCTCCAGCAACGTGTATCCAAAGCGGGCTCCAGGGAGGTCGGATCAGATTGGTGACTTCATCCCACTGAAGAAAATCTTCAAGAAAAAGACTAAGTCGGTCATTACAACATTGGCGGTAAATGCCGCTTACCGCCATGCAGAAGACAGCCAACACACCGCCGCGGAATTCCGCCACAGCTAAAATGACCCACATCTCTGAATCCACCAAAGTTCAGACACCCACAAAAAGTCCCCCACACCAAAGGTCAGTGATAAACTGGTGAAAACAAAACCTCCACCGTCACGCCAACAGAAATACGCCCACACTATCATGACACACAAATCTACGTGGCGGTCTTTCATCCGGGTATTCCATTGGCGGTACACACCGCTGCGCTCAAAATACACACACTCTTACAAAACATCCCCACATTGGACAATTCAAAATACACACACCTGAGACACATACACACACCACTCCCACACACCCATTACAATATAAAACACACACCCACATCACCCACAAACCCCCACAACAAAAAAATCAGAAAGAAGGCCAGAGAGACACCACCAGCAAGAACAACAGCATCCACAGGCACACAACACCATCACCCACACAACTTCCACGCACCTCACACAACACACCACTACATATCACCACACCTATCACCACACACTCCACCCCACACATCACCCACACCACCCCATGGCACGGCAAAGACACCCCAGGTTCTCGGGGGAGGAGCTCAGGGTCATGGAGGAGGAAATCGTCCGGATAGAGCCACAGGTATTCGGAGCACAGGTGCAGCACACCTCCATAGCTAGGAAGATGGAGCTATGGCGCTGAATAGTGGACAGGGTCAATGCAGTGGGACAACACCCAAGAAATCGCGAGGACATCAGGAAGAGGTGGAACGACCTACGGGGGAAGGTGCGTTCCGTGGTCTCAAGACACCACCTGGCGGTTCAGCGGACTGGCGGTGGACCTCCACCTCCTTCCCCACAACTAACAACATAGGAGGAGCAGGTCTAGGCGATTCTGCATCCTGAGGGCTTCGCAGGAGTAGGTGGAGGAATGGACTCTGGTAAGTCAAAGCTTTACTATTACATCCCCCACCCTACCTCATGCTATCACATACCCCCACCCTCGCCCTCACCCCCAGCACCCCAACTCCTCACAAATGTCCCAACATCACAAACCACACATCCCAACACCAAGCCCTGCATGCAACTACAAAGCATGGACACCCATCACCAAAGCATAGCCACTGCACAGACCCATACACCCCCCTAAACCACCATCACACAAGCTCCCACACAGGAATGCTAGCACTGGGGTACACGGTCAGCCACCCATTGCACACCATTACACACAAAGATTTAACAAACATCCTTTTATATCCCTGCAGGACCCCTACCCAACGTCACCGGACAGGAGGGTCCAAACATGTCCACACCACCAACAGAAGAGGCCCACAGTGATGACAGCACCTCTGTCCAATTGGATCTAGATGACCAGCCCGGACCATCAGGGACCTCGGGACAGTCGGTTCCCCTCACACAGGCACAGGCCACCACAGATCTTCCCCCCTCTGGAAACAACCAGCACAGCACCCACCCAGCGGACCCATACCTCTGTCCCTAGGACACATAAATCAGCTGTGTGTCCACCACTACAGGGAACCCAGGATAACCTACCACCCCAACAACAACAGGGACCTGGGGGCAGTGGCAGTGGGCACACGGTCCAGGGGATGGAGGCACTGGAACACAGGGGAACTGGGAGGGCTGCCGTGCGACAGGGGGCGGACAGGCCAAGGGAACCCACTCTCCAAGAGGGACTCTCCTCCATCATGGGAGCATACCACCACTCCCAGGAGACGATGGCAACAGTTCTGGCCAAGTTTCAGGAGACCCAGCGCATGCAGGAGGAACGGTATATGGGCTTCAGGGAGGAACTCAGAACCATCAGCTCCACCCTGGGCACAATCGTGAAGGTGCTAAAGGAAGTACTCAACACCAGGAGTACTTGGAGTACCAGGAGTACCATGGCATCATCCCCTCTGCCTAGGAGGCCACCACCAGCCCCAGCCCAGCTGCCCAGGAGGCCACTGCCAGCCCCAGCCCAGCTGCCCAGGACGCCACCGCCAGCCCAGATGCCCAGGAGGCCACCGCCAGCCCCAGCCCAGCTACCCAGGAGGGCACCCCCAGCCCCGCTGGGCCATGAAGGACTGCAAGCACAAGCCCCGCTGGGCCCTGAAGGACCACCAGCACAAGCCCCGCTGGGCCACGAAGGACCACCAGCACAAGCCCCGCTGGGCCATGAAGGACCACAAGCACCGCTGGGCCATAAAGGATCGCCAGCACAAGCACCGCTGAGCCATGAAGGACCGCCAGCACAAGAACCGCTGAACAGGGCACCGCCAACTGAAGCACCGCTGAACAGGGCACAGCCAACTCAAGCACAGCTGAACCGGGCACCGCCAACTCAAGCACCGCTGAACAGGGCACCGCCAACTCAAGCACCGCTGAACAGGGCACCGCCAACTCAAGCACCGCTGAACCGGGCACCGCCAACTCAAGCACTGCTGAACAGGGCACTGCCAACTCAAGCACCACTGAACAGGGCACCGCCAACTCAAGCACCGCTGAACAGGGCACCGCCAACTCAAGCACCACTGAACAGGGCACTGCCAACTCAAGCACCGCTAGCCCATGAGCGGCAGGGGCACTGAAGCAACTGGGTCAGTCAAGGGGTGAGTGATGAACTCTGGGCACCAGTCCCCCTCCAGAACCAGTGGAGAGATCCATCCACTACCTCTGTCCTTCACAGGATGAAGCACTCTGGGCATCAGTCCCCCTCCAGAATGAGTGGAGACATCCATCCACCACCTCTGTCCTTCACAGGATGAAGCACTCTGGGCACCAGTCCCCCTCCAGAACGAGTGGAGACATCCATCCACTACCTCTGTCCTTCACAGGATGAAGCACTCTGGGCACCAGTCCCCCTCCAGAACTAGTGGAGAGATCCATCCACTACCTCGGTCCTTCACAGGATGAAGCACTCTGGGCACATTGCCCCCTCCAGAGCCAGTGGAGACATCCATCCACTACCTCTGTCCTTCATAGGATGAAGCCCTCTGGGCACCAGTCCCGATCCAGAACCAGTGGAGACATCCATCCACTACCTCTAGCCTTCACAGGATGAAGAACTCTGGGCACAATGCCCCCTTCAGAACCAGTGGAGACATCCATCCACTACCTCTGTCCTCCACAGGATGAAGCACTCTGGGCACCAGTCCCCCTCTAGAACCAGTGGAGACATCCATCCACTACCTCTGTCCTTCACAGGATGAAGCACTCTGGGCACCAGTCCCCCTCCAGAACCAGTGGAGACTGTTATTCACTTGAGAGACTGTGGCTTTGCACTCCCCAGGATGTTACAGTGGGCAAACAACCCACTGTAGAGACTTGAGGGACTGTGGCATTGCACTCCACAGGATTGAACAGTGGGCAAACCACCCACTGTAGAGACTTGAGAGACTGTGGCTTTGCACTCCCCAGGATACATCAGTGGGCATTGAACCCCCTCGTGAATCTGGCGTTGTGCACTCATCCGGCTGAGGTGCCCCCCTTCTCTTCCCCCTGAGGTGCCTGTTGTATTTCTATCTGATGCCCCTGCAGTGTTCTCTCTGTTTTGATCGGGTATCAAGTGTGGGCCTCGCCCATGCATTTTGGGCCCAGTGGTCCACGGACTATAAATGGTGCAATACCTGGACTTGTATTATTGGTGTATATGTTTGTTTATAGTGTATATATAATTTGAAGTACTGGATTTTAATAGACTACAATCGTTACAATCATTTCCTTTTGTCTTTGCATTCTTCCGGGCGGCTTGGGGGTTGTAACTCTAATGTATCAACATGTATTAGTGTGTGTGTTGTAGTGGGTGAGGGTGGGGGTGGGGGTGTTGCATGTGTGTCCCTGTTTTTTCCCTCCCCCCTCCCATGTGTCGTAGGTGCAGTACTCACTGTGGTCTTTGCTGCCGGCGTTCGTGCTCCTGGTAGAGGAGCAGGAAGACTTTCGCAGGTAGAATTTGGAGTTCCGGTTCCATAGTGTCCTCGTTCCTCGTGGGGTGTGTAGAGGTGAGCGTTTTCCCTTCGAAATTCCTGTTTCCGCCATGTTTTTATCCGCAGTGAATCCGCCCCGGAAAAGGTGGCGGATTGGCCTGTCTGTAGGAAAGTACCATCTTGCCTGGCATGTTACCCCCATATTTCACTGTATATATGTTGTTTTAGTCTATGTGTCACTGGGACCATGCCAGGCAGGGCCCCAGTGCTCATAAGTATGTGCTCTGCATGTGTTCCCTGTGTGATGACTGACTGTCTCACTGAGGCTCTGCTAACCAGAACCTCAGTGGTTATGCTCTCTCTGCTTTCCAAATTGTCAATAACAAGCTAGTGACCAATTTCACCAATTCACATTGGCATACTGGAACACCCTTATAATTCCCTAGTATATGGTACTGAGGTACCCAGGGTATTGGGGTTCCAGGAGATCCCTATGGGCTGCAGCATTTCTTTTGCCACCCATAGGGAGATCTGACAATTCTTACACAGGCCTGCCAGTGCAGAGTGAGTGAAATAACGCCCATGTTCTTTCACAGCCATTTACCACTGCACTTAAGTCACTTATAAGTCACCTATATGTCTAACCTTCACCTGGCGAAGGTTGGGTGCAAAGTTACTTAGTGTGTGGGCACCCTGGCACTAGCCAAGGTGCCCCCACATTGTTCAGGGCCAATTCCACGGACTCTGTGAGTGCGGGGACACCATTACACGCGTGCAATATACATAGGTCACTACCTATGTGTAACGTCACAATGGTAACTCCGAACATGGCCATGTAACATGTCTATGATCATGGAATTGTCACCCCAATGCCATTCTGACATTGGGGATACAATTCCATGATCCCCCGGGTCTCTAGCACAGAACCCGGGTACTGCCAAATTGCCTTTCTGGGGTTTCCACTGCAGCTGCTGCTGCTGCCACCCACTCAGACAGGTTTCTGCCCTCCTGGGGTCCAGGTAGCCATGGCCCAGGAAGGCAGAACAAAGTACTTCCTCTGAGAGAGGGTGTTACACCCTCTCCCTTTGGAAATAGGTGTCAGGGCTGGGGAGGAGTAGCCTCCCCCAGCCTCTGGAAATGCTTTGATGGGCACAGATGGTGCCCATCTCTGCATAAGCCAGTCTACACCGGTTCAGGGATCCCCCAGCCCTGCTCTGGCGCGAAACTGGACAAAGCAAAGGGGAGTGACCACTCCCCTGACCTGCACCTCCCAGGGGAGGTGCCCAGAGCTCCTCCAGCGTGCCCCAGACCTCTGCCATCTTGGATTCAGAGGTGTGCTGGAACACTGGACTGCTCTGAGTGGCTAGGGCCAGCAGGTGACGTCAGAGACTCCTTCTGATAGGCTCTTACCTCTCTTAGTAGCCAATCCTCCTTTCTAGGTAGCCAAACCTCCTTTTCTGGCTATTTAGGGTCTCTGCTTTGGGGAATTCTTCAGATACCGAATGCAAGAGCTCACCAGAGTTCCTCTGCATCTCCCTCTTCTCCTTCTGCCAAAGGATCAACCGCTGACTGCTGAGGACGCCTGCAAAACCGCAACAAAGTAGCAAAGACGACTACTGCAACCTTGTATCACTTCATCCTGCCGGCTTTCTCGACTGTTTCCTGGTGGTGCATGCTCTGGGGGTAGCCTGCCTCCTTCTTGCACCAGGAGCTCTGAAGAAATCTCCTGTGGGTCGACGGAATCTTCCCCCTGCAACCACAGGCAACAAAAGACTGCATCACCGGTCCTCTGGGTCCCCTCTCAGCACGACAAGCCTGGTCCCTGGAACTCAGCAACTCTGTCAAAGTGACTCCCACAGTCCAGTGACTCTTCAGTCCAAGTTTGGTGGCGGTAAGTCCTTGCCTCCCCACGCTGGACTGCATTGCTGGGTACCGCGTGATTTGCAGCTGCCCCAGCTCCTGTGCACTCTTCCAGGATTTCTTTCATGCACAGCCTGGGTCCCCGACACTCTAACCTGCAGTGCACAACCTTCTGAGTTGTCCTCTGGCGTCGTGGGACTCCCTTTTGTGACTTCGCGTGGACTCCGGTTCACTCTTCTTCCAAGTGCCTGTTCAGGTACTCCTGTGGGTGCTGCCTGCTTCTGTGAGGGCTCCCTGACTTGCTGGGCACCCCCTCTGTCTTCTCATCCAAGTGGCAAAATCCTGGTCCCTCCTGGGCCACAGCAGCATCCAAAAACCCTAACCGCAACCCTTGCAGCTAGCAAGGCTTGTTTGCGGTCTTTCTGCATGGGAACACCTCTGCAAGCTTCTTGACGACGTGGGACATCCATCCTCCAAAGAGGAAGTTCCTAGTCCTCTTCGTTCTTGCAAAACACCAAGCTTCTTTCATCCAGTGGCACCTTCCTTGCACCCTCAGCTGGCATTTCCTGGGCTCCTGCCCACTCTCGACACTGTCGTGACTCTTGGACTTGGTCCCCTTGTCTTACAGGTACTCAGGTCCGGAAATCCACTGTTGTTGCATTGCTGGTGTTGGTTTTCCTTGCAGAATCCCCCTATCACGACTTCTGTGCTCTCTGGGGGTTGTAGGTGCACTTTACACCTACCTTACAGGGTCTTGGGGTGGGCTATTTTTCTAACCCTCACTGTTTTCTTACAGTCCCAGCGACCCTCTACAAGCTCACATAGGTTTGGGGTCCATTCGTTGTTCGCATTCCACTTTTGGAGTATATGGTTTGTGTTGCCCCATACCTATGTGCTCCTATTGCAATCTATTGTAACTTTACACTGCTTGCATTACTTCCTTTTGCTATTACTGCATAATTTTGTTATTGTGTACATATATCTTGTGTATATTTGTATTCACTGAGATACTTTTGGCATATTGCCATAAAAATAAAGTACGTTTATTTTTAGTATATATGTGTATTGTGTTTTCTTATGATATTGTGACACCAGCGTTATAGTAGGAGCTTTACATGTCTCCTAGTTCAGCCTAAGCTGTTTGCCATAGCTACCTTCTATCAGCCTAAACTGCAAGAAACACCTCTTCTACACTAATAAGAGATAACTGGACCTGGCACAAGGTGTAAGTACCTCTGGTACCCACTACAAGCCAGGCCAGCCTCCTACATTGGTTGTGCAGCGGTGGGATACGTACTTGTAACTACTTACCACTTTGTCATTTTGTACTTTTCATAAGAGAATAATATACAAAACAAGTTCAGTGTATGTACACCTAACCAAAAAGTTTTGCTTTTCTTCTCTTACACTTTCTGATAAGTGCTGAAAAGTACACCTAAACTTCTAAAAGTTTCCAAAAAGTTTGAAAAAGTTTTTTTTTCTGTTCTTTAAAAAGTCCTGAAATTTTTCTCTCTTCTCACTGTCTCTAAACCTTCTTCTATCATGTCTGATGTAGGAACTTCTTTTAAAATAGTCAATACAACATATGACAATTTAAACTTTAAGAGCCTAAGGAGTCTCTGCATTGATAGAGGTTTAGTGATAGGAAAGAATCCTTCAAGAGAATTTCTATTTAACCTGCTCATTGAGAATGATAAGTCCCTAGCTGGCACTTCAATTGAGAAGATGGTAGATAGCTCCCACTCTGACTCAGGGGAACTCCTTGAGGGAGGTGGGGAGGGTTATCTTCCAAATCTGCCCCTTAGCAGACCTCAGAGCAATGCTGGTAGTAATAGAAGCTCCCATCATAGTAGGGATGTTTTTGTTCCTGGAGGCCAGGTTGTTAGAGTCCAAGCTGTTAGGGACAGATCTCCCTCCGTTGGTTCCAATATATCCTCAGTGTCCAAGCATTCCCAACCCACCCACCCTGAAGACAACATGTTAGAAAGGGAACTCAAAACGTTGAGAGTGGGAGAGGCCAGGCTGAAGCTTAAACAGCAACAGCTGGCTCTAGACTGGGAATCCCTAGACCTGGAGAAGGAGAGACAGAGACTGGGGTTTGGGCCCCATGGTGGCAGCAGCAGTATTCCTGATTGTAATCCTGTGAGAGAGCATGATTCCAGGAATCTGCACAAGATAGTTCCCTCTTTCAAGGAGGGGGATGACATTAACAAGTGGTTTGCTGCACTTGAGAGGGCCTGTATGGTACAGGGGGTCCCTCAAAGGCAGTGGGCTGTTATATTATGGCTATCTTTCAATGGAAAGGGTAGGGATAGGCTCCTTACTGATAGAGAAAGTGATGCTAATAATTTTGCAGTTTTGAAGGATGCACTCTTGGATGGATTTGGCTTAACCACTGAACAATACAGGATTAAGTTCAGAGACACCTGAAAAGAGTCCTCATAAGACACGATAGACTTTGTTGACTGTTCAGTGAAGGCCTTGGAGGGGTGGTTACATGGCAGTAAAGTTTCTGACTATGAAAGCCTGTATAATCTTATTCTGAGAGAGCATATTCTGAATAACTGTGTGTCTGAATTGTTACACCAATATCTAGTGGACTCAGATCTGACCTCTACCCAAGAATTGGGAAAGAAGGCAGACAAATGGGTCAGAACAAGAGTGAACAGAAAAGTTCATAAAGGGGGTGACAAGGATGGTAAGTCTTCTGACAAGGGTGGGGACAAAAGTAAAACTGAGTCTTCATCAGGCCCACAGAAATCCTCTGGTGGGGTGGTGGGTCCAAATTCTCTTTAAATCAAATTAAAAAGCCTTGGTGTTATTTATGTAAAGTAAAAGGCCATTGGACAACTGATGCCAGTTGTCCAAAGAAAAACACCAAAACTCCCACTTCCACAACACCTACTGCAAACTCTAGTGCCCCTAGTAATAGCAGTGGTGGTGGGAACAAACCTACTAATAGCCAATCTAAGGGAGTAGCTGGGCTCACTTTTGGTAATTTAGTTGGGGTTGGTCTTGTTAGGGAGACCACAGAGGCTGTGTTAGTCTCTGAACGTGCCATTGATTTGGCCACCTTGGTTGCTTGTCCCCTTAATATGGATAAGTACAAGCAACTTCCCCTAATAAATAGTGTTGAGGTTCAGGCCTACAGGGACACAGGTGCCAGTGTTACCATGGTAATAGAGAAACTGGTACACCCTGAACAACACCTACTTGGTCACCAGTACCAAGTGACAGACGCTCATAACAACACTCTTAGCCACCCCATGGCTGTTGTGAATCTCAACTAGGGGGGGTTACTGGTCCAAAGAAAATTGTGGTTGCTTCAGATTTACCTGTAGACTGTCTACTAGGAAATGATTTAGAGACATCAGCTTGGGCAGAAGTGGAGTTGGAGGCTCATCCAGCAATGCTGGGCATTCCTGGGCATATTTTTGCTTTGACAAGGGCTCAGGCCAAAAAGCAAAAAGGACAGGGTGACTTGGATCCTGGAACAATGGACAAAGTGCTCCCTAAAGATAGGGGTAGAAAGGGTAAATCCCTACCCACTGTCCCTCCCTCTACAGATGATTCTCCTACAGAGGAAGAAGAATTTCCTCCCTATGCAGAACCTTCACCAGATGAGCTGGCAGCAGACAATGCTGAGCTTTTGGGTGGAGGGGGGCCTGCCAGGGAAGAGCTGAGTTTGGCACAGCAATCCTGTCCCACATTAGAGGGTATCAGACAGCAAGCTGTCAAGCAGCAAAATGGGGATGTCAGTGACTCACATAGAGTTTACTGGGAGGACATCCTCTTGTACACAGAGGCAAGGGACCCAAACCCTGGAGCAGCCAGGAGATTGACCATTCCCCTGCAGTACAGAGAGTTCCTCCTAACTCTGGCACATGACATTCCTTTGGCTGGGCATTTGGTCCAGATTAAAACATGGGAAAGGCCTGTCCCCTGTTTCACTGACCTAGGATGTCAGAGGACACAAAAGATTTTTGTTAGTCTTGCGTGACCTGCCAAGCCAGTGGCAAGACTGGTGGCACACCAAAGGCTCCCCTTATTCAACTACCTGTGGTTGGGGTTCCCTTTGAAAGGGTAGGGGTTGACATAGTTGGCCCCCTTGACCCTCCTACTGCTTCAGACAATAGGTTTATCTTGGTGGTAGTGGACCATGCCACCAGATATCCTGAAGCAATTCCTCTAAGGACCACTACAGCACCTGCAGTGGCAAAAGCCCTCCTGGGAATCTTTTCCAGGGTGGGTTTTCCAAAAGAGGTTGTATCAGATAGGGGTGGCAACTTCATGTCTGCATACTCAAAGGCCATGTGGAAGGAATGTGGTGTAACATACAAATTCACCACACCTTATCATCCACAAATGGACTGGTAGAGAGGTTTAATAAAACTCTCAAAGGAATGATAATGGGACTCCCTGAAAAACTCAGGAGGAGATGGGATGTCCTGTTACCTTGCCTCCTTTTTGCTTACAGGGAGGTACCACAGAAAGGAGTGGGCTTCAGCCCCTTTGAACTCCTCTTTGGGCACCCTGTAAGAGGTCCCCTAACACTTGTGAAGGAGGGTTGGGAACAACCTTTAAAAGCTCCCAAACAAGACATAGTGGACTATGTACCCGGCCTAAGATCCAGAATGGCTGAGTACATGAAAAAGGCCAGTAAAAACCTTCAGGCCAGCCAAGAGCTCCAAAAGCAATGGCATGACCAGAAGGCTGTTCTGATTCAGTACCAACCAGGACAGAAGGTGTGGGTATTGGAGCCTGTGGTCCCAAGAGCACTCCAAGACAAATGGAGTGGACCCCATCTAATTGCTGAAAAGAAGGGCAAGGTCACCTACTTGGTTGACCTGGGCACTGCCAGGAGTCCCCTTAGGGTGCTCCATGTCAACCGCCTAAAACCCTACTATGACAGGGCTGATCTCACCATGCTCATGGCAACAGATGAAGGACAGGAAGAAGAGAGTGACCCTCTCCCTGATCTCTTCTCTTCCACTGAAGATGATGCTTTAGTGGAAGGAGTAGTTTTGGCAGACTGACTTACTACTGAGCAGAAAGACAACTGCATAAATATCTTTGGACAGTTTTCTGAACTCTTTTCAACTGTGCCAGGCACCACATCTTGGTGTGAACACACAAATGATACTGGAGACAGCTTGCCTGTCAAAAGTAAAATCTATAGGCAGCCTGACCATGTCAGGGACTGCATAAAGCAAGAAGTTCAAAAAATGCTTAATCTAGGAGTGGTTGAACATTCTGAAAGCCCATGGGCCTCTCCTGTGGTGCTTGTACCAAAGCCTCACTCAAAAGATGGAAAAAGGGAGATGAAGTTTTGTGTAGATTACAGAGGTCTCAACAAGGTAAGAAAAACTGATGCTCACCCTATACCCAGGGCAGATGAGCTCATAGATACACTGGCATCTGCCAAGTATCTAAGCACCTTTGATTTGACTGCAGGGTATTGGCAGATCAAATTGGCAGAGGATGCTAAAGCTAAAACTGCATTTTCAACTATAGGAGGGCACTACCAATTTACAGTGATGCCCTTTGGGTTGAAAAATGCACCTGCCACTTTTCAGAGGTTTGGTGAATACAGTCCTGCAAGGGTTGGAGGCTTTTAATGCAGCATATCTGGACGATATAGCTGTCTTTAGCTCCATCTGGGATGATCACCTGGTCCACCTGTGGAAAGTATTGGAGGCCCTGCAAAAGGCAGGCCTCACTATCAAGGCTTCAAAGTGCCAAATAGGGCAGGGAAAGGTGGTTTATCTGGGGCACCTGGTAGGTGGAGAACAGATTGCACCACTTCAGTGGAAAATACAAACAATCATGGATTGGGTTCCCCCTACAACTCAGACCCAGGTGAGAGCCTTCCTAGGCCTCACTGGGTATTACAGGAGATTCATTAAAAACTATGGGTCCATTGCAGCCCCAATTAATGATCTCGCTAGTAAGAAGATGCCTAAAAAGATATTGTGAACAGCTATCTGTCAGAAAGCGTTTGAGGAGCTCAAACAGGCCATGTGCACTGCACCTGTCCTAAAAAGCCTATGTAACTCTAAGAAATTCATTGTTCGAACTGATGCATCTGAATTAGGGGTAGTGGAAGTCTTATCACAACTTAACTCTGAGGGCCAGGATCAACCAGTAGCTTTTATCAGCAGAAGTTTGACCCCTAGAGAAAAGCATTGGTCTGCCATTGAGAGGGAGGCCTTTGCTGTGGTCTGGGCACTGAAGAAGTTGAGGCCGTACCTGTTTGGCACTCACTTCATTGTTCAGACAGACCACAAACCTCTACTTTGGCAAAAACAAATGAAAGGTGAAAATCCTAAATTGTTGAGGTGGTCCATATATCTACAGGGAATGGACTATACAGTGGAACATAGACCTGGGAGTACCCACTCCAATGCAGATGGACTCTCCAGATATTTCCACTTAGACAATGAAGACTCATCAGGTCATGGCTAGTCCTATTGTCCTTTGTTTGGGGGGGGGGGTTGTGTAGGAATGTACCATCTTGCCTGGCATGTTACCCCCATATTTCACTGTATGTATGTTGTTTTAGTCTATGTGTCACTGGGACCATGCCAGGCAGGGCCCCAGTGCTCATAAGTATGTGCCCTGTATGTGTTCCCTGTGTGATGACTAAGGGGGTCATTCCAACCCTGGCGGTCGGTGTTAAAGCGGCGGCCAAACCGCCAACAGGATGGCGGTAAAAAAAATGCAATTCCGACACTGGCGGAAACCGCCAACAGAGACCGCCCCTTTAACACTCCGACTGCCACCGCGGGACAAACAAACAGTGCGGCGGTCACCGCCAACAGACAGGCGGGAGACAATGTACCGCCCACCCTATCACAACCCACCAATCCGCCATCTTTTCCGGGGCGGTAGTCCAGCCGATAAAAACACGGCGGAAACAGACATTTCAAACGGAAAACGCTCACCTCCATACACCCCACGAGGAATCAGGACAGCATGGAACCCGAACTCCACATCCTACCAGCCATTGTCTTCCTGCTCCTCTACCAGGAGCACGAACGCCGACGCAGAAGACAACGGTGAGTACTGCACCTACGACACAGGGGAGGGGGGAGGAGAAAATATTACGGGCACACACATACGCGATACACCCACCCCCACCCTCACCCACTACAACACACACATCAATGCATAGAAATACATCACAGTTACCCCTCCAAACCCCTTTGAAGAATGCAAAGGCAAAAGGAAATGATTATAAATATAGAATTATATTGTAAGACTGAGTATAAAATATATCACACATCTATAACTTTATATACATAAATTGTCCAGTCCGATATGTCTATCACTGGGCCAAAACACATGGGCAAAGCCCACACAGGATACCTGCCTCCAACGGAGAGAACACTGCAGGGGCATCAGATAGGAAAACTACAGGCACCTCAGTGGAAAGGGAAGGGGGGGCACCTCAGCCAGATGAGTCCACGACGCCAGATCCACGAGGGGCCTCCATGGCCACTGTGCCATCCTCGGGAGTGCAAAGGCACAATCTCACAAGTCTCTACAGTGGGTGGGTTGCCCACTGTGCCATCCTGGGGAGTGCAAAGCCACAGTCTCTCAAGTCTCTACAGTGGGTGGGTTGCCCACTGTGCCATCCTGGGGAGTGCAAAGCCACAGTCTCTCAAGTCAATATCAGTCTCCACTGGTACTGGAGGGGGACTAGTGCCCAGAGTGCTTTGTGCAGCCCTGCCCGACACAGATGCGGGCCTGCCCTTTCTGCCAATGGGCCAGCGGTTCTTGAGATGAAGGGCCCTGTTCAGCGGTGCTTGAGATGAAGGGCCCAGTTCAGCGGTGCTTGAGATGAAGGGCCCAGTTCAGCGGTGCTTGAGACGGCGGTGCCCAGCGGAGCAGTGCTTGAGATGAAGGGCCCAGTTCAGCGGTGCTTGAGATGAAGGGCCCAGTTCAGCGGTGCTTGAGATGAAGGGCCCTGTTCAGCGGTGCTTGAGACGGCGGTGCCCTGTTCAGCGGTGCTTGAGATGAAGGGCCCTGTTCAGCGGTGCTTGAGACGGCGGTGCCCAGCGGAGCAGTGCTTGAGATGAAGGGCCCTGTTCAGTGGTGCTTGAGACGGCGGTGCCCTGTTCAGCGGTGCTTGAGATGAAGGGCCCTGTTCAGCGGTGCTTGAGAAGGCGGTGCCCTGTTCAGCGGTGCTTGAGATGAAGGGCCCTGTTCAGCGGTGCTTGAGACGGCGGTGCCCAGCGGAGCAGTGCTTGAGATGGAGGGCCCAGTTCAGCGTTGCTTGAGATGAAGGGCCCAGTTCAGCGGTGCTTGAGATGAAGGGGCCTGTTCAGCGGTGCTTGAGACGGCGGTGCCCTGTTCAGCGGTGCTTGAGATGAAGGGCCCTGTTCAGCGGAGCTTCAGACGGCGGTGCCCAGCGGAGCAGTGCTTGAGATGAAGGGCCCTGTTCAGTGGTGCTTGAGACGGCGGTGCCCTGTTCAGCGGTGCTTGAGATGAAGGGCCCTGTTCAGCGGTGCTTGAGACGGCGGTGCCCAGCGGAGCAGTGCTTGAGATGAAGGGCCCTGTTCAGCGGTGCTTGAGACGGCGGTGCCCTGTTCAGCGGTGCTTGAGATGAAGGGCCCTGTTCAGCGGTGCTTGAGATGAAGGGCCCAGTTCAGCGCTGCTTGAGACGGCGGTGCCCAGCGGAGCAGTGCTTGAGATGAAGGGCCCAGTTCAGCGGTGCTTGAGACGGCAGTGCCCTGTTCAGCGGTGCTTGAGATGAAGGGCCCTGTTCAGCGGTGCTTGAGATGAAGGGCCCTGTTCAGCGGTGCTTGAGACGGCGGTGCCCAGCGGAGCAGTGCTTGAGATGAAGGGCCCTGTTCAGCGGTGCTTGAGAAGGCAGTGCCCTGTTCAGCGGTGCTTGAGATGAAAGGCCCAGTTCAGCGGTGCTTGAGATGAAGGGCCCAGTTCAGCGGTGCTTGAGACGGCGGTGCCCAGCGGAGCAGTGCTTGAGATGAAGGGCCCAGTTCAGCGGTGCTTGAGATGAAGGGCCCAGTTCAGCGGTGCTTGAGATGAAGGGCCCTGTTCAGCGGTGCTTGAGATGAAGGGCCCTGTTCAGCGGTGCTTGAGACGGTGGTGCCCAGCGGAGCAGTGCTTGAGATGAAGGGCCCTGTTCAGTGGTGCTTGAGACGGCGGTGCCCTGTTCAGCGGTGCTTGAGATGGAGGGCCCTGTTCAGCGGTGTTTGAGACGGCGGTGCCCAGCGGAGCAGTGCTTGAGATGAAGGGCCCTGTTCAGCGGTGCTTGAGACGGCGGTGCCCTGTTCAGCGGTGCTTGAGATGAAGGGCCCTGTTCAGCGGTGCTTGAGATGAAGGGCCCAGTTCAGCGGTGCTTGAGACGGCGGTGCCCAGCGGAGCAGTGCTTGAGATGAAGGGCCCATTTCAGCGGTGCTTGAGACGGCAGTGCCCTGTTCAGCGGTGCTTGAGATGAAGGGCCCTGTTCAGCGGTGCTTGAGATGAAGGGCCCTGTTCAGCGGTGCTTGAGACGGCGGTGCCCAGCGGAGCAGTGCTTGAGATGAAGGGCCCTGTTCAGCGGTGCTTGAGACGGCGGTGCCCTGTTCAGCGGCGCTTGAGATGAAGGGCCCTGTTCAGCGGTGCTTGAGATGAAGGGCCCAGTTCAGCGGTGCTTGAGACGGCGGTGCCCAGCGGAGCAGTGCTTGAGATGAAGGGCCCAGTTCAGCTGTGCTTGAGACGCCAGTGCCCTGTTCAGCGGTGCTTGAGATGAAGGGCCCTGTTCAGCGGTGCTTGAGATGAAGGGCCCAGTTCAGCGGTGCTTGAGACGGCGGTGCCCTGTTCAGCGGTGCTTGAAACGGCAGTGCCCAGCGGAGCAGTGCTTGAGATGAAGGGCCCTGTTCAGCGGTGCTTGAGACGGCGGTGCCCTGTTCAGCGGTGCTTGAGATGAAGGGCCCTGTTCAGCGGTGCTTGAGACGGCGGTGCCCAGTGGAGCAGTGCTTGAGATGAAGGGCCCTGTTCAGCGGTGCTTGAGACGGCGGTGCCCTGTTCAGCGGTGCTTGAGATGAAGGGCCCTGTTCAGCGGTGCTTGAGATTAAGGGCCCAGTTCAGCGGTGCTTGAGACGGGGGTGCCCAGCGGAGCAGTGCTTGAGATGAAGGGCCCAGTTCAGCGGTGCTTGAGACGGCGGTGCCCTGTTCAGCGGTGCTTGAGATGAAGGGCCCTGTTCAGCGGTGCTTGAGATGAAGGGCCCTGTTCAGCGGTGCTTGAGACGGCGGTGCCCTGTTCAGCGGTGCTTGAGACGGCGGTGCCCTGTTCAGCGGTGCTTGAGATGAAAGGCCCTGTTCAGCGGTGCTTGAGACGGCGGTGCCCAGCGGAGCAGTGCTTGAGATGAAGGGCCCTGTTCAGCAGTGCTTGAGACGGCGGTGCCCTGTTCAGCGGTGCTTGAGATGAAGGGCCCTGTTCAGCGGTGCTTGAGATGAAGGGCCCAGTACAGCGGTGCTTGAGATGAAGGGCCCAGTTCAGCAGTGCTTGAGACTGCGGTGCCCAGCGGAGCGGTGCTTGAGATGAGTGTCCTGGTCAGCGGTTCCGGCCCAGGCATGGATGTCAATCGCCACCTGACATGTGGCTGGCGGGGCCTTCCTGGCCATCTGTCTGGTGGCTTGCGGGGCCCTCCTGGGCTGCAGTACCGGGCCTGTGGGTGTCCTCCTGCACACCTGGGATGGGGCTGGTGGGGCCCTCCTGGCCAGCTGGCCTGCTGCCGGACTTGTCGGGCGTGCTGCCCTTCCCACCCTTCCCTGTACGCTTGTGGCCCTTACCCACCTTTGGTGGTGTGCCAAGTGGCACCCGAATTCCTGCCGGAGCCAATGTAGGGATTTTGGTCCCTGGGGTCTTTGGTCTCTCGCGCCGGGCACTGACAATCTTCGGATGCTTTTCTGGGGGTGGGCTGGCCATGCCTTGGCTCCTAGCTGAACTGGATGCCCTTGAGGGTGGGGGACTCCACAGTCCATGGACAACAGTCTTTACAGGTCCCGGTTTTGTGGTGGCTGAGGTGCTGATTGGAGTCTTATGAGATGGACGGGGTGGGGGAGTTGTTGGAAAGAGGTTAAGGTTGGCAAGGAAAAGCAATTTGGAAAGAGAGTGACGGGTAGATGTAGTGGGTATGGGAGTGGAGGAAGAGGATGTGGTTGTAGGAGTGTGAAGTCTGGTGTCTTTGGGTGCAGGTGCTTGGGCTGGAGGCTGTCGTGAGGTGGATGGCTGTTGGGTGGGTGGCTGCCTGCGTTTGTGTAGTTTGGAAGAGGGGGTGACAGACACACTGGGAGAGGACACAGGGGACGTGTAAATGGTAGTGGGGGTGGTGACTGCACGTGTGCGGAGTGTTCTGGTGGGTGTGCTGGTGATGGACGTAGTGGCTGAAGATGTTGTGCATGCAAGTGTGAGTGGAGACGTCACAGGGAGGGAGGAGGGAGACGAGGAGGAGGGGGACACAGTGGAGGCAGTGGCTGTTGGTATGTCTGCATGTGGATATTGCTTGTGTGAATGCTTGTGTGATGTGTGGTGCTTATGTCTGGATGAGCTTCCCTTGGGTGTTGAGGTGTGTGCAGGCTGGTCTGATGGTGTGTCTGGGATAGGCAGAGGTACAGGGGATTGGGTCTGGGTGGAGGAAGTTGGAGGGGGGAGGCTAGAGACAGGGACAATTGCTGCCGTCAGTGCTGAGGCCAGAGCGTTGAACGATCGCTGATGGGCAGCCTGACCCGAATGAATGCCCTCCAGGTATGCATTACTCTGGTGCACCTCCCTTTGTACACCCTGGATGGCATTCAAAAGGGTAGACTGCCCAACAATGATGGTCCTCAGGAGGTCAATGACCTCCTCACTGAGGGCAGCAGGGGCGACAGGGGCGACAGGGGCAGGGCCTGTGGTGCCTGGGGCGAAGGAGATGCCCACCTTCCTGGGTGAGCGGCCACAGGGCAAACGCTGAGGGGCTGCTGGGAGGGCGGTGCTGGTGCGCTGGGTGGCGTGTGTACCTGTTGTTGCGGGGGGCACGGATGTTTCCGCCACCACAAGGGAGCTCCCTTCAGAAGACGAGTCGCTGTCACTGACATCAGCACGAGTCCCCACTGTGGAGCTCCCCTCGCCCTCCGTCCCACTGGTGTATTCGGACTCCATTGCATGGCCCTCCATGCCCATGTGGGATGCAGCTCCCTCGTGCTCCGATGCCACTTCTCCTCTGCCTGATGATGCTAATGCACACATGAACAGGAAGACCACAAAAAAGGGGGGGGAAGAAATAAAGACATGTTGAGTGCATGGATTACCGCTACCGTTGGCGGACAACACAGAAACAGAAGCCCCCTGCACTACGCTGCGCACTTGGGGTCCACTACGCAATCCGTGGGACATGGCCTACAAGCCTATGGATGACAACTGCACACATAGATGACACAGGGCCATGGATACCTGTACTTGGCACCCTACAGAGGTGTGGGGCGGGGGCACAGGGCCATGCCTTACGGAGGGGCCTAGCCTACAGAAATTGCCCTGGCCTAGGGATACCCACAGCCCTCCTCCCCCACCCAGACACCTCCACTGCGCGCAAAGTCAGCAGAATGTATTTGTACTCACCCCCTTGTGTCTGCTGTGATGTCCTCACGCGCCCATCCAAATCAGGGTAGGCCACCGCCAGGATCCGGGACATCAGGGGGGGTCAAAGTACAACTGGCACCCCTCCTACGTTGGGAGGCCATCCCCAGCTGAGCCTCCGCCGTCTTCCTGCTCCAGCGTCGGATGTCCTCCCACCTCTTCCGGCAGCAGGTGCCCCGTCTGTTGTGGACCCCCAGGGTCCGGACGTCCTTGGTGATGGCATGCCAAATCGCGACTTTCTGGTGGGCGCTGACCTATGTGACATGTACAGGGAGAGAAAAATTGTCATCACCTTCTGCATGCTCGATGTGAGTGGCCCCCCATCCCCACCCTTGCCATGTGGCACATGCTCTCATCTGTCGTTTGATGCATGCCTCAATCGCTCCCCTCCCCACCATCTTTCATCCACCCCACTCAACCCAGGCATTGCCCACTAAGCATGGTCCCAGTGTACTTACCTGTTGGTCTGGAGGACCGTAGAGTAGCGCATACTGGGGGAGGACCCCATCCACAAGTTTCTCCAACTCCTCCGCAGTGAAGGCAGGGGCCCTTTCCCCAGTCGCATGAGCCATTGTCTCTTCCAGACCGAGGTCACAGCAGCACTTGCAGTGTAGGTCCTCTCCTGTCGAAGATCAGGTATCGAGTGATTAAGCAGATAGAAAATGGCGGTCACTCCCGTGGCGGTGCGTACCGTGGCGGTGCGTACCGCGACTGCCGGCGCACATCGTCATTGGCTCCTGAAACCCATAGGGTTCAATGTTAACCAATGCGGCTTTGCGCTGCGGTCTTCGACCGCCTACCGCCGCAGAGTGCCACACCAGCGCATTGACCTCACATCCCACTGACGCACTTCACAGGTCAGGCAGCCACCATTTCAAGGGCCCACATGGCCTAATTACCAACTGCGTCACACATACCTAGGCCTTGCACCAACACTCATACAAGCCATTCAATGCATTGGGAATAGTGTCATGTGCAAGCTGTGGTTACGTACCTGTGGGTTGATTGACTCTGTGCTCGCTGTTGTCCTTCATAGGCACCGTCCGCTGGGACATGCGAGGAGATGGAGGAATCTTCCCGTGTGCAGACCGCTGGTGGACCTGTCGACAATGGAGGAACGACATGTCATACTGACATACAGGCTTGACTGAGCCAATATACAGGAACTGTGTGCCCAGCTGGAGCCAGACCTGATGTCACCCATCCGCCAACCCACAGGGGTCCCCCCTCTAGTGCAGGTGCTGTCAGTACTCCATTTCTTAGCAAGTGGGTCATTTCAAACAACAGTGGCCATATCATCAGGGATGTCCCAGCCTATGTTTTCCAAGGTGTTGTCCAGAGTGTTGTCTGCCCTGCTCAAACACATGCGGAGCTACATCGTTTTCCCTGAGGTGGGGGATTTGCCTACAGTGAAGGGTGATTTCTATGCCCTTGGACATATCCCCAACATCATTGGTGCCATTGATGGGACACATGTTGCTTTGGTCCCCCCCAGCAGGAGTGAACAGGTGTACAGGAACAGGAAGAGTTATCATTCCATGAATGTACAGATGGTGTGTTTGGCTGACCAGTACATCTCCCATGTTAATGCCAAGTTCCCTGGGTCAGTGCATGACGCATACATCATGCGGAATAGCAGCATCTCTTACGTGATGTGTCAACTCCAGAGGCACCGTGTGTGGCTATTAGGAGACTCTGGTTACCCCAACCTGTCATGGCTACTGACCCCTGTGAGGAATCCCAGGACAAGGCCAGAGGAACGGTACAATGAGGCCCATGGGCGGACTAGGAGGGTGATCGAGCGAACCTTTGGCCTCCTGAAGGCCAGCTTCAGGTGCCTCCATATGGCAGGTGGATCCCTAATGTACTCACCAAAGAAGGTGTGCCAGATTATCGTGGCCTGCTGTATGCTTCACAACATAAACGACATAGACAACAGGAACACAGTAATATAGCAGTATTTTCAGTGACACACAGGTAAGAGTACACACCGGCATATTACATTTACTTAAAGACTCCTACCTCTCTACTGTCCGACTTTTTCCCCCAGTGTATGGTAACTGTGTTGTGACTTTCCCTTCCGTTTTCAGAGCTGTGGGCCCCACTGCGTGACATCTGCTTTGTTTCCCCATTGACTACAGCTGTGTGACAGCGGTTTTTTGGCATCACAATGTGATTGAACATTTTGGCACGGTCATGTCTAATACATTTGTTCTAAATCACAGCCAGACTCCAGATTGTTTTGTGCAATAAGTGTTTTTATTCAAGTGCTCTAGATTGGATGGGTGGTTGCAAATCGGTGAGTCCAGACTATCAGTATCACAGGTGCATTGTCCAAATGCCTGTGGGAAGTGGAGCAGGGGCAGTTTAAGGTTGGACAGAGTGACAATGTGGGACAGTGGGATGACAATCAGGGCGGTATCCTTTGCTGGCGGGGGTCTTGACATCTTACTCTGTCTTCTTCCTGGATCTCAGGGCCCGCTTGCGGGGTGGTTCTCCTTCTGCAGGGGGTGGGGTTCTGGTGGCCTGTTGGTCTTGTGTCGGGGCCTCCTGTCCACTAGTGCCGGCGGAGGTGGTAGGCAGTTCTTGGTGCATGCTAGTGTCAGGGGCCCTTTGAGGTGCCACAGTGTCCCACAATGTGGTGACTACCTCATTCAGGGCCACTACGATGGTACCCATGGCGGAACTTATGTTTCTTAGTTCCTCCCTCAACCCCATATACTGTTGCTCCTGCAGAAGCTGGATCTCCTGAAACCTGGCCAGGACCGTCGCCATCGTCTCCTGGGAGCGGAGGTATGCTCCCATGATGGAGGAGAGGGCCTCGTAGAGAGTGGGTTCCCTGGGCCTGTCCCCCCCTGTCACACAGCAGCCCTCCCAGTTCCCCTGTTTCCCTGGGCCTCTGTCCCCTGGACCGTGTGCCCACTACCACTGCCCCCAGGTCCCTGTTGTCGTAGGGGTGTTGGGTTAGCCTGAGTTCCCTGTAGTGGTGGACACACCGCTGATTGACGTGTCCTGGGGAAAGAGGTATGGGCCCTCTGGGTGGGTGCTGTGCTGGTGTTCCCAGAAGGGGGAAGGTCTGCTGTGGCCTGTGGCTGTGTGAGGGGAACCGACTGTCCCGAGGTCCCCGATGGACCGGGCTGGTCATCTAGATCCAGGTCGACAGAGCTGCTGTCCTCACTGTGGGCCTCTTCTGGGGGTGGAGTGGACATTTGTGGACCCTCCTGCGCGGTGACGTGGCGTTCGGGTCCTGCAGGGGTATAAAAGTATGGTTATTGGTTCTGTGTGTGCCATAGCGTGCTATGGGTGGGTGCCCGTGTACCCCAGTGCTGGCATTCCTTTGTGGGGGCTGTTGTGACAGGGGTTGGGGTGGGGTTGTATGTGTATGTGCAGTGGGCATGCTTAGGTGATGGGTGCCCATGCTTTGTGGACGCATGCAGGGCTAAGTGTTGGGATGGGTGGGTTGTGATGGTGAGACATTTGCAAGGAGTAGGTGTGATGGGGGTGGGGGTGAGGGTGGGGGTATGAGTTGGCATGTAGGTGGGGTGGGGGGAAGAAGTAGTTAAGATTTGACTTACCAGAGTCCATTCCTCCGCCTACTCCTGCGAGGCCCTCAGGATGCAGGATGTTCAAGACTTGCTCCTCCCATGTTGTAAATTCTGGGGGAGGAGGTGGGGGTCCGCTGCCAGTCTTCTGCACCGCGATGTTGTGCCTGGATACCATGGAACGCACCTTCCCCCGTAGGTCGTTCCACCTCTTCCTGATGTCGTCCTGATTTCTTGGGTGCTGTCCCACAGCGTTGACCCTGTCGACTATTCTGCTCCATAGCTCCATCTTCCTGGCAATGGTGGTGTGCTGCACCTGTGCCCCGAACAGCTGTGGCTCTACTCGTACAATTTCCTCCACCATGACCCTGAGTTCATCATCAGAGAACCTGGGGTGTCTTTGCGGTGCCATTGGGTGGTGTGGGTGATGTGTAGGGTGGATTGTGTGGTGCTAAGTGTGGTGATGTGTATTGTTGTGTTGTGTGAAGTGCGTGCAAATATTGCTGGGTGACAGTGAATTGGGCATCTGGGTGCTTGGATGTCTTTTCTCGGTGCGTGTTCACGAATCTCTAGGAGTGGAGGTTTGTGGGTGATGTGGGTGTGTATTTTATATTGTGTTGGGTGTGTGGGAGTGGTGTGTGTATGTGTATCAGGTGTGTGTATTTTGAATTGTCCAATGTGGTTGTATTTTGTAGGTGTGTGTGTATTTTGAGCGCGGCGGTGTGTACCGCCAATGGAATACCGCGGTTGAAAGACCGCCGTGTGGATTCGTGTGTCGTGATAGTGTGGGCGTATTTCTGTTGGCGTGACAGTGGAGGTTTGGTCATCGCCAGTTTCTCGCTGCCCTTTGGTGTGGCGGAATTTTGTGGATGTCAGTATTTTGGCGGTTTGACTCTTGTGGGTCAGAATGACCGTGGCGGTTTACCGTGGCCGCGGCGGTGTTATGGCGGTCTTCTGAACGGCGGTAAGCACCTTTTACCCCCGAGGTTGGAATGACCACCTAAATGTCTCACTGAGGCTCTGCTTACCAGAACCTCAGTGGTTATGCTATCTCTGCTTTCCAAATTGTCACTAACAGGCTAATGACCAATTTCACCAATTCACATTGGCATACTGGAACACCCTTATAATTCCCTAGTATATGGTACTGAGGTACTCAGGGTATTGGGGTTCCAGGAGATCCCTATGGGCTGCAGCATTTCTTTTGCCACCCATAGGGAGATCTGACAATTCTTACACAGGCCTGCCAGTGCAGCATGAGTGAAATAACGTCCACGTTATTTCACAGCCATTTACCACTGCACTTAAGTCACTTATAAGTCACCTATATGTCGAACCTTCACCTGGTGAAGGTTGGGTGCAAAGTTACTTAGTGTGTGGGCACCCTGGCACTAGCCAAGGTGCCACAACATTGTTCAGGGCAAATTCCCCGGACCTTGTGAGTGCGCGGACACCATTACACGCGTGCACTATTCATAGGTCACTACCTATGTGTAGCGTCACAATGGTATCTTCAAACATGGCCATGTAACATGTCTAGGATCATGGAATTGTCACCCCAATGCCATTCTGGCATTGGGGAGACAATTCCATGATCCCCCGGGTCTCTAGCTCAGAACCCGGGTACTGCCAAGCTGCCTTTCCTGGGTTTCCACTGCAGCTGCTGCCGCTGCCAACCAACCCCTCAGACAGGTTTCTGCCCTCCTGGGGTCCAGGCAGCCATGGCCCAGGAAGGCAGAACAAAGTATTTCCTCTGAGAGAGGGTGTTACACCCTCTCCCTTTGGAAATAGGTGTCAGGGCTGGGGAGGAGTAGTCTCCCCCAGCCTCTGGAAATGCGTTGATGGGCACAGATGGTGCCCATCTCTGCATAAGCCAGTCTACACCGGTTCAGGGATCCGCCAGCCCTGCTCTGGTGCGAAACTGGACAAAGGAAAGGGGAGGGACCACTCCCCTGACCTGCACCTCCCAGGGGAGGTGCCCAGAGCTCCTCCAGCGTGCCCCAGACATCTGACATCTTGGATTAAGAGGTGTGCTGGCACACTGGACTGCTCTGAGTGGCCAGTGCCAGCAGGTGACGTCAGAGACTCCTTCTGATAGGCTCTTACCTCTCTTAGTAGCCAATCCTCCTTCCTAGGTAGCCAAACCTCCTTTTCTGGCTATTTAGGGTCTCTGCTTTGAAGAATTCTTCAGATACCGAATGCAAGAGCTCACCAGAGTTCCTCTGCATCTCCCTCTTCACCTTCTGCCAAAGGATCGACCGCTGACTGCTCAGGACGCCTGCAAAACCGCAACAAAGTAGCAAAGACGACTACTGCAACCTTGTATCGCTTCATCCTGCCGGCTTTCTCGACTGTTTCCTGGTGGTGCATGCTCTGGGGGTAGCCTGCCTCCTTCTTGCACCAGGATCTCTGAAGAAATCTCCTGTGGTTCGACTGAATCTTCCCCCTGCAACCGCAGGCAACAAAAGACTGCATCACAGTCCTCTGGGTCCCCTCTCAGCACAACGAGCGTGGTCCCTGGAACTCAGCAACTCTGTCCAAATGACTCCCACAGTCCAGTGACTCTTCAGTCCAAGTTTGGTGGAGGTAAGTCTTTGCCTCCCCACGCTAGACTGCATTGCTGGGTACCACGTGATTTGCAGCTGCTTCGGCTCCTGTGCACTCTTCCAGGATTTCCTTCTTGCACAGCCAAGCCTGGGTCCCCGACACTCTAACCTGCAGTGCACAACCTTCTGAGTTGTCCTCCGGCATCATGGGACTCCCTTTTGTGACTTCGCGTGGACTCCGGTTCACTCTTCTTCCAAGTGCCTGTTCAGGTACTCCTGCGGGTGCTGCCTGTTCTGTGAGGGCTCCCTGACTTGCTGGGCACCCCCTCTGTCTCCTCATCCAAGTGGCGACATCCTGGTCCCTCCTGGGCTACAGCAGCATCCAAAAACCCTAACATGACCTTTGCAGCTAGCAAGGCTTGTTTGCGGTCTTTCTGCGTGGGAATACCTCTGCAAGCTTCTTCACGACGTGGGACATCCATCCTCCATTGGGGAAGTTCCTAGTCCTCTTCGTTCTTGCAAAACACCAAGCTTCTTCCATCCAGTGGCAGCTTCGCTGCACCCTCAGCTGGCATTTCCTGGGCTCCTGCCCACTCTCAACACTGTTGCGACTCTTGGACTTGGTCCCCTTGTCTTACAGGTACTCAGGTCTGGAAATCCACTGTTGTTGCATTGCTGGTGTTGGTTTTCCATGCAGAATCCCCCTATCACGACTTCTGTGCTCTCTGGGGGTTGTAGGTGCACTTTACACCTACCTTACAGGGTCTTGGGGTGGGCTATTTTTCTAACCCTCATTGTTTTCTTACAGTCCCAGCGACCCTCTACAAGCTCACATAGGTTTGGGGTCCATTCGTGGTTCGCATTCCACTTTTGGAGTATATGGTTTGTGTTGCCCCTATACCCATGTGCTCCTATTGCAATCTATTGTAACTTTACACTGCTTGCATTACTTCCTTTTGCTATTACTGCATAATTTTGGTATTGTGTACATATATCTTGTGTATATTTGTCATCCCCATACTGAGGGTACCCACTGAGATACTTTTGGCATATTGTCATAAAAATAAAGTACCTTTCTTTTTAGTATATCTGTGTATTGTGTTTTCTTATGATATTGTGCATATGACAGCAGTGGTATAGTAGGAGCTTTACATGTCTCCTAGTTCAGTCTAAGCTGCTTTGCCATAGCTACCTTCTATCAGCCTAAACTGCTAGAAACACCTCTTCTACACTAATAAGGGATAACTGGACCTGGAACAAGGTGTAAGTACCTCTGGTACCCACTACAAGCCAGGCCAGCCTCCTACACTGTCATAATACTGTGGGCGGTACATTGTCTCCCGCCTGTCTGTTGGCGGTGACCGCCGCGCTGTTTGTTTGGTCTGCTGTGGCGGTCTTAGTGTTAAAGTGGCTGTCTTTGTTGGCGGTTTCCGCCACGGTCGTAATTGCAATTTTCTTACCGCCGCTTTAACACCGTTCGCCAGGGTTGTAATGACCACCTAAGTCCTAAGGAAAAGTTTTGACTGAAGCCTCCTGCTTGCTCTAGCTGAGCAGGTATCCATTGTGGTTGACCTCAAACTTTGATTTTCCCCCGGTTGAGATCGACCAGATGACCAGATTGGCACTTTTAGTTTCTAAGGGCTAGAAAACATTAATTCTTTAAAAACGAATATCTCCTGTTCCCCTTATCTGATTTTAATTGTTTTGCTGTCATTTTAAAGATACAAATACACTCTTCTTTTCTTGTGTTTTGTGTTTTATTTATTTACTGTTTTGCGATTTTTAAATGCTTTACAAACTTGTCTCCTAAGTTAAGCCTTGTCACTCATTGGCAAGCTAAAAATGGTTGATATGGGATTAATTTATTAATACCTAACAGGACTTAGTTGGGGTTAGTGGCCTATTGCTAAGTGTGGGTAGTTACCTACCCTTACCAATTAATCCACTTTTCTACATGAACCAATTGATCTTAACAGCCATGTTACAGCACTCCAAGCTGAATCTAGGAGTTCCAGAGTCACAGAGCATGCACAGTCAGTACAGTTGTGGAAGATGCACACATAGCATCACAAATGAAATTGCATCCCCGCCTGCACAGTTTTCTCATCAATAATTTTACTACAAAAAAATGTTATGAGTGATGGGATATATGGGGTAATTAGCAGTGCATGGCATAGGCATGAGTTATAGTTACCTTATTGCATGATTTATGGTTACTTGAGATAACCATAACTATACCCACTGAATTTCTATGGATTCGTGAGAGTAAAATGTGAACCCAACTATAATGTCCCTGTAACCTTTATTTTTTTTAAGTGAATTTCTATGTTTTATTAAATTCTACTTCCTAACTATAACGTCCCTGTAACCTTTGTTTCTTCAGTGAATTTCTATGTTTTTTTAATGTTAAGCAATATTTAATTTTTCCAGTTAATCCAACCACCTCTGCACATGGCCTTCGGCCATGCCTTGCGGCGAACCCCCTTTAAACATCCAACCACGCATGGCCTTTGGGGTTGACACAGGGTCTGACTTGACATATATCTATATATATATGTAAATATATACTATTTCCTACTGGTGGTCACCAGTAGGTAGTTATACTTAGGACCTTGTTTCCACTGGGCAGGCATTTTTGACTTGAATCTTCTTGACATTTTTCAGACAAAGGGGGTCATTCTGACTCCCGCCGGGCGCGGTAACCGCAGGGCCGGCGGGAGACGCCAGAATACCGCTGCGCGGTCAGAAGACTGCCGCGGTTATTCTGAGTTTCCCGCTGGGCGGGGGGCGACCGCCAGAAGGTTGCCCGCCCGCCCAGCGGGAAACCCCCTTCCACGAGGATGCCGGCTCCGAATGGAGCCGGCGGAGTGTAAAGGGTGCGACGGGTGCAGTTGCACCCGTCGCGATTTTCAGTGTCTGCATGGCAGACACTGAAAATCTTGGTGGGGCCCTGTTACGGGGGCCCCTGCAGTGTCTATGCCATTGGCATGGGCACTGCAGGGGCCCCCAGGGTCCCCACGACACCCCTTACCGCCATCCTGTTCCTGGCGGCCAAAACCGCCAGGAACAGGATGGCGGTAAGGGGGTCGGAATACCCATGTCAGCGCAGCAAGCTGCTCCACCGTGGAGGATTCCCCAGGGCAGCGGGAAACCGGCGGCACACCGCCGGTTTCCCGTTTCTGACCGCGGCTGTACCGCCGCGGTCAGAATGCCCAGGGATGCACCGCCAGCCTGTTGGCGGTGCATCCGCGGTCCCCGGCCCTGGCGGATTTGACCGCCAGGGCGGAATGACCCCCAAAGTGCCCTCTAGGGTTTTTTGTACATGGAAAGGTTCAGGGTAATCCTTCAAGTGGGGCCTGAGAAAAAGGTGGGGTCAAAACAAGTGTATTTCCTATGTTTCTATAGAGATTTTAGACATAACTGAACCACTGAAGGGAATTACACCAAACTGACCAGGAAGGTAGCTGTTGCTCCAGGAAGCACCATGTTTGGTATTTGGTGTGAATCTATTCAGTAGTTTTAGATATATTTAAAGAAATCCAATTTTTTATATCTAGGTGGGTGAATACTGTGAATTATGAATGCACCCAACAACAGGATTGCCGTTATTGATTGGCCACAACCTGAGCAGAATGTGGTAGCCACCATTTTATATAATGGGACACAGCCCCTAAGGCTGAAAGTAAGCATCAAATATGAAAGAAGGGGTCAGGGTAGAGCTGTCCTGACCTCATGAGTAGCATATAGTGGACCTCTTATGTCTAAAACACATTCAAAAACTGTTTTTGTGTTTAACGAACAATATTTGCAAATGCATCATAAGACTCAGCATGGCTCCTTATGTAATGCTGCGATGTTTTTGTGAATATCGGCAAAACAAACAAACAAAAAAATCCCACACTCCCTTACAAGCCACTCAGTCAAAAACCCTCTCACATACCCTCTCAGACACTTATGCACTCACTCATAGACCCACTCACACACTCTCCACCCACTCACAGACCCACTCACACACTCTCACACCCACACTCAGACACTCTCACATCCACTCACAGACCCACTCAGACACTCTCACATCCACTCACAGACCCACCCAGACGCTCAATCACCCACTGACAAATCCACTCAGACACTCTTTGACTCACTAACAGACCAACTTAGACACTCTGAGAAAGGGCCTGACATGGTAGCCCCCCACTTTTTGCCTGGAAATTGATGTTGCTTCAAACTGCAAGTGCCCTGATATCCTGCTAAACAGGTTTCCAGGGCCATAAATCTTTCTCCAAAGCTGTACTATGGCCCTCATTATGACATTGGCGGTGACTGTTAAAGTGGCGATAATACTGCCAGCAGGCTGGTGGTAATTACAGCCAAATTATGACCATGGCGGTGAATCCTTCCATAGACAGCCAATGTACCACACCAACCGCCAGGGCGTTAACACCACTGACCATGGTGGTAGCCAACAACAGCCAGGTGGAAGACAAAGTACCACCCACCATATTATGACACACCAAACTGCCAGGATTTCCAGGGTGGTACCAACTCCATTAAAAGCATGGTGGAAACAGAACACAGAAAAGGAAAGACTCACCAACAGGTGCACAGAGGACTCCGCCGCCGCCATGGAACCGGAACTTCATGTTTTCCCGATGCTCCTCTATGCCATAGTCCATCTGGAATAACAACGCCACCGAAGACGATGACAGTGAGTGCAGCCACCTAGCACACAAAGGAGGGAGGGAGAAAAAGGAGAGGGACACACACATGCACAACACACACCATTCACACACCATACACACTACCAGTTAAACCAATGTCACAGGACACACGTTAAAATGAAACAAGGACAACAGTGAGAATCAGCAAACACTACAATTTAATGGCAACAGCCACCATATTCTCCATGCAAAAACAAAAGCATCCGTCAATGTTCAGAAAGGGCCAATGGCCAGTCCACAGTACAAAAGGCTCACGTGGCTACAGGGCACAGTCCAAGGCTCCACTGCGCAGGGGCATCATGTTGGAAATGGGCAGGCATCTCAGGTGGAAAGGGGGCAGGGGTGGGGGGCACCTCAGCTGAAGTGGGGAATACGCTCACTGGTTCCAGAGGGGGCTCCATGCCCAATTGTCCCTGGTGGGGAGTGCAAGGCCACAGTCTCTGAAGTGGGGAACTTGCCCACTGGTTCTGGAGGGGGATCCATGCCTATTTGTCTTTGCTGGGGAGTGCCAGGCTTCAGTCTCTGAAGTGGGGAACGTTTCCACTGGTTCTGGAGGGGGCTCCATGCTCAATTTTTCCTGGTGGGTGGCCTACATGCCCTCTGCTGGAGGTGAGGGCTCTTTGCTCAATGCTGGTGGAAGTGTTACCCTGGCTGCCTCTAATGGGGGTGAGGGCTCCTTGCTGACTGCTGGTGGAGGTGTTACCCTGGTGGCCTCTGCTGCAGGTGGGGGATCATTGCTCACTGCAGGTGGAGGTGTTACCCTGGCTGCCTCTGCTGGAGGTGAGGGCTACTTTCTCACTTCTGGTGGAGGTGTTATCCTGGCAGACTCTGCTGGAGGTGAGGACTCCTTGCCCACTGCTGGTGGAGGGGGCCTCCTGCCTCTCTTTGATGGTGGAATGGGAACCTTTACTTTCTTGGTGTGGTGGAGTGGCTACCTTCCTTTTCTTGGGTGGTTGAGTGTGAACCATCCCTTTTTTGCATCCAGGACTAGGAGGTGCCTCCACTGTACCCATCTCCTGTCCCTTGGTTTTTACCACTCTAGTCCTCCCTTTCTGAGATGGAGGTGTGCTTACAGTAGAAGTGGTAGCCATCACACTCTGGGGCCTCTTTGTGCCAGCAGCTGAGCATTTGATGGGAGCAGTGGCAGACTGTTTGGCTGAGCTGCTGTTATGGACAGGACTATGGTTGACCACCCTGCACAGAGGGATCTCAGGTGGTCAATAGCTTCCTCACTGAAGGCAGCAGGGCTCACTGGGGCAGGGCCTGAGGTGCATGGGGCAAAGGAGATGCCGACCCTCCTGGGTGAGCGGGCACAGACAACACGGTGGGGGGCTACTGGGAAGGTTGTGCTGGTACTGGGGTTGACAGCTGTAGCTGGGGTGGTTCCAGAGGTGTCCACCACCACCAGGGAGCTTCCATCAGAGGAGGTATCAGAGTCAGTGTTTTCACCTCCTGTCTCCGCCGTGATGCTCCCCTCGCCCTCCATTCCACTGGTCTCCTCGGCGTCAGTGGACTCTGCCTCCTTTGTCCTGTGGGATGGAGCTCCCTCAGTCGCTGGTGCCTTGCTCCTATGCCAGATGATGCTAATGCACACATGGACAGGATGACAGAAGAAAATGGGGGGAGAGAAAGGGAGCACTTGGCAAATTACAGCACCAACACCACAGGTGGCATACACATTACCACCGCCAACTGCACCTCTTCTGGGATGCACTAAGGTCTGTCTGACCTGGATTGCCACCTATCTGGAATACAAGATGTTGCTATTCACCCATTTACCTTGTGCTGGACTGCGCAGCAATGTCTGAACTGGCATTAAGGGGCACCCACTTACTGAAACCCACCACCTGGATCCCATGCCAGCCATAAACAATGGTTGTCACTCTCACTGTACTCACCCTCTTGCGGCTGCTGTGCTGCCCTCAAGTGCCCATCCAGCTCTGGGTAGGCCATTGCCAGTATGCAGGCCATCAGGAGGGTTAGGTTCCAAAGGGCACCCCACCCTGGTTGGGAGGCTATTCCCAGCTGGGCCTCCCCGGTCTTCCAGGCCCAGTGTCTCAGGTCCTCCCACCTTTTCCTGCAGTGAGTGATCTGCCTGCCATAGACCCCCAGGGTGCAAACGTCCTTGGCGATGGCACACCACAATCCCTTCTTCTGATGGGTGCTGATCTGCAGGGGTAATACAGACAGGAGGACACCATTAACCAGACAATCCGGCCTGTCACACATATGGCCCACAATTTATATTTCCATGTCCATTGGCACACACATCACCCGGAGCCCTGCATGTACACTACCACCAGACATACCTCATACCTTGTCGCATGCATCGGCCCCATGGTGTACTCACCTGTTGGTCTGGAGGCCCATACAGCTGTCCATAAAGGGTAGGACCCCATCCACCAGGCACTCTAAGTCCTCCGAAGTGAAGGCAGGGGCCATTTCCCCAGGCACACAGGCCATGGAAGGATACAGACACAGGTCACAGCAGCACACACAGTGTAGGTGTTGTCCTGTAGAAAGTCAGGAATCAAGTGAGGTTATAGATAGAAAATGGTGGTCTTGTCTGCAGCGGTGTACACCGTCACCACCGCCGGTGATCCTCATTGGATGCTTTACTCCATAGAGCCCCATGTTGGCCAATGAGGAATAGCACGGCGGTGCAAGACCCCTTTCCGCCATGACATCCAACGCCGGCGGAGTTACATCACTTCCACCTGTCCATACTTACAGGACAGGCGGTTGCCATTTCATGGTGGTGTACAACAATCAGGAATTTGAAACTGCGTCATTGCTGTGAATTGTACAGATATTGCCATTCACATAGTCCAATTACATACATACCAGTAGCAATGGGGCTGTGGTTCCATTGTTCAGTTTGTGACACCCTTCACACTGTTGTGTCCCTTAGGTACCTACCACTATGAATGAATAGTAAGAGGAGGCAAGCCCCCGTGTACAGACCCCTTGTGGACTTGGCTATACTGAAGGAGAGGCATATAATACTGACCTCTCGACTGGACAGGGCCACTATCACAGAGCTCTGTACTCAATTGGAGCCAGCTATCCGTCATACCACTGGGATCCCGCCTCATGTGCAAGTTCTATCAGTGCTCCATTTCCTGGCAACTGGTTCTTTCCAAGTGACAGCGGGCTTGGCAGCAGGAATGTCACAGCCAATGTTCTCAATCGTGCTTGCAATGGTTTTGTCTGCCTTGCTCAAACACATGTTAAGCTACATCGCATTCCCCCAAATGGAAGATTTGGCCACTGTGAAGGCTGGATTATATGCAATGGGAGATATTCCCAATATTATTGGGGCGACTGATGGAACACATGTTGCACTTGTCCCCCCCAACAATGAACAGGTGTTCAGAAATTGGAAGAATTTTCACCTAATCAATGTACAAATGGTGTGCCTGGCTGACCAGTACATCTTCCACATCACTGCCGAGTATCCTGGGTCGGTGCATGACGCCTTCATCCTGAGGAATAGCAGCATCCTAAATGTGATGGCACAGTTACAGAGGCACAGGGTGTGGCTGATAGGTGAGCCTGTGTCCACACACAAAATATGTCAGTGTATGCCTTCTGGAGTAATCCCCCATACTATTGTGTAAGGCTGATGTTTCTCCCTCAGTACTTGCAGGTGATTCTGGCTACCCAAACCTGTTGTGGCTCCTGACCCCTGTGATGAATGCCAGGACAGTGGCTGAGAATTGGTATAATGATGTACATGGGCGAGCCAGGCAAATCAAAGAACGTACCTTCAGCCTTCACCTGAAGGCCAGGTTCAGATGCCTCCATCTGACAGGTGGATCCCTGTGCTACTCCACTGAGAAAGGTCTGCCAGATAGTTATAGTATGCTGCATGTTGCTCAACCTGGCCCTCAGATGACATGTGCCTTATCTGCAGTAGGAGGAGATTGGAAATGCCCCTGTGGACAGTGAGGATGAGGAGGCAGACGATGAGGATGTGGACAACAGACCATCAGTAATACAGCAGTACTTCCAATGACACACAGGTGAGACTGTGGAACTGAGCATTCCTCTAATTAGATATGTTTTCAGTGTGGCTGTGGCAGGATGACAGACACTTCCTTTGCATCTCAACTGACTGTCACCTATGCATTCTCAATTTGCAGATGTTGGTGTTATTCGAACTGTGTGCTGATGTGATGACTACTGACGGCTACAGGTCTTTCTTTGTATGCTATCACAAAGTTCTGTCAATTGCACAACATGTAACTGTGAACATAATTGCACATTATCATCATATACAGCACTATCACTCAAATTGTGTTCAAGGGTGTTTATTATGGTGAAATATATAGAAGGAATAGTGCAATGGAATGGGGTGATAGTAGAGGAAAGTCCAGGGTATTGGTCCAGTCTGTTTGTAGCACAGGTCCAGTGTCCAAGGGGCCAGAAGAATGGGAGCAATGGCAGTTCAAAGAGGACAAGGCGAGGAAGGTGACAGAGTGGAACACAAGGGGGACATTCAGGAGGGTCATATTTCTTGGCAGTGGTCTTGGTCTTGGCAAGTGTCTCTGACATCTGTTTGGGTTGCAGGGACCATTTGCGGGATGGTTCACCTTCTGCAGGGGAAGGGTGCTGGTGGCCTGTGGGTCCTGTGGCAGGGCCTCCTGTCCACTAGCTGCAGCAGATCTGGTGAGCTGTTCAGTTGACTGGCTAATGGAAGGGGCCCGCTGGTGTGCTATACATCCCCTCATGATGTTTGCACATCAGCCAGCAACCTTGCAATGGAGACCATGGTGGTATTGAGGGCCTGCAAATCTTTCCTGATCTCCTGATGGTGTACCACCTGCAGCCGCTGGTTCTCCTACATGTTGTTCAGAATCTGGCCCATCTTGTCCTGGGATTGTTGGTGAGCCCAGAGGACATTAGTGAGTGCCTCCTGGAGTGTCGGTTCACTGGTCGTGTCCTCCACCTGGCACACAGCTGTCCTCAGAGTTTCCCTGTCCCCCTGTGTCCCCTGAATGGTGTGCCCACTGCCACTGACCCCAGGACCCTGATTGTCTTGGCTGTGAGGTATGGACTGGGGTCCCTGAACAGATGGGCACACTGCTGATTGACAGGTCCTAGGGGCAGAGGTGTGGTGATGTTGGGTGGGTGCTGTGGTGTTGGATACTGAGAGGGGAGGCTCTGTGGTGGACTGGGAGTGGTCTGGGGTGGCCAAACTGACCGGTGATCCCTGATGGGCCAGATAGGTCATCCAGATCCAGAAGTCGAGAGTTACTGTAATCACTGGGGGCATCTTCTGTTGGGGGACTGAGTAGTAGTTGCACCTCCTCACTGTTGGGATTGGCTGGGGCACCTTTTGGGATGTAAGTGATGTATTATGCTTTAGGTCTGTGACATATTGTACATCCCTAGCTTCCCCTATATCATTGTTGTTGCCGTGCCACCTTTGTTTGTGTATGGTGATGTAATATGGGTTTGTTAGTTCTCCATGCTGTGCATGCATTGGTGGTGTGTGTACATGCAGTGCTGGAAGGGCTGTACATGCATGTATGGCATGCAAGGCTTGGCTTTGGGGTTAGTCACATGTGTAGGTGCGCTGTGTGACATGGGGTGGAGTGATGGGAGTCAAGGTGAGGGGGTGAGATGGCATACAGGTATGGGGGGTGGTAAGTAGTAAATTTGGACTCACCTGTGTCTATTCCTCCGGCTACTCCAGTGAGTCCCTCAGGATGAAGGATTGCCATGACTTGCTCCTCCCATGCTGTCAGCTGTGGGGAAGGAGGTGGTGGTCCACCGCCAGTCCTCTGGATGGCAAGCTGGTGCCTTGCTGCTACAGAACGTACATTCCACCGTAGGTCGTTCCACCTCTTCCTGATGTCGTCCGTTGTTCTTGGATGCTCTCCCACGGTGTTCACCCAGTCCACAATTCTCCACCATAGCTTCATCTTCCTTGCAATGGATATTTGCTGTACCTGTATTCCTAAGAGCTGTGGCCCTACCTTGACTAATCCTCCACCATGACCCGCAACTCCTCATCTGTGAAATGGGGGTGCTGTGTTGGGTACATGGGTGTCCTGTGGTGTGTGTTGTGCAGAGGGTGTTGGGTAATGTGGTAGGGTGTCAGATATGGAGTGCGTGACAAATGTATGGGTGGTTGTGCTGTGTGTGTAGTTGCCTCTGTGATTTGCATGGCTAGCTATTGCAGACTTTTCATGTTGGCAAAGGGTTGTGTGTGATGTGGGTGTTTTATAGTGCTGTGGGTGGGTGTGGTATGTGTATGAGTGTCAGGTGTTTGATTTTAGTTTTGGCCACTGTTGTGTTGTTTTGTATTTGGGTGGACATTGTGACCGCGCTGGTATGTACCGCCAATGGTTTACCACAGTTGAATGTCCGCCGTGGTGATTCATTGGTCATAATGTGATGGGCATAGTTTTGCTGGCGTAACGGTATGTGTGTTCGTACAGACACTTTACCACTGACCTTCCGTCTGGTGGATTTGTGTTTGTGGCAGTATTCTGTCGGTTTGGTGTGTGTGTATCATAATATGGCGAAAGGATGTTCGCCTCCACAATGGTATGTTGGCATCCGTCACCGCGGCGGTATGCAACATTTACCGCCAATGTCATAATAACCACCTATGTTTGGGACTTCAGCCACTTTTGTAAGTCCCTACTAAATGATACCCCAGGTACCTAGGGCATGGGTACTGAAGAGGGTCAGGAGCTGAAGCACCAACTGTGGCACTCTGAGATACCCTACACCAGACTCATGCAGACTGCCATTGCAAGTGCATGACAAGGTGTATCCAAAGTTGCAAACTCGATATGGCATTCACAAAGGATGCCATGTCCACTAACACTGCATATAATATAGGTAAGGCACAACTCTGGCAGGCCTTACAGCCCTAAGGCAGGGTGCACTATAATGCATGTGAGGGCATATGTATGCATGAGCAAATATACCCCTACTGTGTCTTTGCTAACACTCCAACATAGGAAGTATACAGGGAAGCCATTGCAAATGCATGTGCTAGACACTGGTCATTGCAAGTTTACCAGCTACATGGTGGCCTCTCCGAACTCTGGATTGTTTGTTATCAAACAACTCAGAATAACAAACCCACACTGATGCCAGTGTTATTATAAAATGTACCCAAAAGGCCCCTTTGAGGCAAACCCTAACAGCCCTGGCATGGTTGCTGACTGGTCCTAACCACCTGACACGATTCTGGACTCTTAGGGTGGGAGCCTTTTGCTTTCAGGAACCAGAACACAAAGCCTTTTCTGGGTAGAGTTGTTACCCCTCCTCCCCCAGGCAGGCACCCTACAGCAGTAGTCAGCTTCAAAGGCTTTACTGCCTTTGAAATCTGACCCCTGCCTTGGCTGCTAGCAGCAGATGCCCCCCCCCAAATGTTGCCCCCCACTTTAGGTGGGAAAACCGGCAGGAAAACTAGCAAGGATAGGAGTGGCCATCCCCACCCTGCACCACTCCTCAGGTGTTGCAGGCATGGTTACCACTCCATTTTATTTTCCTCCATTTTGGATGGAGATATAGCCAATCAGGGTTAGGGATGTGACCCCCTTCCCACCTTCCCACAGGAAGTGGCAACCTAGTAAATGTTGCCACCCTAAGCTAGGTGGCCCATTGGCCACTACCAGGTACTTTACCCTAATCCCCCCTAAATGCAGTATTTAGTGGGCATCCCTAGACCAACAGATCAGATTTGATGAGCACTTAAAAACCATGAACAAAGAAGACCTGAGTCATTAAATCAGAAGTCCTTCAGCAAAAAGAAAAAGGCACCAAAACCTGCTTGCTGTTCCAAGGACTCAACAATCACCACTGAGGTGTTGACTGAAAACCTGAAGGACTCTACAAAACCCAAGACCACCCCCCATGTCTTTTGAAATCAACAAGAACCTCCCTCAGCGTGAAGGTATCACTCTCCTGCACCCTGTAAGAAACAGTGAAGTCCAGTTCACTGACCGGCTGCTGACCAACAAACCAGGCCCAGCAGACTGACCACAATCCACACAACAGACCCGAAGAACACAACCTACCAATGTGCAAGTTTGGTGGCACTGGGTCTTGCAGGACCTGAGACGTGCCATTACTGGTGATACTGGACCCTCAACATCGGACACACAGAAGCAAAGTCCACTCCTGACTCTCAAAAGCCCAAAAGCAAGCAACATTCATGCACCTACTCACAGACCCTCTCAGACACTCATGCACCCACTCACAGACCCACTCACTCATAAACCCACTTATGGACCCACTCAGACATGTTCACGCCCACTCACAGACCCTCTCAGACATTAATGCACCCACCCATACACCCACTCAGAAATTCATACATCCAGTCACAGACCCACTCAGACATTATCATATCCACTCACAGACTTACACAGACACCCATGCACCTACTTACAGACACTCATACACCCACTTCCAGACCCACTCAGACACTCACCCACACCCTCGCGGATCCACTCAGAGACTCATGCACCTACTCACAGACCCACTCAGACACTCAGGCAGCCATGCACAGACCCCATCAGAGACTCATGCACCCACTCACAGACCCACTCAGAGACTCAGGCACATGCTAACAGATCCACTCAGACAACCACACACCCACTCACAGACCCACTTATACATTCTCACACCCACTCAAAGACCCTCTCAGACACTCATGCACCAACCCACAGACCCACTCAGGCACTCCCACGCCCACTCACAGATCCACTCAGAAACACAAACATCCATTCACATACCCACTCAGAGACCCATTCATGCATTCTCACAGCCACTCACAGAACAAATCAGACCTTCTCACACTCACTCACAGACCCACTCAGACAATCAAACACCCACTGACAAATCCACTCATTCACCCACTCACAAACCCACTCAGACATGCTCAGACTCACTCTCACACCCATTCACAGACACACTCAGACACTTAAACCCCATGTCATATACCCACAAGACTGTACTCACTAACAGACCAACTCAGACACTCTCCCACAACTCACAGACACACTGAGAGACTCGTGTGTCCATTCACAGACCCACTCAGACACTCTCACACCCACTGACAGACCCTCTCAGGCTCTTATGCACCCACTCACAGACCGACTGAGACACTCAAGCACTTACTGATAGAACAACTCAGAAACTCTCACACCGACTCACAGGCCCACTCAGACACTCACACACCCACTCAGACACTCACACTCACTCAGAGAACCACACAGACACTCTTGCATCCAGTCACAGACTCGTTGAGAAAGTCATATACCCAGTGTGATGCACAGAATCACTTAAATATTTATGAATTTCAAATGTGCTAGTGTCTATTGAAGGTCTGCTTTGGTTTTGGGTATTTGCAACCTATTCTCAAATTCTTAAAAGTATTAAAAAAAGAGACTTTAAAATAAAATGGACTAGTTCTTTTGGGAAATCGGATGGCTCTGAGAAGAGCCTTTGTGTTTATTTTGTGTGGATGATAATTACACGTAAAACAGGAGTCTTTCAAGTTTTTAAGGAAGACCCTGTAATCTTTGTCTGTGAGGTGTACTCCTTCACTTCTATATTTACCCTCCTTGGTAAAATGAAAATTGTTGTTGGAGATGGAGCCAATGCTATGGTCTTTGGGGAATGCAGAACCAGTTTTATTAACATGTTTCCTGGCTTTGTCAATCCGTGGACAAAATTCCCTTAACCATTTCCATCTGTGCCTTTGGCATGTGTTAGAGAGCACCAAGGCAGTCTGAGAGAAAAGTACCATTAATTGAGCAAAGATATCTTTCATTAGGATTTACAGTCCTACCATAGTAAGTGTGCACTGGCCATTGCCACCACAGTAGACAATCATAAGGTCAGGAGGTTGGCAATCCATAATGTTTTCAAACAAAAGCAGCAATCAATGCTCCTTTAACCCTCTCTGGCCAATCCAAGTAATGTCCACACTTGGCAAACCCAGGATATTCTCAATGCCAAAAACCAAAGCTTACAAGGATGTTATAGTTAGGAAAAAGAACTTAAAATACCTTGGAAATTCACTAAAGAATCAAAGAATACAGGGACGTTATAGTTAGGTTCAGATTTTGCACACAGAAAAACATAGACATTCAGGAGTTACATTTATATTTATCCCAAGAAACTATAACTTGTGCCTTTAGGTAACTATAATTTGCAACCTTGCCATGCATTACTAATAATCCCACATAGTCATGACATCTTCTATGATATCAATAATAATATCACTGTAAAATTTCCAATAAAATTGGAGTAAACTGTGCATGGATGGGGCGCAAGTTTTAGACTTAAAAAATCAAAGGTTTCAGGGACGGCATAGTTAAGCTCACATTTTTAGCATACAAAATTCACTTGTTACAGTTAGAGTTCCCTCAAGTAACTATAACTCGTGCCTTAAGGTAACTGTAGCTCATTAACAAAGGTGTCATCAGTGCTGTAATTTGTAAGTGCATGGCAAGGGAGGGAGATAACTCAAATTATAACAGGTGGATTTCTAAGGTTTTGTGTATTTAAAATCTGTGCCTCACTATAATGTCCTTGTAACCTTTGGTTTCTTAAGTGAATTTCAATTTTTTATTATTTGTATTTCCTAACTATAATGTCCCTGTAACTTTTGTTTTTTTTTTCCATGAATTTCAATGTTATTTTTAAGGTAAAGTAATTTTAGTTACTATGGCCCTCATTCCAACCCTGGCGGTCTGTGACCGCCAGGGTGGAGGGCAGCGGAAGCACCGCCAACAGGCTGGCGGTGCTTCCTGGGCTATTCTGACCGCGGCGGTAAAGCCGCGGTCAGAAAAGGGGAACCGGCGGTTTCCCGCCGGTTTTCCCCTGGCCCAGGGAATCCTCCCGCCGCCATGGGGATTCCGACTCCCTTCCCGCCAGCCTGTTTCTGGCAGTTTTCACCGCCAAAACCAGGATGGCGGGAACGGGTGTCGTGGGGCCCCCTAACAGGGCCCCATACAGATTTTCACTGTCTGCTTTGCAGACAGTGAAAATCGCGACGGGTGCCACTGCACCCGTCGCACCCCTGCAACTCCGCCGGCTCCATTTGGAGCCGGCTTCCTCGTTGCAGGGGCTTTCTCGCTGGGCCGGCGGGTGGCCTTTTGGCGGTCGCCCGCCGGCCCAGCGGGAAAGTTGGAATGGCCGCCATGGTCTTTCGACCGCGGGGCGGTCATTCGGCGGTAACCGCATGGCGGGTGGCGACCGCCGCCCGCCGCGGTCAGAATGACCGCCTATATGTTAATGTTACCACCCCGCATACTGCCTACATCCTAGGATCACCCAACCTGTGGCAGGGTTGGTTCTCAGCAGCAGTTGACAAAACAGAGCCACCTGTCACAGTCACTACATGAGGTGTTGTGTTTGAAAAAGGAAAGGATGCAAACACCTCCTTCAAGGATTACAGATAACGTTTCAAGGTGGAAGTGCAAAGAAAACACATTGGCTTTGCCCTGGCCATGCACACAAAGCTATGGTGATTAGTAATTTACAGAAGTGGAGCTTCAAACTGGGCACCTGATTTGTTTGGATGTATAAGTGCTTGCCGCTGAGGTTTCATTTCCATAAAATGAGCATTGTGCCAGAGTAAATCCTGGCATACATATTTCCAAGATGAAGCCACAGTTTCCTACAAAACTGGATTACCTTCTACTGGCTATTTAGTGAGTGCTACCTCCGTGGGTAAAAGAATAGTGCATCTCTTCTACTACAGCTGCATAAAGGATGTCACAGAAATGTCTGCACTGATCTTGTGTGTCTGTAACTTTGCCATTGTGTTCCTCAAGCATCTTCTTTGGATAATGTTCAAGGTGGAACTGCAAATCTGCATTCCACCATGAAATATATTTTATTCATTTTTTTTAGATTTGAGGGGCCTTAAGGCCCGGCCAGTTCCTGACTCCAGTGGAAGCTGTCATTGCTCCTGCAAGCAGGGATCTGCTTTAAATATTAGCTCCCTGCTTGAGGGAGCATGTTTTATCTGTTTCCCTGCATGCATATTTGCTTGTTTTCACATAGAGGTTATGAAAGGTGCTCAGGAAGCTAAAATGAGAGCACATTTTTTATAAATTCACACTATCGTTCTCGGCCATTTGAGAATGAAGTCTGACATTTTCAGTGAAACATGTACTTCCAATAGGAGTAGTCTGTTAGTTGAGTCCCTTGTGTTCTACTGCAGCCTCCCAGACTGTTCTAAAGAGCACCTAGAGTGCTAACAGTGGCACACCTGAAGCCATCTTGATTGAGTCAAATGGTAAAGCTTAAAACATTTAATTTAGAAAAGAACAAAATTAGGGGGTTCATTTTGTCATAGAAAATATTGTTAGTGCTGTAGGGTAATCAACCTTTACAATGAAGTCTGAATCCCGCATGCCATTCCTATGCAGGCTTAACCACACATGGACTTTACCATGCATGCCATTACAACTTATGCCTTCACAGTGACTACGTCTTTACCACACATGCGATTACAGCTAATTTCATTGTGAAGGAATCAATGGTAAAGGCATGTTTGTTGTAAAGGTTTTAGAGGCAAGAATCAAGTATGTATTTATATATATATATATATATATATATATATATATATATATATATATATATATATATATATATATGTATATCCAAAAACAAACATATCCATGGGGGGACATAGAGATAGGACTAATTTATTGTGATCAAGACCAGTAGGTCGAAACGCGTCAGTGGTGAAGGAAGGATGGTGATTTAGGTGGTCATTCCAACCTTGGCGGTAAAAGGCGCTTACCGCTGTCAGAAGACTGCCAACATACCGCCGCGGCCGCGGTAAACCGCCACGGTCATTCTGACCCACAACAGGCAAACCGCCAAAATACAGACATCCACAGAAGTCCGCAACACCAAAGGGCAGCGAGAAACTGGCGATGACCAAACCTCCACCGTCACGCCAACAGAAATACGCCCACACTATCACGACACACGAATCCACGCGGCGGTCTTTCAACCGCTGTATACCATTGGCGGTACACACCGGCGCGCTCAAAATACACACACACTTACAAAACACAGCCACATTGGACAATTACAAATACACACACCTGATACACATACACACACCACTCCCACACACCCAACACAATATAAAACACACACCCACATCACCCTCAAACCTCCACTCCTACAGAATCAGGACCACGCACTGAGAAAAAGAGAACTGAACACCCAGACGCGCATTTTACTTTCACCCAGCAATATTTCCACGCACTTCACACAACACACCAATACACATCACCACACAATCCACCCCACACATCACCCACACCACCCCATGGCACCAGAAAGACACCCCAGGTTCTCGGAGGATGAACTCAGGGTCATGGTGGAGGAAATTGTACGGGTAGAGCCACAGCTCTTCGGAACACAGGTGCAGCACACCACCATTGCCAGGAAGATGGAGCTATGGAGCAGAATAGTCGATAGGGTCAACGCTGTGGGGCAGCACCCAAGAAATAGGGACCACATCAGGAAGCGGTGGAACGACCTACGGGGGAAGGTGCGTTCAATGGTATCCAGGCACAACATCGCGGTGCAGCGGACTGGCGGCGGACCACCACCTCCTCCACCAGAATTTACAACACGGGAGGAGCAGGTCTTGGCAATCCTGCATCCTGAGGGCCTCGCAGGAGTAGGAGGAGGAATGGACTCTGGTAAGTCTCATCTTCACTACTTCATCCCCCCCACCCCACCAGCATGCCAACTCATACCCCCACCCTCACCCTCACCCCCATCACATCCTACTCCTTGCTAATGTCTCCCCATCACAGCCCACCCATCCCAACCCCAAGCCCTGCATGCGACCACAAAGCATGGACACCCATCAACAAAGCATGCCCACAGCACATACCCATCCCCCCCCAAACCACCGTCACAAAAGCCCCCACACGGGAATGCCAGCACTGGGGTACACGGGCACCCACCCATTACACGCTATGGCACACACAAATGCTACAACCATACTTTTATACCCCTGCAGGACCCGAACGCCACGTCACCGCACAGGAGGGTCCACAAATGTCCACTCCACCCACAGAAGAGGCCCACAGTGAGGACAGCAGCTCTGTCGACCTGGATCTAGATGACCAGCCCGGCCCATCGGGGACCTCTGGACAGTCGGTTCCCCTCAGACAGCCACAGCCCATAGCAGACCTTCCCCCCTCTGGGAACACCAGCACAGCACCCACCCAGCGGGCCCATACCTCTGTCCCCAGGCCACGTCAATCAGCGGTGTGTCCACCACTACAGGGCACCCAGGTTAACCCACCACCCCAACAACAACAGGGACCTGGGGGCAGTGGTAGTGGGCACACGGTCCAGGGGACAGAGGCCCAGGGAAACAGGGGAACTGGGAGGGCTGCTGTGCGACAGGGGGGGGACAGGCCCAGGGAACCCACTCTCCACGAGGCCCTCTCCTCCATCATGGGAGCCTACCATCATTCCCAGGAGACGATGGCGACGGTACTGACCAGGTTTCAGGAGATCCAGCTCCTGCTGGAGGAACAGTATCTGGGGTTCAGGGAGGAACTACGAAACATCAGTTCCGCCATGGGCACCATTGTAGGGGCTCTGAATCTGATAGTCACCACATTGCGGGACACAGTGACACCACAAAGGGCCCCTGACACTAGCATGGACCAAGAACTGCCTACCACCTCTGCCGGCGCTAGTGGACAGGAGGCCCGCCACAGGACCAACAGGCCACCAGCACCCCACCCCCTGCAGAAGGAGAACCACCCTGCAAGCGGGCCCTGAGATCCAGGAAGAAGACAGAGTAAGATGCCAAGACCCCCGCCAGTTTAGGATACCTCCCTGATTGTCATCCCACTGTCCCACATTGTCACCCTGTCCATCCTTAAACTGCCCGTGCTCCACTTTCCACAGGCATTTGGACAATGCACCTGTGATACAAATAGTCTGGACTCTGCCATGGACAATCCTCCACCATCACCCCTCACCGATTTGCAACCACCCACCAATATAGAGCACTGAAATAAACACAGTTATTGCACAAAACAATCAGGAGTCTGGCTGTGAGTTTGTACAAATGTATTAGACATTACCGTGCCAAAAATGCATATTTACATTGTGATGCCAACATACCACTGTCACACAGCTGTAGTCCATGGGGAAACAAAGCAGATGTCACGCAGTGGGGCCCACATCTCTGAAATTGGAAGGGAAAGTCACAACTCAGTTACCATACACTGGGGGAAAAGGTCAGACAGTATAGAGGTAGTAGGGGTTAAGTATATGTAATATGCCGGGTTGGAATCTTACCTGTTTATCATTGAAAATACTGCTGTATTACTGCTTTCCTGTTGTCTATGTCGTCCTCTTCGGCTTCCTCGTCTTCACTCTCCACAGGCTCCACAGCTGCTACAACACCACCATCTGGACCATCCTCCTGCAGAAAAGGCACCTGGCGTTGCAAAGCCAGGTTGTGAAGCATACAGCAGGCCACGATGATCTGGCACACCTTCTTTGGTGAGTACAATAGGGATCCACCTGTCATATGGAGGCAGTGGAACCTGGCCTTCAGGAGGCCGAAGGTCCGCTCAATCACCCTCCTAGTTCTCCCATGGGCCTCATTGTAGCGTTCCTCTGCCCTTGTCCTGGGATTCCTCACTGGGGTCAGTAGCCATGACAGGTTGGGGTAACCAGAGTCACCAATTAGCCACACACGTTGCCTCTGGAGTTGACCCATCACGTAAGGGATGCTGCTATTCCGCAGGATGTAGGCGTCATGTACTGAGCCAGGGAACTTAGCATTAACATGGGAGATGTACTGGTCTGCCAAACACACCATCTGTACATTCATAGAATGATAACTCTTCCTGTTTCTGTACACTTGTTCACTCCTGCTGGGGGGTACTAAAGCCACATGGGTCCCATCAATGGCACCTATGATGTTGGGGATATGTCCAAGGGCATAGAAGTCACCTTTCACTATAGGCAAATCCTCCACCTGAGGGAAAACGATGTAGCTCCGCATGTGTTTCAGCAGGGCAGACAACACTCTGGACAACACCTTGGAAAACATAGGCTGGGACATCCCTGATGATATGGCCACTGTTGTTTGAAATGACCCACTTGCAAGGAAATGGAGCACTGACAGCACCTGCACTAGAGGGGGGGATCCCTGTGGGTTGGCGGATTGGTGACTTGAGGTCTGGCTCTAGCTGGGCACACAGTTCATGAATAGTGGCTCGGTCAAGCCTGTATGTCAGGATGACATGACTTTCGTCCATTATCGACAGGTCTACCAGCGGTCTGTACACGGGAAGATTCCTCCATCTCCTCGCATGTCCCAGCGGACGGTGCCTATGAAGGACAACAGCGAGCACAGAGTCAATCAACCCACAGGTACGTAACCACAGCTTGCACAAAACACGATTCCCAATGCATTGAATGGCTTGTATGAGTGTTGATGCAAGGCCTAGGTATGTGTGACGCAGTAAAAAGTAAGCCATGTGGGCCCTAGAAATGGCGGTTGCCTGACCTGTGAAGTGCGACAATGGGATGTGAGGTAAATGCACTGGCATGGCACACCGTGGCGGTAGGCGGTCAAAGACCGCGTCGCTAAGCAGCATTGGTTAACATTGAACCCTATGGGTCTCAGGAGCCAATGACAATGTGCGCCGGCGGTCGCGGTACGCACCGCCGTGGGCGTGACCGCCATTTTCTATCTGCTTAATCACTCGATACCTGATCTTCGACAGGAGAGGACCTACACTGCAAGTGCTGCTGTGACCTCGGTCTGGAAGAGACAATGGCTCATGCGACTGGGGAAAGGGCCACTGCCTTCACTGCTTAGGAATTGGAGAAACTTGTGGATGGGGTCCTCCCCCAGTATGCGCTACTCTACGGTCCTCCAGACCAACAGGTAAGTACACTGGGGCCATGCTTAGTGGCCAATGCCTGTGTTGAGTGGGGTGGATGAAAGATGGTGGAGAGTGGAGCGATTGAGGCATACATCAAACGACGGATGAGAGCATGTGCCACATGGCAAGGGTAGGGATGGGGGTCCACTCACATTGAGGGTGCAAAAGGTGATGACTCTTTTTCTACCCCTCTACATTTCGCATAGGTCAGCGCCCACCAGAAGATTGATATTTGGCGTGCCAACGCCAAGGACGTCCGGACCCTGGGGGTCCACCAGACACTGGGCACCCACTGCCGGAAGAGATGGGAGGACATCCGACGCTGGAGCAGGAAGACGGGGATGGCCTCCCAACGTGGAAGGGGTGCCAGTCGGACTTTGACCCCCCTGATGTTCCAGATCCTGGCGGTGGCCTACCCCGATTTGGATGGGCGCGTGAGGACATCACAGCAGACACAAGGGGGTGAGTACACTCTCATTCTGGTGACTTTGCGCGCAGTGGAGGTGTCTGGGTGGGGGAGGAGGGCTGTGGGTATCCCTAGGCCAGGGCGAATTCTGTAGGCTAGGCCCCTCCGTATGGCATGGCCCTGTGCCCCCGCCCCCCACCTCTGTAGGGTGCCAAGTACAGCTATTCATGGCCCTGTGTCATCTATGTGTGCAGATGTCGTCCATAGGCTTGTAGGCCATGTCCCACGGATTGAGTAGTGGACCCCAAGTGCGCGGCGTAGTGCAGGTTGCTTCTGTGTCTGTCCTGTCCACCAACGGTGTCGCCAATGCATGCACTCAACATGTCTTTATTTTCTCCCCCCCCTTTTTTGTGGTTTTCCTGTTCATGTGTGCATTAGCATCATCAGGCGGAGGAGAAGTGGCATCGGAGCACGAGGGAGCTGCATCCCACATGGCCATGGAGGGCCATGCAACGGATTCCGATTTCACCAGTGGGACGGAGGGCGAGGGGAGCTCCACAGCGGGGACTCGGGCAGACATAAGTGACACAGACTCACCCTCTGAAGGGAGCTCCCTTGTGGTGGCGGCAACATCTGTGCCCCCTGCAACAACAGGTACAGCCGCCACCCAGCGCACCAGCACCGCCCTCCCAGCAGCCCCTCAGCATTTGCCCCGTGCCCGCTCACCCAGGAAGGTGGGCATCTTCTTTGCCCCAGGCACCTCAGGCCCTGCCCCAGTCACCCCTGCTGCCCTCAGTGAGGAGATCATTGACCTCCTGAGGACGCTCACTGTTGGGCAGTCTACCATATTGAAAGTCTGGAGGGCATTCATTCTGGTCAGGCTGCCCTTCAGCGATCATTCAACACTCTGGCCTCAGCACTGATGGCAGCCATTGTCCCTGTCTCTAGCCTCCTCCCTCCAGCTTCCTCCACCCAGACCGTATCACCTGTACCTCTGCCTATCCCAGACACACCATCAGACCAGCCTGCACACACCTCAACACCCAAGGGAAGCTCAGGCAGACATAAGCACCACACATCACACAGGCATTCACCCAAGCAACATCCACATACAAACATACCAACACCCACTGCCTCCACTGTGTCCCCCTCCTCCTAGTGTTCCTCCTCCCTCCCTGTCACGTCTCCACTCACACCTGCATGCACTACATCTTCAGCCACTACGTCCATCACCAGCACACACACCAGAACCCCCCGCACACGTGCAGTCACCACCCCCACTGCCATTCACACGTCCCCTGTGTCCTCTCCCAGTGTGTCTGTGACCCCCTCTTCCAAGTTACACAAACGCAGGCAGCCACCCACCCAACAGCCATCCACCTCACGACAGCCTCTAGCCCAAGCACCTGCACCCAAAGACACCAGACTTCAAACTCCTACAACCAAATCCTCTTCCTCCACTCCCATACCCACTACACCTACCCCTCCCATTGCTCCTAAAAAGCATTTCCTGTCCAAACTTAACCTCTTTCCACCAACTCCCCCACCCCGTCCATGTCATAGGACTCCAGTCAGCACCTCAGCCACCACAATACCGGGCCCTGTCATGACAGTCTGCCATGGACTATGGAGTCCCCCACCCTCCAGGGCAGCCAGTTCAGTACGGAGCCATGGCACGGGCAGCCCACCCCCGGAGAAACAATCAAAGATAGGCAGTGGCCGGCGCGAGAGGGTGAAGACACCAGGCACAAAAACCCCTACCATGGCTCCGGCAGGAGGTATGGAGACAGCTGTCACACCGCCCAAGGTGGGGAAGGGCCACAGGCGATCAGGGAAGGCTGGGAAGGGCAGCACGCCTGACAAGACCGCCATCAGCCCAGCTGGCCAGGAGGGCCCCGCCAGCCCCATCCCAGGTGGGCAGATGGCCACCAACATGCCCGGCACTGCAGCCCAGGAGGGCCCCGCCAGCCCCATCCCAGGTGGGCAGGAGGCCACCAACATGCCCGGCACTGCAGCCCAGGAGGGCCCCGCCAGCCACAGGACAGGTGGCAAATGATCTCCACGCCATGGCCAGATCCGCTGAACTGGGCTCTTCATCTCAGGCACCGCTGAACTGGGCCCTTCATCTCAAGCACCGCTGAACTGGGCTCTTCATCTCAAGCACCGCTGAACTGGGCTCTTCATCTCAAGCACCGCTGAACTGGGCCCTTCATCTCAAGCACTGCTGCACTGGGCACCGCCGTCTCAAGCACCGTTGAACTGGGCACCGCCGTCTCAAGCACCGCTGAACTGGGCACCGCCGTCTCAAGCACCAGCTGAACTGGGCCCTTCATCTCAAGCACTGCTGCACTGGGCACCGTCGTCTCAAGCACCAGCTGAACTGGGCCCTTCATCTCAAGCACCGCTACACTGGGCACCGCCATCTCAAGCACCGCTGAACTGGGCACCGCCGTCTCAAGCACCAGCTGAACTGGTCCCTTCATCTCAAGCACCGCTGCACTGGGCACCGCCGTCTCAAGCACCGCTGAACTGGGCCCTTCATCTCAAGCACTGAGGAACCATGAGCGCCAGGGGCTGGCCCGCATCTTAGTCGGGCAGGGCTGCACGAAGCAGTCTGGGCACCAGGCCCCACCCAGAACCAGTGGAGACTGTTATCCACTTGTGAGACTGTGGCTTTGCGCTCCCCAGGATATAACAGTGGGCAACCCACCCACTGTAGAGACTTGAGAGACTGTGGCTTTGCACTCCCCAGGATTGAACAGTGGCCATGGAGGCCCCTCGTGGATCTGGCGTCGTGGACTCATCTGGTTGAGGTGCCCCCCCTTCCCTTCCCCCCTGAGGTGCCTGTAGTTTTGCTATCTGATGCCCCTGCAGTGTTCTTTCCATTGGAGTCAGGTATCTTGTGTGGCTTTGCCCATGTGATTTGGGCCCAGTGGTCCACGGACAATACATGCTACAATGCTCGGACTTGTACATATATGTATATAACAGTTTTTGATGTAGAATTATATTTTTCAGCCAGTAATACAATATATTCCTCTGTTTAGAATCATTTCCTTTTGTGTTTGCATTCTTCCGGGGGGTTTGAGGGGTGTCACTCTGATGTGTTGGTACGCATTGATGTGTGTGTTGTAGTGGGTGAGGGTGGGTGTGTCGCGTATGTGTGTACCCGTAATATTTCCCGTAAAAGATGGCGGATTGGTAGGTTGTGATAGGGTGGGCGGTACATTGTCTCCCGCCTGTCTGTTGGTGGTGACCGCTGCGCTGTTTGTTTGTGCCGCCGTGGCGGGCGGTGTGGTAATGTGGCGGTCTCTGTTGGCGGTTTCCGCCAGGGTCGGAATTCCATTTTTTTCCCCGCCAGCCTGTTTGCGGTTTGGCCGCTGGTTTAACACCGACCGCCAGGGTTAGAATGACCCCCTTAATCTTGACTGCAATAAAAAGAAATAACTTCCTCCTGGATTGCAGTGGTGAAGTTGCTTGCAACTGTTTGTTTTTGGATTTATGAGAGGAAATGGTCCATTCCTCACACCTGCACCAACAGGAAAGAGCGCGCCAGAAGCAGGACCAGTTTGTTTTCTCATATATATCTATCTATATATATATATATATATATATATATATATATACTGTATATATATATATATATATTTTATATACATTATACATATCTGTATGTACACGTATATCTATCTATCTATCTATCTATCTATCTATCTATCTATCTATCTATCTATCTATCTATCTATCTTACCTAGTGGCTTTCTCCACTAGGTAGTTATAATTAGGACCTATTGTCTGTTAAAAAAAGCTGTTTTTTCATTGCCTATATTATTGGCACATCATGACGAATCTTCGTGTGAGCTGCTGTCTTGAAAATTTCAGGGTGATCCATCAAGTGGGGGGTGGAGATAAGGGGGGTGGAATTTTGAGCTTTTCCAATGTTAACTCCCATAGGAAAAATTGAACAGCAATGTCTTAAAAAACACTGGACGGAATTACACCAAATTTGTCAGGAAGGTAACACTTGTTTCAGAAAGAGCCCTTTTTGTTATTTGGTGTAAATCCGTTCAGTAGTTTTTGAGAAATTTAAAGAAATCCAAATTTCTATAAATAGGGACGCAAAGGATTTGTGACCCCTAACGATCTTGTGCAGAGATCTGATTGGCTGGCCATAATTCAACAACAGAAGTGTTGTCAGCCATCTTGGGATTCAGCTGAAGCCAAGTCCACAAACACAAATATTAAAAAATACAAAAGGGGCCAGGGTACGAACACCCTGACCCCTTAGCTCGGGTTGTGGGGTCCCAAAGCGACCCCCACAGGGCTTAAAAGCATTTTTTTTTATTTTACAGACAGATCCGCAGTGATGTCACTGACCATGTCATGAGTGATGTAATATGTGAGGTCATAAGAAGTGAATTATGGGGGCGTAAGTTATAGTTAGTTCAGTTAACTATATCTGGTTTTGTGGGCTTGAAGTGTTAATCTAGCTATAACATCCCTATAACCTTTGTTTTTATTTGTTTTTTTAATTGAATTTCTGTGTTTTTCTTTATATTTATTTATATATATATATATATATATATATATATATATATATATATATGAACTTTCCTTGCTCCTGGAGTTACAAAGGCACACCAGCACCGGGGTCCGAGTTGGGCTCTGGTAACCCATAAACATTATCCTCTCAGTCTCCCACACTTCCAAAGGACTTCTCAGACACACATGGTCATTTACAAAATGCAGACTTAATTGAAACAGCAAGTCCTTGCCCAATGCATTTCGGCTTTAGCCTTCTTCGTGGTACGGGGAGTACAGAATGCAAAAACATAAACAAAGGACACACCTCATTGTATAATACAATGTGAGCATCAATACGGTTGCCATCTTGGAATGTGTTGCAGTCTTGTTCAAAATTAAGTCAATAGAAGTTACCAAAATATTCAACTTCAGAAAATCAAACATAAATAAATATATCAAAATATAATATAATTGAATCTGGAATTTAAAATTATACACACTCTTGTCTATACAAAATATGCCCTATGATTATTGTCTGTTAAAATAGATATGTCCCTGAACATTACCACACATCATGGTAGGGGGGAATACAGAATCCATTGTATTTTAACAAATCATTCAAGGTGCATAAACATAACAAAGGACACTAACATTGTATAACAGATTGTGAGACAGTTTTACAAGGCCCTGGCACCTCCTTGCACTACACTAGCATCTTTTTTTATGCTAATGTAGCTCAAGGAGGAAATTTTCCCAGCACCATCTTTACAAAATGGCACAATGCATGCTTTGCACCACTTTGCGACCCCTAGCGTTCTGGCATTAGGAGGCCCAGAAAAATGGTGGCTCCTTGCACTTTGCTCCACTAGCTTCATATGATGTCGTTAGGTGAGACAGGTTTGACGCAAGCAAACTGGCACATCAGTTCTGATCCACTCATTTTTTGTAAATCTGGCCCTGTGAGCATCAATACGGTTGCCATCTTGGAATGTATTGCCAGTCTTATTCAAAATAAAGTCAATAGAAGTTACCAAAATATTCCACCTCAGAAAATCAAACTTCAATATGTATATCAAAATAGAATATAGTTCAATCTGGAATTCAAAACGGTACACTAATCCAATGATATTGCTGGGACAAATTCTACAGAATATGCACATTATTACTTTAGGTTGTCTATTAACCATAGATATGTCCCTGAACACTATCCCACATCAATAGTTTAATATCCAAATAATCAGTCATAATCAGAACCAGTCAGGTGCCCTAACACCAAGAGTACTCCTGGTCTCATATGGCAATATTGAGACTAGGAGCACTTTTGGTATGAGTGCACCTGACCAGTACTGACTATTTGTTTCTCAATATGTGGACGACAATCACACTTCAGTGTGACTTTTGACATTTATCAGGGGATTGACCATGGTAAGCTGCGATCCTTGCAAATCTGCTTATTTTTTGTCAGGTGTTTACTCCACTTTTTTTTGGGACCTGCTATATGCAGGGGTGCATTATTGGTTTTCAAATTTATGATGGATTTAACATTTCGACTTCTATGGGTTTCAGGAGCCAATGATATGTGCGCCGGCAGTCGCGGTACGCACCGCCACGGTACGCACCGCCACGGGAGTGACCGCCATTTTCTATCTGCTTAATCACTCGATACCTGATCTTCGACAGGAGAGGACCTACACTGCAAGTGCTGCTGTGACCTCGGTCTGGAAGAGACAATGGCTCATGCGACTGGGGAAAGGGCCACTGCCTTCACTGCTTAGGAATTGGAGAAACTTGTGGATGGGGTCCTCCCCCAGTATGCGCTACTCTACGGTCCTCCAGACCAACAGGTAAGTACACTGGGGCCATGCTTAGTGGCCAATGCCTGTGTTGAGTGGGGTGGATGAAAGATGGTGGAGAGTGGAGCGATTGAGGCATACATCAAACGACGGATGAGAGCATGTGCCACATGGCAAGGGTAGGGATGGGGGTCCACTCACATTGAGGGTGCAAAAGGTGATGACTCTTTTTCTACCCCTCTACATTTCGCATAGGTCAGCGCCCACCAGAAGATTGATATTTGGCGTGCCAACGCCAAGGACGTCCGGACCCTGGGGGTCCACCAGACACGGGGCACCCACTGCCGGAAGAGATGGGAGGACATCCGACGCTGGAGCAGGAAGACGGGGATGGCCTCCCAACGTGGAAGGGGTGCCAGTCGGACTTTGACCCCCCTGATGTTCCAGATCCTGGCGGTGGCCTACCCCGATTTGGATGGGCGCGTGAGGACATCACAGCAGACACAAGGGGGTGAGTACACTCTCATTCTGGTGACTTTGCGCGCAGTGGAGGTGTCTGGGTGGGGGAGGAGGGCTGTGGGTATCCCTAGGCCAGGGCGAATTCTGTAGGCTAGGCCCCTCCGTATGGCATGGCCCTGTGCCCCCGCCCCCCACCTCTGTAGGGTGCCAAGTACAGCTATTCATGGCCCTGTGTCATCTATGTGTGCAGATGTCGTCCATAGGCTTGTAGGCCATGTCCCACGGATTGAGTAGTGGACCCCAAGTGCGCGGCGTAGTGCAGGGGGCTTCTGTGTCTGTCCTGTCCACCAACGGTGTCGCCAATGCATGCACTCAACATGTCTTTATTTTCTCCCCCCCCTTTTTTGTGGTTTTCCTGTTCATGTGTGCATTAGCATCATCAGGCGGAGGAGAAGTGGCATCGGAGCACGAGGGAGCTGCATCCCACATGGCCATGGAGGACCATGCAACGGATTCCGATTTCACCAGTGGGACGGAGGGCGAGGGGAGCTCCACAGCGGGGACTCGGGCAGACATAAGTGACACAGACTCACCCTCTGAAGGGAGCTCCCTTGTGGTGGCGGCAACATCTGTGCCCCCTGCAACAACAGGTACAGCCGCCACCCAGCGCACCAGCACCGCCCTCCCAGCAGCCCCTCAGCATTTGCCCCGTGCCCGCTCACCCAGGAAGGTGGGCATCTTCTTTGCCCCAGGCACCTCAGGCCCTGCCCCAGTCACCCCTGCTGCCCTCAGTGAGGAGATCATTGACCTCCTGAGGACGCTCACTGTTGGGCAGTCTACCATATTGAAAGTCTGGAGGGCATTCATTCTGGTCAGGCTGCCCTTCAGCGATCGTTCAACACTCTGGCCTCAGCACTGATGGCAGCCATTGTCCCTGTCTCTAGCCTCCTCCCTCCAGCTTCCTCCACCCAGACCGTATCACCTGTACCTCTGCCTATCCCAGACACACCATCAGACCAGCCTGCACACACCTCAACACCCAAGGGAAGCTCAGGCAGACATAAGCACCACACATCACACAGGCATTCACCCAAGCAACATCCACATACAAACATACCAACACCCACTGCCTCCACTGTGTCCCCCTCCTCCTAGTGTTCCTCCTCCCTCCCTGTCACGTCTCCACTCACACCTGCATGCACTACATCTTCAGCCACTACGTCCATCACCAGCACACACACCAGAACCCCCCGCACACGTGCAGTCACCACCCCCACTGCCATTCACACGTCCCCTGTGTCCTCTCCCAGTGTGTCTGTGACCCCCTCTTCCAAGTTACACAAACGCAGGCAGCCACCCACCCAACAGCCATCCACCTCACGACAGCCTCTAGCCCAAGCACCTGCACCCAAAGACACCAGACTTCAAACTCCTACAACCACATCCTCTTCCTCCACTCCCATACCCACTACACCTACCCCTCCCATTGCTCCTAAAAAGCATTTCCTGTCCAAACTTAACCTCTTTCCACCAACTCCCCCACCCCGTCCATGTCATAGGACTCCAGTCAGCACCTCAGCCACCACAATACCGGGCCCTGTCATGACAGTCTGCCATGGACTATGGAGTCCCCCACCCTCCAGGGCAGCCAGTTCAGTACGGAGCCATGGCACGGGCAGCCCACCCCCGGAGAAACAATCAAAGATAGGCAGTGGCCGGCGCGAGAGGGTGAAGACACCAGGCACAAAAACCCCTACCATGGCTCCGGCAGGAGGTATGGAGACAGCTGTCACACCGCCCAAGGTGGGGAAGGGCCACAGGCGATCAGGGAAGGCTGGGAAGGGCAGCACGCCTGACAAGACCGCCATCAGCCCAGCTGGCCAGGAGGGCCCCGCCAGCCCCATCCCAGGTGGGCAGATGGCCACCAACATGCCCGGCACTGCAGCCCAGGAGGGCCCCGCCAGCCCCATCCCAGGTGGGCAGGAGGCCACCAACATGCCCGGCACTGCAGCCCAGGAGGGCCCCGCCAGCCACACGACAGGTGGCAAATGATCTCCACGCCATGGCCAGATCCGCTGAACTGGGCTCTTCATCTCAGGCACCGCTGAACTGGGCCCTTCATCTCAAGCACCGCTGAACTGGGCTCTTCATCTAAAGCACCGCTGAACTGGGCTCTTCATCTCAAGCACCGCTGAACTGGGCCCTTCATCTCAAGCACTGCTGCACTGGGCACCGCCGTCTCAAGCACCGTTGAACTGGGCACCGCCGTCTCAAGCACCGCTGAACTGGGCACCGCCGTCTCAAGCACCAGCTGAACTGGGCCCTTCATCTCAAGCACTGCTGCACTGGGCACCGTCGTCTCAAGCACCAGCTGAACTGGGCCCTTCATCTCAAGCACCGCTACACTGGGCACCGCCATCTCAAGCACCGCTGAACTGGGCACCGCCGTCTCAAGCACCAGCTGAACTGGTCCCTTCATCTCAAGCACCGCTGCACTGGGCACCGCCGTCTCAAGCACCACTGAACTGGGCCCTTCATCTCAAGCACTGAGGAACCATGAGCGCCAGGGGCTGGCCCGCATCTTAGTCGGGCAGGGCTGCACGAAGCAGTCTGGGCACCAGGCCCCACCCAGAACCAGTGGAGACTGTTATCCACTTGTGAGACTGTGGCTTTGCACTCCCCAGGATATAACAGTGGGCAACCCACCCACTGTAGAGACTTGAGAGACTGTGGCTTTGCACTCCCCAGGATTGAACAGTGGCCATGGAGGCCCCTCGTGGATCTGGCGTCGTGGACTCATCTGGTTGAGGTGCCCCCCCTTCCCTTCCCCCCTGAGGTGCCTGTAGTTTTGCTATCTGATGCCCCTGCAGTGTTCTTTCCATTGGAGTCAGGTATCTTGTGTGGGCTTTGCCCATGTGATTTGGGCCCAGTGGTCCACGGACAATACATGCTACAATGCTCGGACTTGTACATATATGTATATAACAGTTTTTGATGTAGAATTATATTTTTCAGCCAGTAATACAATATATTCCTCTGTTTAGAATCATTTCCTTTTGTGTTTGCATTCTTCCGGGGGGTTTGAGGGGTGTCACTCTGATGTGTTGGTACGCATTGATGTGTGTGTTGTAGTGGGTGAGGGTGGGTGTGTCGCGTATGTGTGTACCCGTAATATTTCCCGTAAAAGATGGCGGATTGGTAGGTTGTGATAGGGTGGGCGGTACATTGTCTCCCGCCTGTCTGTTGGTGGTGACCGCTGCGCTGTTTGTTTGTGCCGCCGTGGCGGGCGGTGTGGTAATGTGGCGGTCTCTGTTGGCGGTTTCCGCCAGGGTCGGAATTCCATTTTTTTCCCCGCCAGCCTGTTTGCGGTTTGGCCGCTGGTTTAACACCGACCGCCAGGGTTAGAATGACCCCCTTAATCTTGACTGCAATAAAAAGAAATAACTTCCTCCTGGATTGCAGTGGTGAAGTTGCTTGCAACTGTTTGTTTTTGGATTTATGAGAGGAAATGGTCCATTCCTCACACCTGCACCAACAGGAAAGAGCGCGCCAGAAGCAGGACCAGTTTGTTTTCTCATATATATCTATATATATATATATATATATATATATATATATATATATATATACTGTATATATATATATATATATTTTATATACATTATACATATCTGTATGTACACGTCTATCTATCTATCTATCTATCTATCTATCTATCTATCTATCTATCTATCTATCTATCTATCTATCTATCTATCTATCTTACCTAGTGGCTTTCTCCACTAGGTAGTTATAATTAGGACCTATTGTCTGTTAAAAAAAGCTGTTTTTTCATTGCCTATATTATTGGCACATCATGACGAATCTTCGTGTGAGCTGCTGTCTTGAAAATTTCAGGGTGATCCATCAAGTGGGGGGTGGAGATAAGGGGGGTGGAATTTTGAGCTTTTCCAATGTTAACTCCCATAGGAAAAATTGAACAGCAATGTCTTAAAAAACACTGGACGGAATTACACCAAATTTGTCAGGAAGGTAACACTTGTTTCAGAAAGAGCCCTTTTTGTTATTTGGTGTAAATCCGTTCAGTAGTTTTTGAGAAATTTAAAGAAATCCAAATTTCTATAAATAGGGACGCAAAGGATTTGTGACCCCTAACGATCTTGTGCAGAGATCTGATTGGCTGGCCATAATTCAACAACAGAAGTGTTGTCAGCCATCTTGGGATTCAGCTGAAGCCAAGTCCACAAACACAAATATTAAAAAATACAAAAGGGGCCAGGGTACGAACACCCTGACCCCTTAGCTCGGGTTGTGGGGTCCCAAAGCGACCCCCACAGGGCTTAAAAGCATTTTTTTTAATTTTACAGACAGAACCGCAGTGATGTCACTGACCATGTCATGAGTGATGTAATATGTGAGGTCATAAGCAGTGAATTATGGGGGCGTAAGTTATAGTTAGTTCAGTTAACTATATCTGGTTTTGTGGGCTTGAAGTGTTAATCTAGCTATAACATCCCTATAACCTTTGTTTTTATTTGTTTTTTTTAATTGAATTTCTGTGTTTTTCTTTATATTTATTTATATATATATATATATATATATATATATATATATATATATATATATATATATATATATATATATATGAACTTTCCTTGCTCCTGGAGTTACAAAGGCACACCAGCACCGGGGTCCGAGTTGGGCTCTGGTAACCCATAAACATTATCCTCTCAGTCTCCCACACTTCCAAAGGACTTCTCAGACACACATGGTCATTTACAAAATGCAGACTTAATTGAAACAGCAAGTCCTTGCCCAATGCATTTCGGCTTTAGCCTTCTTCGTGGTACGGGGAGTACAGAATGCAAAAACATAAACAAAGGACACACCTCATTGTATAATACAATGTGAGCATCAATACGGTTGCCATCTTGGAATGTGTTGCAGTCTTGTTCAAAATTAAGTCAATAGAAGTTACCAAAATATTCAACTTCAGAAAATCAAACATAAATAAATATATCAAAATATAATATAATTGAATCTGGAATTTAAAATTATACACACTCTTGTCTATACAAAATATGCCCTATGATTATTGTCTGTTAAAATAGATATGTCCCTGAACATTACCACACATCATGGTAGGGGGGAATACAGAATCCATTGTATTTTAACAAAGCATTCAAGGTGCATAAACATAACAAAGGACACTAACATTGTATAACAGATTGTGAGACAGTTTTACAAGGCCCTGGCACCTCCTTGCACTACACTAGCATCTTTTTTTATGCTAATGTAGCTCAAGGAGGAAATTTTCCCAGCACCATCTTTACAAAATGGCACAATGCATGCTTTGCACCACTTTGCGACCCCTAGCGTTCTGGCATTAGGAGGCCCAGAAAAATGGTGGCTCCTTGCACTTTGCTCCACTAGCTTCATATGATGTCGTTAGGTTAGACAGGGGTGACGCAAGCAAACTGGCACATCAGTTCTGAAGCACTCATTATTTGTAAATCTGGCCCTGTGAGCATCAATACGGTTGCCATCTTGGAATGTATTGCCAGTCTTATTCAAAATAAAGTCAATAGAAGTTACCAAAATATTCCACCTCAGAAAATCAAACTTCAATATGTATATCAAAATAGAATATAGTTCAATCTGGAATTCAAAACGGTACACTAATCCAATGATATTGCTGGGACAAATTCTACAGAATATGCACATTATTACTTTAGGTTGTCTATTAACCATAGATATGTCCCTGAACACTATCCCACATCAATAGTTTAATATCCAAATAATCAGTCATAATCAGAACCAGTCAGGTGCCCTAACACCAAGAGTACTCCTGGTCTCATATGGCAATATTGAGACTAGGAGCACTTTTGGTATGAGTGCACCTGACCAGTACTGACTATTTGTTTCTCAATATGTGGACGACAATCACACTTCAGTGTGACTTTTGACATTTATCAGGGGATTGACCATGGTAAGCTGCGATCCTTGCAAATCTGCTTATTTTTTGTCAGGTGTTTACTCCACTTTTTTTTGGGACCTGCTATATGCAGGGGTGCATTATTGGTTTTCAAATTTATGATGGATTTAACATTTCGACTTCTTAGACTGCACCGTACTATTAAGTTCCATTATTGATGTAGGGTAGTGTTCAGGGACGTAGCTATGTTTAACAGACAATCTAAAGTATTAATGTGCATATTCTGATTAGGACCTGCTGGTCTGATTAAATCTGCATTTTGTAAATGACCACATGTGTCCTAGAAGTCCTCTGGAAGTGTGGGACTGTGAGGAATATATTTATATATATATATATATATATATATATATATATATATATATATATATATATATTACCTAGTGTGGGTCACCACTAGGTAGTTATAGTTAGGACCTAGTTTCTATAGAAAACAGGTTTTTTGTTTTGCTAACAACTTTGGCGCCATTTGATAAATCTTCACAAAATTTTACCCCAAAAATGACACTCATTCAACTGCTGTCTGGAAAGTTTCGGAGTGATTCATCAAGCGGGGACTGAGAAAAATGGGGGTCCCAAAACACTATTTTTGGATTTTAAATAGGAATAGCAGCCAAACCACTAGTCGGATTTGCACCACATTTGCCAGAAAAGGTAGCTTTTGGTCTAGAAAGCAACTTTTTTGTTATTTGGTGTAAATCCGTTCAATAGTTTTTGATAAATTAAAGAAAAAACTAATTTGTACATTTAGGGATGCAAAGACTCTGCAAACCCTCCCGATCTCATCCTGAGATCTGATTGGCTGCACCACTTCACCAAGGAAGTATTGGCAGCAATCTTGGGGCTCGGCTTCTAACTATAACTATCTCATGGCAATATAGGAAAAGTAATTTTTAGGCTTTAGGGGGGTATGTGTTTTTTTGGTAATAAGTGTTTTTTTTAGGGTTTAGGGAGGATATGGGTGTTTAGATGGCAAGGGTCATTTTAGGGTTTAGGGAAAGTTGGATTTTTGGGTGGCAAGGGATTTTTAGGGTTTAGGCCCATATTTATACTTCTTTAGCGCCACATTTGCGTCATTTCTTGATGCAAAATCTGCTCAAACTTGCAAAATACAATTGTATTTTGTAAGTTTGCGCTGCTTTTGCATCACAAAACGATGCAAATTCGGCACTAAAAAAGTATAAATATGGGCCTTAATGTGGGTATGGGTTTTTGGGTGACAAGGGAGGTTTTAGATTTTAGCGAGGGTATAAGTTTTTAGGTGGCAAGTATAATTTTAGGGTTTAAGGCAGGTTTGAGTTTTTGGGTTGGTAAGTTTTTTGGGTGGCAGGGGTAATTTTAGGGTTGAGGCTGGGTATGGGCTTGTGAGATGGAAGGGTAATTTTAGGGTTTAGGGTGGGTATTGGTTTCAGAGTGGCAAGAGCAACTTTAAGGTTTAGGTCCGGTATGGGTTTTTGGGTTGGCAAGGGCAACTTTAGGGTTTAGGGTGGGTATGGGTTTTTGAATGGCAAGGGTAATTTTAGAGTTGAAGGTGAGTATGAGTTCTTGGGTGGCAAGAGTTTTTTAGGGTTTAGGGTGTGTATGCATTTTCGAGGGGCAAGGACATTTCTAGGGGTTAGGCTGGTTATGGGTTTTAGAATGGCAATGGCAATTTTAGGGTTTCGGGGGTATGGGTTTTAAAGTGGCAAGTGTAATAGAAGAGCTTAGGGTGGGCTAGGATTTATGGGAAGCAAGGGGTATGTTAGGGTTTAGGGTTGGTACGGGGTTTTTGGGTGGTAAGGACAAATTTAGGTTTCAGGGTGGTCATGGGTTTTTGAGTGGCAATGGAATTTGTAGTATTTAGGGTGGGTATTGGATTTTGGGAAGCAAGGGAAATTTTAGGGTGGGTATGGGTTTTTGGATTTTAGGGTGTTTTTAGGGTTTAGTGTGGGTATGGGTTTTTGGATGGTAAGGTGTTTTTAGGGTTTAGGGTGAGTATGTAAGGTGGTTCTCTTAATGTATAATAATTAACATTACTTTATGTTAAAAAAACATAAAAATTCACTGGAACAATGGTTACAGGGATGTTATAGTTAGGAAACAGAATTTAAAAAAATAGAAATTCACTTTAAACAAAAGGTTACAGGGGCGTTAGAGTTAGGCTCACATTTTAAACATACAAAACCATAGAAATTCAGCTATTATAGTTAGAGTTACATAAACTAATTATAACTCATGCCCTAATGTAATTATAACTCATATCCTCACCATGCACTGCTAATCACCCCAGATATTACAGCACTCATTACATCTTTTAGAATGCCATTGATAATGTTACTGTAACATTTGCTGTAAAATTACTGATGACATAACTGTGCATGGCACGGGTGCAACACCATGCATTGGCTATGAAACTGTTACAGGAGACACTCAAAATCATGCCAAATCCTTCAGAGTCAATGTATGGAGGGAAGCCAACACATCTACCTGCACCACCTCACCACAAACAACTGGTTTGGGAACCTGCAAAGGGCCCCAAACAATCCATGACAGGGACATTCCCCTTGCACACGCCTTCCACTACACACTCGCATCTTCTCCCTGTACAGGGTTTGACACGTCCTGTCCAGGCAGCCCCTCACACTGTACAGGGATCATCACCACCTATACAGGCAGACACCTACACTGTACAGCGAACACCACCCCCTGTCCAGGCAGACCCCCATACTGTACAGGAAACAACACCCCTATCCTGGCAGACCCCCACACTGTAAAGGGAACACCACCCCCTGTTCAGGTAGACCCCCACACTGTCCAGGGAACACCACCCCCTGTCCAGGCAGACCCCCACACTATCCAGAGAGCACCACCCCTTGTGCAGGCAGACTCCACACTGTACAGGGAACACCAACCCCTTTCCAGGCAGACCCCCCCACTGTACACAGAACACCACCCTCTGTCCAGGCAACACCACCCCATGTCCAGGCAGACCCCACACTGTACAGGGTTTACCTCCACACTGTACAGGGATCACCACCACCTGCTCAGGCAGACCCCAACCCTGTACAGGAACCACACCAACCTGCAACTAAGAACCCCAGGAAACATGCCGCATCACAATGATCCTCACCACCAAAACTGAGAAGACGCAAGCAAGATTCTCCATGAGGACTATGTAAATAAAATACATATTCCACATTTAGATTGAGTTGAGCATTAATTGATGATGGTCAAATGGTCAATGTGGCTGTAGGCCATATATGTGTCAACAACGTGAGTAAGACATGTTCATCACTAGAACCAACAGTGTACAGTTATGTCACGTGGAAGCCATAACAAACCAGCTCCAGATGTCTACTTCCATACTTTGGTTCCAGCACATACAATGAACTACAGGACACAGCTCTTTGTTTTCTTTTTGGTTTATGTAAATATGATAGAAACTTAAACAGAACCATCTATTAGGAAGGGAGAAACAAAATAAAAAAATGCTCTTCACGGAATATGGGCAGGGGACTTGGAGAGTGTTCGACAGAATAAAAAAAACACATTAGGAAAACATCAGGGAAATCAGTCTCTGTACAGGTCCAAAAACAAATGTCCAAATGTCATCATGGTCATCCTCCTTCTGCATGATAATCAGATCCTCTGCAGTGGTGGTTGCTTCCTGGCAGGCTGGTGGAGGACCTGACAGCCCACGGGACTGGGACACACTAGGGGTGCAAGGGGTATGGGGGAAACAGCATAGAGGATATACAGGGAGACACATGAAGGGTGGTATGGGAGGGACACTGAGACAGGGCTGCAATCATGGCTGTACCCAAGGAAGTGAGGGTGGCATTGGTAGCATCCAAAGAACATATCTTCTCCTCTAGGGTACTACGCTGTTCCTCAATCAACGTCTGTAGGAGCCAAGATCAGATGTCATGCTCCCCCTCAGATGCCACTATCACTTCCTGGGATGCAGCCACTGGGATCACAACACAAGGAGGGGATTGGGTGGAACACAAGTGATATTGGGTGTCAGAGACATGGAGGCTCCTCCGGGGACTGAGGCAGGCACTTGGAGGTGGACTGGTGGTAGGGGTGGCAGTTGGGTGCCACAATAGACTGGGGGCTTCATGTGGTAGGGAGCGGTCAGAGCCAGGCCCAGGTGTTGATGATTCCTCCTTTGGAGACACTTCCAGAAGGTCAAGTCTTCATTGTCTGGGGGAAAGGCAACATCCCCTCTGACCAGAGGTGTCCAGTTCAAGTCCACCCCTACAGTTTCCGCAACCTCTGCCCAGTTGGTGTTTGCTGTTGTGTCCGTCTGGTTAGGCACACTCCCCTGCTTGTATATGGTACTTGTCCCAAGTAATTGAATAAAAATAACTCTCCTACTTAATTAATGAAAAAATATTCAAATGAAAAACAAATCTGACATAAAGCGAATGCTTTTAATCTATTCCAAACAAAAACTTTACATTCAATTTCAAATCTTGATACAACAAATTTCTTCCAAAAAATTATCAAATTTAACTAAATAACAACACAAAATGAATATACAAAAAACAATCAAGACAACATAAAACACACAACGGAGACCAACTTAAATGAAACTTAAATGGACAAACAATTAAATAACCAGTGTATCTCGCAACAAAGTCAATGTGAAAACCCATACATAAAACTCCAATAATTTGTATAACTCAGTCTTGAATATTCTTCCAACCACTTTATATGGTATTCATCTTATTTCATCCCTTTAGGTCAGAAATCAATCTTTTTAAAGAGTTCTTTCACAGTCAGAGTGTCTGTAATTATGATGACAGCACAAGGTCCCAGTGCTGTCCCTTATTCACGTTGATCTGATTAAAATATCTAGTCAGTTGATTCTTAAGACTTTGGTGTTCCATTGTCAACCATAGTGGCCCATAGCCTGCCTGATGTTCCGTTGTCAACCTTGGTGCCCCATAGCCTGGCAACACATGTTTCGGTGGACTTTACCTTCTTAGAAAGATTTTAATTCCACAGCCACCTTCATTAGGACATGTATATCCAGAAAACAGCACCACAAAACACTGTATCTCATCTAAATAAAAACAAATGTATCATTCAATGATATATGTCCATATATCTCAGTTGTGTTGCAAACTATAATGATTCAAAAAATAATCTCATGATGCCACAAATTAAGTAACTATCCATACATTCATCAACAAAATCAAAAAATAAATTTTACAAGAGAACAGTTTCTAATCCAGAAGCTCGTTTTAAGAGCATAATTAAAGAAAGAAGTTATTTAGCATTACAGGATGGTGTGATTTGTAAAAACACTAGGCTTCCAGTTATGTATGGGCTGCCGAAAATCCATGAAGATTTAAAGGATCCTCCATTGCGTCCTTTAGTGTCATCGATAGGATCTGCGATTAAACCACTATCACAGTATGAGGATAACTTTCTTAAACCTCTGCTCTTCATTCTTCCCGCTTATATTAGAGACACTGGTAATTTTATTTCTAAGATAGGGGGTGTTCCATTCAATCCAGAAAACGAGATTTTGGTTACAATGGATTTTGAAGCGTTGTATATAAACATTCCACAGGAACAAGCACTTGATTGTGTTAGAAGGTTTATAAAAGATATTGAACCTAGTTCTTTGAGTCTATTCATTGGAGATTGCCTTGAGACAGTACTTTATAATACTTTCTTTGAATTTAATTCAGATATTTTTCAACAGATCAAAGGTGTCAGCATGGGAGCAGCGTGTGCTCCTAGCGTGGCAAATCTCTATGTGGGAGATTTTGAACGAAAGTTTATCTATAATGAGATGGCCCCCTCATTTAAGTTGGTCTGCGTCTTGTGTTTTATGCTGTCTTGATTGTTTTTGTGTATATTTATGTTGTGTTGTTATTTATTTGTATTTGGTAATTTTGGGGAAGAAACTTGTTATATCAAGATTTGAAATTGAATGTAAAGAGTTCATTTGGAATAGACTAAAAGCATTTGCTTTATGTCAGATTTGTTTTTCATTTGTATATTTTTTTCACTAATAAAGTAGAAGAGTGATTTTTCTTCAATTACTTGTGTCTTTTCCTTGAATTTCTCTCCTTATCATTTCAGGGACCCCTTGTTGTGTATTTTTCCTTGAGTTACAGTAGGTTACTGTAGGGGACTGTTTTGGTTTATGTCCATGAGCTGTTGTATATGATTAGTTTCTTTGAATTTGGGAGATAGTATCCTTACCTTCATAGATATATATTTGTATGAGTTTGGTTATTTTATTTTAGGTAACTTTTTTGTTTTCTTATTGTTATTGAGATGCTGGTTTATCACTCGTAATTTTTGGTGCTTTGATGGAGAGTATTAAGACTTTCAGTTTTTCTAAAGCAGATTTTTCTAAAATTGTAGGAGTTACCCCAGTTGCAGAACAGGCTTTTAGTCTTTCAAACAAGTTAAAAGATGTTTGGATTAAGTTGTTGAATTTAAAAAAGAAAGCACGAAGAACAGAGGCTCGTGCGGAGTTCATTTTGGAATACCTTAAAGCGGGCGTTATTCTTATGGTTTGAGAGTTAGAAATATACTTTGTGGAAATCAAAACCTTTTTAGAAAAATGGCCCCTAATTTCTAACCGATGCTCCAGAGATTGGATGCTATTAATCATAGAGACTGCACATGAGATTGTGTCCCTTTTGGTTAAAGAGATAGAAGAGATAGAAGAAAAACTTAAACAGACCACTGCATTAGAAAAAGCTAAAAAGAAACTAGAAGAGGTTTCTACGGAATTTGAGTCATTTAACCAGTATTTGGTAAAAAGAAAGACTGAGAAATTGGAAAAGGATGTTCGCTATTTTACTTTGGAAAAAACATATCCATATCTATCTGAGAATTATTATAAACAGCCAACTCAGACATTTCAAGAGAAACAGGACTGGACATCAAAAAAGATAGTAACATTTTCAGACACATCATTTTGACAATTTTGGCAACAGAAGGAGTAAATCAGAGCAAAGTTACAATAATACCCGTTTTTTCAGGCAACAGGAGGAACAACTACAGGCCCAGACCCCGGTACAATTGTGGGAACAGGTTTTTGAGTACGGAACAACCCCCTCATTTTCTACAAATCAGACACAATCAATATTGGCGAGATTAGAGGATATTCCTGTCTTTAATTTAAATACATTGATTTTGGATACTAACTCGGAGAAAGTATTGTCAAAAGTTTTGTCCTTTGTTCCAAGTACACATCTCAATAAATTTGAACCTTTTAAAGACATTTATGCCTTCTTTAGGAGAATTCTACTTACAAAATGTTTTCCTTCACCCTCTTTGCTGACAGAAGAAATTAGATCTGGTCTTAAATCGGTTTCCTCGTTTACTCCAGACATTTAGTGTCTAGGACCGGAAGTTCCAATCTTTGAAAAAGCAGTCCTTAAGAAAATAAATAAGGTTTTGAGATATGTCCCTAAACCTCGATTCAATCTGACTAAAGACGAGAATTTAGCCTTAAGAGGTCAACAAAATAATAAACAAATCACGATTAAACCTTGTGACAAAGGAAGGGGGATTACTGTCTTTGATACAGTACAATATCTAGAGAAAATGACAAAGGTGTTGCAATGTAAAGAATTTTACAAGAGAACAGTTTCTACTCCAGAGGCTTGTATTAAGAGCAGGATTAAAGAAGTAAGTTATTTAGCATTACAGGATGGTGTGATTTGTCAATAAGAGTTTGAATTTCTCACTCCTAAAAACACTCGGCTTGCAGTTATTTATGGGTTGCCGAAAATCCATAAAGATTTAAAGGATCCTCCATTGCATCCTATATTGTCATCTATAGGATCTGCGATTAAACCACTATCACAGTATGTGGATAACTTTCTTAAACCTCTGCTCTTCATTCTTCCCGCTTATATTAGAGACACTGGTAATTTTATTTCTAAGATAGGGGGTGTTCCATTCAATCCAGAAAACGAGATTTTGGTTACAATGGATTTTGAAGCGTTGTATATAAACATTCCACAGGAACAAGCACTTGATTGTGTTAGAAGGTTTATAAAAGATATTGAACCTAGTTCTTTGAGTCTATTCATTGGAGATTGCCTTGAGACAGTACTTTATAATACTTTCTTTGAATTTAATTCAGATATTTTTCAACAGATCAAAGGTGTCAGCATGGGAGCAGCGTGTGCTCCTAGCGTGGCAAATCTCTATGTGGGAGATTTTGAACGAAAGTTTATCTATAATGAGATGGCCCCCTCATTTAAGTTGGTCTGCGTCTTGTGTTTTATGCTGTCTTGATTGTTTTTGTGTATATTTATGTTGTGTTGTTATTTATTTGTATTTGGTAATTTTGGGGAAGAAACTTGTTATATCAAGATTTGAAATTGAATGTAAAGAGTTCATTTGGAATAGACTAAAAACATTTGCTTTATGTCAGATTTGTTTTTCATTTGTATATTTTTTTCACTAATAAAGTAGAAGAGTGATTTTTCTTCAATTACTTGTGTCTTTTCCTTGAATTTCTCTCCTTATCATTTCAGGGACCCCTTGTTGTGTATTTTTCCTTGAGTTACAGTAGGTTACTGTAGGGGACTGTTTTGGTTTATGTCCATGAGCTGTTGTATATGATTAGTTTCTTTGAATTTGGGAGATAGTATCCTTACCTTCATAGATATATATTTGTATGAGTTTGGTTATTTTATTTTAGGTAACTTTTTTGTTTTCTTATTGTTATTGAGATGCTGGTTTATCACTCGTAATTTTTGGTGCTTTGATGGAGAGTATTAAGACTTTCAGTTTTTCTAAAGCAGATTTTTCTAGAATTGTAGGAGTTACCCCAGTTGCAGAACAGGCTTTTAGTCTTTCAAACAAGTTAAAAGATGTTTGGATTAAGTTGTTGAATTTAAAAAAGAAAGCACGAAGAACAGAGGCTCGTGCGGAGTTCATTTTGGAATACCTTAAAGCGGGCGTTATTCTTATAGTTTGAGAGTTAGAAATATACTTTGTGGAAATCAAAACCTTTTTAGAAAAATGGCCCCTAATTTCTAACCGATGCTCCAGAGATTGGATGCTATTAATCATAGAGACTGCACATGAGATTGTGTCCCTTTTGGTTAAAGAGATAGAAGAGATAGAAGAAAAATTTAAACAGACCACTGCATTAGAAAAAGCTAAAAAGAAACTAGAAGAGGTTTCTACGGAATTTGAGTCATTTAACCAGTATTTGGTAAAAAGAAAGACTGAGAAATTGGAAAAGGATGTTCGCTATTTTACTTTGGAAAAAACATATCCATATCTATCTGAGAATTATTATAAACAGCCAACTCAGACATTTCAAGAGAAACAGGACTGGACATCAAAAAAGATAGTAACATTTTCAGACACATCATTTTGACAATTTTGGCAACAGAAGGAGTAAATCAGAGCAAAGTTACAATAATACCCGTTTTTTCAGGCAACAGGAGGAACAACTACAGGCCCAGACCCCGGTACAATTGTGGGAACAGGTTTTTGAGTACGGAACAACCCCATCATTTTCTACAAATCAGACACAATCAATATTGGCGAGATTAGAGGATATTCCTGTCTTTAATTTAAATACATTGATTTTGGATACTAACTCGGAGAAAGTATTGTCAAAAGTTTTGTCCTTTGTTCCAAGTACACATCTCAATAAATTTGAACCTTTTAAAGACATTTATGCCTTCTTTAGGAGAATTCTACTTACAAAATGTTTTCCTTCACCCTCTTTGCTGACAGAAGAAATTAGATCTGGTCTTAAATCGGTTTCCTCGTTTACTCCAGACATTTAGTGTCTAGGACCGGAAGTTCCAATCTTTGAAAAAGCAGTCCTTAAGAAAATAAATAAGGTTTTGAGATATGTCCCTAAACCTCGATTCAATCTGACTAAAGACGAGAATTTAGCCTTAAGAGGTCAACAAAATAATAAACAAATCACGATTAAACCTTGTGACAAAGGAAGGGGGATTACTGTCTTTGATACAGTACAATATCTAGAGAAAATGACAAAGGTGTTGCAATGTAAAGAATTTTACAAGAGAACAGTTTCTACTCCAGAGGCTTGTATTAAGAGCAGGATTAAAGAAGTAAGTTATTTAGCATTACAGGATGGTGTGATTTGTCAATAAGAGTTTGAATTTCTCACTCCTAAAAACACTCGGCTTGCAGTTATTTATGGGTTGCCGAAAATCCATAAAGATTTAAAGGATCCTCCATTGCATCCTATATTGTCATCTATAGGATCTGCGATTAAACCACTATCACAGTATGTGGATAACTTTCTTAAACCTCTGGTCTTCAATCTTCCCGCTTATATTAGAGACACTGGTCATTTTATTTCTAAGATAGAGGGTGTTCCATTCAATCCGGATAATGAGATTTTGGTTACAATGGATTTGGAAGCGTTGTATACAAACATTCCACAGGAACAAGCACTTGATTGTGGTAGACGGTTTATAAAGATATTGAACTAGGGGCCAGATGTAGCAAAGAAACATTTTGCGAGTTGCAAATAGCGAGTCAAAAGCGACTCGCTATTTGCAACTCGCAAAATGTTATGCAGAACGGTGTCTCAGACACCGTCTGCGAGTCGGTATGGGGTCGCAATGACCCACCTCATTAATATTAATGAGGTGGGTCGCAAATTGCGGCCCCATACCGACTATGGGCACTCACTGACATGGAGGCCTGCTGTAGTCAGCAGACCTCCATGTTCGTGACTGCTTTTAAATAAAGCAGTTTTTTTTTCTTTTAAGTGTAGCCCGTTTTCCTTAAAGGAAAACGAGCTGCACTTAAAAAAAAATCCGAAACCTTTAGTTTTGGTATTTTTTCAGGGTAGGTAGTGGTCCCTTGGACCACTACCTGCCCTAAAAAAATAATTTGGGGTCCATTCACAAGGAGGAAGGGGTCCCATGGGGACCCCTTCCAATTTGCGAGTGGGTTACCATCCACTTGAAGTGGATGGTAACTGCGACTCCATTTGCGACCGCGTACGCGGTCGCAAATGGAATTGCATCCCACTGCGAGCCGCAAATAGGAAGGGAACACCCCTTCCTATTTGCGAGTCGGAAATGCATTTTGCGAGTCGGAGCCGACTCGCAAAATGCATTTCTGAATGGCAAAGTGGCTTTTGCGCCTCGCAAACGGCGATTTTCGCCGTTTGCGAGGCGCAAACACTTTGCTACATCTGGCCCCTAGTTCTTTGAGTCGATTCGTTGGAGGTTGCCTTGAGACTGTACTTTATAATAATTTCTCTGAATTTAATTCAGGTATTTTTCAACAGATCAAAGGTGTCAGCATGGGAGCAGCATGTGCTCCTAGTGTGGCAAATCTCTATGTGGGAGATTTTGAACAAAAGTGTATCTATAATGATATGGCCCCCTTCTCTGAGAAAATCTGCTACTGGTCTAGATATATAGATGATGTTTTCTTCGTATGGAGAGGGGAAGAAGAATGTTTGAAGGAATGTTTTGCCTGGCTGAATTTATGTGATTTGAATTTGAAATTTACTATGAAAAGCGATAGTAATCAGGCTGAGTTTCTAGATGTCAATGTTATACACAAAGACAGGTACCCTGCTGTATCATGATATGTCCAGACTACAGCTAAAAATACTCTTTTGCATTTTGACAGTTATCATCCTAGATGCCAGAGAGAAAGTATTCCATTCAGCCAATTTTTTACGGATCAGGAGGAATTGTACTAAGATGAAAGATTTTTTGGAACATTCTGATAGTTTGGCTAAGAAATTCATATCAAGAGGTTATCCCCCGAACTTGATAAAGGACTCTTTGAAAAGAGCAAAATATTATGATTGCCAGTCTATGTTTCAGGAAAATAGTAAAAAGATGAATGAAAAGTTAGTATGTGTGATTCGTCATTCAAATATAAATAATAAAATCAGGCATATTATTAACTCACAGTGGCATATTCTTAATATCAGATCAGATTTGGAACCTTTGGAGAAACCTATTTTTGCTTTTAAAAAGAATAGCAATTTGAGCAACCTTCTGGTTAAATCAGGGATGAGAAACCTTAAGGATTCTATACAAAAGTCCATTTTATTTTAGGAACCGATTACTGGCAACCATAAATGTGGAAACTGTTTAGCTTGTAGTGGAGCCATTGTGTCAAATAGGATCACATGTAACAACAAAATTGATTGAGTTAAAAGGGATGTCAAACTGTAGATCCAGAAATGTGGTATTTCTGGTGTTCTGCCCATGCAATATGGGATATGTTGGAGAAACATCAAGGCAGTTTAGAACCAGGCACTATGAGCACAGATCGACATTAAAGATTTGCAAACTAAATGCTTATTTAGTGGCCCACTGGATAGAACACAACCACAAAGAGGAGGGTATTAGATGGACGATTCTTGAGAAGATCATTCCTAAGAATGGCCATGACACAGAGAAAGTGAGAAAAAAACGTGAGTTTTTTTGGATTTTCTATTTGGATACTTATTGTAATGGATTGAATGAAGAGATACCTTGGCAAAATACTCTCTAAGGAAGTATTAATTACATATTGTTGTATATTGGATTGGGGTATCCATTGCACCCATTGATCAAAGGGGCGAATACTTTTTGCCCATGAGTGTATGTAGATTATCCTGTTTATTGCTTTGGATCATCTTGCCTTCGGTGACACAGTAGGTCGTTCTTAATGAGCATCTAGTTCACTTCTTTATTCCTCTTTTATAGAATGGTTCATATTTTTTGGCATATAAAGTTTTTTGACATCCATTAATTCCCCTTTTTAAATGTAGCCCTATATTAGATTAAATAGCAGGGCTCTGTTGCTGCCCTCATAAAGTGTGTATTTCATAGAATGAGATCCCTTGACATGTGTTTATTTTTACTTTTGTAATTAGGCTATCAGGAAGATTTGATCATTGTAGTGTCTCTTTTGTAGGCATATCCACGATGTTATGGTTAGGAGGTCCCTGAGCACTTTTAGAATCTTTATACTACCGGGGACATCTTGAGCAATGGAAAGTAGACGTGTAAGATTTCTCCCCTACAAGATGGCCGACACCTTTTTGAGTATGTGATGGCCTTTATGTTGTAAGTAGTCCTTCTATTTTCGATTTTTTTACCGCGGTGAAGAGAAGAATGAGGCCATAAGAGGCCTAGACTTGTACATACTAACTGTTCCCATTATGGATTCCAATGAAAGAGCATGACACTTGACCTTTTTGCAGTACCAGGTAAGTTCCACAATCAGGTGATGTTATGCCTATGGGGACGAGAGGACCCTGGGAGTATATGTTTGCGCTGTAGAAAGGGCTAAACAATAGACCAGTGACAAGTGTGAATACGTTTTGCTTTGTTTAGTTTATCGTTGGTTTTGGTTTCAACATACAAGCGTGGACACGATTACCGATATTATGTTTACTTCTATATGAGCTCTGCGTTTTGGGGAAAGTCTGTATTCTCTTAAAGAATTCATAGCCATACTTGGGGAAATGAACACATGGTATTTGTATATTTATTTCATTCAACATATATGAAACCGGTTCTGACGGCTGCTATCGGGCTAAGATTGAGGCAATTATTTTAACTAATGGTTGCCATATTATCAGTTTTCTGATTGGGTGATTTAAACAAAAAAGAAAAATTGGGGTGAATGATATTGGCTATTCTATTGTAGAGTTATAAAGAAGTGTATGGATTAATAACTATCCTTGAAGTTGCAACTCCATCAGGTAGGATAAACCAGCTCGTTTATATGTTGGTCACTGGTGTTAAATATATATTTTTTAGACATGTTGGGTGATTCTCACGATTGGTGTTTGGTTAGTGGAAGTATTTTCACAGATTTATTTTTGGGACTGGTTGGGTTTTGATGCTTTTTTACATGGTTGTTGTAGCACGTTATTTTTTTGTAATTTTTTCTTTTTTTAGTTTTGTTGATGAAGGTACGGATACTTAGATATTTTGTGGCATCATGAGATTTTTTTTTGAATCATTATAGTTTACAACACAACCAAGATATAGGGGCATATATCATTAAATGATACATTTGTTTTTATTTAGATGAGATACAGTGTTTTTGTGGTGCTGTTTTCTGGATATACATGCCCTGATGAAGGTGGCTGCGGAATTCTAATCATTCTAAAAAGGTAAAATCCACCGAAACGCGCATTGGCAGGCTATGGGGCACCAAGGTTGACAACCGAACACCAGGCAGGCTATTGGGCACCAATGTTGACAACGGAACACCAAAGTCTTAAGAATCAACTGACAGAATATAATAGATATTTTGATCAGATCAACGTGAATAAGGAACAGCACTGGGACCTTGTGCTGTCATCATAATTACAGAGACTCTGACTGTGAAAGAACTCTTTCTAAAGATTGATTTCTGGCCTAAATGGATGAAATAAGTTGAATACCATATAAAGTGGTTGGAAGAATATTCAAGACTGAGATATACGAATTATTAGATTGGGGTTTTATGTATGGGTTTTCACATTGATTTTGTTGCTAAATACAGTGTTTATTTAATTGTTTGTCCATTTAAGTTTCATTTAAGTTGGTCTGCGTCTTGTGTTGTATGTTGTCTTGATTGTTTTTGTGTATATTTATGTTGTGTTGTTATTTATTTATATTTGATAATTTTTTGGAAGAAATTTGTTACTTCAAGATTTGAAATTGAATGTTAAGGGTTTATTTGGAATAGATTAAAAGCATTTGCTTTATGTCAGATTTGTTTTTCATTTGTATATTGTTTCATTAATTAAGTAGGAGAGTTATTTTTCTTCAATTAATTGTGTCTTTTCCCTGAATTTCTCTCCTTATCATTTCAGGGACCCCTTGATGTGTATTTTTTCTATGGTACTTATCCCTCCTCCTCTTTCATGGATGAAAGAGGTCATGTCTGCTGACATCTTCAGAAAGTTCTCCTTAGTCCCTGGTCCTCTCCCTGGTCTTCCCGGCCAGCCGGGGCCCCTGAAATAGACGTGAGAACATTATGTAGTTGTTGTCCAATTCAGGGCAAGGTATATGAGTACAAGAAGCAATTGCTGACTGTATTCTCCTTTGATCTCACAAACCAATTCCAGATGACGTAGACCCCTAATGTATGTGTACTATTACTGTGATGTCCAGACATAACTCACACATTGACATCTGACACAAGTGTGGGGAATATACCCTTCTGTAGTGAAAAAGTCTGACCATTAGCAATATGGCAAATATCTAGGCCACATTCACAAAGGCCATAAAAGCTGAATGTGTGAAGATTAGACTAAAGTACACGTTTCCCTAAGTAAATTGTGCCAAGGGTTTCCTGTCCTTGCTGCCTAGTCATTGTCCCAAGTCAGTCTACAAGTGGAGTTGGGACACCGTCTGGATGGAGATACCTACTCCAAAGCATGTATCCATGATCACCCTGTCAAGTGCAGACTTATAGTCTCACACTATTGCATGCCATCTAATGTGTAGCATAGTGTGATTCCACATAAATGCTTGAGTGGGTGTAAATGTAAAACCAGGCCCTGGGTCTGACCTATGGCATGTGCCACATTTGGCATGTTAAGACTTCCTGTTGGTGCTCTACACCAGTTGGCACATGTGCAAAGTTGGCTCAGCTAGCTAAATGTTACATCAGACATACATGCCACTGTTATGAAGATGCGCATTTGCTTTCGTCCTAAAATGTTGGTATCATTTTGTGTGGGACAAGTATTTTAAAATTAACCTTTACTCCAAAATACATTAAATGATGCTTTACACTGATGAAAAACACACAAAAAGAATGCATGATGCGGCATCCGACACCAAAAATGGCTTGACCCTACACTAGATAGTGTCCGGACCATCCGTTTGCCAATGTAAACAGCATTGATAAGGTCCTTGGTTCACCAGTCATGGTGCTGGCATTGCATTATTCCATATAATTGCAAGAGTGATGGCTATTTGCCCTGTAGTGGTTAGTACACTACAAGTCCCAGGATGCACTCTGATTAGTGCTTCCAATGTGCTCCAACGGGTTATTGGCCTTATGACTGCCGCAGCAGTTGCTCAGAATGTGTACATGGTGACAGGCGATACATGTTGGTACATCTCAGTCACCACTCACATCACACTACCAGGTACAGTATGCAGCCCATGCACTTACCATGTCTCTGCTACTCCAGCTCCTCCAGCTGACCATGGATGGTCAGTCAGGCTATCCTCTAGACCCTCCTGTACAGTAGCATGAGGCGGGGCCAGTGCACTTGGAGCTGTGACAACTCGCCAATAGTTCTTGGACCCTCAGTCAGCTCCAACGTTTCAGGTCCTCCAGGTGCTCGTGGCATGTCCTGCACTGCACTGCAGCGCTTCACAATCTCCTCTGAGTCAGGCATGTGCAGCATTGCTCAGCGTGTCCTCTGGCCCCCCAATAAAGCTTAGGGTAATTGTCCAGCACCCCCCCAGCTAAAACGTCCAATTCACGTTCGCTGAAGGGAGTACCCTCTCATCAACTCTCTCAGCCATGTTGGGGGCAGTTAGGGCAAACAGAGCAGCAGGTTGGTAGATGATCCTGTCTGTAGGTGGGGATGACTCAGAGGGGCATATTTATACTGGATTCGCATATTTTTTTTTAACGCAAATCCGGCACAAACTTAACTCCATAGTTATATTGTGGCGCTAGATGTATCTAGCATCAAAATATTGGAGTGAAAGTCATTTTTTGCCTGTGGAAAACTACCTTCTGTCAGTGAGATGCAAGGTAGACGTTCCCAGGCAAAAAATGACTCAAAGGCCCTAGCGCCCTATTTGTCCTCCCATGCAAAAATCACTCACTGGAGGAGGAGGGCCTTAAATAATGGAGCTAAGCCTCCTTAGCACCACTATTTTACGCCTGGATCAGGACAGGTGTTAGGGGACCTGTGGGCCTTCTTCCATGGTCACAGACCATGGAAACAGCCCACAGGTGCCCTTTCCTGCCCTCAGGGATACCTCCACCCACCCGCACCCACATCTGGAGGAGACCTAAGGATGGAGGGGACCTATCCCAGGCAAGTCCAGGTAAGATTTTTGGATTTTTTTTCACAGTGCCATATGGCCCTAAGTTGGGCCCCCCCCACATGGCCCTGTGCCCAATGGCCATGCCCAGGGGACATAAGTCCTCTGGGCATGGCCATTGGGCTGGGGTGCATGACTCCTGTCTTTATTAAAACAGGAGTCATGTCCATGGGAGTTGTGCATTAAAAAATTAACGCTAGTCAGGCTAGAGTAATTTTTTTTTACTTTAACCTGACTAGTGGCATTCTTTCCTGCACAACCTCCAGTTCTCCCTACACCTTCCCTACCTGGTTAGTGTCATGTATTTTGATGCTAACTGGGCCATAGCGCCTTGTTGCAACATTCCTTAAATATGGCCCCCGGCTGCGTCCTGGAATGGTGCTAGTTAGCTCTATACTTTTTGACGCAAACCTGCACTAATTCAGATTTGCGTCAAAAAGTATAAATATGGGCCAGAATGACAACAAAATGGATGTCTGCAGCTTCCTGCCATGAACTTCCTGCCTTCATTTCATCTGTGTCATTTCCTGGACAAATACATTGGGTTCCGTCTCCAAATTCTACACCCTGAGTGTGGATCATCTGGAGCATACGCTATGCATTCCGAGAGTAGGATACACATGTAGAGTGCAGGATCTGCATGTGGGGCATAGGATTCATGTGTGGGGCATAGATTACGCAACCAGATCAGAATAAAAAGAAAAGACAAGTGTGACATCTGCAAATATATGTAACAAGGGTAGGAATACAAAGGGAGAAAGGGGAGGTTTTGTAGATACACTGTACACTACAACACTTCCTAGCACAGTTTGGCCCTTTGCGTTGCATTATGGTACATGTGGTCAACATATCTTGCTTACATCTAAGTAGACTGTACAGTATCACCAAAGTAGACACAGGTAATGATGTCAAACCCTGGACACACAGGCCATTATTCATACTTTTTTAGCGCTGCGTAATTTGTTTACGGTGAAAACTTCCAAAATATAATGGAATTTTGTACGTTTGCAGCATTTTGCGTGTCAAAATGATGCAAATGTGGCTCTAAATAAAGTATAAATATGGGCCTTAGTTCCAAGTACACCATGGTTAGTGGTATTATGCAGGATTGCTGCTTTGTAATTGGGGACACATACTGCAGTGCCAGTTCTGAACTAAAAGACAGTAATGAGACGTGCCCCCATCCCTCCAACCCCCCTGGCAAATGCACAATAACCCCCCCCTGGCCAGTCTGGCCACACACACATCCTACATACTAGTGCAGAGACCCCTCAGTCATTGCACTGAGGCTCAATCTCCACAATGAGACATCCAAGTGCAGGGGCCCATTGTGGCTCAGATCTTTGTTTTGGAATTTCATCCACCATTAATTGTGAACAGCACTGTGAAGCCCCTTCAATATTTGAAGGGGCTGACATCCATTTCATGTTAATTCAGAGTCAGCCTCACGTCCAAGCAGAATCCCCTGCCATCCTGCTGCACTGTTGAACCAACCTCACCCAACATTGTTGAAGGATCTGTTGATGAGGAATCCACAAAGTCAGTGATACTGAAATGGACATACACACTGAGACGGTGTTTGCTAGGTAGTCCCAGTATTATATGGGCCCAGTAAAACAGATACATGCTGCTATCCACATTGATGACTGAGGCATGATTGTAAATAGGACATACTTTCTCTGTCTGCACCATGACGGAACTTTCAAAAAGTGCACTGTGGGATGGAAAGTGAGACCCATAACAATGAACGCAGTGCCCCCAAGGCAACCACACACTCACACTGCCCTGAGTGCAGACCTGTCATACAGCAGCCACTCAATGTAGCACTGTGCAAATGTCATGCTGCATGCACATTTGAGGGGGAATTGGAGATGCTCTTGCAGGCAGGTGCAGTGGGTGACTCAACCCACCTACAAAGGTATGCCTGTTGGATCTGTAGGACCATCTGTCTCCCCTACAAGCTGGCTCCCACCAGGGTATGCACTACAGATGTGTCTTGGGGGTGCATAGAGGGGGAGCACATTCACAATGCATACCTAGGGCACTTTGTAGGGGACAGCCAATGGAGTTTATTCACTGCATGGTTGTGTGTTTTGTTACCTGCAATAGTCTGAGATGTACCATTGGAGCAGGGTCGGTGTTAGACTAACATAACCTGCACAGATAGTGGCAGCCACTGCAAGTCATATGTCTCACAAGGTGCCTGTTATTTTGACAAGAAACAATGACATGTCAACACTGGGCAACATGAGACCTGCATGTGTGATGCACTCTCCATCACACACAATACAAAATGGGTACACATTTAGAAAATAACCAGAAGGCGTTAGGCTGATTCATGAGGAATACTGTTTCTGCAAAATTTACCTGGTCCAATCATGATGTGTGGATCTGGGCCAGAAGATCATAATGTATTCAGGGTCTTGAAGTCTCAGTCATTCTATGGAGAAACAGGGGCAAAATGTCCAATCTCCATTATAAATCACCACAGGCCTTGGGTGGGACATCCCATGTGCATCTGCAAACATGTCAGCTATGAGCATGGACTATTTATATTTCAACACTGGTCCATTTGTTCCATGGTGCATCTATGTAGATATATGGCTACGCTGCCATTTGATTTGCCACTCATACACATACAAGGGGCCTCTGCCCCTGGAAGCAGAGGTCACACAGTTGTAGGTGAGTCACCTCATTTGGGGCAGGATCACTATACTGTGAAATATCATGACAGGAATTTCCCTTTGGCAACAGGTACTAACCCTCTGATATGGCATCTTTACCGCAACAGGTGAGGCCCTTTGTGAAGCAGACCCCTTTTTTTTATTCTGTCCAGGGAGAACTCACACACTCAGATCTCCAAAGTCAATGAAGCTCTAAGAGACGTTTGTGCGCTGTTCTCTAACATGTCCACATGATGTAATGCATGGCCAGTCCTTTGGGTGTTGCCAAGGAAGTTGTACACAAACATCATGTATGGCTTACAAAGTAGTCTCAAGATGGCATATGTGGACAGAGTGTTAATAGTCCACCATTCATCATCAATATCAGACTGCAAACCACATGAAGGCCATGACACAAGATGTTGCTCAAATTAAAAAAGTGTCAACCAGCTGGTCACGCATCTGAATACTCTGCCCTCCATTTTGTACAATGGCCTAGTTGCCCAGATTCAGACCTAGCTGACAGTCCTGGAGTATGTATAATCCACGATTTAATGCTATGTTGCATAAAACACAGCAGGCTACTATGATCTTGCACACAACTTGAGGTGAGTTCAGCAGCACCCCCTCGCCCAACAGTCGAGACATCTGAATCTTGATTTCAGGACCATAAACTGCGCTCAGTGATGACTCGTGTACATCTGTGTGTCCTATTGTACCTCTGCTGAGGTACAGTGGTTGCATGCTTGTATGGTGTGAGGAGATGCGGTTAGAGTGCATATGCAGCATCACCTGAGGAAGGAAACAATGTGATATTTGTAAATGTCCCTCATGCATCTGTACAGTACATGCTGTGAGAAATGGTACATACTGTGTTTGTTAGGGGAATGAATGTGGCATGAGATTAGTGTTGTCTAATGGTTGTGCACATGTACAAACACAATTATACATATCATGCTTGGTACTTACCCAGAAGCCACATGTTGCCAAATTCTCCCACTGTCATCTGGCGGGCAAGAGGTGACCAGCTGTCATGGGTACTTCCTGGGAACACTTCATGCACATCAATAAAGCTAACACTAGTATCACAGACACCCTGCATGTTGATGGAGTGCCAGCTGTGTCTGTTGCAGAAGATGTGTGCATTGTGGTGAGGTTGCTGCAGAGCCACATGAGTGCAATCATCTGCACCCCTCACACGTGGGAAGCTGGAAATGAGAGAGAAATCCCTAGCTACTCTCTGCCTATTGGCCAGTGTATGGGACATTCGTATGTTGTGATGGGATCTCCTATTGATGCAGTTCAGTACCTGATGCAGGCATCAGGACTGGCTTGCTTGGGAGATGTCGACAAGGTAATCAGACACCCTCTGGAATGATCGCAAAGAAATGGAGAGCTGCTCTGATACTGAGATAGCCTGGGATGGTGTGAGAGTAGCAGGTCACAGAGTCAAGCTCCTGCTCCCACTCACAAACCATTTCCAAGTTGGTATCAGGGGTAAAATTGTATCTGGCCATGACATCTTGGCTGGACACCCCAAAGAGGTTTATCCTTTGTCTGAAGATCCTCTCTACACTTCTCCTCCTCCTTCTCCTCAAATCATCCTGTCACACAGAAAGGGGCAAATCAACAAACACATTCAGCAACATGTTGAAAGGACTGAAGGGGTTTGTTTGTGGCACCTCTGCTTTTATGTGTGCATCAAGGTTGGGATTCGGTGTGTACTGATGGGTTTCTGCTGGAGCTGCATGGGGGGGTGGGAGGCCCTTACAGACATGTGTCAGTATGAATTTTTTGTCTCATCTGGCCCGAGTGCGGATGATCTGTCCCAAGTGCAAATGATCCGCCTGAGTGCAGATAATCCGCTCCGAGTGGAGATGATCCTCTCCAAGTGCGAATGATCCAACATGAGTGGGGATGATCCACCCCTAACGAGGACATAAAGATAAAGATACTTCTCCTTACCTTTGTGAATACTGAAAATCGTAAACTCACACTTAGATAAATATAACAATGCATATAGCTATACCTGCTAAATTACTATGGTTTTATTTGGGTAAAACATGAACATACCTGTAACCTTTGAATTTTTCAAATTTTATTTTAATACAATTTTCAATTTAGATTTTTAATACAACTACTGCCAAGCACAACCGTTGGGCTTGCACAACAGGGGCTGGTCATAGGGTCTGGTCTCCAGCCACTTCCTTTGGCCATACTTCCTTTGGCATGCACCAAACCCGATGCTGTGCATGGATTCAGCCGTGCCCAGTGTGTGTTTGGTGCATGAATGTTTTTTTTTTCATTGTGCTTCAAAACTGTGGATCCCTCACAAAGTTAGCTTATCTGCGGATCGCCCAAAAAATACAAATTGGGCAATTTTTGACCATCAGGGGCTCGGCCATATTTCAAAAGGGGGAAGGAGTGTACATGGCCCCCTCCCGGGCCACTTTTGTCCCCAGAAACAGCATCTGCTGAGGCCTGGCTGCTTTTCCAAAGGGGAGGGGCATGCAACCCCCCTCCTGAGGCTGATTTCAGCCCCAGGGACCCCATCCCCAGGGCCTGAACATATTTCAAAAGAGGGAGGGAGCTGCACAATCTCTATCCCTGGGCTGATTTTAGCCCTGGGTACTCTGTCCCCCCCAGAGCTGAACCACATCTGCAAAGGAGAGGGGGCTGTGTGGCCTCCCTCCCTGAGCCATTAATGGGTCTGGGGACCCTATTCCCCCAGGGCCGGCTCAGGCTATGTTCCAGGGTGCCCAGCCCTGGGACATAGTAGTTTCCCTGCCCGCACCAGCATAGCAAAGACCACCTCTGTTTGCTCTGTCATGGTGGGAGAAATTTAAATCTCCTGCCAAGCTGGAGCAAACATGAAGTCCTCTCCCAGCAGGCGGTAGCATGAAAAATGCTCCTGCCCAGTGGGAGCAGACTTCAGATCTGTTTTCCTGCCCACAGTGATGCAGGCAGGGAAACAGTTCTAAAGATTCCTCCTACCTGTAGGGATCAGCATGTTTTAGCTGCACCCTGCAGGCAGGAGCAGTGCCACCTACCACTGGATGTGGGGTGCTATCTGGTTCGGTGGTGGCCTTGGGGCTTCCCCATGGCCCCCAGCCCATATATGCTAAGAGGGGCCTTGTGGCCTCCTCTCTGGACCAATTTCAGCCCTGGGGACCTAATGCCCCTGTGCCCGGCAAACAAACGGTGAATGCCCTTGTGCCCACTGTAGGAAAGTACCATCTTGCCTGGCATGTTACCCCCATATTTCACTGTATATATGTTGTTTTAGTTGTATGTGTCACTGGGACCCTGCCAGCCAGGGCCCCAGTGCTCATAAGTGTGCCCTGTATGTGTTCCCTGTGTGATGACTAACTGTCTCACTGAGGCTCTGCTAACCAGAACCTCAGTGGTTATGCTCTCTCTTTGCTTTCCAAATTATCACTAACAGGCTAGTGACCAATTTCACCAATTCACATTGGCATACTGGAACACCCTTATAATTCCCTAGTATATCGTACTGAGGTACCCAGGGTATTGGGGTTCCAGAAGATCCCTATGGGCTGCAGCATTTCTTTTGCCACCCATAGGGAGCTCTGACAATTCTTACACAGGCCTGCCACTGCAGCCTGAGTGAAATAACGTCCACGTTATTTCACAGCCATTTACCACTGCACTTAAGTAATTTATAAGTCACCTATATGTCTAACCTTTACCTGGTAATGGTTGGGTGCTAAGTTACTTAGTGTGTGGGCACCCTGGTACTAGCCAAGGTGCCCCCACATTGTTCAGGGCAAATTCCCCGGACTTTGTGAGTGCGGGGACACCATTACACATGTGCACTGTACATAGGTCACTACCTATGTACAGCGTCACAATGGTAACTCCGAACATGGCCATGTAACATGTCTAAGATCATGGAATTGTCACCCCAATGCCATACTGGCATTGGGGAGACAATTCCATGATCCCCCGAGTCTCTAGCACAGACCCGGGTACTGCCAAACTACCTTTCCCGGGGTTTCACTGCAGCTGCTGCTGCTGCCAACCCCTCAGACAGGTTTCTGCCCTCCTGGGGTCCAGCCAGGCTTGGCCCAGGAAGGCAGAACAAAGGACTTCCTCAGAGAGAGGGTGTTACACCCTCTCCCTTTGGAAAAAGGTGTCCGGGCTGGGGAGGAGTAGCCTCCCCTAGCCTCTGGAAATGCTTTGATGGGCACAGATGGTGCCCATCTCTGCATAAGCCAGTCTACACCGGTTCAGGGATCTCCCAGCCCTACTCTGGTGCGAAACTGGACAAAGGAAAGGGGACTGACCACTCCCCTGGCCTGCACCTCCCAGGGGATGTGCCCAGAGCTCCTCCGGTGTGCTCCAGACCTCTGCCATCTTGGAAACAGAGGTGCTGCTGGCACACTGGACTGCTCTGAGTGGCCAGTGCCAGCAGGTGACATCAGAGACTCCTTCTGATAGGCTCTTACCTGTGTTGCTAGCCTATCCTCCTTCCTAAGTAGCCAAACCTCCTTTTCAGGCTATTTAGGGTCTCTGCTTTGGGGAATTCTTTAGATAACGAATGCAAGAGCTCATCAGAGTTCCTCTGCATCTCTCTCTTCACATTCTGCCAAGGAATCGACCGCTGACTGCTCTGGACGCCTGCAAAACCTCAACAAAGTAGCAAAGACGACTACTGCAACCTTGTATCGCTGATCCGGCCACCTTCTCGACTGTTTTCCTGGTGGTGCATGCTGTGGGGGTAGTCTGCCTCCTCTCTGCACTAGAAGCTCTGAAGAAATCTCCTGTGGGTCGACGGTATCTTCCCCCTGCAACCGCAGGCACCAAAAGACTGCATCAACGGTCCTCTGGGTCCCCTCTCAGCACGACGAGCGTGGTCCCTGGAACTCAGCAACTCTGTCCAAGTGACTCCCACAGTCCAGTGACTCTTCAGTCCAAGTTTGGTGGAGGTAAGTCCTTGCCTCACCACGCTAGACTGCATTGCTGGGTACCACATGATTTGCAGCTGCTCCGGCTCCTGTGCACTCTTCCAGGATTTCTTTCGTGCACAACCAAGCCTGGGTCCCCGACACTCTAACCTGCAGTGCACAACCTCCTGAGTTGTCCTCCTGCATTGTGGGATCTTCTTTTGTGACTTCGGGTGAGCTCCAGTTCACTCCGCTTCATAGTGCCTGTTCCGGCACTTCTGCGGGTGCTGCCTGCTTCTGTGAGGGCTCCCTGTCTTGCTAGGCGCCCCCTCTGTCTCCTGATGCAATTGGCGACATCCTGGTCCCTCCTGGGCCACAGCAGCATCCAAAAACCCTAAAAGCAACCCTTGCAGCTAGCAAGGCTTGTTTGCAGTCTTTCTGCGTGAGAACACCTCTGCAAGCTTCTTCACGACGTGGGACATCCATCCTCCAAAGGGGAAGTTCCTAGTCCTCTTCGTTCTTGCAGAATCCACAGCTTCTACCATCTTGTGGCAGCTTCTTTGCACCCTCAGCTGGCATTTCCTGGGCATCTGCCCAATCTCGACTCTGTCACGACACTTGGACTTGGTCCCCTTGTTCCACAGGTACTCTCGTCCAGAAATCCACCTTTGTTGCATTGCTGGTGTTGGTCTTCCTTGCAGAATTCCCCTATCACGACTTCTGTGCTCTCTGGGGAACTTAGGTGCACTTAACACCTACTTTTCAAGGTCTTGGGGTGGGCTATTTTTCTAACCCTCACTGTTTTCTTACATTCCCAGCGACCCTCTACAAGCTCACATAGGTTTGGGGTCCATTCGTGGTTCGCATTCCACTTTTGGAGTATATGGTTTGTGTTGCCCCTATACCTATGTGCTCTCATTGCAATCTATTGTGACTGTACATTGCTTGCATTGCTTTCTAGTGCTATTACTGCATATTTTTTTGGTATTGTGTACATATATCTTGTGTATATTTGCTATCCTCATACTGAGGGTATTCACTGAGATACTTTTGGCATATTGTCATAAAAATAAAGTACCTTTATTTTTAGTATATCTGTGTATTGTGTTTTCTTATGATATTGTGCATATGACACCAGTGGTATAGTAGGAGCTTTGCATGTCTCCTAGTTCAGCCTAAGCTGCTCTGCTAAGCTACCTTTTCTATCAGCCTAAGCTGCTAGAACTCCTCTTCTACACTAATAAGGGATACCCGGACCTGGTGCAGAATGTAAGTACCCCTTGGTACCCACTACAAACCAGGCCAGCCTCCTACATTGGTCGTGCAGCGGTGGGATAAGTACTTGCAAATACTTACCACTTTGTCATATTGTACTTTTCATAATATATATACAAAACAAGTTCAGTGTATGTACACCTAACCAAAAAGTTTTGCTTTTCTTCTCTTACTCTATTGCTAAGTGCTGAAAAGTACCTCTAAACTTTCAAAAGGTTTCCTAAAAAGTTGAAAAAGTTTTTTTTCTGTTTCCTTAAAAAGTTCTGAAACTTTTTCTTTCTTTTTCTGTCCCTTAAACTCTTTTCTATCATGTTTGGTACAGGTCTTACTCTTGATCTGGCCAGCACAGCTTATGACCACCTTAATTGGAAAGGTGTAAGGAGTCTCTGCATTGATAGAGGTTTAGTGGTAGGGAAGAATCCCTCTAGAGAATTGTTAGTTACATGAAAATGATAAGGCCTTAGCTGGCACTTCTGTTGAGAAGTTAGCAGATGGTTCACATTCTGACTCTGGGGCAGCCCCAGCAAGAATGTTAGATGGTATTCTTTCCAACCTGCCCCTTAGCAGACACCTCTAGCATAGCTGGTACTGATGTGAGCTCTCATCACAGTAGGGATGTCATTCCTTTAGGCCAGGTTGTTAGGGTGCCAACTGTTAGGGACAGGTCTCCCTCTGTTCATTCACACCATTCTTCTGTGTCAAAGCATGCCCAAACCACCCACCCTGATGACAGAATGTTAGAAAGGGAACTCAATAGATTGAGAGTGGAAGAGTCCAGACTGAAGCTTAAACAGCAACAGCTGGCTCTAGACAGGGAAACTTTAGACTTAGAAAAAGAAAGGCAGAGGTTGGGGTTAGGCCCCCATGGTGGCAGCAGCAGTATTACAGATAGTAATCCTGTGAAAGAGCATGATTCTAGGAATCTGCATAAGATAGTTCCCCCTTACAAGGAGGGGGATGACATTAACAAGTGGTTTGGTGCACTTGAGAGGGCCTGTGTTGTACAGGGGGGTCCCTCAAAGGCAGTGGGCTGCTATCCTATGGCTATCTTTCAGTGGAAAGGGTCGGGATAGGCTCCTTACTGTGAAGGAAAGTGATGCCAATAATTTTACAGTTTTAAAGAATGCACTCCTGGATGGTTATGGCTTAACCACTGAACAATACAGGATTAAGTTCAGAGAAACCAAAAAGGAGTCTTCACAAGACTGGGTAGACTTTGTTGACCATTCAGAGAAGGCCTTGGAGGGGTGGTTACATGGCAGTAAAGTTTCTGACTATGAAAGCCTGTATAACTTGATCCTGAGAGAGCATATTCTTAATAACTGTGTGTCTGATTTGTTACACCAATATCTAGTGGACTCAGATCTGACCTCTCCCCAAGAATTGGGAAAGAAGGCAGACAAATGGGTCAGAACAAGAGTGAACAGAAAAGTTCATACAGGGGGTGACAAGGATGGCAAGAAGAAGGATGGTAAGTCTTCAGACAAGGGTGGGACAAAACTAAAAATGAGACTTCATCAGGCCCACAAAAACACTCTGGTGGGGGTGGTGGGTCCAAATCCTCTTCTAATCAAGTAAAGAAACCACAGTGCTATTTATGTAAAGTAAAAGGCCATTGGACAACTGATGCCAGTTGTCCAAAGAAAAGCACCAAGCCTCCCACTACCACAACCCCTACTGCTACACCTAGTGCCCCTAGTAATAGCAGTGGTGGTGGGAGAAAACCTACTAATAGCCAATCCAAGGGAGTAGCTGGGCTCACTTTTGGTAATTTAGTTGGGGTTGGTCTTGTTAGGGAGACCACAGAGGCTGTGTTAGTCTCTGAAGGTGCCATTGATTTGGCCCCCTTGGTTGCTTGTCCCCTTAATATGGATAAGTACAAGCAACTTCCCCTAATAAATGGTGTTGAGGTTCAGGCCTACAGGGACACAGGTGCCAGTGTTACCATGGTAATAGAGAAACTGGTCCACCCTGAACAACACCTACTTGGTCACCAGTACCAAGTGACTGATGCTCATAACAACACTCTTAGCCACCCCATGGCTGTTGTGAATCTCAACTGGGGGGGGGGTTTACTGGTCCAAAGAAAGTTGTGGTTGCCTCAGATTTACCTGTAGACTGTCTACTAGGGAACGATTTAGAGACATCAGCTTGGGCAGAAGTGGAGTTGGAGGCTCATGCAGCAATGCGGGGCATTCCTGAGCATATTTTTGCTTTGACAAGGGCTCAGGCCAAAAAGCAAAAAGGACAGGGTGGCTTGGATCCTGGAACAATGGACCAAGTGCTCCCTAAAGCTAGGGTTAGTAAAGGTAAATCACTACCTACTATCCCTCCCTCTACAGCTGATTCAACTTCTGAAGAAGAAGAGTTTCCCCCCTGTGCAGAACCTTCACCAGAGGAGCTGGAAGCAGACACTGCTGGGTGGAGGGGGCCTGCCAGGGAGGAGCTGAGTGTAGCACAGCAGACCTGTCCCACACTAGAGGGTCTAAGACAGCAAGCTGTCAAACAGCAAAATGGGGATGTCGGTGACTCTCACAGAGTTTACTGGGAGGACAACCTCTTATATACAGAGGCAAGGGATCCAAAACCTGGAGCTGCCAGGGGATTGGTTATTCCCCTGCAATACAGAGAGTTCCTCCTAACTCTAGCCCATGACATTCCCTTGGCTGGACATTTAGGGCAGATGAAAACATGGGATAGGCTTGTCCCCCTGTTTCATTGGCCTAGAATGTCAGAGGACACAAAATAATTTTGTAAGTCCTGTGTCACCTGTCAAGACAGTGGCAAAACAGGTGGCACCCCAAAGGCTCCCCTTATTTCACTGCCTGTGGTTGGGGTTCCCTTTGAAAGGGTGAGGGTTGACATAGTTGGCCCCCTTGACCCTCCTACTGCATCAGGCAATAGGTTTATCTTGGTGGTAGTGGACCATGCCACAAGATATCCTGGAGCAATTCCTCTAAGGACCACTACAGCACCTGCAGTGGCAAAGGCCCTCCTGGGAATCTTTTCCAGGGTGGGTTTCCCAAAAGAGGTGGTATCAGACAGGGGTAGCAACTTTATGTCTGCATACTTGAAGGCCATGTGGAAGGAATGTGGTGTAACATACAAATTCACCACACCTTATCATCCACAAACAAATGGACTGGTTGAGAGATTTAACAAAACTCTCAAAGGAATCATAATGGGACTCCCTGAAAAACTCAGGAGGAGATGGGATGTCCTGTTACTTTGCCTCCTTTTTGCTTACAGGGAGGTACCCCAGAAAGGAGTGAGCTTCAGCCCCTTTGAACTCCTATTTGGGCACCCTGTAAGAGGTCCTCTAACACTTGTAAAGGAGGGTTGGGAACAACCTTTAAAAGCTCCTAAGCAAGACATAGTGGATTATGTACTTGGCCTAAGATCCAGAATGGCTGAGTATATGAAAAAGGCTAGTAAAAACCTTCAGGCCAGCCAAGAGCTCCAAAAGCATTGGCATGACCAGAAGGCTGTTCTGATTCAGTACCAACCAGGGCAGAAAGTGTGGGTCTTGGAGCCTGTGGCCCCAAGAGCACGCCAAGACAAATGGAGTGTTCCCCACATTATTGTTGAGAAAAAGGGAGAAGTCACCTACTTGGTTGACTTGGGCACTGCCAGGAGTCCCCTTAGGGTACTCCATGTCAATCGCCTAAAACCCTACTATGACAGGGCTGATCTCACCCTGCTCATGGCAACTGATGAAGGACAGGAAGAAGAGAGTGACCCTCTCCCTGATCTCTTCTCTTCCACATAACAAGATGCTCTAGTGGAAGGTGACGTTTTGGCAGATTGTCTTACTGCTGAGCAGAAAGACCACTGCATAAATCCCCTGGGTCAGTTTTCTGAACTCTTTTCTACTGTGCCAGGTCCCACTTCTTGGTGTGAGCACACTATAGATACTGGAGACAGCTTGCCTGTCAAAAGTAAGATCTATAGGCAGCCTGACCATGTCAGGGACTGCATAAAACAAGAAGTTCAGAAAATGCTTGAACTGGGAGTGGTTGAGCACTCTGAAAGTCCATGGGCCTCTCCTGTGGTACTTGTACCAAAACCTCATTCCAAAGATGGGAAAAGGGAAATTAGATTTTGTGTGGATTACAGAGGTCTCAACCAGGTAACTAAAACTGATGCTCACCCTATACCCAGGGCAGATGAGCTAATAGATACACTGGCATCTGCCAAGTATCTAAGCACCTTTGATTTGACTGCAGGGTATTGGCAGATCAAGTTATCAGAGGATGCTAAAGCAAAAACTGAATTTTCGACTATTGGAGGGCACTACCAGTTCACAGTAATGCCCTTTGGTCTGATAAATGTACCTGCCACTTTTCAGAGGTTGGTGAATACAGTCCTGCAAGGGTTGGAGGCTTTTAGTGCAACATATCTAGATGATATAGCTGTCTTTAGCTCCACCTGGGATGATCACCTGGTCCACCTATGGAAAGTTTTGGAGGCCCTGCAAAAGGCAGGCCTCACTATCAAGGCTTCAAAGTGCCAGATAGGGCAGGGGAAAGTGGTTTATCTGGGACACCTTGTAGGTGGGGAATATATTGCTCCACTTCAGGGGAAAATCCAAACTATCATAGATTGGGTTCCCCCTACCACTCAGACCCAGGTGAGAGTCTTCTTAGGCCTCACTGGGTACTACAGGAGGTTCATAAAGAACTATGGCTCCATAGCAGCTCCTCTTAATGACCTCACTTCTAAGAAAATGCCTATAAAGGTATTATGGACAGCTAGCTGTCAGAAAGCTTTTGAGGAGCTGAAACAGGCCATGTGCTCTGCACCTGTCCTAAAAAGCCCATTTTACTCCAAAAAATTCATTGTTCAAACTGATGCATCTGAATTAGGGGTAGGGGCAGTCTTATCACAACTCAATTCTGATGGCCAGGATCAACCTGTTGCTTTTATCAGTAGGAGGTTGACCCCTAGAGAAAAGCATTGGTCAGCCATAGAGAGGGAGGCCTTTGCTGTGGTCCGGGCACTGAAGAAGTTGAGGCCATACCTGTTTGGCACTCACTTCATTGTTCAGACAGACCACAAACCTCTACTTTGGCTAAAACAAATGAAAGGTGAAAACCCTAAATTGTTGAGGTGGTCCATATCTCTACAGGGAATGGACTATACAGTGGAACATAGATCTGGGAGTACCCACTCCAATGCAGATTGACTCTCCAGATATTTCCACTTAGACAATGAAGACTCATCAGGTCATGGCTAGTCTTATTGTCCTTCGTTTGGGGGGGGGGGGGTTGTGTAGGAAAGTACCATCTTGCCTGGCATGTTACCCCCATATTTCACTGTATATATGTTGTTTTAGTTGTATGTGTCACTGGGACCCTGCCAGCCAGGGCCCCAGTGCTCATAAGTGTTCCCTGTATGTGTTCCCTGTGTGATGACTAACTGTCTCACTGAGGCTCTGTTAACCAGAACCTCAGTGGTAATGCTCTCTCTTTGCTTTCCAAATTGTCACTAACAGGCTAGTGACCAATTTCACCAATTCACATTAGCATACTGGAACACCCTTATAATTCCCTAGTATATGGTACTGAGGTACCCAGGGTATTGGGGTTCCAGGAGATCCCTATGGGCTGCAACATTTCTTTTGCCACCCATAGGGAGCTCTGACAATTCTTACACAGGCCTGCCACTGCAGCCTGAGTGAAATAACGTCCAAGTTATTTCACAGCCATTTACCACTGCACTTAAGTAACTTATAAGTCACCTATATGTCTAACCTTTACCTGGTAAAGGTTGGGTGCTAAGTTACTTAGTGTGTGGGCACCCTGGCACTAGCCAAGGTGCCCCCACATTGTTCAGGACAAATTCCCCGGACTTTGTGAGTGTGGGGACACCATTACACGCGTGCACTGTACATAGGTCACTACCTATGTACAGCGTCACAATGGTAAATCCGAACATGGCCATGTAACATGTCTAAGATCATGGAATTGTCACCCCAATGCCATTCTGGCATTGGGGAGACAATTCCATGATCCCCCGAGTCTCTAGCACAGACCCGGGTACTGCCAAACTACTTTTCCTGGGGTTTCACTGCAGCTGCTGCTGCTGCCAACCCCTCAGACAGGTTTCTGCCCTCCTGGTGTCCAGCCAGGCTTGGCCCAGGAAGGCAGAACAAAGGACTTCCTCAGAGAGAGGGTGTTGCACCCTCTCCCTTTGGAAAAAGGTGTCAGGGCTGGGGAGGAGTAGCCTCCCCCAGCCTCTGGAAATGCTTTGCTTTGTTAAGCACAGATGGTGCCCATCTCTGCATAAGCCAGTCTACACCGGTTCAGGGATCCCCCAGCCCTGCTCTGGCGCGAAACTGGACAAAGGAAAGGGGAGTGACCACTCCCCTGACCTGCACCTCCCAGGTGAGGTGCCCAGAGCTCCTCCAGTGTGCTCCAGACCTCTGCCATCTTGGAAACAGAGGTGCTGCTGGCACACTGGACTGCTCTGAGTGGCCAGTGCCAGCAGGTGACGTCAGAGACTCCTTCTGATAGGCTCTTACTGGTATTGTGTACATATATCTCTGTGTTGCTAGCCTATCCTCCTTCCTAAGTAGCCAAACCTCCTTTTCTGGCTATTTAGGGTCTCTGCTTTGGGGAATTCTTTAGATAACGAATGCAAGAGCTCATCAGAGTTCCTCTGCATCTCTCTCTTCACCTTCTGCCAAGGAATCGACCGCTGACTGCTCTGGACGCCTGCAAAACCGCAACAAAGTAGCAAAGACGACTACTGCAACCTTGTATCGCTGATCCGGCCACCTTCTCGACTGTTTTCCTGGTGGTGCATGCTGTGGGGGTAGTCTGCCTCCTCTCTGCACTAGAAGCTCCGAAGAAATCTCCTGCGGGTCGATGGAATCTTCCCCCACCAAAAGACTGCATTACCGGTCCTCTGGGTCCCCTCTCAGCACGACGAGCGTGGTCCCTGGAACTCAGCAACTCTGTCCAAGTGACTCCCACAGTCCAGTGACTCTTCAGTACAAGTTTGGTGGAGGTAAGTCCTTGCCTCACCACACTAGACTGCATTTCTGGGTTCCACGTGATTTGCAGCTGCTCCGGCTCCTGTGCACTCTTCCAGGATTCCCTTTGTGCACAGCCAAGCCTGGGTCCCCAACACTCTAACCTGCAGTGCACAACCTCCTGAGTTATCCTCCGGCGTCGTGGGATCTTCTTTTGTGACTTCAGGTGAGCTCCGGTTCACTCCTCTTTGTAGTGCCTGTTCTGGCACTTCTGTGGGTGCTGCCTGCTTCTGTGAGGGCTCCCTGTCTTGCTGGGCACCCCCTCTATCTCCTGAGTTATCCTCCGGCTTCGTGGGACCCTCTTGTGCAACTTCGGATGAGCTCCGGTTCACTTCACTTCGTAGTGCCTGTTCTGGCACTTCTGCGGGTGCTGCTTGCTTCTGAGTGGGCTCCTCCTCTTGCTGGGCGCCCCCTCTGTCTCCTCACGCAGTTGGCGACATCCTGGTCCCTCCTGGGCCACAGCAGCATCCAAAAACCCTAACCGCGACCCTTGCAGCTAGCAAGGCTTTTTTGCAGTCTTTCTGCGTGGGAACACCTCTGCAAGCTTCTTCACGACGTGGGACATCCATCCTCCAAAGGGGAAGTTCTTAGTCCTCTTCGTTCTTGCAGAATCCACAGCTTCTACCATCCAGTGGCAGCTTCTTTGCACCCTCAGCTGGCATTTCCTGGGCATCTGCCCAATCTCGACTTTGTCACGACACTTGGACTTGGTCCCCTTGTTCCACAGGTACTCTCGTCCAGAAATCCATGTTTGTTGCATTGCTGGTGTTGGTCTTCCTTGCAGAATTCCCCTATCACGACTTCTGTGCTCTCTGGGGAACTTAGGTGCCCTTTACGCCTACTTTTCAGGGTCTTGGGGTGGGCTATTTTTCTAACCCTCACTGTTTTCTTACAGTCCCAGCGACCCTCTACAAGCTCACATAGGTTTGTGGTCCATTCGTGGTTCGCATTCCACTTTTGGAGTATATGGTTTGTGTTGCCCCTATACCTATGTGCTCTCATTGCAATCTATTGTGACTGTACATTGCTTGCATTGCTTTCTATTGCTATTACTGCATATTTTTTTGGTATTGTGTACATATATCTTGTGTATATTTGCTATCCTCATACTGAGGGTATTCACAGATACTTTTGGCATTGTCATAAAAATAAAGTACCTTTATTTTTAGTATATCTGTGTATTGTGTTTTCTTATGATATTGTGCATATGACACCAGTGGTATAGTAGGAGCTTTGCATGTCTCCTAGTTCAGCCTAAGCTGCTCTGCTAAGCTACCTTTTCTATCAGCCTAAGCTGCTAGAACACCTCTTCTACACTAATAAGGGGACCTGGTGCAAAGTGTAAGTACCCCTTGGTACCCACTACAAACCAGGCCAGCCTCCTACACCCACCCAGGGTAACCATCTTTTGTTGGCTGGGGCATGGGGTCCCCAGGTCAAAAACTGGCCCAGGGAGGAGGCCACATGACTCCCCTTTGCATATATGGGCAGACCCTTGGGTATGGGGTCCCTAGGGCTGAAATTGACCCAGGTAGGGATGCCATGTGTCCCCCTCCCCTTCACACATATATGTGCCCTAGGAGATCAGGTCACCAGGACAGAAATCGGCCAGGGGAGGAAGACTGTGTGCCCCTCCTGCTTAAATATGGTGCCACGCCCTAGAGAATGGGGTACCTGGGGACAAAAGTGTCCTGGGGAGTGGGGCTGCATGCATCCTCCCCCCAAAAAATGCACCATACCCTGGGGAGTGGGGACACTAGGGCCAAAAGCATGCTTGGGAGGGATAATATATATCTCCCTCCCCTTAAAAAATGCACTGGACCCCAGCTAATCGAGTCTGTAGTGCCCAGTTTGGCACAGAGAATGGGGCTGTGTGTCACCCTCACCTTAAATTGAATTAGTGTCCCTAGGGCATGGGGTCCGCAGGGCCTTAGAAGGCTTTGGGGATGACTGTGCAGCCCTCTCCTCTTTGAAAAAACTACCTCGGTCCCCAGGGCCGGGCCCTGTGGCTAACCCCCTGCTGCATGCATGAAAAACAACAAAAAGCAATTGTTGCCTCAATCCTATTTATAATGGGAATATCTCCTGCAATCTATTTATAATAATAAATCTCAATCAATCAATCAAACAATCAGCATATTTATAAAGCGCACTACATACCCGTTAGGGTTTCAAGGCGCTGAGAGGGGGGGTGGGGTGGTAGCTGCTACTGGTCAAAGAGCCAGGTCTTGAGGAGTCTTCTGAAGGAACATTCACAACAATAGGAGGCGAGAATACATTGAAACAACTTTATATTTATTTTCCCATAATATGCAAAATATTCAAATCCTTCTCATTTATATAAGTATTGTCCATTTAACGCAAAGTTCATTAACAAATAATATACATATCGTCTGGTTCACAGACGTCACTCACTCTAAAACATTCCAAGATTCAAACACACAAGCTCGCTCCTACCACATGTATCTGCACAAAAATATATCATACAAAACACTATATATATATAAAAAAGCTGCACAAAAGAAGCAGGTACTATGAGGTCACTCCTCTTAACAAAGAACAAATACAATTAATCAAACTGTCCACTGTAGATGCATTTTTATGACTTTAATTAATGTTAGTACATCTTGGTATTACTCAAGTGTCTTTCTCAAAGAAAGTAATCATGTAGTGTCATTGTATTCAGATCTTATCTTGACTCGTTTCAGGAAATGCAAATTATAGTATGTTCTAGACAGATTGTGATCCTTTAGATGCCATGTTATGTGCCCATGCGTGTTTCGTGGGGACCGAGCTGTGGGAGTCACCTTCTACAGTGTGCAAAGATGTGTTGTAAAAAAAAATATCTGAGAAAGCTGTAAGAACTAATCGATTGAATAAAAATAAAAACAACATAATAATCAATTAAAAACGCAAAGCAGAAATCAAAATACACAAATTGCTTTATAATGCTTCAATATAAAATTTGCCAAAAACCATAAAGCACCCAATGCAGTCGAGTACGTGTATTTAGTATTGAAAGAATAGAAGAAAGGTACCACCTTGGAACGAATATCTGCACCGTGACCAACAACCATGTCAAATTCACATAAAAAACCATCACCAGTGTAAGACAGGAACTGATAAAATAGTTAACAACCAAAGTCGGTAGCCACAGGATAAAATCTCCCCAGAGGCTAATCTAAATCAATAAGAGTACCATTTTGTGTTACAAATAAGTAGTCCTTATCACCTGAACACCAAGGTGCATCCAACACCAGGCCAGATGGATAAACCTACCCTCTACTTGAAATCATGTAGAGTCGGAGTTCTTTATAATCTTGGTGACCTCTCCATCACTCATTGCTTAAACCAGATGACATGCTGAAGTCACTTTCAAGAATATTGGAAAGAATGCCCCAACTCCTACAGCCATCAAGGCAAACAAGCATCTGCAATGCAATGAGTTAGAGCTATAAGTGTTGTAAATTCCTAACCAGACTTTTCTTGCCACTTAAATTGAAAATGAAAGGTAAAACAGGTGACATAAGTAAGCCGATTGAAAGTGCCATGGCCACCATGAGTGTGAGCGCGAAGGAGAGACACAAAAAGAAAAAGAAGTTTGCTCGCAGTCCAACATATTGGCAAGCATGCAATTACCCATGTAACAGGCTCGTCCTCAAGGCAGCAACAAAACAGCCCCAAGGAGATACAAACGTAAAGCATTTACAAATGATAACAAAGGGTTTTTGAAAGGCAAGCTCATGAACGAGTGACAGTGATAGGTGTGAGTTGGGTGTGGTTTAAAGCCCCGGTAGATTACAACACGTCAGAAAAGCAGCGCTTGTGCGCTGCTATGCTTGACCTAAAAAGGGGGTGACTTCATGTAATAATTCTGGTCCTACATAAATGCACATAGAAACATTCCTACTACCTGGGAGCATAGACGCAAGACACTAATAGCGTATAATTCATAATCTAACACAAAAAGCAAAAAGTACAATGCTAAAAATGTTAACTGACTAGAATGATAGATTCCAGATAACAACCTGTTGTGGTAGCTACTCGTACTATTTCTAAATTTATGTTTTACTCGAAACCTATATTTTATCCCAAGTGAGAGCTTATGAAAGCACTAGTCATGCTCAGGTCTCAGGAAACCAACTGGTCCCCACACAGATTCTAGGCTAATAATAAGTGACATTACATGTTTGGATATGACCTGTAGGCTGCAGAGAAGAACCCATGTAAGTGCACTATTCAGACATTATCAATAGAAAAATAGGGCTACGTGATCACCTGGGGGATAACCCTAGAAACTAGACAATAATGTCGCCTTCTAAAAGGGTATACTTATAAAACATTCAGCATCCATCACTGTTCTCGCTTACTCAAAGGACTCATCTCCTACTTTGAAGATGGAAAACTTCAAACGAATTAGCCAAAAAAACTGTCCCAGCCATCCACCGAGATCAGAAACGGGAGACTGCAATAGAAGGGTCAGATTTAAATGTAAATCAGTCACATGATCACGTCTCAGAAGGCGGAGAACAGAATGTAAGCTTGAAATAGGGAAAACTCAAGCGTCATGTTGGAAGCGTGATTAAGTAACTATCCACACAGGGACCTGTCCTACAACAATGTAACAAACACACTATAACACTTACTTATTAAGACAAATTTAAAGGGGGCAAGCAAGAAATATAAGAGTGTAGATGTGGACGATCCTAAATAAAGTAATCCACATTGATGTAGTCGATCTCGGAAGGTTAGCTATGAATAAGACCTTGAGGTAATCACAAGATCACATCTCATAGACTAATAGGGAAATGACAAGCTACGATGAGGTAGTGAACTGGCTGCCCTATTGAAGTGAAGATATCATGAGGAAAAGTGTCTTGAATAGAGAGGTAGGTTATCTACTAGCGACATGTTTACAGACCAGAACGCCTATTGCCAGAATGGAAAAGCAAGAACTCTCATTGATTAAGGACAGGCTCTCCCAGGATATACCAAATACTGCACTTAAAAACTATAAATGCTACAAAGGCAAAGTGCAAGAGATCAAGATATACATCTCAATCTTAGAGGTGAACCAAGTACATATATCAACAGATTACTGCTAACAAGGACTCTACAAAAAATAAAGAAATATGGACACAGAGGCCCTCATTACAACCCTGGTGGTTGGTCATAAAGCGGCAGTAATACAGCCAACAGGCTGGCGTTAAAAAAAATCAAATTATGACCACGGCGGCAACCGCTCAGACAGGCAGCCACTTTACACACCGACCGCCATGGCGGTAGCATCAAGCACCACGGCAGTAACCGCCAGCAGCCAGGCGGAAGACAATGTACCGCCCACACTACTGCGACAGGCCTATCCGCCACCTTTTCCGGGGTGGTACCAACCACATCAAAAGCACAGCGGAAAAAGAACACAGAAGTCAAAGGACTCATCACTGGAAACTCAGGGAACAACCACGACGCCATGGAGACCGAGTTGCACATATTTCCCATGCTCGTCTACCTTTTCCTGCATTACGTACACCAACGCCGGTGAAGACGACCATGGTGAGTACTGCCGCCTAGCACATAAGGGAGGGGGAAGGAAAAAGGAAGTGACACACACACGCAACATGCAACACCCCCATCGCCAACACCAAACACACAACCAGATGCAGTAACATTACATATCCACCCCTTTACCCCTCAGGAATAATGCAAGGACAAAATGACTTGAAGAAAGTGAGTGTAATACGATAAAATAACATTAATAAGTGCATCAAAATACAAACGTATATACATATTTACAAATGTAGGGACACCGCCCAGTCCTCAATGTCCATGGGCCACAGGGCCACATCACACAGGCCAAAGCCCCACCTCACTCCTGCAACAACACGGAGAGAACACTGCAGGGGGCATCAGCTCGAAAATACACAGGCACCTCAGGGGGACAGGAAATAGGGGGACACCTCAGCCGGCAAATGGTACAACACCACTGGTCCTGGAGGGGGCTACGTGCCCTGTGCGATGTCCTGAGGAGTGCAAGGCCACAGTCTCTCAAGTGGGTGGTTTGCCCACTGCTTGGGCCTGGGAGTGCAAGGCCACAGTCTCTCAAGTGGGTGGGTTGCCCACTGCTTGGTCCTTGGGCGTGCAAAGCCACAGTGTCTCAAGTGGGTGGTTTGCCCACTGCTTGGTCCTGGGGAGAGCAAGGCCACAGTCTCTCAAGTGGATGGTTTCTTCCACTGGTTCTGGAGGAGGCCTTGTGCCCAGTGTGCTTCATCGTGGGAAGGATGGGGTGAGTGGATGGATTCTTCCACTGGTTCTGGAGGGGGCATTGTGCCCAGTGTGCTTCATCCTGGGAAGGATGGTGGTGAGCGGATGGCTTCTTGCACTGGTTCTGAAGGGGCCTTGTGCCCAGTGTGCTTCATCCTGGGAAGGATGGGGTGAGTGGATGGCTTCCTTCACTGGTTCTGGAGGGGGCCTTGTGCCCTGTGATGCAGATCTTGGGGAGTACAAGGTCACAGTCTCTCACCTGGGTGTCAGACCCACAGGATTTGCAGGGCCCAGAAGGCACAACAGCCCATGGAGGCGGGACTACACACTGTCCGCCGGTGGTGATGGCTGCTCAGTGGTGGCAGTGGCGGGCTGGTGTTGGTGCTGGCAGTGGTGGGGGGAGGCTCCAGCCCATCCCCTGCAGCCTCGGACGGCTTCCAACTGGGGCTGCTGCTGGCAGTGGTGCTGGTGGTGGTGCTGGAAGTGGTGGGGGAGGCTCCACCCCATCCCCTGCAGCCTCGGACGGCTGCTCACTGGGGCTGCTGCTGCTGACGGTGGTGGTGGTGACGGTGCTGGTGGCGGTGCTGGCAGTGGTGGGGGAGGCTCCCGGCCTTCCCCTGCAGCCTCGGACGGCTGAACAACCATTGTTGGTAGTGGGGGCTCAGAATGAGTGCCAGCACCAGGCCTCCTGTCCTTCCTGCCTGCAGATGCACGCACCTTGTCCTTCATGGCAGCAACCATCGGGGATTACTCCTTGCCCTTCCCTCCTGCAGCTGGTGGTGCCTCGTTGCCCTTACTAGTCACAGCTGGTGGTGCCTCCTTGCCCTTTCTTGATGCACCTGGTGCAGACATCAGTGTTGCTGATCCTCTCCCACCTGCAGTAGCTGTCAACACAACTGTGGCTGTGGCCTGGGTGGCTGAGGTGCTAGCCTGGGTTCTGACCACCCTGGCCCGATGAGAAGGACAGGGGGAGTGGTAGGGGAGAGGTCAAGGGTGGAGAGGAAAAGCTTCTTAGGGACATTGGGGCAGGAAGAGGGTGAAGGTTTGGGAGTGGAGGAAGAGGAAGAGGAAGTGGTTGAAGGAGGTGTCTGCTGTGTTTGGGTGCAGGTGCATGGGCTGGATGCTGTTGTGAGGTGGATGGCTGTTGGGTGTCTGAGTACTTGCGTTTGTGTACTTTGGAAGGAGGGAGACACAGTGGGAGAGGACACAGGGGACGCGTGCATGGGTGTGGGGGTGGTGACTGCCAGTGAGGGGCGTGTAGTGATAGGCGTGATGGTGGTAGTGGATGAGGATGTAGTGCATGCAGGTGTGAGTGTAGACGCTACTGGGAGGGAGGTGGACGACGAGGAGGAGGGGGAAACAGTGGAGGCAGTGGATGTTGGTATGTCTGCATCTGGATGGTTTTTGTGTGAGTGCCTGTGGGATGATGTGTGGTGCTTGTGTTTGCCATGTCCTGTGTGCATGCTCGTCTACCTGTCTGCTGGGATAGGTTGGGGTTGAGGGGAATGGGACTGGGAAGAGGAAGTTGGAAGGGGAAGGGTGGAAAGAGGGACAGTGGCTGCCATCAGAGAGGAGGCCAGAGCCTGGATTGATCTCTGGTGGGTTGCCATGCCAGAGTGCATGCCCTCTAGGAATGCATTTTTTGTTGCAAATGGGCTGCCAGCCACTGGATGGCATTCACAATGGTTGACTGCCCATCAGAGATGGATCGCAGGAGGTCAATAGCCTCCTCACTCAGGGCAGCAGGGCTAACTGGGGCAGGGCCTGAGGTGCCTGGGGTGAAGGAGATGCCCACCCTCCTGGGTGAGCGGGCACGGGAAACTCACTGAGGGGCTGCTGGGAAGGTGGTGCTGGTACTGGGGTGGTGGCTGTACCTGTAGTTGGGGTTGGCACAGAGGTGTCTGCCACCACAAGGGAGCTTCCATCGGAGGAGTTATCACTGTCAGAACTGTCCCCTCCTGTCGCCACCGTTGGGCACCCATCGCCCTCCGTCCCACTGGTGTCCTCACCATCGGTGGATTTGGCCTCCTGGGCCCTGTGGGATGCAACTCTCTCCGTCGCCGGTGCCTCTGCTCCTCCGCCAGATGATGCAAATGCACATAAGGACATGGTGACAAAACAAAAAGGGGGGGAGAGACAAAGGATACCCTTGGTCAATGGAGGCAACAACACCACCATTGGCGTACACAACACACACACACAGGGAACAACCCTATGCACTAGACTAACAGTCACAATGCTATTCACTAGCCCATGGACAGGGAAACCTAACGCCAAATGCAGCATACCTGAGACCCACAGACATCTGCCCAGTAGTGGATGCCTACTAGCTTGGTTGGAGGAGGTTGACATCAGACCCAGCCCAACATGGGCCCTACCCTGCACTGTCCGGTCTGGCCTCTGGCACCCACAGGCCCACATCCCCCACCCGGATGCCACCCCATCACGTGCAAGTAGTATTTTGGGGCACTGTACTCACCCTCTTGTGGCTGCTGTGATGTCTCCAGGCACCCATCCAGCTCCGGATAGGCCACCGCCAGTGTGCGGGCCATCAGTGGGTCAGGATTCGACGGGCACCCCTTCCTCGTTGGGAGGCCATCCCCAGCTGGGCCTCTGCAGTTTTCCGTGCCCAGAGTTTCAGGTCCTCCCACCGTTTGCGACAGTGGGTTCTCTGCCTGCTGTAGACCACCAGGGTCTGCACGTCCTTGGCGATGGCACGCCATATACCCTTTTTTTGATGGGCGCTGACCTGCAGAGAAATACACATAGGAAAAGGTATCAGTAAGACCATCCTGCCTGTTACACTCATGGCCCACCATAGCCCTCACATCCCCTTACGCACAGGCATTGCCCACCATACATGCAGCACGCTGCCCAGGGCCCTTCCATCAACCCCGCTACACAAGGCCCTCACACACAGCACTCCATGCATTCATGCCCCATGCATCGTGCTCACAGTGTACTCACCTGTTGGTCTGGAGGCCCATACAGTATTCGGTGCTGGGGTAGGACCCCATCCACCAGTCTCTCCAACTCCGCAGCGGCAGGGGCTCTTTCCCCAGTGGCACTAGCCATGGTAGGTTCCAGACACAGGTCACAGCAGCACTTGCAGTGTAGGTCCTCTGCTGTTGAAGGTCAGGTAGCAAGTGAGTGAACAGATAGAAAATGGCGGTCACATCCACGGGGGTGGGTACCGTCACTGCCAGCGTTCATCACTATTGGCCCCTGTAACCCATAGGGCCCAATGGTATCCAATGAGGAGTTGCACGGCGGTTCTCGACCGCCTCCCACAACAGTGCACAACATTAGCGGAATTACCTCATTTCCACCTGTCCCTCCATACAGGACAGGTGGACGCCATTTTGGGAGGGGGCAGGCCATGGCACCTAACTGCATCACAGTACACACAGGCACCATTTGGACCTATCTAACAATATACTGTTACAGTCACAACATGTAATGCAGTGTAGTGTTTGGAAATATGGAATACTGACCAGCTGTTCACCGTTTGCCCCTAGATTGCAACCGCTGAGGATGAATCAGAGATGGAGACATCCACCCGTGTACAGGCCCCTGATGGACCTGGCAACAATGGAGGACATGCACACCCATAGACTGGACAGGGCCACAATCACAGAACTGTGTGCCCAATTGGATCTTGACCTGATATCTGCTATCCGTCAGCCCACCGGGATACCCCCTCTTGTGCAAGTCCTATCAGTGCTCCATTTCCTGGCAAGTGGCTCCTTCCAAGTGACAGTGGGCTTGGCAGCAGGAATGTCTCAGCCAATGTTCTCAATAGTGCTGACCAGAGTATTGTCTGCCCTGATTAAACACATGCGCAGCTACATCGTTTTCCCCCAGGTTGAGGATTTAGCCACAGTGAAAGCTGATTTCTATGCAATGGGACACATCCCCAACATTATTGGGGCAATAGATGGTACACATATGGCGTTTGTCCCCCCCCCCGGAGAAATGAACAGGTGTTCAGAAATCGAAAGGGCTGGCTGACTTGTGTATGTGGCTGTATAGTGACGGATTGCTATGTGTGGGTCATAATATGGGTAGCAGTAATCCGCTGCGGCGGCTGAGGTATGTTGGCGGCAGTCAGCATGGCGGTAAGCGGTACTTACCGCCAATGTCATAATGAGGGCCAGAGTCCTAAATATTCTATTCATTGTTGTACCTAGTGTACCTAACTCACCCAAAGTGGATAGATATCAAGAGGCTACATGTGTTCTGCAAAGGTCATGTGTGGTGAGAGGTTGGCTGACTTTGGAGGGTTGGCTATGGGGCCTGGCCAAAGGGGTTGGCTTCATGCAAGGGGTTGGTCACCGGTTCCGGGCACAGGCTAGGCCTTTTGGCCAACCCCCCAATGCACTCAGCTAAAAGCAATGCACAGTGTGGGGCTAGCTGCATGCAGTGGGTTGGAGCAGGGCTAGTCCAGAGGAGGTTAAATTAACGCATGGTAATGAAATATTACTTTATGCTTAAAAAAACGAGAAATTCACAAAAAGAGATCAAAGGTTACAGGGACATTCTATTTAGGTAACAGACTTTTAAAAACCTTAGAAATTAATTAAAAAAAATGTTATAGGGACGTTAAGGTTAGGTTCAAACTTTTCACACACAAAATGATAAAATTAATCAACTATAGTCATCTCAAGTAACTAACTCGTGCCCTAAGATAAGTATAACTCACGCCCTCAGCGTGCACTGCAAATTAACCCACATGACATTAATCATGATACATTCTACAGCATCATTGATAATATCACTGCAACATTTGCAGTGAAATTATCAGTGACAAAACTGTGCATGGTGAGGGGGGCTAGTGTGTAAGGGTAGGTCAGGGTATTAGGTGGTAAGGGTGAGTTTAGGGTTTAGTATGGGTGAGGGTATTGTGTGGTAAGGATGTTTTTACTGTTTAGTGTGGGTAATGGTATTTTTAAGGTTTAGGTAGGTGAGGCTATTTGAATGGTAAGGGTTTTTTAGGGTTTCAAATGGGTAATTGTACTGTGGGTGGTAAGGTTTTTTTTAGAGTTTCAGGTGGGTAAGGGTAGTTGGGAGGCAAGAGTTTTTAATGATGTTTTTAGGATTTAGGGGTAAGATGTTGTATTTAGGTGGTACCGCTATTTTTAGGTTTAGGGGTGGATGAGCATACTAGCTGGTAAGGGTACTCTAGGGTTTAGGGTGGGTATGGATATTTCTGTGGTAAGGGTATTTTTAGGGTTAAGGGTAGGTAAGGGTTTTTTGATTTTTGATGGTAAGGGAATATTTAAAGTTTAGGGGTGAGTGAATTTACATATGGCTGGGTTAAAGGTGGGGTTACTTGGTGTGCAAAAAACAATGGATTAAACCCAGATCTTCGTGACTGGGGACGAATATTTACATTGTTCAGCATTCTGTCCATCATCTGTTCTTTTTGCTTTTGTTGTCCGAAGTGGGAAGGGTATGCCCAGATATGGGTTCCAGGCTCACTAAACCCCTGGATTCAAGCTAGCCAGGCTGATGAGGGGTGATATTCCAAAACTGGTCTCAGGATGCTTGTTCCTGGTCCAACGATGACCTCGCTTGGCAGTTCAGGCTGGACTGCTCCCAGGGGGAACAGGTGTAAGACTGATTTGCATATGGCTGGGTCCAAACTGGGGTGGCGTGGTGGCCAAAAAAAAGATGGATTAAACCCAGATCTTTGCGACTGGGGCTGAATGTGTGCATTATTCAGCATTCTGTCTATCATCTGTTCTTTTTATTCTGTGCATGCAGCAAACTGTTCCCTGCTGTTTGCTTCATTTGTAGGGTACTTTCAGGCCTGCTGATCACCACCTAAACCTACAAATCAAGAAATTCCACCATCATGGAGTTAATTTGACTAGTGAGTCTCAAATTCAATGAATTATCATGCAGAATTTTAACAAAATCATATGCTGACTCATTGCTACCTCTCCATATACAGGAAATGTCATCAATAAATCTGACCCAGAGGACAACATGCTCATCAAATTGACAGCTGTTCCTGACCACCTGTTCCTCCCACCAGCATAGGTATAAATCCATGTAGCTGGGGTGAAACAGGTGCCCATTGTGGTTCCTTGGGTCTGCCTGTAGATGGTTATATTGAAAAAGAAGAAAATGTTTGTTAGACAGCAATATAACATTTCAGTGTGTTGCAGATATGAGAGTGATATGGCCCTTAAAAATGTCTGACTGTTTAAATTCCTGAATCGTGTGATATACATGTGTAAAGACTATTAACATCCAAACACATCAACAGGTAATCTTCTTCTCAAATGACATTGTTGATGAAATGCCCTATATCTCAAATACGAGGGTACTAACGCAACAAAGGGGCGCAAAAAGAAATCATTATATTTTGAGGTGTTTTCCAGTAACCAGCCCCGTGACAAGATTATTGACCTACCAGGAGGATTATGTGGGTTCCTGTGCAACTTGGGCAAAAAGTAGAAACCTTGAAATTTATAGGAGTCACACTTCAAAAAGTAATATTCTTCCACTCCATATAAATCATGGTCTTTCCAATCAACCATTCTGTCATATTATCGTTGATTTGTCTGCCAGATCATCTCCCTACTCGACCCTTCATAATTAGATATGTTGTGTAGTTTCCTGCAACCTCCCTGTAAATACATTTCAATGGGAAGAATAATTATGTATGTGCTCATTATCGGGCTCCTAGAGGCCCCTGAGGGGTGGTGCGTCATAAACCGGCAGAGCACTCCGATTAAAAATATAAATAATACAACATGGCTTCCATTGGAAGGATGCACACTCAGGAATTCACAAAAAAGAGAGTTTATTAACACAACACGTTTCGGCTGTCAAGCAGCCTTGATCACGTGTATAATTCCACCAATGTACATCTAGTTAAATACCCACCGGATACAGACATAAAAATAGGACTACAAAAATAAGAATAGAGGAAAAAATTGACAAAAAATTTACAACAAATCTGTAAGAAATTGCTAAATACAGTAAATATCAAAGTTAATACTTTTCCATATATTCGAAAACGCGTTATTTCTCATAAATAACAGGTAACAGGATTGTACTGTTATAAACACCAAATTCAACATGATGAAATTTCTTGACTGGTTATTCGTCAATACCCCTATAAATATTTAAATGTATAAATATATAAATATAGATAAAAATACATTGTTATACAAGGTTATAAAACCTTCATACACCTTATACTTATTTATTCAATGAATTCAATATTCTTTTTAACAAATATAAATATGCAAAAAGTTAAATGTACCCAATTATCTATAAATATATAAATACACAAATATAAATACAGCCAATCTTCCAATTTTAAATTTCAAATTATTAAATTAAAATTTTTAAATATTAAATATTAGATTGGAATTGTGAGTTTCATTTCTCCTATTTGAGACATTAGAATTCACTTAGTCACTTTATTTTATCATATGCTTCCTAAATCTATATTAAAAAATTCATGTATTTTCTCTCTAAAGTGATTAAAGACCTATGTCTCCTCAGGATCTATACAACAACACTAAATCCTACACAATTTATACGTATCCGGTAACCTTGACACCCCATGAGTCAACAACCAACTGTGTATTCTGGAATCAGGAATCCATCCGGACTCCTCCATTCTGAAAAAATAAAATAAAATAAAATAAAATAACTATATTAAAACCACACAATATCTATATGAAACCACTACTCAATACAAGAAAACAACAATGTCTGATATATCAAGATTTAATGACTATTATCTCCTACCACATACTGTAATCATCCAAATAAGTGGGTATTGAGCTCCTCACTCATATTCAATCCTCCAGGTGTCTTAGTTTCTAAATCAACAATAAATTTGGATTCTTTGATACATAAAGTCAACTCTCTGTTACCTCCTCTATGATGCAAAGGTACATGTTCGATGCCAAAATACGATAATAAATTGGAATCAGAATTATGATAGTCCTGAAAATGTCTAGCTACCGGATAGTGGGGGTCTCTTGATGTAACAGCTCGCATATGTTCAAGAATGCGTTTTTTTACTGCATGTTTAGTACTTCCCACATACCACAGGTGGCACGGACATTCAAGTACATAAACAGTAAAAGGGGTACTACATGTTAAAAACTTCTTAATAGGTCTATTGGTCCCTGGTTTTTTTGTGGGGTACTCTTTCATTGCCACACTATTACGACAAGCTTTGCAGTGGCCACAAGGGAAAAATACCTGTAGATTATGTTCCTTGACCTGGGAAAACGGAGAGATATCATTAGATCACAACATATCATAGAAATTATGACCTCTTCTACACATAATCGAGGGCCATCTCTGAATCTCCTTACCTATAACAAGATCACTCTTCAAAATATTCCAATGTTTGGAGACAATCTTTTTGATCTGTGTAGTGTCTTCATTATAGGTTAAAATTAGTTGTGTATCTTCATTATTCTCTTTTTCCACTGTAGTCATATTATCAAAAAGTGTCTGGATTCTCACAACCTTTTTAATTTTTTCTGTAGCCTTCTTGATTACCCATTACGGGTAACCTCTTTGTTTGAATCTTCTAACCATTTCTTTCTGTTCTCGTTCAAATGCCTCATCAGTGTTGCTTATTCTTTTAGCCCTCAGTAATTCTCCGTACCGAATACTCCATTTAAGTTTATCTGGATGTCCACTAGTAGCATGCAGTGGACTATTTCCTGCTGTCTTTTTACGAAAAAGTACAGTATGGATCATCCTGTTTTTAATCTCAATTTTAGTATCTAAAAAATCTATAGACACATTGCTAATATTGTATGTTAATCTAATATTGAATTAATTTTCATTGAGTTTCTTAATGAACTTTATAGCCGTCTTCTCAGATCCTTTCCAGGTTATAAACAAATCATCAATATATCTGAGCCATAATACAGCCTGATTAATTTCAGGATATTTCTATTCATCTTTAAAAATATCTTCTTCCCAGAGGCCCAAAAATTAACAAGCAAAACTAAGAGCAAAACAGGTTCCCATAGCAGTCCCCAGAACTTGTTTATATAGCTGACCATTAAATAAAAAAAAATTATTGGTCAGACAGAAGGTAATCATTTCGATGATCATATCTGTATGTGCTAAGTATCTTAGGGATCTGGTATGCAAGAAATGTCTACATGCTTGTATGCCCTTCTCATGGTCAATAATGGTATATAGAGAATTTACGTCTAGGGATATAAGTAAAAAATCATCTTCCCAAATAATACCCTCCAATTTGCCTAAAAAATCCTTAGTATCTTGAACATAAGAGGGTATATTCATGACAAAATCTCTCAAGAAAAAATCCACATATTTGGATACATTTTCCAGAGCATTACCACAAGAAGATACTATAGGTCTCCCCGGGGGATTGACCCTGTCCTTGTGGATTTTAGGGAGAATGTAAAATATAGGTAACTTTGGAAAATCCTTTTTCAGGAAACAGTATTCTTCCCATATTAGTAGGCCCTTATCCTTCCACTCCGTTAGGAGATGCCATATCCCAGTAATGCTATTGGTGTATACTTCTTTAGTTACAACTTTATAAAATTGTGTATCGCTCAACTGGCGCATCACCTCATCAATGTATTTTTGCCTCTTCCAAAGTACTATGGGCCATATTTATACTCTGTTTGCGCCGGAATTGCGTCGTTTTTTTTTACGCAATCCCGACGCAAAACGACGCGTCTAACTTTGGCGTTAGACGCGTCTAGCGCCAAAGTCCATGGAGTTTGAGTCATTTTTTAGCGTGGACACCTACTTTGCGTTAATGATATACAAGGTAGGCGTTCCCGTCTAAACAATTGACTCTGAGGCATGTGCGCCGTATTTACACTCCCGGGCAAAATTCACGCCCGGGAGTGGGCGGGTCAAAAAAAATGACGTCCAGCCGCTTTTGGGCCGTTTTTTTGCGCCTGGTCAGGGCAGGCGTTAAGGGACCTGTGGGCTCGGAAGGAGCCCAGAGGTGCCCTCCCAAGCCCCCAGGAACACCCCCTGCCACCCTTGCCCACCCCAGGAGGACACCCAAGGCTGGAGGGACCCATCCCAGGGACATTAAGGTAAGTTCAGGTAAGTATTTTTTTTTTTTTTTGTGGCATAGGGGGGCCTGATTTGTGCCCCCCTACATGCCACTATGCCCAATGACCATGCCCAGGGGGCATTTCAATGGGGGTTGGGAGTCGAAAAAACCAAAATTTCTAACATATGTTTAGAACTGATTGCAGTTTTATAACCATGTATTTTTATCTATATTTATATATTTATATACTTAAATATTTATAGGGGTATTGACATATAACCAGTCAAGAAATTTCATCATGTTGAATTCGGTGTTTATAACAGTACAATCCTGTAACCTGTTATTTATGAGAAATAACGCGTTTTCGAATATATGGAAAAGTATTAACTTTGATATTTACTGTATTTAGCAATTTCTTACAGATTTGTTGGCAATTTTTTTGTCAATTTTTTCCTCTATTCTTATTTTTGAAGGTTAATACTACATGTAGTCCTATTTTTATGTCTGTATCCGGTGGGTATTTAACTAGATGTACATTGGTGGAATTATACACGTGATCAAGGCTGCTTGACAGCCGAAACGCGTTGTGTTAATAAACTCTCTTGTTTGTGAATTCCTGAGTGTGCGTCCTTCCAATGGAAGCCATGTTATATATATATATATATATATATATATATATATATATATATATATATATATATATATATATGTTTCACTTTCCTGATATATACTTACTATTTTGTCATAAAGGCATACATGTTAAAGGGATGTGTGGTAAAGGATGCATGGTAAAGGCATGCGTATTAAAGGCGTTGGTTGTAATGTCATACATCCCTGAACAGCTGTTGCTGTCAACCTGCGACCAGGCTGCTGCTTAATAGTGTCACTTCAAATAGCCAGTACAATGTTTTGATATTTTGATACTGCGTCAGACCAGCTAGCTTTCAGCAGGCCCGCAGATCGTTCATCCTGCTGCTGTAAAATGCTATGCTTCAGCATGCCCAGAAGCTTATTTTATCGCACCACCAACCCCTATACTGTTGGCTATGGTGTGACAAAGGCTCTCTTAGGCCCTGCTCCAGTGGGCCTCTGACCTCTAGGGCCCCCCTCAGCACAGTACTCTGGCCTAAGAGCTGCTGAGTGAGTTCAGAAGGTGGCCCTTCAGGTACTTTGCAGGGGGGCCGACTCAAGGTCCGTTTACGCAACTGCCCTTTGGAGAATTTTCATCCAGCTACCAGGCTCACTGAGAACAACCATTTGCAAAGCCATTGGGTCTGCCTTGTAACTCAAAGTGCAAGGCAGACCTTTTGACTTTGTGAATGATTGTTATTATCCTGTTATAATTTCAGAAGGTTCAGATCTGACTTGCCAAAGACTACTAGTTAAGATAATCAGGAGTAGCCAAGCAGCACTATTGTTATATCTGTAAACTGTTGTGAATCTTTGTAAACTAAAAAGATTTGTGAGTTTGATAAGCCGTATTTTCCGTATCCCCACACATTCACGTTCAAATGCACAACTTCCTTGTTAAATATTCTTCTTTTTTGTTGACTAAATGCAGTAAAAGTTTCTTTTACAAAACATTCTTTTTGCTTCTGGTGGGATAGTTCTTGGTATTGACAAAAGTGAATGTGCTTCAACAGTGATAGCACGTTATGCCATTTTCTCTGTGTGTCTGTCTCACGTACACGTTTGTACCTTTGAACTCCGCCTTTCGCATTTAAAGTCTAATCAGTCCTCTCGAAGGCTCCTATGGCTCAGGAACTATGAATGTAAGTAGTTATGTGATAAAACATATCCATAGAATAGCTGCTAAGTTATTGGACCTTTCGGTTTAATAGGAAATTAATGACGGCCCTCTGCAAATTGCTCTTTCCCCCACCATATATAGGCTCAGCTGTAAACTCTTGCGCTTTTTTCATCAAACAAATGTGTAAGTACGTACATTTTTCAAATAGTGATTTTTTTGTTTGGACATAGTAAAAAGCTCGTATGCAATGACAAATTGATCTCAGATGTAGGTGTGCTTGGGTTTACACAAGAATTGTACCCTTTTTATGTGTAAGAATTTTTTTAGATATTCTACTATATTGTTCATTAAAAACACCTGAAAAAGAACATATATTATCTGTCTATAATTTTATGTATCCTGTTTATTCTATTCAATTCATTAATTTATTTTCACCTGTTCTTCATCCTCCATAAACCACTTTCTCAGATACAAGCCGATTCGCCTGTTCTTTCTATAAGAGTATCCTGTATGTGTTTCCAGTCACGACTCCTCCACTGGAGCAGAGGAGGGTCGCCCCACTTATATGCCCCCCAAATCTCCAGAGATAAAAAATAAAAGAGCTATTTATTACCCTACTCTCAACACCTAAGCCTTTTTGTGTAAATGTCTGGAAGTAAAAAAACAAACCACAACAGCAGATCCACTCATAGGCATGTGACCCAGGAACCAGCAGAAAGGCAGAGGGCAAAACAAGTTCTAAATGTGCCATTTTAAAAATTGGATCTCACAACCTGACTTTACCACTAAAGAGGTTTTTGAATTGCAGTTTGGGTATAAACAGTAATTGTCTATCTGCTCCCAATCTAGAGTTGGCATATACTAAATGCAATAAGGAAACCCAATGTAAGTCAATGGGAGAGATAGGCCTAACAACAGTGAAAAAGTTATTTAGGAGTTTTTCACTGCCAGAATGTGTAAAACTCAAATCCTACACTTTAAATACAATGCACTTTGCCTGGAGCACTTTTAGGTCCTACCTTATATGTGACTTCTAAGATATAGGTCTGGCAAAAGGATTATTTTGCCAGGTGGAAATGTCAGTATAAACTGCACTACAGGGTGCAGTGGCAGGCCTAAGACGTTTTTTAAACTACTACTTTATTGGGTGGCACACTGAGTGCTGCAGACGTACTGGCAGCATTTAATTTACATGCTTAGGGTACAAGAAGCACAATTTACTAGGGATCTACAATTAAATCAAATGTGCCAATAAGGTGTAGGAATATTTTATCTTAAAGGGAGAGCACAAGCACTTTAGCACTGGTTAGCAGTGGTAAAGTGTGCAGCGTCCTAAAGCCAACAAAAACAAATTAAGAAAACAGGAGGGGAGGAGTCACAAAATTGGGGGAACACCACACCAAGGAATATCAGGTCTAACTCCCAGCCTGTGCAATCCACATCATTCCCCAGTTTCTTATTCTGCTGGGAACACATTAAGTGACCTTTGCTGCCGGTCATGAATGTCGTTTATTTGGCAAATGTTGCTCTACCCTTGCTGTAGTAAACAAAATCCTAGCTATTACTTTAAACTGAATTGTGGATTTTGCGCATGAGGTCAATGGATCAATGAATCGAAGCAACAAAGGATTGAGGGGTTGTCATCAATGAGTAATGTGATTATCAACAGTAACAAAATGTTTAGAATTCTGAACCTCAAACAATGACCACACCAGTTTATTAAGAAGAATTATGAATTTATTTCCCTAGATTAACAACGCTAAAGTCACAAAAATAATTCTCAAACACAAATGATAGGCATTTAGAAAAAATAATTGCTGATTAGAACGTCTTATATATCTTAGTTTAATCAAAACAATCAAGCAAATAATCTCCAGTATCATAACACTGATTAATAACATCAGAATTTGTAATAACGGTAAAATAAACATGAGTACAACCAATCAAAGAGTGTTAATCGGAATCTTGAGCATTTGAAAGTTAATTCCCTTACTAACCACAAATTATCATCAACAACTCAGGTTATTAAAAAAAACATTATTGCTATTATGCAGCATTTAAACTATATGTTGCAGCTGGTATCTGCAAAGCAAAAGAGACACATATAACAATGCAATTTCATAGATTACCCATAGAACAACAACATGCAGTCTACGTTAGCAAATGAACACCATCAGGTAAGTCTTCAGAGAATTGGGCCTATTGACAGCTAAACCCCCACCGCTAATATGACTCGAACCGCCATCAGGAACTCTTGAACACACACTCTCGTCTCCTGCTCTCTAGAAAATCCTACCCAGGTTGTTATACTAACCCTCAAAAAGTTTATGATTGGTCAGTCCATGGGGTGGTTTACGATTCAACCAATAGTCTCTCTAATTGATAACCTAAAATGCAGTGACATCAACATTAACCAGGACATATTCATAACAGTAAATTTTCCTCTTCCGTCTCGCTTGTGACTCCATTGTTCCATCTCGTTTAAACTTTTCATCTCAGGAAGAAACTTCTCAAGTTGAAACTTTTACTTCCATCCTCGAGGAAGAAACCACGTATTAGTGACAATTTCAAACAAAAGAACATTCAACTCATGTAAGAACTTTAATAAATTTGACCTTGTAAGACATAGTGCAGCAAACCACTAGGGGTAGCTATGTACACATCTATTAGGCTATTTAACTCACATTTATGTAAGCATTGAACCATGGAAAATAACCACAACTTTAGTTAGAATTTTGCTTAGCCAAAGAACAGAAATGAATTATGGCAACCATTTTGTAAATTCACCTGTTTTCATATGTTAATTCACTATATAGTTAATACATTGAATTATTAATTAAACGTATTAGAAAATTGACACTCTCACACCCTCTATAGGTCCACTTGAATCTATTCCTACTATCACCACCCTCCTTTAGGCATCAGTTCCCATACCCACGACTGGGAAAGCTGTCCTTAAAATTGAGCAATATATCAGTGCAGCAGTCATTTGTGAACTTCACCTCTTGAATATCTGTCTGAAGAAAACATGCTCTCATTGTCCCCAAAATAACATGCAATGTTCAATAATAAGCATAACTAAATAATAGCATGAAATATATACACTGATATTGCCTTTTGCACTTTATATTGATGCCATGTTACGTAATCTGCGTTGCCGAAAAATCGCGCCAGATAACTGCGGAGAACAGTCAATTCTCCTCAGTGGTGGGGAAACCGTGAAGGAGGATCATTCAGATGATTTCACAGTCATAGGTTGCAAGAGCAACGTTTCGAGGTTTGCGAGTTTGCTGGGGCACAGGGGCCAGAAACCAGAAATAAAGGAAGGCTAGAACCAGCTCATATTTCAGCAGTGACTTAGAAAGCACGCTTAATTATTTTGGAGAGCGTACATAAAATAAAATAATAGCTGCGTGGAACACAAAATGAAGGGCTGTGGTCTAGCACAGTATTAATTTAAGGAGTCACTTTAAATTGTCTGAAAAGCTGAGCGCTAGCCATATACATCCTCCCAAACCGTATAACCGCTGGGCGGATGGTATATTAATGCCACCCGATATGTAGAGCTTTTTTTTTTGTAAAACTATCACGAGACTCAGGCCCATATTTATACTTTTTGACGCTAAACTGCGCTAACGCAGTTTAGCGTCAAAAAATTTTGCGCCGTCTAACGCCATTCCGAAGCGCCATGCGGGCGCCGTATTTATGGAATGGCGTTAGCCGGCGCAAGCAGACCGGCGCTGCCTGGTGTGCGTGGAAAAAAAACACGTAGACCAGGCAGCGCCGGCGTAGGGGGAAAATGGCGCTAGGGCGTCTTAAAATGGCGCAAGTCGGGTTGACGCTAAAAAATCGTCTTAACCCGATTTGCGCCAGTTTTTCGACGCCCAGACGCCATTTAAATGACTCCTGTCTTAGTAAAGACAGGAGTCATGCCCCCTTGCCCAATGGCCATGCCCAGGGGACTTATGTCCCCTGGGCATGGTCATTGGGCATAGTGGCATGTAGGGGGGCACAAATAAGGCCCCCCTATGCCACCCAAAAAAAAATGAAAAATATAAAAAATTATACTTACGTGAACTTACCTGAATGTCCCTGGGGTGGGTCCCTCCATCCTTGGGTGTCCTCCTGGGGTGGGCAGGGGTGGCAGGGGGTTCCCTGGGGGCAGGGGAGGGCACCTGGGGGCTCATTTTGAGCCCACAGGCCCCTTAACGCCTACCCTGACCCAGGCGTTAAAAAGTGGCGCAAATGCGGGGTTTTTTGACCCTCCACCTCCCGGGCGTGATTTTTGCCCGGGAGTATAAATACGACGCATTTGCGTCGCCGTCATTTTTTTAGACGGGAACGCCTTCCTTGCATCTCATTAACGCAAGGAAGGCGTTCACGCAAAAAAATGACGCTCTTTGCCCATACTTTGGCGCTAGACACGTCTAACGCCAAAGTATAAATATGGCGTTAGTTTTGCGCCGAATTTGCGTCGAAAAAAACGACGCTAATTCGGCGCAAACGGAGTATAAATACGGGCCTCAATTTTTTCACAAAATAAGTTAGTTACAACGTACAATCAAACTACATTCATCAATTGAACTAGAATTTCACGAAGAATCACTAAACTTGAAAATTGTGAAATACTCTTGTGGCAGGAATTTCAATTTTATTGGAGTGTAATAAGTCATGGAGTTCTACAACTTTTTTGAATGGCAGGCATGTTTTTTCACGGTGCAGGCAGCAACTTGAGGTTTACAGTATTTCTGTTTCTTTTGCAAAAATAGAACTTAAGTGTGCTTAATTTGAATCATGTAAGATTAACAGCCTTCAAAGGAAGAATATTCCAAATCATCTGTATTAACAGAAGATAGCAACTAAATACGTCTGAAAAGTATGCAGAACACCATAGTGCTTCAATGACGTGCGTTTATTGGCATACTACCTTGTCTGTGCTTCTTTTCTGAAATGTGACAATTGCTAGTCAGGGACATAGCATACAACACACGAGAGCAATCTATATGCTGATTACATATTCCCCTAAAAAAGCCTGAGTCTAACACGAAGAGATGTAAAACATTCCAGTCTTTATTACAAAGAAAGTATTTAAGGCAACTTCTAGTACCCATTTCAGGATTAAGGCCACATATGCAAAAAGGCTAGTTGCCTAAAGTGGTTGTAAGTTACAGACAAACCTCTGTGACCAGTTTTTAATTCTACAAGCAACATTTGTTCTAATGGGTCGCAAAACGAAATATCCAGTTGCACAGAGTTGCAGTGTGGTCTATAGGAGATTTAGGGCCAGATTATGGAGCTCTTGAGCCATTCCAACGCCACATTAGCGTCATTTTTTTACCACTAATGTGACGTTGGAAGGGGAATAACACAGTGCCATAATTACAAAGTGTCACAATCTAAATATTGAATTGCGCCACTTTGTAACCACTTGCACCACATTATACCTGCACCAGGAATAATGTATGCAAGGAGAGGAGTTCCGGCGCTAGGGGTGCCGAACGAATGGCACAAAGGAACCTACGAGATTCCTTTGCACCATTTTTGTCAGCATTTTGTAACGCCTACTAAGTGAAGGCATTAAAAAGAGGCTCCCATTGATTACAATGGGCCCCTGGGTGCTTTGCAGGATTAGCGTCATCGTTTTTATCGCTAGTCCTGCAAGGCACAGACTAGCGTAAAAAAGGATGACGCTAGCCACCCTAACTACTGCCATGGTGCACCGTAATATAAATACGGCACTACCATGGTGGGATTGGGGGGCGCTAAAGGGCGCAAGAAAAGTGGTGCTACACTGGGTGCAGCACCACTTTTCACAAATATGCCCCTTAGTATTTAGGACATGCTGTGGTTGTCTACAAACACAGGGGTGGTGGCCTACAAGAAACATCAGACCATCTTCTGTTTGTTTGAATTCCCATCAGGTAAACTTTTTTAAAAAGCAGTTTGTGTTCCTTAAAAGAACCAGTGCTGCTTAAAAAACATTTATGAACACAACGAGTTGAGCAGGCAATGGTTCCCCTGAACCACCAGGCATTTTCCTCTGATGTCACCCAACAGGTTTCCGAAAGGGCAAGCACTCCAGTTTCCATTTCTTTCGAGAAGAAAGTAACTTTTCAATGGTTTGTGACTGCATGTGTACTGGCAAACCACTGATACATATCAATCTAAATTGCAATTAGGATGGTATGCCCCTTACTCACCCACCTTTTGGAATTTGGAATGGGCTGAATAAACACTTTTGTGAATGAGAAAAGCTTTTTGATTTTTAAAATAGATTTAGAATGCTGCAGAAAGCCTGTATGTGGTTGCAAACCCTGTGATTTTACAAATTGCAGGATTTGTGACTGCAAAATGAATTTGTGCTTCTAGCCCAGACTCGTATATCACAGGGCTTCTATCTAGTGTCTGTTTTTCCTTATAGGAGGTTCACTCAAATGCGTATGCCTTTACTGTAATTCAGGAGTTGTAGCCACAACATTCAATTCTACCTCTGCTACCTGAATAGTAAGCCACTCATCACCTATAACCTCTTCCTGCATACTGACTATTCTTCATAAGACGACAATGTGTTGGCAGTAAGTAGAAGGAAGGCACTTGCCTTGTCCTAGAATTAACAGTTTTAGCTAACGCCATTAATGCTGAAGCCCAGATTGCAGCTGCAGCTAATCACGAGTCGCGGTCTGCGGAGGTAGCTGGGATGGCTTTGCCCCGCTGACCTAAACCCTTCTCCCTCTTTGGTTAGCCGCTAACCATCCAGCTTTTCAAGGTCAGATATTGCCAGCAGTGCCCTTTGCTAGCGATGGAGGTCACAGGTAGGCATGAAAGTCGATTCATAAAAATGCCAAGGGTTGCAGAAGTGACATAATGTGGCCTTTGACCCTTGTGACATCACAGGAAGTGACATTACTTATGACCCTGACACAATGGGAAGTGATATTACCACGCCTTTGACTCTGAATGTCACACACCACTGAGAAAACACCATTTTGATTACAGCTGTAAACCACCAAAACAATTTCCAAATAATCCACATTACAATCAACAACGGCTCCCATTGAATAGTCCCACCTGTGTAGTATGTTGTCCATCTATTAATGTGCTTCAGCTCCTCAGCAGGTATTTCATAACGATGTGGAATCACAATTACAACAAAATATTGCATATGTATTTTCAGATGCTGATTCAAAGCCCCAAAAAAGGCTTCTTATGAAGACTTAAAGTTAAGTATTAAGATAGGTGAGCCATCTGGCAGGATTTTGTGGCCATCAAGAGTGTTTTACTCACTGCAGCTCAGACCTGTCGTTACCACTTTGAGGCAATGGTCACAAGAAGCATTGTTCTGCTTCGGGCTGCTGAGAATGTTGAGGGTGTGGCACGGGATGCCTGCCCACAGCACTTCGAAAGTTTTGTTGTTGTTGCGGAGTATGTGTTTTTCTTCCCAATTGTTTTGTTTCAAAACCTTGCCAGCATACCAATTCACGAAGCTGGGATTGTTTTAAAAACAATCATGTGAAATTGTTCAGAGCTTCTCACACTGCTAGTGATGAGAATTGTTACTCAAGTCCAGGGGTCACTGGAATTGTATGATTCGGTGGACGCTGCATTTTTCATACAATTATGATGTACATCACTTGTAACATAATCTACGCTTGGCTGATAATTTGCTATTTAAAAATAAATATTTCTGTTTTCATTGATCCAAAGTTAATGTGCTATGCGTGGTGGCACACACTGCCAGACTTTGTGTGAACTAGTTAACTGGCATGCTTTCATTTGTAGTTCTCTGTATGCGGGGGTCAATAACAGTACTGACATATTACAATTTCAAAAAGGAGTAGTAACACTACCATAGAACGTGCACACATAATGATGCATACTTTGCTTTTCATTGCCACATAATGTAGCTAACTGCATTGCAGAAGTTGGCATCAAGTTCCCTGATGATATTGATTACCTTGTAAAGAAGGCATTAAAGCCTCACACATAAAAATGGAAAATTTGAAAATGTTACAAATAAGCAAAGAGAATACTTGGATGTATCAAGTAATGCAGAAGCAACATAAACGAACACTGAGGTAAATTGAAAAAGTAAAACAAAAACACACACTGTTAATATTTTTAAAGCTGTAACATTTTGCAGGTTGAAAAAATGTTTCATTCTTACAGTCAGATGTATCAACAAAGTGGTTTGCGATTTCCTTTTAGCGAATCCTTGCAATTTGCTACCAGGAAATAGCAAACTGAGATGCACAGCAGTGTAGTTAACACTATTTACAAATCCTAAATCGGTCGCAAGAGACCTGCCTCATTAATATTCATGAGGTAGGACGCAGTTTGCAACCCATTTGGGAATGTCACAGGACTGGTGGCCTGCTGGAGTCAGCAGACCACTATGTCTGTGATTGCTTTTAAATAAAGCAATTTTTTTAATGCAGCTTGTTTTTCCTAAAGGAATATGGGATGCTTTTAAAAAAGACAAATGAAAAGTTTTCTTTCCATTTTTTTAATGGTAGGCAGTGTCGTGGGACCACTGCCTGCTCTCAAAAATACTTTTTGGCTACCATTCTCAAAGGGGAAGGGTTCCCTTGGGAACGCTTCCCATTTTCAAATGGTTTACTACCATCTTTAAGTTGGTGATAACTGAGAAGGGTTTGCAACCGCATTCCGGGTCGCAAAACATTCTTACATGGCCCTGCAACTTGCTATTAGGAAGGGACGCCCTGCAGATTTCCTGAAGCACATTTATGCAAGTAATTACGATAATAATGTAGAATGTTCAGAAATGCATTTGTTTCTTCAAGATAAGCACTCTGCCAAAATACGTGGTCTGAAATACACCAGCTGTTCTAGGAAAGCGCAGTCCTTAAAGAACAAACTCCCTTGAGAATACTAGTCACTTAGCTGCAGTCTTTTCCGGAGTGCTGGAGGAATGCCTGGTGTCAGCTGGTACAGGAAGGAAGAAAAGAATTGCCTCAAAAGTCATGAATTCGAGGATGACAGCAGGGGCTGGACTGCCAAATCAGATGCTGGGATGAGGAAGCAAAACAAAGCCAAGCAGGGAGGCACCCACTAGGAAAGCAGTTGAGTTTCCACATGTGGATGAGTCACCACACTCAATTAGAAGCACATGTCTACACCACACCCAATTAGAAGCATATGTCTACACTTGCTCACATTAGCAAACAAGCATTGGTAACACAAGCATTGATAAAACCAATTGTGCAACACAGCACATTAAGGCCCATATTTATACTTTTTTAGCGCCACATTTGCGTCGTTTTTTGTTCAAAATCGGCGCAAACTTCATTGTATTTTCTAAGTTTGTGCCGATTTTGCATCAAAAAACGATGCAAATGTGGCGCTAAAAAAGTATAAATATGGGTCCAAGGTTTTAACCCTGGGGATGCTGACAGATAACGCAGGAGGCACCTTGGGGATTCCTGACAGTCAGTAACAAGTTACCAACTTTCAAAATAGGGATGGCATATGATCAGAAGCCTTTTTTCCAGTCCCAAACTGCCCAATGGGCCGTTTGGGACTGGCAAAACTGCTTCATACATCTGGCCCTTAAACGTTTGGCAGCACAGCTCACTGGCCCACAATTTTATATAGGGCCCAGCTGACTGAGAAAAACTGTGAACAATAGTTGAAGATCTAACTCCTTCTAATTCCTTTATTTTTCACTAAAGAAAGGTCACGAAAATATCAAAATACCTAGGGCCATATTTATACTTTTCAACGCACAACTGCGTCAACGCAGTTGTGCGTCAAAAAATGTAACGCCTGCTAACGCCATTCTGAAGCGCCATGTAGGCTCCGTATTTATTCAATGACGATAGGCGGCGTTAGCCGGCGCTGCGGAGTGGTGTGCGTCAAAAAAAATTACACACACCAGGCAGCGCCGGCGTAGGGGAAAATGGAGTTTGGGTGTCTAAAAATGGGGCAAGTCAGGCTGAGGCAAAATTATCACCTCAACCCGATTTGCGCCATTTTTGTTTGATGCCCAGACGCCATTAACATGACTCCTGTCGTAGCAAAGACAGGACTCATGCCCCCTTGCCCAATGCCCATGCCCAGGGGACTTATGTCCCCTGGGCATGGTCATTGGGCATAGTGGCATGTAGGGGGGCACAAATCAGGCCCCCCTATGCCACAAAAAAAAGAAAAAATATATACTTACCAGCACTTACCTTAAGTTCCCAGGGGTGGGTCCCTCCATCTATGGGCGTCCTCCTGGGGTGGGCAAGGGTGGCAGGGGGTGTCCCTGGGGGCATGGGAGGGCACCTGTGGGCACATTCCGAGCCCACAGGTCCCTTAACGCCTGCCCTGAGCAGGCGTTAAAAAATTACGCTAACGCGGCTAGTCGTCATTTTTTAAGGCCCGCCCACTCCCGTGCGTCATTTTTGCACGGGAGTGTAAATACGGCGCACAGGCCTGGGAGTCATTTTTTAGACGGGAACGTCTACCTTGCATATAATTAACGCAAGATAGGTGTCCACGCTAAAAAATGACGCAAACTCCATGAACTTTGGTGCTAGACGCGTCTAACGCCAAAGTATAAATATGGAGTTCGTTTTGCGTCGAATTTGCGTTAAAAAAAAACGACGCAAACAGAGTATAAATATGGCCCCTAGTCTGTGAGGTAAACAAACAGAGTGCTTACGGATGCCTGGGGCCTGCAAGGCCATGAAGGGCATGTTGTTAGAAGACATGTTGCTGACCAAGTTGAAACAGTAGCCAGTTCGTGCCATTTCCTACCCTGAGCCAGAAGCAGCATCAAACACCTGCTTTTTTTAAAGAAAGTTAATTTTTTTCATGTACACTGCTACAAAAATGTCAAAGGCCTTTGTGATATATACTTGCTTTGCAATCCTTGAGGCTAGGGGTCGTAACAGCAGTGCCAAGGGTAGCTTGACGTAAGTCAGAATTTACAGTTGCCACCCACAGAGACCCTTAAATGATGTCGATGTGGGTAGGTGTGGTAAGAGCGGTTAACATCACAATCAATAAACATCTAATTTACAGTATGACCAATTTGACCACAATGAAAACCCAAATCGGAAATAAAGTTTATGGATTTTATAAAAAAATAATACTCGGGTTAATGTAAACAATTCTCAAAAACAATCGATAGAGATATAGCAGTACAATTGGGTGTCAAAATGGCTGTGAAAAACACAATCTAAACAACATTAAACAAATTAAATACTCTATAACCGCTATTCAAAACAGCAATAGCAAAACTTGGTGCTCAGTAAATATGTATTGTCCAATCGGTCTACGTATTAGTGCAAAGTGAAATCATCTAAATAGCTAACTAAAGCAATGTGAATCCCTCAAAGACCGATAATTACTAATTTACATGTGCTGGGTTAGAAGACATGGGGACAAAGAGTGAAAAGGAAATAAAGGACAAAAAGATGTTGAAAAAATGACATTGGAGCAAAATGAAGCTAAGGTTGACAAGAAGTATGTTCAAAGGGAAGGTGCCAGCATCTCAGAAGCTCGGTCAAGAGTCTTCTCATAGGTCAAAGAAAATCTTAGTCCTCTCCGCAAACATTTGGGAAAGAGCGGGCAAAGGTAAAGAGATCTGTACCTCTCAAAGTCCAAGGGATCTCCACTACTCCAGCGACCTGAATTAGATAAATGTAAGTGCAAAGTGAATAATGATTTGTCCATTGGTAACCAAATATAGGTTGAAAAATGTCATTGTCCAGTCATGGCACACCATGCAACAGGCATCTGCAACACGCAGGCAAGTTCCCAGGACCGTCAAGGGAAGGTTTCCAACTTTTCTCTTATATACAACTTTGCAACAATTATGAATTGAGCCCATCATCCTGTTCTCTATTTCTCCATGCACTGTCCTCAAGGTTACTCTCTCAGGCTCTCCATTAATAAGACAATATTACATCTATTTCCAAACTAACATTTCATGTCAACGAAATCTGAAGGAAATGGCATAATAGCAAAAAGAAGGCAACTTTCCCACATGCGGTGAAGCTGGGGCCTAGCAAGCCTTAACATACCTAAACTAAAGCAGAGTTAAAATGACACACTTTATTCATGTTAAGCAAACACATGTAAACATTAGATTCATGAAATAGTCATTAATAAATATTGAATCACTCCGTATTACAGTAATTTGTAAAAATGAAATTACTTGTTAATACATGTCAGTAAATATGTTGGGGAACTACATTTTTCAACATTAGTCTACAACATTTAATGCACATCTATCATGAAAATCAGAACCATTTCAATATTAGCTATTCTCTAGCATCATAAAGAAACATGTGAAATAAGAATCAATAACTATAATTCAATCTATAGGAGTATACCACACACATTCAAATCCTAGTCTATAGTGAATGCACTTCAATGTAGACTTTTATGTGCACCACCTTGCAGTTAGCTTTTTATCAATTCACACAACATTGTGATGTCAAAGGTAGCAGCCAAATCACAGCTGCACCAGTCCCCCCTCTGATGGAGAGTCAATCCATCACATCAGATTACAATATGTCATATCAATGAGACAGATCAAAATCTCAGATCACACCAGGTAAGATCTTCTGGACTCCTCCAACTGCTAAATGTCACGGAAATAAATGTTTGTCTATTCTCAAGCTCAAATTCCTCTTTTCTTCTTCCCTTCTCTGCTCTCTTCTTCTGAGTACATTTGTATAGCTTGAAAGATCCAAAGGCAACTAAGGCACAAGGCTAATTTCAGCACAGGTATCAGGATGCTACCAATTATTCCACTCCCTAGATTTCCAAACCACTTTCCAACTGCTGAAAGTCCACCACCTATAGCTTCCCAGGCATGTGTTGATTCTAATTCCTTCAAATAATCTTTCAGGTCAGTCATATTCCTAATGTACAATTTTAGCTTTTTAATTTTATCTGGGATGAAAGTGCAACATTGTTGAACTTTCAGCAGCATGTAAACTCCTCCCTCATTCACAAATAGAATGTTGAAGGCAAAATTATTTTGCAAAAACATTGATATTATTGTAACCATTTCAGTATTGACGAAGAAGAAGGCACCTGCTATACCTGTAGACAACTTATCCACAATAGTAGCATTTTCTTTATCTTCAGATCTATTGGCATCCCTTCTACAGATAGAATCATGGCACCAAAGATATCTCCTGCAATGTCTGAAGCATTGGCATCTCTCTTGATTCAGACATTTGACTTCTCATCCCACACAAGATCATGAGAATGCACCACATCATAAATCTTTGGAAAAACTATCCTCAGTAACATGCACCATACCTTCCTTCCAGCAATCTAAAATAAGCATGATTTCTCCAAATGAAATAAACTCCAGGGTCTTGTCCATTCAACATAAATGTCCAACTATTCTGAAATTTAAATACATGTCTACACTCACTTGTCTGTACAAATATCATGTCAGCTTTTGACATGTGTCAATATCAACATAACGTCACTACATTTTGCCAATTTAAAATCCAAGTACCTTGGCTCCGTACTATTAAATAGGCTTCTTCTTCCTTTCCCCAGTTACATACAACCACTTCTCTTTCTGCCTTGGTTTTCAATTCTCTTCTATCTTCAGTTAGTCCTAAAAATGATTTTTCTACTAGGGCAAGAATACAAGTCAAATTGTTTCTATGGGCATAAACCGTACCAAATGTCAAGGTAGGTTAAAACAATGCTCCTACTGTCTCTACACCTTTTCATTTGCTAAACTTACTTAGGTGTTTCATAATGGGAACTTCCGAAAACACAAGGTCAGCATTTGAGTAATAATACTGGAAATGTTATAATTCATAGAAAAAACTCATCAACAAACTACATGAAAATCAAGTGTAGACTGTGATACGTAAGTCCCACACTAACTGATGCAGACAATTGCATACAAACATAGCAGTTTTTTGTATACATATTATCAATGTACTCATAAAGCAACTTATAATAAACGTTTGAAGAAAGATCTCCTCTTGATCTGTCTACATGTAATTCCTTTTCAACTAGTGTATGGATTTTATTATCAGTAGGAACTGTGGAACTCGTAGTACTTGTGGATCTAATGTTTCCTATAGAAAAAGGTGTAGATAAGCTTAATCCGATAAGCAATGCAATCATCAGGATGACTGTTACAAATAACACTCTGACAGAAATGTACCTACATTTACTACTTCTGTTTCTATTAGGCTCAATAAGTTCTCTAATTTCAGACCAATATTTAAAAAGAAAAACTGGATAGCTGCAGCAAAAACAGCAACTGTCTCTTTTAGTCTTTTCATTGTGACCAACGCAAATAGCAATCAGTTGTCCTTAAGCAAAATTCAAATGTAAATTGTAATTATCTTTGTTAGTCTTGCTTAACTCCACTCTGTATTATTCTAAATGACAACCCTATGATGAATGTTACACACTCAGACCTAGGACATCTTCTTTTATTTCCAACAAGGTTTATCAACTGTTTGTACTAAATGTTCAATTGTTGCTGATAAATGCACAGTTCAAAACGACTTATAACCACATCAAAGATGTAGGCCCTCATTATGACATTGGCGGTAAATCCCACTTACCGCGGCGCTGACTGTTGGCAACATACCGCCGTTGCCGAGGATATCCGTTCACCATATTATGACACACCCACCAATCATTCACTATTCAGCCACAGACACAATTCCGCCACACCAAAGGTCAGTGATAAACTGGCGGTATCCAAGCCCACACCGTTACGCCAACAGAACAATGCCCATCACATTATGACTCACGAATCACCACAGCAAACATTCAATGATGGTAAACCATTGGCGGTACATACTGCCTCGCTCAGAATACACACACACATACAAAACAGCATGACATTGGACAATTCAAACAACACACTCCTGACACCCATACACATACCACACCCACACCACTATAAAACACACACCCACATTACCCACAACCCTTTACAACTACAAACCATTGGCATGAGACAGAAACCACAACCACAGACAAGACCAGAGCCACATATCACCATCACCTATACACCACCCACGCACCCACATCACACACCCCAACACATCACCCAACACACCCTCACCCACAAAGCTCACACAACACCCGTGGCACCACAACGACACCCCCAATTCTCAGAGGAGGAGCAAAGGGTCATGGTGGAGGAAATCATCAGGGTAGAACCACAGTTATTTGGAGCACAGGTGCAGCAGATATCCATCGCAAGTGAGATGGAGCTATGGCGGAGGATTGTGAACAGGGTCAATGCCGTGGGACAGCTCCCAAGAACCAGGTATGACATCAGGAAGAGGTGGAATGACCTACTGGGGAAGGTACGTACCATTGCAGCAAGACACCAGCTCGCTGTACAGAGGACTGGCAGTAGACCCCCACCTCCTCCCACAACTAACAACATGGGGGAAGCAAGTATTGGCAATCATGCATCCTGAGGGTCTGGCCGTGAGCAGCAGGAGGACTGGACTCTGGTAAGTCAACTCTCTATTACTATCACTTCCCTACCTGCATGCCATCACATACCCTCACCCTCACTCCCATCACTCCACCACCTCCCACACACCCCACCATCACATATCACTCATCCCAATGCCAAGCCCTACATGCAATAACAATGCATGGACACCACTCACAGACTTGCATGAACACCTATCAGCAAAGCATGCACACTAGAGAGAATCAGCTATCCCACTACATACCAACTTACACAACCCACTGATGCACAATATGTCACAAACCAGAATAATAACACTGCATTTACATGCCCACAGGCACCCAGCCAATGTCAGTGGTGAAGAGGTGCTAGCACTACCAGTCCCCTAACAGAAGAGGCCCACAGTGATTACAGCAACTCTGGTCGCCTGGATCTGTATGACCAACCTGGCCCATCAGGGACCTCTGGACAGTCAGTTACCCAGGCACAGTCACACACCACCACTGTGCCTCCCCCCTCAGGAAACACCACCACAGCACCTACCAGCATACCCATACCTCTGTCCGCAGGACACGTCAATCAGCAGTGTGTCCACCACTACAGGGACCCCAGGGCACACCTCGCCCCCAAGACAATCAGGGACCTAGGGTCAATGGCAGTGGGCAGATGGTTCAGGGGACAGAGGCACAGGACAACAGGGACACTGGGAGGGCTGCTGTGTGCCAGGGGGAGCACAGGCCCAGGGAACAGACTCTCCAGGAGGTACTCACTGAGATCCTGGGAGCATACCAACATTCCCAGGATACACTGGGCCAGATCCTGACCAACGTGCAGGAAAACAGGCAGCTGCAGGAGGGACAGTACCAGGGGATCAGGGAGGGCTTGCAGGCCATTAACACCACCCTGGTCTCCATAGCAGGGGTGCTGGCAGACATGGCCAACAATAAGAGGGAGACAGCCTCACAACAGCGGGCCCATGCCACTAGCCAGACATCTGAACTGCCTTCTACCTCTGCTGCCACTAGTGTACAGGAGGCCTCGCCACAGGAACAACAGGCCACCAGCACCCCTCCCCCTGCAGTAGGTGCACCACCCCGCAAACATTCCCTGTGATCCAGGCAGAAGCCAGAGACACTTGCCAAGACCCCCGCCAGGAAATGAGACTCTTCTGATTGTCACCCTTGTGTTCCACTCTGTCACCCTGTCCACCTTGAACTGCCATTGCTCCCCTTCCTATGGCCCCTTGGACAATGCACCTGTGCTACAAATAGACTGGAACAATACCCTGGACTTTCATCCATCATCACCCCATCCCAATACACTTCCCGCTCTACTTCTTAACACTTAAATAAACACCCTTTGAAAAAATACTAGTATGGAGTATGTCAAACTTATTTAAGTATGTATTCATTTAATCAGGTTCAAATATTGCAATTCAAATGTACAGTAATTTTCAAATAGGAAAGACCTGTAGATGGCTGCAGTGATCACACCAGGAGCTATAGTGGGGGACCAACATCTGCAAAATGAGTTGCCAAAGGGTACAGTAAGTGGGCATAGAAGTGGGAAAATAACAGCATGCCAGTGCCAAAGATATACAAGCAATTGACAATGAAATGTGAAGTAACACTGTCTTACCTGTGTGTCATTGGAAGTATTGTCGAATCACTGAAGTTCTGTTGTCCTCATCCTCATCCTCTGCCTCCTCATCCTCACTGTCCAAGGGGTCCACTTCTGCCACACAGACATCTCAAGCCTCCTCCTCCTGCTGAAAAGGCACATGGCATCTCAAGGCCAGGTTGCACAACATGCAGCATGCCACAATTTTCTGGCAGACCTTCTTGGATGAGTAGCACAAGGATCCACCTGTTAGATGGAGGCACTGAAACCTGGCCTTCAGAAGGCCAAAGGTACGTTTGATAATCCTTCTTGTTCGCCCATGTGCCTCATTGTAATTTTCTTCTGCCCTTGTCCTGGGATTCCTCACAGGGGTCAGTAGCCATGATAGGTTTGGGTAACCAGAGTCGCCTGCAAATATCGAGGGAGAACATTTAGCCGCACACTATCCCATATGGCCCACACCATACCCATACACCAACATCTACCGGGTGGGAACCAGGGCTCACCTATTAGCCACACCCTGTGCCTCTGTAGTTGGCCCATCATATTTGGGTTGCTGTTATTCCTCAGGATAAAGGTATCATACACTGACCCAGGATACTGAGCATTGACATGGGAAATGTACTGGTCCGCCAAGCAGACCATCTGGACATTCATTGAGTGAAAACTCTTTCGATTTCTGAACACCTGTTCATTTTGCTGTGGGGGGGGAACAAATGCAATATGTATACCATCAATTGCGCCAATGATTTTGGGGGTATGTCCCATTGCATAGAAGTCAGCTTTCACTATGGCCAACTCCTCCACCTGGGGGAAAACAAGGTAGCTGCACATGTGTTTGATCAGAGCAGACAACACTCTGGTCAGCACTATTGAGAACATTGGCTGTGACATTCCTGCTGCCAAGCCCTCTGTCACTTGGAAAGAACCAGTTGCCAAGAAATGGAGCACAAATAGGACTTGCACAAGAGGGGGGATCACAGTGGGGTTAAGGATTGCAGATATTAGGTCATGCTCCAATTGGGCACACAGCTCCGTGACTGGACCCTGTCAAGTCTATAGGTGCAGATAATGTGCCTGTCCTCCCTTGTTGCCAAGTGCACCAGGGGTCTGTACACGGGGGTACGTCTACATCTCCTATTCATCTGCAGTGGTAGCAATTTATGGGGCAAAAGAGTGAGGAGCCAGTCACAAACTGTACATCGCAGCCATGACAGTACTATGCATGATGTTAATTTTTAATGTATAAGTGGCATTTGTCCTGTATGTCCAATTTTAAACTGTGATGCAGTTATTATCCAGGGCCTGCACCCCCCACCCCCAAAATGGCATCCACCTGTCCTGTGTGGAGGGACAGGAGGAAGTGAGGTTATTCCGCTGACATTGTGCGCCATTGCAGTAGGCAGTCGGGACCTATGGGGTACAGTGGCCAATGGTGATGTAATCCGGCGGTGACAGTATGCACCACCGCGGACGCAACCAACATTTTCTATCTGATCACTCGCTTGCTACCTGACCTTCAACAGGAGAGGACCTACACTGCTTGTGATGCTGTGACCTGTGTCTGGAACCTACCATGGCTCGTATGACTGGGGAAAGGGCCTCTGCCTTCACCTCAGCGAAGTTGGAGTGACTGGTGGATGGGGTCCTACCCCAGTATGGACTGCTGTATGGGCCTCCAGACCAACAGGTAAGTACACTGTGAGCACAATGCATGGGGCATGAATGCATGGAGTGGTGTGTGTGAAGGCCTTGTGCAGGTAGGGTTGGTGGATGTCCCCTTGGTGGCGTGCAGCTTGTGTGCTGGGCCCTCTGTGTGCAAATGGCAATGTGAAGGGGTATGGTGGGCCATAAGTGTAACAGGCAGGACTGTCTGACTGATACCTTTTACTGTGTGTATTTCTTTGCAGGTCAGTGCCCATCAAAAGAAGGGTACATGGCGTGCTATCGCCAAGGATGTGCGGACCTTGGGGATATACGGCAGGGAAAGCACCCACTGTCGGAAACAGTGGGAGGACCTGAGATGCTGGGCACGGAAGATGGCGGAGGCCCAGCTGGGAATTGGCTTCCCTACGAGGAAGGGGTTCCCATTGAACCCTGACACCCCTGATGGCCCACATACTGGTGGTGGCCTATCCGGAGCTGGAAGGGCACTTGAGGGCATCACAGCAGCCACAAGGGGGTGAGTACAGTTCCCATAATTACAACTTACACATGGTAGGGGGGCACCTGGGTGGGGATGTGTGTCAGTGGGTGCATTTAGGCCAGGCCTGACATTGCAGAGTAGGTCCCATGTTGGGCAGGGTTCCTAAGTGATAATCCTGCTACCTAGCTTGTGGGCATCCACTACTAGTAAGGGCTGAGTGGGTCCCTGGTGTGCTGCAGTTGGTGGTATGTGCCCCTCCCCATGCCCTGGTGGCTAGCATTATTACTGTCATTGCATTGCATAGTGCGTACAGTTGTTCCATGTGTGTGACGGTCGTGTGCACTTCAACAGTGATGTTGGTGCAGCCATTGACCCAGTGTATCCTTTGGCTCCCTCCTCTTTTTGTTTTGTCATCCTGTCCTTATGTGCATCATCTGGCGGAGAGCAGAGGCACTGGAGACGGAGGGAGCTGCATCCCCCAGGACCCAGGTGGCAGAGTCTACCGATGCTGAGGTCACCAGTGGGACGGAGGGCGAAGGGAGCCCCCCGGCGGAGACTGAAGGGGACAGTTCTGACACAGATACCTCCTTTGATGGAAGCTCCTGGTGATGGTGGACACTTCAGTGACCACCCCAGCTATAGGTACAGCCGTCACCCCCATACCACCACCGCCCTCCCAGCAGCCCCTCAGCGAGTTGCATGTGCCCGCTCACCCAGGAGGGTGGGCATCTGCTTTGCCCCAGGCACCTCAGGCCCTGCCTCAGTTAGCCCTGCTGCCCTGAGTGAGGAGGCTATTGACCTCCTGTGATCCATCTCTGTAGGGCAGTCAACCATTGTGAATTCCATCCGGGGCTGGCAGCCCAAATGCAACAGACAAATTAATTCCTGGAGGGCAGTCACACTGGCTTGGCAGCCCAACAGAGATCAATCCAGGCTCTGGCCTCCTTTCTGATGGCAGCCATTGTCTCTCTTTCCACCCTCCCCCCTCTAACTTCCTCTTCTCAGTCCCATTCCCCTCAATCCCAACCTATCCCAGCACACAGGTAGACGAGCATGCACACAGGACAACACACAAGAGTGGCACAGGCAAACACAAGCACCACACATCATCCCACAGGCACTCACACAAACACCATCCAGATGCTGACATATCCACATCCACTGCCTCCACTGTGTCCACCTCCTCCTCCTCCTCCACCTCATCCCAGTTCCGTCTACACTCACACCTGCATGCACTACATCCTCATCCACTGCCGCCATCACCAGCACACCTATCAGAACACACACCTCACTGGCAGACACCACCACAACAGCATGTACATGTCCCCTGTGTCCTCTCCCACTGTGTCTGTCCCCCCTCCCAAGGTACACAAACGCAAGCACCCAGCAGCCATCCACCTCACAGCCGCATCCCGCCCATGCACCTGCACCCAATCACAGCAGACAGACACCTCCCAAAACCACTCCCTCTTCTTCCACTCCCAAACCTTCTCCCTCTTCCCATCCCAATGTCCCTAACAAGCTTTTCCTCTCCACCATTGACTTCTTCCCTACCCCTCCCCCATCCTTCATGTCTGGCCATGGTGGCAAAAACCCAGACAAGCATGTCAGCCCCCCAGTCCATGGGCCCAGTAGTCTCCACACCCACTCGTGGTGGGAAAGGATCCAGGGCACCAGGCAGCCTCAAGGCAAGGGTGCCTGCTCCAAGTGCTGCCCAGAAGGGCACGGAGCCACCCCAGCTGCTGCCAGGAAGGGCAAGGAGCCATCCCCAGCTGCTGCCAGGAAGAGCAAGCAGCCTGTCCCAAGTGCTGCCCGGAAGGACAAGGAGCCTGCCCCAAGTGCTGCCCGGAAGGGCAAAGAGCCTGTCCCAAGTGCTCCCCAGAAGGGCAAGGAGCCATCCCAAACTGCTGCCTGGAAAAGCAAGGGGCCTGCTCTAGCAAGCTGGAAGGATAAGTGACCTGGGCAGGGACTCAGTCGGAGCCCCACCACCAACCATGGTTGTGTAGCTGTTCACGGCTGCAGGGAATGGGCTGAAGCTTCCCCCCACAACCACCAGCTGCAGTAGCAGCACCACCACCAGCAGTGGGCAGCCGTCCGAGGCTGCAGGGGATGGGCTGGAATTTCCCCCCACAACCACCAGCAGCATCAGCAGCACTAACACCACCAGCAGTGGGCAGCCGTCCAAGCCTGCAGGGAATGGGCTGGAGCTCCCCCACACAAACACCATCAGCAGAAGCACCACCACCACTGAGCAGCCATCACCGCCGGTGGACGGTCTCCATGGGCTGCTGTGCGGCCTGCCCCCTGCAAATCCTGTGGGAATGACACCCAGCTGAGAGACTGTGACATTCCACTCCCCAGGATCAGAAGCACAGGGCATGATGTCCCGTCCAGAGCCAGTGCGTATGACACCCACTCACCCCATCCTCCCCAGGATCAGAAGCACAGGGCACAATGCTCCCTGCAGTACCAGTGGGTATGACACCCACTCACCACACCCTCCTTAGAATCAGAAGCACAGGGCACAATGCCCCCTCCAGAACCAGTGGGTATAACACCCACTCACCCCTCCTTCCCCAGGATCAGAAGCACAGGGCACAATGCCCCCTCTAAAACCAGGGGGGAAGTCAACCACTTGACATACTGTGGCCTTGCACTCCCCAAGACCAAGCACAGGGATTGTTGCCCCCTCTGGAGCCAGTGGGCAAGACACCCACTTGAGAGACTGTGGCCTTGCACTCCCCAGGATCAAGCACAGGGCATGTTGCCCCCTCCAGGACCAGTGGTGTTGTTCCATCTGCTGGCAGAGGTGCCCCCCTATTCCCCGTCCCCCTGAGGTGCCTGCCTATTTTCCAACTGATGCCCCTGCAGTGTTCTCTCCGTGTTGCCGTAGGTGACAAGTGGGGCCTTGGTCTTAGGCCTGTGGCACACGCACATTGAGGACTGGGCAGTGTACCTTGAACTGTACATATGTATATACCATTAGATTGAATTTTCATTTTTCTACTGTATTTATATTATTACACTCTCTCACTGTTGTCCTTGCATTTTTCCTGAGGGGTACGGCGTCAATATGTTGTATTACTGCATCTGATTGTGTGTATGATGTTCGGGGTGGGGGGTGTGTTGTTCATGTGTGTGTCACTCTCTTTTTCCTCCGCCCCTCCCCTCTGTGCTAGGTGGCTGTACTCACTGTGGTCATCTTCACCATCATTGGTGTTCGTGGTGGAGCAGGACGTAGAAAATCATTGGGAAGATCTGAAGTTCAGGCTCCATGGAGACCTGTTTTTTCCCTGAGTCTCCAAAGGTGACTCCTTTCCCTTCTGAGGTCTATTTCCGCCAGGCTTTTGATGTTTTGGTACCATCCCAGAAAAGGTGGCGGATTTGTGTCTCTTAATATGGTGGGCGGTACATTGACCTCCACCTGGCTGTAGGTCGCTACTGCTGAGGTGGCTGTTGTTTCCGCTCTGGCGGTCAGTGTGGTAAAGTGTCTGACTATCCGAGTTCTCACCGCCATGGTCATAATTTGGTGGTAGTTACCACCAGCCTGTTGGCAGTATTACCGCCACTTTATCACCGTCTGCCATGGTTGTAATGAAGGCCATAATGTCTCAGTTTATCAAGTGGAAAATAAGTTCACAGTTCAGCTCGGCCAAAAGAACAAACTCAAGAATGTTGAACTGGATACGAATTGTTAAAGCAAAGTTTCCAAATTTCTTCTCTCATTCATTTGCTGCAAAATATGTCCATTCAGGTGCTGCATACTTTTGACAAAGTACTCTCCTTAACTTTGATCTCTGGACTACTGGTCCTACTGTATCACCGTCACTCTGACCAGATTCTTCAGTTTCTTCTGAAATAGTTTGTGGCATTTGCACTAAAGGCACTGTCTGTTCACTTGGCCACTGGTCTCCTGACACAACTCTTTTTGCAACAGCACTATGGGTCAGATGTATCAAAGGATTTTGCATTCACAAATGGTGCGAATCAGTAAATTCCACCGTTTGCGAATGCAAAATATCCATTCACGATGTATGAAAGGCATTTGCAGTGCATCTTTAATTAATCACTAAAATAGCGATTCCTTACAAATGCAACTAGATTTTGCGAATCGCATTCTGCGATTCGCAAATAAGGAATCGCAATACAATGTATCAAGCATTTGCTAATTACGATTAGTCGCAAAATGGGCTTAACATGTGAAATTTACCACAAATTTACAACCCCTACTGCAGCGACACACACACACAGAACCAATGCCATACCCACTCATGTGCAGGTGTTATGCTCCTTGTACCTCTTATCTTCAGGAAGCAATCAACGTGTCATAGCAGCAGCTGGAGGTGTGTCACAAAGTGCAGTCTCACATTTCTTTAATACATTCCTCAATGCCATGTTAACTAAAATTCATCTGCACATAAAGTTCTCCAACACCCCACAGGATTTGCAAAAAACTAAATTAGATGTCCACCAGGAAACCACATTTCCATAGGTCATTGGCTGCATTGATGGGACACATGTAGCAATATGTCCACCATCTGCAACAGAGTATATATATATATATATATATATATATATATATATATATATAAATATATATATATTTATAGGGATAGAAGAAATACACATTCTATGAACAGCCAGGTCATATGCAATGCCTCCAACATCATAACTGATCTTGTGGCCAGATACCCTGGTAGCACACATGTTTCCTACATCTTAAGGCACAGTGGAATACACTCAAGACTTCTTGCTTGGGAGTTTGATGAAGGATACCTACTTGGTAATGTAACAGAGAACAATGTTGCATAACTTATATGTGATGTCACAGATAACAATAACTCATTTTACACTCCTGTCATTCTAGGAGACAGTGCATATGTAGTGCGGTCCTTCATCCTGTCACTGTACCTCAATCCTGCCACGCCAAGTGAACGGAGATACAATGCATCACAGGATCTTTTTCCTACTAAAGAGTTGTTTCCGATGCCTGCATAAAAGTGGGGGAGCACTGCAATACAGTACGGAAACCACCTGCAAGATCATGGCCACATGTGCAATGTTGCACAACATAGCAACGACAAGAGGAATACAAGTTGAACCCACAGAGACGGACTCTGATGAGGAAGACTACCCCTTGCTACCCCTTTACTCAGCAGACAGAACCAGCAGAGGGCAGGCAAAGACGTGCTGAGATTACGAGTAACTATTTCTGATGTAAGTAATGACAACACCAAATAGACTTTCATTTTTTGCTGCAGGTATCACATTTTGGGGGTCATTACAACATTGGCAGTAAAAGCCGTTTACCGCCGTGCAGAAGACCGCCAACACACCGCCGCGGCAGCAGAATTCCGCCACAGCTATTATGACCCATACCTCGGAATCCGCCAAAATTCAGACACCCACACAAGTCCGCCACACCAAAGGTCAGTGATAAACTGGTGATAACAAAACCTCCACCGTCACGCCAACAGAAATATGCCCACACTATCGGCGGTCTTTCAACCACAGTATTCCATTGGCCGTACACACCGCTGCGCTCAAAATACACACACATCTCCAAAACATAGCCACATTGGACAATTCAAAATATACACACCTGATACACATACACACACCACTCCCACACACTCAATACATTATAAAACACACACCCAAATCACCAACAAACCCTTACGACAACAAATCACGAACGAAAGCCAGAGAGAGACACCACCATCAACAACACTAGTATCCACAGGCACACAACACCATCACCCACATAACTTCCACGCACCTCACACAACACCCCACTACATATCAGCACACTTATCACCACACACACCACCCCACACATCACCTACACCACCCCATGGCACAGCAAAGACACCCCAGGTTCTCGGAGGAGGAGCTCAGGGTCATGGTGGAGGAAATCGTCCGGGTAAAGCCACAGCTATTCGGATCACAGGTGCAGCACACCTCAATTGCAAGGAAGATGGAGCTATGGTGAAGAATAGTGGACAGGGTCAACGCAGTGGGACAGCACCCAAGAAATCGGGAGGACATCAGGAAGAGGTGGAATGACCTACGGGGGAAGGTGCGTTCCGTGGTCTTCAGACACCACCTCACGGTTCAGCGGATTAGCGGTGGACCCCCACCTCCTCCCCCACAACTAACAACATGGGAGGAGCAGATCTTGACGATTGTGCATCCTGAGGGCCTCGCAGGAGTAGCTGGAGCTGGTAAGGCAAACCTTTAAGTACTTCATCTCCCACCCGCCTGCATGCTATCACCTACCCCCACCCTCGCCCTCACCCCCATCACTCCTACTCCTCACAAATGTACCACTATCACAAACCACACATCCCAACACCAGGCCCTGCATGCAAAAACAAAGCATAGACACATATCACTAAAGCATGCCCACTGCACATACCCATACACACCTCTAAACCACCATCACACATGGTCCCACACAGGAATGCAAGCACTGGGGTACACGGTAACCCACATATAGCACACCTTGACACACACAGATACAATAATCAGGCCTTTATACCCCTGCACGACCTCTACCCAACATCACCAGACAGAAGGGTCCACACATGTCCACACCACCAACAGCAGAGGCCCACAGTGATGACAGCACCTCTGTCGAACTGGATCTAGATGACCAGCCCGGCCTATCAGGGACCTCGGGACAGTCGGTTCCCATCACACAGTCACAGGCCACTACAGAGCTTCCCCCCTCTGGAAACACCAGCACAGCACCCACCCAGCGGGCCCATACCTCCGTCCCTAGGACACGTCAATCAGCAGTATGTCCACCACTACAGGGAACCCAGGATAACCCACCACCCCAACAACAAAAGGGACCTGGGGCAGTGGTAGTGGGCACACGGTCCAGGGGACAGAGGCCCAGGAACACAGGGGAACTGGGAGGGCTGCTGTGCGACAGGGGGCGGACAGGCCCAGGGAACCCACTCTCCACGAGGCCATCTCCTCCATCATGGGAGCCTACCACCACTCCGATGAGACGATGGCAACGGTACTGGCCAAGTTTCAGGAGACCCAGCGCCTGCAGGAGGAACAGAATATGGGCTTCGGGGAGGAACTCAGAACCATCAATTCCACCCTGGGCACCATCGTAGGGGTGCTGAAGGAAGTCCTCAATACCAGGAGGGACACTGTGGCACCACATGGGGCCCCTGACACTAGCCTGGACGATGAACTGCCCACCATCTGCGCCGGCACTATTGGACTGGAGTCACCGCCACAGCACCACCACTCCAGCACCCTGTAAGAGGCTGGCCTGGTTTGTAGTGGTACCAAGGGGTACTTACACTCTGCACCAGGTCCAGTTATCCCTTATTAGTGTAGAAGAGGTGTCTAGCAGCTTAGGCTGATAGAAAAGGTAGCTTAGCAGAGCAGCTTAGGCTGAACTAAGAGACATGTGAAGCTCCTACTATACCACTGGTGTCATATGCTCAATATCATAAGAAAACACAATACACAGATATACTAAAAATAAAGGTACTTTATTTTTATGACAATATGCCAAAAGTATCTCAGTGAGTACCCTCAGTATGAGGATAGCAAATATACACACGATATATGTACACAATACCAAAATTATGCAGTAATAGCAATAGAAAACAGTGCAAGCAATGTATAGTCACAATAGATTGCAATGAGAGCACATAGGTATGGGGCAACACAAACCATATACTCTAGAAGTGGAATGCGAACCACGAATGGACCCCAAACCTATGTGAGCTTGTAGAGGGTCGCTGGGACTGTATGAAAACAGTGAGGGTTAGAAAAATAGCCCCCCCAAGTCCTTGAAAAGTGGTTGCAAAGTGCACCTAAGTTCCCCAGAGAGCACAGAAGTCGTGATAGGGGACGTTTGCAAGGAAGACCAACACCAGCAATGCAACAATGATGGATTTCTGGACGAGAGTACCTGTGGAACAAGGGGATCAAGTCCAAAAGTCACGATCAAGTCAGGAGTGGGCAGATGCCCAGGAAATGCCAGCTGTGGGTGCAAAGAAGCTGCCACCGGATGTTAGAAGCTGTGGATTCTGCAAGAACGAAGAGGACTAGGAACTTCCCCTTTGGAGGATGGATGTCCCACGTCTTGAAGAAGCTTGCAGAGGTGTTTCCGTGCAGAAAGACCGCAAACAAGCCTTGCTAGCTGCAAGGGTCGCGGTTAGGGTGTTTGGATGCCGCTGTGGCCCAGGAGGGACTAGGATATTGCCAATTGCGTGAGGAGACAGAGGGGGCGTCCAGCAAGACAAAGAGCCCTCTCAGAAGCAAGCAGCACCTGCAGAAGTGCCGGAACAGGAACTACGAAGTAGAGTGAACCGGAGCTCACCCGAAGTCACAAAGGAAGGTCCCACGACGCAGGAGGACAACTCAGGAGGTCGTGCACTGCAGTTTAGAGTGTCGGGGACCCAGGCTTGGCTGTGCACAAAGGAAATCCTTGAAGAGTGCACAGGAGGCGGAGCAGCTGCAAATCACTCGGTACCCAGCATTGCAGTCTAGCATGGGGAGGCAAGGACTTACCCCCACCAAACTTGGACTGAAGAGTCACTGGACTGTGGGAGTCACTTGGACAGAGTTGCTGAGTTCCAGGGACCTCGCTCGTTGTGCTGAGAGGAGACCCAGAGGACCGGTGATGCAGTCTTTTGGTGCCTGCGATTGCAGGGGCAAGAATCCGTCGACCCACAGGAGATTTCTTTGGAGTTTCTAGTGCAGAGAGGAGGCAGACTACCCCCACAGCATGCACCACCAGGAAAACAGTCGAGAAGGCGGACGGATCAGCGTGACAAGGTCGCAGTAGTCGTCTTTGCTACTTTGTTGCAGTTTTGCAGGCATCCAGAGCAGTCAGCGGTCGATTCCTTGGCAGAAGGTGAAGAGAGAGATGCAGAGGAACTCTGATGAGCTCTTGCATTCGTTATCTAAAGAATTCCCCAAAGCAGAGACCCTAAATAGCCAGAAAAGGAGGTTTGGCTACTTAGGAAGGAGGATAGGCTAGCAACACTGGTAAGAGCCTATCAGAAGGAGTCTCTGACGTCACCTGCTGGCCCTGGCCACTCAGAGCAGTCCAGTGTGCCAGCAGCACCTCTGTTTCCAAGATGGCAGAGGTCTGGAGCACACTGGAGGAGCTCTGGGCACCTCCCAGGGGAGGTGCAGGTCAGGGGAGTGGTCACTCCCCTTTCCTTTGTCCAGTTTCACGCCAGAGCAGGGCTGGGGGATCCCTGAACCGGTGTAGACTGGCTAATGCAGAGATGGGCACCATCTGTGCCCATCAAAGCATTTCCGGAGGCTGGGGGAGGCTACTCCTCCTCAGCCCTGACACCTTTTTCCAAAGGGAGAGGGTGTAACACCCTCTCTCTGAGGAAGTCCTTTGTTCTGCCTTCCTGGGCCAAGCCTGGCTGGACCCCAGGAGGACAGAAACCTGTCTGAGGGGTTGGCAGCAGCAGTAGCTGCAGTGAAACCCCAGGAAAGGTAGTTTGGCAGTACCCGGGTCTGAGCTAGAGACTCGGGGGATCATGGAATTGTCTCCCCAATGCCAGAATGGCATTGGGGTGACAATTCCATGATCTTAGACATGTTACATGGCCATGTTCGGAGTTACCATTGTGACGCTATACATATATCGTGACATATGTATAGTGCTCGCGTGTAATGGTGTCCCCGCACTCACAAAGTCCGGGGAATTTGCCCTGAACAATGTGGGAGCACTTTGGCCAGTGCCAGGGTGCCCACACACTAAGTAACTTAGCACCCAACCTTTACCAGGTAAAGGTTAGACATATAGGTGACTTATAAGTTACTTAAGTGCAGTGGTAAATGGCTGTGAAATAACGTGGACGTTATTTTTCTCAGGCTGCAATGGCAGGCCTGTGTAAGAATTGTCAGAGCTCCCTATGGGTGGCAAAAGAAATGCTGCAGCCCATAGGGATCTCCTGGAACCCCAATACCCTGGGTACCTCAGTACCATATACTAGGGAATTATAAGGGTGTTCCAGAATGCCAATATGAATTGGTGAAATTGGTCACTAGCCTGTTAGTGACAATTTGTAAAGAGTGACCATAACCACTGAGGTTCTGGTTAGCAGAGCCTCAGTGACACAGTTAGGCATCACACAGGGAACACATACATGTAGGTCACAAACTTATGAGCACTGGGGTCCTGGCTAGCAGGGTCCCAGTGACACATAACAAACACACTGAAAACACAGGGTTTTCACTATGAGCACTGGGCCCTGGCTGTCAGGATCCCAGTGAGACAGTGAAAACACCCTGACATACACTCACAAACAGGCCAAAAGTGGGGGTAACAAGGCTAGAAAGAGGCTACTTTCTCACACACCCCACCCACTGCAGAGGGAGAACCACCTCGCAAATGGTCCCTGAGATCCAGGAACAAGACAGAGAATGATGACCAGACCCCCACCAAGAAATGAGACCACCTTGATTGTCATCCCACTGTCCCACTTTGTCACCCTGTCCATCCTTAAACTGCCCCAGCTCCACTTCCTTTGCCCATATGGGGAATGCACCTGTGAGACAAATAGACTGGACTCTGCCATGGAAATTCCTCCGCCATCAACCCACACCATTTTGCTACCCCCTCCAATTATGAGCACTAAAATAAACACCCTTAAAGCACAAAACAATCTGGAGTCTGTCTGTGATTTCGGAATACTGTATTAGCAATTACTGTGGCAAAAAGCTTCTTCATTTGTAATGGCAACATACCTATGTCACACAGCTCTAGTACATGAGGAAACAAAGCAGATGCCACACAGTGGGACCCACATCTGTGAAATCGTAAGGGAAAGTGACAACTCAGTGACTATACACTGGGTGAAAATGACAGGCAGTAGAGAGGTAGTAGTGTTTAAGTACATGTAGTAGGCAGGTTTGTATTCTTACCTGTGTCTCATTGGAAATATTGCTGGATCACTGAGTCTCTGTTGTCCATGTCTTCTTCCTCTGCTTCCTCGTCTTCACTGTCCACAGGATCCACAGCTGCAACAACACCGCCATCTGGACCATCCTCCTGCAGAAAGGGCACCTGTCGTCGCAAAGCCAAGTTGTGAAGCATACAGCAGGCCACGATGATCTGGCACGCCTTCTTTGCTGAGTAGAATAGGGATCCACCTGTCATATGGAGGCACCTGAACCTCGCCTTCAGGAGGCAGAAGATGCGTTCGATCACCCTCCTAGTTCGCACATGGGCCTCATTGTAGTGTTCCTCTGCCCTTGTCCTGGGATTCCTCACTGGGGTCAGTAGCCATGACAGGTTGGGGTAACCAGAGTCACCTGCAAATGGCGAGGGATAACTGTTAGACACACACTAACCTGGAGGGATATCCCCAGACAACCATTCCCACTGACTTGCTTCCAGGTGCTCACCTAATAGCCACACACGGTGCTTCTGGAGTTGACCCATCACATAAGGGATGCTGCTATTCCACAGGATGTAAGCGTCATGCACTGAGCCAGGGAACTTGGTATTCACATGGGAGATGTACTGGTCTGCCAAACATACCATGTGTACATTCATCGAATGATAACTCTTCCGGTTTCTGTAGAACTGTTCACTCCTGTGGGGGGGACCAAAGCCACAAGTGTCCCATCAATGGCATGATGTTGGGGATTTGTCCCAGGGCATAGAAATCACCTTTCACTGTAGGCAAATCCTCACCATGAGGGAAAACGATGTAGCTCCACATGTGTTTCAGCAGGGCAGACAACACTCTGGACAACACGTTGGAAAACATAGGCTGGGACATCCCTGATGCTATGGCCACTGTTGTTTGAAATGACTCACTTGCAAGGAAATGGAGCACTGACAGCACCTGCACTTGAGGGGGGATCCCTATGGGATGGCAGGTAGCTGATATCAGGTCTGGCTCCAGCTGGGTACACAGTTCCTGGATTGTGGCACGGTCAAGCCTGTATGTGATTATCACGTGTCTTTCCTCCATTGTCGACAGGTCCACCAACGGTCTGTACACCGGAGAATGCCGCCATCTCCTCACATGTCCCAGCAGACGGTGCCTATGAAGGACAACAGCGAGCACAGAGTCAACCAACTCAGAGGTACGTACCCACAGCTTACAAAGAACACCATTCATAATCTAAAAAGTGGCCTGTATGTGTGTTGAGTGTAGGCCTAGGTATGTGTGACGCAGTTGAAAATGAAGCCATGTGGTCCACTGAAATGGCGGCTGCCTGACGTGTAAAGTGGGACAATGGGATGTGAGATAACTGTGCTGGCGTTGTACACCGTCGCGGTAGGCCGTCGCAATGCTTCATTGGTTAACATTGGACCATATGGGTCCCAGGAGACAATGACGATGTATGCCGGTGGTGACTGTACGCACCGCCGCGGACGTGACTGCCATTTTCTATCTGTTCCATCACTCAATACCTGATCTTCGACAGGAGAGGACCGACACTGCAAGTGCTGCTGTGACCTCGGTCTGGAAGAGACAATGGCTCGAGTGTCTGGGGAAAGGGCCCCTGCCTTCACATCGGAGGAGTTGGAGAAACTTGTTGATGGGGCCCTCCCCCAGTACACGCTACTCTACGGTCCTCCAGACAAACAGGTAAGTACACTGGGGGCATGTTGTATGGGCAATGCCTGTGTGGAGTGGGGTGGATGAAAGATGGGGGGATAGATTTAGGCGTGCATGAAACGACGGTGAGTGCATGTGCCACATGGCAAGGGTAGGGATGGCGGCCAATCACTTTGACGGTGCAGTTGGTAATAAGTTTCTCTTCCCCCTGTACAAATCATGTAGGTCAGCGCCCAACAGAAAAAACATATTTAGCATGCCATCTCCAAGGACGTCCGGACCCTGGGGGGTCTACCACAGATGGAGCACCCAGTGCCGGAAAAGATGGGTGGACATTCGCCGCTGGAGCAAAAAGATGGCGGAGGCTCAACTGGGGATGGCCTCCCAACGCGGGAGGGGTGCCCGTCGCGCCATGACCACCCTGATGTTCAGGATCCTGGCGGTGGCGTACCCGGAGTTGGATGGGCACTTGAGGGCATCACAGCAGCCACAAGGGGGTGAGCACACTCGCTTTCTGCTGACTGCGTGCAGTTGAGGGGTCTGGGTGGGGGAGGTGGGCTGTGGGTTTCCCTAGGCCAGGGCGAGATCCGTAGGCAAGGTACCTTGTAAGGCAGGCCATGTGGCACCCCACCACACCTCTGTAGAGTGCCAAGTACACCTAGTCATGTCCCTGTGTCATCTATGTGTGCAGATACCGTCCATAGCTTTGTAGGCCATTTCCCAGGAAATGAACAGTGGAGCCCAAAAGCGCGGCGTAGTGTAGGGGGCTTCTGCATCTGTCGTGTCCGCCAACGGTAGCGGTAATGCATGCACTCAACATGTCTTTCTTCTGTTGTCCCCCCCTTTTTGTGGTCTCCCTATTCTTGTGTGCATTAGCATCACCAGGCGGAGGAGCAGTGGCACCGGAGCATGAGGGAGCTGCATCCCACATGGCCATGGAGGGCCACACTACGGAATCAGAGTTCACCAGTGGGACAGAGGGCGAGGGGAGCTCCACGGCGGGGACAGGAGCTGAGACCAGTGACTCGGACTCGTCCTCTGATGGGAGCTCCCTTGTGGTGGCGGCAACACATCTGCCCCCCCTATCTACAGGTACAGCCGCAACCCCCCCTTCCAACACCACCCTCCCAGCAGCCCCTCAGCCTTCGCCCCGTGCCCGCTCACCCGGGAGGGTGGGCATCACCTTCGCCCCAGGCACCTAAGACCCTGCCCCAGTCACCCCTGCTGTCCTCAGTGAGGAGGCCATTGACCTCCTCAGGTCCCTCACTGTTGGGCAGTCTACCATTTTGAATGCCATCCAGGTTGTAGAAAGGCAGTTGCAACAAACAAATGCATTTCTAGAGGGCATTCCTTCTGGTCAGGTGACCCTTCAGCGAGCTTTTCAGACTCCGGCCTCAGCACTGATGGCAGCCATTGTCCCTGTGTCTAGCCTCCCCCCTCCAACTTCCTCCACCCGGACCCAATACCCTGTACCTCAGCCTATCCCAAGCACACCTACAGACCAGCATGCACACACGCCAACTCTCGCAAGCATCACACATACGCAGACACACCAACATCCACTGCCTCCACTGTGTCCCCCTCCTCCTCGTCTCCCTCCTCCCTCCCTGTCTCGTCTACACTCACACCTGCATGCACTACTTCTACAACCACTACGTCCCTCTCCAGCACACCCACCACCACACCCCTCTCACGTGCAGTCACCACCCCCACTACCATTCACACATCCCCTGTGTCCTCTCCCAGTGTGTCTGTGACGCCCCCTCCGAAGATATACAAATGCAGGCACACACCCACCCAACAGCCATCCACCTCACAACAGCCTCCAGCGCATGCACCTTCACCCAAAGTCAGCAAACGAACACATCCTATAACCACAACCTCTTCCTCCACTCCCAACCCCCCTCCAGCAACCTTGGACTTTTCCTGTCCAACCTTGACTTCTTTCCCACACCTCCCCCACCCCGTCCGTCTCCTAGGCCCCGAACTAGCACCTCAGCCACAACATCTCCGAGACCAGTGGTGCCTGTAGTCACCGGAATCTGGAGTGCACTGGCCACCACGACAGCCAGTGTGGCACGGAGCCACAGCACAGACAGTCCCCCACCTATGAAGCATCAGAAGTTGGCCAGTGCCCGACGGGAGAGGTGGAAGACTCCAGCCACCAAAGCCGCTCCCAGGGGTCCCGATGGGAGTGTGGAGTCAGCTGTGACACCTTCCAAGGTGGGGAAGGGCCACAAGAAACACGGCAAGTCTGGGAAGAGCAGCACGGCGGAGAAGACCGCCATCATCCCAGCTGCCCAGGAGGCCCCCGCCAGCACAAGCCCAGCTGCCCAGGAGGCCACCGCCAGCACAAGCCCAGCTGCCCAGGAGGCCCCCGCCAGCACAAGCCCAGCTACCCAGGAGTCCACCGCCAGCAAAAGCCCTGCTGGGCCATGAAGGACCGCCAGCACAAGCCCCGCTGGGCCATGAAGGACCGCCAGCAGCTGAGTCCCTGCATTGGAGACCGCCATCTCAGGCACCGCTGAACAGGGCACTGCCACCTCAAGCACAGCTGAACAGGGCACCGCCGCCTCAAGCACCGCTGAACAGGGCACCGCCGTCTCAAGCACCGCTGAACAGGGCACCACCGTATCAATCACCGCTGAACAGGGCACCGCCGCTTCAAGCACCTCTGAACAGGTCACCGCCGTCTCAAGCACCGCTGGCCCATGAGCGGCAAGGGCACTGGCGCTACTGAGTCCGTCACGGGCAGAATGAAGCACTCTGGGCTCCATGCCCCCTCCAGAACCAGTGGAGAGATCCATCCACTACCTCTGTCCTTAACAGGATGAAGCACTCTGGGCACAAGGCCCCCTCCAGAACCAGTGGAGAGATCCATCCATTACCTCTGTCTTTAGCAGTTGAAGCACTCTGGGCACCATGACCCTCCAGAACCAGTGGAGAGATCCATCCACTACCTCTGTCCTTAGCAGGATGAAGCACTCTGGGCACAAGGCCCCCTCCAGAACCAGTGGAGACTGTTATCCACTTGACAGACTGTCGCTTTGCACTCCCCAGGATGGAACAGTGGGCAACCCACCCACCTGTGAGACTTGAGAGACTGTGGCTTTGCACTCCCCAGGATTGAACAGTGGGCAACCCACCCACTTGTGAGACTTGAGAGACTGTGGCTTTGCACTCCCCAGGATTGAACAGTGGGCAGACCACCCACTGTAGAGACTTGAGAGACTGTAGTTTTGCACTCCCCAGGATAGAACAGTGGGCAACCCACCCACTGCAGAAACTTGAGAGACTGTGGCTTTGCACTCCCCAGATTGAACAGTGGGCAGACCACCCACTGTAGAGACTTGAGAGACTGTGGATTTGCACTCCCTAGGATGGAACAGTGGGCAACCCACCCACTGTAGAGACTTGAGAGACTGTGGCTTGCACTCCACAGGATGAAACAGTGGGCAACCCACCCACTGTAGAGACTTGAGAGACTTTGCTTTGCACTGCCCAGGATGGAACAGTGGGCATGTGGCCCCCTCGTGGATTTGGTGTTGTGCACTCAAGCAGCTGAGGTGCCCCCCCTTTCCCTCCCCCTGAGGTGCCTGTTTAGTTGCTCTCTGATGCCCCTGCAGTGTTTTCTCCATCATGGTCGGGGATCTTGTGTGGGCCTCGCCCATACCGTGTGGGTCCTGTGTTCCACGGACTTAATTGGAGCACTACCTGGACTACTATGCTTGGTATATATTTTGTAAATGGTGTATATATATATTTTTGGCTACTTGTTTTTAATATATTACAATGGTTACACTCATTTTCTATTGTCTTTGCATTCTTCCAGTGGGTTTAGGGGGTGTAACTGTGATGTATTAATATGCATTAGTGTGTTTGTTGTAGTGGGTGAGGGTGGGCGTGTTGCGTGTTGCGTGTGTGTGTCCCTGTTTTTCCCCTCCCCCCACCCATGTGTCGTAGATGCAGTATCACCGTGGTCTTCACCGCCGGCGTTCGTGCTCCTGGTAGAGGAGCAGGAAGACTATCGCAGGTAGAATTTGGAGTTCCGGGTCCAGGATGTTCTCGTTCCTCGTGGGGTGTGTTGAGGTGAGCGTTTTCCCTTCTAATTTCCTGTTTCCGCCGTGTTTTTATCCGCGGTGAATCCATCCCAGAAAAGGTGGCGGATTGGCCTGTCATAATAGTGTGGGCAGTACATTGTCTCCCGCCTGTCTGTTGGTGGTGACCGCCATGCTGTTTGTTTGTACAGCCGTGGCGGTCGGAGTGTTAAAGTGGCTGTCTTTGTTGGTGGTTTCCGCCACGGTCATAGTTGCACATTTTTTACTGCCGCTTTAACACCGTCCGCCAGGGTTGTAATGACCACCTTAGTGCCTTCACTTCAGGACATGTATGTGTGCATAGGACATAGGTATTCAAAAGACACAATCAGGCCCCAATTACAGTGTGATAGTATTGACATCATAGTATCAACGCATTGCTACAAAATATGCAAGGCCCGGAACTTCTCAACATTACTTTTTATATCCACGCACTGTGCTTGAACACTCAGTAGGCTCAGTAGCACCTCTTGTTGTGGGTCCAGAGACAGAACTGTGTCTGGAACTGCGACGCCTAGGATCCATCACAGAGTCTGTGACACTGCTGAGGCTAGGGAGCTCCTCACCATCTCCACCATCCAGATCGCTGTTTGCAGCACTCCGGGCTGTCTGCATTGTCTCCAATACATTGGTGACTTACACCAATCCTCGTGCTACGTCCTGACTGCAATGTGCAATATCCTTTTGCATGCCCACAGCACCTTGTGACAGCAAAGCAGTTGTATTAGTGAGCCAATTGACAGATCTGCTGAACCCATTCAACCTACCCATCAATTGGTTACAGGGCAGAGTTCCTTAATGGCATTTGTCATCTACCTTGCGTGGTCTGTTGTAGCTTGCTGTCCATGATGCAGCTTCCACATGATGTGATTGAGAGACACCAACTGACTGTGCATTGATATCATGTGTTTACATTGCAGGCGCTGCACTTTTAACATGGATGCCTCAAGACCACCGAACAGTGCCTCTCCCTTACCTTCCTCTGTGCTCTGTCTGCCTTCTTCACAACACCTCCGGAGTGGAGTAGACTGACGCCGGAACAGGGACTGCTGTCAGTGGGTGCTTCTACCCTTTAAAGGTGGTGTGGGTACATCTTCCTGTAATTCATCGGAGTCCAGAGTAAAGGCAGGGAGGGGTTCCACTCGCCCTGCGTTTGGTTGGTTCTGGTATGATGGACTCAATGGTGTTTGAATCAGACTGTGGGTGACTTTTGTCATTCCCCCTGTTCCAGTTTCTGCTGCGTCAGGGCCCAAAACATCTGCAACAACAATGTGCAGCATGTCATTCTTGATGTTCTCCTTGCATGTGTAATTTCACTGTTACTTTCATGATGAACATTTCCCCTGGCATAGTGTCTCTAATTGTCTGTTGTGTTGTTTCTCTGTTTGGTTTTACACTATACTGCTATTTATGTAGTAGATGCATTTTTAGGGTATGGACTTCCACTCCCATAAGGCATTGTTGTGTTGAGTGGAAAATGTGCCATAGACTATTTATCACAGTGCACAGTGCCATTGCAAATTTCTAAAGGACATTTGAACATGCACATATGGTCATTCAAATCATTACTGCCGTTACCTTTGCAGGTGCCAGGTGTGCCTGAGGTGTTAAGGTCTGACACCACCTACTGCTTCAGGCAGCAGTGTTGACTCTACCATGTCTTCCAAGGGGGTGGACGATGTCTGGATGTGTGGTCCACCACCAGTGCTCCTTGCTTCCTTCAGCCTGCTTGCTACCCTCTCCTTGGCACGTGATCGCAAGTCGTACCAACGCTTGCATATCTCCTCAATTGAACGCTGTGAAACACCTCTGTCTGGTTGTCAGTCCACAATTTCCTCTTCTCACTTTCTGGGACATGTAGTGTGTGTTTTCCAAATAACTGGTCATGCTTCCTGACCACCTCTTCTGTGAGCACCTCCAATTCCTGCTCACTGAATTTTAGTTTTCTTTTTCTCCCTCCTGTGTCCTTGGCATTTCTATCAGTGGCCATTGTGTTCACCTGGTCCTGGCTGACTCTCCTGAGTGCCTTCCTGGTGCTGTGCTGAGTCTCTATGCCTGCTCCTGTGGCTCAGCCTTGTGTAAGCAGCATGCACTGACTTACTTCCTGTTTGTGATGTTGTCATGCTATTCCAGAATACAAAAATTGCAATTTGTGATTTCCAAATACCGATTTGCTATTTTACCCATTCGCTGTTTGGTACTCGCTATTTGCGATTGCAAATTTTAAGAAATCACAAAAAATTCTACGATGGTCTTGTTACATTGTATTTTGTGAATCCCAGTTTTGGAATTGCGAACCTTCATACATCTGGCACTAGGTCATTTGTCAATATCTGAGTTTATTGAAGACAACCTTTCTTGTCTTGTCCCTTTTGTGCCGACTGCTACAAAACTCAGACCCCCTCACACTGGTTTTGTACTGTTTCAGTTACTTGCCTATCCCCAACATCATGACTAACCTGCTCCTTTCAGTCCACTGTAACCGGACCTTCAGGGATAGGAGTTGTTCCCTGAAGGGAACCTAGAACTTTGCGAGTATGTGCAATATGAACCAGGTTTCAGAAGGCTATTACACTTTTCATCAGTTGTCATTACCAGTATTATCTGATAAGGTCCCTTCTATCGAGGTTCTAAGCAGGACTTCCGTACATGGTACATGGTTCTCTACCATGACCCAGTAACCTGGGCACAGATCATGGCACATCTCCTGCAGCTGCTGAAATGTAGCTTCTCCAACCTGATGGGACACAGAATGAAACACATCCACCATTCCTTTGCTAATAGTCGAGTAGCATGTCATCTGTAATGTTCAAAGTCATATTTGCAGGCACAGCTGGTAATATCATGCCATGTCCCATGAGTATTTAATGAGATGATAATCCTGTTATCCTGTCTGGAGTACTACACAAACTCATCAAAATGAGAGGCAATGTATCAGGCTATTTTATTGAGGTCTAAGTACAACTTTTGAAAAAATCTTGATTTCAAAGTACAATTTACTTGTTCCACCACTCTTGAAGTTTCTGGTCTGTATCTTCAATGTAGTCTTTGGTCAACTTGCAGTGCCTTCCACAGTAACTTCAGGACCTCACTATTGAAGTGAGTCCCTTGATTTGACTCTGAAGGAGTCCGAAAGCCAAAATGAGTTATCAACATCCTAAGCAGCAGCTTTGCTACTGTGAAACTGTCATTTTGTCTAGTCAGTAAGCTTTACCACAATGAGAGAAAATACATACAACAACCAGGAAGTATCTCAGTCATTTGAATGCAGGTAGCTCAAAAAAATCGAGCTGCTTTCTGTTGAAAGATCCTCCTGATCTTCCTATGTGACTCGATGTAACTGCAGTTTGATTATCTACTTTCATCTGCTGACAAGTGACACACCTGTGACAAAGAACTTCTGCCATCAATTTGAATCTGAGCGACAGCAACCACCATGACATCATGACCAACATGAGCCGGACCACGGTAATGCCACACCATAGACGGTAACACACTATTATGCATCATAACTCCTCCATCGCTTGACACCCAGACATCACCTTCATCTCTTTTCATACAACCTGCTGTAATCCAACTTTACTGTTCTTCCTCAGACACTTCTTCCTGCAATCTTTGAACTTTCTCCCATGTGTCATAAGCAGTCAGCAAGAGATTGTAATTTGGCTCATCAGTACCTTCATTAACATAATCCCCATTGAAGGTGGCACAGTTTGCAATTTAGTTAGGGAAACTTTGTTTCCAGTCTCAGCTAAGTGGTTCAACAGAGCAACTGTATTTCTCTTGTGATCTTATTGGGTATTATTTGCCACTAACAGGTCTTCGGTGTACTGTATCAGGACTGACTGGTTGAAGGGACTCCAGATTCTTTTTCAAAATCTAGTTGAAGATTGAAGGACTCTCTGGATACCTTTGTGGGACGCAGCACAGTGCTAAAACTCGAAGGCAAACAGAAATTGACTTTACTACTGCAATGGTATGGAGAAAAATGCTTGCCATAGGGTATTCACAATGAACCACTTGGCTTCACACAGAAGTTGAAACAAAATCACTGCTGTATTCAGTATCACGGGTCAACAAGGAACAACTATTTCATTTACCTTATAAAGTCCTGGAGTATGGAATATTTTCCATAGGATTTCGGCTGTCCCATAATGGGAGAGTTACATAGACTTCCCATTATCTCCTTCAAAATTTCCCGTTCAATCAAAGACTCAATCACTGGAGCAATTCCTGCAATTTTATCAGCTGTCAAATTATATTGCAGAATTCTTGGGTGTCCTGCATTCAGTTTCACACTTATTTTGACAGACTGAACATCTTTGATGAGTCTTATCTCCTTTCATGAAAAGCCCCAGACACAGTAGCTCTCAAATATGCGGGTAAATCATTATGTGTCAGCATAGGGAACAAAATTACACTTGAGGTTTGATTCACAATTTTAAATACCCCATCATGATTATTGGTATGGATGTCTATACCTCTTGGAGTAAAACAGCTGGAACAGTTCAACTTGCATTGCAAATCACATACAAGCAGACTCACATGACTCAAATCACACACCACAAATTGGTGCTCATCTTTAAAGAAGCTTATTTTTACAGGGACAACTTCTGTTACAGGTTTTGTCAGGTGCTGGTTTGCAACTCCTATAACTTGGATCTTATTTCCCGAGAGGGGTGGGTTGGGAACCTCTGTTTCTTCTCAGAGTTGAGCTGGTAACACCAGAGTCAACCAAAAAGGACACAGGGTGGCCATTAATGTTGCCATTAATGTATGGACCACTCTGGTCTACCTCTAAAGATGCACCAAGTATGTATTCTTCCTTCACCCCTGGGCACCATCAATGGGAAGAATCAGTGAAATACTCATCATCCAAATCAATCAAAGGGAATTGAGTTGCCTCCCTCAAACATTTAGAAAGTTGAACAAATCTTTCAGTCTGCCTATACAATTCTGCAAGCTTTCCTCTCAATTTCAGGAAATCATTTGTGAATGACATAATGTAATTTCTACTCCAAGGTACATGAATCTGTCCGCCACCAGAAGCTTTCCTCATGGGAAGAATCTTCATGTCTCCCTCACTCTGACTGGCGCCAGTCGGAGGCAGATCTACTTTCAATTTCTTCTGATCCTTCTACTTTACCCATAGTCCTTTCAACATATCTAATGCACCCCATTTTTGTATAAAACAAATGAATTCACTAATCTGTAATTTCATTCCCAGAGGTCTAATGTTCATGATGTCCTTGTCACTAAATTCTAGACAAGAACGCTTCTATAATGGTTTTGATTTCTCCAAATTGACTTCATGTTTCTTGGCTAATTCCACTAAACTTTCATTAGCTTGTCCTGCACATATATTTGCATGTGTACTGTTGTTGTCATCTCTCTAAGTGTCAAATTGAACTGTGTCTAAATTCCTACTATCATCTCATTTAATTCTCATTTTGATCTGGGCAAACCTAGTGTCCTTTCTCTTTCTGGGGTTGGAATTGTTTTTCCACTGTGTTTTGAACTTCCTGCTATATTTGTAGCACTCAAACTATTTACCATTCACTTAACTCCTGTGCATTAGGACACTGGGACATCAACTAATATTTCTCCTCCTAAAGCATTTGAATTAGCATGATCTTGGGGTATTTGCGATGGACATTTCTTTTTCTGAATTGTTAAAGGGTAATCTCCTATTTGGGGTACCATGACCAATATTAGGATTAGCCTCTGATCTGGATACATAATATGGTGAGGATCTCTGAGGAAACCTTGCATTGGGTGTGTATCCTGTCTGAGTAGTTGGTTAGAGTTGAGTCCGAAATGCTTGTGAGGGTCAATGGTCACGGAAATGAAAACAATCTTTCTAATTGTGAACCATTTGCTGTTGGAAAGTGGATTATTATTTACTCTCCTCCTTCTTAGGTTGCTGGGGTGCAGAGGGAGCTTCGGTGGTGGGCTTACAACCTCCCTCCTTAGGCTTTTGCGACCTGATCCCCCAATCCCCTGCCCATGACTTGATAACCATTCTGGTTCTTAACCACTCATTAGCTGCCTCCCCCAACTCTCTGGGTCTGGACAGCTTAGAGTCCACTAGACACTGGCATTACTCCATTGATATACAATTGGTCAAGATGTGCTCCCTCATGATCAAATTGTATAGCCCCTCATAAGTACTTACTTTGTTACCCTGTATCCATCCCTCTAGTGCTTAAACTGAGATGTCCACAAAGTTAACCGAAGACTGGGTATTGACCTTCTGGGTGTTCAGTAGTCTGGGGCACCACCCACCCCTGGACACTGGCGCTCCCACCATCTCTTTGTTCACTCTTTGCCTACTTCTTCTACTCTAGGGCCAACTTCTCTGCCTCTAAAGTTACATAGACTGCCTGGGCCTCGAGTTCCCTTTCCCTGAGGACTAGTTCTGCTTCTTCTTGAGCTGATACCACAGACCCTTCCCTCCCACTAGCTCTGGGCCCTAATATCTGAAGTAAAGGACAGGCGATCATCATCCTTCTCCTGGAGGTTGGAGAGAACATCCCCCCTTCCTATTGCTGAAGCTTTCTCTGTCTCCACCTGCACCACCCAGGCTTCAAGGGAATGAATAATCACAATCTTCCTAAGGTTGTTAGCAGCAGGCAATCCCCTCTTTCTGCATCACAGCTACAGTGAGTGTGGGTAGGCTAGCCAGATCAAGCTCCATGGTATCCCTAAGGTTTGCCTTGCTTAATAAAACGTTGGCACTAATTCATCAGAACAATTTAGAACAATAAAAAATGAAGTATTTAAAAACAATTCGTCAAAATTAAAAAAATCTAAAATAAATTAGCTCTAGGACAATTTAGAGGATTTGTAACTTACTTCACTTAAAACTATATTGTGATATTAAACACAAGTACTGGATCCCACCAATGCGCACCAAAAATGTTGGAAAGTGGATTATTGGTAAGGACAGTTTAGTATCTACACTTAGCAATAGGCCACAAACCCCCACTAGGTTCAGTCAAGGTCTCAATAAATTAATCCTGGCTCAACCCTTGGTAGCTTCACCACGAGCAGTTAGGCTTAACTTAGGAGATAGATGTGTAAAGCTTTTAATATCAACAAAATATTAAATAATTAAAACACAAAACACAATAAAAATCCAGCACCAATGTATACAGATTGATTATATTTTAATCTTTAAAATGACACTAAAAGGACAAAAATCATATAAAAGGAACTGGAGATATGAATTTGGTTGTACTTGAATGGGGCAAAGTCAAAAGTTGAGGCAGACCACGATGGAGCCCTGCTCAGATACAGTGAGCGAGAGGCCTCGGTCAACGTTTTATCTTCACACTTAGACAAATGTTTACAGATTTCACTGGGGCGAAGTCACAAGTTGAGGCCTACCTCACCAGAGCCGTCTTCGGATACGCTTCACAGAGGGCCTCAGTCTAGGTTCCTACTTTCAGACTTAGAAACTTTTTGGGGATGGAAATTCTCGTCTGGAGACTAATTGAAAGTTGAAGCCAACCTCGATGGAGCCCTCTTTGGATTTACTGCGTGGGAAGCCTAGGTCAAACTTTTACCTTTGGACTTCAAAACGTTTTTTGGAGCTTTTCTTCCCCGATGTCAGATCACAATGCTAAGAAAGCTGATTTTGACGCAAAGTCATCAGAATGCCTTTCCATGAGCCCCCAGTGAAATCCTTGAAGTCTGGGGCTCCAGAGCTTTTCAGCAGGATAAACCTGCAAGTGAGGCCGAGTCACAGTCGACGTTGGCCAGCTTAACTCAGGACGCCAGGTCAGTCCACTCATGGAGCTTTTTTCCAAAGTTGCTCCAAACTTCTCCAAACTTCTGTGTCTTCTTCCAGAAGTACTGTTAAGGTCTTTTAGGTGTCCACAACTCTCCACAAGGTTACAGAAGCTCTGAGTTGCTCCTTGGGGGTTAGGACTCCAAGTCCCAGAATGCACAGGTTGAAGTCCTTAAATGACCACTGGTCACTAGTCAGATGGTCTATTTCTGCAGGGCTTGATGCAGAGGACTCTGGTCAGCTCTTACCTACCTGTAGCTTATAAAGAGTCCCTTCTTGGAGTAGTAGAAGTCAGGCAAACTCCTTTTCTTGGTGAATCCAAATGTGTGCAGCTGGTGTAGTCCTTCTGAATGCAGTGTGCAGGCCAGGGGTCCAGCAGGGCAGTCCTTTTTCTTGTTTTGTTCCAGTAGGGATCTGAAGTATGGGGCAGCTCTTTCATATGTATCCTTGTTCCTGGGGTGGCAAGCAGGGGGTGCTCCTGTCCAATCATGTTCAGGCCACCACCCTCTTGAGGGACCCCTTCCTGGAAAGTGTGGCAAAAATCAATACCAAGAAGCAACATTCCTCCAAAGTCCAAGATGGCAAAAATTGAATCGTAGAGTTTAGATGTGGCTGAGTCCACCCACTGGTGTTGCTAAGTTTCCCTTAACACAGCCCTTTACAGCCCTCTACGTATCTAATAAGGGGGCTTCTGGTTGTCTGGGGCTACAGGAAATGGGGAGTTACAGTTCCTGTTCCAAATGTCCTTTCCTCCTTTGAAGTCCAGTTTGGCTGCTCTCCCCCATCCTGTTCTACCATCTACTGAGGCAGATCTCCTCCCACCAGATGCTTCCTTTATTTCAGCTGAGGCCACTTCACACCTCATCAAGGTAGCCTGCTCAGACTGCCAGAGGCTGACCAATCAGAGAAGGGCGCTACAGGGCTGCAGTTGGTAACTTTTAGGAAGAGTACTAAAACTCTTTCCAGGTACGAGTTATATTGAAACCAACAGTGGCAAGATGTTGGATGTATTAAAACTTTTAATTTGATGCTAAGCTTGCTACATTTAGCTCCTTCCTATGGAAAATAAGACTTTATTATTTTAAAATTAAGCCTCTCCATGGTAGTCTATGGATCCCATTCACTACCAAAAGAAAAAAATGAATTTGGCTATATTTCCCTCACCGCGGCTTATAAAACATCTTTTATAAAATCCCTGTGTATAAGTGCACTGAACGCAATCATGAGAACACTTAGGACATACTCTAGGGGTGACTTATATGTAAAAATAAGGCGCTTACGACTTTGGAAGTTCTTTTAATTCCAAACTCTAATTTGGGGTTAACTTTAACTTTAAAGGAGCCTGCAAGACAGACCAGCTTTTGAAATGACACTGGTCACCACAGCGGTGTGCCTATGGGTGTTCCTCCTATGCTGGGGTCCCTAAACCTACATGCTGTATAACGATTCCATAATATCTTATGCAAATGGTAATATTGCAGACAGGATATCGATCATTAGGCCCTTAGTCTTTTTTCTCTCATCGTCAATCGAGGCTCCTCTGTAGGCCGGCTTACAATGCAATGCCACCAGCTTGGCTTAGCACGAGGTCCCTGTCAACTCCTGGAAGTCTCCTCAAAGGGAAAAAGCTCCTGAGTTTCAGCGACACAAACCTGGTATTCTGGCAAGGTCGTGGTTTAAGATCTCCACCTTGACTCTCGTTGATGGGTCAGTCACCTTATGGCGCTTTGTTACAAAGTTGCTTCAAACTTCTGGATCTTCTTCCAAAAGCCATTTTAAGAGTCTAGCACTGTTCACAAACTTGATCCAGAAGCTCTGAGTTGCTTCTAGGGAGTTCGGACTACAATTCCAGGAATGCACATGGTCAGAATTCTCAAAAGGCCACTGGACCCTGGTCAGCTGGGCTCCTTATACAGGACTTGATGTAGGGGACTTTTGGTAGCTCCTCTGTACCATTTGCTTCCAGGGAGTCCACTCCTGGATCTTTAGAGACAGTTGGTACACTCCTTGTGGGTGCAGTCCTTCAGGAGCAGATGAGGAGTTCAGTAGAGCAGTCCTTCTTCTGATTTTCTTCCAGCAAGGATCTGGGCAGCTCTTCCTTATTTATCCATGCCCCTGGGTTGGCAAGCAGGTGGTACCCCTGACCAATGGGGTGCAGGGTGCCACCCTCTGGAGTAAGCCCTTTCTGCCAAAAGTGGCAAAAATCAATCCTAGGCACAAAATATAAAATGTTGAAAATGTCTCCTAGGAGGTAGATCTGGCTGAGCCCACCCACTGGTGCAGCTAAGTGTCCCTAACACACACCTTCCACCCCCCTCTGATAATTGAATTACAGGGGCTCTGATCTAGCTGGGGGTGCATTCCCTCACTGGTAGGAGACTGTTGGCCTAACCACTTTGGCTAGTTAGCTGCACCACACAAACCCAGGAAGTAAAGTTGATTTGTTTCAGCCTAGAAAACATGACACTCTGACTCCTCAGGGGAGTCGAAGTTGGAAGATCTAGCCCTTTTGTCTCATTTGCACAAGCAAAGGAAGACAAAGAGATATAGGAACGTTTTCAATGTGTTTATTGAAATAACTGCTTTCTCTTTCTGTGGTGGTCATTACAACCCTGGAGGACGGTGTTAAAGCGGCGGTAAGACCGCCAACAGGCTGGCGGTAAAAAATTTGCTATTACGACCGTGGAGGAAACCGCCAACAAATACAGCCACTTTAACACTCCGACCGCCACGGCGGTACAAACAAACAGCACGGCGGTCACCGCCAACAGACAGGCGGGAGACAATGCACCGGCCACACTATTACAACCCACCAATCCGCCACCTCTTCCGGGGCGGATTCACAGCGGATAAAAACACAGCGGAAACAGGAATTCTGAAGGGAAAACACTCACCTCTACACACACCACGAGGAACCAAGACAACATGGACCCGGAACTCCAAATTCTCCCTGCGAAAGTCTTCCTGCTCCTCTACCAGGAGCACGAACGCCGGAGGCAAAGACCACGGTGAGTACTGCACCTACGACACAGGGGTAGTGGGAGGCAAAAAACAGGGACACACACACAACACGCAACACCCCCACCCTCACCCACTACAACACACACACTAATGCATATTGATACAGCACAGTTACACCCCCCAACCCCCTGGAAGAATGCAAAGACAATAGAAAATGAGTGTAACCATTGTAATATATTAAAATCAAGTAGGCAAAAATATATATATACAACATTTACAAAATATATACCAAGCATAGTAGTCCAGGTAATGCTCCAATGAAGTCCGTGGAACACTGGGCCCACACGGTATGGGCGAGGCCCATACAAGATCCCCGACCATGACGGAGAGAACACTGCAGGGGTATCAGAGAGCAACAAAACAGGCACCTCAAGGGGAGGGAAAGGGGGGGCACCTCAGCCGCTCGAGTGCACGACGCCAAATCCACGAGGGGGCCACATGCCCACTGTACAATCCTGGGGAGTGCAAAGCCACAGTTTCTCAAGTCTCTACAGTGGGTGGGTTGCCCACTGTTCCATCCTGGGGAGTGCAAAGCCACAGTCTCCAAGTCTCTACAGTGGGTGGGTTGCCCACTGTTCAATCCTGGGGAGTGCAAAGCCACAGTCTCTCAAGTCTCACAAGTGGGTGGGTTGCCCACTGTTCAATCCTGGGGAGTGCAATGCCACAGTCTCACAAATCTCACAAGTGGGTGGGTTGCCCACTGTTCCATCCTGGGGAGTGCAAAGCCACAGTCTCTCAAGTGGATAACAGTTTCCACTGGTTCTGGAGGGGGCATGGTGCCCAGAGTGCTTCATCCTGCTAAGGACAGAGGTAGTGGATGGATCTCTCTACTGGGTCTGGAGGGGGCATGGTGCCCAGAGTGCTTCATCCTGCTAAGGACAGAGGTGGTGGATGGATCTCTCCACTGGTTCTGGAGGGGGCTTTGTGCCCAGAGTGCTTCATTCTGCCTGCGACAGACTCAGTAGCGTCAGTGCCCTTGGAGCTCATGGGCCGGCGGTGCATGAGACGGCGGTGCCCTGTGCAGCGGTGCTTGAGACGGCGGTGACCTGTTCAGAGGTGCTTGATACGGCGGTGCCCTGTGCAGCGGTGCTTGATACGGCAGTGTCCTGTGCAGCAGTGCTTGAGATGGCGGTGCCCTGTACAGCGGTGCTTGTGACGTCGGTGCCCTGTTCAGCGGTGCTTTAGACGCCGGTCTCCATTGCAGTGACTCAGCTGCTGGCGGACCTTCATGACGCAGCGGGGATTTTGCTGGCGGTCCTTCATGGCCCAGAGGGCCTTTTGCTGGCGGTCCTTCATGGCCCAGCAGGGCTTGTGCTGGCAGTCCTTCATGGCCCAGCTGGACTTGTGCTGGCGCTGGCCTCCTGGGCTGCTGGGCTGGTGCTGGCGGTGGACTCCTGGGCAGCTGGGCTGGTGCTGGCGGTGGACTCCTGGGCAGCTGGGCTGGTGCTGGTGGTGGACTCCTGGGCAGCTGGGCTAGTGCTGGCGGTGGCCTACTGGGCAGCTGGGCTTGTGCTGGCGGGGGCCTTCTGGGCAGCTGGGCTGGTGCTGGCGGTGGACTCCTGGGCAGCTGGGCTGGTGCTGGCAGTGGCCTCCTGGGCAGCTGGGCTGGTGCTGGCGGGGGCCTCCTCAGCAGCTGGGCTGGTGCTGGCGGGGGCCTCCTTGGCAGCTGGGCTGGGCTGGTGCTGGAGGTAGCCTCCTGGGCAGCTAGGCTTGTGCTCCCGGGGGCCTCCTGGGCAGCTGGGCTGGTGCTGGCGGGGGCCTCCTGGGCAGCTGGGATGATGGCGGTCTTCTCCGCCATGCTGCTCTCGCCAGACTTGCTGGCCTTCTTGTGCCCCTTCCCCACCTTGGAAGATTTCGCAGCTGACTCCACACTCCCACCGGGACCCCTGGGAGCGGCTTTGGTGGCTGGTGTCTTCCCCCTCTCCCGCCGGGCACTGGCCAACTTCTGATGCTTCACAGGTGGGGGACTGTCTGTGCTGTGGCTCCGTGCCACACTAGCTGCCCTGGTGGCCGGTGCACTTCAGATTCCGGTGACTACAGGCACCACTGGTCCCGGAGATGTTGTGGCTGAGGTGCTAGTTCGGGACCTAGGAGACAGACGGGGTGGGGGAGGTGTGGGAAAGAGGTCAAGGTTGGACAGGAAAAGTTTTTTGGACACACTGGGATGGGTAGCTGGAGGGGGTTTGGGAGTGGAGGAAGAGGTTGTGGTTGTAGGAGGTGTTCGTTTGCTGACTTTGGGTGAAGGTGCATGCGCTGGAAGCTGTTGTGAGGTGGATGGCTGTTGGGTGGGTGTGTGCCTGCGTTTGTGTATCTTCGGAGGGGGCGTCACAGACACAATGGGAGAGGACACATGGGACGTGTGAATGGTAGTGGGGGTGGTGACTGCACGTCAGCAGGGTGTGGTGGTGGGTGTGCTGGAGAGGGACGTAGTGGCTGTAGAGGTAGTGCATGCAGGTTGTGAGTGTAGGCGAGACTGGGAGGGAGGAGGGAGACGAGAAGGAGGGGGACACATGGGAGGCAGTGGATATTGGTGTGTCTGCATGTGTGCGATGCTTGCGTGAGTGCCTGTAGGATGTGTGGTGCTTATGTTTGCCTGAGCTTCCCTTGTGTGTTGACGTGTGTGCATGCTGGTCTGTAGGTGTGCTTGGGATAGGCTGAGGTACAGGGGATTGGGCCGGGTGGAGGAAGTTGGAGGGGGGAGGCTGGACGCAGGGACAATGGCTGCTATCAGTGCTGAGGCCAGAGTCTGAAAAGCTCCCTGAATGCCCGCCAGGAATGCATTTGTTTGTTGCAACTGCCTTTCTACACCCTGGATGGCATTCAAAATGCTAGACTGTCCAACAGTGAGGGACCTGAGGAGGTCAATGGCCTCCTCACTGAGGGCAGCAGGGGTGACTGGGGCAGCGGCTGAGGTGCCTGGGGCGAAGGTGATGCCCACCCTCCAGGGTGAGCGGGCACAGGGCGATGGCTGAGGGGCTGCTGGGAGGGTGGTGCTGGAAGGGGGGTGGCAGCTGTACCTGTAGATGGGGGGCACAGATGTTGCCGCCACCACAAGGGAGCTCCCATCAGAGTACAAGTCCCTGTCACTGGTCTCAGCTCCTGTCCCCACCGCTGTCCAACTGGTGAAGTCTGATTCCGTAGTGTGGCCCTCCATGGGCATGTGGGATGCAGCCCCCTGGTGCTCCGGTGCCACTGCTCCTCCGCCTGATGATGCTAATGCACACAAGAACAGGGAGACCACAAAAAGGGGGGGGGGACAGAAGAAAGACATGTTGAGTGCATGCATTACCGCTACCGTTGGTGGACAAGACAGACACAGAAGCACCCTGCACTACGCCGTGCTCCTGGGCTCCACTGTTCAATTCCTGGGAAATGGCCTACAAGGCTATGGACGACATCTGCAGACATAAATGCAGATGACACAGGGGCATGACTAGGTGTACTTGGCACTCTACAGAGGTGGGCTGGAGTGCCACATGGCCTGCCTTACGGAGGGACCTTGCGTACGGAACTCGCTCTGGCCTAGGGAAACCCACAGCCCACCTCCCCCACCCAGACCCCTCCACTGCGTGCAAAGTCAGCAGAATGCGAGTGTACTCACCCCCTTGTGGCTGCTGTGATGTCCTCAAGCGCCCATCCAACTCCAGATACGCCACCGCCAGGATCCTGAACATCAGAGGGGTCATGGTGCGATGGGCACCCCTCCCACTTTGGGAGGCAGTCCCCAGCTGGGCCTCCGCCGTCTTCTTGCTCCAGCGGCGAATGTCCTCCCATCTTTTCCGCCAGTGGGTGCTCCGTCTGTGGTAGACCCCCAGGGTCCGGACGTCCTTGGCGATGGCACGCCAAATATGTTTTTTCTGGTTGGCGCTGACCTACATGATTTGTACAGGGAGAAGAGAAATGTATTACCAACTGCACCGTCAAAGTGATTGGCCCCCATCCCTACCCTTGCCATGTGGCACATGCACTCACCATCGTTTCATGCACGCCGCACTCTCCCCCCTTCCTTCTTACATCCACCCCTCTCCACACAGGCATAGCCCATACATCATGTTCCCAGTGTACTTACCTGTTTGTCTGGAGGACCGTAGAGTAGCGTGTACTGGGGGAGGACCCCGTCCACGAGTTTCTCCAACTCAGCCGATGTGAAGGCAAGGGCCCTTTCCCCAGACACTCGAGCCATTGTCTCTTCCAGACCGAGGTCACAGCAGCACTTGCAGTGTAGGTCCTCTCCTGTCGAAGATCAGGTATCGAGTGATTGAACAGATGGAAAATGGCGGTCACGTCCACGGCGGTGTGTACCGTCACTGCCGGCGTACATCGTCATTGGCTCCTGAGACCCATAGGGTCCAATGTTAACCAATGCAGCATTGCGCTGCGCTCTTCGACCGCCTACCGCGACGGTGTACAACGCCAGCGCAGTTACCTCACATCCCATTGTCCCACTTTAAAGGTCAGGCAGCTGCCATTTCAGGGGCCCACATGGCTTACTTTTCAACTGCATCACACATACCTAGGCCTAGACTCAACACACATACAGGCCACTTTTTGATCATGAGTGGTGTTCTGTGTAAGCTGTGGGTACCTACCTCTGAGTTGTTTGACTCTGTGCTCGCTGTTGTCCTTCATAGGCACCGTTCGCTGGGACATGTGAGGAGATGGCGGCATCCTCCAGTTTACCGACCGTTGGTGGACCTGTCGACAATGGAGGAAAGACATGTGATAATCACATACAGGCTTGACAGTGCCACAATCCAGGAACTGTGTACCCAGTTGGAGCCAGCCCTGATGTCAGCTATCCGCTATCCCCCAGGAATCCCCCGTCAAGTGCAGGTGCTGTCAGTGCTCCATTTCCTTGAAAGTGGGTCATTTCAAACAACAGTGGCCATAGCATCAGGGATGTCCCAGCCTATGGTTTCCAACGTGTTGTCCAGAGTGTTGTCTGCCCTGCTGAAACACATGCAGCGCTACATCGTTTTCCCACAGGTGGAGGATTTGCCTACAGTGAAAGGTGACTTCTATGCCCTGGGAAATATCCCCAACATCATAGGTGCCATTGATGGGACACATGTGGCTTTGGTACCCCCCAAAGGAGTGAACAGGTGTACAGAAACCGGAAGAGTTACCATTCGATGAATGTACAGATGGTATGTTTGGCAGACCAGTACATCTCCCATGTGAATGCCATGTTCCCTGGCTCAGTGCATGACGCTTAAATCCTGCAGAATAGCAGCATCCCTTATGTGATGGGTCAACTCCAGAGGCACCGTGTGTGGCTATTAGGTGAGCACCTGGAAGCTAGTCAGTGGGAATGGTTGTCTGGGTCTGGGGATATCCCTCCAGGTTAGTGTCTGTCTAACAGTTGTCCCTCGCCATTTGCAGGTGACTCTGGTTACCCCAACCTGTCATGGCTACTGACCCCAGTGAGGAATCCCAGGACAAGGGCAGAGGAACGGTACAATGAGGCCCATGGGTGAACTAGGAGTGTGATCGAGCGGACATTCAGCCTCCTGAAGGCCAGGTCAGGTGCCTCCAGATGACATGTGGATCCCTATTCTACTCACCAAAGAAGGTGTGCCAGATCATCGTGGCCTGCTGTATGCTTCACAACTTGGCTTTGCGAAGACAGGTGCCTTTTCTGCAGGAGGATGGTCCAGATGGTGGTGTTGTTGCAGCTGTGGAGCCTGTGGACAGTGAAGACAAGGAAGCAGAGGAAGAAGACATGGACAACAGGGAGTCAGTGATCCAGCAATATTTCCAGTGAAACACAGGTAAGAATACAAACCTGCCTACTACATGTACTTAAACACTACTACCTCACTACTGTCTGTCGTTTTCACCCAGTGTATGGTCACTGAGTTGTCACATTCCCCTATGATTTCACAGATGTGGGTCCCACTGTGTGACATCTGCTTTGATTCCTCATGGACTAGAGCTATGTGACATAGGTATGTTGCCATTACCAATGAAAAAGCTTTTTGCCACAGTTATTTCTAATACAGTATTCCGAAATCACAGACAGACTCCAGATTGTTTTGTGCTTTAAGGGTGTTTATTTAAGTGCTCAATATTGGAGTGGGTTGTAAAATGGTGAGGGGTGATGGCGGAGGAATGTCCATGGCAGAGTGCAGTCTATTAGTCTCACAGGTGCATTGCCCAAATGGGCATAGGAAGTGGAGCTGGGTCAGTTAAAGGATGGACAGGGTGACAAAGTGGGACCTGCAGGATGACAATCAGGGTGGTCTCATTTCTTGGCGGGGGTCTTGGCATCCTTCTCTGTCTTTTTACTGGATCTCAAGGACCGTTTGCGAGGTGGTTCTCCCTCTGCAGGGGATGAGGTGTTGGTGTGGTCGTCCTGTGGTGGTGCCTCCTGTCCACTAGCGCCGGCGGAGGTGGTGGGCAGTTCATCATCCAGGCTAGTGTCAGGGGCCCCTTGTAGTGCCACAGTGTCCCTCCTGGTGTTGAGTACTTCCTTCAGCACCCCTACGATGGTGCCCAAGGCGGAATTGATGGATCTGAGTTCCTCCCTGAAGCCCAAATACTGTTCCTCCAACAGGCGCTGAGTCTCCTGAAACTCGGCCAGTACCGTTGCCATCATCTCCTGGGAGTGGTGGTAGGCTCCCATGATGTAGGAGAGGGCCTCGTGGAGAGTGGGTTCCCTGGGCCTGTCCGCCCCCTGTCGCACAGCAGCCCTCCCAGTTCCCCTGTGTTCCTGGGCCTCCGTCCCCTGGGCCGTGTGCCCACTACCACTGCCCCCAGGTCTCTGGTGTTGTTGGGGTGGTGGGTTAGCCTGGGTTCCCTGTAGTGGTGGACACACTGCTGATTGACGTGTCCTGGGGACGGAGGTATGGGCCTGCTGGGTGGGTGCTGTGCTGGTATTTCCAGAGGGGGGAAGCTCTGTAGTGGCCTGTGACTGGGTGTGGGGAACCGACTGTCCCGAGGTCCCCGATGGGCCGGGCTGGTCATCTAGATCCAGTTGGACAGAGGTGCTGTCATCACTGTGGGCCTCTTCTGTTGGTGGTGTGGACATGTGTGGACCCTCCTGTCCGGTGACGTTGAGTAGGGGTCCTGCAGGGGTATAAAAGCATGATTATTGCATCTGTGTGTGTCAAGGTGTGGAATGGGTGGGTGACTGTGTACCCCAGTGCTAGCATTCCTGTGTGGGACCTTGTGTGATGATGGTTTAGGGGGGTGTATGGGTATGTGCAGTCGGCATGCTTTAGTGATGGGTGTCCATGCTTTGTTGTTGCATGCAGGGCTTGGTGTTAGGGTGTGTGGTTTGTGATGTTGGGACATTTGTGAGGAGTTAGAGCGATGGGGGTGAGGGTGGGGGTATATGGTGGCCTGCAGGTAGGGTGGGGGATGTAATAGTTAAGGTTTGACTTACCAGAGTCCATTCCTCCACCTACTCCTGCGAGCCCCTCAGGATGCAGAATCACCAAGACCTGCTCCTTCCAAGTTGTTAGTTGTGGGGGAGGAGGTGGGGGTCCGCCGCCAGTCCGCTGAACCGCCAGGTGGTGTCTGGAGACCACGGAACGCACCTTCCCCTGTAGGTCATTCCACCTCTTCCTGATGTCATCCCTATTTCTTGGGTGCTGTCCCACTGCGTTGACCCTGTCCACTATTCTTCGCCATAGCTCCATCTTCCTTGCAATTCAGGTGTGCTGCACCTGTGATCCGAATAGCTGTGGCTCTACCCGGACGATTTCCTCCACCATGACCCTGAGCTCCTCCTCCAACAACCTTGGGTGTCTTTGCCGTGCCATGGGGTGGTGTAGGTAATGTGTGGGGTGGTGTGTGGGCTGATAAGTGTGCTGATATGTAGTGTTGTGTTGTGTGAGGTGCGTGGAAATGATGTGGGTGATGGTGTTGTGTGCCTGTGGATGCTAGTGTTGTTGATGGTGGTGTCTCTCTCTGGCATTCATTCGTGATATGTGGTCGTAAGGGTTTGTGGGTGATGTGGGTGTGTGTTTTATATTGTATTGAGTGTGTTCTAGGCCCAGGCAAAATCTTAATTGAACCAGAATTATCAAAGTAAGTTTGCATTACTCCTTTGATGCAAAATTACCAATAATTTTGTGATTATGCCCGTTTGCTTAAATATGAGTAATTTTGTATGAAATTCATAGCACAGAAGCAACAAACTTAGTTGGAGCAAGTGTCTACTTCTGTTCACATTCCATTGCATTTAGTGCTATTTTCAAAGTGCAAAATGCACCTGCATGGTGCATTTTGTGTTAAAAAAATATCTTTAAATGCCTGGTTACTCTCCTTGTGTAATTCCACATAATCTTGTATATTTTTTTCTGTAATTTTGCGTAATTACACTACTGTCTTGTCAAGTGTCACATATATATATATATATATATATATATATATCTAATGACATGTGAAAACATAACTCCTTTTAATAAGATAGAAACAGTTATTTCTGCAATATTTTCAAGGTTAAAATTTAAAGTAGAAAATGAAAGATAATTTATATATGCATGTTATGTACATGTGAAGAGAATAGAGTTTAAAAAGGGAATTGTTTTATATCACCCAAATAATTGTCTTATGGATATTTATAGTAATATATTGATGGTTTACATTTGTTTTGATGAACTCTGTATTTATTATTTAAACTGTGAAAAATTGTATAATACATTTATATTTGTAACTCAATATTGATAAAATCAAACAGACTTGATTCTTATATGACTGCCCTTCACTGACTGTGATCTAAAACTATGGTAAATTTCCCATGTTTAAAATTTTGCAATCACTTTTCTCGCTTCATTGGAGAAGATAACTTATTCTTTCAGAGGTCTAAAGCATATTCTAAATCTCTTATAGATTTCTAAATCTTTCTTCACCCTAGCCCCATCTTCAGTTCCAAACATGAACTATCATACCCTCAATTTATTGTCATGATGAACTTTTGACTACATGTGTGGCATTCTCCTCTTTCGCCTTAGCATACAAACGATTATTTCAAATTCCTCTGCTATCACCTTATAGGCTCTTCAAAGTTTTTTCCTCATCCCATTTATTTTTTAGATGGTCAACAATTAAGTTTTGGTCTCACATGTTTAAGAATATATTCATCAAATTCTTATTTTCAATCCTAATAAGAGAAATATGCTATTTCTTAGCACAAAATGCATCCAATTTAGATGTGAGGGGTCATTTGCGCTTTAAGAAATAGTACTAAATGCAAAATTACTCTTCTTGTGTAATTCAAGTGTAATTTTGAGAAATTCTTAAATAATTCCATATAATTTCTCCACACAAAATTACTTGAGTTCCATCCACCCCTGATCAAAATGTAAAGGTTTATAAAGTTCACTGTATTACACTACACTACATTTTCACCACACTATTGATGCGTTTTCTAATACACAACCCACTGAGCAATGTTTGTGTAAGAAGTGTTTTCAGTAACAATCAGTTCCATAAACCTAGACAGGAACCCTTTTAGTGCAATGTCAGATCCTTTTATATAAATGATTAACACATCCAAGGAACACTATAAAACAGTTAATTTTAAATATAACGGCAACCGCCTTCCTGGGTCCTTTAGAATGTTTTTATGGGTCTCTACCCAACTGACCCTTGTCCACTTCTTGGCACTGCAAAATATTGAGTCCCAGATATCTAATGTAGATTTTAGCCCACTGGAGAGGTGTGAATGCTTGGAGGGGAGGAACGTCCACCATGGCGATGGTTAAATAGAGGATATGAGAATATTTCTTTATTGATTTTAAAGCCTGATACTTCTATTATTCTGGTTAGGTATGAGAGAGATTCTAAGGGATTGATTAGTCTGAGGGGAATATAATCAGCAAATAGGGTCATTTTATGTAACAGGGATTCCTGCTATAAAACACGCTTGCCAGAACATTATGAAAAAGTGATCAACTGCAAGAGAGAAGGGTGAGAGAGGACAGATAGTGTGATGGGATCCATGCATTGTCCATCTAGCCAGAAAACAGCAGTGGAGGTGGTGTATGTCGCCATATTTTTCCCCAGTATTCCTGGCCTGAGTTGAATTCTGTTTAACACTGCTTTAAAGAAAGTCCAGCTCATGCAAACAAAAGGTTTCCCTGCATACAGTGAGAGTATTAAAGCTGGGATATTATGTTTTTTTTTTTTTTTTTTTTAACCAGATGAGCAAGGCAGCATACATTTTATGCCCATGTCTGTTGTGGATTGAACCCACTAGGTCTGGGTCTATTAAACAAGAAAGAATGGGTCTAAGTGCATTGCTAGTATTTTCCTATAAAGTTTTGCATCTTTGCTTATTAGAAAACAGGATGATATGACACAAAGTTGAATGAGCTTTTGCTGGGTTTGGGGATTATAGCATCTGGTCTTATAGGGAAGCAGAACATTTTTGACAAAACTCCAATAGTAAACTATCTGGGCCAGAGACTTATCGGCTGGCTTTAACCACTAGTCACAGCTCAGCAGCACCCGGAAGAATTTACTCAAGTACTTCTGCATATCATTGGGATTATCAATACCTTGTTTATAAAGATTTTGATAAAATTTATGGAAATCCTCATGTTTGTCCCTTTCGTCCACTGCCCATCAGCCATTCTCTGTTTTGACCCATGGAACATATGATTGTGGTATTTTGCACTCTAAGCTTGATGACCCTATCTCTCTTGTCATAAAAATGTTGGCCTATCATGAACAGGGGACGTTCCTCATGGCTGGTTCTGTGTCTTTTTAGTTGTTCCCACATGACAGCTGTTTCCCCCAGGTGTGCTTAGAAGAGTTTGTTTATACCACGTATTAGACCTGGCATCCTTAGGGTAGCCTTACCCCAGAATTTTTTGCCTTTCACCTCCTGTTTTTTGCTGTATCTTTTTGATGGCATTAGGACTCTGTACACCTTATCACTGCTAACCAGTGCTGAAGTGCATATGCTTCACCCCTAAACATGGTAACATTGGTGTATCCACAATTGGCATATTTAATTTACTTGTATGTCCCTTGTAAAATGCTATACCATATCCCTAGGGCCGGTAAAATAAATGCTATTAGCGGGCCTGTTTGTGCCATCTACTCAAGTAGTCCTGTAAACATGTCTCACTTAGGTCTGCCATTGCAAAGCCTGTGTGTGCAGTTTCACTGCCACTGCGACTTGGCATTTAAAACATCTTGCCAAGCCTCAAACTCCCATTTTTATTACATATAAGCCACACCTAAGGTGAACCCTAGCTTGCTCTTAGGGAATGGTGTTATGTAAGTAAAAAGCAGGACATGTACTTTGGAGTTTTACATGTCATGGTAAAGAAAATATCCTAAGATGTAATTCCTGATCAGAAAAGAGTAGCGGCATCATGTTTCATATCAATGAAATGGTAATGAAAATTCATCCTTTATGGTAAAGTCTGATTAACTAGTACTCTGAATCTGTGCACTTCAGAGAAATCCTTTGAAGTCATCCCCCACATCAAAGGCACTTTTTGGTATAAGCACTAAGTTTCTGACCTCCTAAAATCAAGTTACTGTTGCACATGAAAGGAACTGTGATTGGGGTAAAGGCTGCTGGGCTTGAGGATTGCCACTCTGCTGTGACTAACTGTTCTAAGGAGCTGCTTCTTGCTCTGCCCTGCTACAGAACCAAGGACTAAACCCAGAGTGAGTCTAAGGGCTTGCTAGCTTGCCCCCAGTTTTCCCCAAGCTCTCAGAGACATCAAAGTCCTCATCATATGCTTGTATCTGCATCTCTACTATAAGTGGCCAATTTACAAAGAGAATTGCTCTGCTTTTGGGAAGTGCGCAGGGCCTTCAGTAGGTGTTGCTAAAGGGTGAGTGCTATGATCAACTCAGCGGTCTGTGTTTGCACCTACACTACTTTGCGTCTCTCCCGGCGGTGTTGGACTAACAGCTAGTGTTGCTATTGGGTGAGCAGTACCTTCAAATCTTTACTCCGTGTTTTCATTCACCCTGCTTCTCCGCTCTCCCTGCAATACTGTGAGGCCTGTGCCCCAGAAAATCAGCATCCCTGTGAGAGCCTACATGCTGTGTGGAGGCACTGCCTTCCTGCTCTGCACATGACCACTGCACTAAGGAGGATTCCTCAGTGCGAACCCTGCGCAGTTCCCAGTTGCCTCTCCAAGCCCACTGACCCAAGAAGCCGAAGTGAGACCCCAGTTCTCTCCGCATCCAAGCGGACTCGTCAACGGCATCCATTTCCAAGGTACTGAGTGGGGTGGGGCCCTCAGGATGATTACCCGCACCCCCCTGATATGCAACTCTACTTACATAATTGGCTCAGTTTCACAACTAGCCAAATCTACAAAACAACAGCAACATATTTTTACTAATGTGGAAGTAATGATACCTGGAAACAAATTACTAAAGATTTTTCTAAAGCACTGGTTTTACACCTAATAATTTACGATTGATATCTCATGATCTACTGATTGGATTTTGGTCATTTTGGCCCCATTTTATTCAGATGAAAAGCTCTTATTTTTTTAACCCAGTTTGGAGTCTTTTGTGGTGCTTTCATTGCATTACTGTGTGAGTGTGTTGCACAAATAATTTACACATTGCCTCTTAAGTTAAGCCTGCATGCTCTGTGCCATGCTACCAGAGGGTGAGCACAGGTTAATTTTAGGTCTGATTTATATTTTGGTGGATGGGATACGCCATCACAAATTTAAAGGATATCTTGTCCACTTTAGTGCTATCTCCATAGGATATAATGGGATTTTAATATAGAGGATGGGATATCTGTCACATTTGTGATGGAGTATTTTCCCTCCACCAAGATCTAACTCAGGCCCTTAGTGGTGTATCTAACTTACCCTAGCTGGAATGGTGATCTCTGCTTGTACAGAGCACACACCCTGACAACCAGGAATTCCATTTTTAACACAGGGTTTCTAGATCCTTAGTCTTGGAAGTGATGGATTGCTCTATGAGATGCACAGCCTCTAGCCATGTCTGTCTCAACAGTGATTATGGCACTTTTAATAGAAGCTTTGATTGTGTCCCAAAAAGTGTGAGTAGAGTTTTTGGGGGAGATGTTGTGAGTGAAATATTAATCTATAGTTTTAAGGATCACAGCTCTGTTCACCTTGTCTCTTATTAGTTAGTGATTTAAGAGGAAGCGGGGGTCATTGACAGGAGTAAGGTCTAGATGGGAATGCTGAGATATAGACATGTCAGAAAAGAGGGTGGATTCTAGAGTGTATAGGAGAGAGTGTGTTATGAAGATGTAGTCAATAAGCGAGTATGAGGAGTATGGAGTGGACATGTGAGGAAAAAGTAGCCTCTAAGGTCTGGAAGAACATGGAGCCAGGTGTCTATCAGCCCTAGTAGAGTGATCACCTTTTTAAGATGAGCAGACACTTTTGTCCCCTGATAGATATTAATATTTATGTCCCTATCTTGGCTCCATGTTAGGTTAAAGTCCCTTCCTAAAATAATATCCCCTATGTCATCATACAGTGGCCATTTCAGTGTGAAGCATTTGAAACTATGCTGAAAAGTCGTAACAGCCAGTCAGGTTCAAGTTCTTAATTGACAGTGTTTTGTCACACATGTGACTTTCCCAAGGTTAAAAAGTGATGGCAAAGCGTGTGTGTTTAACGCTGTAGGGAAGTTCAAAGAGGTCAGACCAACTGTAGTATTTAAATAGAGTTCAAAGTCTGCCAGAAAAATACTTGTGAGAGACCCAAATGAATCACAGACATGTATTAGGGTCCGGGCAAGCAATTTGGATTATAAGGAAGACCTTGATAAGTCTCAAACCTGAGTCAAAGCAACTTGGAGTTTGTCATGGCGTCCCGTAGTTTAGGAGACTCAGGTTTGGGACTTATCGAGGTCCTTCATTTGGCTCTCTCACAAGTATTCCCCTGGTAGCCCTATTACTCTTTTTAGACTCTTTTGGCCATCCTAGTTTCACAGAATTTTCTTTATTTCCCTCTGAACTCCATTTAACCACTACAGTTGGCCTGACCACAGGTATTCTCATTCAGAAACTCTACAATTTATGTGGACTGACTTAGAATAGCCCTTGGTACACTTTTATGCCTTCTGGTAGTTGGGCATAATTTCACCATTCAGAACCACCTATATTTTCAGCATTCTAACTGCTTGCTTGCGTATTTACATTTGTGCTCCTTTCATGGAGATGCAATCATTGATACCACTACTGTCCCTTTTTCAAAATAATGATGAAAAGTGTTGGATGTATAGGATAAGGATTTCCTCAGTCAAGTCCTCTAATGCCAGATCTTCTGGAAGCCCCAGTAACATCTTTGCCTCATTCAGTTAGCCAACCACACTTTATCTCCCATTGTACTGGAAGATCATATTGAAGGGGTTGGCCTTTGATATTTGATTCTATACTTCTTCAGGGCAGCTGTGATGGAAAGGAATGGAAGTCTTTGCAATTCCTGTGAGTGACCATGAAGTTGCTGGATTGCGGTGCTGCTGTAGACTAAAACTGATTTGTCATGGGCGTTTTTCTCTTTAAAGTAGCAGACACATGTGAGAATGTCAGGGGCAGCCCCCTTGATGAGCACTCTGGAGAAGATCCTATGTGCTTGTTCAAGCTGAGGTGGAGCCAAAGCTGGATCGTTTCTAATAACATCAAGAAGTACATTATATATTCTCACTTGCCCCCCCTGGTAATGCCATGGCTGCATATGTTATTCCGTCACCTTCGGTTTTCAAGGCCTTCCAGTAATTGAACATTTGTTTCTCCAGTGACACTATGCCCTACCAAAGCATCTCCTGATCCTCTGTTTATGTGGCCGTAGCATGTTCCAGATTGTCCACTTAGTTCCCCAAATAGCTGGTTTCTTTTTATATTCTCAGAAGTATTTTTTGAACTCAGGTTTTTAGTAAGCCTATTTTAGTTTGAATTTCGGATAGGAGCTGTTATACCTGGCATCCTTGGGTAGTCTTACCATTGAAGTTTTGCTTTTTACCTCCTGTTTCATTGCTGTATCATTTTGTTGCCATTAGGGCTCTGTATCTTTACCACTGCTAACCAGTGCTAAAGTGCATGTGCTGTTCCACTAAATATGGTAACATTGGTGTATCCCCAATTGGCATAGTCAATTTACCTGTAAGTACCTTTTAAAGTGGTATACCCCATGCCTGAAAATCAAATGCTACTATTGGGTCTGCAGAACTGATTGTGCCACCTACTTAGGTAGCCCTGTAAACATATCTCAGGCCTGCCACTGCAGAGACTGTGTGTGCAGTTTCACTGCTACCTAGACTTGGCACTTAAAACCTCTTGCCAAGCCCTAAACTCTCCTTTTCTTACATTTCAGTCACCCCTAAGGTAAACCCTAGGTAGCACACAGGGCAGGGAGCCATATAAGTAAAAGGCATAACATATACTTTTGAACAGTTAGGCCCTGAGTATGAGTTTGGTGGTCAGACCGCTAGACCGCCAGACTGCCATACTGGCAGTACAAAAAAGACAGCTGTGATAGAGGTCCCCAGACCGCTGTATTACGAATTATAGAGGCATGTTCGACGACCACCAAGCAAATAAGGAAAACCACCATTGGCGCAGCACCTCATTTGTAGACAGTCTGACCTCCAAACCTGTTAATGCCTCATCCAACCTCTGAACATTTGACAATCACAGTCACTGTGGTGGTTTTCTGGTGTCAGTTAGCAAATGGTGGGTGAACACTGTGGTCAGCACAGTAACAGACAACTGCACATGGGATGAGTTAAAAAACAACACAGTTGACACACTGTGCTCCAGTTGACACACCTGCAAAGCACACTATAAAACGCACCCCTTCACAGACCACAATCCTTTACATCTCCATGGGAAGACAAAGAACCAAAATCTTCATTTTTTTAATTTTTGATAGATTAGGCATCCCATTTTTTCACCATCCCACAGAACACTTTGTACACACATTTGTCCTTTCCTCCATGTTGCACTTCCCCTGTTAAGTAAGTCTCTACCCATTTTTTCCACCATATCACATTTCAACAATCCCCGTTTCTCCAAAGATGAGTTGAGAGTCATGATGGATGAAATCATGAGTGGAGCCACAACTGTTTGGAGCTCAAGTTCAGCACACTTCTCTCAGTAGGAAAATAACAATGTGGGACAGGATCAATGACAGAGTGAAAGCTGTAGGCACCACCCTTCGCACAAAGGAGGACAATAGGAAGAGGTGGAATGATCTCAGGGGCAAGGTCCATTCCCTGGTCTCCAGGCACCAGTTGGAATCCAAGAAGACTGGTGGTGGTCCTCCTAGTACCCCATTAAGGCTCTTTTCAAGGGAGGAGAAGGTTTTGGCCATCCTGCATCCTGCAGGCCTGACAGGAATACCTGGGTGGAGCAGAGTCTGGTAAGTTACAACAAAACAAATGTCACAAAAATGCAAGTCGTGCATGCTCACAGCTCACCTTTTCCCACTGTCTTTTCCATGTATTTCACCAACATTCTATGCCAAGAGTATCTGAGATATAACACTGTAAATATGTATCATTGGACCCAACATCACAGCACATTACATGCCATGCCATATGTCCAAATGGTGCCCTTAAATCTATCAATACCAAAAACACATTCCACGATTTATGATATGCCCCAAAATTTAAATGTATGCTAAAACCTAAATGCGTTCTGCATGCAGGTATATAATGCACAAAAGTTGGCACATGTTGGAGAGTAGGAGGAGTGACCTGACTACAGCGTCCAGGAGGCTCTGTATCTGTAATTCAAACCACCATCACAGTGTTCACTTGCCCATATGCTCCTGGTTGTCAACTCTCAAATGAAGTTGAAGATAGAATTTGTCTAGTGTTGGGAAGTAGAAAGAAATACCTGACAGCCAAGCCCAATAGGGCTTGTTGTTGTGACTCCAAACACCAGCCCAGTGGTCACTTGTCCAAATACCCTTGTTTGGCAACTCACTAGTGAAGTGTACTCACCTGGGAGTATACCAAGAAATACCTGACTGCTAAGCCCAATAGACCCTGTTGTGATTCCATTAGTCTCTTGTCTGAATTCCCTTGTTTGCTAAGTCTCTATTGAAGTTTACTCATCTGGGATTGACCAAGATACAGATCATGCTCAACTCAGAGACGTATCTGTCTACCTAGCTCCATATTGACTTGCTAACCCAAGATGAAACTATTGAGGACAGGAAGGATACCTTACCCAGGCCTCAAGCTGCATCACCAGATTGGTAGTGGCAGCAGGAACACTAACACAGCACTGTGCATATGCAGACTACAGTCACATATCCAACAAAGCCCTGGGTGTGTCTGCATCCTACTCAACTAGGCCTCCAAATGGTCAAAGCCATCTGTTGCCTCTACACTGTGTTGTATTCACTGGTGGTAGGATGTCATTTTCATTCTGTCATCCAAAGTGCAAGTGATCTAAAGATCTCATCAGCTGCTTGAGTCAAATAGGTCCAGCATGTTTTACACATGTCATGTCAAATCACACAATACCGTGGTTACTTGGCACAATTTGATTATTTACAACTTAACTTGGTCCAAGGTCTCCGCTTAACGTAATACAAAACCTTTAGAGGTAGATGTTACAACTTAACCAGTAACAATGTAAGGCTGTAATCAACAGGTGGATCTGCCCCTAGGTACACAGAGGCCACAGAACCAACTACCACTACTCCCTGAATGAAGCCCTCAGTAACAACAACATGCCTGGTCTTGTGGATGTGGAGGAAGGTTCTGGCCCATCTGGGCAACCTGGTCAGACAGCAGCAGTGAGTCTCACCGTGCCCATAACATCATCTCCCAGCCCTGTTGTGTCTACACCACAGGAAACCATTTTGCCCCCAACATATGTACCTACCACAGATTCCACCATCTGGTGCCCCCCAGTCCTGGATCCTGAGGCACAGCTCTACACTACAGACACAGAGGTTCCAGGACCCAGTTGGAGAGGGCTCCCTGTGGCAAGGGCACAGGCTCAAGCGGGTAGGGTACGTGTGAGGAATGTTGTGGGCCAGCAAAGTGAGGCCACTAGTTCTGCTGTCAGCCAGGACACCATCAGCCACATCTTGGGGGTCTATCAGGAGTCCTAAGGCATGATAGTCCATACGTTGACCAAACTCTGGAAAATCAAGCAGCTATAGCGCAACATATGTGACCACATAGAGGCCCATAATTCCAACATGGCCTCCCTAACAGGGGTGCTGATGGACATACACACAACCCAGAGCAGGGCTTTTCAAAACCAATCTTCCCCTTCAGTGGACTGATCCGGAACCAACTTTCATTTTCAATGGGAGGAATACTCTGGACTGTGGACTTCCAATAATGTGGCATCTACTCCAATACATTCATTCACCATGACTGACCCCTTCACATTACTTATTTTTTGTTGACATGTCACATATGTCTTCTGTTAGTCCTAGCTTCACAATAAAATCACCAGGCACTGACTCATTGTCTGCTGATTTTGATTTCATATTTAGCAACATATATATGTCAGACCATTTGAACAATATGATGATGATCCAAGGTACTTGTTCAAGATGGGATATGTTGCATGTACACAGTGTCCAGCTCAGGATCACAACCATCCTACACAAAGACATACATACAAGTGGCTGGTCAAACTAAAAATGTGATTACAGTGTTCAGCAAATAGGCTGTCAATATGTCTGAACTGTTGGAAATCAGAAATGTTTGATTCATTAAGTAATTGAACATATTTACCGGTGTAGACTATGGAAGGAAAGGATTTGCCAGACATTGTCCTATAGAATAGGAAAACATTGAAGTGGTTGACGTCACCACCTTGAGTCGTGTCACATACCACACCAAAGTTATCCGACTTCACTTAATCCAAGATTCAGACAGATGGCAGTACAACAGTTTCTGATCACATGGATATCATAATCGAATGCTCATGCATCTGGTGATGTGACACAAACATATATCAATTTTTTTTGCACAGGGACTGAGGCCTACAATGATACACATCTACAGCTAAATATAGGTCATATAAAAAGAATGTTTAGACAATGTGAATAGGAACTGACTTGGTTGTGGTCTAGGACTACATATATTCTGACCACATGATGACACACATGATGCATCAGGCTCACACTTGTAAACTTCCATCCAAACACTGTGCAAGCTTTCTTAGCACAGTTCTCCTACGTCCACACACAGGGCCTACATTACCTGTAACAATCAATATCCACTTTGCACGTCAGAATAGCATCACATACCTGCCAATGTCACAACTCTGACATGCCCACATAAAGATGTCATGGTGAAGGCACCTGTACAAAGGACAGAACATGGAGAAAAGCTTTATCTATAAACATGACACAAGTCACATATGAAGTATCTGGGAAAAAAGTACATTACAAGGAATCTGACACAAACAGAGCAACATCATCAAGGTGGTTATGTGCCAAAGGCTGGCTCACCAATCAGCCTTTGGCTGATTTTTGCAGAGTATCAGCTCCCTAACTGTGTAAAACACCCTAAACTCCACACATTCTCACAACTACAGTGTATTGTACAGACACATTCATGACATCACATAACATACTTATACTCATGAGAGGTAGTTGTGGAAGAGACAATGATGAGAGATGAGGCAGGTCAGCTCATTCCTCTTCACCCCTATTATCTTCAGTTGGCATTTCAGAATTCTCACCTTGTGGCACTGCAGGTTGTCTCTCCTCTGCTATGTACAGGATGTTCCTCCGCAGGGCAATGTTGTGGAGCATGCAGCATGCTACAGTGATCTGACATACTTTCTCAGGTGAGTAGAGGGGGACTCCACCAGTCCTGTCCAGACTGAAAAATCTTGCCTTTAGAAGCCCAAAAGCCTGCTCCACTGCCCGCCATGTTCACACATGGGTCTAATTGAAATGGACTTACCCTGGCTTAGTTGGATTTCTCAGAGACATCAATAGCCAAGGATGGTTTGCGTATGCTGAGTCTCCTGTTAAAGAATGGGACATAAGTGCAGCAATGAGTCACTGACTTCATGATGTAGCACTTGACATTGATCACACACAATCAGAACAAACGTGACTTATCAACCAGCAAGGCCCCTCTCTGGCCTTGGTTGTGACATAAGCTGGTTATTGTGCTGTTCCGCATTGTAAAATAGGCATGGGCTGATCCAAGAAAATAGGCACATACTTTGGAGATGTAGATATTCGCCAGACAACTTGCAAGTTGATGGAATGGAAGCTCTTTCTGTTGTGATAGACATGTTGAGTTGGCTGCTATGGCACCAAGCCAACATGTACACAATCAATGGCCCCACCACATGTGGGAGGTGGACAAAACCATAAAAGGCAGCCTTCACATTGACTAAATCCTTACATCGGGGGAACTTGATATAGCTGTCAATGTGTTTCAACATTGCTGAGAGGTAATCTCTCAACACCAGACTGAACATATGTTGGGATATACCACCAGATAGGGCCACTGTATGTTGGAAGAACCCTGTGGCCAGAAAGTGCAACACTAACATGACTTGAATAATGGGTGTTAAGCAGAATGGATTCCTGTTAGTGGTCATCAGATCTGGTTACAATTGGTGGTATAAATCCACTATTATTTGCCTGTTCATACAGTAGAGATGGATAATGTGGCTTCCTCCGTGGTCTGAAGGTCTGTCAATGGACTACAGACAGGATGTTGTTGCATCCTCCCTTTCCCAGGGTACCTATGTGTGGAAAGACATCATTAGGAACATTAGGCACTGCGTTCACAGCAACATACATGATGCATACCAACAAAATCATGTGGCAAAGCATTTCTGACTGGAAATACATTACACCAGGTGCACATCACAGCTGTCAACTACACAGGGGTCAAATGTGACACCCATGGTTGTCAACACGTGTCCACAACATTGATTCAGGTGACACCCAACTATCTGCTACTCAATTGCACCTCAAAATGTGACATCTTTTTCCAACCGCCCAAAATACTGCCAGCAGCAGTGTTGGGTGCACTGGCGTCATATGCCATCTGTGCCCTACAACACACTCTACTGATGGCTGTGTAGTCAGACCTACACAAAAAGACAGATTGAGAAAGTTTGTTGTGATCCTAAACGTATGTTGTTGTTGTGACACAGTTAACAGGGACATGTACAGTATTTCAAACTGCCTAAATGGCGGATGTCTGTCCTATTCCACTGGCCATCAAGAACCACCTGCATCCGCCGGTGGAATTCATCTACGTGGTAGGCAGTACCAACCGTGGAGGACACACCATAGACTTACGTTGTTGCCTGTGGTTGTGGCAGGATAATGGCTGTGTCTGCCAGCTCTGATTATTGCATAGGTGGGGTACGTGTATGCCGCGCTGTGCAAAATCAGTCACTTGACTTTTGACACTCCTCCAGCACTTCAGCTGTTCAACACCATCCTTTCCCTCATCACAGGCTACAATGTGCCACTGTGTGCCAGTTATACTTCTTGTGTCACTGTTGTTGCAGTTTGTGTGGCATCAATGGGATGTACTTGGTGCAGGTTTTGGAGAGCATTATTATATGATGTGTTCATTCACATTGCTTTGTGTGAGATTTTTTGAGGCCCTAAATTCTCTGTTGGATGCATATTACTAGACAATGAGACTTTACTGCCCTACAATGAAATTTCTTTGTTTATGATGGTTGTAAATATTAGACAACATGTATGTGCATGACAGCATGAGCTGTGTATGCACCTTGTCTGAGTCATTTGAGGATCTTGTAAGCAACGTCTATTGTGCCACAAATCTTTCACCACACAACTGGCCTTGCCAAACTGGTGTCTGGATGGTGAAAGAGGCTTTTGATGATGGCTTACTTGGACCAAAGGATTTCCTTGTTAATAAGAATCCATGTGTTACAGTTTTGTGTTAAGTGCACAAAAATGATAAGAGTCCACCCAGCCTCCACATAGTATCTGGTTAGAGCCCATTGCCAAATATGTGGATTTTTTTTTTAACCTTTGTTTCTTCAAGTTTCCTCTTTCTTGAGAGAACCTACTGACTTTTTAAACAAAATCAATGGTTAGAGTTTCATCCTGATTCTCAGATTTCAGTCACATTTAATTTGGTGTTATTATATACACAGATTCCCCAAGAAGATGGGTTAAATGCCATTGAACTTTTCTCAAAGGGCAGGAAAAGACCTCACCAGATTCCCACATATTTTATATTGAAATTAGCATGGTATGCATTAACAAGTAACAATTTTAAATTTGACACTGAGTTCTTTATACAAGTGAAGGGGATAGTGATGGGCTGTCCCTTTGCTCCAGAGTTAGCGGTTTTGGTCATGGCAATGTATGAAGAAAGGTTTCTGTATAATAATAATCCTTTTGCTAGCAACATTGGAACTTGACTTAGATTAATTGATGATATTTTTTGTATTTGGACAGGCTCTATGGAGTCATTAAATCATTTCACAATGTGGATAAATCAGAGAACCAATGACATTCAATTCAGTGCTACTAGTAGTTGTCAATCTATCACATTTTTAGATGTGGAGGTTGTAGTGAATCCTAGTTCGTTTTAATGGTATAACAGGAGTTAGCTTAGCCGCTGGCTTGTAGACTCGTGCCCCCGTCACCTAGTGACTTTTAACCTACTTAGCTTGCTCTGTCTTAGCCCATTTAATTATTTATTTCTTCTAAGATGGCTGCCTTGTTTATAGTTAGGCCACTTGTTATGAGTTTTATTATCAGTGTCACCGTGCCAAGGCGTCAAGATCAAGCACAAAAGACAAACAAACAGTAGGTGTTCACACTTAGGGATTTTCCCTCTCTATACTTTCGAGGGATTGTTGATATTAATTGCCGTCCCAAGCATGCCTGTTATCTATTGTTTTGGAATACACCTACGTCAGGGGACCTTGTAGATCTGTATAAATACATCACACTTTAGACAGATAATCAGAGGGATTCCGACCAGAGGGCATCGCCTCCATCGCTGATACCGATGCTGCAGTCATCTTGACGCTGACCCAGTCTTCGTGTCCCTGGGGAGTCTGAGATAGAGATCTCATTCCAAGGTAACGAGGGTTGGGGGCTCCTCTCATGGACACAGCTTTGGCAGATTAGGTTTAGCAAACCCAGCTCTCCTTTAGGTAGGAGGTTAGGCCTATTTTTATTAGGGTATTAGGGCATATTCCATCTTAAATATATATATATCTCTTTCATGTATTGCAAAATGGTGGGGGTCTTCATAACAATGACTCTCTTCTTCACAATACTGTTACTTGCTATATTCATTATCCTAATCATTGCAGTTCAAGCAACATATCGCAAATTGCAGTTATGTTAAATATAAACTATTATAACTTCACTGCATCTGTGTTATTGCCTTTGTTTGTATGAGACACGATATATCTGTGAGAAAAGGTTAATCTCCGTTTAACCACGACATTCCCTGAGATATCTTATTTTTGAGTCCATGCGTAAACGACTGCCATAAATCACCTTTTACTATAGTGTTTCTGGTGAGGTACTGCTAGTGAGCCGGTAAGGTTGGGACAACAGTTGCGACTTGTTGTAGGAAAGACTCAGTCACCTACAAACAAAAGTACTGTCATCCTTAGATCAGCAGTCTTGCTCAGAGCAAGAGTCCAAACTATGACAAGGTCTTCCCTCTGGAATGGTAAAAAGCAACTTCCCTCTACATGAAGCCGACTGATCACAACAAGGCATTCCATTTTTCTAGCCACCGTCCCACAGCCTCCAATATAATTCGCCTATGGGTTTCTATGGATGTGGTGCAATTGTTCTGAAAAAACAGCTTATGAGTACCATGCTAACAAATTACGCAATACACTGAGAGAAGACGGTTACCCCAAAAAGTTGGTTCCACATTCTATGAAGCAAGCTTGGTAGACCCCAAGAGAATCACTGTTGGTTAAACGTGATAAGGCTACTACGAAAAGATTAGTTGAGTATCAAAGTTTTGTCCACAGACTAATAAGTTTTAAAAAATAGTGCTGCAGAGTTGGCATTTGATTTAAAAAACAAAAACAAATCATTTGTGAGACCACTGATTGTTTTAAAGACATATTAGAGCATTGAGAGGTAAATAGTATGAGCTTGCATGTCACCAGCCTCTGTGAGAAGAGATTTGCATCAAGTATGGAATCTGGCTCCTGTAGAGGGCACCACAAATTAGGTTATTGTGTTTGTTGTAATTCCACCATTGGAGGGAAGGAGTTTGTCAATAAAAGTACTAATTGGAGCCACTTGTAATTAAAAAATGTTATTTATGGTATTGTATGTTCTTGTAACAAACTGTATATTGGTAAGACCAATCAAAAAGTAAGGCAACAAATCATCCAACATAAGTCTCAAATAAGTCGCAAGGTTACTACAGCACCAATTGTTAGTCATTGTTTAGAACTATGGCTCAGAAAATGATGTGCTTTGGACAGTGCTGGCAGTGGTCAAGGTTGAACAAAGAGGGGGTGATTTAGACTCCTTACTCATGAGAAAAGAAGCCAATTTGATTTTGAGATTCAACACCGCTATATAGCGGTTGAATTAATTTAGTGAATTACAGAATTTATTGTGAACTGCATTTAGGTTACAGTTTGGGCATTGGTTTGAACTCCACTTTGAGTTCCACTTTAACAGTACCTATCATGATGACTGTCGATCAGATTCACAAGTGGATTATGTTTCAATCCATCAATCAGTAATTTGTTGAGCATGCTACTCATCTGGAAGGGTCTCAAGGTGCTGGGGGTGCTACTGCTGGAAGAGCCAGATCTTGAGGTGCTTCTTGAAGGTGAGGAGGTCCTGAGTCAGATGTAGGTTGATGGGGAGCGAGTTCCAGGGTTTGGCAGCAAGGTGGGAGAAGGATCTGCCACCGGTTGTGGTATGGTGTATGTGGGGGACGGTTGCGAGGGTGAGGTTGGCGGAGCGGAGCTGGAGTGTCGGGCTGTGGAAGTAGTGATGCTCGTTGAGGTAGGCAGGTCAGGCGTCGTGGAGAGCTTTGTGAGTGTGGATCAGGAGTTTGAAGATGATCCTTTTGTGGACGGGGAGCCAGTGGAGGTCTCTGAGGTGGGCTGAGATGTGTTTGTGGAGAGGGAGGTTGAGGATGAGTCGTGCTGAGGGTTCTGGATGTGCTGGAGTTTCTTCAGGAGCTTTGCCATTGTTCCTGCGTAGAGGGTGTTGCCGTAGTCCAGTCTGCTTCAGACGAGGGTATGGGTGACGTTCTTCTGGTTTCCACAGGGATCCATCTGAAGGTCTTGCGGAGCATGTGAAGGGTGTTGAAGCATGAGGACAAAATGGTGTTGACTTGCTGGGTCATGGAGAGCAAAGAGTCCAGTTTGAAGCCGAGGTTGCGTGTGTGGGTGGTGGGCATTCGGGACGACCCCAGAGTGGCAGGCCACCAGGAGTTGTCCCATGCTGATCTGTTGGGGCTGAATCTGATGATCTCGATCTTCTTCAATTTCTGCTTGAGACGGCTTGCTTCCATCCAGTTGGAGATTGCGTGAAGTCCGGTGTGGAGGTTGGTCTTAGCGGTTGCGGGGTCCTTCATGAAAGAGAGGATGAGCTGAGTGTTGTCCGCGTAGGAGACGATGTTGAGGCCGTGGGATTGGACAATGTTGGCGAGCGGAGCCATGTAGACATTGAAGAGGGTGGGGCTGAGTGAAGATCCCTGGGGAACTCCGCAAATGGTCCTGGTGGCTTTAGACAGGAACAGGGAGGCGGACTCTTTGGGTTCTTCCAGAGAGGAAGATGTGAGCCAGTCCAGGGCTCTGTGGTGGATTCTGGCGTCATAGAGGCATGTGCGAAGGGTGGTGTGGTGACAGACTGTGTCGAAGGCTGCGGAGAGGTCAAGGAGGATGAGGGCAACGTTTTCGCCTTTGTTGAGCCTGCTCCTGATGTCGTCGGTGCAAGCGACTAGGGCAGTCTCGGTGCTGTAGTTCTTGCGGAATCCAGACTGGAAGATTGGTTTGAGATTGATGTTGATATGAACATTTTTAGCAATTGTTAAACTCAGTATTAGAATTAAATTTCTTTGCAATATTTAGGACCCGTCAGCCAGAGGTTTAGTGATATGGTGTCTTCCATTTCTTTCCTTGCAAGTGTCTGTGTTAGACAATAAAGGTACCTTGTTTCAGTTGTAGGTGACTACTGAGTATGATTCCGTGCAGTAAGGGAGAGTTGTTTTGTAGTTAAGACAGATGTTGGTTCAGTATACTCCAGTTCTCATAATCCCTCATTTGGGTGTGCATACTGTTTTAGTTGAAGTGAAGGCTGCAGCAGCTTCCATTTCGTTTTTTGTATCCAGGTCATTAATTTTGAACACCAGTGGAGTTTGATGTTTTACTGTTGTTTTTTTGTAGCTAAGTTTGGACATTGTACAGTGTACACTGTTTTAGTGAAGTGAAGGCTGTAATATTTAGGTGATTATTTTATTAACATTTATGTAATCTGATGCTAGAGTTCCTTTTGTTGTAACTCCTTATTATGTATTCCTCTCCCACACCACGGGTGCCTTTCGTTTTACGGACATGGCTTTGACCTCATCGCATGCACGCATGAGGGTACGCCTGGTAACCCACATGGCGGTGTTGTATTTGTCTTTAGATTTCTGGACCTTTGTTTCATTCTAATGTGACCTTGTAAATCTGCTCATTTTAGGACAAGTAATTTAAGAGATTCGCATTCCAGTACAGCATGTCGAGGATTGTTTCCTCTCTTCACTCGGCAAAGTAAGATTGACGTGACATTCTGGGGGTGATTCTAACCCTGGCGGTCGGTGATAAAGCGGCGGCCAACCCGCCAACAGGCTGGCGGTCCAAAAAATGGAATTCTGACCCTGGCGGGAACCGCCAACACAGCCCGCCACATTAACACTCCGCCCGCCACGGCGGTACAGACAAACAGCGCGGCGGTCACCGCCAACAGACAGGCGGCAGACAATGTACCGCCCACAGTATCATAACTCACCAATCTGCCACCTTTTCCGGGGCGGGAGCCCCGCCGATAAAAACACGGCGGAAACAGACTACGAACGGGAAAACGCTCACCTCTACGCACTCCACGAGGAAGGAGGACAGCATGGAACCCGAATTAAACATCCTACCTGCTCTCGTCTACCTGCTCATCTACCACGAGTACGAACGTCGGCGCAGACGACAACGGTGAGTACTGCACCTACGACACACGGGGGGGAGGAGGAAAGCTTACAGCATACACATATGCGACCCCCACCCCCCCAAACTATGTACACACCAATGCAGAGCAACAAGTCACAGTGACACCACCCAAACCCCCCTGAAAAATGCAAAGACATAATTAAATTGTGAATAAAAATTTATGTACAAAATAGGCTCTGAAAAGTATTGGTCAACTAGCCAAAAAATCAATATCAAAATAATTCTATATACAGTGCAATGGATAACCGAGGCAATTGGTCCTGCACATCAAAAGAAAATCGAAGTGTCCGTGGGCCAAAGTGTAACAACACAAGGGCAAAGCCCACACAGGAGACCTGAGTCCTTTGGAGAGAACACTGCAGGGGCATCTGATGAAAAAACTACAGGCACCTCAGGGGGAAGGGAAGGGGGGGGCACCACAGCCACATGAGTCCACGACGCCAGATCCACGTAGGGGCCACCATGCCTACTGTGCCATCCTGGGGAGTGCAAAGCCACAGTCTCTCAAGTCTCTACAGTAGGTGGGTTGCCCACTGTTCCATCCTGGGGAGTGCAAAGCCACAGTCTCTCAAGTCTCTCCAGTGGTTGGTTTGCCCACTGTACCATCCTGGGGAGTGCAAAGCCACAGTCTCTCAAGTCTCTACAGTTGGTGGGTTGCCCACTGTGCCATCCTGGGGAGTGCAAAGCCACAGTCTCTCAAGTCCATACAGTAGGTGGGTTGCCCACTGTTCCATCCTGGGGAGTGCAAAGCCACAGTCCATCAGGTGGATTACAGTCTCCACTGGTCAAGGAGGAGGCATGGTGGGCACAGTGAACCGTTAACAGTGCATGCAGGAAGGGCCCAGCGGAGCGGTGCTTGAGACGGCGGTGCCCAGCGGAGCAGTGCTTGACAGGAAGGGCCCAGCGGAGCGGTGCCTGAGACGGCGGGGCCCAGCGGAGCGGTGCTTGACAGGAAGGGCCCAGCGGAGCGGTGCTTGACAGGAAGGGCCCAGCGGAGCGGTGCTTGAAACGGCGGTGCCCAGCGGAGCGGTGCTTGAGACGGCGGGGCCCAGCGGAGCAGTGCTTGACAGGAAGGGCCCAGCGGAGCGGTGCCTGAGACGGCGGGGCCCAGCGGAGCGGTGCTTGACAGGAAGGGCCCAGCGGAGCGGTGCCTGACAGGAAGGGCCTAGCGGAGCGGTGCTTGAGACGGCGGGGCCCAGCGGAGCGGTGCTTGACAGGAAGGGCCCAGCGGAGCGGTGCCTGAGACGGTGGGGCCCAGCGGAGCGGTGCTTGACAGGAAGGGCCCAGCGGAGCGGTGCTTGAGACGGCGGTGCCCAGCGGAGCGGTGCTTGAGACGGCAGGGCCCAGCGGAGCAGTGCTTGACAGGAAGGGCCCACCGGAGCGGTGCCTGAGACAGCGGGGCCCAGCGGAGCGGTGCCTGACAGGAAGGGCCCAGCGGAGCGGTGCTTGAGACGGCAGGGCCCAGCGGAGCGGTGCTTGACAGGAAGGGCCCAGCGGAGCGGTGCCTGAGACGGCGGGGCCCAGCGGAGCGGTGCTTGACAGGAAGGGCCCAGCGGAGCGGTGCTTGACAGGAAGGGCCCAGCGGAGCGGTGCTTGACAGGAAGGGCCCAGCGGAGCGGTGCTTGACAGGAAGGGCCTAGCGGAGCGGTGCTTGACAGGAAGGGCCCAGCGGAGCGGTGCTTGAGACGGCGGTGCCCAGCGGAGCGGTGCTTGAGACGGCAGGGCCCAGCGGAGCGGTGCTTGACAGGAAGGGCCCAGCGGAGCGGTGCCTGAGACGGCGGGGCCCAGCGGAGCGGTGCTTGACAGGAAGGGCCCAGCGGAGCGGTGCTTGACAGGAAGGGCCCAGCGGAGCAGTGCTTGAGACGGCGGGGCCCAGCGGAGCAGTGCTTGACAGGAAGGGCCCAGCGGAGCGGTGCTTGAGACGGCGGGGCCCAGCGGAGCGGTGTTTGACATGAAGGGCCCTGTTCAGCGGTGCTCTTCTGCACGGCGGGGCCCTCTTCAGCGGTGCTCTTCTGCACGGCGGGGCCCTGTTCAGCGGTGCTCTTCTGCACGGTGGGGCCCTCTTCAGCGGTGCTCTTCTGCACGGCGGGGCCCTGTTCAGCGGTGCTCTTCTGCACGGCGGGGCCCTCTTCAGCGGTGCTCTTCTGCACGGCGGGGCCCTGTTCAGCGGTGCTCTGTTCAGTGGTGATGGGAGTGGAGGAAGAGGATGTGGTTGTAGGAGAGTCAGGTGTGCTGTCTTTGGGTGCAGGTGCTTGTGCTGGAGGCTGTCGTGAGGTGGATGGCTGTTGGGTGGGTGTCTGCCTGCGTTTGTGTGTCTTGGAAGAGGGGGTGACAGACACAGTGGGAGAGGACACAGGGGACGTGTAAATGGTAGTGGGGGTGGTGACTGCACGTGTGCGGACTGTACTGGAGGGTGTGCTGGTGATGGAAGCACTGGCTGATGGTGGTGTGCATGCAGGTGTGAGTGTAGACGTCACAGGGAGGGAGGAGGGAGATGAGGAGGAGGGGGACACGGAGGTGGTAGTGACTGTTGGAATGTCTGCATCTGGGTGTTGCTTGCGTGAATGCTTGTGGGTTCTGTGGTGCTTGTGTCTGGATGAGCTGCCGTTGGGTGTTGAGGTGTGTGCAGGCTGGTCTGATGGTGTGGATGGGATAGGCTGAGGAACAGGAGACAGAGACAGGGTGGAGGCAGTCAGAAGAGGGAGGCTGGAAACAGGGACAATGGCTGCCGTCAGTGCTGAGGCCAGAGCATTGAACGATCGTTGATGGGCAGCCTGACCCGAATGAATGCCCTCCAGGTAGGCATTGCTCCGATGCACCTCCCTTTCTACCCCCTGGATGGCATTCAAAAGGGTAGTCTGCCCAACAATGATGGTCTGAAGGAGGTCAATGACCTCCTCACTGAGGGCAGCAGGGGTGACAGGGGCAGGGGCTGAGGTGCCTGGGGCGAAGGAGACGCCCGCCTTCCTGGGCGAGCGGGCATGGAGCGTAGGCTGAGGGGCTGCTGGGAGGGCGGGGCTGGTGCGCTGGGTGGCGGCTGTACCTGTAGAGGCGGGGGGCCCGGATGTTGCCGCCACCGCTATGGAGCTCCCATCCGAGGACGTGTCGGTGTCGCTGGTGTCACCACCGGTCCCCGTTGTGGTGCTCCCCTCGCCCTCCGGATCACTGGTGCCCTCGGTGTCTGTTCCTGGGCCCACCGGGGCCTTGTGACTTGCAGCTCCCTCGTGCTCCGATGCCAATTCTCCTCCGCCTGATGATGCTAATGCACACATGCACAAGAAGATGAAGAAGAAGGGTGGGGGGAGAAAAACGAAGACCAGGTTGAGTGCATGCAATGTCAACACCGTTGGCGGAGAGGACAGACACAGGAGCCTCATGCACTAAGCCGCGCATTCGGGGTACACTACTCAGTACTTCTGACTAGGACAACAGGTCTAGAGACGACAAACGCGCACATGTGTGATGCTGGACCATCGATAGCTGTACTTGTCACCCTACAGAGGTGGGGGCCGGGAGCACAGGGCCATGCCTAAAGGAGAGGACTACACTACAGAAAGCGCCCTGGCCTAATGTCACCCACAACCCTCTTCCCCCACCCAGACGCCTCCACTGCGCAGAGAGATAGCAGAATGTGCTGATACTCACCCCCTTGTGTCTGCTGTGATGTCCTCAAGCGCCCATCCAAATCAGGGTAGGCCACCGCCAGGATCCGGGACATCAGGGGTGTCAGGGTACGACTGGCACCCCTCCTAGGTTGAGAGGCCATCCCCAGCAGTGACTCGGCGGTCTTCCTGGTCCCGCGGCGGATGTCCTCCCAACTCTTGCGGCAGTGGGTGCCCCGTCTGACGTGGACGCCCAGGGCCCGGACTTCCTTGGCGATGGCACGCCAAATGTCCACTTTCTGATGGGCGCTGACCTATTTGACATGTACAGGGTGGGAAGGAAAAATTAATCAATTTTCTGCATGTTAGATTTGATTGGCCCCCCTCCCCAACCTTGCCATATGGCACATGCTCTCATCTGTCGTGCGTTGCACTCCTCATTCGCCCCCCACCCCACCAACTTACATCCACCCCACTCCACACAGGCATAGCCCATTCAATGTGCACCCAGTGTACTTACCTGTTGGTCTGGAGGACCGTAGAGTAATGCATACTGGGGGAGGACCCCATCCACAAGTTTCTCCAACTCCTCAGACGTGAAGGCAGGGGCCCTTTCCCCAGTCGCAGCAGCCATTGTCACTTCCAGACCGAGGTCACAGCAGCACTTGCAGTATAGGTCCTCTCCTGTGGATGATCAGGTCTCGAGTGATTAAGCAGATAGAAAATGGCGGCCACGCCCGCGGTGGTGCGTACCGCGGCAGTGCGTACCGCGACCGCCGGCGCACCTCGCCATTGGCTCCTGAAACCCATAGGCTTCAATGTTAGCCAATGCGGCTTCGTATAGCGGTCTTCGACCGCCTACCGCCACGGTGTGCCACGCCAGCGCATTGACCTCACATCCCATTGTCCCACTTCACAGGTCAGGCAGCCGCCATTTCAAGGGCCCACATGGCATAATTTGTACTGCGTCACACAGGCCTAGGCCTTCCATTGCCACACATACACACCTTTCAATACATAGATAATCGTGTGCTCGGCATGCTGTGGTGAACGTACCTGTGATTTGCTTGACTCTGTGCTCCATGTTGTCCTTCCTAGGCACCGTCCGCTGGGACTTGCGAGGAGAAGGATGAATCCTCGCGTGTACCGACCGCTGGTGGACCTGTCGACAATGGAAGAACGCCATATCATACTACGATACCGACTTGACCGAGCCACTATACATGAACTGTGTGCCCAGCTGGAGCCAGCCCTGATGTCCCCCATCCGCCAACCCACAGGAATTCCCCCTCTAGTGCAGGTTCTGTCAGTCCTCCATTTTTTGGCAAGTGGCTCATTCCAGACAACAGTGGCCATGTGATCTGGAATGTCTCAGCCTATGTTTTCAAAAATGTTGTCTAGAGTGTTGTCTGCCCTGACGAAACACATGCGGAGCTACATTGTATTCCCTGAGGAGGTTGATTTGGCCACTGTGAAGGGTGATTTTTATGCCCTTGGACACATCCCCAACATAATTGGTGGCATTGATGGGACCCATGTGGCTTTAGTACCCCCAAAAGACGATGACCAGGTGTACAGAAACAGGAAAAGTTACCATTCTATGAACGTCCAGGTGGTCTGTTTGGCTGACCAGTACATCTCCCATGTGAATGCCAAGTTCCCTGGGTCAGTGCATGACGCGTATGTGATGCGTAATAGCAGCATCCCTTATGTGATGGAACAGCTACAGAGACAACGTGTGTGGCTAATTGGTGATTCTGGTTACCCCAACCTGCCTTGGCTATTGACCCCAGTGAGGAATCCCCAGACCAGGGCAGAGGAACGGTACAATGAGGCCCATGGGCGAACTAGGAGGATCATAGAAAGAACCTTTGGCCTCCTGAAGGCCAGGTTTAGGTGCCTGCATATGACAGGGGGATCCCTGATGTACTCACCAAAGAAGGTGTGCCAGATCATCGTGGCCTGCTGTATGCTTCACAATCTGGCATTGCGACGTCAGGTGCCTTTCCTGCAGGAGGATGGTCCAGATTGTGGTGTTGAAGCAGCTGTGGAGCCTGCGGAGAGTGAAGAGGAGGAAGACGAAGAGGACGACACAGACAACAGGGACAGAGTTATCCAACAGTATTTTCAGTAGCACACAGGTAAGAATCACCCACGCCATTTAACATTTACTGAAAGCCCCCTGCATCTTTACTTTGTGTATTTCCCCCCAGTTCTTTTAAACTGATGTTTGATTTTCCCTTCCCTTTTCAGTGCTGTATGACACACTGCGTGACTTCTGCTTGGTTAGCCCATGGACTAATGCTTATTGACATCGGTATGTTGTCATCACAAAAATAACAGAACATTATTGATCAGTAATGTGTTATACATTTGTAAATAATACAGGCTGACTCCTGAATGATTTCAGTGCAATGAGTGATTTATTTTTAGTGCTAGATATTGGTACATGATATTAAAACGGTGATGGGTGAGGGTGGAGTTATGTCCATGGCAGAGCCCAGTTCTCAGTTTCACAGGTGCATTTTCCATATGCCTGTGGAAGGATGGAGCAGGGGCAGTTCAAGGTTGGATAGGGTGACACTGTGGGACAGTGGGATGACATCAAGGGGTATCTTATGCTGGCGGGGGTCTTGGCATCCTACTCTGTCTTCCTGTGAGATCTCAGGTTCCTCTTGCGGGGTGGTTGTTCTTCAGCAGGAGGTGGGGTTCTGGTGGGCCGTCGTTCTGTGGGGGCCTCCTGACCACTAGCACCGGCGGAGGTGGTAGGCTGTTCCTGGCTAGTGACAGGGGCCCTTTGTGGTGCCACATGGTCCCGCAATGTGGTTTCTATCCGGTTAAGGGCCTGGACTATGGTCCCCATAGCGGTAGCGATGTTCCTGAGTTCATTGCTGAACCCCATGTACCGTTCCTCCTGCTGTGCCTGAATCTCAGTGAACCTGGCCAGTACCGTCGCCATCGTCTCCTGGGAGTGATGGTATGCTCCCATGATGGTGGTGAGGGCCTCTTGGAGAGTGGGTTCCCTGGGCCTGTCCTCCCCCCCTGTCGCACAGCAGCCCTCCCAGTTGCCCTGTTTCCCCGGGCCTCTGTCCCCTGGACGGTGTGCCCACTACCACTGCCCCCAGGTCCCTGTTGTTGTTGGGGTGTTGGGTCAGCCTGGGTGCCCTGTAGTGGCGGACACACCGCTGATTGACGCGTCCTGGAGACAGAGGCATGGGCCCGCTGGGTGGGAGCTGTGCTGGTGTTCCCAGAGGGGGTTGGGTCTGCTGTGGCCTGTGTCTGTGTCTGGGGAACCGACTGTCCAGAGGTCCCCGATGGTCCGGGCTGGTCATCAGGTTCTAGGTCGACAGAGCTGCTGTCCTCGCTGGGGGCCTGTTCTGGGGGTGGGATGGACAAATCTGGACCCTCCGTGGCGGTGTGTTGGCGTTCGGGCCCTGCAGGGGTAAAGGAGTATGGTTATTTTTTCTGTGTGTGCCATGGCGTGCATTTTGAGTGCCCTTGTCCCCCAGTGCTGGCATTCCCTTGTGGGAGGTGTTGTGAGGGTGGTGGGGGGAGTGGGGTGTATGGGTATGTGCAATGGTCATGCTTTGGTGGTGGCTGTCTATGGTTTGTGTTGGCATTCAGGGGTTGGTGTAGTTTAGGGTGGGTTGTGCTGGTGAGACATTGGCAGGGAGGTTGTGTGCTGGGGGGTTGAGATTGGGGGTGAGGGGGGGGTTGGCATGCTGGTGGTTGGGGGGGGGTGAAGTAGTTGAGATTCGACTTACCAGAGTCCATTCTTCCGTGTACTCCAGCGAGGCCATCAGGATGCAGGATGTTTACTACCTCTTGCTCCCATGCTGTGAATTGGGGTGGAGTGGGTGGGGGTCCACCGCCAGTCTTCTGCACAGCGATGTTGTGTCGCGACACCATCAAGCGCACCTTCCCCCGTAGGTCGTTCCATCGCTTTCTGATATCTTCCCAATCTCTGGGATGCTGTCCCACAGCGTTGACCCTGTCTACGATCCTTTGCCATAGCTCAGCCTTCCTTGCTATAGTGGTGTGCTGCACCTGTGTGCCGAAGAGCTGGGGCTCAACCCTTATAATTTCCTCCACCATGACCCTGAGTTCTTGGTCCGAGAACCTGGGGTGTCTTTGGGGTGCCATGGGGTGGTGTGGATGAGTTGTGGGGTGGTGTTTGTGGTGATGTGCGTGGTGATATGTGGTGATGTGTGCGTAAATGTGGTGTGGGTGATGAAGTTGGGTTCCTGTGTGTGTTGGGGTTTTCGATTGCTGTGCTCGCTCTCTCTATCTCTATCTCTATCGCCTTCTCTCCGATTTCCAACTAGGGGGGGTTTGTGGGTGATGTGGGTGTGTGTTTTATAGTTGATTGGATGTGTGGGAGTGTTGTTTGTATGTGTGTCAGGTGTGTGTATTTCAAATTGTCCAATGTGGCTGTGTTTTGGAGCTGTGTGTGTATTTTGAGCGCGGCGGTGTGTACCGGCAATGGAATACCGCGGTTGAAAGACCGCCGCGTGGATTCGTGGGTCAGAATGGCATGGGCGTGTTTGTGTTGGCGTGACGGTGGAGGTTTGGTCATCTCCAGTTTTCCGCGGCCCGCTGATGAGGCGGCCTTCCTTGGATGTCGGGTTTTTGGCGGTTTCACAGTTGGTGGTCAGAATGACCGTGGCGGTTTACCGTGGCCGCGGCGGTAGAATGGCGGACTTCTGACCGGCGGTAAGGGCCTTTTACCGCCGAGGTCAGAATGACCCCCTGTATCTTGACTCATTTAAGCCGCATGCGTGCATTTTTAAATGCTTTCTCATGGCTCTCTAGGCTGTATAATAATCATTGTGTCTTTGTCCTTTTTATGGCCACTGTGGTTTGATTCATGGCAAGCGATATTTGCATATTACTTGTTGATGTTTTAATACGTTCAATTCTGTCCAAAACGCTGAATTCTTATGAGAACACGTGTGGTGGGTCGCAGTAATAACATTTGGTTTTAATGTGTAACACTGCGGTTATTCCTCTTCTTTTAGAAAATTGGCAAGCCCCTCATTAGGATGGCAGTTCCTACCGATCAGGCATTTAAAACTGTTTAAAGGGTATAGTGATGCGATCTGTTGGCACTCGCATAGTAGTAGCATATATTTGGGTTGTTTTTTGTTTACAGTTCTGCCCAGGTGTTCTCTGTCCTGATTCCTTGATTCTAGTGGGTTCTAAACATGTCAACAATAGGGAGCAGGTGGCGAGCACTATTAAGAAAGGTTAGGCCTTCAGGGAGAATTTCAAGTACTGTTCTTTAATGCACATCATTCCTGATTGAGCTATTATAAAGACTTATATCTAGCACCTCTGTGCATGGTTCACTCTCTAGTGGAGCTAAAAACCTGTAAATAAGTCTAGCCTTGTGTTCTTTCTTTTGCTAAATTGGTGCAGAACAAGGATTTTATTCTTTAAGTGAATGTGTTAATGTTTGTTTTGGAAACTGTATCATTCCCATCTGCTTTTTTATGTTATTAATGTTTGTGCAGTGCCAATTCATTACATTAAGCAATCATTTTCAGAGTTTTTCTGTGAGACAAGTACATTCAACATAAATTAAAATTGTTTCTCTGGATAAAGTTAAGAATTTAAGTAAGTAAGAGGTAATTTGTTTCGCCTTCTTAATGTGAATATTTTTTTAAGCATTCCATAGCTTTGGCTTTTGTTTCTTTGACAGTGTGCCTACAACCTGTCTCCAATACATGTCTTACCTGGGCTAGGTAACAGCTACACTTGTGCATTCCCTCCTGACATCCACATCACAGGATACTCAATTGTTGCACTTTAATCTGCATACTGATGGGTCTTTCTGGGCAGGAGGTTGGGAAGGACTCACACTTACACTTCAAACGGGAGTAACCAGAGCCAACACAAAGGGTCTGATTACTTCCCACTGATGGCCTGGAGCCAGGACTGGGCTGAAAGATGGTCCTATGCATTTCTGAGAATCCTTTTGAAGTCACCCCCCACATCATAGGCACTTTTTAGTATAAGTACTAGATCTCTGACTCCCCTAAAATCAGTACACTTCTGGACTCTGCTGGGGTAGTGTGCCATGATCACCATCTTACCAGGATTGAATGTTTGGGAGAACTTCTACTCTGACTCGTTATGCTGCTTTGCTGTTAGCTGATCTCTGCCCTGCAAACCAGGAACCACCAACTAACCCCAAATGACTCCAAGGGCCTGCTGACCTGGCTCTGGTTCTACTAAGGGTATCCGGGACATCAAAGATCCTGGCGCATTTCCCCTTCAACCTGCCACCCACTTTTATCAAGAATTGTATCACGTCTTCCCTGCAGCATGCTGCCCGCTTTATCAAGGATTGCAGGGTGGCTTTCCTGCAGCTCGCCACCTACTTCTATCAAGGATCACAGAGCAGCTTCACTGCAGCTAACCGCCCACTTTTTGCCAAAGATCACAGAGTGGTTTCCTGTCGGATCTCACCTAGTTTTTTGCAGGAGCAACAAGAAGCCCATGATGTAATTTCCCAACTTTAATCCCCGCCTTGTCAGCCCAACATAAGTGAAAGCTAATCAAGATAGTGTGGTTGAAGAGGTGATGGAAGAGAAAAGAGAGGACACTGGTTCTGCAAAGTAGTTTGTATACCCAATGAAGTTATGTGTGTCTTCCGGAGTGAAAATAGAAGCAAAAAGAGAGAAACTGATTAACTGCCAATTATAAATGTATGACTGTGTATGTAGTATGGATAGGTAGAAGTTGTAGGCTACCTGGAAATATCCTGTCTTCCATCTTGTGGTGCATAGTATTAAACATATGGAGAGAAGTAATCTAAAAGGCGAATACAAATACTATACGTAACTGACAACAGGCACTGAACCCCACTATGACTTATTTAGGCTTAGGCACACCATTTACTGTGTTCCCAAGGTGGTAGGAGTAATTATGGAACATCAGCAACACAACTTAGTCTGCCAAGAGTTTCTAGTATAGAGACTTATGAAGAGCAATGCCTGTACTCATTGTTTCCTGTTTGTCTTCACAGGGTGACTAGCTCCAGAAAGTTGAAAACATAAATGGTTCCCACTTAGGGAATAGTGTTCAGGTAAGTACAAATGTGGTTTAACACACAATATCTTCCAACAATGCTTGTTGCTTTCTTTTGTATAACGATTTCCTTAATGTTTTCTCTCTTTCATAGGTCAAAAGTACGGGAGGATAACAGGAGTGGCAAACATCATCAGATAAGTATTAAATATTATCAATAAGCTTTTAGGGCTGTCTGCATTACCACCATTAATAGTAGATCTGATGCTTTCATGCTTTTCTTTGGTTTTGTCTTTTGTTTTTTCCATGGAAGAAAATCAGGAAGAGTGTGTAGGAGGCTGACTCTCTAGATAGTGCCCAAAAATGGTGTGCAAGAGGCAGAGAGTCCAAGCAACCCCACCTTTGTTTACAGAGATAAAAACTAGACAATCTAATGCTCTAGTTTCTGTGGTAGCTTGGTTGAGCAGTTCGGTCAAACTTGGAGGACTGCTAAGCAATAGTTGTACGCACAGTATCAATAAATAAACACACACTCAAAAAAATAATTTGAAACCAATTTACAAACATATTTCAGATTTTAAAAAATTGTTTAAGACGAAGATCATCAAAATCAGATATGTACATTTTAAGTTATGATTTTTCAAAATTTAGCAAAAATAGAGTTTTTTTTGTGTGGAATTATGAGCCATATGAATCAATGGGAGAAAACTTAAAAAATGCATATAAAATCAGGCAATGCGCTTACCAATATCTTTTTTCTTTTTTAGGTTCAGGTCATTGAGGGGTCCTGTGGGCCAGCTGGAGAAGCTCAGGCAGTTCCCAGTTCAAGCGGGAACATCTGCTGAAATTCTTGGAGCTGGTGCAGGACAGGTGAGGGGGACCATTTGGAAATGCACTGCACAGACGGATTTCAAGGTGAGTCCAGTGGGTCCCCTTGGAGCATAGAGGTCAGAAAGGGTAAGGGGACCCATAGAGCACAGCTCCTTCTATGGTGCGGGGGCCAGGGAGGCCAGGTGCAGAGCAGATAGGTCATCCAAGAGCTGTGCACAAAGGTAACCTTGGAACCAGGAGGCAGGTCACTTGGCGGGTAGTTTCCAGTTCATCAGGGCCACTCTGGGGGATGGTTCTTTTGGTTTCTGAAGTCCCTCAACTGGTACTTGCTTCTGGTCCTTGTAGAGTCCAGAGTGGACTTTTTCATCATGGTGTCCGACGTTGGGAGTCCAGCAGTCCTGGCTATTGCACGGTTCAGGCACTGGAGATTGCAGAGCCACCAAACTTTGCACACACTTCCAGTGATTATCCTCTGGGTCCATCAAGTAGAATTTGGTCTGGCTGCGGCATCCAGTTCGATGGTCAACAGCCGATCAGTGAACTGAACTGTTTTCTGCTTCTTACTTGCAAGGAGAGATGTCTTAATCTGCATAATGGCAATTTTCAAAAGGTTGGAGGTCCTCTGGGATTCTGTAGCGTCTGTCCAATGTCCACTCGACCCCTCAGCAGTGATTGTCAAGTCCTGAGGCCAGCAGGCAGGGTTTGGCGCATTTTTCTTGGTGTAGCATTTCTCTAGCCTTGGGTCTTCTTTGCTACTGGGTTCTTTTGTCCCTCAAATCTGATCTGCAAGCCTAGGGATTCTCATTAAATAATGCATTTAGGGGGTGATTAGGGGAGTACCTAGTAGTGGCCAATGGGCCATCTACCGTAGGGTGGCTACACCCAATATGTGACCACTTCCTGTGGTCACATCCCTATCGCTGATTGGCTATTTACCTACCATGCAAGATGGAGGACTATTAAATGGGGAAGTCACCTTGCCTGCAAAACCTTGGGGGTGGTGCAGGTTGGTGGTGGACACTCATCCTGTGCATTTTCTTACTGTTGCTCCTGCCAAAAGTAGTAGTTTGCAATGGGGGCGGGCATCAGGTTTGGCGGTTCAATTTCAAGGGCAACAAGCCCTATGAAGCTCACAGTAAGGGTTGTGCATATTTCTGGGGGATGAGGTGTAACACCTCTGCCCAGGAATGGCTTTGTTTTCTTGTCTCAGAGAGCAAAGACCCTCATTCCAGTGAACCCAAATCTTGTCTGGTGGCAGCAAGCTGGTTAGAACTAGCTAGCAACCATGCCAGGGTTAGCTATCCTTTTCAGGGGTCACCTCTAAAGTGTCCTGTGGGCATGTTTTGCAAAAAATCCAATACTGGTACAAGGTTTGATTTATTATTCTGATTTGTTTGATACCAAACAACCCAGGGTTCATAGGGCATCATGTAGCTGTGAAAAACTGGTATTGACCAGTGTCCAGCGCATGCATTTAAAATGGCTGCTTTGTAAACTTTGTATGTGCCTGGTTTGGCAAGGACACAAGAGCGGCAAATTGCTTATACACCTATGCCCACACATGAATTATTGTGTACCCTGCCTTAGGGCTGGAAGGTCTGTCAGAGGGGTGGCTTTCCTATATTGCATGCAGGGTGTAGTGGCCAGGTCATACAGGCTGTATGCAATGTCATGTTTCCATTTTAGGACTGTACCAGGACACTCAGCTTGCAAGGGCAGTGCTGAGTGCACTTGGATACAGGGTCCCTGAGGGTGGCACAATATGTGTTTCTGCCCTCAGGGGCCTACCCTTAGCAGGCCCCAGGATAGCTGAGTACCATTTACTAGGGACTTATAGTGGCAGCTAAAGGTGTTGCCAATTGTGCAAATGCATCAGAACAGTTTTGGGAAAGAGATCTGGCCCAGGGAACCTGCTTAGCAGGCGTAATAGGCAGTACAACTTTGAAACCACATCAAATACTAGGTAAAAAGTGGGGGTTAACCATGTCAAAAGTTGCACTTTCTCACAGAGAGCTATAAGAGGTCTTGCGTCAAAAAACTCCAAGTTTCCACATCGGAAAATGCAGGAGGAACCTGATGAGAAAGACACCGCCGATGCAGCGCAAAGTGATCAGGAAACAGAAGGAGTGCCTGTTGGCAGAGATACTGCAGACACGAAGCCAGACTCTAAGCGCTCCCTACTAGGCAAAGGGTGGTTTGCACCTGATTGCGCCCCACCACATTCATTTGAAGGAACGCAGCAGGTGCAACACTTCCGTGCAGCTAGCCACCCACTTTTACCAAGGATCACAAAGTGACTTCCCTGCAGCTGACCACCCACCTTTGATGAGGATCACAGAGCGGCTTCCCTGCAGCCACTTCCTCCTTTTTTCTAGGATCACAGAGTGACCTCCCTACTGACTACTGCCTGCTATGCCCAGGACCGACCACAGAGCAGTTTTAATTTGACCAGGTGCTGCACTCCTAAATTGACTTGTGATTGTCTTGTGTTGTGATTTCACTGTTTATTACTGTTTGTATGGTGCATAAATACTTCACTCATTGCCTCTGATTTAAACCTGACTGCTTTGTGCAAAATAAGCAGAGGTTTCATTTAGTGATGTTTGTGGTTCACCCTGTCAAGTCTCATCCGGTCAAGTATTGTGGTTGTTGCCTGGGTGGGGCTTGCTCTCAACCAACAACTCAGTTTTTTACAACAATGAATTCCATTTGAGACTTCAGGGTGAGCATGAGGGTGGGATGGTCGACTGTGGCAAAGGCAGCTGAGAGGTCAAGCAATATGAGGAGACGGGACAGGTGTGATAGAGCAGGGTGTCTTGAATCTCAGTTTCTCAGTGAAGTCATCAAACTAAATTTCCACTGGTCATATGAACCTTTGATTGTCGACTTGAAGTGTCAGAAAGGAGCTAACATCAGAAGTACATTGCATTGGTATGCTGCTTTCAATATCCGATGTATAATTCCTGGCCATCACAGCATTATGGCGGTCATTTTGACCCCGGCGGTCTTTTTTCAAGACCGCCGAGGGACCGCCGTGCGGAAGACCGCCAGTGGTGGCGGTTTGCCGCTCTGCCTATTATGACCGTTGGCACCTCTCCGTCCTTTTACGGACGGAGAGCCGCCAACAGCCATACTGGCGGGCAGCGGGGAAGTGGAGGTTGTTCCACCTTCACCGCGACGCCAACAGAACCCCGTCCAGCGAATCACGTCCTGTGATTCGGCGTGTCAGTGTTCTGTTGGCGGTGTGGTGTCGGCGGAGCAGCCCCCATGGCTCCCGTCCCCTCCTGAAGGATCGTCGGACCAGGTAAGTCGATCGTCCGTGAGGGGAGGGGGGTGGGGAGGTGTTGTGTGTTGTGTGCGTGCGCGGGGGTGTGCGTGTGTGTATGTAGAGGGGGGTGTGAGTGCGTGTATGCTTGCGGGGGGGTTGTGTGTATGGGAATGAGTGCGTGTATGACTGTAGTTATGTCTGTATGGATGTGTGCGTGTATGTATGAATGTGGATGTGCGTGTCTGACTGTGTGTGTGGATGTTTGCATGTATGTCGGGGTGTGTGCGTGTATGTGTGTTGGTGGTGCCTGCGTGCGTGTCATGTGTGTATGAGTTATGTTGGGGGCAGGGTGGGGAGGGGGGTCCTGCCACCTTTGGGGGGTGGCAGGGGTGGTGGGCCGTATAGGGGAGTGAGTCGGGGTGGGGTTCGGTGGTGGGGGAGACCCCTATCAGTGCTGATAGTGCTTACTGCCATGGATTTCATGGCGGTTTCAAACTGCATGAAATCCATGGCGGTAAGCCGGGTCAAAATACCGGCGGCGGTATGGTGACGGCCGCCGGGCTGGAGACCCTGGTCTCCAGCCCGGCGGTCGTCTCCGCCCTGGCTGGCGGAACGGAGAACCGGCGAATGACCATGGCAGTAACCGTCATGGTCATAATACAAAAAAAAAGACCGCCAGCCTGTTGGCGGTCTTACCGCCGCTTCTCCGCCTTCCGCCAGGGTCATAATGACCCCCTATGTGTTTGCAAAAACCTAATACAATTCGTTATTAAAAACAAAAAGTACATTGCAAATACAGTGTAACCAATTTGGTTCAACAAAAAATGATGTGGGAGATGGCTTACAAATCTTCTTTATTAACAATTCAGATTACAGATTGAATCATTAAGCAACATTGAAGAAAACATATCATAAGAACGCATATCATAAGAGTGTACATATTCAAATGGTCATGAAGTCTGCAATTTATATGTTATAGGAAAGAAAATACAAATTACTATCACTTACAACAAATTGAGGGCCAGATATATTAACATTAGGAATATTGATTTCTTAATTGCAGTTCTCTCCTAATCACAATTAGGAAATCGCTATTCCTAATGTATGAAATCAATTTAAGTTCCATTGGGGATTCCTAGTGGGTTGCAAATAGAACTACCTCCTGCATATTAATGAGGTAAGTGGCAATATGCGACCAATTCACATTCACAGCCAATAATGGGATGGTGACCTGCTGGGCATGGCAGACCTCCATGTCTGAGATTGCCTTTTAATAAAGCAATGTTTCTTTTCATTAAATGCAGCCTGTTTTCCTTAAAGAAAAAACTGATGCTTTTAAAAATAAAAAATAAATTAAACTTTGCAGTTTAGTTTTTTAGGCATAGGCAGTGGTCCATGGAACCACTGCCTGCTCTTATAAAATATTATAATTTACATTCTCAAAGGGGAAGCGGTCCCTTTGGGACCCCTCAGTGAATGGATTACCAGCAGTTTGAAACTAGTGGTAAATTATTACTGTTTTGTGACTGGAATATGGTCACAAAACACTAATACATACCATACCAACACACTAAACATGCCCCTTCAAAATTCCAAATTGCAAAAGCAAAATGTGATTTGGTAGCAAGTTACCAAATCACCTTTTGCCTATGGTACATTGTAAAAGCATGCTTTGTACAGCTTCCCCAAAATATCATCCAAGGAGTTTCCACAAAGAAACTTCCCTATTCTAAATATGGTTCTGAAAGTGGCAAGGGGGGCTCCTAGAGGAAGCTGTCAGTATCAAATGAACCAGATTTAAGTTTCATTGGAAAAAGTGTGAGTATTCAAGCATAAAGCCTAACACTCAGTGCAAGGGAAATGAACAGAATCAAGAAAAAGTCTTCCCTCAGCAAGAGACAGGACAGGGTGTAGTTTGCCATTCTAATGAGTGCACAGTTAAAAGATGAAAGAAGATTCTAGAAGGTTTCCCCTTTTCATCTTCCACTAAACAAATCAATCAAAATACAGTGTTCTCAGGGAGGCAGTAGGCATCATCATTTCCCAGTCTGCCTTGGTTTCTCCCACTGTCTCCGCTTCCACATGCAAGGCCAAATTTTAATTAAAGGATCAGTCCTCCCTAGTATAAGCTAAAGTGAACAATAGGTCTATTCTATCTTAACAAGGACATTGATAAGACACCTGCAGAGCAGATAAAATGTAATAAGCATAGTTAGAGGGCAAGCCACATATTAGAGCCAACCAGATTCTAAATGAATACACAATTAAATTAAGTGAAATGTAAAGATAGCACACATTCCTTTTCTTGATAAGTACATTAATATAATTCAACTTTACTGGTGGTTCTCATAGCCACTTACTAATACTAATTACTAAATAGAATAAAGGAGTTAGAATGCATTAAGGATATGTTGCAGATAAGCGGGTGGAGAAGTGAATATATTATAGCCACTTACTGATCTTGATCAATAAAATGCACCCAGAATAATGCAGTACAACATACATTAAGAATATATGTTGCATATTAAGGGGTTATTCTAAACTATGCTATTTCAGTCCCCCCTCTAATGGCTAGAATAGGCAGCACTTTCTGTGGCTAAGTCATGTATGAAGCTGGAACAATTACTGGCCATGCCAAGGAACAAATGCAACATAGTAACATGCCGTGGGGGACCAGTGGCTGACAAGGCCTGCACTTTAGCTGGATTTGTTGTAATACCCCCATCAAAAAATATATGTCCAAAGAATTTTAGTTTTTTTTGTAGAATTCACACTTCTCTGCATTCAAGGTTACACCTGAGTTAGCAAGTAATCGACAGACTTGTGTATGAGCTTTATCATGTTGTTTCCATGTGGCAATTAAGACCAGTTTCACGACTCCGTCTTTTGCCCATTTGCTGTGGACTTTACTCATTGGGCTAATTTGACCCTTCCCTTGTAGTGCCTCCTTGTCCCCAGCATTCCAAGTTATCCTTCCCTTGTGGGGCCTTCCTGCCTCGAGCACTTCATGGTTACCCTCCCATGAAACTTGAACCTTTGGCCCTTCTGCTCTGATGCTAAGCAAGTTTAATTTGTTTTGCACCTGCAGATTATCATGTGTCTTTTTAGGATAAGTTATGCTATCCACTGTGACCCACTGAACTGCACTATTATGCACATGGAGTTCCGGTATATTTGTTAATTGCTTTCCAATTATCCTCCACACTCAGCGTAGACAACATCCCTCAATCAGTGAATACCAGCCACATGATAACCTCCTGGTTCCTGATTACAACACAGACCACTACAGCCATCATGTCATCCTTCTACTCCAGGGCACTCACTGACCCCTGTCCCCACCAGCTTTTCATCCTCAGAGCCAACACTATTACCACAGAATTAACCCACATCCTCAACACCTCCATCTCCACTGCAACCTCCCTGGATAAATGGAAGCATGCAGAGGTCAGACCCCCTCCTAAAGAAACCCTAAACTGACCCCAGCAACCTCAAAAAAACTACAGACCAATCTCCTTGCTTCCCTTCCTGGCCAAAGTGCTTCAGAAAGCCATCAACCAACAGCTTACCAACTACCTCAACCAAAACCACCTTTTTGAAACCTTACAATAAGGATTCTGGGCCCACCACAACATGGAGGCTGCAGTGATCACTGCCACGGACGACATCAGGACCCTCCTTGATTGAGGAGAGTTGGGAGCTCTGATCCTTCTGGACCTCTCCGCAATGCTCGATACAGTCTCCCACCACACTCTCCCCAACAGACTCAACAACGTACACATTCAACAAAATGCCCTTAAGTGGGTCGCCTCTTTCTTCTCAGGCCGTTTGCAGAGCATTCACCTTCCTCCTTCACTTCTTCACCCAAGAGCATACCCCAAGGATCCCCCTTAGCCCAACCCTGTTCAACATCTACATGACCCCCTCACAAACATTGTCAGATCCTATGGACTCAATGTAGTCTCCTAAGCTGGTGACACTCAACTAATCCTCTCACTCACTGAAGACCACCACAGAGCCAAAGACAACTTCTCTAATGCCATGACTAATGCAGCAACATGAATAAAAATCAGCTGCCTCAAACTAAACACGACAAAAGTGAAGTCTTGATCTTTGGATAGAACACCTCTGTATATGAACTTGGACCAATGTCCTCTCCATCAGACCATGCACAAAACCTTGCCATCATCCTTGACTGCCAACTATCCATGATTGACAAGTAAGCACAGTCACCTCCGCTTGCTTCTACATCCTCTGTATGCTCCATTGAATCTTGAAATGGATCCCTACCGAAACCAGAAAGACAGTCATGCATTCCCTGGTCACCAGCCACCTCAATTATAGCAACGCTGTCTATGCTGGCGTATCCTTCCAGCTACTTAAAAGACTCCAGACTCTACAGAACACTGCAGCCAGACTCATTCTCAACCTCCCCAAGCAATCAAGGATCACCCCACATCTTAGGAACCTCCACTAGCTCCCGATCCAGAAAAGATGGTAATTCAAAATCTTCACACTAACATACAAGGCTGTCCACAACCTAGGGAAGTTCTACATCAACTACCGACTGAGCTTCTATGTCCCAGCAAGACAACTATGCTCCACTTCGCTAGACCTCACACTCCTTCTCATACACAGCAGCCAAGTCCTGAAACAGCCTGCATCTCCACCTCCAAATAGCTCCCTCCCTGGCAGACTTCAGAAGGAGTCTCAAGACATGGCGTTTCTACTGAGACATGGCACACTCTGTGCCCAGATACCCTTAAGAGTGATAGTGCTATGCTTTACAAATGCAATAATTGATTGATTGCACCTGTCACCTCCAAGGTCTTATATCCATTGTATGTAACACATGATTTTCCGCAGATGCTTTGGAATATTCTACTTCCACATGGGACATGTGCCTTCTGGAACACTCTTTTGTTCCAGAATAAATACCCCCTTTAAACCTACAGCAAAGCTTGGCCTTGATCCAGTCCTACACAAGCATTTTCCCTGCAGTCACCTCCTGAGTTGTCTAGAACTTCCAGGCTTTAGTTTTCCAAGCCTTCCAGAGAATCTCCTGATCCTAGCTTCTGTGCCACTTCTAGTACCTTCCTTCATGGTCTATGATTCCTCCTCCTCTTGAGCTTCTTGCTTGGTACCCTTCTGCCGATTTCTTGTATGATCCAGAGTTTCCATAAAATCTCCAGTTTATTCTTGAACTGGTTTCTGCTCTCTCTCATGCAATACGCCTGTAAGTGTACATATAGTGTAAACATTGATAGATCACTCAGAGTTGAGAACCTATTGGTAACATTGCCTCTTGTTGTTTTTAGTGTTCCAAACCTGCATAAGGTTAACGAGGTCCAGGGAGTCCCAATCCTATTAGGCAGTGCACAAGACAGCAGAGAGGCCCACCCAGTGATGCAAGTTCATTTCATTTTGTTTTGGCTGTATTATACATTGAATAACGTCTTGAAAAATTTCTGCAGCTGTTGACAAACCGAAACTTAGGGCCTGATTTAGATATTGGCAGATAGGATATCCGTCACTGTTGGGACGAAGTAACCTATCTGCTAATATCTATAGCCCATATACCTTTCTGATTGAGTAACCCATGTACCAATATGTGAATCAGGCCCTTAATCTACACAAACAAAGGTGAGTAGAAATGGTAGTAATGTACCTTCAATTTTCTTGAAGGTCAAATTGATGATATCCTTTGTTCACATCAAGGAAAGAGAAGACTTTGGCACAATTTAGCTGTGTGATCATGTCGGCAATGTGTGGACCTGGCTGTTATTCTTTTTTAGCACCACATTTGCGCCACTTTTTGACGCAAAAGCGGCGCAAACTTACAAAACACAATTGTATTTTGTAAGTTTGCGCCGCTTTTGCATAAAAAAATGACGCAAATGTGGTGCTAAAAAAGTATAAATATGGGCCTTAGTATTCAACTGTGTGAGATGGCGCAATGGAAACAATTAATTGTATTCCTCCTGGGGTATAATGATTATGGATGTACGACTGTCAATAATAAGGGATAGGGAGCAACTGTTTACCTTTAGTGTAATTTTTGGACAATGTCTGAATGATGTTAAAAATGGGTTCTCTACCTGGCAGTTGGTTTATACCATGTTGTAGTAGGAATCCTCACTCTAGACAGGATAAGGAAGTCATACACCTATGATAAGCCCTGCTCACCCCCTTGGTAGCTTGGCACAAGCAATCAGGCTTCCCTCAGACACAATGTGTAAAGCATTTGTACACACATACACACACAGTAGCACAGTGAAAACACCACAAAAGTACTCAACACCAGTTCTGAAAAATAGCCAATATTTTTCTGTGTAAAACAAGACCAACACGACAAATATCCACAAACACAAATAAAGTTAACACTTTTTAAAGGTTTAAAAGAGTCTCAATCCTGAAAAACCAGTGGGTGTATCCTTATAACACACAGTACCTTGGATGCATCAAAAACAAAGATGATGCAGGCCACTAAGGAGGTGATCGGTTAGAGAAATAGGCAATACATTCATTATTCCCCACTGGGAAATGTGTGGATTATTTTCCCGCCGGGTTTGTGATGCATGGATTCTTTTCCCCCGGACAGGCGATGTGTAGATTCTTTTCCCACTAAAGTGGCAATGCACAATGAAGTAAATGGTGCCCAGGGATGATGCACAGCATCAATGGATCCACACTGAAACAGGTATGCATTAATTTTGCTGCTGTAAGGCAGGCTCTGCATCAGTTTTTCTTCTGCAATGGCCTCGGTGCATAGATTTTACTTCAGGTCACCAGCTTCCACTTCCAAGGGCCCAGGGACTGGATTTGACATCGCTTGGCAAGTCGTAACTCTTAGCAGAAGAGCCCAGGCACTGCCAGATGAAGTATTTGATGTCCCTGGGACTTCACAACAGGAGGCAATCTCAGTTCAAGCCCTTGGAGAACCTTGGAAAGTAGACTGTAAACAGCCAAGCCCAGTCCTTCAACTCACAAGGGAAAACCAGTAAGCAGCAGGCCAGCACAGCAAAGCAGCAGGCAGAGTGTCAATTCTCACTATAGCATCTAGCTCTTCTTCCTGGCAGAATGTCTGCAGTCCAGAAGTGTTCTGAAGTTGTAGGGTCAGCAGTCCAATACTTATACGCATTTCTGCCTTTGAAGTAGAGAAACTGCAAAGAAAAGTATTTGTAGTGCAGAAGACCCTGCCTCTGACTGTTCAGGCCCCAGACACACTCTAGGGAGTTGAAGACTACTTTGTGTCAGAGGAGGCATGGCCCTATTCAGATGCAAATGTCAGCTCCTCCCTCCACTCTAACCCAGGAAGACCCATCAGGATAGGCAGGACACACTTCAGCTCCCTTAGTGTGACTGTCTGCAGTGAATTCACAAACAGCCGAACTGTCAGTCTGACCCAGACGTGTAATCAGGAGCAAGGCAGAGGCACAGAATAGTTAAGCAAAAAAATTCCCACCTTCTAAAAGTGGCATTTTCACACTTACAATCTAATAATCAACTTTACCAAAAGATGTATTTTTATATTGTGAGTTCAGAGACCCCAAACTCCACATCTCTATCTGCTTCCAATGGGAAACTGCACTTAAAAGATATTTCAAGGCAATCTCCATGTTAACTTACAGGAGGGATAGGCCTTGCATTAGTGAAAACCAAACTTAGCAGTACTTCACTATCAGGACATGTAAAACACAGCAGTACATGTCGTACCTTTTAAATACACTGAAGTGGCAGTTCTGAGACATGATTACAGGGCTACTCATGTGGGTGGCACAATCAATGTCCACTAGTAGTATTTCATTTGCAGGCCCTGGGCACACATAGTGCACTTTACAAGGGACTTACTGGTAAATCAAACATGCCAAACATGGGTAAACCAATTAGCGATACAATTTAGACAGAGAGCACTTGTACTTTAGTACTCGTCAGAAGTAATAATGTGCCCAGAGTCCTAAAGCCAGTAAAAACAGATCAGAAAAAATAGGAGAAAGAAGGCAAAAGGTTTGGGGATAACCCTGCAAAGAAAGTGCCATTTCTAACAAATGTCTTGTAATTTTACTCATCGTCTTTTCTTTGACCCATATTCTTCTTGCATGCAGTCAGTCCGACATGGGCACTCCTTTCTGAGGTAAGCATGGAAATCACACATCTGTCTTCCTCGCTGTCACTTGACAATGAAACTGAAGCACTCTTGGACAAAGATTAAGATGATTATTGACTTGTTTAGTTCTGATTTGCCTCAAATGATGTTGCCGCTTGGACTTGTGGGTGTGAGTAGAATGTCACTTCTGGAACGTTTGGGCTTCCATTTTGTTTCTTCATGTGAAACAATTAATTTTTCCTTCGCCTTGCAAACCACTACAAAATGGTACTCTTTCCTGCAGCTCTTGCATACTTGTTCAATTGTGGGACAGTTACTTTCATGTGGATACAAAGTCTGCATGTGAAGCACAGTTTATTTTTCTTTGGAGACATCACACATTGTGTTTCTGCTTACTTTTCATGCCCATGACTGATTCACTTTGGGTGCCTATGGCCTCCATGTCAGCAGCTTGTCCATCTGCACCTTCCTCAGCTCTGGCAGCCATGACTACTCGCTCCAGACTAAGGGGATGATTATGAATTTGGCGGACAGAAACCACTGTCTGTCAAACTCCCGATGGGAGGTCGCCACTGTGCTGGTGACCTCCCTGCCAGCTGCATTATGACTTTCTCACTGGGCTGACCAGCCGAAACAACCAAGCCAGGCTGGCAGAGAACAAGGTTGCAATTCAGTGCCGCCCTGGCTGATTACAACCAAGACTGCCGTCAGCCCATCAGGATTACTGATCCTGGCAGGGATGGTGGTAGGTTGGTGGTTCTGCCCACCAACCTTGTAATGTGGCGCTTAGACTGCCACAGGTGTGGCGGTCTGACTTCCAGCATGAGGCTGGTAGTCTTCATACCTCCAGCCTCGTAATAAGGTGTTTTTCTCAACATTCGTTGTCTGAATGAATCTGAAACACAACCATATATAGCTCTGAGATGTATGGTTTCTTCATCATTGAATTCATTAATCTTTCAATGTTTGATGAGCATATCAAGTCTTTCAACAAATTCCTCAATTATTTCACCAGCTCTCTGTCTTTCCTGACTTAACATATATATTTTGTAATTGACATTCAGCATTGAATTTAACTTGAGATTTAGCGCTCCTCTGATTTGACATGAGGTTCACTGCAGTTTCTTTATTACCTCTCTTACTCCTTCACTGGCAAGATTTTTGAGGTATTTGACAAACTTTTATTCATTTTTTTCTTCCAGGGCACCCATGAAAGCATAGAACATTTTGATCCAGGTAGTAAATCTGTCACCAATACTTTTCTTTTTGGCAGTATCAAAGAGAAGTGGTGGGTTTATTAATGCAGCACCATCATAACTTGTTGGACTTTCTGCTGTCAGAGCAGATTTCACTTGAGTAACATCTGCTGGCCACTTATACTGGCACCATCATCAAGCACTAACTGTATGCTGTGACCTGGGTCATCTCGCCCCCTCTCTGGCTGTGAGGTGCTGTCTTCTTCTTTAGAGGTGAATAGCAGCTTTGTTTCTTGCATGGGTGCTTCACTCTTTTCACCTCTTTGTATTGTATTTGTTTTCTCCTGCCTTTAGCAATGTTGTGTGATGGAGAATGTGTTGGCTGAGGTGCAAGTGCTAAATTGGCACTTACAAGATCAAGTGTTGACACATTTCCTCTTAATTTCTGTCTGTGTGTGTTTGGATGTTATTATATTAAAATGAATTTTTGCACCTCTATTGGATAAAAGCTTACTTTTTCCACTTGATTTTCATGTTCTATATCAGACAAAGCTTTTGAAATTATGTTCATGCAATAAAAGCTGCTGAACCCTTTTTTCAATTAACAATTATCTTGACAGGTTGTAAGATGGAACCATGCATGATAATGACATGCATGCCTTTACAAAGCTACCATTACCATGAATATGCCTTTACCACACATGCCTTTACTATCTATCTATCTATCTATCTATCTATCTATCTATCTATCTATCTATCTATCTATCTATCTATCTATCTATCTATCTATCTATCTATCTATCTATCTATCTATCTATATGTAGTTGTAGTTAGGAAGTAGTTTCCATAGAAAGTGTTTTTGGTTAGTGTGGGGGGGGTCAACAAAAGTGCATTTTAATTCCCATAGGGGTTTTGAACACAACTGTGAGAAAAGGCCTCTTTTGACATGGTTAGCCTCCCACTTCTTGACTGGTAAATGATCTAGCCTTAAAGTTGTTAGTGCCCAGGGCTTCTGCTAACCAGGTTTCCTTGTCCATATCTCTTTCCCCAAAACTGTGGTGATACATTGGCACAATTGGAAACACCATTAGCCGCCACTATAAATCCCTAGTACATGGTCCTGGAGGACCCAGGGCATGGGGTACTAAGGGTCGTCTCCCTGAGGACAGCAGCACTGTTTGTGCTACCTTCTAGGGCCATGCATTCAGATGCATCCAACACTGTCATTGCAGGCTGAGCGTCCTTATGCAATATCAAAAGACAAACTCAACATTGCACACTGCCTGTGTGCCCTGTCCACTACCAACTGCATGCAGTATAGGTAAGACACCCCTCTGGCAGGCCTTCTAGCCCCAAGGCAGGGTGAACTACACTGTATGTGAGGGCATAGCTGCATGAGCAATATGCCCCCACTGTGACCTTGCCAAACCTGGGCCATAGTGAGTGAACAGAGCAGCTACTTTAAGTGCATGTGCTGGACACTGGTCAATACGAGTTTCAGAGCTACATGATGTCCACTCTGAACCCTGAGTTGTTTGGTATCTGTTAGACCTGACAGCCTTAGGGTGATCACCCCTAACTTTTTGCCTGCCTCCCTCCACTTTTGAGATAATGTTTTTGCTGGTTTTTAGACTCTGTGCACTTTACCACTGCTAACCAGTGCTAAAATGCATGTGCTCTCTCCCTTTAAACATGGTAACATTGGATCACACCCAATTGGACTATTTAATTTACTTATAAGTCCCTAGTAATTTGCACTATATGTGCCCAGGGACTGTAGATTAAAAGCTACTAGTGGGCCTGCAGCACTGATTGTGCCACCCACTTCAGTAGCCCCTTAACCATGCCATGTCTCAGGCCTGCCATTGCAAGGCCTGTGTGTACAGTTTCACTGCCAATTCGACTTGGCATTTAAAAGTACTTGGCAAGCCTAAAACTCCCCTTTTTCTACATATAAGTCACACCTAAGGTGTACCCTAGGTAACTCCTAGGGCAGGGTGCTGTGTAGGTAAAAGGCAGGACAAGTACCTGTGTAATTTAAATGTCCTGGTAGAGTAAAACTCCTAAGTTCCGTGAGCGGAGTGATGAAGGATGGTGTATTCCACCTTCACAGTACCTGCATGCAGACCCTAGGGGACTGCACAGCTCAATTGGCTGAACTAAAAGCCCTCATCCTGGCATTGGAACGTACAGATCCAAGACACCTCACATTCATAGTGTGTGATTTCTACTACTGGGTCCAGTCTTACAATGGTTACCTCAATCACTGGCGGTTGAAGGGGTTCAGAGACTCAAAGGGGAACACTATAAAACACAGAACTCTGTGAGGGAGGGTGGCTGACCTTAAGGATAAGCTACCTGATGCTCATGTAGTCCATCCATTGGGCCTTCAACATGTAAGCGTACACGTTATTGGCAATTTCCTTGACTGATGAAGCGGCCAAATCCGCAGTTGCTACAGCTTCTGTTGCTGCAGTGACTCATTCTCATACGAGAATGGAAGATGACATTTTGGCTGCCATGAAAGCCTCAATTGAAGGCAAGCCTAAAAGCATACCCTGCAAAATATTCATACCACATCTGTGCACAGAATGTTGCCTTTGCAACAATTTGTGGAGTGGGAGATTGAGTGATCCCCACCAAAGACCAGAGATTAGCTCTCATAAATGCGGCACATGAGGGTGTCGCATCTGCTCATGTTGGTGTTGTAGCCACAATATCAATATTGCAGAAATACTTCTGGTAGCTAGGTCTATACAAACAGACCAAGCAATATGTCTGTTGTAGTGACATTTGCCAGCAAATTAAGGGCTCAAATATCAAATGCCCACCACAAACACCCCTCTTAGTCTCCAACAGGCCACTACAGTATGTGTACCTAGACCATTGTGGTCCCATAAAACCTGATGGTGCATATAAATACATCTTATTTGCTGTATATTCTTGTTCTAGATTCTTGATGGGTATGGTCACACCGGTCGGCTGACGCTCGAACTGTTATAAAATACTTGCTGATCTTTATAGGTACAGATGTGGTTGCAGCATTCCATTCAGACCAGGGCCCTGACTTTGCCTCTAAGGCATTCAGGGATACGGATGTGGAGAGGAGGAATTGAGATCTAAAGCAGTCCTCAACAGCTAGAGTATGAGGTTCTGGCCGTATCACCTATATGGACCACTGAATAATCTGCCATGACAGTCCTTGGGAGGACACACTCCTTACTAGGTCCTCTGTGGGATGCCTATGTATGTCCCAGATCTTGATGGCCCTGGTTTGGTGGCAGCAGACACACCTTTTGACTTAAATGAACGTCTCACTGTCTTACAGCAGCTTCAGCAATTTTGTGATGATAATTCGCCAGTGCTGCCACCTTAGGAATAAGGGATTTGCCAACAGCTTCTACAGGCTGGATTCCTAAAGTTGGATTCTCAACTCTCAGTTCTATAATTCTGCTTCTTGCATTGTTCATTATCCTAATCATTGCAGCTCATGCATTTTACAGTAGATTGCAGTCTTGTTAATAAAACCTATTGAAAACTTTACTGCATCTCCTTCATTGTGTGTGGCTGAGACTTATTGCTCGTGTGAGAGAAGGGTACTCTCCATTTAACCACGACTCCCCCGAGATGGCGCACTCTAGAGTCCATGCGTAAAAGCTGTAGTGTACTAGCCTAGCGTTCCACAGTACATAGAGGGCCAGTCTTCTACAATGACTACAGACCGAGCCACTGGATGGAAATAAATTCCCTAACCCTCTTGCCATGGTCTTGGCATCCCTGTGGCACCCTGCGAGCGCTAAAAAGTATTTTTTTCAATTCTCAGCAAAATCTGCAGCTGGATCCACAGATTTTTCTGAGAATTAGAAAACAAAAATGCAGTCTCTGCACTTTTAAGTTATTTTGCCCCCAGATGGGCGAGGTCCCAGGGGCATTGCCTATGTTATAAAGGAGGTGGGCTCATGGGGCCCTGGGTCCAACACCTCCCTGGGGAAAAATGTCTTAAATACGTGGGGGGGGGGGCACATGGATCCCCGGTCCCCAGGGACCACCACCCCCTGGGGCTAGTTCTGGTAATTATCTGGGGGTGGGTCATTCAGACCCTCCGGGGACCACCACCACCCGGGGCTACAATATTAAAATAAAGCGAGCTGGGCAGAACCCTCATGCCTGGGAGACCACTACTTCCCCCGGCTATCAGTATGTAAAGGCACAGGGTGGCTGTGCGAACCCCCCGGGGACCACTACCTCCCTGGAGCCAACTGAGCTTTAAAATAGGAGGGTGACCACCACCTCCCCTGGGCTAACCCTGTGCTGAAGAAAGAAGGGTGGCCATGTGTTCCCCCTCGTGGAGCTCTATATGGGGGTGCTGGGGACCTCCACTGCCCAGGGATGGCTCCTGCTACCGTCTGAGGTGCCCACCCTCAGGAAGGAGCTGTTTGCTTTTGCTTGGTGGGAACTATGAAAGCTCTCTCCAAGCAAAAGCAAACATAGCTCCACTCCCAGCAAGCAAGAGCATTAAAACTGGTTCTGCAAAAAAGTGTTTTCAATCTTTCCCTACTCCTTGTCATGCAGGCAGAGAAAGAGATGAAAATATTGTTCCAGCACATAAAATGCTGCATTTTCAGCAGTTCCCTGCATGTGGGAGCACTGCTGGCTCCCACAGGAGGTAGGGAGCTGGCTGGGACCAGGGGGGCCTTGAGGCTGCCCCCACAACATCCCCATTTATGAATACTGGATGTCCGGGGTGGGGTCAGTGCAACCAGAAGGACATAGCCAAGCATCAGAGAATGGACCCCTGGGGTCAAAATGAGCCAGGGAGTGGAGCTATATGCCCCCTTCCCATTTTAAATCAGAAATTTTGATCTGGAGATGTGGTGTCCCCAGTGGCCCGGAGGGGTCCGCTCAGCCCTTTTATATTTAATAAATGTAGTCCCGGGGAGGTGGTGGTTCCCAGGGCTGAGGGGGTCTGTTTGGGCCCCCTTATTCTTAATTAATGTAGCCCATGGAGGTGGTGGTCCCTGGCACCCAGCAGGTCTATGCGCTTCCCCTTAAATTGAATAAATATAGCCCCATGGAAGTGGTGGTCCCCAGGGCCCAGGGGTCTGTGCACCGCCCCCTTACATTTTATAACTGTAGAACCAGGAAGGTGGTGGTCCCCTAGGCCGGGGGGGGGGTCCATGCAGCCCCCCTCATATTTAATAAATGTAGCCCCTGGGAAGTGGTGGTCCATGGGACCCAGGAGGGAGTCCAAATTCCCCCGATATATTTATTAAAGGTAGCCCCTGGATGTGGTGGTGCCCTGGACCGTGTGTAGCCCCCTAAATATATATATATATATATATATATATATATATATATATATATATATATATATATATATATATATATATATATAAATATAATGTTGCCCCCTTTAAGCTTGAACCCCTGCACCACACACGTCCGGTTAATGAACATATGTAGATCCATGAAATAGAGGATTTGTTAGCATTGTAGTCTCTGCAAGGGAGGAGGAATGGGATGTTTCTGAAGGTGAGTTGGAGAAAGTTTTTGAGCCACTGGGGATAGATATTAAAACACCCAGTGGGTTCAAATCTCAATGCTGCATATTCCATCTTTACCTTTTGAAATTGTAGATATTTTCCATGATCTGATGATCAAGGAATGATTGCTTTAAGAAACATTGCTAGGAGGGTACCAGACAATCTCACCACCTCTCAAAGAGTTGCTCTAACAGCATTAAAACCAGGCTCCACCATAGTTATTAAACCCTCAGATTAAGGGGGTAAGGTGATAATAATGGAATACGCTTCTATGAGCAGGAAGTCATGTGACAACTAAGTCAATCTAAATGTTATGAGGTTATTACCCCGGTAAGTCAGTATCATGATTGCCTCATTGATTGGTGGTACAGTGGTATCTTGGACTATGAGTATGAGTTTCTAAAGAAGGATTACCCCAGAATACTTGCATTTTGTGTATTACCTAGGGTCCATAAAAGCATTACAAATTTCCCAGGGAGGCCAATAGTTTAATCTATTATTAGAGAACACAGCTTTTTATATTGTTTTTTTTTTCTGATCCAATTTGTTGCAGCTTTCCCACATATTGCAGAGACAGCAGTGATTTCCTTACTAAAGTGCATGAAGTGGATAGGATGAATCATTTTGTCATGATCACTATAGAGACGTTATATGATTGTATACCTGCTTAGAGCATACATTTTGGGTTGCAGTAACTATATATGTATATACAGATAAAAAATGATTTCTTCCATTGAGTTTAGCGTGGAGTTTTTGCACATCCTGCGATGTATTTTGTCTCTGTTAGTATTTGTTTTGTTGGGTGATGGAGCTTGATTACCTTGAGAAAGGCTCTTGGAGCTGAAATACGTAGATGGTATGGACTGTGCTCCATGGCAATAAAGTATTCCAGCGATTGCACAGATCCAGGAGTACTACTGGCTGGAGTATGGAGTGAATATTTGGATTGGGAGCTGTGTCCCTCATGGAGCACCCACACAGCGGGTGAAAGTGAGCACTTCTCAGTGGCTGAGAGTGTGTGTGTGTGTGTATGTATATAAATGTATGTGTGTAATTATTTATATATATATATCTATATATATATATATATATCAATATATATATATATATATATATATATATATATATATATATATATATATATATATGTATATATCACTCCACAAAATTGATCTCGGAGTGCGGCCGCTAAATCACAGCGGTCTTGGTCTTAAACAAACACGCTCTCTGAATCTAAAGAGAACCAGGATACCTCCGTACAAAAATCCACTAGTTTTAATTTACAGCAAAGTAAACAACTCCAACGCGTTTCAGCAATACACCTTGTTCACGGATGGAGTGCTATTTTCCCTACTCATTTAAATATATTAATACACTAACTTAAAAAGAGGACTGATTCCAAAAGGATCATATCAATGGTGGCCATCTTGAAAGGTCCATTAGGTATATGTATACATAGAGCAGATACAGCAATGCATTATACCTTTCCAAAATTCTTCACCTGTAATTTTTAAAATAAATTCAAACAACAATCTCATCATAATTAATATTTCTCTCATTTACCACATAAATCATAATTCATTTTAATTACTCAATGAAAATGAAAAAATAAATAAATACAAATAAAATAAATATGAAACACAATTCCAAACACACTGCCCAAATGGGCAAAATTACTTGACCATGCTGTTCTCCCTCTACGATTTTCTCGTCATAGTTCTAGCCTTCCTTTCATTTTTAGACCTGATGCAGTCCTCATCTCATATAGATAAAAAAGCTAAAAGAAAAAATATGTGAAGAAGTATAACTCAACCTAAAACTACACCACAACTTGTGAAAAAACTAATATTTGCATCTTTATCCCAAATGTGTACTTAACTCCTCACTGGAATTCACCCCCACTGGATCCATTGTCTCAAAATCTATGATATAACATGACTCCATGATTCTCAATACTCTTTCTCTATTACCACCCCGTTTGCTACATTTAACCTGGTCAATAACTACAAATTTTAAGAGATTTTCATTTACACCCTAGTAATGTGGAATTTCTTGATGTGGAGGTCACAGCAACCAAGGAGGGTTTAAACCCAAAGTTACATAGAAAAGAGACAGCTGGCAACAGCTTGTTGGATGCTCGGAGTGCACATCCTACAAGTCTGATCCATAGTATCCCTTATGGTGAGCTATTACGAGCCCGGAGGAATTGTGGTAATGTGTCGGATTTCCATCAAGAATGTGATAGGATGTGTGAGAGATTTAAGGAGAGAGGTTATGAAGAAAAGATTATAGAACAAGCAAGAAATTGAGCAGGGATGACTTACTATATCATGCTGATGTCGAGAAAATAGTAGAGGGAGAACAGCATGGTCAAGTAATTTTGCCCAATTGGGCAGTATGTTTGGAATTGTTTTTCATATTTATTTTATTTTTATTTATTTATTTTTTTCATTTTCATCGTGTAATTAAAATGAAAATTACATGGTAAATCTGAGAAATATTAATTATGATGAGATTGTTGTTTGAATTTATTTATAAAATTACAGGTGAAGAATTTTGGAAAGGTATATTGCATTCCTGTGTCTGCTCTATGTATACATATACCTAATGGACCTTTCAAGATGGCCTCCATTGATATGATCCTTTTGGAATCAGTCCTCTTTCTATGTTAGTGTATTAATATATTTAAATGAGTAGGGGAAATAGCAATATATATATATATATATATATATATATATATATATATATATCACTCAAAAAACGAAGGGTACAGGGATGTTATGCTTAGGGTCACATTTTACACGTCACCAGTTATTTAAAGTAACTATAACTTGTGCCCTTACTCTGCCTTTGATCGTGCGCATCATGAGGTAGTAAAACAAGAAAATGCTCTTCCTATGGAATCTAGGTTCTAACTACAACTACCTACCGGCGACTGCCAGTAGGTTTTATATATATATATATATATATATATATATATATATATATATATATATATATATATATATATTTTATCAACTGCAACCCCTAGACTCAACCACCCTAAAACCATAAAAACATCCTTGCCACCCAAATACCCTTACCCACCTTAAACCCAAAAAGTACCCTTGCCACCTAGATTCCTTTATCCACCATAAACCCTAAAATTGCCCTTGCCACCCAAAAACCCTTACCCTCCCTAAACCCTAAAATGACCATTGCCTCCCAAGTCCACTTACCCACCCTAAAATTCCCCTTGCCACCCAAAATCCTACAAACGCCCTTACCACAATTGCAAATATTTTGCAGATAAGTATATATACATAAGTGTATATACTCACCTGCAAAATATTTACATTTTCGTTGTAAAGGCATGTGTAAAGTCATGTGTGGTAGAGGTATATCTTGACAACATCGCTAATTTGTATTATATGATTTTTCTCTGAAAATAGTAGTGTAAAGAGTGCACATTATATTTGCCCTCAGTATGGATTACTTGTTTACAACTGGTTAACAAACACCCAGATGTTAAAACAATAAGGAGTACATAAATAAACAGTTTCTGTAAGTGTTAACAACCTTATCTTTACTTTCATGTGGTCAGCTACCACAAGCTTAAGTTCTTCTTAAGCACCTTAGCAAAATGAGACTGAAAACAAATAGCACTCAGCTCGGGATAGACTCTACCACAAAAAGAGCAGCAAAAATCTTTGGCGGTACTTTTGTCATTGACGTGAGGATCCCAATAAGTCCTCAAGTGACACTCAGCAGGTTTAGGGAAAGGCGGACATTCTGCTGGTCACTTACCATGACAAAGTAGAACAGTGCTATTTTAATGGAGAGCAGTAAGTTATCCACCCTTCAATAATTCCTTAGCATTCTCACTTTAAGCATGGCATGCCATACTATGTTAAAGTCAATGTGAATAAGGATGACACGCTTGTTAGTTGAAAATGTTCATAAATTGCAATTACCCTATACTTTCTCGACCGATTTGCCTCCATAATAACCAATTCATTAACGGATTGAATATTTCAAAATGCATTTTCCATGGAGGCTTTTGTATCTAGTAAAAGTTAATGAATGTCAGGAATTGCCAAGCTTAGAACGAGCTTAATTTCTTGATAATTAATGTTGGGCAGCTTAGAAAACCAAATTGTTCTGCTCAGTTACATATCACAAAGTTAAATCCATGATAACGGCTTTTAATGTGCATCAACGTATAAAAACAAATGCGGAAATTCAGACATCTTTTAGTGTTAAATAGACTCTAATGTTCAAATGTTGGTTGAGACATATTTATATTTAGACTTCAATTTGCATTTATCTGCCATGCGCCAATCTGCAGTCTATTTGTTCAATGTCATGAACACAGCACTGCATAATTATTTGCAGAACAGCAGTAAATAATTGGTGGTGGCTTCCATGAAGCAGGAGGGACCACTGAAATGGTATTTTTGTGATTTACTGAAATTCTTCTTTTTCTGGAAAAAAACAATAAAAACCATAAAGGATCTGATTCAAATATAAATAAAATATATATCAAGACAACTTTGAGTTAGGTATACTAACTCTGCGGAATACGGAGTCTCTGGGAGTGGAGAACTCAATATATATAACTATAGGAAGCCCATTCGTAAAACTCCATATGTAGTTTGTATGTTCAAAGAAGTAAATTTACTAACAAAGATAAAACTTACTAACATGGGTAAATTTGCCTTTGTGAATCAGACTCACTCAGGACCTGATTTATATGTTGGTGGCATGTTTTCTTCAATGCAACAGCGACGCAGTATATGTATCACAAACATAAAGGATGCTGTGACTTCTGTGTCACCCCAATAGCTAAATCTCTCTAGCGCGTCAACAGAGTCAGGACCGTCCGAAAAATAGCTGTATGACCGCCCACCCAATCAAAATGGGCTGACATATAGCAATATTTTTACTTTGGGTCATGAGGGACAGTAAAATGCAAAAAATCCCCCCCTCCCCTGATTTAGGGGATAACTCTTGTGGCAAGGGGTGCATTACTTTTTTTTAAAAAAATTTTTTAAGAAAATCCTGTTTCTGGATTTTCTTTTTAAAAAGAAAAAACTGTTTGGTGTAGGGCTACGTCATGGCGACGCACCCTTGTGCCAAATAGCAATATTCATTGACAGAAACAAACAGCTTGCTTCGGGTCATTTATAAATGTGTTTTTTTGTCTCCGCCGTGGGAACTGAGTAATGTACTCCATCCCCATAATGAAGTTATGAATAATGGACCATCCCTCAAAATATATATCAGGCCCCAAGTCTCACACATCAGTTTTCAAAGACTACTCCCAGTCATCTGGTTGCTGCAGTGGATAGCATCTCCTAATCTTTTCACCTTATGGATTTATTTTTTAAGGTATAAAGAGACAAAATCACATGCCCTCTTTTGTACTAAAGAGTAAAACGAGTGTGAAGATAATATAAAAATAAAATGTATGTTATGCTTTTTCCAATGAATCACTGCATGCAGGTCTACAATGTTGTAGAATAGTGGTAAATATATGAACTTATTTGAATTGACCAATTTTCTATCCATTCAAGAATTCAAAGTAGAGATTCAAGCAACACAATGTAAATCCAGTTGTTTTTATAACGTTTTTGTCAATAAATTTAATTTTAACTAAATTAGTGCAAAAGGAGCACCTACCAGAGAAGAGTAGTTGTAACCTAGTGAATTGTTTGGCCTTTGCATGGAGGGGAGAATTAACAGGGTTTTTAGGGAGATTTATATATTTTTGTCAAATATGTCAGCAATAATAACCCTATTTGTTTTGGTAGAAGGGCAGTAAAATGGATGTGAAGTTTTGGTTACAGGAAGCACAAAGTAGGAGAATGTCTGGAATGTGGACCATATTTATTTGTTATGTTTGGGTTTCTTTAGACATGGTCAAAATCATTTTATTAGCTTGAAAGTGATTTCCTGGAGGTTAATTTGTAGCAATGTGATATGAACAGACATACAACAAAACACCCTTAATTTTTAATGTTGACGTTGATGTAATATAGTGCCTGATGTACAAAGCCTGTTTGCATTTCTTAATGGTCCGAATCGCTAATTCAGGCAGTTAAGATTTGCAAATTGTACTTTTCTTATGTATGACACCCTTTTAGGATTTGCAAATTGTGATTCCTACCCTCTAGAAATTGTAATTTGCGATTCCCAGAATCGGAAATTGCATATATGGATTTACAATCAGCAATTCTTTTTTTGATGTACCATGCATTTCCTAAATGTGTCTTGGGCATTTAGGAGATGCAATTACCGTCGACTTGAAGTTGATGGTAATCAGGTGCAGCTTCAAAAAAGCATCCCAAAGTGTTTTTTTTTTATTGCAATAGAGCACACACATGCCCCTTAGACATATGTGTGCATCACTGTGCACGCTTATTTTTGGGGTGCACTAAGGTTTTTTTTTTTGCCAATTGCCATCCTTGTCTTTGCACTTCCCATATAGCGATTTCCTAATAAGAAATCACTATTTAGGAAATGCAAAACTGGCCCATTGACTCAAATGCAGTGAGATTTCTTAATAGCGATTTCATAATAAAGAATCCTACTTTGTACGAGTCACTATTGATTTCCCAATAGCGATTCCAACTTTGTAGGCATTGCTATTAGGAAATCAATATCTTTGAACATTGCATTTTGCATTTCTTAATTAGCGATTTCTATTTAGTCGCTATTTAAGAAATGCAAAATTGCATTTTCGAAAATCTGGCTCATAGTTCTTGTTATACACTCCTTTAAATCAGCTAAAATGTTTTTTTCTCACAATAATTTAATTTCTCAAATATCTTATCGAACCTTGTTATATTGGTGCACAACAGGTGTTGCCCTTTCGTGTGCTATCCTATTTAAGGGTTGGTATGAACGGGAACATTCTTGGTTCGAAATCATATCTTTATCTATAGGTACATTAGTGTTTCTGGATGTGGAGGGCATTTCAGTGTTGCAGTTGCCACAATATGGAATGTCCCAACATCCCAATTACCACAGACCTATTACTCAATAGTTACATCACATGAAATGCAGTTAGAATATTTGGCATTTATATATGGTGACTATACAAACAATTAATCTTCATAATGCTTTTAAAATTTTAAAAACAAGGAAAATAATTCAGCCTATATTGTGTCATATATTTTTATTAAACAAAATTACAAATGTGCCTACATTTTTTGCTTAACACATTAGACATTGCATAAAAAAGTCATGCTTTGTAGATGTAAACATTTTGCTAAACAGTTAATAAAGTTTTCCAGTATTGCATAACAATTGATGAACAACTCACATGAGCACTCTAACAGTCTACTTTTAGAATCCAAGATGATGACAATATAAACAAGCACTGGTAAACCAATAGGTCTCACCTATACAAGAAATACTGACTTTGGTATTGTGTTTTGCCATGTTGCACACCAGTGTGGCTGCTGTTCAGCATGGCTAAAAGTTGATGACGTGGAGTATCATAGAGTGGAGTGTAGAGGGGGAGTAGAGTGGCATGGACTGGATGTGTTGGAGTAGAGTGTTTTAGAGTGGATTGGAATAGGGGGAGTAGACTGTTGTAGAATTGAGTAGTGAGAGTAGAGTTCAGTGGTTCAGTTGCAGAGAGTGTCATAGAATGTAATGTTGCAGAGTGCAGTGTTGTCGATTGGAGTGGACTAGTTTTGAGTGTAGTGGGTTAGAGCAGAGTGGAGTGGCTTGGGCTTGGGATTACGGTAGTGGGGTGGATTGGATTGAATGAGATTGGTGTGGATTGGATGTGGGTTGAGTGGAGGGGTTGTATTGAAGCGGTGGACTGGAAGTGGGGATTGGATTGGAGTCAGGTGGATTAAAATAGGGTGAGAGGGATTAGATTCACTGGATTGGAGTGTGCTGCAAAGGAATGGTCTTGATTAGATTGGTTTGGGGTGGTGTGGGTGGGTGAATTGGATTTGAGTGATATGACTGGCTTAGAGTAGGGTGGTTTGGAATGGGGTGAATTAGAGTGGGGTGGGTGGATACTGGGCTGGAGTGGGGTGGATTAGACTGGACTGGAGGGAGTGGGTTGGATTGGAGGTGGCTGGGTGTGTGTAGAGCAGTGTGGATTAGAGTGCAGTGGTTTGATCTGGAGTGAGATGGATTGGACTGGAGTGGGGTGGACAGGATTGAAGTGGGGTGGATTGGAGTTTGGGTGGACTGGAGTGCAGTGGGTTGGACTGCAGTGAAAAGGTTTGGAGTGGGGTGGATTGTAGTGTGGTGGGCTGGATGGATTGGATTGAGCAGGTGGACTGACCCGAGGAATGGATTGGAATGGAGTAGAATGGGGAGGATAGGAGTAGAGTGGGATGGATTAGACTGCAGTGGAGTTGGGCAGATTGGAGTGTGGTGGATTGGAATGGGGGACTTGATGGGGTGGATTAGATTGAGTGGGGTGAATTGAAATGGGATGGGTTGGATTGGATTGGGGTTGGTTGGGGTGGACTGGAGTTGGGTGGATTGAAGTGGGGTAGATTAGAATGGATTGGATTGGGGTGGGGTGGGCTGGATTGGGGTGGAGTGGGGTATATGGGAGAATGGTGAACTGTATTGAAGTTGGGTAGATTGGAGTGGGGTGACATGGACTGAGTGGGGTGGAATGGATTTGAATGGGGAGGACTGGAGTGAGGTGGACTGGAGTGGGGTGAATTGAAGTGGGGTGGATTAGATTGGCATGGGGTGGGGTGGATTAGAGTGGAGTAGATTGGATTGCAGTGGGGTTAACTGGATTAGAGTGAGATGGATTGGATTGGGGTGGGAATGGGGCAGATTGGAGTGAGGCAGATTGTTTTGGATTGGAGTGGGGCTGATTGCAGTGGGGCAGATTGTTTAGTATTGGAGTGGAGCAGAATGCAGTGTGTCAGATTTTTTTGAATTGGAGTGGGACAGATTGTTATGGATAGGAGTAGGGATGAATGTTTTGGATTGGAGTAGGGCAGATTGCTTTAGGTTGGAGTGGTGTGGATTGTTTGGGGCAGATTGGAATGGGGCAGATTGCTTTAGATTGGAGTGGGGTGGATTGTGGTGGATTGGGAGGCTGTAGAGTGGATTGGATTGAGTGAGGTAAGGTGGATTGAATTGGAGTGAGGTGGATTGTGGTGGTTTAGAGTGGGGTGAATTGGGATGGAGTGAGTGGATTGGGGTGAGGTGGATTGGATTGGAGTGGGGCAAATTGGAATGGATTAGAGTGGGGCAGATTGTTTTTTTTTATTGGAGTGGGGAAGATCAGTGTGGAGCAGATTGTTTTGGATTGGAGTGTGATGGACTGAAGTTGGGAAGATTGTTTTGGATCAGAGTGGGGCATTTGGAGTGGGGTGGATTGGAGTGGGCAGATTGTTTAGGACTTGTAGTTTAGCAGCGATTAGATTAAGCATTAGCAGAAGACATCTTGTATTTAGTAACTATTGTGAACATTTCTCGGAATCCATTTTGTATTCATGGCAGCCATTTTCTCTGCCACATGCTGCCATGTGCTCACCATGTGCTCTGTCCTACCTTTCTGTTAACTACTCTTGAAAATCTGCCTAGTGACAAGTTATATTTAGCATCTCCCACTTTCGCACATGCTCAGTAAGGTCTGCAGCTGTTAGTCCTTGAAAATTATTAGCTCCTCCTACCTGTTGACTGTGCATTTTCCACATGACCTTACATGTATGCAAGTCTTATTTCTATAATTGTACCACCTCCTTTTAGCCCCTGCGTAGGTATAAAAGGACCATGCTCTCTCAGTTCAGTGTGCTACTTCAAGCATTACCTAAGGGTGCTGTTTGAACTGTAGTACCACCTCATGAGGTTAATAAACTTTGTCTTTTATTTCAGTTTCTGTGCCAACTTCTTCCTACATGGTCTGAGGACTTTGTGCAGAGAAACGTGAACCCCTTGCACTAGTAGGCCTTGCTGAGGCTTACTTCAACAGACTGGAGTTCGGCAAATTGGAGTGGGGCAGATTAGAGTGGGGCATAGTAAACTGTAGCAATTTGTTTTTGATTAAAGTGGGGCAGATTACTTTGGATTGGAGGGGGGAAATTGGAGTGGGGCAGATTGTTTTAGATTGGAGTGTGACAGATTGAAGTGGGGAAGATTGTTTTTTATTGGAGTGGGGCAGATTGTTTTGGATTGGAATGGGGTGGTCTTCTAAAATACTGGTGGAAACCCAGCTCTCAGTACTCCTACCGAGTCTCTCAAGCATGAATCATCAACAAACATAATGTAATCATTGTCCTCTAATTGAGTATCTTTAATGTCAGGTCTTGGTTTGGTGCACAGATCTGTTACCACCAGACAATCATGTTCGACTTCCTCAACATCATCAATGTTCACATTTTCAATAGGAAGCAAAGTTGCCGGGTTCAAAAGAGTACATTGTTTCAAGGATACATTAGGAGACCCCAGCATAATTGTCTCATATCTGGTAAGGTGGGCATTCGTCATATGCTGCGTCTTGGTTCAGGTCAACAGAATTTCAACTGAGTGAGGGACCATTACTGTTAAGGGATGTCCCATCACTATACCTTCACACTGAGTGAGGCTTTGACCAACTGCTGCAACTGCACGCAAACAACCTGGTAAGGCTGCTGCAACTGGGTCCCAAGTAGCTGAAACATATGCTACCGGGCGGTTTGCACCTCCATGGACCTGTGTCAGAACAGACAAAGAACAAGCATCACTTTCATTACAAAACAATATAAATGGCTTTGTGTAATCAGGCATACCTAAAGCTGGTGCCCTGCACATACTTTCCCTAAGTTTCATGAATGCCTTCATCTCTGTCTCGGACATGGTTATAGTACCCAGGCCATCCTGTACTTCCTTAACTGTCAACTTCACTAAAAGTTTAGAGATAATCGAGAAGTTGGGGATCCACTGATGACAGTAGTCCACCATTCCCAGGAACATCCTGACATCTCTCTTTGTTGTCGGGGGATTCATCTTCAGTATGGCTGTCACTCTTTCTTTGGATATTCTCCTAGACCCCTTTTCAATCAGGTGACCTAAATACTTCACCTCCTTCTGACAGTATTGCAGTTGCTTTGGGGACACTTTATGTCCATTCTTTCCCAAATGATTTAACAATGTAATTGTGTCGTACCTGCAGTCATCTTTTGTTCTGGACGCAATTAACAAATCATCAATGTACTGCACTAGAGTTGAACTGAAAGGCAATTCTAGTGACTCCAAGTCTTTCTTCAATACCTGATGGAAGATGGAAGGTGACTCAGAAAACCCTTGAGGAATTCTGCACCAACTGTAAACTTGTCCAGGAATTTGAAACTGAAGAGAAATAGTCTGTCCTCATGAAGAGGCACTGAAAAGAATGCTTGTGAAAGGTCCACAACTGTGAAACACTCTGCATCACACGGAACCTGAAACATAATCACTGCTGGATTTGGCACTATGGGGCAACATTTTACCACAATCTCATTTATTTTCCTTAGGTCTTGAACAATTCGAACTTTCCCACAAGGCTTTTTCAGACCCATTATTGGTGAATTACATGGGCTGCTCAATACTTCTTTCAGAACCCCTTGCTTTACAAAGTCTGCAATTATCTGCGTCACTTGGATAAGGACATCTTGTGCCTTGTGGTACTACGGTACCTGGGGAAACACTGCATTTGACTTTACCTCTACTTTGACTGGTTCTACTCCTTTTATTAACCCTACTTCTTTTCCTGTAAGGTCCCATACCTTTTCTGTCACTGTTCCCTGCAAATCAGCTGGTAGGTCGTTCACTGTGAGCATTGGGAATAAAGTTATTGAAGGGTATTCCTCATTTGTCATTTCCGTCTCTATTTCAGAGATCTGCACCTCAATCCCATCATTGGAACAGGTTATTGAACACCTCGTCTTGCACAGTAAGTCTCTTCCCAGTAGGGATACAGGACTCGAATCACAAACTACAAATTTATGTAATCCTTGGAAGTTACCAATTTCAACTTGAACCGGATCTGTAATCGGGTTTGTCAGGAATTGATTTGCTACTCCTACCACCCTTATAGTACGCCCCGAAAGTGGCAACTTCGGAACCTCTGCACTTCTGTCTGTAGAGCGTGTAGCCCCCGTGTCAACCAGGAATGAAACCTTATGTCCCATCACCTTTCCCTCTACATAGGGACCCCTCTGATCTACTTCAAGGGACGCTGCAAGCCTGCACTCCTCACTCTCTGAACAATCATCCGACCATTCATCATTTATTCCATCCTCACCACACAATGGGAACTGTTGTACTGTGTTACTTTGACTCATTGTTTGACCTGTGACCTGTTGAGGAAGCATCACCTGTTGCTGTCCCATTGGAGCTAATGGTATCTACATTTCCTGTCTAGGTACCATGGGAACCTGCTGTTGTACTTGTTGCACCTGTGCTGGTTGAACACGCAGCATTTGTATCTGCTGCATGGGCTGTACCTGAACCATGTTATTCTGGAAGTTCTGATTTTGTCCTCTCACTTTTGAACCCCTCACATTTTGAAATGTACTGACATCATGGTTTTGTTGAACAACACCATTCTGCACCACCATTGGACATTCCCGCATCCAGTGCCCCACGCCCCCGCATGCGTGACATGGTGACACCTTTTCCATCCCCTGCACATCATTCTGAACCACAACGGTATTAATATCCGGACCCCTGTTCACAAAACCTCCACAACCTCGTCCTCTTGGCTATGCCTGAAAATTCCATTTCCCTGTGGTTGCTGCTGTACTACCTGCTGGATTCCATTTCCCTGCATCCCTGCCTGCGCTGCCTTGATCTGCATCACCATCACCTTCTCCTTCAACTTTCTCTGCTTCAATTCAATCTTGTCACTACAGTATTTCGCATACTCTATCACTTTGTGATAGTATTTCATCACCTCTTGTGATGGTGCTCCATTAACCTTATCCCTTGTCGCCTCCTCTGTCGGCCAGTCTACACCTCTCTTGCACTCAAGCCATATGTCAGGTGGAACTATAATATCAAACAGGGTATTCAAGTCCTCCTAGAGACATTTTGCAAGTTTCACAAACCTGTCTGTCTGCTGATACCACTCTATCGGCTTCTTCCTCAACCTGGGATAATCATTTGTAAATGAGAGGATGTCACCTCTAGACCACGGTACATGGACTAAAACTCCTCCAGCTGTTTCTCTCATTGGTACCATCTTTATTGTCCCCGCATCCGGTGAGGTTTTAGCCTGCTTTTTCTCCGGATCATCACCTTTCTCTTTATCTCTCTTCTTTGCCCATCTGCCTTCCCATTTATCTAAGGCTCCCCAAATCTGAGCACTCTGCAGTATTTCCTTGAGATGTGCTTTCATCCCGGTAGATCTCATGTGTTCAAAATCTTTAGGCTCAAAGTCTAACCTGTAGCTCCTCTTCAAATGTTTAGTACTTTCTATGCCTATGCTGTATTTATCTGCCAGGTTCGCCAACCTCTGATGTACCTTGCTCACTTCTCTGGTTATCTTAGGGCATAAGTACCTCAACTCTGCTTCTGTGTATGACTCTAATCTATTCACTCCCGTTATCCCGTCTACTTGTTCTGCAGCTTCCACACCCAGTCTCACAAAATTCAGGTACTCGTCTCTTTCTGACTTCTCCACGGACACTGTAGTAGCCTGCGAAGTGTTGAGCTTGTCAAGTTGTTCATTTGTTGCGCTGTTAAGCCTTGCAACAAGATATTTCCAGACTGCACCATGGGTGTCTGTGTCGTATTTGTACTCATTATCTGTGGGGTTAGCGTACCTAAACCTGCTTGCCTCATTGTCTCCAAAGGAACCCCAATCAGACTAAAATCTAACAAGGATCAAGACCTTTTGGCTGAATGACTTCCCTGTGTTATTCCCTGCAGGTTTCCGATAGACCCTCCTCTTATTGCTTCCTGGGTCATTACTCCCTGATCACACACGGCAGGCTTGTCTTGAGCATACAGCGGTACTGGTGAACCAACAGTAATTGGCAATGAGTTGTACCAGAGAAAAAGAAGAGTCCAGCCTGACGACTTCCTTAAAATGCCTGTTTTGTATTGCTGAATTTATAAAACGAGATGTGGGAAATTCAGGAGGCCTGGACCCTAAGCCTCCCAAAGGTTGCAGTCCTGAATTAATGAAAAGGTGACTTCCCACATAGTAAATTTATGACAGATCATTGGCAGAATGCTTCAAAAATTATTTTATTTCATTGTAGGATAGAAATTCAGTTACAAAGAAATTTAGTTCAGAAAGCAAAGTTGAAAATAAGGAATGCTTCACTAATCAGCAAAATTAATAATCCAGTCCGGAGAGTTGGAAAAGAGGTCAGGTAGAGTTGTGCGGTGGTATAACAGCCAATTCAGTTACAAAGAAATTTAGTTCAGAAAGTGAAGTTGAAAATAAGGAATGCTTCACTAATCAGCAAATTTAATAATCCAGTCCGGAGAGTTGGAAAAGAGGTCAGGTAGAGTTGTGCGGTGGTATAACAGCCAACACGTGTTTCGCCCCTTGAGCGAGTAAGCGGGGGCTTTCTCAAGGCTGAGGAAAATATATATAGACAAGGTAAGTCAAACAGTCAGGCAAATGCTGTCAAATGTGATAGCATGCTTTCAGTGCAGATTGTGCAGAGCATTTTGTGCTCCCTTTAGGGGAACCCATGAATTTTAAGAAAAACCCATACCATAATCTCAAGTGAGATCCACTAACTGAAGTGAAAAAACCAAGTGTTTATAATCTACTATTTATTAATATTCTGGTACGCAAAAGTATATTAGTAATGCTCTACTAATTAAAAAATAAAGCTAAGAGTAAGTCCAAGTGGATGTGTGCTGGCACTCACATGCTGTTAATATATATTAGAAAAATACACGTGACGAAAAAATAATAACCAAGGACATTCTGTGATAGATGTTAATAAGAAGAAAACTTAGAAGAGTGGAAAAAACGTACCCAATTCAGAACAATATGCAAAACACTTCTGACATTAAATTGTCGCAGTTGAGGATAGAAATCTAGGCATGGAATTATGTACAATAAATTATACAAACTACCAAGTAGAACCAATATATATCAAAGACACAGATGAAGAACATGCAAAAATGTTTGAAAAGCTCAGGTTTACCGCCTAACAACATATCTCTAAACGGAAATCTATAGTAATTGAGATACATTTTAAACAACAGGGAAGAGACAAGAATATCTTAATATAACAGAGAAAATCTAATTGTAGAACGACAGGCTCAAAATGAACTTCAAAGTAACGTGCCTTGTCTAACGAGCATATTTAACTTTCAAACTGCGAGCATTTTTAACATCGTAGCACTGTAACTAAAATCCAGCCTCCCTGTGAGGGGAGACGCATAAAATACAGCAAAGCTGAATTAATTTTTACCTTGTTCGGTGTTTAAAGTTAAAGAAAATGTGCCGGCGTCCCGCGGTAAATCGCATTAGCTCCGACGGGCTGCTGAGCATGATTTACATAGGTGCGCGTCCCTTCTCTGCCTCGCAAAAGCGAAACAGAGAAGGGACACTCCATACAACAAGACAAGTGAAAAGGGGGAATAATGGCGGCCATATTTGAACAGGTAGAAACCCTACCTGGTAATAGTAAGACTCAAAGAGAAAAAATACGAACTGCAGACCTAAACAATTCAATGGTGAAAAAATTTAACCTCTGGTGCAATCAACAAAGGAGAGAGATGTAAGATGAGAAGTACAAAAATAATAAAGATTATGAAGACATTTGAAAGAAAAAAGAACTTGGAAAAATAGAAAGAACAGGGAGATTGTCTACAGAAATGATTGTTGTAAGAGTGATGAGTAGGTGATCAAAAGGGAACTATGCCCAATATAGACCTTGATTTAGATCGTACAGGGCTGGCATAAGATAATGTGATTAAAAGAAAACTCATTAGTAAAGAAAATTATCAATAGAAACGAGGAAATTGTAAAAAAGAAAAGAAAGGACAAATTAAGGAATTATAGTGTAAACCATCAGATAGAACAGATGAAGAAGAAGACGTGGCTCGAATAGAGCGTTATGAACTGTCAGCCAACAAAAACTGTATTAACAGTACATCATTTACAGTAACCAATAGTGCCATTCATGATCCTGGTTCAAACCATTGTTCACTGTATCATATTGAATAATCATCCTGCTTTCTTGTTGACGTAAACGTAAGTGTAAGTTACCACCCCGTGGAGACGGAGTGATGCGGTCAATTCCAATAAATTTAAAGGAACGTGCATTATGATGAAAAGTTTTATAGTGCTCCACTAAAGGTGCCTTGGTCTCCAGTTTCAAAATGTTCCGGGAATGTTCTTGGATTCGAAGTTTTAGGGGGCGGATCGTGCTGCCAATATAAGCCTTTTGACATGGGCAGAATATCAAATACACCACGTTTCTACTTTCACAATTAATACAGTCCTTGATTAGAAGTTCTTGATCAATAATGTGCAATGAAGTGGTTCGATTGAGACCCAATTTACATATTGAACACTTTGTACAAGTAAAAAATCCCTTTGGTTTGGGAAAGTAAGGTTCCGAAACTGTTTGTTGAAAAAAGGAAGGACAGAGTTTGTCACGAAGGTTAGGGGCCCGTCGGAACCCTATTTGTGGATATTGAGTAATAAATGGTTGAATAGAGGGATTATAACTAATAAGATGCCAGTGTTTACGAAGGTGTTTTCGTATTAAATAATGTCCATTGTGAAATTGGGTGATAAATCGAATAGTGGTGTCTGCTTGACGTCGTCGTGTTGAGTTGATCATCTTGTTACGGTCCATTTTACCCATGTTGTTATGGGAAGTGGTCAATGAGAATTGTTTGTAGCCCCTAATCAAAAGTCTCTCAGTAATTTGTGAAGAGAACAGGTCATAGTCGCTGGATTTTGAACAGTTAAGTTTGGCTCTTCTGTACTCGCCTTGTGGGATGTTTTTGATTATACTAGGGGGGTGACAGCTCAAAGCATGCAGAATAGAATTAGCAGCTGTGGATTTTCTGTAGAATTTAGTCTGTAATTTATAGTTTTCCACATAGATCAACAGGTCAAGATACTCTACCTGTGTATCTGAAATATTATATGTGATATCAATGTCCCATTTGTTTGGTACTAGGGACTGAAGAAAAAGAGTTAGTAATGTTCTGTTTCCTTGCCAGATCAACAGGATATCATCGATATAGCGTCCCCAAAAAATGATATTGTGAGAAAACTCTTCATTGTGGTCACTCCACAGCCACTCCCGTTCTACCGCTCCCATGAGTATACAAGCATATGAAGGCGCAAATTTGGCCCCCATCGCCGTACCCTGAAGCTGTAAATAGAACTGTCCGTCAAAGAGAAAATAATTATTCTCCAAGCAAAATTGTAACATGTTCAATATCATACTATTATGAGTAGAGAAGGACACTGATTTGGTCGAGAGTGCTAATCTAACAGCCTCTAGACCATCCTGGTGTTTAATGGAGGTATAGAGGCTGAGTATATCAATGGTCACTAAGAGATAATCAGGCTGCCAATCTATTTCTTGGAGTTTACGAATTATGTCTTTTGTATCCCTCACAAAGGAAGGTAGATTAGTCATTAGGGGCTGAAGTACTTGGTCAATTAGAGTCCCTAATTTGGAGCAGATAGAATTTACACCCGATATTATGGGCCTGCCTTTGGGAGGAAAATCTTTTTTATGAATTTTAGGAAGAAGATACAGTGTTGGCACGGTTGGATGAGAGAGAAATAAGGCAGTTCTTTCTTGATGTGAGATGACTCGCCGTGAAAACCAATAATCGAGAAGTTCTGAAAGTTGTTGTTGAATATGTGCTGTGGGATTAGAATCTAAGCGTTTATAGCACTTAGGGGCTGATTCTAACCTTGGCGGACGGCGGAGGCCGTCCGCCAAGGTTCCGCCGTCAGAACACCGCACCGCGGTCGAAAGACCGCGGCGGTGATTCTGAGATTTGCCCTGGGCTGGCGGGCGGCCGCCAAAAGGCCGCCCGCCAGCCCACGGCAAATCAACCTTCCCACTAGGATGCCGGCTCAGAATTGAGCCGGCGGAGTGGGAAGGTGCGACGGGTGCAGTTGCACCCGTCGCGTATTTCAGTGTCTGCTAGCCAGACACTGAAATACTTTGTGGGGCCCTCTTACGGGGGCCCCTGCCGTGCCCATGCCAGGGGCCCCGCGGCACCCCCTACTGCCATCCTGTTCCTGGCGGGCGAACCGCCAGGAACAGGATGGCGGTAGGGGGTGTCAGAATCCCCCATGGCGGCGCAGCAAGCTGCGCCGCCATGGGGGATTCTAAGGGCAGCGGCCGCCGGTTTGCCTCTTCTGACCGCGGCCGAACCGCCGCGGTCAGAATGCCCTGCGGGGCACCGCCGGCCTGTCGGCGGTGCTCCCGCCGGCCCTGGCCCCGGCGGTCTTAGACCGCCGGGGTCAGAATGACCCCCTTAGTGTTATGTAATTGACGATAAGCCTCCTTTAGGTAATCTGAGGTGTTTAGAATAACGATATTACCTCCCTTATCTGCTTCCTTGATGATAATATTGGGATTCATTCTTAGATTGGACAAAGCTAATCTTTGTTGACGAGTAACATTTGAGGGAAGAAATTTGCGTTTGTCACAGTAACGTTTATACTCCTTATCAAGGTCTTTTAAAACTGTGCAGGCGAAAAGATCGATAGAATTCCCTGCTGGAAGGGAAGGGGTAAAGGTAGATTTTGGTCTCATTCCCGAAGGATGATACTGGTTAGTATTAAGCTTGAGTTGTTCGGCTAATGTGCTATGGGGGAGATCTGGTTCAGTAATATTTGCTAAATTGCAAAGAAGTCCAATGTCTTCCAGGTCCCGAACAGAAAGATCTTGGGAGGGTAATGAGAGTGAAGGCTGGGTGGGAGGAGAAGAAAATGTAGAGAAAAATGACTTTAGTTTAAGTTGACGTATAAATTTGAAAAAGTCAATTTTGGTTTGAGTTATATTCCACATGTTTGTAGGGCAGTAGGACAGACCTTTGTTTAGGATGTATAGTTCAGATGAAGAAAGAGAATAATCTGAAAGATTAACTACTAGTTGGTCATTGTATTTAGAGGCCGAAGATTCTTGCTGCGGGCCCGTGTTTGTATACCTGAGGTGCCCGGAGTGACCGTTGATGTATCTGGTAATTTTGTGCGAGTTTCTTGTAAAGATCCTAGGCGGAATCGCCGGGCTTCCTCTAAAAAATTTACCCTAGGCCTGGTAGAAGAATCCTTATCAGAGTCATCAGATGTTTCTACTTCAGAAGAGGGAATAGTGTCTGGACAGCTATGTGTATCTACAGGGGGATTAGAGTCCTGAACATGATCATATTTCTTACTGAAGGTGTATACTCTCCTCTGCTGATAATCACGAAGGTCTAGTCTGAATTTCCGGTTTTTACGCTGGATGATATCGGCCTCATAGTTATCTATTATGTTGTTAAGAATTGCATAATTTTTTGTTGAGATGTCACCCCAGTTAGCCTCATCAATTCTTTGGGTAAGTTGATCAACTTCTTGTTTATGATGCTCATACTGTTCCTGGGATATATCAATGAGTTGATGAATCATATTAATTGAAGCCATTTTTAAATTAGCTTCCCATTTCTGAAGGCTCTCTTGGGAGGTGGTATCTGTCGGTGGAAAGATCAAAATACGTAGCCCCCGAGGAATACGATCGTGTTCCAGATATTTCTTGAGAGAAGCCACCTCCCACCATTTGGCTGTTTCTTTTTTAAGTGCCTTTTCCAAGGCTAGAAAGGTACTTCTTGCCGATGCCAAGTTGGTATTGCCCGAGTTGAGAGTGCCAACATCCGATGTATTAAAGACTTGATCCAGTCTGACATTTCGTTGTTCCCTTCTATTAAGAGTGAAGGACATCATGAAGCAAGGCTTAAGCAGGAAGTCTGTACGTTACAACTAGTTGTACCAGAGAAAAAGAAGAGTCCAGCCTGACGACTTCCTTAAAATGCCTGTTTTGTATTGCTGAATTTATAAAACGAGATGTGGGAAATTCAGGAGGCCTGGACCCTAAGCCTCCCAAAAGTTGCAGTCCCTTGAGCGAGTAAGCGGGCGCTTTCTCAAGGCTGAGGAAAATATATATAGACAAGGTAAGTCAAACAGTCAGGCAAATGCTGTCAAATGTGATAGCATGCTTTCAGTGCAGATTGTGCAGAGCATTTTGTGCTCCCTTTAGGGGAACCCATAAATTTTAAGAAAAACCCATACCATAATCTCAAGTGAGATCCACTAACTGAAGTGAAAAAACCAAGTGCTTATAATCTACTATTTATTAATATTCTGGTATGCAAAAGTATATTAGTAATGCTCTACTAATTAAAAAATAAAGCTAAGAGTAAGTCCAAGTGGATGTGTGCTGGCACTCACATGCTGTTAATATATATTAGAAAAATACACGTGACGAAAAAATAATAACCAAGGACATTCTGTGATAGATGTTAATAAGAAGAAAACTTAGAAGAGTGGAAAAAACGTACCCAATTCAGAACAATTTTGCATATTGTTCTGAATTCGGTACGTTTTTTCCACTCTTCTAAGTTTTCTTCTTATTAACATCTATCACAGAATGTCCTTGGTTATTATTTTTTCGTCACGTGTATTTTTCTAATATATATTAACAGCATGTGAGTGCCAGCACACATCCACTTGGACTTACTCTTAGCTTTATTTAATTAGTAGAGCATTACTAATATACTTTTGCGTACCAGAATATTAATAAATAGTAGATGTGAGAAAACAGGGCTGATTGCAGAGGCCCCATAACTTTTTGCCCCCATTTTCCTCTTTTTGCTGGTGTTTTCCTGACTTTGATGGTGCCCTGGGTACTGCTAACCAGTCCCAGGGCCTGTGCTCTGTGTAAAATGGATATGCAAATTAGGCTAATTATAATTGGCTAAGTTAACCTACCTATAAGTCCCTAGTATATGGTAGGGCATGTAGGTTTAGGGACCACAGCATAGGTGGTGCACACCTAGGTGCACTGCTGAGGTGCCCAGTGTCATTTTAAAGGCAGGCCTGCCTTGCTGGCTGCTTTTAAATTAAAATTATATGCAAATTCGACTTTGGAATTAAAGGTACTTCCAAAGTCTTAAACTACCTTATTTGTACATATAAGTCACCCCTAAGGTGTGCCCTATGTGCCCCTAGGGCTGGGTGCCATGTAACTATAAGCAGGGACTTTATAAAAATAGATTTATAAGCCCTGGTGAGGTAAAAACAGCCAAATTCGTTTTTCCCTCATTGAAGTAAATGGCCTTCATAGGCTAGAATGGGCAGACTTTATTTTAAATTTTAAAGTCTCCTTAAATGTTACATACCAAGAATTTGGTATCAAATTAATTGTTGTAATAAATCCCACAACTTCCAGTTGTTGGATTTAATATAACTTGTTCAGGTAAAAAGTTTAGACTTTACCTAAAAAGTTGCCAATTTCAGCTCTGCATTGTTTTTGCTGCTGTGCTCTGATTGGCCAGCCTGCAGCAGCTTCTGCCAGGCTGCCTTGATGAGGTGTGAAGTGGCCTGGCTTCACACAAAGGAATGTGCTTGGGGGAGAGAATCTCCCCTCAGCAGATGGTGAGGCAGGAAGGGGGAGGGCTGCCAAACTGGTCTTCAAAGGCAGAGAAGGACATTTGAAGCACCCAGCAACACCCCCACATCCTGCAACCCCAGACAATTAGGTGCCCCCTTGATTAGATTAGGAGAGGGCAGGAGAGGGGTGTGTTTATGATTTTTAGCCACACCAGTGGGTGGGCTCAGCCAGATGTAACCTCCAAAAATCAGATTCATCCATGTTGGATTTTTAGAGACTGTTGCCTTCTGGGATGGATTTTTGCCACACTTCCCAGGAAGTGGTCATCACAGAGGGACGACCCTGTCCCTGATTGGAGAACTAGGACCCCCCTGCTTTTCAGCCAGGAGCAAGGATAAAACTGGCAGACCTGCACCTACCCCTCAGATCCCCTCCAGAATTCAACAAGAAAGGAACTAAAGAAGAAGAAGGACTGCCCTGCTGGACCCCTGGCCTGCACCTGGACCCTGCACTCAGAAGGACTGCACCAGCTGCACACTTGGGCTTCACCACAAGAAGGACTTTGCCTGGCTTCAACTGGTTCAAGGAGGGACTCCCTGTTTGCTACAGGTGAAAAATTGCTAAACCAGAGTCCCCTGCACCAACTCCTGAAAAAAAGAGACCAGTTGACCACTGCCCAGTGGCCAAAAAGGAGTTTGCACCAGGTGCATTCTGGGAGTTGAAGTCCGCACCCCCCAAGGACCACCACAGAACTTCTGGACCCTTGGGGTGAGCTGTGGACCCCAAAAGAACCTTAAAAGAACATCTGGGTGAAGCCCCAGAAGTTTGGAAAAGATTTGAGAATTTTTGGAAAAAAGCTCCAGAGAGGGACCGACCCGCCGCGGAAATTCTAGCTGGCTTGCCTCAACCGCGACCCGGCCTGACTTCGTGGTTCGTCCCGGTAAAGAAAAACATCCAAAAAAGAGACTAAGCCCGAAGGTAAAAAGTTGACCGGGACCTCCCAGCCATCGTATCCGGGAAGTGCTCCATGGACGGCGGATCAAGATCCAGGTTTACCCCGGTCGAAGGATTTTCATCTCGAAAAAACGACTAAGTCCGAAGGTAAAAGTCTCCACCGAGGAAACCCACATCGCGTATCCGGACAAGGGCTCCAGGAGGTCGGATTCAACTGGCAGGTTCGTCCCGGTGAAGAAAAACTTCAAAATAAAGACTAAGTCAGAAGGTAACTTTTTAACCGAGGCCTCCCGCGACCTGTAGCCGAGCAGGGCTCCATCGCGGTCGGCCTGAAAGTTTGACTTTGCCCCGGTCGAGGTGCAACCAGATGACCCGATTGGCGCTTTTTGTTTCTAAGCGCTAGAAAAGTAATAATTCTTTAAAAATTCATATCTCCGGTTCCCCTCAACCGATTTTAATCGTTTTTGTGTCATTTTAAAGATAAAAATATAAACTATCTTTATAAATTGGTTTTGGATTTTTAAACTGTTTCCTGTGTTTTATTTAATTACTGTTTTGTGATATTTGAATGCTTTACACTTTGTCTCCTAAGTTAAGCCTTGACGCTCGTTGCCAAGCTACCAAGGGTTGAGCTGGGATTAATTTACTGAGACCTAACTGTACCTAGGTGGAGGTTAGTGGCTTGTTGCTAGGTGTAGGTACCTACCTGCCCTACCAATAACCCATTTTCCAACAGTAGATTATAAGCACTTGGTTTTTTCACTTCATTTAGTGGATCTCACTTGAGATTATGGTATGGGTTTTTCTTAAAATTCATGGGTTCCCCTAAAGGGAGCACAAAATGCTCTGCACAATCTGCACTGAAAGCATGCTATCACATTTGACAGCATTTGCCTGACTGTTTGACTTACCTTGTCTATATATATTTTCCTCAGCCTTGAGAAAGCCCCCGCTTACTCGCTCAAGGGGCGAAACACGTGTTGGCTGTTATACCACCGCACAACTCTACCTGACCTCTTTTCCAACTCTCCGGACTGGATTATTAAATTTGCTGATTCAGTGAAGCATTCCTTATTTTCAACTTCGCTTTCTGAACTAAATTTCTTTGTAACTGAATTTCTATCCTACAATGAAATAAAATAATTTTTGAAGCATTCTGCCAATGATCTGTCATAAATTTACTATGTGGGAAGTCACCTTTTCAGTAATTGGCAATGATATAGCAGCTGGTGACTGTCCAAGTCCCAAACCCTGTGGAGCATTAACTCCCATAGCTTGATTCATCATGGGTGCTGTAGCTCCTGACTGTGATCCTACAACAGAAGTATAACTCGGGACCATCTGTTGTTGCGGCTGAGGCAGCAATTGTGGGGTTGTGGGGTTGGCTCAATCTGCACTAGCTTTGATCTAGTGTATACTGGATCAGACGGCACCATCAGACTCGTAGTTGTCTCTAGTGCTGGGACATCTGGATAGAGCCTCTGAATCGGCAGAGGTTGCAACTGTATCTGCGTGTCTGGTGCAGTGGGAACACTGACACCATTTTATATCAAAACTGTATCACTCGTCTGCACTGTATTTGTAATTCCCTTACTCTCTGCTGGATCTTCAGGACCCGCACCAGTGCTCTGTGTGGTGTTATTTATAGCATATGGTGGCGGGCGATCATGTAACAACTGATTAAGAAACTCTTCATCATCTGAATCATCTTCATCTACCCAAGACCTCTGAGTCGCCTTCGTTTTACTAGAGCCCTTGTCTGTCTTACAAGTGACTTTCTTTCCCTGCATCTTGTCTTCTTGAGTTATTGCCGGAAACATTTTAAGTCCGTCAACTATTCCCCTTCTCCACATCCTGGTCTCGTTATCCCATCTAGCCTCAGCTAAAGTCTTTTCTGCTCTTTTCATTCTCCTCTCAAATTTCTGCTGTCTTTGTCGTATGGCCATTAATTCCCAGATTGCTAATACCTCGTACTGGGCTGGCCTCCGAGGCAGTTTTTGCACACTTAACATCATCCGCAAATTCTCCCAAATTCTCGTATTAAACGTTCCGTACTCCGGAAACGCTAAACATCCCTCCTTCTCTGTCAATTTGCACCACTGCTTTATCCAAAGACATGGCGCGACTCCCTTCTCTTCCATTACGATATAAGCTGGAGTACCCTCAGGCTGTGTAAACTCCCCTACATTCGCTGCAATAAATGTATCTCCCCTCAAGGCACACTTTTTAAGCCTTGAAAAACTTCATTTTTGTGTCTTTTATTTTGCTTAGAATCTAATCAGGAAGTGACTTTAATTCCCAGAACACCCTTCACCCACTTTTCTCAACCAATTGCCCCTCACGGACGGCTGCCAATCTGTGTGCGACCCCTCTCGGCAACTGACCTATCCCAGCGCGGCTCAAATGACGTCACACTCACAGCGGCTGGTCCTTCTTACACTGGATTCACACCAAACTAATGCAAAATTATTGTGAGCACATTTAACAACAAAACCCAAATTTGTCGGTTTACTACAGGAAGGGTACACAATTGCTTCAGAACTTTACAGAGATTTCACTTGAAGCCTTGGCCGCTACTCTCTCCTTCTCAGCTCCCGCATTCGCAAGCAGAATTCGACCTGCAAATCCTACTCTCGACTTGTCAATGGTTCGTCCTAGTGCACTTTAGAACTTGCCAAATCTCCATCGAAGGTTTCACTTACACACTTTGACTCAAACTCGACTTGTCAACCACGCCCGATTGACCTATTTAACCGCACAAATTACAACATAAACCCAAGTGTCTCCTACACTTGTCAATATACTTCGGAGTCTTAGACCACGACAGGTCTGTACATCACCAACAACCACGTGGATAATTTTTTTTTTCACAAAGCACCACACTCACATGAAGTTCGCCGACTTCCGCACTCTCATACTGCGGAGTACGCCCACTCCTACTAAAACAACATTACCTGGCCTAAATTCACACACAACTTCGCAAATCACCTGCAATATGCATAAGCTGAACAAGTGCAAATTCTACACCACACATGCTAGAACGCCGAGAACATACTCAATTCATTTAAGCAGGCTCCGAGATTCCGGGAAAGTCATGAGGAATTTAGAAACACATCATACCTCCAATTTGCATTATCTCGAAAAACAAGTCTAGACAATGATTCTTCGTCCTAGGGCCTCCAAAGGGCCAAACCGTCGCTCTGGTACCAGAACTGCTAACGCGTCCCTTTATGTCTATTTTATATACTCTGGGACTCGTTTTGGGCCAATGAATCTTTCGACCCTGATTGAAGACACCTTAGGACGAGATAGCTAATCAACATGTCAATCAATATGTCAATAATGTTTATTATAACAAGACAATTCACTTTAGTCAAAGTCATTTAATAAGAGTCAGGACACCACCAGGAACTTTCAATCATGAATAATCACACCAGTTTAGTACGTTTTGTGATATTTATTCCCTATTGATTACAATTCTACTAGCAAGTTTATTAATCTCAAGACCAAGAAGCACAATAGCATAGTAAAAATATGGCAAGACTTCATCAAAGCAAGAATCACGAATATTAGAACATAACACAGCGTCAGCATAGATCAACCTAAGCAAGGCAACATTAGCGCATTGTTCAACAAAGTATAGATCCAGTCATTTGTCTATCTGCGTCTGTTTAATGAACCCCTTAACTAACCTTGAATTAGCATTGGCATGTTGGGCCTCATGCAAAACAATTTAGTAATATCAATTTGGAAAAAACCTCTAACTATGGTCTCTGCCAAAAGTAGCAGTTGGTACCTAGAAAGGAAAAGCAAACAGACAATCACAACATCATTTTCATATATTTACCCTCCGTATTGGGTCAGCACTCAGATTCTGTCTTCGTCCTCAGGACATCAGTTGATTCGCCATTGGTCAGGAACTCAGGTTGGGCAGGAAGGGAAAAGGGGTACTTCCCTCATAAGGAGGTAAAGTATAAACGGGCAATCTAAGGGCAAGGTTTTTAAGAACCAAAGAGCAAAGTCTCTATGCAGAGTGACAAAGTGTCTGGGTCATAGCAAATCGCATCAGCATCTCCCTAACTAACTAACTCATTTCTGTGTGTCAAGGGGTTTTATCCCTTTTTCGATGTCCATTCCCCTAAAAGTTCATTGGTTAATAGGTTGCACCCCACTATCTCTATCCAATAGAATTTCCATTATCTCATCAATTTTGTCACCCCATAACTGTTCTCATGTAGTTAATTGGTTCTTATGATTGACTTCAGGGAGTAGAATGTCTGGTATTATTTCATCCTCTCGTGGTTCTTGCACATCTTTAGTCAGTGGCTCCATTGTCTGTACCAGTTCAGGCAACCTCGTACCAGGTATAAATCTAGACTGTTGCATTCGGCTAAAATGTTTCTACAAGCAAGTTGAATTTCATGAGAACGGATCTACTACAGTTACATTCAGCTTCTAGCTTTGGAAAACAAGAGTTCATATCTTATAGCAAGTCAGCACACTGCACGTTAGAAAAACACATTTAATATGAGAGCTAGGCAGCTAGGCCTCGACTCATTCTAACTAAGGCCTAATGATTTATTAGCAGAACTTTTAACATATAACCTTTAATAATTAGTATAAAACTATATCTTAATATAATAATTCATCATTATTAGTCTTTTTCATTAGTCATCGTATTTATTGGTGGCCACTCCCCATGGGCACATTTCAAGCACGCATTTTGCAAACTACATTAGTACATTTTTTATACGGAATTATTATACATTAGTTCATAAACATTTCATGTTAATATAAGCTACGCTCTCTCAGAAGGAATACCAGAATGGATTTCAAAATACAGCTAAACTGCTCTGGCGAACTATGGAAAGAAAGTTATATGAAGGTGGGGTGTCTACTTACTGGGCTTGGTAAAAGAGAAGAAAAGGCCAAATGACTGGGAGAAATAATAAAGAAAAATGGGGAAAGAGTCACAGAGGATGCTCAAATTGATCAAACATTTGTGGCTATATAGAGACTTACAAAGCTGGACAGTTGAGTGTGGATGAGGATACTAAAGCCTTCCTGAAAAGGTTAGATATCCTGGTCGTAGGTGAAGACAGTTAGAAGTATCTAAAGGGAGATGTTAACCTAGACAGTGACAGAAGCCATTAATCAAATGCAGAGCAGTAAACCTCTGGCCTTAATGTGTTCTCTGTGGAACTCTCCTTCTTGGCAGGTACACACCTCATAAATATTTTTAAAGAATTCGGCCAGAAGGGGGAGTTGCCTTCAGACCTTATACATACAATAATAGCAGTGATAGAGGAGAAGAATACACTGAGAGAGGACTGTTCCTCATATTACTACTTAATTAAGCGACCAAAACACTAACCGAGGTACCAGCAAAAAGACTATTAGAAGACGTGACTTTTCTTATCCACAAAGATCAATCAGAATATATGCAGGATGATGAACCAAGGTTTAATGTCGACGTGAGGTTACACAACTGACGACAAAACATGCAACACAAACAAAACCCTACCCATAATAATATCAGATGCTGAAAACACATTTGATTCCATCAACTGCCCATACCTGTGTCTGGCATATAGAGACTTAGGGTTTGGCTTAACGTTCTGCGCCTGGGTTGGTTTACTGTATGAAGAACAACTGGCTGTAGCTAGAGTAAATTGGGTCATACCATAACCATTTTCTCTACATCATGTAACAGATAGCAATGTCCTTTCCACCAATTAATTTTTGCCCTGTGGAAAGAGCCATTAGCCTGCTGGAATCCTTAATGGAAACTGGAATGCAGGAGACAGTCATCTGGTAGAAAGTTGACATTTTTCTTCTGTATGTAGCAAATCCCACTGCAGCCATAAAAATATCCTCACTGATCAAAACATTTGAAAACTGTGCAGGTATAAAATAAAATGGAAAATCGCCTGTATTTAGAATTACTGAATGGGAAATAGGGAGGAAACTACTTCACACAGTTCATATGGCGGAATATTGCTTCAGGTACCAGAAAATAAATGTAAACCCTAAAAAAAACATAATTGTGAAAAAGAATGTTGAAACACTATAAGTCGAGTCTTAGACAGATGCACCTATGTGGTGCACTTTGCCACTTACAATAATGGGAGGAGCAGTGATCTTTCAAGTGATGACATCACTGAAAATGCTGTATGTGATGTGATGGAAACAGGCCGTTTACAGTCCCAGAACCCTTCGAACTGTGACTGGAAAAGGAACTATGCACGTTAATATGGGATGTGAAAGTCTCCTTTGCATCAGAGTACACCAGAGGAATAGCAGATGTAGAGGCCTACTGCTAAGTTTTCCAACCTCAGGGCTTAAATTACTAGATTTATGTCCAGGCGACAAGGATCGAAACATTGTCAATAGAAACACCCACATGTTTGCACTACATATATGAGGGAATAGGGGAACGAAACTCCGTATGCCAGCACAGATGGGATTTGTTGCAAGGGACAGAGCCACAAATAACCTGGGGTCGAAAGGAACAATTAAAAAACAGACCCCATTGTGGCTATAGGACCTTATGAAAGAGTTTTAAAAACCGCACAACTTCCAGCTGTGAAATTTTAGTGAGGGAACAGCATTAAATGTTCTCAAAATTACCATAAAATTATACAAATACACTCAACGCAAAAAACCCTAGAGGCAGAGGGAGAAGAATGGACAGCAATACCAGACTACGCCCTGCTAGAAAGTAAGATATTGGTGGAGGATTTGAACAAGGGGTCAGTACCAAACCTTCCATCACAATAAGCTAGGCGGCCACTAGACTTTGAGGATGACGTGGGAAAGAGACATAGGCCCATTAGAATACATTGACTAGGAGGCACTGTTAATGCACCCGATAATATTGATTATTAAAGCAAGCCTTTAATTCAGCTCAAACCCCTACATAGGGCATACCACAACAAACGCAATTTTTAAAAAATGGGATTGGCCCGAACATCCACATGCCTAAGATTCAGTTTGGATGAGGGCATGTTATTGTATGCAGTTCTGGGGATGTGGTTAGGCACATAGGAGGGAAATATTAAGTGAACTAGCAGCAATTTTAGGAAATGACATACCATGTACACGCCAACTTGTGAAAATATTAGTCGTCAATGATGCAGCTTTACCTTCTGTATTGGAGTTCACCAAAGCTAAAAGTAAAATTGCCACAGCATGAGGTAGTGAACAAATTCTGGCAAAATAGAATGGACATGTGTATGAAGGTCATAAAAGTGCTCTATGAATGTAGAGGCTACCCAAGGGAGGTTGAAAGACTTTGGGACATATTGAGCATCCAATTATAAGTTGTATGAAGAAGAACAAACTTTAGCATCAAATATACCCTTGAAGAGTGTTAAACCTATCATCCTTAGGATGGTCTTCCACTAAACGTTTTGCCATCACCTCTATTATTTTTGATGATCTCGTTTTTGCGGACCTTAGGACTCTGTTCACTTTTCAACTGCTAACCAATGCTAAAGAGCTTAAGCTTTCTCTTGTAAACATGACAGGATAGGCCTATACCCAATTGGCACATTTAATTTGCTTATAAGTTAATTTTTAGTGCATAAAAGTCAACCCCAGAGTAAGCCTTGGACATTCCAGAGAGCAGGGTGCAGTTTATTTAAAAAGTTGAAAATGTACTTTTAAGCTTTACATGTCCTGGCAGTTCAAAAAAATCCTAAATTTGTTTTTCACTACAGCAAGGCATACGTCTCCCACAGGATAACACTGGAATACATTATTACATCTAATAAGTGACAACTTTCAATTTGGAGCAGGTAAACAGATCGGTTTGGGTCTCTAAAGAATTGCAATTTTATATCCCTCTTTAATAGTAAAGATTTTAAGTCACAATTCTGAAAATGGCACTTTTAGAAAGTTGGCATATTCTTGTCCCAACCATTTGGTGCCTGCAGCCTGTCCTGGGCTCACATGACTAGGTGTAAGTGGCAGTTGGTCTTAGTGGATTGCTCCCAGACAGTGAGACAAGGGGAAGATAGGTGTTGCCAGGGTAGGCCACTGTGATTTAATGAGGAGGCGGAGCCGTCTTCTACCACATTTACACATCACAAAGGCCCTCCCTCAACACACTGACACAGGGTTTGTAGCTAGTCTTTTGTAACCCAGACAAGCTGAGGCAAGGGTAGGGATGCAGGGAAACCCAAACACCTCTGGGTGGTGGAAACATCCAGAACCTTCCCCTACTTCAAAGTGACCGCCAGATGTGAATATAAGACCTCAGACCCCAACCTTTCAGTACACATTTGGATCTGGTGAAGACTTGTAAGAAGGACTAATGTGATGCTTTTCTGCACTCTGTTGCTCTGCTGCCTTCTTGCCTGAGTAAGAAAGACTTAACCCTCATCCTGAACCCAGGACCACAAGTGACCTTAGAGACAAAACAGTCTTCCCCCAACTTGAACCCAGGATCTGGCCTCTGCCAGCTGTAAGTCCTGCTCTTACAAGTTATGCCAGCCTAGTTCTGGAGTCATGGAAGGGGCTCTAAAGGTGCTCTGCCAGGTCAACTGTGGTGTCAGCAGAACTGACACACAGCGATGCATCGCCTCAATGAAAGTTTGCATCAGAGCCCTGTGCAGAGCATTATCTCACCAAACTCCACATTGGGACTGCTGCATGAGGCATCCCTGGTGCAGCACTTTGCTTTGCTGCCTGAAGCCTCTTAGGAACAGCTGATGTGTGATGTAGCCTTTGCATTGCAAGCCCCTCGTAGTCAGCAACCTCACTGATGATGCAGGACTCCTCATCAAACGCCCTGCAGCTTCTTCAGAAACAGCCAGTGTGTGATGCATCTTCGACTCAGGATTTTGCATCACAAGCCACTCATCTACTGCATCTTAGATCAATGCAGGATCTTGCATTGCAGCCTTGCAGCCCCTAGGAACCTCAGCTGCATGATACATCCTCGACACAGAACTCTGCAACACTCCGCAACCAGAATGTGAAGTACTTTTGTTCAGCTGGCCTAACTGGATCCCTGTAGCAGGCCCACACTCCATCACAATCAGCCTGAACTTTCACTCTGTCTGATTTTGGTGAGACCAAATAACCACAGGTGGCACTTTGTGCTTTTTGGAGCTATTTTCACTCAAATCTTAATAAATGCATATCTCCTGACGTCTGTCATTTGGGTCACAAATTATTGATTATATTTTATTATATTTCTTCTAAATTGGTTTGTGATTTTTCTTGTGTTAATTTGTGCTTCTTATAACTGTGTGAATTGCTGCATAAATACTTAAAACGTTGCCTCCAAATTAGGCTTGATAGCTTTGTGTCAATTTACTAGAAGTTTAAGCATATTTTATTTTAGGGTTTGCTTGTGACCTCCCCCTGACAAGAGTTGTGGTTTTGTTTAAGTAGAGTTTCACCACCCTCAACCAGTAACCACATTTCTTACAAAGAGCTAACACTGAATGAATGGATGGGGAATAGTAGAGGTACCAACAGCAATGAAACCCAGGGGGCATATAACATTGATGTATACATTACATTTGGAATTAGCTTAAATGTAATAACATGGATACATATTACCTGTGAAACTATACTGTTCAAATGACTGCAGATAGCAAGAAAGGTTTGAAACAGAAAAGCAAAAATCAGTTTTACTGGCATTTTATTCAGGAAGTGTTAAGTACCCCTTCAGATTCAATGGAAACCCAAACCCTAATATCCTGAATACACATTGACTGGTATGAATAAAAGCTCCTATGTTTTCTGATTGTTAATCTTGTGCATACATAGCTCAGTAAAGGAATACATTCTCTCAAGTGCACACCAATATTTTGCTCATCAGCCATAAGAAACAGAATAGTGTCTTCAGTATACAATTTAAGGTCAGGTATTGGACACATAGGAGCAAAATGTTCATAAATCAAGAAAAGTAAAGGGACATTCCCAACTCACAAGGTTTAAGGGCTTCTCTACATCTGGTAATATAATAGCTGGGTAACTTTGCTTCATGGAAAAGTCGTCAATTGCTTTCAATGGATAAATTTGTTTGTACTGAGTTGGAGAACTGGTTAAAATCCACTTTGGTCTGCATGGACCAGCTCTCTTGCATGATTCTGTATTCTGTGAGCAAGTGATTGTGTAAACAAATTAATTCAGCAGCATTTTTGGGAGATGCATACTAAAATCTTTGGCTTTCTTACCCAGCTTCAAAAACGTAATGATATTTTATGATCGTAAAGTGCATGGTATCCTCCCTCTTATCAGAATGCATTGAAGTCAATTAAACAAGAGAAGTGTTAAAACTCATGTGGTATCCCATCTTTCCCACGTGTCAGCCTACTAGGTTGGCACTAAAGTATGGCTTCAATTTCCTCTATAGAAACGAGAGATCTTAACAATGAGTTTGATTCTTTTGATACCTGTGGTAGCAGAAGCTGAGACAACTATTCCAAGATGGCTGCTTCATTCATGACGTGAACTGATTGATACATTTCACCAGGGATGATTTCTCTTTTAGGGCTGAGGAGCTACACATCCATATAAAAAAAAACAAATCAATGCATTCAAATCTGGGCTGTCTGTACCAGGCTGCCTGCCTTGCCTCTCTTTGAAGCATCACCCGGACAGTAAATCAACTTTCTACACTGTGGCGTATGACGCAGGGCTGACTGCCCTAAAGCCCTTCATTTCCATTGTGTTCTACAGCAGTATCCACTATAGGTCAATGACACTTTTAGCGTAATGATTTTGGACATCGGAGTCTTCATCCCTGCGTGGCGGCAGCCATCTGTCATTCACAAGCATAGATCACACCCTTTCCCATTTGTCACGCAGTAGGAGTGGATGCAAGCATGTGTGATTTAGTGCATTGTCTTTGGTAACGGTAAGTGTTATAATGCTAATCTTGTGCTACTTTTATCCCACTGAGACCCTTTGTCGCATTAACCTTCCCCAAGTTACACCCCAGGCCCTGGCTGCAGATCTCGGCTCCTTTAGAAGTCGAGCTGCTGTATTTATTCCTCATGAAACTGTTCCAACAGGCTAGCAGTGTTCCTGCTCCCTTGTGAAATGGATCCAAATATCCAAGTCCAGCTCAAGGAGAGAAATACAAGCTTACAATAAAGGCATTTATCTGCTGTATGGCATTAAAACCAACCCTGTCTTATGCCCTTAATGTTAGCGCCACAAACATGGATTGATATGTGAACAATGAATGTTAAAATGTGTGTAATGTGTGTCAGCCATTTAGTTCCTCCTATTTCACATTTTACTTAATGTTGCATTTCCCAAGAACGTTAGCTGCTTCATCATGCTGTGTTTCTGTACATTGTCTGAATCTTGCATAGTGCATACTTTGACTCGTGCCAGCTGTTTTTGAGGGGTTTTGATTGAGAGCACTGGTGCTGAGGCTGAAGGCAAAGTGGGGTGCCTGACAGTGAGTTGGTCTCTCTGCAGAGCACACAGAACAATGGTTGTGTATCCCAGTTGCAAATGAAATTCAGTGTAAATGTGTGTGCAGGGGTCCGTAGAGGTCAAAATATTTATAAGGCAAAAGCAAAATGAAATAATGTGCCTAAATGGGAATGAGTGCAATGTATGTTTGGTGTGGTAAAATGAGGGAGATGCAAGGGAGTGCATTCAGGGGACAGGGAAAAGAGGGTGCTGAAGAGGAAAGAGAGGAGGTTGAAAATGTGCAGATGGATGAGATGTGAAGAGAAAAAGGGCATACATATCTAATGTAAAGCACACATAGCTGAAGAGCATTCTTCTTCCTCAGTAATATTTAATTCACAATTTCAGAATTGAAACATTCCCAATAATAATAATTTATAACTAATCATTGTTGTTCCTCATTTATCTTCACCAGCTAACAACCATTGACAAAAGCAATAGTACTAACATGTTTTAGGGGTATGTCAGTTGTTGTGTTATATTTCTGGACGAAGTAACATCTCAGAGAGAAGCCAAAATACAGGCCGGGTGGCCCATTATAGGAATCGCAGAAATATATTTACATGTTCCCTTTTAGAGAACCCCCACTTTTTTCATCCCACTTAAAGATGTGGCTGTACATATTTCTGGTTAGAGCATTTTCTTCCAAAGGTAATGCTGGATGCAGTGCCAGACACTGGGCAAGCACACACTTTTAAGGGCCTGAAGTTGTTGCGCTGAACAATGTGCACATTAAAGCAACTGTTGAATGTATTAAGGCAGTAGGATATGGGGCTGTTTTTAATGGGATTATTTTTTCAAGACTATACGTTCACATTGCCTTATACACCTTGCTTTCTCACTAAATTAATTTGCTTTCAAATGCACCATTTGTCAATTCTTTTTCAATTTTGGCTTAGGAGGAGAACTGACCTTGAACCCCACGTTTGTCCATTAAGCTTGCTCGCTTCACTCGCTACACAAAAGTCATACCCAACTTTTACACCCACCACTTTTAAATGTCACCAACCGCCACTGAATATGGTGCAACACATTGAATGTTAGCAAGAAATGTAACCCTTCCGTAATTATATTTACATTTGTGAGCGATTCTAAAAGTTCTTAAAGATTTAGCTACCAATTTATGAACTGCTTCTTCTGTCAATACACACAAAATATATAACATGTCAATACCACCCATTCATGTCTTTTTACGGATTGCTTCTAAAGATAGTACAGTGTTTATTATGCAATAAAACCACTATTTCATTATGCTGTTAAACCATGCAATATTTGCTTTCCACATGCAGACATTATTAAGAGTATTCTTTTTAAAAGTAGCACAGTTTTAAAGTAAGAAGAAAATGAAAAATGTTCCCTGTCTATTTACCCATAACACCTCTTGCATCATTATTTGCTTCATAATTTAAAATGTATGTGGATTGTTTTTACTTTTCAACCCCTATACCTTACATTTTTCCTATCTCCTGCCTCCCCACTCACACAGCCCTTCCACCCTTTGCTTTAGAAAGCCTTGCCCAATACTGACCCCTTGAGCCCTATTCCCTTTACTGTTTAGGAGCCTTTTGAATTCATTACCCATGAATAAATCTGTGACAAAAATGTAACAAAAACGTAATGCCTCCATATTAAGCTAAATTTCCAATCTTATGCTGTAGTGAGTAACTGATATAGCCCCTTTATTAAGTAGAGAAGAAGAAGTGTAAAATATATCAACACAGCTAAATACATTAGGCATAATTGTATGAAGGCCTAATATTTATCTTCTTCTCCAGATCTTTAGCCACTTAGCTGCTGATCCTTCCCCCGTGCTGAGCCTTTTTTTGGCTATTTTTGGTATTTCGCTCTTAGGCCTTCAAAACATTTTGTCCACATAAGCTATCCACGCCAAATTAGCATCCTTTTTTCCAACATCCTAGGGACTCTAACAGTAACCAGAGTTTGTGGGTTCCCCTGGAGGAGACCAAGAAATTTGCCAAAATACAGCTAAAATTGTGTTTTTGTTTCAGAAAAATGGGGAACCCAGGCTGCACAAGAAAGCATGTGTTTTTTTCCCCTGAAAATGGCATCAACAAAGGGGTTGTGGTGCTACAATCACCATCTTTCCAGCTTGCAGGAACAGGCAGACTTGAATTTGAAAACCATATTTTTCAACACAATTTTGGCATTTAACTGGGACATACCCCATTTTTACTATTTTTTGTGCTTTAAACCTCCTTCCTGTTAGTGACAGAAATTGGTGTGAAACCAATGCTGGATCCTGGAAAAAACCACAAGCCTTCTTCTGCAGCCCTTTTTTCCCATTTATTGAAAAAAAAAAAATTTTTTGCTGTATTTTGGCTAATTTCTTGGTCTCCTCCAGGGGAACCCACAAACTCTGGGTATCTTTGGAATCCCTAGGATTTTGGGAAAAAAGGACGCAAATTTTGTTTGGGTAGCTTATGTGAACAAAAAGTTATGAAGGCCTAAGCGCAAACTGCCCCAAATGGCCAAAAAAGGCTCAGCACTTGGGGGGGAAGGCTCAGCAGCTAAGAGGTTAAAATACGTTTGTGTTAAAAATGTTTAATGTATGGAAAACCTTTTTTATAGTTACAATTTTTAAAAGTATCATTAAAAATGTCTATATCTCAAGATGTTTTGGGCAAATATATTAAAATTGTAATTCATTAATTTTATTACAGTTAGATATTTCCGTTTCATGTATAATTTGTATTTATAATAATTGAAATGTATATATGATTTAAAATTATTAATGTATTGATTTAAATTGTTTTATTTAATTTAATTTGCTTTTATGCAAATGTAGGGCCAGATTTCAGAGAAAATGATGTTACTCGTTGCTGCCCCATTTGGCAGCGTTGCACACCGTAATTTTCACAACGCAGGGATGCTTCGTGTTTAATAGAATAGGGTGCACCCTTGTGTTGCCCCCTGCGCCGGTGTTGAATTAGCTGCTGTGCGCCAATGCAGCAACCCTTGCACCATAGGGCAAAGATGGCTGCATTGTGGGGGAGATCGTTTTTGTGCAGGAAGGAGGACCCTCCAACACAAAAACAATCTATGGCAATTTGCAAAAAACGAGGAGAAATGAAAGAGTTTATCCTTGTTGTGCCATGCTAACGCCTCCCTTGGGGTGGCGTTAGATTTTGGCGCTGCCTCGGGATTAAGAAAACTCATAAAACTGGGGCAGCATCAAAATGCAATGGATGTTGCTGTGGCACGCACACAGCAACACCCAGTGCATGCCTCTTTCACGCAAAGTGCTGCGTGTAAAGGGGCCGTATTTACAAAGTGGCGTTAAGCCACAAAAAGTGGCTTACCACCACCTTGTAAATACGGTGCATTGCATAGAGCCACCAAAGCGTCACTAAAAGTGACGCTCCGGTAGCGCTAAGGGCTTTTAAATATGTCCCTTAATGTATGAAACTTTTTATGTTTTGAATATGTTGTTTGTTTTATGAATTAGTTTTTAATGTTTAATAAAACTGAGAATTATTTTTCAGTTGAGTGTTGAGCTTGTATTAATGAATGTAGGGGTGTCTATTTGCATTTTTGAAACTACATTCTATTTAATTTTAATATTTTGTATTTTTAGTGCTCCTAATTTGATATTTTGAAATTTTACATTTGAGAAGTAAGGTTTCTGATTTTATATGTTTGCTCTTTTTTAGATATATTGCTATTTATAATTTTAACAATAAATAAAACAATAATTTTGTTATTGTATGTATTATATGGTTATTCATTTGTATTTTAATGTTATATGTGTGTGCATTTATTTTTATGTGTTTTAAAATGTTTTTTAGATTTTTTTTACAATTTTTTTTACAATATACAATAAATTCAATAGTTAACATCTTATTTTGAGACTTGTATGTGGTTTATGATGATAGTAAATTTGTTTTTTTAATGTAAATGTTATTATAACTTTTTTATTTTTTATTTAATTTTTGTTTTAAATGTAAAAATTTTCATTTTACATTAGGCTTTGATTACATTTTCAAATACTTATGTAAAATAAATAGTGCATTTGTAGTCTGATTTCTATTGGTTTGATTTCCATTGATATTTGTTTCATAAAATAATTCACCGTGTCGTATGAATTCTAAGTGCCTCATTATGAGTTTGGCCGCCAGACCACCGGACCACCATGGTGGCGGTCTTTTGCAAGGTACCAGGCTGATGGTCTCATGACTGGTGGTTTATGACTTCCCCACTGGGCTGGTGTGACTAGCAGGGGACACATGGGACAGTATAATGGTACAAATGTCGGCCATGCATCCTTACCTGTATGCATGACATGGTACATGGGTGGACTGTACCCATGCACCATGTCATGCACAGGAAACAGTGCACACCCCAAACCCCAAATTTTTGGGGAGCCCCTGTCTCACACTTCAAGGGGACGTACACCCTGGGATCCTCCGTTCTGGGGCCCTTACCTGCCTGACCACTAAGCTTTCCATGGTGTTGTGATCGTAATTGCCTTGGCGGTACCCATACCGGGATCTTCAGCACCCTCTGAATGCACACTGTCTATTATAATTTTGAGTAATGAGTAGTTTAGATTTTACTCTGACATGGTGTAACAGTACATAGTAAGTTGCACTCATTTTGTTAAGTAGCAGTATTTAAATGATTGGTATGTTAGTATTTTCGTATTAACCATGTATGGTGCATATCTGTGTGAAATGTAGAGAGCACATTTTGAAAGTGCTGACATCATCCGTATTTCACATGGGCTTAGTCTTAGAAGATAATTTGTATTTGCAGATATTATCATTGTTGTTATTATTACTATTATTATTATTATTATTATTATTATTATTATTATTATTATTATTATTATTATTATTATTATTCTTGTGTAGGAGGAATAGTTCATTGTCATGTGCATTGGTAAGAAGTTCTAGAACCTGTATTTCTTGGTATGTTTTAGGGTTAGCAGGTATTTGACTTGTGGCTTTTTAGTACGTGGTATGAGCTGATCTTCAATGTGCTCAGGTAGTCTAGGGAGCATTTCTTTTGACATTCTATTAGTGGGCTCTTGTCAACTGGTGCTTGCTTCTGCTTAATATTGAAGTATGTGCCTTGTTTCTATCTCCATTACCTTTGGGGGTTGTTGTGTTCTCTGACATGTTCAACAATAGTGCTTTTGATAGTAGTAGTCCCTAACAAGACTTTGACTAATATTTAACAAATTTGCAACTCTGGTTCTCTGTGATTGCTATTTTTCCAGCTGTAGGTGTATCTCATGTGTGAAAGTATTTGTTTACCTTTCCGTGATGTGATATATGAAACTCTTTCTATCACTTTGTCTAAAACATGTATAATTGTAAAAATAATTATTATGTTAAACATTTTTATTTGATTGTCTGATTTAAACATGCTTTTAAACATTTACATCTTATGCTTAAATATGTGATGTTCTTTAAGGTTGCCTTGATTTTTCATCTGTATATATTTTATGTTGTTGAGATTTATATCAGGTGTATGACTGGTGGACCCCACCCCCAAGTCATCAACCTTCTTAAAAGGGAAGGAAGCCATGCATCCCCCGAGCCTTCCATTGTCCCGGGGTCTCACATAATGTGTCCTGGAAAGCCAGCCCACTGGTGCAGACAGGAAAACATGTGTTTGCTCCCACCTGGGGGAACATTTTCATAACTCCTGTCAAACAGGAACAAACACAAAGGGGGTCATCTAGTGACCGACAAATTCATGGATGGCGGTCGGACCACTGCCAATGTGTCAGTCAGAGCGCCACATTGTAACCATAGTGATGGGGCCACCAGGTAACCACCAGGTCCATCAGGATCGGAGATCTTGGCAGTCTGGAGGTGGTGGCGGTCATAATCCCCATGGCAGCGCCATGAAAATGCTGGAATGCTGGAAGATAATGGGTGCCGGGTCCCCAGGAGGGCCTCTGCACTGACCATGCACTTGGCATGGGCAGTGCTGGAGCCTCCCTGGCCAGCACCATTGCAATGTTCACTGTCAGCTTTGCAGACAGTGAAGATTGCGAGGGTACTGGTGCACCCTGTAGGTGACAGCATTGCTGCTGGCTCGATTACGGACTGGAGAAATGCTGTAGCCTGTTTCCACCGCTTACTTAGCAGGAAACTGTAATGGGGCCGGCAGGGAAGTAGCCTATGTGGCGACAACCTCCCCGTGGTCGGTGGTCAGAACGACAAAATATCAGTGTGACGGCATTCACCTCGGCTCTTAGAAAGAGCCCAGGCCAATGCCGCGGCACAAAGCACACTTGGTATGCGAACTGTCTGCCATTACATGGTTGTGGGCAGTGATGGGCTCCCCTGTGGCCCCAACTATGCCTTTCTGCCAGCCTTTTCAGGGCAGGGACCCCGCCATGAAAAGGCTGGCAGAAAGGAAAGCCATGATCAGCACTGACCATGACTTTCTCTGCCGCCAACCACCAACTGTTCCTTGGGGTGACAGCAGTGTTGAGGTGGTCTGACCGCCAGCATCGTAATCTGGTGTTTGAACTACTCCAATCCCACCGGGGTGGCCCAGGAGATGACACTAAGAAGCTATGTAGTAGGCACTGCAAGAGGGGATAGCTTGCATGGCCCCCCTCCCCAATTTCCCTAATTCTCACAGGGAGCCCATCCCCGGGCACATTCATGCCACAGGGGCTTGAACCCACCATCCCCAACCCCAGAGTACCTTTCAACAGCGGGGAGTGCTCTTGTGTTCCCCTGGGATTCCCTGGATGGGGGTGAGCGCCATCACACTCTTCCCAGAGGATGTGGAATGTGCCCAGGACCCCATTGCTGGGTCCCGTTGTAATTATGGAGGACAGAGAGTAATGCTGCACCCCCCATGTGTTCCACTCTCCCCTCTCCACGTGCCTATGTCGGGGGGAAGCAGGAGGTGTCAACAAGAGCCAATGTTTGTTGACTACAGCAGGCAGGCATGAAGGAGGACTGTTGGCACTTGTGGTAGTATCTGTTCATGCTGCCAGCATGGGGAGACAGTGAGGGCAATTGTTGGTGGGCTCCCTTATCTGCCCTCCAATGGAGGCAATCTCTGGGGTGCTCCAAGTGGGAAGAGGCACCTTCATCAGGAGGAAATGAAAAGCAACGCAAGGTCATATTCCAAAGAAATACAATGGAAACCTCACCACAGCTCTGCCCGGTGCAGCAAAAGATCGGCTACTATAATATACACCAATTCACAACAAACTCGCCCCATAATGCTTTGCGAGGCCTTTTGGTACCTTTATGCTCAGATCTCAGCTCATGTTGGTCCTAGGATGATGTATCTACCAACAAACTGGTCATCAAAATGTGATCCTGCTCCTCATGTCATCTTCTTGTTCCTTGCCCTATTGAGTGGGTGCAAAATCATCACCTTCTCTACTTTTTCATGTATTTTTCAAGCTCTCCCATGGATGGAGCTTTTTCCTTACAGTCAGGAATGGTTTATTCTCTAGGGGCCTTGTGTATTGTAACATTTTAGGATGCCCGAAAAACCTAAACCTGTATGATGCACTGTTCATGTGACTACTCCCTTTAGAGGCTCATTGTATGGTTGCAATGCAGTGTTTTTACACTATGGTGTTTCCCTAGGATGCTCTCTGAGGGTTGTTCTGACCACTATAGTTAAATGGCAAGTATATGACAGGATACAAAAACACTATGTTACTGCCTGATAAATGTTTTACTGGGTTTTCATGATTAATGCATTTGTTCCTTTGTCACATTTATGACAATAATTCATGCCAACTTATTATAGCTATCACACATTGACTGTTGAAACTCACTTGGTATGTTTGGGTGACCCCGAAAGGGGGATCACCAGTGATTATATAATGTCATCTATTGTACTTTCCTACAGCCAATGTATATTTGTAAATTACTGCATAGCATTTAGTAGTGTCCGGTGCCGAAAGGAAACGCCGTGGTCAAAGTGTTTTGTGTGTGCATAATATATGTACTTCTTTTTCTGAAAAGAAAGACTGACTTGACAGTCATATATTGAGTGTTGTTATTGCATGCCTGTGATTGCTGAATAGTAGCCCAAACCACATCCCTTGAGTAGGCTTTAGATTGCTTTGCCTCACTACCCTGTGAGAGTCAAGTGCTACCGTGGGGTGTTTGGTTTCCACTGAGGACAATTGAAGAACTATTACTTGTGATGGCCATACAACTAATAACCCAATTTCCAACAACTAAGGGGGTTATTCCAACTTTGGAGGAGGTGTTAATCCGTCCCAACAGTGACGTAAAAGTGACGGATTTACCACCAGCCGTATTACGAGTCCATTATATCCTATGGAACTCGTAATACGGCTGGTGGTATATCCGTCACTTTACCGTCGCTTTTGGGACGGATTAACACCTCCTCCAAAGTTGGAATAACCCCCTAAGTATTTTAATATGTATAACTTTAACACTGCTTGCACGTTTTATACCTACTACCAAAAATTAGCATTTCTACCTCATATTCTATGTTCCTGGAACATTATATCTACATCCGTTCACCGACTTTCACACTACATTTGTTCTTGGTATCACACTCCACTCTACACCACTCCACTCTATGTTACTATACTACACACCACTCCACTCTATGCTATTCCACTGTACCCCACTTCATTCAGTGCTAATCCACAATATGCCACTGTACTCTACCACACTCCACTCTCCACCAAGACTGTACTCTATTACTCAATTTTACTGCACTCTACGATAGTCGAGAATACAACACTACACTGTACGCCACTCTAAGCCATCCCACTTAACACTATTCTCTGTACACCACTACACTGTTCCTCTCTGCACTCTATGCCACTCTACTCTACACATCTGATTCTACCAAACTCTACTATATGCTAATTCACACTACAACTCCACTCTACATCACTCTATTGTGTGCTAGTACACTCTACCACACTCCAGTCCACACCAATCCACTGTAAGCTATTTCACTCCACACTTCTCCATTGTACCCTACTCCAGTCCATTCCACTCCATGTCACTCTACTGTCTGCTATTCCACTTTACGTTACTACACTCTACACCACTCCACTCTATACCACTCCACTCTACGCCGTTACAGTCTATGCCACTCAACTGTACCCTAGTTAATGCCAATCCACTATATTCTCCTGCACTGTATGCAGTTACACTGTAAACCACTACACTTCACGCTCTTCCACTGTCTGCAGCTCCACTCTACCCAGCTCCATTCTATATCACTGCATGATATTCCACTGTACCTTAATTCACTGTACACCACTACATTGTACGCTACTCCTCTTTATGCTATTTCACTCTATAGCACTTCACTCTACATTATGCCACATTAATCAAGTCCACTCTATGCCACAACACAACAATGCATGCCACTCAGCTGAAACCTGTCCACTGTATGCCACTCAGCTCTATCCCAATCCACTATATGCTATTTCACTGTATGGTACTCCACTGTACAATCTATGCCACTCACGTTTATGCCACTCCACTATACCATATTCCACTCAAATGCACTCTTCGCTGCACCACTCTACTCTGTGCCACTCCAATCTGTGCTAATCCGCTGTACACAGCTCCCCTCTAAGCTAATTCTCTGTATGTCACTCCATTCTACCATACTCCACTCTATGTCCCTGCAGTCTAAACCACTCCACTATAATCTATTACTCTACACCACTCCATGCTATGGACTATATGCCCTTACACTGTACACCCCTCAACTATGTGTTACTCCACTATCCTTTTCAACTTACACAGCTCCACTCTACGACACTATACTCTAAGCTATTCCACTCTATGCCACTCCACTCAACACCACTCTAGTTTACACCAATGTACTGAACACTGTTCCCTGTATAGCACTTCACTCTACATCACTTCAGTATACAGGACTCTACTCTATGACACTCTACTATACTGTATTACACTGTACACCATTCCTCTCTACTCTATTCAACTCCACTCTGCATTATTCTACTATATGGCACATGACTCTACATCACTCCACTGTCTTCTACTATACTCAACGGTATTCTAATCTACATCACTCCACTCTAAACCACCCCACTGTGGGGGTCATTCTGACCCTGGCGGCCGGTGGCCGCCAGGGCCACCGACCACGGGAGCACCGCCAACAGCCTGGCGGTGCCCCTTAGGGCATTCTGACCGCGGCGCTTTGGCCGCGGTCAGTGCAGGAAAACCGGCGGTCTCCCGCCGGTTTTCCGCTGCCCGTCAGAATCCTCCAAGGCGGCGCAGCATGCTGCGCCGCCTTGGGGATTCTGACACCCCCTACCGCCATCCTGTTCCTGGCGGTTCGGCCGCCAGGAACAGGATGGCGGTAGGGGGTGTTGCGGGGCCCCTGGGGGCCCCTGCAGTGCCCATGCCAATGGCATGGGCACTGCAGGGGCCCCCATAAGAGGGCCCGCTTGTATTTCACTGTCTGCATAGCAGACAGTGAAATACGCGACGGGTGCAGTAGCACCCGTCGCACCTTCCCACTCCGCCGGCTCGATTACGAGCCGGCTTCATGGTGGGAAGGTCGTTTTCCCCTGGGCTGGCGGGCGGCCTTTTGAAGGCCGCCCGCCAGCCCAGGGGAAAACTCAAAATACCCGCCGCGGTCTTCCGACCGCGGTACGGTATTTTGGTGGCTCCCGCCGGGCGCGCGGTGCCGCGCCCGGCGGGAGTCAGAATGACCCCCTGTATGCTAATACAGTCTATGCTATTCCACTGTACACCAATCCACTCTATGCTATTCCCTTCTACTCCATGGCACTTGACTCTATGTCACTCCACTGTAGGCCACTACACTCAACATTAATCTAATCTACACCACTTCACTGTTTGCTACTCCACTGTATGCCACTCCACTCTATGGCACTCCACTCTATGCTACTACAGTTTATGCTATTCCGCTCTGCTACACAGCACTCTACACCACTCCATTGTATGCTATTCCAGTTTATGCCACAATACAGGGTACCAGTGTACCCTACTCTAAGCCATTCCATTATATGCTTTTCAGCTGTATCCCTGTATCTACCAAACTTAGCTCTACACCACTTCACTGCATGGTATTCTATTGAACCCTACTGCCCTATAAGACACTGCATTGTATGCTATTGCACTCTATGCTATTCCATGCTACTGCACTTCAATCTGCATCACTCCACTCTGTGCCACTCCACACCACTACAATGTACACCACTCCAATGTACACTATTCCACTCAACTCTACGCCAATCCACTCCACTCCAAGTTATTACACTTTACCTCACTTCACTCTACACAATTCTACTGTAAGCGATTCCACTATACATAAATACACTGTACGGCACTTCACTGGGTGTTCTACATAGTGCACCAATCCAGTTTGCAACACAACACCTAACTCCACTGTATGCTATTCTATTGTATGCCATTCCACTGTATACCACCAGACAGTACTCTATTCCAGTGAATGCCACTCCACTGTATGCACCTCCACTCTACCTTATTCCACTGTATGCTACTCCACTCTAAGCCACTCCACTGCATGACCCTACAGCCAATGCTACTCCACTTTGCAGCACTGCACTCTATGCTACTCCACTGTACGCCACTCAACTCTATACCACTAAACTCTACGCTATTCCACTGTAAAATATTTCACTCTAAACCAGTCCAAATAACTCTACACCATGGTGCAAGGGTGCCTGCATTCTGGGGATGATTGTTTTTGTGCAGGAAGGGAAACCTTCACAATCACAAAAGGTGTTTTTATCTTTCTATGTGTGCTCCAGAATGCAGCACACATAGAAAGAGGAAAAATGGGGAGAAATAAAGATATTTCTCTCTGTTGTATACTTTATACGCCACCCCTGAGGTGGCATAGGAATCTGATGCATTCCCAGACTTGTAAATCTGGGAATGTGTCAGATTCCTTCAGGTTCCATGGCTGTTGCGTGGGAACACCCCAAGCAATGGAAACCCCCTCTCACACAGTGTTATGAGTGAAAAGGGTCCATATTTACGAGGCCATAAAAAACATGGAAAAATGATGCTCCGGTGGCACAGTGTGCTGCTAGGTATATCCTGTAAAATGCAATTTATTCATATAGAAAGATAAAATTCAATGAAGAAAACAAAAGTTCAAGCTTTGTTATAGTAATGAATACTTTACTTATTCTTCCTATACAAATCAAACCTAAACTACACTAAGATCACAAATTCTAAAGTTAAAGCCACATTTTAGAATTTACATTCCACCTTTAAATTGCTATGATTTTACTTATTCGTTAAATACAAACCAAGCATAAACAGCACAAACATTATTAATTATAAACGTATTCCTTTAATTTTTAATTCATGAACAACCTTCAAATAATTTCAACTAATGCACCTCCATACATAAGGACATAGAGGGTCATTCTGACCCTGGCGGCCGGTGGCCGCCAGGGCCACGGACCACGGGAGCACCGCCAACAGGCTGGCGGTGCTCCAACGAGCATTCTGACCACGGCGGTTCAGCCGCGGTCAGAAGCGGAAAGTCAGCGGTCTCCCGCTGACTTTCCACTGCTCGTGTGAATCCTCCATGGCTGCGGAGCGCGCTCCGCAGCCATGAGGATTCCGACCCCCCCCTACCGCCATCCTGTTCATGGCGGGAAAGCCGCCATGAACAGGATGGCGGTAGGGGGGGTCGCTGGGCCCCTGGGGGCCCCTGCCGTGCCCATGCCAATGGCATGGGAACGGCAGGGGCCCCCGTAAGAGGGCCCCGCAAAGTATTTCAGTGTCTGCCTTGCAGACACTGAAATACGCAACGGGTGCCACTGCATTACGAGCCGGCATCCTCGTGGGAAGGTCGTTTTCCCCTGGGCTGGCGGGCGGTTTTTCAGCAACCGCCCGCCAGCCCAGGGGAAAACTTGTAATACCCGCCGCGGTCTTTTGACCGCGGCGCGGTATTTTGGAGGGCGGCATCCTCCGCCGCCCGCCAGGGTCGTAATGAGGCCCATAGTTACATAATGGTAGTGCAGGACTGCAGAAAGTTACCTTGCTGTGTTGCTCAAAGCCACAGCGAAAGGGCATAAATGCACAATATTTATGAAATAAGGAGTGCTGTTCAGGTAGCCTAGTGCCAATGCAGGCACCCTTGCACCATGGTACAAAGGTGTCTGTGTTGTCTGTAGGATTGTTTGTGTGCAGGAGGGAGCATCTTTCTACACAAAACAATCCTGAGAGGGGTTTTCCTCTTTCTAAGGAAAGACAAAAAAGCAAGGAGAAATAAAGTTAGGATGCCTCCTTTGCATGCAGTATTGTTTTTGTGCACAAAGGGACACCTTCCTACACTGAAATGATCAATGGAGGTGTTTTCCTGTTTCTATGTGTGCTGCAAAATGCAGCACACAAATAAAGAGGGAAAAACGAGAAGAAAAAAAGATATTTCTCCTCGTTCAGCCTCCCTGGGGAGGTGTAAGATTTTGACTGACACATTCCCAGTTTTACAAGACCCTGTAAATCTGTCAATGCCCAAAACCCATGGGAGTTGCATGGTGTTAGAAATGGGGCCAGTTCTGCCTTTGAAGTAGGCAAACTTCAAAGAAAACTTTCTGTTGTTGACAAGATCCTGCCTTGCCCGGGACTAGCCCCAGACACACACCAGGGAGTTGGAGACTGCATTGTGTGAGGGCAGACACAGCCTTTTCACGCATAAGTGACCATTCCTCCCTCCACTCTAGCCGAGATGGCCCATCAGAATATGCAGGCTACACCCCAGGTCCCTTTTTGACAATGTCTAGAGGGAATTCACAACAGCCCAACTGTCAGTCTGACCAAGACGTGGAATGCACAAGCCGGCAGAGGAAGAGAATGGCTTAAGCAATAAAATGCCCACTTTCTAAAAGTATCATTTTTAAACAAACAATTTAAAAACAAACTTTACCAAAAGATGTGTTTTTAAAGTGTGAGTTCAGAGACCCCAAACTCCGATCTCTAGCTGCTCTCAAAGGGAAAATGCACTTTAAGGATATTTAAAGGCAGCCCCCATGTTAACCTATGAGAGAGATAGGCCTAGCAACAGTGAAAAAATAAATGTGGCAGTATTTCTCTGTTAAGACATGTAAAACACATAAGTATATGTTCCACTTTACCATACACTGCAACCTGCCCTTCGGGCTACCTAGGGCCTATCTTTGGGGTGCCTTACATGGTAGGAATTTGCAGTTCAATACTGCACACACAGACACTGCAGAGGCTGTGTGGGTTGCACAATCAGTGCTGTAGGCCCACTAGTAGCATTTGATTTACAGGCCCTCAGCACCTCTGGTGCACTTTACTAGGGGATTACCAACAAATCAAATATGCCAATCATGGAAAAACCAATCAACAATACAATTTACACTGTTTGTGAGGCCATGAAAAGCCATGCAAAGTGGTTTCGCGTGGCCTTTTATATGATTCTGCAGTCTGAGCTGCCAGAGCATCAAAACAGTGATACTCCGGATGCGCACAGGGCTTGTAAATATGCCCCTTAGTGTATTCATATCAGTAGCCATACTACAATAACTATAACTCACCACTCTACCATGCACTGTGTTCTCACAATTGATGTGATTTGCTATGTCATAAGTGTTATTGCAAATGCTATTCATTTAGATTTTTTTAAGTTATATAATAGAAAAGAGTATAAGCAGGAGATGGTGCAAAGGGAATGACAACACTCTTTTTTGATCTAGGCAGTGAATTCTTTCCTATTCCTTAGTAGAATGAGAGGGATGAATAAAGTAGGCAGCATGATTCTTTCCTGACATGAAAAGCTGTAACCACCTTGGGTAAAAAGGAGGCATCTGCCCTAAGAACTAGCTTGTCTGGAAAGATGAAGTATACAGGGGGGCTGACAAAATGTGCCTGCAATTTGCTAACCTTTCTGGCAGATATTATGGCCATAATGAAGTTTTGCATTCTCAGAAAGCATTGGTGCATTGGCTGAAAGGGTGAACACATTAACAAACTGAGAACTAAATTAAGATGCAATTGGGACATAAAAAAAGGTAGAGGGGGATGTGTGTTGCAAACCTTTCAGGGAAATGTGGCACAATGGGTGACTTGAACAGGAAAGATTGATCCTGCAAATGTCCGAAATGCTCAAAAGATACTTTTGAACTGTACCTAAAGCCAGACCTTTCTGGGCAAAAGATAAGACCATCAACTCCAGTAAAGGGTGTGGACTGAGGATCAATGGACTTGGCAGCAAACAAGGCAAAAAATTATTCTCATCAGTAGGTGTCTATCATTTTTATTGAGATTTGGCTGACAAAATACCTTCTGGAGGGAGGTCAACTCCCAACTGTTCAGTTACTTTGCATGTAGATGAAGAGTGTTCAGATTCATATGAATGACTTTGCCCTGTTGCTGCAAAGAGATCATCCCAAGGAGGCAGCCTTATTTTAGAAGAGATCTTAATGCTCAGGAGTTTGGGATACCAGACTTTTCATGCCCAGTCTTGGGCCACTAAGATGACTTAAGCCTGGTTGTTCCTGATCTTCTTGAGAACTCGGGGTAGGAGTGGTATTGGTGCAAAGGCATACAGGAGTCTCAAGCTCCACTTGAAAGGAAATGTGTCTCCGAGCAAGAGCCGCCTTACAAAACTCCAACATGCAGAAGTGCTGACATTGCACATTCTCTGCAGTGGCGAATAGATCTAACCAACTTTCTACCCAGTCTCGGATGAGAACTTGCACCACTTCTGGATGGAAGTGCCATTTGTGATCTGTAAGACATCAACGGCTGAGTTTGTCCACTCTGTCCTCCAGATGTTGAACCACCTTGGAAATGTCCTGACATTCCAGCCATGTCCAGAGTGAGGGGACACTTGACACAGGGTCCACAACCCTACTGTACCCTGCTGTTGCAATACCACATGGCAGTGGTGTTATCCAAGAATAACTGAAACAGCCTTCCTTTTATGGAAGAAAAAAACGTTTTAAATGCCAGGCAAATCACTCTCCATTCCCACAGGTTTATGAGGTGCTGAGATTCCGCTGGAGACCAGAGTCCTCTGATCTCCACTGCTCTTAGATGGTGTCACAACGCTACTTGGTTGTTGCTCCTGTGATCAGTGATCAGTGTGACACACAAAAAGGTTCACCCTTGACATACTCATTTCTCCTTATCATTAACGTACTGAATACTGAGGCGAACAATGGAGGAAACATAGTTCAAGTTCAATACAAGCGTCACATGATGCAAGTTGTCTTCTGTTTTACTATTTTATGGTGTCATCAATTGTTGAATAAACATTAGTTGAAGTACTCCTAACCAGAGTGAATCAACTTGGATTTGAGAGTTTTTCCTTTGCCTGCATATGACTCCCTCATTCATTAATAGCCACTAAGGAAAGATTCCTTCTAGCCGCGAGGCCACTGACACTCTTTCAGGCTATATGTGCCTTGATGCCGATTGCCTGCAAAAGAACTAAGGCAAAGCTGGAAAATGAAAGGGACCTTGTTTTCCACTTACCTTGGAATTACTATGGAGCGCCTACTGTGAAAGTGCTTGTACCCTAGCACACAGGTTCTCAGAGGATTGAGGCACTCTGCGCACTCAGCACAATGCAGTATGAGTCATTAAGAGTCTCAGCTTTTGATGGCACCAGGAACATACACCGAGGCTTTACTTCCTGACAGTGCACACCTCTCTCAGGCTGCTCCTAAAGCCTGGCTTGGATAGGTGCAATTGATGAAAAGACTGCACTGACACTGATGCCTACACATTGGAACTTGGTTGTCAAGAATCTTTTTCAGCAGAGTATCCTTTCAGGACACCAAATACCAAAGACATTCCCTCCACACATTGGTGTCTATGTAGCACCACTCCTCATACTCCCATTGGCTGTCTCTGAGAATAGGTAGTGGAAGCTTGTAATTGGAGGACTGAGCCGGTTTCAGGGCCCTGGTGTGTAACACTGGGTATACGTGGCATGTGTGTGGCAGTTTTAATGTATAGGTAAAAGGTTTGACTTGCCGTATGACAGCATACAGTCCGATATACATTGGATGAAAAATACTGCACGGTTTGAAATGTATGTTCCTGGTTGATAACCATACCTTATCTCTAGGTTGTAAAAAGGGCCTTCACCTCTATGACAGGCAGCCCATTTTTTATATTGTTGTTTTGCTCTGTCCAAATGCAAATAGAACTTTATTCTCATTCTTTGAATCTCTTGGAGATGAGTTTCCACATCAGGATGGGTCGACGTTTCTGTGGGCACAATGATTGATAATACTCGTGGGTGAAAACCATGTGTGCCGAAAAAGGTTGATGGACTTGTGGCACTGTGAAGTGCATTGGTTTAGGCTGATGAAACGAGCCACAAAAGTTGTTACACTGACTCTGTAGCTTCCGATGCATAGCACCCCAGGTATTGCTTCTAAGTTTAGTTCAAATGCTCAGTGTGACCATCTGTTTGTGGATAGTGCTGAAGAGATCTGTAAAGCTTTGCACCTTGTTTGCCAAATCTGATCCAAAAACTGCGACCCTCTGTTGGATGCATTGAATTCTGGTATTCCAAATAATTTGACCAAATAAGTTAAACACATTTGTTCTGTTTGCCAAGCTGTGGGTAGTGTTTCACATGGAATAAAATTAGAAAATTACACTATTTTGTTAGACTGCCAATTCCAAACAAGACAGCTGAATGCTCTTGATCTTTGCGAAACCTTTAATGAAGTCTAAACTGATCTGTTTCTATGGTTGTTTTGGCGTGGGCATAGGTTGCAACAGCCCCTTTTTTTTAATGATCCACCTTTGCGCAAGCACAAGTGTCACACTTTTGTACCCTTTTCTTGACACTCCTTGTAAGTGATTGACAACAAAAGAGTTTTTAAACCAGATCTGTGTTTTTTTCAATATCATTATGTCAGATAATGGTGGACTCATGAAACCAGGAGAATACTTTTTGCTGTAGAGGCTTGGTGGGCAAAAATAATGTTTTTCCAAAGAAAGGCAGGTCTTGGCACATATTTCATTTAGGGTGTCGAGCAGCCCATCTTATCCAGTGATTCGATAAGTATGCCAATTTCACAGGCTTCCAAAAACGTTCTCCAGTTTTAATGCACAAAGCACTTTTGAAGGTGGGACAATGCATTTTATGGGGTTTTCTGTCTTGACATATTTTGATTTTTGCTTTCTACTGTCACAACGTGGGCTAACAGTTACAATGAAATCAAACTCAGCAAAAATTGCATCCATCTGGGGGTCAAGAAGGGCTGCTTTAATGAATTGGAGATTCCAGTGATTGGTATAGACCTTCACCGTGTGTTTGACCCCCCCACCCCAATAGATATTGTCTCAATTCGTGAAAGGCTCTTTCTATAGCAAGTAATTCCTTCTAAACTATTTTACAGTTTATTTCAGTTGCAGTTCACTTTCTGAACATATGTGCAACCAGTAGTAGTTGGCCACCTTTGGATCGCTCTGGGAGAAGGTAGCTCTAATTACCACATTGGAAGCATCTGCTTCCATGATGAATGGTTATTCCTGATTCGGATGAATAAGGATTCGAGCTGAAGTGAAAGCTCTTTTCAAAAACACAAATGCCTTTTCAGTGCCTGGTGTCCAATGGAATGTTACTCTCTTAATCAACAGTCTCTTAATGGGAGCCACAACATGAAAGTTGGATGAACCTCTGGTAGTAATTGGCAAAGCTCACAAAGCTTGGTACATCTCACATTTTTTGGCGCAGGTCGTTCTTGAACAGCCTTGACCTTACATTCTGATATCTGCATACCAGCTGGACTTACAATCACTCCCAAAACCCTCTTCACACGTGAAACTCACACTCACTCTATTTTCAATATAAGTGATGTTTTCTCAGGCACTCCAATACTCTAGAAACATGACTTATGTGTGAGGCTTCATCTCGTGAATAGATCAGTATGTTGCCAACATCATCCATGTGTGGGGACTACAAATACCAGCAGGTTCCAGGCCCCAGAAGATGGCTCTAGAATGCTGACATGTGATTCCCGTCATCTAGTGCCACTAGAAGTGATTCTGTCCCTCCTAGTGCGGGACACCATCCATGTGTGGGGACTACAGTTACCAGCAGGCTATGGGCCCCAGGAGGCAGCTCCACAGCTCTCAAGCCTGATTCCTGTCATCCAGCGCTACATAGAGCGCTTCTCTCCCCCACGGTGTGAGGCGCATGTGGCCCAAGCCCGGGCTAAGCCCAGGCCAAGGGCAGGTCCTTCCTGCACCCCTCAGTGACAGGAGGCGGCAGGCCAGGGCCACCCCCCTGGGCTCTTCTGCTTGGATTTTGCAGCACATATTTTTACATGAGTTGTTATCTTTTTAATGATAAGACAAATGGATGCGCTGAAACTTTTCAAAACTTTCACACCCAGTCATAGATCTGGGTTTAATCCCTCGTTCTTTTGCTCACCATGCCAACCCAGTTTGGACCCAGCCAAATGCAAATCAGTCTTGACCCTGTTGCCAAACCGGCGGTGGGATAATGTTCCCATTTTCACCAGGGATTTCCTGGCGGGATACCCCACCAGGTAATCCCTGGCGGAAAGCAGATGCGTGACAGGAATTCTCCTTCATGTCACCTGTATGTGACACGCCAGGCACCCACTTGCAACAACACCCACCCCCTAAGCCCCTAGACTCACCCGAACCCCGAAAATCGACCACCCATCCCTCCTCCCTCCAATCTCCCTGTTGACCCTCCACAACCCTCCCCACCATCACCCACCCCACCTCCGTTCAGGTCCCCCCAACCCCCACATACACATGCACCCATATACCGACATTCACACATGCATTCATACAGGCAGACACATATCCCCCCTTCACAAACACACACGCACACCCCCATGCATGCACTCACTCACTCAACACAAACCCCCACACTCCTCTCCCCCTTCCCTCTCGGGCAGCACTTACTTGTTCCGTGGTGCTGCTCTGGATGGGAACGGGCTCCTAGGATGCTGCTCCACCGGCATCAATGCATCCCCATACACTGCCATTATAGGCGTGGCGGTGTCTGGACCTACATGGCGGTGAGGGTGGGGCAGCATCCTTCCCTCGCCACCGACTGCGAGCATGGCACCAGGTGGCCCTCACTGCCATCAATGGTGGTGAGGCTCCAGGCGTCATTATCTGGTGGGATGCTTGCCGCCGCCACTGGTGGTCTTCTGTTGACCGTCAGTATGGTTGGCGGCAGGCTATCTCACCAGGTACAAAATGAAGGCCATAATGAGTGAACCTAGGAGATTATCTTATCTATCAATTGACAATATCCTCAGGCTGTCAAAGACAACTGCTCAAACTGTTGACTTGTTGGTGTCACATGAGCTAAAGGTAATGAGCGGATCTACGTTCTTGGATTCACCACACCAACCTACATCTAAGAGAGGGTCACGTTTTAGTAACATATATTATATTTTTCTAGATTATATGTTATGGCTCTACATGTTAGATATGAGGGTAGTTTAAGGACAGAAAATCATCACAATGCATTCAGCGGTCTCTTAAGCAGAGAACCTTTTTTGAGTAGAAATTACTCTGCTAAAAAATGCACACTTCTAATGGAGGCCAGCAATAATAGGAAATACATAAAATTGCAAAGGCTTCTGACCAACATTAACATCCAAATTCAAATGTACAACTTATTTGCAGCTAAACTTGGCCCGTATGGTTATCAGGATAAGGGTAATACAAACTTTGTGAACATGCACAGTGAACTCATGGAGTCACTTAAACCTCTTTTCATGAACGTTGTCTGAAGGGGATCCTATCCAAAAAAGTCTTTGGGTTGGTATATGAGTGAGTGACGGTCAAATAAAACCAAACTCCTAGAAGCCATCAAAAGGGAAGAAATAGGGGCCATTTCTGTAGCCTGGACAAAATATAGGCCCATCATGATGAAAGCTAAAAAAACACTGGGAAGCAGTTCAGTGGGAAGATGTGGCAGATGCCCTGCTGAAAAGGAACATCAAGGGTTTATGGAAGATTGTAGCTGAAGGGTCCTGTACCATATATAAGCATCTGGAATCCCCTGGAAGAGCTCTAGAAGGACTGGTCTAGGGTAGTAGCTGTGGTTGGTATAGTTTCTCCTGGAGCCCTATAACTATCAGTCATGGACCCTGGAATTAAGGGATCTCTGGAACACATATAGGGGGTCATTCTGACCTCGGTGGTAAAAGCCGCTTACCGCCGGTCAGAAGGCCGCCACAATACCGCCGCCACGGACATTCTGACCCACAACTGCAAAACCTCCAAAAATCCGCCCTCCACTGCAGTCCGCCACATCAGCGGCCAGCGGTAAACTGGAGAAGACCAAACCTCCACCGCCACGCCAACAGAAATACGCCCATCCCATTATGACCCGCAAATCCACGCGGCGGTCATTCAACCGCGGTATTCCATTGGCGGTACACACCGCAGCGGTCAAAATACACACACCTTTACAAACCCCTACCACATTGGACAATTTGAAAGGCACACACCTGAAACACATACACACACCACTCCCACACATCCAATACCATATAAAACACACACCCACATCACCCACAAACCCCTACCAACAAAAACCAGAGACGAAGGAGAGAGAGACACATCAGAGAATAGATAGCCAGACACACAGAGGCACACCACAACATCACACACACCACATAGAAGCACAAAGCACCACACACCAACACACACATCATCACATACACCACCCCACACCTCATACACACCACCCAATGGCACCACAAAGGCACCCACGCTTTTCGGACCAAGAACTCCGGGTCATGGTGGAGGAAATCATAAGAGTGGAACCCCAGCTCCACTCGGCTCACAGGTTCAGCACACCACCATAGCAAGGAAGGCGGAGCTCTGGCAGCGGATCGTGGACAGGGTCAACGCGGTGGGACAGCATCCCAGAAATAGAGAGGACATCCGCAAACGATGGAACGACCTACGGGGGAAGGTGCGCTCGATGGTCTCGCGACACAACATCGCAGTGCAGAAGACTGGCGGGGGACCCCCACCCACTCCACCCGAATTCACAACATGGGAGCAAGAGGTACTAAACATCCTGCATCCTGAGGGCCTCGCTGGAGTACACGGAGGAATGGACTCTGGTAAGTACAAGGCCAACCACTTCACCCCCCCCCCAAGCATGCTAACCACCACCCTCACCCCCAACCCCCCAGCACACATCCTCCCTGAGAATGTCTCTCCAGCACAACCCACCCAACACCAACCCCTGCATGCCATCCCCAAACTATGGACACCCATCACCTAAGCATGACCACTGCACATACCCATCCCCCCCCCCACAAAACACCCTCACAACACCTCCCCCAAGGGAATGCCAGCACTGGGGGACAAGGGCACCCATAAAACGCAAGCTAATGCACACACAGAAACAATAACCATACCCTCTTACCCCATGCAGGACCCGAACGACAACACACCGGTCAGGAGGGACCAGAAATGTCCATCCCACCCCCGAAACAGGCCCCTAGTGATGACAGCAGCTCTGTCGACCTGGACCCTGATGACCAGTCCGGACCATCGGGGACCTCTGGGCAGTCGGTTCCCCTCACCCAGACACAGGCCACTGCAGACCCAACCCCCTCTGGGAACAACAGCACAGCTCCCACCCAGCGGGCCCATGCCTCTGTCTCTAGGACAGGTCAAGCAGCGGTGTGTCTACCACTACAGGGCCCCCAGGGTAACCCACCAACCCACCTACAACAGGGACCTGGGGGCAGTGGGAGTGGGCACACCGTCCAGGGGACAGAGGCCCAGGGAAACAGGGCAACTCGGAGGGCTGCTGTGCGACAGGGGGGGGAGGAGAGGACCAGGGAACCCACTCTCCAAGAGGCCCTCACCACCATCATGGCAGCCTACCACCACTCACAAGAGACGATGGCGACGGTACTGGCCAGGTTCCAGGAGATCAAGGCACAGCAGGAGCAACGCTACATGGGGTTCAGCGACCAACTCACCAACATCTCAACCGCTATGGGGAGCATAGTCCAGGCCCTGAACCGTATAGAGGACACGTTTCGGGACCATGTGGCATCACACAGGGCCCCTGTCACTAGCCAGGAACAGGAACAGCCTACCACCTCCGCTAGTGGACAGGAGGCCCCACCACAACGACAGCCCACCAGAACCCCACCTCCTGCTGAACAACAACCACCCCGCAAAAGGAGCCTGAGATAAAAAAAAACGACAGAGTAGGATGTCAAGACCCCCGCCAGCATCACATACCCCCTGAAGTCCTCCCACTGTTCAACATTGCCACCCTGTCAAACCTTGAACAGCCCCTGCTCCATCCTGCCACAGGCATATGGACAATGCACCTGTGAGACTGAGAACTGGACTCTGCCATGGACATTACTCCAACCCCACCCATCACTGTTTCACTATCATGTACCAATATCTATGCACTAATAATAAATCACATATTGCACTAAAATCAATCAGGACTCAGCCTGTCTTATTTACAAATGTATGACACATTACATATCAATTACGTATTTTTAACATTGTGAATTACACATACCGAGGTAACTTAGCATTAGTCCATGGGCCAACCAAGCCGAGGTCACGCAGTGGCTCATACAGCACAGAAAAGGGAAGGGAAAATCAAACATCATGTTTATAGTTCTGGGGGGAAATCGACAAAGTTGAGATGCAGGAGGCTTTCAGGAAATGTAAAATGGCATGGGTGATTATTACCTGTGTGCTACTGGAAATACTGTTCTATTACTCTGTCCCTGTTGTCTGTGTCCTCCTCTGAGTCTTCCTCCTCTTCACTCTCCGCAGGCTCCACAGCTGCTTCAACACCACCATCTGCACCATCCTCCTGCAGGAAAGGAACCTGACGTCGCAATGCCAGATTGTGAAGCATACAGCAGGCCACGATGATCTGGCACACCTTCTTTGGTGAGTACATCAGGGATCCCCCTGTCATATGCAGGCACCTAAACCTGGCCTTCAGGAGGCCAAAGGTCCTTTCGATGATCCTCCTAGTTCGCCCATGGGCCTCATTGTACCGTTCCTCTGCCCTGGTCCGGGGATTCCTCACTGGGGTCAGTAGCCAAGGCAGATTCGGGTAACCAGAGTCACCTATTAGCCACACACGTTGTCTCTGTAGCTGCTCCATCACATAGGGGATGCTGCTATTTCGCATAACATACGCGTCATGCACTGACCCTGGGAACTTGGCATTTACATGGGAGATGTACTGGTCAGCCAAACAGACCACCTGGACATTCATCGAATGATAACTTTTCCTGTTTCTGTACACCTGCTCATCGTCTTTTGGGGGTACCAAAGCCACATGGGTCCCATCAATGGCACCAATGATGTTGGGGATATGTCCAAGGGCATAGAAATCACCCTTCACTGTAGGCAAGTCACCCTCCTCTGGGAAAATGATGTAGCTCCGCATGAGTTTCATCAGGGCAGACAACACTCTGCTCAAAATCTTTGAAAACATGGGCTGAGACATTCCAGATGACATGGCCACTGTTGTCTGGAATGACCCACTAGCCAAAAAATGGAGGACTGACAAAACCTGCACCAGAGGGGGAATCCCTGTGGGTTGGCGGATGGGGGACATCAGGGCTGCCTCCAGCTGGGCACACAGTTCATGGATAGTGGCACGGTCAAGTCTGTATCGAAGTATTATATGGCGTTCTTCCATTGTCGACAGGTCCACCAGCGGTCGGTACACGCGAGGATTCGTCCTTCTCCTCGCAAGGCCCAGCGGACGGTGCCTAGTAAGGACAACATGGAGCACAGAGTTAGGCAAACCACAGGTACGTACAGACAGCTTGCACAGTTAAAGAATGGCAATGGGTTGAAAGGCGTGTATGTGTGGCAATGCAAGGCCTAGGCCTGTGTGTCGCAGTCAAAATTAAGCCATGTAGGCCCTTGAAATGGCGGCTGCCTGACCTGTGAAGTGGGACAATGGGATGTGAGGTCAATGCGCTGGCGGGGCACACCGTGGCGGTAGGCGGTCGAAAACCGCGGCGCAAAGCCGCATTGGTTAACATTGAACCCTATGGGTTTCAGGAGCCAATGACGATGTGCGCCAGCGGTCGCGGGACGCACCGCCGCGGTACGCACCGCCGCGGTACGCACCGCCGCGGGCGTGACCGCCATTTCCTAGCTGATTGATCACTCGAGACCTGATCATCCACAGGAGAGGACCTATACTGCAAGTGCTGCTGTGACCTCGGTCTGGAAGTGACAATGGCTGCTGCGACTGGGGAAAGGGCCCCTGCCTTCACGTCTGAAGAGTTGGAGAAGCTCGTGGATGGGGTCCTCCCCCAGTATGCGCTACTCTACGGTCCTCCAGACCAACAAGTGAGTACACCGGGTGCACATGGAATGGGCTATGCCTGTGTGGATTGGGGTGGATGTAAGTTGGTGGGGTGGGGGGCGAATGAGGAGTGCAACGCACGACAGATGAGAGCATGTGCCATATGGCAAAGTTGGTGGGGGGGGGCCAATCACATCTAACATGCAGGTCATTGATGATTTCCTCCTTTCCACCCTGTACATGTCAAATAGGTCAGCGCCCATCAGAAGATCGAGATTTGGCGTGCCATCGCCAAGGAAGTCCGGAACTTGGGGGTCCACAACAGACGGGGCACCCACTGCCGCAAGAGGTGGGAGGACATCCGCCGCGGAACAAGGAAGACCACAGAAACACTGCTGGGGATGGCCTCCCAACCTAGGAGGGGTGCCAGTCGCACCATGACCCCCCTGATGTCCCGGATCCTGGCGGTGGCCTACCCTGAATTGGATGGGCGCTTTAAGACATCACAGCAGACACAAGGGGGTGAGTATCAGCACATTCTCCTATCTTTCTGCGCAGTGGAGGCGTCTGGGTGGGGGAGGAGGGCTGTGGGTGACATTAGGCCAGGGCGCTTTCTGTAGTGTAGTCCTCTCCCTTAGGCATGGCCCTGTGCCCCCGGCCCCCACCTCTGTAGGGTGACAAGTACAGCCATTGATGGTCCAGCATCACCCATGTGCGCGTTTGACGTCTCTTGGCCTGTTGTCCTAGTCAGTAGTACTGAGTAGTGTACCCCGAATGCGCAGCTTAGTGCATGAGGCTCCTGTGTCTGTCCTCTCCGCCAACGGTGTTGACATTGCTTGCACTCAACCTGGTCTTCTGTTTTTCTCCCCCCACCCTTTCTCTTCATCTTCTTGTGCATGTGTGCATTAGCATCATCAGGCGGAGGAGATTTGGCATCGGAGCACGAGGGAGCTGCAGGACACAAGGCCCCGGTGGGCCCAGGAACAGACACCGAGGGCACCAGTGATCCGGAGGGCGAGGGGAGCACCACGACGGGGACCGCTGGTGAGAGCAGCGACAGCGACACGTCCTCGGATGGGAGCTCCCTAGCGGTGGCGGCAACATTCGGGCCCCCCGCCTCTACAGGTACAGCCGCCACCCAGCGCACCAGCACCGCCCTCCCAGCAGCCCCTCAGCCTACGCTCCGTGCCCGCTCACCCAGGAAGGCTCACGTCTCCTTCGCCCCAGGCACCTCAGCCCCTGCCCCTGTTGCCCCTGCTGCCCTCAGTGCGGAGCTCATTGACCTGGTGAGGACGCTCATTGTTGGGCAGACTACCCTTTTGAATGCCATCCAGGGTGTGCAAAGGGAGGTGCAACAGAGCAATGCGTACCTGGAGGGCATTCATTCGGGTCAGGCTGCCCATCAACGAGCGTTCACTGCTCTGGCCTCAGCACTGACGGCAGCCATTGTCCCTGTTTCCAGCCTCCCTCTTCTTACTGCCTCCAGCCTGTCTCTGTCTCCTGTTCGTCAGCCTATCCCATCCACACCATCAGACCAGCCTGCACACACCTCAACACCCAAGAGCAGCTCATCCAGACACAAGCACCACAGATCCCACAAACACTCACCCAAGCAACACCCAGATGCAGACATTCCAGCAGTCACAACCACCTCTGTGTCCCCCTCCTCCTCGTCTCCCTCCTCCCTCCCTGTGACGTCTACACTCACACCTGCATGCACCCCAACATCAGCCAGTGCTTCCATCACCACCTCACCCTCCAGTACAGTCCTCACTCGTGCAGTCACCACCCCCACTGCCATTTACACATCCCCTGTGTCCTCTCCCACTGTGTCTGTCACCCCCTCTTCCAAGACACACAAACGCAGGCAGACACCCACCCAACAGCCATCCACCTCACGTCAGCCTACAGCACCAGCACCTTCTCCCAATGACAGCACACCTGACTCTCCTACAACCACATCCTCTTCCTCCACTCCCATCACCACTTCTCCTACCCTTTACCTTGGACCTAAAAAGCTTTTCCTGGCTAATCTTGACCTCTTTCCCTCCGATGAGCTCCCCCCTCCATCTGCAAAGAGTCCCAAGAGCACCGCAGCCACCACCAGCCCAGCTTCGAGTGTCACTGTTGTGCATGGGTTCTGGAGTCCACCCTTTGCCAGCAGTGACAAATCGATCAGCAGCAAGGACACGTCCAGCCCCCCCCGGCAAGAGGACCCGCAAAAACAAGGGCCGCCGTGCGAGGACTGACAGGGCTGCCCCCAAGGAGCAATGTGCAGCCACTTCACCAGCCACACCATCTAGGGGAGGCAAGGGCCCGAGAGCCCCATCAAAGGAGCGGAAGGGCAGCAGGAGCGCGGAGAAGGTGGACCCCACATGTCACATCCCAGCTGGGAAGGAGGACACTAAAGAGGCCAGGAGTCCGTCCCCGAAGGGTCCAGAAACGTCACGGTCCGAGGGCGACTGAGCAGGGAGTCCAGGCCAGGTCTGGCTCCCTTGACCTGCTGGATGAGCACCGCTGAACAGGGCCCGGCGTGGAGAAGAGCACCGCTGAACAGGGCCCGCCGTGGAGAAGAGCACCGCTGAACAGGGCCCGCCGTGCAGAAGAGCACCGCTGAACAGGGCCCGCCGTGCAGAAGAGCACCGCTGAAGAGGGCCTGCCGTGTAGAAGAGCACCGCTGAACAGGGCCCGCCGTGAAGATAGGCACCGCTGAACAGGGCCCGCCGTGCAGAAGAGCACTGCTGAACAGGGCCCCGCCGTGAAGATAGGCACCGCTGAAGAGGGCCCGCCGTGCAGAAGAGCACCGCTGAACAGGGCCCGCTGTGGAGAAGAGCACCGCTGAACAGGGCCCGCCGTGCAGAAGAGCACCGCTGAAGAGGGCCCCGCCGTGAAGATAGGCACCGCTGAACAGGGCCCGCCGTGCAGAAGAGCACCGCTGAACAGGGCCCCGCCGTGCAGAAGAGCACCGCTGAAGAGGGCCCGCCGTGCAGAAGAGCACCGCTGAACAGGGCCCGCCGTGGAGAAGAGCACCGCAGAACAGGGCCCCGCCGTGAAGATAGGCACCGCTGAAGAGGGCCCGCCGTGCAGAAGAGCACCGCTGAACAGGGCCCCGCCATCTCAAGGACCGCTCCGCTGGGCCCTTTTTCTCAAGCACCGCTCAGCTGGGCACCGCCGTCTCAAGCACCGCTCCTCTGGGCCCTTCTTCTCAAGCACCGCTCCGCTGGGCCCTTCATCTCAAGCACCGCTCCGCTGGGCCCTTCTTCTCAAGCACCGCTCCGCTGGGCCCTTCATCTCAAGCACCGCTCCGCTGGGCCCTTCTTCTCAAGCACCGCTCCGCTGGGCCCTTCTTCTCAAGCACCGCTCAGCTGGGCACCGCAGTCTCAAGCACCGCTCCGCTGAGCACCGCCGTCTCAAGCACCGCTCCGCTGGGCCCTTCTTCTCAAGCACCGCTCCGCTGGGCCCTTCATCTCAAGCACCGCTCCGCTGGGCACCGCCGTCTCAAGCACCGCTCCGCTGGGCACCGCCGTCTCAAGCACCGCTCCGCTGGGCACCGCCGTCTCAAGCACAGCTCCGCTGGGCCCTTCATCTCAAGCACCGCTCCGCTGGGCCCTTCTTCTCAAGCACCGCTCCGCTGGGCCCTTCATCTCAAGCACCGCTCCGCTGGGCCCTTCTTCTCAAGCACCGCTCCGCTGGGCCCTTCATCTCAAGCACCGCTCCGCTGGGCCCTTCATCTCAAGCACCGCTCCGCTGGGCCCTTCATCTCAAGCACCGCTCCGCTGGGCCCTTCATCTCAAGCACCGCTCCGCTGGGCACCGCCGTCTCAAGCACCGCTCCGCTGGGCCCTTCTTCTCAAGCACCGCTCCACTGGGCCCTTCATCTCAAGCACCGCTCCGCTGTGCACCGCCGTCTCAAGCACCGCTCCGCTGGGCCCTTCATCTCAAGCACCGCTCCGCTGGGCACCACCGTCTCAAGCACCGCTCCGCTGGGCACCGCCGTCTCAAGCACCGCTCCGCTGGGCCCTTCATCTCAAGCACCGCTCCGCTGGGCACCGCCGTCTCAAGCACCGCTCCGCTGGGCCCTTCATCTCAAGCACCGCTCCGCTGGGCCCTTCTTCTCAAGCACCGCTCCGCTGGGCCCTTCATCTCAAGCACCACTCCGCTGGGCCCTTCATCTCAAGCACCGCTCCGCTGGGCCCTTCATCTCAAGCACTGCTCCGCTGGGCCTTTCTTCTCAAGCACCGCTCCGCTGGGCACCGCCGTCTCAAGCACTGCTCCGCTGGGCACCGCCGTCTCAAGCACTGCTCCGCTGGGCCCTTCATCTCAAGCACCGCTCCGCTGGGCACCGCCGTCTCAAGCACCGCTCCGCTGGGCCCTTCTTCTCAAGCACCGCTCCGCTGGGCCCTTCATCTCAAGCACCGCTCCGCTGGGCCCTTCTTCTCAAGCACCGCTCAGCTGGGCACCGCCGTCTCAAGCACCGCTCCGCTGGGCACCGCCGTCTCAAGCACCGCTCCGCTGGGCCCTTCTTCTCAAGCACCGCTCCGCTGGGCTCTTCATCTCAAGCACCGCTCCGCTGGGCACCGCCGTCTCAAGCACCGCTCCGCTGGGCCCTTCTTCTCAAGCACCGCTCCGCTGGGCCCTTCATCTCAAGCACCGCTCCGCTGGGCCCTTCATCTCAAGCACCGCTCCGCTGGGCACCGCCGTCTCAAGCACCGCTCCGCTGGGCCCTTCTTCTCAAGCACCGCTCCGCTGGGCCCTTCATCTCAAGCACCGCTCCGCTGGGCCCTTCATCTCAAGCACCGCTCCGCTGGGCCCTTCATCACAAGCACCGCTCCGCTGGGCACCGCCGTCTCAAGCACTGTTTATGGTTCACTGTGCCCACCATGCCTCCTCCTTGACCAGTGGAGACTGTCATCCACCTGATGGACTGTGGCTTTGCACTCCCCAGGATGGTACAGTGGGCAGCCCACCCACTGTAGAGACATTGAGAGACTGTGGCTTGGCACTCCCCAGGATGGTACAGTGGGCAGCCCACCCACTGTAGAGACATTGAGAGACTGTGGCTTTGCACTCCCCAGGATGGTACAGTGGGCAGCCCACCCACTGTAGAGACATTGAGAGACTGTGGCTTTGCACTCCCCAGGATGGTACAGTGGGCATGGTGGCTCCTCGTGGATCTGGCGTCGTGGACTCATGTGGCTGTGGTGCCCCCCCCTTCCCTTCCCTCTGAGGTGCCTGTAGTTTTTACATCTGATGCCCCTGCAGTGTTCTCTCCAAAGGACTCAGGCCTCCTGTGTGGGCTTTGCCCTTGTTTCTCAAAACTTTGGCCCACGGACATGATGAATTTGTAGGATGTGCAGGACTTGTTACTTCAGTTATACACTGATGTGTATATCATTTGTTTTCCTGTAAATATCTTTCATGGTTGTACGATAATTTTCAGGCGCTTTTTGGTACATAAATATTTATTCCAAATTTGATTATGTCATAGCATTTTTCTGGGGTGTTTGGGTGGTGTCACTGTGACTTGTTGCTCTGCATTGGTGTGTACATATATGGGAGGGGGTGGGTCGCATATGTGTGTGGCCGTAACCTTTCGTCCTCCCCCTCCCGTGTGTCGTAGGTGCAGTACTCACCTTTGTCGTCTGCGCCGGACTTCGTACTCGTGGTAGATGAGAAGGTAGACGAGAGCAGGTAGGATGTTTAATTCGGGTTCCATGCTGTCCTCCGTACTCGTGGAGTGTGTTTTGGTGAGCGTTTTCCCGTTCGTAGTCTGTTTCCGCCGTGTTTTTATCGGCGGTGCTCCCGCCCCGGAAAAGGTGGCGGATTGGTGAGTTGTGATAGTGTGGGCGGTACATTGTCTGCCGCCTGTCTGTTGGCGGTGACCGCCGCGCTGTTTGTTTGTACCGCCGTGGCGGTCGGAGTGTTAAAGTGGCTGTCTGTGTTGGCGGTTCCCGCCAGGGTCAGAATTCCATTTTTTTGACCGCCAGCCTGTTGGCAGGTTGGCCGCCGCTTTAACACCGACCGCCAGGGTTAGAATCACCCCCATAATGGTTGGATAATGGTAATCTCATAGCTCACTTAATGCAAACGGTAGGGGCTATCACAGGTAAATCTCTAGTTTTCACCAATGAGGAAACAGCTCTGGCTCTGAAACAGTTGAAAGCAGAAAAATCACCAGGGCAGATGGCATTCCTTGCGATATTCCTTTCCCAACGTGAGATCTGGATCCCCTACCTGAATGTCTTGGGAATATCTATTGTTAGCAACGAGGTGATCTCCTCCTCATGGAAGGGAGCTATTATAGTCCTCATTTAAAAAACAGTGTTGGACAAATATCCTATCAAACTACAGACCAATTAGTCTGATAGACAACAGCCAAAACATCTTTTGTAGGCAAGTCCTGATAAGATTACAAGCTTGGATGTTAGATAACAATATACTTTCAGACTGTCAAGCTGGCTCTAGGCCAAGGGTCAGCACTGTTGAGCAAGTCATTTACTTTACAATGATATGTGGGAAATACAAACCACTAGGCGGTACCATCTTTATGTCCCTTTCATTGACCTAAGGGCAGACTTTGATTTGGTACCTGGGTAAAGCCTTTGGAGAGTATTTGGTTCTTATGGTATTCCCGTAGACCTTTTGAAAATTCTGTGGCTACGACGATTTGGCACATATGCCCATTTTAGCTGGAACAATGGAGGGGATCTGTCACGCACTAACCTGTTCGTCCCACGGAGACACAATGTTGACCAAGCTGCTTGTTCCCAATTCCACCTAAACGTTGTGTGCCTCTCATTTAAATACATATGATTGGCACTGCAATGAACCGGGGCAAAGGGGATAGATGAGAGAAGGAGAGAGACGCTGGAGTGGCAGGGCTGGATCCAGACGCCAAGTGATGGTTCTTGAAGAGCCGGTCTTTCCTATGATAAATTACACATTAGTCAAATAACTAATATCTCATAACCCATGTATACTCTACTGTTAAAATATGATGTGCAAGCTGTTGGGGTTCCCTTTCCCGCTTTTGATGGCTCTACCTCTCTCTAGGAATTTTCAGAAACGATGTGAATTACCTGTAATTAAATAAGGGTCTTGAACCTTCTATATGGTCTATAACTACTCCCACTGTGATCTCAGATTAGTCCCTAATCACCTCTATTAAGCCTACCTAGATGTTCCTTGACATTCAGTGGATATCTTGAGTGTTTCACCTTGATGAGATTTCCCAAGATGCTGACTCACTCTACTCATAGACATTTACATAGGCAACAATAATAAGAACAACATCTCAGGGAATTAGATTCTTTAGATATTCATGGGTTAATCATTTTACTGTGCTAATGTTGCAAGGAACTCAATTCAGTGATTAAATCACACTGAAAATATGGGGTTAATTTCAAGGATTACTGTTCACGTTCTATTCCCATTTCAACACAGGGCCAGTTTTAAGTGAAAATGACAGTGCGCGTCAAAAAATTTGGCAGTGTTGCGCACTGTCATTTTCAAAACTCAGGGATGTGCTGTATATACAATAATACGGCGCACCCCTGTCTTTCCCCCCTGCGACAGCACAAAATTTGCTGCTGTGCACTAACGCAACCACCATTGCACCTTAGTGCAAGGATGGTTGCTTTTAGGGAGAGATTGTTTTTGTGCAGGAAGGAACACCTTTCTCCACAAATACAATCTTCAATGCAAATTGCTCCTTCTGTATGTGCTTCAGAATGCAGCACACATAGAGGGAGCAAGAAATTAGGAGAAATGAAAGCATTCCTCCTCGTTGTGCCACTCTAACACCACCCGAGGAGTTGCGTTAGATTTTGGCACTGCCTCAGGTTTATGAAAACTCATAAATCTGGGGTAGTATCAAAATGCAATGGCTGTTGCTGTGGCACACTGATAGCAACACCCATTGCATGCCCCTTCCACGCAAAGGGCTGTATTTACAGGATGGCACTAAGCTACAAAAAGTGACTTAACGCCACCTTGTAAATATGGTGCAGTTCATAGCGCCAATGGAGCATTACTAAAAGTGACGCTCCGGTGAGGGTGGGGGTCTCTTAAATATGCCCCTCAAGGTTAATACATGCATTCAACTTCATAAATGATCAGCTTATCACTGTTACATCACAGCGTAATTTTGAGCCTGGCAAAGATAAGCTTCAAACACATACGTGGTCATTACAACCCTGGCGGTCGGTGTTAAAGCGGCGGTAAGACCGCCAACAGGCTGGCGGTAAACAATTTTGAATCACGACCGTGGCAGAAACCGCCAACAAAGACAGCCACTTTAACACTCCGACCGCCACGGCGGTACAAACAAACAGCTTGGCGGTCACCACCAACAGACAGGCGGAGGACAATGTACCGCCCACACTATTATGACAGGCCAATCTGACACCTTTTCCGGGGCGGATTCACCGCGGATAAAAACACGGCGGAAACAGGAATCCCGAAGGAAAAACGTTCACCTCTACACACTCCACGAGGAACGAGGACGCCATGGAACCAGAGCCTCACATTTTCCCAGCCTTCATCTTCTTGCTCCTCTACCAGGAGCACAAACGCCGGCGGCGAAGACCACGGTGAATACTGCACCTACGACACAGGGGAGGGGGGAGGGAAAAAAACAGGGATACACACACGCAACACGCAAAACCTGCACCCTCACCCACTACAACACACACACTAATACAGCATGAAACATTACAGTTACACCCCCCAAAACCCACGGAAGAATGCAAAGACAACAGAAAATGAGTGTAACCATTGTAATATATTAAAAGCAAGTAGGCAGAAATAGATATATACACCATGTACATAATATATACCAACCAAAGTAGTCTGGGTAGTGTTCTAAGAAAGTCCGTGGAACACTGGGACCACACGGTATGGGTGAGGCCCACACAAGATCCCCGACCATGACGGAGAGAATATTGCAGGGGCATCAGACAGCAACTAAACAGGCACCTCAGGGGGAGGGAAAGGGGGGCACCTCAGCCGCTTGAGTGCACGACAACAAATCCACGAGGGGGCCACATGCCCACTGTTCCATCCTGGGGAGTGCAAAGCCACAGTCTCTCAAGTCCCTACAGTGGGTAGGCTGCCCACCGCAATATCTTGGGGAGTGCAAAGCCACAGTGTCTCAAGTCGCTACAGTGGGTGGTTTGCCCACTGTTACATCCTGGGGAGTGCAAAGCCACAGTCTCTCAATTCTCTACAGTTGGTGGTTTGCCCACTGTTACATCCTGGGGAGTGCAAAGCCACAGTCTCTCAAGTGGATGCCTTCTCCACTGGTTCTGGAGGGGGCTTTGTGCCCAGAGTGCTTCATCATGCTAAGGACAGAGGGAGTGGATGTATCTCTCCACTGGTTCTGGAGGGGGCTTTGTGCTCAGAGTGCTTCATCCTGCTAAGGACAGAGGGAGTGGATGCCGTTCTCCAATGGTTCTGTAGGGGGCTTTGTGCCCAGAGTACTTCATCCTCCTAAGGACAGAGGGAGTGGATGGATCTCTCCACTGGTTCTGGAGGGGGCTTTGTGCCCAGAGTGCTTCATCCTGCTAGGGACAGAGGGAGTGGATGGATCTCTCCACTGGTTCTGGAGGGGGCTTTGTTCCCCGAGTGCTTCATCCTGCTAAGGACAGAGGGAGTGGATGCTGTTCTCCACTGGTTCTGGAGGGGGCTTTGTGCCCAGAGTGCTTCATCCTGCTAAGGACAGAGGGAGTGGATGGATCTCTCCACTGGTTGGACTCTAGGCAAATCCTCCACCTGAGGGAACACGATGTAGCTCCACATGTGTTTCAGCAGGGCACACAACACTCTGGACAACACGTTGGAAAACATTGTCTGGGACATCCCTGATGCTATGGCCACTGTTGTTTGAAATGACCCACTTGCTGGGAAATGGAGCACTGACAGCACCTGCACTTGAAGGGGGATTCCTGTGGGATGGCGGATTGCTGACATCAGGTCTGGCTCCAACTGGGTACACAGTTCCTGGATTGTGGCATGGTCCAGCCTGCATGTGATTATCACATGTTTTTCCTCCATTGTCAACAGGTCCACCAACGGTCGGTACACCGGAGGATGTCGCCATATCCTCACATGTCCCAGCGGACGGTGCCTATGAAGGACAACAGCGAGCACAGAGTCAAACAACTCAGAGGTACGTACCCACAGTTTACACAGAACACCAATCATACACAAAAGGTGGCCTGTATGTGTGTTGAGTCTAGGCCTAGGTATGTGTGACGCAGTTGGAAATGAAGCCATGTGGGCCCCTGAAATAGCGGCTGCCTGACCTCTAAAGTGGGACAATGGGATGTGAGGTAACTGCTCTGGCATTGTACACCGTTGGGGTAGGCGGTCGAAGAAGCGCAATGCTGCTTTGGTTAACATTGGACCCTATGGGTCCCAGGAGCCAATGACGATGTGCACCGGCGGTGACAGTATGCACTGCCGCTTACGTGACCGCCATTTTCTATCTGTTCAATCACTCGATACCTGATCTTCGACAGGAGGGGACCTACACTGCAAGTGCTGATGTGACCTTGGTCTGTAAGAGACAATGGCTCGAGTGTCTGGGGAAAGGGTCCATGCCTTCACATCGGAGGAGTTGGAGAAACTCGTGGATGGGGTCCTCCCCCAGTACACACTACTCTACGGTCCTCCAGACAAACAGGTAAATACACTGTGAGCATGCTGTATGGGCTATGAGTGTGTGGAGTGGGGTGAATGAAAGATGGGGAGATTGAGGCGTGCATGAAACGACGGTGAGTGCATGTGCATCATTGCAAGGGTAGGAATGGGGGCCAATCACTTTGACGGTGCAGTTGGTAATAACTACTCTTTTTCCCCTGTACATTTCATGTAGGTCAGTGCCCACCAGAAAAAATATATTTGGCGTGCCATCGCCAAGGACGTATGGACCCTGGGGGTCTACCACAGATGGAGCACCCACTGCCGGAAAAGATGGGAGGACATTCGCTGCTGGAGCAAGAGGACGGCGGAGGCTCAGCTGGGGATGGCCTCCCAATGTGGGAGGGGTGTCCGTCGCACCATGACCCCCCTGATGTTCAGGATCCTGGCGGTGGCGTACCTGGAGTTGGATGGGCGCTTGAGGGCATCACAGCAGACACAAGGGGGTGAGTACACTTGCATTCGGCTGACTTTGCACGCAATGGAGTTGTCTGGGTGGGGGAGGTGGTCTGTGGGTTTCCCTAGGCCAGGGCGAGTTCCGTAGGCAAGGCCCCTCCATAAGGCAGGCCATGTGGCACCCCAGCCCACCTCTGTAGAGTGCCAAGTACACCTAGTCATGCCCCTGTGTCATCTATGTGTGCAGATGTCACCCATAGCCTTGTAGGCCATTTCCCAGGAATTGGACAGTGGTGCCCAAGAGCATGGCGTAGTGCAGAGGGCTTCTGTGTCTGTCGTATCCGCCAAAGGTAGCGGTAATGCATGCACTCAACATGTCTCTCTTCTGTCTTCCCCCCCTTTTTGTGGTCTCCCTGTTCTTGTGTGCATTAGCATCATCAGGCGGAGGAGCAGTGGCACCGGAGCAGGAGGGAGCTGCATCTCCCATGGCCATGGAGGGCGACACTACGGATTCTGAATTCACCAGTGGGAGGAAGGGCGAGGGGAGCTCCACGGCGGGGACAGGAGCTGAGACCAGCGACACGGACTCGTCCTCTGATGGGAGCTCCCTTGTGGTGGCGGCAACATCTGTGCCCCCGCATCTACAGGTACAGCCGCCACCCCACCTACCAGCACCGCCCTCCCAGCAGCCCCTCAGGCTTTGCCCCGTGCCCGCTCACCCAGGAGGGTTGGCATCACCTTCACCCCAGGCACTTCAGGCCCTGCCCCAGTCACCTCTGCTGCCCTCAGTGAGGAGGCCATTGACCTCCTCAGGTCCCTCACTGTTGGGAGTCTACCATTTTGAATGCCATCCAGGGTGTAGAGAGGCAGTTGCAACAAAATAATGCATTCCTGGAGGGCATTCATTCTGGTCAGGCGGCCCTTCACCGAGCTTTTCAGACTCTGGCCTCAGCACTGATGGCAGCCATTGTCCCCGTCTCTAGCCTCCCCCTCCAACTTCCTCCACCCAGACCCAATCCCCTCTACCTCAGCCCATCCCAAGCAGACCTACAGACCAACATGCACACAACTCAACACCCAAGGGTAGTTCAGGCAAACATAAGCACCACACATCCCACAGGCATTAACGCAAGCATCACACACATGCAGAAACACCAACATCCACTGCCTCCACTGTGTCCCCCTCCTGCTTGTCTCCCTCCTCCCTCCCAGTGACGTCTACACTCACACCTGCATGCACTACCTCTACAGCTACTATGTACCTCTCCAGCACACCCACCACCACACCTCGCTCACGTGCAGTCACCACCCCCACTACCATTCACACGTCCCCGTGTCCTCTCCCAGTGTGTCTGTGACGCCCCCTCCCAAGATACACAAACGCAGGCACACACCCACCCAACAGCCATCCACCTCACAACAGCCTCCAGCGCATGCACCTTCACCCAAAGTCACCAAACGTACACCTCCCAAAACCAACAACTCTTCCTCCACTCCCAAACCCCCTCCAGCTACCCGTCCCAGTGTGTCCAAAAACTTTTCCTGTCCACCCTTGACCTCTTTCCCACACCTCCCCATCCCCGTCCATTGTATAGGTCCAGAACTAGCACCTCATCCACAACATCTCCGGGACCAGTGGTGCCTGCAGTCACCGGAATCTGTAGTGCACCGGCCACCAGGGCAGCCAGTGTGTCACAGAGCCACAGCACCGACAGTCCCCCACCTGTGAAGCATCAGAAGTTAGCCAGTGCCCGGCAGGAGAGGGGGAATACTCCAGCCACCAAAGCCGCTCCCAGGGGTCCCAGTGGGAGTGTGGAGTCAGCTGTGACAGCTTCCAAGGTGGGGAAGAGCCACAAGAAACCCGGCAAGTCTGGGAAGAGTAGCACGGCGGAGAAGACCGCAAGAAAAAGCCCAGTTGGGCCATGAAGGACCGCCAGCAAAAGCCCCGTTGGGCCATGAAGGACCGCCAGCAAAAGCCCCGTTGGGCCATGAAGGACCGCCAGCAGCTGAGACCCTGCAATGGAGACCGTCATCTCAAGCACCGCTGACCAGGGCACCGCCGTCTCAAGCGCCGCTGCACAGTGCACTGCTGTCTCAAGCACCACTGAACAGGGCACCGCCGTCTCAAGCACCGCTGACCAGGGCACCGCAGTCTCAAGCGCCGCTGCACGGGGCACCGCCGTCTCAAGCACCGCTGCACAGGGCACTGCCGTCTAAAGCACCGCTGAACAGGGCACTGCCGTCTCAAGCACCGCTGCATGGGGCACCGCCGTCTCAATCACCGCTGCACAGGGCAGCGCCGTCTCAAGCACCGCTGAACAGGGCACCGCCGTCTCAAGCACCGCTGAGCAACGCGGCGGTGTGTTGGCGGTCTTCTGCACGGTGGTAAGCGGCTTTTACCGCCAATGTTGTAATGAGGGCCATACTGTTCCACATCACCAGCAATAATTCGAAATAATTCAAATGCCACTTTGAACTCAGTGACAAAAATTGTATTCACAGTACATCATATCGCTAACAACAATAGTAATGGCACATTAAACTCAGCGATAATAAACATATTCACAGTTTATCGTTTTCATAATAATTGTTCAATAGAAACACCTTTCTGGGATATAATGCAAGCAACTACAATAAGCGTTACAGCATGACAAGCAACAAACATCCCAATGAACTTAAAACCCAAAGATGTTCCCTTTTAGGTGCATTGCATCCTGGAACATTCGCTTATCAGCAAGTGTCAAGATTTAGCAATAAATGTTCTTAATTTGCACCAGCGCGTTACCGCCTTTTCAAGGGTTATTCCCTCGGTCTCTTCTTCTTCCAGAAACAGCCTCCAAGCTGCTGGACAGCATTCACTTGGGCTGAGTGTGGTTTAACTATCTGCTGCATCCAGCCACACCCAGTCTGAGTCATAGGGAGCCACCCCCAGTCTGATTCATAGGGATGCTGGAGGCTTGTTCAACACGTGTTCCCAAACAAGCATTGGTCTCTAACAAGCATTAGTTCCAACAATCTTTGGTGCCTGCAAGCAAACATAGGTTTCTGCAAACAAGCATTGGTCCCTGCAAAGGTAAATGATCAACTCAGAAGTTTTTTATTGGGGCATATCCGGGTTTGCAGGCCCGACAGGATCTTACTTGTAGGATTCTAATCACATGTGGGGTACAAAAAGGCTGTGTATCCGCCTCCAAGCTCCTTAGCCTGTATATTAATGGTGCTGTGGATTGGCTTGCCCAGTGCAGACATGATGCTCCCAAATCTTCAGCCGGCAGTACACCTTTACTCATGTTTGCAGACAATACACTCCTTATCTCTAGACCACATTCAAGTCTCGAAACACTTCTAGATTTCCAAATGTTGCCTTGTTAGAGCATGATCTTGAACTCATATCAGAGGTAGGATGTGGTTGAAAGGAGTGCCATTGAAGCAAGTCAAATACTCTGACTACCTGAGCATTAGACTTACTGCAAATTTGTTGTGGGCACTCCAGTTTGGGAACAGCAGGGTAGTTCCTCTACAAAGATCCTCTGTAATAAGTAGGAAACATAAAGGTTCCTCCAGTTGTGCTGTTTTCACCTGCCCTTGAGGTTTACAAGATGACTGCTATAGCGGGAACCATATATGGTCTGAGCTCTGGAGATGTATTGATGTGTCTTTTCTCCATCTTGTTGAAAACACATTTTGAGGTAAATGGTCACCCTTACCCAGAGCACTTCTCTTAATCTCCTTCATATGGATCTCCCCCTATAAAGAATAGTTCACGTTTTTCACCTAAAGTTTTTATCCTACTGGGTGTGGCTGTGGTCTACAGAGAACCTAGGCCCGTATGGGAAAACATTGATTGAGTTTATTGACAAATATGTGCACATTCCTTGGTTGAGTAAAATTAAACTCCTGCATAAAGAAACTGGAATTTCAGCAGTGTGGGAAACACCTAGGGACTTAATGAAAAGTATTCTCCCTATAGTGGAATAGGTATATAGAAATCACAAGATATGACAAACCTGGAATAAGCAAAAAGGGGGCAGTCTCAGTAAAATGTTTATAACACATAAATGCTACTATGTGTTTGAATTGTTCTTGGATTGGATTAGCCCCACTAAGGTGAGAAAATTGTATATGAAGCTTAGATTTGACATTGTGTCGTTGGCCTCTCACACAAGTAAATGAACAAGCAGTGTTCTGCATCATCAAACTGCCCTTTCCGTCTGTCTATTACAGAATCTGAAGACCATGTCTTGTTCTTATGTCTAACCTGTGTCAAAACACAGAGGAGGTGGATCATCCCTGTCTGAAAGTCATTAAGCATACATCAACTGGGGCTAGCAAGTAGAATTTTTAAATATGAGACCACAGAATACATTGTGTTTGCTGCTTCAAGTTATGGTTGTTGAGTTATCCCTTTTGTTTCTGCATAAATTGTTATTATCTTTGCCCCAGAGCCGATATTGATAAGACCATCGGGCTCACTTATTCTTATGTGACACAGAGAGCTTTCCCTGGTTACAGGAGAACATGTGATAGGATCAGGCTAAGGTATTTTTAACAAAGTCATCACCTTTTTTGCACTTTGTCAGTTTTTCTTTGATCCAGTTAAAAATGATGTCTCTTTGATATTGTGGCGCTGATAAGTTAATGCAACTTTGTTTTGTCTTGAGCATTGTGTTTTGGCGATGACTGAATGTGTTATACAAAGGCATTGCTAATTCTCACAAATTGTAATTTGATACCAATGTAAGTTGGCTATTTTGATGCCAATTTCATGGAGTTTGAATTAACAATTCCTTTTTCTTCTAGGTTATACCCTTCATTTGCTTTGTTGTTTGTGTTTGTGAAATGCTCATGTTGATGTAAATGTATAAAACGCTGAGCTCATAGTAACAACAGTAGAACTTAAGACTTCATAAAACCAGAAAAGCTAGCCCATTAGAACTTAAGATTCCCTAAAACTAGAAAAGCTAGTTGTTTAAACTTAATATTCCCTACAACCAGAGAAGCTAGAACTGTATCCAACCCCTTAAAAGCTGCCCACACGTATCATCAAATCACCCCTAAAGCACATGCAGACCAGGTTCCAAACAAAGGCTAAAAAGCTTAACAAGTTTAATCACAAATTTCACACACACACCAAGGCACACACGTATCCCTGGCCCAAAGAGGGAACCTTTGACACTAGCATATTCAAACAAATGAGGACACACATACAGACCAAATATGTAGGGCAAAAGAAAAATAAGAGAGAAGCGCTATTGTAATTATGGGCCGTCTTCGAGGAGGACCCAGACCGATAACCCTATCTGGCACTCAACAAGCAAGGCGTCCGCACTTCCCCACCATATGTAGGAATTGAGGTGCTGTCCCTAATGTCGGCTATGCCCGCTTTGGGTTGTACCAATCCACTGGTCGAGGGAGCCAAAGGGGCCCCTACCGAACAATGAACTGTTAGGTCTAGGCATGACAAACTAAGAGGTCAGCAGGCTCAAGCAATCCCTGTGCCACCCCAGTCCTGCACTAGAGCTCCCCGAAATTTGACCCTCCATCCATCACATTCACCACATCGAACCTCAGTGGCACGGAGAACACGCACACCCACTGGTTCTGGTGAACACACTTGAATGACAGGGAGATTCAAAGTGGTTCTGGACAGTGAGACAACTAGTGGGAAAGAGGAAAGGGGTATCAATCCTCCGGGATCTGATGATGAGGGGAAGCTGAAGGGTTCGCTCAGGTAGCCGTAGGAAAAACAGAAAGCGAGTTTGACGGCAAGCCCGGACCAAAAAGAACAGTGCACAGCTCAATGCAAAGGAGGCAACCTAGGTAGGATTTAGAGAAAAGGCATCAACTAAGGAGGAAGAGAGAGTGAGCTCGCACCTAGGAAGCATGAAGAGAAAATAGAGTGGTGCGCCTTTGACTTGAGGAGAGCAGGCATAGGGACAGAGCACCGACTGAAGAAGAGTTTGAGACAGAACTAGAGGAGAGGCTTTCGGCTGGGGTTTGAGCCTAACCAGACCATCAACATAGAAGAGTGGCTGGCCAGGAAATAAGCTACAAAGGTAGCCTCATGCAACTTCAACTTAGACGCATGAGAACCAAGATGACACCTTTGCATGCTCATGAGGGGAGTATCAACGAATAAGTCAGCTGCTCCTCCCAAACACGGAGGACAGACAAACTAACCACAAGAGAGACAGGGGCCCAAGAGAAAGCATTAACTTTGCGTGACCATTTTGTCACCTGCTAGCTTTCTATGTCCAAAGGAAGTGACAGGTATGAAGGACCCTGGCCAGATAAAGGATCCTTCGAATTAGAGGACATAGCTGTTGCAGAAGACAACATCTGGCACGAAGGGGGAGACCCCAAGTTGAACTTCCCCTACATGCAGGATTGTCTAAGAAGATAGTTTTGCTATGTCAGGGAAAGACCAGTGGAGCTAGCACAGCCAAAATGTACCCACTACTGCAGAAGGGCATGTCAAGGACCATCTATGTGCCATGGGCTCAGATGGATAAAGAAATCTAAGTTACCACCATTTTTGGAAGGGGTGAGGAAATGGATCTGATGCTTTGAGAAGAACATCACAGGAATAAACCTAGTGATAGGTGATGAGAAAAGTCTGCTAGGTAGCCTTATCAGGGGATTGACTAACACGGTGTTTGCCCAAGCTCACATCCCAACAATCACGCTGACTAACACCAAGCATGACGGGCCACATTCAATTCATGCAGGCACCAAATATGGATGACCTAAGGAAATGTTCCCTGACTGCCCAGATGTAGGAGGGTTAATGGCAGAATCCATGAAACCGAGGGGAGACTATAACTGATTTTCTGTATAAGATGAGAGAAAAATGGGAACAAGAGACAGGACAGCCATGGACCCCCGGGCATATTCTTTTACAATATTCTTAAAAAGGGGCTGACAACTGAAATATAAAGCTGATTGATTAGTTTAGTGGAACTAGACCCTGACGAGAAACACAAACTCACATATTACTCTATCAGAAAAAGAAATAAGAAAAGGACAGGGAAGCAAGCCCAGAGACACACCACCAAGTTGGTCCAACACAAATTTAATAAAACCACCCTCAAGGGGGCTGCTTTGGCTGCTAGCGTGCAAAGTGCATCAGTTCAGAAGGGAGCTCCACTGCAAAAGCCCAGAGGGTTTCAACATGGCTACAATGGCAGAAACCAGGTTGGTTGGCAGCCAGACCTTTTAGAAGGTTACTATTTCCACAGAGTGTGTCACATAGCTGACAGATACCTGCTAAAGGAATATCAAGAAGAGAGGTCGATGAGCCGGGGCCAGGTCCTGCAAAATTTCCATCCACAAAACCAGGACCAGGGCAACCTGAATGCACCCTACACTCCGCTGCAGGGAAGTCGGTCCACTGCTGCACCACCGCAAAAGGGTTAGATAATTGGGCAAACACACATGATCAACAACCACAAACAGAGAACCCAGCCTAACAAGGACTGGGGCCACAACCACGGCAGGGAGGGGCAACTGTTTTGGGAAGCAATGCCTTCACCCATCTACAGAACCCTAATGTGCTGTAAAACTTTATACTCCAAATGCAAAGCATCCATATCACACACGCAACTTAAAATTCAAACTCAAATGGACAAAACGAGACAGCATTAGGGATTCAAGCCTTCACTGGCATTAAGGAAATTGAGGCCTGCTGTATGTGTTCTGTCGATCAGTTAGCCAAGTCCACCATTCAGGGTGCCGGCAGGAGCACAAGCCTCACTCTGCTGCTGATTTCCCAAGGCAGGATTTGCTGGCCACACTCCAGGGGAAGGACAGTCTGACGATGGGGACAGGATGGCTTCTGACCAGTGCTTAAAAGCAAACACCACAGGTTCTTTCTCCCACAAGTCAATTGGGTTCCAATCACCCAAGCCAGAAGGTCCCCATTCTCGGGCACCCAGCCGCAACCAACATTTTCTTATGTCATGTAGTCCCAACAGTACTTTTGCCCGCAGAAAGTTAACAGCCTCCAGCCAAAACAGTTCCAAAACAAAGCTGTCCTCCAGTATCGAGAAGTTTTCCGTATGTTTGGGTACCCCATAACCTCAACAGCACACACAAAAAATCGGACAGATTGCAAAGCACCGCATGGCATCAAGCCAGTAGAGGGAGTTCACCAAAGCAACCAGCTGTCACGGTCCATTATCGGCATTTGGGCAAAAATTGACAAGTTTTTGACCTTTCATCGGACTCTCCATGTGCAATATCTTCGCCTCTCCTCCTCTCTCTCAAATTCTTCCAAGTATCAGCCGGGAGCTGCATGACCAAATATCCTGGGAAAGATGTGGTCCAAGGGAGAGAGGGATGCTGGGGAGAAAGTTAGTCCAAAAAGATCCATCACAGTTCCAAGGAGAATAGAACACAGAAATATGCTCATTCTCATGTCAGGCCTAGCAATCAGTCAATATACAAGACATTACACACACTGTCTAGAGTGAGCCATAATCCCAATATTACACCCCAGAAATTAGAGGAACATGGGAGCCACGGAACAACAATCCAACACCCTCCGGTTCATGACAATTAGAAATAATAGAGCATGTGAAGATCTAGGGAAGCACCCAATGACTAATAAAAAGAAGCCCAAAGCTATCCCAAAGAAGCCACCAGAAAAATGGGGCAGTAAAGACACCTGCTGTCACTATTGAGGGTCACAATGCATGCCACTTGCTGGGACTAGAGCGGTATACATGTGACCTCAGGGCATGTTGCAATTGCCAAATAACATTCATTTGCAACATGCCTCCATTTTATACATTGTCTACACTTGTGTATGTCAAAGAACACTACCCCACTGATGACACAACCATGCACAAACTAGGACAGTGGAGGGTTGGCGACACGCACAAAGCACTAATTAATAAGTGAAATTGCTCACATGCTCAAGAGATCGCCCCATAAATAATGCTTTACCACTGTATGTGAAAAAGTAGCCTCTTTCTAGCATGGTTACCCCCATCTTTGGCCTGATTGTCAGTGTTTGTCAGTGTGTTTTTACTTTCTCACTGGGATCCTGCTAGCCAGGACCCCAGTGCTCATAGTTTGAGACCTATTTTTCAGTGCAATTTTATTGTCTCACTAGGATCCTGCTATCCAGGACCCCAGTGCTCATAGTTTGTGGCCTATATGTGTTGTCAGTATGCTTCTCTGTGTCACTGGTGTTCTGCTACCCAGAACTCCAGTGCTAATGCTCCTTCTGTTTACCAAATTTGTCACTATAGTTTAGTGACTCCATATTCCAATTCTGATTGGTACACTGGATCCCCCTTATAAGTCCCCAGTGTATGGTACCCAGGTACCCAGGGCATTGGGGTTTCAGGAGATACTTATGGGCTGCAGCATTTTTTTTGCCACCCATAAGGAGCTCACACAAACACTTCTTCAGGACAGCCACTGCAGCCTGAGTGAAATAGTGCACACACTATTTCACAGCCATTTTCCACTGCACCAGGTAACTTATAAGTCTACTTATTCAGTTACTGAAGGCTAGGTGCAAAGTTACTGTGTGTGAAGGCACCCTTGCACTAGCAAAATTGCCCCCACATAGTCCAGGCCCAATTCCCAGATTTTGTGAGTTCGGGGACACCATTATAAGCGTGCACTTCAAATATGTCAATACATATGAGTGGCTTCACAATGGTAACTCCAAATATGGCCATGTGAGGTATCTAAGATAGTGTAATTGAACTCCCAATCCAAATATGGTATTTGGGGGACCAATTCCATGCACTCTGGGGGCTCCACCATGGACCCTGAGTACTGCCAAGCCGGCTCTCTGAGGTTTCCACTGCAGCCCCAGCAGCTGCCACCTGACAGAGAGGTTTCTGCCATCCGGATTGAGCAGCTCAATCCCAGGAAGGCAGAACAATGCATTTCCTTTAGGAGAGGGGTGTTACACCCTCTCCCATTGGAAATATGTATCCTCCCAGAGCCTCTGGAAATGCTTTGAAGGACACAGATGGTGCCCTCCTTGCATAATCGAGTCTACACCAGTTTAGGGAACCCCAGTTCTTGCTCTGGGGTGAAACTGGACAAGAGAAAGTGACCACTCCCCTGTCCATCGTCACCCCTGGGGTGGTGCCCAGAACTCTTCCAGAGTGTCTCTGTTGTTAGCCATCTTGGATTCCCAGGTGGGGGGATTCTCTGGGAGCACCTGAGTAGCCAGTACCAGCAGGTGACATCAGAGACCCCTCCTGATACGTGCATACCGGGTACGTTGCCAATCCCCCTCTCAGGGCTATTTAGGGTCTCTCCTCTGGGTGTTTCCTCAGATTCAGTTTGCAAGACTCCACCAGGACTCCTCTCCATCCTCTGCTTCAGTTTCTGACAGTCGGATCAACCGCAGACGCCTCCAGGAACAGCTGGAACTGCAAAAGTATCCAGGAAGGCTACTGTGACCTGCAACTTCACCTCCAGCCAGCAACTGCAACAGTTTCCAAAGTGTGCACACTCTGAGGACTGCCTGTCTTCACCATGCACCAGAAAAACTGAAGGAATGTCTCGTGGAGTGACGGAGTCAATTCCCTGCTCCAGCAGGCACCTCTCTGAGATGACGACCGGTACTCTGAGACTCATCTACTGTCGACGAGCATGATCCCTGGAACACAGGTGGTGGACTGAAGTGATCCTGACTATCCAAAGGTCCAGCTATCCAAATTTGGTGGAGGTAAGAGCTTGCCTCCCTGTGCCAGACAGTACCCTGTGCATTGCATCTTCTGCAGCTCCTTGGGCTTCTGTGCACTTCTTCAAAAAGTTACGTATGCACAGCGTAGCCCAGGTCCCCAGCACTCCATTCTGTGATGCACAGCTCTCTGAGTTGTTTTCCAGCGGTGTGGCATACTCCTGTGTAGTGCTGCGACAACTGCACTTTGCAACTCCTTTGTCCCTGTGACCTGGGACTCTAGTGGGTGTTGCCTGGTCTTCTGAGGGCTCTCTGAAGTGCTGTGAGTCCCCTCTGTCTCCTCAGTCTGGGTTGAGACCCTCAGGTCCCTCCTGGGTCCAGGCAGCTCCTCTTTAATGCAAAATGCGTTCTTGCGTGAACCAAGGCTTGATGGTGGAATCCAGCGACGAAAACAGTCTGCATCCAACAACTCAACGTGGGACATCTCTTGCATCAAGCAGGAACCCGCAGCTATCTTCTTTGGTGCATTTCTGTACTTTTCTTCCAACCAGAAAATCCACTTTTGCACCTTATTCCATGTGGGCAAGGGCTCCTCTTCTTCCTAGTCTCTTCATCGACTTCTGGACTTGGTCCCCTTTCTCCACAGGTCTTCAGGTCCAGGAATCCATCATTGGTTGCTTGCGGTCTTGCTTGGTTCTTGCATAATTTTTCATCACACCTTGTAGTTCTTGCTCTGGGGTGAAACTGGAAAAGAGAAAGTGACCACTCCCCAGTCCATCGTCACCCCAGGGGTGGTGCCCAGAACTCTTCCAGAGTGTCTCTGTCGTTAGCCATCTTGGATTCCCAGGCGGGGGATCCTCTGGGAGCACCTGAGTGGCCAGTGCCAGCAGGTGACATCAGAGACCCCTCCTGATAGGTGCATACCGGGTACGTTGCCAATCCCCCTCTCAGGGCTATTTAAGGTCTCTCCTCTGGGTGTTTCCTCAGATTCAGTTTGCAAGACTCCACCAGGACTCCTCTCCATCCTCTGCTTCAGTTTCTGACAGTCGGATCAACCGCAGACGCCTCCAGGAACAGCTGGAACTGCAAAAGTATCCAGGAAGGCTACTGTGACCTGCAACTTCACCTCCAGCCAGCAACTGCAACAGTTTCCAAGGTGTGCACACTCTGAGGACTGCCTGTCTTCACCATGCACCAGAAAAAACTGAAGGGATGTCTTGTGCAGTGACGGAGTCAATTCCCTGCTTCAGCAGGCACCTCTCTGAGATGACGACCTTTACTCTGGGACTCATCTCCTGTCGACGAGCATGATCCCTGGAACACAGGTGGTGGACTGAAGTGATCCTGACTATCCAAAGGTCCAGCTATCCAAATTTGGTGGAGGTAAGAGCTTGCCTCCCTGTGCCAGACAGTACCCCTGTGCATTGCATCTTCTGCAGCTCCTTGGGCTTCTGTGCACTTCTTCAAAAAGTTACTTATGCACAGCGTAGCCCAGGTCCCCAGCACTCCATTCTGCAATGCACAGCTCTCTGAGTTGTTTTCCAGCGGTGTGGCATACTCCTGTGTAGTGCTGCGACAACTGCACTTTGCAACTCCTTTGTTCCTGTGTCCTGGGACTCTAGTGGGTGTTGCCTGGTCTTCTGAGGGCTCTCTGAAGTGCTGTGAGTCCCCTCTGTCTCCTCAGTCTGGGTTGAGACCCCCAGGTCCCTCCTGGGTCCAGACAGCTCCTCTTTGATGCAAAATGCGTTCTTGCGTGAACCAAGGCTTGTTGGTGGAATCCAGCGACGAAAACAGTCTGCATCCAACAACTCAACGTGGGACAACTCTTGCATCAAGCAGGAACCCGCAGCTATCTTCTTTGGTGCATTTCTGTACTTTTCTTCCAACCAGAGAATCCACTTTTGCACCTTCTTCCATGTGGGCAAGGGCTCCTCTTCTTCCTAGTCTTTTCATCGACTTCTGGACTTGGTCCCCTTTCTCCACAGGTCTTCAGGTCCAGGAATCCATCATTGGTTGCTTGAGGTCTTGCTTGGTTCTTGCATCATTTTTCATCACACCTTGTAGTGTGACCTGAGGAAACTTGCTGTTCTTTACTCCTGATTTACTGGGCTCCGGGGTAGGGTACTTTACTTACCTTTGGGGTTTTCTTACACTCCCAGTGCTCCTCTACACACCACACTTGCCTAGGAGGGAATTGTCATTTGCATTCCACTATTTTAGTTTATGGTTTGTGTTCCCCTAGGCCTATTGCAATCTATTGTGTTCTTCACTGTTTGCCATATTCTATGACTGTTTACTTACCTGATTTTGGTTACTAGTGTATATATTGTATATAATACTTACCTCCAGAAGGAGTATTGCCTCTAAGATAGTTTTGGTCTTGTGTCACTAAAATAAAGCACCTTTATTTTTGGTAACACTGAGTGTTGTCTTTTATTGTGTATAAGGACTGTGTGACCATAGTGGTATTGCAAGAGCTTTGCATGTCTCCTAGTTCAGCTTTGGCTGCTCTGCTACAGCTACCCCTAAACAGCCTAAGCTGCTAGACACTGCCTACACTTCACTAATAAGGGATAACTGGACCTTGTATAAGGTGTAAGTACCTTAGGTACCCACTACACACCAGGCCAGCCTCCTACACTGTATGTCTAGTCAGGCGCTGAGAGGGGGGAACCCAACAACCCATAAAAATTAATAAACCCATGAACAATAACCCATTGTTATCCACAACAGGTGCACCGAGTGGGGCCACCCTCTGGTGCCTCACTAAAATGGCAAAAAGCACAAGAATTCCTAGGAGATAACTGACAATGATGCATGCAAGGATTCAATGTTTTTTTTTTTTCAAACCATACCCAGCTGTTATCCAATCTTACGCAATTGAGCCACTAAGTGCACCACCTTTACAGCGGACCATCAGTTTTTCAGCAGCCACATCAATAGTCACAACAGGACCAGGAGGTACAAACTTCTCCAATAACTTTTTTCAAACTGTTACAACAAAGAAACTTCCATCACCGGAAGACTACAGACATCTCCCTTGGAATCATCTCAAGCCCCATAATATTCTATAAGTTATGTGTTGTATATTTATATCCCCTTTGTTTACTAGGAGTGCTGCTGCATCCATTTATTGCCAAAGAATGGCCTAGTCCAATGGAGTCTATTCAGAAATAGTTACCTCTCTTGAGTAGGGACCTCTCCCATGTTGCCTCCAATTACACCACCCTAACACTAGCATCCTACATGCACTACACAGAGCCCTTTTTCACAACACATGATATCAGCACATGACTGTCATGAGTTCCAAGTCATCAGCTAGGTCATGTTACGTCTGCTCGCTGATACTGCATGCAGTAGGAAGAGACAGGCTTTACTTGCCCCAAGAGGTAGCCTTGAAAAAGCAAAATGCTTTCTCCACCTTTACCTATGTAGGATTAGGGCCAAGATTCAACTCAACAGAGTAGAACCCCATAGAGTAGTGCCCTTTGGACGACAATTGCAAAGGAGGGTCCTTCCTCTGTAGCAACCATGGGAGAGAAGCCAGTGTCTGGTGAAGTTTCCAGACCACTGTCATCAGCCAGGTCCTCATACAAGTTGTCATCACCCATTGAATCTCTTAGGTGGTCAGAATTCCCATAGGGATCCTCAGAACCCTCAATTTGTGTTCTTTGGAGGGCTCTTTAGGAAAACAGGGATCTATCTCCCATTCAAGCTGTGTGGGCCTGGTCTACAGTCTAGCTGCCTATCCGAGTTGGGAATCAGGATGGTTTCAGTGTTGCAGATGGGTGTCCATAACACCAGGAATGGCATCAATAGGACAGAGGTTGCCAAGTCACGGCTAGGGGAGATCCATATCAAGCGACAGATCCTAAGGGTCCTCCCAAGGGGTCTGACCTGCCAAAAATGAGACTCCTGGCATCACAGAATTCTTAGTGTTGAGCGGGGGTTCGCTCCAGTTCTGAGATACTTGGAGAAATGCACATAGGACCCAGGGTCAGGCAGGGGCTCCACAGAGATGACATGGGGGCAGGGCCTGGACTTGTGGTATTGTTGCCTCACATTTCACAATGAATAGGACTGGCATGAATAAGCCAAAGAATACTTTGACTTCCTGGGGCTCTTTTTATGAGACTTACCTAAAAAAGTCTGAAATTGTGATGATGACCAGCATGAACAACTCCAAAAGTTATTCTCGGACTTTCCTCCTGAATGGTGCTTCAAGTGGGGTGGAGTTGCTTGGCAAGCAATATTCTAAGATGCAACTATTCAATGGGAGGCATATATTTAATGAAGGTATGCTGGATAAACATTTAATTTAGTTAAGTACAATTTTAATAAAGAAATCATAGTGTTCCAATATCGTAAAAATGTAAGTCTCCCATTATTATGTTATCCAATAGCAAGGTTTCCAGCAGCAAAATGATTTCATATAATTAGTGTTTACCACTAAATTCCTAAATAGTGTCAGAGTCACCAGATCCTCGGGGTCTGTGCACGTTCCCAACACTTCCACCACAAGACAGCTCCAATACTCTGACTAGATTTGTCACGTGTCTAAGAGAGTCCAAGTGGGGAAAAGGTGATTAGGAAGAGAACAGCTGGGAAGGAGACTTGTAGGAAGCAAAAAAGTTAAAGCACACAATATCAAAATTACATCTCATGAAATCAGTACTAGGCTATGACTCAAAGCATTGTCATTCTGAAAACATGAACAACCTAAGCATAAACTTAAAATGACTAGGCTTCAAGATAACTGGATACCTGTGAGGGAATCAAGAAAGGTTAAATGAAACTTTCAACTTCAAGTACTTTCCTTTGCATGAGGATCAGGAAACAATCTGAATAATTTCTAAACCATCAAATGACTCTTTTTTGAGGAAACATATTAGGAACACACAACATTACATCTAGACCTCTGGCCTTTTTGTTCTCTCAAATTGTCGGAACATGAATTGTGCACATTGCAGATTTTCACATAGGTGGTAAACACCATAGAAGGAATTGTGCACCATGAATAACACAACGTAGATTCAAGGAATAAATCATGCGAATTGTAAATTCCTAAACCACCAAGTAAATGCCTTAGAATGGTAGCGCATAATGAACACCGTGATTTCAAAACACAGAAAAATGAATTGTGCATCTTGCCGATTCGAGTACCACCATGTAACTGCCAAGGAATGGTAGCGCACAATGAATAACATGAATTAAGCACGAGGAAAGAATTGTACGTCTTGCCGATTCGAATGCCACCATGTAGCTGCTCAGGAATGGTAGCACACAATGAATATCAAGGGTTAAATCACAAGAAAAAGAATCGAGCATCTTGCTGATTCGGATACTACCATGTAACTGCCAAGGAATGGTAGCGCACAATGAATAACATGAATTAAGCACGGAAAAAGAATTGCGCGTCTTGCCGATTCGAATGCCACCATGTAACTGCTTAGGAATGGTAGCACACAATGAATATCAAGGGTTAAATCACAAGAAAGTGAATTGCGCTTCTTACCGATTCGAATGCCACCATATAACTTTCAAGGAATGGTAGAGCACAATGAATATCAAGGGTTAAATCACAAGAATGTGAATCGCGCGTCTTGCCGATTCGAATACCATCATGTAACTGTTAAGGAATGGTAGCACACAGTGAATATCAAGGGTTAAATCACAAGAAAGTGAATTGCGTGTCTTGCCGATTCGAATACCACCATGTAACTGTCAAGGAATGGTAGCGCACAATGAATAACATGAATTAGGCACGGTAAAAGAATTGCGCGTCTTGCCGATTCTAGTATCAGCATGCAAATGCCACGAAACGCCCAAGCGCACATTCACACCCGCAAGTGTAATATTGTTTATCATGCAAGAATTAGGCCCAAGAACTCGAGCATCCTTGATAACGGGGTCGGGGGCCCAGCCCAACCTCCTTCTTACCGCCCTGATCAAGGATCATCAATGTAAAATGAAGGGCAGAGATCTGGAATATCAAAGTAGGCCATCGGAAACAGGAGCTAAGGAAGTTGCTGCTGCTCTGCACCGGGACCTCTGAATAGTGAGCATGTGGAGCTGGGCTGGCTCCCTTATATAGAGTATCGGCCCAGCCCACAACCACACCCAGGCATGCTGCAGGGAAAGCTTCTAGAAGGCCCCGGAAGGGGACCACACCCTGACACAGTCTGGAAACCTGCAGCAGTACATAGCATGTGAACAGTATTTATATGCATGCTGAACATAAGTCTTTAAGATTAAACTCTGCAATACAAAAGGTTAAAGAACATCATATCATCACAATGCATAAATTATGTTAGCTTGAAACTGTTGTTTTTTTGCATTCTTGTCGTCCGTAGAGTGCGCACTGCCCTGATGTTGACAAATAGTTAATATATTCTCCATTTAACAAATGTTTTTTTCCAACCTGCCATGTTCTAATACAGAAGAATATGGAAAATGTTACAAACCTGAATTGAATAACATATTGGAATTTGATTCATTATTGCAATGAAAGGCTGAATCTCTTAAGTATGTATACTAATTAGTGCTAATGGAAGGAAGTAGAGGGTGGCAGGACAGAAACAGTAAGAAGGGGTTTAGGGAATGGTATGGAGGAATTTAAGGAGAGGAATGTTATTGCAAACATCTACCCTCAAAAGAGTAAGACAACTAAGACTATTACTGTTTACAAACTACACTTCTAATGTTACTACTGCCCTAAAAATAGTAGTAGATGACTGAGCTGTATGCGGTGGGGGGGTAGGCCAACCTCCATAAAGGCAGCCAACCTCACACTGTGCAGGGCCTTTGGACATGCAAGATAGGGGGTTGGCCACAAGGCTTGCAGACAGACCCTGTGACCAACCCCACTAAAGCAGCCAGCCCCACACTGCATACACCCTTAGACAGTGCATGGTAGGGAGTTAGCCACAAGGCCTGGCCCTGGGAACCCCATCCTCCTGTGCTTTATTTATTTTAAAGGGGGGGAGGCATGTGGGCCACCTCCCAAAGCCTTATTAGGCCCTGGGGACCTCATTTTCAGAACTTTCTTTTTTGATTAAGGTGGAGAGAGGTGGAGTCATGTGGCTCCCTTCCCTGATCCCTGTTACACCCTGGAGGAGACTCCATTCCCCTAAGTCTTTTATTTTCAATAAAGGGGAGGAGGCTTATTGACCTACCCTCCAGAGCCTCATAAGGGCCTGGGGACCTCATCGCCTAGGGCTGTTTATTTATATTAAAGGGTAGAGGGGCCGCATGACCCTCCTTCACGAACCTTAATAGGCCCTGGGGACCCCATCCCCAGGGTAATACATATATATCAGATATTTATGCCCCACAGACCCCATCCCGCAAAGCCTATGTTTGAGCCATTATTGGACCTAGAGACCCCATTCTCTGGTGGCCATATTTGTAAAAGAAGAGTGCACTGGTGCCCACCCAGGGCACCCACCATACTCTCATTAGGGGCTGCAGGAGAGCCTCAAGCCCATGCAAGCCCCGCCAGATCCCTGCATGCAGCTGAAGCCCGCATTGCTCTGGTCCACTGGGAACAGCTAATAATGCTGCTCCTTGTGGGGAGGAGCAATATTTTAATCTGTTTCCTCAGTGTGGGCATGGATACAGATTAAAAATCTACTCCCAGTGGGTGGGAACATTTCCCAGTGGTTGGGAGCATTTTAAAGCTCATTGCAGCTGTGAGTGGGCCTGGTGTTTGCTCCTGCTTGGTGGGAAATTTAGAAATGCTTCATGGTCCAATCAGAACATTCCATTTTTAAATTGCTGCTCTTGCCAGAGCTCTTGAGACTCTCAGGGACCCAACCATCCAAATATATCATTATTTTTCAAACTTCCTTTTTCCAGAAACTACTGTACGGATTCACCCAAATCACAAAAAGCACAATATGCAGACCAAGATATAGCTTCCTGCCAAACTTGGGGGCATATTTATACTCTGTTTGCGCCGAATGTGCGTCAAAAAGTTTGATGCACAATTGGCGCAAACCGTGCACCATATTTAAACTTTGACTCCTGAGAATGCCAAAATTCCACTGTGTGCGTCATTTTCTGGATGCGGGAAACCGCCTTGCGTTAATGACATGCAAGGTAGGCATTCCCATCCAAAAAATTACTGAAACTTCTGTGCGCCTTATTTATGCTACTGCGCTAAAATGACACATGGCAGGGAGGTGGAGTCGGAAAATGACGGATAGCCCGATTTGCGTAAAAAGATAACGCCTGGATCAGGGCAGGCATTAAAATGGGGCAAACACACCTGTACTTAATGAAAACACACAGAAGCAACAGCACAGCTCCAAAAGGAAGACGTGGAGGTGCTTTTCATCCAGCATGCACGCAGACGCGGAGCACAGGACCAACAACAGCAGCTTCCACAACACCAGCAGGGACCCCAAAGGCAACGCAGAAGGCAGGAGAGAATATTCCTCGCCAGGACAACCCTTCTGGGACTCCGCCAACAAGACATCATTCAGAGGTACAGGCTCAACTGGCAAACCATTAAGCAGCTGCTACGCAACATTGAGCCCCAGTTGACACCCAGCTTGCAGACACCCCGCACCATTCCACCAGAAAGCAAGATGCTAGCTGTACTCCACATGTTAGCAAGTGGCTCCTTTCAAACCACTGGTGCCCTGGTTGCTGGGATCTCACAGCCATCATTCTCCGCCTTCCTACCCAAGGTACTGGATGCTATCTTCTCTCTCACACCCCGCAACATCAGCTTCCCCAACACACAGCAGAAGCAGCAGGAGACAAAACAGGGGTTTTACCAAATTAACGGCTTCCCACACGTCCTAGGTGCCATTGACTGCACACATGTACGCATTGTGCCATCTGCTGCAACCGAAAATCTATACCGCAACAGGAAGCACACACACTCCATCAATGTGCAGGCCATTGTCGACCACCGGGGTTTGATCACCAACATCGTGGCAAAGTATCCTAGGAGTGTACATGATTCATTCATCTTCCGTCACTGCAGCATCAATCAACACTTCCAGGATGGACGATATGGAAATGGACTACTTGTTGGTAAGTACAGAAACCCAGTTATATACACACTGCATAGCAACCTCTAGGACACACAACACATACACCACGACATCGAGACGTGGACAGGAAGACAATGAGGTAGTGACACCGCTAGGCATGTTTGATATCCTCAGCCAATGGGATACACACCTAGGGACAAATGACAGCTTCAAATAACAACAGATGCCACTCCAGAGCCACAAGGGGGCAATTTAAAGCAACACAATGACAAAGACGTGGCCCCAACTGGCAGTACAATTTGGAAGATTAATCCTTCAATATCATATCAATAACACTCAATCAAAAACCCTTCCAAACACTACGTACTGTGTAAGGGGTGTGTAATGTTTTTTTGCTGCAGGTCAAACACCATGACACACATATCTTGATGATGACTACAATGAAGGTCACATGCAATCATTGAGGATGTACCAACATCTCACACCACTCCTGCTCTCATATTGCCCACTACCAATAAGCAAGTGGACTGTGCAAAAAACACATCTTCATGGGACAATATTGAAAGTGCACATTCCTACACATACGCATTGCGACAAATTAACACACACACAACAGATGTACAGGCATACGGACCTTCTGAAACTCAAAATGACAACCTCACAACCAAGTTAGCCATCTGAACTAGAACATGTTCAGTAGTATAGGTACACGTTACAACCTGAGTCGACTTGGCAAGGGCAGAGAAATAGGTCTGCAGTGAACTTGTCACACATGTGAAATTAGTGCATAGTCAATTGTTAACACGTCAGTGCTGACAACGTACGGAGATGTGTTGCACATTGTAACCTTGCCAAATCTAAGGGTCTCACTGATGGTTAAATAATTCTATTGCATATGTGAAATTGGATGGGATGTCCAGGGTATATAGATGCAATCGTGTTACCACCACTGTGGAATTGATTCTGTGTATGGAAGTATCATGTCACCCCCAGTTAAGACATAGGGACACCTATTTCACATGACACAATGCAAGGAAGTACAAACTGTACTGTAACTCTACAAAAATACTGCTGACATCCGGTCAATAGCCAAACACCCGTCCAGATAAGGAAACAACCCAATGCTGATGGTACATCCTAGAAGCCTAAGATTCCACACAATAACACAAACACTGATGAGTCACAGACAACACAAGAGAACTACTGCCATGCAAAGTGATAATCATGTTGCAAGGTACATTAACATGTTCTCACTCATTTTCTCTTTCAGCTGATCAGGGGTATGGGATCCAGCCCTGGATCATGACCCCATTTGCAAACCCAAGCACTGCAGCAGCGCATGCCTATAATGAGGCACATAGGAGGACACGCACCATAGTCGAGAGGACCTTTGGCATCCTGAAGTCAAGATTCAGGTGCCCCGACATCACCGGAGGCAGTGACCTATACTCACCAGAAATGGTATGCAAAATAATTTTGACCTGTGCCATCCTGCAGAATATATGTGTAAGAAGGATGATTACCCAATATGAACCTGACCCACAAATGCCTGAAGAGGAGGAAGAGGAGGATGCTGTCCATCAACGTGAGGGGGACCATCCAAACACAACTGCAGAATTGCGTCGGAGACAACATATTGTCCAAAATTTCTTTTAACTTTACCCATCCATCACCACTGTCTTACCATGTGTCAATAAACACCTATACTATTCACTATATCATGGTCTGGATAATCATTTTTGCATAACATTATCTCTAACTATCAGAATCAGAGTGTAGCCTCATGGAGCATTGCTGAAATACGGATTAGGACACAAGGACTATGTGTGACAAGATTTCCATATAAGAAGCAAATTGACAGCACAAGTGTCCCAGGTATGACTAGCATTGCTCACATGACATTCCCTGCACATGGCAGCCCATGTCCTAAGTCCAGCCACACCCATGTTCCCTGTCTCAGCCCACACTTCTTCAGAGGTCCCTGGAATAGGAATATGTGTCCCCAGATAATCCCTCCTCTACACACATTCAGACTCACAATGTTAATCCAGTGTGCTTCCCTCTTTAGTATGGTATGCCATAATCATTGTACTTCTGTCTACATGGACGTCAGGTTAAATAATGCACTGGCTTATAGTCTGTAGGACCTGTTATCACCTGTACTTTGCTTCCCATGTGAAAGGTACTGTTTGCCCTTTGAACTTGAATCTCACCTACAGGACTTGTGAGAGACTGATGCTGCACACACCTGTGAGCACCTCCATGGAGACCAGCCATTTGAACATGCACTGCCCTTGCAGCTGCCTGAAACAGCATAGAAGCTGCCATTTTATCTATAACACTGTTATGCATTCCGTATAAATCAGCTGTGTGACACAGCCCTTGGGTTAATGTGTTACGTTCCAACACACAGAAGAAACACAGTTGTCAGTTTCCAAGGTAAGGTTTCTGCATGTAACTGTGACAACATAGACCCCAATAATTATACAGGCTAAACATTGGCCCACACACATGAATCAGACACCTCTGTGCATTTTACCACTGGAAATACATGCTTCTTGGTGTGCTGGTCCTCCACTGCTACAGGAGAGACATGGCTCAGTTATATGACTCCAACTGTGGCATAACATTACAATTGTGTATTATATTTGGGACTCGCTGTCACAAACACAGTACCCACATAGCATTATCCCATGCCAGACTCATGGTTGGTAAACAAACAAGTGACTAGGAAGTAGTATCCAACATTCCAGGACATGTGATGGCTAAGTTTTGGAACATTGCCATGAACAACCGTCTGCTATCTATCCTGTGCACGCTTTGTAATTGGTGGTGCTTATGTTCCAAAAAACCTAGGAAGTGCACACAGCAGTTGTTGCTACGTGTATGACTAACCCATGTCCTCTCTCATTTTCACACTGACTAGCATCTGAGGGTTGGACACATTGACTCCACCACATACATACAAGCAGATTTGCAGAAATGCATCTTGTGATGACAGTCACAATCAGTGGGACAACAACAATAGTAGTAGCCAAATCACACACATTGACCCATAGGCATTGAGTTACTGTACTGAGTTGCGTCGCCTTGCTATCCTCTCTTGATGCAAAACATGCCCAAACTGGGTAATACCTAATTGTATCCCACACTTTTGTCCATCTATTGCGTCAGTGAAGAGTGCAAATCCGGTACAACAACTAGAGGATCATGGTCCGCAGTTGTATGATCTGTCACATGTGCCCATACACCGTAATGCCCAATGTGGGTGCAATCAGCCTAACTCTGTATTGTCACAACTGCCATGTACTATTACAAATGAGAAATGACCCAAACCCAGTTAAAGACATAAATGTTGACGCATACGGGTCAAAAAAAGACGCACATGCGTCAAAAAATGACAAATATGCCTCAAAATATGGTGCACATTGCCAGGAAACATCCATTGGCCCTGAGCGGTAATTCCCACACTGTACCCTCTGAAATTGGTTAAGTATGAAACATATTTCAAATTATGGATGCAGGGTTATTTCTAAGCATGTGCGTAAAACAAAATGACGCACAGACTGTAAGCATCGTAATATTTTGATGCATAACAATAAAAATGCACCGCATTTGAGGCAGGAAGTGATGTAATAGGATGTCCTGTTTACAGAATTGGTACAGTGGGTGTACTTTCACTTTCACTTTGCAGTCTGTGATATTTCCTGACTGTGTGGCTGTGTTTTGACTTTTCTCTCTGTGCATTTTGTGATTTTGTCCCCAGTGTGGTCTTTAAATTGTCTTTTTGTGTTTCATAACTGTCTGTGGTATCTTGTCTTAGTGTTTTTTTGGTCATTTGTAGTGTCAACATTTGTCTTTGTTGTGTTGGGAGTCTGTTATGGGTATTGGTAGTTTGGGTATAGTTGGGCTGTGTTCTTAGTTATTTTACATTTCCCTGTCCTACTTTCCCTCTATTCTCCTCTGTACCCATTTATTCCTTTTTTTTTTTTTTGCAAACATGTTGGGTAGGCCTCTCCGGGCAGGATGGGAGAGGAGGATCTGGGTGGGTTTCTTTGGCTGGTGTGCCACTTCCTACCCATAATGATAGAGGCAGGTGGTTGTGTGATACAAGGCTATCACACAGAGGCAAGGAGGCTCCAATGGGCAAAGGTGTTGTACCATCTGCAGAGAATCTACAACACACCACGCAATGACCACCAGCTGAAGCACCGCTGGGCTGACCTTGTTGCCAGGGAGCAAGACATGCTGGACCACCTGGGGATTGCGATTGGTGGCCCTGTTGGTGAGTACAAATCAGAGTAATGTGCATGTTTAAATGCTCTGTAGTGACAGTAGCTGATTTGTTCATATGCTGCAGGCAATGTTTTTGAACATGTGGAATGCTAGTTAAACATACAGGGCCATAGTTCTACTTTGTTAGTACCGCAAATGCGACCTGTTTTGAAGCAAGAGCGGCGCAAACGTACAAAATACAATTGTATTTTGTAAGTTTGCGCCGCCTTTGTGTCAAAGAGCAGCACAAATGCGGTGCAAAATTTTTATAAATATGGGCCACAGTTGCCTGTGAGGTATACACTATTTCCTACACATTACCGTCATTTGTTGAAGCAACAGCTAGACTAACTTTCAAAACACAACAGGAGCCTGTAAATTAGTGCTGGCTTCACGTCAATTGATGATGCCAATGTGGCTCTAACATATGTTTCATGTATGATCTGTGAGTGTATCAGGAAACATATGTTCTTAAATCCAGATTTTTACAATAAATAATGTGTCCCTCAATTGTTTTCTGATACATGTCTGAACTGTATTCTGACACATACGTAATAAGTTATAGCTTACCTTAGGTAACATCTTAGACTGATATTTTGAGTTTGTAGTGCCACATGTAAATTAGGGATGGATGGCAAAAGGCATTAACACGGGTTCATATCTCTATGGTTGGTGCAACTTACCATAGCTGTGGCACATCAAATGAAGAAAATGATGCAAATTGAGGGCTAACAACTGTCCCTGGCCCTCTGTACATTGTACCTGTGTGTCTTAAATTGGTCTTAGTCACAATGTCTGGGTGACTGATATTGCAGTCCTCACGGAAAGTGGCTTTGCATGTCTATCATGGATACACATGATGAGAGGAATACACACCATGAATTTGTCTGCTAACTAATGAAGGAGCATGTTTGCCACCACATGATAGTCAGGGCCACTGCATGTGTGCAGATATGTGTGTCTCACTCATAGGAGCCCCCAGGTCTGTACATGTTTGCAGTGGTATGTAGTATACAGTATCATCATGTCTGAGAGGTTTGACTTTCTGAGTTAATATTACACATAGTATTTGTATTTGGAAGTGTTGTACAGTGCACAGACATTGAGCACATTTCTCCCTTCCATGCTTTATAGGTGGACCTGCACCCTACACAATCGGAGAGGTGGCTCGATTTGCGGACCCAGACATCTCCAGTAAGTGTTGATATTTTTGTTCAGTGTTGTGTTTGCTGATGATGTGTGATTGACTCCTGTGTGTTGGACACATAGCAAGGTGTGATGCGCTGGTCAATGATCGGTTTTGTTCCTTGATTGGAGTATCATTTTTTCCCCATCTTTGAGATGGCCAATCATTAGCGTATTGTCATAATCTGGAATTGTAGGTCAGTCCTGTAGGCACGGCAATGTGAATAGGGATGAGTTATGTGGATAAAATTTGAAATCAGAAAATGTAGCAGTGGACCATATTAGTGATTTAGTCAGCAAGTCAGACCCTTATTTTCCCAGAATAGGGATGCCAAAGTCTTACCCACAGACTTCTGCTTCCCTATTCACTAATGAACATGTTTGACTGTATGTTTAACTTCCTAGCAGCATGTAGCTCCACATATTGTGCTACGAGTATGAGGCACTTGAGTACAATGGCCTAGGTGTGCGTGCAGCTCATGCACAGAGGTGTGCTTGCATCTATCTGTTTGTTGTAAGTCATGGGTTACTGGTAGGAAATTATGTTGACAATGGTCTGCATTTCCAAAGATAAGTGTTGATGGAATTGTCCAAGGTTTGGGTGTATCCTAGTTGGACTTCCTCCTTACCTTGGGTGTGCTGGCCAAACCCATGTACAGCTTTCCAAAGCTTCCTGGGTGTCTTTGTTGTTTGAAATTATTTTTTGCTTGTTCACCCCCCCCCTCAGGCACAGGCATAGGGTTGTGAATAGTGTACCTAGGACTGAAGATCCACGTTTAGTACACAGACATGTAAATCTGTAAATCACTTGTCCAAACCTAGGATACCCACTCATGATTAGCAATTGCATTCTATACTGGCAATTCCATTTACAACTCACAGATCTAGTGGCTCTAGATTGTCATCAAGAACATAGTAATTTGTTGGCCTGTCAGTGGTGGAGGATTTGCAGCATGATTTTTACCTGAAAAATGGCTGAACAATGATGCCAAAGTCATTCCAGTTGTTACCCATCTTTTAGGGTTTTGATGTGCTGTTTGATGATAGGACATGTGTAGGCTGGCTTGGCATGTACTGCCCCAGGGACAATCAGTGATCTGTATGAGGATATGGGCTGTTTCAGGTACATTAGATGTATTGTCTGATTTACTTCTTGAGCCATTTCACACAATGAAGTACCTAATGTTTGGTTTTCTATTTGTCTTAACAGCTGCCAATATGACTCCCGATTCGAGAGTTTCAGTGCAGGGCAATGCGTTACCGCCACATTCTGGATGTGGAGTCTAGGTTCCGCAACATGGCAAGGCATTATCGCTATGAAAGAGCCTCCGGAGTGTGGAGGGCATTTGCCCAAGGGGACCTTCGGTGTCCGCCACATCCATCACCACCAGCACCACCTCTACCACCACCTATTAGACAGTGTAGGAGGCTGGCCTAGCTTATAGTGGGTACCTTGTGGTACTTACACCTTGTGCCAGATCCAGTTATCCCTTATTAGTAGATTAGAGGTGTTCTAGCAGCTTAGGCTGATAGAGGTAGCTATAGCAGAGCAGCTTAGGCTGAACTAGGAGACATGCAAAGCTCCTACTATACCACTTATATCACTTAGCACTATACCATGAGAAAACACAATACTCAGAGTTACTAAAAATAAAGGTAATTTATTTTAGTGACAATATACCAAAAGTATCACAGAGGATATACCCTCTTAGGAGGTAAGTAATATACACAAAATATATACACACAAACCAACTCAGGTAAATAAATAGTTAGAGAATTAGTGCAAACACTGTAGAACACAATAGAATTCATTAGGGAGAAATAGGCCTAGGGGCAACACAAACCATATACTCCAAAAGTGGAATGCAAACCACAAAGGGACCCCAGGCCTAGTGTAGTGTGTAGAGGGTCACTGGGAGTTTAAGAAAACACTAAGGGTGTCCAAGATACCCTACCCCAAGTCCCTGAAAAGTAGGAGTAAAGTTACCCTACTACCCCAGAAAGACAGTAAAGTCGAGATAGGGGATTCAGCAAGGACAACAACTGACTGCAAAGCACTGAAGACGTATTGCTGGACCTGAGGACCTGCAAAGGAAGGGGGCGAGTCCAAGAGTCACGCAAGTGTCCGGGGGGGGCAGGAGCCCACTAAACCCCGGATGAAGGTGCAAAAGGGCTGCCTCCGGGTGGAAGAAGCCAAATATTCTGCAACAACGGAAGGGGCCAGGAACTTCTCCTTTGGTCAGAAGATGTCCCACGGTGTGCTGAAGGACACAGAATTGTTTCCACGCAGAAAGTCTGCAAACAAGCCTTGCTAGCTGCAAGAGTCGAAGTTGAAGATTATGGGTACTGCCAGGGCCCAGGAAGGACCAGGAGTTCTCCCCCTGGAGGAGGAGACAGAGGAGGCACACAGCAACACAGAGAGCCCACGCAGAAACAGACAGCACCCGCAGAAGCACCTGAACAGGCATTCAGAAGATCTGAGCACGACGGTTGACTCAGCACAACAAAAGGGAGTCCCACGAAGTCGGAGTCCAACTCAGCGAGTTGGGCAATACAGGACGGAGTGCTGGGGACCAGGGATAGGCTGTGCACAAAGGAAGTCTTCCAAAAGTGCAGAGAAGCTCTAGCAGCTGCAGTTCATGCAGTACACAGGATTATTGTCTGTCATGGGGAGGCAAGGGCTTACCTCCATCAAATTTGGACAGAAGGGCCACTGGATAGCCGGGGATCCAGCTCCTGTGTTCCAGGGACCAGGCTGGTCAGGATGAGAGGGGACCCAGAGGACCGGTGATGCAGAAGTTTGGTGCCTGAGTTGGAAGGGGGAAGATTCCGTCGACCCACAGGAGATTTCTTCTCGGCTTCCAGTGCAGGGTGAAGGCAGACAGCCCTCAGAGCATGCACCACCAGGAAACAGTCGAGAAAGCCGGCAGGATGAGGCACAACAATGTTGCTGGTAGTCTTCTTGCTACTTTGTTGCGCTTTTGCAGGCGTCCTGGAGCAGTCAGCGGTCGATCCTTGGCAGAAGTCAAAGAGGGAAGTGCTGAGGAACTCTGGTGAGCTCTTGCATTCGTTATCTGGCGAGATACCCACAGGAGAGACCCTAAATAGCCCTCAGAGGAGGATTGGCTACAGAGAAAGGTAAGCACCTATCAGGAGGGGTCTCTGACGTCACCTGCTGGCACTGGCCACTCAGAGCTGTCCATTGTGCCCTCACACCTCTGCATCCAAGATGGCAGAGGTCTGGGACACACTGTAGGAGCTCTGGGCACATCCCCTGGGAGGTGCTGGTCAGGGGAGTGGTCACTCCCCTTTCCTTTGTTCCGTTTCACGCCAGAGCAGGGCTGGGGGGATCCCTGAACCGATGTAGACTGGCTTATGCAAGGAGAGCACCATCTGTGCCCTTCAAAGCATTTCCATAGTCCAGGAGAGGCTACTCCTCTCAGGCCCTTCACATCTATTTCCAAAGGTAGAAGGTGTAACACCCTCTCTAAGAGGAAATCCTTTGTTCTGCCTTCCTGGGACTGGGCTGCCAAGACCCCAATGAGCAGAAACCTGTCTGAGAGTTGGCAGCAGCGGTAGCTGCAGAGAAAACCCTGGAAAGTTAGTTTGCCAGTACCCGGGCTCTATGCTAGAGACCCGGGGATGCATGGAATTATCACCCCAATACCATTCTGGTATTGGGGGGACAATTCCATGATCCTAGACATGTTACATGGCCATGTTCGGAGTTACCATGGTGACGCTACATATAGGTACTGACATATATGTAGTGCACGCGTGTAATGGTGTCCCCGCACTCACAAAGTCCAGGGAAATTGCCCTGAACAATGTGGGGGCACCTTGGCTAGTGCCAGGGTGCCCTCAAACTAAGTAACTTTGCACCTAACCTTCACTAAGTGAGGGTTAGACATATAGGTGACTTATAAGTTACTTAAGTGCAGTGTAAACCGGCTGTGAAATAACGTGGATGTTATTTCACTCAGGCTGCAGTGGCAGTCCTGTGTAAGAATTGTCTGATCTCCCTATGGGTGGCAAAAGAAATACTGCAGCCCATAGGGATCTCCTAGAACCCCAATACCCTGGGTGCCTAGGTACCATATACTAGGGAATTATAAGGGTGTTCCAGTGTGCCAATCAGAATTGGTAAAAGTAGTCACTAGCTTGCAGTGACAATTTAAAAATAGAGAGAGCATAAACACTGAGGTTCTGATTAGCAGAGCCTCAGTGATACAGTTAGGCACCACACAGGGAGCACATGAAGGGCATACTTTATGAGCACTGGGGTCATGGCCAGCAGGATCCCAGTGACACAGGCAAAAACAACCATACATACAGTAAAAATGGGGGTAACATGCCAGGTAAGATGGTACTTTCCTACAGACAGCGTGGCAGAGGTCAAAATAGTTCACAGGAATCTTCTGGAGCATCTGGAGGTAAACGCAACTGATGACTTCCTGATGGGGTTTTGGGTGGCAATGGTATTTTTCAGGTTTAGGGTGGGATGAAGATTTTGGGTGGTAAGGGCATTTTTAAGGTTTAGAGTTGGTGTGGGTTTTTGGGTGACCAGGTTATTTTAGGGTTTAGGGTGGGTAAGGTTTTTTGAGCGGTAGTAGTGGAATTTTTAAGGTTTAGGTTTGGTATAGGATTTTGGGTGTTGAGGGAATTTTTAGGATTAAGGGTGGGCATGGGATTTTGGGTGGTATAGGAATTTTTAGGATGGCAAGGGATTTCTTAGGTTTCAGGGGGTTGTGGGTGGGCCATTTCCCGGGGCATTGTTAATTTTAATATGGGGGCAACTGGCCCCTTGCAGCCAACCACCACCTTCCCTGGGCTTTCATGAACTATAAGATAGGGCTGCCCAGGTCCCCCTGCAGCCCTGGGGACTGCCACCTCCCCAGGGCTTAAATCTAATTCTATGCAGCCCCGTGAACCACCACCTCCCCAGAGCCATAATGTAATTCAATGTAGGGGGGCTGTGTGCCCCTCTCGCAGCCCTGGGGACCACCACCACCCCATGATTATAATGTTATTCAATGCAGGGGCTTCATGGCCACCTCACAGCCCTGGGGACCACCACCACCCTGGGGCTTCACAACAATATGGTGCAAAGGGGTTGGGTCAGCCAGTCCCTGTGGCCAACCCCTATAACCATCCGACCCCGCACTGTGCATGTCCTTTGGCCTTGCTCAGTCAGATTTGGCTGCAGGGCCTGCAGCCAACCCCTTTAACAACCAATCCCCACATGGTCCTCCTCCCCAGGCCATTCTCAGCCCCAGGGGCCCTGGGTCCAAGCATAAATATTATTTTTTTGGGGGAAAGGGGCTATGTGGCCCCACCAGGCTGATCTAGGCCCCAGGGATCTTATTGCCCAGGGCTCATTCTAAATATTTAATTTTTTGGGGGGAGGGAGCTGTGCGGCCCCGCTCCCCAGGCCAATCTTAGCCCAAGGGACCCCATTCCCTTAGGTCTGCCTTCAGTTTATGTTTTGGGGAGGGTGGTTGCACGGCTCCCCTCCAAAGGCCTATCTTCGTCCTGGGGCTCATCCTCCGGGGGTTGGCCTTGTGACCGTGGTGCCCCCAGTGCACACAATGACAATGTTGGGGGGAAATGGGGGGATCCTGAAGGCCCCCAGTATCCTAGCCGCCTCCCCACCGCCTGTGGTAGCCAGCATTGTTGTCTCAGAGGGAGAGCTGCTACAGCTCCATCTCTGTGAGAGCAGTTTCCTCTGTTTCCCTGCCTGCATCTGTGCAGGCAAGGAGACGGAGGAAACATCTGTTTGCAGCGAGGGCGAGCTGTTTGCCAGCTCTCCCTCACTGCAAACAGAGTATTTGTTGTTGCTTGGTGGCAGCTATCAAGGATGCCACCAAGCCACAGCAAACAGCTATGTCCCCGGGGTGGGTGCCTCGGGCCATAGTAGGATCTGACCCTGGGGGGTGGCAGTTTCTAGGGCCGTTAGCAGCAACTTAAGGGGGGTAAACACAGCCATCTTCCAGCAATCTATTTAGCCGCAGAAAGGTGGTGGTCCCCGGGGTTGTGGGAGGCCAAAACGGATCACCTTTTCTTGTTTCAATGGTTGCCCAGAAGAGGTGGTTATCCCCGGGGCTGCATGGGGGTGCCCAGGGCACCACTCATATGCACATAATTACAGAAATGCCCTGGGGAGGTGGTGGTTAACAGCTGCATGGCTCCCTTCCCAAGACTGATCATGGCCCCAGGAACCCCATTCCCCCAGTGCGTGGCCTTATGATTGTGTTGTTTTTTTTGGAAGAGGGGGCTGCGGGGCCCTCCCCTCTTCAGGCCGATCTCTGTGCTGGAGATTCCATCCCTCATGGCCTGGACATGTCACCCAGTCACTATGTCAGGGATCATGTGAGGAGCCTGAAGGCCCCCACTGGTCCAGCTGGCTCCCCAACTCCTGTTAGAGCTAACATTGGTGTCACTGAAATGGAGCCGCCAAAGAAGCTCTCTCTCTCTGTGAGAGCAATTGTTTCCTCTGTCTCCTTTTGTTGCATCTTCATGGGCAGGAAGGCAGAGGAAACCTCTGCTCCAGTGAAGGGAGAGCTGTTTTACAGCTCTCCCTTCATCAGACCACAGTATCTGCTGTTACTTGGTGGCAGCTTTAAAGCTGCTGCCAAGTCATAGCAAACAGCTATAACCTGGAAGTGGGCACCCCTGGATAAAGCAGGAGCTGGCCCTGGGGGTGGTGTTCCAAGCACCATCAGTGGCTCCTCAAGGCAGGCTGCACAGTCTCCTTCCAACATAGAATAGCCCTGGGGAGGTGATGGTCCCTGGGGCTGCAGGGGCTCCGACACAGACCTATTTGAATTTTTTTTCTCCATATTTGCCCAAGGGAGGTGGTGGTCCCCAGGGCTGCCGGGGGGCTGCATGGCTTCCTGCACGGCATAAAAGCCCCAGGGAGGTGGCCGTCCTCAAGGCTATGGGGGAGCAGGATAGCCCCCATTACAAAAAATAATAGCCCTGGTGAGTTGGCGGTCCCCAGGGCTCTAGGGGGGGCTGGGCAGACGCCCACCTTATTTTTGATTAGTGTCCTATGGAGGTGGTGGTCCCCAGGGCTAGGGGGGCAAGCAACTCCCACACTTTTCTTTAGTGCCACAGGGAGGTGGTGTTCCCCATGGCTGGGGGGATAGGCAGCACATCTGCATTTCTTTTGGCACTAGCCCCAGGAAGGTGGTGGTCCCCTGGGGCTGAATGGGGGGGCAGGAGGCTCCCCTCATTTAAAAATATCAATGCCCCCGGGACTTGGCCTACATGGGGGCTTAAAAAAAAACAAGCTCTGGAACCCATGTTTGTTTTTGTATTTGCTGCAAATTCATACATTTTATGAATTTGAAGCAACAGTTTCAAACCACTGGTGGGGGAGGTCCCTCTGGGACCCCTGCACCAGAGCTATGAGGTCAGGTTAGGGACACCCTGACCTCATAGGAGGACCACCACCTCCATAGGACACAAAACTAGAGCCCTTGTTTTTTTCACTTTTTTGTGGGATTCAGCTGAATCCGAGCCACAAGATGGCCGCCAAAACACGGCCTGGTTTGAAATGTTGGCAGTCAATCAGAGCTCTGATTTGCTATGCAGGAGCTCTTAATCTTTGCAAAGTTGTTGCGACCTCAGATATACAAATGTATTTTCCCTTTAATATCTCCTAAACCACTGGATGGATCTACACCAAATAAGTGAAAGCACAATCTGTATACAGAAAGCTAGCTTTCCTTGAAATTTGGTGTAATTCCGTCTAGTGGTTCAGGCTGTAGCCTTTCTAAGCTAATATGGCGAAATTATGGCAAAAACGCCACGCCATATTTACAAAGTGGCGCAATGCATCAAACATAATGTATGCAAGGCGGGCATTCCCCCGTTAGGGAGGGCTGAAATATGGCACAAAGAAATCTAAAAGATTTCTTTCCGCCATTTTATGCCGCATTTTAAATGCCTGCACACAACATTATTTATAATGGGCCTCAATATGCTTTGCAGGATTAGGGTCAAAATATTTGACACTAATCCTGCAAAACTACCTTCAAAAATGTTGATGCTTGTTCCCTAACTACCGCCATGGTGCGCTGTATCTTAAATATGGTGCACATGGTGGCATAAGTGGCTGTGTGACTGACTATATGTGTGGGTGAGTGGGTGTTTCCGTGGCTGTATGGAAGAACGAGTGGCTGTGAGTGGCTGCATGTGTCGGTGAGTGGATGTGTGAGTGATGTAGGAAGCTGGATCTGTATATACTACATGTAAGTAAGGTCTAGAGTGCACAGAGTTGAGTGAATCCCCAGAGGTTTTACAGAGGCTAAAGTAGATAATACTAATGCTCTCTTTTGTAGTAGTGTGGTCCAGAAATTAGGCTCATCAAAGGGTAGTCTTAAGCATTTGTTGGACACACACTGTCAAGAAATGAGGCACACACTCAATGACTAACACTAGGCCAATGTTTAGATAGAAAAAATATACTTTGTTACTTTATTTCTAGAACCAAAATGATATTTGTTACAGGTGAGTACAATTTTAAGAATGTATTACTTTCAAGTCAAGTATCAAATGCACTTCGTGAAATTCACAGATAAAACAGTTTTCAGCTAATACCTTTCAATACCAAAGGTGACAGTGCAATTTTCATTGAAGACAATAGATGTTTACAGGTAAGTACTAGACTTACAGTCCTAGTCTTTGGGGTTAAGGTGTCCACAAGGCAAAGTTTAGGAGGTCACCACCAGCAACACGGGCCAGCTGGGAGCAGAGGTCAAAGTTGGTGTCGGGCGCCCAGTGGAATCCCATGGAAATTGATGGCGCTCAAAAGAGAACGGTTTGCAGGTAAGTATCCTTGGGCTCAGTGCTTCAGCCCGGGGGGGGGGGATTTAGATCAACACCAGGGGGGACACCAGTAAGTACTAAGCCCACACCCTCAGGGACACAGGGACAGCTGGGTGCAGGATGAAAACACAACATTGTGTGCCCAATGCTTTCCTATGAGAAACTCTGGGTTCACAAAGAGGCTGCAAGCTTGGTAGAGTGGGTCAGTTGAAGGAGATCAATGGCTGGACAGTTGAGGCTCCTCTGGATGTGGATGGACTGTTAGCTGGGTTCCCCAAGGCCAGGGGCCTTCAGATGCAGAGGCACTTTAGGCATCAGGTATCGTCATCGGATCCGGTAGCAGTCAGCGCGGTCCTCTAGATTCAGGCTGCAGGCATCGTCATGGTGGCCAGGAGGGGTCAACCCGAGGTGGACTGAAGGTCCGAATCGCCTGGGGACTCTCTCTGGTCAGGTAAGCCAGCTAGACTCTGGCCAGGTGCAGAGTGGGCAGGCTCGCGGATGTGGAGCGCTCTGGGGTCCTTTTTGGAGGTTTCATTGTAGACAGGGTCACTGTCCTTGGGGGATCTTGGTATTCAGGGAAGGCAGGCAGTCCTCTGGGGGTATGTAGAGGTCACTGGTCCTGCAGGACACATTGTTTTCATGTAGCAGGAGTCTTGAAGCTTCACACAGTCTGGTAGGGCTGTGGCCAAATCAGTTGATATCTGGAGTACTCACTGCTGGTGCGGCTCTTCAGTCCTTCTTCTTCTTTAGGTCACCAGGAATCGGAAGAGCAAGGTACAGGGGTCAGAGGGCAGTAGCTAATGGCAACTGGCCCTGAGGGTGACTACACCCTTCCTGTGCCCACTGCCTTTGGGGAGGGGGCGCATACCTAACCTTATTGGCTATTACTCTCTAAAACAAGATGGAGGACTCTGCCAAGAGGGATTCACCTCAGCTCTAGACACCCTATGGGTGGTCCTGGCTGGGGTGGACCCTCGTCCTGGTGTTTACTAAGTTTTCTGCTTGACCTGCTGCCAAAAGTGGGGCTTGGTTTGGGAGCGGGCATCTTCACCAGCTGGTGTGCCCTGAAACAGCAAAACAAAAGAGAGGAGCCTTTGAGGCTCACCACCAAGTGTTGCTGTTCCAGCAGGGGGGGGTGTAAAGTCCCTCCACCCAGAGCAGACTTTGTCTGTGTCTGTGAGTGGGTGAATAAGGGTCTGTGTGTGTGAGTGTGTGTGTGTGTGGCTGAATGGATGTATGAGTAAGTACATGAGTCTCTGAGTGGGTCTGTAAGTGGGTGCATGAGTGTCTGAGTGAGTGCATGAGTACATCTGTGAGTGAGTGTGGGAGTGTCTGTGTGGGTGTGTGAGTGACTCTGCCACAAAGGAGCCTCACCTGCCCTTTTATCCAACAAGAGTTCACACTTTTGCACAAGATATCTACCCAAGTGAAGTTCTTTCTGCCTCCTTGGATAAATGTCCAGCTGTCAGCTCCCACCAAGTCAGAGCAAACTGCTATGTCCTGGGGGTGGGTTCCACAGGACATAGCAGGAGCTGGCTCTCAGGAGTGTTGGTCCCCAGGGCCATTATTGGTTCCAGGAGAGGAGACATTTGGTCCCCATCCTTCAGTTTTCATGTACTAGCTCTGGTGAGGTGGAAGTCCAGAGGGCTGGATGTGGCCTGGGAAGAGTGGCTGGGTACCCTCTGTCGAATTCTTTAGAACATTTGGCCCAGGAAAGGTGGTGGTCCCTAGAGCCCAGGGGGGTCCACTGGGCCTCCGTTACATGTTATTTAGCCCTGGGGAGCTGGTGGTCCCCAGGGCTTATAGAGCCTCAGGAAGGGGGCTCCATGTGCCTCTCCTTTTTTCTAAATGAAGCCCCGGGGAGGTGGTGGTTCCTGGGGCTCCAAGAACCTCAGGAGGGGGGACCCGTGTGCCCCCCTTCTTTTTTTAAATGATGCCCCCAGGATCTGACCCACTCAGGGGGCTTTTTTTCAAAACAAGTGCAGGAGTCTGTGCTTGTTTTTTTTTTTACATTCTCGTCAGAGTCATAGATCTGCTGCGATTATTGTGATCGGCCTAGGTCCTAGCACCATAGCTAAGGGGTCACAGTGTCCCTACCATAGCCCCTTTTCTTTTTTTTAATCTTTTTTTCAGGGACTCGACTGATGCCAAGTCCCAAAATAGCTGCCATCACTTCCTTGTTGAAGTGTTGGCAGCCAATCGGATGGCAGCACGAGTTCGGGAGGGTTTGCAGAACCTTTGCACCCCTATATATACAAATTAGATTTTTCTTTAATATCTCAAAAAATACTTAATGGATTTACACCAAATAACAAAAAGGATGCTTTCTGGTCCAAAGGCTTCCTGTCTGATGAATTTGGTATAATTCTATCCAGCGGTTCCAGCTGTAGTTGTGTTCAAAAACCCTTAAGGAATTAACATTGGGAAAACACATTTTGGGACCCTTCCTTTTTTTGGCCCTAGCTTAATGGATCACCCCGAAAGTTTCAAGACAGCTCCTGAAGTGAGTGTTGATTTTTTGGGAACATTTTGTGAAGATTCATCTGCGGGCGCCAAAGATATATGCAAATCCCAAAAAGTTTTTTCTATAGAAACTAGGTTCTAACTATAACGACCTAGTGGTAAACAGTTATAAAGGATATTTTCACTGAAAAACACAAAGGTTACAGGGACGTTACAGTTAGGTTCTGAATTTACTCATACAAAACAATAGAAATTCATCAGGTATAGTTCCTTTAAGTAACTAAAACTTGCTCCCTAATGTAACTATAACTTTGACCTTCACCATGCACAGTTGTCTCATCAAAACGTTTATTGCAAATGTTGAACTGAGAATATGAAAGATGGCATAGAATATGTCATTAGTGATGTAATATGTGGAGTATCTAGCTGTGCATGGCCAAGGCACAGTTATAGTTAGCTTAGGGCACGAGTGTGGTGGCCCCCCACATATTATAAATAAGGCAGCCCTGGGTAGGTAGCAGCCCCCAGGGCAGCGGGGGGCCATAGGCCCCCGCACATGATACAATAGAAGCCCCGGGGTGGTGGTCCCTGGTCCCTTTTATTGTTATTTACATTTTTTCTGAGACTCGGCTCAAGCTTAGTCGCAAGATGACTCCCAATACTTCCTAATTTGAAGTGGTGGCAGCCAATCAGAGCTGCGCATTTCCCTGCACGAGCTCTCTTTGTTCTTTGAGGGTGTCAGTGGATCTGTAAGTGGGTGCGTGAGAGTCTGAGTGGGTCTGTGAGTGGCTATGTGAGTTTCTGAGTGGATCTGTGAGTGGGTGCGTGAGGGTCTGAGTGGGGCTCTGAGTGGGTGCACAAGGGTCTGAGTGGGTCTGTCAGTGGGTGCACAAGGGTCTGAGTGGGTGTGAGAGGTAGAAAGAGATTGGAAGAAAGAGCAAGAGAAATAGAGTGAAAGGGAGAGAGATGGAGTTGTTTAGGTTTTGATAGAATAAATATTTAGAATGAGATATTTCTGGACAAATTGAAAAGAAAAATGTATTTGTCAGTTAGAAAACGTGACCTCACCTTTCAGTATGAGCCTTAAACTTTTTAAGTTTAAAAGAAATTAAAGGTGGGAAAATGATCATGGACACACATGAAGTAATACCCTCAACTTTCAGTGTGAGGATCCGAGACCTTAACTATTAGGCCATGGGATTTTTTTGCCCTTTATGGATGATCTGAGACCTCTGCAGGCCTCAAGGCCTAAACCCTGGTCCCAGCTTGCTCCCACCTCCTGCGAAAGCTGGCACTGCTCCAGCAAGCAACATGCTGCTTTGGACAGTAGCTCTCTGCTTGCTGGAGCACTGTTTTCATCAGTCTTCCTGAATGCACAGCTGCTTGAAAACTCTGCTTTCTTGCAGCGGGATGTGTTAAACAGATCCAGCTATCTGAAAGCAGACTTGGTTTGCTTTTGCTTGGTGGGAGTGGTCAGCAAAAGCAAACAGCTATATCCCTGGGGTGGGCACCCCCGAACATAGCAGGAGCTGGCAGAGGAGGAGCCATAATGACCTGTAGGGCTTTTCCTTTCACATATTTTACTCTTTGTGGTGGCCCTAAATGGACAAGGTCCCACTAATATGGAAAAGGAGGCCTGGGGGATGCAGGAGTGCAGCAGCTCCCCCACAAGAAGTTATTACAAGGAGCTTACCCTATGTTTGTGGTTTCATAGAAAATGTGAACCTTCTGGAATCGTCCTGAATGTTTTAAAGCACTCCTAAGGCTGGAGGTTTGGCTCTACAGCTGGGAGTGCAGCGCTCTCTAGGAACATGTTCTATGGTTGCACTTATTGTGGCCTGAATATGTAAAAGTAGGTACATGTTGAACAGCACCCTCTAGAGGCTAAGTTTGTGGTTGCATGTCATGTGGTTAAAATGAGATGCCCTCTAGGGGCTGTTTTTATTATTGTTTTTTCATGGTTTGAAGGTGTACAAAAAACACACAGATACATGTTTTGCTAATTTGAGAAATGCTTAATTCAAACAATGATATTCACAACAATTATATATTTTACCTGTGGTTTCTTTATCTTGAACCTTTGAACAAGCATGTAGACTTCCCTTATATGTTTGCATGACCTCTCTATGGGGTTCAAGACATTTATGCAATGTGATCTATTGTATTTTCCATCTGCCAGTGTACAGTTTTGTAAATTACTGCATAGTATTTATAAGTGTGTGTGTAATAAATGCACTTTTCTTTCTTTTTTTTTAAAAGCACTGGCTTGACAATCATTTATTGAGTGTTATTCTTCTGTGCCAGTGAATAATGATTAGTATCCCACACCACCTACCCTGAGTAGGCCTTGGGCTGCTGTGCTTTGCTATTTTGAGAGAGCCAAGGGCTACAATGGTGTGCTTGGTCCTCAGTTGAGCATGACACACCACTAATAGCATCATTTCCTACAGTACATTTAATGGAGAAATGGTTGTGTAAACTATATTTAGTTCTCAATGTTTATATGAAGCCATATGCTGACAACAATATTTGTTACCATATTTTAGAAACTAATGAAAACTTCTGAGAGGAAACGAGTCAGTGTAGAAATGTTCTACATACATTCAGCAAATACCAATAACGAATATGTAAATAAACTATTTGTAACTATTTACAAGTCATTGCAATAATTGGTTTGGTTGGTAGATATTCTGATAGTAGGCCTGGAGTGCTGAAGCAAACTTTTGCCAACAGAGTTATAAGCGGTATAAAATGTGTCTCTTAGATGCCACAATCAACTATGAAGCTCTGCACAAACAATAGAAAAGTGCACTGTGCCTGATTTGCATAGAGTCACCTGCCAATCATTTCGTCAGTGGCACTCATGAAAACACAGGGCACCATTAGGTCAGCTGAGCCCCACAACTCCAATACAGCGGTGGTGAGGTAGCCGTCAACCTGGTGGCCTCACACCCTTTCGTTTTACAATGTTTCCACTTGGCTGTCTGGAAGAAACGTCGTATTACAAAGTTTCTGCCGGTCAGCTTCAGGGAAATGAGCACTGTCTGCCCTAACACAGTAACACATACCGGACTTTCACTTGTCATCAGGTTTTAAAAGAAAACCAGGTCAGGCTACCTTAGTTATTAGGTTTGCTGTGACATCATCTGAGGTTTTGCATTGGTCCACCCCAGATATCTCCCCTTTGCATACATTGGCAGGTGGCATCTCTTAGCGTGGTGTTTTTTGTGCTGTGCAATGGCCTAATTATATTCAAGAATCCTTTAATGCAGGAAAGAGTGATTAATGCTGCTGCTGATTGATGCTAATTTACTATTTGATAATAATTTGAGTCCCTTTTAAAAATAAGACAAAGCAATGGGGGATAAATGGGTGTTATTGAGGACTATGGCCCTCATTACAGCCTTTTGCGGGGAGTGATAAAGTGGCAGTAATACCGCCAACAGGCTTGTGGTAAGTAGTGCCAATTTAGGACCATGGCGGTGATAACTCCCATAGACAGCCAATGTACCACACCAACCGCCAGGATGGAAACAGCACTCACTACAGCAGTAGCCGTCAAAAGCCAGCAGGAAGACAAAGTAGCGCCCATCATATTAAGACACACAAATCCACCACCTTTTTTTCTGAGGCAGCACCAACGCCATCAAAAGCCTGGCAGAAACAGAGCTCAGAAGTGTAAGCACTCACCATCGGAGACACAGGAAAGAACAACGCAGCCATGGAACCTGAACTGCAAGTCTTCCCGATGATCTTCTACGTTATGCTCCACCTGGAACACCAATGCCGACGAAGACGACGATGGTGAGTACAGCTGCCTAGCACACAAGAGAGAGAGGGAGGAAAACGAGAGTGACACACACATGCACAACACACACCATTCACACACAGACCATACACACAACCAGCTGCAGACGTAAACCAATAGCACATGACACATGGCACAATAAAACAAGGACCAGATAACGGAAGTACTGAAAATGTATTAGCATAGCAAAACCTACTGTAGCAAAGTAGCCTCTTTCTAGCTTTGTTACCCCCACTTTTGGCCTGTTTGTGAGAATATGTCATGATGTTTTCACTGTCTCACTGGGATCCTGCTAGCCAGGGCCCAGTGCTCATAGTGAAAACCCTATGTTGTAAGTATGTTTGTTATGTGTCACTGGGATCCTGCTAGCCAGGACCCCAGTGCTCATAAGTTTGTGGTCTATATGTGTTCCCTCTGTGATGCCTAACTGTCTCACTGAGGCTCTTCTAACCAGAACCTCCGTGGTTATGCTCTCTCTGCTTTCCAAATTTGTCACTAACAGGCTAGTGACTAAATTTACCAATTCACATTGGCATACTGGTACACCCATATAATTCCCTAGTATATGGTACTAAGGTACCCAGGGTATTGGGGTTCCAGGAGATCCCTATGGGCTGCAGCATTTATTTTGCCACCCATAGGGAGCTCTGACAATTCTTACACAGGCCTGCCAGTGCAGCCTGATTGAAATAATGTCCACGTTATTTCACAGCCATTTACCACTGCACTTAAGTAACTTATAAGTCACCTATATGTCTAACGTTCACCTGGTGAAGGTTGGGTGCAAAGTTACTTAGAGTGTGGGCACCCTGGCACTAGCAAAGGTGCCCCTACATCGTTCAGGGCAAATTCCCCGGACTTTGTGAGTGCGGGGACACCATTACATGTGTGCACTATACATAGGTCACTACCTATGTATAGCATCACAATGGTAACTCCAAACATGGCCATGTAACATGTCTAAGATCATGGAATTGTCACCCCAATACCATTCTGGTATTGGGGGGACAATTCCATGATCCCCCGGGTCTCTAGCACTGTACCTGGGTACTGCCAAACTGCCTTTCCGGGGTCTCCATTGCTGCTGCTGCCAACCCCTCAGACACGTTTCTGCCCTCCTGGGGTCCAGGCAGACCTGGCCCAGGAAGACAGAACAAAGGATTTCCTCTGAGAGAGGGTGTTACACCCTCTCCCTTTGGAAATAGGTGTGAAGGGCTGGGGAGGAGTAGCCTCCCCCAGCCTCTGGAAATGCTTTGATGGGCACAGATGGTGCCCATATCTGCATAAGCCAGTCTACACCGGTTCAGGGATCCCCCAGCCCTGCTCTGGTGCAAAACTGGACAAAGGAAAGGGGAGTGACCACTCCCCTGACCTGCACTTCCCAGGGGAGGTGCCCAGAGCTCCTCCAGTGTGTCCCAGACCTCTGTTATCTTGGAAACAGAGGTGTTAGGGGCACACTGGATTGCTCTGAGTGGCCAGTGCTAGCAAGTCAAACGTCAGAGGCTCATTCTGCTAGGCTCTTACCTCTCTTGGTAGCCAATCCTCCTAACCTGGTAGCCAAACCTCCTTTTCTGGCTATTTATGGTCTCTGCTTTGGGGACTTCTTCAGATAACGACTGCAAGAGCTCACCAGAGTTCCTCTGCATCTCCCTCTTCACCTTCTACCAAAGGATCGACCGCTGACAGCTCAGGACGCCTGCAAAACTGCAACAAAGTAGCCAGATGACTACCAGCAACATTGTAGCGCCTCATCCTGCCGGCTTTCTCGACTGTTTCCAGGTGGTGCATGCTCTGGGGGTAGCCTGCCTTCACCCTGCACCAGAAGCTCCAAAGAAATCTCCTATGGGTCGATGGAATCTTCCCCCTGCTAAGGCAGGCACCAAAAGACTGCATCACTGGTCCTCTGTGTCCCATCTCATCCTGATGAGCGTTGTCCCTGGAACTCAGCAAACCTGTCCAAGTGACTCCCACAGTCCAGTCACTCTTCAGTCCAAGTTTGGTGGAGGTAAGTCCTTGCCTCCCCATGCTAGACTGCATTGCTGGGTACCCTGTGATTTTCAGCTGCTCCTGCTCCTGTGCACTCTTCCAGGATTTCCTTTGTGCACAGCCAAGCCTGGGTCCCCAGCATTCCTTCCTGCAGTGCACAACCTTCTGAGTTCTCCTCCGGCGTCGTGGGACTCCCTTTTGTGACTTTGCGTGGACTCCAGTTCACTTTCCTTCCAAGTGCCTGTTCAGGTACTTTTGCGGGTGCTGCCTGCTTTTGTGAGGGCTCCCTGAGTTGCTTAGCGCCCCCTTTGTCTCCTCCTCCAAGTGGTGACATTCTGGTCCCTCCTGGGCCACAGCAGCACCCAAAAACCTCTACTGCAACCCTTGCAGATAGCAAGGCTTGTTTGTGGTCTTTCTGCGTGGAAACACCTCTGCAAGCTTCATCACAACATGGGACATCCATCCTCCAAAGGAGAAGTTCCTATTCCTCTTCTTTCTTACAGAACTCCAAGCTTCTTCCAACCAATGGCAGCTTCCTTGCACCATCAGCTGGCATTTCCTGGGCTCCTGCCCACTCTCGAAACTGTCGGGACTATTGGACTTGGTCCCCTTGTCTTACAGGTACTCAGGTCCGGAAATCCACTGTTGTTGCATTGCTGGTGTTTGTTCTTCTGCAGAATCCCCCTATCACGACTTCTGTGCTCTCTGGGGGTAGTAGGTGCACTTTACACCTACTTTTCAGGGTCTTGGGGTGGGCTATTTTTCTAACCCTCACTGTTTTTTTTACAGTCCCAGCGGCCCTCTACAAGTTCACATAGGTCTGGGGTCCATTTGTGGTTCGCATTCCACTTTTGGTGTATATGTTTGTGTTGCCCCTATACCTATGTGCTCCTATTGAAATCTATTGTAATTCTACACTGTTTGCATTACTTTTCTTGCTATTACTTACCTAATTTTGGTTTGTGTACATATATATTGTGTATATAACTTATCCTCATACTGAGGGTACTCACTGAGATACTTTTGGCATATTGTCATAAAAATAAAGTACCTTTATTTTTAGTAATTCTGTGTATTGTGTTTTCTTATGATATTGTGCATATGACACCAGTGGTATAGTAGGAGCTTTACATGTCTCCTAGTTCAGCCTAAGCTACTTTGCCATAGCTACCTTCTATCAGTCTAAGCTGCTAGAAACACCTCTTCTACACTAATAAGGGATAACTGGACCTGGGACAAGATGTAAGTACCTCTGGTACCCACTACAAGCCAGGCCAGCCTCCTACAATCACAACACAAACTAAATATATAGAAATGTTCACAAAGGGCCAATGCCCAGTCCAACGTAATAAGGGCACACAAGGCCACAGGGCACAGCCCAATGCCCAACTTGTATCCTGACATCATCCTGGAGAGAACACTGCAGGGGCATCAGTATGCAAGTGGGCAGGCACTTCAGGGGGATGGGGGCACCTCAGCCGAATACGGGAACTTCTCCACTGGTTCTGGAGGGGGCTCCATGCCCATTTGTCTTTGTTGGGGAGTGCAAGGCCACAGTCTCGGAGCTGGGGAACATGCTCACTGGTTCTGGAGGGGGCTCCATGCCCATTTGTCTTTGCTGGGGAGTTCAAGGCCACAATCTATCAGGTGGGAAACATGCCTACTGGTTCTGGAGTGGGCTCCATGCCCATTTCTCAGTGTTGGGGAGTGCAAGGTCACAGTCTCTCAGGTGGGGAACATGCCCACTGGTTCTGGAGGGGGCCCCTTGTGCAGCAGTCCCTGGAGGATGGCCAAAAGTCCTCCGCTGGCAGTGATAGCTACACTGACTCAGCTGGTGGTGAGTGCTGCTCCGTGGCAAGAGGTGATGGTACCTCCTGGCCTGCCTCTGCTGGCGGTGAAAGCTGCACTGCCTCAGCTGGTGGTATGTGCTGCTCTGTGGCAACAGGTGATGGTGCGTCCTGACCTGCCTCTGCTGGCAGTGAGGGCTCCGTGACCACAGGTGGTGGTGGTGGTGGTTTCACTCTTCCAGCATCTGAAGGAGTTGAGGGCTTCATTCCCTTCCTGGCTGTAGGTGTTGTGGGCTTCTTCCCCTTCCTGGCTGTAGGTGTTGTAGGCTTCTTCCCCTTTCTGGGTGTCGGAGTGGAGTCCCTCACAGACCTGCCTCCATGACTAAGATGTGCCTCCACTGCCCCCCTGGACTGTTTGGCTGATGTGCTGGGCTGGCTGGTTGGCACCCTGGTTCCATGGGAAGGATGGGGGAGGAGGAGGGAAGAGGTCAAGTTAGGCAAGGAAAAGCTTCTTAGGGACAATGGGGCGGGAGGAGGGATGGGAATGGAGGTTGAGGGAGTGGTTGTGGGAGGTGTACCTCTGCTGAACTTGAGTGCAGGTGCATGGGCAGTGTGCATGTGTGAGGTGGATGACTTTTGGGTGTCTGAGTGCTTGCGTTTGTGTCCTTTAGGAGGGGGGACAGACATGGTGGCAGAGGACACAGGGGACAAGTGGATGGATGTTGTGGAGGTGTCTGCTAGTGAGGTGTGGGTGCTTCTTGGTGTGGTGATGCTGGTGGAGGATATTGAGGCAGTGCATGCAGGTGTGAGTGTGGACGTGACAGGGAGGGAGGTGGAGGAGGAGGAGGGGAGACAGTGGAGGTAGTGGATGTGGTTGTGTCTGCAACTGTATGGTGCGTGAGTGCTTGTGGGATGAAGTTTGGTGCTTGTGTCTGCCTGTGCCACTCTTGAGTGTTGTCTTGTGTGCATGCTTACCTGTATGTGTGCCTGGGATGGGTTGGAGTTGAAGTGAATGGGACAATGGCTGCCATCAGAGATGAGGCCAGAGCCTGAATCAATCTCTGTTGGGCCGCCAATCCACCATGAATGATCTCCAGGAATGCATTGCACCTGGGATGCCAGCCCCTGGATGGCATTCACAATGGTTGATTGCCCTACAATGATGAATCTCAGGAGGTCAATAGCCTCCTCACTCAGGGAAGCAGGGGTCACTGGGGCAGGGCCTGAGGATCCTGGTGCGAAGGTGATGCCCACCCTCCTGGGTGAGCAGGCACAGGCAACTCGCTGAGGGGCTAATGGGAGGGCGGTGCTGGTATGGGGGTGGCGGCTGTACCTGCAGCTGGGGTGGTCACAAATGTGTCCGCTACCACCAGGAAGCTTCCATCAGAGGAGGTATCTGAGTGTGTTTTGTCTCATGCAGTCTCCGCCATGCTGCTCCCCTCACCCTCTGTTCCACTGGTTTGCTCGGCGTCTGTGGAATCTGCCTTGTGGGTCCTGTGGGATGCAGCTACCTCTGTCGCTGGTGCCCCTGCTCCTCCGTCAGATGATGCTAATGCACACAAGGACAGGATGACAAAACAAGAAAGAGGGGGAGACCCAAGGATACACTGGGTCAATGACTTCACCAACACCACTATTGACATGCACATCACAGTCGCACACAGGGAGCCGGCTTAAGCACTATGCATTGCACTACCAGTGATATGGATAGTCACTAAGGCAAGATGAGGACCACACACCGCCAACTGCAGCACTCCTGGGACCCACGCTGACATGGCTGAAACAGACTGCTTACAAGCTAGGTTACCTGTATTTGCCATGCACCCATTACACTTCAGTTGACTCACACTGCAATGTGTGGCCCGGCCTTAGAGGCACCCACTAAAATACATCCACCACCCGGATACCACCCTACCAGCCACAATATGTATTAATACCCACTGTACTCACCCCCTTGTGGCTGCTGTGATTCCCTCAAGTGCCCATCTAGCTCAGGGTAGGCCATCACCAGCATGCAAGCCATCAGGGATGGTCAGTGTCTGACAGGCACCCCTTCCTCATTGGGAGGCCATCCCCAGCTGGGCCTCTGTGGTCTTCCATGCCCAGCGTCTCAGGCCCTCCCACCGTTTCCGACAGTGGGTGCCCCACCTCCCATTGACCCCCAGGGTCCACAGTCCTTGGCAATGGCACTCCTTATCTCCATCTTTTGATGGGCGCTGACCTGTAGAGGCAATACAGACAGGAGAACACCATTAGACAAACTGTCCAGCCTGTTGCACAAATGACCAACCATACCTGTTTCCATCACCATTGGCACACATAGCCCAGTGCACAACATGTACACTGCCAATAGACATTCTCCCCACCCCCTTACACGATACTTGCACACACATCTCCATGCATCCTTCCCACATGCATTGTGCCCAAAGTGTACTCACCTGTTGTAGTAAAGTAGCCTCTTTCTAGCATGGTCACCCCCACTTTTGGCCTGTTTGTGAGTGTGTGTCAGTGTGTTTTTACTGTGTCACTGGGATCCTGCTAGCCAAGACCCCAGTGCTCATAGATTAAAACCTATATGTTAGTGTGTTTTGCCTGTCTCACTGGGATCCTGCTAGACAGGACCCCAGTGCTCATGGTTTGTGGCCTAATATGTATGCCTGTGTAGTGCCTAACTGTGTCACTGAGGCGCTGCTAACCAGAACCTCAGTATTTATGCTCTCTCTGCTTTTAAATTTGTCACTGTAGGCCAGTGACTACATTTACCAATTTAAATTGGCATACTTGACCCCCCTTATAAGTCCATAGTATATGGTACCTAGGTACCCAGGGCATTGGGGTTCCAGGAGGTCCACATGGGCTGCAGCAGTTCTTTTGCCACCCATAGGGAGCTCAGACAAACCCTTACACAGGACTGCCACTGCAGCCTGTGTGAAATAGTGCACACACTATTCCATAGCCATTTTCACTGCACTTCAGTAACTTCTAAGTCACCTACATGTCTAACCTTCACTTGCTGAAGGTTAGGTGCAAAGTTACTAAGTGTGAGGTCACCTTTGCACTAGTTCAGGGCCATATCCCTGGACTTTGTGAGTGCAGGGATGCCATTACACGTGTGCACTGCATATAGGTCAATACTTATATGTAGCCTCACAATGGTAACTCCTAATATGGCCATGTAACATGTCTAAGATCATGGAATTGTCCCCCCATGCCAAATCTGGTATTGGGGAGCCAATTCCTTGCATCCTGGGGGCTCCACCGTGGACCCCCAGTACTGACAAACCAGCTCTCTGAGACTTGCACTGCAGCTACAGCTGCTGCCACCTCACGGACAGGGTTCTGGCATCATGGGGTATGGGCAGCCCAGTCCCAGAAAGTCAGAACAAAGCATTTCCTTTGAGAGCAGGGTGTTACACCCTCTCCCTTTGGAAATAGGTGTTACAGGCTGGGGAGGGGTAGCCTCCCAAAGCCTCTGGAAATGCTTTGAAGGGCACAGATGGTGCCCTCCTTGCATAAACCAGTCCACACCGGTTCAGGGACCCCTTCTCCCCTGGTCTGGTGGGAAACTGGACATAGGAAGGGGAGTGACCACTCCCCGGACCATCACCACCCCAGGGGTGGTGCCCAGAGCTCCTCCAGTGTGTCACAGACTTCAGCCATCTTGCTTTACAAGGTGTGGGGGCACTCTGGATGGCTCTGAGTGGCCAGTACCAGCAGGTGACATCAGAGACCCCTCCTGACAGGTCCATACCTGATAAGGTAGGCAAACCCCCTCTCAGGACTATTTAAGGTCTCTCTTGTGGGTTCTCTTCAGATTCTGCTTGCAAGTTTCCTTCAGGAATCCTCTGCAACAACTTCAGCAACCTCTGACCTCGGATCAAACTCAGCCTGCTCCAAGAAACGCTGTAACTGCAACAAAGTGTCTACAAGAGACACTTTTCTTCAGCAACTTCAGCTCCAAGTCAGCAACTGCTACAGTTTCCACAGTGTGCATGCTTTGGGGACTCCCTGTCTTCATCCTGCACCAGAAGGACCGAAGAAATGTCCTGTGGAGTGACAGAGTCACTCCCCTGCTCCAAGCAGGCACGTTCCAAGGCAACAACAGTTACCCTGGGACTCCTCTCATGGCGACGAGCGTGCTCTTAAGGACACACAGGGTGAACATCATTGACATAGACTGTTCTGAAGTCCAGCTGATGCAATTTGCTGGGGTTAAGACCTTGCCTTCCCCAAGAACAACGTACCCCTGTGTTTTGTGTCTCCTTCGCCTCCTGAGGCCTCTCTGCACTCTTTGCAAAATTCCTTTGTGCCCAGGTCCCCAGCACTCCACCCTGTCGCTCAACTCACTGAGTTGTTCTCCAGCCGTGTGGGACCTTCTCTTGTTGTGCTGCATCAACCATGTTTTGCACCTCCTTTGTACCCGGATCCTACGGCTTCTGGGGGTACTGGCTGGCATCCTGACGGCTCTCTAAAGTGCTGAGAGGCCCTTCTTCCTCCTCACACAGAGTTGAGGTCCCCAGGTCCCTCCTGGGTCCATCTAGCACCATTTTGATGAAAAACGCACTTTTGCTGTAGGCAAGGTTTGTTGGTGCCTTCCAACACAAAATCTCATCTGCAACGATCTTCACACCATGGGACATCTTTTGCATCATGCAGAAACCCGCTGGCATCGTTCTAGGGTGCATTTCTACTATCTTCAACTAACTGGGGACTCTTCTTTTGCACCTTCTTCTGGGTTGACACGGGCTAATGTCCTTCCTGGAACTTCTTTTGACTATTGGACTTGGTCCCCTTCCTTTGCAGGTCTTCAGGTCCAATAATCCAGCAGTTGTTCTTTGCAGACTTGGTTGACTGCTGGAAAATCCCAAAAAGGAGGTGTAGTGTGTCCTAATGAAACTTGCAGTACTATACTCCTGCTTTTCTGGGCTCTGGGTTGGGGTAATTTACTGACCTATACTGTATTCTTACTCTACCAGCGATTCTGCACACTTGTCTAGGGGGGAATTCATGACTTTACATTCCACTTTTTTTAGTATATGGTTTGTTTTGCCCCTAGACCTATTTTCTCCCATTGCATTTTATAGGATTTCCTACAGGGAGCATTGTTCTACGACTATTTACTTGTCTAATTGTGATGTCTAGTATATATATTTTGTATAATAATTACCTCCAGAAGGAGTACTGTCTCTAAGATATTTTTGGTACTGTGTCACCCAAATAAATACCTTTATTTTTGGTAACACTGAGTATTGTCTTTACTTGTGTATAAGTACTGTGTAACTATAAGTGGTACTGCATGAGCTTTGCATGTCTCCTTGTTCAGCCTAAGCTGCTCTTCTATAGTTACCTCTATGAGCCTAACTTGCTAGAACACTACTACATTTCACTAATAAGGGATAACTGGACCTGGTATAAGGTGTAAGAACCCAAGGTACCCACTACAAACCAGGCCAGCCTCCTACACCTTTTGGTGTGGAGGCCCATACAGCTGTCTGTACTGGGGTAGGACCACATCCGCCAGTCGCTCCAACTCCTCTGAAGTGAAGGCTGGGGCCCTTTCCCTGGTCACACGGGCCATGGTACGTTCCTGACATAGGTCACAGCAGCACACACAGTGTAGGTGTTCTCCTGTTGAAGGTCAGGAAACAAGTGAGGAATCAGATAGAAAATGCCTGACACGTCCGCTTAGATGAGATGTACACTATCACTACCATCGTAGATCCCCATTGGCCACTGTACTCCATAGAGCTGCATATTATCCAATGAGGGATTTCATGGTGGTGCAAGACAGCCTTCCATCATGACCCCCAACGTTGGCGGAATTACCTCAATCCACTTGTCCCTCCTTACAGGACAGGCGGTCGCCATTTCGAGGGGGGAGGGAACAGGCCTATCGACAATTACTGCGTCACAGATTAGATTGGCACATACTTCACCATTTCACTGCCCCAAGACATAAGTGCACCATGTGGATTGCAGTTGTGGTTTTGTTGTTCCAATTGTGACAGCCTACTCATTCTTCTGTCCCTTAGATACCTACTGCTGTGGATGAATAAGAGGTGGACACAGACCTCTGGTGGACGTGGCTACACTGGAGGACAGGCACACAATACTCACCTATAGACTGAACCGAGCTGTGTGCCCAGTTGGAGCCTGACCTGATATCAGATATCCATCATCCCATTGAGATCCCCCCTCTTGTGCAAGTTCTATCAGTGCTCCATTTCCTGGCAACTGGTTCTTTTCAAGTGACAGTGGGCTTGCCAGCAGGAAAGTCACAGCCAATGTTTTATATTGTGCTGGCAAGAGGTTTGTCTGCCCTGGTAAAACACATGTACAGCTACATAGCTTTCCCCCAGGTGGAAGATTTGGCCACTGTGAAGGTCGGATTCTATGCAATGGGACATATCCCCAATATTTTTGGTGCAATTGACGGGACACATATTGCATATGTGCCCCCACCCAGAATAAACAGGTGTTGAATTTACACTCAATGAATGTGCAGATTGTGAGCCTAGCAGACCAGTACATCTCCCATGTCAATGCTAGGTATCCTGGGTCGGTGCATGATGCCTTTGTTCTGAGGAATAGCAGCATCCCAAATGTAATGGGCCAACTACAGAGGCAAGGGTGTGGTTAATAGGTGAGCCTTGGTTCCCACTCCCTGAATGTTAGTGTATGCCTCTGGTGTCAACCCCATAGGATTGTGTGTGGCTAAATGTTGTCTCTCAATACTTGCAGGTGACTCTGGCTACCCAAACCTATCATGGCTGCCTACCCCTGTGAGGAATGCCAGGACAAGTGCTGAAGAACGTTATAATGAGGCACATGTGCGAACCAGCCAGATCAGCAAGAGGACCTTCGGCCTCCTGAAGGCCAGGTTCAGGTGCCTCCATCTGACAGGTGGATCCCTGTGCTGCTCATCAGAAAAGCTCTGCCAGATAGTAGTGGCATGCTGCATGTTGCACAACCTGGCCCTCAGACGCCATGTACTTTTTCTGCAGGAGGAGGAGACTGGAGATGCCCCTGTGGCCGCAGTAGACACTGCTGACAGTGAGGATGAATAGGCTGAGGATGAGGATGAGGACAGAACATCAGTAATCCGTCAGTACTTCCAATGACACACAGGTGAGACAGTGCAGACTAACATTTCTATGACTATTGGTGTATTCTGTGTGTTCCTGTGGCATGATGGCATTCACTTCCTTTTACCTCTACTTACTGTCACCTATGGTTAGCCATTTTGCAGACGTTGGTGATATAACAACTGTGTGCTGATGTGCTGACTACAGCCAACTACAGGTCATTATTTCTATGCTCTCACAATGTACAGTACATTTGCAATGGATGTAATTGTTTCCAAGAATACACATTTTCAACACATGACATATAAGTAGTTGAGTTGTGTCCAAGGGTGTTTATTGTAGTGCTAAGAAATTGACGGGGAAAGTGCAAAGGAATGGGGTGATGATGGAAGAAAGTCCAGGGTATTATTTGAGTCTGTTTGTGGCACAGGTCTAGTGCCCAAGGGTCCATAGGAAGGGGAGCAAAGTCAGTTGAAAGTGGACAAGGTGATAGGGTGGGACATAAGGGGGACAATCAGGAGAGTCTCATTTTCTGGCAGTGGTCTTGGTTAATGTCTCTGGCTTCTGTCTGGGTCACAGGGAACGTTTGTGGGGTGGTTCACCTTCTTCAGGGGGACGGATGCTGGTGGCCAGTGGTTCCGGTGGTGGGGCCTCCTGCCCACTTGTGGAAGCGTAAGTGGAGGGCTGGCCGATAGACTGGTTAGTGGTAGGGGCCCGCTGGTGTACTGATGCCTCCCTCATGACGTTGGCCATGTCTGTCAGCACCCCTGCTATGGAGACCAGGGTGCTATTGATGGCCTGCAAGTCCTCCCTGATCCCCTGAAACTGTCCCTCCTGCAGCTGTCTGTTCTCCTGCACATTGTCTAGGATCTGGTCCATCGTGTCCCAGGAATGTTGGTAGGCTCCCAGGATCTCGGAGAGTGCCTCCTGGAGAGTCGGTTCCCTGTTCCTGTCCTCCCCCTGGTGCACAGCAGTCCTCCCAGTGTCCCTGTTGGCCTTTGCCTCTGTCCCCTGAACGGTGTGCCCACTGCCACTGACCCCAGGTCCCTGATTGGCTTCGGGGTGAGGTGTGGCCTGGGGTCCCTGTACAGGTGGACACACTGCTGATTGACGTGTCCGGGGGACAGAGGTGTGGATACGCTGGGCGGGTGCTTTGGTGTTGGATCCTGATGGGGGAGGCTCTGTGGTGGTCTGTGAGTGAGCTTGGGTGACCGGCTGTCCAGTGGTCCCTGATGGGCCAGGTAGGTCATCCAGATTCCAAAGTCCAAAGTTACTGTCATCACTGGGGTCATCTTCTGTTGGGGGACTGGATAGTTGTGGCACCTCCTCTAGACAGACATTGGCTGGGGAACTGGTGGGGATGTAAGTGATATATTATGCTTCATGTGTATGACATATTTTACATCCCTGGTATCCCCTCTATGGTTGATGTTGCCCTGCCACCTTTTGTTTGTGTATGGTGAAGTGTTGTGGGATTGTTAGTTTCCCTATGCTGTGCATGCTTTGGTGATGGGTGTCCATGCAGGGCTGGAAGGGTTGTCCATGCATTGGTATAGCATGCAGGGGTTGCATTGGGGTTAGTCATATGTGTAGGTGCAGTGCTTGGGATGGAGTGGAGTGATGGGAGTGAGGGTGTGGGTGTGAGATGGCATGCAGGTATGAGGTGGTGATGGGTAGTAAATGATAATTTAACAGTGTCCAGTCCTCCAGCTACTCCAGCGAGTCCCTTAGGATGCAGTAATGCCAGTACTTGCTCTTCCCATGCTGTGAGCTGGGGGGGAGGAGGTGAGGGTCCATCGCCAGTCCTCTGTATGGCGAGCAGGTGCCTTGATGCAATGGAACGTACCTTCCCCCGTAGGTCGTTCTACCTCTTCCTGATGTCGTCCCTTATTCCTGGGTGCTGTCCCACAGCGTTCACCCTGTCCACGATTCTCAGCCATAGCTCCATCTTCCAGGCAATGGAAATCTTCTGTACCTGTGCTCCAAAGAGCTGTGGCTCTACCCTGACAATTTCCTCCACCATGACCCTTAACTCCTCCTCAGTGAAACAATGGTGCGTTTGTGGTGCCATGGGTGTTGTGTGTTGGTGAGAGAGTGTTGAGTGATGTGGTGGGGTGTGTTATGTGCGGTGCGTGAGGGATGTATGGGTGTCAGTGGTGTGTGTGTAATTGGGTCTGGGATATCTGTGGCTAACTCTTGCAGTCTTTTGGTTTTGGAAAACGGTTTTGGGTAATGTGGGTGTGTGTTTTATAGTGGTGTGGGTGTGTGGGTGTGGTGTGCGTATGAATGTCAGGTGTGTGTTTTTAGTATTGGCCATTGTAGTGTTATTTTGTTTGTGGGTGTCCATTCTGAGCACGGTGGTATGTTTAGTGCCATTGAAGGTCCGCCGTGGTGATTCATGTGTCATAATGTGGTGGGCATTGTTTTGTTGGCGTAAAGGTATGGGTGTTGGTACCGACATTTTAGCACTAACCTTTGGGCTGGCGTATTTGTGTGTGTGGCAGTATTCTGCCGGATTGCTGTGTGTGTGTCATAATATGGATAACGGATATCCGCCACTGTGGCGGTATGCTGGTGGCAGTAAGCAGCATTTGCCACCAATGTCTGAAAGAGGGCCTATATTTGCTGCAGCAAAAGAGAACTGGGAATACACTCTTTAAAGGATGGCATAGAGATGTTTAATTAAGATGACACAAGCTGCTTTATAAATAATTGTACATCTGCAGAATGTGTAAATATTTGCACAAACAGGGATATTCTGTAGAGGATTTATGAATGTTTCAAAATTATAGAGGAACCCGTGAGCATTTCTTAACGCATATTGTGTAATTAGCGGTTGCAGAGGTGGTTGAGAAGAATTAAAAAAAAGTATTAATTACAGCAAGTTGACTTTGAGAGAACTTCACTTCGAGAAATGTTGCATTGACAGAGCTATGAGCCAGTCTTGCCCTTCTTAGAAGCTGTGGGTCGATTACCTTCACATTCCCAAGAATAATTTAAAAGAATAGAGGCCTAATGCTTCATTTTGCACAAAACCTTTTCACATAAATGTGCTAGAATGCCACATGTTTTGCACATACCTATAAGGGAAAGCTTTAAATTATTCCAGCACTTGGGGTATTACTTGCTCATTACTCTGTCTATAATGCCTATTATTCAAGCAATGAGTATTAAGACTTTTATCACAGTTTATTATAGCTAAACAGGCGTTAAGGACTGTTTAATTTGCTTATTTAATATGGAAGTGTGGTACATCCTGTAAACATAACTATATTAACATTATCCACTTTGCATTCGCTTGCTAAATATTTAATTGAGAAACATTTACTCTAATACTTAATAGTTATTTTATATCCTCTGTTATGTATACGGTTTGCTAGACATTATTTTAAGAATGTTTAAAATTACTCTTTTTTGCTGTACGTAGTAATTACATTGATCAATGTATTATTAAAAAATTGTAGTAAGTAGCACTGAAATTGTACAACTTTTAGTAAGACCGAATTAGCAGTACACATCATATTGACCCACATAAGATCGATCGATCTATCTATCTATCTATCTATCTATCTATCTATCTATCTATCTATTGCTACATGTATCTATATATTTATATTAGTCTGTTGCTCCCACAGGCTCTCCATTCACTTCCACCATTCAGCACAAGTGCCAGCAGGGCAGGCGTGGGACCCATCATAAAACCAAACCTGCAAGGAAAATGGTGCCGCTCAAATTGCAGTAACACTAATTTAATATGTGGTCACACTAACAACAGCAACAAGTATACATGGTCAGCCCATATTTTTTTCCATTTTTCCGGGCACTATTTGTGCTAGCTTTGGAACTCTGTTCCCTTTACCCATACTAAACAGGAGCAGAGGGCCTATGCTCTTACTTTAAACATGGTTAAATTGACTTAATCCTGACCGGCATACTTGACTCGGTCCTTGCTATATTGTATAGAAAGTGCTCCCAGGGCCTAGAAAGTTAATGTCACTTGTAGCACCTATTTTGTCATCCTCTACAGTGGCAGTGTGAACATAGATACAGGCCAACCTTGAGTAGACTGACTGATAAAATGTAACACCTCCAGTGCAACCTGTCAAAATAACTAGGCCTGGGCAAAATTTTTGTTACTCCAGAGTAATCAGATTAAGGTTAGTAATTTTATGTTACATTAAGCAATTACCCTGTTCCCGCAATTTGTAGTGATTTGGGGCACAATGCCCAAGCAAAGAGCTCAGGAACAGAGTGTGAGAGGCTTCTGGCTGCTGCTGTTCCTGTTTTGCTGCATTTAGTGCTATTTTATAACACCACTGTGTTCATTTTGGATGCAAGGTTGTACTTTTTGTTATGAAAATTGCTATAAATGCAGTTACACTCCTCCCATAATTCCCTGGATGGAATCTTGTGAACTTTTGCAGTAATTTTGTGTAATTGTGCTATTGTAAATTACGCAAGTTACACCCACTCCCTAAAATGACCCTCTTTGACTGGTAAAGACCACCCTTGTTTTAGAGTGTAAATGGAATTAATATATCAGCGAACTCGTTATTAAAAGAAAAACCACTTAAATACTATACTAAAGTACTGTTACTGAAAAAACATTAACATCTCCCGGCTATTTTCAGTTCTGCAATCCAAAACTTATGACCTCACAAAATGTGCACCAATAAGTAAGAACACTGGAGCTTTACTGTAGCACTGACCTGCGTGAGCAAAGGCCATGTGCATCAGTTGTCTCAGAAGCTTGTGCTGCCTCTTCTGTAATACAGGTTGGGCTGATTCAAAATATACCCCACCATGATCATGAAGGAGTGTTCTTGCAGTTGTTTCGGGCGTACCACATGAGTCAAAGGCACAAAGTGAAGAAAACTGTCAGCAGGTGCACTGACTGAGCTCCTCATAGAACTTGCCAGACAGTCAGTGTGTCCCTGATGGCATCCTTTTGAAGAAGACAAATAGGGTAATTGGAACTCTCTAGACATCCCTGTGCAGAGAGGTGCACTAACTCACGTACTTATCTACTGAGAGAGATCGGGTCCTTCGCTGCATTAAAAGGCAAACTAGTCACTTCAGGCAGCTTATCCACCTTTCAGTACAGTATTGCTGAGAGTGCAGGTGCAATTTGTGAGTGCAGTTACACAATGCGGTTCACCAAGTTAGGAAAAAGTACGAAAAATAGGGCATAAAGGAGAAGGATGAATTTAACCTGACCTCTGGCCATTTGAAAGGCCCCAAATTGAGCTCTCTGGCATTAACAAATAATTTGAAAACTCACAGAATTTGTTGATCCTTAGCCTTATTTGTGGCCTCTGAACCTCCACTTGTCCCCACATATCCTCGTGGGTGTCTCAGGGTCACACATCAGGACCACATCCACAAATCATGAAAAGAATAGCGATTTATGCATGCATTGGGTTTGGATGCTTAGCCTCAGGTTTATGGGTTTAACCTCAGCTCAGATCACAACTTCAACCCTGCTGAGCTTGGCCAACAGCTATACATAGTCTGGACTGGCAAGAACAGAGGGTTGGATTTAGGGGCTAGATGAAGGCCAGGCTCTCCATCAAAACATAGTTATGCACTGCCAAGGACCTACACAGCAGTGATTGTCCAGTCACGCACGGTGTGGTGAAGGTCTGGTTGGTGCATAGCCAAAGGCTGTGTGCAGCAGGCACAGGTAGCTTTAATAGAAGTTGAATATAATCTATAACTTAAAAAAATAATCAGAGAATTTTCTTTTAGTAAAACAAAACAAAATGAAATTTCAACGTTATGATGATCAGCTCTGCACTCCACACCTCTCACAATAGTTGTGTAAGTCACTACCCGCACAGCCTGTAGTCAGGGTTAGGTGCAAGTATTCACTGAAAAGGCAATTATTTCTTTGTTTATAACTTTTGCACCATTTGATAAATTCTCATGAAACATATACATTAAACAGCAAAACTCGCCATGTTATGTCATGTTAAATTTCATTGTAATCCATTTAGCGGGTGTCAGGTAATGAGTCTATTGCATCCTAACCCTGTGGGAAACTAATCTCAGCTGCAGCAAAAACTGTTGAGCGGAATTATATCGAACTTGGCATGAAATTAAAATGTAAAGCTTTGAGGTATGTTTTTGATTGTTTTGATCTAAACTCATTAAGCGTATTTTGAGTAAATAGTGCTACAAAAATGTGTTAGAGCTTCAAGGGGTTAAATTATATAGATACCTTGCTTGAGTTATGTTCGTACTCTCCATGTATTTGTGAATATGTTGAGGATCTGCAACTACATTAAAAGAATAATGGTTTTGCGGCCACCAATAAGTGCTCCAAAAAGTATTTTTTCTCACTGGATTTGTGCATCCAGGGCCCTTGTTGAGAACTGTGGATCGTTGACCCTTCTGGACCCAGCAGATCACACAGATACACTTGCACTCTGCCATATCTTTCTAGGCATACTTCTGGTAATGTAGGTGAATAGGAAAAAGTAGAAAAAAATACGTTCAGGCTGAGACAATGATTTCTGGCTATACTTTTCTTACTTTTTAGTGAATCACAACCCCAGCAGGCATAAACAATGTACATTTGGTTCTCAAACACACATTTACCTTTGTGAATTGGGTCCAAAGTGTTTGCTAAAATATTTAAACCTGCTGTTGGAACCTGTAAACGTTTTTCAATGAGCCACGTGCCCAAGTAAATCAGCAAGCTCCTATTTGCTAATTGACCTCCTCTTTCTCACAAAGAATAATTAAATTAATTTAGCTGGGTTAAAAAGTTTATTAACCTGATTATACTTTTCCACAGTCTAAAGTTACCCTTGAAGTCCAACTGAGATATTAAAGGGCATATTTATAAGCCCCTTGTGCTTCCTTGTGCGCACTAGCATAATTTTTTTTACGCTATGGAGACGTTAAGGAGGCCTCCACCACCATGCGCCATATTTACAAAGTGGTGCAATGCATGCATTTGAGCCACTTTCTAGCCCCTTGTGCCACATTGTATCTACACCAGGTATAATGTATGCAAGGGGGCGTTCCCACTAAGGAGGCCCCAAAAAATAGGGTAGTAAAATTTAAAAGATATCATTGCGCCATTCATAATTTATGACACTAATCCAACAAAGCGCCACAATAGAGTTGTAAATGATGACGCTATTGTGCTAAAGTGCGCTACCATGGTGACGTTTGAGGGCCCAGGGCAAAGCAAGAAACGTGGCGCAACAAAACTGATACACCACTTTCTTGTATTATGCCCCAAAGTGTGGTTGTATCATCGGTCTACTGCATGACTCTCAGATGATGGTGGCTAATTTTTGTGACAAGGATCTAGGGACCCTTGTTGAAAGTCCATCTTATATGTGAAGAAGATGAATAAAACAGATGCACAATTGCACACCAATTAGAGGGTTTAAGCCAGTTTAACACAGGTTTAATAGTCTTGATAGCAACAAGTCACTCTGCGGGTTATACTGAGGGGAAAAGGATAGTAGATATGTAGGAATTCATTTATTAATATAATTTCAAAATGGAGGCACAATTCTGTACGAATGTAAGTGCCACACCAGGTCCTGTATTTTGCAGTGGTTCAGAATGTTTTATAATCGGAGTGATGATGAATGTTCTTGCGGGGTATAGCATAGGAAGATCTGGTGACCACGATCGCCAAAGGGAAACACTGTGAAGGTGATAGCCATATATTAATTTAAGCATACTCGATGCTCCTTTGATATGTTAACAAGGCAAATTAATCATTTACATGGGGAGAGAATAAAAAATCATATGCTAGTAAAAAAAACATTCCCAATTATCATAATGTCAAGAGGACGGTGTCTGGTTCAGTAGGTGGAAGTGGTCACTGTGGGAATAGTGTTGAGCATAGCTGAGAGGCACAGACAGTGGTCGAGGAGACCTCTTCCTGCTCCCCCATTGTCAACCCAAATGGAACTTTTTTTAAGTAGCACCTGTACCTTTAGTGGACAAAGGGCGCTTTAACAAAGTCCCATTTGTTAATGCAAGCACACATATGGAGGTCTGATGTGCCTTGCAAGCCACATTCCATGGATTTCCAGCCTATCGCAGCAGATCGCAAATAGTTACCTGCCTAATTAATTTTCATTAGGTACAACATAGTGTGACACTCTCACCTCCCGCCCAGGCAGGCAATTTCTATATTGGATCTCAGGAACACTTCTTTCCTGAGCAACTTGATTTTGGTCATATTAGACTATTTATGTTAACATAATTTTTCAGTTTTTTTTTTATATCAGGAACATCACAGACAGGTCAGTAACTTACCTATTGTTCGGGGAGTCCCATGTTCTGACTTCAACCTACAAGGTAGTTATTGCTCATAAGCCTCTATACCTGGTCAGTTCACCCTTGTTATTTCTGCGGACATCTAGGGTGGGTCTGGAAAGCAGCCATGTTAGAGCATGATTTATCTCCTTGTTAGGCCATTCACATCAGCCATTTTTGTTGACATTAATGGTCTAGCATCACATGGTGTAAGGATCTGTGTTGGGAAAACAAACCACTGGTTTCCAATGCTAATCCTCAAGCCTCCACCCTCGAAGAGACACTGTTTTTTTGGGAAAAAATGGGGATGAAAGTACAGGGAGAGAAAACAGTGAGGAAGTACAAGGATCTCAGGTAGGTACATCTCACCAGGCAAATAAAACAATCTTGCACTCAACACCTTAAGGTATATATGGCCTAAGATGATGATTAAGAGGAATGGTTAGCAAATGGCACACACTCCACTCATGCAAAGCAATCAAGTCCAAGACCAGGTCTCTTCAGAGGCATTACTGCAATGAGCCAAGGTGTACTGGGTTCCTTCCTGCTACTTGGAGAACCTGGAGACTGGAGTTGATGGAGACAGGAGTATGAAAAGAAGTTCATACAGCAGCGGAACAGCAAAGGTAGTGGGTGGGGTAAACACAGGAGTATCAGCACACATTAGGTATTGGACTGTAAAGGGGTGGAAATAAGGAGGGAATGGAGAATCTACAAAGGGAACAATGCTGGGTAAATTACTAAGGAGTTGTGAGGCCACTGGCCATTACTACTACTGCCTCCTAAATTCACCTTGGAGTTTCCAGCTTACCTCATAACTTTGCACTGGTTGATTCCCTATTTAGGGCCTTATTTTGAGTTTGGCGGATAGATAAGGCTGTCTGACAAACTCCAGACAGGGTGGCTGCCGCCTTTGTAGTGACTACCCCACCAGATTAACTAAGAGTTTCCCCCATGGTCAGGGGGTGGAAACCTCAGTTTCTGCGAGCCAGCCTAATGGGAAACAGGCTACAGCATTGTCTGCATCTCATGGTAGAGCCGGCAGCAATTCTGTAGCCCGCAAAGCAGACAGTGAACTTTGCAACATTTCTTGGCTGGGAGGACCCTGCACTGCCCATGCCAAGCACATGGGCAGTGCAGGAGCGCCCCTGTGATCCCCTGCACCTGTTCTCTGACACCCTTTTCATGGCGGTGTTACTGCCATGAAAAAGGCTGGCATAAAACAAGGTGTAATCCACCGGGCAGCGCTGCCCTAGTGGATTACGATCTCTGCCACTACCAGGCCACAGAGATCATGGATCTTGGCAGTGCTGGTGATTCCATGGTGGTCTGACTGCCAGGGTTTTAATGTGGCGGTGTGGTGGTCTTCATGGAAAGATTGCCTAATCCCTCTGTGCTCCAGCCACCAAGGACCAGCCCTCCAGGTTCTGCAAACTTCTTTCTCCTTTCTTTTCTCTTCCTGAACTTCCTGATTCCTCAAAAATTGTGTGGGGGAATGCATATTCACCATTCAGAGCTATGTGTTAGTGCAAAATGAATCCTGGAATCAGTTTTAAAGGGGAAGACACAGTTAACAGTCATAACATGGAGTAAAAAACATATTTACCAAAAATAACAGCCACTTATGTTCTAGTTGTTCGCTTTGTTCCCCCACTATAATTTTGGTATGATTTACAAAATGTTATAGGATTTCCATGTACCAAGCATAACATAATTCTCACAATTACACGTGTGTAATTTAAAATTTGCACAGGGCTAATTAGTAGGTGATCAATGCCATCTTACTCACCTTCCATGATTTTGTTTTATCACCCCTCTGGACCTCAAAGGGACTTTCAGGAGACGGTTTTGGAAGTGTTGCATGGTATCGCTTAGCCACAACTACATTGTTGCCCAAGGGACTTAAAGTACCATGAAGAGAGCACTACTATTCAAAATTGTGAACAAATTGTGTCGACCATCTAGAAGACTACCCAAACCTGAAATGGACAATTCAGGACATCTGATTACTGGCCTTCTAAGAGTTAGTCAACTTAAAGGGTGGAAGGACTCCCTTGGTTTATATGATGTTTAGAGTATCTGGCACCCCTGTGACAAGGAATACACCCACACACCTGCAGCACACAAAACACTTTTACCCTATAAACTTACTGCTGTCACAAGGAACAGATACACTTTGCGTTAATATGGTCAAACTCCTCAGTAATAGCTTGGACTACTCACTGTCATGGTCACATTCTTAGGAACAGGGGCGTTCTTGAGACCCCTTTAGCACTTCAACGCCTTGTATCTCACAAAAGAAAAATATACAGAGCTCCTGTCAACCCAACATATAAGCATACTTCAACACTAATCAGTGCATGTAGACTCAGCATGGACATTTTGGGCGGATAGCACGGCCACTATTAGGGGCATAGATTAAAGTTATATTCAACGTACAGAGAATGAAAGGATGCAAGAAACAACATCTCTTGAAACTCACATCCCAAAATTAGAGAGACAATTAGTTAGACAGGCCCCTGAGATTACCTATCATCATTTGGTGCTGGTCAAAATGACACTTCAGTAAATTTCCATGGACGAGGCTCACCAATGATGAATGGCCTCAGCACAGCAGGCATATGACCATTGGCCAAGTCTGGGAATCTAAAGTACTGGCTGATCAACAGAGACACACCATCCAGAACAAACCTTGCAATTTTAGACATGTTGGGCCCCGTAAAGTGCAGTTTTGCCAAGATTGTGTCAGTGTTTGACACTTATTTACTCTATCCTGTATGTGTACTACCAGTGCCCCATATTCATGGAGATTTCAATGCTTTTGATCTATCCCATTCACATGGCTGACCTCGAGTCAGCAATTACTGTAGAAGAGATTGATGAGGCGATACAGGGGATAAACTCAATAAAATGCCTGGGTGGATGACTGGCCCTTGAATACTATTATAAATTCTGGGACCTCTTCTCCCCTCACATATTTAACCTATACAAGGAGGCAGCAATTTCCTTCAGATTTGGACATGGCCCCAGTAATGGTTATACTTTATCCTGACCACCTATCAAACCTATATGCTTCTAAGAGGACAGGGAAATCACAAATCAGTATGACCTACCCTTTACAATAGAATTTGCAACTTGCAAAGTAATCACATCTTTATTTTGGTCTTTATTTCTGTAATCCCTCTTTGCGATTACCAAAATTGCCAGCTGAGTTGCAAATTGTGAATGGAATGAAAAACACCGAAAAGCAGTTTCTGGTTCTGGGTAATGAAAACAAAAAAGGAAGTGCTTCTCATTTCAAGCTTGGAAAGCAGCCACAGTAAAACTACTGATCAGCTGCCTGTGCTAATTGTAGCTTGAACCAGCAAGCCTCATCTTTCATCACCTGCCATGGCCAACCAAGACCCAGCGAAGGAGGCAGGGGAAGAAAAGGACAACTAAAGTTTTCAGAAAAAGAACTTGAGATTCTGATTGATGAGTGCTGCATCAACAATGACCTCTATCAACGACTGTCCCTTAGAGTCATAAAAAAAAACGTGACAGGAGATGCAGCAGAAAATCATTGCTGTAGGGCTAACCCAGCATTCCATTGATTAAATTAGGAAGAGTTGGCATGACCTCAGGTTGCAGACAAAGAAGAGGATTGCAATAAGGTTCTGGGGACACAGGGGGTGGCTCCTATATTGTCCCCCTATGCACTACACTAAAGTCGATGGTGGTGACTACCTTGGAGAGAGAGGCGGTTGTGGAATTTGTGAGTATTGACACATCAGCACCTGCAACATCTCAAAGTAAATCTAAAATATTTTGTATTTTAACAGCTGTTCCCCTAAAACTGTATTTTATGTGCAGTAATCATAGAACAAGATGCTGGGCTTTTATTAAGGAGTTCATTAGCGAAAATGTAGTCACTGTTGCCAGTGCTAGAAATGTATCGAACAAATGAAAGCAAAATATAAAATGTGATTTTTCCTCATACCAAAATTAATTGGTATTCAATTTTTTAAACAGATCAACCTGAGGAAAACAATCATGGCACTAATGTGGAGAGACAGGATGACACACATGGTAGTGAAAAATCCAATTTAAATAGAGAGCTAGATAAACACACCTCATGGCCACTGCCTCAGGGCTTAATACTGTAGAGAGAGAATGACTACAGAAAAAATGGATGGTTTAATATGTTCAATTGGGAGATTGCCACATGCCACTTCAACCTTATCAAGACGTACAGTTACTCTCCAGGTACAAATGGGCCACTTTAGTGGTGATATCTCTAAAGGGCTTAGGGCAGATTACCTCTACAGGTGAGGCACTACAAACTGCCAAATAGCTAGAGGGTTAGGTGCTGAACCTAAAGATAGTGAGGAAATCTCCGGTGTCTGCAGCATCTCTACTACAGATACATACTCACTGTGAAGGAGCAGCAGCCACACTCATGCTGCTCAACATGTAGACCCAACCCATTCGTTACATGGCCACAAGAAGCAGTGAAGGACAACATACATGAAGGACCGGTAGTACTGTATATTTGTGTTTTTGATTATGTAACCGACAGTGGATGGGGGCATTATGTAATATTTAGGGGTGGGTGTAAAATATAACTCAGCTTGCGGAGTTGGCAGAATTTGGCAACATCACACTACGCGGAGAACATGGAGTAATGTAGAGTTCCATAAATTCTGCCATCTGGAGCTAAGTGCATATTGTTTGTTAGCCTGCATAAGACTTGTTTTGCTGTGTGCTGGGGAGTGCCACAATACTGTCAGGCCACTTGCGAGGGAGCGTGAGGTTTTGCGCTCGCTAGCAGGACTTCCTACTGCAACAGCACTTTTATCGTGTCATTGGCAAGTGACTGCGAGCGACGGCAGCTGCACCTAATGCAGATTTTTTACTCGAAAAGAAGCTAAATCTACTCAAAAAGGTGTTTTTGAGTGGATGTTTTATTCCAACGGAGCAGTTCAAGTTGTTTTTTACTGCAACAAGCCTTTTTATTTTTACTTTTTTTCCAAACTGAATGAGGTGTCCCAGAGACTTCAACTTCCTGGTCCTGTAATCAGGCTCCTCCTAGTGCTTTGTCCATCTCCTGGTCACAATGCACTTGGATTTTGAGGTGTTAGAATCACTCTGTCTGTTGCATATATATCATTTGATTTAAGGACTTTGTTTTTGTCGTATCACAAGTAAGTTAAAAAACTATTGTATATGAGTTTTATTTGCTTGATATGGCATGCACCAGTATTTCTTTGTACTCTTATTTGATTTTTAAATTTAATTGTGGTGGGTGGCCCGGAGTTTTAGTAAGGGCCTAGCTATTTCATATATTTCATTTTTGTAAAAGAAAAATGGTGCACAGTTCATTACCATTTCTCGACAAGCAGCGCGGCGGTCACCGCCAACAGACAGGCGGAAGACAATGTACCGCCCACAGTATTACAACACACCAATCCGCCACCTTTTCCGGGGCGGATTCACCGTGGATAAAAACATGGCGGAAACAGTTTCTGCAATGGGAAAACGCTCACCTTAACACATCCCACGAGGAAGGAGGACACCATGGAGCCGGATTTACAAATCCTACCTGCCCTTCTCTTCCTACTCATCTACAAAGACCAGCACCGGTGGCGGCGAAGACAACGGTGAGTACTGCACCTACGACATAGGAGAGGGGGGAGGCAAAAGTCAGGAACACACAAACGCAACACCCCCACCCTCGCATATTACAACACACACACCAATGCATTTATAAACATCACAGTAACAACCCACAACCCCCCCAGAAGAATGCAAACACAAAACAAAATCAGTTCAAACATTGTAATACATCAAAATACATGTGTCAAATATATACAGATATATATAAACTCATACAAAGGTATATACAGTACGAGAAGTAGTGCAGATATGCACATCTTGATGTCCGTGCACCACTAGGCCAAAAATGCATGGGCGAGGCCCACACAAGATACCTGTCCACAAACGGAGAGAACACTGCCGGGGCATCAGAGAGAAAACAACAGGCACCTCAGGGGGAAGGGGGGGCACCTCAGCTGGATTACAGCACCACGCCACATCCACAACGGGGCTCCATGCTCATTGATGTATCCTGGGGAGTGTAAAGCCACAGTCTCACAAGTCTCTACAGTGGGTGGGTTGCCCACTGTTCCATCCTGGGGAGTGCAAAGCCACAGTCTCACAAGTCTCTACAGTGGGTGGGTTGCCCACTGTTCCATCCTGGGGAGTGCAAAGCCACAGTCTCACAAGTCTATACAGTGGGTGGGTTGTCCACTGTTCCATGCTGGGGAGTGCAAAGCCACAGTCTCTCAAGTCCATACAGTGGGTGGTTTGCCCACTGTTCCATCCTGGGGAGTGCAAAGCCACAGTCTCTCAAGTCTCTACAGTGGGTGGGTTGCCCACTGTTCCATCCTGAGGAGTGCAAAGCCAAAGCCTCACAAGTCTCTTCAGTGGGTGGGTTGCCCACTGTTCCATCCTGGGGAGTGCAAAGCCACAGTCTCTCAAGTCCATACAGTGGGTGGTTTGCCCACTGTTCCATCCGGGGGAATGCAAAGCCACAGTCTCTCAAGTCTCTACAGTGGGTGGTTTGCCCACTGGTCCATCCTGGGGAGTGCAATGCCACAGTCTCTCAAGTGGATAACAGTCTCCACTGGTTCTGAAGGGGGACTGGTGCCCCGACTTGATTAGTCTCCCCGTGACAGTTCCTGTCCCATCACAGTCCCAGCTGCACATGGGATAACGATGCCTGATGTGGCGGTCTTATTCCTTCTTCTGCGGTGCTTGCCCTGTATAGCGGTGCATGCACTGTTCAGCGGTGCTTTGCCATGGCGGTCTCTGGACTTTTCAGCGGTGATTCACCATGGCGGTCTCTGGACTGTTCAGCAGTGCTTTGCAGGGTGGTCTCTGGACTGTTCAGCGGTGCTTTGCCATGGCGGTTTCTGGACTTTTCAGCGGTGATTCGCCATGGCGGTCTCTGGACTGTTCAGCGGTGCTTTGCCATGGCGGTCTCTGGACTGTTCAGCGGTGCTTGCCCTGTTCAGCGGTGCTTTGCGATGGCGGTCTCTGGACTGTTCAGCGGTGCTTTGCCATGGCGGTCTCTGGACTGTTCAGCGGTGCTTTGCCATGTCGGGTTCTGGACTGTTCAGCGGTGCTGTGCCATGGCGGGCTCTGGACTGTTCAGCGGTGCTTTGCCATGGCGGTCTCTGGACTGTTCAGCGGTGCTTGCCCTGTTCAGCGGTGCATGCCCTGTTCAGCGGTGCTTTGCCATGGCGGTCTCTGGACTTTTCAGCGGTGATTCGCTATGGCGGTCTCTGGACTGTTCAGCAGTGCTTTGCCATGACGGGCTTTGGACTGTTCAGCAGTGCTTTGCCATGGCGGGCTCTGGACTGTTCAGCGGTGCTTTGCCATGGCGGTCTCTAGACTGTTCAGCGGTGCTTGCCCTGTTCAGCGGTGCTTTGCTATGGCGGGCTCTGACCTGTGCATTTGTGTGTGGCATGACGGTCCCACATTGCCCAGCAGGGCTGTGGCTGCCGGGGCCCTCCTGGGCAATGACTCTGGCGGTGGTCTCCTGACCAGTGACGATACTTGTGCCCTCCTGGGCAATGACTCTGGCGGTGGTCTCCTGACCAGTGACGATACTTGTGCCCTCCTGGGCAGTGACCCTGGCGGTGGTCTCCTGACCAGTGACGATACTTGTGCCCTCCTGGGCAGTGACCCTGGCGGTGGTCTCCTGACCATTGACGATACTTGTGCCCTCCTGGGCAATGACCCTGGCGGTGGTCTCCTGACCAGTGACGATACTTGGGCCCTCCTGGGCAATGACCCTGGCGGTGGTCTCCTGACCATTGACGATACTTGTGCCCTCCTGGGCAATGACTCTGGCGGTGGTCTCCTGACCAGTGACCATACTTGGGCCCTCCTGGGCAATGACTCTGGCGGTGGTCTCCTGACCAGTTACGACAGTGCTGGCGGTGGCGTCCCGGACGCCGGGAAGGATGCCGCCCTTCTCCGCCGTGATGGTCACACCAGGCTGTGCAGTCTTCTTCTGGCCCTTCCCCACCTTTGGAGGAGTCACAGCTGACTCTGAAATACCCCTGGGATCCCTGTGAGTTGTTTTACCCCCAGGAGTCTTCAGCCGGTCCCGTCGGCCACTTTCCAACTTCAGAGCCTTTACAGGGGGTGGACTGGCAGTGCCTTGGCTCCGTGTCACACTGCCTGCCCTGGTGGCCGGCGCACTCCACACACCTTGAACACACACCACTGGTACTGGAGGCTTTTTGGCTGAGGCGCTATGACGGGACTGATGAAGTGGAGGGGGTGTGGGGGCAAAAAGGTCAACTTTACAGAGGGACAGTTTCTGACGAACACTTGGATGGGTAGCTGGAGGGGGTCTGGGAGTGGAGGACGAGGAGGTGGTTGTAGGAGGTGTCACTTTAGGTGTTTTGGGTGCAGGTGCAGGTACTGGAGGCTGTCGTGAGGTGGATGGATGTTGGGTGTGTGGGTGCCCGGGTTTGTGTACTTTGGGAGGGGGCGTCACAGACACACTGGGAGAGGACACAGGGGACGTGTAAATGGTAGTGGGGGTGGTGAGTGCAGGTGAGCGGGGTGTGGTGCTGGGTTTTCTTGTGCGAGTCCTAGTGCCTGTAGATGTAGTGCATGCAGGTGAGAGTGTAGACGACACTGGGAGGGAGGAGGGAGACGATGAGGAGGGGGACACAGTGGAGGCAGTGGATGTTGCTGTATCTGTATGTGGGTGATGCTTGTGTGAGTCCCTGTGGGATGTGTGGTGCCTATGTTTGCCAGAGCCACTTTTGTGTGTTGAGGTGTGTGCATGCTGGTCTGATGGTGTGCTTGGGATGGGCTGGGGTACAGGGGATTGGGTCTGGGTGGAGGAAGCTGGAGGGGGGAGGCTAGACACAGGGGCAATGGCTACCATCAGTGCTGAGGCCAGAGATTGCAGGGTTCACTGAAGGACAGCCTGACCAGAATGAATGCCCTCCAGGAATGCATTACCATGTTGCAACTGCCTTTCTACACCCTGGATGGCATTCACAATGGTAGACTGCCCAACAGTGAGTGACCTGAGGAGGTCAATGGCCTCCTCACTGAGGGCAGCAGGGGTGACTGGGGCAGGGCCTGAGGTGCCTGGGGCGAAGGTGATGCCCACCCTTCTAGGTGAGCGGGCACGGGCGAAGGCTGAGGGGCTGCTGGGAGGGTGGTGCAGGTAGGGGAGGTGGCGGCTGTACCTGTAGAAGTGGGGGGCACAGATGGTGCCACCACCACAAGGGAGCTCCCTTCGGCGGACGAGTCGGTGTCGCTGGTTGGTGATCCGGTGGCCAACGTGCAGCTCCCTTCGCCCTCCGTCCCACTGGTGCATTCTGAGTCTGTGGTGTGGCCCTCTATGGCCATGTGGGATGCAGCTCCCTCGTGCTCCGGTGCCACTGTACCCCCGCCTGATGATGCTGATGCACAAAAGAACAGGGAGAGCATAAAAAGGGGGGGGGGGGGCGACAGAAGAAAGACAGGTTGAGTGCATGGCATACCGCTACCGTTGGCGGACAATACAGACACAGCAGCCTCCTGCCCTCTACAGATGCATGCCACAGGGGCATCTATACCTGTACTTGGCACTCTCCTGCGGTGGGGTGTAGTGGCACATGGCCTGCATTAAGGAGAGGCCTAGCCTATGGAAGTTGCCCTGGCCTAGGGAAACCCACACCTAGACCCCTCAACTGCACGCAAAGTCCCCAAAATGAGAGTGTACTCACCCCCTTGTGTCCCCTGTGATGCCCTCAAGCGCCCATCCAACTCAGGGTAGGCCACCACCAGGATCAGGAACATCAGGGGGGTCATGGTGCGACGGGCACCCCTCCCACGTTGGGAGGCCATCCCCAGCTGAGCCTCCGCCGTCTTCTTGCTACAGCGGCGAATGTCCACCCATCTTTTCTGGCAGTGGGTGCCCCGTCTCTGGTGGGCCCCCAGGGTCCGGACTTCATTGGCGATGGCACGCCAAATGTCCTTCTTCTGGTGGGCGCTGACTTACATGACATGCACAAGGGAAGAAGAGAAGTCATTACCAATTGCACCGTCGATGTAAGTGTCCCCCCTCCCTACCCTTGCCATGTGGCACATGCATTCACATGCATTCATGTTCCCTGAACTCTTACAACCAGCCCTCTCCACCCAGGCCTAGCCCATACAACGTGCTCCCTGTGTACTTACCTGTTGGTCTGGAGGAGCGTAGAGTAGCGTGTACTGGGGGAGGACCCCGTCTACTAGTTTCTCCAACTCCTGAGCAGTGAAGGCAGGGGCCCTTTCCCCAGACGCAGCAGCCATCGTTGCTTCCAGACCGAGGTCACAGCAGCACTTGCAGTGTAGGTCCTCTCCTGTCGAAGGTCAGGTATCGAGTAATTGAATAGTTAGAAAATGGCGGTGACGTCCGCGGCGGTGCGTATCATCAACGCCGGCGCACTAGTTCATTGGCTCCTGGGACCCATAGGGTCCAATGTTAACCAATGCTGCATTGTGCCGCGGTCTAGCACCGCCTACCGCGACGGTGTGCAACGCCAGCGCAGATACCTCACATCCCATTGTCCCAGTTTAGAGGTCAGGCAGCCGCCATTTCAAGGGCCCACATGGCTTCATTTATTTCTGTGTCACACATAGCTAGGCCTACACTCAACACACATACAGAAATGTTTTTTTGTTTGGTGTCGTGATCTGTGTATCTGTGGGTACATACCTGGAAATTTGTTGACTCTGTGGTCGCTATTGTCCTTCCTAGGCACTGTCAGCTGGGACAATTGAGAAGATGGCGGAATCCTCCGGTGAACCGACCGCTGGTGGACCTGTTGACAATGGAGGAGCGACAATTAATCATCACCTACAGGTTTGACCGTGCCACTATCCAGGAACTATGTACTCAGTTGGAGCCTGACCTGATGTCACCAATCCGCCATCCCACTGGAATCCCCCCTGACGTTCAGGTGCTGTCAGTGCTCCATTTCCTTGCAAGTGGGTCTTTTCAGACAACAGTGGCCATGGCATCAGGGATGTCCCAGCCTATGTTTTCCAACGTCTTGTCCAGAGTGTTGGCTGTCCTGCTGAAACACGTAAGGAGATACATAATTTTCCCTAAGGTGGAGGATTTGGCTACAGTGAAAGGTGACTTCTATGCCCTTGGACATATCCCCAACATCATAGGTGCCATTGATGGGACCCATGTGACTCTGGTTCCCCCCCCCCCACAGGACTGAACAGGTGTACAGGAACCGGAAGAGTTATCATTCCATGAATGTACAGATGGTATGTTTGGCAGACCAGTACATCTCCCAGGTAAATGCTATGTTCCCTGGCTCAGTGCATGACGCCTACATCCCACGGAATAGCAGCGTCCCTTATATGATGGGTCAACTCCAGAGGCACCGTGTGTGGCTATTAGGGGACTCTGGTTACCCTAACCTGTCATGGCTACTGACCCCAGTGAGGAATCCCAGGACCAGGGCAGAGGAACGGTACAATGAGGCCCATGGGCAGACTAGGAGGGTGATCGAACGCACCTTCGGCTTCCTGAAGGCCAGGTTCAGGTGCCTCCATATGACAGGTGGTTCCCTATTCTACTCACCGAAGAAGGTGTGCCATATCATCATCGCCTCCTCGATGCATCACAATCTTGCTTTGCGACGCCAGGTGCCTTTTCTGCAGGAGGATGGTCCAGATGACGGTGTTGTGGCAGCTGTGGAGCCTGTGGAGCCTGTGGACAGTGATGAGGAGGAAGCTGAGGAAGAAGACAACGACAACAGGGAGTCAGTCATACAGCAATATTTCCAGTGACACACAGGTGAGAACATTTTCATTTGTACCATTACATTCTCTGTCACATGTCTTCCTCTATCCTGTGTGTAATTTCATAACATTATTTGGTAATTGAGTTGTACCTTTCCATTACGGTTTCACAGGTGTGGTTACCAACGTGTATTATCTGCTTGCATCCTTCAAGGACTTGTGATGTGTGACATAGGTATGTTGGCTTTACAACTAGAAATGCATTTTGACCTTGTCATTGATAATACATTTTACAAAATCACAGACTGACTCCAGATGTTTTTGTGGTTCAAGGGTGTTTATTGAAGTGCTCAAAAATGGAGGGGTGTTGTACTATGGTGATGGGGGACGGTAGAGGAATGTCCATGGCAGAGTCCAGTCCATTGGTCACACAGGTGCACTGGCCATATGGGCAAAGGAAGTGGAGCTGGGGCAAAGTATGGACAGGGTAACAATGTGGGACAGTGGGAGGACAATCAGGGTGGTCTCATTTCCTGGCGGGGGTCTTGCCATCTTGCTCTGTCCTGTTCCTGGATCTCAGTGACCGCTTGTGTGGTGGTTGTCCGTCTGCAGGGAGTGGGGTGCCTGTGTGGTGGTCCTGTGGCGGGGCGTCCTGTCCACTGGCACCGGAAGGGGTGGTGGGCAGTTCATCGTCCATGCTAGTGTCAGGGGCCCCTTGGAGTGCCACGGTGTCCCTTAAGGTCTGCTGTATGTCCTCCAGCACCCCTACGATGGTGCCCAGGGCAGAGCTGATGGTCCTGAGCTCCTCCCTGAACCACAAATACTGTTCGTCCTGCAGGCGCTGGGTCTCCTGAAACTTGGCTAGGACCGTCGCCATCGTCTCCTGGGAGTGGTGGTATGCTCCCATGATGGAGGAGAGGGCCTCGTGGAGAGTGGGTTCCCTTGGCCTGTCTACCCCCTGTCACACAGCAGCCCTCCCAGTTCCCCTGTGTTCCTGTGCCTCCGTCCCCTGGACCGTGTGCCCACTACCCCTGTCCCCAGAGCCCTGTTGTTGTTGGGGTGGTGGGTTATCCTGGGTTCCCTGTAGTGGTGGACACACAGCTGATTGACGTGTCCTGGGTAGGAAGGTATGGGCCCGCTGGGTGGGTGCTGTGCTGGTTTTACCAGAGGGTGGAAGGTCAGTGTTGGGCTGTGCCTGTGCAAGGGGAACCGACTGTCCCGAGGCCCACGATGGTCCGGGCTGGTCATCAGGATCCAGTAGGGCAGAGCTGCTATCGTCACTGTGGGCCTTTTCTGTGGGTGGAGTGGAGTTGTCTGGACCCTCCTGTCTGGTGACGGTCCTTCGTGATCCTGCAGGGGCATAAGTGCATGATTATTGCATGTGTGTGTGTCATGGTGTGCAATGGGTGTCTCACCGTACACCAGTGCAAGCATTCCTGTGGGGTGGCTTGTGTGATGATGGTTGGGGGGGTGTACTGGGTATGTGCAGTGAGCATGCTTTGGTGATGGGTGTCCATGCTTTGTTATGTCATGCAGGGCTTGGTGTAGGGATGTGTGGTTTGTGTTATTAGTACATTAGTGAGGAGTTGGAGTGATAGGGGAGGGGGTGAGGGTGGGGGTGTGTGATGGCATGCAGGTAGGGTGTGGGATCTGATAGTTAAGATTTGACTTACCAGTGTCCATTCCTCCACCGACTCCTCCGAGGCCCTCTGGATGCATGATGGACAAGACTTGTTCCTCACATGTTGTTAGTTGTGGGGGAGGAGGTGGGGGTCTGCCGCCAGTCCGCTGTACCACGATGTTGTGCCTGGAGACCGCTGAACGCACCTTCCCCCGTAGGTCGTTCCACCTCTTCCTGATGTCCTCCCGATTTCTTGGATGCTGTCCCACAGCGTTGTCCCTGTCGACGATTCTGCGCCATAGCTCCATCTTCCTGGCTATGGATGTGTGCTACACCTGTGAGCCACATAGCTGTGGCTCTACCCATAGGATTTCCTCCACCATGACCCTGAGCTCCTCCTCGGAAAACCGGGGGTGTCTTTGGCGTGACATGGGGTGGTGTAGGTGATGTGTGGGGTGGTGTATGTGCTGATGAGTGTGGTGATGTGTAGTGGTGTGTGGTGTTTTGTGTGTGGATGTTGTGTGGGTGAGGGTGTTGTGTGCCTCTGTGTGGTTGGGTTGTCTATTCTGTGCTCTCTCTCTGGCCTTCGTTTCTATTTTTTGGTCGTAGGGGGTTGTGGGTGATGTGGGTGGGTGTTTTACATTGTGTTGGGTGTGTGGGAGTGGTGTGTGTATGTGTATCAGGTGTGTGTATTTCGAATTGTCCAATGTGGCGGTGTTTTGGTGATGTATGTGTATTTTGAGCGTGGCGGTGTGTACCGCCAATGGAATACCGCGGCTGGAAGACCGCCGTGTGGATTCGTGGGTCGTAATAGCATGGGCGTGTTTCTCATGGCGTGGAGGTGGAGGTTTTGTTTTTGCCAGTTTAACACTGACCTTTGTTGTGGCAGACTTGTGTGGGTGTCTGAATTTCGGCGGATTCCGAGATGTGGGTCATAATAGCTGTGGCGGAGTTCCGCCGTCGCGGCGGTGTGTTGGCGGTCTTCTGCACTGCGATAAGCGCCTTTTACCTCCAATGTTGTAATGAGCCCCTATATGTCGAGTAATATTTGATGCCACCGGAGAATGCACCTTTTTGTTAAATTTTTATAAATAAGTAACTAAATAGACTTATCGAGCGCAAAAATGCTTGAGGGCATCTTGGTGCAAAAATGACAGATAGCAAGCCCAAAGACAGGGGAACCTAATGTAAGGAAGGATGCAGAAAAAGTCATGTTTTTAGCTGTTTTCTGAATTGTTGGAAATCTGATTGAGCTCTAAGTTCAAAAGCAGAGAATTTCATAGTTTACAAGTGGAAAGTGAAAAACTGTTGCCTCCCCAACTAGCCTCGTTTAACCTGGGAACAACCCCTAATTTAGCGCCAGAGGATCGAAGCATGTGCTTAGAAGTGTACAATTGAAAGATCTTATCAAAAGATTAAGTGCCAGATTTATAAAGAAATTTGTGAGCAATCCAAAGAGCTTTAACATTTTCCATCTGCCAAATTCGGAGCCAGTGAAGGTTACATTTGGGAATTTTCATGATCAGAAAAGGTGCAGCATTCTGAAGGGTCTGGAGTTTCCTAGAATTGCGTTGTTGAATACCAACATGTAGGGCATTGCAGTAGTCGCTCCTAGAGATGACTAAAGCAATAACAGCAGATTTCTGGAGTTTCACAGGAATAAAAGGAAAACTCTTCCTCAGAATTCTAAACACAAAGAAGGAAGATGAAGTGACCTGATTTATTTGGTCAGAGAATGAAAATTTTCTACCAAAAAGAACAGCAACATTTTTTACTTTGTCAACTGGGCAGGGAAGTGGGCCAAGGGTATGAGGCCATCAACAGGCTGACCAACAGGATTTATCCTTGCTAAACAGAAGTATCTCAGTTTTGTCTGAATTCAATTTGAGATGAATTTCCTGGTTTCAGAGACCAATTTTGTTTCATGCACTTGTTAAACTGTTTTACTGTCACCACAACATCACACGGGACTGACACCACAATATGTATGTCATCGGCATAGGAAATCACAAAGAAGGAAATTACAGAGAATCCCAATGATTGAATCAGGGTCAACAGAGGGGACATGTAGATATTGAGAAGGGTGGGGCTTAAAGAAGATCCCTGAGGGGAGAGAGAAAGGCAGAGATGTAAAAATTCCCAGAGATACCACTTGTTTGCTGACTACCAGGAAAGGACCAGAAAGAGACAGGGCAAAATCTCTGATGCCCAGGGACTCCATCCAGCCGATTAGTATAGAGTAGATAAAGATATTGAAAGAGGTTGAGGGATCCAAAAGAAGCAGGAATGCACTGCCACCACTGTCAACCAGAGAACTAATTTCTTCTATGGCAACTACTAAGGCTGATTTCATAGAATAATTAGCCCTGAAACTGAACTGGGAACCATCTGGATTGGTGCATTTTGGGGAAAACCATCAGCTCAGTGTTTAATGGTTTCATGAGGATCTTCACTGGCAAAAGAAAGGTGAGAAATTGGGAGGTAGTTTTCACATCTAGGTTGCTTGAGCAAGGGAAGAACTGATGCCTTTTTCCAAGCTGAAAGGAAAATGTCCTGATACTATTATGACATCGAGTAGTTCAGCTAGTTTGACTACTACTTTCCCCAAGATGCCGTATAGGAACTGGAAGGTACAGAGATCACTTGGGGCTCCAGATTCTGTATTCTTTATGAGATTTGTGACTTTTTCACTAGTAAAAGGGGAGAAGGCTGGAAATGTATAGAGTGTTGTCTGTTACTTCATGTTACTGAGCTCAGCAGGGTTGCTGTTCAAGTTTGGAGTAAATTCATTGAAGATGGCATTAACCTTTGAATGGAAAAAGTCAACAAGCTTGTTACAAAGAGTTTGGTTGGATTCTGTTTTGTTACTAGTGTTGCTGTTTTCCAGTCTTCAAACTATTTTCAATTTGGTGGAATTTATAACTATGTTGTTGACTTTTTCAGTGAAGTATCTAGATGTTTCTGCTATAATCAGAGCTTTATACTTGCTGATAAGGTGTCTGTATGTGCACCTTGCCTCAGGGCAGTGTTTTTTCTCCATTTTTGTTCCTGATCTTTACAATCTTGTTTTAGCAGTTTTAGGCCATGTGAATACCGAGGAGCTGGGGGCTTCCTACTATTGTATTTGGTCGTCTTTAATGGGACAAGCTGGGTAATAACAGAGTCAATCCAGTTTAGGAAAGTAGGGGAGGCTGCATCTATGTTATTATTTAGTATGGGTTGAGATTTCACTGGGATATTATTTAACTTGGATTTATCCATTTTTTCTAGGGGTGAAAGATTATCATAAAAGGCATTGGCTGGCTAGAGTCATTGTTAGTAGGCACTTTGAGCTAAAGGACAAATACTTTATCAGTCCATATTAGGGGTAAGGATTTCTCAAAACTTATGGCCTCATTCTGAGTCTGGCGGTCTTAAGACTGCCAGGCTTGTGGTGGTGGTAGGACCGCTGTGGCTTTGACAGTCCGACGTCCAAATTACAATTACAATTACAATTGGACCACCAAAGGACTGCCGTCCCTGCGGGAACATGGTTCTCAACCCCATGACAGTGGTCAGGCTTGTAATCAGCCATGGTGGAGCTGAACTCACTGCTGCCATGCTAATTACAACCCCCCTTTCTGCCAGCCTTTTCATGGATGGGACCCCTGCAGGGGGCAAGAGGGGAGCCCCTACACTGCCCATGACCATCGGAATGCGTACTGTCTGCTATGGAGACAAAGCACATTCCACGGGTTCTGCTCAGCCCCCTCTGTGCTATGAGATAACACTCTGCTTCTTTAAAGGAACTGAGTGCTATCTCATAGCACTGTTCCCACCGGACCGACCAGCAAGAATGCTCTATTTCATGGTTTTTGCCGGTCAGCCAGGTCAGGCCATGGGAAACCTTGTAAAAGGGTAGGAGTGGTTGCCACCACCATGGTGCTCGCGTACTCCCTGCAAGTTTGGCGGCCCTGCATTCTGACCACCAAACTCGTAGTGAGCCCCTTAGCTCAAGATTACTGGTAAAAACCCCAGCAAGAGTGTGATTTGCCTGATGGGCCACTCTAGTTATTCAAGTGAAATCAAACCTAAGCATGCTGTCAATAAGGTGTTCAGAATCATTGTTATCTGCAGTCCTTAAATAAAGATAAAAATCCCCAAGAATGGTAAAGTTAGAGAGCTCCATACATGGTTCTGTGAACTCAATTACTTATTGGATACATTTTGCTTTGGGTCCAAGGGGAAGGTAAATTAATATTCCATTAAAAGCTGTAATATTATTTCATTTAAAATTAAATCTAAGGGCTTTACAGTGCAGATGTGTAATAGATTGAAATGAGACTTTGAAATAGTCCTGATAAATTATTGCAAGCCGATTACCTTGTTTAATTTGCTGATCGTGTCTGCAAGTATTATACCCATCTGGGGTGGCAATATTAAAATCAGGGTCTGATGTAAGATTGGCCCATGTTTCTGTAACAAAGACAATATCTGGGGAGTAATGATCCATAAACTAGGCAAATGTGTTCTTTTTTTTACAACAGGTGCATGTTAAGGAGGAGGCAAGATAGTGAGTGTGACAGTGGGTTTGCCAGGGATTGTCTGATACAGACCTCCTAAATGTGAGGTTGTATTTTTTGCATCTAAAGCCGTCAGTATAGTAATCAAGTTTAGGGGGCACATAGGGATTGTTCCTACCTCAGTTTCCGAGCTCCAGGAGCATCTCCCTTGGATACATTTGGGGGGGGGGGGGGGGTGAAGCAGCCAGGGGTCCTTGCGCCTGGAGCTGTCTTGGGATGGACAGGCACAGATGGGCTTGCCTTTTACAAGCATTTGGCGCTCCACACATCCAGTGCACTTCAGTTCCAGGCTTCCACTTTATAGAAAATGAGTAGTGGGGGCAACTAAACTGTAGCTGCACCCACAGGAAATGGTAGTGTTTTCTTCAGTGTTATTATGCCTTCTTTGTCTGGCCAGTGTGTGTTTGCCACAGGCCACCATCTGTCTTTGTTCTCCATGCCATGTGGCCAGTGGCCAATTTGTGTAGTCTCTGTCCATAGGCCTGGATGTGATCTTTGTTTTCCATGCCTCCTTGCTTGTTGGTTGCTTGTTGGTTATGTGTTATTTGTTCTCCATGTCTCCTTGCTCACTGTTGGTTTGCCCATATGTTTAGAGGCCATTTTGTGTAGCCAGCCAGTGTCTTTTGCCCTAGACTTGCATGTAGTCTTTGTTTTCCATGCCTCCTTGCTCACTGTTATTGCTTGACCATGTGGCCGGAGGCCATTTTGTGTAGTCAGCCAGTATGCTTTGTCACTCTATATTTATTCCAGTTTTCAAAGCAATTTTCTAGGGAGATTTATAGGACAGGGCTATGGCGTTTTGTTTTTGTTCGTTTATTTAATTTTCCCTGATAACAGTTTAATAAAATGCTTGATAATCATTGTAGTATGTGTATATTATGTGTATTATTATGATGAACAGTGCTTTATATAACATGCATTTCTTAGCATTTTTCACCTGTGCCTCCTTGCCTCCCAATGGATCTCTCATACTCTCATTGTACAAATGGAAGTAGTTCATTTTTTTATTTTTTTCATTTTTTTGTTTTTTATTTTACTTCCTTTATTTTTAATTTATATTTTTGTATCACATTTACCTCCTTTTTTCACATTTACCTGCGTCTATCCACCCCCTGACTGCCATAGGTGCATAGCCGCAGAACAGCATTTTTATTTTGAGGTATTGGTCCATTTCCCCCTATAATCCCTGCTGCCAAAGGCGCAGCCAGCCTTCAGTTTTTAAGGATTATTAATTAATGTTCCCATGCACCTCCCTGACTGCCACAGATGTCTCTCTTAAAATATATAAACATAAAGCAAAGAGTTACATCTGTACGTTATTGTCCTGACTAAATTACATTTTATGTTATGATGGTGTGGTTTGACTTTAAAATGGCTGGATATATAATTGTTAATTATTTGGGATACTAACTCGAGTAACCAACCACATACAACTACTTTGGCTGCATATTGGATCAAACTGCAACAATGCCATGTTTCACGAAATGTTTTATTTTCTTGCTTGTTAGCTTTTAGGTGCACAAGAGAAGAAACATCAACTTGAGTACTGCCAGACAAAAAGCCTGTGCAAAGACACATGCCTACACAACCCATGATGCCAGTCCTCCACCCTCTTGTGTAGCCCAGTGCCACTGCCAACTGACAGTTTTAAGATGGCCCCAAAGAAAAGTGCTTCCAAGTAAGTGGCTAGTGAGAATAAGCAGATTTACAGCACCACTGACCTGCTGGACCAAGATTTTTTCTGGAAAAATTTGCCTGCCAGTAGCCAGAGTGTCTGCTGAGCGTCTTCAGTGGAGCTCGTGCAGTTGTCACAGAGAGAAGGCCCAGTCTCTCTCCTCAAAACGTGAATAGATTGGCCATGATCAAAATGAACCCACATTTCATACCACATAATTACACAGTTTCTGAAACAGTATTGGAGGAGGTGGATGACTGGTCAGACTCAAGTATGTTGGCTGACCAATTTTTGGGTGTACCACCTGAGGCTGAGGATGCACTCTATTTCCCTGACAGGCTTCCATTGGTCATAATGGGCCTCTGGGTGCTTTGCAGGATTAGTGTCAGAAGTTTTTATGCTAATCCTGCAAAGCGTCGGACTAATGTAAAATATTCTGATGCTAGTCCCCTAACTACTGCCATGGTATGCCGTATTTTAAATATGGTGCACACATGGTGGCATTAGGGGAACACTAAGGGGCGCAAGAAAAGTGGTACTGCACTGCGTGCAGCTTCATTTTTCTTAACTATGCCATATAATTTTTAGAACTAGGTAGGTTCACTTCACTCCTCCATAATTTGATAAAAAGCTATCTAATGGGTCAATGGAGCTGAAGAACTGTTTCCAATACATTTAACTGAACTGTGTCATACTCATTCCTTCATTCCCTTCCACAACAGATTGATGATGATGTGCTGCTTATTTCCCTGATGAACATTGTTGTTGTGTTGTATAGTGTTTGTCTTTGTCACACCTTTCTCCAAATGCCCCTTCTCATCCATTTATCAAACCCTAATCGTATTTCCCTGGGCTGTGTAATTTATTGAGGTGTGACTTAATTTATACCAAATGGATCATACACTTGGTGGGGCAGATGTGGTTCAATGCAACATTTACTTGTTGCTGGATCCTCAGTTACTTGAACAATAGCCCACACTATCCCCACTTACCCAACCACACATAAAAGGGATTCACATATTTTAGATGTAGAATAACATCATCCTTCATCATCAACATCATTGTTAAGGTCTTGTGTTATACAAATGCTTGGGGTTGTCCACTCCAGACTTTAAGCACATTTTTCCTGAAGATTTTGTAACTTTAGTTTTTATTAAATTCCATGCTCCCCATAGCTAGGAATAATTTACTATTGCCAGTTTTTTAATAATATCTGGTGTGCTTTGTTGTGTCGTGGTAGCAGTAGTCTAGCCTAAATCTTTCTAAAGCTATGATCTAAATGTATGACCCAGTAACTTTGTGTTTTTCTTTCAATTAGTTGCCTGTGATGGATAATCCTTTTGATTAATCCTTCAGCTGGAGCTCACCTTGGTGGGAGTGAGATCTTGCTTATGAGGCCTTCCCTTTTTAGCGAACTACCTCCACCATTTAGAAGGTACATTGGGAAACTCTGCAGTAAGGAAGAGAAAGGTAGCAGCGATAGCTTCATCTATTCAGCTAATATATCTATGAAGTGAAATGATAGTAAGTAACTAACTTCTAGTGCAGAAGAGTGGTAAGCTCTTGTTTATGTAGGTTATTATAGGCAAAATAGCCAATGGCATCATACTCCCCCAATAATCAATAGAGTTACAGATGGTAGTAGGACAAGGGTATAACTATCTATAACTAACTTGTATACACTTTGATAATTTGAAACATGCTGCTGCACCAGTGGAAAGTAAAGGTAAAACACAATAAACTGTTCCAGGCATAAGGTATAAAAACCCTTTATGGACTTGTTTCAAGAAAAGTAGGTACCCCACCATATCTAGCCATAACAGGCCCACCCCTCCCACAAACAATTCACCCTATCCACAATCAATATTAAAAAAACAAAAGTCCAGAGAGCCAAAACGTCCCTTCACAATTTTCACCCTCTCCACCCACAACAAAAGTCCCTCCAACCAATACAAAAAATGAAAAAGGACTTAGAAGAGGGAATTCGCTATGATGATCCGCAGTACTTGTTCCAAACAGACAACTTTTTAAACACTCAACCCCAGTCACAGATCTGAGTTTAATCCATCATTGTTTTGCTCACCATGTCGCCCCAGTTTGGACCTAGCCATATGAAAATTAGTATTGGCCCTGATCCCCATTGGCACAATCATGACAGATCCTCTCTGGATCGGAAACAAGCATCCTGGGACCGGTTTCCAGGTACCCCCCTCATCAGCCAGGCTAGCTTGAATCCAGTTGCAAAGCAAGCAAGGGACCGACGTCTGGGCATACCCTGGACACTTATGGAGAACATAGCATCACCACAAAATAAAAAATGGAAAGAGTATTTACATTTTTCAAACACTCACCCCCAATCACAGATCTGGGTTTAGTTCATTGTTAATTTGCTCAACATGTCATCCCAGTTTGGGCCCAGCCATATGCAAATCAGTCTCTACCCTACTCCCCATAAGAAAAGTCCAGCCCTAACTGCCAAACCAGGTCCTCCTTGGACTGGAAACAGGCATCCTGGGACCAGTTTTGGGCTATCAACCGTCATTAGCCAGGTTAGCTTTAATGCAGTGGTGCAGCGAGCAAGGGACCAATGTCTGGGCATACCCTGGCCACTAGGGCAACTTTAACAACACTCATGATAATGTGCCTAAGCTTTGGCTTAGTCTGTCACCGTAATTAAAAGCTGATGAATTTCAAACTGGAAACATCATAACAGGCATAAATTCATTATGGAAGCCATAAAAGATATGAATCACTTGGGCAGAAAAATGTAGCAACTGCAAATAATGGATTATTCAAATTTGTTGGTAGGCTGAGAAAGAACTAGTGAAGTACTAGGAGGTGACTGAATAGGCACTGGGAGGGAAGAGAAACACACCATGTTTTTGTTACACTTTACAATGCATTGAAAAAATGCTGCATTAACTGAAGCAGAGGCACATTGCACAGCCAATACTGCAGTGCAAAATTTAACCAGGCTGCAGTTAGTTCCTGGGTCGCAAAATGCCAAGGGCAGGAAAGTCATGAATGATGATAAGTGGGATCTTCCTTGCCTGCCTTGACACTGGTGGTCTGTGCAGCTAGAAAAACTTACAACTGCTATATATCACTACAGTTCGGTTAGCAATATCTGCTCTTCTATTGAAAATATCACTTTGAGCATTTTTTTAGTTGATAAAGTTAAACCAGATAGTGAAGCCAACCAAAATCTTTTCCTAATTGGGGGGCCGAGCTATGATGATTGTGAGTCATTTGAAGTGCAATGAAGGGGTAGATTAAATTGGTCAATGAAGGACCTATGGTTTTGGTTGGCAAATCCAATGATATATCCTCATACTACTTTCCTGCCATTCTGCACCATCATCAAAACTGCTGGTAAACTGAATAATAAATACAAAACAACATTGGGGGGGTTACCATGACCATGGCCACTCTCATTTCACTGTTCAAGCATGAGCAAGCAAAAGAGAGTTCTCAACAATCAAGCTTAGAATAACTTGCTTGGGTCTCAATAATCACAGTACTTCAAATCTATTCTCTTAGCAGAAATAAGCATTATCATAGACAGGAGGAAGTCAGCCACTAAAACATGAAATGTAGAAAAAAAGCATAATGCAGGGATAACAAAATTAACAAACATTAAATAGAATAAATAGGATTTGGAAAAAAACAGTTACTGTATAAAAAAAACAATGAAAAAATGTTTCTAAAGGGAAGAGGTAAAAGTTTGAAAAAGAATATTAACATGGGGACTTGCTGGGTCCAGCAGAACCACCAGCCACGTCCCTGGTGATAGCTGTGGTACTTCAACCTACCACAATACTAGTGCTGGCTACCAAGGCCTGACCATCGGATCCCCTCTTCTTGCCCATGGGTGTTGATGTAAGAAATAAATAAAATAACAAAAATAAATTATTTAAAATATTTTGACAGGCAAAGGCAGTAACATATTGACACCATACCTATTCCTAATTTCTTAAAGCTACACCATATTTCAAATTTCCTAAACCACGTTGGAACTATTAATGCATTACAATGAATAATCTTTGCTTCTCACCCCCTTTTGATGAGCCAACACAGTTACTCTTTTCAATGCATCTATGCAAAGTACACATCACTGTCAGACTGCTTGGCACTGTACAAGCTACATAAAAAAGAAAGACAAAGAGAACACTAACTCACTGATATTACTACCACTTACATTTTCTTAGTGACAGGATAGAGGAGTCTGAATGATGTCTTAAATAATCATCCCAAGTGAGCGCCTACAGTAAGGAGTACAATTAGGTAGCACTAGGCACCAGGCTTGTTCAAATTGAATTGCATAATAGACGTAACATTATGTGAAATTAACTTACTCCCGACTGTGAGCAGCATGCTATTTGAAAAAGAATTATTAGCATTGTAGGACACAGCAAATTAATAATTACTCACTGAGCCCCACAACCTGGATGCCAAGCGGGTCCAGCAGGTCCTGCTCTTGTTCGAGGTTGCTAGCCCAGAGGTGCGTCAACTGCTGCTTGATGTGCCTGACTCCAGTTCTCCTTCCCACACACCAATGCACAGTCCCCCACAACAGCTAACGCTCCTGCAGGCCCATAACCACTTCCAGGCCTGCTGTCAGCAAGGAGGGGATATGATGCTGCACAAAAATAGTATGAGTGCGGCCACCTCTTCCTCTGAAAAAGTGGCATGGGCGGCACCCCTTGGTGGTGCCGGTGACTGCAAGGTCTTTGGTTAACTGCTGCACTGGCCCTGCCTCACCTATGCTGTGCCATGGTGCTGGATGTGGAAAAAAAGTAATAGGAAAAAGGAAGGAATAGAAAGGAAGAAAAGAGGAAATAAAGGGAGAACCAAAAAAAGTACAAAAGTCACATAAAATAATGAGTGGGAAAGGATTGCAAAGATTTAGGGTATTTTAATAAATAGGCCCAGCACCATGCACAAACAGGTAAAACGAAATCACCTCATGCATGCAACTGTGTGGTGCCATTTGCACTAGCTTTGCAGCACGGGACACCCTACTTGCACCAATCAGAATGAACGGGTGGTCCAGTCCAGCACAATTTTGCCCATTTGTGGAGTGAGGATGAAGCTTGTGGAGATTTTTAGGCACACAGCGGAATTCCGCGTAGCAACATTCTCCAAGTTCCGCCAAGGCCTATGAATATTTGCATGTGGCAGTTACAAAAAGGTTTAAAAAATAAATGAATCCTGACAATAAATGTTGCTGTATTTTGAATCATGAAAAACGTGTTGTGCAGTTTATTTTTCTTGTACTTTCACATATAACTTATCTTGTAAATTAATTGTTGACAATGTAATCCATTGCCATTTCCTCTCTACTGCTCTACTCCTCTTCGTAGGATGCTGAAGATTTGCCTTGCGATCTACATTGCCTGAATCAGAGTATATTATGGTGATCTGTAGGCCTCTCCTGGATGTGATATTGTAAAGGATGGTACAAGTTACCACTATCTTGCATGCAGTATCAGTGCATATTGTAAGGCACCTCCACTTTAATGTAAGAAACACGTTTCAGCAACCCAAAAGTCCTCTCCAACAGAGATGTGGTGCAGCGAGGAGGTATGTTGAATCACATTTCATTTTTTTTGTGGGGGGGATAGGTATGGTGTCAAAATACAAGGACATAGAGCATACAGAATATCACCTGAAACAAGCAAATAACTTTGAGCTTTCTAATTTTTTTTTAATTGATTAGCACACACATGTGTCATTATATCTAATACCATTACCTAATAGCCATCATCAAACTCAACTCTTTAAAGCTGTCTATATATTCTACTGTGTCTAACCATGAAGGAGTTAACGGGTGCTTCCTGGGTATTGTGACAAAATATCAGTTAATAATTGCATGCATCACACACCTATTGAATTTGAGGGAATTTGTGATTTTCCTGTTTCTAAACAGATATTCCAAACGAGATGGAGAACAAATAGGAACATATGCTCTTTATACATCCCATAACATGGAGAAATGTAACAATCCTGTAAAACTGTAATTTTGTGTTATGAATTTCCTGTGCATTTCTGGCTAGATATATGTAGTGGTTGACATAGAGAAGCATGGCATCTAGGATTCTTTGGAAAAAATGAGAACACACACTTTACCAGCAATAACACCCATCTAACTGCCAGAGGCTATTTACCCCTTTCTAATTAGAATCTACCACTCAAACAGTTATGTTAGCCTATGAAAGGAGCAAGCCTCACAGCAATGTAAAACAAGTTTTACACTACTGAACATATAGGACATATATGTTCATGTCCTGCCTTTTACATACATAGCAACCTGCTCTATCAGTTACCTAGGGCCTATCCTAGTGATGACGTATAAGGAGAAAAAAGTGGGTGTAAGGCTTGGCAAGTACTTTTAAATGCCAAGTCAAATTGACAGTGAAACTGCAAACACAGGCCTTGCAATGGTGGGCCTGAGACATTGTTAATGGGCTACTTATGTGGATGGCACAATCAGTGCTGCAGGCCCACTAGTAGCATTTAATCTACAGGCCCTGGGCATAAGTAGTGCACTTTACTAGGGACTTAAAAGTAAATTAAATATGCCAATTGGGTAAGAGCCAATGTCACCATGTTTTATGGGAGAAAGCATATGCACTTTAGCACTGGTTAGCAGTGGTGAAGTGCGCAGAGTCCTAAAAACAGCAAAAACAGTGTCAGAACGTGGAGGGAGGCAGGCGAAAAGTTGAGGGTGACCAACCTAAGGCTGTCAGGTCTAACATTTGTACCACTCAGCTGAAAGTGGGGAGAGCTACCCAACCCCTGGGAGCTCTCATCGTTAAGGCGGAAGTATCTGGAGATACTATCAGCGTTGGCATGGTCAATCCCCAGGCGACGCTCCACTGTAAAGTCCATCCCCTGTAGGGTAATGAACCACCTCAAGAGTTTAGGATTTTCGCCCCTCATTTCCATGAGCCATCTGAGGGGCCTGTGGTCTGTCTGAACCCAGAGGTGAGTCCCAAACAGGTATAGTCTCACCTTCTTCAGTGCCCAGACCACAGCAAATGCTTCTCTCTCAATAGCACTCCACCTCTTTTTCCGTGGTAATAGTCTATTGCTAATAAAGACTACTGGTTGGTCTAGGCCCTCCGCATTCAGCTGTGCTAGGACCTCCCCTGTGCCATGCTCTGAAATATCTGTCTGCACAATGAATTCTCTGGAGTAGTCAGGTGCCTTGAGCACGGGCCATGCACATGGCTTCCTTCAGGGAGTCAAAGGCTTTCTGGCAAGCCTCTGTTCAATTCACCAACCTAGGTTGTTTCTTGGATGTGAGTTCTGTTAAGGGGGCTAATATGGTGCCATGTCCCTTAACAAATCTGTGGTAATATCTGGTGATTCCTAAGAAGGCCCTCAACTCTGTTTGAGTTCCAGGTGGTTGCCAGGTCTTGATTCCTTCAATCTTGCCCTGGAGGGGCTGCACCTTGCCACCACCTACTAGGTGTCCCAAGTACACCACCGAACCGTGCCCAATCTGGCACTTATTGGCCCTGACGATCAGGCCTGCCTGTTGAAGGGCCTGAAGCACCTCCTTGAGGTGGAGCAGGTGTTCCTCCCAGCTGGAACTATAAACAACAATGTTGTCTAGGTAGACTGCTCAGAAGGCATCCTTGCCAGCTAGGACCCCATTAACTAACCGTTGGAAGATAGCGGGTGCACTTTTCAATCCAAAGGGCATTACTCTGAACTGATAATGGACCTCAGGAGTAGAAAAAGTGGATCTCTCTTGAGCCCCTTCAGTCAAGGCTATCTACCAGTACCCTGATGGGAGGTCAGTGGTACTAAGGAACTTTGCAGCACCTAGCTTGTCTACAAGCTCATCCGCTTGAGGGATTTGGTGTGGTAGAAATAGGGTCTTTGGTTGGCAGTCTGGTTACCCCCTGTCCAAGCAAGGACCCTCACTCTAGTCAGGCTAAGGGAGAATGACCTTCAGTTAACCCCCACTCACCCCCTTTGTAGTTTGGCACAAGCAAACAGGCTTAACTTCAGAGATCTAGGTGTAAAGTATTTGTACCAACACACACAGTAACTCAGTGAAAACACCACAAAATGACACAACACAGGTTTAGAAAAATAGGAAATATTTATCTAAACAAAACAAGACCAAAACGACAAAAAAGCACCATGCACAAGTCAAGTCATTCATTTAAAAGCAAAAAGAGTCTTAAATCCTTTTGTAAACAGGTAAAACACTATTAGCATTGAAAAGTACCTGGGTAGCATCAAAATAACGCGCACGGATGAATGTGCGTCGAAAAAGGTAAGCGGTGTGACGATTTCTTACCTGTTTCTCCTTCTCCGGTCAGGTCGGTATGTGTTGTTTTTTCTCCCCGCAGGGGAGCGATGCGTCAATCCGGGTAGCACTCGGGTCCGGGCAGGTGTTGCGTCATTTTTCTGCCCCCAGCAAGGTTTGCGTTGAAAATCCTGCCACATGGTATCGGCAAAACCGTGCAATGCGGATTGCGACATTAACAGCCTTCGTCAGGGGTGTTGGGCATCGTTCTTCCAGCTACGTGCATCGATTTTCCAGCCGGAATGCCGGTGGTGCGTAAATTTCTGCTATGAAGCTGGCGACACGTAGTTTTTCGGCCACGTCTCGGAATATTTTCTCTGCACAGCGGACTGTGCGTGGATTTTCAGTCTTGGTCTGCCACCTTCACCTTCCAAGGCCCCAGGAACTGGATAGGGCACCATTTTATGCTCTAATCGTTTTTCTCCGCTGGCATCCATTGACTCGGACAATCAGCAACCAGCCGTCTTAGCTCTGCCATGTATAGCGAGTCCTCCTCTACAAAATGATTTGTTCACATTGGTGTGTAGCCTTAAGACTGAAGTTAGCGAGTTGAGATCATTATTGCTTGAGATCACCACCCTTCTTAAAAGCAAATATCCTTCCCCTATTAGCGAGCCTAACTCAAACCTTTTGCCTACTAAGCATCCACCTGCAAAAGGCGTTTTTCCAAACGGGCCTCTTCTGCCACTAGCTTGTGCTGCAGGTCCCATAGACGATCAGCGTCCTGCAAAACAGCTTACGTCCTCTTTTGGAAGAACTACCCCGCTCCTTCCTAATGTTCCCTTCAAATGGGATACTACCAAAGCTTTATACCACAATCATAAATTAATTAGCAACAACTACATATACATGTGCAATGTTCCACCTTTGCCCCCAAACGTGAGAGAAGACAAAGCCTCACTAACAAACAAGGTCTTGCACTGGGTGAGACATACCAGGGGTTGTGGCTCAATCATCCATGATGACATCGTTTCTGTCAAGCGATCTAATGGTTCCCCTGGTCTCTCTGGTCCTAGTGACTTTATAACACTTAGGCCCTCATTCTGACCTTGGCGGGCGGCGGAGGCCGCCCGCCAAAGTCCCGCCGTCAGCTTACCGTTCCGCGGTCGAAAGACCGCGGCGGTAATTCTGACTTTCCCGCTGGGCTGGCGGGCGGTCGCCTTCAGGCCACCCGCCAGCCCAGCGGGAAAGAGGCTTCCACGATGAAGCCGGCTCGGAATCGAGCCGGCGGAGTGGAAGCTGTGCGACGGGTGCAGTTGCACCCGTCGCGTATTTCACTGTCTGCGCAGCAGACAGTGAAATACATTTAGGGGCCCTCTTACGGGGGCCCCTGCAATGCCCATGCCAGTGGCATGGGCACTTCAGGGGCCCCCAGGGGCCCCGCGACCCCCCCTACCGCCATCCGGATCCCGGCGGTCGGACCGCCGGGATCTGGATGGCGGTAGGGGGGGTCGGAATCCCCTCGGCGGCGCAGCAAGCTGCGCCGCCGTGGAGGATTCAATGGGGCGGCGGTACACTGGCGGGAGCCCGCCAGTGGTGCCGGTCCGACCGCGGCTTTACCGCCGCGGTCGGAATCCCCATTGGAGCACCGCCGGCCTGTCGGCGGTGCTCCCGCGGTCCTCCGCCCTGGCGGTCTTTGACCGCCAGGGTCAGAATGACCGCCTTAGTCTTAAAAGCCCACATTTGGCAGTAGGCCTTATGGAAATGGAAGCACGGTCTATACGCAGGAAGTCCTCAGCAATTACTCTTTCAGCTAGCTGTCCTATTGCTAGCTATATGCGTGCGAATCCTTCCACTAGATCAGCCAATTTGGCCCCGAACCATTTTACAACTACTCAAGACATAAGACCAACAGGCCATCAGGTCCAGAGAGATCCACTCCCTGATTTGGCCCCTAAGTCCTGTTTTGGCCCTGCTTCAAGGGCCCAACTAACCCACGATCCTGGGGCTACCTCGGATATTGACTGACTATGTTTCACCAATCTTTGCACAGCCACAGCAGCCATGAACTTTCCATCTAATTCACCCTGCCCAGCCTCTCTTCTTTTATCGGACTCACAACCTGGAAACATTAATAACACCACAAGTTTATTCAAGGCGAATTCCGTTGCCAGTTACGTCCAAGTTGATACTACTACGAACTCAAACATTTCTTGTGTCCAGCACACAGCAAAACTTTTATCCTGGAATGTGGCTGGCATTAACAGCAAACTTGTTGACACTGAGTGGGGAGCACTCGTTGGAAATTTTAACGTCTGCATGTTCCAGGAAACATGGGCAACGCATTGTACATACAAACAAGGGTATAATTCCTTTTTCAAGCCTGCTAAGCCATCTTTAGCTGGCAGGGCGGCAGGGGGTTTAATCACATGGGTAAAATCTATAGAGGGGAGTGGTACAAAGGAGATATATGTGGATTCTCATGATATTTTGGCCGTTGCTATCTACCCAGCCTCAGGCATTCCTGTCCTTTGTCTAAATATTTATAGCAGACCGGGACCCTCAAATCACCGATCTCCCATTGTCGAGCTACTGAATATCTTAATCCCAGACCTTCGCCTCAAATATCATATCATAATAGCTGGTGACTTTAACGTTCTACTTGAACTTAATGTAGATCACATAGAGGTCATGCAGTCTGAAGATAGTGTATGAAATATCCCTCCACCTGTGACTTTTCATTCTACCCAGCAAAATTCATATAAACCAAGCGTTAGGGCCTCACAGATAGTGGACCTCATGATATCCCATGGCCTTCGTTTGTGTAATGGCCGCTTTCCAGCGGACATTCCGGCCAGACCAACCTTCTTCAGGGGCTCATATAGTAACAAATTGGATTATATCCTCTTTGACTTAAGACTATGGCACCATATTCTAGACTTAGAGGTGGGTCTTCCCCATACTAGTGATCATGCTCCCCTCCAGATCACATACAAGAGTTCTCTCCTAGTAGGGGTCGCACTTCCCCCTGTCTCCTCTACTGCTATGGAGCTGTCCAGTAATAAGCGTACAGTAAGGTGGGACTCCTTCGTGCAATCAAATAAGCTTCAAGGAAAATTGCGTGCCCTAACCTCTTCTCACCAGTTATTTGATACCAACTTTATTCTGGCTCCATCAGAAATATTGCCTCTTCATTTGGACCTTTTTTCTACTCTGAAAGAGCTGTTTACTAAACGTCCAAGGCCACTGACTATTTCCTGTATTCGACCACATACTAAATGGTTCAACAAGAGGTGTAGGGAGGCCAAAAATACTTTGGCCATCGCGCTAAAGACCAAAGACAGATCAGGCATCATCACTGCTAGACGTCATTATGCTTCCATTTGCAACAAAAGTAAATTCGAGTACGAAGAGGGGCTATGGAGCAATTTACTCGAGGCAGCTACCGTCCATGATTCAAAACGGTTCTGGCTCCTAGTTTCTTGTGGTGATCAGAACCGCGCATCTCACCTGGAGTCTTATATTTCTCCTGACATCTGGCTCTCCTACTTTAAGGAATTGTATGGACCATTGTCGGCAAGTCATACTTCTGACATAATTTCGGAGGAGCCAACAACTTCTGACGAGTCTATGGCTTTCTTGCCCCCTTTTACACTGAACGAAACTGTGTCGGCCATTGCAGCCCAGAAAGCAGCAAAAGCCCCTGGGATGGACGGGATCCCCTCTGATATGTTTAAAGTGGACCAGAACACCTGGGGCCCATATATTAACAGACTTTCTAATGCCATCTTGACTAGCAGAATTTATCCTGACTCATGGAAAGAGGCGATTATAGTGCCCATCCATAAGAAAGGAGAGAGGAACAACCCGGGTAATTATAGACCCATCAGCCTCCTCGACAACCTTCAAAAAAATTTCTGTTATCAGTTGTTGAGCAGGCTGAACAAGTGGCTAGTTGAAAATCAAATCTTAAATCATCTACAAGCGGGCTTCAGAGAAAAAACTAGCACATTAGATCAGATATTTCGTTTTACTTCTATTAAATGGAAAGTTGTCGATGTTGACTTAGGCCACCTATATGTAGCATTTGTAGATCTAAAATCGGCCTTTGATCTAGTACCCCGCCACAAACTGTGGGAAGTTCTGTCTAAAATAGGAGTCCCGTGCTCTATTTTGAATATTATCAGGGATCTTTACACTGGCAACTATGGTAGAATTAGATGGGGCCCACAAGGTGAATTAACAGAAAAATTCCTTACTGCCTGAGGTGTAAGACAAGGTTGTGTTCTTGCCCCTACCTTATTCCTTCTCTTCATAAACGCATGCATCCCTTATCTTATGGAGTGCTCTAACGACTCGCCTAAAATAGGAGGGCAGAAGATCCCCTGCCTTCTTTTTGCCGATGACACCCTGCTGGTTTCTCAAACAGCCACAGGCCTTTCAACCCTGCTTTCAAGATTCATTGACTATTGCAATGATTATGGGCTCGAAATCAACCGATTAAAAACCAAGTGCATGGTGTTTGGCGATAGGAAAGGCAAAATGAGACGACCTATCTATTTAGAGGGTGCCGCGCTGGAAAGAGTCAGCGATTTTGATTATTTAGGCCTGAAACTAGAAGACTCGCACAAGTGGCAGCGCCACATCCAGAAGGCAACTTTACGATTGCAACAGCGAGCGAGTGGCATTGCAAGATTTGCAGCTAGATCTCCTAGCTTTGCCATGACGCCCGCAGTAGAAATTTATAAACTACAAGCAAGAGGGGGAGCAATCTATGGAGCTGAACTGTGGGGCCACTGTTGCCTGGATGATTTGATAAAAGTGGAGAACTCTTTCTTAAGGTCATTGCTAAGAGTTCCTTCCAGTACCCCAATGCTCCCAATACGCATGGACCTAAATCTCCCTTCTATCAGCCAGATCGTTGCACTCAAGCCCCTGTTGTACTGGATTCGCCTATGGTCATGAGATTCTCTTGTCCATTATAGATGTGCGCTAGCTAACTTGATGGCCAACAACACTAGCTCCAAAATCAAGTGGTGTGCATATGTAGAAAGGACCCTCTCGCTTCTTGGTTTGGGGTCCTATTGGAAGGAACCATTATCTATCCCTAAGAACGCATCCCAGACTCTAAAGGATGCTTTCTGGCTCCACGTTCAACTTTCCCAACTGTCCGCTGTCTCGTCATCATCCATGACGGGAAACTTTTTATATTTTAAATGTCATTATGAATTTGCACAATATATGGATATAGTATCTTCCCCGTTTGCTCGTTCATTATACATTAGATTCAGGGTGGGCTCTCTTCCTTTGCGTTCCCTCACTTATAAATGGTCTAATTTTAGTTGTTCTTCTAAGATGTGTCCGATGGGCTGTGCCAGAGAAGAATCAGTAACTCATATTCTCTTCCAATGCCCCGCATACTCCAAACAAAGAGCCCGTTGGATTATTCCTCTGTGCAGAAGTAAGGGTTTTAAAAACTGCTTGCTAGCTTTGAGAATTTTTAAATCTGATTCATCGGTTTTAGTGGTTTGTTGTTTGTCAAAATATTTAGACTCAATCTGGCGTATCAGACTGAACACGCTTAAAAAAGCAGAGGGAAATTTAACAATGAATGTGGTAAACAACAATTGATGGATTTATCATTGCATGCACATATCACTTTTATTGCTTCAGATGCATTCCCTACCTGCTGTTTTTATTTTTCTTAGATATTTTTTAAATTGAAATGTCCTTTTTATCTGATATGGTTTGCCAGGCTTGTATCTTATTCTTTTACCTATAATGCGTTTTTACATAACTATAAGGTGCGATTTTCCATGAGGGAACTGCTTATGTGTAAATATTTCTCTTTTCTTTTTTTTTTTTTTTTTTTTTTCCTTTTTTTTCTCCTTTTCAATCTTTTATGACTTAAATTGTTTATCATGTAGCTTACCGTTCCTTTTTTGTGCGATGCGCTTTTATGGTATTTATATTTACCGAAATAAAGCTAATGAATGAATGAAAAGCAGCTCCAGCTGATGCATTTCCAGACTGAGACATGGTGAAAAAAGTCAACAGAAGTGCAAAGTTCCAAAGGCAGAAAACAAGTTCCCAATGAAGTTAAAAAGTCAATCAAGGATCACCCCAAAATGGAATTAGGGAAAAATCAAAAAAAGAGAAAAAGCAAAATCACAAGACAGATAGTATGCGGTCATGTAGTGGTCTGCACTGAAAACAGTAGTGTGGACTTAATCACTGTATGTCAAGTACAAATACAAGTCCATTCCCAGCCCCTGATCACCAATGTTAGAAATTGGGTCTTTAGTTGGCAATCATGTTACCCCTTGTCTCACTCTAGTCAGGGTAAAGGAGAATCACCCTCAGTTATCCCCCGCTCATCCCCTTGGCAGCTTGGCACAAGCAGGCAGGCTTAACTTCAGAGATCTAGGTGTAAATTATTTGTACCAACACACACAGTAACTCAGTGAAAACCCCACAAAATGACACAACACAGGTTTAGAAAAATAGGAAATATTTATCTAAACAAAACAAGAACAAAATGACAACAATCCATACTACACAAGTCAAGTTATTAATTAAAAAGCAAAAAGAGTCTTAAATCCTTTTGTAAACAGGTAAAACACTGTTAGCATTGAAAAGTACCTGGGTAGCGTCAAAATAACATTCACGGGTGAGTGTGCGTCGAAAAACGTCAGCGGTGTGTTGATTTCTCACCCGCAAGTGAGACCGTGTGTCAATTCTCCTTCTCTGGTGGGGTCAGCGTGCGTCGTTTCTCCTCCCTGGGGAGTGATGCATAGATCCGGGCAGCACTCAGGTCCAGGCAGGTGTTTTTCTGCACCCAGCAAGGTTTGCATCGAAAATCCTGAGCACGGTATCAGCAAAACCACGCAATGCAATGTTAACAGCCTTGTCAGCGGGTGTTGTGCATCGTTCTTCCAGCTATGTGTGTTGATTTCCCAGCCGCAATGCCTGTGGAGTATCGATTTCTGCCACAAAGCCGGTGGTGCATCATTTTTGAAAGCCGCTTCTCGGAAGGTGCATCAATATTTTCCCTGCACGGCAGTCTGTGCGTGGATTTTCAGTCTTGGTCTGCCACCTTCACCTTCCAAGGCCCCAGGAACTGGATAGGGCACCACTTGGCAGGGCAGGAGTCTCAGCAGAGAGTCCAGGTGCTGGCAGAAGTATTTGATGGCCCTGAGACTTCAACAACAGGAGGCAAGCTCAGGACAAGCCCTTGGAGATTTCTTCACAAGCAGGAATGCCCAACAAAGTCCAGTCTTTGCCCCCTTGCACAGGTAGAAGCAGCAACTGTAGGATAGCTCCACAAAGCACAGTTACAGGCAGGGCAGCCCTTCTCCTCAGCTCTTCAGATTTTCTCCAGGCAGAGGTTCCTCTTGATGTCCAGAAGTGATCTAAAGTCTGTGGTTTTGGGTACTCTTCTTATACCCATTTTGGCCTCTGAAGTAGGCCTACTTCAAAGGAAAGTCTCTCTTGTTTGTGAAAGCCTGCCTTGCCCCGGCCAGGCCCCAGACACACACCAGGGGGTTGGAGACTGCATTGCGATTTGGCAGGCACAGCCCTATCAGGTGTAAGTGACCACTTCTGCCCCTCTCTCCTAGCACAGATGGCTCATCAGGATATGCAGGCTACACCCCAGCTCCCTTTGTGTCACTGTCTAGAGAGAGGTGCAAACAGCCCAACTGTCAAACTGACCCAGACAGTGAATCCACAAACAGGCAGAGTCAAAAGAATGGTTTAAGCAAGAAAATGCCCACTTTCTAAAAGTGGCATTTTCAAACCCACAATCCTAAAACCAACTTTACTAAAATATGTATTTTTAAATTGTGAGCTCAGAGACCCCAAACTCCACATGTCTATCTGCTCCCAAAGGGAATCTACACTTTAATCATTTTTCAGAAGTAGCCCCCATGTTAACCTATGAGAGAGACAGGCTTTGCAACAGTATAAAACACATTTGGCAGTATTTCACTGTCAGGACATATAAAACACCTTAGTATATGTCCTATCTTAAACATACACTGCACCCTGCCCATGGGGCTACCTAGGGCCTACCTTAGGGGTGTCTTACATGTAAGAAAAGGGAAGGTTTAGGCCTGGTAAGTGGGTACACTTGTCACGTCAAATTGGCAGTCACAATTGCACACACAGACACGGCAGTGGCAGGTCTGAGCCATGTTTACAGGGATACTAATGTGGGTGGCACAACCAGTGCTGCCAGTCCACTAGTAGCATTTGATTTAAAGGCCCTGGGCACCTCTAGTGCACTTTACTAGGGACTTACTAGTAAATCAAATATGCCAATCTTGGAAAGCCAATTACATACACATTTAATTCAGGAGCACTTGCATTTTAGCACTGGAAAGCAGTGGTAAAGTGTTCAGAGTAACACAAATAGCAAAAACAGAGTCCAGCACACATCATCAACCTGGGAAAGAGAGGCAAAAAGTTAGGGGAGACCACGCCAAGGATGAAAAGTCTAACAGGGTGAGCATCTGTCTTTGTGACAGAGTTGAGACCCTGGTAGTCCATGCAGGACCTAAGTTCTGGCTTGGTACCAGGATCAGCAGCCTTGGGAACCAACACCACTGGGCTAGACCAGGGACTGCTGGACTTCTCTATTACCCCAAGAACCAGCATCTTGGCAACTTCATCCTTGATACTGGACCTCACTTTATCTGACACCCTGTAAATGTTATTCTTTATAGGTGGACTGTCTCCTGTGTCAATATCAAGTGTGTGAGCCAAGACGTGAGGGAGAACAGGGAAGAGAACTGCTCCAACTACTCGTAGCAGTCTCCTCTCTGATCTAGAGTCGAGGAGCCTGAGATCAACACCCACCACTGATCCATCACCTTCATTGGCAGAGAGGAGGATGGGGAAAGGATCATTCTCCTCTTCTTTTCCGAGAAGCATGCTCACCTCAGAACTCTCAAAATGAGGCTTCAGTCTGTTGTGGTGGAGAACCCTTAGGGGGTTTCTGGGGTCTTGAGGTCAACTAGGTAAGTGGCATCTCCCTTTCTCTCCTCAAGATCGAATGGGCAAGTCCAGCTGTCCTGGAGAGCTCTAGGCTGTACTGCCTCCATCACCCATACTTTGTCTACAGGTGAGAATTCTACCAGGGTGGCCTTCTGGTCATACCATTCCTTCCTCACCTCTTGACTGGCCTCGAGGTTGCTCCTGGCCTGTTTCTAGAAGTGCTGCGTCTGGTTCTGGAGGTCCAGCATGTAACTGACCACATTCTGGGGACGTTTCTTGGAAGCTTTCCCCCATCCCTCCTTGATTATGCTCAGTGGTCCCCTGACAGGGTATCCTTGGAGAAGTTCAAGGGGGCTGAACCCCATCCCTTTCTGGGTGACCTCTCTATAAGCAAAGGGAAGGCATGGCAAGAGGATGTCCCACGTATGTCTCATGGCCGCAGGCAGGCCAGTGATCATGGCTTCCAGGGTTTTGTTGAACCTTTCAGCAAGCCCATTGGTTTGAGGATGGTAAGGGGAGGTAAACTGTTAGGTTACCCCACACTCATCCCACATGGACTTTCTGTACGCTGACATGAAGTTTGTTCCTATGTCAGACACAACCTCCTTTGGGAACCCCACACGGGTAAATATCACCATTACAGCTCTGGTCACCACCAGTGCAGTCATTGTCCTTAGAGGGATAGCCTTTGGATAGCGGGCGGCATGTTCCAACAAACCCAGGATAAACATGTTGCCTAGGGAAGTTTTGAGGTCCAGGGGACCAATGGCTTCGATGCCCACTCTTTCGAAGGGGGTGCCAACGACGTGGAGTGGGATCAGTGGGGCCTTGAGCCTTTTCCCTGTCTTCCCTCTAGCCTGGCAGGTTGGGCAGGACCTACAGAAAGCATCTGAGGCTACCCGCATTTGAGGCCAATAAAAGTGGGTGGCAAGCCTGGCAAAGGTCTGATCTTGACCCAAATGTCCTGCTAGGGTGATGTCATGAGCCAGGCACTGTAGGAAGGCCAGGTAACACTGGGGGACCACCAGCACATGTGCTACCCCAGCGACCGGTACCTTAGGCTCACAATAGAGTAGATAATTCTCCCAATATATGTGATGATCGCCAGAGACTTCACCTGCTGCTTCGGCTGAGGCCTGTTACCTCAGACCCTAAAGAGTGGGGCACTCTTTCTGCACTTGTCAGAATTCCTCCTTGGTTGGCCCACCCACTGCTTGCCAGCAGCCAAGCTCAGGCAGGTTACCCAGGGCGGCAATGCCTTACCCAATTGGCTTAAGGCCCTCCTCTTCTGGAGCCCCGTCATCCACTGTGGGAACTTCTGGGGCCAGTTTCCAGTGACTCTTGCCCTTCCTCTCTGCAGCTGTCTGGGCCATTGTTCCAGGCTCCAGACACCCTTGACTCCCTTCCCAGGCAGCCATGGACTGTGTGGTCATTCAGACCCATTCAGACAAACCTAACATCTTCAGGTGTCACCTGAGCTCCACCTCCTTCCAGGTAGTATGCTCAAGGTCATTGCCTAACAGACAATCTACAGGCATGGCAGGACTCACAGCTACTTTTAGAATACCAGAGACCCCCTGCCACTCAAAGGGAACCAGAGCTACCTGTTGCGCTACAACGACTATGACCTGGTGGAATGTGTTAGGGATGACCTGCTCTGCTGACATCAGCTGACCCCTGACAGTAGTCATACGGGCTAGTGTGTCATGCAGAGCCTCCACCCTTTTCCCATTGATGGTGACCCACTTCCTATACTTGGAAGTAATGTAGGTATGTGGGTTTTTGGCACCGTTTCCTCAACTCCCAGGGACACTATTGATACCTCTATCTGTTTCCCAAAGCTAACTTGGACTATCTCCCCCCGAGCGCTAGACTAGCCAACCCAGTTGTCTGTTCTCCAGTGGTGGGCTATGCTCGCTTGGAACACTGGGAGTCACCCTTGGAGTGTCCATACCTGAAGCACTATAAGAGTTTGGGAATAAACTTCCCTTTCTTTTTATCAAAGTACCCTGCCTTTTTCTTAGATTCAGGCAGGACTGGTTACCACCCCCTCCACCCCCAGGGAATCATTTTGTGGGCCTTTTGAGAACTCCTTATTTTTAAGTTTTTCTCCCCTCTCTTTCTTCTGCTGGAAACCCTGACCACCTTTGTGGGTGTCCACCCAAGGTACCTTCATGGACACTCTGGTGCTAACCCAGAGGTCAGCCTCCTCAGCAAGCTTTCTAGGATCAGTCACCTTACTGTCAACTAGGTGCTGGCACAACTCTGTAAAGCAAACACTGAACATATGCTCTTTCAGGATCAAATTATATAACCCCAAATAGTCATCTACTTTACTGCCCGCACCCATCCATTCAGTGCCTTACTGGAGAAATCTAAAAAGTCTACCTAGTTCTGTGTGGGGAGTTTGGTGCTGTTCCTTAATCCTCTGACTGTACTTCTCAGGGGTCAGCCTAAACTTAGCTAGTAAAGCGGTTTTCATTGGGGCATATGTGTTTTGATACCTTGGTTCCAAAGTTCATAAGCAGCCAAACACTTACAATTTCATCTCCCACCGCATACCTTGTCACCACATTTTTGCGTATACAAACCTTCTTTTCCCCAGCAGGTCCTGCATGTATGCTGCCATCATCACTGCTGGATTTCGACTGCCTCACCTTGATATCCAGCTCTTTGAGACTCAGTTCATGAGCCAGAAGTATCTTCTTCTCAGCCAAAGCCCTTTCAGCCTCAGCTTGTTTGATTTCTCTCTCAGCCTTCCTCTCTTTTGCCTCCATGTTTAACTTTACCATCTGCAATTGGAATTCTCTCTCATCCCTCATTCCCTCTGCGGTCAGGCCATGGCTGCAGACACTGCTCCTTGGTTTACCAGGGGGCACAGTTCCAGTGGTAACATCCCCCACTGCTGGTGACAAATACTCAAGGGGAGATCCTCTGGCTCTTCCTCCTCAACATTCTCCTGTGTACGGGCTTCTACCAAGTACCTCAGTGCCTTTTGGTACCCATCCTTACTGGAGGCAACCCGGGTAGGTACTGCCATCCCCTTTCGGAACCTATTCAGCTGATTAACAGTGTATGTCTCTAGTCTGGGTAGGTCAAACTCTTCGGCTCCTGCTTGAGACCCGGCCAGAGACATGTTGAATGAGGATTAAGTTAAAATGTCAGGTAGAAAAACAAAATTGCAGAAAAAGATAAAAAAAACAATTTGCCTTCAACTGTGGGTGGGTAGTGTAGACATAGCTATTGTATGTCACTGCACAAATGCAAGCCCAATCCTCACTGCTGATCACCAATGTTAGAAATGGGGTCTTTGGTTGGCAGTCAGGTAACCCTCATGTCCAAGAAAGGACTCACTCCAGTCAGGGTAAGTCACACACAATCCAAATGATCCTCTGCCCACCCTCTGGTAGCTTGGCACTGAGCAGTCACACTTAACTTAGAAGGCAATGTGTGAAGTATTTGTGAAATAAATCATGCAATAACACAATGGAACACTACAAAAAGACACCACACAGATAAAAAAAAAAAAGATATTTATCTGATAAAAAAGAAGGTTAAAATGATCAAGATTTGATAAGTATATGTCGAAACGTCACTGTTAAAAATTATAAATAGAGTTTTTAGTTCTTAAAAAAACAATACGTTTCTCTAGCAAGCACAAAGTACCTGGTTTGCGTCTAAATTATCCGCACCGGACCGCAGAGGAGGAGATGTGTGAAAAACGGGGAGGTGTGCGTCGGTTTCTCCGGGCGCACACAGACAATGCATCAGTGCTTTTCCACTCAGCAAGGGATTTGCGTTGATTTCCGGCACACAGGCTTGGATCCTCCTTGGGTTGCAGGGTTTTTGGACGCCCTGGGGATGATGTGGAGAAATCCTGGACACGCAGGATGATGTCACAGGAGCTGCGTCAATCCAGTGGGTGATGTGGGGACATTTCTGTTGCACGGCAGGCGCTCCTCCAATTCCTCTCGCAGGAAGTCAAGCTGCTTCGTTCCGGTTCGGTGATGCGTCAATCCGGTGGGCTACGCGTCAAAGTTCTGGTTGTAACTCTGGTGCTGCGTCGATCTCCAGTCGGGGAGCTGGGCTGTGTCATCCTGGTTTGGCGATGCAGTGAATTTCTTGTTGTGGTGCAGGAAGTGGATCATTTCCAGCAGGATGTGCATCAAATTTTTGGCACAAAAGGATTGACTTGCAGAAAGTGAAGTATTTTTGTCCCTGAGACTTCAGCAACAGGAGGCAAGCTCAATTCAAGCACTTAGAGAGCACTTCTCAAGAGAGCCAAGGGCAGCAAGGGAGCAGGGCAACAGCAAGGCAGCATTCATTCATAACAAAGCAGTCAGGTGAGTCTTTTGGGCAGCTAGGCAGTTTCTCTTTGCAGGTTGCAGGTTCTGGTTCAGAGATTCTTTCCCAGGTGGAATCTTGTCAAGATATGTCTGAGTTGGTAGGGTCAGGGAACCAGTTTATGTACCCAAAAGTGCCTTTTGAGTGGGGGATGCTTCAAAGAGTGGCTTAGAAGTGTACAAGGTTGTCTTTCAGTTCCATCCTGTCTGCCAGGGTCCCAGTAGGGTGAACATTGCGAGGGTGCTGTTGCACCCTGCAGATGACAGCATTGTTCGCCAGCTCAATTACGAGATGGAGACACTGCTGCCACTTTCCTGCTAGGCTCATGGGCGGAAACCGAGGTTTCCACCCATCAGCCTAGCAGGAAAGTATTAATGGGTGCAGCAGGGAGGTAGCCAGTGTGGCAGCAACCTCCTCATTGGCAGTTTGACAGACCGGTATTCTGGAGGCCCTTAGTGACAATTGATTTCATAGCATTACGCTCACTCCTTAGATGGAAAATTAGTAGACTCATATTTCAGCATATTTGAGCATGCTATGCTAGATTGTCCAGATAAGATGACATGCGTTGACTGTGCCAAAGAAACTTGGTTATCAGAAAAAAGTGCTCAATCAGCAGATGCTGTTGAACAGTTGTAATCAGATGGTGTAAGGCCCTCCGGGTTATATGGGCACTGATTTTACCACTGGATGTTTATTTCCTCTGTTTGTTTTTGAAGAAAAGGGTAATTTTGGCTTGGGATCTGTGACTGCAGTATGTTTTTTCCCTTCTTTAATATGTCCTTTACTTTTCAACAAATTACCAATGGCATCTAAGGTGCAGTTTTCGTCTGCATGCCTTTTTGTTCTTTTTCCCTCATCGCCAGTGCCTACAGCATTACCCAGGACCTTTCTTCTGCCCATTATGGTGTTAAAAAGCACAATCCTGAGTACTCACTGTTGCAGCTGAATGAATCCAGGACACCACCGAAAAGCTAGGGCCAAGACAGATGACCCAGCTCAGCCTCTTCTGGGGTGTGATGCGGGCACGTGGTCCGGCTCTTGGCCCAGTCTTCATCCGGGCACATGCCTGGGTGGGTCTCATGCGTCTCCCTCGCTGCGAGGAATTGCAAGGTTTTCATATCCCAGCCATCAACCAGGAAAACCTACAGCTGACCTGCCCTGCCACGGTTCCCTCTGATTATTGTCAGCACAGCAAATGTGTCACTGTGCACCTGCAGAGATAAGGCAAGCAGCAGAACAAAGTCACTTAGTCAAAAAGCCTCCTTGGACTATAATCATGCCCTGTGATGTAGGGACTTACAAAACTGTAAATATCCCAGCAGTAGATCAGGAACACCTGGAGCTGCCCTGCCCCCTCTCTTCACTCTGGTTATAGTATTAGTAATATTAGTAGTAGTAATAATAACAATAATACTAATAATAATAACACTAACACTAGTACTCTTTCTACTCCTCCTCCTCCTCCTCCTACTAATAATAATAATAATAATAATAATAATAATAATAATAATAATAATACTGTAATAATGACATCCTTGTTCATAAACCAGTTTATGTGCAATGTGTATATACTGGTTTGTGATCAGGAAAAAGTAACATAGGAGCAATAATCTCTAACACCCAATGATATTAAATACTTCACTGAGACTGACACATTACAAGTTTAGCAGCCTGACCTGCCAACAGACCACTGTCTCTATCAGGATCCATGATCCCAATGGGGTGATGGCGGTCGGGATTGTAACCAGCCATGGCAGCGCTGAAGTCTGGCTGATTACAACCCCTCTTTCCACCAGCCTTTCATGGTGGTCTGACTGCCATAAAAAGGCTGTGCTAGGGTCACAGTGGGGATACTGGGGAGCTCATGCACTGCCCACGCCTACAGACCGGAGGAAACCTTGGTTTCCACCAATCAGCCCAGGAGAAAACTCATAATGGGTCTGGGGGGAAGACCACCAGCACCATGGTGGTCTTCCCACTGCGAGTCTGGCGGTATGGTGTTCCGATTGTCAGACTCGTAATGAGGCCCATAATCTTTAACATTATTTCAATTGGCCTTATAACCACGCTGATAATTAGAACACTACGTGAGTACATATTGTCACCACTCTGCAGGAATAAAAAGAGGTAATTGAAGTTGGGTTATCATGAAGGCTAGGTTGTTAGCTCAGGTAGGGAATAAAAACAGATAAGTAGCCTTACATTGGCTTTCCATACAAGTTTCCAGAATTTTTAGAAAATTGGTTTGAAGGAAGATATGTGAGGGTGTTTGGACAAAATATTAGGTAAAAAATATGGTGATACAAAAATATAGGACCTCATTATGACAATGGCGGTCAGCTTACCACCACGCTGGCGATGGTGGTAGGTCCGTCGCCAGTCTGTCGGTGAAGCCCGCCAAATTATGACCATGGTTGTGATCCCTCCCATAGACACCCAATGTATCACCTGATCTGCCAGTGCGGTCTGCCCACTAATCACGGCGATTGCCATCTTCAGGGTGGCAGAACACCACAACCCACTCATCATATTATGACATAGCAGACTGCCAGGAAATCCGGGCCGGGAACACCGCCACCAAAAGCGAAAACGAATCATGTAAAAGGAGACACTCACCTTCAGGGACACAGAGGAGTTTGCGGCCGCCATGGAACCTGAACTAGAAGTCCTGCCAATGCTGTACTATGTGATGACAGTCCAGGAGCAGCAACGCCAACAACGACGGTGAGTACTGCCGCCTAGCACACAAGGAGGAAAGGGAGAGTGACACACCCACACGCACAACACAAGTAAAGAAAGCCAGGACACACACCTTTGGTCCAACCACTGTAATTCTGTGGCAACAGCTACCCCAGTAATATACATGAGAAATATAAATACATATATACAGAAAGTTTCATTGGCCAGTCCAATGTTAGCAAGAAGCCACAGGGCAACGTCCAAGGCCCAACTTGACTCCTGAAAGCCCAAGTCACTCCATCTGGCAGGGGCATCATGCAGATGGTTGGCTGACACCTCAGGGGGCAGGGGGACAGTGTGGAGGGTGTTTCTTCTTGGGAAGGGGGGTTCCCTGGACTTGGGCTTGGGAAATGGCGCATCCTTGTTTCTTTGCTTGGGGGGCAGAGTGGGTGGTTTGGATCGGCGTGCCGGAGTGTCACCCTTGTGCCTCTTAATGGCAGGTGTAACTGCAGTGGGAGGGACATGACTGGAGATGGAGCTGGAGATACTGGGCTGCGGGAGACGGAGCTTCCTCTTGGGGCAGGACAGGGAGAAGGAGGGAAGAGGTCAAGGTGGGAAAGGAAAGGTTTCTGAGGTCCAATGGGGCGGGTTGCGGGAGGAGGTTTGGGAGTGGAGGTAGAGGGAGTAGATATAGGAGGAGTAGGTGTGCTTGACCGGGTTGCAGGTGCATGGACAGTGTGCGTGTGTGAGGTGGATGACTGTTGAGTGTCTGAGTGGGTGGGTTTACGTGTCTTCAGAGGGGAGGGCAGACAGGGTGGGAGAGGACAAACAGGACGTGTGTATGTTTGTTGTGGTGGTGTCTACAAGTGAGGTGGGTGTGCTGCATGAGATTGTAATGGTAGTGGTGGTGACTGCACATGTGATGTATGGGATGCTATGGGATGCTAGTCTGCGTGACTGCTGTTGTGGTGACTGTGGCCAAGGCTGTATAGATGGCAGGATCTGGGACTGAATATGCAGTGCTTGCAGGTGTGAGTGTTGATCTGACTGTGAGGGAGGAGGAGGGGACGAGACAGTGGAGGCAGTGGGGGTAGTGGCTGTTGTTGTATGTGCATCTGTGTGTTGGCTGTGTGTGTGCTTGTGGAGTGAAGTGTGGTGCCTGTGCTTGTCTGTGCAAGTCCTGTCTGTTGTCTTGGGTCCATGCTGGTCTGATTGTGTGCGTGGAATGGGTGGTTGGAGAGGGCTTTGGAACTGGTAACAGGTAGTTGGAGGGGGGATGGAAGGACACTGGCTGCCATTAAAGAGGAGGCCAGAGCGAGAAATGAACTCTGTAGCGCAGTCAAGCCACCATGAATGCCCTAAAGGTAGGCATCGCATTGCTGCATCCGGGATGCCAGCCCCTGGATGGCATTCACTGTGGTTGACTGCCCTACAGAGATGGATCTCAGAAGGTCAATAGATTCCTCAGTGAGGGCAGCAGGACTGACTGGGGCAGGGCCTGAGGTGCCAGGGGCAAAGGAGATGTCCACCCTCCTGGGTGAGCGGGCACGGGCAACTGGGTGGGGGGCTACTTGGACGGTGGTGCTGGTATGGGGGTGGCGGAAGATTGCATAGCTGGGGTGGTCCTAGAGGGGTACACCACCACCAGGTAGCTCTCATCGGAGGATGTGAGTTGTAGCTCCTATCTTCCCCATGGTGCTACCCTAGCCGTCTAACCCACTGGTCCCCTCGGCGTCAGTGGACTCTGCCTCCTAGGTCCCGTGGGCGGCAGCTCCCCCACTTACCGGTGCCCCTGCTCCTTCACAAGATGATGCTAATGCACACAAGGACAGAATGAGAAAAGGAGAGAGGGTGGGGGAGAAAGAAAGGGAGCACAGGGTCAGTTACAGCATAAACAGCACATATGGCATACACATCACAATCACTCACTGGTAATTACACTATGCAGTGTCAACTACAGTATCCCACCATTGCATGGGAACAACAGCAGAAATGAACTCAAAAGGTACCATCTGCACACCTCCTACTGGGACTCACTAAGCCATGTTTTGCCATTTTATGCCAGCTACTTGCCATTACCAAATGTACATACCACCCTACATTACTAAGCAGGATGCCATAAGATTAGCTAAACAGGCATATTGCGGCATCTACTGACTAGTACCTTGCACCCATACACTGTGACAGGCGACAAAAACTAATACCACACAATGTGTACTCACCCCCTTGTGGCTGCTGTGCTGCTCTCAGGTTGCCACTGTCAGTATGCGGGCCATTAGGGGGATCAGGGTCTGACGGGCACAGCATCTAAGGTCCTCCCACTATTGGGTTCTCCACCAGCTATGGACCCCTAGGGATTGCACAAACTTGTCTATGGCATGCCACAACCCCTTCTTATAATGGCAACTGACCACATAGGAAGCACAGACGAATGGACACTATGAACTCAACACTCCATTATGTAACAGAAAAGGCTTACATACTGCATAGTTCTTACATCAAGCCCACACATGATCCGTACCTCTGCCTACACATTGTACGCAGAAAAATATGCTCCCCAAATGATACACTCCAAGCACACACATATATCTACATACAGCCATGTTGAATCCAACGTACCAATAAGGTACTCACCTGTTGGTCTTGAGGCCCATACAACTGCCCATACAAGGGTAGGACCTCATCCACTAGCTTCTCCAACTCCTCTGATGCGAAGGCTGGGGCCCTTTCCCCTGTAGCACAGGTGATCGTGGGTTGCAAACACAGAACACAGCAGCGCACGCAGTGGAGGTGTAGACCTGTAGAGAGTCAGGAATCAAGTGAAGTGGGACAGAGGAAATGGCAATCACATCCGCGACGGTGAACACCATCACCGCTGGCGTTGATCACCATTGGTTCCTGTGCGCCATAGACCTCCATGTTAACCAATGAGGAGGTGCACGGTAGTGCAGACCACCTTCCGCCATGATGACAAACACCAGCGGAGTGAGGTCACTTCCACCTGTCCCTGCACACAGGACAGGCGGTTGTCAGATCCTAATGCTGGTACGCATGGCGGACAATATAATGTTTGTCATAGGTACAGATGGCACACACCAAGACATTTCCAGTCTGCTACATACATACATGCACTGTGTACTGTGATATTATGTGTCCGTACATCCCGTAGTCACACACGTCTCATGTTTGGTTTACCTAATGTAGGAGGCTCCCGTGTGCAGACCCTTAGTGGACTTGGCTACACTGGAGAAATGCCAAGCCATTATGACCTATAGTCTGGACACGGCCACAATTACTGAACTGTGTCAACAATTAGACCCAAATCTGATTCCTGCTATCCATAGCACTACAGCAACACCCCCTGCAGTACAGTTACTGTCTGTGCTCCACTTCCTGGCAAGTGGTTCCTTCCAGGTGACTGTGGGATTGGCTGCAAAGAATGTCACAGCCAATGTTTTTGAATGTGCTTGAAAGGGTATTGGCTGCCTGCTAAAACACATGAGCAGGTACATCTAATTCCCCCAGAGTGAAGATTTGCGCACTGTGAAGGCTGGATTATTTGCCATGGGACAGATACCACATGTGATTGGGGCCATTGACGGGACCCATATTGCCTTGGTCCCTCCCAGCGAGCAGGTCTACTGGAATGAATTACCACTCAATAAATGTCCAGATGGTGTGCCTTGCTGATCAATACATCTCCCACATCATTGCCAAATTTCCTAGATCTGTGCATGATGCCTAAGTGTTGAGGAATAGAAGCATCCCACAGGTGATGACATGACTACAGAGGCACAGAGTGTGGCTCAAAGGTGAGCTTGAGTACTGACCCAATGTATGTCACTGTATGCCACCTGAAGTTGTACTATGTGCCACTGTACATGAGTAATGTGTCCCTTGCTACTTCCATGTGACTCCGGCTCCCCAAACCTGTCCTGGCTGTTGACCTCAGTGAGGTATCCGAGGATAGGGACAAAACATCGGTACAATGAAGCACATGGGCGTGCCAGGAGGGTTTTTGAACGTACATTTGGGATAATGAAAGCCAGGTTCTGGTGCCTCCATGTCCCTGGTGGATCCCTATTCGACACCCCTAAGAAGATCTGCCAGATAGTGGGGGTTTGCTGCACGCTGCACAATTTGGCCCTCAGACGCCATGTGCCCTACCTGCATGAGGAGGGGTGTGACAATGCACCTGTGGTAGCAGAGGACACTGAGGACAGTGAGGAAGAGGAGAAGAAGGAGAAGGAGGATGTAGACAACAGGACAAATATGATACAGCATTACTTCCACTGACACTCAGGTAGGGCTGTAGTACTGTTCATACCTCCATTACAGTTAAGTGCTGTGTGGCTGCTGTGCTGTGCCAAGCACTACCTTTCCCTCTCTATTGACTGTCTCTTATGTTTTCCCTTTTTGTAGATGTTGGTGTGGTCAAAACTGTGTACTTATGTGATGACTACAGACTGCTTACACACATTTGTTGGATGGATTCGCACATTACAGGACGTTTGCACAAGATAATGCAGTTTAAGACATTGCACATTGTTGTATGTAATGGTGCTTATTGTAGTGACAAAAAGGATGGAATAGTGCAATAGAGTGGGATGATGGTGGACATAAACTTCAATGTAGTCGCCCAGTTGCTTTTTGCACAGGCCCAGTAAACATGGGGCCACAGGTTAAGGAGCAATAACAGTCAAAAGTGAACAAGGTGTCTCAGTGGCACACAAGGGAGACATTCAGGAGAGGCTCATTTCCTAGCAGTGGTTTCGGTCTTGGCAACAGTCTCGGGTATGTGTCTGGGCCTCAGGAAATGTTTGTGGGGTGGTTCACCTTCTGCAGAGAGAGGGGTGCTGGTGGCCTCTGAGTGATGTGGCAGGTCCTCATGTCGACTAGCTGCAGATGATGTTGTTGGCTGGTGAGTGGACTGGCCAGTGGAAGGGGCTTGCTGGTGTGCTGTGTACTCACGCATCATGTTCGCCAAGTCACCCAGCACCCATGCAATGGCGGGCATGTTGGCATTTAAGCCCTGCAACTACTGCATGACCTCCTGGTGGGGTACCCACTGCAGCCGCTGGTTCTCCTGCAAGATGGTAATCACCTGGCCCATCCTGTCCTGGGATTGTTAGTAGGCCCCCAGGACATGTGTGAGTGCCTTCTGGGCAGTTGGTTCCGTGAGCTGGGCCTCCCCCGGTGCACATCTAATCTCCCACTGGGCCTGCCCCCCTGTGCCTGTGCCCCCCTGAACGGTGTGCCTACTCCCACTTACACCAGGGCCGTCATCGTCTTGCCTACATGGTGACTCCGGTCCCTTTACAGGTAGGCATACAAGTGATCGACGTGTCCTGGGGCTCGACGTTTTCGGGACATCCAGAGTTGCTATCATCACTGAGGACATCTTCTGGTGGAGGACTGGGTTGCCCTGGTCCATGCTCGCCGCTGACATTGGCTAGGGTATCTGTGAACAAGTATAAGAATTGTCACAGTCATTGGCAGTTACATTTTCAGCATTTCTGGCTTTCCCTATGGGATGGATGTTGTCCATCCACCTTTCGTTAGTGTATGGTGATGAATTGTGGATTGGTAGTTCTACTTGCCACTCATTACTGTTGTTTGTGCATGCAGACCTGGGAGGGTTCTGCTTGCAGTGGGTAGGGCATGCAGGGGTACCCAATTGAAGGTGGATATGGGGGTGGTTCACTGCATGGGATGGTGTGGGGTGAAAGGAGTAAGGGTGAGGGGGTGACATGCCATGCAGATATAGGTGGTGGTAGGATAGTAATGGTGACTTACCAGTGTCCAGCCCTCCAGTTACTCCAGTGAGGCCCTCAGGATTCAGGATTGTCAGGACTTTCTTCTCCCATGCTGTCAATTGTGGGGAAGGAGGTGAGGGTCCACCACCAGTCTTCATGATGGTAACTTGGTGCCTGGAGGCCACTGCACGCACCTTCCCCCGTAGGTCGTTCCACCTCTTTCGAATGTCGTCCCTTGTGCGTGGATATGTACCCACTGAGTTCACCCTGTCCACGATCGTCTGCCGTAGCTCCATCTTCCTAGCAATGGATATCTGCTGGACCTGTGCACCGAACATCTGTGGCTCTATCCTAACAATTTCGTCCAGCATAACCTGCAACTCCTTATCTGTGAAATACGGATTTTTCTGTCGGGACATGCCTTTTGTGTGGTGGGTGTAGTGTGTGTGCTGTGCAGAGTGTGATAGGTGTTGGGGTTTGGTATGTGGTGTATGATGCGTGAAAGGTGAATAGGCGGCTGTGGTTTGTGTGTGCAGTCCTTGTATTATCTTTTGCTATCAAGGTGTAGTAGTATTTTCATGTTTGCAAAGGATTGTGGGTTGTGGGGGTGTAGGAGGCTGGCCTGGCTTATAGTGGGTACCTTGTGGTACTTACACCTTGTGCCAGGTCCAGTTATCCCTTATTAGTAGAATAGAGGTAGCTATGGCAAAGCAGCTTAGGCAGAACTAGGAGACATGCAAAGCTCCTACTATGCCACTTATATCAAATAGCACAATATCATAAGAAAACACAATACTCAGAGTTACCAAAAATAAAGCTTCTTGATTAAAGTGACAATATACCAAAAGTATCTCAGAGGATACCCTCACTTAGGAGGTAAGTATATGTACACAAACCCAAAACAGGTAAGTAACAGTAAGAAAAGTAATGCAAACAATATAGAATCACAGGATGCAATAGGTAGACATAGGTCTAGGGGCAACACAAACCATATACTCCAAAAGTGGAATGCGAATCACAAATGGACCCCAGACCTATGGGAGGTTGTAGAGGGTGGCTTGGACTGTGAGAAAACAGTAAGGGGCCAGGATACCCCACCCCAAGACCCTGAAAAGTAGGAGTAAAGTTACCCTACTACCCCAGAAAGACAGTATAGTCGAGATATGGGATTTTGCAAGAACCAAAACCACCAGAAAAACACTGAAGACGGATTCCTGGACCTGAGGACCTGTAAAGGAAGGGGACTAAGTCCAAGAGTCACGCAATTGTCCAGGGGGGGCAGGAGCCCACTAAACCCCGGATGAAGGTGCAAAAGGGCTGCCTCTGGGTGGAAGAAGCCAATGATTCTGCAACAACGGAAGGTGCCAGGAACTTCTCCTTTGGTCAGCAGATGTCCCACGGCATGCTGGAGGATGCAGAAGTGTTCCCACGCAGAAATACCACAAAAAAGCCTTGCTAGCTGCAAGAGTTGCGTTTGAAGATTTTGGGTGCTGCTGGGGACCAGAAAGAACTAGGATGCCGCCCCTTGGGGGAGGAGACAGAGGGTGCACTCAGCAACTAAGAGAGCCCCCACAGAAGCAGGCAGCAGCCGCAGAAGTACCAGAAGAGGCACTTAGAAGATCTGAGGACAGCGGTCGACTCAGAGTCACAAAGGAGGGTCCCACGACGTTGGAGTCCAACTCAGTGATGCCAGACGGAGTGCTTGGGAACCAGGTTAGGCTGTACACAAAGGAATCCTTGGAAAAGTGCACAGAAGCCGGAGCAGCTGCAGATCACGCAGTACACAGGATTACTGTCTGGCTTGGGAAGGCAAGGACTTACCTCCACCAAATTTGGAGAGAAGGGCCACTGGACTGTGGGAGACACTTGGACCCAGCTCCTGTGTTCCCGGGACCGCGCTCGTCAGGATGAGAGGGGACCCAGAGGACCGGTGATGCCGAAGTTTGGTGCCTGCGTTGGCAGGGGGAAGATTCCGTCGACCCACGGGAGATTTCTTCTTGGCTGCCAGTGCAGGGTAAAGGCAGACAGCCCTCAGAGCATGCACCACCAGGAAACAGTTGAGAAGGCCGGCAGGATGAGGCGCCACAATGTTGCTGGTAGTCTTCTTGCTACTTTGTTGCAGTTTTGCAGGCGTCCTGGAGCAGTCAGCGGTCGATCCTTGGCAGAAGTGCAGAGGAACTCTGGTGAGCTCTTGCATTCGTTGTCTGAGGAATAGCCCAGAGGAGAGACCCTAAATAGCCCAAAAAGGAGGATTGGCTACAGAGAAAGGAGGCTTGGCTACTGAGAGAGGTAAGCACCTATCAGGAGGGGTCTCTGATGTCACCTGCTGGCACTGGCCACTCAGAGCTGTCCATTGTGCCCCAACACCTCTGAATCCAAGATGGCAGAGGTCTGGGACACACTGGAGGAGCTCTGGGCCCCTCCCCTGGGAGGTGCTGGTCAGGGGAGGGGTCACTCCCCTTTCCTTTGTCCAGTTTCACACCAGAGCAGGGCTGGGGGATCCCTGAACCGGTGTAGACTGGCTTATGCAGAGATGGGCACCATCTGTGCCCATCAAAGCATTTCCAGAGGCTGGGGGAGGCTACTCCTCCCCAGCCCTTCACACCTATTTCCAAAGGGAGAGGGTGTAACACCCTCTCTCAGAGGAAATCCTTTGTTCTGCCTTCCTGGGACCAGGCTGCCCAGGCCCCGGGGGGGCAGAAACCTGTCTGAGGGGTTGGCAGCAGCAGCAGCTGCAGTGGAGACCCCGGAAAGGCAGTTTGGCAGTACCCAGGTTCTGTACTAGAGACCCGGGGATGCATGGCATTGTCCCCCCAATACCAGAATGGTATTGGGGTGCCAATTCCATGATCCGAGACATGTTACATGGCCATGTTCGGAGTTATTATTGTGACGCTAAATAAAGGTAGTGACCTATATGTAGTGCACACGTGTAATGGTGTCCCCGCACTCACAAATTCCGGGGAATTTGCCCTGAACAATGTGGGGGCACCTTGGCTAGTGCCAGGGTGCCCACACACTGAGGGCCATATTTATACTTTTTGACGCAAAACTGCGCCGGCACAGTTTTGCGTCAAAAATATTACCGCCGGCTATGCCATTTTGGTGCGCCGTGCGGGCGTCAAATGTATACTTTGACGCACGGCGGCGCAAACCACAGGTGGGAGTCATTATTTTTGACGCACACCGCAGCATCAAGTCATAAAGCAAAATGATGTTAACACAGCGGAAATGACTGTGGGTCAATTTACGACCCCGCAAACCGGATATGCGCCATTTTTTTATGCAATAGCGTAAAAAAAAACGCGAACACTGCCATATCACCAGAGTATAGCGAAAATGGATCCCAGGTGCCACTACAGACCCCAGGAAGATGACATCAGACCAGGAACCAGCCAGGATGACCCACACAAGAACCAGGACACTTTTAAGAAGAAAAGAAAGTGCAGAGGAGCAGGAAATTCTGGTTAAAGAGGTGACGGAACACCAGCACCAACTGTTTGTCACCTCAAAGTTGCCAATCAGTAGGAGAGAGGCTATATGGCAACAAATTGTCGACAAGTGTGGCTGAAGTACGCACAACAGTCATTGAGTGCAAGAAACGCTGTCATGACTGCAAGCGCAGGACCAAGGAAAAGATGTCCAGGAACAGGAAGGCAGCACTGCAGACTGGAGATGGGAGTCCAGCACACCTGGAGGCCATGGACCACATGGAGGAGATGGTCGCAGCCGTCATCCCTGAGGAGATCGTCATAGGGATTCAAGGACAGGACAGCGCAGACTACCAGGAGACAACACACATGCAGGGTAAGTCGCATGGGGAATTATAATGCAATAATGTCAACTGTGAGCAGGGGGGCGATACCGACCACAAAATGCATGGAAGTCATCTTATACATGGAGTGGCATGGGTAAAGGGGCATGGCAGGGGAGCATGGCCCATTCTGAGAAGACTTGGGGCACACCATTACACAACACCAACAACAGTCCCATGGGGGCATTCTGTCATGCCAACGATGGAGCAAAGGGAATACCATGCCAGGAGGGAAGGCCACAACGTCAAACTGACATCCCGGCACACGTCAGACACCATACCCCCTACATTAACTAGGGCCCTATTAACAACGTCTAGCCATACTGACAACTGGAATGTAACAGTGACAACAGTTGTCACTACCACCTCCGCTCTGTGTGCAGCTCAAGCAGCCAATGGCAGTCACCTCCCCATGGATCATACACACCTAAATTAGGGGGTGTGGATGACAACTTCAACAATCCCCAGAAGCAAGACAAAAGCCCTAGTTCTGTCAAATGTCAATGCCCATAGTTGTCACATACATCAGCCAATGTAAACAACAATAGGAGCTACACAGCACTAAGGACACACCCATGCTGCATATGTCAGGGTCCATCCTGTGCATGGGTAACAATGCAACATCCCAAATGTCATACTGCTCAGACAACAGCATTGAGGGGGGGGACACATGTAACTGGTCACTGAAATACACCTGCACAGTCAGAGTAGGACATAGGACACTGATACGATTATCAGGGCAATCCAATGTAACACACATTCCCCAACATCAGCAGTACACATTACCAATGTCAACATCCATATTGGATCATAACAGTGCTATGCATAGGATATGCCACATGTCAAATACATTTAAGTGGATGTGAAAGATCAGAGATAGGGGCAGGTCCAGATTGTTAAGTGTGCTGCCAGGGCCATCAGAACACCCACAGGCAGTGAAAGGTCTCACCTTGAGAATGGATGTAGATGGAGGCTTGAGTAGGACAAGAAGGTGGCAATTCTCTACTTGGCCTAAACCAACACCTAGAGGCGATGATGCTGATAAGTCTAATAACTCGATAACATACATGTGACATGCAGGTGGGCCATAGGCCTGGAAGAATGCCCATCTGAAGGAATGGAGCAATTAACACAAAACAAGATCACAAAGTGAATTCATCAAAAGGCAGGCATGTCACATCAAAATTGCCACAACACAGACACACTAATTGTACCCTGTTTCATTGCAGAGGAAGATGGATATGCCTATCCCAGATTACCCTGATGACATGGATGACGAGACGATAAACATTCCCCAGGAGACTATCCAAAAGGTCCTTGAAACCCTCCAGACCCCACCTTCAGTCACAAGGATGAGCACAGAACAAGCAGCCATCACAGAGGATCCACCCACCACCCCAATTGTAAGACCTGCCCGCTCCAATACAGCTGAGGACTCTGACGACACTGGCCCCAGCTTTGAGAGAACTGTAGTTGGAGTACAGCAGGAGCTGGCCAAGGAGGTGCGGGTGGGGATGCAAAATATTGCAGCCAGCCTTGAGGGGATGCGTTCGTGGATGATGTCATCTGCAGATCAGGCAGCAGCTATGCAAGCCCTAACATCTAACTTGCAGGAACTGCAGTAAACCCAGAAGGAAATCAGTACAGCTGTAATACAGTTGACCCAATACCTACAACAGCAATCCTGTCAAAGCGTGCACGAATGCAACATTGAACCCCTCAGGGCCGACCTGGCTGCCTACCATCGTGATGTGGCTGCTATTCTCAAGAACCAGCAGATACTCCTTGCTGCAGTACTGCCCTTAAGACCTTCACAGGGAGCAGCGACCGGGATGTCTGACTTCACGTCTTCTAACACTGAGGTGTGTGTTGCCCCTTCGCAACCAACAACAACAAGGACAGAGGAGGCAACACACACATCAGAAGAAGAAGACATGGAACAGATCACATTCACAAGGAAAATGACCCAGAAGCACTAGTCCCTGACACATGGCCAACAATTACCAAGGTCCAGCACTTTGTAACTTGCCAGTCTTGCAACACTTGTACTCAACCACTGTTCTGCAAACCACTGTATATCTTGTCACCCAGCCCAGTGATTGTCTCTCTCCTACTCATTGGCAAATTCTGTCCCTCTGCACTGTCTGAAACAGCAACCCCAGCATGTCAAAAGCATTGTTGTAAACCCTTGTGTTGGATCACAATGTAAGATGTCACTATAATGGACTCACAATCATGGAGAATGTACAGATAGCACTACAGCACCTTTCAATAAATAGCACTTACACAACAAATCTGTCTCTGGGTAATGTGACATATCAACTGTGCAGTAGATAACTGAAATGTGCCTACTGTCAAATTACGTAGCTTGTCAATACAACTATCCTGATATTATGTAGTCAGAGAAATCTGCACAGTGTCCATGATTGCATCATACTCTGCCATCCTGAGGGACATATCTGATGAAGTGAGAAACCATACACCATCATGCTGTGTTGGACAGAAGAATGCTTCCTCAGGGGATATCTAAGTCATCAAATAGTGGCCGCAAAATATTGTCAACATGCAAAAATAACACATATAACAGTGCACACTAATCTAAGCAAACAATACAAAAACTGCATAAATGAAGGTGTCTGAGTTTACATACAAATAGGTAATCATGCTGAACTGTGTCACAAATGATGTATGAGAGTCATGAAGACAAGAATACAAGAGTGCCAATGAGAACTCATCTTATAAGGGTGTCCTTGATAATCACACTGCAGTCAGACCTAAAACTGTTTTCCCAATACCAAGTCTGGAAGCACTGTTTGGGACTTTGAAAACACACTTATCAACAGAAACACATTGTCATCCATATTAACTGTGATTGGTGGTTGCAACGAAGGGTCGACACTTTGCAAGGTATCTCTGGGCTAGCTGCCAATCGTACAGCTCAGTTGGTATTTGTTTGTAGCATAGGACACAAATGTAATAGTACAAAATGTATGTACACTGAATCCAAACCCACGATCAAGTACCATTCAACACATACTATTAAGGGTTCACCAAATATTTATCAAATGCTAATCACAGAAGAGGAAACTGAGGGAAAAATCTTACCTACCCTAATATACCCTGACTACTCATTACCCACAACTGTCCCTAACTAACCTAAGCAACAGTTACTTATCACATTTAACAAAACGTTCTAAACATCTAACCCCCCCCCCCTTATGAGACGGGACACATGGAGGACAACACATACTGACATAAACAGATACTATACTATCCTTAACAAATATATATATATATATATATATATATATATATATATATATATTTTTTTTTTTTTTTTAAACACACAAGAGCCCCAACATAGCCCCTCACCCACCCAACCACATACTTAATAAGTAAAAATATAAAGAATCTGGACCCCCCCACCCACTAACACTAACTAAACTAACAGCCTATACTAACCTAGCACTAAGCCCCCTAAGCCCACTAACTATAAGAACAAGGAAAGAGGAGGGAGGGGAGGGAATCATGTCCATCAAAAAATGTCTAGAGGTTGGCCCTCCGAAGGGTCCTCTTGATAGACTTAACACGCCGGTTAATGTGGCACACATCCCGGATCAGGTGGCTCAACTTGCGCAGCACACGGTCCATCTTACGTTCCATGTTGTGGAAGGCTGCAGGGTCAACAGATGGAGCTGTGGCAGTCTGGGTACCGGTGGAGGAGGTCTGTGTGGTGCCAGGCCCAGTGGGCTGTCCTGCACTGGTAGCAATGCTGGGGCCTGGAAGTCCAGCAGATGTAGGACAAACAGTCCCAGCTGTGGGTGGGGCCACTTGGCTTGAATTGGTGGTTGTGCTGGTGGTGGCTGTGGTGGGCAAAGTAGGGACACCCTGTGGGAAGGCTCTCCATGCCCCGGAGGCCCGTTCATGGTGATATCGCCGGGCCATCCTCCTGAACCCCGACTCCACCAGCAGAATGTGCTGGTATCTCATGGCCCGGCACTGGAATTCACAGACCTGGTCTGGAGTCATGTTTGCAGCTGTGAAGACAAATGCAGATATTCTACATTAGTAACTGCATTGTGTGAAATGGCACAAGAAGTTAATCAGACAATACATTTACTGTACTTGTAACAGCTCATATCACAATACAGATCATTGAATGTCCCTGAGGAAGAACATGGCAGGCCAGCCTACAAAGGTCACATCACACATAGCACATCCATAACCTACAAGATGGGTAACAACTGGCTTTGACTTGCAATCTGAGTTCTGCCAGTTATCAGCTAAGAATCATGCTGCATATCCTCCACCAAGACCTGGGCTACAAATGTCAGTGTACGGAAAGCAAAACTAAAGCGACATGGTCTGCAAGTTGTAACTGGACTTGCAAATATAGTACCAAGTGCCAAACCTGAGTGTGTGTATACTAGGTTCCAACCAAACAGTCACTTATTGACATGTATGTGTAACATACTGGTAGCATCAGTACAAGGTACCCCATTCACAAACCCATGCCCGTGTTTGAGGGCGGGTGAACAACTATCAATTTCCAACAACATGTACACCGAGGAGTGTATAGAAAACTCCACACGTTTTTGGCTCTACACACACACCACAGGTAAGGTCAATCAACAATTAGGAGTCAGCAAACCCTAGAGCAATCATAGGGCCACACATGTCAGGAAATGCAGAACATGGTACACAACATATACTTCCAGTAAGGCCTGACTTACATCAGATTCATAGTTGCAAGAACACCCATGATCATGAATTGCATGCACACCTAGGCCATTGCACTCAAGTTCCACATACTTGTAGCACTACATGTGAAAGTACATGCTGCTAGGAAGTTCTACCTACTGTTTCATAATTACAGTGGTAAATAGGGAAGCAGAAGTTTATTGGAAAGCAATTTGCTGTACCAGTCTTGGAGAATGTGGGTCTGACAGGCTGACTAAATTGGAGCTGACTTTCAGTGCGACTCTTGTTGATACAAGTGTCATCCACATGACTAACCCCTGTACTCACAGTGGGGCCTGCAGGAATGGCCTGCAATCCCTACATAATACCATTGGATACGCATTGGCCAACTCAAAACATGTGAGAAACTGAATTCCCACTCATGGAACAAGAGAAATGATTGTGTTCAACACACACGAGTCTATAACCAGCAAACACAACACATATCAGACATATCAACACTTACTGGGGAGGTAGGGGGCCTCAAATGTCGCCACCTCTCCCACAGTGTAGGGTGCCGGTCCACCTGTAAGGTATGGAAGGAAGAAATGTGCTCAAAATCTGTGCACAGCGCAACAATTTCATAAACATATGCAATGTGCAGGCTGAATAAGGAAATGGCAGCCATGATGGTACTGCATCTGATATATCACGGACAACTTGTACATAGCATGGGTCTCCTGTGACAGTTACACACATATCTGCACACATACATTGGCCCTAACTATCATGTGGTTGCAAACATGCCCCGTAATTGATGAGCAGAAAAAATATGGAGTGTGATCGTCTCATCATGTGCATCCAAGAGAGACATCCAAAGCCTGGTTACTTGAAGACTGCATTACCAGTCAAACATGCCTTGTGGCCATGACACATTAATGACACATAGGTACAATGTACAGGGGGAGGGGCAGGGACTTTTTTAAGCCCCCTGTTGTTACATTTGATTCAATTGATGTGGCCCAGCTATGGTGATTTGCACCAACCATGGAGATGTGAAGCCATGTGCATACATTTGGACTGCCATCCATATTTGGAATGTGGCACAACTAACTCCAACAAACATTCTAAGATGTTAGCTGGGGGCACCTTACACCTTTTCACAATGTTTTCATATCCAGATCTGACATGTATCCAAAAAGATCAAGGAACACAATAATCCCAAACATTCATAGTACTTTCGCAAACGCTTTCCTTCCACACTCACCACACTCACATGAGACATATGTCTGAGCCACTTTGCTATTATCAATTGACGGGAAGGCAGCACTCATTTTCAGCATCATGTACTGATTCTAAAGTCAGTCTAGCTATTGCGTCAACAAAATTAGCCAATATGTTGGTACATCTTTACTTCTCTGTTGATAGTACCCTATATAGACATGATTGGCTCCTATTTTGTTTGGTTGTCTGACAAAAAGGCCGCACCAATTTACTTAATGGAAAAGTATCCTGTAAGTTTGCTGAGCACGTGCTACCTGACAGCTAGCAATTGTGATCCTTGCCATAGTGCATCAGTTATCCCTGTATGTTTCCCCAGCATTACACACAGTCATCAAGTTAGCTGGCAGACATAGTACAAATCCTCTTGTGTCACTACAGAGCAAATAATCGTGCACATTTACATGATTAGTACTCACCAACAGTGCCACCAATCACGATTCCCAGGTGGTCCAAGAGATCCTGCTCCCTGGTGATGAGGTCAGCCCACCGGTGCTTCAGCTGGTGGTCACTCCTCTGGCTGGCATACACACACTGCAGGTGATACAGCACCTTTCCCCACCGGATTCTGCGTGCCTCTGTTGGATACCCCTGTATCACCCTGCCCCCTGCATGGATCATGAGTGGCAAGAAATGGCACACAAGGCATATGAACCCCCCCAACCCCTCTTCACCCATCCTGCCAAGACGTGGCCTACAAGACATACTGGAAAAGTGAAAGAGAATAGGGGTAAAATAAATAGAAAGGGGAAAAGGGGGAAAGTAGGGGTACAAATACAGAAGAAAAGTAAAAGAGCCCAACTATCCCCAAACTAACACTACCCACAACAGACTCCCACAAACAACAAAAACACAAGATAAATGGACAAATGTAGAGAAAACACAGTAGTACAGTATACACCAACAATATTTATTTCACAAATGGACTTTACAGATAGAACACAGGACAAAAAAGCACAACATCTCAGGACACCACTCTCTACACAGTCACACAATCTAGAAGGATCATAGACTGCAAAGTGAAAGTGAAAGTACACCCACTGTACATGATCTGTAAACAGGATATCCTATTACATCACTTCCTGTATGAAATGTCCCACGTTTTTCACGTTATGCGTCATTTTTTGTCTACCAAAACTGTATTTGCGTCGTTTTTTTTGACGCACAGGAGTGAATTTTTTTTTTTGTTATGTTACATTTGGGACACATCAGAGATAGGCTGATTGAAGACACTATGGTGTTGATGGTGTATATTCACATGTGTGACAGTATTTTTACGGTTGGCTGACGCAATAGTTGGTCATAAGTGTGGCCTACATATATGTGTTGCACAAATTGTGCATGTTTGGCATAAGGAGAGGATAACAATGTGACGCACATATGTACAATACCCAAATGCCTTTGGCTCAAAGTGTGTGCTTTGTCAACTAATGTATTTGTTGACCAAGTGTGTGTGTATCACATGAAGCATAATTGCACATATGCTTGTATGAATGTGACGTCCATGTGTCCAATCCTTAGATGCAAGTCATTGTGGAAATGAGAGAGGGCATGTGTTAGTCATACATGTAGCAACATCTGTAATATGGACTTCCAAGATTTAGGGTAACGTAGACACCACATGTGACATAGCATGCAACAGATAGATGGCAGACGCTTGTTCATGTCAATGGTCCACATTTTCAACATCCTATGTCCTAGAGTGTTGGTAACAGATTCCTCGGCACTAGTTGGTGAATCCCACAGTGAGTCATACACATGCATTGAGGAAGTGGGTACCATGTTGTTTGCACAGACAGACAAGGGTGAATCTCAAATGTATGATGACACCACAGTTGAGGCCATAGAAGTGAGCCCCAACTATCAAGTGGCTGTGGTGGACCAGCATAAAAGACAGCACGTGTCCACATATTTCCAGTGATCAATTGCACATAGGTGTCTTGTTCATGTGTGTGGTCCAATTATGATCCTGTATATTGTTTGGGGTGTAATTTGTCACAGTTCGGTCCAGGACTCATCATGAGTCAGTGGCAGCTATTCCTGTATCTACTGAGTATCCTTTGTTGATCAATGTGAGTAAAGTGGATATGGACATAAGAACCTACATGGGGATGGGCCCACCCTGTCACTAAAGACGTGTAATGAGACAGTCAACAGGGCAACCTTGGTGTGCTGAGTGAGATAATGTCTCAGGTGTCATGTTCCGGCAGGTGTCATTACAACATTTGTACACAGGTTAGCCTCTGCAATTCCCACTGCATCTGGGAACATCATAGCCTCTGTGCTGATTATTCTCGCAGCTATTCACCACACACGCCCCATCAATATATTGTGAGCACTGTGATTCTGTGTGTGAACTGTCATGGTCCTGACATGTGTGTATTTTTCATGGACATTATCAGAGGTTGCTGGTTGTGCTGAAAGCCCCGTACCCAATCCCTGCCTACGGCCCTGGGACACTGTCACACTTTGTCATTCATGCATAAATGAGACCCAGACAAGGGATGGGCCATGCATTTTGCTTTTCCCAGAGAATTTTACTCAAATGGTACAGTTAAAAGGCAAATGATGCTATACAATGTATTTGGGTATGCATTGAAGAAGCCCATGCCCAATACCCCCTGATGAATGAGAGGTTTGCTAACGCAAGTGTGGTACATATGTAGACACAGGGATACTTTAGTGTGACGCACAGACAGATGCCAGTCAGGCTGACACAATGCAGGGTGATTCAGGATCCAGCAATTTGACAAGTTACATAATCAGTGGTCTGACTCAGACTATTTGGAGGACAAACTAGATAGTTGACATGTCAAACTGTGTAAGTCCTGTGCTTTTGAAGGTGACAAATTAACCCAAGGGCTGTGTTACACAGCTTAATTAGTATCAATGCTTAACAGTGTAATTGACTAAATGGCAACTCCTATGCTGTTCCAGGCATCAGCATGGGCAGTGCTTTTTGAAATGGGTGGTGTGCATGGAGGTGATCACAGGTGTGTGCTGCATCTGTTTCTCACCAGTCCTGTAGGTTAGATTTGCATTCTAAGGGCCAACAGACATTTTCACACTGGAAGCAATCTACAGGTGCTAACAGGGTTTTGAAAGTAGAAAACAGTGTATAAATTCACCTGACGTCCATGCAGTCAGATGTTCTATGATAATGGCATACCATAGGAAAGGGTGTAGCACACTGGATTGCTAATGTTGGTCTGTGTGTGTAGAGGAGGGAATATCAGGGTACACATCTTAGTATTCCAGGGACCTCTTCCGACAGGTGGGTTGTGACCAGGTGCATGGGTGTGTCATGAGTTAGGAAATGGGCTGACATGTACATGAAATGTCATGTGTGCAATGCTGCTCAAATGTGTGGCACTTGCGCTGTCTATGTTCTGCTTCTATGGAACTCTGGTCACAGACAGTCCTTGCAAATATTGGATGTAGTTGGTCTTACTGCTGTCAAGGGTCTGGTCAAACATTCCGGTTACTGATGCAAAAGCACATCAACTGCCTCACGTATGAGGCTTGTTTTCCCCTTATTGAGTGATAGTGTCTTAGTTGTGTGCCATATACTGCGTTGGACCTTGATTTCAACATGTATGTGTGAAATAGGTGTGGTTCTCTGCTATTGGCCTTCAAAGGAGAAATGTACATGATATATGTCATTAAAAGTGTGTGTGTATGTGACCATTGTATGTTAGGCATCACATTAGCTCTGGGATGTTCTGTGTCCTAATCAGTATCTCAGCAATGCTCCATGAGGCAACACTCTTATTCTGATAAGTAGAGATGAAGGTGTGCACAAATGAATAGCCAGACCATGATATGGTGATTGTTATAGGTGTTTATTTAAATTAGTTAACTAAAGTGGTGAAGGTGATTATATTTAAAGAAATTGTTGATGATATAATGCCGCCTTGGTATACCAGCGGCTGTGTTCTGTAGTTCCCCCTCATGTTGCATGCCAGCATCCTCCTCTTCCTCCTCTTCAGGCATGTGTGGCTCTGGTTCCAGGAGGGGGATGTTGCTTTTGATGCAAATGTTGTGCAATATTGCACATGTCAGGATGATCTTACAGACCATCTCCGGCGAATATAGGAGGCTACCACCAGTGATGTCGAGGCACCGGAACCTTGACTTGAGGATGCCAAAGGTCCTCTCGACTATGCTGCGTGTCCTCCTATGTGCATCGTTGTAGGCACGCTCTGCAGCAGTACTCGGTTTGCCAAATGGTGCCATAATCCATGGCTGGATGCCATACCCCTGATCAGCTGCAAGAGAAAATGAATGGGATCATGTTGATGTAGCTGGCCCTATTGAAATCACCTTTCATGGCAGTAGTTGTCTTGTGTTGTCTGTGACTCTTTTGTGTTATAATGTAGCATCCTAGGCTTGTAGGATGTACCATCTGCATTGTGTTGTTTCCTTGGCTGAACAAGTGTTTGTCTGCTAATCGGTTGTCAGCAGTATGTTTTGGGATTTGCAGTACAGTGTGCCCTCCCTAGCATTGTGACTTGTGATACAGGTGTCCGTGTGACTTCACTGGGGGTGAGATGATAGTTCCATACAAAGGTTAAAATTGACAGTGGTGGTGACACATTCATATCAATGTACCCTGGACATCCCATTAGACTTATGCAATGGATTAATGTAAACGTCATTGGGACACTTACATTTTGCAAGGTGACATTTAGGCAACCCACTCCACACGTTGTGATCTTTGACGTCTTAACATTAGGCTATACAGTAATTTCAGATGTGTGACAGGTTCAATGGTGACCTAAGAAACATGGCTAGCGAAGTCACGACCTCAGTGTGTTCCTGTTCACATGTTGCTTTTGTGGTGTATGTGTTGTGCGTCCTAGAGGGTTGCTGTGCAGTGTGTATAGAAGTAGGTTTTTGTACTTACCAACAAGTTGTCCATTGCCATACCGTCCATCCCGGAAGTGTTCATTGATGGTGCAGTGACGGAAGATGAATGAGTCATGTACACTCCCAGGATATTTAGCCACGATGTTGGTGATCAATCCCTGTGATCGTTTTTTTACTCCTAGAGGGCTCTCCGAGCTAGTTCCTTGCTACAGGTAGGCCCCCTTATTTGTTCTAATTAATTCATTTTTCCCCCCGTATTAGGGGAGGTTTATCTATCCGCACACTGCATGATATTTAGGGATCCTAGGCCCTGAGGAATACCCCCAGACCTTCCATGGCTCGTAGTAGTGGGCAAAAACATGTTGGCTGTTTTTTAGATAGGCGACCCAGTGAGTCCTCATTCTAACCGAGGGGTCCCGTCCTTGTTTTTAATACACCAGCAGACACCACTATTAAAAGTTTAGATCACACACAGGTAACTGCCTAGGTGTTTTTATATTCCTGTAGCTTAGCTGGATCCCACTATCTCCAGATTAAAATATATTTATGCACTCCCTCCCGTTCTTTTAACGGTCAGGTTGAGTCCGACTAGGTGGCACTGTCCTACCTGGGTGGGGCTAGGTGGTCAAATGATGAAGCATGACACTATATAGTGTGTGAGACCACCTAGTCCGTAAAGGAAATACCCCTTTCCCTCACTCACCCTACACAGCACTCACACCGCCTGTTCTTTACACCCAGTGAGGTCTAGGAGCCCACGGATAATCTCTTGTGACTGTAGCTCCATATCATTGGTGAACCCCATACTTTTCTTTGTTGACTATGCATGGATATCCATCATACATGTGACGTGACTTACATGGCAAAATCATGGCAGCTGTATCATACTACTTTCCCTTGGAAAGTGGGGAATGTGTATTTTCATGGATGATGTGTCATCAGTGTAGCAAACATACCTTGTGCCAATGTGTCTGCATGTGCTGCATTCCCTCTAGGATACATATCTATGCAGTAGATGTATGGCACGTGCTAGCCAATGCAGATGGGATAAATTTGAAAAACTCCTACATATGTGTTCATGGGGTCCTGTTGTCATTATGATACATCTGCAGTGGTTGTCTAGTTACTGTGATGCCCCAGACAGGACTGTGTCACCATCATATGTAGCCAGACAGAAACATTGATGCCTCATATTATGTCATTAGTGATGTGTAACTGCAGTAGCTATGAAAGATATGACAAGTAGGGACAGGGTGTTGATCCACCTGATGATGATTTGTACCCTTGATGTGGTATGATGGATGTAGGTTCACAGCACAAGTGTGTTGTTTGGGAATTATGCCCTGAATGTATGGATGCATCATGGATTGACTTGCAGTGATATTTGCATGACATGCAATTGGGGTCAGGGATTTATCTAGAGACATATGTCATGCTTGTCATGTCTGAAATGTGGGTAGTGATGTTGCTTCTCTTTGTACAACAATTCGGTATCCTCCTGATAGGGATTGTAAGGTCTGTGCCCCTCCTCCCTGCGCAGCAAAGTTGTCTACTGCAACCACACTCAGAAGTAAACATGGAAATGGGTGTGAGACATTGGGGGGGTATCCTGGGCCTAACAGGACCATTCATAGGTATAGGCTAGAGAAATCTCTCCATGAGGTTTGGGACCTGACTTCATTGTTGCTCCATGTAAAACCACATGCGGTGCACATCTGGGTTACCTTGCTACTACCTTTTTTGACTCATTTTGTAAAGGTGTGACTTGTTGAGCTGTACATTGTTGTGAGATATCCATAGTAGCATGGATGTTTTCCTATCACCTAATTCAGGTATGGCATGTTTGAACCAGTGTTGCCTGCCTTTCCTTACCAACATCACTTATTCTTCAGACATCATATTGGTACAAGTTAGATGTATGCATAGGCTTGTGTCAGTGTAATTGGTAGGGTACCTTACAATGGTATCCAATTGTTGGCTGCTGGTTCCATGTGGTGGGTCATGTAGGACAGGTTTGATGTGGAGTGGTCACCTAGTTGTGTTATAGTTAGTGTGGTAGCTAGATTTCATCCAAGCTATTGTTGTTATCTGAGACCAAGATTTGCTAACGTGTTACCTTTGTGATTCCAGATGTCATGCATGGTTTTGTATTGGCACATGATGCAACCACTTTGCTGTAACTTCATGCGGTGGGCCACTTGACATGATAGTATGTTTTGTCTCTCAGAGTTGTGATTGATGTGTCATCATGTACATGTTATGACCTTACTTCACTTTCTTTTAGCAGCATCAGCACCGGCAGGTGAGGGAGATGGGGCTGAGCCAAGTGGGGAAGCATTGGGACTTCAGGTCTTGAGACCATCGACAGCAAGGGACCCAGTGGCCCAGAGGGCAAGGGTAGTGCCACGGGGAGACCGGATCTTGCTCTATATAATCATATTCCTCCTCCAGTGGCCGCTCCCTATTGGGGACCACCGCAGCACCATCTTTGTTCACCACCCCCCATTCTATTGCCACCCTCACTGTTGCTCCCCAATCAGTTGGCTGTAACAGCTCTCTCAAGAGGGTGGGCATCTCCTTTGCTGCAGGTACCTCTGCCCCATTGCATGTTACCCCTGCTGTCCTCAGTAAGGAGGCTATTTATCTCCTAAGGTTGATCTCTGTGGGTCAGTCTGACAATGCATATACCATTCAGGAAATGGCAAGCAAGATCCAGCAAAGCAATACTTTCCTGGAGGGCATTCATGGTGCAATCTCTGGCCTAGAGGGATAATTTGAGGCTCTGGCCTCCACACTGACGGAACCCATTCACCCCTTGTCTCCCATCCACCCTTCACTTTCCTCTTCCCAGTCTGAATCCCCTCTTCCCTTACCCACCCAAAGCACACAAACAGACTCGTACGTATCCACCTCAACAGACAAGGCTAGTGCACACAAACATAAGCACCACAAGACATACCACCGGCATGTACACAAACAACATCCACCTGGAGACACAGCAACATTCACAACACCCTCTTACCCCCAGCATCACACACACAATATCTGGCACACCTACAGACACCGCATCAACAGTCACTGATCCGGCCCCCACACCTATCTTACCAGCAGAAGCCACCCCAGCAGACCCTCAGACATTCATCCCAATTACCATATCCACAGACACTACAACCACAGACACACCTACATGCAGCACATCCACCATACATGCAGTCACCACCCCAACAGACACCCACCCACAATGGCATCCCCCAGCACATCCACCCCACCTCAGCCCCAAACACATAAACACCTTCATTCACCCACCCAACAGACATCCACCACACACAAGCACAACTTCCATAAACACCCCCCAAAACATCTATACCTACATGTCAGACAACCACTCCCTCAACCTCAATATCCCAACCCCCTTGTGATGACCAACCAAATAAATGTTTCCTCTGTGAGCTTGACCTTACCCCTGTTCTCCCCCTGTACCACCTCCAAAAGGTCAGTTTCCCTCCCCAAGGCCATCCCTTCCACCTCGAAGGCCTCCCCTGCCCCCTGGCAAGAACCCATGTCCCTCCCCCTGCTAAGAAGAAGTCAATCACTCCCAAGAAGGTTCCCCCTCCCAAGCCCAAACCCAAACCCCCCAACACAATGCCCCCTCACCTGATAATCCCTGAGGTGCCTGTCTATCCCCTTGATCCCCCTACCTCTGGAGGTTACTTGGCAGCCAGGCGTTGAGTTAGGGGCCCAGGACTGTGCCTTTTGGCCCTCATTTATTATTGACTGGCCTATTGCATTGGACTTGGCTTTTTTGACATTTTTATCTATTTATTAAAACCCAATCAGTTGTTGGTGTTTTGAATACACCTTTGTCCTGCATTTCCTTCCCTAAGTTTCTGTCCTTCCTGGCTGACATTGATTGTGTGCCTGTAGTTCTGTGTGTTTGTGCTGCTTGCTGCTCCATGTGGTGTCTTTTGAAGTATGTGAGTTTGTGTGCAGTGCTGTTGTCCCCCAAGGGTAAGGTGTGTGTTGTGTGATGAATATGTGTATGTGGATTAACTGTTGGTGTTATGGCATTGTTTTGTGTTTGTAGTGGTATGCATTTCTTTTTGTGTTGTGTGATGTCGGCGTGTATGCTGTATGAGTTGTCCCGTGATATGGCTATTGTCTACATGTGGTATGTGTGTTCTTGAGTTTTGTCAGTGCAGACCTGGAGTGTGTTGAGTTGGGGTAGTTTACTTTGCATTTGAGTGTACATGTGTTAATTTAGATGTGTGTCCCTCTCAGTGGGTTGGTGTAGGTGTATGTCTCATAGAGTGTGAGTTGTGTGTGCTTTGATACCTTGCCCTTTCCCCACTGTGTGACTTTACATGACAATTGATTTTGGTACTTCTTGTACCTGATACTCAATTGTGGCTAACTGCTGTGCACATGTTGTTTTGGGCCTTGTTCAACATTATATGTGTCTCAATGCAGCCTCCTTTCAAGTATGGTCATGCTGCTCCCATTGCAGCTGTGCAGGTGTTGTGGTGCTGGTGTGCTTTGTGTCTATTTGTCTCTGTGTACATTGGGCATGGCTTTCATTGTTTATTGTGCTATGAGTGTGTCTATTACAGTGTTTTTTCATGGTGGTGTTGTGTGTATGCCATGGCAGATAAATGTTTATGTGTGTTGCATGTGTGGCCAGTCCCTGGCCAGTGTTTGGTGTGAGTTTGTGGCATATATTTGTATATGTGCAGTAGTTGTGTTGTTGCTGCTGTTTATTTATATATTGTGTGCGCTTCAGTGGCCTTCAGTGGCCCTGATCCTATGTAGCAGTGTGCAAATGTGTGGCATTGTTGTGCAGTGTGTCTGTGTGGGCTGGCTGAAGTGTGCATGTTATGAATGTGTGGGTGTCTGTGTTGCAATATGTGAGTGTGTGTGTCTGAAATGATAGGTGTAGCTGTTGGCCTTGGTGTTTGGTAGTGGTACAATTGTGTTGTACATGTTAATAATACAGGTGGATGTGTGTACTTACAGTTGGTGCCGTCCACATCTGCGTTAAATTGGTTGTCTTTCAGGGAGCAGCAGCATGGCGGTTAGGAATGGTTCCATGGTGGTTCCGATGTATATTGCTGTGTGCACGTGCAAGACACATTTAAAACTGCTTGCTTCCACCTGCTGATCCGTGGTGGTTAGACTGCGGAGGTCACATTAGCAGTGTGCAACCTCATAATAGGTCTGAAGGAAACATGGTTTCTGCTGGATTGTTTGTGTCTCCAGAAGACCATGGTGGTCTGTGCTGACTGGCTGTGGCGGCGGACTGCTGGTGGGCTTCTATTTCCCCGACCGCTAAACTCATAATATGGTGGTCTACTCTGCCAGTCTGCCAGGCTGTTGACGATCGGACCACAACCACCAACATGGCGGTCACTAGAGCACCAAACTCATAACCATCCCTTTAATTTTAATAATAGTAGTCTTTTTCACTAGTGTGTAATTTTGGGTTTTCATACAGTGTTTTAGTAATTTATCATTAAGTTCCGTTATATTGTGTTATCTTTCTTATTTTATGATGTCCAAGTGTGATGTTTATGTATTTTGGGGACTGTAATGTGTTTTGCTAGTGGATTTTCTTTCTTACTTTATAGATTTTTATCTATGGATGTGTCCCATGGGTATTGGGAATTACCATTTTTATAGGGAAATCAATTTTAATTTATATTAAACCAATAATTGTAAAATTTGATTTTCTTTTTTGGATTCCCAGCAGTATTTATACACTTTTCAGGTTCCTATAAACTTTGGATTGCTTCAAGGGATCTCTATTGGATGTGTTTTTTATTTGAATTTTTTGGTGGCTTTTTGGAAAATCTTTTACCCATTTTTGGTGGATTATTATTTTTGACTAGGTGGTTACAGAGAAAGATCTGCAGTTACAAAGCAGTACGTCATATTTAATGTATTTGGTTTGGGTCTGAAATGTCATATTTTATTGTTTATGTAAATGTTATGTGATTATCATTTGGAAAAGTATGCTTTATGAGTTGTATTTATTTAACATAATGGGCTGCTTGTTCTGAAAGCTTTTTGGTAGGTGAGGTTGACATTCTTCATGAAAATAATTTATGTATTGCTTTATTAACTTAGGGCCTCATTACAAGTACAGCGGAAATAATACTTCTGTATCTGTGGTGGCAGTCCAACCACTGCAATCCTGGCAGTTTCAACCACCAGTTTATGATGCTGCCGGTTAGACTGCCAGAAGACTGCTGTCACTGCCAGGATCATGGATCCAATGGGTTGGAGAAGGTACAAGTCGTCGTCAAGCATAGCAGTGTCGAATTCTTGTACTGCTGAGGTGATCACAGCCTGCTTTTCCGTCTGCCTTCATGGCAGCCATGAAAAGGCTGGAGGAAAGGAAGAGATTGGGCCACAAGGGGCCTCTGTACTCTCATGTCCATCTTGTGGGCAGTGCAGGGGCCTGTCAGCACACTGGGAATGTGCACTGTCTGCAGCTGTAACATTGACTGTGCTGGCAGCGCAGACAGTGTGGCGGCATTGGCTTCGGCTCCCCCCGAGAGGCAAAGCCAATGCCGCTGCACTGTCTGCACTGACTGGCCCCGCAAGGAGGCCACCTCTTGACTGTCATAGTGGTAGCTCGACGGTCAGACCGCTATCATTGTAATCAGACCCATAGTCTTATTTAAAATTAGAATTTTATTTGATGTTTAGACTAATGCAATATTTGCAATGTTGGCTAAAACTATGCTACACTCTTTTGAAATTTTTGTAGGTTAGTATGTATTTTGTAGTATTCTACTGCTTTGATGTTTATTAAGGATTTGCTTGAAATTGGAGGATGTTATGCATTCTTTTGGTTTGTGTGTTAAGTTTATATACAATTTGGGTTACATATTGCTCCATTTGAAGTTGTTGAAAGCTTTGCTCTATTTGTGATGCTTCCATAAATTTATAGAATGTGATTTGGGTTCTGCCTAGTGTGGGTTGAAAGGTATTGTGCAGTCCCTCCACTGCTTTGTTTGTTTTGGCTTCCTGTGCCAAGGTGCTGGCATAGACATTCCACAATGGTATTTGGACTGTTGGTTGGCTTCTCTGTCCAGAGAGATGAAGTCTGTCAACCCAAATGCCTTTTAAATAATCCATTAGGGGACTTAGGGTCTCATTACGAGTTTGGTGGTCGGATCGCCAGACCGCCATGTTGGCGGTCCTAAAAAGAACCACAATGTTGGCGGTCTTTCAGGTTATTCTGTTATGAGCTATACAGGCAAGACCATTGACTGTCACCCAAAAAAGGCAGACTGCCAGCAGCACGTAGGTCTGGAAATAGGTGGTCCGACCTCCAGTGCAGTCAACACCATGACCAATCACTAACTTTATTACAATCACATGTGAGAAAGTAGCCTCTTTCTAGCCTTGTAACTCCCACGTTTGGCCTGTTTGTGAGTATATGTCAGGGTGTTTTCACTGTCTCACTGGGATCCTGCTAGCCAGGGCCCAGTGCTCATAGTGAAAACCCTATGTTGTCAGTATGTTTGTTATGTGTCACTGGGACCCTGCTAGCCAGGACCCCAGTGCTCATAAGTTTGTGTCCTATATGTATGTGTTCCCTGTGTGATGCCTAACTGTCTCACTGAGGCTCTGCTAACCAGAACCTCAGTGGTTATGCTCTCTCTGCTTTCCAAATTTGTCACTAACAGGCTAATGACTAAATTTACCAATTCACATTGGCATACTGGTACACCCATATAATTCCCTAGTATATGGTACTGAGATACCCAGGGTATTGGGGTTCCAGGAGATCCCTATGGGCTGCAGCATTTCTTTTGCCACCCATAAGGAGCTCTGACAATTCTTACACAGGCCTGCCACTGCAGCCTGCGTGAAATAACGTCCACGTTATTTCACAGCCATTTTCCACTGCACTTAAGTAACTTATAAGTCACCTATATATCTAACCTTCACCTGGTGAAGGTTGGGTGCAAAGTTACTTAGTGTGTGGGCACCCTGGCACTAGCCAAGGTGACCCCACATCGTTCAGGGCAAATTCCCCGGATGTTGTGAGTGCGAGGACACAATTACACGCGTGCACTCTACATAGGTCACTACCCATGTACAGTGTCACAATGGTAACTCCGAACATGGCCATGCAACATGTCTAAGATCATGGAATTGTCACCCCAATGCCATTCTGGCATTGGGGGGACAATTCCATGATCCCCCAGGTCTCTAGCACAGAACCCGGGTGCTGACAAACTGCCGCTTCAGGGTTTGCACTGCAGCTACTGCTGCTGCCAACCCCTCAGACAGGTTTCTGCCCCCCTGGGGTCCAGGCAGCCCTGGCCCAGGAAGGCAGAACAAAGGACTTCCTCTGAGAGAGGGTGTAACACCCTCTCCCTTTGGAAATAGGTGTGAGGGCTGGGGAGGAGTAGCCTCCCCCAGCCTCTAGAAATGCTTTGATGGGCACAGATGGTGCCCATCTCTGCATAAGCCAGTCTACACCGGTTCAGGGATCCCCCAGCCCTGCTCTGGCTCGAAACTGGACAAAGGAGAGGGGATTGACCACTCCCCTGACCTGCACCTCCCAGAGGAGGTGCCCAGAGCTCGTCCAGTGTGTCCCAGACCTCTGCCATCTTGGAAACAGAGGTGTGTGTGGCACACTGGACTGCTCTGAGTGGCCAGTGCCAGCAGGTGACGTCAGAGGCTCCTTCTGACAGGCTCTTACCTCTCTTGGTAGCCAATCCTCATTCCTATGTAGCCAAACCTCCTTTTCTGGCTATTTAGGGTCCCTGCTTTGGGGATCTCACCAGATAACGAATGCAAGAGCTCACCAGAGTTCCTCTGCATCTCCCTCTTCACCTTCTGCCAAAGGATTGATCGCTGACTGCTCAGGACGTCTGCAAAACCGCAACAAAGTAGCAAGACGACTACTAGCTACCTTGTATCACTTCATCCTGCCGGCTTTCTCAACTGTTTCCAGGTGGTGCATGCTCTGGGGGTAGCCTGCCTCCTCTCTGCACCAGGAGCTCTGAAGAAATCTCCCATGGGTCGACGGAATCTTCCCCCTGCAACCACAGGCAACAAAAGACTGCATCACCGGTCCTCTGGGTCCCCTCTCAGCACGACGAGCATGGTCCCTGGAACTCAGCAACTTTGTCCAAGTGACTCCCACAGTCCAGTGACTCTTCAGTCCAAGTTTGATGGAGGTAAGACCTTGCCTCCCCACGCTAGACTGCATTGCTAGGTACTGCTTGATTTGCAACTGCTCCGGCTCCTGTGCACTCTTCCAGGATTTCCTTCATGCACAGCCAAGCTTGGGTCCCCGACACTCTAACCTGCAGTGCACAATCTTCTGAGTTGTCCTCCGGCATCGTGGTACTCCCTTTTGTGACTTCACATGGACTCTGGTTCACTCTTCTTCCAAGTGCCTGTTCAGGTACTTCTGCAGGTGCTGCCTGCTTCTGTGAGGGCTCCCTACATTGCTGAGTGCCCCCTCTGTCTCCTCATCCAAGTGGCGACATCCTGGTCCCTCCTGGGCCACAGCAGCATCCAAAAACCCTAACCGTGACCCTTGCAGCTACCAAGGCTTGTTTGCAGTCTTTCTGCATGGGAACACCTCTGCAAGCTTCTTTGCGACGTGGGACATCCATCCTCCAAAGGGGAAGTTCCTAGTCCTCTTCTTTCTTGCAGAACTCCAAGCTTCTTCCAACAGGTGGCAGCTCCTTGCACCCTCAGCTGGCATTTCCTGGGCTCCTGCCTACTCTCGACACTGTCGCGACTATTGGACTTGGTCCCCTTGTCTTACAGGTACTCAGGTCCAGAAATCCACTGTTGTTGCATTGCTGGTGTTTGTTCTTCCTGCAGAATCCCCCTATCACGACTTCTGTGCTCTCTGGTGGTAGTAGGTGCACTTTACACCTACCTTTCAGGGTCTTGGGGTGGGCTATTTTACTAACCCTCACTGTTTTCTTACAGTCCCAGCGACCCTCTACAAGCTCACATAGGTTTGGGGTCCATTCGTGGTTCGCATTCCACTTTTGGAGTATATGGTTTGTGTTGCCCCTATACCTATGTGCTCTCATTGCAATCTACTGTAACTTTACACTGCTTGCATTACTTTTCTTGCTAATACCTGCATAACTTTGGTTTGTGTACATATATCTTGTGTTTATATCTTATCCTCATACTGAGGGTACTCAATGAGATACTTTTGGCATATTTTCATAAAAATAAAGTACCTTTATTTTTAGTACTTCTGTGTATTGTGTTTTCTTATGATATTGTGCATATGACACCAGTGGTATAGTAGGAGCTTTACATGTCTCCTAGTTCAGCCTCAGCTGCTTTGCCATAGCTACCTTCTATCAGCCTTAGCTGCTAGAAACACCTCTTCTACATTAATAAGGGATAACTGGACCTGGCACAAGGTGTAAGTACCTCTGGTACCCACTACAAGCCAGGCCAGCCTCCTACAGCACACAGCTGCCATGGTGGACCCCCATGGTGGACAGCCAATGGCGGTCTGGACCACAGCGGTCCACAGTCACCAAGGTAATACACAACAGCATATTGGACGAATTTGAAAACAACACATCTGACACACATTGCCACTCTGGGCACACCTACAAAGGACACTATAACAGACACCCCTTCAGAGACCACAATTCTTTGCATTTCCACACAAAGCCAAAGAACTTCAACCAGCACATACTGATTATTACACAGATTAGACACCCTTTGTTTCATCATCCTATCGAAAACCCTGCACACACTTTTGTCCATTCACACCCTATTGCACCTCCCCTGTTAAGTAAGTCACTGTCAACCTTTTTTTTTTGTTCTACCATGTCATGTTCCAAAATTCCCTATTTTCCTGAGGATAATTTAAGAGTCATGGTGGAAGAACTCATAAGAGTATAGCCACGATTGTTTGGAGCACAAGTCCAGCATACTCCGCTCAGTAGGAAAATGGAGATGTGAGACAGGATTGTAAACAGAGTGAATGCTGTAGGCACCACCCTGCACACACGGGTGGACATTAGGAAGAGGTGGAACAACCTCAGGGGCAAAGTCTGTTCCCTGGTCACTAGGTAACATCTGCAGGCCAAAAAGACTGGTGGTGGCCCTCCCACTGCCTCTTTACCTATCTTTCCCTGGGAGGAGAAGGTCTTGACCATACCACATCCTGGGGGCTTGACAGGAATACCTGGGGGAATGGAGTCTGGTAAGTCACCAAATGCTATGTAATTCATGCCCAGAGCTCACCTTTTGCTACTCTCCCTGTCACTCCCCTCACCAGCCCAGAGTTCACCTGTCCAAAGAGTTCTAATGGGCAACTCACAATTGAAGTGTAATCACTTGGGAAGATGACATTTGTATAGTGTGTGTAGTACAGGGACTGACATGACTCCAACTCTCAGCAGGCAGTGTTCTACACTTCCAAATACCAGACCAGTGGCCACTTGTCCACATAACCTTGCTTGGTAAATTACAAATTAACTTCACTCACCTTGGAAGATACCATTTGTCAACTCCCAAGAGACACTAATCTTGTAACTACAAACACTAGCACAGTGGTCACAGGCTATAATACATCTGTTAGTGAACTCTAAATTGAGGTGTACTCACCTAGGGGGAGAACATTGGTCAAGTGTGTGTAGTAGAGAGAGTGATCTGACTGCAATTAACAGGGGGCACTGTTTCAGAAACACAAAACACCAGAAGAGTGTTAACTTTTCCACTGTCTGGCAACTCACAGTTTAAGTTTACTCAGCTGGGAGGATACCATCTTTCAAATGTGAGAAGCAGAGGGAGTGAAATGACTACCAAGGCCAAGAAGACCCTGTGTCTGTAAAACCAACCACCTGTTCAGTGTTCGCTTGCTCCAAAACCATTGTTTGGTGACTATCAAATCAAGTGGACTCACCTGGAAGGACAACATTTGTATAGTATTTGTAGTACAGGGAGTTACATGATTGTAGCTCCCAAGAGACTCTGTTACTGTGCCTCCAACCACCAATCCAGTGTCCTCTTCTCCAAAGACTCCTGTTTGGAAACTCACACATGAAGTGTACTCACCTGATAAAATTTGTGTAGTGTTGTTGTGAATCCTGTTTAGCTTTAATGGGAATCAGGAATTTAGCTTAGCATTCTTGCTTGTAGGCCTGTGCCCCATCACCTAGTGACTTTTACCCTACTTAGCTTGCTCTGTTTTAGCACATTTATTTAATTATTTCTTCCATAATAGCTGCTATGTTTATAATTAGGAAGATGTTTTAGTTTCACTTTATCAGTGCCACTCTGTGAAGGCGTCACTATCAGCGTAAAAAATAAATGATAAATGTAGGTATAAACATCATGTATTTCCCCACCTTCGTGTGACAATAAGATAATGTACCTAAAATAATGTACCTTTTCAGGGAATTGTTTATATAATTGCCAACCGAAGCATGTCTTTTTATCTATTGTTTGGGTACATACCTGTGTCAGAGGTCCTACGAGATCTGAATAAATACATCTCACGCAGACAAGATCATCAGAGGGATTCCTATCAGATGCCATCAATGCTATCTATGCAACATGTCACCTTGATGCAGACCCTGCCTCCGTGTCCCCACAGAGTCTGATCTAGAGAATTCATTCCAAGGTGGGTTGGGGGGCTCTTCTCATCGACATGGTACTGGCAGATTAGGTTTAACACACCTAGCTCTATTTAGGTTAGAGATTAGGTTAATCATGCTAGGGTATTAGGGTTCATTTCATACCTATTTCACATCCTATTTTATTGCAAGATGGTGGGAGTTTTTGTATTCATGACTCTCGTTTTTACAATTCTGTTTCTTGCATTGTTCATTATACTAATCATTGCAGCCCATGCAATTTATAGTAGATTGCAGTCTTGTTTATAAAACCTACTGAAAACTTGACTGCATCTCCTTCATTTCCTGTGTATGACTGTGAAATATTGTTCATGTGAGAAAAAGGTAATCTCTGTTTAACCACCACTACCCTGAGATGTCGCATTCTTGAGTCCATGCGTAAAGGCTGCGGAAAGGCTTCCACAAATCACCTTCTACTGTTTAGGTTTTTGGTGAGGTAAGGCTTGTGAGCCAGGAGGGTTGGGCCAACAGTTGTGACTTGTTGTAGGAATTGGCCTAGTCATCTACAAACAAAAGTGCTGTCATCCCTAAACTAGCAGTCTTACCTAGAGCAAGAGTCCAACTACGACATGACACCACCAACAATGGTGTTTAGGCACTAATTTACGGATACCCTGAGTATCACTGTCTCACACACAACAGGAACCCTAAGTACCATTTTACGGAGATGTCCGTGGTCCTGGAGATAATCCTCCTCAGGTGAACAGGGGCCAACCTAACTGCGCTGTAGGTTGTTCAAGCTCAAATTCTTAAAAGGACATTCTCCCCGTTTGGTGTTCCATCACTTTACTCATTTCACAATATGGCTAACGCCAATGACATTCCTGTGAATGCCAGACAAGCATTGGCATTACACCCAGTACCGCATGGCTCAACAGAAGAGAGCGAGGATGTCACATTCATCGTGGAAGCTAATGAAGCTTATTAAACAGAAACATTCTACTCTTGGGTCACCTTTCCTGAGGAAGACCCTAGATCATTCCCATTCCACACATACAGTGTTGCAAACGTACCACAGCTGTACCAATCATATCAGTATTGTGAAGTTCTGATCACTTATCAAGAACATTACAACTCGTTCAATGGCTCCCTACCACATGTAATACAACCCGTGAGATTAGGTCTCTTAGGAAATGAAGACCCAACGTGGCCTATGTTTTCTATATACACACCTCACCCTGGTGACAATACCAGTGCATCAAGCACCACCAGCCTCCGCTGGATATCCATTGGCTACTACTGGGATTAATCCACAAACAGTACATTCTATCATGGGAAGAGTGCCCATTCTGGATAGCCCAAAAACAAAACAGCTGGAAGTTGTGTTTCCCCATATGGGACCACAGGACAAACATAGATGGTTCCTTCAGAGGATGACTATGCCACATGGGGTACAGTATTCGCTGTAATTTACACTATTAAATATGTACCCTGACACTTGCCAATTTACCAGAAATGTTCAAACAAATTCAGAATGAGCACAGGGCTGCTTCAGCCCTAGATTTGGGGATGAAATTGATGCGTAATTTCGGCACAGTCTCCTCAATAATACTTCGTAACATCAAAGGGGAAATGGTAGCGTTGCTTACATGCCAGTGGCTACGAGAAATTCCACACTTGGAACCGGAGAAACAGCTACCGAAAATAATTTCTGATACCTATACCAGTATATGATGGGATAGTTTGGGAGCCAAGCCGAAAAAGCCTGAAATACAGAGTACCACCCATGAAGAAGGTACTAAACAAGCACAGGAGGGTTCTAAAAAGTGCTGTGATAAACAAAAGCAAATTAAATACAGGTGAAGTCTATACTGATTCATGACCCTCTCGTTCCTTTCAGGACCCACTGGATAGACGTAGCGAGAGAGACGTCCTGACTATGTGAAACAGAAGAAAGAGTCATTGCAGTTTTCAGACAAAAAACAAGATAAGTCCACACAACAAAAGCCACAACAGCATCTAGCAACTTCATTGCAGTTGAGCCTGTTCTCCCACCCGATAAGGTTTATGATCTAACTATCCAAATTGAGGGAGACATGGACTGCACAATTTGGCCCACATTATGACATTGGCGGTCACTGCCTTTTACCGCCATGCTGACTTCCGCCAACATACCGCAGCGGTGTACTGCTATGCGTATTATGACCCACACATAGAAATCTGACACTATACAGACACACACCGTTACGCCAACAGAACTACCCCCAGAGCATTATGACCCACGAATCACCGCGGCGGACATTCAACCGTGGTAAACCATTGGCAGTACATACCGCTGCGCTCAAAATACACAAAACCTAACAAAACAACACTATATTGGACAATTCAAACTACACACACCTGACACACATACACACACCACACCCACACTCACAAACCACTATAAAACACACACCCACATTACCCACAACCCTTTACCACTACAAACAATTTACAACTGACAGAAAGACGTGCCAGGAGCAACCACAGAACCAGATCCACAGAATAACAACACCCATCCACGCACCTCACAGCACACACCCCAACACCTCACCCCACACACCCTCACACACACCACTCACTCTACATCCATGGCACCACAAAGACACCCCAGATTCTCTGAGGAGGAGCTAAGGGTCATGGTGGAGGAAATCATCCGGGTAGGGCCACAGCTACTCAGATCACAAGTGCAACAGATGTCCATTGCTAGGAAGATGGAGCTATGGCGGAGAGTCGTGGACAGGGTCAACGCCGTGGGACAGCACCCCAGAACAAGGGATGACATCAGGAAGAGGTGGAACGATCTATGGGGGAAGGTGCGTTCGTGGTTGCAAGACACCAAATAGCTGTACAGAGGACTGGAGGTGGACCCCCACCTCCTCCCCCACAACTAACAACATGGGAGGAGCAAGTCTTGGCAATAAGTCATCATGAGGGCCTGGCAGGAATAGCAGGAGGACTGGACTCTTGTAAGTCAAATATTAACCACTTTCACCCCCCTACCTAAATGCCATCACATACCCCCACCCCTACCCTCACCCCCATCACCCCACTACCTCAAATATACCACACCATCACAACCCATCCATCCCAATAACCAGCACTGCATGCACACCCATCACCACAGCATGCGCAATAGTGACTATCACTTAGCCAACCAAATTACAACTCACACAAGCCAAAACTGCCTTGGTAATAACAACCATAGTTGGAAACATACCCATGCACAAGATGTCATACGCAGTAACTGCTTTCACATACCCAGAAGACCCCCACACAACATCACCGGAGAGGAGGTGCCAGCAACATTCAGTCCCCCCACCAAAGAGGCCCACAGTGATGACAACAGCTCTGCACACCTGGATCAGGATGACCAACCTGGCCCATCAGGGACCTCTGGACAGTTGGTTACCCAGGCACAGTCCCATACCACCACAGAGCCTCCCCACTCAGGAAACACCACCACAGCACCCACCCAGTGGGCCCATACCACTGTCCCCAGGACACGTCAATCAGCAGTGTGTTCACCAGTAGAGGGACCCCAGGCAACCCCACAAACACAGGATGATCAGGTACCTGGGGTCAGTGGCAGTGGGCACACGGTTCAGGGGAAAGAGGCACAGGACAACAGTGAAGCTGCGAGGACTGCTGTGCAACAGGGGGAGGACAGGCCCAGGGAACCGATTCTCCACGAGGCACTCACCAACATCCTGGGAGCATACCACCATTCCCAGGAGACGATGGGCCAAATACTGGCCAAGTTGCAGGAGACCCAGCGGCTGCAGGAGGGACAGTACGTGGGGATCAGGGAAGACCTGAGGGACATCCACACCACCCTCATCACCATTGCAGGGGTGCTGGCTGACATGGCCAACACCATGAGGGAGGCAGTGGCACACCAACGGGCCCCTGACACTAGCCCCACCGAAGAACGGCCTTCCACCTCTGCTGCCGCTAGTGACAGGAGTGACAGGAGGCCCCGCCACAGGAACAACAGGCCACCAGCACCCCTCCGCCTACAGAAGGAGAACCACCATTCAAAAGGTCCCTGCGATCCAGGCAGAAGCCAGAGATCATTTCCAAGACCCCCGCTAGGAAATAAGACTATCCTGATTGTCACCCTTGTGTCCCACTCTGTCACCCTGCCCACCTTGAACTGCCATTGCTCCACTTCCTACGCCCCCTTGGACAATGCAAATGTGATACCAATAGACTGGACTCTATCGTGGGCTTTCCTCCATCAGCAACCCAGCCCATTGCAATACCCCATCCACTTATTAGCACCTAAATAAACACCCTTGGAACAAATACAAGTATGGAGTCTGTCAATTGATTGAAATATGTATTTGTTTAACAAGCTGTAAACATTGCAATTCAACTGTACAATTATGTATACATAGGTATGACCTGTAGTGGGCAGCAATAAACACACCAGGAGCCAGAATGGGGTACAGATATCTGAAAATAGAGATGCAAAGGGGGACAGTAAGTGGCCATAGAATTGGGAAAATCAGCCTGCCATGTGCAATGTTCAACACAAAACTGCAATGGAAGGTGAGTTTACAGTGTCTTACCTGTGTGGCACTGGAAGTACTGTTGAATTATAGTTGTTCTGTTGTCCTCTGCCTCCTCTTTGTCACTGAGCACAGGCTCCACAGCTGCCACACGACCATCTCCAGCCTCATCCTCCTGCAGGAAAAGTACCTGGCGTCTCAAGGCCAGGTTGTGCAACATGCAACATGCAACGATGATCTGGCAGAATTTCTTGGGTGAGTAGCACATGGATCCACCTGTCAGATGGAGGCACCGGAATCTGGCCTTCAGGATGCCAAAGGTGCGCTCAATGATCCTCCTTGTTTGCCCATGTGCCTCATTGTAACGTTCCTCTGCCCTTGTCCTGGCATTCCTCACTGGGGTCAATAGCCATGAGAGGTTGGGGTAACCAGAGTCACCTGTAAATATCGAGGGATACCTGTTAGCTAGACACTCACCCTTAGGCCAAACCCACACCTATATACCAACAGACGCTCAGTGGGACCATGGACTCACCAATTATCCACACCCTGTGCCTCTGGAGTTGAGCTATCACATATGGAATGCTGCTATTCCTCAAGATAAAGGCATCATGCACAGACCCAGGATAATTTGCATTCACATGGGAGATGTACTGGTCCGCCAGGCACACTATCTGCACATTCAGAGACTGAAAGCTCTTTCGATTTCTGAACATCTGGTCATTTCTCCGCGGGGGGGACAAAGGCAATATGTGTACCATCAAATGCACCAATGATGTTGGGGATATGTCCCAGTGCATAGAAGTAAGCCTTAACTGTGGCCAAATCCTCCACCTGGGGGAATAAGATGTAGCTGGCCATGTGTTTCATCAAGGCTGACACCACGCTGGTCAGCACGTTTGAGAACATAGGCTGTGACATCCCTGCTGCCATGGCCACTGTTGCTTGGAAGGAGCCACTTGCCAAGAAATGGAGCACTGACAGGACTTGTACAAGAGGGGGGATCCCAGTGGGGTGATGGATAGCTGAGATCAGGTCTGGCTCCAATTGGGCACACAGCTCTTGTATTTTGGCCCTATCAAGTCTGTAGGTTAGGATAATGTGCCTGTCCTCCATTGTCACCAGGTCCACCCGGGGTCTGTACACGGGGTATGTCTCCATCTCCTATTCTTCCTCAACGGTTGAACTCTAAGGTGAAAAACGGTGAGCAGATGGTCATATTCAAAGATATCCTCAGAGTAAAATGCCTTGCATTTTGTGACAGAAACAGTATGTGAATGTGTAGGTCTGTTGATGTGCCTATGTCTGCTGTGACACAGTTAGATGCCATGGCCTGTTCGCCCCTGAAATGGCGTCCACCTGACCTGTGAGGAAGGACAAGTGGAAATGAAGTAATTCCGCTGACGTGGTGCGCCGTTGCAACACCTCAATGCTTATCATTGGGGCCTATGGGTTCCATGAGCCAATTGTGATGTACGCCGGCGGTGTCAGAACGCACCGCCGCAGACGTAATCACCATTTTCTATCTGTTCACTCACTTGCTACCTGATCTTCAACAGGAGAGGACCTGCACTGCAAGTGCTGCTGTGACCTGTGTCTGGAAGCGACCATGACTCAAGTGTCTGGGGAAAGGGCCCCTGCCTTCACTTTGGAGGATTTGGAGAGACTAGTGGATGGGGTCCTACCCCAGTACCGTTTACTTTATGGTCCTCCAGACCAACAGGTGAGTACACTGTGAGCACGATGCATGCGGCATGAATGCATGGAGTGCTGTGTGTGTAAGCCTTGTGTAGGGGGGTGGCTGTGGGGTCCTGGGCAGAGTGCTGCATGTATAGTGGGCAATGTTTGTGAGTAAGGGGATGGGAGGGATATGGTGGGCCATGAGTGTAACAGGCTGGACCATATGACTAATACTTTTTCCTATGTATCTTTTTCTGCAAGTCAGCGCCCTTCAGAAAACGAGTATTTGGCGTGCCATCGCCAAGGACGTGCAGACTTTGGGGGTCTTTGACAGGCAGAGCACCCACTGTCGCAAACGGTGGGAGGACCTGCGCCGCTGGGGATGGCCTCCCAACGAGGAAAGGGTACCTGTTGTATCCTGACCCCCCTGATGTTTTGCATCCTGGTGGTGGCCTATCCGGAGTTCGATGGGTGCTTGAAGGCATCACAGCAGACACAATGGGGTCAGTACAGTTTCAGAATCAGGAAATTGCACCTGTTGAAGTGTTCTTTGGGTGGGGGATGTGTACAAGAGCGGGGATCCCAGTGGGGTGATGGATAGCTGAGATCAGGTCTGGCTCCAATTGGGCACACAGCTCTTGTATTGTGGCCCTATCAAGTCTGTAGGTTAGGATAATGTGCCTGTCCTCCATTGTCACCAGGTCCACCAGGGGTCTGTACACGGGGGTATGTCTCCATCTCCTATTCTTCCTCAACGGTTGAACTCTAAGGTGAAAAACGGTGAGCAGATGGTCATATTCAAAGATATCCTCAGAGTAAAATGCCTTGCATTTTGTGACAGAAACAGTATGTGAATGTGTAGGTCTGTTGATGTGCCTATGTCTGCTGTGACACAGTTAGATGCCATGGCCTGTTCGCCCCTGAAATGGCGTCCACCTGACCTGTGAGGAAGGACAAGTGGAAATGAAGTAATTCCGCTGACGTGGTGCGCCGTTGCAACACCTCAATGCTTATCATTGGGGCCTATGGTTCCATGAGCCAATTGTGATGTACGCTGGCGGTGTCAGAACGCACCGCCGCAGACGTAATCACCATTTTCTATCTGTTCACTCACTTGCTACCTGATCTTCAACAGGAGAGGACCTGCACTGCAAGTGCTGCTGTGACCTGTGTCTGGAAGCGACCATGACTCAAGTGTCTGGGGAAAGGGCCCCTGCCTTCACTTTGGAGGATTTGGAGAGACTAGTGGATGGGGTCCTACCCCAGTACCGTTTACTTTATGGTCCTCCAGACCAACAGGTGAGTACACTGTGAGCACGATGCATGCGGCATGAATGCATGGAGTGCTGTGTGTGTAAGCCTTGTGTAGGGGGGTGGCTGTGGGGTCCTGGGCAGAGTGCTGCATGTATAGTGGGCAATGTTTGTGAGTAAGGGGATGGGAGGGATATGGTGGGCCATGAGTGTAACAGGCTGGACCATATGACTAATACTTTTTCCTATGAATCTTTTTCTGCAAGTCAGCGCCCTTCAGAAAACGAGTATTTGGCGTGCCATCGCCAAGGACGTGCAGACTTTGGGGGTCTTTGACAGGCAGAGCACCCACTGTCGCAAACGGTGGGAGGACCTGCGCCGCTGGGGATGGCCTCCCAACGAGGAAAGGGTACCTGTCGTATCCTGACCCCCCTGATGTTTTGCATCCTGGTGGTGGCCTATCCGGAGTTCGATGGGTGCTTGAAGGCATCACAGCAGACACAATGGGGTCAGTACAGTTTCAGAATCAGGAAATTGCACCTGTTGAAGTGTTCTTTGGGTGGGGGATGTGGGTCTGTGGGTACCCTTAGGCCAGGAAGAACATGGCAGGGTAGGTTCCATGATGGGCAGGCTCAGATGCACTCCAAACCCAAATATGCTAGTGGGCATCTACTACTGGGCATGGTCCAGTGGGTTTCAGGTGTGCAGCTATTGATGTTAGGCATTGTACCCCATGGCCTGGTGACTAGTTTGTAACTGGTAGTGCATGGCCTAGTGCATAGGGCTGTTCCCTGTGTGTTGTGTACGCCAACAGTGGTGTTGTTGCTGGCATTGACCAAATGTATCATGTCTCTTCCCCCCTTTTTGTTTTGTCACCCTGTCCTTGTGTGCATAAGCATCATCTGGCAGAGGAGCAGAGGCACTGGCGAAGGTGGGAGCTGTGTCCCACATGGCCCATGAGGCTGAATCCATCGATGGTGAGGGCAGCAGTGGGACAGAGGTTGAGGGGAGCACCACAGTGGAGACTGGAAGGGACAGTTCGGACAGTGTCACCTCCTCCGATGGAAGCTCCCTGGCGGTGGCGAACACCTCTGTGCCCACCCCAACTAAAGGTACAGGCGCCCCCATACCAGCACCGCCCTCACAGCAGCCCCTCAGCGTGGTCCCTGTGCCCGTTCACCCAGGAGGGTGGGCATCTCCTTCGCCCCAGGCACCTCAGGCCCTGCCCCAGTCAGCCCTGCTGCCCTGAGTGAAGAGGCTATTGACCTCCTGAGATCCATCTCTGTTGGGCAGTCAACCATACTGAATGCCATCCAGGGGCTGGCAGCCAATTTGCAACAAACAAATGCATTCTTGGAGGACATTCACTCTGGAATGGCGGCCCAACAGAGATCGTTCCAGGCTCTGGCCAACTCCCTGATGGCAGCCATTGTCCCTGTCTCCAGCCTCCCCCCTCCAACTTCCTCTACCCAGTTCCATTCCCCTCAACCCCAGCCTATCCCATGCACACCTTCAGACCAGCATGCACCCAAAGAAGTGGCTCAGGCAAACACAAGCACCAGACTTCATCCCACAGGCACTCACACAAGCCCCATACAGCTGCAGACACACCATCATCCACTGCCTCCACTGTGTCCCCCTCCTCATCATCGTCCACCTCCCTCCCAGTAGCATCTCCACTCACACCTGCAAGCACTACATTCTCATCCACTGCCTCCATCACCATCATGCCTATCACTCCACGCCCCTCAATGGCAGTCACCACCCCGACATCCATGCACATGTCCCCTGTGTCCTCTTCCACTGTGTCTGTGCCCCCTCCTCCCAAAGTACATAAACGCAAGCACTCACACACCCAACAGCCATCCACCTCACAACAGCATCCAGCCTATGCACCTGCACCCAAACACAGCAGACAGACACTTCCTACCACCACTCCCTCTTCCTCCACTCCCAAACCTTCACCCTCTTCCAGCTCCAGTGTCCCTAAAAGGCTTTTCCCCCCACCCTTGACTTATTCCCTGCCCCTCCCCCCGTCCTTCACTTCGGGTCAGGGTGGGCAGAACTCAGGCCAGCACCTCAGCCACCCAGTCCAGGGCCACTGTAGTTTCTGCAGCTACTGCTGGTGTGAGAGGCTCCAAGGAGACACCCATCAGCACTGCCAGTATGCCTGCACCAGCTGCCAAGGGCAAGAAGGGTCCAACAGCTAGCAAGGGCAAGGAGGCACCACCAGCTAGCAAGGGCAAGGAGGCACCAACAGCTAGCAAGGACAAGGAGGCACCACCAGCTACCAAGGGCAAGGAGGCACCACCAGCTGGCAAAGGCAAGAAGGGACCACCAGCTACCAAGGGCAAGGAGGCACCACCAGCTTCCAAGGTCAGGAAGGGAACACCAACTGCCAGAAGCAAGGCGGCACCACCAGCTGCCAAGGGCAGGAAGAGAAAACCAGATGCCAAGGGCAATGAAAAAGGCACAGACCCGGCAGGCAGGATGGGTCTGGTGCCTGGTGCTGGAGCAGCATCTAGGCAAACAACATCAGCCATGGTACTTCAGCCGTCTGAGGCTGCGGGGGAAGGGCTGGAGCCTCCCCACACCACTGGCAGCATTGCCGCCAGCACCACCGCCACCACCGCCGCCACCACCGCCACCACCGCCAACTGCACAGAGGGAATACAAGCTGCCAGAAGCAAGGAGGCACCACCAGCTACCAAGGGCAGGAAAGGAACACCAGCTGCCAAGGGCAATAAAAAAGGGCCGCCACCTGCACCGCCACCAGCACCACTGCCAGCAGCAGCAGCCCCAGTGGACAGCCGTCCGAGGCTGCAGGGGAAGGGTTGGGCCTTCACCCACCACTGAGCAGCCGTCACCACCAGCGGGCAGTGTGTACTCGTGCTTACATGGGCTGTAGTGTGTCCTGGCCCCTGCAACAACTGTAGGTGTGACACCCAGGAGAGAGACTGTGACCTTGCACCATCCAAGATCTACATCGCTGGGCACAAAGCCCCCTCCAGAACCAGTGGAAGAAGGCATCCACTCAACCCCTCCTTGCCAGGATGAAGCACACTGGGCACAAAGCCCCCTCCAGAACCAGTGGAAGAAGGCATCCACTCACCCTCTCCTTACCAGGATGAAGCACTCTGGGCACAAAGCCCCCTCCAGAGCCAGTGGAAGAAGACATCCACTCTCCCCCTCCTTTCCAGGATGAAGCCCACTGCACACAAGGCCCCCTCGAGAACCAGTGGAGAAGCCATCCACTTGAGAGACTGTTGCTTTGCACTGCCCAGGACCAAGCAGTGGGCAAACCACCCAATTGAAAGACTGTGGCTTTGCACTCCCGAGGACCAAGCAGTGGGCAAACCACCCACTTGAGCGACTGTGGCTTTGCACTCCCCAGGAACAAGCAGTGGGAAAACCACCCACTTGAGAGACTGTGGCTTTACACTCCCCAGGACATCGCAGAGGGCATGTATCCCCCTCCAGGAGCAGTGGCATTTTACCATCTTCTGGCTGAGGTGCCCCACCTTCCCCCTCCACCTGAGGTACCTGTATATTTTTGACCTGATGCCCCAGCAGTGTTCTCTCCGTATTGAGGCAGAAGTCAAGTGTGGCCTTTGCCTATGTGATATGGCCCTGTGGGCCACGGACATTTTGGACTGGGCATTGTCCCTCCATCTGTATATATTGTAGATACTGTTTTGTGCTTTGACGACGTACTTCTTGAAATTTATATTACTACACTGACTTTACTCGCTTCCTTTTGTCCTTGCGTTATTCCTGAGGGGTATGGGGTGGATATGTAATGTTGTTGCATCTGTTTGTGTATATGCTGTTGGGGGTGGGGGTGGGAGTGTTGCGTGTTGCATGTGTGTATCACTCTCTTTTCCTCCCCCCCGTGTGTGCTAGGTCCGGTACTCACCGTGGCTGTCTTCGCCGCCGTTCGTTTTCCTCATGTAGGAGGAGGTATACCAGCATGGGGAAGTTCTGCAGTTGGTGTTGTGGTTCTTCCTTGAGTGTTGAGAGGTGAGTGGTTTCCCTTCTGTGTTCTGTTTCCGCCGTGCTTTTGATGACGTTGGTACCACCGTGGAAAAGCTGGTGAATTGGCTTGTTGTAATAGGGTGGCGGTACATTGTTTTCCGCCTGGCTGTTGGCGGTTACCGCTGCGGTGCTTGTTGCTACCACCATGGCGATCGGAGTGTTAAAGTGGCTGTCTGTTTTGGCGGTTTCCGCAATGGTCAAAATTCCATTTTTATTTTACCACCGGCCTGTTGGCGGTTTTACCGCTTTATCACCGACAGCCAGGGTTGTAATGAGGGCCTTAGTGTGATATTCTGGGATGAACTTAGTTGTGATATCCTACTGGCAGAAAGGGACTGGCCACCTGAGCACGTATGTAAGTTCCCACATGTAGAAGATGTCAATTTGCCTTCTTTCTTTGATCTTGTTTCCGAGGCGGTAAAACAAGCCTAAGCTGTCAACTGGGCTTTACCTCAGGCACCTGCACTATACCGCAATCATGTAGGTTGGGATAAGGATTCTCCTGGCCATGTAATACTTAGTAGGTCTACACCCCAGACACAATATCCTGTAAAACACAGAGCCAAAGCTCCAATGAGGGAAATCCTCATGCAGTTTGAGTACCAAGGAGTAATTGAGCCCTATGTCTCTGCAATCATTAACCCGTCATTCCCCGTTGCATAACCCGACCTTTCATACAAAAAAGTCTTAGATAACAAACATGTAAACAGTCATACACGCACATACACAATACAAAATTTACACAGCAAAGCACTAATTATGACATTGGCGGTCAGGCTGGAGGAAATGACCGCCAAATTATGACCATGCGGTGATCCCTCCCATAGACAGGCAATGTACCACCCCAACTGCCAGTGCAGTACTACCACTGACCACGGCGGTTGCCACCTACAGGCTGGCGGAAGACAAAGATCCGCCCACCATATTATGACATAGCAGACTGCCAGGATTTCTGGTGCGTTAGCACTGCCAACAAAAGCCTGGCGGAAATACATCATATAAAAGGAGACACTCACCTCCAGGGATACAGAGGAGTCCATGGCTGCCATGGAACCAGAACTGGAAGTCTTCCCGATGTTGTACCACGCAATGGCAGTCCAGGAGCACCAACATCGACGAAGATGACGATGGTGAGTACAGCCGCCTAGCACACAAGGGAGGGAGGGGAGAGTGACACACACACACGCACAACACACACCATACTCACACTCCACACACCCAGAACAATCTGCAGAGTAAATCGACAGCAACAGAACCCAGGAGCAAAGAAAGCTAGGACACATACCTCTGGTCAACCCCTGTAATCATGTTGGATAAGGAGTGTAAATTAAAATAAATAATTAAGAACATATATACAGGCAGGGCCATTGGCCAATCCAAAGTACACAAATGGCCACCGGGCAATGTCCAAGGCCCAACTTGACTCCTGACAACATTGGCATTCCACTGGACAGGGGCATCATTGAGATGGAAGGCAGGCACCTCAGGGGGCAGTGGAGTGTGGTGGTGGGGGGTGGCGGTGGTTTCTTCTTGGGAGTGGGGTCCTTGGGCTGGGGTTTGGGAGGAGGCGTGTCCTTGCCCTTCTGTTGTGGGGCGGAGGAGTGGCCTTGGGACGGGGGGCTGGAGTTCCACTCTTTTTCACCTTAGTGGCAGGACTACTCTTAGGCGGAGGGACAGGAGTCGATTTAGAGCTGGAGGTTCTGGGCTGGGGAGGTGGAACTTTTCTCTTACAGACAGGACGCTGGTGTGGGGGAGGGAAGAGGACAAGGTGGGAAAGGAAAAGCTTCTTAACACCAATGGGGTGGGGTGTGGGAGGAGGAATGGGATTTGAGGTAGAGGGAGTGCTTGTTGGAGGAGGAGGTGTGCTGGACTTGGGTACAGGTGCATGGACAGTGTGCATGTGTGAGGTAGATGGCTGTTGGGTGTCTGAGTGGGAGTATTTATGTGTCTTTGGGGGGCAAACAGGGTGGGGAGGACAAACAGGACATGTAGATGTATGTTGAGGTGTCTGTAAGTGAGGTGGGTATGCTGCATGAGGTGGTGATAGTGATGATGGTGTTTGTGCATGTAGTGTGTGGGATGCATGTCTGCGGGTCTGCTGTTGTGGTGACTGTGGGCAAGGCTGTACAGGTGGCTGGGACTGTTGATGCAGTGCTTGCAGGTGTGAGTCATGATGTGACTGTGAGGGAGGAGGAGGATGAGGGGACAGCGAAGGCAGTGGCTGTTGTTGTGTGTGCATCTGTGTGTTGGCTGTGTGTGTGCTTGTGGAGTGAAGTGTGCTGCCTGTGTTTGTCAGTGTGAGTCCTGTCTGTTGTTTTGAGTGCAGACTTGTCAGAATGTGTGTGTGGAATAGGTTGCAGGAGAGGAGACAGGGACCAGGAAGAGGTAGTTGGAGGGGGATGGAAGAAACAGGGACACTGGCTGACACCAGAGAGGAGGCCAGAGCCTGAAACAATCCCTGTAGGGCCGTCAAGCCACCGTGAATGCCCTCCAGGTAGACATTGCATTGCTGCATCTGGGATGCTAGCCCCTGTATGGTATTCACTATGATTGACTGCCTACAGGGATGGATCTCAGAGGTCAATAGCCTCCTCACTGAGGGCAGCAGGGCTGATTGGGGCAGGGCCTGAGGTGCCTGGGGTGAAGGAGACGCTCACCCTCCTGGGTGAGCGGGCATGGGCAACTGGGTGGGGGGCTACTGGGAGGGCAGTGCTGGTATAGGGGTGGAGGAAGATCTTGTAGCTGAGGTGGTCCCAGAGGGGTCCACCACCACCAGAGAGCTTCCATCGGAGGAGGAATCAGAGTATCAGCTCTAGTCTCCCCGTGGTGCTCCCATCACCCTCCATCCCATTGGTCCCCTCTGCATCAGTGGACCCTGCCTCCTGGGTCCCGTGGGCTGCAGCTCCCCTCACTCACCGGTGCCCCTGCTCCTTCACCAGATGATGCTAATGCAAACATGGACAGGATGACAAAAGGAGGGGGAGAGAAAAAAAGGGAGTACTGGGTCAATTATAGCACCAATAGCAGAGATGGCATACACATCACAATTACACCCTGGGACTTATAGTACACAGGATGGACCATAGTGACAAACCATTGCTTAGGTACTACAGCAGGAAGGAACCCAAACACTACCATCTGTTCACCTACTGGGACCAACTAAGCCCTGTCTGACATGGTATGCTAGCTACCTAGCAATATCTAAAATGGATACTACCCTACATAGTTAAGCAGGACCAAACAGGAATGGCCAAACTAGCATATTGGAGCATCCACTGACTAGAACCATGCACCCAAATCCCATGGCAGGCAACACAAAAGTGAATACCACACACACTGTACTCATCCCCTTGTGGCTGCTGTGCTGCCCTCAAGCACCCATCCAACTCAGGATTGGCCACCACCAGTATGTGGGACATTAGGGGGGTCAGGCTCCGACAGGCACCCCTCCCTCGTTGAGAGGCTGTCCCCAGCTGGGCCTCCGCGGTCTTTCGGGACCAGCGTCTCAGGTCCTCCCACCGTTTCCTGCAGTGGGTGCTCCACTGGCTATGGACCCCAGGGCCTGCATGTCCTTGGTGATGGCATGCTACAACCCCTTCTTCTGATGGGTGCTGACCTGCAGAGGAAACACAGACAGAGGGACTCCATGAACCAGAAAATCCAGCTTGTCAAACAAATGGCTCTCATACTGCATTTGCCCCTAATCAAGCACACACATGACCCATACCTCTGCATTCACATTGCCTGCAGCCATTCCCCCCAAATGACACACTGCTAGCACACACATAAATCTACATGCAGCCTTGTTGCATGCAACGTACCCATGATGCACTCACCTGTTGGTCTGGAGGCCCATACAACTGCCCATACATGGGTAGGACCCCATCTACGAGCCACTCCAACTCATCCAACGTGAACTCTGGGGCCCTTTCCCCTGTAGCATGGGCCGTGGCAGGTTCCAGAAACAGGTCACGGCAGCACACGCAGTGGAGATGTCGTTCAGTGTAAAGGTAGAAATCAAGTGAAGTGGTAGAAAGAAAATGGCGGTCCCGTCCGCGATGGTGAACACTGTCACCGCCGGTGTTGACCATCATTGGTTCCAGTACTCCATAGAGCCCCATGTTAGATAATGAGGAATTGCACGACGGTGCAGACCACTGTCCAACATGATACCTAACGCCGGCAGAGTGAGGTTACTTCCACCTGTCCCTGCATACAGTACAGGCTGTTGCCATTTCCTACTGCTAGTACTCATGTCTGGAATTTATATGTGTGTCATTGTTGTTGACTGTACACACCTAGACAATTCTAGTGTCCTACCTACATACATGCTCTGTGTACTATGATGTTGTGTGTCCATAGGTCCTAAAGTCACACCCATTTTACTTTTGGCTCCCTTAGATACCAACCACTGTGGAGGAATAGGAGGAGGAAGAGGAGGAGGCAAGCACCCATGTACAGACCCCTTGTGGACTTGGCTACAGTGGAGGACCGGCACATCATACTCACCTATCATCTGGACCGGGCCACAATTGCAGAGCTGTGTGCACAATTGTAGCCTGATCTGCAACCTGCTAACCATTGCACCACAGTAATTCCCCCTCTTGTGCAGGTACTGTCAGTGCTCCATTTCCTGGCAACTGGTTCTTTCCAGGTGAGTGTGGGCTTGACTGCACGTATGTCACAGCCAATGTTCTCGATTGTGCTTGGAAGGGTTTTGTCTGCCATGCTCAAACACATGTGCAGCTACATCTCATTCCCGCAGAGAGAAGATTTGCCCACTGTAAAGGCTGGATTCTACGCAATGGGACACATACCACATTGACATGTGATTGGGGCCATTGACGGGACTCATCTTGCCTTAGTCCATCCCAGGGCAAATGGGCAGGTGTACAGGAATAGGAAGAGTATCCACTCTCTCAAAGTCCATATGGTTTGCCTTGCTGACCAGTACATCTCCCACGTCACTGCTATGTATCCTAGATCTCTGCATGATGCTTATGTCTTGAGGAATAGCCGCCTCCCACAGGTGATGGCATGACTACAGAGGCACAGAGTCTGGCTTATGGGTGATCTTGAGTCCCCACCAATGTATGTCAGTGTATGCCTACTAGAATCATACCCCATGCCATTGTGCATGGCAAATGTGGGTCCCTTACTTTTTCCAGGTGACGCTGGCTACCAAACCTGTCCTGGCTGTTGACCCATGTTAGGAATCTGACTACAGGGGCTGAAAATCAGTACATTGATTCTCGTGGATGTACCAGGATGATTGTGGAATGCACTTTCGGTCTCTTGAAAGCCAGGTACAGGTGCCTCCATTTGACAGGTGGATCCCTATGCTAATCCCATGAGAAAATCTGCAAGATTGTGGTGGTCTGCTGAATGCTGCACAATTTGGCCCTCCTGCAGGCGGAGGTGGGTGACAATGCACCTGTGGCAGCAGTGGACACTGAGGACAGTGAGGAGGAGTAACAGGAGGAGGATGTGGACAACATGACACATATCATTCAGCAGGACTTCCAATGACACTCAGGTAAGACTGTTGATCTAAACATGTCTTCATTTTGGTAAAGTGCTGTGTGGCTGTAGTGTTGTGCCAGACACTGCCTTTGCATCACAATTGACTGTCACCTATGCCTTACCTTATTGCAGATGTTGTTGTGGGTACAACATTGTACTGATGTCATGGCTACAGACTAAGACACATTTGTTGGATGGATTGACACATCAGAGGACATTTGCACAGGATAAATCTGTTCAATACAGTTCAATACATTGCACATTTCTATCTGATAAAGCACTATTACTCAAGTTGTGTTCAAGGGTATTTATTTGAGTAATGAAAACAATGGGAAGTAAAATTGAGTGGGGTGATTGTTGGGAACAGTCCAGTGTAGTGGGCCAGTTTGTTTGTAGCACAAGTCCAGTATCCATGGGGCCAACAGGAGAGGAACAATGGCAATCCAAAGTGAACAAGGTGACTCAGTGAAACATAAGGGGGACATTCTTGAGGGACTCATTTCCTGGCATTGGTCTTGGCAACTGTCTCTGGTGTCTGTCTGGGTCAGAGGAGATGTTTGCGGGGTGGTTCACCTTCTGTAGGGGGAGGGGTGCCTCGTGGCCTGAGAGTCCTGTGGCAGGACCTCCTATCTACTAGCTGTGGCAGATGTGGAGGGTTGGTCAGTACACTGGCAAGTGGTAGGAGCCCACTGGTGTGCTGTGTGCTCCCACATGATGTTCGCCATGTCACTCAGCACTCCTGCTATGGAGGCCATGGTGGTATTCAAGGACTGCAATTGTTGCATGACCTCCTGGTGGTCTTCCCCCTGCAGCTGCTGGTTCCCCTGCATGATGTTTAACACCTGACCCATCCTGTATTGTTGCTATGCCCCCAGAACATTTGTGAGTGCCTCCTGGGCAGTCGGTTCCCTCGGCCTGTCCTCCCCCTGGTGCACAGCTGTCCTCTGACTGTCCCTGGCTCCCTGTACCTGTGTCCCCTGAATGGTGTGCCCACTCCCACAGACACCAGGACCTTCATTGTCTTGCCTGTGTGGTGTCGACTCAGGTCCCTATACAGGTGGGCACACTACTGATTGATGTGTCCTGGGGACAAAGGTTTGGTGGCATTGGCTGGCTGCTGTGGTGTTTGAGTCTGAGGGGGGCTGCAGTGGATTAACTGTGGGATGTGGTAGCCGACTGACCAGTGGTCCCAGGTGGGCCAGGGAGTTCATCCAGATCAAGACCTCCAGAGTTGCTGTCATCACTGAGGGGATCTTCTGGTGGGGGACTTGGTTGACGTGGCACCTCCTCACTGCTGACATTGTCTGGGGCACCTGTGGGGATGTGAGTGATTAGTTAGGTTAATTGTCTGTCACATATTGCACATTTCTACCTTTCCCAATGATACTGGTGTTGTCCTCCCACCTTTGGTAGTGTATGGTGATGGATTTTGGGATTGGTAGTTCTGCTGTCCATGCATTGCTGGTGGTTGTGTATGCTGAGCTGGGAGGGGTGTGCTTGTAGTGAGTATGGCATGCAGGGGTAGACATTTAGGTGTGGTAATTGGGGTGGTGCACTGTGTGGGTTGGAGTGGGGTGAAGGGAGTCAGGGTGAGGGGGTGAGATAGCATGTAGGTAGGGGGTGGTGGTAGGTTGGCAATGGTGACTCACCAGTGTCCAGTCCTCCAGCTACTCCAATGAGGCCCTCAGGATGCAGTATTGCCAAGACTTGCTCCTCCCGTGCTGTCAGGTATGGGGGTGGAGGTGAGGGTCCACCGCCAGTCCTTCTGATGGTGAGCTGGTGCCTTGCTGCACTGGAACATACCTTCCCCTGTAGGTCATTCCACCTCTTCCAAATGTCGTCCCTTGTCTGTGGATGGAATTCATGATCCTCTGCCATAGCTCCATCTTCCAGGCAAAGGAGATCTGCTGTACCTGTGCTCCAAACAGCTGTGGATCTACCCTGACTATTTCCTCCACCATCACCGCAACTCCTCATCAGTAAAACAGTGGTGCCTTTGTGGGGACATCGGTGTTGTGTGGTGTGTGTTGTGCAGAGGGTGTTGAGTAATGTGGTGGGGTGTGTGATGTGTGGTGCATGATGGATGAATGGGTAGTTGTGGTGTGTGTGTGCATCTGTCTTTGGAACTGGCATGGCAAGGTGTAGTGGTCTTGTGTTTGCAAAGGTTTGTGGGTGATGTGGGGGAGTGTTTTATGGTGCTGTTGGTGGGTGTGTAGGGTGCGTGTATTTGTGTCAGGTGTGGGTTTTTGTTCTGGCCAATGTTGTCTTGTTTTGTTTTTCGGCAGCCATTTCAGCCACGGTAGTGTGGACCGCCAATGGTTTGCCGTTGAATGTCCGCTGTGGTGATTCATGGGTCATTATTTGGAGGGCGTGGTTTTGGTGGCGTAATGGTATGGGTGCTAGTTTCGACAGCTTATCACGTTCATTGGGTCTGGCGGATTTGTGGTTGTGGCTGGTTTCTGTCGGTTTGGTGTGTGTATGTTTTAAACTGGCAGACGGATGTTCACCTCCTCTGTGGTTTGTTGGCGGACATCACCGCAGTGGTATTCGGAATTTACTGCCAATGTCATAATGAGGGCCACAGTGTGTAAAAAATACAGAACAACATTGGATATCTCCAATGCTTTTTTTCTGCCAAAACATAGCAAATGAAAGTCGGGACCTGAGTGCATTCTCATTTGGCTCACAAAAATGCTTTTGTCATTTGCCCCAGGGCTGTTTGCAGCCTGTGTACCATCAATAATGCTTGATATTGATACTGAGGCATTGTCCTATGAGGATGACATCTATCTCACAGATGACCACCTCAACGTTCATCTTGCCAGGGTCGATCTGATCGTGCTAGGATTTGCAGCCTCTGGTTACAAATTTAATTTTAGAAAATCTAAGATAGCCTTTCTCAGTGTATTGTTCCTGGGATATGAGCTATCAAACGAGGGCAAGAGCCTGGCCCCACACTTTTAGAGAAGTGTACTCAACTCCAGCCACCAAATACTATCAAGAAACTACAACCTTTATTAGGTTTCTTTAACTTTGGCAGAACTTACATTCCTGACTGTGCACAACGTATCAAGCCACTCTATGATTTAATACACCCTGATTTATCTAGCAGACACTGGATGGTAGAACATACACGCATCCTAAGAGGATTGCAACAGGAGATGCTAGAAGCAAAACACACACCTGTGATAACAAAACAAATATGGACATCAGAATAATTGCTGGTGCCATTGGGTTCACCTATGTCACCTTTAATGAAAGCGGCACAGTGCCCATGGCATATAAATCAAATTTATATTCCAATGCAGAACAACACTTTGCACCCACATACAATATTCTCACTGTAGTTCAGATGGCTGTCATTATGGAGAGGCCATTTCCCCAAGGGAAACACATTATTGTCATTACCCTGGTGCCAGCCTTAGACGCCGTTAACAAAGTGAGTATTCCTAACGCTAAAGCATTACATCCATATGACCTCCCTGACTGCCACCGATATTGACTACATCTTACATCCAAAACTTCAAACACAAGAATTTCTCCAATGTGAACAGGAGTACTCAGCACATCTTGCCGCTTGACAGATACTATACTGTCATTTACACTGATGGTTCAGCACAACCAGCTGTAGGTACTGAACATCAGTACTCAGCCACTTGCGCAGCTGTAAGCGGAGTGATCAAGGATGGTATATTTCATCCTCACAATACCTACATGCAGACCCTGGGGGACCACACAGCTGAGCTGGCTGAACTTAAAGCCCTTATCTTTGGGCTAGAACATATGGGCCAAGGGCAGCCCAAATTGATTGTCTGTGATTCGTACTATTGTGTCCAGTCTTACATTGATTATTTTAATCATTGGCGATTGAACGGGTTCAGAGTCTCAAAGGGGAACACCATAAAACACAGAACTTTGTAGGGGAGGGTGGCTGATCTTAAGGAGAAGCTTCCTAGTGCTCATGTAGTCCATACATTGGGCCATCAACGTGTAAGAGAACACGTTATTGGCAACACTTTGGCTGATAAAGCGGCCTAATCAGCAGTAGCTACAGCTTCTGTTGCTGTAGTGACTCGTTCTCAGATGAGATTGGATAATTAAATCTTGGCTGACGTGAAAGCTTCAGCTGAAGACAGGCCTCTCACAGAAGCATACCCTACAAAGTATTCATACTACACCAGTGCACAGAATGTTAAAGCAACACATGACGGTGACGCTTCCACACATGCTGGTGTTGTGGCCACAATAACACTCTCACAAAATGCTTCTGGTGGCCAGGTGTATACAACCAGGCCAATCAATATGTCCTTTGTTGTGACAATTGCCAGCAGATAAAGGGCTCAAACATGAAACGCCCACCGTAGACATCCTTCTTAGGGCCTGATTACAACTTCGCAAAGGGGATTAATCCATCCCAAATGTGATGGATATCCCGCCCACCATAGTACGAGTTCCAGCACATTAACCCCCTCCACCAAAGTTGTAATCAGGCCCTTAGTGTCCAACAAGCCACTAAAATGTGTGTACCTAGACCATTGTGGTCCCCTTCAACCTGAAGGTGCATAGAAATGCATTTTAGTCACTGTAGATTCTTGTTCTAGAGTCCTGTGGGTATGGCCAGAGTGGTAAGCTGACACTCAACCTGTTATAAGAGACTTGCTGATCTTTATTGGTACATATGCGGTTGCAGCATTCCATTTGGACCAGGGCCCTACCTTTGCCTCTATGTCATTCAGGGACCCCATGGGGACGATGGGTGTTGAACTCCATTACTCCTCACCCTACCACCTTGAGGGAAATTCTGTTGTGGAGAGGAGGAATCGAAATCTAAAGCAGTCCTTAACAGCTAGAGTATTAGGTTCTGGCCGCAGCTATATGGGGTCTATCGATCACTGAATACTCTGCCAAGAAGGTCCTTGGGAGGACATACTCCTTATGAGGTTCTCTTTGGGATACCTATGTATGTCCCAGATCTAGATGGCCCTGGTTTGGTGGCAGCAGATACACCTTTTGACATAAATGAACATCTCACTCTCTTACAGGATCTTCTGCAATTTTGTGATGATAATTCATCCACCAGTGCTGCCACCTTAGGAATAAGGAATTTGTCAACAATTTCTACTGGCTGGATTCCTAAAGTCAAGTTCATGAGAAGATTGCTGTGAAGAAGGATTTTGGCCCATCCTACAGAGCACAGGCCCCAGTCCTGGGGCTTCAAGGTATCAGACCTGTCATCCTATGACCACTGCCTGGTTCCAAAGCAAACATAATTGTCTCCATTGACAATATCAAACACCATCATGTGGCTGATTCTGCACAGTAGACCCAGAGGTCCTCTGGGTAGTTGCTGGTCCCCACTCACTACCCAACAGGACATATCTCTTCAAAAAACAATCAACAACACTTCTGACTACAACTGCATGAATAACAATGCTACAAATGCCTCGTCAAGCATGGTGAAGGTAGAAAATGAGCTTTTGTTGATTCCTGTCATCACCTCAACGACAATACATGTCCAAAATCTGCCTGTCTTCTATTCCAACACCACACAAACTGACAACATTATTTACTATGAGCCACCACTCAAAGTGGATCCATCCACCAGTAATGCACCAGCTCCTATGTTTGCAGAGACTGCTTCCAGTTATTTCATCAACCTTGATGATTTTTCTTCAACTTCATCTGCACCTGCTACTGAAATTCTTTCAAGGACATGTAAGCTGTACATATAGCTTAAAAAATACTATTTAATTCATCCATGGAACTATCTATGGATATTTCTGACATTGCTTGCATTTTTACTATGGAATGGTTCTTGGACTGTTTTCTTTCCCTTTATAAATGGTCATTACCTTCCTGAACACTCCTCTGTTGAGCCAGTGGATGAAGTTCTCACTCCATATCTTTCCTCACATAAGGTCCGAAGAGACTAGTCTCTTGTGAACATTTCAGCAGTACCTGTTCCTGATGGGATTGTGTGGGATAAAGTTCCATTTGATATTTACGGGCCAACTGAGGTCAATCAAATTCCATATGTCGATACAATTTCAAAGACTGATGTAATTACACCTGGTGTTTTTTTCCGATTACCAGGATATTCAAACAGTTGATTCCATGTTAGCTGAATTGAAGGATTATACTGTATTTGAAAGTGATAATGTGTACACTAACACAAAGAACTATGGGGAAATGTTCTGCTATAACAACTGGGGGCATTATTACCTGCACGGTGTAACTAGACGTAGAGCAGTAGTCAATTACACACAGTGGGAACACTGTGCAACTCTGCCTGTGGGGAGCTCAAAACATTATTTGGATGAATTCACATATTTTTCTGGGCATGACATCAAGAATGCAGAGTCATACTATTTCAAGTTACCACCTTCTAAAATTAGGAACATTTTGCTAACAAACACAAAATTGATTTATTCAGATTTTTTTGTTTCTGACTTTGCATTTAAAGGCTATGAATACTGGAAGAACACTATTGATGTAAAGAGTGGCAACTACAGGGTAGGGAAGCTCTATTTAGAGCATGCCTTATTCCTGTCCAAATGATCTTTTTAAATGACACAATTCAACAGACATCCTGTCTGGGGTTAGCAAAAATTAAGGAAATGAAGGTGCCCAGTATCCCCACAACTGCAAAGTTAACCAATTGGCAGTCCTTCCTGAACATCAACAAGGAAGATTTGGATGCAAAGGTTCCGGCTGGTCCCAATAAGTCTTCACTTTCCAGTCTTGGCGGGTGGTTATTGTGGCCAATAAACACAAATGGGTGTCAGGCATGTTTTGTGAATTCCTCAGGGTGTTTCAAGATTAGCCAGCCGCACCCTCACTTTGACTCGAGTCAACACTTGAGTATAGTCACTACATACAGTGTGGGTAAGCTGTGCCAACAATGGTTACAGTCCAACACCTTAGCAGCAGATAAAGAACATCTTAATACTCTTTCTTAAGAGATAGACTTGCAGGACTTCTTGATAGGGACAAGAAAGCCACGCTGTAAACAATTCATCAGTGTCATACACAATGAGATCTAGAAGCTTTCTCAAATGGAAGCTGCTGCATGTTTAAAGCAGATTAATAAGGAACATTTTGAAAAGGCTTTAGCTGTTGTTGATAATGGCATGAACACTCTGTCCAACAGGATATATTCCCTTAATAACATAGTGTCATCTGCAATAGACATCATTCAGAATTTACACCATGGACAAAGTCAGCCTTGTTCTGTAATGCAGTTGGGTTGGACACTACAGATTCTGAAAATGACCGCGTTCCAGGGAAATACATTAACAGTAGTGACCTGTTTACTTCTTTCAATTTATCCACGGAACAACAGACAATGGCTAAGAGGGAAGCAAGTTTCACCATGCTTCATATAGAGAAGTTAGAAAAGTTGCCTTTCACAGTTGCAGAAAGTCTATTGAAAGTACGGCTCCTACTTGGCATTATAAATCTGCCCATTTCCACCTTTCTTTTTTTTAAATGTTTGGAACATCTTGCCATGGGCAGATACGAGCGGCTAGGTGATAGCTATATTAAAGAAGAGTGGGAGTTCCCCTTGAATATAAATGTTTGAACGGCGAAACAGATGTCTTTCTCAGTGGAAGCAAATGTGAGACTACTGTTAGTCATTCAATGATTTGCAAACAGGTGCCCCTTCATGGCCTTTGCAATACGGGGGTCGTGAACTTGACCTGTTTTCTGAAAGGTACTCCTGTCCCTTTGATTCGTCCAGCATTTCACAAACTTTCAAATGGAAGTTATGTGGTCCTGAATGAACAAAACTGTTGCAGTATGAAACCAGGAATTGCATACACAATTTCAGTCTCTTAGACCGTAACGTGTTGCGGACATATTTTATTCCACCCGCACAAGAGATAAGAGTAGCAGAAATGTGCCCTCACATTAATACTTGATAATACTAATGTAAATTATGACAAGCCGAGCAGACTTAAGGCGCTACTGTTCCAAAAACAAGTTGTGTTGGCATCAACTAGAGAGACATATGCTCTTCAGATAGCAAGATCATCATCTGAGATACAATCTCTATTACATACCAACTTCCACAAGCACTTTGGAGAGCTGATATCCAGAATATTCATTGCTTCAAGCACTACAGGGATTGTGCACTTCTTTAAGGCTGTCAGGCCTGGATTTGTATCTGTTAGAAATGGTGTCTTTAGTTAGCAGTCAGGTTACTCCCTGTCGAAGCAAGGTCCCTAACTCTAGTCAGGGTAAAGGAGAATCACACTCAATTATCCCCCGCTCACACACACATGCACACATACATACTCATACACACACGCATACCCACATCCACCCACGCATGCACACATACATACCCACACACTGCAACAAATATAACATACAACATACACATACACTCACATTCAGTCATTCACACACGCACTCTACGCAACTCACACCCGCATGCACGCATACAAAAACAGACACACACACACCCACACACAACACCCCCACACCACCCCATCCCTCTCTCCTGTCGGAGAACCCGGCTTATCTGGTTGCAGGGGGTCCTCCGGCAGGAGACGGGATGCGGCGCTGCTGCCAGCAGCAGCGTCCGCCAGCAAAACACCACCAGGCTGTATCATAGAACATGATACGGTAGGCGGTGTTTTGCTGGCGTGGTGCTGCTACTGGCAGCAACACCACCTTACTGCCATCTGCTGGCATGACCGTTGACGGAATTCCACCAACCTTCTGGCGGCCGTCGCTGTGGCGGTAAGCGGGAATTAACTGCCAATGTCACAATGAGGGCCTTAATCCTTAGAAAACAATGAAAATGCTGTTGTCACACAAAGTACCTGGTTAGCGTCAAAAATAAAGCTGCGCGGGCAAACGTGCATTGGAAAAGGGTAGTGATGTACCGATTCCTTACTCACAAGTGAGGCAGTGTGTCATTTCCTTCTCCAGTCGGGTCAGTGATGCGTCGTTTTTCTCCCTCACAAGCGAACGATGCATCAATTTACGAATAGGGTATCTCGGATCCGCAAGTGTCAGGTTGACTTGGACACCGAGGGACAATGTGTGGAAAATAGGGTTGCGCTGTGTTACTGCTCTGCGTGGGGTTTGCATCGTTATCAGCTTCCATAAGCAGGTGTTGTGCATCGTTTCTCCAGCCACGTTGCATCAATCTCCCAGCCACAATGCAGTTGGAGTGTCGATTTCAGCCGTGACACTGGCGGCGCATCATTTATCAGCCGCGTCATGGAAGGTGAGTCGTAAATTTCCCCACACTTTGTTCTGTGCATGGATTTTCAGTTTTTGGCTGCCAGCTTTACCTCTCAAGGGTCCAGAGACTGGATAGGGCACCACTTGGCAGGGCAGGAGTCTCAGCAGACAGTCCAGGTGCTGGCAGGGGAAGTCTTTGATGGCCCTGAGACTTCAACAACAGAAGTCAAGCTCAATTCACGCCCTTGGAGATTCTTCTCCAGCAGAAATCCACAACAAAGTCTAGTCTTTGTCCCCATTCACAGCCAGACACAGCAACTGCAGGATAGCCCAACAAAGCGCAGTCACAGGGAGGGACAGCACTTCTCCTCAACTCTTCAGCTCTTCTCCTTAGTAGAGGTTCCTCTTGGTTCCAGAAGTGATCTAATTTTCAGGGGTTTGGGTCCACTGCTTATACTCTTTTCTGCCTTGGAAATAGTCAAACTTCAAAGGAAAGTCTCTCTTGTTTGTAAAATCCTGCCTTGCCCAGGCCAGGCCACAGAAACACACCATTGAGTTGGAGACTGCATTCTGTGAGGGCAGGCACAGCCCTTTCAGGTGTGAGTGACCACTCCTCCTCTCCCTTCCAGCACACATGGCTCATAAGGATATGCAGGCTACACCCCAGCTCCATTTGTTTCACAGTCTTGAGTAGAGGTGCAAACAGCCCAACTGAATGGGACAGAGAATCCACAAACAGGCAGCATCACGGAATGGTTTAAGCAAGAAAATGCCTACTTTCTAAAAGTGGCATTTTCAAACACACAATCTAAAAACAAACTTTACTAAAAGATGTATTTTTTATATTGGGAGTTTAGAGACCCTAAACTCCATATTTCTATTTGCTCCCAAAAGAGTCTGCACTTTAATATTATTTAAAGGCAGCCCCCATGTTAACCTATGAGAGATATAGGCTTTGCACAGTAAAAAACAAATTTGGCAGTATTTCACTATCAGGACATATAAAACACATTAGTATATGTCCTACCATAAACATACACTGCACCCTGCCCCTATGGGCTACCTGTGGCCTACCTTAGGGGTGCCTTACAAGTAAGAAAAGGGAAGGTTGGGGCCTGGCAAGTAGGCGCACTTGCCAAGTTGAATTGGCAGTTTAAAAAATGCCCACACAGATACTGAAGTGGCAGGTTTGGGCCATGTTTACAGAGCTACTAATGTGGGTGGCACAACAAGTGCTGCAGGCCAACTAGTAGCATTTGACTTATAGGCCCTGGGCACCTGTAGTGGACTGTACTAGGGACTTACTAGTAAATTGAAATTTGCCAATCATGGAAAGCCAATTACAGATACATTTTACATAGGAGCACTTGCACTTTAGCACTGGATAGCAGTGGTAAAGTGCCCAGAGTAACAAAAAATGCAAAAAACAGAGTCCAGCATACATCAACAACCTGGAAAACAGAGGCAAAAGTTAGGGGAGACCAGGTCCAGGGTGCCAACTCTAACAGTGTCCATCTCCCAGAATGTCTTTGGAGTCATTCCTCAGCCATCCATTCACTCATTTCCAGTGTGTTTGGTGGCTTTTCTTTGCCTTTGGTATTGATTGGCGGTATACTACTGCTGTTGTTCCTGATTTGCAGTAGTTGTGCCTTCCCAGCTAAGTAGAGTGATGGAGCTACTGCCACCAGGCCCTGCTGTGCCATCATTGCATGTTGCAGTTCTTTGGTGCTCTGTTGCTGGGAGAATTGGGGCATGATTGGTCATTGTCATTCTGAACAGTCCTTTGGTGTGTGCAACCAGTCTTTTATTGCACCTGGCGCCTCTTTTAACATCTGCCTTCGTTGTGCCTTACTGTTCCGCCAGTGACTCTTGTGGACAAAGAACTGCTGACGTTCCGGATGAGGGTTCATTCATGGTCATGCCACATGCCATGAGGCTGATTCGCGAGGCCACTTACGAGCCGTCCTTGGTGGATTGTTTGGCTCCATTGGGCACTTTGAATGGTGCTGCCCTCACAGGAGATCCTGCACCTGAGGCCGCTGAACACTACTGCTCCATTGATCCATCTGCTAATCCTGTCATCGATCTAACATCTAACAATGTGGGTTCTTTCCTGAATGCCTTTCTTTTCAATGGCTTCTAAGACATTCTTCAAGATCATGATTACTGTTAAATAAATTTGACCATTGTTTTGCCAAACATTGCTTTTAACTTTGGCCTGCTGTGCTTGTCATTGTCGACAAGTTGTATCTTCATATTTGTTTGCTATTTTAACACATTTTCATTAGATTTTATTTATGTCTTAATATGATTTTAGCTTGTTTTAGTACAGAGCATATTAGATTGGGCTCATTCACTTTCTCTGGTGCCATCATTATGGTGTCATACTTGTTCTAGCAATAGGGATGGTGTAATAGATGATATTTAGTTTGAAAGGGAATCAGGAGTTTAGCTTAGCATTCTGGCTTTCAGGCCTGTGCGCCCATCACCTAGTGACTTTTAACATACTTAGCTTGCTTTGTTTTAGCACATTTATTTAATTATTTCTTCCAAAATGGCTGCTATGTTTATGGTTAGGAAGATGTTTCAGTTTCAGATTATCAGTGCCACTCTGTGAGGGTGTCACTCTGCCTTATCAAAGATAAATGATATACATAGGTATTCATATCATGTACTTTCCCACTTTCGTTTGGAAACATACCTGCATCAGGTGTCCTACCAGATCTGTATAAATACATCTCACAGAGACAAGATTATCAGAGGGATTCTTACCAGATGCCATCAATGTTATTTATGCTACATGTTGCCTTGATGCAGACCCAGCCTTTGGGTCCCCAAGGAGTCTGATCTAGAGGCCCCATTCCAAGATAAGGTGGGTTGGGGGGCTCTTCTCATAGACATGGTAGTGACAGATTAGGTTTAACAAACTCACCTTATGTTAGAGATTAGGTTCATCATGCTAGGGAATTAGGGTTCATTTCATACCTATTTAACATCCTATGTTATTGCAAGATGGTGGGGGTATTTGTATTCATTACTCTCATTCTTACCATTCTGTTTCTTGCATTGCTCACTGTCCTAATCATTGTATTCATGCAATTTATAGTAGATTGCAGTCTTGTTAATAAAACCTATTGAAAAACATCACTGCATCTCCTTCATTACCTGTGTATGACTGAGACATGTTGCTCATGTGAGAACATGGTAGTCTTCGTTTAACCACAACTCCTGTGAGATGTCGCACTCTTGAGTCCATGCATAAAAGCTGTCACAAATCACTTTTTACTGTTTGGATTTTTGGTGAGGTACTGCTTGTAAGCAGGGAGGGTTTGGCAGACAGCTGTGACTTGTTGTAGGAATTGGCCTAGTCGCCTACAAATAAAAGTGCTGTCATCTCTAAACCAGCAGTCTTGCCTAGAGCAAGAGTCCAACTATGACAGTGTGTGTACTAGAGAGAGTGACCTGACTGCAACTCTCAGCAGGCCCTGTATATGTAACTCCAAACACCAGCACAGTGGTCACTTGCCCATATACCCTTGTGTGTCAACTCCCAATAGAAGTATACTCACTTTGGGGATAACCTTGGACAAGTGTGTGAGCTAGATGGAATACCTGATATCAACTCACAGGAGGCACTGTTTCAGCAACCAGAACAGTGTTCATTCACTGAAAGACACCTGTTTGGCAACACTCAATGTAAGTTAACTCAGCTGGGAGGATACCATTTGTATAGTGTGTGTAGTAGAAGGACTGACATCACTGCTAAGGAAAAGAGGGTCTGTCACTGTTACTTTACTAGCCTGTCCAGTGTCCTCAACTCCAAATACTCCTGTTTGATAACTCACATATGAAGTGTACTCACTTGGGGGGATAACATTTGTATAGTGTGTGTACTAGACATTGACATGACTCCATCTCCCAGCAGGCCCTGTTTCTGTAACTCCAAATACCAGCCCAGTGTTCTCCTGTCCAAAGACCCCTGTGTCTTAACTCTCAATTGAAGAGTACTCACCTGAGAGGATAATATTTGTATAGTGTGTGTAGTACAAGGAGTATCATATGACTGTAATGCACAGGAGGCACACTTTCACTAATTTGGAACGCCAGTCCAGTGTTCACTTTCTAAAATACTCTTCTTTGGAAACTCACAAATGAAGTGTACTCACCTGTGAGGGAGTGACATTACTGATAATGCCAGGAGGCTCTGTCTCTCTAACTCCAAACACAAGCCCAGTGTTCCCACGTCCAAATACCCCTCTGTCTTACGTCTCCAATGAAGTTTACTCACCTGGGATGATAACAATTGTATGGTGGTGGGAAGCAGAGGGAATGACCGGAATGCAAAGCCCAATACGCCCTGTGTCTCTAACTCCAACCACAAAAACAATGTTCTCCAACCACAAAAACAATGTTCACTTGCCCTAATGCATCTATTTATGAACTCTAAATTGAAGTTTACTCACCTAGAAGGATAACATTCGTCAAGTGTGTGTAGTATGGAGAGTGGCCCGACTCCAGTTCATACGAGGCACTGTTTCAGTAACTCCAAATACCTGACCAATGGTCACTTGTCCAAATATCCTGGCCTGCTTACTCTCAATTGAAGTTTACTCATCTGGGACTGACCTAGATCCAGATCATGCCCAACACTAAGAGGTTTCTGGCTACTTAGCTCCATCTTGACCTGCTAACCCAAGATGAAACTATTCTCGACAGGAAGGACAACTTACCTAGTGTACAAAACAATGATCCCAAAGGCCTCAAGATGCATAACCAGAATGGTATTGGCAGCAGACACATTCACAATGCACTGACCACATGATGACTCCAGTCACATGTACAACAAACTCCTGGGTGTGCCTGCATCATAATCAACTAGGCATCAAAATAGCCAAAGACATACCTTGCCTAGCCACTGTTTTCCCTGCACTTGTGGCAAGATGGGATTTCCCAGGCCATCCTCCCAACTGCTAATGATCTGCACATTTCAGCAGCTGCTTGACTTAGATGGAATTTGCATGCTTCACAAATGTCAGCTCAATACAACCAATACCATTGGTACTTGCCACAACAGAATTAACTGCAAATTAACTTTGTACAAGGTCTATGCTTAAAGTAACAACAATTGTTCAAGGTAGATGTCACAGTACAACCAACAACATTGTATCTTTCACATCAACAGGTCGAGCTGCCACTGGGCAGACAGAGCCTACAGAAGAGACTGCTACTACCCCCCTGGATGAAGCCCTCAGGGAAGAAGATACTCCTGGACGTCTGGACATGAAGGACTGTTCTGGGCCATCTGAGCAACATAGTCAGACACCAACAGTGAGTCTCACTGTGGCCACATTAACACCTCCGAGCCCGGTTGCCTCACCATCACTGGCAACCATTTGCCCCCCAACCTGTGTATTGAGCTCAGTGTCTACCATTTTGTGCCCCCCATCCTGGATCCTGAGTTGCAGCCCAACACTTCTGACAATGAGGGACCAGGAACTAGTGGGAGAGTGCACGTTGTGGCAAGGGCACAGGGTCATGGGGGTAGGGTGCTTGGGAGGGATTCTGTGGGCCAGTGGGGTAAGGCCAGATCTTGCCCAAACTCCAGGAAATAAAACATCTACAGAGGGATATGCACAGAGACATGCGGAAGCAGATGGAGGCCCACAATACCAACATGGCCTTCCAAACAGGGGTGCTGAGGGACATTCCCATTACACTGCTTTTTTTTTTTCAAGAGCAGTCTACCCCTTCCTTTGGCTCATAAACACCAGGCACATTAACAACAGTGCCAGCCACTGGAAGGAAGGCTTTGTGAGAGGGAGAACCAGTCCCAGACACCCCAGCCTCTATACCAGCAGTACAGCTAAGAATCCAGGAAGTGTGGATGGCAAGACACCCACTACTGCCAGCAAGTGACCTCTTCCTAAAGGATCTCCTTTGTGTGGTACACATTCAGTCGGTTGACTGGTCCTCAACCACTACTAGATCCAATGGGAGGAGTACTCTGGACTTTGGACTCCCATTGGTGTGGCATCTACTCTAATGATTTAATTGACCATGACTGACACCTTTACTTAATTAGTTTTTTCTTTTCTGTCCACATTTTATTTACTGCATCAAGATTGTAATAAATTCAACTACCACAAACTCATTGCGTGCTTGCTTATTTCAACATTTTGCTATGTAGAGATGTAAGCCCATGTGAACCAAATGATGAAGACATAATTTACATGTGGAAGGAAGGATGTGTTAAAGGTACACAGTGTCCTGCTCAGGATTACAACCGTTACACACAAACACATACGTACAAATGTCTGGTCACACCAAACATTCTATTCCAGTGTATAGCAAATAGGCTGTCCATATGTCTGAACATTTTTGACGCAAGAATGGCACAGGCACTGTGGCCTGCAATGATGAAACACATCGACAACTACAAACAGGTCATACAAGAATAGTGTTTAGGTAATGTGAAAGGTGAATGACTTGGTCGCAATCTAAGACTACATATTTCATGGCCACATGATGACACATATGATGCAATCGACCCAACACAGCACAAAAAACAAGTCCAATGTGCACTTCGAACCTTCCACCCAAACACTTTGCAAGCTGCCTTGGCACAGGTCTGATACACTCCAAATCTGTGATCTGCATTACCTGGAACAATCCATGTCCACTTTGAACGTCAGGACAGCAGTAGATACCTGCAAATGTCACAACTCTGAAATGCACAAATGAGGTGAAGGTACTTGTACAAAGACAAAACACAGAATACAGGCTTGAAAACATATCTATTACACAAATCATATAGCAAGCTACTGGACATTTAATTACATTGCAAGGAATCTGACACAAACAATCAATATAATCAAGGTGGGGACATGACAAAGGGTAACTCGTCAAGCAGCCTTTAGATGAATATTGCAGAGTATCAGCTCCCTAGTTGTGCCTAAAAACTCAACTCCTCACATTCTAACAACTACAGTTCATTGTATAGTTACAGTCATTACATCACATACTTAAACTCATGAAAAGTAGCTGTTGATGAGATCTTCAGGCAAGTCAGCTCCTTTCTCTTTACTACTGTCATCCTCATTTGGCATTTCAGAAGTCTCACCCGGTGGCACTGAAGGCTCTCCCTCCTCTGGGATGTACTGGATATTCCTCCGCAGGGCGATGTTGTGAGGCATGCAGCATGCCTCAGTGATATGACACACTTTTCTGGATGAGTAAAGGAGAGCTCCACCAGTCCTGTCCAGTCACCTAAACATGGCCTTCAGGACCCCAAAAGCCTGCTCCTCTACCCGCTGTGTTCTTCCTTGAGTCTCATTGAATTAGACTTCCCCTGGTGTAGTTGGATTTCTTAGTGGCACCAACAACTGAGGATGGTTTGAGTATGCAGAGTCTCCTATTAATGAATGGAACAAATGTGCAACAATGAGTCACTCACTTCATGGTGTTAGCACCTGACATTGTTCACACAAACAGGACAGATGTGACTTACCAACCAGCCAGGCCCTCTCTTGGTACAGTTGTGACATCAGCTGGGGTATGGTGCTGTTCTGTATTATGAATGAATAATGGGCTGAACCTGGATAACGGGCACACAAATTTGAAATGTGGAGATCGGCCAAACAGACAACTTGCATATTGATGGAAAGGAAGTTCTTTCTGTTGCGATAAACGTATTCATTGGCCTGTGTTGGGACCAAGTCAACATGTGTGCCATCAATGGCCCCACCACATGTAGGATGCATGCAAAGCCACAATTGTCAGCCTTCACTTGGGCTAAATCCTCATGTTGGGGAAAATGAATATAGCTGTTTCAACATTACTGTAAGGGAATCCTTCAACACCATACTGAACATAGGCTGAGACACATCAGCAGATAGGGCATCTATATGTTGGAAGGACCCTGCGGCTAGCAAGTACAAACTGACATGACTTGTACAATGGGTGGAATGCTGGTTGGATAACTAATAGCTGGCATCAGATCTCTCTTCAACTGACAATATAAGTCCACTATTGTTTGACTATCCAGGCAGTAATAGTTTATTATGTGCCTTTGCTTCATGGCCTGAAGATCTGGCAGTGGGCGGTAGACAGGACAGTAGGCAGTCGCATCCTCCCTCTCCCTTAGTACCTATGTATGACAAGATATGATTTTTAACATGATGTATGTCAATTATATTACATGAAAAGGCATTTATGACTGGATAGATGTGGCACCCAATACACATCACAGCTACAAATAACACAAGGGTCATGTAGGAAAGTCCTCCTTTTTGCCCTGGTCATCCCCAAACTTTTTGGACAGGTACTGGTGGTTACTGACTCTTGGCTGTGCCCTGGGTACTGCTTACCAGTTCCAGGGCCAGTGCTCTGTGTAAAGTAGATATGCAAATTAGGCTAATTATAATTAGCTAAGTCAACCAAGTCCCTAGTGTATGGTAGGGCATGTAGGTTTAGGGACCCCAGCATAGGTAGTGCACCCATAAGTGCACTGCTGAGGTGCCCAGTGTAATTTTACAGACAGGCCTGCCTTGCTGGCTGCGTTTAAATTAGAGTTACACGCAAATTCGACTTTGGAATTAAAAGTATTTCCAAAGCCTTAAACTACCTTATTGTTACATGTAAGTCACCCCTAAGAAGTGCCCTATGTGCCCCTATGGCTGGGTGCCATGTAACTATAAGCAGGGACCTTAACCCCTTCTGTGTCCAGGACGTAATGGTTACGTCCTGAGGCACAGAGCCCAGAGGGAGCGCTAGCGCTCCCTCTGTGGGATTTCCCCCCCCAACCCCCCAAGGCAGGGATGGAAGGGGAAGCCCTTCCCCTTCCACCCCGACCCCCCTCACCCCTCCCTGTGACGTCAGCGCACGATCGCGCGCTGATTGTCGCAAGGCCTTCTCCCATCACGCTGAAAGCTCAGCTTCCAGCTCGATCGGAAGAGAAATGCTTTGCATTTCTCTTCCGATCACGTGGAGGAGGCCGGAGAGGCTTCAAAGGGAAGCAAATGAATTTCCTTCCCTTTGAAGTCTCTCTCAGAGTTTTAGCAGCCGGATTGTAAAGCAATCAAGCTGCTAAAACGACCTCTAGACACTAGGGATTTAAATTTTGAAAGGAAATTGGCATAAGGGAGCGACCCCTTGGGCAAGGGTCGCTCCCAGGGGGGCCATTTTTTTTTAAGGCCTTTTCTGCCCCCGGGGGGGGGCAGAAACCTCTAGGCACCAGGGATAATTTTTTGTTGTTCTTTTTTGGTTTTTAGAGGTGAGGAGTGACCCCTTAGGCAAGGGTCGCTCCTCTAAGGGACAAATTATATTTAGGCCATTTCTGTCCCCCTTGGGGGTAGATTGGCCTATTTTTATGAGGCCAATCTGCCCTCAAGGGGGACAGAAACCACTAGACACCAGGGATTTTTGTTGTTGTTTTACAGATGGGGAGCGACCTCTTAGGCAAGGGTCGCTCCCCTGGAGGGGCAAATTGTATTTAGGCCATTTCTGCCCCTTTTGGGGGCAGATCGGCTGATTTGAAGTCATTCTGCCCCCAAGGGTGGCAGAAACCACTAGGCACCAGGGATTTTTTGTTGTTGTTGTCGTTTTACAGATGGGGAGCGACCCCTTAGGCAAGGGTCGCTCCCCTGGAGGGGCAAATTGTATTTAGGCCATTTCTGCCCCTTTTGGGGGCAGATCGGCTGATTTTAGGTCATTCTGCCCCCAAGGGAAGCAGAAACCACTAGGCACCAGGGATTTTTTTTTTGCACCAACGTCACGCAACGGGAGCGACCCTGTAGGCAAGGGTCGCTCACCAGGGGGGGTGGGAGGGGGCACATTTATTTTAGGCCATTTCTGTCCCCCCTGGGGGCAGATCTGCCTATTGTTATTAGGCCGATCTGCCCCCAGGGGTAGCAGAAACCTCTAGGCGCCAGGGCTTTTTTGTGTGTTTTTTTTTGGTTTGTTTGTTTTTTAGAGATGGGGAGCAACCCATTAGTCAAGGGTCGCTCCCCTGGGGGGCAAATTGTATTTAGACCATTTGTGCCCCCCTTGGGGGCAGATCGGCTGATTTTAGGTCAATCTGCCCCCAAGGGGGGCAGAAACAACTAGGCACCGGAGATCTTTTTTTTTGGCGCCAATGTCACACAGGGGGAGCGACCCAGTAGGCAAGGGTCGCTCCCCGGGGGGAGTTTGGGGGGGCACATTTATTTTAGGCCATTTCTGCCCCCCGGGGGCAGATTGGCCTATTGTTAGTAGGCTGATCTGCCCCCAGGGGGGGCAGAAGCCTTTAGGCGCCAGGGCTATTTTTTTTGTTGTTGTTTGTTTTTTTAGAGATGGGGAGCGACCCATTAGGCAAGGGTTACTCCCCTGGGGGGCAAATTGTATTTATACCATTTCTGTCCCCCTTAGGGGCAAATTGGCCGATTTTAGGTCAATCTGCCCCCAAGGGGGGCAGAAACAACTAGGCACTGGGGATCTTTTTTTTTTAGCCAATGTCACGCAGGGGGAGCGACCCCGTAGGCAAGGGTCCCCGGGGGGGGGGAGTTGGGGGGCAAATTTATTTTAAGCCATTTCTACCCCCCCCCTGGGGCTGGCTGAGCTAGAGGCCAAAATCCACAGGTAGGCACTTTGCAAAAAACACCTCTGTTTTCTGTGAAAAAATGTGATGTGTCCACGTTGTGTTTTGGGCCATTTCCTTTCATGGGCGCTAGGCCTACCCAAACAAGTGAGGTACAATTTTTATCGGGAGACTTGGGTGAACGCTGGGTGGAAGGAAATTTGTGGCTCCTCTCAAATTCCAGAACTTTCTGTCACCGAAATGAGAGGAAAAAGTGTTTTTTTGCCCACATTTTGAGGTTTGCAAAGGATTCTGGGTAACAGAACCTGGTCAGAGCCCCACAAGTCACCCCATATTGGATTCCCCTATGTGTCTAGTTTTCAAAAATGCACTGGTTTGCTAGTTTTCCCCAGGTGCCGGCTGAGCTAGAGGCCAAAATCCACAGGTAGGCACTTTGCAAAAAACACCTCTGTTTTCTGTGAAAAAATGTGTTGTGTCCACGTTGTGTTTTGAGCCATTTCCTTTCGTGGGCGCTAGGCCTACCCACACAAGTGAGGTACCATTTTTATCGGGAGACTTGGGGAAACACAGAATAGAAAAACAAGTGTTATTGCCCCTTGTCTTTCTCTACATTTTTTCCTTCCAAATGTGAAGCGATGTGTAAAAAAGACGTCTATTTGAGAAATGCCCTGTAATTCACATGCTAGTATGGGCACCCCGGAATTCAGAGATGTGCAAATAACCACTGCTTTTCAACACCTTATCTTGTGGCCATTTTGGAAATACAAAGGTTTTCTTGATACCTATTTTTCTCTTTTTATATTTCAGCAAATGAATTGCTGTATACCCGGTATAGAATAAAAACCCATTGCAAGGTGCAGCTTATTTATTGGCTCTGGGTACCTAGAGTTCTTGATGAACCTACAAGCCCTATATATCCACGCAACCAGAAGAGTCCAGCTGACGTAACGGTATATTGCTTTCAAAAATCTGACATCGCAGGAAAAAGTTACAGAGTAAAACAAGGAGAAAAATTGCTGTTTTTTACCTCAATTTCAATATTTTTTTATTTCAGCTGTCATTTTCTGTAGGAAACACTTGTAGGATCTACGCAGATGACCCCTTGCTGAATTCAGAATTGTGTCTACTTTTCAAAAATGTTTAGCTTTCTGGGATCCAGCATTGGTTTCTCACCCATTTTGGTCACTAACTGGAAGGAGGCTGAAATCACAAAAAATAGTAAAAATGGGGTATGCCCCAGTAAAATGTCAAAATTGTATTGAAAAATTGGGTTTTCCAATTCAAGTCTGCCTGTTCCTGAAAGCTGGGAAGATGGTGATCTTGCCACCGCAAACCCTTTGTTGATGCCATTTTCAGGGAAATAACCACGAGCTGCCTTCTGCAGCCCTTTTTTCCAATTTTTTTGAAAAAAACTAAATTTTCACTGTATTTTGGCTAATTTCTTGGTCTCCTTCAGGGGAACCCACAAAGTCTGGGTACCTCTAGAATCCCTAGGATGTTGGAAAAAAAGGACACAAATTTGGCGTGGGTAGCTTATGTGAACAAAATGTTATGAGGGCCTAAGCGCGAACTGCCCCAAATAGCCAAAAAAAAGATCGGCACAGGAGGGGGAAAAGGCCTGGCAGCGAACGGGTTATAAAAATAGTTTTATAAGCCCTGGTGAGGTAAAACAGCCAAATTCATTTTTCCCTCAGTGTAGTGAATGGCCTCCATAGGCTAGAATGGGGAGACTTTATTTTAATTTTAAAAATCCCCTTAAGTAACAGATACTCCAAGTTTGGTATCAAATTAATTGTTATAATAAATCCCACAACTTCCAGTTGTGAGATTTAATATAACTTGTTCAGGTAAAGAGTTTTAAACGTTACCTGAAAAGTTGCCAACTTCAGCTCTGCAGTGTTTTGCTGCTTTGCTCTGATTGGCCGGCCTCTGGCAGCCTGGCCAGGCTGCCTTGATGAGGTGTGAAATGGCCAGCTCCACACAAAGAGATGTGCCTGGGGGAGGAGATCTCCCCTCAGCAGATAGGGAAGCAGTAAGGAGGAGGGCTGCCAAACTGATCTTCAAAGGCAGGAAAGGACATTTTGAGCAACCCAGCAACACCCTGACAACCTGCAAACCCAGAAAATGAGGTGCTCCCTTGATTAGATTAGGAGAGGGCAGGAGAGGGGTGTGTTTAGGATTTTTAGCACACCAGTGGGTGGGCTCGGCCAAATGTAACCTCCAAAAATCACTTTCAGCCATGATGGATTTTTGAGGAATGTTGCTCCCAGAGATTGATTTTTGCCTCACTTCCCAGGAATTGGTCATCACAGGGGGAAGGACCCTGCCCCTGATTGGAGAACCAGGACCACCCCCCCCGTTTTTCACCCAGGAGCAAGTATAAAACTGGCAGACCTGCACCCACACCCAGATCCCTATCAGATTCCAACAAGGAAGAACTACAGAAGAAGAAGGACTGCCCTGCTGGACCCCTGGCCTGCACCTGGACACTGCACTCTGGAGGACTGCACCAGCTGCACACTTGGGCTTTGCCACAAGAAGGACTTTGCCTGGCTCCAACTAGTTCAAGGAGGGACTCCCTGTTTGCTACAGGTGAAAACTTGCTAACCGGAGTCCCCTGCACCAACTACTGAAAAAACCAACCAGCTGTACAATGTCCAGTGGCCAAAAAGGAATTTGCACCAGGTACATTCTGGGAGTTATCGTCCACACCCCCCAAGGAGCATCTCAGAGCTTATGGAACCTTGGGGTGAACTGTGGACCTCAAAAGAACCTTAAAAGAACATCTGGAAGAAGATCCAGAAGTTTGGAGAAGTTTGGAGAACTTTTGGAAAAAAGCTCCATAGAGGGACGGACCCGCCGTGGTAACTCCAGCTGGCTTACCTCAACCATGACCCAGCCTGACTTGCAGGTTCGTGCCAGTTAAGAAAATATACAAAAAAGAGACTAAGTCCGAACATAGGAAGTTGACCGGACCTCCCAGGCAGCGTATCCAAAGAGGGCTCCAAGGACGTTGGATCAAGATTCAGGTTTGCCCCTGTCAAAGGATTTTCACCTAAAAAAAAGACTAAGTCCGAAGGTAAAAATCTTCACTGAGGACTCCCGCGACGCGTATCCGAGGAAGAGTTCCAGGAGAGCAGATTGGACTGGCAGGTTTGTCCCGCTGAAGAAAATCTCCAGAAAAACGACTAAGTCCTAAGGTATACTTTTAACCAGGGCCTCCCGCGGGCTGTAGACGAGCCGGGCTCCGTCGCGGTCAGCCTCAAACTTTGACTTTGACCCGGTCGAGGTGCGACCAGATGACCAGATTGGCACTTTTTATTTCTATACGCTAGAAAACATTAACTATTTAAAAATTCATATCTCCGGTTCCCCTTATCCAATTATATTTCTTTTGGTGTCATTTTAAGGCTAAACATATTTCCTTTTTTTATAAATTGATTTTGGATTTTTAAACTGTTTCCTGTGTTTTATTTGATTACACGTTGTCTCCTAAGTTAAGCCTTGTCGCTCATTACCAAGCTACCAAGGGTTGGCCTAGGTTTAATTTACTGAGACCTAACTGGACCTAAGTGGAGGTTAGTGGCCTATTACTAAGTGTAGGTACTTACCTGCCCTTACCAATAACCCACTTTCCAAAATGTTTGGTGCGCAGTGGTGGGATCCTGTACTTTTGTTCAGTATCACATTACAGTTTTAAGTAAAACAAATTAAAAATCCTTTAAATTGTCCTAGTGCAAACATTGTTTTTAATTTTTAATTTGGATTAATTTCAATTATTGAATTTTTGTGATTTTTCTAAATTCTTGTTTCCAATTTTTGCAAAAAGTATTTGTTGACACAAGACTAGGGAACCGTGGAGCTTGATCTGGCTAGCCTACCCACACAGACAGTAGTCCAGCTTAGGGGGTTGTGTACTGCAAGGGGGTTGCCTGCAACCATTGACCTCAGGAAGCATGTCCTGATTAAATCCCTGACAGCATGGGCTGAGCCCCAAGAAGTAGGCTCAGAGGAAGCTCCAGAGGAGGAAAAAGCAGTGGAGGATGCTAGCTCCAACCACTCAGGGGAGGGAGGGCATCTGAGCCTAAGTGAGGAGGAGGAAGACCGCTCCTCACTGCACACAGTCACTAGGGGCATACCCAAGGCTAGTTGGAGGAAGGGGGTCCCTTTAGGAGGAGAGAACGTGTTCCTCAGGGAAAGAGAGCTGGAGGCACAGCTAGCATTTACAGCTTTGGAGGCAGAGAAGCTGGCCCTAGAGAAGACAAAGTGGGCAAGGTAAGAGAAAAGAGATGGTGGCAGCGACAGAGAAGCTGAGGCGTCCATGGGTGGGGGTTTTCACCCCAGATTACCCAAGGGGGTGGTTCCTGTCTATGTAGAGGGGAATGACATAGATAAGTGGCTGAGGGCCTTGGAGAGGGCCCTCCACATGAGGAGAGATAAGCCTCAGTACTGGGGTTCACTTCTTTTGGAGTTGGTCCCCAACTCTGGGAAGGATAGGCTCCTAACCTTGAGGGCGCAGGAGGCAGATTCATACCCCAGTATGAAGAGATGCCTAATTAAAAAGTTTGGTCTGATCCCAGAGCAGTATAGGCTCAAGTTTAGGGACACCCAAAAGACAAGTCCCCAGTCCTGGGTGGACTTTGTAGACATCTCAGTTAAAGCACTAGAGGGCTGGATACAGGGCAACAAGGTAAGTACATTTGAGGGGATGTACAATTTGATTATGAGGGAGCACCTTCTAACCAATTGTGTCCAAGAGAAGCTCCGCCAGTATCTAGTTGATTATAAGTTGACCAACCCCAGAGAGCTGGGGGAGGCAGCGGGTGACTGGTTAAGAACTAGGGTTAACCAGAAACCCCTAGGGGGTGATCAGAAAAAGAGAGGACATGGTTCTTCTCAGGGGAAGAACCAAGGGAAAGATGACAAAAAGCCCAAGGAGTCCTCACAAGAGTCCCCAACAACTTCTCAGGGTGGGGGAGCCCTGAGCCATTCCACTTCTAAGGGAAAGTGTATCAGGGGAAGTATTGTGATCCTGTTAAGGCAGGAAAGTTTCAGGAGCTTGCTAAGGCCGGCAAGTGCTTTGAGTGTCATCAACCTGGACACAAAAGAGGAGATGCTATCTGCTCCAAGAAGCCCCCCACCAGTGGGGACCCCAGGGGATTGCTAGTGTAGGGATGGGGGTGGAAGTTGGCCCAGGGCTGGGATCAGGGTACACAGAGGTCACCTTAGTATTAGTGGGTGGGGTGGACATTGCAACTATGGCCACCTTACCTTCCAGCATGGAGAGGTATAGGCAGAAGCCTAAAGTCAATGGGACTGAGGTGGAAGCTCTGAGAGATACAGGAGCCAGTGTGACAATGGTCACAGAGAAGCTGGTTTCTCCAGAACAGGTCTTACCTGGTGTCTTCCACCAAGTGACTTATGTAGATAGCAGAACTACACTCCATCCCATGGTGAGCCTGGAATGGTGAGGTGTGACTGGGCCTAAGAAGGTAGCTGTAGCTCCTGCCCTCCCAGTAGAGTGTCTGCTGGGAAATGATCTTGAACATCTGAATGGTCAGAGGTGGAGAGAAGGGTCCATGCACAGATGCTGGACCTCCCTGAACTGGTGTGTGCTGTGACCAGGTCACAGGCTGCACAACAAAGAAGTGCCGGACACTTGGACCCTGGAACAATAGGTGTGAGAAGGTAGCCTCTTTCTGGCAGTGTTACCCCCACTTTTGGCCTGTGAGTATATGTCAGTGTGTTTTTATTGTCTCACTGGGATCCTGATAGCAAAGACCCCAGTGCTCATAGTGAAAATCCTATTTGTCAGTGTGTTTTATATGTTTCACTGGGACCCTGCCAGCCAGGACCCCAGTGCTCATAGTTTGTGGCCTGTATGTGTATCCCTGTGTAGTGCCTAGCTGTATCACTGAGGCTCTGCGAACCAGAACCTCAGTGCTTATGCCTTTAAAATTGTCACTATAGGCTAGTGACCATCTTCACCAATTCTAATTGGCATACTGGAACACCCTTATAATTCCCTAGTATATGGTACCTAGGTACCCAGGGTATTGGGTTTCCAGGAGATCCCTATGGGCTGCAGCATTCCTTTTGTCACCCATAGGGAGCTCAGACAAATCTTACACAGGACTGCCACTGCAGCATGAGTGAAATAACGCACACGTTATTTCACAGCCAGTCTACACTGCACTTACGTAACTTATAAGTCACCTATGTGTCTAACCTTCACTTAGTGATGGTTAGGTGCAAAGTTACTAAGTGTGAGGGCACCCTGGCACTAGCCAAAGTGCCCCCACATAGTTCAGGGTAATTTCTCCGGACTTTGTGAGTGCGGGGACACCATTACACATGTGCACTACATATAGGTCAATACCTAGATGTAGCTTCACAATGGTAACTCCGAATATGGCCATGTAACATGTCTAAGATCATGGAATTGTCCCTCCATGCCAAATCTGCCAATCCCATGCATCCTCGGGGCTCCACTATGGACCGGGTACTGCCAAACTAGCTCTCTGGGGGTTTTCCTGCAGCTACCGCTGCTGCCACCTCACAGAGTTCTGCCCTCCTGGGGTCTGGACAGCCCAGTCCCAGGAAGGCAGAACAAAGGATTTCCTCTGAGAGAGGGTGTTACACCCTCTCCCTTTGGAAATAAGTGTTAAGGGCTGGGGAGGAGTAGCCTCTCCCAGCCTCTGGAAATGCTTTGAAGGGCACAGATGGTACCCTCCTTGCATAAGCCAGTCTACACCGGTTCAGGGAACCCCCAGTCCCTGCTCTTGCGTGAAACTGGAGAAAGGAAAGGGGAGTGACCACTCCCCTGTCCATCACCACCCCAGGGGTGGTGTCCAGAACTCCTCCTGTGTGTCCCAGAACCTCTGCCATCTTGAATCCAGAGGTGTGAGGGCACAATTGAGGCCTCTGAGTGGCCAGTGCCAGCAGGTGATGTCAGAGACCCCTCCTGAAAGGTGCTTACCTGACTAGGTGGCCAAGCCTCCTCTGAGGGCTATTTAGGATCTCTCCTGTGAGCTTTTCCTCAGATAAAAACTTGCAAGAATTCACCAAAGTTCCTCTGCATCTCCCTCTTTGACTTCTGCCAAGGATCGACCGCTGACTACTCCAGGACGCCTGCAAAACTGCAACAAAGTAGCAAGACGACTACCAGCGACATTGTAGCACCTAATCCTGCTGGCTTTCTCAACTGTGGTAACTGCGAATTGCTTTGCGACTGCATTCGCGGTCACAAAGCAATTCTGCATTGCGATGCGAGTCGCAAATAGGAAGGGAACACCCCTTCCTATTTGCGAGTCGCATTCACAATTTGTGAGAATGTACCGACTCGCAAATTGTGAATGTGCATCGCAGAAGGCTGTTTGCATGGCGCAAACTGCGATTTTCGCAGTTTGCACCATGCAAACGGCTTACTACATCTGGCCCATAGTACCTATATGATATAAGTGGTATAGTAGAAGCTTTGCATGTCTCCTAGTTCAGCCTAAGCTGCTCTGCTATAGCTACCTCTATCAGCCTAAGCTGCTAGAATACTACTAATCTACTAATAATGGATAACTGGATCTGACACAAGGTGTAAGTACTATCAGGAACCCACTATAAACCAGGCCAGCCTCCTACAATGGGCCAAGCCTCCAAGCCGCAGTCTCTCAAGTGGGTGGTATGGCCACTGCTTGGTCCTGGGGAGTTCAAGGCCACAGTCTCTCAAGTCTCTCAAGTGAGTGGGTCGCCCACTGCTTGCTCCTGAGGAGTGCAAAGCCACAGTCTCTCAAGTCTCTCAAGTGGGTGGTTTGCCCACTGCTTGCTCCTGGGGAGTGCAAAGCCACAGTCTCTCAAGTCTCTCAAGTGGGTGGTTTACCCACTTCTTGCTCCCGGGGAGTACAAAGCCACAGTCTCTCAAGCGGGTGGTTTGCCCACTGCTTGGTCCTCGGGAGTGCAAAGCGACAGTCTCTCTAGTGGGTGCCTTTCTCCACTGGTTCTGGAGGGGGCTTTGTGCCCAGTGTGCTTCATCCTGCCAAGGATTGGGTGAGTGGATGCATATCTCCACTGGTTCTGGAGGGGGCTTTGTGCCCAATGTGCTTCATCCTGCCAAGGATTGGGTGAGTGGATGCATATCTCCACTGGTTCTGTAGGGGGCTTTGTGTCCAGTGTGCTTCATCCTGCCAAGGACTGGGTGAGTGGATTCCTTTCTCCACTGGTTCTGGAGGGGGCTTTGTGCCCAGTGTGCTTCATCCTGCCAAGGATTGGGTGAGTGGATTCCTTTCTCCACTGGTTCTGGAGGGGGCTTTGTGCCCAGTGTGCTTTATCCTGCCAAGGATTGGGTGAGTGGATGCATATCTCCACTGGTTCTGGAGGGGGTTTTATGCCCAGTGTGCTTCATCCTGCCAAGTATTGGGTGAGTGGATTCCTTTCTCCACTGGTTCTGGAGGGGGCTTTGTGCCCAGTGTGCTTCATTCTGCCAAGGATTGGGTGAGTGGATGCACATCTTCACTGGTTCTGGAGGGGGCCTTGTGCCCAGTGATGCAACACTTGGGGTGTGGCAGCTCACTGGGCTGCTGCTGCTGACAGTAGTGATGCTTGCAGCAGTGCAGGTTGTGGTGCAGGTGGCAGTGCTTGCGGTGGTGCTAGCTGGGGGGCTGCTGGCGGTGCTGGCAGCGGTGCAGATGGCGGGGCTGGTGGTTGTGCTCGTAGCCACCAGGCCTTCACCTGCAGCCTCCGACGGCTGAAGTGCCTTGCCTGGTGTTTTCTGTCCCTTCCTCACCTTGACAGATGGTGGTGTCAACTTGGGTCTGGCAGCTGGAGTCTTTGAGATGGGTGGTTGGTGCTCCTTCCCCTTGGTGCATGCTGTCCCCCTCTTCACCTTGGCAGGTGGCTGAATGGTTTTGTCCTTGGCAGGGGTTGGTGGCACACTGTCTGGGCTGACGGGTGCCTCCTTTGAGCCTCTGTTAGCTGCAGGAACCACAGCGGACGTCGACTTGGTGGCTGAGGTGCTGGGCTGGATTCTGGACACCCTGGCCCGAGGGGAAGAACGGGGGGGAGGGAAGAGGTCAATATTCGCCAGGAAAAGCTTCTTAGAGACACTGAGGTGGGAAGAGGGAGAGGGTTTAGGAGTGAAGTAAGAGGGAGTGGTTGTAGGAGGTGTCTGTCTGCTGGGTTTGGGTGCAGATGCATGGGCTGGATGCTGTTTGAGGCGGATGGCTGTTGGGTGGGTGGTTGTTTGCGTTTGTGCACTTTGGGAGGAGGGGTCACAGACACACTGGGAGAGGACACAGGGGACGTGTGTATGGATGTGGAGGTGGTGACTACCCGTGAGGGGTGTGCTGTGATAGGCGTGCTGGTGATAGAGGTAGTGGATGAGGATATAGTGCATGTAGGTGTGAGTGGAGTTGCTACTGGGAGGGAGGTGGATGACAAGGAGGAGGGGGACACAGTGGACGCAGTGGATGTTGATGTGTCTGCATGTGGATGGTGCTTGTGTGAGTGCCTGTGAGATGATGTGTGGTGCTTGTGTTTGCCTGAGCCACTTTTGTGTGTTGATTTGGGTGAATGCTGGTCTGAAGGTGTGCTTGGGATAGGATGGGGATGAGGGGATTGGGACTGGGTAGAGGAAATTGGAGGGGGGAGGCTAGAGACAGAGACAAGTGCTGCCATCAGGGAGGAGGCCAGAGCCTGAAATGCTCTCTGTTGGGCCGCCACGCCAGAGTGAATGCCCTCCAGGTATGCATTTGTTTGTTGCAAATGCCTCTCGACATCCTGGATGGCATTCAAATGGTTTACTGCCCAACAGCGAGGGATCTCAGGAGGTCAATAACCTCCTCACTGAGGGCAGCAGGGCTGACTGGGGCAGGGCCTGAGGTGCCTGGGGCTAAGGAGATGCCCACTGTCCTGGGTGGGCGGGCATAGGAAATACACTGAGGGGCTGCTGGGAGGGCCTTGCTGTTAGGGGGGGTGGCGGCTGTACCTGTTGCTGGGGTGGGAACAGACGTGCCCGCCACCGCCAGGGAGCTTCCATTGGAGGAGGAGTCGCTGTCTGTGGTCTCCTCTCCTGTCCTCGTTGTGGTGCTCCCCTTGCCCTCCGTCCCACTGGTGCCCTCACCGTCGGTGGATTCGTCCTCCAGGCCCATGTGGGATGCAGCTCCCTCCATTGCCGTGCCTCTGCTCCTCCACCAGATGATGCTAATGCAAACAAGGACAGCGTGACAAAACAAAAAGGGGAGAGAGAGACAGAGGATACACTTGGTCAATGCCAGCAACAACACCACCGTTGCCGTACACAGCTCACAGGGAACAGCCCTATGCACTAGGCCATGCACTACCAGTTACTAAGTTAGTCACCAGCCCATGGGGTACAATGCCTACCGCATTAGCAGCACACCTGAAACCCACATGACCCTGTCCAGTAGTAGATGCCCACTAACACCATTAGGGTAGGAATGCTGCATAGCCAGCCCAACAAGGGACCTACCCTGCCATCTTCGCCCTGGCCTACGGGCACCCACAGCCCACATCCCCAACCCAGATAACCCTTAACACGTACAAAGTCAGGATTCATTATCTGTACTCACCCCCTTGTGGCTGCTGTGATACCTTCAAGCGCCCATCCAACTCTGGATAGGCCACTGCCAGGATGAGGAACAGAAGGATGCGACAGGCACCCCTTCCTCATTGGGAGGCCAGCCCCAGCTGGGCCTCCGCTGTCTTCTTTATCCAGCAGCGCAGGTCCTCCCACTGTTTGCGGCAGTGGGTGCTCCGCCTGTCAAAGACCCCCAGGGTCCGCACCTCCTTGGAGATGGCGGGCGCTGACCTGCATAGAAAAGGCAGCAGAAAACGGAATTAGTCAACTGTCCGGACCATCACACTTATGGCCCACCAGATCCCTCCCATCCCCTGACGCACATACATTAACCACCATACATGCAGCACTCTGGCCAGGACGCCTCTGCCCCCCCACATGTGGCTTACACACACTGCAATCTATCCATTCATGGCCCACGCAACATGCTTACAGTGTACTCACCTGTTTGTCTGGAGGACTGTAGAGTAACGTGTACTGGGGTAGGACCCCATCCACCAGTTTCTCCAACTCCTCCAACTCCTCCACAGTGAAGGCAGGGGCCCTTTCCCCAGAAACATGAGCAATTAGTGGCAGGTGAATGAACAGAAAGAAAATACCATCACCACCGGCGTACATCGCCATTGGCTCCTGGAACCCATAGGGCCCAATGATAACCAATGTGAAGTTGCACAGCGGTCTATGACCGGCTACCGCAATGACGCACAACGCCAGTGGAATTCCCTTATTTCCACTTGTACCTCCTCACAGGTCAGGCAGCCGCCATTTCTGGGGGGCACAAGGCATGGCACCTAACTGCGTCACAGCAGACATTGGCACAGCAACTGATTTTCTGATTCACATACTGGTTCTGTAAAAGAAAAAATGCATCATTAGTGCAATAGATGTATGAATTTGACCCTCTGATCACCATTTTCTTCCATAGGCTTCAACCATTGAGGCTGAATATGAGATGGCGACATCCTCCGGTGTACAGACCTCTGGTGGACCTTGCGACAATGGAGGACAGACACATTATCATAACATACAGACTTGATCGGGCTACAATCCAAGAACTGTGTTCCCAATTGGAGCCAGGCCAGATGTCAGCTATCCGCCAGCGCACAGGTATCCCCCCTCTAGTGCAGGTCCTGTCAGTGCTCCATTTCCTGGCAAGTGGTTCCTTCCAAACTACAGTGGTCATGGCATCAGGGATGTCTCAGCCAATGTTCCCAACATGTTGAACAGAGTGTTGTCAGCCCTGCTGAAACACATGCACAGCTACATCGTATTCCCTGAGGTGGAGGATTTGGCCTCAGTGAAAGCTGACTTTTATGCCCTGGGACATATCCCCAACATCATTGGTGCCATTGATGGTACACATGTGGCATTTGTCCCCTTGCAGAGAAATTAACAAGTTTTCAGGAATAGAAAAAGCTATCACTCTATGAATGTGCAGATGGTGTGTTTGGCGGACCAGTACATCTCCCATGTGAATGCCAAGTATCCTGGCTCTGTGCATGACGCCTTTATCTTGAGGAATAGCAGCATCCCATATGTGATGGGCCAACTCCTGAGGCACCGGGTGTGGCTAATAGGTGAGCCCAAGGTCCCCACCCAGTATAAGTAGGTGTCTGGGATTGGGTTGTCCCTAACGGTTGGTGTGAGTCTAACAGTTGTCACTCAATATTTGCAGGTGACTCTGGTTACCTCAACCTCTCATGGCTATTGACCCCAGTGAGGAATGCCAGGACAAGGGCAGAGGAACGTTACAATGAGCCACACAGGAGTACAAGGAGGATTATTGAAAGGACCTTCGGCCTCCTGAAGGCTAGGTTGCGGTGCCTCCATGTGACAGGTGGGTCCCTGTACTACTCACCCAAGAAGGTGTGCCAGATCATCGTTGCATTTTGCATGTTGCACAACCTGGCCTTGAGACGACAGGTTCCTTTTCTGCAGGAGGATGTGCTTGGAGATGGACTTGTGGCAGCGGTGGAGCCTGTGGACAGTGAGGAAGAGGAGGCAGAGGAAGAAGATGTTGACAACAGAAGTAACATAATACAGCAGTACGTCCAGTGACACACAGGTAACACACTGTAACTTCACTTTACTTTTCAATTTTCTGTTTGACATTGTACATGGCAGCCTGATTTCTCTATGTCTATGGCCACTTACTGTACCCTTTGGCATCTCTATTTTGAGATCTATGTGTCCCACTCTGGCTCCAGGTATGTGTACTGCTGCCCACTGAAGGTCTTTCCATTGTACATTTCACTGTGCATGTGACTTACAATGCTTTGATAATGTTGTACTAATACATATTTGACTCATTTGACAGACTCAAGATTTATATATGTTCCAAGGGTGTTTATTTAGATGCTCATACGTAGAGGGGGATGTGCAATGGGCTGGTGTGATGGTGGAGGAAGAACCAGTTAGAGTCCAGTCTCTTGGTATCACAGGTGCATTGTCCACTGGGGCATAGAAAGGGGAGTAATGGCAGTTCAAGGTGGACAGGGTGACAGAGAGGGACAGAAGGGTGACAATCAGGAGAGTCTTATTTCCTGGCGGGGGTCTTGGCAATGTTCTCTGGCTTCTGCCTGGATCGCATGGACCGTTTGCGGGGTGGTTCTCCTTCTGCAGGGGTGGGGTGCTGGTGGCCTGTTGTTCCTGTGGCGGGCCTCTTGTCCACTAGTGCCGGTGGAGGACTGTTCTTCGGTGTGGCTAGTGTCAGGGGCCTGTTGTTGTGCCACTGCCTCCCTCATGGTGTTGGCCATGTCAGCCACCACCCCTGCAATGGTGACCAGGATAGTGTAGATGTGTTTGAGGTCCTCCCTGTTCCCCAGGTACTGTCCCTCCTGCAGCCACTGGGTCTCCTGCAACTTGGCCAGTATCTGGCCCATGGGCTCCTGGGAATGGTGGTATGTTTCCAGAATGTTGGTGAGTGCTTCCTGGAGAGTGGGTTCCCTGGGCCTGTCCTCCCCCTGTTGCACAGCAGTCCTCCCAGCTTCCCTGTTGTCCTGTGCCTCTATCCTCTGAACCGTGTGCCCACTGCCACTGACCCCAGGTCCCTGATCATCCTGAGTTTGTGGGCTTGCCTGGGGTCCCTGTAGTGGTGGACACACTGCTGATTGACGTGTCCTGGGGACAGTGGCATGCACCCACTAGGTGGGTGCTGTGTCCTGAGGGGGGAGGCTCTAGTGGATTGGGGCTGTGGCAGGGTAACCAACTGTCCAGAGGTCCCTGATGGGTCAGGTTGGTCATCGTGATCCAGGTGTGCTGTCGTCACTGTGGGCTTCTTCTGGGAGGGGACTGGAAGTAGCTGGCACCTCCTCTCCAGTGACGTTGAGTAGAGGTCTTGTGAGGATGCAAATGCAGTGTTATTTTATCTGTGTGTGCCATCTTGTGCCTGGGTGTGTTTCCCTTTATGATTGTGATTTCCCTGTCAGCTTTGCCTTGTGTGCTTGGTGATTTTGTGGGCTGGGTGATTCTCTCTGCTGGGCATGCTGTGGAGATGGGTGTCTCTAATGGGGGTCCATGGATTGTTGTGGCATGCAGGGCTTGGTATTGGGATGGGTGGGTTGTGATAGTGGGGTATGTGTGAGTTGGTGGAGTGATGGGAGTGAGGTTGAGGGTGGGGGTATGTGATGGCATTCAGGTTGGGGAGTGATAGTGGTAAAGGTTTGAATTACCAGAGTCCAGTCCTCCTGCTACTCCTGTGAGGCCCTCAGGATGCATTATTGCCAAGACTTGCTCCTCCCATGTTGTAAGTTGTGGGAGAGGTGGTGGGGGTCCACTGCCAATCCTCTGTATGGCTACCTGGTGTCTTGCAACCACAGAACGTACCTTCCCCCGAAGGTCGTTCCACCTCTTCCTGATGTCTTTCCTTGTTCTGGGGTGCTGTCCCACGGCGTTGACCCTGTCCATGATTCTCCACCATAGCTCCATCTTCCTAGCAGTGGACGTCTGCTGCACCTGTGATCCGAATAGCTGTGGCTCTACCCGGATGATTTCCTCCACCATGACCCTTAGCTCCTCCTCTGAAAACCTGGGGTGTCTTTGAGGTGCCATCGATGTGGTGTGAGTGATATGTGTGAGGATGTGTGGGGAGATGTGTGGGGTGACGTGTTGTGAGGTACGTGGATGGTGTATGGATGATAATGTTTTGTGGCTTTGATTGAGTGGGTGTTCCTGGCTTGTCTTTCTCTGCTTGCTATCTTTTTTTTCGCTGTAAGGGGTTGTGGGTAATGTGGTGTGTGTTTTATATTGGATTGGGTGTGTGGGTGTGGTGTGTGTATATGTGTCAGGTGTGTGTATTTTGAATTGTCCAGTGTGTGTAGTTTTGTTAGTGTGAGTGTATTTTGAGCGCTCCGGTGTGTACTGCCAATGGTTTACCGCGGTTGAAAGGTGTAACGGTGTGGGTTTTGCTATCGCCAGTTTATCACTGACCTTTGGTCTGGCGGACTTGTGTGTGTGTCTGTATAGTGGCGGATTTCTTAGTGTGGGTCATAATACCCGTTGCGGAATACCACCGCGGTCACTGTATGTTGGCAGCCGTCAGCACGGCGGTAGGCGGCATTTACCGCCGGGGTTGTAATGAGGGCCTAAGTCTTTTTGGCCCTGAGACTTCAGAAAACAAGAAGGCAAGCTCAATCCAAGCCCTTTGGACAGCACCTCTCAGCAAAGTCAAAGGGCAGCAGGGCAGCAGGGCAACAGCTAGGGCAGCAGTCCATCACAGCAAAGCAGTCCAGCTGAGTCTTTTGGGCAGCCAGGCAGTTCCTCTTGACAGGTTGCAGGTTCAGATCCAGAAGTGTCAGATTTGGTGGGGTCAGTTCACCAGTTTATATACCCAAACATGCCTTTGAAGTGGGAGAGACTTCAAAGAGTGGTTCTGAGGCACAGATGTAGAGAAATGCTCACTTTCTAAAAGTGGCATTTCTAAAATAGTAATATAAAATCCAACCTTACAAACAAGCAGGATTTTCTATTACCATTCTAGCCATACTACATATGACCTGATTGCCCCTTTCTGATAAGAATCTACCACTCAAACAGTATATGAGGGTAGCGCTAATGCTATCCTATGAAAAGAGCAGGCTTCACAGTTGTGAAAAACAAATTTACATGTCAGGTCTAACAACCACCCCCTGAAGTGGAATGAGTCTGCATTTGTTATTCCATATGTCCACACATTGACAAGACACTTTCTGTACCTACAATGGAAGCTCCTTGATTGTTACTCATGTGTAATGTTGATGTTTGTACTGTGGCAGTTGCCTGTAGGGACTGTATGCAGTAAGTCATTCTCATTAATGTGCTGGTCCATTCACGCCATTGCTAAGCAGGAGTCATTTCAATGGGGGTTGTGCATCAAAAAATGGCGCAAGTCCGGTTAGAGCCATGATTTTTTACTCTAACCTGACTTGCACCATTTTTTGAAGCACAACCTCCACTTTCCCTATGCCAGCGCTGCCTGGTTAGAGTAATTTTTTTTTACTCTGACCAGCCCGCAGCACCAGCTAATGTCAATCCATAAATAAGGCGCCCGTCTGGTGCATTGGAATGGCATTAGCCGGCGTTAAATGTTTTGACGCAAACCAGAGACTTGCAATCATGTTGAAATCACATTTATGTTGGTACAAGCATTCACCCACAGACATCTGGGTTTGCATAACCATAATAGAGACAATGATGTGGCTTCCATTGGGCATCATGTTGAGGGCCTTCAACAACTACTTTCAAATCTCTGGGCCTCCCCAACATCCAGGTGACTAACAGTGTCTACAGATTCACTCAGAGAATGTCAATGTAAGGGGTGCCAGACATTAGTGGTGATTTCCCTGGGGCTTTCTGTTTCATTGTGCTGTGGAGTTTCGAAGCATCTCTCCCTGACATATTGCACATGATGTCTACAGAGTCCATTTCCATGCCAAATGTGTCGCATATCTGAGCAATATTAGTACTACCTCCATGATTTCACTGGGACAAATATCACTTGGTTAAGTGTGAATTGTGGAACTGCTTCCAGTGTGACATGAGTATTTCCATGTCACCTTCTGCAGGCACTTTTGTCAGCACCTTATTGTTCGGTTATTATGTATGTGACAACTAGATGTGTACACAACCTTGTGTGGGATCTGTGGGAATGCACATACACATCAATCACTACTTCCCCAGTGTGAGAAACTGGGGCCGATTGCAAGGGCCCCATAACTTTTTGCCCCCATTTTCCACTTTATGCTGGTGTTTTCCTGACTCTGATGGTGCCCTGGGTACTGCTAACCAGTCCCAGGGCCTGTGCTCTGTGTAAAATGGATATGCAAATTAGGCTAATTATAATTGGCTAAGTTAACCTACCTATAAGTCCCTAGTATATGGTAGGGCATGTAGGTTTAGGGACCACAGCATAGGTGGTGCACACCTAGGTGCATTGCTGAGGTGCCCAGTGTCATTTTTAAAGCAAGCCTGCCTTGCTGGCTGCTTTTAAATTAAAGTTATATGCAAATTCGACTTTGGAATTAAAGGTACTTCCAAAGTCTTAAACTACCTTATTTTTACATATAAGTCACCCCTAAGGTGTGCCCTATGTGCCCCTAGGGCTGGGTGCCATGTAACTATAAGCAGGGACTTTATAAAAATAGATTTATAAGCCCTGGTGAGGTAAAAACAGCCAAATTCGTTTTTCCCTCATTGAAGTAAATGGCCTTCATAGGCTAGAATGGGCAGACTTTATTTTAAATTTTAAAGTCTCCTTAAATGTTACATACCAAGAATTTGGTATCGAATTGATTGTTATAATAAATCCCACAACTTCCAGTTGTTGGATTTAATATAACTAGTGCAGGTAAAAAGTTTAGACTTTACCTAAAAAGTTGCCAATTTCAGCTCTGCATTGTTTTTGCTCCTGTGCTCTGATTGGCCAGCCTGCAGCAGCTTCTGCCAGGCTACTTTAATGAGGTGTGAAGTGACCTGACTTCACACAAAGGAATGTGCTTGGGGGAGAGAATCTCCCCTCAGCAGATGGGGAAGCAGGAAGGGGGAGGGCTGCCAAACTGGTCTTCAAAGGCAGAGAAGGACATCTGGAGCACCCAGCAACACCCCCACATCCTGCAACCCCAGACAGCTAGGTGCCCCCTTGATTAGATTAGGAGAGGGCAGGAGAGGGGTGTGTTTATGATTTTTAGCCACACCAGTGGGTGGGCTCAGCCAGATCTCTCCTCCAAAAATCAGATTCATCCATTTTGGATTTTTAGAGACTGTTGCCTTCTGGGATGGATTTTTGCCACACTTCCCAGGAAGTGGTCATCACAGGGGGACGACCCTGTCCCTGATTGGAGGACCAGGGTCCCCCTGCTTTTCACCCAGGAGCAAGGATAAAACTGGCAGACCTGCACCCACGCCTCAGATCCCCACCAAATTTCAAGAAGAAAGAACTACAAGGAGAAGAAGGACTGCCCTGCTGGACCCCTGGCCTGCACCTGGACCCTGCACTCAGAAAGACTGCACCAGCTGCACACTTGGGCTTCACCACAAGAAGGACTTTGCCTGGCTTCCACTGGTTCAAGGAGGGACTCCCTGTTTGCTACAGGTGAAAAATTGCTAACCAGAGTCCCCTGCACCAACTCCTGAAAAAGTGACCAGCTGACCACTGCCCAGTGGCCAAAAAGGAGTTTGCGCCAGGTGCACTCTGGGAGTTGAAGTCCGCACTTCCCAAGGACCATCACAGAACTTCTGGACCCTTGGGGTGAGCTGTGGACCCCAAAAGAACCTTAAAAGAACATCTGGGTGAAGCCCCAGAAGTTTGGAAAAGATTGGAGAAATTTTAGAAAAAAGCTCCATAAAGTGACCGACTCGACGCGTAAATTCTAGCCGGCTTGCCTCAACCGCGACCCGGCCTGACTTCGTGGTTCGTCCCGGTCAAGAAAAACATCCGAAAAAAAGACTAAGTCCGAACGTAAAAAGTTGACCGGGACCTTCCAGCCATCGTATCCGAGAAGGGCTCCACGGACGTCGGATCAAGATCCAGGTTTACCCCGGTCGAAGGATTTTCATCTCGAAAAAACGACTAAGTCCGAAGGTAGAAATCACCACCGAGGAAACCGACTTCGCGTATCCGGACAAGGGCTCCAGGAGGTCGGATCCAACTGGCAGGTTCGTCCCGGTGAAGAAAAACTTCAAAATAAAGACTAAGTCAGAAGGTAACTTTTTAACCGAGGCTTCCCGCGACCTGTATCCGAGCAGGGCTCCATCGCGGTCGGCCTGAAAGTTTGACTTTGTCCCGGTCCTGGTGCAACCAGATGACCCGATTGGCGCTTTTTGTTTCTATGCGCTAGAAAATAATAATACTTTAAAAATTCATATCTCCGGTTCCCCTGAACCGATTTTAATCGTTTTTGTGTCATTTTAAAGATAAAAATATAAGCTATTTTTATAAATTGGTTTTGGATTTTTAAACTGTTTCCTGTGTTTTATTTAATTACTGTTTTGTGATATTTGAATGCTTTACACTTTGTCTCCTAAGTTAAGCCTTGACGCTCGATGCCAAGCTACCAAGGGTAGAGCTGGGATTAATTTACTGAGACCTAACTGTACTTTTGTGGAGGTTTGTGGCTTGTTGCTAGGTGTAGGTACCTACCTGCCCTACCAATAACCCATTTTCCAACATAATTGGAAGCAGCGACGGGATCCTGTACTTGTGTTCAATATCACGTTACAGTTTTAGATAAAACAAATTAAAAATCCTTTAAATTGTCCTAGTGCAAAAATTGTTTTTAATTTTTAATTTAAATTTTTCTTAATTAATTTGGATTAATTTCAATTATTGAATTTTTGTAATTTTTCTAAATTCTTGTTACCAATTTTTGCAAAAAGTTTTTGTTGACACAAAACTAGGGAACCATGGAGCTTGATCTGGCTAGCCTACCCACACTGACAGTAGTCCAGCTTAGGGGGTTGTGTATTGAGAGGGGGTTGCCTGCAACCCCTGATCTCAGGAAGCAAATCCTGATTAAATCCCTGACAGCATGGGCTGAGGCCCAAGAGGTAGAGACAGAGGAAGCTCCAGAGGAGGAAGAAAAAGAGGAAGATGCTAACTCTAACCACTCAGGGGAGGGAAGGCATCAGACCCCAAGTGAGGAAGAGGAGGAACGGTCCTCACTGGACACAGTCACTAGGGGCAGACCCAAAGCTAGTGGTAGGAAGAGGGTCCTTTCAGGAGGAGAGAACCCATCCATCAGGGAGAGAGAGCTGGAAGCCCAGCTAGCCTACATAGCTTTGGAAGCAGAGAAGCTGGCCCTAGAAAAGAAAAAGTGGGCATACCAAGAAAAAAGAGATGGAAGCAGCGATAAAGAAGCTGAGGTGTCCATGGGTGGGGGAGTTTGCCCCAGATTACCCAAGGGGGTGGTCCCTGCTTATGTAGAGGGGGATGACATAGATAAGTGGCTGGAGGCCTTTGAGAGGGCACTCCAAATGAGAAGGGTTAGGCCTCAATACTGGGGTTCCCTTTTGTGGGAGTTGGTCCCCAACTCAGGGAGGGATAGGCTTCTGACCTTAAGGGGGGAGGAGGCAGATTCATACCCTAGTATGAAAAGGTGCTTAGCCAAGAAGTTTGGTCTGACCCCAGAGCAATATAGAATGAAGTTCAGGGACACCCAGAAGGTCAGTACCCAGTCTTGGGTTGACTTTGTGGACACCTCAGTAAAGGCACTAGAGGGCTGGATTATTGGCAACAAAGTAAATACTTATGAGGGGTTATACAATCTGATCATGAGAGAGCACATCTTGACCAATTGTATCCAAGAAAGGTTACGCCAGCATCTAGTGGACTCTAAGCTGACCAACCCTAGAGAGCTAGGGGAGGCAGCTGATGAGTGGTTGAGAACCAGGGTGGTTGTCAAGTCCCAGGGGGGAGACTCCAAGAAGGGGGGGACAGGTCCCCAAAAACCTAAGGAGGGAGGTGGTAAGCCCACCACAGAGACTCCCTCTGTACCCCAGAACCCTAAGAAGGAGGAGAGTAAATCCCACTCCCACTCTGACATGCAGAGACAGGGAGACCCCGGGTTAAAAAAGCTCTTGGACAGTAGGGCTTGCATTGACTGTCAGCAGACAGGTCACTTCAGAGGAGATGCAGCCTGTCCAAAGAAGGTGGTTAGCACTGGGCTGTCCAGTGTAGCCATAGAGGAGGATTCCTCAGATGATGAAGTCCTCCTAGCATTGTGCTGGGAGACAGGACCAGATGGTAAGCTGGTGATCCCTGAGGGTGGGAGTAGGCACTTCCACCACATTCAAGTGAATGGGATCCCTACCACTGGCCTGAGAGACACCGGTGCCAGTCACACTATAGTGAGTGACCGGTTAGTGACCCCAGACATGTATGTCCCAGGAAAGACAAAGAAAGTCAGGATAGCCACAGGGGAGGTCACCTCCAAACCTGTAGCCATAGTGCCCCTAGAGAGGGAGGGTATCCTTGACTGGATTAGGGTGGTAGTCAGTGCTGACCTTCCCCTAGATTGTATCCTGGGCAATGACCTCCCAGAGGTGAGTCTGGTCACAGACGGGGTGGTCGCCCAGGGCGCCCCCCCTACCCAAAGTCCTGGGGAGTCAGTCCCTACAGTTAGGAGACAGGGGTCCCCAAGAAAAGGAAAGAAGAAAAGGAAGGGTAGGCCACTCTTAAAGAGAGTTCCAAGGAGCCAAAGGCCTTCTGCCCCAGTAGGGGGGGAGCCCAGAGTTGGCACTGGTGAGGCCTCACCTGACCCCAAGGAAGTCCTGAGTAGTCAGGCAGCTGTCCAGATGCAAGGTGTTGCCCCTGCACTGACAGAAGGGAGAGTGGAAGGAGGGTGTCTGCCACAGGAGGTGGTAGCCCCCCTCTCTAGACAGCAAGAGGGGTACCAGGACCCCAAAGATGCCCCTAAAGCAGCTCAGCCACCTGTCAGTGGAGAGCTTAGGGTGTGGTTCTGGGTACTGACAGCTGTCAGTAGCCTCTGCTGGGTGCTAGCCTTCCTGGCAGCACTGTACTTGGCCTGGGAGGCAGACCCCAGGGCCAATAGCAAAGTAGGCCCCCTGACCCTGTTGGTCATGGTGGGGTTGCTCAAGTGTTGGGTGACCTCTTTGGGTAAGCTAGGTGTTGCCCTAGCAAAGTTTGGAGTAGGGGAGGTGGGCACCTCACTACCCAAGTTGGCAGAGAGAGAGGAGGAAGACCCCCCTAGAGGGAAGTTTCAGTTTGACTTGGGTCCTTTTACTGTTGGGATGGCTTCACTACCCAGAGGGAGTGACCCTGACAGGAGGATATAAGGCAGAGTAGGCCCTGCAAAGGGACAGCCAGTTTTCTTCACTGTCTTCCTCGCCTAACAAGCCAGGAAGACTCTCCCAGGGTTGGGCTGAGTCTCCTGGGCGTGTGGGCTGGGGGGGGGTTGTGTGAGAAACTGGGGCTGATTGCAAGGGCCCCATAACTTTTTGCCCCCATTTTCCACTTTATGCTGGTGTTTTCCTGACTCTGATGGTGCCCTGGGTACTGCTAACCAGTCCCAGGGCCTGTGCTCTGTGTAAAATGGATATGCAAATTAGGCTAATTATAATTGGCTAAGTTAACCTACCTATAAGTCCCTAGTATATGGTAGGGCATGTAGGTTTAGGGACCACAGCATAGGTGGTGCACACCTAGGTGCATTGCTGAGGTGCCCAGTGTCATTTTTAAAGCAAGCCTGCCTTGCTGGCTGCTTTTAAATTAAAGTTATATGCAAATTCGACTTTGGAATTAAAGGTACTTCCAAAGTCTTAAACTACCTTATTTTTACATATAAGTCACCCCTAAGGTGTGCCCTATGTGCCCCTAGGGCTGGGTGCCATGTAACTATAAGCAGGGACTTTATAAAAATAGATTTATAAGCCCTGGTGAGGTAAAAACAGCCAAATTCGTTTTTCCCTCATTGAAGTAAATGGCCTTCATAGGCTAGAATGGGCAGACTTTATTTTAAATTTTAAAGTCTCCTTAAATGTTACATACCAAGAATTTGGTATCAAATTGATTGTTATAATAAATCCCACAACTTCCAGTTGTTGGATTTAATATAACTAGTGCAGGTAAAAAGTTTAGACTTTACCTAAAAAGTTGCCAATTTCAGCTCTGCATTGTTTTTGCTCCTGTGCTCTGATTGGCCAGCCTGCAGCAGCTTCTGCCAGGCTACTTTAATGAGGTGTGAAGTGACCTGACTTCACACAAAGGAATGTGCTTGGGGGAGAGAATCTCCCCTCAGCAGATGGGGAAGCAGGAAGGGGGAGGGCTGCCAAACTGGTCTTCAAAGGCAGAGAAGGACATCTGGAGCACCCAGCAACACCCCCACATCCTGCAACCCCAGACAGCTAGGTGCCCCCTTGATTAGATTAGGAGAGGGCAGGAGAGGGGTGTGTTTATGATTTTTAGCCACACCAGTGGGTGGGCTCAGCCAGATCTCTCCTCCAAAAATCAGATTCATCCATTTTGGATTTTTAGAGACTGTTGCCTTCTGGGATGGATTTTTGCCACACTTCCCAGGAAGTGGTCATCACAGGGGGACGACCCTGTCCCTGATTGGAGGACCAGGGCCCCCCTGCTTTTCACCCAGGAGCAAGGATAAAACTGGCAGACCTGCACCCACGCCTCAGATCCCCACCAAATTTCAAGAAGAAAGAACTACAAGGAGAAGAAGGACTGCCCTGCTGGACCCCTGGCCTGCACCTGGACCCTGCACTCAGAAAGACTGCACCAGCTGCACACTTGGGCTTCACCACAAGAAGGACTTTGCCTGGCTTCCACTGGTTCAAGGAGGGACTCCCTGTTTGCTACAGGTGAAAAATTGCTAACCAGAGTCCCCTGCACCAACTCCTGAAAAAGTGACCAGCTGACCACTGCCCAGTGGCCAAAAAGGAGTTTGCGCCAGGTGCACTCTGGGAGTTGAAGTCCGCACTTCCCAAGGACCATCACAGAACTTCTGGACCCTTGGGGTGAGCTGTGGACCCCAAAAGAACCTTAAAAGAACATCTGGGTGAAGCCCCAGAAGTTTGGAAAAGATTGGAGAAATTTTAGAAAAAAGCTCCATAAAGTGACCGACTCGACGCGTAAATTCTAGCCGGCTTGCCTCAACCGCGACCCGGCCTGACTTCGTGGTTCGTCCCGGTCAAGAAAAACATCCGAAAAAAAGACTAAGTCCGAACGTAAAAAGTTGACCGGGACCTTCCAGCCATCGTATCCGAGAAGGGCTCCACGGACGTCGGATCAAGATCCAGGTTTACCCCGGTCGAAGGATTTTCATCTCGAAAAAACGACTAAGTCCGAAGGTAGAAATCACCACCGAGGAAACCGACTTCGCGTATCCGGACAAGGGCTCCAGGAGGTCGGATCCAACTGGCAGGTTCGTCCCGGTGAAGAAAAACTTCAAAATAAAGACTAAGTCAGAAGGTAACTTTTTAACCGAGGCTTCCCGCGACCTGTATCCGAGCAGGGCTCCATCGCGGTCGGCCTGAAAGTTTGACTTTGTCCCGGTCCTGGTGCAACCAGATGACCCGATTGGCGCTTTTTGTTTCTATGCGCTAGAAAATAATAATACTTTAAAAATTCATATCTCCGGTTCCCCTGAACCGATTTTAATCGTTTTTGTGTCATTTTAAAGATAAAAATATAAGCTATTTTTATAAATTGGTTTTGGATTTTTAAACTGTTTCCTGTGTTTTATTTAATTACTGTTTTGTGATATTTGAATGCTTTACACTTTGTCTCCTAAGTTAAGCCTTGACGCTCGATGCCAAGCTACCAAGGGTAGAGCTGGGATTAATTTACTGAGACCTAACTGTACTTTTGTGGAGGTTTGTGGCTTGTTGCTAGGTGTAGGTACCTACCTGCCCTACCAATAACCCATTTTCTAACACCCAGACACCCAACTCCCCCACCATAACACAGACAACATCAAGCATACCCACAAGCACTACCACAATAATCAGTGACACACCTACCTCACCCAGCATACCTGCAGACACCCCCCCAACAGACACACAGACATTCACCACAACCCCCTTAACCACAGATACTATGCCAACAGACACATAGACCTCCACCACTACCAACATACCCGCAAATACCACCCCAAAAGACACACACATGTCCCCCACTCCCACATCACCTAGCACCTCCACAACCTAGCCCCCAAGACATGCAAACACCAACACTCACATACACAACAGCCACCACCCAAACACAAGCACACCTCCCACACCCAAGACATACACACCGACACAGCAGACAACCATTCTCTTGACCTCTAAAACTACCCCTCCTTATGATGACTGTCCTTGTGTTCCTAAGTCTGATTTTTTGTTTGTGGTTGCTCTTTCTCCTGTTCCCTCCACCCCGTCCCAAACCCACCTCCCAACCCATCCCTTCCACCTTCAAGTCCTCCCGTGTCACATCTGCCCCCCTGCAAGCACCTATACCACCCAAGAAAAAGCCCACCCCTCCTAAGAAGTAGTCCACTCAAACCCAAACCGACCCATCCCAATTCCGACCCTCCTCCAAAGATGATACCTGAGGTGCCTGACTGCCCAAAGGATGCCCCTTCTTTGGAGTTTCCCTGGCAGTTAGGAGTCAAGTGATGTGTCTGGACAATTTGAAATGGACTGGTCAATGGCCTTGGACTTTTCAAGTTTGGATATTAATAAACCCAAACAGTTGTTTTTGGATACACATTTGTCCTGCAATTCCTTTTCTACCTTTATTTTGTTCCTGAGTAATGTGGGTTGTATGCCTACAGTTGTGTGTGTTTCAGCCTGCTTGCTGATCAATTTGCTGTTGTCTGTGGTATCTGACTTTGTGGGCAGTGTTGATGACCCTTAAGGCAATGGTATATGTTGACTGTATGGATTTGTGGGTGTAAATGCAATGGTGGTGTCATAGCATTGTGTACTCTTTGGTATGGTAAGTACTTCAACTTGTGTTGTCCAATGTGAGCCTGTATGGTATATAGGCTTGTCCCCCTGATATGAATGATATATTCATCTAATGTGTGGAAGCTTGAGTTGTGTTTGTGCTAACATTGAGTGTGTTAAATTGTGCTACCTTTGTTTGCATTTGACTGTTCATGTGTCCATTCAGCGGCGTTTACCTTGCAGCTACTTCATGTAGATGTATGTCTCAGGCAGTTGGAGTTGTATGTGCATTGTTGACTTGCATTTCCACATTATATAGATAGGCATGTCATTTGGCTCCAGTATTGTTTGCCCCTGAGATAAATGTAAGGCCAGTCCTTGTGCAAATGTTGCTTTAGGGGGATATGCTAAGTGGGTGTCCAAGATGGCGACTGCGTCGGACGCTTTTTAGCGAGCTCCGCACAGGGCCCAGTCATTATCCTGCATTTAGCCATTACAGAGGCCCTACAGATAGTGCGCGGACCAGCTGAACTCGATCCGTACATGCAGAGACCTGGATGGTTGCAACGGCGCCACGTGTAGCATTACAGGGCTTGGAACACCCGACGCTATGCAGGCTGCAGGAGTGGCGAAAATGGTGCCTTGCTGCTGACGCGAGGACCGGCATTGTGTGCAAGGACCGCTAAAGAACCGCGTACAACCCTGCGGAAAACATTTTACCTGCCAGGAGCACACGGAGACATCCAGCGAGCGGGGACGTGCAGCATTAAGCTAAGCGGTGTCATGCTTAGCTGCAGGCTACCCCATATCATGGGACTATGAGGAACGGGTGTGACGCCGTGGAAGATGAGGAAACAGTGCCATCCTGAAAAACAGTAGGTCTGCTAATGCTGAGGGGGCAATAGAGCATATGACACTGTTGTTCTGATTGAGCACAACCTAGAAACTAGCTGAGACCCTAACTGGACATTAGTGAACTGATCCCCGAAATAACACTGGCATGCGCGGGATAGCGCCGGGCCTTCCAGCCAAGCTGATAAGAACAGAGGCTTAAAAGGCCACAGGGGTCCTGAAACTCTACTTTGTAACTCTTGCACGGTCCTTTGAAGTAGCACTAGCACAGGTGGGACCACGCCAATCCTGCTGGTCAGGCTAGCACTGGCTGCGAGAATACATATTGGGACTTTCTTATTCGCCTTACCTCCCTTATTTAGCCACGAGAGATGTTGCAATAATGCACACAAAACACAGGATTACACATTAATAATAATTCGCTGACCACATAGCGTTACGGCCCTTCGAGCTATATTGTGCCGCTCTGTGAGTGATTCGTTGTTCTGTGAGCCCAAGTGTTGCAGGGCCTACTCGCAACAGTACTGTTTGTGTGGCGCAATTACAGCACGCCATACGGTCATCTTACTGCTGAACCAACAACACGAGAGCGGGCTCGCTACCATAGATCCTTCCCTCGTTAAGTTATAGGGAAACCATGACCTACCAAGACAACAGGAGACACCATGCAAGCAGTTGATACTCACTCAACAGGCTCACCATCACAAGTTGATCAGTTCCGTCATTTTGAATCCTCGCTTATTAGTCACTCTGAGAAATAGGACATTTTTTACATGCAATACTAGACACTAAAACCTAACTGGAGGCTAAAATTTATTCGGTATCTTTGGAAGTGAACTTATTAATAGCAGATCATCGCAAGCTAGCAGATAGGGTTACCCAGACCGAATCATTCACGCAAACTATATTGTCAACCCTCCAGTCAATGCAAATGCAAATAAGGTCCATGCAAGAAGAATTATCTACACTACACCATAGAGCAGAAGATGCAGAAGGCCATTCACGGTGCAACAATATCCGTTTTATCGCCTTCCCTGAATGCTCAGAACTTCCCAGTGCCAAACTGTTCTTGGAAAAGTGGCTTCTGTCGACAGTGCTAAAAGATAAAACACCCCCATTGTTCTCTATAGAGAGGGCTCACCTCATAACAGGGCGCCCATCCAAACTGGGAGCTCCACCATCTCCTCTTATAGCCTCCTACTGAACTTTTGCGATCCTGACCTAATTCTTCAACTACCCCACAACAAAGGTCCATGGCACTTTGATGACGCAGTGATTTCAGCATACTCACTATGGAGGTGCAGCGCAAACGGGGGTCCTACCTGAAGGTTAAACAACAGCTCCGTGACCTGAAAATCAAATATGCTCTTCTTTTCCCAGCGAAACCTAAAATCATGGACCATGCAAAAACACACATTTTCTAGTCACCAGAGGATGTGCGGACTTGGCTGCATGCCAAAGGCCTAGCAGCAACACTTGGAGAGGAGAAAGAGACAGACACATGGGTGAAACCTAAACCACGACAGCGTCATAGGAAGCCACCCAGCTCCTGCCCAGATCAAAATCAAGCAGCAGCATAAACAGGACCTAACATTAGCAGCAGCGACACAACTTCAAAATAACTCTTTCACGGCTCTTCGCTCCAATCATATACAAACGTCGGGGTCCGACACTGGCGGCTCCGAGATCTCATCGACTGGCAGCAATAAGGATCCTCACATCACACCTGGATCAGTGGCCGAAATTATTTGAACCCAAGCAACCAATGGGTTTTGCATTGTGATCCAGTAGGTACCACCCCCTACGTCATCAACTGACGCGTCCTTTCTGCAAGCACTGACTCTTCTGGACTCCTCTTTCACAATACGTCACAGGCCCCACTGTGGGGCGACCAAATACCCGTGTTGACATCACCCCCACATGATGTATCTTTGGACACTTTGTTTATTAAGGTATCATGGTAAATGTTATTTTGTGCATGATTATGCACATTGGGCGGTAGACTATATAGCTACGGCCAGGGGGGAATTGTTACTGAAGATGGAGTGTTTTTTTATATACCTGCTTGCTTTACTATGCTTAACATTGTATTGTTATGTACGACATTGCTGTTATGTACATGGGACAGTAATAACGTGGATGAACATGAGTGGTGACCACTGTGAGTGCAGAGGGGGATCAAGCAGTAAGATAGAACTAGTAGATAAGAAGATATTATCTCTTACAAATTGTATTAGGAATGATGTCTAACACGCCCTCACTGCCCCACACTCCACAGTATAGGCCCTCATTCCAATCCTGGCGGTCTCTGACCGCCAGGGCGGAGGGCAGCAGAAGCACCGCCAACAGGCTGGCGGTGCTTCCAGGGCTATTCTGACTATGGCGGTAAAGCCGCGGTCAGAAAAGGGGAACCGGCGGTTTCCCGCTGGTTTTCCCCTGGCCCAGGGAATCCTCCATGGCGGCGCTGCTTGCAGCGCCGCCATGGGGATTCCGACCCCCTTCCCGCCAGCCTGTTTCTGGCGGTTTTCACCGCCAGAACCAGGATGGCGGGAACGGGTGTCGTGGGGCCCCTGCACTGCCCATGCCACTGGCATGGGCAGTGCAGGGGCCCCCTAACAGGGCCCCATGAAGATTTTCACTGTCTGCTTTGCAGACAGTGAAAATCGCGACGGGTGCCACTGCACCCGTCGCACCCCTGCAACTCCGCCGGCTCCATTCGGAGCCGGCTTCCTTGTTGCAGGGTCTTTCCCGCTGGGCCGGCGGGCGGCCTTTTGGCGGTCGCCCGCCGGCCCAGCGGGAAAGCCAGAATGGCATCTGCGGTCTCCTGACCGCGGAGCGGGCATTTGGCGGTGACCGCATGGCGGGCGGCGACTGCCGCCCGCCGCGGTCAGAATGACCGCCATAGATTCTTAACCTGGAATGTAAGGGGTATGGCATCCTATATCAAGCCCTATAAAATATATCTCAAACGCCATCAGGTACATATCGCAATGCTCCAGGAGACACATCTTACAAACTCAGAACTTGGTAGAATAAGGTCCAGATGGCGGGGACAAACATATGGTACTATCACATCTGCATATGCCAGGGGAGTTCTCATATGGGTGGCTCCTGGGATCCCCTTGGATCTTAAGACACAAAGGGGCTTATTCTGAGCCCGGCGGGCGGCGGCAGCCGCCCGCCTGGAGGGAGCCGCCAAATGACCGCACCGCGGTCAAAAGACCGCGGCGGCCATTCAGACATTTCCTCTGGGCCGGCAGGTGCTCTCCAAAAGAGCGCCCGCCGGCCCAGAGGAAATGCCCCTGCAACGAGGACGCCGGCTCAGAATTGAGCCTGCGTAGTTGCAGGGGTGCGACGGGTGCAGTTTGCACCCGTCGCGTATTTCAGTGTCTGCATTGCAGACACTGAAATACACAGTGGGGCCCCCAGGGGCCCTGCGGCACCCCCTACCGCCATCCTGTTCCTGGCGGGAGACCCGCCAGGAACAGGATGGCGGTAGGGGGTGTCAGAATCCCCATGGCGGCGGAGCGCGCTCCGCCGCCATGGAGGATTCCCCCGAGCAGCGGGAAGTCGGCGGGAGACCGCCGACTTTCCGCTTCTGACCGCGGCTGAACCGCCGCGGTCAGAATGCTCGTGGGAGCACCGCCAGCCTGTTGGCGGTGCTCCCGTGGTCGGTGGCCCTGGCGGCCACCGGCCGCCAGGGTCAGAATGACCCCCAAACTATAGACCCAGAAGGTCGGTATGTCATTTGAGAAGGTAGGCTAGGTGGCACCCACATTAATTTGGTGGCCATATATGTTCCTTATGTGAACCAAATACAATTCTTAGATTCTCTGATGCCGGCACTTTTTCAAGACCCACTAACTCCGGCAGTGTGGGGTGGAGACTTTAACTGCAACCTGGACCCCCGATTGGACCGCTCTCACCCCCACTATATATGGCAACCAGCAACCGCATTACCCACCACTTTCTAAGTTGGAGCACCACATATGGGTCTTGGGTCACCCGCAAGAACATGAATACTTGCTTTACTCCTATGTACATGACTTACACACTAGGGTAGATATCCTTTTCAGCACTACTAACAACAGGCCCCTCCTAGATTGCTCAGAACACCCAGCAAAAACACATTCGGACCATAACCTACTGACAGCGGAACTGACTTGGGGTGTCACATGACCCTCCATACCTAACTGGTGCCTACAACAGGAGGCTCTATCAGATCCTCCGTTCCGTGAGGCACTGTCGCAGACCATAAGGCAATACTTCACAGCGAATGCTGGCTCAATCTCCTCTCGGGCAATAGAATGGGAAACTCACAAAGTGGTGAGTCGTGGACACTGCCTGGCCGCTATCTGGTGGGTTAGACAACAGTTATGATGCAACCTCTCTGAGGTGGAACTAGACTTATGCCACGCGGAAATACATGATGTGAGACGAACTGGTAACAGCTCCATCAGCTCCGTATCTGTCGCCACGAAGCGGAATCGACCTTGAGTCACCACGATTATCGTACACAAATAGCTCTGCAGCATGCCCAAGGAGATCGCTCGGGCAAAGTGCTTGCTTCGCTTCTCCATGGGGTGCACCATGGCACACCGCCATGTCAATTAGGACAAAGGATGGCACAGTAGCCACATCACAACTAGTTATCAATGACACTTTTCGTGACAGTTAAACGAAAAACCGACTAATTTAAACATGAACCATCTATCTTGGAAGAACCCATACAATTAGAGGAGATCAAAGCAGCTATAAAGCAAATAGCTCGCAACAAAACGCCAAATGCAGACAGCTTGCCCATTGAATATTATACTACTTATGCCACTGCCATCACCCCACGATTACTGGAAGTTTATAATGAGGCTTTTAAACAAGGCTCCCTATTACACTCTGTACGCAAGGCCTTGGTAGTAGTATTACCTAAACCGGGGAGTGATGCTACGGTTGTACGATCCTATCGCCCTCTGTCCTTGCTCAACTTGGATTGTAAGATACTGGGAAAGGTACTAGCCAACCAATTTACTCCCTGTAATGTAAACATTAGTACAACATGACCAGTTAGGCTTTATACCAGGCCGCACCACATTTCTTAATATCAGCCACATTTTACATATTATCTACAACACGTCATCCGAGGATACACATCAAGTGGCAGTCTCCCTAGACATAGAAAAAGCTTGAAACAATGGGATTCGGACCTCATCTTCTCAGATGGGTTGAAACATTGTATAGGGAACCATTGGCTAGGGTCAAGACGGGCCAGGTGATACCAAATTGCTTTAGCATACAACGAGGGACGCGACAAGGTTGCCTACGATCACCGCTCCTCTTTGCCTTGGCAATGGAACCCCTGGCATGTTATTTGCGGGGCCAGGCTGAAGCTTAGGGGATATGGGACTCACAACCGTTCCACATGGTGTCCCTGTATGCGGACGATGCTCTCATTTATCTTAGAGATATACATACAACATTACCTGAGCTTGAACAATTACTGACAACCTTTGGGAGGATCTCAGGTCTCCAGGTCAATTGGTTTAAGTCATGCATGTTCCCACTTGCCTTATGCCCCCCCTGCGGACAGAATTACCACGACTAACTCCCGCTTGCAGTGGCAATGCGATACTTTCAAGTATCTGGGAGTTGATATTTATCATACGACAAAGGACCTTCTTGACGGCAACTTACATAAGGCGATTGAGAATATACGCTGTTACTTTCTGGCAATCACCACTGCTATTGCCGATTGGCCGTGTGGCAATATCCAAGATGTTAATTCAACCCAGGTTACTGTATTGTTTCTCCGCACTACCCATAGTGATACTGCGTACCTTCTTTAAAATACTGGACAGCTTGCTCTTAGATTTGATTTGGGGGCAGATGCCATAGAGTAGCCCTTTCTAAACTCCAGAGGCCCCTAAAGGAGGGTGGATTGGGTGCTCCAAACTTCAAGATATATTACGCAGCTGCACAATTGCAATGGCCGACCTCATGGTTGGTTTCACCACCACATCCGGAAACACCTGCTATACAAGCCTATCTGTGGAGCGTTGCAGTGTACACTTGGCTAACTGATAACAATGGATCTTGTACCACTATGACCCCACTAATGAAAGTGGCACACATATGCTGGCACCTTTATTTACACTTGAGACGACCTTACATCCCCTTCTCACCAGAGATCTCGATATGGCAGATGCCCGGGGTAAAACAGAAAATACAGGCTCATGACCGTCCCCATTGGATGGAAGAAGGGACTACCCAACTGGGAGATTTCTTTTCGGACGGTACACTCAGATCCTTTCAAGAAATGGTCACAGAACATGACATTGCCCCTGGACAATTTATCACTTACTATACTATATTGCAGATCATGTGTAGCCTTTGGGGTGCAATGTCTGCTGAACCGCACATATCTCACACATTACACTCCATCTTATCAGCCAGGACCACTAAACACGCTATCACCACCCTGTATACTACACTGTATGGGCCTGCAAGTAACCTTTTACAAACCGCACACGAAAAGTGGAACACAGTGCTACCGCAACCACTGACTGCTGCAGATTTGGACAGGGCAGTGCAGCTGGTAAAGGAAATATCCCAAAACACAAGGTTCAGTTTCACCCAATTTAATTCTATACATCACGCATATCTTGATCCTTAATGCATCCACCGCATGTACCCTGCACATGAACCGGTCTCCCCACATTGTGTCGCCCCCTTAGCAGGTTTTTACCATATTGTGTGGGACTGACCACTTGGCACAAGATTACCGAGATGATATCGGAAATGACTAATCATCCCTTACTCGTAACACCAACATCTTGCTTTTAGCATTCACACACAAAAAAAAGGAGATAAATACCTTCACAGGTTCACTGATTTAGCATTTGTTATTTAAACGTAGAATTGCTATGTCATGGAAATCTCCGACTCCCCCGACCATAACACAATGGCTAAAAGATCTGCTAACCTGGTCTAAAGCAGAAGCTCACCGTCTCAGCTGGCTTTGCGCATGTGGTATAATTCATATGGGAGTGGAATGCTGGGACCCCATGGTTCTGAATTGGAGGCCAAAGGTGATTTAAATCTGCCCTGAGATACGAGACCCTCACTGATAAACGACACCACATATGCACACCCATCCAGATGCCAAAGGTGAATACTTCCTTGTCTGATACTCATTGGAACATGATGCACTGCATCCAGTCCATCACATTATTTTACACACAAGCACATGCAAGCATGGTTATGTTTTTCTTTTCCAGTTGAGAGTTTTGTTACTATATAAAACGAATGTTTGTACACTACCATGTAGAGATGCTTTTTGGAACAAAAAAAAAAGTAACTCCATCAAAACAATCTCCTAACATATGTACATTGTCATTCTTTGCAATAATGTTAATTTGAACAACAGAATATTATATGATACTGTATTCCATAAAGTTTTAAAAACAATAAACAAATGTGAAAAAAAAGGGCATGTGCCAAGTGACATGTGCCCCCTTGCAGGCTCATTCCCTTTGTGCTCCTGATGCCCCCATCCCTATTGTGCAAGTATTGTTTGCATAGCGAGCTTTGTATATTTGTCTCTCTGTCTTTTGTGCATCCCATTGTCCTTCCATTGTGTTGCAATGTGAGTGATGTGTGTGTCCATTGAAGGGTTGTTTAATTATAGTTGTATTTGTTTTCTATGCCACATCCATACATATATGTGTTGAATGTGATGACAGTCTATGGCATGTGTGCAACGTGAGTGTGTGAGTTTTATTTGGAGATGTGATGTTCCTGTGTTGTTGGTGTTGTGTGACAGTGTTTGTACACTTTACTGTCCCTGTACCTGAGATGGGCAGATGTGTGTTTTTGTGTAGTGTTACAGTGCAGTGTGAATGACCTGGCCAAAGGGGGCATATTGTGATTGTGAATGTGTCCTTATTTGTGTCTGATTCAGGTGCCCTGTTCAGCGGTGCTTGAGGCGGCGGTGCCCTGTTCATCGGTTCTTGAGCCGGCGGTGCCCTGTTCAGCGGTGCTTGAGACGGCAGTGCCCTGTTCAGCGGTGCTTGAGACGGCGGTGCCCTGTTCAGCGGTGCTTGAGGCGGCGGTGCCCTGTTCAGCGGTGCTTGAGGCGGCGGTGCCCTGTTCAGCGGTGCTTGAGACGGCGGTCTCCATTGCAGGGACTCAGCTGCTGGTGGTCCTTCATGGCCCAGCGGGGCTTGTGCTGGCAGTCCTTCATGGCCCAGCGGGGCTTTTGCTGGTGGTCCTTCATGGCCCAGAAGGGCTTTTGCTGGCGGTCCTTCATGGCCCAGCGGGCTTGTGCTGGCAGTCCTTCATGGCCCAGCGGGGCTTGTGCTGGTGGTCCTTTATGGCCCAGCGGGGATTGTGCTGGCGGTCCTTCATGGCCCAGCGGGGCTTGTGCTGGCGGTAGCCTCCTGGGCAGTTGGGCTTGTGCTGGCGGTGGCCTCCTGGGCAGCTGGGCTGGTGCTGGCGGTGGCCTCCTGGGCAGCTGGGCTGGTGCTGGCCTCCTGGGCAGCGGGGAAGATGCCGTTCTTCTCCGCCGTGCTGCTCTTCCCAGACTTGTCGGGTTTCTTGTGGCCCTTCCCCACCTTGGAAGGTGTCACAGCTCCACACTGGGACCCCTGGGAGCGGCTTTGGTGGCTGGAGTCTTCCCCCTCTCCCACCGGGCACTGGCCAACTTCTGATGCTTCACAGGTGGGGGACTGTCTGTGCTGTGGCTCTGTGCCACACTGGCTGCCCTAGTGGCCGGTGCACTCCAGATTCCGGTAACTACTGGCACCACGGGTCCCGGAGATGTTGTGGCTGAGGTGCTAGTTCGGGACCTATGAGACGGACGGGGTGGGGGAGGTGTGGGAAAGAGGTCAAGGTTGGACAGAAAAAGTTTTTTTTGACACACTGGGATGGGTAGCTGGAAGGGGTTTTGGAGTAGAGGAAGAGTTTGTGGTTGTAGGAGGTGTTCGTTTGCTGACTTTGGGTGACAGTGTATGTGCTGGAGGCTGTCGTGAGGTAGATGGTTGCTGGGTGGGTGTGTGCCTGCGTTTGTGTATCTTCGGAGAGGGCGTCACAGACACACTGGGAGAGGACACAGGGGACGTGTGAATGGTAGTGGTGGTGGTGACTGCACGTGAGCGGGGTGTGGTGGTGGGTGTGCTGGAGAGGGACGTAGTGGCTGTAGAGGTAGTGCATGCAGGTGTGAGTGTAGACAAGACAGGGAGGGAGGAGGGAGACTAAGAGGAGGGGGACACAGTGGAGGCAGTGGATGTTGGTGTGTCTGCATGTGTGTAATGCTTGCGTGAGTGCCTGTGGGATGTGTGGTGCTTATGTTTGCCTGAGCTTCCCTTGTGTGTTGACGTGTGTGCATGCTGGTCTGTAGGTGTGCTTGGGATAGGCTGAGGTACAGGGGATTGGGTCTTGGTGGAGGAAGTTGGAGGGGGGAGGCTAGACACAGGGACAATGGCTGCCATCAGTGCTGAGGCCAGAGTCTGAAAAGCTCGCTGAAGGGCCGCCTGACCAGAATGAATGCCCTCCAGGAATGCATTTGTTTGTTGCAACTGCCTTTCTACACCCTGGATGGCATTCAAAATGGTAGACTGTGAGGGACCTGAGGAGGTCAATTGCCTTCTCACTGAGGGCAGCAGGGGTGACTGGGGCAGGGCCTGAGGTGCCTTGGGCGAAGGTGATGCCCACCCTCCCAGGTGAGCGGGCACAGGGTGAAGGCTGAGGGGCTGCTGGGAGGGCGGTGCTGGAATGGGGGGTGGCAGCTGTACCTGTAGATGGGGGGGGGCACAGATGTTGCCACCACCACAAGGGAGCTCCCATCAGAGGACGAGTCTGTGTCAGTAGTCTCAGCTCCTGGCCCCGCCGTGGAGCTCCCCTCACCCTCCGTCCCACTGGTGAACTCCGAGTCAATAGTGTGGCCCTCCATGGCCATGTGGGATGCAGCTCCCTCGTGCTCCAGTGCCATTGCTCCTCCGCATGGTGATGCTAATGCACACAAGAACAGGGAGACCACAAAAAGTGGGGGGACGACAGAAGAAAGACATGTTGAGTGCATGCATTACCGCTACCGTTGGTGGACACGACAGACACAGAAGCCCCCTGCACTATGCCGCGCTCTTGGGCTCCACTGTTCAATTCCTGGGAAATGGCCTACAAGGCTATGGACAACATCTGCACACATAGATGACACAGGGGCATGACTAGGTGTACTTGGCAGTCTACAGAGGTGGGCTGGGGTGCCACATGGTCTGCCTTACGGAGGGAGCTTGCCTACGGAACTCGCCCTGGCCTAGGGAAACCCACAGCCCACCTCCCCCACCCAGACCCCTCCACTGCGCGTGAAGTCAGCAGAATGCGAGTGTACTCACCCCCTTGTGGCTGCTGTGATGCCCTCAAGCGCCCATCCAACTCCGGGTACGCCACTGCCAGGATCCTGAACATCATGGGAGTCATGGTGCGATGGGCACCCCTCCCACGTTGGGAGGCCATCCCCAGCTGAGCCTCCGCCATCTTCTTGCTCCAGCGGCGAATGTCCTCCCATCTTTTCCGGCAGTGGGTGCTCCGTCTGTGGTAGACCCCCAGGGTCCGGACGTCCTTGGCGATGGCACGCCAAATATGTTTTTTCTGCTGGGCGCTGACCTACATGATTTGTACAGGGGGAAGAGAAAGTTATTACCAACTGCACCGTCAAAGTGATTGGCCCCCATCCCTACCCTTGCCCTGTGGCACATGCACTCACCGCTGTTTCATGCACGCCGCACTCTCCCCCCTTCCTTCTTACATCCACCCCTCTCCACACAGGCATAGCCCATACAGCATGCTCCAAGTGTACTTACCTGTTTGTCTGGAGGACCATAGAGTAGGGTGTACTGGGGGAGGACCCCATCCACGAGTTTCTCCAACTCCTCCGATGTGAAGGCAGGGGCCCTTTCCCCAGACACTCGAGCCATTGTCTCTTCCAGTCCGAGGTCACAGCAGCACTTGCAGTGTATGTCGAAGATCAGGTATCGAGTGATTGAACAGATAGAAAATGGCAGTCACGTCCGCGTCGGGGCGTACCGTCACCGCCGGCGTACATCGTCATTGGCTCCTGGGACCCATAGGGCCAATGTTAACCAATGCAGCATTGCGCCGCGGTCTTCGACCGCCTACCGCAATGGTGTACAACGCCAGTGCAGTTACCTCACATCCCATTGTCCCACTTTAGAGGTCAGGCAGCCGCCATTTCAGGGGCCCACATGGCTTCATTTTCAACTGCGTCAAACATACCTAGGCCTAGATTCAACACACATACAGGCCACTTTTTGAGTATGAATGGTATTCTGTGTGAGCTGAGATGTTTGACTCTGTCCTCGCTGTTGTCCTTCATAGGCACCGTCCGCTGGGACATGTGAGGAGATGGCAGCATCCTCCGGTATACCGACCGTTGGTGGACCTGTCGACAATGGAGGAAAGACATGTGATAATCACATACAGGCTTGACCGTGCCACAATCCAGGAACTGTGTACCCATCTGGAGCCAGACCTGATGTCAGCTATCCGCCATCCCACAGGAATCCACCCTCAAGTGTAGGTGCTGTCAGTGCTCCATTTCCTTGCAAGTGGGTCCTTTCAAACAACAGTGGCCATAGCATCAGGGATGTCTCAGCCTATGTTTTCCAATGTGTTGTCCAGAGTGTTATCTGCCCTGCTGGAACACATGCGGAGCTATATCGTTTTCCCTCAGGTTGAGGATTTGCCTACAGTGAAAGGTGATTTCTATGCCCTGGGATTATCCCCAACATCATAGGTGCCATTGATGGGACACATGGGGATTTGGCCCCCCCCACAGGAGTGAACAGGTGTACAGAAACCAGAAGAGTTATCATTCGATGAATGTACAGATGGTATGTTTGGCAGACCAGTACATCTCCCATATGAATGCCATGTTCCCTGGCTCAGTGCATGACGCGTACATCCTGCGGAATAGCAGCATCCCTTATGTGATGGGTCACCTCCAGAGGCACCGTGTGTGGCTAACAGTTAGTCAGTGGGAATGGTTGTCTGGGTATGGGGATATCCCTCCAGGTTAGTGTGTGTCTAACAGTTGTCCCTCGCCATTTGCAGGTGACATCCTGGTTACCCCAACCTGTCATGGCTACTGACCCCAGTGAGGAATCCCAGGACAAGGGCAGAGGAACGCTACAATGAGGCACATGGGCGAACTAGGAGGGTGATCGAACGCACCTTCGGCCTCGTGAAGACGAGGTTCAGGTGCCTCCATATGACAGGTGGATCCCTATTCTACTCACCAAAGAAGGTGTGCCAGATCATCGTGGGCTGCTGTATGCTTCACAACTTGGCTTTGAGACGACAGGTGCCCTTTCTGCAGGAGGATGGTCCAGATGGCGGTGCTGTTGCAGCTGTGGAGCCTGTGGACAGTGAAGACGAGGAAGCAGAGGAAGAAGACATGGACAACAGGGACTCAGTGATCCAGCAATATTTCCAGTGAAACACAGGTAAGAATACAAACCTGCCTACTACATGTACTTATACACTACTACCTCTCTGCTGTTTGTCATTTTCACCCAGTGTATGGTCCCTGAGTTGTCACTTTCCCTTACGATTTCACAGATGTGGGTCCCACAGTGTGACATCTGCTTTGATTCCTCATGGACAAGAGCTGTGTGACATAGGTATGTTGACATTACAAATGAAAGAGCTTTTTGCCACAGTTATTGCTAATACAGTATTCCGAAATCACAGACAGACTCCATATTGTTTTGTGCTTCAAGGGTGTTTATTTTAGTGCTCAAAATTGGAGGGGGTAGCAAAATGGTGAGGGGTGATGGCGGAGGAATGTCCATGGCAGAGTCCAGTCTATTAGTCTTACAGGTGCATTGCTCAAATGGGCATAGGAAGTGGAGCTGGGGCAGTTTAAGGATGGACAGGGTGACAAAGTGGGACAGTAGGATGACAATCAGGGTGGTCTCATTTCTTGGCGGGGGTCTTGGCATCGTGCTCTGTCTTGTTCCTTGATCTAAGGGACTATTTGCGAGGTGGTTCTCCCTCTGCATGGGGTGGGGTGCTGGTGTGGTGGTCCTGTGGAGGTGCCTCCTGTCCACTAGCGCCGGCGGAGGTGGTGGGCAGTTTATCGTCCAGGCTAGTGTCAGGGGCCCCTTGTACTGCCACAGTGTCCCTCCTGGTGTTGAGTACTTCCCTCAGCACCCCTACGATGGTGCCCAGGGTGGAATTGATGGTTCTGAGTTCCTCCCTGAAGCCCATATACTGTTCCTCCTGCAGGCGTTGGGTCTCCTGAAACTTGGCTAGTACTGTTGCCATTGTCTCCTGGGAGTGGTGGTAGGCTCCCATGATGGAGGAGAGGGCCTTGTGGAGAGTGGGTTCCCTGGGCCTGTCTGCACCCTGTCGCACAGCAGCCCTTCAAGTTCCCCTGTGTTCCTGGGGTTCCGTGCCATGGACCGTGTGCCCACTACCACTGCCCCCAGGTCCCTGAATGTTTTTGGGGTGGTGGGTTAGCCTGGGTTCCCTGTAGTGGTGGACACACAGCTGATTGACGTGTCCTGGGGACGGAGGTATGGGCCCGCTGGGTAGGTGCTGTGCTGGTGTTTCCAGAGGGGGGAAGCTCTGTAGTGGCCTGTGACTGGGTGTGGGGAACCAACTGTCCCGAGGTCCCCGATGGGCTGGTCATCTAGATCCAGTTGGATAGAGGTGCTGTCATCACTGTGGGCCTCTTCTGTTGGTGGTGTGGACATGTGTGGACCCTCCTGTCCGGTGACGTTGGGTAGGGGTCCTGCAGGGGTATAAAGGCATGATTATTGCATCTGTGTGTGTCAAGGTGTGCAATGGGTGGGTGACCGTGTACCCCAGTGCTAGCATTCCTGTGTGGGACCTTGTGTGATGATGGTTTAGGGGGGTGTATGGGTATGTGCAGTGGGCATGCTTTAGTGATGGGTGTCCATGCTTTGGTGTTGCATGCAGGGCCTGGTGTTGGGATCTGTGGTTTGTGATAGTGGGACATTTGTGAGGAGTAGTTCTGATGGGGGTGAGGGCGAGGGTGGGGGTAGGTGATAGCATGCAGGTAGGTGGGGGATGAAGTAGTTAAAGGTTTGACTTACCAGAGTCCATTCCTCCACCTACTCCTGCGAGGCCCTCAGGATGCAGAATCACCAAGACCTGCTCCTCCCATGTTGTCAGTTGTGGGGGAGGAGGAGAGGGTCCGCCGTCAGTCCGCTGAACCGCCAGGTGGTGTCTGGAGACCACGGAACACACCTTCCCCCGTAGGTCATTCCACCTCTTCCTGATGTCCTCCAGATTTATTGGGTGGTGTCCCACTGCGTTGACCCTGTCCACTATTCTTCGCCATAGCTCCATCTTCTTTGCAATGGAGGTGTGCTGCACCTGTGATCCGAGTAGCTGTGGTACTACCCGGACGATTTCCTCCACCATGACCTTGAGCTCCTTCTCCGAGATCCCGGGGTGTTTTTGCCGTGCCATGGGGTGATGTAGGTGATGTGTGGGGTGGTGTGTGGAGTGATAAGTGTGCTGATATGTAGTGGTGTGTTGTGTGAGGTGCGTGAAAGTTATGTGGGTGATGTTGTTGTTTGCCTGTGGATGCTAGTGTTGTTGATGGTGGTGTGTATTTTTAGCTCAGCGGTGTGTACCGCCAATGGAATACCGCGGTTGAAAGACCGCTGCATGGATTCGTGTGTCGGGATAGTGTGGGCGTATTTCTGTTGGCGTGACGGTGGAGGTTTTGTTATCGCCAGTTTATCACTGACCTTTGGTGTGGCGGACTTGTGTGAGTGTCTGAATGTTGGCGGATTCCGAACTGTGGGTCATAATAGCTGTGGCGGAATTCCGCCGCGGTGTGGTGGCGGTCTTCTGCACGGCTGTAAGAGGCTTTTACCGCCAATGTCATAATGAGGGCCATAATGAGTACTGAGATCTTTGTATGGAAGGTGACAAAGTCTGAAACAAATATTTCTTCTTACTTTATAACTCTTCAGTCTCTCTCAGCCAAACATTAGTCCTGTTCTCTAATACGGTGAATTTATGTCCTTTTCCCATGTGCTGGTGTCATTTTGGCAGCCTAACACATGGTTTAAGATTGCCTGTATTGTAGGCAGGATTGTGTTTGTGCAGGACGGGGCACCTTTCCACGCAAAGCAATCTTGAGGGGCGTTTTCCTTTTTCCATGAAAAGAGGAAGAAACAAGTATATATAAAGTTATTTCTTCTTGTTACTCCTAACCTCAAGAGGTGTAACGTTTTGGCACAATCCCAGGTTTACATGGATTTGTAAATCTGAGGAAGCGTCAAAATCCACAGGTATTGCACGGGAACACCCACCCCAAAGCATATGGAAGGCTTCCTGAGCACAGAGTGAGGCAAAGCAGAAATTTGTGTTTCCTTGCCTTACTCCCCATCTATGAGGCCATTCAAAGTCATGCAAACTTTTTTGGAGTGGCCTCATAGATATCATTTTTTAGTTTGTGCTTCTGGAGCTTCACAAAAAATCACACTCCCACAGTGCAAAGGGCTCATAAAAAAGCTCCTTAGTGCCTGAGATCAGTATGAGGCTGCATAATTATCATTGCTCTGATTGAAGTAATTTTATCCTTCTTTCGAATTGTGCTCAGCCCAAAAAAACTACAGCTACGGCCTAAATTATCTAGTGATTATAAGGTGGATTATAAGGTGTGGCTATTGTTTTGATTACTAAAGACAAAAAATCTCCTTCTAAGAGTTAGTACTGAGAAATGCGTAAAGTTAGTATATAAAAATCGTAACTGCAGCTTTTGTAAAACTATGGCTCTCATTACAACCCTGGCGGTCGGTGTTAAAGCTGCGGTAATACCGCCAACAGGCCGGCGGTAATAAAAATGGTATCATGACCACGGCGGAAACTGCCAACACAGAAAGATACTTCAACACCCGACTGCCACAGCGGTAGCAACAAACACCGCAGTGGTAACTACCAACAGCAAGGCGGAAGACAATGTACCGCCACCCCATTACACCGCGCCCATCCTCCAGCTTTTCTGGGGCGGTACCAATGCCATCAAAAGCACAGCGGAAACAGTACTTTGAAGGGAAACCACTCACCTCTCGACACTCAAGGAAGAACCAGGACGCCATGGAGCCGGAGCTGAAGGTCTTCCCCATGGTGGTGTTTCTGCTCATCTAGCAGGAATATGAACGGAGGCGGTGACGAGTACTGCACCTAGCCCATAGGGGAGGGGGGGAGGAAGAAGAAAGTGACACACACACGCAACACGCAACACCCTCACCCCCAACACCATACACACAAACACATGCAACAACATTGCATATACACCCCGTAACCCTCAGGAATAACGCACGGACTAAAGTAATTGAGTCAAATGAGTGTTATATTAGAAATAGCCAGAAATACATTAATAATTCAAAAACAATTATTTACAAAATATACAATATGTACAAAAGGTGGGACAATGTCCACTCAAAATGTCCGTGGCCCACTGGGCCAAAACACATAGGCCAAGCCCACACTTGACTCCTGCCTCAATACGGAGAGAACACTGCAGGGGCATTAAGTCGAAAACACACAGGCACCTCAGGGGGACGGGGAAGGGGGGGGCACCTCAGCCGGAATCCGGCGACTGCTCCTTTAGGGGGCTCCATGCCCACAGAGATGTCCTGGGGAGTGCAAAGCCACATTCTTTCAAGTGGGTGGTTTGCCCACTGCTTGGTCCTGGCGAGTGCAAATCCACAGTCTCTCAAGTGGGTGCCGGTTTTCCACTGATTCTGGACAGGGCTTGGTGCCCAGTGTGCTTCACCCTGCCAAGGACAGGGTGAGTGGATGCATTCTTCTACTGGTTCTGTAGGGGGCTTGGTGCCCAGTGTGCTTTATCCTGCCAAGGATACAGTGAGTGGATGCTTTCTTCCACTGGTTCTGGAGGGGGCTTGGTACCCAGTGTGCTTCATCCTGCCAAGGATACGGTGAGTGCTTGCCTTCTTCCACTGATTCTGGAGGGGGCTTGGTGCCCAGTGATGCAGCGCATGGGGTGTGCAAGGTCACAGTCACTCACCTGGGTGTCAGATCCCCATGATTTTCTGTGGGCAGGATGCATGACACACCATGGATGTATGACTACAGTCCGTCCGCCGACGGGGAAGGGTGTACAGTGGTTGCAGTGCCGGTGCAGGTGGCGGTGCTGCCAGTGGTGGGGGAAGGCTCCAGCCCTTCCCCTGCAGCCTCGGATGGATGCCCACTGGGGCTGCTGCTGCTATTTGCGGTGCTGCTTGCGGCGGTGCTTGCGACGGTGCAGGTGGCGGTGCTGGCCACGGTGTAGGTGGCGGTGCTGGCCGTGGTGCAGGTGGCAGTGCAGGTGGAGGTGCTACCAGTGGAGGGGGGAGGCTCCAGCCCTTCCCCTGCAGCCTCGGACAGCTGAAGTACCCTGGCCCAAGGTGTTTTGTGGCCTTTCCTGCCCTTGGCAGATGGTGGTGCCTCCTTGCTTCTGCCAGCTGGAGTCTTTGCCTTGGCCTTGCTGGCTGGTTGTGCCTCCTTCTCCTTGCTGGATGCTCTCCCCTTTTTGCCCTTTCCTGGTGGCGGAACCTTCTTGTCCTTGGCAGGTGTTGGTGGCATACTGGCTGGTCGGACGGGTGCCTCCTTAAAGGCATAGGTCAAGGGTGGCGAGGAAAGCTTGTTAAGGACACTGGGGTGCGAGGAGGGTGAAGGTTTGGGAGTGGAGGAAGAGGGAGTGGTTGTAGGAGGTGTCAGTCTGCTGTGTTTGGGTGCAGGTGCATGGGCTGGATGCTGTTGTGAGGTGGATGACTGATGGATGGGTGTGTGTTTGCATTTGTGTACGTTGGGAGGAGGGATCACAGACACAGTGGGAGGGGACACATGGGACGTGTGCATGGATGTGGGGATGGTGACTGCCAGTGAGGGGCGTGTAGTGATAGGCGTGCTGGTGATGGAGGTAGTGAATGAGGATGTAGTGCATGCAGGTGTGAGTGAAGACGCTACTGGGAGGGAGGTGGACGAGGAGGAGGAGGGGGACACAGTGGAGGCAGTGGATGTTGGGGTGCCTGCTTCTGGATTGTGCTTGTGTGAGATGTGTGGTGCTTGTGTTTGCCTGAGTCACTTCTGTGTGTTGATTTGGGTGAATGGTGGCCTGAAGTTGATCATGGGATAGGTTAGGGTTGATGGGATTGGGACTGGGTAGAGGAAGTTGGAGGGGGAGGCTGGAGACAGGGACAATGGCTGCCATCAGTACGGAGGCCAGAGCCTAAATTGCTCTCTGTTGGGCTAACACGCCAGAGTGAATGAACTCCAGGTATTCATCTGTTTGTTGCAAATGCCTCTCAACACCCTGGATGGCATTCAGAATGGTTGACTGCCCAACTGTGTGGGATCTCAGGAGGTCAATAGCCTCCTCACTCAGGGCAGCAGGGCTGACTGGGGCAGGGCCTGAGGTGCCTGGGGCAAAGGAGATGCCCACCCTCCTGGGTGAGCGGGCACAGGAAACATGCTGAGGGGCTGCTGGGAGGACGGTGCTGGTAGGGGGGTGGCAGCTGTACCTGCTGTTGAGGTGGGCACAGAAGTGTCCGTTACCGACAGGTAGCTTCCATCAGAGGAGGAGTCGCTGTCTGTAGTGTCCCCTCCTGTTTCCCTCATGGTGCTCCCCTCGCCCTACGTCCCACTGTTGCCCTCACCATCGGTGGATTCGACCTCCAGGGCCATGTGGGATGCAGCTCCCTCCTTCACTGGTGCCTCTGCTCCTCTGCCAGATGATGCTAATGCACACAAGGACAGAGTGACCAAACAAAAAGCGGGGGAGAGACAGAGGATACACTTGGTCAATGCCAGCAACACCACTAGCGTTGGCATACACAACACAAAGGGAGCTGCCCCATGCACTAGGCCATGCACTACCAGTTACACAGCTAGTCACCAGCCCATGGGGTACAATGCCTAACGCCATGAGCTGCACACCTGAAACTCACAGGACCCTGCCCAGTAGTAGATGCCCATCTAGAGTGCTTCAGAGCCTGCCCAACAAGGGACCTACCATGCCAGTTCGCCCAGGCCCAGGGGCACCCACAGCCCACGTCCCTCACCCAGGTAAAACCTTAACACGTGCAAAGTTATGATTCTGAATCTGCACTCACCCCCTTGTGGCTGCTGTGATGCCTTCAAGCACCCATCCAACGCCGGATAGGCACCCGCCAGGATGCAGAACATCAGGGGGATCAGGGTACAATGGGCACCCCTTCCTCATTGGGAGGCCAGACCCAGCTGGGCCTCTGCTGTCTTCCTTGCCCAGCGGCGCAGGTCCTCCCACTGTTTGCAGCAGTGGGTGCTCCACCTGTCAAAGACCCCCGGGGTCCGCACCTCCTTGGCGATGGCACGCCAAATACCCTTTTTCTGATGGGCGCTGACCTGCAGGGAAATATGCATAGAGAAAAGGGATTAGTAATACCATTGGGATTGTTACACTCAAGTCCCACAATATCCCTCCCATTCCCTTACGCACAGACATTGACCACCAGACATGTAGCACTCTACACATGTCCCCTCAACCACCCCCTACACGAGGCATACACTCACAACACTCCATACATTCATGGCCCACGCATTATGCTCACAGTGTACTCACCTGTTTGTCTGGAGGACCATAGAGTGAAGTATACTGGGGTAGGACCCCATCTACCAGTCTCTCCAACTCATCCGAAGTGAAGGTGGGGGCCCTTTCCCCAGACACTCGATCCATTGTTACTTCCAGACACAGGTCACAGCAGCACTTGCAGTATAGGTCCTTTCCTGTTGAAGGTCAGGTAGCAACTGATTGAACAGTTAGAAAATGGCGGCCACGTCGGTGGCAAGTACGTACCGTCACCGCTGGCGTACATCACCATTGGCTCCTAGAACCCAAAGGGATCAATGATAACCAATGCGAAGTTGCGCGTTGGTCATCGACCGCCAACAGCAACGGCGCACAACACCAGCAGAATTACCTCATTTCCCCTTGTCTCTCCTCAGAGGTCAGGCAGCCGCCATTTCAGGGGGGCACAGGCCATGTCACCTAACTGCATCACAGCAGATATTGGCACATCAACACATTTTCGAATTCACATACTGTTTCTGTAAAGGAAGAAATGCATTTTTATTGCAACATATGTGTGTGAATATGACCCTCTGCTCACCGTTTTCCACCCTAGAGTTCCACCGCTGAGGATGAATAGGAGATGGAGACATCCCCCGTGTACAGCCCCCTTGTGGACCTGGTGACTATGGAGGACAGGCACATAATCCTTGCCTACAGGCTTGATTGGGCCACAATCCAAGAACTGTGTGCCCAGTTGGAGCCATATCTGATTTCAGCTATCCGCCACCCCACTGGTATCCCCCCTCTAGTGCAGGTCCTGTCAGTGCTCCATTTCCTGGCATGTGGTTCCTTCCAAACAACAGTGGCCATGGCATCAGGGATGTCTCAGCCAATGTTCTCCAATGTGTTGACCAGAGTGTTGTCTGCCCTGCTGAAAGACATGTGCAGCTAGATCGTATTCCCCCAGGTGGAGGATTTGGCCATAGTGAAAGCTGACTTTTATGCCCTGGGACATATCCCCAACATCATTGGTGCCATTGATGGTACACATGTAGCATTTGCCCCCCCCCCGGAGAAATGAACAAGTGTTCAGGAATAGAAAAAGATATCACTCTCTGAATGTGCAGATGGTGTGTTTGGCAGACCAGAACATCTCCCATGTGAATGCCAAGGATCCTGGCTCTTTGTATGATGCCTTTATCTTGAGGAATAGCAGCATCCCATATGTGATGGCTCAACTCCAGAGGCACCGGGTGTGGATAATAGGTGAGCCCAAGGTCCCCACCCAGTATATGTTGGTGTCTGGGTATGGGGTTGTCCCTAAGGGTTAGTGTGTGTCTAACAGTTGTCCCTCAACATTTGCAGGTGACTCTGGTTATACCAACCTCTCATGGCTACTGACCCCAGTGAGGAATGCCAGGTAAAGGGCAGAGGAACATCACAAGAGGCACATGGGCGAACAAGTAGGATAAATGAGAGAACCTTCGGCCTCCTGAAGGCCAGGTTCAGGTGCCTTCATCTGACAGGTGGATCCCTGTACTACTCACCCAAGAAGGTGTGCCAGATCATCGTTTCATGTTGCATAACCTGGCCAGGCGCCAGGTGCATTTTCTGTAGGAGGATGAGCCTGGAGATGGTCTTGTGGCAGCAGTGGAGCCTGTGGAGAGTGAGGTAGAGTAGGCAGAGGATGAAGATGTAGACAACAGAAGTTCTCTCATACAGCAGTACTTCCATTGACACAAAGGTAAGACACTGTAACTTCACTTTACATTGCAGTTTTCTGTTGGACATTGGACATGGCAGCATGATTTCCCTATGTCCATGGCCACTTATTGTACCCTTTGGCATCTCTACTTTCAGATCTCTGTGCCCCACTCTGGCTCCTGGTGTGTTTACTGCTAGCTACTACAGGTTATACCAATGTATATATAACTGTACATATGAATTGCAATGTTTACAGATTGTTGGACTAATACATATTTCAATCAATTGACAGACTCCAGACTTGTATTTGTTCCAAGGGTGTTTATTTAAGTGCTGACAGGTTGAGGGGGGGGGTGCTATGGGCTGGGGTGATGGTGGAGGAATGTCCAGTTAGAGTCTAGTCTCTTTATATCACATATGCATTGTCCAATGGGGCATAGGAAGGGGAACAATGGCAGTTTAAGGTGGACAGGGTGACAGAATGGGACAGAAGGGTGACAATCAGGAGAGTCTTATTTCCTGGCGGGGTCTTGGCAATGTTCTCTGGCTTCTGCCTGGATCGCAGGAACCGTTTGCGAGATGGTTCTCCTTCTGCAGGGGGTGGGGTGCTGGTGGCCTATTGTTCCAATGGCGGGGCCTCCTGCCCACTAGTGCCGGCAGAGGTGGAGGGCTGTTCTTCGGTGTTGCTAGTGTTAGGGGCCCATTGGTGTGCCACTGCCTCCCTCATGGCCATGTCAGCCAGCACCCCTGCAATGGTGACCAGGAGGGTGTGGATGTGTTTGAGTTCCTCCCTGATCCCCAGGTACTGTCCCACCCGCAGTCGCTGGGTCTACTGAAACTTGGCCAGTATCTGGTTCAAGGTCTCCTGGGAATGGTGGTATGCTCCCAGGATCCCTGCAAGTGCCTCGTGGAGAGTGGGTTCCCTGAGTCTGTCCTCCCCCTGTCGCACAGCAATCCTCCCAGCTTCCCTGTTGTCCTGTGCCTCTGTCCCCTGAAACGTGTGCCCACTGCCATTGCTACTGACCACCAGTTCCTGATTGTCTTGGGTTTGTGGGGTTGCCTGGGGTCCCTGAAGTGGTGGACACACTGCTGATTGACATGTCCTGGGGAGAGTGGCATGGGCCCGCTTGGTGGGTGCTGTGCTGGTGTTTCCTGAGGGGGGAGGGTCTGTGGTGGTATGGGACTGTGGCAGGGTAAGCGACTGTCCAGAGGTCCCTGATGGGCCAGGTTGGTCATCGTGATCCAGGCGTGCAGAGCTGCTGTCATCACTGTGGGCCTCTTCTGTGGGGGGACTGGATGTTGCTGGCACCTCCTCTCCGGTGACATAGAGTGGGGGTCCTGTGGGGATGTAAATGCAGTGTTATTGAATCTGCGTGTGCCATCTTGTGGATGGGTGTGTTTCCCTGAATGGTTGTGATTGCCCTGTCAGCTTTGCCTTGTGTGCGTGGTGATTTTGTGGGCTAGGTGATTCTCTCTAATTGGTATGCTTTAGTGATGCGTGTCCATGCAGGTATGTGATGGGTATCCATGCATTGGTTTTGGTATTGGGACGGGTGGGTTGTGATAGTGGGGTATATGTGAGGTGGTGGAGTGATGGGGGTGAGGGTAGGAGTTTGTGATGGAATGCAGGTAGGGTGGGGGATATAGTAGTAAAGATTTGACTTACCAAAGTCCAGTCCTCCTGCTACTCCTGCGAGGCCCTCAGGAGGCATGATCCCCAAGACTTGCTCCTCCCATGTTGTTAGTTGTGGGGGAGGAGGTGGGGTCTACCGCCAGTCCTCTGTATGGCTTCCTGGTGTCTTGCAACCACAGAATGCACCTTCCCCTGTAGGTCACTCCACCTCTTCCTGATGTCATCCCTGTTATGGGGTGCTGTCCCACAGCATTGACCCTGTCCATGACTCTCCACCATATCTCCATCTTCCTTGGATGGAGGTCTGCTGCACCTGTGATCCGAATAGCTGTGGCTCTACCCGGATAATTTACTCCACCATGACCCTTAGCTCCTCCTCTGAAAACCTGGGGTGTCTTTGGGGTGCCATGGATGTGGTGTGAGCGGTATGTGTGAGGGTGTGTGGGGTGATGTGTTGTGGTGTGTGCTGTGAGGTGCATGGATTGTGTATGGGTGATTTTGTGTCTCAGATTGAGTGGGTGCTCCTGGCTTGTCTCTCTCTCTCTCTGTTAGCAATCTTTTTTTTCATTGAAAGGGTTGTGGGTAATGTGGGGGTGTGTTTTATAGTGGTGTGGGTGTGGTATATGTATGTGTGTCAGGAGTTTGTAGTTTGAATTGTCCAATGCAGTGTAGTTTTTTAAGTGTGTGTGTATTTTGAGCACGGCGATGCAAACCACCAATGGTTTACATCGGTTGAAAGACCGCTGTGGTGATTCGTGGGTCCTGATACTGTGGGCGTATTTCTGTTGGCATAACGGTGTGGGTTTATCACTGACCTTTGGGCTGGCGAACTTGTGTGGGTGTGTGTATAGTGGCGGATTTCTCTGTGTGGGTCATAATACCGCCATTGTCACGGTATGTTGGTGGCCGTCAGCACGGCGGTAGGCGGTATTTACCACCAATGTTGTAATGAGGGCCTATATTCCACAACCTTAGTATTGGTCTCTCCATCTGTAAAGTTTTAAGCAAGCAAAGGAGACAGTTTCTAACGCTCACTCATTTTACACTGTGATATATCCTCAGCAATTGAAACATGGGGGGTCATTCTGACCCCGGCGGGCGGCCGTTGCCGCCCGCCTGGAGGGAACCGCCATTTGTCCGCCCCGCGGTCAAAAGACCGCTGGGGCCATTCCAACTTTCCCGCTAGGCCGGCGGGCAAGGGGCCTGCAACACTGAAGCCGGCTCCGAATGGAGCCGGCGGTGTTGCAGGTGTGCGAAGGGTGCAGTTGCACCCGTCGCGCTTTTCACTGTCTGCTAGGCAGACAGTGAAAAGCATGCTGGGACCCTGTTAGGGGGCCCCAGGACACCCGTTCCCGCCATCCTGTTCCTGGCGGTAAAAACCGCCAGAAACAGGATGGCGGTAAGGGGGTCAGAATCCCCATGGCGGCGCTGCTTGCAGCGCCGCCATGGCGGATTCGCCCAGCCGGGGGAAATCCGGCGGGAAACCGCCGGACCCGGTTTTCTGACCGTGGCTTTACCGCCGCGGTCAGAATGGGCAAGGAAGCACCGCCAGCCTGTTGGCGGTGCTTCCGTCACCCGCGGCCCTGGCGGTCTATGACCGCCAGGGTCGGAATGAGGGCCATGGTCTTTTATGTTATCCCCTCAAAGTGATAGGACTAGTTTAAAAAAAAAATTTTTTTAAATGTTTTACCTCATTGTAATGATTTTATTCATGGTGAATTTTTACAATCTTAAAGACGTATTTCTTCTGTTGATTTTATTCATAACAATTTTTTGGTTACTAATTGTGTCTATTTTAATGATATACTGTTTATTTCTAAAGCAATAATGTTTGACTAGACGCTACCATCAATGTTATTATTACTACCACCATTGTTAGCAACACTACTGCCAACTCCAATACCAGCATCAAAAATAACTTTATGGCACCAGTACCACCATTACCACATTGCCATCCTTACTGCCACCACTACTACCATCAACATCTCCTCCACCATCACTATCACAAAAACACTACCATTACCAATACTATTACCACAACACTAATACCACCACTATTACAATCACCACCACATCCTCATTACCCTTCTGCCACCAACATTACATCTTTACATTCAAGTATGGAATCTGCTGGTTATTGGCTCTGCATGTGCCTTCAGGTTGTGAGGTTTGTGAAAGGGAGTTTTGATAAATCATCCTAGGGATTATTTTGTAGTCCACTAGAGCCACATATAGCCAAATAGGTCCACTTAAAGATTTATCCACTGTCATTACTTTTCACCCTGCAGCCATGGGTGACATTAGAGGCTCAAAGTTGCAGATTTTTGCATAGGGTTGAGTAAAGTTGTAAAGATAAACATTGAAGTCTCCACAAACCATAACTTGACTATAGTTACACATTTTAGAAAAGGGACTGCTTTAGCTACCCAATAAAATACTGGATAAATGAATTGTACAACATCTACTCCAGGCTGCGAGCATCAGAAAGTAAATGTATTCTCAACAGCTTTTCCCTGGAATTGCCATCTCAGATGTTCTACAGTCTTAGAGAAAGGTCTTTTGGCAGTTTGGAATCACTGCTGAGTGGATGTCAATCAGTATAACTTTACACCTTATCGTTCAGAGAAACCTTAAGCAGTGCCTTCTAGTGTCACCCAGCAGCCCTAATACCCTTTTGGACCATAGACGCAGCCGTGCAAGAAACAATGTCTTGCTATTGTAAGTCTTTACCTTCAAAGGTGGGAAATCTGACTGCAGGGAATTGACTAATGTGCAACTGTAGCCACAGGCAAAATTCATGGCAGGGGCAAGCCAAACCTGTGGCTTGTCAGAGGAAGGGTTAATGTAAGTAAATGTACAATGTATTTTCTTGAAAATAAAATGATTGTCCTTCAATTGCAGTGCTTAAGTGGGATGTACTTCATCTTTACTCCTCCCAAGGGGTGCATCTGCCCTCATATGACTCTCCACCCCTCCAACTATCACAACCTAGAAAAACCTGGAGGTGTTTTTGTACCCCACCCCATGCTTGTTTGCTCTTTGCACTACTGTAACCCAGTCATGCGTACCTACTTCTGCCTTACCACACCTGTTCATTCCAAAGTCTCCCTACCAGCTCCCTTAATTCTACCATGATAGAAGCATAACCCAGATTTGTCTGCTGCTAGGCAATCCAAGATTCCTTCCATATATCTGCTGCTCTGCATACTTGGCTGCCCAGTGGATGAACGAAGGCCCCACTATCCACGTAACTGTCTTGGGAGCATATGGGCCTCTCACACACTCTAAGCAAGAAAAATATATTAACAGACTGCATTTGCTAAAGGCCACGTACCCCTTCTACTGCTCCACGCTGACCCTTCCAAACAATTCATTTGCACACCTACCACTCGCAGCATTTTAACTTCCATCTCCCCATCGCCCGAATACGTGTCACCCTCAAACTCAACTAAGCAACTGATATTTCTACACCAGTCCTGAAAGAGTACGTCCTAAAAACAGCAGGGTCCCGCCGAACTTCACCAATACCTGACGCAGCACGGTCAACAGCTGAAGCGCTGTGACCTTGTTGCCATTCTTGTAGAAAAAAAAGCCTCTTGTCTACTTCCTGGCCAAACCTGAAAGTTTTGCAACTCCTTCACAGGGCAAATCGCCGCAACACCGCCCTCTTCTTCAGCAGCTTAATGGTAATTGCTACCCTGTCTCTTCTTTAGACACCCCTCTCCTTCAATCAACCCTTGAAATCTCACTCCCCCGGGATCAAAACCCCTAAAAATCTTGCCATAAAATGACAGCCCTGCCAATTTGCTTACAATTATTGTATGTGACAAAACCCTTGTCCATTAGAGATAAGACAAATTGAATGACCCTTCCTTCTCTGTCACCCCGCTCCTGCCCCAAGGGCCTGTCGTGCTCCCCGTGAAATGCCTAAAATTAACTCCACGCCAGCTTGTAACTCTTCTTGGTAGATTTCCCAACTCCAGCAGCCTAAATACTCTCATGGCCCCCATTCCCAGACTACCATAGGGACCAGAGTCTTCTCAACTTCTGCTCCAGGTGCCAAACTGTGAAATAGTTGTTGCTGTGAATGAGACGAATCAGCAGTAGCATTGTTTGCCCCCGGCACATGCTTAGCCTTAAAGACAATATTGTTCCTCAAACATACAAACAGGAAATAGTGCAGCAGTCTAAGAACCCTCAAATCCCTTGCCCTCTGTCATTTAAACCCTGTCCACCACTGGCATGTTATGCACGTGGAACTATACTGTTCTCTTAGTCCACTCGTCACCCCACTCAGCCTGTGCCACTAGCAGGGAAAAAACACCAAGCAGGCAATGTTCCACCCCTGCTGTAACCACTGGGGCGGCCAAGGTTAGTACACCACCTCCTGTCCCAAACAGACCAAAACCTTGTGCGTCATCTGAAAATATTTGCACCTGCCGCACCATCCTCTTGAAACCACTCTGACACATCATTGAATTTGTCAAGAAAAGAGTGCCACACTGTCAAGTCTGCCATGACTGCATTCTGTGATGAGGCAGTACAGCACCAGACATGGTCATGCCCAGTCACCTACAAAAAAACACCCTATCCGTACTACTCTACAAGCAAAGTTTAACATACCCAGCAGCTTCTACACCTTATGAAGCTCCAGCCATCTTTCTGCCATCACTTTTTCCAAAAAGAAATGCACCTCCTGCATTTTCTGTCTTGATAACCTTGTAACCATATTGATCATAGCCAGTTCAATATCCAGGAAGGTCAGGACAGCACAGTACTAGGGCCCTCTATCTTCTCGAGTGCCAGAGTCACACCAAAACCTTCTGCCATTGCTTCAAATTGGCCTATTGCCAGCTCATAGTCATCAGAATATTGTCTCCCAAAAAACAAAATATCATCCAGATAGTGTGTTACCTCTCTATGGGGCTTCATTCACAAGGGTAAATGTAGACATTTTAGACATTTGGTCTAAGCTTAGACCAAACGTCTACGTTTATGACTTTGGGAATTCACGAAGGGCATTTATGAGTTGTGTGGAGACTTAAAAATGCCCTTTGTGAATTTCTAAAGTCATAAACTTAGATGTTTGGTGTAAGCTTAGACCAAAAGTTTAAGTTTACTTTTGTGCATCAGGCCCTGTGTCTGCTGTGCCGCATGAAGGTCCATTGCAGAAAGGAGCTGAAAGCGTCCCTGAGTTTGCACCTCCCATAGACAAGACAATTTCAATGTAAATGGCACCCCCAAACTGCATGCCCAACAGTGTAAAATCCTCGGGGTGGATTGGCAACAGCTGTAAGGCTGATTTGATGTCACTTTAGGACCAACAGGGCCCTGTTTTCCTCTGCCTGTCCTCCACTGCTCAGAAGGGCTGGCCAATGTGAAATATTGTGCGATAGCATGCTGGCTCCCACATTTGGTGCACTCATGTTTAAATATACATTGGCTCCTGTTGCCAAAAACCCTGTTGAAATTCCACAATGCTCCTGAATTACCTCCTGTTAAAAAATCCTTGGTGTCAGTACCCACACCCTGTTGAGGAGGATGTGCCTGAAAGGGCTTGTAGGTGATGGCAGTCCACTTGCCATATGGGTAGAAGCAGTAGGCTGGGTAGAGGACATCCATTGCATCCACGACTCAGAATTGACATCGCCCCATGGATTGTCTGGATTCATGCTAACCCTGGCTCTCAATTACTTGTTCTAGCTAAGGCATGCAAAGTACCCAAAATGCATTTGGGCCTTTCTAATAATGTCCATGTACTCAAACAAAGCTATCTCCCTGTCCAAGTACTTGTCACAATATACGCTGGCATAAATTAAGACTGTCGATGTCCAATACTCCATGGTAATGGGAACATTGGGCCTTCTTGCCAATTACCACTACTCTTTTTGGGACCCCTCTTTACGATGGGTATTCCTGTGTAATAGTTGAAACACATCCATATATTCGTGTTTTGATATCCTACTTTTAGTTTTTTCTGAGAGGTGAGAACCTAGTGACATGGCCAATCACATGTATGGCAATCTCTTTTTTGTGCCCACCTCCTTCTTTCAATTCCTCGCTCTCCTCCTCAACAGTCTTGGGAGAAACCATCTGGATCCCCATCTCTCCACTCACCTTTTTGTCCCCACAATCCATAGGCAGTACTCCTGCCCCTTCAATTACATCATCACCCACTCACACTGATTTAAATAGCTTAGGTGCCGCACCCCCAGACTGCATATCCTGTACTGCCCACCACTCTTACGTACCTGCTGGCTTACCAGCAGCCGTTGTCTTCTACTAGCTGTTACCCAATAGGATCTCCTTTGTCTGCCAGAGGTGTCACCATTGTCTGCACTGGAATGCTGCAAAACACCTACTCCTGCTACCGTTTGAGCACCCCCCTGAACTCCTTCTGGCTGATCCTCACCCCCTTGTGCTCTTCATCATCCTCCCACTCATGCTCCAGCTCATCATAGTCCAGTTCTAATTCATCTGTGACCTCACCCCCTTCAACAGGACCGCGTGCATTCATTCCCCTTTCACGTGAATCAATTTGTACCCTGTCTAGCCCTGGACGTGACAGTGGGAGAGCATTGTGTGGATGATCCTTCAGCAAAGGGAGGGACGCTGGTGGTTCCACTATTTCTTTGGCCCAACGTCCTGGAGCCATCATGGACTTTGCTGGTAAATCCACTCTCCTGTCAACCTCACTTGTTGACTTCGATATTCATCGGCCCAGCTGCTCCAGCCCGGTATATCTCCTTTATTCCCTGCCCCCTTATATGTGGCCAGACCTACGCTGTGCCTAATTCCCAGCTGTCTCCATGTACACCTATCCAATGCCCCTGTGGCGCCTGACCACATGCCCTCGTTTTGGGCCCACCATTGGCTGGGGTACCCTTGGCCTTCTTCACTTTCCATATCTGCTCCCCACCTTGGTCTATGCCTCTACGTAAGTGCTCCCACTGCATTTCTGTTTTCTCCACTGCCCTACGCTGCTCCTTAGTTCATGGCTCCAACTCTGCCTCCATCCTCTGGTCACATGTGTACTGCCCCCATTCTCCCTGTCTGCTTGTGTCCCCTGGCCTGTACTCTGAGGTGCCAGGTGCTGGCCCGCGTATCTTCACCTCCATGAAGGGATGCCTGCACTTGAGCCGCCAACCATTGCACCAGGGTCTGTTCTGCACCCACCACTCCCCTCGCCTTCCTGCTTAATCTTACCACCTGTGCTAGGCCCTTGTGCCTCAACCCCTCCTCTGCTGCCCCAGCAGGCTTTACCGACAAGCCCAGGGGCCCCTCCACGTACACTACACCCCCCACTATGGCTCCCCCTTGTTGATGGTGTATCCCTGCCCCAGTCCTGGTCTCTCTGTGTCCAAATCTGCTAGGGCTGCCCCACCTGCACCCCCAGGCACCAATCCCCTCTCAACGCAGTTGCAGGGAGGCTGTTCCTCCTCCCTGCAGGCTTCTCACCCCCCCTTCAGGTGAGGCACTTCTGCCCTGCCCCACTCTTACCTCACGCCTTTCCCTTGGGCATCTCCAGGCTGTCACTGCTGCTGCTACACCACTTCATACAGCCCCTGGGGATCCACATCATCCCCACCCATGCCTGGTCCAACACCCCAGGCCTGAGTAGGTTGGTGCACCCTGCCTATCCAAATGTGCACAGGGCTGCCAGTACAGCCTCTGCCGTAGTCTCCTGGGACATATCGCTACCGCTGGGTATGCACCGTATGCCCCCAAACGTTAAATTGCTAATTAATCGCCACGGCCCTGCTAACTGCCTGTCAGTGCTACCAGCTGCCTGTGGTCTGACAATCCTCTCCCAATAACCCTGCTGCCTTAGCTGCGTGCTCAAAGTAGCAGCCGCCCGAAGCCTGAACACTTCACTACTAGATGCTGCCGAAATTAGACACTGCTGCGTTAGCTACTTAACTTATTTGCAGCCGGCAGAGGGTTGTGTTGGAGTCAAAAGGGGCGTCATTTCCCTTTCCAACACCTTAAGAAACTTCAACAACCTCTCCCCATGCCCTCTGCCCCTGCTCCACCAATTCTGACCTGCTGCATTCCCTTTCCTGCAAAACTCCTAGGGGAAGACTAGACTGCATCTAGCTTCACCTGGGACCCTTCAGTGTGGGTGATTGATTATAGTTAACACCTGCCTTCTTCACATGTTTTTTTCGTCTTTCTACATTTTATTCTTAGGCACAACAATGCTGATACTGTTCTGGGTGAACTCTTCATTGTACATATACAGATAAATGAAAATCCTTTGAAAGCTTTATTGTTTGTCCTTTAGCAACACCTCTGGCCAGTGATGACACGGGGATGGGTGGGCTTCAGCTATAGTACAAGAAGAGTACCTTGGTGTGCTGCTTTCAATACTGGCAGTGGCTGGGCGATTCTTCATTAATATATCTGTATTAATAGAAGTAATGATTACTGTCAGAAATTGGGTTATTAATTTGAGAGGGACTACACATACCAACTTAATAAATACAGTCAGGTCACAATACAGTTTTAAATTAATTTGAAGTCAACCCATGGTAACAATAGTGCAGCCAATTCCCGGAAGAAGTGCATGTTAACGTCAATCAGTACCAAAATATTTTAAAGTAAAAAACACAAAATAGCATTTCCAAAAATCAAAACAAATTTGTCTCAAAATGAAAAACTCAGATAAAAGGAAGCTGATATCTACATTTTTAAAGTTGTAAAACTATAAGTGCCAGGGAAACACAATGCTCCACTTGTAAGTCAGAGTACATGATTCATCAGGACCTAGATGTGTTTTCAGGAAAATCACAATAGAATGGAGCTCAGGTAAGCTAAACAGGTTACATCACTCAAATCTTTTGTGTATTTTTATATTTTGACTCAGATGTTTTTCTGGAGCTCCAAGTCCTTCTTTGGGGCATGGCACAAAGCTGAAGCCAGAAAGAGCCCCTCACTGAAAGTATGCCACCTTTTTGTGATGCTCTTCCACTGTGCCTTCCTGCGACCAGATTGGTAATATGATGCAGGGGCAGAGGCAAAGTGATTCTCTCACTCGTATGGGGGGCAAGTCCCAATGCAAATGAGGGAACAGCCTTTCATGATAGGGCTTGCACTATATGTGTGCCAACACAATCTGTATTAGAGAAGGAAATGCAAAAAAAAACAAAGTGATGACTAGAATGCTTGAATTAATCTCAGCCACTGGCAATCCATCCTTTTTTTCCCCCATAAATGCTACCTCAGTCTGGACCCAGCGTTATGCAAGTCAGTTTTGACCCTGCTCCTCAAGGGAAGAATTTGATCCTCCCAGAACTGGAACACAAGCAACCTAGGTCTTGTTTCACCCATGTTAGGGCTCTTGAGCCTGGCATAGCTTGGTACCAAAGACACAGTGAGCCTGGGACCCCAGTCTGGGCGTGCCGGGTGCACTTAGGGTGGCAACTGCAAAAAGAACAGAGTGATGGATGACATGCTCTGTATACTTAGTATGTATTATAAAAGGGTCAGCACAGGTGTCTGTGGCTCCTTCTTTAATACCAAAGTGTCCCACTGGGCCACGAAGCAGATACACATGCTTGTTGCGCCTCAGGAATCTTTCTGTAATATGACTCAAGGGCCCTGACGTAAGAGGGCCTGGTGCCACTTCAGCACTGCCCTAGCATCATTTTGTACGCTAAGGCAGTGCTAAGGTCGTCTTTTCCCCACACCAAATGCATGCATTGCACCACTTTGTAACCCTTTGTGCTACATTATACCTGGGCCAGGTATAATGTATGCAAAGAGGGCCTGTAATGATATTTGTGTTTTGACCACTGACTCCACGTTGCACTTAGCCTAGCAGCACACCGCCACATTGGTGACCACCAACTTTATTTTTCCTATTGACTTTATTTTACAGTGAGACACCACCACATTAAAAACTGCAAGTATTTTTCCATGTTATACAATGTGCTCATGTTGTTATTCTGTGTGTTTGTGTTCTTTCTCACCAAGGGCTTAGGCTGAAAAGAATGTACTAGGACAGCCTGGAACAGTTTTGTTTTGATAGAGGGCACCTTGGGATTTTGCCCAATTCCCGACATGTTATTTTCAAAGCTGACCTAAAGTAACCAGCATTTTTTGACTAATAAACTCATGCAGGGGGAGGGAGTTTCTAGAACTCTCCTATCTTGTTTATTTAAAATATATAAGACACCAGATGGACCGGGGAGTGACATGCTCGGGACGCTGAGGTGTGTCATCCTTCCTGTGAGGATAATTAATCTCTCTCTCCATTATCAATTCTGGAATCTGGCAATCTGTTGCTGATTAGGAGAGAGATGAAGCAGATTTGCCCTTGCCTCATGGTTATGCATTTTTTAATTAATTCTTTGCTTTGCATTGTAATATAGATACATATATTTGCTGTGTATATTGCAGTGGAGAACCATTTGCACATGTTTTCATTTTATTGCTGTGACCATTTTTAAACATGTACCTTCAGCATGCTAATCTCCTCTACAAACCTTGCAAAGTGAATAAATAAATGTCTTCATTAGACTAAGAAGCGCATTCCAGAGATTTTTGTCAGTGCATGAGTGTTTCAGCTTGGTCATTAGTGATGCAAAACAGGGCCTTCCCCTGTTAGGGGGGCTGAAAAAATGGTGCAAAGAAAAGAGATTTCTTTGCGTTCTTTTTTTTCAGCACTTTTAAAGCCTGCTTAGAGCAGGCGTTAAAAGGAGGCACACCATTGTTTACAATGGGCCCCTGTGCACTGTTCAGTGTTAGAGTCAAAATTTCGGTGCTAACCCTGAACAGTACCGTATTTTAAACATGGCACACACATGGTGGCAGTAGAGGCGCAAACAATAAAGCTTTTATAAATCTGGCCCCAGAATTGTTAATGAACAAAGCATGCTTCATTGCAATACCACACTACTAATTACCTTTTGGAATGTGTTCAGAGTTAGTATAGCCAAACACAGCAGGTCTAAGTCCAAAAATGCCAGCATGGTATGAACTTCTAAAGCTAACATTTTGCATGACCTTGACCTTTCATTGTCAGTTTATCCAATGTGACATCATAAGTACAGTCCTTCAGTATGACTATGCTATTTTGACCTATAAATTAAAGTATGGACATGATTAACAGAATGATTTGTGTGTTTCAGTTGTTTTGCAAACAGTGTTTTTTAATGACTGTACAGCCACGTTTGCCATTCAGAAAAAAATATTTTATTATTTTTAAAAACATGTAATCACATTGTGAATAAGTGTTCAACAATAGATCTGGATTGGACGAGAATGTCCTACATTTTAGTAACACTAATAAATGTCTTTCTTTATGGCTATTAACCGTGCTTACGTTGACCCAGTGGCTTTAGTTGGATCCCCAGCCCTTACATTTTATGATCAGAGCAGGTGATAGTGCATGTACAAATCTACATAACATTACATAACATAATATAACTCCTTCCTCTGAATTAAAAGTTGAGTTTAATTCCTAGTCACTGAGATCTAATGAATAGACCAACTACACATAGCAGATGAAGAACATTTCAAGTGTCATGGTCGCCAATTTGGAAGGAAATTTTCAGCCACAAACGTACATTTAAATCTGGAAATAGATGGCTTCCATGATTTACTCCTCCAGAGGACTCACATAAATCCTCTTTCAGAGTTGGGAGGAAAATCAAACACCCTCAACCTTGGTGACTGTGTTAGGAAACGGGTTCCTCCATGGGGACAAACATTTTCTAAATTGTGAATGAAAGGAAAAAAAATGTGCAATTGCACTTTTCTTTCTCAAAGTGAAATTGTACTGTGTATAACATAAGTCCATAGTGGGTGAATGCTACTGTCTGAGAAAGCTGCAAGGTTTTCCTGGCAGTCTGCCAGCAATAGTAACTCAGTCAGTTTTAATGCTCCCATTTCACGTCAACATGCACTACACAGTATAAAAGGAATACACATTATGCACCTAATTAGGAGTTTGGCGGTCTTCAGACCACCAAACTCACAGTGGCAGTCAGACGACTGCACTGCTGTCAGTCTGACCACCAGATTATGATCCTGGTGGCTGGAATGCCAGGAGATGGCCGCCTCCGCCAGGATCATAGACCCCAATGGGTCGGCGGCAGTCAAAGTCATGGTTAGCCCTGGCGGTGCGGCATTCAGCACTTCTGTGCTGATCATAACTTCCCTTTCTGGCAGCCTTTCCATGACGGGATCTCCACCATGAAAAGACTGGCCGAAAGGCAGTGTGGGTGCCGTGGGGGGCCCCTGCACTGCCCACGACCATGTCATGGTGCAGGGGGCCCCTGTCAGCACCCTCAACAGGATGGTAGCATCGTAATACGATGGTGGTGAGGCTGCTGGCTTAACAGCAGCCTCACCTCAGCCATATTGGAGTTGCGGCGGTTCAACTGCCCATCTCCTTATCGGCCCCTAAGACTGTTTGGACATGTCAAAGGTTGTCATCTATTACAATTAAATTGATACAAAATATTATTTTCTTAGTGAAGAGACAAGGACCTAAACATGTCCACTGATAATATTCTATAGATTTACAGGACTGAATAGGAATTAGAAAGGTGTATGTTAGTTATGACTTGTGCACGGTTCGCAATAGCACCACAGAGGATGATTTAATAAGTGATAGCACAACCTAAACATAGTACCTAAGCTTAACCTGGTCCATTCTGTGACAGTATTGCTGTGTTTAAGTAGATGGGTGGGCTGACAAATTAAGCATTGGTTTGTGAACTGCATGTAGGAGGTATTAAATCACTTTGGCAGGTATTATTGCAGTGTGCCTCCTTGGCAAATACACACAAACATGTACATATACATCTTATGCCAAATTGAGCCATTGCAAGTGATACATTGGTATTATCTGTTCTAGCTGTTCTTTCATATGATATTGTCTAAAGAATTGCTCATGGTCTCAACTTATGTACATTTCCAGATACTGAAAATCCCCAGGGTGACATCCACCAGGTATTTGTAGTATTATTTTGTGGCCCCTCAGTCACAGGGAACAATGCTGACTTCCCCCAGTTAATCCTGTACCAAAAATATTTGTCAAATGAAGATTTGTAGAAACATGGCAAATTTTATTTCGGGTTGTGCCATGTACAGAAGCAGATCATCTGAACAGAACAACATTCTGTCATCTCACATATCTGTCAACATCAGGGCAGTGCGTGCTGTACAGGCGACTAGAATGCAAAAACCCAGCACTTTCAAGATAACGTAATTTATGCATTGTGCTGATATGCTGATGTTTAACCTTTTGCATTGTAGAGCTTAATACTAAAGACTTATTTTCAAGGTGCTTATAAGTACTGTTCATTTCCAATGTATTGCTGCAGGCTTTCAGAGTGTGTCAGGGTGTGGTCCCTTTCCAGGGCCTTCTAGAAGCTTTCCCTGCAGCGTGCCTGGGTGTGGTTTGTGGGCTGGGCCAAGGCTCTATATAAGGGAGCCAGCCCAGCTCCACGTGCTCACTATTTAGAGGTCCCGGTGCAGAGCAGCAGCAACTTCCTGAGCTCCTGTTCCGGAGGCCTACTTTGATCCTCCAGGCCATGCCCTTTCACTTTGTTGGTGATTCTTGATCAGGGAGGTAAGACGGGGGTCGGGCTGGGTCCCTGATCCCGTTCTCGAAGGCTTTCAAGTTCTTGGGACTAATTTGCATGATAAAATATTTTGGCTCTTGTGCGTGTGAATGTGCGCTTGGTGTTTCTTGGCATTTACATGCTGACATTCGAATCAGCAAGACGTACGATTCATTGCTCGTCTACAACTCTTGATATTCATTGTGTGTTACCATTTTCTGGCATTTACGCGGTGGTATGCGAATACGCAAGACACATGATTCATTTCTTGTGCTTAATTCATGTTATTCGTTGTGCACCACCATTTCATGGCATTCACCTGGTGGCGTTCGAATCGGCAAGACGCTTGATTCATTTCTTGTGCGTAATGCATGTTTTTCATTGTGTGCTACCATTTCATGGCATTCACATGGTGGCATTTGAATCGGCAAGACACGCAATTCATTTCTTGTGCTGAACTCATGTTATTCATTGTGCGCTACCATTTCATGGCATTTACATGGTGGCCTTCGAATCGGCAAGCCGCGCAATTCATTCCTTGTGTTTAATTCATGAATATTCAGTGTGCGCTACCACTTCGTGGCATTCGCAAGGTAGCATTCGAATCGGCAAAACGTGCGATTCATTTTTTGTGCTTAATTCATGATATTCATTGTGTCTTACCATTTCCTGGCATTTACGTGGTGACATTCGAATCGGAAAGACGCGCGATTCATTTCTTATGCTGAACTCATGTTACTCATAGTGCGCTATCATTTCATGGCATTCACATGGTGGCATTCGAGTCGGAAAGACGGGCGCTTCATTTCTTGTGCTTGATTCATGTTATTCATTGTGCGCTACCATTTCATGGCATTCACGTGGTGGCATTCGAATTGGAAAGACGCGCAATTCATTTCTTGTGCTTAATTCATGTTATTCATTCTGCGCAACCATTTCATGTCATTTACAAACTCTTGTGGAAATCCACAATGTGCTCAATTCATGTTCCTGCATTCTAAGAAACTAAAGTGCTAGAATTCTGGATGTTATATTGTGTGTTCATAATAAGTCCCTTAAGTACAATTCCTATGGTGTTATAGAATTCATTCAGATAATTTTCTTGTCCTCATGCAAAAGACTATGCTTGAATTTGAAAACGTAATTCTTGAAGGTTCTGATGTTTTCTAATCCATGTGTAACATTTCATTGAGAGGTCATTGAACAGTTGTATCAATCCTTCTTGATTTCTTCACAGGTAACCAGACATATTGAGGCCTAGCTATTTAATCCATGCTTAAGGTATCCATGTTTCTAGTATGACAATGCTTAGAATCATGGTCTAGTAATGATTAATATGATATAATCTTGATATTGTGTGTTTTAACCTTTTTGCTTCCTACAGGTCTCCTTCCCAGCTGTTCCCTACCTAATCCCCTTTTCACCACTTGGACTCTCTTAGACTCTGTGACATTCTAATCAGAGTATTGGAGCTGTTTTGTGGTGGACGTGTTGGGAACGTGCGCAGACCCCGAGGATCTGGTGACTCTGAGAGAATAGTGGGCCCACAAATTAATAATCCTCCCGGTTTGCGTATGTTCTCACCATGGCCACATTGGACGAGCTAGTCAAGGCTATCACGCAGCTCCAAGCAGAGGTGATGTCATCGAAAGATTTGGCAGCTAGCTTAGCTGAGAGAGTGAGTCAGTTACAGGATAAGGTAGAGAAGAAGGAACAAAATCCCACAGGTGTGTCTTGGCCAGGTCCTTCTTCTCAGACTTCTGGAGGTAATCCAACAAACATTTCCCTCAATGTTCCTTCAGCCATTCCTTTAGCTCCTCCAGAACGTTTCTCAGGCGATCCCTTGAAAGCGCAATCATTCCTGGTTCAAGTGGAATTACACTTCACCTGCCAACCACATACTTTCCCTGATGCCCAGTCCAAAGTGGTTTTCTTGTTATTATACCTGACTGGGGATGCAGCTACCTGGGCTATCCCTCTTGTGCATAAAGACAGTCCCCTGCTTTACAACTCGAGAAATGTTGTTCGTGAGTTTGAATGAGTATTTTATCGTAGAACTGTAACATTGTCGGCAGATCGTGAATTATTAGACTTACGACAAGGTAACCAGGACTTAGGGGGTCATTCCGACCCTGGCGGTCGGTGTTAAAGCGGCAGCCAACCCGCCAACAGGCAGGTGGTAAAAAAAAATGAATTCTGACCCTGGCGGGAACCGCCAAAACAGCCCGCCACTTTAACACTCCGACCGCCACGGCGGGGCAAACAAACAGCGCAGCGGTCACCGCCAACAGACAGGCGGCAGACAATGTACCGCCCACCCTATTACGACCCACCAATCCGCCACCTATTCCAGTGCGGGAGCCCCGCCGATAAAAACACGGCGGAAACAGACCACGAACGGGAAAACGCTCACCTTTATACACTCCACGAGCAATCTGGACAACATGGAACCCGAATTAAACATCCTACCAGCGATTGTCTACCTGCTCCTCTACCAGGAGCACGAACGCCGCCGCAGGAGACAACGGTGAGTACTTCACCTACAACACAGGCGAGGGGGGAGGAGAAAAGGTAATGGGCACACACATATGCGACACACCCACCCCCCCCCAAATCCCCACACACCAAAGCAGAGCAACAAGTCAGATTTACACCCCAAACCCCCCGGAATAATTCAAAAACACAATAAAATGATCATTAAAATAGAAGTATATTAAAGCGTATTTGAACTGAAGTGAAATATGAGATATTTAAAATAAATAAATCACAACATGAACAATGTATACATAGTCCAAAAGTCCGGCACATATTGGGTACATGCCATTGGTCGTGGGCCAATGTGCATTAACACATGGGCAAAGCCCACACACAAGACCCGATTCCATTGGAGAGAACACTGCTGGGGCATCAGATAATAAAACCACAGGCACCTCAGGGGGAAGGGAAGGGGGGGCACCTCAGCCACATGAGTCCACGACGTCAGATCCACGAGGGGCCTCCATGCCCACTGTACCATCCTGGGGAGTGCAAAGCCACAGTCTCTCAAGTCTCTACAGTGGGTTGCTTGCCCACTGTACCATACTGGGGAGTGCAAAGCCACAGTCTCTCAAGTCTCTACAGTGGGTGGCTTGCCCACTGTACCATCCTGGGGAGTGCAAAGCCACAGTCCATCTGGTGGATTACAGACTCCACTAGTTATGGAGGAGGCATGGTGCCCAGAGTGCTTCGTGAAGCCCTGCCCGACAGAGATCCGGCCCTGCCAATGGGCGAGCGGTGCTTGAGATGAAGGGCCCAGCGGAGCGGTGCTTGAGATGAAGGGCCCAGCGGAGCGGTGCAGAGACGGCGGGGCCCAGCGGAGCGGTGCTTGAGATGAAGGTCCCAGCGGAGCGGTGCAGAGACGGCGGGGCCCAGCGGAGCGGTGCTTGAGATGAAGGGCCCAGCGGAGCGGTGCTTGAAATGAAGGGCCCAGCGGAGTGGTGCAGAGACGGCGGGGCCCAGCGGAGCGGTGCTTGAGATGAAGGGCCCAGCGGAGCGGTGCTTGACAGGAAGGGCCCAGCGGAGCGGTGCAGAGACGGCGGGGCCCAGCGGAGCGGTGCTTGAGATGAAGGGCCCAGCGGAGCACTGCAGAGACGGCGGGCCCAGTGGAGCAGTGCTTGAGATGAAGGGCCCAGCGGAGCGGTGCTTGACAGGAAGGGCCCAGCGGAGCGGTGCTTGAGATGAAGGGCCCAGCGGAGCGGTGCTTGACAGGAAGGGCCCAGTGGAGCGGTGCAGAGACGGCGGGGCCCAGCGGAGCGGTGCTTGAGATGAAGGGCCCAGCGGAGCGGTGCAGAGACGGCGGGGCCCAACGGAGCGGTGCAGAGATGGCGGGGCCCAGCGGAGCGGTGCTTGAGATGAAGGGCCCAGCGAACCGGTGCTTGACAGGAAGGGCCCAGCGGAGCGGTGCAGAGACGGCGGGGCCCAGCGGAGCGGTGCTTGAGATGAAGGGCCCAGTGGAGCGGTGCAGAGACGGCGGGGCCCAGCGGAGCGGTGCTTGAGATGAAGGGCCCAGAGGAGCGGTGCTTGACAGGAAGGGCCCAGCGGAGCGGTGCAGAGACGGCGGGGCCCAGCGGAGCGGTGCTTGAGATGAAGGGCCCAGCGGAGCGGTGCAGAGACGGCGGGGCCCAGCGGAGCGGTGCAGAGGCGGCGGGGCCCAGCGGAGCGGTGCTTGAGATGAAGGGCCCAGCGGAGCGGTGCTTGACAGGAAGGGCCCAGCGGAGCGGTGCTTGAGATGAAGGGCCCAGCGGAGCGGTGCAGAGACGGCGGGGCCCAGCGGAGCGGTGCTTGAGATGAAGGGCCCAGCGGAGCGGTGCTTGAGATGAAGGGCCCAGCGGAGCGGTGCTTGACAGGAAGGGCCCAGCAGAGCGGTGCAGAGACGGCGGGGCCCAGCGGAGCGGTGCTTGAGATGAAGGGCCCAGCGGAGCGGTGCAGAGACGGCGGGGCCCTGTTCAGCGGTGCTTCTCTTGGCGGGGCCCTGTTCAGCGGTGCTTCTCACGGCGGGGCCCTGTTCAGCGGTGCTTCTCACGGCGGGCCCTGTTCAGCGGTGCTTCTCACGGCGGGGCCCTGTTCAGCGATGCTTCTCACGGCGGGGCCCTGTTCAGCGGTGCTTGTCTTGTGTTCCTAGGGAACCAGATCTTGGGAATCATTCCCGCTCAGTCGCCATCCGACCTATCGCTTGCGGGGCCCTCCTGTGCAGGACTCCTGGGCCCCTGGGTGTCCTCCGTCACACCCCAAATGGGGCTGGTGGGGCCCTCCTGGGCAGCTTGCCTGCTGCCGGACTTGTCTGCCCTGCTGCCCTTGCCCCCCTTGGCGGAATCTCTGGGGCCCTTGCCTCCCTTTGTGGATGGGCGAGGTGACGGTGCAAGGGTGTTGTCCTTGTGGGCAGCCGTCTCAGGCCTGTCGCGCCGGCCCTTCCCTTTTTTGTTTAGCCCTGAACGATGGTCCTAGTAGGTGCAGGGCTTGTGGTGGCTGAGGTGCTGTTTGGACTCTTACGAGATGGAGGGGGTGGGTCAGGTGATGCAAAGAGGTTAATTTTGGAGAGGAACAACTTTTTAGGAGCAATGGGAAGGGTAGGTGCAGTGGGTATGGGAGTGGAGGGAGAGGATGTGGTTGTAGGAGAGTCAAGTGTGCTGTCTTTGGGTGCAGGTGCTTGTGCTGGAGGCTGTCGTGAGGTGGATGGCTGTTGGGTGGGTGACTGCCTGCGTTTGTGTGGTTTTGAAGAGGGGGTGACAGACACAGTGGGAGAGGACACAGGGGACGTGTAAATGGCAGTGGGGGTGGTGACTGCACGTGTGCGGACTGTTCTTGTGGGTGTGGTGGTGATGGACGTACTGGCTGATGGTGGTGTGCATGCAGGTGTGAGTGGAGACGTCACAGGGAGGTAGGAGGGAGACGAGGAGGAGGGGGACACAGAGGAGGCAGTGGCTGTTGGCATGTCTGCATGTGGATGTTGCTTGGGTGAATGCTTGTGTGATCTGTGGTGCTTATGTCTGGATGAGCTGCCCTTGGGTGTTGAGGTGTGTGCAGGCTGGTCTGTAGGTGTGTCTGGGATAGGCAGAGGAACAGGGGAGTGGGACTGGGTTGGGGAAGTTGGAGGGGGGAGGCTAGACACAGGGACAATTGCTGCCGTCAGTGCTGAGGCCAGAGCGTTGAACGATCGCTGATGGGCAGCCTGACCCGAATGAATGCCCTCCAGGTATGCATTGCTCCGATGCACCTCCCTTTCTACCCCCTGGATGGCATTCAAAAGGGTAGACTGCCCAACAATGAGCGTCTGGAGGAGGTCAATGATCTCCGCACTGAGGGCAGCAGGGGTAACTGGGGCAGGACCTGAGGTGCCAGGGGCGAAGGAGATGCCCGGCTTCCTGGCCGAGCGGGCACGGGGCGAACACTATGGGGCTGCTGGGAGGGCGGGGCTGGTGCGCTGGGTGGCGGCTGTACCTGTTGTTGCTATGGGCACGGGTGGTGCCGCCACCACAAGGGAGCTCCCTTCCGAGGACGTGTCGGTGACGCTGACGTCTCCACGGGTCCCCGTTGTAGAGCCCCCCTCGCCCTCCGTCTCACTGGTGTACTCTGAGTCGGTTGCATGGCCCTCTGGGGCCATGTGAGATGCAGCTCCTTCGTGCGCTGATGCCACTTCTCCTCCGCCTGATGATGCTAATGCACACATAAACAGGAAAACCAAAAAAAGGGGGGGGAGAAGAAAGAAAGACATGTTGAGTGCATGCATTGGCGGCACCGTTGGCGGAGAGGACAGACACAGAAGCCCCCTGCACTACGCCGCGCACTCAGGGTACACTACTCAATTATTGTGACTTGGCCTACAAGTCAATGGACGACAAATGCACACATAGGTGAGGCCCAACCATAGATATCTGTACTTAGCACCCTACAGAGGTGGAGGGCGGGGGCACAGGGCCATGCCTAACGGAGGGGCCTAGCCTACTGAAACCGCACTGGCCTAGAGATAGCCACAGCCCTCCTCCCCCACCAAGACACCTCCACTGTGCGCTAATATAGCAGAATGTGCTGATACTCACCCCCTTGTGTCTGCTGTGATGTCCTCACGCGCCCATCCAAATCGGGGTAGGCCACCGCCAGGATCCGGGACATCAGGGGGGTCAATTGCCGTGTGGCACCCCTCCTAGGTTGGGAGGCCATCCCCAGCAGAGCCTCGGCTGTCTTTCTGCTCCCGCGGCGGATGTCCTCCCACCTCTTGCGGCAGTGGGTGCCCCATCTGTTGTGGACCCCCAGGGCCCGGACGTCCTTGGCGATGGCACGCCAAATGTCGATCTTCTGATGGGCGCTGACCTATGTGACATGGACAGGATGGAACAAGAAATATCATCACTTTCCTGCATGGACGATGTGAGTGCCCCCCCCTCCCCAACCTTGCCATGTGGCACATGCTCTCATCTGTCGTGCGTTGCACTCCCCATTCGCACCCCTCCCCACCATCTTACACCCACCCCACTCAACACAGGCATAGCCCATACTACGTGCTCCCTGTGTACTTACCTGTTGGTCTGGAGGACCGTAGAGTAGCGCATACTGGGGGAGGACCCCATCCACAAGTTTCTCCAATTCCTCAGATGTGAAGGCAGGGGCCCTTTCCCCAGTCGCAGCAGCCATTGTATCTCCCAGACCGAGGTCACAGCAGCACTTGCAGTATAGGTCCTCTCCTGTGGATGATCAGGTCTCGAGTGATTAAGCAGTTAGAAAATGGCGGTCACGCCCGCGGCGGTGCGTACCGCAGCGGTGCGTACCGCGCCTGCCGGCGCCCATCGTCATTGGCTCCTGAGACCCATAGGGTTCAATGTTAACCAATGCTGCTTTGCGCCACGGTCTTCGACCGCCTACCGCCACGGTGTGCCACGCCAGCGCATTGACCTCACATCCCATTGTCACACTTCACAGGTCAGGCAGCCGCCATTACAAGGGCCCACATGGCTTAATTTCTACTGCGTCACACAGGCCTAGGCCTTGCATTGCCACTCATACAAGCCATTCAATGCATAGCGAATCGTGTTTTGTGCAAGCTGTGGTTACGTACCTGTGGGTTGCTTGATTCTGTGCTCCATGTTGTCCTTCCTAGGCACCGTCCGCTGGGACTTGCGAGGAGATGGAGGAATCCTCCCGTGTACAGACCACTGGTGGACCTGTCGACAATGGAAGAACGACATGTCATACTTACATACAGACTTGACCGAGCCACTATACAGGGCTCAGCTGTATAGTGCCCAGCACTGTGTGCCCAGCTGGAGCCAGACCTGATGTCCCCCATTCGCCAACGCACAGGGATTCCCCCTCTGGTGCAGGTTCTGTCAGTACTCCATTTTTTGGCAAGTGGCTCATTCCAAACAACAGTGGCCATATCATCAGGGATGTCTCAGCCTATGTTTTCTAAGGTTTTGTCCAGAGTGTTGTCTGCCCTGATGAAATACATGCGGAGCTACATTGTTTTCCCTGAGGTGGGCGATTTGGCTACAGTGAAGGGTGATTTCTATGCCCTTGGACATATCCCCAACATCATTGGTGCCATTGATGGGACCCATGTGGCTTTGGTTCCCCCCAGTGGAAGTGAGCAGGTGTACAGGAACAGAAAAAGTTATCATTCGATGAATGTCCAGGTGGTCTGTTTGGCTGACCAGTACATCTCCCATGTAAATGCCAAGTTCCCTGGGTCAGTGCATGACGCGTACATCATGCGAAATAGCAGCATCCCTTATGTGATGGAACAGCTACAGAGACACCGTGTGTGGCTAATAGGTGAGTCTGGTTACCCCAACCTGTTGTGGCTACTTACCCCTGTGGGGAATCCCAGGACAAGGGCAGAGGAACGCTACAATGAGGCCCATGGGCGAACTAGGAGGGTTATAGAAAGAACCTTCGGCCTCCTGAAGGCCAGGTTTAGGTGTCTGCCTATGACAGGTGGATCCCTAATGTACTCACCAAAGAAGGTGTGCCATATCATCGTGGCCTGCTGTATACTTCACAACCTGGCTTTGCGACGTCAGGTGCCTTTCCTGCAGGAGGATGGTCCAGATGGTGGTGTTGTAGCAGCTGTTGAGCCTGTGGAGAGTGAAGAGGAGGAAGACGACGGGGACGACACAGACAACAGGGACACAGTGATTCAACAGTATTTTCAGTAGCACACAGGTACGAATCAACCACGCCATTTTACATTTACTTAAAGTCTCCTGCCTCTCTACTGTCTGAGTTCCCCCCCAGTTCCTGTTAACTGAGTTGTGACTTTCCCTTCCGTTTTCAGAGCTGTGGGCCCCACTGCGTGACCTCTGCTTTGTTTGCCCATGGACTACAGCTGTGTGACAGTGGTATGTTGTCATCACAATGTAACTGAACATTTTGGCACTGTTATGTCTAATACATTTGTTCAAAATACAAGCAGACTCCAGATTTTTTTAGTGCAAGAAGTGATTTAATTCAAGTGCTAAATTTAAGGAACATGATTGTCAAACGGGGATGGGTGATGGTGGAGTAATGTCCATGGCATGGAGTCCAGTTCTCAGTCGCACAGGTGCATTGTCCATATGCCTGTGGAAGGATGGAGCAGGGGCAGTTCAAGGTTGGACAGGGTGACAATGTGGGACAGTGGGATGACATCAGGGGGTATCGTTTGCTGGCGGGGGTCTTGCAATCCTACTCTGTCTTCTTGTGAGATCTCAGGTTGCGCTTGCGGGGTGGTTCTTCTTCTGCAGGAGGTGGGGTTCTGGTGGCCCGTCATTGTGTGGGGGTCTCCTGTCCACTAGCGCCGGCGGAGGTGGTAGGCTGTTCCTGGTCCAGGCTAGTGACAGTGGCCCTTTGTGGTGCCACATGGTCCCGCAATGTGGTGACTATGTGGGTTAGGGCTACGACGATGGTCCCCATTGCGGAACTAATGTTCCTCAGTTCCTCTCTGAACCCCATGTACTGTTGCTCCTGCATGACCTGGATCTCCTGGAACCTGGCCAGTACCGTAGCCATCGTCTCCTGGGAGTGGTGGTATGCTCCCATGATGGAGGAGAGGGCCTCTTGGAGAGTCGGTTCCCTGGGCCTGTCCCCCCCCTGTCGCACAGCAGCCCTCCCAGTTCCCCTGTTTCCCTGGGCCTCTGTCCCCTGGACGGTGTGCCCACTACCACTGCCCCCAGGTCCCTGTTGTTGTTGGGGTGGTGGGTCAACCTGGGTGCCCTGTAGTGGTGGACACACAGCTGATTGACGTGTCCTGGAGACAAAGGCATGGGCCCGCTGGGCGGGAGCTGTGCTGGTGTTCCCAGAGGGGGTTAGGTCTGGTGTAGCCTGTGGCTGTCTGTGGGGAACCGACTGTCCCGAGGTCCCCGATGGGCCGGGCTGGTCATCAGGGTCCAGGGAGACAGAGCTGCTGTCATCACTGGCGGCCTCTTCTGGGGGTGGGATGGACATCTCTGTACCCTCCTGGGTGGTGTGGTGGCGTTCGGGTCCTGCAGGGGTATAAGAGTATGGTTATTGCTTCTGTGTGTGGTATTTCGTGTAATGGGTGGGTGGCCGTGTCCCCCAGTGCTGGCATTCCCTTGTGGGGGCTTTTGTGACAGTGGCTTGTGGGGGTGATGGGTGTGTGCAGTAGGCATGCTTTGGGGATGGGTGTCCATGCTTTGGGGACGCACGCAGGGCTAGGTTTTGGGATGGGTGGGATGTGATGGTGAGCCATTTGCAAGGAGTTGGTGTGATGGGGGTGGGGGTGAGGGTGGGGGTATAATTTGGCATGCAGGTGGGGTGGGGGGAATGAAGTAGTGGAGATTTGACTTACCAGAGTCCATTCCTCCGCCTACTCCTGCAAGGCCCTCAGGATGCAGGATATGCAAGACTTCCTCCTCCCACGCTGTGAATTCTGGGGGAGTAGATGGGGGTCCGCCGCCAGTCCGCTGTACCGCGATGTTGTGCCTTGATACCATGGAACGCACCTTCCCCCGTAGGTCGTTTCACCGCTTCCTGATGTCGTCCCGATTGCGTGGATGCTGTCCCACAGCATTGACCCTGCCCACTATTCTGCTCCATAGCTCCATCTTCCTGGCAATGGTGGTGTGCTGCACCTGTGTCCCGAACAGCTGGGGCTCTACTCGTACGATTTCCTCCACCATGACCCTGAGTTCATTATCTGAGAACCTGGGGTGTCTTTGAGGTGCCATGGGGTGGTGTGGATGATGTGTGGGGTGGAATGTGTAGTGATAGGTGGGGTGCTATTTAGTGGTGTGTTGTGTGAGGTGCGTGGAAGTTCTGTGGGTATTGGTATTGTGTGCCTGTGGATGCTTGGTAGTTGACTGTGGTGTCTCTCTCTCGCCTTCTCTCTGAATTTCTGGTCGTAGGGGTTTGTGGGTGATGTGGGTGTGTGTTTTATATTGTATTGGGTGTGTGGGAGTGGTGTGTGTATGTGTATCAGGTGTGTGTATTTCGAATTGTCCAATGTGGTAGTGTTTTGTACGAGTATGTGTATTTCGACCGCGGTGGTGTGTACCGCCAAAAGAATACCACAGTTGAAAGACCGCCGCGTGGATTCGTGGGTCGTAATGGCATGGGCGTATTTCTGTTGGCGTGACGGTGGAGGTTTGGTCATCGCCAGTTTATCGCTGACCTTTGGTGTGGCGGACTTTTGTGGATGTCGGTATTTTGGCTCTTTGCCTGTTGTGGGTCTGGCGGTAAGCGCATTTTACCGCCGAGGTTGGAATGACCGCCTATATGTCTTGTAGAAAGCCACACATTATCACCTGGTTGATACTGTGGTCCCTTACAATGTTTCTTGTCATAATGCTTTTTGTATTTTTGTTTGGCCTTTTCTAAATGTTGTTGAATCAATTTCTGGGTTTGATGAAGATGTTGGATAGTTTCTGACACAGCTGGTGTAAGAGAACTTTCTTGAGGGATCGTGATGGACAAGGTGTCAGGATGATAGCCAAACAAGCCAAAAAAGGGTGTAACGCCAGTGGAAGTGTGGGATGAGTTATTGTAGGCTAACTCAGCTAACCAGAGCATTGATGTCCAAGAATTAAGTGCTTTTTCAGCGTAAGCACACAGGTATTGCTTCAAAGTCGGATTTAGTCTCTCAGTTTGACCATCTGTTTGAGGATGAAGGCTAGTAGATAGTGTGGATGTGACCTGAAGTGTTTTGCACCATGTCTTCCAGAAATTGGAGGCAAATTGTGACTCTCGATCGGAGAGGATCATTTTTGGCAGCCCATGATAACGGACCACTCTATTCAGTAAAATAGAATGAGTTAATCACCACATTGCGGACCACTGTGGCACCTCAAAGGGCCCCTGACACTAGCATGGACCAAGAACTGGCTACCACCTCCGCCAGCGCTAGTGGACAGGAGGCCCCGACACAAGACCAACAGGCCACCAGAACCCCACCCCCTGCAGAAGGAGAACCACCCCGCAAGCGGGCCCTGAGATCCAGGAAGAAGACAGAGTAACATGTCAAGACCCCTGCCAGCAAAGGATACCGCCCTGATTGTCATCCCACTGTCCCACATTGTCACCCTGTCCAACCTTAAACTGCCCCTGCTCCACTTCCCACAGGCATTTGGACAATGCACCTGTGAACCTGATAGTCTGGACTCTGCCATGGACAATCCTCCACCATCACCCCTCACCGATTTGCAACCACCCATCCAAATTAGAGCACTTGAATAAACACACTTATTGCACATAAACAATCTGGAGTCTGTCTCTGATTTTAACAAATGTATTAGACATGACAGTGCCAAAATTGTTATTCACATTGTGATGCCAACAAACCGCTGTCACACAGCTGTAGTCCATGGGGAAACAAAGCAGATGTCACGCAGTGGGGCCCACAGCTCTGAAAACGGAAGGGAAAGACACAACACAGTTACCATACACTGGGGGAAAAAGTCAGACAGTAGAGAGGTAGGAGTCTTTAAGTAAATGTAATATGCCAGTGTCTACTCTTACCTGTGTGTCACTGAAAATATTGCTCTATTACTGTGTTCCTGTTGTCTATGTCGTCCTCTCCGGCTTCCTCTTCTTCACTCTCCACAGGCTCCACAGCTGCTACAACACCACCATCTGGACCATCCTCCTGCAGAAAAGGCACCTGGAGGCGCAAAGCCAGGTTGTGAAGCATATAGCAGGCCACGATGATCTGGCACACCTTCTTTGGTGAGTACATTTGGGATCCACCTGTCATATGGAGGCACCTGAACCTGGCCTTCAGGAGGCCAAAGGTGCGTTCGATCACCCTCCTAGTCCGCCCATGGGCCTCATTGTAGCGTTCCTCTGCCCTGGTCCTGGGATTCCTCACTGGGGTCAGTAGCCAGGACAGGTTGGGGTAACCAGAGTCCCCTAATAGCCACACCTGGTGCCTCTGGAGTTGACCCATCACATACGGGATGCTGCTATTCCGCAGGATGTAGGCGTCATGCACTGAGCCAGGGAACTTGGCATTAAATGGGAGATGTACTGGTCTACCAAACAGACCATCTGTACATTCATCGAATGATAACTTTTCCTGTTCCTGTAAACCTGTTCACTCCTGCTGGGGGTACCAAAGCCACATGTGTCCCATCAATGGCACCTATGATGTTGGGGATATGTCCAAGGGCATAGAAATCACCCTTCACTGTAGCCAAATCCCCCACCTCAGGGAAAACGATGTAGCTCCGCATGTGTTTCAGCAGGGCAGACAACACTCTGGACAACACCTTTGAAAACATAGGTTGAGACATCCCTGATGATATGGCCACTGTTGTTTGAAATGACCCACTTGCTAAGAAATGGAGTACTGACAGCACCTGCACTAGAGGGGGGATCCCTGTGGGTTGGCGGATGGGTGACATCAGGTCTGCCTCCAGCTGGGCACACAGTTCATGAATAGTGGCTCGGTCAAGACTGTATGTCAGTATGACATGTCTTTCCTCCATTGTCGACAGGTCCACCAGCGGTCTGTACACGGGAAGATTCCTCCATCTCCTCGCATTGCCCAGCGGACGGTGCCTAGGAAGGACAACAGCGAGCACAGAGTCAATCAACCCACAGGTACGTTCCCACAGCTTGCACACAACACGATTCACTATGCATTGAATGGTTTGTATGAGTGTTGAGGAAAGGCCTTGGTATGTGTGACGCAGTAGAAATTAAGCCATGTGGGCCCTTGAAATGGCGGCTGTCTGACCTGTGAAGTGTGACAATGGGATGTGAGGTCAATGCGCTGGCGTGGCACACGTGGTGGTAGGTGGTCGAAGACCGCGGCGCAAAGCCGCATTGGTTAGCATAGAATCCTATGGGTTTCACGAGCCAATGACGATGTGCACCGGCGGTCGCGGTACACACCGCTGCGGTACGCACTGCCGCGGGCGTGACCGCCATTTTCAATCTACTTAATCACTCGATACCTGATCTTCCACAGGAGAGGACCTACACTGCAAGTGCTGCTGTGACCTCGGTCTGGAAGAGACAATGGCTGCTGCGACTGGGTAAAGGGCCCCTGCCTTCACTTCTGAAGAATTGGAGAAACTCGTGGATGGGGTCCTCCCCCAGTATGCGCTACTCTACGGTCCTCCAGACCAACAGGTAAGTACACTGGGACCATGCTTTGTGGGCAATGCCTGGGTTGAGTCGGGTCGGGTGGATGAAAGATGGTGGGGAGGAGAGCGATTGAGGCATGCATCAGACGACAGATGAGAGCATTGGCCACATGGCAAGGGTGGGGATGGGGGGCCACTCACATCAAGCATGCAGAAGGTGATGATTTTTTTTCTCCCCCTGTACATGTCACATAGGTCAGTGCCCTCCAGAAAATCGCTATTTGGCGTGCTATCGCCAAGGACGTCCGGACCCTGGGGGTCCACAACAGACGGGGCACCCACTGCCGGAAGAGGTGGGAGGACATCCGACGCGGGAGCAGGAAGACGGCGGAGGCTCAGCTGGGGATGGCCTCCCAACGTAGGAGGGGTGCCAGTCGTAGACACAAGGGGGTGAGTACACTCTCATTCTGGTGACTTTGCACGCAGTGGAGGTGTCTGGGTGGGGGAGGTGGGCTGTGGGTATCTCCAGGCCAGGGCGATTTCTGTAGGCTAGGCCCCTCCGTAAGGCATGGCCCTGTGCCCCCGCCCCCCACCTCTGTAGGGTGCCAAGTACAGCTATTCATGGCACTGTGTCATCTATGTGTGCAGTTGTCGTCCATAGGCTTGTAGGCCATGTCCCACTGATTGAGTAGTGGACCCCAAGTGCGCAGCGTAGTGCAGCGGGCTTCTGTGTCTGTCCTCTCCGCCAACGGTAGGGGTAATCCATGCACTCAACATGTCTTTCTTTCTCCCCCCCTCCCTTTTTTGTGGTCTTCCTGTTCATGTGTGCATTAGCATCATCAGGCGGAGGAGAAGTGACATCGGAGCACGAGGGAGCTGCATCCCACATGGCGCTGGAGGGCCATGCAACGGACTCTGAGTACACCAGTGGGACGGAGGGCGAGGGGAGCTCCACAGCGGGGACTCGTGCTGATGTCAGTGGCAGCGACTCGTCCTCTGAAGGGAGCTCCCTTGTGGTGGCGGCAACATCCGTGCCCCCCGCAACAACAGGTACAGCTGCCACCCAGCGCACCAGCACCGCCCTCCCAGCAGCCCCTCAGCGTTTGCCCCGTGCCCGCTCACCCAGGAAGGGGGGCATCTCCTTCGCCCCAGGCACCTCAGGCCCTGCCCCTGTCACCCCTGCTGCCCTCAGTGAGGAGGTCATTGACCTCCTGAGGACCGTCATTGTTGGGCAGTCTACCCTTTTGAATGCCATCCAGGGTGTAGAAAGGGAGGTGCACCGGAGTAATGCATACCTGGAGGGCATTCATTCGGGTCAGGCTGCCCATCAGCGATCGTTCAACGCTCTGGCCTCAGCACGGACGGCAGCAATTGTCCCTGTCTCTAGCCTCCCCCCTCCAACTTCCTCCACCCAGACCCAATCCCCTGTACCTCTGCCTATCCCAGACACACCTACAGACCAGCCTGCACACACCTCAACACCCAAGGGAAGCTCATCCAGACATAAGCACCACACATCACACAAGCATTCACACAAGCAACATCCACATGCAGACACACCAAAACCCACTGCCTCCACTGTGTCCCCCTCCTCCTCGTCTCCCTCCTCCCTCCCTGTGACGTCTCCACTCACACTTGCATGCACAACATCTTAAGCCACTACGTCCATCACCAGCACACCCACAAGAACACTCCGCACACGTGCAGTCACCACCCCCACTACCATTTACACGTCCCCTGTGTCCTCTCCCAGTGTGTCTGTCACCCCCTCTTCCAAACCACACAAACGCAGGCAGCCACCCACCCAACAGCCATCCACCTCACGACAGCCTCCAGCCCAAGCACCTGCACCCAAAGACACCAGACTTCACACTCCTACAACCACATCCTCTTCCTCCACTCCCATACCCACTACACCTAGCCGTCCCTCTCTTTCCAAATTGATTTTCCTTTCCAAACTTGACCTCTTTCCAACAACTCCCCCACCCCGTCCATCTCATAAGACTGCAATCAGCACCTCAGCCACCACCAAACCAGGACCTATCAAGACTGTTGTCCAAGGACTGTGGAGTCCCCCACCCTCAAGGGCAACTAGTTCTGCTAGGAGCCAAGGCACGGCCAGCCCACCCCCGGAAAAACACCCAAAGATCACCAGTGCCCGGCGCGAGAGGCCAAGGACACCAGGGACCAAAATCCCTACCCTGGCTCCGGCTGGAAGTGGGGTGCCACCTGGCACACCGCCAAAGGTGGGAAAGGGCCACAGACGACCAGGGAAGGGTGGGAAGGGCAGCACGCCCGACAAGTCCGGCAGCAGGCCAGCTGCCCAGGAGGGCCCCACCAGCCCCATCCCAGGTGTGCAGGAGGACACCCAGAGGCCCGGTACGGCAGCCCAGGAGGGCCCCGCCAGCCACAGCCCAGCTGCCCAGAAGGGCCCCGCCAGCCACAGCCCAGCTGGGCAATGAAGGAGCGCCAGCCACAGCCCAGCTGGGCAATGAAGGAGCGCCAGCCACAGCCCAGCTGGGCAATGAAGAATTGCCAACTCAAGCACCGCTGAACATGACAAGGACCACCAAGGCAAGCACGGCTGAACAGGGCAAGCACCGCTGAACAGGGCAAGGACCGCTGAACAGGGCAAGGACCGCCAAGGCAAGCACCGCTGAACAGGGCAAGGACCGCCAAGACAAGCACTGCTGAACAGGGCAAGCACCGCTGAACAGGGCAAGGACCGCCAAGGCAAGCACCGCTGAACAGGGCAAGGACTGCCAAGGCAAGCACTGCTGAACATGGCAAGGACCGCCAAGGCAAGCACCGCTGAACAGGGCAAGCACCGCTGAACAGGGCAAGCACCGCTGAACAGGGCAAGGACCGCCAAGGCAAGCACCGCTGAACAGGGCAAGGACCGCCAAGGCAAGCACCGCTGAACAGGGCAAGCACCGCTGAACAGGGCAAGGACCGCCAAGGCAAGCACCGCTGAACAGGGCAGGGACTGCCAAGGCAAGCACTGCTGAACATGGCAAGGGCCGCCAAGGCAAGCACCGCTGAACAGGGCAAGCACCGCTGAACAGGGCAAGGACCGCCAAGGCAAGCTGCACAGGGCCCTTCATCTCAAGCACCGCTCCGCTGGGCCCTTCATCTCAAGCACCGCTGAACAGGGCCCTTCATCTCAAGCACTGCTCCGCTGGGCACCGCCGTCTCAAGCACCGCTGAACTGGGCCCTTCATCTCAAGCACTGCTGCACTGGGCCCTTCATCTCAAGCACCGCTGCACTGGGCCCTTCATCTCAAGCACCGCTGAACAGGGCCCTTCATCTCATGCACCGCTGAACAGGGCACCGCCGTCTCAAGCACCGCTGAACTGGGCCCTTCATCTCAAGCACCGCTGCACTGGGCCCTTCATCTCAAGCACCGCTGCACTGGGTCCTTCATCTCAAGCACCGCTGAACAGGGCCCTTCATCTCAAGCACCGCTGCACTGGGCCCTTCATCTCAAGCACCGCTGCACTGGGCCCTTCATCTCAAGCACCGCTCCGCTGGGCACCGCCGTCTCAAGCACCGCTGAACTGGGCCCTTCATCTCAAGCACCGCTCCGCTGGGCACCGCCGTCTCAAGCACTGCTGAACTGGGACCTTCATCTCAAGCACCACTCCGCTGGGCACCGCCGTCTCATGCACCGCTGAACAGGGCACCGCCGACTCAAGCACCGCTGGACTGGGCCCTTCATCTCAAGCACCGCTGAACAGGGCCCTTCATCTCAAGCACCGCTCCGCTGGGCACCGCCGTCTCAAGCACCACTGAACTGGGCCCTTCATCTCAAGCACCGCTGCACTGGGCCCTTCATCTCAAGCACCGCTGCACTGGGCCCTTCATCTCATGCACCGCTCCGCTGGGCACCGCTGTCTCAAGCACCGCTGAACTGGGCCCTTCATCTCAAGCACCGCTGCACTGGGCCCTTCATCTCAAGCACCGCTGCACTGGGCCCTTCATCTCAAGCACCGCTCCGCTGGGCACCGCCGTCTCAAGCACCGCTAAACTGGGCCTTTCATCTCAAGCACCGCTCCGCTGGGCACCGCCGTCTCAAGCACCGCTGAACTGGGCCCTTCATCTCAAGCATCGCTGCACTGGGCCCTTCATCTCAAGCACCGCTGCACTGGGCCCTTCATCTCAAGCACTGCTCCGCTGGGCACCGCCGTCTCAAGCACAGCTGAACTGGGCCCTTCATCTCAAGCACCGCTGCACTGGGCCCTTCATCTCAAGCACCGCTGCACTAGGCCCTTCATCTCAAGCACCGCTGAACAGGGCCCTTCATCTCATGCACCGCTGAACAGGGCACTGCCGTCTCAAGCACCGCTGAACTGGGCCCTTATCTCAAGCACCGCTGCACTGGGCCCTTCATCTCAAGCACCGCTGAACAGGGCCCTTCATCTCAAGCACCGCTGCACTTGGCCCTTCATCTCAAGCACCGCTGCACTGGGCCCTTCATCTCAAGCACCGCTCTGCTGGGCACCGCCCTCTCAAGCACCGCTGAACTGGGCCCTTCATCTCAAGCACCGCTCCGCTGGGCACCGCCGTCTCAAGCACTGCTGAACTGGGCCCTTCATCTCAAGCACCACTCCGCTGGGCACCGCCGTCTCATGTACCGCTGAACAGGGCACCGCCGACTCAAGCACCGCTGAACTGGGCCCTTCATCTCAAGCACCGCTGAACAGGGCCCTTCATCTCAAGCACCGCTCCGCTGGGCACCGCCGTCTCAAGCACCGCTGAACTGGGCCCTTCATCTCAAGCACCGCTGCACTGGGCCCTTCATCTCAAGCACCGCTGCACTGGGCCCTTCATCTCAAGCACCGCTCCGATGGGCACCGCCGTCTCAAGCACCGCTGAACTGGGCCCTTCATCTCAAGCATCACTGCACTGGGCCCTTCATCTCAAGCACCGCTGCACTGGGCCCTTCATCTCAAGCACTGCTCCGCTGGGCACCGCCGTCTCAAGCACCGCTGAACTGGGCCCTTCATCTCAAGCACCGCTGCACTGGGCCCTTCATCTCAAGCACCGCTGCACTAGGCCCTTCATCTCAAGCACCGCTGAACAGGGCCCTTCATCTCATGCACCGCTGAACAGGGCACCGCCGTCTCAAGCACCGCTGAACTGGGCCCTTCATCTCAAGCACCGCTGCACTGGGCCCTTCATCTCAAGCACCGCTGAACAGGGCCCTTCATCTCAAGCACAGCTGCACTTGGCCCTTCATCTCAAGCACCGCTGCACTGGGCCCTTCATCTCAAGCACCGCTCTGCTGGGCACCGCCCTCTCAAGCACCGCTGAACTGGGCCCTTCATCTCAAGCACCGCTCCGCTGGGCACCGCCGTCTCAAGCACTGCTGAACTGGGCCCTTCATCTCAAGCACCACTCCGCTGGGCACCGCCGTCTCATGCACCGCTGAACAGGGCACCGCCGACTCAAGCACCGCTGAACTGGGCCCTTCATCTCAAGCACCGCTGAACAGGGCCCTTCATCTCAAGCACCGCTCCGCTGGGCACCGCCGTCTCAAGCACCGCTGAACTGGGCCCTTCATCTCAAGCACCGCTGCACTGGGCCCTTCATCTCAAGCACCGCTGCACTGGGCCCTTCATCTCAAGCACCGCTCCGCTGGGCACTGCCGTCTCAAGCACCGCTGAACTGGGCCTTTCATCTCAAGCACCGCTCCGCTGGGCACCGCCGTCTCAAGCACCGCTGAACTGGGCCCTTCATCTCAAGCATCGCTGCACTGGGCCCTTCATCTCAAGCACCGCTGCACTGGGCCCTTCATCTCAAGCACCGCTCCGCTGGGCACCGCCGTCTCAAGCACCGCTGAACTGGGCCCTTCATCTCAAGCACCGTTGCACTGGGCCCTTCATCTCAAGCATCGCTCCGCTGGGCACCGCCGTCTCAACCACCGCTGAACTGGGCCTTTCATCTCAAGCACCGCTCCGCTGGACACCGCCGTCTCAAGCACCGCTGAACTCGGCCCTTCATCTCATGCACCGCTGAACAGGGCACCGCCGTCTCAAGCACTGCTGAACTGGGCCCTTCATCTCAAGCACCGCTGAACAGGGCCCTTCATCTCATGCACCGCTGAACAGGGCACTGCCGTCTCAAGCACCGCTGAACTGGGCCCTTCATCTCAAGCACCGCTGCACTGGGCCCTTCATCTCAAGCACCGCTGCACTGGGCCCTTCATCTCAAGCACCACTGAACAGGGCCCTTCATCTCAAGCACCGCTCCATTGGGCACCGCCGTCTCAAGCACCGCTGAACTGGGCCCTTCATCTCAAGCACCGCTGCACTGGGCCCTTCATCTCAAGCACCGCTGCACTGGACCCTTCATCTAGAGCACCGCTGAACAGGGCCCTTCATCTCAAGCACCGCTGAACAGGGCCCTTCATCTCAAGCACCGCTCCGCTGGGTACCGCCGTCTCAAGCACCGCTGAACTGGGCCCTTCATCTCAAGCGCCGCTCCGCTGGGCACCGCCGTCTCAAGCACCGCTGAACTGCGCCCTTCATCTCAAGCACTGCTGAACAGGGCACCGCCGTCTCAAGCACCGCTGAACTGGGCCCTTCATCTCAAGCACCGCTGGCCCATTGGCGGAAGGGGCAGTGCCGCATCTGTGTCGGGCAGGGCTGCACGAAGCACTCTGGGTACCAGTCCCCCTCTAGAACCAGTGGACACTGTCATCCACTTGAGAGACTGTGGCTTTGCACTCTCCAGGATGTAACAGTGGGCAAACCACCCACTGTAGAGACTTGAGAGACTGTAGCTTTGCACTCCCCAGGATGGTACAGTGGGCAAGCCACTCACTGTATGGACTTGAGAGACTGTGGCTTTGCACTCCCCAGGATGGTACAGTGGGCAAACCACCCACTGTATGGACTTGAGAGACTGTGGCTTTGCACTCCCCAGGATGGTACAGTGGGCAAACCACCCACTGTATGTACTTGAGAGACTGTGGCTTTGCACTCCCCAGGATGGGACAGTGGCCATGGAAGCCCCTCGTGGATCTGGCGTTGTGTACTCATTGTGTTCCCCCTGAGGTGCCTGTAGTTTTTCTATCTGATGCCCCTGCAGTGTTCTCTCCGTTGGTGTCAGGTATCCTGTGTGGGCCTTGCCCATGTGATTTGGGCCCAGTGGTTCACGGACAATGACTGCTAAGATTATCTGACTTTTAATATTTATGTATATATTAGTTTTAAATGTGTGATATTTTTATATGCCGATAATACAATATATTCGACTGTATATGATCATTTCATTTTGTCTTTGCATTCTTCCGGGGGTTTTGGGGTTGTAACAGTGATGTATTGCTATGCATTGATGTGTTTGTTGTAGTGGGTGAGGGTGGTGGTGGGTGTGTAGCGTTTGTGTGCCCGTAATATTTTCTCCTCCCCCCTCCCCTGTGTCCTAGGTGCAGTACTCACCGTAGTCTTCTGCGCCGGAGTTCGTGCTCCTGGTAGAGGAGCAGGAATACAATAGCTGGTAGGATGTGTAGTTCGGGTTCCATGCTGTCCATATTCCTCGTGGGGTGTATGGAGGTTAGCGTTTTCCGTTTTAAATGTCTGTTTCCGCCGTGTTTTTATGGGCGGGGCTACCGCCCCGGAAAAGGTGGCGGATTGGTGGGTTGTGATAGGGTGAGCGGTACATTGACTCCCGCCTGTCTGTTGGCGGTGACCGCTGCGCTGTTTGTTTGTCCCGCCGTGGCGGGCGGAGTGTTAATGTGGCGGTCTCTGTTGGCGGTTTCCGCCAGGGTCAGAATTAAATTTTTTAAACCGCCAGCCTGTTGGTGGGTTAGCCGCCGCTTTAACACCGACCGCCAGGGTTGGAATGACCCCCATAGACTTCAAGAAGAATCACATGTTTAACCCCAAATTCATAGGTCCCTACATTGTCCTTCAGCAAATCAATCCTGTGACCTATAAACTGCAGTTGCCAAGATCATTACCGATTCATCCAGTGTTCCACACTTCCCTTTTGAAAAAGGCAGTCCAGAATGTCCGCCCTCATCCAGCTCCAATTCTACTACAGGGGAAAGTAGAATACGAAGTCAAGAAGGTGTTGGATTCCAAACTGAGAGGGCGTAACCTATGGTACTTATTCTCATGGAGAGGTAATGGCCCTGAAAGTAACTCATGGGTTTCCGCATCTGATATTCATGCTCCAGTGCTTGTGAGGCACTTTCATTGTCTCAATCCAGGCAAACCAGGCCCTAGACCGCGCCTGGGACAGGGGAGTACTGTCAACATAAGGGCAGTGCACGCTCTCCGGGCGACTAGAATGCAAAAACCCAGCACTTTCAAGATAACATAATTTATAAATTGTGCTGATATGCTGTTGTTTGACCTTTTGCATTGCAGAGTTTAATCCTGAAGTCTTATTTTCAAGGTGCTCATAAATACTGCTCATTTGCAATGTATTGCTGCAGGCTTTCAGAGTGTGTCAGAGTGTGGTCCCTTTCCAGGGCTTTCTAGAAGCTTTCCCTGCAGCATGCCTTGGTGTGGTTTGTGGGCTGGACCAAGACTCTATATAAGGGAGCCAGCCCAGCTCCACGTGCTCACTATTCAGAGGCCCCGGTGCAGAGCAACAGCAACTTCCTGAGCTTCTGTTGTAGAGGCCTACTTTGATCCTCCAGGCCTTGCCCTTTCACTTTGTTGGTGATTCTTGATCAGGGCGGTAAGACGGAGGTCGGGCTGGGCCCCCGATCCCATTCTCAAAGGCTTTCGAGATCTTGGGCCTAATTTGCATGATAAAACATTTTGGCTCTTGTGCGTGTGAATGTGCGCTTGGTGATTCTTGGCATTTACATGCTGACATTCGAATCGGCAAGACGCGCGATTCATTGCTCATGTGCAACTCTTGATATTCATTGTGTGTTACCAACCTGGCACTTACGTGGTTGCATTCGAATCGGCAAGACGCGCGATTCATTTCTTGTGCTTAATTCATGTTATTCATTGTGCACTACCATTTCATGGCATTCACATGGTGGCATTCGAATCGGCAAGATGCGCAATACATTTCTTGTGCGTAATTCATTTTTTTCATTGTGCGCTACCATTTCATGGCATTCACATGGTGGCATTCGAATCGGCAAGACGCGCGATTCATTTCTTGTGCTGAATTCATGTTATTCATTGTGCGCTACCATTTCATGGCATTCACATGGTGGCCTTTGAATCGGCAAGACGTGCGATTCATTCCTTGTGTTGAATTCATGAATATTCAGTGTGCGCTACCACTTCATGGCATTCGCAAGGTAGCATTCAAATCGGCAAATCGCGCAATTAATTTCTTGTGCTCAATTCATGATATTCATTGTGTGTTACCATTTCCTGGCATTTACGTGGTGACATTCGAATCGGCAAGATGCACAATTCATTTCAAATGCTGAACTCATTTTACTCATAGTGCGCTGCCATTTCATGGCATTCACATGGTGGCATTCGAATCGGCAAGACGCGCGATTCATTTCTTGTGCTTGATTCATGTTATTCATTGTGCGCTACCATTTCACTGCATTCTCATGGTGGCATTCGAATCGGCAAGACATGCAATTAATTTCCTATACTTAATTCTTGTATTCATTGTGCGCAACCATTTCATGGCATTTACAAACTCTTGTGGAAATCCGCAATGTGCACAATTCATGTTCCTGCATTCTAAGAAACTAAAGTGCTAGAATTCTGGATGTTATATTGTGTGTGCATGATAAGTCCCTTAAGTACAATTCCTGTGGTGTTATAGAATTCATTCAGATTATGTTCTGGTTCTCATGCAAAAGACTATGTTTGAATTTGAAAACGTAATTCTAGAAGGTTCTGATGTTTTCTAATCCATGTGTAACATTTCATTGAGAGGTCATTGAACAGTTGTATTAATCCTTCTTGATCTCTTCACAGGTAACCAGACATCTTGAGGCATAGCTATTTAGTACATGCTTAAGTTATCCATTTTTCTAGTATGACAATGCTTAGAATCATAGTCTAGTAATGATTAATATGATATAATCTTGATATTGTGTGTTTTAACCTTTTTGCTTCCTACAGGTCTCCATCCCAGCTGTTCCCTACCTAATCCCCTTTTCCCCACTTGGACTCTCTTAGACTCTGTGACATTCTAATCAGAGTATTGGAGCTGTCTTGTGGTGGACGTGTTGGGAACGTGCACAGACCCCGAGGATCTGGTGACTCTGACAATATCATCCAAATGCAGGCCCCTCACAAGTGGATCTGTCCACATCCAACATGCAAAGGGTTTTAGTGCCAGTGCAAGTATTATGGGGCAATGGGAGGCATCCCTGTCTATTCCCCACTTCAGCTACAACAGGGCAGACAATATGCTATTGACCTTTTCTCTTGCTAGTCAGCTCCAATACAATAATTTAACACCTTTGCCTATATCATGGCTAGAGTCCCATCTTAACTAAACCTTCAAACATATAAGTCAATTTCAGGGTGCTGAAGGCCTTGGCTGCGTGTAGAGACTGGACTACAGTTGGTTCCAGCACCACCATGTTTAGTGCATACAACCATATAGTTTTGGTGAGGTACGTTTGTTACTTCCACTGCGCTTGAAGTCCAATTTATCAAGAGTGTACTAGGATGATGACCACTTATCTACACGGGCAATTCCTTTGCCAAGACCATTACCTCAATGGTAAAGACTGAAACAGGCAAGTAGGTCTTCTTGTTACTTGATTTCTTTAAGTATGGTCACAACTGTGGCACAGCATAAGTCATATGGAAACAAACATCCTACATAAGCCTTTTTGAATATTTGTAACAGTTGAGGAGCAACCCCATTAGCCTTCCCATTGTATATTTCTACCTGGAGACCATTTTGTCTTGGCAGATTGCCTGACTGCGGGTCTCTAAGTGCTCGGGTGACCTACTGTTATGCTTCTAAATCCACCCTGTTCTCCCTCACGCGTCTGTGTAGATTAATGTCTCCCAAGAACGTTTGTATTTCTTTGAATTGTAACTCTGAAATCTGTGCATCACTGTGGATTGTGTACCCCTCTGCCATTGCAATCTCCTGTGGCCAGATAAAGCTGCTGTCTCCTGCTTTGTTTCCTCATTCATAGACCCTGCTTTGGGAGGCCAGAAAGCATGCTCACATCTTAGTAGTAGCCATGTCCTATATTCCCAGGGCCACATTTCCAAGAATGTGCGCCAGGCTTGCCCCACTTCTGTGGCATATCTCTGACACAAAATCTATGTTGGGATTTATGGATAAGGATCTATGTGGCATTTTATCCCAAAAGTAATGCAAAGCAGTGCATAGACCTGCCTTGTGTTCCCTTGCATTGGGGAGGTGTTAAATAGAGGAAGCATGGACATTCCAATGCATCTGTCCATCTATGTTGAAGCAACCCCATTTTTACTAAAATCAGTAAACATGTTTTTACACCAAAATGTTGCACCTACACAAGACTGGAGCAATTACTTCCTCTTTGCATGTGTACTGCATTGAGAAGCTTACACACAAGGATGAATAAACCTCTGAGAATAGTTTTTGTACAGAACCCCTTCCTGCACAAAAAAAAAACATTTCTAACCACTACAGAGGCACCTTTGCATTGCCACCACTATAATAGAGTAGAACTGTGCTGTGTTTTAGCACGTATAGGACATTTCTCTTTTCTCCCCTTGATGTAATGCAATGCAACACACAAACCTTTCTTGCTGTTTTGCATTCTGTCAGAGTTTAGTACATCTGGGCCCTGATGCTTATACTTACCCAACATCCTCAGATAGCACATAATTGGTTTCAGGAAAAGGACTTCTATTTCAAAAGCATCGGCTTGTTCCCCTTTTTCACTCTTCTCCAATGCTGTCAGTGATATTGCTGCCACCTCATGACTCCCAGAAGGTTATTTTGGGCTAAACTGTGGAAGAGTTTTCCGTAGTGTAAGGGTCTGCATTTGCAAGTATCATTTCCCCTACCTTCCTAGCCTTCAAGTGCCATGTTTCCATTGCCCAACTCTTCTGCATCTTGGCATCTGCCCTCCCAGGTCCATTAAGAGTGTTGAGTGATCTGAGACCACTTATGCCAGAAATATCACACTCTGAAACCTGCCTTTGTATGTGTGAGGGAGTAATCAATATGTAAGAAGTTATTGTGTGCCCCAGGATAGAAAGAGTACTGCCAGTCAGTCTTGTGGTGGGGCCTCCAAATATTGGTTAAGTCCACTGCTTTAAAGAATCTAGGAAACATGTTCCATCGTTGTCCATTGTATAAACTTTCTACATTTACCATTAAGTCAATCCCCCTCCCCAGTAATATAATGCCATCTAGCATCCGCACCAACAGGGCTACGATTACTTTCAGGGCTCAATTGTGGAATTTGGGATGTAAATACAAGGTTTACTGTTGATCCCTTCTAGGACACACGTTAGTGCTACGTAACGTCCCAAGTCGTCTTTACATATCTGCTGCAACATGAAGGGAACTGTATTCCTGATTAATATTCAAACCCCTCTTGACTACATCATAAAGCCTGAGTGGTATCCTCCATGAGCTAGGATCTTGCCGGTGTTTGCCTTGAGGTGTTTACCTAGGCCATTCGAATTCCAGGACAAGAAATTTAGGTGTGTCTACCCATATCCCTTGATCCGTCTGATGAGGCTGCTGATCTGATTCTAACTACCTTATACCTTTCTGGAGCTTCTTATTATCTTCCTTTTATAGGGTTAAGTCGCTGAAGTCAGGTGACTGGGGTGACATTGCAAAAACAGAGAATAAACAATCATTCTTTTAATAACCTCCCCCAGCCCCTCTGTGCCCCTGAATTGCAGGCTTCTAACAACAGTCTAAAAAGGGGAACTGGAGATGCGAAATGTAAAGGTTTTAAGTAGAAATAGAACCAAGAAGCATAAAGCATCAATGTTAATCAATGGTTATAGTAGACAAGGACGTAGAGATGATTTGAAGCTGGCGGCGATTAAATGATGCACCAACCAGATTTTACCTGATTTAAGGCTTGTTTTACTTTTGCTGATGGATTAAGTAATGTCGCCAAGTTAGAGTACCTCTGCCACAGAAAGGGTACTCCATCCAAAAAAGGTAAACATGTCTGCCAACTATGAAGATGGACGGCTCTGTCAACATGACTGAGTCATATAGCAAACTTTCAATCTTTTTTTTTTTTTTTTCAAAGAGAAATCCGAAAGTGAGCTTTCTATTTGAAAACAAAAAAGTATGATGTGGGCGTCATTTTGAAGTTTTTATTACACATTACTGCCATGTTTTACCTGGTGGTGACAGACAGTGAAAATTGGCGATCCATTACCCCACTCTAAATAGAGCAAGCAAACACATGGCTAAACCCCAAGCAGGTCAGCCCAGCGGAAACATTGAAATATGGCGGTGGAGATGCCATCTGCTTGGCTGCCGCCTCTTCACCGTTGTATTGGCAGTCCAGCGGTCTCACTGCAGCGATCGTTATAGGTGCCTAAATCAGGCCCTTAGTATTTAACCACATGAGTACCCTTCTAAAGCCCTCCATGAGCATATGTGATGCACTTGAAGACTCAAAGGTTGTCAGGTAGAGGCCAGCAGCAGAGTCCAGACCAGGTCCAGTTGCCCCTTGTCATCTGGGTACTTTCAGGTAAAAGAACAGTTGCAGTTTGCTGTTTCCCTGCAAGCACAAAGGAGGTCACCCAAATGACTCTTGAAGTCCCCTTCTTTGTCCTGGACACAAGAGGGAGCAGGTCCAGTCCTTTCAGGGCTCCTCTCAGGTCACAGACAGCAAGTACAGTTATTTTCTGATCATCAGCAGATCCATAAAGTGGGTACCTGGTAGTGCTACATTTATGCCTGGAACCAGCTAGTGAGTGTGGGTGACTCCTGGCCCCTCTCAAACTAATGGGGGAAAGGTTTCCAAGGGGAACCCTGCCCATGTTTGCAGCAGTAAAACCGAGACTCAGAGTAATGAAGATTACTGTTAAGTGATCAGGTTATTCATTCCTCAATCTTCTTCTTTTACCTAACTAAATGAGAAATAACCAAGCATAATTATGAGCCAGCCAACGTAAAGGAAAATATATACACCAACAATGATATTACAATACAAAATGAGATCTTTAATTATGCAACCAAAAATATGTGTAAGATTCCATATAAGCTAACAAAAGCGCCCACATTTGAAGACCTTTTTGTTTCACTCAAGATGACTTAATGCCCACTTTTGATGAACGAAAAGTAACAATGAGTCACCCTTCCTGAAAGAAGCAATGATTTCTAAGCAGATAGAAATGTTTCTAGTTAAATTCAAAGAATGAATGTGATCCTGAACACAATGAATGAAACATGAAAGTCACACTGGGTAAAAAGATTGATCTGGCCTTCAAATTTATCCCGAGGGTAACTCGTTAATTGCATTTAATATTGCAGTAATGGTCAAATCTCTTGAGGCGAAGATTATGCAAATTGGGAGAACCTTAAACTGAAAATATTCTCCCAGCAAATAGAATCTTTGAAACATCAGATAGTCTGGATGTATTGGCACATGTGACTATATATCCACCGGATTTAGTGATAGGGGAAAGTCTTGTACTATTATGGAAATTATAGATTAGGGGACCACCATTTTGAATATTTGATGCTGGTCTAATTAATTAGATTTTTAGGTCTAACAGAGGTCAACACTCCCACATAGCCATCTGTACTAAGAACATAGCAGAGTAACATCCTCACCCATTTTCCTTGATTGAACGGGCACAACTGCAGCTCTATCTCCTTGTTGTTTATTTTCTTGCCATCAAGGATGGTATGGAACAGGAGTTGCTTGGCTGTTTCCAAAATGGATCCTCTAATTTGAATGTGATGAGGGTCAAAAAGGCCTGTTATTCCATCTAGCATTTTCATGGTGGGCTGGAGCCATTGGAGACCAGTTTTGAAAGTCCACATTCTCCAGCTCTCTGTGGTTAAGTTTAGCAGGCACCAGAGCTTCAGCAGAGAGAGGAAAAGAGGAAAGAAGGTAAAGGAAAAGCATGTAGACAAAGACAAGACAGAGAAAAGAATGAAAAAGAGAATGGATGTATGAAAGGAAACAGAGCAAGAAGAGGAAAGGGACAGTCTGGTTTGAGCTCGTTTGCCAGGGTTGCTTTTGGTTCCCGGCCTGGCCTTGAAGGTGACTTCCAGAAATTACAGGTTCCAGTGTCAATTTGTCTCATACTGTTGGATTCTCAAATCCACAAATTCATGGGCCAATACCCAGACCCACTTTGAGAGTGCAGTCTTTGGAGAGTCAAGAAATGGTGGAAGGAGTAGTAAAGACACTTCTGGTTTATTACAGACAGGGGTGCCTTGGCTAAATACCCTCTCCAGAAAAGGCAAATTTGATCCCATGGAGGTTTAAAAAGGACCAAATAATCTCTTGTTACTGACAGCACACCACTATCAAAGGGACACATTGAAGCCATGTGCTTGAAGTTTTCAACCAACCCATCGACAGCCAAACTACTTTCATCCTACAGTAGGAAGGTGGATGAGGTGGGACTTTTAAGAAATGTCTGCCTTGGGGAAACACATACAGAAAATCATTTTAGCTGCAACTAAAGATCTAGAAGCTGCTGTTACTGCACATCCAAAGTCAAATGAAATATCAGCCAAACTCACACTTGTTGTTCCTTGAATGCAAGTGTAGAAGAGCAGTCTCCTTTCTGCTGTAAGCATGCTGACAGAGTATGATAGTCTCTCAGTAATGGTTAGACTGTTAAGTTGCATCGGTTTTGGCAATGGCAAAATATGAAGCGAATAAGAGTGTTTTTATTGCTAAATCTACTGTTTTCCACAGGATCTGAAGAAAGATCAGTCCTCGGAAATGCTAATGCCTTTACAACAATAACCCAGATTAAAGTGTCAACCTTCACAGATGACTGGACCTTTTCTCTACAAACATCTCTAGAAAATAAATATTCCATACAAATATTGGAAAGCTGGCTGACTCCACTTATTGGCACTCTCTAGACTGCTCAAATAAGGAAGGTTTTGAACAACAGAAGGGACTCTGGACCTGTCCTTCCCTTCCTCTTGTACTACTGACTCTGGAAACAATAGAGGTTTGGGGAATGAAGCCCTCTGTGCAGTTTTCATTCTTAGGCTCGGTACACTTCTCTTCAGCTTCTGCCCTGGGCTCTCTGGGGGCGGCAGGATCTCTTACTGCTGCAACTTCTTGTTCTATCATTTGCTGCAATTCAGACAGGATGATACCACTTCTAAAATATTAGGCTTCTTTTTTTTTTTTTTCCAACCTAAGGTTCAAAAATGCAGCATATGGGTTCCACCTATTTAATCCTCCAGGATTTTTTGGTTTTGACTACCCATGTTTTCCCTTTTACTAATATTGAGCCTCACGACCGTAGTCTCACTCACAGTAAATGCATGGTAAACGTACAGAGAAGGCTATCCACCTGCAACTACCTTTAACATAAATCCGATACTGTGAGGCTGAGATAAGAGGCTCTCAGCTGGATACCTGTGAACCCATGAGCACACATGTGTGACCATGTGTGCAGGCTGCATGTGTAAGACTATGGTCTTGCACAGCCCATTATCTGAGTACAGGTAGCCTTTCATAGAAGGGCCTTTTTCAAGGGATGATATCAGTATGGTATGCCTTATAATGTGAATAGGCATTCATAGTGTAGTTCTGTAGGGCTTACTGAAGGTCTGTGGTGCCTATGCTCTATTACACATTAATGCTGAAATCTGCTCTAAAGTACAGCATTGCCCCACTTAGGTCTACAGGGCTGAGTGAGGTACCACCTATTAGGAAAACATGCATTCTGAGTGTAGATGTGTGATTCCTAACATCATACACACATACAATATGGCACTTCAAGAATTGTCATAATTCCCTGGTTCAACTTACAATCAGATCCCCAGCTTTGTCCCCCTTCCTGGACCAGGTTAATTACGCTGCTCCCCAGCAGGATGATGATTCTCTTGAGTTTGTGCATTCAAGACTACTCAGAGGCCTCCCAAAAATAGATCTGAAGCACCACATTGGGCACCATGTTACATATCTTAGTGGTATACCCTGATCCTACAGGTTTAGATCCCCTAACTCTATACCACAAGGACTTAATTAAATGTACTATGTATGAGAAAAGCAGATCTGGTTTACTGCAGAACTGAGCTCTGCCTCATTTCATGGAGGAGAAGTGATTCTTGTAAGCAAAACTGTTCCTTTCTCAGGAATGCAATGGTGATTGGGAAAAACAACTTTTCATGCTTAGAGTTTCACACAGAGACATCTGTAATTACAATGATACAATGTATGTTGAAAAACATTTAGGGGCATATTTATACTCTGCCCTGAATTTGCATCACTTTTTTGACACAAATTGAGCACAAACTTAACTCGATATTTATATTTTGATACTGGAGTTAACGTCATTTTTTGGATGCGTGAAACCACCTTGTGTCAATGAGATGCAAGGTAAGCGTTCCTGTCCAACAAATGACTGAAAGCCCTTGCGCCTTATTTATTCTCCCATGCACAAATGGTGCACGGAGTGGAGGTGTGCCTAAATAATGGCGCTAATGCCTGGTCAGACCAGGCATTAGGGGACTTGTGGACCCATTTCCATGGTCAAACACCATGGAAAGAGCCCACATGTTCCCACCCCAAGCCCCATGAACACCCCCACCTACACCAGATGATGGGGGACCCCATCCCAGGTAAGTAGGGTGAGTATTAAAAAAAAAATTAATTGCCTTTGGGGGCCCTGAAATGGGCCCCCCTACATGCCACTGGGTGCAATGGCCACGCCGAGGAGGACCCTTTTCCCCTGTGATGGCCATTGGGGTGATGGGTATGACTTCTTTCTTTTGTAAGACATGAGTCATGTGGTATGGATAGTTTTGCATCAGGAAATGATGCTAGGTTGGTTAACTGCATTTTTTTGCCTAGCCCAGCCTAGCGTCATTTTTTGAGGCAAAGCACCCTTCCCCCGTACGGCGACCCCCAACCGGCTAATGTCATTTTTTCAGACGCTAGCCCAACCAGAGCGCAGGCTTGAGGGATTCTATAAATTTGGCGCCTGGCTGTCGCTCTGGAATGGCACAAGCCAGCGCTATAATTTTTGAAGCAATACTGCATTTGCGCAGTTTTGCATCAAAAGTACAAATATGGGCCTCAGTGTCACATCTTGCTACTTAGTACATGCATCATGACCACAGGAAACATAGAACATATTGTTATTATCAGTGTGACTATAAATGTGAAATCAAGAACCATTTCTAGCATGTTTCCCTATATTTAGCGCTGCTTTGACAGCATAAATTAACTGTGTCGAATTAGAGTATTTGGATTGTGGCCCTGCATACCCTCAACACAGCATACCTCTGTTTCATCAGATTCTCAGCTGGATGAGCAGGATGTGGAAGACAGAACTCTCTGTCAGCGGAGTTCAGCTGAACTTGACTTTTTTATGGGTATGCAATCTCAATCAAAACAGACAGCAACCATGAACGCTCAAATCCCACTGTTTATATAACAAACTGACCATTGCTTGATTATCAGTGAAAAGCGATGCATATACGCAGTGGAAACAACTAGCTGGAACCACTGTTTCTAATATGTGTCACCTCTTGCACACATACCATCTTTCTGTCTTAACATGTGCTCCAGGCAACCCAAAGATGTAAATATTGAGGGCAACTTGGCCAGATTGATGTCTCTTCTTCTGCAGATAGTTAAATGATAAGATGTTGTTGTGAAAAGTAAATGTGCCTCTGTGTTAAGTGTGCAGGAAACTTGTTTGAGGCTGCCAATGGAACATAACTCACTCAAGCTAATGCTAAGTGAATTGAAAAATAAAAATGGAGTCTGGTTCAGGACTCTATATCAACCTGGCCACCTGGAGTGAAATGAACCCAAAGTCAAGCAAATTTGTCCTAGATAGTGCTTGGAACCCCAGGGAGACCAAGCAGAGAATGATGCATATGAGCAAGTCCCTTAAAACTACGCCAGAAAGGGCCAAGCCCCACCAGGGTAATTGCAGTGACCTTTTTTTTTTTTTTGGATGGGGAGTAAGCGTGCATGGGGCACCCTGCCTGAACTCATTTCCCCAGGGACAAAGAAGACAGAAGAACTGCGTGCACTGCTCAAAGCCTCCCAGGCCCAGTAAGCGTGGCTGGGAACACAAAAGGAGGAATCTCTCACTGCTCCCAGAATGGTACTGGGGGTCAGGCAGGACAGTTTGGGAGTGAGCTTTCCGTTCTCCCCCAGCCAAAAGGAAGCACTCAGGACCCCGAAGGTCTCAGGCATCCAGTATTTGAAGTCAAAAGGTGGCCGCACAAGTCCACTGACCTCCAAAAAAGTCACCATGCCTTAGAGCAAAATCCTGTTAACAAATATACATGCTGCTGGACCAAGGAGAACCCCATAAGCACTTGCAAGGACTCATCGATTTGAATATTAGCTATTCTGTCGTCCCCACCAACATTTGTACAGAGTCTTTGTAAGGCATCAGGGTGCAACAGCATCCCCTCCTACCATAGAGATGCTTAAGAAAAGTCTTATTGAGCGTTGTTATTATGACCCAGGCTGAGGTTTTGCCTATTTCCAGATTCTTCCCGAGCATATTCTTGTGCACAGACGCTTGGGACGACAGGGATCTCTGCTGGTTTGTCCGATGACTTGCATAGCAGTCTAAGAAAGGTGAAAGAAAAACTCTGGGGTTCGTGTCTTTAATTTCAATGTTTTATTGAAAAATTTTGATGTTCACAATTCAAATGTTTTCGATTATAATGAATCCTTTTGAATTCAGGAAAACCACAACATGTAATGTATATTCATCCTTTCCCCACTGACTTCAATTGTGTGACATTGGTGAATTAGAACATGTGATTGCTGTTACCGATGTGGGGTCACCCTGACAGTCTGTATGCCTTCCTTACTGATAATGACACCACCTTCTGGTTATGAGCTCAGGACCCAGTAGGGGTGTACAGTGATAATAGTAGGCCTTGGATTGCTCTGCTTCAAGTGTTAAAATGAGGTACTTGGTTCCGAGTAAAAAAAATAAATTTCAAAGTTATTGCGTATGAAGGACTCAAAGCTTTGGCAACTATTAAACTAATTTCCAAATTCTTTCTCCACATAATGTATTTTTCCTCTTTAATTTACAAGGTTCCATTCTATTGACAGAGCAGACCACACCAGCAAACATTTCCTGAAACTACACAGTTAACTGTGTTTTCACAATAAAATCACCTTGGTAGCCTTGGTAAAGGCAGCCAGTGGGAGCCTAACTGTTTTCGTTCCCTTGCCAGGCAAGTGACACAGAAACTACTGTCAGATAAGGTATGTTTTAGTAGGTTCTACCTCACCCGACAGAGCAGAGTGTAGAAGAATACAAACAGAATAAACTTTTGAATAGCTTGGGGTCGAAAAACTTTATGAAGTTGGAGAGAGAAGATCTTGGACACATCGAAATTAATTAGATGCACTCGGGGTCGTTAAAGCAGAAGAACCCTTATGAGCACTGTACAACAATGAAAGAACTAAATAAATCATCCTACATCATCTAGACCTCGGTGCTGGAGGCACTATTACTAGCACGTTTCTAATAACAGAAACTGAGAGAGTTGCAGCAGGATTCGGTGAAATACAGTTACATTGTAAACCAATTTATTTGAAAACTTACCTTCGTGCTCGTAATAAGTTAACATTATGGAACAAGGAAAGAAATCAGGAAGACATTGTGCGGATCCCTCCTTCAGGCTGTCCAGAAGGGGAGCAACATGTGTTAGCAAACAGATTAAAACAACAATATATTTGATTGGATGTATAATTTGAATGAGTAACAAGGGAAATCTCATTTACTCAGAACTGGGAGAATGAAGATTGCAATGCTTTGTAAAACATTATTAAATATTAAAATGACCTACATCATAGATATAGAAGAAGACATATATCAAGGATGACTCAGGAAATTTCAGTCAACATGACTGGAATTAAGCTCTTTATGAAATATAAAAAATGATAAAGAGTTGTGTGACAAATATTTGTCTTTCAACCTAGTTTTAACATCTCAACTCGACAGATTTATATAGGTAAAAAAAATTAATCTGGACAACAAATGTATTTTAGAAACACTAGTGTCATCACAGCCTATGGTGTGGAACCAGAATATTATCATCTTTATCATCTGACATAAATATTGTGTCATAAATATCATACATAGATGTATCACTCCATTAGAATCAATATTAGAACATGTACAGACACAATGTATCATATTTTTGTAAACAATCATTATGACATAATAATTATGTTGGACAACAGCTCTGTATACAACATCCTGACACACAATCCAGCTGAGTCTTGGAGTTCATATTTTGTCTATTTTTATGTTGGAAATTGGGAAGTGAAGAACCAGAACCTTTTGGGCCTGGCGGCGCAGGGTACGCCTAAAATCTCCTTGGATTCACCTGCCTCAACTAACAGAGACACGGGACACTCTGTCAGGCGTAAAAGATCAGATTTTATTAGCTGCAGCTAGTACAGTTGTCCAAGAAGTACACAAGGTATGTTCTCAGGAGACTGCCACTTTACTTTGTGGCGCACAATCTTATATACCGTATAAAAACATTTATTAACTACATACACTCCCAGAACACATAGAAAGGAGCCAGTAAGAATGATGTAAAGATAGAACAGAGTCAATAGAAATGTCGGAAAACAAGACAGAACAAAGTATCAAGTGACTTAAGGCTGCCTCCCCTCCAGCTGTGTTTGTCACCCCTCCCTTGAACTAATTCATTAACCGATCCACAACGAAGTTACATGTGGTGCGATAAGTTTGTGTGCGTTTGGAGGACAGTTGTGAAATGAGAGAATACTAGCAAAGGACAGCGAAGGCCAGACGATAAGATAAGATCGGCGGAGAATAGTGTGAGCCTACAGATAGTTGAAACAAGGATTAGAAAACCAGACAGGGATTAGTGTACTCGGTCAGACCTTAATACCAGCCTTGTAAAGATAGAGGCAGAAAGCTGTTTTGAACACCATGTTGCAGAATAAGCAGAAAAGGCAGAATGGACTTCGTTCGCTGTGCTGCCTGAGTGAAGGCAACATAAAATGGCGGCGGGCCACAAAATGGCGGGTCGATACGATCGTATTAAAAAATCGAATTTCCTCAGACCCTCCTTTTGCCAGAACTCAGGCAAGATACACAAACTCATGTTAATCTGAGTCGATGTCTATGGCCATGAGGTCATCAAGCTGTTGCTGTACCATCATTTTGATATTCTCTGCTCTTTGTGACTTGGGTTTGGGAATACATGCAGTAGTACATAGGTTGCAGACGGCAGGACCGCAGTGCATACAAAGGCAACAAGAGAATATAAAAGCTAAAATTACTCCAAAGAATGTCAATACCTTCCAACCCCATTTGGACAGTAATCCCCAAAACCACTCTGAAAAGGACCAATCTCCTTCGTCCTGATGAATCGACTCGGAGATTATGTGTAACTTAGAGATAGCTTGGTATACTGTCGGAGCGTCATTAGGTATGAAAATACAGCAACTTGATCCGATCAATTTGCATACTCCACCACGGTCCGCAAGAACAAAGTCTAAGGCAACACGGTTCTGTAAGGTCATAAGACGATCAGCCTGTAGTTCAGCTGTAATGTTACTTAAAGCTCCTACAGTGATGTCTATGGTGGTTTCTACGACACAAACCAATTGCCTTATATTTCTGCTGTTGGCCATTGGACCCCAGAAGGGAAGAAATCCTTTGAGGAAATCTCCTCCCTCTTGTCCTGCTGTGTCTTTCGAATCCACAATCCCTCTGCCATATCTATTTTTATGATGGTTCGCAGGAGCGGTGTATGTAGGGGGAAGAAGAAAGGCTATATAACAAGTACCAGAAAAATCAGCTGGCAACCATGTATAAGCCTTATCGTGGCAAACGAAGTATGTACCTTGAGATGGTACTAACGGCGGTGAATTCAGGGCTGAATAAACATATGTATGGGAACATAAACTTTCTCTTTGTCCGGTGTTTGGAGTTCTACCATTTATTTGCAGACAGAAATTTCCTTGTTGGGGTATGACCCGTATCGGAGGAGATTTTCCTTGCTCAACCTTATCATTGAGGCTAGAAATGTAATCAGTTATGTTCCAATTGGTATATGCTTTTCTTTCATCTATGGAAGCTTCACTTTTTTCCATGATTTTAGCCATAGCTACCATTCCCTTTATCAATAAACTATGACTGAAATCTGAACCAACACTATGTGAACTGACAGGTTGTTTAATTTTGCTTTGATATGCATTATTGAAAATGACAAAATAAGCCCAAGCGGAACCTTCATAGGAGAATGGAAGAACTAAATATGGCATTCCTTTTTCTACTGTATGTGGTATGAGTCCACACACCCAACAGTCAGTTGTATTGATCACTAACTGATGTTGATGTAACAACTGGACGAAGGAATTGTTAAAGTATTCAGTTCTTCTGATGAGTTCATGCTGGGGAAGAGTGTGGAATAGGTGCGGAGAGATAGTAGAAGAAGATGTAGAGGTAGGAGAAGAGACAACTTTTTGCTGCAGAGTAATAATGATCCAGTTTACAGATGCCAAAAGAATACACGACAATATAATGACGCATAGAGCAATACTACAACGACTACATATTTCTTTACAATTATTCTTTACATTTTTACTTTCTCTTTTATTTAATGTAGCCTCCATCTTTCTAAGTGGATGCTCACGGCAATCTTCCTCAATCACTGTAATCACGATTATCTACCGTCCTATGACACTGTGAGGTCCTGCAGGCCTATTGCCACTTACTCAGGTCGTGACTAAGACTCCTACCGTGACCCTGCAACCGGGATAGAGTACTACATAGGAGAGAAAGTTACAAGTTCTTTGGTCTTGGTCTCAAATTATAGCGTTCCTGTCCAGAGGCAGTCTGGTTTTGAAACAATGTTCCTGGATTTATCGTGTTCAAGCGACGATGCGATGGTATTGCTTCTTGAAGGATGTCGTCGTCCTCTTTCTCAGAAAGTGTTCCAATTAGACGCGCATCACTGAATGGTACAAATTGCGGAACTTTCTCACTTTCAGAGTCACTGATGCCTCTACGGACCCACTGATCGAAAGGCAAGGGCAAAGGCACTTTCTTGCAGTGCACGGCATGCACCCAGTTTTTCTTTCCTTCGACTTTAACTGCTGTTCTTGTGGTCAAAAGAACCAGGCGTGGCTCTCTCCATCTGGGCTCCAAATTTCTCTGTCGTTGGAAATTTTTCGTGCAGACCCAGTCACCTGGTCGGATGGAATGACCTGGGTCTGTGGAAGCCTCTGGTAGAGCACTCTGAACCTGTTGATGAAGAACACGCAATTTAGTTGTAAGGTCATGCAAGTAGTCAATCAACATCGGGTATGGCAAGTCTGAGTATTTCTTAGGGCGAGGAACTCCCCATACATTAGCTGGGCGACCAAATATCACTTCGTAAGGGCTAAGCCCCAAACGAGAGTGTACTGCTGTTCTGATGGACAGAAGAGCCAATGGTAAAGCATCAGGCCAATTAAGTCCTGTGCTAGCTTGCACCTTAGCAATTTTAAGTTTCAAGGTTCCATTGTAGCATTCTACTAAACCAGCCGACTGTGGGTGATTCGCCGCGTGGAACTTCTGTTTTATGCCAAGACCTGCACAAACTTTTTGCATGACTTGACCCACAAATTCGCTCCCATTGTCACTCCAGACAATGCGCGGCAAACCAAACCTAGGGAAGAATTCTTTCAAAAGTATTTTGGCAGTTGATAAAGCAGTATTGTCCTTCAGAGGGTAGGCTTCTACCCATCTAGAAAAAGCACATACTACCACCAGAACATATTTGAGGTTGTTGCATCGTTCCATGTGAATATAATCGATCTGCAACACCTCAAATGGATATGTCGGAGGAGCAAAATGACCTGCTGGAGTTGGGGTTCCCTTTCCCGGATTGTACATCAAGCAAACAATACAATGTTTTACTACATTATTTGCACACTTTGGGATTCCCTCATTTTGCCACACTGGAGCCAGAAGTTTACATATTCCTTTTGCACTTAGGTGAGCTGGACCATGTGCCATAGTAACTACAGGTAGTACATAAGCATCTGGTAACAGCCAACGTTGATGTTCTGATAATTCAACCCAACATCCCATCTCATCTAACATTCCTGTACTTTCCTTCCACTTTCTCAACTCATTCTCCGTAGCCTCTCCTTGAATTGATTTCACACTCTCTACTGTATCTTCATACATTCCCTTTTCTTTTACGCAGTTTGCGGGACCTGCAACATACATTCGACTTGTGTTGTCTCTGGCTGTCTTTTTCGCTACCTCATCTGCAAATGCATTTCCTCGACCAACATCGTCCACAATCTTTTTGTGTGCACTACACTTCACAATCGCTATCTGAGTAGGCATTGTAAGTGATTCAAGAAGTTCAGTCACTAATTGACCATGTTGTATCTTAGTACCATGGGAAGTAAAGAATCCTCTTTCCTTCCATAAGCGCCCAAAGTTAAACGCTACACCAAAAGCGTATTGGCTATCAGTGTACACGTTTACTCTTTTTCCTTTGGATAACACACACGCTCTAGTTAAGGCTATCAATTCAGCTGCCTGAGCTGAATTATGTCTAATGCGTGCTGTCTCCACAATCGTATGCAAAGTGGTAATAGCGTAGGCTGAAACTGTATCTCCATTCGGGAGCTTGAAACAAGAACCATCTACCCATAGTGTTCCATCTGGATTCACTAATGGCGTGTCTTTTAGGTCAATTCTACCCTTAGTCTCTTCTTCAGTACGGAGAAAACAATCATGCTGTTCAGAGACATCTCTCTCTTCTGGAAGAGGCAACAAAGTAGCTGGATTCAGGGTATTACATCGTTTGATGTGTATGTGACTAGCCAAAAGCGTCAGCTCATATCCGGACAACCGAGCACTCGTAAGATGCTGCGTTTTTGTCCTATTTAGTAAAATATCCACTGCATGTGGCACCATAACAATGAGAGTATTATCTAGCACTACTCCAGCAGACTGTCGGATAGAAATTGCTGCTGCCGCTGTCGCCTTAAGACAACTAGGCAATGCTTTAGCTACTGGATCTAACGTAGCTGAGAAATATGCGCATGGTCGCTGTTGATCTCCAAAACGCTGCGTTAAGACTGACAATGCACAACCCTCTCTTTCGTGGACATAGAGCGTAAAGGGCTTACTGTAATCAGGAGTACCCAATACAGGAGCAGAACACAAAGCAATACGCAAATCAGTAAAACTCTTCTGACACTCGTCAGTCCACGGAAGAGGCTGAGGCGTATCTTTTAAAGTTAGCGCCAACAGCGGTTTAGCCAATAAAGAGAAACTCGGAATCCACTGTCTACAATAAGAAGTAATGCCCAAAAAGGCACGTACCTCTTTTTGTGTGGATGGCACTGACATTTGTGCAATTGCCTGAATTCGTTCGGGGGTCAATCGTCGTCCCTCCTTTGACAAGAGATGACCCAAATAAGTCACCTCGCGACAGACATATTGTAATTTAGAAGGAGAAACCTTGTGATTCAGATCAAACAAATGACGCAACAGTGCAACGGTCACGTTTTTGCAAATCTCCTCTGAATCAGCTGCAACCAATAAGTCATCCATGTACTGAATGAGAGCGGCACCGGACGGTAAGGAAAAAGCATCAAGATGACATTTTAGAGCTTGACTGTAAACAGAGGGACTTTCACAATAACCTTGAGGTGCGCGTTTAAACCGGAAGCTTCGGCCTCCGAGGGAAAAACCAAAAATATCTCTACTCTCTTCGGCGATGGGAATACTAAAGAAAGCATTCTTTAAATCGATAACTGAAAACCAAGTCGCTGTAGAAGGTATCATCGTCAACAGAGCAGTGATATCTGGGACTACAGGAAACTGCGGTACGACAATCTTGTTTACCTCCCGAAGATCAATTACAAAACGATAAACAGGAGGCTGAGAAGGATCAGTGCGTTTAAGAACCGGAAGAACAGGACTGTTACATGTATTTCCTCTCGTTTCCTCAACCACACCCTTCTGAATCAAATCATGGACAATTTCCAGAAGTGCTTTCTCACCTTCAGTAGAGATTCTGTATTGCGGAATACGTGGCATTTCAGCATTGGGCTTAAGAGTAACAACATAAGGTGGGATCTCAAGACAACCAACGTCATTCGGACCCGTAGCCCAAAGCGTTTCGGGAAGAGAAAGCAATTCAGGTGGGAATTGATCTTTTGATAAGTACATTGGACTAGTCATTTTCTGTCCTAGAGTGAGGTATACACCAGAAGGTGAACAATATATCGTAGCATGCATTCTTTTTAATAGATCTAAACCCAACAGATTTTCACCACAACCATTCGTCAGAAGAAGCGGAGCTTCTAAATCATAGGGACCTATTGAAACAGGCAAAGGGCAAGAAACTGGATTGCGAACAGGGGCGCCAGAAAATCCCACAGATACATTCGTTAAGCCAGACAAAGGTGCGCCAGGGAGTTTAGAATGAATGATAGAGCTTCTCATGGCACCAGTATTTAAAAGAAATGGCTCTGAAACACCCATTGTAGTGACATTAACATAAGGTCCATTCTGATCCACTGGAATTGACGTAACCCCCTTACTTTGTCCATGGCTGTCCTATTCAAAATGAAGACTTTCATTCCCTCCTTCAATATACTGATCCTCACTGTAATACTGTGTAGACCTAACATTTTGCTGGTCAAAGTAATTTCCGGAATTTGGAGGAACAAAAGAACGCTGCCCTTGGGTTAATACACCTCGACCTCTACCTCTATTTGCTGACTGAAGACCACCACGACCTCGTGAAGCAGATGTTGCTCCATTACGCTGCAACAATGCCGGACAACTGTTCTTAAAATGACCTTCCTCCCTACAATAAGCACATTGATTGGGACCTAGCAAAGGTCTTGGAATGAATGGTTCAGGCTTTTGATACAACCTCTGAAACTGCGGAGGCTGTTGAAACTGAGGCTGAACATAACGAGGAGGATAAGCCTGTTGCAAGAGAACTTTAGTTTTTAATTCTTTCGTCTTTTTCTCTTGTTTTTCCCTTTCTTCTTTGTCTCTATTTTCATAATATTGTGCAGTAGCCAATATCTGGGCGGAAGAAGAAACTGCCCATGAACTCTCGGAGTCTTTTAGCTTGTGTGATAGTTCAGGAAGCAAGTTATATACGAACTTATCCACAAATAATCGCTGTCCCCCTTCTGTAGCCATATCTTGACCACTGTGATCAATGAATGTCTCCTCGAATCGGGTAAAGAAATCGGAAACACTTTCATCTTTCTTTTGTTTACATGCTGCTAGCTTATCCCAATTAACTCTCAAAGCAGGCATCATTGTTTTCATTAATGTAATAATCCTACCAGGGAGTTCTGAGATCAAAGCGTCGGGTTTTGCACCACCTACTTGACCTCTATCTGCGGCAATAATAGCGTTCCAATCGCCGCCTAATTCTTGAGCGTGATCCTCTCTACGAATTTTAGCCCATATTGTCTGTGGAACTACATTTCCCATCAACATGTCAATATCTGCTAGATTCATAGTACATGCATCAACTGTTTGCGACAACTCTTTATAGTAACCAGCAGGATTTTTGCGTGGATCTGGTAGTGACTGTTTAAGTGCTAAAACTTCAGACCTTTTCCAGGGGACATGTATCCATATGCGCTGAAAATGCGCAGGAATAGCTGGATTAGCACCTGCTGCTGCAACTTCTTCCTTCCATATTGGAGAAACCTCTCTCATGGGATAGTTTTTCAGTGCTGTCCTAACTGAAGGATCAGAATCAGGAAAAGTCTGTGAGAACAATAGGGATCTGAAAGAAATAAGTGTTCTGACAGCGTTTTCAACCTTAGGACCCACAATAAGTCCTTTGTCAAAGTCAGCCTGAACATCTAACAGATCCTGTGGGACCGAACCCAAATTCATATCCTCCCATTCTTTAGCGAGAGTATCGCACATAACTTTAAAAACATATCTCTGCGTAGGTGCATTCCATTGCAGAAAGGTGGACATAATATCAGACGTACTATATTGGGGACCCTTCTTGATCCATCTACAAGCAAGTGAGTCCAATTTTTCTCGCTCTTCGGAGTCTGGGAATTGACTACGAGACTGTCTTCGAGAAAAAGCTGGAGACACGTTTAAAGCTTCAAAAAAAGGTGATAAGAGACCAGAGACAGTATCGGTAAATCGCTTACGCGTAGATGGAGAATTTGACATAAGGATAGGGGACAAGGTATTAGGTGAATTAACTAAAGGAGCATTAGGAATTGCCAAAGGAGCAGAAGGCAAAGGAGTTAAAGGCAAAGCTGGCATAGGCAATACTTGAGGAGGCAAATGTGGAAAAGCTGGAGCAGGCGGAAGCACAACTGGCGGCTGAACAGGCTGTAACATCGGGGGTGCATTAGCACCTTGTACATAGGGCGGAGGCAATTTCAATAAGTGGGACATTAAGGAATCTTCCTCAAAATCTTTTCTCTTATCAAGGGAAGAGATAGGCAACGTCGGATAGCATTTATCTATTGCCATTCGATGCTGTCTGTCTGAAATTTCCATTGCATTATCTATTTCATCATCTTTGAATTGCTGAGCAGCCCGTATAATCGTCATTCCCTGTGTTTTCCTATCTCGTTTCGCTTGTTTAATTTCTCTCTGTTTGGCTTCCTTACGCCAAAGGCGAAAAGAGTCAAACATTGCCGGCCGGGCTTTTCTTTTAAATAACGTTGCTTCTAAATTATCTAGCACATCAGTTTCGAAACTACCATTTTCTGGCCATTTTAAAACACCATCTTTCTTTGTATATCGGGTCCATGTTTTATTAAAGGCAATAGGACCAACACCATGTTTAGAATAGAGCTCATATGTGGGAGTTCCAACCGAAGGAATCGGACAGGAGTCCTCAAGCTGGGAGTCCCTATTACAACCAAAGCAACAAAGTTTTCCAAACTTAGTCAGACCAGACATCTCACGATTTTTACTGGCTGTTCACAAACATCAAGGGGGTAAAACTTTCAGTTTACACAGCACAAATGCACTTACCCCTCGGCTTTGGCCACTGCAAAGGCCAAATCTAAGGACCTATGGACAAAACAAAGACCGAAATTTGTGGGCGCGACCCACCAAATACTTAACTAAGGATGTCTTCTTACACCAACAGAGGCCCGTCTATCGTCTCGCTTTACCATACATCATCAAAGAAAGGGCCAAGGCAGGGCGGCAGTCAGGGCAGCAGTCGTCAGTAGCCGTCAGGAAGGAGTAACCGCGCTGAAAAAGACCTTTGGACCACTTCGACATACAGGGGTCGCTTGACGTGGCTCGCGATTCCTCCAGAATTTTCTTGCGGGGTTCCTCACGACCTTCAGGCAGAACCGGTACCGCTGAAGCCGCCCCACGTTGGGCGCCAATTGAAGAACCAGAACCTTTTGGGCCTGGCGGCGCAGGGTACGCCTAAAATCTCCTTGGATTCACCTGCCTCAACTAACAGAGACACGGGACACTCTGTCAGGCGTAAAAGATCAGATTTTATTAGCTGCAGCTAGTACAGTTGTCCAAGAAGTACACAAGGTATGTTCTCAGGAGACTGCCACTTTACTTTGTGGCGCACAATCTTATATACCGTATAAAAACATTTATTAACTACATACACTCCCAGAACACATAGAAAGGAGCCAGTAAGAATGATGTAAAGATAGAACAGAGTCAATAGAAATGTCGGAAAACAAGACAGAACAAAGTATCAAGTGACTTAAGGCTGCCTCCCCTCCAGCTGTGTTTGTCACCCCTCCCTTGAACTAATTCATTAACCGATCCACAACGAAGTTACATGTGGTGCGATAAGTTTGTGTGCGTTTGGAGGACAGTTGTGAAATGAGAGAATACTAGCAAAGGACAGCGAAGGCCAGACGATAAGATAAGATCGGCGGAGAATAGTGTGAGCCTACAGATAGTTGAAACAAGGATTAGAAAACCAGACAGGGATTAGTGTACTCGGTCAGACCTTAATACCAGCCTTGTAAAGATAGAGGCAGAAAGCTGTTTTGAACACCATGTTGCAGAATAAGCAGAAAAGGCAGAATGGACTTCGTTCGCTGTGCTGCCTGAGTGAAGGCAACATAAAATGGCGGCGGGCCACAAAATGGCGGGTCGATACGATCGTATTAAAAAATCGAATTTCCTCAGAAGGATTTGGGTGGCAAGAACTACAGATTTACTAAAAAGTGGTGGAGCACAGTGCTGCACCAAGATTTACAGCACCATGCTGCATCACTTTAGAAACCAGGGATGTGCTTTATTTACTGGAATACAGTGCACCCCTGTGTTTCTCCCTGTGCCGGTGATATATTTAGCTGCCAGAGCCAATACAGGCATCCTTGCACCATAGTTCAAGGGTGTCTGTGTTGAGGGGATTAATTGTTTATGTGCAGGAAGGTGTCTCTTCCTGCACATAAAAAATCTACAATGTCAATTTGTCACTTATATCTGTGCTGTAGAATTCAGCAAACATAGAAGTACCAAATCATAATTTTTGAATGTTTATGTGTGTGCAGAAAGGTGTCCCTTCCTTCTCATAAACAATCTTTCATGCCCTTTTGCTCTTTCTATGTGTGCTGCAAAATTGAGCACACTTGGAAAAAGCAAAAACAAGGAGGAATAAAAACGTTTCTTCTCCTTCAGCCATGTAATGCCACCCCTAGGGTGGGGTTAGTTTTTGGCGTTGCTGCATACTTCAGACTTGTTGTAAATCTGGGGTAGCTTCAAAAGCAATGAGTGTTGCAGTGGGATGCCCGCAGCAAACACCCATTGCAAACTGCTTCAGGGGACCCATATTTATAAGGTGGCGTTAAGCCACAAAAGGTGGCTTAGCACCACCTTGTAAATGTGGTGCAAGGCACAGCGCCACTGGAGCATCATAAAAAGTGATGCTCCAGTGGAGCAGGGGTCTAATTGATTGTGGGTATTACAGGACAAGAAGAAGGCATCCCCTGCTAAAGTAGTGAGCTGGACGACAAAGGCATCTAACATAGACAACTGGTTGTATAAGGTCTTTTTTTAAAATAAAATATTACCTCTTGCACTGTATGATTACATACCACTCTTCTGCATCTTCCAACATTTTTACATATAGCAAACATTATGTTGGGGTAGTAAAGGAAATCTAAGGGGAAAAAGAAATATATTAGTATCAAAATGCAAGTGCCATTAGCTAAAACGTTATGACTTCTCAAGAACACACACACAAATACATACATGAGCATGTGCTAACCAGGTGTAATAGAGTATATACTATTCCAGCTCCACGTATATATTGATACTAGGTTAGGTTTTAAAGCAGATCAAACTAAATATAACAGCATTTTTACTTCTTTTATATACTTGCTTGAAATTATGTGCAGTACTACAGGGACCGGTCCTCATAGAGGACCAGTCTTCAACAAAATAGTGTTTGATTAGTTCAGACAGGGTTTATCACAACTACAGACTAATCCAGTCCTAAAACCATGGGTTGCACATGCACCTCACATGCATACCCTGTCGCCCCCTCACCCAGGAGACGTGTAGTTTTCAACTTGTAAGTTATCATTATCAGGAAACATCATCCCTATTGACGCTCTGATATGACATCTGGTTTGTAGCGGTTTCCAAAGTCTACTAAGAGATGAATACATACAATCGTGTGGAGTACTCAGAGTAAATATCTTAGGGCCAGATGTATCAAAGGATTTTGCATTCGGAAACGATGCGAGTTGCAAAATTCCATCGTTTGCAAATGCAAAATCACCTTTCATAATTTATGAAAGGAATTTGCAGTGCAAGTTTTTTAAGGAATCGCAAAAATAACGATTCCTCAAAATTGTGACTCCGATTAGAGAATCGCAATAGGTAATCACAAATAGGGAATACCTATTTGCGATTACCTATTCACATGTAACATGCATTTCCTAAATGCAAATTTGGCATTTAGGAAATGCAATTACCACAAATTCATGTTTGGTGGTAAGCATGCACAATTTTAAAAAATGCATTACAATTTTTTTTACATGTCCACAAATGTTATTTGGGGGTGAATCAAAGGAGGCCTCAGGCCCCCAGCACCCTGGGGTTTGCATTACCTAATTTGCGAATTTCTGAAAGGAATTCTCAAATTAGGTACTGCAAAACCGTTTGCACCTATGGGCCTACAGGCCCATAGTGATGAATGGAGTCCCATTCCATAATTGCGATTTGGTAATAGCGATTGCGACTTTTAAGAAATCGCTATTACCGAATCGCAATTTTCATACATCCCATTTTGCGTTTCTTAAATAGCGATTTCTTAAAAATCGCTATTTAGGAAATGCAAACCAGGATGATGATACATCTGGCCCTTGGTAACTTAAAAGTTGCAGGTTAATATCCAGCAGGTCCAACTCAGCCTTGCATGGTTTTGTGGTTCATACAAGGAGCGGGAGTGAGTCATAATTGTGTCTGTACAGGACACTCACTCTAGTCAGGGCAAAGGCGAAGCACACCTGGTTAACCCCCACTCATCCTCTTGGTAGCCTGGCTTGAGCAGAGGCTTAACTCAGAAGCAATGCGTAGAGTATTTGTACCAACACACACAATAAAACAGTGAAACACTACAAAATGGACACCACACAGGCTAAGAAAAATAGTAAACGTTTATCTAAGTTAACAAGACCAAACAGGATAAAAATCCACAATGCACAATTTAAAATATGACTTTAGCAATTAAAAACACAAAATAATGCATAGAAGCACCAGTGCTGCAATTTGATGAAAAGCAGTGTTGTGACAGAATCATTTCCCACAATGCAACGCCACTGGCATTGTTGACGGAGTCACATGGATCCCCAGGTACTGTACCTTAGCAAAAGTGTGAAAAACAGGCCGGTGCACGGAGTCGGGGAGTGAGGTGTCGCTGGTTCTTAGGTGGTGTTGGTTCCGGTGTTGCAAGGCGAACAAGCGAAGACATCATGAAGAGGTGTAGAGGGCTTGCTAAGGAGTGGTGGAGGTGAGGTGGTGTCGGTTGCAAGGAGTCGGTCCCTGGGCACCTCTGGCAAAGTCGAAGTCTGGTGGAGTCACAATGCAGAGAGAGGACTTCCCTGGTTCGCGGTCACATCACATGGTCACAGGCGCTGCAACGGAGTTGGGTGTCATGAACGTCCGTGTTACAACAGTCCGATCTTTCAAGTTCTTGGAACGTCAGCGGCGTCGGTGAAATGAGGCATGCGATGTAGGTGAGGTGATCGCACTTCTGCGAGGTCCATGGCTTCAGGTGCAGGCGGTGTCACGGGTTCCGTGTAGTGGCATCCTTACAAAGTTGCACAGCATCATCCGGCATTGTTTCACAGGATTTTAACAGAAATTCACTGAGGACCAGGAACTGGAATGGCACCCTCTGACAAGCTGGAGTCTACAGCATGAAGACTCAGAGACTGGATGGTGAACCCTGTGTTGTCCCTGAGGCTTCAAAAACAGGAGGCAAGCTTACTCCAAGCCCTTGGAGATACATCTCAAGGAGGAATGCACCAAACAGTCCAGTCTTTTTCCCCTTTCACAGGCAGAAGCAGCAACTGCAGGATAGCCCAACAAAGCACAGTCACAGGCAGGGGCAGCACTTCTCCTCAGCTCTTCTCCAGGCAGAGGTTCCTCTTGAATCCTTCAACCAATCTTGAGGTGATCTAAAGTCTGGGTTTTGGGTCCACTATTTTTACCCCTTTAAGCCTGTGAACTTGCCCAACTTTAAAGAAAAGTCTCTTTTGTTTAGAGGATACTGCCTTGCCCAGGCAAGGCTCCAGACACACACCAGGGGGTTGAAGACTACATTGTGTGAGGGCAGGCACAGCCCATTCAGGTGTAAGTGGCCACTCCTCTCTCCACTCTAGCCCCAATGGCTCATCGGGATATGCAGGCTACACCCCAGCTCCCTTTGTGTCACTGTCTAGAGGAAATTCACAAACAGCCCAATTGTCAGTCTGAACCAGACAAGGAATCCAGAAACAGGCAAAGTCACAGATTGGTTTAAGCAAGACAATGCCTACTTTCTAAAAGTGTAATTTTCAAACTACCAATTAGAAAACCAACCTCACTAAAATATGTATTTTTAAATTGAGGTCAAAGACCCCAAACTCCAGATTTCCATCTGCTCTCAAGGGGAAACTGCACATTAGGAATATTTAAAGGCAGCCCCCATGTCAACCTATGAGGGAGATAGGCCTTGCAACAGTGAAAAACAAAGTTGGCAGTATTTCTCCGTTAGGACATATAAAACACATCACTACATGTCCTACCTTTATCATACACTGTGCCCTGCTCATAAGGCTACTTAGGGCTTACCTTAGGGGTACCTTACATGTACAAAAAGGGAAGGTTTGGGCTTGGCAAGTGGATGCACTTGCCTAGTTGAATTGGCAGTTTAAAACCGCACACACAGAAATTGCAGTGGCAGGTCTGAGCGATGTTTGCAGGACTACTCATGTGGGTGGCATAATCAGTACTGCAGGCCACCTAGGAGTATTCGATTTAAAGGACCTCGGCACCTCTAGTGCACTTTCCCAGAAACTTACTGTTAGAAATGGGGTCTTTGGTTGGCAGTCAGGTTAACCCCTGTCCAAGCAGGGACCCTCACTCTTGTCATGGTAAGTCACTCACAATCCAAATTATCTTGTCCCCACCCTCTGGTAACTTGGCGCTGAGCAGTCAGGCTTAACTTAGAAGGCAATATGTAACACAGTATAAACACCACAAAGATACACCACACAGGTATAGCAAAATATAGAATATTTATCTTGGTAAAGTGAGGTCAAAAGCGATCAGGATTTGATAAGTGCAATTTGAAATATCACTTTTTGAAATGATCAATAAAGTCTTTATTTCTTGAAAAGCAATAAGTGTCTCTTGCAAGCACAAAGTGCCTGGTTTGTGTCTAAATTATCCACCCAGGACCACAGAGGAGGAGATGTGTGTAAAACGGGGAGCTGTGCGTTGGTTTTTCCGGGCGCACACAGACCATTCATTGATGTTTTTCCACCCAGCAAGGACTTTGCTTTGATTTCTGCTGCGCAGGCTTGGATCCTCTTCGGGTTGTGGGATATTTGGATGGCCCAGGGATGATGGGCGAAATCCTGGGCATTCAGGATGAAGTCACAGAAGCTGCGGCGATCCAGTGGGCAATGTGGGGAAATTTCTATTGCACGGCAGGCGCTGCATTGAAATTTCTCACAGTAAGTCTGGCTGTGTGATTTCAGGTCAGCTATGCATCTATCCAGTGGGCTGTGCGTCGAAGTTCCAGTCGCAACGCTGGCGCTACATCGATCTCCACTCAGGGAGCCAGGCTGCATTGTTCCGCTTTGGCGTGCAGTGATTTTCTCACCACAGGGCAGGCTGTGCGTTGATTTCGGAAGGCTGTGCGTTGATTTTTGCAGAGATTAAGGGGGTCATTCCGACCCCGGCGGTCCCTGGCGGTGCTCCGCCGGGCATTCTGACCGCGGCGGTACAGCCGCGGCCAGAAACGGAAAGTCGGCGGTGTACCGCCGACTTTCCGCTGCCCATGGGAATCCGCCGACCGCCAGGAACAGGATGGCGGTGAGGGGTGTCGTGGGGCCCCTTGGGGCCCCTGCAGTGCCCATGCCAATGGCATGGGCACTGCAGGGGCCCCCGTAAGAGGGCCCCACTTTGAATTTCAGTGTCTGAAATTCGCGATGGGTGCTACTGCACCCGTCGCACACCTTCCACTCCGCCGGCTCCATTCGGAGCCGGCTTCATCGTGAAAGGGTGTTTCCCGCTGGGCTGGCGGGCGGCCTTTTGGCGGTCGCCCGCCAGCCCAGTGGGAAACCCAGAATGACCGCTGCGGTCTTTTGACCGCGGTACGGTCTTCTGGCGGTCCCAGCCAGGCCGGCGGCTACTGCCGCCGGCCGGGGTCAGAATGACCCCCAAAGTATTATTGGCCCTATGATTTCAGGAAACAGGAGGCAAGCTCAAACTAAGCCCTTGGAGAGCACTTCTCAGCAGAGCCAGAGGCCAGCAAGGCAGCAGGGCAACAGCAGGGCAGCAGTCCTTTGTGGAAAAGCAGTCAGGTGAATCCTTTGGGCAGCCAGGCAGCTTCTCTTAGCATGCTGCAGGTTCTGGTTCAGAGTTTCTTTCCCTACCAAGAAGTGTCTGAGTTGGTAGGGTCAGAGGCCCTGTTTAAATACCCAAATGTGCCTTTGAAGTGGGGAGACTTCAAAGAGTGGCTTAGAAGTGCACCAGGTCCCCTTTCAGTTCCATCCTGTCTGCCAGGGGCCGAGTATGGGGTTTGGCAGTCCATTGTGTGAGGGTTGGCCACTGTCCTTTGACATGTAAGTGTCAGGCCCTCCACCCTCCCAAAGAGAGGGGAGGGACTGGGAGGTTAATGGTCCAGTGTACGTTCTCCCTAAACGTAAACCTATAAATGGAAAGAGTACACTGTTCCAGAGAAATCTCTCTACGAGGACGAAAAAGTGTCAGTATTGTAGTAGGAGTGCCCTCAAGCATCAAATAAGATGCTAAGCTTCATCATTGGGCTAACTCCTCGTCAGACCGGCACTGCAACATCTGACGGGCCACCACACAAGTGGTGGTGGCACTAGACCGAAGGTAGTATCGCAGATCCAGTGGAGTCTGCAGTACGTGCTGACAAGGAAAGAAAAGGAGAGTGAAATATATGTGAAAATTAGCTCTGAACACCCAGTGTCTCAATTTAATTGCTCGAAATGAGGATCAGGCCAAGATAAAAAATAAATGAAGGAGTGCTTGAAGGGAATGATGTCCCCTGTACTCCTGAAAAAGGGAAAGGAGGAGATGTACTCTGCCCTAACACTGGAAGGTCGACATGTTTCGCGCCTGTGCGGTCAGGAATTGATCCAATGGCGCTTCATCAGGACCGTAAATTGTAACTTCTCCTATAAAAACCAAACAGTAAGTGCTAAAAGGTCACTTACAATACGTGGACTAATTGTCACAATCAGTCGGTTGGTAGGTCGCCCTGTATAAGAGACAGAAACAAAAAGACATACATTGGTGTCTTTAGAAAATTTTTTAAAACCATAACGAACGTGATAGACATCATACACCCGATAACATAGTCAGGCACATTAGACATGACATGGAAGGCTTACCATCCTGTGTGGAGAAAAGGCATCATAGGGACGCGTAAACCTCAGACCAAAGGAGAGTTCACTACATATAAAAGAATAGCAGTAAAATATATTGTCGAAAAATATAGTAACAATTGGTGTCTGTGAACATATATTCATAACCACTAGGTAATGTTCGCCAAAAAACTACAAAATTGTCTGAATAACTCAAATGTCACTGTGTATAAAAGGGATTATACATGTATAGGGCTGTCAAACAGGCCTAAGCCCCCTGGTGATTGTAGTATCAAAAAGTATGTTAAAAGGAAAAGAATGAACAGAGTATACATGAGTCTAAACTATAAAGTTAAACATATATTGACTCAGGTAGCCATAAGCGGTAGACTCTGTGTTGGAACCAACAAAAGTAAAGGCATGCGGAAACAAACTGCATGTCAAGGAATACACTTGAGTTAATAAACGCTGTGAAACCGGCTGGCGTTTAACTCGAGAGCGCTTACCAGTGATTACTGGTATCGCAATTACGGGCAATTCAGTGACTGCCAAAAGGTAGTAAGGACCGTCAAGAAGAACGAGGTCCAGGCTCGTAAATACACATAAAAATTAGTGCTGGCAGCAGGACTTACTTGTTCTCTTCCTGGGGTCCGCCACAAACCTACACGAGGTCGCGTGCCTGGAAACAGAGGCACCGTGCACAACGGAGGTTAAAAATGGTCAGAGGCAATTGCCTGGAAAGAGGAACACCAGTGTCTGGAGGGAGTAGACACTGAAAACGGACTAAGAAAAGGAGAGTAATGCCTATGAAAAACGGCGGCCATCTTAGAACAGGTAAAAGCCGGTCCAAAACATGTGAATGGTAGTCACAAATGGGATGTTTGTAATTAAGTCAACTAATAAACTAAAAAAAATACAAAAGGTGAAGAAAAAGGGTAAAATGCAGTGAAAACCCTTTAATACTGGCCAACAAAATATAAAGTCTATATCTGGACTGTAGTGACATGGCCCAGAAAAATGTCACGGGCAAGGTTCGGACAAACACGAAGGAGGGTGCAATAAAGAAGTAAATTGCAAAATATATAGAATGTCTCCAATCTTAATAAAGAAAATCAAGAGTGAACTAAGATGATAGGGTCCACCAAGGAATGTCATCATTAAGGCCCTCGCTGGATGTTTTAAGTTTAAAAATCCAACGTTGTTCAGTCCTGAACAGATATTTAGGGTCATTGTCATTGTATTTAGGTACTTGTAAGACTATCCACCACAGATCATTGGGACCATGGTTCGCTTCCAGGAAATGCAAGCTCAATTTATTCGTGATACGAGAACATCTGATATTGCTGCGATGCTCGTTAATTCTTTGCTTAACGGGTCTAGTTGTCATACCTACGTATTGTAAGTTACAAGGACACGTAATCAAATAGATACAGTGTCGTGTGTTACAGTTAGTGTGTCTGGTCAAACGCCAGACACCAACATGTTTTAGATCAAGTTCATCTACCCGTTTAGTCAAAGGACAGACATCACAGGAGCCACAAGGGTAGTGTCCGGAGACCGGAGGTAAATTCCATAGGGTGGACTGATCTTGTGAGTCACCTTGTTTGCGCGGCCATGTGTGGACAACTAGGTCTTTGATGTTGGGAGATCTCTTAAAAGCAAACAAATGTCTAGTGATCTGCATCCCCCCACTTAGTAGAATGTTCCACCTTTTATTAATGAGTTTTTTAACGGTGTTCGACATAGGAGTGTAAGTAGATACACATGTCAACCGTGCTTGTTCATCCCGCGTGGTGGGTGCTAAGAGAGCTTCACTATGGTTATGCCGGGCTCTGTTGTAGGCCGGATTGATGATCTTGGTAGGATAATGTCGGTGCTGTAATTTATCTTTCAAATCGCGTGCCTGAACTTCAATTGATTGGACTGTGGAACAATTGCGACGCAGTCTCAAGAACTGGCCGAATGGAAGGTTATCACGTAGGGCCTTTGGATGATGACTATCATACAAAAGCAAACTGTTCCGATCAGTGATTTTATGATAGGTATCAGTGACTAGTTTACCATTCACAATTTGGATCATTAAGTCCAAAAAAGGACTTGTGTGGTGGAAACGTACGCTGTGAATCTCAAAAAGGGATCCAACGTATTGATCCAATTGGTTAACAGGTCAACGGTCTGGAGGGATCCTTGCCAGATGATGAGGATATCATCTATATATCGACACCATAATTTAATGTTGTCAAAAAAGGATTCGATGTTGGTAAGATAAACAGTTTTTCAAACTGGTACATATATAGGCATGCCAGACTGGGAGCAAAAGTGCTGCCCATCGAGGTCCCTCGAATCTGATGGTACAAAGAATCTTCAAATTGAAAATAGTTCTGTGTCATGGCCAGGGAAGCACAATTCATCACAAAGTGTACAGGAGTCACAGAAGTCCATGAATGCTGGAGAAGAGCGGACTCAACAACCTGCAAGGTAGCTGCCTGGGGAATATTAGTGTATAAAGACTCAACATCTAAAGTGATCAAAGCCTCAACTTGAATTGTAGAGTTGATAACCTCAATTAGGTTCAGGACGTCTTTAGTATCTTTAAGATAGGTGCTGGAACTCTTCACTAACGGTTGAAGAAATGAGTCACAAAAAATTGATAATGGTTCCAAAACCGAACCAATGCCAGATACAATAGGACGCCCAGGAGGAGGTAGGGTACCCTTATGGATTTTTGGAAGTCAGTAGAAGTACGGAGTACGAAGTACGGGGATGGATAGTCTCCAAAAATTCTGCCTCCCTTGAAGTGATCCAAGCATTTCCTTTGGCCTCGTCGACTATGCTTTTTATCTGAGACTGTAACAAGTTTGTGGGGTCCCGAGTCAGGGGTGCATAATAAGTGGTGTCACTCAAAAGGCGGAGACATTCCTGCCTATAGTCAACTGAGTCCATAATAACTATAGCTCCACCTTTGTCAGCTAGTTTTATGACTATGGACAGATCATTAGACAGAGTCTTAAGTGCTTCTCGTTCAAGGGCAGGTAAATTAATAAAAGGTCGTTTGGGAATGATCTGGTCAAGATCTGACAAGACAGCTTTTTCAAAAGCTAAAACTTCACAGGGAAGAGAATTTGCTGGAGGCATAAAGGTAGAAGGTTTTTTTAAACCTGTATCGTTGATAATGGAAGGTTCAGGTCGGTCTTTAAAGAAAAAGTGTAGACGAACTTTTCAAAAAAATTGGGACAACTCCCAATTTAGGCGGAATGAATCTTCGGAGTCGTGGGGACAAAACCTAGGCCTCTATTCAGGACTCTCGATTCATGTGCAGACAATTGTCTGTGGGACAAATTCACCACTAGGTCTTCGGGGGAGCAATCTTGTTCTGGCTCCTGGTGACCATCTGTGGTTCTTCTCGGCCCCATTGTACTCTCCTGCCTCTTCCTCTCCTTTTGCCTCTTCCTCTGCCCGGGCCGCGGCCTAAAAAAGGACCATAAGGTGGCATAGGGCGAGGTTGAAAAAATGGAAAAGGGGGTTGCCAGAAGAGTGGTTGATTATGAGGATATTGAGGAAAGTTATAGAAGGGTTGGGGGATGCTCTCATCAGTGCTCCATCCATCGGAGGAGGAGCTACTGCTGTAGTTCTGTGTCTTTTTGTTGGATACTAAGGACTCATCTGACGACCGAGACTGAGTGTCAGTCTCAAAGTCCTCCTTAATATACGGGTAGACCTTCTCCCGTTCCAACTTGCCAATGTCTTTTTGTAATTAGGAGATTTTCTGTTGTGTAAGGAACTCTTTAGTTTCATTGAGTTCCGCATTAATTTCCAAAAAGCGACTCTTAAATGCCGCTAGAGTAAATGTTGTTTTGATAGAACTCTCAACACAGTTGATCTGAATTGTAATAGACTCAGCTAGACGTTTCGAGGTGTTGATGATCAACACTAGCCAGTCACGAGTGCATTTCCATGCAATCTGTGCCCAGTCTTTCCTGAAGGCCAAATCCTGCAGGAAGATGCTGGGCACATTGGAAACCAGTAAACCGTTCGGGCGATTTTGGCTCTCAGGTATTCGGTCATGATTGTACCATGCATGATGGTTTTAATCAGTTCACGCTTGAGAGAGGATAGTTTGTCCCAATCCTCTTTCAAGCTACCTGATGGAGCTGAGCCATCACTAGCGAGAATAGACAGAGTCTGTAAGATAGCTGAGACAACGTCGTCGTCAAAGCTAAGACCCTGGAAATTGTCCATGGTCAAAACTAAGTTAACTAAAGAGATGATTGGTCCCACACCAAACCTGCTGTTCAATATCCTAAAGAGAGGGGAGGGACTGGGAAGTTAATGGTCCAGTGTACGTTCTCCCTAAACGTAAACCTATAAATGAAAAGAGTACACTGTTCCAGAGAAATCTGTCTATGAGGACGAAAAAGTGTCAGTATTGTAGTAGGAGTGCCCTCAAGCATCAAATAAGACGCTAAGCATCATCATTGGGCTAACTCCTCGTCAGACTGGCACTGCAACATCTGACAGGCCACCACACAAGTGGTGGTGGCACTAGACCGAAGGTAGTATCGCAGATCCAGTGGAGTCTGCAGTACGTGCTGACAAGGAAAGAAAAGGAGAGTGAAATATATGTGAAAATTAGCTCGGAACACCCAGTGTCTCAATTTAATTGCTCGAAATGAGGATCAGGCCAAGATTAAAAATAAATGAAGGAGTGCTTGAAGGGAATGATGTACTCCTGAAAAAGGGAAAGGAGGAGATGTACTCTGTCCTAACACTGGAAGGTCGACATGTTTCGCGTCTGTGCGGTCAGGAATTGATCCAATGACGCTTCATCAGGACCGTAAATTGTAACTTCTCCTATAAAAACCAAACAGTAAGTGCTAAAAGGTCACTTACAATACGTGGACTAATTGTCACAGTCAGTCGGTTGGTAGGTCGCCCTGTATAAGAGACAGAAACAAAAAGACATACATTGGTGTCTTGAGAAAAAATGTGAAAACCATAACAGAGCATACAGAGTATACATGAGTCTAAACTATAAAGTTTAACATATATCTACTCAGGTAGCCTCCAGCCTCCCAGCCCCGTTAAATATGCAGATGTGTGCAGGTTTGACTGAGCATCCTGTGTTTGGGGTTGTCTGAGTGAAATGCACAAGGGAGCTGTCAACTAATCCAGCCAGATGTGAATTGTAAGGCACAGAAGGATTTAAGTGCAGAGAAATGCTCACTTTCTAAGAGTGGCATTTCTAAAAACGTAATATCAAATCCAACCTCACTAGTCAGCAGGATTTTGTATTACCATTCTGGCCATACTAAATATGACATTGTTACTCATTTCAGATCAGCATCTACTACTTAAACAGTATATGAGGGTAACCCTAATGTTAGCCTATGAAAGGAGCAGGCCTTACAGCAGTGTAAAATAAATTTAGGTGTTTTACACTACCAGGACCTATAATCTACACAAGTACATGTCCTGCGTCTTCCCCATATAGCACTTTGCCCTATGGGTTACCTAGTGCCTACCTTAGGGGTGACTTGAATGTAGAAAAGGCGAGTTTAAGGCTTGGCAAATACTTTAAATGCCAAGTTGAATTGGCAGTGAAATTGCACACACAGGCCTTGCAATGGCAGGCCTGAGACATGGTTAGGGTGCTATTTATGTGGGTGGCACAATCAGTGCTGCAGGCCCACTAGTAGCATTTAATTAACAGGCCCTGGGTACATGTAGTGTACTTTTGCTAGGGACTTATAAGTCAATTAAAGAAGCCAGTTGGGTATGAGCCAATGCCACCATCTTTTAAGGAAGAGAGCATATGCATTTTAGCACTGGTTAGCAGTGGTAAAGTGCACATGGTCCTAAAACCAGTAAAAACAGTGTCAAAATGGGGAGGGAGGCAGGTAAAAAGTTGAGGACGACCACCATAAGGCTGTCAGGTCTAACACGTACAAGTAAATCAAATATGCCAATCATGGAAAAGCCAATGACACATAGGGAGCACTTGCACTTTAGCACTGGTCATCATTTTTAAATTGCCCAGAGTAACAAAAACAGCAAGAACAGTCCAGCACACAGCAACATCCTGGGAAGTAGAGGCAAACATTTAGGGGAGACCTATTCTCCTTTATGGGATAAGCAAAGCAATAAACAACCATTCTATGGTGGTGGTCTCTCTTGAATCTGTCTGTTCTTAATATTGGACTGTCTATCTGAGAACTGCACACACAATAGAAAGTGCTACATAATCAATGCAACATTTCACAATGCCTTAAAAAGAAAAAAGATTGTGCTAGCAGAGTACTATACACTGTCTAGTACTATGTGCAGACCATGTTTTCACATATGGGATTATCGTAGCACAGGTTTTGGAAGCTCATCTAAAGAGCTACATTAATCTTTTAGGTTTTGAAGGGAACTTAGGCATGTCCGCCAAATGGCACATAAAGGTTGTAATACTTAGATGTTCATGCAAATACACTTAATTGCAGCACACTTGTTATTCAGATTTCAATGACATTCAGTCTGTGTGCAAAATCAACAGCATCCCTCTGCCGAAGGAAGTGCAACATTCATTTAAACATGGCCAGTTACATTGCTTCCATCTAGGCCTAAACTCTGCCACAACTAGAGGTGGGTAACCCCTAAAGTCCAAAGTCTGGTTTAAACCTGATGTCTCTCATAACCTTTTCCATTCTGATTAAGTGTGTAATCAAAATGCAGAAATGTTACAATGCTGGCTATCCTCTCAAATGTTCCTCCTCTGCTGTACCCAAGGGGGTCTGCAGCACTGTAGGCTTTTTTCAACACTGGGAAGGACAAACCCAGCACAAGAAGAAACCATGTATAACCTGCATTGCATCTCCTGTGTTAAAGATGGATTTTTTATTTCTGTGCTAAAGTCTATGTACTACTGGAATATTTTTTCTATATTTCACACCACTTATTTTTTTGATGTAGGTGGGACTAAGGGAGAGAGAAAGAGAAGGGCACAGAGCAAGGGAGAGCTGGGAGCTATGAAGAGGAGTTAGTGGGTGTTAGAAATTGGGTTTCTGGTTGGCAGAGGTATGCACCCTGTCCAAGCAGGAACCACAATAATGTCAGGGTAAGTCAGATACACAGTAAAAGTTAACCTGTGCTCACCCTCTGGTAGCTTGGGTCAGAGCATTCAGGTTTGGCTTTAGAGGCAATGTGTAAAGGATTTGTGCAACACTCCTGAGATATGCAATTTGAAAGACATGTGAAAATAGCAGACAGAAGCACAAAGTACCAACTGTGATCATCTGGTTGTGCAAAGACACAAGTTCAGGCCGACCGCAATGACGTGCAGGCTACTGTAGGAATCCTCTTGGGACTGCTGAATACAGTACCTTAGAACCTGGTATGTGGTCAGCATGGCTTTCCGAAGCTTGGCGTTATCCGGCGTAGGTTCAGAGAATCTGTACAGAGAGAGATTGTGGGGCTGGGCATCACTTTGCATTGAGCTTGGGTGCTGTGCAGCGAATCTTGGCATCGCTTTGCAACGATCCCAGGAGCTAGGCAGCAAGGCTTTGCAGGGCTTGGCATCACTTGCATTGGTTCTAATGAACTGGTAGCTGTGTGGCAAAGCTTTGTGAGGCTTTGTGGGCTACATCTTGCTTTGCAGCAGTTCTGATGAAGACCACAGAAGGCAGAGCATCTCAGGTTCACTTCCTAGAGTCCACGACTAGGGTGCACCACTTGGTAGGGAAGACTCACAGATACAGAGTCCAGTTGCTGTAGCAGGTGAGTTGTAGGTCTTTTGTGTCCCTAAGACTTCTGAAAACAGGAGGCAAGATAGCAAGCCTGTGAAGTCACTTTGGTTCCAGGTTAGACAGATTCAGGACCAGTCCTTCTCACTACCAGAATAGGAGGGCAGCAGGATAGCACAGCAGAGTAGTAGTCCAGCAAAGTCCAGAAAAAGTGATGGTCCTTTCAGAGCACAGCAGTCCTCCTTTCTGGCAGAGTATCCACAGGACCAGAAGTGTATTGTGTTGGTGGTGTGTGATGTTCAGGATTTATACTTTGGTGCCTTTGTTCTGTAAGGAAGGAGAAGCTTCTAGACAGAGCCATGCCCTGGCTCCAAGCTTGGTAGAGTAACAATACACGGACAATAGTCCTATTGCGTGTCGACAGGGCACAGGCCATTCAGGTGTAAGCGTGAGTCTGTGACCAACTCCTCCCTCCTTTTCTTCCCAAAATGGCCCATCAGTCACACATAAACTTCCTTTGTGTGTAGCTGACTAGAGGGAATACAAACTCCTAGCTGTCACCCCACCCCGAGGTGTATTGGAGACAGGTTGAAGACCCATAGGACTTAAGAGCAAGAAAATGCCAATTTTCCAAAAGGAGCATTTTCAAAACTGCAAAAGTAAATTCAACTTTACCATTAAAGAGGATTTATCATTACAAACACAAATTACTGCTTATGAAATGTAATAAAGAATCCCCAAAGTTGTCCAATGAGAGAGGTAGGCCGTATAGTAGTGAAAAAACAAATTTGAGAGTTTTTCAATACTAGGACATGTAAAACTTAAAAGGGCATGTCCTACCTTTTGATTACACAGTACCCTATTTTGTGACGTATATTTAATAAAAGGGGAATTTTAAGGCTTGGCAATGGGTTTTAAATGCCAAACCGACATGACAGTTAAGCTGCACACACAGGCTCTCCAATTAATTCCAGGACTAAAACGTGTTTACAGGGCAACTTAAGTGGGTGACACAATCAGTGCTGCAGGCCCACTAGTAGCATTTAAGTTGCAGGTCCTGGGCACATTTAGCGCACTTTGCTTGGGAAGCAAATTAAATTTGCCCATTATGGATAAGCCATGGTTATCATGTTTTAATCAGAGAGCACATGACCTTTAGCACTGGTTATCAGTGTGGTAAAGTGCTCAGAGTCCTGAAGCCAACAAAAATGGGTCCAGCAAAAAGTGGAGGGAAAAGGCAAAAAAAAGTCTGGGAATAATCCTGCAGAGGGGGCCTAGAGAAGCCAAGTCAAAAAGAAAAAGAATGGAGGTAGGGAAGAGAAAAAGAGACAAAGTAGAGAGAGAAAAAAGTAATAGTTAAACAGAGTATGTTTTATGTGTGTGCGTGTGTGTGTGTGTGTGTGTGTGTTTGTATCTATGCACATGCTTGGGTGCCAAGACAGAAGAGGGAAATTTTAGAATATAGGCAGTGATTGCCATTAGACATTGTGGAAACCAAGGGATAAATGTATGAGCCCCTAGTGCCACTGGAGCTTCATTTTACCTGACGCTCTATGGTGCAAACCTCTACTCCATATTTAAATGCAGGTGTAACACCACTTTTTGTGGTTTTACACCGCCTTGTAAATATGGGACCCTCCAACGCAGTTATCTGCGTCAGAGGGGCGTGCAATGGGTGTTGCTGTGGGCGTGCTACAGCAACATCCATTGCATTTTTACGCTGCCTCAGATTTACGAGATTTCGTAAACCTGAGGCAGAGCCAAAATCTAACGCCACCCCTAGGGGTAGCATTAGCAAGGCACAACGAGGAGGAATACTTTTATTCCTCCTTGTTTTTTGCTTTTTTTATGCCTGCTGCATTCTGCTGCAGGCATGGAAAGAGCAAAATGCCAGAAATTATTGTTTATGTGTGGGACGGTATCCCTTCCTACACATAAACAATCAGTTGAAAATGACGCTTTTGCACTTCTGTGTGTGCTGCGGAAGTGCCAGAGCACCATAAGTGATTGTTTATGTGCAGGAAGGGACACCTTCCTCCCCATAAACAATCCCACCTGTCAATGCAGACATCCTTGCACAGTGGTGCATGGATGCCTGAGTTGGCACTGGTAGCTAAATTTAGCAACAGCGCAGGGGACAACACAGAGGTGCGCCATATTCACTTAGATATGACGCATCCCTGTGTTGTGAAAATGACGGAGTGTGGCGCTGCCAATTATGGCGCAGCGTCATGATCCATCATTTTCCCATAAATATGGGCGCAAATACTTTTTGTTGTTGGCTTTGTTCAAGCTTGGGTTCCTAGCGCCAAGCTGGACCCATGGCTCGCTTTGGCTTGGCTGAAAAATCTGACTTGTCTATCTCTTGCCACCTCCTGACCATCACCTAAGCCTATGCCACAGCTGCCCTCTACTGCAGGGGTACTATATTGTAACTGGAGAATTGCAGAGCGGTGTACCCATATGCCTGGCTGTGCGAGGAATGCCTTGCTGGTGTTCCAGATACACCTGGCAAGGCATGCACATCAAGCCAATGGGCATCTTCTGAATTTCCTAAGCACTGTTGATGGAAAAATGGAGCCTCTCAGGAGCCTAAAAATACTTAACTGGTATTTCCCCCAGTAGCCCACATCCAAACTGTCATCAAGCCTTATAAAAAGTGAGAGGAGAGTACAGTTACTCAATTCTAACATAGCAAGTGTTTGCTAGGCACCGGCAGTGGGGGAGGGGAAACAGTGTAATCTGATTGTCACTATACGGGCCTATGAAGTAGCTTTGTAATTGGCTTGAGGTAGGTGACAGTACCATTGCAGATAGTGACTACTGCATCCTCTGACCTAGGTATGTATTGAGGCTCAATTTAATAACAGTCCTAATGTTACAAGGAAATAAATAATAGTTGTGACTGAGCGACTTTCTGCTGTAACCTTAAACCCATAAAATAAACTAACACTCATTTTTAGTTTCAATTGCTCACTGAGGACAGTGAAGTCTGCAGAACATTGCTAATTGATATGCATCTTTCAAATATCTATTTGTAATTAACAGTACTGTTAGACCTGCTAGCCTTAGGGCGATCTTCCCCCAAACCTTTTACCTTCACCTTTCCATTTTGCTGGATTTCTTTTTGTTGACTTTAGGACTCTATGCACTTACTAACCAGTGATAAATTGTTCCCTAAAAATGGTAAAATCGCCTTACACCTGATTGGCATGTTTAATTTACTTATGAATTCCTAGTAAAGTGATATTCCACATAACCAGGGCCTTGAAATTAAATGCTGCTTGTTAGACCTGACAGCCTTACGGTGGTCATCCCCCAACTTTTTGCCTCCCTCCCTCAACTTTTCTGACACTGTTTTTATTGGTTTTAGTACTCAGCGCACTTCACCACTGCTAACCAGTGCTAAAGTGCATAGGCTCTCTCCCTTAAACATGGTAACATTTGTTCATCCTCAATTGGCATACTTGATTTACTTATAAGTCCCTAGTTAAGTGCACTACATGTACCCAGGGACTGTAATTAAAATGCTACTAGTGGATATTCAGCACTGATTGTGCCACCCACATAAGTAGCCTCTTATCCATGTCTCAGGCCTGCCATTGCAAGGCCTGTGTGTGCAGTTTCACTGTCACTTCCACTTGGCATTTAAAAGTACTTGCCAAGCCTTAACCCCTTTGCCAGGCCTTTTTCTGGCTATTTGGGGCAGGTCGCGCTTAGGCCCTCATAACATTTTGTCGACATAAGCTACCCATGACAAATTTGCATCCTTTTTTTCCAACATCCTAGGAATTCTAGAGGTATCCAGAATTTGTGGGCTCCTCTGAAGGAGACCAAGAAATTAGCAAAAATACGGTGAAAATTTCATTTTTTTCAACAAAATGGGAAAAAAGGGCTGCAAAAGAAGGCTTGTGTTTTTTTCCCTGAAAATGGCACTAACAAAGGGTTTGCGGTGCTAAAATCACCAGCTTCCCAGCTCTCAGGAACAAGCAGACTTGAATCAGAAAACCCAATTTTTCAACACAATTTTGGCATTTTACCGGGACATACCCATTTTTATGATTTTTTGTGCTTTCAGCCTCCGTCCAGTCAGTGACAAAAATGGGTGTGACACCAATGCTCGATCCCAGAAACCTAAACATAGATCCTACAAGGGTTTCCTACAGAAAATAACAACTGAAATGAAAAAATATTGAAATTGAGGTGAAAAAAACAGCTATTTTTCTCTATGTTTTACTCTGTAACTTATTCCTGCAATGTCAGATTTTTTAAAGCAGTATACCGTTCCGTCTGCTGGAGTTTTCTGATTTCAGGGATATATAGGGCTTGTAGGTACCAGAGTCAATAAATGAGCTGCACCTTGCAGTGGGTTTTCATTCTATACTGGGTATACAGCAATTAATTTGCTGAAATACAAAGAGTGAAAAATAGGTATCAAGAAAACCTTTGTATTTACAAAATGGGGACAAGATAAGGTGTTGAGGAGCAGTGGGTATTTGCACATCTCTGAATTCTGGGGTGCCCATACTAGCATGTGAATTACAGGGCATTTCTCAAATAGACGTCTTTTTTACACATTGTCTTATACTTGAAAGGAAACAATGTAGAGGAAGACAAGGTGCAATAAAACTTGTTTTGCTATTCTAAGTTCCCCCATGTCTCCCGATAAAAATGGTACCTCACATGTGTGGGTAGGCCTAGCGCCCGCGACAGGAAATGCCCCAAAACACAACGTGAACACATCACATTTTCCCAAAGAAAACATAGGTGTTTTTTGGAAAGTGCCTACCTGTGGATTGTGGCCTCTAGCTCAGCCGGCACGTAGGGAAACCTACCAAACCTGTGCATTTTTTAAACCTAGAGACCTAGGGGAATCCAAGATGGGGTGACGTGTGGGGCTCTCACCAGGTTCTGTTACCCAGAATCATTTACAAACCTCAAAATTTGGCTAAAAAACACTTTTTCCTCATATTTTGGTGACAGAAAGTTCGGGAAACTGAGAGGAGACACAAATTTCCTTCCACCCAGCGCTCCCCCAAGTCTCCCAATAAAAATAATACCTCACTTGTTTGGGTAGGCCTAGTGCCCGTGACAGGAAATGCCCCAAAACACAACGTGGACACATCACATTTTTCCAAAGAAAACGGAGGTGTTTTGTGCAAAGTGCCTACCTGTGGATTTTGGCCTCTAGCTCAGTCCGCACCTAGGGAAACCTACCAAACCTGTGCAGTTTGGAAAACTAAAGACCTAGGGGAATCCAAGATGGGGTGACTTGTGGGGCTCTCATCAGGTTCTGTTACCCAGAATCCTTTGCAAACCTCAAAATTTGGCAACAAAAAAAAACTTTTTCCTCTCATTGCAGTGACAGAAAGTTCTGGAATCTGAGCGGAGCCACAAATTTTCTTCCACCCAGCGTTCTCCCAAATCTCCCGATAAAAATGGTACCTCACTTGTGTGGGTAGGCTTTGGGCTCTTAACAGGAAATACCCAAAAACACTATCTGGACACATCAAATTTATGAAATACAAAACTACCTGTTTTTGCGGGGGCACCTGCGTTTTTGGTCCTGGGCTCAGCAGCCATCTAGGGAAACCTACCAAACCCAGATATTTCTGAAAACGTATCACCCGAGGGCATCCAGGGAGGTGTGACTTGTGTGGATCCTCCAATGTTTTCTTACCCAGAGTCCTCAGCAAACCTCAAATTTAGCTAACAAATCAAATTTTTCCCATATTTCTGTATGGGGTCACCGCACCGGGACAATTTTCTATCACCCAACTTTCCCCGCAGTCTCCCGCTAAAAATGATACCTCACTTGTGTAGGTGGGCCAAGTGTTTGTGACAGGGAAAAGCCAAAAACATATCAAAATTGAAGCGGAAACAAAGTGGGTCCAAAAGGGCAGTTTGAAAAAAAACATTTTTAGGCTGACAAGTGCAGCAGAATTGTTATCGGTATACATGAGACAATGCTGGGTGGTAGGAATTTTGTGGATTCCTGCAGATTCAGGAAGGTTCCATCACAAAAATGTGAGAAAAATATGTGCTTTCCAGCAAAGTTGCAGGGCATTGTGGGTAAGGAAATGGTGTGGGTGCATGTGAAGCACACCACCCTGGAATCAACTATTGAATTATCTTTATTTCCGCTGAAAAGCCATAAAAGTGTTCAAAGGAATAAATACATGTAATAATTAATCTTTAAAAAGTAAGACATTGGTAAAATGATCTAAAATATCACACAGTTGGTAAACTATCCAAGCCCTAAAACATTTACAAAATGACAAATACATTAAATCTTAAAAAACAAAAATTAGTTAAGATCAATCTGTGATGTCACACGGTTAATTTGTGACATCTTAACAAATCAATGGTCTAACCAGACATCTTTACAGGGTTGCTAGCCAATCAGGTGTAAACTCTCTGGATCTTGCTGCCCAGGCACATTGAAGATACCTCACTACTGAGAACATTACCTTATCACTTGTGTCACTTATCAACATACAGAGAGATTCCCTATGGTTCCTTATTCCAAGGAGTCTGCATAGGGGAATAATCCACTTTCTCCTAGGAGTTAAGTATCTTGGGCAGAAAAAAACAAAGTGGGCCAAGGTCTCAAGTTGCGTTGGACAAAAGTGACAGAAGCCCAGAATATAATTGGCCTTATGCCACCCGAAGTAAAAGATTTCAGTGGCAGGGTCCCCAATCTAAATTTGATATAAAGGCTTTTAATGGAAGCTGGTTGTACATTGTCCATATAGGTTTCAAATTTTGGTGAACATTTGTGATTTAGAAATTGAACTGTCCTGCTACCTTGTCCCTGGCTAGACCATATCTGCATCAGAACCATCTCCCAGTAGTATCGCTTTATGCGTGGTGTCACTTCCTTTGTTAGGCCACGGGGAGTTCTCCACACCTCCTGCATTTTAATATAATGGCACACATCTCTAATATATTTGAACCAAGGAATGGACTCTATGCCATCAAGGGCTAATAACTCAGCTACAGCTGTTTGGTAAGAAACCAAATGCTCCGAAGACCAAAGACACACCCAATATATGAGAGGTCTCAAGGTAGTTTCATTGTGGATCTGGGTGAACGCTAGGTCAAATCTAAGATGGATAAGAGGTGTACTCAGCGTATGAATTTGTTTTCAACCGGGGTCAAATTCTTACAGTTGCAATGGCCCCAGAGCTAAGTGCCATAAGTTGCAGCCGTCCCTGCTGCAGCCTTGTATATGGTGATAGCTGGTGAGATTTGCCCTCCCATAGAGTTTTTGATTATCCTTCCGATTACTACCGACCGCTGTTAAAGGGCAGTGGCACTCTTCTTAATTTGTGCCGACAACTGGTGGTAGTCTGATAGTCTGTTCCCCAGGTAGTCGTATTGGCTAACCTGATCTATGGATTGGCCACCAATAGTCATTTCCCCCAAAAGGTCTTGTGTGGGTTTAAAGTCATGAATTTGATTTTGTCTGTATTAATTTCAAGGGCTCTCTTCTCACAAAATGTAGCAAAAGCATCTAGTTCGTTTTGGAGACCCAATGGAATTCTTGACATCAGTAGAGTGTCATCTGCAAACATAAGGATTGGAACAGGTGCTCCTGCCAGCTTGGGGGCATCATGATTACACCGCATCAGCTGTTCCACTTCCCCGTTGATGTAGAGGCTAAACAGGGTGGGGGACAAAACACCCCCCCGTCTGACCCCTCTTTCAATGGGGATAGCGGATCTCAAATCACCACCTTAGGTCCATCCAACCCGTGTATAAGTTCCCTCGTGAAGATGCTTTATCAGCCTCAGCAGTTCACTGTTGAAGTTCCAAAATACTCCATAGTAGATCACATGGCACCATTTCAAATGCAGTCTAGATCAATAAAGGCGACATACAAGTGGTCCCTTCTTACCGTTAGATATTTCCAGCAGAGGAGTTTAAATCTAAAGACCTGATCTATTGTGCTAACCCCTTTCCTAAATCCAGCCTGAAGGTCTGAGAGAATCTGATGATCATAGATCCAGGAATGGAGTCTGGCCAGGACCTGCTTGCAATACACCTTCTGGCTAACATCGATTAAGCTTATTGGCCTGTAGTTAGCTGGTAACTCTCTTGCCCCTTTTTTGTAAATGGGAACTATTGTTGCTCCTCGCCATCTAGGGGGGAGGACACCTCCCCTCAAGATGGCATTGCTGAGAGTATTTAGATACAGCAACCATGTTCCAGGTCGTGATAAATACAAATCGCCTGGGATGCCATCTGGACCTGGAACCTTCCCTTTGCGCAGTGATTGAAGAGCCAAAGAGGTTTCTTTCAGGGGGGAAGGGCCTAAACCAAAGCTTAACAAACTATTATTTCTAGGGAGTGGATTGGGGGAAGTGCAGGTCTCTATAGGTGTTAATGAAGATTCGTTGCTACCACTACTGGGACCTACCCTGCAGAGGCTCTCAAAGTGAAACACCCAGCTTGCTGGCTGGATTGCTGAATAATTCTCAATTCTCTGGGGGTCTTTCTTTTCTGCCATCATTTTCCAGAACAGTTTTGTGTCACCCTCTTGGAGAGCGTCAACCAGGGGAGAGCAGCCTTCTGAAAAGTCAGGTAGCCTGGTCTATGGGTCGGTAAAGGTACCCATGTTTCCTGCAACAGGATAACTTGGTGCTGAGCTATAAAGTTACACCATTCTGGATTGCCTATTTTGGATTTCAAACCTGCCACATTTCAAGATAGAAGTTTGATTGGGAAGTCATGGTGGCCTCCCGAGTCCAACCTCTGCTCCGTGCCCCTGGTGGGAGAGATGGTTACTTCTTTATCCCTCCGGGCCTGGCGACCGGTAAAGGTATTCCAATACGCTGTTTCCTTCGCTTCCACACAGCCAGGTATAGAGCTGTTTCATTCACAGCACTCTACAGTTATGTTGGTCGGCAGGCCCTTCCCAATTCCATTAGGGAGGTGGGCCTTTAGTCAATCGACGTTTGGAATTTCGTCCCTTGGGTCCCAGTCTAAGCTGTGTGTATTTTGAGAAGATGGAATACTTTGATTTCCCATTAAACAGGGGTATGCAGTTGGAGGGGGGTTGACTGGCTGAGGCTGATTTGAGACTGGGGCAGGGTCTTGATCTTTGTTTGAGTTCTAATAATCCTACTAGAGTCTGGTTGGTTAATTTCAGGCCTATGAAGTCCATTCCAAGTCGTTCGCCTGAATATCTCTGGGTGTGAACTATATCCTCTCCTATGACTGATCTGCATTTCTTTATTCCCCTAATCCAATGGATTACTTTATTTTTTAGTGAGTCCTCAGATTCATTATATCCATGAGTTAGCTTTGGAATGTTCATCAGATATAGATCATGCTGTCTGGCACCATTATAAACTTGGGGAGATTTCCACAGGATGTCTCTGTTTCTAGGTTCCAGCCACTCTGTTTTATGGTACGCGTCTTGTCTGGCCCCTCCCATTTTGTTAGTGCCACTTGGTCTTATAGTAGCTGCATCTGGGGCTACAAATACCTTTCCATTGTTGCTCAGTAGCGCCATGTTTACTCTCACTTCCTCACGCTCTTCAAAGAAGTAGATTTTGCTTGGCTGGGTTTGTGGTTCATGAAGTTTAAATTCAGGCACAGGGGACGCTTTCTTTATATTCCCAATTATAACGGCTATACCATCCAATTTCTCGTGTATCATGTTACTCAAGTTTATCATAAACTCCCTTATGGTCAGAATCTCACCCCTCAATTCATTTATCTGGGACCCGACAGGATGTTCCCCCAAATTACCTGTCAGATTGGGTATCTCCTCTATACCCTTGGGTTTATCGTCGTTGTTATTGCTAGACAATAAGGGCGCAAGTGGTGCAAAGCGATTGGAGCACTCTATGGTGGATACCATGGACCCTTGTAGAGTTGGCACCTTCGCTTGCAAGTAATCTGTAGAAGATGTAGGGGTTATGGGAGTGACAAACTCTAACTGGTTTGAAGAATTTACCTGGGGCTCTCTACTTGTGGGGGCAAAGAACGACTTTATGTCCTTCATTGGAGCATCAGCCCCCTTCTTCACAAGCTTTTTTATACTTTTTAGACTTAGGGGCTAGTAAACTCTCCACTTCCTCAGTGAGTTCATCTATTTGGTCCATGGTACAGTTCTCAGCCGAGTTTATAAGCAATTTCCTGGCCCCTCCTTGCCCTGTATGATTTCCATTGGCTTTCCTTTTCCACGCCCTGCTTATAAAAATTAATCAAGACTTAAAATAGGCTCTGGAGGGGTGGGACAAAATGCACAAGATGTTGATATTAGCGACTCACCAAGGGAGTTCCTGTTGAATAGCTAAGTGGGGGGCCCTGCCCTGCCTCTTCCTATCGTGGATGGGCGCTCGAACAAATGTCTGGCCCCACCCACTGGCATCCTCAAAGGCTTCTGGGACTTGCAGTCCCCTGTTGGAAACAGAAAGTCTCAACAGCAGATCACAGAGAGAGAAAATAAATACAGAGGGCTGGAACTGATACAAGAGTTCTTCTGTCACTACACAAACTCCATTAGCTTCAAATATACGATTCCGTCACTCCATGATGACTGCCAATTGTAATACGGCTTGGATATAAGTGTGAAGAATGAAAGTCCAAATGTCCTCTTTCTATGTCTCTCTAATACAATTTTATTTCAGTTTCCAGTGGACCGTTTTAGAACGGGAGATGAGTGCTGCTGATTCACTCTAGTGTTCCTCAGCCAGACGCGCCACAGTAATCCCTGCCAGCCACCACAGCCAAAATTGGCACAGACAAGGAGCGCACTCCCTGGCGACCCCGGGGCACAAGCAGGCATCCGCCCCTGAGGCTGTAACTCACTGCCGCAGCCCGAGCCACAAAGTCTGAGCGAGCTGGAGCCCTTGCTGAGGCAGGCTCGAGGGAGGTCCGCCGACGCATCTGGAACAACTTGCTCCCTGTCCCCAAGGTGAGAGCGTGTGAGATGCAAACAATGCAAATTGCAGGCCAACTTGGTTAGGAGGCTCCAGCGGCTTCACTGTGAATGCCTCCGGCTTCAGAAGAGACTGCTGTGGCTCAGTTCCCAAGCCGAATTCAGTATCTGAAGATGAGGACTAACTACTCCATAAGGGATCGCGCAGTGCCTCAACCTGGGGCAGCCTTTCTTCCGAGGTCCGGGCGGGACAGAGAGACAGCGAGCGCAGGAGTAGTACCACTTACAAGTGTCAGGCACACCAACTTGATCTCTGGAATCAATTAGATGTTTAGTTTTCAGATGTGTTTAAGTCTTGTGGATTTTTCTACATGGCAGCGTCCCAAAGTAAAAAAACGTGCAGCCCTCACCATTCCAAGTGGGACGATTTTGAGAGTTACCAAGCTCCCATGGCCCAAATGTAAAACAAACCAAAAATAATCAAACGTCCTCTTGCTTGCCATGGGATAAGATGTTTTAGTGTGCGGGGGAGAGATGAAAGACTGTTAGCCCCTTCAGTTTGGGTGGGAGCATAACCAGGCCCATACTGGTTGGTAGCCACCACCCCACTCTTTTATTTTATTTTTTTATTCCCTGGCATCTAGTAGACCTTCTGTCCCTCCAGGGTGTGGATCGGGGGTAATTGCCCGATCTGCCCACTGGTGGGCAGAACAACTTTGGCCCCATTTATTTGGGGTGGGGGTATGGCCATACCCCCAACCTCTTATATTGAATAAATAATCTTCCCTGGTCTCTGGTGCGCTTTCTGCCCCCCTTGGGGACAGAGGGGCCTTCTAAAAATAGGCCAATCTGCCCCCAAGGGGGGCAGTTATGCCCAACAGTGATGTGCCCCCATGAGGAGCGAACCTTGCCCAAGGGGCTGCCCCCCACACACACCAATCCATGGTGTCTAGAGGTTTCTGCCCTCTTTGGAGGCAGATTGGCCTAACAAAAATAGGCCGATCTGCCAAGGGGGCAGAAATGGCCTTAATACAATTTGCCCCCCAGGGGAGTGACTGTTGTCTAAGGGGTCACTCCCTAAACATAAAGTAGAGGTTTCTGCCCCCGGGGGCATATCCGCCTAATTATATTAGGCCGATCTGCCTCCAGGGGGGACAGAAAAGGCCTAAAAATATTTTGCCCCCCCCCGGGGAGTAGTCCTTGCCAAAGGTGCCGCCCCCCCTTGTGTGTTAGTATAAAAAAAAACAGGGGGATGTAGAAATGGCCTAAAAATCATTTCCCCCCCCGGGAGCGACCCTTGCCTAAGGGGTCACTCCCCAAAAATAAATAAATAAATAAATAAAAAATTATCCCTGGTGTCTAGTGGTTTTCTGCCCCCAGGGGGGGCAGAAATGGCCTAGAAAGTATTTGCCCCCCTGGGGAGCCACCATTATTTGCAAAAAAATTAATTCCCTGGTGTCTAGTGGGCATTTCTGCTGCCCGATTGCATCACGATCGGGCAGCAGAAATGCTATGAGAGACAAGAAAGGAAAGGCCTTTCCTTTCTTGTTTCTCCCGCCCCACCTCCCGGTCGGAAGAGAAATGCAAAAGCATTTCTCTTCCGGGATCGCATCTGAGGTGACCTCTGATGAGGTCAGCACTCGATTTGTACCCTGACGTCATCAGACGTCACTGGGGGGTGGGGAGGGGTTGAGGGGGCAGTGTGGGTGGGGGCCCCACGGGGAGCACTAGCGCTCCCCTGTGGGCCGGGTGCGGGTGCAGGCCGGGTGCGAGAACCGTGTGCCTGGACGAGACCAGCTCACCCGCGGCACCCATGTGGCAAGCCTTAAACTTCCCTTTTTCTACATATAGGTCATCCCTAAAGTAGATCCTAGGTAACTCATAGGACATGGTGCTATGTAGGTAAAAGGCAGGACATGTACATTGGTGTTTTATATGTCCTGGTAGTTAAAAACTCCTAAATTTGTTTTCCACTACTGTGAGTGCTGCTCCTTTCATAGACTAGCATTAGGCCTGCCCTGACACTTTTTGAGTGGAAAATCCTGATCTGAAAGGGTTACTCTGAAAGGGTTAAACTGGTCAAAATTAATATGGCAATAATGGTAATAGAAAGTCCTGCTTATTGGAGGGTTTTAGTTTTATACTAATATTTTAGAAATGGCACTTTTAGAAAGTGAGCATTTCTCAGCACTTAATCAGCACTCACCTGTGTCTTACAGCCTATCTCCAATCAACGTCTGGGCTGAGCTGCTTGACTGCTCACTTGTGCATTTCACCCCGACAACCACAAACACAGGATACTCAGTGACACCTGCATTCATCTGCATATTGAATGGATCTACTTGGGCTGGAAGGGTGGAGGGACTGACGCTTACATTTCAAAGGCCAGTGGTCTGCCCTTATACAATGTACTGCTAAACCCCCTACTGGGTACCCTGGCAGACAGGGCTAAACTGAAAGGGAAACTTGTGCACTTCATTCTTTGAACTCTCCCCCACTTTAAAGACATTTCTGTGTATATAAACTAGGGCTCTGAACCCACCAAACCAGACACTTCTGGACCTACACCTGCACCCTGTCAAGAGGACCTGCCTGGCTGTCCAAAGGACTCATCTGGACTGCTTTGCTGAGAAAGACTGCTGCCCTGCTGTTGCCCTGATACACTGCTGGCTTCTGACTGTGCTGAGAAGGACTCTGCCTTCCCCAAACTTGCCCTCCAAGGGCTTGAATTGAGCTTGCTTCCTGTTTTGTTAAGTCTCAGGGCCAAAAAGACTTTGGCCCTCATTACAACCCTGGCGGTAAATGCCGCTTACCGCTGTGCAGAAGACCGTCAACATACCGCTGCAGCCGCGGAATTCCGCTACAGGTATTACGACCCACAGCCCGGAATCCGCCACAATACAGACAACCACACAAGTCCGCCACACTAAAGGTCAGTGATAAACTGGCGATAACAAAACCAACACCGTCACGCCAACAAGAATACGCCCACAGTATCACAACCACAAATCAACGTGGCGGTCTTTCAACCGCAGTAATCCATTGGCGGTACACACCGCCGCGCTCAAAATATACACACATATACAAATCACAACCACATTGGACAATTCGAAATACACACACCTGATACACATACACACACCACACCCACACACCCAATCCAATATAAAGCACACACCCACATTACCCACAAACCCTTACTACCAGAAATTTGAAAGTAGGCCAGAGAGAGACACTACCTAAAACAACACCAGCATCCACAGACACACAACACCATCACTTACACAACATCCACGCACCTCAAACAACACACACCAACATACCCCCTCACACATCACAACAGATACCACCTCACACGTCACCCATACCACGTCATGGCACCTCAACGACACCCCAGGTTTTCTGAGGAGGAGCTCAGGGTCATGGTGGAGGAAATCGTCCAGGTAGAGCCACAGCTATTCGGATCACAGGTGCAGCAGACCTCCATTGCTAGGAGGATAGAGCTATGGCGCAGAATTGTCAACAGGGTCAAAGCAGTGGGACAGCATCCAAGAACACGGTATGACATCAGAAAGAGGTGGAACGACCTACAGGGGAAGGTGTGTTCTGTGGTCCCCAGACACCAGATTGCTGTACAGAGGACTGGCGGTGGACCCCCACCTCCTCCCCCACAACTAACAACATGGGAGGAGCAAGTCTTGGCAATACTGCATCCTGAGGTCCTCACAGGAGTAGCAGGAGGACTGGACTCTGGTAAGGCAAATCTTTACTACCTTATCCCCCCCTACCTGCATGCCATCACATACTCCCACCCTTACCCTCACACCCATCACCCCAACAACCCACAGATACCCCACCAACACAACCCACACATCCCAAAAACAAGCCCTGCATGTAACACCAATGCTTGGACACCCATCACCCAAGCATGTCCACTACAGAGACTCACTCATGCCCCAAAATCACCAATCACACAAGGACCAAGCCAATAATGCAAGCACTGGAGTAGAGGGTCAACCACCCATTGCACATGATGGCACACACAGATACAATAAATGTGCATTTACACCCCAACAGGACACCTACCCAACGTCACCGGACAGAAGGTGCCAGACATATCCAGTCCCCCCACAGAAGAGGCCCACAGTGACGACAGCAGCTCTTCATGCCTGGATCAAGATGACCAGCCCGGCCCATCAGGGACCTCGGGACAGTTGGTTCCCCTGACACTGTTACAAGCCACCACAGAGCCTCCCCCCTCAGGATACACCAGCACAGCACCCACCCAGCGGGCCCATCCCTCTGTCCCCAGGACACGTCAATCAGCAGTGTGTCCACCACTACAGGGAACCCAGGCAAACCCACAAACCCAAGAAAATCAGGGACCTGGGGGCAGTGGCAGTGGGCACGCGGTTCAGGGGGCAGAGGCACAGGATAACAGGGAAACTGGGAGGACTGCTGTGCGACAGGGGGAGGACAGGCCCAGAGAACCCACTCTCCATGAGGCACTCGCAAACATCATGGGAGCTTACCATCATTCCCAGGAGACGATGGCAACAGTACTGGCCAAGTTTCAGGAGACCCAGCGGCTACAGGAGGAAAACTACCTTGGGATAAGGGAGGACTTGAAGTCCATTAACACCACCCTGGTCACCATTTCATGGGTGCTGGCAGACTTTGTCAATACCAGGAGGGACACAGTGGCACACTAACAGGCCCCTGACACTAGCCTGGACGATGAACAGCCCTCCGCCTCCGCCGGCGCTAGTGGACAGGAGGCACCACCACAGGAACAACAGGACACCAGCACCCTACCCCCTGCAGATGGAGAACCATCCTGCAAACGGTCCCTGAAATCTAGGAACAAGACAGAGAACATTGCCAAGACCCCCGCCAGGAAATGAGACCCCCCTGAATGTCACCCTTCTGTCCCACTATGTCACCCTGTCCATCCTTAAACTGGCATTGCTCCACTTCCTATGCCCCTTTGGACAATGCACCTGTGAAACAAATAAACTGGACTCTGCCATGGCCATACCTCCACCATTCCCCAAGCCCATTTTACAACCCCCTCCACTTATTAGCACAGGAATAAACACACTTCAATCACAAAACAATCTGGAGTCACACAAATGTGTAATTGCAATAACTATGGAATATTGCAATGTCAATTTACTTGTTCACATACCAATGTAACACAGCTGTAGGCCAGCAGTAAACGTAGCATAGGACACAAATTGGGACCCAGATCTGTGAAATGGAAAGTCAAAGTGACAAGTCAAGGTCCATACACTAAATGAAAATGACAGACTTATGCTAGTTCCAACAATAGAATGAGATGTGGGAAGCAGTGGCATCTACTTACCTGTGTCTCACTGGAAGTATTGCATGATGATGTTGTTTCGGTTGTCAATATCCTCTTCTTCTGCCTCCTCTTCTTCACTGTCCACAGGCTCCACAGCTGCCACAAGACCAACATCTGGCCCATCCTCCTGCAGAAAAGGCACCTGGTGTCGCAAAGCCAGGTTGTGCAGCATACAGCAGGCCACGAGTATCTGGCACATTCTTTGGTGAGAAGTAGAGGGAGCCACCTGTCAGATGGAGGCACCAGAATCTTGCCTTCAAGAGGCCAAAGGTGTGTTCGATCACCCTCCTAGTTCACCCATGTGCCTCATTGTAGCGTTCCTCTGCCCTTGTCCTGGGTTTCCTCACTGGGGTCAGTAGCCATGACAGGTTGGGGTAACTAGAGTCACCTGCAAATGTCGAGGGACAACTGTTAGACACACACTAACCCTTAGGGACAGCCCCATACCCAGAGAGCAAATGAAACTGTGTGGGGACTTTAGGCTCACCTGTTAGCCACACACAGTGCCTCTGGAGTTGTCCCATCACATAAGGGATGCTGCTATTCCTCAAAATGTAAGCGTCATGGACTGAGCCAGGATACTTGGCATTCACATGGGAGATGTACTGGTCTGCCAAACACACCATCTGCACATTCATAGAATGATACCTCTTCCAGTTTCTGTACACCTGTTCATTCCTGCGGGGGGTACAAATGCCAATGGCACCAATGATGTTGGGTATATGTCCCAGGGCATAAAAGTCACCTTTCACTGTGGGCAAATCCTCCACCTGAGGGAACACTATGTAGCTGTGCATGTGTTTCAGCAGGGCAGACAACACTCTAGACAACACGTTAGAGAACATTGGCTGGGACATCCCTGATGCCATGGCCACTGTTGTTTGAAAAGACCCACTGGCCAGGAAATGGAGTACAGACAGGACCTGCACTAGAGGGGGGATTCCTGTGGGATGGCGGATAGCTGACATCAGGTCTGGCTCCAACTGGGCACACAGTTCCTGGATTGTTGCACGATCAAGTCTGTCGGTGTCTCTCTTCCATGGGCGACAGTTTGTACACCGGAGGATGCTGCCATCTCATCACCTGCCCCAGCGGACGTGCCCTATGGAAGAGAACAGCGAGCAGAGAGTCATCCAACACTGAGGTATCACAATGTGTTATTTGCAGAAACGTTATTAATCCGCAATGTGCCAGTATCTGTCTATATTCCCAGCCTAGATAGGTGTGACGCAGTTAACATCCATCCCATGTGGCCTCCTGAAATGGCGGCTGCCTGACCTGTAAGGTGGGACAAGGGGATATGAGGTAACTGTGCTGGAGTTCTACACCGTTGTGTTGGGCGGTCGAAGACCGCGGCACAATTCTGCATTGGTTAACATTGGGACCTATGGGTCCCAGGAGCCAATGACGATGTACGCCGGTGGTGACGGTACGCACCGCTGCGGACGTGACCGCCATTTTCTGTCTGTTCACTCACTCGGTACCTGACCTTCAACAGGAGAGGACCTACACTGCAAGTGCTTCTGTAACCTGTGTCTGGAAGTGACAATGGCTCATGTGTCTGGGGAAAGGGCCCCTGCCTTCACTTTGGAGGAGTTGGAGAAACTAGTGGATGGGGTCCTCCCCCAGTACACGCAACTGTATGGTCCTCCAGACAAACAGGTGAGTACACTGTGAGCATGCTGCATGGGCAATGCCTGTTTTGAGTGGTGTGGATGGAAGATACATGGGGGGGGCCTAGGCCTGCATGTACGGATGGGGAGTGTATGTGCGTCAGGGCAAGGGTGGGAACTGGGGGGCAATGAGTATGACGGTCCTGACAGGTAAGTAATTTCTTTTCCCCGTACCATTCCTCTAGGTCAGCACCCATCAGAAGAAGGGTATTTGGCGGGCCATCGCAAAGGACGTTCAGACCCTGGCGGTCTACCACAGACGGAGCACCCACTGCCAGAAAAGATGGGAGGACCTGCGTTGCTGGAGCAAGAAGACGGCGGAGGCCCAGCTGGGGAAGGCCTCCCAACGTGGGAGGGGTGCCCGTCGCACCATGACCCCCCTGATGTTCCGGATCCTGGCGGTGGCGTATCCGGAGTTGGATGGGCGCTTGAGGGCATCACAGCAGCCATGGGGTGAGTACACTCTCATTCAGCTGACTCTGCACGCATTATGAGGTATCTGGGTGGGGGAGGTGGGCAGTGGGTTCCCCTGGGCCAGGGTGAACTTGGTAGGCAAGGTCCCTTGTGAGGCAGGCCTTCTGGCACCCGAAACCCACCAGTGGTAATAGCCATCAACACCTAGTCAGGCTCCTGTGACTTCCAGGTGTGCAGCAATTGGTCTTAGGCCTCATACCCCATGCTCAGCTGAAATTTCTAGGAACTGTCAGTGCATAGCGTAGTGCAGAGGGCTGCTCCCTGTGTGTTGTGTCCACCAAGGGTAGTGGTGTTGCATGCACTGAACATGTCTTTCTTCTGTCTTCCCCCCCTTTTTGTGGTCTCCCTGTTCTTTTGTGCAATAGCATCATCAGGCGGAGGATCATTGGCACCGGAGCAGAAGGGAACTGCAACCCACTTGGCCCTGGAGGGCGAAACAATGGAGTCTGAAGCCACCAGTGGGACGGAGGGCGAGGGGAGCTCCACGGCGGGGACAGGAGCAGGCAGCAGTGACAGCGACTCCTCCTCTGATGGGAGCTCCCTTGCAGTGGCGGGCATCTCTGTGCCCACCGGCATCAACAGGTACAGCTGCCACCCCCCTACCAGCACCGCCCTCCCAGCAGCCCCTCAGCGTGTGTCCCGTGCCCGCTCACCCAGGAGGGTGGGCATCTCCTTCTCCACAGGCACCTCAGGCCCTGCCCCAGTCAGCCCTGCTGCCCTCAGTGATGAGGCTATTGACATCCTGAGCTCCCTCACTGTTGGGCAATCTACTATCGTGAATGCCATCCAGGGTGAAGAGAGGCATTTGCAACAAACAAATGCATACCTGGAGGGCATTCATTCTGGGCAGGCAGCCCAACAGAGAGCATTTCAGGCTCTGGCCTCAGCACTGATGGCAGCCATTGTCCCTGTGTCCAGCCTCCCTCCTCCTACTTCCTCCACCCAGACCCAATCCCCTGTACCTCAGCCTATCCCAAGCACACCATCAGACCAGCATGCACACTCATCAACGCACAAGAGTGGCTCAGGCAAACATAAGCACCACACATCCCACAGGCACTCACACAAGCACCATCTCCATGCAGACACAGCAACATCCACTGCCTCCACTGTGTCCCCCTCCTCCACGTCCTCCTCCTCCCTCCCTGTCTCGTCTCCACTCACACCTGCATGCACTACATCCTTAGCCACTGCCTCCATCACCAGCACGCTCATCACCACACACCGCTCACGTGCACTCACCACCCCCACTACCATTCACACATCCCCAGTGTCCTCTCCCAGTGTGTCAGTGATCCCTCCTCCCAAAGTACACAAACGCAGGCACACACCCACCGAACAGCCATCCACCTCACAACAGCCTCCGGCCCATGCACCTTCACCCAAATTCAGCAGACGAACACCTCCTACAATCACCAGCTCTACCTTCACTCCTAAACCCCCTCCATCTTCTCGTCCCAGAGTGTCTAAAAAACTTTTCCTGGCAAACCTTGACCTCTTCCCTTCATTCCACTGCCCTTCCCCTAGGGCCAGGCTTTCCAGGTCCCAGCCCAGCACTTCCGCCACCAAATCCCCAGGCACAGTGGTGCCAGCAACTGCGGGCGTCATTGAGTGCGCCACACATCAGGGCTGTCAGTGTGCCATGTAGCGAGGGCAAGGACATTCCGCCACCTGCCAAGGTGAAAAAGGTGCCCACATCCCAGAGGGAGAAGCGGAAAGTACCAGCCACCAAGGGCTCAGCAAAAAACAAAGGTGATAGTGGCAAGACAACTGTGGCACCATCAACGCTGGGGAAGGGCCAAAAACTGAAGAGCAGGTCAGGAGAGTGCATGGTGGCATCGACTGAGGGACCAGTGTCACACTTCTGTCCACGACCACGCCAACCTGTACGACGACGAACACCGCTAGCTGCCCCGCCACCACAACCGCCCCCTGCACCGCCACCTGCACCGCCCCCGGCACGTCTTCAGCCTCAGCGACAGTCCCCATCCTGTTCCCCAGTGGGCAGCCGTCCGAGGCTGCAGGAGACGTCATGCTGTGTCCCTCAGCAGGTGCTGAGCCATGCACCGCCGCCAGCACCGCTGCAACAAACACCGCCGCAAGCACCGCCACTGGCCCCGCGCGTTCTCGGACACAGGCACCACCGCTGACGTGGCTACCATCACCAGTGGTCAGTCGTCTGAGGCTGGAGGAGAGTTCCTGGACCCTGGGCAGCTTCCATGAGGCATTTCTTCCATCACTGTTTGCACCTGCACACCCACAGCAGTGTGGGGTATGTCACTGCCTCCATGGCGTATCATGCTACCTGAACCTCGGAAATCTCGTGGCACGCACACCCAGGTGAGGGAATTGTACCGGCCACACTGCACGTGGAGCACTCTGGGCACAAAGCCCCCTCCAGAACAAGTGGAGAAAGGCATCCACTACCTCAGTCCTTGGCAGGATGAAGCACTCTGGGCACAAAGCCCCCTCCAGAACCAGTGGAGAAAGGTATCCACTACCTCAGTCCTTGGCAGGATGAAGCACTCTGGTCACAAAGCCCTTTCCAGAACCAGTGGAGACTGTTATCCACTTGAGAGACTGTGGATTTGCACTCCCCAGGATAAAGCGGTGGGCAAACCACCCACTTGAGAGACTTGAGAAACTGGGGCTTTGCACTCCCCATGATAAAGAAGTGGGCAAACCACCAACTTGAGACACTTGAGAGACTGTGGCTTTGCACGCCCCAGGATAAAGCAGTGGGCAAACCACCCACTGGAGAGACTTGAGAAACTGTGGCTTTGCACTCCCCCGGATACATCAATGGGCATGGAGCCCCCTCGTGTAGCAATGGCGGCGTGCGTTCATCAGTCTGAGGTGCCCCCCCCCTGAGGTGCCTGTTTATTTTCTATCTGATGCCCCAGCAGTGTTCTCTCCGTTTCCAGTCAGGTATCATGTGTAGGCCTCCCCCATGCATTTTGGGCCCAGTGGTCCACGGACAATGATTAGTACACTATCCACTATTGCGTAGTTGCTGTACATATTTGTATATACTGAATTTTGAATTTTGACTAATGGATTTTTCATGATTACAATCGTTACAATCATTTCCTTTTGTCCCTGCGTTCTTCCAGTGTGTGGGGGGCTGTATGTGTAATGTTGATGCATGTATTTGTGTGTTTGTTGTTGTGTGAGAGGGTGAGGGTAGGGGTTGCTTGTGTGTGTCACTCTCTTTCCGCCCCCCTCCCCTGTGTTATAGGTGCAGTACTCACCGTTGTCACCGCCGCCGCCGTTCATACTCCTGGTAGAAGAGGAGGTAAACCAACATGGGTAACATATGAAGTTCGGGCTCCATGGCGTCCTGGTTCCTCGTTGGGTGTCGAGAGGTGAATGTTTTCCCTTCTGTGTACTGTTTCCGCTGTGCTTTTGATAGCGTTGGTTCCGCCCCGGAAAAGGTGGAGGATAGGCCTCTTGTAATACAGTGGCCGGTACTTTGTCTCCCGCCTGTCTGTTGGCGGTGTCCGCCGCGCTGTTTGTTTCTACCGCCATGGCGATCGGAGTGTTAAAGTGGCTGTCTATGTTGGCGGTTTCTGCCACGGTCGTAATCCCATTTTTTTGCCGCCGGTCTGTTGGCGGTATTACCGCCGCTTTAACACCAGCCGCCAGGGTTGTAATGAGGTCCTGTATCTCTTCAGGAAACTCCTTGCGTGTCGAAAACGATGCACCGCCTGCCAAAATCGACATGAAGCCTGCCTTGTGACCAGGAAATCGCCACACAGCCTACTGGAACAACGCAGCCCCGAATTCCCGACTGGAAATTCGACATAGTGCCTGCCTTGCAAATGAAATATTCTACGCATTACCTACCAGATCGACGCAGCGCCCATGCATTCTTCCAGCATGTCCTGCATCATCCCTGGGCATCAAAATAACTCTGCAGGAACCAAGACTGCATGCCGAAAAACAATGCAAGCCCCTTTTAGCGTGGAAAGAAACAACGCGTTGTCTGTGCAGCACCAGAAAATTTGATGCACTTCCTATTTTTCCACACATCTCCTCCTCTGCAGTCTCCGTGTGTCATTATTTCTGACGCATACCAGGTACTGTGTGTAACAAAGAGACAACTGTTTATTTTTAAGAATTAAGGTGGTCATAATGAACATGGTGGGAAAGACCGCACCGCCGGAGTTGGTGGCAGTCTGGACTGCCAAATAATGAAGCACAAGAAAAACAGCCAGCGTGAAAACCACTCACCGCCAGCAGAAGAATGCCGACATCGGCTGAAGAGGCCGCCAACAGGCCGACAGAAAGGCTCCACCTGCCCAACAAATAATGAAGCACAAGACCGCTGTCAGTTCTGGGGCGGGAACCACCGCCACACAAAGCCTGGTGGAAACGAACCAAATAAAAGGAAACACTCACCGGAGGTACACACAACACGCCGAAGCAGACATGAAGAGAGAATTGGAAATCCTGCCAGTGCTACTCCTTGCCATATACCTCCACGACCCTGACCGCCGACGAAGATGACAATGGTAAATACCGCAACCTACTAAACAAGGGAAGAAAGGGCACAGTTATATATATACCCAACCTATCCACCCTGCAACACACCACCAACCCCTCACACCATCACAAGCCACACACACCAGATTAATAGGTACTTACCCGACACAAGGCCAATACAACCTGCCCAAAGTACACACATGTGCACACCACACCCCCACAATGAAATGATGAACCACATCTCCAGAGTGTGCCAACAGCAACACTGGGCACCCAAAATTTTATAGATTTAGAAAATGAAATGTTCAAATAAGGCCATTGGTCAGTCCAACAAAAAAAAACTGAAGGGCCCAAATGGGCTGAACTCGACTCCCACTTGTGCACATGGTACTCTATCATAAGGGGACATCAATGGGGCAGCCAGGCACCTCAGGGAACACGGACAGGGGGTGGCGGGATGGGGACTTACATCTGGGGCAGTGCTTGGCCGTACGTTTGGGAGGTGGTGGGGGGTTGGGTTTACCCTTGGAAGGTGGGGGAGCGGGCTTGGACCAGGGGGTGGAAGATGGACCAGGGACAGCACAGGGCTTTTTGCTCACTGGGGAAGGGGCACGAGAATGGGAAGGACGGACTGGGGCTGACTTAGATGTGGAAGGAGTGGACAGGGACAGGTGGGCCAGTGGGTTTGAAAAGGTCAACAAGGGACAGGAAAGGTTTTTCAGGGGCAGTTGTGGTGGACATGAAGGAAGGTGTGGGAGTGGAGGGAGAGCGAATGTTTGTAACAAGTGTAGGTATGCTGGACGTAGATGCTGGTGCCTCTAAAGTATGCTGAGGTGTGGTGGATGTGTGTTGGGTGGGTGTCTGGGATCATTTGAGTGTTTTGGGAGGAGGGGGGGGACACAGTGGGACAGGACAGGCTGCCAATGTACATGAATGTTGTCTGGTTGTCTGTAGGTCTGGTGAGTGTGCTGCATGTGTCAGTCAATGTCGTTGTGGTGAGTGCAGGTGTGGTGTATGGGGTGCATGACTGGATGTCAGATGTTGTAGTGACTGCAAAAATGGGGTCAGCAACAGTAAATGATGGTGCAGTGCTTCTGGATGTGCATGTAGAGGTGACAGACAGGGATGCAGGAGAGTTGAACACACTGGGGGACGTGGATGTTGTTGTGTGTGCCTTTGCATGTTGGCTGTGTGTATGCCTGTGGTGGGAAGTGTGGTGCTTGTGTTTCTGTGTATGTTTTTTGTGTGTTGAGGTGTGTGCATGGCTGTCTGAACGTGTGCTTGGGATGAGTGAAGGGAGTGGGGTACTGGAAGGGGCAGAGGTGGTTGGAGGGGGAACAGAAAGGCCAGGGACACTGGCTGCCGTCAAAGAGGAGGCCAGAGCCTGAAAAGATCTCTGTAGCCCAGACATGGCACAGTGAATGCCTTCCAGGTATTCATTGCACTGCTGCATCTAAGATGCTAGCTCCTGGATGGCATTCACCATGGTTGTCTGCCCTACAGAGATGGTCTTCAGGGGGTCAATAGCCTCCTCTGTGAGGGCAGCAGGGCTGATTGAGGCAGATGAGGTGTCTGGGGCCAAGGAGACCCCCACCTTTCTGCGTGAGCGGGCACGGGCAACTGGGTTGGGAGCAACTTGGAGGGTGGTGATGGTATGGGTTGGCGGAAGATGACACAGAATGGGTGGGCCCTCTAGGGTCCACCACCACCAGGGAGCTCCCATCGGAGGAGGTATCAGAGTCACTACCGCCAGTGGTAGTAGCCTCCCCGTGGTACTCCCCTCGCCCTCAAACGAATTGGTCCCCTTGGCATTGGTCTACTCTGCCTCCTTGGAACCATGGGCTGCTGCATCCCCACTGGCCAGTGTCACTGCTCCCTCGCCAGCTGTACACAGAGCACATGAGAGCACAGGGGTGGAAAGACAAAACATGGGAGACATATGTAAATACCTGAATGGATGTAACTATGTGGTTCACTCACACTCCCACCCAGCTTATATACTAATATTCAGCACCTACAGCTATAGTAATGCCTATGCCCCTGACTAGTGGCCACAACCCTAGCATACAACTATTCTTCCACATGACACAAGGACCTGATAAACTGCAGACCTGCCCCTAAACATCTCCATGCCCATGGGTCCCAGAATGCTGTAAGACACCTGCCAGAGTACCTGGAACTAGACAGCCTACATTCGACAGCACCCTCAGACATCTATCAAAGAGGCATGGTATTGTGTTGGTACTCACTTTCTTGTGGCTGCTGTGCAGCCTTGAAGCACCCATCCAAGTCTGAATACACCACCGCCAGAATGCAGTGCATTAGGGTGGTGAGAGCCCAACGGGCACCCCTTCTTCGTTGGGAGGACATCCCTAGCTGGGCCTCCCAGGTTTTCCTGGTCCAGTGCCGCAGATCCTCCCACTGCTTCCTGCAGTGGGTGCTCTGCCGGTTGTAGACCCCCAGGGTCCGCACCTCCCAGGCGATGGCTTGCCAGAGTGCCCTCTTCCTATGGGCACTGACCTGTAGGGGATACACAGAAAAGAAACACAGAGTTCAGAAGAAGGCCATGTGATACCGCTGACTATACGTCCCCTATGAGACGGACACTTCACAAGATCATTTCACCATCTCACTCACTGTACTTGCCACACATTCTACGCCTGTGCAGGTACATACCAACCACACATGCATACAGTCATCCGCCACCATCACACACATCCATGCACGTCAACCGCTTATTCACCTGCACCTCTGGTCGCCCATATAACTTGGCATACGGGGTAGGACCCCATCCACCAGTTTCTCTAGCTCCTCCGTGGTGAAGGCCGGGGCCCTTTCCTCTGTCACTCGTGCCATTTGAGTAACCAGAGTCAGAACATTGCAGCACATTCAGTGGAGTACTTCCACGCACGGGATCCGGGAGTCAAGTGAACCTGGGGTAACAACATTGCGTACACTCCGCGGTGGTGTGCACCATCACCACCGGTGGCGATCATGATATGCTCAGATTCCCCATTGACAACCATCTTAACCAATGAATGGGTGCACGGCGGTGAACACCGCCTTACGCCATAACAACAACCGCCAGAGGAATGAGGTCACTTCCACTGCTACATATCTGGATGGCAGGGGGCTGCCATTTTGCTAGCACAACGCAGATATTTTATTTTCATCGGCCCCAGGCAGGTCCTATGGACCCCATTCGTTAGTAGCATGCACACATGACTCCTTCCTCCCCATAACAGTCCAGACGTATCACCTCATACATGTCCCTACTGTTGTACATCATACATCGCTTGTGTGTAACCTACATATTGTACAGCAGTTATTCATACACAACATGTTGTGCATATGTATATGTGTCCCTCACATGTGTTCTCTACTTCCTCTAGGTACAGACCCATGTGGCGAGGGAGGGCCCCATCTGTGTACAGACCTCTTGTTGATTTGGAGACCATAGTGGAACGTCACATCATTGTCAACTACAGACTCTATTGTGCTACAATCCATGAGCTATGTGCATTACTGGATCCAGTACTGAGACCGGCTAATCAGATTCAGCATGCCATCCCTACTGAAGTGCAAGTGCTATCTGTACATTTTCTGGCCACTGGCTCATTTCAGGTGACAGTGGGCATGGATGCAGGGTTCTCACAGCCAATGTTTAGCCTCATCCTGTCCAAATTCCTGGATGCATTTGTAGTACACCTGCAGACATATGTGAAGTTTCCCCAAAAGGCTGACCTCCCTGACATGAAGTCTGAATTTTATGCCTTTGCTAACATATCCTATGTGATAGGTGCCATTGATCGCACCCACATAGCTCTCATCCCCCAAGAGTAAATGAACAGGTGTATAGGAACAGGAAGAACTACCACTCAATGAACATACATTTGGTGTGCACTGCAGACCAGTACAAATCACATGTGAATGCCATGTTTCTAGGATCAGTCCAAGATTAATTTGTCCTGAGGAACAGCAGTGTACCACACATGATGGAATAACTGCAAGGGGACAGAGGATGGCTCATAGGTGAGTGTGTATGACACTGGTTCTGTGCATAGCTGACAGCCCGGCTGTCTGCAAGTAATGGCAGTCTGTTACAGTCCTGTTTCAAAACACCTTTGCAGGTGATTCAACATGCCTTGGTTCCTGACACCTGTGATAAATCCTAGGACAGATGCAGAGAGGAATTACAATGAGGCCTGTAGACGTACTAGGAGGGTGATAAAGCGCACTATAGGTCTCCTGAAGGCTAGATTCCTCAATCTCTCTGGGGGTTCCCTGTGATATGGCCCTGAGAAGGTGTGTAGAATAGTGGTGGCCTGCTGCATGCTGTACAACCTGGCTTTCAGGAATGCTATCCACTAATGAAGGAGGAGGGTGCTGTATATCCAGACCAGCATCATGTAAGAGGGGATGAGAGTGATGGTGAGGATGAAGAGGGGGAAGATGTCCACTCCAGGAACCAGCTGATCCAACTATACTTCCAGTGATCATGAGGTACTGTTCACTGATGATGGTGTCTGAAATGCATAGTAACGGTCTGACGTATTCACTATTTGGATATGGGGTCTGTAGTTATTGATTGTGTTAGCTGCATATAGAGGTGGCATGTGCCATTGAGACAAACATGGTGTACATTTCTGTTTACTCCACACAATGTTGTGCGTGGGGGTGCCATTCCTGCAATAAAGGTCTGATTATGGAATTGACTTGACAATGCATTCACATTTTATTCCTCAATATGACAGGGGGCATACGATTTGGTGTACATGTGTTTTATTTGGTGTCCTTAATGCATTGGTGCACTTTACAGAGATAGGGAGTGGGCTAATGGTGAAGGTCCATTGTAGGTACATGGGCTGGCCGATTGGTGGCAGTGGGTATAGGTCCATCTGTCCCTTGCAAGTTGTTGTGTTGCTATTGGAGGGTGAGGATGGTGCCACAGTGGCACACATTTGGGAGACAGTCAATGTCAGAGTCACTTCTTGGTGGGGGGTTTGGTCTTGGCAGGTGTTCCTGTGCCATATCTGGGTCTGAGGGACTGTTTGAGGGTCTGGTGCTAGGCTGCACGGGTAGGGGTGCTGGTCTTCTGTGTGTGTTTTGCCAGTGCCACCAGTCCAGTAGCTGATGCAGATGTGGATGGCTGGTCTGTGTCCTGGGCAGTGGTAGGTGCTTCCTGGTTTGCAAGGGTCTCAGGCTGGCTTGGGTAGTGGTGCTGCAGCACCCCTGCAATGGTGGCCATGGTGGCATTCAGTTGTTTCCACTGCTCCATGGTCTCTTGATGTTGGGCTATCTACAACCTTTGACTCTTGTCCAGGGTGGTCAGGATCTGGCCCATCCTGTCCTGGGTATGGTGGTATGCTCCCAGGACCTCAGCGATCACCTCCTGGGGTGCAGCATCCATCCTTTAGCCTCCCCCTTGGGCCACTGATTCCCTCCCACTGTACCTTGCCCCCTGTGTCTGTGTCCCTTGCACAGGTCTGGCAGTACCACTTGTACTGGGGCCATCATCATCCTGCCTGTTAGTAGGTGGAGACCTGGATCCACCGGTGTGGGGTCATTTGGCCAGAGCTGATGTTGGTGGCTGGGTGGTAGGGGTGTCAGTGGTATCCTCGGTGGGGCTGCTGGAGGGTGACAGTACAGGACTGTGTGACGGGCCAGTGTATTACTCACTGTCCACACTTCCCTCACCAGTGTCCTGAGTGGGGCCTCTGTCTCCATGTGGGTGGCATGGGTGGTGGTGCCTGTGGGGTGAAATGACATGTATGTTATATTTCCTAACTTGGAGGAGGATGCACAGCTCCACCTTATTTTGTGCAGTTTCTTCCCCAGTTGGGCCATGCAGGGACCTATAGTGTGGTTGCCATTGCATTTTGCAAGGGATGTGGAGGTGCCTTGTGGGTGGTATTATGCCATTGTGATTCCTTGCAGGGGTGGGTGGCTGTGCACAGGGGGAGGGATGTGGGCCTGTTAGTGGGTTTGTGGGCATGCAGGCTGACTGGATGTCATGTTTGTGGCCTGGGTGGGGTAGTGGTCCTGGTGGTAGTTGGAGGGGTGGGGTGGTGCATGCATTACAGGTGTGGTGGATATGGGGTAATTGTAGATGTCTTACCCAAGTCTATTCCTCCAGTGAGTCCAGTGGGGCCCTCAGGGTGCAGGATGGCCAGTCCCTTTCCTCCCAGTCGGTGTAGTCTGGGGGTGTAGGTGGGAGTCCTCCCCCAGTCATCTGTGCGGCGATGTTGTGCCTCGATGCCATGGACCTCACCTTCCCATGCAGGTCATTCGATCTCTTGCAGATGTTGTCCCTCGTGCGTGGATGGTTTCCCACTGCGTTGATCTTGTTCACTATTGTATGCCATAACTCCATCTTCCTGACATTGGGAGTGTGCTGGACCTGTGCCCTGAAGATTTGTGGCTCGACCTTGAGTATTTCGTCCACCATTGTTCTTAGCTCCCTATCTGTGAAGCGTGGGTGCTTAGGGGGTGCCATGGTGTGTGTTGTGTGTGTTGTGGGTGGTGTGTTGTGTGGATATTAGTGAAGGTGCTGTTGTGTGGTTGGGTGTGTGACTTGTGTGATGCTGCGTTCAGTGTATGCGTGTTGTGTTGTCAATATCTGTTGTGCTATTGGTGTTGCAAAGGATTGTGGGGTGTGTCTGTGAGTGTTTTATAGTGTTATGGATGTGTGTCAGTTGTGTGGGTTTCAAACTTGCCAATGTGTGCATTTCTTGCTGTTGGGTCCCATTGCTGGCCGTGGCTGTCTGTACCGCCAATGGCCGTTCGACATCCACAAACCACTGCAGTGATTTGTGCATCATTATTTGGAGGGCGGGGAATTTGTCTGCTTGGCGGTGGCGGGGTGGAGTGTGCAGCCTTTCCACTGACAAGGGCCCTGGCGGTGGCTGGAGATAGCAGAATTTTTGGCAGATTCTGTTTTTGGCATCATTATATGGCGGGTTTCTGTTCACCACCAATAACGGTCTTCTGTCCACCGCCACCACGGCGGACGGCGGTGTTTACCATCATGTTCATAATGAGTGCCAAAGACTCTTTTAAACCTTTTAAAAGTGATATTTCAACTTGTGCTTATTGGATCTTTGTTTGTTTTTCTAAACTTGTGTGGTGTATTTTTGTGGTGTTTTCACTGTGTTACTGTATGATGTATTGTACAAATACTTTACACATTGCCTCATAAGTTAAGCCTGACTGCTCAGTTCCAAGCTACCAGAGGGTTAAACACAGGTTACTTTAGGGACTTTTGTGGTTCGCCCTGACAGGGAGAGTGGCTTTTCTTTGAATGGGGATGGCATCCCCCTAGCCAACAACCCAATTTCACAAAAGAACCATTTTAGATCTGTCAGCCTTAATGTGGTCGGCCTCAAAGCTTTTTGCCTTCCTCCTCCTTTTTTGTGATCTTGTATTCGCTGTTATTGGCACTTCTCCCACTTCACAGGAAAGACAAGGTTAAAATATTGAACCTCAGACATGACACATTCAGTACACCTTTGGACCTGTGGATACCAGTGGATAATTTGCCGGGAAGAAAGCCTGCTGTGCCCCTGTGTGGGTGAAAAGGATTGGACCTGCATCTTCTGAATCCAGGATGACCAGAGTGACTCCAAGGGCTAGTTGCTGGCCTCATGACTCGAGCCCCAAGGACAGAAGGCTCCAACAACCCTGACCCCAGCATCTGTGAGTCTGCTCTGCCAAATGGTGCTACCCCTGTCACTGACCCTTGGCAGTAGGCCTGAGGTGCTCTGCCAGCCTCTGTGAATCCAACTGACCTGACGAATCACCTCTGGTGTGTGGGGCAACCCCAAGCAGATCTGACACATCACCACCGTTGCGTGGATCTCCTCCGTCGCAAAGATCTGCATTACATCACAGCCTTACACCTTATCGAAACTGCTGCTGCACAGCTCATCCTAGCCTCAATAACGATGTGGGAGTCTGCATTACAGTGTCGCAGATCCTCAAAACCAGAATGTACCCCTGAATGCACGATCCATTTTTGATGCCGGGTTTCACATTGCAAGCCCTCGTCCACAGGATCCCTATGAATACTCAGCTTTGTTGCATCTCGGAACCTACACTTCACTTCTGCTGCACAATGCATTTTCAATGTGGATCATTGCAAAGGGTTAAATGTCGGAACCACGGGTGCTTCAAGCACCCGTGGCTCAACAACGAGGTCGGAGCAAGGACCTTGTTCTAATCACTAATGCCTTTACCATGAATGCGTTTACAATGATTTTACTGTTGTAAACGCATTACTTGTAAAGGCATTGGCGATCAGCATGCATGGTTCCAGCATGCTTCCCCCCTACCCCCAAAAATTACTGTGACCCCCATCTCCACAACTACCCCAACCCCCACCCCCTAAATTACCAGAACCCCAACACCACTCCCCTAAAACCTAAACCACCCCAACCCCCAACCAACCCCTTAAACCTAAACCCTGACCCCCCAAACCCTAATCACCCCCACCCCACCCCAAAACCTAAAAATACCCAGCGTCCCCACCCCTAAAACCTAAACCTCCCAACCCCCAACCCACCCCTTAAACCTAAACCCTGACCCCCCAAACCCTAATCACCCCAATTTCTTACATATCGTAATTACTACAACAAGATATGAGTAGAACTCATTGTGAATGGTTTGCCTTTTATTCTTGAGGTGCCTTTAAGAGGTGTAAGGATTGAAAATCAATTCGATATTTTGAGAAGCATGACAGTGTACCACTACCTGCAGCATTAGGTGGTAAAAGCGCTGCTGCTTTTTCTAAAGTATTACTTTGGCTGATGACAAGGTTTCTAACATCAATCATTAAATTTGTGTGCTGCTTTTGCATTTCTCTAGTTTACGGCACGCTAAGAATGATGGTGGCTCCTATGTAGGAATTTCAGAAGCAGTATAGTATATTACTATTATTAGTGTTTGTGTTTTGTCTTTATTTTCTGTGACAGTTTTCCACTGTATAAATGGATTGTCTTCATGCACTTATATGTGCTTTATATCTTAGCTTTTGACAGCTGCTTCTTTTTGTGTACTCTGTAAACATTTGTATCCTGTACCATTGATCTTTTGCATAATATTATAATATTATTATAATAAATATAATATTATTTATACAATACGACTTTATATAATATTATGATGAATATAATAATATTTAAATTATATTATTTTATATAATGTTTTGAATAGTGAAAGACACATTACTTAATGTGAGTTGACAATCTCTGAGTAAACACATGGGGCCATATTTACACATTTTGACGCAAAGCTGTGCCAGCGCAGTTTTGCGTCAAAAATTTTACCGCCGGCTAACGCCATTTCGATGCGCTGTGCGGGCGTCAAATTTATACTTTGACGCACGGCGGCGCAACCAACAGGTGGGAGTCATTTTTTTTTTACGCACACAGCGGCGTCAAGTCGTAAAGGAAAACAACGTTAACGCGACATAAATGACTGTGGGTCGATTTACGACAGCGCAACCCGGAAAGCGACGTTTTTTTTGACGCAATAGCGTCAAAAATACCCGTGAACACTGCCCTTTCAGCAGAGGAGAGCCAAAATGGATCCCAGATGCCACTACAGACCCCAGGAAGATGACAGCAGACCAAGAACCAGCCAGGATGATCCATAGAGGAACCAGGACATATATAGAAAAAAAAGAAAGTGTAGCTTCAGTGCAGAGGAGCAGGAAATCCTGGTTAAAGAGGTGACGGAACACCAGCACCAACTGTTCATCACCTCTAAGTTGCCAATCAGCAGGAGAGAGGCCATATGGCAACAAATTGTTGACAAGATCAACAGTGTGGCTGAAGAACGCAGGACAGTCACTGAGTGTAAGAAACGCTGGCATGACTGCAAACGTAGGACAAAGGAAAAAATGGCCAGGAACAGGAAGGCAGCATTGCAGACTGGAGGGGGGAGTCCAGCACACCAGGAGGCCCTGGACCACATGGAGGAGATGGTCGCAGCCGTCATCCCTGAGGAGATCGTCACAGGGATTCAAGGACAGGACAGTGCAGACTACTATGAGACAACGCACATGCAGGGTAAGTCGCATGGGGAATTATAATACAATAATGTTAACTGCAACCGGGGTAGGGAATACCTACTACACAATGCATGTAAGTCAGCATATATATGGAGTGGCATGGGTAAAGGGGCACGGCAGGGGGGCATGCCCAGCACAGACAGAAGCTGTGGCATGACATAACACAACACCAACAACAGTCCCATGGGGGCATCCTGTCATGACAACAATGGAGCTAAGGGAAAGCCTCGACAGGTGGGAAGGCCACTACATCAAACTTACATCCTGGCACTCGTCAGTCAAAATATATCCTACATCAACTAGGTCCCTATCAGTAATCCATCCAGTAGCCAAAACAACAACTGCAATGTAACTGCAACAACAGTTGACACTAACACCTCTGATCTCTGTGCAGCTATAGTAGCCAATGGCAGTAACCTCCCCATGGAACATACATACCTAAATTAGGGGGTGAGGATGACATCTGCAACAATCTCCAGAAATAAGACAAAGGCACCAGTACACTCAAATGTCAATGCCCATAGTTGACACTTACATCAGCCAAAGTAAACAGCAATAGGAGCCACACAGCACTAAGGACACACACATGCTGCATACGTTAGGGTCCCTCACGTGCCTGGCTAACAAGTCAACATCACTAATGTCATACTGCTCAGACAACAACATTGAGGAGGAGACACATGCAACTGGTCACTGAAATACACCTGCACAGTCAGAGGACCAAATAGGACATTGATATTATAAACAGGGCAATCCAATTAAACACACATTACCCAACATCAGCTGGAAACATTAACAATGTCTACATCCATATCACATCGTAACATTGCCATGCATAGTATATGCCACATAACAATTACAATTAGGTCAATGTGAACAATCAGATTTTGGGGCAGGTCCTGAGAGGCAAGTGTGCTGCCCGGGCAATCACAACACCCACAGCCAGTGAAAGGTCTCACCATACGAATAGATATACACGGAGGGTCGAGTAGGACAAAAAGATGGCTATTCCCTAATTGGTACAAAGCAACACCTAGAGGCGATTAGGCAGACAAGTCTGATAACTCTATATCATACATGTGACACACAGGTGGGCCATAGGCCTATAACAATGCCCATATGAAGGACAGCAGATACCAATACCAAACAAGATCACAAAGTAAAGTCATCCAAAGGCTTGCATGTTATGGCAAAATTGTCACAACACAGACACACTAATTGTACCCTGTTTCATTGCAGAGGAACATGGATCTCCTGCCGATATGCCTGTCCCTGATTTCCCTGATGACATGGATGACGAGCCCATAAACATTCCCAAGGAGACCATCCAAAAGGTACTTGAAACCCTCCAGACCCCACCTTCAGTCACAAGGAGAAGCACAGAACAAGCAGCCATCACAGAAGAACCACCCACCACCCCAATTGCAAGACCTGCCAGCTCCTACACAGCTGAGGACTCTGACGACACTGGCACCAGCTTTGAAAGAACTGTAGTTGGTGTACAGCGGGAGCTGGCCAAGGAGGTGCGTGTGGGGATGCAAAATATGGCAGCCAGCCTTGAGGGGGTGCGCTCGTGCATGTTGTCATCTGCAGATCAGGCAGCTGCTATGCAAGCCCTAACATCCATACTGCATGGACTACAAGAAACTATAAAGGAATTCACCACTGCAGTAAGGGAGTTGCCACAACACCTCGCACCCCAAACTTTCCACTGCATGCATGAATGCAATCATGACTCCCTCAGGGCTGACCTGGCTGCCTACCATCGTGATGTGGCTGCTATTCTCAAAATCCAGCAGACCCTCCTTGCAACAGTACTGCCCTTAAGCACTTCACAGGGAGCAGCCCCCGGGATGTCTGACTCCACGTCTTCTAACACTGAGGTGTGTGTTGCCCCTTCACAACCAACAACAACAAGGACAAACCAGGCAACACACACATCAGAAGAAGAAGACATGGAACAGATCACATTCTCACGGAAGAGTACCCAGAAGCACTAGTCCCTGCACCATGACCTACTTTGACCAAGGTCCTACGTTTTGTCAAATGCCAGTCTCACTACAACTATACTCAATGACTGTTCTGCTAACCACTGTATGACTTGTCAGCATTGCCAGTGAATGTCTCTCTCCTACTATTCGGCAAATCCTGTCCCTCTGCACTGTCTGTTACATCACCCCAGCATGTCAGGAGCATCATCCACACCCCTTCTGTAGGATCACCATGTAAGAATGCACCAGAACGGAATCAGCAAACATGGACAATGTACATTTTGCACTACAGCACCTATCAATAAATAGCACTTGCACACCTAATATGTCTCTGTGTAATTTGACACATCAACTGTGCAGTAGATAACTCTAAAGTGCCTGTGTGACAACCATGTAGCTTGTCAATACAACTGTCCTGACATCATGTAGTCTGATACATCTGTGCAGTGACCAGGATTGCATCATAGCCTGACCATCCTGAGGAGAATAACTGATGAAGGGACAAACCACACACAATTATGCTGTGTTGGACAGAATAATGCTCCATCTATAGCAATCCAAGTCAACTAATGGTGGCTGAGAAATGTAGGCACCATGCAATACTAAAAAATGAAATTATGCAGCATAATCTAAGCAAACACAACTAAACACTGCATCAATCACCCTTTCTGAGTATACTTCCATGAAGGGAAGTCATGCTGAATTTTTACACACATGATCTATGTCAGCAATGAAGACAACAAGACAAGAGTGTTAACAACACCTCATCTACAAAGATGTCCCTGAACATCACACTGCAGTCCGACCTAATAAATTAACCACAATACCAAGTCTGGAAGCACACTTTGTGATGTAGAATACCTACTCATCAACACAAATCCTTGGTGATCCATGTAAACTACTAATGGTGGGTGTACCAAATGGTGGATACTTACCAAGTTAGCACAGGGGTAGCTGCCATGTTAAACCTCCATTTTCTGTGGTGTGTAGCATAGGACACAAATGTCATAGAAAAACAATCACCTACACTGATGTCAAGGCCATGATCAAGTAGCAGTTAACGCATAATGCAAAGGGTTAACTATATGTTTATTCCTATGTATTCACACCAGAGGCAACTAAGGGAAAAGTCATACCTACACTAATCTAACCTGACTACTCCTAACCCACAACTGTCCCTAACTAACCTAAGCTAAACTTACTCTACACATATATAAAAATCGATCTAAACATCAACCCCCCACCCACCATTATGAGACAGGACACATGCAGGACAACACATACTAACCTACACACATACTATAGTATCCTAAACAATCATATTTTTTTTTTTCACATTTTTTATAAAAAAAAATATTTTTTATTTTTTATAAACAGACAGGAATCCCAACATTGACCAACACCCACCCACACAAAAATGAAAAATAGAAAGAATAAGGACCCCCCACCCTCCTCCCTAACACTAACTAAGCTAACAACCTACACTAACCTAACACTAATCCCCAAAACCCAACTATCATTACAAAAAGGAAAGAGGAGAGAGGGGAGGGAAAAATTTAAAACAAGCAATAAAGTCCTAGAGGTTGGCCCTCCGTAGGGTCCGCCTGATGGACCGAACCCTTTTCTTAATGTAGGCCACATCCTGGCTTAGCTTGTCCACCTTGCTAATAAACTTGTCCATTTTCCTGTTTAAAGCCAGGAATTCCGCAGGGTCAATAGGAGGGGCTGCTGCTGTCTGTGTGCTGGCAGAGGTGCACGGTGTGGGAGTTGTTGTTTGCCCAGTGGACTGTCCTGCAGCTCGGAAATTGCTGGGTCCAGGTCGTACTGCAGAGGCAGGGTCAACTGTCCCCGCCGTTGCTGGGGCCACTTGGGGAGAACTGGTGGATGTGGTGGTGGTGGCTGTTGTGGGCAATGTTGGGCCACCCTGTGGTGAGGCCCACCATGCTCCGGAGGCCCGATCCGCTTGGTATTTTTGGGCCATCCTTCTGAACCCCGACTGCACCTGCAGGATGTGCCGGTATCTCATTGCACGCCTTTCAAACTGATATCTCTGTGCGGCACTCATGTTTGCAGCTGTGAAGAGAAAGGCCAACTATTTACCATAGGAAATGCATTGGGTGGAATAGCACAATGGGTCAATTGCACATTACTTTTACTGTAGTTGTAACAGCTATTTTCACAACATAGATCATTGAAAGTCTCAGAGGAAGTACATGGGAAGCCTGCATACAAAAGGGCATCTCACACCTAGCATATCCATGTCTCGACATGATGGATGACATCAGCCTAAACTTGTCATCCAAATAATGGGTAATGCAGCTGACATTATGGCTGTACCTCTTCCGCCTACTGACTTCACTACATATGTCACTCTATGTGATAACAATCACAACCCTCAATATCTGCCATTTGTAATTGTTTTTTGCTAATATTGAACTCATGTGCCATAACCGAATGTGTACACTAGGTTCAAAACAAACTTGCGAAAGGTCACAAGTATGTGTAACATACTGGTTACTACAGTCCTAGGTACCCTATTCCCAAACACATGGCAGTCTTTGAGGGTGGGGTGGGAAGAACAGCCAACAATCCCATATTCAATGCACACCCAGGAGTGTATAGAAAGGTCAACAAGTATTTGCCTCCACACACAACACCAATGAAGGGCTAGCAACAAATTGGAGTCAGCTAAACCTTGTCCTACCCAAGGTCCACACATGTCAAAATGTACTGACTTAGGCCAACATCACATACTACCAGTGAGGCATATTTTACCACACACACAGAGGAGCAAGAACACCCATGATCATGAGTAGAATGAACACCTATGCCATTGCACTAGTCCCACACACTTCTAGTTCAACTTGTGGAAGTACATGCCCCCGGAAGATCCAACCTACAGTGTACCCAGTCCATCCTCAACTAGGGAAGCTGCATATTTAAGATAAGCCTTTTGCAGAAGCCATCTGGGAGAATGTCAGTCTGAAATGCAGACTCAGTCCAAGCCAAGTCCCAGAGCAACTCTTACAAAAACCAGTGTATTCCACATGACTCATCCCATTCCCCATAGCGGGCCCGACTGGAATGGCCTACAGACCCTAAATCTGAGAGATGGATAAGCATAGGTCTACTTAAACTGAAGTGATATTTGAAATCCCACTAATAGAACAATACTAATGAATGGGCAGCGCATCAAACCTTGAATTCTGTTGAACACACAGTAGTCCATCATGCATCACTAGCAAATAATAAAAATAGCACACATGCAACACTCACTGTAGGTGTCGGGGTCCGCAAAATGAGCCACCTCTCCCACAGTGTACGGTGCAGGTCCACCTGTAAAGCATGGAAGGAAGAATATACTCAGACTCCGTGCACTGACAAACAATTGCAATTACAAAGACAATCTGAGAATATGACATGCGTAATGAAACACTTTCACACATGCTCATACTGCATGGAATAATTCTTGAGCAACATTTACATTGGATGAGTCTCCTGCTACAGTTACACACCCTACTACACACATGCAGTGGCCAGGACAGTCATGTGGTGTCAAAGATGCACCTCCATTAGTATGCCCCAACAATATAGGGGTGCATTCATCTCATCATGTGCATCCCAGAGAGACATCCAAAAGCTGGTTACTTGAGGACTGCATGACCCCTCAAACTCAAACAGCCTATGTGGTCATTTTCAACACACACCAACCAGACACAAATGTGACATATGTGTGGACAACATAGCTAACTTCAATTGACGTGAAGGCAGCACTCATTTATAGCATCATATTGGGTTTACAAATTTCAGTCTAGCTATGGCGTCTACATATGTAGGTATGATGTTTCAACATCCATTTTTCACAGGCTATTGTGACCTGTAGAGTTCAAATTGAGGCATTAACGTGTCGCTTGTCTGACACAAAGGCAACACTACATTACATACAGCTACAGGCAACCGGTATGTGTAGAAAACATGAGCTACCTGACTGCTAGCATTTGTCTTCCTTCACTTTGTGCAACAATTACCCAGTAGGTTTCCCTAGCATTACACACAGTCAGCTACTTATCTAACAGATTGGGTAACAATCATCACATGTCCCCACACAGCTTTAAATTGTTCACATGTAATTGATCTGTACTCACCAACATGGCCACCAATCCTGATTCCCACGTGGTCCAGCAGATCCTGCTCCCTGGATATCAGATCAGCCCAGCGGTGCCTAAGTTGATGGTCATTCCTCAGGCTACCATAGACACGGACCAAGTGATGGCGCACCTTCCCCCACCGGACCTTACGGGCCTCTGTGTGATACCCCTGTATCACACAACCCCCAGCCTCCAGCATGAGTGGGAGGAAATTGCAAACAAGCCATATAAATCCCCCCAATTCCTCCTCACCCATCCTGGCAAGCCGTGGCCTACCTGACATCTCTGCACTAACAAAGTGGAAAAAGTTGGAGAAAAAGGAAAAGGGGGAAATGGGGAAAGGTAGAGTAGTGAAAAACAAAGAAAACTTAAGAATAAGAGCCCAACTAACCCCAAAATTACACTACTCAGAACAGACTCCCACAGACAATAAAAGAAACACTGGACTTGACAAAATTATACAATACAGACTCAGACAGTATACAACAACAAGACAATGATGACAAAAGCACAATAGAGAAGTACACTGGACACAAAAGCACTAAAACACAGGACAGCACTTTCCACACAGCCACACAGTCAAGAATAATCTGAGACTGCAAAGTGAAAGTGAAAGTACACCCACAGTACAGAATCTGTAAACAGGATATCCTATTACATCACATCCTGCATAAAATGGCCGCCGTTTTTATTTTTCCGTTATGCGTCATTTTTTCACGCATACAGATTGTGCGTCATATTTTTTGACGCATAAGAGTGCACATAATGCAGAGTCAAAAAAAATGTCATCATTGTTCCCTTATATTTGTTTGAGGCTTATTTTACAGTTCTAGAGTTGAAATTTAAGCCGCTGGCAAATATGATGACCAAATATGAAAATTAATTTTGACTCTGCATTATATGCACACCTGTGCGTCAAAAATTTATGACGCCCAAGCTGTATGCGTGGAAATATGACGCATTATAGAAAATATGGTGGCCATGTAATGCTGGTTATTAATATATTTATATTAAAATGATATTTTTTGACTCAGCATTATGTGCACTCCTGTACGTCAAAAAGTTATGACGCCCAAGCTGTATTATGACGCATTATAGAAAATATGGTGGCCATGTAATGCTGGTTATTAATATATTTATTTTAAATTGATATTTTTTGACTCAGCATTATGTGCACTCCTGTACGTCATAAATTTATGACGCCCAAGCTGTATGCGTGGAAATATGACGCATTATAGAAAATATGGTGGCCATGTAATGCTGGTTATTAATATATTTATTTGAAATTGATATTTTTTGACTCAGCATTATGTGCACTCCTATGCGTAAAAATTTATGACGCACAAGCTGTATGCGTGGAAATATGACGCATTTTGACAAATATGTCTTTAATTTGTCAAATTGTGAAAATAATTTTGTCATGACCAAACAGTGCTAAGTGATACACATTTGGGGTTAGCTATGGCAAATGTCCCTTATAGGATGTATAGAAGGTATTCACAGGGCAATAGTAATGATTGCTCAAAATGGTTATTACCCATAATTGTACACATATTTTGGGTAATTGCTGATGGCTAATTTAAAATGATGAATGGGATACCAGGATGTATTCCTTAGCAAAAATGTGTCCACAATTATCACGGTAATCCAAATTATATATAGGCCAAATAGGTAGTGCAATTGTCACCTACACTTTTTATGGGGGTACCCATGTCCTAATTATGAATTTGTGTATCTTATATGTGTTTTACATTTGACATGTAGGCCACACATGCGCCTTATGCATGTGTGTACTTCACATGTGCATATTGTGGACTTAGGCCCCCAGCACCCTAGGGTTTGCCCTTCCAGACTTGCAAATTTATCCAAGGGTTTCATTAATTCAGTAATGCTAAACCTGCAGCAGCAGGCTCATGGAAGCCCATAGGGTATGATTCACTGTTTGCCATTCAATAATCCCATTTGCCCATTTGACGTTTGCCCTATTGATTCTTTGGAGCAATCTGACATACCATTTTGCATTGATATTTTTTGCTAAATCTCAACGTTCCTCATGTGCTGATGACAAATAGGTTGTTGATGTATGTGGCCCTTTATGCATTACCTGGTTTAGTGGCATGTTTCATTCTTCCTGCTAGGTTATAACTGGGACACTACTGTGATCGGCTGCTTGCAAATATTTTGTTGATTGGATGGCACATGTTTATATGTGTGGTCCAATGTAGATCCACTATCAACTGTCAGGGTGTATGTTGTCACTGTAACTTCCAGGTCTCCTCATGAGTTAGTGGCAGCTAATCTTGTTTCAATTGGGCATTGTGTGTAGCAAAAATGGAGAGAAGCCATTGAGGACATGGTCGCCTACACATGGATGGTCTCACCCTGTCACTGAACACGTGTAATGAGACGTTCGAATGGGCAACCTTTTTGTGCTGAGTGAGAGAATGTCTCAGGTGTCTGGATCTGCCATGTGTCATTGCCACATTTGTACTCCAGTTGGCCTCTGTGGATGGTAATGTATCATGAAACATCATAGCCTCTGTGCAGAACTAAATGGCTGGTGTTCAACACACGACTCATCTTTATCATTTGAAAAAGTGTTACTCAGCGTTTTGAACGGTCAGGGTCCTCATATGTGTTGACTTTTCATGGACATTATCTGAGGTTGCTGGCTTTGATGAAGGCCATTTGCACCATCATACACTATGGTCCTGGTCCACTGTCACACTTTTAAGTTTAGGCATTAATGAAGGTCAGACAACGGAAGGGCCAAGATTTGGCTATTCATGGGCACTGTCATGAATCTGATGCAAATGACAGTCAGATGATGCACTACTATGTATTTGAGTATACATTGATGAGGCTAATGACAAGTTAGTGTCTGAGGTACAAAAGGTATTGGACAGCATGTGTGGTCCATAGGTGGACCCAGGTATCTGTAGAGTGACCCACGGACAGGTGCCAGTCAGGCTGACAGGATGCTGGGTCAATCAGGTGCAAGCTCTTTCAGTAATCACATGATCACGTGTTCTGACTATGACTGGTCAGAGGGAGCATTAGACAGTTGCGATGTCACACTGTGTATGTCCTGTGTTGTTTTGAAGGTGACACATGAACCCTGATAAAGTGTTACACGGCAACATTTATGTCAAAGCTTAATGATGGAATGGCTCACATTCAAACATGTATGCAGTAGGAGGCATCTGCAGGGACAGGGCATGTACATTTGGGTGGTGTGCATGGAGGGGATCACAGGTGTGGCCTCCATCTGTGTCTCACTAGTCCTGTCAGATGGGATTAGCTGATAAATAGCCTACAGTACCTTTCACAGAAGTATCAATCTACAGGTGATACCAGGCCTTATAAACTCCAAGGCAGTGTATTATATGAGCTGTGTTCCATGCAGTGAGATGGTAGTATGACAATGGTCGGCATAGTAAAGGGTGTGGCACACTGGATGACTCTTGTGAGTGTGTGTGTGTAGATGAGGGAATCTGAGTGTACACAAATCGGCATTCCAGGGACCTCTTCAGACAGGTGGGGTGTGAGCAGCTGCAAGTGTGTGTATTGTTTTTAGAAAAGGGCTGACATGTAGATGGGATGTGATGTGCTGGATGCTTGTCATAGGTGTAGCACTTGTGCTGTGTATGTTCTGCTTATGTGTAACTCTAGTGACAGATAGTCATTGCAATGATAGTAACTAGTTGGAATTACTGTTGGCAAGAGTCTAGTACTACATTCCTGTTCCTGAAGCATTAGCATGTGAACTGCCTGATGTATGAGGCCTGTTTTCCCCTAGTTGAGTGATGGTGTTTTAGTTGTGTGCCATCTGCTGCGATGACCCATGTTTCCTACAGGTATGTGAGTCATATGTGTGGTCCTCCGCTATTGCCCTTCAAAGGTGAACTGTACAGGATGTCTGTCATTTACATGGTGTGTGTATTTGACCATTGTATGGTGGCCATTACATTTGTGGTGTATATTTTTTGTGTGATGATTGTTATGTCATTATTGCTCAATGAGACAACATTCTTCTTCAGCAATTTCAAACTAAAGGTGGGCAGAAAAGAATAGGCCAAACCATGATGTGGTGTTTGTTATCTGTGTTTATTTACAATTGTGCATTAAGTGGTGATAGTGAAAATTAAGAAAATAAATTATTTACAATGTGTTGGCGCCTACGCACTCCAGCAGCTGTGTTTGGTTGGTTCCCCTCCTGTTGCAGGCCAGCATCCTCCTCTTCGTCGTCTTCAGGCATGTATGGTCTGGTTCGAGGAGGGGAATGTTCCTTTTTACACAAATGTTGTGCAATATGGCACAAGTGAGTATGATCCTACAGACCATCTCTGGGGAATATAGTAGGCTACCGCCAGTGATGTCAAGGCAGCGGAACCTTGACTTGAGGATCCCAAAGGTGCGCTCGACAATGCTGCGTGTCCTCTTATGGGCGTCATTGTATGCCCACTCTGCAGCAGTAGTCGGGTTCCCAAATGGTGTCATTAGCCATGGCTGGATGCCATACCCCTGATCAGCTGAAAGACAAACACAGAATGGGATCATGTTGATGTAGCTGGCACTATTGAAAAGACCTTTAATGGCAGTAGTTGTCTTGTGTTGTCTGAGACTCTTTTGTGTACTAATGTGACAACCTATACTTGTAGGCTATACCTTCTGCATTGTGTTTTTTCCTTGGCTGAGCAAGTGTTTGTCTGCTAACCCTTTGTCAGCAGTATGTTTTGGGAATTGCAATAGAGTGTGTCCTCCATAGCATTGTGACTTGTGATACAGGTGTCCGTGTGTCTTCACTGGGGGTGAGATGATAGTTCCATGCAGAGTTAAAATTGAAAGTGTTGTTAATACGTTCATATCAAAGTACCCTGGACATCCCATCCCTTGAAACGTATGCAATGTATTAATGTAAAGGTTATTGTGACACTTACAATTTGCAAGGTGACATTTAGGCAACCACACTCATTAATGTCTTCACATTAAGCTGTACAGTAAATTCCAATGTGTGACAGGTTCAATGGTGAGTTAAGAAACATGGCTAGTGATGTGAGGACCTCAGTGTGTTCCTGTCTAGGTGTTGCTGTTGTGGTGTATGTGTTGTGTGTCCTAGAGGGTTGCTGTGCAGTGTGTATATAAGTAGGTTTCTGTACTTACCAACAAGTAGTCCATTGCCATACCGTCCATCCTGGAAGTGTTGGTTGATGGTGCTGTGACGGAAGATGAATGAGTCATGTACACTCCCAGGATATTTAGCCACGATGTTGCTGATCAATCCCTGGTGATCGACTATGGCCTGCACGTTGATTGAATGTGTGTGCTTCCTGTTGCGGTAGAGGTGTTCAGTTGCAGCAGGTGGCATAAGGTGTACGTGTGTGCAGTCGATTGCACCAAGGACGTGTGGGAAGCCACTGATGGCGTAGAACCCCTGTTTAGTTTCCTGCTGCTTCTGCAGTGTGTTAGGGAAGCAGATGTGGAGGGGTGTCAGGCGAATGATGGCATCCAGTACTTTGGGAAGAAATGCGGAGAATGATGGTTGTGATATTCCGCCAACCAGGGCACCAGTTGTTTGAAAGGAGCCACTTGCCAGCAGGTGAAGTACGGCAAGCAGCTTTGTTTCTGTTGGGATAGTGCGGGGTGTCACCAAAGTGGGGGCCAACTGCTGTTCAATGTTTTGCAGCAGCTGCTGAATCGCCTGCCAGTTTAACCGGTACCTCTGTATGATGTCGTGTTCCCTGAGGCCATGCAGGGTTGTTCTTGGGCGGAATATCCTCTCCTGCCTTCTGCGCTGCCTTTGGGGTCCCTGCTGTTGTTGTTGTAGCTGCTGTTGTTGCTGCAGGGCTCAGCGTCTACGTGAACGCTGGATAAGAATCACCTCCATGTCTCCCTGTTGCTGCTCTGCTGCTCTGCTGCTCTGCTGTTTGTTCTGTGTGTTCTGATTAAATACAGGTGTGTTTGCCCCATTTTAACGCCTGCCCTGACCCAGGCGTTAAACTTTGACGCACATCGGGCTTTGCGTAATTGTTTTGCTCCGCCTCCCGGCCGAGAGTCATTTTTGCCCGGAAGCATAAATACGACGCACGGCCGTGTGGTCGTTTTTTGGACGGGAACGCCTACCCGGCATATCATTAACGCAGGGTGGGTTGCCGCATCCAGAAAATGACGCACACAGCGGATTTTTGTCATCCGCGGGCTCGGCCGTCAGGGTTTAAATATGGGGCAACGTTTGCGCTGATTGTGCGTCAAATTTTTGGACGCACAATCGCCGCAAACGTAGTATAAATATGCCCCATATTTCCTATGTTTTAGTTTTAATAGACCAACCTCCGGAGAAGACATACTAAGCATTTTGATGTGTGTCTAGGGAGAGATATGTATGAATGAAGGAATCCGTTTTGCAAAATTAGGGTCTGATATTCAAAGCCATTTTACAGTTGTAAAGCCTGCATTTCAAAACATCACTATATTGCAACCACAAAATGGCTTTTTTGAATGGATGAAACATATTTTGTGAGGCAGAACAACATTTAAGACTTACAGAAAGGGGTTATCAACTAATACCCAATTGCAATTAGGAAGGGCGTGCAAGGGGCATTTCTTCCTAATTGCAGTTTGCTACTGTATTTAACAATGGTTTGCAACCAGAATTGTAGTAACATATCATTGATAAGTTACTGACACCACAAAGGAGATGGTGACTGTTTCGCAAAGGGAAATGTGACTGTTTAAGACTCCTTTTCATGTTTGAATGGTGTCAGTTGTCTCGGGCGGAGTAGGTAGTTTCTTCCTCCGTGCAATTTTTTACCAAACAGGAAACATTTTTTTAAAGCAGCACCTATTCCTTTAATCAACATGGGCTGATTTAAAAAAAACAACAACAAAAAATTCTAGTTTGGGAATGCAAATACAAGGATCATGCTGCCAGATATATGAACATTTAGAATAGCAAATTTCAAATAGCACTTTTTTGTTAATTGCTATTTGGTAAAAGCTATTCTTAATATAGATTTTTTTTTTTTAATTAGTGAATCCTTGTGGGTTGAAAATTGACCTACCTCATGAAATATTAACGAAGTAATTTGTAATTTATGACCCAAGAGGAATGACAACCATCAAATGTTCGTAAAATATTTTGTGATGAACACCTAAATCTCTTGATTTGAGAACTCTCCAGCACTACCAGTTTAGAAGATTGTCTGACTGCTTCCCCTTTAACTTATATGCCTTAATCAGTATGTTAGTAGCTACAATTAGAACATTTTCCAGAATACTAATTTGGCATTTCTTGACGCAGTGGTAGTGTGGGTTTTTTCTTGGGGATGTTGCTTTGTCACAGCCGCCATTTGGAGTGTATGTGCACATTGGTAACCATGTATTGTCAGTTCTGATTTTTCTTGCTACCTTTCAAATGTTATCTTAGTGCAATTCATTGTTTTAGATTATGCGCCTGAAAAATAAAATTACTTAAGTCACTGCCGGCAATGCTATTCTCTTTTTTGGTTTCCCTTTGTACTTCTCTCGCAACTGCAGTAATATTACTGTGCAGCCAGATGTTAAATAATCCTATTTATATGCACCAACGCTTACAAATCCCAGATAGGCTCTGTTTTTATGATGTTGAAATTGAGAGTTATAGCCAGAGCTCCTCGAGATGGCATTATACACGGTGGTGATGAAATCTGATTTTCCATTATCTGTCTGAGAAGACAAACTCTCTGAATAATTGTGTCTAATGACACCAGCTAATAGATACAAATAATGGAAAGTCACCTTACTTTCCACATGAGATGTTCATACGTTAATGGTCACGAAGGAAGGAACTGTTTACTTAGGAGTAACTGTGGTGTGCCAGCCACATGTATTCAACAATAACACTATAGATTTCAGAAAAGGTATCCGTGAAACATTATGTCAGATGACCACTCTAATAATTTTGAATCAATTACCAATAAAGTGCTGCAGCATCTATATTCTAAGAGGCACAAACAACCAGAACAAGGAAGACAAGTTCCCTACCCATATATGTATGTGGTATTTGTCCATTGTGAACCTTGACAAAATGCAGCAGGGTGCTGTACCGAGTCAAAGAAAGCATACAGTCAATTAGTAAATTGGAGCAATGGTGCAGTGGTAGATAAGAAATGTTTATGGTGCCAGTGAGGTGTTCCAAGTGACCAGAGGTAGCACATCCGCACTAATTAAGAACGGCGGCGCTCTTTCTGTCTCAGTAGGTCTTGCATCTATAGATATTACTAAGCCCAGGCACTAAACCCACCACCCAAACAAGCTGGGTGCCTCTTGTTAGCACTTAGATCCTGATGCAGGGTATTCCATCAATTCGGTCCTCCTCCAGAGATCTGGTTTATCTTTTTAATGGACTGTGGTCTGTGGTCAGGTTTCCTTTAGTGTCTGGTGGTTTTTTGCCTGTCAATTGTGGCACTGGAAGTTAGACATTCTTGAGTTCTTCTGTACTCTATATCCAAGGGGACACAGTGTCTGTTCATGCTGCAGGAGATACATCAGGAAGTTGTTGCAGGTCTGGCTCTGGTGCAGCAGCGGACATGGTTGGCTTCTCCCCATCCCAGCTCCACCATGGCCTACATGTGTCTGAGCAGGATCTCTCTCATTCAACAGTACATCTGATACTGCCTCCTTGGCAGTAAGGCAGCACTCTCTCAAAACATGGTTCAGAAAGCCTCTCTTGCCATTCCAGGTTTCAGGCCCCGGACCTGGCTAGGGGAATTGGCATTGGACACCTCAATCCTGGTTCAGAGAGACTTTCCCATCATGCAACACAGAAATCCATTATAGAAATATTGGCATGCTGGAGGTTTCTGATTCATAGTTACTCTAACATTGCAGGCAGTAGATTTGTATCCCAACAGTTAACTCTGAGACCAGGTCTGGTCAGTTTTGCTCCTTTTACTGAGTCCATTCCAACTATCCCAGCTAAGGTCTTTGCTACAAGGTGCTAGCAGCAAGGTGGGATGAAGCTGGGAGTCCAAAATCAGGCAACTAAAGATAGGGGCGTATTTCCACTTAGCTACCTTACCTTCATTGAACAATAAGTCAGGAAAGAACGGGGACATTCTCAATGGTTGAAAGGTGTCCTCTATAAACTCCCCACCATACACAGAAGCCTGACATACTACAAAGGATCTTTGGAAAGTTCTGCAACACACATCTGAGCTCTCTCCAACCTACAGTCTATGTGCCATTTAAGTGTAGGATATGCAAAATGGCTGTGGCTGCCTGTGTCACAAATGCTCCATACAAGCATCCTCTAAAGACATAGAAAGATGCGTATATGAAACATCTATGTTCCACATGGTTAACTGAAGGGCAATATATTGAGGACTGAGAGGTCAAATTATAAAGGCAGGAGAGGCCAGTGGGCAACTCTCACTGTCAGATACTGGTAAAATATGCCAGCTTTGCCTCTGTAAATGGTGTTGCTGCTATGTAATTCCTCTACAGTCTGGCAAGCTGATAGTAGTTGTTAGACCTGGCATCCTTGGGATGATTTACCTTCTTTTTGCCTTCAACCCTCCTGTTTGCTGACTTTGTTTTGGCTGGCTCTAGGACTCTGCACACTTGATCACTGCCAACCAGAGCTAAGGTGCTTGTTCCTTGAAACATGGTAGAATTGGCTTAAACCAAATTGTCATGTTTAATTTACATGTAAGTCCCTAGTAAAGTGGCACTAGCTGTAAAATAAATGCAACTGGTGGGCCTGCAGCGCTGCTTGTGCCACCCCCTTGAGTAGCACTTTCAACATGCCTTAGGCCTGCCATTGCAGCCTGTGGGTGCAGTTTATACATTGCCATTTCGACCTGGCAAATAAACCTTTCACCAGACCCAAACATTCCTTTTTAATACATATAATTTGCACTAGTATATGCCGTGGACAGCCCAGAAAGCAGGGTGCTGTGTGTTTACAAAGTAGGACATATACTTTTTAGTTTTACATGTCCTAGTAGTGAAACACTCTTACATTCATTTTTCACCACTGTAAGACCTACCTCTCCCTAGAATAACATTGGAGTTATGGTATTGCATTTCATGAGCTGTAATTTCTAAATTGGAACAGGTAAATAATTAATGTTTGGTGTCTTTAGAATTGTAATTAAAAATTCTAACTTAAGTGGAGTCAAATTTTCAATTACAATTTTGAAAATGCCACTTTTAGAAAGTTGGCATTTTCCTGCCTAAGCCATTTAGTGCCTGCAGCCTGTCTCCAGGTCACATGACTGGATGTATTTTTGCAGGTGTATTCCTCCTAGATAGCCACACAGAATAGAGAACATAGGTGTACCTGGATGGACCATCATTGGCAGGATGGGAGGGTAAACCTGGGCTCAGCCCTACTTACACTTGAATTTACTGTGTCGTGCCTCCACACAAAGTGCAGACTAGCTCCTATAGTCAGTCTGAAGCCAGGACAGGGAAGGCAGAATGTCTGGGAAGGTCAAAGGATACCTCTTGGCACTTCTCCCACTTCACAGGAAAGATAAGGTTAAAATATTGGACCTCAGACATGACACATTCAGTACACCTTTGGACCTGTGGATACCAGTGGATACTCTGCCAGAAAGAAAGACTGCTGTGCTGCTGAAAGGACTGTCGCTTTGCTGGACTGCTGCTCTGAAGCTGTGCTGATCTGCTGCCTATTCACCCTCCAGTGTGGGTGAAAAGGATTGGACCTGCATCTTCTGAATCCAGGATGACCAGAGTGACTCCAAGGGCTAGTTTCTGGCCTCCTGACTTGAGCCTCAAGGACAGAAGGCTCCAACAACCCTGACCCCAGCACCTGTGAGTCTCCTCTGCCAAATGGTGCTACCCCTGTCCCTCACCCTTGGCAGTAGGCCCAAGGTGTTCTGCCAGCCTCTGTGAATCCAACTGAACTGACCTATCACCTCTGGTGCGTGGGGCAACCCCAAGCAGATCTGACACAAAACCACCTTTTCCGTGGATCTCTTCCGTCGCAAAGATTTGCATTACATCACAGCCTGCCACCTTTTCGGAACTGCCGCCGCACAGCTCATCCTAGGTGCAGGCCTTTGCATCCCTTATTGACAGGAGCCTCGACGCTGGACTCCACATCAGAGCTCCTTGGAACTGACTCATCACCTGACTGAACTAAACATCCTCAACACCAGACTTCGCATTGTTAACCTTCATCAACTGGATCCTTGACGATGACACAGGACCTCACATCACAGCCTCATTGCATCTCAGAACCGATGCATTGCTTCAGCTGCATGACGCATCATTGACAGAGACACTCACAATGCTCCGCAAACCAATACTTAAGGTACTTTGTTCTGAAGGCCTCACTGGGTCCCTGTAGCAGGCCCGCTCTCCAATGCAGTTGGCCTGAACCTGTGACTTTGTCCCAGTCCGGCATAACCAGATAGGCGCAGTTGGAGTTTTGTGCTTTTTGGCACTATTTTGTATGAAAGTTTTAAAACTGCATATCTTTGATTCTAATGATTCAATTTGTTTTCATTTTAGTCTTCTGTTATTTAATAAAACAAATCTATTTTTCTAACTTGGTGTGAGATATTTTTGTGTAGTATTCTTCAGTTTATTACTGTTTGAGGTGTTGCACAAGCAATTTACACATTGCTTCTAAGTTAACGATGACTGCTCTGTGCCAAGCTACCAGAGGATTGAGCACAGATTAATTTAGGTTGGTTTATAAATCACTCTGACAAGGACTGTGATTGCTGCTTGAGCAGGGTTCATATCTAGGTCAACAAACAACCCAGTTACTTTCAGTAGTGATTAGTGGTGCAGATTGTGTTTGTTTGTGGAGTACAGTGCTTTTGTATACACTACCATCCTATATCTGATACCAATTTCCATGTAAATCCCACCTATGGACCTTTTTTGCTTTTTCTAAATTGTCTTCCTGAATCCACACCTGCAGGGGTGGAGTTAGAGCTGGACAACTTGGAAGCCTAAACTGTGGCCCAGTTCATGGAGATCTGCAAAGCGAGGGGACTTCTAGCTAAGAGCAACATTAGGAAGTTGAAGCTCCAAAAGGGGCAGAAAGTGGAAGTCCACTAGTGACTGGTTATAACAACAGAAGGAGATGAGGATGGTGACAGGCAGGAAGAGGATCTGGATCCCAGTCCGTTGAGGGTGATGATGTGCCTCCTGATTTAGAGCTCCCTGCCAGAGCAGAGAGAAGGGTGTCCTCACAAGGTCTATCCCCAGAGGGGCTCTTGGAGAGTAAGACAGAAAGGTAGTGCATGCTGGAGATGGTCAGAATTTGGCCTGAGGAAAAGAAACTGCCCATGGAGGAGAAACCTGCCTTACAGTGACTGGCTCCTGAAAGGAGCCTTAAAGAGTTGGACCTCAAAGCCAATGCAGGCAGAGTCCAGCATTGTTGGTGGCAGCATACTTGACTTGTCCTCTGGAGATAAGAGGGTCCATATTCCCAAAGGAGTGATACCTGTTTTGCTGTGGGAGATAACATCAACAAGGGGGTTGAAGCATATGAGGTGGCTTTGCAAATGCATAGGATCACTGAGCAGGCTTGGGGACTAGATTCTGGAAGCAAATCCCTAGTGAGGGGATGGACACTCTACTGGCTCTAGATAAGGGGAAAAGGATATGGTATTCCCTCATGAAGAACACCCTTGTCAGAAAGTTTGCTCTCACCCTAGAGAAGTACAGGCAGAAGTTTAGGGATATCCATTAGCTGGACCAGCATTCCTGGATGGATTATGTGGACTCTTTCTGCATTTCACTGGATGATTAGGTGAAGGGCAGTGAAGTTAGGGATTATCAAGGGCTGTACAATTTGACTGCAAGAGCGAACATGTTCAGTCTTTGTTTTGCAGATCTGTGCCAACACCTTATTGTTAGTAAGCTGGTTCCAGAGAGCTTGCTAAGAAGGAGGACCCCAAAAGTAGGCACCAGGGAGTGACCTCAAGAAGCGTGGCTCATCCTCCACCCTGCAGAGTGATGCAGAGGTCATCAAGATGCACACAGATCCCAGAATAAGGGAGGAGGAAAGGGAAAGCTGCACCATTTCCAAATCCACTACTTTGAAATGTCCCAGTTAGGCCACAAGAAGGGGATTCTACCTATCTTTATAAATCACTTACTGTTGGGACTTCTACAGGGGTTGTTGTGAGAGGAGGCCTTTTTTCCATAGTTAGCCCCCACTTTTTGCCTGATGTTGATGTGTTCTAGAAGTTGATAGTGCCCAGGGCCCCTTCTAAACAGGTTCCCTGGGCCAGCTCTCTTTCCATAAAACTGTGGTGATGCTTGGCACAATAGGTTATACTCTTGAATACCCCTGTAAGTCCCTAGTAAATGGGTACCTGTAGGAAAGTACCATCTTGCCTGGCATGTTACCCCCATATTTCACTGTATATATGTTGTTTTAGTGTATGTGTCACTGGGACCCTGCCAGCCAGGGCCCCAGTGCTCATAAGTGTGCCCTGTATGTGTTCCCTGTGTGATGACTAACTGTCTCACTGAGGCTCTGCTAACCAGAACCTCAGTGGTTATGCTCTCTCTCTGCTTTCTAAATTGTCACTAACAGGCTAGTGACCAATTTTACCAATTCACATTGGCATACTGGAACACCCTTATAATTCCCTAGTATATAGTACTGAGGTACTCAGGGTATTGGGGTTCCAGGAGATCCCTATGGGCTGCAACATTTCTTTTGCCACCCATAGGGACCTCTGACAATTCTTACACAGGCCAGCCACTGCAGCCTGAGTGAAATAATGTCCATGTTATTTCACAGCCATTTACCACTGCACTTAAGTAACTTATAAGTCACCTATATGTCTAACCTTCACCTGGTGAAGGTTGGGTGCAAAGTTACTTAGTGTGTGGGCACCCTGGCACTAGCCAAGGTGCCCCCACATTGTTCAGGGCAAATTCCCCGGACTTTGTGAGTGCGGGACACCATTACACGCGTGCACTATACATAGGTCACTACCTATATATAGCGTCACAATGGTAACTCCGAACATGGCCATGTAACATGTCTAAGATCATGGAATTGTCACCCCAATGCCATTCTGGCATTGGGGAGACAACTCCATGATCTCCCGAGTCTCTAGCACAGACCAGGGTACTGGCAAACTACCTTTCCCGGGGTTTCACTGCAGCTGCTGCTGCTGCCAACCCCTCAGACAGGTTTCTGCCCTCCTGGGGTCCTGCCAGGCTTGGCCCAGGAAGGCAGAACAAAGGACTTCCTCAGCGAGAGGGTGTTACACCCTCTCCCTTTGGAAAAAGGTGTCAGGTATGGGGAGGAGTAGCCTCCCCCAGCCTCTGGAAATGCTTTGATGGGCACAGATGTTGCCCATCTCTGCATAAGCCAGTCTACAACAGTTCAGGGATCCCCCAGCCCTGCTCTGGCGTGAAACTGGACAAAGAAAAGGGGAGTGACCACTCCCCTGACCTGCACCTCCCAGGGGAGGTGCCTAGAGCTCCTCCAGTGTGCTCCAGACCTCTGCCATCTTGGAAACAGAGGTGCTGCTGGCACACTGGACTGCTCTGAGTGGCCAGTGCCAGCAGGTGACGTCAGAGACTCCTCCTGATAGGCTCTTACCTGTGTTGCTAGCCTATCCTCCTTCCTAGGTAGCCAAACCTCCTTTTCTGGCTATTTAGGGTCTCTGCTTTGGGGAATTCTTTAGATAACGAATGCAAGTGCTCATCAGAGTTCCTCTACATCTCTCTCTTCACCTTCTGCCAAAGGATCGACCGCTGACTGCTCAGGACGCCTGCAAAACCGCAACAACGTAGCAAAGACGACTACTGCAACCTTGTATCGCTGATCCTGCCGCCTTCTCGACTGTTTTCCTGGTGGTGCATGCTCTGGAGGTAGCCTGCCTCCTCTCTGCACTAGGAGCTCTGAAGAAATCTCCAGTGGTTCGACGGAATCTTCCCCCTGCAACCGCAGGCAACAAAAGACTGCATCACTGGTCCACTGGGTCCCCTCTCAGCACAACGAGCGTGGTCCCTGGAACTTTGCAACTCTGTCCAAGTGACTCCCACAGTCCAGTGACTCTTCAGTCCAAGTTTGGTGGAGGTAAGTCCTTGCCTCCCCACGGTAGACTGCATTGCTGGGTACCACGTGATTTGCTGCTGCTCCGGCTCCTGTGCACTCTTCCAGGATTTCCTTTGTGCACAGCCAAGCCTGGCTCCCCGACACTCTAACCTGCAGTGCACAACCTCCTGAGTTGTCCTCCGGCGTCGTGGGACTCCCTTTTGTGTCTTCCGGTGAGCTCCGGTTCACTCCTCTTCCAAGTGCCTGTTCCAGTACTTCTGCGGGTGCTGCCTGCTTCTGTGAGGGCTCCCTGACTTGCGGGGTGCCCCCTCTTTCTCCTCATCCAAGTGGCGACATTCTGGTCCCTCCTGGGCCACAGCAGCATCCAAAAACCCTAACCGCGACCCTTGCAGTTAGCAAGGCTTGTTTGCGGTCTTTCTGCGTGGGAACACCTCTGAAAGCTTCCTCACGACGTGGGACATCCATCCTCCAAAGGGGAAGTTCCTAGTCCTCTTCGTTCTTGCAGAATCCACAGCTTCTACCATCCGGTGGCGGCTTCTTTGCACCCTCAGCTGCCATTTCCTGGGCATCTGCCCAATCTCGACTTTGTCTCGACTCTTGGACTTGGTCCCCTTATTCCACAGGTACTCTTGTCCAGAAAATTCACTTTGGTTGCATTGCTGGTGTTGGTCTTCCTTGCAGAATTCCCCTATCAAGACTTCTGTGCTCTCTGGGGAATATAGGTGCACTTTACACCTACTTTTCAGAGTCTTGGTGTGGGCTATTTTTCTAACCCTCACTGTTTTCTTACAGTCCCAGCGACCCTCTACAAGCTCACATAGGTTTGGGGTCCATTCGTGGTTCGCATTCCACTTTTGGAGTATATAGTTTGTGTTGCCCCTATACCTATGTGCTCCTATTGCAATCTACTGTAACTTTACATTGCTTGCATTACTTCCTTTTGCTATTACTGCATATTTTTGGTATTGTGTACATATATCTTGTGTATATTTGGCATCCTCATACTGAGGGTACCCACTGAGATACTTTTGGCATATTGTCATAAAAATAAAGTACCTTTATTTTTAGTATATCTGTGTATTGTGTTTTCTTATGATATTGTGCATATGACACCAGTGGTACAGTAGGAGGTTTGCATGTCTCCTAGTTCAGCCTAAGCTGCTCTGCTATAGCTACCTTCTATCAGCCTAAGCTGCTAGAAACACCTCTTCTACACTAATAAGGGATAACTGGACCTGGTACAGAGTGTAAGTACCCCTTGGTACCCACTACAAGCCAGGCCAGCCTCCTACATTGGTTGTGCAGCGGTGGGATAAGTACTTGCAACTACTTACCACTTTGTCATTGTGTACTTTTCATAAGAGAATAATATACAAAACAAGTTCAGTGTATGTACACCTAACCAAAAAGTTTTGCTTTTCTTGTCTTACACTATCTGCTAAGTGCTGAAAAGTACCTCTAAACTTTCAAAAAGTTTCTAAAAAGTTGAAAACGTTTTTTTTTCTGTTTCCTTAAAAAGTCCTGAAACTTTTTCTTTCTTTTATCTGTCCCTAAACCTTTTTCTATCATGTCTGATGTAGGACCTTCTCTTGATCTGGTCAGCTCAGCTTATTACCACCTTAACTGGAAGGGTTTGAGGAGTCTCTGCATTGATAGAGGTTTAGGGGTGGGGAAGAATCCCTCTAGAGAATTGTTATCTAACATGCTTATTGAGAATGATAAGGGTGGCACATCCATTGAGAAGTTAGGAGATGGTTCACACTCTGACTCAGGGGCACCCTTAGTAAGAGTGTTAGGAGGTGATCTTCCCAACCTGCCCCTCAGCAGACCACCTAGCATAGCTGGTACTAATGTGAGCTCTCATCACAGTAGGGATGTTATTCCTGCAGGCCAGGTTGTTAGAGTGCCAACTGTTAGGGGCAATTCTCCCCCTGTTCATTCACATCATTCTTCTGTGTCAAAGCATGCCCAACCCACCCACCCTGATGACAGAATTTTAGAAAGGGAGCTCAATAGATTGAGAGTGGAAGAGTCCAGGCTGAAGCTTAAACAACAACAGCTGGCTCTAGACAGGGAATCGTTGGACTTAGAAAAAGAAAGACAGAGGTTGGGGTTAGGACCCCATGGTGGCAGCAGCAGTATTCCAGATAGTAATCCTGTGAAAGAGCATGATTCTAGGAATCTGCATAAGATAGTTCCCCCTTACAAGGAGGGGGATGACATTAACAAGTGGTTTGCTGCACTTGAGAGGGCCTGTGTTATACAGGGGGTCCCTCAAAGGCAGTGGGATGCTATCCTATGGCTATCTTTCAGTGGAAAGGGTAGGGATAGGCTCCTTACTGTGAAGGAAAGTGATGCCAATAATTTTACAGTTTTGAAGAATGCACTCTTGGATGGATTTGGCTTAACCACTGAACAATACAGGATTACGTTCAGAGAAACCAGAAAAGAGTCCTCACAAGACTGGGTAGACTTTGTTGACTATTCAGTGAAGGTGTTGGAGGGGTGGTTACATGACAGTAAAGTTTGTGACTATGAAAGCCTGTATAATCTGATCCTGAGAGAGCATATTCTGAATAACTGTGTGTCTGATTTGTTACACCAATATCTAGTGGACTCAGATCTGACCTCTCCCCAAGAATTGGGAAAGAAGGCAGACAAATGGGTTAGAACAAGAGTGAACAGAAAAGTTCATACAGGGGGTGACAAGGATGGCAAGAAGAAGGATGGTAAGTCTTCAGACAAGGGTGGGGACAAATCTAAAAATGAGTCTTCGTCAGGCCCACAAAAACACTCTGGTGGGGGTGGTGGGTCCAAATCCTCATCTAATCAAGTAAAGAAACCATGGTGCTATTTTATGTAAAGTAAAAGGCCATTGGACAACTGATGCCAGTTGTCCAAAGAAAAGCACCAAGCCTCCCACTACCACAACCCCTACTTCTACACCTAGTGCCCCTAGTAATAGCAGTGGTGGTGGGAGCAAACCTACTAATAGCCAATCCAAGGGAGTAGCTGGGCTCACTTTTGGTAATTTAGTTGGGGTTGGTCTTGTTAAGGAGACCACAGAGGCTGTGCTAGTCTCTGAAGGTGCCATTGATTTGGCCACCTTAGTTGCTTGTCCCCTTAATATGGATAAGTACAAGCAACTTCCCCTAATAAATGGTGTTGAGGTTCAGGCCTACAGGGACACAGGTGCCAGTGTTACCATGGTAATAGAGAAACTGGTACACCCTGAACAACACCTACTTGGTTACCAGTACCAAGTGACAGACGCTCATAACAACAATCTTAGCCACCCCATGGCTGTTGTGAATCTCAACTGGGGGGGGTTACTGGTCCAAAGACAGTTGTGGTTGCCTCAGATTTACCTGTAGACTGTCTACTAGGGAACGATTTAGAGACATCAGCTTGGGCAGAAGTGGAGTTGGAGGCTCATGCAGCAATGCTGGGCATTCCTGGGCATATTTATGCTTTAACCAGGGCTCAGGCCAAAAAGCAAAAAGGACAGGGTGACTTGGATCCTGGAACAATGGACCAAGTGCTCCCTAAAGCTAGGGTTAGTAAGGGTAAATCCCTACCCACTATCCCTCCCTCTACAGACGATTCAACTTCTGACGAAGAAGAATTTCCCCACTGTGCAGAACCTTCACCAGAGGAGCTGGAAGCAGACACTGCTGAGCTGTTGGGTGGAGGGGGGCCTGCCAGGGAGGAGCTGAGTGTGGCACAGCAAACCTGTCCCACATTAGAGGGTCTAAGACAGCAAGCTGTCAAACAGCAAAATGGGGATGTCAGTGACTCATATAGAGTTTACTGGGAGGACAACCTCTTGTATACAGAGGCAAGGGACCCAAAACCTGTAGCAGCCAGGAGATTGTGCATTCCTCTGCAATACAGAGAGTTCCTCCTAACTCTGGCACACGACATTCCCTTGGCTGGACATCTAGGGCAAATTAAAACATGGGAAAGGCTTGTCCCCCTGTTTCATTGGCCTAGGATGTCAGAGGACACAAAAGACTTTTGTAAGTCCTTTGTGACCTGCCAAGCCAGTGGCAAGACTGGTGGCAAACCAAAGGCTCCCCTTATTCCACTGCCTGTGGTTGGGGTTCCCTTTGAAAGGGTAGGGGTTGACATAGTTGGCCCCCTTGACCCTCCTACTGCTTCAGGCAATAGGTTTATCTTGGTGGTAGTGGACCATCTCACAAGATATCCTGAAGCAATTCCTCTAAGGACCGCTACAGCACCTGCAGTGGCAAAAGCCCTCCTGGGAATCTTTTCCAGGGTGGGTTTCCCAAAAGAGGTGATATCAGACAGGGGTAGCAACTTTATGTCTGCATACTTGAAGGCAATGTGGAAGGAAAGTGGTGTAACATACAAATTCACCACACCTTATTATCCACAAACAAATGGACTGGTAGAGAGGTTTAACTCAAAGGAATGATAATGGGACTCCCTGAAAAACTCAGGAGGAGATGGGATGTCCTGTTACCTTGCCTCCTTTTTGCTTACAGGGAGGTACCCCAGAAAGGAATGGGCTTCAGCCCCTTTGAACTCCTATTTGGGCACCCTGTAGGAGGTCCTCTATCACTTGTAAAGGAGGGTTGGGAACAACCTTTAAAAGCTCCTATGCAAGACATAGTGGACTATGTACTTGGCCTAAGATCCAGAATGGCTGAGTACATGAAAAAGGCCAGTAAAAACCTTCAGGCCAGCCAAGAGCTCCAAAAGCAATGGCATGACCAGAAGGCTGTTCTGATTCAGTACCAACCAGGACAGAAAGTGTGGGTCTTGGAGCCTGTGCCCCCAAGAGCACTCCAAGACAAATGGAGTGGACCCCACATAATTGTTGAAAAGAAGGGAGAAGTCACCTACTTAGTTGACTTGGGCACTGCCAGGAGTCCCCTTAGGGTGCTCCATGTCAATCGCCTAAAACCCTACTATGACAGGGCTGATCTCACCCTGCTCATGGCAACAGCTGAAGGACAGGAAGAAGAGAGTGACCATCTCCCTGATCTCTTCTCTTCCACAGAACAAGATGCTCTAGTGGAAGGTGTAGTTTTAGCAGACTGTCTTACTGCTGAGCAGAAAGACCACTGCATAAATCTCCTGGGTCCGTTTTCTGAACTCTTTTCTACTGTGCCAGGCACCACTTCTTGGTGTGAGCACACTATAGATACTGGAGACAGCATGCCTGTCAAAAGTAAAATCTATAGGCAGCCTGACCATGTCAGGGACTGCATAAAACAAGAGGTTCAGAAAATGCTTGAACTGGGAGTGGTTGAACACTCTGAAAGCCCATGGGCCTCTCCTGTGGTGCTAGTACCAAAGCCTCACTCAAAAGATGGGAAAAAAGAAATGAGGTTTTGTGTAGATTACAGAGGTCTCAACCAGGTAACTAAAACTGATGCTCACCCTATACCCAGGGCAGATGAGCTCATAGATACACTGGCATCTGCCAAGTATCTAAGCACCTTTGATTTGACTGCAGGGTATTGGCAGATCAAGTTATCAGAGGATGCTAAAGCAAAAACTGCTTTTTCGACTATTGGAGGGCACTACCAATTCACAGTAATGCCCTTTGGTTTGAAAAATGCACCTGCCACTTTTCAGAGGTTCGTGAATACAGTCCTTCATGGGTTGGAGGCTTTCAGTGCAGCATATCTAGATCATATAGCAGTCTTTAGCTCCACCTGGGATGATCACCTGGTCCATCTATGGAAAGTTTTGGAGGCCCTGCAGAAGGTAGGCCTCACTATCAAGGCTTCAAAGTGCCAGATAGGGCAGGGGAAAGTGGTTTATCAATTCCATGATCCCCCGAGTCTCTAGCACAGACCCGGGTACTGCCAAACTACCTTTCCCGGGGTTTCACTGCAGCTGCTGCTGCTGCCAACCCCTCAGACAGGTTTCTGCCCTCCTGGGGTCCAGCCAGGCTTGGCCCAGGAAGGCAGAACAAAGGACTTCCTCAGAGAGAGAGTGTTACACCCTCTCCCTTTGGAAAAAGGTGTTAGGGCTGGGGAGGAGTAGCCTCCCCCAGCCTCTGGAAAGGCTTTGATGGGCACAGATGGTGCCCAACTCTGCATAAGCCAGTCTACATCAGTTCAGGGATCCCCCAGCCCTGCTCTGGCACGAAACTGGACAAAGGAAAGGGGAGTGAACACTACCCTGACCTGCACCTCCCAGGGGAGGTGCCCAGAGCTCCTCCAGTGTGCTCCAGACCTCTGCCATATTGGAAACAGATGTGCTGCTGGCACACTGGACTGCTCTGAGTGGCCAGTGCCAGCAGATGACGTCAGAGACTCCTCCTGATAGGCTCTTACCTGTGTTGCTAGCCTATCCTCCTTCCTAGGTAGCCAAACCTCCTTTTCCTGGCTATTTAGGGTCTCTGCTTTGGGGAATTCGTTTGATAACGAATGCAAGTGCTCATCAGAGTTCCTCTGCATCTCTCTCTTCACCTTCTGCCAAAGGATCGACCGCTGACTGCTCAGGACACCTGCAAAACCGCAACAAAGTAGCAAAGACGACTACTGCAACCTTGTATCACTGATCCTGCCCCTTCTCGACTGTTTTCCTGGTGGTGCATGCTCTGGGGGTAGCCTGCCTCCTCTCTGCACTAGGAGCTCTGAAGAAATCTCCCGTGGGTCGACGTAATCTTCCCCCTGCAACCGCAGGCAACAAAAGACTGCATCACCGGTCCACTGGGTCCCCTCTCAGCACGACGAGCATAGTCCCTGGAACTCAGCAACTCTGTCCAAGTGATTCCCACAGTCCAGTGACTCTTCAGTCCAAGTTTGGTGGAGGTAAGTCCTTGCCTCCCCACGCTAGACTGCATTGCTGGGCACTGCGTGATTTGTAGCTGCTCCGGCTCCTGTGCACTCTTCCAGGATTTCCTTCGTGCACATCCAAGCCTGGGTCCCGACACTCTAACCTGCAGTGCACAACCTCCTGAGTTGTCCTCCGGCGTCGTGGGACTCCCTTTTGTGTCTTCCGGTGAGCTCCGGTTCACTCCTCTTCCAAGTGCCTGTTCCGGTACTTCTGCGGGTGCTGCCTGCTTCTGTGAGGGCTCCCTGACTTGCTGGGCGCCCCCTCTGTCTCCTCATCCAAGTGGCAACATCCTGGTCCCTCCTGGGCCACAGCAGCATCCAGAAACCCTAACTACGACCCTTGCAGTTAGCAAGGCTTGTTTGCGGTCTTTCTGCGTGGGAACACCTCTGAAAGCTTCTTCACGACGTGGGACATCCATCCTCCAAAGGGGAAGTTCCTAGTCCTCTTCGTTCTTGCAGAATCCACAGCTTCTACCATCCGGTGGCAGCTTCTTTGCACCCTCAGCTGGCATTTCCTGGGCATCTGCCCAATCTCGACTTTGTCGCGACTCTTGGACTTGGTCCCCTTGTTCCACAGGTACTCTCGTCTGGAAATCCACTTTGGTTGCATTGCTGGTGTTGGTCTTCCTTGCAGAATTCCCCATCACGACTTCTGTGCTCTCTGGGGAATATAGGTGCACTTTACACCTACTTTTCAGGGTCTTGGGTTGGGCTATTTTTCTAACCCTCACTGTTTTCTTAGAGTCCCAGCGACCCTCTACAAGCTCACATAGGTTTGGGGTCCATTCGTGGTTCGTATTCCACTTTTGGAGTATATGGTTTGTGTTGCCCCTTTACCTATGTGCTCCTATTGCAATCTACTGGAACTTTACATTGCTTGCATTACTTCCTTTTGCTATTACTGCATATTTTTGGTATTGTGTATTTATATCTTGTGTATATTTGGCATCCTCATACTGAGGGTACTCACTGAAATATTTTTGGCATATTGTCATAAAAATAAAATACCTTTATTTTTAGTATATCTGTGTATTGTGTTTTCTTATGATATTGTGCATATGACACCAGTGGTATAGTAGGAGCTTTGCATGTCTCCTAATTCAGCCTAAGCTACTCTGCTATAGCTACCTTATATCAGCCTAAGCTGCTAGAAACACCTCTTCTACACTAATAAGGGATAACTGGACCTGGTACAGAGTGTAAGTACCCCTTGGTACCCACTACAAGCCAGGCCAGCCTCCTACAGTACCCCAGTACCTACATCAAGAGATATTAAGTAGGCCCCCCGGGGGCAGCAGCACTGATTATGCCACCCCCAAGGGCCGTGCACCCAGATGCACAAGCATTGCCATTGCCGGCTGAGTGTACTAAAGGGTGAAAGGATAAACTCGACATGGCACACTCTCTGTGTACCCTGTCCACCATACACTGCATATGTTATGGGTAAGGCACCCCTCTAGCAGGCCTTTCAGCCCTAAGGCAGGATGCACCATACTATATATGAGGGCATAGCTGCATGAGCAATATGCCCCCACTGTGTCCTTGCTAAACCTAGGACATAGTGAGTGAACAGGGCAGCCATTTTAATGTATGTACTGGGCACTGGTCAGACACAAGTTCACCAGCTACATAATGGCCACTCTGTACCCTGGGTTGTTTAGTATCAAACAACTCAGAATATTAAATCCAAACTGATACTAGTATTGGATTTAACCTTAAATGTACCCAGGGGCCAACTTAGAGGTGCCCCCTGCAAAAACTAACCCTAACTGGCAGAGTTGCTGGCTGGTTCCATCCAGCTACCACTCCAGACAGCCAGTATACAAACCTGTGGGAGAACCCTGCCTCCCTGGTTTGTCAGACAATGCTACTCCCCTTGAAACCTGAGCCTCCAGGCCTGCTGCTAGCAGCAGAGGGCTTCCCCCTTTGAAAACCCCCTCTTTTGGCGTGAGCAAAAGGCGGGAAACCAGACAAAGGAGTGGCCTCACTGGGCATGCACCACCCCTAAGGGCTTGCATGCGAAGTGGACACTCTGATTCAGTTTTCTTCATCTTTGAATGAAGAGAAACAGCCAATGAGGTTTAGGGAAGTGACCCTTCCCACAGGAAGTGGTCAATATAGTGGGTGTAGCCACCCGACGGTAAGTGCCTCATTGGACACTACCAGGTTCCCCCTAAAACGCCCACTAAATTAAGTTTTTAGTGGGATCCCCTAGACCAACATTTTAGATTTGAAAAACATTTGAAAAGGATTCCAAGAAGACAAGAAGAACAGCACCAGAGAAACCACCAGGACAAGAACAGAGGACCTGCTGCACCAGAAGAGGCACTAAGACCCCTGCTTCCTGCACCAGAGTCCCGACAGTCATGATAGCGGGGGAGCTGCACACTGGACCAACCCCGAGAAACCCAGGGGACCTACAGGCTTCAAGATCACCCCAGATCTCCCTCCTAAGTGGAGGTACCACTCAAGATAAGCAAGTAAACTGCAAAAGACTAAGAAACCAGTGAAGGAAACTTCACTGAATCACCGATATCTCTGGAACCGGAAGTCACAGCCAGACCCCACGACACACAGATGGCAGTCTGGAAGTGCCCCCCAACTGTACCGAGTTTGGTGGCACTGCGACCCCTAGTGGCTGAGATAGAGCAATAGAGCAATACCCTGGTGCTTGTTCATCTGACATCGGACCTGGAGAAAACCAGCTCCCCCAGAACTGACAAAGGATCAGTAGGAAGCCCCAATCAAAGGACGTCAGGAAAACCCTGGACCTCTGACCAGAGTGCCCCTGTTGTCCTCAAGCACCCCCCAAAGAGACTTACCTCCAGCTCCACGGGACTCTGTTGCGCACAGCATCCAAGATGTCCAAAACATCCTGCACCTGGTCGCCCTGGGTCATGCACCATGTGTTCTGCTTTGTGCCCCTGGACCCAAACCCCTTGTGACCTCGACAGCCAAAGTGGACCCCCAGGCACCACTTTGAATTTGCACACCAGCTCCTTTTCCAAGTGGCCTATCCAGGTGGCCCTGTGCATGCGCCAAGAACTTTTACAACTCTTCTCCCGCCGGAAGCGGGAGCTGCCCGAAGCTCTCCAGCTGGCACAAGGTGTCCACCGACCCGTGCGACCATCCAGCAAAAGAAGAGACTGGTAACTCAACCATACGATTTTTTATGCATTATTAAAAAGTGACTGCCTATTGATTCCAATGGTGTGTAATTACACACAGAAAGACTAACTTTGCTAAAACTTTAAAAAGTCATAACAAGAAAAGTACTTAACCTATTCTAAAGATTTTGGTATAAAAAATTATATGCAAGTCTGAATTACGTTTATAAATTCTGGTCTCGAGTTATTCATTGAGTGTGTGTGGGGAATGATTGGATTTGTGAGTACAGCAAATACTTAGCACATCTCCTGGATTAGCCTAACTGCTCGACCAGCTACATTAAAAATTAGAGCATTAGGTGGTCTGATTTTTACCCCTGAAAACTAACATGTGGTTGTTCAGACCATCTGCATAGTGTAATTGGTTTTGTACACTACATAGAGGGCCAGCCTCCAACATTTGGTGTATCAGCGGTGGGATAAAGACTTTGGCCCTCATTACAAGCCGGGCGGTCGGTGATAAAGTGGTGGTAATACCGCCAACTGGCCAGTTTGGCGGTAAAAAAAAATGGAATTATGACCACTGCGGAAACCGCTCAGACAGACATCGACTTTAACACTCCGACCGCCACGGCGGTAGCAACAAGCACCAGGCCGGTAACCGCCAACTGCCAGGCGGAAGACAATGTACCGCCCACAGTATTACAACAGGCCTATCCGCCACCTTTTCAGGGGCGGTACCAATGACATCAAAAGCCCAGCGGAAACAGAACACAGAAGTCAAAGGACTCACCTCTGGACACTCAGGGAACAACCACGATGCCATGGAGTCAGAGTTGCACATTTTCCCCAAGCTCGTCTACCTCTTCCTGCATTACGAGCAGCAACGCCGGCGAAGACGACCACGGTGAGTACTGCCGTCTAGCACACAAGGGAGGGGGGAGAAAAAAGAAAGTGACACAAACATGCAACATGCAACAACCCCACCCCCAACACCATACACAGAACCAGATGCAGTAACATTACATATTCACCCCATATCCCTCAGGAATAATGCAAGAACAAAAAGATTTGAAGAAAGTGAGTGTAACACGATAAAATAACATGAATAAGTGCATCAAAATACAAACGTATATACATATTTACAAATGGAGGGACACTGCCCAGTCCTCAATGTCCGTGGGCCACAGGGCCAAAACACACAGGCCAAGGCCCCACCTCACTCCTGCAACAACACGGAGAGAACACTGCAGTGGCATCAGGTCGAAAACACACATGCATCTCAGGGGGACGGGGAATGGGGGGGCACCTCAGCCAGAAGATGGTACAATATCACTGATCCTGGAGGGGCTACATGCCCTGTGCGATGTCCTGGAGAGTGCAAGGCCACAGTCTCTCAAGTGGGTGGTTTGCTCACTGCTTGATCCTGGGGAGTGCAAGGCCACAGTCTCTCAAGTGGGTGGTTTACTCACTGCTTGGTCCTGAGGAGTGCAAAGCCACAGTCTCTCAAGTGGGTGGTTTGCCCACTGCTTGGTCCTGGGGAGTGCAAGGCCACAGTCTCTCAAGTGGGTGGTTTGCCCGCTGTTTGGTCCTGGGGAGTGCAAGGCCACAGCCTCTCTAAAGGATGGCTTCTCCACTGGTGCTGGAGGGGGCCTTGTGTCTAGTGTGCTTCATCCTGAGAAGGATGGGGTGAGTAGATGGCTTCTTCCACTTGTGCTGGAGGGGACCTTGTGCCCAGTGTCCTTCATCCTGGGAAGGATGGGGTGAGTGGATGGCTTCTTCCACTTGTCTGGAGGGGTCCTTGTGCCCAGTGTGCTTCATCCTGGGAAGGATGGGGTGAGTGGATGGCTTCTTCCACTGGTTCTGGGGGGGGCCTCGTGCCCAGTGTGCTTCATGCTGGGAAGGATGGGGTGAGTGGATGGCTTCCTCCACTGGTTCTGGAAGGGGCATTGTGCCCTGTGATGCAGATCTTGGGGAGTGCAAGGTCACAGTCTCTCACCTGGGTGTTACACCTACAGGATTTGCAGGGTCCAGGATGCACTACAGCCCATGGAGGCAGGACTACACACTGCCCACCGGCGGTGACGGCTGCTCAGTGGTGGCAGTGGCGGGTCTGGTGTCGGGGCTGGCAGTGGTGGGGGGAGGCTCCATCCCATACCCTGCAGCCTCGGGCGGCTGCCCACTGGGGCTGCTGCTGCTGCCAGTGGCGGGTCTGGTGTCGGTGCTGGCAGTGGTGCTGGTGAAGGTGCTGGCAGTGTTGCGAGAGGCACTAGCACTTCCCCTGCAGCCTCGAACGGCTGCCCACTGGGGCCGCTGCTGCTGGTGGCCGTACAGGTGTCGGTGCTGCTGGCGGTGCTGGCAGAGGTGCTGGTTGCAGGGCTGGCAGTGGTGGGGGGAGGCCCAGCCCTTCCCCTGCAGCCTCGGACGGCTGCCCACTGGGGCTGCTCGTGGTGGTGCCTGTGGCAGTGCTGGTGGCGGTGCTGCTGGCAGTGCTGGCAGAGGTGCTGGTGGCGGGGCTAGTGCTGGTGGCAGAGCTGCTGGCAGTGCTGGCAGTGGTGCTGGTGGTGGGGCTGGCAGTGGGGGGGGATCCAGCCCTTCCCCTGCAGCCTCGGACGGCTGATACGCCATGGTTGGTGGTTGGGGCTCCGAATGAGTCCCAGCACCAGGCCTCCTGTCCTTCCTGTCTGCTGGTGCTGGCCCCTTGCCCTTCCCTTTTGAAGCTGGTATTGTCTCCTTGCCCTTCCCTTTGGCAGCTGGTGGTGCCTCCTTGCCCTTCCCTTTGGTAGCTGGTGGTGCCTCCTTCCCCTTCACTGTTGCAGCTGGTGGTGCCTCCTTGCCATTCCCTTTGGCAGCTGGTGGTGCCTCCTTGCCCATCACTTTCACAGCTGGTGGTGCCTCCTTGCACTTCCTTGATGCACCTGGTACATGCACACTTCCAGTACTGCTGGCTGGTTCCCGTGATCCTCTCCCACCTGCAGTAGCTGTCGACACTACTGTGGCCGTGGACTGGGTGGCTGAGATTGCGTGCCTGGGTTCTGGCCACCCTGGCCAGACGTGAAGGATGGGGGGGGGATAGGGAAGAGGTCAACTGTGGAGAGGAAAAGCTTCTTAGGGACATTGGAGAGGTAAGAGGGTGAAGGTTTGGGAGTGGAGGAAGAGGAAATGGTTGTAGGAGGTGTCTGCTGTGTTTGGGTGCAGGTGCATGGACTGGATGCTGTTGTGAGGTAGATGGCTGTTGATTGTCTGAGTGGTTGCGTTTTTGTACTTTGGGAGGAGAGGTCACAGACACCTTGGGAGAGGACACAGGGGTTGTGTGCATGGATGTGGGGGTGGTGACTTCCAGTGAGGAGTGTGTACTGATAGGCTTGATGGTGATGGAGGCAGTGGATGAGGATGTGGTGCATGCAGGTGTGAGTGTAGACGCTACTGGGAGGGAGGTGGGCGAGGAGGAGGAGGGGGACACACTGGAGGCAGTGGATATTGGTATGTCTGCATCTGGATGGTGTTTGTGTGAGTGGCTGTGTTTGCCTGAACCACTCCTGTGTGTTGTCCTGGGTACATGCTGGTCTGCCTGTGTGCTTGGGATAGGTTGAGGTTGAGGGGAATGGGACTGGGTAGAGGAAGTTGGAGGGGGGAGACTAGAAACAGGGACAATGGCTGCCATCAGAGAGGAGGCCAAGGCCTGGATTGATCTCTGTTGGGCCGCCATGCCAGAGTGAAAGGCCTCCAGGTATGCATTTGTTTGTTGCAAATGGCCTGCCAGCCCCTGGATGGCATTTACAATGGTTGACTGCCCAACAGGGATGGATCGCAGGAGGTCAATAGCCTCCTAACGCAGCAGCACTAACTAGGGCAGTGCTTGAGGTGCCTGGGGCGAAGGAGATGCCCACCCTCCTGGGTGAGCGGGCACAGGAAACTCACTGAGGGGCTGCTGGGTGGGCGGTGTTGGTACGGGGTGGCCTTTTTACCTGTAGTTTGGGTTTCCACAGAGGTGTCTGACACTATCAGGAAGCTTCCATCAGAGGAGGTATCACTGTCTGAACGGTCCCCTCCTGTCTCTGTCGTGGTGCTCCCCTCGCCCTCCGTCTCACTGGTGCCCTCACCATCAGTGGATTCAGCCTCCTGGGCCCCGTGGGATGGAGCTCCCTCTGTCGCCAGTGCCTCTGCTCCTCCGCCAGATGATGGTAATGCGCAGAAGGTCAGGCTGACAAAATAAAAAGGGGGTGAGGGACAAAGGTTACACTGGGTCAATGGCTGCTCCAACACCACCGTTGGCGTAGACGGCACACACACACACACACACACACAGGGAACAGCCCTACGCATTAGGCAATGCACTACCAGTCACAATGCTAGTCACCAGCCCATGGACAGTAATAGCTAACGCCACTAACAGCATACCAGAGACCCACAGACCCCTGCCCAGTAGTGGATGTCTACCAGCTTGGTTGGAGGTGGGCCACATCATACCCTGCCCAACATGGGACCTACCCTGCAATGTCATGCCTGGCCTATGGGCACCCAAAGGCCCTCATTCCCTATCCGGAGACCACCCCACCACGCGCAAGTAGTATATTTAGAAAGTGTACTCACCCCCTTATGGCTGCTATGATGCCCTCAAGCACCCATCCAGGTCCGATAGGCCACCACCAGCATGCGGGCCATCAGGAGGGTCAGGGTTCGATTGGTACCCCTTCCTCGTTGGGAGGCCATCCCCAGCTGGGCCTCCGCTGTCTTCCTTGCCCAGTGTCTAAGGTAATCCCACCGTTTCCAACAGTGGGTGCTCCGTCTGCCATAGACCCCTAGGGTCCTCACGTCCTTGGCGATGGAATGCCATATACCCTTTTTCTGATAGGCGCTGACCTGCACAAAAATATACATAGAAAAAAGGTATCACTCAGACCGTCCAGCCTGTTACACTCATGTCCCACCATAGCCCTCCCATCCCCTTGTGCTCAGACATTGCCCACCATACATGCAGCACACTGCCCAGGACGCTTCCAACAAACCCCCCCCCTTACACTAGTCCCTCACACACAGCACTCCATGCATTCATGCCCCATGCATCGTGCTCACAGTGTACTCACCTGTTGGTCTGGAGGCCCATACAGCATTCGGTACTGGGGTAGGACCCCATCCACCAATCTCTCCAACTCAGCAGCGGTGAAGGCAGGGGCCCTTTCCCCAGTCACATGAGCCATGTTCGGTTCCAGACACAGGTCACAGCAGCGCTTACAATGTAGGTTCTCTCCTGTTGAAGGTCAGGTAGCAAGTGGGCGAACAGATAGAAAATGGCGGTCATGTCCACGGTGGTGCGTACCGCCGGTGTACATCACCATTGGCCACTGTAACCCATAGGGTCCAATGGGATCCAATGAGGAGTTGCACGGTGGTTTTCGACCACCTCCCACAACGGCGCACAACGTCAGCGGAATTACCTTATTTCCATATGTCCCTCCATACAGGACAGACAGACACCATTTCAGGGGGAGGGCAGGCCATGGCACCTAACTGCGTCACTGTACACATATTCACCATTTGGGCCTATACAACAATCTTGTGTTAAAGTCACAACATGCAATGCAGAGTAGTGTTTTGAAATGTGGGATACTGACCAGCTACTCACCATTTGTCCCCTGGATTGCAACTGCTGCGGATGAATCAGAGATGGAGACATACCCTGTGTCCAGGCCCCTGGTGGACTTAGAAACAATAGAGGACAGGCACATTATCCTCCCCTATAGACTGGACAGGGCCACAAATCACAGAGCTGTGTGCCCAATTGGAACCTGACCTGATCTCTGCTATCCGTCAGCCCACCAGGATTCCCCCTCTTGTGCAAGTCCTATCTGTGCTCCATTTCCTGGCAAGTGACAGTAGGCATGGCAGCAGGAATGTCTCAGCCAATGTTCTCCATCGTGCTGACCAGAGTGTAGTCTGCCCTGATTAAACAGATGTGCAGCTACATCGTTTTCCCCCAGGTGGAGGATTTGGCCACAGTGAAAGCTGATTTCTTTGCAATGGGACATACCCTCAACATTATTGGGGCTAATAATGGTACACATACTGCATTTGCCACCCCCCCCGGAGAAGTGAACAGGTGTTCAGAAATCAAAAGAGCGTTCACTCAATGAATGTGCAGATAGTGTGCCTGGAGGACCAGTAGATCTCCCATGTCAATGCAAAGTATCCTGGGTCTGTATATGATGCTTTTATCCTTAGGAATAGCAACATCCCATATGTGATGGCTCGAAACCAGAGGCAAAGGGTGTGGCTAATAGGTGAGCCCTGGTTCCCACCCAGTGGATGTTGGTTTATGGGTATGGTGTGGGCCCTAAGGGTTAGTGTGTGTCTAACAGTTGTCACTCAATATTTTCAGGTCACTCCAGTTAACCAACCTCTCATGGCTAATGACACCTGTGAGGAATCCCAGGACAAGGGCAGAGGAACATTACAATGAGGCACATGGGCGAACAAGAAGAATAATTGAAAGGACATTCGGCTTCCTGAAGGCCAGCTTTTGTTGCCTCCATCTAGCAGGTGGATCCCTGTACTACTCACCCAAGAAGGTATGTCAGATCATCGTGGCATGCTGTATGTTGCACAACCTTGTCTTACGTCACCAGGTGCCTTTTCTGCAGGAGGATGAGGCTGGAGATGTGCGTGTGGCAGCAGTGGACCCTGAGGACAGTGAAGATGAGGAGGCAGACAATGAGGATGAGGACAACAGAAGTGATATTATAAGACAGTACTTCCAATGACACACAAGTAACAAACTGTAATTACACTTTACATTGACAGTTTTGTATTTGACATTGTCACTGGCAGGCTAATTTTCAAAATTCTATGCCCACTTACTGTACCCTTTGGCATCTCTGTTTTCAGATATTTCTGTCCCACTATTGCTCCCGGTGTCTTGACTGCAGCCAACTGCAGGTCATTCCTATGTATACAATACTGTACAGTTATATTGCAGTGTTTAAAACTTGGTAAACGAATACATGGTTAAATGATTTGACAGACTCCATACATGTATTTTTTCAAATGGTGTTTATTTAAGTGCTAATGATTAGAGGGGAATGTGCAATGGGCTGGGTTGATGATAGAGGAAAGTCCAGGATGGAGTCCAGTCTATTTGTATCACAGGTGCATTGTCAAAGGGGGCGTGGGAAGGGGAGCAATGGCAGTTCAAGGTGGCCAGGCTGACAGAGTGTGACACAAGGGTGACATTCAGGAGAGTCCTACTTTCTATTGGGAGTCTTGGCAATGTTCTCTGGCTTCTGCCTGGATTGCAGGGACCGTTTGTGGGGTGGTTCTCCTTGTGCAGGGTGTGGGGTGCTGGTGGCCTGTTGGTCCTGTGGCGGGCCTCCTGTCCTCTAGTGGCAGCGGAGGTGGAAGGCTGTTCATCGGTTTGGCTAGTGTCAGGGGCCCGGTGGTGTGCCACTGCCTCCCTCATGGTGTTGGCCATGTCAGCCAGCACTCCTGCAATGGTGACCAGGGTGGTGTTGATGTCCTTCAAGTCCTCCCTGATCCCCAGGTACTGTCCCTCCTGCAGCCGCTGGGTCTCCTGCAACTTGTCCAGTATCTGGCCCATCGTCTCCTGGGAATGGTGGTATGCTCCCAGGATGTTGGTAAGTGCCTCCTGGAGAGTCGGTTCCCTGGGCCTGTCCTCCCCCTGTCGCACAGCGGTCCTCCCAGCTTCCCTGTTGTCCTGTGCCTCTGTTCCCTGAACCGTGTGCCCACCGCCACTGACCCCAGGTCCCTGATCATCCTGTGTTTGTGGGGTGGCCTGGGGTCATGTAGTGTTGGACACACTGCTGATTGACGTGTCCTGGCGACAGAGGTATGGGCCCGCTGGGTTGGTACTGTGGTGGTGTTTCCTGAGGGGGAGGCTTTGTGGTGGTATGGGACTGTGCCTGGGTAACCGACTGTCCGGAGGTCCCTGATGGGCCAGGTTGGTCATCCAGATCCAGGCGTCCAGAGCTGCTGTCATCACTGTGGTCCTTTTCTGGGGGTGGACTGGAAGTTGCTGGCACCTCCTCTCCGGTGATGTTGAGTGGGGGACCTGTGGGGATGTAAATGCATTGTTATTGTCTCTGTGTGTGTCCTCTTGTGCATGGGTGTGTTGCCCTGTATGGTTGTTATTCTCCTGGCAGCTTTGCCTTGTGTGAGAAGTGATTTTGTGGGCTAGGTGATTCTCTCTAAGGCGCATGCTTTAGTGATGGGTATCCTTGCAGGTCTGTGAGTGGTGTCCATGAATTGCTGTTACATGCAGGGCTTGGTATTGGGATGAGTGGGTTGTGATGGTGGGGTATGTGGGAGGTGGTGAAGTGATGGGTGTGAGGCTAGGTGTGGGGGTTTGTGATGGCATGCAGTTGGGGGGGGTGATAGGAATAGAAATTTGACTTACCAGAGTCCAGTCCTCCTCCTACTCCTGCCAGGCCCTCAGGATGCATGATCACCAAGACTTGCTTCTCCCATGTTGTTAGTTGTGGGGGAGAAGGTGGGGGTTCACTGCCAGTCCTCTGTACAGCTATTTGGTGTCTTGCTTCAGTGGAACGTACCTTCCCCCGTAGGTCATTCCACCTCCTCCTGATGTCATCCCTTGTTCAGGGGTGCTGTCCCACGGCGTTGACCCTGTCCACGATTCTCCGCCGTAGCTTTCTCTTCCTTGCAATGGACATCTGCTGCAACTGTGATCCGAATAGCTGTGGCTCTTCCTGGATGATTTCCTCCATCATGAACCTTAGCTCCTTCTCAGAGAACCTTGGGTGTCGTTGAGGCGCCATGGGTGTAGTGTGAGTTGTGTGGATGAGGGTGTGTGGGTGCTGTGTTGGGGTGTGTGATGTGGGGTGCGTGGATGGTGTATAGGTGATGGTGGTGTGTGTCTGTGGTCTTGTCTGTGGCCTTGCTATCTCTCTTGTGGCACTTGTTTGTAATGGTAAAGGGTTGTGGGTAACGTGGGTGTGTGTTTTATAGTGGTGTGTGTATGTGGGTGTGGAGTGTGTAGTTTGAATTGTCCAATATGGTGATGTTTTGTTGGTGTGTGTATATTTTGTGCACAGGGGTATGTACCGCCAAAGGTTTAGCGCCATTGAATGTCCACTGCGTGATTCGTGGGTCATAATACTGTGGGCATAGTTCTGTTGGCGTAACGGTGTGGGTTTTGGTACCGCCAGTTTACCACTGACCTTTGGTCTGGCGGACTTGTGTGTGTGGCTGTATTGTGACGGATTGCTATGTGTGGGTCATAATTTGGGTGGAGGTAATCCGCTAAAACGGTGGTGTTTTGGCAGCAGTCAGCATGGGGGTAAGTAGGATTTACCGCCAAGGTCATAATGAAGGCCTTTGTGTTTGCTGATTCCACTTTTACAATTGTGTCAACACATGAATAACTCTCCAAATTATGATTTTTCTAATTGGCTAACATTTTTCACAACTTTTTAAAAGTCATTGTTAGGGCCCTGGCTAGGTCCCTACAACTTTAGAAAAAGTTTAAAAGTCTTTGCTTTAGTTGGTAATCCAAAAACAGGGTTCTAAATTCCAAAAAGGTCCAGACACCAGGAGCTCAAACTGGAATCTTATGAGGCATATAGCTATGAACAATTAAAGAACTCTGTAGACATTACAAAATTCATACTGGAAAAATCCCCAATACAGAGAGACTTAGGTTTCCGGTGGCCCATTAAGAAAAAGATCATCCCCCAGCTGATGATGATGACTCTGAGGTGGATGAAGATGCTGTGGCAAATTGAGATGAGGGTGGCTCCTCTTCTTACACAAGCTCTATAGCACCCACAGACCTGGAAATTGCCAGGCTGGCCAAAAGACTGGCTTTAAAAAGTCAGCTTTTGGAGATAGAACAAAAGAGAAAAGATTTGGGCTTGGCCCCCATCTCTGGTGGCCGCATACAGGTGTTGAAAGAAAAGGCTTTCAACATTAAAGTCCCAGAAGGAGTTGTCCCTCCCTTCACTGAAGGGGATAATCTAGTGAAATGGTTTTCTGCCTTTGAAAGAGCCAGTATTGGGTGGGAAATTGAAAAGAAACACTGGGGCACACTGATGTGGGAGTTATTCTCAGGAAAGTGGAGGTATAGGCTCCTGACACTGAATGAGGCAGATTCTTAATCCTATGACCTCATGAAGGGTACTCTAAGTTAGGCCTTTGAATTTACAACTGAAGAGTACAGGATAAAGTTCAGGAAGGCTTGAAAATCCCAGAGCCAAACCTGGGTTGACTTTGTGGACTATTCAGTGAAAATGCTGGGTGGTTGGTAAGCTGGGAACAAGGTACAAGATTATGATGGGCTGTATAATTTATTTATGAAAGAGCATCTGTTTAGTAATCGTTCCAATGATAGACTACATCAACATCTGGTAGACCTGGGTCCACTTTCCCCTCAAGAGCTGGGGAGGAAGGCAGACCATTGGGTCAAAACAAGGGTTACCAAAACTGCCACTGGTGGGGAAAACCAGAAGAAAGAGGCCAAAAAGCCCTCCCCCCCGGGGAAAGATGGGAGCCAGGGAAAAAACAGCAAAGAGTCTTCTCAAGGTCCCCAACAATCTTCACAGGAGGGTAGGCCCAGAGACTACTCACAGACCAAGGAAGGGTACAAAGGGAAACACTTTGACTCCAACAATGCTTGGTGCTCAGACTGTAAGACAAAAGGGCACTGAACTGGAGACTCTGGTTGTAAAAACAAAAAGAATGCTTCTAGTCAACCTGCAATAAATGCATTTGCCAATATCCAGATGGGTTCAGAGGTGTGGCCTGACCATGTCATTGTCCCCACAGAGGCAACCTTAGTCACTGAGGGTGGGGTGGAATTATCCTGTGCTGCTTGGCCAATTAATATGTCCAAATACAGGCAGTACCCTGTGAGTAATGGAGAGAAAATAGAAGCTTTGAGGGATACAGGGGCTAGCATCAGTATGGTGTCTCAGCACCTGGTCCCCACAACTCAGTTCCTAGTAGGGAGGTTGTATCCTGTCACCAATGCTGACAATGAGACCAAGTTCCACCCCATGGCTATGGTAAAATTTGAATGGGGAGGATTAGCAGGGTATAAAGAAGTGGTTGTGTCCTCATCCATCCCTGTAGATTGCCTACTTGGTAATGATCTGGAGCATTCCCCCGGGCTGAGGTAGAGCTAAAGACCTATTTAGCAATGCTTGGAATCCTTGAGTGGGCTTGTGTCAAGACTAGGGCCCAGAGCAAACTTCAGAGAGAAAAGGGAAAGCTGGATCCTGAAATGTTGGACTTGCCTCCCAAGAGAAAAGGCAAGAAGGCTGTGGAACCAGCTTCACAACAGATCCCAAGACAGGACCACTCTCCTCAGGAGGAGACAGAGTCACCCACCTTAGAGGGAACTGAGCCTGAGGATCTTGGGCCTTACCACACAGAACTCTTGGGCCCAGGGGGACCCTCTCTGGAAGATCTGTGCCAGGGACAAAGAGTGTCCTACTCTTGAAGGCCTGAGACAGCAAGCTGCTCAGGAGGAGCTAGGAAATGTCAGTGGTACCCACAGGGTCTACTGGGAGGAGGGGCTCCTGTACACTGAGGCCAGAGACCTCAAGCCTGGTACAACTAGGTATCACGGGCTACTAGTCGTTTGTGTCTTTGGCCCACTGGAACTGCAGAAAGGTCTTGAATCTTGCAGGTTCTGCCTTGACCTAGGTAAGGGCGGCCCTTTCTGATAGCCACCGTACTGCCGACGGAGGAACGCCAAAAAGCAGTCTGTGCCCTCCAAAAGGAGTTCCAGAGGAAAAAAACCCAAAGGGAAAAGCCTCTAAAGCAGGAACTCCCTGGAACAAAAAGAAACAAAAAGGTAAGTCTTCCAACAGGAAAATAATACTGGAAGAAGCTGGAACAGATGAGGAATAAATAATTGGAGAAAAAGTAGCAGGAGCGAAGATCATCACCAAAGGAAGTGTTGCAGCGCAAGGAGAACAAGATTCACTCACCTTATATACCAAAGAACAGGAAATGACCAACAGGAAGTAGAAAGTCACCATATTGGATTGGGAAAGAAACATAGAAACATATAGAGAAAAGACACCATGTTGAAAAAAGGTTCCTAAAGCATGCTGGGAAAAAGAAAGAGCATGGCTGCTGAATGTACACATAAAAACACGAGGAAAAGAAGAAAAGAAGAGAAAAGAAGAAAAAAAGGACATGCTCACCAGGTAAGTGAGGGGTGTGGGGGAAGATGTCCATGTGAATAGTGAGGGTGCACCGCGCCCAAGACTCGCCGAGGCCCCATGCCCAATTTGGGGCCTCGAGCAAGAAAATAGACCACAGCAGGGGTGCGGCACAGCTAGGAACCGCGGCCGCACCCTGAGCCGAATGCTCGGCTCGCCCCGCAGTCCGCCGTGGCCCGACATCAGGAGGGTGGTAGTGCCCCAGAAGTTCAGAGACTTCCTTCTTCCTTTAGCCCATGACATCCCCCTAGAAGGGCATCTGGGTCAGAACAAAACATGGAGTAGGTTGGTTAACCACTTCTATTGGCCAGGTATGTCCCAAAAAGTGAAGGACTTTTTCCAGTCCTGTCCCACCTGCCAAGCCAGTGGCAAAGCAGGTGGGCACTTAAAGATACCTTTAATTCCACTGCCTTTGGTTGGAGTTCCCTTTGAGAGGGTTGGGGTTGACATTGTTGGCCCCCTTGACCCTCCCACAGGATCAGGACATAGATACATCCTAGTGGTAGTGGATCATGCCACTAGGTATCCTGAGGCCATTCCCCTTAGGACCATCATTGCACCTGCAGTGGCCAAAGCCCTCCTGGGTGTCTTTACCAAGGTGGGGTTCCCTAAGGAGGTAGTATCAGACAGGGGGGCAAATTTCATGTTTGCATACTTAAAACATATGTCGCAGGAATGTGGAGTGACATAACTTCACTACCCCATACCATCCACAGACCAATGGGCTGGTAGAAAGGTTCAACCAGACCCTAAAAGGCATGATTGCAGGACTCACTGAAAAACTCAGAAGGAGATGGGATGTCCTACTTCCTTGCCTGCTGTTTGCCTACAGGGAAGTGCCACAAACGGGAGTAGGTTATTCACCCTTTGAACTTTTGTTTGGGCATCCTGTTTGGGGACCACTGAGTCTTGTAAGGGAAGGCTGGGAGAGACCTCTCAAAGAGCCCAAACAGGACATTGTGGACTATGTGCTTGGCCTACGTTCCAGAATGGCCAACCAAGAGGTTCAAAAGCCTTGGTACGACCAAAAAGCTGCTATGGTGGAGTTCCAACCAGGGCAGAAAGTGTAGGTGTGGGAGCCGGTTGCTCCAAGGGCCCTCCAGGACAAATGGTCTGGGTCCTATCCTATTCTTGAAAGAAAAGGGAATGCCACTTGTCTAGTGGACCTGGGCATTTGCAAAAACCCCAAAAGGATCATTCATGTCAACTGCCTAAAACCCTACTTTGACAGAGCTGGTCTGACCATGCTCATGGTCACAGATGAGGGACAGGAGGATGAGAGTGAACCTTTACCTGATCTCCTCTCCAGCAATCCCCAAGATGGTTCTGTTAATGGAGTGATCTTGTCAGTCACCCTCCTAGGACAACAGCAGACTGATTGCAGGAAAGTGCTAAACCAGTATGCTGGGCTCTTTTCTCTGACCCCTGGGAAGACAAACTAGTGTACCAATGATGTGGACACTGGTGACAGCCTGCCTGTCAAGAACAACATTTACAGACAGGCTGACCATGTGAGAGAAAACATAGAAGCTGAAGTCACGAAAATGCTGAATTTGGGAGACATTGAACCCTGGGACGGCCCCTAACCTCACTCCAAGTGCGACAAGAAAGAAATGAGGTTTTGTTTGGACTACATGGGCCACAACTCAGTAACCAAAACTGATGCACACCCAATTCCAAGAGCTGATGAGCTCATAGACAGACTAGGCGCAGCCAAATACCTGAGTACTTTTGATTTAACATCCAGGTACTGACAGATTGGGCTGACCCCAGGAGCAAAAGAGAGTTCAGCATTCTCTACTCCTAGTGGGCATTATCAGTTTTATCAGCATTATTGTGCCCCCCTGATTGCTGTCTCCCCGATCGTGTATTGTGCCAGTATTGTATTTCTTATTGTGTGGTTTTTCTTATTGTGACTGCCTTTAGTTTTGCTCGTTTTCTGTGTTTTTGCCCCTTGTGCGCTCCCCGATCCCTGCCGCTGCCTCCCTGCGGCCCCGCCCCCCTCGCGCCCCCATTTGCCGCTCCCTCCCGCCTCCCAGCTGCTCCTCCCTCCCCCCTCCCTTCTTAATGGCTGGTGCTGCGCGTCGCGAGTGAGCGAACTCTGACCTGTTTTAGGTCCTGAGCTCGCCCCCCACGACCGCAGCACCAACCTGCTGCCTCCTGCCTCTGTCCCACGACCACGCTGCCGTTTGCGTGTTCGAGGCCCTCCTCCACCCGCAGGCATCCTCCTGCACCTCATCCCTGGTGGCTAGTGGGCTCACTTGACCCGTGTGCCGCTTCCGCCGTCCCGTAAGTTGTTTTTAGTTTTTTCTGCGCCTCGCCGCCGGCGCTTCTGCCCCCATTGTGCCCCCCTGATTGCTGTCTCCCCGATCGTGTATTGTGCCAGTATTGTATTTCTTATTGTGTGGTTTTTCTTATTGTGACTGCCTTTAGTTTTGCTCGTTTTCTGTGTTTTTGCCCCTTGTGCGCTCCCCGATCCCTGCCGCTGCCTCCCTGCAGCCCGCCCCCCTCGCGCCCCCATTTGCCGCTCCCTCCCGCCTCCCGCCTCCCGCCTCCCAGCTGCTCCTCCCTCCCCCCTCCCTTCTTAATGGCTGGCGCTGCGCGTCCGCGCCGCTGGCGCGCCGGAGGCGCACCAGAGGCAAGCCCGTCTGCGCCCGTCTGCGCCCGTCCGTGCCTGGACCGCGCCCAGCGCCACCCCCCCTGGTCCTAGCGCCCCCCGCGTCTGCTACTCAGCCAACGAACTCCGCGCTTTCAACACCGGCTCCTCCACGGAGTGCTTCCTGGCGTCCCCGAAGCACACTAAAGGACCTTTTTCCTGCCGCTCCTGTAACTTCTCCTGCATCAGAACGACAAAACCAACAATAGAATCACTCAACCCAACCACCTGAACTGCATCCTCATCAACACCCGCTCCGCACGAAAACACGCCATCGAGCTCTGGGATTTGCTCGACTCCACTGCACCCGACGTGGCCTTCCTGACCGAAACCTGGTGGAACGACTCCTCGGCTCCGGACATCGCCATCGCCATACCGGACGGTTACAAAATCACCAGAAGAGACCGAACCAACGGAATCGGCGGCGGAATAGCCATCGCTCACAAAGCTTCCCTCAAAATCCACACCCACACTGACGACACCCTCAAGACAGCCGAACACCTCCACTTCCAGATCCACACAGACCCCAACACGACCCTCAGAGGAACCCTCATATACCGCCCTCCAGGACCAAGAGCCCCCTTCAGCGACACCATCGCCGACCTCGCAAGCACCCACGCCCTCGCTTCCCCGGATTACATCCTCCTGGGAGACCTAAACTACCATATGGAAAATATCAACGACGTCAACACCGCAGCACTGACCTCCAACCTCCTCAACCTCGGACTCCGCCAGCTGGTCAACACTCCCACCCACATCGCTGGACACACCCTCGACCCCCTCTTCACCTCAAGCAACCACATCTCTTTCAGCCACACCTCCGAACTCTACTGGACCGACCATCACTGCGTCCATTTCTCCTATAAGAAAATTACCGAGAAGCACCACATCCATCTACCCCCCTACCGCCGCTGGGGCAAAGTCACCCAAGACCAACTGACCAGCACCCTCGTTAAAAACCCTCCACCCGACGCGACCGACCCGAGCACAGCCGCCATCAACCTCCATCAATGGATCCTCGACTGCACCAACACCTTAGCCCCACTCAAGAAGCCCAACGCCAACCAAAGAAAGAAAAAACCAGCCTGGTTCACAGACGAACTAACCACCTCCAAAAGCCGTTGTCAGAAGCTCAAAAAGAAATGGATCCTAGAACGCACGCCCAACAACCTCGCCTCCCTCAAAGACGCAAACCGTGAACACCACCAACAGATCCGCGTCGCCAAGCGCGCCCACTTCACCGAACGCATCAACAACAACGCCCACGACTGCAAAGAACTCTTCGGCATCGTGAAAGAACTCTCAAATCCAAAAGCCAACGCCAACGACATCCCGCCCTCCCAGAAACTCTTCGACGACCTCTCCACCTTCTTCCACCAGAAAATCGCTACCATCCACAACAGCTTCAACACCGGCCCACCGCCAGATCCCCCCCCCGACGTCTCCAACCGCGACTGCCGCCTCACCGCCTGGACCCACGTGGACGACGCAGAAACCATGGCAACCATGAACACCATCCACTCAGGCTCCCCCACGGACCCATGCCCTCATCATGTTTTCAACACAGCCAACGCCACCATCGCCCCCAAACTCCGCAAGATCATCAACCTCTCCTTCACTTCCGCCACCTTCCCGGACAGCTGGAAACACGCTGAAATCCAACCCCTCCTCAAGAAACCCAAGGCCGACCCCAACGATCTCAAAAACTTCCGCCCGATCTCTCTCCTCCCTTTTCCAGCAAAAGTCATCGAGAAGATCGTCAACACACAACTCACCCACTTCCTCGAAGACAACTCCATCCTGGACCCCTCACAATCCGGATTCAGACGAAACCACAGCACGGAGACTGCTCTCCTCGCCGCCACAGATGACATCAGACATCAAATGGACAACGGCGAAACCTCGGCCCTCATCCTTCTCGACCTATCAGCCGCTTTTGACACAGTCTGCCACCGCACCCTACTGACCCGCCTCCAGGAAGCCGGCATCCAAGACAAAGCCCTCCACTGGATCTCATCCTTTCTCTCCGACAGAACTCAGAGAGTCCGACTCTCCCCCTTTCGCTCCAAAGCCACCAACCTCATCTGCGTCGTCCCCCAAGGATCCTCCCTCAGCCCTACTTTGTTCAACGTCTACATGGCCCCCCTCGAAAAACTGGCCCGCCAGCATCACCTCAGCATCATCTCCTACGCCGACGACACCCAGCTCGTCCTCTCCCTGACCAAAGACCCTCTCACCGCCAAAACAAACCTCCACGAAGGACTAAAATCCATCGCCGAATGGATGAACAACAGTCGCCTGAAACTCAACTCCGACAAGACGGAAATCCTCATCCTCGGGCGCTCTCCTTCGGCCTGGAACGACTCATGGTGGCCCGCCGACCTCGGACCCCCACCCACCCCTGCCAGCCACGCAAGAAACCTCGGCTTCATCCTGGACTCTGCACTCACCATGTCCAAACAGGTCAGCACCGTCTCCTCCTCCTGTTTCAACACCCTCCGCATGCTCCGCAGAATCTTCAAGTGGATTCCAACAGAGACCAGAAAGATGGTGACCCAAGCCCTCGTCAGCAGCAGACTTGACTACGGCAACGCACTCTACACAGGCATCCCAACCAAAGACATCAAACGACTCCAGCGTATCCAAAATGCCTCCGCCCGACTGATCCTCGACATACCCCGCCGATGTCACATCTCCCCTCAGCTGAGGGAACTCCACTGGCTCCCGGTGGAGAAGAGGATCACCTTTAAACTCCTCACCCACGCTCACAAGGCACTTCACAACGCCGGACCCTCCTACCTCAACTCCAGACTCAATTTCTACGCTCCCACACGTCAACTTCGATCCGCCAACCTCGCCCTCGCCGTCGTCCCCCGAATCCAGCGCAAGACCTGCGGCGGAAGATCCTTCTCCTTCCTCGCCGCCAAGTCCTGGAACTCTCTCCCCACATCTCTACGCCAGACCCAGGACCTCCTCACCTTCAGGAGACTCCTCAAAACCTGGCTCTTCGACCGCTAACTGCAGCACACCTCCACCCCCCCCTTCCCCCCAGCGCCTCGAAACCCTGACGGGTACATAGCGCGCTTTATAAATATCGTGATTGATTGATTGATTGATCAGTTCATTGTTATTCCCTTTGGACTCAAGAATGCACCAGCCACCTTCCAGAGGTTGGTGAACCAAGTCCTTACTGGGCTAGAAACCTTTAGTGCAGCTTACTTAGAATATATAGCTGTCTATAGTTCCACCTGGCAGGATCATCTGATCCACCTGGGAAAGGTCCTTGAGGCCCTGCAAAAGGCAGGTCTCACTATCAAGGCCAGTAAGTGCCAGATAGGGCAGGGAAAAGTTGTGTACCTGGGCCACCTAATTGGTGGAGGCCAGGTACAACCTCTACAACCCAAGATTCAGACTATTCTGGCTTGGGAGGCTCCTACAACCCAGCCCCAAGTCAGGGAATACCTTGGCTTGACTGGATACTACAGGAGGTTTGTGACGGATTATGGCACCATAGTTGCCCCCTCACAGAACTTACCTCCAAGAAGATGCCCAAAAAGATCAACTGGACAGTGAGTTGTCAAGAGGCCTTTGACACTCTGAAGAAAGCCATGTGCTCTTCTCCAGTACTTCAAGCACCAGACTACTCATGGGAATTCACAGTCCAGACAGATGCTTCAGAGTTGGGGATAGGAGCAGTCCTCTCCCAAAGGAATGATGATGGACATGACCAGCCAGTTGCTTTTATTAGCAAGAAGCTAATCCCTAGGGAACAAAAATGGAGTGCCATGGAGAGGGATGCCTTTGCTGTGGTTTGGGCCCAGAAAAAGTTGAGGCCATACTTGTTTGGCTCTCACTTCACTGTTAGGACTGACCACATGCCTCTCAGGTGGCTCCAACAAATGAAAGGGGAAAATCCCAACTGCTTAGGTGGTCCATCTCCCTACACGGAATTGACTTTAAAGTGGAATACAGACCTGGGAATGCCCATGCCAATGCAGATGTCATCTCCAGGTTCTTCCACTTAGAAGATGAAGACTCACTAGGGAAAGGGTAGTCTCATCCTCTTTCATTTGGGGGGGGTAGTGTGAGAGGAGACCTCATTTTGCATGATTAGCCCCCACTTTTTGCCTGAGGTTGATATGTTCTAGAAGTTGGTAGTGCCCAAGGCCCCCTGTTAAACAGGTTCCCTGGGCTAGATCTCTTTCCCTAAAACTGTTGTGATGCTTGGCACAATTGGATATACTCTTAAATACCACTGTCAGTCCCTAGTAAATGGGTACCCCAGTACCCAAGGCAATAGATATTAAGAGTATGTCCCTGGGGCAGCCGCACTGATTGTGCCACCCTCAAGAGCCCTGCACCCAGATGCACGCAGCATTGCCATTTACAAGCTGAATGTACTGGGGCAACCCTAAAAGGATAAACTCGACATGGCAGACTCTCTGTGTACCCTGTTCACCATACACCCTAAACCCTAAAAGGATAAACTCGACATGGCAGACTCTCTGTGTACCCTGTCCACCATACACTGCATATGTTATGGGTAAGCCACCCCTCTAGCAGGCCTTTCAGCCCTAAGGCAGGGTGCACATACTATATGTGAGGGCATAGCTGTATGAGCAATATGCCCCCACTGTGTCCTTGCTAAACCTAGGACATAGTGAGTGAACAGGGCAGCCATTTTAATGTATGTACTGGGCACTGGTCAAACACGAGTTGTCTGAGCTACATAATGGCCACTCTGTACCCTGGGATGTTTGGTATCAAACAACTCAGAATATTAAATCTAAACTGATACCAGTATTGGATTTAACCTTAAATGTACCCAGGTGCCACCTTAGAGGTACCCCCTGCTAAAGCTAACCCTTACTGGCAGAGTTGCTGGCTGGTTACATCCAGCTGCCACTCCAGACAGCCCATACACACACCTGGAGGAGAGCCCTGGCACTCTTGTTTTTAACACAATGTCCTTCCTGGATGGAGGAGCTAACTCCCCCTTCCTCAGGAATGTGCAACACGCTCGCAGTGAGCTTCAAAGGGCTACTGCCCCTGAAACTCGAGCCTCCAGGCCTGCTGCTAGCAGCAGAGGGCTTCCCCCTTTGCAAACGTACACTTTTGGTGGGAGCAAAAGGCGGGAAACCAGACAAAGGGTAGGAGGAGTGGCCTCACTGAGCATGCACCCCCCCTAAGGGCCTGCATATGAAGTGGACCCTCTGATTCAGTTTTCTCCATCTTGGAATGGAGAGAAACAGCCAATGAGGTTTAGGGAAGTGACCATTCCCTCAGGAAGTGGTCACTATGGTGGGTGTAGCCACCCAAGGTTAAGTGCCCCTTTGGACACTACCAGGTTCCCCCTAAAACGCCCACTAAATTCAGTATTTAGTGGGCTTCCCTTGACCAAGATTTTAGATTTGAAAAATATTTGAAAAGGATTCCAAGAAGACAAGAAGACCAGCACAAGAAAAACCTCCAGGACGAGAACAGAGGAACTGCTGCACCAGAAGAGGTGCCAAGACCTGTGCTTGCTGTGCCAGAGTCCTGACAATCACGATAGTGGAGGAGATGAACACTGGACCGACCCCAAGAAACCCAGGGGACCTCCAGGCTTCAAGGATCACCCCAGATATCCCTCCTGAGTGGAGGCTCCACCCAGGAAACTGCAAAACACCAAGAAATGAGTGAAGGACACTTCACTGAATTGCCAATATCTCCACAACTGGAAGTCACAGCCAGACCCAGTGACACATAGATAACAGTTTGGAAGTGCCCCCCTAACTGTACCAAATCTGGTGGTGCTGCGATCCCTAGTGGCTGAGATAGAGCAATACCCTGGGTCCTGGTCAGCTGATGTTGGACCAGGAGAAAACCAGCTCCCCAGAGCTGACAATGGATTAGGAGGAAGCCCCAGTTGAGGGACTTCAGCAACACCATGGACCTCGGACCAGAGTGCCCCCTTTGTCCTGCAAGCACCCCCCAAAGAGACTTACCACCAGCTCCAGTGGACTCCGTTGCACACAGCATCCAAGACCTCCAAAACGTCCTGCACATGGCCGCCCTGGACCTTGCACCATGGGTCCTGCTGTGTGCCCGGGGTCCCCAACCCTTTGTGACCTCCAAAGCCAAAGGGGACCCCCGGGCACCACTTTGAATTTGCAAACCAGCTCCTTTTCCAAATGGCCCAACCAGTTGGCCTGTGCCTGTGCCAAAAACGTTGTCAATGCTGCTCCTGCCGGAACCGGGAGCTGCCCGAAGCTCTCCAGTTGGCATCCTGCAAAAGAAGAGACTGTCAACTCAACCGTACGATTTTTTATGTGACTGCCTATTGATTCCAATGGTGCGTAATTACGCACAGAAAGACTAACTTTGCTAAAACTTTAAAAAGTCATAACAAGAAAATAACTTAACCGATTCTAAAGATTTTGGTATCAAAAATTATATAAAAGTCTGAAGTATTATTTTTTATAAATTCTGGTCTTGGTTTATTTATTGAGTGTGTGTGTGGTGTATGATTGGATTTGTGAGTACAGCAAATACTTAGCACATCTCCTGCCTAACTGCTCGACTAGCTACCTTAAAGATTTGATCATTAGGTGGTCTGATCTTTACCCCTGAAAACGAACATATGGTTGTTCAGAGCTTCTGCATAGTGTACTTGATTTTGTGCACTAAATAGAGGGCCAGCCTCCAACAGTTGCCAATATGGCCTAAGGGTAAATAATCCCCAGAGGCAGGTTCTAGACCATGCCATGCCATGATCTCCCTAGTAGAAATATAGCTTCAGAGGGTGAGCTTGTTATCACTGAGGTTGGAAGCCATCACTTCCACCAGGTGAAAGTGAATGAGATCCCTGACACTGTTTTGAGGGACACTGGGACTAGACCAAGGGGGTCATTACAACATTGGTGGTAAAAGGCGCTTACCGCCGTGCAGAAGACCGCCAACACACTGCCGCGGCGGCGGGAGCCCGCCACAGCTATTATGACACACATCACGGAATCCGCCGAAATTCAGACACCCACAAAACACCGCCACACCAAAGGTCAGCGATAAACATGCGGAAACAAATCCTCCACCTCCACGCCAACAGAAACACGCCCATGCTATTACGACCCACGAATCCATGCGGCGGTCTTTCAACTGCGGTATTCCATTGGCGGTACACACCGCCCCGTTCAAAATACACACACAGCTCCAAAACACAGCCACATTGGACAATTCCAAATACACACACCTGATACACATACAAACAACACTCCCACACATCCAATACAATATAAAACACACACCCACATCACCCACAAACCCCTACGACCCAAAATTAGAGAGAACGCCATAGAGAGACAGCACAGAATAGAGAACCCCATCACACAGAGGCACACTACACCATCACCCACACAACATCCACGCACAAAACACCACATACCACTACACTCACCACACTCATCAACACATACACCACCCCACACCTCACCCACACCACCCCATGTCACGCCAAAGACACCCCCGCTTCTCTGAGGAGGAGCTCAAGGTCACGGTGGAGGAAATCATCCGGGTAGAGCCACAGCTATTTGGCTCACAGGTACAGCACACATCCATAGCCAGGAAGATGGAGCTTGGATGGATGGCAAAGAATAGTGGACAGGGTCAACGCTGTGGGACAGCACCCAAGAAATAGGGAGGACATCAGGAAGAGGTGGAACGACCTACGGGGGAAGGTGCATTCCACGGTATCCAGGCACCACATCGCGGTACAGCGGACTGGCGGCGGACCCCCACCTCCTCCCCCACAACTAACAACATGGGAGGAGCAAGTCTTGACCATCTTGCATCCTGAGGACCTCGCAGGAGTCGTTGGAGGAACGGACACTGGTAAGTCAAATCTTAACTATCATATCCCCCACCTTACCTGCATGCTATCACACACCCCCACCTCACACCCTCCCCTATCACCCTAACTCCTCACTAATGTACCCATAACACCAACCACCCATCCCAACCCCAAGACCTGAATGACACAACTAAGCATGGATACCCATCACTAAAACATGCCCACTGCACATACCCAGAACACCCACCAACCATCAGCACACAAACCCCCACACAGGAATGCCTGCACTGGGGTACACGCACACCCAACCATTGCACACCATGAAACACACACATGCAATAATCATGTACTTATACCCCCGCAAGAACCCGAAGGAACGTCACCACACCAGAGGGTCCAGACAACACCACTCCACCCCCAGAAGAGGCCCACAGTGACGACAGCAGCTCTGCCCTACTGGATCTTGATGACCAGCCCAGACCATCGTGGGCCACAGGACAGTCGATTCCCCTTACCCAGCCACAGCCCAACACCGAACTTCCACCCTCTGGTAACATCAGCACAGCACCCACCCAGCGGACCCAAACCTCCCTACCCAGGACAGGTCAATCAGCGGTGTATCCACCACTACAGGGCACCCAGGCTAACCCACCACCCCAACAACAACAGGGACCTGGGGGGCAGTGGTAGTGGGCACACGGTCCAGGGGACGGAGGCACTGGAACACAGGGGAACTGGGAGGGCTGCTGTGCGACAGAGGGAGGACAGGCCAAGGGAACCTACTCTCAACGAGGCCCTCTCCTCCATAATGGGAGCATACACCACTCCCAGGAGACGATGGCAACGGTCCTGGACAAGTTGCAGGAGACCCTGCGTCTGCAGGAGGAGCAGTATTTGGGGTTCAGGGAGGAGCTCAGGACCATCGCCTCCGCCCTGTGCACCATTGTAGGGGTGCTGATGGACATTCAAAAACTTTGAGGGACACCGTGGCACTCCAAGGGGCCCCTGACACTAGCCACGACAATGAAATGCCCACCACCTCCGCCGGCGCTAGTGGACAGGACGTCCCGCCACAGGACCACCACACCAGCACCCCACCCCCTGCAGACAGACAACCACCACGAAAGCGGTCGCTGACATCCAGGAACAGGACAGAGCAAGATGGCAAGACCCCCGTCAGGAAATAAGACTACCCTGATTGTCCCCCACTGTCCCACTTTGTTACCCTGTCCAGATTGGAACTGCCCCAGCTCCACTTCCAATGTCCAGATGTGCAATGTACCTGTGAGACTAATAGACTGGACTCTGCCATGGACATTCTTCCACCATAACCCATCCACATTTCACAACCCCCCTCCATTTTTATGCACTTAAATAAACACCCATGAAACACTAATAAAACTGGAGTCAGTCTATGATTTTGAACTTTGTATTGTCAATTACAGTGTCAAAAAGGGTTACCCATTGGAAGGCCAACATACCAATGTCACACATCACAAGCCTTTCAAGGGTGCAAGCTGTTGACACGTAGGTTACCACATTTGTGAAACTAAAATGGAAGGGGACAACTCAATTAACAAATAGTGAGTGAAATGTAGGTACAGGATAGAGGTAGACGTGTGAAAGTTAATGTAATGTTAAACCTGAAAATGTACTCACATGTGTCTCACTGGAAATATTGCTGGATGACTGACTCCCTGTTGTCGTTTTCTTTTTCCTCAGCTTCATCCTCATCACTGTCCACAGGCTCCACAGGCTCCACAGCTGCTACAACACCGTCATCTGGATCATCCTCCTGCAGAAAAGGCACCTGGCGTCGCAATGCCAAATTATGGAGCAGGCGATGATGATGTCACACACCTTCTTCGGAGAGTAGAATAGGGACCCACCTGTCATATGGAGGCACCTGAACCTGGCCTTCAGGAGGCCGAAGATGCGTTTGATCACCCTCCTAGTCCACCCATGGGCCTCATTGTACCGTTCCTCTGCCCTGGTCCTGGGATTCCTGACTGGGGTCAATATCCACGAAAGGTTGGGGTAACCAGAGTCCCCCAATAGCCATACACGGTGCCTCTGGAGTTGACCCATCATATCAGGGATGCTGCTATTCCGCAGGATGTAGGCGTCATGCACAGAGCCAGGGAACATAGCATTTACCTGCGAGATGTACTGGTCTGCCAAACAGACCATCTGGACATTCATCGAATGATAACTCTTCCTGTTCCTGTACACCTGTTCACTCCTGCGGGGGGGACCAGAGCTACATGGGTCCCATCAATAGCACCTATGACGTTGGGGATATGTCCAAGGGCATAGAAGTCACCTTTAACTGTAGGCAAATCTGCCACCTCAGGGAAAATGATGTATCTCCTAATGTGTTTCAGTAGGGCAGCCAACACTCTAGACAAAACGTTTGAAAACATAGGCTGGGACATCCCTGATGCCATGGCCACAGTAGTCTGAAATGACCCACTTGCAAGGAAATGGAGCACTGACAGCACCTGCATGTCAGGGGGGATTCCAGTCGGATTGCGGATTGATGACATCAGGTCTGGCTCCAAATGGGTACATAGTTCCTGGATTGTGGCACGGTCAAACCGGTAGGTCACAATTAAATGTCTCTCTTCCATTGTCAACAGGTCCACCAGCGGTCGGTACACCAGAGGATTCCGCCATCTTCTCATATGTCCCAGCTGACGGTGCCTAAGAAGGACAACAGTGAAGAACCAGTCACTATTCCTCCAGGTATGTACCCACAGTTACACACAAGACTACACCACTCACAAAACCCCTTCCTGTATGTGTGTTGATTATAGGCCTAGCTATGTGTGACGCAGTAGTAAATGAAGCCATGTGGGCCCCTGAAATGGCGGCTGCCTGACCTCTAAACTGGGACAATGGGATTGTGGGGTAACTGCGCTGGCGTTGGACACTGTCGCGGTAGGCGGTCGTAGAGCGCAGCGCAATGCTGCATTGGTTAACATTGGACCATATGGATCCCAGGAGCCAATGAACAGGTGCGCCGGTGGGGATGATGTGCACTGCCGCGGACGTCACCGTAGCGGACGTCACCGCCATTTTATATCTCTTCAATCAGTAGATACCTGACCTTCGACAGGAGAGGACCTACACTGCTAGTGCTGCTGTGACCTCGGTCTGGAAGCGACGATGGCTGCTGCGTCTGGGGAAAGGGCCCCTGCCTTCACTGCACAGGAGTTGGAGAAACTTGTGGATGGGGTCCTCCCCCAGTACATGCTACTCTACGGTCCTCCAGACCAACAGGTCAGTACACAGGGAGCACGTTGGATGGGCTATGCCTGGGTGGAGAGGGCTGGTTGGAAGAGAGAAGGGTGCAGAGTTCATAGAACAGAAATGCATGGGAATGAATGGGCCACATGGCCAGAGTAGGGACGGGGCCACTCACATTGACGGTGCAGTAGGTAATGACTGTTCCTCTTTCCTAGTGCATGTCATGTAGGTCAGCGCCCACCAGAAGAGGGACATTTGGCGTGCCATCGCCAAGGAAGTCCGGACCCTGGGGGCCCACCAGAGACGGGGCACCCACTGCCGGAAGAGATGGGAGGACATTCGCCGCTGCAGCAAGAAGACGGCGGAGGCTCAGCTGGGGATGGCCTCCGAACGTGGGAGGGGTGCCCGTCGCACCATGACCCCCCTGATGTTCCGGATCCTGGCGGTGGCCTACCCGGAGTTGGATGGGCGCTTAAGGACATCACAGCAGACACAAGGGGGTGAGTACAACCTCATTCTGTGGACTTTGCGTGCAGTGGAGGTGGCTGGGTGGGGGAGGTGGGCTGTGGGTGTCCCTAGGCCAGGGCGAGTTAGGTAGGCAAGGCCCCTCCGTAATGTAGGCCATGTGGCACTCAACCCCACCTCAGAACAGTGGCAAGTTGATGTATAGTTGCCCCTTTGCCATCCATGTGCGCAGATTTCTACCATTGCCATGTAGGCCATATCCCAGAAATTGCATGTGCAGAGGGCAGGAGCACGGCGTAGTGCATGGGGCTGCTGCGTCTGTCTTGTCCGCCAATGGTAGTGGTATGCCATGCACTAAAACTCTCTTTCTTCTGTCTCCCCCCCTTTTCCTGCTCTCCCTGTCCTTTTGTACATCAGCATCATCAGGCGGAGGTACAGTGGCACCGGAGCATGAGGGAGCTACATCCCACATGGCCATGGAGGGCCACACCACAGACTCTGAATGCACCAGTGGGACGGAGGGGGAGGGGAGCTTCACGTCGGCCACAGGATCACCAACCAGCGACACTGACTCATCCGCCGATGTGAGCTCCCCTGTGGTGGCGGCACCATCTGTGCGCCCCACTTCTACAGGTACAGCCGCCACCTCCCCTACCAGCACCGCCCTCCCAGCAGCCCCTCAGCGTTCGCCCCGTGCCCGCTCACCCAGGAGGGTGGGCATCACCTTCGCCCCAGGCACCTCAGGCCCTGCCCCAGTCACCCCTGCTGCCCTCAGTGAGGAGGCCATTGACCTCCTCAGGTTCACTCACTGTTGGGCAGTCTACCATTGTGAATGCCATCCAGGGTGTAGAAGGAGAGTTGCAACACGGTAATGCATTCCTGGAGGGCATTCATTCTGGTCAGGCTGTCCTTCAGCGAACCCTGCAATCTCTGGCCTCAGCACTGATGGCAGCCATTGTCCCTGTGTCCAGCCTCCCCCCTCCAACTTCCTCCACCCAGACCCCATCCCCTGTACCTCAGCCCATCCCAAGCACACCATCAGACCAGCATGCACACAAGTCAACAGCCAAAAGTAGCTCAGGCAAACATAGGCACCACACACACCACAGGCACTCACACAAGCATCACACCCATACAGACACAGCAACATCCACTGTCTCCACTGTGTCCCCATCCTCCTCTTCTCCCTCCTCCCGCCCAGTCTCGTCTACACACACACCTGCATGCACCACATCTACAGGCACTAGGACTCGCACCAGGACACCCAGCACCACAAGCCGCTCACCTGCACTCACCACCCCCACTGCCATTTACACGTCCCCTGTGTCCTTTCCCAGTGTGTCTGTGACGCCCCCTCCCAAAGTACCCAAACGCCGGCAATCACTCACCCAACATCCATCCACCTCACGACAGCCTCCAGGACCTGCACCTGCACCAAAAACACCTAAAGTGACACCTCCTACAACCACCTCCTCTTCCTCCACTCCCAGACCCCCTCCAACTACCCATCCCAGTGTCCGTCAGAAACTGTCCCTATGTCAAATTGACCTTTTTGCCCCCACCCCCCCTCCAATTCATCAGTCCTGTTGTAGCGCCTCAGCCAAAAAGCCTCCAGTACCAGTGGTGCGTGTTCCAGGTTTTTGGAGTGCACCGTCCACCAGGGCAGGCAGTAGGACCCGGAGCCAAGGCACTGGCAGCCCACCCCCTGTAAAGGCTCTGAAATTGGAGAGTGGACGACGGGACCGTGTCAAGACTCCTGGTGGGACTAAACTGAAATGGGATCGAAGGCGATTGGTGAGTCAGCTGTAACTCCAAAAAAGGTGGGGAAGGTCCAGGGGAAGTCTCCCCAGCCTGTTGTGAGTGTCACGGCGGAGAAGTGCGCCATCATTTCCAGCGGTCCAGATACAACCGCCAGCACCGTCGTTACTGGTCAGGAGACCACCGCCGGAGTCACAGCCCAGGAGGGCCCAAGTATCGTTACTGGTCAGGAGACCACCGCCGGAGTCACAGCCCAGGAGGGCCCAAGTATTGTTACTGGTCAGGAGACCACCGCCAGAGTCACAGCCCAGGAGGGGCCAGGATGCCACAGCCCCGCTGGCCAATGATGGAACGTCATGCCACACACCAATGTCCAGTATGGAGATCGTCATGCCACACACCAATGTCCAGTGTGGAGATCGTCATGGCACACACCAATGTCCAGTATGGAGATCGTCATGCCACTCACCAATGTCCAGTGTGGAGATCGTCATGCCACACACCAATGTCCAGTGTGGAGATCGTCATGCCACACACCAATGTCAGTATCAGACCGCCATGGCAAAGCACCGCTGAACAGTCCTGAACCGCCATGGCAAAGCACCGCTGAACAGTCCTGAACCGCCGTGGCAAAGCACCGCTGAACAGGGCAAAGACCGCCATGGCAAAGCACCGCTGAACAGTCCTGAACCGCCGTGGCAAAGCACCGCTGAACAGGGCAAAGACCGCCATGGCAAAGCACCGCTGAACAGTCCTGAATCGCCATGGCAAAGCACCGCTGAACAGGGCAAAGAACGCCATGTCAAAGCACCGCTGAACAGTCCTGAACCGCCATGGCAAAACACAGCTGAACAGGGCAAAGACCGCCATGGCAAAGCACCGCTGAACAGTCCTTAACCTCCATGGCAAAACACCGCTGAACAGGGCAAAGACCGCCATGGCAAAGCACCGCTGAACATAGCAAAGACCGTGTAGGAATGAATGTACCGCCACATCAGGCATCCTTATCCCATGTGCAGCTGGGACAGTGACAGGACAGGGACTTTCACGGGGAGACTCATCCAGTCTGGGCACCAGTCCCACCCAGTACCAGTAGAGAACTGCATCTACTTGAGAGACTGTGGCTTTGACCTCCCCAGGATGGCACAGTGGGCAAGCCACCCACTGTAGAGACTTGAGAGACTGTGGCTTTGCACTCCCCAGGATGGCAGAGTGGGCAAGCCACCCACTGTAGAGACTTGAGAGACTGTGGCTTTGCACTCCCCAGGATGGCACAGTGGGCAAGCCACCCACTGTAGTGACTTGAGAGACTGTGGCTTTGCACTCCCCAGGATACATCAATGGGCATGGAGCCCTGTCGTGGATCTGGCTTCACATTCATCTGGCTGAGGTGCCCTCCCTTCCCTTCCCCCTGAGGTGCCTGTAGTGTTTCTATCTGATGCCCCGGCAGTGTTCTCTCCGATTTTGGTCAGGTATCTATTGTGGGCCTCGCCCATGCATTTTTGGACTGTTGTTGCACGGACATTGTTGTGTACATATCTGCACTACTTCTTGTATTGTATATATAATTGTGACAGATTTCGAGATATATCTCAGTATATTTTTGTATGACATGTATATTGGCACATTACAATGTTTGACCGCAATTCGCTTTGTCTTTGCATTCTTCTGGGGGGATTAGGGGTTGTTCATGTGATATTTTTGACTGCATTGGTGTGTATGTTGTGATATGCGCGGGTGGGGGTGGGGGTGTTTGGTGGGTGCCCCCCTAACTTTTGCCTCCCCACTCCCCCGTGTCGTAGGTGCAGTACTCACCGGTATCTTCGGCGCCTACGTCGCTGTTGGTCGTAGAGGAGCAGAAAGACAAGGGCAGGTAGTATTTGGAGTTCCGGCTCCATGGAGTCGTCGTTCCTCGTGGGATGTGTAGAAGGTGAGTGTTTTCCCATAGTAAAAGCTGTTTCCGCCGTGTTTTTATCCGCGGTGAATCTGCCCCGGAAAAGGTGGCGGATTGGTGTGTTCTGATATTATGGGCGGTACATTGTCTCCCGCCTGTCTGTTGGCGGTGACCGCCGCGCTGTTTGTCTGTACCGCCGTGGCGGGCGGTATGTTAAAGTGGCTGTCTTTGTTGGCGGTTTCCGCCAGGGTCATGATTCCCTTTTTTTAGTCCGCCGGCCTGTTTGCGGTCTTACCGCCGCTTTAACACCATCCGCAAGGGTTGTAATGACCACCCAAGATAGTGAAAAGGCTAGTTTCTCCAGAGCAAAACCTGCCAGGTGTTAGGGAAACTCAGACCCATAGGCAGGACTGTTTTCATCCTCTGAAACTGGTATCCTTGGAGTGGGGTGGCAGGTGACCGATAGGAGAGTCATAGTTAGTCCCCATATGTCTATAGACTACATTCTGGGGAATGCGGTGCCCGCATTGTCAGGACAGCTGGAAGGGATGACTGCCCAAGGTGTCCTGACAGTTCAGTTTTCTGGGGGTGCCACTCCCAAGGGGAGAGTATGGAAACTGAGATGGAGGGGCTGGGTAAAGGTACACTCACCATTGTCCCCTGCTCAGCCTCAGAGCACAGACCCAGGACTGAATAGCTAGTCACATGATACCGCCCCTGAAGTAGTGGGAAGAGGAGTGGAAGATGGGTGCATCACCTGGGGCTACTGCCCCCCACTTTGGGAAAGCGCAGAGAGCCCTGGATGGCCTGAGGCCTGGATCTTGACACTTACAGCTATCAGTGGAAGTCAAACGTTTACTTGGGTTGCACACAGAAGTCTGGTTTAAGGGGTAGAATACGCCACAACTTTTTGTTGTCCATGGTGGCACTATTGGCCTACTGGGATGCATATGTGAACAATTTAAGGTTAGGTGCATTGCTCTGGAAGACTGTTTGCCTGCTGTGCTAACCTTCTGCCCTCCTGCCTGGGTGAGAAGGACTTGATCTGCATCTGTTGAACCCAAGACCACCAGAATGACTCCAAGGGCCAGTTGGATGGTCTCCTAACATGAGCCTCAGCGGTAGACGGCTACAACAACCTCAACTCCAGTACCTGGACTCTGCCATCTGTAAGTCTACCCTGTCAAGTCCTAGACCCTTGGAAGTAAACTTAAGGGGATTTGCCAACCTCTGTAGATTTAGCGGAATGATGCATAATTTCTGCTGTGCAGAGCAACTCTGAGCATAACCAATGCCCCGCTGCCTGTTTGTGGGTCATTGCAAAGAACAATGTTGCATCGCAGCCTGGTTCTATTTATTTAATTTTTGCCATCTTAGTTGTGTTTAATTTATTAAAATTCCTTTGTTTTTCTAATTTTGTGTAGGATCCTTTTTCTGTGGTGTTTTTCACTGTATTACTGTTTGAAGTGTTGCACAAATACTTTACCCATTGCCTCTAAGTTAAGCGTGACTGATCTGTGCCAAGCTTCCAGAGGGATGAGCACAGATTAATTTGGGGTTTGCTTGTGTGGTTGCTGCCTGACTAGGATTCACACCACAGTCAACCAAGAGCCCAGTTTCTTACTTCTTCTTTCTGGTGATGCTGAGAAAGTGTTTGACCATGCTGATTGGTCTTACCTTATCCATGCAAGTGACCAGGCTTGGCATCCGTTAGAATTGTATCCAGATTGTCTGCAGGCTCTATAACGTCCCAATGGTGCAGACCACCTGCAATGGCCTACTTTCAGAACTGATTCCAGAGGGATGACTTGGTGCCGACTCCGAATGCTGGCGATATCATGAAACTGGTTGCAACATTTTTCATTTCCTCTGGTTCTGCCTTTCCATCCAACTCTTTTGGGCAGAGGTTGGACGAATGATGCACAAGAGCTATGGGTGTCCGCTTAGTCTTACAACAGCACTAGCTATTCTTTACATGATTCCCAAGAGATTCCAGACTTCACTAACCACAAAAAGAGAAGGATGGACTCAGTATTAACAGCAGCTAAATTATGCACCCTTTGCAGATGGCCTCCTCCACTGCACCTACTCTGGAGCATTGGCTTGTGGCTGTGGCTACAAATGCTGTCAATTATTAATTTACCTACAAGTAGAATGTTCAAGAGCATGTTTTTAGAGAAAAATGGGGACCTTTCCTTCAATAGGTTGCAATTATGGACCTTACCCCGGTCTACCATTACTTGGTGAGCATGACCAGAGAGTGCAACCTTGTACAGTAAACAACATTTGGCTTCTATCCTATGTATATCATTCTGCATGTTGCGCCTTTTGACCCACTCATTTTCCCAGAGTTACTCTTGGGACATTGTAGACTTCTATACAATATGTTGTCATTATTTCCAAATTTTGGAGTCTCTCTGTACCTCTTTTTGTCTTTTAATCCTCCCTGCACTGCTGTATTGCATTGTTAACTCTTTATTCCTAACTCTCAGTGTTTTACAGTTAAAGATCCTGTCAGGCATATTATTGTAGACTTGTGGTGTTGAACCACTCATTGTATTAGGAATCATTAAGTGTTCCTGGAGCCATTATTGATTGATGTATGATACACTTTTCAAAATGCTAAAGAAAAGATGTATATGTTAAAAAATGGAAGGGGCATGTGCGCCCCCCCGGACCATTTACTGGCCCATAGGGATCCCATCCCCATGGCTAAGTTAAGACGTATATGGATGGCGGTGTACAGCCCCTTGTAGATCCTCCTTGAAGCTGCAGGTTCTCCATCGCTCATGGTCACACATAAACAAGTGGGGAATGGGTCCTGCTGCCCCTCCCTGAATCTCCTTGAGGACCCTCGGACCACTTTCCCTGGGGACAATCAACTTTGTAAAGGGCGAAGGCCATAAGCCCCCCCTCCCTGAGCAATGCTATGGCCCAGGGGCCAGCTCTGCAACAGTATCCTGGGTAGCCCATCCTCAGTACACTGTCTTTTTCCTGCCTGTGTGTAGGAGCCTGGCCTGGTTTGTGCTTACACCTTACACCAGGTCCAGTTATCCCTTGTTAGTGAATGTAGTAGTGTCTAGCAGCTTAGGCTGATAGAGGTAGCTATAGCAGAGCAGCTTAGGCTGAATTAGGAGACATGCAAAGTTCATGCAATACCACTTGTAGTTACACAGTACGACAATACTCAGTGTTACAAAAAATAAACAAATTTATTTGGGTGACACAGTACCAAAAATACCTTAGAGGTAATACTCCTTCTGGAGGTAAGTATTATACACAATACATACACTAGACACCAAAATTAGACAAGTAAATAGTCATAGAACAATGTGCCCAGTAGGACATCCTATAGAATGCAATGGGAGAAAATAGGTCTAGGGGCAACACAAACCATATACTAAAAACGTGGAATGTGAATCACAAATTCCCCCTTAGACAAGTGTAGTGTGTGCATAATCCCTGGGAGCATAAGAATACAGTAAAGGTAAGTAAATTACCCCAGAGCACAGAAAACCAGGAGTAAAGTACTGCAAGTTTCCTTAGGACACACTGCACCTCGTTTTGGGGATTTTGCAGCAGCCAACCAAGTCTGCAAAGAACAACTGCTGGATTATTGGATCTGAAGACCTGCAAAGGAAGGGGACCAAGTCCAGAAGTCGAAAGACGTTCCAGGAAGGACAGGAGCCCCTGCCAACCCAGAAGAGGGTACAAAAGAGGAGTCCCCGGTTAGTTGAAGACTGCAGAAATGCACCACAGGAAGATGCCTGAGGGTTCCTGCATGATGCAAAAGGTGTCCCACGGTGTGAAGAGCGTTGCAGATGAGATTTTGTGTTGGAAGGCACCAACAATCCTTGGCTACAACAAAAGTGCATTTTTCATCAAAATGGCGCTGGATGGAGCCAGGATGGATCTGGGGGCCTCAACTTTGTGTCGGGAGGAAGAGGGGACTCTCAGCAATTTAGAGAGCCCTCAGGATGCCTGACATCACCCCCAGAAGCCACAAGATATGGGTTCAAATGAGGTGCAAAATGCAGTTGATGCAGCACAACAAAAGAAGGTCCCATGCTGCCGGAGAACAACTCAGCAAGTTGAGCATTGCAGGGTGGAGTGCTGAGGACCTGGGCCAGGCTGTGCACTAAGGAATTTTGCAAAGAGTGCACAGAGGCTTCAGGAGGCGAAGAAGACACAAAACAAAGGGGTACCGTCGTTCTTGGGGAAGGCAAGATCTTACCTCCTCCAAATTGCATCAGCAGGACCTCAGGACAGTCTATGTTGATGATGTACACCCTTTGTGTCCTTAGGAGCACGCTCGTCACTGTGAGAGGAGTACCAGGAAACGGGTTGTCACCTTGGAAGGTGCCTGCTTGGAGCAGGGGAGTGACTTCGTCACTCCACGGGAGATATCTTTGGTCCTTTGGTGCAGGATGAAGGTAGGGAGTCCCCAGAGCATCCACACTGTGGAAACTGTTGCAGTTGCTGACTTGGAGCTGAGGTTGCTGAAGAAAAGTGGCTCTTGTAGACACTTTGTTGCAGTTACAGCGTTTCTTGGAGCAGGCTGTGGTAGATCCGAAGTCAGAGTATGCTGAAGTTGTTGCAGAGGATTCCTGAAGGAAACTTGCAAGCAGAATCTGAAAAGAGCCCACATGAGAGACCCTAAATAGCCCTGAGAGGGGGCTTGGCTACCTTATCAGGTATGGACCTATCAGGAGGGGTCTCTGATGTCACCTGCTGGCACTTGCCACTCAGAGCCCTCTACAGTGCCCCCACACCTTGCTGTGAGGTGGCAGCAGCTGTAGCTGCAGTGCAAGCCTCAGAGAGCTGGTATGGCAGAACTGGGGGTCCATAGTGGAGCCCCCAGGATGTATGGAATTGGCACCCCAATACCAGATTTGGAATGGGGGGGACAATTCCATGATCTTAGACATGTTACATGGCCATATTCGGAGTTACCATTGTGAAGCTACATATAGGTATTGACCTATATGTAGTGCGCGCGTGTAATGGCGTCCCCGCACTCACAAAGTCCTGGGAAATGGCCCTGTCTATGTGGGGGCACCTTTGATAGTGCAAGGGTGCCCTCACACTTAGTAACTTTGCACCTAACCTTCAGCAAGTGAAGGCTAGACCTATAGGTGACTTATAAGTTACTTAAGTGCAGTGAAAATGGCTGTGAAATAGTGTGTGCACTATTTCACGCAGGCTGCAATGGCAGTCCTGTGTAAGGGTTGTCTGAGCTCCCTATGGGTGACAAAAGAAATGCTGCAGCCCATATGGATCTCCTGGAACCCCAATGCCCTGGGTACCTAGGTACCATATACTAGGGACTTATAAGGAGGGGTCCAATATGCCAATTGAAATTGGTAAATGAAGTCACTGGCCTACAGTGACAAATTTAAAAGCAGAGAGAGCATAAGCACTGAGGTTCTGGCTAGCAGAGCCTCAGTGACACAGGCACTACACAGGCATACACATTAGGCCACAAACCATGAGCACTGGGGTCCTGGCTAGCAGGGTCCCAGTGAAACAGGCAAAAACATACTGACATATAGGTTTTTATCTATGATGCTTAGCAGGACCCCAGTGACACAGTAAAAACACACTGACACACTCACAAACAGGCCAAAAGTGGGGTTAACCATGCTAGAAAGAGGCTATTTTCCTATACTGCGTGAGTGAGGGCAAGGAGGTCTTCTGTGCTCTCACCTGATTGGGGCAGAAAGCTGCTCTAGCCAGGTGTGAGCACAAAAACGTCTCTTTAACACTAGTAGAGAAACAATGAGGCTACCCAGAGAGGGGATCAAAAACCATGTCAGCCTCTAGTACTGCAACCCAATCACAATCTGATGTGGTACTCTGTATGAAGGCATCCCAACCTTTGGTGTGACATACTCCTATGAAGAGGCTAGCTCTTTTATTGCCACTATCCTACTCATGCTCATTGAAAATCCAATATCGTCCCACCCTGGTAAAATGATACTACCAGGGCAGACTGGACCTCAAGTTGGACTATCTTGAGGGAGGTCTTACAGATAAATTTATCTGGAAAATTTTCTCGGATTCAGCTACTAATGTTAAAAATCCGTTAAAGTAACCACAAAGTGTCCTTTATTGGGTGGTACTCTATGGATGTCTAAAAATATTAAAAGTATATTCAGGGGACGTTAATGAGTATCATGACCCTTGCATCTGTCTATAATCCTGACAATGTGTTTCTTCTTACCATACTTGGTTACTCCCTCCTAATGAAGTTTTTGTAAGGTACCTGAAGACATCAGTGGATCTTACATGTGAAAGGGGGCAGCAGTTGTATCACACAGAAGATTTGTGAATTGGCTCACCATTTGTGAGTAATATAATCCATGGCCTGAACACTGAGTTCAAGGTCGCTGACTCCTCAAAATGTGTGGGAGGTGAACCTCAGTGTCTCTTTGGGACGGCCTATGTGACCATGAGTGGGTCATCTGGTCGGGTTAGGAGAAGCATAAGGATGGAAGGATTTTCAATATTTCAGTGGTTTCCAATGGTCTCATTAGAGAGGCATTATATTTGTATGGCTATGAAAACATAAAAGAGCAATAAGTGAGGCTTCTGGGGTATAAAGACCTAAAACAAGACTAATCACAGTGTTATACCAGCTACGAAATATATTTTTTTTTACATCCAATGCAGGTTGAAGGATACAGTATAGCAAGGAAAATAGAAAAGGGTTGCAAGCAGGGAGATCTGGAATGAGAGAGTCATTGTGTGAAAACTGAGTTTACTGTATTTAATGATCATATATAATGCTGTAAAGAGTTAGAATATTACCAGCATCATCATCAATTAAACATGCATATCTACGATTAACTTCCCTACTTACAAACTCAGTTTGGTCATACATCTTTAACTAAACCATAAAAGACAAAAGAAAATCAATTACTATGAAGTGTCTTTCAGAAGACAAATTATAGTTCACTTAAATTGTCTCCGCGTTTCTTAAACTGTGCTTCAATCAAAAACTGCTTCATAAGATAGTCTTTAATCAGACTTCTAGTGTTCCTTACAGTGCCACGCAGATCTTGCTACTGCAGCTATGAAAGTGATTAAGCACTCAGTATAATGCTCACAAAAGCACTCTGCCTACAGAGACAATAAAAGTGATTCCACACATTTGGTACAATGTTCAAGAAAATGCTAAAGTCGTCTTCTTCACTATGTTCATAAAAGCTGTTTTTTGAATTTCAAATATTTAAATGGGTAGAGTTCTCCTTACTGTTGTCAGAGATCAAATCCATATGAATACGCACTGAACATAGGGTAAATGACACATCCTACCTGCTTGCTGAAGGAAAGGTCCAGCATAAAAGGAACAAGTGGTCAGCCTCAGCTCCTCTAGAACAAAGCTGGCTGTGGAGCAACCAAAACACCCTCGAGCTCCAGAAAAACTCTAACACATAAACACTCACTTCCAGCTTTCAGACTATGGAGCGAGTTGGTAAAGACATGGTCCATATTAATAGAATTGTAACCAAAATAGATGCTGAGATTACATGGTCTAATAAGACTTTGGGCCTCATTATGAGTTTGACGGATGGGAAAGCCTGTCCGTCAAACTCCCGACAGGGTGGCCGTGCCTTCGTGTCAACAACCCCGTCTGACCTATTAGGAGTTTTTCACTAGGTCAGCGGGCAGAAACCTCAGCTTCCGCCCGCTGGCCTAGCGCAAAACAGGCTACAGCATTGTCTCTGGGTCACAAGGCAGGCAGTGAACAATGCAATGGTTCTGGGCAGGGGGACCCCTCCACTGTCCATGCTAGGTGCATGGGCAGTCATGCCCCCCCCATGCCTTCCTTCACCTGTTCTCCACCATCCTTTTATGAAAAGGCTGGCAGATAATGAGGTCGTAATCCGCAGGGCAGTGCTGCATGCAGTGCTTTCCTGGAGGATTACGATCTCCGCCACCTCCATGCTGTCGGGATCATGGATCCTGCCGGTACTGGTGAAATCCTGTTAGCCTGACTGCCTGGGTCTTAAATGGCAGTCTGACGGCCACAGCAGCGACAGTCCTGATTGCCACCGCGAGGCTGCCAACCTCGTAAAGAGGTGATTTATCCCTATCATCCTACAAGACCGATTCAAGAAGCAATGTACCCCCTTCCACTTCTGACCAGCATAAACCCATACCCAGTGTGATGTTTAACATCTCACCAGACATATTTTCTCCCATACATTCAACCACAGTGCACATGTATTACCTACAGAAAGGGTCATGAGTGCAAGATGGGCAGCAACACCATGATGGATTGTCACAACATCAACTGCTTATTCTCTCTGTCCTCCTCGTCCCAATGGTCACTGAGCATGTTGTCTTTGTATACATTGATTTGCATTATATAACTACCGTGGTCCTTGAAAAGGCAATCCACCCCTGCTAACGAATAATAAAATATGTGTGACTTTTAAACAATTATTTTAATTTTGCTGGGTCCTTTGAGACCCTTGACATTTTGGGAAAATTATTTCAATATATTTTGATAGTGTGTCTAGTGGTTCTATGCTGAGTTGGTGGAAGGATACCCAAATAGAATGCACTCAGTGCCCACCGGAAAACAAAAAGCATTTGAATGATTGTGATAGGGTACGTGTGTGGCAAAATATATAGAGGAAGCAGCACACAGCAAAATGACGTAAACAAATTGGGAGTTGGAAGGCATGTACTGAGATATGTACTGAGTCTGCACTCACACAATAGGAGGCGTGGTCATGAAAGGGACATGGTCTGTGTCAACACTGGAGAAATGAGCACCCTCAGAATGGGAGACCGAGGGTATTTGCAACAACATGCGTTAGATGAGACATCCGTCGATTGAGAAGGGGACAGACATGTGGTGACATGCTGACAGTTCAAGTTGGTTAATAGAATAAGACAGCTTACCTATTTCTAAATATTTGCAAAGAGTCTGTAGCCTACTTGAGGCACGCACCGTTTCACGAGCCATTGCTTGATTACGAAGACATAGAGGATTCATTAAGCACTACAGCAGCTCATTACGAAATACACATACAAGCAGAGGAGGGTAACAGGACAATCACCTGCTTGAATTTGATGCTCGTACCTTAAGACTCTCGCAGAGTTAAATTCAGGGGAATCAAGAGGTCACATGTAGGAGCTAAACATCTCAGAGTAGAAGTGGTGACTAACATTACCCAAGTGAACGTGTAAGATGCAGATAATGTATCTGCAGCAATGTTGCCTCCAATTTGAGGCGACAATAGTGCACCAGACACAACATGCGCTGTAATAGGTTTGCACTGGCTAAATGTCCTGGTTGGTGTGCGTCAAGGAATGTGCATCAACATAATTTTATGATCATTCTGTGCTTAGTGGCTAAGCCAGAAAACACTCTCCAACACCCTCTTTGACTAGTAAAAGAAATAGTAAGGGCAGACAATGAAGTCCCTCCATCATGAAGCAATCTAGCCACGCATATGGTACATTCGAATGCAGAGTAATGTTCGTACATGCCTCTTGCCACCATGCTTAATTGACTCCATGGACCAAAACAGCTCCATATTTGGCACACGTGCGATCTTTGGCCCACAACAATTTGCATTGCAAAACCCACGTGTGAATTACTGTCCTGTACGTATTTTATGAGCAAGGCACGGTTATATAGCTGTGAATTGGAATAATTCTAAGTACTATAATAGTCAGTGCTTTTGGAAGCCGTAGCATAGCCACTGTATGATGGGCCTTAGTGCAAGGAATAACTCTTCCCCCTGGCTGTTGTCTTGTGTTATAAAATCCAGATATAAACCTGGGTCAGTGAGCCCTTCAGGCTTCTGGGCCCCAGTGCGACTACACCTACTTTACCAATGGAAACTACGCCCCTGTTTGGAAGAAAACCAAAAGAGTGGCAGAAAATTGACAGTTACTTTATAGTGCACGTGACGTGACAGCACGTGGTGGCATTAATACTCTATCTTTGTCATTTCTACTCGATCAAGAGAATACAAACACATCTTAGAGCCTTCTCGGTTGGTCAAAGGTATAACAGGATTTCGGTAACATAGCACACTGAATATATCTAGTCAATTACACTTTTTTCTGGAGGTAAGCATATCAATTAATAGAAAAGCTACATCTTAGCCACCAATATAAAATGTTTGCTGTAAATCGCTTTCTGTGTGGAATCGATCAATTGTCTCATTGAGTGATGAAATTGAGCCTGTTATTCAACCTTTTATTGTGCATTTTTTGTAATTAGTTTCATTGCATTTTAAAATATCAGAAAAAAGATTACTGCTAGATCACTTGTAACTTAAAAAAAAACAAGTATTACGCATACCTATCCCCTTAAGCAGAATCTCAATGCCTATCCCTCAAATCCCTCCCACAACTCAATGCAGATGCTCATTCCACAAGTACATTCAGCAATTACAGGTGGTTCAGCCACAATCTAGTTTTTGACAATATCCAATTTTCCCACAAGTGGGCCCACCGCTACAGGATTCTGTAGGATTCCCATGGATTCTGCTCACTCAATTGCCAAAAGGGTGTGTTTAGGGTCCAAGGGTATTGTATAGCCTATGACTGCACGCAAGGTTTCATTTATTGTAGATCGATAGCACACTATCTTGGGGCAGTCCTGTATCATCTGGCAAAATGTGGCCTGGGCCGCATGCCACTGTGGGAGGGAATAGTTCAGTTTACTTACCATATGCCATAGTCTGGTGGAATCATAAAAGTTCCTGTGGAAGGATTTAAATTGTATGGCCACCATCTTCGATTCATTTATGATCCTCCAGAGGACCCTCATCCAACTGTCATTTGAACTTCAAATGCATGAGAGTGTCTGGAGAGTTTAACACCAGGGATATGTATATATGACATATACTGCTCTTGGCTAGTGGCTTCATCACAATCCTAGGCTCACGATGATTGAACTTAGGGATTGCCAGCAAGAGGTGTTTTGACGGGTAGTGTGAATGATGAAGTTATAGGTTTTGGGGGAATAGGGAGTGATGCAATGTGTAGTCTTCTCTTAATTGAGCAAATGTTTTGATACTTCCCCCCTTTCCACACATTAACAGCATTTAGGATATTAATCATGTTACAGGTCCAAACTGGCCAGGTTCCAGACCTGAGGAAGCCAGGTACCCCGCCACAAGAAGGTGAGGGGGTCTCCTTTGTGATTTTTTTAAACCACTGAGGGTGCCTCAAGGATTTATGCCAGTAAACCAGGAGAGACCTTGTGGGCTCCAGGATACAACCGGAACCCTGGAACCATACACAGTCACTTCTAAGTTCTGTGACTGCAAGAGGTCTCTCTGCAGCCCATAGATAGGATTGTATATGTCTCCAAATATCCAATCATTGTGGTAACGCATCTTTAAAAAGACTTGCTTTTGTTACTCAACTGACTTGTCTGCTAAATTGAGACTTCTTGGGCTGTTTAACAACCCTCACTACATTCACTGCATTCTAAGAGTCTATGGCTCTCATTATAACCCTGGTGGTTGGAGATAAAGCGGCGGTAATACTGCAAATTGACTGGGGGAGAAAAAAATGGGATCACGACCATGGCAGAAACCGCCATCATAGACAGCCACTTTAACACTCCGACCACTATGGCGGTAGCAACAAGCACCACGGCGGTCACTGCCAACAGACAGGCGCAAGACAATGTACTGCCCACTGTATTATGAGAGGCCAGTCTGCCAGCTTTTCCGGGGCGGTACCAACACCATCAAAAGCACGGCGGAAACAGTACACTGAAGGGGAACCACTCACCTTTCGACACTCAACGAAGAATCAGGATGCCATGGATCCCGAATTGCAGGTCCTCCCCATGCTGGTGTATCTACTAATACACCAGGAATTTGAAAGAAGGCGGCAGCGATGACGACGGTGAGTATTGCACCTAGCACACAGGGGAGGGGGGAGAAAAAAGAGTGTGACACACACACCCCCACCCTCACACGCAACACCAAACACACTAACACATCCAACAACATTACAGATACACCCCGTAACCCCCTGGAAGAACGCAAGGACAAAAGGAATGGAGTCAAAGCTGTGATAATTTGAAAATGCATGTAAGGTGAACAATTAAAAACAACACTTTCTACAAATATGTACAATATGACAGAGGGCCGTACAATGTCCATTACAAATGTCCGTGGACCAGTGGCCCAAAAAAGCATGGGCAAAGCCCACACTTGACTCCTGCTTCAAAACGGAGAGAACACTGCAGGGGCATCAGGTCGAAAAAACACAGGCACCTCAGGGGGAAGGAGAGGGTGGGCACATCAGCCGGAAGATGGTACCACGCCACTGCTTCATGTGGGGGCAACATGCCCACAGCAATGTCCTGGGGAGTGCAAAGCCACAGTCTCTCAAGTCTCTCAAGTGGGTGGTTTGGTCACTGCTTGGTCCTGGGGAGTGCAAAGCCACAGTCTCTCAAGTCCCTCAATTGGGTGGTTTGCCCACTGCTTGGTCCTTGGGAGTGTAAAGCCACAGTCTCTCAAGTGGGTGGTTTGCCCACTGCTTGGTCCAGGGGAGTGCAAAGCCACAGTCGCTCAAGTCTCTCAAGTGGGTGGTTTGCCCACTGCTTGCGTCTAGGAATTGCAAGGCCACCGTCTCTCTAGTGGATGGCTTCACCACTGGTTCTGGTTTGTGCTTCATCCTGCCAAGGATTGGGTGAGTGGATGCAGTTCTCCACTGGTTCAGGATGGGGCCTTGTGCCCAGTGAGTTTCATGCCCAGTGCTTCATCCTGCCAAGGATTCGGTGAGTGGATGCATTTCTCCACTGGTTCTAGAGGGGCCCTTGTACCCAGTGTGGTTCATCCTGCCAAGGATTGGGTGAGTGGATGCATTTCTCCACTGGTTCTGGAGGGGGCCTTGTGCCCAGTGTGCTTCATCCTGCCAAGGATTGGGTGAGAGGATGCAGTTCTCCACTGGTTCAGGAGGGGGCCTTGTGCCCAGTGAGTTTCATGCCCAGTGTGCTTCATCCTGCCAAGGATTCGGTGAGTGGATGCATTTCTCCACTGGTTCTAGAGGGGCCCTTGTGCCCAGTGTGCTTCCTCCTGCCAAGGATTGGGTGAGTGGATGCATTTCTCCACTGGTTCTGGAGGGGGCCTTGTGCCCAGTGTGCTTCATCCTGCCAAGGATTGGGTGAGTGGATGCATTTCTCCAATGGTTCTGGAGGCGGCCTTGTGCCCAGTGAGCTTCATCCTGCCAAGTATTGGGTTAGGGGATGCAGTTCTCCACTGGTTCTGGAGGGAGCATGGTGCCCAGTGATGCTGCACCTGGGGTGTGGCAGTGCACATTCCCTCACCTGGGTGTCTGAAGCATGAGATGTGCAGGGAACAGGTAGCATGATACTACATGGAGGCAGAGCCACACTCCATCCTGCGGTGCCTTAGGCTGCAAACTGCTGGTGGTGCCAGTGCTGGTGGTGGTGCCTCAAGTGGTGCGTGCAGGGCCCAGGACATCTCCTGCAGCCACTGACAGCTGCCCACTGGAGATGCTGCTGATGTCTGATTTTGTGGCACCGGCTGGGCATGTGGCGGTGCAGGTGGCGGTGCCTGCGTCTGAGGCGGACATGCTGCCGGTGCTGCCCGTGGTGCAGGTGCTTGCAGTAGTGGAGGGAGACACCAATCCGTCTCCAGAAGCCTCGAACAGCTGCCCACTGGTGATGATGCTGGTGATTTTTGTTGTGGCAGCTGCGGTGCAGGGGGCGGTGAAGATGGCAGCGCAGGTGGTGTTGCAGGTGGTGGTTGTTGCGGCGGTGCTCACCGTGGTACAGGTTGCTGGCCTGTCCCGACAAATGGTGGTCTCCAATCCCTCACCTGGAGGCTCCGAGCCCTGAAGTGACTTGCCCTTGCCTTTGTGTCCCTTCCCCACCTTGGTAGACGCTGCTAGGACCTTGGCACTGTCCTCTTTTGTTTTGGATGAGGCCTTGCTGGGTGGGTCATGCACCTTGCCCTTGCTGCATGTTGTCCCCTTCTTAACCTTGGCAGGTGGCGGAATCTGGTGGTCTTTAGCATCTGTGGGTGGCACCTTGCCAGCCCTGATGGGTCCCCCCTTCGATCCTCTCAGACTTGTAGAGAACACAACGGATGCCGAATTGGTGGCTGAGGTGCTGGCCTGGGATCTAGACATCCTGGCCCTAGGGGAAGGACGGGGGTAGGTCAATGTTAGCCAAGAAAAGTTTTTTAGACACACTGGGACAGGAAATGGAGGGGGTGTGGGAGTTGAGGAAGAGGTAGTGGTTGTAGGAGGTGTACGTCTGCTGAGTTTGGGTGAAGGTGCATGGGCTGGAGGCTGTTATGAGGTGGATGTATGTTGAGTGGGTGTGTGCCTGCATTTGTGTACTTTGGGAGGAGGGCTAACAGACACACTGGGAGAGGACACAGAGGACGTGTGCATGGTTGTGGGGGTGGTGATTGCTCGTGAGGGGTGTGTTGTGATGGGTGTGCTGGTGATGGAGGCAGTGGCTGATGATGTAGTGCACACAGGTGTGAATGGAGACGAAGAAGAGGAGGGGAACACAGTGAGGAAGTGGATGTTGGTATGTGTGCATGGGCATGGTGCTTGTGTAAGTGCCTGTGTGATGATGTTTGGTGCTTCTGTTTTCCTGAGCCACTTTTGTGTGTTGATGTGTGTGCATGCTCGTCTGAAGGTGTGCTTTGAATAGGCTGAGGTAGAGGGGATTGGGGATGGGTAGTGGAAGTTGGTGGGGGGAGGCTGGACACAGGAACAATGGCTGCCATCAGTGCTGAGGCCAGAGCCTGAAATGCACTCTGTTGGGTCGCCACGCCAGAATGAATTTCCTCCAGGTATGCATTTGTTTGTTGCAAATGCCTCTCAACACCCTGGATGGCATTCAGAATAGTTGACTGCCCAATGGTCCTGGTAGGGATGGGTGGCGGCTGTACCTGTTGTTGGGGTGGGCACAGAGGTGTCACTGTCACTGGTATCCCCTCCTGTTCCCGTCGTGGAGCTACCCTCACCCTCCATCGCACTGGTGCCTTCACCATCAGTGGATTCGCCCTCATAGGCCATGTGGGATGCAGCTCCCTCCGTCGCCGGTGCCTCTGCTCCTCTGTCAGATGATACTAATGCACATAAGGACAGGGTGACAAAACAAGAAGGGGGATAGACAGAGGATACACATGGTCAATGCCAGAAACACCACTACCGTTGGCATACACAACACACACTGAGCTGCCCTATGCACTAGGCATTCCCAACCACTCTCTAAGATAGTCACCAGCCCATGGAGTGCAATGCCTAACACCGGCATCTGCACACCTGACACCAACAGGACCCTGCCCAGTAGTAGTTGGACACTTGTACCCCTGGGGTAGGGGTGCTACAGAGCCTACGAATAAGGGACCCACCCTGCCATGATCGCCCTGGCCTAGGGGTACCCACAGCCCACATCCCCCACCCAGCTAATTCCTGAAGCCCACAAAGTCAGGAATCAAAATCTGTACTCACCCCCTTGTGGCTGCTGTGATGCCCTCAAGCGCCCCTCCAACTCCGGATAGGCCACCGCCAGGATGCGGAACATCAGGGGGGTCATGGTGCAACAGGCACCTCTTCCACGTTGGGAGGCCAGCCCCAGCTGGACCTACGCTGTCTTCTTGGTCCAGTGGCGCAGGTCCTCCCATGTCTTGCAGCAGTGGGTGCTTCGCCTGTGATAGACCCCCAGGGTCTGCACTTCCTTGGCGATGGCACGCCAAATACCCTTTTTTTGGTGGGCACTGACCCAGAGGCTCCGGACCGTCATACTCATTGCCCACCAGTACCCACCCATGCCCTGACGCACATACACTGACCACCTCTCATGCAGCATTCAGGGCAGGACGCATTAGCACCCCCCAACATGTTCCTTACATCCACACCACTCCAAGCAGGCATTGCCCACACATCATGCTCACAGTGTACTCACCTGTTTGTCTGTAGGACCGTCGAGTAGCGTGTACTGGGGGAGGACCCAATCCACTAGTTTCTCCAACTCCTCCACAGTGAAGGCAGGGGCCCTCTCCCGAGACACTCTAGCCATTGTCGCTTCCAGACTCAGGTCACAGCATCACTTGCAGTGTAGGTCCTCTCCTGTTGATGGTCAGGTAGCAAGTTAGTAAATAGATAGAAAATGGCAGTGACGTCCACGGCGGTGCGTACCGTCACCACCGGCGTACATCCCCATTGGATCCTGGGACCCATAGTGCCCAATGATAACCAATGCGGAGTTGCACGGCGGTCATCGACCGCCTACCGTGACGCAGCACAATGCCAGCACAGTTACCTCATATCCCCTTGTCCCTCCTCACAGGTCAGGCAACTGCCATTTCAGGGGGGCACATGGTATGGCACCTAACTGCGTCACAGCACATATTGGCACATTTACTGACTCTCAAATTTAAACACTCCTTCTGTGACATTAATTCAAACACAGTTGTGCTATCTATGTGGTAAATGACCTTCTGCTCACTGTTCTCCTCCATAGGCTGGGGCAGATGATGAGATGGCGGCATCCTCCGGTGTACAGACCCTGGTGGACCTGTCGACAATGGAGGACAGACACATTATCATCACATACAGACTTCATTGTGGCACAATCCAAGAACTGTGTGCCCAATTGGAGCCAGACCTGATGTCAGCTATCCGCCAGCCCACAGGAATGCCCCCTCTGGTGCAGGTTCTGTGATTGCTCCATTTCCTGGCAGGTGGCTCTTTTCAAACAACAGTGGTCATGGCATCAGGGATGTCTCAGCCAATGTTCTCCAACGTGTTGACCAGAGTATACACTGCCCTGCTGAAACACATGTGCAGCTACATCGTCTTCTCCCAGGTGGAGGATTTGGCCACAGTGAAAGCTGATTCTATGCCCTGGGACATATCCCCAACATCATTGGTGCCATTGATGGTACATATGTGGCATTTGTGCCCCCGCAGAAATCAACCGGTGTACAGGAATAGAAAAAGCTATCATTCGATGAATGTGCAAATGGTATGTTTGGCGGCAAAAGCAAACAAACACAAATGATGGACAGAATGCTGAACAAATCAAACATTCACCCCCAGACACAGATCTTGGATTAATCCATCAATTATTTTGCTCACCATGCCACCCCAGTTTGGAACCAACCATATGCAAATCAGTTTTGACCTTGTTCCCCTTGCTCGAACTGTCAGTCCAAGTCCTCCCTGGACCGAAAACAAGTATCTTGGGACCTTTTTCAGGGTATCACCCTTCATCAGCAATGCTAGCTTGAGTCCAGTGGCACAGTGAGCCCGGGACCCACATCTGGGCATACCCGGTGCACTTATGGCGACAAAAGCAAACAAACACAAATGATGGACAGAATGCGGAACCAATCAAACATTCACCCCCTGTCACAGATCTGGGTTTAATCCATCAATTATTTTGCTCACCATGCCACCCCAGTTTTAGCCCAGCCATATGGAAATCAGTCCTGACCCTGTTTCCCATGGGAACAGTCCAGCCCAAACTGCCAGGCCAAGTCCTCCCTGGACCGGAAACAGGTATCATGGGACCGGTTTCAGGGTATCACCCTTCATCAGCCAGGCTAGCTTGAGTCCAGTGGCACAGTGAGCCCGGGACCCACGTCTGGGCATACCCGGAGCACTTATGGCGACAAAAGCAAACAAACACAAATGATTGACGGAATGCGGAACCAATCAAACATTCACCCCCAGTCACAGATCTGGGTTTAATCCATCAATTATTTTGCTCACCATGCCACCCCAGGCGGACCAGTACATCTCCCATCTGAATGCCAAATATCCTGGCTCAGTGCATGACGCCTATATCCTGAGGAATAGCAGCATCCCTTATGTGATGGGCCAACTCCAGAGACACTAGGTCTGGTTAATAGGTGAGACCAAGGTCCTCATACAGTATAAGTAGGTGTCTGGGCATGGGGTTGTCCATAATGGTTAGTGTGTGTCTAACAGTTGTCCCTCGATATGTGCAGGTGACTCTGGTTACCCAAACCTCTCATGGCTACTGACCCCAGTGTGGAATCCCAGGACAAGGGCAGAGGAACGTTACAATGAGGCACATGGGCGAACAAGGAGGATTATTGAGAGGACCTTCGGCCTCCTGAAAGCCAGGTTCCGGTGCCTCCATCTGACAGGTGGATCCTGTGGGAGGCTGGCCTGGCTTATAATGTGGGTACCTTGTGGTACTTAAACCTTGTGCCAGGTACAGTTATCCATTATTAGTATATTAGAGGTGTTCTAGCAGCCTAGGCTGAACTAGGGGACATGCAACGCTCCTACTATTCCACTTATATCATATAGCACTATATCATAAGAAAACACAATACTCAGAGTAACTAAAAATAAAGGTACTTTATTTTAGTGACAATATGCCAAAAATATCTCAGATGATATACTCCCTTAGGAGGTAAGTAATATACACAAAATATACACATACAACCAACATCAGGTAAGTGAACAGTTAGAAAAGTAGTGCAAACACTGCAGAACACAATAGAATTGAATAGGAGAAAATAGGCCTAGCTGCAACACAAACCATATACTCCAAAAGTGGAATGCGAACAACGAATGGAACCCAGGCCTAGTGTAGTGTTTAGGGGGTCGCTGGGAGTGTAAGAAAACACTAAGGGTGTCCAAGATACCCCAACCCAAGACCCTGAAAAGTAGGAGTAAAGTTACCCTACTTCTCCAGAAATGCAGTAAAGTCGAGATAGGGGATTCTGCAAGGACAACAACTGACTGCAAAGCACTGAAGACGGATTCCTGGACCTGAGGATCTGTAAAGGAAGGGGACCAAGTCCAAGAGTCATGCAAGTGTCCAGGGGGGCATGAGGCCACTAAATCCCGGATGAAGGTGCAAAAGGGCTGCCTCCAGGTGGAAGACACTGAAGATTCTGCAACAAGAGAAGGTGCCAGGAACTTCTCCTTTGCTCAGAAGATGTCTCAAGGCATGCTGGAGGAAGCAGAGTTGTTTCCATGCAGAAAGACTGCAAACAAGCCTTGCTACCTGCAAGAGTCGCAGTTTGAGCTTTTGGGTGCTGCCAGGGCCCAGGAAGGACCTGGAGGAGGAGACAGTGGGGGCACTCAGCAATACAAGAGCCCACGCCGAAGCAGGCAGCACCCACAGAAGCACCTGAACAGGCGTTCAGAAGATCTGAGCATGACGGTCGACTCAACACAACAAAAGAGGGTCCAACAAAGTCAGAGTCCAACTCAGCGAGTTGGGCAATGCAGGACAGAGTGCTGGAGACCTGGGCTAGGCTGTGCACAAAGGAAGTCTTGCAAAAGTGCACAGAAGCCCGAGCAGCTGCAGTTCACGCAGTACAAAGGATTACTGTCTGGCGTGGGAAGGCAAGCACTTACCTCCACCAAGTTTGGACAGAAGGGCCACTGGACTGTCGGGGACACTTGAATGCAGCTACTGTGTTCCAGGGACCATGCTGGCCAAGATGAGAGAGGACCCAGAGGACCAGTGATGCAGAAGTTTAGTGCCTTCGTTGGCAGGGGGAAGATTCGGTTGACCCATGGGAGATTTCTTCTTGGCTTCCAGTGCAGGGTGAAGGCAGATAGCCCTCAGAGCATGCACCACCAGGAAACAGTCGAGAAAGCCAGCAGGATGAGGTGCTACAATGTTGCTGGTAGTCTTCTTGCTACTGTGTTGTGGTTTTGCAGGTGTCCTGGATCAGTCAGCGGTCGATCCTTAGCAGAAGTCAAAGAGGAAAGTGCAGAGGCATTTGTTATCTGGTGAGATTTGGCTAAAGAGAAAGGTAATCAGGAGGGGTCTCTGACGTCACCTGCTGGCACTGGCCACTCAGAGCTGTCCATTGTGCCCTCACGCCTCTGCAGCCAAGATGGCAGAGGTCTGGGACACACTGGAGGAGCTCTGGGCACCTCCACTGGGAGGTGCTGGTCAGGGGAGTGGTCAATCCCCTTTCCTTTTTCCAGGTCGCGCCAGTGCAGGGCTGGGGGGATCCCTGAACCGGTGTAGACTGGCTTATGCAAGGAGGGCACAATCTGTGCTCTTCAAAGCATTTCCAGAGGCCAGGAGATGCTACTCCTCACAAGTCATTCACACCTATTTTCAAAGGAAGAGGATGTAACACCTGCGCTCTGAGGAAATCCTTTGTTCTGCCTTCCTGGGACTGGGCTGCCCAGGCCCAGGGGGGCAGAAACCTGTCTGATGGTTGGCAGCAGCGGTAGCTGCAGAGAAAACCCCCGGAAAGTTAGTTTGGCAGTACCCGGCCTCTAGGCAGGAGACCCGGGATGCATGGAATTGTACCCCCAATACCAGAATGGTATTGGGCTGACAATTCCATAATCCTAGACATATTACATGGTCATGTTCGGAGTTATCATGGTGACGTTACATATAGGTGTTGACCTATATGTAGTGCACACGTGTAATGGTGTCCCCGCACTCACAAAGTCCGTGGAAATTGCCCTGAACAATGTGGGGGCACCTTGGCTGGTGCCAGGGTGCCCTCACACTAAGTAACTTTGCACCTAACCTTCACTAACTGAAGGTTAGACATGTAGGTGACTTATAAGTTACTTAAGTGCAGTGTAAAATGGCTGTGAAATAACGTGGACGTTATTTCACTCAGGCTGCATTGGCAGTCCTGTGTAAGAATTGTCTGAGCTCCATATGGGTGGCAAAATAAATGCTGCACCCATAGGGATCTCCTGGAACCCCAATGCCCTGGGTACCTAGGTACCATATACTAGGGAATTATAAGGGTGCTTCAGTGTACCAATCAGAATTGGTAAAAATAGGTCCTAGCCTGCAGTGACAATTTTTAAAAGCGGAGAGAGCATAAACAATGAGGTTCTTGTTAGCAGAGCCTCAGTGATACAGTTAGGCACCACACAGAGAACACATACAGGGCACACTTTATGAGCACTGGGGTCCTGGTTAGCAGGATCCCAGTGACACAAAGGCAAAAACAAACATACATACAGGAGAAACTGGAGGCAATCTCAATCCAAGCCCTTGGAGAGCACATCTCAGCAGAGCCAGAGGACAGCAAGGCAGATGGGCAACAGCAAGGCAGCAGTCCTTTGCAGAAAAGCAATTAGGTGAGTCCTTTGGGCAGCCAGGCAGCTCCTCTCAGCAGGTTGCAGGTTCTTGTTCAGAGTTCCTTTCCCAGTAGGTATCTTGTCAAGAGGTGTCTGCCTTGGTAGGGTCAGGGACCCTGCTTAAATACCCAAATGTACCTTTGAAGTGGGGGAGGCTTCAAAGAGTGGCTTAGAAGTACACAAGGTCCCCTTTAAGTTCCATCCTGTCTGCCAGGGTCCCAGTAGGTGGTTTGGCAGTCCATGGTGTGAGGGCAGGCCACTGTCCTTTGACATGTAAGTGTCAGGCCCTCCACCCTCCCAGGCCAAAAAGAGCCATTCAGTATGCAGATATGTGCGGTTGTGACTGAGCATCCTGTGTTTGGGGTTGTCTGAGTAAAATGCACAAGGGAGCTGTCAACTAACCCAGCCAAACAATGATTGTAATGCACAGAAGGTTTTAGGTGCAGAGAAAAGCTCATTTTTCTAAAAGTGGCATTTCTAAAATAGTAATATTAAATCCAGCTTTACCAGTCAGCAAGATGTTGTATTATCATTCTGGCCATACTAAATATGACCTAGTTACTCATTTCAGACCAGAATCTACCACTCAAAGAGTATATGAGAGTAGCCGCAATGCTAGTCCATGACAGGAGCAGGCCTCCCAGCAATGTAAGGTTAATTTAGGGGTTTTACACTACCAGGACATATAGAACATACATGTTCATGTCCTGCCTTTTACTTACATAGCACCCTGCCATATGGGTTACATAGGGCCTACCTTAGGGGTGACTTATATGTAGAAAAAGGGGAGTTAAAGGCTTGGCAAGTACCTTTAACTTCCACGTTGAATTGGCAGTGAAACTGCACACACAGGCCCTGCAATGGCAGGCCTGAGACATGGTTAGAGGGCTGCTTATGTGGGTGGCCCAACCAGTGCTGAAGCCCACTAGTAGCATTTAATTTACAGGCCAAGGGCATATGTAGTGTGCCTGACTAGGGACTTAAAAGTAAATTAAATAAGCCAATTGGGTGTGAGCCAATGTCACCATGTTTTAAGGTAGAGCGCCTATGCACTTTAGCACTGGTTAGCAGTGGTAATGTGCACAGCATCCTAAAACCAGCAAAAACAGTGTCAAAAGGTGGAGGGAGGCAGGATATAAATGGGGGGTGACCACCCTAAGGCTGTCAGGTATAAAACATACATACGTACATACATCAAACATATATATGTGCATACATGTTGCAATTAGGAAGGGATACCTGTTTTAAGCCCCTTCTTATTTGTAATTAATATGGATTGGTTCCCCCATTTTTCAACTTGGAAAGGATTTCCTGTCTCCAAAATTAGTTTAATACATAACAAAAGATATTCTGAATTACAAACCATGTGGTTTTGTATGATTTGTGACCACAAATTGCTTGCTTTGTACATCATGGCATCAACATACAGAGTGATGAATGGAATGCTTGAACTACTTTCAGCCACTGGTAATTGCTTGTGCCCCATGCCAAGCCATTGTTTTTCACTCACCTTGCCACCTAGTTTACACCCAACCATATTAAAATCAGTCTAGACCCTGTCCCAAAGGGAACAGTCCAGCCCAAACTGCCAGGCCCTCTCTGAACTGAAACACAAGCAACCCAGGGTTGGTTTTGCCTTATGATAGGCTTGTCAGCCAGGTATAGCTTGATTCCATTGACACAGTAAGCACTGTACCCCCCTCTGGATATGACTTTCACACATAGGGCAACAAAAAACAAAACAATGGTGGGAATGTTTGATTTAATCTAAGCTACTGGCAGTCCCTCAGCCCTCGTCCCAATCCATAATTTTCTTTCAACATGCCACCTCAGCTTGGACCCAGCCATATGAAAATCAGATTTGGCCCTGTCCAAGTGGGAACAGTAAGGCTCGAACTGTCAAGCCACGTCCTCTCTGAACCAGAACACAAGCAACCCAGGACCGGTTTTGCCGTTAATATGGGCTCATCAGTCAGTTAAAGCTTGACTCCAGTAGCACAGTGAACATGGGACCTACATTTAGGCATTACCAATGATTAAGATTAATCCTAGCGTTCCATCTGTCAGTTTTTTGTATACTATAGTGCTTTGCACATTAAGCCTTTAGGTACTACACTCTAAGGTTTCACAATCAAGAAGAAAATATACCCATCAGATTCTACAGATCTCACAGGCTTGTGCTTCTGACAGCAAAGCTGTTCTTAATGCTACAGCAATCTTACAGATTAAGGTTTCAGGCTCCAGAACAAATATTATTTGGTAGCTCAGATCACACAGGTTCAAGTTTAGGACAGCATAACTATTGCTTAGGTTAAAATCATCATTACCCTTCTGACCAATAATAACAACATCATTCACTGAGTTTACAAAGCTATTACGGGCTCAGACAAAGCGATTACAGGCTCTAACATCTGAATGAATGAATGACTGGATGAATGAACTGAGCATTTGTAAAGTGCAAGAGCCACCTTCAAAGGCAATTCAGCACTAACAACACTGAAACAAAAGGAAGCAACTTGTCCCTCCGGACACTTGTGATTGAGTGAACAATCATGTTTTTAGAAGCTTTTCGAAAGTAGCAAGGTTGGCAGCTTGTTTTAAAGAGGACTGTTGTTTGTCTTTGTCATGGGAACAGATATAGAGCTGCCCCTTCCTAGTATGTAACCTGAAATTCTGGATAGCTACAAGATTATTGCAGGCAGATCTCATCAGTCACTTGGCTGATAAGGAACAAAATGTTAAAGGAATTTGGGACCATTTTGTTATAAGACCTGTACTCATTAGTTAAAACTTTACAAATAATCTATTTACCAGCTGGTAGCCAATGAAACCACTGCAAACCCTCTGTGATGGAGCTTTGATAAGGGAGTTGAAATATCAGCCTTGCTGCAGCATTTTGTACGATCTATAGCTTCTGAATCAGATAATTAGGCAGACCCAGGAGAAGACTATTAAAATAGTCAAGCCTTGAAGATTTCAAAACATGTACAACCAACTTCCTTGCTAAAACAAGTAGAAAGCCACAGAAAAACATAGGCTGACACAGTATTTACATGGGGGTAAAAAAGAAAAATCAGTATCAGTGGGGGGAGGGGAGCTGTCATGATTATCTGCCCACCAATCTGAACTAGAAAACTGGTTGTTCTTCCCAAATGGTAATTTTTTTAAATGTCATTCAGAGCTAATGGAATTCTTGCCAAGGGTAAAAATTAGTTGGGTATTATATGTGTAAGATATGGTGGTCTACTAAGGAGGGGATATACACACATTGAATAAAGGTGGGCTAAGTGAGGAGCCCTGGGAAACACCATATTTAAGCAATTTCTCCTTTGATCCAAAAGGCCCCAATATGATAACTTGCTTTCGGTTTTCCAAAAAAGATTAAAGGCTGGCAAAATCATGACCATGAATCACTATCGCTGTCAGACTTTGAAGAACAATATCATGATGAATTGTGTGGGAGGACACCAATATATTTAAAGGAATCGGCACAGCTTTATTTCCACTATCTAACATCAGCTTACAGGAGTTGGTTACTTCGAGAAGGGCAGACTCAGTAGAGTTTCTACATGTGAAACCGGCTTGAAAACAGTGAAGGCGGTTATGTTAATCTCAGAAATTGACCAGTTGGGGCTCAACCAGTTTTTCTAATATTTGTACTGGTGCCAGCATTAAAGAAAGGGCCAGTAGTAAGGCAGGAGCTTTGGGTCAGCATCGTGTTTCTTAAGCTTAAGCAAAGGCTTAACCAAGGCTAATTTCCAATTATGCAGCACAAGAGCTGAGAGGAGTGATTGATTAAGTAAGGAATTCAGATTCCAATTGATTATCTCAATACCCTTCTTTAGCAGCTATAGGGGCAAGGGTCTAAAGGCAATCCATCTGCCTCTAACATCTCTGTAACACAGACATATGTAGTGAAAATCAAACCAGTCCCTCCTATTGCAGGGAGCTAGCAAGCTCAAGTTTCAGTCAGTAGAGATATTACTCCAGTAACAAAGCCTCTGGTGTATGAACATACTGGTTACAAAAAGTGGTCACAATTTGCCACTAGTATTTAATTTTCTGAATCGGATTAAGTACTAATAGGTCAATTAGCAAAGATCCACTTCTGAGTGAGTTACTGAATATTCATTAGGCAGTTGGCAAATTGTGAGTCACTCCAATTGGCCAGAATCCCAGGGAATGTGTCCTACAGGTGTCAGCAGACTGTCATCCCTGTGATTGCTTTTGAAAATAGATTTTTTTTTGCATTCAAATTTCCATTAAAGAAACAGGGTTGCTTTTACATTTTCCTAAGGTTCCAAGGAGGGTGTGCAATTGTCCTCTGTAGCACTGCCTACGTCCCTTGAAACCTGCATCATAATTCACAAAGAAGAACAAGTCTTTAGAGGACCCCTTCCCTTTCGTTAATGACTCATCACTCTAGATCATAATGGAGGGAACACTCACAACACACCCTTTCCTAATTTTGATTCAGTATTGAGTCGCAATTCAATTTTAGTAGCCGGCAAATACCACCTCCTAAATGGATTTTGTAAATGAGAAACACATTTTTTTAATAGATGAAAGTCAGATGCTAAAATATTTGTGTTGGAATAATGCCTTTGTCAAAACATTTGTGTTAGAATAATACAGTTGTTTTTTTCCAGCTGCTTATAAGTGAGATGATAGCATTGTAAGTTATCCTCGCTATACCAGAAGTATAAACTTGTCTGACACAGAATCAAGGGCCAGATGTAGCAAAGGCTTTGCGCCTCGCAAACAGCGAAAAACGCCGTTTGCGAGGCGCAAAAGCCTCTTTGCTATGCAGAAATGCATTTTGTGAGTCGGATCTGACTCGCAAAATTCATTTCCGACTCGCAAATAGGAAGGGGTGTTCCCTTCCTATTTGCGACTCGCAATGCAATTCAATTCCATTTGCGACCGCGAAAGCGGTCCCAAATGGAATCGCAGTTACCATCCACTTAAAGTGGATGGTAACCCAGTCGCAAACGGGAAGGGGTCCCCATGGGACCCCTTCCCCTTTGTGAATGGACACAAAAATAATTTTTCAGACCAGGTAGTGGTCCTATGGACCACTGCCTGCTCTAAAAAATACAGAAACAAAAGGTTTCGGGTTTTTTTCTAAGTGCAGCTCGTTTTCCTTTAAGGAAAACGATCTGCAGATAGAAAAAAAAAAAACTGCTTTATTAAAAAGCAGTCACGGACATGGTGGTCTGCTGACTCCAGCAGGCCACCATCCCCGTGAGTGACCATACTCGCAATGGGGTCACAAAATGCGACCCACCTCATTAATATTAATGAGGTGGGTCTTTGCGACCCCATTGCGAGTTGCAGAAGGTGTCTGAGACACCTTTCTGCATACCAAATTGCGAGTTGCAATTTGCGAGTCGCACTGACTCGCAAATTGCAAGTCGCAATTTGGCTTTTTCCTACATCTGGCCCCTAGTGTGGACATTAGTCATGCAAGCCTTCTCCCGCATTAAACAGGAAGCAGCAGTCTGAGCTTTTCTCACACACAGAACCTCACAGCACAGAGAGGAACAGCTCTGCTTTTCCCATTACACACAGAACAGCAATACCCAAGCAACAGATACTTTCCTCTTAGAACAGAGACATATGTAGAGACTGCCTTGTGAGAGTTCAGAATCAATCAAAGCAAAGGCAAGTTTCATCAAGCCAAAGCAGACAACAATCGGTTAGCTCTCACAAATATACAGCCACTACAACATGTGAAGCAAAAAGACAAGCTTTGCTAAAAAGACACAGAGAAAGCAAGCACAAGTGGAAATAATCAAGTTTCCATCACAGTAACATAGCAAGCTTGCCATGAATGAAGTAGATTAATGAAAGCATGATCATGCGTATGAATTACAGTGCCCTACGGAGTCATTTATATTCATAAGACTATTGTGATGGAAAAGGCTGCCATTTTAACAATGTTAAGTACCAATGATATAAGTAAGTAAATAGTGGTAAATTAACACAGAATATGAAATAGCTCCTCTCACTAGTTTGCAAAATTATCAAAATCTATCATTTAGAACACCTTAACAAGTAAGTTTTCATTATTCAGACACAAAACTATTGCTTACTGATGTCCTTTACATGAATAAGCACCGCAGCCACCTCTCATTATTTATAAGATAGATTACATATTGTAAGACTCTCTCCTTCAGTGCAAGTATTATTTCTATTTAAAGCACTTTTTGTAGAGATATACCTTGTGTTATTAAAGCCTATTCTGAAAGGTTTCTGTAACGGTTGTCCACCCACACCGCTAAAAAGCTAAAGAAAATAATATTTGAAAAAAAGATAGTATGACTGTAAGAAATTGGCTTCCAGGTTGAGAGGGGTGAACCCCTACTCTATCAGCAACCACAATCTATGTCAAGGTGAAATACAAGCAAACCCTAAATTAACCTGTGCTTAACCCTACAGTAGTTTGGCACAAAGCAATCAGGCTTAACTTAGAGGTGTTGTGTAAAGAATGTATGCCGCACTTCAAAGGGTAATCAAGTGAAAGCACAATACATGAAAAATACCACACCAATTTGGAAAAATAGAGGACAATTTAATAAATTGAGAGCAAAACAACAGAAATCTAATCAGTAGAACCAGAGTTATGACATTTCAAAGTTTGAAGTGCCTAGAAGCACAAAGTGTCAATGTGGTTATCTGGTTGTGCAGGACTGGCACAAAGTTATAAGTTCAGGATGACTGCGATGCAACACAGGATGGATACAGTGAGCAAGTTATACTTGCTCAACATAGTACCTTAAATCCTGGTTGCAAAACGTTGCAAGATCCCATGTTGAGGGTGTGTTGCGTCGATGAGAGACTTACAATGCAAAGTCCTGCGCTGAAGATGCGATGTACATCAGCAGTTCTAATGAAGCTATGGGGCTGCTATGGGAAGCCCTGCATCATCATTGAGGATGGCATAGTTGAGGAGCTTGCAAAGTGAAGGGCTGCATTGAGGATGCATTGCACAACTGTGGTTCTGAGGAGAATGTGGACTTCAATGCAAAATCTGGCAACGGGGATACAACTCTCTGCGGCAATTACAAAGTGGAGCTGAAAGGAGATGTGCTCTGCTGCGTCAGTTCTCCCCACAGGACCCCCACCTGGGTTGTCATAACACCTTCAGGCCCACTTCCAAATGTCCAGGAGTGGGATGATAGCAGACAGAGTCCAGGTGCTAGTTTCACTGTGGTTGAAGCCCTTTCTGTTCTTGAGGCTCTGCTCAGGAGGTCAGCCAACAAGCCATGGGAGTCACTCTGGTGGGCCTGGGATCAAGATGTGGATCCATTCCTTTCTGCAGGGCATTAGAGAAGCAATCCTTCTTGCAGATCAGCACAGCAGTCCTTCTGGGTCTTCCACAGATCCAGAGGTGTACCAAAGAGTTGGGTCTGAGGATTTATCAATTATAAGAGATGGCCACTTTGAAGTAGGAGAAGTTTCTTGAGGTTTTCATCCCCAGAGGTGCTTGTAATTTCTTGGGGTCACACAAAACTAGTGTTAAGCCCTTTGCAAGGATCCTCAGGCAGAGCCCATGTGATGTGCAAATATGGTAGGTGACAGCTTTGCCCCCCCTCATCGAGTCACAGATGGTCCATCATGCCAACAGCCCTTCTCCTTTGACTCACTATCTGGGAGCAATGCACAAAGACGAACTGCCATATACACCTAGCCATGTGACCTAGGATACAAGCTGCAGACACCAAAGGGTGGGACAAGAAGTTGACAACTTTCTAAAAGTGGTATTTTCAGAATTGTGACTTAAAAATCCAACTTTACCATTAAAGAGGGTTTTAAAGTACAATTCCTTAGACACCAAAGTCAAAATTCCTGCGTACTCCCAATTGAAAGTTTAACTTATTATGTTATAAGTTAACTCAGTGTTATCCTATGCGAGAGGCCGGCCTTGCAGTAGTGGAAAACATATTTAAGAGATTCCCACTTCCAGCACATGTAAAACTTAAAAGCACATGCCCAACGATAAACTGCACCCTGCCCTCTGGGGTGTTTAGGGCGTGCTCTAGGGCTGACATATTTATATTAGAAAGAAGGTTTAGGGCGGTCAAAATGTTTATTTTGCCAGGTCAAAATGGCAGTTTAAACTACACACAGAGGCTGCAATGGTAGACATTAGACATGTTTAAAAGGTTTAACAGGCTACTTAAGAAGGTAGCACAATCAATGCTTCAGTGTAGCACAATCGGTGCTGCAAGTGCACTAGTAGGATTTCATTTAAAGGCCCTTGGTACATGTAGTACCACTTTACCACTTTAAATGTGCCAATTGGGCATAAGCTAATTTTACCATGTTTAAAGGAGAAAGCACAAGCACTTAAGTGCTGGTTAGCAGTGGGAAAGTTTGCAGAGTCTTAAAGCCAACAAAAAGAAAATCAGTAAAAAGGAAGGAGTAAGGCAAAATATGGGGGAAGACCACCCTAAGGATGATAGGTCTTACAAGCCCCATGGGCATTAGTGAAATAGGTGAATAGCCACTTCCTTGTGCCTCTAGTTAGACCCTTCAGTAACCACCCACTTTTGTATCTGCCTCAAAATGCATCAGCTCTTAACCAAGTGTAGTATATACATTTCCTTGCTCCCACAAGCGGCCCTGCGCGGGGGGAGGGGCGCTCTGTTTGTGGCCATTGGGGAGGACATGGAGGACGCGCTGGCTTATGATGTCAGCAGCTGTTGGCTGTCTCATTCTCTCTGTAATGCACCTGAGGAATTTCTCAATACCTCAGCATAGTGATAAGCAACAGTGCACTGGAAAGTGACTTTTTAAGGAAAGTAAGGGGTCCATCACAGTTCTTTACCTTGGGGTTGCATTTGGAGCAGAAGTATCATACAGAACAGAGGCACACATGTATGCTCAAGTGCCAGCTACCATGGGAGACCTGCATGGTGAATATTGGAATGTTCCATGTTGAGGGGTGGTGGTGCAGTAATGAATGTCCCGCAGCCCTAAATCAAGTACTGACTGAGGGGGGCACAGCAGGCTGAACCCCAGGTAGGGCTACAACTTGTCTAGGTAGGACCAGATATAACATCTTGCCACCAAGGGGGTTAGTGGGTGTTGTAGATGGTCCCATATGGCTACAAATGTTTAGGGTTGTCACTTGACCAGTATTTTTTTACATTTTGAATTACACACTTATATGAGCAATCCAATGAAGAAATCACTTAAAGCATTTGAAATGTCAAAATTTTGCTGGCATCATTGTTGAAAAAATGTAGCGTTAATTCCGATTTTGCAAAATAATTTTTAATTTCATATTCTTTTTCAGCTACCATCTATTCACCTTTCCAGAATAGTAAAACATGCACAAATAGCCATTGTGTCTCCGGGAAATGATGGCAGCCTGAGAGCTGCCATAAGGGCAAGAAGTATATGGGAAGTGGAGAGACGTTTAAGGGAAGTGGGGAGAGCGACTTGCAACCCAATGGCAAGATGTAAGACTTGTAGTCTTAAGGTTAGGTGTTTGGGTGCCGGAGTCTATAAGAAAAAGTGCCACTCCTGAATGAGTAGTTAAGGTGAGTGATTTCCTACCTCAAAAGTAGAAGTTGAAGTCTGTTGTCACAATGGTTATATATCTCATTGACCGACTTGCTACTGTGTGTCGAGGCATCCTTCTCAACCTCTGGACTAATCAATAAGGGTAAAGTCAGGTGATGAAGAGAGTGATCCCATTCTGGTGACGGTAGAAGGAATAATTTTTGGAGAGTGATACAGGTTTGAATGGTGGATAGTTTTATTAAGCCTAATAGAGTCATTGTGTCAGGATGAATATATTTAAAAAGAAGATGACACCCACTAAATGTGGGTATTTGACAGATACTTTGTAGAACAGCATGCCAGCATGCCATAGCAAAGACTCTACTCAAATGTGGTGAAGGGATATGCTAGTGGCTTAATAGAAATGCCGGTGCATTGAGGACGGCTGGAGGTAGAAATAGAGAGATTAGCCAGAAACTATGGTAGCCAACTTTCCGACTGTAGGTTTCCAAGAAAGTTTGCAGTCGGGGCATTAAAAGGATGGGGTTATCAGCCTTAGGCTACTGCAAGGTATCCGAGTAATGTCAGTTAGGTAAGGGCAGGACACATACTACAATTAGCCACATGCCTAGAAACAAAAAGGGTTGAGTGGGTTGTACAGCAACAACCATTGCAGAGGGCCAGAGGGGATAATATGCAGTGCTGAGATCTGAACCCTACAGTTGCATTTCATATGGAAATCATTTGGAGACGGCTACTATCACCCCTTGTAGGGAGTCTACCCAGTCTAAGTTTCAAATAGTTCAAGAGCATCTGCATCCTCCTTGATGGCAGCAGAGGGCCGTACAGGTGTGGCCAAGCCTTGTTTCAACATAATATTTATGGCAGGTGAGAATGGAGCAGGCACCCCTATGTTGGAAGTGTACTCAGTTGAGGCCCCAAAAAATGCTGTTGAAGAATGCGAGGGTATCAGAGTGCCCGCTCACAGCATGATGGTAGGAGAAGGGTGGCAAGGTGTGTCCAATCCTTGTTTAAACATACTTGGCTATGGCAGGTGGGCAGGGAGTAGGCACCCCTTATAGGCAGTGGGCTCAGTGTAGGCCCAGAGACAACTTCCTGCTAGAAAGCAGCAGAAGGAGGCAAAAAGTGTCAGCCTCAATAGATTCAATAGTACCATTCACCTTAAAGAAGATCTTCAGTGGATACTGTACTGGTCATGGACCCAGGGTAAGTGGGAAAAGGGCCTGATGGTTGAAAGCGAATCACAGGACAGCCAAGGGGCAGTGTGGTGGAAGGATTTGAGATTTCCAGTGAGCTCCATGGGGCACGATACAAAGGAAGAACCCTGTAAAATTCAAGGCGAGAGTATTGTTTGCTAAAGAAGATGGTATGGAAGGATGGTGGGGTCCATGGTGGTGCACCTCAGAAAGCTAGATGGGCAGGTGGAATAAAGACAGAGTTGCATCATTGATGGGCAGATGGCAGGGGGTTGTCTTCATGTTGGAAGGAGTTATTGAGAGGAATGGTAGTTTGCAAATGAAAAGGTCCAAAGAGCAAAGACCCTGAGAAAATAGACCCAAATAGGCTTTAAAGCCAAGATATTAGCAACGTACAAGGGTGTGAAGGAAGCTGATGAGAGGGGGAGAAGGGAAGGAGTATGACAGAGATACAGCTTTCAGGAAAGCTATTTCTGGTGCAGTAGGAAGGGAGATATAAGACAGTATTAGAGGAAGGTGGGTTGAAATTAGATGCAGAAAGATTGAGTGGCAAGTAGGGGGTGAAAGTAGGAAGAAAAGACCTGGTGAAGCAAACTGGATTTTGGCTGTGGAATGTCCTAGGAATGCAATTTGACGCTCCTTTGACAAGTAAATATGCTTTATATTGCCACTTTGCATGGTTTAGAAGCATGAAGTCACTATAGTGGCTATAATATAAGTGGGGTGCTGCTTCAGTTCACGGGTGAAGAGTTTGATGATTGGCAAAGCTGGACCCAACACTACTTTGGGAGGTGGAGGTCACACAGGAGCACTGCTAGTGGTAGTATGAGTGCTGAGTTGTTAACATTCCTTTTAAGGGGCACCTTTCAGGAGAGTGACCTACCAGCAAATAAAGAGCGGTTGCACAGGAGCAGGTTTGGAGTGCTGACAACAATGCACACTTTCATTTACAGTGTAAGAATGAGGCAACTGGTAGTATAACAGCAATAGCAAGGATGAACAAGGGAAGGGGTGGGTAGAAAGGGTAAGCAGCGAGGAAGTTCAGACATTGGAAGGGAGCTGGGTAGCCAAACAGAAGGACACAGTGCTGTGATGGAGAAATAGGAAGGCATATGGGAGAAAGAGTTTAACTTTTCTCTCGGTGAGCACAGATGCATGATAGTGGCCTATATAGGAGGTGATTGGCAAAAACAATATTGAATTGTTTTTAGAAAGACCAGACCAGTGAGCGTGAGGCAGATTGCAGTGGGAATAGTGATCTGATGTAGAGTGGAAACATTGCCTTTTCCAGACCTAGGTCTATAGTAGCCATTGATGGATTACCTGAGAATAAGTTGTCCAGAAGTACCCTGTGGAAACAGGATTTGGTACATAAGAGGAAATTGCAATGGTTAGTAGTTGGAGAAGGGTAGGGGGCAAAAATGGGGCAGACAGACACAGGGCTGGCATGGGTTTCCTCTTGAAGGCACGCATCTGGAGAATAGTTGATGGAGATTTTTTTGAAGATGGACAGGGCAAAGCTGAAGGAGCCTTGGGGGCGCAAATGGTGTTGGTGTGGTGTGTTAGGAGCTTGCGAGGCCAGACCATAGCTGTACTGAATAGATGGATTACTGCAAATGTCAGGTGGTCTTCAGAGTGGTGCACATCAGAGATTAGCAGGGGAACAAGTGGCATTAGAAGTAGGGGGCATAGAGAGACCAGATGGGCAGGCGCAAAGTATGGTGTTCTAAGTTATTCAAATGAAGGGAGCAATAGTGATTCGTTTTGGTTGAGGCCTTGAGGCTTACTGCTAACAAGAGGCATTACATGAGGTGAATGATGGTGATGCAAACTACACAGCAACCCTGTTTTTGAAGGGTAGGATGTTATTGCAGATCACGTTGCCAGCTATAAAGCAGTTTGCTGGAAATGGGATGGCATAATCTAGCCAACAATAGGGTATGTAGGTTACATAATAAGAAGGCAAGGTTGTGTCCTTGGACAGCCTATGTGGTGTTAGAATGGTTATGTTAAAGAGCATGGCATACGGGTGGTGGACCTTTTTCATGATGTACCAGTCTCAGATGCATTGGCATCTGTTTAGCATGAAAGTAGACTTAATGTTGATGATGATCAAGTGCCTTGATGAGGCTGAACTGTGTTAATAAATTAGGAAGATGTCAGTGTTTGGCAATAGCTATGAGGACACCCTCTTGGGAACCCCAACATTTGGACAGTGTTGCCAGGAGGTTCAGAATATGAGGAAGGTATGAAGCAAAACCTTCCAAGGCATACAGTATAGGTTAGAGTGTTTGTAACAAGAAGAGATGGAGGTCCACAGTCCACCTTACAGTGGGGATGTTGGTAGGAACAGACCAGATGGGGATGCCAATTGTTCACCTGTGGGTGAAGACCCTGATAGGTTTGTGTGGGTCGTATTGTGGTTTAGTGGGGGGGTACAGAAAGAACACACTGAGAGTTTGGTGGAGGAAAGAGAAAGTTCATGGGATGGTTGGTTAGAGCTACAAAAGTTCAAAGAGGAAAAGTAGGGGAAAGATACAATCTGGAAGGAAATAGGAGCCCAGTGTGGACAGAAGGAAAAGGAAGTTGATGGAGATTCCGGAGTAAGAGATGTTAAGAAGTTAACAGCGTTCATTAAAGCTGGAACGGAGGCTTTAGATATGAACAAGCTGAATAATGTTTAGGGGCTGGCAATGATCTACAGTTGTTTTTTTAGAACATTGTTTAGGGACATTGTATGTGTGTGTCTAAGCGGAATGATTTTCACTAATGAGGTCTGCTGGCTTTCAATAAAGTGGCTTCTTCCACAAAAGAAATAGTGTCAATAGTGGTCCTTCTCCCAATGTTGTCTAAGAATGTCCTGTATCCAAAATCAACTGGAAACATGTCTGCATACAAACTTACTTAAAAAATGACTGGTAAAATGCAAGGTGTTGAAAATGGCCCTCTGTACAGGATCGCCCCCAAACCTTTTGCCTTCCTCCTCCTACTGTGTGCTGGATTATGGATTGAGGGCTCTGTGCACCAGTGGTAAAGTGCTTGTGCTATCTCCCTCAAATAAGGTACAATTGGTTTATACTGAATTGGCATATTTAATTTATGTGTAAGTCCCTTGTAGAATGGTATACCATATGCCCAGGGAATATTTAATGCTACCCATGGGCCTGCAGCAAGAATTATGCCACTCTCCTAAGTAGCACTCTAAAACTTGTCCCAGACCAGCCATTGCAGACTGAATGCATTATCACACTGCCATGTTGATTTGGCATTTAAAACCCCTTGCCAAGCTTTAAACTCTCCCTTTATTACATATAGGCCAAACCTAAGATAGGTCCTAGTAGCCTGTAGGGCAGGGTGCTAAGTAAAAAAAGATTGGACATGTACTTTTAAGTTTTACCTGTCCTGGTAGTGAAAAACTCCCAAACTCGATAGCTCATGTTTGGTGCCTATAGAACTGTAATGATAAACCCTCTTTAATAGTAAAGTCTAATTTATCATTACAATTTTGAAAATTACACTTTTAGAAAGGTACCATTTTCCTGTTCTTGGCCCTTTGTGCCTGCAGCCTGTGATGGGTCACATGACTGGGTGCAGCTGACAGTTAGGCATTGTGAATTCCTCCCAGACAGTCACATAATAGTGGCATTAGGTACGCCTCAATGAGCCATGAACTGGCTTGATAGGGGGGTGGAGCTAAGGACTAAACTGTGCTGTGTCTCCTCACAATAGGCCTAATGACCTTCTATTAACACTGATGCCAGCTAGGAGCCAGTGCAGGAAAGTCAGGAATCTCTAAGAACTTCAAAGAACCTTTCAAGAAACTTCTCCCACCTTCTAGGAGAAGGGTATCAGGGTATAACAATAGGACCTTCAGACCCACTTTTCAGTTCACTGCTGGATCTGAGGAAGGGCCCTCAGAGGGTTGCCTGCTGCTGTGACCTGCTGTGCACTCTGCCAGACTGCTACTGTACCTGTCAGGACTGCTTTGCAGCCTGGGGCCCACTTTGAACCCTCAGAGGCCAGCCCTGTTGTTGAGCCCTGCATCTACTCCTGCACCCACAGCTAATAGAAGTGACTTCAAGGGCTAGTTCGCTGGCCTCCTATTCAGAGCCACAGGGACATAACAGGCTCCCACAATCTTGAACCCACACCTGGATCCAGCCTGAGTGAGTCCTGAACCCCCAAGAGGACCCTTGGTTGTTGTACTAAAGGTTACCAGATGTCTGCGGTTGGCACTCTTTTAGGTGCTATTTTGAATCTTAAACTTTAAAAAATCATAACTCTGGGTCCACTGATTTGATTATTTTTGTGTTATTGGCAATTGATCTATTACTCTATTTTTCTATAATGATTTAGGAATTTTCTTGTGTTATGTGTTCACTTTATTACTGTTTATGTGCTGCATAGATTCAGTACACATTGCCTCTAAGTTAAACCTGAAGAATGTTGGTGCCAAGCTACCTAGGGTTAAGCACATGGTAATTTAGTGACTTTTTGTGGTTCACCCTACAAAGAATTGTGGTTGTTGCTTGACCAGGACTTACACCCCAGTCAACCAACAACCCAATTCCTCACACAATGTGAAGGACAAATTTCATCAGTGAAATACTTTACAGGATTCTTCTGCTTTCAAGAAAAAAAGCATAATGGTTAGAGAGAATGGGTCTGCTAATGCTGACTATTCACTGTGTGAAATTAAGCTGCACTATTTCACCAACACACTGTTCCTTATGACACGTGGACAGAGATCACCCCTGATCTCTGCAGAGTGCAAACAGTACAGGCATACAAATACAGAATTCAGTACCTACGTGAAAAAATGTAGATCTTAGCAAATAATTAATACTACCTGCTGATTACAGTAAGCGTTATAATGAAGACTGAAAGTTGTGATGGAACTGGTGGTGTGTTGGTTGTCCAGCCAAAGGGAAGCTAACAAGTGTGCATCAGGAGGCATGAAGGGTAGCATATGCCAGAGTTCTCACCCTTAGTGTACCTTCTAACCAGACAAGCTAAACCCATTACATTAGGACATTTGGCAAGATAATGGCCCACTAGAAGTGGATTATGAGCTGAAGTAGCCAGTATTTTGATAATTTGTTCTGAACCACAACCATTCCCTTCATTCAGACATTGAAGGATCCAGTGACCCCTGTCTGAATTCAGTATTCTCTTAACTTCATATTTTACCAGATTTCTCATTTCCAGCAGAGGGGGATGGAAGGATGATGTTTATTTGCACCATGCATTTTGCCAAGGAAGCATGGATTACCTAATGGCTATTCAAGTGAGATAACAGGAATCATTTCACCACCATTGGATTTACGACTGAGGATTTATCAGTCTCTTAAAAAAAGGAAATTGTATGTCATCTGCCTCCTGGATTTCCTCAGTGAATGTTATTGGTAGGGTAATCCTTAACAGTTTCGAATCTTGGGCAGCCAAAAAGTGTGGTTTCTCCTATGTGCAGTATGAATTCAGGAAGGAGTGGATGCACTGAAAATAGTGCCTCAATTTTCACCTCTATTGTATTTTGTAAGTTTGTGCCGCTTTTGTGTCAAACAATGACGCAAATGTGGCACTAAAAAAGTATAAATATAGGCCATACTATCCGAAATTTAGCCCCATTTTATGTAGTTTTATGGACCTGCCATGTGCATTCAACAGTGTGATTAGATCAAAACAATGGGCTACAGGGAATCTATGGGGGTCGAAAAGGGGCTGGCTGCCTACCTACAAGCCTTTCACTCTGACCTTAAAGCATCTGTCAGACATGGAACCAATGGTGAATGTCCGGGATGTGACGTTCAGCAGGCATGTGTCTTTGCACCCATTTAATTCTTATAGTATATCAACGGCCTTTTATCAACCATAATTAGCAAGGACAGGGATATACAAACAGTCAATGGCCAGTCTATCCACATTCTGCTATATGTGGACGATGCCGTTTTAGTATCCAGAATGAACAATGGACTCCTTTTTTCTTAGATGTCTTCACCTGCTTCAAGGACAACTTGGATCTGGTCACCTAACTGACCAAAAACGATGTAATGGCATATGGCTCACACAACACTCATGTCACTATGTATTGTCTTATGTGGCACTCCTGTTGCTAGAATACATGAATTATCATACCTGGGAGTCACGTTTGACTCCCAAGAATCCTAGGCTCTAGTTAGGCTCAGAGGAAGCTAAAATGTGTTACTCTATTGTTTTTTTTATTTAATCCGACCTGAAAAATTGGTAAAAACCAATAGCACCATGTATTGAAAACTGAGCATTCCATGGTTACGGTATATTAAGGACAGCTGCAATAAGCTAGAAAGACTGTTTTTAAAAAAAACAATTAATAAATCAGCAATGGACGGTTAAATCTCATTTTATGGAAGCTAGGAGAGTGGTAAGAAAAACGGCTGAATTATGCAAACCTTTGACAGAGATTATGGGGCAAATATATGAAAAGTGGTGCATCATGCCATGATGCGTCACTTTTGTTGCGCCCCCATTGCACCCCCCTAATGCCACCATGTGTGCGACAGATTAGCACCAAAAATATTGACGCTAATCCTGAAAAGTGAAAGTAGGCCATTGAAAACAATGGGATCCTCATTTTGACAACTGCATTAGGCAGGCGTTAAAAATTATGCTAGAAATGTGCCACTTGTAAATATGGTGAGGTGTTTTTTGCACCCTAACAGTACATGATGCTAATATGGTGGAAGTTGGAGCCTATATATTGTTTTAAATTGTGCTAGGGCTGGAGCTGTATCTTAAAATAGTGATCAACTGACCTGTGACCTGGGACAGGATGCTTCTAACTAGGTTTAGATAGGATCTAATTAGAAGCCGGCATCTTTTCACCCGGGCCAGATTGACTCTACAGACATTGTCATCTGCTCTTGTGATGAGCATTCCTTGCAAACGTTGCTGAAACTTGGGCCTCATTGACAAAGAAGTGGCCCAGTCGGTGTAGCGCCAAATTCGGCAGTGCCACACTGCGTCATTTCAGAAAAGCAGGAATGCGTATTTACTACAATATGGCGCACCCCTGTGTTTTCTCTAGTGCTGGCGCTAAAATTCGCTGTCTAGCGCCAAGAAAGGCACCCTTGCACCATAGTGCAATGGTGCCTGCATTGCATGGAATGTTTGTTTAGGTGCAGGAAGGTGTCCCTTCCTGGACAGAAACAATCAATAATGATGATTTGTTACTTCTATGTGTGCTGCAGACACCTTCCTGCACATAAACAATAATTATTTACATTTGCTCTTTCTATGTGTGTTGCAGAATGCAGCACACATAAAAAAAGCAAAAAAAGTATTTCTCCTCGCTGTGACACTCTAAAGTCACCCCTGGGGTGGAAATAAATTTTGGCACGTCCTCAGGTTTGCGATTTCTCAAGAAACTGGGGCACAGCCAAAATTCCAAAGGGCGTTGCTGTGAAAACGCCCACAGCAACACCCATTCCACGCCCCTTTCACATAAAGTGATGCACGTAAAGGGACTGAATTTACAAGGCAGCGATACGCCACAAAAAGTGGCTTAGCGCTACTTTATGAATATGGAGCACTGCATTGCACCACCAGAACGTTGGAAAAAGTGACTTTCCGGTGGTACAATGCCCTTGTAAATGAGGCCCTTTGTTTGAATCTGTAGATGTTATTGCACCTACACAAAAAGTTGTTAATTCCATTACTTAGGAGTGTTTCAGTGACTAGATGTACCCTTGCGCTTTTATACTTACATATGCACACAACAGTTGATGTGCTTGTAGGTGTTTCTACATTTTTAGATCCAGCCTATACAGCGTGCATGTGCTGTCTGAAAGACCTGTTGGAATGAGTAAAGGACTTTACTCTCTTCTACTGCTGCCTGCCACTTACCAAAGGTTGAGACAGTATCGCTCTTGTTTGCTGCCTCCTAACTGGTTTGACAGCTGATATGTCACTTCCTGTTCTTGGCTGAGGTGCAAAGGACAAGTACATTTTAATTATGTCTGGACTTTTTTTCTGTTGTTTGCAAAAATGCAATGCCTGGTTTACAAAGTGGTGAAATGCCAAGTACATAGATAAGGGGACCTGCGAAAAATGGTGCAGTGAAATCTATGAGATTCCACTGGACCATTTTTTCAGCATTTTTAACGCCTGCCCAGAGAAGGCATTAAAAGGAGGCACATCATTATTTTTAATGGGCCTGTATGTACTTTGCAGGATTAGCACCAAATTCTTTTTAGCACTAATCCTGCTAAGTACAAAAGTAGCATTAAAAATGATGATGCTATTGTCTCTAACCTGCGCCATGCTGTGCCATATGTGAAATGCAGCACACACATGGAGGAGTTAGGGAGCACAATGGGCCGCAGTAAAAGTGGCACTTCAACACATGAAGCCATATTTACAAAGTGGTGCAATGCATGGATTGTGCCACTTTGTGACCCCTTGCACCCTATTATATCTGCGCCAGGCATAATGTATGCCAGGGGGCATTCCAGCAATAGGAGGCCCACAAAAATGGCACAGTGAAAACTACAAGATATCACGGCACAATTTTCTGCATCATTTTTAATGCCTTCTCAAACAGGAGTTAAAGTGATGCACTCATGTTAATCAATGTTCCTCCTTGCACTTTGTTGCATTAACGTCAAATGTTTTGATGTTAGTTCAGCAAAGCACCACCATGGCATCAAATATTTTCATACTATTAGCCTAACGTGCGCCATGGTGCACTGCACTGTAAATACGGCGCACCCATGGTGTCATCAGGTGGGACAGGGGCGATGCAGGAAAACTGATGCATCAGCACTGATGTATCTGTTTCTTGTAAATATGTCTGTTTGTGTGGTAAGGATCCTACGGGGTTGAGGGCCTTATTTATACTTTTTGGTGCAAAACTGCACTAGGGCAGTTTTGCCCCAAAAAGTTTTGCACCGGCTTGCACCATTTTTTAGCACCAGCTGGACACCATATTTATGGAATGGTGCAAGCCGGTGCAAAGGGTAGGCTAGCTTAAAAAAAAATGACGTTAGGCAGTTTTGAGTCAAAATAAATGATTCTGACCAGATTAGCATCATTTTTTGACGCTAAGGGGCATATTTATACTTTGTTTGCACTGAATTAGCGTAATTTTTTTTTTTACTCTAATTCAGTGCAAAACTAACTCCATATTTATACTTTGGTGCTAGACCCGTCTAGCACCAAATTTATGGAGTTAAAGTCATTTTTTGGAAGTGGAAACCTACCTTGCCTTAATGAGATGCAAGGTAGGCGTTCCCGTGCAAAAAAATGACTCTATGGCCTTAACACCATATTTATACTCCCATGTAAAAATGGTGCAAGGGAGGGAGGAGGGGTCAAAAAATGGGGCAAAGCTCGCTTTGCCCCATTTTTTAAGACCAGGGTCAGGGCAGGCGTTAGGGGACCTGTGGCCCTATTTCCATGGTGGAACACCATGGAATAAGCCCAGAGTTGCCCTCCCTAGGCCCTAGGGGCACCCCCACCCACACTAGAGGGACTGCGAGGATGGGGGACCCCATCCCAGGTAAGTGCATTTTATTTTTGAAAGGGCCATAGGGAGCCCTGAAATGGGCCCCCATACATGGCACAGGGTGCAATGGCCATGCCCAGGGGACCCCTGTCCTCTGTGCTGGCCACTGAGGTTGTAGGCATGACTCCTGCCTTTTCTAAGGCAGGAGTCATGTGGCATGGTAGGTTTAGCACCATAAAATGACGCTAATCTGGTTAGAGTCATTTTTTTTTACTCTAACCTGCCTAAAGCCATTTTTTGGTGCTAAACCCTCTTCTTCTATACTGCCAGCCCCACCCGACTAAAGTCATTTTTTTAAACTCTAGCCTACACTTTGCACCGGCTTGCACCATTCCATAAATATGGTGCCCGGCTGGTGCACAGAAATGGTGCAAGCCGGTGTTAAACTTTTTGGTGCAAAACTGAGTTAGTGCAGTTTTGCAGCAAAAAGTATAAATAAGGGCCAATATTTTGTAAGTTTGCGCCACTTTTGCATCATAAAATGACGTTAATGCGGTGCAAAAAAAGTTTAAATCAGGGCCTTGGTGCTAGATGGGTCTAGCACCAAAGTATAAATATGGAGTTAGTTTTGCACCGAATTAGAGTAAAAAAAAAAATGACACTAATTCGGTGCAAATAGAGTATAAATATGCCGCATAGTATAAATATGCCCCTAAATATGGCGTTAAGCCCATAGAGTGATTTTTTGCACGGGAACGCCTTCCTTGCATCTCATTAAGGCAAAGTAGGTCTCCACTTTCAAAAAATGACTTTAACTCCATAAATTTGGTGCTAGAGGGGTCTAGCACCAAAGTATAAATATGGAGTTAGTTTTGCACCGAATTAGAGTAAAAAAAAATGACACTAATTCGGTGCAAACAGAGTATAAATATGCCCCTGAGTGTCTTGCTTGATTTAGAACAGAACTTTTCTCACACTCCCAGTGGCCCCTGTATCAGTGTGGCGTATCACCAGAATAAACTGTAATCAAAGCTTAGTTTAGAATTTTGGACTTCCCAGGTACATGCAGAGAATTAACGATGTGTGAATACAGCTCTGTGTGTGACTTTATCTTTGGAGGAGGCCCAGGTTGGGGAGAATACATTGGAGTATGTGGAGTAAAAGCGCAAGTCCAGCTAGTGTGAAGCGTGTGAGCTTCACAAAAAGTTTACACATCGTTGGTCAAGAACTACAACCAACATCATACAAAAAGGTACTGTGCTGCCACACAAAAGAAAGTAGTACATTGTACGGAGCATTAAGGCTTAAGGTGGATACAACCAAGCTAAAAAAATACAATTAAAGAAAATCGTAATTTGCTATATGTTATTTTGTATAATAGTGCTGACTGACAGAACACGGAAAAAGTAGATATACTGCTATAACTCTTGCCTGTGTCTTGATAAGTGGACCATTACAACCTCAGCACTGGGCAGGAAGACCCAGGAAAAAAGTACTGGGGTTGTGCTTACTGAGCTGTCCAGTACCTAAGCAGCACACCATCCAAGCTGCCAGGGGGCATCCCAGAACAAATCCAGAGGTCTTCATGTGTGACTGGCTCCGATGGAGACCAAGAAGAAGGTCAAAACTCTAAAGAGTGTTCTGGGTGACCTGGAGGTTGAAACATCGTCAGGCATCAGTGTTGATGCTTATTTCCAGGGACAGTAAACAGCATCTGACAGAGCTCCACCCTCAGCATCAGCCACTCCCATGAACAGTTATAATACTGCCACCTTCCTGAAAGCACCACCACCTTTCAATACTGCCAAAAAGCAAAATATTGTTGATAGGCGGACTGCCTGGAGAGAGACATTTGAAGATTTAATTGTGGCACTTGAAAAGATTGATAACAGAAAGATTATCAAACATCTCAAAAATCTTTCTGTTTATAGTGTGAACGACGTCATAAGGAAAATTTGGAGAGCTGATGAAAAAGTCACATACCAGTACGTTTAAAAATGCATTGAACCTCAAATACAATCCAGTACCAAATGTAGATTATGAACAATGCATTTTCAGTCAATAACTTCAAAGCGTCCAATGAACTTAACAATGAAAAAGCCATGCGGCTTAGAGTTATTGATGGATGCATGTCATATTTATTCAGATGACGAATGCCGACAGAAACTCTTAGGGCCTCATTTTCATGAAAATGACTGAGTGAGACTCTGCACTCCATAATTTTCAAAATGCAGGGATGCTCCGTATTAATAAGAATACGGCGCAACCCTCTGTTCCCCCTGTGCTGGTGCTTAATTTACTGCTGAGCGCCAATGCAGCCAACCTTGAGCCATGGTGCAAGGATGGCTGTGTTGCGGGGGAGATTGTTTTTGTGCAGAAAGGGACACTTTTCTGCTCAAAACAATCTTCAATGGCAATTTGCTCTTTCTATGTGCGCTGTAGAGTGCCGCACAGATAAAAAGAGAAAAGAACGAGGAGAAATGGAATCATTTCTCCTCGTTGAGCCATGCTAACGCCACCCCTGGGGTGGTATTAGACTTTGGCACTGCCTCAGGTTTAAGAAACTTTGTAAATCTGAGGCAGCATCAAAATGCAATGGGTGTTGCTGTGGATCGCCCACAGCAACACCCATTGCACACCTCTTCCATGCAAAGTGCTGGGTGTGAAGAGGCAGTATTTATAAGGTGGCGTTAAGACACAAAAAGTGGCATACTATCGCCTTGTAAATACGGCACAGTGCACAGAGCCACCAGAGTGTCACAAAAAGTGATGCTCCAGTAGTACTATGAGCTAGTGAATGAACTGCTTAGTCTGGAGTGAGTATTGATGGCTGCCAGCGCTGAGGAATGTGCTGAGAAACAAGCTGCTGACACAGAGGTTGAAGGTGCCCAGAACAAGTCAGTCTTGAGTGTGGAAAGACATTTGAAACAAAGGACTGAAGGACACAAAGTGATGTCTACACATAAAAAGAAGGTGTGTTTCGGACGTGTGTTTCATTTCCATATGAAGGAAAGTGTTCCACCATTGGACAGATATGCGAAGGCAGTGGTAAGGAGAACCATTTTGCAATGATGTGTAAAGCGAAGATAAAAGTAAGTGTGTCACAATGCAAAGGCAAAGTAGCCTCCAGAACATTCCAGAAGCAATGTTTGATGCACACCCACAAGGTCAAGCTACAACACCAGTTCAGGCAAATAGATACTAAACAAAGTTATTGTTAAACAGTTCTTCTGCCTCAATAATAATTGAAAGTGAAGAAACTGAATGATCCTTGTCAATGTGTACCTCAGAGAAATGTGCACTAGATTGGTCACATGTGATTAAAAAAGTAAGTAACTGAAAGATCGACATGCCAAAGCAGCAAAATAATGCAAGCACTATCCAAAGATTACATGAATAAATAGATATTCAAAACCTTTCATTATCAATAGTGGTGCATTGATAAATATGATGCCTGAAGAGAAATACAATGACCGTAACCAATTCCGTCTAAAACCAAAGTGTATACTTGGGCTGCATAGATTTCCCTGAAAAGCTAAGGCTCATTTGTAGCGACAGTGAAACATAAGAAAACAAAGGTACAAGTACCTATCTATGTGCTTCAAGATAGAGCAGCAAGTGCCAGCTTGCTCAGTTTCAACACAGCCGCTGACATGGGACTAATTTATGTGAACTACAACATTAATGCTCATCAGAAAATAGTAAAGTTAAAGACTGTGGCCCTCATTTCAACCTCAGCGGTCTTTTTCCAAGACCGCTGAGGTTCCGCCGGGCTGAAGACTGCCAGTGGTGGTGGTCTTCCGCCAACCATATCATGACTGCTGGCAGCCCTCCGCCCTTTTTCGGACAGAGAGCCGTCAGCAGCCATACTGGCGGTCAGCAGAGAAGTGGAGGCTGCTCCACCGTCACGCCACGTCATCAGAACACCGCCCACCGTAATACGACCTAGTATTCAGCATGGCGGTGTTCTGGTGACGGGGTGCTGGAGCAGCCCCCATGGATCCTATTCCCTCCCGGAGGATCATTGGAACAGGTAAGGCGATCGTCCATTGGGGGGGGGGAGTGTTGTGTGGTGTGTGTGTGAATGGGGGTGTGTGTGTAGAGGGGTTGTGTGAGTGCATGTCTGCATGCAGGGGTGTAATGTGTGTATGGGAAATGTGACGTGTATGTATGTGTGCATGTGTGTATGTATGTGTGGGTGTATGTTTGTGAGTGGTGTGAGCGTGTGTGTAGGAGGGTGTGGGGGTGTGTGTGGGGGTTTCTGTGGGTGTGGGGGTGGAGGTGGGGAGGGGGTCCTACCACCTTTTGGGGGTGGTAGGAGGGTCGTGGATGTTGGGGGTGGACTCAGTGAAGTGGTGCAGGGGAGGGGGAGACCCCAATCAGTGCTAGGGAATGAATTCCCTGGCACTAATAGTGCCTACCGCCGTGGATTTCATGGCGGTACAAAACCCCACTAAATCCATGGCGGCATGCGGGGTCCTGATGCCGCCGGCGGTCTAATGACGGCCACGGGGCTGGAGACTGAAGTCGGTGTGTTAAAGTGGCGGTTTTGGATGGCGGTAACCGCCATGGTCAAAATTCCATTTTTATTTGGCCTGTTGGCGATATTACCGCCACTTTAACACCAACCGCCAGGGTTGTAATGAGGGCCTATGTAAGTAAATCTGCATATTAACGGGGATGTCCATCCTATTGCTCAGAGACATAGACAATTTGCTTTTCATTTACAAGAAGCTAATTAAAAGAACATGAATCATTACTTAAGCATGATATTACTCAGATTTCCACAGGTCCATCATCATGGGTCTCTTCCATAGTAGTATTGCCCAAAAAGGACAGTGCAGAAGCTGTTTGCATATGTGCTGGCATGAACCAGGCAAATATCACAATTGAACAAGAACGACATCCTGGGCCGCACATTGCTGACATGATAATGCGATTGAATGGTGCTAATTTCTTCTCTAGACTTGATTGGAAAAAAGAATATCATCGGTGGAACTTGAAATAAGCTGCAGGTACATTACAACCTTTTGGATAGGTTACTCCCTCACAACGGTGACGGATAGCCCATCCACCGAAATATGAATCTGGTTATATCCTATGAGATTTAGATTTTGGTGGATGGGCGATCCGTCACCATTGTGACAGAGTAACCTGTCTGCTGAAATCAAATCAGGACCTTAGTTTTGGTATGTCATCGGCTGCAAAACCTTTCCAAGATGTCATTTGACATGTCATAAAACTGTTGGAGATGTGCTCTAGCTCCTTAGTGAGACTGCTGGTTTAGGGGAGGAAGCCTTTTTGTTTGTAGGCGACTGAGTCAATCCTACAACAAGTCACACTTGTCAGCCCAACCCTCACAAGCAGTACCTCACCAAAACTCAGGGAACAAAGGTTATTTCTGGCGGCCTTACAGATGGACTCTAGATTAGACCTCTCAGGAAGTCATGGTGGAACGGAAGTTACCCTTTTCTCTCGTTAGCAACAAGTCTCATATACACATAGGCAATGAAGGAGATGCAAGAGAGTTTTCAAATGGTTTATTGGAAAGATTGCAATCTATGATAAAATGCATGTGTTTCAATGATTAGGATGATGAACGGTAATAGAAGCAGAATTGTGAAGATGACATTTGTGAATATAAACCCCCCCACCATCTTACAATAAACATGAAATCTAAAATACCTAACCAAGAAAGCCTAATTCCCTACCCTTACGAGCACTAGGTGTGATAAACCTAATCTGCCAGTACCATGTCCATGAGAAGTGCCCCTCAACCCTAGTTACCTTGGAATGAGGTCTCAAAGTGAGACTCAGTGGTGACACAAAAGCTGAGTTCTGTAGCTAGGTGACGTGCAGCATAGATGGCATTTGGAAGGAACCGCTCTAATGGCCTTGTCCATGTGAAATGTATTTATACAGATCATGTAGGATCCCTGATGTAGGTATGTCCCTAAACAACTGATAATGTGGCAGACTTGTGTCTGCATTTTCATAACCAATCCCTAACAACTGTGCATAATGTTCCTATCACACGTAATTGAGAGAGGGACATGATGACAATACCTATGTGTATCCCTGATAGTGACGCCAATAACGATGCCTTCTCAGAATGGTCTTGATAATAAAAATCAAAACATTTCCTATAAAATGTAAGTACATGGCAAAAGCTAAAAGAAATAATAAAATAAATGAAATAAAACACAGCGTGCTAAGTAGGTAAAGGGTCACTAGGTGACGGGGCACAGTGCTGCAAGCCGGAGTCTAAGCTGACTCCTGTGTCCCAGGGGGAAACGTAAATGGATTCACCACATAATCTGTTGTGAATACATTAAATTATAGCGATGACATATTAGTTGTAGGAGTGACATAAAAGGAGCACTATATCGCTTTCACACATGTATGTCAATTATTCTGTGTTGCAGGTTTGATTTTGAAAGTGTGAGTTCAATAAGACAAAACTCGCCATATCTTTTCCAAAGGAGGCATAAAGTCTAATCCTGCAAAAGTACAAGCTTTGGCAAATGCTGAAACCCAATAATAAGTTTCAATGGTACTTTCTTTTCTTGAAATGGGCAGTTACTGTTCAAGATACATACAAGACTGCTAGTGGTCCATTACCAGAGTTGATGAAGAGATATGTTTCATTTCAAATGTCAAAAGAATGAGAAAAGTTTCAAGAGAAGCAAAGATGGCATTCAAAATGCTACGGAAAAAGCCTTATACAGACATTGTAGTCGACACTAGGCCTGTCGGGTTAGGCTCTATACTTGCACAGCATAGTGGACTCCCCAATGCTAAATGGCATATTGGGGCCTATGGTAGTAGAGGGTTGTCTCAAACAGAGCACGCTTACTCACAGGAAGAGAAAGAAAGTTTGAGTGTGGTATGGAATTGTGAACATTTCCATGTGTTACTTTATTGAAAGCTATTTACACTGATGACTGATCATCAAGCTTTGCTGACCATCTTTGGCAATCCAAAACCAAGATGCCTCCTTGAATTGAACAATGGGGATTGAGTTTGCAAGAGTACAAATATACAATTGTGCATCATCCATGAAAGGATAGGAATCCTGCTAACTACTTTTCAACATTGCCTATACAAGATCACGATACTCCATCCAAGATGGCTAAGTCCTACATCAATTTTATTGTCAAGCCATGTATACCAGCTGCTCTATTGTGTGCCCAGATTATCACTGCCATGAGTTACAATAGTGATATGCTGAAGTAAAAAGACATAGGGGGTCATTCAGACCCCGGCGGGCGGCGGGAGCCCCCTGCCTGGAGGGAACCGCCATATGGCCGCTCCGCGGTCGAAAGACCGCGGAGGCCATTCTGGCTTTCCCGCTGGGCTGGCTGGCGACCGCCAGAAGGCCGCCCGCCAGCCCAGCGGGAAACCCCTTCCCACGAGGAAGCCGGCTCCAAATGGAGCCGGCGGCGTGGGAAGGTGCGACGGGTGCAGTTGCACCCGTTGCGAATTTCAGTGTCTGCTGAGCAGACACTGAAATTCTTTGTGGGGCCCTCTTACGGGGGCCCCTGCAGTGCCCATGCCATTGGCACTGGCATGGGCACTGCAGGGGCCCCCAGGGGCCACACGACACCCCATACCGCCATCCTGTTCCTGGCGGGCGAACCGCCAGGAACAGGATGGCAGTATGGGGTGTCGGAATCCCCATGGCGGCGCAGCAAGCTGCGCCGCCATGGAGGATTCCTGAGGGCATCGGAAAACCGGCGGGAGACCGGCGGTTTTCCTGTTCTGACCGCGGCCAAACCGCCGCGGTCAGAATGCCCTGCGGGGCACCGCCAGCCTGTTGGCGGTGCTCCCGCATCCCCGGGTCGGAATGACCCCCATAGTTGCACATTCGTCATGGAACAAACACATTCAACCTGTCAGTAATGATGGTGAATATCAGAAGTACAAAAATATCAAAGATGGATCGTCCATAACTCAGGAAGGAGTTATATTGCGAGAGTTGAGGATCCTAATTCTAGAGAGTCTGTGATAAAGAATGATTGAAGCGGCTCACTAAGTACATTGAGGTATTGTTGCCACAAAGAGATCGCTTTGAGACGGAGTTTGGTTTCCAACTTAGATTAAAGAGGTAAAAAGGAATTCAAGGCCTGTCACATATGCAATTGCCTGTCAATCAAAAGTTTACTCAGCATACTCTGGACATGTCAGAACTCCCTAAACATGCCTTGGAGAGACTAGCCATCGATTCCATTAGTCCACTTGATAATAGACATCATCTAATGGTCACTGTTGATGAATACTGATGTTTTCTTTGGTTGAAGATCTCTCATCCACAATGCATGAACAAGTAATCAAAAAACTTGATGGCATCTTTCCAATATGGTGCATGGGTACACTAAATAAAGCAGTGCAGCATGCAACTCTTGAGAAGCTCAAATGAAAACAGTATTGATTCTACTCTACTATCTTATCATTCAACACCCCACTCTACCACAGTGGTAATTCCTGTGACTTTGATGTTTGGGAGAGCAGAGACAGCCAAGTTATCCCAAGAAAATTCTGAAAGGGATAAAAAGGAAAACATGATTTGTGCAACAAAACAAAAAATGAATGTTTAGCAAACAAGAGGCAAAGTGCACAAGACGTCTTGTAAAGAAAAAGAGATTTGTTGATCGGCAAATATGCAAAAGATAATCTGATGCTTCTTATGATGCTGAACCTTTTTAAGTGGTTTCTGCCACTGGACCCATGGTGAGAGCCCAGCACCTTGGGAAGTCTTTAACCAGAGAGTCTTCTGTCTTTAGGCCTGTGTTTCATCAATTTTCAACATGAACTGGTGAAAGAAAGACTGACTCTAAAAACTCAGTGATTGTTGCTGATCCTTCACCATCTTTAACAATCTCTGATCCAGAAGATGACAGTCTATAGCTTCCAGTAGCCCGATTGGGTCGGATGATCACAGCGCCAGGAAGATTGATTGAAGAGATATCATTGTATATGTTTCTATGTATATGTGTAAGTCTAATGATTTTCTAAAATAAATATTTTTACATATAACAGAGGGGGAGATGTAGTGTTTTGCATGATTTATAATGGATCCTTTCTGGATCCCAGCAGACTCTGTATCAGTGTGACGTTATTGCTAGAATAGAATGTAATGCTAGCTTGGATTAGAATGTTGGAGTTCACAGGTGCAGGCGGAGGAATAAAGACATGTAATTTACAGCTCCGTGTGTGGCTTAGTCATTGGAGGGTACCCAGGCTGGGAAGAAGCTACACCAGAATCAATTAAAGGCTTAAGAATCAGGGGCCAGATGTAGCAAAGGATTTGCGCCTCGCAAACGGCGAAAATCGCAGTTTGCGAGGCGCAAATGCCTCTTTGCTATGCAGAAATGCATTTTGCGAGTCGGAACCAACTCGCAAAATGCATTTCCGACTCGCAAATAGGAAGGAGTGTTCCCTTCCTATTTGCGAGTCTGAGTGGTATGCAATACCATTTGCGACCGCGTATGCGGTCGCAAATCGTATCGCAGTTACCATCCACTTCAAGTGGATGGTAACCCACTCGCAAATTGGAAGGGGTCCCCATGGGACCCCTTCCACTTTGTGAATGGACCCAAAAATACTTTTTCAGGGCAGGGAGTGGTCCCAGGGACCACTCCCTGCCCTGAAAAAAAAACCGAAACTAAAGGTTTCGTTTTTTTTTTTAAGTGCAGCTCGTTTTCCTTTAAGGAAAACGGGCTACACTTAAAAAAAAAAAAAATGCTTTATTGAAAGCAGTCACGAACATGGAGGTCTGCTGACGACAGCAGGCCTCCATGTTTGCGAGTGCCTATACTCGCTATGGGGCCGCAATTTGCGACCCACCTCATGAATATTGATGAGGTGGGTCATTACGACCCCATAGCGAGTCGCAGTCGGTGTCTGAGACACCGTACTGCGTACCAATTTGCGAGTTGCAAATTGCGAGTCGCATGGACTCGCTCTTTGCAACTCGCAAATATTTTATTTGCTACATCTGGCCCCAAATCATTAGAGTTTGTACACATAAAATGTAAATTCTCCATTTGATTGCAAACACATTTTTGCCTTCTTTGAATAATCAATTGTTCACTGCTTGTTATGCATCTAAATATTTTTTCCTTTGCATGTGCATTTTACTTTGAAGAGTTCTATTAAAGTCAATGGGACCAATTTAGACTGTTTGTTAGGGGGGAAAAGGACACAGTACTGTAGGAAGTTATCATCTTGGCATGTTGTGCCCAATTTCTGCCTGTTAGTCAGTATGCTTTAATGTGTTGTCAGTATGCTTGACTGTGTCACTGGAGTCCTGCTGCTCAGAAGTCCAGTGCTTATGCTCTCTCTGTTTTCATATTTGTCACTACAGTCTAGTAACCACTTATTTCACTCCAGATTGACATACTGGACCTCCCTTATAGGTCCCTAGTATATGGTAGCTAGGTACCCAGGGCAATGGGGTCCCAGGACATCCTTATGGGTTGCACCATTTCTTTTGCCACCCATAAGGAGCTCATGCAAATGCTTCTTCATGACTGCCACTGCAGCCTGAGTGAAATAGTGCAAGCACTATTTCACAGCCATTTACACTGCACCAAGTAACTGATAAGTCACATATATGTCTAACCCTCAGTTCCTGAAGGCTAAATGCAAATTTAGCAGAGGTGCCCCCATGTTGTCCAGGACCAATTTCCCGGACTTCATGAGTGTGGGGACGCCATTATAAATGTGCACTACAGATAGGTCAATACATATATGTAGCTTCACAATGGTAACCCAGAATATGGCCATGTAAAGTGTCTAAGATTGAGAAATTGTACCCACAATCTGATTCTGGTATGGACGGGCCAATTCCATGCACCCTGGGGTTTCCACCATGGACCCCCAGTACTGCCAAACCAGCTCTCTGAGGTTTCCACTGCAGCTCCAGCTGCTGCCAGCTCACAGACAGACTTCTGCCCTCCTGGGGGCACAGATGGTGGACTGAAGTGATCCAGACTCTCCCAAGGTTCAACTGTCCAAATTTGGTGGAGGTAAAAGCTTGCCTCCCCAAGCTAGACAGTACCCCTGTGCACTGCATTTTTTTCAGCTCCTAGGGCTTCTGTGTGCTTCTCCAAGAAATCCTTCATGCACAGAATAGCCCAGGTCCCCAGCACTCTATCCTGTATCGCTCAGCTCCCTGAGTTGTTCTCCGGTGGCGTGGGATCCCTTTGTGTAGTGCTGCGAAGACTGCAATTTGCATCTCCTTCGTCCCCGTATCCTGGGACTCCTGTGGGTGCTGCCTGGCCTTCTGAGGGCTCTCTGAAGTGCTGAGAACCCCCTCTGTCACCTTAGTCCATGTTGAGACCCCCAGGTCCCTTCTGGGTCCAGGTAGCACCTTTTCCTGCCAAATGCGTGAGCCAAGGCTTGTTGGCGGAATCCAACAACGAAAACCAGCCTGTCATTCTTCTACTTGACGTGGGACATCTTTTGCACCAAGCAGGAACCTTCAGCTGCCTCCTTTCGGTGCATCTCTGACTTTTTCTTCTAACCATAGAATCCACTTTTGCACCTTCATCCATGTTACCAGGTGCTCCTGTTTCTCCTGGACTCTTCAGTTGTTCTTGGACTTGGTCCCCTCTTTCCACAGGTCTTAAGGTCCAGGAATCCATCATTGGTGTCTTGCAGTCTTGCTTGTTTTTTGCATAATCCTTCATCACGACTCCTAGTGTGTTATCATTTTAATGAAATTCTATAAACTTAAATTGTCAATAATGCCTAATTAAAACTTGTCACCGAATTAAAATGTAAGCTGTGGTTTTACATACATCAGTCATACACCAAAGAAAGAGAATGTGTGTAGAACAAAAGAGCAGTCACTTCTAACACTAATTACAACATCACTGGTAACAAGTCTAATTCCCAGTAAGTAAAGGCAATGTATACTATTGCAATGTTGTTAGAAATTGGGGTTTTAATTGAGTGGATGAAGATCCTTCTCAAGCACCAACCACAATTCTTGTCAGGTTGAACAACAAACGGCACTAAATTAACTTGCCCTTAACCCTGGGCGGGCAATACTTGGTCAACAGAACTCACTTCAGGGTCCAAGTTCAGAGTTCAGGTTGTTGGAGCTTTTTGTGACCCTATAGTGGAGAACAGGAGGCCAGCCAAATAGTCTCTGGTAGTCCTGGGTTCAAGCAGCAAGGCAGTTGTCTGAGGGTTCAAGGCAGGCTTCCAGCAGCAAGGCAGTCCTCTGAACCACAAAACAGGCCTCAAGCAGCAGAAAAGTAATCTGAAATTCTGGGAAGGGCTTCTGAGTGTCCTCTGCAAGTCCAGGAGTGAACTGAAGGGTTGGTCTGTGGGTCCTATTTTTCTACCAAGTTCCAGCTTTGAAGTGTAAGAAACGTCCGAGTCCCCCCTCCCCCAGAGATTGTTCTGGAGGATCCTTCCAGTCCTGGCCCTAGGATGTCTAGGGAGATTAAGGGCTAGTGTAAAGTAATTTGTGAGTGTGCTGAGGCAGCTCCTTTGAAAGTTAGGCTGCACATAAATCCACCCCCTCCCATCCTGACAACACATATTTCCTTTTGTGTCACTGTGTAGAAGGAATATTCAAAGGAACTGCTAAGTTGGTCACAGTCATGTCTTTGCAAAGTGGCATTTTCAGAATTGTGACTTTAAATCCAACTTTAGCAGTAAAAATGATTGAAATTATAACTCTTTATATATCAACCTTGACTTGTTCCCAAACAAACATTATCACTTATTAAGTATAATCATTATTTCACCCAGTGCTATCCTGTGGGAGAAGTGGGACTCACCGTACTGAAAAACGAATTTAGGAGCTTTTCACTACCAGGGCATGTAAAACTTAAAAGTACATGTTCAACGTTTTAAAAACTATGCCCCCCAATCTATGGGCTATTTAGTGCCTAACTTAGGGGTGACTTAGATGTATTAAAATAGGGTTTTAGGCCTTGCATAACATGTCTTTGCCAGGTCTCATTGTCAGTTTTAAAATGCACATAGTCTACAATGGGTTTACTATAGGCTTGTAAGTAAACTAAATATGCCAATTAGGTGTAGTCCAATTTTACCATGTTTCAAGGAGACAGCCTAAGCACTTTAGCAGTGGCCAGCAGTAGTAAAGTACACAAAGTCCTAATGCCAACAAAAACAAAATTAAGAAACTGAATGAGTGAAGACAAAACCGTTGAGGGTGACCCTGCAGAGAGAAGTCCAAACAAATGTCAGATCACAAAGTATATGAAGTTGAGTTGAGCATTCAGTTGAAAATGTCGACAAACAGTAAGATGAGTTAGGCAAAACTCATTGAAACGCATTATAGCATGATGAGTGAACTTCAGGACTGCCTTGTTTGATTGGATACATAAACTGCCTGAATGCATACAATCAAAGTTTGAGGTTACAGCCTAATCCTGGAGGCAGCCTATTTACATACCGATGGCAAAGTAAACATAATTTTCTCATCATTATCTTCTTTGTTCAGTTATTTGCATAGTCTAAATTAGTTATTTATGGAAGTAGATCATATTGCCAATATGCCTTTCTGGAAAATTACATCTTCAATTTATGTTTCGTAAAGCATTGCTGCCCTTGTAACTTCATTATCAGCATCAATTGCATTGTTGTGACATACATTATTTATTGCTGGTGCAATCTACTATGCTTCCCGTTTTCTAAAAGGAAAGAAAACGAACAGGCAAAGTAGGTTGCAATAAACCCAGAGTGGAGTTAAAAGAAAGACGCTGTGAAGGTCATCCGAGCCCTATCTTAAGTGAAACAGTAATTGGTTGTTTTGGTGCAGGCAGACTTCAGCATACAATGTTTAATTTAATGGTATCATAAGACTAGTAGTTTAAGTAACATTCAGTCGTGATGTGAGTGGTAGGTTAGGACACGGAGGGTGTTTTCACAGGACTGAACCTTGGCTCACCATTGATAGGATAACGATTAGCAGCAATGCAATCTTTTGAGAACACCAATGAGGTAGTGTGTATTACAAATCCTTCAAATACCAATACAGGAAAATAAATAAATAATATAAAGGTCCACACCAGGTTTATTTAGAAAGAAATAATTTAATAAACAAAATTCCAAAATTGGGAAACTATGCCAAGGAAACAGATAGATGGAAAAATAGATGTGCAAGTGCTCTCCAGCTTTCCTTCCAGGACTGAGGCACATGGGTCTCGCGTTTCTGTGTTTAACCACAGGATATGGCTAAGGACTAGACCCAGCAGGAAACCCCAGTTGGACGTATGCAGAAGCCCAGAAATCCATCAATATTTTGGTTGATAACAATTGCTGTATGCTTTTGCACTTATTACAGTAATCAGTAATGAACTGCTAATGTACGACTGGACTAATGAAGGCCTATGCGTTTTACCACGCTGTAATCAGATCCAATTGATCAATAATATTATAGCCAATGCTGCTCGTATATGTTATTGTGAACGCTTTATGGACAGATAAGATATAAATGTATCCTCTATTATAAGTAGATCAGCAGTTTCTGTTAACTTCCTCAGGTAGTTGGTCATCACTAGTTTTAAGACATTATCAAACATGATGTGTGTGTGAAATTGTCGAGAAACACCACAATGATGTAGGAGTTGCATTTTTAAGAAAACCTAGTCCCAGAGATGGCAGAGCTTTTTAGGTCGAGCGTTAGCGTTCGGCCTGCTGTATACTAAAGTATACAATAGAGTGAGTTCCAGCGTTCTGATTTGTTAGTTGCAGTGTCCTTCAAAAATCCTTGCTTGCTAGTGGTCAGTTTGCCTCTTTGTCCTGCCTTTTATCACTTTGGGAGCAGCACAAAGTACTGTGTAATTACGCTATGTCCTGTTTATCTCTTCTGTAAGGGACTTTTTTTTTGGCATTTGCCTGTTTCACCTCAACAGTGTGGGTGCTTGTTCAATCCCTCCTTCCCACTAGCTCCCTCTGTAAACATAAATCAACAGCAGAGGGGGGCTTTTCCACGGCCAGTTCACCCTCGCTCTGTTACTTTTGTTGTTTTCAGTCTGTCTGGCAATAAAAGTCCAGTCAGTAATTTACAACTCTATGAGCTTTAACTCGAGCAAACACAAGACTATTACATTCCAAGAGCTGCAGTTTCTGTTGCAGCCGCTTAAGCTGCCTGGCTCCTGCGCGCGGTCTGCATTCGGACTCCTGTGACCATACCGCGTGATCGAGGACGGAGGCCCATGTCCTCCTGCTGCTGTCAAACTCCTGGCCCAACAAGCCCTCAATGCTACTTGCTCGTCGCTTTCAAGGTATTCCTCTGCTCTATGGTTGGTTTGTTGTCTCAGCATAAACTGTGTTAAATATTTGTTTCTATAATTACACAGGTGTTGCATTGCATGCAGCGCACATTCATGCTATTTTCATTGCACATTTATGCAGACATTCTTAATGCAACGGAAACACTCATGAAACTACTGTTCTGCACCTTTTAAATAGTACTTTGAAGTGAGTTACGTAAAAAGCCATGTGTTTCATTAATGCGGATAAAATTACAAGATAGACGTAAAACAGTGGACTATCTCAACACATCTAATGATATCGGGGCAGTTAACAGACTCAGTGGATCCCCTACCTTTTGCCCCCCTCTACGCAGCAGCAAATGTACTATGTGTCACAGTTGGTGCAAAACTGCTTATATATGACACGCCGCCCCATCTTCTCTTTCGTCATACTATTTGAATGAATCAATGAGGAAACAAATTGCATTCTGCGTGTAATTTTAAAAAAGACACTTTCACTAGGCCAACATCTGCTGTCTGAGACAAAGTAAAGAATCATGAATTAATCATATATGTGGGCGACTTAATTGTAGCCCGAGTGTGGGTAGGCATTGGTGTGCACTGCAGACATTAGGGTCATTCCAGGCTCTGCAGGAAGGATGCAGGCCCCAAAGAACTTCAAGAGGCTTCGGAGAGCTGCGTTAAGTTTGAAAGTATAACCTTAGGCAAGAAATTAACATTGGTCTTCATGCTTCTAAAGTCTGTAAATATCAGCTTATAGCGCTGCAGGCACCAACACAAAACTATCAATAAAAGCAATTGTCAAACCTTCTGCTGTCGCTCGGCGAAGGGGTCACACTGTGTGACTGATAGACGACCATGCTAGGTCAGGCAAACTTGAATTAGTTTGCAATTGAAAGCAGTCTTATGACATGGGACCCGTTTATTCTCTAATGCGACGTGGACAACTTAGCCAATATCAGCAAAAGCAAAGTTCATAATAGGAACACTTACACTAATACTAATAAAAACAACAATTATTATTATAATTATTATTATTATCAGTATTATTATTAATAATATTATTCTATTTTCATGTAGTGTTTCATACCAGTTTCAAAGCGCTGTAGTGAGAGGCATCACTGTTTTCAACCCTATTACTAGGTATAATGCTGTGCCACTGGAATTATATAACAGAGAGGACCAAATTATGCAGCATGCTTGAAAAATGTGTGTGGCGAGGAAAGTCCAGTTATACATGTACAAAGCTAATAGCTTTAGCTCAAGCAAATGTGAGACCTATTGCATTGTAAATGCTTGTTCTCATATTGTTTGAACTTTTAGAATAAGTAAGAAGGTGAGAGCCAGGCCACCAGACCTTTGCACTGAGTGTTCACAGTCCCTGTTGTTATACTGGACGCGGGCATCTGCGCTCGTTCACGGCGGGCCCTCCAATAAAACACACACACCGTATCCTGGCTCTATCAGAGTCAGATGCTTCTTCTGTCCTGCTCCCGCTTTTATTATATATCCCAATTTCCCGGAACCAGTCCCCACCTTCTGGGGCAGATCCCTAGGTGGCCGGGCAGCCAACCACTAGACATTAAATATAATTACATCCCTCCCCAACTGGGTCAAATCTACCTCGTTAATGCACACACAAAGTCTTTCAGGCTTTGGCTGGGTGGGGTATTGGGTCTCAAGCTGTACCTGCCAGGCTGGGATGTGGTCTCACCACCTTGACTCGCCGGAGCGCTGGTTACCGGTTGCCTCCGGAAGGATCGGTCCAGTTGCTGGCAGCAATTCATCTTCACAATCACGTACCAGACGCTCAGTAGTGGAACAGTCTGGGAACTGGTCATCTGTTTCCTGATCCCCAGAGAGTTCTACAAAGGTTGCCTTACAAAACCATGAGACATTTTGTGTTACCCGCTCTCTCTCTTTTTCTGCTGTCACCATGGTTCCGGACACCCCAGTCACCCCAGTCACTGTCCATAACCCTGGCTCATAGGTTTCTGGTCCTTGATGATCACCTGCTCACCAACTCGAATGTCCCTTACCATGGCAAGTCTTTTTTTCCTTGCCTTATCGTTCACTTTCTTCCCCCTGGTTTGTGTTTTCTCCAGATGTTAGGGGATGGGCTACCACCATGGGGCTGTGGGAATAGTGTCTCACCTCTGCCCAGCAAGCTTTAGTGACCAAGGAGTCTGGCCACTGGTACAATGAGGGGTTTCTCTGTATTCACGGAGGAATCGATGAAGGCTGAGCTCAGGGTCACTGGTTTCTAAGGTGGCTATCCTGAGAGTCTTAGTGAGCCTGCACATAAACCGCTCAACCTCTCCATTGGCCTGGAACCATTATGGCGTGATTTTTTATGTCTGGTGCCTAAGCACCTCAACACCTCTTGAAATTAATTTCCTTGGAATGGGGTCCATTATCAGTTTTGATCTCTTCTGGAGACCAAACATGGCAAAGATTTTCTCCAGGATCGGACCCACATGTACGAAGGCCGTGGATGCAATGACCTCCACAATTGGATATTTGGAGTATCCATCTACGAGGATTAGGGTGACCTGGCCATCCAGAAAACTTCAAAAATCTAAGCTGACTTGTGACCACGGGTTGTGAAGGCTCCTTCAGTAGTGATTGGGGCCAGTACATCAGGGATGGTCGTTAGATGACAGGCCGAGCATTAACGCACACATTTGTCCACTCCCTCTTCGAGGCCAGGGAACCACACCTTCTCCCTTGTGCGCGCTTTCATCTTGGTCATCCCTTGATGCCCCCATGTGTTGTAGCTGTAGTGGAATTATTAGTTGGTGTCCCTGGAGAAGAAGGCCATCAGATGTCGAGCTTATTTACTCAGGACTTTCCATAGTTTTGTTAGTCGTTCTCACTCAGCCACGGTCCAGTTGCTTGTGTTTCGGAGAAAGTTGTGCCAGGAGCTGCCTTTCAATGCTTGTTTCACTCCCAGCAACACCTCATCTTCTAGGACAGCTTCTGAAATGTCTTTTGTGCTGAGCGCCTTAGGACAACTATCCAGAGCTAGCTCTTGCACATGTGCCTCAGTATCCTCTTCTTCTTCACTGGTGGCCTGAGCCTGTTCTGAAGTGTGTCTTGATAGGAAATTTGCGGGATTTTTGGCCCCAGGTTGGTAAACCACATCCATGCAATAGTGCTGGAGCTGAATTGCCCATATTTCAATTTGTGAAGGCGGGTGTGGTGCGCTTCCCTTGAACAGAGGGACAAGCGGTTGATGGTCAGTGACCACCCAGAATGGCCTTTCTTGTAGGTAAAGGTGGAAGTGACCACACTCCTACTTAATGGCTACGACCTCCCTTTCTGTTTGAGAGTAGGGCTGTTCGGTCGAGGTTAAAGCCACAAGCTCGGTCTTCTTCATGGGGTCAAAGTAGGTCATGGTGGTCTCACACAGAAGAGCCTTCTTGAGCACTTGTTGGACCTGTTGCTTTTGTCAGATTCATCCCCTGACTTTTTGCCTCCTTCCTCCTATTTTTTTTCTGACCTCTTGCTGTTGGGTCTAGGACTCTGAACACGTTATCACTGCTGATCAGTGCTAAAGTGCAGTATGATTGGCTTATACCTAATTGCCATATTTAATTTACCTTTAAGTCCTTTCTACAGTGGTATCCCTGTACCCAGGGCCTGTAAATTAAATGCTACTAGTGGACCTGCAGCGCAGCTTGCGCCACCCATTTAAGTAGCCTTTCAAACCTGTCTCTAGCCTGCTAAAGCAGTTTTCTGCCACAGGGACCTGGCATCTAAATTTACTTGCCAGGCCCAGAACTCCCCTCATACTACATGTAAGTCACCCCTAAGGTAGGCCCTAGATAGCCCTATGGGCAGGGTGCTATGTATGTAGAAGGCAGGACCTGGTTGTGTGGCCTGTCCTGGTGATCACAAACAACCTAATTGGTTTCTCACTGCTGTGAGTGCTGCCTTCCCATAGGATTGCATTGGAAATGCCCTGCAGTATCTGTAGGGGTGTATTGTCTGGTTTATGAGGGGTAGCGTAGGTATGTTCGATATGGTTGTAATGGTGGTGAGAAATGCTGCTTACTGGTGTAGGAGGATTTTTTATTACTATTACAGAAATGCCACTTCTAGAAAGTGAGCATTTCTCTGTGCTTATGACTCTGCGTTTTGCTGCTTGACTCCAATCCACATCTGGGCAGAGTGACAGTTGGGCTTTTTGCTTACTTTCCAGACAGCCTGTACACAGGGAGGGTGGAGATGTCACAGAGGTGCATCTGCATTTTGAAAAGTGTTCCTGGGCTGAGAGAAGGGGTAGGAGGGGCACAAATGCATTTGTAAAAGCTGAGCCCTGGCCTCACACAAAAGGGCTGTTTACCCCCAACTGATGTTTGGAGCCTGTGCTGGAGGAGAGAGGGTCATTCCCAGAACCAGCTGTAACTGTTTGGAACCTCCTTTCCTCTTCTTTGAGTAGCACTTGCAAAATTGAGTATAAGTACAGGGGAGTATTCCCCACAATTTGGAGACACTTTGGAACTTAACTTACCTGTAAATAGACACAGAATGCTGCTGGAGGGACTCCCCAAGAACCACCTTGGCCTGCTGCTGCTGTGCTGACCTGTGACCTGTTTGGTCAGTTTGAGGAACTGCCAACTGCCTGCATTGAGCTGGCCTGCTGCTGGGCCATGCCGCCCTGTGCTCCATTATTTTCTATTGTCTCCCATGGTGTGGGTGCTGTGCCCCTGGACCCCTACAACGACCTCTTGAGCATTTTCCTGGTGGCTGAGGCACACGAGTAGTGCTTCACCTGAAACCCCTAGCACCCGGCGAGTGCTCTGCAACATTTATCTTCAGCGCCTTCAGAGCGCTTTCTTTCTGTTTGTTTTGCGATTTGCAGCGCTTTGGCCATGAATCGTTGCACGCTTTGGGAAGCACATGTTTTGCCGCCAGGATATCACCACTGCGACCCAGGCTCATTAAATTACCCCCAGCGCTTTGAAAAGTACGTTCTTGGGTGCTGTACCTGGGCGTCATCAATTTCGAAGCGCGCTGGAGATGCGCTGCCCCTGGGACCCCGGGGCACCACCACAGTGAAGAAAGAAGTGAGTGCACTCCTACTGTGCCTCCGGGGTGAAGCACACTCTGAGGAGCACCCACTTTGATGCCTGCCCTCTGCTGTGTCCTGGAGAGGGCCATCTCCTGTTGTTGAATCTGGGCGGAGAAGGAAGCCTCATCGGAGGCTCCCCACACCACCTGGATCCTAACTGTTGTAGTGTATGGACAAGGGGGAAGGAAGCCTTATTGCAGACTTACCCTGCCCCATTGGAGCCCCTGATTGCTCTCTGAAGGACCGCAGTGGAGTGGAAGCCTCACCGGAGGCTTCCCGCACCTCGTGATCCTCCCTTGGCCCCATTGTTGTGCTGGCTTTGGCCCCCCTCCACAGGGCCAGTTGCAGCCCAGGGGGGCCCCCAGAGATCACAGGCCCCAGGAGCGGCCCAATACAGAAGCAGGAGGGGGTGCATATAGTCCGACTCCCCCCAAATTACCGCAAGGCCCCCGTTTGGCGCAGAGGAGCACCAGGGGCCCCCATTTTGTTCTTCATGGTACTAGAGGTGCCTCGCCATAATTAAAAACAGATACTTTGAATGAATGGACATATGATTTCACATGTTCCTAGTATGAACATTATTGATTAACCCCTTCACTGGCAGGCCTTTTCCACCTCAGATACCAGGCCTTTTTTTGGCTATTTGGGGCAGTTCGCACTTAGGTCCTGATAACTTTTTGTCTACTTAAGCTACCCCCACCAAATGTGCATCCTTTTTTACCAACATCCTAGGGATTCTAGGCGTACCCAGAGTTTATGGGTTCCTCTGAAGGAGACCAAGAAATTAGCCAAAATACAGCGAATATATATATATATTTTTAAATGGGAACAAAAAGGGCTGCAGACGAAGGCTTGTGTTTGTTTCCCTGAAAATGGCATCAACAAAGGGTTTGCGGTGCTACAATCACCATCTTCCCAGCTTTCAGGAACAGGCAGACTTGAATCAGGAAACCCCCTTTTTAAACACAATTTTGGCATTTTACTGGGACATACCCCATTTTTACTATTTTTGTGCTTCCAGCCTCCTTCCATTTAGTGACAGAAATGAGTGTGAAACCAATGCTGGATCCCAGACAGCTAAACATTTCTGAAAAGTAGACACAATTCTGGATTCAGCAAGGGGTAATCTGTGTAGATTCTACAAGGTTTTCCTATAGAAAATAACAGTTGAAATAAAAAAATATTGAAATTAAGATGAAAAACAAAACAGCAATTTTTCTCCATGTTTCCACAACGTAACTTTTTCCTGCTATGTCAGATTTTTTAAAGCAATATACCGTTACGTCTGCTGAACTCTTCTTATTGCGGGGATATATAGGGCTTGTAGGTTCATCACGAACCCTAGATACCCAGAGCCAATAAATGAGCTGCAGGTTGCAATGGGTTTTCATTCTGTACCCGGTATACAGCAATTCATTTGCTGAAATATAAAGAGTGAAAAATAGGTATCAAGAAAACTTTTGTATTTCCAAAATGGGCACAAGATAAGGTGTTGATAAGCAGTGGTCATTTGCACATCTCTGAATTCCGGGGTGCCCATATTAGCATGTGAATTACAGTGCATTTCTCAACTAGACGTCTTTTTTACACACTGTCTTACACTTGGAAGGAAAAACTGTAGAGAAAAACAAAGGGCAATAACACTTGTTTTGCTATTCTGAATTCCCCCATGTCTCCCGATAAAAATGGTACCTCACAAGTGTGGGTAGGCCTAATGCTCGCGACAGGAAACGCAACATGGACACAACACATTTTTACATTGAAATCTGTTTTTTGCAAAGTGCCTAGCTGTAGATTTTGGCCTCTAGCTCAGCCGGTACCTAGGAAAACCTACCAAACCTGCACATTCTTTAAAACTAGACACCCAGGGAAGTCCAGGATAGGGTGACTTGTGGGGCTCTTACCAGGTCCTGCTCCCAGAATTCTTTGCAAACCTCAAGATTTTGGCTAAAAAACACTTTTTCCTCACATATTGGTGACAGAAAGTTCTGGAATCTGAGAGGAGTCACAAATCTCCTTCCAACCAGCATTCCCCTAAGACTCCCAATAAAAATGGTACTTCACTTGTGTGGGTAGGCCTAGCGCCCGTGACAGGAAAGGCCCCAAAACACAATGTGGACACATCACATTTTCCCAAAGAAAACCGAGCTGTTTTTTGGAAAGTGCCTAGCTGTGGATTTTGGCCTCTAGCTCAGCCGGCACCAAAGGAAACCTACCAAACCTGTGCATTTTTGAAAATGAGACACCTAGGGGAATCCAAGATGGGGTGACTTGTGGGGCTCTCACCAGGTTCTGTTACCCAGAATCCTTTGCAAACCTCAAAATATGGCCAAAAAAACACTTTCTCCTCATATTTTGGTCACAGAAAGTTCTGGAATCTAGGAGGAGCCACAAATTTCCTTCCACCCAGCGTTCCTCTAAGTATCCTGATAAAAATGGTACCTCATTTGTGTGGCTAGGCCTAGTGCCCGTGAAAGGAAATGCCCCAAAACACAACCTCAAAATTATCAAATACAAACCTACCTGTTTTTGTGGGGGCACCTGCGTTTTTGGTCCTGGGCTCAGCAGCCATCTAGGGAAACCTACCAAACCCAGATATTTCTAAAAACTAGACACCTGAGGGAGTCCAGGGAGGTGTGACGTGCGTGGATCCCCATGTGTGGGATCAGTGCACCGGGACCAATTTCCTACCACCCAACGTTCCCCTCAGTGTCCCGGTAAAAATACTACCTCACTTGTGTAGGTGGGCCAAGTGCCTGTGACAGGGAAGAGCCAAAAACATGTCAAAATTGAGGGGGGAACCAAAGTGGGTCCAAAAGGGCAGTTTGAATAAAAACATTTTTAGGTTGATAAGTGGGGCAGAATTTTTATCTGTATAGACAATACTGGGTGGTAGGAATTTTGTGGATTCCTGCAGATTCTGGAAGGTTCCATCACAAAAATGTGGAAAAAATGTGTGATTTCCAGCAATGTTGGAGGTTTGCAGGGCATTGTGGGTAAGAAAATGGTGCGGGGTGCATGTTAAACACACCACCCTGGACTCACCCAGATGTTTAGTCTTCAGATGTGTCTAGGTCTTATAGATCTTTATACACGTCCAAGTCCGAAAAAGTGGAGCCCTCACCATTCCAAGAGGGATGACTTTGAGAGTTAGCTAAGCTCTCATGGCCCAAATGTAAAACCAAAATCTAAAGTAATCAAATGTCATCTTGCTTGCCATGGGATAAGATGTTTTAGTATGTGGGGGGAGAGCTGAAAGACTGTTACCCCCTTCAGTTGGGGTGGGGGCATAACCATGCCCATGCTGGCTGGAATTCCCTGGCATCTAGTAGACTTTCTGCCCCCAGGGTGTGGATCGGGGGCAATTGCACCATCTGCCGACTGGTTGGCAGAACAACTTTGACCCCATATATTTTGGGTGGGGGTATGGCCATACCCGCATCCTCTTATTTAGAATAAATATCTGCCCTGGTCCCCGGTGGGCTTTCTGCCCACCTTGGGGGCAGATGTGCCTTCCAAAAATAGGCCGATCTGCCCACAAAGGGGGCCGATATGGCCAACCGTAATGTGCCCCCCCAAACAAAACACACACACACACCAATCCCTGGTGCCTAAGTGGTTTCTGCCACCCCAGAGCAGATCGGCCTAATAGAAATAGGCCGATCTGCCCCCAAGGGGTGCAGAACTGGCCTATAATAAATTCCCCCCACCCCTGGGAGCGACCCTTGCTTAAGGGGTCTCTCCCCTTGCGCGAAATTGGCGCAAAAAAAAAATTCCTGGTGCCTAGTTGTTTCGTCTAGTAATAAAAGGACAATCTGCCCCCAAGGGGCGAGGGGCATAAATGGCCTAAATAAAATTTGTCCCCCAGGGGAGTGACCCCTTAGGCAAAGGTCGCTCCCCACATAAAAAATAAAAAAAGAAACAAAAAAAAAATGTATTCCTGATGTCTAGCGGTTTGTGCCCCCCTGGTGGCAGATTGGCCTAATTATAATAAGCCGATCAGCCCCCAGGGGGCAGAAATGGCATAAAAATAATTTGCCCCCCTGGGGAGCGGCCCTTGCCCAAGGGACCGCTCCCTTCATTCAATAATAAAAAATAAATAAAAAAAACTCCCTGGTGTCTAGTGGCCATTTATGCTGCCCGATCGCGGGAAAAGCTGAGAGGAACTTCCAGGGCTGAGCTTCCAGGGCAGAGGGGTAGGCCTCTGATTAGGTCAGCGCGTGATTGAGGCTGACGTCATCAGAGGCCATGGGGGGGGCAGGAGGGTGGGGTGGAAGGGGAAGCGATTACCCTTTAATCCCTGCCCTGGGGGAGCCAATGCAAGGCTCATGGGGGGAGCGGAGCAGGTCCAAGGACATAACAGTTACATCCTTAGCGTCTCAGTAGCATAGCCAAGGATGTAACCGTTACGTCCTTGGCTGCCAAGAGGTTACTATGTTTCCTGTCTTTTTTGATGATGTACCATATATGTTTGCTAATGTTCCTTTTATGGGCATTTTATGCTGATATGTTTGTAATGCTTATGTTTTATAATGTTCCTAATGTAGGCATTTATGATATTTCTATGACAAGTGCATTTCTTTAGTAAAATGAGTCCTGACTAATGCTTATGTTGCAGAATAATAAGTAACCTGTGTGTTAGGTGTGACTACTTCTGGTTTCTGCAGGGTAGCTATTGTGGAACGTTCTGAAAACTGGTTGGGTAGAAGAGTATTACTGACATGTTGTGTTTGGTCTCATAATATTGTGTATAATACAGTTATTTTTATATAACTTGGTGCTGTGTTTCCTTTGTGGTGGTGATAGTGCGTCACATGTGTTGTGTTCATTGTGCAAACGCTTTACACAGTGCCTCTGGGATAGGCCTGACTGCTCATGCTAAGCTACCAATGGGGTAAGCAGGTGTTATCTTGTACGTGTAACTCCCTTGCCCTGACTAGAGTGGGTGGGTTCTGTCTGGCTTAGGTGCATACCCTAGCCAACCAAAAACCCCATTTCTAAGAGCGCTTGGAAAGTTTCTTCCTTCCGGCTCCCCATACCCACAGTGCATCAGCTTTTGAGAGGGCTCGGAGTGGCTCTGACAGTGTGGTGAGCTTTGGGATGACACCATTCCCTGGAAACTTCAGTCACAGTCGTGATGGGGCAGGGGCTTTCCAAATGCCACCGGACTTTCATGGGTCCACTTGGATGCCTTCTTGGTTAAATACATACATGAAGAACTCAATTGATGCTTGAAAGAAAACACACTTGTCTTTACCCTCCATAGCTCATGCTCCAACAGCCACTGGAGGGCAACCTTCACGTGCCAATGGTGGTCCTCTGCCATTGCAGAATAGATTAGAATGTCGTCACTGGCATTCATGACGCCTTGTAATCCAGATAAAGTCAGTCGAATAGTTCCCTGGAATACCTCCACCGACGATGATACGCCGAAGCTCGGGCATTTGTACCTTCCCAACCCGAGGTGCGTCGATAATGTAATGATGTATCTGCTACCCTCTGCTAGACTTAGTTGTTGATATCCTGCGTTCATTTCTAATTTGGACAACCGCTTGATCTATTCAGATCTGCAATTATGTTGTCTGTGGTGGGAGTGATGTGCCTCTCTCTCCTAATCGCCTGATTGGGAAGTTGCATGTCAATGCAGAGCCGAATTTTCCCAGGCTGCTTCAGCTTCTCCGTGATCACCATGGGTGACACCCAGGCGGTGGGACCAGACACTTTTTCTAGGACTCCTTGCTCTTCCAGGTTTGTCAGCTCTTGTTCTACTAATTTGGAGAACCGCTTGGATCTATTCAGATCTGCGATTATGTTGTCTATGGTGGGAGTGATGTGCCTCTCTCTCCTAATCGCCTGGTTGGGAAGTTGCATGTCAATGCAGAGCCGAATTTTCCCAGGCTGCTTCAGCTTTTCCATGATCACCATGGGTGACACCCAGGCGGTGGGACCAGACACTTTTTCTATGACTCCTTGCTCTTCCAGGTTTGTCAGCTCTTGTTCTACTAATGACCTGAGATAAAATGGTATCCGCCAGTGTCTTAGGGCAACCGACTTCACGTCCTTATCGATATGCAACTTGATTGGAGGTGCTTCGAGGCAGCGAGGCCTGGAAATTTCCTTAGCAACGTGTCTATTCGGCGCGTCCTTGCGCTTTTTTCGAACATGACAGACCCAATTCCTCTGCTGCTTGACTGCCAAGGAGGATGTCCGCTTGCTTGTCGACTACGTGGAATGGGTGTCAATGGTTCGGCCCTCCGCCTGCACTGTCATTGCAATACACCCCTTTAGAGGCAGTGGCATGCGACTTTGATACGTGAATATTTTGGTATTCAATAGAGTTAATGGTGGACGGGACTGCAGGAGGTGATATTGTTGCACGTCCATCATATTAATTGATGCTCCTGTGTCTATGAGATCCTGTTACTTCGATCATGCATGTGGGCTGAAGCCATTGGCGTTTGTGAACGATATTAAGAATACTTCTTTTTCTTCTTCTTCTCCGGGAGAGGAGTCTTCTAGGGTATAACACGATGACGGGGTCATCTAGTGATAGTTGTTGGACCGCCCTTGTAGGTGGGCACCTCCCTCTCACTCCTCTTCCTCTCACTCCTCCTTTGCAGACAGCTGTGAAATGATTCAGTTTGCCTCAGTTGGATCATGTCCTCCCTTGAACCGGAGAGTCTCTTGGGTTGTGTTCTTCCCTCCCACAATAGTCACATCATCCTCCTGGCTTAGAGGGGGCATACTGTCTAGGTTTCCTCCTTGTTTGTTGCAGCTGCACCGCGTCTGCACGTTTGTTTTGACTAAAGGGGTTTTCTCTGGCATGTGTGGCTGCAGATAAATCATGGGATAGTGCCATGATTAAGATCTCGTCCAAACTGATATTGGGTTGTCTCAATATTCGGCCTCTCAGTGTCTTGTTCCTCCATCCCTGTATAATTTGCACTCATACCTCCTTCTGTTGATAATCTTTGCTGCATGTGCTTGCCAGCTCGCGGAGTCGAGCATAAAACTGGTTGTTGGATTCACCTTCTCTCTGCCTCGTAGATTGAAGCGTTTGAAGTCTGGGTTCAACTGCAGATCGAAATGCGCATTCAGGGCCCTCAATGCCGTGTTGTAGTCGTCGTAGGCTCCTGTGATCGGCAGATGTCTGAAGATTTTGTATATTTCATCACCCACAAAATGTAGAAGTAAGGACCTCTTGACCGCTCTGCCCTTCTCACGGGTGGCCATGAAGTAGTTCTTAAGGCGCCTGACCCATATCTTCCATCTGGGTGAGGGGTTCTGCCAGCTCACTGAATGGCCCACCATAGTGTGTTGCAGCAGTTGATGGGAGGCTGGTGCTAGGTCATCTGCCATGATGACCCTGTCACTTGTGTCCTGTGTTGGTTAATTCAGGCCTACCGCTCCCAGCAGGTTACAGTGAGCTGTCACCTTGTGGTGTGCCGACGCTCATGCTGGTGGTATGGCGCAGATTGTGAGAGACTCCTGTGGGGTGTGACCAGTGATGTGCCTCTTTGACTGTCACTTGGTGTTTTCAGCTGTGTGATGACTTTTACTCCAGTGCGGTTGGTGTTGCATCAATTTAAACTACAGCTTGACATGACTCTTCAATCTTTCAGTTTCCTTTTCCATGTTAGTTTTAATAAATGTTTTTGCTTTTGCTCACTTTTCCATTGTGTGCAGTGTCAGGTTCACCATCTTGAGGCGTGCTCAGCTTTGATGTCTGAGAAGTCACAACCTATGGCAGCTCAGTGAGATTAGAAACAGCCAGCCCCTGCCGAATGTGGTCTGGCCTTATCACAGCCAGATGAGTCTATTGCGTGTTTTGCACTTTTTATTTAACCGCGCCATCCCAGGCACATTCACGGTGCTGTCGGGTCTCCACCAGAGTTCGTCCCTGTAGGGGGTAAGCGTGGGATCGAGACCACCCTCGTTGCCAATGTTATATTAGACGTGGGCACCTGTACGTGTTCACGGCGCGCCTTCTAATAGAAAGCACACACTGTAACCTGGCTCTATCGGAGTCGGAAGCTCCTTCCCTCCGCTCCCGCTTTTATTATATATCCCAGTTGCCCGGAATGAGTCCCTGCCTTCCGGGGCAGATCCCCAGGTGGCCTGTCAGCGAACCACTAGACCGTTACATAACATTAGACTTGTGAGAGGCTGGAAATACTCAGATGGAAGTTATCCATTTTCGCACACAGCGTGGTGGGAGTGCACATGTTCAAAATCAATACACATTAGGTGTAGCATGCGTTGTCTGATCTGTCCATTTTCCAACTTGACTGACTTGAATAAGGCTGCACATTCCAGAGATACATTGGATGAAAGATGTTTATTTAACATGTTTCCTAATTTGGCACTTTTTGCCTGCCTGTTTGTAAACACATGTCAAGCAGTATATTTTCAGTTTTACCATTTCCCAGTAGTTGTTGTTGTGTTGCTCTATATAGTCAGTGGTGACACGCACACCAGATGTAAACCAATCTCAGGATTACTTATGAAGTTCCAACAGCACTATAAATGGTGACAAGCACACCTATATCAATCAGCCTGTGACTTCCTAAAGACAGCTGTGACATGCACATCTGTAGTGGACTGGTCTGCTCATGACTAATAGAGAGTAAATATGATCAGACGTGGTGACCTTACATGTAATTTATTACTCATGAAGTGCCAACAATACTGTACACGATAACACGGACGTCTGTATCAAACAGGGTCTTACTTTCCAAGGACAGTGATGCCACGCACACCTGTCGTGGATTCATCTGCTTATGATTGACATAGAATAATTATCATCATATGTGCTGACATTACATGGAATTTATTCTTCCCACTTGTGTTGTACAGTTTAGGGTTTTCAGGAGAACTGTTATGTGTGGTAATAGTGACGTAATGGGGAGGAATAGCTTTATTTCTCCCCATTCTTTCCTCTTTCGATGTGTGCTGCATTCTGAAGCAGACAGAAACAGGGGTAACACCTCTTGTGATTGCCTTTGTGCAGGAAGTTATCTCTTACTGAACAAAAACAATCACCTCCACATCGCAGGCACCCTTGCACCATGGGTACCTGCTTTGGCGCATGACAGAATTTTGTGCACCAGCGTAGGGGGAGTGGACAGAAATGCATGGTGTTCTGTAGATACTGTTCAGTTATGCCCTTTGCTGGTGGTGCAGGGCAGTGCAGCAAAGTACTTGCTGCACCACCCTGCACCACAGGCCTTGCAAAGGAGTCCCTGTGTTTGTTAAATGAAGTACTGAATTTTCCTCACTGCTTTCTCTGTATGTTCTCTGCATGTATTGAGGGTCTATGCTTATTCCTGCTTGGTGAGCTTCTCACTACTCTCTGGCTGCATGCAGTTTTGTATTTTCCAGGGGGAGTCAGTGAGCTTGAGGTGCCAAGCGATAAAGCAATGAAAGAAAAGATGAAGAGCATCTCTCGTGACGTCAAGACATGACAGTTGCAGCTTGACCACCAGTGTTTCAGCTCAGGCTAAATCAATGTCTGCCGCCCAGGAAATAGAAATGCCATCCCGCCATTCTCACTGGAGAATGTGAAAGGGAGCTGATGTTTGTGTTAATGGATGAATGCAATGAATAGCTGCTGAGTTGAGATGTATTATTTCTCCTAACAGAAAACTCACAAGTGGTATTGAGGTCACAGTTGTCTGTCCTTTGAAATCTAATCTTGCACAAAGTCTGAAAATGTGCATTTGGGAGGCAACAAAGTGTTGCTGCAGCACAGTCTCCGGAGCGTATTTGGAATGTGCTGGGAAGTCATTTGGTTCTCATCTTATCCCACATTTCTTGACTTAATGGTGTGCTTGATGATTCAGCCCCAGATTTCCAGAAGTTCATTCTAATTATCATCAGTGCGTAATCTGTGCCGATGGTTGCGGGTGGTGGGCAATTGCACCTATTTCTGGAGACCGTCACTTAATTCTCCACATAAGACATTTCCCCAAGACCAGCCAAGGGAAAAACAAACAAAACTAAAAGACAGAGCAAACAAAATACAGAAAATCCATCATCAAAGAGAAAGCAGAAACTTGTAGGAGTGAGATAACGGGAGAGGGAGTGCCTGGCAGTGAATTAAACAGGCTTGAGGTGGATTCAGGACTGTGCACTCTTGCTATTCACGCTCTGACATTTTATAGCACTAGCCGCTGTTGTCTAAGCAGCAACTTGAGCACCGACAGTTATTATTTTACAATAAAGCACTGCGTATCATCTTTATATGGTTTTGTCTTTGTAGCATGGGGCAGCATTACTTGTTTTTAAAAGGTCAGCAATGTAGCACAAGTATTACCTATCAGCTATTGAAAAAAAATGTCTCCACTTTGGGAAATGGCTGCTGCTCCACTGCAAACGTGACAAATATCACATTCATCTCTCACACCATTAAAAAACAAAATTGTCTCTGTTTTTTAAAGACTCCTTTATTTTAGAGCACTACATACAACACCCAAATTCATGATAACAAGTCTTACAAAATTGCTGCCAATTTTGCGCTTGCTATAATCTATCAAACACAAGTCATTTTAAATACTGCTCCCTGAAACTAACGGGATGGATTTCACTGACACACCCTGTGACTCCTCATGTGCCTCCTAATCTTTTATTCTCCTGTCCATGTAGCAAAAGAATGTTTACCATGTCAATAATGTCTTTCTCATGTGATATTTCTTCTTTGATTAGGCAACAGTGTCTTGTGTATTTTCATGTGTGATATCTTGTACAATGTAAATTTGTATAGCGTTTTATCAACAGGAAAGGTATTCCGGTGCTGAGCACGTGTGAGACTAGCCAAACCAAGGGATCAATCAGATTACTTAAACATATAGGTCTATTTGCAGAATTCAAGAAGTAAGGTGGAGTCACTTAGGTGTAGTGGCAGGGTGTTCCATGCTTTAGGAGAAATGTAGAAGAAAGCTTGACTGTTGGATCTAATTTTCCATATGGGTGGGATGTTTGCAAGTAGGACTTCAGAAGAGCGGAGGTGTCTGGAAGGTTTGTGGAAGCAGATGCAGATGTTTAGGTATACTATGGCAGTGTTATGTATTGCCATGAAAGTGTTGGTAAGGAGTTTGAATTGTGCTTGTTTGTGTATGGGGAGCAAGTCAAGCTCCTTTAGGTGTGGTGTGAAGTGAGTGAGGTGTGGGAGGTGTACATGTATACAGTAGAATTGTTTACACTGCTACACTGTTTACAGTGGTGTTGACATAGACAAGGCAGCAGTATTATTGACATCTTCAGCAGCATGCACATGCATTTGCTCAACCAGTTTAAAATATATTTCAAGAATGACAGTAGCTATATAAATGGATTGAGCCACACTGACCTTTAAAAGATGTGACCCGCCTGGTGACCAAACTCACTGTCAAAATTCCACTTTTTCTGCATTGTCATTCCAGGTTTTTCATCTTTGTTTGGACCCTGTATTTTTGCTGCCTCTAGATGTCTGTGCAATTACTCCTGCTGACCAGTAGTAAAGTGCCTGTGCTCCTTTCTTTAAACATAGTTAACTTGTCTTTTTCCTGACTGGCATATTTAATTTGTCAATAAGGCTATAGTATATGGTGTAGAAAGTGCATCTAGGGACTTGAAGATAAATGGTACTAGCGGACTGCAGCACCTATTACAAAATCCACTACATTGGCAGTGAAACATGGCTACAGGCCTACTTTGTGTACACTTACTATTACAGTGTGGACACTGCAGACCAGCCTATCAAAATAGCCATTTTTGATAGGAGAAAGCCTTCCTTTAAATATTCATACATTACCCCCATTTAGACCATCTGTCCACAAGCAAGGGTGCATGGTATTATAAGCAGAACATGTAAAAAAATAATGTTATCATGTATCTACAGTGACAAGGCCCAAAAACAGTTTTCACTGTGACAGATCTTGCTATACTCTGTAGAAAGTCAAGGTACAGATCGGAATGCTAATACAGTATCTCAGGTATGGGAACAGCTAGTAAAATAATCAAACAACTATTCTTAATAGCTAATACAAATCCAATTTATTGGTGAAGTCAAATTTGTAAAATATATGAGGGCTGTGTAACTTTTAGAAATGTACACTTTACCTTCTGAAACTATTAGAAAGCTAATAAACATAAGTCTCTGCAAGCTCTCAGCCTGGGTTCAGCCTTGAATAGTTGTGAAAGAGGTGGGAAAGGCCTTCTAGGAGAAAACAATAGCCTGACCTGAATAGACAGGAATGACTCCTCCAGTCTCCACAAAATATTCAACGTGGAAACTGTGGGCATTCTATGACATCACACTGTCAAATCCTGAAGATTTATTGTGCCACATGAAACCTTTAGTGTACACTAGAAAGGGCAAAAACGAGATGCCAAGCCACTTCTTGCTGACGGACCTTGCTTTTCTCGTACCAGATGTCTGTGTTTGGGTTTGTTGTAAGTACAAAGGCCCTCATTATGACCCTGAGGGTACCACCATGGCAGTCTCACCGCCGACGGGGCGGCTGTAAAACTGCCACAATATAAGTGTGGCGGTTGGCCTCTGGCAACCCATCACATCCCCGAATGTACCACCAGGGCGGTTGCCATCTCTGACCCGGCGGTCCACTTAAGACCGCTGGTGGTATCACAAGTCAACTTTCCACCAGGGTTTCCGTGATGGTAGCACTGTCACGAAAACATTGGTGGAAAGGCTACTGGTGACAGGAAATCTCTTTCCTGTCACTGGCAGATGACTCCCCTTGCTCCTGGGGTGAAAAGCAGGGGGGCAAGTGTCCAATCACAGGCAGGCCACTACCCTCTTGGATGACCACTTCCTGGGAAGTGAGGCAAAAATCAAGCCCAGGGAGCAACATTCCTTAAAAATCCAAAATGGCAGAAACTGAATTTTGGAGGTTAGGTCTGGCCGATCCCACCCACTGGTGTGGCTAAAAATCCTTAACACACCCTGGTAACTTTTAGCAAGAGTTTTAGAACTCTTTCCCTGAACTAGTTATACCACATCTAACAATGGCAAGTTATTGCATTTATTATAACAATCAGTTTGGGACCAAACTTGCCATATCTAGCTCCTTTGAAGACGTTGTTAATTAAAATAAAGTCTCCTCATTTTAGCTTATGGAACCTATTTGCTACAATGAGGGAAAATACAATGTACCTATTTTCCCTCACCTGGGCTTATAAAACACATTTTATAAGGTCCCTGCTTATAGTTACACTACACCCAACCCTGGGGGAACCTAGGGCACACCTCCAGGGTGACTTATATGTAAAAGTAAGGTAGTTTAAGACTTTGGATGTACCTTTAATTCCAAAATCGAATTTGCATATAACTTAAAATTTAAAGCAGCCAGCAAGGCAGGCTTGCCTTTATAATGACCCTGGGCACCGCAGGAGTGCACCCATGGGTGCACTACTTATGTCTCTAAACAGACATTACCTACAATATGCTCGGGACTTATAGGTAGGTTGACATAGCCAATTATAATTAGTCTTATTTGCATACTCATTTTACACACAGGACATGCCCTGGGACTGGTTAGCAGTACCCAGGGCACCATTAGAGTCAGTGAAACACAAGCAAAAAGTGAAAAATGGGGGCAAAAAGTTAGGGGACTTCTACAATCAGCCCAGTTTTCTCACACAAAGCCTGCCTCTAATTGGACTTTAGTGTGAAATGTGGGAGGACATTTCCTGCACACACTCCGGCTTTAGAGCCCAAGTCTTGCAAATGCCCTGATTGATAGCATTTTGGGTCTCTTTCTGTAAAGCAAACAGGAACTACCGATTAAGTAATTTGTGCAGGGCCTGGGAGTCCTTACTCCACTGGTTAGGGAGGAGTTGGAAGTCATCTCCTCCCACTGGCTATTGCCTGGCATAAACCTAGCATCCTCAGATACCCTATTCCAATTACTTTATGGAATTGCAGAAGGTCAGAAAAGGACTGGAACTTCTGTCTATGACCTGGGAGAAGCCCTGAAGGGTTAAACTTCCTCACTCTTGTACGTAGGATTAATAAAAGGCCTCCAAGAGATAGAGGGCGACAACAATCTGCAAAATACCTTTTCCCGAAAGTACCCAGCTGATCAGTAGCAAATGGACCAGGACCAGAGCCTGCTGTTGACCTCTGCCTGACTTCCTATTTGTCTTTATGTGCCTCCCCAAAGGTCATGACGGGATTTAGAAGTGACTCCTGTGGTTGATTGGAAGTTAAAAATCTTTGTGGGAAGGTAAAAGCTTTGACCAGGTGTATGTGACCAGCAATTCATTTTGGTCGGTCTCAAATTGTGGCTAGATTCCAGGACTGAATATCAATGGTGGTTGTGCGTTGTGCCACTGTTACCATTTAAACATTTAAAAATTACTAGCTCCACTTCCCTTTATTGGATTTTGTCATATTGATGTCATTTAATTCATTAAATGTTACTCTATGTTTCTAATTTGGTTTGCGGTATGTACTGCTATGAATTTTTACACTTTTATTGTTTTCGCCCTGCAAAAATACTTTCTACATTGCCCAATGTTAAGTCTGTCTGCTCTGTGCCATAGCAAACAAAAGGTTGAGCGCAGGGTAATTTAGTGACTTTGAGGTTTTACCCACCCCATATATTAATCAATTTTCTTACACACACTATTCACTATTGAAACAATGTTGACACCTTGCATGGGAGGGTCTTTAGACTCCTAAATTGGAATCTATTGAAGGTCCTTGGTGAAGAGATCAGTGTCTCCTCAGATCCAACTGGCACTGGTAACAAGTGAGAATCGGAAAGATTTGGGGTTTTGTGTAATCATCTCTCTTAAGGTCTGACACATAGGCCCTCAGTTCAACCTTGGCGGGCGGCAACCGCCGCCTGCCAATTTGAAACAGCTGTGCAGCTGCCAATGAGGCTGCACTCCCGCGGGGCCTATTTGGAGATCCTCGCTGGCCCGGCGGGTGGAAACCTGGTTTCTGCCCACTGGCCCAGCGGGGATCTCGGCCGCAACACGGGAGCCGGCTCCAAATGGAGCCGGCGGTGATGAGGCTGTGCGATGGGTGCACTTGTACCCATTGCGCTTTTCACAGACAGTGAAAAGCTGCATGGGGCCGTGGCACGGGGCCCCTCCACTGCCCTTTCTGCCAGTCTTTTCATGACGGTTCAAACCACCATGAAAAGGCTGGCGGGAGGGGGACTCGTAATCCCCTGGGCAGCGCGGGACAAAAGTGGCGGGAATCCGCCGGGACAAAAGTGGCGGGAATCTGCCGGGACAAAAGTGGTGGGAATCCGCCGGTCCTGGCGGTGCAACTGCGGTGCTTCCGCCGTGGTCGTAATTCCCAAGGAAGCACCGCCAGCCTGTTGGAGGTGCTTACGACAAAACAGCCCTGGCGGTCAAAGACCGGCAGGGTTGTAATGACCCTCATAATCTGGATGCTTGATCTTTTAACAACTGAATTTTGTAGTGTTTACATTTGAAGGTTTTGCAATCCTAGAGTAGTTTATTGTGCACAGCGTGAAAGTATTCATGAGTTCAACTGCTGGAGTGGTGGTATCATTAGCTGGGAATTGGTTTTCCTAAAACTGCAGGGATTTTCTATCAATAAATAATGGCCTTTGTTCAACTGTTGAGAGTTGTTTGTAAAGCTTGAACTGCAAGTGAAGAAGCAACTAATTCCTCAGCCCACTTGAATGTCACACAACCTGTTGGCTGTTCTCGAATTATAAGGATTTCTGCCTTCGGACCATTGTGATGAAATCAACTCCTTTACTTAAAAGTATTTGTCTTTCAAACACACAGGGTGTTTCTGTTGTGGGGTTGAGTTCCAATTAGGTTGTTTACTTAATTGTAACCTATGTGCTTTTTGAAAGGTTTATAGTATTAGAAGAATCTTTGAGCCAGTATTCTCATGTTCAAGCTGAAGAACAACAAGATTAAAAGCAAATTCTGAGGAACACTACATGAGATTGTTTTTGTTGATTACAATATGAAGCCCTACCTCATCTGTTGATACCTTTTAAATGTGAATGATTGGGTCATTTCAGTGAGTTCTAGCTCTATCCATTTTTAAAGTTTTCCAAAAGGATTTTGTTCTGAATTATGTAAAAAGCAGAAAATAAAGCAGTAACATCATTGCTTCTGCTATGCCGTTTTCAAGAGTGTAACATTTGTGATGAAGCTGATTTCAATTTTTGTCCCAAATTCAGATAGTTTGTCATTACATTTGTCATTTGACCAAACTATTTCTTTGTGTTATCACTTTTGAAGGGAAGATTCAAAATGCATCCAGAATCTGCTAGTTTTAGAGAATCAGAAAGTGCATCTAGGAACTTGAAGATAATGGTACTAGCGGACTGCAGCACCTATTACAAAATCCACTACATTGGCAGTGAAACATGGCTACAGGCCTACTTTGTGTACACTTACTATTACAGTGTGGACACTGCAGACCAGCCTATCAAAATAGCCATTTTTGATAGGAGAAAGCCTTCCTTTAAATATTCATACATTACCCCCATTTAGACCATCTGTCCACAAGCAAGGGTGCATGGTATTATAAGCAGAACATGTAAAAAAAATAATGTTATCATGTATCTACAGTGACAAGGCCCAAAAACAGTTTTCACTGTGACAGATCTTGCTATACTCTGTAGAAAGTCAAGGTACAGATCGGAATGCTAATACTGTATCTCAGGTATGGGAACAGCTAGTAAAATAATCAAACAACTATTCTTAATAGCTAATACAAATCCAATTTATTGGTGAAGTCAAATTTGTAAAATATATGAGGGCTGTGTAACTTTTAGAAATGTACACTTTACCTTCTGAAACTATTAGAAAGCTAATAAACATAAGTCTCTGCAAGCTCTCAGCCTGGGTTCAGCCTTGAATAGTTGTGAAAGAGGTGGGAAAGGCCTTCTAGGAGAAAACAATAGCCTGACCTGAATAGACAGGAATGACTCCTCCAGTCTCCACAAAATATTCAACGTGGAAACTGTGGGCATTCTATGACATCACACTGTCAAATCCTGAAGATTTATTGTGCCACATGAAACCTTTAGTGTACACTAGAAAGGGCAAAAACGAGATGCCAAGCCACTTCTTGCTGACGGACCTTGCTTTTCTCGTACCAGATGTCTGTGTTTGGGTTTGTTGTAAGTACAAAGGCCCTCATTATGACCCTGAGGGTACCACCATGGCAGTCTCACCGCCGACGGGGCGGCTGTAAAACTGCCACAATATAAGTGTGGCGGTTGGCCTCTGGCAACCCATCACATCCCCGAATGTACCACCAGGGCGGTTGCCATCTCTGACCCGGCAGTCCACTTAAGACCGCTGGTGGTATCACAAGTCAACTTTCCACCAGGGTTTCCGTGATGGTAGCACTGTCACGAAAACATTGGTGGAAAGGCTACTGGTGACAGGAAATCTCTTTCCTGTCACTGGCAGATGACTCCCCTTGCTCCTGGGGTGAAAAGCAGGGGGGCAAGTGTCCAATCACAGGCAGGCCACTACCCTCTTGGATGACCACTTCCTGGGAAGTGAGGCAAAAATCAAGCCCAGGGAGCAACATTCCTTAACAATCCAAAATGGCAGAAACTGAATTTTGGAGGTTAGGTCTGGCCGATCCCACCCACTGGTGTGGCTAAAAATCCTTAACACACCCTGGTAACTTTTAGCAAGAGTTTTAGAACTCTTTCCCTGAACTAGTTATATCACATCTAACAATGGCAAGTTATTGTATTTATTATAACAATCAGTTTGGGACCAAACTTGCCATATCTAGCTCCTTTGAAGACGTTGTTAATTAAAATAAAGTCTCCTCATTTTAGCTTATGGAACCTATTTGCTACAATGAGGGAAAATACAATGTACTTATTTTCCCTCACCTGGGCTTATAAAACACATTTTATAAGGTCCCTGCTTATAGTTACACTACACCCAACCCTGGGGGAACCTAGGGCACACCTCCAGGGTGACTTATATGTAAAAGTAAGGTAGTTTAAGACTTTGGATGTACCTTTAATTCCAAAATCGAATTTGCATATAACTTAAAATTTAAAGCAGCCAGCAAGGCAGGCTTGCCTTTATAATGACCCTGGGCACCGCAGGAGTGCACCCATGGGTGCACTACTTATGTCTCTAAACAGACATTACCTACAATATGCTCGGGACTTATAGGTAGGTTGACATAGCCAATTATAATTAGTCTTATTTGCATACTCATTTTACACACAGGACATGCCCTGGGACTGGTTAGCAGTACACAAGGCACCATTAGAGTCAGTGAAACACAAGCAAAAAGTGAAAAATGGGGGCAAAAAGTTAGGGGACTTCTACAATCAGCCCAGTTTTCTCACACAAAGCCTGCCTCTAATTGGACTTTAGTGTGAAATGTGGGAGGACATTTCCTGCACACACTCCGGCTTTAGAGCCCAAGTCATGCAAATGCCCTGATTGATAGCATTTTGGGTCTCTTTCTGTAAAGCAAACAGGAACTACCGATTAAGTAATTTGTGCAGGGCCTGGGAGTCCTTACTCCACTGGTTAGGGAGGAGTTGGAAATCATCTCCTCCCACTGGCTATTGCCCGGCATAAACCTAGCATCCTCAGATACCCTATTCCAATTACTTTATGGAATTGCAGAAGGTCAGAAAAGGACTGGTACTTCTGTCTATGACCTGGGAGAAGCCCTGAAGGGTTAAACTTCCTCACTCTTGTACGTAGGATTAATAAAAGGCCTCCAAGAGATAGAGGGCGACAACAATCTGCAAAATACCTTTTCCCGAAAGTACCCAGCTGATCAGTAGCAAATGGACCAGGACCAGAGCCTGCTGTTGACCTCTGCCTGACTTCCTATTTGTCTTTATGTGCCTCCCCAAAGGTCATGACGGGATTTAGAAGTGACTCCTGTGGTTGATTGGAAGTTAAAAATCTTTGTCAGAAGGTAAAAGCTTTGACCAGGTGTATGTGACCAGCAATTCATTTTGGTCGGTCTCAAATTGTGGCTAGATTCCAGGACTGAATATCAATGGTGGTTGTGCGTTGTGCCACTGTTACCATTTAAACATTTAAAAATTACTAGCTCCACTTCCCTTTATTGGATTATGTCATATATATGTCATTTAATTCATTAAATGTTACTCTATGTTTCTAATTTGGTTTGGGGTATGTACTGCTATGAATTTTTACACTTTTATTGTTTTCGCCCTGCAAAAATACTTTCTACATTGCCCAATGTTAAGTCTGTCTGCTCTGTGCCATAGCAAACAAAAGGTTGAGCGCAGGGTAATTTAGTGACTTTGAGGTTTTACCCACCCCATATATTAATCAATTTTCTTACACACACTATTCACTATTGAAACAATGTTGACACCTTGCATGGGAGGGTCTTTAGACTCCTAAATTGGAATCTATTGAAGGTCCTTGGTGAAGAGATCAGTGTCTCCTCAGATCCAACTGGCACTGGTAACAAGTGAGAATCGGAAAGATTTGGGGTTTTGTGTAATCATCTCTCTTAAGGTCTGACACATAGGCCCTCAGTTCAACCTTGGCGGGCGGCAACTGCCGCCTGCCAATTTGAAACAGCTGTGCAGCTGCCAATGAGGCTGCACTCCCGCGGGGCCTATTTGGAGATCCCCGCTGGCCTGGCGGGTGGAAACCTGGTTTCTGCCCACCGGCCCAGCGGGGATCTCGGCCGCAACACGGGAGCCGGCTCCAAATGGAGCCGGCGGTGATGAGGCTGTGCGATGGGTGCAGTTGTACCCGTTGCGCTTTTCACAGACAGTGAAAAGCTGCATGGGGCCGTGGCACGGGGCCCCTGCACTGCCCTTTCTGCCAGCCTTTTCATGGCGGTTCAAACCGCCATGAAAAGGCTGGCAGGAGGGGGACTCGTAATCCCCTGGGCAGCGCTGCAAGCAGCGCTGCCCTGGGAGATTTAAACCGCCGGGACAAAAGTGGCGGGAATCCGCCGGGACAAAAGTGGCGGGAATCTGCCGGGACAAAAGTGGCGGGAATCCGCCGGTCCTGGCGGTGCAACTGCGGTGCTTCCGCCGTGGTCGTAATTCCCAAGGAAGCACCGCCAGCCTGTTGGAGGTGCTTACGACAAAACAGCCCTGGCGGTCAAAGACCGGCAGGGTTGTAATGACCCTCATAATCTGGATGCTTGATCTTTTAACAACTGAATTTTGTAGTGTTTACATTTGAAGGTTTTGCAATCCTAGAGTAGTTTATTGTGCACAGCGTGAAAGTATTCATGAGTTCAACTGCTGGAGTGGTGGTATCATTAGCTGGGAATTGGTTTTCCTAAAACTGCAGGGATTTTCTATCAATAAATAATGGCCTTTGTTCAACTGTTGAGAGTTGTTTGTAAAGCTTGAACTGCAAGTGAAGAGGCAACTAATTCCTCAGCCCACTTGAATGTCACACAACCTGTTGGCTGTTCTCGAATTATAAGGATTTCTGCCTTCGGACCATTGTGATGAAATCAACTCCTTTACTTAGAAGTATTTGTCTTTCAAACACACAGGGTGTTTCTGTTGTGGGGTTGAGTTCCAATTAGGTTGTTTACTTAATTGTAACCTATGTGCTTTTTGAAAGGTTTATAGTATTAGAAGAATCTTTGAGCCAGTATTCTCATGTTCAAGCTGAAGAACAAGAAGATTAAAAGCAAATTCTGAGGAACACTACATGAGATTGTTTTTGTTGATTACAATATGAAGCCCTACCTCATCTGTTGATACCTTTTAAATGTGAATAATTGGGTCATTTCAGTGAGTTCTAGCTCTATCCATTTTTAAAGTTTTCCAAAAGGATTTTGTTCAGAATTATGTAAAAAGCAGAAAATAAAGCAGTAACATCATTGCTTCTGCTATGCCGTTTTCAAGAGTGTAACATTTGTGATGAAGCTGATTTAAATTTTTGTCCCAAATTCAGATAGTTTGTCATTACATTTGTCATTTGACCAAACTATTTCTTTGTGTTATCACTTTTGAAGGGAAGATTCAAAATGCATCCAGAATCTGCTAGTTTTAGAGAATCAGCTGTCATTCTTTTAGCAAAGGAGTGATCTGCCTTATTTTACACCACCCTAGGCGTTGTCTTGTTGAAGAGAGATTTCTACTATATCAGTAATGTGTTGTCACAATGTGGGTGTTAGACCTGGCCCTTTCTGCAAGCTCACCTCAAACTTTTTGCCTTTCTCCTATTTTTTGCTGAATTCGCTTTTCTTGGCTTTAGGACTCTGAGCACTTTGCCACTGCTAACTAGCTCTAAAGTGTATGTGTTCTCTCTTTAAAGTATGGAAATATTGGCTTATCCTCACTTGGCATACTTAATTGACTTAAAGGTACCTAGTAAAGTGCACTACTTTGGCCCAGAGGCTGTAATTAAATTGTACTAGTGGGCCTACGGGACCGGTTGTGCCACCCACTTAAGTAGATCTTTAAACATGTCTCGGGACTTGTGTGTGTAATTTGAACTGCTATTTTGGCCTAGAAAAATAAACATTTTCCAGGCCCAAACCTTCCTTTTTAATACATACAGGTCACCTTTATGGTAGGTCCTGGACAGCCCAAAAGGTAAGGTGCAATATATTTAAAATGTAGGATATGTACTTTCAGATGTTACATGTTCTGGTAGTGAAAAACGCTTGAATTGTTTTTTTCACTACTCCAAGGCCTATCACTCTAATGGGATACCATTGGAATTACATTATTACATTTTATAAGTGTAATTTCTAAACAGGAAGAGATAACTCCTTCAGGATTGGAGTCTCTGGAATCCCAATTTAAAACCCTAACTTATGGTGAAGTTGGATTTTAGATTTTATTTAAAAAGAAAGTCACTTCTAGAAAATTGCATTTGCTTGCCTTACCCATTTGGGGACATATGTACTGACTCTCTCCCTATTGCACTTAGAAAATTGGTATTCCTAATGTATGAAACTCCTTTGAATTTCTTTAGTGATTCCTAGTGGTTTGCAAATAGACCTACCTCAAGATTGTTAATGAGGTAGGTCATAATTTGTGACCCCTGAGGAATCGCAGCCATCACAGGGATGGTAGCCTGCTAGCAGATAACCATGTCTTTGATTGCTTTATAATAAAGCATTTTTTTTAATGCAGCCCATTTTCCATAGAGGAGAATGAGGTGCAAAAAGAAAAATTAAAACGTTTTTTTACATGTTTTAAGAGTAGCAGTGGTTCCTGGGACCACTGTCTGCTCTTAAAAAATGCATTCCCAAACATTCACAAAGGGAAGTCGTACCTTGTGCGCATGGATTACCACCTACTAGGCGGTAAAACAATAATGTTTTGAGACTGCATTTCAGCTGAAAAATATTCTTACATACCACTGCTATTTGGTATTAGGAAGGAACGTACCTAACACGCCCCTTCATAATGCCAAATCGGTATGTATTCACAAATCTAAACTGAGATTCAGTTACAATTTGCCAAATCACAATTTGGAATTAATACATACCAAAATGCATTTTTCCAGTCTCAAACAGCCTGATTCTGTGAATCGGGTCATTTGAGACCTGAAAAACACATGATTCATCTGGCCCTTGTTACCTGCACTCTGTCTCTGGTCACATGACTGGATGTAGTTGGCAGCTGGGCTTTGTGTGTTTCTCCTAGACAGCCACACACAATGGAAGCTTGTGTGTGTGACTTGATGGGTCATGCCAGACAGAATTGGAAGGAGGATCTGGACACAGCCTCACTTCAGCTTGAATATGCTGTGCCCGGTTCACACACAAAAGGCCAAACAACCCTACATTGTCTCTCCAGCAAGCTTGGAGCCAAAGCCCAGGAGGCAGGGGATTCCTTGCACTTCAAAGCCACTGTATAGAAGCTTCACCCACCTTTCAGAGCAATGGCACCAGGGTATAAAAGATGGACCTCAGACACCACCACTTCAGTACATTTCTGGACCAGAGGATAGCCTGCTAGGAAGAAGGAGTGCTGTGCTGCTGAAGGACTGCCACTCTGGTTGGCTGTACTCTGCTAGACTCCTGCTTTGCTATGCAGATCTGCTGCCAGCTGCACTCTTGCCTGGATAAGAAGTACTGGACCTGAATCTTTTGGTCCCAGAACCCAGATTGACTCCAGGGGCTAGCTTGCTTGCCTCCTGATCTGAAGCCTCACGAAAATAACAAACCTCCAGCAACCTTGCATCCGCATCTGGACATTTCTGTCTCTGAGTCTACCTATCCAGGTAGTGCCACCCAGGTCCTGGACCCTTGGAATTGGGCCTAAGGTGATGGCCAGTGGAACCCACACATCCCTCAGAAGAACCGCTATATCGTGACTGCTGCGTGGATTGGAGCTGTTCCAAAGATCCATATCGCCTACCACAGTTCCCGGAACTGACATATTGCCTTGACTGCACAGCACATCCACAGTCCTAGTCCTTGCATCTTTCTTTTATGGCAGTCTCGGGGATGACTACAGACTCCACATTGCATCCTAACAGCTCCTCTGAACTGACGCATCACCAGCTGTGTGCCCCATCCCTGACACTGGATTTTGCATAGCAAACCCTGTTATTGGGTTCTTGATGACTGTGCAACAGGACTTTGCACTGTGGCCACGCCACATCTCAGAACGAAGGCATCCCTCAGGCTGTGTAGCGCATCTTTGCCACGGATCCACACACTGCTCTGCTATCAGGATTTAAGGTACTCTGGCCCATATTTATACTTTTTTAGTGTCGCATTTCTGTAATTTTTTGATGAAAAAGCAGTGGAAAGTTACAACATACAATTGTATTTTGTAAGTTTGTGCCGCTTTTGCATCAAAAAGTGGCACAAATGCGGTGCTAAAAAAGTATAAATATGGACCTCTGTTCAGTGGGCCTAACAGGGTCCCTGTACCTGGCGCAGGCTCCAATATCATTGGCCAGAATATTTGGATCTGACCCAGTCTAGTGCCATCAAATAGCCGTATTTGGCACTCTATATTTTTACGAGCTATGTTGCAGTTTATGCGTCACAAATTCATTGCTCCTCTTCTACTGATTGGATGTTTTGGTCTTGTTTTATTTTAAAAAATCAGTTCTATATTTCTAAACTGCTGTGGGTCTTTTGTGTGGTGGTTTCACTGTTTTGCTGTTGGAAGTGCTTCATAAATACTCTACACATTGCCTGTAAGTTCAGCCCCCTCCTCTGTGCCCAGTTACCAGCAGTTTTAGCACAGGTTAATTTGAGTTTGCTTGTGCCTTACCGGAATAGAATTGTGGTTGCTGCTTGACCAGGGCTCACACTCAGTCAACCAGTAGCCCAATTTCTAAAAGTGGTCTTAACACGTGGATGCTGAGCAATGTTTGGCTTGAAGGTAATTTCTGCTTCTCTATTCACAAGTTCAAGTATAATTGAGGTGAAGACAGATGGTGAATAAAATGGTTGATTGGGCAAATTCGGGTAAAAAGAGTGACTTCCTGTTGACCAAGATAATGCGCCCTGATCTTCTGGATCTAGTCCTCTGAGATGGTAAACCAGTTTACATGAAGTTAATTGCAAACAATAGAAGTGATAAGCAAAGTTTTTAGATTTCTATATTCCTTGAATATTTTAAGCAGTTCATTCATTTGACTAGAGGCTTGGTTGAGGCAGATGCATGATGCCAGGTATTTTAAAAATAATCTGTGTCTGGTACTCCTATTTGTTCTCCAACTATCTCTAACTTTGTCTTTTTAGGAAGGGCATGTTTGATTCAAACCGCTTGTTTGGCCTGTGCGGTTAATGGTGTTCTTCCCCCAAACATTTCACCTTCACCCTCCTATTTTTCGTCAGTCATTTTCATGGTCCTTAGCACTATGTGCAATTTAGCACTGCTAACCAGTGCTAAAATGTTTGGTCTCACTCCCTACAACATGGTCCCCCACCTGCCTCAGTGTTTGGGGGTCTGAGCCCCCTGATCACAGAGGCAGCGAACGTGAAATGAGCCTATCAGTTAAATTCACTTTCATTTTCATTGAAATTACATCAGTGCAAAGTGCGCACAGATCGTCATTTCAATGAAAACAAACTAACAGCCTCGGGAACAGCCTTGGGAAGTGGGGAACTTGTTCACCCTGACACCCTTGTTTGAAATATTTAATTTTCTTGTAAGTCCCTTGTTATGTGGTATTCCCTATACCCAGGGCTGGTAAATTAAATGCTACTTGTAGGAATGCAACACTTATTCTGCCAACCACTTAATCAGCCCCTTAAAATGTCCCAGGTCTCCCATTGCAGCCTGTGTGCAGTTTAAAACTGACAATTTGACTTGGCAATATAACCCTTTTGCTAAGCCTTGAACTTGCTTTTTTATATATAGGTCACCCATAAGGTAGGTCCTAAACAGCTTATAGGACAGGGTACATTGTAACTAAAAAGGTTGGACATGTGATTTTATGTTTTACATGTCCTGATAGGAAAAAACTCTCTAAATGTGTTTTCCAATTCAGTGAGGTATACCTCTCTATTAGGAAAACATTGAGTTACCTAATTACATTTAATGAGTGCTAACATTCTATTGGGGGCATATAGGAAAGCCTTGTTTGGTATGGAGGGAACTGTAATATAAAATCACCTTTATCAGTAAAAATTGATTTTAAGACATAGGCCCTCATTATGACCCTGGCAGTGAGTGATAAAGTGGCGGTAATACCACCAACAGGCTAGCAGTAATTACTGCCAAATTATGACCATGGCGGTGATAACTCCCATAGAGAGCCAATGTACCACACCAACCGCCAGGGGGGAAACAACAGTCACCATGGTGGTAGCCGTCAACAGCCAGGCGGAAGACAAAGTACCGCCCACCATATTTTGACCCTTCAATCAGCCAAGTTTTCCGGGGCGGTACCAACGGCATCAAATGCCCGGCGGAAACGCATCACAGAAGAGCAAAGACTCACCATCGGAGACACAGGGAAGAACAACACCGCCATGGAACCGGAACTGCAAGTCTTCCCGATGCTCATCTACGTCATGCTCCACCTGGAACACCAACACCGATGAAGACGACAACGGTGAGTACAGCCGCCTTGCACACAAGGGAGGGTGGGAGGAAGACGAGAGTGACACACACACGCACGACAAACACACACACACCATACACACAACCATCTGCACACAATAATGCAAGGACAACAAGAATGCAGTAATGAGAATGTTTTAATATAAACAGCTACTAAATAAACCAATTGTACGAGAAACAGATATGTACACATTTACACAAAGAGCCAATGCCCATTCCAATGTACTAAGGGTCCACTTGGCCACAGGATACAGTCCAAGGCCCAACTCGAATCCTGACTTCATCCGGATAGAACTCTACAGGGGCATCAGTTTGCAAATGGGCAAGCACCTCAGAGGGATGGGGGTGGCAGGCACCTCAGCCAAAGTCGGGAACAAGCCCACTTGTTTTGGAGGGGGCTCCATGCCCATTACTCTGTGCAGGGGAGTGCAAGGTCAAAGTCTCTCAGGTGGGGAACATGCCCACTGCTTCTGGAGGGGACCCCTTGTATAGCAGTCCGTGGAGGGTGGCCTACATGGCTTCCGCTGGTGGTGATGGCTGCAGTGTGTCATGTGGAGGTGAGGGCTGCACAGTGTCAGCAGGAGGAGGTACCTCCTGGGCAGCATTTCCTGGTGGTGAGGGCTGCACAGTGTCAGCAGGTGGAGGTGCCTCCTGGGCAGCATCTGCTGGTGGTGAGGGATGCATTTCCTCACCACCCCATGGTCCCATGGGGTGGGGGGCCCCATGACCACTGGTAATGGTGTCACCCTGGCAGCCTCTGCTAGAGTCGAAGGTTTCTTCCCCTTCATGGCAGGAGGAGTGGGATCCTTACCCTTCCCGGCAAGGGATGAGGGCTTCTTCCCCTTCATGGCAGGTTGTGCGTGTTTCTTAGCTGTCTGGACAAGAGTTGAGGGTTTCTTCCCCTTCATTGCAGGAGGTGCAGGCTCCTTCCCCTTCATGGCAGGAGGTGTGGGATCCTTAACCTTCCTGGCTTATGGAGTGGGATCCTTCACTGACTTGCCACCACGACTGGGTGGTGCCACCACTGTCTGCGTGGAATGTTTGGCTGAGGTGCTGGGCTGGGTCATTGGGGCCTTGCTCTTACAGGCAGGACAGGGGAAGAGGGAGGAAAAAGGTCAAGTTGGGCAAGGAAAAGATTCTTAGGGATGGTGGGATGGGAGGAGGGATGGGAGTGGAGGTTGAGGGATTGATTGTAGGAGATATGTGTCTGCTGGATTTGGGTGCGGGTGCAGGTGCATGGGCAGTGTGCTGATGTGAGGTGGATGACTGTTGGGTGTGTGAGTGCTTGTGTCTGTGCCCTTTAGGAGGGTGGGGACAGACAGGGTAGAGAGGACACAGGGGACGCGTGCATGGATGTTGTGAAGGTGTCTGCTAGTGAAGTGTGTGTGCTGCTTGGTGTGGTGATGCTGGTGGTGAATGTTGATGCAGTGCATGCAGGTGGAGTGTGGACGTGACTGTGAGGGAGGTGGAGAAGGAGGAGGAGGAGGGGGAGACAGTGGATGTGGTTGTTTCTGCAACTGTGTTTGCAAAAGAGGTTGTGGGATGAAGTGTGGTGCCTTTGACTGTGTGACTCTTGGGTGTTGTCTTGTGTTCATGCGCATCTGTATGTGTGCATGGGATGGGTTGGGGTTGAGAAGACTGGGAAGTGGTAGTTGGAGGGGGGACAGTAGGAACAGGGACAATGGCTGCCATCAGAGAGGAGGCCAGAGCCTGAATCGATCTCTGTTGGGCCGCCAATCCATCGTGGATGCCCTCTAGGAATGCATTGCATTGCTGCATATGGGATGCCAGCCCCTGGATGGCATTCACAATGGTTGACTGTACTACAGAGATGGATCTCAGGAGGTCAATAGCCTCCTCACTCAGGGTAACAGGGCTCACTTGGGCAGGGCCTGAGGTGCCTGGGGCGAAGGAGATGCCCACCCTCCTTGGTGAGCAGGCACGGGCTACTCGCTGAAGGGCTACTGGGAGGGCGGTGCTGGTACGGGGTGGTGGATGTACCTGCAGCTGGGGTGGTTACAGAGGTGTCTGCCACCACCAGGGACCTTCCATCAGAGTAGGTATCTGAGTCTGTGTTGTCACTTCCTGTCTCTGCCGTGGTGCTCCCCTCGCCCTCCATCCCACTGGTTCCCTCGGCGTCGATGGACTCTGTCTCATGGGTCCTGTGGGATGCAGCTCCCTCTGTCGCCAGATCCCCTGCTCCTCTACCAGACGATGCCAATGCACAAATGGACAGGATGAGAAAGAAAAAGGAAACACTGTGTCAATTACTGCACCAACACCACAGTTGGCATACACAGCACCGTCACACACTGGGATCATGCTTGAGCACTATGCATTGCACTGCCAGTGATTTGGCTAGATGCCACGGCAAGATGAATGCCACACACCTCCAACTGCACCCCTCCTGGGACCCACACAGCCCTGACTGACATGGAATGCTAACAAGCTAGGTTACCTGCATTTGCCATACACACATTACCCTAGAGTTGAATCACATTGCAATGTCTGGCCTGGCCTTAGGGGCACCCACTAACTCACATCCACCACCCAGATCCCATGCCACATGCCAATTATTTTAATAATGCCTACTGTACCGCTTTGTGGCTGCTGTGATTCCCTCAAGCGCCCATCCAGCTCTGGGTAGGCACCTGCCAGTATGCGGGCCATCAGGGGTGTCAGGTTCCGACGGGCACCCCATCCTCATTGGGAGGCCATCCCCAGCTGGGCCTCCTTGGTCTTCCATGCCCAGCATCTCAGGTCCTCCCACCATTTCCGACAGTGGGTGTTCCACCTGCCATAGACCCCCAAGGTCCGCACGTCCTTGGCCATAATCCCATCTTTTGATGGGGGCTGACCTGCAGAGGTAATACAGACAGGAGAACACCATTAGCCATCTATCCATCCTGTCACACATATGGCTCACCAATCCCATTTCTGTCACCATTGGCGCACACCATGTACACCACCACAAGACATTCCCCCCGATGACACGATGCTTGCACACACATATCCATTCATCCTTCACACATGCATCGTGCTCAAGGTGTACTCACCTGTTGGTCTGGAGGCCCATACAGCAGACCATAGTGGGGAAGGTCCTCATCCACCAATCACTCCACTTTCTCCGAAGTAATGGCAGGGACCCTTTCCCCAGTCACACAGGCCATGGTAGATTCAAGGCACAGGTCACGGCAGCACACGCAGCGTAGGAGTTCTCTTGTTGAAGGTCAGGAAACAAGTGAGGAATCACTTAGAATATGGTGGTCATGTCTGCGGCGGTGTGCACCATCACCACCAGTGCAGATCCCCACTGCCCACTGTACTACATAGAGCCTCATATTATCCAATGAGGAATTGCACGGTGTTACAAGACCGCCTTCCTCCACGACAACCATCATCGGCAGAGTTACCTCACTTCTACCTGTCCCTACATACAGGACAGGCGGACAACGGTTATATCAGCCTTAATGAGTCACAGCCTAGATTGCAGATACCTCGCCAGTCCCACTGTCCTATTACATAAATGCACTATGTACACTGAAGTTGTGGTTCCATTGTTCAAATTGTGACAGCCTACTCACTCTTGTGTCCCTTAGATACCTACCACTGTGGATAAATAGGAGGAGGAGACATACCCCTGTGTACAGACCCCTTGTGGACCTGGCTACACTGGAGGAAAGGCAAATTAAACTCACCTATAGACTGGACAGGGCCACAATCACTGAGCTGTGTGCCCAATTGGAGCCAGACCTGATATCTGCTATCCGTCATCCCACTGGGATCCCTCCTCTTCTGCAAGTGCTCCATTTCCTGGCAACTGGTTCTTTCCAAGTGACAGTGGGCTTGGCAACAGGAATGTCACAGCCAATGTTCTCAATCGTGCTGGCAAGAGTTTTGTCTGCCCTGGTGAAACACATGTGCAGCTACATAGCTTTCCCCCAGGTGGAAGATTTGGCCACAGTGAAGGCCGGATTCTATGCAATGGGACATATTGGCAATATTATTGGGGCGATTGACGGAACACATATTGCGTTAGTCCCCCCGCCATAATGAACAGGTGTTCAGGAATCGGAAGTGTTTCCACTCACTGAATGTGCAAATGGTGGACCCTTACATCTCCCGCGTCAATGCTAAGTGTCCTGGGTCAGTGCATGATGCCTTTGTTCTGAGAAATAGCAGCATCCCAACTGTAATGGCCCAACTACAGAGGCACAGGGTGTGGCTAATAGGTGAGCCATGGTCCCCACCCACTGTATGTTAGTGTATGCCTTCAGGTGTCATCCCTATAGCATTGTGTGATGCTAGATGTTGTCCCTCAATACTTGCAGGTGACTCTGGCTAACCAAACCCATTGTGGCTGTTGACCCCTGTGAGGAATGCCGGGACAGCGGCTGAGGAACATTATAATGAGACACATGGGTTAACCAGAAGGATAATCGAGAGGACCTTCGACCTCCTGAAGGCCAGGTTCAGGTGCCTCTATCTGACGGGTGGATCCCTGTGCTACTCACCCGGGAAGGTCTGCCAGATAGTAGTGGCATGCTGCATGTTGCACAACTTGGCCCTCAGACGGCATGTACCCTTTCTGCAGGAGGAAGAGACTAGAGATGTCCCTGTGGCAGCAGTAGACCCTGAGGACAGTGAGAAAGAAGAGGCTGAGGATGAGGATGAGGACAACAGAACATCAGTTATCTGTCAATACTTCCAATGACACCCAGGTGAGACAGTACAACAGACCATTCCTCTGACTATTGATGTATTCTGTGTGGCTGTAGCATGATGGCATTAACTTCCTTTGCATCTCAACTTATTGTCACCTATGGCTTGTCATTTTACAGATGTTGGTGATATAACAACTGTGTACTGATGTGCTGACTACAGACAGCTACAGGTCATTATTTCTATGCTCTTACAGTGTTCTTATCATTTGTACTAGATGTGACTGTTTCCATAAACGCACATTTTCAACACCTAAAATACTAGTAGTCAAGTTGTGTTCAAGGGTGTTTATTGTAGCGCTGTGAAATTGAGGGAAAACTGCAATGAAATGGGGTGATGATGAAGGAAGGTCCAGGGTATTGTTCCAGTCTGTTTGTAGCACTGGTCCAGTGTCCAAGGGGCCATAGGAAGGGGAGCCAAGGCAGTTCAAAGTGGACAAGATGACTGTGTGGGACACAAGGGGGACATTCAGGAGAGTCTCATTTCCTGGCAGTGGTCTTAGCAGGTGTATCTGGCTTCTGTCTGGGTCACAGGGAATGTTTCAGGGTGGTTTACCTTCTGCAGGGGTAGGGGTACTGGTGGCCTGTCGGTCCTGTGGAGGGGCCTCCTGCCCACTAGCTGCAGCAGAGGTGGAGGGCTGGTCAATGGACTGGCTAGTTGTAGGGGCCCGCTGCTGTGCTGTTGCCTCCCTCATGATGTTGGGCATGTCTGACAGCACCCCTGCTATGGAGATCAAGGTGGTGTTGATGGCCTGCAAGTCCTCCCTGATCCCCTGATACTGTCCCTCCTGCAGCCGTCTGTTCTCCTGCACATTGTCAAGGATCTGGCCAATCATGTCCTGGGAATGTTGGTAGACCCCCAGGATCTCGGTGAGTGCCTCCTAGAGAGTAGGTTCCTTGGGCCTGTCCTCCCCCTGGTGCACAGCGGTCCTCCCAGTGTCCCTGTTGGCCTGTGCCTCAGTCCCCTGAATGGTGTGACCACTGGCACTGACCCCAGGTCCCTGATTATCTTGGGTATGAGGTGTGGTTTGGGGGCCCTGTACAGGTGGGCACACTGCTGATTGACGTGTCCTGGGGACAGAGGCGTGGGTACGCAGGTTGGGTGCTGTGGTGTTGGATACTGATGGGGCAGCCTCTGTGGTTAACTGGGAGTGGGCTTGGGTGACCGACTGTCCAGTGGTCCCTGATGGGCCATGTTGTTGTTCCAGATCTAGAAGTCCAGAGTTACTGTCCTCACTGGGGACATTTATTTTGAGGGACTGGTTTGTCATGGCACCTCCTCTCCGCTGACATTGGCTGGGGCACCTGGGGGATGTAAGTGATGTATTATGCTTCATGTCTGTGACATATTGTGCACCCCTGGCTTCCCCTCTATCGTTGGTGTTGCCCTGCCACCTTTTGCTTGTGTATGGTGATGTATTGTGTGATTATTAATTTCCCTATGATGTGCATGGTTTGGTGATGGGTGTTCATGCAGGGCTGGGAGGGGTGTCCATTCATTGGTATGGCATGCAGGATTTGGCATTGGGGTTAGTCTTCTGCGTTGGTGGAATGTGTGTAGTAGAGTGATGGGAGTAAGGGTGAGGGGATGTGATGACATGCAGGTATGGGGTGTGAGAAGTGGTAAATGTTGATTTACCAGTGTTTAGTCCTCCGGCTACTCCAGCGAGTCCCTTAGGATGCAGTAATACCAAGACTTGCTCCTCCAATGCTGAGAGGTGTGGGGAAGGAGTTGGGGGTCCACTGCCAGTCCTCTGTATGGCGAGCTGGTGCCTTGCTGCCATGGAACATACCTTCCCCCGTAGGTCGTTCCACCTCTTCCTGATGTCATCCCTTGTTCTTGGGTGCTGTCCCACGGTGTTCACCCTGTCTACAATTCTCCACCATTGCTCCATCTTCCTTGCAATGGATATCTGCTGTACCTGTGCTCCAAACAGCTGTGGCTCCACCCTGACAATTTCCTCCACCATGACCCTAAACTCCTCATCAGTGAAATGGGGGTGCCTTTATGGAGACATGGGTGTTGTGTGGTGTGTGTTGGTGAGAGTGTGTTGAGTAGTGTGGTGGGGTCTGTGATGTGGGGTGCGTGAGGGATACATGGGTGTATGTGGTGTGTGTGTCTAGTTGTCTCTGTGCTGTTCGTGTCAATCTCCTGGCAGTAATTGTTGTTCGTAAATGGTTGTGGGTGATGTGGGTGTGTGTTTTATAGTGCTGTGTGCGTGAATGTTAGGTGTGTGTTTTTAGTATTGGCTAATGTAGTGTTGTTTTGTAAGTGGGTGTCCATTCTGAGAGCGGCGGTATGTACCGCCAATGGTTTACCACCATTGAATATCCGCCATGGTGATTTGTGGGTCATAATGTGGTGGGCGTTGTTTTGTTGGTGTAATGGTATGTGTGTTGGGACTGCCACTTTAGCACTGACATTTGGGCTGATGGATTTGTGTATGTGGTAGTATTCTGTCGGATTGGTGTGTGTGTGTGTGTCATAATATGGACAACGAATATTCGCCAGTGCAGCTGTATGTTTCTGCCCATCACCATGCCAGTGCGTGGAATTTACCATGAATGTCATAATGAGGGCCATAATTCTCAAAATGACACTTTTAGGAAGTATGGCATTTTCGGGTCCATTTGGTGTCTGCAGCCTGTTCTATTTCTAGCTGTCCTAGCTGGCAGTTGGTCTGTGTGTATTCCTGCTAGCTACTGTCATAAAGGAGAGTCTTGGTCTTGCAGGATGGGCCATCTCTGACTTGACAGTTGACTGGAGCTGGCACCTGCCATACTTGCACTTCAAACACACTGACTCAGCTCACAAAAAAGGACTTCACACTAGCCTTTTGTGCCCCAAACAGACTGGAACCAGGGCAGTGAGACAGGAAATTCCAGATGCCTCTATAGGGAGAAACTCCAAAAGATGGCCCCTATTAAAGCTAGCACCTGGTATGAGCCTCAGATCAAACTCTTCTGTTTACTTCTGGACCGGTTAACTCTTCTAGAAAGATGGGCAGCCCAGCTGTGAAGTTTGTGCTGCTGTCCACCCTCTGATTTGCTGACCAAGGACTGCTTTGCTGCAGAAAGGCCTGCTGGCACTGCACCAGGACTCTTTCTCTGCTGGGAGCTACCATGCAGAATCCAGCCTGCATGTGTGGACTCAGGACTCCTGAAAATCTTCAAGTGACAATCAAAGCCACAGGGACATAGCAGGCTTATTTAATGTTGACACAACTCCACTGATAAAAAATGCACGTGAGACAGCTCATCCCCAGCCCAGCATGATGCATCTCGCCTTCGGCATCAACGTTGTGCCGATAGCTACCTCAACGACAGTACTGGGCCCTGTATCACCAGCTCCCATTGACAGATTCATCCACTCTACAGCTGCGTGATGCTGCTTAATGCCAGACCTAGCTGCCAGACGTTGCCTCTCACCTGCTCAACAATTACTTAACACTGTTCCGCGCAGCTCGAAGCAGAGACTCCTCATCTCTACCCTCAGGTCATACAGTACTTTGTCAGCAGACAGGGCTCAGTCCTCTATCTAGCCCATGCTTTAGCGCAGTCGACTTGAACTTGTCACATGGAACCTTTCTACTGCTAGCACGTGATTTCTCTAAAATTATTAAAATTGTATAGCTTCAGTTCTACTGATTTGATTGTTGTCATTTTGGTATTAAATAATTTATTATATTTTACTCTAATTTCCTAAATTGGGTTGGGAGTTTTCTTGTGTTATGTTTTCATTTTATTACTGTTTGCGTCCTACATAAATAGCTGACTCATTGCCTGTAAGCTAAGCCTAACCATTTTTGTGCCTAAGTATCATAGTAACACGGAATAATTTAGTGACTTTAGTGGTTCACACCCCTCCTCTATCAACAACCCAACTGCTCACTCTAGATAAACGTCTTGATGGCTTGCTTATGCTGTTTGTCCTCCTAGCTGAGCTGCAATGTCAAGGGACTTGTAGATTTAGAAGGTTATCAAGGTTGCCCACTGAATCTAACATTTTTGGAAGGAGTTCCAGAACTTAAAAGGGTAAAATATGCAGTGAAATGTGTGCTAAACTTGATTTTTATATCAGTAACCTATGTTTTCAGTTAGGTTTCACAGATATATTGACCAATGAGTGATGTGACCAAGAGGTGGCTTTAATGAGTTACCAGGCAAAACAGGAACACCAACTCCAAATTCTGTCCCCTGATTTGTAATAATGAAGCTTCTCTTCACAGGTAACATTTTCCACATTCTTGGCCTACGTCTACATTTAAAAAATGTTGTCAGCAGTAGGTGAAGCTTTATTACTGCTTTGTAGGATGAACAATGGTGTGAGTGAGTAAATAAACCTCTGTACCTCAGTGAGGTGTCTGCCATCCCCTGTAGATGATATGGATCATCGCTTACCTGCATGGCTCTAAAAAGATTTTTAAATGCCTCTTTGTTTCCCAGAGTTTTCCATTCTTAGAAGGCTTCAAAATGTTTTAGAAATAGTAGATGTGGGAGGAGCTTCTCCAATTACCATGTGTAATTCTTTTTTGGACATTTTAGAGGGACAACTGATCAAAAATAATCATTGGTTGCCTGCTAGGACTACCTGAACTAATTTGTAGTTTAACTCGTGGGATTTTATCTGCATTTTTGATTGACCTGCTCCAAATATGTGCTGGTCATAACTCATAATTGAAACTGACCTTTGGATGCTTTGCTGTTTAATTGTTGTCAGTTTGATTTGGGGGTGTTTAACACCTTCCATGCTGAGGACGGCCTGGGGTCATACTCAGCTACAGTGCTCATGTGCTGAGGATGGCCCTCAGTTGTCCCCTGCACACGAGCAGTTAATCCCTCTGGTGTCCCTTCTCAAGAAACAGCCTCAGGAGGTGAGGAACAAGTTCCCCACTTTCCGAGGCTGTTTCTTTGTTTTCATTGAAATGACAATCAGTGCGCACATTGCACTAACGTAATTTCAATGAAAACTAAAGTGAAATTAACCAATAGGCTCATTTCACTTATGCTGCCTCGGTGCTCAGGGGACTATCTCAGCCCTCAAGCCCTGAGGCAGGTGGGAGAGGTATCCTTGTAAAGGGGAGAAACTTCCCTTTCCAATGGTACCCCCCTAGTGGATCCTTGCATAGGTATCGCAGCAGGAGGGTGACCCCCAAGCAGATATCCACTCCACTAGACACCAGGGAGGGGGAGTAGCCCCTTGGGGAAGGGCTTTTGCACCCCCTTTTCTTTAGGCAATATTTCAGATAGGTGCAAAGGACACTGGTTCCCCCCGCCCGGGTGTGGGGCAGAAAGTGCACTAGGCACCAGGGACTTTTATTTATGTTATGTAGGGGTAGGGGGCTACCCAAAATGGGCATGCCAGTGCCCTCCACCTATGTGAGAAAGTAGCCTCTTTGTAGCATGGTTACCCCCACTTTTGGCGAGTGTGTGTCAGTGTGATTTTACTGTGTCACTGGGATCCTGCTGGCCAGGACCCCAGTGCTCATAGTTTGTGGCCTAATGTGTGTGTTGTTAGTAGTGCTTAACTGTGTCACTGAGGCCAGAACCTCAGTGCTTATGCTCTCTCTGCTTTTAAATTTGTCACTATAGGCTAATGACTTCATTTACCAATTTCAATTGGCACACTGGACCCCCCTTATAAGTCCCTAGTATATGGTACCTAGGTACCCAGGGCATTGGGGTTCAAGTGGATCCTTATGGGCTGCAGCATTTCTTTGTTCACCCATAAGGAACTGCAACAGTTTCCATGGCGTACACACTCTGAGGACTCCCTGTCTTCACCCTGCACCAGAAGGACCGAAGAAATCTCCCGTGGGGTAATGGAGTCACTCCCCTGCTCACGCAGGCACCTCACAAGTAGAAGACCGGTTCTTTTGGACTCCTCTCTTGCCAACGAGCATGCTCCTTGGAACATAAAGGGTGGACCCCATCGACACAGACTGTCCTGAGGTCCTGCTGTTGCAATTTGGAGGAGGTAAGACCTTGCCTTCCCCCAGAACGACAGTACCCCTGTGCGCCATGTCTTCTTCACCTCCTGTGGCCTCTGTGCACTATTTGCAAAATTCCTTTGTGCACAGCCTGGTCCAGGTCCCCAGCACTCTATCCTGTGACGCTCAACTCGCTGAGTTGTTCTCTGGCAGCATGGGACCTTCCTTTGTAGTGCTGCACCAACCGCATTTTGCACCTCCTTTGTCTCCATTTCCTGGGACATCTGTGGGTGCTATCTGGTGCTCTAAGGGCTCTCTGAAGTGCTGAGAGTCCCCTCTTCCTCCTCACACAGAGTTGAGGCCCCCAAGTCCCTTCGGGCCCAGATAGTGCCTAGTTGATGCAAAATGTGACTTTGCCAGAACCAAGGCTTGTTGGAGGAATCCAGCGCCAAAACTCACCGGCATCCAACTTCACAACGTGGGACATCCTTTGCATCATGCAGGTACCCACTGGCATCTTCCTAGCATGCATTTCTGCAGTCTTCGTCCAACTGGAGACCCTTCTTTTGCACCCTCTTCTCGGTTGGCAGGGGCTCCTGTCCTTCCGGGAACTTCTTTCGACTTCTGGACTTGGTCTCCTTCTTTTACAGGTCTTCAGGTCCAGGAATCCACTGTTTGTTCTTTGCAGACTTGGTTGGTTCTTGCAATAATTCCATTCACGAGGTGTAGTGTGTCCTAAGGAAACTTGCATTACTTTACTCCTGCTTTTCTGGGCTCTGGGGTGGGGTAATTTACTTACCTTTACTATATTCTTACTTTCCCAGTGATTCTGCACACACTACACTTGTCTAGTGAGGAATTCGTGATTAGCATTTCACTTTCTTAGTATATGGTTTGTGTTGCCCCTAGACCTATTTTCTCCCATTGCATTCTATAGCTTTTTCTATTGTTTTCACAATCCCATGTCTAATTACTTGCCTTATTTTGGTGTCTAGTGTATATATTCTGTATAATACTCACCTCCAGAAGGAGTATTGCCTTTAAGATATTTTTGGTACTGTGTCACCCAAATAAACTACCTTTATTTTTGACAACACTGAGTATTATCTTTACTTGTGTATAAGTAGTGTGTAAGTATAAGTGGTATTGCATTAGCTTTGCATGTCTCCTAGTTAAGCCTAAACTGCTCTGCTATAGCTACCTCTATCAGCCTAAGCTGCTAGGACACCACTACATTTCTCTAATAGGGGAAAACTGGACCTGGTATAAGGTGTCCACTACAAACCAGGTGGCCAGCCTCCTACACTATCCCGAACATATAAAGTCGTTGTTCCACCCCCCGGCGGGGCAGATGGGGATTATTACCTTAAATCTGCCCCCAGGGTGGCAGAAAGCCCACTAGACACAAGAGGGGGGTATGGCCATGTCTCCACCCCAAATAAATGGGAACAATGTCTGTCTGCCTCCCTGGGGGCAGATGGGGTGATTACCCCCAATCCATCCCTCAGGGGACAGAAAGCCCACCAGACACTAAAGGATTCAAAAAATAGCAGGGTGGGGGCTGCCTACCAATTTGGGCATGGTTATACCCCCCACTCAAACTGAAGGGGGTAACCGTCCTTCAGCCCCCTCTGTGGACTAAAGCATCTCATTCCAATGGCAAGCAAGAGGACAATTGACTCTTTTGGGTTTTGATTTTACACATGGATCAAGAGAGTCCTACCAGACTCAGACACATCTTAAAACTAAACATCTGGAGGAGTCCAGGGTGGCATGCTTCACATGCAACCTACATGCAACCCACACCATTTTCTTATCCTCAATGTCCTGCAAGCCTCTAATTTTGCCTGAAATCATGTATTGTTCCTACATTTCTATTCTTCCTACCTCCCAGCACTGCCCCATCTGTACCGATAAAAAATCTGCCCCACTTGTGTGGGTACCAAAGCACAGTCAGCCTAAAAACGTTTGAAGAAACTGCCCTTTTGGACCCTCTTTGGTTCCCCCTCAATTTTAACACATATTTGGCCCTTCTCTGTCACAGGCTCTTGGCCCACCTACATTTTTATCGGATTACAGAGGGGAAGACTGGGTGGTAGGGAATTTGTGCCGGTGTGGTGAGGAAAATGTAATTTTGTTCACTAAATTTGAGGTTTGCAGTGGATTCTGTGTAAGAAAATGCTGGGGGATGGACACAAGTCACAGCTCCCTGGACGCCCTTGGGTGTCTAGTTTTCTGAAATGTCTGAGTTTGGTTGCTTTCTCTCGATGACTGTCAAGCCCGGGATCAAAAACACAGGTGCACCCCTTGCAAACACAGGTCATTTTGTGATGAATGATTTTGATGTCTCCACAATATGCTTTGGGCCCTTCCCTGTCGCAGGCACTAAGCCTATCTACACAAGTGAGGAACCAGTTTTTTCAGGAGACTTGGGGGAATGCTGGGTGGATGAAGGTTTGTGGCTTCCCTCAGATTCCAGAAATGTGAGGGAAAAATGTTTTTAAACACATTTTGAGGTTTGCAAGGGATTCTGAGTACCGGAACCTGGTGAGAGCCACACAAGTCACTCCAATCTGAATTTCCCTTGATGTCTAGTTTTTATAAATGCACAGGTTTGCTAGATTTCCGTAGGCGCCGCATGAGCTAGAGCTCAAAATCCTACACGCCCACTCTGTATTTAGGGGTACTTCCTACTGTTTGCATTAGGCCTTCCCACACAAATGAAGGAGAATTTTAACAGGAGATTTGGAGGAATGCTGAGTGAATGGAATTTTGTGGCTTCCCTCCGATTTCAGAACTTTGCATCACCGAAATGTGAGGAAATGTATTTTTTAGACAAAGTCTGAAGTTTGCAAAGGATTGTGGGTGGACATATGTGGTAAGAGCCACACAAGTGACCCCATCCTGGATTCCCCTCAGTGTCTAGTCTTACAAAATGCACAGGTTTGCTAGGTTTCCCTAGGTGGCAGCTGCAATAGAGCCCAAAATCCATAGCGAAGCACTTTACAAAAAATGTGTCAGTTTTTAGTGGGAAAATGTGATGTGTCCATGTTGCCTTTTTGGGGTGTTTCCTGTCCCGGCCACTAGGCCTACCCACACAAGTGAGGCACTATTGTGACCGAGAGAGACCCGGGAGAATGCTAGGTGAACGTACGTTTCTGACTCCCCTCAGAGTCCAGAACTTTGCATTTCCAATGTGTGAGGAAAATTTGAATTTTTATACAAATGTTGTGGTTTGCAAAGAATTCTGGGTATCAGAACCCAGGAAAAGCCTCACAAGTCACCCCATCCTGAATTCCCTAGGTGTCTAGTTTTCAGAAATGTACAGATTTGCTAGGTTTCCCTAAGTGTCGGCTGAGCTAGATATTAAAATACCCAGCTAGACAATTTGCAAAAAAACGTCTGTTTTCAGTGGAACAATGTGGTGTGTCCCTGTTGCATTTTGGGACGGTGTCTTGTCGCAGGCATTAGGCCTACCCACACAAGTGAGGTAACATTTTATTAAGGAGACTTGGGGGAGCACAGAATAGTGGAACATGTGTTATTAACAATTGCCTTTCCCTGCATTTGCACATTCCAAATGTAAGATAGTTGGTAAAAGATAAGTAATTTTTGAGAAATTACCTGTAATTCACATGGTAGTATTGGTACCCCCGCTGCTTCTAAAATCCTACCTATTTTTGCACTGTTTATGTTTGCCAAATGATATGCTGTATATCCGGTACACAATGAAAACCCATTGCAAGGTGCAGCTCATTTACTGGCTCTGGATACATTGGGCTCTAAGTGAACCTACAAGCCCTAAATATCCTCACAACCAGAAGGGTCCAACAGACATCAGTATATTGCTCTTGAAAATCTGCCATGGCTAAAAAAAGTTACAGATGAAAACGTAGACAGAAATGGCTGTTTTGTTTTAAATCAATTTCAATATTTTTTTTATTTCAAGTGTTACTTTCTATAGGAAGGCCTTGAAGGATTTACCCCTTGCAAAAAAATTCTGAATGTTGTCTACTTTTCAGAAAAGTATAGCTATTCCATTGGTTTCCCACCCATTTCTTTCTTTCACTAACTGGAAGGAGGCTGAAAGCACAAAAAATAAGAAAAATGGGATATGTCCCAGTAAAATGCCAAAACTGTGTTGAAAAATGTGTTTTTCTGATTCTAGGCTGCCTGTTCCTGAAAGCTAGGAAGATGGTAATTTTAGCACCACAAACCTTGGTTGATCCTATTTGCATAGAGAAAAATAGATGCTTTCTTCTGCAGCACTTTTTTCCATTTTCCCCAAAAACCCAACTTTTAGCTGCATTTTGGCTAATTTCTTGGTCACTATTACAAACTAGGGGCACCTTTACAATCCCCAGGATGATGGAAAAAAGAATGCAAATTTGGCGCAGCTATCTTATGTGGACAAAAACGTATGAGGGCATAAGCGTGAACTACCCCAAATAGACAAAAAAAAAAGGCTTAGCACTGGAAGGGGAAAATGTTTAGCAGCAAAAGGGTTAATTGGTACTTTGTAACTAAGGAAAGCCTACCATTGGAGCAGATCCATGCATAATCTGGGTGCCATTTGTGCAAATGAGCAAACTCCAAGTCTTCAGAATTGTTGGTGATTTTACTCAAATGTTGCTCGAAGTGACAATTGTCTTTCTTTATACAGCCTGGCAATCAGATTTCAATAATAATGCAGTTGAACAGAAACATATTTAAATTAGGAAATTAAAACTTTCTTTCACAAACCATGACTGTCTTTTTTATAACACTAACTTAGAGCTCCTATTGTCATGTTAAATCAGCGCGTCTAGATGAGTCACGGTGGGGCTTATTTAGGACCCCTATGCGCCGCCGGTGCGTCACCTTTTAAAAGGGAAAAAGTGAAGCATCGGCGACGTAAGGGGCTTGTTAATAAGCCCCAGTGGCTCTTAACATTGGTTGGATAGTATAATGTGCATTAATACATTCTCCAACTTCAGTGCAATTGCTGCTGACAGCAGATTCTGGATACTTGGAGTGTACGAAATTGTTTGCAGGGTTTTTTCATTTCACAGCTAAAATTGCATTAGTGAACCAGTCCTCTCTAATAGCTTTCATGACATAGTGCGCTTTGAAATCTCGTAGTGCCTAATGAGGTTTTTTTATAATGAAGAGCGGACAGCTGCACTAGTTTGAACTCCTAATGTTAAGAGTAATGTAATACCAACTGCTTTTCTAGAAAGCCTTCTACATTTCCCACAAATCCAAATTCAATTACCTGAGCTGGAACTAATCAGCAGCTGCACAAGCGTTTTGTTACTACCTGGTCATCTGCTCAAAGTAGAAAATCCGTGTCTCTTTTAAACATTATTATCGATTCAAAACGAAGAAGGGCAGATTTAAGAGAACCTAGCGCCTCCTTGTGCCACATTAGTATCATTTTAACGCTAATGTGACCCAACGATGCCAAAATCGCCACGCCAAATTTGCAAAGTGACGCAATGCATGCATTGCACCACTTTGTAACCCTTTGCGCTATATTATGCCAGCGCCAGGCAAAATGTATGCAAAGTGGGGCGTTTCCCCATTATGGGGGCAAAAAAATGGTGCAAAGAAATCTAGGAGATTTCTTTGCACCATTTTTTTTGTCACTTTTAACGCCAAGCGTTAAAAGGAGGCACACACTTGTTAACAATGGGCCCCAATGGGCTTAGTAGGATTAGCGTCAAAAGTTTTGACGCTAATCCTGCAAAGTTCCGAACTAGAGTCATAAACTTTGACGCTAGTTCCCCTAACTAACACCATGGTGCGCCATATCTTAGATATGGGGCACACATGGTGGTGCTAGGTGACCGCTAAAGAGAGCAAGAAAAGTGGCGCTGCAACCAGTGCAGCACCACTTTTCTTAAATCAGGGCCTAAGTACCTAACTGGCCCTTCATTCACGAGCTAATTATTGAAAGAGACAGAGACAGGAAGCTGACAAAACACTGAAAAAAGCGTTCAACATCCAAATCAGAAGTAAGAAAAGAGTATGAAGCTCCAAGTCCTGATTGAAAGCCATAATCAGTAATATACTTTGAGTATCTACTTGCTTTCTTGCAATTTGTTTTCTTCCTATAGTGTATGTTAGTGTGTTGGTATCTAAAAAGCACCTACCCCTATTTAGCGTGGATACAGACTACTTGAGCTATCTGCTGGACTCATTTAAACCATGCCAAAACCACACACAGACTGTCATGGCTGTAATGGAAGCAATTGTGATATGGGGACATTCTTCAGAGGCCTTCATTCAGTCTATGTCCTAAAAACAGTAGTGATGTACGGAAGTCTCTGGGGCCCCTTTTTCACCTCCTGTTGGCAGGGGCGTAGCTTTGTCAATAAGATTAGGGGAGGAGGAATGAGTGAACTTAAGATTTCTCAACAATCAAATTGGTATAGCTTGTAAATATACATTATATGAGAAGCCTGGTGTGAGAGGGTTTAAGGGGCAGTGTATATTGCTGGAAGAACTTACAGCACAATATTTTTCAAATGAACCAACATTTTAAAGGCCTTCAAAGAGAGAGTGTGTGAATGTGTATGTGTGTTTCAGTGAAACTCGCAAGTGAAATATGACAGGCACCTTGCCTTACCCAACTGAAAGCACTTGTACCTAACCATTTACTACAGAATACATTTTTCAGGGAGATGGAACAGCCCCAACACCTCCCCTGAAGTTACGCCCCTGTCTACAGGCGAAGCCCATTAGTTTTTGATTCACCACTGCAATAGGGGATCTGGGTTACCCACTTCAGTCTCTGATTTGTTTAGTTCAGCCCCCATCAGCCATTGCTTGAATAAAATGCCAATCACGCTTTGGCTCATATCAATGTTTCCATTGCAGTGCATAAAAGGTGCATAGAGGATCCATGCACAGCAATGGAGTTGCATTTATACTTCTAAAACATGTTTTCACACTCTTGACAGTGTTTCACTTTTATCTAATTTTTTCACCCAATTGTTACTTTGCTTTGTAATTTGAATTCCCAACAGTTTTTTTGTGCATGCTGATGTAGCATCAAGAGTATATTGTATCTCAATATGCCATCAAGAAATTGTATGGTTGGTGGCCTGAACAAGCATAAAGCCGGGTTAGTGTACCAATTGCTGTGGTGTAGTCGGATGGTAGAGACCCTTCTACAGATGTTGAAGGGATCCGAAGGTCCAGACGCTGCATGTGGGGTGCCTGGCACTCGGGGTTTGTGCTGTCACCCAACAGGAACCATTTCCAGCGTCTCGGTCAGGATGAGGATGATGAGGTCAGCTGACACAGTGGAAAAGTGGTGACTGGCAGTGTGTCCTAGTGACAGGAAGAAGAATGACCTGGGGCGCAGTGGCGGTGATGGCTGGGAGCAAGAATCGAGACAGTGGTGGCCAGATGGAGTCAGTTGGTGGAGTGGGAGCCCCAGTGATGACACAAGTCCACCTTGAGGTGGAATGGGGCCTGGCTGTTGGGGGCAGGTCCTGAAGGAGGTGGCAGTGTCATCTGTCAGCCGCTGGAAGCGGAGGTGGAGGAGGCACCAGTGGCCAGCAGTAGTCAGCGGTGAGACAGCTCTGGGACTCAAGTTGGTGCCCTCCTGGTGAGTGACGAGTTGGGTGGGTGACCGTGCCCTGCAGCAGAGGCTGGGGTGCCAGCTGTGGGTTGGTATGCGTCCTTTGTTGCATCCCTCTTGGGGCTGCGGCTGGAAAACTGGCTATGGCTCAGGGGAAGGTGGGCATGGGCTCCTGAGTTGGACTGCAGTGTGCCAGCTGTGGGGCTATTTAGCCTGAGGCCTGTGGCAGGACATGAGGCACTTAGGCAACACAGGAGGAGAGGAGAGAAGTGTGGAGTAGGCCCCTATTCTTCTCTATGGTGTATGGAGCAGCCAGCAGGGGACCACCCAGTGAGAGTCCCGAATGGGCTGCACAAAGGTGTAGAAAGCGGTGCCACAAGGAAATCCTACAGGGCTAGAGGGGAACATGTGTGGTCTCCCAATAGGGCCCACAAACTTTAGTTTAGAGGCCATAGTGTGAAATTCCTAGTGGCCATCCACGATTCCTAGTCCACATTGGGGCAAATAATAGAGCTGATGTTACAACTGGGATTTTTGGTTATCAGAGTATGTACCCTGTATAAGCAAGAACCACCACTTCTGGTCAGGGTAACCGAGATACACACAGAGACAACCTGTACTCACCATCTGGTAGCATGGCACAGAGCAGGCAGGCGTATCTAAAGAGGAAATGTGTAAAGTATTTGCTCAACACACATACAGTGTACCACAAGGAAAACACCATAGAAAGGACTTGTCATAAGTTTAGGAAAAAAGTGAATATTTATCTGAATAAAACAAGACCAAAAAGACAAACATCCAATCAGTAGAATTCAAGATGTTAATTTTTAAGGAATGAACAAAAAATAGTGCTTAGAAGTCACTAGCAGTTAAAAGATCACTTGAGGTCATAAGGGAGGGGTGGAAATCCAAAATTCAGGCTGACAGCGATAGAGGGTAGGCCGGGTCCAGAGCCGATGCAGGGTCCACTGAAAAAGTACCTTGTATGGAGCAAGAGTCGACATCAAGGAGCAAATGCGAAGGCAATATTTTCCATGCAGTCGGGTCCTGCATCAACATCGAGCTCTGCAGGATAATTACTGTATGTTGTCATTGTCAAATGGTGATGCATCAGTTCAGATCCATTGCAGTAGTGATGATGTATTGTTTATCTAGAAATCAGATGCAGAACCCATTTCTGAGGTCCTGGACTGAAGCGGAACCACAGGCAAAGGTAGGACCCACAGGCAGCAGAGTCCTGTAGCACCAGAAAAGTTGCAGGCAATCTTTGATGTCCCTGAGACTGCAGTAGAACAGAGGCAGCAGGGCAGCTCAGCAAAGTAGAGAAGCAGGTCCTCACAACAGTCAGAAGGGCAGAGTGGCAATCCTTTCATCACAGCAGTCTTTACTCCAACGCAGCTCTTCCCAAGTCCTGTACTGTACCGATTTGGTGGCACCAGAGACCCAGTTTTTAAACCCGTATGTGCCTTTGAAGTGGGTGTAACTTCAAAGAAGGGTCTTTGAAGTGCACAGAGATCCTTTCTACCTAGTCCTGGCTCCAGGCAACCACTAGTGGGTTATCAGGTCTTTGTGTGGGGACAGGCACTTCCCTATTGAAGTGTAAATGTCATGTCCCCTCCACTCTTCCTGCCCAGGAAGGCCAATCAGAATGCAGATGAATGCAGATGAGTACTTTGTCACACCCTCCTTCCTGTGTTAATGGTTGTCTAGAGGGAATGCACAAAGTGTAGCTGTCACCTACCCCAGACGTGTATTAGAGACAAGCTGCAGAGCACACATTAGAAATGGAGTCTCTAGTTAGCAGACGGTTTACACCCTGTCCAAGTAGGGACCCTCACTCTAGTCAGGGTAAGGGAGATACCCAGCACAGATAACCCATGCTCACCCTCTTGGTAGCTTGGCACAAGCAGTCAGGCTTATCTCAGAAGCAATGTGTAAAGCATTTGCACATAATACACAGTAATACCGTGAAAATACTACAAAATCACACCAGTTTTAATAAAATAGCCAATATTAATCTGTATAAAACAAGACCAAAACAAGAAAAATCCAAAATACAGTAATAAAGATATGAAATTGGAAAGAATTACTTAAAAATATAGTCAATAGCTCCACCTGGGGCTGTCACAGCGTCGTGAACAACAAATCCAACAGATAAGGCTGACTGTGAGTTTACGGGCCAGCTGCGGTGTTGGGAAGACCCACAAACAGTACTTTGGAAATGTAGGGCATTGTGATCCTTGCAATGAGATCCAGAGTGCGGCATTGCTGGAGGACATCGGTCCGGAGGTTGGTGCAGGGGTCGTTGGGCCCTTGAAGTCACACATGCTGCAGATTGAACTCTGGGCTTATGACAAAATCAGGAGTGCTGGCATTAATGCCCACAGGTCACGGTGCAGGCAGCAGCTCAGTGACGGCATCCTGCGGTGTCTTTGAGACCAGGGTTGAGGTGAGAAGTGGGACACGGCTCTGTGCAGCGTTGTCAGGTCACGGTGCAGGCAACAAGCAGCAGCGTTGTTGACGGCATTGTGTTGGCTTTTCTTCTGTTACAGCACAAAACACACAGTTCATATTGCTATAGGCATATGTACCTGAAGTCTTTGATATCTCTGAGGCAACAACAACAAGAGGCAAGCTGTACTTCAAGCCCTTGGAGAAACTTCATAAGCAGAATACACAGCAAAGTCCAGTCTTTGTCCTCTTTAATGCCTCTTTAAGGCAGAAGCAGCAACTGCAGGCCAACCCAACAACGCACACATAGCAATGGGGCAGTACTTCTACTCCAGCTCTTCAGCTGTTCTCCTTGGCAGAGGTTCCTCTTGATCCAGAAGTGTTCTAAAAGTCTGGGGTTTTGGGTCCACTACTTATACTAATTCCTGCCTTGGCAGTAGGCAAACATCAAAGGAAATTCTATGTTGCTCACAATATCTGTCCTTGCTCAGGCTGGCTTTAGATGCAGTATCAGGGGTTGGGGACAGCATTGTGTGAGGACAGGCACAGCCCTTTCAGGTACAGATGTCCGCTCCTTTCTCTCCACTCTAGCCCAGGAAGACTCATCGGGATATGCAGGACACACTTCAGCTCCCTTGTTGTCAATGTCAGGAGGGATTTCACAAGCAGGCCAACTTTCAGTCTGACCCAGATGTGGATTCTACAGGCATGCAGAGGCATAGAATGGTTAAGCAAGAAAATGCCAACTTCAGAGACCCCAAACTCCAATCGCAATCTTCTCCCAATGGGAAACTACACTTCAAAGATATTGAAAGGCAGTCTTCAATAGTAAAATAGTGAAAACCAACTTTGGCAGTATTTCACTATCAGGACATGTAAAACACACCAGTGCATGACCTACCTTTTAAATACAGAGCACGCTGCCAATGGGGCTACCTAGGGCCTATCTTAGGGGTGACTTACATGTAGTAAAAGGGATGGTTTGGGCCTGGCAAGTGGGTACACTTGCTAGGTCAGAATGGCAGTACAACACTGCACACACAGACACTACAATGACAGGTCTGAGACATGTTTACAGGGTTACTCATGTGGGTGACACAATCAGTGCTGCAGGCCCACTAATAGTATTTGATAAACAGGCCAATACAATTTATCCAGGGAGTACTTGCACTTTAGCACTGATCTGCAGTGATAAAGTGCACAAAGACATTAAACCAGCAAGAACAAAGTCCAGCATACCATAAAAACAGAAGGCAAAAAGACAGTGGAAAACACAGCAAATGATGCCAGGTTTAACAACACAGAACAGTAAATGCAGAGAAATGCCCACTTTCCTAAAGTGACATTTCTCAAATAGTAATGTTAAATTTGGGTTTACCAGTAAAGAAAATGTATCATAATCATTCCAATGATATGAAACATGATATAGCTCCTCCTCTCTGATCAAGAATTACATCTTTAAAATATATTAAAAATATATTAAGGAAACCCCAATGATGGACTTTGAGAGGAGTGGGTCTTACAGTAATTAAAAACGACTTTGGGAGTTTTTCACTACCAGGACATATAGGGCCTGCCGCCCGCAAAGCGGGAACCGCCAGAAGACCGTACCGCGGTCAAAAGACCGCAGCGGTCATTCTGGGTTTCCCACTGGGCTGGCGGGCAACCGCCAAAAGTCCGCCCGCCAGCCCAGTGGGAAACACCCTTCCCACAAGGAAGCCGGCTCCGAATGGAGCCGGCGGAGTGGGAAGGTGCGACGGGTGCAGTTGCACCCGTCGCGAATTTCAGTGTCTGCAAAGCAGACACTGAAATTCTTTGTGGGGCCCTCTTACGGGGGCCCCTGCAGTGCCCATGCCATTGGCATGGGCACTGCAGGGGCCCCCAGGGGCCCCACGACACCCCATACCGCCATCCTGTTCCTGGGGTCGACCCGCCAGGAACAGGATGGCGGTATGGGGTGTCATGGCGGATTCCCATGGGCAGCGTAAAGTCGGCGGTGCACCGCCGGCTTTCCGCTTCTGGCCGCGGCTGTACCGCCGCGGTCAGAATGCCCTGCGGAGCACCGGCAGCCTGTTGGCGGTGCTACCGCTGACCCCGGCCCTGGTGGTATTTACCGCCAGGGTCAGAATGAACCCCACAAAGCTTAAAAGTACATGTTGTGCTTTTTACTTACATAGCACCCTGCCCTCTGGGCAACCTGGGGCTATCTTAGGGGATACCTATATGCAATAAAAGGGAGGTTTAATGCTCGTCAAGGAGTTTTAAATGCCATGTCGAAGTGACAGTGTAATTGCACACACAGGCTCCACAGTGGCAGACCTGGCACAATCATTGCAGCAGGCCTCCTAGAAGCAGTGAATTTACAAGCCCTGGGCATATGGTATAATACTTTACAAGGGACCAACAAGTACATTAAATCTTCCTATTGTGGAAACACCAATGTTTACATGTTTAGGAAAGAAGCACATGCACTTTATCACTGGTTAGCATTGGTAAAGTGTTCAGAGTCCTAGGGCCAACAGAAAGATACTGAAAAAATAGGAGGCAAACAAGCAACAATATTGGGGGAAGACCACCCTAATGCTGTCAGGTCTAGCAGTCGGTGTCTCAGGTTGTGGGGCTTCTCCAGGCAGACCCTACAAAGCTGGCATAAAGAGTGGGCACTGTAGAGCAGTCACTTGCACAGTTGAAGTCAATGGTTGCTGTGACAGATGACTACCTCAAAAACTGGATGCTGAAAACACAGCCATTGCAGCATAGTTTGATGACGTGGACGGATGCTCCCACTGCAATAATTGTCTGATTGTGACGGTACCAAAGCTGTATATGGAGGATTTGCTAGTCTCGGTGGTGCTGGATGGGAGATCCTCAAACATGTTGATGGTGGATAGGGCTTGCAGGATCTTGCAGTGACCCTTGTCACTGGGGGCTTACCCAAGCACCATGGTGGTGGGGGTCCTCAGTTTTCATGATATAGACTACATCCTGTAGGTGGCACTGACCCATGGAATCTGGAAGCTGGATGAGGGGACTGTGAACATCAATCCTGACTATACAGAGAAGGTGCAGAAATTGGGGGAGTCATGCCTGGAAATGAAGCAGCAGCTGCGGCTGCACAACATTAAGTATGCACTATTGTTTCCAGCAAAGCTGTGGAAGGGGAGGGTTCACATTTTGTCAAGTCCTCAACAATGGTGTGGCACTATGTCACTCCATACCAGTCTTTCTGAGGGCAATCATGCTGAGCTCTGGAAATCCGAGGGACAGCAGCGGGGAAGGCAACACCGGTCTGAATCTATCCCCCACTAAGGTGGTCATTCCAACCTCAGCAGTAAAAGGCGCTTACTGCCGTGCAGAAGACCGCCATAACACTGCCGCGGCCGCGGTAAACCGCCACGGTCATTCTGACCCACAACAGGCAAACCTCCAAAATACAGACATCCACAAAAGTCCGCCACACCAAAGGCCAGCGAGAAACTGGCGATGACCAAACCTCCACCGTCACGCCAACAGAAATACGCCCACACTATCACGACACACGAATCCACGCGGCGGTCTTTCAACCGCGGTATTCCATTGGCGGTACACACCGCCGCGCTCAAAATACACACACTCTTACTAAACACAGCCACATTGGATAAATCGAAATACACACACCTTAGACACATACACACACCACTCACACACACCCAATACAATATAAAACACCCCCCCACATCACCCACAAACCCCTACTCCTAGAGATTTGTGAACACGCACAGAGATAAGAGACCCGAGCACCCAGACGCGCAATTCACTGTCACCCAGCAATATTACCACGCACTTCAAACTACACACCAATACACATCACCACACTTAGCACCACACAATCCACCCCACACATCACCCAAACCACCCCATGGCACCGCAAAGACACCCCAGGTTTTCTGACGATGAACTAAGGGTCCTGGTGGAGGAAATTGTACGGGTAGAGCCACAGCTCTTTGGGACACAGGTGCAGCACACCACCATTGCCAGGAAGATGGAGCTATGGAGCAGAATAGTGGACAGGGTCAACGCTGTGGGACAGCACCCAAGAAATAAGGACGACATCAGGAAACGGTGGAACGACCTACGGGGGAAGGTGCGTTCCATGGTATCCAGGCACAACATCGCGGTGCAGAAGACTGGCGGTGGACCCCCACCTCCTCCCCAAGAATTTACAACATGGGAGGAGCAGGTCTTGGCGATCCTGCATCCTGACGGCCTCGCAGGAGTAGGCGGAGGAATGGACTCTGGTAAGTCAAATCTTAACTACTTCATCCCCCAACCACACCAGCATGCCAACCCATACCCCCAGCCTCACCCCACCCCCATCACACCTTCTCCTTGCAAATGTGTCACCCTCACAACCCACCCATCCCAACACTAAGCCCTGCATGCGACCACAAAGCATGGACACCCATCACCTAAGCATGCCCACTGCACATACCCATCCCCCCCCCCAAACCACCGTCACAAAAGCCCCCACACAGGAATGCAAGCACAGGGGTACACGGGCACCCACCCATTGCACGGTATGGCACTCACAGAAGCAATAATCATACATTTATACCCCTGCAGGACCTGAACGCCACGTCACCGTGCAGGAGGGTCCACAAATGTCCACTCCACCCCCAGAAGAGGCCCACAGTGATTACAGCACCTCTGTCTCCCTGGATCTAGATGACCAGCCCGGCCCATCGGGGACCTCTGGACGGTCGGTTGCCCTCAGACAGCCACAGGCCACAGCAGACCTTCCCCCCTCTGGGAACACCAGCACAGCACCCACCCAGCGGGCCCATATCTCTGTCCCCAGGACACGTCAATCAGCGGTGTGTCCACCCCTACAGGGCACCCAGGTTAACCCACCACCCCAACAACAACAGGGACCTGGGAGCAGTGTAGTGGGCACACAGTCCAGGGGACAGAGGCACAGGGAAACAGGGGAACTGGTAGGGCTGCTGTGCGACAGGGGGGGGACAGGCCCAGGGAACCCACCCTCCACGAGGCCCTCTCCTCCATCATGGGAGCATACCACCACTCCCAGGAGACGATGGCCACGGTCCTGGCAAGGTTTCAGGAGATCCAGCTTCTGCAGGAGCAACAGTATATGGGGTTCAGGGAAGAACTAAGAAACATCAGTACCGCCATGGGCACCATCGTAGTGGCTCTGAATCAGGTAGTCACCACATTGCGGGACAATGTTGCACCACAAAGGGCCCCTGACACTAGCATGGACCAAGAACTGCCTACCACCTCCGCCGGCGCTAGTGGACAGGAGGCCCCGACACAAGACCAACAGGCCACCAGAACCCCACCCCCTGCAGAAGGAGAACCACCCCGCAAGCGGGCCCTGAGATCCAGGAAGAAGACAGAGTAAGAGGCCAAGACCCCCGCCAGCAAAGGATACCTCCCTGATTGTCATCCCACTGTCCCACATTGACACCCTGTCCAACCTTACACTGCCCCTGCTCCACTTTCCACAGGCATCTGGACAATGCACCTGTGATACTGATAGTCTGGACTCTGCCATGGACAATCCTCCACCATCACACCTCAACGATTTGCAACCACCCACCAATTTTGAGCACTGTAATAAACACACTTATTGCATAAAACAATCTGGAGTCTGGCTGGGATTTTGTACAAATGTATTAGACATTACTGTGCCAAATGGCATATACACATTGTGATGCCAACATACCAATGTCACACAGCTGTAGTCCATGGGGAAATAAAGCAGATGTCACGCAGTGGGGCCCACATCTCTGAAATCGGAACGGAAAGTCACAACTCAGTTACCATACACTGGGGGGAAAGGGCAGACAGTAGAGAGGTAGCAGGGGTTAAATATATGTAATATGCCGGTGTGGATTCTTACCTGTGTGTCATTGAAAATACTGGTGTATTACTGTGTTCCTGTTGTCTATGTCGTCCTCTTCGCCTTCCTCCTCTTCACTCTCCACAGGCTCCACAGCTGCTACAACACCACCATCTGGACCATCCTCCTGCAGAAAAGGCACCTGGCGTCGCAAAGCCAGGTTGTGAAGCATACAGCAGGCCACGATGATCTGGCACACCTTCTTTGGTGAGTACATTAGGGATCCACCAGTCATATGGAGGCACCTAAACCTGGCCTTCAGGAGGCCGAAGGTCCGCTCTATCACCCTCCTAGTTCTCCCATGGGCCTCATTGTACCGTTCCTCTGCCCTTGTCCTGGGATTCCTCACTGGGGTCAGTAGCCATGACAGGTTGGGGTAACCAGAGTCTCCTAATAGCCACACACTGTGCCTCTGGAGTTGACCCATCACGTAAGGGATGCTGCTATTCCGCATGATGTACGCGTCATGCACTGACCCAGGGAACTTGGCATTATCATGGGAGATGTACTGGTCAGCCAAACACACCATCTGGACATTCATGGAATGATAACTCTTCCTGTTCCTGTACACCTGTTCACTCCGGCTGGGGGTGTACCCATGCAACATGTGTCCCATCAATGGCACCAATGATGTTGGGTATATGTCCAAGGGCATAGAAATCAACCTTCACTGTAGCCAAATCCCCCACCTCAGGGAAGACGATGTAGCTCCGCATGTGTTTGAGAAGGGCAGACAACACTCTGGACAACACCTTGGAAAACATGGGCTGGGACATCCCTGATGATATGGCCACTGTTGTTTGAAATGACCCACTTGCTAGGAAATGGAGTACTGACAGCACCTGCACTAGAGGGGGGATCCCTGTGGGTTGGCGGATTGGTGACATCAGGTCTGGCTCCAACTGGGTACATAGTTCCTGTGGCTCGGTCAAGCCTGTACAGTATGTCAGTATGACATGTCTTTCCTCCATTGTCGACAGGTCCACCAGCGGTCTGTACACGGGAAGATTTCTCCATCTCCTCGCATGTCCCAGCGGACGGTGCCTATGAAGGACAACAGCGAGCACAGAGTCAAACAACCCACAGGTACGTAACCACAGCTTGTACATAACACGATTCCCAATGCATTGAATGGCTTGTATGAGTGTCGCTGCAAGGACTAGGTATGTGTGACGCAGTATAAAATAAGGCATGTGGGCCCTTGAAATGGTGGCTGCCTGACCTGTGAAGTGCGACAATGGGATGTGAGGTCAATGCGCTGGCGTGGGACACCGTGGCGGTAGGCGGTCGAAGACCGCGGCGCAAAGCTGCATTGGTTAACATTGAAGCCTATGGGTCTCAGGAGCCAATGACGATGTGCGCCGGCGGTCGCCATTTTCTATCTGCTTAATCACTCGATACCTGATCTTCCACAGGAGAGGACCTACACTGCAAGTGCTGCTGTGACCACGGTCTGGAAGAGACAATGGCTCATGCGACTGGGGAAAGGGCCCCTGCCTTCACTGCTCAGGAGTTGGAGAAACTCGTGGATGGGGTCCTCCCCCAGTATGCGCTACTCTACTGTCCTCCAGACCAACAGGTAAGTACACTGGGACCATGCTTTGTGGCCAATGCCTGTGTTGAGTGGGGTGGATGAAAGATGGTGGGGAGGGGAGCGATTGAGGCATGGATCAAACGACGGATGAGAGCATGTGCCACATGGCAAGGGTGGGGATGGGGGGCCACTCACATCGAGCATGCAGAAGGTGATGATTATTCTTCTCTCCCTGTACATGTCACATAGGTCAGCGCCCACCAGAAAATCGCTATTTGGCGTGCCATCGCCAAGGACGTCCGGACCCTGGGGGTCCACCAGAGACGGGGCACCCACTGCAGGAAGAGATGGGAGGACATCCGACGCAGGAGCAGGAAGACGGCGGAGGCTCAGCTGGGGATGGCCTCCCAACGTGGGAGGGGTGCCAGTCGTACTTTGACCCCCCTGATGTCCCGGATCCTGGTGGTGGCCTACCCCGATTTGGATGGGCGCGTAAAGACATCACAGCAGACACAAGGGGGTGAGTACACTCAAATCCTGGTGACTTTGCGCGCAGTGGAGGTGTCTGGGTGGGGGAGGAGGGCTGTGGGTATCCCTAGGCCAGGGCGATATCTGTAGGCTAGGCCCCTCCGTAAGGCATGGCCCTGTGCCCCCGCCCACCACCTCTGTAGGGTGCCAAGTGCAGCTATTCATTGCCCTGTGTCATGTATGTGAGCAGGGGTCACCCATAGGCTTGTAGGCCATGTCCCACGGATTGCGTAGTGGACCCCAAGTGCGCGGCGTAGTGCAGGGGGCTTCTGTGTCTGTCATGTCCGCCAACGGTGTCGCCAATGCATGCACTCAACATTTCTTTATTTTTCCCCACCCCCCTATTTTTGTTGTCTTCCTGTTCATTTGTGCATTAGCATCATCAGGCGGAGGAGAAGTGGCATCGGAGCACGAGGGAGCTGCATCTCACATGGCCATGGCGGGCCATGCAACTGACTCGGATTTCACCAGTGAGACGGAGGGCTAGGGGAGCTCCACAGCGGGGACTCGTGCGGATGTCAGTGATAGCGACTCGTCCACTGAAGGGAGCTCCCTTGTGGTGGCGGCAACATCCGTGCCCCCTGCTACAACAGGTACAGCTGCCACCCAGCGCACCAGCACCGCCCTCCCAGCAGCCCCTCAGCGTTTGCCCCGTGCCCGCTCACCCAGGAAGGTGGGCATCTCCTTCGCCCCAGGCACCTCAGGCCCTGCCCCTGTCACCACTGCTGCCGTCAGTGAGGAGGTCATTGACCTCCTGAGGACGATCATTGTTGGGCAGTCTACCCTTTTGAATGCCATCCAGGGTGTAGAAAGGGAGGTGCACCAGAGTAATGCATACCTGGAGGGCATTCATTCGGGTCAGGCTGCCCATCAGCGATCATTCAACACTCTGGCCTCAGCACTGGTGGCAGCAATTGTCCCTGTCTCTAGCCTCCCCCCTCCAACTTCCTCCACCCAGACCCAATCCCCTGTACCTCTGCCTATCCCAGACACACCATCAGACCAGCCTGCACACACCTCAACACCCAAGGGAAGCTCATCCAGACATAAGCACCACACATCACACAAGCATTCACACAAGCAACATCCACATACAGACATACCAACACCCACTGCCTCCTCTGTGTCCCCCTCCTCCTCGTCTCCCTCCTCCCTCCCTGTCACGTCTCCACTCACACCTGCATGCACAACATCTTCAGCCACTACGTCCATCACCAGCACACCCACCAGAACCCCCCGCACACGTGCAGTCACCACCCCCACTACCATTCACACGTCCCCTGTGTCCACTCCCAGTGTGTCTGTCACCCCCTCTTCCGAACTACACAAACGCAGGCAGCCACCTACCCAACAGCCATCCACCTCACAATAGCCTCCAGCCCAAGCACCTGCACCCAAAGACACCAGACTTCAAACTCCTACAACCACAACCTCTTCCTCCACTCCCATATCTACTACACCTACCCGTCCCTCTCTTGCTAAACTTATTTTCCTTTCCAAACTTGACCTCTTCCCAACAACTCCCCCACCCCGTCCATCTAAAAAGACTCCAGTCAGCACCTCAGCCACCACAACAGCGGGCCCTGTGAAGACAGTCTGCCATGGACTGTGAAGTCCCCCACCCTCAAGGGCAGACAGCTCAGTAGGGAGCCGAGGCACGGTCATCCCACCGCCGCAAAAACATGCGAAGATTGTCAGTGCCCGGCGCGAGAGGCCTAAAACACCTGGGACCAAAATCCCTACCATGGCTCCGGCAGGGAGTGTGGTGCCACCTGGCACACCGCCAAAGGTGGGGAAGGGCCACAGGCAACCAGGGAAGGCTGGGAAGGGCAGCACGCCCGACAAGACCGCCAGCAGCCCAGCTGTGCAGGAGGGCCCCGCATGCCCCATCCCAGGTGGGCAGGAGGACACCAACAGGCCCGGTACTGCAGCCCAGGAGGGCCCCACCAGGCCCATCCCAGGTGGGCAGGAAGGCGCAGCCAGCCACAGGTCAGGTGGTGAATGACCTCCACGCCATGGGCTGATCCGCTGAACTGGGCACCACCAACTCAAGCACCGCTGAACTGGGCCCTTCATCTCAAGCACCGCTCCGCTGGGCACCGTTGTCTCAAGCACCGCTCCGCTGGGCCCTTCATCTCAAGCACCGCTCCGCTGGGCACCGCCGTCTCAAGCACCACTCCGCTGGGCCCTTCATCTCAAGCACCGCTCCGCTGGGCCCTTCATCTCAAGCACCGCTCCACTGGGCCCTTCATCTCAAGCACCGCTCCGCTGGGCACCGCCATCTCAAGCACCGCTCCGCTGGGCCCTTCATCTCAAGCACCGCTGGCCCATTGGCAGAAGGGGCAGGCCCGCATCTGTGTTGGGCAGGGCTGCACGAAGCACTCTGGGCACTAGTCCCCCTCCAGTACCAGTGGAGACTGATATTGAGTTGAGAGACTGTGGCTTTGCACTCCCCAGGATGTAACAGTGGGCAAGCCACCCACTGTAGAGACTTGAGGGACTGTGGCTTTGCACTCCCCAGGATGGCACAGTGGGCAAGCCACCCACTGTAGAGACTTGAGAGACTGTGGCTTTGCACTCCCCAGGATGGCACAGTGGGCAAGCCACCCACTGTAGAGACTTGAGAGACTGTGGCTTTGCACTCCCCAGGATGGCACAGTGGGCAAGCCATCCACTGTAGGGACTTGAGAGACTGTGGCTTTGCACTCCCCAGGATGGAACAGTGGCCATGGAGGCCCCTGGTGGATCTGGCGTCGTGGACTCATCTGGCTGAGGTGCCCCCCCTTCCCTTCCCCCTGAGGTGCCTGTAGTTTTCCTATCTGATGCCCCAGCAGTGTTCTCTCCGTTGGAGTCAGGTATCCTGTGTGGGCTATGCCCATGTGATTTGGGCCCAGTGGCCCACGAACAATGCCTGATACACATATCGGACTTGACAATTTATGTATATAAAGTTTTAGATGTGTGATATATTTTATACTCAGTCATACAATATATTCCAAAGTTTATAATCATTTCCTTTTGTCTTTGCATTCTTCCAGGGGGTTTGGGGGGGTAACTCTGATGTGTTGCTATGCATTGATGTGTGTGTTGTAGTGGGTGAGGGTGATGGTGGGTGTGTCGCATATGTGTGTCCCCGTAATTTTTTGCCTCCCCCCTCTCCTGTGTCGTAGGTGCAGTACTCACCGTTGTCTTCTGCGCCGGCGTTCGTGCTCCTGGTAGAGGAGCAGGAAGACAATCGCTGGGAGGATGTGGAGTTCGGGTTCCATGCTGTCCAGATTCCTCGTGGGGTGTATGGAGGTGAGCGTTTTCAGTTTTAAATGGCTGTTTCCGCCGTGTTTTTATCGGCGGGGCTACCGCCCCGGAAAAGGTGGCGGATTGGTGGGTTGTGATAGGGTGGGCGGTACATTGTCTCCCGCCTGTCTGTTGGCGGTGACCGCCGCACTGTTTGTTTGTCCCGCCGTGGCAGGCGGTGTGTTGAAGTGGCGGGCTCTGTTGGTGGTTTCCGCCAGGGTCAGAATTCCAATTTTTTTTACCGCCAGCCTGTTAGCGGTTTTGCTGCCGCTTTAACACCGACCGCCGAGGTTGGAATGACCCCCTAAGTCTTTAAGGGCACGGGTGGTGGCAGAAATTCAACATAATCAGGCCTGTTCTACTGGCAACAAATGGGCGTTACCGGGTTAGAAAAAGAAGGTTGCAAATGGTGAGGTCTTTGCCATGGGTGAGGGACATGATGATGAGAAACTATTGGTGTGACCCCCATGATGGGAGACCTAATTGCCTGAAGAAGTACTGAGATTCTGAGGTCAAGTGGCCTGCCCCTACTTTACCCTGATACTGTTTCACACAAGCAGGTTGGGACAGAAAGTTCACAAGAAGGGGAGACACATGCCTCAAATGTGGGTAGAGAGTCAGAGCCAAGACAGTGGGGGTGGCGGGAGATTGGTGGCCTCAAGGTCCTTTCCTGGATCATTAATGGTACAGGTAGCAGTTTGAAGAGAGGGATGGTCACAAAATGCTTTTTCGGGCATGACCCAGACATTAATCTGTTGCAAGAATCCAATTTAGAGGCATGAGATGTGAATTATTGAATTGGGGGTGGTGTCAGATGGTTGTGCATGCCGGGTTCTCTATGGCTCCATGGGAGTTGGGAATGGGATCTTGGTGTGTAAAACCATCCCTTACCACATTACTCAGACATAGGTGACCCCAGATGGTTCTCAGTCAGCCAGATAGTTCTCAGTCAGCCACCTCAGGTACTTGGACAGCTTTGTTGTGGTATCTCCCTCTGGGATTGCATATGGAGGGGCTGGCAAGCATTTGGGACTGGTGTTGGCCATGCCTGACACTCTCACATTCCTCAGGAAGACCTTAGTTTGGTGGCACAGGGTTGCTAGGACAGATAATGCAAAGGGGGCCTTGACCCAGAATGGAACATGCTTGGTGACATTTGTGGGTTCCCTGGGCCTGACTGACCTATTGAGGGGACAATACCTTAGGCAGCAGCAATTCTCCTATGCAACCAGTGCCATGAGATCGTTGTCCAGATTGGATAACCTCCTGGTCATGCAACATCAGCTTTGCTGGTGAGGAGACACCCAATATTTACTAAGGGGCATTTTGGACTACACTTCCATGCTACCTGTCGGCCGGAGGCCTGTGTAGTATCAGAGGATGGGATGGGGCATGGGCCCATTCAAGACCATAAATTGGAATACTAGGCAGTGCTTGACAGCAGCAAACACCAACTTTTTTGAGGAAAAGAAAGTGTCAGTGAAATCGGGGGTGGTCTTGTGAGAGTGATCTGGGTGCAATTGACCTTGCATATTGTGGGGAAGAAAAGGGAGAGGGACAAGGAGTGTAGGGACCTAGAAACAAAACTAGTGCAGGGAGAGGTGGAATTGGTCTGAGCTCCTACCCCAGACTTAGCAATCAGAATTGAACAGACGAGGCAGGACTATAGACGACTGCAGCAACAAGAGACCAGGGTCCTCTTCAGGGCAAAGCAAAGGCAGGTATATGAATTTGGTGACAAAGCCGGAGAACTACTTGCCTCGCAGGCTAAACAGGAAGAAAGGCAGAAGTGGATACATTGGCTCAAAGTGAGAGATGGGGAAATAATGGGGACTCCAGAGGGTATATCTAACATACTGGTGGCCCACTTCTCTTAGGTCTATAGGCCACATATCTCGGACAAAAGGGGGGGATTGAGTTTGTTTGGGATCCCCTGAACACTGTTCATGAGAATGAGGTCAAGAGTTGCTCTGGAAGCAGAGATCTTGGACTCTGAGATTGCGGAGGCCCTGACCCATCTGCAAGGAAGGAAGGTGCTAGGACCTAATACCCTTCCCCCCAGATTCTTTAAATATCTCTGAACTCTGAGGGAGTTGTTCCAGGGTGCAAGAGGGGAGGGGATACTGACACAGCATCTGTGTTGGGTTATGATTTCCCCCATTTACAAGGAAAGGAAACCACAGGAGGGTTACACCCTTGAGTCATACCACCTCATCTCATTACTTAATGTAGAAGTGAAGGTGTTGGCGTCGGTCCTTGCAGTCCCCATGATGATCATCATGGAGCCTCAGCTGGCTGCTGACCATTTGGGCTCCATGCCCTACCCAGCGACCCATCATGATCTTAGGAATTTGTTTAGCTGCTTGACGCACATGGGCAGCACTGGGGAATCAGTTGTGCTCCTGTCATTGGACGTTAAAAAAGTGTCTGACTCACTGGAGTGGCCATACTTGTCAGACGGGCTTCTTGGGGTGGATCAAGTTGTTGTATCTCTGCTCAATGGCCTGGGTACGAGTGAATGGAGTGTTGTCAGAGGAGCTGACAGTAGGGCATGGAACAAGACAGGGATGCCTGCTCTCCCCACTGCTATTCACAGTGGTGCTCGAGCCACTTGCAAACTGGATATGTCAGGATGCCCAGATTTGGGCCCTGAGGTGGGACATGGGTTAGGAAGATGCAATATCCTTATACGCAGATGATATCCTCTTGTATATGGTGGACCTCGGCCATTCTCACTCACTTATATTGGAGATCCAACAAGTCTCTATGGAGTAAACAGGGCTCTGCATCAACTGAAGCAAATCAGTGCATACCCCCTGTCATACTGGGTCTTCCCTGGGTCCCTTTCCAATCTGTTCAGTGCTCAGGAGCTTTATGTAGCTGGGTGTCTCTGTAACTGACAGGGAGTTGTTTCTCAGTGAGAACCTAGGGAAGATTTTGGAGGCAGACAAGAGAGATGCAGGTCATTGGTGTTCCCTGCTGTTGTCATTGTTTAGATGGGCAGTGCTCTATAAAATGATATAAATGCCTAAATCCCTTTCTGTCCTCCAGAACACACTGTATGCAATGCTGGAGGGATTTTTCAGGCAGGTGGATGAGGTTATGAGAGGACTGTTATCGAATGGGGGACTCCCCGTATAGTCCTGGCAATGCTGATGAGGAAGACATAGGACAGGGGTACCCCCCTGCTTAACCTTAAATTGTACTACTGGGCATCCCACTTGGTGGTTGCGAATGACTATGGGGGTCATTCTGACCCTGGCGGTCATGGACCGCCATGGCCAACGACCGCGGAAGCACCGCCAACAGGCTGGCGGTGCTTCCATGGGCATTCTGACCGCGGCGGTACAGCTGCGTCAGAAACGGGAAACCGGCGGTGCCCCTGGGAATCCTCCACGGCGGCGCTGCAAGCAGCGCCGCCATGGGGATTCCGACCCCCCAGAACCTGGCTGGCGGGAACGGGTGTTGTGAGGCCCCTGGGGGTCCCTGAAGTGCCCATGCCATTGGCATGGGCACTGCAGGGGCCCCCTAACAGGGCCCCACTCAGATTTGGCAGACACTGAAAATCGCGACGGGTGCAACTCCACCCGTCGCACCCCTTCCACTCCGCCGGCTCCATTCGGAGCTGGCATCCTCGTGGAAGGGGGTTTCCCGCTGGGTGGGCGGGCTGCCTTCTGGCGGTCGCCCGCCAGCCCAGCGGGAAACTCAGAATGACCGCTGCGGTCTTTCGACCGCGGTACGGTCTTCTGGCGGTTCCCCCTATGTCTTCTTCGATCAATTGGAGACCTCCCTGCTGGAGGAAAGATAGACACTCAGGCCAACTGTGGGATCTGTATGGGAGGGGGTAAACACAAGAGCTTCCCCAACCAACAGCCATAGTGGTGGGTATCTGGAGGATGGCCGAGCAGTTAATGGGCTAGATGGGGAAATTCACTATGGTGAGAATAATGTGGGAGACAGAGATCTTAAAGGAGAGTAGGGAGTTGTTGCCCATCAAAGGTTTAATCTTCTGGGATTATCAGTAGAGGGGAGTGTATGGAGGGACAGGGGGCTGATTCCCTTCTCAGAGTTGCAGGCAGATTATGAACTGTCAGGTGCTCAAAATCACAGATACCTGCACATGTAGTATGTCCTTAGGAAACATGAGGAGCTTTTTGTGGATCTACTGGAGGAGCCTTTGGAGTTCTGTGTGCTGGCCTTCCACTACAAGCACATGCCATCTCAGTCATATACACCACTCTTTTGGCTCATAGCCTGCCCCCCCACTGGTTGCACTTAGAGGTAGGTGGAAGTAGGATTTGGGGGTACTAGAAAATGATGCATCAGGCTAAGCCTGCCACTGCCCATGAAAGGAAGCAATACGGGCAGGCTTCCGGCTGGTACAGCTGAAATTGCTGCATAGGGTGTATTATGTGTGGGAGAAACTAAATAAAATGGGGCGGCGTGGTGAGGCTAATATGTGCCTGAGGGGATGTGGCCAGAACGATACCTTATTGCATACTGTCTGGGGGTGCCCGTAGGTTCAGAAACTCTGGGCGAAAGTGAGAGTGTTCATCTCTGAGGCAACAGAGGTGCAGCTCCAACTCACACCTACATTGATTACCCTGGGTATTTAGGCAGAGCAAATTTTGAGATATACCTGCTGTTCATCTGTAATGTGACCCTAGCTGTTGCATGACAGGATATTTTCCGAAGATGGGGGAGTCCCATAACATCCACACTGCAGAAATGGCAAGTGAACCTTGATTTGTGCTTGAGGGCAGAGCAGCTAATGTGTACCAGTTCTGGGGTTGTCTTCAAAAATTTGAGAAAATATGGAACACAAGGTGGACGGTGGAGGATGGTTGGGGATATATGGGGGGCTAACCGGGTGCTAAACTCTGCAGCTTCCTGTGCAGAAGGGTGGAGAGGGACACAGGCCAGTCCTCCAGGGTCCTTGAGTGGATAAGTGGGATAGTCCTCTTGTTAATATACTACACATGTGTCGGAATCAAATCATAGGGGAGACCTATATAGTTGCAGAATGATGGATGTCATCTGAAGGTTCCAAGTTCAGGTTGGACAGGGGGTGCTGTTCGACTTGTTGGTTGTACTGAGCTAGTTGTGGGCTGTCTAATAAGTGACATGTGTCACTGTTCTCTGTGGTGTAATAACGATGTATGATCTGATACTTGTTGAAATGGGCAATAAAAAGAGTTTTTTAAAAGACAATGTTATGTCATACTGATGCACACTTTTATACCTAATATAGGGGGTCATTACAACATTGGCGGTAAAAGCCGCTTACCGCCGTGCAGAAGACCGCCAATACACTGCGGCGGCGGCGGGAGACCGCCACAGCTATTATGACACACATCACGGAATCCGCCGAAATTCAGACACCCACACAAGTCCGCAACACACAAGGTCAGCGATAAATATGCGGAAACAAATCATCCACCTCCACGCCAACAGAAACACGCCCATGCTATTACGACCCACGAATCCACGCGGCGGTCTTTCACCCACGCTATTCCATTGGCGGTACACACCGCTGCGCTCAAAATACACACACAGCCCCAAAACACCGCCACATTGGACAATTACAAATACACACACCTGATACACATACACACACCACTCCCACACACCCAACACAATATAAAACACACACCCACATCACCCGCAAACCCCTACAACCACAAATTAGAGACGAAGGCCAGAGAGAGACAGCACAGAATAGATAACACCATCACACAGAGGCACACTACACCATCACCCACACGACATCCACGCACAAAACACCACATACCACTACACTCACCACACTCATCAACACATACACAACCCCACACATCACATACAACACCCCATGTCAGGCCAAAGACACCCCCACTTCTCCGAGGAGGAGCTCAGGGTCATGGTGGAGGAAATCATCAGGGTAGAGCCACAGCTATTTAGCTCACAGGTACAGTACACATCCATAGCCAGGAAGATGGAGCTATGGCAAAGAATAGTCGACAGGGTCAACGCTGTGGGACAGCACCCAAGAAATAGGGAGGACATCAGGAAGAGGTGGAACGACCTACGGGGGAAGGTGCGTTCCACAGTATCCAGCCACCACATTGCGGTACAGCGGACTGGCGGCGGACCCCCTCCTCCTCCCCCACAACTAACAACATGGGAGGAGCAAGTCTTGTCCATCTTGCATCCTGAGGGCCTCGCAGGAGTCGTTGGAGGAACGGACACTGGTAAGTCAAATCTTCACTATCATATCCCCCACCCTACCTGCATGCTATCACACACCCCCACCCTCACACCCTCCCCTATCACCCTAACTCCTCACTAATCTACCCATAACACCAACCACCCATCCCAACCCCAAGACCTGCATGACACAACTAAGCATGGACACCAATCACTAAAGCATGCCCACTGCACAGACCCCCAACACCCCCCAACCATCACCACACAAGCCCCCACACAGGAATGCCTGCACTGGGGTTCACGCACACCCAACCATTGCACACCATGAAACACACACATGCAATAATCATGTACTTATACCCCCGCAGGAACCCGAAGGAACGTCACCACACCAGAGGGTCCAGACAACACCACTCCACCCCCAGAAGAGGCCCACAGTGATGACAGCAGCTCTACCCTACTGGATCTTGATGACCAGCCCGGACCATCGTGGGCCTCAGGACAGTCGGTTCCCCTTGCCCAGCCACAACTCAACACTGAGCTTCCACCCTCTGGTAACCCCAGAACAGCACCCACCCAGCGGGCCCATACCTCCCTACCCAGGACAGGTCAATCAGCGGTGTGTCCACCACTACAGGGCACCCAGGGTAACCCACCACCCCAACAACAACAGGGACCTGGGGGCAGTGGTAGTGGGCACACGGTCCAGGGGACAGAGGCACAGGAACACCGGGGAACTGGGAGGGCTGCTGTGCGACAGAGGGAGGACAGGCCAAGGGAACCCATTCTCCACGAGGCCCTATCCTCCATCATGGGAGCATACCACCACTCCCAGGAGACGATGGCAACGGTCCTGGACAAGTTGCAGGAGACCCTGCGTCTGCAGGAGGAGCAGTATTTGGGGTTCAGGGAGGAGCTCAGGACCATCGCCTCCGCCCTGGGCACCATCGTAGGGGTGCTGACGGACATTCAAAAGACCTTGAGGGACACCATGGCACTCCAAGGGGCCCCTGACACTAGCCAGGACGATGAAATGCCCACCACCTCCGCCGGCGCTAGTGGACATGACGCCCCGCCACAGGACCACCACACCAGCACCCCACCCCCTGCAGATGGGCAACCACCACGAAAGCGGGCCCTGAGATCCAGGAACAGGACAGAGCAAGATGGCAAGACCCCCGCCAGGAAAGAAGACCACCCTGATTGTCCCCCCACTGTCCCACTTTGTTACCCTGTCCAGATTGGAACTGCCCCAGCTCCACTTCCAATGGCCAGATGTGCAATGTACCTGTGAGACTAATAGACAGGACTCTGCCATGGACATTCTTCCACCATGACCTCTCCCCATTTCACCACCCCCCCTATATTTTTATGCACTTCAATAAACACCCTTGAAACCTCAATCATATTGGAGTCAGTCAATGATTGTGAACTTTGTATTGTCAATTACAGTGTTAAAAAAGGTTACCCATTGGAAGGTCAACATACCAATGTCACACATCACAAGCCTTTCAAGGGTGCAAGCTGTTGACATGTAGGTTACCACATTACTGAAACTGAAATGGAAGGGGACAACTCAGTTACCAAATAAGGAGTGAAATGGAGGTAGAGGATAGAGGTAGACGTGTGAAATGTAATATAATGTGAAACATGAAATTGTACTCACCTGTGTCTCATTGAAAATATAGCTGTATGCCTGACTCCCTGTTGTCGTTTTCATCTTCATCAGCTTCCTCCTCATCACTGTCCACAGGCTCCACAGGCTCACCTGCTGCAACAACACCGTCATCTGGATCAACCTCCTGCAGAAAAGGCACCTGGCGTTACAATGCCAAGTTATGGAGCATGGAGCAGGCGATGATGATGTCGCACACCTTCTTCGGTGAGTAGAATAGGGACCCACCTGTCATATGGAGGCACCTGAACCTGGCCTTCAGGAGGCCGAAGGTACGCTCGATCACCCTCCTAGTCCGCCCATGGGCCTCATTGTACCGTTCCTCTGCCCTGGTCCTGGGATTCCTCACTGGGGTCAGTAGCCAGGACAGGTTGGGGTAACCAGAGTCCCCCAATAGCCATACACGGTGCCTCTGGAGTTCACCCATCATATCAGGGATGCTGCTATTCCGCAGGATGTAGGCGTCATGCACTGATCCAGGGAACATTGCATTTACCTGCGAGATGTACTGGTCTGCCAAACAGACCATCTGGACATTCATCGAATGATAACTCTTCCTGTTCCTGTACACCTGTTCATTCCTGCGGGGGGGACCAGAGCTACATGGGTCCCATCAATGGCACCTATGATGTTGGGGATATGTCCAAGGGCATAGAAGTCACCTTTCACTGTAGGCAAATCAGCCACCTCAGGCAAAATGATGTATCTCCTTACGTGTTTCAGCAGGGCAGACAACACTCTGGACAACACGTTGGAAAACATAGGCTGGGACATCCCTGATGCCATGGCCACTGTTGTCTGAAAAGACCCACTTGCAAAGAAATGGAGCACTGACAGCACCTGCACGTCAGGGGGGATTCCAGTCAGATGGCGGATTGGTGACATCAGGTCTGGCTCCAACTGGGTACATAGTTCCCGGATTGTGGCACGGTGAAACCGGTAGGACACAATGACATGTCGCTCTTCCATTGTCAACAGGTCCACCAGCGGTCGGTACACCGGCAGATTCCGCCATCTTCCAATATGTCCCAACTGACGGTGCCTAAGAAGGGCAACAGCGAAAAAACTGTCAGCATTCCTCCAGGTATGTACCCACAGTCACACACAAGACTACACCAGACAATTAACCCATCCGGGAAAGGTTTTGAGTGTAGGCCTCGGTATGTGTGACGCAGTAGTAATTGAAGCCATGAGGGCCCCTGAAATGGCGGCTGCCTGACCTCTAAACTGGGACAATGGAATTGTGGGGTAACTGCGCTGGCGTTGGACACCGTCGCAGTAGGCGGTCGTAGAGCGTGGCGCAATGCTGCATTGGTTAGCATTGGACCCTATGGGTCCCAGGAGCCAATGAACAGGTGCGCTGGCGGTGATGATGCGCACCGCCACGGACGTCACCGCCTCGGACGTCACCACCATTTTCTATCTTTTCAATCACTAGATACCTGACCTTCGACAGGAGAGGACCTGCACTGCTAGTGCTGCTGTGACCTCGGTCTGGAAGCGACGATGGCTGCTGCATCTGGGGAAAAGGCCCCTGCCTTCACTGCACAGGAGTTGGAGAAACTTGTGGATGGGGTCCTCCCCCAGTATACGCTACTCTACGGTCCTCCAGACCAACAGGTTAGTACACAGGGAGCACGTTGTATGGGCTAGGCCTGGGTGGACAGGGCTGGGTGGATGGGTGAAGGGGGCAGAGTACATAGAACAGTCATGCATGGGGATGAATGGGCCACAGGGATAGAGTTGGGAGGGGGCCAATTACAACGACGGTGCTGCAGGTAATGACTGTTCCTCTTTCCTTGTGCATGTCATGTAGGTCAGCGCCCACCAGAAGAGGGACATTTGGCGTACCATCGCCAAGGAAGTCCGGACCCTGGGGGCCCACCAGAGACGGGGCACCCACTGCCGGAAGAGATGGGAGGACATTCGCCGCTGCAGCAAGAAGACGGTGGAGGCTCAGCTGGGGATGGCCTCCCAACGTGGGAGGGGTGCCCGTCGCACCATGACCCCCCTGATGTTCCGGATCCTGGCGGTGGCCTACCTGGAGTTGGATGGGCGCTTAAGGACATCACAGCAGACACAAGGGGGTGAGTACAACCTCATCCTATGGACTTTGCGTGCAGTGGAGAAGTCTGGGTGGGGGTGGTGGGCTGTGGGTGTCCCTAGGCCAGGGCGAGTTAGGTAGGCAAGGCCCCTCCGTTATGTAGGCCATGTGGCACTCTACCCCAGCTGAAAAAAAAGGCAAATTGATTTATAGTTGCCCCTTTGCCATCCATGTGGGCAGATTTCTACCATTGCCATGTAGGCCATATCCCAGAAATTGCATGTGCAGAGGGCAGGAGCACTGCGTAATGCAGGGGGCTGCTGCGTTTGTCTTGTCCGCCAACGGTAGCGGTATGCCATGCACTAAAACTCTCTTTCTTCTGTCTCCACCCTTTTTCTGCTCTCCCTGTCCTTCTGTACATCAGTATCAACAGGCGGAGGTACAGTGGCACCGGAGCACGAGGGAGCTGCATCCCACATGGCCATGGAGGGCCACACCACAGACTCTGAATTCACCAGTGGGACGGAGGGCGAGGGGAGCTTCACGTCGGCCACAGGATCACCAAACAGCGACACGGACTAGTCCGCTGATGGGAGCTCCCCTGTGGTGGCGGCACCATCTGTGCGCCCCACTTCTACAGGTACAGCCGCCACCTCCCCTACCAGCACCGCCCTCCCAGCAGCCCCTCAGCGTTCACCCTGTGCCCGCTCACCCAGGAGGGTGGGCATCACCTTCGCCCCAGGCACCTCAGGCCCTGCCCCAGTCACCCCTGCTGCCCTCAGTGAGGAGGCCATTGACCTCCTCAGGTCACTCACTGTTGGGCAGTCTACCATTGTGAATGCCATCCAGGGTGTAGAACGAGAGTTGAAACACGGTAATGCATTCCTGGAAGGCATTCATTCTGGTCAGGCTGTCCTTCAGCGAACCCTGCAATCTCTGGCCTCAGCACTGATGGCAGCCATTGTCCCTGTGTCCAGCCTCCCCCCTCCAACTTCCTCCACCCAGACCCAATCCCCTGTACCCCAGCCCATTCCAAGCATACGTACAGACCAGCATGCACACAAGTCAACACACACAAGTAGCTCAAGCAAACATAGGCACCACACACACCACAGGCACTCACACAAGCATCAGACCCATACAGACACAGCAACATCCACTGTCTCCACTGTGTCCCCCTCCTCCTCTTCTCCCTCCTCCCTCCCAGTGTCGTCTACACACACACCTGCATGCACCACATCTACAGGCACTAGGACTCGCAGAGGGACACCCAGCACCACAAGCTGCTCACCGGCACTCACCACCTCCACTGCCATATACACGTCCCCTGTGTACTCTCCCAGTGTATCTGTGACGCCCCCTCCCAAATTACACAAACGCCGGCAGTCACTCACCCAACATCCATCCACCTCCAGTACCTGCACCCAAAACAGCTAAAGTGACACCTCCTACAACCACCTCCTCTTCCTCCACTCCCAGAGCCCCTCCAGCTACCCATCCCAGTGTACGTCAGAAACTGTCCCTATGTCAAATTGACCTTTTTGCCCCTCACCCCCTCCAATTCATCAGTCCCGTCGTAGCGCCTCAGCCAAAAAGCCTCCAGTACCAGTGGTGCGTGTACCAGGTTTTTGGAGTGCCCCGTCCACCAGGGCAGGCAGTAGGACCCAGAGCCAAGGCACTGTCAGCCCACCCCCTGTAAAGGCTCCGAAATTGGAGAGTGGATGACGGGACCGTGTCAAGACTCCTGGTGGGACAAACAGTGAAATGGGATCCAAGGCGATTGGTGAGTCATCTGTAACTCAAAAGAAGGTGGGGAAGGTCCCGAGGAAGTCTCCCCAACCTGTTGTGAGTGTCACGGCGGAGAAGTGTGCCATCATTTCCGGCGGTCCAGACACAACCGCCATCACCGTCGTCACTGGGTCCAGAGACCACCGGCAGAGTCATAGCCCAGGAGGGCCCAAGTATCGTTACTGGTCAGGAGGCCACCGCCGGAGTCACAGCCCAGGAGGGCTCAAGTATCGTTACTGGTCAGGAGGCCACCGCCGGAGTCACAGCCCAGGAGGGCTCAAGTATCGTAACTGATCAGGAGGCCACCGCCAGAGTCAAAACCCAGGAGGGCCCAAGTATCGTTACTGGTCAGGAGAGCACCGCCACCGCCGGAGTCACAGCCCAGGAGGGCTCAAGTATCGTAACTGGTCAGGAGAGCACCGCCAGAGTTATAGCCCAGGAGGGCCCAAGTATCGTTACTGGTCAGGAGACCACCGCCACCGCCGGAGTCACAGCCCAGGAGGGCTCAAGTATCGTAACTGGTCAGGACACAACCGCCACCGCCGGAGTCACAGCCCAGGAGGGCTCAAGTATCGTAACTGGTCAGGAGCCCACCGCCAGAGTCATAGCCCAGGAGGGCCCAAGTATGGTTACTGGTCAGGAGACCACCGCCACCGCCGGAGTCACAGCGCAGGAGGGCTCAAGTATCGTAACTGGTCAGGAGACCACCGCCACCGCCGGAGTCACAGCCCAGGAGGGCTCAAGTATCGTATCTGGTCAGGAGACCACCGCCAGAGTCATAGCCCAGGAGGGCCCAAGTATCGTTACTGGTCAGGAGACCACCGCCACCGCCAGAGTCACAGCCCATGAGGGCTCAAGTATCGTAACTGGTCAGGAGACCACCGCCACTGCCGCCACTGCCGGAGTCACAGCCCAGGAGGGCTCAAGTATCGTAACTGGTCAGGAGACCACCGCCAGAGTCATAGCCCAGGAAGGCCCAAGTATCGTTACTGGTCAGGAGACCACGGCCACCGCCGGAGTCACAGCCCATGAGGGTCCAGAATCCCACAGCCCCGCTGGGTAATGATGGAACGTCAAGCCACACACCAACGTCCAGTTTGGAGTTCGTCATGCCACACACCAACGTCCAGTGTGGAGTTCGTCATGCCACACACCAATGTCCAGTGTGGAGATCGTCATGCCACACACCAATGTCCATTGTGGAGATCGTCATGCCACACACCAATGTCCAGTGTGGAGATCGTAATGCCACACACCAATGTCCATTGTGGAGATCGTAATGCCACACACCAATATCCGTACCAGAACCGCCATGGCAAAGCACCGCTGAACAAGCCCAAGACCGCCATGGCAAAGCACCACTGAACAGTCCATAGCCAGCCATGGCAAAGCACCGCTGAACAAGCCCAAGACCGCCATGGTGAAGACCGCTGAACAGTCCATAGCCAGCCATGGCAAAGCACTGCTGAACAAGGCCAAGACCGCCATGGTGAACACCGCTGAACAGTCCTTAGCCAGCCATGGCAAAGCACCGCTGAACAAGGCCAAGACCGCCATGGTGAAGACCGCTGAACAGTCCATAGCCAGCCATGGCAAAGCACTGCTGAACAAAGCCAAGACCGCCATGGTGAAGACCGCTGAACAGGGCAAAGACTGCCATGGCAAAGCACCGCTGAACAGTCCATAGCCAGCCATGGCAAAGCACCGCTGAACAAGGCCAAGACCGCCATGGTGAAGACCGCTGAACAGGGCAAAGACTGCCATGTCAAAGCACCGCTGAACATTCCATAGCCAGCCATGGCAAAGCACCGCTGAACAAGCCCAAGACCGCCATGGTGAAGACCGCTGAACAGGGCAAAGACCGCCATGGCAAAGCACCGCTGAACAAGGCCAAGACTGCCAGGGTGAAGACCGCTGAACAGGGCAAAGACTGCCATGGCAAAGCACCGCTGAACAGGGCTGTGTGGGTATGAATAGTCCGGCACATCAGGCATCGTTCTCCCATGTGCAGCTGGGACTGTGACAGGACATGTACTTTCACGGGGAGACTCATCCAGTCTGGGCACCAGTCCCACCCAGTACCAGTAGAGAACTGCATCTACTTGCGAAGATGTGTCTTTGCACTCCCCAGGATGTAACAGTGGGCAACCCACCCACTTGTTAGACTTGAGAGACTGTGGCTTTGCACTCCCCAGGATGTAACAGTGGGCAAGCCACCCACTTGTTAGACTTGAGAGACTGCGGCTTTGCACTCCCCAGGATGTAACAGTGGGCAAGCCACCCACTGTAGAGACTTGAGAGACTGTGGCTTTGCACTCCCCAGGATGGCACAGTGAGCAACCCACCCACTGAAGTGACTTGAGAGACTGTGGCTTTGCACTCCCCAGGATACATCAATGGGCATGGAGCCCCGTCGTGGATCTGGCTTCGCATTCATCTGGCTGAGGTGCCCCCCCTTCCCTTCCCCCTGAGGTGCCTGTAGTGTTTCTATCTAATGCCCCCGGCAGTGTTCTCTCGGATTTTGGTCAGGTATCTATTGTGGGCGTCGCCCATGCATTTTTGGACTGTTGGTGCACGGACATTGTTGTGTACATATCTGCACTACTTCTTGTATTGTACATTTATTTTTGACAGATTTTGTGATATATATATACGTATATTTTTTAATGAGTAGTATATTGGCACAATACAAAGTTTGACCGCTATTCGCTTTGTCTTTGCATTCTTCCGGGGGGATTGTGGGTTGTTACTGTGATTTTTGTGAATGCATTGGTGTGTATGTTGTAATATGCGAGGGTGGGGGTGGGTGTCCCCGTTACTTTCGCCTCCCCCGTGTCGTAGGTGCTGTACTCACCGGTATGTTCTGCGCCTAGGTCGCTGTTGGTCGTAGATGAGCAGGAATGCAAGGGCAGGGAGTATTTATAGTTCTGGATCCATGGTGTCCTTGTTCCTCGTGGGATGTGTTGAGGTGAGCGTTTTCCCATAGCAAAAGCTGTTTCCGCTGTGTTTTTATCCACGGTGAATCCGTCCCGGAAAAGGTGGCGGATTGGTGTGTTGTGATAGTGTGGGCGGTACATTGTCTCCCGCCTGTCTGTTGGCGGTGACCGCCGCGCTGTTTGTCTGTACCGCCGTGGCGGGCGGTGTGTTAAAGTGGCTGTCTTAGTTCGCGGTTTCCGCCAGGGTCGTAATTCCCTTTTTTTGTCCGCCGGCCTGTTTGCGGTAGTACCGCAGCTTTAACACCGTCCGCCAGGGTTGTAATGACCCCCATAATATCTTAGCACAGCAACTTGAGTCTGTACTTTTTGCATCTATTTGGCATGCCACACACCTAATTAATTAGTCCTGTGATAATTGATGTAAATGTGTTGTTTTCCTAAAAGTGATTTTGCTTCTATACATGTTTTGTGCTGAAAAGTGTTGCCAAACGTCTTGATTTTGCACCAAGGGTGATTTTACAACTAAATGTATTTTGCACTGAAATATATTTTGCACCTAAATGCTATTTGCACCCAAATGTGTTTTGCTCCTTCAGAAGGTGTCCAACTTCTATTAATGTTGCAATAATGGCAACTTTGCATTAAAATGTAGTTTTCCACCTAAATGTGATTTGTGCTTCTAAAAGTGTTCCCACACTCCTTACTGATGTTGCATCCTAAATGTGATTTTACATATAAATGTCAATATAGATGTTGATATTGGAATAAAGGTAACACAATGTCCTATTAATCAAATATAATGACAAATTGATGCAGAGCATTGAATGCAGTGTTGCATCTTACTGCCACATTTTCTTTCTGCACGGTGTGATGTTCCATGTACAATTGATATGCCACTACTGTTGACTGTAAACCGAGGGCACGTTTGCACAATAAATACGTTTTTTCACTCCTGTATGCATCTTAACACCTAAACGTCTCCATGTTGCTGTTGATATTGTCCCTAAATATGACTTAAGTCTAAATATATTTTGCATCTGAAATTTGGTTTTCAACTAAAAGGTTTCCACACTCTTGTTTATGCTGTGCCAAAGATGATGTTGCAGTCATTTTACACATAAAAGGGATAATGTTGATGTTTCAGCAGGGTTGAATGTACTAGGAACCAATTGCGAAGCCATAGACACGCAAACGTTTTACGCTAAGTGAGACATATTCCTTCCAAATTTTCTTTCTGTACTGAGTGATGCCCAAAGGCGGCATATTTTGTCTGTACCATACCACATCGAGTTCTCAAGATCAAAAATGTATACCTTTTCCCAATCTCTAAGTCAAAGTGAGTTTTTCATCAAATCAACCCCCAAAATATATTTAACAAACTCATCAACCTATTTCCTTCAACCTATTCACAAATACTGCCAAATGCCACGCATTTCAAACCCTGAAATCCGACCAGAAATATTCAGCAGTAACAAACCCCATAGCCAAAGAGTAGTATTCACTACAATTAGCCTCTCTTCTTTGTTTACTTTAGGCCATTCTCTTCTTAAGTAATACTCTTCTAAAAATCACAAAAGTCACTCTTGAGAACGATTATACTATCTCTGGTTACCATAAACAGAATTGACAACTATACTTCATCTAAGAAGAAAATGGGAGTGCCCTGGTCCAATCATCGAATAGCAACCTGTATAGCTTTGCCACATTGTATGGCACCTTGAATTCCCTAAACTATTCTATGATGGCTAGAGACATCATCATTAATATCGTGTCTATTATCTCAACTGACAACAACACCACTAGCTCACAACTATCAATCTTGCATTTCACTATTATCTGTTAGAAGCTGCAGTCCAAGGTAACAGAGATAAAAACCTGAACCATTATGACACATGCTGCCTCCCCAATCCTCTTGATGGTTAACCAAAACTAAGTTAACCAACACAAGAGAAGAACAGGGAAATGTGGGAACAAAACAATTAGAGCGGGGAATGAAACTCAGAGCCCTCCTTAGACAGAATGCAGATTACAGTGCCTAATACATTTGGAAAAATAAGATGAGAAAGACCTTTAGAAAAGTCTTAGGACACATTTGCATAACTGTCTAAAAAACCATGTGAATTAATACTTTACGCTGATTTGGGATGGTAGAAGAAAAGGGAGGGAAAGCCACAACAAACCAAAAAGCAAAAAGGAGGACCTCTACACAGGAAGGTTGGGCGAAAACCTAGCAAGAGTCAATCAACTCACAATCTTACTAGTAAAGAATTCACTATGGGGCATATTTATGATGCTTGCCGCAAAACTGCGCTAATGCAGTTTTTCGGGAAAATCCTTAGCACCATTCCATAGCGGCAGCCATGCGCCATATCTATGGAATGGCGCACACCAGTACTAAGGATAAGCTAGGGTCTGAAAAAAAGACGCTAGCCCTGGGGGGATGGCGGTAGGGTAAAAGGCGCTAGTGGGTCGGAAATGACGCTAGACTGGTTAGCAGCAATAAAAATGCCGCTAACCAGCCTAGCATTATTTTCTTTCACACTAACACCCAAAAATTACTCCTGTCTTAGTAAAGACAGAAGTCATGCCCACCATCCCAAAGACCAGCAGAGGGGACCAGAGTCCCCTGGGCAGGTCCATAACACCCAGTGCCAGGCAGGGGGCCCCATTTAAGGGTCCCCCAATGGCACATTAAAAACAAATAACAAAAAATACTTACCTATACTTACCCAGGATGGGGTTCCCCATCCTATGGTGTCCCTCTGGTGTGGGTGGGGGTGTTGCTGGGGTTTGGCGTGGGCATTTGCAGGCCCATTCCATGGTGTTTGGCCATGGAAATGGGTCCACAGGTAACCTAACGCCTGGTCTGGCCCAGGTGTTAAATAATGGCGCTATGCAGGCTTAGCACCACTATTTGGGTCCGCCTTCTCTGTGTTTGTTGTTTCTGCACCGGAGAATAAAAAGTGGTAGGGGGTTAGCATCATGATGTGGACCAGAACATCTACCTTGCATCTAATTAGCACAAGATAGTTTTCTGCATGATACTAACTCCAATATTATGACGCTAGACAGGTCTAGTGTCAAAATATAAATATGGAGTTAGCTCAGTGCTGTTTTAGCGTCAAAATTATTTGCACTAAAACAGCACAAGGAAAGTATAAAAATGCCCCTAAGTGTGTTGCCCTTTAATGCTCATTCTACTTAATATGCCCAGAAAGTGAAAGAGTAACAAAAAGTACTTAACCATAGAACACTGTACGAGCCATAGTAGAACACTGACATTGTTCCAAATCAAAATGTCTGCCACCAAGATAAAAAGAAATAGAGGGAGAAAACAACCACCAGAATGACAGCAATTCCAGCTCCCCACTCCATTGTATCACCAACCATTTGAGACAGCAGGTAAGGAAAGGTCTTGAACACCTGTGGCACACGACTGAGATCCCATACTGAACTTTTCAAACATTATTCAGCCAATAGTTTACTGAATCCAGAGGCGTCTGAAATTAAAGTGGGGCCTTTAAGTTACTACTCAAGAAAACTTTTACTCTGCCTCAGCTTTCAGACATGTCAGGAACTGACTGCCATTTCTATTGGAGAGTGATGCCTCCTCTTTTGCCAGCCAAGCTATACTATAACAAAGGGATTCGGAAACTGGTGAGCTCATTCCAGTAGTCATCTACTCACAAACATTAACAGACACAGAATTAATTACGCTATTTATTGTAGCAGGTTCTTAGTGCTCAGAGGGCCTTTTCCTTATTGGAAACGTGGCCTGGAATGAACTCTGAATGACATTTCTTTCAGGAAGTATCATAAGAACTACTAAGAAATGTCGGAATTCTTGCCAGGCCAGATGGACTTTCTTCTTCTCTCTTTTGGATTATGTCCTCATGTGTTGACCTGGAAGTGGCATGAAAAGCTGATGACATGTCCCATTAAAAGAACACAGAATCTGAGACCAGAGAAGACGTCTGATATATTCCAGCACTTTCTGCCTCACCTACCACTGACTTTTATGATTTTTCAGACTGACACAGAAGGACATTTTCACACTTCAATGGATTAAAAAAAGAGCCTGTATGATGAACAATTAATAAAGATTTGTTCCTATGAGATGGCGCACTGTCCCTTCCACGTAAGACGGTACATCTAAGAATCTGAGATGGTATTATGCTCCTCTGGCAGCAGGGCACCCTGGTCAGAAAAGATCACCAAACTTATCACTCGGGACCTTTGGTGACCTGGAATCGGAAAGGCCATTCAGTACTACATTAGCAGGACATAGGGCATTGCTTGTAATAGCCCATAGGACTGTCTACATTCTCTGAATCTGCCGTCTGAAAAAGAAAAGTATTAATCCCATGGTCTGACAGCTTAAAAAACTGTGAATAGTTAATGCCTGCATTCCTCAGGCTCTGCCCATTCCCTGTTTTGCAAATGTAAAAATGGTTGCAAAACATTTATGCATACAATTGCGATTTTCAAGTTGGAGGAGTTCTTTTTACTTGTGAATCACGATGGTTTGAAGTGATTGCAATGCAATTATTGTGTGTATTTCAAATTGAGGGTTTGGAGTGGAACCAGACTTTGGCATATTGAATGCCAGCTCACCATAACTAGAGTTCTCCACCCGCATGGCAGCTATCCCTGTGCCTACCGTGTTTTCATCAGTTAGTATTTGAATGTGTGACATGTAGTCAACATGCAGATCCCTGAAGTGGAGCTAAAATGTACAGCTTAGTTCATTACCTACTTATAAGCATTCCAATTTACAACTCATGTTAAAAAATACTAAAGTCAATAAAATATGGTGTATTATACCTCACTTACTTAGAATGTTCAACAGTTTCATCTATTATGCACACCACCTTACTATTATCAACATAGGAATAATAAATAGAAATCTATTTGACTTAGGTGAAAGGGAAAATATTTTGCTAATAGAAGTTGACATCAGTTTCCCTAAATAAGTTCTGCAGTGTCAGTTATCTTTATTCTGATTATACAAAGGCAAAATGTGTTAGAAATTGAATTTGTATTTTTTTCAGGACACTTACACCTTCTTTTCTTATGTGCTGATTTCCAGTTACTACATTTCAACTACAAGTACAAATCTTTAGAAAAATGATTCCACCTGATTTAATTTTCTGAATTGAAGATGTTTTACAGATTTCTAATATTGTGGGGTGAGGGTATGTAGACATACTAATCAGCCATCTAATGTGTTATTCATTAGGCAAAAATAAATATTCTGATTCTGTGTTAATTGAATTTACCCCCTACTTTTGAGCCTACAGCAGATCTTGAGGTTCTTTTAAGAACTGATATTATCCACACTTTCCAATATGGACCTGTTAGAAATGGAGTCTTTGGTTGACAGTCAGGTTACCCCCTGTTCAAGCAAGGACCCTCACTCTAGTCAGGGTAAAAGAGAATCACCCTCAGCTAATCCCTGCTTACCCACTTGGTAGCTTGGCAGAGCAGCAGGCTTAACTTCAGAGTGCTAGGTGTAAAGTATTTGTACCAACACACACAGTAACGTAATGAAAACACTACAAAATAACACAACACAAGTTTAGAAAAATAGGAAATATTTATCTGAACAAAACAAGACCAAAACGACAAACATCCAACATAACCAAGTCAAATTATGAATTTTTAAATATTAAACTCAAAAATAGCGCTTAGAAACACAAAATGCTTCGATGAGGTGCTAACACAGTGTCGCGACGGAGTCGTTCCAAACAGGCTGACACCAGCGGCGCCGGACACAGAGTCGCGTAGACCCCCAAGTACAGTACCTTTGGGGAAGAGTGAAAATAAGTCGATGCACGAAGTTGGGGATCGCGGCATCTGTGCGAAACGTTGAATCCGTGCACTTCGAGCGGCTTCGGTCACAACGTGGTGCAGCAACTTCCACAGAGTCGCACACTTCAGCGGGGCTGCAGCGGCGTCGGGCCTGCGAAGATCGTCGCGTTCCAGCGAAGGTCACGTCGTCGGGTCCAGGCGGCGTCACCGGATTCAGCAGCGGCATCGGTCTGAAGTCGTCCGAAGTCGATTTTATTGGATTTCCACCAGCTTTCATTTCAAGAGCCCAGGGACTGGATAGGGCACCACTTGTCAGATCAGGAGTCTCTCCAGAGACTCCAGGTGCTGGCGGCAGAGAGAAGTCTTTGCTGTCCCTGAGACTTCAAACAACAGGAGGCAAGCTCTAAGTCAAGCCCTTGGAGATTTCTTCACAAGATGGAAGGCACACAAAGTCCAGCCTTTGCCCTCTTACTCTGGCAGAAGCAGCAACGGCAGGATAGCACCACAAAGCACAGTCACAGGCAGGGCAGCACTTCTCCTCAGCTCTTCAGCTCTTCTCCAGGCAGAGGTTCCTCTTGTTGTCCAGAAGTGATCTAAAGTCTGTGGTTTTGGGTACACTTCTTATACCCAATTTCTCCTTTGAAGTAGGCCTACTTCAAAGTAAAGTCTCTTTTGAATGTGAAATCCTGCCCTTCCCAGGCCAGGCCTCAGTTACTCACCGGGGGTCGGAGACGGCATTGTGTGAGGACAGGCACAGCCTTTCAGGTGTAAGTGACCACTCCTCCCCTCCCACTTGCACAGATGGCTCAACAGGAAATGCAGACTACACCCCAGCTCCTTTCGTGTCACTGTCTAGTGTGAGGTGAACCAGACAGGGATCCACAAACAGACAGTCACAGAAATGGTATAAGCAAGAAAATGCTCACTTTCAAACGCACAATCTTAAAATCAACTTTACTAAAAGATGTATTTTTAAATTGTGAGCTCAGAGACCCCAAACTCCACATGTCCATCCGCTCCCAAAGGGAATCTACACTTTAATCAGATTTAACGGTACCCCCCATGTTAACCTATGAGAGAGACAGGCCTTGCAACAGTGAAAAACAAATTTAGCAATATTTCACTGTCAGGACATATAAAACACATTACTATATGTCCTACCTTAACCATACACTGCACCCTGCCCTTGGGGCTACCTAGGGCCTACCTTAGGGGTGCCTTACATGTAAGAAAAGGGAAGGTTTAGGCCTGGCAAGTGGGTACACTTGACAAGTCAAATTTACAGTTAAAACTGCACACACAGACACTGCAATGGCAGGTCTGAGACATGATTACAGAGCTATGTATGTAGGTTGCACAACCAGTGCTGTAGGCCCACTAGTAGCATTTGATTTACAGGCCGTGGCACCTCTAGTGCACTTTACTGGGGACTTACTAGTAAATCAAATATGCCAATCATGGATAAACCAATTACATACATTTTACACAGAGAGCATATGCACTTTAGCACTGGTTAGCAGTGGTAAAGTGCTCAGAGTTCAAAAGCCAACAGCAACAGGTCAGAAAAAATAGGAGGCAGGAGGCAAAAAGATTGTGGATGACCCTGCATAAGCAAAAACGTCCAACAGGACCTTTTAACGCTTGAAATAAATGTTATTCATAATAGTTATGTCAACCTTTATTTCAGCTGTATAGCGACAAAACAGCATATTAACCTGTTTTGTGCATGCGTTGGCCACTGGTCAACGCCCACTCTACCTCCCTGGTGCGAGGCACGACCAGTGGCTGACAGCAGGGAGGGGGGGTTAAAAAATCGTCAGGTGCGGCTTTTTTATTTTTTTTAAACCCCGGGAGACACGGAAGATCTTCCATCATGTCAACCCCCGCCCCTTTGTTCTGACGTCACTGTTTTGTTTTCCCCATCGGAGCAGGAAGCGGCCGCAAGATATATATATATATATATATATATATATATATATATATATATATATATATATATATATATATATCATATAATATATATAGATCACTTTTGTCAATGCATGTGTGGTTTCCCTGGGTGCTGCTATCGGCCTCCAGGAAAACCAGACCCACATATAAAAGTGATATATATATATATATATATATATATATATATATATATATATTTGCCACCAGTTGTCTTGCAGTTGCAGTTGCAACTTGCGTCTTAAAACAATGCACATTCTTCAACTGACGTGTTTCAACTGTCGCTTTTAGGCAGCAATAGAAAGGTCAAGCAAGTCTTGTGATTATATTTCTGCTACAAAAGGATCAGACTTTTGTCTAGTGGCAGGTTTGGTGCCATAAAGAAGCGCAGAAGTTTTATATGCCTACTGCAAAGAGCAAATCTGTATTTTATGTAAATAGCTGATTACATTAGTAAAGTCAGCCATTACCTGTGCTATAATACAAATTAAATGTATGTGCGGCGGAGCAGCTATGGAGAGATGAAGGGCACTTTTGCTGGGTGGTAGTGAGGGAATCCGAAGAGAAGGACATGGGAGTTTGGGCACCAATAATAATTGTTGGACTGGGCGCTAGAGGTGCTAAAGATTGTGAAGATTGGTATGTGACAAGGTGTTTTTTGAGTGTCTTGAAAGAACGTGCTGATTGAGGGAAGAAGCGCAGGTAAGGTGACCTTTACTGTTGCAAGTATCACACACACACCAGCAATTTTGTGACTGTCTACGTAGGCTAGTGTTTTAGAGCAACAGTTTAGCCAGTAGCAGAGTTGGCATCTCGTTGGATGACTGCTGCTCACACCCTCACTAGGGTTATAGAGGACAGCTCTGATATAGGATCAGAGACTGAGACAGCAGATACTGAGACAGCATCTGAGGGATATGACAATGGCGCAGGATCTCGGAGTGATTTTTCAGTCGGAGGAGTCCCATTCGATAACTCCTCTTCCAGTAATTATGAGGAAGGTGATGAGGACAGTCGTGTTGTCCATTCGCAAGCATAGTCTGTGCAACGGGACAATCACGGGTTAGCCCAACCCAGAGAGCAGGTGAATGCGGCGGCAAGCACAGAGAGAGAGTGTTCTTTTTAGTTCAGCTCCAAATTCCACCGCCAAATCGTATTGTGGAGACATCAAAATTACATATCACAAAACAAACTGGTTTTGTAAGCAGGCTCCTGTGTTTTGGACCTGGGTTCAGCAGCCATATTGGGAAACATACTAAACCCAGACATTTTTGGAAACTGGACATCCGGGGGAGTCCACAGAGGTGTGACTTGTGTGGATTCCCCTAAGTTTTTTTTACCCAGAATACACTGCAAAGTTGAAATGTTGAATAAAAACTCTATTTTTTTCTTGCATTTCTGTCACACAAACTACAGTAGTATGCTGGGATCCACAAAATTCCTACCACCCAGTGATTCCTCACCTGTCCTGATAAAAAAAACTAAACCACTTGACTGCCTATACCCAGTGCCTGCATCAGGAATGGATCACCCAAGGGTCAACAGTTGCCTCATGTAAGGACCAACATGGACCGTTGTGTGATCTATTCCTGTTGCGGGCACTAGGCCTACCCACAATAGTGAGGTACCATTTCTATCGGGAGACTTGGGGCAATGCTGGGTGGAAGGAAATTTGTGGCTCCTCTTAGATTCCAGAACTTTCTATCATCGAAATGTGAGAGAAAAAGTGTTTTGTTTGCCACGTTTTGAGGTTTGCAAAGCATTCTGGGTAACAGAACTTGGTGAGAGCCCCACAAGTCACCCCATCTTGGATTCCCCTAGGTGTCTAGTTTTTAACAATGCACAGGTTTGGTAGGTTTCCCTAGGTGCCGGCTGAGCTAGATGCCAAAATCCACAGCTAGGCACTTTGCAAAAAACAGCTCTGTTTTCTTTTGGAAAACGTGATGTGTCCACGTTGTGTTTTGGGGCATTTCCTGTTGTGGGCGCTAGGCCTACCCATACAAGTGAGGTACCATTTTTATCGGGTGACTTGGGGGAATGATGGGTGGAAGGAAATTTGTGGCTCCCCTCAGATTCCAGAACTTTCTTTCTCCGGAATTTGAGGAAAAGGTGTTTTTTTGGCCACATTTGAGGTTTGCAAAGGATTCTGGATAACAGAACCTGGTGAGAGCCCCACAAGTCACCCCATCTTGGATTGCCCTAGGTGTCTAGTATTAAAAAATGCACAGGTCTGGTAGATTTCCCTAGGTGACGTCTGAGCTAGAGGCCAAAATGTACAGCTAGGCACTTTGCAAAAAACACGTCAGATTTCAATGTAAAAATATTATGTGTCCATGTTGCTTTTCCTGTTGCGAGCATTAGGCCTACCCACGCAAGTGAGGTCCCATTTTTATCGGGAGAATTAGGGGAACATAGAATAGCAAAGCAAATGTTATTGCCCTTTGTCTTTCACTACATTTTTTCCTTCCGAATGTAAGACAGTGTGTAAAAAAAGAGATCTTTTTGAGAAATGCCCTGCAATTCACATGCTAGTATGGGCACCCTGGAATTCAGAGATGTGCAAATAACCACTGCTTCTCAACACCTTATCTTATGCCCATTTTGGAAATACAAAGGCTTTATTGGTACCTATTTTTCACTCTTTAAATTTCAGTAAATGAATTGCTGTATACCCAGTATAGAATGAAAACCCATTGCACGATGCAGCTCATTTATTGGCTCTGTGTACCTAGGGATCTTGATGAACCTACAAGTCCTATATATCCCCGCAACCTTAGGAGTCCAGAAGACGTAATGGTATATTGCTTTCAAAAATCTAACATTGCAGGAAAAAGTTACAGAGTAAAATGGGGAGATAAATTGCTGTTTTTTATCAGCTCAATTTCAATATTGTTTTAATTCAGCTGTTATTTTCTGTAATCAAACCTTGTAGGATCTACACAAATGACCCCTTGCTGAATTCAGAATGTTGTCTACGTTTCAGAAATGTGTAGCTCTCCGGGATCCAGCATTGGTTTCATACCCATTCCTGTCACTAACTGGAAGGAGACTGAAAGCACAAAAAATAGTAAAAATGGGGTATGTCCCAGTAAAATGCCAAAATTGTGTTGAAAAATGTGGTTTTCTCATTCAAGACTGCCCGTCCCTGAAAGCTGGGGAGATGGTGATTTTAGCACTGCAAACCCTTTGTTGATGTCATTTTCAGGGGAAAAAACACAAGCTTTCTTTGGCAGCCCTTTTTTCCCATTTTCTTTTTAAAAAACAAAATTTTGCTGTATTTTGGCTAATTTCTTGGTCTCTCCTAGGGGAACCCAAACTCTGGGTACCTTTAGAATCCCTAGGATGTTGGAAAAAAAGGAATACAAACTTGGTGTGGATAGCTTCTGTGGACAAAAAGTTATGAAGGCCTAAGCGCGAAGTACCCTAAATAGCCAAAAAAGGTCTCAGGACTGGGGGGTGAAGGGGGTCGGTGGGAGGCCCAGCAGCTAAGAGGTTAAGATCAATATACATCAACATAAAACAATAAGTACATAATATAGCTATCATGATACGACTCCTAAGAATAAAACACACTTAGCAGCAATATACATAAAAATTCACCAAGTAATAAATCAGGTTTGATTTAAAAAAGTGATGAGTCCTGCACCTCAACTAGCCAACACTTTCTGCCTGAGCCTTTTCATATGCAGCAGAAACCGAGAGACAGCAAAGACAATAAACTGCCTGGTATCACTCACTCTGCAGTGGTTGTTTGAAGGAACAACGCATGCACCAACCATGCATGCCTGAAAAACGAACGTGTTGTTTTCACAAATGCTTTTACCATGAATGCCTTTGCAACTATTTTTCGTTGTAAAAGCATGCAGAGGAAAGGCATGTGTGGAACGGCATGCATGGCTTTCGCATGCCACCCCACCCTAAAAACACAACTACCCCGACCCCCCCAACCCACCCCTAAAAACAAAAGTACCCCAACAAACCCACCCACCATGAGCCAAAACACCTTCCCTGAATCTCCCCCACCCTGAAAACAACCACTCTCGCCCGCCCTAAAATCAAAACTTCTCCCACCCGCACCCCTCACAAAACTACCCCGCCCCATCATGCCCCTAAAAACAAAATTACCACCAATCTCACCCCTAAAAACAAAACTACCCCAAGCCCCGCACCCCATCCCTAAATACAAAACTATGCCACCCCCAAACCCTGCCCTAAAAAACAAACTACCCGACCCCCATCCCTGCCCTAAAAAACAAACAATCCCCACCCCTAAAAACAACTATCCCAATAGCCCTACCCACCCTGAGCTCTAAAACCTACCCTGACCCCACCTCCAAAAATAAAACTACCCCACCCCGCTAAAAACAAAATTACCCTGACCCCCCAACCCAACCCTCAAAACCAAAGTACCCCCGCCCCTTAAAAACAAAATTACCCCAAACCCCCAACCCTGTAAAAAAAAAATAACCCAACCTTCCCCAGTGCCAAAAGATACCCCCAACCCTGCCCCAGCCCCATTTACCTGACAGCATCCTTCCCTGATGCACTCTCCCTTTTTCTCTGCCTTAACCATGCATGTTCAGCACATGCATGGTTAAGGCAGAGAAAAAGGTAGTTGTTAATGCAAGTGTGGTTCCGCTTGTGTTAACAATGTTGTCGTGGTTCATGCGTCGTTCTTCCAGATGTTTCCCATCTGCAGTATCCTAAAAGCTGCCCTAAAATTCCTAACCCCCAAACTGCAGCAGACAGGAAAATGCACTCTGTTTCTGGCCCACTGATTGACCGGGCAAAACAACAGGGCGTGTTCAGGTGTTTCAACCAACAGTGGATAAAATGGAAAGCAGTCAGCCAGTTCACTGGAGGGGAATGCCATCCCCCAAAGTCGCACATTGCTAGTATAGCAGTTGTAACCTTAATCTATACCCCACATTAGGGATGGCCAGGGAGGCTTAAGCTTATGACAAATGTATTATGCTTATAATGCTGCCTATTGTTTCCCTCAAGACAGCAAGTGTAGCAAAATGTCCAATTCTTTAAGAAAGACCCTCTGCTGATCTTCAGCATTGAGCAAATATAGGACATTTTTTCCAACCTCCCTCTTCCTTTTGAACGTTCTGGAAAGGGAAGTTGATAGAGAACTTGTGGAAGCTAATAATGTTCTTGATAAAATTCAAGCAGGCTTCTGGCCTACACTTTTTTCAAAGATTGGGATGCTGACAGAACTCAATGACTTAAGAATGCTCTTGGATAAAGATCATAGTACAATGCTGGTACTATTGAATCTGATCTAACCTATGTAGTTCCCCAGGGATCAATTTGAAGCCTAGCATTGTATAATCTATAAATTACTCCTCGGACAAGATTGATGCAGACCTTCAGTCCCTACTAACGTGTTATGTTGATGACACTCAAATTATAGTCATATTGATTGATGACAGAAGCATCAATCAATTTTCACACCTGTATGGTTTCAGGAGCCTAAGGGTGTCCAAGAATCCCCTAAGGCTGAATAGAGCCAAAATGTAACTTCTGAGTTTTGCTCCCCTATATTTACTCATATTCCAGACTGGTGGCAACCTTTCTGCCAAAGAGGTTAGTTTTATTGTAGACAATGGACTAAACCTGAAAAAACAAATGAATACTGTTAGACCTGACAGCGATAGGGTGGTCATTACCCAATTTGTTGCCTGCCTCCCGCCACTGTTTTTGCTGGTTTTAGGACTCTGCACACTTTACCACTGCTAACGAGTGCTAAAGTGTATAGGTTCTCTCCCTTAAACATGGCAAAATTGGTTCTTCCCCAATTGGCATATTTGATTTACTTATAAGTCCCTAGTAAAGTGCAGTACATGTCCCTAGGGCCTATAAATTAAATGCTACTAGTGGACCTGAGGCACTGATTGTGCCACCCACATAAGTAGCCCCTTAACCATGTTGCAGCTCTGCCATTGTAAGGGCAGCATCTCAGTTTCACTGCCACTTCGACTTGGCATTTAAAAGTACTTGCCAAGCCTTACAGTCCCCTTTATCTACATATAGGTCATCCCTAACGTAGGCCCCAGGTAACCCATAGGGCTGGGTGCTATTTAGATAAAAGAAAGGACATGTACATATGTGTTTTACATGTCTTGGTAGTGAAAACCTCCTAAATTCGTTTTCCACTACTGTGCCTGCTCCTTTCATAAAGTAGCATTAGGACTGCCTTCGTATACTTTTTGAGTGGTAGATTCTGATCTGAAAGGGTTACCCAAGTCATATTTAGTATGGCCAGAACGGTAATAGAAAAACCTGCTTATTGGTGAGGTTGGAATTAATATTACTACTTTAGAAATGTCACTTTCAGAAAGTGAGCATTTCTCTGCACTTAAAAACATCTGTGCCTTTCAGCCTGTCTCCAATCAACATCTAGTCTGTGCTGGTTGACAGCTCCCTTGTGCATTTCACCCAGACAAACACAAACACAGGACACTCTGTCACATCTATATTCATCTGCATACTGAATGGGTCTTATTCGACTGGAAGGGTGGCGGGCCTGAGACTTATATTTGAAAGGCCAGTGGCCTGCCCTCACACAATGGACTGATAACCCCCCACTGGGAGCCTGGCAGACAGGACTGGGCAGAAAGGGGAACTTGTGCACTTCAAAACCACTCTTTGAAGTCTCCCCCAGTTCAAAGACATTTCTGGGTATATAAATGGGGTCTCTGACCTCAACAACCCAGACACTTCTGGACCTACACCTGCACAGAGGAGCTGCCTGGCTGCCCAAAGCACTCATCTGGACTGCTTTGCTGGGAAGGACTGCTGCCCTGCTGTTGCCATGCTTCCCTCCTGGCCTCTGACTTCTCTGTAAGGACTCTGCCTCCCCCAAAAGTGCTCTCCAATTGATTAGATTGAGCTTGCCTCCTGTTTCTGAAGTCTCAGGGCCAACAAACACTTTACCTCTTCAAGAAATTCCTTGTGCATTGAAAATCAACGCAATGCCAGCAGAAAGCGCCGCAAAGCCTACATTGCGGCCGAGAAATCATTGCACCGCAAACCGGAATGACGCAGCCCTGACTTCCTGACTGGAAATTCGACGCAGCACCTACCTTGTGGCGGAAACTTTGACGGATTGATGCATCACTTGTTCCTTCTTCCAGCATGTCAAGGCTTTTCAACGCATAGTCCCTGGGTGTCAAAATATCACTGTATCCCAGTGAGGAACCAAGACTGTGCACCGAAAAGTGATGCAAACCCCTTGAAGAGTGGAAAGAAACAACGCATCATCTGTGCCGCGTCACAAAATCTTTTCCCATGCATCTCCTCCTCTGCGGTCTCCATTCGTTGTTATTTTTGACGCATACCAGGTACTGTGTGTAACAAAGAGACAAATGTTTATTTATAAGGATTGAGACTCTTTTAAACATTTTAAAAGTGAAATTTCAACTTGTGCTTATTGGACCTTTGCTGTTTTACCCTTATTTTATTCAGATAAATATTATCAATTTTTCTAAACCGGTGTGGTGTATTTTTGTGGTATTTCACTGTGTTAAGGTATGATTTATTGCACACATGCTTTATACATTGCCTTCTAAGTTAAGCCTGACTTCTCAGTGACAAGCTACCCGAGTGTGGGCACAGGATAATTTGGACTGTGTTGTGCCGTACCCTGACTAGTATTGTAGTCCCTGCTTGGACAAGGATGTATACCTCTGCCTACTAGAGATCCAATTTCTAATAAATACAGTTTGGCCATCTTGCCTTTTCTATTTGAGAATGTTCCATAAAGTACATCTGGTTCTGCCAACATAATTGTACAAGCTTGTGGTCCACGCTATTATCCTCTCTTGCATGGACTACCCAATACACTTTACTTTGCTCTCCAAACCCAAACTATAGCCTGCTTACAAAGGAGCCAAAATTAGGCGAGATGAATCCTGGCTGGACTAAAACACTATAATTCTATCTCTCTGGCATGGAAAGCCCTGTTCTTGGCTATAGAATTTTGTTCAGATCTTGTGTGTGACACATAGAGCTTTCTATAAGCAAAGTCTCGAAGTCTTCTTTGCTAAACTCCAAAGGTACACTCTGCCTAGACCATTCACATTGGCTGATGCTCTGATACTTGCTGTCGCCCGAATCATTTATGAGCATAATGGTAAAGCATTTTTCTTTCTGATCCCATATCTTTGGAATAGCATTCATTTATACTTGAACACTGAATATCATAATTTAAAGTTCCACTAGAGCTTAAAAACCTGGTTATTGAAATAAGTTTCCCACCCTAAGTTAGCACTGGGACACTCTTTCTATGGGTATCTTTCACAGTTTATAACTATATCATCATCATCATCATCTCCAGCAAGCTAATGATGTAATTCGCCTACAGAGAGTAAGAGGAGTCCTTAAGCTAACAGCTGATCCCAAACCTTGATAAATGTGTGACTACCTGGGGTATTATCACTGTCTTCCCCTTGTGAAGCATAGACACATATGGAGAGATAGCATAGTTCAAAGTGGATAACTCCAACCATGAGAAAACTCTTACTATTGATCTGCTATCCTAAGGCTGCAAACACTTAGGAATCCTAGATGGCAGGAAGGCCTGGGCGAAATTTTAATCACTCCTGAGTAATTGGAGTATTTGTTTATAATTTCATGTTACTCTTTTGATGCAGACTTAACAAAAATTACACAATTATGCCTGTTACCATAATTACAGTGGAAGCACAAGAACAACTAACCAAGCAATTTTGAGAGGCTGTTGCTGTTCATGTTCTCTTACATTTAGGAGCATCGTCTTAGCAGAAAATACATCTTGAAGTCCATTTTGAGGATGCATTTTACGCTAAGATTCAAGGTTATGCCCTTTGCACAGTTCTGTGTAATCCTGCATTATTTTGCTGTGATTTCACATAATTACAGTACAGCAAATTACCTAAATTATGCCTACCTATAGGGGTAGGGAGCAGACTTAAGCAATCTGTAGCTCCTGAAGAGGGCAACAGACTTGTTTGAGACTCCTAGCAGTAGCTGAAATATGTTGACCAGTTGAAGGAGGGATTAATGAGTTATCCTGTACATCTCATGATCGTTTTAAATTTTGCTGGGGCTACCAGAATGAAGGACTAAATGGTTGACTTTTAGGCAATATTAATATGTATCTCTGGATCCACTTATTTCGCTGAAAAAAATCCTCCTGCTTTTGATCTGAAATTTAGGTCAGAAAGAGCTTCTGTTCCATTGGAGCCTGTTCAAACAGTTAAAGTGTCTGCTCCAAAAGATGGAAGTAACCTGATGGTGCAACAACATTGGGGAGAGCTTCCATGTCGTAAAAACTGATACCTTGGATGGCCTACCAAACCTCTTTAAGGTAAGATAGGCTTGATTTACTGTTTCTTTATGACTATGATAAGATTTGGTCGGTGTTATCTCTTCCTGCACAATTGCAACATTCTGGCAGAATACCATTGCCTATATAAAGAAAATTTACACAGTAGCAAAAGCTCACTTTGCCTATTATTATACAAATGTTTTCACTAATGCAAATTGAGTATTATTGATGATACCGATATTTGTACTTTTCTAATGTTTATATGTGATAGCACATCTATTTTGCACATGTGCTTAATTCAAAGTAGTGGTGGAGCTGCTCAGTAAGTTACACACATCAAAACATATACAGCAAGCAGATGACAAATAACAATAAATGGAAGTGCCAATCACACCATCAGTTTTTTTGTTTTCTTAGGGATCTTGCTCCTATCCAGTACATAGTGCTCCAAGCTAAGCAAAATCATGTGATGGCTGTGCCGTGGAAATCAGACAATGAAGCAGTGGTGTAAATCTCCTCTACAGAGTGCCAAGTGCTCCAGAAATATAGAAATTAGATTGCAAAAGACATAAACATAAATGTAAAAGTAAGGTTTGAGAAAGCAGAAATCTTGTGACATCATTAAGGTCCCAACAACCTCATGTATATAGACCTTGTTAGGAAAACAAGAAGACAACCGAAATGTTCATGAGTCCTCTTTACAGTTTGGCAGAGAGGGTAGTCTGTGGCAAACGCAGCAGAGTAGCCTGTTCGACAAACTGGCAGTTCACCAGTCACATTTAGGGGGTCATTCTAACCCTGGCGGTCCAAGACCGCCAGGGCTAAAATGACGGGGGCACCGCCAACAGGCTGGCGGTCCCCGCTGGGCATTCTGACCGCGGCGGTTTGACCGCGGTCAGAAGAGGAAAACCGGTGGTCTCCCGCCGGTTTTCCGCTGCCCATTTGAATCCTCCATGGTGACGCAGCTCGCTGCGCCGCCATGGGGATTCTGACAGCCCATACCGCCATCCTGTTCCTGGCGGTTCGCCCGCCAGGAACAGGATGGCGGTATGGGTTGTCGTGGGGCCCCTGGGGGCTCCTGCAGTGCCCATGCCAATGGCATGGGCACTGCAGGGGCCCCCGTAAGAGGGCCCCACAAAGAATTTCACTGTCTGCATTGCAGACAGTGAAATTCGCGACGGGTGCCACTGCACCCGTCGCACCTTCCCACTCCGCCAGCTCCATTCGGAGCCGGCGTCCTCGTGGGAAGGTAGTTTTGCACTGGGCTGGCGGGCGGCCTTTTGCCGGTCACCCGCCAGCCCAGTGCAAAACCCAGAATACCCTCAGCGGTCTTCCGACCGCGGAGCGGTATTTTGGAGGGGGAAGACTGGCGGGCGGCCTCTGCCGCCCGCCAGACTTAGAATCACCCCCTTAGATTTGGGGATCCTGTAAATATTCAACCAACAGAGCCCCTGTTGGCTCAGTCAACAGAATACTTAATTAAACTACCCAACGTAGCAGGGTCTGTCAGAGGAAAGACGTAACACTTTCTGCCCTATTTTGGTTAGACCGCTTTATGTGTTTTTTCCCTGTACATCACCGCCAGATAGGACCTGGGAATTAGAGGTAGGAAAAATGTAATGACTCCCCACACCGTAGAAGAAAACTCCCAGGCTGTGGGTGTCATTAGTTTTTTTTTTTTTTTTTTTTTTTATACAGAAAACTTTAGAGAAGATTGGCTGCTGTCCATCCAGCTGTCAAACATTTCCTACATTGACAGGAACAGCCATGTTAGCAGTCCCTGTCAATATAAGGAGATGTCCATGAGGCACACACTCATCTCTAAATTTGACATTAGGAATGCCTGCCAGAGTGACAGTGTCAAGTATTATGTTACCCTGAGTGACATTAAATGGCAGCCAAACCCTAAATCAGGCTGGGGAGCCCCTTCCGTTATGGCGCAGCAGCGTCACTCACTGTTGAAAGCAGAAAAATAAAGGGATAATAAAATTATTTTATTATTCCTTCATTTTTCTGCCTTCGTAAGTCGGGCCAGCCTCCTCTGTGTCAACAATTAGAGGAGGAGTAGTGGTGCGCTTTTAAGTGTGCATGTTAGTTTGGCTGGCCGTCTGAGGCCGGCCAAACTGACATGCAGACTTAAAAACTCTCCACCCATCTGTATTTTACAGCCGGGAGGAGAAAAAGTGCAGTTTCCTACTACCTCCCTGAGTGGCATTTCTGCTCGCTCAGGCCAATCGCAGCATTTCTTTCATACTATGTGACAGCATGAGAGAAGTGTTGGGATTCGTTGGGGAGGGAAGATGAGATGCTGCTGTAGCAGGAGTGGTGAGTTACTTCGGGGCAGGTAAGTATTTTCTTTAACTACCCCGTGTCCTCTTCCGCAGGCTGCCCTACTGCCCCCATCCCCTCCCTGCCAGCAGCTAAGACTGAAATCAGACCCTTAGTATTCAAGAGTTTCAATGATTTGCCATTTTCCTAATTCCTGGCAACAGATTGTCCAGTTATTCATTCCATATATATGTGGGAATTTCACAACCTCAAAAAAGAAATAATGTAAGACCTAAATTATGATTGTACCAATGTCAGTGTGATATTTATCACATATGTTAAATAGCAATACTATGGGGTTCGGAATTTAACTCCTGTGGATTAATTTGCAGATTTTTATATTAAACACACCAACATCCACATATCCAGCTACTACATGAACCTTATCCAAGAGGTGAGGAAAATGGGACTCATTGGTAGTTGTAACACTAATACAAACATATTTGCAAGGTATCACAATTTACCAAGATACTCAATGTCGAGGTCATAATGTTAGTAACAGCATACAAGCATGATGGGCAAGGATATATCTGAACAAAAAATGACTCAAATGCCCTAGCGCCTTATTTATCCTTCCGTGCAAAAATGGTGCACTGGAGGGCCTAAATAATGGCACTAAGTTTGCTTAGCGCCATTATTTAACACATGGGTCAGGGAAGGCATTAGGGGACCTGTGGGCCCATTTCCATGGTAGAACATCATAGAATAAGCCCACAGGTGCCATCCCCATGCCCCAGGGACACCCCCACCCACACCAAAGGGACAGCAGAGGATGGGGGACCCCATCCCAGGTAAGTACAGGTAAGTAGAGGTAGGTATTTGTCTTTAAAGTGCCATAGGGGGGGCCTAACCTAGGCCCCCCTACATGGCACTGTGCCCAATGGTCATGCCCAAGGGACTTAAGTCCCCTGGGCATAGCCACTGGGCTGGGGTGCAAGACTCCTGTCTTTACTTAGACAGGAGTCATGTCCATGGGGGTTGTGTGTGAAAGCATGGCGCTAGTCAGGTTAGAGTCATTATTTTGACTCTAAACTGACTAACATCATTCTATTATGCATAACCTCCAGTTTTCCCTATGCCTCCCCCACCCAGTTAGCGTCATGTATTTTGATGCTAACCGGGCCTTAGCACCGCCTTGCGCCATTTCTTAAAACTGGCTTTGGAATGGCGCTAGCCGGCGCCATACTTTTTGACACAAACCTGCGCTAACGCAGGTTTGCATCAAAAAGTATAAATCAGGGCCTAAATTTACTAAGAAGAAAGAATTGTGAAAAATGACTAACAAGCATCCATTTGGTGTAAAAGAAATAATAAAATGATCTAATGCTGCAAACAGGAATGCTGTGACACAAATGTAATGACAAGATTCTTAAAGAGGCTTAGGAAGGCTGTTAAAATCTCCCTTTTCTGTTTGTAACATGCCAATTCTTTTTCTTTCTCAGAATCCTATTTTCTGGCCTTTCTAGTGCAAAGCTGCCTGTTTTGGGTGAAAAGTCACACTTTACAAGGCCCTGCTCTTTCTCTGTCTGTCTCTCTTCCCTCTCTGTCTGTCTCTCTTTCCCTCTCTGTCTGCAAAATTGCAGGATCCACAATTACAAACACAGCTGCCACCAAGCAGTGACAATAGCAGTGTCAGCAATGATTATCATGACTTCTTCCGTAGCATGACAGCAAAGAACACAATCATTTGTATCATAGAAACAACAGCAGACACACCTTTAGGGAACACAGCAACCACAGCTGCAACTACAGCATGGAGTATTAGCAGCAACCACATTTCCCACCATGGTACAGAACATAGATGCAACAACAGCTGTCATGACAGATGCAGCCACAATAGCTGCAACTGCAATGTCTACCACAGAACCCAAAGCAGCATCCATTCTTGTAACCATTGCACAGCTGCCACCATGTAAGAGTAAAGGTCAGTAAGACAAACGGATATCAAAAAGACATGGGCAACAGTAGTTTTGACACTTGTAACCAAAGCATGGGTCACACCAAAACAAAGACAAAGCCAACTGCCACAACATAACAAATCAGTGCAGTAACACTATCCCACCTATGACAGCTGTGACGATAGCCATCATCATATGAGCAATAATGTCTGCAACAACAGTTGTTAGCATCCAGGTATCATAGTAGGTACTAAAGCTCCCACAATAACAGGGACCATAGATGTAATCACAATTATGACAAGTCAGGGGCAATAGCAGAGACAAAATCAGTCACTATGGGCTTCATTACAACCCTGGCGGTCACCGACCACCAGGGTTGAAGTGACATTCGTACCGCCAACAGACTGGCGGTACGAATCGCCATATTATGACCGCGGCGGTATCGCTGTGGTCACACCACCGGGACTGGCGGTTTACCGCCATGGATGTCCCTGCAGTCAGAATCCGCCAGGGCAGCGCTGCCCTGGGGATTTTGACTCCCCTTACTGCCAGCCTGTCCATGGCAGTAGACACTGCCATGGACAGGCTGGCGGTAAGGGGAGTCGCGGGCCCCTGCACTGCCCATGCACTTGGCTGAAATGAGGTTGAAATGAGGGCCTATGTCTTTCAAAACAGCACATTCTACAGCAGCGTCCAAAGCCTCAACTATGTAGAGGCAAGAGCCCTGACAACAACAATGACCACACCTTCCTCCCTATCATACACCACAGCTGCAACCAAACCTGACAACATGAGAGGGAGAAGTCTTAAAGCCACAGTTGCTACCTCAGCAAGTAACACCACCACTATAATGGAAGAAACAGTAGAATCAAAAAATTGCTGGGTGCACAGCGACCACAACTGCAACTGCAGCAGAGAGTATAGAAGAAACCACATTAACTAACATAGCACAGACCATAGAAGCAACTTCACCAGTCATAACAGAAGTGACCAAAGTAGCTGTAATAATAGTGCCGAAAGCAGGGACTACAACATCAATCCTGGCTGCCATCACAGCCGCAACAGCAGTAGCAACAATCAATTTTACTACATCACGGAATGCCATAGCAGCAACAATTGTGACAACAGATGCTACTGAAGTACCAAAACAATAGAAATATAGTTTCAAGCATCACATGGGCCATGTCATTAACAACAGGTTGCGCCACCATAAGTCAACCGCTTCATCCACAGCTGTAACCACACAAAAAAATACAGCTAATACTATAGCATAGACAACAGCAGTGACAACTGTTTTCACCACAGTGACAATCACAACTGCCATGATGACAGGTATAACAACAGCATCAAAAGCTGCCAAGAAGACAGGAATTAAAGGTTTGGACACTAAAGCAGAGATAACAGCAACAAGAGAAGTACATGTAACAACAGCAGGAATCACAGCAGGGGCAATATTTGTCACCACAGCACAGACACTGTGGTGGTCATTATGACACTGGCAGTAAGTGATAAAGTGGTGGTAATACCGCCAACAGGCTGGCGGTAAATACTGCCAAATTATGACCATTGCAGCCATAGACAGCCAATGTATCACACCAACCACCAGGGCGTTAACACCACAGCGGTAGCCTTCAACAGCCAGATGAAAGCCAAAGTACTGCACACCATATTATGACATAGCAAACTGCACGATTTCTGGAGTGGTGCCAACACCATCAAAAGCCTGGCAGAAACGGAACGCAGAAAACTAAAGGCTCACCAACAAGTACACAGAGGACTCTGCGGCCGCCATGGAGCAGGAACTTCAAGCCTTCCAAATGTTATTCTATTCCGTGGCCCTCATGGAACACCACGCTGTAGCAGGCTGGCCTGGTTTGTAGTGGGTATCTTGGGTACTTACACCTTATACCAGGTCCAGTTATCGTTATTAGTGAAGTAGTAGTGTTCTAGCAGCTTAGGCTGATAGAGGTAGCTATAGCAGAGCAGCTTAGGTTGAACTAGGAGACATGCGAAACTCATGCAATACCACTTATAGTTACACAGTACTTATACACAAGTAAAGACAATACTCACTGTTACCAAAAATAAAGATATTTATTTGGGTGACACAGTACCAAAAATATCTTAGAGACAATACTCCTTCTGGAGGTAAGTAACATACACAATATATACACTAGACACCAAAATTAAACAAGTAAATAGTCATAGAACAATGCAAACAATAGGAAATGCTATAGAATGCAATGGGAGAAAATAGGTCTAGGGGCAACACAAACCCTATACTAAGAAAGTGGAATATGAATCACAAATTCCCCGTAGACAAGTGTAGTGTGTACAGAATCGCTGGGAGAGTAAGAATACAGTAAAGGTAAGTAAATTATCCCACACCAGAGCCCAGAAAAGCAGGAGTAAAGTACTGCAAGTTTCCTTAGGACACACTACACCTCGTGATTGGGATATTGCAGAAACCAACCAAGTCTGCAAACAACAACTGCTGGATTCCTGGACCTGAAGACCTGCAAAAGAAGGGGACCAAGACCAGAAGTCGAAAGAAGTTCCAGGAAGGACAGTAGCCCCAGCCAACCCAGAAGAGGGTGCAAAAGAAGTGTCCCCGGTTAGTCGAAGACTGCAGGAATGCACCCTAGGAAGATACCAGCTTATTCCTGTGTGATGCAAAGGTTGTCCCACGATGTGAAGATGGATGAAAATGTGATTGTGAGTTGGAAGTTGCCAACAAGCCATGGTTACAACAAAACTGCGTTTTGCGTTAAAATGGCACTGGCTGGACCCAGGAGGGAACTGGAAGCCTCAACTCTGTGTGAGGAGGAAGAGCACTTTAGAGAGCCCTCAGGATGCAAGACAGCACCCATGGGAGTCCCAGGACATGGGGACAAAGGAGATGCAAAATGCAGTTGGTGCAGCACAACAAAGGAATTTTCCACGCTGCCGGAGAACAACTCAGTGAGTTGAGCGTCACAGGATGGAGTGCTGGGGACCAGGGCCTTGCTGTGCACAAAGCTGTGCACAAAGGAATTTTGCAAATAGTGCACAGAGGCCTCAAGAGGTGAAGAAGATGCATTACTCAGGGTTACCATTGCTCTCAGGGAAGGCAAGGTCTTACCCCCTTCAAATTGCGTCAGCAGGACCTCAGGACAGTCTATGTCGATGGTGTCCAACCTCTGTGTCCTTAGGAGCATACTCCTCGCTGTGAGAAGACTCCAAGGGTACCAGTCATCATCTTAGAAGGTGCCTGCTGGAGCAAGGAAGTGACTCCGTCACACCGCGGGAGATTTCTTCAGTCCTTCTGGTGCAGCCCTCGGAGCCTGCACACCATGGAAACTGTTGCAGTTGCTGGCAGGAGCTGAAGTTGCAGAGGAAAAGTATCCCTTGTGGATACTTTGTTGCTGTTACAGCGGTTCCTGGAGCAGGCTGCGGTTTATCCGAGGTCAGAGGATGATGAAGTAGTTGCAGAGGATTCCTGAAGGAAATTTGCTATCAGAATCTGAGAGAACCCACAGGAGAGACCCTAAATAGCCCTGGCTATCTCCTTCATCGACTTATCAGGTATGAACCTATCAGGAGGGGTCTCTGACGTCACGTGCTGGCACTGGTCACTCAGAGCCCTTCAGAGTGCCCACACACCTTGCAAAGCAAGATGGCTGAAGTCTGGGACACACTGGAGGAGCTCTGGGCACCACCCCTAGGGTGGTGATGGACAGGGGAGTGGTCACTCCCCTTTCCTTTGTCCAGTTTCGCACCAGAGGAGGGGACAAGGGGTTCCTGAACCGGTGTATACTGGCTTATGCAAGGAGGGCACCATCTGTGCCCTTCAGAGCATTTCCAGAGGCTGGGGGGAGGCATCCCCTCCCCAGCCTGTAACACCTATTTCCAAAGGGAGAGGGTGTAACAGCTTGCTCTAGGATGGAAATGCTTTGTTCTGTCTTCCTGGGACTGAGCTGCTCAGACCCCAGGAGGGCAGAACCCTGTCTTTGAGGTGGCAGCAGCTGTAGCTGCAGTGCAAGCCTTAGAGAGCTGGTTTGGCAGTACTGGGGGTCCATGGTGGAGCCCCCAGGATGCATGGAGTTGGCTCCCCAATACCAGATTTGGAATGAGGGGAAAGTTCCATGATCTTAGACATGTTACATGGCCATATTCAGTGTTACCATTGCGAAGCTACATATAGGTATTGACCTAGATGTAGTGCACATGTGTAATGGTGTCCCCGCACTCACAAAGTCCCGAGAAATGGCCATGAACTATGTGGGTGCCCTCACACTTAGTAACTTTGCACCTAACCTTCAGCAAGTGAAGTTCAGACATATAGGTGACTTATAAGTTACTTAAGTGCAGTGAAAATGGCTGTGAAATAACGTGTGCGGTATTTCACGCAGGCTGCAATGGCAGGCCTGTGCAAGGGTTGGTCTGAGCTCCCCATGGGTGGCAAAAGAAATGCTGCAGCCCATATTGATCTCCTGAAACCCCAATGCCCTGGGTACCTAGGTACCATATACTAGGGGCTTATAAGGGGGGGTCCAGTGTGCCAATTGAAATTGGTAAATGAAGTCACTAGCCTACAGTGACAAATTTAAAAGCAGAGAATGCATAAGCAGTAAGTTTCTGTTTAGCAGAGCCTCAGTGACACAGTCAAGCACTATACAGACACACACAGACACACACATTAGGCCATAAACTATGAGCACAGGGGTCCTGACCAGCAGGATCCCAGTGAGACAGGCAAAAACATACTGACATACAGGTAAAAATGGGGGTAACATGCCAAGGAAGATGGTACTTTCCTACACAAGCCGATGAAGACGATGACGATAAGTAGAGCACACAAGGGAGGGAGGGAGGAAAAGGAGAGTGACACACACACACACACACACACAACAAGCAGCATTCACACACATACCATACACATCCAGAAGCAGAGTTAAACAAATGTCACAGGACACAAGTTAAAATAAAACAAGGACAACTATGGCCTGGCTTATAGTGGGTACCTGATGGTACTTACACCTTGTGCCAGGTCCAGTTATCCCTTATTTGTAGATTAGTAGTGTTCTAGCAGCATAGGCTGATAGAGGTAGCTATAGCAGAGCAGATTAGGCTGAACTAGGAGACATGCAAAGCTCCTACTATACCACTTATATCATATAGCAATATATCACAAGAAACACAATACTCAAGTTACTAAAAATAAAGGTACTTTATTTTAGTGACAATATGCCAAAAGTATCTCAGAGGATATACTCCCTTAGGAGATAAGTAAAATACACAAATATACACACAAACCAAAATCAGGTAAGTAAAATACTTAGAAAAGTAGTGCAAACACTGTAGAACACAATAGAATGCACTATGAGTCAATAGGCCTAGCAGCAACAAAAACCATATACTCCAAAAGTGGAATGTGAACCACAAATGGACCCCAGGCCTAGTGTAGTGTGTAGAGGGTCGCTGGGAGTGTAAGAAAACACTATGGGTGTCCAAGATACCCCACCCCAAGACCCTGAAAAGTAGGAGTAAAATTACCATACTACTCCAGAAAGACAGTAAAGTCAAGAGAGGGGAGTCTGCAAAGACAATAACTGACTGCAAAGCACTGAAGATGGGTTCCTGGACCTGGGGACCTGCAGAGGAAGGGGACCAAGACCATGAGTCACGCAAGTGTCTAGGGGGGGCAGGAGCCCACTAAACCCCGGATGAAGGTTCAAAAGGAAATTCAAATTGTAGCAGCACACGCTGTAATCTCTAATCAACACAAGTGTAGCAGTACGTACAACAGAACAAAACAGAGTATTGAGATTCTATGTAAAAAGTCCTCATCCAATCAGTTCCATAAACAAATTCTTGTTTAATTCTCCATGTGCTTGTTCCCAATTCCGTCACATATTTGCATAATGTTCCAGCTTTCATCAAAGGATCATCGCAGTGTTGTTTTCCAAATTTTCATTAGTTTAGTTCAAACCAAAATATTCAATCAGTTATAACATCACTTATCATTAGTCATCACCACTTGTCACTTGTCCCATTTGTTACTTGTCTGTCAACACGTGTTTCGTCTAGGGAGTGCCCATTGACTTCTTCAGGACTTCCTATAATAGCATTTCCATTAAATATAAATTAATATTCATTATTAATAGCTACATTGTCTTCCCACAATCCCTTTGATGAATATTACATTTTGCATGCTCTTCATGTGGAAGCCGTGAGATTTAAGTCAAAACATTCTTAATAAATGTGCCCCAATTGATAAAAAAATGTGAATTTGTATTATCTCAGCCCATAATCATTAATTGTTGACTAAAGTCACCAGTTTTAGTCCCATAAATCATATTCTGTTTAAACTGCCCAACATATAGTGTTAGCACATAGTATTAACCTGATTTGTAATGGTACCGGCACTAAAGTGTGATGAGAATCCCTAAGTGCACCCGTGCACAAACCACAGCGTCTGAAGGCATACCTGTACTCAATATCCAAACTCACACTCCTGCCGCCTGAGTCTCAGACACACCGATCAATGGTTTTAAATTTGTTATTGGATCCTATCAATAAATCAAAACTTTTAGTGCACACTAGTTGTTAAAAAGTCCGAAAAACTGCACAAATAAAGTGATATGTTATAAACTGTCCCGCTGCTTCAAGTCTTACCTTGATTTAAAACAAAGTATTGCTGCGAGTACGCCCTACACCATTGAAGAAACGCCATTGTTTCCTTCGGCGTTCATGTGTTTGGCAAACATGGAAATAGACAATTGACTACCCCGGCCCATAAAAATCGAAAACTGACTCCTGGGGTGGTGATGGACAAGGGAGTGGTCACTCCCCTTTCCTTTATCCAGTTTCGTGCCAGAGCAGGGGCTTGGGCTCCCTGAACCGGTGTAGTCTGGCTTATGCAAGGAGGGCACCATCTGTGCCCTTCAAAGCATTTCCAGCGGCTGGGGGAGGCTACTCCTCCCCAGCCCTTAACACCTATTTCCAAAGGGAGAGGGTGTAACATCTTCTCTCAGAGGAAATCCTTTGTTCTGCCTTCCTGGGACTGGGCTGCCCAGACCCCAGAAGGGCAGAAACCTGTCTGAGGGTTGGCAGCTGCAGAGAAAACCCCAGAGAGCTGGTTTGGCAGTACCGGGGTCCATACTCGAGCCCCGGAGATGCATGGGATTGGCACCCCAATACCAGATTTAACTTGGGGGGACAATTCCATGATCGTAGACATGTTACATGACCATGTTCGGAGTTACCATTGTGAAGCTGCACATATGTATTGACCTATCTGTAGTTCATGCTTGTAATGGTGTCCCCGCACTCACAAAGTCCAAGGGAAATTGCACTGAACAATGTGGGGGCACCTTGGCTAGTGCCAGGGTGCCCTCACACTTAGTAACTTTGCACCTAACCTTCACCAAGTGAGGGTTAGACATATAGGTGATTTATAATTTACTTAAGTGCAGTATAAAAAGGCTGATAAAGAACGTGGACATTATTTCACTCAGGCTGCATTGGCAGTCCTGTGTATGAATTGTCTGAGCTCCCTATGGGTGGCAAAAGAAATGCTGCAGCCCATAGGGATCTCCTGGAACCCCAATACCCTGGGTACCTACGTTCCATATACTAGGGAATTATAAGGGTGTTCCAGTGTGTCAATAAGAATTGGAGAAAATAGTCACTAGCCTGCAGTGACAATTTTAAAAGCAGAGAGAGCATAAACACTGAGGTTGCGGTTAGCAGAGCCTCAGTGATACAGTTAGGCACCACTCAGAGAACACATATAGGCCACAAACTATGAGCACTGGGATCCTGGCTTGCAGGATCCCAGTGACACAGGCAAAAACAAACAGACACACAAGTAAAAATGGGGGTAACATGCCAGCCAAGATGGTACTTTTCTACACTATGAGAATCAGGAAACACTGTAATTTGATGCCAACAGCCACAATATTGTCCATTTGATACCAAATGCAGCCGACGATGTTCAGAATGGGCCAATGGCCAGTCCAAAGTACAAAAGGGCCACATGGCCACAGGGCACAGTCCAAGGCCCAGCTTGACTCCTGACAACTTCCGCATTCCACTGATCAGGGGCATCATGTTGAAATGGGCAGACACCTCAAGAGGAAGGGGTGGGGGAGCACCTCACCCTAAGTGGGGAACTTGCCCACTGGTTCTGGAGGGGGCTACATGCCCATTATTATTTGCTCGGGAGTGCCAGGCCACAGTCTCTGAAATGGGGAACTTGCCCACTGGTCCTGGAGTGGGCTCCATGCCCATTTGTCTTTGCTGGGGAGTGTAAGGCCACAGTCTCTGAAGTGGGGAACTTGCCCACTAGTTCTGGAGGGGGTTCCATGTCCATTTGTCTTTGCTGGAGAATTCAAGGCCACAGTCACTGAAGTGGGGATCTTGCCGACCGGTGCTGGAGAGGGCTCCTTGTACAACAGTCCCTGGAGAGTGACCTACATGCCCTCTGCTGGAGGTGAGGGCTGCTGTGTCTCTGCTGGAGGTGAGGGCTGTTGTGCCTGTGCTGGAGGTGGAGGCTACTTGCCCTCTGCTGGGGGTGTGGGCTCCCTGCTCTTTGCTGTAGGTGAGGGCTGCTGTGTCTCTGCTGGAGGTGAGGGTTGCTGTGCCTGTGCTGGAGGTAGAGGCTCCTTGCCCTCTGCTGGTGGAGTGGGCCTCTTGCCTTTCATTGGTGGTTGAGTGGGCCTCTTGACTTTCATTGGTGGTTTAGTGGGCCTCTTGCCTTTCATTGGTGGTTGAGTGGGAACCTTCACCTTCATTGATGGTTGAGTGGGAACCTTTACTTTCATTGGTGGTTGAGTGGGAACCTTCACTGTCATCGGGGGTTGAGTGGGAACCTTCACTTTCATTGTTGGTGGAGTGGGAACTTTCACTTTCATTGGTGGTTGAGTGGGAACCATCACTCTTGTGACAGGCCCCCTTGGCCTTAGACATGTCACTTGTGTCCTTGCCTCCAGGACTAGGAGGTGCCTCCACTGTACCCATCTCATGTCCCTTGTTATTCACCACTCTAGATTCCTTTTCTGAGCAGAGGTGTGCTCTCAGTAGGAGTGGCAGCCGTCACACTCTGGGGCCCCTTTGTGCCAGCAGCCGATGATTTGATGGGAGCAGTGGCAGACTGTTTGGCTGAGGTGCTGGGCTGTATCATTGGGACCCTGCTCTTACAGGCAGTATGGGGGTAGAGGGGGAAGGAAGAGGTCAAGACGTGAAAGGAAAAGCCAGAGCCTGAAACGATCTGGCATTCACAATGTTTGACTGCCCTACAGAGATGGATCTCAGGAGGTCAATAGCCTTCACTCTGAGGGCAGCAGGGCTCACTGGGGCAGTGCCTGAGGTGCCTGGGGCGAAGGAGATGCCTACCCTCCTGGGTGAGTGGGCAGGGGCAACTCAGTGGGGGACTATTGGGAGGGTGGTGCTGATACAGGGGGTGACGGCTGTACCTGTAGCTGGGATGGTTCCAGGGGAATCTGCCACCACCAGGCAGCTTTCATCGGAGGAGGAATCAGAGTCAGTTTTGTCACCTCTTGTCATGGTGCTCCCCTCGCCCTCTGTCCCACTGGTCCCCTCAGAGTCGGTGGACTCTTCCACCTGGGTCCTGTGGGATGCAGCTCCCTCAGTCTCTGGTGCCCCTGCTCCACCGCCAGATGATGAAAATGCACACATGGGCAGGATGACAGAAGAGAATGGGGGGAGGGAGAGAAAGGGAGCACTGGGTCAATTACAGCAACAACACCACAGTTGGCATACACAGTAAACATCACACACAGGGCTCAGGATTGAGCACTATACATCACACTGGCATTACATTAGATAAGTGCCACAGCAAGATGAGACACAACCACTGCCAGCTCCACCCCTCCTGGGACCCACTAAGCCCTGTCTGACATGGAATGCTACCTATCTAGTTTACCAGATTTGGCTTTACATCCATTTACCTTGAGCTGGATCACTCAGCAATGGCTGAGCTGGCATTAAGGGGTACCCACTAACTGAAACCCACCACCAGGATCCCATGCCACCCAAAAATAATTGTTGTCACGCTCACTGTACTCACCCCCTTGTGGCTGCTGCACTGCCCCCAAGCGCCAATCCAGCTCTGGGTAGGCCACCACCAGTATGCGGGCCATCACGGGGGTCAGGTTCAGACAGGCACCCTGCCCTAGTTGGGAGGCCATTCTGAGCTGGGCCTCTGTGGTCTTCCCACCTTTTCTTAGAGTGGGTGCTCCACCTGCTATAGACCCCCAGGGTCCACACGTCCTTGGCACACTACAATCCCTTCTTCTGATGTGTGCTGACCTGCAGAGGTAATGCAGACAGGAGGACACCATTAACCATGCAATCCAGCCTGTCACACATATGGCCCACGAATATAATTTCCATCTCCATTGGCACACACATCACCTGGAGCACTGCATGCACACTACCACCAGGAATACCTCCCACCCAAATTACACACTGCTAGCACACATATCTCCATGCAACCTTGTCACATGCATCATGCCCATGGTGTACTCACCTGTTGGTCTGGAGGCCCATAAAGCTGTCCATACAGGGGTAGGACACCATCCACAAGGCACTCGAACTCCTCTGAAGTGAAGGCAGGGGCCCATCCCTTGTCACATAGGCCATGGCAGGATCCAGACACAGGTCACAGTAGCACGCGCAGTGGAAGTGTTGTCCTGTGGAAAGTCAAGAATCAAGTGAGGTTTTAGACAGAAAATGGTGGTCACGTCTGTGGTGGTGTACACCGTCACCGCTGCCATTGATCCCCATTGGACACTGTACTCCATGAACCCCCAATTTAGCCAATAAGGAATAGCACAGCAGTGCAAGACCACCTTCCGCCATGACGCCCAACACCGCCGGAGTTACATCACTTCCACCTGTCCATACTTACAGGACAGGCGGTCACCATTTTAAGGTGGTGGACAACATTAAGAAATAGGAAACTGTGTCATTGCTATAAATTGCACATACATTGCCATTCACATTGTCTGATTACATACATGCTCTATGTACACTGAGGTGGTGGTTCCATTGTTCACACTGTGACATCCTACTCACTCTTATGTCCCTTAGATACCTACCACTGCAGAGTAAGAGGATGAGGCGACAAGACCTGGCGTACAGACCTCTTGTGGACTTGGGTACACTGGAGGGCAGGCATATAATACTGACCTATAGTCTGGACAGGGCCACAGTCACAGAGCAGTGTACTCAATTGGAGCCTGATCTGATGTCATCTATCCGTCATCCCACTGGGATCCCCACTCTTGTGCAAGTTCTATCAGTGCTCCATTTCCTGGCAACTGGATCTTTCCAAGTGACAGTGATCTTGGCAGCAAGAATGTCACAGCCAATGTTCTCAATAGTGCTGGCAAGGGTTTTGTCTTCCTTGTTCAAACACATTTGAAGCTACGTCGCTTTCCACCAAGTGGAAGATTTGGACACTGTGAAAGATGGATTCTATGCAATGGGACATATACCTAATATTATTGGGGTGATTGATGGAACACATATTGCATTTGTCCTCCCCGGTACAATAAACAGGTATTCAGGAATCGGAAGAGTTTCTACTCACTCAATGTGTAAATGGTGTGCCTGGCTGACCAGTACATCTCCCATGTCACTGCCAAGTATTCTGGGTTACTGCATGACTCCTTCGTGCTGAGGAATAGCAGCATCCCAAATGTGATGGCACAACTACACAGGCACAGGGTGTGGCTAATAGGTGAGCCAGAGTCCCCACCCACTGTATGTCGTGTATGCCTTCAGCAATGACCCCCCATACCATTGTGTAAGGCTAAGGTTTGTCCCTCAATACTTGCAGGTGACTCTGGCTACCCAAGCCTATTGTGGCTCCTGACCCCAGTGAAGACTGCATATCGGTATAATGATGCACATGTGCAAACCAGGCGATCATAGAATGTACCTTCAGACTCCTGAAGGCCAGGTACAGATGCCTCCATCTGACAGGTGGATCCCTTTGCTACTACCCTGAGAAGGTTTGCCAGATAGTTGTAGCATGCTGCGTGTTGCACAACCTGGCCCTCAGACAACATGTGCCTTATCTGCAGAAGGAGGAAATTGGAAATGCCCCTGTGGCAGACATGGACCCTGAGGACAGTGAGGATGAGGAGGCAGAGGATGATGATGTGGACAACAGAACATCAGTTATACGGCAGTACTTCCAATGACACACAGGTGAGACAGTGGAACTGACAATTCCTCTGGTTATTTATCCTTTCACTGTGGCTGTAGCGTAGCATGATGGCAGTCAATTCCTTTGCATCTCTGTGTACTGATGTGATGAGTACAGACAGCTACAGGTCATTATTGGTATGCTATTACCGAGTTCAGGTCATTTGCACAAGATGTAACTGTTACCTTAATTGGACATTTTCTTTACATCAAGCACTATCACTCACATTGTGTTCAAGGGTGTTTATTGTAGTGAAATTTATAGATAGAATAGTGCAATGGAATGGGGTGATGGTAGTGGTAAGTACAGGGTATTGGTCCAGTCTGTTTGTTGCACAGGGCCATTGACCAAAGGGCAATAGGAAGTGGAGAAAAGGCAGTTCAAAGTGGACAAGGCGACAGAATGGGACACAAGGTGGACATTCAAGAGGGTCTCATTTCCTGGTGGTGGTCTTGGCAAGTGTCTCTAGCATCTGTCTGGGATGCAGGGAATGTTTGTGGGGTGGTTCACCTTCTGCAGGGGGAGGTGTGCTGGTGGCCTGTGGGTCCTGTGGCAGGGCCTCCTGTCCACTAGCTACAGCAGATATGGTGGGCTGTTCAGTTGACTGGCTAGTGGAAGGGGCCTGCTGGTTTGCTATATATTCTCTCATTATGTTGGCCATGTCAGCCAGCACCCCTGCTATGGAGACCATGATGGTGTTGATGGCCAGCAAATCTTTCCTGATCTCCTGATGATGTACCTCCTGCAGCCACAGGTTCTCCTGCATGATGTCAAGAATCTGGCCCAACTTGTCCTGGGATTGTTGGTAAGCCCCAGGACATTAGTGAGTGCCTCCAGGACAGTCGGCTCCCCGAGCCTGTCCTCCCCCTGGTGCACAGCTGTCCTCCCAGTGTCCCTGTTCTCCTGTGCCTGAGTCCCCTGAACGGTGTGCCCACTGCACTGACCCCAGGACCCTGATTGTCTTGGTTGTGAGGTGTGGACTGGGGTCCCTGTACAGGTGGGCACACTGCTGATTAACATGTCCTGGGGACAGAGGTGTGGGGACATTGGGTGGATGCTGTGGTGTTGGCTACTTATGGTGGAGGCTCTGTGGTGGACTGGGAGTGGGCTGGAGTGGCCGACTGACCAGTGGTCCCTGATGGGCCAGGATGTTCATCCAGCTCCAGATGTCCAGAATTACTGTCATCACTGGGGGCATCTTCTGTTGGGGGAGTGGATAGCTGTGGCACCTCCTCGCCACCGGGATTCACTGGGGCACCTTTTGAGATGTAAGTGATGTATAATGCTTCATGTCTGTGACATGTTCTACATCCCTAGCTTCCCGTACATCGTTCCTGTTGCCCTGCCACCTTTGTTTGTGTATGGTGATGTATTGTGACATTATTAGTTTTCCATGCTGTGCATGCATAGGGGGTGGGTGTACATGCAGGGCTGGGAGGGCTGTACATGCAGTGGGTATGACATTGGGGTTAATCATAGGTGTAGGTGCACTGTGTGGGATGAGTGGACTGATGGGAGTCAGGGTGAAGGCATGAGATGGCATGCAGGTATGGGGGGTGATTGGTTGTAAATTTTGACTCACCGGTGTCCAGTCCTCCAGTTACCTAAGCGAGTCCCTCAGGATGCAGTTTTTCCAAGACTTACTCCTCCCATGCTGACAGCTGTGGGGGAGGAAGTGGGTTCCACTGCCAGTTCTCTGGATGGCGAGCTATTACCTTGCTGTCATGGAAAGTACCTTCCCCCGTAGGTTGTTCTACCTCTTCCTGATGTCGTCCCTTGTAATTAGATAATGTCCCATAGGGGTTCACTCGGTCCACAATTCTCCACCATAGCTCTGTCTTCCTTGCAATGGATATTTACTGTACCTGTGGTCCAAACAGCTGTGGCTCTACCCTGACTATTTCCTCCACCATGATCCACAACTCCTCATCTGTGAAACAGGAGTGCCTTTGTGGGGACATGGGTGTTGTGTGGTGTGTGTTGTGCAGTGCATGATTGAATAATATAGTGGGGTGTGGGCTGCGTGACAGATGGCTGGGTGTTAGTGGTGTGTGTAGATGTGTCTGTGATTTGTGTGTCTGTCTCATGGCTATTTTTCATGTTCGTTAAGGGTTGTGGGTAATGTGGGTGTGTGTTTTCTAGCACTGTTGGTGGGTAGGTGTGGTGTGTGTATTAGTGTCAGGTGTGTGTTTTTGTTATTGGCCAATGATGTGTTGTTTTGTATTTGGGTGGCCATTCTGATCGTGCAGGTGTATACGCCTATGGCTTACTGCCGTTGAATGTCTGCCATGATGATCCGTGGGTGATAATGTGGAGGGCGTTGTTTTGTTGGTGTGATGGTGTGGGTGTTTGTACAGACAGTTTAACACTTACCTTTGATCTGGCTGATTTGTGTTTGTAGCAGTATTCTGTTGGTTTAGTGTGTGTGTGTGTCATAATATGGAGAACAGATGTTTGCGTCTGCAAGGTATGTTGGAGGCCATCACCGCGGTGGTAAGCAGGATTTTCCACCAACGTCATAATGACCACCTATGTAACTAAAGCTGCCTCAATGCAGGGGCACAGCCTTGAAATCTACCAAAAAACTTCAACTCCTTTGGAACTGTGTGCATTTTTGAATGCCTGTATCAGCATGCTTTGGGCCCTTATAGATAGGCTTATAGACTTTGACAATGTTTGTTTTTAATATCCAAATTGATTTGATAAAAAATATTGTATTTTTTAATTTAATAATTCACATTGAGTAATTATATTTCCCCAGAGTAGGGATTTTTCCCTGATAGAGTTAAGTCTACCAAAAGACATGTAGGGTCTGACCAAATTAAATTAACTTATTCTTCCTTTCATTGTAGAAATTAGAATCATTAGGAAGAGGCAGCACTGCATCGAATGCTAACCTGAAGGGTAGAGCTATAAACATTACTAAGCTTACAAAGCTTTACTCCTTAAGCACACCTGAAGAGAGCCAAGAATTTTCCTCTGTAGGTACTTGCTGGGCTCAGCAATCCTGACCGCAAAACGTAAACCACTAATGTAACCTGCCCCATCTACCTCCTTCCATATGTGGCTTACCTATCCCTTCAGAACAGATAATTTCCTCACTTGTTACATCAAAATGGAGCATTTAAGCCTGATCTTCTGGGAACTCAGTTGTGTCCAATACAGGGCACCCACTCTGGAAGCAATGGAAAGGCAGATTACCTTTGGCAGGAGCGCAAAAATTCTGCATCCAGGTTGGCCAGCAAAAATCTCTAAACAGGAGGTGTATAATAGCAACAAAGAAAACCAATTTTATGGGCAAACACCTGATGTTAAGAATGTCTACTATTTCAAAGTAGTGCACTTACAGGGTCATCGGAAACAACAACAAATAGCATGATGGGAATACCTGGTGAACTAGTAGACATGAAAGAGACAATCTGTGTAATAGCCAGAAACCTGAAGACTCCACTTCCAATTGAATTTCTCTGGATTCTCTCAAGATTAATATTATTGTTGACTATAGCCTCAATATGAACACGTCTTAGCATATTGTGCACAATTGCAAACCAATACTGATAGAGCACAGCCATCCCACATTGCACCAAGCTTTAGAGCTCTCCTTGTAACACTTACATCTGTACAATGTGAATCCTCTTCTTGTCCGTCAGAGCATACCTGCTAGCCCACTGTGACCAGTTTCGATGTAGTCCATTACATTCAACCAGCAGCCCCATCTGGAATCTACCAGTGGTACTGTTCCCAAAGCTCTTGTGACTTAAGGAGGAAACTCTTGAAACCTCCACACCAGAAAACCAACATCTATGTCTACCTCCTCTTTATACGTCTACTATATGTTGATTAGGGCCTTTGGTAGAAGAATAGTTGCTAAACTAGTTTGAACATCTCAGTGAACATCTCAGTGACATGATACTCATCCCCAGGACTGAGGGCCCGAGAACCTTAAACAGAAAATCTGTAATTGAGGTTTCTCTTCTGAAAAGATTTCCACATTTTTTACATTGGCTGGATCGCCTTTAAGACAGCCGCCAATTCTTGAATCACTGGGCACACTCAACTTGATCTGTATATGTCCACATTGTTCTCTCCTGTGAGATGGACTGCAACAATTAAGTGGATTTCCACCAATCTCCAAAAAGTAAAGGATGACATTCATCAAAATGTTATCCTCACCCACTGTGGTGATTTATGTAGTCCATTGTGACTCCAGAAACTATTTGAAAGAGAGCTGCCCAGTGCTAGATCTCCCAAATAAAGTCCAGCACACCCCTAAATATCTGTTATTGTATAACAATTTACTGTATGTTTTTTCCACTTGATATAACTGCAATGAACCGTTTTCATCTCCAGCCTGCACCCTCTGGCAAACTGACCACTGTTTGTAACCACAGCTGAGGAGAAAATAAAGTGCATGGTATTTTGCATGTCTCTGGCACCACTCATCTCTTTAAAACAGTCTTGATTGTGTCCCTTTTTCCTTCTTAATTTGTGGTGTCAGTTATTTTGCGATGATCCAGCAAATAGCCTACAAGTTAAATGGCAAAATAATGGGCTGATAATAATCCTCTTTTATCTTGAATCTTAAAATCTGATGATCATGCTTGATGGATATTTATATGGATATACAGCAGTATTTGTCACATCAGTGGAATAATTTGATTCAGTGTCTCTATTTTGAAGTGCATAGTGACGACATAAATGTTTACTTGCTGGAGAGCCAGCACTAGTCGGTAAGTTCCATGTATGTTTGTGATCAATAAAATTATAGATTATGCATTTTGACCTCCTTCTTGAGGGTGAAATGGGCATATTTCAGCCTTCTACAGATGAGATAGAACTCCATCCCATCTCCTTCAGAGCAAGTATCTTGCCTGAACACTGTGTACAAGGGTGTAGGCCACTTGATTCCTACACATATTTGTGGCCTTCAAATTCAAATTGAGCTGAGAGGTAAAAAAAAGGGATAAAGCTGTGAAAAGTCTTCCAGTTCACACACAAAACTTGACATTTTATGTGGTCTTCTACGTGAATTTGCTTCTGAGGTAGAATCAGATATATAGTTGAACAGTAAAAAAAGTGTTGAAAAAATCAACAGCATGAATAAACTGAATTAATGAGGGGGCATTTTAAAAGAAACACATGTTTCACATTTTAGACAGATGGACATGTACTTGTAATTCAAAATATACCTTGAAATCAAATAAAATACTCAGGTGTAACAGGGATGCAAGCAAATCCAGTATCAGGACGCCAAATGAAACAATGGTATATGAAGCTCTTTACATTGCCCCAAAATGATTGCATTCAGCACACTACCCTCTCCGTCAGACCCAAAAGCTGATCACAGTGGTTGTACAACAGACCATAGTCCACGTTCTCAAATGCTCAGAGAGATCTTAGAGTGCAAGAGCTGCTGCATTTTTAATGCTGTAGTAATGCTCAGGGATGCCAAGCACTGCCACCATTGTGCGTCTATGTCAGAATCAAGTAACACCTAACCTGTAGATCCAAAAGTTGCAATAGGATTAACAAAGAATTTACATGTTTACTACATTGTCAACAGCACCAAACATAACGAAGACTGTGTTTGACGCTGGTGGTGAAGAAATTCCACAGGAAATAGGGATACCAAAGAAGGCACTCAAGAACATTGTCAGTTTGATGTCACATACTTCGCCTCACTAGATGGAGGGTCACTCAGATTTTCTGCAGTCTTTCACAAGTGACAGCTTTTTTATTCCAAACAGAGCACAAGAAAACTGTTACTATCTGCTCCTACATTAATTGCATGCCGTTTTTTTATTTGATTATTTGGTTTTCACACAAATGGTACCTGTAAGAATGTGGATTATTATTTAGGATGGGGGTTACTCGATTCAAAGAGACAGTAATTTGTCAAAGGAAACCCCAAATGCAATAAATAAACATGAACTCTGACCCCTTAACCTAGTGAAATATGGAGAGTATTTATGCAGAACCAAAACAGTATTGATGTGAAAACATCACACAATAAAATCCCCAAATTGTAGCAGGAAAATAGAGTACAGAGCAATAAACAAAAGGACACCGCAGTGAAAACAATTCTATAAGGGATATCAGCCATTAGAGTTTTCAGATTGTTGAATGAAAATAATGCTGAAAAGCACTAAGCTCCATTGATAGTCTATGGTTGCAGGATACTGGGCTGTATTGTACCAAAATGAGTCTTAAGGTCAAATACACAAAAGGGGATGACCCGCTCAACGATACCACTTTAAGACTTATTGGAAGTCAAAATCTCTCAGACAGGCAAAGCAGGGAAGCAGTCTGTATCTGGCAAGGTCTCAAAGTCAGATAGGTGTTGAGTTAGGGCCTGCTTAAGTCATTGGTTTTGCCAGGAAAAGTTCAGAAATGGAAAATTGCTAATTTTAGCCCCAGAGATGTTGTCACATCAGCCGGATATCACAAAAAAACGAACTGTGGCTGTGTATAACAAAGCTGCGCACATCCAAATTATTTGCTTGGAAATTGATTGTCCAATATTCATGTAGGGAGTCCAAATTAACAAAGTTTAGTTCCAGGAGTGCCACGATGGTTCCACACCTAGCCACAAGGTGTGTGTGCCGTGAAACAGATGGTCCACAGTCAATTATGAAAAGAAGAAAGAACCATGGCACATCCAAATCATAGTTGTGTGTTTTTATTCTTATTGCATGAATGCATATGTTGGTTCATAGCAGAAGTAAAACCATCACGATCATACGTCAGGTCAAAACATTTCTATATAGTTCAATGCAAAAACAGCCGACACGTGTTTCGTCGTTCACAACTTTTTCAAGGCTGTGAAACAATGTTGCAAATAGAATATGTATAAATACAGGAGCTGATAACTCCAAGAGTTCAAAATATGGTGTCCTTTACCCCAAAAAAGAGACAGTCCACCTATAGTGTGTTAAGCCAATTAACTGCCAGCTACATTCTCCCATGCATTATAGGCTAACCATACCAGTGTCCTAAATGTGTCAAAATAACCTTTTTATGATCATCTATACAAAAATGTGATCACCGTATGTGAAACAAACAGGTGTATATACAAGCAGAAATGCCACAGGTGTCAATACCACCAAAGAGGTGTAAGGTTAAAGTCAACATACAGAGAAAATTGGGAAAAAGATTAAGACCAATCCGCAAGGGACAAAAAGTAACCAGAGCAGGGCAGAATATATACCAAAGAGAACTAGAAGGGGAAAAAGGAAAAACACCAGAAGTAGACAGGGGCAAGACAGGAGTGGTCACCAGATCAACTGCACGGAACATGAAGAACTAGATCACGATGCTCATGACAACATTCCTGATCATAGCAACATCTGTGTAACCAACCTGTCTAATAACATTTTGGATGCAAACCAATTGAACCAAAATATATGAGTAGATGCATGGGAATGCCATGGAATGGCTTCCCAATTTAGAGTAATGAAAGGTAGGGATTTGGGCTACTTTTTGTTGCCCTTTATTTACTAAGCTACCTAAAGCCACACAAGGTGACTTGGTGTAGTTTAGGAAATCTTATTTAAGCCCTTGCTTCACCTTGCATGATGAAAGGGCAATGCAAGGGCTTAGTAAATTTGGCCCCTGATGTATTGTAGCAGTTGTTGATGCTCCACAGCTGGAGGTGCTGTTCAGACATTACCATTCAAACGTGCAGATAAAAAAAGGAGGCCCAAATCACAGTTTAAGTACAACTTTAAGGGCATGCCTGACCCCTGTTACTTTGATGCAGGGCATAGTTCAGTGGCCAAACAGGATTCATGCAATCCAAAAAAAGCTAATACTTCCTAGCTGTCATTAACCTGAAGCTTCAAAGGCAGTGCTGGATGAGGATGATTCAAAAATAATTTCAAGAAGCTGCATTTTGAAAATTCCAACTCTACCCTACATCCATTTTTTGCCGACTGGTATTGCTGACTTTTTAAATTCTACATACTGCAGCTCTGCTGTCCCATCAAAAGTGTACGTCCTGTGACCTTAAAAATGGTAAAATTGGCTGATTCTCAAATGGAACCTTTAACTTTTAAGCACCGCCATTGCTTATGGTGCAGAAAAATACACCATTGGCATCAGAAGTTAAATGTCATGAGTGGACTACAGCACATGTTGTGCCATCCACTAGGTGAACTAAGCAAAAATTGGTTCATTCCCACCTGTGTAGCCCACTGTCTGTGGCATTTAAACCTGCAGGCATACCTATGGAGACTTTTGACTGGACAGGATCACCTTTTTATATATTAAATGTCTGTATCACAGATGTCCATCAGCTTAATATTGGCAAGTAATGCATTTCAGCCTGTATTGTCAAGAGGCGAACAAAAAAAGTTACAAAAAAACAAAGCAAAAGGAGGGAAAAAGAAGTAAAAGCTCAAAGAACAAAAAAATCCACTGCAAATTTATTTTGAACCTTTAAAGCACCACTAGAGACCCCTATATCTACGGGATAACCAACAGTGTGTAACATAATATTAGTAGGCAAGACTGAGGCTTACCAAGATCATGATAGTCATCAACCACATAGCAATGGAAATCAGCTAAATCTGGCCTGGCCAACACCTTGCTAACACAAAACCTATTACTACAGCTTATTCGATATAAACAACCTAAGGAAATGATAGAGAATCAGCCCTTCCCAATTCCATCAGGTGCACCAATATAAAAGTAAAAACCTCACTATTTAAAAGCCAGAACTAACAAACAAGTACCCTAGACAGCATCTCAGAACACCGATGAGTCCCTGAGACTAAGCAAGGAATAAGCATCACTCTTTATAGAGTTCAATTTAAGCCACTGATAAATGGGTGACTACATGAAACCACAATTGCGTGGGCATCTGCGTCTACTATCACCACTGAATAGTTTGAACCATGTCCTGTATACAGTGACATAAGGGTACTCAATAATTTGGGGGGGGATGTTCCATTTCTCAGGCTTATGCCATCGGGTTACAGACTACTTTGTCAAACACTGCAGAGTAGTCATTGAAACAGGCAAAGACGGGCAGGGTGTTTTTATGACTGCTTGATGGGCTATATAAGCGAGGGTCATGATGTTGTTGATGGTTGATCCTCCCTCTTGGAATCCCATTTGGTAAAATGGCAGTAGGCCCTCATCACATACCCATTTGACTAGATCATGAAGTATGGTGCTGGCATAGGATTTCCCCTCAGTATCCAGCAGTGTGATTAGCCTGTACTTTTCAGGCCATGTTATCCCCCTTTTTGAAAATCAGCCAGAATAAAGAGCCCCTCCCTGAGTCTGGGGTATTTTTGTATAATTTTCACTCTGCATACAATGGAGCAAGGGCTGACACCCACATCTCAGGGGGCCTGATTCACAAAGGTAAACTTAGACTAAAAGTCTACACCTAAACCAAAAGTCTAACTGTAGTACGAGTAAGTTTAGACTTCTGGACTAAGTTTAGACTAAAAGTCTAATCAGCCAGAATAAAGAGCCCCTCCCTGAGTCTGGGGCATTTTTGTATAATTTTCACTCTGCATACAATGGAGCAAGGGCTGACACCCACATCTCAGGGGGCCTGATTCACAAAGGTAAACTTAGACTAAAAGTCTACACCTAAACCAAAAGTCTAACTGTAGTACGAGTAAGTTTAGACTTCTGGACTAAGTTTAGACTAAAAGTCTAATCCTAGACCAAAAGTCTAACTATACTATTGTTGCGCCGCGGACCGCAGTGGCCCGAGCAGGCTCAGCACACAGTCGGGGACACGGTTCGTTTTCCTGGCCGCAGGGCTTGCCGCTGACCCTTTTTTCTGTCTCCTCTAGCACAGGCCCCAGATTGGGCATCAGGAGGGCCTTGGCATGTTCAGGGAACAGCGTGCACCTGGTGATTACCTGTTCCTTTTCTCTGCCTTCATTTCTCTTCTTTCTTCTTTTCTTCTTTCCTTCATTTTTCCAAATAGGGGCCATATTCTTCTTTTTCCCAGCATGCCTTTCTTCTACCTCTTTCCCTGCATGCATTAAGTTCCTTTTCTAAAACGGCATCTTCATCTATTTTCTCCTATAGTCCTTTCCCAATCCAACGTGGCGTATTTTACCTTTCCAGTATGTCACTTCCTCTTTAGGGATATTTAAAGAGTGGGATTCTTGTTCTCCTTGCGCTGCAATACTTCCTTTAGTGGTGATCACGCTCCGGTTGTTTTTTCCTCCAGCCTTTTTTCCTTGCACGTTCCAGTTTCTTCCAGTTATTGTTTTTTATTGGAAGTCTTACCTTTTTCATGAGCTTATTCTCTGTTCCAGAGAGTTCCAGTCATAGAGGTTTTTTCCCTTTGGGTTTTTCCTCTGGGACTCCTTCTGGAGGGCAAGGACTGCCATTTGATATCCCATTGTCAGCAGCACCATGGCTACCAGAAAGGGCCGCCCTTACCTTGGTCAGAGAAGGACCTACAAAGATGTAGACCATCCTGCAGTTCCAGTTGGCCCAAGCCGTAAATGGCGAGTAAACCGTGACAACTATGAGTAAAGTTAGACTATTGGTCTAAGTTTAGACTTTTGGTCTATGTTTAGACCAAAAGTCTAAACTTGGACCAAAATTCTAACTTTACTATGAATAAAGTTAAACTTTAAGTCTAAACTTAGAATTTTGGTCTAAACTTAGACTTTTGGTCTAGGTTTACCTTTGTGAATCGGGCAAAGGGTCTTCTCAGAGTAAGGATCCAGGCAGGCCTTTTGGGCCCGGGCCCCACCCTTTTGAATATTCATCAGGATCCTAATTACCATCTGGTCATCCGGTGTTGGATATTCCACCTTCATGTATGGTGTCCCTTCACCCGTGTCCTTTACATTTTGTTGGGACGATGTGTTTTTTGGTCCGGCAGATGGTCTGGGGTCTCAGTGTAAAGGGTCATGGCATGAGCTACCCATTTTTCTACTGGTACTGTGGTACCCCTTTTGCTCTTTCCATGGCATAACGTGTTAACATATTGCCTATTGTCTGCTATTAGATCATAGACTGATCCACTTGGCCTCATGGATTTTTCTTTTGTTGTGCTTCTTTGCTGCCGTTGCTAGCTCCAGCCTCCAAGTGGTTGTTCTTAAGCCTTTGTTTGCCCTCAGTCCTGCCCTTAGTTCCTAGGTGCTTTTTTGGATCTCCCCCACAAATATCAATGTGTTGTCCATTGCCATTTTGGATTTGTGTTGGCTATTCCCTTGCAGGGGGCAGGATAGTTGGGAAACAAGAGGGGGCCAGACTTTGATCCCATCTGAATTTTATAACATGGTATGCCAATCCTCCTATTGGTTTTTCCATCCCTCTATCTTAGTTATGGATAAGGGTGATCATGTTATTGTGTTTTCCCAATGCAAGTAGACATTTACAGTTCCCTCCTGATAAGGTCAACTGCACCATCTGGTTGACCTGGTCAATCTCTGCTTGTTGGTCAACTTTGAAATCCTAGGCAGTTTCATTCAAACCCTGGCTCAGGAATACATAGTCAATTGTGGTTTGATTGTTAAAACTATAAAAGTAGCTATTCAATGGTTTGATCTTTTTTGTTGTTGTCTGTACCGACTCCAACTTGTATGTCTGTAGAAAGGCGCTGAATTTCCTGGTTAGTTCACTGGGGCCCCTAATACTTGTACTGTCCTCTCCCAGGTTATGCAGGTTGATGTCCCTGAACATAGGCCCTCATTACAACCCGGGCAGTCTGTGTTAATCCGGCGGTAATACTGCCAATAGGCCGGCGGTAAAAGAAATGGGATCACAACCACGGCGGAAACTGCCAACACATACAGCCACTTTAACATTCTAACCGCCACAGCAGTAGCAAAAAACACCGCAGCAGTAACTGCCAACAGTCAAGCGGAAGACAATGTACCGCCCACCCCATTACAACATGCCCATCCACCAGCTTTTCGGAGCGGTACTAACGCCATCAAAAGCACAGCGGAAACAGTACTTGGAAGGGAAACCACTCACCTCTCGACACTCAAGGAAGAACCAGGACGCCATGGAAGCAGAGCTGCAAGTCCTGCCCATGCTGGTGTATCTTCTCATATATCAGGAGTATCTACGGCAGTGACGACGACCACAGTGAGTACAGCACCTAGTAGACGGGGTGAAGAAAAAGAGAGTGACACACACACGCAACACGCAACATCCCCACCCTCACCCTCACCCCCAACACCATACACACAAACACATGCAACAACATTACATTTACACCCCGTAATCCTCTGGAATAACGCAAGGACAAAAGGAATGAAGTCAAATTAGTGTAATATTAGAATTTAGGAGAAATACGTTCATAAATAAATAAACAGTATGTACAATATATACAATATGTACAAAATGAGGGACAATGTCCAGACAAAAATAGTCTTTGGCCCACTGGACCATAACACATAGGTCAAGCCCACACTTGACTCCTGCCTCAAAATGGAGACAACACTGCAGGGGCATCAGGTCAAAAACACACAGGCACCTCAGGGGGACGGGGAAGTGGGGACACCTCAGCTGGAAGATGGTACTACGCCACTGCTCCTAGAGGGGGCTCCATTCCCACAGCGATGCCCTGGGGAGTGCAAAGCCACAGTCTCTTAAGTCTCTCCAGTGGATGGGCTTCCCACTGCCTGGTCCTGGGGAGTGCAAAGCCACAGTCTCTCAAGTGGGTGGGTTGCCCACTGCCTGGTCCTGGGGAGTGCAAAGCCAGTCTCTCAAGTGGGTGGGTTGCCCACTGCTTGGTCCTGGGGAGTGCAAGGCCACAGTCTCTCAAGTGAATGGTTTCTTCCACTGGTTCTGGAGGGGGCCTTGTGCCCAGTGTGCTTCATCCTGCCAAAGATAGGGTGAGTGGATGGCTTTCTCCACTGGTTATGGAGGGGGCTTTGTGCCCAGTGTGCTTCATCCTGTCAAGGATAGGGTAAGTGGATGGCCTCCTCCACTGGTTCTGGAGGGGGCTTTGTGCCCAGTGTGCTTCATCCTGCCAAGGATAGGGTGAGTAGATGACTTTCTCCACTGGTTCTGGAGGGGGCTTTGTGCCCAGTGATGCAGCAATTGGGGGGTGCCAGGTCACAGTACCTCACCTGGGTGTCAGAGCCACGAGATTTGCAGTGGTCAGGATGCATGATAGTCCATGGAGGCAGGGCTACAGTCCATCCGCGGGTGGCTACGGCTGCACAGTGGTGGTAGTGTTGGTGGTGCTGCCAGTGGTGGGGGGGCTCCAGCCCTTCTTCTGCAGCCTCGGACGGCTGCCAACTAGGGTTGCTGCTGCTGCTAGTGGTGCTACTGTCATAATCCAAAATGAGGGAACCCTGTAACCCTAACCTGACCTGGGTACTATAATAGCCAAAAAACACAACTGGTCAACAGGTAGGGACAAATTCAATCATTATTTTAAGCAACCAGTACTCACTCCTGATTTCATGGGTCAATTCCTTTCCCTTATTTATTTAAATCATTTTAAAAGGTCAGCTGTAGCTCATCATTGAACGATCTATAACATAGCTATATACAAAACACAAATGTTTACATAACATCACAAACATTTATGACAGAAAAACAAATCACAATATTTGCTGTATAACAAAAGAGGGTTATGCCCAATATCATTTCTTTACATTGTGGTTACTGTTACAAGATTATGAATGTGATCCACTAAAATGCGATGATAGAGGGATTTAGCTGCACCCAGCTGTCAAATACCTATATATTTTTTCAAAGGTATTATGTAGTGCATGTAAAATTCCATATTTGAGTTAATTAACTTCAAAACCCTCAATCTCGCTAGAGATCTGTCGACGCATTTCGGCCTCTTCAGTCAGGGCCTCATCAGGACTGTCTGGGGGCAATGGCGCCTCTTTATTCTGATAGGCTTGGCACTACTTGCAGATTGCCGCATCTACTCACAGGTTTGTATTTTATAAATTCAAGCATCTATGAAGGTTCACTGTCAAAGCCTGGGGTGAATCCTTTTGCTGGCTGGACCGATATCGTTGTATTGCCATGCCGCGTACAGGCAATTCAGAGTTTTACGAAATTTCAGACGGCAAACTGTCTACTGTCGCGGTGCAGATGGCGGTGCTTACAGCGGTTCTTGCGGCGGTGCAGGTGGCGGTGATGGCCGCAGTGGCGGTACCGGTGCTGCCAGTGGAGGGGGAAGGAGACAGCCCGTCTCCTGCAGCCTCAGACAGCTGCCCACTGGGGCTGTTGACGGTAGTAGTGCTTGCGGTGGTGCTGGTGGCAGTGCTTGCTGCAGTGCTTGCGGTGGTGCAGGTGTCCGTGCTGGCGGTTGTGCTGATAGCCAGGCCTTCACCTGCAGGCTCGGACAGCTGAAGTGCCTTGGCTGGTGTTTTGTGCCCCTTCCTGCCCTCGGCAGATGGTGCTGTCACCGTGGATCTGACAGCTGGAGTCTTTGAGGTGGCCTTGCTGGGTGGTTGTGGCTCCTTCCCCTTACTGGATGCTGTCCCCTTCTTCACCTTGCCAGGTGACGGAATGTTCTCTGACTTGGCAGGGGTTGGTGGCACACTGGCTGGCCTGACGGGTGCCCCCTTTGAGCCTCTGACAGCTGCAGGAACCACAGCGGACGTGGGCTTGGTGGCTAAGGTGCTGGGCTGGGTTTTGGCCACCCTGGCCCAAGGGGAAGGACGGGGTGGGGTAGGGAACAGGTCAATGTTGGCTAGGAAAAGCTTCTTAGGGATGTTGGGGTGGGAAGAGGGTGAAGGTTTGGGAGTGGAGGAAGAGGGAGTAGTTGTAGGAGGTGTCTGTCTGCTGTGTTTGGGTGCAGGTGCATGGGCTGGATCCTGTTGTGAGGTGGATAGCTGTTGGGTGGGTGTGTGCTTGCGTTTGTGTACTTTGGGAGGAGGGATCACAGACACAGTGGTAGAGGACACAGGGGACGTGTGCATGGATGTGGGGGTGGTAACTGCCAGTGAGGGGTGTGAAGTGATGGGCGTGCTAGTGATGGAGGTAGTGGATGAGGATGTAGTGCATGCAGGTGTGACTGGAGACACTACTGGGAGGGAGGTTAACAAGGAGGAGGAGGGGGACACAGTGGAGGCAGTAGATGTTGGTGTGTCTGCATGGGGATGGTGCCTATGTGAGTGCCTGTGAGATGAATTGTGGTGCTTGTGTTTTTCTGAGCCACTTTTGTTTGTTGATTTGGATGAATGCTATTCTGAAGGTTTGCTTGGGATAGGCTGGGGTTGAGGGGATTGGGACTGGGTAGAGGAAGTTGGAGGGGGAGGCTACAGACAGGGACAATGGCTGCCATCAGTGCGGAGGCCAGAGCCTGAAATGCTCTCTGTTGGGCCACCATGCCAGAGTGAATGCCCTCCAGGTATGCATTTGCTTGTTGCAAATGTCTCTCGACACCCTGGATAGCATTCAGAGTGGTTGACTGCCCAACAGTGAGGTATCTCAGGAGGTCAATAGACTCCTCACTGAGGGCAGCAGGGCTGACTGGGGCAGGGCATGAGGTGCCTGAGGCGAAGGAGATACCCACCCTCCTGGTCGAGCAGGCACGGGAAAGATGCTGAGAGTCTGCTGGGAGGGTGGTGGTCGTAGGGGGTGAGGCAGCTGTACCTGTTGTTGGGGTAGGCACAGAGGTGTCCACCACTGCGAGGGAGCTTCCATCGGAGGAGGAGTCCTGTCTCCCTAGTGGTGCTCCCCTCGCCCTCTCGTCCCACTGCTACCCTCACCCTCGGTGGATTCGGCCTCCAGGCCCATGTGGGATGCAGCTCCGGTCACCGGTGCCTTTGCTCCTCCTCCAGATGATGCTAATGCACACAAGGACAGGGTGACAAAACAAAAAGGGTGGAAGACAGAGGATACACTTGGTCAATGCCAGCAACACCACTACCGTAGGTATACACAACACACAGGGAGCTGCCCTATGCACTAGGCCATGCACTACCAGTTACAATGCTAGTCACCAGCCCATGGGGGACATGGCATAACGCCATCAGCTGCACACCTGAAACCCATAGGACCCTGTCCAGTAGTACATGCCCACTAACACCATTGGGTTTGAAGTGCTTCAGAGCCTGCCCAACAAGGGACCTACCCTGCCATGTTCACCCTGGCCTAGGGGCACCCACAGTCCACATCCCCCACCCAGGTAAAACCTTAACGCGCGCCAAATCATGAATCTGAATTTTGTACTCACCCCCTTGTGGCTGCTGTTATGCCCTCAAGCGCCCATCCAACTCCGGATAAGCTACCGCCAGGATGCGGAACATCAGGGGGGTCAAAGTGCGACGGGCATCCCTTCCTCATCGGGAGGCCAGTCCTAGCTGGGCCTCTGCCGTCTTCCTTGCCCAGCAGGGCAGGTCCTTCCACCGCTTGCAGCAGTGGGTGCTCTGCCTGTCAAAGACCCCAGGGTTTGCACCTCCTTAGCGATGGCACGCCAAATACCCTTTTTCTGATGGGTGCTGACCTGCAGGAAAAAGACAGCAGAAAAGGGATTAGTTATACTGTCCGGACTGTCACACTCATGGCCTACCATATCCCTCCCATCCACTAATGCACATACATTGACCACCATACATGCAGCACTCTGCCTAGGACACCTCAGCACCCCTACATGTGGCTTACACACAGCACTCCATACATTCATGTCCCACGCATCATGCTACATTGTACTCACCTGTTTGTCTGGAGGACCAGAGAGTGAAGTGTACTGGGGTAGGACCCCATCCACAAGTCTCTCCAGCTCCTCCGCAGTGAAGGCAGGGGCCCTTTCCCCAGACACATAAGCCATTGTCGCTTCCAGACACAGGTCACAGCAACACTTGCAGTGTAGGTCCTCTCCTATTGAAGGTCAGGTAGCAAGTGAGTGAATAGATAGAAAATGGTGGTCACGTCCGCGAAGGTGCGTACCGTCACCACCGGCATACATTGCCATTGGCTCCTCGAACCCATAGGGCCCAATGATAATCAATAAGAAATTGCGCGGCGGTGGTCAACCACCAACCGCAACGGCGCACAACGCCAGCAGACCTACCCCATTTCCACAGGTCATGCAGCAGCCATTTCAGGGAGGCACAGGCGATGGCACCTAACTGCATCTCAGCAGACATTGGCACATCAACTGACTCTCGGATTCACATACTGGTTCTGTAAATGAAGAGATGCATCATTATTGTATTAGATGTGTGAATATGACCCTCTGCTCACCATTTTCCTCCCAGACTTCGACCGCTGAGGATGAACATGAGATGGAGACATCCTCCAGTGTACAGACCCCTGGTGGACTTTGCGATCAATCAATCAATCATTGAATTTATAAAGCACGCTACGTACCTGTGAGGGTTTCAAGGCGCGGGGGGAGCTGGTGTTACTGGTCGAAGAGCCAGGTCTTGAGGAGTCTTCTGAAGGTGAGTAGGTCTTGAGTCTGTCGCAGGTTGGTGGGGAGGGTGTTCCAGGTTTTGGCGGCGAGGTATGAGAAGGATCTGCCGCTGGAGGTCTTTCTTCGGATGCGGGGGACGACGGTGAGGGCGAGGTTAGTGGAGCGGAGCTGACTGGTGGGGGTGTAGCAGCTGAGTCTGTTGTTTAGGTAGGGTGGTCCGGTGTCATGGAGCGCTTTGTGAGCGTGGGTAAGAAGCTTGAAAGTGATCCTTTTGTCCACGGGGAGCCAGTGAAGGTTTCTCAGGTGGTGGGAGATGTGGCTGTGGCGGGGTACGTTGAGGATCAGCCGGGCGGAGGGGTTTTGGATACGTTGGAGGCGTAGTAGGTCTTTTGCTGGTATGCCTGTATAGAGTGCGTTGCCGTAGTCCAGCCTGCTGCTGACAAGGGCCTGTGTCACTGTTCTTCTTGTTTCTGTCGGGATCCACTTGTAGATTCTGCAGAGCATGCGGAGTGTGTTGTAGCATGAGGAGAAAACTGCGTTGACCTGTTCAGACAAGGTGAAAGAGGAGTTGAGGATGAATCCCAGGTTGCGAGCGTGGTGGGACGGTGTCAGCGGGGTTCCTAGTGCAGTGGGCCACCAGGAGTCACCCCAGGTGGAGGGGGTGGGTCTGAGGATGAGGACCTCCGTCTTGTCTGAGTTCAGTTTCAGACAGCTGTTTCTCATTCATTCGGCGATGGATTTCATTTCCTCGTGGAGGTTGGTTTTGGCGGTGTGGGGGTCCTTGGTGAGTGAGAGGATGAGCTGGGTGTCGCCGGCGTAGGTGAGAATATTGAGGTTGTGTTGTCAGGCCACTTGAGTGAGGGGTGCCATGTAGATGTTGAACAGCGTCGGGCTGAGGGATGAGCCTTGGGGGACGCCGTAGATGATGTTGGTGGCTCCGGAGCAGAAGGGGGGGAGGCGGACTCTCTGGGTTCTGCCGGAGAGGAATGAGACGATCTAGTCGAGGGCTTTACCTTGAATTCCGGTTTCGTGGAGGCGTGATTTCAGGATGCGGTGGCAGATTGTGTCGAAGGCGGCAGAAAGGTCCAGGAGGAAGAGGGCTGATGTTTCGCTATTGTCCATTTGGAGTCTGATGTCATCTGTGGCGGCGAGGAGGGCGGTTTCGGTGCTGTGGTTTCGTCTGAAGCCGGACTTGGAGGGGTCTAGGATGCCGTTGTCTTCGACGTGGCTGGTTAGTTGTGTGTTGTTGATTTTTTCAATCACCTTTGCTGGGAAATAGAGCAGGGAGATGGGTCGGAAGTTCTTGAGGTCATTGGGGTCTGCTTTGGGCTTCTTGAGGAGGGCGCGGATTTCGGCGTGTTTCCATTTTTCAGGGAATGTCGCTGTTTCGAAGGAGATGTTGATGACCTTCCGTAGTTGGGGGACGATGGTGGAGTCCGCTTTGTTGTATACGTTGTGAGGGCAGGGGTCTGACGGAGATCCTGAGTGGATGGAGTTCATGATCTTGCGTGTCTCTGTGTCGTTCACGTTGGTCCAGGAGGTCAGGTGGTTTGCACAGGTAGAGTGTTCGGGGGTGGGGTCTGGCGTGGGAGTGGCGTCAAAGCTGTCGTGGATGTCGGTGATCTTCCGGTGGAAGAAGGTGGTCAGTGCGTTGCAGAGTTCTTGGGATGGATGGATGTCGTTGATGTTGGCGCTGGGGTTGGAGAGTTCTTTCACGATGTTGAAGAGCTCTTTGCTGTTGTGTGCGTTGTTGTCCAGGCGGTCTTTGAAGTGGGATCGTTTGGCTTGTCTGATGAGTTGGTGGTGCTTGCGGGTGGCGTCCTTGTGGGATGAGAGGCTGTCAGGTGTGCATTTGAGGAGCAATTCCTTTTTTAGCTTCCGACAGTGGCGTTTGGAATTTAGGAGCTCGTCGGTGAACCAGGTGGCTTTTCTTCTGGCTTGGTTGTCGGTGGATTTTTGGAGTGGCGCGAGGGTGTTGGCGCAGACGTTGATCCACAGGGTGAGGTTGTTGGCGGCGGTGTCTGGGTCGGTGGGATCTGGGGGTGGGTTCTGGGCGAGGGCGTTGGTAAGCTGGTCTTCCGTAACTTTGCTCCAGTATCGGCAGGGTGGTTGTTGGGTGCGGTGGTGCTTGGTAGGTTTCTTGTAGGTGAAGTGGATGCAGTGGTGGTCGGTCCAGTGGAGTACGGTGGTATGGTTGAAGGTGACGTGGACGCTTGAGGAGAAGATGGGATCAAGCGTGTGGCCGGCGATGTGGGTTGGTGTTTTGACGAGTTGTCTGAGGCCGTGGTTGGTGAGGTTGTCGATCAGGGTAGTGGAGTTGGTGTTGTTCTCCAGGTGAAAATTTAGGTCCCCGAGGAGGATGTAATCCATTGAGGTGAGTGCGTGGGTGCTGGTGAGGTCGGCGAGAGATTCGCTGAATGGTGCTCGTGGTCCGGGGGGGTCTGTAGATGAGCGTTCCTCTGAGAGTGGTGTTGGGGTTGGTGTGGATGCGGAAGTGTAGGTGTTCGGCGGTCTGGAGGGAGTCGTCGGTGTGGGTGTTGACATTGAGGGAGGATTTGTGGGCGATGGCTATGCCTCCTCCGATTCTGTTTTTGCGGTCCCTACGGATGATCTTGTAGCCGTCCGGGATGGCTATTGCGATGTCGGGTGCCGAGGAGTCGTTCCACCAGGTTTCGGTAAGGAAGGCTACGTCTGGGGCGGTGGAGTCGAGCAGGTCCCAGAGCTCAATGGTGTGCTTGTGTGTGGAGCGGGTGTTGAGGAGTATGCAGTGGAGGTGGTTAGTTTCAGTCTTTGTTGGTTTCGTTGTTCTGTCGCAGGTGAATCTGCAGGTGCGGCATGCGAAGGGTCCATGGGTGTTTCTTGGTGAGCACCGGGAGCATGCTGTGATGCGGCCGGGGTTGAGGGCGTTGAATTGGTCAGCCATGTAGCGACGTCTGGAGGTGCAGGGGTCTTGTGGACCGGGGGGGGTGGCGCTCGGCGCGGTCCAGGCGCGGACGGTTGCAGACAGGCTTGCCTTTGGCGCGCCAGCGGCGCGGCCGTGCCGCGGCTGCCATAAGAGGAGAGGAGGGTGGGGGCGGGAGTGGCAGCTGGGAGGCGAGAGGGCCTGACAAATGCTCACCGTTTTCCTCCCAGGCTTCGACCGCTGAGGATGAACATGAGATGGAGACATCCTCCAGTGTACAGACCCCTGGTGGACTTTGCGATAATGGACGACAGACACATTATCCTAACCCACAGACGTGATCGGACCACAATCCAAGAACTGTGTGCCCAATTGGAGCCAGACCTGATATCAGCCTTCCGCCAGCCCACAGGTATCCCCCCTCTAGTGGAGGTCCTGTCAGTGCTCCATTTCCTGGCAAGTGGTTCCTTCCAAACAACAGTGGCCATGGCATCCGGGATGTCTCATTCAATGTTCTCAAACGTGTTGACCAGAGTGTTGTCTGCCCTGCTGAAACACATGCACAGCTACATCGTATTCCTCCAGGTGGAGGATTTGGCCACAGTGAAAGCTGACTTTTATGCCCTGGGACATATCCCCAACATCATTGGTGCTATTGATGGTACACATGTAGCATTTGTCCCCCCCGGAGAAACGAACAGGTGTTCAGGAATAGATAAAGCTATCACTCTATGAATGTGCAGATGGTGTGTTTGGCTGACCAGTACATCTCCCATGTGTGCCAAGTATCCTGGCTCTGTGCATGATGCCTTTATCTTGAGGAATAGCAGCATCCCATATGTGATGGTTCAACTCCAGAGGCATTGGGTGTGGCTAATAGGTGAGCCCAATGTCCCCATCCAGTATATGTTGGTGATGGGTATGGGGTTGTCCCTTAAGGGTTAGTGTGTGTCTAACAGTTGTCCCTCGATGTTTGCAGGTGACTCTGGTTATCCCAACCTCTCATGGCTACTGACCCCAGTGACGAATGCCAGCACAAGGGCAGAGGAACATTACAGTGAGGCACATGGGCGAACAAGGAGGATTACTGAGAAAGCTTTCGGCCTCCTGAAGGCCAGGTTCCGGCGCCTCCATCTGACAGGTGTGCCAGATCATCGTTGCATATTGCACAACCTGGCCTTGAGATGCCAGGTGCCTTTTCTGCAGGAGGATGAGCCTGGAGATGGTCTTGTGGCAGCGGTGGAGCCTGTGGACAGTGAGGAAGAGGAGGCATATGAAGAAGATGTGGACCACAGAAGTGATATCATACAGCAGTACATCCAGTGACACACAGGTAAGACAATGTATCTTCACTTTACTTTTCAGTTTTCTGTTGGACATTGTACATGGCAGCATGATTTCCCTATGTCTGTGGCCACTTACTGTACCCTTTGGCATCTCTATTTTCAGATCTCTGTGCCCCACTCTGGCTCCTGGTATGTTTACTGCTGCCACTACAGGTCATACCAATGTATAAATTACTGTACATATGAATTACAATGTTTTCAGAATGTTGTACTAATACATATTTCAATCAATTGACAGACTGCAGATTTGTATTTGTTCCAAGGGTGTTTATTTAAGTGCTAATAAGTAGAGGGGGATGTGCAATGGGCTGGGGTGATGGTGGAGGAATGTCCAGTTAAAGTCCAGTCTCTTGGTATCACAGGTGCATTGTCCAATGGGGCATAGGAAGGAGAGTAATGGCAGTTCAAGGTGAACAGGGTGACAGAGAGCTGGACACAAGGGTGACAATCAGGTGAGTCTTATTTCCAGGCGGGGGTCTTGGCAATGTTCTCTGGCTTCTGCCTGGAACGCAGGGACTGTTTGCGGGGTGGTTCTCCTTATGCAGGAGGTGGGGCGCTGGTGGCCTGTTGTTTCAGTGGCGGGCCTCCTGTCCAATAGCGCCGGCGGAGGTGGAAGGCTGTTTATCAGTGTGGCTAGTGTCAGGGGCCCGTTGGTGTGCCACTGCCTCCCTCATGGTGTTGGCCATGTCAGCCAGCACCCCTGCAATGGTGACCAGGATGGTGTGGATGTGTTTGAGGTCCTCCCTGATCCGCAGGTACTGTCCCTCCTCCAGCCGCTGGGTCTCCTGAAACTTGGCCAGTATCTGGCCCATGGTCTCCTGTGAATGGTGGTATGCTCCCAGGATCCCTGCAAGTGCCTCGTGGGGAGAAGATTCCCTGGGCCTGTCCTCCCCCTGTCGCACAGCAGTCCTCCCAGCTTCCCTGTCGTCCTGTGCCTCTGTCCCCTGAACCGTTTGCCCACTGCTACTGACCCCAGGTCCCTGATTTTCTTGGGTTTGTGGGGTTGCCTGGGGTGCCTGTAGTGGTGGACACACTGCTGATTGACATGTCCTGGGGACAGTGGCATTGGCCCGCTGGGTGGGTGCTGTGCTCCTGTTTCCTGAGGGAGGAGGCTCTGTGGTGGAATGGGACTGTGGCAGGGTAACCGACTGTCCAGAGGTCCCTGATGGGCCATGTTAGTCATCGTGATCCAGGCAGGCAGAGATGCTGTCATCACTGTGGGCCTCTTCTGTGGGGGGACTGGATGTTGGCGGCACCTCCTCTCCGGTGACGTTGAGGGGGGTCCGGTGGAGATGCAAATGCAGTGTTATTGTATCTGCGTGTGCCATCTTGCGCATGGGTGTGTTTCCCTGTATGGTTGTGATTGCCCTGTCAGATTTGCCTTGTGTGCGTGGTGATTTTGTGGGCTAGGTGATTCTCTCTAATGGGCATGCTGTGGGTATTCATGCAGGTCTGTGATGGGTGTCCATGCACTGGTGTGGCAGGCAGGGCTTGGTATTGGAATGGGTGGGTTGTGATAGTGGGATATATTTGAGGTGGTGGAGTGATGGGGTGAGGGTAGGGGTAGGTGTTTGTGATGGTATGCAGGTAGGATGAAGGATGTGGATGTGTGATCGCCAAGTCTTGCTCCTCCCATGTTATTAGTTTGGGGGAGGAGGTGGGGTCCACCGCCAGTCCTCTGTACGGCTACCTGGTGTCTTGCAACCACAGAACGCACCTTCCCCAGTAGGTCGTTCAATCTCTTCCTGATGTCATCCCTTGTTCTGGGGTGCTGTCCCATGGCGTTGACCCTGTCCACGACTCTCCGCCATAGCTCCATCTTCCTTGTAATGGATATCTGCTGCACCTGTGATCTGAATAGCTGTGGATCTACCCGGATGATTTCCTCCACCATGAACCTTAGATCCTCCTCTGAAAACCTGGGGTGTCTTTGGGGTGCCATGGATGTGGTGTGAGTGATATGTCTGTGGATGTTTGGGGTGTTGTGTGGGGTGATGTGTTGGGGTGTGTGCTGTGAGGTGTGTGGATGGTGTATGGGTGATGGTGTTCTGTGGCTCAGATTGAGTGGGTGCTCCATGGCTTGTCTCTCTCTCTGTTTGCAATCTTTTTTTTCATTGAAAGGTTTGTGGGTAATGTGGGTGTATGTTTTTATAGTGGTCTGAGTGTGTGGGTGTGGCGTATGTATGTGTGTCAGGTGTGTGTAGTTTTGTTATCACTGACCTTTGGTCTGGCTGACTTGTGTGGGTGTCTGTATAGTGGCAGATTTCTCTGTGTGGGTCATAATACCCATAGTGGTATACTGCAGCGGTCATGGTATGTTGGCAGCTGTCAGCACGGCGGTAGGCGGCCTTTACCGCCAGGGTTGTAATGAGGGCCATGATCATTTCAGAGACCGTGTGATTGCTGATTAGTTTTTTACAGCTGGACAATCAGCTTTTCTCTTTTTTTTCCAGTGGTCTTCTGCCATGGGTCTTAAAGTAAACGCTAACAATTAATTTCAACTGTGTACGTCTATTGCCTCTGTACCCTTTATTGTTCCTGCTTCCATCTTTTTAACAGCTCATGATATACCATGTACCTTGGTAAAAGTGTAGGTATTGGTGACTATGGCCCTCATTATGACATTGGTGGTAAATCCCACTTACCACCGTGCTGATGGCTGCCAACTTACTGCCGCGGCTGCAGATATCCATTCGCCATATTATGACATACACACACCAATCCAACAGAATTCAGCCACATTCACAATCTGCCAGCCCAAAGATCAGTGATAAACTGGCGGGATCAAAACCCACCCTGTTACACCAACAGAACAACGCCCAACACATTATGACCCACGAATCACCACACCGGACATTCAACAGCGGTAAACCATTGGCGGTACATACCGCCGGGCTTGAAATCGAAAGCAACATACAAAATGACACCACATTGGACAATTCAAACAACACACACCTGACACCCTTACACACACCACAGCCACACACCCACAACACTATAAAACACACATCCCTTTACGACTACAAAGCATGCCACCAGAGAGACATCAAGACCACTGACACAACTAGAGCCACACACCACTAACATGTATACACCACTCACGTACTCCACATCACACACTCCAACACATTACCCAACATACCCTCACCAACACACCTCACATAACATCCATGGCACCACAAAGACACTCCTGTTTCACAGAGGAGGAGTTAAGGGTCATGGTGGGAAAAATGGTCAGGGTAGAGCCACAGCTATTTGTTGCACAAGTGCAGCAAATATCTATAGCTAGGAAGATGGAGCTATTGCAGAGAATCCTTGACAGGGTCAACACCCTAGAAGGTGTAATGACCTGCGGGGGAAGGTACGTTCCATAGTAGCAAGACACCAGCTCGCTATCCAAAGGACTGAGGGTGGACCCCCACCTCCTCCTCTACAACTCACAGCATGGGAGGAGCAAGTCTTGGCAATACTGCACCCTGAGGGCCTGGCTGGAGTCAGAGGAGGACTGGACTCTGGTAAGTCAACTCTCTATTATTATCACCCCCCTACCTGCATGCCATCACATACCCTCACCCTCACTCCCATCACTCCACTACATCCCACACACCCCACCATCACATCTAACTCATCCCAGTGTAAAGCACTGCATGCTGTACCAATGCATGGGCACCCCTCACAGCCCTGCATGGACACTCTTTACTAAAGCATGCATAGCAGAGAGAACTAACAATCCCACCATCCACTAACATACACAAGTGAAAGCTGGCAGGGCAAATCCAACCATACAGGGAAAGCCAAGGATATACAATATGTCAGACACATAAACCATAACACATCATTTACATTCCCACAGGTACCCCAGCCAATGTCAGCGAAGAAGAGGTAGCAGCACTATACAGTCCCCCAACTGAAGAGGCCCACAGTGATGACAGCAACTCTGGTCTTCAGGATCTGGATGACCTACTTGGCCCATTAGGGACCACTGGACAGCCAGTCACCCAGGCCCAGTCACACACCACCACCGAGCGTCTCCCATCTGGAAACACCACCACAGCACCCACCCAGAGTACCCAAACCTCTGTCCCCAGGACATGTCAATCAGCAGTGTGTCCACCTTTACAGGAACCCCAGGCCACACCTCACTCCCAAGACAATCAGGGTCCTGGGGTCAGTGGAAGTGGGCACACGGTTCAGGGGACAGAGGCACAGGCCAAAAGGGACACTGGGAGGACTGCTGTGCACCAGGGGGTGGACAGGCCCAGAGAACCTGGGAGCCTATCAACATTCCCAGGACAAGATGGGCCAGATCCTGGGCAAGGGGATCAGGGAGGACATGCAGGCCATCAACAACACCCTGATCTCCATAGCAGGTATGCTGGCAGACATGGCCAACATTATGAGGGAGGCAGTGTCACACCAGTGGTCCCCTGCCACTAGCCAGACATCTGAACAGCCTTCCACTTCCGCTGCTGCTAGTGGCCAGGAGGCCCGCCACAGGACTCACAGGCCACCAGCACCCCTTCCCCTGCAGAAGGTGAACCACCCCGCAAATGTTCTCTGCAATCCAGACAGAAGCCAGAGCCACTTGCCAAGACCCCCGCCAGGACATTAGACTCTCCTGACTGTTACCCTTGTGTCCCACTCAGTCACCCTGAACACCTTGAACTGCCATTGGTCCCCTTCCTATGTCCCATTGGACAATGCACCTGTGCTACAAACAGACTGGAACAATACCCTGGACTTTCCTCCATCATCACCCCATCCCATTGCATTTGCCCTCTATATGTTAGCACTTCAATAAACATCTTTTGACAAAAATCCATTTGAAGTATGTCATGTATATCAAATATGCATTGATTGAAACAGGCACAAACATTGAAAATGAACAGTACATAGAATTAGCATAGATTAATGACCTGTAGCTGGCTGCAGTGATCACACCAGGAGTATATGTCAAGTGACCAACATCTGCAAAATGAATTGCCAGAGGTAACAGTAAGTGGGCATAGAAGTGAGAAATATCAAGATGCCATTGCCACACAGATTACAACCAAAGTCATTGAAATGTAAAGTTACACTGACCTACCTGTGTGTCATTTGGAAATATTGTTGAATAACTGATGTTCTGTTGTCCTCATCCTCATCCTCTGACCTCCTCATCCTCACTGTCCACAGGGTCTACTGCCGCCACACGGACATCTCCAGTCTCCTCCTCCTGCAGAAAAGGAGCATGTCGTCTGAGGGCCAGGTTGTACAAAATGCAGCATGCCACTACTATTTGTCAGACTTTCTTGAGTGAGTAGCACAGGGATCCACCTGTTAGATCTATTAGATGGAGGCACCGGAACCTGGCCTTCAGGAGGCCAAAGATCCTTTCAATTATCCTTCTTGTTCGCCCATGTGCCTCATTATAACGTTCTTCTGCCCTTGTCCTGGCATTCCTCACAGGGGTCAGCAGCCATTATAGGTTTGGGTAACCAGAGTCACCTGCAAATAATGAGGGACAGCATTTAGCCAGACACTATCCTATATGGCCAACACCATACCCATACACAAACATCTAATGGGTGGGAAACCAGGTCTCACATATAAGCCACACTCTGTGCCTCTGTAGTTGGGCCATCACATTTGGGATGCTGCTATTCTTCAGCACAAAGGCATCATGCACTGACCCAGGATACGTAGCATTGACATGAGAGATGTGCTGGTCCGCCAAGCACACCATCTCAACATTCATGGAGTGGAATCTCTTACGATTTCTGAACACCTGTTCATTCTGCTGGGGGGGACAGATGCAATATGTGTTCCATCAATCGCACCAATAATGTAGGGGATATGTCCCACTGCCTAAAACTCAGCCTTCACTATGGCCAAATCCTCAACCTGGGGGAAACAATGTAGCTGCACATGTGTTTTATCAGGGCAGGCAAGACTCTTGTCAGCACGTTTGAGAACATTGACTGTTACGTTCCTGCTGCCAAGCCTACTGTCACTTGGAAAGAACCACTTGCCAGGAAATGGAGTACAGATAGCACTTGCACAGGAGGGGGGATCCCAGTGGGCTGACAGATAGCAGATATCCGGTCAGGCTCCAATTGAGCACACAGCCCTGTCAAGTCTCTAGGTGGTATAATGTGCCTGTCCTCCAATGTTGCCAAGTCCACCTGGGGTCTGTATATGGGGGTATGTCTCCACCTCCTATTCATTTGCAGCGCTAGGTATCTAAGGGAGCCACACAAACTGTCAAAAACTGAACATTGGAGCCACAACAGGAGTTTGCATTCTGTAAACTTGTAATGTGTCAGTGTGAGTTGTCCAGCATGTGCTTATTTCTCCTGTGATGCAGCATAAATCCATAGGGCTGCTTCCCCGTTAAAATTGGCATCTGCCTGTCCTGTGTGGAGGGACAGGTGGAAGTGAGGTAATTCCGCTGACGTTGTGCACTGTGGCAGGAGGTGGCCGGGAACCGCCGTGCAACTCCTCATTGGATAATATTGGCCCCTATGGGGTATAGTGGCCAATGGTGATCTATGCCAGAGGTGATGGTATGCACTGCCGAGGACGTGACTGCCATTTTCTATCTGATTCCTCACTTGCTACCTGACCTTCCACAGGAGAGGACCTACACTGCATGTGCTGTTGTGACCTGTGTCTGGAACCTACCATGGCCGTGTGACGGGGAAAGGGCCCCAGCCTTCACTTCTGAGGAGTTGGAGAGACTGGTGGATGGGTTCCTACCCCATTACGGAATGCTGTATGGGCCTCCAGACCAACAGGTGAGTACATTGTGGGTGAGTACACTGTGGGGACGATGCATGTGTCATGGATGCATGGAGTGGTGTATGAAGGCCTTGTGTAAGGGGGGTGGGTGAATGTCCTCTTTGCAGCTTACAGCTTGTGTGCTGGGCTATGTGTGTGCCAATGGTGTTAATAACAGGTATGGTGGGCCATATGTGTAACAGGCTGGACTGTTTTTCTAATGGTATTTCCCTGTGTGTATTGCCTCTTCACGTCAGCACCCATCAAAAGAAGAGTATATGGCATGCCATCGCCAAGGAGGTGCGGACCCTGGGGGTCTATGGCAGGAGGAGCACCCACTGTCACAACCAGTGGGAGGACCTGAGACGCTGGGCACGGAAGATGGCAGAGGCCCAGCTGGATATGGCCTCCCAACGAGGAAAGGGTGCCCGTTGAACCCTGACCCCCATGATGGCCCGCATACTGGCTGTGGCCTATCCAGAGCTGGATGGGCACTTGAGGGCATAACAGCAGCCACAAGGGGGTGAGTACAGTGCCCATCATTACAACTTACACCTGGTGGGGTATTATCTGGTTGGTGGATGTGTGTCAGTGGGTGCCCCTAGGCCAGGCCTGACATAGCAGCATAGGTCCTCTGATGGCTAGGGTTCTGAAGAGATAATCCTGCCTACCTAGTTTGTAAGCATCCACTACTGGTCAGGGCTGCATGGGTCCCAGGTGTACTGCAGTTGGCGGTGTGTGCCCCCTGCTCATGCCTTGGTGGCTAGCGATATCAGTGGTGGTGCAGTGCATAGTGCGTAGGCCTGTTCCCTGTGTGTGAGGTTGTCGAAGTAAGCCTCAGCAAGGCCTACTAGTGCAAGGGGTTCGCCCTTCTCTGCACAAAGTCCTCAGACCATATAAGAAGAAGTTGGCACAGAAACTGAAATAAAATACAAAGTTTATTAAACCTCAAGAGGTGGTACTACAGTTCAAACAGCACCCTTCGGTAATGTTTGAAGTAGCACACTGAACTAAGAGAGCATGGTCCTTTTATACCCACGCAGGGGCTAAAAAGAAGGCGGTACAATTATAGAAGCAAGACTTATATACATATAAGGTCATATGGAAATGCACAGTCGACAGGTAGGAGGGGCTAACAGCTTTCAAGGGCTAGTAGACACATTAGTGTTGGTTACTAATTACTAACAGCTGCAGACCTTACTGGGCATGTGCAAAGTGGGAGATGCTAAATATAACTTGTCGCAAGACAGATTTTCAAGAGTAGTTAACAGGAAGGTAGGACAGGGCACATGGCGAGCACATGGCAGCATGTGGCAGACAAAATGGCTACCATGAATACAAATGGATTCCGCGAAATGTTCACAATAGTTGCTAATTACAAGATGTCTTCTGCTAATGCTTAATCAAATCGCTACTAAATTACAACAGACGACCCTTTCAGCATTAGCTGAAGACATTCGTCTTTCTGGGATAATCTAAATATTCATCTTCTATAGTTATGCTCATCATTTCAGCTATTTCCTTACCTAACGTGTTGTGCTTTCATTTCTGTAATATCTCTTTTGGTAGGCATACAAGCAGTAATACACATGGAGCAGAACATTGGACCACACTGAATCCAGATACATCATGTGAAAAATATTGCAATGATTACACACAGGATAGTCAGTAGTTTCCAGCCCCAAGCGGAAACAAGAGCCCAAAACCATCCAGAAAAAGTCCAAGTACCAGTCTCTGTGTGAATTTCTGCAGCAATTTTATGCAATTTAGATATTGTATCATATACTGAAGGTGAGTGATCTGGAATGAAAACGCAGCAACTACTACTGATGATGCGACATGCACCACCTGGATCAGCTAATATCACATCCAGTACAATACGATTTTGGAGCGCTACAATCCTCACAACTTGGAGCTCCTCTGTAATATTCCCAAGTGCCAGAGCTGCCTGATTGGTAACAGGTTTCCACAACCCTAGTCAATCGTCTCACTTTCCTACTGTTTAACGCAGCACCCACAAAGGAGAACAACCATAAATTAAAATCAACATATTGTTGCAGGCTAGTGTCCGTTTAGTCTACCTCATTTGTACTTATTGTCCTTTTATATCTATTTTTAATGATGTCATTGAACAGTTAAAAAATCTCAGTGATATGATGCAGGTGCCAAAAACACAGGGGGTAATAGAAACAATACATAACACACACCTGACCACCCTACAGGTAGTTGGTAATATCCATAGTTACCACAAACAAAATATGTATTATGTGAAGCTGTAAAACTACTATTATTTACACCCTCAATAGTTAAAATCAAGGTACAATCACTTATCCCCACTGGAATTCGCACAATGCTACGTATACATAAATCTGCTTTAGTTTTTGTAACAGAAATCACAAATTGTTCTTTCTTGTCAGAGTCTCTTATATTTGTGAAGGCATATGGTATTGAAACATTGTCCGGTTGATACTCTTCCCATTCACATTTAGTTCCTTTGGCTTGGGGATACCCATCTTTGTCTTGGTAGCATACTTTATTAAGGCGAAAAAGAAGTCCGCCCTCTGTACGTTTTCCAGATGCAAACAAAAGCGTATACCAAGCTTGACAAGAACCATTGTGTGAAAAAGGAAGAGGAATGAAAGGTGTTCCTCCTTTCTTTTGATGCGCAGGTATCATTCCACATACCCAACAGTTAGTAATATTTGTTGCATTATGAGTATGATGCAACATCTGAATGAAAGTATTATTGAAGTACGATTGACAGTGCTTCTGCTCATGATAGGGAAGCGTAAAGTAATAGTGACCCTCTGGCACTGGAGTAGTGGCAACAAAAAACTCACGAGCAGGAGCCATCTTTTCAACAAACCAGGTGATTATTGCCATAACCACCAAAACAACAACAATCCCCATAGTACTAATGATCACTTTGTTATTCATTTTAGTAACAGTGATAATTGACCCTTCCAGAAATTAACTAAAAACAATTGTTGGAGCTCTTATCCCTGGGCAGCCGCTGATTTCTTCACCACGGGCCAAGACGGGTGTCACTACTCTAATGCCTGGTTGATCCCCCCCCCATTGCCACATTGGCTCTCCGTTACACTAACCCAGGGCGGTAGCTCAACCAGTTTTCTCCAGAACTACAGATTCTTTCCTCGGTCTCAAATTATATCGCAATTCTCCAGAAATCGTATGGTCCGGGAAGAACTCCGCAGATTCATCAGGTGATATAGCACGGCCTTTCTCCATAGTCAAGATCTCTCGATGATCGGTCAGCACAGCAGGTTCCACCAAGGTAGGTAGCACTCTCTTGCAGTGAGTACTATGGACCCAATTATTTCAGTTCATCACTGTAACTGCTGTCCTTGTCGCAAGGAGCACCTGCTCTGGGCCTCGCCACCTTGGTTCCAAGCTGCTTGATCTTTTAAAGGACTTAATCATCACCTGGTCACCAGGTCGGAGTTCATGGCCTTCACCCGCAGATCTGTCAGGAAGTGCTTCTCGAACCTGTTGATGAATAGAAACCAAATTGTCGGTTAACTGTGCCAAATAATCATTCATCAGGACACAAGGTACATCATATACAGAATTTGGCTCAGGAAATGTTCATTGGCCTTCCAAATACTATTTCATAAGGGGTACGGTCTGTTTGAGAGTGTGGCACTGACCTAATAGACAATAATGCCAACGGTAATGCATCCGGCCAAGTTAAAGATGTGGAAGCCTGTATCTTTGCTAACTTCAGCTTCACAGTAGCCTTATACCTTTCCACCAACCCTGCTGATTGTGGGTGGAAAACCACATGGAACTTCTGTTTGATCCCTAATCCTTTCAGGACATACTTAATAACTTCCCCAACAAAATGAGGTCCGTTATCATTCCATAAAAGTCTACAAACACCAAACCTAGGGAAAATTCTTTCAAAAGCACCTTCGCTGTGGTAATGGCAGTATTATCCGTTGTGGGGTACGCCTCTATCCATTTACTGAAGGCACATACCACCACCAAGACATACTTTAAATTGTTGCAGCATTCAAGCTGAATATAATCCATTTGTAGAACTTCGAAAGGTGCAGTTGGTGTAGCAAACCCTCCCGCAGGAGTTCGTGTCCCTTTTCCAGGATTGTGTTGTAATCAGATCAAACAAGACTGTGCTACTCTCTTAGCTGTACTAGAAATTTCTGGATGCTCCCAAACGTGCGTAAGCAACTTCGTTATTGTTGAAGCTCCAACATGTGCCAGCCCATGTGCCATCTGAACTATTGGTTGTACAAAAGCTACAGGCAATTTCCATTTATCCATCTGCTTATTACGCCAACAGCCCTCATCATCCAATTCTCCTTCTTCAGACCATTGCTCACGTTCTTTCACAGAAGCAGATTTCTGTATATCTAATATGTCTTGTCCAGCACTATGCCAACGTTCAGCTTGTGACTTCACTACATACATAGAAGTAGTACTTCGCTGCATCGCAGTCTCACGTGCTACGCGGCCCGCAAGGGCATTACCTTGCCCTATCTTATCGGTCACTCTCTTGTGTGCACTACATTTCACAATAGCTATTTTTTTTGGGATACGTCAATGCAGTCAAGAGGTTATGCACTAATTCTCCGTGCATTATTTGCATCCCGTGGGATGAGAGAAAGCCTCTCTCCTTCCAAAGTAAACCAAAATCATGAGCCACTCCAAAAGCATAGCGGCTGTCTGTATAAATGTTCACATATAAGTCAGTACTAAGCTCACATGCTCGTGTCAGAGCTATTAGTTCAGCTGCTTGAGCTGACTTCTGTGGTATACGAGCTGTCTCCACTACTGTGTGTTTTGTGGTGATTGCATATGCAGCTGAGGTCGTACCGTCTGGCAACTTTAAACAAGACCCATCAACCCACAATTCCCCGTCTACATCTGGAAGGGGGGTATCTTGCAAATCAGTACGACCCTTTGTCTGTTCTTCGGTAAGGAATATACAATCATGTGTTTCTTGCGACTGAGGCTGAGTTACCGGATATGGCAACAAAGTGGCTGGATTTAGTGTTGCACATCTCTTCAGTGTAATGTGAGGAGCCAGCAATGTCAATTCATATCCTGTCAGGCGAGCACTAGCTAAATGTTGCGTCTTTGTTTGATTTAAAAGAGCATCAACCATATGGGGTACTAACACCAACAGCTTATGTGACAAAACTATCCCTTCACTCTGACGTATTGAAACAGCTGCTGCTGCAACTGAACGAAAACACCTAGGCACTGCTCGAGCGACAGGATCAAGTACTGCTGAAACATATGCACAGGGACGCTGCTTATCGCCATGTGTCTGTACTAAAACTGACAATGCACATCCATCTTTCTCATGTACGTAAAGTGCAAAAGGCTTCGTGTAACCTGGAGTACCTAACACTGGTGCTGAACAAAGGGCTTGTCGTAGCTGCCGGAAAGCAGTCTCACATTCATATGTCCATGGGAGGGGCATTGGAGTATCTTTAGTCAAAAGTGCTAGCAAAGGTTTGACAATGTGTGAAAACCCTAATACCCATTGCCTGCAAAAAGAAGTAAGACCAAGGAATGCACAAACATCTTTCTGAGTAGAGGGTACTGGTGTGTCTAAAATTGCTTGAATACGATCTGATGTAAGTGCACGCCCCTCCTTAGACAAAAGGTGACCTAAATAGGTTACCTTTGGTCTACAATATTGCAATTTCTTTTGTGACACTTTATGATGGTGTGAAGCAAGAAAATATAGTAAGGACAAAGTGCACTTTTCACATTGCTCAGGGGTATCACCTGCCAATAAATTATCATCGACATATTGTATGAGAGCCACACCTTCAGGCAAAACAAAAGAATCAAGTTGTCGTTTCAACGCTTGACTATAAATACTAGGACTCTCCGTATAGCCTTGAGGAACTCTGCAAAATCTAAATGATCGTTTATTCAAAGTAAAACCAAACAAATATCGGCTGTCAGGATGAATAGGGATCGAAAAGAAAGCATTCTTCAAGTCTATCACAGAGAACGTAGTTGCTGTCGGGGGAACCAAAATAAGAAGTGTTGTGATGTCAGATACCACAGGATATTGTGGTACCACAATCTTATTCTCGTAATCAATAATGAATCGGTATATCCTAGTATCAGTATCCTTTTTCAGAATAGGAAGAATCAGACTGTTACATACATTATACGGAACTTCCTCAATAACTCCAACTGCAATAAGATCATGCACAATTCGTATGAGTGCTTCTTCGCCCTCCTGTGGAATTTTGTATTGAGGCAAACGTGGCAATACAGCTCCCTCCTTGACACTAATATGTACCGGTGGAATAATCATTTGTCCCACATCAGTATCTGAAGTAGCCCACAAAGTACTAGGGAGTGAAGCTAATGCAATATCCTTTTTAACAAGACAAACTCTTTCAATCACAGGATGATAATCATTCAAAATAACACGCACCCCTTCAGGAGAGCATCGTATTGTAGCCCTGAAATACTTGAGCATATCAAGACCCACAATATTGTCTGGTGTATTTGGAGACAGCAAAAACGGACATGGAGCAGTAAATTTATCAACATTGAATGAAAGTGGTTGTGACAATGGGCTAGGGGAAGGTGTTCCATCGAAACCTATCGATGTAATGGTTAAGCCAGACAGGGGAGCCCTTGGAACCAATTGTTTAGACAAGGCGCTACGAGTAGCTCCTGTATCAACCAGAAACTGATCAGTAGAACCCAAAACATGTGCTGTAACATAGGGACCCCTCTGATCTACTGGAACTTCAACTGATTCCTTACCCCATCCTAGACAATCCTATGCATAAGCAAAATCTTGGAAATCAGGCTGCACATAGACATCTGGTATTGGTTCCGTCTATCAAAAGTGTTAAACCCATCCTGCCTTCGTACATTAGCATCAAACCTAGCATGATCATTTGTGCTTCTAGGCTCTGAATATCCTGAGCGATTTCTCATTTGTCCCCGACCACGTGAACACTGCTGAACACGTAGTTCTGGATAATCGGCAGCCCAATGCCCAAATTTCTTACAATACGCACACTGATCAACAGACAAATTCGAACGAGTGTAAGAAGAACCATAAGATCCACGTCCACCTCTATCACTACCTCTAATGGCGGACCATAAGCTTGAGCCAACATAACCTTCGTCTTTAATTCTTTAATCTTTTTATCCTTGCTACCTTTTGCTACTAATTCCTTCCGTTCATAATACTGAGCCATAGCCAAAAGAGAAACCAGAGTAGAGGTAGTCCATGAACTTTCACTAGCTTTTTAGATGACTAGCTATTCCTGGTAACAGATTTGCAACATATTTATCGACGAACAAATGTCTGCCCGTATCATCTGACAATAACTGGCCGCTAAAATCATGAAATGTTTCTTCAAAGCGTGTAAAGAAATCAGAGACCGATTCATCTGCCTTTTGCTCACAAGACGCTAAAACAGTCCAATCTATCTTTTTAGGGGGAATAATTCTTTTTAACTTAACTAATTTGGCTGCGGGAAGATCTAGAATCAACTGATACGGCTTTTACGCAGGTTCCCTATCCACGTCCATCTGTTCTAATTCTTTCCATGACGCCCCAAAAACTACACGATCATCAACTTTACGAACAGTGCTCCACATATCTAGCGGTAATATTAATCCAAAAAATAAATCAATGTCAGCCAAAGTCATAGTACAAGAACTAGTTGCTCCCACAACTTCCTCATAAAAGGCGGCTGGATTTTTCCGCAGGTCAGGTAATGTTGTTTTAAGTGCCATTACATCTGCCCTATTCCAAGGAGTATACTCCCAATTATAAATAAAATAACCATTAGCATCAACAGAAGTTTTATCCTCACTTGTACCCGATCCTTTAGGAGTAACATACAAAGGCGCGGCCTCCCGCATTGGTTTCGCGTGAACTATCATAGTCTTATCTGTTCCGAAGATGGAAGCTTGCACCCCGCTGGTCTGAGATGTCCGTGCAACTACGTCCACAGCCCTTTTTTCCTCTTGCAAACGGACTACCGCAACACATAATTTCACCAAACGCCTGATTGCATCAGCCACCTGGGAGAAAACAAAAAGACCATCACGCATTTGCTTATGATCAGCTGCTACATCATCGGGCTCTAACTCATCAGAATATTTCCAAAATAGTTCAATAACTTCTGTGCCAAATGCCTCAGTAAAATATAGCTACTCCTTTTCCATCCACCTTTTCCTGTTGTCTAAATGTTCAGAAGCAGAGACAACACTACAAATTGCTTTGCGAGCAATAGATCTAAGCTCAGACGCATGGTCAGCAGGCAACATAGAGCGACTGTCTCGTATCTTCTGTTGCTCCGAACCGGAGACCTCAGCTAACTCATGAGGGGCAGAAGGAACGACATACGGAGGTGGAGGGCGATCTAGTAACAAAAACTCATTGTGCGGCTTATTAAGGATAGAATAGAGAGGTTGCCAAACAGTGTATTGGCCAGTTACCTGTAATTTACGTTCTTTCTCTTATATCTCCTTTAAATCGTTTATTTCTTTCTTTCTCATTTCCAATGCTTTCACATATACATTCTTCCGCTGCTCTTTCTCAAGTAAGGCTTGCTCACGCTTCACTCGTCCACACACTTCTTTCTCCCACAGTCGTACACAGTCAAACATATCTTGCCTCGACCTTCACTTACACATACATTGTTCCACATACTCAATCTTTCGCAAATCAAATGACCCATGCATAGGCCAACGTAACTCAGGATCCGCACAAGTGTATTTATTCCATAATGTGCTGTACATTATAGAAGAAAGACCATGTTTAACATACATATCTCTATTGGGCGTCCCCTCTGGGGGTGCCAGTTGCGATTCTTCCAGTCTCAAATTGGTACCATTACAAAAGCAACACATCCTACGAAGTGCGCTAAAAACAGGCATGCCAAAAATAGTGCAGAAAAAGCAGGATTATAATCAAAGTAGCATTTAAAGTACCTCTAGTACAATGTGCCGTTCAAATCAAAATTACATTGGAGAAATTTCTCCTTGTTACCTGCCCATATAAATTGCAATTTATGTATCAATTCAAAGGACACAAATTGACTAGTCACCCAAAACACGAGAGCCACAGTAAGTGGGGAAACAAAGGCATCAAAACCCACAGCAAGTGACGTAACACAGCTCTTACCAATCACAGGCGTCCAGGTTCTAAAATCGACCAAATGGTCACTGCACGACGAATGAACAAAAAGGATCTCAGTCGAGGACCGGCGCCACCTGGATGGTCAAATCAGAAAGAAGGGAAAAACGCCATGGTTGCCAAGACTCGGGTCTCCCCAGGCATTGATCATCCGCAGCGAGATCCCAATCCTTCATCGCGACCAATCCGTCGGGCGTCCGAGTCACCGATGAGTTCCTGTTCGGGCGCCAATTTGTCGAAGTAAGCCTCAGCAAGGCCTACTAGTGCAAGGGGTTCCCCCTTCTCTGCGCAAAGTCCCCAGACCATATAGGAAGAAGTTGTCACAGAAACTGAAATAAAAGACAACGTTTATTAAACCTCAAGAGATGGTACTACAGTTCAAACAGTACCCTTCGGTAATGTTTGAATTAGGACACTGAACTAAGAGAGCATGGTCCTTTTATACCCGTGCAGGGGCTAAAAAGAAGGTGGTACAATTATAGAAGCAAGACTTATATACATATAAGGTCATACGGAAATGCACAGTTGACAGGTAGGAGGGGCTAACAGTTTTCAAGGACTAGTAGACACATTACTGTCCGTTACTAATTACTAACAGCTGCAGACCTTAATGGGCATGTGCAAAGTGGGAGATGATAAATATAACTTGTCACTAGACAGATTTTGAAGAGTAGTTAACAGGAAGGTAGGACAGGGCACATGGCGAGCACATGGAAGCACGTGGAAGAGACAATGGCTGCCATGAATACAAATGGATTCCGTGAAATGTTTACAATAGTTGCTAAATACAAGATGTCTTCTTCTAATGCTACTAAATTACAACAAGGTTGCTGTGTACGCCAACGGTGGTGTTAGTGCAGCCATTGAGCAAGTGTATCCTTTGTCTCTCTCCCCCTTTTTGTTTTGTCATCCTCTCCTTATGTGCATTAGCATCATCTGGCGGAGGAGCAGAGGCACTGGTGACGGAGGGAGCTGCAGCCCACAGAACCCAGGAGGCACAGTCCACCGCCACTGAGGGCACCAGTGAGACAGAAGGCGAGGGGAGCAGCACAGCGGGGACTGGAGGGGTCACTTCAGATACAGATACCTCCTCTGATGGAAGCTCCCTGGTGGTGGCGGACACTTCTGTGACCACCCCAGGTACAGGTACAGCTGCCACCCCCGTACCAGCACCACCCTCCCAGCAGCCCCTTAGCGACTTGCCCGTGCCTGCTCACCTAGGAGGGTGGGCATGTCCTTTGCCGCAGGCACCTCAGGCCCTGCCCCAGTTAGCCCTGCCCCAGTTAGCCCTGCTGCTCTGAGTGAGGAGGCTATTACCTCCTGAGATCCATCTCTGTAGGGCAGACAACCATTGTGAATCCCATCCAGGGGCTGGCAGCCCAGATGCAACAATCTAATACATTCCTGGAGGGCATTCACACTGGATTGGCGGCCCATCAGAGATCGATTCAGGCTCTGGTATCCTCTCTGATGGCAGCCATTGTCCCTGTTTCTACCATTCCCCCTCCAACTTCCACCTCCCAGTCCTATTCTCCTCAACCCCAACCCATCCCAGGCACATATACAGATGAGCACGCACACAAGATAACACCCAAGAGTGGCACAGGCAAACACAAGCACCACACTTCATCTCACAGGCACTCACACAAACACCATTCATTTGCAGACATTACAACATCCACTATTTCCATTATCTCTCCCTCTTCCCCCTCCACAACCTCCCTCCCAGCCACGTCCACACTCAAACCTGCATGCACTATATCATCATCCACTACCAGCATCATCACCACACCAAGCAGAACACACACCTCACTGGCAGACACCTCCACAACATCCCTGCGCACGTCCCCTGTGCCCTCTCTCACTGTGTCTGTCCCCCCTCCTAAAGTACACAAACGCAAGCACTCAGATACCCAACAGACATCCACCTCACAACAGCATACAGCCCAGGCACCTGCGCCCAAAACCACCAGATAAACACCTCCAACAACCAGTCCCTCATCCTCCACTCCCAATCCTTCTCCCTCTTCCCGCCCCAACGTCCCTAAGAAAGGTTTCCTATCCACCATTGTCCTCTTCCCTACCCCACCCTGCATCCTGCACTTATAGCCAGGGTACAAAGAACCCAGCCAACCACCTCAGCCACACAGTCCACGGGCCCACTTCCATCCGTACCTACTTGTGGTGGAAAGGAATCCAGGCCACATTTACTAAAGGAGAAGGAACCTGCACCAGCCAGCCTAAAGGGAAAGGAGCCTGCACCGGCCGGCAAGAAGGGCAAGGAACCTGCACCTGACACCCAAAAGGGCAATGAGACTGCCCCAGCAGGCAAGAAGGGCAAGGAGCCTGCAGCAGCAGGCAAGAAGGGCAAGGAGCCTGCACCTGCCACCCGAAAGGGCAAGGAGCCTGCACCAGCAGGAAGAAGGGAAAGGAGCCTGCCCCAGCAGGCAAGAAGGGCAAGGAGCCTGCACCAGTAGCTGTCACAGAGCCCCCACCTCCAAACATGGTTGTGCATCCATCTGAGGGTGCAGGGGATGTGCAGGAGCTTCCCACCCCCGCCAGCACCACCACAGTGCATCCCTCCGAGGGTGCAGGGGATGTGCAGGATCCTCCCACCACCACCTCCACCGTCACAGTGCAGCCTGCCTCCATGGGCTACTGTGAGGCCTGTCCACTCCAGAACCAGTGGGCAGGACACCCACTCCAGAGACTGTGGCCTATCACTCCCGAGGACCAAGCACAGGGCATTTTGCCCCCTTCAGAACCATTGGGCAGGTCACCCACACAAGAGACTGTGGCCATGCATTCTCCAGGACCAAGCACAGGGCATGTTGCCCCGTCCAGAACCAGTGGGCAAGTCACCCACTCGAGAAACTGTGGCCTTGCACTCCCCGGACCAAGCACAGGGCATGTAGACCCCTCCAAAACCAGTGGGCAAGTCACCCACTCGAGATACTGAGGCCTTGCACTCCCCAAGACCATGCACAGGGCATGTTGCTTGCCCCCTCCACAACCAGTAGTCTTGTTTCCGCTCCTGGCTAAGGTGCCCCCCTCCCCCTGAGGTGCCTGCCTATTTGCCAACTGATGCCCATCCAGTGTTAATGAAGGTGACAAGTGGGGCCTTGGACTTTGGCCTATGGCCATGTGGCCAACGCAAACTGAGAACTGGGCAGTGTCCCTTGTTCTGTACATTTGTAAATATCTGTTACATTGGCTAACATTATTTTTTACTGTGTTGATATTATTACACTCACTTTGGTAAATCGTTTTGTCCTTGGATTATTCAACCGATTTAGGGGGATTAACTTGCTTTCTTGTGCATCTGGTTGTGTGTATATGGGGTGTGTGTGGTGTGTGTCACTCTCTTTTCCCTCCCCCCTCTTTCGGAAATCTTTCAGCCATGGTCATAATTTGGTGGTAATTACCGACCCCCAGGGTCGGAATGAGCGCCTATGCCTCTTTGAGGCAGATGACGTCTGTTTTATTCAGGAATGAGAGCGCAGCCTTGCTTTGTAGGATCTGAGTAATTCTGGTCACACTCCAAGTCACTATTTTCATTGTTTCTAAATGACGTTTCATGCTCTACCCCTCCATATAATTAATGCTAGGAATGTCTCGATTTCTCATGTGCTCTTTTGGTGGTAATCCAGCCCCAGTCATTTACATCATTCAAACAGTTGGGGAAAGGCCATGTGACATGATTGACCTTTGATCTACTGCCGGTGCATCTGGCTGGTACCGAATATTAAAATTCATGTATCTTGTATTGGCTTTACCACTTGTTATTCCCATAAAGATCTCTTTGACCTTTGATCTACTGCCTGTGCATCTGGCTGGAACTGAATATTAAAATTAATGTATCTTGGATTGGCTTTTCCACTCGTTATTACCATAAAGATCTCTTTGACCTTTGATCTACTGCCTGTGCATCCGGCTGGTACTGAATATTAAAATTCAGGAATCTTGGATTTGCTTTATCACTCATTGTTCCTATAAAGATCTCTTACTTTATGCTGTTTTTACAATAGTCATCGGGCTGATGTAAGGGCATTTTTTTCTTTTCATAAATTGGAATACTATTGCCACGTTCGTGAACTGCTTTTTTTCATGTATCAGCTTTTTTGACAGGCTTGCGTCTCGCCATACTATAATTTTTGATTCATTTGTCTTGCTTGGACCTATGAAGTTAAATTGTACACTTATTATATCTTTACTATTAATAGAGGACAATGAGGGATCTAGTGCAAGAGTGTGAGTACATTGGATGTACTAAAAACATCTGAGCTGCCCCTAGGTACATACTGTGGGGGGATTATCATTTATTGTCATTAACCTTTGTCTTCTGCATTTGAAATAGCTTTTCCATGTGAGTGGGGGTGGTCTACTGTTTGGCGAAACTGGGAAACCTTTTTATAGCCATGTCATGTGCATGCCTTTGTATTGGCCTTGCTTTTATGTGGGATGAGATTGTCTCTATGGTGGCTCAATCTACTCCCCCTGGATTTGGAACATGCCTATGTTCCTCAGCCATTTTGGGGACTCCATGGATTCTCCAGTGTTAGTCATCCTATATGTCCCTGCTGAGCTTCTTCCATTGCTTTTTTTATTGATTGTCAAACTGGTGCTTCCTCTGTGATGTTTTTCCCTGCAGGGGCTGGGCTTAGTTGGATATATATTGCTGGCAATAGGTTTATTGGTAAGGGCAGGTAGGTACCTGCACTTAGCAATAAGGCCACAATCTTAAATAAGATCCAGTCAAGATTACAATTACTTAATCATTGGCTAACCCTTGGTTGCTTGTCCCACAAGCAGTTAGGCTTTACTTAGGAGACAGGTGTGTAGAGCATTTAATATCAACAAAACAGTAAATACGTAACACACAACACACAATAAATATCCAACACCAACTTATAAAAATTGGAAATATTTTGTATCTTTAAAGTGACACCAAAATGACAAAAATCCAATGTAGGGAACCAGATATATTAATTTTAAAAGATTTAAGTGCCTATAAGCAAAAAGCTCCAACCATGGACATCGTGCTTAACTGGGGCAAAGTCAAACTTTAAGGCAGACTGTGATAGAGCCCAAGTGGGGCACTGGTCAAAATTTTACCTTCCAGTCTGATTTAGATCTTAATGGTAATAGCGATGTTCTGTCAGGGTAGCGGTCCCAAGTCAAGTTGCAGTGTTCCAACTGCTGTATCTAGATTTATGGCTGTTCAACCACAGTCGACGGAGTGTACTCCGTTGCCCTAACTGTTTCCTAAAGTCAACGCGGTGGACTACAATGAAAGTGAGCATTAATCTTTTGCAGTCGAGGCAGCGGCATTGTGCCAATTATGTTTAGATAACACAGTAGTGCTGGTGGTGTACCAGTGATCCTCTCATGATGGCAGGAGTCTGTTACGGGACCCGTTCAATGTTGTGCTATGGCTGTGGCTATTGGATGGATGTGTGCTAGTGCAGACCACACCTGTTTGGTGAACAACTGCAAAATACACTATAAAATACGCTCCATTTCAGACCATGATCCTATGCCGTTCCACTGCTGACCCCCAATCTGAGGATGACCTTGCAACTGAACAGCCAGATTATTTTCGTTTTTTCAATTCTCCCACATTTCACTATTTCATTTTTTCATTATTTTTCAAATCACTTTAGAGGCATTGTTATATTTCTTTTAATCACTATGGCAGGGAGGAGGAACCCACATTTCTCAGTGGGACAATTAACAGCTGTGGTGGAATAAATTATTAGAGTAGAGTCACAATTGTATGAAGCACAAGTAATAGATACTACCATATCTTAGAAAAGGCAAATGTGGAACAGAATATGCAACAGAGTGAATGCTGTAGCTAATGATCTGCACACAGGAGAAAATTAGGAAGAGGTGAAATGACCTGCGGGGGAGTGTCTTTTCCCTAGCCTCCAAGCATCACCTGGAGGCTCAGAGAACTTGTCCCCCATTATAACTCTTTTTCCTGTGAGGAGAAGATCTTGCAGATTCTGCATCCTGAAGGCTTGACAGGAATCCCTGGTGGAGTATAGACTGGTAAGTTACACTTATGTATGTCTTACTAGCTACAAATGCAGTCTTTACCCTCAATTTAGCTGTTCAGAATGTTTCTAGATACATATCAAAACATGTATATTTGAACTTCAGTCACATAAATATCTTGTATTATTCAAATTAGTAACATCAAGGTTGTTTCGTTTTATTTAACAATGAACAATATGTATTGTCCAATTGTGTGTTATTCTCCATGGACCACTCCTTGCATTTGCCTATTCCCTTGGTTCATCTCAATGTAGGTTGCTGTACTTAAAAAAACAGGTTCCAAACTCCATCTATATGCATATGAAGGGATAGTGCATGTAAGCGTTATGTTAACCTATCCACGTAATACACATATGTGTGTACATATTTCAAATGTGTGTTTATATTCACTGTAGTAATTTATATAGGTATGTGTTCCTCACTTTTTCACAAGTATTGGCAATAATGTTTACAAATGACTACATCTACCCTGCTTTTGTGTCTGCAAAACAATAGTACAATGTCATGTGGCGTAACCTCCCTTTCCTTTCACATATGTACAAAAGTCAAAGATTTAGGCAGTTGTCATTCTCCATTTCATAATATGTATTAACATTTCATCTGCTGTGCTGATCCAGTATGTTGTCACTTTCTGTAACTACATTGAATAGATCTAATTGCTTGCATAAATTATATTTTGTTGATTTAAAGGTTTCCTATCATGGATTGATGTACAATTGACATTTTAGTGTTCCTATGATGAATAATGCCACTAAATCCAATAAGTTATTCTACATTTTGTTTTAGACTGCTGGGCCTTGAAATCGCTCAACTCTCAAATCTCTTCTCTACTGCATTGAGTTGAATGTCTGGTACATGTAATGTACACTTTCTAAATAATATTGTAAATTTCCTGATATCTTTCCATCATTGCTAACGAAGTTTGCCTTTGTGTACATTAACGTGCATGAGTAAAAAGTAAAACAATCATGCAAAGTCCTAAACATTCCTTTTAATCATAACATTTATTTTTAAGGTAGCTTAATTTGTAGATAAAACACAATTGAGGTATAATATAGGCCTTTAATGTCATTGTTTTGGTAATTCATATGAGGTCCAATACTCCAGGCCAGTGAAAAATCATCTGCAACAAAAGACACCTCCAATCCAAGCCAGGATCAAGCCTTCAGTGAGTACACCAATAGTGCAAGTCCAGATGATGAAGGGGTGCCTGGTCTATCTGGTCTGGCTGGGCTAATAGCTGCCCACACTTACACCTCCCACACCAGCTGCTACAACAATGGAGCCTACGGATATCTTTTCTTCCTTTGTTCAGAGGAACACAACTCCCATCTTGTGCCCCCCTGCCCAGGCTGCTGTTGAGCAACCACCACCACCTCTGGTTGTGCCAGGACCCAGTGGGATTAGCCACACTGCCTCAAGGGCATAGGGTAGTGGGGTAGGGGTCGTGAGAGGGAATCTGTGGGCCACCAAAGTGATGCCATGGGCATCATTATCACCCATGCCACCAGTGACCGAGTTTTGGGAACACTACAACAGTCCCAAGACGTAATTGGCCAGGTCCTAACAGAGATCTGGGACCTTAAGCAGGTGCAAAAGGAGAACACTGCTGAGCTGCAGAAACACAACCCCAAATTGTGCTCCTTGGCTGGGTGATTTGTGAGATTTATCATCATATGTGCAGGGCTTTTCCTGTAGCATCTATCCCTGTCTGTGGTCATTCAACATCAGGACAAAATGCACATTACTCAGCCTCAGACATGGAGGCTCTGCCACAATAGAAAAGTGTTCCACCCACCCCAGTCCCTACACCTGTCCCCCAGTAGGGTACATTCATCTATGACACCAGGAGAGGACACCAAGACCTCCACCACTACCTTTAAGAGACACCCAAGCCAATTGTCTCCAGTATGTGTCTACCGTTCACTCTGTGGACTATTTCATTGACACTTTTACCTTTTTTGAGGACAGTTGTATTTTGTACATTGGACTCCAATTTGTTCTTACCAAATACAGGAGCATATTTACAAGACCTTAGCGTACCTGGAGCATCACTTTTTGTGACGTAGTGGTGGCGTTTGTGCCTTGACGCCACCTTGTAAATAAAGCCCCTTCACATGCAGTACTTTGCGTAGAAGGGATGTGCAATGGGTGTTTGCTGAGGCATTGTACAGCAGCACTCATTGCTTTTTGACACTACCACAGACTTACAAGATTTCATAAATCTGAGGCAGTGCTAAAATCAAACGCCACCCCAGTGGTGGGGTTAGTATGGAGGAATGGGGAGAAAAGCTTTCATTCCTACTCGTTTTTTGCTCTTTCTGTGTGTGCTTCATTCTGCAGCATGCATAGAAAGAACAAATCATATTCTTGTTAATACGGTGCATCCCTGCATTTCTAAAGTGACATAGTGTGGCGGTGCCAATTTTGGCGCAGCGCCGCGCTGCTCCACTTTATTGTAAATATGCCACATAGTTTCGTCCACCATGATGTACTTTTGTTTTTGATTCTTATTCTTTTTCATTCTGGTTTTAAAGAAATTGCACTCATATTGTTTTCAAAATAAATGTTCATAAAACAATGGCAAATGGTGTAGTATTTTTTGTGGTAATTCCTTTTCTATGTCTTCCAAACACCATTCTTTTCTAAACCTGTCAAACAATATGATTCAAAAACAAATAATATATATCAACTTGCTTATGTGTTTCCCTTTAAAAAAATTGGAAAATAAATATTGAAAACACAATCTATTGGTGTTATACATTTGTGTGGAACAAGTCTTTGACAAAATGAAAGATGATTTTTACAAATCATGCATTAACCAAACCATCTATGTGCTTCAGAAATTGACACTTTACAACCTTGACACCATAGAAAAACCAAATCAAATAGGCAAGATATTATTCTTGATTCATTACCTCAGCTGCCAGACATCCAGCCCTCACAATAGGAGTCCTACATTAACAACATCAATAGACGACATCATGGCAGGAACAACATTTGAGTCCACATGATCATATCAGTAACTGTGGCAGTGTCTGGTGCAATCTCACAACCACCATTCAGTGGTGTGCCATTGAAAGATCTTTTACCTACGAGGAGACACATCAACAGCTTCATACACTGAACACAAATTGAAGGTTTAGCCAATGTGAAGCGAAATAAGTAGGTGGTGGCTTGACATATACATGTGGTTAGAGCAAGGTACACAGCACATATTGCCTTGGTGGCAACGTCCAACAGAAAACAGGTCTCATACAATCTGAAGAACTGTCATCCTAAAACAGAATCACAAGGGAAAATCAATTATTTCACATTAGAAATTTGTTTCAAATGATGAGTTAGGAGAACAGATATACTTAGCACAGGCAAAGATTATCTAGGTCAATAAACACTATAGTCAATGTAGGGAAGCTTGGATCTGCACACATCTTTGCCTTGGACTTTCCTGAACTGGCCATTGTGACTAAATTACCATCACAGACTGATATGTTCAGTATGTCACAAGTTGCTCTGACATTAGATGTTACAGTATGTAAAGGTACACTTACACTCAGGTGAAGAAGTTGTCAATAATATCTTGACATTGGTCAATTCCTTTTACTTCACTACTGTCATCTTCATTGGACATTTCAAGATCCTGCTCTTCACGATCTCCATGCTCTTCGATGATTGGGATGTTCCATCACAGGGTGCTGTTATCCAGTATGCAGCAGGCAACCGTGATTAGGCACACTTTATTGGGTGAGTAGAGGAGAGCTCCACCAGCCTTGTCCAGGAACCGGAATCTAGCCTCAGGAGCCAAAAACCCACTTCACTGGACTGGACTATTCTTTATACGGTATTTCATAGTCAAATTGGTGTCCAGTGTGATTCCTAGAGACTTGACAGAATCTGCGGGGGTAAGATTGCATTTAAAAGCATCTATGGATTTTATCCATACTTGCATGTGGGGGACTGCTTTGTCCTTGATATGAGAAGAATTTCTGTCTTATCTGTGTTGAGTTTTAGGTGGTTGTAGGATAGCCATAGTTGTACTTCTTTAAGGGTAGCATTTAGTTGGTGTATGTCCTCTATTTAGGAGACTTCCATTTAGAGCTGGGAATCATCTGTGTATAAATGAAAGGGGATGTTTGCTTGATTGAGGATGATGGTATGGAGATCCATGTAGATACTGAAGATTGTAGGGGAGAGGACAGATCCTTGGGGAACACCCTGGGTGATTGTTGTCATGTCAGAGGTCATGCTGTTTATTTTTATTTGTTGGGAGCGGTTCTCTAGAAAAGAAGAGAACCAGAGTAGGACCACCCTGCCCACGCCAATCCTTTTTTTGAGGGAATCCAGGAGAGGATTGAGGTTGACCATGTCGAAGTCCACCAATAGGTCTAGGAGAATGCACAGGCAGCATTGGTCTGTATCCAGGGATTTGTGAAGGTCATCTACTATGTTCAGAACCTCTGTTTCCGTGCTGCATCCTTTTCTAAATCCCGATTGAAGAGGGTCCAGGAGTTTGTTGTTGTCTATGTGTCGGTTTAGTTGAGAGAGAACACATCTTTCTAGAGTTTTGGCAATGAAGGGGTGGTTGGAGACGGGTCTAAGGTTGTTGAGGGTGTTCGGGTCTTCTCTGGGTTTTTTAAGCAGTGGCATGACTTGACCGAGCTTGAGGCAGTCTGGTATCATGCCAGTTTGCAGGGAGCTGTTAATAATCTCAGTCCAGAGGTGGGTTGGAGTGTGGTTGAGTTTTTTTGCCAGGGAGGTTAGGAGGGGGTCTGCCAGGTGAGAGGATGGGTTGGACGTAGCCAGCAGAGCAGAGATGTCTGCCTCCGAGAGTGGGTTGAAGACCTTCCAGTTTCTAGGTGTTTCCGTAGGCTCTTGTATAAGACAATATCTGTTGTTGACAAGAGGAGAGGTTGTTGGTAGGAAGGTCATGAAGTGAGAGAAGGGATTGTTGTTTTCCTTTCTGGGAGGAAGGTTCTCAGTGGTTGACAGGTTGTGCAATTCAAGGGAGAGCTCAATCTTTGCAATGATGGCATTGAAGAAGACGGCAAAGTTGTCACACCGTTCCTAGGCGGTCTGAGGGTTTGGAGGTTTGTTGTTTGATGATACTAAAAAGCTCTTTGGGGTGGCTTTTGGCCATAACTAGCACATTGGGGAAGACTGTGTTTTTTTCTTTCATGATGTGTTTTTTGTTGTTTCAGTATTCTCTCCTGAGTTGTTCAAAGTGGGCTGTGGATGGATTAGATCACCAGTCTTTCTGCCGCTCTCAGCTGTCTTTGTTCAATGTTTAGATCTTTATTGAACCAAGCTCTTGAGGATGTGTTTCTCACCTTTTTCAGTTTCATTGTGGCTACTTGGTCCAGCATGAAAGACACTGTTGAGTTGTAGTAAGTGGTGAGTTCAGTTATTGAGAGGTTGTTAGATGAAGGAGGAAGAAGTGATCATATTATTTGTCTTTTGTTTCTTGCCCGTTGGAGGGAATTGTGCATGTGAGTTGGGTGTTGGAATGCTTTGTTGATAAGGAATAGAATGATGTGATATCTGACCAGTCGACGGGCAGGATGTTGTCGATTGTGAGTATTTCTTCCTGAGCTGAGCTGTGGGTTTGACCTTTGCAGAGCTGGGAGAGGTCATTACTACATAAGAGGCCATTTAAAGATTGGATTTGAAAATTGCTTTCATTGTCCCAGTGCAGGTTGAGGCCCCTTAGAATGATGTTATTGGTACATGAGAGTGAACAGTGTGTTATCAGATTTGCAAGGTGTTCACTAACGGAGAGAGAGTTGCCAGGCGGGTGGTAGAGCAGGTGACAGATCATATTAGTGTTATTTTTCATCCTTATGGAGGCACTGAGATATTCAAATGAGTTGTAGTTGAAAGTGTCATTTACCCCTACATTGATGTTGCTCTTGTGTATAATAGCGATGCCTCCACCGTGTCAAACCTTCCTGTCTTTTTTGATGATTGAATATACCAGTGGGACTAGTGTGTCCATGATTGGCTGTGAGGATTCAATTAGCCAGGTTTCTGTGGGAAAGCAATGTCATGGTTCAGGATGGCATTAGCTAGTTCCATTGCATGCTTGGTTGCAGACCTGGAGTTTATGAGCATGCATTTGGTTTGGGTCCTGAGTGTCAGTGGTTAGGGGGTATTGATGAGGTGTGCTGGAGGTGTGGTTGAGCTCGATGGTGCATGGTTTCCACTTATTGCTGTGATAACCTAGATCTTAGTTCAGAGGTTGATTTTGGAAGGTTCCCTGGTGTATGATTTGGCTAGCTCCTCTGCCTCGTTCTGGGACATAGTTGTGTTTGTTCTTTTTTTTCTCTGAGCTTTGAAGTTGAGGGGCATTGTGGTGCAGCTGACTGGTTGCGGCCTGGCTCTTACAAGGCGTAGTGTATTGGTGTCAGTAAGTGTAGGATTCGGATATGGGTTTAGATTCCTTGTGATATTGCTGATACCCTGTATTACCATCTCTAGTTGGTTTTCTAGACAAATTAGTCACCTCGCATAGTCTGGACATGGGCGTGTGATGTAATGGGGGAGAATGCATGTTTTGCTTCCTATTGTACAGGGTATGTCGAACCTGTGCCCAAGGGTGTTCATCTGAGGTGGGAGTGAGAGTCAAGTTATCGTCTGGAGTGCGATTAGGGATGACATTAGGGTCTTTATTTGTAATGACGGGTCTAGGGAGAGAACAATGTAGATCACTTGCAGCTGAGGACATTAGCATACTTGTGGAAGGTAGGTAGAAGGATTTGGGAGCGTGTGTGACTCTGTTAACCTCCCAAGTGGTCTTTGAGGCAGGGGAAGAGGATGAGATTTGTGTGGGGGGATAGAGGTCGGCGGTTTGTTGGGTAGGAGGATGGGATTTGTGTTGGAATTTAGGGCTAAATGTCTGGTCTGGACTGGGCTAGTGAAAGTGTTGGGGAGTGAATAGACCATATTATGCGAGAAAGGTGTAGTGGTGTAGACCGGTGGGAAGCAATGTGAGTTGTGAACGGGTGTGCGGGGTTTATGGTATGACTCGTGATTGTTTCATTCTGTGTGGAGACCTCTGGGGGGACTGGGGGAGAGAGGTTTCCGTCTAGAAATTGATCTTTTTAGTGTAGGGAATATGGATTCAAAAGAGCGTAGGTTGGCATCATTAGCTCACATCATGATAGTTCTGTTTCTGAAGATAGTCTTGACAGCATTGCCCTGGAACATGTGTGAGTTAGAGATAGTAAGCTTGCATCCATACAGGATGTTGGTGGATTTGGTAATGTGAAGGTATTTAGTTAGGAATGTATTCCATCTCACAGGGTGTATAGTGTAGAAAATGAGATCTGTTATTTTTCGGCCTTTGGAAGCATTGAAATAGATGTCAGCTGTGAGCAGTTCGGGAAGTTGTTTAATCAGTTTATATTTGAGATTTTGTGCGGCTGTGGTGGGGAGGCTATGAGGAAGAGTGATGGAGAAGGAGTTGGGACTGTAGGATTTTAGGAGGGGGGGAAATGCAGGGGTAGTAGGTTCTGTGGAGGCCAGCATTCTAAGTCCTATTATGTGGAACTTGTAGCTAAAATTGTTTAACCTTTTATATTTATAGCAATGTTGTATGGCATCAACATGAAGGTTGGTACACATCCAACACATACAAGGATCTCTGGAGGTGTATGTTTTTCTGACAGTGTCTGATGCTGTGTTTTGTGTAATGATTGGTGATAAAGGTTGCCACTAGATTCCTCATCATAAGCCAAGTACTGCTTTGAGCAGAAACATGGCTGGATGCACAAAAAGAGGTACCTGCATTTTTTCTATGGTATGAGGGACAGTTGTACCAAACATGCTCCATTTGAGAAGTGGGTCAGGTGTGATTCTCCGTCACAAATGTGAGAAGTTAATGTAGGTCCTTTTACTGGTGACATGGCATATTAAGCATTTATGATACAGTTGATGTTTCAATCTTAACATTGGTGAGTTGGTACAATGACACATTGATGATGAGCACCAGATCCAAGAAGACTGGAAACATTTGTACAATGGCATCATTCCTTACCTGAAACATGTTAGAAATTTGTTTTCACAGAAAGATTCAAGTCAGTTCATGTAGACAGAAGCTGATTGGCATGAAGCCTTAGTCCTTCATACATGTGTAAGCCACTCTCAAAGTCAACATCAAAGCCCAAAACATGATTCTTTTGGAAATGTGAAAATGTTTAGCTATGAACTAAAGTGGGTTAGTAGTATATCAATGCCTATGTATTTACTAATGCTGTTGAAGCCATTGGTCAATCCATCATAAACATATTTTGGTAAATATCTTCAAATCTTCAACAGCATAGGTATGTAAATAGTGCGTAATACATTGCTAAGCTAGTTCAGTGCAGATTCCACATAATACGTGGTACAATTGAGATATACTATAAATATGCTTGAAATAAGTATTACCATTGTGAAATGGTCAGACAAAGGAAACAGGCTTTCAGTTCACAAACATTTTGGTACAACAATGCAGTATGTGTGGACACACATTGATACCTATGTAACATTTGGGGAATCTACATGATGCAGATTATTTGACCTTGTAAACACACTGTACAGGTGTATTTCTGGTTGCTGTAAACATAAGTTCAGTATTCTAAACAACAAGGCTCTAGCAATCTGAGGCATGAAACATTCCATGCAGAGAAATAAAAGTGGATAAGAGACAAAGGCAAACATGATATAGGAGTTAGCATGGGGAATTTATTGACTGTGAGAAAATGGTTTGTGGAACTCTTCCCTGAATGCACGAGATGAGAGCCTTGAAAGTGGTTTAGTATGTAGAATTGGCAAATGTTTTGTGAGCAAAGTTCATGTTCAATTCTATTTACACAGAGACACTCAGACTGTTGTATCTGTTTTTTCAGCATCATCCTGGCATGGCAACAGTGACATTGGCCACATAGGTGGGGAAGAAGCTGGAAACTGTGGTTCCTGTGCAAACACCACTGACCCCAAGGGTCCATGTGCCACGGAAGGTGAGGGGACTGGCAAGGAAGCCGCAAACAACACAACATTATCTTCGGAGGTCTTCACAGAAGACCATAATGGTGGGGGACCCTACTAAGACAATGTCTGCCACCCACGTTTCCATCTCCACCCTTCTTCTTGATCCTCCACATAAAGCCAAAGACACCCCCCTAAAAGGGTTGGCATCACCTTTGCTGCAGGCACCCCCCCACCCAAGTCTCCCCAGATTCACTCAGTAAGGAAGCTAATGACCTATTGCAGGCTATCTCAGTAGGCCAGACTGCAGTACTGAATGTCATCCAGTGGCTTAGAGGGCAGATGACACAAATGCTAGTTTACCTGGGGGGCATTGACAGTGCCACGTCAGGTTTACTGAGGTCATTCCAAGGTCTGGCCTCACTGTCCGCAGCCTCCCATGCATCCCAACCTCCTACCCCAAATCCCACCCCTTCCCCATCCCAAATCTCTCTTCCCAGCACTATCCAAAGCACACTCGCTCCTTTGCATGTACTCACTCAAACACACACAAGCAGAACCTCCACACATAAACACAGACATGCACACACACAAACATAAAGACACCATACCCGCCACCAAAACAATGAGCATACCCACAGACACCTCACCCACCACCACAGAAATATGCACAACAACCACCACCACACCCACAGACACCACACCCACCACAGCCATTCACATGCACCACCACCACACACAGAGACACCACATTTACCACAACACAGGCAGCCACACCAACTACCACCACTCCCACAGACACCACACCCACCACCAACCAAACATCCACACCAGCATAACTGCAGACACCATACCCAAACAACATGCACAACCACTAACACACACATATGCACCAGCATGTTCTGAGGCACCACAACAACACACAGCATCCCCACAGTACACCCATTGAGAAACACATACATTAGACATAACACACTGTGCACAAACACACATGTGCACCTGAGCAACAGACATCCAGAAAGAAACACAAACCAAAATATACACCACATACACCAGACCCACAGACAATTGCACCATGAACAGACACACACACATCAAACACTGCCACTCCCGCAACCTCCCAACCCCAACTCCCTCCCAAACACCATACCCATGTTCCCACAGATGATCTGCTGTTTACCCGGGCCTTCAACATCCCAAACGACCCCTCCCTACCTCATCCCTCCCAAACTCAATCCCACCCCTTCCACATCCCAACCCTCACCTTCCGTATCCCAAGCCACCACTTCTAAACTCAATACCAACCCTCCCAATCCCAAACTCACCCCTCCCAAAACAAAACCTACCCCTCCCAAATCCAAAACCACCGCTCTCAAAACCAACCCACCCCTCCCAAACCCAAGGACCCACTTCTAACGAATATCATTGAGGTACCTGTTCTCTGCCCAAGAGATGCCCCTTCCGGAGGAGGTTGTATTTGTCAGTGCAAATAGGAGGCAAGTTCTAGGCATGTAACCCATTGGATTGGATTGGAACATTTGGGCTTTAAGCCCTTGTAATTTGAAAATTATTCCCACATTTTCTTTTGAGATAATTATCTCACTGTCATTAAAAAAATACTTTGCAATGCCTGTGTCCTGGCCTTAATGTTTTGATTAATGCTAATTGTTTGCAGATAATGTTATTTCTGCTAATGTGCGTGCCATGCACTTACTCTCATTTGGGAAAGTGACAAACACAGGCTTTATTTTTTAGGTATTTTTATAATGCATACATTTGTGTTGTACATTTGTGATGTACATGTTGATTTTGGTGCAAACATTCATCAACTTATCAGACACTTACACCAAATTGATAAATGTTTCTATTTCTGTGACTAGAGAATGCAAATGTGTTTATTTTAGCATGATGGGTTATTTATTTACACATATGGGGACGCGTTATTGGTGAAGGTGGCGGCTGTGCTGAGGGCAGGAGCCCTTTAAATCTATCCCTGAGCTCCCGCTTCGCGGGACGCGCTATTGGTGAAGGCGGCGGCTGTGCTGAGGGCAGAAGCCATTTAAATCTATCCCTGCGCTCCCGCCGTGTGGGACACGTTATTGGTGAAGGCGGTGGCTGTGCTGAGGGCAGGAGCCCCTTAAATCTATCCCTGCGTTCCCCCCTCGTGGGACGCGCGCAGGCCAAGGGCGGGCCCGTCCTTCGCCCGTCATCGACCGGAATAGGCTGGGCTGGGCCCCCCCCTAACATTTCCTTTTTCCCGCTTGGAGGTACATTTTCTAGGAAGTTGTTAAAGGAGTTGTGGGAGATCGACATCCAAAATGGGTAAGAGAAAGATCAATCTGCAAAAGGGGGAAGGTGGGCCCAGCTCTTGATGTCAGTCTTCTATTACCAGCTATTTATCTTCAGTGATTGGGGCTATTGAATCTGAACTAGAGCAAGTAGAAGAAAGGATTGGGGCTGTTCGAAACAATGTTCAGCAGCCCCATTGGAACCTATTGTCCATATAACTACTAATTCAAAGGATGGGTTACCTTCATTGTCTTCGCCTATCAACATAACACAATCTGCTCAATGTAATATGCCCCCACCAGTTTTACCGAAATTTTTGGTCCAAAGTGTTAATTCGTCCCTGGAACGCTCCCCTGCACTTTCTCCACCATTGAAGAAGAGGAGGGTGGGTAAAAAGACCAGGAATATAAAAAAGACGTTAGGCTTGAAAAAGTGTTCACATATTTCACCGGCAATTAGTCCCAATGAATCACTTGTTTTGGTTTCAACAAACGAACCTCATAAAAGAAATGATGCTTATAGCGACTCTTTTGATGCATTAGACTCCATACTTAAATCTTTTTGCACTACTCTAGAGGATAAACTTACTATCATGATAACCAAAAAACTAGATTGTTTTTGTGATAGCATCCTTAGTACCCTTGTTCAGTTACCAAATTCAGGAGTACTGAGCAAGGGAATGGCACTGAGCCGGGATGTGGCAACAAAGGTAAACCAATTATCCATATTGACATCCCATGATGCCGGTACACTTATGGCCAAACCTTCGGCCATACCTGGCCTTGGTAATGCCGTGACTAGTTTGCCACAAGCAACTCCTAAAGAAGCCACTTTTCCTGGCCCAAATCGTCCATCATCTAATAACTTTATTAATCAAGCAGACGTTTTGCATCTACTTCCTGACTGTGTTTCATATGTTTTGGTGTTATCAAATGTACCTCCTCTAGACAGTAACAAAAAAGAAGACAGCCAAGCTTTGATTAGGAAGTCTGTTCACTGGCTGAAATCTAAACTTAAGGCTAAATATCATCTGAATAACAAGATCCTTATGGCATGTAGAGTGAGGCAGGTGGGCCATCGAAGAAATACAGACGATGGAGACTGTGTCGTAATTAATTTTGCTAATCCGTGCTCAGTTGATCACCTCTTGGTAAATTCAGATTGTTCTTATTTCCCAGATAAAGGGATACAAATCCACTTGCTGTGTCATTTTTACGACCATTATCTTTTTCCTCAATGTACCAGTGTTGTCCCTAGCTATTACAGCTTAGCTCCTGTTAGGCCATACGCACCTGTAAACGCTCCCACCAGCAATTGTTCTCTGTCCTTTAATTCTCTTGATGAAAATGATTGACTTAAGGTTATCGCCAGTCCAGGTCACAAAAATCTGTTGAGATTAACGACTGATGAGGACCATGACAAACTTGTTCAGGGAGTAAGAGTGAAGATGCCAGACAGCTCCTATTTAAACAATATTGATAGATTGGTACCTCACCCGGGATCAAAGCCCCTATCCTTGATTAGTTGGAATATTGCGGGGCTCCGATCTAAAATAAACAACCCGGACTGGGTGAGTTTTTTACCATCCTTTGACATAATCTGCCTACAGGAAACTTGGTCCCAAGATATGTTTTTTTTGGACGGGTATACAACTCTTTACCAGCCGGCAGAAACTTCTACAATAGGAAGAGCACGTGGAGGTCTTCTAATGTTCATATCTTTACGTTTACCATCACTGAAGGCTTCCTTCATTTGGTCCTCTCCTTATTTTATGATTGTTTTATTATCTATTAGGGGGTATTTTGATCTTAAATTTTTATAATAATGTCCCACACGGCCTCCTTAAAGGAATGGTAGAGGATGCTGTGGATTTTTTGATTCTTCTATTAAATTGCAGGACGAAGATTTAGTAGTTTTATAGGTCGGCGATTTTAATACCTCCTTATGCTGTCAGGAAAATCTAGAATTGTGCGCTATTCCTACTGAGGGCAGAGAATCGCTAATTCATTTTACTCACTCACCTGAAGGAGAAGCTCTGAACTCCTTCTTATGTAATTTTGATCTGGTTCATGTCAGGAAGAAAATGGCAGTAGATTCTCTAAATGTTCCAGCGTTCACAGGGACCGTGAAGGGGAGTACCATTGATTTTATTCTTATTGGCTCCCCCGGATTATCAGTTAAATTGTGATTTCAAGATAATCCCTCACTGTGCCAGTGACCACAACCCTCTGTGTATCAACCTAGACTTAATTATAGACCAGGTACCTAGGGATAAGGGTTTGAGAAGAAATAGTACTTTTCACGTAAACTCTGGTTTACGTTTGAAGTGGGATCAAATAAACCCAACGATTTTTAATCAAGAAATCATAAGATCTAGGTTCGATTCCATTAATATATGTTTATCTCAGCAGCTTGACCATGATCATATCGTCCAAGAATTTGAAATTTTAAGCAATGCCATTTCACATGCCCTGGTGGTGGACAGGCCTACCATGGGCTTGCCTGGTCATAAATGGTTTGACTCTGCATGTTCTATTGCTCACAAAAAATTTAAAGATACTCTTAAATCAGTTTCGTCTTCCCGTCACTTAATTAAATCTGTCAGGGCCGAGTATAAGGCCACTTTGGAAAAAAGGAAATCAGAGATAAGGTCTAAGACATGGGAAGAGCTTCAGGCCGCGTCCGATCTGAAGGACTCCTCAAAATTCTGGAAAGTGGTCAATCATTCCTATTTTACTGATAGTAATACTAAGGTCGATGATTGTTTTATCGTAGAAGAAGTGTGGTTGAACCACTTTAGGAAAGTTTTTGATCCAGAAAATGATCTTCAGATCAGGTAGGAGAACACCAATAATCGGTCTAATATAGATCCCAATATAAATGCTTCAGATATTTCTTTTGACCTACATGAGATCCTTGGAGCCATAAATCGCTGAAAACAAGGGAAGGCCCCCGGCCCTGACGGTGTCCCCATTGAAATTTTTTAATCCTTGCCTAATCTTTGGGGCACTTTAGTAACAAACGTTTTAAGAAATGTTGTTAAAACTAATATACTCTCTTCTTGGAAATTGGCAATTATTATCCCTATTTTCAAAAAGGGCAATAGGCAAGACCCTTCCTGTTACAGACCTATATCTTTGATTGACTCCACAGCTAAGATTTTGGGTAGTGTGATTTTATCCCGCCTGGAGGATTGGGTGCTACAGACACAGATTTTGTCTCCAGTTCAATTTGGTTTTCGACCCGGTTTGGGTACAGTCGAGCAAGTATTAAACCTGCATCTCATTCTTAACAAATATGTGATTGCCAAAGTGGAGCCAAATCACATGGCTTTTATTGATTCATCCAGCGCATTTGACTTGGTAAACAGGGAGAAGTCGTGACAAATCATGGAAACTCTGGGATGCGATGTGACTCTACTGGATCTCATAAAGCGCCTTCACATGGATTTAAAGGTGTCAGTCCAGTATGGCCCATCGGGACAGAGAACTGCCCCCATTTCATCTTTTAGGGGAGTGCAACAGGGATGTATTTTGGCCCCCTTTCTTTTTTTTATATACATTAATGGGCTTTATGATTTTTTGACAAAAAATGGGAAGGATGTGCCAAAGATGGGTCAGAGATTGCTGCCAGTTTTACTATATGCAGATGACGCTGTACTTATCGCACGCACTGCAAATGGTTTACAAGGCCTGTTGGATCTTTTTTTGGACTTCATGTTGGACTTAGATTTAAAAGTTAATTACTCTAAGCCATTTGTTATGACATGTGGCCCCAGAAATACAAAATCTAAAACATTTACTATGGGGGACAATATAATTAATAAGGTGAGGGATTTCTGGTATCTAGGTATGCATATAAGCTCTTCTATGCTTTGGAACACTCACCTTAAATTCAAGACTCAGCAAATGTCAAAGAACACTAAAGCGATTTTTCGTTTTACCCATAAATTGGGCCACAGACCGTCTTCTCAGATTATGACACTATATAACTCCAAGAGTGTCTCAGCAGCCCTATATGGGGCCGGAGTCTGGGGTTACACTAAAATACCCACTCTCCAATGTACTGAGAATAAATTTATGCGCAGACTATTGATAGGCCTGCCTTTAAAATGACACCAGCCATCACAGCAGTGCACCCCTGGGTGCCCTAACTCCACTGGGGTTCCTAAACCTACATGGCCTATCCTATACTAGAGACTCACAGGTAGGTTGCCAGAGCCAATTATTATTACAACTAATTTGCATATACCTTTTAAACAGAGTACTGGCTCTGGGCCTGGTTAGCAGAGCACAGGGCATAGTCAGAGTCAGTAACCACTGGTACCAGTCAAATAATAGGGGTGATCAGGGTCAAATTCATGACTTTTTCTCATATATTGTTCGCCAGCCTCTCACGTGATGTTGCATGCTGGCTGTTAAGTATTGGTTCTCGGTCTACGGATTGGGGTCTTCTTTCTTGGCATGGGCTCCTCTGCCTTTGATGAGTTGACAGGTCTTCTTGGGCCTCAGTTGTTATCTGCTGGGACCACCTATAGGTATCTGGAATATCTATGCATATTATTGATTTGTTGCTTTCCCCGGCTGGAATTTAGACAGCCTGGGTGTATGTGATCTTGTGTGTGATTGTGGGGTGTACATGATCTCCCATCTGATGGACCATAACTCACTTTCTTTTTGTTAGAAATATTGGATATAAGGGCTTGGTTCAGGTGACTGTCATTATTGGATGAGTTTTTGCTCTCACAAGTTCTTGCGGGTTTTATTGTGCCTTTTTTATTTCCTGTGTTTTCAGTGATTTCTGGCGCATCTTTAACATGATCCATTTTTCCACTATGTCTCAGCAAAGACAGACTTTTGTGGCCACCTTTATGTCGATCTCGCCAATGTTTTCGATCTTTTTGTTAATTTCTGCCATGGTGAGCCCATTACTTGTAGTGTTTCCATCAAAACTTCAATCTTATGAGACTGTCATGTCATGACATTCGTGGCTGCCATCAGTGAGGTGTTAATGGACATTAGTAGTTTATCCTGCATTTGAGAGAGGGCCAAAGGAGAGTAAGTAGAGGCCCTTTGTAAGGGCTCAGAAAGTTCTGGGACAGCTGATGCCTTTGTGCATGATTTAGATTTTGACAGATGGATTACTCCGTCACAATGGTGACGGACAGTCAGTTTGCTGAAATATAAATCCCACAAGGATATAATCCACAAAAATCTAAATCAAGTCCCTTATGTGTTAACATCCAGTTTCCAGGGGAGAGGATTCTTGTGATTTTTGTGATTACTTGGAGCTGGGCACTATTATTACTTATTCTATGCATTTTTCTGGTCTCGCTCCTAACGGGTTGCTGCTCTACCAGATTTCTCATCTGGGCAGAGAAATAATTTAATCAGAGGTCGTTCAACTTTGCCCCCTTTTAGGGCTCATTAATTGGGTGAAATATTATCAACACAAAGCTTGTGGCTCGAGATGAATGGCATTTTGAATGGCAAGGAATAGTTTAAAGCACCCTGAATTAAGTTGGTGCAACATTTATTTTCAGAGGGGGGGAGATGTAGATGTATGAGATATTATAGTAGGAGGGAGCAAAAACCATGCACACAAGCCACACTGTAGCCTCGAGCTCAACCCAAAGTGGTGCTATTAAGTGACCACGTTACGATACTCATACAACACCTCCACTTGCCTCTCTACCTCCCCACTACTCCAGCCTCCTGGAGTCTCTAACTTCCACAGATGTGCTAGTATGTGTTTTGTATTGTGCCCTAAACCGGGCTATTGGGAGGGGGCAGAGTTGCTCAGTTGTTAAGTTGTTAGCCCCCTATTTTCCCCCTCCTCCTTCTCCAGGAGGCCTGGTCTCCTGCAGCCTGTGAGCTTAGTCACTTGGTTGAATGGCCCTCTGAGGGCTGGGTAGGGAGGACCTTCAGGTGAGGGGGAATAAGGTGAAATCTGACTTGGGGAATGGCCAATTTGGCATACCTTATCTGGACTTTCGGCACTCACAACTACAATACAGGGAGTGCAGAATTATTAGGCAAATGAGTATTTTGACCACATCATCCTCTTTATGCATGTTGTCTTACTCCAAGCTGTATAGGCTCGAAAGCCTACTACCAATTAAGCATATTAGGTGATGTGCATCTCTGTAATGAGAAGGGGTGTGGTCTAATGACATCAACACCCTATATCAGGTGTGCATAATTATTAGGCAACTTCCTTTCCTTTGGCAAAATGGGTCAAAAGAAGGACTTGACAGGCTCAGAAAAGTCAAAAATAGTGAGATATCTTGCAGAGGGATGCAGCACTCTTAAAATTGCAAAGCTTCTGAAGCGTGATCATCGAACAATCAAGCGTTTCATTCAAAATAGTCAACAGGGTCGCAAGAAGCGTGTGGAAAAACCAAGGCGCAAAATAACTGTCCATGAACTGAGAAAAGTCAAGCGTGCAGCTGCCACGATGCCACTTGCCACCAGTTTGGCCATATTTCAGAGCTGCAACATCACTGGAGTGCCCAAAAGCACAAGGTGTGCAATACTCAGAGACATGGCCAAGGTAAGAAAGGCTGAAAGACGACCACCACTGAACAAGACACACAAGCTGAAACGTCAAGACTGGGCCAAGAAATATCTCAAGACTGATTTTTCTAAGGTTTTATGGACTGATGAAATGAGAGTGAGTCTTGATGGGCCAGATGGATGGGCCCGTGGCTGGATTGGTAAAGGGCAGAGAGCTCCAGTCCGACTCAGACGCCAGCAAGGTGGAGGTGGAGTACTGGTTTGGGCTGGTATCATCAAAGATGAGCTTGTGGGGCCTTTTCGGGTTGAGGATGGAGTCAAGCTCAACTCCCAGTCCTACTGCCAGTTCCTGGAAGACACCTTCTTCAAGCAGTGGTACAGGAAGAAGCCTGCATCCTTCAAGAAAAACATGATTTTCATGCAGGGCAATGCTCCATCACACGCGTCCAAGTACTCCACAGCGTGGCTGGCAAGAAAGGGTATAAAAGAAGGAAATCTAATGACATGGCCTCCTTGTTCACCTGATCTGAACCCCATTGAGAACCTGTGGTCCATCATCAAATGTGAGATTTACAAGGAGGGAAAACAGTACACCTCTCTGAACAGTGTCTGGGAGGCTGTGGTTGCTGCTGCACGCAATGTTGATGGTGAACAGATCAAAACACTGACAGAATCCATGGATGGCAGGCTTTTGAGTGTCCTTGCAAAGAAAGGTGGCTATATTGCTCACTGATTTGTTTTTGTTTTGTTTTTGAATGTCAGAAATGTATATTTGTGAATGTTGAGATGTTATATTGGTTTCACTGGTAATAATAAATAATTGAAATGGGTATATATTTGTTTTTTGTTGAGTTGCCTAATAATTATGCACAGTAATAGTCACCTGCACACACAGATATCCCCCTAACATAGCTAAAACTAAAAACAAACTAAAAACTACTTCCAAAAATATTCAGCTTTGATATTAATGAGTTTTTTGGGTTCATTGAGAACATGGTTGTTGTTCAATAATAAAATTAATCCTCAAAAATACAACTTGCCTAATAATTCTGCACTCCCTGTATGCTTATGGCAGAAGGTGGGAGGTTGGAAGCAGCATGGCTCATAGGCTGTGGGGCTCACCTTGGGTGCTTCTTACTGTCTCTTATCACTCGAGGTCTTCTGCCGTTTTTGGCAGTAAGCTGGGCGGTAGGGGGGAGAGTGAGCACTATGTCCCCATAGTACCCTCACAGCTCGCCATATAGCCCCAACTCTCTTCTCCCTTCACATCTCCTAGAAACTCCCTGCAGCTTCTCCGTCCATAGCTTCTCCCACTGAGACTTCTCCCGCTCCCTCAGCATTTAGCATTTAATGATATATTCCACAGCCATGCGAGCAGTCTAGATTGTGGAGGAGCATGTCACCACAATGCACTAGAATGCCTGACATAAGATACCTGACAGTCCTATTGCTGGAATATACAAAGCAAGGGGAGTCAGAATAAAATCTGTGACAAAAAAAAGAGTGGAATCCAGAATCCATTATTAAAGATGGACCCAGGCTTAACTTAAAAGGCCCTTGAGACAGAAGGGATCACAGTGTCATGGAACACCCTGCAAGGTCGCCAGTGTAATTTAGGCCATTTTGCTAATCTCCAGGCAACTGATTTGGGATGGATCTCATCAGCTGTGAATGTAAATAAAGATGCCTGAACTAATCAACAAAATAGTGCCAGCAACTCGGCAAGCATAAACCCAGAGAAAAGGCCCTCTATGATATTCTGGAATACTGCTGGCCATAAAGTACTCCATTCCGGTGATGAAAACCTATTTATCCTCACACGACTTGCTATGTTTCCAAAATTCCTGATAAAGGGATTCACAGAGGTTTTCACCACAGCTAGCAAGGCAAAGAAGAATGATCAACTGCAGACAGTGCTGTCAATTTGCGCCTCAATATAGCATGCTTTTGAAGTAACTAAGTTGGAGTTCTGTTAACTAAATATATTGTGTATTAAAAAATAAAACTCTTTATTTGGGCAGAGCTATGGCTGGTGAAAAAAAAAAAAAAAACAATATATATATATATATATATATATATATATATATATATATATATATATATATATTCCAAACAGCATTACAGCATTTCTCCATTATTGGGAGCTTCCAACCCTGCAGGACAGGGCAGCACAAAAACAGCACTGAAGCACAATTTACGAAGAACATCAGCTTTAATTTCTCACTCATATTGACAGTATATCCTAATGCTTTTCGGCTGTCGAAATACAATCTTGCTCACAGGTGAACCAACTTTTAATGCAGTAGGTTCCACTGGTGCAAAATCATACAAATTCCAGAATGCATCTAAAGTGTACTCCTATTCGCCACACTGCAGTACATATCAGAATTATGCCAAATGGCATCTCATTACCACGGTGAAATCTTATATAATTTAATCAAAATGCATAAAATGTTTTCCATTGTTCAAACTGTCACATGCTTTAATATAAGGTTTGTATAGTCCTTACAGTCACTGTTCATCATATTTGCTGCCACAATCCACTTAATGTCTTAAAAGCTTTCAGTTAAACGAAATTGACAAGAGGAGATTACTTTTCTTCCTGTCTCCCTTTCTCATCTACCCAGTAAAAAGCCAGATTCAATCCTTGGTATTTCAGGAGGGCAAGCGGGTCATGGTCCCAACAATGAATTCCAAAAAGCATTTCTCCATTAATAGGGGCCTCCACCCCTGCAGGGCAGCTTCAGTTTTCGGGGAGGAGTGCCCCGTTGACATCAACATGAAAAAAACAGCACCGGAGCACAGTTCTTCACGAAGAACATCAGCTTTAATTTCTCATTCATAGTGGAAGCATATCCAGACGCGTTTTGGCTGTCCAAATGCAGCTTTGCACACAGGTGAGCCATGCAGGAAGTCCTACTATTTAAGTTCAAATCAACATGTGACCGGTTCAAAATCGTACAATTCCCAGAATGCATCTAAAGTATACTACCATTCTCCAGACTGCAGTACATGTCTGAATTGTGCCAAATGGCATCTCACTACCACAGTCAAATCGTATATAATTTCATCAAAATGCATAAAATGTTTTTCATTGTTAAAACTGTCACATGCTTTAATATCGGGTTTGTGTAGTCCTTACAGTAAAACGGAATCGACAAGAGGTGACTTCTCTTTCTATGTCCCTTTCTCACCTCCTCACATAAAATGCCAGGTTCAAACCTTTGTGTTTCAGGAGGGCAAGCAGGTCATGCTCCCAACAATGAATTTGAAACAGCATATCTCCATTAATGGGTACCTCCAACCCTGCAGGGCAGCTTCAGTTATATCCTATGGAACTTGTAAAACAGCAGGCGGGATATCCATCACGTTTGTGGCGGATTATCCAATCTGCAAAGGTCATAATCAGGCCCTTAAGCTTTAAAAATTCATATCTCTGGTTCCCTATAGTGGATCTTTGTTGTTTTGTTGTCATTTTAAAGATAAAATATAATTTATTTTTTATAAATTGATGTTGGATTTTTATTTTGTTTTGTGTTATACTTATTTACTGTTTTGTTGATATTAAATGCTTTACACACCTATCTACTAAATTAAGCCTAACTGCTTGTTGCCAAGCTACCAAGGGTTAAGCCAGGATTAATTTATTGAGACCTTGACTGAATTTAGTGGGGATTAGTGGCCTATTGCTAAGTGTAGGTACTTACCTGCCCTTATCAATAATCCACTTTCCAACCCAATGCATCACCTCCTTTGCGGCCCGCATCATCTTTGTTTTTGACACATCCAAGGTACTGTGTGGTATAAGGATGAAACCACTGATTTTTCGAAATTAAGACTCTTTTAAACCTTTAAAAAGTGATAACTTTATTTGTGTAGGTTGGATTTTTGTTGTTTTGGTCTTGTGTTACTCACATAGATATTGATTTCTTTTCTAAACTAGTGTTGAGTATTTTTGTGATGCTTTCACTGTGTTACTGTGTGTGTGTACTGTTACTGTGTGTGTGTGTACAAATACTTTACACATTGCCCCTGAGATAAACCTGTCTGATTGTGCCAAGCTATCAAAGGGCTGAGCAGATGTTACCTTGGGTGTGTGACTTCCTTATCCTGACTAGAATGAGGGTTTCTACTTGGACAAGGTGTAAACTGACTGCCATCTAGAGACCATATTTCTAACAGCATCAACAAATGGGTTGTGGTGCTAAACTCCACATCTTCCCAGCTTTCAGGAACAGGAAGACTAGAATCAGAACACCTAATTTTTCAATGCAGTTTTGGCATTTTACCGGAACATACCCCATTTTTCCTCTTTGTATTATCAACCTCCCTCCAGTTAGTGACAGAAATGGGTGTGACATCAATGGTGGATCCCAGTAAGCTAACCATTTCTGAAAAGTAGATATTTTGAATTAAGCAAGGGGTATTTTGTGTAGATCCTTCAAGGTTTTTCTATAGAAAGTAACACTTGAAATAAAAACATTTTGAACTTGAGTTGAAAAAAGCAGCCACTTGTCTCTAAGTTTTCATCAGTAACTTTTTCTAAGTATGGCAGATTTTCAAAAGCAATAAACAATTATGTCCACTGGACCCTTCTGGTTGTAGGGATATATAGGGCTTGTCGGTCTCTAAGAAACCAAGCAATCGAGAGCCAATAACTGAGCTGCACCTTGCAATGGTTTTGCATTGTGTACTGAGCATGCAGCAAATAAGTTGGTAAAAAATCAAGATTGAAAAATAGGTATCAAGGACACCTATGTATTTCCAAAATGGGCATGAGAAATGGAGTTTGGAAGCAGTGGTTATTTGCACATCTTTGAATTTGGGGGTATCCACTCCCCAACAAAAAATAAAAATCCCTGGTGTCTAGTGGGCATTCTTGCTGCACAATCATGGCCCCATGTGCAATCATGCAGCAGGAATGCTCCAAAGAAACATGAGAGGAAAGAAAAGCCTTTCATTTCCCCAATGCCTCTTTGTTTTTCCCTGCCCCCCTCCCAGAGGGGAGACTCACCTTTTTCCCCTCGAGGCACTGGAAGCAAATAACTTCCAGCCATCCCCAGCAGCTTCTCATGATGTTGACATGCAGTGCCACTGACATCATCTGATGCCCTGCCCATATTAGCATGGGAATTAAAGGACATTTCTCAAAATGGGTTCTTTTGTACACACTGTCTTAAAATTGGAAGCTACAAATGCAGAGAAAGACATTTGGTAACAGCACTTGTTCTGATATTCTGTGTTTCCCTCCAGTCTCCAGATAAAACTGGTACCTCACTTGTGTGAATAGGCCTAGTGCCTGTGACAGGAAAAGTCCCAAAACACAACGTGGGCACATCACATTTTTCCACTAAAAACTGACTTGTTTTTCACAAAGTTCCTAGCTGAGGATTTTGGGATTTAGCTCATCCATCACCAAGGGAAACCCAGCAAACCTGCACATTTTTACAATCTAGACACCTAGGGGAAATCCAGGATGGGGTGACTTGTGGGACTCTCATCAGGTTCTGTTTCCCAGAACCTTTTTCAAACCTCATAATTTGTCTAAAAACACATTTTCCTCATATTTCGGGGATGCAAAGTTCTGAAATCTGAGTGAAGCAAAACATTTCCTACTACCCAGCGTTCCCCAGGTCTCCCAATAAATATGCTACTTGTGTGAGTAGGCCAAGTGGCCACGACAGGAAGGGCCCAAAATACAAGGTAGACACAACATAATATCACAAAATAACCTGTTTTTGCAAGGAGAACACCTGCGTTTTTGGTCCTTAGCTGGGTGGCCATTTTGGGAAACCTACCAATCCCAGACATTTCTGAAAACTAGACACCCAGGGGAGTCCAGGGAGTTGTGGGCTGCGTGGATCCCCCAATGTTTTCTTACCCAGAATTCCCGGTAAACCTCAAATTTAGCTATCAAATCACATTTTCCTCATAGTTCAGTTTGGAATCACCACACCGGCACAAATGTCCTGTCATCCAGCGTTCCCCTTGGTCTCCCAATAAAAACGATTCTTCAATATTGTTGGTGCCCAAAGCAGAGTCACCCTAAAAAGGTATTAAAAACTGTACTTATGAACACGCTTTAGGGCCCCCTCAATCTCTCCATGTTTTTGCCCCTTCCCTGTTGCAGGCACTTGGTCCACCCACACACGTGAGGTATCATTTTTATCGGGAGACCGGGAGGATTGCTAGGTGGCAGGAAATTTGTGCTGGTGTAGTGATCCACACAGAAATATGAGGACATTTTTATTTTTATTCTGTTTTTCTAAACTTGAGGTTTGTAGGGGATTCTGGGGAAGAAAACATTGGGGGATCCATGCAAGCCACACCACTCTAGATTCCCCTGGGTGACTAGCTTTTAGAAATGTCTGGGTTTAGTAGGGTTCATTAGATGGCCACTGAACCCAGGAACGAAAACGCAGGTGCCCTCTTGCAAAAAAAAATAGTTTGTTTTGTGATAGATAATTTTCACGTGTCCACATTGTGTTTTGGGCCCTGCCCTGTTGCAGGTACTTGGTGCACCCACAACAATTTTATTAGGAGACCAAGGGGAACTTGGTGATGGGAAATTTCTGGTTTATTTCTGTTTCTGAAGCATATGGCATAGAAATGCAAGGCAAATGTGTGACTTTAGTCACATTTTGAGGTTTGCAGGGCATTGTGGGTAAGAAAACTTGTTGGGATCCATGAGAGGCCTCCACCCTGTACTCCCCTGGTTGTCTAGTTTTCGAATATATCTAGAGTTGGTAGATTTTCCCTAGACAAGAAGCGAGCAGACTACCATGTCTCTTACTTCTGTGATTCCAGGAGCAGCTCGCGTGGCTGGGCGGGGTGGGGGATGGAGTGCAGGGGGTTGGGGGGTGCAGAGGGCCTGGAAGGAAATTAATTTAAAAAAATGATTTAAAAAACCACTTACCTGCTTTGCTTCCGTACCGCTCCTCTCCCGTCGCTTCTGCAGGCACAGGCTCCCAGCTTGCCCTGCTCCAATCCTGACGCTGCTCAGAGTAGCGTCAGGATTGGCTGGGAGTGCCCAAACAGGGCCCTTTCAGGCAGACTGGGAGCCTGTGCAGGCTCTCTCCCCCCCAGCAACCATGTTGTTGGGCTGGAGAGAGCCCTGTGCGCATGTGTGTTTGGCCGGCAAACACACATGCGCTCTGAGGAGAGTGCACAAAGTTTATTATCCTTTCCATGTAAAAAGATTTGCAGCGGCAGGGGGGCAATGCTCTTCCATCCATACATAGGAGTCACGCCTGGTGATGTCACAAATACTAAAATTGTGAAAAAAAACACCCTTCGGTTATGTTAAAAATACCCCTAACCCACCAACATAGTTGTGACATGCTTCATCATTAGGATCCCACCCTAGACACCTAGAGTGACAGGGACGTGCTTCGATGCCAGAGTTCACAATTGAGAAGATAAGTGCAATGAAACTGTCTTGTGGTTACCCAAAAAAAGGCGTGTTTTTTATTGTGGTAACTTTGGGCAAAGGTGAGTGTTTGGGACATCTCAGAAGCAAGAGGCTTGGTAGCGTGCTCACTTCTTATGGTTGTTGACAGTAAGTTAGGAAGCTCTCTCTTCTCACTCTCTTTACTGTGTCCATATGTACTTGTTGGATTTGGCACACGAGTGAGTGATGTTCAATATATAAAATTTTATTAACAAGAGATTTCACAAAAATGAAATGCACTGTTAATAATTGATAGGTCAAAAAATGAACCAATGGCTCACAGCTTGTGAGCTACAAAGCCACAACAAGGAACCAAACGCCTTACTGGTCAGTCACACTCATTTCATATGTGACATTCATACTGCCTGCTGTGGGCCCAGCACATTACAAAATTCAAGACAAGAGACAGCACCATTTTAGGGCCCATCACTTTCATATGCCCACATGCCTGACACAGCAATCACATAATTTGACAGAGTGTGTGGACTGGCGTTTGGCTAGAAGCATGTGTAGTGACCAGCAGCAACTCACTATACACACACTGCCAGCGAATCACCATCCCACACACACTAGCCAATCACCTTCCCACACACTGCCAGCCAAGCGCCAGCTCACTCACACTGCCAGCCAAGTGCTAGCTTTTGCACACTGTCGGCCAAGTGCCAATCCACACACATTCCCAACCAAGCATCAGTCTACGCATGCCGCCATCACATTTTTTTTAACAGAAAAAAAACAAAAACTAATGTAAGTAAATACAAAACTACAAACACAACAGCTCAAACTAAATACAACACATGAATGCCAAACGTGAAGTTGAATAAAAAATATAAAATGACAAGGCAATGCTCACGAGCCGTCCCAAAAAGCATTTTTTAGTGTGATACATTCTAAAACACGTGGGCACACACAGCCCATGTTTAGAAGGACAATCAGGGCAGTGAATATGCCTCTCCATCTGCATGTCTCTTCGCATACAGACTCTGCATCACTTAAAGGGATTGAGGTTTTTTTGGGTGTGGGAGGAATGTGATCAGCAAAGTGGTGATCTCTCAATCTAGCCACATCCTCCACCACTCCAACGCAAGGAACATTTGCCTGTTCCACTACAACAAGGCTGCTTCTCACAGACTCCTTAAATTCTGGAAAGCAGTTCTTAAACACAACAAAAGCATTAACGGTTGCTAAATGGAAGAGATGGATAGCGGCTTCTTATACCAAATGTAAGCCTTATAAACAGCAGTGTAAGGTTCCAGCCTCTGATCTACTCTAGCTACACCAACCATGTGCTTAAGGTGGTCTAAAATGCACACAGGTTTCTGCGCATCAGCAACCTGACCCAACACAGTCACAGGTGAAGTACTTTCGTCATGGATGGTAGTTAGCATGTAGACATCCCTCCTGTATGCAAATTTCACAGCTAGCAGTTCATCATTATGCATGGCACTGCACTGTCAGCTCAAGTCTCTTATACACAAGCTCCTTTGGATAACCTTATGGTTAGAGTGGACTGTGCCACAAGCAACATCGTCCAGTTTGAAAAATTCATTGAACAATTGCAGAACAGTGTAGAAGGTACAAATGGTGACTTTTATTAAAAAGTTATCTACCAAGTTCCCACACAAATTTCTTTCCAAAAGTGGACGGACAACCAGGATGGTCAACATTGAAATCCCTACCAGTTTAGACCCGAAAATTATAGATACATCCTGTACTACTCTCAGACAGCATATACATCTTAATTCCATAATGTGTTCCCTTGCTAGGACTGCCTAAAAACCAAATGGTCCTTGAACAGGACCAAAAACTGGTCCACAGGTATTTAATTCCCTGGAACACAGATCTCTGAAAATTGAAGTGATCAAGTACGGGCCGAATCTTAAACAGACTGTCACAATCAGTGTGATCTTGGGGCAACGCTAACGTATTATCAACAAAATGCAGCATCTGATACAGATTATGACTCATGATTGCAGAAACTATGGCCATTGCAATCCAGGGACTGGTAGACCAATATGATGACAGTGACGGCTTACTTATAAAGTCCATCAAAAAAGTTAAACCCAAGATCTTCTTCAACTCTTCCAGATTTGTAGGAGTCCACCGGGTACCTGTAGAGCAGAGCTTCGGTCTGGCACTGTTGTCCCTCAAATACCATTCAGCACACAAATTAGTCTCCTTAACAATCTCACCCAAAAATATCATCCATAAACAACTCAAAGAAATTTAAGTTTTCAGTATTCACTCTACACCCTGCAACAGCATTAAAGGCAGGCAAATCTGGATGCACCATGTTTGGGGAAACTGAGAGTTCAGCTCTTCCAATTGGAATCCTTCCAACCCTGGGCTGCAATCCAGATGCCTTTTGCTGCATTATCAGCACCTCAGTGTAATCCTGAAAAACAGGTCCTTCTTTTACACTGAGAGTGGCTTCTTCGTGAGATGATTCCTCTTGGACAGAAAATTCACTGCCAGAATCTTGCACTTCCTCCTCTGCCTCAAAAGCAGAGTCAGTCTCATAATCATGGTCAGAGGAAGATTAAAAAAACATACCAACAACCTGCTGAGCGGTAATCCTGCGACTAGCCATGATCCTTACTCATAAACGTAACTTGACAAATAAGTTACCAGCAACCAACAATGTGTAAAATAGGGAATACACAAAGTGTGTCTTTATCACAAAGAACTGTTTCTCAAAAATTATACCAATTACTTGCCAGAGACAGTTAGACTCACCAGTACCCGCAATGCACAGACACAGCAAGCACCAACGATATCCCACTAAAAAGGAAAAACAAAATAACATTACACATAAGACAACACAATACACATTGAGCACAATTCTAAAGAGAATTTCACACACAATAAAACATAATCAAAATATGTTGCTACTATTACACCATTTACAAGAAACGCATTCATGCATGGCAACAATACTCATTTGGAGTAAACAGTACAAAAAGGTTTTTCTTAACAAACACATGCAACTACGCTAACTGTGGGTCTAACACTGCCAAAACCGCAAGCAGGAGTCACAGCAAAGTACTGAACTAGAATAAAAAGGAGAAATAAAACATTGTTATCACAAATAATGTATCAGTCCACAAACACCCTGTCACCAAACATTCTGAAACTTCCCTTGGTGTCTAGTGGTTTTCTGCACCCCTTGGGGCAGATGGGTCAAAAAAAAGATGTGCCCCCAAATGGGGCAGAAATGTCCACAATACGTGCTCCCCAAAGTTGAAGAGAACCTTTTCTAAGGGGCCACTCCCCAACAAAAAATAAAAATCCCTGGTGTCTAGTGGGCATTCTTGCTACACAATCATGGCACCAGGAATGCTCCAAAGAAACATGAGACGAAAGGAAAAGCCTTTCATTCCCCCAATGCCTCTTTGTTTTTCCCTGCCCCCCTCCCAGAGGGGAGACTCACCTTTTTCCCCTCAAGGCACTGGAAGCAAATAACTTCCAGCCATCCCCGGCAGCTTCTCATGATGTTGACATGTAGTGCAGCTGACATCATCTGATGCCCTACCGGAGTATATAGGGGGGCGTCCTAATGGGGAACACCAGTGCAATGTGGGTGGGTGCTACAATGTCCACTTGTCATGTGATGCACACTCCCACTGGTGTATTGGACAGCCCCCAGCTATCTGATGCATGCAAGGGGTTAAAACTAAGATTGTTTATGTTTCAGTAGACAGTACAATGAGTCTGTAAATCCAATGTTTCAGATGAAGGTTGTCAAAAGCAAAAAAAAACAAATAATAGACAGAATGCTGAACAATGTAAATATTCACCTCAGTCACCAAGGTCTGGGTTTAATCCCTTGTTTTGGAACCACCCATATGCAAATCAGTCTTGACCTTTTCCCCACAGGAACAGTCCAACTCTTACTTCCAGGTCATGTCGTCTATGGACCAGAATCACGCATCCTGGGAATGGTATCAACCCTCATCAGCCAGGCTAGCTTGAACCCAGTGGCGCCGTGAGCACAAGACCCACATCTGGGCATACACTTCACACCTAGGGCGACAAAAGCAAAAAGAACAGATAATGGACAAAATGCTGACTGATGCAAACATTCACCTGAGTCACAAAGATCTGGGTTTAATCCATTATTTTTTTGTCCACTACGCCACCACAGTTTGGAATGGCTTGAGAAGCAAAAAACTATGGATTTAGGCCCAGATCTCTGTACTGGGGTGAATGTTTGACATTGTTCAGCTTTCCATCCATCACTTCTTCTTTTTGCATTTGTTGCCTAAGTGGGATGGGTATGCCCAGATGTGAGTCCGGTGCTCCTCCTTATGCCACTGTATTCAAGCTAGGCTGGCTGATGAGAGGTGATACCCTGAAACCCATGCCAGGGTGCTTGTTTCCAGTCTAGAGAGGACCTGGCCTGGCTGTTCAGGCTTGACTGTGCCCATGAGGAGCAAGTACAAGACTGATTTGTACATGGCTGTGTCCAAACTGGAATGGCATGGGCAGCAAGAAATGATCGATTTAGGCCCAGATCTCTGTACTGGTGGTTAATATTTGAAATTTGTTCAGCATTACGTCCATCACTTGTTCTTTTTTTACAGGTGAAGGATGTGGCACAAGATATATACACAAAATGGAATCTTGTTTGCTGCTCTAGTTACAAACTACCCTGACCCTTGTTGGTGTTTAAGGGTGACTCTCCTCAGGTTGAGGAAAAAAATCATTGGCAGGTTAGAGCACTACCTGTTACAACTATCTTCCAAACACAGCAGCATGCCATGGATATTAACGGGTGATTTTCAGTTAAATCTTGCCAACCATCTGAGGAGAAATGCTCTTTCTGCAGAGTTGATGCTTGAAGGAGAAACCCAATTCAGTTCTCTAAATATGGCAATTTAAGTCAATTAGATCATCTGCTCCTTATAACTATAGGGACCCTGGGATTAAGGGCAATGAATGGTCACTTTCAACTAGATATATCCATGATCTGCTACATAGGGTTATTAGGTGCCATTCAATACTTGATTACAGTTTCATCTCTATAAGTTTGTTTGATAAGATCGAAGTTTGCTATAATACATAAATGCAAAAGTGACCACTATCCCCAGCTCATGGCCGTCAGAAATGACACCACTGTAGTGGAACTTATCTTAGCAGTAGGGTCTCCATCATGCATAGAGAATATATTACTATAGTGGTTAGTTAATAAGGTACAATGCATGGAAGTGAGCTGTGGATATGGCTACATGTCAGTTGATATACCCCATCTCTGTTTGGAAAGCGAAGCAATTGGAGTTAAGAAAAACATATCGTAGCTCTGACCAGCCTATTAACTACTAAAGGTGAATAATTCAGAACAAATGGCACTTGGAGAATCTAAGGGCCCAGAGGAAAAATTGGGATCAAGAAATAAAAAAAATTAAAAAGCTGATGGACCCGAAAAAGCAATCCAAATGGGTAACTGCACTAAGGAAAGCTTACAAAAAAGCAATATGGGAGACCAGCTGGATTGGGAAAGAGCAGAATTGACTGAAAACTATTTCAAGCCTGCAATATTGAGCATCAGACGGGCTTCTGGTATCTTAGTAACTGCCTGACAAGAGGCCAGAGCCTAATAGTAGGCATCAATTTAGACCACACTACATGGACACCCGGCATTAAAGAGTTATATCAGTCAAAGATCTCTGAACCGCTTGAGCCATGTGAAGACTCCCCACTCTGCCCTCTGGTATACAACCAGGAGAAATAAAAGAGTGGATTTGCAAAAGCGGGGGAGATGGGACCCATGTTCCAAATTGTCCGCCCGCTGCTCTTTATGAAAAAGACTGGAGGCTTTATTTACAAGTTTTTGGCACAGGGCAGTCCCACAAGCATTCTTGTTGCACTGCCTGAGTAAATAAAAAAGGTCAGGATTGCGCCATATCTATGAGATACATCGCTTTGCTGTCCTTTTCCCTTGCACTGGCACCCAATAGGCTGCCATGTGCCAACGCAGGAACCCTTGCACCTTTGTGTAAGGGTGTCTGCATTGCAGGGATGATTGTTTTTGTGCAGGAAGATGTTTTCCATGTGGGCTGCAGAATGCACAAGGCTTGGAGGCTCAGAAGTGCATTGATACTGAGGTTTTATTAATTGATGAACATACAGATGTTAAGCTTAGATTAGTAACATCATGTGTAAACTGCTTTAATATTTAATTTCATTGGTGTGTTTCGCTTCAGACTCAAAAGGATGAGTTACAGGCAGCTTCAGTTATTATGTATTTATCTAATATGTAGTATATCTTATGGCTATAAAACATATTTTATATTACAGTATTTCTTATGGCTATATACATTTTTTACTTTATTTATCAACCACAATGGCTAGGAGGTGAGATACCCCAAGCGTCAAAGATTGTTTCTACTGAGTAAGTTTTGTGCTTATATCCCTCCCAATCCGCCATCTCAGGTGTGGTGGTTTGGCCGCCACAGTTAGGTTGGCAGGAAGGCACATTTTCATTGGCAGGGTGGTAAAAGGGGCTGGAGTCCAACCTCCAGCCGTTTTTTCCATTGCGCCATCCTCAATGTGGGTGGTAATTCATAGTGGTGACAGTGGTTCATAGCAGTCTTTCATCTAAGAGACCACAAACATCTAAATCAGGTGTCAGACCACCATTTCCACACACGGGAAATCCAATGGTAAATCAACAGTGGGGACATTACTGCCAAGATCTAAATCAGGCCCCAAGTCAGTAGGTAGAAATCTTGATCTGATCAAGGTGTGAAAAGTATCCGACGGACTTAACAATTTCGGAAGGTTTGGTGTTTGGTGGCACTTGGAATAAGGCATAGAGGATGTCCATTGTGTTTGTGATGCAGTAACTCGTCCGCCAGACTAAGGGCCTGATTTAGAGTTTGGTGGATGGGTTACTCCATCACAAACGTGACAGATATCCTGTCTGCCACATTACGATATCCATAGGATATAATGACTGTAGAAGGCTAGCTTTCTATATAGTTTACAAAAACTATGTGCACTGTACAGAGAGTCTGAGCAACCCTACGCTGGTTTACAGAGGTAAGCACCAGACCATCTAATGCTCCATTTATTGTGGTAGCTTGGTCTAGCAGTTAGGCCAATCTTGGAGAAGTGCTAAGCTTTTGTTATACTCACAGTATCAATAAATGTGGACAAACACTCAAAAGAATAACTAGAGACCCATTTACAAAAATAGTTCAAATTTGTATAACATTTTTTAGACCTAGAAGTACTTTTTAAGTTATGATTTTTCAAAGTTTAGCCAAAATAGTCTTTTTGTGCGTAATTACACACCATAGGAAACACTGGGAGAAAGTTTTAAAAAGGCATGTAAAATCAGACAATGTGTTAATCAATGTCTCCTTCTGTTTTTAGGTTGAGGTCAACAAAGTATCCTGTGGGCCAACTGGATATGTTCCAGCGGTTACCAGTTCCAGTGGGAGCTGCTTCTGAAAGTCATGGAGCTGGAGCAGGACAGGCAAGGGGGACCACTTTGAAATGCACTGCACAGGTGGACTTCAAGGTGAGTCTGGTGGGTCCCCTTGGAGTGTAGAGGTCGCAAGGGGTTTGGGACCCATAGAGCACAGCTTGTTCTCCAATGCAAGGCCAGGGAGGCCGGGTGCAGAGCAGATAGATCAGACAAAAGCTATGTGCAAAGGTACCCTTGGAACTAGGGGCTAGGTCATTTGGAATGTGGATTGCAGGTCAGCAGGGCCACTCTAGGGGTTGGTTCGTACATGTCTTGAATCCCCTTGACTGGTGTTTGCTTCTGGTCCTCAGAGAGTCGGGAGTGAACTTTAGTTTTGGGTGAACAATATTGGGGGTTCTGTGCCAATGGCTATTGCAAAGTTCAGCCACTGGAGAATGCAGTGCCACCAAACTAGGAACACTTGCAGGCTTTGTCCTCTGGGTCGATTTGGTGGAGCTTGGTCAGATTACATTGTCCAGTTCATTGGTCAGTGGGCGGTCAGGGAACTGGACTTCACTGGTTATTGCTTTTTGGTTGCAGGGAGTGAAGCCTCACTCTGGAGGGAGGTCCTTAGCATATTTTAGAAGGTTGGAGGGCCTCTGGGGTTTCTAGAGTCTGTCCAATGCCCAGGTGGCCCCTTGGTGGCAATTGTAGAGTCCTAGTTGCAACTGGTAGGGCTTTGTGCCTTTTTCTTGGTGCAGCAGACTTCAGTTCTCTAGTCTTAGGTCATCTTTGTCACTAGCCTTGCTGTGTCCATTGAATCTGATCTGCAGGTTTAGGGATGCCCACTAAATACTGAATTTAGTGGGCTTTTAAGGGAGTACCAGGTAGTGGCCAATGGACCATCTACCTTAGGGTGGCTACACCCACTATGAGATGGAGAGGTCACCTTGTCTGCAACACCTTGGGAGTGGTGCTGGTTGGGGGTGGCCACTCCTCCTGATCTTTGTGCATTTTCCTGCCTATGATCCCACCAAACGTGGTGGTTTGCATTGGGTCAGTCATCTGCTCCTAGCAGCAGGGCTTGGGGTCAAGTTTCAAGGGTGGCAAGCCCTTTAAATCTTGCTGGCAGGGCTGTGCACATTCTTGGGGGAGAAGGTGTAACACCTCTACCCAGGAAGGGCTTTGTTTTCTGGTCCCAGAGTGCAAAGGTCCTAACCCCCCGGTATCCATAATCTGGTCTGAGCTTTGTTTTCTCATCCCAGAGATCAAAGGCCCTTGTTCTGACTTGTTTGATATCAAACAACCCAGGGTTCAGAGTGGCCACCATGTAGCTGTGAAACTCGTACTGACCAGTGACAAGCATGTGCATTTAAAATGGCTGCTCTGTAAACTTACTATGTCCCCGGTTTGGCAAGGACACTCATTTATGCCCATACATGCATTATAGTGCACCCTCCCTTAGGGCCGTAAGGCCTGCCAAAGGGGTGGCTTACCTATATTGCATGCAGTGTGTGGGACTGGTCACCCAGGCTGTGTGCCATGTCCTGATTGTATTTTAAGTTTGCACCAAGACACTCAGCCTGCATTGGCAGTTCTGGGTGCACTTGGATGCATGGTCCCTTAGGGTGGCACAATCTGTGATGTTGCCCTCAAGGGCCTACCCTCAATTAATACCCATGCCCTGGGTACATAAGTACCATTTACCAGGGACTAATTCTGGCAGCTAAAGGTGGTGCCAATTGTGCCAATGCATCACAACAGTTTTGGGAACGAGATCTGGCCCAGTGAATCAGTTTTATAGGGCCCCTTTACACCTCAAATTTGAAACCACATCAAATACCAGTCAAAAAGTAGGGGGCAAGCCATGTCAAGAGGCCCTTTCTCACAGAGGCATTCTAATAAGCGGACGGGATATCTGTCACATTTGTGATGGAGTAACCCCATCCACCAAACTCTAAATCAGGCCCTTAGTCTGGCGGACGAATTACTGCATCACAAACACAATGGACATCCTCTATGCCTTATTCCAAGTGCCACCAAACACCAAACCTTCCGAAGTTGTAATGTCTGTCGGATACTTTTCATACCTTGATCAGATCAAGATTTCTACCTACTGATTTGGGGCCTGATTTAGATCTTGGCAGTAATGTCCCCACTGTTGATTTACCATTGGATTTCCCGTGTGTGGAAATGGTGGTCTGTCACCTGATTTAGATGTTTGTGGTCTCTTAGATGAAAGACTGCTATGAACCACAGTCAGCACTATGAATTACCACCCAAATTGAGGATGGCGCAATGGCAAAAACGGCTGGAGGTAGGACTCCAGCCCCTTTTACCACCCTGCCAATGAAAATGTGCCTTCCTGCCAACCTCACTGTGGCGGCCAAACCACCACACCTCAGATGGCGGATTGGGAGGGATATAAGCACAAAACTTACCTTTTTCCTCTTTTCCCATGTCCTACTGCCATGAAAAAGATTGTACAAGTACTACCTTTGCTGCTGCTGGATCAAGACAAAAATCAACTCCATGGTTGCCAGAACCAAAGGTAAGTCACTGTTTTACCTGTCATCCTCATACTTGCTTGTGTAGATCAACCCTAGAGGCGAGCATATTTAACAAATACTTGCAAACTATAGTACAATGGTGGGCATAAATGTTTAAAAACACATCTCAGGATATTGGTAACATTCATCAATCTGCGACCAACTGCCTTCATGGCAATGGACACCTACACATGGCAATGGACACCTACACAATGATGTGCAATCAATGTTTAAAAACACTCCTCAAGATACTAGTAACGCTCATCAGTCTGGGACCAACTGTCATCATGGCAATGGACACCTACACAAAAAGTCGCAGCAAGCAAAAATAGAAATGTCTCCATATAGGTGTCTGCAATACATTTTCCCTAAACTGCAATATCATATGTTTAAACAGTATACCAAATAGGAACTACTGAAATACATGATAATGTAGCAATTGTACTACAAACTGCTACAAGTGGGTAGACACAGAATGAACAAACGATCTTACTTCCAAACTGTAAACATGTCAGGGTCACATGTCCCCTTGGTTTTTGCAATTAATGACAAACACTAGGGGGCATATTTATACTCTGTTTGCGCCGGAATTGCGTCGTTTTTTTTTACGCAATTCTGACGCAAAACTAACTCCATATTTATACTTTGGCGTTAGATGCGTCTAGCGCCAAAGTCCATGGAGTTTGCGTCATTTTTTAGCGTGGACACCTACTTTGCGTTAATGATATGCAAGGAATTGACTCTGAGGCATGTGCGCCGTATTTACACTCCTGGGCAAAATTCACGCCCGGGAGTGGGCGGGTCAAAAAAAATGACGTACGGCTGCTTTTGCGCCGTTTTTTAGCGCCTGGACAAGGCAGGCGTTAAGGGACCTGTAGGCTCGGAAGGAGCCCAGAGGTGCCTTCCCATGCCCCCAGGGACACCCCCTGTCACCCTTGCCCACCCCAGGAGGACACCCAAAGCTGGAGGGACCCATCCCAGGGACATTAATGTAAGTTCCGGTAAGTATTTCTTTTTATTTTGTTTGTGGCATAGGGGGGCCTGATTTGTGCCCCCCTACATGCCACTATGCCCAATGACCATGCCCAGGGGACAGAAGTCCCCTGGGCATGGCCATTGTGCAAGGGGGCATGACTCCTGTCTTTGCTAAGGGGGTTGGGAGTCGAAAAAAATGGCGCAAATCGGGTTGAGGCGAAAAATTTGCCTCAGCCTGACTTGCCCCATTTTTTGGCGCCCAAGCTCCATATCCCCCTACGCCGGCGCTGCCTGGTGTACGTTGTTTTTTTTCACGCACACCAGGCAGCGCCGCCGGCTAACGCCGGCTAACGTCATTGATTAAATACGGCGCCCGCATGGCGCTTCAGAATGGCGTTAGCCGGCGCTAATTTCTTTTCCGCAAAACTGCGTTAGCGCAGTTTTGCGTCAAAAAGTATAAATATGGCCCTAGATGTTTTTTTTACTGTAAAGTGTCAGGTTCCCTGTGTAGTGCATATATGCATATCACTGACACTGTGTAAAAATGAACAGAGATGCATTCTCCAGTCACAATTACAGAAACACATAAAAATGTGGTGTAAGTGTCCATTAACATGATGAATGCTTGCATCAAAATTGAAATGTTTATCACAAATGTACAACACTACTGTATGCTTATAAAAAATACAAAATGTGCTTGTCATTGACACAAATGTGAGTAAGTACACGGCACAAACATTAGCAGAAATACCATCATCAACAAACAATTAGTAACAATCCAAACATAAGGCCATGACAAAGAGTTTTTCAAATTAAAAGTTTCTTTACAGAAATGAGAACTCTTTCATAATTTTTCACTTTTTAAAACAATGAAAAACAGCAAAGGCTCAATGGCATAAGGTCCAAAGTCTGGTTTTCATGCCCATAACATTCTCCTATTTGCAATGCCATAATAAACCTCCTCTGGAAGGGGCATCAATGGGGCAGAGAGCAGGCACCTCAATGATGTTACTTGGGGGTGGGTCCTTGGGTTTGGGAGGGGTGGGCTTGGCTTTGAAAGGGGTGGTTGCAATGTGGAAGCGATTGTTGGGCTGTGGAAGGTGTGCCTAGATGTTTGGGTAAGGTAGACACATTTGGGAGGGGTGGTCTGGGATGAAGAAAGGGTCAGGGCCAGGGTAAACTTGAGGATTTTCTTTAGTTATAAAAGGTAGGGTGTCTGGGAGGGAGCTGGGGTTGGCAGGTAGAGGGAGTGGAAGTGTCTGACATGCATGTGTTGATGGTATGGGAGCATGTGGATCCAGTGTATGTGGTGTATGTTTTGGTTTGTGTTTAGTACTGGGTGTCTGAGGGTGAGTGTGGGTGTTTGTGTTCAGTATATGTGTGTGTGGATGGGTCTGCTGTGGAGGTGCTGTGTGTGGTTGTGGTGCCCCTGGATGTACTGGTGCATGCGTGTCATGGTGGGTGTGGCATATGTGGATGTGGTAGTGGTAGGTGTGGTTTCTTGTGTTGTGGTGGGTGTGTTATCTGCAGGTGTGGTGGTGGTAGATGTGAATGTTTGTGTTTTGCTGGGTGAGCTGTATGTGGGTATTCTTGTGGTTGTGACAGTGGTGGGGTATGTGGTGCCTGCATGTATGTGTGTGTGTCTGTGTTTCTTGCCATGTTTGTGTGTATGTGAGCATGTGTTACTTGTGTGTGTTTGAGTGTGTGTGTGTTTAAAGAAGTGCCTGGGCTTTGGATTGGGTTGGGAAGAGGGAGTTTGGATGGGGAAGGGGTGGGTGTTGGGACATGAGGTTGGGATGGGTGGGAGACTGTAGTCGCTGAGGAGGCTAGACTCTGGAATGACTGCTGTAGGCAAAACATGGCACTGTGAATGTCATCTGACCACTAAGCCCCTGGATGGCATTCAGTAATGCAGTCTGGCCTACATCAATAGTCCACAATAGATCAATAGCCTCTTCATTGAGTATAGCCTGGGAGACAGGGGCAGCAAAGGTGGGGCCACACCTTTTAGAGGAGCAGCTACAGACACCTGGGGGAGCAAGAGGGAGGGTGGAAAGGGAAACGTGGGTGGTGGATGATGTTGCAGGTGGTGTTGTCACACTAGGGTCCACAAGAAGAGACTGGTTGTCTGTGGAGGCCTCCAAAGATGATGTGGAGTCGCATGTGTTCTCTGCATCAGTCCGCTAAGCCTCTATGGCACTGGGCCCCTTATTGTCAGTGGTGAGTGAACCGGGACCACAGAGCCCAGCTTCTTCCCCAGCAACGTGGCTACTGTCACCTTTGCCTTGCCCAGATGATACTTTGAAGACAGGTACACCAGTTTGAGCGTATATGTATAAATAGATTTGATTATAAACTTTGCTGACAAAACATTTGCCAAGTTTACATATTAAACCAGCTTCAAGGCACTCAAACTTGGCTTCCTAATCATCCCTATCTCATGCATTTAGGGAAGGATTCCAAAAACCATTTGCTCACAGTCTAGGAATTCCCCATGGTAGCTCCTATATCATATACGTCTTTTGTCTCTTATCCACTTTTATCTCTCTGCATGACAAATGACTTCAACAGCATGAGTAAATGCATAGGCCTGAATACATTCCTAAACCACTTTAGTAAAGAGCAAAAATATTTCCACATTTCAAAAAGAGACCTATTTTAGCCATGATTTGATTTATCAAGAGGGGATACTCCAACAGCTATGTGATGTTATCTTACATTTTCAATCGTCCTTTCAAGAATATTGCTTTCTCTTGTGGACATAACTAAGGGCACTTAAATGTAATTTCTAACATTTTCAGATAGGAATGATGCCATTGCACATGTTTCTAGTCACTTTGGTGCTGATGCTCATGATCATATTTTTATCATACCAACTTACCAATGTAAAATCTGAAACATCAACTGTATAATAAGTGCTTACTGTAGGAAAGTACCATCTTGCCTGGCATGTTACCCCCATATTTCACTGTGTATATGTTGTTTTAGTGTATGTGTCACTGGGACCCTGCCAGCCAGGGCCCCAGTGCTCATAAGTGTGCCCTGTATGTGTTCCCTGTGTGATGACTAACTGTCTCACTGAGGCTCTGCTAACCAGAACCTCAGTGGTTATGCTGTCTCTGTTTTCCAAATTGTCACTAACAGGCTAGTGACCAATTTCACCAATTCACATTGGCATACTGGAACACCCTTATAATTCCCTATTATATGGTACTGAGGTACCCAGGGTATTGGGGTTCCAGGAGATCCCTATGGGCTGCAGCATTTCTTTTGCCACCCATAGGGAGCTCTGACAATTCTTACACAGGCCTGCCACTGCAGCCTGAGTGAAATAACGTCCACGTTATTTCACAGCCATTTACCACTGCACTTAAGTAACTTATAAGTCAACTATATGTCTAACCTTTACCTGGTAAAGGTTGGGTGCTAAGTTACTTAGTGTGTGGGCACCCTGGCACTAGCCAAGGTGCCCCCACATCGTTCAGGGCAAATTCCTCGGACTTTGTGAGTGTGGGGACACCATTACACGTGTGCACTATACATAGGTCACTACCTATGTATAGCGTCACAATGGTAACTCCGAACATGGCCATGTAACATGTCTAAGATCATGGAATTGCCACCCCAATGCCATCCTGGCATTGGGGAGACAATTCCATGATCCCCCGAGTCTCTAGCACAGACCCGGGTACTGCCAAACTGCCTTTCCCGGGGTTTCACTACAGCTGCTGCTGCTGCCAACCCCTCAGACAGGTTTCTGCCCTCCTGGGGTCCAGCCAGGCTTGGCCCAGGAAGGCAGAACAAAGGACTTCCTCAGAGAGAGGGTGTTACACCCTCTCCCTTTGGAAAAAGTTGTCAGGGCTGGGGAGGAGTAGCCTCCCCCAGCCTCTGGAAATGCTTTGATGGGCACAGATGGTGCCCATCTCTGCATAAGCCAGTCTACACCAGTTCAGGGATCCCCCAGCCCTGCTCTGGCGGGAAACTGGACAAAGGAAAGGGGAGTGACCACTCCCCTGACCTGCACCTCCCAGGGGAGGTGCCCAGAGCTCCTCCAGTGTGCTCCAGACCTCTGCCATCTTGGAAAAAGAGGTGCTGCTGGCACACTGGACTGCTCTGAGTGGCCAGTGCCAGCAGGTGACATCAGAGACTCCTTCTGATAGGCTCTTACCTGTGTTGCTAGCCTATCCTCCTTCCTAGGTAGCCAAATCTCCTTTTCTGGCTATTTAGGGTCTCTGCTTTGGGGAATTCTTTAGATAACGAATGCAAGAGATCATCAGAGTTCCTCTGCATCTCTCTCTTCACCTTCTGCCAAGGAATCGACCGCTGACTGCTCAGGACGCATGCAAAACCGCAACAAAGTAGCAAAGACGACTACTGCAACCTTGTATCGCTGATCCTGCCGCCTTCTCGACTGTTTTCCTGGTGGTGCATGCTGTGGGGGTAGTCTGCCTCCTCTCTGCACTAGAAGCTCCAAAGAAATCTCCTGTGGGTCGACGGAATCTTCCCCCTGCAACCGCAGGCAACAAAAGACTGCATCACCGGTCCTCTGGGTCCCCTCTCAGCACGACGAGCGTGGTCCCTGGAACTCAGCAACTCTGTCCAAGTGACTCCCACAGTCTAGTGACTCTTCAGTCAAAGTTTGGTGGAGGTAAGTCCTTGCCTCCCCACGCTAGACTGCATTGCTGGGTACCACGTGATTTGCAGCTGCTCCGGCTCCTGTGCACTCTTCCAGGATTTCCTTTGTGCACAGCCAAGCCTGGGTCCCCGACACTCAAACCTGCAGTGCACAACCTCCTGAGTTGTCCTCCGGCGTTGTGGGATCTCCTTTTGTGACTTCGGGTGAGCTCCGGTTCACTCTTCTTTGTAGTGCCTGTTCTGGCACTTCTGCGAGTGCTGCCTACTTCTGTGAGGGCTCCTTGTCTTGCTGGGCATCCCCTCTGTCTCCTCACGCAATTGGCGACATCCTGGTTCCTCCTGGGCCCTCCTGGGCCACAGCGGCATCCAAAAACCCTAACAGTGTCCCTTGCAGCTAGCGTGGGAACACCTCTGCAAGCTTCTTCACGACGTGGGACATCCATCCTCCAAAGGGGAAGTTTCTAGCCTTCTTCGTTCTTGCAGAATCCACAGCTTTTACCATCCGGTGGCAGCTTCTTTGCACCCTCAGCTGCCATTTCCTGGGCATCTGCCCAATCTCAACTTTGTTGCGACTCTTGGACTTGGTCCCCTTGTTCCACAGGTACTCTCGTCCGGAAATCCACTTTGGTTGCATTGCTGGTGTTGGTCTTCCTTGCGGAATTCCCCTATCACAACTTTTGTGCTCTCTGGGGAATATAGGTGCCCTTTACACCTACTTTTCAGGGTCTTGGGGTGGGCTATTTTTCTAACCCTCACGGTTTTCTTACAGCCCCAGCGACCCTCTACAAGCTCACATAGGTTTGGGTCCATTTGTGGTTCGCATTCCACTTTTGGAGTATATGGTTTGTGTTGCCCCTATACCTATGTGCTCCTATTGCAATCTACTGTAATTCTACATTTGCTTGCATTACTTCCTTTTGCTAAAACTGCATATTTTTGGTATTGTGTACATATATCTTGTGTATATTTGGCATCCTCATACTGAGGGTACTCACTGAGATACTTTTGGCATATTGTCATATAAATAAAGTACCTTTATTTTTAGTATATCTGTGAATTGTGTTTTCTTATGATATTGTGCATATGACACCAGTGGTATAGTAGGAGCTTTGCATGTCTCCTAATTCAGCCTAAGCTGCTCTGCTATAGCTACCTTCTATCAGCCTAAGCTGCTAGAAACACCTCTTCTACACTAATAAGGGATAACTGGACCTGGTACAGAGTGTAAGTACCCGTTGGTACCCACTACAAGCCAGGCCAGCCTCCTACACTTACTGTCCCATGTTACGAGTAATAGTGCCTCCATTACTTATTCACATTTGTGATGGAGCATCACACCTGACCCAATCCTCAAATCGAGCATGTTTGGTACAAGTAGCCCTCATAATATAGAGGCAATGCAGGTACCCCTTTTTTTGCATGCAGATATGTGTCTGCTCAAAACCGTACTTGGCTTGTGATGAGGAATCTAATGACAACCTTTAGCACAAAACAACACACAAAACACAGCATTAGACACTATCTGAAAAACTTACAACTCCTTGTCTGCGCTGAATGTATTATATGTCAACCATCATGTTGATGCCAAACAACATTGCTGTAAATAAAAAAAAAGTTAAAAAACAAGATTAGCTACATACAATAACTCCACCTCCTTGATGCTGATGGTAGACCCTCAACTGTCTATCAAGCTGTAGGTACGCCAGTGCATTGGGGGCTCAGGGTGTGGTGCACATGGTTGCCTCATAGGGAAGAGTGGCTGAACTGGTCCTCTGATGACTTCCTGGTTTAGCTCCAGAGGTCCTCCCACCTCTTCTTGCAATGCAGGCTGTGCCAATTAAAGACCCTCAGAGTCCACACCCTCTTTGTGATAGCCTTCCTCAAATCACACTTCTGATGGCCCTTGACCTGTAACAAATAACAACAAAACAAAAGAGGTCATGAGCGCTTTTGTTTGTCTGTAGTGCAGTGACACAATTTTTTGGCATCTCTCACATGCATTCCCAGAACAGTCAGTGCAGATTATTTACAAGTATTTCACAGTTCATAAGATACACCACTATGCATTTATCTGTGGAGTAGCCTCAACACTTTCCTTTTCCTCATGTTACCAAGGTAAGACACAAATATCATTGAAACCAGGGCTAGAAACATTTCATGTAGTTAGACCCAGTGTAGATTAGTTCACCTCATTGTGAGCTCCTAAAGTCTAAACAACATGTATATTATTTGCACAAAGCTACACCTGTCTTCTAGAGATCAGTATCAACAGCAGAAACTGAGGAGGTCTTGTGAGATTTTTTTCAATATGCCACATACAAGTACATGGCATACGTAATCCGTGATGGAGATGGACACAGCCACTGACTTCCGTGCATAGCAGTCACACATGTTAACCTATGGCGATGTCCGTCATGGAGTGCTACACCTACTGTGCAGTCAACTTCTGCAGACACTTGTTCGCTAGCCAATGTCCTGATGGCAAGGTCAGGCACCCACTACTTTAGGATGTGAAGCTGTGTATCTTTCAATTGTCTGTGTATCACCCCAAAACCGGTCCAAGAATGCTTGTCTCCAGTCCAGGGAAAACCTGGTCTGGCAGTTCAGGCTGGCTTGTTCCCATGGTGAACAGGATCAAGACTGATTTGCATATGGCTGGGTCGAAACTAGAATGACATGGGGAGGAAAAAAATGATGGATTTAGGCCCAGATATCTGTACTGGGGGGTGAATGTTTGACATTGTTCAGCATTCTGTCCCTCACTTGTTCTTTTTGCAATTGTTGTCCCTAGTGGGCCAAGTATGCACACACGTGGGTTGCGTGCTCCCTATGCCACTGGAGTAAATGTAGGCTGGCTGAGGAGGGGTGAAACCCCGAAACTGGTCCCAGGATGCTTGTCTCCAGTCCAGGGAAGGCCTGGCAGTTTGGGCTCAAATGTTCCCGTTTGGAACAGGGTAAAGACTGATTTGCAAATGGTTGGGTCCAACCTTGAATGGCATGGGTAGCAAAAAAAATGAGGGATTAAGGCTCAGATCTCTGTACTGTGGGTGAATGTTTGACAGTGTTCAGCATTCCATCCATCACTTGTTCTTTTTGTATGTTGCATAACATCAGCCTGCGACTGAACATCCTAATCATCACTGAGGATGGATACTGCGAAGAGCCAGCAGGTGAGGTTGTTAAAATGTCTAGTGAAGATACCAGTGGTGAAGGAAAACAAATTGACCTACATCAAGATGTTATGACCGATGTTATGACCACTTCTTCACCATTTTGTAATCTCCAGTGTCAGAACAACTTGTGATATACTGAACATATCAATCTGTGGTGCTAATGTAGTGATAATAGTCAGATCGGAAAAGTCCAAGGCAAAGATGTTTATTGATTAAAGTTTACATACATTGACCACTGTGTTCATTAACAGAGATTTGCTTTGCTTGTGCTAAGTATATGTGTCCACCTAACTTATCACTTGAGTCACATTTCTTTTCTGAAACATTAATATCCCTGTGTTATTCTGTTTTCGGATCCTTCATCATGTAATCTTCGTTTGGACATTTTAAAGTTTGGACATTTGAGTGATACGCTGCTGTTGGAAAATACAATGTAAAAATGAGCTGATCCTGGGACAGACACTTAGGGGGTCATTCTGACCCCCGCGGGCGGCAGGAGCCGCCCGCCTGGAGGGAGCCGCCATATGGCCGCTCCGCGGTCGAAAGACCGCGGAGGCCATTCTGGCTTTCCCGCTGGGCTGGCGGGCGACCGCCAGAAGGCCGCCCGCCAGCCCAGCGGGAAACCCCTCCCCACGAGGAAGCCGGCTCCGAATGGAGCCGGCGGAGTGGGTATGTGCGACGGGTGCAGTGGCACCAGTCGCGTATTTCAGTGTCTGCAAAGCTGACACTGAAATACAAAGTGGGGCCCTCTTACGGGGGCCCCACAACACCCCATACCGCCATCCTGTTCCTGGTGGGCGACCCGCCAGGAACAGGATTGCGGTATGGGGTGTCAGAAACCGGCGGGAGACCGCCGGTTTTCCTGTTCTGACCACGGCTGAACCGCCGCGGTCAGAATGTCCTGAGGAGCACCGCCAGCCTGTTGGCGGTGCTCCCGCATCCCTGGCCCCAGCGGTCCTTGACCGCCGGGGTCGGAATGACCCCCTAACTTTGGATGTACAGATCTTGTACAGAGACAAATTGCATAGTGATTGACTGGAAGTTTTTGAGATTGTATCCGACCTGTTTTCTGTTGGATGTTTCCACCAAGCTAATATGTGCTGCTTAACTTGCTCTAACCACATATATATGTCAAGCCATAGCATAGTGATCTCCATTCACATTGGCTAAATCTTCATTTGTGTTCAGTGTATGAAGCTATTGATGTGCCTCATCATAGCTGCAAGAATGCTTTGTAACACACTACTTGAAGGTGGTTGTGACCCCTCCTGATACTGCCACAGTGCACTGAAATGGTCATGTGGCCTCACAGTTTGTACCTGCCATGATGTAGACTATTGGTGTCATCGATTTAGGATTCCTGTTGTGAGGGCAGGATGTCTGGAACCAGCTGATGCCATGAATCAATGACATTTTCCTAATTTGATTTAATTTTTGGAAAAATGCCATTTCTTCCATGGTGTTAAGGTCGTGGAGTATCAACTTCTAAAGGGCACAGACTATTGGGTTTATTCATGGTTTCAGGAAATCAGCACTGATTTTGTTGAAGATTTGTCACCTGGTCACCTTGTTAACTATGACACCAATACATTGTGAGTTTGATTTGTTTTGTTGAAATTAAATGGATATCCCATTACCTATTTGTCATTTCTAATTTTTCTTTGTAACTAACTGTTCAAATAAATTAACAAAATGATGGTGGAAAAATGACATGATAATTGAAATACCACAATAAATACATCAACAGGTTTGGAGTATTTTTCATTAGCATTTATTTACATGACACAAACCAAAAGAAAAAGTCTTTTTAAACAACAAAACAATGAACAAAACAAAATAAAAGAGCCTATCATGGTGGATGAAAGTACAGTAGCAGAGGCAACATTGTTTGTAGTCCAACGTGAAAAATAGAACTGTTCTAAAAAAAGGCTTAGATTATTTCACCGGCATAGCGTACTCGCTTCGGCACCACGAAGGAATTCTACAGCGTACACGCTTTTCAATTAAATAACCTGGAAGTCCTGAAGAAATCCTGGGGGTACTCCCCGGATGAAACACGTGTTGACAGACTAAGGACGACTGATTATACTGATCAACCTTGGAACTAAAATTTGTGAGAGATGAATGGACACTAATGGGAAGATGACCAATTACACTGTTAATGTGGAAGTAAAGTCACATGGACAGACTAAGGACGACTGATTATACTGATCAACCTTGGAACTAAATTTTGTGAGAGATGAATGGACACTAATGGGAAGATGACCAATTACACTGTTAATGTGGAAGTAAAGTCACATGAGGATACGAATTGAGAACTTTTGATTTAATCACGTATGGACTTTGGACACAATCACATATGGATACATGATTTGGAGTGTTATATACCACCGGGGACTGTGAACCTGACACGGTTATGTTTTGTTTGATCTCTAGACGATTCAATTAATAAATTTCTGGATGGAAGACTTCAATACCTGATATTCATTGGCTTTTATATTCAATGCAATTATAAAAAGATCTTGACTTGATTTGATACATTGTATGGTTATTATGCCGTTTTGAGTAATTATTACGTGTGCATTTGATTTTGATTTTGAATATTGGACAACAATTGTTGTCACTTTGGGGAGTTAGAGGGTTTGACCCCAATCATTTGCACCGTTTGATTCAACACTTTAGGTCATTATAATAAGGAGAATCAGATGCGCCTTTCGCACCCGTCATTCACCCTCTTTTAAGTGTACTGTTCTAAAAAAAGGTAAATGTATCCCTGAAATAGTCCACAGAGGGAATGCTAGTCACACATGGGAAGAAACTAGGATTGCCATCTCTTGGAGATGGTGGTGAAGGCCAAAATGTTGGCGCTACTCCAGCAAAGTACATCAATAGCCTCAAAAATAAGACGCTATTGCACCGTACCCTGTGCCATGGTGTACCATATTTTAAATATGGTGCACACATGGTGGCGGCAGAGAGCTGCAAGGAAAATGGCACTTCACTAGGTGTGGTGCCACTTTTCTTAAATCTTCCCCAAAATATTTTGTGGACGGACTCAGGTTTAGATATATGTATTTTTATGAAGGTGTTAAAAATTGTAACCAGCTAACTTAAAGGCAAGAACTCCATTTCTGATTGTTGAGACATTGCTAAGTGCAACTTGCCAGTTTCCATTTCACAAGGTATTCCAGTCAAGCCTTTAGGATGTAGGATCTGCAAGACCTTCTCCTCCCAGGGAAATAGTTGTACTGGGGGGCTGGGAGAACCACCACCAGTCCTCTGTGCCTCAGGTGATGTTTGAGACCACTAAGGGCATTTTCCCAGCAGGTCAATCTGCCTCTTCCTAATTTTCTCCTGTGGTTGCAGATTGTTAGCTACAGCATTCACCCTGCCCACTATTCTGAACCACATTTGCCTTTTCTTAGATATGGTTGTATTTTGTACTTGGGCTTCAAACAATTGCAGCTTTACTCTATTAATCTCATCCACCATGACACGTGGATTCCTCCTCTCTGCCACAGTGAATAAGTGAAAAAAAATCTAGTACCCAAAAAGTTAAGGAAAATCAAAAAAAGTAATAGTCAACAAAAGCACAGAGGGAGATTAACACTGAGTGGCAATTCCTGCTTTAAAATTATCAGTGTGATGGCAAAGGATCATGATCTGAAATGGATGTGTTTTATAATGTGTTTTGCAGGTGTTCATATTTGTCCACTATAAATCAGGTGTGGGCTTCTAGCATCAAACCAATATCCACTGATATAGCACAATACTGAACGGGTTCCGCAACACACTCCCACCATCATGAGACAGCCGATGATACACTGCTAGCACGACTATGTTATCTAAGTAGGGTCTGTGGGGATCCTGCTGTCAGGACGGCAACAGAGTGCTAAACGGCAGCATTGGAGTCAGGTACGTTGGCTGCGAGATGCAGCTGGCGTGACGGAGTACACTCTGTCATTGTGCACGGCAGCTGACTGGCCATAGATCTAAATACAGCGGATGGCCCATCGTCAGCTTGATGGAGTACTTGGGACTGCTGCTGCTGCTGTGGCAGATTGGTGGTAATACTGCCAAGATCTAAATTAGGTCCTAGTGCCAAAATACCTCAAAGTGGCAAGCCCAAAGCTTTATCTGATCAAGTCCCCTCAAACGCCTTTGCTGTGAGGTCCCATTGATGCTGCATAGGTCTTGGAAGTCCCAACTTTTCAGACTTTCTGAAGCAGTTCCTCTTGCTCTCTTCTAAAGCTCACAGGACCCCAGGGATAACCATTATTGTCCAGGGCTCACACAAGAAAAGGCCACAAGCAGGATCTATTCAAAGCCCAGTCTCTACTAGTCAGCTGAATGCTCCAGGTAAAGGGCCTCTTGCAGTTTGTTGTGTCCCTAAAGACAGACTGAGCTGGGGACAAGGTGCAATTTTAGCAGCACTCATTAGCCACTAGAGACACTCCCTAACCAATGAGCAAAAACATTCCCGGGGGCAACCCTTCCCAATTTTGTAGCACATTCCCACCAACTACCCTATTTTGGAGCAAATGCAATATGGCAACACTAGTCTACAGTGGGAGGTTTTTGATTTGCAAGTCAGAGGTGTGTTCAGGGAAATGAGTAGTCCTTTCCTCCTCACCTATATCAAACTGGCTCTGCAAACAACACCCCGCTACACTGGTCTTATGCTAATATAGCTACAGAACTAAGGCTTCTCTCTTTCATGTCTCCCTGTACAGTTAACTATTAATTTGCAGATTTCAGCTAATCCTTTCATGAACCCTCTAGACCTCCCCCACCTGAATGGGAAAGTTACAAATGTCATAACTTACTAGAGTGATACTAATATTCCTCAACTGTTGATGAAGATAAAACCAAGATATGAATAAGTATTGCATAGGAGTACAACATCATTGTTTGAGTTAAAATGGTAGTTGCAACTATTGGTGCACCTCATTATATAACAGGGGGTCATTAAGAGTTTGGCGGGCGGAAAGGCCTGCTAGCAAACTCCTGCGATCAGGTTGCCACCAGTGCAGCCGCCTTCCCACGGGCCCCATTAGGAGTTCCCCCGCTGGGTCAGCTAGTGGAAACAGTGTTTCCATCCGCTGGCCCAATGGGGAACAGCCCACAACATTGACGCCGCCTCATAATTGAGCCGGTGGCAAAGTTGCGGTGCGTAGGGTGGAACAGCACCTGTCGTGCTTTTCACTCCCTGCAATGCAATTCAGACAGTGAAAAGCATACAGGGCTGTCCATGGGGTCCCCTGTATTGCCCATGCCAAGTGCATGGGCAGTGCCAGGGCCCCCATGGAGCCCTCTGCACCCCATCTCCGCCAGCTTTTACCAGTTGCACTGGTAAAAGCTGGCAGGGGTAAAAATGCCCAGGGCGTTGGTGCATGCACCGCTGTCCTGGTGGATTAGGACTGCCAACACCACCACTACCGTCACTGTCATAATGTGGCAGTCCGACTGCCACCAAAGAGGTGGGACCATCACTTTGGCAGCGGTCTGACAGCCACCTCGACACTGGCGGTCTGAAGACCGCCAGGGTCTTAATGACCACCTAAGGCACCTGAGTGTGTTGGAAAATAATGAGATTGTTGGCCCACGAATGTTGGCACCTGCAGCAGCAGAGGTGAAGATTAATACTCTGCAGCTTTGATGCTAAGCAGGTTCATTATATTGCAGAACTTCTGATGATATCTGATCCTTTAAGATACTTTCCACCAATCAATAGGAAGTACAGCTTGTTGGTCCAACTGAAGTTTCAAGACAACGGTTGAAAACATTTCAATTTCTCCGACTTAATACTCTGCGACTGCAGTTTTATCCCAGTAGCTGTGAAACATAGGATGAATGTGCAAATGAAAAGGGAATGTTTAATGTAATGGTGCCTTTTTAATCTTTCTAATGACAGAGAAAGGTCCTATAAATTGAGGAGTAAACTTAGAGGGAGAGTGAGGAAGGCTTAGGTTTTTATTAAACAACCTTACTTCCAACCTCATACTCCGGAGCCATTCTTCAGTGGTGATTGGAGAAATGCTCATAATCAGCTTTGGCCTTTACTAAATGCTGAAGGAAGACTCTCTATATGTCATAAATATTTCATAACAGTGAGTTTTGGAAGAGACTGTGAATAGCAACACATATATAAATAATTTGTGGGTGGAACCCATGTGAACAGAAAAAGGGGAATCGTCCCAGAGAGGAATGCAAAGAGTTGCTATATGAAAATTCAGCTACTGTGATCCATTGGTATTGGTACCAAGTACTGGGAAGGACACCAAAAAGCAACTCAAGTGTTGTTCCAAGGATTGATTTAAATGTTCAGTTTGACAATTGGTGTACCCATGTCAACTTGTAGACTTGAAGTGCTTGATACCAACCCTTTTCAATAGATCTGTCCACAGAAGAGGTGTGAATGTGATCCTTATGGAATTTTGTCCCATTTTTATAAAATAATCTATGACCACTAATACTGTTCTGTAGCCTTTTGATGGAGGTAAGTCCGTAATGAAGCCCACGGATATCATCAGGGCCGGCTTTATCACCGGCGGTGCCCTCTGTGTCAAATTTCTTTGGCACCCCTCCTCTCCCCTCCCCATTGACCTCCTCCTCAGATTCCCTTACTACTACTCCTTAAAAGTGATGAGTTTGAACATCTTTTTCAGTCCAGATTGCCCTAGTATTGGAGATGCATGGTACTATCTCCGGCATTTAAATTGCATTGTCTTCCTGAGAAAGTACAGGGTTCCATTTCAATATAGCAAACTCTTGTGAACTGGAACTGATTGTCATAATGGTCTTTTTGCTATCCATTGTGATTCAAGAGTATCCTTCTTTACCTGATCAATGAAATCATAAAAATCAGTAGTAGCTGAGGCATTAGGTATGGACTTCTTCTCTGGTCCAACATTTAGAGTTATTTTGAACAGGATTTATGTTTGTTAAGTGCTTGGAATCATAGCTAGTGTAATTGTTTTCATATTTCTAAATGTCATTGAGTAAAATGCTAATGAATGAAGTTCAGTGGTTTTCAAATCCATCTTATGGTAGAACAGTACCAATGGCAAATGAAGAGGCATCTTTCTCCAACGCAAATGCCAGTAAGTTTATGGGATGTTTCAAAACTCGAGCAGCAGTAAAGGTTGTCTTTCTTAAATTAAAGGCTTGTTCCTGCTCCTCAACCCACTTGAACCTTACCCCTTTCTGGTTAAAGTGCAATATTGACTGAATAATGCTTGAAAAGTTATTTACGAATCGTATATCAAAGTTAGAGAAACTAATACATATTTGAACTTCCTTTAAGTTTCTTGGAGGAGGCCAATATAATACTGCATTTCTTTTGTAGAGTCCATTTCTACTGCCTATTCAGAGATATCAAAGCAGAGAAAGAAGATTTTAGAGACTTTATAGAGACATTCCTCAGAATTGAGAGGGAATGCTGTCTTAATATTGATAACACTTTCCAAACCTGATATTGATTTTGTTCTAAAGGAGGTGAGTGGATCAAAATGTCATTGAGATATACCACCATGTACACATCCAAAATGTCTCTGAACATGTTGTTGATGAAATGCTGGAAGCCTACAATGGCATTATAAAGACCGAAGGGCATCACCAGATACTCAACAAGCCCAAACTCGATATTGAATGTCACCTTTCGTTCATCTCCTTCACATTGCCATACTAAGGGCCTGATTACAAACCTGGCAGGCTCATGACTGCCAGGTTCCTTGTAGCAGTTGGACGGCCAGCAATGCAGTGGTCCGAGTGCCACATCATGACCGCGGCACAACAGACCACCAGCAGCGCCAGGATTAGACATCCTGGCGGTCCTGTTGGTCCTATTACGCCAGGGCAGCACTGCAAGCAGCACTGCCCTGGAGATTACGACTTTGTTCTCCATCAGTGATTTCACGCCATGAAAAAGCTGGCGGAGAACATGTACTGGGGCCTCCAGGGGGGCCCTGCACTGCCCTTGAACTTGGCATGGGCAGTGCAGGGGCCCACAAGGCCAGCACTGTGACAATGTTCACTGTTTGCTTTGCAGACAGTGTGTCGGGGAGACCAGATCCTCGGGGCCTGCGTACGCTCCCAACATGTCCACCACCAGACAGCTCCAAAACTCTGATAGAAATATCACAGAGCCTGAGAGAGTCCAAGCGGGGGGAAAGGGGATTAGGATGGGAACAGCTGGGAAGGAGACCTGTAGGAAGCAGAAGGTTAAACAACACAATATCAAGATATTATCACATTGATTTTCACTAGACTATGATTCTAAGCATTGTCATACTGTAACCATGGATAACTTAAGAAAGGACTATAACTAGACCTCAAGACGTCTGGGTACCTGGGAAGGAATCAAGAATGGTTAATACAACTCTTCATGAAATGTCACATATTGTCTAGGAATATAAGAACCTTCTAGAATTATGTTTTCAGAACAAACATTGCCTTTTTACATGAGGACAAAAGATAATCTGAACATTCCCTAGAAAACAATAGGAATTGTACTAAGGACTTTATTTGCACATCGAATGTAACATCTTGAATTTAACATCTTTGCAGAAAATTCAAAAGCCCTGGATAATTGTGTGCACTTCAGGAAACACTACACATCAAAGTTTTAATTGCCATGAAATGATCACGCACACTGTAAGCGATCTGAACATCAAGGTTTAAATGCGGGAATGAATCGCGCACACTGCCGACTCCATCAGGAACACGCAAATGCTATAAAATGATTGCGCACTCTGTTAGCGATCTGAACATCAAGGTTTAAATGCGGGAATAAATCGCACGCACTGCCGACTCCAACAGAAACACGCAAATGCCATGAAATAATCGCGCACTCTGTAAGCGATCTGAACATCAAGGTTTAAATGCGGGAATGAATCGCGTACACTGCCGACTCCAACAGGAACACGCAAATGCCATAAAATGATCATGCACTCTGTAAGCAATCTGAACATCAAGGTTTAAATGCAGGAATAAATCGTGCACACTGCCGACTCCCACAGGAACACGCAAATGCCATGAAATGATCGCGTACTCTGTAAGCGATCTGAACATTAAGGTTTAAATGGGGGAATGAATCGCGCGTTTTGCTGATTCGAATGCCACCATGCAAATGCCAAGAAAAGGTCGCACACAATGAGTATCAAGAGTTAATGTAAGGAATGAATCGCGCGTTTTGCCGATTCGTTGCCACCATGCAAATGCCGAGAAATGGTCGAGCACAATGAGTATCAAGAGTTAAATGCAAGGAATGAATTGCGCGTCTTGCCGATTCCAATGCCACCATGCAAAGGCCAAGAAATGGTGGCGCACACTCAAAAACAAGAGTTTAATTCCAGGAATGAATCGCGCGTCTTGCAGATTCGAATGCCACCATGCAAATGCCAAGAAATGGTCGCGCACAATGAGTATCAAGAGTTAAATCCCAGGAATAAATCGCACGTCTTGCCGATTCGAAAGCCAATATGCAAATGTCAAGAAATTGTCGCGCACACTGTTGCCGACCCGAATCTCAAAAGTCAAATGCCAAGAATGAATTGTGCGTCTTGCCGATTCGAAAACCAACATGTAAATGCCAGAAGCCACGAGCACATTCACACTCACAAGGAAAATCTTTCAACATGAAAACTAGGCCCAAAAACTCGAATGCCTTTGAAAACGGGGTCGGGGGCCCAGCCTGACCTCCGTTTTACCGCCCTGTTCAAGGATCACCAATACAATGAAGGGCAAGGCCTGGAAGGTCAAAGTAGGCCTCCAGAACAGGAGCTCAGGAAGTTGCTGCTGCTCTGCCCCGGGACCTCTGAATAGTGAGCACGTGGAGCTGGGCCAGCGCCCTTATATAGAGCCTGGCCTAGCCCACAACCACACCCAGTCATGCTGCAGAGAAAGCTTCTGGAAGGCCATAGAAAGGGACCACATCCTAACACACTCAGTAAGTCTGCAGCAATATCTTGCAAAAGAACAGTTATTGCAAACATCATTAATAGTGTTTTTCAAGTTTAAAGTCTGCAATGCAAAAGCTTAACATACTGCATATAAACACAATGCATGAATTATGCTCTTGCATAAAGGCTGGGTTTTTGCATTTTAGTCTCCCGTAGAGCGCGCACTGCCCTGATGTTGACACAGTGAACATTATGAGAGTGCTGGTGCACCCTGTGCACTACAGCATTGCTGCTGGCTCAATTACAAGCCAGAGACAATGCTGTAGGCCGTTTCCCACTGAGCCAGTGGGCAAAAGCTGAGGTTTCTGCCCACTGACCCAGCAGGAAACTCATAATGGGCCCAGCGAGGAGGCAGCCATAGTGGCGGCAACCACCCTGTCGGAATTTCGGCAGGTACAATTTTCCTTCTGCCGAAATCGTAATAAGGCCCTAAATTATAGGCTCCTCTATGATCCTACTTGTAGAACACTTTGGCAAGTTTTAATTGATCCTTAAGTACAAATATGAGAAGTAAAAGATTGTAGTTTCTTACGATAACCTCATTCAATAGTGGCCGGCATTTGCCATTTGCTTTTGCCACAAAGAAGATTAGCGATCCTGATGGGAATGTGGAGTGTCGGAATAAACCTTTTTATCTAAATTTGCATGAATGTGTATTGTCATAAAACATTGCCTTCTTTCACCTTTAATGGATAGATCCTCCCCTGTGGAATGGGTTAATTAGATAATAGATCCAGTCTTACTCTCAGTGAGATGGAAGAGTGTCCACTCCTAGCTGGCTAAACACATCTATAAAATCGTGATATTGTGGAGCAACAACCTTTTTGTCTTTCGGTACTTGTGTGGTGATTTCTAAGGAATTTGAATACAGCAGCACAAATCATGTCAATAACATCACATAGTCCAGATATTGACGGTACACTAGCACACGCAAGAGCTTGCTTACAGTAAGATGCTGTTGCGTGCAACATTCAGACTTATATGGGTATATTCCTTACATCCTTGAAGATAAAGTTTGCAATAGCCAATGCTTCTTATATGTCTCATTTATTATAACCAATGTTTGTTGATTATTCACATTGTATTCCACCTGCTCCAACCGTAACTGCCAAAACATGTGCACTTCACAATGTACTCTGTATCAAACATGTGCCACAATCAGGAAGATAATTGCTCATTTTCTTAAAAAGCAACCAACTGCCTTTCCACTTGCTCCAACTGTAACTCTTAAAACGTGCTCTTCACAATGTGATCTGTATTAGAAATATGCCACAATCAGAAAGATAATTGCTAATTTCCTTAACAATCAATCAACTGCCAAAAGTCACATGTGCACATTGTATTATTTAAGGATGCTTTTGAGTCTGAGACCTTGCTTGGCTTTGTACCGATTTCTCTGCTCACCTGTTTCCAGTCAAGTTGAGTTCCTTGTCCTCCAGCCCACCTCCAGTCACGTTCTAGTGCAAGTCAAGTTCCTTGTTCTCCAGCCTGCCTCCAGCCGAGTTCCAGCAGTCCTCATTCTCTGACCAGCTTCCAGTTGGGTTCCAGCATTTCTCGTCCTCCAGACAGCCTCCACTCGAGTTGCAGCAATCCTCACCCTCCAGTTGTATTCCTGCGGAGTCCCAGCTCTCCTCTTCCATCTTCTGCTGACCATCCCATATTTCCCATAAAAGAGAGAAACTAAGAAAGGTAAAAACACCTAGTTTGGGTTCTTCTGAAATTTTCAAGCAAGTAACTTCATTTCAAGGTAAAGAAAGATGAAACGCTTAAATGACACAAAACAGAGCTCTGTCTTTTAAATAATTTATGACAATAAGCACTAGTGTGATTTATCGTTTGGGTGGGAACTCAAGGTACTACTAAACAGACATTAAGGAAAGAGGGTCCCTGAGATTTAGGTGACTGGAAATAGAGCAAATTCATCAGAACTATTATTGGCAAGAGATTATGCCAGAACACAAATAAGCCCTTTAGTCAAGTTGATTGTTTTTGAGTTTGGACATTGCTTCAGATACTCTGAAATTATTGTAAAAAGAGGAAGAGACGTTTTCAGCCTTATAGAAATGTATGCACAATGTGTCAACAAGAACTGACATTATGCAGTGTACAATAGTTTATGCAAGTTCAATGTATTAATGAAGCAATTATTTTGCAGCCCCGAATCAAAAACCAAGAACCCAGTATTTTGAGAAGTTAGAAGTCCTGATTCCCAAAACAACACACAATCCGGGGTACAGCAGTACACTTCTGCAGTCCACAAAGCAGAAGCTGGTATTTTCTCTTTTTCTCATCCCAAAACCCCCTTCCTCTTCAGGACTTGCAAGAGGTCAATGTACTATTCATCACTGTCACATTAGTCCTCACCAGGATTGGGGAATTGTCATTGCCCCATCGGAACTCCTGGAATTCAGGTGAGTGGCTCACACAGAACTGCTGAGAACAAGTCAAAAGGATGGTGCCCTAAATCATTTTGAATCTCTTTGACTTGTGGTGTCAATGTAATCACCAGTACTGGAAGGGCCCTAAAAGAAGATAGAGCAGTTTCATCTTTTCCTAGTATCTCTTTCTCTGTGATAGGAAATTGACAAAGTTTGAAACTAATTGTTCGTAAAGCAACCAGACCCTTAGGAATCTACATAGGCAATACCCATCACAGTTCTTTGACAGGTAGCGATCATGAATTGAAGGAAACAATGTGCTCAATCAGAAATGTAATTCTTGAGCCCAACTCTGGTCTATTGTTGCAGGACGGGCTAGGTTTTTCCCTGTAATTGAGGGCAGGCTCTCACCTAATGCCCAGAATATTCACAGAAGACACACTATCTTGTCTTTATATGGCCTTCTCTTTTTTTGATGATAAGGTCTTTCATGATTTCTTAATCTACATCAATCCTTTTGACTGAGATGTGAAATGATTCCTGTCTGGAACTTTAGCACAGCAGAGTCTAAGATTATAAGTATATTACACAGATCGATGAAGTTATTGTTAGGCATCTATTTGTAGTGTACGGTTAATTAAAGCAGAGAAAGTGGTTGCTTGATTTGCTCTAACAACAAGGCATCTTTGGAATCATCTAAGAGGTTTTGATAAAAGCCTGCAGTGGCAGTCTCATTCATCAATGCTGCCTCAAACATCAGGTGAAGAAAATGTATGACGCAATTCACTAAATCCTAATTTCCTTGTTTGAGAATTAGGAGACCAATACAGGGTGAGTACGAAAGGCAAGAGTACAAATGTAACTTTAAAGTTGTCATATTTATCTCCTCAGAATTTCTTCTGTAGAGCTAAAATCAAATTTGGGTTATTAAATGCACTGCCGTCCACTCCTAGACAGCTAACCAAACTCTCAATAGTGTTCATAACACCCATTTTATGATTATCGTTACTTGATGAGGGTGTGGAATGGCCTTAACCAGATGTTAATTGGTCTGAGAACCTCATGATAAGGGCATGCTATTGCTGATCGGTTGCAAGCTCCTCTTTTTTATTGGCTTGGGCTATCATCAGAATGGGACTTTCTGACAGTTCCATATTAGGTCTGGCAAACCTTTAGCATTCTGAGTAGGGGCCCCACTGAAAGCCTCTGCCATCCTCTAGCCACTCTACTGGTGAACAGGTTGTTAATTATCAGACAGCAACCATGGTAGAAACAGGGAAAGGGTGAAAGACAAAAATTAAGGACTGGAGCATATTCTGTGAGACTTCATCTGTTTCAAGGGATGGTGGCACTCTGCCTTGATGGTATTATTCTAAGGTAGATTTGACCGGCGTTTGATGCTATCACAGGCCTTGAACTGACCACAAACCCAGTGAAGTCCTATGATCCTTCTGGACACACAAGCAAGAATCTACAAGAAACATGGTTTCAAAGGTTTAAAAGGGAGATCACAACTAGGATGTGAAACAAGGGTTGACATTAACAAATGAGGGAATCAAAAGAAGGAAAAAACCATGACGGATACAAATAAGGATGCAAACTATAATGAGTGCCGGAAAAGCTAATGCAAACATGCAACATGTTGCCATCTAAGGACTCAGGAATTTGAAAAAGAACACTATCCTTCCTGACCTGGAAATTATATTAACCTAGACTGTGAATAAGCATGATCCCACAACAGTTAGCGGTCTTGAGTTCCTACCTGCCTTAAGTTTCACAGTCCCATTCTCCAGTGCTTCCAGACACTTATCTGGCAGTATGATTGTAAGGAAGAAAGATGGTGAAATAGCTTATAAATGATCAGAACATCTTATGCCCCTTGTGTGTTTGTAGTACTCAGCTGAATTGCATCATTGCACACACTTGAGCTATTCCAGTTTGCAGAGAATGTAAATATTTCTTCAAAAAGTTTAAAGAATATACAGTGATTTTGTAGATTGTGTAGATGTGTACAGAAAGGGCCTGAAGCCTGTTGTAAATATCTTTGAAAGTTGTTTGCATTGTTTCTCTATCACCCCCTTAATTCTCTCTACAGCTTCTCTCTGACAATGGGGTCATTTTGACCCTGGCGGTCCTGCACCTCCACGTCCGTGATGGCGGTGCAGGACTGCCAAATTCTGACAATGGCAGTGAACTGCCAGTCTTGCTGCCAGTTCACCACCTTTACCGCCAGGGTGGTAGGACCGCCTGGCCGAAGGTAGACCACATTCAACCCCGCGGTCCACCTAACACCACCCGTGGAATTTTGTGCATCCTAACCATCAGGGATTCAGTGGAAGCAGCCCTGCCACAGAATCCCAGGCAGTAACGATACTGGTGACAGGAATGCTCAATCCTGTCACCACTGCAGGACTCCCCAACACCCCTTCCATGTAGGACCCTCCCCCTGACCCCCTGACCCCATCTGAAGCCCCCTACCCTCAAGCCGTGACACCCCCCACCCCAGGCCCCCATTCCAAACCTCCCAACCCCCCATCGCCGTACATCCAAGTAGGCACATATCACACATACATACATACACACACACATACATGCACACTCATTCACACACACATGCACACACGGCCACAACACTCCCTCACCCCCTGCATACGCGCATTCACACACACACGTACAAACACACATGACACCCCCCTCCATTCACACAAACACCCCTCCCATTCATGTACACAACACTCGACCCCCTCCCTCCCCCTCCCTTGTCAGTCGATCACCTTACCTGCCAACACAACACCACCACACCTACTACTAAGTCGTAATAGACATGGCGGTGTTGTGTTGACATGGCGGTGCCAGAGGAGGAACCTCCACTGCACGGCCAGCCGCCAGTATGGCTGCTGGTGGCTCTCCGCCCAAATTATCATGGAGAGCCGCCAGCAGTCATAAACTGGCAGTCTTGCGGCTGGTGGGACTTCGGCGGTCTACTTGTAGACCTCCAAAGTCATAATGAGGGCCTATGTCTTTAGCAGCTCAATTCATAGTGTCCAGCGTATGGGTCTGGATCAGGCTCATTTCCAGATAACACAATTTCGTGCACCTGTATGATTGAAATTATTAGGTTCTTCGCAGTTGCAGAAGTAAACATTGTTTATATAGCTACAGAAAATTCATTTGTTAATGATGGTGCTTGCACCATGTCCACATCAGTATTTGATGTATTCCAAAAAAGCCCCTGAACACTCCAACGCAGAGTAGGAGAGAATCAAAGTTCACTTTTGTATTTTATCTTATGATGATTTTATTTCCATTACAATTACTCCTAGTTTCTGTAGCTAAAACATGTTTCTTTGCAGGTCAAATTTTCCTTGACTTAATTAGGGCTAGAGTAAATGCATAATATAAAGTACATAAGGAAACAAATGTTTAAGTGTCATAACTATGACCCACCACCAATACTACAATTAAATACAGAAAAAAGAAAAAGGTTCAAATTACAGACAAACTGGCAATAAAGTCAGTTTAAAAATTGTATCAACGTAATAGCCAGATACAAATAATCAAAAAAAATGTGACACATCAGAGAATTCATCACCCATAGACTAAAGTAAAGGTCATGACAACAAAATCTCTAAAAGTGTATACAATCACCATGTGGCTGGGAAATAAAAGACTTAGGGGCTGATTTAAGAGCTCCTAGTGCCTCCTTGCAACACGTTAGCATAATTTCTTTACACTAATGTGCACAACAAGGCCAACATCGCAGCACTAATTTTACAAAGTGGTGCAATTCATACATTGTGCCACTTTGTAACCCTTTATAGTGCATTATGCTTGTGCCATGTATAATGTATGCAAAGGGGGTGATCTAAGAGATTTCTTTGCAACTTTTTTTGGCACTTTTAACACCTGCTCAGAGCAGACATTTAAAGGAGGCACACCATTCTTTTCATTTGGCGTCAATGAGCTTTTCCAGATTAGCGTCAACATTGTTGACGCTAATCATGCAAAGCACTGAACTAGCGTCAAAAACTTTGACACTAATTTCCCGAATTACCACAATGGTGTACTGTTTCTTAAATACAGTGCACACATGGTGGAGATAGGGGGGCGCTAAGGGGCACAAGATATTCTGGGCTAGCAAATCAATAGATACCATTGCTGCATGGTTCTATGGACTGCTCCGAGGAATGATTTGTAATAATACCCAGCGATGAAACCAGAGAAATACAGTTCAGTGTTTGACATCATTTCTGCAGCCTTACTACATCCAGGTTAAGCTGTCTTTTGCAGAGAGCATTTTATACAATTTTAAAATACAACCTAGAGGGTCCAACACTACATAGAGTGGGCTTTGGGTTTGCCCCTTATTCATGATTGTCTGGCTTCTAGTCTATCTCAATTCTCTGAATATTATTGCTTGTTTTTCTGTCCTATGCTGTGAACGCTCCATTCCTAAGTCATAACTTTTTTTCTCTTCCTTTTGATTGTCTAAAGTGTGTCCTTTCACTACTGACACCATGAAATTACTTTTCTTTTTCATTTCCATTTTGTTTTTTATTTAGCATTCCATGGGAGTGCATCTCCTGCTCCTTACTCTATGCTGATGCTTCCAAGAATGTTCTTTCCCTGCTCCCTGAACCTCACCTAATTGTCTTCCAATTTCCATGACCTCTCCCAGTAATTCTCTGTGGTGCACCAGTTAACGAGATGATGTAATCACCATCAATATTATACGACATCACAGAGCCTCACCAGTCCCATCTCCCCATCAACCTGCATTTCATTACAGCTCGGCTAAAAGATGCCTAGAATATTGTCCTACGATACTTTTATATGACTCATGATAGCCTTTTCCCTTTGGCTTTTTCCCATCTCTACTAGCCCTCTTCCACTCTATGGTGGCCACCAGCATTGACATTTCCAGTGCCAGTTACTTTAAAATGTGCCTTAATTGACAAAGCCAATAGTGGTGAATTACCATTTTAGAACTGTAGAACAGTTTAGGCCTGATTATGAGTTTGCCAGTCGCACCACTGCACCAGGGTGGTGGCGGTCCTGAGAAGACCACTGAGCTGGCGACATCCTGTTTGCCATATTAAGGTATATGCAGCTTGAACCACAGACCGGGTACACTGAGTTGTGACCACCAGCGGTGCGGTGGTCTTCAAAGTTGGCGGAGTGTACTCAGTTGCCATCCAGGCTGCAGTTAACCAACGAGCCAATTGTAAAAACACAGTTGTACTGGCAGTCCCCTTACGGTAGTTTCCTTATGGAGGTAGGCCATCGCGGTATGCTCTCAGAAAAGCACCAGAACAGTGCCCATTGGATGGATTAAAAAACAATGCAGCTGACATCCATTAGACAAGTGGACACACCTTCAATTCACACTATAAAACACACCCCATCCAGGACCATAATGCTTTGCCTCCCCAATGTAGCACAGCAAGACAGAGACCACATATCATTGTTTTATTTTTGTGAGTTAAGGCAGCACTTTTGTCCATCCCATTCAACACTTCCAACACACCTTTTCTTTTCCTAATAATGTTTTTTTAGTCCTTGTCACTCACTTTAATTTAAAGTCATGTCACGTTCAAAAAATTTCAAATTTTTCTGAGGCTCAGTTGATGATTATGGTGGATGAAATCATAGAGTATAGCCACAATTGTTTGGAGCCCAAGTCCAACATACTCCCCTCAGCAGGAAAATGGAAGTGTGGCAAAGGATAGTCGACAGAGTGAATGCTGTAGGCACCAGCTTGAGCACAAATGGGGAAATTAGGAAGAGGTGGAATGACCAGATTGGGAGGGGAGTGCATTCCCTGGCCTCCAAGCAACACCTGGAGGCTGTAATGCTATCTGTGTTTAACCACCGGTTCCATTGTGACCACTGACTCCATTTTGTGCTTAGCTTCAAACACAGTCACAATGATGGCGCAGGAATCTTTCTTTGCACAGCTTGTTAACCTTTGGTGGGGGAGCACTGAAGATTAGCAGGTACCAGGCTGAGAATGGTTATGACAGAGCAGGGTACAGTTCAGTCTTGGAAAAACATAGTGAGATTTGGCCAGTCTGATGCGTGTTTTCTCAACACTTATCTGACATAGCCAACGCGTGAATTTCACAACTTACTCAAAGGGAGGAGGATTTCTAGAACCTCCCGCTTAAGCTTGTTTGAAATATTTAAGGTGGGGAAGCTTGACAACTGGCAGAAAAAGGAACTCGTCAGGGAAGGGACTACTTGCCTAGAAAATAATCCCATTGCAGGTGGTCTCCCTCCTGTTTCGGTTGTCCAGGGTTCCACAACCTGAAGTTGACAGACAAAGGGATGAAGGTGTCAATCCCCATGGGGATGCATTTTTAATTCTTATTTTTAGCTTTGCGGTGTGCATGCATGAATACGTAGTCACTATATCTATATAAATTATATTTATTGTTGAAGTATTTCATTTTTTTTGTTTCTGTGATCATTATCATTCTACTGCTGTGATTAGTTTTAGAATTGCACGTGTGTTGCTGCATTTGAAATAAAAGCTCACGTTATTCTTTTTGTTTATAAAACTTGGGAAGTGCCTTAATAAATTCATTACTCAGACTAAGAGTGCTGCATGCTTTGCGTTCTTTTAGTTTTGTTTCCTCTCAGTCTGAAGCAGGGCAGATGCCCAGATGACTGATGGTGGTCCTCACAGCACCCCATTACAACTCTTTCCCTAGGAGGAGAAGGTCTTGGCCATCCTGCATCCTGAGGGTTTGACAGGAATAGCTGGGGGAGCGGAGTCATGTTAACTTACACCTCAATAACTGTCACAACACTTCAGTGCCTTGTATGCACTCATCTCAGCGTTTGCCATTGCGTTGTCTATCTACTTTCCTAACATGCAGTACCTAAAATATCAGAAATGTTGGATTGTCAATGTGTATCGTTGTATATAACATCACATGTATGTAGGAAGGTAGCCTCTTTCTAGCCTTGTTACCCCTACTTTTGGCCTGTTTGTGAGTATATGTCAGGGTGTTTTTACTGTCTCACTGGGATCTTGCTAGCCAGGACCCCAGTGCTAATAGTGAAAACCCTATTTGTCAGTGTGTTTGATATGTGTCACTGGGACCCTGCTAGCCAGGACCCCAGTGCTCATGAGTTTGTGGCCTAAATGTGTTACCTGTGTGGTGCCTAACTGTATCACTGAGGCTCTGCTAACCAGAACCTCAGTGTTTATGCTCTCTCTGCTTTTAAAATTGTCACTGCAGGCTAGTGACCATTTTTACCAATTCTCATTGACACACTGGAACACCCTTATAATTCCCTAGTATATGGTACCTAGGTACCCAGGGTATTGGGGTTCCAGGAGATCCCTATGGGCTGCAGCATTTCATTTGCCACCCATAGGGAGCTCAGACAATTCTTACACAGGACTGCCACTGCAGCCTGAGTGAAATAACATCCACGTTATTTCACAGCCATTTTACACTGCACTTAAGTAACTTATAAGTCACTTATATGTCTAACCCCCACTTGGTGAAGGTTAGGTGCAAAGTTACTAAGTGTGAGGGCACCCTGGCACTAGCCAAAGTGCCCCCCCATGGTTCAGGGCAATTTCCCCAGACTTTGTGAGTGTGGGGACACCATTACACGTGTGCACTACATATAGGTCACTACCTATATGTAGCTTCACAATGGTAACTCCTGACATGGCCATGTAACATGTCTAAGATCATGGAATTGTCCCCCATGCCAAATCTGGCATTGGGGTGCCAATCCTATGCATCCCCGGTGCTCCAGCATGGACCCCGGGTACTGCCAAACTAGCTCTCTGGGGTTTTCACTGCAGCTACTGCTGCTGCCAACCCTCAGACAGGTTTCTGCCCTCCTGGGGTCTGGGCAGCCCAGTCCCAGGAAGGCAGAACAAAGGATTTCCTCTGAGAGAGGGTGTTACACCCTCTCCCTTTGGAAATAGGCGTTAAGGGCCTGAGAGGAGTAGCCTCTCCTGGCCTCTGGAAATGCTTTGAAGGGCATAGATGGTGCCCTCCTTGCATAAACCAGTCTACACATGTTCAGGGATCTCCCAGCCCATGCTCTGGCATGAAACTGGACAAAGGAAAGGGGAGTGACCACTCCCCTGTCCATCACCACCCCAGGGGTGGTACCCAGAGCTCCTCCAGTGTGTCCCAGACCTCTGCCACCTTGAATGCATAGGTGTGAGGGCACAATGGAGGCCTCTGAGTGGCCAGTGTCAACAGGTGATGTCAGAGGCCCCTCCTGATAGGTGCTTACCTGGTTAGGTGGCCAATCCTCCTTTGAGGGCTATTTATGGTCTCTCCTGTGGGTTTCTCGTCAGATAACGAATGCAAGAGCTCACCAGAGTTCCTCTGCATCTCCCTCTTCAACTTCTACCAAGGATCGACCACTGACTGCTCCAGGACGTCTGCAAAGCAAAGTAGCAAGAAGACTACCAGCAACATTGTAGCGCCTAATCCTGTCGGCTTTCTCAACTGTTTCCTGGTGGTGCATGTTCTGAGGGCTGTCTTGTGGTACTGGGTTTTTCAGAACCGGTACTGATCCGGTAACCCAGCGGTGCCAGGGTACACCCAAAGACCTCGGGTACTTTCCTGATTCAGACTACAGAAACTCAGAGTCTTCTAGGTGAAGTCAAAGATCGAATTTATTGGCTGCAACCAATTGACAAGTGTCCTAGAAGTACAACAGCACGATTTGTATGTTCTCAGGAGACTGTGTTTCAATGCAAAGTCAGGTTTCCTTATATACAGTTTTTTAAGCTTCAGGCAAACATTCTTGACATTTTGGTTGGTCATTCACATGTTTTCACTACAAAGGAAAAAACAGTGTCATGATGAAACCTTATATTTCATGTCATCCAACCCATAATAAATTACCCGGCAAGGCCTAGTATTTTACATCAGATAAGTGTGGACCCCCAATAAAAACGGGCACCTCCCCCTCGTAAAGTAAGAAGAAGAAAAGAGCAGGTGCAGGTGTGAGCAAGATTAGGCAGGGTGTGTGAGCGATAATAAGGGTTTTATGGCATGGTGTGCCTTGATGCTATCTGATTCGGCCACTGGGAGAGGGACTGAACAAACAGGTTTGGCCTGAGGCAATGGTTCCAGCTTGCCCAGGCCAGAGAGAAGTCAATCAAGGTGTACGTGTCCTTGGAATCAAATCTGACTGTATTATAAGCCTATGTGAGGGCAACTTTTAAAAATGGCTGCTGTGTATAAAATGGGAGCCACGAGTGCAGGACGAAAATGGCGATTTCGAGGTGAAAACGCTGCTGGAATTGAGCGAAAATGCTCATGCTTAGTGTACTAGTCATTATCGGTCTTTTGATACTAAAATCGTACTGCTGTGGCAAAGTAAATTACATGGGTCCAGAATTTTTAGAACCACAGTCTGCCTTCACCCTGCCCTGGAAGCCAAGAAGAAATCTCCTGTGGGTCGATGGAATCTTCCCCCTGCTAACGCAGGCACCAAACTTCTGCATCACCGGTCCTCTGGGTCCCCTCTCATCATGACGAGCATGGTCCTTGGAACACAGGAGCTGAATCCAAGTGACCCCGACAGTCCAGAGGTCCTTCTGTCCAAATTTGGTGGAGGTAAGTCCTTGCCTCCCCACACCAGAGAGTAATCCTGTGTACTTCGTGAACTGCAGCTTCTAGGGCTTCTGTGCACTTTTGCAAGGAATCCTTCATGCACAGCATAGTCCAGGTCCCCAGCATTCCGTCCTGCATTGCTCAACTCACTGAGTTGGCCATCGGATTTGTGGGACCCTCTTTTGTAGTGTTGAGACAACTGCCATGCTCAGATTTTTTGAACCCCTGTTCAAGTGCGTTTGTGGGTGCTGCCTGCTTCCGCATGGGCTCTCTGTGCTGCTGAGTACCTCCTCTGTCTCCTCTTCTAAGGGGTGACCTCCTGGTCCTTCCTAGGCCCGGGCAGCACCCATTTTCTTCAACTGTGTCTCTTGCAGCTAGCAAGGCTTGTTTGTGTTTTTTCTGCGTGGAAACAACTCTGCATCCTCCAGCATGCCGTGGCACATCTTCTGTGCAAAGGAGAAGTTCCTGGCTTCTTCTGTTGTTGCGGAATCTTCAGCTTCTTCCATCCAGAGGCAGCCATTTTGTACCTTCATCCGGGGTTTAGTGGGCTCTTGCCCCGCCAGACACTTGCGTGCCTCTTGGACATGGTCCCCTTCGTTTGCAGGTCCTCAGGTCCAGGAATCCATCTTCAGTGCTTTGCAGTCAGTTGTGGTCTTTGCAGAATCTCCTATCACAACTTTACTGTGTTTCTGGGGTAGTAGGGTAACTTTACCCCTACTTTTTGGGGTCTTGGGGTGGTGTATCATGGACACCCTTAGTGTTTTCATACTCTCCCAGCGACCCTCTACACACTACGCTAATGGGGTCCATTCGTGGTTCGCATTCCACTTTTGGAGTATATGGTTTGTGTTGCCCCAGGCCTATTGCATCCTATTGTATTCTACAATTTGCTCTACTTTTCTAACTGTTTACTTACCTGATTTTGTGTATTTTACTTAATTCCTAAGGGAGTATATCCTCTGAGATATTTTGGCACATTGTCACTAAAATAAAGTACCTTTATTTTTAGTAACTCTAAATACTGTGATTCTTATGATACAGTGCTATAAGATATAAGTGGTATAGTAGGAGCTTTGCATGTCTCCTAGTTCAGCCTAAGCTGCTCTGCTATAGCTACCTCTATCAGCCTAAGCTGCTAGAACACTACTAATCTACTAATAAGGGATAACTGGACCTGGCACAAGGTGTAAGTACCATGAGGTACTCACTATAAGCCAGGCTAGCCTCCTACAATGTATCAATCTCCATTATGTGACATGTGTTGGAATGGGGTCTGTAAGTAGGTTACCAGTAAAATATCGTCCCAGAACCCATGGTATATGTCAATATGTAAATGTATAGTCCAGCCTAACTGCAGTTTCGCAATAGGTTTGTAAGACTAACCATTGGTCAATTGTTGGGGAGTAGAGAGTAACATGGCTCCAACTACCATGAAGCCCTGTTTCTGTAACTCAAAATAAAAGGCTACTGGGCTCTTGCCCATTTCCACGTGTTTTCCATGTCACAACTGATGTTCACTTATCATGGAGTTTATCATTTGTCTAGTGTTCGGAGTTTCAAAGTGACATGACTACTACTACAATGAAGGCCTGTTTCTGTAACTCAAAACAAGAGGCCATTGTGCTCTTGCCCATTTTCACTTGTTTGCCATGTCACAACTGAGATTTACTTCTCATGGACTGAGCAATCTACATATAATTCTCTACTCAGAGTCACGTCTGCCTGCTTAGGTTGATGTTGTCCTAGTCTCCTCATCTGAAACTATTGATGGCATGAGTGACACCTGGTCAAGTATGTACATCAATTATTTCTAAGACATTGAGCTGCTTTAGCCAGTTGAAAGTGGTGTGTAACTCATTGACTCTGCACTGCTCACATGATAACTAATGCTACATATACAACTAAGATGTGTGTTTGCATGTATCTTACACAACTAAGCCTTGGAATGGTAAAATACACATGTTAATTCTTAAATGTTTGTTATATGTTATGTTCATTCCTTAATCTAAAATGCAACATATCAACACATCTAATGAGTTGCTCAATTCCAATACCTCTACAAGAGTCTTGTTAACAAGTTCACTATCATGTAAACATATCACAGTAGGAAACCCTACCTATTACAATTTTCATAGGTCTCTACTGACTGTGACACAAAACAGTTGGTTGTAGATTTCATGCTTTCACCAATAACAATGTTCTCTATTTTATGATAGGTCAATCTGGCACAGCACCTGGGCAGAGATTGTGCACCGAACAGACTTCCAACCAGCCCTTGGATGAAGCCCTCAATGATGACAGCACCCCTGGACATGTGGATGTAGGTGACGGACCAAGCACATCTGGTCACCCTGGGCATATGGTGACAGTTAGTCTCACTGTGCCCAAACCAACACCTCCCAGCCCAGCTGCAACAACATCTCAGCCAACACCATTCCCCCCAACCTGTGTACCTAGCACAGTTAGTCAAATCATGTGCCCCCAGGTTCGGGATCCTGAAGTGCAAATCACCAGCCATGACAGAGAGGAACCAGGACCCAGTTGGAGAGGGCACCCTAGGCCAAGGGCACAGGCTTAACGGGAAAGGTCCATGGGAGGGATACTGTGGGCTGACAGAGTGAGGCCACTGAGCCACTGACAACCAGAACACCGTCAGCCACGTTTTGGGTATGTATCAGGAGCCCCGTGTTGGGCCAGGTACTTACCGAACTCCAGGAAATGAAGCAACTACAGAGAGACATGTACCAACAGATTGAGACCCAAACTCCAACATGGGCTCCCTAACAGGGGTGCTGATGGGCATGCATACAATCATGAGCAGGGCTTTTCCACCACCATCTACCTCTTCTTTTAATGCAACATATCAAGCCCTTCTACACCTGTGGCAGCCACAGGAAGGGAGGCCCTGACAGAGGAAGAAACACCTTCAGACACCCCTGCCACTGCAGCGGAGGAACCCGCCCGGCCCTTGCAAATGATGACATCCATGTAAAAATCCAGGCGGTGTAGTTAGCAAGGCACCCAACACTGCCAGCAAGAAACCTCATCCCTAATTTTCTCCATTGTGTGTCACACATTCACTCTATAGACTAATTCTGGATAATTTTCCATATCTGATGGGAGGACTACTCTGGACTTTGGATTTCAGGTAATTTGGCATCTGCATCTACGTTTTTACTAACCATGACTGACTACCTCACTTTTCTTTTATGTATGTTTCTTCACTATGTGTGTCTTCATCTGTATCACTTTAATGCATTCACAAGTCACAAACTCATTGTGTGCTGCAGTAACTTTCACATTTATCAATGTACATATGTAATACTATGTGAACTCGACAATGACAAAACAAGCTACTTGTGTAAGCATGGATATGTTGAATGTACCCAATGTTTAGCTCACAATCACAACCATGTCACACCAACACATACGTACAAGTGTCTTGTTTTACAAAATTCTTATTACATTGTTCCACTAATAGGCTGGCAAAATGTCAGAAAAATAGCAAATCATACATGACTCATTTATACTGTGTAAGAGATCAAATTTACAGGTACAGACCTCAAGAATATGGAAGGAGTGGATATATCAGACATTGTCCAGTAGAATAGGCAAAAGTTAAACTAGTATATGTCATCAGCTGGAGCCATATCGCCTACCTCACAAAAGGAATCCTACATCATGTAAAGCAAAACTCAGAAAGATGGCAGTACAACAGTTTCTGATCACAGGGTCATTACAATCTAGTGCTTCTGCATGTAGTGGTATGTAACAAACAAATGTCAGTGATGTGCCACAAGCACTTTGGCCTGTAAAGATAAAACACATCAACAGATACTTATAGCTCATATAAAGTGAGTAGGTGTAGGAGGCTGGACTGGCTTGTAGTGAGTAGCAAGGGGTACTTACACCTTGCACCAGGCCCAGGTATCCCTTATTAGTGTAGAGGGGTGTCTAGCAGCTTAGGCTGATAGAAAAGGTAGCTTAGCAGAGCAGCTTAGGCTGAACTAGGAGACTAGTGAAGCTCCTACAGTACCACTAGTGTCATATGCACAATATCATAAGAAAACACAATACACAGATATACTAAAAATAAAGGTACTTTATTTTTATGACAATATGCCAAAGTATCTCAGTGAGTACCCTCAGTATGAGGATAGCAAATATGCACAAGATATATGTACACAATACCAAAATATGCAGTAATAGCAATAGAAAACAGTGCAAACAATGTATAGTCACAATAGAATGCAATGGGGGCACATAGGGATAGGGGCAACACAAACCATATACTCTAGAAGTGGAATGCGAACCACGAATGGACCCCAAACCTATGTGACCTTGTAGAGGGTCGCTGGGACTGTAAGAAAACAGTGAGGGTTAGAAAAATAGCCCACCCCAAGACCCTGAAAAGTGGGTGCAAAGTGCACCTAAGTTCCACAAAGAGCACAGAAGTCGTGATAGGGGAATTCTGCAAGGAAGACCAACACCAGTAATGCAAAAATGATGGATTTCCTGACGAGAATACCTGTGGAACAAGGGGACCAAGTCCAAAAGTCACGATCAAGTCGGGAGTGGGCAGATGCCCAGGAAATGCCAGCTGTGGGTGCAAAGAAGCTGCCACTGGATGGTAGAAGCTGTGGATTCTGCAAGAACGACAAGGGCTAGAAACTTCCCCTTTGGAGAACGGATGTCCCACATCGTGAAGAGTCGTGCAGAGGTGTTTCCGTGCAGAAAGACTGCAAACAAGCATTGCTAGCTGCAAGGGTCGCGGTTAAAGTTTTTGGATGCTGCTGTGGCCCAAGAGGGACCAGGATGTCGCCAATTGTGTGAAGGGACAGAGGGCGTGCCCAGCAAGACAAGGAGCCCTCTCAGAAGCAAGCAGCACCCGCAGAAGTGCCAGAACAGGCACTACAAAGTGGAGTGAACCGGAGCTCACCCGAAGTCACAAAAGAGGGTCCCACGACGCCGGAGGACAACTCAGGAGGTCGTGCACTGCAGGTTAAAGTGCCAGAGACCCAGGCTTGGCTGTGCACAAAGGAAATTCTGGAAGAGTGCACAGGAGCCGGAGTAGCTGCAAAACATGCGGTTCCCAGCAATGCGGTCTAGCGTGGGGAGGCAAGGACTTACCTCCACCAAACTTGGACTGAAGAGTCACTGGACTGTGGGAGTCACTTGGACAGAGTTGCTGAGTTCAAGGGACCTCGTGCTGAGAGGAGACCCAGAGGACTGGTGATGCAGTTCTTTGGTGCCTGCGGTTGCAGGGGGAAGATTCCGTCGACCCACGGGAGATTTCTTTGGAGCTTCTAGTGCAGAGAGGAGGCAGACTACCCCCACAGCATGCACCACCAGGAAAACAGTCGAGAAGGCGGCAGGATCAGCGTTACAAGGTCGCAGTAGTCGTCTTTGCTACTTTGTTGCAGTTTTGCAGGCTTCCAGCACGGTCAGCAGTCGATTCCTTGGCAGAAGGTGAAGAGAGAGATGCAGAGGAACTCTGATGAGCTCTTGCATTCGTTATCTAAGGAATTCCCCAAAGCAGAGACCCTAAATAGCCAGAAAAGGAGGATTGGCTACCTAGGAGAGAGGATAGGCTAGCAACACCTGAAGGAGCCTATCAGAAGGAGTCTCTGACGTCCAGTGTGCCAGCAGCACCTCTGTTTCCAAGATGGCAGAGGTCTGGAGCACACTGGAGGAGCTCTGGGCACCTCCCAGGGGAGGTGCAGGTCAGGGGAGTGGTCACTCCCCTTTCCTTTGTCCAGTTTCACGCCAGAGCAGGGCTGAGGGATCCCTGAACCGGTGCAGACTGGCTTATGCAGAGATGGGCACCATCTGTGCCAATCAAAGCATTTCCAGAGGCTGGGGGAGGCTACTCCTCCCCAGCCCTGACACCTTTTTCCGAAGGGAGAGGGTGTAACACCCTCTCTCTGAGGAAGTCCTTTGTTCTGCCTTCCTGGGCCAAGCCTGGCTGAACCCCAGGAGGGCAGAAACCTGTCTGAGGGGTTGGCAGCAGCAGCAGCTGCAGTGAAACCCCGGGAAAGGCAGTTTGGCGGTACCCGGGTCTGTGCTAGAGACTCGGGGGATCATGGAATTGTCTCCCCAATGCCAGAATGGCATTGGGGTGACAATTCCATGATCTTAGACATGTTACATGGCCATGTTCGGAGTTACCATTGTGACGCTATACATATGTCGTGACATATGTATAGTGCACGTGTGTAATGGTGTCCCCACACTCACAAAGTCCGGGGAATTTGCCCTGAACAATGTGGGGGCACCTTGGCTAGTGCCAGGGTGCCCACACACTAAGTAACTTAGCACCCAACCTTTACCAGGTAAAGGTTAGACATATAGGTTACTTATAAGTTACTTAAGTGCAGTGGTAAATGGCTGTGAAATAACGTGGACGTTATTTCACTCAGGCTGCACTGGCAGGCCTGTGTAAGAATTGTCAGATCTCCCTATGGGTGGCACAAGAAATGCTACAGCCCATAGGGATCTCCTGGAACCCCAATATCCTGGGTACCTTAGTACCATATACTAGGGAATTATAAGGGTGTTCCAGTATGCCAATGTAAATTGGTGAAATTGGTCACTAGCCTGTTAGTGGCATTTTGGAAAGAGAATGAGAGAGCATAACCACTGAGGTTCTGGATAGCAGAGCCTCAGTGAGACAGTTAGTCATAACACAGGTAACACATACAGGGCACACTTATGAGCACTGGGGCCCTGGTTGGCAGGGTCCCAGTGACACATACAACTAAAACAACATATATACAGTGAAATATGGGGGTAACATGCCAGGCAATAGCCAATGCATTATGGCCACTATATGACAAGTAACAAGTCCATTGACGTCTTCTTAACTTCCACCCTATCACTGTGCAAGCTGTTTTGGCACAGGTTTGCACACACAAAGCCTGTGACATATATTCCCAGGGAAAATCCATGTCCACTTCGTACTTCCCAACAGCATCATATACCTGCTAATGTCCCAACTCTGAAATGTCCAAATGAAGATGCCGTGGGCAAGGTACCTAAAACACCAAAACAAAGAGATTAGCTATGAAACCATACATATGACACCATTCACATAGCAAACATCTGGAGAACACAGTCCATGACAAGAATCTGACCTAAACAAAGCAACATTAACAAAATGAGAATGTCTCAAAGCTTTCCTCATCAAATACCCTTTGCCAGATTTTGCCAGAGCTTCAGCTTACTAACATTTTCATTAAACATACTCGTCACATCATCACAGCAGGAGTTATTTGAAAAGTTAAAGTCATGATATCTCATAACATACTTACACTTATGAGAAGAAGCTGTCAATGAGATCTTGTCGCAAGTCAGCTCCTTCCTGTTCTCCTCTATCATCATCATTTGGCATTTCAGGATACTCACCAAATGGCTCATCAGGATCTCCATCCTCTGTGATGTAAGGGATGTTCTGTTGCAGGATGATGTAGTGGAGTGTGCAGCAGACCATGGAGATTTGACACACCTTCCTGGGTGAGTAGAAGAAGGCTCCTCCACTCTTGTTCAGACAGTGAAATCAGGACTCAGGAGCCCAAAAGCCTGCTCCACTGCCTGCTGTGTTTTTCCATGGGCCCAATACAAGCGGACTTCCCCTGATGTAGTTGGATTTCTCAGTGGTGTTAACAGCCAAGGATGGTTGGGATATGATGAGTCTCCTGTTTTGTAATAAGGCATAAGTGTTACAAAGAGTCACACATTTTCTGATCATAGCACCTGACATTGCACACACAAGGTTAGGACAGATCTTACTTACCAACAAGCCATGCCCTCGCCGTTTGTAGTAGTGACATCATCTGGGGTATGCTGCTGTTCTGCATTAAGAACTAATCATTGACTGAACCTGGGAACCAGACACAGACGTTTGAAATATACAAATCTGGAAAGCAGACAACTTGCACATTGATAGACTAGAAGTGCTTCCAGTTTCTATAAACTTGTTTACTGTCTTGTGGTGGTACTAATGTAATATGGGTGCCATCAATGGCTCCAACCACATGTTGGAGATGACCAAATCCATAGAACTTAGGCCCATATTTATACTTTTTGACGCAAAACTGCGCCAACGCAGTTTTGCGTCAAAAAAATTAGCGCCGGCTAACGCCATTCTGAAGCGCCATGCGGGCGCCGTATTTATTGAATGACGTTGGCCGGCGTTAGCCGCCGGCGCCGTCTGGTGTGCGTTAAAAAAAACGTTGTACACCAGGCAGCGCCGGCGTAGGGGGATATGGGGCTTGGGTGTCAAGAAATGGGGCAAGTCAGGTTGAGGCAATTTTTTCGCCTCAACCCGATTTGCGCAATTTTTTTTCACTCCCAACCCCCATAGAAATGACTCCTGTCTTAGCAAAGACAGGAGTCATGCCCCCTTGCCCAATGGCCATGCCCAGGGGACTTATGTCCCCTGGGCATGGCCATTGAGCATAGTGGCATGTAGGAGGGCACAAATCAGGCACCCTATGCCACAAAAAAAATATTTAAAAAACACTTACCTGAACTTACCTTAATGTCCCTTGGATGGGTCCCTCCAGCCTTGGGTGTCCTCCTGGGGTGGGCATGGGTGACAGGGGGTGTCCCTGGGGGCATGGGGGGCACCTCTGGGCTCCTTCAGAGCCCACAGGTCCCTTAACGCCTGCCTTTTGCAGGCGCTAAAAAACGGCGCAAAAGCGGCCGTACGTCATTTTTTTTGACCCGCCCACTCCCGGGCGTGATTTTTGCCCGGGAGTATAAATCCGACGCACATGCCTCGGAGTCGATTTTTTAGACGGGAACGCCTACCTTGCATATAATTAACGCAAAGTAGGTGTCCACGCTAAAAAATGACGCTAACTCCATGGACTTTGGCGCTAGACGCGTCTAACGCAAAAGTATAAATATGGAGTTAGTTTTGCGTCGAAATTGCGTAAAAAAAAACGATGCAATTCCGGCGCAAACGGAGTATAAATATGCCCCTTACCCTTCACATTGATGGAATCCTCAAGTCTGGGGAACCTGATAGCTGTCAATGTTTTTCATCATTGCTGAAAGCATGTATTTTAATACACCACTGAACATAGGTTGTGACATACCACAAGATATAGCTACTGTGCATCGAAAGGATCATGTGGCCAGAAAATGCAATACTGTCATGAGTCTCACAATAGGTGGGATTCATGTTGGATTAGTGTGTTGAGGCATGAGATCAGTCTCCAAATGTCAATATAAATCTTCTATTATTTATCTATTTAGACAAAACTTCTTCATACCATTCCTTTCTCCCATGGTCTGAAAATCGGGAATTGGGTGATACACTGGAGGGTTTCATCTTGTCCCTCTCCCAGGATACCTATGTGAGGAATTAAATAAATTGGACCATTAGTCACAGTGTCCAGAGTAAGATATATGATGAGTGAGCCAAAAGTCATGTGACAAAGCATAATGGGTTCAAACAGCATATTTCACATAATAATTGTCTACTATCCAAAATCCAGTTGTAATCCCCATTGTGGTCTATACATGTCTTAAATATATACATGCACATTATACACCTAATTTTTTCTCATGAGCACCTTGATATTGTAAAGTTTGTTTTGTTCTCCCAAAATACCATCAACGGCGGTGTACAGTACACCGCAGTTATGATATTTATGCCCAGTAACTCACTACACTGATGATCGTGTAAAATAAATTACATATCAATGGTGTAGTACATATGTAAACATGTAACAACACATTTTTAGTGGTGTTGATGCACTTGCGAAAGCCAGCCATGCGGTGGCCGGTTTCATCCACAGCAGACACAGTCATAGGCTAACGTTGTTGACTGTGATGGTTGCAGGCCAGTGGCTTTGCCTGTCTATGCTGATGACTGTGTACTTGGTGTGCATGTACACTGTGGTTTGAAAAATAACTCACTGGTTTCTTGACATTACTGCTAACAACACCTCCTCCACTTAAGCTGCTGTCTTCCACCTCTAGGAGCAATAATGCCAGGCCAAGCAGGGCCCCTGCCTTCTCCTCAGAGGAGCTAGAGAAACTTGTTGAAAAGGACCTTCCCCTGTATGGTCATCTCTATGGCTCACCAGAGGAACAGGTAACTATTTCATGTACATATTTGACTCTGCTCAACACAATCCTTTCTTTTCTCACATACTACAATGTGCCCCTCAGTTCCAGAGAGATTTTTAGATTGCTGTGGTTGCGTTTTGTGGTCCACACATAGGAAGAACATGTAATGGATTATGCCTCCTTGTACACTGTGTATTTAAAATCATTGTGTTGTGTGATGTTTCATAAGCCCTAGATCCTCCTTGGGTTGCATTCACATAGCTAAGCAAGTATACCTTTCAGGGAAACTATGATATATTTGATGATCAGATAATAGCAAATGGGAAAACAATGTATTTGCATTATAGCATGAGCTGGGTATGTATACTGCTAGAAGCAGTTGAGGAGGATGTTAGCTATGTATACAGACCCACACATATCACTCAGCCCAGATCAGCCCTTGCCAAGCTGTTGTCTGAGAGCTAGCTAAACCTCAGTGACCCATTCAGAGTGCCACACAACCTTGAGCTCACATATTGGATGGCCACAAGATGTACAGTTGTGTATGTAAGTGATGGAAATGTGATGTGCATGTGGGTTCAGTATGCTCAGCCTGCAGAAAGCAAGGCCTGCCAAAGAGTTTTGCCATTGTGGGCCATGACCCAAGCTGAGGCAGAGTTACTGTGGAAATACAACTGATGCACAGGGTAATCACCATGTATAAGTGCAGATCCTTGGATGTTCCCAGAATGAGTTTTCTGAACCAATAATAGCCCTGATTGCTTTTACATAAACTACATTTGGAATGGGGACTGAGGTAACTACCTGACCTGGTTCATGTTTCCATTGACCCACATTTCCAATGTGTGGCACTTACTAATGACAAGCCCCTTACTAACACAAATCTATGGTCACTTTTTCATAAGTCATGTTTGAACTTTACAGGCCTACTGCACAAGTGACAAACTTAAAGTGCAGATAGTTGGTTATTTCTGAAGAGATCATCATATGTAAAATCACTAGCTTTGTTACATTCAACCAATCAAACAAAACCTTCCATGGTATGTTAAATTTCATCTTTGTAACATTGCCACATATGGTAAAAGGTGTGTCCTGTGATGCCAGTACATACCACACAAACTCAATCAGACGTAGTATGATATTCCATTAAGTAGTACACATGCCCCAGAGAGGAAGCTCTCAGTAACACACACACCTGCCCTTTCACAGTGACTTAATTCTTAGGATGTAGTCCATGCTGTGGTCCTAGCCTGTATGGACCATATGCAACAAGTCAATATGCCTAGCTGTAAATGTGTCTGTACAGTCAGTGCAGACCATGACCACGGATGAGAATAGTCAACAGATGACTACAAAAGTGTGTGTTTATGTCCCTGTACTTTTCAGCATGTGAGAATTACACATGTATTGTGTTAATTCAAAAATGCTTGTGCTAGGTGTAAATAAAATGTGTGGTAACCAAACAAATATCCTAAAATATACAATTGTCATCTATATATTCATCTATTGCATCCAAAGAGGTCAACACCTATTAGAAGCAAACCATTTAGAGAGCCATCACCCGGAAGATCCAGTCCCTCGGGCCTAGTGCCAGTGCAGCATCCATTGCCAGAAAAGGTGGGAGTACCTGAGACACTGGGCCCGAAATAGCACGGAGGTTAAGCTGGGCCTGTCCTCCCAATGTGGGCGGAGTGTGCATCGTACCCTGACCCCTCTAATAACACACATACTGTGATGGCCTACCCATAGCTTGATGGGCAGTTGAGGGACTCACGGCAGCTATAAGAAAGCGCATCCTGGTCAGAGTCATACATTTTACAGTGACACCTTTGTGTGTTACAGGAAGGCATCTTCCCATCAATATTGGGGGTGGCCCATGTGCATTGCACAAGAAGAGTAATTGTTAGTGTAGATCAGGTAGTAGGTGCATGCTGATATGCTTTTCCACATGTCATTATGACCAGGAACACAGCAGAGTCAAGTCCACTACCAATTTACTGTCTTCAGCAGACACATGGCTGAGTACAGTGATTAATCAGATCATGTTGTTTGATTCTGTGGGTGACATTTGTACCCAACAGGCCACTTGTCTTTAGTGTGTCAAGAATGATGCTACCTCACTACTGTAGCTTGTCTGATAGTGGACCTCTTACATGTGACAAGCATACAGTGCACTTTGGGTGCAGTCACTGAGCAATAATGTACTGCAAAGCACCATGAGTGAGTACAACAAACGACATAGTACTGTTCCATTTCACGATAATAAAATGCGACATGCAAGAAAAAACTGCATTGGATGGCAAAAACAAGAGGTCAATGCTCTGTACAATACTCTGGCGATGAAGCAGATGGGATTAATTGTTCACCCCAAAACACTGTTGCAAACCGGGCTTGGCTCCCAGGCATCCTGCAGTTAGATTCACACAGGTGCTCATAACTGCTTACATCCACCAGGTTGCAAAAAAGAAAGAGACAATTAATAGTTTATGGCCTTTATCTGAGCTCAGTCTGTTCTAAATCATGCACCACTTATGAAAATGACAGGAGAGTTCAATATGAACCTAATGCAGAATATAACAAGGGATCAAATTCTGGATACATTTGATCAGACTTGGCACATCCCTTCATTTCAGTCTACCATGCAGATCAAGTTCAACCAGACAAATATTAATTACAGAAAGCTTTTTGGTCAATAGGAATCAACAAACCATTAGAAGAAAAAGCAAGTTATGAGATTGAGTTTGTGAAGAGATCCGTGACCCGCTGGAGAGGTGGCTAGATTTTGTAACAAGCCTTCTAGAGGAACAAGCTCAGACCCCAGGACTTTTTAATGCCTCAGATTTAGTTGGTGTCCGTCCCGGTCTTGGCTCTATTAATAACTGCAAAGAAAATACTGTGTCAAGCTCTTCAATTACTGAGGAAAGACTCTAAAGTGCCTCCACAGTCTGTGACTCTCACAAGGCTGAGATTGCTGTATAAAAAAAGCCACATGGAAGACCATTAAGGTAGAGAATGAGTTGTATTGATGCAAACTACTTGCAGGTTCTAGAAAAAATGATGTCAGAGGAATCTGGCATTTGGTGAATCACTTTACTGGTGTACGGATGCCCGCCATTACTTCGAACATCTCGGAAGCCATCTGATCTACATATCTCCAGGTAATGCAAGGGGGCCTGAAAGCACCACAGGGGCTTCCAGAAGATTCTTAAACTATGGGTAAAACTAGCCCTGTAAGTCCTCTATCCACGAGAAAAAATCATCCAACTAGTCATCGGGATGGGGCCCCAGGTCCTAATGGAATTCCTCAAGCAATTTACAAACAGAACTCCTAGTTCTGGGCTAAACAGCTTCCCGTCTTATTCAATCGTGTCCTATTAAATAAAGTAATACTGGACAGCTGGTGTGGTCAGTCTTGGCCTCTATTTTTAAAGCAGGGAAGGTGACGTCCACTGCAAACTATTAGTTGATTGCTCTAATGGACACGGAGGCAAAATTCTTTGCAAAATGTTTGCTGGCTGATTTCATAATATGGTCTAAATCCAGCTCCTTAGTGCCTGTCAATCAGACTGGGTTAATAAAGAATACAGGCACCATTAAAAACATTTCCATGCTCGCTCTGCTAACTGAACAAGCTAGGCGTCGGTCATGGAATTTACATCTGTGCTTCGTTGACTTAAGTCCTGTTTTCAATGCTGCGTAGGTTAACATCTTATGGTCTAAAAAAAGAATGTCTTTTCAGCCTCTTCTGACGGTTATGATGGCAAACATGCTCCCTATCTTATATGTGGAATTGAGGTATTAAGAGGTGGAGCCAACTAAGTAGTTGATGAAGCTGTAACAAGGTCATACCATTGTATGTTTAATATTCCGACAAATCTGTCTGGAGTTTGCCCTCCGGAGACAGAAAGTGACAAGTTTGGGTGCGTTTTTGAAATTTTGTTATACATTTTAAAAAAGACCTTAGGCCTTATGTGGAATCGTGTGGAAACCACCAATGATCCAAGCAACGCTGAGGCCAATAACTACTTTAATCAAGCGTTCACCACTTTTAAGGGAGAGGAGCTTTGGTCTTTAACTCTCTTACCACTTGCTTTAACGGGGTCATTAACTCCTTGGGGAAAAGATCTCCCTACTCGAAGACAAAGCGGTGCTGTCCAAAAGAATGCATGCTCGGATTACATTGACTCATATGGCCTCTTGCGGCCTTAGTCATATTTGGGGGAACCTTTTGGCTTGAAATCTAAGCTTAAACTAATAACTATGGATAGCAGATAGCGGGCTTTCAAACCTGACTTAATTCCCCGATCTGGAGGCAATGTTCTACAGGGATCACATGTCGGCTCTGTAAATACCACAAGGAGGATATGTGTCATATCGTATGTACTTGTCTTGCCCTCATGACGGAGCGGAAAGGTTTTTAAAAAGCAGTATTTTATTGCTAATAGCATATGTACATGTAGTCAGGTGGTCATAGCCTGTTTACAAGGAAAAAACGTGATGTTTACTGGGAAGATTAGACTAGCAAAGAGTGCATTATAAAGGATTTTTTGACTGGTGCTAACTACGGTTCTGCTTTTATCTGTAGTTTAGTACACTATGATTGAATTAGGGCCAGTATGGTATTCGAGTGCAATGAGGTGATGTTAAAATTAGGTCAATTATACTAATTAGAATATGAGCATCCTAGTGGTACCTAGCACTTTCTTGTTAAACTTATTTTTAGTGGATTTAGTATATAGGGTAATGTAATCGTCATTGAATTTAGTACGTTTTAGACAATGTTAAAACGGTTGCCAGGCTACTTTTGTTTGAGATTTTACTCATAGCTTATTGGTTTTTACCCTCGTACTTTTAATGATTGTAAGTTTAAATTAACTCAACAATAAAGACTGTCGCTCACTGCATTTGATCAGGCTTATATCCAATACAATGTTGTGCAAACATGCAGACAGAGCCAGAACAAAACCATTAGCTTGGTTATGTAATCTATCATTAAAATGATGCAATGCATCACTACACAAACATAATTCAGATTTGCATTCCAGGTAAGCATTTTGGATAGAGAATAGTCGAAACGTGAAGTAGAAAGAGCCGGCATGAACAGATAGGTGTAAATTAGGCTCATCAAGGCAAATGAAGGAGTTTCTCTGCTTGGGGAACAATATTCCTTTTGGGATTTTCTTAGGCAATACATCAAAACTATTTAAATCCCTTGTCAGGTTGTTGTTGCTTGTTGAGTATGCTAATTGGACCACAACACACGTCAATGGCGTCAGGTTTACAGTCGTCTCGGTTTAACTTCCCTGGCTCTGCGCCTATTGTAATTGGATTGGTGGTAGCAAAATGTTCCATCACACTTGTTTTAATCTTCCCTACAACATGTCCAGTGGTTTCAGGCAGTCTTGTACATGTAATTCCCATATCTCACTCACTTCTGGAAGAAAACCCCAATACTTTGGTCATTTATCACGACTGGCTGTAAAGAGTGCTTGCCTGAGGGTCGGTCTTCCGTTACTCCAGTGTGCATATGTAGAGCATCTACCATGCATGCCTGTATTCGGAACATACCGTGGGCTGCTCCTCCATCGTCCCTGCGTGCACCTAAGAGACTCTCCTGCAAGCACAAAATTAAAATGAGGTATGGTGCAAGCATTCGATCCCTGTCCTCCTCCCTCGTATTACATGCCTAGGTGCAGCGGACTAGGCCACTTTAGTGAGTCACACGATATTCACCAACGCGTTTTTCACGGATGCTACTCATCTATTAATTTGCTTCAACGCCTTTTCTGGGGTATAAGGCTCTACATAAATGAAAATATAATATAGTATTACTTCCACACACAAAGCTATAGAGCCCATAATACATCTTATCCTCGGGACTGAAGAGCACCCAACACAAAAAGAATGACGGCTAACTGTAGAAAAGTACAGGTGTAATAAACTATCCCATTTTATTTGACTACAGTGCTATCTGTTCTACTCCAGGCTGAGCAGAACTGATGCAAACAATGAAGCAAGACAAATTATACAAAGAGGAAGTTGTGTCAAATTCAACATAACGTGGACGTGCTTGATGAAACAGTGGGGTGAAGCAGAATTACTGTCACATCTATATCTGATCTCGTACAACGCACAACAATATTGCTCTATATAAGCAAATACTGTGCAGCTGTGCCAGAGAGAATCTGATGAACCTTAAGATTTCAGTATTGTTATATTATACTGCTATTTGTGCTATAAGGAGGCGTGCAACTCAATAATGCTCTTCTATAAAGCGAAATTATTGAATAGAAAATCTTCATCTTCTCTGAAAAGATTTACCACCAACCTTTCTAAAGAACTTGTGTGCATTGTCTATAATCTTCAACGCCCGAGGCCATAACATTGAAAATGCCACCATCAAAAGTCCTTTGTGATGATATTGGTCTTTTTGGCTCAGACAAGAATTCTGCTTCCACGACTCCAAGATTTCTGATCAATTCTGGAAAATTTTCATGCCAGACCTCTGGCAGTCAGCTTTAGTAAGAACACTGCTAGAGAAGCCCACCCAGGGAGTCAATGTAATCAACAACGTTTAACTAATTTCTCTCTTGCAAGGGCACAATTCTGGAAAAAGTGGTCGTTTGTCAACTTCAGATCCTAATGGATAGAAACAAAGGGGCTTGTGTGCCTTTCATAGTACCGAACTATTGGTCCTCTCCTAACTGATCTTCAGTAGCTCATTGATAAATAAAAAACTCGCATCTCTTAGACTTATCTACCACATCTGATACCATTAACCACAATATCTTGGAAGCATCATGGATCACTGGTACAGCACTGAAGTAGATAACATATTTCAATTTAGGGAGAACACAAGGTGTAACTCTTCCCCCATACTCTTCAAAAGTTTACAACATAAACTGAGGAGACCTGCAAGTATCAATCTTCTCACCTTTTCTGTATATACATGTGACCCCATGCTGAAATGCTTCACCAAGTGGGGTTAGGCTTTTACATGTACACTGACAATACTCAGCTTATCTTTAACCTATCTAATGCATACAAATCTCAGACTCAATAGACAAGACCCTTAACAGAGTCTTTCATAAGTGTCAGGACATAGATAGTCAACAGCTTGCTGAAGATGAACCCAACCAAAATTGAGATCTTTAAAACCTTTATTACATCATTATCAGGATGGGGCAGGAGTTTATTTTCACATAAGATAGTTGGTCACCCAGATCCATTAACACTGATGCAGAATTGGGCAGAACTGTGCTTCTGGAGCCCAATCCATTAATGCAGCCTCCACCTATTTCTGCTGAGCTAAATATCAGTGTGTGCCCTCTAGGCAACTTTCTGACTTACAGAAAATAAAAATAAATACTATAGGCCTTCATCCTGAAATAAATTTGACCGGATAAATATTCCATGTGACTGCAACTCGCACAGTTTTCCGAATGCCAAAGCAAGCTAAAAGAGGAAGTAAAATACATTAATAAATGTTAATTCCAGACGTCAGTCCCCCCTCTCCAGAAGCAACAATTGACTGCTCCCACCTCATAAAACAGAAACCAAGGAAACACATTTTCTGTTGTTTTGTCTTCTGTAAATACTTCAGTTAAACTTAATTATAAAGAGATATGATTGAAGGCATTTATTGGCACACAAAACATTAAGGAAACTGACAGTTTATTTTTCACCTGAAAAAAAAGTCTAACAAACACCAAAAAACTGAAACAATAGACATTTTTCTACGTAATTTCCAAATGGGCAGTGCTAACAAGCTTGTTTGGTGTCTTTGGCATCACAATTTGAAATCCTAACGTATGGTGAAGTCTGAGTTTAAATTGCCATCCTGAAAATGCCACTTTTAGAACACTGGCTTTTTATTGCCTTAGCCAATTAGTGCCTGTAGCCTCCCTCTGGTCACATGACTTGGAGTAGCTGACAGCTGAGCTTTGTGTATTCCTACCAGGCAGCCACACACAATAGGGAGCTTAGGTGTGCCTGTATGGGCAATCACTGGCAGGATGGGAGGGGGGAGCTGGGTATAGCCCACTTACACCTGAATCTGCTGTGCCCTTCTGCCAACACAAAGGGATGCATACCACCCATAATTAGTCTAGAGCTAGGAATGACAAGATGCCTAGGGACTTCAAAGAGAAACTTCTAGAAACGCCTCCCCCCCCATTTCAAAGCACAACTGGGTAGAAATATTGGACCTCAGACACCAACAGTACACTTCTGGACTTGTGGCATAGAAGGGCTTCTATGATGCTATAACAACTTCCACTATGCTGAGCTGCTACTCTAAAGGAGTTGCTGCCCTGCTTTGCTGACCCATGGCACAAAACTGGAGAAGGTAAATTTTCAGTGGGACTAATCTGGGATGTTTTCCAACTTGTGCTCTGTGACCAGATAGCCACTGCTGGTGGTGTTTTTGTTTTTAGGTGCTATTTTCCAGTTTATATTTTAAAAATTCATAACTCCTGTTCCACTGATTGGATTTTTGTCATTTCAGTCTTTTTTTTTTTATTTATTAGATGGTGCTCTATTTTTCTAATCTGGTGTGAGATACGTTTGTGTTGTATTTTCACTAGTTTACCGTTTGAAGTGTTGCACAAATACTTTAAACATTGCTTCTAAGTTAAGTCTGGCTGCTTTGTGCCAAGCTACCAGGTGGTGAGTACAGGTTAATTTGGGGTTTGCCATTAATAGGACTGTGGTTGCTGCTTGCCCAGGGCTCACATCATAGTCAACCAGTGATCCAATTTCTAAAACCGGGCCTGTTTTTAGTTCCAGTCTCACCCTGGATAAAGTCTCCTCGAATTAATGTATTTCGTGTAATGAAAGGCTACTTTGAGCAGGATCTGTAAAACGACAACAGGAGTAATTTTGCGGTCAACTCAGTCTTCTGCTGGTATTTTATTTGACTTGTGCATGAGAGGTGTAGCCTTGTGTACAATTTTTATTTGAAACACAGGTAAAGTCGTTTTTTGACTTTTGCCTTGATAAGAAGAACTGGACCTGCAACTTCATCTTTAACTTGAGAACCCAGAGTAGCTCAAAGAGCTAGTCCACTGGCCTCCTGATCTAAGCCTTAGAGTCATAAAAGACTCCTTAACTAGCTCCTAGACCCACCTGCAGCACGTTCCTGACCCCCAAGTGGTGTCTCTCAGGTCCTGGACACTTAGGGCCTGATTAGGAGCTTGGCGGTCTGCGTCGGTAGGACCACAGTATTACGAGTTTGGCAGTCGTACCAACAAGAGACCGCCAATGGTTTGCCGGCGCCGACGGGCAGCACAGACCGCCATGGTCATGTGGAAGCACACACAGCTGACGGAACCTGTGTTTCCGCTGGACGCTTTACAAGGTAGCACACTGCCAATGTGGCTGCGGCAGTGAAACCACCATGTACAAGCTTGCGGAAATGGACAGTATAAAGGGAGATACTCACCTGCAGGAAGCCTCACATGTCTGGTGCTGCCATGGAGACATTCATATATGTCAGGTTACAGCTGATGCTAATCATACAACAACAAAATCAACGCCGACATGGAGGACAACAACCATAGGTACACACACCTACCTGTATCATCAAACTCAAAACCAGCTTGTAGTACCTGCATACACATCATAGAAGCTGCACGCCATTCACAGCAGGTACACATCTCAACCTACACACACTCACAAACAGACATTAATACAGAAACAGACACAGTCACAAAACGGCCCTTTTGGGCAGCACACTCACACCGCACTGCAATACTACACAGAAACACACGACCACACAGCTCAAGCACAGGGACAGTGAAGGCCACACAACATTGTCACACACATCAACAATAGCACACCTACAGCACATATACAAATACAACACACACATTCACATTCCACACTGGCCAGGGAATGTCCTCACATACAACAACCATATGTATCGATGTGGCTTGCAACACAAACAACACAACCATTAAACAACCCTGCAAGGGACACATACAGCACACACACACACCACAATGGAAGCACAATGACATGCACAAAAAACAGAGTGACAAAAAGACAAACAACAACATGCCAAATATACCTGCACAATTGGGATGGGGTCAGCGGGGACACCCAAGGAAGGAGACTTCACTGGGACATATATCACTTTCCACAGGCCCCTCACACAACATGTGCACAAGAAATGGCCCTACCTGGGTCTCTGCGACAAACAATACTAAACCAAAATGTATGGCACATATGCACAATAGGGAAGGGCAAGACCTCAAAGCACATACAACTCCTTCTGCATGGGACATACCTCTACAGGAACCAGCTCAAAGGAGCGCATACCTAAATGGACACATGCAAAGGCAAATGCAAAAATGCACAATTTTACACTCTCCATACCGGCATAAACTAAACTCAAGATGACATGAATACATAAGCCATATCAGGGGGACAAGTCTGACACCATCAATGCCCGCATTGGACAACACAAAAAGAAATACTTACCATAACAAACAGTACACAATGTCATTACACCCCCATTGCATTTACACACACACATACCTATACACGCAACATATACCCTTCTCTTGGGGGACATCAACACTGCCGACAATCTCACATACTGCAAAACAAAAGCACATGTAGCAGCAAGCAGGCTCAAGCACACACAACTGCAAGCACACAGACAAAGTCACCCATGAAAAAGATAAAGCTAGAAAAGGGATTGCAAGACAAATGTATACCCCAAAAAAAGAACTGTTTGCATTTACTATCATGAAATGTTTGAAAGGACACTAGCCAGTCCAATAAGTCGATCACAGGCACATCACTGTGCCCGGACTTGACTCCTTAACTGCCAGCGAAGCTCCGCAGGAAGGGGCATCAAGAGGGCAGGTAGGCACTTCAGGGATTATCAAGGGGTGGGTGCATTGGAATTAGGGGGGTGTTGGGCTTTGGAGGGGTGGAATTCTTCTTGGGTGGGACAGGCTTCTTCTTTGGGTGGAGGTATAGCCACTTGCAGTGGGGTTAAGAGGGGGCCTTGGAGGTGGAAGGGACTGCCTGTAAGCTGGGTGGGCTCCTTTTGGGTCTGGAACGGGGGTAACAGGGAAAAGGTCAAGTTCACATAAAACCGTTTTTGGACACATAGGGATGGTCATCAGAAAGGGGTTGGGATTTGGAGGTTGAGGGAGTGGTTGTAGGATGTGTTGGTGTGGATGTCATGAGTGCATGCTTATGCAAGGTATGCTTGTGTATGTTGAGTGTACGTTAGGTGGGGGAGTGTGGGCTTTTGTGTGTCTTGCAAGGACAGGAGGTGGAGGTGCTGGGGATGTCGGAGTGGTAGATGTGTGTGAGTCTGTTTTGGTGGTGACTGTGGGTTGGCTGGATGTGGTGGATGTATTTGCGTCTGTAATTGTGGTGTCTGCAGGTGTGGTGCTTGTGGTGGATGTCTGCTAGGCTGCAGGGTGGTGTCTGTGAGTATGATGGGAGTACTGGGTGTGTCTGTGACTCTTAGTGTTGTGCCTGTGGGTATGCATGATGTTTTGTCTGTGATGCTGGGCTGGAGGGAGTCTCCAGGGAAGTAGTGAATGTTGTTGTGTCTGTAGGTGGCTTTTGTTTGTCTGTGTGCTTGTTTGTTTTTTGGTGCTTGTGTTTGTGTGAGCTACCCTTGGGTGTTGAGGTAGATGTCTGCAGATCTGTCTGTTTGCCTTGGGTAAGTAAGGGGAGAGGGATTTTGGATTGGGGTGAGGGAGGTGGAGGGGAGACGGAAGCTGGGGGATGGCTAGTTGCCATCAGTGAGGAGGCCAGGGCCTGAAAAGATATCTGTAGGCTAGCAATTGCAACATGAATGCCTTCCAGGAATGCATTCATCTGTTGGAGCTGACTTGCCAATCCCTGAATGACATTCACAATGTCTGACAGACCCACAGAGATACTTCTCAGGAGGTCAATAGCCTCCTCTATGAGGGCTTCAGGGGTAGCAGGGACTGGGGTGGAGGTGCCTGCGGCAAAGGAGATGCCCAACCTCTTAGGTGAATGGCAGGGCCGCCTGGGTGGGGAGCAACAGAGAGGGTGGTGATAGAACAGGTGGTGGCAGACAAAGATGGTACAGGGGAATGCTCTGATGTGTCTGCCACCACTAGGGAGTGGCCACTGGAAGAGAAATTGTAAGGACATTCCGGTCTCCCCCGTGGCACTCCCCTTGCCCTCCAGGCCACTTGGTCCATTTGTGTCAGTGGTGTCCCTCTGCACTGTCTCCTCCACTGGCAGGTGCTAATGCTGCAAGGACAAAGAGGAATAGAGTCATCACATGTCCATGATAAAACTCGAACCACAACTTTGATTCACAAACATTACCATTATATCAAGTAGGCCCCAGAAAAAACTTGCACCTAAGTGGTACATACATGTGCCATAATATATGCATGCATGCCGTCTGGACTTACTAAAGTTGCCCACCGGAAAATTAGGATCTCAGACAACTACAATAGAATGGCTGAAGCCTTGGAACCACAATAACCATACAAGAACTTGGAGTCCTCTTCATCCTCAAAGCTGTCCCACATGCTGCAGACCTCAGTTAACTAAGGGCAAACTATATTACCTCATTGTAAAGCCCATTCCCACATATGCCGCACAAGGTCATGCACACATACATTTGGCACATACATGATGAACCAACAATGAGAAACAATATCCTGAAATCCTGCTCTGTTGATTTCAAAAGCACTATATACTAGAGTAGGTGACATAGAAATACCCATGTTACATTTGAAACATATCAGCTATGTACATGTCACTAAGTGACATCTGTCCCAATAGAGTCAAGGATGTAGTATTAATGCTACTCAGATAGACATCACAGGTGGCATTGAAAGGAACACTGTTGACATCAGGTTCAACATGTCAGGGAGAGATAATCCCAGAATACAGAAAACAATAAATCTGCAAAACCCAGGATAGACTCACTAATGTCTGACACCCATTGCAATGACTATGAGTGATTCTGTAGAATCCATTTGTCATTTGCATGTTGGAGAGACACAGGGCTTGCAAGGACTAATAGAAGGCCCTCAACCAGTTGCCCCTGTGAGAAGCAACATCACTGTCCACATCTTGGACATGGCAACCCTGGTTTCTGTCTGTGGATGAATACTTGTACCAAACACATCATGCCCACATCACTGTAAGTCACTCCATCATGCATGCAAACAGTCAGGGCACAATCCTCAACCATTTCACATGTGCATTGCAGTTTGCCACATGATTCAATATCAAGGGCATAGATGAACACAAAGAGGTTCCACCCTCTGCGCTTACCTGTCATGTCCCTCATTTCTACTACAGTTCTACATGCCAAACAACATACTATGGTGCATGAAGCTATCTGTCAGACAAAATACAATGGTGGCACACTCCTGTCAGTAGCAGAACATGAAATGCACCACCATTGTCAATGTACAATTCCACATACTATTTGCCATGCACACATATGTGAGGGAATACAGACATCATCCCATCAACCTAGGTGGAACATGCATGAAACTGCAGCTTACTAATATTTCCTAAACAGAAAGGGATAATTGCTGACTTGTAGGCACAAGGAATGTTGGCAACAGTGATTTCAATAGACATTACCCACTTAGCAAGGGAAAGTAGTTTGCTACATCTGCAAGCATTTAGCCTTGGAAACCATGTCACATGTATGCTAGGCACCTACACATCACAGCCTGCAGTGAGACACCAGCACCCATAATACACTGAAGGAAACTAGCTTCTGGGTGACAGATGTCTACATACACATAGAACGAGACACATGGCAGAGTGCAGTGATTCATAATCTACTGAATTATGGACTGTAACATCTAGGAGTTGTGATCCGATGGATAGATATTGCACCCACTGCACCAAACAGTACATGAATGATCACTGTACACAACCATTTGTGCTCCCTGCAGAGCAAGTGGTTTGAGAATTCCCCCCAGGTTTGTACTGGGTCCCATGTCCTAAAGGCAAGGCACACCACTTTGATACACATAACATGTCAACAGAAACAATCTCCCACCTATGGTGTGACAGATGGCACATCCCTCATTGTTAGGAGTAGCAGTCAGTACCTCACTCAATCACCTGGCAATGGTACAATGGTAGGAATGTGCTGTGTGCTCACCCCCTTGTGGCTGCTGTGCCATCCTCAAATACCCATCAAGCTCTGGGTAGGCCACCGCCAAAATATGGGCCATTAGGAAGGGGGTCATGTTCTGACAGGCACCCCCTTCACCTTGAGATGACAGCCCAGATGGGCCTCAGCCATCTTCAGGGCCCTGAGTCTCAGGTCCTCCCATCTCTTGTGACAGTGGGTGCTCCGCCAGCTGTGGATCCCCAGGGTTCACACCTTCTTGACAATGGCTCTTCATATCCCTTTCTTCTGATGGGTGTTGACCTGCATGGATGCAATAGACAAGACAAGAAATTATGTTCACAAGTATCATCCAAAATGGCTGAGTCACATACATTTCAGTACACCAAACTAAGAACATTCTGTTTTACCCATACTGCCAAAGTGTGGCACAAATTAGCCATTGAGTACAGGGACATGACTACAAACAGTTCCCAATCTGCACACAAACCCCTCCCCCCAACCCTGTTCAGACCCTGCACTGACTAGGTAGCTCAAATGACATCTTGTGTGACATGATCAAGCAATATGACTAAGATCAGAGAAACTGTGCCTTCTGAAAGGTAGACTCCTTAGGCATCAAAACACTCAAACTCTGTGAGAATGATCCTCTGTATACTGCCAGGGGACAAACTCTAACATTACACATGGGTAACAAAGAAGGGACTGGCATGGTGGGGACCAAAACAGTCTAGGCTGTCCATGTGTGACATGTGCATATTCAAATGGGAGAGGGCATAGTGCTGCAGTTGCAGGCCAAAAGTGATTTAACACCAGCCTAGACTTGGACCCATACTGTGACATGCATTTGGCAGACCCTGATGTCTGCAGGATGAGCAGACAGAACATACATGTAATCCATTCCCATCACTCCCATGCATGACAGTACATCATATAGCCAACAGCAGTTTGGCATGTGGTGTGTGTGTGTGACAAGCTGAAGGGCAGAGTGAATCAGGATATGCCTTCCAAACAACAGTTTACCAAGTGCAGATGTGGTGTGCAATCTCTGTGGCAACATACACATGCTTCACTTTACTCACAGCTGACACATACAACATGTATACACAGCTCATGTTGTCATGCAAATACATGCTGGCTCATACTGACAACATTCATGAGGTAAGAGACGTTTGGGGATGGCAGTAATGCCACATTACCTAGTTATGTGCATCAATACACACACCACAATGTTTTAGAACATAGAATCTAGCACTATACAAAAATAGCTGCACATTGACTCTCCCATTGATGCACACTTACTGCACCTATAGGGCCTTGAGTTTACATACTGGTACACATGGGCACACTCTAGCCTGTGTGGAGGGAATATATGGTGAAGTTGAAGGAAAGCGGCCTCTTTCTAGCATTGTTACCCCCACTTTGGCCTGTTTGTCAGTGTGTTTGATAGTGTCTACTGGGATCCTACTAATCAAGACCCCAGTAGTTATGCTCTCTCCCTTAAATTATGGTTATAGGATACTGGTAATCCACTATTTCCCCCACAATTGGCATACTGGTGCCCCATTATAAGTCCCTAGTATATGGTACTTAGGTACCCAGGGTATTTATTTTGCCACCCATAGGGAGCCCATGCAAAGGCTTCTAAAGGACTGCCATTGCAGCCTGTGTGAAAAGGTGCATGCACCCTTTCACTGCCATTTACACTGCACCAGGTCAATTATAAGTCACCCCTATAGCGGGCCCTCCAGCCCTGAGGGCAGGGTGCAGAGTACCTGTGTGTGAGGGCACCCCTGCACTAGCAGAGGTGCCCTCACGACCTCCAGGACCATTTTCCCAGACTTCCTGAGTACGCGGATGCCATTTTACGTGTGTACTGGACATATGCCACTACCTATCTCCAGCTACATAATGGTAACTCAGAACATAGGCATGTTTCATATCAAACATGTTGGAATCATACCCCAATGCTTTTGCAAGCATTGGTTCTATGATTCCATGCACTCTGGCAGTCCTAGCTGTGTAACTCCTAATACAGCGGTCTGTATGACCGCCAATGTGACTTTTTTTGGTGGCTGCCACTATGGCAGTCTGGCAGTTGGTCTCTTCACAACTGGGAACATGCTTGTTCACACCAGAATGCGCTGCTTAAACTGAGAGTTGCTGCCAGCCTGTCTTTTAGCACACTAAGCATCGATCAACTGCAGGGGACAGCCAATGCGAAGCTCCATCCCAACTATCCGTGACACCCGGCTTGTAATTTGTGCTATGTTGACCACCACTTGAGATGCTCTCCTTGCTCGCTGACACACTCTCCACACAAATGTGACCCTTAACACAAAACTTGAGAAGGTAAACCTTCAACAGGACCAATCTGGGACTTTTTCTAACCCGTGCTCTGTGACCAGATATCTGCAGTTGGTGTGTTTTGTTTTTTGGTGCTATTTTCCAGTTTCTTAAAAAAAATACTGATTGGACTTTTGTCATTTTAGCCCTGTTTAATTTATTAAATGCAGCTCTATTTGTCTAGCCAGGTGTGAGATACGTTTTGTGTGATGTTTTCACTATTTTAATGTTTTGAAGTTTTGCACAAATACTTCACAGATTGATTTTAAGTTAAGCCTGACTGGTATGTGCCAAGCTACCTGGTGGTATGTAAAAGGTAATTTGGGGTTTTCTTGTGACTTCCCCACATTCTAGTCAGCCAGAAACCACATTTCTGTCCCAGGCTGGCCCTGGATTATGTCTCCTGGAATTAATTTCTTTTTGTGTGATGAAAAGCTACTTTGAGCAGGAGCTGTAATACTGCGACCAAGAGACATTTTGTGCTCAACCCAGTCTTCAGCAGGTATTTTAAGTGACTTGTATATGAGAGGTGTAGCCTTGTGTTCAATTTTCATTTGAAACACTAGCCAAGTAGTTTTTTTGTGTAATACACGTGACGTAACATTTGCAAAAATTAGGCACATATCATGAAAAGTGCGATTTTCTCTAAGGTGGTGTAAAACCAAAAATTCATCAATGACAAGCTCCCAATTTATCTATCTTTCTTCAAGGCACAAGTTTTCAACTCATTTAGCTCTACCTGTAGCATCTTGATTGATGATTTAGAGCTGGGAGAAGAGCAAAGGATGACAGACCTCATGTATAAAATGAACACTGCTCTGTTAAATGTGGCATGTACTAAAATCATTGTTTAAAAGCAAGACTCAAAAAGAAGTGGCACCAAGATCAGACACCGGACAACCATACAGCCTTCAAGTACGCCATCTGCAGACACCACCAACTCATCCGAACCGCCAAGAGAACCACCTTCAAAGAACGCATTGACAACAATGCACACAGCTACAAGGAGCTCTTCAACATTGTGAAGGAGTTCTCCAACCATGGCTCCAACGTCAATGCCATCCCGCCATCACAAGACCTCTGCGGCTCCCTAGCCACCTTCTTCTACTGCAAGATCACTGATATCCATGACTGCTTCAGTACTCAGACCTCCCCATTAACCACTGACACCACAGACTCACCACCCACCAGCCTCCTGCTCTCCTGGACCCACCTCAATGACAACAACACCATTGAAATCATGAACACCATCCAATCCAGCTCACCATCCGACCCCTGCCCTCATCACATCTTCAACAAAGCAAGCTCCATCATCACACCCCAACACCGGAAGATCATCTACAGTTCCTTTGAGACTGCCACCTTCCTGGAGAGATAGAAACACGCCGAGATCAACGTCTTCCTCAAGAAGCCCAAGGCTGACCCAAAGGACCTCAAGAACTTCCAGCTTATCTTCCTGTTCCCCTTCCGGCAAATGTCATAGTGAAAATTGTCAACAAACAACTGACCCGTTTCTTCGAGGAGAACAACACTCTGGACCCATTCCAATCTGGATTCCGCAGCAACCACAGCACCGAAACCGCTGTTATGTTGACTTGATAATTACCAGAGTGGCAAGAATGTATCCCCTTATAAGGCCACAATAAATGGTACCCAGGGGATAGTTAATAATGGGGTCCTCAGGGCTGCCACGCAAGTTTGTGCCACTCTGGGTGACTCTTCCAAAGTACTGGTGGCAGGTCTCCCACTGCACACTGCCAAGAGTGACACACTCCCATACACTGCCTTATATGTAAGTCAGACACGCCTAGGGTAGGTCTCTGCAACCCAAGCAGCAGGGTGCATTATATTTAAGGTGCAGACGTATAAGCACAAGCTTCTATGTCTCTATACCACCCTTTCCATTAAGGTACACTGTAAGTTTCGGCAGGCCATAGGATACTGTAGGACTTAAGCCTGAGTTGACCAGGGCTGCTAGCTTCATCATCATACCACCTAGATATATTGAGTTTAATGTCAAACAACTTGTCTTCTCTCACCCAACGTGAATCTCGAGGAAAAGCAGGCATAATCCCAGGTGGCACACTAGAGGATGCCCACCTGTTTGCCACCCTTCTTTGTGCTCTGGCTGAGCAGCCTGCAATTTTTCCCATGCCTGCTGCTGCCAAGACAGGTTTCTGATCTCCTTACAGGCAGCCTGTGCACTCCCAGAGGTCATAAACAAGAAGATAAGGCAGGAAGGAGGTCCAGACCCCCAGCCAAGCTGGTCAACAGATTCATCAGGGTGGTGAGCTTCAAGGGCTCATTGCCCCTGATAGCTACCAATACTGTCCTCCAGCAAGGAAACAGCCCCCCCAGGCACATTTGCTAGTGGACAGGTGGGAAATTATGTATGCAAGACTGTGCACACCACCAGCAGGCTGACCACACCTCTAGGGTGAGGAGCCCAGTCTGTGCAATAAATTTAGATTTCTGTCCTCCTAGGAGTGGCAGAATGGAGGGTTCTGGGTAGCTAAAGGTGACCTGTCCCACCGGATGTGTCACCTCCAGGGCGGATTAGCTGTAGGATCTAGCTATCCATTGGCCACTAGTCTCCACACCCTTAACTCCCCTAAATACATGATTTAAGGGAAACCTCTGACACCAGAACCTCAGATCTGATTTACCAACTTCAAAGAAGGACCAAGAGAAGCTATGCATCACTGACAACTGGACTCTGCCCACTGCTCCAAACCAAAAGAGGGACTCATCACTACTGACCAGAGGGACAACTGTGGAACCAGTAGCACCTTCAGTTTCCCTTGGAATAGTGGCACTATACCCCTGGAAACTGCCAGTAAAAACACCTGCACATTCCAAATCTTCACCAGCCATCAGGCGTGTCACTGAATCATCAAAAACCAGGGGGTCCAGTATATTTTGGGAGTCGTAGTTCAGCCTGCCTTCTAGTTTTAGGCTACTACACCACTTCCTTGGACCTCAGGATATTCCAAAAGGAATCCTGCTGCCAAGACTAGTTGGTTCCCTGTCTGGTAACTAACCCCCTCACTCAATGCTGCAGGTGCAAGGCACATCATGCAGCCTGAATCCAACATCTGCAACCTAGCCCCAGCTGAGATTTGGCATCCCTTTGTGAGCGACATTGTGTAGACAGTAAAGTCAGCACCAGCCTGTTCTGTGCCAGAACAACTCTGCATCCAGACCACATGGACCACGGCAAAGGGAACTGACTGCTGTGGCCTAGTCCCAGGACCTGCACAAACTTAACTCTGCAAGTATTCCCTGCAGCACAACCCTCAAGTGGTCGATTTTCACCAGTGGCTCCCTGCCATTGACTTCAATGCAAGACCCGTACCACACCATGGACAGCTAGGATAACTCGCCATGCGCATAACATGGGCCATATAAAACAGCCTGACTGCTGTGTTCTGGTCCTAGGGACTGCACAACGTTAAAGCCAAAAGGATTCCATGCAACTTGATTCTATGTGTATTTTTTGCAACTAGTGACATTTCTCTCATAGACTTCAATGCAATATTTAAATGCCAGCTCTGCTGTGAGGTAATATTGCTTCTAAAATCTATAATTCCAGTTATACTGATCCAATTCTGTTCATTTTGATGTATAAAAATAAGCCCTGTTTTTATAAATTGGTGTTAGATTTCTTTCAAGTCGTGTTAATGACTTATTATTCATGTTGGTGATCTGAAATGCTTAACCAAGTTCCTCTAAGTAAAGCCTAACTACCCTTTCCCACACTACCAGGATTAAGCCAAAGATTTACTAGTGTGAATCTAAGGACCATCTTTGGGGTATCATGAGCATATTACACAGTGAGGACTAACCTCACACACCATAAAATACTCCACTTTCCTACAGCAAGGAAGGTAGCATTTTAAAGACAATTTGGAAGCTAGAGAATGCAATGAAGAAAGGATAAAGATAAAATAATATATGTGAATTAGCTGCCACAGTAAAGATAGCGGGAAGAGGAATAGTGGTAACAGTTAAGGGAATAGCTTTACAAGGACCAAGTGAAGGATTGGAATCAGATATGACAAAAGGAAGACAAAGATGAATAGAGAGATGGTGGACAGAAAGCAGGGTGATCTGATTGGTGAGATCAACAAGAATGAAGAGCAAAGTTGGTTAAGAGTGGTGGAATGTAGAAGAGAGTGTGATTCAAGGTGAGGAGAATATGGAGACAGAAACTGATGAAGGAAGAAGAATCTTAAAGGATGCAGTAGAAAAGGGTTATACGATGTTGACATTTTGTGTACATGAAAATGTTGTTATAGGAGAAAAGAAGATGAAAATGCTTTTTGAGATTAATGGGTGGATAGATTTTCTTTCATCTGGATTGTTTTAGGTGCATTGTAAAGAGCAGATGTAAGTTGATATTGAACAATTATGAGAGGGATAAAAGAATGAAGAGAACAAGTGATTAAGAGTTGAATAAATAGTGTTTGGGAAAAAGGAAGACAGTATCAGATTGAAAGCCTACGTGACATGGCGCCGCCAACGTTTGGTCAGGCTCTAATTTTCGGGTCCTCCGGAGTATCTCTGTCTCATTATATATAATGAAACCTCAATATCGCATATGGAGACGTCCGTAATACTGAGGATTTCCACCCCACCTACGTAGGTTGTCGTATCTGAGGCTGGAGGTTGTTCAAGCTTGAACTTTAAAAAGAAAAACCCCAGTTTGGTGTGTCTTCTCTGAACATATAGTACGTCTATGATGGCTAATCCATAGCAGATACAAATAGCAGTTAATATTAGACAACCTCTGACTGCACATTTATTAGCAAATGGCCTACCGCCCTAGGGGGCTCCAGTCACATTTGTGGTGGATGTCCATGCAGCTTATAGAACAGAACGTTTTTTATTCTTGGGTAGCACTTCCAGCAGTTGATGGGAACACAGATACATTTCATCATTATACACTTGCAAATACACCTGGACAATACAGAGCATATGCATATTTAGAAATACCATTATCTTATCAAGAACATAATAATTGGATTGATGGCACCCTACCCCACTAAGTAACGATGGTCCTACCTCGCCTTTATTGGCCACCTATACACCACATCCTGCAGTTGCAAATTTAGCGGTAGCTGAGGTTCGTCGCTTATATACAGAATTAACAGCGATATGTAGATGATTAATACAATTTGTAATGCAAACATTAAATACAAACCCAGCACGTGCTGCTCCAGCACATCCAAATGCAGTAACACCAGGTATAAACCCTGCAACTGTACATTCAATCATGGGTAAAGTATCCGCCAAATGGGAGGAAATTCCGTTTTGGTTAGCACAAAAAATAAATGCGCTGGAGGCAGTATTTCCCCATACGGGACCTCAGGATAAACATAGAATACTAACAATGTGCTTGCCTTTTGGGATGGTCCCTACAGTGGATAACTGTAATACCTGGGGCACGGAATTTGCCACACTCTATACAACCGCACATGGTACACCGGCACTTGCCAATTTACCGGAGGTGTTGAAGCAAATTCAAGACTAATATCGGGCTGCCCCGGCCCTAGATTTGGGGATGCAACGTATGGGTAATTGTGCCACAGTATCTTCAATCATTTTAAGTAACCTTAAAGGGGAAGCGGTTGCACTTGCAGTGCGCATGCGGCTCCGTGACGTTCCACAACAGGATCAGGAACGCGAGCTGCCTAAGATAATTGCAGAAACCTACTCTAACATTGGTCGAGAGAGTTTAGGGGCCAGACCATCTAAACCACAATTTCAGGGCAAATCGAATAAAGATTTTCCCAAGCAAGCACCTGAGGGTAATAAGAAATGCTGGGATAAAAAACAACAAACTTCTAAAAAAGAGAGGGGAGAATCTCCGCGTACGGAGACCCCGCAGAACAGATATAATCTCAGAAATCGAGATACTATAAAAACACCTGATAGATATCAATATATTGATACACGCCAATCTCATTCCTTTCAGGACTCATCGGAAAAACAAAATGAGAGAGGTGGGAGATCAGAGCGAAGAAAAGAGTACGTGAAACCAAGACAAGAATCACAACGCTCATCCAAGGTTTCTGTTAAAAAGGAAGAGAAACCCGCCCAACAAAAACCCCAATTCAAAAAGAAAAAAATGGCAGCAGTCACAGTCCGACATGCCACTCAGGAAGAGGGTCCTCTTGAAGAACAGGAAGTGGGCATTAGCGCTGCTAGACAGTACGGCAGAGGTCACAATAGTTTGCCGGAGTCTTCTAGAGCATCTGGAGGTGAAAGCAACTGATGACTTTCTACAAGTAGAAACTGCAGACATGCGTGTCTCCACGCCTGATAGGGTGTATAAAGTAACGCTGCAGTTAGAAGGAGACATTGAGCGCATAATAGACGCAATCTTTTGGGATCGCGTGGTAAACATATATGATGTTTTGTTGGCCGAACAAGATTCGCCACCTGAATTCGTCCATACCTGCCCATATGGGGAAGATTGTGCCTTCCTTCTCGCCCCTTGTGCCAGAGGAACTCGCTGAATCCTATGCCATTGATTGGGCTTTGGCACAGGCACCTGCATTATACCGAAATCACGTAGGATGGGATAGAGAATCACCCTACCATGTAATTCCAATTAAAAATGAACCTCAACCTCAACCACAGTATCCAATAAAACATGAAGCAAAAGCACCTGTGAGAGAAATACTCACGCGTAATTGAACCCTGTGTCTCCCCAATGAATAATCCAATATTCCCAGTAGGTAAACCAGACCATTCATATAGAATAGACCTACACTACAGACACATAAACAGCCATACACGCACTTATGCGAAACAAAACTCACGTAGCACAGCACTAATGAACAACATAGTGCATAAAAAAATACAAAACAACACTAGATATTTCCAACGGTTTCTTTTGCCAGAATAAAGTGCCTGAGAGTAGAGACTTAACAAGTTTCAGCGCACTAGGCTCCCAGAAATAATTCTGTCGTTTACCTCAGGGGTATAAGAACTGTCCAGGACTGTTTGCAGCTCGTGTGACAGCAATTTTACACGAGATTGATCCTGAAGCATTGCCCTTTGTAGATGATATCGATCTTATGGATGAGAACTGCTACAAAAATTGCCTTCCTCAGTGTCCTGTTTCTAGGATATGAGCTGTCAAGTGAAGGGAAGAGCCTAGTGCCACAATTCTTTGAAAAATGCGCACAGTTACAACCACTGAACATGATTAAAAAAACATATCTCTATTGGGTTTCCTACATTTTAGCAGAACTTACATTCCAGATTATGCTACACGCATAAAACCTTTACATGATCAGATACGTCCTGATTTTTCAAGTAAATTCTGGACAATTGAACATACATGCATTCGAGATTTGCAAACAGACATGCTTGCAGCACAACACTTACACACGAGGGACAATAAAACACATTTGGACATCAGAGTAATAGCTGGTGCCATTGGTTACACCTATGTGACATTTAATGATGGTGAGACAGTCCTGATTGCATGCAAATCACACTTATATTCAGCGGCGGAACAACGCTATGCTCCCACTGAGAAAATTCTCACTGCTGTACTGATGGCTGTCTTTAAAGAACTACCTGTTGCCCAAGGAAAATGCATTATTGTCGCTTCTCCGATCCCAGCCCTGGAGGCTGTTACAAAAGCCAGCGTTCCAACCACAAAAGCATTACATGCACGTTGAATACCATGGGCTACGTCTTTGACAGTAAGGGGCGTAGACTACATCTTTGACCCAAAATTAGAAACTCAAGAATTTTAGCAGTATGAAATAGAATACCCAGTTCCAGCAAATTCATTGCCTATTGAACAGTATCATAGAGTCATGTACACTGATGGCTCAGAACAACTTGCAATTGGCACAAAACACCAATAGTCTGCTGCTTGCGCTGTCGTAAGCGGCTACATGGAGGGCAATACATTTTGTCCCCTACATACATTTACGCAAACCCTAGGGCAGTGGTTCCCAACCTTTTGACTTCTGTGGATCCCCACTTTATCATTACTGAAACACGGGGACCCCCATTGAATCATTAATTAAATTTGGGGACCCCCTCCACTGAGTCATTACTGGAAGTTGGGAACCCCGGCCTAAACATTGTTGATTATTTGAAATGCAAAACACTACACAAAAAATACAGATACAAGCATTCATCCGATACATACACAAACTATAACACATTTTATTTCATTTGTAAACAAATGTAAATGAAAAAAAATAATAATAGAAGGGTTGGAGCTTTTCTAAATTCAACTGAAGCCACACATCGTCCATACTATATTCTGTTTGATGCAGTTGCACTGCTCCCATGAATCAATCCGAGAATACTAATTTCTAGGCATTTACAGTATGTTTTAAAATGTTCAGATGTACATTTTGCCATTTTATTTACATACACTTTATTAATCTGTTAGTATTATTAAGGAGCTGCGGACCCCCTGAGTAGGCTTGCGGACCCCTAGGGGTCCCCGGACCACAGGTTGGGAACCACTGCCCTAGGGGATTGCACAGCACAGTTAGCAGAGCTAAAGGCTCTGGTGATGGCACTGGAACACACGGATCCTGCACAGCCTAGGCTGATTGTTTGTGATTCATATTAATGTGTCCAGTCCTTCAATTAATGTCTGCATTACTGGAGCCAGAATGGGTTCAGAGATTCCAAAGGCAACAGCATTAAATACAGACTTCTGTGGGGGAAAGTAGCAGATCTGAAAGAGATGATGCCAAATGTCCATGTTGAACATACACTTGGACGCCAGCACATTGGGATACATGTTGCTGGAAACACATTGGCTGATGAAGCCGCAAAGTAAGCAGTGGCTGTGGTCGTTGTAGCTGCAGTACCAAATTCAAGTACGAAGCCAGATGCAGACATATGGGCTGCCGTGAAAGCTACTTCTGATGGTACGCCCTATCCTAAAACATTTCCGGCTAAATATTCCTACCGAATGGGAGAACGCCTGAACGCTGAAGTTAGAATACCAGGTGAAGGCGCGAGGGACATTCCCAACAAAGACATAAGACCAGGGTTGATTAAAGCAGCGCATGGGGGGGTTGCATCTGCCCATGCTGGTGTGGCGGCTACAATTTTAATCTTACAAGTGTGTTATTGGTGGCCAGGCCTCTACAAAGAGACCAAACAGTATGTCCTTTGCTGTGACATTAAAATGTCCACTGCCAAACGCCTGCCGCAGACACCCCTCTTGATTTCAAACAAACCATCACAATGTGTGTACTTGGACCATTGTGGTCCCCTAACACCGGATAGTGCATACAAGTATATATTAGTCGCTGTTGATTCATGCTCTAGATTTTTATGGGTGTGGCCACAACGCTCGGCTGATGCTCGGACTGTTATTAAAAATTTGCGAGTCTTTATCGGTACATATGCAGTTGCGGCTTTCCATTCGGACCAGCTCCCTGCTTTCGCCTCAAGGGCATTCAGGGATGCCATGGCTTCGTTGGGGGTCCAACTCCAGTACCCATCTCCATTTCATCCTGAGGGAAATAGTGTTATGGAGTGATTAAACCATGATTTAAAGCTATCCTTAACAGCCAGAGTCTTAGGTATGGGTCGTAGTTGGCTTAACCACCTATATGGAGTCCAGAGAGCACTTAATAATCTGCCTAGAAGGTCACTGGGGGGTCGTACTTCATATGAGTGCCTGTTCAGAACTTGAATGTATGTTCCGGATCTTGATGGTCCTGGTGTGGAGGCAGCAGAAACACCTTTTGACATAAATGAACGTGTCACTGTCTTACAGGAATTGCAAAAGTTCAGTGTTGATAATTCTTCTATCAGTGCTGCCTTCACAGGAATCAAGGATGTGCCCGTAACACCTACCGGCTGGGTTCCCAGAATTGGGGATCTTTTACACGAGAAGGTTGCTGTGAAAAAGGAATATGGCCCTTCCTATCGATCACCAGTGCCAGTCTTGGGGATACACGGTACTAGAACTGTAATTCTACCACCGTTGGCAGGTGCCAAAACAAAACGTTTTGTCTCTATCGACAATGTCAAATTATACCATGTGGCTGATCCTGCACAGCCGACCAAGAGGAACATCCAGTAGTCCCTGAATCCCTCTCACTACTGGTCAAGAAGTTCCTCTGCAAGTTGTTTATACCAACACTGACACCTGTCCAAGCTTGGGGAGGGTGGAAGATGATCTTGCATTGGTTCCACTAACATTGAACAATACAGAAACAATTGACCTCGTTGACTCAACTCCAAAACAGACAAATGGTGCTATCTATAGTGTGCCACCACGGGAAACACCAACTCCACCACTGACCATGGCTCCAGCATTTTCACATACTGCTTATGGATTTTTTGCCAACTTCAATGATGACATCTCAGACTCATTTGCCTCTTCGACACCTGAATTGTCAATAACACGTAAGCTAACAAACTGGATTAAAAAATCATATTTTGTTTTTCTGTGGAACTATCTCTGGCTCTCTTTGACTGTTCTAGCTTTCCTACTTTGCAATGGTTTCGTTATCACCTTTTTCTTGTTAATACATGGTCATTTTCTCCCTGAAAAATCAACAGTTGAATTGGTGGAGGAGGTCTTAAAACCACATTTTTCATCACACATGGTCCGAAGAGACTTATTATTTGTGAACATTTCCGCAGTACCAATTCCTGATGGGATTGTTTAGGACAAAGTCATTTTTTATATATATGGTCCCACGAAAGTAATTCAAATACCATATGTATTCAAACTATCAATGAACGATATTATAATACCAGGCATTGTTTCTGATGATTGGGATGTGAAAACAGTTGATTCTATGATGACTGATTTGCAGTATCACACTGTATTTGAAAACGAAGATGTTTATCAATCTAAAGAGAATTATGGTGATATGTTTTGCTATAATTATTATGGGTACCATTTCATACAGAGAGCGAGCAGCCCCAATACTGTTTTTGATCATACACAATGGGAACATTGTCTGACTCAACCACAAGGGAGTTCAAAAACATATTCTGAAAAGTTTACATATTTTTCTGGGCACAATGCGAAAAATGCTGAGTCATATTATTTTAAGGTACCACCTACTAAAGATATACATGTACTAATGATGAATATGAAATTAATATATTCTGAATCCTTTGTTTCCCGGTTGTCTATCGAAGGCTATGAATATTGGCTGAAATTGATTGATCTGAAAAGTGTATGGGGAACTAGACATTGGCAAACTAGGGGAAAGGAAGCTTTATTAAGAGCATGCCTCAGACCTGTACAAATGATATTCTTAAATCAAATAGTACAACAAACAAGTTGTTTAGGCTTAGCTAAGATTAAGGAATTAAATATGCGCAGCATACCTGTCCCTGCAAAGTTTAATAAATGGCAAAAATATACAAATGCAACTGAAGATCAGCTCGATGAATGGGTCAAGAATAGTGCATTTGATGTTTCACTGACACGTCCTGGCGGGTGGTTATTGTGGTCAATAGATACCAATGGGTGTCATTAACATTTTATCAACTCCTCAAGGTGTTTTAAAACTAGTAGGACAGGCTCTCGCTATATATCATCAGAACATGCAAGTATAGTTACGACATATAGTGTAGGGAAATTATGCCAGCAATGGTTACGAACTTCCTCACTATATGCTTTTAGAGAACACCTCAGTGTCCTGTCTAATAATACTGATTTACAGGACTTCCTGTTAGGCCCCAGAAAACACAGAAGGAAGCATTTCTTATATGAAGTATATAATGACATTTGGAAGCTTTCCCAACAAGAGGCAGCTGCCTGGTTAAGGCAAATAGACCTGGAAAATTTGAAAAAGGCATTAGCTGTTGTGGATAATGGGATCAACACCTTGTTCGACCGGATATACACTTTAAATAACATTGTCTCTTCTGCTATAGAAATTATACAAACAGATATGTCTTCTTTACACCATGGACAGAGTCAGCTTAGATCATTATGCAGTTGGGTTGGACACTTCAAACATTGAAGGCGGGTCACGTTCCCTGGCAGCATGTCAGTGCGAGGGAGATATTTTCTTCCTTTAATTTAACACGACAACAACAACTAATGGCCAAGAAGGAGTCAACTTATGTCATGTTTAATATTGAGAAATTAGAAAAATTGCCTTTTACTGTGGCTGAAATACCATCTGCTGAGTGGCCAATACACAGGGTATTTAATCTGCCTATTTCTACACTTCAATTTACCTCCTGTTTAAAACACATTCCAGTAGGCAGATATGAAAGGCTGGGAGATAGTTACATCCATGAGGTGTGGGAGCTTCCCTTCTCATACAAATGTCTGAGTAGCATGAAAGAAGTCTTTCTTAGTGGTAGTGAATGCGAGACTTCAGTCAGCCATTTATGGTTTGTAAACATCTGTCCTTGCATGTGGCATGTAACGCCTCTGCTACAAACTTGGCTCGTTATCTGAAGGGAGTTCCAGTCCCCTTGATTAGACATACATGCCAGGTGCTTTCAAATGGCAGCTACGTCCTTCTCAATGGTGAAGACTGTTGTGGTATGTGAGCTGGAATAGTTTACATTGTTTCGGTGTCTTAGGTCGTTGCTTGATGCGGGAACGTAAATTTTACCATCACTAAAATTAAAGAGGTAGCTGACATTTGGCCTCACATTGCTACTTCAAATGTGAATTTTGACAAGTTGAGCAGATGTTGTTTCAAAAGCATGTGGCCCTTACATCTGCGCCTGAGACCTACGTACTTCAAGTGCAAGTGGCAAGGTCGTCTGCAGAAATACAGTCCCTTTTAAATACAAACTTTCCGAGACACTTGAACTCGTGGGACGAATATTTAATGCATCCAGTACAACTGGAATCACACTTTTTTTCAAAGCTGTTGGCACTGGTTTCATTCACACCTTCTCCTCTGTGTTCCATTTGATACCATCAGCAATCTACTCAATCTTCTCTAGTATTTTCGGGGGATTTCCAATAACTTTGGCTTTATTAGCTGGCATTTTGCTGCTGCTATTTTGTATGCGCAATGGCTGTCCCTCCGCAACAAGGAGGAATGAAGGCACTTCCATCAGCGCAGCTGTGTCGTGAACGCATGATGCATTATTTTGGAGCAACACTCCTGGAGCAATTGGAGTGTGGCTGATCTTTGTCATTGTGTGCAGCCTGTGTTTCGGTGCCTCTGGTGCTCTTTCGAACACGCCCTGAAAGTCTGTCTTTTGACGCAGCGCTTGCCTACATTGGATGCTGATCTGTTGATGTTCTCGCTGAGTGTTCATTACCAGACATGCGCATTGAGGTTTCACTTGCTACGAGAAGCTACTCATGAGTTACCCTTCTTGGAGGATGTAGCTCACGACTCATCACTGGGCACACCACGGAGCCTGAGTCTACAGAACACAACTGCTCCTTGATCCTTCTTGGCGATGACTTTCCGACTTTAACATCAGTTGTTAAGTGGAAGATCTCCTGTTCTTCATGACCCATGAATCAATTGGAACTTTTCAAAATTGACTTGCCTTTTGGAATTCGGTTTTATGCCACATGCTCATGTTTTAAATTGTCCCGTTACATGCTTATGTGTTCTTTCGACTTGTCATCATTGACACTGCTTTTATATATACATATCTCAGGTTGAGCTTTTTTGCAGTAATCTTATATATCTTTGGCTTTGAACTACTTTCAACCGACAAGGGGAGGGTGTTGTGTGGCCATTTTAGTTATAACTCCAGGCCGCTGTGCACTTTAACCTAGATATATTTTTTCAACTTTGTTTTCTTATTGTTACAATAACCATTATTACGGTCTTGTTTTATTTTCCGTTTACCTAACTGTTTTTGCCTAGGCCAGCACTCTTTTCTCAAACAAGACATTCTTGACCACTCTGTGCTTTTTCCAGGGCTACAGCACGGTACATTGCCGGTGAACATGGTAGAAGTTTAGTCTCCAACATTCGTAGAAAATACACATCATTACATAGGGAAATTTTCTCAGAACATCAGTTGTGTTGTTATAAAAACACTTCCTTGTCCCTTACACGTTAGAGGGAGATTCCAGCCAGTGAACCACAACAGTATGCTGATTGCTGAACACTTCGCTACAGATGCTAACGCAGACCGCAGGCCTTTGCTCAGGTGTGGGGGTTGATGTCTTCCCAGGGGAACCTGAAGGACAGAATCAGAGCTTAACATGCTGTGCTCCTTCATAGCCTAGGTAGGAATTAGTCCATCGATTACAGTGACAATATGATAGCGTTGTTTTTATGCTTCACCCTTCTCGTCACAATTTTAATACTGTCATGTTGTGTCGTCCTGGTTATTGCAGCACACGCTTTGCTATCTAAGATGCAGTTGTTTTATTAAACACATTTTTAAAACGTTTTCTGCCCCTGTTTGTCATTTATATATAAGACTGAACTGTTAATGAGAGAACCAGATGCGACCTGAGTGACCATGACTTCCCTGAGAAGCCATGTATGCCATGCGCTCGGCTGCCCAGTCATCCCTATACTTGGGTGGAGATGAGGCACTGCTAGCCTGCCGGAGCAAAACCCAGATTGGACAGGTGTCACCCGCAGTGGGTTAGATGTAGTATCCCACACAGCAGGTGATTCTGCCGCTCAAAATCCAGTAGTCTCATTAGAATAATGAGAGCCTACGAGACAGGACAATTGTTAAATGATTTCCTCACCTGGGACCAAAATCCAAACCATGGTAATCTAGAGTAGAGAAGTCACTCAATGACCCTAATGTGAAGGAAGAAAACTCAAGACCATTGCTTTTGTTTTTTAAATAGCGTAAAAAAAATTCACACTATTTCAGCGCAAACTTAACTCCATATTTCTATTTTGACACTAGATCTGTCTAGTGCCAAAATATTGGAGTTAAAGTCATTTTTTTGCCTGCGGAAAACTACCTTGCATCAATGAGATGCCAGGTAGGCGTTCCAGGGCAAAAAATGACTCTAAGGCCCAAGCGCTTTATTTATCCTCCCAAGCAAAAATGGTGTACAGGAGGGAGGTGGGCCTAAATAATGGCGCTACGCTTGATTAGCACCATTATGTAACGCCTGGGTCAGGGCAGGAGTTAGGGGACCTGTGGGCCCATTTCCATGTTGGAACACCATGAAAAGAGTCCACAGGTGCCCTCCCCAGGCCCCAGGGACACCCCCACCCACACCAGAGGGACAGCGGAGAATGGGGGACCTCATCCCAGGTAAGTACAGGTAAGTAAAGATAAGTATTTACCTTTTTTTTAAAAATGCCATAGGGGGGGCCAGAAATGGGCCCCCATACATGGCACTGGGTGCAATGGCCATGCCTAGGGGACCTTTGTCCCCTGTGCTGGCCATTGTGGTGGTGGGCATGACTCCTGTCTTTTGTAAGACAGGAGTCATGTGGTATGGTAGGTTTAGCATCAAGAAATTATGCTAGGTTAGTTAGAGTCATCATTTTTTACTTTAACCAGCCTAACGTCATTTTTTAACGCTAAACCCCCTTCTCCCATACCGCTACCCCCACCTGGCTAACGTATTTTTTTTTTACACTAGCCCTCCCTTTACGCAAGATTGAACCATTCCATTAATATGCTGCCCGGCTGGTGTCCTGGAATGACGGAAGCTATACTTTTTGACGGTAAATTGCATTAGCACAGTTTGTGTCAAAAAGTATTATTATGGACCTTGATTCTAAGTCACATTCACATATTATCATTGGATTACTAAACTATTGTTCAGCATAATCTTTTGTTTAAATAATGAGAAATTTCTTTTATTATTAGATATAAGTTGATCTTTATATATCTCCTAAAATGCTAATGATATGCTGGGCTCATCTGAGGTAATGGTAAGTTTGTGTCCAGCCAATCCTAGCAATCTACCTTGAGGCAAAAACTTGGGGCCTTACTTAAAAAGGAAACAAAAAATGCACCATAAGTACTAATCCCCATAGGTTGCACATTTGTTATTTTTCCTTGCTCAAAAAAATAATCAATGTTATATTCAGAAATGCAACAATTGCCTCTTTCCAGGTATGCAATTGTGTAAGTCGTGCTTTTTTAAGTACCTTTTTCCCCCAGTATGGAAATTGTACAAAGTGTGCAATTATGCAATGTGGAAGGCAGCTAACTGTGCAAATTCACACTGTTCAGTCTTCAAATCCTTTACCAACACCCCCACAAAGTTTTGGAGTGTTCCATTCTACTTCCCACGTGGAAAGGAAGTTTCTCATGTCTATTGATGGAGTATATCTTTTACAATTTGCAGATAGAAATGGGATTCTAAACAAACTTGTGAATGGCCACAAAGTCACAGGTGTGAGGGTGTTTGCAAACTTTCAAGAAATATCAAACTTTCAATCTCCCAATCCCTACACTGGCTTAGATTTTATTGCTGACTAATTGTAGTCTGTCTTGACATGGAATCATGCAGTAGTAAAACAATTTATGCTTGAGAGGAATCCTTTTGTAGGTAGCATTCTGGCAAAAATGAAGCAAGTTGCAACAGTAAAAGTAGAGTTACTGACACAGGCTCTGGTGCCTGCACCTGTAGCCACCTATCCTAGACCCCCCATAATTGGATAGCAACAGGATTGGTTCCACAGCTCCTCCCAGGTAGTGACAACGTTTGGTAAGTCAATGTCCTCAGAGCCTACTAGATGAACCAAGAGGATAAATGCTGTAGCAGTGGTTAAGGTAAACTACACACCAAATATCAGCACTCCAGGAGTCTCCGAAGTTAGGAGAAACACACACTAATATATTCAGATAAACATGCAAAACTAACCAATAAATGACAGCAGATTTGCAATATTATAACTTTAACAATGCAAGACTTACCTAAAAGCCAGCCATATTTGTGAGGAAATTGGGAAATGATTTAGGCCCTCATTACAACCCTGGCGGAGTAATCCCGCCAATAGGCCAGCGGTTAAAAAAAAGGAATTATGACCACGGCAGAAACCGCCCATACAGACAGCCACTTTAAAACACTGACCGCACGGCAGTATCAACAAGCACCATGGCAGTAACTGCCAGCAGCCAGGTGGGAGACAATTTTTCACCCGCTGTATTAAGACAGGCCTATCTTCCATTTTTTCTGGGGCGGTACCAATGACAACAAAAGCACGGCAGAAACAGAACACAGAAGGCAAAGGACTCACCTCTGGAGACTCAGGAAACAACCACAATGCCATAGAGCCCGAGTTGCACATCTTCCCCATGCTGCTATACCTCTTCCTGCATTACGAACATCAACACCGGCGAAGACGACCACAGTGAGTACTGCCGCCTAGAAGACAGGGGAGGGGGGAGGAAAAAGAGAGTGACACACAACACGCAACACCCCCAACACCATACACAAAACCACATACAACAGCATTACATATCCACCCCATACCCCTCAGGAATAAAGCAAGGTCAAAAATAATTGATTAAAGTGAGTGTAATAAAATAAAATAGTATAAATACGTTCTTCAAAATCAAAAAGTATATACATATTTACAAATGGAGGGACACTGCCCAGTCCTGAATGTCTGTGGGCCACAGGGCCACTACACATAGGCCAAGGCCCCATCTCACTCCTGCAACAACACAGAGAGAACACTGCAGGGGCATCAGGTCAAAAATACACAGGCACCTCAGGGGGATGGGGATTGGGGGAAACCTCAGCCGGAAGATGGTACAACACCATTGGTCCTGGAGTGGGCTACATGCCTACTGCTTGGTCCTGGGGAGTGCAAGGCCACCATCTCTTTAGTGGGTGGTTTGCCCACTGCTTGGTCCTGGGGAGTGCAAGGCCACAGTCTCTCTAGTGGGTGGTTTGCCCACTGCTTGGTCCTGGGGAGTGCCAGGCCACAGTCTCTCTAGTGGATGGCTTCTTCCACTGGTTCTGGAAGGGGCCTTGTGCCCATTGTGCTTCATCCTGACAAGGATGGGGTGAGTGGAAGGCTTCTTCCACTTGTTCTGGAGGGGGCCTTGTGCCCAGCGTGCTTCATCATGGCAAGGATGGGGTGAGTGGATGGCTTCTTCCACTGGTTATGAAGGGGGCCTTGTGCCCTGTGATGCAGATCTTGGGGAGTGCAAGGTCACAGTCTCTCACCTGGGTGTCACACCTACAGGATTTGCAGGGGTCAGGATGCACTACAGCCCATGGAAGCAGGACTACACACTGCCTGCCGGCGGTGACGGCTGCTCAGTGGTGGCAGTGGCGGGGCTGGTTTCGGGGCTGGCAGTGGTGGGGGGAGGCTCTAGCCCTTCCCCTGCAGCCTCAAACGGCTGCCCATTGGGGTTGCTGCTGCTGGCAGTGGTGCTGCTGGCGGTGTTGGTGGCATTTCTCGCTGTGGTGGGGGAGGCTCCAGCACTTCCCCTGCAGCCTCGGATGGCTGAACCGCCATGGTTGGTGGTGGAGGCTCAGAATCAGTCCCAGCACCAGGCCTCCTGTCCTTCCTGCCTGCTGGTGCAAGCCCCTTGCCCTTTCCTTTGGCAGCTGATGGTGCCTCCTTGCCCTTCCCTTTGGCAGCTGTTGGTGCCTCCTTACACTTCTCTTTGGCAGCTGGTGGTGCCTCCTTGCCCTTCGCTTTGCCAACTGGTGGGGACTCCTTGCCATTCCCTTTGGTAGCTGGTTCAGGCACACGTTCAGTGCTGATGCCTGGTTCCCTGGAGCCTGTCCCACCTGCAGTAGCTGTTCACACTACTGTGGCCGTGGACTGGGTGGCTGAGGTGCTCAACTGGGTTCTGACCACCCTGGCCCGACGTGAAGGATGGGGGGGAAGGGTAGGGAAGAGGTCAACAGTGGAGAGGAAAAGCTTTTTAGGGACATTTGGGCGGGAAGAGGGTGAAGGTTTTGGAGTGGAGGAAGAGGAAGTAGTTGTAGTCTGTTTGCTGATTTTGGGTGCAGGTGCATGGGCTGGATGCTGTTGTGAGGTGGATGGCTGTTGGGTGTCTGAGTAGTTGCGTTTGTGTACTTTGGGAGGAGGGAGCACAGACACAGTGGGAGAGAACACAGGGGACGTGTGCATGGATGAGGGGGTGGTGACTGCCAGTGAGGGGTGTGTACTGATAGGTGTGCTGCTGATGGTGGTAATGGATGAGGATGTAGGGCATGCAGGTGTGAGTAGAGATGCTACTGGGAGGGAGGTGGAGGTTGAGGAGGAGGGGGAGACAGTGGAGGCAGCGGATGTTGGTATGTCTGCATCTGGATGGTGTTTGTGTGAGTGCCTGTGGGATGATGTGTAGTGCTTGTGTTTGCCTGAGCCACTCCTGTGTGCTGTCCTGTGGTGTAGGAAGTTGGCTCTGTATGTGCTATTTCAAAGTAAGGAATAGCATGCACAGAGTCCAAGGGTTCCCCTTAGAGGTAAAATAGTGGTAAAAATAGATAATACTAATGCTCTATTTTGTGGTAGTGTGGTCGAGCAGTAGGCTTATCCAAGGAGTAGTGTTAAGCATTTGTTGTACATACACATAGACAATAAATGAGGTACACACACTCAGAGACAAATCCAGCCAATAGGTTTTTATATAGAAAAATATCTTTTCTTAGTTTATTTTAAGAACCACAGGTTCAAATTCTACATGTAATAGCTCATTCGAAAGGTATTGCAGGTAAGTACTTTAGGAACTTCAAATCATCAAAATTGCATGTATACTTTTCAAGTTATTGACAAATAGCTGTTTTAAAAGTGGACACTTAGTGCAATTTTCACAGTTCCTGGGGGAGGTAAGTTTTTGTTAGTTTTACCAGGTAAGTAGGACACTTACAGGGTTCAGTTCTTGGTCCAAGGTAGCCCACCGTTGGGGGTTCAGAGCAACCCCAAAGTCACCACACCAGCAGCTCAGGGCCGGTCAGGTGCAGAGTTCCAAGTGGTGCCCAAAACACATAGGCTAGAATGGAGAGAAAGGGGTGCCCCGGTTCCGGTCTGCTTGCAGGTAAGTACCCGCGTCTTCGGAGGGCAGACCAGGGGGGTTTTGTAGGGCACCGGGGGGGACACAAGTCCACACAGAAATTTCACCCTCAGCAGCGCGGGGGCGGCCGGGTGCAGTGTCGAAACAAGCGTCGGGTTTGTAATGGAAGTCAATGGGAGATCTAGGGATCTCTTCAGCGCTGCAGGCAGGCAAGGGGGGGGTTCCTCGGGGAAACCTCCACTTGGGCAAGGGAGAGGGACTCCTGGGGGTCACTCCTCCAGTGAAAGTCCGGTCCTTCAGGTCCTGGGGGCTGCGGGTGCAGGGTCTCTCCCAGGTGTCGGGACTTTGGATTCAAAGAGTCGTGGTCAGGGGAAGCCTCGGGATTCCCTCTGCAGGCGGCGCTGTGGGGGCTCAGGGGGGACAGGTTTTTGTACTCACAGTCTTAGAGTAGTCCTGGGGTCCCTCCGGAGGTGTTGGATCGCCACCAGCCGAGTCGGGGTCGCCGGGTGCAGTGTTGCAAGTCTCACGCCTTTTGCGGGGAGCTTGCAGGGTTCTTTAAAGCCGCTGGAAACAAAGTTGCAGCTTTTCTTGGAGCAGGTCCGCTGTCCTCGGGAGTTTCTTGTCTTTTCGAAGCAGGGGCAGTCCTCAGAGGATGTCGAGGTCGCTGGTCCCTTTGGAAGGCGTCGCTGGAGCAGGATCTTTGGAAGGCAGGAGACAGGCCGGTGAGTTTCTGGAGCCAAGGCAGTTGTCGTCTTCTGGTCTTCCTCTGCAGGGGTTTTTCAGCTAGGCAGTCCTTCTTCTTGTAGTTGCAGGAATCTAATTTTCTAGGGTTCAGGGTAGCCCTTAAATACTAAATTTAAGGGCGTGTTTAGGTCTGGGGGGTTAGTAGCCAATGGCTACTAGCCCTGAGGGTGGGTACACCCTCTTTGTGCCTCCTCCCAAGGGGAGGGGGTCACAATCCTAACCCTATTGGGGGAATCCTCCATCTGCAAGATGGAGGATTTCTAAAAGTTAGAGTCACCTCAGCTCAGGACACCTTAGGGGCTGTCCTGACTGGCCAGTGACTCCTCCTTGTTATTCTCATTATTTTCTCCGGCCTTGCCGCCAAAAGTGGGGCCTGGCCGGAGGGGGCGGGCAACTCCACTAGCTGGAGTGTCCTGCTGGGTTGGCACAAAGGAGGTGAGCCTTTGAGGCTCACCGCCAGGTGTGACAATTCCTGCCTGGGAGAGGTGTTAGCATCTCCACCCAGTGCAGGCTTTGTTACTGGCCTCAGAGTGACAAAGGCACTCTCCCCATGGGGCCAGCAACATGTCTCGGTTTGTGGCAGGCTGCTAAAACTAGTCAGCCTACACAGATAGTCGGTTAAGTTTCAGGGGGCACCTCTAAGGTGCCCTCTGTGGTGTATTTTACAATAAAATGTACACTGGCATCAGTGTGCATTTATTGTGCTGAGAAGTTTGATACCAAACTTCCCAGTTTTCAGTGTAGCCATTATGGTGCTGTGGAGTTCGTGTTTGACAGACTCCCAGACCATATACTCTTATGGCTACCCTGCACTTACAATGTCTAAGGTTTTATTTAGACACTGTAGGGGTACCATGCTCATGCACTGGTACCCTCACCTATGGTATAGTGCACCCTGCCTTAGGGCTGTAAGGCCTGCTAGAGGGGTGTCTTACCTATACTGCATAGGCAGTGAGAGGCTGGCATGGCACCCTGAGGGGAGTGCCATGTCGACTTACTCGTTTTGTCCTCACTAGCACACACAAGCTGGCAAGCAGTGTGTCTGTGCTGAGTGAGAGGTCTCCAGGGTGGCATAAGACATGCTGCAGCCCTTAGAGACCTTCCTTGGCATCAGGGCCCTTGGTACTAGAAGTACCAGTTACAAGGGACTTATCTGGATGCCAGGGTCTGCCAATTGTGGATACAAAAGTACAGGTTAGGGAAAGAACACTGGTGCTGGGGCCTGGTTAGCAGGCCTCAGCACACTTTCAATTGTAAACATAGCATCAGCAAAGGCAAAAAGTCAGGGGGCAACCATGCCAAGGAGGCATTTCCTTACACAACCCCCCCCCAAACGAAAGAGGATGAGACTAACCTTTCCCAAGAGAGTCTTCATTTTCTAAGTGGAAGAACCTGGAAAGGCCATCTGCATTGGCATGGGCAGTCCCAGGTCTGTGTTCCACTATAAAGTCCATTCCCTGTAGGGAGATGGACCACCTCAACAGTTTAGGATTTTCACCTTTCATTTGCATCAGCCATTTGAGAGGTCTGTGGTCAGTTTGAACTAGGAAGTGAGTCCCAAAGAGGTATGGTCTCAGCTTCTTCAGGGACCAAACCACAGCAAAGGCCTCCCTCTCAATGGCACTCCAACGCTGCTCCCTGGGGAGTAACCTCCTGCTAATGAAAGCAACAGGCTGGTCAAGGCCATCATCATTTGTTTGGGACAAAACTGCCCCTATCCCATGTTCAGAGGCATCAGTCTGCACAATGAACTGCTTAGAATAATCTGGAGCTTTGAGAACTGGTGCTGAGCACATTGCCTGTTTCAGGGTGTCAAAGGCCTGTTGGCATTCCACAGTCCAGTTTACTTTCTTGGGCATCTTCTTGGAGGTGAGTTCAGTGAGGGCTGTCACAATGGATCCATATCCCTTCACAAACCTCCTGTAATACCCAGTCAAGCCAAGGAATGCCCTGACTTGAGTCTGGGTTTTTGGAGCTACCCAGTCCAGAATGGTCTGGATCTTGGGTTGGAGTGGCTGAACTTGGCCTCCACCTACAAGGTGTCCCAAGTAAACCACAGTTCCCTGCCCTATCTGGCATTTGGATGCCTTGATAGAGAGGCCTGCAGATTGCAGAGCCTTCAAAACCTTCCTCAGGTGGACCAGGTGATCCTGCCAGGTTGAGCTAAAGACAGCAATATCATCAAGATAAGCTGTGCTAAAGGACTCCAAGCCAGCAAGGACTTGATTCACCAACCTTTGGAAGGTGGCAGGGGCATTCTTTAAACCAAAGGGCATAACAGTAAACTGATAATGCCCATCAGGTGTGGAGAATGCTGTCTTTTCTTTTGCTCCAGGTGCCATTTTTATTTGCCAGTACCCTGCTGTCAAGTCAAAGGTACTTAGAAATTTGGCAGCACCTAATTTGTCAATGAGCTCATCAGCTCTTGGAATTGGATGGGCATCTGTCTTGGTGACAGAATTGAGCCCTCTGTAGTCCACACAAAACCTCATCTCTTTCTTTCCATCTTTGGTGTGAGGTTTGGGGACTAAGACCACTGGGCTAGCCCAGGGGCTGTCAGAGCGCTCAATTACTCCCAATTCCAGCATCTTGTGGACTTCCACCTTGATGCTTTCCTTAACATGGTCAGACTGTCTAAAGATTTTGTTCTTGACAGGCATGCTGTCTCCTGTGTCCACCTCATGGGTACACAGGTGTGTCTGACCAGGGGTTAAGGAGAAGAGTTCAGGAAACTGTTGTAGGACTCTCCTACAGTCAGCTTGCTGTTGGCCAGAGAGGGTGTCTGAGTAGATCACTCCATCTACTGTACCATCTTTTGGGTCTGATGACAGAAGATCAGGGAGAGGTTCACTCTCTGCCTCCTGATCCTCATCTGTTACCATCAACAGATTGACATCAGCCCTGTCGTGGAAGAGCTTAAGGCGGTTTACATGGATCACCCTCTTGGGGCTCCTGCTTGTGCCCAGGTCCACCAAGTAGGTGACCTGACTCTTCCTCTCTAGTACTGGGTAAGGGCCACTCCATTTGTCCTGGAGTGCCCTGGGAGCCACAGGCTCCAGAACCCAGACTTTCTGCCCTGGTTGGAACTCAACCAGTGCAGCCTTTTGGTCATACCAAAACTTCTGGAGCTGTTGGCTGGCCTCAAGGTTTTTGGTTGCCTTTTCCATGTACTCTGCCATTCTAGAGCGAAGGCCAAGTACATAGTCCACTATGTCCTGTTTAGGCTCATGGAGAGGTCTCTCCCAGCCTTCTTTAACAAGGGCAAGTGGTCCCCTTACAGGATGACCAAACAGAAGTTCAAAGGGTGAGAACCCTACTCCCTTCTGTGGTACCTCCCTGTAAGCGAAAAGCAGACATGGCAGGAGGACATCCCATCTCCTTTGGAGTTTTTCTGGGAGCCCCATGATCATGCCTTTTAATGTCTTGTTGAATCTCTCAACCAAGCCATTAGTTTGTGGATGGTATGGTGTAGTGAATTTATAAGTCACTCCACACTCATTCCACATGTGCTTTAGGTATGCTGACATGAAGTTGGTACCTCTGTCAGACACCACCTCCTTAGGGAAACCCACTCTGGTAAAGATACCAATGAGGGCCTTGGCTACTGCAGGGGCAGTAGTCGACCTAAGGGGAATAGCTTCAGGATACCTGGTAGCATGATCCACTACTACCAGGATATACATATTTCCTGAGGCTGTGGGAGGTTCCAGTGGACCAACTATGTCCACACCCACTCTTTCAAAGGGCACCCCCACCACTGGAAGTGGAATGAGGGGGGCCTTTGGATGCCCACCTGTCTTACCACTGGCTTGACAGGTGGGGCAGGAGAGGCAAAACTCCTTAACCATGTTGGACATATTGGGCCAGTAGAAGTGGTTGACTAACCTCTCCCACGTCTTGGTTTGTCCCAAATGTCCAGCAAGGGGAATGTCATGGGCCAATGTTAGGATGAACTCTCTGAACAGCTGAGGCACTACCACTCTCCTAGTGGCACCAGGTTTGGGGTCTCTGGCCTCAGTGTACAGGAGCCCATCTTCCCAATAGACCCTATGTGTTCCATTTTTCTTGCCTTTGGACTCTTCAGCAGCTTGCTGCCTAAGGCCTTCAAGAGAGGGACAGGTTTCTTGTCCCTTACACAGCTCTTCCCTTGAGGGTCCCCCTGGGCCTAAGAGCTCAACCTGGTAAGGTTCAAGCTCCAAAGGCTCAGTTCCCTCAGAGGGCAGAACATCTTCCTGAGAAGAGAGGTTCCCTTTCTTTTGCTGTGTTGCAGTTGGTTTCCCAACTGACTTTCCTTTCCTCTTGGTAGGCTGGGCCATTCTTCCAGACTCCAGCTCTACTTGTTCACCCTGTGCCTTGCATTGTGCTCTTGTTTTCACACACACCAGTTCAGGGATACCCAGCATTGCTGCATGGGTTTTTAGTTCTACCTCAGCCCATGCTGAGGACTCCAGGTCATTTCCAAGCAGACAGTCCACTGGGATATTTGAGGAGACCACCACCTGTTTCAGGCCATTGACCCCTCCCCATTCTAAAGTAACCATTGCCATGGGATGTACTTTTCTCTGATTGTCAGCGTTGGTGACTGTGTAAGTTTTTCCCGTCAGGTATTGGCCAGGGGAAACCAGTTTCTCTGTCACCATGGTGACACTGGCACCTGTATCCCTCAGGCCCTCTATTCTAGTCCCATTAATTAAGAGTTGCTGTCTGTATTTTTGCATGTTAGGCGGCCAGACAGCTAGTGTGGCTAAATCCACCCCACCCTCAGAAACTAGAGTAGCTTCAGTGTGGACCCTGATTTGCTCTGGGTACACTGTTGATCCCACTTGGAGACTAGCCATACCAGTGTTACCTGGATGGGAGTTTGGAGTGGAACCTTTCTTGGGACAGGCCTTGTCTCCAGTTTGGTGTCCATGCTGTTTACAGCTATGACACCAGGCCTTTTTGGGATCAAAGTTTTTACCCTTGTACCCATTGTTTTGTGAAGAGGCTCTGGGCCCACCCTCCTGTGCAGGTTTTTGGGGGCCTGTAGAAGACTCTTTACTATTTTTAGTTTTGGTTGTCTCATCACCCTTCTGCTGGGGAGTCTTTGTGACCCCTTTCTTTTGGTCACCCCCTGTTGAAGTCTTGGACACCCTTGTCTTGACCCAATGGTCCGCCTTCTTTCCCAATTCTTGGGGAGAAATTGGTCCTAGGTCTACCAGATGCTGATGCAGTTTATCATTGAAACAATTACTTAACAGGTGTTCTTTCACAAATAAATTGTACAGCCCATCATAATTACTTACACCACTGCCTTGAATCCAACCATCTAGTGTTTTCACTGAGTAGTCAACAAAGTCAACCCAGGTCTGGCTCGAGGATTTTTGAGCCCCCCTGAACCTAATCCTGTACTCCTCAGTGGAGAATCCAAAGCCCTCAATCAGGGTACCCTTCATGAGGTCATAAGATTCTGCATCTTGTCCAGAGAGTGTGAGGAGTCTATCCCTACACTTTCCTGTGAACATTTCCCAAAGGAGAGCACCCCAGTGAGATCTGTTCACTTTTCTGGTTACACAAGCCCTCTCAAAAGCTGTGAACCATTTGGTGATGTCATCACCATCTTCATATTTAGTTACAATCCCTTTGGGGATTTTCAACATGTCAGGAGAATCTCTGACCCTATTTATGTTGCTGCCACCATTGATGGGTCCTAGGCCCATCTCTTGTCTTTCCCTCTCTATGGCTAGGATCTGTCTTTCCAAAGCCAATCTTTTGGCCATCCTGGCTAACTGGATGTCCTCTTCACTGGGGCTATCCTCAGTGATTTCAGAGGTGTTGGTCTCTCCTGTGAGGGAACCAGCATCTCTGACTATTATTTTAGGAGTCAGGGTTTGAGGGACCCTGTTCTCCCTAGATAGGACTGGTAGGGGTGAATTGTCCTCCAAGTCACTATCCTCTTCCTCTGAGTTGCCATCCTCAGAGGGGTTGGCCTTTTCAAACTCTGCCAAAAGCTCCTGGAGCTGTACTTTGGTAGGTTTGGGGCCCATTGCTATTTTCTTTAGTTTACAGAGTGACCTTAGCTCTCTCATCTGTAGATGGAGGTAAGGTGTGGTGTCGAGTTCCACCACATTCACATCTGTGCTAGACATTATGCTTCTAAAAGTTGGAATACTTTTTAAGAAACTAAAACTGGTTCTAGAATCTAATTCAAACTTTTAACAAACTTTTAAACTCTAAAAGAAATGCTAAACAGGATCTAACACAAGGCCCTAGCAGGTCTTTTAAGAATTTAGAAAACTTTTCAAATTGCAAAAATCAATTTCTAATGACAATTTTGGAATTTGTCGTGTGATCAGGTATTGGCTGAGTAGTCCAGCAAATGCAAAGTCTTGTACCCCACCGCTGATCCACCAATGTAGGAAGTTGGCTCTGTATGTGCTATTTCAAAGTAAGGAATAGCATGCACAGAGTCCAAGGGTTCCCCTTAGAGGTAAAATAGTGGTAAAAATAGATAATACTAATGCTCTATTTTGTGGTAGTGTGGTCGAGCAGTAGGCTTATCCAAGGAGTAGTGTTAAGCATTTGTTGTACATACACATAGACAATAAATGAGGTACACACACTCAGAGACAAATCCAGCCAATAGGTTTTTATATAGAAAAATATCTTTTCTTAGTTTATTTTAAGAACCACAGGTTCAAATTCTACATGTAATAGCTCATTCGAAAGGTATTGCAGGTAAGTACTTTAGGAACTTCAAATCATCAAAATTGCATGTATACTTTTCAAGTTATTGACAAATAGCTGTTTTAAAAGTGGACACAGTGCAATTTTCACAGTTCCTGGGGGAGGTAAGTTTTTGTTAGTTTTACCAGGTAAGTAGGACACTTACAGGGTTCAGTTCTTGGTCCAAGGTAGCCCACCGTTGGGGGTTCAGAGCAACCCCAAAGTCACCACACCAGCAGCTCAGGGCCGGTCAGGTGCAGAGTTCCAAGTGGTGCCCAAAACACATAGGCTAGAATGGAGAGAAAGGGGTGCCCCGGTTCCGGTCTGCTTGCAGGTAAGTACCCGCGTCTTCGGAGGGCAGACCAGGGGGGTTTTGTAGGGCACCGGGGGGGACACAAGTCCACACAGAAATTTCACCCTCAGCAGCGCGGGGGCGGCCGGGTGCAGTGTCGAAACAAGCGTCGGGTTTGTAATGGAAGTCAATGGGAGATCTAGGGATCTCTTCAGCGCTGCAGGCAGGCAAGGGGGGGGTTCCTCGGGGAAACCTCCACTTGGGCAAGGGAGAGGGACTCCTGGGGGTCACTCCTCCAGTGAAAGTCCGGTCCTTCAGGTCCTGGGGGCTGCGGGTGCAGGGTCTCTCCCAGGTGTCGGGACTTTGGATTCAAAGAGTCGTGGTCAGGGGAAGCCTCGGGATTCCCTCTGCAGGCGGCGCTGTGGGGGCTCAGGGGGGACAGGTTTTTGTACTCACAGTCTTAGAGTAGTCCTGGGGTCCCTCCGGAGGTGTTGGATCGCCACCAGCCGAGTCGGGGTCGCCGGGTGCAGTGTTGCAAGTCTCACGCCTTTTGCGGGGAGCTTGCAGGGTTCTTTAAAGCCGCTGGAAACAAAGTTGCAGCTTTTCTTGGAGCAGGTCCGCTGTCCTCGGGAGTTTCTTGTCTTTTCGAAGCAGGGGCAGTCCTCAGAGGATGTCGAGGTCGCTGGTCCCTTTGGAAGGCGTCGCTGGAGCAGGATCTTTGGAAGGCAGGAGACAGGCCGGTGAGTTTCTGGAGCCAAGGCAGTTGTCGTCTTCTGGTCTTCCTCTGCAGGGGTTTTTCAGCTAGGCAGTCCTTCTTCTTGTAGTTGCAGGAATCTAATTTTCTAGGGTTCAGGGTAGCCCTTAAATACTAAATTTAAGGGCGTGTTTAGGTCTGGGGGGTTAGTAGCCAATGGCTACTAGCCCTGAGGGTGGGTACACCCTCTTTGTGCCTCCTCCCAAGGGGAGGGGGTCACAATCCTAACCCTATTGGGGGAATCCTCCATCTGCAAGATGGAGGATTTCTAAAAGTTAGAGTCACCTCAGCTCAGGACACCTTAGGGGCTGTCCTGACTGGCCAGTGACTCCTCCTTGTTATTCTCATTATTTTCTCCGGCCTTGCCGCCAAAAGTGGGGCCTGGCCGGAGGGGGCGGGCAACTCCACTAGCTGGAGTGTCCTGCTGGGTTGGCACAAAGGAGGTGAGCCTTTGAGGCTCACCGCCAGGTGTGACAATTCCTGCCTGGGAGAGGTGTTAGCATCTCCACCCAGTGCAGGCTTTGTTACTGGCCTCAGAGTGACAAAGGCACTCTCCCCATGGGGCCAGCAACATGTCTCGGTTTGTGGCAGGCTGCTAAAACTAGTCAGCCTACACAGATAGTCGGTTAAGTTTCAGGGGGCACCTCTAAGGTGCCCTCTGTGGTGTATTTTACAATAAAATGTACACTGGCATCAGTGTGCATTTATTGTGCTGAGAAGTTTGATACCAAACTTCCCAGTTTTCAGTGTAGCCATTATGGTGCTGTGGAGTTCGTGTTTGACAGACTCCCAGACCATATACTCTTATGGCTACCCTGCACTTACAATGTCTAAGGTTTTATTTAGACACTGTAGGGGTACCATGCTCATGCACTGGTACCCTCACCTATGGTATAGTGCACCCTGCCTTAGGGCTGTAAGGCCTGCTAGAGGGGTGTCTTACCTATACTGCATAGGCAGTGAGAGGCTGGCATGGCACCCTGAGGGGAGTGCCATGTCGACTTACTCGTTTTGTCCTCACTAGCACACACAAGCTGGCAAGCAGTGTGTCTGTGCTGAGTGAGAGGTCTCCAGGGTGGCATAAGACATGCTGCAGCCCTTAGAGACCTTCCTTGGCATCAGGGCCCTTGGTACTAGAAGTACCAGTTACAAGGGACTTATCTGGATGCCAGGGTCTGCCAATTGTGGATACAAAAGTACAGGTTAGGGAAAGAACACTGGTGCTGGGGCCTGGTTAGCAGGCCTCAGCACACTTTCAATTGTAAACATAGCATCAGCAAAGGCAAAAAGTCAGGGGGCAACCATGCCAAGGAGGCATTTCCTTACATGTGGGCATTCTGGTCTGCCTGTGTGCTTTGGATAGGTTGGTGTTGAAGGGGAATGGGACTGGGCAGAGGAAGTTAGAGGGGGGAGGCTAGAAACAGGGACAATGGCTGCCATCAGGGAGGAGGCCAGAGCCTGGATTGATCTCTATTGGGCCAACATGCCAGAGTGAATGCCCTCAAGGGATACATTTGTTTGTTGCAAATGGGCTGCCAACCCCTGGATGGCATTCACTATGGTTGACTGCTTAACACAGATGGATCTCAGGAGGTCAATAGCCTCCTCACTCAGGGCAGCAGGGCTAACTGGGGCAGGGCCTGGGGTGAAGGAGATGCCCACCCTCCTGGGTGAGCGGGCACGGGAAACATGCTGAGGGGCTGCTGGGTGGGGCAGTGCTGGTACAGGTGTGGCGGCTGTACCTGTAGTTGGGGTAGGCACAGAGGTGTCTGCCACCACTAGGGAGCTTCCATCGGAGGAGGTATCACTGTCAGAACTGTTTCCTTCTGTCTCCGCCGTGGTGCTCCCCTCGCCTTCTGTTCCACTGGTGCCCTCACCGTCGGTGGATTTAGGCTCCTGGGCCCTGTGGGATGCAGCTCCCTCTGTAACCAGTGCCTCTGCTCCTCCGCCAGATGATGCTAATGCACATAAGGACAGGGTGACAAAACAAAAAGGGGGGGAAGAGACAAAGGATACACTTGCTCAATGGCACCAGCAACACCACCGTAGGCATACATGACACACATACACCACAGGGAACAGCCCTACGCACTAGGCAATGCAAAACCAGTAGCAATGCAAGTCACCAGGCCATGGACAGGAATACCTAACACCAATAGCAGCATACCTGACACCCACAGACCCCTGCCCAGTAGTGGATGCCTACTAGCTTGGTAGGAGGTGGTGTTCATCAGCCCCTGCCCAACATGGGACCTACCCTGCAATGTCCAGCCTGGCCTAGGGGCACCCACAGGCCCACATCACCCAACCGGAGACCACCCCACCATGCACAAGTAGTATATTGGGAAACTGTACTCATGCTCTTGTGGCTGCTGTGATGACCCCAAGCGCCCATCCAGCTCCGGATAGGCCACCACCAGTATGCAGGCCATCAGGGGGGTCAGGGTTCGACGGGCACCCCTTCCTCGTTGGGAGGCCATCCCCAGCTGTGTCTCCGCCGTCTTCCTTGCCCAGCGTCTCAGGTCCTCTGACGGCCAAGGACGTGCGGACCCAGGGGGTTTCTGACAGTGGGTGCTCTGCCGTCCGTAGAGCCCCAGGTTCCACATGTCCTTGGCGATGGCACGCTATATACCCTTTTTCTGATGGGCGCTGACCTGCAGAAAAATACACATATAAAAACGTATCAGTCAGACAGTCCGGACTGTTACACTCATGGCCCACCATAGCCCTCCCATCCCTTTATGCACAGACATTGCCCACCATACATGCATCTCGCTGCCCAGAACCCTTCCACCAACCCCACCCACCCGAGGCGCTCACACACAGCACTCCATGCATTGTGCTCACAGTGTACTCATCTGTTGGTCTGGAGTCCCATACAGCAGTCAGTACTGGGGTAGGACCCCATCCACCAGTCTCTCCAACTCCGCAGTGGTGAAGGCAGGGGCCCTTTCCCCAGTGACACTAGACATGGTAGGTTCCAGACACAGGTCACAGCAGCACTTGCAATGTAGTTCCTCTCCTGTTGAAGGTCAGGTAGCAAGGGAGTGAACAGATAGAAAATGGCGGTCACATCCGCAGCAGTGCGTACCGTCACCGCCAGCGTACATCACCATTGGCCACTGTAACCCATTGGGGCCCAATGACACAATGAGGAGTTGCACGGCGATACTCAAACACCTCCAGCAACAGCGCACAGCGTCAGCGGCATTACCTCATTTCCAAATGTCCATCCACACAGGACAGGCGGTAGCCATTTCAGGGGGGGAGGGCAGGCCATGGCACCTTACTGCATCACAGTACACATAGGCACCATTTGGGCCTCTCCAACAATATACTGTTACAGTCACAACATGCAATACAGCTGCTCACCGTTTTACCCCCTAGATTGCAACCGCTGTGGATGAATAGAAGAGGGAGACATACCCCTGTGTACAGACCCCTGGTGGACTTGGCAACAATGGAGGACAGGCACATTATCCTCACCTATAGACTGGACAGCGCCACAATCACAGAGCTGTGTGCCCAATTGGAGCCTGATCTGCTATCCGTGACTCCACTGGGATCCCCCGTCTTTTGCAAGTCCTATATGTGCTCCACCTCTTGGCAACTGGCTCCTTCCAAGTGACAGTGGGCTTGGCTGCAGGAATGTCACAGCCAATGTTCTCCATAGTGCTGACCAGAGTATTGTCTGCCCTGATCAAACAGATGAGCAGATACATCGTTTCCCCCCAGGTGGAGGATTTGACCACAGTGAAAGCTGACTTCTATGCAATGGGACATATCCTCAACATCATTGGGGCGATCGATGGAACACATATTGGTGCATTTGACCCACCACCGGAGAAATGAACAGGTGTACAGAAATCGAAAGAGCTTTTACTCGAAGAATGTGCAGATGGTGTGCTTGGCGGACCAGTACATCTCCCACGTCAATGCAAAGTATCCTGGGTCTGTGCATGATGCTTTTATCCTGAGGAATAGAAGCATCCCATATGTGATGGCTCAACTCCAGAGGCACTGGGTGTGGCTAATAGGTGAGCCCTGGTTCCCTCCCAGTGGATGTTGATGTATGGGTATGGTGTTGGCCCTAACAGTTAGTGTGTGTCTAAAAGTTGTCCCTGGATATTTGCAGGTGACTCTGGGTACCCCAACCTCTCCTGGCTACAGACCCCTGTGAGGAATCTCAGGACAAGGGAAGAGTAACATTACAATGAGGGTTATGGGCGAACAAGAAGAATAATAGAAAGGACATTCAGCCTCCTGAAGGCTAGGTTTTGTTGCCTCCATCTAACTGGTACTAATGTTGCTGGCACCTTCTCTCCAGTGACGTTGTGTGGGGGACCTGAAGGGATGTAAGTGCAGTGTTATTGTTTCTGCGTATGACATCTTGTGCATGGGTATGTTGCCCTCTATGGTTGTGATTGCCCTGTCAGCTTTGACTTGTGTGAGTAGTGATTTTGTGGGCTAGGTGATTCTCTCTAATGTGCATGCTTTAGTGATTTCTGTCCATGCAGGTCTGTGATGGGGGTCCATGCATTGGTATTACGTTGAAGGATTGGTATTGAGATGGGTGGGTTGTGATGGTGGGGTGTATGTGAGGTGGTGGAGTGATGGGGTGAGGGTAGGGGTGGAGGTATGTGATGGCATGGCGATAGGGGGTGAAAGTAGTAAATAGTTGACTTACCAGAGTCCAGTCCTCCTGCTATTCCTGCCAGGCCGTCAGGTTGCATGATTGCCAAGACTTGCATCTCCCATGTTGTTAGTTGTGGGGGAAGAGGTAGGGGTCCACATCCTCTGTACTGCTATCTGGTGTCTTGCTGCTGTGGAACGCACCTTCCTCCGTAGGTCATTCCACCTCTCCCTGATGTCATCCCTTGTTCTTGGGTGCTGTCCCACGGCGTTGACCCTGTCCACGATTCTCCGCCATAGCTCCATCTTCCTAGCAATAGATGTCTGCTGCACCTGTGATCCGAATAGCTGTAGCTCTACCCGGATTATTTCCTCCACCGTGACCCTTAGCTCCTCCTCTGAGAACCTGGGGTGTCTTTGTGGTACCATGGGTGTGGTGTGTGTGGTGTGTGTGAGGGTATGTGGGGTGATGTGTTGTGGTGTGTGCTGGAAGGTGCGTGGATGGTGGATTGGGTGATGGTGTTCTGTGGCTCTGGTTCTATGGGTGCTCTTGGTCTCTCTCGCTCTCTGTTGTCAATTTTTTTTAGTTGTAAAGGGTTGTGGTTAGTGTGTGTGTTTTATATTGGTGTGGGTGTGTGGGTGTGGTGTATGTATGTGTGACAGGTGTGTGTAGTTTGAATTGTCCAGTGTGGTGGTGTTTTGTTTGTGTGTGTATATTTTGAGCGCAGCAGTATGTACCGCCAATGGTTTACCGTGGTTGAATGTCTGCTGCGGTGATTCATTAGTCATAATGTTGTGAGCGTTGTTCTTTGGCATAACAGTGTGGGTTTGGATACTGCCAGTTTATCACTGACCTTTGGGCTGGTGGACTTGTGTGTGTGGCTGTATAGTGACGGATTGCTCTGTGTGTGTCATAATAGGGGTAGCGGTAAACTGCCGCGCCGGCGGTATGTTGGCGGCAGTCAGCATGGCAGTAAGTGGGACCGCCAATTTGATATTGAGGGCCTTAATGTAGACTACTACTGTGTAGTATATCCGTATTGTGTGCAGATCCAAGGAAGCTACCATTGCAATAACTTATTGTCATAACTTATTGTCAAGTCCTTACAGCATATTATTCTCACATTGAGGGAGTATATCATGTTCCTGTTACAGAATATCCATTCATGTGCATGGAGTAGATTAAAGTGATCAAAAGTAACTTCAGCTTTGAGGATCCCAGAAATGCTATAAACTCAGACATAAGCTTTGTAAGTTCTGATGGAGATTTGAGAAATATTATCAGGTCTTTCTTGTGTTTTACTGTGACCTCAACTAATTTATTAGGAATACACTGAATGTGGGTTGGGAAATGCCTACAACCCTTGTCAGTGTACCTTGACAGCACAAACATATAACATATGCAAAAACTTCATCAGAGGTGCAATTGCATTTTTCACATTACCACATGGTTGAAGGTCTTGCAAGCAAAAATAACAGTCTTTCCTCACCAACTTGTACCTTTGATCAATTCTTCCTTGGACATGCCAAACAAAGTCACACATGGACGGATAATTGGCTGCTACCTTCTTTGTAGTTGTCTATATTGTGCAGGCATTGTAGCCTCTTTTGCAACTGATTCTTTCAGTTTCTCGCCCTCATCCTCTAACAACAAAAGAACATGAGAAGCTGTCATTGAAATAGTGAGAGGGGCAGGTCCAGTAGGAAGTTAGGGCATAATTTGTACCTTCACATGATGCATGCTCCTTTGCAATGGTGGCAAAGTATCCATATAGTTAAGATAATAGTCCAACCAACAAATTTAAAAGCGGACAGGCCTTAGGTTTAGTCACAATGGAGTCTCAGCTGTGATTAAACTTCTCCGATGGAGTAGGGGCACCAGCAGTTTAGATGGGCGGAATTAGAGGTTAATTTTCACTGCCCATATTCACCGAAAAAACCCTGCCAGTGAACGGCACAAAAATAGCTAATTGCTGACCTTGCCTTGGAATAGAACTTCCAGGTGAGGGGAGTCATTGTTTCTTTTCTTTTCAGCAAGGAAATCTGGCTTTGAAAAAAGAATGGCATGTGGTGCCTGGCTCCATCATGTAGATGGAGCCATGTACCAAACTGTAAACAACATTGACAGAAGCCACTGTGATGGTAGTTCTTGCCAATGCTTCCCACTCTTAAATTTGGAGGGAGGTATATCTGTCAGGCCAATGGAGTCATTTACTCCATCTCCCTGAAAGAGAACAGGGTCACGTCCCATTTTATAAATTAGGCCCTTAGTCCTGAAGACCACAGCAGCTGAAAAGTGTAGGATTGTAAGAGCAAAGAGGCAAATGTACACCATCTCACATGTAGCACTATAAAATATCAAAATTTACAATGACATTGTAAATTATTTGGCACATAAATCAAGCATGATGCTGTGTCCCATAGAAGAATGACAAATCCATTGAGTCTGTTTACTGTTATAATTGTAGAAATCCTCAACAAGTGTAAAGAACTTATATTGGTTAAAGAATACTAAAGTGGAGTAGCAGTAATTAATAGAAACAATTACTTTAAAATGGATTACAGCCCATAATAAATCTGGGCCTCTATTTGACTGTTTGTAATCTTTTGAACTGTGTTGCATAATTTTATATTTTACAATCTTGTTTATTGTTAAAAATCACATACTAGGCCCTCATCCACTCAGGCATCATATTTCAGTGAGGTAAATGGGACCGGAGAAGCACATTTCCCAGTGTCTTAAGACAATGCCATGTAAGCACAACATCACTACATATTCTAGCTCTTTCTTAGCTGCAAACCTCTGAATATTTTTGTTTCTTCATTGCATATACTTCACTAGTTGACCTGGCAAATTTGAGGGATGTTACTATTCATGATTCTAGCAGAGGTGTAATGCAGAAAATAGAATATGATAAGGGATCCCTAATTGCCAAATATCTCGCAGATATTCATTGGTCTTAGGCTGAAATGGTGGGCCGCCTTGAAAGGTTGGGGGCCTCCTGGGTGGTTGGACTCTCCCATTGATTCTAGCAGAAACTCCTGTTCCCGCCTCAGTAAGAATTACAACCCAATCAGAATGAGGACATTCCTGGCAAAGCTTTCTGGAAGACATTGCAAAGAAATGCCATTTAGAAGTAGTGTTTAAGAAAGAGATGCTATGTCATGGAACATGCAAATAGTAATATAAAATTCACTAGGTATAGAGTTGCTTGCTAAATAGCAAAAGATATGCACATGCTGTCTGGTAGTCATACAAACTACAAGAAAATTCACTTTTTACCTGGTTCCTGGCTAAATAGCAGAAGGTATGTACTATTTTGCTAGTGGCCACAACAAAGAAGCCTGCCAGTTTAAAGGGCTGCTGGCTAAACAGAAGAACACATAGAACAAATAGTTTCATGGGTCTCAATCGCAATTATTCATGGAGTTCAAGTATTCTCTGATTTTGATTGTCTACATTAGTCACAATTTATTATTCCTCCAATAAGTGCTAAGTTAATCAAACATGTGCTGACAGCACAGTATGCATAGTTGAAATGGTGAAAAAGTTAAAATATAAAACATATATACATTTAGGCTATCCACAGTGTTAATATTCAGTTCAGTACAAATACATATTCAGGGTTAGAATCCATTGATATGGGAGCTTCCAGTGTGGAACCTTCCAGTGACGTTGTGTGGGGGACCTGAAAGGATGTAAGTGCAGTGTTATTGTTTCTGCGTATGACATCTTGTGCATGGGTATGTTGCCCTCTATGGTTGTGATTGCCCTGTCAGCTTTGACTTGTGTGAGTAGTGATTTTGTGGGCTAGGTGATTCTCTCTAATGTGCATGCTTTAGTGATTTCTGTCCATGCAGGTCTGTGATGGGGGTCCATGCATTGGTATTACGTTGAAGGATTGGTATTGAGATGGGTGGGTTGTGATGGTGGGGTGTATGTGAGGTGGTGGAGTGATGGGGTGAGGGTAGGGGTGGAGGTATGTGATGGCATGGCGATAGGGGGTGAAAGTAGGAAATAGTTGACTTACCAGAGTCCAGTCCTCCTGCTATTCCTGCCAGGCCGTCAGGTTGCATGATTGCCAAGACTTGCATCTCCCATGTTGTTAGTTGTGGGGGAAGAGGTAGGGGTCCACCTCCTCTGTACTGCTATCTTGTGTCTTGCTGCTGTGGAACGCACCTTCCTCCGTAGGTCATTCCACCTCTCCCTGATGTCATCCCTTGTTCTTGGGTGCTGTCCCACGGCGTTGACCCTGTCCACGATTCTCTGCCATAGCTCCATCTTCCAAGCAATAGAGGTCTGCTGCACCTGTGATCCGAATAGCTGTAGCTCTACCCAGATTATTTCCTCCACCATGACCCTTAGCTCCTCCTCTGAGAACCTGGGGTGTCTTTGTGGTACCATGGGTGTAGTGTGTGTGGTGTGTGTGAGGGTATGTGGGGTGATGTGTTGTGGTGTGTGCTGGAAGGTGAGTGGATGGTGGATTGGGTGATGGTGTTCTGTGGCTCTGGTTCTGTGGGTGCTCTTGGTCTCTCTCGCTCTCTGTTGTCAATTTTTTTTAGTTGTAAAGGGTTGTGGTTAGTATGTGTGTTTTATATTGGTGTGGGTGTGTGGGTGTGGTGTATGTATGTGTGCCAGGTGTGTGTAGTTTGAATTGTCCAGTGTGGTGGTGTTTTGTGTGTGTGTATATTTTGAGCGCAGCAGTATGTACAGCCAATGGTTTACCGTGGTTGAATGTCTGCTGCGGTGATTCATTAGTCATAATGTTGTGAGCGTTGTTCTTTGGCATAACAGTGTGGGTTTGGATACTGCCAGTTTATCACTGACCTTTGGGCTGGTGGACTTGTGTGTGTGGCTGTATAGTGACGGATTGCTATGTGTGTGTCATAATAGGGGTAGCGGTAAACTGCCGCGCCGGCGGTATGTTGGCGGCAGTCAGCATGGCAGTAAGTGGGACCGCCAATTTGATATTGAGGGCCTTAATGTAGAGTACTACTGTTGTAGTGTGGTCAGTTTTACGTATTCGTTGCGCTTTAGCTTCAGGCTTTAGGCCTTTATGCACTTTGACGTGAATATATTTTATTCATTTGCTGACAGCTTAGAGCCTCTGTGCACTTTGCTCTACATGCTTTTTATTAGGCTTCGTACTGTTATTTTTTGAATAGCCAGTTCTACGGTGTTGTTTTATTATTCATATCACACTGTTTTGCCTACTTCAGCACTGGAGTTCTCCATAACATTTACTCTGTGCTTCAGTCAAGGATACAGTCTGGTACATTGCCGATAGACGTGGTAGGAGTTTAGACTTGGCATTCCTGCGTAGGGACATTTTGTGATCACGATGACATGTTAGTTATAAAATCACTTCCTTGTCCCAATACACGCAAGAGGGAGATTCCGACCAGGGAACCACAACTAGACGCTGACTGCCTTGTTGCAGATGCTGAACCAAGATCACAGGTCTTTGCTCAGGTATGAGGGCTGATGTCTCCACAGTGATTCTAATAGGCAAGCTAGAAGCTTTACATGCTGTGCTCTAAATAGAACAAGCAGAGGGAGAGTAGAAACTGTTAGACAATATGATAGCTTTGTTCTTATGTTTTACTCTCCTGGTGACTATTTCAATCCTACTGTGTTGTATCGTTCTGGTTATTGCGGCTCACGCCTTAATATCTACAATACAGTCGTTTTATTAAAACATTATATAAAACTTATACTGTCTTTGTCATTTGTATATGAGATCATATTGTAAATAAGAGAGTTGGTTTGGATCTGAGTAACCACGACTTCCCTGAGAAGTTCCAAAGATGTCATGCGCTCGGCTGCCGAATTATTCCTTCCACATGGGAGAAATAAGGCACTGCTAGTTAGCCGGAGCAAAAACCGGATTTAGGGTGACAGAGTTCTTTACACGTGGGTCAGACTCAGTCCCCCACACTGTTATCGATCCTGCTTCCTAGAAATCCAGTAGTCTCATTTAGAATAATGAGAGCCCACGCGACACTGTGTAGTTTATCAGTATTGTGTGCAGATCCAAGGAAGCTACCATTGCAATAACTTATTGTCATAACTTATTGTCAAGTCCTTACAGCATATTATTCTCACATTGAGGGAGTATATCATGTTCCTGTTACAGAATATCCATTCATGTGCATGGAGTAGATTAAAGTGATCAAAAGTAACTTCAGCTTTGAGGATCCCAGAAATGCTATAAACTCAGACATAAGCTTTGTAAGTTCTGATGGAGATTTGAGAAATATTATCAGGTCTTTCTTGTGTTTTACTATGACCTCAACTAATTTATTAGGAATACCACTGAATGTGGGTTGGGAAATGCCTACAACCCTTGTCAGTGTACCTTGACAGCACAAACATATAACATATGCAAAAACTTCATCAGAGGTGCAATTGCATTTTTCACATTACCACATGGTTGAAGGTCTTGCAAGCAAAAATAACAGTCTTTACTCACCAACTTGTACCTTTGATCAATTCTTCCTTGGACATGCCAAACAAAGTCACACATGGACGGATAATTGGCTGCTACCTTCTTTGTAGTTGTCTATATTGTGCAGGCATTGTAGCCTCTTTTGCAACTGATTCTTTCAGTTTCTCGCCCTCATCCTCTAACAACAAAAGAACATGAGAAGCTGTCATTGAAATAGTGAGAGGGGCAGGTCCAGTAGGAAGTTAGGGCATAATTTGTACCTTCACATGATGCATGCTCCTTTGCAATGGTGGCAAAGTATCCATATAGTTAAGATAATAGTCCAACCAACAAATTTAAAAGCGGACACGCCTTAGGTTTAGACACAATGGAGTCTCAGCTGTGATTAAACTTCTCCGATGGAGTAGGGGCACCAGCGGTTTAGACGGGCGGAATTAGAGGTTAGTTTTCACTGCCCATATTCACCGAAAAAACCCTGCCAGTGAACGGCACAAAAATAGCTAATTGCTGACCTTGCCTTGGAATAGAACTTCCAGGTGAGGGGAGTCATTGTTTCTTTTCTTTTCAGCAAGGAAATCTGGCTTCGAAAAAAGAATGGCATGTGGTGCCTGGCTCCATCATGTAGATGGAGCCATGTACCAAACTGTAAACAACATTGACAGAAGCCACTGTGATGGTAGTTCTTGCCAATGCTTCCCACTCTTAAATTTGGAGGGAGGTATATCTGTCAGGCCAATGGAGTCATTTACTCCATCTCCCTGAAAGAGAACAGGGTCACGTCCCATTTTATAAATTAGGCCCTTAGTCCTGAAGACCACAGCAGCTGAAAAGTGTAGGATTGTAGGAGCAAAGAGGCAAATGTACACCATCTCACATGTAGCACTATAAAATATCAAAATTTACAATGACATTGTAAATTATTTGGCACATAAATCAAGCACGATGCTGTGTCCCATAGAAGAATGACAAATCCATTGAGTCTGTTTACTGTTATAATTGTAGAAATCCTCAACAAGTGTAAAAAACTTATATTGGTTAAAGAATACTAAAGTGGAGTAGCAGTAATTAATAGAAACAATTACTTTAAAATGGATTACAGCCCATAATAAATCTGGGCCTCTATTTGACTGTTTGTAATCTTTTGAACTGTGTTGCATAATTTTCTATTTTACAATCTTGTTTATTGTTAAAAATCACATACTAGGCCCTCATCCACTCAGGCATCATATTTCAGTGAGGTAAATGGGACCGGAGAAGCACATTTCCCTGTGTCTTAAGACAATGCCATGTAAGCACAACATCACTACATATTCTATCTCTTTCTTAGCTGCAAACCTCTGAATAGTTTTGTTTCTTCATTGCATATACTTCACTAGTTGACCTGGCAAATTTGAAGTGATGTCACTATTCTTGATTCTAGCAGAGGTGTAATGCAAACAAATTTAATATGATAAGGGATCCCTAATTGCCAAATATCTCGCAGATATTCATTGGTCTTAGGCTGAAATGGTGGGCCGCCTTGAAAGGTTGGGGGCCTCCTGGGTGGTTGGACTCTCCCATTGATTCTAGCAGAAACTCCTGTTCCCGCCTCAGTAAGAATTACAACCCAATCAGAATGAGGACATTCCTGGCAAAGCTTTCTGGAAGACATTGCAAAGAAATGCCATTTAGAAGTAGTGTTTAAGAAAGAGATGCTATGTCATGGAACATGCAAATAGTAATATAAAATTCACTAGGTATAGAGTTGCTTGCTAAATAGCAAAAGATATGCACATGCTGTCTGGTAGTCATACAAACTACAAGAAAATTCACTTTTTACCTGGTTCCTGGCTAAATAGCCGAAGGTATGTACTATTTTGCTAGTGGCCACAACAAAGAAGCCTGCCAGTTTAAAGGGCTGCTGGCTAAACAGAAGAACACATAGAACAAATAGTTTCATGGGTCTCAATCGCAATTATCCATGGAGTTCAAGTATTCTCTGATTTTGATTGTCTACATTAGTCACAACTTATTATTCCTCCAATAAGTGCTAAGTTAATCAAACATGTGCTGGCAGCACAGTATGCATAGTTGAAATGGTGAAAAAGTTAAAATATAAAACATATATACATTTAGGCTATTCACAGTGTTAATATTCAGTTCAGTACAAATACATATTCAGGGTTAGAATCCATTGATATGGGAGCTTCCAGTGTGGAACCTTCCAGTGACGTTGTGTGGGGGACCTGAAAGGATGTAAGTGCAGTGTTATTGTTTCTGCGTATGACATCTTGTGCATGGGTATGTTGCCCTCTATGGTTGTGATTGCCCTGTCAGCTTTGACTTGTGTGAGTAGTGATTTTGTGGGCTAGGTGATTCTCTCTAATGTGCATGCTTTAGTGATTTCTGTCCATGCAGGTCTGTGATGGGGGTCCATGCATTGGTATTACGTTGAAGGATTGGTATTGAGATGGGTGGGTTGTGATGGTGGGGTGTATGTGAGGTGGTGGAGTGATGGGGTGAGGGTAGGGGTGGAGGTGTGTGATAGCATGGCGATAGGGGGTGAAAGTAGTAAATAGTTGACTTACCAGAGTCCAGTCCTCTGGCTATTCCTGCCAGGCCGTCAGGTTGCATGATTGCCAAGACTTGCATCTCCCATGTTGTTAGTTGTGGGGGAAGAGGTAGGGGTCCACCTCCTCTGTACTGCTATCTGGTGTCTTGCTGCTGTGGAACGCACCTTCCTCCGTAGGTCATTCCACCTCTCCCTGATGTCATCCCTTGTTCTTGGGTGCTGTCCCACGGTGTTGACCCTGTCCACGATTCTCCGCCATAGCTCCATCTTCCTAGCAATAGATGTCTGCTGCACCTGTGATCCGAATAGCTGTAGCTCTACCCGGAATATTTCCTCCACCATGACCCTTAGCTCCTCCTCTGAGAACCTGGGGTGTCTTTGTGGTACCATGGGTGTAGTGTGTGTGGTGTGTGTGAGGGTATGTGGGGTGATGTGTTGTGGTGTGTGCTGGAAGGTGCGTGGATGGTGGATTGGGTGATGGTGTTCTGTGGCTCTGGTTCTGTGGGTGCTCTTGGTCTCTCTCGCTCTCTGTTGTCAATTTTTTTTAGTTGTAAAGGGTTGTGGTTAGTATGTGTGTTTTATATTGGTGTGGGTGTGGTGTATGTATGTGTGCCAGGTGTGTGTAGTTTGAATTGTCCAGTGTGGTGGTGTTTTGTGTGTGTGTATATTTTGAGCGCAGCAGTATGTACCGCCAATGGTTTACCGTGGTTGAATGTCTGCTGCGGTGATTCATTAGTCATAATGTTGTGAGCGTTGTTCTTTGGCATAACAGTGTGGGTTTGGATACTGCCAGTTTATCACTGACCTTTGGGCTGGTGGACTTGTGTGTGTGGCTGTATAGTGACGGATTGCTATGTGTGTGTCATAATAGGGGTAGCGGTAAACTGCCGCGCCGGCGGTATGTTGGCGGCAGTCAGCATGGCAGTAAGTGGGACCGCGAATTTGATAATGAGGGCCTTAATGTAGAGTACTACTGTTGTAGTGTGGTCAGTTTTACGTATTCGTTGCGCTTTAGCTTCAGGCTTTAGGCCTTTATGCACTTTGCCCTGAATATATTTTATTCATTTGCTGACAGCTTAGAGCCTCTGTGCACTTTGCTCTACATGCTTTTTATTAGGCTTCGTACTGTTATTTTTTGAATAGCCAGTTCTACGGTGTTGTTTTATTATTCATATCACACTGTTTTGCCTACTTCAGCACTTGAGTTCTCCATAACATTTACTCTGTGCTTCAGTCAAGGATACAGTCTGGTACATTGCCGATAGACGTGGTAGGAGTTTAGACTTGGCATTCCTGCGTAGGGACATTTTGTGATCACGATGACATGTTAGTTATAAAATCACTTCCTTGTCCCAATACACGCAAGAGGGAGATTCCGACCAGGGAACCACAACTAGACGCTGACTGCCTCGTTGCAGATGCTGAAACAAGATCACAGGTCTTTGCTCAGGTATGAGGGCTGATGTCTCCACAGTGATTCTAATAGGCAAGCTAGAAGCTTAACATGCTGTGCTCTAAATAGAACAAGCAGAGGGAGAGTAGAAACTGTTAGACAATATGATAGCTTTGTTCTTATGTTTTACTCTCCTGGTGACTATTTCAATCCTACTGTGTTGTATCGTTCTGGTTATTGCGGCTCACGCCTTAATATCTAAAATACAGTCGTTTTATTAAAACATTATATAAAACTTATACTGTCTTTGTCATTTGTATATGAGATCATATTGTAAATAAGAGAGTTGGTTTGGATCTGAGTAACCACGACTTCCCTGAGAAGTTCCAAAGATGTCATGCGCTCGGCTGCCGAATTATTCCTTCCACATGGGAGAAATAAGGCACTGCTAGTTAGCCGGAGCAAAAAACGGATTTAGGGTGACAGAGTTCTTTACACGTGGGTCAGACTCAGTCCCCCACACCGTTATCGATCCTGCTTCCTAGAAATCCAGTAGTCTCATTTAGAATAATGAGAGCTCACGCGACACTGTGTAGTATATCCGTATTGTGTGCAGATCCAAGGAAGCTACCATTGCAATAACTTATTGTCATAACTTATTGTCAAGTCCTTACAGCATATTATTCTCACATTGAGGGAGTATATCATGTTCCTGTTACAGAATATCCATTCATGTGCATGGAGTAGATTAAAGTGATCAAAAGTAACTTCAGCTTTGAGGATCCCAGAAATGCTATAAACTCAGACATACGCTTTGTAAGTTCTGATGGAGATTTGAGAAATATTATCAGGTCTTTCTTGTGTTTTACTATGACCTCAACTAATTTATTAGGAATACCACTGAATGTGGGTTGGGAAATGCCTACAACCCTTGTCAGTGTACCTTGACAGCACAAACATATAACATATGCAAAAACTTCATCAGAGGTGCAATTGCATTTTTCACATTACCACATGGTTGAAGGTCTTGCAAGCAAAAATAACAGTCTTTCCTCACCAACTTGTACCTTTGATCAATTCTTCCTTGGACATGCCAAACAAAGTCACACATGGATGGATAATTGGCTGCTACCTTCTTTGTAGTTGTCTATATTGTGCAGGCATTGTAGCCTCTTTTGCAACTGATTCTTTCAGTTTCTCGCCCTCATCCTCTAACAACAAAAGAACATGAGAAGCTGTCATTGAAATAGTGAGAGGGGCAGGTCCAGTAGGAAGTTAGGGAATAATTTGTACCTTCACATGATGCATGCTCCTTTGCAATGGTGGCAAAGTATCCATATAGGTAAGATAATAGTCCAACCAACAAATTTAAAAGCGGACAGGCCTTAGGTTTAGACACAATGGAGTCTCAGCTGTGATTAAACTTCTCCGATGGAGTAGGGGCAACAGCGGTTTAGATGGGCGGAATTAGAGGTTAGTTTTCACTGCCCATATTCACCGAAAAAACCCTGCCAGTGAACGGCACAAAAATAGCTAATTGCTGACCTTGCCTTGGAATAGAACTTCCAGGTGAGGGGAGTCATTGTTTCTTTTCTTTTCAGCAAGGAAATCTGGCTTCGAAAAAAGAATGGCATGTGGTGCCTGGCTCCATCATGTAGATGGAGCCATGTACCAAACTGTAAACAACATTGACAGAAGCCACTGTGATGGTAGTTCTTGCCAATGCTTCCCACTCCTAAATTTGGAGGGAGGTATATCTGTCAGGCCAATGGAGTCATTTACTCCATCTCCCTGAAAGAGAACAGGGTCACGTCCCATTTTATAAATTAGGCCCTTAGTCCTGAAGACCACAGCAGCTGAAAAGTGTAGGATTGTAGGAGCAAAGAGGCAAATGTACACCATCTCACATGTAGCACTATAAAATATCAAAATTTACAATGACATTGTAAATTATTTGGCACATAAATCAAGCACGATGCTGTGTCCCATAGAAGAATGACAAATCCATTGAGTCTGTTTACTGTTATAATTGTAAAAATCCTCAACAAGTGTAAAGAACTTATATTGGTTAAAGAATACTAAAGTGGAGTAGCAGTAATTAATAGAAACAATTACTTTAAAATGGATTACAACCCATAATAAATCTGGGCCTCTATTTGACTGTTTGTAATCTTTTGAACTGTGTTGCATAATTTTATATTTTACAATCTTGTTTATTGTTAAAAATCACATACTAGGCCCTCATCCACTCAGGCATCATATTTCAGTGAGGTAAATGGGACCGGAGAAGCACATTTCCCAGTGTCTTAAGACAATGCCATGTAAGCACAACATCACTACATATTCTATCTCTTTCTTAGCTGCAAACCTCTGAATATTTTTGTTTCTTCATTGCATATACTTCACTAGTTGACCTGGCAAATTTGAGGGATGTTACTATTCATGATTCTAGCAGAGGTGTAATGCAGAAAAATAGAATATGATAAGGGATCCCTAATTGCCAAATATCTCGCAGATATTCATTGGTCTTAGGCTGAAATGGTGGGCCGCCTTGAAAGGTTGGGGGCCTCCTGGGTGGTTGGACTCTCTCATTGATTCTAGCAGAAAATCCTGTTCCCGCCTCAGTAAGAATTACAACCCAATCAGAATGAGGACATTCCTGGCAAAGCTTTCTGGAAGACATTGCAAAGAAATGCCATTTAGAAGTAGTGTTTAAGAAAGAGATGCTATGTCATGGAACATGCAAATAGTAATATAAAATTCACTAGGTATAGAGTTGCTTGCTAAATAGCAAAAGATATGCACATGCTGTCTGGTAGTCATACAAACTACAAGAAAATTCACTTTTTACCTGGTTCCTGACTAAATAGCAGAAGGTATGTACTATTTTGCTAGTGGCCACAACAAAGAAGCCTGCCAGTTTAAAGGGCTGCTGGCTAAACCGAAGAACACATAGAACAAATAGTTTCATGGGTCTCAATCGCAATTATCCATGGAGTTCAAGTATTCTCTGATTTTGATTGTCTACATTAGTCACAATTTATTATTCCTCCAATAAGTGCTAAGTTAATCAAACATGTGCTGACAGCACAGTATGCATAGTTGAAATGGTGAAAAAGTTAAAATATAAAACATATATACATTTAGGCTATCCACAGTGTTAATATTCAGTTCAGTACAAATACATATTCAGGGTTAGAATCCATTGATATGGGAGCTTCCAGTGTGGAACCTTTCTGGGACTCTGCCCAGGCTTCGAGGGACTTGATCAGTCTGCCTTTCTAATGTTTGAAGCTGATGGCAATCCCCTGGCCTTACACAACCCCCTAAACTGAACTACAGAGATGAGGATAGGCTAGCCAGGTTAAGCACCATGATATCTCTAAGACACACAAAAACACTTTGCAAAAATTTAATAAGTAATTTAGAAAAATCAAAATTGATGAATTAATTTACATTTTGTTAAATAAAAAATGAGGATTTTTACTTGCCTCACTTAAAAGCTGAGTTGTGATACTAAACATAAGTACTGGATCCCACCACTGCACACCAAATGTTGGAAAGTGGTTTATTACTAAGAACGGATAGGTACCTACACTTAGTAATAAGGCCACAGTCACAAATAAGGTTCAATCAAGGTCTCAGTAAATTAACCTTTGCTCAACCCTTGGTAGCTTGGTCTATGATCAATTAGGCTTAACTTAGGAGGCAGGTGAGTAAAGCAGTTAATATCAATAAAACAGTAATTAAGAAAGACACAATACACAATAAAATCCAACGCCAATTTATTAACAGAGGAAATATTTGTATCTTTAAAATGACATCACAACAACAAAAATCCAATGTAGGGAACCAGAGATATGAATTTAAAAGATTAAGGGGGTCATTCTGACCCTGGCGGTTGAAAACCGCCAGGGCAGAGTGCCGCGGAAGCACCACCAACAGGCTGGCGGTGCTTCATGGGCAATTCTGACCGCGGCGGTAAAGCCGCAGTCAGAAAAGGGCAACCGGCGGTTTCCCGCCGGTTTACCCCTGCCCCAAAGAATCCTCCATGGTGGCGCTGCTCGCAGCACCGCCATGGGGATTCCGACCCCCTTCCCGCCATCCTGGTCCAGGATGGCGGGAACAGGTGTCGTGGGGCCCCTGGGGGCCCCTGCACTGCCCATGCCACAGTGCATGGGCAGTGCAGGGGCCCCCTAACAGGGCCCCATAATGATTTTCAGTGTCTGCCTAGCAGACACTGAAAATCGCGACGGGTGCCACTGCACCCGTCGCACCCCTTCAACTCCGCCGGCTCCATTCGTAGCCGGCTTCATTGTTGAAGGTGCTTTCCCGCTGGGCCGGCTGGCGGCCTTCTGGCGGTCGTCCGCCGGCCCAGCGGGAAAGTCAGAATGACCGCCGCGGTCATTTGACCGCGGTACGGTCTTCTGGCGGTTCCCGCCAGGCGGGCGGCTTCCGCCGCCCACTGGGGTCGTAATGACCCCCTAAATGTAAAAAATGTGCTTTCTAGTGCTTAAAAAAGAAAAGCACCAGCCGCGGCTATCTGGTCACGCCTGACCTGGTCAAGTCTGGCAAGTACTAAATCAGGCCTGTAGTCTTTTTTTCAGAGCTTTTTCTCTCAACGTTGAGCAGGTCTTCTCCTTAGAGTGGCTTGCAATTCGACGATGGTGGTGTGGCTTTGCATAGTTACTCGGTCAACTCCTGGAAGTCTTATCTACAGCAAAAAGCTCTGGAGCTTCATCAGGGCAATCCTGAAATTCAGGCAGTGTCACGGCTCAATGACCTAAGCATGGCTCTACATGATGGGTTGGTTCCTTATGGAGATATTTTCCAAAAATGCTTCAAACTTCTCCAGACTTCTGGATCTTCCTTCAGAATGCCCTAGTGAGGTCCTGAAGGGTCCACAATGCTAGCCAAGGCTCCAGAAGCTCTGAGATGCTCCTTGGAGAGTTGGGAATACAATTCTCACAAAGTACCTTGCCAAATCCTTAGAAGTCCACTGGATGCTGGTCAGCTGGGTTCTTCTTGTGGACCCGGATGCAGGGGACTCTTGGTAGCTCCTTTGAACCTATTGTTTACAGGGGGTCCACTTCGGAATCTTTAGAAGCAAGGCACAGCCCTTTTTGTGGTGAAGCCCAGGATGTTCAGTAGGTGCAGTCCTTCAGGGTGCAGTCCTTCTTGGTGGAGACCAGGGGTGCAGCAGGACAGTCACTCTTCTTCTGGTTTCTTCCAGCAGGAATCTGAGTTGATGGACGCTTTTCCACTTTTATCCAGGGGTGTGAGCTGACAAGCAAGGAGGGTACTCCTGACCAGTGGGGTGCAGTGTGCCACCTCGTATTTCATGTATTGCAAATTTGTACAGCTACAACCATTGCAAATTAACTGTACATAGTATGAGCATAGAATGAATGACCTGTTGTTGGCTGTTGTGATCACATCAGGACAATGGTGTCATATCACCAACATTTGTAAAATGAATATCCATAGGTAACAGTAAGTGGGGGAAACATGTGGTTAATGCCAGCATGCTAGTGCCACACAAAATACACCAATAGTCATAGAAATGTGAAGTTGCACTGTCTCACCTGTGTGTCATTGAAGTACTGACATATCACCAATGTTCTGTTGTCTACACCCTCATCCTCTGCCTCCTCATCCTCACTGTGCTCAGGGTCCAATGCTGCCACAGGGGCATCTCCAGTCTCCTCCTCCTGCAGAAAAGGTACATGATGTCTGAGGGCCAGGTTGTGCAACATGCAGCATGCCACTACTATCTGGCAGACCTTCTTGGGTGAGTAGCACAAGGAACCACCTGTCAGATGTAGGCACCTGAACCTGGCGTTCAGGAAGCCGAAGGTCCTCTCGATGATCCCTCTAGTTAGCCCATGTGCCTCATTAAAACGGTTCACAGCCTCTGTCCTGGCATTCCTCACAGGGGTCTTCCCCTGGCTATTGTTGGCTACCGTCGTGGTCAGTGGTGTTAACGCCCTGGCGGTTGATGTGGTACATTGGACGTCTATAGCAGTTATCACCCCCATGGTCATAATTTGACGGTAATTACCACCAGCCTGTTGGCGGTATTACCACCACTTTATCACTCCCATCAATGTCATAATGAGGGCCTTTGTCTCCTAAGTTAAGCCCTGTTGCTCGTTGCCAAGCTACCATGGGTTAAGCTGGGGGTTAAATTATTGAGACCTAACTGAAGATACTGGGGGTTAGTGGCCTATTGCTAAGTTTAGGTACTTACCTGCCCTTAACAATAATCCACTTTCCAACAAACAACAAAGAGATTTTACAGATTTGTGAAATAGTGTGTTCTATGAAATTCTGCATGACTGTATATTAGCTGAAAGAAAGTGTGTAGATTCTGGACAGAATAGCAAAAGGTAAAATAGAAGGGAAGCAGCCAAATAATGTTGCACAAATCACTGCAGCGGTTAGTGGATGCCAAACAACCAGTGGCGGTACAGACTGCCACGGCCAGCAATAGGACGCAAGAGATGCACACAATGGCAAGTTTGAAACGCACACACCTGACAGACATCCACAACACTATAAAACACTCACAGAAACACCCCACAATCCCTTGCATCGCCAATAGGGGAAGCCAGACTGACAACACTACAAGCAGACACTGAATGCAACAACACACAACTCACACACCAGCACCCTCACCAATATCCACACACCACCCACAACACATTGGGAAAACATCCACGCACAAGGGACGACATCCGCAAGAGATGGAATGACCTGCACGGGAAGGTGAGGTCCATGGCATCCAGGTACAACATTGCAGTCCAGAGGACTGGGGGAGGACCCCCACCAACACCCCCCAACTACACCGAATGGGAGGAAAAGGTACTGACCATCCTGCACCCTAAGGGCCTCACTGGAGGAATGGACTCGGGTAAGTCATCTACAATTACCCTATATCCACCACACCTGTAATGCATACACCACCTCACCCCTCCAACTACCATCAGGACCACACCCCATCCTGGCCACAATCACTACATCCAGTCACCTTGCATGCCCACAAACCCACTAACAGGCTCACATCCCTCTCCCTGTGCACAGCCACCCACTCCTGCAAGGTATCATATTGGTACTACACCACACACAATGCACCTCCACATCCCATGCTAAATGCAATGGGCAACCTGCACAAAAGAGGCCTACTCTGTGCACCCCATCCAATTTTGTAAATGTAACATACATGTCAATTCCCCCCCACAGGCACCACCACCCATGCCACCGTGACGCAAAGGACAAGGAGTGCCAGAGCCCCACATGGAGACAGAGGCACCATTCAGGAGGGAGGGAACTCTGGACAGTGAGGAATACCCTAGCCCATCACACAGTCCTGGACTGTCACCGTCCAGCAGCCCCACCCAGAACACCACTGACACCCCTACCACCCATCCACCAACATCAGCACCTGGCAAACAACCCCACACCAGTGTATCTAGGTCACAGACTGATGGAACACAAGTACAGATGCCACAGTCTCCACCTACCAACAGGCTAGATGATGATGGCCCCAGTGCAAGTGGTACCGGCAGACCTGTGCAGGGGACACAGACACAGGGGGCTAGGCCCAGGGAGCCTTTTTAAAGTCACAAACAGTTAGGAGCACACCTGCCTAACATCCCAGCAAATAATCTGCCCCATTGCATCATGATAAATGTAGTTTCCTCAAAAAACGAACTCAGTTACTTTTGAATTTTTCACCTCTAAATAGGTGCAGCCTTTGCTGTACATCTCTGGACACATGTGTTTCTGAGTTAATCCCTTCTTCAGCAGAGAAAAAGTTTGCGGGGTGCTGGAAATGCTGCCAATAATCATCCGGTTTCAATACCTCTTCACTGGCATGCTCCAGAGCTCGTCAGCCCAGTGGCTCAAGGGAGCCTTTTTAAAGTCACAAACAGTTAGGAGCACACCTGCCTAACATCCCAGCAAATAATCTGCCCCATTGCATCATGATAAATGTAGTTTCCTCAAAAAACGAACTCAGTTACTTTTAAATATTTCACCTCTAAATAGGTGCAGCCTTTGCTGTACATCTCTGGACACATGTGTTTCTGGGTTAATCCCTTCCTATTTGCGACTTGCATCTCAATTCAGAGTTGCTTTGTGACCACGAATGCTGTCGCAAACCAACTCGCAGTTACCACCAGTGTCACACTGGTGGTAACTCATTCGCAAAAGGGAAGGGGTCCCCATAGGACCCCTTCCCCTTTGTGAATGTCGACAAAAATATTTTTTCAGAGCAGGCAGTGGTCTTATGGACCACTGCCTACTCTAAAAAAATGAAACCAAATGGTTTCGGTTAACTTTTCATTTTGCAACTCGTTTTCCTTTAAGGAAAACGGGCTGCAAAATGAAAAAACAAAACTGCTTTAGTTATAAAGCAGTCACAGACATGGAGGTCTGCTGACTACAGCAGGCCACCATCCCTGTGAGTGCAGGGACTCGCTATGGGGTCGCAAAATGCGACCCACCTCATGAATATTGATGAGGTGGGTCTTTGCGACCCCATAGCGAATCGCAGAAGGTGTCTGAGACACCATTCTGCATCAAATTTTGCGACTTCCAAATTGCGAGTCGGTCAGACTTGCAATTTGCAAGTCGTAAAATTGGATTTTCCTACATCTGGCCCTTTGTATCTACCCATCACTGATATAGCTAGGGAATGAGTGATATACGTAGAAACACACCAATGAAAGCATTCTCATAAACATTAACTCACCTATACATCCACATTCATATAGTCATTCACAGACCTGTAGAGACTCTGTCAGACACACTAGCAAACCAATTCAGTTATTTATTTATGCAGCACTTACATAGTTGAGTAAATCAGCACTTGTACACCCAAACAGTCAGTTATAGTAATAGTATGTAATGTAAAGTTTAATGTATTCTGTATTTGGTTTACAGCTATCTACTTGTCTTGAAAGAGGAGGATTCACAATGCCCAAAAAGGAAGAGAGGAGAAAAAAACAGAAGAAACAGTACAAAGTCAGGTTAAAAAAGCACATGATCGGGAAAACATACTGGAAAACAGAGAGCTTCTGGTATAAGAACTAAAGAGTGTCTTAAAACAGTATGTGGAGAAACTTTAAATGTGGAAAAAAATACAAATAAAAAGTAAGGTTTAAAATCAACTCGCGAAGGAGTAAGCCACATTGATAGTGAGGCATCATACAAGAAAACACCTAGTTTGACACAGAGACAGAAACAATTTAAAGAAATACAAATGAGAATGTTTAGAATAGGGTAATACTAAGGCCCTCATTATGACATTGGCGATAAATCCTGCTTACCGCCATGCTGAGGGCCACCAACATACCGCCTCAGTGGCAGATGTCTGTTCACCATATTATGACACACACACACAGCAATCCGATAGAATACAGCCACATACACAAATCTGCCAGACCAAAGGTCAGTGATAAAGTGGCAGTCCCAAAACCCATACCGTTACACCAACAAAACAATGCCCACCACATTATGACCCACGAATCACCATGGCGGACATTCAACGATGGTAAACCATTGGCGGTACATACCGCTGTGCTCAGAATGGACACCCACATACAAAACAACACCACATTGGCCAATACCAAATACACAAATCTGACACCCATACAGACACCACTCCCACACACCCACACCACTATAAAATACACACCCTCATTACCAGAACCCCTTACAAACACCAAGGCCCGTATTTATACTTTTTTGAGCGCCGCATTTGTGCCGCTTTTTGACGCAAAACGGCGCAAACCTACAAAATACAATGGTATTTTGTAAGTTTGCGCTGTTTTTGCGTCAAAAAACGACGCAAATGCGGCGCAAAAAAAGTATAAAAACGGGCCCAATTGCCACCAGGAGACTGAGAAGAAGAGCACAGAGACAACTAAGCACACATACCACTTACACCCATACACCCCTGACGCACTCCACATCACACACCCCACCACATTACCCAACACACCCTCACAAACACACATCACACAACACCCATGGCACAACAATGGCACCCCAGTTTCACTGAGGAGGAGTTAAGGGTCATGGTGGAGGAAATTGTCAGAGTAGAGCCACAGCTCTTTGTAGCACAGGTACAGCAAATATCAATAGCAAGGAAGATAGAGCTATGGTGGAGAATCATGGACAGGGTGAACGCCATGGGACAGCACCCAAGAACAAGGAAGACATCAGGAAGACATCAGGAAGAGGTGGAATGGCCTATGGAGGAAGGTACGTTCCATAGCAGCAAGGTACCAGCTCGCCATATAGAGGACTGGCGGTGGACTCCCAACTCCTCTCCTACAGCTCACAGCACGGGAGGACCAAGTACTGGCAATACTGCATCCTGAGGGACTCGCTGCAGTAGCCGTAGGACTGGACACTGGTAAGTCAACATTTACTAATCATCACCCCTCTCAAAACCTGCATGCCATCACACACCCACACCCTCACTCCCATCACTCCACTCCAACCCACACACTGCACCTAACCATCTCACTAACCCCAATGCCAAGCCCTGCATGCCATACCAATGCATGGACACCCCTCCCAGCCCTGCATGGACACCCATCACTAAAGCATGCACAGCGCAGGGAAACTAACAATCCCATAATACATCACAATACGCAAGCAAAAGCTGGAAGGGCAACACCAACGATATAGGGGAATCCAGGGATGTAAAATATGTCACACACATGAAGCATAATACACCACCTACATCCCCACAGGTACCCCTGCCAATGTCAGCAGAGAGGAGGTGCCACCACTATCCAGTCCCCCAAAAGAAGAGGACCCCAGTGATGACAGTAACTCTGGACTTCTGGATCTGGCGGACCCACCTGGCATATCAGGGGCCACTGGACAGCCTGTCACCCAAGCACAATCACAGACCACCACAGAGCCTCCCCCGTCAGGATCCAACACCACAGCACCCACCCAGCATACCCAAACCTCTGTCTCCAGGACATGTCAATCAGCAGTGTGCCCACCTCTACAGGGACACACCTTGCCCCCAAGACAATCAGGGACCTGGGGTCAATGGCAGTGGGTGCACAGTTCAGAGGACAGAGGCACAGGCCAACAGGGACGCTGGGAGGACAGGCCTAGGGATCCGACTCTCCAGGAGGCACCCTCCAAGATCCTGGGAGCCCACCAACATTTGCAGGACACGATGGGCCAGATCATAGGCAATGTGCAGGAGAACAGGCGGCTACAGGAGGGACAGTATCAGGAGATCAGGGAGGACTTGCAGGCCATTAACAACACCCCGATCTCCATAGCAGGGGTGCTGGCAGACATAGCCAACATCATGAGGGAGGCAACAGCCCACCAGTGGGTCCCTACCACTAGCCAGTCAACTTAACAGCTCTCCATCCTCTGCCTCCTCATTCTCACTGTACTCAGGGTCCACTGCTGCCAGAGGGGCGTCTCCAGTCTCCTCCTCCTGCAGAAAAGGTATATGGGGTCTGAGGGCCAGGATGTGCATGCAGCATGCCTCTAATATCTGGCAGACCTTCTCGGGTGAGTAGCACAAGGATCCACCTGTCAGATGGAGGCACCTGAACCTGGCCTTCAGGAGACGGAAGGTCCTTTCAATGATCCTTCTGGTTTTCCCATGTTACTCATTATAATGTTCTTCTGCCCTTGTCCTGGCATTCCTCACAGGGGACAGCAGCCATGATATGTTTGGGTAACCAGCGTCACCTGCAAATTTTGAGGGACAGCATTTAGCCACACACTATCCTATAAGGCCAACACCATGGGCATAAACCAACATGTACTGGGTGGGAATCAGGGCTCACCTATTAGCCACACCCTGTGCCTCTGTAGTTGGGACATCACATTTGGGATGCTGCTATTCCTTAGGACAGAGCATCATGCACCGACCCCGGATACTTAGCATTGACGTGGGAAATGTACTGGTCCACCAGGCACACCATCTGCACATTCATGGAGTGGAAACTCTTATGATTCCTGAACACCTGTTCATTTTGCCAGGTGGGGACAAATGCAATATGTGTTCTGTCAATTACCCCAATTATTTTGGGGATATGTCCCATTGCATAAAACCCTGCCTTCACAGGGGCCAAAGCCTCCACCTGGGGGAAAGCTATGTAGCTGCACATGTGTTTTATCAGGGCAGACAAGACTCTTGCCATCACTATTGAGAACGTTGGTTGTGACATTCCTGCTGCCAAGCCCACTGTCAATTGGAAAGAACCAGTTGCCAGGAAATGGAGCACTGATAGACCTTGCACAAGAGGAGGCATCCCAGTCTCATGATGGATAGCTGAAAATAGGTCAGGTTCCAATTGCCCACACAGCTCTGTGATCGTGGCCCTGTCCAGTCTCTAGGTGAGTATAATGTGCCTGTCCTTCAGTGTAGCCAAGACCACCAGGGGTCTGTACACGGGGGTATGTCTCCATCTTCTATTCATCCGCAGTGGTAGGTATCTAAGGGACACAAGAGTGAGTAGGATGTCATAATTTAAACAACTATACCACAACAGCAGTCCACATCGTGCAATCATGTTCTGGGACAGTGTATTTTAAAAGTATGTGCCTATACATCCTGTGATGCAGGAATAATCGATAGGCCTGTTCACCCCCCCTGAAATGGCGACCGGCTGTCCTGTGTGGAGGGACAAGTGGAAGTGAGGTCATGGCGCTAAAGTTGTGTGCCGTGGCGGAAGGCGGTCGTGAACCACCATGCAATTCCTCATTAGTTTACATTGGGCCATATGTGGCCAATGGGGACCTACGTCGGTGGTGACAGTATGCACCGCCGCAGACGTGACCGCCATTTTATTTCACATTCCTCACTTGTTTCCTGACCTTCCATAGGAGAAGACCTACACTGCATGTGCTGCTGTTACCTGTGTCTGGAATCTACCATTGCCCGTGTGACCCGGGAAAGGGCCCCTGCCTTCACTTTGGAGCAGTTGGAGCGACTGGTGGATGGGGTCCTACCCCAGTAAGGACTGCTGTATGGGCCTCCAGACCAACAGGTGAGTACACTGTGGGCACGATGCATGTGGCATGAATGCATGGAGTTGTGTGTGAAGACATCATGTAAGGGCGGTGGGTGGATGTCCTCTTGGCTGTGTACATGTTGTGCGCTGGGCAATGTGTTGGTAATGGGTATGGTGGGCCATATGTGTGACAGGCTGGACTGTCTGTCTCATGGTGTTTTCCTGTGTGTATTGCCTCCGCAGGTCAGCGCCCATCAAAATAAGGGAATATGACATGCCATCACCAAGGAGGTGCGGACCCTGGGGGTCTATGGCAGACGGAGCACCCACTGTTGGAAACGGTGGGAGGACCTGAGACGCTGGGCACGGAAGACCACAGAGGCCCAGCTGGGGATGGCCTCAAAACGAGGAAGGGGTACCGTCGGTCCCTGACCCCCCCGATGGCCCGCATACTGGCAGTGGCCTACCCTGAGCTGGATGGGCACATAAGGGCATCACAGCAGCCAGAAGGGGGTGAGTACAGAGGCTTTCATTACAACTTACGGCTGGTGGGGTTGTATCGGGGTGGTGGTTGTGTGTCAGTGGGTGCCCCTAGGCCAGGCCAGACATAGCAGCGTAGGTCCTCTGAAGGCTATTGGTTTGAATGGAAAATATTGCTTACCTAGCTTGTTAGTATTCACTTCTAGGCAGGGCTGCCTGGGTCCCAGGTGTGCTGCAGTTGGCGGATGTGTGCCCCTCCTCATGCCTTTGTGACTAGCCATTTCACTGGTAGTGCAATGCATAGTGCGTAGGCCTGTTCCCTGTGTGTGAGGATGCTGTGTACGCTAATGGTGATGTTGGTGCAGTCATTGACCCAGTGTATCCTTTGTCTCTTCCCCCCCTTTCTTGTTTTGTCATCCTACACTTATGTGCATTAGATTCATCTGGCGGAGGAGCAGAGGCACCAGTGACAGAGGGAGCTGCATCCCACAAGACCCTGAGGAAGACTCCACCGACGCTGAGGGCACCACTGAGAGTGAGTGGAGCACCATGACTGGAGGGGACAACACAGACTCTGATACCTCCTCCGATGGAAGCTCCCTGTTGGTGGCGGAAACCTCTGTGACCACCCCAGCTGCAGGTGCAGCCACCACCCCGTACCATCACCGTCCTCCCAGTAGCCCCTCAGCGAGTTGCCCGTGTAGCTCACCCAGGAGGGAGGGGGTCTCCTTTGCCCCTGGCAGCTCAGACCCTGCCCCAGTGAGCCCCACTGCCCTGAGTGAGGAGGCTATTGACATCCTGAGATCCATCTCATAGGGCAATCAACCATTTTGAATGCCATCCAGGGGCTGGCATCCCAGATGCAGCAATGCAATGCATTCCTGGAGGGCATTCACTGTAGATTGGCGGCCCCACAGAGATCGATTCAGGCTATGGCCTCCTCTCTGATGGCAGCCATTGTCCCTGTTTCTACCGTCCCCCTCCAGCTTCCACTTCCCTGTCCTATTCTCCTCAACCCCAACCCATCCCAAGCACATAGGCAGACGAGCATGCACACAGGACAACAAACAAGAGTGGCACAGGCAAACACAAGCACCAAACTTCATCCCACAGACACTCACACAAACACCATTCAGTTGCAGACACGACAATATCCACTGCCTCCACTGTCTCCCCCTCTTCTTTCTCCTCCACCTCCCACCCAGTTACGGCCACACTCACACCTGCATGCACCACATCAATATTCACTACCAGCATTATCACCACACCAAGCAGAACACACACCTCTCTGGCAGACACCTCCACAACATCCATGCACGTGCCCCCTGTGTCCTCTCCCACCGTGTCTGTCCCCGCTTCAAATGCAACACTCAGACACCCAACAGCCATCCACCTCACAACAGTATACAGCCCATGCACCCAAATCCAGCAGACATACACCTCCAACGACCACTCCCTCATTCTCCACTCCCATAACCCCACACCGCCTCCACCACCAGCAGCTGTCACGGGCCCCCCACTGCCAGCTGTGGATGTGCTGCCATCAGCGAGTGCAGGGGTTGCCCAGGAGCCTCCCCCAACCACCACCAGCATGCAGTCATCACTGAGTACAGGGGCTGCCCAGGAGCCTCCCCCAACCACCACCACCATGTAGTCATCACTAAGTGCAGGGGCTGCCCAGGAGCCTCCCCAAACCACTACCACCATGCAGCCATCACTGAGTGCAGGGGCTGCCCAGGAGCCTCCACCAACCACCACGAGCATACAGTCATCACAGAGTGCAGGGGCTGCAGCGGAGCCTCCCCCAACCACCACCAGCATGCATCCATCATTGAGTGCAGGGGCTGCCCAGGAGCCTCCCCCAACCATCACCAGCATGCAGCCATCACCGCCGGCAGACGCCATGTAGTCCACCCTCCAGGGGCTACTGTGCGGGCTGCCCCCTCCTGAAGCAGTGGGGTGTTCACCCACTTGAGATACCACTTGAGATGGCCTTGCACTCCCCAGGACAAAGAGCAATGGGCATGTTGTTCCCTCCAGAACCAGTGGGCTTGTTCCCACATCTGGCTGAGGTGCTCCCCCTCCCCCTGAGGTGCCTTCCTATTTGCAAACTGATGCTCCTACACTGCTCTATCTAGATGTGCCCAGGATTCGAGTTGGGCCTTGTGTGCATATCTGTTTCATGGCCAAATCAGATTATTATATTTGATGTTGAACTAATTACAATCACTTTCATCAATTCCTGTTGTCTTTGCATTATTCTGCCGAAATTATTTTTCTTGTGCAGATGGTTGTTGTAGAAGGCTGGCCTGGCTTATAATGTCAGGTCCAGTTATCCCTTATTAGTAGAATAGTAGTGTTCTAACAGCTTAGGCTGATAGAGGTAGCTATAGCAGAGCAGCTTAGGCTGAACTAGGAGACATGCAGAGCTCCTACTATACCATGTATATCACTTAGCACTATATCATAAGAAAACACAATACTCAGAGTTACTAAAAATAAAGGTACTTTATTTTAGTGACAATATGCCAAAAGTATCTCAGAGGATATACTCCCTTAGGAGGTAAGGAATATACATAAAATATACACACAAACCAAAATCAGGTAAGTAAAACACTTAGAAAAGTAGTGCAAACACTGTAGGACACAATAGAATGCAATAGGAGAAAATAGGCCTAAAGGCACCTCAAACCATATACTCCAAAAGTGGAATGCGAACCACGAATGGACCCCAGGCCTAGTGTAGTATGTAGAGGGTCACTGGGAGTGTAAGAAAACACTAAGGGTGTCCAAGATACCCCACCCCAAGACCCTGAAAAGTAGGAGTAAAGTTACCCTACTATCCCAGAAAGACAGTAAAGTTGAGATAGGTGATTCTGCAAAGACAACAATTGACTGCAAAGCACTAAAGAAGGATTCCTGGACCTGAGGACCTGCAAAGGAAGGGCACTATTTAAGGGTAGTATGGAAAAGAAACTCATTAACCGTGAACAAGACTCAAGTGGAGTTGAAACGTGTTGGTGGTTGCTATTTTTACAAATAAATCTGCCTAAAGGAATTTTGGAGTGCAGTAAATTACTTTTTTCGATATACAATATTCTTCGAGGGTGGTCTCCTTTGTTACAAGGACCGGAAACTAATAGAACCTTTAAGAAAATGACTTTGATCATTTGGAAGAGACGCCGCATTCCTGAAGAATTCACTGGCAAGTTGATTTAATGATAGGCAGCAATGCTCAGGCAACATAAATCAGACTCCATGACGCGTTTCAACATCTCGTCTTTTTCAAATGGTTTTCAGTCTCTCTCCATGCTGTTGTAGGTTGCCTGCTTTTTCAGGGCACAGAGGCATTCTGGGATTTATACCTTCGTGTCCCACACCTGGGAGCTGAAACATTCTGTGAGCATTTTGAAATATAAAACAGGTAGCACGAATCACGTTAGTGCAGTGACAAATAAATAATTATGTAGATTGTATTGTTAACCCTCACGATGCCAGTAGGAATGTTAATTATTTCAATAGTTAAACTCACCGCAATCAAACGTTCGTGCATATAGTTCAATGCCTGCAATGTTCCTCACAGGAATCCATTTTGTGTTTTACTTAGCCTCTGTGCACAATAACTGTTAACATTGAAATACTTAGGCCCTCATTCCAACATTGACGGGCGGCGGAGGCCGCCCGTCAATGTTGCGCGTCAGGAATACCGCTCCGCGGTCCAGAGACCGCGGAGGGTATTCCAAGTTTTCCCCTGGGCTGGCGGGCGGCCGCCGAAAGGCCGCCCGCCAGCCCAGGGGAAAACGACCTTCCCACCATGAAGCCGGCTCGTAATCGAGCCGGCGGAGTGGGAAGGTGCGACGGGTGCTACTGCACCCGTCGCGTATTTCACTGTCTGCTATGCAGAGAGTGAAATACATTTTGGGGCCCTCTTACGGGGGCCCCTGCAGTGCCCATGCCATTGGCATGGGCACTGCAGGGGCCCCCAGGGGCCCCGCAACTCCCCCTCCCGCCATCCGGTTCCCGGCGGGAGAACCGCCAGGAACTGGATGGCGGGAGGGGGAGTCGGAATCCCCAAGCCGGCGCAGCAAGCTGCGCCGGCTTGGAGGATTCCTTGGGGGCAGCGGGAAACCGGCGAAGACCGCCGGTTTCCCTTCTCTGACCACGGCTAAGCCGCCGCGGTCAGAATGCCCCGCGGGGCACCGCCGGCCTGTCGGCGGTGCCACCGCGTCCCGCGGCCCTGGCGGAAGTAATCCGCCAGGGTCGTAATGACCACCTTAATCTCTGGACCCTATATATACTTGAAAGGGTCGCATCGGTGCTGTGAAGCATATACTGAAGGGACATATTCTCACCACAATCCTTGATAAGACCATCCCTCCATATATATATATACACACACACATATATAATTACACTGCACCCTGCCCTTGGAGCACCTAGGATAGACCTTAGCAGTAGCTTATATGTAAAATAAGGTAGTTTAAGACTTTGGAAGTACTTTGACTCCAAAGTCAAATTTGGGCTTAATTTTATTTTTAAAGCAGCCAGCAAAGCAGGACTGCCTTTAACATGACACCAGAGCACTGCACCCACAGGTGCGGTAACTCCACTATTGGTCCGTAACCCAACATGCCCTACCATATACTAGGGACGTACAGGTAGGTTGTCAGAGCCAAATATATTCACACCTAATTAACATATACCTTTTAAACAGAGCACTGGCCATGGGCCTGGTTAGCAGAGCCCAGGGCACAGTCAGAGTGAGTAACCAACAGTATTAGTAAAAAATGGGGGCTATCAGGGACAAAAGAATGACTTTCTTTCAAGCTTGTCTAGGCTTGTGAGAAGAGAATCATTCTTGAGTGGGCCATATTATGATTTCACACCATATGTTCAGGTAACCAAGGATGGATAGGTTTGTTTTTTGAGTATGTTTCAAACTGTGTCTAGAAATGTATCTGGGAATGGTTCATTGCTAGGTGGTGGTCTGTAAAGAAGAAGACAGTTGGAGCAAATGTTTAGTGTAGGGCTGCATTTGACAAGAAGGACTGCACATCCTTGTGAGGAAATGTCATGATCCACAAATTCCAACACACATCCACTATGGCCCTAAAGCCAGCACAAATAACACACATTTTAACCAATATAATTTTCAAGTTTGCATGCAACAAAGACATCAACCACTCAGTCAGAAAAAAGCAACTCAATGGATCATCAACTATTCCAAAACTCAGAGGCAAACCCTCCTGTTCCACCACCACCTCTCACCCATATCCTAGATCTATTGACAGAACAGAGCCTGACTTACTCTTCACAACAGACTCATGTCTGAGGGAACATTTGACCCATATATTGACTGAGGCTGTTCAAAAAGGCTATGAAACTGGCTATGGAATTAAACTGGCAAAGGAGGAGGTGAATTACCTGTCATATTTAAGGAAGCAACAACTTTCACCAATGGTGATGATATTTCCTTGCAAGGCTATGAGGCCCTCTTTGCTTTCCCAGTTAAACCCAAAACTCCTGGAAAATTGTTTTAGAATGGTTCTTATTCAGTATTTGATTTGGATTAGAGGAATTTAGCTTAACTAGTGGTAAGAATTATCATCCCTACCAGTGCACATATGATCTGATAACTGGATTAGCTGCCAACCCAGTTTTTGTAGTGATAAGGGGTGACCCTGAATCAGACCATATTACGGAACACTATTCAAAACATGTAACTCTAACTTAGCATTAAATAAAATACATTGCTCCTATGTGTCTGGTATGTGTTTGGACATAACCATGAAGTTAGGTTTGTCATTGATCAAAATTGATACTCTGTTTATAGCTGAGGAGGAAGATGAAAAGCATAAATAATCTACCCAGAACAAATTAATCCTACGTTTTCTACCCCTGACTAAGTGAACTTCTTAAAGCACAAAATATTGTTTTTTTTTTTACAGTGTGTCCATTCTAGTAATGCCTGCAATTTTATAGTTTATGCCATTAACATTTAAGTTTACTATTTTAAATGTATGTATGTATTTAGGAAAGCGAGCCGATATCTATTATATCCATTATACAAAATGTGTTGAGTTGATAGTTACATAATAAAGCCTGCATTCCTTTTAGTTTATTTTGTTTCCTCTTCATTTATTGGGTTAAGATTGTGAACCACTGCCAACACGGATTGAGCTGCTTGGGTATTGGAAAACACATGGAACCAATTGGACCAAATCACTTTCACAGGTTGCAATAACTGTACCTTTACATTGTGATTTTTAAATTCTATCATCAATTGCTTAAATTTCCAACTTTCCCTTAATGATGCATTAGAGATTTGTGAATATATTGAGAAGTGAAATTAATTGGTCACTTGAATTGTGGTTCTTTTCTGATTTGCTTCAGTCAAAATGCATGGTCAGCCCCTGACTTATGACAAATACATGCTACTCAATTTCCCCACAGAATGGTAAGAACTTCTGATGCAGTGGGGTTGACAAGATGTTTTTTTATCAGGTTAGTCACAAAGCGTATCACATATTGACAATCCTTCTTTCCCTCAGAAACTCTGATTATGTGGAGATTCAATCTCTATGAACAATGTTCCTAAACATCTATCTTTTGTTTAATCCTGCAATCTTTTTTGAAGATGTCAAGGTCTCTGTTGAGATTGTGTCTGGCAGTCTTTTAAATCTGAAATCCTGCTTTCAAGGTCATATATACTACCTCCCAAGGATTCCACATGTTCATGCGCATTGCCAAGCTTGGTTTGAATAATCATCAATGTCTCAGCTTGCAGGGTTTCTATAACGTGTACCTCCTGGCTGCTTATGCTACCATATGGAACCAGCTATTAGATTTGTGTTCAAATAGCCCAATATAGCCCATTTTCCTTGGGATGCCCTATTATTCATTTCATGGGTTTTCAAATACTTCAACCTACTGCATCCATCATCCTCCAGGTTATGCAGGATACTTTATCAACTAGTTTGACCACGCCTTAGCATCAACGATTGGTAGTTATAGCAATTTTACGGATTTAGAATTTTTTTATTTTCATGTGGATAAAATTGAGGACACATCCGCTAAGCCCTTTCTGGAAATAATAGCAGCATTCAATCTTTTCTTGGCACTCTCTGATCCAAGTCACAGGCCTGGTCACATCATCAACTTAGTATTCTGCAACACTCAGAGGCCCAGATTTATACTTTTTAGCGTCGTATTTGTGTAATTTTTTGACGCAAAAGTGGCGCAAACTTACAAAATACAGTTGTATTTTGTAACTTTGCGCCGCATTTGCATCAAAAAGCAGTGCAAAAGTGTCGTTAAAAAAGTATAAATATGGGCCCTTATTTTTGGGAAGAATCCAAGAAAGTGATATGATATGACCATTTAATTTTACTATTTTCTTGGTCCTTTATCAGTCATAAATTAAATAAAACAGTCACTAAATGATCCAGTCTGTGCCTGGAAGGAAGTAGAGATTCCAGTCTTACTGAAAGTCCTAGCCTCAGCCAGACCCTGTTTAATGGGAGAGGATCTAAAAGATTACATCATGGTGGATAAGTAGCTAGCATCAGTAGCCGACAAAGTGGCTCCTGCTAAAGATGCCATCTAAAAAGAAACAGTCCCTTTCAGCTGCTTGTTTTTCCCCTGAGCTGGCCTCAGAAAGGACATTTTGTAAAAGACTAAAATAAGCATGGAGGCATCATTATAAGGTGGAAGACAAACCACTGTACAAACAAGCTTTGAAGTTGTATTATAACGTAAAACTCGCTAGATGCAATTTTTATTTTAAACTGATGAGTGGTGCACAAAATAGCCCTACAGATTTTTTTTTAATTGTTTAACACTTCTGTGACGCCATCATATTTGCCCCACAATGTGAAGCTAACATCAATTTATGTAGAAAGCTCAGTATATTTTTTAAGATAAAATCATAAAGATCCATCTAAACCTTCTGACATTTAATGCAGCCGATATAGCAGCATCAGCTGAGTGACCATCCACACCACAGTCGGCTAGCAAGTTTCCACATTTCCTACCTCCTTCAGAGGAAAAGCTGGGATAGTGCTTGTGACACTACAATGCTGGCTCCCCTTTAGATTTGTTTCCTCCCCAATGTTTAAATCACAGTCTTGACTCAGTCTGTCTAGTTTATCTAAAGTTGTTTAGGGACTCTTTACAGGCAGGGCTAGTGCCTAAATCCTAGAAAAGGGCTAATGTTGTCCGCCTTCTAAAAAACAACTGCTAATGCTGCATTGCTATTTGATTTTCAACCAATTTCCCTTGTACCAGCTATCTCACAAATTCATGAGAAATCAGTCAACACACAGCTCACTGCATTTTTAGAGACCTTTAATGTATTACACCCCTTGCAATCTTACTTCAGAGTCTGCCGTAGTACTGAAACTGCTTTGTTGGGAACTTCAGAATCAATAAATAATGTTGCATTGAATCTGTTGGGTCGTTCGTGGCATTTGATACTGCCTCTTGCCTCTTGCAAGATATTATTGCAATGCCTTTGATCTCGCTGAATGAATGGATCAGCCCTGTTGTGGCTTGGCTCCTTCCTCAATCTTGGAGAGCAGACAGTCTGGATGAAACCATACTACTCCAAAGTAAACACCTTAAATTGTGGAGTACCTGAGGGTTCAGCATTGAGCCCTACCCTATTCAATATTTATGCAACATCCTTGCTTTCTTAGTGGGTGCATTTGGCATTAAAATTAGTTTATATGCAGATGACACACAATAGCTGCACTCCTATAAAGGTGATTCTACTGAAGCCAAGAAGTGCTTTTTATTATTCATAAAGGCAGTGATAAGTTGGTTCAGAGACAATTATCTCCAATGTAATCCTGATAAAACAAAAATACTGCTGTTTGTCCCAGACCAACTATCTGGATAGTCAGGGGGCTGGCCAGCAGACTGCCTGCCTCCTCTACCCCTGACCACTGCAGTCAGGAACATAGCGATGTTTTTCAACAACTGTCTTGCTCTGAAAGCTCAGATCATAATCTGAGGTAAAATCATCTTTCTGGATTTCAAGAACTATTAAAACAAATCCTAAAATTTCTGCCATGGAACTCGCAGAAAATAGTGATTCAATCAGTGATTTTGTCCTGTTTGGACTACCCTAATACTCTATATTGAGGTCTACCCAAATATCTCACACACCAACACCAAGTCATGCAGGATACCACTGTCTTTCTTCTGTCCAAATTCACAAAATGAACTCTGTTCTTGCTTTCAAAAGCAGCTTTATTGGCTATCAGTTTGCAAAAGAATCACCTTTAAAACCCTATCAATTGCTTATCACGCTTTGCATGGCACTGGACCCAGATATTGAGACATTAGGATTCATGAATTTTGCCCCTCCAGAAATTTTATACTCTAAGAACACACACTTCCCAGTGGTTCAAGACAAGATAGTTCTTCCTTCTCATTCCAAGTAGCACTGATTTGCAACTAGATCCCTTTCCAGCTCATATAAGGTGGCCTTTAGGAAGCTATTAAAAACAAACCTATTTAGTAATTAACACTTCTCTTAGACTTGTGTGTGACCCTAGCACAGGGACACTCCTGAGTAGACGTTGCTCTGAAAATTCATTCATTCATATATGTGGGGCATTCAATATTAGATGTAAATCTGTCCTTCCTATTCTGCTGAATGATTATTGGTTACATCAATAGTTCCCCTAGAAGGGGAGCATGGGTTTGAATTCTTCAAGTTCATGTATTTGAGATGCATACCTTATTAGATGTACCATGACGCCAGAGGGCTAATTTTTATACCAAAAAAACCCCACAAAGATGGCTTTTGTCCAAAGTTGAACATTTAGGCCCTCATTACAACATTGGCGGTAAAAGCCGCATACCGCCGTGCAGAAGACCACCAACACACCGCCGCGGAATTCCGCCACAGCAATTATGACCCACAGTTCTGAATCCGCCAATATCTAGACACCCACACAAGTCCGCCACACCAAAGGTCAGTGATAAACTGGCGAAAACAAAACCTCCACCGTCACACCAACAGAAATGCGCCCACACTATCACGACCCACAAATCCACGCAGCGGTCTTTCAACCGCAGTATTCCATTGGCGGTACACACCCGCATTCAAAATACACACACATTAAGAAAACATAGCCACATTGGACAAATCGAAATGCACACACCTGATACACATACACACACCACTCCCACACACCCAATACAATATAAAACACCCACCCACATCACCCACAAACCCCTACGACAACAAATCACGAACGAAAGCCAGAGAGAGACAGCAACAGCAAGAACAACAGCATCCACAGGCACACACCACCATCACCAACAGAACTTCCACGCACCTCACACAACACCCCACTACATATCAGCACACTTATCACCCCACACTCCACCCCACACATCGCCTACACCACCCCATGGCACGGCAAAGACATCCCACGTTCTCGGAGGAGCTCAGGGTCATGGTGGAGGAAATCATCCGGGTAGAGCCACAGCTATTTAGATCATAGGTGCAGCACACCTCCATAGTGGACAGGGTCAACGCAGTGGGACAGCACCCAAGAAATCGGGAGGACATCAGGAAGAGGTGGAACGACCTACGGGAGAAGGTGTGTTTTGTGGTCTCAAGACACTACCTGGCGGTTCAGCGGACTAGCGGCGGACCCTAACCTCCTCCACAACTAACAACATGGGAGGAGCAGGTCTTGGCGATTCGGCATTCTGAGGGCCTCGCAGGAGTAGGTGGAGCAATGGACTCTGGTAAGACAAATCTTAACTATTACATCCCCCACCCTACCTGCATGCCAGCACATACCCCCACCCTCACCCTCACCCCCAGCACTCCAACTCCTCACATATGTCCCAACATCACAAACCACCCGTCCCAACACCAAGCCCTGCATGCAACAACAAAGCATGGACACCCATCACTAAAGCATGAACACTGCACATACCCATACACCCCCCTAAACCATCATCACACAAGGTCCCACACAGGAATGCAAGCACTGGGGTACACGGTCACCCACCCATTGCACACCATGCCACACACCTTTTATACCCCTGCAGGACCCCTACCCAACGTCACCGGACAGGAGGGTCCACACATGTCGACACCACCAACACAAGAGGCCCACAGTGATGACAGCACCTCTGTCCAACTTGATCTAGATGACCAGCCCAGCCCATCGGGGACCTCGGGACAGACGGTTCCCATCACACAGTCACAGGCCACTACAGAGCTTCCCCCTCTGGAAACACCAGCACAGCACCCACCCAGCGGGCCCATATCACCGTCCCCAGGACACGTCAATCAGCTGTGTGTCCACCACTACAGGGAACCCAGGCTAACCCACCACCCCAACAACAACAGGGACCTGGGGGCAGTGGCAGTGGGCACACAGTCCAGGGGACGGAGGCCCAGGAACACAGGGGAACTGGGAGGGCTGCTGTGCGACAGGGGGCGGACAGGCCAAGGGAACACACTCTCCACGAGGCCGTCTCGTCCATCATGGGAGCCTACCACCACTCCCAGGAGACAATGGCAACGGTACTGGCCAAGTTTCAGGAGACCCAGCGCCTGCAGGAGGAACAGTATATGGGCTTCAGGGAGGAACTCAGAACCATCAGCTCCACCCTGGGCACCATTGTAGGGGTGCTGAAGGAAGTACTCAACACCAGGAGGGACACTGTGGCACTTCAAGGGGCCCCTGACACTAGCATGGATGATGAACTGCCCACCACCTCTGCCGGCGCTAGTGGACAGGACGCCCCGCCACAGGACCACCACACCAGCACCCCACCCCCTGCAGAGGGAGAACCACCCCGCAAATGGTCCCTGAGATTCAGGGAAAAGACAGAGCACGATGACAAAACCCCCGCCAAGAAATGAGGCCACCCTGATTGTCATCATACTGTCCCACTTTGTCACCCTGTCCATACTGAAACTGCCCCAGCTCCACTTCCTATGCCCACATGGGCAATGCACCTGTGAGACTAATAAACTGGACTCTGCCATGGACATTCCTCTGCCCTCACCCCTCACCATTTTACTACCCCCTCCAATATTGAGCACTTAAATAAACACACTTAAAGCACAAAACAATCTGGAGTCTGTCTGTGATTTCAAAATAGTGTATTAGCAATTAAAGTGACAAAATGCTCTTTCAATTGTAATGTCAACATACCTATGTCACACAGTGGGACCCACATCTGTGAAATCGTAAGGGAAAGTGACAACTCAGTGACCATACACTGGGTGAAAACGACAGACAGTAGAGAGGCAGTAGTGTACAAGTACATGTAGTAGGGAGGTCTGTACTCTTACCTGTGTATCACTGGAAATATTGCTGGATCACTGAGTCCATGTTGTTCATGTCTTCTTCCTCTGCTTCCTCGTCTTCACTGTCCACAGGCTCCACAGCTGCCACAACACCGCCATCTGGACCATCCTCCTGCAGAAAAGGCACCTGTCGTCACAAAGCCAAGTTGTGAAGCATACAGCAGGCCACGATGATCTGGCACACCTTCTTTGGTGAGTAGAATAGGGATCCACCTGTCATATGGAGGCACCGGAACCTAGCCTTCAGGAGGCCGAAGGTCCGCTCGATCACCCTCCTAGTTCGCCCATGGGCCTCATTGTAGCGTTCCTCTGCCCTCGTCCTGGGATTCCTCTCTGGGGTCAGTAGCCATGACAGGTTGGGGTAACCAGAGTCACCTGCAAATGGCGAGGGACAACTGTTAGACATGCACTAACCTGTAGGGATATCCCCAGACCCTGACAACCATTCCCACTGTCTTGCTTCCAGGTGCTCACCTAATAGCCACACACAGTGCCTCTGGAGTTGACCCATAAGGGATGCTGCTATTCTGAAGGATGTAGGTGTCATGCACTGAGCCAGGGAACATGGCATTCACACGAGAGATGTACTGGTCTGCCAAACACACCATCTGTACATTCATTGAATGATAACTCTTCCGGTTTCTGTACACCTGTTCACTCCTGTGGGCGGGTACCAAAGCCACATGGGTCTCATCAATGGCACCTATGATGTTGGGGATATGTCCCAGGGCATAGAAATCATCTTTCACTGTAGGCAAATCCTCTACCTGAGGGAAAACGATGTAGCTCCACATGTGTTTCAGAAGGGCAGACAACACTCTGGACAACACATTTGAAAACATAGGCTGGGACATCCCTGATGCTATGGCCACTGTTGTTTGAAATGACCCACTTGCAAGGAAATGGAGCACTGACAGCACCTGTACTCGAGGGGGGATTCCTGTAGGATGGCGGATTGCTGACATCAGGTCTGGCTCCAACTGGGTACACAGTTCCTGGACTGTGGCACGGTCAAGCCTGTATGTGACAATCACATGTCTTTCCTCCATTGTCAACAGGTCCACCAACGGTCGGTACACCGTAGGATGCCGCCATCTCCTCACATGTCCCAGCGGACGGTGTCTATGAAGGACAACAGCGAGCACAGAGTCAAACAACTCAGAGGTACGTACACAAAGTTTACACAGAACACCATTCATACACAAAAAGTGGCCTGTATGTGTGTTGAGTCTAGGCCTAGGTATGTGTGACGCAGTTGAAAATGAAGCCATGTGGGCCCCTGAAATGGCGGCTGTCTGACCTCTAAAGTGGGACAATGGGATGTGAGGTAACTGTGCTGGCGTTGTACACCGTCGTGGTAGGCGGTCGAAGACCGCAGCGCAATGCTGCATTGGTCAACATTGGACCCTATGGGTCCCAGGAGCCAATGACGATGTACGCCGGCGGTGACGGTACTCACCGCCGTGGACGTGACCGCCATTTTCTATCTGTTCAATCACTTGATACCTCATCTTCGACAGGAGAGGACCTACACTGCAAGTGCTGCTGTGACCTCGGTCTGGAAGAGACAATGGCTCGGGTGTCTGGGGAAAGGGCCCCTGCCTTCACATCGGAGGAGTTGGAGAAACTTGTGGATGGGGTCCTCCCCCAGTACACGCTACTCTACGGTCCTCCAGACAAACAGGTAAGTACACAGGGAGCATGATGTATGGGCTATGCCTGTGTGGAGAGGGCTGGATGTAAGAAGGAAGGGGGGAGAGTGCGGCGTGCATGAAACGACAGTGAATGCATGTGCCACATGGCAGAGGTAGGGATGGGGGCCAATCACTTTGACGGTGCAGGTAATAACTTACTCTTCCCCCTGTACATTTCATGTAGGTCAGCGCCCACCAGAAAAAAGATATTTGGCGTGCCTTCGCCAAGGACATCCGGACCCTGGGGGTCTACCACAGACGGAGCACCCACTGCCGTAAAAGATGGGAGGACATTCGCCACTGGAGCAAGAAGACGTCGGAGGCTCAGCTGGGGATGGCCTCCCAACGTGGGAGGGGTGCCCGTCGCACCATGACCCCCCTGATGTTCAGGATCCTGGCGGTGGCCTACCCGGAGTTGGATGGGCGCTTGAGGGCATCACAGCAGCAGCAAGGGGGTGAGTACACTCTCATTCTGCTGACTTTGCGCGCAGTGGAGGGGTCTGGGTGGGGGAGGTGGGCTGTGGGTTTCTCTAGGCCGGGGCGAGTTCCGGAGGCAAGATCCCTCCGGAAGGCAGGCCATGTGGCACCCCACCACACCAAGTAAACCAAGTCATGCCCCTGTGTCATCTATGTGTGCAGATGTCGTCCATAGCCTTGTAGGCCATTTCCCAGGAATTCAACAGTTGAGCCCATGAGCGCGGTGTGGTGCAGGGGGCTTCTGTGTCTGTTGTGTCTGCCAACGGTAGCGGTAATGCATGCACTCAACATGTCTTTCTTCTGTCGTCCCCCCCTTTTTGTGGTCTCCCTGTTCTTGTGTGCATTAGCATCATCAGGCGGAGGAGCAGTGGCACCGGAGCACCAGAGGGCTGCATCCCACATGGCCATGGAGGGCCACACTACTGACTCGGACTTCACCAGTGGGACGGAGTGCGAGGGGAGCTCCACGGCAGGGACAGGAGCTGAGACCAGTGACACGGACTCGTCCTCTGATGGGAGCTCCCTTGTGGTGGCGGCAACCTCTGTGCCATCCCCATCTACAGGTACAGCCACCACCACCCCTTCCAGCACCGCCCTCCCAGCAGCCCCTCAGCCTTCGCCCCGTGCCCGCTCACCCGGGAGGGTGAGCATCACCTTCGCCCCAGGCACCTCAGGCCCTGCCCCAGTCACCCCTGCTGCCCTCAGTGAGGAGGCCATTGACCTCCTCAGGTCCCTCACTGTTGGGCAGTCTACCATTTTATATGGCATCCAGGGTGTAGAAAGGCAGTTGCAACAAACAAATGCATTCCTGGAGGGCATTCATTCTGGTCACGCGGCCCTTCAGCAAGCTTTTCAGACTCTGTCATCAGCACTGATGGCAGCCATTGTCCCTATGTCTAGCCTCCCCCTTCCAACTTCCTTCACCCGACCCAATCCCCTGTACCCCAGCCTATCCCAAGCACACCTACAGACCAGCATGCACACATGTCAACACACAAGGGAAGCTCAGGCAAACATAAGCACCACACATCCCACAGGCACTCACGCAAGCATCACACACATGCAGACACACCAACATCCACTGCCTCCACTGTGTTCCCCTCCTCCTCGTCTCCCTCCTCCCTCCCTGTCTCATCTACACTCACACCTGCATGCACTACCTCTACAGCCACTACGTCCCTCTCCAGCACACCCACCACCACACCCCGCTCACGTGTAGTCACCACCCCCACTATCATTCACACGTCCCCTGTGTCCTCTCCCAGTGTGTCTGTGACGCCACCTCCCAAGGTATACAAACGCAGGCACACACCCACCCAACAGCCATCCACCTCACGACAGCCTCCAGCACATACACCTTCACCCAAAGTCAGCAAACGAACACCTCCTACAACCACCACCTCTTCCTTCACTCCCAAACCCCCTCCAGCTACCCGTCCCAGTGTGTCAAAAAATGTTTTCCTGTCCAACCTTGACCTCTTTCCCACACCTCCCCCACCCCGTCCATCTCCTAGATCCTGAACTAGCACTTCAGACACAACATCTCTGGGACCAGTGGTGCCTGTAGTCACAGGAATCTGGAGTGCACTGGCCACCAGGGCAGCCAGTGTGGCACGGAGCCACAGCACGGACAGTCCCCCACCTGTGAAGCATCAGAAGTTGGCCAGTGCCCGGTGGGAGAGGGGGAAGACTCCAGCCACCAAAGCTGCTCCCAGGGGTCCCGGTGGGAGTGTGGAGTCAGCTGTGACACCTTCCAAGGTGGGGAAGGGCCACAAGAAACCCAGCAAGTCTGGGAAGAGCAGCACGGCGGAGAAGACTTCCATCATCCCCGCTGCCCAGGAGGCCACCTCCAGCACCAGCCCAGGTGCCCAGGACAGGAGCGCCAGCACCAGCCCACCCGCCCAGGACAGGACCGCTAGCACCAGCCCACCTGCTCAGGACAGGACCGCCAGCACCAGCACAGCTGCCCAGGACAGGACCGCCAGCACCAGCCAACCTGCCCAGGACAGGACCGCCAGCACCAGCCAACCTGCCCAGGACAGGACCGCCAGCACCAGCCCACCTGCCCAGGACAGGCCCGCCAGCACCAGCCCAGCTGCCCAGGACAGGACCGCCAGCACCAGCCCACCTGCCAAGGACAGGACCGCCAGCACCAGCCCACCTGCCGAGGAGGCCACCGCCAGCACAGTCCCAGCTGCCCAGGAGGCCACCGCCAGCAAAAGCCCCGCTGGGCCATGAAGGAGAGCCAGCACAAGCCCCGCTGGGCCATGAAGGACCACCAGCAAAAGCCCTGCTGGGCCATGAAGGACCGCCAGCAAAAGCCCCTCTGGGCCATGAAGGACCGCCAGCAAAAGCCCCGCTGGGCCATGAAGGACCGCCAGCAGCTGAGTCCCTGCAATGGAGACCGCCGCCTCAAGCACCGCTGCACAGGGCCCCGCAGCCTCAAGCACTGCTGCACAGGGCACCGCTGTCTCAAGCACCGCTGCACAGGGCACCGCCGTCTCAAGCACCGCTGCACAGGGCACCGCCATCTCAAGCACCGCTGAACAGGGCACTGCCGTCTCAAGCACCGCTGAACAGGGCACCGCTGTCTCAAGCACCGCTGGCCCATGAGCGGCAAGGGCACTGACGCAACTGAGTCTGTCAAGGGGTGAATGATGCACTCTGGGCAAAAATCCCCCTCCAGAACCAGTGGAGAAAGGCATCCACTACCTCTGTCCTTTGCAGGATGAAGCACTCTGGGCACAAAGCCCCCTCCAGAACCAGTGGAGAAAGGCATCCACTACCTCTGTCCTTAGCAGGATGAAGCACTCTCAGCACAAAGCCCCCTCTAGAAGCAGTGGAGAAAGGCATCCACTACCTCTGTCCTTAGCAGGATGAAGCACTCTGGGCACCATGCCCCCTCCAGAACCAGTGGAGACTGTCATCCAAATGAGAGACTGTGGCTTTGCACTCCCCAGGATTGAACAGTGGGCAAACCACCCACTGTAGAGACTTGAGAGACTGTGGCTTTGCACTCCCCAGGATAATGCAGTGGGCAAACCACCCACTGTAGAGACTTGAGAGACTGTGGCTTTGCACTCCCCAGGATTGAACAGTGGGCAAACCACCCACGGTAGAGACTTGAGAGACTGTGGCTTTGCACTCCCCAGGATTGAACAGTGGGCATGGGGCCCCCTCGTGGATTTGGCGTCGTGCACTCAACCGGCTGAGGTGCCCCCCATTTGCCTCCCCCTGAGGTGCCTGTTTAGTTGCTCTCTGATGCCCCTGCAGTGTTCTCTCCATCATGGTCGGGGATCTTGTGTGGGCCTCGCCCATACCGTGTGGTACCAGTGTTCCACGGACTTAATTGGAGCACTACCTGGACTACTATGCTTGATATATATTTTGTACATGGTGTATATATATATTTCTGCCTACTTGCTTTTAATATATTACAAAGGTTACACTGATTTTCTATTGTCTTTGCATTCTTCTGGGAGGTTCGGGGGGTGTAACCGTAATGTATTGATATGTATTAGTGTGTGTGTTGTAGTGGGTGGGGTAGGGGTGTTGTGTGTGTGTGTCCCTGTTTTTTCCCTCCCTCCTCCCCTGTGTCGTAGGTGCAGTATTCACCGTGGTCTTCGCCGCCAGCGTTCGTGCTCCTGGTAGAGGAGCAGGAAGACTATTGCAAGTAGAATTTGGAGTTCTGGATCCATGGTGTCCTCGTTCCTCATGGGGTGTGTAGATGTGAGCGTTTTTCCTTCGGTATTCCTGTTTCCGCCATGTTTTTATCTGCGGTGAATGCGCCCCGGAAAAGGTGGCGGATTGGTAGGTTGTGATACTGTGGGCGGTACATTGTCCTCCGCCTGTCTGTTGGTGGTGACCGCCAAGCTGTTTGTTTGTACCGCCGTGGCGGTCGGAGTGTTAAAGTGGCTGTCTTTGTTGGCGGTTTCCGCCATGGTCGTAATAGCAAATTTTTTCCGCCGGCCTGTTGGCGGTCTTACCGCCGCATTATAACCGTCCGCCAGGGTTGTAATGACCACCTTAGTTCTCTATTATTTTTACAAAATAACAAATTCAGGTTGTCAAAGTGGTGTAATTTCAAGAAATTGTACGAGTGATTATAATACCCAAGGCAAAGTCTTGGTCAAAGATCCTTCTAGAACTTTATATGTCTGTTGTAAAAAAGTCAATTTTTTAACAGATGTCTATTGAAAGATAATGAAAAGATGGTAATCTATTATAACCAGGTAAAGTGTACTATTTTCTTAGTTGTTAAACTGTTCCACATTTTCTCTGTGTTGTTGTGTTCTTTCAAGGCAGAGTGTCTGCGAGAAAGTGTATTTTTAGTTGAAAAGAATGTGAGTCTTCACCAAGGAATAATGTCACAATTCAGTACTGGGTCCAACAAGGTTTTAGGGCCCTATTACGAGTTTGACAGTCTGAGGACCGCCAAGCCAGTGATGGCGGTTGGGCCGCCGCTCTCCTGGCGGTCCAACTGCCAGATTAGAACCGTGATGGTCGGACGGCTGCCACCACCAGGATCATGGATCCAGCGAGGTGGCAGCAGCTGGGCTCATAACCAGCCATAGATGCGCTGAACTTAGAGCCACCTGGCTGATTACAAACCCACTTTCTACCAGCCTTTTCATGGTGTGAACCCCGCCATAAAAAGGCCTGTGGAAACCCAATGCCTGGGGCCACAGGATGGTCCCCGCACTGCCCAAGGCATGAGCAGTGCAGGGCCAACCCCCTCCCAGCACCATCAGAATGCACACTGCTTGCTTTGCAGACAGTACGCATTCCAAGGGTACTTGACAGCCCCCTTGTGACGTCATAGGCTCAGCTTCATGTGGAGCGGAGTCCAATGCTGCCGCACAGTTTCCACTGGGCTTACCAGCCAAAACCACGTTTTCCATCAGTCAGACCAGTGGAAAACTTATAATAGGTGTGGTGGGGTGAGCGCCAGCTCTGCAGTGGTCTCCTCACAGCAAGTCTGGCATTTGGGTTTTCCGACCACCATACTCCTAACCAGGCCCTCAATAATTTACACCTGAGCCTAACTCTTGATAGCTGTAGCACAAAGCAGACAGGCTCAACATAGGAGAAATGTGCAAAGCATGTATCAGTCCCAAAACAGGTAAAAAGTAGAAAACAAAACACTGTGAATATCCAACAGCAATTTATAAAAGTAGAGTGAGCCTTCATGAACACATAGGCACCAAAATGACATAAATCTGATATAGGGAACCAGAGATATGATGTTTAGAAGTTTAAGACCAGAATAGCACCTAAAAGCACAAAGTGTCATTCATGGTTATCTGGTCCAAGTCAAAAGTTAAGGTTGATCATGCTCTAGTGCTGGTCAGGGACAGGGACCAGGTTTATCCTTGTAAAAAGTTTACCATCTGACTTTTCTGGAGAAAAGTCCTCATCAATGGGTTGACTGCAGGTCAAGGTGCAGGTTGGGTCCAGCACCAGTGTGAAATTCTACCATCATCAACAGTGATGGCGGGAAGCTCAAAACCAGCAAAGTCCAGAGTCTAACTTCTATGAGGTTTCATCGGTAGTTGGATGCTGTTAAACGCCAACCGCTGTGAAGTCCCTCTGCATTTGGAATTGGAAGCTCTTCTGGACATCAGAATCTTTCAGCAAGCAAAACTGGTGATTTGAATCTGACAAGCGATTCAACATTGGTGGTTGTGGCTTTGGTGTCAGCCCCAGGCTCCACTGGTCCTCTAGAGGAAAAGTTCTAAAAAACTTTCAAAGTTCCCTGTCTGCAGGTTGTAATGTCAAAGGAGTAGATTCTAATGCCATCTGGACTCACTTTCCCAGAAGCCAACAGCAGGATCCTCAGCAAATACAATTGGAACTGGTCATCTGGGTTTAGGGAAAAGCAGACTTATTGCAACTTTTGTGTCTCTGTAGCTTAACAGGAGGTTAACCAACTTCCCCTTGGAGTTCACTTCTTTGTCCTTGGTACAAGTGGGAGCAGGCCTCTCTTCACAAGTTCAACAGCAGGTACAGTCCTCTTTCTCTCTTCCACAGGTCCAGATGAGTTCTGAAGAAGGTATCCAGGGGATTCATATTTATGCCTGCCACTAGCTTGTGGTGGGTGAAGACTCCTTTACCAATAGGTAGAATATTCCCATGGGCAACTCTCCCCACTTTGACTTCATTTGTGGGCGTTTGGCCCTAAACAATATCATTGTGCACTGTTCTGATAAATTCTGACATGGCAAAACATTTGTTTCCCTTGGGTGGAGCTCTGGGCTCACCCCTGAAGTATACCTAGGGAAAAGAAAAACTCCCCTTGCAAACCAGTTCTGAAACAGTTTTTGCCCTCACTGGGATTGGTGCTATCCCAAACACCTGGACAATTACAAATCCACACGTAGGTGTGAATTACATTTGTATGTGACAGAGGATGCCCCTTTGAAGCTTGTGCAGTTGGTGGGAACATCCCCAGGCCATCCTGTCAGGAGGAGGTCACACCTCCTCTGACCCAAGGCCCTCTTGTTTCCTTTCCTGGGTGACAATCACACCTACTTGCAGGGGGCAATAGGCTGTCAGGCACCCATTGGGAAACAACTCATAAAAGGCTATTAGAGGTTTTTGGTAGAAAAATTTGACTTTCTAAAGTTCAACTTTAGCATTAAGTTGGATTGTGTTTAACTAGGAAAAGGAGTGTTTGAAGTATTTTTTTAGCTAGTGCTAATCTGAATTTAGTTTTATTAAGTGTAACAAAGAAGCCCGTTGTTTTCTATGGCACAGCTAGCCTTGCTACTGTGAAAATAAACAAGTGCAATTCTTTTTTCCACTGTAGGGACAGGTAAAACATTGCATTGAATACATATGGCTAATCATATGCACCCTTCCTGAGGGATGGTAAGGCCTACTTCAAGTGTGATTCACTAAGTTTTGCAAAGCTGATTATGGCAGGTTCAATGGCAGTTTTAACCCTGCTCATCTAAGCTGCTGTGGCAGGTTTAGAGTCATGCTTTACATGGTCACTCTATTAGTGGCAAAATAAGTGCTACAGCTCAGTAGTGTCATTTAACTTATAGGCAATGGGTACATGGGATACTATACACTAGGGACTTATAAGTAAGCTAAATGTGCCAATCAGGGACTTTTAACCAATTGGACACAATTGGACACAGCACATGCACTGGAGCCTGATCAGCTGAGCCTCACTGTATAAACGTAAATAGAATCAGTCCAAAATATGGGGGTGATAATGCAAAAAAGAGGCCTTTTCTAAAAAAGTGTATAGTTACATCTTGGTACAAATACAGAATATATGCTGTAACTGGTATCTTCATACATGATCATTGAAGAAAACGCAAAATTAAAAAACAAATGTACCTACAAATGACTCCTTAGTATTTTACAACAGACTGGGATTGCATTGAAATATAACAAAGTGTTCCTGCATGTGGGCCTACAGCATGGGCTAATTCTAGCACACATAGAAAAGAGCTCTGCAATATATCAGAGAGTTCTGCTTTTAGAAAAGTGCAGATGTATGTTATGTATCCAAGGTTTAAAGGAAAGATATACCCCATGTAGCTTAGCTCAGCATTAGAGTGTATAGACAAATGCTGTGCAGCATGTTGGAGCACCTCATCATTGAGGGGACACAACTTGTTTATATGTTTCTGAGCCAGATACTTGTCTTAGGAGCTGACAGGAGGGTATCCTTACCTTTGCACATCTTCATTCATCTTTATTGACAGGCACCTTGCATTTAATTTGGAGCCAGGGTGCCTTCATTGGTGCTAGGCACTAATTTGTGCACCAGCGCATGGGGAGAGGACAGAAATGAACTGTATTTCTGCCCTTCCTGGTGACACAGGGCAGCACAACAATGCACTTGTTGCGCTGCCCTACAATACAGGGCCTTTTAAATATGGCTTTTAGTGTTTCATGCACTTAGGCATCATATTTACACATTATTCAATACAAATATTAATCTGTGTGCATTGCATTATCTAATTAACAGTAGGTGACTTCATCTACACTTAGGCCCTCATTACGAGCCTGGCGGTCTGTGACCGCCAGGCTCGCGGTTGGCGGGAGCACCGCCGACAGCCTGGCGGTGCCCCTTAGGGCATTCTGACCGCGGCGCTTTGGCCGCGGTCAGTGCATGAAAACCGGCGGTCTCCCGCCGGTTTTCCGCTGCCCGTCAGAATCCTCCAAGGCGGCGCAGCATGCTGCGCCGCCTTGGGGATTCTGACACCCCCTACCGCCATCCTGTTCCTGGCAGTTCGCCCGCCAGGAACAGGATGGCGGTAGGGGGTGTCGCGGGGCCCCTGGGGGCCCCTGCAGTGCCCATGCCAATGGCATGGGCACTGCAGGGGCCCCCGTAAGAGGGCCCGCTTGTATTTCACTGTCTGCATAGCAGACAGTGAAATACGCGACGGGTGCAGTAGCACCCGTCGCACCTTCCCACTCCGCCGGCTCGATTACGAGCCGGCTTCATGGTGGGAAGGTCGTTTTCCCCTGGGCTGGCGGGCGGCCTTTTGAAGGCCGCCCGCCAGCCCAGGGGAAAACTCAAAATACCCGCCGCGGTCTTGCGACCGCGGTACAGTATTTTGGCGGCTCCCGCCAGGCGCGCGGTCACCGCGTCCGGCGGGAGTCGTAATGACCCCCTTAGTGTGAGCCACATATATAACCATATTATAATCATTGTATTTTCTCATGCTAACTGTATTTTTTGGCTGCCATCTTTTTCTCTTATGGATAACATGATTAGTGTCTAGGCCTCAGTCACTCGAGATAGTTCTTTAATAAATGCATTGAAAGTTGAAAGGTTTTTTTTCTCCTCTGAAGGCGCCTTTGAGGAGTGCTTACTAGTAAGAACAACAGTCATTGTTTATTGTTGAGAAGTATGAGATTTAGCTTGCTTAATTAGATTTTGGCTGTGAATATGTGGCCGTTAGGGATGAAAACGACCCTCCTGTACCAGGAAGACCAAACTATTGCTGACTTGAAGGTCGCACAGATGTACATCTTTTGTACAGCGCTGGGAACCTAGAGAGTGTACCTGCTCCCAGAGAACGGAGCTTCCAGAACCTTCTACTGTGTATTAAGTGTGTGTTTCTTAGAGTTGTTTAGCAGTGTTGGCTTTGCCGAGTAAAAACCTTTCTCAACTCAGGTGATGCCTCCCTTTCCAAGATGTTGAGGTTCATGCTTGAATGTCTGTTTTTTTTTACTCACCAGACTTTAATTTCGTTCTTCGGATGCTGACACCTTCCTCTTTGAATTTCCCCTGCCCACCTTCACAACTTTATTTAGATTAAGGAAGTTCCTTAATGGAACCTATCATTTTATATTCTGTGATTTGTACCTCGTTATATTTTGCACCTTTGTGTTCAATATGAATATGTATTGTTTTAGATACATTGATATTATAAATTGAAGGTTGTTTGTATTGTGGCTACATTTTGCTTATAGATCTATATGGTTTAGACACCATCCTTTCTGTCATAATTGTGGAGTCAAATTGTTTTCACTATTATTGGAATACATTGTTGATGCTACCTTCTTTCATGCACTTTCAGTTGACAACCAGATGTCCATACAACCAGTGGAGTATTCTGTACAGCGATCACAAAAGGACATTTAGGTACAGGAGAATTTGCCCCATCATTAGCTACATAAGACGCACCATAGTTATATGGATTCCAGTCAACCAGGACATCTATAACAACATCCACCTATACTTTAAACAATTATTTCATATGGTTTTGCAGCTATTTCATATGCACTTGTAGCAAATAGGTGGCATGCATTAGGTCATCTTATTATTTTATTATGAGAATGTCTAAACTAGGTGTTCCTATCGTCAATTCATTTGAGTCATGATTATTTATTTCTTGTGGGTTCATATGCCAGATATTTCCCAGGTTCTTCTTTTCTTATATTTGTGCTTTTGTACCATATTTTAATTTCTGAAATTGCCATTGATTTTTTTCTAGTATGACCCACTTCAGATCTGACCCTTTGTGTTTTTGTACACACAATGTTACTCCAGAGAAGCTTGTATTTTTATGTCCTAACTGCTGATTTGTTTTCTCCAAACCAATCTCTAAATTCTCCTTATGTTTCTCCTGTATAGCCCATAATGCATTGGAAGAGATAAGATATATAACATTACTCGATGTGCAGTTACTCATATCTATAAGAGTGATATTACGTATATAATATGCTAGCATATGCAGACCTTTGCAGCAATGCATGCATGCCATGTGTCACACCTGTGGTTACCTTTGATTAAAATCTCTCTGCTTTATTTGGATCTCGGTATCCATTCTTTATTTTCAGTTAGTTGAGTCTGGACCAACCTACCTTTGAAATTTGCATTCCTGTGGAAAACAAAGTGTGGCTTGATCAACATGACATCATCATCATCATTGGAGTTTAGTATGTGCAATTTGAGCTAATGTTCAAGTTTGAGTGTTGTGTGACACATACCGGTTTCTCCTGTCTGTGTTTCTGCTTAGCCATTGCTGTTCCATTGGCATACTCTTCTCCAACATTTTCATTTGAATTCATCAGCGTTCCTCCCAAAATCCACATAGAGAGGGACAGATGTGCCCTAGCCCCAAAAATTGGCCAAATGGGACACATACATTCTGGCTGGTAAGGTGGAAACTCAAACAATGCAAGACCGAATTCCTGACCATGAGCTCTCTATAAAGGGCATCTAAGTGGATTCATGATTGTCATAGGTCCATATTTCCAAGATTTCCATGCTCTCTCTACTGTTTTGTGCGGATGAATTTCAGATTGACATTACACAAATGTATCCACTGCCAGAATGCCTCTAACTGTTACTCCGAGTGGCACCAGATAAAGAAAATATAATTAATATATCAAGACCATCATCTAGGTTTTTCTGAAAAGAGGGGATCTTATTATAAGCATAGTTTTCTTCAAATACCTGAACCATGCATCACGCATTCCAAGATGTGGATATCTCCCTCTCTCAAGACCCATAAAGATCAGTGCATTCTCCACATTCATGCCCCCAACATGGATTGTCTTTTAAACCAATGCAGTCTATTAATATTGATTTTTTTTGCCATTTTTAAAACCCTTAACCTAAGACCAGTTCTTAGTGGGAATTGATGAAGCTGTTAAATAGTATGGTACTCAAGCCACAGAAAAAGTTGTGTGTAATTCCTAAAATTTATCAGGGCAAATACCTATTATGTCATCCCAAAGTATGGCATAGGTGGAATTAATTTTACAAAAAAAGGGGCAACAGCCCTCACCCACCCAGTTGGGTGGCATACTTCATCACTGGGCAGATCTTCGTTAAGGCAGGGCTGCAATGCCTAACAGCACCCAGGAGGAGGCTCTTGGCTGAGGTCTTTCTTTAAAAAAGTGCTGTAGATATAAATGTGTGTATACTGGAAGGAAATTGTGAGAGTTAAAAATGACTCAGTGACACTGAAGACTTATTTATTCTGATGGTGGATCTTGTCATTGGTAAACACTTGAAAAACAATGAAGGAAAATAACGTTCCTTCGTGTTTTCGGTTTACACCGAGTCAACAAGTTTCTTGCCATAATGTTATAAGGATCTCTAGCAATTCTTCAGGACCAAACTGAAAATATCCTAATTTACGTGAATGTGGGACCAGTGCCACAACAAAGAAAATGTTTCCAAATCTAAAAATCCACCAAACATGTGTGGTTAGTCTGATACCTACATTCAGGAATTAGGCAATCACCCTGAAAAATAAATAATAACAATTGGTGTGGAAAAACCTAATTAGGGAAAATTCCTCACAGAAGATCACCAAGCACAGCACTATAAGACAGACACAACACATAAAAAAACAACTATCATGGTTCATCTGTTATGACATATTGACTAAATGCAACAAGTAATCGAAACCACCCAAAATGAATAAACTTGAATGTAATTCTACATTCAACTCAAATCACTCAAATCAAGGAACAAAGTATCTGGTGAGAGGTAGCAAATCCACAGCAGTGTCTTACCTCAATATTATCAAAATCATACCCTTTAGGTATTACAGAAATAAACCGTGTGTTGAGTGATAACTGTTAAATGACAAAAAAGGAAAAGCGGAACTGAAACAATATTTCAAGCCCTCCAATATGCGAGGCCAGGGCAAAATGCCATCAAATCTACTTACAGTGATCAGTGCAGTACAGTGCCAGTAACTTACCCCATCCGTAAACCTGAAGATGACTTAGAGGAGGTAGGCTCTGCAACTGACCTCTATGTCGTTTTATCAGGATCGGGGCAGGCAGAGTCCTGTACTATAAAGGTGAGAGACCTACACTCACCTACAAATTATGTGCAATTGGCAATAGTAAGTACCATACTGAATCGGCTCCCTGGAGGTGGTAAAAGAGTCTGAGAACAAGCTCAATAACTCTAGATATTCAAATGTGAAAATCATGTGGGATACAGCAGCATGGAGGTCCAATCATGAAAACCGAAGTGAGGAGCCAGGAAAATTGGGTAGAAGAACGCTCGATAATACAATTTAAAAAACCTGCAATAGAAATTGTGGGAGGACCACACTCATTGTCTAAACTCTGTGCCTTTGGCAATGGTAAGCACCATGTTGGTCGGATCCCTGGGAGTGGGTACTCAGGACACCAAAAATTTATCTTGCTGTCACGTGTGTACTTCATGATTGTTAGAAAAAGATTATTTAAACATCTTGGTCTAGATATGCCATAGCCTTGCATTGCATTTGCGTCACACAAGGCGATCCAAGACAACATAAGAATTTAGTCCAAGTTTACAATGCAAGCGGGAGCTTAAATCATGTTTTTGAGATTTGCGGTGTAAGTGCACCACTGTTTTGGGCTGCGAACACAGCGATACATGTATGGAGGATGGGTGTTCCCACACAATTTCTAAGACAAAGGGTAACACAGTATGATTTATTGAGACATTATTGAGGGATGCTGATTCATGCATTGTAACACAATGATGGAAAAGCATCAGAATGTTACATATGGCCAATGCAGGTGCACGCAATGATGCAACACCATCGGTATAAATATATCTCTTACCTAATAAAAATAAACTCTGGCAAGGTCTTTTAAGCCATGGAGGCAGTTATTTTGCACCTGGGTATTGGTGTGGGACAACAACAGAGAAAGAAGAAGGAGCACAAATTCAGACAAAGAATCACCTACATAGATTTCAGGGAGGAGGAAGTGATTCAGTATACTGTCTCAAGAAAGAGAGTTCCTGGATGTGTTAGAGAAGATTTCATCAAGTCTTCAACCAGCAACAGTACAGTCCAATGCAATGCCACTGCATAGAAAACTGATGGCAGTACTACAAATGTTGGGTTCAGAATCTTTCAGAAATCATCCGCCGTGTAGTCAGGAATACCCCTCTTGTTCTTGGAGCAATGATTACACACACGTACAATTGATGCCACCTGCAGCTACTGCGCACATTTACCAGAATCACAAGCACAACTATTCAATCAATGTTAAGTCAATATTTGACCATTCACTGATGTGGTAGTCAAATACCTAGGAAGTGCCCGTAATGCCTACATTTTCAGATACCATACTATAAATGAGAGCTTCCAGAATGGAGCATACGAAAATAGGCCACTGATTAGTAAGCTGAATTGTTCAGCTATTAATTTATTTGTATGTGAATATGAAATGCAATTACCAATATTCATAAATAGGATGAATAAAGTGTTCCATTTCTCCACAGTCTAAATAATAAAACAAAACAGATAACCAATTTTATGCCAGTGGCAGTCAATATATACTATTCTCTGAAACAACACAGGGCAGCAAGCAAAGTTGATGCATGGTGTTGTGTGAAAGGGAGAGTGCAGAAATGTTCCACATGTACAAAGATATGAAGCATTTCGACACTTTCCTTGCACTGAGGCACTGTTTGCAGCCTAGCACCTATGTAGGCACCCTTACACCACAGTCACCACAGTGCTAGGGTGTTCGCAATATGGAACAGATTGTTTTTGTGCAGGAAGAGATAGCTTCATGTACAAAAACAATCATTCCTAATTCTACATATGCTGCACACATTGACAGAAGAAATAAAGAAGTAAAATACAAATGTATGAATTTGTTATGGCTGAGTCTGGGAGGCACACTATTGTGATGCATTTCCAGGTTTACTATATGCAGTTAAACACCAATGCACCAACAATCCATGGGTTTCTGCATGGAATGGTCATGATCCACCCATGGAATGCCTCCCAGTCTAAAATGTTATGTAATGTAGCTCAAGTAGCTGCCTTGTTTTACCTTTATGTACAAAGTCATACAAGGCCACACAAAAACATGCCTTGTGTCCCATTGAAATATCACTGAAGCCTTTGTTGTCCTTGCACCCCCTTGCCTGATGCAAGGACTCTGCAAAGGCCTAAAACATTGGGTATAGTGCATGGTTACTATCCAAAATGTAATACTGAGCAACATTCCACAATGGAATGCAGTAATCATTTGTGGTTAGTGTGTGCTTTCTGACAAAGAGCTATGAAACATCTAGATATGTTGATTGTACGGTGCAAAACAACATTCCATACAATCATATGTGGCTAACTTCAATTAAAATACATGTCGAATGTGACTCACCATGTCCACTAGCAAGCTAGGGGGGAACAAGATGTAGACAATGAGGAAATTGTACACTCAGTGGAAGGATGCACAAGGAGAAATAAGTTGCTTGCTATTTTTTTCTCATAATTAGTTTTTTTCTCACTTGTATATATTTATTTATATCTTCTTCTGTGGCCTGTAACTACATATGTATGGTCCACCAAAAGATATAGAACAGTACTGTTGTTGTATTTTGTTAAGTCAATAAATGAAATCTGCAAACGTTGGTGAACAACCTGAGGGACCCAGAGTTTGTGGGTTCCCCTGGAGGAGGCCAAGAAATTAGGCAAAAAACAGTTAAAATGTTGTTTCAACAAAAATAGGACACAAGGGCTGCAGAATAAGGCTTGTGCTTATTTCCTTGAAAATGGCATCAACAAAGGGTTTGCAGGGCTAAAATCACGATTTTCCCATATTTTAGGAGCAGGCACAATTTTGGCATTTTACTTGGACATACCCCATTTTTACTATTTTTTGTGTTTTTAGCCTCCTTCCAGTTAGTGACAGAAATAGGTGTTAAAACAATGCCGGATCCCGGACAACTAAACATTTCTGTAAATTAGACAAATTTATGAATTCAGAAAATGGTCATTTCGGTAGACCTTTCAAGGTTTTCTTACAATAAGCAACAGCCAAAATTAAAAAAAATATAGAAATTGAAAAAAAGAGCCATTTCTCTCCACGTTTTCTTCTATAACCTTTTCCAGCTATGGCAGATTTCTTAAAGCAATATACTGTTACATCTACTGCACTCTTCTGGTTGCGGGGATATATAGGGTTTTTAGGTTCACCAAGAACTCTAGGTGCCTAAAGCCAATGAAGGGGCTGCACCTTGCAATGGGTTTTCATTGTATACCAGGTATACAGCAATTCATTTGGTGAAATATAAAAAGTGAAAAATAGGTATCAAGGAAACCTTTGTATTTCCAAAATGGGCACAAGATAAGGTGTTGAGAAGCAGTCGCTATTTGCACATCTCTGAATTCAGGGGTCCCCATACTAGCATGTGCATTACAGGGCATTTCTCAAATAGATGTCTTTTTTACACATTGTCTTACATTTTGAAGGAAAAAATAAAGAGAAAGACAAAGGGCATTAACACTTGTTCTACTATTCTGTGTTCCTCTGAATCTCTCGATAAAAGTAATACCTCACTTGTGTGCTTAGCCCTAATGCCCGTGACAAGAAACACAACATGGACACATCTGACGGGTTTTTTGCCAAGTGCCTAGCTGTGGATTTTGGCCTCTAGCTCAGCCGGCACGTAGGGAAACATACCAAACCTGTGCATTTTTTAATACTAGACACCTAGGGGAATCCACAATGTTGTGACATGTGGGGTCTCACCAGGTTCTGTTACCCAGAATCATTTGCAACCCTCAAATGTTGGACAAAAAAACAAATTTTCCTCACATTTAGGTGAAAGAAAGTTCTGGAATCTGAGAGGAGAAACTAATTTCCTTCCACCCATTATTCCCCTAAGTCTCCCAATATAAATGGCATATCACTTTTGTGGATAGGCCTAGTGCCGGTGACAGGAAATGCCCCAAAACACAACATGGACACATCACATTTTCCCATAGAAAACAGAGCTGTTTTTTGCAAAGTGCCTAACTGTGGATTTTGGCTTCTAGCTCAGCTGGCACCTAGGGAAACCTACCAAACCTGTGCATTTTTTAAAAACTAGACACCTAGAGGAATGCAAGATGGTGGTGTGACTTGTTAGGCTCTCACCAGGTTCTGTTACCAAGAATCATTTGCAGAGCTCAAAAGTTGGACAAAAAAAACACTTCTTCGTCAAATTTCAATGGCAGAATGTTCTGGAATTTGAGAGAAGGCACAACTTTCCTTCCATCCAGTGTTCCCCCAAGCCTTCCAATAAAAATAGTATGTCACTTCTGTGGGTAGGTGTAGTGCCTGTGACAGGAAATGCCCCAAAACACAACATCGGCACATCACATTTTCCTTAGAAAACAGAGCAGTTTTTTGCAAAGTGCCTAGCTGTGGATATTGGCCGCTAACTCAGCCGACACCTAGGGAAACATACCAAACCTGTGCATTTTTTTAAAACTAGACACCTAGAGGAATGCAAGATGGTGTGACTTGTTAGGCTCTCATCAGGTTCTGTTACCCAGAATCCTTCGCAAACCTCAAAATTTGGCCAAGAAAACACCTTTTACTCACATTTCGGTGACAAAAAGTTCTGGAATCTGAGAGGAGCCACAAATTTCCTTATACCCAGCATTTCACCAAGTCTCCCAATAACAATGTTACCTCACTTTTGTGGGAAGGTCTAGTGCCCGTGACAGGAATTGCCCCAAAACATGAGGGCACATCACATTTTCCTATAGAAAACAAAGCTGCTTTTTGCAAAGGGATTAACCTTGGATTTTGGCCTCTAGCTCAGCCGGCACCTAGGGAAACCTACCAAACCTGTGCCTTTTTGAAAACTAGACATCTAGGGGAATCCAATATTGGGTGAGTTGTGGGGCTATCGCCAGGTTCTGTTACAGAGAATCTGTTGCAAACCTCAATATTTGGCCAAAAAAACACTTTACCCACACATTTCGGTGACATAAAGCTCTGGAATCTGAGAGGAGCCACAAATTTCCTTCCACCCAGTGTTTCCCTACGTCTCTCAATAAAAATGGTACCTCACTTGTGTGGATAGGCCTAGTGCTCGGGACAGGAAATGCCCCAAAACACAACATGGGCACATCACATTTTCACAAATTAAACAGAGCTGTTTTTTGCGAAGTGCCTATCTGTGGATTTTGGCCTCTAGCTCACCGGCACCTAGGGAAACCTACCAAACCTGTGCAATTTTTAATACTAGACACCTAGGGGAATCCAAGATGTTGTGACATGTGGGGTCTCACCAGGTTCTGTTACCCAGAATCATTTGCAAGCCTCAAATGTTGGACAAAAAAACACATTTTCCTCACATTTAGGTGAAAGAAAGTTCTGGAATCTGAGAGGAGAAACACATTTCCTTCCACCCATTATTCCCCTAAGTCTCCCAATATAAATGGCATATCACTTTTGTGGATAGGCCTAGTGCCGGTGACAGGAAATGCCCCAAAACACAACGTGGACACATCACATTTTCCCATAGAAAACAGAGCTGTTTTTTGCAAAGTGCCTATCTGTGGATTTTGGCTTCTAGCTCATGCTGGCACCTAGGGAAACCTACCAAACATGTTCATCTTTTAAAAACTAGACACCTAGAGGAATGCAAGATGGTCTGACTTGTTAGGCTCTCACCAGGTTCTGTTACCAAGAATCATTTGCAGAGCTCAAAAGTTGGACAAAAAAATCACTTCTTCGTCAAATTTCAATGGCAGAATGTTCTCGAATTTGAGAGACGGCACAACCTTCCTTCCATCCAGTGTTCCCCCAAGCCTTCCAATAAAAATAGTATGTCACTTCTGTGGGTAGGTCTAGTGCCTGTGACAGGAAATGCCCCAAAACACAACATCGGCACATCACATTTTCCTTAGAAAATAGAGCAGTTTTTTGCAAAGTGCCTAGCTGTGGATATTGGCCGCTAACTCAGCCGACACCTAGGGAAACATACCAAACCTGTGCATTTTTTAAAAACTAGACACCTAGAGGAATGCAAGATGGTGTGACTTGTTAGGCTCTCATCAGGTTCTGTTACCCAGAATCCTTCGCAAACCTCAAAATTTGGCCAAGAAAACACCTTTTACTCACATTTCGGTGACAGAAAGTTCTGGAATCTGAGAGGAGCCACAAATTTCCTTCCACCCAGCATTTCACCAAGTCTCCCAATAACAATGTTACCTCACTTGTGTGGGAAGGTCTAGTGCCCGTGACAGGAATTGCCCCAAAACATGAGGGCACATCACATTTTCCTATAGAAAACAAAGCTGTTTTTTGCAATGGGATTAACCTTGGATTTTGGCCTCTAGCTCAGCCGGCACCTAGGGAAACCTACCAAACCTGTGCCTTTTTGAAAACTAGACATCTAGGGGAATCCAAGATCGGGTGACTTGTGCGGCTATCACCAGGTTCTGTTACAGAGAATCTGTTGCAAACCTCAATATTTGGCCAAAAAAACACTTTTCCCACACATTTCGGTGACATAAAGCTCTGGAATCTGAGAGGAGCCACAAATTTCCTTCCACCCAGCGTTTCCCTACGTCTCTCAATAAAAATGGTACCTCACTTGTGTGGATAGGACAAGTGCTCGGGACAGGAAATGCCCCAAAACACAACATGGACACATCACATTTTCACAAATTAAACAGAGCTGTTTTTTGCGAAGTGCCTATCTGTGGATTTTGGCCTCTAGCTCACCGGCACCTAGGGAAACCTACCAAACCTGTGCAATTTTTAATACTAGACACCTAGGGGAATCCAAGATGTTGTGACATGTGGGGTCTCACCAGGTTCTGTTACCCAGAATCATTTGCAACCCTCAAATGTTGGACAAAAAAACACATTTTCCTCACATTTAGGTGAAAGAAAGTTCTGGAATCTGAGAGGAGAAACAAATTTCCTTCCACCCATTATTCCCCTAAATCTCCCAATATAAATGGCATATCACTTTTGTGGATAGGCCTAGTGCCGGTGACAGGAAATGCCCCAAAACACAACGTGGACACATCACATTTTCCCATAGAAAACAGAGCTGTTTTTTGCAAAGTGCCTATCTGTGGATTTTGGCTTCTAGCTCATGCTGGCACCTAGGGAAACCTACCAAACATGTTCATTTTTTAAAAACTAGACACCTAGAGGAATGCAAGATGGTCTGACTTGTTAGGCTCTCACCAGGTTCTGTTACCAAGAATCATTTGCAGAGCTCAAAAGTTGGACAAAAAAATCACTTCTTCGTCAAATTTCAATAGCAGAATGTTCTGTAATTTGAGAGACGGCACAACCTTCCTTCCATCCAGTGTTCCCCCAAGCCTTCCAATAAAAATAGTATGTCACTTCTGTGGGTAGGTCTAGTGCCTGTGACAGGAAATGCCCCAAAACACAACATCGGCACATCACATTTTCCTTAGAAAACAGAGCAGTTTTTTGCAAAGTGCCTAGCTGTGGATATTGGCCGCTAACTCAGCCGACACCTAGGGAAACCTACCAAACCTGTGCATTTTTTAAAAACTAGACACCTAGAGGAATGCAAGATGGTGTGACTTGTTAGGCTCTCACCGGGTTCTGTTACCCAGAATCCTTTGCAAACCTCAAAATTTGGCCAAGAAAACACCTTTTACTCACATTTCGGTGACAGAAAGTTCTGGAATCTGAGAGGAGCCACAAATTTCCTTCCACCCAGCATTTCACCAAGTCTCCCAATAACAATGTTACCGCACTTGTGTGGGAAGGCCTAGTGCCCGTGGCAGGAAATGCCCCAAAACATGAGGGCACATCACATTTTCCTATAGAAAACAAAGCTGTTTTTTGCAAAGGGATTAACCTTGGATTTTGGCCTCTAGCTCAGCCAGCACCTAGGGAAACCTACCAAACCTGTGCCTTTTTGAAAACTAGACATCTAGGGGAATCCAAGATCGGGTGACTTGTGGGGCTATCACCAGGTTCTGTTACAAAGAATCTGTTGCAAACCTCAATATTTGGCCAAAAAAACACTTTTTCCACACATTTCGGTGACATAAAGCTCTGGAATCTGAGAGGAGCCACAAATTTCCTTCCACCCAGCATTTCCCTACGTCTCTCAATAAAAATGGTACCTCACTTGTGTGGATAGGCCTAGTGCTCGGGACAGGAAATGCCCCAAAACACAACATGGACACATCACATTTTCACAAATTAAAAAGATCTGTTTTTTGCGAAGTGCCTATCTGTGGATTTTGGCCTCTAGCTCAGCCGGCACCTAGGGAAACCTACCAAACCTGTGCATTTTTGTAATACTAGACACCTTGGGGAATCCAAGATGTTGTGACATGTGGGGTCTCACCAGGTTCTGTTACCCAGAATCATTTGCAACCCTCAAATGTTGGACAAAAAAACACATTTTCCTCACCTTTAGGTGAAAGAAAGTTCTGGAATCTGAGAGGAGAAGCAAATTTCCTTTCACCCATTATTCCCCTAAGTTTCCCAATATAAATGGCATATCACTTTTGTGGATAGGCCTAGTGCCGGTGACAGGAAATGCCCCAAAACACAACGTGGACACATCACATTTTCCCATAGAAAACAGAGCTGTTTTTTGCAAAATGCCTATCTGTGGATTTTGGCTTCTAGCTCAGCTGGCACCTAGGGAAACCTACCAAACCTGTGCATTTTTTAAAACATAGACACCTAGAGGAATGCAAGATGGTGTGACTTGTTAGGCTCTCACCAGGTTCTGTTACCAAGAATCATTTGCAGAGCTCAAAAGTTGGACAAAAAAAATCACTTCTTCGTCAAATTTCAATGGCAGAATGTTCTGGAATTTGAGAGAAGGCAAAACTTTCCTGCCATCCAGTGTTCCCCCAAGCCTTCCAATAAAAATAGTATGTCACTTCTGTGGGTAGGTCTAGTGCCTGTGTCAGGAAATGCCCCAAAACACAACATCGGCACATCACATTTTCCTTAGAAAACAGAGCAGTTTTTTGCAAAGTGCCTAGCTGTGGATATTGGCCGCTAACTCAGCCGACACCTAGGGAAACCTACCAAACCTGTGCATTTTTTTAAAACTAGACACCTAGAGGAATGCAAGATGGTGTGACTTGTTAGGCTCTCACCGGGTTCTGTTACCCAGAATCCTTTGCAAACCTCAAAATTTGGCCAAGAAAACACCTTTTACTCGCATTTCGGTGACAGAAAGTTCTGGAATCTGAGAGGAGCCACAAATTTCCTTCCACCCAGCATTTCACCAAGTCTCCCAATTACAATGTTACCGCACTTGTGTGGGAAGGCCTAGTGCCCGTGACAGGAAATGCCCCAAAACATGAGGGCACATCACATTTTCCTATAGAAAACAAAGCTGTTTTTTGCAAAGGGATTAACATTGGATTTTGGCCTCTAGCTCAGCCAGCACCTAGGGAAACCTACCAAACCTGTGCCTTTTTGAAAACTAGACATCTAGGGGAATCCAAGATCGGGTGACTTGTGGGGCTATCACCAGGTTCTGTTACAAAGAATCTGTTGCAAACCTCAATATTTGGCCAAAAAAACACTTTTTCCACACATTTCGGTGACATAAAGCTCTGGAATCTGAGAGGAGCCACAAATTTCCTTCCACCCAGCATTTCCCTACGTCTCTCAATAAAAATGGTACCTCACTTGTGTGGATAGGCCTAGTGCTCGGGACAGGAAATGCCCCAAAACACAACATGGACACATCACATTTTCACAAATTAAAAAGATCTGTTTTTTGCGAAGTGCCTATCTGTGGATTTTGGCCTCTAGCTCAGCCGGCACCTAGGGAAACCTACCAAACCTGTGCATTTTTGTAATACTAGACACCTTGGGGAATCCAAGATGTTGTGACATGTGGGGTCTCACCAGGTTCTGTTACCCAGAATCATTTGCAACCCTCAAATGTTGGACAAAAAAACACATTTTCCTCACCTTTAGGTGAAAGAAAGTTCTGGAATCTGAGAGGAGAAGCAAATTTCCTTTCACCCATTATTCCCCTAAGTTTCCCAATATAAATGGCATATCACTTTTGTGGATAGGCCTAGTGCCGGTGACAGGAAATGCCCCAAAACACAACGTGGACACATCACATTTTCCCATAGAAAACAGAGCTGTTTTTTGCAAAATGCCTATCTGTGGATTTTGGCTTCAAGCTCATGCTGGCACCTAGGGAAACCTACCAAACATGTTCATTTTTTTAAAACTAGACACCTAGAGGAATGCAAGATGGTCTGACTTGTTAGGCTCTCACCAGGTTCTGTTACCAAGAATCATTTGCAGAGCTCAAAAGTTGGACAAAAAAATCACTTCTTCGTCAAATTTCAATAGCAGAATGTTCTGGAATTTGAGAGACGGCACAACCTTCCTTCCATCCAGTGTTCCCCCAAGCCTTCCAATAAAAATAGTATGTCACTTCTGTGGGTAGGTCTAGTGCCTGTGACAGGAAATGCCCCAAAACACAACATCGGCACATCACATTTTCCTTAGAAAACAGAGCAGTTTTTTGCAAAGTGCCTAGCTGTGGATATTGGCCGCTAACTCAGCCGACACCTAGGGAAACCTACCAAACCTGTGCATTTTTTAAAAACTAGACACCTAGAGGAATGCAAGATGGTGTGACTTGTTAGGCTCTCACCGGGTTCTGTTACCCAGAATCCTTTGCAAACCTCAAAATTTGGCCAAGAAAACACCTTTTACTCACATTTCGGTGACAGAAAGTTCTGGAATCTGAGAGGAGCCACAAATTTCCTTCCACCCAGCATTTCACCAAGTCTCCCAATAACAATGTTACCGCACTTGTGTGGGAAGGCCTAGTGCCCGTGACAGGAAATGCCCCAAAACATGAGGGCACATCACATTTTCCTATAGAAAACAAAGCTGTTTTTTGCAAAGGGATTAACCTTGGATTTTGGCCTCTAGCTCAGCCAGCACCTAGGGAAACCTACCAAACCTGTGCCTTTTTGAAAACTAGACATCTAGGGGAATCCAAGATCGGGTGACTTGTGGGGCTATCACCAGGTTCTGTTACAAAGAATCTGTTGCAAACCTCAATATTTGGCCAAAAAAACACTTTTTCCACACATTTCGGTGACATAAAGCTCTGGAATCTGAGAGGAGCCACAAATTTCCTTTCACCCAGCGTTTCCCCTATGTCTCTCAATAAAAATGGTACCTCACTTGTGTGGATAGGCCTAGTGCTCGGGACAGGAAATGGCCCAAAACACAACATGGACACATCACATTTTCACAAATTAAACAGAGCTGTTTTTTGCGAAGTGCCTATCTGTGGATTTTGGCCTCTAGCTCAGCCAGCACCTCGGGAAACCTTCCAAACCTGTGCATTTTGGAATACTAGACACCTAGGGGAATCCAAGATGGCTTGAAATGTGTGGCTCTCACCAGGTTCCGTTACCCAGACTCCTTTGCAACCCTCAAAAGTTGGCAAAAAAACACTTTTTCCTCACATTTCGGTGACAGAATTTTCAGAACTCTGAGAGAAGCCACAACTTTCCTTCCACCCAGTGTTCCCCTAAGTCTCCCAATAAAAATCGAACCTCACTTGTGTGGGTAGGCCTAATGCCCGTGACAGGAAATGCCCCAAAACACAACATGGACACATCACATTTCCTATAGAAAACTGAGCTGTTTTTTACAAAGTGTCTAGCTGTGGATTTTGGCCTGTAGCTCAGCCAGAACCTAGGGAAACCTACCAAACCTGTGCATTTTTTAATATTGGACACCAAGGGGAATCCAAGATGGTGTGACTTGTGGGGCTCTCACCAGGTTCTGTTATCCAGAATTCTTTGCAAACCACACAATTTGGACATAAAACACTTTTTCATCACATTTCGATGACCGAATGTTCTGGAATCTGAGAGAAGGCACAACATTCCTTCCATCCAGAGTTCTCCCAAGCCTTCCAATAAAAATGGTATCTAACTTGTGTGGTTAGGCCTAGTGCCCTTGACTGGAAAAGCCCCAAATCACAACCTGGGCACATCACTTTTTTCCATAGAAAATAGAGCTGTTTTTTGCAAAGTGCCTAGCTGTGGATTTTGGCTTCTAGCTCAGCCAGCACCTAGGGAAACCTACCAAACCTGTGCATTTTTTAATATTAGACACCTAGGGGAATCCAAGATGTGGTGACTTGTGGGAATCTCACCAGGTTCTGTTAGCAGGAGTCCTTTGCAAACCTCAAAATTTGACCAAAGAAAAACTATTTCCTCACATTAAGGTGACAGAAATTTCTGGAATCTGAGAGGAGCCACAAATTTCCTTCCACCCAGTGTTTCCCCAAGTCTCCAGATAGAAATGGTACCTCACTTGTATGGGTATGCCTAATGCCCATGACAGGAAATGCCCCAAAACACAACATTGATAATCACATTTTCCCATAGAAAACAGAGCTGTTATTTACAAAGTGCCTAGCTGTGGATTTTGGCCTCTAGCTCAGCTGGCACCTAAGGAAACCTGCCAAACCAGTGCAGTTTTAAAACCAGATACCTAGGGGAATCCAAGATGGGTTGACTTGTGGGGATCTCACCAGGTTCTGTTACCCATAATCCGATGCCAACCTCAAAATGTAGCCGAAAAAACACTTTTTCCTCACATTTCGGTGACAGAAGCTTCTAGAATCTGAGAGGAACCACAAATTTCTTTCCAGCCAGCGTTCCCCCAAGTCTCCTGATAGAAATGGTACCTCACTTGTGTGGGTAGGACTAATGATCATGACAGTAAATGCCTCAAATCAAAATGGGCACATCACATTTTCCAATAGAAAACAGAGCTGTTCTTAGTGTGCCTAGCTGTGGATTTTGGCTTCTAGCTCAGCCAGCAACTAGGGAAACCTACCAAACCTGTGCATTTTTTAAAACTAGACAACTAGGGGAATCCAAGATGGGGTGACCTATGGGGCTCTCACCAGGTTCTGTTAACCAGAATCCTTTGCAAACCTCAGAATTTAGCCCAAAAACATTTTTTTCTCAAATTTTGGTGAGAGAAAGTCCTGTAATCTGGGAGGAGTCACACATTTCCTTCTAGCCAGCGTTTCCCCAAGTCTCCTAATAAAAATGGTACCTCTCTTGTGTGGGAAGGCTTAGTGTCTGTGACAGGAAATGCTCCAAAACACAACGTGGGCATATCACCTTTTCCCAAAGAAAACAGAGATAACTATTGCAAAGGGCTTAGCTGTGGATTTCGGCCTCTAGCTCAGCCGGCACCTAGGGAAGCGTACCATACCTGTGCATTTGTGAATACTAGACAACTAGGGGAATCGAAGATGGGGTGACTTTTTGGGCTCTCACCAGGTTGTGTTACCTAGAATCCTTTGCAAACCTCAAAATTTGGCAAAAAAAAAAAACTTTTCCTCACATTTTGTTGGCAGAAAGTTCTGGAATCTGAGTGGAGCAACACATTTCCTTTCACCCAGCATTCCCCTATGTCTCCTAATAAAAATGGTACCTCACTTGTGTGGATAGGCCTAGTGCCCACAAAAGGAAATGCCCAAAAACACAACATGGACACATCACATTTTCCCAAATTAAACAGCTGTTTTTTGCAAAGTGCCTAGCTATGGATTTTGGCCTGTAGCTCAGCCGGCACCTAGGGAAACTTACCAAACCTATGCATTTTTTAATACTAGACACCTAGGGGAATACAAAATGGTGTGACACATGGGGCTCTCACCAGGTTCAGTTACCCAGACTCCCTTGCAACCCTCAAAAGTTGGCAAAAAATCACTATTTCCTGTCATTTCGGTGACAGAATGTTCTTGAATCTGAGAGAAGCCAAAACCTTCCTTCTATCCAGCGTTCCCCTAAGTCTCTGGATATAAATGGTACCTCACTTGTGTGAGTAGGCCTAATGCCCGTGACAGGAAATGCCCCAAAAGACAACGTGAACACATCACATTTTCCAATAGAAAAATGAGCTGGGTTTTACAAAGTGCCTAGCTGTGGATTTTGGCCTCTAGCTCAGCCAGAACCTAGAGAAACCTACCAAACATGTGCATTTTTCAATATTAGACACCAAGGGGAATCCAAGATGGTGTGACTTGTGGGGCTTCCACCAGGTTCTATTTCCCAGAATCCTTTGCAAACCTCAAACGTTGGACAAAAAAACACTTTTTTGTCACATTTTAGTGACAGAATGTTCTGGAATCTGAGAGAAGGCCCAACTTTCCTTCCTTACAGCGTTCCCTCAAGCCTTCCAATAAAAATGGTACCTGACTTGTGTGGGTAGGCCTAGTGCCCATGAGCGGAAATGCCCCAAATCACAACGTGGGCATATCACATTTTCCCATAGAAAACAGAGCTGTTTTTTGCAAACTGCCTAGCTGTGGATTTTGGCTTCCAGCTCAGCCAGCACCTAGGGAAACCTACTAAAGCTGTGCATTTTTGTTAAAACTAGACAACTAGGAGAATCCAAGATGGGGTGCCTTGTGGTGCTCTCACCTTGTTCTCTTACCAAGAATCCTTTTCAAACCTTAAAAATGTGGCCAAAAAACACTTTTTCCTCACATTTCGGTGACAGAATGTTCTGGAATCTGAGAGGAGCCACACATTTCCTTCCACCCAGCATTCCCCTAAGTCTCCGGATAAAAATGGTACCTCACTTGTGTGGGTAGGCCTAATGCCCATGACAGGAAATGCTTCAAAACACAACTTGGACACATCACATTTTTCCATAGAAAACGGAGCGCGGTTTTACACAGTGTCTAGCTGTGGATTTTGGCCTCTAGCTCAGCTAGAACCTTGAGAGACCTACCAAACCTGTACATTTTTTAAAACTAGATACCTAGTGGAATTCAAGATAGGGTGACGTGTGGGGATCTCACCAGGTTCTGTTTTTCAGAATTCTTTGCAAACCTCAAAATTTGGCCAAAAAAAAACTTTTTCCTCACATTAAGGTGACAAAAATTTCTGGAATCTGAGAGGAGCCACAAATTTCCTTCCCCCAATGTTTCCCCTAAGTCTCCGGATAAAAATGGTACCTCACTTGTGTGGGTAGGCCTAATGCCCGTGACAGGAAATGCCCAAAAAACACAACTTGGACATATCACATTTTTCCATAGAAAACGAGCTGGGTTTTACACAGTGTCTAGCTGTGGATTTTGGACTCTAGCTCAGCTAGAACCTTGAGAAACCTACCAAACCTGTACATCTTTGAAAACTAGATACCTAGGGGAATTCAAGATGGGGTGACGTGTGGAGATCTCAACAGGTTCTGTTACCCAGAATTATTTGCAAACCTCAAAATTTGGCCAAAAAAATCTTTTTCCTCACATTAAGGTGACAACATTTTCTGGAATCTGAGAGGAGCCACAAATTTCCTTCCACCCAATGTTTCCCCAAGTCTCCTGATAGAAATGGTAACTCACTTCTCTGGGTAGGCCTAAGGCCCATGACAGGAAATGCCCCAAAACACAATGTGGACACATCACATTTTCCCATAGAAAACAGAGCTGTTTTTTTACAAAGTATCTAGCTGTGGATTTTGGCCTCTGGCTCAGCTGGCACTTAAGGAAACCTACCAAACCTGTGCAGTTTTAAAACATGATACCTAGGGAAATCCAAGATGGGGTGACTTGTGGGGATCTCACCAGGTTCTGTTATTCAGAAAATGATGCCAACCTCAAAATGTAGCCTGAAAAAAACTTTTTCCTCACATTTCGGTGACAGAAGCTTCTAGAATCTGAGAGGAACCACAAATTTCCGTCCATCCAGCATTCCCCCAAGTTTCCTGATAGAAGTGGTATCTTACTTGAGTGGGTAGGGATAGTGCCTGTGACAGCAAATGCCATAAAACACAACGTGGGGACATCAAATGTTCCCAAGAAAACAGAGCTGTTTTTTGCATAGTGGCTAACTGTGGATTTTGGCCCCTAGCTAAGCCAGAACCTAGAGAAACCTCTCAAACCTGTGCCTTTTTTAATATTAGACACCAAGTGGAATCCAAGATGGTGTGACTTGTGCGGCTCTCACCGGGTTCTGTTACCCAGAATTCTTTGCAAACCTCAAAAGCTGGACATAAAAACACTTTTTCGTCACATTTCGGTGGGAGAATGTTCTGGAATCTGAGATAAGGCACACCTTTTCTTCTATCTAGTATTCCCCTAAGTCTCCGGATAGAAATGGTACCACACTTGTGTGGGTAGTCCTAATGCCTGTGACATGAAATGCCCCAAAACACAATGTGGACACATCATATTTTCCCATAGAAAACGGAACTGGGTTTTACAAAGTGCCTACCTGTGAATTTTGGCATCTAAATCAGCCAGAACCTAGGGAAACTTACCAAACCTGTGCATTTTTTAATATTAGACACCAAAGGGGAATACAAGATGGAGTGACTTGTGGGGCTCTCACCAGGTTCTGTTACCCATAATTCTTTGCAAACCTTAAAAGTTGGACATAAAAACACTTTTTTGGCACATTTCCGTGACTGAATGTTCTGGAATCTGAGAGAAGGCACAATATTCCTTCCATCCAGTAATCCCCCAAGCCTTCCAATAAAAATGGTACCTAACTTGTGTGGGTAGGCCTAGTGCCCATGAGAGGAAATGCTCCAAAACACAACGTGGACACATCACATTTTCCCAAAGAAAACCGGGATGCCTTTGCAAAGTCACTAGCTGTGGATTTTGGCCTCTAGTTCAGCTGGCACCTAGGGAAGCCTACCAAACCTCTGCATTTGTGAAAACTAGACACCGAGGGGATTCCAAGATGGGGTAACATTGTTGAGCTCTCACCAGGTTCTGTTACCCAGAATCCTTTGCAAACCTCAAATTTGGTCCAAAAACATTTTTCCTCATATTTTGGTGAGGAAAGTCCTGTAATCTGAGAGGAGTCACACATTTCCTTCCAGCCAGTGTTTCCCTAAGTCTCCTGATAAAAATGGTACCTCTCTTGTGTGGGTTGGCTTAGTGACTGTGACAGGAAATGCTCCAAAACACAATGTGGACATAACACCTTTTCCCAAAGAAAACAGAGATAACTATTGCAAAGTGCTTAGCTGTGGATTTTGGCCTCTAGCTCAGCCGGCACCTAGGGAAGACTACCAAACCTGTGCATTTGTGAATACTAGACAGCTAGGGGTATCCAATATGGGGTGACTTGTTGGGCTCTCACCAGGTTCTTTTACCCAGAATCCTTAGCAAACCTCAGAATTTTGCCAAAAAAACACCTTTTCCTCACATTTCGGTGACAGAAAGTTCTGGTATCTGAGTGGAGCCACACATTTCCTTTCACTTAGCATTCCCCTATGTCTCCTAATAAACATGGTAACTCACTTGTGTGGATAAGCCTAGTGTCCGCAACAGGAAATGCCCCAAAACACAACATGGAAACATCACATTTTCCCAAATTAAACAGAGCTGTTTTTTTCAAAGTGCCTTGCTGTGGATTTTGGCTTCTAGCTCATCCGGCACCTAGGGAAAACTACCAATACTGTGTATTTTTTAATACTAAACACCTAGGGGAATCCAAGATGGCATGACATGTGGGGCTCTCACCATGTTCTGTTACCCAGACTCCTTTGCAACTCTCAAAAGTTGACAAAAAAACACTTTTTCCTCACATTTCAGTGCCAGAATGTTCTGGACTCCAAGAGAAGCCACAACTTTCCTTCAATCCAGCGTTCCCCTAAGTGTCCGGATAGAAATTGTACCATACTTGTGTGGGTAGCCCTAATGCCCGTGACAGGAAATGCCCCAAAACAAATCATGGACACATCTTATTTTCCTATAGAAAACGGAGCTGGGTTTACAAAGTGCCTAGCTGTGGATTTTGGCCTATAGCTAAGCCAGAACATTGGGAAACCTACCAAACCTTTGCATTTTGTAATTCTAGAAACCAAGGGGAATCCAAGATGGTGTGACTTGTGGGGCTCTCACCAGGTTCTGTTATCCAGAATTCTTTCTCAACCTCAAAAGTTGGACATAAAACCACTTCTAAGTCACAGTTCGGTGACAGAATGTTCTTGAATCTGATAGAAGGCACAACTTTCCTTCCATACAGCGTTCCCCCAAGCCTTCCAATAAAAATGGTACCTCACTTATGTGGATAGGCCTAGTGCCTGCAACAGGAAATGCCCCAAAACACAACATGGACACATCACATTTTCCCAAATTAAACAGAGCTGTTTTTTGCAAAGTGCCTAGCTGTGGATTTTGGCCTGTAGCTCAGCCGGCACCTGGGGAAACTTACCAAACCTGTGCATTTTTGAATACTAGACACTTAGGGGAATCCAAGATGGTGTGACACATGGGGCTCTCACAAGGTTCTGTTACCCAGACTCCTTTGCAACCCTCAAAAGTTGGCAAAAAAAACTTTTTCCTGCCATTTCGGTGACAGAATGTTCTGGAATCTGAGAGAAGCCACAACTTTCCTTCTACCCAGCGTTCCCCTCAGACTCCAGATAAAAATGGTACCTCACTTTTTGGGTAGGCCTAATGCCCGTGACAGGAAATGCCCCAAACCACAACGTGGACACATCACATTTTCCCATAGAAAAAGGAGCTGGGTTTTACAAAGTGTCTAGCTGTGGATTTTGGCCTCTAGCTCAGCCAGAACCTAGGGAAACCTACCAAACATGTGTATTTTTCAATATTAGACACCAAGGGGAATACAAGATGGTGTGACTTGTGGGGCTTTCACCAGGTTCTGTTACCCAGAATCCTTTGCAAACCTCAAACGTTGAACAAAAAACACTTTTTCATCACATTTTAGTGACAGAATGTTCTGGAATCTGAGAGAAGGCACAGCTTTCCTTCCATACAGCGTTCCCCCAAGCATTCCAATAAAAATGGTACCTAACTTGTGTCTGTAGGCCTAGTGCCCGTGACAGGAAATGCCCCAAATCACAACGTGGGCACATCACATTTTCCCATGGAAAACAGAGCTGCTTTTTTGTGTGCCTTGCTGTGGATTTTGGCTTCTAACTGAGCCAGCACCTAGGGAAACCTACCAAACCTGTGCATTTTTTAAAACTAGACAACTAGGGGAATCCAAGATGGGGTGACCTGTGGGGCTCTCACCAGGTTCTGTTAACCAGAATCCTTTGCAAAACTCAAAATTTGGCCCCAAAAATGTTTTTTCTAAAATTTTGGTGAGAAAAAATCCTGTAATCTGGGAGGAGTCACACATTTCCTTCTAGCCAGTGTTTACCTAAGGCTCCTAATAAAAATGGTATCTCTCCTGTGTGGGTAGGCTTAGTGACTGTGACAGGAAATGCTCCAAAACAAAACGTGGGCATATCACCTTTTCCCAAAGAAAACAGAGATAACTATTGCAAAGTGCTTAGCTGTGGATTTTGGCCTCTAGCTCAGCCGGCACCTAGGGAAGCCTACCAAACCTGTGCATTTGTGAATACTAGACAACTAGGGGAATCCAAGATTGTGTGACTTGTTGGGCTCTCACCAGGTTCTGTTACCCAGAATTCTTTGAAAACCTCAAAAGTTGGCCAAAAAAACACATTTTCCTCACATTTCGGTGACAGAAAGTTCTGGAATCTGAGTGGAGCCACACATTTCCTTTCACCCAGCATTCCCCTATGTCTCCTAATTAAAATGGTACCTCACTAGTGTGGCTAGTCCCAGTGCCCGCAACAGGAAATGCCCCAAAACACAACATGGACATTTCACATTTTCCCAAATTAAACAGAGCTGTTTTTTGCAAAGTGCCTAGCTGTGAATTGTGGCCTGTAGCTCAGCCGGCACCTAGGGGAACCTGCCAAGCCTGTGCATTTTTGAATACTAGACACCTAGGGGAATCCAAGAGGGTGTGACACATGGGGCTCTCACCAGGTTCTGTTGCCCAGACTCCTTTGCAACCCTCAAAAGTTGTACAAAAAAACACTTTTTCGTCACATTTTAGTGACAGAATGTTCTGAAATCTGAGAGAAGGCACAACTTTCCTTCCATCCAGCTTTCCCCCAAGCCTTCCAATAAAAATGGTACCTCACTTGTTTGGGTAGGCCTAGTGCCCGTGACAGGAAATGCCCCAAAACACAACGTGGGCAAATCACATTTTCCCATAGAAAACAGAGCTGTTTTTTGCAAAGTGCCTAGCTGTGGATTTTGGCCTCTAGCTCAGCCGGCACCTAGGGAAAACTATCAAACCTGTGCATTTTTTTAAACTAGACAACTAGGGAAATCTAAGATGTGGAGACTTTTGGGGCTCTCACCAAGTCCTGTTACCCAGAATCCTTGGCAAACCCAAAAATGTGGCCAGAAAAACACTTTTTCCTCACATTTCAGTGACAGAAAGTTCTGGAATCTGAGAGGATCCACAACTTTCCTTCCACCTAGCATTCCCCCAAGTCTCGGAATAAAAACTGGTACCTCACTTTTGTGGGTAGGCCTACTGCCCACAACAGGAAATGCCCCAAAACACTACATGGATACCTCACATTTTCCCAGAGAAAGCAGAGCTGTTTTTTGTAAAGTGCCTAGCTGTGGATTTTGGCCTGTAGCTCAGCAGGCACCTATGGAAACCTACCAAACCTGTGCATTTTTTAAAACTAGACACCTAGGGATCCAAGATGGTGTGGCTTGTGGGGCTTACATCAGGTGTCTGTAACCCAGAATCCTTTTCAAACCTCAAAAGTTGGCAAAAAACATATTTTCTTTGCTTTTTGTTGATGGAAAGTTCTGGAATCTAAGAGGAGCCACAAATTTCCTTCTACCCAGCATTCCCCCAAGTCACCCGATAAAAATGGTACCTCACCTGTATGGGTAGGCCCAGTGCCCGCAACAGGAAATGCCCCAAAACACAATGTGGACACATCAAAATGATCTATTACAAATCTACTTATGTTTGCACCGGAGGCACCTGCGTTTTTTGGTTCCTGGTACGGTGGTCATCAAGGGAAACCTACTAAACTGAGACATTTTAGAAACCTAGACTCCCGTAGGAGTCCAGGGAGGTGTGTCTTGTGTGGAATCCCCAAAATGTTCCTACCCAGACTACTCTGCAAACCTCAAATATAGCTAAAAGAATCACATTTTCCACACTTTTCTTTTTAAGATCTCTGTGTCAGCAATTTCCTACCATCCAATGTTCCCCTCGATCTGCCAATAAAAATGATGCCTCACTTGTGTGGGTGGCCCAGGTGCCTGAAACAGAAAAAGGCCAAAAACCTGCAGAGGTTGAGGGGATAGCACAGCAAGTTGAAAAGCACATATTTTTCTTTTATACATCTTTAGGTTGACTCTGCTTTGGGGACCCAAACATGTGAGGTATAAATTTACTTGGGTGACTGCGGGAACACTGGGTGGTAGGAAACGTGTGCCTGAGCGGTGATCCTACAAAGAAAAGTGAGGAAAATATGCCTTTTTTAGGCTAATTTTGAGGTTTGCAGAGGACTCTGGGTAAGAAAATGTTGGGGGATCTATGCAAGCCACACCTCCCTGGACTCCTACGGGTGTCTAGCTTTCATAAATGTCTGGGTTTGGTAGGTTTCCCTAGATGAAGGCCACATCCAGGACCAAAAACATAGATGCCCCCCCCCAAACACAGGTAGTTTTGTAAAAGATCATTTTGATGTGTCCACGTACCTCTGTGATGTTCCAAACACTAAAATTGTGAAAAGAAACACACTTAAGTTATGTAAAAAAGACCCCTCACCCACCAACCATGCTGGTGGCATGCTTCATAATCGTAGTCCACCGGAGACACCTAGCATGTCATGGGTGTGCTGCGACGCCTGATTACAGTGGAGCAGGTCTTGTCATTTTTACCACACATACTGGTTGGATTTGGCACAAAGGTGAAAGATGGTTCAGTAGATCAAATTTTATTAACAAGAGATTTCACATAAATGAAATGCACTGTTGTTAGAAATGGGGTCTTTGGTTGGCAGTCAGGTTAGCCCCTGTCCAAGCAAGGACCTTCACTCTAGTCAGGGTTAGTCAATCACAATCCAAATTATCCTGTGCTCACCCTCTGGTAGCTTGGCACTGAGCAGTCAGGCTTAACTTTGAAGACAATGTGTAAAATATGTGTGCAGTAAATCATGCAATAACACAGTATAACACCACAAAAATACACCACACAGTGTTTAGAAAAATATATAATATTTATCTGGTTAAAAGCAGGTCAAAACGATTAAGATTTGATAAGTACACTTTGAGTTATTACTGTAGGAAATCATAAAATATATCTTTAGTCTTTAAAAAGCAACAAATGTCTCTTGCAAGCACAAAGTACCTTGTTTGCATTCAAATTCTCCACAAGAGGCCGTGAGGAGGAGATGCGTGGAAAATGGGGAGGTGTGTGTAAATTTTCTGGCGCACACCGATGCTGTGTCATTGAGTTTTCATGAAGAGCTGGCTTTGCATTGATTTCCGGTGCGTAGAATGGGATCCTCTTTGGGTTACGGGTTTTTTGGACACCCCCAGGACAATGGGCTGAAATCCTGGGTGTGCAGGACAAAGTCAAAGGAACTGCGTCGATCCGATGGGCGATGCATGGAAATTTCTACTGCACGGCTGGCGCTTGCATCAAATCCCTCTCAGCTATGCGTCGATTCCATGGCCTGTGCGGCGAACGTACGGTCACATCGCTGGTGCTGCATCAATCTCCACTTCGGGAAGCCGGGATGTGTCGTTCCAGTTCAGTATGCAGTGATTTTCTCACCGTGATGCAGGCTGTGTGTCGTTTCTTGCACAGGGAGGTCTTTTGCAGGATGAAGTCTTTGTGGTCCTGAGACTTCAAGGAACAGGAAGCAAGCTCTATCCAAGCCCTTGGGGAGCACTTCTCAGCAGAGCCAGAGGGCAGCAAGGCATCAGGGCAATAGCAGGGCAGCATTCCTTTGCATAAAAGCAGTCTTTGAGTCCTTTGGACAGCCAGGCAGTTCCTGTTTGCAGGTTGTAGGCTCTGGTTCAGGGAGTCTTCTCCAATGGTATCTTGTTCAGAAGTGTTTGAGTTGGTAGGGTCAGAGACACTGCTTAAATACCCAAAACGTGCCTTTGAAGGTCCCCTTTCAGTTCCATCCTGTCTGTCCGGGTTCCAGTAGGGGGTGTGGCAGTCCTTTGTGTGAGGGCAGGCTACTGTCCTTTGACATGTAAGTGTCAGGCCCTCCACCCTCCCAGCCCAGGATGACCCATTCAATATACAGATGTGTGCAAGTGTGACCCATCATCCTCTGTTTTGGGTTGTCTGAGTGAATGCACAAGGGAGCTGTCAACTAAACCTAGCCAGACATGGATTGTAAGGCACAGGTGGATATAAGTGCAGAGAAATGCTCACTTTCTAAAAGTGGCATTTCTTAAACAGTAATATTAAATCCAACTTCACCAGTCAGCAGGATTGTGTATTACCATTCTGGCCATACTAAATATGAGCTTGTTACCCCTTTCAGATCAGCATCTACCACTCAAACAGTATATGAGGGTAGTCCTAATGTTAGCCTATGAAAGGAGGCGGCCTCACAGCAGTGTAAAATGAATTCAGGATTTTTACACTACCAGGACGTGTAAACTACATAGACACAAGGCCAAAAAACTGAATCAATAACTCACAGCTCGTGAGCTGTAAAGCCGCATCCAGGCACCAACCGCTTTACAGTCCATTCACACACCTTTCATACATGACAAGCACAAGACCATTCATGCCGCCAGCTGCGGGCCCAGCACATTACAACACTTGCATCAACAGACAGCGCCATTGAAGGGCCCATCACTTTCATATGCCCACATGCCTGATACAGTAATCGCATCAGCTGATGGGAGCCAGCCAATCACCACTCCACTCACACCGCCAGCCAAGTGCCACCCCACGTACACCGCCAGTCAAGCGCCGCCCAACGCACACTCCCAGCCAAGTGCCACTCCATGCAAACTACCAGCCAAGCACCAATCCACGCATATCGCCAGCCAAGCACCACTCCACGCACACTGCAAGCTAAGAACCACCCCACCACACCGCCAGCCAAGCGCCAATCCATGCACGCTGCAAACCTTTTTATTTATTTTTTTGACAACAAAGAAACCACTAACTAATATTAAATAAGTACAAAACTACTAACACAAAAGCTATAACTGAATACATGACAGTAATTCTAACCGTGAAACTGAACATATGAAAATATAAAACAGCAGTTTACTCATGGTAGTTCCCAGTAATTCTTCTGTGTGTGATCATTCCTGAAACAGCCACCCACACACAGCCCAGGCTTTGAAGGACAATCAGGGAAGTTCATCCTAGTCTCCTTACGGATACTCACTATGACAGACTCCTGAAATTTCACAAATTGTATCCTTGACTCTGGAGAACTATTCTTGAACACAACAAAACCATTAAAAGTTGCCAAGTGGAACACATGAACCACTAATTTCTTACACCATAACTAAGCCTAATGAGCAGCAGTGTAAGGTTCCAACCTCTGATCTACTCTAGCAACACAACTCATGTTCTTATTGTAGTCTAAAATGCACACAGGTTTGTGCACTTCAGCAACTTGATCTGAAACAGCCACAGGTGAAGTACTCTCATCATGGATGGTAGTTAGCATGTACACATCCCTCCTGTCTACAAATTTCAGAGCTAGCAGCTCATCATTCCCTAAGGCACTGCACTGTCCCTTCTCAGGATTTTTACAGACAAGCTCTCTTGGATAGCCTTTCCAGTTAGAGTGGATTGTGCCACAAGCAACAGTATCCACTCTGAACAATTCCTTGAACAACCGCACTGCAGTGTAGAAATTATCTACGTACAAATGGTGAACTTTGTTAAACAGTTCTCTACCAAGTTCCCGCACAATTTTCTTGCTAACTCCAAAAGTAGGCGGACAACCAGAGTGTCAATACTAGAATCCCTACCAGTGTAGACCCGGAAATTATAAACATGTCCTGTACTACTTTCAGACAGCATATACAATTTAATTCCATACCGTGCCCTCTTGCTAGGAATGTACTGCCTAAAAACCAAACAACCCTTGAACAGGACCAAAGGCTCATCTACAGATATTTCTTTGCCTGGAACATAGATCTCTGTAAACCGATTTACAAAATGATCATGGACAGGTCTAATCTTAAAAATCTTAAAAGTCTCATCTTAAAAACAAACAGTCAGAATCAGGATGATATTGTGGCAAGGCTAAAGCATTATCAACAAAATGCAACATCCGAAGCAGAAGGTCATACCGGTTACGACTCATGGTTGTAGGAAATATAGCAGTTGCCATTAAGGGACTAGTAGACTAATTTGAAGACAAATTCTTACTTATCAGGCCCATCAAAAAAGTTAAACTCAAGAACTTTTTCAACTCTTCCAGATTTGTGGGAATCCACCGGCTAGCTCTAGAGTGTGGCCTAAGTCTGGCAGCATTGTCCCTCAAATACTGCTCTGCATACAAATTAGTCTGCTCAACAATCTCTTCCAAAAATATATCGTCCATAAACAACTGAAAGAAATTGACTGGCAAAAAGTTTTCCGTAGTCACTCTACATCCTGGGAGATCAGTAAAGGCAAGCAACTGTGGCTGCTCCATTTTTGGTGCAACCCAGATTTCGGGTCTTCCAATGGGAAGCCTTTCAGCCGCTGGCTGCTGCACCATTGGCACATCAGTATCCTCCTCTAAAACAGGCACTTCATCAGCACTGAGGGCCATATTTATACTCCGTTTGCGCCGAAATTGCGTCGTTTTTTTTGACGCAATTTCGACGCAAAACTAACGCCAACTAACGCCATATTTATACTATGGCGTTAGAGGCGAATAGCGCCAAAGTTCCCGGAATGTGCGTCATTTTTTAGCGTGAACCCCTTCCTTGCGTTAATGATATGCAAGGGAGGCGTTCCCGTCTAAAAAATGACTCCCAGGCCTTTACGTGGTATTTATACTCCCGGGCAAAAGAGACGCCCGGGAGTTGGCGTGACAAAAAACGGCACATTTGCGCCACTTTTTAACGCCTGCTCAGGGCAGGCGTTAAGGGGCCTGTGGGCTCAAAATGAGCCCACAGGTGCCCTCCCATGCCCCCAGGGACCCCCCCTGCCACCCTTGCCCACCCCAGGAGGACCCCCAAGGATGGAGGGACCCACCCCAGGGACATTCAGGTAAGTTCAGGTAAGTATGATTTTTTTTTTTTTATATTTTGTTTTGGTGGCATAGGGGGGCCTTATTTGTGCCCCCCTACATGCCACTATGCCCAATGACCATGCCCAGGGGACAGAAGTCCCCTGGGCATGGCCATTGGGCAAGGGGGCATGACTCCTATCTTTACAATGATAGGAGTCATGTTGATGGGGGATGGGCGTCGAAAATAAATGGCGCAAGTCGGGTTAAGACGATTTTTTCGACGTAACCTGACTTGCCCCATTTTAAGACGCCCATGCGCCATTTTCCCCCTACGCCGGCGCTGTCTGGTCTACGTGGTTTTTTCCCACGCAAACCAGGCAGCGCCGGTCTGATTGCGCCGTCTAACGCCATTCCATAAATACGGCGCCCGCATGGCGCTTCAGAATGGCGTTAGACGGCGCAAAACTTTTTGACGCTAAACTGCGTTAGCGCAGTTTAGCGTCAAAAAGTATAAATATGGGCCTGAGAGTGGCTTCATCATCAAACGATTCCGCTCTGACAGAAAATTAACTTCCAGAATCTTGCACTTCCTCCTCTGCCTCAGAGACAGAGTCAGTCTCATAATCATGGTCAGAAGGCGACTCAAAAAGCACACCAACAACCTGCTGAGCGGTCATCCTACAACTAGCCATGATCCTTCCTACAAAAAGTAATTGGACAAATGCACCACCAACAACCAGCACTGTGTAAGATTAGTAATAAACAAAGTGTGGCTTTATTACTAAGAGTTATAAACTAAAAAATATACCATTCACTTGCCTGAAAAAGCTAGACTCACCAGCAACTACTCTGCACAGCCACAGCAATCACCAATGATATCCCACTAAAAAGAAGAAAAAAAAAGAAAATACACAGAATACAACAGAAATATCATTGTGTACTAATCTAATGACAATTTCACACACAATCCTACATTTAGTACACCACTTACAAAATGTCATTAATGCATGCCGACAATAGTAATTTGGAGTAAATTGTTTTTACATACCTAAAACATGACACTATGCAAACTGAAGGTCAACCCGCAACGAGCCACAGAAAAGGAAGCAAAAGCTTTAAACTAGAACAAAAAGGAGAAATAAACTGTTATAATCACAAATGCAAATACTTCTCCAGTTGACTAACACCCGCCACCAAACATTTTGAAATTTTCCCTGTTGTCTAATGGTGTCTGCCCCTTTGGGGCAGAAGGGCCTAAACAAATTATGCCGATCTGCCCCCAAGAGAGGCAGAAATGGCCACCAGTACTGTGCTGAATCTCTTGCCCATGGGGCTGCCCACACACAAAAAAAAACAAAAAAATCCCTAGCACCTTAGTGGTTTCTCCCCCCTTTCGGGGCAGATGGGCTTAAAAATATTAGGCATAAAAAATATTGCCCCCTTTGTGGGGTGACCCTTGCCCAAAAGGCTACCCCCCCCACACACAAAGCACACACAAGATCACTGACGCTGAGGGGATTCTGCCCCCAGGCCTAAAAAAATATAGGCCAATCTGCCCTCAGGGGGGCAGAACTGCACAACAGTCATTTGCCTCCTTTGGGGGGCGACCCTTGCCAAAGGGGGCACCCTCACCACAAAAAAAAAACAAAGGAAAGAAAAAAAAAATCCCTGTTGTCTTGGTTCTTCTACACCCCCGGGGGCAGATGGGCCTAAACAAAATAGGCCGATCTGCCCCCAAGGGGGCCAAAAATGGCATAAAATATATTGCCCCCTTTGGGGTGTGACCCTTGCCCAAAGGGCCACTCCTCCACACAAAGTACACACACATGATCCCTGGCGCTCAATGGATTCTGCCCCCAAGAGGGGCAGATCTGCCCAATAGTGCTTTGTCCCCTGTGGGAGGTGACCCATGCCCAAGGAGCTGCTCCCCACACAAAAAAAAACAAAAAAACAATCTCTGGCTTCTGCCCCCCTTGGGGGCAGAACAGTCTAAAAATCATTGGCCCATCTGCCCCCAAGGGAGACAGAAACGGCAATAAAAACATTGGCCTCCGAAGGGGGGTGACCCTTGCCCAATGGGTCACTCCCTGACATGAAAATAAATAAAATAAACAAATCCCTGGTGTCTAGTGTCTCAATGCTGAAAGAGACAATGAGGGAAGGGAAAATCCTTTCCTTTCCCCCATGCCTCTTTTCTAGCAACCACCCCCGGCCCGAGGAGAAACTCACCTCCTCTTTCAACAACGTGCTAGAAATGGCTTCCAGCGCGTCGAGCACCCTCTGATGATGTCAGCCTGTGAACGCGAGCTGACATCATTAGAGTGGGAGGGGTGGAAGGGAAAGCGATTCCCCTTCCAGCCCTGACATGGGGGTTGAGGAAGAGTCCCTTGGGGGAGCACTAGTGCTTCCCCCGAGGACCGATCCCAGGACGTAATGGTTACATCCGTGGCACCTCAGTGCCACGCCACCAGACGTAACCATTCAGTCCCTGGCAACCAAGGGGTTAATTCTTCTGTTTTCACATGTTACACAGACAAACCCTAGATTGTAACAGGTACTGCTACCTCTATCCCTAGATGCACCAACAAGTCTGACACATGCAACACTATATCCAACCTGTGGAGCAGAAGTCAGTGGACTGGGTGTTTTACCATTCTCACTGGGAAAAGATGCTTGTGTATTTGCGTCAGACCGCACTTGCTGCCACATAAGTGGATAGGCCTCACTACAATGGGCCGCATCACAAAATATTTATAGGTGGCAATAGTAACTATATCAATGCACATACCTATATTGTGCTCTTCATTAAGTGAACAGGCATGATATTTATAGGAGTTAAACACTACAGGCAACACATATACGTATACTGCACACTACACTGTAGCCTTCATCCTGCCATGATTAATTGCACAACATATACAAGAGGACCTCACTTCCAGTCTATGAGTGAAAGGGATCCTATAGGTATGATATATAGAAGACATAGGTTATATAGCTCTGAAACGTGTGTTACATATTGACATGTTAATATTTTATTGTTTTTTTATTGGGTATTTTCAACATATACAACAATCTGACACAGCAAGTCAATGTGACTGAAAATGACATACATAACGTGTATTATTCAATTAGTCTACCCTCTTCACCCACCTTACCTCTAGACAGGTAATTGTGAAATCCGCCTTGAAACAGTTATTGAACCTATGGTACCTATCAGCTCATTGATTCTGATAATTTGTTCAAATGTCAGATCAACTTTAAATGAACTACATATTCCCTGAGCAGGCCTGAGAAGTCCAGTGGTCTCGATGACCGTGGTAGAGTGGTAGTGGTGGTAGAACCTCTGCATATGGCTCAGCAAGAACCTCAGACATAGTCATGACTTTTAGCCAAAGCTTGAATTGGGGCATGCCCCTACTTCTGTATGTTATTGCTTCCCTGGGGCAACTCAGCAGAGGCACCATCACTAGGAGCTTCCTATAATGTTTAGGGGCCTCTTTCACTTACCTCAGCAGTCCCACGGCCTGTATCACCTCACACTAGATGTCAGTGATTGCTGGCAGCCTCTTCCTAAATGTAGAAATCCGCTCACAGAACAGTGCATTGGAGGAAACTGGGATCAGCAGCTAGGTCAAGTTTGACCATGCTATCAGGGAAATGGAATGCCTGGTGAAGATATTTGTAATGCAGTAACCTAGGTTTCTGGTTGGAGAAGATCTCTTTGTGCAGCAGAACACTCACTGCTTGTCTGTTATTTCAGTGCCCAGATACAATAACCACTGCAGTTGGGCCCTCTGCACTAGTTCAGAGATGGCCTCCAGGACAATGTTATTCAGGTGGTTATTGGTGAAGGGGTCAGTAGTAAGAATGATAACAATTCCCAGTCTGGTGGGGCCCTTTAAAGATGGGATTAATGGTTGTAATGTATGGTTTAGATTGGGGTAACCTAGTCTATCCATCAGTGAGGCTGGTTGTTGGGATTGAAAGTGCTCAAGGGTTATGAATTTGTTATTTGGAAACAAATCTCTTGATAACGCAGCCCCATGTACTGCAGCATTGGGAATTGAGCCATGTTTGTCTGTGTGGACTGTATATCTGACCCAGATACCTTACAAGTTGTGCCAGGGACCATCCAGCACATTCCTCTGTGTTAATCTTCTGGTCAGGGTGTCTGGGTCTCCTGAACGTCACAGAGGCAGAGTCCGCCAGTCTGTTCTCTAGGTCTACATGCAGAGCTCTCCAACTTTTGTTCATCCAATGATGTGAAAAGCGAGCCTGCACCATCAGATGATGAAGTAAAAAATTTAGGGCCAGATGTATCAAACTTTTTTGCATTAGAAAACTGTGCGAATCGCAAAATTCAGCTGTTTGCGACTGCAAAAATGCCTTTCACGATGTATGAAAGGAATTTGCAGTGCAAATATGAGGAATCGCTAAAATAACGATTTCTTGTGACTGCAACATAAATTTGCGGGTCGCATTCTGCGTATCGCAAATAGCAACATGATTTTGCAAATCGCAATCTGCATATTGCAAATTGCAACCTGGATTTGCGAATCGCAGATTGCGATCCGCAAGATCATGTTTCTATTTGCGATACGCAGAATGCGATTTGCAAATTCTGTCTCGCAATGCAATGCAACAACAATTCGCAAATAGAGAATATTCGCAGAATGGCCTTTTGCATGTGCAGTTTACCATAAAGTGAAATCAGGTGGTAACCAGGTGCAACCTATATTAAGAGGCCCAGAATGACTCAGCCTCTTTTCTGCAATGGCTGCACTCTACGTGATGGCGAGCAGGATGAGAATCCTGGCAGGTTTGAGGAGAGGGAGGAGGAGACAGGAGCATATTTTTCAGAGCGCACATTACCCTTTTTGACCAGACAGAGGAGAAGATATATGAGAAGTACAGGTTAAGCTCAGCGATGATACTTGGCCTGATATCTGATCTACAACCTATACTGCAGTACAACACACACATGACCAATGGTACACCTACCTATGTTCAGGTATTATGCTCCGTGCACCTACTAGCCTCAGGTTATAGCAGCAGCTGAAGGGGGTCTCACAGAGTGCTCTCTCATGATTTTTGAATGCATTTCTCAATGCCATGTTGAGCAAAATTCAACAGCACATAAGATTCCCCAACACCCCACAGGAATTACTACATACAAAATTTGATTTCTACCAGATTGCCCGATTCCCAGATGTAATAGGCGCCATCGACAGAACACATGTAGCTAACTGTCCACCATCGGCCACAGAGTATGTTTATCGGAACCGTAAAAATTCACATTCCATGAACATACAAGTAATTAGCAATGCCTCCAACATTATAACCGATCTCATGGCCAGATATCCAGACAGCACACATGAATCCTACTTCTTTCGGCACAGTGGAATTTCCAAAAGACTACTAGCTGGGGAGTTTGGCGAAGGATATCTACTGGCTAATATAATAGTTGACAATGTCGCATTGATGTAACTGTGATGTCACGTACAACAGGTACTCATGTTACTCTCCCGTCATTCCAGAAGACAGTGCCTACGCCGTGCAGTCATTTATACTGACGCCCTAACTGAATCCTGCAATGTCAGCCGAAAGGAGGTATAATGCTGCTCACAGGACAACCCAAAGCATTGTGGAGAAGACCTATGGCCTGCTGAAGAGCTGATTCAGATGCATACACAGGAGTGGTGGTGAGGTACAGGGTTTTTCAGAACCGGTACTGATCCGGTAACCCAGCGGTGCCAGGGTACACCCAAAGACCTCGGGTACTTTCCTGATTCAGACTACAGAAACTCAGAGTCTTCTAGGTGAAGTCAAAGATCGAATTTATTGGCTGCAACCAATTGACAAGTGTCCTAGAAGTACAACAGCACGATTTGTATGTTCTCAGGAGACTGTGTTTCAATGCAAAGTCAGGTTTCCTTATATACAGTTTTTTAAGCTTCAGGCAAACATTCTTGACATTTTGGTTGGTCATTCACATGTTTTCACTACAAAGGAAAAAACAGTGTCATGATGAAACCTTATATTTCATGTCATCCAACCCATAATAAATTACCCGGCAAGGCCTAGTATTTTACATCAGATAAGTGTGGACCCCTAATAAAAACGGGCACCTCCCCCTCGTAAAGTAAGAAGAAGAAAAGAGCAGGTGCAGGTGTGAGCAAGTTAGGCAGGGTGTGTGAGCGATAATAAGGGTTTTATGGCCTGGTGTGCCTTGATGCTATCTGATTCGGCCACTGGGAGAGGGACTGACCAAACAGGTTTGGCCTGAGGCAATGGTTCCAGCTTGCCCAGGTCAGAGAAAAGTCAATCAAGGTGTACGTGTCCTTGGAATCAAATCTGACTGTATTATAAGCCTATGTGAGGGCAACTTTTAAAATGGCTGCCGTGTATAAAATGGGAGCCACGAGTGCAGGACGAAAATGGCGATTTCGAGGTGAAAACGCTGCTGGAATTGAGCGAAAATGCTCATGCTTAGTGTACTAGTCATTATCGGTCTTTTGATACTAAAATCGTACTGCTGTGGCAAAGTAAATTACATGGGTCCAGAATTTTTAGAACCACAAACCCTCCTTTTGCCCTTACATAGGTAATAAACCTATTCTCATGCTAATCTGAGTCCAGGTCTATGTTTATAAGGCCATGGAGATGTTGCTGGAGCAAAATTCTAGTACTTGGTAACTCTCTCTGGACAGGTCTCCTCGAACATGAAGTAGCACAAAAGGCCACATATGGCAGGACAAAATAAGGAATACCTCTATCTGCAGTAGGTGGCATAAGATCACACACCCAACAATTAGTGATGTTCACTACTAACTAGTGTTGATGCAGAAGCTGTACAAAAGAATTGCTTACAAATTCTGATCTTCTAACCTGCTCATGTTCAGGAAAAGGGTGAAAAGAGTGCAAAGAAACAATAGTAGGAAAAGACATAGGTTGGGAAGTGGGTGCAGAAGTCAATTGAGTAGAGAAAAACAATCCCACCCATAAATGACAACGTCATGTTTAAAAGACACTAGAAAACACGTTATTAAGAACATATAGACAACGGGAGAAAGTAGTGACCACTATTTACAAATGAAATAATAATTTTTCACAACCCTAACCAAAAAGCAAATCCTAAAATTATCTAGTAACATTTTTAGGGCTCCTCTGCATTTCAGTAATTTTTGTATGTTCAGGTGGAACAGTGGTGACTCTCATCAATGCTCTAAGGTGAAAAGGGGGTACTCTTTCAACAGAAAATTGACTTTATTCTGCTTTTACTAAACAGAATAGTACTTTAAAACAATGCCAGCAAAACAATCAGTCTCCTAACACCTAGTCTATACAATCACACAGAAACCTCTTGTGAAACCAACTATGCCCAGAGTCCGTTCAAAAAGCCTCTCTGGCAGGCTTCTATTGTCCATCAAATTCTCTTTTGTTGTTTTCTTTCGCATGGGCCTCTCAATTCAGGCCTCTTTGTGAGAAAAGTACTGCTTAGTTGGAGTGCCCTCCTGGCAAACACCCACAGCTCACTCGAAAGTCTCAATGTCTTAAAGCAATGCACCAGTGTCTCTCCTCTGTGGCAGATACTACAAACAATGTGCTCTTCATTGATCAAGGGCACAAATCATCTCGTGCAGACCCAAGCACCATTAATTGAGAAATAGCTCAAGCTCAGCAGCACTTTCAGACTCCAACACTCATTATTTAGTGTCAGAGGACGCTCAAGCTGCTCTTTCATGGGCACCAAAATATAGTGCCTTTTTCCAAACTTGAAATCTCCGGTGCACTGCCCTTCTTCCGTTGGAGCAAAGAAAAGGGGGTGTGTGGCCAAAACTCAGGCCAAGGGGCTCAAGGGATTGCACACTGTCAGAGGTTACCAGCACATGACAGGTAGAGAAATGAAACCTCAAAACAGCTCTGCCATCAACAACAGGAATCCTTCTCTTTAGGTCTTTTACACTGAAACTTTGGTTTTGTGATGTCCAACGCCGTCTGATGGAGCAAGTACGATATCATGCGCTGGCGATCGCTGTCCAGCTTTGCTACTTCCTGGGTGCTGAGACTGTAGGGCCAAGATGTCCGTCTTTCATCTGTAGCTGTCACTGATGGGAATTAGGCTTAAATCAATGTCCTGCAGGTTATTATGACTTGATACCCGCAGAATCTAGTGACGTAGGAAGTGTGCCACAGCTGTTAGTTTCCTTCAATTTAGTACAAAAACAGTTCATGGTTTTTAACAAGGGGACTGCAAGCAGGTGGTCTGCAATCTTCAAAGGAGTAGCCATACACCATGGGCATAAAATACAAAGACAAAGGCAGAAGGGCAAAACAGGGTCTGTAGCATCTTTAATTCAGTTCTCTCCATTATTCTCTGCCATCTATAGCTACATGAGAATTCTATCTGAATGGATTTCCTCACACAGTGGCATTGTCTAATGGGGTAAACACATATTTGCCTCAATGATTAAGTCTAGGTGTTCCTCCTTACCTTAGAACATCTCAATAGAGAAATCACATGATACCGATTATCAGGGACATGTAGAAACCTTCCTTTAAAAACTGTGCATCAGGTGCACTATGCAATACACAGGCTAATAGTCAAATGTGCAAACAAAAAGACAAGAACTAGAGGGTCCTGATATTTGCATGATTAGGACTCATCTGATCCCACAAAAAATTAAAGTAGCAGGAACAGAAGGGAACCGAAAACCAAATTAAAATAGACATTGAAAATTCGTCATGTTCAAAAAGGAAAACATAAGATATCTCCTATTGAGATGGAAAACTTGTCTTACTATAATATTGAGTCAGTTAACCAGTCTATCGCTACCCTGACAGTCAGGCTGGAAAACATTGAAGCAGGCCTAAGGCAAATTCTTGAAAACCAGTCTGGTCATACCAAAGGGAATTATACATAACATGGGGGTCCCTGGTATATCACTGCAGTCTGGAAATGTGAACCTGAACAATACATCAATAATAATAAAAGGGCTGACTGGTGAAAGGAATTCGAAAAAGAGAAATGGGACTAGGACATAGCTAAAATCTCAATAACTAAGCATGATGCGACATTGGTCAGGGGAAGTAACAAAAGAAAAAATCTATAGGAAGAACAAAAAAAAATTATTTGGGTGATAGTCAGGCATGTGACACAACACCAAGAGTACGGGTGATACACAAAGGCCAAAGTTACACAAATTTTAACTCTACCGTTGGCGACTACAACATATACGGTACTCCTAGCTAATGTTTCAGTTCCTTCTTCAGGAAAAAATGAAAACCTGGTTTTCTTTTAAGGAACGAAAGCCATATGCTACTTAGGAAACACAACATCATTAACTAATGTAATATAGAAATTAGGCCACCTTGAGTCACAGATCTATAATTTCATCCTTAGGTCCAATCAAGGATACATAAATGTAGGGCTGCCTGTTCCTTTAAGGGAAGGGGCAGTAACATGACTAACTGCAGGTGACACACTTTGATCCTGTATATCTCTTTTTATTTTCCTTCAATACCATTATAGCCAAATAGACATTCACTGGTGAAGTGTTGTCTTTTATGTTCACAGCATGAAATATCATTATCTGTGGAATTTAGTAACCAGAACAAGTTCAACCAACTGTTGCGTAGCGATGGGCATCGTCATGACCATCCCCTCACAACACAGGGGAGCTTGTAATAGTATCAAAAGCAGCAACAAACATGCAAAAAACAAATAAAAAATAATAAAAACGCACAAAACGTCAAGCCATCAGATATACTTGCTGTGTATCAAGCACAAAAAGCATAGACAAAACAATAGCATGTGTGAATAAGCGGTGACACACAACACCATGTCATGTACTTTATGCACTGTAAACCTGCAGCCCAAAACCCAATATTTGGGCCTGTTTAATTTGTCAGGTTTAAAATCCTTACCCTCCTTTTGACAGTAGATCACCAGGCAATGGAAATCTGCTGTCAAATATAACTTTACTGTTTCTCTTCTAACATACAGGACCAGCAAGAACAATTCATGATAGGACCAAATACATGAAAATAAATTTCCATTACTTAACTGTTACCCTCTTGTCAGTTACTTCGCAACATCAAGCCACCTTAGTTTTACCTTTCTAAAAGTAAAAATTGTTACACTGACACTCCATATTAATTTGGCACCTACAATTTCCACTGTGAAAAATAAGTCTTAATTGGCAAATCGTTTTCATTAAGGCATGTAGCCTTCAAAATTAAAAAAAAAGGGCTGCATCTTATTTTCTGTCTAAGACTTAATGCAACACTTTGTTTTCTGTCAAATAAAAGCAACTAGCAGGCATCATTTTATTTTTTTAGAGCGGAGACACAAATGTATCAGTTCTGCAGAGCATTTAACATGATGTTGGGACTTTCGAAGAAACCCCTTTTTTTTATATTTTCCCTTTGGAATTAAGTTCTTTAATTGTATTGATGTTCTTCTGGAGAAACCAGAAATCCCACTTTTAGAGGCCCGTAGGGTCATTCTGCATTTTACAGAGACAAGGCCCTAATTTAAAAGGTCACAAGTGTCAACACGACAGCCTCCTCCATTGTCTATGGGAAAACTAAAGATAGCATCTCAGCAGCATGACTTGAGCCAGCCTCTGTAGCTCTCCTAGCTTCTGCCACTCTGAATCTGTCAAAGACAGTAGGCCTTCCTATTTTCCTTCTAACCTGCAATAATTGACTCTATTTAAAAAAAAAAAAATAAATCCTTTTTAGGCGCTAAAAAAATGATCTCTATTTCCAGATTATTAAACTACATTTACTGTGAATAATTCACAAACCTTAATAACACACATACCAGTTGTTAGAATAAATGCTTGTTGCAATCCCATGCAATGGTACATATCTCATCAACCTCGAATGAATGAACGTCTCAGTAGGCCCAGCTGAAGTTAGAACCTTCAACCTTGATATTAAAACAAGCCTTTGTACTGGCACATTGACTCATTGAATCATAAGAAGGCACAACCTGCAAATATATATCAAACCTAAATGTATGCATTTACTGAAGCCTGAGACACTTTAAAAAGTACTCTGAATGAAAGAAAATGCAGTTTAAACAGTGCTTTTGCCCAAAATCGACTTTGATATTTTAGGCATTAAAAAATCAATATCCTACAATTTTCTTGCATAATATGCATTACCAGAATGTCTATTACACAATCCATGAGTCAGCCATTGAAAATATTAACTTATACTTTATAGAAATGAGCTTGTTTGCTCCTGCGCCAAGGGAAAATTGCACATACAAATGTCATTTTAGCGGTGCAACATAACTTGAATTAAATTTTAATGTTAGGAGGTCATAGTATAGGTATTAAGCTTTATAAATATTAAAAAACGATTTTGAAAGGCACTTATTTTTTTAAATAATTTTTCCATAATTAATCATTTTCTTAAAAAAAAAAAAAAAAACAATTATTCTTTTTTTTGTGATAATTCCACATATAAAAGCAAGCTGCATCCCTTGCCTATTATTTGGGATACATTAACTCACAAGCCTAAGCGCATAAGCCTAACTTGAAATGCATCACATTTTTGCGCCACTTTCATTTAAAAGGAAGGTTATGCAAAATTCCACCCATGTTTAACTGGGAAAGTGCTGGCTGAATTGAAAATAGATAATTTCGTTTTTTTTTTGGGGGGGGGGCCTATTTATATCTATTGAATGTGTTTTCTAATTTATTAAGCATTTAACGGCAGTTTTGTATATGTGCACAATTGCTCATTCTATAAATTAAAGAGCAACATATATCTATGTTAGCACATCACATGGTTCATTTCTGGATTTTTTCTAAGTTTCTACTTAATATTAATTAACCAACATTTTACTTAACAAACTGAAAACATCAAGAAGACCCACAAACACACATTGAGCTCATTTCAGATATAAACAGAAAACACTCAGTACACATAATACAGCGCGCTTTAGCCATTTTTCATAAATAGCGCCGTCGCAATTTACTTACAGAACCATTTGCAGATCCCAGTTGTAAGTCATATTTACAAGAAAAAAAAGAAAACTTTTCTCAATTATTTCCAAGAATAGCGGACCCATACTTTATTAAACGTGATGGGGCCCACTCCGTGCTTCACATATAGTTAATAGGTTGGAGTTCCAATCGGAGGAACCGGACATGAGTCCTCCAACCGGGAGTCCCTTTTACAACCAAGACAAAACAAATTTCCAAGTCTGCTAAGACCAGGCCTCTTCGCTCACTAGTCTAGCTTCAAACTTCAAAGGATTATCGTTTACGATAGTCTCGTGAATACACAAGTCCTTCGGCTTTGGTACTTGCAAGTTCCAAATCAAAGTGATCCCAAAGGGATACCAAACCAAATGTCCAATTAAGGACCAAACCAAGTGTCCAACTAAGGACCAAACCAAGTGTCCAACTAAGGACTGGGAGACGCTCCACTTATACTTAACTGAAAATATCAATGACGTCACCAGAAGACTCGTCTTATCGTTTCGCTCTACCAAAAATCAAGGGTCCAAATCAGGGCGATAGACAGGGCAGCAGTCCTTCATAGCCGTCAGGAAGCGGGGAACCTCGCAACAAAGACTTTCGGACCACGTCGACATGCAGGGGTCGATGAAGTGGCGGCCTTCCTCCAGAATTTTCACACAAAGCTCCCCACGGACCTCAGGCTTGGACCGGTACCGCTGGTATCGCCCCACGTTTGGGCGCCAACTGAGGTACTGGGTTTTTCAGAACCGGTACTGATCCGGTAACCCAGCGGTGCCAGGGTACACCCAAAGACCTCGGGTACTTTCCTGATTCAGACTACAGAAACTCAGAGTCTTCTAGGTGAAGTCAAAGATCGAATTTATTGGCTGCAACCAATTGACAAGTGTCCTAGAAGTACAACAGCACGATTTGTATGTTCTCAGGAGACTGTGTTTCAATGCAAAGTCAGGTTTCCTTATATACAGTTTTTTAAGCTTCAGGCAAACATTCTTGACATTTTGGTTGGTCATTCACATGTTTTCACTACAAAGGAAAAAACAGTGTCATGATGAAACCTTATATTTCATGTCATCCAACCCATAATAAATTACCCGGCAAGGCCTAGTATTTTACATCAGATAAGTGTGGACCCCTAATAAAAACGGGCACCTCCCCCTCGTAAAGTAAGAAGAAGAAAAGAGCAGGTGCAGGTGTGAGCAAGTTAGGCAGGGTGTGTGAGCGATAATAAGGGTTTTATGGCCTGGTGTGCCTTGATGCTATCTGATTCGGCCACTGGGAGAGGGACTGACCAAACAGGTTTGGCCTGAGGCAATGGTTCCAGCTTGCCCAGGTCAGAGAAAAGTCAATCAAGGTGTACGTGTCCTTGGAATCAAATCTGACTGTATTATAAGCCTATGTGAGGGCAACTTTTAAAATGGCTGCCGTGTATAAAATGGGAGCCACGAGTGCAGGACGAAAATGGCGATTTCGAGGTGAAAACGCTGCTGGAATTGAGCGAAAATGCTCATGCTTAGTGTACTAGTCATTATCGGTCTTTTGATACTAAAATCGTACTGCTGTGGCAAAGTAAATTACATGGGTCCAGAATTTTTAGAACCACAGTGGTGCAATACAATACATCCCTGAAACATGCAAAATTGTGGCTACAAGTGCTATGTTGCACAACATTGCTACAGGGGCTAATGAGGGGCATACCTGTGAAACCCACCGAGCCGGACTCAGATGAGGATTGTGATCCCTTGCCACCCCTACACCCAGTAGACAGACGCAGTCCAGCAGAGGGCAGACAAAGACGTGCTGACATCACGCGCAACCATTTCTGATGTAAGTAATGACAATACCATGTCTGTTATATATATTGCTGTAGGTAGCATCTTTATTGCCTGGACTTCAGGTAATATATGTGTGATTAGGTCATAGCTATGGACTATACACAAACAGGTGCGAGTAACAGTGTCACACTATTAGCATCATAGTATAACTGTTTTGCTACATGTTAAGCTAGTCCTCTGTACCCCTCATCATTACTTCCTAAGTCCATGCACTCCACTTGAGTGCTCAGTGGCCTTGGTGGCACCTCTTATAGCGGGTTCAAAGACAGTACTGTGTCTGGTACTGTGACGCGTAGGATCCATCACAGGGGCTGTGAGACTGCTGAGGCTGGAGAGCTCCTCACCATCCCCACCACCCAGTTCGCTGTTTGTGGCACTCTGTGCTGTCTGAATTGTCTCCAAAACAATGGTTATTTGCACCAATCCTTGTGCAACATCCCAACTGCAATGTGCCATCTCCACTTCTATGCCCACAGCACGTAGGGATGTCAAAGGCAGTTGATTTAGAGAGCCGATTGACAGATCTGCAGAACCCATCCAACCTGCCCATCAATTGGTGATGGAACCTATGGTGGCTGACAAGCTCCTGCTGAATCACTGTGCATAGTTCCCTAATGGCAGTTGTCATCTCCTTTGTGTTTTCTGCTGCTGTTTGCTGTCCCTCATGCAGCTTGCACATGTTTTCATTAAGAGACTCTAACTGCTTGTGCATTACTCCCATGTTGTCATTGTGACACTCAAACTGCCTGTGCATTGCGCCCATGTTATGATCGATTGACACCAAGGGGGTTATTCTAACTTTGGAGGAGTGTTAATCCGTCCCAAAAGTGACGGTAAAGTGACGGATATACCACCAGCCGTATTACGAGTTCCATAGGATATAATGGACTCGTAATACGGCTGGTGGTAGATCCGTCACTTTTCCGTCACTTTTGGGACGGATTAACACCTCCTCCAAAGTTAGAATAACCCCCCAAGTGTCTGTGCATTGACCTCATGTGTTTACATTGCAGGTGCTACACTTTCAGCATGAAAGCTTCAGGGCCGCCAAAGAGTGATGGGCCCTCATCTTCCTCAGTGCACTGCCTGCTTCGTGACACCTCCTAAAGGGGAGTGGACTGACACTGGGGCAGGGACTGCTGTCTTACTGTGATTCTAGCCACTGGGTGTGGTGTGGGTTCTTCATACGGCATTTCATCAGAGTCCAAGTTATACTCTGGGAGAGAAAGCACTCTTTCCCTGCGTCCAGCTGGTGCATTAATGAAGGACTCAATGGTGTTTGAGTCAGACTGTGGCTGTGTTTCGCTATGCCCCACATTTCCACCTTCTGCTGCGTCAGGGCCCGGAACATCTACAATGACAATGTGCAGCATGTCATTTTTGATTACTACACAAATAGTTGCATAATAGTATTAAATGTACACTGGCATAGTATCACAAAGATTCTTCTGTGTTGTTTCTCTATTTGGATTGATGCTATCTTGCTATTTATGTGGTATTTTCACTTTAGGAGTGTGGACTACCACTCCCATAAGGCATTGTTGTTTTGTATGTAAGATGTGGCATGGACTAATTATCACACTGCATAGTGCCAATAGCTAATTTCTAAGGGGCATTTGTACATGCACATATGGGGAGACACATTATTACCCTAACCTTTGCTGGTGCTGGGTGTGCCTGAGGTGTCAATGTCAGTGACACTACTGACAGCTTCAGGAAGCAGTGTCAACTCCACTATGTCTTCCATTGGTGTGGATGGTGACTGGCTCAGTGGTCCTCCTCCGGTGCTCCTTGCCTGCTTTAGCCTGCTGGCTACCCTCTCTTTGGCACAGGAAAGCAAGTCGTACCATCGCTTGTGTATCTTCTCAACGGAGGGCTGCACAACTCCCACTGCGCATATTTTGGTTTGCATGTCTGACCACAGTTTCCTCTTCTCACTTTCAGGTACCTAGAGTGAGTTCTTCCCAAAAAGTTTGCCGTGGTTCCTGACCACCTCCTCAGTGAGCACCTCCAATTTATGCTCACTGAATTTGAGCTTGCGCTTCTGTCACCTTTCACCTTCTCATTCCCATCAGTGGCCATGTTGCTGTTTGGTCCTGGCTGGCTCACAAGGCTGCCTCCCTGGTGCTGGGCTGTGTCTCTCTGCCTGCTCCTGTGGGTGTGGCTTCTGGTAACAGCATGGGCTGACTCACTTCCTGGTTGTGATGTCATCAGGCTGTTCCGGGTTGCGTTTTCACAAATTGTGATTTGTAAATACCCATTAGCTATTTTTTACGATTCGGTATTTGCAACTTGCAAATTGCGTTTGTGGTTTTTAAGCAATCGCTATTACCGACTTGCAGTTTTCATACATCCCATTTTGCATTTCTAAAATAGTGATTTCTTAAAATTTGCTATTTCAGAAATGCAAACCGGGAGCTTGATACATCTGGCCCTTAGAGTTCCACCCAGCCTACAGTTTCTGTAGCTTTGAAGTTTTGACCTGCTAATACATGGTTGCTTCTCCACCCACACCTGAGTGATCATAAGATGATGCAATTAGGTGGAAAAAATTCAGCAGAATGGATAGGGAATATTTTGGAATAGGTTACCATTTCCATGAGGGTAGTTTTATTGGCCACCGAGAGGGGGAGCCATTTCTGTGCTAGATCATCTATCCTAGACTTTCGCACTCCATAGTTTGCTTTTATTATTGTAACTACTTCCCGGATCTACTTCCCTCTGGTGCATTATCCCAAAGTATTGCCCTCGGTCTTTCGTCTAGCACATTTGATATTCAAGCTCCGGTTGCACTGTGGGTTCTGTGAGCGGCATCAGTACGGATTTACCCCAGTTGATTTGGAGTCCTGACCACCATCCATTGGCTATATCTCTTATTATCAGATGAAGATTGCTGTATGGTCTTTTTATCAGTAGCAGGATGTCATTGGTGAACATTGATAGCAAGACATTCTGCAGCCTGAACCATATCCCTCAATGATTGTAGGCATGCTAGAGACACCATCACAATAGCAAAAAGGAGTGGAGAGAGTGAGCAGCCTTGTCTCATTCCTCTACCAATGTTCAGTGATGCTAATAGCAAGTTCCTTGCCTTCAGAGAGCTAGAGATCCATTTAAGCCCCTGTAGGAAGGCCTTTGACACCCCATCCTCTTCAAAAGAGAAATGGCCAGGTGATGGTGCCTTGCTACCTCCTCCAGTTCCAGGTCTAGCTGATATTTGACTGCAAAAAAGTGTTTGCCAGTTTCCACTGTTGAGTGGCCCAGGATAAATCATGACTGATCTGGGCAAATCAGATCCGACATCAATGGCAGCAGTCTATTGGCTAAAATGTTTATTAGTATTTTCTGTCCACATTAATTAGAGACAACGGGTGATATGAGCTATAGTTATCTGGTGGTTTACTCGGTTTCATGATTGTTACCACTACAGCCTCCACAATATAATAATAATGAACTTCAGTTGGGAGTTTATCACTTCCTGGCGTACTGCTATTATTCAAGCTGGCAATCACCCTCTGAATCTCCTTCGCTGAGATTGACTGACAGAACACTTCATATTGATCAGGGGCCAGCCAAGCAAGGCGAGAATTATCCAGAAAGGTATGGGTGGTATGTATGGACTCTGCCGGGCCTGAGGCATAGATATATATATATATATATACATATATATATATATAGATAGATAGATAGATAGATAGATAGATAGATAGATAGATAGATAGATAGATAGATAGATAGATAGATAGATAGATATAGATATATATATGCCTGTGTGCCTATAGAAGAGAGATGTGGCCAGTACTTTGTTAGAAGCATATACTGAGGGACCAGTAGCTGAGGTAAGTCTCATGATATTATTGACTACCCATTTTGGTCTAATTAAGGATGCTAGATAATGACCTGGCCACTCTCCCTCACCATTCACCTCGGCTCTTTGTTATTTACTGAACAAACGTATTTCCCTTTCTGCAATATTAGTGTACTCCTTAATCTTTGTGGGTAGGAGCTCAAGTAACAACACCCCTAAAAAACCCCACCACCATCATATTTGCTTTCCAGGGTTTTGATCTCTGCTTCAATTTGGACAGATCTTCCTGTATAGACTTTTAGATGCAATTGCTTTTAGTGATTCACTTGCCCAGATCAGAGCTTTTTATGTTTCCCATAGGGTGCAAGGAGATTCAACTGAGCATATATTTTCCTTGAAATAGTTGCATGTGACTCTGCAAATTTCTTCTAGTAAGTTTGTCAGTTGCAAGCCCCACAGTACCTATATACAGGACTCCGCAGGGGGCTGCAGGTCTAAGAGCACTAAAGAATGGTCTGACAATGTGCAGGGATGCATCTGGGTGTTGATAGGCCAGAACAGCAGATTCCAGGTGCCAAACCAGGCATCCATGCTAGAGGATGAGTTGTGCACCGAGGAATGGAACATGTATTATTTACTTTGGGGTTTAAGCTTCTTTCATAAATCTTTGAGTTTTTTATTGCGTAAAATATTGACAAAAGTTTCACCTGTTTTGTTATTTGTTTATGTAGGTTTCTCATTGAATTGTGTTCTACCACCCAAATAATGAATTGTGTGTCCTGTGCATTGAGGCAGGTTATGAGATGGCCCAAAAAAATCTAGAATGTCCTCGTTTGCGGCATAGGAGTCAATCAAGGAGATGTAGGTAGCGCTGGATAGCCCCCTGTACTATTATGTATCTCCCATCATTGTCTATGACAGTGTGTAAGTAATAAAATTTGGATGATCTGTGAATCAGGATTGCAACTCCTCTAGAGTATGTGAAGTAGGGCATGAAGTATCTATGGCCTCCCCATGATTTGGCGAAAGCCTCATGTTGTGTGCATGTCAGATGTGTTTCTTGTAGGAAAGCTGTATTAATCTGGTGTTGTGCAAGATAGGCCAGAATCTGGCAGCATCTACAAGGGTTGCCCAATGCCCTGACATTCCAGGAACTACATTTAGAACCATGGGAAATGCAGAAGGGCAAGAGGCCTTACCCCAAATGGTAAATAGGAGAGTTCATAGCTCATGAGATAGTGTAATGATTTGATGTATTTTACTCTGATTTCATTTCATTTTAATGTGACTTCTGTTTCCACATTCTAAATCTTTTAACTTGCTTTGAGTACCTGTTAGATGGCACTACACTTACCAGAGCGTCTGTTAAGTGGTGATTCTGTTTACCGCCTATGCCGTTTTAATAGCCAGATCAGGTTTTTTTAGGACACCATTTTTGTTGGCAAGCTAGGATTTTTTTCAGTACCTCAGCATAAAAAGAGCCAGGGTGCACTGACACACTATTAACAGCACTAATTAGAGGCATTGACATAACTTGCAGATAGAGCTTTGATGTATTTTACTCTAATTGAATTTTATTTTAATCTAACTTCTGTTTCCACTTTCTGAATCTTAACTTGCGTTGAGTGCCTTTTAGGTGGCACTGCACTTATCATAGCACCTGTGAGGCAGCAATTGTGCTAACCACCTGTGCCGTTTTCAGGGCTATAATGGATTTTTTGGGGATTTTTTTAGGACACCATTTTTGTTGCCAGGCTAATGTTTTTTTCAGTACCTCAGCTTAAAATGAGCCAGGGTGCAGGGGACACACAGTGAATGCGTGCAGTGGGCGCACTGCCAATGCACAGAAGGTGTGCCAAAGTTAAGTCGGTCTGCATCTGTCTGTGTAAAGACCTTGTCAGGTGCCAGGATCCTGGTCCTATCACCCTCCAAAGGTGCTGAGAAGACCTCACAGAAGCCCAGGAACTCACACAATATCACAAACACATTTGAGTCACAGACAATACAAGATATCAACTGCCATGCTACATGACATTCCTGCTGCAAGCCCTAACAAAATACTCACTACTACTCACTACTATTATCTTTTGCGGTGGATCAGGGTTATGGGATCCAGCCATGGATCATGACCCCATTCCCCAACCCAAGCACAGCAGCAAAGGGTGCCTTTAATGAGGCACATCGGACGACACGCACCATTGTGGAAAAGACTTTTGGCATCCTGAAGTCCAGATTTGGGTGCCTGGACATCACAGGAGGCATCCTCCTATATGCCCCACACATTGTGTGTAAAATAATACTGACCTGTGCTATCCTGCACAACATTTGTGTGAGGATGAACATCCCATTATATGAACCGGACCAAGAACTGCCTGAGGAGGAGGAGGATGGTGGCAGGGAAAATGAGGGGGAACAGCAGAACACAGCTGCAGGAATGCACAGCAGACAGCAAATTGTACACAACTTTTTCACTTAATAGTCACTCTGCACACCTCATTAAGAAATGTAAATCAACACCTTACTTGATCACACAGTCCTGCTCTGGTGTCTTCATCCTCCATCACATGTATCTTAGGAATGTGAGTATTACCTCAGGGAGCATGTTACAAATACAAATCTGTCTTCTTCTGATGCAACACCACATGTGATGCGTATGATTGTAAAGCAAACATCTCACAAACATATAAAAAAGACTCATCTCTTGAATGTCACAAATGAAAGACACGTTCAATGGACCACAACATAGGAGTCATATCCATGTTGTCAACATGGTCAACTGTAGCACATGACACACAACTATGACACCTCCAATCATAAGGTAAACAAGCATTTGCAATGCAACAGGTCTCGCATTACTTTGAGTTAGAGCTATTAGCATTGTAAACTCCGAACTGGACTTTTCTTGACACATTAAATCAAAAGAAGAAAAAACAAGCGCTATTGCACTGCATAAAACACAACGAGATCGCGCTGCGAAATAAAGAGAAAAAGTAGTCCAGAAACCATACGAAAAACATGGAGCATCAAATGTTTCCAGTAGTTTACACACTGGAAAAGGCATGACGTGTGCATGCCTTTCACGAATGAAAACAAGCTTTAAAAGGCAAGCCCACAAGCCAATGAAAGTGACTGACGTAACACGTAACATAGGCATGGTTAAAGTCCCCTTAAAGAGAGATTAGAAGAGGGATGGAGCACTTTGCACTCGCACCTAAAAATAAGGATATCAGTTTTATATGTAATCAGTCACGCAGGCCAGGGGAAATTCCTGCCCAACACAATGCTCATCAAAATAAGTATGAAGACCTAGTTACCAATATTGTCTTTAGGACTTTTGAAGATGTAGTGCTGCTGAATTTTAGAGCATGCAGACTGCCTCAGCAAATAAATGGCTGAGCCAAAAAGCCCTATTTGCTCTCCTGCTCTCTTGTAAAATGAACACATTAGTGAATTAGGAGCACTTTGAAGTCAAACCTGGCAGTTTGTATTTGCTGCTAAGGAGGGTTGGGATAAGAATTTTCTTCATTTTTCTCTGGACGAGATGTTCTGGAAATCATTATTTCCATCGCTCAAGCTGAACTGAAAATGTATTTGTCTGTAACTGTACTTGGTTTGATTAAAAAAAAAACTTATCCCTCTACTCCCCTACAATAAATGCCATGCTGTGACTTTTGTGCTCTATTAAGATTGCTTCTTTGTCTCTCACGAATTTCTAACATAGCACAACACTTTGTTTCAAATAGCCTGGCATTGTCATTTTCTTTTCACGGTTCCCGCAGTGGATTTATTCTAGGGAACATTGACATTGTAATGTGGGAGTGTGAATAATTCCACTGAAATTAGAATAGCGATTTCCGAATAAATAGGAAAACAAATGTACCTTTTAACTGGGAGATAGTCACAGAATTAATCAGTTACAACAGCGTCCCTCTAATAAAATTAAGGGCCCCTAATGCTCATGCATTTCCTGCTAAATTTACATGAACTTTGCAAACAACCCATGAACTTCTGCTTAACCCTTTCCATGGGGGAACCCATTTCTGTGCTTGGAACACCATGTTTCTGCTTTTAAATGCATGTTGTTTGCATATTTGAGGGTAAGAGTATATTCAAGTGAAAGACGGTGTGTGATTGTGGGTATATGTAAGCATGTGTGTGAGTGAAAAATGTTAACATGTGTGTGAGTGAAAGTAAAGGTCAAATGGCGTGTGATCTCACTTTCACTACCCCTGGCATTTCAGTGAATTGACATTCATGGTGTGCGCTTCTCTTCCCCTTCTTAAACCCACACTTACTTAGCTCTTGTGCGGGAGTAAACTTCTCTGTGTTTTCACTTGGAAAACAATTTAAGAATACCGAAAAAGGGCCGACTTCGTCACTATAGATACACGACCAACTATCTCCTCCGCTTTACCCGTTTACTCTCGAAACACAGACCTCTTCTCAAGGTAGCACATGGTGTTTAGATTGTAAAATTAAATTCATGAAAGCAAACTGACTTAGGACCTTTGTGCAGTGTACTGCTGCATGTGTGAAACATCATTCAAGCAACAATGTACACCTCACAAATTGCCGCCTCCAACTGATTAAAGGTTACTTGAGAAACGAGTGAGATCGCGCTGCGAAAAAAGATAAAAATAAAAAGTATTCCACAAACCGGACGAAAAACAGTGATCCTTCGTCTGTTTTCAGTACTTGGTTGCTGTGCTCGAGGAAGGCTAACCACTGGAAATGGCAAGATGTATGCATGACTTCCTCTAATGAAAGCAAGCAGATTTAAAAAGGCAAGCCCACGAACCAATGAAAGACACTGATCTGACATGGGCTGGGCTCCGAGCCCTTTTCTAACTAATACAGCGTCTCGCTAGCGATACGCATGCGGAAGCGCATGCTATCCCAGGCTTGACCCTAAAAAGGGCCCCGTACATGAGGCAGTGGATGTAAAGTATCAGAAGTACAGGAATGTACGAACAAACCCCTGACATTACTAAGTGTGACACTTGCAATGTCTGCAAGGAACTTTTGTGACAATGGATAGCATGATTGTCCCAGGTGTGACAAGCAATGCTCACAACACATGCCCTGCACAGTCCATCCCTGGAAATCAGTCCTGCCACTGCCATGGAGCCCAATCCTGACACAGGGTACACATGCCCACATACTTGGACTGGACTAGGTGGAATGCACATCTGAAAATATGTGAACACATGCAGCTAGGTCAGCAGGTCCACCACAGCAACACAAGTAATATAGCTAATTGTAATAAGTCAAACTGACGTGTACAACACATTCTTTGGGTGGAATTTAGGCACAGTGTTTCAAACACAGTACCAAACATATACACATGCCAGACACAAGTCAACATGAACTCATAACCAACATTTAGTGACATATGAAGGGTAACATATCCTACATAGCACACATCAACCATCCTCAATGATGCCTGAGTTGTGTTTGTCGTCTGAAATTTAATGTCACCTAAGGCAAACAACTACACACATCACATGAGTCAACACATGTCGCAAACACATGCCATGACTGTTGTAGATCACTGACTGCCATCAAATGCAGATACACATTTGGCATGCATTCATACATTTGCATGACTTCCAAAGTATTGCATGCTGTTCCCTCAGAAACACACACATCGTTGTTACAGACCATTCACACCCAAATAACAAAGTTGCATGCTCTACCACGTGTGGTCATATACTACATTACACACTGAAGGCCATACCATCCTATCTTCATGTTGATACAGGGTGCATCCATGTTAAATATTAGAAAACCCCGCAAACACAGATAGAGTCAAAGATTTTGACACTAATGCGTCAAAAACACCTGCAAATGCAAACTAAACATGCATGGGCCCTTAGCGTGATGTCCACCCGTGCATCACACAGGTAGTGCGTTGTATATTGCCGCACATGTAGGTAATGTGGCAAAATAATTCACACAAGCATTGTATGTGTCAAAATAATACACGCATGACGTAAAACATGTTGCAAGGGGACAGGAAGTGATGTAATAGGAAATCCTGATACAGTGGGTGTACTTTCACTTTCACTTTACAGTCTGTGCATTTGTTGACTGTGTGGCTGTGTCTCAATGTTGCTGGTGTGTTGATTGCGAATATTGTATCTTGTGATGTCTCTCTTATTGTGTCTGTCGTGGAATCTGTTTGTTACTTGTACCAGTATATTTGATTTTGTGTAGTTTAGTGTAGTTCATATTGTATTTGTACTGTGTACTGTGGGGTGTCTGTCTGGGTGTTAGATTACTGAGGTTAGATGGGGTTCTTATGTTTGGGCAGTAAGTTTCCTTCATTCTCATTTTTTTTCTTTCAATATTTACTGTTTGAAGTTGTGGTTGAGAGACTTGTCAGGAAGGGTGAGGCTGACACGGATGGGGAAGGAGGAGCTTGGGGGCTTTGTGTGGCTGGTGTGCCACTTCCTACCCATGATGCTCGAGATGGGTGGCAGAGTGATACAGGGGTATCACACAGACACGGGCGGCTGCGGTGGGGCAAGATGCTCCAACACCTGAAGAGGGTGTACCATACCAGCCGGAATGAGCACCAGCTAAAGCATCGCTGGTCTGACCTGGTGGCCAGAGTGCAGGTGTGGTGATCGGTGGCCCTGTTGGTGAGTACCACATTGACATATGTGTACAGTAGAATGCTCCTGAGTGACAGTAGCAGATTTGTTGGCGTGCTGCATGCAATGTTTGTGGCCATGTTGAATGCAACCAGAACGAAGTGGTAGGGTCCCAGTACTGAGATGGAGTCCACATGTCTATAAATGTTAACAATGCAGGTCAGAGGTTTGTTGAGTCATATACGATTATCACTTAGGGCCACATGTAAGGAGCTCTTTTTTACTGTCGCTAATGGCCCAGTTTGCAGAATTGGGCCATTTGCAACGAGAAAAAAGCTGTTTCCAATGAACAAACCCAATTTTGGCATTCCGCAATCACATTACCGAATCACAAAAAGGGTTTTCGACTCACATTTAGGAAGGGGCATTCCCTTCTTAATTGCGAGTCGCAGTCCATTGTATGATTGTTTTGTGACCGCGAAAGCCTTCACAAAACAATTGCAGTTACCACCAGTTACCACCAGTTTCAAGCTGGTGCTAACCCATTCCCTAAAGGGAAGGGGTCCCCATGGGACTCCTTCCCCTTTGTGAATGCATGCAAAAACATTGGTTTGGAGGAGGGAGTGGTCCCAAGGACCACTGCCTGCTCTGAAAAAATTAAAATAAAAGTTATCATTTTTGTTTTCGACATGCATTCCGTTTACCTTTAATGAAAACGGGCTGCATTAAAAAAAAAAAAAGACTGCTTTATTTAAAAGTAGTCACAAACATGGTGATCTGCTGACCCCAGCAGGCCACCATCACTGTGCGTGCTACCATTCCCAATGGGTTTGCAACTTGAGACCTACCTCATGAATATTCATGAGGTAGGTCATTTGCTAGCCCATTGTGAATTGCAAACAGTGTCATTGACAGTGTTGCACATCAGGTTTTCTGACTCGCAAATTGCGAGTCCCTAAGTCTCGCAATTTGTGACTCACATAACCTGATCTTCATACATGTGGCCCTTAGTCACATATTTCATGTGACATGGCAAAACCTGTGCCCATACATTCTCTCAATGATGATCAGGTAAGACAAGATCAGCATTCCATATTTCACTGGATCCTGCCAGCAAAGTGGGCAATCCATGTTTAGAGCTACATTGTCATTATTACACACACATGATCCCTGCCATTATGTTGGCAAAGGGGCATGCCCGGCTTAGGGGACACTGCCAATTGGGTATTTGTTACCAACATACAACCTTGCCACATCTGTCATGGACCACTGAGCGCATAATAATTGCAGACTGAAAATTGAGCCACATGTCCATCACACAGTAACTCAGTGTGCCTTGATGCACAAGCCACAATACCTGAGTCACTTGTATTGCAGTGCACCAGGGAAGTGCCATGGAATTTTTCCCCCAAATACAAATCATACCATGGAGTACCATATTAAATGGATTAGCCACATATGGTTGTTGTAGGGTTTAGCACCACATGATTGTTAGGTCCAGTGCATGTGTGCAGATGTGTGTCTCTCACTCACCAGAGTGTCAGGGTCAATGTGAGTTTGCAGTGTTATGTCTGTTGCACTGTCTTCATGCATGATTACTAGCTCACTCATGTAAAATGTAACACACTGTGATATGTTGTCCCCTCGTATGTACAATGATATGACATTGAGCATATATTTCTATCCAGATCTTACAGGTGGACCTGCCCCCTATACCATCAGATAAGTGGCAAGATTTCAGGACCCAAACGCATCCAGCAAGTGTGAAAATATCTGTCCAAAGTAGTGATTGTGGCTGTTGTTTGAGTGACTCTTGTGTGTTGCACTCATTGCAAGATATGATGAGCTGGCACGTGATCAGATATCTTAGTAGGTTGGATGGTGACATAGTGTCCCGTACAAGGGTTACCCATTCACAAGCAGAGGGTCATATCTTGGAAGTCTTGTGCTGCGCAATAGGCAGCAGCATGTGAACAAGGTGATTAGTAGCCACATGTAGGCCCACATGTGACTTGGAAGTGCACCAGTGTCAGTATATTGGCAATGGGTCATACAGTCATTCTCACAACACAGTGATGCACAGGTTTTCCAAACAAATTGGTGCATCCCTGTATTGTAATATACATGTAGGACTGTATGGGTAACTGTCCCCCATCATGTAGCCCCATTAGTTGTACTCTATTTATGTGGCAATTATGTGGTATGTAATAGGCATGTATGCAGCTCAAGGCCAGACGTGTGCTGGCATCAATGAGGGTGCTTTGGGAATTGTATTGGCAGATCAGGTGTTAATGGGTGTACACCCCTGGACACATGAATGTAGATGTGAATGACCTATGAAAAACTTCCTATGTGGCAGCCATCCTCACATGTGTTCCACTCACTAAATCCATGTATAAGTGGACATGCCTTCGTGGTAGACCTTGAAAGTTGTGATGATGTATTGCATGCCCATCCCTCCTGAGGCACAGGGCAGGGGAACAACATATATGTAGGTAGATGTGATGGTCACAGTGTAGATGACATTCTGCTCTTTCAGGCTTGCATGTATCCCAATCAACACTGACCCCTTATGATTAGCAACTGCATACCATACTCCCAATTGCATCTACTAGTCACTGGTGTTGTGTGCTTTGAAGTTGACTCAGATTATAAAGATTAGTGGGCCTGGCCCATGTGAAGTAGTTGCTGCCTTTGCATTGTGACACATTGCACTAAATCAATGCATAGATTACTTTATTTGGTCCAACTCTTGTTGTGCTTTGCTTTAGTGTAAATGACATGATGAGTAGGCAGTGTTGCCATTACATTCATCAGGGACATTGTATTATCTGAACTGTGATTCGTACTGCATGTGCAAATCAAGGCAGAGTATAATAGTATCATCTGTACATACATCACACAATGATGATGACACTGATGGTTTCCTGTCTCAATTTTACAGCTGCCAACATGGATGTTGCAGAAATCAGGCCGTTCCAGAAGAGGGCAGTGCGATATCACCACCTATTGGATGTGGAGTCTAGGTACCACAAGATGGCACAACGCTATCAAAAAGAGCGAGCAACTGGGGAATGGCGGGCATTCAGCCACATTGGCCACAAAGAGTGGACCGAGCACCACACCTACACAGGGGACCACCCCCGCCACCGTCACATCTGCCTCACCTGCAGCACCATCAACCTCAACACCACAGCCCACCACGCCTGTTGCAAAGGACTTGTCAGCAATAAAGAAGCTCCAGAAGGACATGAAACAGGTCCTCAAAAAACTGGACAGCCTACTAAAGGATGTGGACCGCAATACAAAGTGACTGAAGGCCATCAAGAGGGCACTAAAGAGCGCCAACCTCTGAACAGTTGCCTCCCTTCACTCCTAGTTCAGTCTCCTCCCGTCTCATTCCTCATCATGTTTTGTAGTGGGTTTAAGGGAGTTAGTGATAGGTTAGAGTAGGGTAGTTGTTTAGATAGGATAAGTAGGTTTGAGGGGTGGTTTTCCATATTATTACATGTTCGTTTGTGGGTTGGTGGGTGGGGATTAATGTTGGGGCATTTCTGTGTAAGAAATCAACTATATATATAATTAAAATATATATATATATATATATCTGTTCAGGATTAGATAGTATATGTTTAGGTTAGTATATGTTGTCCTGCATGTGTCTTGTGATATAAGGGTGGTGGGGAGGGGGCAATGTTTAGAGTGTCTTGTTAAATATGGTAAGTAAGCTTAGCATAGGGTAGTTAGGGCCAGTTGTGGGTAATGTATAGGTAGGATAGATTAGGTTAGTATAGGTGATCAACATAGTTTTAAGTTCAGTTTTATACATGTATAATAAAACTTTGGGTACTCCCTTACTGCATGTGTTAAATGCTTTGGTCTCAGGGTCTGTGCATGAGTGTACAGTGCCAATTGTCTATTGGCCTAGGGTTTTCGTCCTGCATCCAGATACCTCTCTTGACATGTTAATTCCCACTTCCAACTGAGCTGTCACTTTGGCAACTACAACAGATCTACTTCTCAATGAATCTGCCATCCAATGTACACACCACTCAAGGTGACCATGGTTTCCATGTATTGGACAGGTAGGTGTGTTTTTTGAGCTGTAATTGTTTGGGCCCTGTATCAGGATGTTGGGCACTGTGGGACGTGTACCTGCAGCCTGAAGTTCATGATAACACTGCTAAACTGAGCAGTGCCAAATTCAGATGAGGTCAAGTATAACTATTTCACAACAATGTGTTTCAATTGTACTCCCAGCTGATATTATTGGCCCAGCACTCTTACACAGCAATTCCTGCTGTACGTAGTGGGTGAGGCATATGTGTTTTAAAACAAATGTCACATACACAGTAACTTGCTTGTAGGCAATGTGGCCAGCATTGACGTTCATCATGTAGGTACCTTGTGCGTATATATCCGCCCACAATATTTCTACACTCTTGTACTGACACTCTGCGACTATAGATATGTTACACACATCACAAATCTCCAGCAAAGTAGATGTGTCACATTACACAGAGAAAAAGAGGTAGTGTAGGTGCTGTTTATTTTAAAGTGCTGTAGTGCAATATTTACATTGTCCAGGTCAGTAACCCCATTAGTGTAAACAATTCTATTGTGTCACAACACAAGTGCAGGGTTGAGGGACATGTCATTGGACATGCTGAGGTGAAGTGTCATTCAGTGCAGGGGAACATGAATTGCTAAGGGAGTGGTGAGAGACAATTTCAGTCCATAGTGGAAAGGTTAACAGTGTGTCGGTGAGGAGTGCATGTCACCAACTGTAGCAACACTGGCATGTTGTCAAGCACAGGACAACTGGAAATCACTGCCCATATGGCATGGGCTGGTGCTACCGGTTACTCTTACGGGTAAAGATGATCTGTTCTACATCTTCATCCTCTGATGTGCGTGTTGTCTCCTCTGCCCTTGGTGGTGGTGGTGGGGTTGAGGGGGCCACACACACTTCAGTGGTTGGAAAAGTGGACACCAAAGCTGCCATCCATGGAATTACACATGCCATCACTTTAGCAAGGAGGAGCTGCTGATTATTGAGTATGGCAGCAACATCCCTGTGGTAGACAGCCATGTCTGCCCTGAGGGAGATCAGTTCCCTGTGCATAGAGTCCTGCCTGTTGTCATGCATGCAGCAGCAAGATTGGGAGGGAAGGCGTTATGGCCTCTCCCTCACTGCTGTGGTTAGGTCCCTCACACACTGTTGGACTCCATGCAGTGGGGATTGTGTGCCTTGTTTGGCTGCTGCCTGTTCAGTTGCTGTTATGATGCACATGTGCATACCCTCAAGGCTGGCTGCTATTGTTTGCTTTCCAACCCGCACCTCCTTGGCGAGCTCCCACTGGACTCCCACTACTGTCCTCTCAAAGGTGGTCCCTGTGTTATCAGATTCCTCAGCTGTATTTGAGCTGGCAGGTCGTAGTATTGGGGTGGTGGGTGGGTCCTCTTGGATGGCTGCTACATTAATGCTCCTCCTTGCGACTGGAGATGGTGTCTGGAGGGTTCCCAGGAGGGTTTCCTGGCTGATGGTTGTCAGCTGGTTATCCAGGTTATCAGGGTAGTCCAGGACAGGCAGATCCACAGGAGAGCCATTGTCCTCTGCAATGAGATATTGTACAATTAGTGTGTCTGTGTTGTGCCAGTTGTAATGTGACGTCACTGACTTCCTATTGGTGGTACAGTGTCATCTTGGTTCCCATGCATTGTTCCTGTCCTTAATGTTTGCAGTCTCTCAGCCCTATGCCCCACCTGCATGTCACATGTAGTGGAGGGCAGTTTGCGCAATAGTCTGCGTCACATCTTCTAGGTGTGGGTTCTGTCCAATTTGTGGATTGCCACCTTCTTGTCCTCATCAACCCTCCCTCTGCTCCCATTTGCATGGTGAGGCCTTGCAATGAATGTTGGTGTGCTAATGCCACAGCACCACACATGACAATATGGCCCTGTCCCAGTCTTTCATTTTTCACATACACCTATGTGGTGTTGAGACCTAGCACCACCCCATGCATGGCGTTAACAGGAGACAATGCATGTGTTACCATTGGTAGCTCCTCATGTTGATATTAGTGTATGTGTGCTACATTGCATTGCACTGATGGACCTGGCAGAGGTCTGTTTCCTCTTTTGACTGTGAGGGTGTGTTCACCTTCTTACACCTATGTCCTCCCCCTCAATGCAGTTGTCTTTGCACTATGATATCTGAGATTTGCATGGTGGCATTGTAGCTAATGTGACACAGGCACAGAGCTAAACCCAGGGATGGCCAGTAATGAGATTACTGCTGTGTACATCATTATGTATGTGACAGTGCCTGATGGTTATTGAGTCTATGGACATGACCAGTCGACAGGAGTTGCACTTGGATAGGGATTGATGGGGATTGATCGCATAGTCATACTGAACCCTCATTTTGAGTGTGTTTGTTCTATGGGCACCTAACCGCCATTTTCTAATTGACCAGCACAAACAGCACAGGTAGTAGTGACAACTATTGTCAATGGGGAATGCCACTTGGTGCAATGGCCTGACACTGGGCATTTTCTTATTGTTTACATTCTGACAATACCAGCTGTTCTGTCACACCAGACCATTTTACGTTCTACCCTACCCTCCTGGTCTGTTTCAGCATTTCCACCGGTCTTGGCATAAAGGTGTACCCCATGCAAAGGTTGTTGGTGTTGTGCTGTGCCCCTGAATGCCCCTGCACAGCCCATGTACCTGGCATGGGCAGTGCAGGGGGTCCCATGTCCTGCCTCTTTGCCCTTTCCACTGCCTGGTTTGCAGAGCTAACATGCATTGTGTAGAAGCTATGTGCCTCCCCCTTCTTGCACTTGAAATGTTGGCATTTTTGTCCCCCATGCAACTTATCCTGCATATGTGTTGTTTCCTGGTAGTCTGCACTGTCCTGTCCTGTGATACCAGTGACGATTTCCTCTGGGATGACCGGTGCAAGCATTTCCCCCATTTCGTCCAGGTCCTCTTGTGGGGCTGGACTCCCACCTCCGGTCTGCAGTGCTGCCTTCCTGTTTCTTGCCATTTTCTCCTTTCTCTTCCAATTGCAGTCATGCCAGCGTTTCTTGCACTCAGTGACAGTTCTCCTGACCTCTGCCACACCGTTAATCTTGTCAACAATCTGCTGCCAAATTACCTCTCTCCTTCCAATTGGCAATTTAGAGGTGATGAAGAGTTGATGTTGGTGCGCCATCACCTTTCTCCCCAGTATTTCATGCTCCTCTGTGCTGAAGCAACACTTCCTCTTTTTCTTGTCTCTCCCCTGGGTCTTGTCAATGTCCCTGTCTGGTTCCTGGTTGTCTGGGGTCTCCCTGGGGTCTCTCCTGGCTTTGTAGATCCATCTTGCCTCTCCTTTGCACTGTTTGCTCTGTTAGCATCACTTTTTGATGCTCTTGCAGGCACAAATGGCACATTTCTCTTTTGTGACGTATTTACATGTCATAAACCTGATTAGAGTCATTTTTCCTGTGCTAACGTCATTTTGCCTTACGACAAAGCGCAATGGTTAGAGTCAGGAAAAATTACTCTAACCTATTCTCAGCACCACCCAGAGTCATAGTATAAATATGACTCATGGGTGGCATTAAAAAATGGCGCTAGACAGCCTAAACTTTTGACGTAAAATTGCGTTTGTGCAGTTTTGCATCAAAAAGTATAAATCTACCCCCAAATCTTTTACTTTGCTGTGTGGCGTTCCTCAAGGCTTTTCTTTGAGTCTCACACTTTTTAATATTTATGTGGCCCCCCTAACCAAATTGATTCATACCTTTGGTTTCATTCCAGTTCCATATGCAGATGATGCTTACATTTTGTTCTCTATTAGGAATGAGGAGAAGAAGACTGCATGTTATGTAATGGTTCTATGGTAACCATTGAGGACTGGATGAGTATCAATAGACTGATGATGAATTCGGCAAAAAATGAAATTCTCTTTTTTGGCAAAGATTGTGTATCATTGGACCAATCTTGGTGGCCCTAGAATCTAGGTCTTCCTCCCTCACCGGTATCATCGGTTAAGAATCTAGGAATCATTTTCAATTCCAGTTTGTCTTTCAGGGTAGAGATAAATAAACTGACCTCCTCTTGCTTTTTGTTGTTGGGTATGCTAAAGAAGGTGCTTCCCTTCATACTATTTAAATTTAAAAAAGCAGTAGTCACCACCTTAATATTAAGATATTTATTGAAAAAAAACATTTCAGTCCTAGATGTTATGTAGCTACTCAACTATTAAAAATGGGATTACTGGTTGACTACAGTGTAAGCCCTTGGCAAGCAGCAGCCTCACTCCTAGTCAGGGTAAGTAACTAGCAAACACCAAATCAAACTATGCTCAACACCTTGGTAGCTTGGCACAGAGCAGTCAGCCTTAACTTACAGGCAATGTGTAGAGTATTTGTGCAATAGCTTAAACAGTAAAACAGGGAAAATACTACACAAAAAGATCTAATACCAGGTTGCAAAAATAAAGTTTACTTAAATAGATAAAACAAGACCAAAATGGTAAGAATTCAAATTAGTAGAACCGGAATTATGCAATTTAAAGAATAAACTGTAAAATAGTGCCTAGAAACAGGAGGGGCCAACTCTGGTTATTTGGTCACCCTAGACCAGATAAAATGTGAAATGTCATGTTGGATGCGATGGAGCTCAGGTTGGACACATTCCCAGATTAGTGGCACTGAAGGCTTACCTTCTCTACATTGTGTGCCAAGAGTCGTGTTCACATGGGAGAAGTTCACGAAGAGCAAGAAGTGCGTCGCTGGTGGTGGTTGGTGTTGTGCAAGGAACAGGCCAAGTGTCATGGATGGGCAGGCTAAAGTCTTGTGTTGGCAGTCTACATGGTCTGTGTGAAAGGCAGACTTGCAGCAGCTCACGTTGATTTTTTGTGCAAGAGACACAGTTCCACTATGAACGGGCCTGTTCGTGGTCATAAAGAGCTGAAAAGCTTCACTTTAATAGCTTGAGAGCCACACTAAGGCTCCAGGATCTGGGAGGCAGCTGTTGAGGATCATCCAATTGTTGAAGATCGGGCCAGGAGCTGTGGGGAGCCTGTTATGTCCCTAAGGCTCAGATCAGGAGGCTAGCAGACCAGCCATTTGAGTATCTCTGGGGTACTGATATCAAGATGGAGTGCAGGTCAAGTTCGTCTTCCTCACAGGGCATCCGGCAGCAGATCAGCACAGCAGGTCAGCAGTCCCTTCAGAGCAGCAGTCCAGCGGAGTGGCAGTCCTTGTAGCTGCACTGTGACCTTGCAGTGGGAAGAAGATTCTAGAGGCCTCTCTCTGATGTGCACTGCGGCCCTGCCTTCCCTTCCCTGACTCCAGACTAACTACAAAGTGAATGCCTACCTTGTGTGGAGACAGGACACAGCCTAATCAGGTGTAAGTAAGGCTGGGTCCAGCTCCTCTGTTCCGTCCAGCCATTAATGGCCCATTAAATCACACCTAAACTCCCATTGTGTGTGGCTGTCAACGAGGAATACAAAAAGCCCAACTGCCAACTGCACTCAGTCATGTGACCAGTGCCAGGCCACAGGCACCAAATGGCTAAGGCAAGAAAATGTACTTGCAATCCGACTTCACCATGAATTCGGATATTAAATTAGGATTCCAGAGACACCAAACTTGAAGATAGACTTTGCAGTAGTGAAAAATGAATGTAAGAGTTGTTCACTACCAGGCATATAAAAATTAAAAGTACATGTCCTCATTTTTAATTACATTGCACTCTGCCCTCTTGGTTGTACAGGGCCTACCCTAGTGGTGACATAATGGGGGCATGGCCTGGCTGACAATGGTGTAGGAAAGTAGCACCTGGGCCAGCAGGTGGCCCCTGAGAAACTTATTTTGACTAAATGGTGGTCGCCACATAGCAGTCGGCAGCGCCAGACCTCGGAGAGGCAGGGGTGGCAATACGGAGACTGAATTAGTATAACCCCAAGATCCGAGGGCAAAAAACAGTGTGGAGGATAACAGCATGAACTCAAGCAAGATAGCGGCCATCAGCCAACCACCAAAGCCTGGGTACAGGAGCACAACAAGCAGCACCTAGCATTTGAGATACAAGAGGGGAAGCCCGAGAACAGGCGGCTCAGAGTTCAATATGAATGAGACACCTGGGCTTCCTGTGCATGCATAGGTAGGCTGGGACTTGAAACATAAGGGACCATAATCCAGAATAAGGGAGGTAACAGAGATGAACCCCAACACTGCAGCCAGAATTAACCTGGAAGGTGAAACAACTGTAGTCAATGGGAGAGCTACACGTGGAGACCTCTCCTCCTCCTCCTCAAAAGCTCCTCCCCCATGCATGTATAGAAGACTGCTGAAGAACCCAAAAGTACTGTCTGAGGCCTCCCTCTGGGCAAGGCTTAAGAGTTGTGGAGCAGATATCTACTGCAGGCCACTGAATATTGTCTGTACAAATAGACCGTTCTCTCTTCACTTTCCCCTCCACTTTCCATCATTTGTAGACACTGAAGGCTGGGGGGTGGACCATGGAGGCACAAGAACAGGGTCAGCCAGAGGAAAGTTAACAAACTCCTGCACCTTGCGTTATACAGCTACAGAAGCTAAGGCACTTCAAAGGGGGCCATCTGACACCTTTATCAATGAAAAGGATTGCTACTGGGGGTCAATGTGCCATGCGTGTCCAGATGTGAGGGCTGTTGGTAGCCTCTAAGAGTAAAAGCAGCATGCACCTTTGACACCACGCTCAGCAAGGGGGTGAGCCTACAGAGGCAGATGCTGGGGACAATTACAGGGATAAGGAAGAAGGTGCAGCCAACTTAAACGCACATCCGGCAGAAATCCTAGCAGTCATAAAGAGCACAAAATCTTGATTGGAAATATAAATTGTGGCAGTAGTGAGAAAGGTGGGGCTACTACAAGACAATCACAAAAAACTGGCAGACCAATTCAAGGAGACTATTAACACCCTAGGGACAACATTGCCACATTGAAAGACCTCACTCAGAAAATTTTGTCTATAGAACAAGAAGTATGTCAACTGGTGAAAAGACTTGAGGTTGTGGAGTGCAGATCTTGAAACCATAACGTGCGACTGTTGGGGGAGTCGGAGAAGGTGGAGGGCCCATCCCTGAAGCTCTAAGTGGACTAGCTGGCAGGAACAATTCTGCAAGGCAAGCTGTCCCATTTTTTCTTGGGGGAACGGGCTCATAGAAGCCCCATACTTGCTCATTTCATGAACTTTAGGGACAGAGACATGACGCTCCAAGCAGCAAGGAAGCACGTCCCATGGATGATAGATGGTCATGAAGTTAACCTATACTCAGAGTGCACCACTCTCATACAAAAACAAAAATGGGCATAATTCCCAGTCAAAAAGCTGCTGCATCTACTAGACCTGAAACATGCTTTCCTCTACCCAGCAAAACTACGGGTCATCCATGAGGGGAAAACATACTTTATTCTTGGCAAGGGAGGTCCAGGATGAGTCTGGTGATGGGGATCTGGATGAGTTGAAGTTTTTTGATGTTCCTAGTTAAGGTGCCGGAGTAGAAGGTGTTGTCGTAGTGAAGCTTGCTTGTGACTAAGGCATGGGTGACTGTCCTGCAACAGTCTGCTGGGATCCATTAGGAGATCTTCATGAGTTTGCAGAGTGTGTGCCAGCAGGAGGCAGTGACAGTGTTTTCCTGGCAGGTCACAGATATGGAGGAGGCGAGGATGATTCCTAAATTGCAGGCGTGCACGGTCGGTGCAGGGGGGGGAGGGATGTCGGCCACCAGGAGTCGTCCCAGGCTGAGGTGGTGTTTCCAAAAATTATGTGCTCCGTCATGTCAGAGTTGAGCTTGAGACAGCTTTCTTTCATGCAGGTAGCAACGGCTTCCATTCCTGCTTGAAAGTTCCTTATGGCCATTTCCGGGTCTTCAGTGAGGGAAATTATGAGTTTTGTGTCATCGGCATATGACAGAATGTTCATACTGTGGCTTCTGACAATGGCAGCAAGAGTGGCCATGTGTACATTGAACAGTGTGGCACTTTGGGGGACTCCGCAGTTGACTCCTGTGGGTCCGGATGTGAAGGACGGGAGTCTGACCCCCTGCGTCATCCAGGAGAAGAAGGAGTGGATCCATTCCAGGGCTTTTCCTATGTCGTGGAGTCTGGTGCACGGAGTGCTGTGGGTGACCATGTCGAAAGCTGCTGAGAGGTCGAGGAGTATGAGTGCTGCGGAGTAAATGGATGTAGTCAGTGGCTGGCTGGAGTGCTACCTCTGTGCTGTGATTGCTGCTGAAGCCAGACAGGAAGCTGTCCAGGGAGTTGTTGGCCTCGATGAAATTCCATAGTTGTACGTTGATTGCTTTCTCTAGTACTTTGGCAGGGTAGGGTAGCAGCGAAATGAGCCAGAAATTCTTTCGTTCTGATGGGTCAGCTGAAGGTTTCTTCAGGAGAGGGCGTATTTCAGTGTGTTTCCAGTCCTCAGGGAAGTTGTCTGTGCTGATGGACCAGTTGATTGTGTTCCGAAGCTCAGGGGCAAAGGATGCGCTGGCTCTGATGTATATGTGGTGCGGGCAGGGATATGAGGGGGCTCTGGAGAAGGTGCTGTTCATGATGTTGATTGTTTCCTCTGTGGTGAGCGTGGACCAGTCATGGATGGTCTGGGTGGGTTCAGTCACAGGTTCCGGTGCTAGGTGACAGGAAGCTGTTGTAGATGTCCTGGATCTTGTGGTGGAAAAAGGAGGTAAGTTTGTCGCAGAGGTCCTGTGATGGGGGATGCTTGTGGCTTTAGAGGGGGGATCTGTGAACACGTTGATGACTGACAAGAGTTCCTTCAAGTTGTGTGCGGAGGAGTTGATGCGCTCCCGGAGTGCATCCTTCCTTGCGTTTTTGATTTTTGCTGGTGGGTGGTGGTTGCAGCTCTGAATAAGGCGAGGTCTTAGGGTGGCGAGGCTGTTGAGTAGAGCGGTGGTGTTTAGGTCGGTGCTGTCCTCGAGGTGGAAGTTCAGGACACCGAGGAGGAGGTAGTCGACTGACACCAGGGCCAGGGGGGTAGCGATGTCTACGACATCATCTATTAAAGCCGGGCGGGGCCGGGTGGCCTGTACACCAGGGTGCCACGAATGGAGGAGTTGTGGTTGGAGTGGACCGGGAAGTGAAGGGGTTCAATAGTGGTACAATGTTCTACTTGGACGCAATTGACATGTAGTGAGGACTTGTGTACGATGGTGAGTCCTTCTCCCAGACGGGAGGGCCAGTCCCTTCTTAGGATGCAGTAACTGTAGGCGAATGTCGATGGCGATGTCTGGACCTGAGGTGGGGTTGGTCCAGGTCTCAGAGAAGAAGACGATGTCCGGTCAGGTGCTGTTGATCAGGTCCCAGAGTTCAGTGGCATGTTTGTGGAGGGAGTGGATGTTTAGGAGCAGGCAGTTGATGGGGTTGTGGAGGTTGTTGCTATCTTTGTGTGCAGAGAGTAGCGTTGGATTGTTGAGGTTGGTTCTGAAGTTGCAGTTCCCGCAAGTGAAAGGTCCGTGGGTGTTCTTAGGGGAGATGGGGGAATGTCAGCTGGGAGGAGGGAGGATGGGAAAGGTGCTTCGCTAGGGTGGAGGGGGATAGAGGAAAGAGGGGAGAAAAGAAAAAGAATTAAGGAAAAACAAGGGATGATAGAAGAAAAAGGCAGAAAATGCAAGAGTGAAAGAACAACAGAGAGAAGAAAAGAAAATACTTTATTGTGATGGCCACTAGACCACCAGGGATGAGGCGTAGGGATGAGACTGTGGGTGGAGGAGGGCCTTGAACCGAGAGAGAGTCAGGAGACTCTCAGTTCATCCCAGGCAAGAGACAGTGGCAGAAGCAGCCAGAGGAGCTGGGGTGGGGCAGCAGACGCTGACCAGGAGGTCAGTGACGTTGGCCTCTCACAGAGTTGTGGCTTCTATTAAGAAGGGGAGGGGAGTGGGAAATCAGTCAGCTGGGAGGGTGGGAAAGGTACTTTGCGGGGAAAGGGGGCAGAGGAAAGAGGGGAGAAAGGAAAAAAAATAAGAAAAAACAAGGGATGACAGAAGAAAAAGGCTGAAAATGCAAGAGTGAAAGAACAACAGAGAGAAGAAAAGAAAAGGAAATACTTACTTGTGATGGCCACTAGACCACCAGGGATGAGGCGCAGGGGCGAGACTGCAGGTGGAGGAGGGCCTCTAACTGCGAGTCAGGAGACTCTCAGTTCATCCCAGGCAAGAGGCAGAGGCAGAAGCAGCCAGAGGAGCTGGGGAGGACAGCAGACGCTGACCAGGAAGTCAGTGGCGTTGCCCTCTCACAGCGTTGTGGCTGGCAATATGAAGGGGAGGGGGCAGGGGAACGTCAGCTGGGAGGCAGGAGGGTGGGAAAGGTGCTTCGCTGGGGTGGAGGGGGATAGAGGAAAGAGGGGAGAAAGGAAAAAGAATTAAGGAAAAATGAGGGATGATAGAAGAAAAAGGCAGAAAATGCAAGAGTCAAAGAGTGACAGAGTGAAGAAAGGAAAAGGAAATACTTACTTGTGATGGCCACTAGACCATCAGGGATGAGGTGCAGGGACAAGCTTGCAGGTGGAGGAGGGCCTCGAACTGAGAGTCAGGAGACTCTCAGTTCATTCCAGGCAAGAGGCAAGAGGCAGCAGCAGCCAGAGAAGCTGGGGAGGGAAGCAGACGCTGACTATGAGGTCAGTGCAGTTACCCACTGTCCACTGTCAGTGACGAGCGGACCTTGGAACACCTCAATTTCCAGCTCAGCATAGATGCCAAAACTAGCCTCAAACCACCCTTAAGGGTACCCTTGCTTCGACCCAGCTCTGTAGCAGCATCCCAGGACTCATCGCCAACCAAGCCATTGATATTGAACGCTACATCTTCCTGGGATGCCTAAATTTCTACATAAAAGACCTCAATGAAGCAAACACCAAAAACCTCCAAACAGCATCAACATCTTTGGTCTCAATCAAAGCCACATGCTCAATGCAATTTTTATCTTCATCAACAATATTAAAATCTGTGCCACCAAAAAAATCTCATGGTCAGACCACTCCATTGTCCATATTACCTACTCCACCACCACCAGATGCTACACCAGACCTGTTCAGACCTCCCAGAAGAGCTGGAGCAAGATTTCTGAGAGCCAGTGATCAGACACCCTCAACTACCACCCCCAGATGGGCAATAAAACCACTGTAAAAAATGTCAACACCTAGATCTTAGACTGCACAGAGTAGCACCTTGCAAAGCTATCACACCCAACAGACACACTAAACAAGCAAGATGGCATACTCCAAAACTCAGAACCACAAAGCTCTGGTGCGAGCAACTTGAGAGACGCATCAACAAGTCTCCCATCGACTAACACTGCCTTCAAAAACTCACTCAACCAATACCAGAAAGACAGAAGCCAGAAAACTAGACGTAGGTGGTTATTAAGAGTTAGGCAGGCGGTGGAGGCTGCCTGCCAAATGTTTTTCGCCCACAAACCGCCTGAGCAGCCTTAACCCTGCTGGCCCTAATAGGACTTCACCACAGGGCCGGTGGGCGGAAACAGTGTTTCTGCCCACCGGCCCTGCAGTGAACAGGGCCTTAACATTGACACCAGCTCCTAATGGAGCTGGCACCAATGCGGTGCAGCGGGTGCAGCAGCACCCATAGCGCATTCCACTGCCTGTAATTCAGACAGTGGAATGCGCAATGGGGCTGGGCATGGGGGCCCCTGAATTGCCCATTCCAGTACATGGGTAGTGCAGGGGCCCCCAGGGATCCCCTGAGTCCCCTACATTCTGCTAGCCATTCCATGGCGGTGTTAACCACCATGGAAAGGCTGGCGGACGGCGAGTCCTAATCCCCAGGGTGGTGCTGCAAGCAGCGCTTCCCTGGTGGATGTGAAACCACCGGCACCGGTGGTCTGACCGTGGCGGTCATAATGTGACAGTCCCACTGCCAGCCTGTTTGAGGTGGGGCTGCCATAGCGAGTCTGGCGGTCATGCAACCGCCAGACTCGTAATGACCACCTTAGTCATTTAAATTCAAGCCAGCTCCAACTGAAGTAAGGAACTCTTCAAGTACATGAAGGAATATTCCAACCAATCAGCAACAGAAAACAGTTCCTCCCCATCCCAGGACCTCTGCAACTCCCTCACTGAATACTTCTGTGACAAAATAACTACCATATACAAAAACTTCACATGCCAGCCAGCGGGTGCTGACACCAACAGCCTTCTCATCTCCACCAACCCTCCTACTAATGCCATTCTCCTCTTCTGGAAGCAACTCACCACACAGTCCATCATCAATGTCATGAGGTCCATCCATTCAGGATCCCCCTTAAACCCACGCCCACACCATATGTTCAACCTAGACAACAACGCCATCGGCATCAAACTCACAGACATCCTCAACATCTATTTCACAGCAGCCACATACCCTGTAGACTGAAAACACTGCACAGTAAAAATCCCACTCAGAAAACCCTCTGCTGACCTCAGAAGCTACTGCCCAATCTCCCTGCTCCCCTCCCAGCAAATGTCATTGAGAAAGCCATAAACCAACAGCTTACCACTTACCAAGAAGACAATGAACTCCAGGATACATCTCAATACTGATTCAGTTCTAACCATAACACAGAATCTGCACTGATCACTACCAGGGACTATATATGAACCCTTCTAATCTAGGGGAGCATCGGCTTCCCTCTTCCTCTTTGACCTCTCGGCAGCCTTCAACACTGTCTCCCATTATTCCCTGATCAAGAAACTCCACCAGATAGGTATCAGAGGAAATGTCCTGAAGTGGATCGCCTCCTTCCTCTCCAGCAGAACCCATAGAATCCTTCTTCCTCCCTTCACCTCAGAGCTGAAGGATATTATCTGTAGCATACCCCAAAGCTCTTTCCTCAGCCCCATCCTCTTCAATGCTCACACGACTCTCTTGGCTAGCATTGTCAGGAACCGTGGCCTAAAAATAATCTCCTATGCATGCAACACACAACTTATTCTCTAGCTATCCAAAGACTCATCCACTGCAAAAACCAACATCCATCTCTGCATTAACAATGTCACAGACTGGATGAAGAACAATTGCTTCAAAGTCAATCCTGACAAAACTGAAGTCCTGCTGTTTGGAAACTCCGCCCCACCCTGGGATGACTTCTGATGGCTGGCCGACCTAGGAACTCTCCCTACTCCCATGAAGCACGCCAGGGATCTGAGAATCATCAAAAACAAACTCAGCATGGGAAAACAGTTCAACGCAGTCTCCTCCACCTGGTTCCTCACCCTTTGAAGGCTTCAGAAGAACTTTAAGTGGCTTCTGGTCACCACCAGAAGAACCATCACATAAGCCTTCGTCATCAGCCGCCTAGACTACGGCAATGCTCTATGCGCAGGATTCATGTCACACCTTATGAAAAAATCGCCAAGTGATTCATAACCCAGGTGCCAGACTCATCTTACACCTCCCAAGAGGGACCCACACCTCCCTACAAAGGAACCTCTATTGGCTCCCCATACACAAATGTTGCCAATTCAAGCTTCTGACCATGCAAACAAAGCCTTGCACAACCTGAAAAAATCTCCAAGTAATTCATCACTCAGGAGCCAGACTCATTCTGGACATCCCAAGAGGGACACACACCTCCCTACAAAGGAACCTCCATTGGCTTCCCATACACAAATGTTGCCAATTCAGGCTTCTGACCTATGCATACAAAGCCCTGCGCCACCTAGGACCCACCTTACTTAACCATTGATTGAACTTATACCGACCCTCTGGGTGCCTCCACTCTGCAGCGCTCTCTCACGTTCACACCCTATATGCATTGCAGTACCTATGGAGGCACTGCCTTCTCCTTCATTGCAGGCAAAGCTTGGAACAGGGTGGCATGGTTTGGCGGTCCTGCAAGTGCCAGCCACTTGGTGAGGCTCTGCCAGACGGGAGCATTAATCTGCCAGGAATATACGCAAGTCGACCTCTTGGGGTGTTGCATTGGCCGGCATCTAGGAGCTGGGTTCCTGCGGTGCTGAGGATTGCGGCGACGGGCTGGCTTGGAGGCGGAGAGGAATGTGGGATGGACCGCGTGGCTGGTGGCAGGGCCTTGTGGCTTGCAGAGGACCCAAGAGGGAGTGCTGGATCCGGCATGGGCCGGAAGCAGTGAGAGGCAGCACTGAGGCTATGGCCAGCCCCTCCTGCCCTCTGGGTGCCAGAAACAGAGGTCCAGTGTCGGCAGTAATGAATCGGGGCCCCCTGGAGGGGGCCTCTGTGGAGGAGCCTGCTTCTGGAGGAGGGTGATGCAGATCGCGGTGACGGCCTTGACTGGCGGAGGTGCAGCGGCCGGAAATCCGACGCGTCTGGTGAGCGATCCGGCCGCTGCAGCGACTAGTGCCTGGTCGTTGGAGGCTGTGGCTGGGCCTCCTGGCCAGAGTAAGTGGAGAGCTACACGCAGACCTGGGGTGCTTCACTAGGGGGTGTAATCCCTCAATTGATCCTCTTGGTGCTACTATAAAGGAGCAAAGACCTCATGGGTCTGGGATAAGAGGCAACTTTTAAGGAGGGGGCATGAAGACGAGGGCAGCGCTGGGGACCCAGCACCCTGACCTGTGGCTTGGCGATCCTTGAGGTGGATGAATATCTCGTCACCTGACCTGCTGGGCCTGTGGCTGATGGCCTTTTGGTCAAGAGGTGCCTGGCCTGACAATTCAGCTTGAGGGGGCCTGTGGCTGGACCGTGTTCCTGCGCCCCACGTCTGCCAGGTGGGACAATCCTGATAGGGGCTTTGCCTGGTCGCGATGAGAAAGTCAGACCTGAAACATGCCAGGTTGGCCTTTGAGGGCAAGAAAAGAGGTAGTCAGACTGGGCGAATGTTGGAGGAGCTGCCCCTGGAGGATGATACTCAGCTGCCATCTGTTAAAGCTATGTTCCTGGACCTACAAAACAGCCTGGCGGCCAGAGACACTAAACTGGACCACTTGACTGATCATATGCACAGCATGAAGGACAGGGTGGATGATCATGATACTCGCTTGGAGCAGACGGAGGCTAGAATTTCAGACCTGGAAGATGGACGCAGCTAAAAGGGTTAAAGACTGCTTCACATGGTAAGGTGCTAGAAGTCATCTGGAACAAGAATGAGGACCTTGAAGCCAGATCCAGACGCAACAACATACGCATCCGAGGCCTTTCGGAATCAACGACCATGCAGCATAAATGCTGGGCCATGTCTGTGCAAAAGGGGATGGGAAGGGCTATGGTGGCCCATGAGTGTAACAGGCAGGACGGTCTGACTAATACCTTTCCTTTCCCTGTGTATATTTCCTCTGCAGGTCAGCGCCCATCAAATAAAGGATACAAATGGCGTGTCAACATCAAGGATGTGTGGACCCTGGGGGTCTACGGCAGGCGGAGCACCCACTGTCGGAAATGGTGAGAGGACCTGAGACGCTGGGTACGGAAGACGGCCGAGGCCCAGCTGGGGATGGCTTTCCAACGAGGAAGGGGTGCCCGTCGAACCCTGAACCCCCTGATGGCCCGCATTCTGACAGTGGCCTATCTGGAGTTGGATGGGCGCTTGAGGGCATTACAGCAGCCACAAGAGGGTGAGTAAAGTGCCCATCATTACAACGTACGCCTGGTGGGGTGGTATCCTGGTGGGGGATGTGTGCCTGTGGGTGCCCCTAGAACAGGCCTGACATTGCAGAGTGGGGCCTCTGTTGGGTATGGATCTGATGTGAAATTCCTCCAACCTAGCTCGTGGGCATCCACTAAGAGGCAGGGCAGTGTGGGTCCCAGGTATGCTGCAGTTGGCAGTATGTGTTCCTCCCCAAGCCCTGGTGACTAGGATTGTTACTGGTATTGCATTGCATAGTGCATAGGGCTTTTCCCTGTGTGTGAGGGTTGTATGTACACCAACGGTGGTGTTTTTGTGGCCATTGACCAAGTGTATCCTTTGTCTGTTCTACCCCCTTTTTGTTTTGTTACCCTATCCTTATGTGCATTAGCATCATCTGGCAGAGCAGCAGAGGCACCAGTGACGGAGGGAGATGCATCCCACATGACCCAGGAGGCAGAATCCATCCACACTGAGGGCACCAGTGGGATGGAGAGCGAGGGGAGCACCACAGCGGAGACTGGAGGGGACAGTTTGTACATGGCAGCCCAAATGCAACAGACCAATGCATTTCTGGCTTGGTGGCCCAACAGAGATCAATCCAGGCTCTGGCCTCCTCTCTGATGGCAGCCATTGTCCCTGTTTCCACCCTCCCCCTCCAACTTCCTCTGCCCAATACCATTCCACTCAACCCCAACCTATCCCAAGCACACAGGCAGACGAGCATGCACACAGGACAACACACAAGAGTGGCACAGGCAAGCACAGGCACCACACTTCATCCCACAGGCACTCACACAAACACAATCTAGATGCACACATTCCAACATCCACTTCCTCCACTGTGACTCCTCCCTCCTTGTCCTCCACTTCCCTCCCAGTTGCGTCTACACTCACATCTGCATGCACTACATCCTCATCCACTACCTCCATCACCTGCACACCTATCAGAACTCACACCTCACTGGCAGTCACCACCCAAACATCCATGCACAAGTCCCCTGTGTCCTCTTCCACTGTGTCTGTCACCCCCCCGCCCAAAGTACACAAGCGCAAGCACTTAGACACCCAACAGCAATCCACCTAAGAACAGCATCCAGCTCGTGCACTTGCACCCAAACACAGCAGACAGACACCTCCTTCAACCACTCCCTCTTCCTCCACATCCAGACCTTCTCCCTCTTCCCGCCCCAATGTCCCTAAGCAGCTTTTCCTCTCAACCACTGACCTCTTCCCTACCCCCCATCCTTCAAATCTGGCCAGGGTAGCATAAACCCAGGCAAGCACCTCAGCCACCCAGTCCACTGGCCCAGTAGTGTCCACAGCAACTCGTGGTGGTAAAGGATCCAAGCCACCAGCCAGCCACACGGAAAGGGTGCCTGCCCCAAGTCCTGCCAGGAAGGGCAAGGAGCCCTCCCCAACTGCTGCCATGAAGGTCAAGGTGCCACCCCCATCTGCTGCCAGGAAGGTCAAGGTGCCACCCCCAGCTGCTGCCAGGAAGGGCAAGGAACAATCCCCAGCTGCTGCCAGGAAGGGCAAGGAGCAATCCCCACCTGCTGTCAGGAAGGGGAAGGAGGAATCCTCAGCTGCTGCCAGGAAGGACAAGGCACCTGCACCAGCAGGCAGAAAGGACAAGGGGCCTGGTGCTGGGACTCAGTAGGAGCCCCCACCACCACCCATGGTGGTGCAGCCATCCGAGGCTGCAGGGGATGGGCAGGAGCCTCCCCCCACCAGCATCACCAGCAGCAGTGGGCAGCCGTCTGAGGCTGCAGGGGATGGGCAGGACCATCCCCCCACCACCACCAGCAGCAGCATCAGAACTACCAGCAGCAGTGGGCAGCCATCCGAGGCTGCAGGGGATGGGCAGAAGCCTCCCTCCACCACCACCAGCAGCATCAGCACCACCACCAGCACCACCAGCAGCAGTGGGCAGCCGCCCGAGGCTGCAGAGGATGGGCAGGAGCCTCCACCCACCGCCACCAGCACCACCACCAGCAGTGTGCAGCCATCCGAGGCTGCAGGGGATAGGCAGGAGCCTCCCCCCACCACCAGAGGCAGTAGCACTGACACTGAGCAGCCGTCACCGCCGGCAGACAGTCTGTAGTCCAGCATCTATAGGCTGTTGTGCGGCCTACCTCCTGTAAATCCTGTGGGTATGACACCCAGCTGAGAGACTGTGACATTGCACTTCCCAGGATCAGAAGCACAATGCATAATGCCCCTCCAGAACCAGTGGGTATGACAGCCATTCACCCCATCCTCTCCAGGATGAAGATCACAGGGCACGATGTTTCCTCCAGAACCAATGGGTATGGCACCCACTCACTCCATCCTCGCCATGATGAAGATCACAGGGTACGATGCCCCCTCCAGAACCAGTGGTGAAGACACCCACGTGAGAGACTGTGGCCTTGCACTCCCTAGGACCAAGCACAGGGCATGTTGCCCCCTCCAGAGCATGTGGGCAAGTCACCCACTTGAGAGACTGGGGCCTTGCACTCTCCAGGACCAAGCACAGGGCATGTTGCCCCCTCCAGGACCAGTGGTGTTGTACCATCTGCCGGCTGAGGTGCCTCCCCCTGTTCCCTGTCCCCCTGAGGTGCCTGCCTATTTTCGAAACTGATGCCCCTGCAGTGTTCTCTCCGTGTTGTTGCAGGAGTCAAGTGGGGCCTTGGACTTTGTAATGTGACCCTGTGGCCCACGCAGATTGATGACTTGGCAGTGTCCCTTGTTTGTACATATGTATATACTTTTAGATAGAATTTTTGTATTTCTCCTATATTTTTATTATTACGCTCACTTTCATCTATTCCTGTTTGTCCCTTGATTTGTGAATATGTATATACGTTTTGATTTGGATGCACATATTACTACTATATTTGTCTTATTACACTCTTTTTACTCTATTGTAGTTATCCTTGCATTATTCCAGAGGGGTACAGGGTAAATATGTTATGTTACTGCATCTGCTTGTGTGTATGGTGTTCGGGGTGGGGGTGTTGTGTGTTGCGTGTGTCACTCTCTTTTTCCTCCCCCCTCCCCTGTGTGCTAGGTGGCTGTACTCACCGTGGTCATCTTCGCCATCGTTGGTGTTCATGGTGGAGCAGGATGTAGAAAAGCCTTGGGAAGATCTGCAGTTCGGGTTCCATGACGGCGTGGTTCTTCCTTGAGTCTCCAATGGTGAGTTGTTTCCCTTCTATGCAGTGTTTCTGCCTAGCTTTTGCTGTCATTGGTACCGCCCCGGAAAAGGTGGCGGATTGTGCTGTCATAATACAGTGGGCGGCTAATGCCGTGGTGCCTTTTGATTCCGCCCTGGTGGTCGGTGTGGTAAAGTAGCTGTCTGTCTGAGCTCTTTCCGCCATGGTCATAATTTGGCGGTATTTACCGCCAGCCTTGTAATAAGGGCCTCAGTCTTTTCCCAGATTACACCCCCGGGGTACAGGCAGCATGCCGTGCGTTTCTCCCGATCAAGCGTGCCTTTGAGCAATGTGTTCAGCACAATGGTAAACTACATTTTTTCTAAGACCCAAAGCTAGCTTCAAAATTCGCCAAAGGCTTTCCTAAGAGGCGGCCCCTGCTTCCTCGCAGGTACAGTAGGATGCAAAGAATCCCCTAAGTGATAATGTTTGAAACCAGACATACAGGCGGTGCAGTTATGTGGTTGGATGGCTTCCCAAGAACTTGTGTGCCTGCAGATAATTGACCCTTGGGAGTTCCCTGACCTGCTGTGTACTGGACTTCTTGATGGTGCTTGCCCACCTACCCAAGCTGGGTGGGAAGACTGTTGGCTGAGTCAGCGCTCCAGCGGATGAGTCCTAACAGTTTACTCATGGTTTTGAGTGGGGATATGTTTATGGGTTGGTGCTGCTGTGCCCAATTGGAGGGGCCCGAGTGGAAGGGAGGGGTATATGTACCAAGGGTTGTTCGAGTTGATGATTTTGTTTGTTTCTCTTTCCCCTTTGACATTCCCCTTCTGCAGCTTGTCTCTTTAAGTGTAGTGGGAGGGGGCTTGGAGCAGTTCGGTAGATTAATGTAATGGCTCATATGAATGCTATGCTGGGAAGGTGCCTGACATGGAATGTCCGTGGGCTTATCGATGGGCGTAAGAAGCGACTGCTGTCCGCCTACATGCAGCGTCAAGCGGTTGATGTTTATATGCTGCAAGAGACCCTTCTAACTGAGTCTATGAACTCCAGGGTTAGAGCTGGCCGGATTGAAGAGTGTCAAATAGCTGTATATTCGAATTACGCCTGTGGGGTTGCTATCCTGCTCAAAAAGGGATTTCAATGGTGCACTGAAAAAGTGCTTACAGACCCGCATGGTCACTATGTTATGATGCGAGGAACATTACAGGATAGGCCGTTCTGTCTGGTGTCTGTTTATTGTCCCAATGCTAACAGTCCCGAATTTCATGGGGAAGTGTGGTGCTTGATTAACACCTTGGGCACTGGGTCTCTGCTGTGGGGTAGGGATTTTAATGTGGTGCTGGACTTTGAGGCGTATCGTGAGAGCCAAGCCAGGCTGCAGCATATGGCGGCTGCAAGGGCTTTTTCTTTGGCTATGGATGAGAGCGCTCTGGTAGACCTATGGAGAGCCAGGCATGGTGCACAGAGCGAAGGCACTTGCGTTAACTCTGTGCATAACAGCTGGTTCCACATCAATAGATGGCTCAGTAGCAGATATGTAGAGCTCTGGACGGAATCAATTAATCATATGCCCCGTCCTCTGTGTGACTATTCACCAGTAATGTTGGAATTGCTGATCCCTGGTGCCCTTCGCTGCGTGTTTTTGTGGAGGTTGCCATATGGGGGGTTATGAGAACAGGCCTTCAGGGAGGAAGTACATGTAGCTATAGTGGAATCCATCGTTTTTTTGCTGCCCATGCCTTTCCAGTTTGGCCAAGTTGCCCTAAGTAGGAAGGGTATTCCCAGACGTCGGTCCCTTGCTCACTGTGCCACTGGATTCAAGCTTGCCTGGCTGATGAAGTGTGAAACCCTCAAACCGGTCCCAGAATGCTTGTTTCCGGTCCAGGGAGGACCTGGCTTGGCAGTTCGGGCTGGACTGTTCCCATGAGAAACAGGGTCAAGACTGATTTGCATGTGGCTGGGTCCAAACTGGGGTGGCATGGTGAGCAAAAGAACAATGGATTAAACCCAGATCTGTGACTGGGGGTGAGTTTATGCATTGTTCACCACTCCGTCCATCATCCTTTTGTTTTGCTAAAGTTGCCCTAAGTCGGAAGGGTATGCCCAGACGTGGGTCCCGTGCTTCCCATGCCACTGGATTCAAGCTAGCCTGGCTGATGAGGGGTGAAACCCCGAAACCGGTCCCAGGATGCTTGTTTCCAGTCCAGGGAAGATCTGGCCTGGCAGTTCGGGCTGGAATGTTCCCACTGGGAACAGGGTCAAGACTGATTTGCATATGGCTGGGTCCAAACTGGAATGGCATGGGCAGCAAAGAAATGATGGATTTAGTCCCAGAACTCTGTACTGGGGGTGAATGTTTGACATTGTTCAGCATTCCGTCAATCATTTGTTCTTTTTGCATTTGACGCCCTAAGTGGGAAGGGTATGCCCAGACGTGGGTCCTGTGCTTCCCATGCCACTGGATTCAAGCTAGCCTGGCTGATGAGGGGTGAAACCCCAAAACCGGTCCCAGGATGCTTGTTTCCAGTCCAGGGAAGACCTGGCCTGGCAGTTTGGGCTGGGCTGTTCCCATGGGAAACAGGGTCAAGACTGATTTGCATATGGCTGGGTCCAAACTGGAATGGCATGGGCAGCAAACAAGCAATGGATTTAGGCCCAGATCTCTGTACTGGGGGGGAATGTTTGACATTGTTCAGCATTCCATCCATCATTTGTTCTTTTTGCATTTGACGCCCTAAGTGGGAAGGCTATGCCCAGACGTGGGTCCCGTGCTTCCCATGCTACTGGATTCAAGCAAGCCTGGCTGATGAGGGGTGAAACCCCCAAACCGGTCCCAGGATGCTTGTTTCCAGTCCAGGGAAGACCTGGCCTGGCAGTTTGGGCTGGGCTGTTCCCATGGGAAACAGGGTCAAGACTGATTTGCATATGGCTGGGTCCAAACTGGAATGGCATGGGCAGCAAACAAGCAATGGATTTAGGCCCAGATCTCTGTACTGGGGGTGAATGTTTGACATTGTTCAGCATTCCGTCCATCACTTGTTTGAGTGGTATCTGCTGATCTAAAAGGAGTAGGGAGGTCATATTTAGTATGGTCAGAATGGTAATACAAAATCCTGCTGACTGGTGAAGTTGGATTTAATATTACTATTTTAGAAATGCCACTTTTAGAAAGTGAGCATTTCTCTACACTTAAATCCTTCTGTGCCTTACAATCCACGTCTGGCTAGGTTCAGTTGACAGCTCCCTTGTGCTTTCACTCAGACAAACCCCAAACACAAGATGCTCAGTCTCACTTGCATACATCTGCATATTAAATGGGTCTTCCTGGGCTGAGAGGGTGGACGGCTCGGCACTTACATTTCAAAGGACAGTAGCCTGCCCTCACCCAAAGGACAGCCACACCCCCTACTGGGACCCTGGCAGACAGGATGGAACTGAAAGTGACCTTGTGCACTTCTAAGCCACTCTTTGCAGTCTCCCCCACTTCAAAGGCACATTTGGGCATTTAAAGAGGGCCTCTGCCCCTACCAACTCAGACCCTTACTGAAGAAGAATCTGAACCAGAACCTGCAACCTGTTAAGAAGAACAGCCTGGATGCCCAAAGGACTCACCTGACTGCTTTCTGAGAAAGACTGCTGCCTTGCTGTTGCCCTGCTGCCTTGCTGCTCTCTGGCTGTGCTGGGAAGTGCACGCCAAGGGCCTGGATAGAGCTTGCCTCCTGTTCCCTGAAGTCTCAGGACCAAAAAGACTTCATTCCTACAAGAAGAACTCCCTGTGCTGTGGAAATCGACGCACAGCCTGCAGAAACCGAGGCACAGCCTGCATTGCGGTGAAAATTTCACAGCACGACGAACCAGAACAATTCAGCCCGACTTCACAAGGAGAAGAGCGGCGCCAGCGCAGCGAGTGGAAATTTGACGCACAGCCCACTGGATTGACGCAAAGCCAAGCCAGAATGACGCAGCCCGACTTCCTGAGAGGAACTGACGAAGTGCCCGCCATGCGGTAGAAATTTCCACGCAACCGATTGAGTCGATGCAGCCCCTGTGAGTTCGTTCTGCTAACTCTGGATTTCAATGCATCGTCCCCGGGGTGTCTGAAAAGCCCGCAACCCGAAAAGGATCCAAGACGGAGCACCGGAAATTGACGCATAGCCTTCCTTGCATGGAAAATAAATGACGCATCGCCGTGTGTGGCCCAAGAAATCGACACACACCTCCCTGTTTTCCACACATCTCCTCCTCTGCAGTTCCTTGCTGAGGTTTTGAACACAAACCAGGTACTTTGTGCTTGCAAGAGACATTTGTTGCTTTTAAGAGACTAAAGACACTTTGGGGGTGATTCTAAGTCCGGCGGGCGTCAGAGGCCGCCCGCCAGACTTCCCCCACCAAAATACCGCTCCGCGGTCGAAAGACCGCTGAGGGTATTTTGGGATTTGCCCTGGGCTGGCGGGCGACCGCCAAAAGGCCGCCCGCCAGCCCAGGGCAAATCAACCTTCCCACGAGGACGCCGGCTCAGAATTGAGCCGGCGTAGTTGGAAGGTGCGACGGGTGCAGTGGCACCCGTCGCGTATTTCAGTGTCTGCAAAGCAGACACTGAAATACAAAGTGGGGCCCTCTTACGGGGGCCCCGCGGCACCCCCTACCGCCATCCTGTTCCTGGCGGGAGACTCGCCAGGAACAGGATGGCGGTAGGGGGTGTCAGAATCCCCATGGAGGCGGAGCGCGCTCCGCCGCCATGGAGGATTCTGTAGGGCAGCGGAAAACCGGCGGGAGACCGCCGGTTTTCCTAGTCTGACCGCGGCCGAACCGCCGCGGTCAGAATGCCCTGCGGGGCACTGCCGGTCTGTCGGCGGTGCTCCCGCCGACCCTGGTCCCGGTGGTCTGAGACCGCCGGGGTCAGAATGACCCCCTTTATGCCTTTTCTACAGTGATATTTTCAACATATACTTAATTGTTTTGACCTGCATTTATCTAGATACATATTAAATATTTTTCTAAACACTGTGTGGCATATCTTTGTGGTGTGCTACTGTGTTATTGTATGATTTATTGCACAAATACTTTACACATTGCCTTCTAAGTTAAGCCTGACTGCTCAGTGCCAAGCTGCCTGAGGGTGGGCACAGTATAATTTGGATTGTGTGTGACTTACCCTGACTAGAGTGAGGGTCCTTGCTTGGACAGGGGGTAACCTGACTACCAACCAAAAACCCAATTTCTATCAAATCCCTACTATTTCTAGTGGGAACTGGGACCAGTGGGAAGCACTTGCCATGCCACTGAGGGCAGAACTGGATAGATTTAAATAACTGGTATGTGGATTACTAGTGGCCCAAAGTATCACTACAAGGCAAACTTAACCCCTGTCCAAACACGCCCAGACCAATATGTTAGGTACTGACAGTAGCTGCCGCTTTCCCTAGTGGGTAAGAAGGAAATGTTTAAAATGTGCGCACTTCCCAGATTTCCTTGCGTACTTCTGACCACAAACAATCTCAGATGTATTCCCTGCAAGGATTGATGCACTAGTGAATCAACTGATGTAGGTGGGGGGTCTACCCCTGGTGGCACTACTCGTCCTCCAAATATTCAAATAAGTGGTTGCTATAACACTACTGAACATCAGGAAATACTACAAGTTGACACATATGTGCGTGGTCAGTCACTGAGCATATGCAAATTGGGAGGACCCGGCGTTTCATTATGATAGCTTAGAGATGGGTGACAAGAGTTACATGCATGCACTGTACGGGAGCAAGCTAAGACTAATTACATGCACAGATACGGTGACAGTGGTGGATGTCTGGAGGAAGCTGATCAGTGAGATGAGGAAGGGAACCAGACTTCGTCAAGTGGCAACCTTAACAGGGTTTCAGAGATGGGATAATATAGTTATCTCAACCCTTGCAGATTTATGAGACGCAAACAGGTTTGTCCCATTTGCCCACCTACAGACTGAATATCAAGGGGCATATTTATACTCTGTTTGCACCGAATTAGTGTCATTTTTTTTAACTCGAATTCGGTGCAAAACTAACTCCATATTTATACTTCGGTGCTAAACCCCTCTAGCACCAAATTTATGGAGCTAAAGTCATTTTTTGAAAGTGGAGACCTACTTTGCCTTAATGAGATGCAAGGTAGGCGTTCCCGTGCAAAAAATGACTCTATGGCCTTAACGCCATATTTAGGGGCATATTTATACTCTGCGGCATATTTATACTCTGTTTGCACCGAATTAGTGTCATTTTTTTTTACTCTAATTCGGTGCAAAACTAACTCCATATTTATACTTTGGTGCTAGACCCATCTAACACCAAGGCCCTGATTTAAACTTTTTTTGCACCGCATTAACGTCATTTTATGACACAAAAGTGGCGCAAACTTCCAAAATATTGGCCCTTATTTATACTTTTTGCTGCAAAACTACACTAACTCAGTTTTGCACCAAAAAGTTTACCACCGACTTGCACCATTTCTGTGCACCAGCCGGGCACCATATTTATGGAATGGTGCAAGATGGTGCAAAGGGTAGGCTAGAGTTAAAAAAAATGACTTTAGTTGGGTGGGGCTGGCAGTATAGAAGAAGAGGGTTTAGCACCAAAAAATGGCTCTAGGCAGGTTAGAGTAAAAAAAAAATGACTCTAACCAGATTAGCGTCATTTTATGGTGCTAAACCTACCATGCCACATGACTCCTGCCTTAGAAAAGGCAGGAGTCATGCCCACCACCCCAGTGGCCAGCACAGAGGACAGGGGTCCCCTGGGCATGGCCATTGCACCCAGTGCCATGTATGGGAGCCCATTTCAGGGCCCCCTATGGCACTTTCAAAAATAAAATGCACTTACCTGTACTTACCTGGGATGGGGTCCCCCATCCTCGCAGTCCCTCTAGTGTGGGTGGGGGTGCCACTAGGGCCTAGGGAGGGCAACTCTGGGCTTATTCCATGGTGTTCCACCATGGAAATAGGGCCACAGGTCCCCTAACACCTGCCCTGACCCAGGTCTTAAAAAATGGGGCAAAGCAAACTTTGCCCCATTTTTTGACCCCTCCTCCCTCCCTTGCACCATTTTTACATGGGAGTATAAATATGGTGTTAAGGCCATAGAGTCATTTTTTTGCACGGGAACGCCTACCTTGCATCTCATTAAGGCAAGGTAGGTTTCCACTTCCAAAAAATGCTTAACTCCATAAATTTGGACGGGTCTAGCACCCAGTATAAATATGGAGTTAGTTTTGCACTGAATTAGAGTAAAAACAAAATGACGCTAATTCAGTGCAAACAGAGTATAAATGTGCCCCTTAACGTCAAAAAATGATGCTAATCTGGTCAGAATCATTTATTTTGACTCAAAACTGCCTAACGTCATTTTTTTTAAAGCTAGCCTACCCTTTGCACCGGCTTGCACCATTCCATAAATATGGTGCCCAGCTGGTGCTAAAAAATGGTGCAAGCCGGTGCAAAACGTTTTGGGGCAAAACTGCCTTAGTGCAGTTTTGCACCAAAAAGTATAAATAAGGCCCCAAATGTCACAGACACAATGTTTGAAATATGGGCGATTGAAGAATGCCCTTGAAAATTTATGACTCCTGATGAGGAGACACAAGAGGACTCCCCACTATAAAAATGACTGTTGGAGGATCTGTTACCCTCACATGTGGGACCAAACGAGCAACACACAGACTCCCCTAACTAAACTTCAGAATAGATGGTTGCAGGACTGTAGAGACCTGGACGAAGAGGACTCGCAAGAGGCACTGATATTCCCAGCAGAGGTAGCCATTCTAGCTCCACATGAAACAACTCAAAACTATACACAGGGTATACGCTACACATGCACAATGTCACAGACTAGATAGAGCTACAGATACATACTGTCTCAAAAAATGTAGTCAGAAAGACAGTTTTTATCATACGATATGGAGCAGTACTGACATTAGGGGTTTCTTGGAAGGTGTGAGGGGAAAGATTGAGAAAGCGATGGGCATACCCCTAGACATCCACCCCAGGCTGGAAGTATTGGTATTTTGGGGACAATCAGACCACACCCGGTATTAGAAAATATTGTTAAACCTGGGTTGTACGATAACAAAATGCGACGTTTCTAAAAAATGGCGCACTGGGAGCCCCGTCCAGTACCACACCTGGGAAACAAGCATGGACCATTGCAGACTCATGGATAGGGAAGTTTAATGGGGAAGAGTTTGTCAAAACAAATTCAGGAAAATCTGGGGTGTTGGAATGTTGGGACTACCTAAAACTGGTGCTATGCAAGGATACTCTATAACAAACAAATCCAGAAATGGTAGATGGTCGGATCTCATGGACCAGAAAAATCTGAGCCTGAAAACTATGAAAAATTGAAAAATGGAGAAAGTGAAGTGGCAACAAGAATTGGATTCTGTATCTATTCTCTTTTTCTTTTTTAGACATGGATACTGTGAACCATGGTGGGAGTGGGACTTGTTTCATTACTGTGTTTGTATGTGTGTTACATTTAAACCCAATAAAAAAAATAAAAACATTTAAAGATGAAGATTTGGGCCTGGCAAAAGGTTTATTTTGCCAAGTAGAAACAGCAGTATAAACTATACACACAGGCTCTGCAATGGCAAATCCTAAAGTGGGTGACGCAACCAGTGCTGCAGGCTCCTAGAAGCATTTAATTTACAGGTCCTTGGCACATGTAGTGTCACTTTACTAGGGACATAAAAGTACATTAAATAAGCCAATTGTTGATAAGCCACTGTTGTCATGTTTTAAGAAATGACACAAGCACTTTAGCACTGGGTAGCAGTGGTAAAGTGCAGTGAGTACTAAGTCCAACAAAAATAAATTCAGCAAAACATAGGAGGATGAAGGCAAAATGTTTTGTGGTGACCCTGCAGAAGGACCAGGTCCAACACCAACATTATGTTTACATATTTGTTTCTGTATGAACATGCTCTGTCATTGGACACATGTCGCGTTATGTAGACGGTTAGACATCACAATCACTATACTCATGTTGATGCAGTGCATTGTGTAAATGGTGGAGTAAAAAGCATATTCTTACCGTGTTAGATATGAGTAATTATTTTATTCTACTTGCAGCGGTAGACTGTGACCTGGCTAATGGTAAATCAGAGTTTCACTGTTGATATTTGCAGGTGGAGTGAAGTTACAGAGACTATGGCCCTCATTACGACTCTGGTGGTTGGTGATAAAGTGGCGGTAATACCACCAACAGGCTGGCGGTAGTTACCGCCAAATTATGACCATGATGGTGATATCTCCGATAGAGAGTCAATGTACCACACCGACTGTCAGGGTGGAAACAACACTCACCCCGGTGGTAGCCGCCTACAGCCAGGCGTAAGACAAATCCACCCACCATATTTTGACACACGATTCCGCCACCTTTTCCGGGCCGGTACTAACACCATTAAAACCCTGGTGGAAACACATCACAGAAGAGAAAGGACACACCACTGGAGACACAGGGAAGAACCAAGCAGCCGTGGGACCAGAACTGCAAGTCTTTCCAGTGATCTTCCACGTTATGCCTCACTTGGAACACCAATGCCGGCGAAGACGATGACGGTGAGTACAGACGCCTAGCACACAAGAGAGGGTGGTAGGAAAACGAGCATGATTCAATCTTTATAGGACTACCATATATAGGCCCTCATTATGATACTGGTGATAAATGCCGCTTACCGCCCTACTGACGGCTGCCAACTTACCGCCGCACTGGCAAATATCCGTTCACCATTTTATGACACACACACACCAATCCAACAGAATTCAGTCACATACACAAATCCGCCAGAGCAAAGGTCAGTGCAAAAGTGGCGGTCCCAAAACCCACACGTTATGTCAACAGAACAAGGCCCATCACATTATGACCCACAAATTACCACAGTGGACATTCAACAGCGGTAAACCATTGGCTGTACATGCCGCCGCCCTCACATTGGACACCCACAGACAAAACAACACCACATTGGACAATTCAAACAACACATACCTGACACCCATACACACACCGCATCCACACACCCAAACCCCTATAAAACACACACCCACATTACCCACAACCCCTTATGAATCGTTGACAGGGTCAACGCTGTGGAACAGCACCCAAGAACAAGCAACGACATCAGGAATAGGTGGAATGACCTACATGGACCTCCACCTCCTCCCTCACAGATCAAAGCATGGAAGGAGCAGGTACTGGCAATACAGTATCCTGAGGGACTTGCTGGAGTAGCCAGAGGACTCAACACTGGTAAGTCAATATTTACTGCCTATCACCCCACCAATACCTGCATGCCATCTCACACCCACACCCTCACTCCCATCACTCGACTCCAATGCATGGACACCCCTCTCAGCCCTGCATGGACACCCATCACTACAGCATGCACAGCATAGGGAAACTAACATAACCACAATACATCACCATACACAAGCAAAAGCTGGCAGGGCGACCCCAACCATAGAGGGGAAGCCAGGGAAGTACACATGTCATACACTTGGAGCATAATACATCATTTACATCCCCACAAGCACCCCAGCCAATGTCAGTGGAGAGGAGGTGTCACGACTATCCAGTCCCCCAACAGAAGAGGACCCCAGTGATGACAGTAACTCTGGACTTCTGGATCTGGCGGACCTACCTGGCATATCAGGGACCACTGGACAGCTGGTCACCCAAGCCCACTCACAGACCACCACAGAGCCTCCCCCATCAGGAACCAACACCACAGCACCCACCCAGCGTACGTAGTGGGCCCATCACATTTGGGATGCTGCTGTTCCTCAGAACAAAGGCATCATGCATCGACCCAGGATTTTCAGCATTGACAAGGAGAAGTACTTGTCCGCCAGGCACACCATCTGCACATTCCTGCACACCTGTTCATTCTGCTGGGAAGGGGACAAACGCATTATGTGTTCCATCAATCGCACTAATAATATTGGGGATATGTCCCATTGCATGGAATCCGGCCTTCACTGTGGCCAAATCTTCCACCAGGGGAAAACAATGTAGGTGCACATGTGTTTTACCAGGGCAGACAACACTCTTGCCAGCACGACTGAGAACATTGGCTGTGACATTCCTGCTGCCAAGCCCACTGTCACTTGGAAAGAACCAGTTGCCAGGAAACGGAGCACTGATGGGAACTGCACAAGAGGGAGGGATCCCAGGCGGATAACGGATAGCTGAGATCAGGTCAGGCTCCAACTGGGCACACAGCTCTATGATTGTGGCCCTGTCCAGTCTTTAGGTGAGTATAATGTGCCTGTCCTACAGGTAGCTAAGTCCACCAGGGGTCTGTACATGGGGGTATATCTCCATCTCCTATTCATCCGCAGCCTTGTGTATCTAAGGGTCAGAAGAGTGAGTAGGCTGTCCCAATTTGAACAACTATACCACAACAGCAGTCCATATCATGCAATTATGTAAAGGGACAGTGTCATTTTCAAAGTATGTGCCTATGAATCCTATGATGCAGCAATTATCAATAGCCCTGTTCACCCTTCCCTGAAATGGCAACCGCCTGCCCTTGTGGAGGGACAGGTGGAAGTGAGGTAATTCCGCTGACGTGCGGCGTCGTGGTGGTAGGTGGTCATGAACCGCCATGCAATTCCTCATTGGATAATACTGGGCCATATCGGGTACAGTGGCCAATGAGGATGTACACCAGCGGTGATGGTGTACACCGCCGCAGACATGACCACCATTTTCTAAATCATTCCTCACTTGTTTCCTGACTTTCCACAGGAGAGGACCTGCATGTACTGCTGTGACGTGTGCTGGAACCTACCATGGCCAGTGTGACCAGGGAAAGGGCCTCAGCCTTCACTTCGCAGGCGTTGGAGCGACTGGCGGATTGCTGTATGGGCCTCCAGACCAACAGGTGAGTACACTGTGGGCATGATGCAAGTGGTATGAATGCATGGAGTTGTGGGTGAAGGCATCATGTAAGGGAGTGGGTGGATGTCCTCTTGGCAGTGTACATGTTGTGCGTTGGGCAATGTGTGTGTCAATTGAGATGCAAATGGGTATGGTGGGCCATTTGTGTGACAGGCTGGACTGTTTGTCTAATGGTGTTATCCTGTGTGTATTGCCTCTGCAGGTCAGCGCCCATCAAAAGAAGGGAATATGGTGTGTCATCACCAAGGAGGTGCGGACCCTGGGGGTCTATGGCAGGCAGAGCACCCACTGTCTGAAACGGTGGAAGGACCTGAGATGCTGGGCACGGAAGACTGCATAGGCACAGCTGGGGATGGCCTCCAAACGAGGAAGGGGTACCCGTCGGACCCTGACCCTCATGATGGCCCGCATACTGGCGGTGGTCTACCCTGAGCTGGATTGGCACTTGGGGGAATCACAGAAGCCACAAGAGGGTGAGCACAGTGGGTTTCATAAAAAAATTTGGCTGGTGGGGTGGTATCCTGGTGGTGTTTGTGTGTTAGTGGGTGCCCCTAAGGTCAGGCTGGACATTGCAGCGTGGGTCCTCTGAAGGGTAATGGTTGCATGCAAATACAGGTAACCTAGCTTGTTAGTAGTCACTCCTAGGCAGGGATGTGTGGGTCCCAGGTGTGCTGCAGTTGGTGGTGTGTGCTCCTCCTCATACCTTGGTGAATAGCCATTTCACTGGTAGTGCAATGCTTAGTGCATAGGCGTGTTCCCTGTGTGTGAGGGTGCTATGTACTTCAACAGTGGTGTTGGTGTGGTCTTTTACCTACTGTATCCTTTGTCTCTCTTCCCCCCTTTCTTGTTTTGTCATCCTGTCCTTGTGTGCATTAGCATCATCTGGCAGAGGAGCAGGGGCACCAGCGACAGAATTAGCTGCATCCCACATGACCTGGAGGCAGAGTCCTCCTATTTCGAAGGAACCAGTGGGACGGAGGGCGAGGGGAGCACCATGGCGGAGACTGGAGGGGACCATACAGACTCTGACACCTCGTCCGATGGGAGCTCTCTGGTGGTGTCAGACACCTCTGTGACCACCCCAGCTCTAGGTACAGCCTCCACCCCGTACCAGCACTGCCCTCCAAGTAGCCCTACAGCGAGTTGCCGTGCCGGCTCACCCAGTAGGGTGGGCATCTCCTTCGCCCCAGGCACCTCAGGCCCTCCCCAGTGAGCCCTGCTGCCCTGAGTAAGGAGGGTATCTCTTGGGATCCATCACTGTAGGGCAGTCAACCATTGTGAATGCCATCCAGGGGCTGGCATCCCAGATGCAGTAATGCAATGCATTCCTGGACGGCATTCACACTGGGTTGGCAGCCCAACAGAGACCGATTCGGGCTCTGGCCTCCTCTTTGATGGAAGCCACTGTCCTTGTTTCTACCGTCCACCTCCAACTTCCACTTCCCAGTCCCATTCTCTTCAACCCCAACCCATGCCAAGCACACATACAGACAAGCATGCACACAAGGCAACACACAAGAGTGGCTCAGGCAAACACAAGCACCACACTTCATCCCACAGGCACTCACACAAACACCATACCGTTGCAGACACGACAACATCCACTGCCTCCACTGTCTACCCCTCCTCCTCCATCTCCCTCCCAGTCACGCCTACACTCACACCTGCATGCACTACATCTACATCCACTATCAGTATCACCATACCAAGCAGAACACACATCTCACTGGCAGATACCTTCACAACAGACATGCATGTGTCCCCTGTGTCCTCTCCCCCCATGGCTGCCCCCCCAAAGGACAGAAATGCAAGCACTCAGACACTCAACAGCCATACACCTCACAACAGCATACAGCCCATGCACCTGCACCCAAATCCAGCAGACATACATCTCCAACAACCCCTCCCTCATCCTCCACTCCCATTACTCCTCCCTCCTCCTGCCCCAATGTCCCTAAAAAGCTTTTCCTTTCCCAAATTGACCTCTTCCCTGCCCCTCTCCCCCATCCTGCATGTATGGGCAGGGTACCAAGGACACAGCCCAGCACCTCAGCCAACAGTCCACGGGGACAGTGGTAGCACCACCTACTCGTGGTGGTAAGGATACCAGACCTACAACACAGAAGGGGAAGGAGCCAGCACCACCAGGGAGGAAAGAGAAGATTAGTGCATCAGCTGTGAAGAAGGGGAAGGGTCCTGCACCAGCTGTGAAGAAAGGAAAGGGGCCTGCACCAGCTGTGAAGAAATAGAAGGGGCCTGCACCACCAGGCAGAGAGGGAAGAGCCCATCCACCCCTGCCAGGAAGGGTAAAGGATCCACGACCCATGGACAGGAGGTGACAAGGCACTCTACCCCAGTGGAAGCTGTCGGGCTAACACTGCCACCACCACTAGCTGTCACGGGGCCCCCACCGCCAGCTGAAGTGCAGCCATCAGGGAGTACAGATTCATCTGATCACCTCTTCAGATATTGATGGCTCCGTAAGCACAACCCGGGGCACTTCTTATTGGACCACTGACCAGTACTGTGAGATGATGACTGTTTAATCATTTCTGGTAAACTGACAATTGTTTTTTACATCTGATTTGCTTTTCTTTTAGGGGTCTCATTGTACTTTCTGACACTTGGCTGATCACTGTCTCGCAGCTCTTCAGAACACATAGTTATCTTGCAATTTGCTGTTGCTATTTTCTGCTCTTTCAAAACATGGTTGTATCCACCTTAACCTTTATCACTCCATATAATATATATCTTTAAATTGCGTAGTAGCACAATGCCTCTCTTTGCAGCTTTACCAGCAGGTTCTTAGCCAACAAAGTGTAGATGTCTCAGCGAAGCTTTCTGTCAGAGTCACCAGATCCTCGGGGTCTGTGCACGTTCCCAACACGTCCACCACTGAACAGCTCCAAGACTCTGATAGATAAATCACAGAGACTGAGAGAGTTCAAGAGGGGAAGAGGGGATTAGGAAGGGAACAGCTGGGAAGGAGACCTGTAGTAAGAAAAAGGTTAGAACACACAATATGAAAATTATATCTCCTGAAATCAATACTAGACTATGATTCTAAGCCTAGTTACTCTGAAAACATGAACAATCTAAGATTTAAGTTTAAAATGACTAAGTTTCAAGATGGCCGGATACCTATAGGGGAATCAAGATTAATTAAATGAAAACTTTCTTGTTCAAGTACTTTCTTTTACATGAGAATCAGAAAAACATTCTGACTAAATTTTAAACCAGTCATATAAATCCTGTTTTGAGAATGTATACTAGGACCATACGCTATTGCATCTAGAAACTCTGGCCTTCTGTGTACTTTTAAAATGTTTCAACACAAATTGCACATATAGCAGATATATATATATATATATATATATATATATATATATATATATATATATGTAGAAAACACCATAAGGGATTGTGCACCATGAATAACACAATATGGATTCAGGAAACAAATCACATAACTTGTCAACTCGAATATTACATAATAAATATTTTAGAATAGTGGCATACAATAAACAACATGAAATAAACTCGAGGAGAGAATCGTGCGTCTTGCCGATTCAAGTGTCACCATGTAAAATACCAAGAAATGGTAGCACACAATGAATATCAAAGTCAAATCATCATTAATCGAATTGCGTGTCTTGCCGATTCGTAAAATAAGATGTTAATGTCAAAAAATAACAGCTCACAATAAATAACAAGATCAAAGTACAATGAAACGAATCGCGCTTCTTTTGCCGATTCTTAAGCCACCATGTAAATGTCAAGAAATGGTAGCGCGCAATGAACAACAAAGTAAAATCCTCATGAAACGAGTTGCGCGTCTTGCCAATTCGTAAAACATCATGTAAATGTCAAGAAATAGTAGCGCGCAATGGACAACAATGTTTAAACACCATAAAACGAATCGCGCGTCTTGCTGATTCTTAAGCCACCATGCCAATGTCAAGAAATGGTAGCAAGTAATGATTAACAAAGTCAAACCTTTATGAAACAAATTGCGCTTCTTGCCTATTTGTAAACTACCATATAAATGTAAAGAAATGGTAGAGCGCAAGTAATCTGTTACTCATTTAAGAATTAAACCAAGAATATGAAAATTCTCAATAACGATGTCGGGACAGTCCAACCACCGTCTTACCGCCTGGAACAATGATCACCAATGAAGGATGAAGGGCAGAAGACTGGAAGATCCAAATAGGTCACCGGGACAGGAGCTCAGGAAGAAGCTGCTGCTTTGCACCGCGACCTCTGAATAGTGAGCACTGGGAGTTGGGCTGGCTCTCTTTTATAGAGTCTTGGCCCAGCCCAGAACCACGCCCAGGCATGTTGCAGGGAAAGTCTCTGGAAGGCCCTGGAAAGGGGCCACACCCTAACACACTCTGAAAACCTGCAGCAATACATTGCAAAGGAACAGTATTTGTAAGCATATTAAAAATAAGTTTTCAGGATTGAATTCTGCAATGCAAAAGGTTAAACTACAACATATCAGCACAATGCATAAATGACGTTGTTTTGAGAGTGCTGGGTTTTTGCATTTCTGTCGCCAATAGAGCGCGTACTGCTCTGGTGTTGACACTTTCGTTATCTTCAAATACTTCACACCAGCTGGTACTGCATTTTGGCTCTTTATACGCCAAATGTCGACTCTGCACTTTGACAGAGGCACACATGACAAGGCAAACCTTTTGGGAGAGTACTGTCGATCTTTGGGTTACTTCTCTCCTATGTCTTCGCCAGTTGTAACGTCTCCCCATCTAAAGTATCCACCAATAACTACGCCACACAGAGCTGTATATTACATGTCTTTTTTTATCTGCAGGTAACCACAAACTCGCATTTACTGCTCCATGTTCTAACACATATGTCACAGTTCTACGCAGTCCTTCAGGAGCCAAAAGGGTTTGGTCATTCATACTTCACATGACACTACAATCTGGATTGTCTCAGCCCTCTGAATATAGACGACAGGGCGAGGCAACATTTAAATGGTATCAGGTGGTATTCACTTGCAGTGGCAAGGTACTTCAGTGGTAGTGGGCTATCCATATGTGGGTACTCGGTACCTCACTGCAAATGTCAGCATTCTTGATGAACATGGCTCTGTCAGTCTCAGTTCTCCATACCTTTAACTTGAGCAGTTTCAGGCCATCAACGGTTGTCTCAACTAGTTGAAGAAAGGACCATGATGTATATTATAAATCTACAATCCCTTGGAGCTACCCCTTCTTGTACCTGGAGTAGCGAAGACAAAAGGTGCTCACTGACCGGTGGGTGAGGGAGTTGGTACCATGTTGGCTGTCTCGTGTGGCAGCATTGTTGTGTGATGCTGTCTCTTCTGAGCTTTACAATCCATCTTGGGGCCTATCCTGCCTGTCAAGATCAGCACCTCAGAGGTACAGAATGATCACAGTTTTCTTCTCCTCGTTTGTGCAGTTCACAAATCAAAGGCCCACTGTAGGAACATGCAACATTATTCATTTTAAACAGCATCATATGTTATGTCTCATATCCCCCAAATAGAACCAAAGACATCCACACATAGGTTAGTGAAAAGCATTTTGTAATACGTGAGTAGTACTTTTGTAGTACTATTACATGTAACACAAAATGCATTTTGTGAATAGGCCCCATAGAGTGTAAGTGTACTGTGGACTATAGTGACAGACAATTTTGATTCATAGCTGCTTCATCAGGGAACTGTTATTTAGAAGTAGAAGTCTTTGAAACCAGCTATCCTGAGAAATCTACTAGAGACATTGCTTGGCTTTTATCATACAACATACGGAATACAAAGTGTGACCAAGCATTGCAGATCTAATATCACAAGTCAGGGCCTGATTTAGAATTTGGTAGAAAGGTAACTCTGTCAGAGACGTGAGAGATATTCCATACACCGTATTACAAGTGTCATTGGATTTACAGCAGATGGGATATCCGTCATCTTTGTGATGGAGTAACCCATCTTTCAAACTCCAGTTTACATTGTCTTCACTACAGTCATACTAAAAGGCTTTTCTTGTCTTTAGATATCGACACTCATGAATATATGCAGTGCAGCAGAAGCCTAACTGTGAAATCAGTGGCAAAACATATTGTTTCTCTTTATCTGTCTTTCCTTTGATCTACTTCCAACCTACTTGTTGTTAATATAAGGTTAGATGTAAGAAGTGTGAGCTCATATCATTTTATTGTATCTGGTTTGCAAGTCTGATACATCTTGACAGTGAAGATCATTTTGTTTTGCATGATAGCACAATAAGAAGAATTGTAGCAAGGAGTGGCATGCAACTAGTACAAAAACTGTTTGCACTGTCATTCTATAGATTAATGTTTTAAACTGGCCAGTTCAGTACCTTTGAGAAGGTCAGTCTAGTCCAGACCCATAGCACCCATTAAAACTATCCTCTTCCACACCTTGCACAAAATCCCATTCAAATCCCTTTACTCACATGCCATCTTAGTACATTTCCCCAGATTCCTCAGCCCTGCAATACTAGCTCTCCAGTCTCCCCTTCTGGACCTCAGAGCTATGATTACTCTAGAGCTCCACTGCCAGGCCTCAAAGTGGATCTTATCCATTCTGCCAGCCCTCTAACCTCTCAGATGGCCTTCAAACTACTAACCAACTTCAGAAATGCTCTCGCCACCTCCAACCCTGATGGCAATCGAATTCTATCAACTCCTATTGCTCCTCAAAAAGCATCACCTATATCATCAACTGCCACCACCCTGTGAACTCCTGAGCCCGTACTGACCACACCTGATGAATGGCCTTTTCCTTATCCCCAGCCACTTACCATCAGGCATTTACCCTTCTGACTGTACCCCCACTCCCACTACCACTAAGAACTTCTATGTAATGACTCTAAACCACAGAACTGAATTTGGCACTAATATCAACTTCAAAATATCTTTTGATCATAGTATTGTAGTCAAAATATTATGACTAAATACCAATACATCAATACAAATATATTTTCAGACAATAGTATTGAACGTAAGCACATTGTTTCTCAGTTTTTTCCATAATATTGAAGGTTATGATATCATTCAAATTAATATTGTTTTTTTAATTATATTGTTTGAGCGTATTGCTTACATTTCTTCAAATTTTCAATGGTGAGATTCAGTTTTAATAGTATAAATCAGTGGTTCACAACCTTTTGACATCTGTGGACCCCCACTTTATCAACACTGGAACCCGGGGACCCCCACTGAATCATTATGGGAATCCGCGGAACCACTACTGAGTCTTTTCTGAAAGCTGGGGCCTAATCTATTAATATTATTTAATTTTCTCAGCAAGCCACGGATCCCCTGAGGAGGCTTTGCTGAACGCCAAGGGGTCTCCGGACCACAGGTTGGGAACAACTGATATCAATCAAAATAATATTTATTTTTTATTCTTGGGTGTATTAGGGATTGGATATGAGTTGTTTAAAGTATACATTTATCAATGTTATGTGATTAATACGTTAACTATGAAATATTTCTAAAAAGTTATTTATATGTTTATATCATTAATATTTTGTTTATGTTCACCTTTATTTTATGGTTACAAAGAAAGGGAACACACTGCCTAAACTCCAGCAACAAAGTATGACCCCAAAGCATCATAGTAAATGCAGTCAAATTCGTAGTCCATTCAAAAAGTAATAAAGTCTTTCACCTCCGCAGGGGCAGCAAGTGCTGTATATCCCTAGAGATGTGTTTCTGGGTTTAGCCCGTCATAAGCAGGGAGCAGCATGGTATAGGGGCTTGTTTGAAATGCCGCCCAAAGTCTCCTCTAGTTTAAGTACCACTCATGGCGCACAGGTGCCTCCCAAGGCTCATCAGCCGTGGCTCAAGGGAGCCATCAATAAGACAGTTTCAAAGAAAGGGAACACACTGCCTACACTCCAGCAACAAAATATGACCCCAAAGCATCATAGTAAATGCAGTTGAATTTGTAGTCCGTTCAAAACGTAATAAAGTCTTTCACCTCCATAGGTGCAGCAAGTGCTGTATATCCCTGTATACGTGTTTCTGGGTTTAGCTCATCATCAGCAGGGAGCAGAATGGAATAGGGGCTTGCTTGAAATGTCATCAAATGTCTTCTCTGGTTTAAGTACCACTCATGGCGCACAGGTACCTCCCAAGGCTCGTCAGCCGTGGCTCAAGGGAGCCGCCAATAGGACAGTTTCAAAGAAAGGGAGCACACTGCCTACACTTCAGCAACAAAGTATTACCCCAAAGCTTCATGGTAAATGCAGTCAAATTTGTTGTCCATTCAAAAAAATTTAAAGTCTTTCACCTTCATGGGTGCAGCAAGTGCTGTACATCCCTGTACACGTGATTCTGGGTTTCGCCCGTCATCAGCAGGCAGCAGCATGGTATAGGGGCTTGCTTGAAATGACATCAAATGTCTTCTCTGGTTTTAGTACCACTCATGGTGCACAGGTGCCTCCCAAGGATCGTCAGCCATGGCTCAAGGGAGCCGTCAATAAGACAGTTTCAAAGAAAGGGAACACACTACCTACACTCCAGCAACAAAATATGACCACAAAGCATCATAGAAAATGCAGTCAAATTCGTAGTCCATTCAAAAAGTAATAAAGTCTTTCACCTACGTAGGTGCAGCAAGTGCTGTATTACCCTGTACACGTGTTTCCAGGTTTAGCTCGTCATCAGCAGGGAGCAGAATGGTATTGGGGCTAGCTTGAAATGCCACCAAATGTCTTCTCCAGTTTAAGTACCACTCATAGCACACAGGTGCCTCACAAGGCTCGTCTGCCGTGGCTCAAGAAAGCCGTCAATAAGACAGTTTCGAAGAAAGAGAGCACACTGCCTATACTCCAGCAACAAAGTATGACCCCAAAGCATCATAGTAAATGCAGTCAAATTCGTAGTCCATTCAAAAAGTAATAAAGTCCTTCACCTCCTGTGCTGCAGCAAGTGCTGTATATCCCTGTACATGTGTTTCTGGGTTTAGCTAATCATCAGCAGGGAGCAGCATGGTATAGGTGCTTGCTTGAAATGCCGCCAAAAGTCTTCCCAGGTTTAAGTACCACTCACGGCGCACAGGTGCCTCCCAAGGCTTGTCAGCCGTGGATCAAGGGAGCCATCAATAGGATAGTTTCAAAGAAAGGGAGCACACTGCCTACACTCCAGCAACAAAGTATGACCCCAAAGCATCATAGTAAATGCAGTCAAATTCTTAGTCCATTTAAAAAGTAATAAAGTCTTTCACCTCCATGGGTGTAGCATCTGCTGTATATCCCTGTGCACGTTTCTGGGTTTAGCTAATCACCAGCAGGGAGCAGAATGGTGTAGGGGCTTGCTTGATATGACGCCAAATGTCTTATCAGGTTTAAGTACCACTCATGGCACACAGGTGCCTCCCAAGGCTCATCAGCCGTGGCTCAAGGGAGCCATCAGTAAGACAGTTTAAAAGAAAGGGCACACACTGCCTACACTCCAGCAACAAAGTATGACCCCAAACCATCATAGAAAATGCAGTCAAATTCGAAGTCCATTCAAAAAGTAATAAAGTCTTTCACCTCTGTAGGTGCAGCAAGTGCTGTATATCCCTGTACAAGTGTTTCTGGGTTTAGCTCATCATCAGCAGAGAGCAGAATGGTATAGAGGCTTGCTTGAAATGCCACCAAATGTCTTCTCCAGTTTCAGTACCACTCATAGCACAAAGGTGCCTCCCAAGGGTCGTTAGCCGTGGCTCAAGAAATCCGTCAATAAGACAGTTTCAAAGAAAGGGAGCACACTGCGTACACTCCAGCAACATAGTATGACCATAAAGCATCATAGTAAATGCAGTCAAATTCTTAGTCCATTCAAAAAGTAATAAAGTCTTTCACCTCCTTAGATACAGCAAGTGCTGTATATCCCTGTACATGTGTTTCTGGGTTTAGCTAATCATCAGCAGGGAGCAGAATGGTATAGGGGCTTGCTTGACATGCCGCCAAATGTCTTATCGAGTTTAAGTACCACTCATGGCGCACAGGTGCCTCCCAAGGCCCGTCAGCTGTGGCTCAAGGGAGCCGTCTATAAGACCGTTTCAAATAAAGGGAGCATACTGCCTACACTCCAGCAATAAAGTATGACCCCAAAGCATCACAGTAAATCAGTCAAATCTGTAGTCTATTCAAAAAGTAATAAAGTCTTTCATCTTTGTAATTGCAGAAAGTGCTGTATATCCCTCTACACGTGTTTCTGGTTTAGCCAGTCATCAGCAGGGAGCAGCATGGTAGAGGGGCTTGCTTGAAATGCTGTCAAATATCTTCTCTGGTTTAAGTACCACTCATGGCACACAGGTGCCTCTCAAGGCTCGTCAGCCGTGGCTCGAGAGAGCTGTCAATAAGACAGTTTCAAAGAAAGGGAACACACTGCCTACACTCCAGTAACAAAGTAGGACCCCAAAACATCATGGTAAATGCAGTTGAATTCGTAGTCCATTCAAACAGTAATAATGTCTTTCACCTCCGTAGGTGCAGCAAGTGCTGTATATTTCTGTACACGTGTTTCTGGGTTTAGCCCGTCATCAGCAGGGAGCACCATGGTATAGGGGCTTGCTTGAAATGCCACCAAAAGTCTTCCCAGGTTTAAGTACCACTCATGGCGCACAGGTGCCTCCCAAGGCTTGTCAGCCGTGGGTAAAGGGAGCCATCAATAGGTCAGTTTCAAAGAAAGGGAGCACATTGTCTTCACTCCAGCAACAAAGTATGACCCCAAAGCATCATAGTAAATGCAGTAGAATTCGTAGTTCATTCCAAAAGTAATTAGTCTTTCACCTCCGTAGGTGCAGCCACTGCTCTATATCCCTGTACACATATTTCTGGCTTTAGCTCATCATCAGCATGGAGCAGAATGGTATAGGGGCTTGCTTAAAATGCCGCCAAATGTCTTCTTGGGTTTATGTACCACTCATGGTGCACAGGTGCCTCCCAAGGCTCATCGGCCATGGCTCAAGGGAGCTGTCAATAAGACAGTTTCAAAGAAAGGGAGCACACTGCCTACACTCCAGCAACAAAGTAGATGTACAGAAATATACAGCAATTGCTGCACCTACGGAAGTGAAAGACTTTATTACGTTTTGAATGGACTACAAATTTGACACAATTTTACAAAACAATTCTATTTTCTCCAATCTTATATATTATATATAATAATAATGAGTAGACTATGGTAAATCATGACTAGAGCAATATATTTCAAACCATCTCTTATATATCAGACCCAAATGCTGATAGATTTTCTCTATCTTTCCACATGAATTGTGTGAATTATAGCTACTATTCTGATCTAACATGCTCCTCTCATTTGATATCCTGGCCTTTTTACTATGTTCTTAAGTTCATACATAATATCTATCTGAATGGGGCATTTCCAGCTGCTCCCTCCGTGCAGGGCCAATGCCGGATCCGTGCTCTGTGGCAACTATAACTCGAACACTTGCCATACACTGCTAATTAACTCAGCTATTACAGCACTCATGACATGTTTTATAACAGCATTAATAATATAAATGTAACATTAGCAGTAAAATCATTGATGAGATAATTGTGCATGGCGGGGGTGTGAGTTATAGTTAGCTTACCACACAAGTTATAGTTACTCCAGCTAACCATAACTATAACTTCTGTATTGTGAAAGCAAATTCAGGGACTAACTATTACATCCCTGTAACCTTTGGCTTTTGAATATATATATTCACCAGTTATAATTAGAGTTATTTCAAGTAACTATAATTTGTGCACTAAGGTAACTATAACTTGCACCCTTGCCATCCAGTTTGTTTACTGAATAATTTTACAACAAATGTTACAGTGATATTATCAATGATGTTATAAATGATGCCATGAGTGCTGTAATGTCTGGGGTAATTAGCAGTGCTTGGTGAGGGTGCAAGTTATAGTTACCTCAAGGCACAAATCATAGTTATTTGAAATAACTCCAATTATAACTGTTGAATTTCTAAGGTTTTGTATGAGTAAATTCAGAACCTTTGGCGTTTAAGTGAATTTCTCTGTTTTTTAAAAATGTCTAACTTAACATCCCTGTAGCCTTTGTTGTTTTCAGTGAACTTCTATGTTTTTTTTTTACATAGAGTAGTTTCCATTACCATACAATAATCCAACCACTGCCTGGCACAGCCAACCCCTTATAACCACCCAACCCTGCACCGCATATGGCCTTTGCTCGTGCACAGTGGGATTGACCACAGGGCCTGGCCTGCGGCCGGACACTGCAGCCAATCCACTTAACCACCTACCCCCATGCTGCGCATGGCCTTTTTCCATGTTCAGCAGAAGTTGGGCGCAGATCCTCATGTCCCCCTCCCTCAGCTGATTTTGTCCCCGTGGACACCATCCCCCAGGGCCCCGCCTTCTAAGTTATTTTTTGGGGGAGAGGGGGGGCCTCACAGCCCTCCTACCCCGGCTGAAAAACTCCCCTAGGATCCAGGGAAATGACCACAGGCACACATACATTTGAACCCTCAACCTTCAATGAATAGGTCTGAGACCTTAAAAACTAGGCCAAAAGTGACTCCTTAGCATGTGGTGCCCAGACTTAGCTATGGCATTGAACCCTGAGATTTTGAGTGGAAAAATACTTCAATGTTACATCACAAGGAAAAATTAACAGTCAAAACACTGGAAAATAAACAGACACACTGCCATAAAATACAATGACTTGAAACTTCAGCCTACTGAGTGATACTCCAAGAGCTTTACCATTAGGCAAGAAGTGACCAAACCAAACATCTTGCTAGTATGTCTTTTTGAAGTCATTGTATGGAGAGACCATTGAAAATACAATATTTCCCTATCTCTTTCAATTATGGGATGGAAGAAAGAGAAAGTAAGTGACAGGGCTGTGGGAGAAGCCTCAAGGCGCCAGTAGTCCTAGCCAACTCCCCATGTCCTGCGGGAGCCAGCATTGCTCCCGCAAGCATGTAGCTGTTTTAAATAGCAGATCCCTGCTTGTGAGAATAAAGTTTTCATTTGTTTCCGTGCACAAATATTTGCATGCAGGGAATCAGATGATAATTGAAGGTAATTCTGTTCTTGGTTGAGGGGTTAAAAACCCTTCTCAAGCAACAATCACTGCCAGGATGGACCACAAAAAGTCACTAAATTAACTGAAGCTTAACTCTCTGGTAGAAAAGCAATCTTTCTTAACTTAGAGGCGATGTGTAAAGTAATCATACATCACACAAACAATAATAAAGTGAAAACACAACACAAGAAAAATCCCACTACAAATTAAAAAATAGAATACATTTTAATAAATACAATTACATCAGAACAACAAAATTCCAATCAACAGAATCAGGGAAATGTAATTTCAAGGTTTTGCTTAAGTATAGCACCTAAAAGCACAACGTCGCACTGGTGGTCATCTGTTTGTGCAAGACAGAGTAGAAGTCACAAGTTCAGGCTTACTGTGATGGTGCACGGGCCAGACAGAGGGACCAGGTTAGTCCTGCTGAAAAGAGTCTGGAGCGAAGATTTGAATTCGTTATGGAGGTCAAGCAGAGAACATTGCAGATGGTTGTTGCTGTAGCGCAAAGAGCAGGCCTGGTGGCATGGATGGTCATCACTGTAGCAAGGAGATCCGAATGGGTATTCCGGATGGTTATTACCAGAACTTTGCATTGATGGCTACAGTAGGCTGCTGATGCTCTAGTGTGCAATACATATCTCACATTGCCAGTCATTACTGTAGTGTGAAGAGTCGGTAGGAACAGCGTCATTCGCTTTTGTAAACGGTCCAGCACTTCAGGATTTCTCCTTGCTTCATAGAGGAGTTCACTGTGATACCAGCCAATAGTCCAGGACCTTGGGAGGCACCTCTTGGGGATTGGAGACTCACTTTAGCACTGACCAGCAGGGCTCAGGCATTTCTAGTTGCAGATTCAGGCAGATCTAGTTGCAGCAGATCAGCTAGACAGTTTCAGGGAGGCCTCTAAAGCTGGTTGTGTTCCTGTAGTTCAGAACAGAACTTACCCCTCTGGTAGTCCTGAGATCAAGGAGCAAGGCAGGCCTCAAGCAACAGGGAAGTCCTCTGAGGGCACAAGGTAGGGTTCAAGCAACAGCTGAGCCTCTCGTAGCATCAGGGCAGTCTTCTGAAGTACGAGGCAGACCAAATCAGGAAGGTAGTACTCTAAAGTGCAAGGCAATTTACCTGGGGGTGCCCTCTGCAGGTCCAGGAGTGAAATGAAGAGCTGGTCTAATGGTCCAACATTTATACCTGGTGCCAACCCTTGAAGTGGAAGAAACTTCTATCCTCCCATCTGGTTCTTGAAATGTCCTTCCTTCCCTTTTCTAAGGTAACATTATGTTGGGGTCAAGTTCCCATGTGAGTGTGCTGGAGGCAGCTCTAAGCATTGTAAGTTGGTCAGGGAAATGCTCCTCCCACCCACCCTGGTAGGATGGTCTATCCTGCTAACATCTTGGCCCTCTTTGTATCACTGTCTGAGAGGAATACACAAAGGCCAACTGCCAACTATTCGCAGTCATGTGACCCAAGACATAGGCTGCAGGCACCTGTTGCGAGCCACTTACCTGAACTTCAGGTGGTTCCAATGGGGAAATGATAATCCCCGAATACCAATGAGAGCTGACAGGGCAGCAATGAAGAACACACTGCAACCCTAAGATTTTCCGAGGGGACCGGGGATTGGGATGAGAGAGAAAGAGACAAATACCAGGACTTCTGCATTTTCGGATTTCTATACTCTGGGTACTGCTGGGGTCAAGGATATCTGGATTCTGGTTCTGGATTCAGGATACTGGCAATCAGGATTATTCCAATACAAGGGCCTGGATTTGGATTTCCCTGCAATGAAACCACACTTTAAAACAGGAAAAACTAAACAGATATTTGGCATTAGCTAATGTAAAATCAACATAACAGTAATACAAGGGCCTGTATTTGGATTTCCCTGTAATGAAACCACACTTTAAAACAGAAAAAAAATAAAAAGATATTTGGCTTTAGCTAATGTCAAATCAACATACCAGTAATTCACACTAGAAACATTCCCCAGTGTGATACGAGAATTCTCCAGGAATCATAATAAACTGGAATTATCATGTACAAGGATTTCCACTAAGAGAAAATAACTGGGTCAATCACAACAAAACTATTTCAAATTCTTTGATAGTTCAAGAGTCTCAAGAGTTCAAGGTTCATGTGGAAATAAGATGATAGTTATCAATTGTCCCAAAAGCTTATAGAACACCATCATCAGATTCTGATTGAGAAAACATGGATTGAAAACCAACTAGCATTTACAAAAAATAAGACTTTTCTCTGACGCCCTTCAGTCATGAATATTATTGCTGACTTTTAAAAAGTTTGATTATTCAGCACTGATCAAATTAAACAGAAAACCTTGTGTTACCTTATTTGCCATGACTTGTGTCTTTTTTCCAGATCAAGAAAGTGCAACGCAAGAGATAAATTGCAAGCTGCCCGCCTTTTACAGGTACTGTGGTAACTGCAGAGAAGATCGAAAATACTAGGTTGGAACTCAGGAATCGTGTTGCTGCGATGGTAAGCCTGTCAGTGTGAAGTTATGGATGCTGCTGCAAAGAGAGGACTGCCAATGCAAAAGAACCCTGTCAAAGACTGAAGACAGGTAAGCTTCACTTCCAAGTCAAATGAGGCTAAGCCGGATTTAGTCTGAAATGCCAGCTTTTATAGCCAGCCCGAACCAGGTTCAAAGAAATACACGGAGAAAACAGAAGAATTTGTTAGTCATTATTGTGATTGCCATGTTTCTCAACTGTCTTTTTTCCACTAGGAGGATCAATTAAAGAACCAGCAGTTGTCGACATTTGACATGTGCTTCCTGGAAGACATGACTAAGGAATGACTATCCCTGCTCACAACTAAGACTATGACAGAACCAAATAGTTAAGACAACAAAATGCCAACTTTCTAAAAATGGCATTTTCATAATTGTGACTTAAAGCTGACTTTACTGTTTAAAATAATTTTTATTTACAATTCTTTTAAGACCTAACATGATATTTCAACCAGTTTCTAATCAAAAGTTAGTACTTATTAAATGTAATAAGGTGACCAAATTTATCCTATCGGAGAGGTAGGCCTCAGAAAAGTGAAACATGTTCTTGGGGGCTTTTCTCTACCAGGACACTTACAGCTTACAAGAACATGTCCAACTTTTTTAATGAACTGCACCCTGCCTTATTGACTGTTTAAGACCTACTTTAGGGTTGACATATAATTATTAGTAAGGAAGGTTTAGGCTTGGCAAACAGTCTTTTTTCCAGGTTAAAATCAAAGTTTAAAACTGCACACAGGGTGCAAAGAAAAGGCTTGGGCAGGTTTTAAAAGGCTAAGCATGTGGGTAGCACAGTATGTCATGCAGGCCCACTAGTATCATTTAATTCCAAGGCCCTGGGAACATGTAGTAACACTTTACTAAGGACATACAAATAAATTAAGGAGGTATATTAACAAGCTCCTTGCGCCGCCTTAACGCTGCCTTAGCATAATTTTTATGACTCTAAGACGGCCATTCCCTGTGCCATATTTACAAATTGGCACAACACATGCATTGCACCACTTTGCAATGCCTTGCGCAACATTATACCTGCACCAGGCATAATGTATGCCAGGGGGGCGTTCCCACACAGGGAGGCTAAAAAAAATGGCGCGGTGAAATTTAAGAGATTTCACTGTGCCATTTTTTGTCATTTTTAATGCTTGCCTGGGCAGGCGTTAAAGTGATGCACCCATAAGAATCAATGGTCCTCCCAGTGATTTGTTTCCCTAGCACCAACATTTTTGCAGCAAAGTGCCATAACAGAGTCAAGTCAGTTTGGTGGTGCTCCTGCAGAGAGGACCAAGTCCAACAATGAGGGATATTGACCCAGTGATAATTGGGATTAGATGAGGGTTGGAAACCTGATTGGTGGCTTTGTGTGGGCAGATGGAAGAGAGTTTTCCCACTGAATAGTTGTTATTTATTATTGTACACTGTGTGTCTCGCTGAATAGTGTTTTGAAGGCGGCCAGAAACTATGGGGTACCAATTTGATAACATGTAAATGATGATCTGCCAACCTCAGTTATTGGGCTTGGGGAGGGGTTTACAGTTTTAGTGTGAGCCTACGGATGGTCATAAGTCACCAGTAAAGTATCAACACCAAGGATGGGAGTCTGCGAGTGTTGGTTGAAGAGGTTATGGAATACTTACCTTGCCCTGAAAGGTGGATCGAGGTGGTTGATTGCAGTTACTTGGGATGCTTTGAGGGTCAGTGGTACATGATAATAACAGGTACTTTCTGCATCAGAGAATAATCTGGATAACTGGTACATGGTAACAATCTTTCCTTCTGATTCCCCTACCAACTAAACGGTGCTTCTTCTGCCAGGTTGCCCATTAACTTGCTGCAAGAGATAATTACTGAGAACCTTTTACGGGACTGGCATTACACCATTTTGAACAGGCCATCTGTTTAAGTAATGGCTCAAGGATGTGTTTGGCTGGTTGTGTATAAGTAGGGCAATTCTTCGATGTTGTGCAGGAGAAAATTCCTCCACTTAGGTTCTCCTCCCGATCCACCACCACATTTTAATAACAGCAATGCATTAATGTTGCATGTGTATTTTTTTTCGAATAAATGTAGCTTTCTTTGTGGGTGAAGGTAAATATGTTACTCCCTTATTACTAATTCATCTTGGCCGAAAATCAAATATTGGCTCCGCAAGCCGTGTACTGCTCCAAAAAAATGAAGGGAAATGTTTGGATAAATGTGGTTTATGCAGAACTCGGTATCAGGCCTTTAAATTTAAATACCAACCTTACAATAGCCACCATACAAACAACAAAACACCAATTAATGTGCATGGTTTTATCACAGACAGAATATAAACGTATCGTGACCACGTGCGTGATTAATAAAAATGATAAACATGCACTAATTTACACACAAACAAGAGTTGGCAGCAATACAGTGTCAAAGTTCGAGTCTGTGCTTCGTTCTAATTAGTTCTATAGTTAATGAATGGTTAGCGTCTGCAGATATTAGTTGATCTTTCAGCCTAAGGGGCCGAGGCATGTACAGTAAGTGATTAGCCTAATAGGACCACTGATGCAGCTAATGCTCAAGCACAAACCGTGACTTACTGCTTCCTGTAGAGTGGCAATTATCGTGCTTGCACTTCACCCTTTATAGGCATCTACTGGAAGGGTGATTTACAAGAATATCATAAAAGAGATGTATAGAGAATGACAGACTTGCTTGTTTAGCCTGAAGTATTTTATGTTTTTCACCTTAATCAGAATTCGCATGAAGATAAGGGTGCTGTAATGAGTTTCTGCATGACTCATACTTCTGTTTTCATACATGGAGGATGCCTTGGATTTCACTCAGGATGATGAAGGGTCAAACGGCCGAACGAACTGCGGTTGAGTCATTGTGATTACTTTTTCAGGTAATTGGAAATAGGGAGCGTTGCTTCCCATTGAATATGTTTCCTAACTTGTGGGGAAAAGAATCAAAACAAGCAAATACATAACGGTGTCACATAATCAATGTTCAACAGCCCAAAGTAGTATTGTTTGTAATGACGTGATACATGGACAAGTTAAATCGTTTCTTCTTGAATTAAAACGTCCACTCTCCCCCTCTATTGAAGAAATAAATAGTAATAAAGTGAAAACATCACATAAAAATGATCCCACACCAGGTTAGGACAATAGAACTTTCTTAAATTTCTTTATTAAATAAAACTAGACCAAAACGGCAAAACCCAATCAGTCGAAACGGGGAAATGTAATTTGAAAGATTTTAGAGAAAATAGGACCAAAAAGCATGAAGCGCCAACTGGGAATATCTAGTCAGGCCAGACCACAAAGGAACACAAGCTGGCTACAGTGACCAAGCTAAGCCCGCTGAACAAAGTAACTAAAATGTTGGGGGACTGTGAGGATCCACATCAAGATGTGTCGCACAGCCCAAGTGATACGTCGGTTCCGAAATGTGGCTAGACCACGATATGAAGGCCTTTATTCTAGTTGAGGATCCCATCAACAGGCTTACAATGTGAAATCTGGCATTTAGGATGTGGCACACAGTCAGGAAGATGCATCAGTTCTCAAGAGCTGCAATGCACCGTTGTTGAGGCTGGCTTTGAGGAGGGATGCAAGGGCCTGCAGCACGGATGTGTCGCAGAGCAGCTGTTCCAATGAGGCTGCAAATGCAATACAAGTCTGTTGGACCTGACAGCCTTAGGGTGGTCTTCCCCTGAACCTTTTGCCAAGTTGCCTCACATTGTCACTGATTTCTTTTTTGTTGTTCTTAGGTCTCTGAGCACTCTACCACCGCTGACCAGTGCAAAAGTGCATGTGCTTTCTCCCTAAAACTTGGTCTGATTGGTATATACCTAATTGTCATATTTAATTTACTATGAGTCCCTAGTAAAGTGCACAACATGTGCTCAAGGCCTGTAAATGAAATGCTACTAGAGGACCTTCAGCAGTGCCTGTGTGACCCAACTGAGTAGCACTGTGTAAGGTATCTCAGGCCTGCCATTGCAGCCTGAATGCAGTAGTACACTGCCATGTCAACTTGGCATTTAACACTCCTTACCAAACCTTACACTCCCTTTTTATTATTAGATATAGGTCACACCTAAGGGAGACCCTAAGTAGCCCACAGGGCAGGTTGCTATGTAATTAAAAGGCAGACATATCATTTTAAGTTTTATATGTCCTGGTAGTGAAAAACTCTCCAAGGTGTTTTTCACTACCACAAGACCTACCTCTCTCATAGGGTAAAATTGGGGATTCCTTATTACAGTTAATAAGTTGTAATTCCTGTCTGAGAAGGAGTAAACCTGTCATGTTTAGTACGTATGAAATGGTAATGATAAATAGTCTTTAATGATAAAGTCAGATTTATTATTACAATTTTGAAAATTCTACTATTAGAAAGTTGCAATTTTTCTGCTCTCCACCCTGTTGCCTGTCTTCAATACACGTCTGAAGTGGGGTGGCGGCTGGACTTGTGTATTCCCTCTAGACAGCTACACACAAATGAACCTTAGGTATGACTGATGGGCCATCAGCATCCTGATGGGTCATCTGGGCAGGATGGGCAGCTGACACTTACACCTGAATAGGCCGTGTCCTGTCCCTACAGAAAGTGTTGCATACACCCTTTTAAGGAGTCTGGGGCCAGGGCAGGAAAGGAGGACCTCTGACTTCAGTGCACTTTAAAGCCCTTCTTTGAAGTCTCTCCCACTTCAAAGGCACCACTGGGTAAAAGAACTGGACTACTAACCCTATTTATTCAGTACACTTCTGGACCTGTGGATGCTCTGCCAGGAAGAAGGACTGCTGTGCTGCTACAAGAAATGCTACTCGGCTGAACTGCTCATTTGGAAGAACTGTTTTCTTGCTGTGCTGGGTTGCTGCCCTCTGCCTGGGTGAGAAGGACTGGACTCACAAGTCTTCAACCCAGAACCAGAGTGACTCAGAGGGCTTGCTGACTTGCCTCTTGTTCTTCTAAAGTCTCAGGGACACAAAAGACTTTCAACTCATCACCTCCAGCACTTGGACTTTGCTTGCTGCAAGTCTTACCCTGCCAAATGGTGCCAGTCCAGTCCTGGGCCTTTGAAAGTGGGTAGAAAGTGCTGCTCCAGTCCAAAATACACGCATTGACACCATTGTGCGGCTTGGAATTGGGACATCTCCATCGATGCTGATGCGTGACTGCAGATGCATTGATTAAGGACATTGCATCCCCATCAACGCCGGTGTAACACTGCTGCAGCAAAAATCAGGAACACTGCATTGATGACTGCACGATCCGTCACCTCCATTACCAATGCATCTCCAACTCTGCATGGCTCGGAGCCAATGCATCACCTAAATCTTCGGGATCAATGCCAGGGCATCACCTCCTTTGGTCCTCGTAGCTTGTTCTCAACATCAGTGCAACTCCAAAATAAGGTATTGTTTCAGTGGGCCAAGGCTGGTCCTTGTAACTGACCTGCACCCCATTAGGTCAGCATGACCTTTCAAATTGGACCATTTGAAGATTACAGCTTATTAAATGTGGAAAGGTAACTCCAACGTTATCCTAGACGTATGCCTTCCAATATTGAAAAATTAATTTAAGAGTTTTTTACTACCAGGACATATAAAACTTAAAGTACATTTCCTACTTTTTAAATACATTGCACGCTGCCCTCTGGGATGTCCAGTGTCTAGCTTAGGGGCAACTTATATGTATTAAAAATACGAGTATGGCGGTCTATGGGCAAGACCGCCATGTGCAATAGTGCCACTATACCCGCAGTGGTGTCAACCCTCGATGAAAGAGTGACTGTACAACCGCCGGCCCCGCCATGCCAACACCATTCTGACCGTCATATTATGAGGCAACCTGCAGCACAGTGGAACATGCATGGCGGAAAACGTTGGCAGTTTGCACCTCAGTGGAACAAAAATGCACCACGGAATGTAGCCAACACCACATTGACTAGTTCAAATATCCCACATCTGATAACCATACACACATCACGCCCACCTGACCACGCCACCATAGAACACCCCTCCACCAACAACCCCCTGGGACAGATATGAGCAGCCACCACCACACTCGAGAAGAAGCATACCCCAAACACAGCAAACTAATATCACACAGCACACAGTGCACAAATCAACACCATAGCTCACCAGAACACACAGCCAACACCCCCACATCACCACACATCCACTTTGCACCCGACACGCACAACACATACCCCCCCACAACATCTCATGCCAGAAGCACCCACTGTTCACTGACAGTGAGTTGCAGGTCATGCTGGACGAGATCATGAGAGTCGAGCCACAGCTCATGGGAGTCCAGGTACAACAAACATCCATAGCCAAAAAGACAGAGTTGTGGAAGAGGATTGTCGACAGGGTCAATGCAGTCGGCACATACCCACGCACAAAGGAGGACATCAGAAAGAGGTGGAATGACCTCAGGGGGAAGGTCTAATCCATGGTGCACAGGTAGAGGGTAGCCAGAAATAAGACTGGCTGTGGGGCCCCACCTCCTCCCCTTCAGTTGACATCCTGGGAGGAGAAGGTCCTGGATATCTTGCATCCTGAGGGCCTGACTGGCATCAGCTGAGGGCTCGACTCTGGTAAGTCACCAATACCCCCACACACCAACCACCCATGCTCAGCATGGCTCCCCACCATTCTCAAACCCACTGCAATCCACGCCACTGCTCCCATCCCAAACACCCTGTGCCCTTCCTCTGCATGTCACCTCATTCCCACCATCCCTACACCCCCCCCCCAATGCATGGATGTCAACCTCAACCACATCACCCACATACAGAATGAGAGTGCATACTGGGAAGGATGTCACAATAAATCCAGCAGGCTGCCAATCTACATTAAGAATTAGTGAGCATGTTATATGGGGGCTTGCACTATCACTGCTTCATGAAAGGTACACTCTCTTAGTGGAAAACATACATACAGGAGTTCAGCAACACGCACAAATATGGCTTGCAGTACAAACTAGAGTCAATGCAAATTATTCCATTAGAAGCTTGTTTGGAAAAATGTCCAATCGGTCCAGAGCAGCCCGTTGTGTCACAACAAAGTGCTCACTGGGAAATTCTCATAGGCAGAAATCATATGTGTTCATTAAAATTAGTGATGAGAGGCCTCTCCAGTTACCGGGTAATGAAACATGACAGAAATACACAAGTCCAACTGTCTTATTGATCACAATACATACATGGGTGAAGTAGATAAAAATGACCAGCTATTTCAACCTTGTATGTCATGGATGTTGTACATGGTAAGAAAAGTTTATTACCCATTGTTAGACCTGTCAGCCTAAGAGTGGTCTTCCCAACCCATTTGCCTTCACCCCTCATGATTCACTGAAATTGTTTTGGTTGGCCTTAAGATTCTGAGTACTTTATCATTACTAACCTGTTCTAAGGTGTTTGTCCTCTCTCCCTAAAGCATTAAAACACAGTAACATTGACTTACACTTGATTGGCATATTTTTTAGTAGTAAGGCCTTAATGCAGTGGTATACCTGGGGCTGGGAAATTAACCGCTACTAGTGGTACTGATAATATTTTTGTCATGTTGATGTCAGATAATTGATTATAAATGTACCCTATTTTTCTAATCTTGTGTGGGATTTTTCTTGTGTTCTTTTTTCACTTTACTGCTGTTTAAGTGCTGTATAAATGCTTTACACATTGCCTCTAAGTTAAGCCTGACAGCTATTGTGCCAACCTACCAGAGGTTGAACCATGGGCTGACTTACTGACTTTTTATGGTCCACCCTCACAAGGATTTTGGCTGTTGCTTGAGAAGAGCTCACCTAACTGGATATCTTACACCTATCTGTACGAAATATGCCTCTTCAGCTTGGTCACCCTGGGTTATCATCCTTTGCTGTATACTATATTATACTTACTTTAAAGCTCTGTGCACTTTGATGCTACTAATCACCAGTAAAGTCCCTGTTCTTCCTCTGCGAGCATGGTTACATTAGTTTACTCCGAATTGACATATTAGCTTGCCTCTAAGTGAACAGGATATGTTAATAAGTGTACCAGGGGTGTAGATGTTAAATGCAAATAGTTAATTCCAGCATCCATTCTGCCATCCACTACAGCGGCTGTGCAAACATTGCTTCAAGCCTACCATTATAGCTTAGCTGCATCAGTGTGAAAACTGCAATTTGACCATTCAAATGAACCCCTTTGACAGGTCTAAACCATACTATTAAATATTAATCAGTCACCCAGAAGGTGACCTTGTGGCCCACAAGACTGTGCATGGTATTTAAATGTAGGACATATAGAAATGTAATGTTGACATTCACTTATAGGGATTAGCACCCAACAGCTATTTTTATTATAGAAAGGCTGGCTGGCCAATAGAGAAACATTGGGAATCAATATGAAATATTACTTCTGCTCTACTAGCTAGAAATATGAGTCAACAACTATTTTTCATATTTATTAAATGTCCAATTTAATGGCAAATTCAGATGTTTGATAAATGTTAAGGATAGGTTTCCTTCAGAAATTGTTTTTTTACGTTTCAAACTCTTAAAGGCTAATTTACATAGACTTCCAGCTATCACCCAGCTGGTAATGGTCCTGAATGAGATATGAAAACTGCTCCCATTACAGAGACAAAGGCCTGAGTGTGGGGGTGTTTATTCCTGATAGAATGACCATTTTTGATGTGCCAAGGAACTTGCTTTACTGCAAAGGAGCCTCCCCTTTCACAGGTAGGTGTCAGATATAACCTCAACAGAACTCTTCTTTTGATCTGCCAGTCAGTTAGTCACCAATCTCAGTTGGAGTGGAGCTGCCCCAGAGCTGGTGTGGCGTGACCACATATGAGAGGCTGCTCCAGAATCCTGGCCATACCTCTGGATTGACAAACAGGATCTGTGTTAGGGGAGAATTGTTTCACCATTTTAGGTTAATGGGCATTGTGAGATTGTCTTTCGTAAGGAAGACAGGAACTGCCTAAAAGGTAGGTACGGTTACCCCTGAGAATTGTTGTTCATTAGTTAGGAAAGGAACAGCAGTCATCCTTACTCACAAGCTACTGCCAGGCATAAATATGGAATCCCCTGGTATCCTCTTCAGAGCAGTACTGAACTAGAAGATCAGATAATGATTGAAACTGTTGTCTGTGACCCTAGAGAAGACCTGAAGAACTGTACCTGGACCAGGACAAAAAGGTGGACTCCAAGGGCCATAATGCTTACCTTGTATTTGGCTACTGGGATACAAGAAACTTCAAAGGTTTTTTCCGGCAATTGGCCAGCTGGCCAGTTCCAACTCAACCTGCCCTGGTCTTTCTCTGCTGTTGGCCTCTGCTGGAATGAGTCATGACCTCCCAAGTGCCATTCCTAAGGTGCTTGAACCCTTGGCTATCTCTCTCATGCCTGAAAACTTCCAACTTCAAAAGTTCTGGAGGACCAGGACCAATCAGCCAAGCCTGCTCAATGTGTGTTGCTGCTGGGTTGATGATTAAGGGTTCTCTTGGTCTGTGATTATACACAGCAACAAATCTTATTCAGCTGGACCTTGTGAAGAAGGCATATGGCCTCATGGAGTCCTCTTTGACTAAAGCCTGAAGTCTTGGCCCACTGAAGGATTCTGTACTCCAAAAAAGAGACTAAGACCCATATTTATACTTTTTTGTGCTGCATTTAAATCATTTTTTGATGCAAAGGTGGCACAATCTTATAAAATACAATTATATTTTGTAAGTTTGAGACATTTGTGAGTCAAAATATTATGCAAATGAGGTGCAAAAAAGTATACATGTGGGCCTAAGTGCACATGTTGAAATTTTGAAATGTCAAAGTATTCAGCCAGCTAGAGTCTCGCTTTGGGTGTGATTTGAATTTCTCCTGCTCTGAGCTCTTTTGCCGAAATCAATGGGGTCACCAGAATCAAACAGATATCTGACCTTGTGGAGCCCTCATTGGCTACAGTCTGGTGCTTGTCCTGATCAAGATTATGGACTTCTTGGGGTTTGGCCTGATCGTCCATGTAAAAGGACGTGATCCCCAGAGTTCCTGAGCCTGATGGTGGTAGGGGAGCCAAAATATCCTATTACAAACTGTTTGATGACCTGCCAAAAAGCAGGGCATGCCCCAACAAGCATGGGAGCCCAGTGTGTGACTAGTCGGTCCTGTCAGTGCAATACAATAACTGCAGTAAGCCGTGACTTCAGAGTTGAAGACTCGGGCAACATGGTGCCTACCTGGTGACTGGGCCCGGCCTGAGTTAGCAGTACAGTGGCAGGAGAGCTGTTTTATTTTTCACTCTGAACCCATGAGAACTATGGCAGGGGCAATCTGGTCATCCCCCTCTCCTAATTCATTGAGTTTGTGCTTCCCCCAGAGAGTGGTAGGGGTGAGATCACTCAAACTACTTGAGCAGCAGAAACAGGAGAAGCCATGTGGACTGGAGGTAGGGGACCACTTGGGGAATGAACTGTACTCTGCCACCTGTGGGACATAATCGTATTAGGGTGTTCCACAGGAATGGGTGCATGTGCATTTGCTTTTCACCTGAACAATTATAATGCAAGGAATAAAACCAGAGGGTGCCCCTTCCTGAATAAACTGGACATGTAATCCTGTGGTTTGCCTTTGCTTTGCTTGAAGGTGTCCCTGGGCAATAGACTGAACAGTATGAATGGGACTGGACTGAGGCCATGGGGACATGGCAGGGCTGCGAGGTGGCTCAATGGCATGACCCTGAAGGCACTGAGGATTATCCTGGGGTTCTCAGCTGGTGAACTGGGCTGCATATAGGACACACAGAGACTGCACATGCTGGTGGTGGAGTGCCACAGCTTAAGGACTTGGCATACAGCGACAGATGAGGATCCAGAAATAGGGCGCCCGAGGGGAATCCAGTCTTGGTCGAATGACTACTACACGGTAAAACAGAGTTGCTAAATGCCCCCGGGGAGTACAGGTCCTATGCATGGTGATTCTTGGGGGTGCATATGTGACCTTGGATGGAGACAATTGCCCTGGGTGTGGTATTATAGCACACATGCGCTACAATAAAATGCTTTTGCTATTGACCTGGAACCTGGAAAGATGAAGTGGAGTTTGGTGCAATGGGCCCATAATAGGTCCAAAACAGACAGATATAATATATCTCCAGGAAACACACCTCACAGGAGTGCAACACTGCAGCATGGGGAGAGAGATATACAGACTTGCAGGGTATGCACAACACACTTCAAGCTCAAGAGCTGTGATTAATCTTCTTAGGAAAACACTTCATGTAAAACGCTCATGGAAAGACCCCGTTGGTGGCTATGCAGTGCTCTATGGAGACCTTAAGAGGGAAGCAGTGCTTATGATCAATCTCTATGCCACCCTTGCCTTTACTGAGACACGCTATGTAAAATGGGAAATGTTCTGTTGGAGGCTCCCTCAGAATTGGTAATGCTCAGAGGGGATTTTAATCTTCAATTAGACATGCACGCAGACAGAATGAGTACAAGGTTAAAAGGTGAGGCGACAAAAAGTAAACTGGCATGTTTTCTTCAACCACTGGGATTATGCATTATATGGAGGATCCGACACACGGTGTAGAAAGGATTCTTCTTTTTCTCTAGGGTTCATCACATGCATTCTAGAATCTACTATTTCTTCATTACAGGTGAATCCCTCCCCATATTTGATGATGTCACATATCTGTCCAGGGTATCAGCGACCAGTCACCTCTAAATGTGATGCTGACTACTACAAAATAAAACACAAGGATATGCGGAAAATGAAAATGTGGCATCTGTCCAATGTCCAAGAAGTAAAATGTCTGAGAAGGGCATCTAGACCCTGCGTTGAAGAAAACAAAAATTCAGTATAAAGCCCCACAATACTCTCGGAGGCCTACAAGGCCGCACTTAGGGATGCTGTAATTGCGTGGGAAGTGGGAGATAGAAAAGAGAGACATGCTAGACTGACTGACCCAGATAAGGGATTCTTAAAGTTGGAAAAGGCAAATGTGGAAGCACCAGCATCCTTTTACAGGACAGCTATGTACTGGAAGAGGGCAGACTATCAGACAGTGGATAATTATGAGGACAAGGCGGCCTACAAGACAAAAAATAAAAGAATATATAAGGGAGGGAATACAACGGGTAAGCTACTTGCATGGCCTGGTAGTAAGGAGAGGGATAGTATGTTGATCAGGTAAATAAAGACAGATTCTGGCATTGTGGTGAAAGAAAGCTGTGCAATAGCTCAAGAATTTGCATGTCATCTTGAAGCTGTTATGCTTCTCAGCTGTGCACTACTTATCAGGAAGTACTAGCATTGCCCTATGAGAGTTAGAAGAGGACCAATCCAATGAATTGGTGGCATATATCATGGTGGAGGAAATTTCCTCTGCCATGGAACATATGCAAACAGGAAATGCCCCAAGTCGGAATAGGTTTCCTATTGAGTATTTTTAGGAATTATGTAGGTGGAGGGCAGCCCCCCTTTGCATGGCTTTTCAGACGGCTTTCCAAGAGGAAAAGTTACCAGATGCCATTCTTTTTGCGACTGTGGTCCTATACTGAAGGCACGGAAACCTGTAGATAAACTGACTTGTATCATCCTATTTCTCTGATGAATACTGATATTAAGGTCCTGGCAAAGCTTCTGGCAAACAGACTGCGGAAGGTGGTTACAGAGCATGTGCATCTGGACCAGAATGGCTTTATGCTAGGCTGGTCAATGAGATTGAACCTTAAACATCCACATACCAATTTGGCGGCAGCTGTGAAATCACCAGTTGGCAGGGTAATCGTATCATTAGATGCCAAAAAGGCATTCCATGCAGTAGAATGGACAGACCCTTTTGAGCTGTTTAATAAGATAGGATTTGGCCCTAAATATCTCAGTTAGTTTTTTCTGCTTTATGATGGTCTTCATGTGAGAGTACTCATTAATGGCCATATATCCCAGGAGTTTGGAGTTTGGAGGGGCAGCTATGAAATCACCAGTTGGCAGGGTAATCATATCATTAGATGCCAAAAAGGCATTCAATGCATTAGAATGGACAGACCCTTTTGAGCTGTTTAATAAGATAATATTTGGCCCTAAATATCTCAGTTTGTTTTTTCTGCTTTATGATGGTCTTCATGTGAGAGTACTCATTAATGCCCATATATCCCAGGAGTTTGGAGTTTGGAGGGGCACGCATCAAGGATATCTGCTTTCACCATTGGTATTTGCCCTCGCTATTGAGGCGTTGGTAGAATGTGTGGGGTTGGATGCACAGATATGGTGTTGGCGGAGTGATAATGGTTGTGACAAGAATACATTACTCTACACAGATAATATTCTGTTTTATCTGATGAATGTCATCCCAACATTAGATAGATTGCAGGATATCTTCTATATATTTGGTGAGCACTTGTGATTTGCCATTAACGGGGAAAAATCATTGTTGTTTCTGGGAAAGGAAATGGATGCTGGAATGGGTACTGGCCCTGCCTTTGTGAATAGAACAGACCCAGTTCAAATACTTGAGCATTTGAATATCAAAAAGTCAGGCCCTGCACTATGGAAAAAACCTGAGCCCTCTGCTCCAAAAATTGGAGCAGCCTATCAAAAATTGGCAAACATTGCCAATCTCGTTATTAGCGATGGCAGCAATGCTGTCTCTCCCGGGGTATCTGTACGTAATACTGAACACCCTTTGCAAAATTCTGGATAATTTCTTCAAGAGGGTTGATGCATTGGTTCAAACACTGCTTTGGGTGGGAGGGTCAGTCACAAATTGCCATGAGAATTCTGCAAAGGTCCAAATACAAAGGGGGTATTGCCTTACCAAAAGTATTATGAAGCTGAACAAGTGAGTGAGGTAAACAATTGGGCATATGCAGAAAGGACCAACCCATTATTTAGATAGGCTGGGGAGGGGGACTGGTAGCTACTTTCATGCCCTGTACAGGGGCAGCACACTAAGCTTGCCTTGCAACATCAGTAGCGGTGGATACCTGGAGGAGTTTAACTAGAGAAATGGGATGGGCACCTAGGCTGACACCGAAAATAACTTTAATGGAAGGTGCCAAACTATGACCCATAGTGACATTACGAGGGTTTCAGAGCTGGAATAATATTGGCCTCTCAATTCTGGCTGACATTTGGAATGCCAAAGGGGTGATTCCCTTTGCTGTGCTACGACAGGAGTATTCCATGTCAGAGATGCAGTGGCAAAGGTATGGCCAGCTGTGCCATGCTCTTAGAGAATGCATGTCTCTAGACGAGGAAGTGCAGAAGAATGCCCCATTAGAAAGTAGGCTGTTGGAAGGAAGGGCAAGTGAGAAGCTAATATCATTATCATAGGGCACAGTGATGAGAAACATGCAGGCCCCACTATTGAAAGTACAACACACTTGGGAACAGGACTTGGGAGCTCCATGAGGTAGATTGGCGGAAAGCTTGGAAATTCCCTGCAATGGTAGCAATAAAGGCATGTTTCCATTTGATTTAACTAAGGATTCTATATCCAGCTTGATATAAATGCACGCTACTATATAGAAATGGAAGGCATGCAATGTGTTTGAGGGGGTGTGGGTTGGAAGGAATATTCTTGCAAGCTGCCCTCACATACAGCCTTTCTGTGAAATAGTCAAGAACTCATTGGAAGGGGCAACAGGACTATCCCTAAAGCTATGGCCAAGCCTGACACTGTTGTGGATATGGGGCCTCTTGGACCACTCCTGGTACCAGAAGATTCTAATAAGCCTGGGTTGTATGATGGTGAAGAAGGACATAGCACAGAAATGGGGATCTTTTGTTCTCCCTACACACCATAATTGGGTACAAGGGATGGCAGTTTTTATATTAATGGATAAGAAAAAGTATAAAGGGAGAGTATGCCTGAAGACATTTGCTAAAATATGGGGAGGTTGAGATATAGCAGAGGGTAGTGGAGAGGGGAACAGAGAAGAAGCCAATTAATTATGATTGGGGGAATACATTCCAGTAGATCGAGTGACTCTTGTGATAACCAGGGTGGCACAATCATTGTATCACACCAATAGTGGAGGTTGAGTCATGTTAAAAGCATTTAACATTTGGAATGGGATAGAACAAGATGGGTGGTTGTCGTGATTTGTTTGACCGCTGTCTTTTCTTATATATTATTATATTGTTTCATACAAAATAATAAAAACACACAAAAAAGATTATGGACTTACAGCTTTGAGTTCCAAGGATATATGGCTCATGCTCCATTCCATTCAAACTCAGCTGGCACCTAGCTCCCAGTAACCAGTTGAGTGTAGATGGTCCTTAAAACATTTTGGTGCTATAGTTTGATTTAAAATGTTAAAAATTCATATCTCTGATTCCCCTGTCATTTTGGTATCATTTTATTTATGTGGATATTTATTGTGTTGTGTTTTGACTTTATTATTTTTTTGTATTGCATATATGCTTTATACATTGCCATTTTAAGCCTGTCTGCTCTGTGCTATAGCTAACAGTGGGTTGACCTCATGTTAAATAGCTTTACATATCTAAAGGTGTGATTATTACGTGAGGCATGTAGTAATGCCCTCAACTAATTCCCAGTTTCTTACACCATGCAATCCTGTTGATAAGGAACATGCAATGCATATATTGACTTTAGTCAGACTACCACTGGAAGACTGATGTCCTTCAGTAACTTTCAATTGTCCTTTCTTTAAAGTCCTATTGCTTTACAGGCAGTATCCTCTACTTCATCTGTGTGGAGGGTGTTGCATGGCTAAAGATTGGTACTTTGTTGACTGTAGCCGTGAAACAGAGAAAAATAGTATTGTATATTGCTGATGAAGAGTTGATGCTTGGCAAGAGGCAAAAGGATCATTATTACTGTCCTCAGTGCTAATCTCTGCCAGGCCCATGTTTTCTAACTTGACTATGTGCCACATAAAAGTGAAGTTTTGGAAACACAGATCACATCCCTTGCTTTCGCATTCAGCTGTGCCCCATCTACACTCCAAAGATTATGCAAGCTGGTTTAATTAATTTGCATTGTAAAGTGCTCAAAGAAAGTACATGTGTAGGAGATAGACCATCTATGTATGTTGTGCAAAATGTATCTGTAAATCCATGCATGACTGGAGTCTCTTTGATGAATTTGCAGAAATGTCCCTTAGTGCAATTAGAGTTAACCTCTGGTAATTTTAGTGATGTACATGTTGTAAGCCCCCCTTGACCACCATTTATAGACTCACAAGCATGTACAATGCTATTTTGTTAATTTCTTACAACCCCAAAAATTGTGGATTGTGACACATCCCTGTTCCCAACTTTCAGTTTGGGCTAAACAAGTTTCACTCTTTTCCATCTATCCATACAACAAATGCTAAGCATGTTTAAGTTTAAATTTTGGATAGAGTTTAGCTTATGCTTTTTATTTTTGGTTCACAAGGGTTGTCAAATTTCAAAGGTATGTTAAAGAAATTTGATGAGTACTGTAAACTAAGAACCGAATTTAAGAAAAGTGGCGCAACATCCAGAGCAACACCACTTTTATTGTGGCCCTTAGCACCCCCTACCGCCACCATGTGTTTGTCGTATTTAATATATGGTGCACCATGGCACAGGGGAGGGGCAACATTTTGGCACTAATCCTGCAGAGTACATAGGGGCACTTTGAAAAAAATGGGATGCCCTCTTTTAACGCCTGCTCTGTGCAGGTGCTAAAATAGCTGCTAAAAATGACGCAGTAGAATCTCTTAGAATCCAAAGCACAATTTTAGCAGTCCCCCTAATGGGGAATGCTCCCTTGAATACATTATGCCTGGTACAGACATAGGGCCTGATTCTAACTTTGGAGGACGGTGTTAAACCGTCCCAAAAGTGGCGGATATACCACCTACCGTATTACGAGTCCATTATATCCTATGGAACTCGTAATACGGTAGGTGGTATATCCGCCACTTTTGGGACGGTTTAACACCGTCCTCAAAAGTTAGAATCAGGCCCATAATGTGGAGCAAGGGGTTACAAAGTGGCACAATTCATGCATGCTTTGCTCCACTTTGTAAATATGACGTGGCTAATTTGGCCTCTTTGGGCCACATTAGCATCATAAAAAATAATGCTAATGTGACACAAAGTGCCTGGGTGATTGTACAAGCTTTAATCAACTGTTATTATGACACTTCAGTATATATGTCAAGCTCTAATAGGGGTGAAACACGTAAGGTGCTGCTTTCATTCTTCATTCCAGGTTGGCTTGGGTGGTATTTTACTAATCCAAAGCTATAATATTGTGTCTGGAACGGTAAAATACTTTTGCCATTTTGGCAGGGATGGCACTTGATGGTCCAGTTCTTAAAGCCTTTGCTGCAAAAATGGTAAAAGTCTTTTTTCACTTTTCTAACTTTGATAGAAAAACAGACATTTGAGGTGAGCAGATTTAGAGTGTCAGTGGTGTTGCAGAGTGGTCCGTATAAAGAGCTGCTCTCCAGTGAATGCTTGGGAACTATTCAAATTTGTATATCATTTTTTTTTCTTTTAAAAAGCCAAAGGTTACAGTGACATTACAGTTAGACACATTTCAAAGGTACAAAACCATAGAAATTCAGCTGTTATACTTAGTTATTTCAAGTCCTTATAGCTCGTTCCCTATTCTAAATATAACTTGTGCCACTGTCATGCACAGTTACCTCATCAATAATTTTCCTGCAAATATTCCAATAATATTATCACTGATGTCATAGAAAATGTCATGATTTAGTACCTGGGGCAATTAGAAGTGCATGATGAGGGTGCAAGTTATAATTACCTTAGGGCACGAGTTATAATTACTTTAAATAACTCTAACTATAAGAACTGAAATTCCATGATTTTGTATGTTTGAAATGTGAGCCAAACAGTAACGTCCCTGTAATCTTCATTTTTTTTAGTGAATTTCAATGTTTTTTTTCATGTAAAGTAATTTTCATTATTTAATGTTATTCCAACCACCACGCCACACAGCCTGTGGCCATACATGGTGGGGTTTGGCCACAGGGCCTGGCCTATAACCACCCAGCCTCATGCCAAGCACAGCCTTCCGTTGTGTGAGGCGGTTGTTAGCCACAGGGCCTGGCCTGTGGCCAGGCCCTGTGCCAACCCCCTATAATCAACCAATACCACACCATGAATGGCCACATGCTATGCATGTCAGGGTTTGACTGCAAGGCCTAGCTTGGGGCCAGGCCATACGACCTACCCCACAGCACTAATGAAGTTCTTCTTTGTTTGGTGGAAATGTTATCATATTCCTATGCATCAAGAACACGTCTCCAATATTGGCAGGACACACATTTGGGGGGTCTTTTTAGTAGGCTATCCATCTTCCTGGGAAAATGAGGGGAGAGGCGTTGCATATACCTAATGTATATGGGTCAGGGCCAAAAGAGTGGGACTTCAATGCCATTTTACATATTTGTAGTTTTTAAAAGGGATAACATGATCTCTGGTCTGAGCAGCAGATTACAAGAAAGAACCCACTCATGACAGTCATTACATGAGATATTGCGTTTGAAAAACCAAGGATACAAACACATCCATCAAGGATTACAGATAACTTTTCATGGTGGAAATGCAAAGAAAGCACACTTGGTTTGTCTTGACCATGTGCAAGAAATTAGGATGATTTGTTCTTTACAGAAGTGAAGCTTTAACTTGAGCACCTGCTTGGTTTATACCTGTAAGTGTTTTCCATTGAGGTTAACTTTCTGTGAAATGAGCATCGTGCCATAATGAATACTGCCCTGCTTATTTATTTTTTATATAAATATATATATGCAGGGAAGGATTAATTGATTTTAAAAAAAAAATGTTGGGGACCACTGGGGGAGCCCCAAGGCCCCCTGAGTCCCAGCTTCCTCCCTGCCTCCTCCGGGAGCCAGCTTTGCTCACAGACCAGGGCGCTTCTGGAATTGCAGCTCCCTGCATGTGGAAGCAATATTTTCATCTCTCTCCCTGCTTGCATATGTTTGGGTAGGAAAGAGATGAAATCTTTGCTTCCAGCAAGCGGTATAATATGTACAGCTCCCACTTGCTGGAAGTGGATTGTTTGCTTTTGCTTGGCGTGAGCTATTACAGCGACACAAACACATGCACAACACACACCATACACAGAACCAGCTGCAGAGTAGAACAAATGTCACAGGACCCACGTTAAATTAATGCAAGGACAACAATTAGAATGTACGAACACTGTAATTTTCTGCCAACAGCCACTATAATGTAAAAGTAAATGTAAATGCAGGTGTCAATGTCCAGATCGGGCCCATCACCAGTACAAAGTACAAAAAGGGCCACAGGGTACAGTCCAAGGCCCAACTTGACTCCAGACACAAACTGGACTCCACTGTTCAGGGGCATCATGTTGGAAATGTGCAGGCACCTCAGGGAGAAGGGGGGGGACAGGGGGGCTCCTCAGCTGAAGTGGGTAACATGCCCACTTGTTCTGAAGGGGGCTCCTTGCCCAATTGTCTCTGGAGGAGAGGGAAAGGCCACAGTCTCTGAAGTGGGTAACATGCCCACTGGTTTTGGAGGGGGCTCCTTGCCCAATTGTCTCTGGAGGGGAGTGAAAGGTCACAGTCCCTCATTCTGACCTTGGCGGGCGGCGGAGGCCGCCCGCTAAAGTCCCGCCGTCAGGTTACCGTTCCGCGGTCGAAAGACCGCGGCGGTAATTCTGACTTTCCCGCTGGGCTGGCGGGCGGTCGCCTTCAGACCGCCCGCCAGCCCAGCGGGAAAGAGGCTTCCACGATGAAGCCGGCTCGGAATCGAGCCGGCGGAGTGGAAGCTGTGCGACGGGTGCAGTTGCACCCGTCGCGTATTTCACTGTCTGCGCAGCAGACAGTGAAATACATGTAGGGGCCCTCTTACGGGGGCCCCTGCAATGCCCATGCCAGTGGCATGGGCACTGCAGGGGCCCCCAGGGGCCCCGCGACCCCCCCTACCGCCATCCGGATCCCGGCGGTCGGACCGCCGGGATCTGGATGGCGGTAGGGGGGGTCGGAATCCCCGCGGCGGTGCAGCAAGCTGCGCCGCCGTGGAGGATTCAATGGGGCGGCGGTACACTGGCGGGAGCCCGCCAGTGGTGCCGGTCCGACCGCGGCTTTACCGCCGCGGTCGGAATCCCCATTGGAGCACCGCCGGCCTGTCGGCGGTGCTCCCGCGGTCCTCCGCCCTGGCGGTCTTTGACCGCCAGGGTCAGAATGAGGGCCACAGTCTCCTAAGTAGGTAACATGCCCACTGGTTCTGGAGGGCGCTCCATGCCCAATTGTCCCTGGAGGGGAGTGAAAGGCCACAGTCTATGAAGTGGGTAACATGCCCACTTCTTCAGGAGGTGGCTCCTTGCCCAACAGTCCCTGGAGGGTGGCCTACGTGCCCTCTAATGATGGAGGGGGCTCCTTGGCTGCCTCTGCTGGAAGAGAGGGCACTTTGTCCTCTGCTGGTGGAGTGGGCTCCTTGGCTGCCTCTGCTGGAGGAGAGGGCACCTCGCCCTCTGCTGGTGGAGGGGCTCCTTGGCTGCTTCTGCTGGAGGAGAGGGCTCCCTGCCCACTGCTTGTGGAGGGGGCTCCTTGGCTGCCTCTGCTGGAGGACAGGGCTCCCTGCCCTCGGCTGGTGGAGGGGGCTCCCTGCCTTTCTTTGGTGGTGGAAGGGGATCCATGTGTCCCCTCTTGTGACGGGTCCCCTTGGCCTTTGAAATGTGACTTGTGTCCTTGCCCCCATGACTAGAAGGTGCATCCACTGTCCCTGTCCTCTGTCCCTTGAGTATCACCACCCTATTCCTCCCTTTCTTAGGCAGAGGTGTGCTCTTAGTAGGAGTGGCTGTTGTGCCAGCAGCTGATTTTTTTATGGGAGCAGTGGCAGACTGTTTAGATGAGGTGCTGGGTCATTGGGACCCCTCAGTTAGGGGCAGTATATAGGGGCGGAGGTGGAGGGAAGAAGTCAAGTTGGGCAAGGAAAAGCTTCTTAGGGATATTGGTGCGGGATATGGGAGGAGGGATGGGAGTAGAGGTAGTGGGAGTGGTTGTAGGTGTATGTCTGTTGGACTTGGGTGCAGGTTCATGGACAGTGCATGTGTGAGGTTGATGGCTGTTGGGTGTCTGAGTGGGAGCATTTGTGTCTCTTAGGAGGTAGGCAGACAAGGTGGGAGAGGACACGTGCATGGATGTTGTGGAGGTGTCTGCAAGTGAGGTGTGTGTGCTGCATGATGTGGTGATGGTGATGGTGGTGGTGGTGGCTGTTGATGCAGTGCACACAGGTGTGAGTGCGGATGTGACTGTGACGGAGGAGGAGGAGGAGGAGGGGGAGACAGTGGAGGCAGTGGATGTTGTTGTGTGTGCAACTGTCTGTTGTTTGTGTGAGTGCTTGTGGCCTGAAGTGTGCTGCCTGTGTTTGTCTGTGCAACTCTTCGGAGATGTTTTGTGTGCATGCTTGTCTGTACCTGTGCCTTGGATGGGTTGGGGATGAGGATATTGGGACTGGGAAGTGGTAGTTGGAGGGGGGACGATAGGAACGGGGACACTTGCTGCCATCAGAGAGGAGGCCAGAGCCTGAAACGATCTCTGTAGGGCTGCCAACCCACCGTGGATGCCCTCCAGTTAGGCATTACATTGCTGCATCTGTGATGCCAGCCCATGGATGGCATTCACAATGGTTGACTGTCCTACAGAGATGGATCTCAGGAGGTCAATAGCCTCCTCACTGAAGGCAGCAGGACTCAATGGGGCAGGGCCTGAGGTGCCTGGGGTGATGGAGATGCCCACCCTCCTGGGTGAGCGGGCACAGGCAACTCGGTGATGGGCTACTGGGAGGGCTGTGCTTGTATAGGGGTGGCGGCTATACCTGTAGCTGGGGTGGTACCAGAGGTGTCCTCCACCACCAGGGAGCTTCCATCGGAGGATCGGAGTCAGTGTGGTCACCTCCTGTCTCCGCCATTGTGCTCCGTCCCACTGGTCCCCTTGGTGTCGGTGGACTCTGCCTCCTGGGTCCCATGGGACGCTCCTGCTCCTCTGCCAGATGATGCTAATGAGCACATGGACAGGATGACAGAGGAAAATAGGGGAGAGAGAGAAAGGGATCAATGGGTTAATTACAGCACCAACACCACAGATGACATACACATTACCATCAGACACAGGGAAAAAGATTGAGCACTGTTCACCGCACTGGCATTCCATTGGCTAGGTACCACAGCAAGGTAAGAGTCAACCACCACCTTCTGCACCCCTCCTGGGACCTGTCTGACATGGAATGCCACCTTGCTAGTTAACTAGATTTTGCTATACACCCATTTACTCACTAACTGAAACCCACCACCAGCATCCCATGAGAGGCAACAAAGATGGTTGTTACACACACTGCACTCACCCCCTTGTGGCTGCTGTGCTGCCCTCAAGTGCCCATCTAGCTCTGGGTAGGCCACAACCAGTATGTGGGTCATCAGGCGGTTAAGTTTCCGACGGGCACCCCTCCGTCGTTGGGAGGCCATCCCCAGCTGGGCCTCTGTGGTCTACCGGGCCCAGCGTCTCAGGTCCTCCCACTGCTTCCCGCAGTGGGTTCTCCACCTGCTATAGACCCCCAGGGTCCGCATGTCCTTGGCGATGGCACACCACAATCCATTTTTCTGATGGGCACTGACCTGCAGATGAAATACAGACATGAGGACACCATTAACCATACAATCTAGCCTGTCACACATATGGCCCCCAAATACCATTTCCCCTCATCAGGCATATCACCCGGAGCCCTGCATGTACACTACCACCAGATATACCCCCACCAAAAATACACACTGCCAGCACACACATCTCCATGCAACCTTGTTGCATGTATTGTCCCCATGTTGCACTCACCTGTTGGTTAGGAAGCCCATACATCTGTCCATACAGGGGTAGAACCCCATCCAAAAGGCGCTCCAACTCTTCTGATGGTAGGTTCCAGGCTCAGGTCACAGCAGCACACGCAGGGGGGATGTTCCATTGTGAAAAGTCAGGAATCAAGTGAGGTTATAGACAGAAAATGGCGGTCATATCCATGGCGGTGTACACCGTCACCACCACCGGTGATCCCCATTGGACAGTGAACTCCATAGAGACCTATGTAAGCCAATGAGGAATAGCACAACAGTGCACAACTGCCTTCCCCCATGACGCCCAACGCCAATAGAGTTAGATCACTTCGACCTGTACCTACATACAGGACAGGCAGTCGCCATTTTATGGTGGTGATCAACAATATTACATTGAAAACTGTGTCATTTCTGCCAATTGTACATATATTGCCATGTACATTGTCCAATTACATACAAGCTTGGTTACACTGAGGTAGTGGTTCCATTGTTCAGTTTATCACTCAGTTCTCACTCTTGTGTCCTTTAGGTATCTACCACTGTGGAGGAATAGGAGGAGGAGGCAAGCCCCCGGGTACAGATCCCTTGTGGACTTGGCTATGCTGGAGGACAGGCACATAATACTGACATATCGACTGGACAGGGCCACAATCAAAGAGCTGTGCACTCAATTGGAGCCTGAAGTGAAATCAGTTATCCGTCATCCCACTCGGATCCCCCCTCTTGTGCAAGTTCTATCTGTGCTCTATTTCTTTGCAACTGGCTCTTTCCAAGTGACAGTGGACTTGGCAGCAGGAATGTCACAGCCAATGTTCTCAATAGTGCTGGCAAGGGTTTTGTCTGCCTTGCTCAAACACATGTGCAGCTACATCGCTTTCCCCCAAGTGGAAGATCTCCCATGTCACTGCCAAGTATCCTTGGTCGGTGCATGATACCTTCATTTTGAGGAATAGCAGCATCCCAAATGTAATGGCACAACGACAGAGGCACAGGCTGTGGCTAATAGGTGAGCCTGAGTCCCCACCCAATGCATGTCAGTGTATGCCTTCAGGAGTCATCCCCCAAACCATTGTGCAAGGCTAATGTTTTTCCTTTAATTCTAGCAGGTTACTCCTGCTACCCAAACCTGTTGTGGCTCTTGACCCCTGTAAGGAATGCCAGGACAGGGGCTGAGAATAGGTATAATGATGCTCATGGGTGGACCATGAGGTTAGGCTAGGTTCAGATGCCTCCATCTGACAGGTGGATCCCTCTGCTACTCGCCTGAGAACATCTGCCCGATAGTTGTTGTATGCTTCATGTTGCACAAACTGGCCATCAGTCGACATGTGCCCTATCTTCAGGAGGAGGAGGGTGAAAATGCTCCTGTGGAGGAGGAGGGTGAAAATGCTCCTGTGGCAGCAGTGGACCCTCAGGACAGTGAGGATGAGGAGGCAGAGGATGAGCATGTGGACAACAGGAGATCAGTCATACAGTAGTACTTCCAATAAAAAACAGGTAAGGCAGTGGAACTGACCATTCCTCTGATTATTTTTTCAGTGTGGCTGTAGCATGATGTAGTCACTGCCTCACCATTTCAACTGACTGTCACCTATGCCTTGTCAATTTGCAGATGTTGGTGTGGTTACAACTGTGTACTGGTGTGATGTGATGACTACAGACAGCTCAATTTTTTGTATGGAATTACAAAGTTCAGGACAATTGTACAAGATGAAACAGTAAAAATGATTTCAATTTTTTGTCATATAAAGCACTATCACTCAAGTCATATTTAAAGGTGTTTATTGGAGTGAAAATGTAGAAGGAATAGTGCAATGGGATGGGGTGATGGTACAGGAAAGGCCAGAGTATGGGTCCAGCCTGTTTATAGCACAGGTCCAGTGTACAAGGGGCCATAGGAGGGGAGCAATGACAGTTCAAAGTGGAAAAAGGTGACACAGTGGGACATTCAGGAGGGTCTCATTTCCTGGTGGTGGTCTTGGTCTTGGCAAGTCTCTCTGGCATCTGTCTGGGTCACAGGGAATGTTTGTGGGGTGGTTTACCTTCTACAGGTGAGGGGTGCTGGTGGCCTGTGGGTTCTGTGGCAGGGCCACCTGTCCACTAGCTGCAGCAGATGTGGAGGGCTGTTCAGTTGAATGGCTAGTAGAAGGGGCCCACTGGCGTGATGTGTTGTTCCTCATGATGTTAGCCATATCACCCAGCACCCCTACTATTGAGACCATTGTGATGTTGAGGGCCTACAATTCTGTTCTGATCTCCTGGTGGTGTTCCTCCTGCAGCCGCTGGTTCTCCTGCATGATGTCTATCACCTGACCCATCTTGTCTTCGGATTGTTGGAAAGCCCCCTAGACATTAGTGAGTGTCTCCTGGCTAGTCGGTTCCCTGGGCCTGTCCTACCCATGGCGCACAGATGTCCTCCAAGTGTCCCTGTCCCCCTGTGCCTGTGTCCCCTGAACAGTGTGCCCACTGGCACTGACCCCAGGACCCTGATTGTCTTGGCTGTGAGGTGTGGATTGGGGCCCCTGGACAGGTGGGCACACTGCTGATTGACGTGTCCTTGGGATAGAGGTGTGGGGATGCTGGGTGGCTGCTGTGGTGTTGTGTACTGAGGGGGAGGCTCTGTGGTGGACTGGGTATGGGCTGGGGTATCCGACTGACCAGTGGTCCCTGATGATCCAGGGAGTTCATCCAGATCCAGAAGTCCAGAGTTACTGTCATCACTGGGGGCATCTTCTGGTGGGGGACTTGGTAGCCGTGGCACCTCTACACCGCTGGGATTGGCTGGGGCACCTGTGGGGATGTAAGTGGTGCATTATGCTACATATCTGTGACAGTTTCTATATCCCTGGCTTCCACTTTATCGTTGCTGTTGCCCTGCCACATTTGTTTATGTATGGTGATGTATTGTGGGATTGTTTGTACTCCATGCTGTGCATGCATTCGCGGGGAGTGTACATGCAGGGCTGGTAGGGATGTTCATGCACTAGGTGTGGCATGCAGGGCTTAGCATTCAGGTTAGTGTATTGCGGTGTGCACTGCGGGGCTGAATGGAGTAGAGTGATGGGTGTCAGGGTGAGGGCTGGTGGTAGTGGTGCAATGCAGGTATGTGGGGGATATGTGGTAAATATTGACTCACCAGTGTCTAGTCCTCCGGCTACTCCAGTGAATCCCTCATGATACAGTATTGCCAAGACCTGCTCCTCCCATGCTGTCAGCTGTGGGGGAGGAGATGGAGGGCAACCGCCAGTCCTCTGGATAGGGAGCTGGCGCCTTGCTGCTTTGGAACATGCCTTCCCCCGTAGGTCATTCCACCTCTTCCTGATGTCGTCCCTTGTTCTTGGATGCTGTCCCACAGTGTTCACCCTGTCCACGATTCTCCACCATAGCTCCATCTTCCTGGCAATGGAGATTTGCTGTACCTGTTCTCCAAACTGCTGTGGCTCTACCCTGACTACTTCCTCCACCATGACCTGCAACTCCTCATCTGTGATATAGGGGTGACTTTGTGGGGGCATGGGTGTGTGTGGTCTGTGTTGTGCAATGGGTGTTGGGGTGGGGTGTGATATGTGTGATGGATGGATGGATGGATGGGTGTTTCTGGTGTGTGTAGTTGTTGCTGTGATTTGCGTGGCTATCTCATGGCAATTTGTTGTGTTCGTAAAGGGTTGTGGGTAATGTGGGTGTGGGTTTTATAGTGCTGTGGGTGGGTGGGTGTGGTGTGTGTATCACTGTCAGGTGTGTGATTTTGGTTTTGGACAATGTTGTGTTGACTTCTATTTGTGTGGCAATTCTGACCGTGCCTGTGTGTACCACCAATGGTCTACCACCATTGAATGTCCGCCGTGGAGATTTGTGGGTCATTATGTGGTGGGTGTTGTTTTGTTGGTGTAACGGTAGGGGTGTTCGCACCAACAATTTACCACTAACCTTTGATTTAGCGAATATGTGTTTTTTGCTGTATTCTGTTTGTTTAGTGTGTGTTTCATAATATGGCAAATGAATGTTCACCTCCGCAATGGTATTTTGGTAGCTGTCGCTGCGACGGTATGTGGGATTTACAGCCAATGTCATAATGAGTATTTAAAGAAAACGAGGCACACCCCGTAACCCTAGAACCTGGGTAGTTAAATAAGCAAATTAAGCAATGGCCCTATAGGGGGAAGAAAGGCCCTTGTCTTCCTGGGAAACAACTTTTAAACAATCTTCAACCATGTGCAAATTTTGTCACCAATTCATATTTTATTATATAATAGATGCATATTTTTAGTAAAAAGCAGTCATTCTTATACTTTGAATTAAATCATTACGGTGCTCCTATAGTGACGGCGCAGTGAAAGTGAATGAAGTGAAAATTGCTTGTACAAATCTGCTCTGTGCAATATATACAAAATGTGGTTAAAACATACGTTTTCTGCGATCTTCCATAGGCAGACTCATATTACTCCAGAAGTCCAGAAGTCACCTTTCTAGTCTCTCACAAAAAATCCACAATATCAAAATGTCAACGTTTCGACCCCATTTATGTAGATTGATCTATCTGGGGGTCATCATCAGGACTGTCAATTTGCTATAGGTAGCACCAGTCAGTCATCATATTCTGGCTTAGGGTAATTATTTATTAAGCTCATTCTTCATTTGGCTTTTGATCCTGTTAGTATGGCCTTTCCTTGTGAAACTCCATGTGGTTTAATTTATCTCTCTCTCCCAGAGGGCGCCTGCTTGCATCTCTCATAATGTCATAATGAGGGCCTAAGTGTGGTTAGTATGAGTGTATGAGTACTGAGGTGACTTAATTTTTATAGTTGTTACAAAAAATGACGGCATAAGTGCATTCATTCATTAATTAAATATGAATGTTGCTGCTATGGGCTAGCAGCTTCGAAGCACTGTGGATGGTAGGTATATTAATGATGCATACTCAATGGTCCACATCAATCCCAGTAGAATGAAAGGCTGAGTTGACTTGTTGGATTTTCAACCTGTGACTTGTGGGCTGCTTGCAGGTTCCTAATCTTCAAAGTTAATCCACAGCGGCATAAATCGTGGTTGGTGGAGATGAAATATTATCAGAAACCAGTTGCCAAGTTAAATTTAAAATACACAGATGAGCTGTGTGCACCCCTGAAGACCATGTGATGCCTATACGACTAAAGTTAGAAGATTGGTGAAAGTGCACTTTACCTACCCCAGGAGGTTCATAGCCCAATTCCTGGGCAATTGCGCCCACTGTCTCTGGGTCCTCGGGGGTCTCAGCTGCCCATTCATTGACATAAATTTTGCTTGTTCAGGAGACTTGTGTGGAACAGCAGCAGCAACATAGAAGAGCCAGGGCACCGAATGCAGCCTCCAGATCCCACTTCCATGGCAGGCTGTGCACTCGACAAATGTATAGTGCTGGACACGCAACAGCTGCTCTAAACGTGTGACCAACAGGATTCCTTAAAGTGATTGTTGCTATTCGTTTATCCTAAAGCACTCCTCACACCCAAAATAGTTCTAGTAAATTTAGCTTTCAAACTCGGCATTCGGTTCACAAATTGATAAAGGTGAAACTAGCTCAGATTTTTTCAAGTTTACTAACAACTGGGTAAATAACACTAATTAATGCTAAAGTGTGTTTATAGGCAAGACATGCATTCTATGACTGTTTGGAACTTGATGGCAAACTATTGCAAAGTGTTTTGATATGTAGCATTCAGCTGGCACTTTCAAATAGACATTTTTACTGGGCAGCGCAGAAACACACGGTGAGCTATTTTTCACTCCCTCACAAAAGGAGCTATCGTTAGAGAGAGGATTTAGCGTAAAATCCAGCGTTGCAGACTTTGGAACTGGAGACCTGGGTTTGAGCCTCCACATCCTGTGCCTAGTAAAATTGTGCAATTGTTTCAAATTAATTCCTGTTTGCATAGAGGAAGAAAAGCCACATTTAAAAAAATCAGGGGCAGGAACACGTACACATACATCAGAACACGAGCTGAAGTAGGAAATAACTTTAAAAAGAGTTCCACACAACAACAGATAAACAATGAAAGCGAAAGGTAGCTGTACTCGGCCATTTCTCCTCAGCCAAGAACTGAAGTGAGGTATCAAAAGACCGAACCAGTTAGGACTTAGCAAGGAAGAGTGATGGTGCAGTCAACCAATGGTAAGCTGCAGGTGGGATCTAAGGGCCAAATGTAGGTACAGAAAATTTAGCGAGTTGCAAATTGCGAGTCATACCGACTCGCAATTTGCAACTCGCAAAAGTGTATGCAGAAAGGTGTCTCAGACACCTTCTGCGACTCGGTATGGGGTCGCAAAGACCCACCTCATGAATATTAATGAGGTGGGTCGCAAATTGCGACCCCATAGCGAGTCCCTGCACTCACAGGGATGGTGGCCTGCTGGAGACAGCAGACCTCCGTGTCTGTGACTGCTTTTTTAATAAAGCAGTTTTTTTTTTTTTTTTTATTGCAGCCCGTTTTCCTTAAAGGAAAACGAGTTGCAATTCAAAAAAATAATGAAACCATTTGGTTTCATTTTTTCAGAGTAGGCAGTGGTAAATTGGACCACTGCCTGCTCTGAAAAAATATTTTCAGCAACATTCACAAAGGGGAAGGGGTCCCATGGGGACCCCTTCCTGTTTGCGAATGAGTTACCACCCACTTCAAGTGGGTGTTAACTGTGAATTGCTTTGCGACTGCTTCGCGGTCACAAAGCAATTCTACATCGCGGTGCGAGTCGCAAATAGGAAGGGAATACCCCTTCCTCTTTGTGAGTCGGATTCACATTTTGCGAGTCGGTACCGACTCGCAAAATGTGAATCGGCATCGCGATGGCCGTTTTGCATGTCGCAAACTGTGTTTTTCGCAGTTTGCAACATGCAAACCGGTTGCTACATCTGGCCCAAAGTCCTTTTGCTGAATACAGCAGGTATTTGCAGACAGTACATGCATGCTGTCTAGACTCGACCTAAAAAGGCCGGGTATACATTATGGTGCGCTTTGCAATTAAAGGTGCAGAATTTAATTGGTATAACATCGTCCAACACTGGTGCAGTCTATTCAATGGTTTGCCTATACATTCTTACTTTAGCTGCTATATAAATTATAAGTTTAAAACATTGATATAAGGCAACCGGAGGTTTATTTGAGCATCTCAGAGGATCGATGCCCCTAGGGCTTGTATTTGAATACTGACTCTGAAAAGCACACAACTGCAGCTTCAAACAGAACACCTGTTGGTTGCTGGCTGGGCTTGCTGTTCCCTCGCTGCCAAGAGAAAAGTTCTTAGAGCTGTCTTCCATGACACACTGTGACAAGCTGAGATTTTTACAATTTGTTCTGTGAGTAGAATAAACCTGACCTTCAAAGGCCATGACCTTCTATCCACTTTTGAATTAAACTGATTGTGTAGATTTCCTTAGGATAATCACGGAAAGTTTCTATTTGGCATGAACATTGAGAATGTAATTGCCTTTGCCAAGAAAGAAAATGCTAGCTGACCACTGTTCCATGTCTAGAAAAGAAAAGATTTAATAAATGCAAGCAGCTGCAATTTATTTTTTCTTTAGTTGATACATTATACCCGGCAGCAATACAAGCAGATATATATGGTTTTGCCCTACTACAGTTGTCATGATATTGAAAAAAACACCGAGTCGCATTTTAGTCTTAGGCCAATTCAAAAATATTGTATGGTTGGCTCAACTTTGATCACATACAGAATGTATTTCTGTGTCTAGGAAAGAAAAGATTTGGTAAATGCAAGCAACTGCAGTTTAGGTTTGGTAGCTTAGTACTTCACTCCTTTATTCTTTTCTAAATGCTTCCATCCCAGCCCACCAAACAAATTGAAAAATTTATTATTGGCATGTATCACATTTTTATGTCTATGTGAAGTGTTTTGTATATTTCCTGGTTTCCCATAACATATCTATTTTATGCCTGTTCAGATTTTTCCCTTTAGACTGTCATCTATGAATGAATCGATGATCAGTGATACACCTCTATTCTGTGGCAAAAGCTCGACCAACCCACCTAATCTCTCTGCCTTACCCTGCAGTAGAGTAAGTCAAGTTTCCTTTACATACTGTAGACAAAATTAATTTGTTGTAAATAATTTGTGGTGGTGGGCAATGCCAGTGAGTCAAGTGGGACTAGTAAGTGCCCGAGTACATTTAAAGTTTGGCCTAAGGGAGACTCTGCGACGAACATGCCAAATACAATCTTTATAACCCATTCCTTTCCCTGTAGTGCGGTGCATTGTTTTCCCCACCGTCTACTTATGGGAGACAGGATAAATAAACACACATTTTATACATAACAAGTGTGAAGTATCTTATTTATTCATCTGCCTCTTTGGAGTCAGGGTAGAAACTAAATGAAAGGCATTTGGAGAAAAGCAGGGCCATTGGGATTAAATATAGATAACTGTCAAATACAGCTGCCCCAACTGCAAACAGTAGCAAAGTATGCGAAGAGCTGACTAGCATGCCTCCATTAACTTGGCAGAACAACTTGTACTACATAGTGCATAATTCCTTACTTATAAATGAGAGGTAATTCATTTTTATTTTACCACTAAAAGTGTGTTTTTAGTTACTAGAAAAAGAGAAAAGAAATGAAATAATTGTTTAATCTTTTTCTACCAGACAGTTAGTGCTTTTGTGAGGTATGTGTGGATAAACAAATACAATTAGCCTTGTGCCTCTGCTCATAATCATATCAAATCCCAATGTTCATAGGGGACCAGCAATGTAGTGCTATTGTCCCGCCCATTAGCTACTTTTAAAGAAGTGTTTGTTCAGAGCATTGTTTACAATTTGTCATTTATATTTTTGTTTTTCTTGATATAGCTATTCCTGCTGGATGACAACCAACCATTCAGGAGATAGTGGACTGCCTGCGGTGGCAGAGGCTGGAGAACATTCAGGCTGAATGCCAGTGGCTGGCGGTCCTGGAGGAGGAAGTGGGTGAAATAGCTGCCTTAGATCCAGCTCAGCAGCATGTCAGCCCCAGCCTCCAGCGTTCGGCCACTACATCACTGACACCGCTGTCAGCTGTCAGGGTCCCTGACTGTACCTGCTACTGCCCTTTCCTACTCTGACAGGGCATTGCTCCACCATATCCTGCAGCGCAGCGACCAGGTGGAGAGTCAGCTCGCTAGGATTGAGCAGAGCCTGGACAAGCTCCAGACCCATATAGGCAGGGCCCTTTTCTGAGCCTTTTTTACATTTTTTGTTTTGGAGGGAGGGACTTGTGGGTGGAGAGGATGAGGAGGGGAGGGAGTTGAGATTGGACTTTCAAAACCTTTTCATATTGGAATTTTCTTTGGATGTTTAGGGACGGAGCTATTTGGGGAGGGGGTGGGTCTGTTGTGTGTGGAAAGAGTGGGTTTTTGTATTTGGGGAGCCTGTGATTTGGGGCAGGGGTTGGTGGACTCCAGTTTCAAGTTTCAGCTGTTCATTGAATTGGCTTGCCACTCCACATTAGTGCGGTGACATGACACATCCACTAACATGCCATCCTCATGACGTGTTATTTAGAACTCCACAGAGCATGTCCCCAAAGCCTGTGACAAGGTCCGTTGCTGCTTACTGTTTGATTTACTTGGAAGTACCTCAGCGCTGTTTTAGGTGTTGCCTTGGTCCAGCACATATTGAGCACCATCTTAGCAGAGTGTCAGCCCTTTTTTAATTGTTTAATGCTTTGCATACTCCCTGTTTTGTTGTCTTAGTTTTCATTTACAAGTAGCCCACATCTCAGCAGGGGAGACTGTGATATGGGGCAGGGCTTTCTAGATCCTAACTTCGAATTTTAGTTACCCTAACCAGTTTATTGAATTGGCTTGATGTTCCTTATTGGCGTTGTGACAATACACAGCCACTAACACACAATCCTCATGACAGGCTATTTAAAACACCACAGAGCACATCCATGATAGCAGCAGCAACACAAAATACACTTGCTCAGTTCAGCCAGCCAGATGGAGGAACACAGAACGGACTTTGCAGATGCAGCAGACACAGGAGGCGGGAGGTGGAGCCGCAGTAGCCGGGGCATAGCGGCTGCGGCTGGCTTGCGAGTCCTTCGTGAGGTGGCCCATCTAGGCTAGTCCAGATCCCTCAGCCCCCCCTGGACTTCTCTTGGTTCCTGGCCAGGCCTGGCCTGGTTTGATCTCGAGCAGCTGCGGTAAGGGCGGCTGCGGTTGTGGCTGAGTTGGCATGGTGCTTGGCTTGGGGGTGGCTGAACTGTCTGCCTGCCCCCCACCTGTTCCTCGGACCCTCGGCCTCTGGACCTCTTGGCCCTAGTTGTCTCTAGGTACCCGGCCTGTCTCTGGCTCTCCCTCTGCTCCCTCTGCTCCTGGGGGGCCAGTTTCTATCACCTCCTGTTGCTGCTGTTGGCCCTAGCCCCAGCCCCCGGCGGCCTCCAGGTGGTCTCCAGCGGCTCTTGGCAGCCCTGGTGTGGCTGTGTGGGTAGCCCCCGGTTGGCCGTTTTACCACGGGTGGTGGAGGGGACTACTGGACTTGTGCATGGTCTATGGTCAGCTATTGTTAATAGCTCTCCAATGGTCCTTCATACTGGGCACTCTGGCTATTGGCCTAGTAATTGACGATTCCCCAGGACCATCCAGGTCTGGGGCAATGTAGAAGGTGTTCTGTTGTGCGCAGTTAGCACTGTTGCTCCTCCTGGTGGTGGGGCGGAGGCGACTGGTATTAGATCAGTGAGGCTTGTCCCTGAATCCCTGAATCCCAGAATCCCAGAGTGTTCGCTAAAGGACTGGGGAAATCCTCTACAGCTGGATCCCGGAGTGTACTGGAGCACACTAGGATTCCACTAAGGAGTAGGAGATCTAAATAGCATTTTCATCAAGGACCCCTGTAAGTCAACCTAAGAATTAGATAGCCAAGTAGATTGGACCTCACAGGGTGTGTCTATTGCCCTAGGAGGGAGACTTGCGATATTTATGTACATCACCTAGATTATATCTCACAGACTCAGTAAAAGCATAGTCTTTAGCATGCCGGTGAGCAATGTGCGATTACGTGGTGGTGCAAAAAAGGGACCAAAAATATGCCCTAAGGCAAAGGAATCTATGAGTGAACATCAGTCTTTAAGGCTATCGTTTGGAAATCAAGAAGAAGAACGAGAACGAGGTGGAGGGAAAGTACACTAGCCGTCGGAACTGGAGGACACTCAGAGAGATTCCAGGTACCCCACTTGGAGCATCAATTAGAGAACTTGTGGGGAAATACTCCAAGAAGCCTCATCTTACGTCACAGAAGTTACAGGGGAGTAACATGATACCAACCAGATCAGAGCTGATCGTTTTACAAGGATTGAGTCCCTGACCTCAGACTCACTACAGATGGATGACTTGTTCTTGGGGGGAGTAAGAGGGGGTTACGGGGTGCAAGGACTTGCTGGAGCCTAGACAATATTCATCCCCTTGCGCCCCTTCCCAAGTAAAGGATGGTATAAGTTCTGAGGAAAGGATCCTGTCAAACTTGGAAAGGAGGAGGGGTTTTGTAGGGAGGCTGGAAGGGAGTGTTGCAGAGGGCATAGATCCGTACACACTTTTGCCGGCCTCCCTCTTGGGTAGACAGTCCGTTTTCGCCTTGGATACTACTGCCGTACCTGCTGGGTCACTACTAGATGTAATGTTCCTGATGCAAAAGACCCTGCAGGCAATTTTAGAAGTGCTGACAGCAAATAATAGTTTAGGGAAAGTACATAAATCCAGCTACAAGGGATCACAGAGGAGTTGAAATATATTAATTGTAGAATGCAAGCGCTAGTATAACTGGTACCGGGAAAAATGGATCAAGAAACAGATACCTTCGAACAAAATAGAGTAGGAGGGGAAACAGCCCTAATACAGACAGGCCACGTCACAAAAAGTTCCTAGCATATGCGATGGAGAAGATAGCCAGAGAAGAGAAAGAAAGAAGGGTAGAAAGAAGGGTAACCAAGGAGTGGTAATAGAAGAAAGGGAAGATAGAGGGGTAAGTAGTGGGCTAGAGGGAGAGAACAACACTAAGGGATTAGTAAGAAGTAAGGGAAGAAGAGAATTAGATAAACCAGCTTACCTAGTGAGGAGTGGGGTTTTGTTTTCACCTAACAGCCCAGCGAAAAAGAAGGAGTGGGATACTCCCAGTGGAAGTAAATGTAGGTGGATATACTTGGAGCCCGGGGGCAGAGAGATTTGGAGGAAACGACAAAGGAAGTTAAAACCCTTGAATCGTACACGCCTTTTGGAAGTTATGGCATTGTGTCTAAGCTTATGTGAGATTAAGTCAGAAGATTTAAAGCAAATAGGATTTGTAATAAACTCGGAGGGGGAAGAGGTGACCAAAGCACTCTTCTATTCTGAATTCATCAGACGATTGGTACTGCAAGCAGATGTGAAGCTAACAATTGAGGGTATTAGTTTATTGCAACAAAATGAGTTAGAGGGTGAGGAACGGAACAGTAGAACCCTCAGGTGCCATCCAGGCCTGCACCCAAATCAAGTCCAGTGTAATTTGTTATGTAATAAAAATCAAAGGAGGTGTGTGGATGGAAATAATGACAGCTTAAGTGTAACTGTAGTTACTGAGTATAATGAATCACAGTGGAGGAATCGTTCTGAGCCCCTTGACAATTACAGTGGGGGAGAATTGAATGATGTGGACTAGGAATTAAGTCCTGCGCACAGCCATCTGATCTTTTCCTGGAATTTGGGAGGTTATAAAAAACATTTAAAACAAGACCTATTTAAGGGAGACTTAGAAAAGTATGATGTATTGTGCCTCCAGGAAACTTGGCTGTGCGAGGAACCTGAACCAGTAGACAGTTTTATGAGACTTTTCAGGGGAGCAACACAGCAAGGGTTAGGTTAGGGGGCCTTATAACTTTAGCCTCAACTAGAATAGCGAAGAAGTTCACAGGAATGAAAAACAAATGTTGCTTATTATTGGCAGACCATGTAGATTTTTACAATACAATAGGAGGTTCGAAACAGCTTATGATAATAAATGTGTATATACCACCAAGGTATATGCACGATTATAACATCCAGCGGGTTCTGTTTGAGGAAGATTTGGTATCACTATGTATGGGTAAAGCAGGATATGTGATTTGAATGTTGGGAGATTCTAATCACAAACTTGATCCCAAAAGTAGTGATAGATTGCACAAGGAGCTACTGGTAGCTGCTCAAATCCCAAATAGCATATTTCCTAATGTAGAGTGTTTTGCCAGTGATTTGTCCTTCGTAAGAATCTTATGTTCACTAGGTATGTTTTGTTTAAATGGTCGTATGAATACGGATTGCCCAGCAAAACAGACCTTTTGTATAGGCAACCAGGTGTGCCCTATTGACTATGCTGTCATAAATACCTGTTTTTTTGGAGAGATGTTGGACTTCGGAGTTGAGTATATAGAGGGTAGAGACCATTGCCCACTCCATTAAACAATACGGTCAGTGGACAATAATCAAAAAGAAAGAGAAGAGGCGCTGAAAGTGCATGTCGAGTACCCTCGCAGGATTACGACCCGTCTCACAGAAAGTAGTTTGAATGCGCTTAAGGAACTGATAGTAAACTATCCAATTATTGGAATAGAAGAAGATCCAAAAGATATGTTCAAAGGCCATAATAGGGGTATTGCGCTAATGGTTGACTGCTTGAAATCTAAATTAAAAATATTGCAAGAGGGAAAGAAGAAGGGAGAAGTAGATAAGATCAATAATAGCAATATTTGGTTAATTGGGAGTGCAGGTGCAAAAAGCGAAAGGTGCGAAGATTAGAACAGGAATATAAGAAAAGACCTTCTGTGGTTATCGAAGAAAAGCTTTGCCAGGCAAAACAAAGTTATAAGTTAATCGTAAGACAGAGGAAACGGGCATATATTAAGAAAAATTGGGATACAATGATTGAGGTGATAAGCACACAGAATATCAGGGGCTTTTGGCAGTTACTAAGGGCGGGGAAAATGTCAGGAACATTGTAGTGTCTGACTGGAGAAGATAGTTGGTATAAATACTTGCCTAATATATATAAAGGTTCTGTTGCTGAGGAAGAATATGGAGCTACTAGAAAGATTGGTGAGGACATGAGATTACCTTTTGTCCCACAAAAGATAAAAGAAACTATTGTTGCACTTAAACTAACCAAGGCCGCAGGCCCAGACAATCTCCCAGCAATAATAATAAAAAAAAATATTGATTGGTCGGTCGTTTTCTTTTATACTATGTTTTGTAAAATTCTTGATTTTGGGTGTTTCCCAGTGAATTGGAAGGGAGCTATGATAAGACCGACCCAGAAAAAGGAGGACCCTACACAACCAAAAAATTACCGTCTGATGAGCTTATTAGATGTAGGAGAAAAAGTGTTTACAAAGTTATTGATTCAAGATTGGTCAGAGGAAAATGCTCTGATACCAGTAGAACAAGGAGGGTTTAAAGAAGGGCACTTGACAAATGACCACTGCTTTAGTCAATCGAAATGCGAGGAAGCCTGTTTTGCTGTTTTGTTGACTTTCATGCTGCATTTGATTTGGTAGACAGAAAACTATTGTGGGATATGCTAAAACAGTTAGGGATCAGTTTGGATTTATTATTTCTCCTTCAGGGTCTGCATACAAAAAATTTGACCCAAGTAATTTTAGATACGAGTGGTTCACTCTCAAAAAAGATCCCTAAAAAATGTACTTCACCAAGGCTCTGTGTTGGCCCCAATATTATTTACATTATTTTTGTCAGACTTGCTAGGGCTGCTGAAGGAGGCCAAAGGCCTATGCCCAAAAACGGATGGAGTGCATGTTTCCTGCTTACTACATGCCGACGATCTAGTGATAATGGATATGACACAGTTGGGTTACAAAGGAAATTGGAGGTGTTTTGCTCCTATTGCCAAAGGAAAAAAATGGTAGTAAATATGGATAAAATGAAAATAATGTCAATAGGGAAAAAAAAGAGTGCATTTACTGACCTTCTTGGAGGAGAAAAAATAGAGAAGGTAAAAAAATATAAATATTTAGGTATGTGGTTTGACTCAGATTTGAGATGGAAAGATCATATTGAAGCCCTAAAAAACAAAGCACTATCATCGGTGTGGGGATTGAGACAATTTAGTAGCAAGTATGGGGGACCTTCTCTTCAGCCGGTTATCCCTGCTTTTATTGCTATGGTACGTCCCCAGTTTCAATATGGGGTAGAAGTTTTAACATTTTCAGGGAAATTAAATTGGGAGACAGAAGAAGGCATCTGCGTAAAACGAATGCTAACGCTACCTCCTTCAAGCATGCTACATGCTATAAGAGCAGAATGTCAAATGACGGCTTGGATTTATCAGGGACTGCAAGCAGCACTGAAGTTTTGGTTAAGCATAAGAAATTAGGGGATTTGTCAGATTGCGAAATTGTGTAAAAAAAACAATATCAAGTGAGTTATACTGGGCGTCACAAATGAGAGGACGGTTAGAAAAGATTTGCGTCCTTTTAGGCTTATCCAGCAATCAGTGGTGTGGAGAACAAATTCCAAAACAGAACATACAAATAATGGTGAAGGAAAGGGCAAGAGAAATAGATCTGAGGTACCTGGAGTGTAAAATCTCAACCCAGGCTATGGTGAGTGGATGGAGGAATCTGGAAAATTTCCCCTACATAGAGGCTCAACCCAACCCAAGACTAAGGGACTCAGGGCCTCATTATGACCCTGGCGGTAGAGAACCGCCAGGGCCAACGGGGGCGGGAGCACCGCCGACAGGCCGGCGGTGCTCCCTTGGGCATTCTGACCGCGGCGCTTTGGCCGCGGTCAGAACGGGAAAACCGGCGGTCTCCCGCCGGTTTTCCACTGCCCCTAAGAATCCTCCAAGGCGGCGCAGCTCGCTGCGCCGCCGAGGGGATTCTGACAATCCTTACCGCCATCCTGTTCCTGGCGGCTCGCCCGCCAGGAACAGGATGGCGGTAAGGATTGTCGTGGGGCCCCTGGGGGCCCCTGCAGTGCCCATGCCAATGGCATGGGCACTGCAGGGGCCCCCGTAAGAGGGCCCGCTAGTATTTCACTGTCTGCATAGCAGACAGTGAAATACGCGACGGGTGCAGTAGCACCCGTCGCACCTTCCCACTCCGCCGGCTCGATTACGAGCCGGCATCCTCGTGGAAAGGGAGTTTTTCCCTGGGCTGGCGGGCGGTCTTTTGGAGACCGCCCGCCAGCCCAGGGAAAAACTCATAATACCCTCCGCGGTCTTCTGACCGCGGAGCGGTATTATGGAGGGCGGCATCCTGGCGGGCGGCCTCCGCCGCCCGCCAGGGTCATAATGAGGCCCTCAGTGTTACAGCTCAGAATTGGGTTAAACCCAGGTTATAGGGATCCCAAAGTAAAAGCATTCCTTAAGAACACCCAGGGCCTTTGTACTTGTGGTTTGCCACAGTAGTGTAGCACACAGCATCTACTTTTAGATTGTTACTGGCTTTTAGAAGTGCGTAAGAAGAGTATAATATTATTAATCGGGATCAAATCAAATCAAATCATTAGCATTTATAAAGCGCGCTACTCACCCGTGCAGGTCTCAAGGCGCTAGGGACAAAGGGGGTGGTTATCGCTGCTCGAACAGCCAGGTCTTTAGGAGTCTCCGGAAAGCGGAGTGGTCCTGGGTGGTCCTGAGGCTGGTGGGGAGGGAGTTCCAGGTCTTGGCCGCCAGGAAGGAGAAAGATCTCCCACCCGCCGTGGAGCGTCGGATGCGAGGGACGGCGGCGAGTGCGAGGCCAGAGGAGCGGAGGGGGCGGGTGGGGACGTAGAAGTTGAGCCGTCTGTTGAGGTATTCCGGTCCCTTGTCGTGGAGGGCTTTGTGTGCGTGGGTGAGAAGTCGGAAGGTGATCCTTTTGCTGACTGGGAGCCAATGCAGGTGTCTCAGGTGTGCGGAGATGTGGCTGTTGCGGGGTACGTCGAGGATGAGGCGGGCTGAGGCGTTTTGAATGATAAAGGAATGATAAGGGATAAAGCGCTCAAGTTACTAGTCGACATGAGGTTCTTGAATGTAACTTGTGCGCTAGGCCAATTTTTAATTGGATTAAGAGGGGTTTTAACTGGACCTATAAAATTCAGTGTAACATAGGTAGTAAAGGTAAATGAAGAGATTAATTTGTTGTAAATTGATTATTTAAAATTATATTGGCTGATGGTAACATAGAAAACTTGCCAAGTTATGGCGTGGTGCAAAGTAAAATATAGAGCACTTTATATTGAACACTGTACTTTATGAAACTGTAAAGATTTAAGCCTTATTAGAATCACATGTGGGTCAGTTTGGAGGGCATGCTGTACCTTGAAGGACTAATAGGAAAATTAAATTTATTTAAGGTTAGAATAATCTAAGGAATTATGTAAATAGAGTTGGTTGATAAGAATTAGAATGAATTAAGAACCTTGTATATGATTATATATTGTAATAAGGAACTTTTGATGCACTTTGTATTATCAATTGTTTGTGGGATAGGATTTTTTTCTACATAATGAATTTTGTACAACTCGTTGTTTTTATACTTTTAAGGTTTAAGCCAAATAAAAGAATTTATGACTGACGTTCGTGCGGCCTGTGACAAGGTCAGTTGCAACTTACAGTTTGGTTTCCTTGGAAGTACCTCAGTGCTGTTTTAGTAGTTGCCTGGTTCCTGCACATACTGGGAGCCATCTCAGTAGAGGGTCAGCCCTTTTTATATTTAATCGTTGTGTGCACTCCCTGTTTTGTGGTCTTAGTTTTCATTTACCAGCATCCCACATTTCAGCAGGGGAGCATGTGATTTTGTGCCGGGGTTGCTGAACCCAAGTTTCGAGTTTTAGTTACTCTTATGTAAGGCAAGCCCATCTGTGACCGTCCATACCACGACCGAGCCTAGAGCTGGTCCCTCAGGTCGGGGGGCTCTCATGAGGATGGGCCTCATAAATGTACTAAAGCGGAGCTGCTTGCTTTTAAGTCTGTAGGTATAATGTCCGACTGTCCCAAGTTGAGCCCATAAACTCCGACCCCACTATGAGACAGTGGCACTAAGGTGTGTCATTTAGATTTTTATCAAGAAACACAAGCTGGTATCTCCAAGGCCCAGGCCGCTCCGAACTAGTCCCCTCCTTCTCACTTAAAGTTTAAATGTGCATTAATCAATACGAGGAGTCTGGTGAAACATCACAACAAATTTGCCCACTTTATGGGTACATACCAGCCTAACATAGCTTTTATGATTGAAACATGGCCAATCAAGCATCTGGTACTAAGATGACATCTGTGACTCAGATTAGACAGAGAACATAAAAAAGGTGGGGGCTTAACTCTATTCCATCACAACCGCTATCCACTTTTTTTACATTTATTCCTTCATCAGATTTTGAAGGCCTCTGGTTCAATTTAAAGGTAACCAAAACACTATCCCTCAATGGCCTTCTGCTTTATCATCCTTCCGGGGCCAGAACACCATTTATCAATATTTAGGGGGTCATTACGACCTCGGCGGTCTTGTAAAAAGACCGCTGAGGCCGCGGGAGACAGAATTCCTCCATTGCCGGCGGTATTCCTTTCTCCCTATTATGACATTTCCGCTGGGCAAGCGGACGGTAACAGTGTTACCGTCTGCTGGCCCAGTGGAAATGTCACATCAACATTGCAGCCGGCTCATAATAGAGCCGGCGGCAATGCTGGTGTGCAGCGGGTGCAGTAGCACCCGTCACGCATTTCACTGCCCGAAATTCGGGCAGTGAAATGCGCGGCGGGGCTATGCCTGGGGGCCCCTGCAATGCCCATGCCAAGTGCATGGGCAGTGCAGGGGCCCCCAGGGGCACCCCAAGTCCCCTTAACGCCAGCCTTTCAATGGCGGTGTTTACCGCCACGGACAGGCTGGCGGTCGGGGACTCATAATCCCCAGGGCAGCGGTGCTTGCACCGCTGCCCTGGGGATTATGACTGCCAGGCGGAATCCTGGCGGGATATTGGAGGGGCCGGCAGTATGGCCGTGGCAATTCCGCCACGATCATAATTGCTGGCGGAACACCGCCAGCCTGTTGGCGGTGTTACTGCCACCTTACCGCCAGCCGCCAGGGTCGTAATGACCCCCTTAGGGTCCTTATGAGAATCTTCATTATCTAAATCAGATTTCTCTATGTTAGGGGACTTTAATTTTCATTTAGGGAATCAGTCAGACCCGATACAGCAGCCTTGGTGGATACTCTTCAAAGCTTGGTTCATGAACAACGTGTAATCATCACCATCCATTTAGTGGGTCACACTCTGGATGGTGTATTTTCTAATAATCTGGCTTTGTCCACTCCAGTTCTCCTTCCGATTACTTGAACAGATCACTTTGCTGTTCTCTGGGAAATCACAGTGCAGGGCAATGACCAGCCCTACAAAGCCCCTGGTAAACTGTTTGTCTCTAAGTCCTGCCATTTGATCTCAGAGTCTGACCATAGGGCCATTATTGCTGAGTCCCTGCAAGAGGACACTAATGAAGTAGAAACAATATCCTGGAGGTACTCTAGTTGGTTAAATAAGGCAATTGATGAACTGGCACTTGCAAAGCTTAAGATCCCCAAAAGATGTAATCAATCAGCTCCCTCGTTTGGGGACTGCCTTTCAAACAGTGTTGTTGAAGGCAGGAACCTATCTGGAGAAGATCTTATTACACATTAGAAAAAGAAAAATATAAAATGCTGTTTCAGATGGTAACCAAACTTTCCTATCCAGCTACTAATAATTTAACACATTTCAACCAGGACTTTTATAATACTTTAGTGCAGTCTTTTTGGAGAAAAGTTGAACTTATTTTCAACAAATTCTCTTTGACTTCAGCTAATTCTGCTAATAGCAGGGTCAATTGTGCTAAATCGCAGGTCGGGGCCTACCTTTCTGCTTTTTAAACACTTTCCAAAGGATATGTCATCAAACCTGTTCTAAGTACAACATCAGGATCTCCTGCAGATCTGTGCCTTTCTGCAATTACCCAGTTAGTACCTGACCTAGTTGTATCTCAACTCAACAAGATGTTTAATGCTATATTTCATGAAGGCTATTTCCCTACACAGTTTAAATCCACCTCAATTTTGCCCTTACTGAAAAATCCAATCAGAACCCGTTAGATCCTATCAATGATCAACCCATGTGTAAGGATCCACTCTTTCTGTACTACAGTCTTTCCTTACTGATCACAACAAGTCGGTCTCCCTAAATGGTTTCAGTTCAGATCCATTTTCTCTGTCTTATGGGGTCCCGCAGGCCTTGTCCTTAAGCCCCACACTTTTCAACCTGGTGGGGTACCGTTGGCATCTCTGGTGAAATCCTTTCGGATGTCATTAGTTTCATACGCTGATGGCTCCCAAATTGTAGTCTCCCTTTCCAGTAAAGGTCCCAATCTCAGTGATACCTTTCAGAATTGTATGTGTGCTGTGTGTCAATGGATTGACAATAATTGCCTGAAATTAAATTCCACGAAAAAGGATGATCTCCTTTCCAGTAATAATACATCTCTGTGGTCCCCTTGCTGGTGGCTAGATGACTGTAATCACCTTCTGGCACCAATGAGAAAGTGAAGAACTTTGGGACATAATAGATGATAGACTTACTTTCAAAGAGCAAGTCAATAAAGTCATCTCATCTTCCTTTTTTATCTTAATAACTATCCAGAAAATTCAGTTGTTCATTCTCTAGGACCTGTTGAAAGTAGTGAGTCATACATCTTCTGCTATCTCAAACTGATTACTGCAATGGTTTATACTGTGCCCAAAGTCTGTTACACAAGCCACATATTCTTCAAAATGCAGCAGCTCAGATGCTACTAAAGGTTCCCAGATTTCACCAGGCCTCTCAAGCTATAGGCATGCTGCACTGTTTACCAGTTAGAAAACATAGGCCAAGATTTAAGAGTGCCCAAAGCCTCCTTGCGCCACATTAGTGTAATTTTTTCTATGTTAACGTGACCCAAAGAGGCCAAACTTGCTGCACCAGATTTACAAAATGGCACAATGCATGCATTGCAGCACTTTGCAACCCCTTGTACCACATTATGACTGTGCCAGGCATAAAGTATGCAAGGGGGGCGTTCCCCCGTTAGGTGGGCCTTAAATATGGTGCAAAGAATTCTAAAAGATTAATTGCATCATGTTTTGTGGCATTTTGTATGCCAGCTCAGAGCTGATGTTAAAAGGGGGCACACTATTATTTAGAGTGACCCCTATGCATTGTTTGGGTTAGCACCAAATTTTTGTAGCAAAACTTGAACACTACATCAATAACATCACAATTGTTTTGCTATTGCTCCCTATCCTGCGCTATGGTGTGCCATATTTTAAATTAAATATGATGCACACATGGTGGCTGCAGGGGGACTCTAAGGGACGCAAGAAAGGAGGCACTGCACTGGGTGCAGCTCCACTTTTCTTAAATCTGGCCCATATTGTTTTCAAGGTCCTTTGCATCACCTATAAGTCCCTACGTGGTACAGGACCACTGTATCTTAGGGAAAGATTCTGTTGGTGCTCCCCTTAAAGATCGCTGTGTTTAAGGTCAGCAAAAAAACAGGTTGTGCCTTCCGATAAACTTTCTTTTTGGGGTGAGAGAAGCTTTGTGGGGTGCACAGTTCAGAACTAGAATCTTCCTCCTCTGGAATTCAAATCTGCAACTTCTTTACTCTCCTTTCAGAAACTCTTAAAATCCTTGCTGTATAGCCAGTAGGTTATGTCTGGCAAATGCTAGCCTAATGACTTTGCAATATTTTATTTAGTTTTTAGCTGCACTAGTGCTTGTTCACATATTGCCCAGACACCTCCGCGCAACTTTTTGCACTTTACAAATCTCCAAATCAAATCAAATCAGATCCATAGATCTTCTCTTTCCTGAATAGATAAAGTGAGGGAGTTTTCTTACTGCAGGGGTTTTCCCAAGGTGGCATCTTAAGGGAGTGGTAGGTAGTAATAGTAGTAGCAGGTGTAGGAAAGTCCTCCTTTTTGCCCTGGTCATCCCTAAACATTTTGGACAGATACTGGTGGTTACTGACTCTTGACTGTGCCCTGGGTACTGGTAACCAGACCCAAGGCAAGAGCTCTGTTTAAAATGGATTATGCAATTAAGCTAATTATAATTGGTTGTATCAACCCACCTATAAGTCCCTAGTGTATAGTAGGGCAAGTAGGTTTAGGGACTCCAGAATGGGTAGTGCACCCATAGGTGCACTGCTGAGGTGCTCAGTGTCATTTTAAAGGCAGGCCAGCCTTGCCGGCTGCTTTTAAGTTAAAGTTAACCCCAAATTCAACTTTGGAATTAAAAATAATACTTCTAAAGTACTTCTAAAGCAGGGACTTCATAAAAGATGGTTTATAAGCCTTGGTGATGAAAAATAGCTAAGTTAATTTCCCTCCATAGTAGTGACTAGGCTCCGTAGGCTAACATGGGGAGACTTTATTTTAAAATAATAAAGTCCTATCTTCCATAGAAAAATCTGGCATGTTTACTACCAAATTAAAAGTTATAATAAATCCAACAATTTGATACTGTTTAAGTTAATATAACTTGCACATGCAAAGATTTGTAGGACTCTTTCTAAAAGTTACTTGTTTCAGCTCTGTAGTGCCATTCTCTGATAGGACATCCTCTGGCAGCCTGTAGGAAAGTAGTCTTTTTCTAGCTTGGTTACCCCCACTATTGGCCTGTTTGTCTGTGTATTAGACTATGGCCCTCATTCTGACCTTGGCGGTCTTTTCGCAAGACCGCCGAGTTACCGCCGCGGTGAAGACCGCCGACCGCGGCGGTATGCCGCTGTGCGCATTCCGACCGCTGGGAGCGTTCCGCCGGAAAACCGCCAGCAGCCACACTGGCGGTCGGCGGGAAAGTGGAGACTGGTCAACCTCCACCGCCACGCCAGCAGAACACCGCCCACAGAATTACGACCCACATTTCTGTGTGGCGGTCTTCTGTTGGCGGTCACCTCCCCATGGCTCCTGTTGCCTCCCGAAGGACCAACGCACAAGGTAAGTTGATCGTCCGTGAGGGGAGGGGGTGGGGGGGTGTTGTGTGATGTGTGCGTGCATGGGGGTGTGCGTGTGAGTGTGTAGAGGGGGTGTGTGAGTGCGTGCATGCGGGCGGGGGGTGCTGCTGTGCCTATGGGCAATGTGTGTAGTTCGGCGGGTGCGCATGTCGGCATGTATGTGTGCGGGTATGTGTCCCCGTTGTGTATGTGTGTGTGTAGGGGGTGTGTATATGTGCATGTTGGGGGTGTGTGCATGTCGGGGTGCGTGTATGTGCATGTCGGGGTGGGGGTGGGGAGGGGGTTCGTACCACCTCTGGGGGGTGGCAGGGGGGTGGAGGGTGTGGGGGGAGGACTCGGGGGGGCAGTGGGGGGTGGGGGAGACCCCTATCAGTGCCAGGGAAGGAATTCCCTGGCCCCGATAGTGCCTACCGCCATGGTTCGCATGGCGGTTCCCGACCGCCAGAAACCGCGGCGGTAAGCAGGGTCATGATACCGTTGGCGGTCTTGGGTCGACCGCCGGGCCGGAGTGCGCAGACTCCAGCCCGTCGGTCATGACCGCCGTGGTGGTCGGAGTGGGGAAGTGGCGGTCGATCGCGGCGGTGACCGCCGCGGTCAGAATGCCATTTTTTTGACCGCCGGTCTGTTCGCGGTCCGACCGCCGCCTCTCCGCCGACCGCCAAGGTCAGAATGAGGGCCTATGTCTACTGGGATCCTGCTAACCAGGACCCCAGCAGTTATGCTCTCTCCCTTAAATGTGGCTGTTGGTTACTGTTAACACAGTATTTCACCCGCAATTGGCATACTGGTGCACCCTTATAAGTCCCTAAAATATGGTACCTAGGTACCCTGGGCATTGGGGTTTCAGGGGACACCTGAGGGCTGCAGCATACATTTTGCCACCCATAGGGAGCCCATGCAGAGGCTTCTGCAGGACTGCCATTTCAGCCTGCATGAAAAGGTACAATCACCCTTCCTCTGCCATTTACACTGCACAAGGTCACTTATAAGTCACCCTTATAGCAGGCCCTCCAGCCTGGAGGGCAAGGTGCAAAGTACCTGTGTGTAAGGTCAGCCCTGCACTAGCAGAGGTACCCTCACAACCTCCAAGTTCATTTTCCCGGACTTCGTGAGTGCTGGGATGCCATTTTACGCATGTACTCGGCATAGGTCACTACCTATGTCCAGCTACATAATGGTAACTCCAAACATAGGCATGTTTGGTATCAAACATGTTGGAATCATACCCCAAGTCTTTTGCATGCATTGGTTGTATGACTCCACGCACTCTGGGGGTTCCTTTGAGGACCCCCAGTATTGCTATTCCAGCCTTCTAAGGTTTTCTAGGTAGCCCTGGCTGCTGCCACCTCACAGACAGGTTTCTGCCTTCTTGACGCTTGACAAGCGTGAGCCCAGGAAGGCAGAACAAAGGATCTCCTTTGTGAGAGGGGCGTTACACCTTCTCCCTTTGGAAATAGGTGTTACAGGCTTGGGAGGGGTAGCCAGTGGAAAAGATTTGAAGGGCACATTTGGTGCCCGCCTTGCCTAAACCAGTCTACACCAGTTCAGTCTACACCATTTCAGGGGCCCACAGTCCCTGCTCTGCCACGGGAGTGATCACTCTCCTGTCCATCACCACCCCAGGGGTGGTGCTCCGAGCTCCTCCATATTGTCCCTGGATTTTGTCATCTTGAATTCAAGGTTGGCAGGGAACTCTGGGAGCATCTGAATGGCCAGTGCCAGCAGGTGACATCACAGCCCTCCCCTGATAGGTTCTTACCTGATTAGGTGACCAATCCATATTCCGGTCCAGTGTGTGGGTACAGACAGGAGTCACTAGAACACATTTTTTGTGTGTGCCCGGCGTTGCTAGGTTACAGGATATTGTATCTGAAAAACATCTTTAGGACATTGAACATACGCTCATGCAGGCCGGCCGTCATCAGTTGGCTCAGCAGACTCTCAATTCTGTTTTCTTGTCGAGGGACCAAATTTATGGTACAGGCCCAGAAAGAATTAGAGAATAAAGTGTAAGCTGAGCGCACATGGGTTATCAATTTTTGTTAGTAAATCTCCCAATAGGTTAACTGCAGCCAGAAAACAGTCTCAAGCATAATGTAGTGTTAATTATTTTTAATATTCCCTGAGCCTCACTCATCTACAATCACAGTTCTGGATGTGAGTAAGAAAGTCCTAAATTCAAGACTAAGGATAAGGTTGGAATCAGTGGAGAACATTTTAGCCATGTACAAATTTATCAAGCACTTCATGTTTTTATGAATCTTTATATAATACAGTGAGTATGCTAAGTATTTATATAAATATGCATGTCTGAATTGCGATGGTTTTAATTAACTGTGTCAATAAACTTGAACTTGAAACTGGTTAGGTGACCAATCCCCCTTTCAAGGCTATTTAGGGTCTCTCCTTTGGGTGGTTCCTCAGATTGATATTGCAAGACTCCAGGAGGAGTCCACTTCGACTTCTCAATGAACAAACTGTATCTGAACCCTCCAGGAACTCTACAAGCTGCAACAAAGAAGCAAGACGCCTTCTGAAACATTGTATTTTTGGCTCCTGCCAGCAACTGCAACTGTTTCCCACTCGTGCATCCTCTGTGAACAGCTCATCTTCAGCCTGCACCAGAGGAGTGAAGGAATCTCCCTTGTGGGGAAGGATTCCCTCTCCTGCTTCTGCAGGCACCAACTGCAACGACGACCAGCTGTATGGATCCTCTCTCCTGGTGCCTCAGCAGATGGTGAAAAAGGATGGGGGGAGAGCAGTCAAACTGTACTTCAAAGGAGGGAAGGACATTTGGGCCAGTAAGTGGACCTCCCCCAGTTCCTGCATAACCAGATAGCCAGGTCCCCCAATTAGATTAGGAAATGGCTGGAAAGGGGTGTGTCATGGGAAACTTAGCCACACCAGTGGGTGGGCTCAGACGGAAGTAATCTGTAAGACTGAGTGTTAGAAATGGGGTCTTTGGTTGACAGTCAGGTAACCCCCTGTTCAAGCAAGGACCCTCACTCTAGTCAGGGTGAAAGAGAATCACCCTCAGCGAACACCTGCTTACCCCCTTGTTAGTTGGCAGAGCAGTAGGCTTAACTTCAGAGTGCTAGGTGTAAAGTATTTTTACCAACACACACAGTAACTTAATGAAAACACTACAAAATGATACAACACCGGTTTAGAAATATAGGGAATATGTATCTAAACAAAACAAGACCAAAACGTCAAAAATTCACCATACACAAGTCAAGTTATCAATAAAAATGCAAAAAGAGTCTTTAAGTAGTTTTAAACACACACTATCTCTGCTAGAGTGAAAATGTACCTGGTGCGCGTCAAAAATAACCCCGCACGGGCGGGTGTGCGTCAAAAATAACTCTGCACGGTGGTACGTGAGTCGAAAATCCAGCCGCAAGATGATCCGAAAATCCCACAGCGCAGGTTGTGATCTCCCAGCCTCCGTCAGCAATGCTGCGCATTGTTTCTCTTGCTCTGTGCGTCGATTCTTCGGTCGCATTTCCTGCGAGCATCGTTTCTCAGCTGCGGAGCCGGCGACGCGTCGTTTTTTCAGCCGCAGATCGGATTTGCGTCAATCTCGTCCCCGCACGGCGGTCTGTGCATGGATTTTCTTGTCTTTAGGCTGCCAGGTTCTCCTTTCATGGTTCCAGGAACTGGATGGGCACCACAGGGCAGAGTAGTAGTCTCTCCAGAGACTCCAGGTACTGGCAGAGAGAAGTCTTTGCTGTCCCTGAGACTTCAAACAACAGGAGGCAAGCTCTAGATCAAGCCCTTGGAGATTTCTTTTCAAGATGGAAGGCACACAAAGTCCAGTCTCTGCCCTCTTACTCTGGCAGAAGCAGCAACTGCAGGATAGCTCCACAAAGCACAGTCACTGGCAGGGCAGCTCTTCTTCCTCAGCTATTCAGCTCTTCTCCAGGCAGAGGTTCCTCTTGGTTCCTGAAGTGTTTCTAAAGTCTGTGGTTTTGGGTGCCCTTTTTATACCCAATTTCTCCTTTGAAGTAGGCCTACTTCAAAGTAAAGTCTCTTTGTAATGTGAAATCCTGCCTTGCCCAGGCCAGGCCCCAGACACTCACCAGGGGGTTGGAGACTGCATTGTGTGAGGGCAGGCACAGCCCTTTCAGGTGTGAGTGACCACTCCTCCCTTCCCTCCCAGCACAGATGGCTAATCAGGATATGCAGGCTACACCCCAGCTCCCTTTGTGTCACTGTCTAGTGTGAGGTGCAACCAGCCCAACTGTCAAACTGACCCAGACAGGGAATCCACAAACAGGCAGAGTGACAGAAATGGTCTAAGCAAGAAAATGCCCACTTTCTAAAAGTGGCATTTTCAAACACACAATCTTAAAATCCACTTTACTAAAAGATGTACTTTTAAATTTTGAGCTCAGGGACCCCAAACTCCACATGTCCATCTGCTCCCAAAGGGAATCTACACTTTAATCCGATTTAAAGGTAGCCCCCATGTTAACCTATGAGAGGGACAGGCCTTGCAACAGTGAAAACCGAATTTAGCAATATTTCACTGTCAGGACATATAAAACACATTACTATATGTCCTACCTTAACCATACATTGCACCCTGCCCTTGGGGCTACCTAGGGCCTACCTTAGCGGTGCCTTACATGTAAGAAAAGGGAAGGTTTAGGCCTGGCAAGTGGGTACACTTGCCAAGTCAAGTGGGTACACTTGCCAAGTCAAATTTGCAGTTAAAACTGCACACACAGACACTGCAATGGCAGGTCTGAGACATGATTACAGAGCTACTTATGTGGGTGGCACAACCAGTGCTGCAGGCCCACTAGCAGCATTTGATTTACAGACCCTGGGCACCTCTAGTGCACTGTACTAGGGACTTACTAATAAATCAAATATGCCAATCATGGATAAGCCAATTACCAATACAATTTACACAGAGAGCATATGCACTTTATCACTGGTTAGCAGTGGTAAAGTGCTCAGAGTTAAAAAACCAACAGCAACAGTTCAGAAAAAATAGGAGGCAGGAGGCAAAACGATTGGGGATGACCCTGCATAAGCAAAAAAGTCAAACACTGAGTTTTTGCCATCTTGGATTTTTGGAGAATATTGATACCTGGTATTGATTTTTGTCACACTTCCCAGGAAGAGGTCACTCAAGAAGGTGGTGGTCTGCATGTCATTGGATAGAGGCCCCCACTACTTTACACAAGGAATTATAAAACTGGCAGAGATGCAGCCCACGTCAGATCCCTACAAGGAACAAAACAAAGAAGAAGAAGGACTACCCTGCTGGACCCCTAACCTGCACCTGGACACTGCACTCTGAAGGACTGCACCAGCTGCACACTTGGGCTTCACTACTTTGCTTTGCCTGTCTTCAACTGCTTCAAAAAGGGACTCCCTGTTGGCTACAGGTAGAAAATAGCTGTCCAGAGTTCCTTGCATCAATCCCTGAATAACCTGACCAGCTGACCAGTGGTCATTTGGGGACTGCGTCAGGTGCATTCTAGGAGTTGGAGTCCTAACCTTCAATTCAGTGGTTCTCAAATCTTGCGATGAGTTGTGGACTCCTAAAAGACCTTCTGAAAGTACGTTCAGAACTTTGGAGCCACTTTGGAAAAAAGCTCCATAAGTGGACTGAACCGATGTCGTGTGTCACGCTGGCGTACTTCGACCAGGACCCAGCCTGACATGCAGGTTCATTCCGCTGAAAAGCTGCTGAAACCCAGACTCCTAGGATTTCACCGGTGGCTGGTGGAAAGGCAATCCAACGACATCGACTCAAAATTGGCTTGCTATGGAGGGTCAACCCAACATCAGAGAGAAAAAGCTCCAAAAATGTTTCCAAGTCCAAACATAAAAGCTGATCGAGGCTTCCCGCGCAGCGTACCTGAAGAGTGCTCCAGGGAGGTTGGATTCAATTTCAAGTTTGCCCCGGACAAAGATTTCATCACAAAAAATCGTCTAACTACAAATGTAAAAATCTTCCATGAGGTCTCCTGTGACATATCTCCAAAGATAGCTCCAGGGAGGTCAGATACGACTTGTGACTTCATCCCGGTGAGAAAAATCTTCAAGAAAACGAATAAGGGGAATATTTATGAAAAGTGGTTTTGCACATAATCAATCATTTCAAAATGACTCTTTGTCACTGTGGGAAAGTACCATCTTGCCTGGCATGTTACCCCCATTTTTACATTTATGTAAGTTTGTTTTTGCCTGTCTCACTGGGATCCTGCTAGCCAGGACCCCAGCGATCATAGTTTGCGGCCTGAATGAGTATACCTGTGTAGTGACTAACTGTGTCACTGAGGCTCTGCTAATCAGAACCTCAGTGCTTATGCTCTCTCTGACTTTAAATTTGTCACTATAGGCTAGTGACCACTTTTACCAATTTCAATTGGCAGACTGTAACACCCTTACATTTCCCTAGTAGATGGTACCTAGGTACCCAGGGTATTGGGGTTCCAGGAGATCCCTATGTGCTGCAGCATTTCTTTTGCCACTCATAGGGAGCTCAGACAAACCTTTACACAGGACTGCCACTGCAGCCTGAGTGAAATAACACACACGTTATTTCACAGCCAGTTTTCACTGCACTTAAGTAACTTCTAAGTCACCTATATGTTTAACCTTCACGTGCTGAAGGTTAGGTGCAAAGTTACTAAGTGTGAGGGCACCCTGGCACTAGCAGAGGTGCCCCCACATAGTTTAGGCCATTTCCCTGGACTTTGTGAGTACAGGGACACCATTACACGCATGCACTACATATAGGTCAATACCTATATGTAGCTTCACAATGGTAACTCCGAATATGGCCATGTATCAATTCTAAGATCATGGAATTGTCCCCTCCATGCCAAATCCGGTATTGGGGTGACCCTGGGCACTGCCAAACTAGGTCTCTGGGGTTTCTCTGCAGCTACTGCTGCTGCCACCCCACCGACAGGGTTCTGCTCGCCTGGGGTCTGGGCAGCCCAGTCCCAGGAAGGCAGAACAAAGGAATTCCTCTGAGAGAGTGTGTTACACCCTCTCCCTTTGGAAATACGTATTAAAGGCTGGGGAGGGGTAGACTCTCCCATCCTCTGGAAATGCTTTGAAGGGCACAGATGGTGCCCTCCTTGCATAAGCCAGTCTACACCAGTTTAGGGAAACCCCAGTCTCTGCTCTGGTGCAAAACTGGACAAAGCAAAGGGGACTGGCCACTCCCCTGTCCATCACCACCCCAGGGGTGGTGCCCAGAGCTCCTCCAGTGTGTCTCAGACCTTTGCCATTGTGTTTCCTCTGAGTGGTTAGTGCCAGCAGGTGACGTCAGAGACCACTCCTGCTAGGTGCTTACCTGACTAGGTGGCCAATCCTCCTCTGAGGGCTATTTAGGGACTCTCCAGTGGGCTTTTCCTCAGATAACGACTTGCAAGAATTCACCAGAGTTTCTCTGCACCTCGTTCATCGACTTCTGCCAAGGATCGACTGCTGACTGCTCCAGGACGCCTGCAAAACTGCAACAAAGCAGCAAGAAGAGTACCAGTGACATTGTAGCACCTAATCCTGCAGGCTTTCTCAACTGTTTCCTGGGGGTGCATGCTTTGGGGGTGGCCTGCTTTCATCCTGCACTGGAAGCCACGGAGAAATCTCCCTTGGGTCGACGGAATCTTCCCCCTGCTAGAGCAGGCACCAAACTTCAGCATCACCGGTACTCTGGGACCCCTCCCATCCTGACAAGCGTGGCCCATGGAACACAGGTGGTGGACCCTAGTCACCCAGACTGTCCAGTGGTCCAACTGTCCAAATGTAGAGGAGGTAAGTCCTTGCCTCCCCTTTCCAGACAGTAATCCTTTGCACCGCGTGAACTGCAGCTACAAGGGCTTATGTGCACATTTAAATGACATCCTTCATCAACAGCCAAGCCTAGGTCCCCAGCACTCTGTCCTGGGATGCTCAGCTCCCTGAGTTGATCTCCAGTGTTGTAGGACCGTCTTTTGCAGTGTTGAGATGACCGCTGTGCTCAGACCTCTTAAAGCTGTGTTCAAGTACTTCTGTGGGTGCTACCTTCTTATGCATGGGCTCTCTATTTTGTTGAGGGCCCTCGTCTCTCAAGGGGTGACATCCTTGTCCTTCCTGGGCCCAGGCAGAACCCTTTTTCTTCAATCACAACTCTTGCAGCTAGCAAGGCTTGTTTATGGTATTTTGCTAAGGAAACAACTCTGCATCCTCCAGCACGTCGTGGGACATCTTCTGCACAAAGGAGAGGTTCCTAGCACCTTTTGTTGTTGCAGAATCTTCAGCTTCTTCCATCCAGAGGCAGCCATTTTGAATCTTCGTCCGGAGTTTAATGGGCTCCTGCCCCCCCGGACACTTTCACGACTCTTGGACTTGGACTTGGTCCCCTTCCTTTGCAGGTACTCAGGTCCAGGAATCCATCTTCAGTGATTTGCAGTCTGTTGTGGTCTCTGCAAAATCCTCTATCACAACTTTAATGTGGTTCAGGGGAAATAGTAGTACTTTACAACGTGGAAAAGTTAATGATATTATTTTCAAGCTTGTTTGTGTAGAAGACTCCGTCTCAACCTTGAGAACGAGAGTACAGGGAGAAGATGGAATGAAAACAAAGGCTGGAGAAGGGCAGAGCAGCCAAGTACTGATAACATAGCTAGAAAATGCCAGAAAGAGATAGAATCCAAACTTCGAGTTATTTAAGCACTGAAGTGTGGGTGAGGGATCTGGAGCTCGCAGATGGAGTTGTGAAAGCTGCCATGGCCTAGCGCTGCCTCCCTGTTTTGCTGACCGTGATGCTTGAGGGGGAGAGAAGTCCAAGCAGGCAGTAGAGGGCTTCCCAGCATTTCGTGGTCTAAGTTAAGTTCCACACAGGGATGAAAGGCCTTTGTTTTTCTGCTCTATTATTTTGACTGATTATTTATGCTTGCACTGTGTTTATAACCTGAAGTATTCAGCTAGTTTATATTTTGCTTTCTAAACCTCATAGTGTGAACCTGCTACAGTAACTGAAACATGCATTTTGGTGTGCAGTGAATCAAAGCTTATCTGAAGTATTCAATTCATTTATATTCTGCTTCCTGAACATCGTAGTGTGATGCATTTTGGTATACAGTTAATCAAAACTTATATCTGTCAATGAACTCTTTGCTTATATATATGCATAGATGCTCTTTATAGTGTACTTATATACAAATAGATGCGTTTCATTGCTATTCTTATTCTTCTATTGTTAATGTGCTAAATGCCTACATTTACCTGCAATTCTAGTAAAGCTAAATTGTATTTATAATTGGCGTGTGGTCCTTCATTGAGCATCCTTATTTACTTATACCGAAAAGGTGTCAACCAGTCACCTGGATAAGACAGGTATCTTGGACACCCTTAGAGTCTTCTTACATTCCCAGCGACCGTCTACACATTACACTAGCCTAGGGGTCCATTCGCGTTTCGCATTCCACTTTCTTAGTATATGGTTAGGCCTATTGCATCCTATTGTATTCTACATTGTTTGTACTACTTTCTGTCTGTGTTACTTACCTGATTTTGGTTTGTGTATTTATTTTGTGTATTTTACTTACCTCCTAAGGGAGTATATCCTCTGAGATATTTTTGGCACATTGTCACTAAAATAAAGTACCTTTATTTTTAATAACTCTGAGTATTGTCTTTCTTATGATATGGTACCTATATGATGTAAGTGGAATAGTAGGAGCTTGGCATGTCTCCTAGTTCAGCCTAAGCTGCTCTGCTATAGCTACCTCTATCAGCCTAAGCTGCTAGAACACTACTAATCTATTAATAAGGGATAACTGGACCTGGCACAAGGTGTAAGTACCATTGGTACCCACTATAAGCCAGGCCAGCCTCATACATTGGCAGTAGCGATGGCATAAGTACTTGTAACTGCTTTACCACTTTGTCATTGGTGCTTTTCAAAAGAAAAGCATATTCTAAATACTTAGAAATATACACAGGTAATTTTAACAGTCTTACTTTCTTTCTAAAAACTTTCTAAAAAGTTTTAAAACGTTTTTCTTCTTTCTTTAAAAGTTTCTAAACTTTTTCCCTTTCCCCTAAACTCTTTCTTTCAGCTATGTCTGTAGAAGAGGCCACTCCAAAAGTTGTGCAGACAAATTATGACACTTTAAACTTTAAAGGTTTGAGGGGTCTCTGTATAGAAAGGAGTTTAGGGATTGGTAAGAACCCTACCAAAGATCTCCTTCTTAGCCTTCCCCTTGAAAGTGACCAGAACCAGACTGGTCAAACCCAGGATCAGGAGGTAGAGGAGGAGGTACCCATATAGTTCAAGTAGAGGTCCCTGAGGACTCTGGGAAGGGTACGTCCAAAGACCTTTCAGTTAACAGGCCATCTAGTGAAGCTGGTAGTGGGAGGGGGTCACACACTAGTAGGGCACCTTTCACTCCAAAAGGTCAGGTCCCTAGAGTTCAGGTAGTTAGAGAAATGTCCACTTCTGCCCATTCCCACATCACCTCTGTGTCAGAGAATTCCCAAGCCTCCCACCCTGAGGATGACACCCTAGACATGGAACTCAGAAAGCTGAGGTTGGAAGAGGCCAGACAGAAGCTGAGACAGCAGCAGTTGGCCTAAGACAGGGAGTCTCTAGATGTAGAGAGGGAAAGACAGAAGTTGGGGTTAGTTCCCCATGGTGGCAACGGCAGTAACCTTGATAGTCATCCTGTTCGAGAAATAGATTCAAGAAACCTGCATAAGATTGCCCCTCCTTAGGGGCGTGGCTTCGGGCGTCAGGATGGCGGTCGCACTCTGAGAGTGCTCTGGACCCCTCCGTCATCCGCCCATAGTCAACGCGGTCCAAAGGAGCAGAAAGACGCCGTTTCGGACACCCCTGTGACCCTGGGTCCCACGGGGGGTCGCGCACGGCAAAAGAACGGGGATCCTGCATCCCACGTCCGCGCGGAGATCCGGCCGATCCCGGGAAGGGAAAAGAAGATGGCGGCCACGACGCGCCCGGCTGGGCTGAGGCGAGGCCGATAGCTGCACCGATGGCGTACGCGGCGAACTGAAGGAGCGGAGAGAGTCCCTGGGGGGCCTGGACCGGGCCCCAATGACAGATCCCTGTGGCCAGGCGGCCGAGAAAGTAAGCACCAGGTGAGCAGCCCCGCCCTGTGCACTGCCCCGCAGGTGCAGACCGGGAGGCCTAAACCCCCCATCTATCCTGCCTGGCCCGCGAGACGGAAGCGAAGCGGGCAGGCGAGGACAAGAGGACTGCCTCCGCAGCCTATAACCTTCCCCCCGCGGCCCCCCTCTGATACGAGATAGGGGCTGGGGCCGCGCGGAGGATCAAGACCCGGCTGGGGGTCGGGCGGGTCCGCCCGGGAGGACGAAGACACAATTCAGGGGCCCAGGAGAGGAGGAGGAGGAAGGAGAGGGGGTCGACGAGTTGTGATACCCCCCTCTCCTGTCGTTGTCGCAGTAAAGGGGGCACGCAAAGGCCCGCCTCCGGCTCCCACTCGAGTCTTCACCCAGAGGGAGTTCGCCAAGGCCCATAACAAGAGCTGGGAGCAGACCAGGATCCGAGAAGTGGAGGAACACATCCCAGATCAGTCTGAAATTTAAGGCCTCGAATTATAGACAATTGTTACTTGTCGAGACAGATCAGGGAATCAGAGGCCAACGTGTGGCGAGACGGGACCCTCCACTGAAATACCAGATCCTAGGTGTGAGGGAACTTAGGCCCGGATCTATAGCGAGTCCCTCCCATCTAAGCAGAGGGTGCGAGGAGGGGAGCTACCGGATGGGAGCCAACGACCAGGTCTTTCAACGGTACCGGCAAGAGATGCCTCCACAGGGCCCAAGAAAGAGTCAAAAAGTCCAGAGGACGCCCCTGAGACAGTGACACCCCACCGTCCCTGCGCGGAGCAGCGCGGCGATACCTTCCCTGGTCCAAGACACCTGAAACCAAACTGAAAACCTGGGCTTGAAAACATAATACGGAGAGTGTGACACACTCGGCCCCCACTCCGGGCGCCACGATGGGAAAGGACAAGATGAACAAACAGCCTCCACCCTCCCAACAAAAAATAGATCAGTTCACCACGACGACGGGCCAACGGGAAGGGGGAGACACAGCCAGCGGGGGTCCGACCCCGGACGGAGTGAGCGCCAAGTACGCATGGATATGGGCCTCATCAGACAAGACCTTAGAAATGCAGTAAACTGAATCACTGAGGTGGAATCCCGAGTCTCTCAGAATGATAGCGATTTGTCTGACCTCAAAACCAAGGTGGCCCAGCTACAGACCCGAACCAACGAGCTTCACCGCCGGGCAGAGGATGCTGAAAACCGGGCAAGACGCAACAACTTACGCTTTATCGGCTTCCCCGAGGGTATAGAGGATGACAAGGTCTCTGAGTTCCTAGAGAGATGGATCAAAACGTGGATGCCGGACCAATCTCTCTCGCCCCTGTTCGCAGTTGAACGAGCCCACAGGGCGCTCGCACCTCGCCCCCCTCCGGGCGGCCCGAAGCGCCCAATGATCGCTCGATTTCTTAATTTTAAGGACAGAGCCAATATCCTTAAAGAAGCGAGGAGGTTGGAAGATCTTCAATGGGAAAATCACAAAATCCTAATTTTTCCGGACTACACCAGAGAGGTCCAAACCCGCTGCAGGTCGTATGAGCTTGTCAAACAAAAACTCAGGGCAATGCAACTTTCGTACATGCTCCTCTTCCCTGCACGCCTCAAAGTTCTCATGGCTGGGAAAGCATACTTCTTCGAATCACCTGAGGAGGCGTGGGACTGGCTGACGGAGGAGGGCATCGGGGCCCGAGGAGGTCCCCCAGGGGCTACCGGGAAAACCCCTTGTATCGAACCCTCCTCTTCAGAGGGGCCCCGAAGGAGCCGGCGGCGCACCAGATCCCGGAGAGGTAGGCGGAAAGACCTGAACAGTCCTGTGGACGGTGAGGCGGCCCAAGACTCAGGCCCACAGACTAAGAACACAACAGACGCTCTTCCGGGGCCTCAGACACCGGCCCAAGCGGCAGAAGACGGTCGCCTAAGTCAATCTCCGGTGCTCGGCTGACGGGACATGTGCAGCCCCCTCGTTGGACGCGGGGGAGACTGGCCACGCTTGATACTCTCGGGCAAGCCCCGGTGGGACTGCCATTGACGACACCGGAGACTTTCTAAAGTATGGTGTTGAATGCTCGATTTGTGACCGCTAATTGCAACTGATCCGAAAGAAAGGAGGGGTCCACCACTCCACCCCAACGACAGCTAAACTGGCTGTCTGGTTCTGGTTGGGTTTTTGGGTGACAGATGCTTCCGGGGTGGGAGTATGGGGAGAGGGGGAGTTCTAGGGGGGGGAAGTTTGATTTGGGTTTAAAGGGCTACGAGTTAGTCAGCCTGGTTTGTAATTTTAAGATTTCACCAAATTGTTTGAAATGGTCGTCCCTAGGTCTACACCCGCACAGTAAACCTTGCATAACACCTGCACACCTCACGCTTGGCCCTCGATGACCCAAGTCCTTTCCTGGAATGTAAATGGCCTATTAGATAAGATCAAGAGGTCAGCAGTATTCCACACTCTCCGTAGATATTCCCCCTCCGTGGTCCTCCTCCAGGAGACCCACCTCCTTGGGTCCAGATGCCCTATGCTTGCGCGAGGAGGATATGATAGAGTATATCACGCAAGATTCTCCAGAGGCTCTAGAGGGGTGGCCATCCTACTCCACCGATCTTTACCCATGGTGATCACAGCCACGCAGTCCGACCCACAGGGTAGATTCGTAGTAGTCACAGGGACTCTTCAGGGGCACCCTACTGGGAGGCGACTTCAACGCGGTTCTTGACCCAACTCTGGACGTATCTGGGGAAATCACCACCAATAGATCTAAGAGGGCTTCAACCCTAAGCAATTGGGCGGAGAGCCTCGGCCTGTGCGAGGTGTGGCGCACCTGGCGCCCCAGAGAGCGCCAGTACACGCACACGTCGGCTGCCCACCAGACGCAATCCAGAATAGATCTTGTGTTTATGCCCGCCCTGGACTTCTTAAACGTCGCGGGGGCAGAGATTCTCCGTCGAGGGGTCTCAGATCATGCGCCAGTACGTATCCGACTAGGCGGAGTAGACCCCACCAGGCGGCCTATGTGGCACCTGAACGCTTGGCACCTACAGGATAAAGATTACACGCAGGAGCTCAGGAATCACCTCAGTCAATATTTTTATTTTAGCGTAGGCTCGGTTCAATCCCGGGGAATAATATGGGCCGCTTGTAAGGCTACTCTTAGAGGACACGCCAAACACATCCTTCGGTCCCGTGAGCGAGACCAGAACTCCCAGATCTCTGAAATGGAAACTGAGGCCCTAAGACTGGAACGCCAGCATGTAAACTTGGCATCGGCCTCCACCATGAGGCGACTTACTAGAGTGAGAGAGGATATCAAACATATGATGCTGGAGTCGGCCAAACACATGTGGAGAGCCTCAGCAGCCCGAATATATGGATGGGGGGATAAAAGTGGGAAACTGCTGCACTGGCTAGCCACCCGCCCCATGGCCAACAGAATTATACCCGAGATCCTAGAGGACTCGGGCTCCCTTGTTAAAACATCTGCAGAAATTGCACATAGTTTCGCCTCCTACTATACGCGTCTATATGCCAAACACCCGCGCCCCGCCATTGAGAGAGAGACCCCACTACTAAACGATATTACCCTTCCTAGGGTGTCCCCAGAGGCGAGAAATAGACTGGAGGAGGCCATTAGCCTTGCAGAGATCAGCAGTGCAATAGCAAGCCTGGCAACGGGCAAAACCCCAGGCCCAGACGGCTTCCCAGCAGAACTATATTGTAAATGCAGTGACATCCTGGGTCCCCACCTACTTAACATGTACCATGAGGCTGAAAACCAAGGCCGCTTCCCCACTGAGATTGATCAAGCGACAATTGTGGTGATCCCCAAAACCTAGCCCCCATCACGACACTGCTCAGCGTACCGGCCCATCTCGCTCCTAAATGTTGAAATTAAGGTACTCTCCTCGATCCTTGCCTCCAGACTAAAGGAGGTAATGCCCACTCTGGTTCACCCTGACCAATGTGGCTTCATGCCTACCCGTAGTACTAAGCACTGCATCAGGCGGTTACATCTGGCGCTGGCGCACCACAAAACTCTGTCACACAAATACTTGGCACTACTTCTACTTGATTTTGAAAAGGCCTTTGACACGGTGGATTGGTCTTACCTCGAACAGGTCCTGCATAAAAATGGGCTCGGACCTAGATTCCGAGGACTAGTGAAACTCCTATACTCTAACCCGACTTCCCGAGTCCGGGTGAATGGAGTAGTCTCCGACCCGTTCCCCATTGGCTGTGGAACTCGACAGGGATGCCTGTTATCCCCTCTACTTTTTGCGCTAGTAATGGAACCCTTGGCGATACTACTGAGAAGCGACTTACTGATTGAGGGCTGGCACTGGCCCGTCGGTTTGGAGGACCGAGTGGCATTATACGCAGATGATGTTCTCCTGTATATCTCTAACCCACCCAAAAGCGGCCCACGCGTCCTAGAGATCCTGAGACTTTTCGCAGAAGCCTCAGGACTAATCCTGAACCTGGCCAAGTCCCTGTTAATTCCCCTACACCGCTCCCGCGACTGTATAGACTGGCAACGAAACATCCCTGTTCAGAGAAACAGCTTCAAATACCTAGGAATACATATTTCACTTCTTCCTGAGTTAGCGTGGGAACTGAATATCACGCCACTAACAAAGAAAATCAAGTTCGACCTCCTGCGCTGGAAGGTGCTTCCCCTGAATCTACTTGGTAGAATAGCGCTGTTCAAGATGATGATCCTCCCCAGGCTCCTATACCTCCTGCAGAACTTCCCACTTCCCGTCCCCACGAAATGGTTCAGGGAGATGGACTCCTTAGCGCGCCAATTCATATGGGGCGGAACTCGTGCACGATTGCCGCCTAAAACATGTCAGGGGGACATATACGACGGGGGCTTGGGCATGTCCAATATCCAATACTACTATCTAGCGATGCATACACTCGTAATTAATGACTGGGTGGGAGGTGGATGGTCAGACCCCGCATACCAGCTAGAACTACAGACAAGACCCACGGATCTTCGGCGCCCTATATGGGAATCTGATCCCCCGAGATACCCCAGACGTGACCAAAGTGGTACTACAGGGATGGCGGATGGCTCAGAAAGTGACGGGGTGGTTGGGACGTCTTACCCAACAGACCCCGCTATGGCACGGGAGGCAGCTGGTACATGTGGCAGGCCTGGAGGGCTTTCAGAACTGGGACAACATAGGTATCTCCACTCTGGGTGATATCTGGGAAGGGTCACATATGCGGTCCTTTCAGGACCTCCAGAAACAATACGCTTTGAACAAGACACAGTTCCACCGGTATCTTCAGTTGCGTCATGCCCTACTAGTCCACGTACAGGCAGGGGACACCATACCCGAGCATAGTCCCATGGAAGCCAAGGCTCTGATGGGAAACCTGGGCAGAGGAGGGGTTTCCCAGATATATCGCACCCTATCTACCGTCGCGGCGGGCCCCCCGGGAGGACTTCGCCAGAGGTGGGAGGATTGGGTGGGTCCCATGGAGGACATGGACTGGACAGAAGCACTGATGGCCCCGCGCTCTCTTACAATGGCCACTCGCCTCCGATTAATACAAACCTACTTTCTGCATGCCGCATATCTCACGCCCGACAAACTGCACAGAGCGGGCCTCCGCTCCTCAGCGGAATGACCACGTTGTGGGAGCCCCACAGCTGACTTCTTCCACATGGTATGGGCCTGCCCGATAATAGCGGCTTACTGGGGTGCGGTTGTGCAGGAGATTTCTGGGGTCTTACAAGAGGAGGTGGAGAGGTTGCCAGTGCCCCTCCTTCTGGGGGTCATGGGTGACATTGGGCTGCGAAGATCAGACCGGACCTTTTTAGGGGTGGCATGCCTGGTGGCCAAGAGAGATATAATGGCAGAATGGAAGGCCAAGAATGCACCGACACTGACTAAATGGAGACGGGGGTGGATTGGTGTGCGCAGCGTGAGAAACTTATATATGAGGCCAGAGGTTGCTTAAATAAACATAACAAGATATGGGGGAGGTGGGAGGGCATGGCAGGCTTTTAGGTTTCTAGATTGTATATTATATTTATCAGCAAGGTGTGGGGGAGACCTAGGATTCGACCACCGTTGTTTAAATGCCCGTTGGCATCATGTTGATTTGTATTCATTACTGTTTTCATGTAAAATCAATAACATTTCTTTATCAAAAAAAAAAGATTGCCCCTCCTTACTAGGAGGGGGATGCCATAAACAAGTGGTTTTCTGCACTTGAGAGGGCCTGTATGGTACAGTTGGTCCCTCAAGAATTGGGAAAGAAGGCAGACAAATGGGTCAGAACAAGAGTGAGCAGAAAAGCTCATACAGATGGTGACAAGGATGGCAAGAAGAAGGATGGTAAGTCTTCTGACAAGGGTGGGGACAAAGATAAAAAGAACTCTGAGTCTTTATCAGGCCCACAAATATCCTCTGGGGGAGGTGGGTCCAAATCCTCTTCAAACAATCAAAAGAAGTCATGGTGTTATTTATGCAAAAGTAAAGGCCATTGGGCAAGTGATTCCACTTGTCCAAAGAAAAACACCAAGGCTCCCACTACCACAACCCCAACTGCGTCCACTAGTGCCCCTAGTAATAGCAGTGGTGGTGAGAAGAATACTACGAATAGCCAATCAAAGGGTGTAGCTGGGCTCACCATTGGTCATGTAGTTGGGGTTGGTCTTGTTAGGGACCACAGAGGCTGTTTTAGTCTCTGATGGTGGTAATGATTTTGCCACTTTGGTTGCTTGTCCTCTTAATATAGGTAAGTACAAGCAACTACCCCTAATAAATGCAGTTGAGGTTGAGGCCTAGGGGACACAGGAGCCCGTGTCACTATGGTGATTGAAAAACTGGTTGCCCTGAACAACACCTACTTGGTCAGCAGTACCAAGTGACTGATACTCATAACAACACTCTTAGCCACCCATGGCTGTTGTGCATCTCAACTGGGGGGGGTTACTGGTCCAAAGAATGTTGTGGTAGCCACTGATTTACCTGTAGACTGCTTGCTAGGCAATGATTTGGAGACATCAGCTTGGGCTGAAGTGGAGTTGGAGGCTCATGCAGCAATGCTGGGCATTCCAGGGCATATCTTTGATCTCACACGGGCTCATGCCCAGAAGCAAGAAGGACAGGGATACTTGGATCCTGGACAAATGGACCAAGTGCTCCCAAAAGATAGGGGTAGAAAGGGTAAATCCTTGCCCACTATCCCTCCCTCTCCAGAAGATTCCCCTTTTGAGGAAGATGAATCCTCTCCCTGTGCAGAACCTACACCAGATGAGCTGGCAGCAGACACTGCTGAGCTTTTGGATGCAGTGGGGCCTGCTAGGGAAGAGCTGAGGGGCATATTTATACTCTGTTTGCGCCAAATGTGCGTCAAAAAGTTTGACGCGCATTCAGCGCAAACCGTGCACCATATTTAAACTTTGACACCTGAGCCCGCAGATGTCAAAATTCCTCCGAAGCACAGGAGGGGGCGGGCCTTAAAAAAAGGCACACAGCCTGATGTGCGCTGTTTTTTAACGCCTGGGTCAGGGCAGGCGTTAAGGGACCTGTGGGCTCACTTCCATGGCCTCTGACCATGGAAGGAGTCCAGTTGTGCCCTTCCCTGCCCCCAGGGACACCCCCTGCCACCCTCGCCCACCCCTGGAGGACACCCATGGATGGGGGGACCCATTCCAGGTAAGTACAGGTAAGTCTTTTTTTACATTTTTTTAAAGTGGCATAGGGGGGCCTAATTTGGGCCCCCCTACATGCCACTGTGCCCAATGAACATGCCCAGGGAACAGAAGTCCCCTGGGCATGGCCATTGGGCAAGGTGGCATGACTCCTGTCTTTGCCAAGACAGGAGTCATTTCAATGGGGGTTTTGTGTAAAAAAATGGCGCAAGTCAGGTTTGAGGCATGATTTTTACCTCAAATCTGACATGCACCTTTTTTTGACGCACATCCTCCATATGCCGGCGCTGCCTGGTTTGAGGTATTTCTTTTGACTCTGACCAGTCCGCAGCGCATGCTAACGTCATTCCTTAAATAAGGCACCCGCATGGCGCGTAGGAATGCCATTAGCCGGAGGTAACATTTTTGACGTAAACCAGCGCCAGAGCTGGTTTGCGTCAAAAAGTATAAATAAGAGTGTGGCACAGCAGACCTGTCTCACACTAGAGGGTTTAAGACAGCAAGCTGTCAAACAGCAGAATGGGGATTTCAATGATAGTCATTAAGGGGGTCATTCTGACCCTGGCGGCCGGTGGCCGCCAGGGCCACCAACCACGGGAGCACCGCCAACAGCCTGGCGGTGCCCCTTAGGGCATTCTGACCGCGGCGCTTTGGCCGCGGTCAGTGTAGGAAAACCGGCGGTCTCCCGCCGGTTTTCCGCTGCCCCTCAGAATCCTCCAAGGCAGCGCAGCATGCTGCGCCGCCTTGGGGATTCTGACACCCCCTACCGCCATCCTGTTCCTGGCCTTTTGAAGGCCGCCCGCCAGCCCAGGGGAAAACTCAAAATACCCGCCGCGGTCTTCCGACCGCGGTACGGTAATTTGGCGGCTCCCGCCGGGCGCGCGGTGACCGCGCCCGGCGGGAGTCAGAATGACCCCCTAAGTCTATTGGGAAGATAACCTTCTCTTTACTGAGTCAAGGGACCCTAAGCCTTGAGCTGCCAGGAGATTGGTCATCCCTTTGCAATATAGGGAGTTTCTTCTGACTTTGGCTCATGATATTCCTTTGGCTGGGCATTTGGGCCAAAGTAAGACTTGGAACAGACTTGTCCCATTGTTTCACTGGCCTCACATGTGAGAGGACACCAAGGAGTTTTGTCGCTCCTGTGTGACCTGCCAGGCAAGTGGCAAGACTGGTGGCACACCTAAGACCCCCTTAATTCCACTTCCAGTGGTGCGGGTGCCCTTTGAGAGGGTAGGGGTTGACATTGTTGACCCCTTGTGATGCTATTAATTGTGTTTGACCAATGACTTTGTGTTTCATCACTGCGCATATTAGTTGTTCAATGTTCACCAGTCGCACATTATGGGGGTCATTACAACACTAGCGGTAAAAGCTGCTTATCGCCGTGCAGAAGACCGCCAACACACCGCCGCCGCCGCGGAATTCTGCCACAGCTATTATGACCCACATTTCGGAATCCGACAAAATTCAGACACCCACACAAGTCCGCCACACCAAAGGTCAGTGATAAACTGGCAAAAACAAAACCTCCAGCGTCACGCCAACATAAATACGCCCACACTATCACAACACACGAATCCACGCGGCTGTCTTTCAACCGCAGTATCCCATTGGCGGTACACACCGCCGCACTCAAAATACACACACTTCTACAAAACGTCGCCACATTGGACAATTCGAAATACACACACCTGATACACATACACACACCACTCCCACACACCCAATACAATATAAAACACACACCCACATCACCCACAAACCCTAACGACAGCAATTGCGACTGAAGGCCACAGAGAGACACCACCATCTACAAACCAGCATCCACAGGCACTCAACACCATCACTCACACAACATCCATGCACCTCACACAACACACCACTAAATATCACCCCACACATCACAACACACACCACCCCACACATCACCCACACCACCCCATGGCACGGCAAAGACACCCCAGGTTCTCTGAGGGGGAGCTCAGGGTCATGGCGGAGGAAATCATCCGGGTAGAGCCACAGCTATTTGGATCACAGGTGCAGCACACCTCCATAGCTAGGAAGATAGAGCTATAGCAAAGAATCGTGGACAGGGTCAACGTAGTTTGACAGCACCCAAGAAATAGGGATGACATCAGGAAGAGGTGGACCGACCTACGGAGGAAGGTGCGTTCTGTGGTCTCAAGACACCACATCGCAGTACAGAGGACTGGCGACGGACCCCCACCTCCTCCCCAACAACTAACAACATGGGAGGAGCAGGTCTTGGCTATTCTGCATCCTGAGGGCCACGCAGGAGTAGCTGGAGGAATGGACTCTGGTAAGTCAAATCTTTACTATTACATCCCCCACCCTACCTGCATCCCATCACATAGCCCCACCCTCGCCCTCAGCCCATCACTCCTACTCCTCACACATGTCCCAATATCACAAACCACCCATCCCAAAATCAAGCCCTGCATGTAACACCAAAGCATGGACACCCATCCCCAAAGCATGGCCACTGCACATACCCATACACTCCCCTAAACCACCATCACACAAGGTCCCACAAAGGAATGCAAGCACTGGGGTACACGGTCACCCGCCTATTGCACACCATGCCACACACAGATGTAATAAACATCCTTTTATACCCCTGCAGGACGCCTACCCAATGTCACCGGACAGGAGGGTCCACACATGTCCACACCACCAACAGAAGAGGCCCACAGTGATGACAGCACCTAAGTCCAACTTGATCTAGATGACCAGCCCGGCCCATCGGGGACCTCGGGACAGTCGGTTCTCCTGACACAGTCACAGGCCACTACAGACCTTCCCCCCACTGGAAACACCAGCACAGCACCCACCCAGCAGTCCCATACCTCTGCCCCCAGGACACGTCAAGCAGCAGTGTGTCCACCACTACAGGGAACCCAGGCTAACCCACCACACCACCAACACCAGGGACCTGGGGCAGTGGTAGTGGGCACACAGTTCAGGGGACAGAGGCACAGGAACACATGGGAACTGGGAGGGCTTCTGTGCGACAGGGGGAGGAGAGGCCCAGGGAACCCACTCACCACAAGGCCCTCTCCAACATCATGGGAGCCTACCACCATTCCCAGGAGACGATGGCAACTGTACTGGCCAAGTTTCAGGAGACCCAGCGCATGCAGGAGGAACAGTATTTGGGCTTCAGGGAGGAACTCAAATCCATAAATTCCACCCTGGGCACCATTGTAGGGGTGCTGAAGTAACTCCTCAACACCAGGAGGGACGCTGTGGCACTACAAGGGGCACCTGAAACTAACCTGGACGATGAACTGCCCACCACCTCCGCCGGTGCTAGTGGACAGGAGGCACCGCCACAGGACCACCACACCAGCACCCCACCCCCTGCAGAGGGAGAACCAGCCCACAAGTGGTCCCTGAGATCTAGGACAAAGATAGAGAACGATGCCAAGACCCCCGCCAAGAAATGAGACCACCCTGATTGTCATCCTTCTGTCCACCTTGTCACCCTGTCCATACATAAACTGCCCCAGCTCCACTTCCTATGCCCCTTTGGACAATGCACTTGTGAGACTAATAGACGGGACTCTGCCATGGACATTCCGCCACCATCACCCCTCACCATTTTACAACCCCCTCCAATATTGAGCACTTAAATAAACACCCTTACAGCACAAAACAATCTGCAATCTGTCTGTGATTCGAAATATTGTATTAGCAATTACAGTGCCAAAATGCTCTTTCAAATGTAATGCCAACATAACTATGTCACACAGTTCTAGTCCATGAGGAAACAAAGCAGATGTCACACAGTGGGACCCACATCTGTGAAATCGTAAGGGAAAGTGTCAACTCAGTGACCTTACACTGGGTGAAAATGACAGACAGTAGAGAGGTAGTAGATTTAAATTAGATGTAGCAGGTAGGTTGGTCTTCTTACCTGTGTCTCACTGGAAGTATTGCAGGATCACCGTGTTCCTGTTGTCCATATCCTCTTCTTCTGCTTCCTCGTCTTCACTGTCCACAGGCTCCACAGCTGCCACAACACCTCCATCTGGACCATCCTCCTGCAGAAAAGGCACCTGTCGTCGCAAAGCCAAGTTGTGAAGTATCCAGCAGGCCACGATGATCTGGCACACCTTCTTTGGTGAGTAGTAGAGAGAACCACCTGTCATATGGAGGCACTGGAACCTGGCCTTCAGGAGGCCGAAGGTCCGTTCAATCACCCTCCTAGTTCGCCCATGTGCCTCATTGTAGCGTTCCTCTGCCCTTGTCCTGAGATTTCTCACTGGGGTCAGTAGCCATGAGAGGTTGGGGTAAACAGAGCCACCTGCAAATGTCGAGGGACAACTGTTAGACATACACTAACCCGTAGGGAGAGCCCCAGACCCAGACAACTATTCACACTGTATAGGGTCCTTGTCCTCACCTATTAGCAACACACGGTGCCTCTGGAGTTGCCCCATCACATAAGGGATGCTGCTATTCCTCAGAATGTAAGCGTCATGCACAAAGCCAGGAAATTTGGCATTCACATGGGAGATGTACTGGTCTGCCAAACACACCATCTGCACATTCATCGAATGGTAACTCTTCCAGTTTCTGTACACCTGTTCACTCCTGCGGGGGGTACCAAGGCCACATGTGTCCCATCAATTGCACCTATGATGTTGGGGATATGTCCCAGGGCATAAAAGTCACCTTTCACTGTAGGTAATTCCTCCACCTCAGGGAAAACGATATAGCTCTGCATGTATTTCAGCAGGGCAGACAACACTCGGGACAACACGTTTGAGAACATAGGCTGGGACATCCCTGATGCTATGGCCACTGTTGTTTGAAAAGACCCACTTGCTAGGAAATGGAGTACGGAAAGCACCTGCACTAGAGGGGGGATTCCTGTGGAATGACAGATAGCTGACATCAGGTCTGGCTCCAACTGGGCACACAGTTCCTGGATTGTGGCACGATCAAGCTTGTAGGTGATGATCACATGTCTTTCCTCCATTGTCGAGAGGTCCACCAGCGGTCTGTACACCGGAGGATGCCACCATCTCCTCACATGCCCCAGCGGACGGTGCCTATGGAGGAGAACAGACAAGCACAGAGTCAACCAAATCAGAGGTACGGAAACACAGCTTACTCTGAACATATTCATAAATTAAAATTTGTCTGTGTGAGTGGTAAGGTAAGGCCTAGGTATGTGTGACGCAGTCAAAAATAAAGCCATGTGGGCCCCTGAAATGGCGGCTGCCTGACCTGTAAGCCGGGACAAGGGGATATGATGTAACTGTGCTGGTGTTGTACACCGTCGCTGGTGGCGGTCAAAGACCGCCGCACAATCCTGCATTGGTTAACATTGGACCCTATGGGTCCCAGGAGCCAATGATGATGTACGCCCGCGGTGACGGTACGCACCGCCGCGGACGTGACCGCCATTTTCTCTCTGTTCCATCACTCGATACCTGATCTTCGACAGGAGAGGACCTACACTGCAAGTGCTGCTGTGACATAAGTCTGGAAGAGACAATGGCTCGTGTGTCTGGGGAAAGGCCCCCAGCTTTCAGCACAGAGGAGTTGGAGAAACTAGTGGATGGGGTCCTCCCCCAGTACACGCTACTCTACGGTCCTCCAGACAAACAGGTAAGTACACTGTGAGCATGCTGTATGGGCAATGCCTGTGTGGAGTGGTGTGGATGAAAGATGGGGGGGTGAGAATGAGGCATGCATGAAACGACGGTGAGTGCATGTGCGTCATGGCAAGGGTAGGGATGCGGGCCAATGACTGTGACGGTGCAGTTGGTAATTACTGCTCTTTTTCACCTGTACAACTCCTGTAGGTCAACGACCACCAGAAGAAAGACATCTGGCGTGCCATCGCCAAAGAAGCCTTGACCCTGGGGGTCTACCACAGACGGAGCACCCACTGCCTTAAAAGATGGGAGGACATTCGCTGCTGGAGCAAGAAGACGGCGGAGGCCCAGCTGGGGATGGCCTCCCAACGTGGGAGGGGTGCTTGTCTCACCATGACCCCCCTGATGCTCAGAATCCTGGCGGTGGCGTACCCGGAGTTGGATGGGCGCTTGAGGGCATCACAGCAGCCACAAGGGGGTGAGTACACTCTCATTCTGCTGATTCAGCATGCATTGGAGGTGTCTGGGTGGGGGAGGTGGGCTGTGGGTTCCCTTAGGCCAGGGCGAGTTTGGTAGTTAAGTTCCCTTCCTCAGGCAGGCCCTGTGGCACCCCACCCCACCTGTGTACAGTGCCAACTACACCTAGTCAGGCTCCTGTGACATCCATGTGTGCAGAAATCGGCCATAGCCTTGTAAGCCATGTCCCAGGGATTGAATAGTGGCCCCCAAGTGTGCGGCATAGTGCAGGGGGCTTCTGTGTCTGTCGTGTCCGCCAACAGTAGCGGTATTGCATGCACTGAACATGTCTTTCTTCTGTCCCCCCCCCTTTTTGTGGTCTACCTGTTCTTGTGAGCATTAGCACCATCAGGCGGAGGAGCAGTGGCACTGGAGCAGGAGGGAGCTGGATCCCACATGGCCCTCGAGGGTGAGACTACGGACTCCGAATTCACCAGTGGGACGGGGCAAGGGGAGCTCCACGGCGGGGACAGGGGCTGGCACCAGCGAAACGGACTCCTCCTCTGATGGGAGCTCTCTTGCGGTGGTGGCCCCATCTGTGCCCCCCGCATCTACAGGTACAGCCGCCACCCCCTACCAGCAAAGCCCTCCCAGCAGCCCCTCAGCTTTTGCCCCGTGCCCGCTCACCAAGGAGTGTGGGCATTACCTTCGCCCCAGGCACCTCAGGCCCTGCCCCAGTCACCCCTGCTGCCCTCAGTGAGGGGTCCTTTGACCTCCTCAGGTCCCTCACTTTTGGGTGGTCTACCATTTTGAATGCCATCCAGGGTGTAGAGAGGCAGTTGCGACAAACCAATGCATTCCTGGAGGGCATTCACTCTGGTCAGGCGGCCCTTCAACAATAAGCTTTTCAGACTCTGACCTCAGCACTGATGGCAGCCATTGTCCCTGTCTCAAGCCTCCCCCCCTCCAACTTCCTAGTTCGATGAAGGCGGCAACGCCGAAACGCGTCCCTGTAGGTGAATAAACATGATTGAATTCGTTGTGGCTGTGGAGTGCTGCCTTTTTCCTATATCCACGGAAGAGAAGTGTGTAATATAATACGCGATGGCGTGCGTATGAGGAATAGCACCGTTGACGTTCAGGTGCCGAAAGGGAACGCCACAAGTGGAGTGTTTTATATATATATATATATATATCAAAACAAGGCCCTTTCAGGGTTAGAGTGATGCATACATTATGCAAAAAACAAAGGAGAACTGTGGGAAGTTCCTAAATTTAGGTGGAGAGCAGCTCTAGTAAAGAGCACCCTGCAACACTAGCGACACTCTAGATTTGCTCACCTCAAATGTCTGCTTATCTAGCATAGGATTGACACAGTGTCTTTCTCGCCGAGCTGTAAAATGACAAAGCTAAACCCCTCTGAAGAGCTGTAATGAGAGCGAAACACGTGTCAGGGGTTGCTTTACTCATTCCAGGTTGGCTTGGACGGTATTTGACCAGTCCAAAGCTGTAATACTGTGCCTGGAGTGGTAAATGGCTTTTGTCATTTTACAGCTCGGCGAGGATGAAACTGTGTCAATCCTATGCTTAAAGATTTTGCTGTACAAATGGCAAAAGACTTTGGGGGTCATTCTGACTCCCGCCGGCGGCGGTAACCGCACGCCCGGCGGGAGCCACCGAATGACTGCACCGCGGTCAAATGACCGCAGCGGTCATTCTGAGTTTCCCACTGGGCTGGCGGGCGACCGCCAGAAGGCCGCCCGCCCGCCCAGCGGGAAACCCCCTTCCACAAGGAATGCCGGCTCCGAATGGAGCCGGCGGAGTGGAAGGGGTGCGACGGGTGCAGTTGCACCCGTCGCGATTTTCAGTGTCTGCCACGCAGACATTGAAAATCTATGTGGGGCCCTGTTAGGGGGCCCCTGCAGTGCCCATGCCAATGGCATGGGCACTGCAGGGGCCCCCAGGGGCCCCACGACACCCGTTCCCACCAGCCAGGTTCTGGCGGTGAAAACCGCCAGAACCAGGCAGGCGGGAAAGGGGTCGGAATCCCCCATGGGGCAGCGGGAAACCGGCGGGACACCACCGGTTTCCCGTTTCTGACCGCGGCTGTACCGCCGCGGTCAGAATGCCGATGGAAGCACCGCCAGCCTGTTGCCGGTGCTTCCACGGTCGTTGGCCCTGGAGGTCCATGACCGCCAGGGTCAGAATGACCCCCTTTGTCACTATCTAGTTCAGCATGGATAGCACTGTGCTGATCCTATGCTTAAAAACTTTGCTAGATAAGCAGACATTTGAGGTGAGCAAATCTAGAGTGCCGCTGGTGTTGCAGGGTGCTCCTTACTAGAGCTTCTCTCCACCTAAATTTGTGAACTTCCCAGAGTTCTCCTTTGTTTTTCTGCATACATATATATATATATATATATATATATATATATATATTATCTTAAAAAGCCAAAGTTTACAGGGACGTTATAGTTATGTTCTCAATTTACTCACACAAAAACATATAAATGTATCTGTTACAGTTATTTTAAGTAACTGTAACTTGTACCACAGGACCTAGCCTGCATGTATGAATGTCTGAGTGGGTCTGTAAATGGGTGCATGAGTGTTTAAGTGGGTCTGTGAGTGAGTGACTGACTCTCTGAGTGAGTCTGTGAGTGGGTGTGTGGGTCTCCTAGTAGGTCTGTGACTGGGTGCATGAGTGTATAAGTGGGTCTGTGAGTGTGTGTGTGTGTGTGCGTAGGTCTGTGAGTGGGTACATGAGTCTCTGAGTGCATCTGTGAGTCAATGCATGAGTTTCTGAGTGGGTCTGTGAGTGTGTTCATGAGTGTCTAAGTGGGTCTGTTAGTGGATGTGTGAGAGTCTGACTGGGTCTATGAGTGGGTGCATGAGTCTTTGAATGGGTCTGTGAGTGGGTGGTTAAGTGTCTGATTGAGTGTCTGAGTACACTTGCGAGTGGGTGTGTGCGTATTTGTGTTGGAGTGTCAGTAGCTGTGTGAGTGACTCAACCACAAAGAAACCTCACCTGCCCTTTTATACAACAACATTCCACTGGTGTGCATAAAATATCTACTCAAAGGGAGTTCTCTGAGCCTCCTTGGGTAAATGTCCTGTATGTATTCTACATTACAGCTGTGTAATGAAGCATAAAGAAATGTCACCAGTAACCTTGTGTGCATTTTAACAACATGATAGTTCCTGTTGTGTCTTCCTCTAGAAGTCTGTAATAAGATGAGCCCTCCTATAGAGAGGCCAACAAGACTACAAAAATGCATCGTATCCATATGATGTAAGTGTTTCTTCATTTTTTGAAGATGTCCTCATATTCCTTGGCATCAATAACGTGCCACCAAAATTGGCAGGAAATGCACTGGGGCAATTTGGTGAGCTGTCCATCATCCTGGCAAAAGGACAGGAAGACATATGCATATTACTAAGGTGGACAGTGGGGTACCAAGCGGGTGCAGCTTCTAGGTGATTTGATTACTTGAAGCAATTTAAAAATAGAACCATGGACTCTAGGGGACCCCATCCCCTGGGGCGTGGCCATAAATAAATGAGGAGGGGGGCCACACAGTGCCCCTCCCTGGGCTGATTTCAGCCCTGGGAATTCCATCCCCTGTGGTCTGGTCATGTCTCCTGGGTGCCCTCCAGGGTACTCATTGTGCAATGAGACCGTGGGGAAGCCTCAAGGCCCCCAAACTCCCAGCCGGCTCCCCACCTCCTGCGGGGCTCGGCATTGCTCTTGCACACAGTGTGCTGCTAAACACGCAGCTTCCTGTGTGCAAGAACAATTGTTTCACCTATTTCCCTGCCTGCATCTCTTGTTTGCTTTGATTTTGTGGCAGTTGTCAAAGCTCCATCCAAGATAGAGCAAACCGCTATGTACTGGGGGTGAGCACCCCAGGACATAGCAGGAGCTTGCCCTGGTCGCTGGTACCCAAGGTTATTTTTTGCTCCATGAGGAAGGCCACACAGCCCCCCTCCATTGTTTATATCTAGCCCACGGGAGGTGGTTGTCCCAAACCCTGGGGTTCAGCGACAGACCTGCTATCTTATTTTATTTCAGACCTGAGGGAGGTGACAGTTCGGCAGGGGGGCTGCACGGAATCCCCTTATTTTGAACGACCTCAGGGAGGTGGCTGTCCTTGGGGCTGGGGTGGCATCTGCAGGACCCCCCTACTAATATAAGTGTATCTTGCATCAGAGAAATGGTGATCGACAGGGCACGGGGCTGGTGGCCCCCGCATATTATTGCATCATTGACCCTGGGAGGTGGTGATCCCTGGGGTTAATATAAACCCTACAAGCGGCGCTAAAGTTATTGGCAAAACAAAAAATGTTCTTCCTATGGAAACTAGGTCCTATATATAACTACCTACTGGTTATTGGTAATGGTAAGTAGGCAGTTATAGTTAGAACCACGTTTTTCCATTAAAAATTTTTTATTTTTTATTTTTGAACGATATACTATGTGAGGTCTTAAGTAGTGCAAGTTATATATATATATATATATATATATATATATATATATATATAGTTAGACTTGGCATCCTTGGCTCTAACTTTTTGCTTCCACTTCACAGGTTGTTTCTGTGTGCTGGGCTCTGTTTTTGTTGTTTTTGTTTGCTCTGGAGACTTTACCACTGCTGACCAGTGCTAAAGTGTGAATGTTCCCTGTAAATTTCTATTTGTAAGTTGGCTTATCCCTGATTGGCATACTTGATACAAGTAAATCCCTAGTAAAGTGCACTAGAGGTGTCCAGGGTCTATAAATCAAATGCTGCTATTGGGCCTGCAGCACTGGTTGTGCCACCCACATTAGTAGCCCTGTAAACATGTCTCAGACCTGCCAAAGCAGTGTCTGTGTGTGCAGTTTAAACTGCCAATTCGTCTTGGCAAGTGTACCAACTTGCTAGGCCTAAACCTTCCCTTTTTATACATGTATGGCACCCCTAAGATAGGCCCTAGGCAGCCTCATGGGCAGTGTGCAGTATATGTTAAAGGTGGGACATGTACTGATGTGTTTTACATGTCCTAACAGTTAAATACTACCAAATTCTGTTTTCAGTGTTGCAAGGCCTATCTCTCTCATAGGTTAACATGGGGGCTGCCTTTAAATATTATTAAAGCTCAGATTCCTTTTGGGAGCAGATAGAAACAGAGTTTAGGGTCTCTGAACTCACAATTTAAAAATACATCTTTTAGAGAAGTTGGTTTTTAGATTGAGTGTTTAAAAATGCCACTTTTAGAAAGTAGGCATTTTCTTGCTTAAAGCACTCTGTGACTCTGCCTGTTTGTGGATTCCCTGTTTGGGTCAGTTTGACAGTTGGGCTGGTTGCACCTCTCCTCTAGACAGTGACAGAAAGGGAGCTGGGGTGTAGTCTGTATATCCTGATGGGCCATCTGGGCTGGAGGGGAGGAGTGGTCACTTACACCTGAAAGGACTGGGCCCGCCCTCACTCAATGCGGTCTCCAACACCCTGGTATGTGTCTGGGGCCTGGCCTGGGCAAGACAGGATCTTGTAAACAAGAGAGTTTTCTCTTTGAAGTAGGCTTACTTCAAAGGCAGAAAGGGGAATAAAAAGAGGACGCAAAACCCCTGTAAATCAGATTACTTCTGGAACCAAGAGGAACCTCTGCCCGGGAGAAGAGCTAGAGAAGCTGGAGGAGGAATACTGCCCCTTGGCATGTGACTGTGCTTTGCTGGGTTGGCCTGCATTATCTGCTTCTGCCTGACAGAGGACAAAGGCTGACTTTTGTGTGACTTCCCACTGGTGAAGGATCTCCAAGGGTTTGAACTGAGCTTGCCTCCAGTTGTTGATGTCTCAGGGACAACAGCGACTTCTCTCTGTCACCAACTGGGCTTTCTGCTGAGAGTTCTGCCTGCCCAGTGGTGCTCTAACCTGTCTCTGGCCCCTTGAAAGGTGCAGCTGATGGAAAAGGACAGAAATCCACGCAAAAACATTTTGTGTGAACATTTATAATGCACCACCCACCCCGCGACTGATAAACGGTGTGCCACCGGCCTAGCAGCTAAAATCGATGCTCCACCTGCAATGCAGCTGGGAGATCGATCCAACCCAGCTGGAGAACCGACGTGCAACATCCACAGCCGCTGCTGTTAACGACGCAAGCCCCCACGCAGCGCGGTTTCTTGAAACCGTGTGACTGGATTTCAACGCAACATCACATTGGAGTGGAAAATCAATGCAAATCGTGCCCGTCCAGTATTGACGCATCGCTTTCTTGCGGGGGAGGGGAAGAAATGACGCACGCCAGCCCGACCAGTAGAGGAAAAACGCATGGCTGCGCTTGTGAGTGAGAAATCGACGCATCGCTGGCCTTTTCCAACACACACTCGCCCATGCGGCTTTAACTTGACGCTATCTATGTACTTTTGTGCAATAACAGCGTCCTCGCTATTTTCTAAGAATTATGACTCTTATTCCTTTTAAAATTAATATCTTGACTTGCGTATGTTGGATTTTTGCCGTTTTGGTCTTGTTTTGTTTAGATAAATATTACATATTTTTCTAAACCTGTGTTGTGTCAATTTGTAGTGTTTTCATTGGATTACTGTGTGTGTTGGTACAAATACTTTACACATTGCTTCTGAAGTTAAGGTTGCCTGCTCATACCAAGCTACCAAGAGGGTGAGTGAGGGTTAACTGAGGGTGATTCTCCTTTACCCTGACTAGAGTGAGGCTCCTTGCTTGGATGGGGGTAACCTGACCACCAACCAAAGACCTAATTTCGAACATACATATGTGTGAGTATGTATATCTATATACAATACACACACACACACACACACACACACAAATATATATATATTTATAGATTAATTACCTACCTACTGGTGATATATAACTATTGGTTATAGATAAGACCAACTCAATGTTGTGGAAATGATTTTCTGTTAATGTGTTTAGATGTAAATAGTCTATACATGTGTATACCACATGTTGCAGGATTACAGGCCATTAGACATTTTTTGGGAGCCCGCTCTCTTTCCAATCTCCTACACACTGAAATGCTGTTAGAGGTGATCCTTATTTGTCTGACACATATTTTTTCATTTTCAATAAAACCATCTATTGTCAGACCCAGGGCACCATGATGGCACTTGTTCCACTTCCAGCTATGTGGGCCTGTCCCAGGGCTGGTGGGAGGAATTGTTGGTCTGGAACATCTGTCAATTTGATGGTCATTTGATCCCCTGAGTCAGATATAGTCACAACATTTTCTGTATCTGGAGGAATGATACAGATTTTGTATATGCCTTTGTTAGCACTTCTAATGACAACTCCTTGAATCTTAAATTTACCTGTCACAGTACCAGCATAAAGTTTGAGTTTCTGGATGTACAAATTCAAGAAATGGATAACAATTGGAAAGTACAGGAAGACAACTGCAGGTAACAGTTTGCCAGCAGTAGTCACCCCAGGACTTTAATAAACAGCATCCTCTATGGTAAAAGCTAGACAGAATTGTAGCTCAGATTAATCATTTCAGTTGGAAGCCGAGGTTATGGCAGTGTTGAAAAAATCCCTGGTTAGAGTCAGTCAAGTCAATAGAGAAAAACCAAGAAAAGAGACCAGACAGTATTGCTATGGAATCAATTCCCTTTATATCAGCCCATCACAACAAAACAATGGAAGTAAAAAAGATCTTCCATATATATTGACAAATATTGAAGACAGACAAAGCATTTAAAAAAACTTTAGATGAACATCCTAGATTCATGTTTAGGAGATGCCTGTCTCTTAATGATTCCCTTAGTCCTTTTTCTTGTACCCCAACCGATAATGAGTAAACTTATTGAGGGTTTCTTTGTTAGTGGGAGGTGCAAGGCATGTAAAAACAGTGAGAATCAGAAAACCGTCAAATTTTCCTCAGTACATAAAGCACATTTTATATAAACAACATGCAAATCAGATTATTGTGTATATGCATTAGGTTGTCATTGTGGGAAATGCTACATTGGGAGCACAATCCATGTGGCCAAAAAAAGAGTCATGGAACACATGAGAACCATTATCCATGAGGATAAATCCTATCCTATAGCCAGATACTTTAGGCACACCATGACAAGAAAATGAATCTCTTGAGGTTTGTTGTGCTAGACAGGATTCCAGTACATGAGCGAGGAGGGAATAGAACTTTTGAGTTTTCAAAACTCAACTCTAAGATGATCATTGGGTTCAACACATTACACTTGACGATAATTGGACCGTTCATTTGGGTTGCAGTATATCTGAGGAAGAATATAAATATTTGATCTTGATGTACAGTAGATAGATTACAGTAGAGTATCTTTGTCTGCCTTTGGAACATTTTGTAATTCAGGTTTCACATTTGTCAAGTGCTGTTTGTTTTTAATCTGTTGTGTGATTGCATAATTTTAGATGATTACGATGGACAGGGGAGGACCTGCACGGATCCAGAAATCCTAATGTCGGATGGTTAGAATAGGCTTGTATGGGTCTGAATGGGTCATAAGACTCAGCAAAAGAGCTATTCAATCCTTTTTTTCATTTTTACATTGTGGTATGATTTGCTCACTTGGACTTTATTGAAGGGGAGATAGAATGTCCTGTTGATGTATAATATTTTTGCATGTGGTTTAATTCAGGCATTGTTGAGGCAAATGTTACTTCCACTGTATTTGAAATGTTTATCAGGAGATTTTGATCGGTCTAATAGTCAAAAAAGGTGTACTAGATTTACGCAGATGTAGAGAACAATAGTGAAAAACACAATATATTAACCTGTAATGCAATATCAGTGATGTGATATTAATGGCATGTTTGATACTATCACTATAAATAAATTATATTTCAAAGTGCACAATATGTTAGTAGCCTGAGAAAGGGTTATGCTTAATAGCGGACAGAAGTTTTGAATAATGACTTGCAACAATATAATATGGTTGAATTCAAATTGGTCAAGTCATTTCCCACTTTAAAATGGCTGACACATTAGCAGTGAAAATAAAGTTATGCTAAACCATGGTCCATCGTTTATGGTTCTAGCAAAGACCACAAGGGGGGATAGAATGAGTGCACTGGTGATTGATGTAGACTTGTGACCAAGGTGACCCGGTCTCCGAAATGCGTTGGGTGCCTGGTTGCTGTTGATGAAACTAAGATTCACTTTCTCAACATGCTGTGGCTGCTAATATGTTTTCTTGCATGCAGCCAATAAGTGAGGTACTGCAATTCTGAGGAAACTGACTTTGTAAATATATGTATATATGTGTGTGTGTGTGTCCATACCTACCCCACTAATAATGCATCCTCCAACTTGTTATATATATTTGTAATATATACATACATGTAGATATATATGGATATCTTTCTATCTATCTACAGTCGTGGCTGGTGAGGTTTGTGAGTGTTGGGGCTGGGCTTGGCGGCAGGGGGATGGGCGTGCACACTTTTTCGGGAGGTTAGTTGCAATTTTCCATTTCTTCTGCAAATCCTATTTAACAAAATTGGGATACATTTTTTAAAATTAAAAGAACAAAAATAGCTTTCATTGGCCTGACTTGGTAGGCAAGCTTGACTTCCTTCTTGTGTACAGCATCAAGAAGTTTTGGGGTTCATATCTCACTCACAATATGTTCGTAAAATGAGTTCTCCTCTCCGTGTGAATACGTCAGGCTGATTTATAGAGAATAATATGATAGGTAGGGTCTAATAATCACAATTATGCTGTTGCATAAACAGGTTGGAGCTGTCTATTGAGCCAGTGTATGCCAGAGATAAAATGGTATTCAGGATGGCCCAACAGAGTCAATGCCTTCTTAATCCATACGATAATATATTGTTTAGTGTTCCCATACTGAAACTTGAGATCATACACAAAGGAAACTCACATACACTAAAAATACAGAAAAATGCAGAGCTAAAATATATACATGCAACACACAAAATGCTTTCCTTACCTTTTGAGCATGTCTGTTTCTTTTCTAAAGCATCTGTTCAAAGCCAAGCACACAGGAGGTCAAACAAATGTTCATATGATATAATTGGCCAATCAGAAATATTTATTTGAATTAAATAAAATAATTTGATCCTATGGAAAGTCAACTACATTTTGATCAGGGTAGTTGAAACACAAAAAGTAAATATACAGCTCCCAAAAGTCTTTGTGTAGGGATGGTTTAATTGTTCAAAAAGTTAATTTGCATACTTTAACATTACACTTCCTTTGTACATCTCTGATAAGGACTTTAGTTACCCAGTACTTTAGAGAACTTATATAATGAAATTAAATATGTATTGGTTCAAAGAAGAAATAAACCTGTCTCCAAGATGTATGGGTTTACCCAATTATATGTAAAAAATGTCATCTGACACCCATGACCCCATCACAAAAACGTACTAGTAGTCATAGATAAGTCAACATGTGCCAACATACAAACATTGTTATATCATCATTTATCAGTCATAAATGAGCCAACATTCAGACAACTTTAATGAAAATGCAAGTGCACCTTTATAGCATTTACATCACTGCGGATTGCAATTAGACTCCGATTCTGCTTAACAAACACACTTGATCAACATGAAGTGGTGTCACCTTTATATAATTGTTTGAACTATGAACCTTTTTAATTTAGCACTGAGCAATCAAGTTTGACGTAGCACGTCATGTGTAGATCTAAAGCTATTCACTGGTGTCAAATAATCTACTTTGCTCTTCAGTGGAAAAGGATATTAAGCCATATTGATTCAGTAAGGAAGTCCATCACTATAAAGCAAGAAATATTATCAACAAATTCACTCATTATCAGTCCATATGGTACTCATAGCCCTAGATATGGTAAAACAAAAAAAAAAACTATGTCCAGGATTCTACAGGCTTCTAACGGCACAGCAAACATTACAGTTTATGATTTTGCAATTCAGAAAAGAGCAAACAACTAATGCTTCATCAGCCGGATAGCCATCAGAAAATCCCTTCTCCTAAAAAAAAACAGTATGCACCATCTTTACGTTTGTCATGGAAGGTACATTGTCAGTCTGTCTGGCTGTGGTTTGTAAGTTTGTCCAGAGTTTAGGTTATTTACATAACTGGGCTATATTTGCTGTTGAACTTTTTAAAAAAAGAACGAGTGAGAGGTATATTATCTAATACCCTGAACAACACCAAGCTTAAGTGACTTTGTAAGGATAAGCAAGTCTGAATTCCTCTCAGGCAATGCAAAATACTGAAACATACATTGAATACATGGTGCACTTTCTTGCATACACAGTACCTACAGTATTTCTTAATGTTACTTGCAATACAAACTAAACCAAAACTGTATTCTCTAGGATCAATATTTTACAACACTACATGCATTGCATAGTTGCTACTTATACAGAAAGTTTGCACGACGTTCTTTAATGTGAGCAAACCTTTCAATAGTTCTTTTGTTGAATTCTGGAATCTGATTTATTAGTTCCTTCTCAATTGGTAGTATGGCTTATGCATTTAGTCGAGCTTGAGTCATTGTGTTTCTTAAAAATGTTTTTATTCTCTTCAGTGTAGAAAAACATCTTTCAGCTTCGGATGTTGTCATGGGTGTATTAATGACAATTCTCAATAACTTTAGAGTCTCAGAAAAAGATTTCTGTAGGTTAGTTTGACATACAAATATATATAAAGACATGGCATCGCCTGTAGCCTGATGAAAATCCTGTCTTCCATACAGGATTGATAGCTCAGTGTGTATCTTGACTTTGTTAGCTTTGGATATGCTTTCACTGTTTCATTGAGAGTTGTAATAGGTAAATATTTGGCATGTTTTTGAAACAGCTCACTATGCAGTAGTGTTGCACTAAAAAGATACCTTATAAATGCAAAACTCTCCCTTGCATGTACCACAATAATATCACATATTTATTTTCCCTTCTGTATCAAGTTACTTATCTGCAGTTTGCAGTCTGTAAATTGAGAATCATGTGGCAATTCAGAGTCCAAATTGTCAATGGATTCCTGTACCTTGGTTTTAAGTAGCCCTTGTACAAATAAAGTATCAATGTCTCGCTTTTGCAATTGATTGTAAAAAATATTGACATAAGGTATTATGCTGTGGAACATGAAAAGAAAAAAAAGAAACTCCTTGTCTTTCAGAGTTCTGGTAAATCCCTTTGTTTCACATACCGAAGTGGAATCAAATGTAATGGTTTGTATAATAGATTTCATGCATTCTACAAAGTCATCTCTGTGTTCGTGAATTATATTGATAGCTCGAATGTTGAAGTTCTAGCAAGTTGCAGACCCTTTCGGTATTCCTCTAGCCACTATCTGTTCAAGAACATCAGTTCATTTTATTTCGAGAATGGGAAAAAAATGCAGTAATGCCATCCAGCTCTTTAAAGAAAATTCTGACTCTGGATATTTTCGATGCAGCCTCTTCCTTTATTATATTTAGTTTAGTGGGTGTAGCAGTGGACATGGTGTGCATTAGGGTTTATATCTCTGACTTTTTTTTAACCCCACCAGAGGCACCACGCATGACACTAGCACTATCATAGCTCTGAGCAATTAACTTCTCTTTACCACTCCGCTCTGGTAATATAAGTTTAGGTTTATTAAGAATAGCTGCTGAAATTGTATCTGCAGATGAATCTTTCAGAAACAAGAAGAAATAAACTATTTCTACCACCTAGGAATGGCCATGAATGTAGCAAAAAACAAGTACTGACTGTGTCTTGGTAGAGACATCAGTTGTATCATCAGCCTGGATAGCCAGGTAATCAGGGCTTCTCAATTGCTGTACAATGGTTTCTCTTGTTACCTCCAGCATACAGTCAAGCAACTCATCCTGGATTGTCTTAGAAATGCCTTTAAACACAGTTGCACTTTTCAAGTGTGCTTCCATTGCACTGTTGATACTGGCTACAAAATCAACCAGCCCTCTGAAGACACCTGGATTTAGTGACTCTTCCGTTTCATCATGGCCTCGCAACGCTAATTCAAAGGCTCCATAAAAGTTCACACAATCAATCAATTTTGATAATATATAACGGCTCTTATCAACTTCCTCATTTTGTTTGATTACTCCCTTGCGGTAGGCTTAATTTAACTGAAGTGCTATATTTGATTTACCAAACAAAGATAACTGTAATACATTGGTCAAGTGGGATTCACTGGAGTCATGTCTCTTTATTTTTTTCTGCCAGATGCTTTAGATCAGTAACTCCTGTTCTAGTCCAGCTAACTTCACCCCCAAAGAGCAGAAAGGGGAAACAGAACAAGGCATTCTTAGAAGAACTGGAATTAAGCCACTCCATTTTATCGAACCATGTTTTTGTAAACCTGCGTGTGTGACCTTTTCCCCGGTCTTTTGCAGACTGCTGAATGTTTATGTCAGGTTTCTCTGGTCCTAGTGCTTTAACACAAAGTTTGTCTTTTGGTGTCATTCCCAGAAATGGTTTTGTGAGTAAACTGTCAACTGTGTTCATTTTTTCAAACAATTAAATGAACAAGACAAAGAAAGGCTAAACTAGATTTATTGATTCGTCCTCAACTTGCAACTGCACTTCAAGTTACTTTTTAGCAATAGATGATGAACTTTCTGCTGATTTATTAAATCATGCCTCCTAATAAACTATCTGCTGAGTTCCTCAGGAATCTGAAGACAACCTTCTGCTGAGTTCCTCTCTTGTTCCTATTGAGAAGCTATCTGCTGATTTCCTCCCTGGTACTTGTCAAACTATCTGCTGATTTCATCTGGAGCCTCTAAAAAAGAATTCTGCTGGTTTCCTCTCTGCTGCCTGAGGTTTAACTATCTGCTGACCTCAACCCTGGTGCCTGCAAACAATTGAAATATGATTTAAGCTTTGAGACTATGGACCATTGTATACACATCCGAAACCACTGAACAGCTAGAATATGTTAAAAGATTTTCATTCTGCATTTTTCAGCAACATCAAGGAACTGTGGGTAATAATGATGCAAAGCAATGCGGTGCTGGATTTGAGGTACTGTGTTCAGCAGGTGGATTCCTGTAGCTGGCCCATGTTCCGTGCGGTCGGCCTGAGCTTGTGACTTTGACCCAAGAGCTTTTATTGATGTCATCAAGCACCCTCTCTCACCTGCATCCAGTCAGAAGGTGGACAAAGGCTGAGGACTGACTGAGGTCAGTGATGCACTCCATGCATCCACGTTCTGCAGGCTGTCAGTGCCTAATTTGCAGGGGCAGTTCTGAAACATACCATCTGTTTAATCCTCAAAAGCAGAAAAAGATAACCATTTGAGGGACGCAGGCAGTCCAGGATATGAGAGTAAACCCTAGAATTGTACCCTAAATCTGGGACAAAGTTAAAACACTATGGTCCACATTTATACTTTGTTAGTGCTGCAGTTGCGCCACTTTTTGACGCAAAAACGGCGCAAACTTTCAAAATACAATTGTATTTTGCAAGTTTGTGACGCTTTTGTGTAAAAAAAGCATGCAAATACGGCGCTTAAAAAGTATAATTATGGGCCTTTATGTTTTGGATTTACATACGCTCTCGCTACACCACTTGAAACGGGGGTCCACAGTTACAGATATACATCTTACCGAACCTTAATGGCACCCTAATGCACCATTTGCAGCATCCTAAAATGGGTTGCTGCCCTGTGTTTGCAGCCCAATGCTGACCTGTAGATACACACAAAGTGCATCTGATTGCTGTGTGGTACCTGTTTCCTTCAACCCCACCCCACAGGTTACCCCAGGACATTTGCGCTGAATGATCAGGACTGAGTCGAATGGGCATTACACTAAAAGGATCTGTTCTCTTCCACTGAAAGGGACACAACGTGCAGGGTGGGCGTCACGCATAGGTTCATGAAGATTACAAACCGGTACCATGGGTAGTGAGAAGGGTGCTAGTGAGCAATGTGAAGGGTATCATGGCAGGTGTTGTGGTGGAAGCGAATGCACTGTGCCTGCCACCACAGCTGGTGCAATGCATAGTGAGTAGTACCCCACAGTCTGACAGGCGTAACGCTCTGCTAGAAGGTGATGTCAAGTGCAGCACAAACCCCATTGTTTTCCAGCCATTGAACAATTTTAACATTTGCATACACGCCACTTCATCTTGTGGCTTGATTCTGGGTTAAAACCCCCCAGCAAAGGAGGCATGACTAGCAAATGGGAATGCAACAGATCTGTTATATGAGCTCAAGAATGAGGTGGATGCTTGTTATGGTGTGCTGCGTTTTGCCTCTACTTTAAAGACAACATTTCTATTAGCTCTCCATGGTCTCTGCGCTGTCCTATCTCCAACTTCATTTGGTTTCAAGTTCAAAATAGGTTCAGCAACAAAACACAGATGAACTCTGGTCCTAGCGCACAATATCGAGACGCTTCCAAAATAGGCCACATGACAAGCACTCTTCCAGCCGCAGCACTCCCATACCTACTCCCACTGAGTAACTTGCTACATATTCGCAACTGTGCCTCGGCACCAGAGGTGTGCAAAATTCACATAATGTGCTTTTACGTAATTACATGAAATTCAACAAAAGCTGCATTTAATGCCTGCTATATTTTAGTACAAAATCTGTGTCTTTTAGGACATATTTTGCAGTAAAACCAATTGCACAAAACACATGTGCTGCTCTGGCTGTTAGCACTGTTCCATACTCTTGAGAACCTTATGAACAGAATGAGTCCCAAGAATGCTTCTGACACTCACTACACATATTAAACACATGTGGTTTCCCGAACTTTAACAAAAGCATTACATGAGTCCTCTAGAACTGAACAGAAATATGGTTCTGTAGGTGCACACATCATTCTAGCTGAAACCAACAGAAATGGAAAAGGGTACTCTGGAAAAAGGCCTCTTGAACTGGACAGTACAATTCCCCAGAAAAGAGCTTGAGAATGCAAGCTCCATTGATTCTACACTGCAGGAAAAGCTTCCAGAATTGTGCACAGTATTCATTCTGCTGGCTGCACACCTGAGTGCAATAGGTCACATTGCAGAGAAAATAAATGTAAATGGATGCGACATGATCCAGACTGAGAGAGGCACATATCATCGATTTTGCCTCAGGATTGATCTGCCTCTCAAGTGCAATGACGTGCCCTTCAGCACAGACTCCTCATTGAGGGGCAACAGATTCAGGGAAGGTGCCCTGTAGCAGCTTATAAAGCACAATTAAGTGCAGTGATGCTAAAAATGAAAATGGTGATGCTGTGGTCTTAAATGAGTCTAAACAAGCAAGGGACGACCACTAGAGCCTTTAATGCAGCCGCTGTGCAGTGAGTAGATCATTCTTGAAAATTAAGCTCTTAATGCATCGGCCACTGTAATATGAACATTTTAGCCCTATATGTCTGAAGTAAACTAATATTCCGAAAAAAACTGATAAGGACACCATGGTTTCACTTCCAAACCGTACATTTTTTCACTTTAAGCTATGTTTTTTTTCTTCCTATGTATGTATGTAATGTGAGCTTTGTGTAAGCCTTTTTTAATTTAATGGTATGTTTATACATATCTGAAAAGCAGCGATGAAGAAATGCAGCAAAAATAATATATTATGTTGGAATGATAAGAGGTTCTTTTTTTTTTACTTCACAACAAAATCCAAGTAACAATAAATAATACTTTGCCTAGATTTTTATTGAACAGCATGTGGGGTAATGATAAGACCAAGCGGAAAGTGAACCTCAAACTAAGAAATGAAACATCCACAAGTAGATATAGCTACATTAGTCATAACAGACTTTGTGATCAGGGAAAACTCTCTTATTTATGATGAAAGTGTTGTGTGCAGAGGAGAATCCAAAAGAATTTACGAAATGCTGCCAAGGATTCGCCTCCAGGGCATGCTCTTCCTGCAGATATCTGAGGATTGTGGTATTAATAAATCAAATTCACTTTGAAAAGGCAAAGAAAATTATGACATTTTTTCAGAACTTAGATTAGAATTCTATTCGTTTTTTGTCATTTGATCCTTTATAATATTCAAAATTAAAAAGAAATATTTTGCCTGCAGTGCTGTTCTTATCAGTATCCCCAGCAGAACCTGATTTAAAGTTTTGAAACAACATAATTGCATAGGAAAAGGTGAAAGTACTTCCTATTTTGCAGTGCTCTGGTGCCCCATTTGGTTTCACCTGCAATTCTGATAGTGTGTTCTAGTCAATCTGAAAACGAGTGATTAGTGATCTTGTCTCGCAACAAGTAGTTGAAATAAGTACTGGTAAAGACATCAGGACTCGCTTTTTCGATCCATCAGCTTTCCAACTACTTTTGCTGGGAAAAAAGAGAAAAGAAAACAAGTGCAATTCCGTGAATGCACACATACCGATCGCAACGCTATTGGCAGCTATGTCATTCCATATGCACACGCTTGCATGAGGACGGGACCGGCAGCGGTTCATTTTTTAGGTCTTACCTGGTGCTGATCTGCCGAGTGCCGGCCGGTGGCCAGACTCCTTCAGATATGCTGCTTGCGACGGTCCACAACGAGTTACAACTCGCAACACTGCAACAAGGACCTGTCCTGCAGTGCTTTCGGTCTGGGTCTTCCCGCCTGCCACACCCTTTCCCAGCTCATCACGGGCTGAGGTCCCACCCACGCCCTATGGCAAGTTGGGAAATGGTGGGGTGACAATGCTCTCCACTCCCTGATTGATGTGGAGGCAGAGCGCTTCAGGGCTTGAATCAAAAACGCCTGGGGCTAACTTGGCCTCTGCGTCATCAGGGGGTGGAGACTAGGCCATGATGCTAGGTCTTTGCTGAGCTGATGACCTCACAGGCCTCAGGGCTGTGAGTTTGTCAGCCTGGCAAATAGACTCACTTTGGGCCTGGGGATAAGTTAAAGTGATAACGTGAAGTCACGTCACTTGTCCGCACTGACCACAGCAACAACAACAATGCTGGTGTTGGTGAGAGGGGGAGATAGTGCCCCCGGTTTTATAAAGTTAAAAAAGAGGGAATTATTTTTTAATAAAAAAAAAATAAAAAATCACTTTGTTTTTTTCTTGTAATTGTAAAGGGGGAGGAGCCCCGACGTCCATGTACAGAAACCGCCACTGTCTATCTATCTATCTATATATCTATCAATCCATCTCTCCATCTATATTATGCCGAGTGCCGCCCACCACACTGTAGTTATAGTTAAATCCTACTCTCCATTTAAAAGTGTTCCTGTTCAGCTAATAACTTTGGAGCTATTTAACACATCTTCACAAATCTTTTCAAAACAAAAGTTCAACCACCTAAGCTCCATCCTGAAAGTTTCAGAGAGAGGCAAATAGCCTGGAATGAGAACAATGGTGGTTCCCAATCTGTAATTTCCAGCAATATAATTTACATAGGGAATGTTAGACAGCTCCTGAACCAATGTATGTAATTATACCGAATTTCGCATTTGACTCCTGAAAATGGTTAAAGTATACTATATAATGTGGTATGGTATGGGTACCATGACCCCCTGGCCCTAGTACTGGGTTGAAATTAGAATGTTTGGACTTTGTTTACCTATAATGAGCAATTGTTGAAAAGACAATGGACAGTGTGGAAGGCATGTGGATTTCAAATATTCTGATTCTGTATTCAGCACATTTGCCCGCTAATGTGCCACATAATTTGCAGATTTCAGAAATAAATATTGTTTCTAGCTCAAGCTGAAGAACATAATACTGCCTGGGATGTGGAATATTTAGCTTGTTGCATCATAATTAATTTAGATTGTTGGAAAGTGGATTATTGGTAATGGCAGGTAGGTACCTACACTTAGCAATAGTCCATAAACCCCCACTAGATCCAGTCAAGGTCTCAGTAACTTAATCCTTTGCTCAACCCTTGATAGTTTGGCATGAGCAGTTAGGGTTAACTTAGGAGACAGGAGTTAAAACACAAAGGCCGTCATTATGACCTTGGCGGGCGGGTTCAGCCGCCTGCCAAGATCTGACCGCCGGGTGGCCGCCAAATGCAGCCGGCGGTGTTGCGGCTGTGCGACGGGTGCAGTTGCACCCGTAGCGCTTTTCACTGTCTGCTATGCAGACAGTGAAAAGCTGCACGGGGCCCTGTCAGGGGGCCCCTGCACTGCCCATGCCAGTGGCATGGGCAGTGCAGGGGCCTCCAGGGGCCCCGCGACTCCCCGTACCGCCAGCCTTTTCCTGGCGGTTCAAACTGCTAGGAAAAGGTTGGCGGTCGGGGACTCGTAATTCACTGGGCAGCGCTGCAAGCAGCGCAGCCCATGTGGATTATCACCGCCGGGGCAAATGTGGCAGGAAACCGCCGGCCCCAGCAGTGTGATCCCGGCGCAACCGCCTCGGTCATAATGAGCTTGGAAGCACCGCCAGACTGTTGGCGGTGCTTTCATCAAAACAACCCTGGTGGTCTTGGACCGCCAGGGTTGTAATGACTGCCTTAGGCCCTCATTACGACCCTGGTGGTTGGTGATAAAGTGGTGGTAGTACCGTCAAAAGGCTGGCGGTTGCTACTGCCAAATTGCGACCATGGCAAAAAGATCACCGAAAGAAAGCCAATGTACCACACCGACCGCCAGGACGGAAACAACAGGCACCACAGCGGTAGCCGCCTGCAGCCAGGAGGAAGTCAAAGTTCTGCCCACCATATTATGTCAAGACAATGCACCACCTTTTCCGGGGCAGTACCAACGACATCAAAAGCCTGGCTGAAACACTGCACAGAAGTGAAAGGACTCACTATTGGAGACACAGGGAAGAACCACAATGCCATGGAACCAAAACTGCAAGTGTTCCCGATTATATTCTACGTCCTGCTCTACCATGAACACAAATGCCAGCAAAGATGACAATGGTGAGTACAGTCACCTAGCACACAAGGGAGGTAGGGAGGCAAACGAGAGTGACACACACACGCACCATACACACCCCAGACACACACACCATACACACAACCATCTGCCCAAGAAAACAAGTTAACCCCACTAAATCGGCTGAATAATGCAAGGACAACAGGAATTGACTAAACTCATTGTAATAAGATCAACACAGTATAAATATTAAATATGTCAATGCAAAAGATAGGTACAAATGTACAAAAAAGGGACACTGAACCAGACTTCAGTTTGCATGGGCCACATGACCACAGGGCAAAGTCCAAGGCCCCACTCGTTACCTGCATCAATACTGAGAGGACACTGCACGGGCATCAGTTGACAAACAGGCAGGCACCTCAGGGGTGGGGGGGGCACCTCAGTCAGAGGCAGAAACAAGACCACTGGTTTTGGAGGGGGCAACATACCCTGTGCTTGGTCCTGGGGAGTGCAAGGCCACAGTCTCTCAAGTGGGTGACTTGCCCACTGGTTCTGGAAGGGGCAACATGCCCTGTGCTTGGTCCTGGGAAGTGCAAGGCCACAGTCCCTGGAGTGGGTGACTTGCCCACTGGTTCTGGAGGGGGCAGCATGCCATGTGCTTGGTCCTGTGGAGTGCAAGGCCACAGTCTCTCAGGTGGGTGACTTGCCCACTAGTTCTGGAGGGGGCAACATGCCCTGTGCTTGGTCCTGGGGAGTACAAGGCCAAGGTCTCTGGAGTGGGTGACTTGCCCACTGGTTCTGGAGGGGGCAACATGCCCTGTACTTGGCCCTGGGGAGTGCAAGGCCACAGTCTCTTAGGTGGGTGACTTGTCCACTGGTTCTGGAGGGGTCAACATGCCCTCTGCGTGGTCCTGGGGAGTGCAAGGTCACAGTCTCTGCAGTCGGTGACTTGCCCACTGGTTCTGGAGGGAGCAACATGCCCTGTGCTTTGTCCTGGGGAGAGCAAGGCCACAGTCTCTCAAGTGGGTGACTTGCCCACGTTTTCTGGAGGGAGCAACATGCCCTATTCTTGGTCCTGGGGAGTACAAGACCACAGTCTGTCAGGTGGGTTTCTTCCCCACTGGTTCTGGAAGGGACAGGCCACACAGCAGCCCATGAAGGCTGGATCACATTGCGCCCACCGGTGCTGACGGCTGCCCTCTGGTGGTGGTGGTAGTGGGAGGCTCCTGCTCAGCCCCTGCACCCTGCGATGGCTGCACTGTGGTGGTGGTGGAGGTGGTGTGAGGCTCCTCCTCAGCCCCTGCACCCTGCAATGCCTGTACTGTGGTGGTGGTAGTGGGAGGCTCCTGCTCAGCCCCTGCACCCTGCGATGGCTGCACTGTGGTGGTGGTGGAGGTGGTGGGAGGCTCCTGCTCAGCCCCTGTACCCTGCAATGGCTGCACTGTGGTGGTAGTGGAGGTAGTGGAGGGCTCCTGCTCAGCCCCTGCACTCATTGATAGCTGCACAACCATGGATGGTGGGGGGGGCTCTGTGACAGCTGCTGGTGCAGGCTCCTTCCCCTTCTTGCTTACTGGTGCAGGCTTCTTCCCCTTCTTGCTTGCTGGTGCAGGTTCCTTCCCCTTCTTGCTTGCTGGTGCAGGATCCTTCCCCTTTCTGTTGGCTGGTGCAGGCTCCTTCCACTTTCCGCTGGCTGGTGCAGGCTCCTTACCCTTCAGGATTTGTGGCCTGGAATCCTTTCCACCATGAGTAGGTGCAGATGGAAGTGGGCCCGTGGACTGAGTGAGGTGCTTGGCTGGGTTCTTGATACCCTGGCCATACATGCAAGACAGGGGGGAGGGGAAGGGAAGAGGTCAATGGTGGAAAGGAAAAGCTTTTTAGGGACATTGGGGTGGGAAAAGGGAGAAGTAATGGGAGTGGAGGATGAGGGACTGGTTGTTAGAGGTGTTTGTCTGCTGGATTTGGGTGCAGGTGCATGGGCTGTATGCTGTTGTGAGGTGGATGGCTGTTGGGTGTCTGAGTGCTTGCGTTTGTGTACCTTAGGAGAGGAGGACAGACACAGTGGGAGAGGATACAGGGAATGTGTGCATGGCTGTGGTGGAGGTGTCTGCCAGTGAGGTGTGTGTTCTGCTTGGTGTGGTGATGATGCAGGTAGTGGATGATGATGTAGTGCATGCAGGTTTGAGTGTGGACGTAAATGGGTGGGAGGTAGAGGAGGAGGAAGAGGGGGAGACAGTGAAAATAGTGAATGTTGTTGTGTCTGCAAATGGATCGTGTTTGTGTGAGTGCCTGTGGAATGAAGTGTGGTGCTTGTGTTTGCCTGTGACAATCTTAGGTGTTGTCCTGTGTGCATGTTTGTCTGGCTGTGTGCTTGGGATGCATTGGGGTTGAGGAGAATGGGACTGGGAAGTGGTAGTTGGAGTGGGGACGGTAGAAACAGGGACAATGGCTGCCATCAGGGAGGAGGCCAGAGACTTAATCAATCTCTGTTGGGCAGCCAAATCCAGCGTGAATGCCCTCCAGGAATGTATTTGTCAGTTGCATCTGGGCTGCCAGCCCCTGGATGACATTCGCAATGGTTGACTGCCCTACAGAGATGGATCTCAGGGGGTCAATAGCCTCCTCATTCAGGGTAGCAGGGCTCACTGGGGCTGGTCCTGAGGTGCCTGTGGTGAAGGAGATACCCACCCTCCTGGGTGAGCGGGCACGGGAAACTCGCTGAGGGGCTGCTGGGAGGGTGGTGCTGGTACGGGGGTCTCGGCTGTACCTGTAGCTGGGGTGGTCACAGAGGTGTCCATCACCACCAGGGAGCTCCCATCAGAGGAGGTATCAGAGTCTGAATTGTCCCCTCCAGTCTCTGCCGTGGTGCTCCACTCGCTTTCCGTCCCACTGATGCCCTCAGCGTTGGTGGACTCTGCCTCCTGGGTCCTGTGGGATGCAGCTTCCTCCATCGCTGGTACCTCCGCTCCTCCGCCAGATGATGCTAATGCATATAAAGACAGGATGACAAAACAAGAAAGGGGGAAGAGAGACAAAGGATACACTGGGTCAATGAAAGCACCAACACCACCGTTGGTGTACACCACACCATCACACACAGGGAACAGGCCTACGCACTGTGCATTGCACTACCATTGATATTGCTAGCCACCAAGGCATGAGGAGGAGCACACACCACCAACTGTAGCACACCTGGGACCCACGCAGCCCTGCCCAGTAGTGGATGCTAGCAAGCTAGGTAGCTATCATTTTCCAATCAGACCCCTAGCCACCATTGGACCTGCGCTGCTATGTCTGGCCTGGCCTAGGGACACCCAAGGACAAGAATTCACCACCCGGATCCAACCCCATCAGGCGGAACCTGCATTAATAACCACTGTACTCACCCCCTTGTGGCTGCTGTGTTGCCCTCAAGCGCCCATCCAGCTCTGGATAGGCCACCACCAGTACTGGGGCCATCAGGGGTCAGAGTTCGACGGGCGCCCCTTCCTCGTTGGGAGGCCATCCCCAGCTGGGCCTCCGCGGTCCTCCTTGCCCAGCGTCTCAGGTCCTCACACCGTTTGTGACAGTGAGTGCTCTGCCTGTCATAGACCCCCAGAGTCCACACTTCCTTGGTGATGGCACGCCATATACCCTTCTTTTGATGGGCACTGACCTGCAGAGGCAAGACAGACAGGAGGACATCATTAGACAAACAGTCCAGCCTGTCACACACATGACCCACCATAATCCTTTCCATCACCATTGGCACATACACAGGACAGCTCACAACATGTACACCGCTAACAGATAATCCCCCCTTACACAATGCGTTCACACACATCTCCATGCATCCATGTCACATGCATCATGCCCACAGTGTACACACCTTTTGGTCTGGAGGCCCATACAGCAGTCCCTACTGGGGAAGGACCCCATCCACCAGTCGCTCCAACTCCTCTGAAATGAAGGCTGGGGTCCTTTCCCCGGTCACACGGGCCATGGTAGGCTCCAGGCACAGGTCACAGCAGCACCTGCAGTGTAGGTCCTCTCCTGTGGAAGGTCAGGTAACAAATGAGGAATATGATAGAAAATGGAGGTCACATCCGTGGCGGGTGCATACCGTCACTGCCGGCGTAGATTACCTTTGGCCACTGTAACCAATAGGGCCCAATATTAACCAATGAGGACTTGCACGGCGGTTCCCTACTGCCTCCCGCCACGGCGCACAACGTAGGGGAATTACCTCACTTCCACCTGTCCCTCCACACAGGACAGACAGATGCCATTTCAGGGGGGGAAGCCCTATGGAACAATGAGGCATCACAGGTGAAATAGGCACACGCTTGACAAATCACACCGACCCATTACATGTTCACAGAGTGCAAACTACTGTTGTGGCTCAATTGTTCAGTTTGTGACAGGCACCTCACTCTTTTGTTCCATAGATTCCTACCGCTGCAGATGAATAGGAGATGGAGACATACTGCCATGTACAGACTACTGGTGAACTTGGCTACACTGGAGGGCAGGCACATAATACTCACCTATAGACTAGACAGGGCCGCAATCATAGAGCTGTGTACCCAACTGGAGCCTCACCTGATATTTGCTATCCGTCCCCCCACTGGGATCCCCCTCTTGTGCAAGTGCTATCAGTACTCTATTTCCTGGCAACTGGTTCTTTTCAAGTGACTGTGGGCTTGGCAGCAGGAATGTCACAGCCAATGTTCTCAACAGTGCTAACAAGAGTGTTGTCGGCCCTGATAAAACACATGTGCAGCTACATTGCATTCCCCCAGGTTGAGGATTTGGCCTCTGTGAAGGCCGAGTTTTATGCAATGGGATATATCCTCAATATAATCGGGGCGATTGATGGAGCAAATATTGCAGTTGTCCCCCTGCCAGAATGAACAGGTGTCCATGAATCTTAAGAGTTTCCACTCCATGAATGTGCAGATGGTGAGCTTGGCGGACCAGTACATCTCCCACATCAATGGGGTCCTAGGTCGGTGCCTGGTGCCATTGTCCTAAGGAATAGCAGCATTCCAAATGTTTTGGCCCAACTACAGAGGCACAGGGTGTGGCTAATAGGTGAGCCCTGGTTCCCACCCTGCATATGTTGGTGTATGGGTATGGTGTGGGACATATAGGATAGTGTGTGGCTAAATGTTGTCCCTCAATAATTGCAGGTGACTCTGGTTAACCAAACATATCATGGCTTCTGACCCCTGTGAGGAATGCCAGGACAAGGGCAGAAGAACGTTATAATGAGGCACATGGGTGAACCACAAGGATAATTGAGAGAACCTTTGGCCTCCTGAAGTCTAGGTTTTGGTGTCTCCATCTAACAGGTGGATCCCTGTGCTACTCACCCAAGAAGGTCTGCCAGATCATCGTGGCACACTGTATGTTGCACAACCTTGCCTTGTGCCACCATGTGCCTTTTCTACAGGAGGAGGAGACTGGAGATGCCCCTGTGGCAGCAGTGGACCCTGTGGACAGTGAGGATGAGGAGGCAGAGGTTTAAGATCAGGACATCAGAACATCTGTGATCTGTCAGCACTTCTAATGTCACACAGGTAATACATTGTAACTTTACATTTTAATGACTTTAGTTATAATCTGTGTGGCATTGGCATGCTGCTAATTCCCAATTCAATGCCCACCTACTGTTCCCTCTGGCTATACATTTTGCAGATGTTGGTGATTTGACAAATACTCCTGGTGTGATCACTACAGCCACCTACAGGTCATAGATTCTATGTTCATTCTATGTACAGTTCATTTGCAATGGTCCTGTTTCAAACAATATATATTTGATATACATGACATACTCTAAATCGATTTTTGTCAAAGGGTGCTTATTGAAGTGCTAACATATAGGGGGAAGTGCAATGGGATGGGGTGATGATGGAGGAAAGTTCAGAGAATTGTTCCAGTCTGTTTGTACCACAGGTACATTGTCCAAGCGGACATGGGAAGGGGAGCAATAGCAGTTCAAGGTGGACAGGGTGACTGAGTGGGACAGAAGGGGGACAATCAGGAGAGTCTCATTTACTGGTGGGGGTCTTGGCAAGTGTCTCTGGCTTCTGTCTGGATCGCAGGGAATGTTTACGGGGTGGTTCAGCTTCAGCAGGGGGAGGGGTGCTGGTGGCCTGTTGGTCCTGTGACGGTGCCTCCTGCTCACTAGCGGCAGCGGAAGTGGATGGCTGTTCAGATGACTGGCTAGTGGCAGGGTCTCACTGGTGTGAGACTGCCTCCCTCATAATATTGGCCATGTCTGCCAGCACCCCTGCTATGGAGATCAGGGTGTTGTTGATGGCCTGCAAGTCCTCCCTGGTCCCCTGATACTGTCCCTCCTGCAGCCGCCTCTTCTCCTGCATGTTGTACAGGATCTGGCCCATCGTGTCCTGGGAATGTTGGTAGGCTCCCAGGAACCTAGAAAGTGCCTCCTGGAGAGTCGGTTCCCTGGGCCTGTCCTCCCCCTGGCGCACAGCACTCCTCCCAGTTTCCCTGATGGCCTGTGCTTCTGTCCCCTGAACCGTGTGCCCACTGTCACTGACCCCAGGTCCCTGATTATCTTGTGTGCGAGGTGTGGCCTGCGGTCCCTGTACAGCTGGACAGACTACTGATTGATGTGTTCTGGGGACAGGGGTGTGGGTATGCTGGGTGGGTGCTATGGTGTTGTTTCCTGAAGTGGACAGCCTTGTGGTGGTGTGTGACTGGGCTTGAGTAACTGGCTGTCCAGTGGTCCCTGATGGGCCAGGTAGGTCATCCAGATCCTGAAGTCCAGAGTTACTGTCATCACTGTGGGCCTCTTCAGTTGGGGGACTACATAGCGTTGGCACCTCCTCTCCGGTGACATTGGCTGGGGTACCTGTGGGGATTTAAATGATGTCTTATGGTTGATGTGTATGACATATTGTACATCCCTGGCTTCCCCTCTATGGTTGGTTGTGCCCTGCCAGCTTTCACGTTTGTATGTTAGTGTATGGTGGGATTGGTAGTCCTCTATGCTGTGTATGCTTTAGTGATGGGTGTCCATGCAGGGCTGTGAGGGGTGTCAATGCATTGGTACAGCATGCAGAGCTTGGCATTCGTATTAGTGGGATGTGATGGTGGAGTGTGTGGGATGTAGTGGAGTGATGGGAGTTTGGGTGAGGGTATGTGATGGCATGCAGGTAGGGGGGTGATAATAGTAGAGAGTTTACTTACCAGTGTCCAGGCCTCCCCTGACTCTGGCCAGGCCCTCAGGATGCAGTATTGCCAAGACTTGCTCCTTCCAGGCTGTTAGTTGTGGGGGAGGAGGTGGAGGTCCGCCACCAGTTCGCTGTACCGCGATGTTATGCCTGGAGACCGTTGAACACACCTTCCCCCGTAGGTCGTTCCACCTCTTCCTGATGTCCTCCCTATTTCTTGGGTGCTGTCCCACGGCGTTCACCCTGTCCACTATTCTGCGCCATAACTCCATCTTCCTGGCTATTGATGTGTGCTGTACCTGTGAGCCAAATAGCTGTGGCTCTACCCGGACGATTTCCTCCATCATGACCCTGAGCTCCTCGTTGGAGAAGCGGGGGTGTCTTTGGCGTGAAATGGGGTGGTGTGTGTGATGTGTGGGGTGGTGTATGTGGTGATGAGTGTGGTGAGTGTAGTGGTGTGTGGTGTTTTGTGCGTGGATGTTGTGTGGGTGATGGTGTTGTGTGCCTCCGTGTGATGGGGTTGTCTATTCTGTGCTCTCTCTCTGGCCTTCGTTCATGATTTTTTGGTCGTAGGGGTTTGTGGATGATGTGAGTGTGTGTTTTATATTGTGTTGGGTGTGTGGGAGTGGTGTGTTTATGTGTATCAGGTGTGTGTATTTCTAATTGTCCAATGTGGCGGTGTTTTGGAGATGTGCGTGTATTTTGAGCGCGGCGGTGTGTACCGCCAATGGAATACTGCGGTTGAAAGACCGCCGCGTGGATTCGTGGGTTGTAATAGCATGAGCGTGTTTCTGTTGGCGTGGAGGTGGAGGATTTGTTTCCGCCAGTTTATCACTGACCTTTGGTGTGGCGGTGTTGTGTGGGTGTCTGAATTTCGGCGGATTCTGGGATGTGTGTCATAATAGCTGTGGCGGAATAGTGCCGCATCGGCGCTATATTGGCGGTCTTCTGCACGGCGGTAAGAGCCTTTTACTGCCAATGTTGTAATGACCCCCAAAGTCTCCAATGTTAGGATGTGGGGCTCATTGACTACAATGGGGAAAAAAAAGTTGGCTGTTTTCCCTCACCAGGGCTTATAAAACATCATTCATCAAATCCCTGCTTATATTTACACTGCACTAAACCCTGAGGGCACTTGAAGGTTCATATATGTAAAAATAAGGTCGTTTAGGACTTTGGAAGTACTTTTAATTCCAAAATCAAATTTGGGGTTAACTTGACACCAGTGACCACAGCAGTGCACCCAGTGGTGTCCTATCTACCGTGGGGTCCCTAAACCTACATGTCCTACCATATCCTAGGGATTTATAGGTACGTTGTAATACTTTTAACTATGCCTAATTTACATATACCATTTTACACAGAGTAATGGCCCTGAAACTGGTTAGCAGTGCCCAAGGCACAGTCAGAGTCGGAAGACACCCGTATCAGCTAAAAATGGGGGCAAAAAGTGAAGGGGCTTCTGCAATCAGCCCGGTTTTCCCACATACATAAACTTGATGAAGAATTGTGTTCTTTATGCTGCATAATCGTAACCAGCATGATAATAGTAAAGTGATGAAAAGTGGATTGGAAGCTCTTATTATCAGTAACAAATCCATATTTCAAAGGGGACCATTACATATTTTCAATTTTTCAGGTTTCCTGTGAGCTATAGTTTTTATACCATAGCATTTTGTGCAATAAAAGCTCACAAACTTGTAATATGCAAAGTAATCATTATGATGTCACCGCCACACCTTGTAGGTAGTGTTGGGCATGCCTTACATATTCACCCTTTGTGAATCCTCTGTTTGTTTGTGTATTTGTGTTTGTGTGTTCATACTGACACAAACAAATATATCCTACTTTTACCACAAGAGTTTGGCTTTTTTCTTTTACTTTTGCAGTACTTTAAGTTACAGGCGTTACTATTACCCTGGTCATTTCTACTCAATTGTATCCCTCTCAGAAGAAGGATACGTGGGCCTTCACAGTATTTGGTACTTCGCTTTTTAGCGACAGATTCTACTGACAAGTGATCATCAATGAATACTTAAATGACAAAATTACATTCTTTGAGTAGATTGTTGTTGTACATGGTTCTGTGACATTCACTCTACCTCTTTTTCTTTAAGAGTTCAAAGCTGTCCTTTAGATACTATTAACAAAATAATGTAGAATTTCTGCAGCTTTGTACTAAGTTCTGTCTACCATTATTTCATAGCTGTCTTTTCGGTAAATTAATAAGATGTGGAATTCGGAAGATAAACCATTGTCTTTACATTTTATTTGATTGATTTCTTGTGGGACTGCTCCTTAAGTCAAATGGATACATAAATCCTACCAGGTTTATATTACCCACGAGTGCTAATCCTACAAGGGATGTGTCTTTATTCTTTTATTTTGCACTTCATAAATGTAAAGAACTAGGGGCCTCATTTACAAGAAACACACGCATCATCAGATTTCTTGTGCCTGCCGCAAATCCCCTAACAACACAATGGATACACTTATTTACAATACAGAGCTCCATGGCACCCGTTTTCACAGATGCATCAGAAATTCTGACATCAGTTGCCACTAAAATTACACATTGCTGGTGTTGCATCGTAAAACTGACGCAACTCCAGCCATGTGTCCAAATACAGAGGAACGTCCCATTGTCAAAAAGCCCTGTGCAATTTTACACCTGGTCTGAGAAAGCGTTAAAATTTTGAAGCAGTGAAGTCGTAGAGTGGCGCAGTGAAAAAGTTGTAAATTTCACTGCATCAGTTCTATGTGGCTTTTTACATGAGAACGTCTACCCTCTATACATTATGGGGGTGATTCTTACTTTGGCGGGCGGCGGAGGCCACCCGCCAAAGTAACCCCGTCAGAACACCGCACCGCGGTCGAAAGACCGCTGCGGTGATTCTGAGATTTGCCCTAGGCTGGCGGGCGGCCGCCAAAAGGCCGCCCGCCAGCCCAGGGCAAATCAACCTTCCCACTAGGATGCCGGCTCCGAATGGAGCCGGCGGAGTGGGAAGGTGCGACGGGTGCAGTTGCACCTGTCGCGTATTTCAGTGTCTGCAAAGCAGACACTGAAATACTTTGCGGGGCCCTCTTACGGGGGCCCCTGCAGTGCCCATGCCATTGGCATGGGCACTGCAGGGGCCCCCAGGGGCCCCGCGGCACCCCCTACCGCCATCCTGTTCATGGCGGGATTCCCGCCATGAACAGGATGTCGGTAGGGGGTGTCTCAATCCCCATGGTGGTGGAGCGCGCTCCGCCGCCATGGGGGATTCAATGGGGCAGCGGTAAACCGGCGGGAGACCGCCGGTTTACCCTTTCTGACCGCGGCTGAACCGCCGCGGTCAGAATGCCCTCGGGAGCACCGCCAGCCTGTTGGCGGTGCTCCCGTGGTCGGTGACCCTGGCGGTCACCGGCCGCCAGGGTCAGAATGACCCCCTATATCTGGTGCAGGTAAAATGTGATGCAGGTATTTACAAACTGATGCATTGGGACCAATGCGTCAGTCCGTAAATATGGGGCAGTGTAGAGCACTGGTTGCACTGCCACTGCATCATATAAAATGACACTGCAGTGGTGCAAGGTGCTTATAAATGAGGCTCTAGGGGGGCTATTTATGAGAAGTGGTGCTGCACCTAGTGCAGTGCCACTTTTCTAGCACCCCTTAGCGCTCCCCTAAAGCCACTATGTGTGCGCCATATTTAATATACGGTTCACCATGGTGGTAGTTAGGGATCTAGCACCATTACGTTTGATGCCAGTTCAGAGCTTTGCAGGATTAGCGTGAAAAATTTGACGCTAATCCTGCAAAGCCCATAAAGGCCTGTTGTACACAATGGGGTGCCTCCTTTTAATGCCTGTTCTGAGAAGGCATTATAGGTGCTGAAAATCTCTTTGATTTTTTTGTGCCATTTTTTGTGCCCCACTAACGGGGGAATGCCCCCTTTGCATAGGTTATGCGTGGTGTAGGCATAATGTAGCGCAAAGTGTTACAAAGTGGTAAAATGCATGCATTGCACCACTTTCTAAATTTGGCTCAGTGATTTTGGCCTCGTTGGGCTACATCAGCATGAAAAATAAAAATAAAAACGCTAATGTGGCGCAAGGAGAAGCTAGTGGCTCTTAAATCTGAACAACGAACATGTCTTCCTAGTTTTATTGTTCTTTTTTTGGCTTGCAGAAGAAAGTATGTAGTACTACCCTGCAGAACCTGAAGACGTGGCTTGCCCTTTTAACGCAAAGGAAAGCATTTGTAAGATATCTTACGAACAAGCAAACCGTGCACATTACTGAATAAAAATGTATTTTATGTATTTGAAAAACATTGTTATTGACATTTGAAAAACCAAACAAAAAACAACTAGATTCAAATTTGTAACAATATTCTTACCAGTGTTGGCATTTAAATACTAGCAATCCTAAATTAATTTAGATACGATGACATTTTCAAGATTGATGCTTCAGAGGGTGTCTCCCTTATAATGCTGCATCATTCGTGTCAAAACACATGCGTATTCGGGAAGAACAACAAAAATGTCCAAAAAAGAAAGGAGACAATTCTCTGCTGTGACCTGCCTATTTCAATTCATACTGACTTGATAGTACTCCACAAGTACACTTTGCTTCTGAGAGGAAAACAAAATCTGTCCGTTGTTTTTAATCGACAGTCTTGTCCTGACATTACTCTTATTTGTGCTCTGACCCCTGATATGTGAATCCGTTACGTCTCTCAGGTCACATTTGTCATAATTATGGCAGTCCACCCGAAGAATAAGGTTCATCTGTGACTCTCGCACCTATGGTTTTTTATGTACACTTTCACTGCCATTCCTATTCAGTGAACGTATTAAACACTCCTGGTACTAAGAGCTCTGTTCTTGATATCTATTGGAAGGCTTTTTATGTATACTTTTACAAGTAATTTGTACTTTATCGTCCCTGTGACAGATGCCGCTGTTGTGCGAGGCATTGACAATTCTTGAGCACAAGTAAGAGGACAGCTCACAAGCGAAAACAAAATCGTGATATGTAGCCGGCAGTAGAAAATCAGAGGATGAGGGTGTAAGACACCCAGCAGACCTTTACTCCTTCCAATTTCCATTTCTCTGCCCCTTATCTTAACAAAACACGGCTCACACTTGAAGTTGGGAAACCCACTGCAGCTTACCGAATGAGTTACAGCAGGCATGTATGTATCAGACTGTAGTACTTTAAATATTTGCAGGGCGACAACGAGACAACATGAAAGCGAGATACATTTAGGCCATTCCAGTATATCTGTGGCCATACGGATAACGGGGACAGTTCTAAGTGAAGGAAGGTAAATCAATGTACAAGCATATATGTCAAAAATAAGTTCCAGGCCTCATTGCATTCCTTGTTGGTGTGTCTGGTATGTTACAGATGTGAAAATACCCACAGAAGAAGCAAAAATCTAATATTCTACAACAGTTCCTTTCAGCAAATAGTAATAAAGGGATAGATTTATTACACGTTTATGCAATGGAACACATCAAGACACTTTTCTGTGCTTCTTGAAAGGGAGAAGTCAGTAATGCACCATATATTAAACATCATATGATGCATTTCTGTCCACTGCTTGCAGTGGCGCACAGTGTGCTGCCTTGCATCAACGCAACCACCCTTGTGCAGTAGTGCATAGGTGCCTATGTTGTAGTCAGGATTGCTTTTGTGCAGGAAGGGCCATCTGAAGAATACAGCCCACTTAGAAAGAGGAAACAACAAGGCAAAATAAATATATTTCTCCTCATTGTGCCTCCCCTGGGAAAGTGTAGCATTTTGATGCTTCCCTGTCTTAGTAAATCTGGGAATATTACAAAAAACATGGAATTACAAAGAACGCCCACGCTCCACCCATGTAACGCATTCCCAGGACACAGTATTGCAAGTCAGTGGCTTGAGCTGCCTTGTGTTACTCCAGCTTTACCAAGCCAGGAAGGGCCACAAAAGGTGGACTTGCATGGTCTGCATCATTTGGCACAAGGGCAACGCAAACCCTTAATAAATATTGCCCAGAGTTTGCAAAAAGCAAAAAAAACATCTGGTGGGACCTACAAATAATGGCTCCACAGTTCCACCTGTTGTAGCTAAAGCATCAATGCCATATGCATCTGATAAGGAGCTATGAAATCTAGTTGGATGACCATGGGCTGAACATCGAATCCTATGCTGACAGCTGATCATCTCACTGACTGAAAACCCACCAACTGCTAAGAAGAATTTCCACAAAGGGATGGAAGCCGTCGCCACCTGGATGAAGGACAGCTGACTCAAGCTCAACTCTGACAAGACCGAGATCCTCATTCTGGGACCCTCCACATCAGCCTGAGACGACTCCTGGTGGACATCCACCCTCGGCAGACCCCATTCGACAAACCAATCATGCAACCTCAGTTTTATCGTGGATTAATCGCTCATCATGACCTGTTAAGTCAACTCAGTTGCATCCTCCTGATTTTGCACACTCCAACTTCTCCAGAAGATCTATAGATGGATCTCAAAGGACTTCCACAGAACCATACCCCATGGTTACCAGCAGACACGACTATGGCAATGCACTATATGCCGGTTCAACCCAGAAGAACCGGAAGAAACTACAGCACATCCAAAACGCCTCTGCCAGACTTATCCTGGACATTCCCGGCCACAAACACATCACCAATCATCTAAGAGACCTCCACTGGCTTCCCATTGAGAAAATAATTAACTTTAAACTCCTCCTCCATGCAAATAAGGCTCTCCATGACCTAGGACCCACCTACCTCAACCACCGCATCACCTTCTACTCCCCCACTAGACCTCTCCGCTCCACTCAACAAGCACTAGCCACCATATCCCATATATAGAAGACCTTGGCTGGAGGAAAATCCTTCGCCTACCTTGCAGCAAAGAGCTGGAAGACCCTGCCCCTGAATTCATGCAGTCACTATCATTACCATCAATTCAGGAAGGACCTTAAAACCTGGCTCTTCAACTGAAGCACAGAGGACAAGTCCCCTCAGTGCCTTCAGACCCTTACGGATGGGTAGTTGCGCTCTATAAATTCTGATTTGATTTGATTTGACGCTGGCTAAGCAATGCTGGCTAGATGTCTGGCTAATGAACGAAAAATAAAAGAGCCCATGATGACTTGGAGTCCTGACTTAGAGGATGTGTCTTTGTAAATCTCATTCTAGGTTTTGCATCACCCTGTCCCACCTTGCATGGCGCAAGGGCAACACAAACCCTTAATTAATTTGGTGCAGAATTTGAAGAAAGCAAGAAAATCATCCGTTGGGCCCTAAAAATAATGGCTCCACGGTTCCACCTCCTGTACCTAAAGCATCAATGGTATGTGCAAGAGCACCTGATAAACAGCTGTAACATCTAGTTGCAGGACACTGTCTAATCAGTGTTGGCTTGATGTTTGGCTAATGAACCAAAAGGAAAACAGCCCATGATGAGTTAATGTCCTGACTAAGAGAATCTGGACAAGTTAGAGGAAAAGGTGACTGCAGTATTTGATTATATAAAAAAAGTGAGTGAAGTGACCCAAGATTTTGGTCATGAGCCCACCTGTAGTGCACCCAAATCTAGCATTACCAAATAGAAAGCAAATTTATTTCACTTACTGCCTTTTTCTTTCACTACCTTACACTTCTTGCCTCTTTATCTCACTCTTTCATATTCTTTTAAATTATAGCTTTCTCCACCTTTTTCTTCTTTCTCACTTTTCAGTCTTTCATTTGTTGTTTGTCATGAAGTTAGTGGGAAATGAACTACTTGCTTTTCCCAAGCCTTACTAGTTGTAGGCCAGAACTACCCACATAACAGCTGTCAGGAAGCTTTCCAGGTTCATTGAATGTTCCAAGGCATAGAATGCTGCTTATAAACATAAAATAATCAAAGCGATGCCAATTCTTCTATTATGAAGAAATGGCACGCATGTACTGCTATCAACTCTATTTACACAGATTCTTCTGGCTGCAAGCTAGTCTAAAAGAGGTCAAAGAAAAATTACTCTTTTTTTATTGGGGTCTCTGAGACATTTAGCCACAGCACAGCTTTCTTTGAGAATTGCGTTGTGATTAGAAGTTTAAAAATCAGGGTCTAAAATCACTTAGCTTTCTGAAATCCTCAGTGGAAGTTTGACAGCCATATAGTTTCATGAACTAAGTAGTTCATGCATCCTAAAGATGGTATTAAGGCCGTCATTACAACCCTGATGGACGGCGGTAAAATGGAGAAAAGTACTGCCAACAGGCTAGCTGTACGTTTCCCCATATTATGACATTGGCGGTTTGGCCCAAGCGTAACCGCCAATGTACCACACCGCCCGCCACAGCGGTGATGACAGCCGGGCTGCAGTCTCCAGCCAGGCGTCCGTTGCTAGCTCACATGAGGGATTATGACCCCACCTACAGCCATGGCGGTAGACACTATCAGTGTCAGGGAATCCCTTCCCTGTCACTGATAGTGCTCTTCCCTGCCCCCTCCTCCTCCCCTGGTTTCCCCTCCACACCCTCTCCCACTCCAGACCCCAAACAACATACACGTACCTTCATGCACCATCCAACACACGCATATACACACTCATACCCAGATTCATTCAGGCGTGCATACATCTATTCATACACACATCCACACACACATACATTCAAACACACACGCATTCACATAACACAACATACACACACTCACACATTCATACACGCACACACAGACAACATGCATCTCACACCCAGATACACGCACGCACAGACAGACACACACCCCCACACACACAACACCCCCTCCTCTGTCGTAGAACCTGACTTACCTGTTGTGAGGGGGTCCTCCGGCAGGAGACGGGATGCTGCTGCCAGCAGCAGCGTCCGCCAGCAGAACACCACCAGGCCGTATCATGGGTCATGATACGGTCAGCAGCGATCTACTGGTGTGGCGCTGCTGCTGGCAGCAGCTCTGCCTTACCGCCATCTGTCACCATGGCCGTAACAGAATTCCGCCATCCTTCTGGCAGAATTCCGGCTACATTCATAATTTGGTGGACGGCTGGTAGCCGCAACAACGGTCTTTTGGCGGCTGTCGCCGCGGCAGTAGGTGGCATTTACCGCCAATGTCATAATGAGGGCACAAATAATTTAGAGAAGGGGGGTTCCCAGTGGACTAGAGTACCTAGGGGTTCTGACTGGAAACATATGCCTAGATTTTAATTCTGTTAATGAGTTTTAGCTTCTTCTTTGTGAAGACTGGGATAGGATGTTGGGTTTTTATTTTCTGCCAGATTCATTGTCTCCATTGACAGAAAGTTTATTGTCAACCCATCTCAAAATAATTGGAGCAGACCAAGAGTTTGGTAGATAGAGTACACTATCTCATGTGTGATGGAGTGCCCTGTCTGCACATAGTAAGAACGTGTAGAATTTAGCTAGAAAGCAAAATGAATACTGAAATTGCAAGGGTGACAATCAACATCAATTTCTGCAGAAACTAAATGAAGAAACTAAATGAAAGAGAATCATCATCATCATACTTTATACTTTATTCAGTATTTTACAACCATGAAAGTAAAAACCACAGTAATATCCACAATAGGAATTTTAAAAGAGGATAAAACATGTAAAATACATCTCATCATCAGCAAAAAGGATAAAACTAAGAAAGGTAAATTGAAAACAGCACAATCCTTTCCTAAAATGTGCCCCAGGTATGGCATGGCCCTAAAAGGAGTTCTTCAGCCTACATAGTACATTGCAGAGAGCCACCTCAAATGGACTTACATTTTTTAAACAGAAGAACTAGCTCAGCTCCACTAAATGTATTTAGAAACTGCACATACAACCAGCTGGAACTGCTCCTTGCACAGCAGCCTCCGAGCTGTAAAGATCTGTCTACATCCTAGCTGTTTACAAATTGGAATGACCCAAATCTTCCTAGACTCTGTGTATTCAGGCCAGAAAAACCTAAAGTGAGCAAGAGTTTCATCAGTCTGGCAGCACAATCAGCAGGTAACATTCAGGGAGGGATTATTCTTCCATTTTGCCTGCAGAGGAAGAAGGGGAAGAGTACCATAATGAAATCTGAGGTAGAATTGCTTAGCCCTGGAAGAATATATATAATCTAAAAAGGATTCAAAGGTGGTGTTGCATTTAATTTTTTTTTAAATGACAGATAGTTAACCCCGACAGTTACAGATTTTACTGAGGGGTGAGTAGACCAAGTCTCCTAGTCCAAGCTGAACTAGTTTTGGCTTACATAGTTTAATCGCTTACCTTTCCCAAAAGCATCTAATAAAACCACTTCCTAAAAGGATTTGTAATAATTAACAAGGGCAGGAGTATACTTTAGTCTGCACCAATATACAAGTGGCTTAAATCGGGTCTTTTGGAGCATTGGTGTGATGCCCATACCATGCTGTAATGGAACTAAAGGAATATGTTTAGGAAGATTTGGGCTGTCCCAAGTGGAGTCAAATTAACAGTTCCCCACAACTCTGCTCCATAAAGTCCACTTCCCTCATTCTTAGCCCTATATACCTTGAGCACAGGGGATATGTGCCTGACTCTAGATGATCTATACAGTCTCTTGATGGCTGAGGCATGCTGAGTAGGTTTGAACTATTCTTTTTATTCTGAGAGCTCCATAACATAGACCCAGTGAACCTAATTCCCAGATAGTCAAATTCTGTCACCGTTTCCAATGGATTGCCCTCTTGATTTACAATACTCCTAAAGGACCTTTGAGGACTGATAGCCATACATTTTATTTTGGAATGGTTGATCACCAAACCCCAATCAGAGCAAAATAATCTATACTTATTCTATACTTATTCACTAGGTCACCAACAGTGTATCATCTGCGAAGAGCAGAAGTGGAATCTTGTGATCCACGACCAGGGGTGCATCATTAGTATCATCCTTTAAATAGACGACCCCGTCATTTGAAAATAAGGAGAACAGGGTAGGAATCAGAATGCACCCTTGACGTACATCCTTGTATACCCCTATCTGCTCTGTCAGTTGACCTCCCAAACCCCAATGGACTTGGGCAAATGTGCCTTCATGTAAATGCACTAAGATGTCCAGGAGATCATAATGTACCCCGTTGTCCTTCAATACTGTCCACAAAATACTCAGAAGTTAAAAGCACATTTTAGGTCTACAAAACTAAATACAAATCGGGCTTTTGGAGAACTATGGTTTTCCAGTAGATAGCTAGGAACCTAAAAATCTGATCTATTGCACTGATAAGTCTATTGAAACCAGCCTAAAGGTGTATAAGGGCCTGGTGTTCCTCTAACCTGGTCTTCAATTTTCCCAGAATCTGCCTGGCAAAAGCCTTCAGTGTTACATCAATAAGAATATTGGCCTGTAATTAAGGGGAGAGTCTCAGGGGCCTTTTATATAAATGAGTACAATCTCTGCTGCCTCCCAACTGTCAGGAATGCTGACACCACTCACAATATAATTTGATAGTTTATTCAAATATAGGGCACAGCACTCAATGTTAGCAAAAAAAAAGTCACCCGGCACCCCATCAGGACCAGACACTTTTCCTGCTGCTATGGCCTGGGTGATAGTCTCCCTCAGATCATTCTTTAATGTCTTTAATGGGGGAATGTCAGAAGCTCTCAGAAGAATTGGTAGAGCCCCTTCATTAGATGACTTCCTGTAGAGACCAGAAAAGCAGTTGACCCATACTTCATGAGACGTGGAGTCAGCAAAAAGCTTAGGGGTGACGTTCCCTCCATTAGCAACTAGCCTCCAAAATGTTTTAATGTCTTTGCCAACATATGCCTCATAGATATCTTCCCAAAGTTGTACGTCCCACTCCTTATGTGCATGCTGTTGGGTTAGACCATACCCTCTCCGCTTTGTTTTAATTAAACTAGTATCACTACTTATCAATGCTTAACACAGTTCCTTTCCGTGACTACAGTCATTGTTGAACCAAGTATGTTTGTACTTTTCAGCTGTTCTGTGAGGCTTGGAAGGTTGCCTAAAGCATTCCCCTAAGCTAATAAATAGATTTGTATTCATAAGTGAAATGGCAAAGCTTCTATCCTGTATACAAGATAGGTTGTTTAAGTCAAAAAGAACATCTTTGAAGGGCTGATAAGCCCATCCTGTCCCTTAGGGATTGCAAGCCCTCCACTTTGCCCCACTTCACTCTTAGCCTATTATTAGCGGGTACAAGGTTGTTAGATGGGGGACCCCTTCCAGACCCACTGGACAGATATAATATGAAACATAGCCTTACCTGTAGGTAGCTTCTGAACTCCATATTACCTTTCGGAGGCATACATTAAATTGATCAATAAATGCCCCCAACCAGGGTCAATAAGCTTTGAGTTTAAACCAGCTGTGATCCAAGATAAAACATTCAATATGGGCAGATTATTTATATAAGGGTTCATGGATACCACAGTGAGGGTACCAAAATCCATGACTAGCCCAATTTGCTCCTTCTTGGCAGATCCCCTTACCGTGGAGATGCTTCTAGGAGTGCTGAGTCAATCAACCCCCTTCAGGGCTTCAAAGTGGTAAGAAAATTGAATTCCAGAGGAATTCATGACACTAAGACGGACACTAGGGGGTACATGCCCAACTGAAAAAGATTGTGTACGATGCCTGGTGGAACGATGAAGGGGCCTCATAACAGAAGAAGGTTTGTAAAAATACCCTATTGGCAGAAAGTCGATAGCCCTAGAAGCCCTTCCGGAGGCCTTATAGCAGTCAAATAAAAGGTTATGCATAATCAAGGGTGGCCTGAAATTGATTACAATGCAGTCTCCCTGAAGGTCCACCAGTCCCAGCCCTAGCTAGCCCACTCTACAAACCAAGAGAATATTATTAAACAGGTAGAGTGGGAAGTTCCTATGTTGGACCAACCAATTCTAACATGTATTTGCCTTGAAGCAACAGTATGTTGAAGAACTGTAGCTGCACAATGGGAAATAGCTGGACCATCAGAGTGCGATCTCACTAATTGATTGGAAGAATTATTGTGTGTGTTCTTGGTTACTGAGTTAAAAGCCCGGAGTGGCTGAGTGTGGTTGCCCCTAGTTTCATTGATTACCTTTTCACTGGCTTCCAAATGGGCCAAGATGGGTGAGAATTCAGCTGACACAATGGCTCTATTTTTCCCAAGATATCTCTAGCAGGTCCTTAACCCATGAAAGGATAGGTAAAGTCCCCTTTGGGTCCTGATAAGTGGGAGCTGGTTACGTGGGTACTGGAAAGAAGAGAGCCAGGCTAGAAGGTGTCCTGAATGATAAATTACATCTATGCTGTTTGACATTACTGATGGGTCAGCCGCCAGAAGGCCTCTGTATTTCCTTCAGACGGGCCTCTTCAACCTGAGAAGTAGAAGGCGGACTCATCAGAAGTGGGTAATTGGTCATCAATGTCACCTGACAATAGCGCCTGTGCAAAACCAACAGTAAGGGTAGCTTCTGGGGTTGGTGAAAAGGCAGTGCCCAGTGACAAAATTCTTTCAGTCAGGGCAATTTTGGTTGAGATTATCTCCACAACCTTTTGCAACATCTGGTCAATACTAGTTACAGGAGGGGAGATATAACAGATGGACTGCCCCTAGCTTTCCTTTTACCCATATCAACTGTGTGGTATCCCAATGCTAAAATGTCACAGAATTAGAAGAGTGTGTTAAAGTACACACAACCACAATGCTGGGAGTGTAGAACAGACCTCAATGACTTTGATGAGCATAGCTAAAAAACAGATAAAAAGTCCCTCACCCTGGGACTGATTTCGGTAGGTGGGTCCAGGCCAGCCTCAGCCAGGCATGGGCGGGCACAGACAAGCCTGCTCTTGGCCTGGTCTTGGGCATGTCCCATGCTGCAGGACTCAGGAAATCCCTTTATAGCACCTCTAGGTGCAAAGATGATGTGGCAGCCCACTTGCGGCCCTCCTGCCACGTGTAACACTGGGATTTGTAGTCCAATTATATTTAATGCAGCACATATAGAAAAAGGAAAAAAGGGTGAGAATTAAAGATATTTCTCCCCGTTGCATCACTCCTACACCACCCCTAGGGTGGCATAGGTTTTTGACGCAATCCCAGGTTTACAGCACCTTGTAAATCTGGGAATGCGTCAAAATTCACTTCTGTTTATTAGGAACACCAACACAACAACCATGGAAACACCTCCCTAGAGTAAAGTAAGGCAACAGAGTGACTTGAACTGTATTGACTTCTTCTCTATCTACAAGGCCATCAAAGAAAGACGGAGGGTGGCTTTGCATGGCCTTGAAGATATGGGTCAGCAGTCTGCACTGTGGGTGCATCATTAAAAGTAATGCACCCGCAGTGCAGGCTGCTTGTAAACGTGGGCCCTGGTCCTCTAGCAGAGTGACTATTGCAAAAAAATGCACACTGGGGAATAGTCTTGTTTTTTATACCATTGCCATTGTTCGTACTCAATTTTTGGCATTCATTGGAGCTCCTGGGAAAGATGCCTCACTTCAGGATTTAATGTTCTAGAGGTAATCCTGTACTATTTTGCCTTTTGGAGTTAAAACATGGACACTTAATTAATGACCACAGATATCTTGAATTTGCAGACTAGAAAGCTGATTTCTTACTACTGCATGATACATTTTGTTTTTGGCTGTCTATTTTACACAAATTGTACACATCTTTTCACTGTGCCACCCTGCACTCTGCCATTTATGATTTAAGCTGTTCTGCCATTTTATAAAAAAAAATAATTGATTAAATCACCTCAGTCATTGCAGACCTAAGTTGTTCTGCCATTTTATAAATGATAATAATTGATTATAAAAGCACAATCATTGCAGACCCTCATGTTCTTTAACACAGACCAAATCTTCTAGCATCACTTGAATGTTCAGTTTGTCACATTTACATTAAGAACTATGGCCAAGTTGAAATAATTATGTTTTAAAGATTTTAATGATTTTCATGTGAAACACTCTCAATGTAGATAAGAAAATGTTTTTTTTCAGAAAGTATCAAAGCAGCAATTTCATTGAAGACCAGCTTACCCCACATTAGGACCCCTACTAATAATTAGTATTTCTCAGCTGACCTTTGCAAACCTTAAGTGGACCTTTCTTAGTCTAAACAGGAACATATATATGAATGTAAATACGTTCTGAAGTTGTATCACACATGCAGATGGAATATGGAAAGTGAACCCATTCCTTGCACCCCATTATTACACAGAAAACACTGCAACCTTAACCAGGCTAAGAAAATGAGATGTAAAATACTTGGAGCTGGAGACATTATTAAGGTAAATCACAGATAGTTAGATGTGAGACTAGAGAGACCAATAGACAAGGAAAACTCTTGCTTGGAGATTTCTAGGGTAGACATGGTGATAACGGCCTTTAATTAACTACATTCAATCTGGATAAACTATTCCTGCCAGACAATTAAATAGTTGTAGAAAATCAACAACTAAACAATTGATACATCTTTTAAGGACAAATGCTCACTCGGTGTTTACTCATTTTCCTGATGTGTTTAATCATGAGAGAAAAGCATTTTTTTGTGTCAATGAAGTGGAGAAAATGTGGAACATTAGACTACAGCTGTTTCTAGACCTTATGGTGACCATGATAGTTTTGACACTGATGTTACTGGCTGTTAGAAACTGGGGGTCTAGTTGGCAGAGGCATGCACCCTGTCTAAATAGGAACCACAATTCTAGTGAGGGTAAGTCACAACACAACCTAAATTATCCTGTGCTCACTCTCTGGTAGCTTGGCACAGAACAGACAGGCGTAACTTAGAAGACAATGCATCAAGTATTTGTGCAATAACTCAGTGAAAAAACATGCAAAGTCTCTGCACTAGGTTAGAAAAATAGAGAATATGTATCTGAGTAATAAAATACCAAAATGACAAAAATCCAACTAGTAGAAGTTGAGACAGTAATTGATAAAGAAAATTTGAAATTGAAAATAGTGGTTAGAAGTTGCTAGCAGTGGAAAGGTTACTTGAGGTCACAAGGGACTGGTGCAAATCCAAATTTCAGGCCGACCACGATGGAGGGTAGGCTGGCTACAGAACCCACGCAGGGTATGCTGAAACAATACTTTGGATGGAGCACAGCACCCATTTCTGAGGCATAAATATTTTCTATGGGTCGGTGGCAAACTTGTTTGAAGTAAGTGGGAATACTTCATTGTCAAGCCATGCAGAGTGTCATCATCGGGCTGTACAAGCTGTGAATCCGCCGTCATCGAACTGCCTCTGTGTCAAAGGAACACATTTCTCCTGCACTCGAGGCAATGCGTGACTTTTTGAAGACATCACCTGCAGAACCCACTTCTGAGGCCCAGAATTTGGAGGGGGCACCTCAGGCAAGGGTGAGACTCACAGAATGCAGAATCCAGCAGCACCAGGAGAGGCAGTACGTAGTCTCTGATGTCCCTGAAACTGCAGGAGAATAGGGGGCAAGCAAGCAAGCTCTTGGAGTTCCCTTTGGAGGAAAGGCAGAATACTTCCAGCAGGGTCAGAGGGCAGCAGGTATCAGGGCAACAAGCAGCAAAGCAGTCCCTCCAGAAAACAGGTCATTTGAGCAGCAAAGCAGTCCTCTGACAGAGATTCAGTTCCTGGAGTGTCTGATTTTATGGGGTCAGTTGCCCAGTACTTATACCCCAAAATGCCTTTGAAGTGGGGCTGACTTCAAAGAGTGGCGATGAAGTGGACCAGTTCCCTTTCAGCCCAGTCCTGTCTGCCAAGCTATCTATGGGGGGTAACCAGTCCTTTGTGTGGGGTCAGGCCACTACCCTTCGAAGTGTAGGTGTGAGACCCTCCCATTCTTTCTGCCCAGGAAGACACATCATAATGCAGATGCATGCAGGTTCAGTTGAGTGTTGTGAGATTGTTGCTATATGGATGGAATGTACAAATGTATCTGTCACCCAGCCCAGATCAGATGTGTTTTGGAGACAGGCTGTAAGGCACCCAAAGAAGTAAGAACAGAGAGAGATGCCTATTTTCTAAATGTGGCATTTCTAAAATAGTAATGTTACACCCAAAGTTACTGGAAAAGAGGATTTATCATTGCCATTCAAAAGATATGAAACATGATGTAGCTACTGCTTTCTGATCCGGAATCACAGCTTAAAAGTACATTAAGGAATTATCAATGCTGGCCTGTGAGAAAAGTAGGTCTCACATTAGTGAAAAACAACTTTGAGAGTCTTTTAATACCAGGACATGTAAAATGTAAAGATACATGTCTCGCCTTTTAAATAGACTGTATCCTGCTCTGTAGGTCACACAAGACCTACCCTAGGGGTGACACATGTAATAAAAGGGAAGTGTAAGGTTTGGCATGGGGTTTTAAATGCCAATTCGAGGTGGCAGTAAACTGCACACACAGGCCTTGCAATGGCAGGCCTAACAAATGGTTAAGAGGGATATATAAGTAAATTAAATATGGCAATTGGGCAGGAGCCAATGTTACTTGTTTAGGGGAAAGAGCACAAGCACTGGTGTACAGTGGTAAAGTGTGCACAGTCCTAATACCAGCAAAAACGAGAATAGAAAAATGGAGGGAGGCAGGCAAAAAGTTGAGGGAAGGTGACCCTAAGGCTGTCTTGTCTAACACGGACCTAACACTTTTTTGAAGGAAACAAACTTATTGAGAATCAACACTGGGTGATAATATACTTTGGTCTGAGCAGCTTGATGATACTTGGGTGGACTCCATCCAAGACCAATGTAGAGCTGTAGTGTTTTGACTAATATTGACTGCTCAAACTCAAAGTTATGCTCAACATTTTGCTCATATCTCTAACACATTTAAGACAAAAATGACCTTCGTACTTGGAGTTTTCTCATGCAATCATGTCCTTACAACTATTTCCAAGTCAGTGATCGATCCGAACTCTAACTCTAGGGTCCTGTGGAACACATTTAAGAAATGATGTTAGTAATCAAAAAAAATGCTTGAGTAGCATATCTACTTTTAATATGCTTCCTGCCAAACTGGGCTGGACCACGGCTTTAGTTAGCGTATACTGTAGCAGCAGTGTGTAAAATATCACTGATTTTCTCCTCTACTTGACAGAATGCTTTTGTGGGTCCATTTTAGTGAGTTGCCTGTGCACAGTGATAGGTTAGCCTAGGCTAGAGGAATGTTCCTTTTTACCTAGTTATCATGCTCTGCAGTTTTTATTCATTTTATTTTTCTAAACCTTTTAGTGGTATTGTTTTAATATCAATATAAGCTACTGTTCTGCAAAGGCGTAATTTTCAGTGCTATGGATGACAAACTTTGTATCTGTTTTTTTCCTTAAAATCACAAGAACGGGATGCTAGGCATACAGAATAATATTTTGGATTGCTGACCACAAGACTGTGTAAACAGTCCACTGCTTGGGTACATACCCACATCAGGTTTCTGTGCATGAACATAAACGTGTCCCCTATAAAAACATCTTGTAGGGCACAGGGTATTAAAGGGGGTTCCAGCCAGAATTTTCATCCATGCTGCAAGCGGGTTTTCAGTAGCCCCAAGCCTTTGTGCCTCCATGGATCCTGATATGGAAACTGGCGGTCTGACCTTGTATCAAGGTAACTAGTGTGTGGTGTGCTTCTCATGGACAGTGTACAGACAGATTTGTCTTACATCACCATGCTTTCGCTTAGGGGCTAGAGATTAGGCTTTTAAGTAGGAATTGTGTAATCATATTATTACAAATATGTTGGGGTTGTTTATATTCACATCTCTGATTTTCACAATACTAATTTTGTTACTCCTCATTATCCTAATCATTGCAGCTCATGCATTTTATCATAGATTACAGTCCTTTCAATAAATGTATTGAAAACCGTCCTGCTTCTCTTTTTTGCCTATGTGTGTGAGAGACTTGTATGTGGAGAGAAAAGGATAAGACTGGTTTCCACCATGATTTCCCTGAGGGGTTTTCAGAGTCCATGCAAGGCTGCACCAAATACCTTTACCGGTTGGGTTTTAGTGAGGTACTGCTAATGAGCCAGGGGGTTGGGCCAACAGCTGCCATCTGGAGTAGGAGTGACTCAATCGTCTACAACGCAGAGGTGCTGCTTCCCCAAATCAAGTAGCCTTGTTACTTTGTGGGAGTCCTTATGATGATGCCTGATGAAAGAGAATCGTAGAAACTTGCAAAAGTCTGAAAAACTTTGCCTAATTCAGAAGATGATAATAACTGCTACAGTTTGGTGTTAATAGGTCAATTAATGTAACATTAAGGTTGCTGTTAATAAAGTTGGAGATTTTTATAGTGCTGCCATGAATGTTGCAAAGAATGAGTGTTATGCAAAATGAATCAACAAGACCGGTAACTGTACACAATATCTGCTTCACATTTGGGAGCCACCAGCCAAGTCAATATATATTATGAACCTCAAGATATCACTAAATCCAAATCCTCTGTGGTCCAAAACTTCCTGAATAATATCAAAGAGACCTGAGATTATATCAATGCTAGTAACTTTCAATAGGTCGAAAATGGTCTAATTTCAGAACATCCAAATGAACAAGGCACCATCCATATGTGAACTTTCTGTTCAGGATAATCTCAACTCTCAATTATGATTTAGTACAATTGTATGTAGGGGGAAAAGTAAAAATATATTATAAGAGCAGTCTTTAAACCCCTAACTTACATCCCCAGTCAATAATATGGCTTGAAATTGGTCAAGCCATTGCCTCTCTACAATCAGTTACTGGCAGGTCTGACATTCTTGGTGTGGAATTCCCCCAAACGTTTTGCCCTAACTGTCTGAGTTGTGCCTGACTTTTGCTGAACCAGATGTTGTTCCTATTGGGACTTGGATTTGGATTTTTCCCCTGCTAACCAGCACTAATGTTCTTGTGTTTACGTGTTCAAATTGGCTTACACATAATGACACATTTAATTTATTTGTAAGTCCCTAAAAAATAGTACTATGTGAAAATTGCTGCTTGTGGGCAGCACCACGCTTTGTGCCATGCACCAAAATAGTCTTCTAAAACATGTCTCCGGCCTGCCACTGCAGCCTGTAGTTTAGTTTTAAACTGCCATTTCGACCGGGCAAAATAAACTTTTTGCCATGTCTAAAACATCCTAAAAAACACTCTTTTTTATACATATAAGTCAATCTATAGTAGGACCTGCAGTCTTGTAGGATAGAGTGTAATGTATTTAAAAAGTGTATGTTTATGTTTTATATATCCTGACACAAAAAACTTGTAAGCCGTTTTTTTTACTGTTGTAAGGTCTATCTCTCCCATAGACTAAAACTAGGTTGCGTTATTAATACTTTCACATTATTGTATTTTGTTTTGTTGTGGGTTTGTAAATTGCCTACAGACAGTGAGACAATGGAAGACTAGATGTGAGGGGAGCGGGTCTTCATGACAGGATAGCTGGGGAGGAGCCGTACCCTGTCCAGATTACATTTCAAAGGTCTCTGCCCCTACACTAGGCCAACCCTTCCCTTTGTCATCTTTGACAGTATGGAGCCAGGACTAGGAGAAGGGGAAAAACAGACCAGAAACAGTTTGAGTGGAATTTCAGGGAATTCCCCAACACAAAGGCTGGCACCAGGTACAGAAGTTGTTGCTTCAAAACACTCGAGGACCTATGGGAAAACCAGAAGGATTGCTGTTGGACTTGGCCCTTTTTCACAGGGTCATCCCCAAATGTTTTGCCTCCCACCTCCTAGGTTTTTTCAGAACCTTTTTGTTGACGTTAGGACTCTGATTACCTTACCGCTGCTGATCAGTGCTCAACTGCATGTGCTCTCCCTTCTAAACTTGGCATGATTGGCTTTCACCTAATTGACACATTTAATTTACCTGAAAGTCCCTTGTCCAATGATATCCCTATGCCCAGGGCCTCCTAAATAAATGCTACTAATGGGTCTGGAATGCAGCTTGCACCACCCACAGAAGTAGCCTTTCAAACCTGTTTCAGGCCTTCTACCGCATAGACTGTCTGTGAAGTTTACTGCCACAGGGACCTGGCAGCTAAAGTCACTTTGCCACATCTGAAACTCCCCTTTGACTACATATAAGTCACCCTTGAGTTAGGCCCTGGTTAGTCCTATGGACTGGGTGATGTGTATGTCAACGGTAGGACATATGTCTTTTTCTAGTAGTGACAGGCTATTGGGTTTCTCACTTCTGTCAGTGTTGCCTCTCGCATAGGACTGCATTGGAAATGCCCTAACATATGTCTTAGTGGTATTGTTTCCGCTATGAGGAGTGGTGTAGAATATTTGGTATGGTTGGAATGGTATTGAGAAATGCTGCTTACAAGTGTAGGTGGATTTTTATTACCATTATAGAAATGTCACTTTCAGAAAGTGAGAATTTCTCTGTGCTTATGACTCTGGTGTTTTGCAGCTTGCCTCCAATCCACGTCTGGTGCAGGGGACATTCCTGGTACCAGTTAGTGCTGGTTGGAACCCCCTCTCCCACTTTTGTGGAGTCTGCACAAATTGAGTATAAGTACAGGAGGCTGTCTCCGACATCTTTAGAGCACTTTTGGAACTGGGACTGAACCTCTGCCAGAGGGGCTACTAGACTATACAAAAGACTCATCTGGACTACCCTTCCGTTTCTTGTGCTGATGCCTGATGATCACAGGGTGGCCCTGACTGTGGTCCCCCCAAGGCACTGGGGTACTGCCAGGAGGAACCACCACTGCATAACTGTCCTGCTTTGTGTTCAAATGTTCTCCAAAAAGGTGTTGGTTTCCTGCCCCTTGTCCATCTGAACCTGCATCTCTATTTCTTTTCCATTTTGAGCCCTTTCTTGTTGAAATCAGCGCATGAGGAGCCTGGAGAGTCAACGTGTATGAGCCCGCTCTCCTAAGCGCCCCCGGGGCACAGACAGGCCCTTTCCGGGAAGAAATCACTGCCGTGGCCCGGGCTGAAATCAGTGAGGCTGCGGAGGGAAGTGCCCGCTAGCCAAGGGAGTGTCAGGATGATGCTGTGGCTGTTGTGGGAAAGGCCAGCCAGCAACCTGTTGTATGTGGGGAGGACCCTGAGAGGCCTTCCTGCCATTGGAGGAGACACGTGGTCTCTGGCAACACAGAGGAGCTGAGTTTGGCAGATCCGGAGGAAGCGTCGGCAGCCCCCCTCTTATAAGCGGGTGTGTTGTGAGGATGCCAGTTTCCCACCTCGTTCCCTGGGGGAGAAGTTCCTGTTAGACAGGGCACTCCAGGCCTGGTGGCACATAGCAGCCGTGGCATCACATGCAGCAGGCTGCTGGATAAATAATTTTCTGGCCGTGGGGAAATAGAGTCAGCAAGAGCCGCCTGCCCCCCCCCCCATAGCCACAGTGCTGCATTTCTTGTGGTAGCAGCCCCCACAAGAGGAGTAGGGCCCTTACTGTAGATCCTGCAAAAGTACCATATTTGCCAGAGTAGCAGCACAGGAGCTCCGGTGCCGGCCATGGTAGGTTCTCACTCACCATAAATCGTATCTGTCCTGCAGGTAGAAGGTACAGGGGTTGATTCCTGTGTATGTTGCTCACTCATAGGATCATTCTCCCCATTATTCGTGTGGGGAAGGATATTGTTCTATGACGGGGACAACGTGAAAATGTTTTCATTTTAGGCGCATTCATGATGATGTCCTGGTATTCATGACAACGTGTTTATTGTGACATGTGCCTGAGGGGAATGCTTCACTCTACCTGCCTTCATGATGGTCTCCTGCATTTCTGATACTATGCTTATTCTCATGTGCGTTTTTGGTAATAATGACAACCTGACTACTGCTTGTGCTACCTGACTACTGCTTATTTTTGCAGAGTACTAGCACCCTGTGTGATGTTCTGACAACTGCTTGCATATCTGGGTATAACTGATACATTTTGTGTTTGGTCCAATGATGTTTTGTGCAATACAGTTTATTTTTATATAACTTGTTGTGTTTCCTTTGTGGTGCATTATTGTGTCATGTGTGTTGTACAAATGCTTTACATTTTGCTTTGGGATAGGCCTGACTGCTTGTGCCAAGCTACCAAGGGGGTGAGCATGGGTTATCCCGGGCGTATAACTCCCTCGCTCTGACTAGAGTAGTGGGTTCTGCCTGGCTTAGGTGCATACCCAGGCAAACCAGAAAGCCAGTTTCTAACAATTGCCATGCTGCTAGAAGGACTGCCCTGCTACTGGAAGGCCTCTCATTTAGCCCGAAGAAGCAAGATTGAACCTGCTTATCCAAAGCCCAGCAAACCCAGAGTGAGTCCAAGGTCAGTTGGCTGACCTCCTGTATAAGTTATGGGGACACAACATGCTTTCAGAGGCCTCAATGCAACCGCCCAGCTGGCCAGCACCAACTGGACCTGCCTGGATCCATCTGACCCTGCTGCTGACCTCTCCTAGAGTGAGACTTGATCCTCAAGCGGTGCCTAGGAGTCCTGGACCTTTGGCTATCATCAGTGTTTACACCTCCTCAGGCTCGTTACACAAAGAATTGACTGCCTATGAAGACCACTAATGGGAAGCTGAAGCAGGTTTCTCTTTGCACCAACTGCAACACTCACAATGACCAGCAATGTGAGATCTACGCTTCTTGTCAACAGAGACCAACACCTACAGTCATGCCTGTCTTTTCATACTACAGCAATGACTCTCCACAATTCTTGACCTGCTCCCCATGCCAAAAGCCTCCTCCTTGTGACACCCTCCAAAAGAGCCACAGCTATTCGGATCACAGGTGCAGCAGACATCCATTGCAAGGAAGATGGAGCTATGGCGCAGAATTGTCGACAGGGTCAACGCAGTTGGACAGCATCCAAGAACACAGGATGACATCAGGAAGAGGTGGAAGACCTACGGGGGAAGGTGCATTCAGGGGTCTCCAGTCACCAGATTGCAGTACAGAGGACTGGCGGTGGACTCCCACCTCCTCCCCCACAACTAACAACATTGGAGGAGCAAGTCTTGGCAATTCTGCATCCTGAGGGCCTCGCAGGAGTAGCAGGATGACTGGACTCCGGTAAGGCAAATCTTTACTACAATATCCCCCACCCTACCTGCATGCCATCACATACCCCACCCTTACCCATCACCCCAACAACCCACAGATACCCCATCAACACAACCCACACATCCCAAAAACAAGCCCTGCATGTAACACAAATGCATGTACCCCCATCACCAAAGCATGTCCAGTACAGATACCCACACAGACCCCAAACCAACTATCACACAAGGACCAAGCCAAGAATGCAAGCACTCTAGTAGAGGTTCACCACCCATTGCACACAATGGCACACACAGATACAATAATTATGCTATTACACCCCAACAGGACCCCTACCCAACGTCACCGGACACGAGGTGGCAGACATATCCAGCCCCCCCCACAGAAGAGACCCGCAGTGATGACAGCAGCTCTGCATGCCTGGATCAAGATGACCAGCCCGTCCCATCATGGACCTCGGGACAGTCGGTTCCCCTGACACAGTCACATGCCACCACGGAGCCTCCCCCCTCAGGAAACACCAGCACAGCACGCACCCAGCGGGCCCATCCCTCTGTCCCCAGGACACGTCAATCAGCAGTGTATCCACCACTACAGGGAACCCAGGCAACCCCACCAACCCAAGAAAATCAGGGACCTGGGGGCAGTGGCAGTGGGCACACGGTTCAGGGGACAGAGGCACAGGACAACAGAGAAGCTTGGAGGACTTCTGTACGACAAGGGGAGGACAGGCCCAGGGAACCCACTCTCCACAAGGCACTCTCCAACATCATGGGAGCTTACCATCATTCCCAGGAGACGATGGCAACAGTACTGGCCACGTTTCAGAAGACCCAGCGACTGCAGGTGGAACACTACCTTGGGATCAGGGAGGACTTGAAGTCCATTAACAACACCCTGGTCACCGTTGCAGGGGTGCTGCAAGACCTTGTCACCACCAGGAGGGACACAGTGGCCCCTGACACTAGCCTGGATGATGAACAGCCCTCCACCTCCGCCGCCGCTAGTGGACAGGAGGCACCGCCACAAGAACACAACACCCCACCCCCTACAGATAGAGAACCACCCTGTAAGCGGTCCCTGAGATCCAGGAACAAGACAGAGAACATTGCCAAGACCCCCGCCGGTAAATGATACCCTCCTGAATGTCACTCTTCTGTCCCACAATGTCACCCTGTCCATCGTTAAACTGCCATTGCTCCACTTCCAATGCCCCTTTGGACAATGCACCTGTGATACAAATAGACTGGACTCTGCCATGGACATTCCTCCACCACCACCCCAGCCCATTTTACAACCCCCTCCACTTATTTGCACAGAAATAAACACACTTCAATCACTAAACAATCTGGAGTCAGTCTGGGCTTTCACAAATGTGTAATTGCAATAACCATGGAATATAGCAATGTCAATTTACTTGTGCACATACCAATGTAACACCGCTGTAGGCCAGGAGAAAACATAGCAGAGGGCACAAAGTGGGACCCAGATCTGTGAAATGGAAAGCCAAAGTGACAAGTCAGGGTCCATACACTGAGTGAAAATGACAGACTTATGCTAGCTCCAACAATTGTATGAGATGTGGGAGGCAGTGACATCTTCTTACCTGTGTCTCACTGGAAGTATTGCATGATTATGTTGTTTCGGTTGTTGATATCCTCTTCTTCTGTCTCCTCTTCTTCACTGTCCACAGGCTTCACAGCTGCCACAAGGCCACCATCTGGTCCATCCTCCTTCAGAAAAGGCACCTGCTGTCGCAAAGCCAGGTTGTGCAGCATACAGCGGGCCACGATGATCTGGCACACCTTCTTTGGTGAGTAGTAGAGGGAACCACCTGTCAGATGGAGGCACCGGAATCTGGCCTTAAGGAGGCCAAAGGTGCGTTCGATCACCCTCCTAGTTCGCCCATGTGCCTCATTGTAGCATTCCTCTCCCCTTGTCCTAGGATTCCTCACTGGGGTCAGTAGCCATGACAGATTGGAGTAACCAGAGTCACCTGAAAATATCGAGGGACAACTGTTAGACACACACTAACCCTTAGAGACAACCCCATACCCAGACACCTATACACACTGTATTGGGTCCTTGGCCTCACCTATTACCCACACACGGTGTCTCTGGAGTTGCCCCATCACATAAGGGATACTGCTATTCCTCAAAATGTAAGCGTCATGCACTGAGCCAGGAAACTTGGCATTCACATGGGAGATGTACTGGTCTGCCAAACACACAATCTGCACATTCATCGAATGGTAGCTCTTCCGGTTTCTGTATACCTGTTCACTCCTGCGTGGTGATACTAATGCCACATGTGTCCCATCAATGGCACCAATGATGTTGGGGATATGTCCCAGGGCACAGAAGTCACCTTTCACTGTGGGCAAATCCTCCACCAGAGGGAACACGATCTAATTGTGCATGTGTTTCAGCAGGGCAGACAACACTCTGGACAACACGTTAGAGAACATTTGAAAAGAACCACTTGCCAGGAAATGGAGTACTGACAGGACCTGTACTAGACGGGGTGTTCCTGTGGGATGACGGATAGCTGACATCAGATCTGGCTCCAACTGGGCACACAGTTCCTGGATTGTTGCATGATCAAGTCTGTATGTGACTATGATGTGTCTCTCTTCCATTGTCGACAGGTCCACCAGGGGTCTGTACACCGGAGGATGCCGCCATCTCATCACATGCCCCAGAAGACGTGCCCTATGGAGGAGAACAGCGAGCAGAGAGTCAGCCAACACTGAGGTATCACAATCTGTTATTTGCTGAAAATGTATTAATCCGCAATGTGCCTATAACTGTGTGTATTCCAGGCCTAGATAGGTGTGACACAGTTATTAATAATGCCATGTGGCCCCCTGAAATGGCGGCTGCCTGACCTGTAAGGTGGGACAAGGGGATATGAGGTAACTGCGCTGGCGTTGTACACCGTCGTGGTGGGCGGCCGCAGCGCTATTCAGCATTGGTTAACAGTGGGCCCTATGGGTCCCGGGAGCCAATGATGATGTACGCCAGTGGTGACGGTATGCACCGCCGCGGCTGTGACCGCCATTTTCTGTCTGTTCACTCACTTGATACCTGACCTTCAACAGGAGAGGACCTACACTGCAAGTGCTGCTGTGACCTCAGTCTGGAAGCGATGATGGCTCGAGTGTCTGGGGAAAGGGCCCCTGCCTTCGCTTCGGAGGAGTTGAAGAAACTAGTGGATGGGGTCCTCCCCCAGTACACGCAACTGTACGGTCCTCCAGACAAACAGGTGAGTACACTGAGAGCATGCCGAATGGGCAATGCCTGCTTTGAGTGGTGTGGCTGGAAGAAACATGGGGGGGGGTGCTGAGGCCTACATGTGCGGATACTCAGTGTATGTGAGTCATGGTATGGGTGGGAACTGGTGGGCAATGAGTATGACGGTCCAGCCGGGTGAGTAATGTCCTTTCCCCTTGTACCATTCCTCTAGGTCAGCGCCCAACAGAAGAAGGCTATTTGGCGTGCCATCGCCAAGGACGCCCGGACCCTGGGGGTTTATCACAGACGGAGCACCCACTGCCGTAAAAGATAGGAGGACCTGCGCCGCTGGAGCAAGAAGACGGCAGAGGCCCAGCTGGGGATGGCCTCCCAATGTGGAAGGGGTGCCCGTCGCACCATGACCCCCCTGATGTTCCGGATCCTGGCCGTGGCCTATCCAGAGTTGGATGGGCGCTTGAGGGCATCACAGCAGCCACAAGGGGGTGAGTACACTCTCATTCAGCTGACTCTGCGCACATTACGAGGTGCCTGGGCGGGGGAGGTGGGCAGTGGGTTCCCCTAGGCCAGCGCAATCTTGGTAGGCAAGGGCCCTAGTGAGGCAGGCTATGTGGCACCCCAACCCCACTAGTGGTAAAAGCCATCTACACCTAGTCAGGCTCTTGTGACTTCCAGGTGTGCAGAAATTGGGCTTAGGCCCGTACACCATGGTCATGTGAAAAATCGAGGAACTGTAAGTTCATGGCATAGGGCGAGGGGAGCTCCACGACGGGGTCAGGAGCAGAGACCAGCAACAGCGATTCCTCCTCTGATGGGAGCTCCCTTGCGGTGGCGGGCACCTCTGTGCCCACCCCATCAACAGGTACAGCCGCCACCCCCTCTACCATCACCGCCCTCCCAGCAGCCCCTCAGCGTGTTTCCCGTTCCCACTCACCCAGGAGGGTGGGCATCTCCTTCACCCCAGGCGCCTCAGGCCCTGCCCCAGTCAGCCCTGCTCCCCTCAGTGAGGAGGCTATTGACCTCCTGAGATCCCTCACTGTTGGGCAGTCTACCATTGTGAATGCCATACAGGGTGTTGAGAGGCATTTGCAACAAACAAATGCATACCTGGAGGGCATTCATTCTGGGCAGGTGGCCCAACAGAGAGCATTTCAAGCTCTGGCCTCAGCACTGATGGCAGCCATGGTACCTGTGTCCAGCCTCCCCTCCAACCTCCTCCACCCAGACCCAATCCCAAAGCACACCATCAGACCAGCAGGCACACACATCAACACACAAGAGTAGCTCAGGCAAACATAAGCACCACACATCCCACAGGCACTCACACAAGCACACATACCAACATCCACTTCCTCCACTGTGTCCCCCTTCTCCACGTCTCCCTCCTCCCTCCCAATCTTGTCTCCACTCACACTTGCATGCACTACATCCTCATTCACTACCTCCATCACCAGCACGCCCATCACCACACACCGCTCATGTGCAATCACCACCCCCACTACCATTCACATATCCCCAGTGTCCTCTCCCATTGTGTCAGTGAGCCCTCCTCCCAAAGTACACAAACGCAGGCACACACCCACCCAACAGCCATCCACCTCAGAACAGCCTCCAGCCCATGCACCTTCACCCAAATTCAGCAGGTGTACACCTCCTACAACCACTACCTTTTCCTCCACTCCTAAACCCCCTCCATCTTCCCGTCCCAGTGTGTCTCAAAAACTTTTCCTGGCTAACATTGACCTCTTCCCTACACCTCCCCCCATCGTCCTTCACCCTGGGCCGGGCTTTCCAGGTCCCAGCCCAGCACCTCAGCCACCACATCTCCAGGCACAGTGGTGCCAGCAACTGCGGGGTCATGTAGTGTGCCACTCATCGGGGCTGCCAGTGTGCCATGTAGCGAGTGCAAGAACATTCCGCCACCTGCCAAAGTGAAAAAGGTGCCCACATCCCGGAGGGAGAAGCCGAAACTACCAGCCACCAAGGGCTCAGCAAAAACGAAAGGGGATAGTGGCAAGACAACTGCGCCACAATCTAAGGTGGGAAAGGGCCAAAAACAGAAGGGCAGGTCAGGAGAGGGCATGGTGGCACCGATTGAGGGACAAGTGTCACACCTTCTGTCCAAGTTCACGCCAACCTGTACGGCGGCGAACACCACCAGCTGCACCGCCAGCTGCACCGCCTCCTCCACCGCCACCTGCACCGCCTCCGGCATGTCTACAGCTGCTGCGACAGTCCCGGGCCTCTTTCCCGGTGGGCAGCCGTCCAAGGCTGCAGGAGACATCCTGCTTTCTCCCTCAGCAGGTGCTGACCCATACACCTCCGCCAGCCCCGCCGCCAGCACCGCCGCCACAGACCCCGCTGCCAGCACTGCTGTGACAGACACCGCTGCAAGCACTGCCGCCACAGACACCGCCTCAAGCACCGCCAGCAGCCCCGTGATGTCCTCGGACAGTGGCACCACCGCTGACACGCCTACCATCCCCAGTAGTCAGTCGTCCGAGGCTGGAGGAGAGTTCCAGGACCCTGGGCAGCTTCCATGAAGCATTACTATCATCACTGTTGGCACCTGCAGGTGGAAGGCGAAGCCGCAGTAGTGTGGGGTATTTTGCTGCCTCTATGGCATATCATGTCACCTGTACCTCGCCAATGTCGTGTCACGCACACCCAGGTGAGTGAATTGTACCGGCCACACTGCACGTGAAGCACTCTGGGCACCATGCCCCCTCCAGAACCAGTGGAGAAATACAGCCACTACCTGAGTCCTTGGCAAGATGAAGCAGTCTGGGCACCATGCCCCCTCCAGAACCAGTGAAAAAATATATGCAACACCTAAGTCCTTAGCAGGATGAAGCTCTCTGGGTACCATGCCCCCTCCAGAACCAGTGGAGTATCACATCCACTACCTGAGTCCTTGGCAGGATGAAGCACTCTGGGCACCAAGCCCCCTCCAGAACCAGTGGAGACTGTTATCCACTTGAGAGACTGTGGCTTTGCACTCCCCAGGAAAAAGCAGTGGGCAACCCACCCACTGGGGAGACTTGAGAGACTGTGGCTTTGCACTCCCCAGGATAAAGCAGTAGGCAACCCACCCACTGAAGAGACTTGAGAGACTGTGGCTTTGCACTCCCCAGGATAATACAGTGGGAACCCCACCCACTGGAGAGACTTGAGAGACTGTGGCTTTGCACTCCCCAGGATACATCAATGGGCATGGAGCCCCCTCGTGCAGCAGTGGCGTTGTGCATTCATCTGGCTGAGGTGCCCCCTCTCCCTCTCCCCCAGAGGTGCCTGTTTCATTTTGATCTGATGCCCCTGCAGTGTTCTCTCCGTTTTCAGTCAGGTATCTAGTGTGGGCTTCGCCCATGCATTTGGGGCCCAGTGGTCCACAGACAATGATTGGTGCTCTATCGGGATTTGTGTAGTTGGTGTACATGATTGTATATACTGGATTTTGAACTTTGATAATGAGACTTCACATGATTACATTCGTTCAAATCATTTCCTTTTGTCCTTGCATTCTTCCAGGTGGTGGGGGGAGTGTATATGTAATGTTGCTGCATGTATTTGTGTGTATGGTGTTGTGGGTGAGGGTGGGGGTGGGGAACTTGCATGTGTGTGTCACTCTCTTTTCCCTCCCCCCTCCCCTGTGTTGTAGGTGCAGTACTCACCATGGTCGTCGCCGCTGTCTTTGGTGCTCCTGATAGAAGAGGAGGAAGACCAGCATCAGCAGTATCTGCAATTCGGGCTCCATGGCGTCATGGTTCCTCGTGGGGTGTGGAGAGTTCTGTGTACTGTTTCCGCTGTGTTTTTGTTCGCGTTGGTTCCGCCCCAGAAAAGGTGGTGGATAGCTGTCTTGAAATACAGTGGGCGGTACTTTGTCTTCCGCCTGTCTGTTGCCGGTTACCACTGCGGTGTTTGTTTCTACCGCCATGGTGGTCAGAGTGTTAAAGTGGCTGTCTATGTTGGCAGTTTCTGCCATGGTCGTGATTCCATTTTTTTCCCGCCGGACTGTTTGCGGTATTACCGCCGATTTAACACCGACCGCCCGGGTTGTAATGAGGGCCTATGTGTCTGCTGCATAAATACTTTACACATTGATTTTTTGCTAACTGCCTTAGGGGAAGCACAGGTTAATTTAGCCACTTTTGTAGTCCAACCTGAAAAATATTTTGTTTATTAATTGAGTGGAGCTTCCATCCCTCTGAACTAATAGCTCTATTTCTTACAGGTATTATTTCATTACAGTATTTCTTTACACAGATGTGGGTGAAACTATTAATTATTTAGCATTTTCAATGGGAAGAATGCTTATGAATGCATTTATAAAACAATATGATGCAGCTAATGTTTGGGAAGATCAAAATACAATACTTTTAAATCCTTGTCTCAAATCAGAATAAAATTGAAAAAACTTTAATGTCAACAAATTGTTCCTCAGAACCACTACAATATTGTATATGTTTTCTGTAGCCATGTGTTATACACATGCTCTTGAACATCAGGTGATATCAAATCCCATTAAAAGTCTACACTAATGATACTTCTCCCCATATCACATCCAAATGCCAAAAAACTAGTGTTGTTCTGTCGTTCCTATTATGATAATAAGACGGTGTATTTAGGACAGCACTGCCTACTAAGTGTGGGAGACTAAATCAACTCCACACTGTTTAGAATCTGTCAGACTGAGTCCTCACCCAACCCTAGAAAGTAGAAGGTGATTTGTGGCAACATAACCTGACACCTTGACTCCTCAGGGAGACTTTGGAAATTGTTCATACCAAGGACGAACGTGAGATACAAACTGGATTGCAATGCATTTATTGAAGCAATTGTATCCTAGTGTATAAAACATGAGATGCAATTTCAAGGGAGATGAAACACAGTAGGGTAATCATCATTGCAACCAGTGTAAAGGAGATAAACAAGCCAACCATGTTGCATGATTTTACAGAGTCTAGGGATTCCTTTCTACACCCTATGTCTAGGTCCGAGAGCATATCAGTGGTAACACTTCTGGCTGTCCTGATCTAAGGAAGTAACCCCAAGCCCATACCTGAAAATGATACCAAGGGTCTGACTGGTGTATGGATGACAATCTTCTCGGGAGGCTGAAGAGTAAATGTCAGGCTCAACAAAGCATTTGAAGGTGAAGGGCTTGCTAGAGAGGTGGGCTTCTCTTCCGTTGTCATTAATAGGTTGTGTTGCATTGATCAACATTACAATTCGTCCATTAATACTGTTTTGAATGTCCAATCCTCCTATTAGGATCAAGGTATCCTAATTTGAAGAACTAGATCATGTATTTCAAAAGTTTCTATGGAATAATAAACATTCAAGATTCAAGTTAGACTCTTCTTCAATTAGACAAGGTTCAGGGTGGTCTGACCTTTCCACATTGCCAGAAGTATTGTCAAGTTATGTTACTCATTAAGATAATTTACAGTGCTCTTTGATTGAGACATTCAACAATTTCCTGATATCATTGATGGTTAAGGAATCTTTTACCAATTTACCCTTTTTTATGGACAGTTAAGCTTTCCATGAAAACATGGTACAAGACCCATTTATCTTTAGAACATCGTATCAGGCTTTTTTACAACACAAGGCGGGTCCCACAGTACCATGTGTTTACTCCAATAGAAGACTGTATAACATCAGGTTATCCACAGGATGAAAATATGGTGAAAATGTGGAAATCTAAGGGATTTGCCCAGATAGAGGATTTTTTGTGGGAGGGAGTCGTATAAGTTGGAAAGAAATTGATTTACACTTTGAGGGAGCCGCAGGTCCACTGCTATTTAGCTATAGGCAAATAAGTAGTGTGATAAGGATGAGCTACCAGGAGTTGAATCAAAGGACCAATATAGTAATGCACTTGATCCTGAAGAACAAATTGACTGATTCAGACTAATTTACAAGAGTTTTGGATATGATCTTGAATATGACTGGATATGTAAGATCAATCTGTCAGCGTGGCAATGTGCTGCTGAGTTTGGTCATAAAGTAATAGGCACAGCGAATTTCCAACAAATGGCCTTTATGTCTTGGTGGCTAGTTTACTTTACACCCCAGGTTATGCATAAAATGGTAGATTATATTTCTGATTGCTGCTAGCAGTGTCAATCTGGCATAGTAGGGAACTGGCCCCATACCCTCTTTGCATACCCCTTGATCCATGATTTTTGGAATGCCATTTTTAGCAAGATGAGTACGTGGATTTGGGTTTTAGTTGCGCCAGAGCTTAAGCTGGCCAATTTTGGGGTATCGTACTCTCTGGGCCATCTGCATCAGAAACAACAGTGCCTAGTGTTCATCAGAGCGTTGGTAGACCTCCGCTTAATCTTATTGAATTTGAAGAAAGCTGAGAGTCTAAGCTTTGATCACTGCCTTGCTAAAATGAAAAAGACATCTGTCTTTGAAGACATGTATGCAGAGCGGGTGGAATCACTTTAGAGATTTTAAGCTGTTTGGGCTCCTTTTGAACCCTCTGCATTAGGTTGAATTGTGCACTCCATCGGACTGCAGTTAATATTTCTTCCTGTCAGGGGTTTCTGCTGCTCTGGCCCTTATTTTGAAATTGGCGATAAATCCCACTTACCGATGCCGACTGCCACTGCGGCAGATATCCACCAACCATATTATGACACACACATACCAATCTGTCACTATACAGCCACACACACAAGTCCGCCAGCCCAAAGGTCAGTGATAAACTGGTGGTGTCCACACCCACACTGTTACACCAACAGAACTACACCCACAACATTAAGACCCATGAATCACCGAGGCGGACATTCAATGGCGGTAAACCATTGGTGGTACATACCGCCACGCTCAAAATACACACACACATACAAAACAATACCACATTGGTCAATTTTAATAACACATACCTGACACCTATACGCACACCACACTCACACCCACACCCCTATAAAACACCCACCCACATTACCCACAACCCTTTACCACTACAAACCATTGCCAAAAGAGATAGAGAGAGACAGCAAGAGCACCCACAAACCAGATCCACACACCACCATCACCTATACACCACCCATGCACCTCACAACACACACCCCAATACATCACCCTACGCACCCTCACCCACATGTGTTGCTTCACTCTTCATAATACCAGAACTATGCACTTCAGGATAATTTAGGGCACAATGTGAAACAATCACTCTCAAACACCTTAGTAAAGAGAATAATCAAGTTTATTTATGGGGCAAGTTCTCATATAGCAAAACTGACCACACTAATATATATCATGGAAAATAACATGAAAATAACTGTGAGAATATACACACTCTGTGATATCATGAAAAATATCACGGAAATAACTGCAAGAATAAGTGCATATTACACATGCACACACAATATGCTTCCATGCTTATAAATTGAAGGGCAGAGAGTTCCTAAACAAGTCCATCCAGGCTCCTTACCTTTATAGTATTTACTAACACCCAGTAGTCTTTTCTAGAAAAAGACCCCCTCCTTTACAAATTGTGCAATCGGCGGTACTTGTTCACCCTTCGAGACGTCTCCTCGGAATGGGCCAGGTTCCCAGAAGAGGGCTCCAAGGTGAAGCTTGCATTCCTCCTTGAGTACAAGCGCATCCCCCTGTTATCCTAACTGATATCTCGTGGAATGTAAATAGCGTCCTTCGTATCAGGCAGATGGAGCGAAGTTGAGCAGAAAAACACCCCACCCTGCAGCTTGCCGAAGCTTGTGGAAAAACACAGAACAGTGCTTTACACACAGAACCAGACTCGACAAAATGGAGTCGTGAACCAATGTAAAATGGAAGCAGAGGCCAATGGTCCATACCCTGCATCACTGTTCACCTTGTACATGGTGCATGTAGCAATACACCACACCACTCACACCACACTCAAGGCACCAGAACAACACCCCAGGTTTTCTGAGGAGGAGCTTAGGGTCATGGTGGAGGAAATCATCCGGGTAGAGCCACAGCTATTTGGATCACAGGTGCTGCAGATATCCACTGATAGGAAGATGGAGCTATGGCAGAAGATCGTGGACAGGGTCAACGCCTTGGGACAGCACCCCAGAACAAGGGATGACATTAGGAAGAGGTGGAATGACCTATGGGGGAAGGTACGTTCCATGGCAGCAAGACACCAACTCGCTATCCAGAGGACTGGCTGGTGCTCCCCCACCACCTCTCCCACAACTAACAACATGGAAGGAGCAAGTCTTGGCAATCATGCATCCTGAGGGCCTGGCAGGAGTAGCAGGAGGACTGGGCTCTGGTAAGTCAACTCTATACTACTATCACCCCTACCTGCATGCCATCACAAACCCCCATTCCTACCCCCACCCCAATATCTCCACCACCTCACATACACCCCACCATCACAACCCACTCATCCCAATGCCAAGCCCTGCATGCAACACCAATGCATGGACACCCCTCACAGACCTGCATGGACACCTATCACCACAGCATGCACACTAGAGAGAATCACCTAGCCCACCAAATAACAACTCACACAAGGAAAGCTGCCAGGGCAAATCTAACCAAAGAGGGCAACACACCCATGCTCAATATGTCACACACAGAACCAATAACATTGAATTTACATCCCCCCCAGGTAACCCAGCCAATGTCACCGGCAAAGAGGTGTGAGTAACATCCAGTCCCCCCACAGAACATGCCCACAGTGATGAGAGCAGCTCTGGTTGCCTGGATCTGGATGACCAACCTGGCCCATGTGGGACCTCGGGACAGTCAGTTACCCAGGCACACTCTCGCACCACCACAGAGCCTCCCACCCTTGGGAAACACCAGCACAGCACCCACCCGGTGGGCCCCTACCTCTGTCCCCAGGACACAGCAATCAGCAGGGACCCCAGCCCATCCCACAAACACAGGACAATCAGAGACCTGGGGTCAGTGGCAGTGGGCACACGGTTCAGGGGACAGAGGCAATGGACAACAGGGAAGCTGGGAGGACTGCTGTGTGACAGGGGGAGGACAGGCCCAGGGAACTGACCCTCCAGGAGGCACTCACTGCGATCCTGGGAGCATACCAACATTCCCAGGATACACTGGGCCAGATTCTGGAGATGTTGCAGGGGCATCAACACCACTGTGGTCTCCATTGCAGACATGGCCAACAGTATGAAGGAGGCAGTGGCACACCACCTGGCCCCTGACACTAGCCAAACCACTGAACAGCGCTCCACCTCCACTGCCGCTAGTGGACAGGAGGCCAACAAGTCACCACCACCCCTCCACCTGCAGAAGGAGAACCCCCGGTAAATGTTCCCTGTGATCCAGACAGGAGCCAGAGACTATTTCCAAGACCCATGTCAGGAAATGAGACTCTCATGATTGTCACCCTTGTGTCCCACTCCGTCATCCTGTCCACCTTGAGTTCATTTAACCAGGTTCAAACATTGCAATTCAACTGTACAGTAATGTTTACATTGGAAAGACCTATAGTTGGCTGCACAGAACACACCAGGAGCAATAGTGGGGCACCAACAAGAGATGCCAAAGGGTACAGTGAGTGGGCATAGAAGTAGGAGTACTTAGCCTGCCAGTGACAATGTCACACATCGAACTGTCAATTATATGTGTATTAACACTGTCTTACCTGTGTCTCATTGGAAGTATTGACGAATAATTGCACTTCTGTTGTCCTCATCCTAATCCTCTGCCTCCTCATCTTCACTGTCCACAGGAGATCCACTGCTGCCACACAGCCATTTCCAGCTTCCTCCTCCTGCAGAAAAGGCACCTGGTGACTCAAGGTAAGGTTGTGCAACATACAGCTTGCCACGATGCAGATGGGATGGCAGATCTTCGTGGGTGAGTAGCACTGGGATCCACCTGTTAGATGGATCCAACAAAACCTGGCCTTCGGGAGGCCTCTCTATAATCCTTCTTGTTCTCATATGTGCCTCATTGTAACATTCCTCTGCCCTTGTCCTGGCATTCCTCAGTAGCCATGAGAGGTTGGGGTAACCAGAGTCACCTGCAAATATAGAGGGACAACTGTTAGCCACACACTCACCCTCAGGGCCCACACCATACCCATACACCAACATCCACTGGGTGGGAACCAGGACTCACCTATTAGCCACACATTGTGCCTCTGGAATTGGGCCATCACATTTGGGATGCTGTTATTCCTAAGTATAAAGGCATCATGCACAGACCCAGGATACTTAGCATTGACATGGCAGATGTACTAGTCCACCAGGAACACCATCTGGTCATTTATGGAGTAAAAACTCTTTCGATTTCTGAACACCTGTTCATTTCGCCAGCGGGGGACAAATGCAATATGTGTTCCATCTCTTGCCCCAATGATGTTGAGGATATGTCCCATTGCATGGAAGTCAGCTTTCACTGTGGCCAAATCCTCCACTTGGGGCAAAATGATGTAGCTGCACACATGTTTGATCATGGCAGACAACACTATCGTAAGCACTATTGAGAACATTGGCTGTGACATTCCTGCAGCCAAGCCCACTGTCACTTGGAAAGAGCCACTTGCCAGGGAATTAGGCACTGATAGGACTTGCACAAGAGGGAGAATCCCGGTGGGGTGACGGATAGCAGATATTAGGTCAGACTCCAATTGGGCACACAGCTCCTTGATTGTGGCCCTGTCAAGTCTATAGGTGAGGATAATGTGCCTGTCCTCCATTGTTGCCAAGTCCACCAGAGATCTGTGCATGGGGGGATGTCTCCATCTCCTATTCATCTTCAGTGGTTGCAATCTATTGGACAAAAGAGTGAGCAGCTGATAATTATCTCTGCATTCCAACCACTACAGTTCAATGCATATTGTGATTGTAACATTATTTTGTTGGAGATGTCCAAATAGTGCATTTGTGTACTGTGACACAGTTAGGATCCATGGCTTGCACCTCCCCCTGAAATGGCGTCCACCTGTCCTGTATGGAGGGAAAGGTGTAAATGAGGTAATTCCACTGACATTGTGCACTGTTGTGGGAGGTGGTCGAGAACCACCATGCAACTCCTCATTGGTTATCATTGGGCCCTATGGGGTCCTGTGGTCAATGGTGATGTATGCCAGCAGTGACGGTATGCACCGGCGTGAACGTGACTGCCATTTCATATCTGTGCACTCACTTGCTTCCTGACCTTCAACAGGAGAGGACCTACACTGCAAGTGCTGCTGTGACCTGAGTCTGGAACCGACCATGGCTCGTGTTACTGGGGAAAGGGCCCCTGCCTTCACCTCGGTGGAATTGGAGTGACTTGTGGATGGGGTCCTACCCCAGTACCAACTGCTTTATGGGCCTCCAGACAACAGGTGAGTATACCGTGAGTACGAAGCATGGGGCGTGAGTGCATGGAGTGCTGCGTGTCAAGGCCTCATATACGGGGGGGGTTGGTAGATGGGCCCCGGGCAGCATGCAGCATGTATCTGGCGACGCAAGGTAAGGTTGTGCAACATACAGCATGCCACGATGCAGATGGGTTGGCAGATCTTCTTGGGTGAGTAGCACTGCGATCCACCTGTTAGAAGGATGCAACGAAACCTGGCCTTCAGGAGGCCGAAGGTCCTCTCTATAATCCTTCTGGTTCGCCCATTTGCCTCATTGTAACATTCCTTTGCCCTTGTCCTGGCATGCCTCACAGGGGTCTGTAGCCATGAGAGGTTGGGGTAACCAGAGTCACCTGCAAATATCGAGGGACAACTGTTAGCCACACATCCACCCTCAGGGCCCACACCATACCCATACACCAACATCCACTGGGTGGGAACCAGGGCTCACCTATTAGCCTATGTGCCTCTGGAATTGGGACATCACATTTGGGATGCTGCTATTCCTAAGTATAAAGGCATCATGCACAGACCCAGGATATTTAGCATTGACATGGCAGATGTACTAGTCCACCAGGAACACCATCTGGTCATTTATGGAGTGAAAACTCTTTCGATTTCTGAACACCTGTTCATTTCGCCAGCGGGGAACAAATGCAATATGTGTTCCATCTCTTGCTCCAATGATGTTGAGGATATGTCCCATTGCATAGAAGTCAGCTTTCACTGTGGCCAAATCCTCCACCTGGGACAAAATGATGTAGCTGCACACGTGTATGATCAGGGCAGACAACACTATCGTCAGCACTATTGAGAACATTGTCTGTGACATTCCTGCAGCCAAGCCCACTGTCACTTGGAAAGAGCCACTTGACAGGGAATTAGGCACTGATAGGACTTGCACAAGAGGGGGGATCCCGGTGGGGTGACGGATAGCAGATATTAGGTCAGGCTCCAATTGGCACACTGCTCCGTGATTGTGGCCCTGTCAAGTCTATAGGTGAGGATAATGTGCCTGTCCTCGGTTGTTGCCAAGTCCACCAGGGGTCTGTGCATGGGGGGATGTCTCCATCTCCTATTCATCTGCAGCTGTTGCAATCTATGGGACAAAAGAGTGAGCAGCTGATAATTATCTCTGCATTCCAACCACTACAGTTCAATGCATATTGTGATTGTAACATTATTTTGTTGGAGATGTCCAAATAGTGCATTTGTGTACTGTGACACAGTTTGGATCCATGGCTTGCACCTCCCCCTGAAATGGCGTCCACCTGTCCTGTATGAAGGGATAGGAGGAAATGAGGTAATTCCACTGACATTGTGCACTGTTGTGGGAGGTGGTCGAGACCCGCCGTGCAACTCCTCATTGGTTATCATTGGGCCCTATGGGGTCCTGTGGTCAATGGTGATGTATGCCAGCAGTGACGGTATGCACCGCCGTGAACGTGACTGCCATTTCATATCTGTGCACTCACTTGCTACCTGACCTTCAACAGGAGAGGACCTACACTGCAAGTGCTGCTGTGACCTGAGTCTGGAACCGACCATGCCTCGTGTTACTGGGGAAAGGGCCCCTGCCTTCACCTCGGTGGAGTTGGAGTGACTTGTGGATGGGGTCCTACCCCAGTACCAACTGATTTATGGGCCTCCAGACAACAGGTGAGTATACCGTGAGTACGAAACATGGGGCGTGAGTGCATGGAGTGCTGCATGTCAAGGCCTCATGTGGGGGGTGGGTTGGGGGGTTGGGCCCCGGGCATCGTGCAGCATGTATGGTGGGCCATGTCTGTTCTAATGGGGATGGGAAGGGGCATGGTGGTCCATGAGTGTAACAGGAAGGACAGTCGGACGAATACCTTTCCCTGTGTCTATTTCCCTGCAGGTCAGCGCCCATCAAAAGAAGGGTATATGGCATGCCATCCCCAAGGATGTGCAGACCCAGGGGGTCTATGGCAGGCGGAGCACCCACTGCCGGAAACGGTGGGAGGACCTGAGACGCTGGCCACGGAAGACGGTGGAGGCCCAGCTCGGGATGGCCTCCCAACGAGGAAGGGGTGCCTGTCGAACCCTGACTCCCCTGATGGCCCGCATACTGGTGGTGGCCTATCCGGAGCTAGATGGGCGCTTGGGGGCATCACAGCAGCCACAAGGGGGTAAGTACAGTGCCCTAATTTACAACTTATGCCTGGTGGGGTGGTATATGGGTGGGGGATGTGGGCCCTGTGGGTGCCCCTAGGCCAGGCCTGGCATTGCAGAATAGGTCCTATATTGTGAAGGACTCTGATGTGAAAGTCCTCCAACCAAGCTAGTAGGCATCCACTACTGGGCAGGGGTCTGTGGGTCTCAGGTATACTGTAATTTGCATTAGTTGACCCTATCCATGGGCTGATGACTAGCATTGTGACTGGTAGTGCATTGCCTAATGCATAGGGCTGTTCCCTGTGTGTGAGTGTGTTGTGTACGCCAACGGTGGTGTTGTTGCCACCATTGACCAAGTGTATCCTTTGTCTCCCCCCTTTTAGTTTTGTCACCCTGTCCTTATGTGCATTAGCATCATCTGGCGGAGGAGCAGAGTCACTGGCAACGGAGGGAGCTGCATCCCACAAGACCCAGGAGGCCAAATCCACTGATGGTGAGGGCACCTGTGGGACGGATGGGGAGGGGAGCACCACAGCAAAGACTGCAGGGGACAGTTTGGACACGGATTCCTCCTCCGATGTAAGCTCCCTGGTGGTGGCGGACATCTCTGTGCCCACCCCAGCTACAGGTACAGCCGCCACCCCCGTATCAGCACCGCTCTCCCAGCAGCCCCTCAGCGAGTTTCCCGTGCCCGCACACCCAGGAGGGTGGGCATCTCCTTCGCCCAGGCACCTCAGGCCCTGCCCCAGTTAGCCCTGCTACCCTGAGTGAGGAGGCTATTGACCTCCTGCGATCCATCTCTGTTGGGCATTCAACCATTGTGAATGCCATACAGGACTGGCAGCCCAAATGCAACAGTCCAATGCATTTCTGGAGGGCATTCACACTGGCTTGGCAGCCCAACATAGATCAAACCAAGCTCTGGTCTCCTCTCTGATGGTAGCCATTGTCCCTGTTTCCACCCTCCCACCTCCAACTTCCTCCACTCAATCCCATTCCCCCCAACCCCAACCTATCCCAAAGACACAGGCAGACGAGCAGGCACCCAGGACAACACACAAAAGTGGAGATGGCAAACACAAGCACCACACTTCATCCCACGGGAACTCACACAAACAACATCCAGAATCAGACATACCAACATCCACTGCCTCTACTGTGTCCCCCTCCTCCTCGTCCTCCGCCTCCCTCCCAGTAGCATCTCCACTCACACCTGCATGCACTACATCCTCATCCACTACCTTCATCACCAGCACGCCTATCAGTCCACACCCCTCAATGGCAGTCACCACCCCCATATCCATGAACACGTCCCCTGTGTCCTCTCCCACTGTGTCTGTGCCCCCTCCTCCCAAAGTACCCAAACCCAAGCACTCAGACACCCAACAGCCATCCACCTCACAACAGCATTCAGCCCAGGCACCTGTACCCAAACATAGCAGACTGACACCTCCAAACACCACTCCCTCTTCCTCCACTCCCAAACCTTCACCCTCTTCCCACCCCAGTGTCCCTAAGAAGCTTTTCCTCTCCACCCTTGACCTATTCCCTGCCTCTCCCCCATCCTTCACTTCGGGCCAGGGAGGGCAGAACCCAGCCCAGCACCTCAGCTACCCAGTCCACGGCCACTGTCGTTTCTGCAGCTACGGCAGGTGTGAGAGGCTCCAAGGAGACACCCGTCAGCACTGCCTGTGTGCCTGCACCAGCTGCCAAGGGCAAGAAAGGACCACCAGCTACCAAGGGCAAGGAGGCACCACCAGCTGTCAAGGGCAAGAAGGGAACACCAGCTGCCAAGGGCATGGAAAAAGGGCTGGCCACTGCAGGCAGGAAGGATAGTAGGCCTGGTGCTGGAGCAGAATCTGAGCCCACAACACCAACCATGGCACTTCAGCCATCTGAGGAGGCAGGGGAAGGGCTGGAGCCTTTCCCCACCACTGACAGCACCGCCACCAGCACCACCACCAGCACCGCCACCAGCGTCACTGACAGCAGCAGAAGCCCCAGTGGGCAGCTGTCCTAGGCTGCTCGGGAAGGGCTGGCATCTCCCAACCACTGATAGCAGCGCCACCAGCACCAGCACTGCCACCACTGTGCAGCAGTTGCCGCCGGCGGATGGACTGTAGTCCTGCCTCCATGGAGTGTCATGCATCCTGCCCACTACAAATCTCGTGGGTCTGATGCCCAGGTGAGATCTGCATCACTGGGGACAGATCCCCCTCCAGAACCAGAGGAAGAAGGCATCCACTTACCCGCTCCTTGCCAGGATGAAGCACGTTGGGCACAGATCCCCCTCCAGAACCAGTGGAAGAAGCCATCCACTCACCCCCTCTTTGCCAGGCTGAATCACGCTGGGCACAGATCCTCCTCCAGAACCAGTGGAATAGGCCATCCACTCACCCCATCCTTGCCAGGATGAAGCACACTGGGCACAGATCCCCTCCAGAACCAGAGGAAGAAGCCATCCACTGACCCCATCCTTGCCAGGATGAAGCACACTGGGCACAAAGCCCGTTCCAGAACCAGTGGAAGAAGCCATCCATTTGAAAGACTGTGGCCTTGCACTCGCCAGGACCAAGCAGTCGGCAAACCACCCACTTGAGAGACTCTGGCCTTGTTTTCCCCAGGGCCAAGCAGTGGGCAAACCACCCACTTGAGAGACTGTGGCCTTGCACTTCCCGGGACCTAGCTTTGGGCAAACCACCCACTTGAGAGACTGTGGCCTTGCACTCCCCAGGACCAAGCAGTGGGCAAACCACCCACTTGAGAGAATGTGGCTTTGTACTCCCCAGGAACAACCGTGGGCAAACCACCCAGTAGAGAGACTGTGACTTTGCACTGCCTAGGACCAAGCAGTGGGCAAACCACCCACTTGAGATACTGTGGCCTTGCACTCCCCGGACCAAGCAGTGGGCAAACCACCCACTTGAGAGACTGTGGCTTTGCACTTCCCAGGACCAAGCAGATGGCAAACCACCCACTAGAGAGACTGTGGCTTTGCACTCCCCAGGACCAAGCAGAGGGCAAACCACCCACTAGAGAGACTGTGGCCTCGCACTCCCCAGGACAGAGTAATGGGCATGTAGCCCCCTCCAGGAGCAGTGGCGTAGTACCATCTTCTGTTTGAGGTGCCCCCTTCCTCTTCCCCCTGAGGTGCCTGTGTATTTACGAGCTGATGCCCCTGCAGTGTTCTCTCCGTATTGAGGCAGGAGTCAAGTGGGGCCTTGCCCTATGTGATATGGCCCTGTGGCCCAAGGACATTATAGACTGGGCAGTGTCACTCCATTTGTATATCTGTAAATACTGTTTATAATTTGAGAACGTTTTTTCAGGATTTTGATCTTATTACATTCACTTCAATCACTTCCTTTTGTCCTTGCATTATTCCTGAGGGGTACGGGGTGGATATGTAATGTTACTGCATCTGTTTGTGTGTTTGGTGTTGGGGGTGGGGGTGTTGCATGTTGCGTGTGTGTGTCACTCTCTTTTTCCTGCCCCCTCCCCTGTGTGATAGGGGCAGTACTCACCATGGTCATCTTCATCGACGTTGGTATTCCTGGAGTAGGAGGATGTAGACCAGCATGGTTAACACCTGTAGTTCGGGCTCCATGGCATCGTGGTTGTTCCCTGGGTGTCCAGAGGTGAGTTGTTTCCCTTCTGTGTACTGTTTCCGCCGTGCTTTTGATGGCGTTTGTACCGCCCAGGAAAATGTGGCAGATTGGTGTCTCGTAATACAGTGGGCGGAACCTTTTCTTCCACCTGGCTGTTGGTGGTTTTCGCCACAGTGCTTGTAGCTACCGCCGTGGCGGTCGGTGTGTTAAAGTGGCTGTCTGTGTTGGCGGGTTCCGCCGTGGTCATAATTCAATTTTTTTTACCGCCGGCCTGTTGGCAGTATAACCGCTGCTTTATCACTGATCGCCAGGGTTGTAATGAGGGCTTTTGTCTTAAACCCTCCAGACCATTTTGTTATGGATAAATACTATTAAAAGTATAAAAGGTATTCACACCCATCAACTTACACAGTTTACCTACACGGGGCACAGGAATGAGGGCTTTAAACGAATATTCTACCACATACCTGCAAGTATTTTGCAAATGTAAGTGTTTTTCTCTAAAATCTACTTCCCTTTCAGGACTTCTTATTAAATTCTGCTACAGTCAAAATCCATTAAAAAAAAGTTTTCTGAAAGATGGTATAAATAATCATTGTTTTCAGCATGATCTACTTGAAACAAAATACAAGATGCAGAGCTACTGAAGGCTGCTTAAATAAATAGTAACGCACAGCCAGTTTGTTTTCGTTTTACCAGCTTCCAACTGAATGTAATAAGTCTTTGTTTATGCAAAATAGAAAATGGTCCAAAGGCGCTTTTGCTGAGCCAAAAGGTACTAAAAAATATATTTGCAATATAGCACATATTTACATTTTTGGTTTCATAAAATGAAACAAAATTCAATATTCTCATATTGCGTTTTCATTTGTTTTGAAGAAATAGCACACTCTATATGCTAATGTGCCTCTATTGACTGATGGCAATAATGAAAAAAAAAAAAAAATCAACGCTTGTTCTTCATGGATTTATATGCCTAATTTTAAAAACTCTTTTTCTTCTTATGAACTGAGAGGTACTAACTTAAATTTAGGCAAATTCTTTTAGCAGATCCTCTTTGGCTGGCCTTATGGCTCCTTATTAGTGCTGTTAAATGTTAGGAAAATCATAAAAGTTTAACCCATACAAACTACTGCTGATGCTGATTTGAGGCGGGGTGGATAGGAGTGCGAAGTTCAGAGCCAGTTGAGAGTCAATACATTGCACTGACTAATTAGGTTATTATATATTTAAAACTCTCCTAAAACAAATGTAGATCTCTGAGAGCTTTGCATTTTTAGACTGGTAGCTATACTTTCTATACTAATTCCTTCTATTGCATTTCCTTGGCTGGTATGATAATGGTGTGCATGATGCACCCAACATTTATCACCATATTATGAAAGCAAGACTCTACAGGTTGCAATGTGTAACAAGAATGTTTGTGCATATTTGTGGTGTGGCATTTTTGTGGTTGTTCTGTGTTTGTGTGTTGTTTGTGCTTCTGTGTTTTTGTGCTGCGGTTTTGCAATGTGATATTGTGTTTTATTGTTGTTGCGCTGTTACATTCTTTTGACTCTTTCATTATGTTGTACCTTGTTATGTTTAATTGTGGTGCAAATGTTAATATAGCTTTGTAAATGAATTGCCTGATGTATTGTTGTTTTCTTCAAACAAATGCTACCAAAAGCTGCACATTTTTTAAGCCATTTAGTGAAGGAGTTGACGATGGCTGACACTAGGGAGGACTGAAACAGAACCTCCAGTTTTGGCACTGGTGAATTCCTTTTGCCAAGACCAAGGGACACTCCCTGCTCTCATCTGTGGCAACAGCGCAGTTAGAGGCACACTTACCGGAGCATTGAGCAAGGATCAGGTGAGTGCTCTCTTGCGTATCTGGTGAGTTTTCAGGCCGCAAAATGCCTCTCCACTTTTGAGAGAGGCACCATTGGAAAGCAAAGAATCTTCCCTTTCCAGCAATGCCTTTATCAACCTAGGGAACAAGGGCCAAAAAGTTAAGGGAGACCACGCCAAGGATGAAAAGTCTAACATTTCATTTATTTGTATGCAATTTTGTAAGCAAATTCCCGTTTGCGGATCACCGACATACTGCAATCCATGAGCAGAAATACCAGTAGATTTCAGAAAGTTCTAGTGTTTTTGGGTGGTCAAACCCTCTGTTATATGGGCCACTCCAGTGAGGGCCATAATGTTTCATATGTATGTTTAAAATGGTGTTCATATTTTTGAGTGTCAGCCCTTCTGGCATATGGGCTGATCTTTGGAGCAACTGCATTTCATCTCAGCTCCCTGGGGTACACAAAATGGAACTCATCTTAAAGTTTTTAGGGGTCATCCTCGTGAGCAATTTTTTTGCTGAATGGTTGTTTTCCCCTAGAGGGTGCAATCACACCCCCAAGTAAGAAAGATTACCCTTCCCCTCAAAAGTGAAAATAAAATTATGGCCTAATATCCTAGGGGTCATCCTGCATGCCAGTTGGTTCATCACCACAGGAAAAGTATTAAAAAAAAAAAAATCCCAATCCTTGCTCCTGGAACCCCCCACTTTCAGGCAAGAACAATACATGAATCAGTCCTCTGGCAGTGCCACTAGAATCTGGAAAACTCTGCCTTCCTCACTTTGTCAAACCACCTGCCTAGCAACCTTCAGAAAGGACCTCAAGCTCATCCTATTTGGGTAATTTGCCCTCAACCAGACTTATTTAATTTCTCCAATGCATCTTGATCTGCTTTGTTCAGCTGTTCATGTCTTCCACCCTATTGTAACTGTCTCAGTTTGAGTTCAGTTATTATCAATGTAAGCCAATGTAAGTCTGTATTTTGTGTGTTGTAAAGCACTCTGATGCCTTCAGGCCATGTCCTCACTATCTAAAATTGCATACAAATAAATGAAATGTTAGACTTTTCATCCTTGGCGTGGTCTCCCTTAACTTTTTGGCCCCTGTTCCCTAGGTTGTTTATGTGTGCTGGACTCTGATTTTGCTGTTTGTGTTACTCTGGCACTGTACCACTGCTAACCAGTGCTAAAGTACAAGTGCTCCTTTACAAAATGTGCATGTAATTGGCTTACCCATGATTGGCATATTTTGGTTTACTAGTAAGTCCCGAGGAAAGTGCACTAGAGGTGCCAGGGCCTGTAAATCAAATGCTACTAGTGGGCCTGCAGCACTGGTTGTGCCACCCACATAAGTAGCTCTGTAATCATGTCACAGACCTGCCACTGAAGTGCCTATGTGTGCAGTTTTAACTGTAAATTCGACTTAGGCCTAAACCTTCCCTTTTCTTACATATCAGACACCCCTAAGGTAGGCCCTATGTAGCCCCAAGGGCAGGGTGCAGTGTATGGTTAAGATAGGACATAGAGTAATTTGTTTTATATGTCCTGACAGTGAAATATTGCTAAATTAGTTTTTCACTGTTGCAAGGCCTGTCCCTCTCGTAGGTTAACATGGCGGCTACCTTTAAAACTGATTTAAGTGTAGATTCCCTTTGGGATTGGATGGACATTTGGAGTTTGGGGTAGCTGAGCTCACAATTTAAAAATACATCTTTTATTAAAGTTGATTTTAAGATTGTGTGTTTGAAAATGCCACTTTTAGAAAGTGAGCATTTTCTTGCTTATACCATTTCTGTCACTCTGCCTGTTTGTGGATTCCATGTCTGGGTCAGTTTGACAGTTGGGATGGTTGCACCTCACACTAGACAGTGACACAAAGGGAGCTGGGGTGTAGCCTGCATATCCTGGTGAGCCATCTGTGCTAGGAGGGAGGGTAGAAGTGGTCACTCATACCTGAAAGGGCTGCGCCTGCCCTCACACAATGCAGTCTCCAACCCCCTGGTGAGTGTCTGGGTCCTGGCCTGGGCAAGGCAGGATTTCACATTCACAAGAGACTTTGCTTTGAAGTAGGCCTACTTCAAATGAGAAATTGGGTATAAGAAGGGCACCCAAATCACAGACTTTAGAAACCCTTCTGGAAACAAAGAGGAAACTGTGCCTGAAGAAGAGCTGAAGAGCCGAGGAAGAAGAGCTGCCCTGCCTGTGACTGTGCCTTGTGGAGCTATCCTGCAGTTGCTGCTTCTGCCAGAGTAAGAGCGCAAAGACTGGACTTTGTGTGCCTTCCATCTTGAGAAGAACTCTCCAAGGGCTTGATTTAGAGCTAGCCTCCTGTTGTTTGAAGTCTCAGGGACAGCAAAGACTTCTCTCTGCCAGCACCTGGAGTCTCTGGAGAGACTCCTACTCTACCCAATGGTGCCCATCCAGTTCCTGGGACCCTGAAAGGAGAAGCTGGCAGCCTAAAGAAAAGTAAATCCACGCACAGAGCACCATGCAGGGAAAAGATCGACGTGACTTCGATCTGCGGCTGAAGAAACAACGTGCAGCTGGCTCCACAGCTGAAAATCAACGCTCGCCGGAAACGCGACCGAAGAATCGACACACGGAGCAGGAGAAACGATGCACAGCATCGCTGACGGAGGCTGGGAGATCGCAACCCGCGCTGCCTTGTTTTCGGATCATCGTGGGGCTGGATTTCTGACTCAAGTACCACTGGGCCTGTACAAACAATGCAAGACCTGCCCGGAGTGCTGACCGGATCGACACATCGCTCTCCTGCAGGAGAGAAGAAACGACACGCCCTGACCCGGCGAAAGGAGATACAACGCAAGGTCCCATTAATGATTTGAATCAACTCATCGCAAGCTCTTTCTGATGTGCACTCGTCCATGCGGGGTTACTTTTGACACACCCAAGGTACATTTTCACGCTATCAGTGTTAGTGTGTGTTTGAAACTACTTAAAGACTCTTTTGATTTTTAATTGATAACTTGACTTGTGTATTTGTGTTGTTTTGGTCTTGTTTTGTTTTGTTTAGATAAATATTTCCTATTTTTCTAAACCTGTGTTGTGTCATTTTGTAGTGTTTTCATTAAGTTACTGTGTGTGTTGGTACAAATACTCTGCCAAGCTACCAAGGGGGTAAGCAGGGGTTAGTTGAGGGTAATTCTCTTTTACCCTGACTAGAGTGAGGGTCCTTGCTTGAACAGGGGGTAACCTGACTGTCAACCAAAGACTCAATTTCTAACATGAAATAAATAGGAATGTTTGATTTCTTCTGGGGATGCAATTGACTCCCCAAGGAGGGTGGCATCCCCACACAGAGGAAAACAAAATGAGCCAAATCCCCTGAACTGTCAGAGGGTGTGGTAGACCATGTTGTGGGCATGTTTTGTTGTTTTTTTCCTTGATATTGCCACAAACATTGACTGAAGAAAGTACAAATGCATGCAGTCTTCCATACCAGGCAAAACACCTTTACTGTGTATCTTTTCAAGTTCAAAACTGCCCCCAAGTTGACATGTGAGGCACTTTTTAGATATGGAATTAGGCATGATCTCTTTATACCAGAATAAATATACTGATACAGTCTTGCAGTGAGCCCTTTTCTTTCATTTGTCTTTTGTTGAGTCACTTTATTCTTCCACCCACCACAGAATTGTGCAGTGTGTCCGTCCAATTCCGCCATTGGCTAACTTCAATGTAAGTGAAAGCATTCTGCCTTTTCTCAAGGTACATCCCAATTCAAAGTTGAGCTCTTAAGTTCCATGGTCTAATATGTCAATGTGTGCTTCTTGAGATCAAAGACAGATTGTTGCTGTTAGACCTGGCAGCCTTAGGGTGGTCTTCCCCCAACTTTTTGCCTCCTTTCTTCCATTTGTCTGATCTAAGTTTTGCTGGTTTCAGGACTCTGCACACCACCATTGCTGGCCAGTGCTAAAGTGCTTGTTATCTCCTCTAAACATGGTAACAATGGCTCATACTCAATTGTTAAATTTTTATTTACTTATAAGTCCCTAGTAAAGTGCAATACTTGTGCTCAGTGCCTGTAAATTAAATGCTACTAGTGGGATTGCAGCACTGATTGTGCCACCTACATACGTAGCCCCTTAACCATGAATCAAGCCTGCCATTTCAAAGCCTGTTTGTGCAGATTCACTGCCACTTCGACTTGGCATTTAAACTAATTGCCAAGTCTTAATCTTCCCTTTTATTACATATGGAACCCCTAAAGTAGGTCCTTGGTAGCCCACAGGTCAGCGTGCTCTGTAAGTAAAAATTAGGACGTACTTGTAAGCTTTACATGTCCTGGTAGTGCAAAACTCAAAGTCATTTTTCGCTACTGTGAAGCCTGTTCCTCTCACAGGTCAGCATTAGAAGTTCCCTTATGTGCTTTCAAGGTGTGATTTCTGATCTGAGAGGAGTGACATTGTCATGTTTTAGAATGGTATTGAGAACTCCTGCTTACTGGTGAGGTTGGATTTAACATTGCTATTTTAGAAATGCCAATTTTAGAAAGTAGGCATTTCTCTGCACTTACTGTTCTCTGTGTCTTACAGCCTGTCTTCAATCCACATCTGGTATGTGCTGGTTGAAAGTGCCCCTTGTGCATTCCACCCAGACAGACATAAACACAGGACACTCAACTGCATCTTAATTCATCTGCATACTAATCGGCCTTCCTGGGCAGGAAGGGTGGAGGGCCTCTCTTTTCCACTACAAAGACTAGTGGCCTGACGTCACACAAAGAACTGATAGCTCCGAACAGAAGTTCTGGCAGACAGGACTGGGTCGAAAGGGCAACTGCTGCACTTCAAAACCACTCTTTAACTTTTCCCTCCACTTCAAATGCACATTTGTGCATATATACTGGGCCTGTGACATCCTAAAATTAGAACCTTCTAAACATACAATTGGACTCTGTCAGAGGGACTGCCTTGCTGCACAAAGGACTCATCTGGACTGCTTTCCTGGAAGGGCTGCTCTCTTGCTTGTTGCTGTGCTTTCTGCTGGCCACTGACTCTGCTGGAAGGACTCTGCCTTCCCCCAAAATTGCTCTCCAATGGCTGGACTAAGCTTGCTTCCTCTTCTGAAATCTCAGGGCCATCAAAACCTTCACCAAAGAGAGAAAATCTAGCACATCGGAAAATCAATGCAACACCTGCAAAGATCCACACAGTACTCACCTCGCTGCTGAAAAATTGCTGCATCGCCAACCTGCTCTATTCTGACACCGTGTTTTGGATATTCCATACATGTTCTCTAGGCATCAAAATATACCCGCACCACAGTGAGGAAACAATGCTGCACTCCCAGAAATCAATTCATTGCCTTGCGAAAATAAACAACGCATCACATTTGCTGTGCTTTGAAAACCAACGCATTGTTTTACTTTCCAACATATCTTCCCCTCTCAGGCCCTTTGAATCATTATTTTTGATGCACCCTAGATACAGTGGCCCTCATAATGACTTTGATTATTACTTTGGCAGGTGGCCTCTTCTTCCCTCCAAAGTCCTGCGTCGGCATAACCGCATGTGAGGCCGTCCCTCTGCGTTACCCATTACGATTTTCCTGCTGGGCCGACGGGCAGAAACAGCGTTCCCACCTGCTGGCCCAGGGGGAAACACATCACAACATTGATGCCAGCCCATAATAGAAGGAAGCCTGGCAGATTGAGATCACTGGCATCGCCAGGCCTTCGGCTGGTGGCAACGTGGTGGTGCCGGCGGTCAGACCGGGGCAGCTCTACCATGGTCATAATATGGTGGTCGGACCACCCCAATTGGCAGCAGTCCAAGCAACACTGCAATTCTGGCAGTCCATGAACAGCCAGACTTGTGATGAGGCTGTGTGTGTTAAAAGGATACAGTCACTGATTCTTGTGGATTAAGACTCTTTTAAACCTCTAAAAAGTGATATCTTGACTTCTGCACATTGGATTGTTTGGTGTGTTGGTCTTATTCTATTCAGATAAATGTTACCTATTTTTCTAAACTGGTGTGGACTACCTTTTGTGGTGTTTTCTCTATGTTACTGTATGAGTTTTTGCACAACTACATTACACATTGCCTTTTACGTGAAGACTGCCTGCTCTGTGCCATGCTACCGGAGTGTGAGCACAGGATATTTTAGGTTGTGTTGTGACTTACCCTGACAAGAACTGTGGTTCTTACTTGGACAGGGTTCACACCTTTGTTAACTAGAGAACCAATTTCTAACATTTGCTTTAGGGAAATTTTATTTATACTGAAAGCTTCCTTATGAACGTTTTGCAAAAGCCATGGCAAAGGGACATAAGCGTTTTGAAAGCCAACTGGCTGGCAGCAAACACCAGGCCTATTGGTTTGCATATGGCTAGTTAGCTATCTGGTTTGCTAACGAGGGGCATATTTATGGCAATGCCTGGGGCCTACTTTCTGTCCCCTCTGACAGTGATATAGCTTTGTTTACTTGACTCTCATCTAAAGGTCACTTAGCTGCGTGTGAGTGCCATAATAAATGAACAGTGGATGGCATGGGCTCATACCTTATACCTCTAAGTAGGCTGTGGTCTTGCATATGTAGCCAGTTAAAGTAATACTTTGGGGCAGATTTAAGAGCCCCTAGAGCCTCCTTGTGCCATAATAGCCTAATTTTTTATTTCAAGGCCAAAATTGCTGCGCCAAATTTACAAAGTGATGCAATGCATGCAATGTGCCACTTTGTAGCCCTCTGCGCTACATTATACTTGCACCAGGCATAATGTTTGCATATGGGACGTACCCCCGTAGGGGGGGCTGAAAAAATGGCGCAAAGAAATCAAACAGATTTCTTTGCATCATTTATTACAGCACTTTCAACGCCTGCTGAGAGCAGGCATTAAAAGGAGACCATTGTCTACAATAGGCCTCAATGGGCTTTGCAGAATTAGCGTAAAAATATTTCACATTTGTTCATTTCTATGAAGCCCCAAAAAAGCTAGAACACAGAATTGCGCTCCAACAACCTGATCACAGTCAAATTTTAAGAGGCAGTATGCATTCATGCTCTCTACATTCCATGATAAGAGCACTTCCCTGCTCACGTTTTGGTGTCAGTTGATAGAAGTTCAAATTCCCAACTCTGGACTGGATTATAACAAGTGCATTGATGTAGTGGATAAGAATGACCGTCTATTTCAGCCATATAACTCGAGTTGTAAAACTTGCACAAGAAGGCGAAAGTCTTTCCTTGACTTTTATTTGGGCACCATTGAAAGTCTTACTGCTGCAGAAGCAGTATTCTCTTCTCCATCTCCTGTGTAGGATTTTGTAAGTAAGACTACAGTATTGGCATATTGCAGACTATGGTGGTCATTACAACCCTGGCAGACGGTGTTAAAGGGGCGGTAAAAAAAATGGAATTACGACCGTGGCGGAAACCGCCAACAAAGAGAGCCACTTTAACACTCCGACCGCCATGGCAGTACAAACAAACAGCTTGGCGGTACCCGCCAACAGACAGGCGGAGGACAATGTACCGCCCACAGTATCACAACCTACCAATCTGCCACCCTTTCCGGGGCGGATTCACTGCGGACAAAAACACGAAACACCCCACGAGGAATCCAGACGCCATGGAACCAGAGCTGCAGATCCTGCCAGCCCTTATCTTCTTGCTCCTCTACCAGGAGCACGAACGCCGGCGGCGAAGACCACGGTGAGTACTGCACCTACGACACAGGGGAGGGAAAAAACTGGGACACACACATGCAACATGCAACAACTCCACCCCCACCCTTACCCACCACAACACACACACTAATACAGCATGATACATTACAGTTACACCCCCAACCCCCCCAGAAGAATGCAAAGACCAAAGGAAATGAGTGTAACCATTGTAATATATTAAAATCCAGTACGCAAAAATATACATATATACACTATAAACAAAATATACACCAAGAATAGTAGTCCAGGTAGTGCTCCATTGAAGTCTGTGGAACACTGGGCCCACACGGTATTGGCGAGGCCCACACAAGATCCCCGACCATGATGGGGAGAACACTGCAGGGGCATCAGATACCAATAAAACAGGCACCTCAGGGGGAGGGAAAGGGAGGGCACCTCAGCCCAGTTGAGTGCACAACGTCAAATCCACGAGGGGGCAACATGCCCACTGTTCAATCCTGGGGAGTGCAAAGCCACAGTCTCTCAAGTCTCTACAGTGGGTGGTTTTCCCACTGTTCCATCCTGGGGAGTGCAAAGCCACAGTCTCACAAGTCTCTACAGTGGGTGGTTTGCCCACTGTTCCATCCTGGGGAGTGCAAAGCCACAGTCTCTCAAGTCTCACAAGTGGGTGGTTACCCACTGTTCCATCCTTGGGAGTCTCTCTCAAGTGGATAACAGTCTCCACTGGTTCTGGAGGGGGCCTTGTGCCCAGAGTGCTTCATCCTGCCAAGGACTGAGGTAGTGGATGTCAATCTCCACTGGTTCTGGAGGGGACCTTGTGCCCAGAGTGCTTCATCCTGCTCGTGGTGGCCTCAGTAGCGTCAGAGCTTTTGGCGCTCATGGGCCAGCGGTGCTTGTTGCGACGGTGCAATGTTCAGCGGTGCTTCTGGCGGCGGTGCCCTGTTCAGTGGAGCTTGTGGTGGCGCTGTCCTTGGCAGCGGTGCTTGTGGCGGCTGTGCCCTGTGCAGCGGTGCTTGTGGCGGCGGTGCCCTGTGCAGCGGTGCTTGTGACGGCGGTGCCCTGTGCAGCGGTGCTTGTGCTGGCAGTGCCCTGTGCAGCGGTGCTTGTGACGGCGGTGCCCTGTTCAGCGGTGCTTGTGGCGGCGGTGCCCTGTTCAGCGGTGCTTGTAGTGGCGGTGCCCTGTTCAGCGGTGCTTGTGGCGGCGGGCTCCTTTGGAGTGACTAAGCTGCTGGCGGTCCTCTCTAGCCCAGCGGGGCTTGTGCTGGCAGTCCTCTCTGGCCCAGCGGGGCTGGTGCTGGTGGTCCTCTCTAGCCCAGCGGGGCTGGTGCTGGCGGTCCTCTCTAGCCCAGCGGGGCTGGTGCTGGCAGTCCTCTCTGGCCCAGCGAGTCTGGTGCTGGCGGTCCTCACTAGCCCAGCGGGGCTTGTGATGGCGGTCCTCTCTAGCCCAGTGGGGCTGGTGCTGGTGGTCCTCTCTGGCCCAGCAGGGATGATGGCGGTGGCCTCTTGGGCAGTAGGGCAGGTGCTGGCGGTGGCCACCTGGGCAGCGGGGATGATGGTGGTGGCCTCTTGGTCAGCAGGGCAGGTGCTGGTGGTGGCCTCCTGGGCAGCGGTGATGATGGCTGTGGCCTCCTGGGCAGCGGGGATGATGGTGGTGGCCTCTTGGGCAGCAGGGCAGGTGCTGGCGGTGGCCTCCTGGGCAGCGGGGATGATGGTGGTGGCCTCCTGGGCAGCCGGGATGATGGCGGTCTTCTCCGCTGTGCTGCTCTTCCAAGACCTGCTGACTTTCTTGTGGCCCTTCCCCACCTTGGAAGGTGTCGCAGCTGACTCCACACTCCCACCTGTACCCCTGGGAGCGGCTTTGGTGGCTGGAGTCTTCCCCCTCTCCCGCCGGGCACTGGCCAACTTTTGATGCTTCACAGGTGGGGGACTGTCCGTGCTGTGGCTCCGTGCCACACTGGCTGCCCTGGTGGCCCGTGCACTCCATATTCCGGTGACTATAGTCACCACTGGTCCCAGAGATGTTGTGCCTGAGGTGCTAGGTTAAGACCTGGCGAGTCGGGCCCTAGGAGATGGACGGGGTGGAGTAGGTGTGGGAAAGAGGTCAAGGTCGGACAGGAAAAGTTTTTGGGAGACACTGGGAGGGGTAGCTGGAGGGGGTTTAGGAGTGGAGGAAGAGGTTGTGGTTGTAGGAGGTGTTCGTTTGGTGACTTTGGGTGAAGGCGCATGAGCTGGAGGCTGTCGTGAGGTGGATGGCTGTTGGGTGGGTGTGTGCCTGCATTTGTGTATCTTGGGAGGTGGTGTCACAGACACACTGGGAGAGGACACAGGGGACGTGTGAATGGTAGTGGGGGTGGTGACTGCACGTGAGCGGGGTGTGGTGGTGTGTGTGCTGGTGCTGGCAGTAGTGGCTGTAGATGTAGTGCATGCAGGTGTGAGTGTAGACGAGACTGGGAGGGAGGAGGGAAACGAGGAGGAAGGGGACACAGTGGAGGCAGTGGTTGTTGGTGTGTCTGCATGTGTGTGTTGCTTGCGTGAGTGCCTGTGGGATTTGTGGTGCGTATGTTTGCCTGAGCTTCCCTTTTGTGTTGAGGTGTGTGCATGCTGGTCTGAAGGTGTGGTTGGGATAGGCTGAGGTACAGGGGATTGGGTCTAGGTGGAGGAAGTTGGAGGGGGGAGGCTAGAGACAGGGACAATGGCTGCCATCAGTGCTGAGGCCAGAGTCTGAAAAGCTCGCTGAAGGGCCGCCTGACCAGAATGAATGCCCTGCAGGAATGCATTTGTTTTTTGCAACTGCCTTTCTACACCCTGGATGGCATTCGAAATGGTAGACTGCCCAACAGTGAGGGACCTGAGGAGGTCAATGGCCTCCTCACTGAGGGCAGCAGGGGTGACTGGGGCAGGGCCTGAGGTGCCTGGGGCGAAGGTGATGCTCACCCTCCTGGGTGAGCGGGTACGGGGCAAAGGCTGAGGGGCTGCTGGGAGGGCGGTGCTGGTAGGGGGGTGGCGGCTGTACCTGTATATGCGGGGGGCACAGATGTTGCCGCCACCACAAAGGAGCTCCCATCAGAGAATGAGTCAGTGTCACTGGTGTCAGCTCCTGTCCCCGCCGTGGAGCTCCCCTCGCCCTCCGTCCCACTGGTGAAATCAGACTACGTTGTCTCACCCTCCAGGACAATGTGGGATGCAGCTCCCTCCTGCTCCGGTGCCACTGCTCCTCCGCCTGATGATGCTAATGCACACAAGAACAGGGAGACCACAAAAAGGGGGGGACGACAGAAGAAAGACATGTTGAGCGCATGCATTACCGCTACCGTTGGTGGACACGACAGACACAGAAGCCCCCTGCACTCCGCCACGCTCTTGGGCTCCACTGTTCAATCCCTGGGACATGGCCTACAAGGCTATGGACGACATCTGCACACATGGATGAAACAGGAGCATGACTAGGTGTACTTGGCACTGTACAGAGGTGGGGTTGGGTACTACATGGCCTGCTTTACAGAGGGACCTTGCCTTCTAAACTCGCCCTGGCCTAGGGAAACCCACAGCCCACCTCTTCCACCCAGACACCTCCACTCTGCACAAAATCAGCAGGATGAGAGTGTACTCACCCCCTTGTGGCTGCTGTGATGCCCCCAAGCGCCCATCCAACTCTGGGTACGCCACCGCCAGGATCCTGAACATCAGGGGGGTCATGGTGCGACTGCACCCCTCCCACATTGGGAGGCCATCCCCACCTAAGCCTACGCCGTCTTCTTGCTCCAGCGGCGAATGTCCTCTCATCTCTTACGGCAGTGGGTGCTCCGTCTGTGGTAGACCCCCAGGGTCCGGACGTCCTTGGCGATGGCACGCCAAATATTGTTTTTCTGGTGGGCGCTGACCTTCATGAATTGTACAGGGGGGAGAGAAATCTTATTACCAAATGCACCGTCACAGTAATTGGCCCCCATCCCTAACCTTACCATGTGGCACATGCACTCATCATCGTTTCATACACGCCTCAATCTCCCCCCCCCATCTTTCATCCACCCCACTCCACACAGGCATAGCCCATGCAACATGGTCCCAGTGTACTTCCCTGTTTGTCTGGAGGACTGTAGAGTAGCATGTACTGGGGAAGGACCCCATCCCCGAGTTTCTCCAAATCCTCTGATGTGAAGGCAGGGGCCCTTTCCCCATACAGTCGAGCCATTGTCTCTTCCAGACTGAGGTCACAGCAGCACTTGCAGTGTAGGTCCTCTTCTGTCGAAGATCAGGTATCGAGTGATTGAACAGATAGAAAATGGCAGTCACGTCTGCGGCGGTGCGTACCGTCACCACCGGCATACATCGTCATTGGCTCCTGGGACCCATAGGGTCCTATGTTAACCAATGCAGCATTGCGCCGCAGTCTTCGACCGCCTACCACGACTGTGTACAATGCCAGCGCAGTTACCTCACATCCCATTTTCCCACTTTACAGGTCAGGCAGCGGCCATTTCAGGGGCCCACATGGCTTAATTTTTAACTGCGTTACACATACCTAGGCCTAGCCTCAACACACATACAGGCCACTTTTCGGATTATGATTCGTGTTCTGTGTAAGCTGTGGGTACGTACCTCTTGAGTTGGTTGACTCTGTGCTCGCTGTTGTCCTTCATAGGCGCCGTCCGCTGGCACATGTGAGGAGATGGAGACATCCTCCGGTGTACAGACCGCTGGTGGACCTGTCAACAATGGAGGAAAGACATGTGGTCATCACCTACATGCTTGACCGTGCCACAATCCAGGAACTGTGTACCCAGCTGGAGCCAGACCTGATGTCAGCTATCAGCCATCCTACAGGAATCTCCCCTCAAGTGCAGGTGCTGTCAGTACTCCATTTCCTTGCAAGTGGGTCATTTCAAACAACAGTGGCCATATCATCAGGGATTTCCCAGCCTATGTTTTCCAACGTCTTGTCCAGAGTGTTGTCTGCCTTGCTGAAACACATGCGGAGCTACATCGTTTTCCCTCAGGTGGAGGATTTGCCTACAGTGAAAGGTGATTTCTATGCCCTGGGAAATATCCCCAACATCATAGGTGCCATTGATGGGACACATGCGGCTTTGGTACCCCCCGCAGGAGTGAGCAGGTGTACAGAAACCGGAAGAGTTATCATTCCATGAATGTGCAGATGGTGTGTTTGGCAGACCAGTACATTTCCCATGTGAATGCCAAGTTCCCTGGCTCAGTGCATGACGCCTACATCCTGCGGAATAGCAGCATCCCTTATGTGATGGGTCAACTCCAGAGGCACCGTGTGTGGCTATTAGGTGAGCACCTGGAAGCAAGACAGTGGGAATGGTTGTCTGGGTCTGGGGATATCCCTACAGGTTAGTTTGAGTCTAACAGTTGTCCCTCGCCATTTGCAGGTGACTCTGGTTACCCCAACCTGTCATGGCTACTGACCCCAGTGAGGAATCCCAGGACAAGGGCAGAGGAATGCTACAATGAGGCCCATGGGTGGACTAGGAGGATTATAGAGAGGACCTTCGGCCTCCTGAAGGCCAGGTTCCGGTGCCTCCATATGACAGGTGGTTCCCTATTCTACTCACCAACTTGGCTTTGCGACGACAGGTGCCTTTTCTGCAGGAAGATGGTTCAGATGGAGGTGTTGTGGCAGCTGTGGAGCCTGTGGACAGTGAAGACGAGGAAGCAGACAAAGAGGACATAGAAAACAGGAACACAGTGATCCAGCAATACTTCCAGTGAGACAAAGGTAAGAAAACAACACTGCCTGCTACATCTGATGTAATTCTTCTACCTCTCATCTGTCTGTCATTTTCACCCAGTGTATGGACACTCAGTTGTCACTTTCCCTTTCGAATTCACAGATGTGGGTCCCACTGTGTGACCTCTGCTTTGTTTCCGCATGGACTAGAGCAGTGTGACATAGGTATGTTGACATTACATTGGATATAGCATTTTGCCACAGTTATTGCTAATACACATTTTCGAAAGCACAGACTGACCCCAGATTGTTTTGTGATTTAAGGGTGTTTAAGTGCTAAATAGTGGAGGTGGTTGTCAAATGGTCAGGGGTGATGGTGGAGGAATGTCCATGGCAAAGTCCAGTCTATTAGTCTCACAAGTGCATTGTCCAAAGGGGCATAGGAAGTGGAGCTAGGGCAGTTTAAGTATGGACAGGGTGACAAAGTGGGACAGAAGGATGACAATCAGGATGGTCTCATTTCTTGGCGGGGGTCTTGGCATTGTTCTCTGTCTTTGTCCTGGATCTCAGGGACCGCTTTGTGGGGTGGTTCTCCATCTGCAGGGGGTGGGGTGCTGGTGTTGTGGTCCTGTGGCGGTGCATCCTGTCCACTAGCTCCGGCAGAGGTGGTGGGCAGTACATCGTCCAGGCTAGTGTCAGGGGCCCCTTGTTCTGCCACAGTGTCCCTCCTGGTGTTGACGAGTTCCTTCAGCACCCCTACAATGGTGCCCAGGGTGGAATTGATGGATTTGAGTTCCTCCCTGAACCCCAAATACTGTTCATCCTGCAGCCGCTGGGTCTCCTGAAACTTGGCCAGTACCGTTGCTATCGTCTCCTGGGAATGGTGGTAGGCTCCCATGATGTTGGAGAGGGCCTCGTGGAGAGTAGGTTCCCTGGGCCTGTCCTCCCCCTGTCGCACAGCAGCCCTTCCAGTTCCCCTGTTTCCCTGTGCCTCTGTCCCCTGAACCGTGTTGCCACTACCACTGCCCCCAGGTCCCTGGTGTGGTTGGGGTGGTGGGTTAGCCTAGGTTCCCTGTAGTGGTGGACACACTGCTGCTTGACGTGTCCTGGGGACAGAGGTATGGGCCCGCTGGGGGGGTTCTGTGCTTGTGTTTCCAGAGGGGAGAAGCTCTGTAGTGGCCTGTGCCAGTGTGAGGGGAACCGACTGTCCCGATGTCCCAGATGGGCCAGGCTGGTCACCTAGATCCAGTTGTACAGAGCTGCTGTCATCACTGTGGGCCACTTCTGTGGGTGGAGTGGACATGTCTGGACCCTCCTGTCTGGTGACGTTGGGTAGGGGTCCTGCAGGGGTGTAAAGGCATGATTATTGCATCTGTGTGTGCCATGGTGTGCAATGGGTGGGTGACCCTGTACCCCAATGCATCCATTCTTGTGTGGGACCTTCTGTGATAATGGTTTAGGGGGGTGTGTGGGAATGTGCAGTGGACATGCTTTGGTGATGGGTGTCCATGCTTTGGTGTTACATGCAGGGCTTGGGATGTGTAGTTTGTGATAGTGGGACATGTGTGAGGAGTTGGAGTGATGGGGAGGAGGGCGAGGGTGGGAGTGTGTGATAGCATGCAGGTAGGTGGGGGATGAAGTGGTTAAAGGTTTGACTTACCAGAGTCCATTCCTCCATCTACTCCTGAGAGGCCCTCAGGATGCAGTATAGCCAAGACCTGCTCCTCCCATGTTGTGAGTTCTGGGGGAGGAGGTGGGGGTCCACCTCCAGTCCTCTGAACCGCAGTCTTGTGTCTTGAGAACACGGAATGCACCTTCCCCCGTAGGTCGTTCCACCTCTTCCTGATGTCATCCCATGTTCTTGGGTGCTGTCCCACTGCATTGACCCTGTCCACGATTCTGCGCCATAGCTCCATCTTCCTAGCTATGGTGATGTGCTGCACCTGTGATCCGAATAGCTGTGGCTCTACCCGGATGATTTCCTCCACCATGACCCTGAGATCCTCCCCAGAAAACCTAGGGTGTCTTTGCGGTGCCATGGGGTGGTGTGGGTGATGTGTGGGGTGGTGTGTGGGGTGACGTGTGGGGTGATATTTAGAGGTGTGTTGTGTGAGGTGCATGGATGTTGTGTGAGTGATGGTGTTGAGTGGTGTCTCTCTCTGGCCTTCTGTCGCAATTGTTGTCATAGGGGTTTGTGGGTTTTGTGGGTGTGTGTTTTATAGTGTATTTGGTATGTGGGAGTGGTGTGTGTATGTGTATCAGGTGTGTGTATTTTGAATTGTCCAATATGGTAGTGTTTTGTAAATGTGTGTGTATTTTGAGCGCAGCGGTGTATACCGCCAATAGAATACCGCGGTTGTAAGACCGCAGCGTGGATTCATGGGTCGTGATAGTGTGGCCATATTCCTGTTGGCTTGACTGTGTCGGTTTTGTTATCACCAGTTTATCACTGACCTTTGCTGTGGCGGACTAGTGTGGGTGTCTAGATTTTGGTGGATTCCGAGCTGTGGGTCATAATGGCGGAATTCCTCTGCCGCAGCGGTGTGTTGCCGGCCTTCTGCACGGCAGTAAGTGGCTTTTACTGACAATGCTGTTATGAGGGCCTTAGTGTCCTCTGACATGTGAGGCCAGTGAAACAATGGAACAAGCCTATCCCAAGCTTTACTCTGGCCCAAATGCCCTGCCAAAGGAATATCATGTGCCAAGGTCAGAAGAAACTCCCTATACTGCAAAGGGATGACCAATCTCCTGGCAGATCCAGGTTTAGGGTCCCTTGACTCAGTATAAAGGAGGTTATCTTCCCAATAGACCTTATGGCTATCAGTGATATCCCCATTCTGCTGTTTGACAGCTTGCTGTCTCAAACCCTCTAGTGTGGGACAGGTCTGCTGTGCCACACTCAGCTCTTCCCTGGCAGGCCCCCCTGCACCCAAAATCTCAGAAGTGTCTGCTGCCAGCTCATTTGGTGTAGGTTCTGCACAGGGAGAGCATTCCTTTTCCTCGAAAGGGGAATCTTCTGGAGAGGGAGGGATGGTGGGCAAGGATTTTCCCTTTCTACCACTACCTTATGGGAGCATTTGGTCCATTGTTCCAGGATCCATGCTTCCCTGTCCTCTTTGCTTCTGGGCCTGAGCCCTTGTGAGAGCAAAGATATGCCCTGGAATGCCCAGCATTGCTGCATGGGCCTCCAACTCCACTTCAGCACAAGCTGATATCTCAAAATCATTACTAGTAAGCAGCCTACAGGTAACTAAGTGGCTAATACAACTTTCTTTGGACCAGTAAACCCCCCCCCCCAGTTGAGATTCACAACAAGCATGCAAGAGTGTTGTTATGAGCATCAATCACTTGGTACTGCTGACCAAGTAGGTGTTGATCAGGGTGAACCATTTTTTCAGTCACCATAGTGACACTGGCTCCTGTATCCCTGTAGGCCTCAATACCATTTATTAGGGGAAGTTGCTTGTACTTAACCATATTAAGGGGACAAGCAACCAAGGCGGCAAAGGCAATACTACCATCAGAGACTAAAACAGCCTCTGTGGTCTCTCTAACAAGACCAACCCCAACTACACTTCCAATTGTGAGCCCAGCTACACCCTTAGATTGGCTATTTGTAGTAGACTTCCCTCCACCACTGCTATTACCAGGGGCACTAGAGGACGCAGTTGGGGTTGTGGTAGTGGGAGCCTTGGTGTTTTTCTTTGAGCAGGTGGAATCACTTGCCCAATGGCCTGTACTTTTACATAAATACCACCATGTCTTCTTTTGATTGTTGGAAGAGGATTTGGATCCACCACCCCCAGAGGATTTTTGTGGGCCTGATAAAGAATGCTTTTTATCATTGTCCCCACCACTGTCAGAAGACATACCATCCTTCTTCTTGCCATCCTTGTCACCACCTGTATGAGCTTTTCTGTTCACCCTTGTTCTTATCCATTTGTCACCCTTCTTTCCCAATTTTTGGGGAGAGGTCAGATCTGAGTCTACCAAGTACTGATGCAACAAGTCAGACACACAATTATTCAAAATATGCTCTTTCAGGATTAGATTATATAGCTTTCATAGTCAGTCACCTTACTGCCATGTAACCATCCTTCCAAGGCCTTCACTGAACACTCCACAAAGTCTATCCAGTCTTGAGAGGACTTTCTTCTGGTATCTCTGAACTTCATCCTGTATTGTTCAGTGGTTAAGCCAAATCCATCTAAGAGTGCATCCTTCACAACTTTGTAGTTATTAGCATCACTTTCTCTAACAGTAAGAAGCCTATCCCTACCTTTTCAAGTGAATGATAACAACAAGATAGCAGCCCACTGCCTCTGAGGAACCAACTGTACCATACAGGCCCTCTCAAGTGCAGCAAACCACTTATTGATGTAATCCCCCTCCTTGGTTAGGTTCCTGGAATATTGTTCTCTTACAGGATTACTATCAAGAACACTGCTGCTGCCACCATGGGGAACTAACCCCATCCTCTGCCTTTCCCTCTCTGCATCTAGTGATTCCCTGTCTAAGGACAACTGCTGCTATCTTAGCTTCAGTCTGGCCTCTTCCAACCTCACCTTTCTGAGTTCCCTGTCTAGGGTGTCATTCTCAGGGTGGGAGGCTTGGGAATTCTGAGACACAGAGGAAATGTGGGATTTGGCAGAAGTGGACCTGTTTCTAACTGGCTGGACTCTAGTTACCTGGCCTTTTGAAGTGAAAGGTGCCCCACTGATGTGTGACCCCCTCCCACTACCGGCTTCACTAGATGGCCTGTTAGCTGGCAGGTCTTTGGATGAACCTTCCCCAGAGTCCTCAGGGCCCTCCCCTGATTCTTGCTGGGTACACCCCTCCTCTACATCCTGATCCTGGGATGGGCCAGACTATGGGGGTCATTCAGACCCGGGCGGGCGGCGGGGGCGGCCCGCCTGGCGGGAACCGCCAAATGGCCGCTCTGCGGTCAGAAGACCGCGGAGGCCATTCTGACTTTCCCGGTGGGCCGGCGGGCGCCCGCCAGGGGAGCGCCCGCCGGCCCAGCGGGAAAGGCCCTGCAACACAGAGGCCGGCTCCGAATGGAGCCGGCGGTGTTGCAGGGGTGCGACGGGTGCAGTTGCACCTGTCGCGATTTTCACTGTCTGCTATGCAGACAGTGAAAATCATGCTGGGGCCCTGTTAGGGGGCCCCTGCACTGCCCATGCCAGTGGCATGGGCAGTGCAGGGGCCCCCAGGGGCCCCACGACACCCGTTCCCGCCATCCTGTTCCTGGCGGTCAAAACCGCCAGAAACAGGCTGGCGGGAAGGGGGTCGGAATCGCCGCCATGGAGGTTCAGCCCAGCCAGGGGAAATCCGGCGGGAAACCGCCGGATCCCCTTTTCTGACCGCGGCTTTACCGCTGTGGTCAGAATGGGCACTGAAGCACCACCAGCCTGTTGGCGGTGCTTTCGTTGCCCGCGGCAGACCGCCAGGGTCGGAATGAGGGCCTATGTCTGGTAACTTTCTAGGAGAAGACTAAGGAGAAGATCTTTGGTAGGGTTCTTAAAAATGCTTAAACCTCGTTCTATGCAGAGACCCCTCAAACTTTTAAAGTTTAAACTACCATAGGTTACCTGGACAACTGTGAGAGTGAGCTCTACTGCAGACATAATTGTTAAGAAAGAGTTTAAGATAGAGAGAAAAACGTTTTAGAAACTTTTAGAGAAAAGAGAAAAACTTTTCAAACTTTTAAAAACGTTTCAGAAACTTTTGAGAAAGTTTGTAGAAAGAAAGTTCAACTGTTTAGGTTAACTGTGTATATTTTTAAGTATTTGGTATATGTTTTTCTTATGAAACGCACCAATTACAAAGTGGTAAACCGGTTACAAGTACTTATCCCACCACTGCACCACCAATGTAGGAGGCTGGCCTGTCTTATAGTGGGTACCTGATGGTACTTACACCTTGTGACAGGTCCAGTTATCCCTTATTAGTAGATCAGTAGTGGTCTAGCAGTTTAGGCTGATAGAGGTAGCTATAGCAGAGCAGCGCAGGCTGAACTAGGATACATGCAAAGCTCCTACTATACTACTTATATCATATAGCACTATATCATAAGAATCACTCAGAATTACTAAAAATAAAGGTACTTTATTTTAGTGACAATGTGCCAAAAATATCTCAGAGAATATACTCCCTTAGGAGGTAAGTAAAATACACAAAATAGACACACAAAACAAAATCAGGTACGTAAACAGTTAGAAAAGTAATGCAAACACTGTAGAATACACTAGGATGCAATAGGCCTAGGGGGCAACACAAACCATATACTAAGAAAGTGGAATATGAACCACTTAGGGACCCCAGATCTAGTGTAGTGTGTAGAGGGTCGATGGGAGTGTAAGAAAACGCTAAAGGTGTCCAAGATACCCCACCCCAAGACCCTGAAAAATAGGAGTAAAGTGAACCTACTTCCCCAGAAACACACTAAAGTCATGACAGGAGATTCTGCAAAGACCACAACTGACTGCAAAGCACTGAAGACGGATTCCTGGACCAGAGGACCTGTAAAGAAAGAGACCAAGTCCAAGAGTCACGAAACTGTCTGGGGGGCAGGAGCCCACTAAACCCCGAATGAAGGTGCAAAATGGCTGTCTCTGGGTGGAAGAAGCTGAAGATTCTGCAACAACAGATGATACCAGGAACTTCTCCTTTGCACAGAAGATGTCCCATAGCATGCTGGAGGATGCAGAGTTGTTTCTACGCAGAAATATAGCCAAGCTAGCTTCAAAGGTCACGGTTGAAGAAAAAGGGTGCTGCCTGGGCCCCGGAGGGACCAGGAGGTCGCCACTTGGAAGAGGAGACAGAGGGGGCGCTCAGCAATACAGAGAGCCCACGCAGAAGAAGGCAGCACCCTCAGAAGTACTTGAACATGGGTTCAAGAAAACTGAGCCCAGTGGACGTCTCAACACTACAAAGGAGGGTCCCATGAAACCGGTGCTCAACTCAGCGAGTTGAGCAATGCAGGTGGAGTGCTGGGGACCTGGGCAGTGCTGTGCATGAAGAATTTCTTGCAAAAGTGCACAGAAGCCCTAGCAGCTGCAGTTCACACAGTACACAGGATTACTGTCTGGCGTGGGGAAGCAAGGACTTACCTCCACCAAATTTGGATAGATGGACCCCTGGACTGTCTGGGTCACTTGGATCCAGTCCTGTGTTCCAGGGACCATGCTTGTCACTATGAGAGGGGAGCCAGAGGACCGATGAAGCAGAAGTTTGGTGCCTGCGTTAGCAGGGGGAAGATTCTGTTGACCCACAGGAGATTTCTTCTTGGCTTTCAGTGCAGGGTGAAGGCAGACAGCCCCCAGAGACTGCACCACCAGGAAACAGTCGAGAAAACCGGCAGGATTAGGTGCTACAATGTCACTGGTAGTCTTCTTGCTACTTTGTTGCAGTTTTGCAGGCGTCCTGGAGCAGTCAGCGGTCGATCCTAGGCATAAGTCGAAGAGGGAGATGCAGAGGAACTCTGGTGAGCTCTTGCATTCTTTATCTGAAGAGAAGCCCACAGGAGAGACCCTAAATAGCCCTCAGAGGAGGATTGGCCACCTAGACAGGTAAGCACCTATCAGGAAGGGTCTCTGATGTCACCTGCTTGCACTGGCCACTCAGAGGCCTCTGGATTCAAGATGGCAGAGGTCTGGGGCACACTGGAGGAGCTCTGGGTACCACCCCTGGGGTGGTGATGGACAGGGGAGTGGTCACTCCCCTTTCCTTTGTCCAGTTTCAAGCCAGAGAACGGCTGGGGGTTCCCTGAACCAGTGTAGACTGGTTTATGCAAGGAGGGCACCATCTGTGCCCTTCAAAGCATTTCCAGAAGCCAGGAGAGGCTACTCCTCTCAGGCCCTTAACACCTCTTTCCAAAGGGAGAGGGTGGAACACACTCTCTCAGAGGAAATCCTTTGTTCTGCCTTTCTGGGACTGGGCTGCCCAGACCCCAGGAGGGCAGAAGCCTGTCTGTGGGTTGGCAGCAGCTGTAGATGCAGTGAAAACCCCAGAGAGCTGGTTTGGCAGTACCCGGGGTCCATGCTGGAGCCCTGGGGATGCATGGAATTGGCATCCCAATACCAGATTTGGCATAGGGGGACAATTCCATAATCTTAGACATGTTACATGGCCATATTCGGAGTTACCATTGTGAAGCTACATATAGGCATTGACCTTTATGTAGTGCACACGTGTAATGGTGTGCCCGCACTCACAAAGTCTGGGGAAATTGCCCTGAACTATGTGGGAGCACCTGGGCTAGTGCCAGGGTGCCCTCACACTTAGTAACTTTGCACCTAACCTTCACCAAGTGAGGGTTAGACATATAGGTGAATTATAAGTTACTTAAGTGCAGTGTAAAATGGCTGTGAAATAACGTGGACGTTATTTCACTCAGGCTGCAGTGGCAGTCTGAGCTTCCTATGGGTGGCAAAAGAAATGCTGCAGCCTATAGGGATCTCCTGGAACCCCAATACCCTGGGTACCTAGGTACCATATACTAGGGAATCATAAGGGTGTTCCAGTGTGCCAGTGTGCCAATTAGAATTGGTGAAAATGGTCACTAGCCTGCAGTTTTTAAAGGCAGAGAGAGCATAAGCACTGAGGTTCTGATTAGCAGAGCCTCAGTGACACAGTTAGGCACTACACAGGGAACACACATTTAGGCCACAACTATGAGCACTGGGGTCCTGGCTAGCAGGATCCCAGTGAGACAGGCAAGAATAAACTGACACACAAGTAACAATGGGGGTAAGATGCCAGGTAAGATAGTACTTTCCTACACCAAGGCATGGAGAGGGGCACACTCCCCCAACTGCAGCATACCTGGGACACATTCTGCCCTGACCAGTTGTGGATGCCTACAAGCTAGGTAGCAAGATGTTTACCTTCTGAACCCTAGCCACCAGGGGACCTACGCTGTAATGTCAGGCCTGGCCTAGGGTCACCCACTGACACACATCCCCCAAACGGATACCACTCTACCATGCGTAAGTTATAATGATGGGCACTGTACCCACCCCCTTGTGGCTGCTGTGATGCTCTCAAGTGCCCATCCAGCTCAGGATAGGCCACAAGAATCATGCAAGCCATCAGGGGGGTCAGGGTTCAATGGGCACCCCTTCTTCATTGGGAGGCTATCCCCAGCTTGGCCTTCGCCGTCTTCTGTGCCCAGCAGCTCAGTTCCTCCCACCATTTGCAACAGTGGGTGCTCCATCTGCCATAGACCCCCAGGGTCTGCACCTCCTTGGCGATGGCATGCCATATACACTTCTTTTTATGGGCGCTGATCTGCAAAGGCAATCTACACAGGAAAATAGAATTAGACAAACAGTCCTGCCTGTTACACTTATGGTCCACCATACCCTTTCACATCACCACTTACACACACATGGCCCCCCACACAACCTATATGCCGCCTAGAGGACATCCACCCACCCCCCCTTACATGAGGCCTTCACACAAACCACTCCATGCATTCCTGCCACATGCATCGTGCCCACAGTGCACTCAACTGTTGGTCTGGAGGCCCATACAGCAGTCCGTACTGGGGTAGGACCCCATCCACCAGTCTCTTCAACTCTGAAGTGAAGGTTGGGGCCCTTTCCCCAGTCACACGGGCCATGGTAGGTTCCCGACACAGGTCACAGCAGCACATGCAGTATAGGTCCTCTCCTGTGGCAGATCAGGTAGCAAGTAAGGGATCAAATAGGAAATGGTGGTCAAGTCTGCGGCGGTGCATACTCTCACCGCAGGCGTAGATCACCATTGGCCACTGTAACCCATAGGGCCCAATGTTAACCAAGAGGAGTTGCACAGTGGTTCCCGACCGCATCCCACAATGGCGCAAAACGTCAGTAGAATTACCTCACTTCCACCTGTCTCTCCACACAGGACAGGCGGATGCCATTTCAAGTGGGGGGGCAAGCCCTGGAAAATTGCTTTCCAAATGACAGTGGGCTTGGCAGCAGGAATGTCACAGCCAATGTTCTCAATAGTGCTGACAAGAGTGTTGCCTGCCCTGATTAAACACATGTGCAGCTACATTGTTTTTCCCCAGATTGAAGATTTGGCCACAGTGAAGACAGAGTTCTATGCAACAGGACATATCCCCAACATAATTGGGCCGATTGATGGCACACATATTGCATTTGTCTCTCTGCCGTCAGAATGAAACAGGTGTTCGGGTGCTCAGAAATCAGAAGAGTTTCCACTCTATGAATGGCCGACCAGTACATCTCCCACGTCAATGCTAAGTATCCTGGGTCGGTGCATGATGCCTTTGTCCTGACGAATCCAAAATGCAGATACACAGGGTGGACATATATATATTGATAATTATCTCAAGTGAAAGATTCAATCAGTCACTGGACCACATTTCTTGACTTTACCATTCAAATGATTTATAAATTTTTGTCTCTCTTTGTCTGGCTCCCACCAATTATATAAAACAATGACAAACCTCTAACCGAATAACGAAAGCATTAATGCAACAATTAACCATATATAAATATACATGTTGATTAGAGAGTAATATATGGTTAATTTGTACATGTAGGCACTGTCTTCTGATGTCCTGAAGAGGCCAAAGGTTTAAGGGCCGAAACGCGTCAACAATGCACAAGAGGAGTGTTTTTGGAGTTGTTGAATTATAGAGTTATGAAAATGATTGTATCGCATATAAACATAAGGAACAAAGGACCTTGTAAAGGCGATACTATATATCACTACCTCAGAGTATAATACTGCTTGCAAAGAAGGCTCAGCAGCTTATGTATTGAAAGACTTCAGTGCAAGAATACATTCTTCCCTTAGAATATTGCATGTTATCTGTGATATGTGTTGATTATGTGTTTTGAATATTTATGTATGGTTAAATGTTGCATTAATGCTTTTGTTATTCAGTTAGAGGTTTGTCATTGTTTTATATAACTGGTGGGAGCCAGACAAAGAGAGACAAAAATTAATAAATAATTTGAAAAGTAAAGACAAGAAATGTGGTCCAGTGACTGATAATTATCAATATATATTTGTCCCCCCTGTGTATCTGCATTTTGGATTGATGTTTCAGCCCTGACACAGTGGGGGTAACCAGAGCCTCCCTTAAAGGATTATCAAGTTTGTCCTGAGAAATAGCAGCATCCCAAATGCGATGGGCCAACTACAGAGGCACAGGTGTGGCTAATAGGTGAACCCTTGTTCCCATCCAGTAGATGTTGGTGTATGGGTATGGTGTGGGCCATATAGGATATTGTGTGGCTAAATGTTGTCCCTCAATGTTTGCAGGTGACTCTGGTTACCCAAGCCTCTCATGGCTGCTGATCCCTGTGAAGAATGTCAGTACAAGGGCAGAAAAATATTATAGTGAGGCACATGGGCAAAGCAGAAGGATAATTGAAAGGACCTTTGGCCTCCTGATGGCCAGGTTAAGGTGCCTCCATCTGGCAGGTGGGTCCCGGTGCTACTCACCCAAGAAGGTCGGCCAGATAGTGGTGGCATGTTGCATGTTGCATAACCTGGCCCTCAGATGCTATATCCCATGCCTGCAGGAGGAGGAGGCTGGAGATGCCCGTGTGTCAGCAGTGGACCCTGTGGACAGTGGGGATGAGGAGGCAGAGGATGAGGATGAGGACAACAGAACATCAGTGATTTGGCAATACTTCTAAAGACACACAGGTAGAAAAGTGTTACTTCACATTTCAATGAAATTTGTTTGAATTCCTATGGCACTGGCATGCTGATATTTCCCACCTCTATGTCCACTTACTGTTCCCTCTGGCAATTCAATTTGCAGATGGTGTTGACCTCACTTTTCCTCCTGGTGTGATCACTGCAGCCAGCTTCAGGTCATTAATCTATGCTCATTTTCGGTACAGTTCAATTCCAATGTTTGAACCTGTTCCAATGAATACATAATTGTTAACATGACATACTCCAAAATGTTTTTTTTCCAAGGGTGTTTATTGAAGTGTTAAAATATAGAGGGGTAAGTCCAATTGGATGGGGTGATGATGGAGGAAAGTCCAGGCTATTGTTACAGTTTGTTCGTAGCACAGTTGCATTGTCCAAGGATGCATTGTCCAAGGGGACATAGAAAGGGGATCAATGGCAGTTGAAGGTGAACAGGGTGACAGAGAGGGACACAAAGGTGACAATCAGGAGAGTCTAATTTCCTGGTGGGGGTCTTGCCAAGTGTCTCTGTCTTGTGTCTGGATCGTAGGGAACGTTTGTGGGAGAGGGGTGCTGTTGCCTGTGAATCTGCTGGCAACTAGCAGCAGTGGAGGTGGAAGGATGTTCAGATGTCTGGCTAGTTGCAGGGGCCCACTGTAGTGTGACTGCCTCCCTCATAATGTTGGCCATGTCTGCCAGCACCCTGTCCCTCCTGCTCCCAGGATCATTGCAAATGCATCCTGGAGAGTGGGTTCCCTGTGCCTGTCCTCCCACTGGCACACAGCATTCCTCCCAGTTTCCCTGTTAGCCTGTGCCTCTGTCCCCTGAACCGTGTGCCCACTGCCACTGACCCCAGGTCCCTGATTGTCTTGGGTATGAGGTGTGGCCTGTGGTCCCTATAGAGGTGGACACACTGCTGGTTGACGTGTCCTGGGGACAGAGGTGTGAGTACGCTGGGTTGGTGCTGTGGTAGTGTTTCCTGATAAGTGAGGCTCTATGGTGGTGTGTTACTGGGCCTGGGTAACTGGCTGTCTAGAGGTCCCCGATTGGCCAGGTTGGTCATCCAGATCCTGAAGACCAGAGTTGCTGTCATCACTGTGGGCCTCTTCAGTTGCGGTACTGGAAATTGCTGGTACCTCCTCTCCGATGCATGCAGGTAGGGGGGTGATAGAAGTAGAGAGTTTACTTACCAGAGTCCAGTCCTACTCCTAATCTGTCCAGGCCCTCAGGATGAAGGATTGCCAACACTTGTTCCTTCCATTCTGTTAGTTGTGGGGGAGGAGGTGGGGGTCCACCACCAGTCCTCTGTACAACGAGCAGGTGTCTTGGTGCAATGGAACGTATCTTCCCCTGTAGGTCGTTTCACCTCTTCCTGATGTCATCCCTAGTTCTTGGGTGCTGTCCCACGGCGTTGACCCTGTCCATGATTCTCCGCCATAGCGCCATCTTCCTGCTGCACCTGTGCTCCAAAGAGCTATGGAACAGGGTGTCTTCATGGTGCCATGGGTGTTGTGTGGGATGTGTAGGTGAGGGTGTGTTGGGTAATATGTTGGGGTGTGTGATGTGGGATGTGTGAGTGGTGTATAGGTGTGGATAGTGTGTGGCTCTGGTTGTGTCTGTGGTCTTGATGTCTTGTGGCAATCCTTTGTAGTCATAAAGGGTTGTGGGTACTGTGGGTGTGTGTTATATAGTGGTGTGGGTGTGTGAGTGTGGTATGTGTATGGGTGTCAGGTGTGTATTGTTTGAATTTAATTGCCCAATGTGGTGATGTTTCGTTTGTGTGTGTCCATTTTGAGCACGGAGGTATTTACCCCCAATAGTTTACCGCTGTTGATGATTCGTGGGTCATAATGTAGTGGGCGTTGTTCTGTTGGCATAACGGTATGGGTTTTGGTACTGCCAGTTTATCACTGACCTTTGTTGTGGCGGATTTGTGTATTTGGATGTATACTGACGGATTGGTGTATGTGTGTAATAATATGGTGAACGGATATCCACTGCAGCGGAGGTAAGTTGGCCATAGTCAGCGTAACCGTAAGTGGAATTTACAGACAATGTCATAATAAGGGCCTAAATCTCCTTTCTTAAATGTGCTGTTCTTTGCATGAATTTTCATTTTCTGCTTGTTAATCAAGCCCCTTATTTGAATTATTTTCTCACTTTTTTCTCTCATGGTGGTCCATTGAGATAACTTGGGGCCAGATGTAGGTAGGGAAAAATTAGCGACTCGCAAATTGCGATTCTTTGCGACTCAATTTCGGACTCGCTAACTGTAATGCAGGTAGAAAATGCGAGGACACTTTGCGACTCGCACACGGAGTCGCACCGCAGATAACGAGTCCGCTGTTTGCGAGGTCGCTTTTTGCGACCGCGCAAAAAACGGACATGCAATTTGCGAGTGGGTGTCGCAAATTGCGACTGTGCCGAAAATTGAATGCAGGTGCTACAGAACACTCTGGAAAACACTTCCTGGCACATGATGATGACATCACAGCCAGGAAGTTTACAAATACACCTGGGAGGAGGGAGGACCACACCCATTTCTACTTCAGCACAGCAAACAAACAGAGCTCCTGCAACCATGGCTGAAAACCCAAGGAAGAGGAAACTTAAGTTTGCTGAAAAAGAATTGGAGGTGCTGACAGAGGAGTGCTGTCAGCACCATGACCAGTTGTTTGGCAGGTCAGCCCTCACCGTGCCGGAGACAGAGAAGAGAAGACTCTGGCAGGAGATCCAGGATCAGCCACCAGAGTGTGGAAGAATAAAAAAAAAAAGGTTGTACGACCTGCGCTCCCGGACCAAGGAGAGGGTGGCAGAGAGGCTCTGGGAGATGAGAGGCACAGGAGGGGGACCATCGACAGTACAACCACCCACACCCCTGGAGGAAAGGGTAGAAGAGACCCTAGAGCCTGAGGCCTGAGCCTGAGGCTGTAAGCGGGATGGGAGATCTGGACACCTCTGAGGCAGGACCATCAACCGGTGAGTACCATGTGACATGCATGTACCCTCATTAATGCCATACCCCCACCCACCTTGTACAAAGGAGCATGCACAACCAAAATAGCTCCATTTCAGAGTAGCAAACACCAGAATGATGCATTATGGGCAATGTAGTCAAGTAGGCAGTTCATAGGCAATAGTTTATTAGGAAGTTGATAACAGATAGTAGACACTGACAGTGTGTTCCCTATGTCCCACATGTCACCCACAAGACACCAGCCCAAGCAGGCACATGAGGGAACAGGACCAGCCACCACTGCTACCTGCACCACCGACACCATGTCCCCTCAGGAAACACCTGTTGCAGTAGTAGTGTGTGAGCCTGCACCAGGTACGAGCCAGAGTGCCACGGGAGACAAACACAGGGCCTCCACTGCTTCGCAGGTGACGTGGAACATCAACATTAGAGCGGCAGGCAGAGTCAGGGCATGCCTCCACATCACCAACCGAGGCGGCACTTCTATGGGGTCAGCGCCTGCAAACCCAAGAATTAAGGAGGATTAGTGGGGCAATGCGGCGCTTTGAACGCAATCATGGCAACAGTATGCAGCAGGTACATTTGGAGTTGCAGGTGATCAGTACCAACATGGGTGACCTTGCACTCTCCATATGCCAACTAGTGGCAGGACTGCTAACGCAGACTGAGAGTGCACAGCGCAGGGACCGCCAGCTGCTGCACTGCCTGGACAGGAATGTACTCCTCAATTGTAAGGATGGCTGTGAACACAACAGGGCTGTCTAGGCGCACAGTCAGCCTCCAGGTGGACATGGGCCACTTTGCTGGTGATGTGGCACGGGGACTGGGCCGTCTCAGCCATGCTATAGATCTCATGGAGGCACGGCAGGGGGCCAGGGGCACAGGCGACACGCCACAGGACAGTGAGGAGGGGTCCACTGTCAGCAGTGTCTCTGCCGGTGACACCAGGGTGCTTCGCAGTGGAAGCACAAGGCAGGGCACTGCTGACCCCCCTAGTACCAGCCAAGCTGCCCGAGCCCGCCGTAGGGTTTGAGCTCCACACAGTCCTGGGGTTGGGGCACATGACGTCAATGTGTCCCATGCCAGGTGGACTATTGAAGCCCCTGAACTGTTCCTATTGTACATAGTTTTGTTATTTGCACTTATTAAATCACTTGTTCTGTCCACTTAACACATGGACTCTTTGGCCCTCATTCCAACCCTGGCGGTCGGTGTTAAAGCAGCGGCTAACCCGCCAACAGGCTGGCGGTTAAAAAAATGGAATTCTGACCCTGGCGGAAACCGCCAACAGAGACCGCCACTTTAACACTCCGACCGCCACGGCGGGACAAACAAACAGCGCGGCGGTCACCGCCAACAGACAGGCGGGAGACAATGTACCGCCCACCCTATCACAACCCACCAATCCGCCTCCTTTTCCGGGGCGGTAGCCCCGCCGATAAAACCACGGCGGAAACAGACATTTCAAACCGAAAACGCTCACCTCCATACACCCCACGAGGAATCTGGACAGCATGGAACCCGAATTACACATCCTACCAGCTATTGTATTCCTGCTCCTCTACCAGGAGCACGAATGACGGCGCAGAAGACAACGGTGAGTACTGCACCTACGACACAGGGGAGGGGGGAGGAGAAAATATTACGGGGACACACATACGCGACACCCCCACCCCCACCCCCACCCACTACAACACACACATCAATGCATAGCAATACATCACTGTTACAACCCCCAAACCCCCCCGAAAGAATGCAAAGACAAAAGGAATAGATCATAAACAGTCGAATATATTGTATTATTGCCTTATAAAAATATCACACATTTAAAACTAATATATACATAAATATTAAAAGTCCGATAATTCTAGCTGTCATTGTCCGTGGACCACTGGGCCCAAATCACATGGGCAAGGCCCACACAAGATACCTGACACCAACGGAGAGAACACTGCAGGGGCATCAGATAGAAAAACTACAGGCACCTCAGGGGTAAGGGAAGGGGGGGCACCTCAGCCACATGAGTACACGACGCCAGATCCACGAGGGGCCTCCATGCCCACTGTGCCATCCTGGGGAGTGCAAAGCCACAGTCTCACAAGTCTCTACAGTGGGTGGGTTGCCCACTGTGCCATCCTGGGGAGTGCAAAGCCACAGTCTCTCAAGTCTCTACAGTGGGTGGCTTGCCCACTGTACCATCCTGGGGAGTGCAAAGCCACAGTCTCTCAAGTCTCTACAGTGGGTGGCTTGCCCACTGTACCATCCTGGGGAGTGCAAAGCCACAGTCTCTCAAGTCTCTACAGTGGGTGGCTTGCCCACTGTACCATCCTGGGGAGTGCAATGCCACAGTCTCTCAAGTGGATAACAGTCTCCACTGGTACTGGAGGGGGACTAGTGCCCAGCGTGCCTCGTGCAGCCCTGCCCGACACAGATGCGGGCCTGCCCCTTCCGCCAATGGGCCAGCGGTGCTTGAGATGAAGGGCCCAGTTCAGCAGTGCTTGAGACGGCGGTGCCCAGCGGAGCAGTGCTTGAGATGAAATGCCCAGTTCAGCGGTGCTTGAGATGAAGGGCCCAGCGGAGCGGTGCTTGAGACGGCGGTGCCCAGCGGAGCGGTGCTTGAGATGAAGGGCCCAGCGGAGCGGTGCTTGAGACAGCGGTGCCCAGCGGAGCGGTGCTTGAGATGGCGGTGCCCAGTTCAGCGGTGCTTGAGATGAAGGGCCCAGTTCAGCGGTTCTTGAGATGAAGGGCCCAGTTCAGCGGTTCTTGAGACGGCGGTGCCCAGCGGAGCGGTTCTTGAGATGGCGGTGCCCAGTTCAGCGGTGCTTGATTGAAAGGGCCCAGTTCAGTGGTGCTTGAGATGAAGGGCCCAGCGGAGCGGTGCTTGAGATGGCGGTGCCCTGTTCAGCGGTGCTTGAGACGGCGGTGCCCAGTTCAGCGGTGCTTGAGACGGCGGGGATCAGTTCAGCGGTGCTTGAGATGAAGGGCCCAGTTCAGCGGTGCTTGAGACGGCGGTGCCCAGCGGAGCGGTGCTTGAGATGAAGGGCCCAGTTCAGCGGTGCTTGAGATGAAGGGTCCAGCGGAGTGGTGCTTGAGATGAAGGGCCCAGCGGAGCGGTGCTTGAGACGGCGGTGCCCAGAGGAGCGGTGCTTGAGATGAAGGGCCCAGCGGAGCGGTGCTTGAGATGAAGGGCCCAGCGGAGCGGTGCTTGAGACGGCGGTGCCCAGGGAGCGGGTCTTGAGATGGCGGTGCCCAGTTCAGCGGTGCTTGAGATGAAGGGCCCAGTTCAGCGGTTCTTGAGATGAAGGGCCCAGTTCAGCGGTTCTTGAGATGAAGGGCCCAGTTCAGCGGTTCTTGAGATGAAGGGCCCAGTTCAGCGGTTCTTGAGATGAAGGGCCCAGTTCAGCGGTGCTTGAGACGGCGGTGCCCAGTTCAGCGGTGCTTGAGACGGCGGTGCCCAGTTCAGCGGTGCTTGATACGGCGGTGCCCAGTTCAGCGGTGCTTGAGATGAAGGGCCCAGCGGAGCGGTGCTTGAGATGAAGGGCCCAGCGGAGCGGTGCTTGAGACGGCGGTGCCCAGGGAGCGGGTCTTGAGATGGCGGTGCCCAGTTCAGCGGTGCTTGAGATGAAGGGCCCAGTTCAGCGGTTCTTGAGATGAAGGGCCCAGTTCAGCGGTTCTTGAGATGAAGGGCCCAGTTCAGCGGTTCTTGAGATGAAGGGCCCAGTTCAGCGGTTCTTGAGATGAAGGGCCCAGTTCAGCGGTGCTTGAGACGGCGGTGCCCAGTTCAGCGGTGCTTGAGACGGCGGTGCCCAGTTCAGCGGTGCTTGATACGGCGGTGCCCAGTTCAGCGGTGCTTGAGATGAAGGGCCCAGTTCAGCGGTGCTTGAGATGAAGGGCCCAGTTCAGCGGTTCTTGAGATGAAGGGCCCAGTTCAGCGGTTCTTGAGATGAAGGGCCCAGTTCAGCGGTGCTTGAGACGGCGGTGCCCAGGGAGCGGGTCTTGAGATGGCGGTGCCCAGTTCAGCGGTGCTTGAGATGAAGGGCCCAGTTCAGCGGTTCTTGAGATGAAGGGCCCAGTTCAGCGGTTCTTGAGATGAAGGGCCCAGTTCAGCGGTTCTTGAGATGAAGGGCCCAGTTCAGCGGTTCTTGAGATGAAGGGCCCAGTTCAGCGGTTCTTGAGATGGCGGTGCCCTGTTCAGCGGTGCTTGAGACGGCGGTGCCCAGTTCAGCGGTGCTTGATACGGCGGTGCCCAGTTCAGCGGTGCTTGAGATGAAGGGCCCAGTTCAGCGGTGCTTGAGATGAAGGGCCCAGTTCAGCGGTTCTTGAGATGAAGGGCCCAGTTCAGCGGTTCTTGAGATGAAGGGCCCAGTTCAGCGGTGCTTGAGACGGCGGTGCCCAGTTCAGCGGTGCTTGAGACGGCGGTGCCCAGTTCAGCGGTGCTTGAGATGAAGGGCCCAGTTCAGCGGTGCTTGAGATGAAGGGCCCAGTTCAGCGGTTCTTGAGACGGCGGTGCCCAGTTCAGCGGTGCTTGAGACAGCGGTGCCCTATTCAGCGGTGCTTGAGACGGCGGTGCCCAGTTCAGCGGTGCTTGATTGAAAGGGCCCAGTTCAGCGGTGCTTGTTTGAAAGGGCCCAGTTCAGCGGTTCCGGCCCAGGCATGGGTGTCACTCGCCACCTGGCATGTGGCTGGCAGGGCCTTCCTGCCCATCTGTCTGTTGGCTTGCGGGGCCCTCCTGGGATGCCGTACCGGGCCTCTGGGTGTCCTCCTGCACACCTGGGAGGGGGCTGGTGGGGGACTCCTGGGCAGCTGGCCTGCTGCTGGACTTGTCGGGCGTGCTGCCCTTCCCACCCTTCCCTGGTCGTTTGTGGCCCTTTGAAACCTTTGGCGGTGTGCCAGGTGGCACCCCACTTCCAGACGGAGCGAGGGTAGGGATTTTGGTCCCTGGTGTCCGTGGCCTCTCGCGCCGGGCACTGCTCACTTTTGGGTGCTTTTCCGGGGGTGGGCTGGGCGTGCCTTGGCTCCTCGCCGGAGTTGTTACCCTTGAGGGTGAGGGAATCCACAGTCCTTGGACAACAGTCCTGATAGGTCCTGGTTTGGTGGTGGCTGAGGTGCTGATTTCAGTCTTATGAGATGGACGGGGTGGGGGAGTTGTTGGAAAGAGGTTAAGGTTGGCAAGGAAAAGCAATTTGGAAAGAGAGTGACGGGTAGGTGTAGTGGGTATGGGAGTGGAGGAAGAGGATGTGGTTGTAGGAGTGTGAAGTCTGGTGTCTTTGGGTGCAGGTGCTTGGGCTGGAGGCTGTTGTGAGGTGGATGGCTGTTGGGTGGGTGGCTGCTTGCGTTTGTGTGGTTTGGAAGAGGGGGTGACAGACACACTGGGAGAGGACACAGGGGACGTGTACATGGTAGTGGGGGTGGTGACTGCACGTGTGCGGAGTGTCCTGTTGGGTGTGCTGGTGATGGACGTAGTGGCTGAAGATGTTGTGCATGCAAGTGTGAGTGGAGACGTGACAGGGAGGGAGGAGGGAGACAAGGAGGAGGGGGACACAGTGGAGGCAGTGGCTGTTGGTATGTCTGCATGTGGATGTTGCTTGTGTGAATGCTTGTGTGATGTGTGGTGCTTATGTCTGGATGAGCTTCCCTTGGGTGTTGAGGTGTGTGCAGGCTGGTCTGTAGGTGTGTCTGGGATAGGCAGAGGTACAGGGGATTGGGTCTGGGTGGAGGAAGTTGGAGGGGGGAGGCTATAGACAGGGACAATTGCTGCCGTCAGTGCTGAGGCCAGAGCGTTGAACGATCTCTGATGGGCAGCCTGACCCAAATGAATGCCCTCCAGGTATGCATTACTCCGGTGCACCTCCCTTTCTACACCCTGGATGGCATTCAAAAGGGTAGACTGCCCAACAATGATGGTCCTCAGGAGGTCAATGACCTCCTCACTGAGGGCAGCAGGGGTGACTGGGGCAGGGCCTGAGGTGCGTGGGGCGAAGGAGATGCCCACCTTCCTGGGTGAGCGGGCACGGGGCGAAGGCTGAGGGGCTGCTGGGAGGGCGGTGCTGGTGCGCTGGGTGGCGGCTGTACCTGTTGTTGCGGGGGGCATGGATGTTGCCGCCACCACAAGGGAGCTCCCTTCAGAGGACGAGTCGCTGCCACTGACATCAGCACGAGTCCCCGCTGTGGAGCTCCCCTCGCCCTCCGTCTCACTGGTGAAATCCGACTCAGTTGCATGGCCCGCCATGGCCATGTGAGATGCAGCTCCCTCGTGCTCCGATGCCACTTCTCCTCCGCCTGATGATGCTGATGCACACATGAACAGGAAGACCACAAATAAAGGGGGGGGGGGAGAAATAAAGACATGTTGAGTGCATGGATTACCGCTACCGTTGGCGGACAAGACAGACACAGAAGCCCCCTGCACTACGCCGCGCACTGGGGATCCACTGCGCAATCCGTGGAACATGGCCTACAAGCCTATCGACGACAACTGCACACATAGATGACACAGGGCCATGGATATCTGAACTTGGCACCCTACAGAGGTGGGGGCGGGGGCAAAGGGCCATGCCTTACGGAGGGGCCTAGCCTACAGAATTAGCCCTGGCCTAGGGAGACCCACAGCCCTCCTCCCCCACCCAGACACCTCCACTGCGCGCAAAGTCACCAGAATGAGACTGTACTCACCCCCTTGTGTCTGCTGTGATGTCCTCACGCGCCCATCCAAATCGGGGGAAGGCCACCGCCAGGATCCGGGACATCAGGGGGGTCAATTGACGACTGGCACCCCTCCTACGTTGGGAGGCCATCCCCAGCAGAGCCTCCGCCGTCTTCCTGCTCCCGCAGCGGATGTCCTCCCACCTCTTCCGGCAGTGGGTGCCCCATCTGTTGTGGACCCCCATGGTCCGGACGTCCTTGGCGATGGCACGCCAAATCGCGATTTTCTGGTGGGCGCTGACCTATGTGACATGTACAGGGAGAGAAAAATTGTCATCACCTTCTGCATGCTCAATGTGAGTGGCCCCCCATTCCTACCCTTACCACGTGGCACATGCTCTCATCTGTCGTCTGATGCATGACTCAATCGCTCCCCTCCCCACCATCTTTCATCCACCCGACTCAACCCAGGCATTGCCCACAAAGCATGGTCCCAGTGTACTTACCTGTTGGTCTGGAGGACCGTAGAGTAGCGCATACTGGGGGAAGACCCCATCCACGAGTTTCTCCAATTCTTCAGAAAGTGAAGGAAGGGGCCCTTTCCCCAGTCGCAGCAGCCATTGTCTCTTCCAGACCGAGGTCACAGCAGCACTTGCAGTGTAGGTCCTCTCCTGTGGAAGATCAGGTATCGAGTGATTAAGCTTATAGAAAATGGCGGTCACGCCCGCGGTGGTGGGTACCGCGGTGGTGCGTACCGCGACCGCCGGCGCACATCGTCATTGGCTCATGAAACCCATAGGATTCAATTTGAACCAATGCGGCTTTGCGCCGCGGTCTTCGACCGCCTACCGCCACGGTGTGCCACGCAAGCGCATTGACCTCACATCCCATTGTCACACTTCACAGGTCAGGCAGCTGCCATTTCAAGGGCCCACATGGCTTAATTTCTACTGCGTCACACATACATAGGCCTTTCCTCAAGACTCATACACACCATTCAATGTATAGTGAATCGTGTTGTGTGCAAGCTGTGGGAACGTACCTGTGGGTTGATTGACTCTGTGCTCGCAGTTGTCCTTCCTAGGCACCGTCCGCTTGGCAATGCGAGGAGATGGAGGAATCTTCCCCTGTACAGACCGCTGGTGGACCTGTCGACAATGGAGGAACGACATGTCATTCTGACATACAGGCTTGACCGAGCCACTATACATGAACTGTGTGCCCAGCTGGAGGCAGACCTGATGTTACCCATCCGCCAACCCACAGGGATCCCCCCTCTAGTGCAGGTGCTGTCAGTACTCTATTTCTTAGCAAGTGGGTCATTTCAAACAACAGTGGCCATATCATCAGGGATGTCTCAACCTATGTTTTCCAAGGTGTTGTCCAGAGTGTTGTCTGCCCTGCTCAAACACATGCGGAGCTACATCGTTTTCCCTGAGGTGGGGGATTTGCCTACAGTGAAGGGTGACTTCTATGCCCTTGGACATATCCCCAACATCATAGGTGCCATTGATGGGACCCATGTGGCTTTGGTACCCCCCAGAGAAAGTGAACAGGTGTACAGGAACAGGAAAAGTTATCATTCGATGAATGTACAGATGGTCTGTTTGGCAGACCAGTACATCTCACATGTTAATGCCAAGTTCCCTGGCTCTGTGCATGACGCCTACATCCTGCGCAATAGCAGCATCCCGTATGTGATGGGGCAACTCCAGAGGCACCGTGTGTGGCTATTAGGGGACTCTGGTTACCCCAACCTTTCCTGGCTATTGACCCCAGTGAGGAATCCCAGGACCAGGGCAGAGGAACGCTACAATGAGGCCCATGGGCGGACTAGGAGGGTGATCGAACGCACTTTGGCCTCCTGAAGGCCAGGTTCAGGTGCCTCCATATGACAGGTGGATCCCTAATGTACTCACCAAAGAAGGTGTGCCAGATCATCGTGGCCTGCTGTATGCTTCACAACCTGGCTTTGCGCCGCCAGGTGCCTTTTCTGCCAGAGGATGGTCCAGATGGTGGTGTTGTAGCAGCTGTGGAGCCTGTGGAGAGTGAAGAAGAGGAAGCCGAAGAGGACGACATAGACAAAAGGAACACAGTAATAGAGCAATACTTTCAGTGACACACAGGTAAGAGTACACACCGGCATATTACATTTACTTAAAGACTCTTACCTCTCTGCTGTCTGACTTTTTCCCCCAGTGTATGGTAACTGTGTTGTGACTTTCCCTTCCGTTTTCAGAGCTGTGGACCCCACTGCGTGACATCTGCTTAGTTTCCCCATGGACTACAGCTGTGTGACAGCGGTTTTTTGGCATCACTATGTGAATAACAATTTTGGCACTGTCATGTCTAATACATTTGTTAAAATCACAGACAGACTCCAGATTGTTTATGTGCAATTTGTGTGTTTATTCAAGTGCTCTAATTTGGATGGTTGGTTGCAAATCGGTGAGGGGTGATGGTGGAGGATTGTCCATGGCAGAGTCCAGACTATCAGGTTCACAGGTGCATTGTCCAAATGCCTGTGGGAAGTGGAGCAGGGGCAGTTTAAGGTTGGACAGGGTGACAATGTGGGACAGTGGGATGACAATCAGGGCGGTATCCTTTGCTGGCGGGGGTCTTGACATGTTACTCTGTCTTCTTCCTGGTTCTCAGGGCCCGCTTGCGGGGTGGTTCTCCTTCTGCAGGGGGTGGGGTTCTGGAGCCTGTTGGTCTTCTGTCGGGGCCTCCTGTCCACTAGCGCCGGCGGAGGTGGTAGCCAGTTCTTGGTCCATGCTAGTGTCAGGGGCCCTTTGAGGTGCCACAGTGGTCCGCAATGTGGAGATTAACTCATTCAGGGCCACTACGATGGTACCCATGGCGGTACAGATGTTTCTCAGTTCCTCCCTGAACCCCATATACTGTTGTTCCTGCAGAAGCTGGATTTCCTGAAACCTGGCCAGGACCGTCGCCATCGTCTCCTGGGAGTGGTGGTATACTCACATGATGGAGGAGAGGGCCTCGTGGAGAGTGGGTTCCCTAGGCCTGCCCCCCCCCCCTGTCGCACAGCTGCCCTCCCAGTTCCCCTGTTTCCTTGGGCCTCCGTCCCCTGGACCGTGTGCCCACTACCACTGCCCCCAGGTCCCTGTTGTTGTTGGGGTGGTGGGTTAGCCTGGATTCCCTGTAGTGGTGGACACACCGCTGATTGACGTGTCCTGGGGACAGAGGTATGGGCCCGCTGGGTGGGTGCTGTGCTGGTGTTCCCAGAGGGGGGAAGGTCTGCTGTGGCCTGTGCCTGTCTGAGGGGAACCGACTGTCCAGAGGTCCCCGATGGACCGGGCTGGTCATCTAGATCCAGGAAGACAGAGCTGCTGTCATCACTGTGGGCCTCTTCTGGGGGTGGAGGGGACATTTGTGGACCCTCCTGCGCGGTGACCTGGCGTTCGGGTCCTGCAGGGGTATAAAAGTATGGTTATTGCTTCTGTGTGTGCCAATGGCGTGCAATGGGTGGGTGCCTGTGTACCCCAGTGCTGGCATTCCTTTGTGGGGGCTGTTGTGATGGTGTTTTGGGGGGGGGGGTGATGGGTACGTGCATTGGGCATGCTTTGGTGATGGGTGTCCATGCTTTGGGGCCGCATGCAGGGCTAAGTTTTGGGATGGGTGGGTTGTGATGATGAGACATTTGCAAGGGGTAGTTGTGAAGGGGGTGAGGGTGGGGGTATGAGTTGGCATGCAGGTGGGGTGGGGGGATGAAGTAGTGAAGATGAGACTTACCAGAGTCCATTCCTCCGCCTACTCCAGCGAGGCCCTCAGGATGCAGGATGTTCAAGACTTGCTCCTCCCATGTTGTAAATTCGGGGGGAGGAGGTGGGGGTCCGCCGCCAGTCCGCTGTACCGCGATGTTGTGCCTTGATACCATGGAACGCACCTTCCCCCGTAGGTCGTTCCACCTCTTCCTGATGTCATCCCGATTTCTTGGGTGCTGTCCCACAGCGTTGACCCTGTCCACTATTCTGCTCCATAGCTCCATCTTCCTGGCAATGGTGGTGTGCTGCACCTGTGTCCCGAACAGCTGGGGCTCGACTCGTAGTATTTCCTCCACCATGATCCTGAGTTCTGCATCTCAGAACCTGGGGTGTCTTTGAGGTGCCACGGGGTGGTGTGGATGATGTGTGGGGTGGAGTGCGTAGTGATAGGTGCAGTGCTATTTAGTGGTGTGTTGTGTGAGGTGCGTGGAAGTTCTGTGGGTATTGGTATTGTGTGCCTGTGGATGCTTGTTTGTAGATTGTGGTGTCTCTCTCTGGTCTTTGTTCGAAATTTCTGGTCGTAAGGGTTTGTGGGTGATGTGGGTGTGTGTTTTATAATGTATTGGGTGTGTGGGAGTGGTGTGTGTATGTGTATCAGGTGTGTGTATTTTGAATTGTCCAATGTGGTAGTGTTTTGTAGGTGTATGTGTATTTCGGCCGCGGCGGTGTGTACCACCAATAGAATACCGCGGTTGAAAGACCGCCGCGTGGATTCGTGGGTCGTAATGGCATGGGCGTATTTCTGTTGGCGCGACGGTGGAGGTTTGGTCATCGCCAGTTTATGGCTGACCTTTGGTGTGGCGGACTTTTGTGGATGGCGGTATTTTGGCGGTTTGCCTAGTGTGGGTCAGAATGACCGTGGCGGTTTACCGCAGCAGTGTTATGGCGGTCTTCTGTCTGGCGGTAAGCGCCTTTTACTGCCGAGGTTGGAATGACCACCTTTGTGTGTTACAATGGTGAGTATGGTAAAAGTTAGCACGTACCTTCCAAAGTATTGGTTTGCAATGTGTTCCCGTCTCAGTCGGCCTTGATTTGCGATGCTCCTATCCCCATGATGGCGATGTGGTAGCTCTTGCCCTTCATCCTCAGAATCTGGGTCTTCAGGGGTGAGAGGTAGCCCACGTCTGGTGGCAATGTTGTGCAGTATAGCGCATGCAACAACTATTTCGAAAGCTGTTATTGGGGTATACTGGAGGGTACCTCCACTTCGGTGGAGGCATCTGAACCTTGCTTTCAGCAGTCCAAAGGTACATTCGATTATGTTCCTGGTCCTCTTATGTGCACTGTTGTATCGCCTCTCGCAATGATTGCTGGGTGTTAAGTACGGAGTTAGTATCCATGGACGTAGTGCATATGCACTGTCACCTGTTTGGCACAAAAAGTACAATGTTAGCAAGGCATGGGTGGTTTGCACATTGACCAGTGTGCATGTCTTCAAGGTGTATTCAGCTCTACCTAGGAGGTATCCGTCTCCAAACACCCCACGTTCCAGGCGTTGGTGTATCCCACTGTGCCTAAAAATGTAGGAGTCATGAGTACTGCCTGGAAATTTGGCAACCATGTCAGTGATGACATAATGGGCGTCACATACCACCTGTATGTTCAGTGAGTGGGTACACTTCCTATTGCGGAACAGATATTCCAGGTTTGCAGGAGGGCATATTTATATATGTGTCCTGTCTACACACCATATGACATGGGGGAAGTTGGCAATCCTGTAAAATTCCAACTTGATGCTGTTGATTTCTGCTTCATTCCTGGGTAGGTATATGTATCAGGACATGTGTGTGAGTAAGGCGTCTAGGAATGCCCTAAAGAACCGTGATAGTGCACTTTGGGATACCCCACCTGCCACGGCAATGACCCCCTGATAGCTACCCGAGGCCAAGAGGTGCAGTGAGCATAGCACTTGCACATGCGTAGGATGGCGCAGTCGCGCACAGTCTGGCGTTCTAGCTGTGGTTTGAGTAATTCTATTAAATCTAGTATAGCTGCGCTGCTAAGTCTATATTTTTCATATATTTCCTCCTCAGTTTGCTGGAAGAGTGTCTGCCTTGTTCTGTATATCTTCTCCTGTCTCTGGCTCCTCCTCCTCCTCTGCTGGGCGGCGTGGGCTCTCCTCCTCACTGCTATCAGGTATATCTCTGCCATCTTGAGTAACCCAGATGCCTTCTGGGTCTCCTTTTATACTTTGGTAATGGTTACCACCTGCTCTGAGTTATTGGTAAATTGGAAGTGCAAAATGGTCTTTTTGCGACTAGTCGCAATTTGCGAGTTGCTATTGCATATAGTTTGCGACTCGCAAATTGCGACTTCCTATTTGCGGGTCGCAAATTTTGCGAGTCGGTAACGGCTCGCGTCGCATTTTGCGAGTCGGAAATGGGATTTTTGCATCCCATTTCCGATTTTGCGGGGTCGCAAATTGCGAATCGGGCCATTTGCGACTCGCAAAAGTTTGCTACATTTGGCCCTTGGTTGTCATTGCTCACCCAAAGATCAAAGTTGCAGAGCTGTCACCTGTGGCTGAGTGAGATGTTGAACAATATGCTTGTAGAGTAGAATTTAATATAGTTTTGAAACTGAGATTCTCAAGTTTTGCACTCTTTACTGCATTTCTTAGCATACTTATAAAGTGCTCAACAAGTTCATTGGCCTGTAGCCACAAAGGTGTACTTTCCTGATGCTTTAGGTTCATAATTTCTAGGAACTCTTTGATTTCTTGACTGTTGAAAGGTTAGACATTATTACACTTCAAAATGGTTGGAATGCCTCATGTCACAAAGATACAATCTAATTTTTCAACAACTCTTTCATATTTGTCTACAGTCACCATCAGGTGATGTTCAGTATCGAGCAGACCGAAGAAGTTGATGGCTATTTTCTCCCATGCATGCATAGGAAGTTCAAAGATGTTCAGATTATGTTGAGTAACAATGGTAGAAAGGCAGTAGCATATATGACAGGCCTTAAGTTCTTAGTCAACTCTTTCGTCTAAGTACAGAAACAAAACTGATGTGCTCATTCCGAGTTTGGCAGTCTTTACCGAAACTGCCATGCAAGCAGCCACTGAAAGACCACAAGTGATGGTGGTGTGAAGACCTCTGCATTACGAGTCACCAGCACAACACCACCCAAAATACACCCAAAAAACGACACTGTCAGCCAAAATGACGGCATGAAGGAGGCAGCTGCACCACCAGCACTGCCACGCCAAGAACATCCCACCTGCCAAATAATGACCCACAAATCAGCACCGCAGTCCGAATGCCATTGACTGCCCGAACTGCTTCGGGGAAAAAAGGCACCACCATGAGAACACTGCACCTTGGACAGAATACCCAGATCCCTTTGCAAACAGAAACTTTGATGGAGCAAGGCAAGAACACACTGAAAGGAGGCAATGCACCTAGATATCACGGGCACCATCACACTGAACACTCATCACACAACACACCACTGCACACAAACATCACAGAGCCTCGCACATACCTATACCCAAACTCACACCAATATACAGCACACCCAACATGCCTGCATAACATACACCCACACCCACAACCCAACCATCATGGCACCACAAAAATCCATGATTTATAGACGAGGAACTGAGGGTAATGGTTGACGAAATCATCAGAGTGAAGCTGCGACTGTTTGGAGCACAGGTCCAGCAGACATCCATAGCCTGGAAGAATGACCTATGGCAGACGATAGTCATCAGGGTGAATGCAGTGTGGAAATCATCGACGCACAAGGGAGGACATTAGGAAGAGGTGGAATGACCTTAGGGGGAAGGTATGGGCCCTGGATTCTAGGCATCAAATCGCCGTATAACGACTGGTGGTGGGCCCCCACTGCCACCCCCAGAATTGTCGTAGTGGGAGTAGTAGGTCCTGTCCACTCTACATCCAGAAGGTCTGATGGGAATACCTAGTGGACTAGACACTGGTAAGTCAATTTCACTCCCTTGCCAACATGTCCCCATGCACAGCATGTACCCCTAACACCCTCCCACCCCCTCACACCTCCCTAATGTGCACAAGCCCACCGTGGACCCAATATCCACCCCTGCATGCCACAGCCCCCTACTGATCCCATTCCCTCACAGGCCCACCAAGTGCATGGATACCCCACACTGTAGCAAGTACCACAACTACCACAATGCAACACTCCCTACCCTTGCATGACTGCTACACCTATCTGCAATTGCACATGACACTCCCCATCACCAATACGTATCAGGAATGCATATCAGTACATGGAAATGACAGTAGCAAGACAAACATTAACTATTCTCCAATAGAGGCCCATTGCAACATTCCACTGATGGTAACACAGGCAGTGGACAAGTAACTGTTAATGCCATTACTGCCCTGCAAATCCAGTCAATGATGGCATAAATCATGCGTGTCACTGTTACAATACCATAATCTGACACAATACCTCTCATTCCACAGGTTTCCAAAGCCAAGTACTGCCACACAGCAGACAGATAGCCCAGGCCTGGAAGTTGATCCAATAGGGGGATGAGTCCCCTGGAAGTCTGGATATGGATGAAAAACCTGGCCCATCAGGCATGAGTTGTCAGTCCACCAGCCTCACCCTGCCACAACTGAAACCACCTCCCCTGTTTCAGCCATTGCACAGCAGAGCCCCCCTTCTCAAACCCGTGTTCCAAGGTCACATCAATCATTAGTGTGCCCCACAGGACAGAGGTAGGAGTCAACGGTGCAAACGGAAGACAATGATGGTCCTGGTTTCAGTGGGAGGAGGCACACTGCACCAGGGGCATGGGCACAGGGGGGAAGGGCCAGTGGGAGGGCAATTGTGGGCCAAGTGACAAGGCAAATACAGGACACGACTGGCCAGGAGGCCGTCTCCAGATTCCTGAGAGCCTATCAGTAAACATGAGTCTACATGAGCCCCCTCGCCGACATCGCTCGCAAACACAACATCAACATCATCTCCTATGCCGACGACACCCAGCTGATACTCTCCCTCACCAAAGACCCAGCCACCGCCAAAGACAACCTCCAGGATGGAATGAAAGACGTCGCAGAATGGATGAAGCTCAGCCGCCTGAAGCTGAACTCAGACAAGACGGAAGTCCTCATCCTCGGAAACTCCCCGTCCGCCTGGGACGATTCTTAGTGGCCCACGGCCCTGGGCACTGCACCGACCCCTTCAGACCACGCACGCAACCTCGATTCATCCTGGACCCCCTTCTCACCATGACCAACAAGTCAACGCCGTCTCATCCTCTTGCTTCCACACACTTCGCATGCTCCGAAAGCTCTTCCGCTGGATCCCCGCTGACACCAGAAAAACTGTGACCCACGCCCTCGTCACAAGTCGCCTGGACTACGGAAACACCCTATACGCAGGAACCACCGCAAAACTTCAGAAACGTCTTCAGCGCATACAAAACGCCTCTGCACGCCTCATCCTCGACGTACCCCGCCACAGCCACATCTCCACCCACCTGAAACACCTGCACTGGCTACCCGTCAACAATCACCTTCAGGATCCTCACCCACGCACACAAAGCCCTCCACAACAAAGGCCCTGAATACCTCAACAGTCGCCTCGCCTTCTACACGCCCACCCGTCAACTTCGCTCTACCAGCCTCGCTCTCGCCGCCGTCCCTCGCATCCGCCGAACCAACGCTGGAGGGAAATCCTTCTCCTACCTGGCAGCCAAGATGTGGAATTCCCTCCCTGCCCACCTCAGGACTACCCAGGATCACCTCGCCTTCAGGAAGCGCCTCAAGACCTGGCTCTTCGAGCAGCAGTGACCCCCCTCTAGCGCCTTGAGACCCTCACGGGTGAGTAGCGCGCTCTATAAATACCATGATTGATTGATTGATTGAGTAAACCCCAGACAAGTTGGCCCAGATACACACCACCTTGCAGGACACCCAAAGGCTGCAGGGGGAATACCACCAGGAGGCCATTCAACAGTGGCAGGCACTCAATGTCACTATGCTCTCCATATTAGGGGAGTTCAAGGAATTGAACAATTTCCTGCGGACATCCTCCTCCCAAGAGCAGGCCCCATCCAATAGTCAGCCAACACCACTGCCATCAACATCAGCACCTGCTACTGGAATGGAGGCCTAGCAGGAGTACCCACAGGCCACCAGCACCCCTACCCCTGCAGCTGAGGGACCCCCGATAAAAGAGGTCACCCATCTAGACTTCCTGCAGGACCTGAGGCCAAGACCAATACCCCCACCAGGAAGTGATCCCTCTTCTGAACTCTCACCCTTGTGTGCCACAGTTACACACTGTTGGCTGTCACAAACCACATTCACATCATCCCAAAGCAAATGGAACCAGGACCTGTGGAACATACAGATGGACCACCCACTCTGATGATCACGGAAACCACGTCCCCACTCCTCTGAACTGTGATGAGAAACACTCAATAAGCACCAATGAGCACAAGTAATGTGTATTCATTGTTTAAAGTGGCATTTACGTTAAAGAGCAAGAATCAAATACACACATCTTGACTACAAGAATGTCAGAGTGACAGATGTAGTAGGAATCTCTAGCAGGTGTTTAAGTATATCCATTTGGTAGTAACATCCAATGGCAAGGGGGCCAACAGGCATTCCGGTAAGCAGCTTTCAAACAGACATGTGACCTGAAGAGAAAAAAACATGGGATTAGGCTCAATTTTGTAAGCCATGTAGTCTATATGCATACATCAACAGCAGTATATCACTAACACAGGATGATTCCTGCAGCGGGTATTATACCACATATGTAAGGGCCAGGATTGTCATTCACACACATGTGTAGCTATGGTAAGATACCTCATAGGTGACATCCTCTACAGAACACTCCTTCCGTAGTCAGAAACAGAGAGTTGCTAGACAGCAGCTAAAAATACAACATGATAGGCCCACAGAACAGGACAAGTCTGATAAGTGTCCCTGAAAGGCTCAAAAACTAAGATGGAATGCTGTAGTCCCCACACACACCTCGATGCATGCAAATACTTGCTACAGAATGGCTTCAACAATACATGTCTCATGTGCAGATGACACACAAATCACACATACCTGTACATCATTGAAAGTAGTGACAAATCATGTCAGTCATGTGCCTCATCCTCGTCTGTCTCCCCCTCAGCATCAGAGTCACCGGCCCCAAACACGGCTACAGCATCAATGTACCCCTCCTCCAAGAGTGGGATGTATCTTCTGAGGGCCATATTATGGAGCATGCAGCATGCAACAATGATCTTGCAGACTTTCCCTGGTCGTTACTGTAGAGCACTACCTGACAAATGGAGGCAATGAAATCTAGCTTTCAAGAGACCAAAAGTCCGCTCAATCATTCATCTTGTCTGGCCTTGTGCCTCATTGTACCTGCTCTCCCCCCCTGTAGTTGGATGTCTCACAGGTGTCAGGAGCCAGGGCAGGTTGGGGCATCTGGAGTCACCTGTGTGGAAAAGGTAACATGAGTATAGGTAACAATGCTAAGCAGAGTGCTGACTGTGTTTGTAGGGGTACAAACGTCTTTCTCCCTGTAGCTGTGACATCATTGCAGGGACACTGCTGTTCCTCAGAACGTAGGAATCATGTACTGAACCTGGGAATGTTGTGTTTATGTGTGTTACTTACTTGTCTGCAAGACACACCACTTGTGCATTGAGCGAATATCTACTCTTCCATTTTCTATAGACCTGTTCATTGGTCCTCGGAGGTACCAAGGCGATGTGAGTGCCATCAATAGCCCCAATTACATGGTGGACATTTGATTTGTTGTAGACGGCTGCTTTTACAGTGGGCAATTCAACACACTGTGGGAACCTATTGTACTTGTGCACATGCTTGAGTAGGGCACCCAGCACATCCTGCAACACCTTACTGAACTGGGGCTGTGAAACCCCTGCAGCCAGTACCATTGTACTCTACAGAAAATGCAGGACTGATAACACCTGGACTGTTGGAGTAATGGTACAGGGATTTCTCAAAGTCGCCTGGAGGCCTGGCTTCAACAGGGCCACCAGTTTCCTGATGCACAAAAGGTTCAGTCAATAGGTCGTGATATCAAGACCTACGAGTGGCCGGTAAACTGGGACATTCCTCATCACTCCACTGTGGCGATATCTGTGCGGGGACACAAACAACAAACTGGGAACCTCTCACAATGTAGTGCACCAAGTATGACATACCACAGTGACAAAGTTTTGTTCATCCAAGTTGGCTGTCATGTTATGGGAAGACACATTACTCCACACTCCATTCCTAACCAGACAATGGGGGTCATTACAACATTTGCGGTAAAAGCCACTTACCGCCGTGCAGAAGACCACAAATACACCGCCGCGGCGGCGGAAATCCGCCACAGCTATTATGACCCACATCTCAGAATCCGCCAGAATTCAGACACCCACACAAGTCCACCACACCAAAGGTCAGTGATAAACTGGCGAAAAAAAAACCTCCACCGTCACGCCAACAGAAACACGCCCATGCTATCACGACTCACGAATCCATGCGGCGGTCTTTCAACCGCGGTATTCCATTGGCGGTACACACCGCCGCGCTCAAAATGCACACACATCTCCAAAACACCGCCACATTGGACAATTCGAAATACACACACCTGATACACATCCAAACACCACTCCCACACAATCAATACTATATAAAACACACACCCACATCACCCACAAACCCCTACGACCAAAAATTTTGACGAAGGCCAGAGAGACTGCACAGCATAGACAACCCCACCACACAGAGGCACACAACACCATCACCCACACAACATCCACGCACAAAACACCACACACCTCTACACATCACCACACTCATCACCACATACACCACCCCACACATCACCTACACCACCCCATGGCACGGCAAAGACACCCCAGGTTCTCGGAGGAGGAGATCAGGGTCATGTTGGAGGAAATCATACGGGTATAGCCACAGCTATTTGGATCACAGGTGCAGCACACCTCCATAGCTAGGAAGATGGAGCTATGGTGAAGAATAGTCGACAGGGTGACGCAGTGGGACAACACCCAAGAAATCGGGACTACATCAGGAAGAGGTGGAACGACCTACAGGGGAAGGTGCGTTCCGTGGTCTCCAGACACAACATCGCAGTACAGCGGACTGGCGGCGGACCCCCACCTCCTCCCCCACAATTAACAACATGGGAGGAGCAGGTCTTGACCATTATGCATTCTGACGGTCTCGGAGGAGTCGGTGGAGGAATGGACTCTGGTAACTCAGATTTTAACTATCATATCCCCCACCCTACCTGCATGCTATCACAGACCCCCACCCTCACCCCCTCCCCTATCACTCCAACTCCTCATTAATGTACTAATAACACAAACCACCCATCCCAACACCAAGCCCTGCATGACACAACAAAGCATGGACACCCCTCACTAAAGCATGCCCACTGCACATACCCATAACACCCCACCAACCATCATCACACAAGCCCCCACACAGGAATGCTAGCACCTGGGTACACGCTTACCCATCCATTGCACACCATGACACACACACATGCAATAATCATGCTTTTACACCCCTGCAGGACCACTACCCAATGTCACCAGACAGGAGGGTCCACACATCTCTACCTCACCCACAGAAGAGGCCCACACTGATGACAGCAGCTCTGGCAAACTGGATCCAGATGACCAGCCCGGACCATCGTGGGCCTCAGGACAGTCGGTTCCCCTCGCACAGCCCACCACAGACCTTCCACCCTCTGGTAACACCAGCACAGCACCCACCCAGCGGGCCCATACCTCCGTCCCAAGGACACGTCAATCAGCTGTGTGTCCACCACTACAGGGAACCCAGGATAACCCACCACCCCAACAACAACAGGGACCTGGGGGATGTGGTAGGGGGCACACAGTCCAGGGGATGGAGGCCCAGGAACACAGGTGAACTGGGAGAGCTGCTGTGCGACAGGGGGCGGACAGGCCAAGGGAACACACTCTCCACGAGGCCCTCTCCTCCATCATGGGAGCCTACCACCAATCCCAGGAGACGATGGCTATGGTCCTGGCCAAGTTTCAGGAGACCCAGCGCCTGCAGGAGGAACAGTATTTGGGATTTAGGGAGGAACTCAGAACCATCATCTCCGCCCTGGGCACCATCGTAGGGGTGCTGAAGGAGATACTGAACACCAGGAGGGACACTGTGTCACTCCAAGAGGCCCCTGACACTAGCATGGACGATGAACTGCCCACCACCTCCGCCGGCGCTAGTGGACAGGACGCTTCTCCACAGGACCACCACACCAGCACCACACCCCCTGCAGATGGAGAACCACCCCGCAAGTGGTCCCTGAGATCCAGGAACAGGACAGAGCACAATGGCAAGACCCCCTGCCAAGAAATGAGAAAACCCTGATTGTCATCCCACTGTCCCACTTTGTAACCCTGTCCATATTGGAGCTTCCCCAGCTCCACTTCCTATGCCCATATGGGCAGTGCACCTGTGAGACTAATAGACTGGACTCTGCCATGGACATTCATCCACCATCACCCCTCACCATTTTACAACCCCCCTCCAATATTTAGCACTTCAATAAACACCCTTGTAGCACAAAACAATCTGGAGTCAGTCTGTGATTTTGAAAATGTGTATTAGCAATGACAGTGACAAAATCCATTCTCAAATGTAATGTCAACATACCTATGTCACACATCACAAGTCCATGAGGAATGTAAGCAGATGACACAAGTTGGTAACCACACCTGTGAAACCGTAATGGAAATGTACAACTCAGTTACCATATACTGGTTAAAATTGACAGACAGGATAGAGTTAGAAGTGTGAAAGTACTGGTAGTAGGCAGGAATGTGTTCTCACCTGTGTGTCACTGGAAATATTGATGGATAACTGAGTCCCTGTTGTCAATGTCTTCTTCTTCTGCTTCCTCCTCATCACTGTCCACATGCTCTGCAGCTGCCACAACACCGTCATCTGGACCATCCTCCTGCAGAAAAGGCACCTGTTGTCGCAAAGCCAGATTGTGAAGCATACAGCAGGCGATGATGATCTAGCACACCTTCCTTGGTGAGTAGAATAGTGAACCACCTGTCATATGGAGGCACCTGAACCTGGTCTTCAGGAGGCCGAAGGTGCGTTTGATCACCCTCCTAGCATTCCTCTGCCCTGGTCCTGGGATTCCTCACTGGGGTCAGTAGCGATGACAGGTTGGGGTAACCAGAGTCCCCTAATAGCCACACACGGTGCCTCTGGAGTTGACCCATCACATAAGGGATGCTGCTATTCCGCAGGATGTAGGCGTCATGTACTGAGCCAGGGAACATAGCATTTACCTGGGAGATGCACTGGTCTGCCAAACATACCATCTGTACATTCATGGAATGATAACTCTTCCGGTTCCTGTACACCTGTTCACTCCTGTGGGGGGGGGACCAGAACTACATGGGTCCCATCAATGGCACCTATGATGTTGGGGATATGTCCACGGGCATAGAAGTTACCTTTAACTGTAGCCAAATCCTCCACCTGAGGGAAAAACGTAGCTCCGCATGTGTTTCAGCAGGGCTGACAACACTCTGGACAACACGTTGGAAAACATAGGCTGGGACATCCCTGATGCCATGGCCACTGTTGTTTGAAAAGACCCACTTGCAAGGAAATGGAGCACTGATAGCACCTGCGCTTGAGGGGGGATCCCTGTGGGATGGCGGATAGCTGACATCAGGTCAGGCTCCAACTGGGTACAAAGTTCCTGGATTGCGGCACGGTCAAACCTGTAGGTGATGATCAAATGTCGCTCCTCCATTGTCAACAGGTCCACCGGAGGATTCCGCCATCTCCTCACATGTCCCAGCTGACGGTGCCTAGGAAGGACAACAGCGAGCACAGAGTCAAACAACTCAGAGGTATGTACCCACAGTCTACACAGAACACGAAACATAATCCAAAAAGTTGTCTGTATGTGTGTTGAGTCCAAGCCTAGGTATGTGTGACACAGTTGAAAATGAAGCCATGTGGGCCCCTGAAATGGCGGATTCCTGACCTCTAAACTGAGACAATGGGATGTGAGGTAACTGCTCTGGCGTTGTACACCGTCGCGGTAGGCAGCCGAAGACCGCGGCGCAATGCTGCATTGGTTAACATTGGACCCTATGGGTCCCAGGAGCCAATGACGAAGTGCGCCGGCGGTGATGATACGCACCGCTGTGGACGTCACCGCCGCGGATGTCACCGCCATTTTCTATCTGCTGAATCACTCAATACCTGATCTTCGACAGGAGAGGACCTACACTGCAAGTGCTGCTGTGACCTCGGTCTGGAAGAGACAATGGCTTGTGCGTCTGGGGAAAGGGCCCCTGCCTTTACTGCACAGGAGTTGGAGAAGCTCGTGGACGGGGTCCTCCCCCAGTACACGCTACTCTACGGTCCTCCAGACCAACAGGTGAGTACACAGGGAGCAAGTTGTATGGGCTATGCCTGTGTGGAGAGGGCTGGTTGTAAGAAGGAAGGGGGCAGAGTTCTGCATGCATGAAGGACTGTGAATGCAAGTTCCACATGGCAAGGGTAGGGATGTGAGCCACTCACTTTGACGGTGCAGTTGGTAATGACTTCTCTTCTTCCCCTGTACATGTCATGTAGGTCAGCGTCCACCAGAAGAAGGATATTTGGCGTGCCATCGCCAAGGACGTCCAGACCCTGGGGGTCCACCAGAGACGGAGCACCCACTGCCGTAAAAGATGGGAGGACATTCGCCGCTGGAGCCGGAAGACGGTGGAGGCTCAACTGGGGATGGCCTCCCAACGTGGGAGGGGTGCCCGTCGCACCATGACTCCCCTGATCTTCCGGGTCCTGGCGGTAGCCTACCCTGAGTTGGATGGGCGCTTGAGGGGACACAGCAGACACAAGGGGTTGGGTACAACATCATTCTGCGGACTTTGCGCGCAGTGAATGTGTCTGGGTGGGGTAGGAAGGCTGTGGGTTTCCCTAGGCCAGGGCGAGTTCCGTAGGCTAGGCCCCTCCGTAATGCAGGCCATGTGGCACTCCACCCCATCTCTGTAGAGTGCCAAGTACAGGTATACATGCCCCTGTGTCATCTATGTGTGCTGATGTCCACCATAGCCATGTAGGCCATATCCCAGGAACTGCATCTGTAGAGCCCAACAGCGTGGCGTAGTGCAGGGGGCTGCTGTGTCTGTATTGTCTGCCTACGGTAGTGGTGAGCCATGCACTAAACCTGTCTTTCTTCTGTCATCCCCCCCCCTTTTTGTGCTCTCCCTGTTCTTGTGTGCATCAGCATCATCAGGCGGAGGTACAGTGACACCGGAGCACGAGGGAGCTGCATCCCACATGGCCATGGGGGGCCACACCACGGACTCTGAATACACCAGTGGGATTGAGGGCGAGGGGAGCTTCACGGCGGTCACAGCATCAGCAATCAGCGACACGGACTTGTCCTCCGATAGGAGCTCCCTTGTGGTGGTGGCACAATCTGTGCCCCCCACTTCTACAGGTACAGCCGCCACCCCCCTACCAGCACCGCCCTCCCAGCAGCCCCTCAGCCTTCTCCCAATGCCTGCTCACCCAGGAGGGTGGGCATCACCTTCACCCCAGGCACCTCAGCCCCTGCCCCTGTCACCTCTGCTGCCCTCAGTGAGGAGGCCATTGACCTCCTCAGGTCTCTCACTGTTGGGCAGTCTACCATTTTGAATGCCATCCAGGGTGTAGAAAGGGAATTGCAACACACAAATGCATTCCTGGAGGGCATTCATTCTGGTCAGGCTGCCCTTCTTAGAACCCTGCAATCGCTGGCCTCAGCACTGATGGCAGCCATTGTCCCTGTCTCTTGCCTCCCCCCTCCAACTTCCTCCACCCAGACCCAATCCCCTGTACCCCAGCCTATCCCAAGTACACCATCAGACCAGCCTGCACACACCTCAACACACAAGGGAAGCTCAGGCAAACATAAGCACCACACATCCCACAGACACTCACGCAAGCATCACACACATACAGACACAGCAACATCCACTGCCTCCACTGTGGCCCCCCTCGTCGTCGTCTCCCTCCTCTCTCCCAGTGTTGTCTACACTCTCACCTGCATGCACTACCACTACAGCCACTAGGTCCCGCACCAGCACACCCACCACCACACCCCGCTCACCTGCACTCACCACCCCACTACCATTTACATGTCCCCTATGTCCTCTCCCAGTGTATCAGTGACGCCCCCTCCCAAAATACACAAACGCAGGCACACACCAACCCAACAGCCATCCACCTCACGACAGCCTCCAGCGCATGCACCTGCACCCAAAGCCACAAAAGTTACACCTCCTACAACCACCTCCTCTTCCTCCACTCCCAGACCCCCTCCAGCTACCCGTCCTAGTGTTCCTAAGAAACTTTTCCTGAGCAAGCTTGACCTCTTTCCCACCACCCCCCTCCAATTCATAGGTCCCGTACTAGCACCTCAGCCAAAAAATTGCCGGTACCAGTGGTGCCTGTTAGAGGTATGTGGAGTGCACTGGGCACCAGGGCAGCCAGTGTGACACGGAGCCACAGCACAGCCAGTCCCCCCTGTGAAGCACCAGAACTTGGACAGTGCCCGGTGGGAGAGGGGGATGACTCCAGCCAGCAAAGCCGCTCACAAGGGCCCCGGGGGGAGTGCCCACTCAGCTGTGACTCCTCCCAAGGTGGGGAAGGGGTAGAAGAAATCGCCAAAGTCTGGGAAGAGCAGCACGGTGGAGAAGACCGCCATCATCCCAGGAGGCCACCGCCAGCCCCATCGTCACTGGCCAGGAGGTCACCGCCAGAGTCAGTGCCCAGGTGGGCAGCCCATCGTCACTGGCCAGGAGGCCACCGCCAGAGTCAGTGCCCCGGAGGGCATCCCCATTGTCACTGGCCAGGAGGCCACCGCCAGAGTCAGTGCCCAGGAGGGCAGCACCATCGTCACTGGCCAGGAGGCCACCGCCAGAGTCAGTGCCCTGGAGGGCCCCGGCAGCCACAGCCCCGCTGGGCAATGAAGGACCGCCAGCCCCAGTCCAGCTGGGCAATGAAGGACCGCCATGGCAAGCACCGCTGAACAGGGCATGCACCGCTGAACAGGTCATAAACAGCAAAGTCAAGCACCGCTGAACAGGGCAAAGACCGCCATGGCAAGCACGTTGAACAGGGCAAGCACCGCTGAACAGGGCAAAGACCGCCATGGCAAGCACCGCTGAACAGGGCACAGACCGCCCTGGCAAGCACCGCTGAACAGGTCAGAAACTGCAAAGTTGAGCACCGCTGAACAGGGCAAGCACCGCTGAACAGGGCACAGACCGCTGAACAGGGCACAGACCGCCATGGCAAACACCGCTGAACAGGTCAGAAACTGCAAAGTCAAGCACCAATATCCCATGTGCGGCAGGGGCAGTGACGGAACTGGGACCGTCGAGGGGAGAGTGATGCACTCTGGGCACCAGTCCCGGTCCAGAACCAGTGGAGAACAGCATCCACTCCATCTGTCCTTAACAGGATGAAGCACTCTGGGCACCAGTCCCCCTCCAGAACCAGTGGAGAACAGCATCCACTCCGTCTGTCCTTAACAGGATGAAGCACTCTGGGCACCAGTCCCCCTCCAGAACCAGTGGAGAACAGCATCCACTCCGTCTGTCCTTAACAGGATGAAGCACTCTGGGCACCAATCCCCCTCCTGAACCAGTGAAGACTGTTATCCACTTGAGAGACTGTGGCTTTGCACTCCCCAGGATGGTCCAGTGAGGAACCCACCCACGGTAGCACTTGAGAGACTGTGGCTTTGCACTCCCCAGGATTGAACAGTGGGCAAACCACCCACTGTAGAGACTTGAGAGACTGTGGCTTTGCACTCCCCAGGATTGAACAGTGGGCAAACCACCCACTGTAGAGACTTGAGAGACTGTGGCTTTGCACTCCCCAGGATTGAACAGTGGGCAAACTACTCACTGTAGAGACTTGAGAGACTGTGGCTTTGCACTCCCCAGGATTGAACAGTGGGCAAACCACCCACTGTAGAGACTTGAGAGACTGTGGCTTTGCACTCCCCAGGATGGTACAGTGGGCAAACCACCCACTGTAGAGACTTGAGAGACTGTGGCTTTGCACTCCCCAGGATACATCAATGGGCATGAAGCCCCCTCGTGGATCTGGTGTGGTGCAGTCATCCGGCTGAGGTGCTCCCCACTTCTCTTCCCCCTGAGGTGCCTGTTGTATTTCTATCTGATGCCCCAGCAATGTTCACTCCGTTTTGATCAGGTATCTGATGTGGGCCTCGCCCATGCATTTTGGGCCCAGTGGTCCACGGACATTGAATGGTGCATTACCTGCACTACTAATCGTGATGTATATTTTGTTGAATGTGTATATTTATCTGTATATATTTGGTTACTGTATTTTGATATATTACAATGGTTGCACTCATTTCCTTTTGTCTTTGCATTCTTCCGGGGGGTTTGGGGGCTGTTACTGTAATGTTTGGATATGCATTGGTGTGTGTGTTGTAGTGGGTGAGGGTCGGGGTGGGGGTGAGGGTTTTGCCTGTGTGTGTCCCTGACTTTTGCCTCCCCCTCCCTTATGTCGCAGGTGCAGTACTCACCGCTGTCTTCGGCGCCGACGTTGATGATGGTCGTACAGGAGCAGGAAGACTGTCGCAGGGAGTATTTGGAGTTCCGGTTCCATGGTGTCCTCCTTCCTCGTGGAGTGTGTAGAGGTGAGCGTTTTCCCTTTGACATGGCTGTTTCCGCCGTGTTTTTATCCACGATGAATCCGCCCCGGAAAAGGTGGCGGATTGGTAGGTTGTGATACTGTGGGCGATACTTTGTCTTCCGCCTGTCTGTTGGCGGTGACCGCTGCGCTGTTTGTCTGTACCGCCGTTTCCGCCACGGTCATAATTCCCATTTTGTTACCGCCGGCCTGTTTGCGGTCTTACCGCCGCTTTAACACCGTCTGTCAGGGTTGTAATGACCCCCAATGACACAAAATCACTGTAACAATGGATGTATTCAGGATATGTAAACATACCCTTCATGTGTTCCACTATACAGATCATGTATACGAACAATTGTAGTGACAAGTGTGGTGATGTCACCAGACACTCACTACATATGTCGTTATCCACAATGCGTGTCCTAATGTATCAACTTGTGAAGACAGGCTGGTAATTCAGCAGTGTGAACCCAGGACAATCATGTTACAGACTAATATGGCATCCGCCTGTCTGGCATGCATTGGACAGCTGGAAGTGACCTTGTCCCGCCAACAGAAGTCATCATGGCGGAAGGCGGTCTAAACCGCCATGCAACTCCTCATTGTTTAACATTGACTATGGGAGACTGGGACCAATGACGAACACCGCTGGGGGTGACAGTCATGACCGCTGAGGTCATAACCGCCATTTTGTATGGGCCAGCTCACTTGACTCCTGGCATTCAGACAAGACAGACCTCCACTTCGTGTGCTGCTGTGTCCTATATCTTGGAGAAACAATGGCAGGCACTACAGGCAATAGGGATCCAGCCTTAACTACAGAGGAACTGGAGAAACTGGTGGAAGGGGTCCTTCCCCTGTATGGGACGTTGTACAGTGCGCCAAGGCAACAGGTCAGTACAACGTCCTTTGTCCCACATGTCGGGTGGTGTTTGCTGATGTACGTGTGTTCACATTGACATGTCATGACTGATTAGGTGTTTTGCATGTGCATTACAGGTGTGGAATATTGGCAGTGTGCATGGTTCGTGTTTGTTGTGTCGCCAAAGGTTACAGCTGTATTGGTATTATTACAACCTGTCCCCCATTTTATGTGTGTTTTCCATGCAGGTCAGCACCCACCAGAATAAAGGGTTATGGAGAGCCATCACCAAGGAAGTGTGGACCCTAGGGGCCCATTGCCAATGGAGCACCCACTGCAGGAAGCAGTGGGAGGACCTGAGACGCTGGGCCCAGAAGAACAAAGAGGCCTAGCTGGGGTGGCTTGCCAATGTGGGAGGGGTGCCCGTTGGACCCTGACCCCTAATGGCCTGCATACTGGCAGTGGCCTACCCACAGTTGGATGGGTGCTTGAAGGCAGCACAGCAGCCACAAGGGGGTAAGTGTTAACTGTTAGGTGACTTCTGCATTGTTGTGGACTGTTACCCTTACTGGACTTGGGATTTACGTGGTCAGATGAGATTTAGAGAATGTACAGTTCTGGTTGTCAGACCAATCATGTAGGAGTGTGACAAATTAGCTATGTTGAGCCATGCAGGAAATTAAGTGTTGGTACTGTGACGCACATTCACCTGTACATGTGGGTCACTCAAGTATACTATCATGTCACTGGCTGCATCCTCCATCTCTGTGTGTGCTGTAGTAGTACAAGGTAGTCATATTGGCACTGTATGTGGGTAATGACAGGCATGTTACGTGAACATTTCAATTGCGTCACTTGCTACATCAATGGACTTCTGCACAACATGTACTCCAAACATTATAGTCAGTTAGTTTGTGTGCTCAGTTCCTCTGAGCTCAGATTTGTCTCATCTCGTAATGGGTGACATGTGGTTGGGTATGTTCTTGGGCTGGATTGCTGGATTAGTCATTTAGCCAGTTGCTAGGTGTTAGAAATTGGGTCTTTGGTTGGCAGTCAGGTTACCCCCTGTCCAAGCAAGGACCCTCACTCTAGTCAGGATAAAAGAGAATCACCCTCAGCTAACCCCTGCTTACCCCCTTCGTAGCTTGGCATGAGCAGTAGGCTTAACTTCAGAGTGCTAGGTGTAAAGTATTTGTACCAACACACACAGTAACTTAATGAAAACACTACAAAATGACACAACACAGGTTTAGAAAATAGAGAATATTTATCTAAACAAAACAAGACCAAGATGACAAAAATCCACAATACACAAGTCAAGTTATCTATTAAAAAAGCAAAAAGAGTCTCCATGTAGTTTTAGACACACACTAACACTGTTAGCGTGAAAATGTACCTTGGGTGCTTCAAAAATAACCCAGCACGGGTGAGAGTGCATCAAAAAGGGCTTGAGATGCGTTGATTTCACTCATGAGCAAGACTTTGCATTGTTTCTCCGTTCGTCGGGTCGGGGTGCGTTGCTTCTTCTCTCCGCAGGAGATCCGGTCATCACTCTTGGGTCCGGGCAGGCCTTGCGTTATTTTTACTCACCCAGCGGTGTTTGCATCAGAAATCCAGCCACACGATGATCCGAAAACCACGCAGCATGGGTTGCGATCTCACCAGTCTCCGTCAGCGATGCTGCACACTGTTTCTCCAGCTCTGTGCTTCGATTCTTCGGTCGCGTTGCAGACGAGCATCGCTTTTCAGCCGCAAAGCCAGCGGCACATCGATTTTTCAGCCACAGATCAGAGTCACATCAATCTTTTCCCCGCATGGCGTTCTGTGCGTGGATTTATTCCTCTTAGGCTGCCAGTTTCTCCTTTCAGGGTCCCAGGAACTGGATGGGTACCACAGGGCAGAGTAGGAGTCTCGCCAGAGACTCCAGGTGCTGGCAGAAAGAAGTCTTTGCTGACCCTGAGACTTCAAGCAACAAGATGCAAGCTCTAAAGCAAGCCCTTGGAGTTCTTCACAAGGTGGAACGCACACAAAGTCCTGTCTTTGCCCTCTTACTCTGGCAGAAGCAGCAACTGCAGGATAGCTCCACAAAGCACAGTCACAGGCAGGGCAGCTCTTCTTCCTCAGCTCTTCAGCTCTTCTCCCGGCAAAGGTTCCTCTTGGTTTCCAGAAGTGTTCTAAAGTCTGTGGTTTTGGATGCCCTTCTTATACCCATTTTCTTATTTGAAGTAGGCCTATTTCAAAGCAAAGTCTCTCTTGATTGTGAAATCCTGTCTTGCCCAGGCCAGGCCCCAGACACTCACGAGGGGGTTGTAGATTGCATTGTTTGAGGACAGGCACAGCCCTTTCAGGTGTGAGTGACCATTTCTCCACTCCCTCCTAGAACAGATGGCTCAACAGGAAATGCAGACTACACCCCAGCTCTCTTTGTGTGACTGTCTAGTGTGAGGTGCAACCAGCCCAACTGTCAAACTGACCCAGACAGGGAATCCACAAACAGGCAGAGTCACAGAAATGGTATAAGCAAGAAAATGCTCACTTTCTAAAAGTGACATTTTCAAACACACAATCTTAAAATGAACTTTACTAAACGATGTATTTTTAAATTGTGAGCTCGGAGACCCCAAACTCCACATGCCCATCTGCTCCCAAAGGAAATCTACACTTTAATCAGATTTAAAGGTAGCCCCCATGTTAACCTATGAGAGGGACAGGCCTTGCAACAGTGAAAAACTAATTTAGCAATATTTCACTGTCAGGACATATAAAACCCATTACTATGGCCTTCATTACAACCCTGGCGGTCGGTGTTAAAGCGGCGGTAAAAAAAATGGAATCACGACCACGGCAGAAACCACCAACACAGTCAGCCACTTTAACACTCCGACCACCACGGCGGTAGCAACAAACACCGTGGCGGTAACCGCCAACAGACAGGTGGATGACAATGTACCACCCACCCCATTACAACATGCCCATCCGCCAGCTTTTGGTGGTATCAACGCCATCAAAAGCATGGCGGAAACAGTACACAGAAGGGAAATCACTCACCTCTTGACATTCAACGAAGAACCAGGACGCCATGGAGCCCGAACTACAGGTGTTACCAATGTTGGTGTATCTTCTCATCTACCAGGAGTACGAACGGCGGCAGCGACGACCACGGTGAGTACTGCACCTAGCACACAGGGGAGGGTGGGAGGAAAAAGAGAGTGACACACAAACGCAACACCTCCACCCCCACCATCACCCCCAATACCATACACACAAACATATACACCCCGTAAACCTCTGGAATAACGCCAGGAGAAAAGGAATGGAATCAAATGAGTGTCATATCTTAGAAATAGATATACGTTACAAATTCAAAAACAGTATTTACAATGCATACAATATGCACATAAGGCAGTACATTGTCCACTCAAAATGTCCGTGGGCCACTGGGCCAAAACTCATAGGCCAAGCCCACACTTGACTCCTGCCTCAATACAGAGAAAACACTGCAGGGGCATCAGGTCGAAAACACACAGGCACCTCAGGGGGACAGGAAAGGGGGAAAACGCCACTGCTCATGGAGGGGGCTACATGCACACAGTGATTTCCTGGGGAGTGCAAGGCCACAGTCTCTCAAGTCCCTCAAGTGGGTGGTTTGCCCACTGCTTGGTCCTGGGATTGCAAAGCCACAGTCTCTCAAGTCTCTCAAGTGGGTGGTTTGTCCACTGCTTGGTCGTGGGGAGTGCAAAGCCACAGACTCTCAAGTCTCTCAAGTGGGTTGTGTGCCCACTGCTTGGTCCTGGGGAGTCCAAAGCCACAGTCTCTCAAGTGGATGCCTTTCTCCACTGGCTCAGAAGGGGGCCTTGTGCCCAGTGTGCTTCATCCTGCCAAGGATAGGGTGAGTGGATGCCTTTCTCCACTGGTTCTGGAGGGGGCCTTGTGCCCAGTGTGCTTCATCCTGCCAAGGATAGGGCAAGTGGATGCCTTTCTCCATTGGTTCTGGAAGGGGTCTTGTGCCCAGTGTGCTTCATCCTGCTTTCTCCACTGATTCTGGAGGGGGCCTTGTGCCCAGTGTGCTTCATCCTGCCAAGGATAGGTTAAGTGGATGCATTTCTCCACTGGTTCTGGAGGGGGCATTGTGCCCAGTGATGCAACACTTGGGGGTGGCAGTTCACAATCCCTCACCTGGGTGTCAGAGCCATGAGATTTGCAGTGACCAGGATGCATGATAATCCATGGAGGCAGGGCTAGAGTCCATCCGGCGGCGGCTACGGCTGCACAGTGGTGGTAGTGCCGGTGCTGGTGGGGGTGCTGCCAGTGGTGGAGGGAGGCTGCAGCCCTTCTCCTGAAGCCTCAGACGGCTGCCCACTGGGGCTGCTACTGCTGGCAGTAGTGCTACTGTCAGCAGTGCAGGTGGCAGTGCTTGAGGCGGGGCTTGAGGCGGTGCAGGTAGAAGGTCCTGGCTGCGGTGCAGGTGCTGGTGCTGGCAGTGGTGGGGGGAGGCTCCAGCCCTACTTGTGCAGTGGTACTTGTGGTGGTGCAGGTGGTGGTGCAGGTGGTGGGGCTTACGGTGGGGCTGCTGGCAGTGCTGGCCATGGTGCAGGTGGCGGTGCAGGTGGCGGTGCTGGCGGTTGTGCTGGTAGCAACCAGGCCCTCCACTGCAGCCTCAGACGGCTGAAGTGCCTTGCCTGGTGTTTTGTGCCCCTTTCTGACCTTGGCAGACGGTGGTGTCACCTTGGGTCTGGCAGCTGGAGTCTTTGAGGTGGCCTTGCTGGGTGGTTGTGGCTCCGTCCCCTTGCTGGATGCTGTACCCTTCTTCACCTTGCCAGGTGCCGGAATGGTTTTTGCCTTGGCAGGGGTTGGTGGCACACTGGTTGGCCTGACCGGTGCCCCCTTTAAGCCTCTGACAGCTGCAGGAACCACAGCAGAGATGGACTTGGTGGCTGAGGTTCTGAGCAGGGTTTTGGCCACCCTGGCCCAAGGGGAAGGACGGTGGGGGAGGGGTAGGGAACAGGTCAATGTTTGCCAGGAAAAGCTTCTTAGGGACACTGGGGTGGGAAGAGGGAGAAGGTTTGGGAGTGGAGGAAGAGGGAGTAGTTGTAGGAGGTGTCTGTCTGCTGAGTTTGGGTGCAGGTGCATGAGCTGGATGTTGTTGTGAGGTGGATGGCTGTTGGGTGAGTGGGTGCTTGCGTTTGTGTACTTTGGGAGGAGGGGTCACAGACACAGTGGGAGAGGACACAGGGTACATGTGCATGGATGTGGCGGTGGTGACTGCCAGTGAGGGGTGTGTAGTGATGGGTGTGCTGGTGATGGAGGTAGTGGATGAGGATGTAGTGCATGCAGGTGTGAGTGGAGATGCTACTGGGAGGGAGATGGACGATGATGAGGAGGGGGACACAGTGGAGGCAGTGGATGTTGGTGTGTCTGCATGGGGATGGTGCTTGTGTGAGTGCCTGTGAGATGAAGTGTGGTGCTTGTGTTTGCCTGAACTACTTCTGTGTGTTGATTTGGGTGAATGCTGGTCTGAAGGTGTGCTTCGGATAGGCTGGGGTTGAGGAGATTGGGACTGGGTAGAGGAAGTTGGAGGGGGGTGGCTAGAGACAGGGACAATGGCTGCCATCAGTGGAGAGACCAGAGCCTGAAATGCTCTCTGTTGGGCCACCACGCCAGAGTGAATGCCCTCCAGGTATGCATTTGTTTGTTGCAAATGCCTCTCGAGACCCTGGATGACATTCAGAATGGTTTACTGCCCAACAGTGAGGGATCTCAGAAGGTCAACAGCCTCCTCACTGAGGGCAGCAAGGCTGACTGGGGCAGGGCCTGAGGTGCCTACGGCAAAGGAGATGCCCACCCTCCTGGGTGAGTGGCATGTGAATCACGCTGAGGGGCTGCTCGGAGGGCGGTGCTGGTAGGGGTGTTGGCGGCTGTATGTGAGGTGTCCGCCACTGCCAGGGAGCTTCCATCGGAGGAGGAGTCGCTGTCCTTGGTGTCCTCTCCTATCACCATCGTGGTGCTCCCCTCGCCCTCCATCCCACTGGTGCCCTCACCGTCGGTGGATTCGGCCTCCTGGCCCATGTGGGATGCAGCTCCCTCCGTTGCCAGTGCCTCTGCTCCTCTGCCAGATGATGCTAATGCACACAAGGACAGGCTGACAAAACAAAAAGAGGGGGAGGGACAGAGAATACACATTTTCAATGCCAGCAACAACACTACCGTTGGCATAAACAACTCACAGGGAACAGCCCTATGCACTATTCCATGCACTACCAGCTACAATGCTAGTCACCAGCCCATGGGGTACAATGCCTAATGTCATGAGCTGCACACCTGAAACCAACAGGTCCCTGACCAGTAGTGGATGTCCAGTAACACTATTGGGGTTGGAGTGCTTCAGAGCCTGCCCAACAAGGGACCTACCTTGCCATGTTCGCCCTGGCCTAGGGGCACCCACACTTCACATCCCCACCCATGTAAGACCTTAACACGCGCAAAGTTATTAATCTGAATTTGTACTAACCCCTTTGTGGCTGCTGTGATGCCCTGAAGCACCCATCCAACTCCTGATAGGCCACCGCTGGGATGCGGAACATCAGAGGGGTCAGGGTACGACGGGCACCACTTCCTCGTTGGGAGGCCAGCCCCAGCTGGGCCTCCGCCCTCTTTCTTGCTAAGCGGCGCAGGTCCTCCCACCGTTTGCGGCATTAGGTGATCCGCCTGTCAAAGACCCCCAGGGTCCACATCTCCTTGGCAATGGCATGCCAAAAACCCTTTTTCTGGTGGGCGCTGACCTGCAGGAAAAAGACAGCAGAAAAGGGAATTAGTTAACCGTTTGGACCATCACACTCATGGCCCACCATATCCCTCCCATCCCCTGACACCCATACATTGACTACCATTCATGCAGCACTCTGGCCAGGACGTCTCAGCCCCCCCCCCTCACATGTGGCTTACACACACAGCACTTCATCCATTCATGGCCCACGCATCATGCTCACAGTGTATTCACCTGTTTGTCTGGAGCACCATAGAGTAAACTACTGGGGTAGGACCCTATCCACAAGTCTCTCTAACTCCTCCGCATTGAAGGCAGGGGCCCTTTCCCCAGACACATGAACCATTGTCAATTCCAGACAAAGGCCACAGCAGCACTTGCAGTGTAGGTCCTCTCCTGTTGAAGGTCAGGTAGCAAGTGAGTGAATAGATAGAAAATGGCAGTCACGTACGCGGCAGTGCATTCCGTCACCGCTGGCGTACATCGCCATTGGCTCCTGGAAGCCATAGGGCCAATGATAACCAATGCAAAGTTGTGCGGCGGTCATCGACTGCCTACTGCAATGGCGCACAACGCAAGCGGAATTACCTCATTTCCACTTGTCCCTCCTCACAGGTCACACAGCCGCCATTTCAGGGGGGCACATGCCGTGGCACCTAACTGCTTCACAGCAGACATTGGCACAGCAACTGACTCTCACAATCACATACTGGTTCTGTAAGTGTAGAAATGCATCATTATTGCAATAGATGTGCGATTATGACCCTCTGCTCACCGTTTTCGTCCATGGGCTTCACCCGCTGAGGATGAATATGAGATGGAGACACCCTCCAGTGTACAGACCCCTGGTGGACCTTGCGACAATGGAGGTCAGCAAATTATACTAACCTACAGACTTGATTGGGCCACAATCCAAGAACTGTGTGCCCAAATGGAACCAGACCTGATGTCAGCTATCCGCCAGCCCATAGGTATCCCCCCTCTAGTGCAGGTCCTGTCTGTGCTCCATTTCCTGGCAAGTGGTTTCTTCCAAACAACAGTGGCCATGGCATCAGGGATGTCTCAGCCAATGGTCTCCGATGTGTTGATCAGAGTGTTGTCAACCCTGCTGAAAAACATGCACAGCTACATTGTATTCCCACAGGTGGAGGATTTGGCAACAGTGAAAGCTGACTTCTATGCCCTGGGACAGAGCCCCGACATCATTGGTGCCATTGATGGTACACATGTAGCATTTGTCCCTCCCCGGAGAAATGAACAAGTGTTCAGGAATAGAAAAAGCTATCACTCTATGAATGTGCAGATGGTGTGTTTGGAAGACCAGTACATCTCCCACGTGAATTGCAAGTATCCTGGCTCTGTGCATGACACCTTTATCTTGAGGAATAGCAGCATCCCATATGTGATGTCTCAACTACAGAGGCACCGGGTGTGGCTAATAGGTGAGCCCAAGGTCCCCACCCAGTATATGCAGGTGTCTGGGTATGGGTTTGTCCCTAAGTGTTAGTGTGTGTCTAACAGTTGTCCCTCGATGTTTTCAGGTGACTCAGGTTACCCCAACCTATCATGACTACTGACCCCAGTAAGGAATGCCAGGACAAGGGCAGAGGAACGGTACAATGAGGCATATGGGGAAACAAGGAGGATAATTGAGCGGACCTTCAGCCTCCTGAAGGCCAGGTTCCAGTGCCTCCATCTGACATGTGGAACCCTGTACTACTCACCCAAGAAGGTGTGCCAGATCATTGTTGCATGTTGCAGAACCTGGCCTTGAGACGCCAGGTACCTTTTCTGCAGGAAAATGAGCCTGGAGATGGTCTTGTGGCAGCGGTGGAGTCTGTGGACAGCGAAGAAGAGGAGGCAGAGGAAGAAGAAGAGGACAACAGAAGTAATATCATACAGCAGTACTTCCAGTGACACACAGGTAAGACACTGTAACTTCACTTTACTTTTCAATTTTCTGTTGAACATTGTACATAGCAGTCTGATTTCCCTATGTCTATGGCCACTTACTGTACCCTTTCGCATCTCTATTTTCGGATCTCTGTGGCCCACTCTGGCTCCTGGTATGTTTACAGCTGCCCTCTAAAGGTCATACCAATGTATATATCACTGTACATCTGACTAGCAATGTTTTCAGAATGTTGTACTAATACATATTTCAATCAGTTGACAGACTTCATACTTGTATTTTTTAAAAGGGTGTTTATTTAAGTGCTAATAAGTAGAGGGCGATGTGCTTTGGGCTGGGGTGATTGTGGAGGAATGTCCAGTTAGAGTCCAGTCTCTTGGTATCACAGGTGCATTGTCCAATGGGGCATAGGAAGGGGAGCAATGGATGTTCATGGTGGACAGGGTGACAGAGTGGGACAGAAGGGTGACAATCAGGAGAGTCTTATTTCCTGGGGGGGGGGGTCTTGGCAATGTTCTCTGGCTTCTGCCTGGTTTGCAGGGACCGTTTGCGGGGTGGTTCTCCTTCTGCAGGGGGTGGGGTGCTGGTGACCTGTTGGTCCTGTGGCGGGTCCTCCTGTCCACTAGCGCTGGCGGAGGTGGAAGCCTGTTCTTTGGTGTGGCTAGTGTCAGGAGCCCGTTGGTGTGCCACTGCCTCCCTCATGGTGTTGGCCATGTCACCCAGCACCCCTGCAATGGTGACCAGGATGGTGTAGATGTGTTTGAGGTCCTCCCTGATCCCCAGGTACTGTCCCTCCTGCAGCTGCTGGGTCTCCTGCAACTTGGCCAATATCTGGCCCATGGTCTCCTGGGAATGATGGTATGCTCCCATGATGTTGGTGAGTGCCTCCTGGAGAGTGGGTTCCCTGGGCCTGTCCTCCCCCTGTCGCACAGCAGTCCTCCCAGCTTCCCTGTTGTCCTGTGCCTCTATCCCCTGAACCGTGTGCCCACTGCAACTGACCCCAGGTCCCTCATCGTCCTGTGTTTGTGGGGTTGCCTGGGGTCCCTGTATCGGTGGATACACTGCTGATTGACGTGTCCTGGGGACAGTGGCATGGGCTCACTGGGTGGGTGCCTTGCTGGTGTTTCCTGAGGAGGGAGGGTCTGTGGTGGTATGGGACTGTGGCAGGGTAACCGACTGCCCAGAGGTCCCTGATGGGCCAGGTTGGTCATTGGGATCCAGACGTGCAGAGCTGCTGTCATAACTGTGGGCCTCCTCTGGGGGGGACTGGATGTGTCTGGCACCTCTTCTCCTGTAACGTTCAGTAGGGGTCCTGTGGGGATGTAAATGCAGTGTTATTGTATCTGTGTGTGCCATCTTGTGCATGGGTGTGTTTCCCTGTATGGTTATGATTGCCTAGTTAGCTTTGCCTTGTGTGCGTGATGATTTTGTGGGCTAGGTGATTCTCTCTAATGGGCATGCTGTGGTGATGGGTGTCCATGCAGGTCTGTGATGTGGGTCCATGGATTGGTGTGTCATGCAGGGCTTGTTATTGGGATGGGTGGGTTGTGATAGTGGGGTATATGTGAGGTGGTGGAGTGATGGGGGTGAGGGTAGGGTAGGAGTTTGTGATGGCATACAGGTAGGGTGGGGGATATAGTATTAAAGATTTGACTTACCAGAGTCCAGTCCTCCTGCTACTCCTGCGAGTCCCTCAGGATGCATGATCACCAAGACTTGCTCCTCCCATGTTGTTAGTTGTGGGGGAGGAGGTGGGGCTCTACCGCCAGTCCTCTGTACAGCTACCTGGCGTTTTGCAACCACGGAACGCACCTTCCCCCGTAGGTCGTTCAACCTCTTTGTGATGTCATCCCTTGTTCTGGGGTGCTGTCCCACAGCGTTGACCCTGTCCATGATTCTACGCCATAGCTCCATCTTCCTTGCAATGAACTCCTGCTGCACCTGTGATCCGAAACGTTGTGGCTCTACCCGGATGATCTCCTCCACCATGACCCTTAGCTCCTCCTCTGAAAACCTGGGGTGTCTTTGGGGTGCCATGGATGTAGTGTGAGTGATATGTGGGAGGATGTGTGGGGTGATGTGTGGTGTGATGTGTTGGGGTGTGTGGTGTGAGGTGCATGGATGGTGTATGGATAATGGTGTTCTGTGTTTCAGATTGAGTGGGTGCTCCTGGCTTGTGTCTCTCTCTGTTGACAATCTTTTTTTTCTCGTAAAGGGTTGTGAGTAATGTGGGTATGTGTTTTATAGTGGTGTGGGTGTGGTGTGTGTATGTGTGTCAGATGTGTGTAGTTTGAATTGTCCAATGTGGTGGTGTTTTGTAAGTGTATGTGTATTTTGAGCGCAGCGGTGTGTACCGCCAATGGTTTACCAGAGTTGAAAGACCACTGTGGTGATTCATGGGTTGTGATACCCTGGGTGTATTCCTGTTGGCGTAACAGTGTGGGTGTTGCTATCGCCAGTTTATCACTGACCTTTGGTGTGGCAGACTTTTGTGGGTGTCTGAATAGTGGCGTATTTCTCTGTGTGGGTCATAATACCCGTAGCGGTATACCGCCGTGGTCACGGTATGTTGGCGGTCGACACCACGGCGGTAGGCAGCATTTACCGCCAGGGTTGTAATGAGGACCTATATGTCCTACCTTAACAATACACTGCACCCTGCCCTTGGGGCTACCTAGGGCCTACCTTAGGGGTGTCTGACATGTGAGAAAAGGGAAGGTTTAGGCCTGGCAAGTGGGTACATTTGCCAAGTTGAACTTACAGTTAAAACTGTAGACGCAGACACTGCAGTGGCAGGTCTGAGACATGATTACTGAGCTACTTATGTGGGTGCAACAACCAGTGCTGCAGGCCCACTAGCAGCATTTGATTTACAAGCCCTGGGTCCCTCTAATGCACTGTACCAGGGACTTACTAATAAATCAAATATGCCAATCATGGATAAACCAATTACATACACATTTTGTAAAGGAGCACTTGCACTTTAGCACTGGTTAGCAGTGGCAAAGTGCCCAGAGTAACAAACACAGCAAAATCAAAGTACAGCACACATCAACAACCTGGGAAACAGAGGCAAAAAGATAAGGGATACCATGCCAAGGATGAAAAGTCTAACATGTGTCCCCCCAGCTGAAAGTGAGGAGCAACTACCCAACATCAAGGGAGTTCTCATCACTAAGGCCGAAGAACCTGGACAGACCATCAGTATTGGCGTGCTCTGTAACAGGACGGTGTTCCACCGTAAAGTCCATCCCCTGTAGGGAAATGGACCACCTCAACAGTTTTGGATTCTCACCCCTCATCTGTATTAACCATCTGAGGGACTTATGTTCAGTCTGAACTCGGAAGTGAGTCCCAAACAAGTAGGGTCTTAGCTTCTTCAGTCCACAGCAAACGCTTCATGTTCCATAGCACTCCACCTACGTTCCCTGGGAAGTAACCTCCTGCTAATGAAGGCTATGGGTTGATCTAGGCCCTCTTCATGAAGTTGTGAGAGTACTTCTCCAATACCATGCTCTGAGGTGTCTGACTGCACAACAAACTCCTTTGAGTAGTCAGGTGCCTTCAGCACAGGTGCTGTGCACATGGCAGCCTTCAGGGCATCAAAAGCGTTTGGCAAGTATCTGTCTAGATCACCTTCCTGGGTTGCTTCTTCGAAGTCAACTCAGTCAAGGGGGTAAAAGTGGTACCATAACCCTTGACAAACCTCCTGTAGTATCCTGTGAGACCTAAGAAGGCTCTCGCTTCAGTTTGGGTCTTGGGGAGTCCCCAAGCCAGGACTGTATCAATCTTAGGTTGTAGGGGTGCCACCTGGCCATCCCCCACCTTGCTGGTTTCCTAAGTACACCACAGAACCCTTCCATATTTGGCACTTGCTCACCTTAATAGTCAGGCCTGCCTTCTGCAGGGCCTCTAACACTCTCTGGAGGTGTTGCAGGTGTTCATACCATGTGGAACTAAACACAGCTATGTCACCCAGGTAGGCAGCACTGAACTCATCCAGCCCAACCAACACCTGGTTGACCAACCTCTGAAAGGTGGCAGGGGCATTCTTCATTCCAAATGGCATGACGTTAAACTGAAAGTGTCCATCTGGGGTACAGAATGCTAGCCTCTCCTTGGCCCCTTCAGTTAAGGCAATCTGCCAGTACCCAGATGTTAAGTCAAACTTACTGAGGTATTTGGCAGCTCCTAACCGATTAATGAGCTCATCAGCTTGGGGGAAGGGGTGTGTGTCAGTCTTGCTGACCGCACTGAGCCCCCGGTAGTCCACACAGAACCTGAGTTCTGGAGTGGCACCAGGTGCAGCAGCCTTTGGGACCAATACCACTGGGCTGGCCCAATGACTGCTGGAGTGCTCAATAACACCTAGGGTAAGCATTTTGGATACTTCATCCTTAATGTATGCCCTGACCCTGTTAGTCACCCTATAAACTTTTTGTTTAATAGGTGTACTGTCCCCAGTGTCCTCATCATGTGTGCACAAGCGTGTGACCCCTGGGATCAGGGAAAACAGTGAGGCGAACTGTCCCAACACGTGGTGACAGTCACCTTTCTGCTCCTCATACAGGGAGGGGGTGAGGATCACTCCCTCCACTGACCCATCTTTTTCTCCTGCAGACAGGTCAGGAAGAGGCTCACTCTCCTCCTCCACCCCGTCATCGGTCACAAGGAGCATGGACAGTTAAGTCCGCTCAAAGTGAGGTTTGAGGTGGTTGACCTGCAGGACCCTTAAAGGGTTCCTTGGAGACTGCAAGTCCACCAAGTAGGTGACTTCACTCTTGCGTTCCACCACCTAAATTGGCCGAGTCCACTTATCCTGGAGTGCCCTAGGCTCCACTGACGCCATCACACACACTTTCTGACCAGGTTGAAACTTGACCAGAGTGGCACTCTGGTCATACCACCTTTTCATATCCTCCTGGCTTGCTTCCAGGTTCTCCTGATTGAGACTCCTGAAGCGGGCAGTCTGGTTTCTCAAAGCCAGCATGTAGCTCAATATATCCTGTTTTTTTTTACTAGGATCTTTCTCCAAAGCATCCTTCACCAGACTCAAAGGTCCCCTCACAGGGTGGCCATAGATGAGCTCAAAGGGACTAAACACAGGTCCCTTTTGAGGCACCTCCCTGTAAGCGAACAGAAGGCATGGCAAGAGAACGCCCCACTTCCACCTCAAGGGCTCTGACAGGCCCTGAATCATGCCTATCAAGGTGTGGTTGAATCTCTCAACCAGACCATTACTTTGGGGGTTTTAAGGTGTGGTGAACTTGTAGGTTGCCCCACACACTTTCCAAAGAGACTTCATATACGTGGATATGAAGTTGGTACCCCTATCAGATACCACTTCCTCAGGGTACCCCATGCAGGTAAAAACCCCCATCAGTGCACGACCCACCACAGGGGAAGACCTCAGAGGAATATCTTCTGGGTACCAGGTGGTGTGGTCCACCAAGTCCAGGATGAACCTGTTGCCCAAGGCTGTCTTGGGGTCCAGAGGCCCTACAATGTCAATACCTACCCTCTCAAAGGGAGTACTAACCACAGGTAAAGGTTGGAGGGGAGCCTTACATTTCCCCCCACTCTTGCCACTTGCACTGGCAAGTTGGGCAAGACCTACATTGTGCAGCTGAATGCTTGCTCATCTGGGGCCAATAGAAGTGGGAGACAAGCCTCTTATAGGTCTTGTCCTGCCCCAGATGTCCTGCCAAAGGCACATCATGAGCCAACCCTAGTAGGAAGGCCCTGAAGTGCTGGGGTACCACCAGCAGACGAGCTGACCCAGGCTCAGGAACCTTAGACTCACCATACAGGAGGCCATCCTCCCAATAGATCAGGTGAGTACTGGGCTCCTCGCCAGCTGCCTGGGCTGAAGCCTGCTGCCCCAGTCGCTCCAGAGTAGGGCAAGTTTTCTGTGCTTCACAGAATGCCTCCATGATGGGTCACCCTTACTGCTGTCACTGCGACAGCTCAGGGACCTCCCCCAGTTCAGCCACCTGTTCCCCTGTAGGCTTTGGAGCGTCACTATCAGGCTCCGCCTCCTCCCAGGCCGTGGGAACTTCTGGGGCCGGTTTCCCATGCCCCCTGCCCTTCCTCTTCTTGGAGGTCCCCTCGGCCACTGTTTCAGGCTCCAGCGGCTCTTGACTACCCTGACAGGCTGCCATTGACTGGGTGGATACACATACCCATAATCCACCCAGGCAGACCCAACATCTCCAAGTGGGACCTTTTTCCACCTCCTCCTAGGGGGAATCCTCCAGGTCATTGCCTAGCAAACAATCAACATGCATGTTTGGACTCACAGCTACCTTCCAGGAACCTGAGACCCCCCCCATTCAAAGGGAACCTGCACCATTCTGCACAGGTGCTTTGAGCTGTCCACTGCAACTACTTGGTGAAGTACACAGGGATCAATCTGCTCTTCAGACACCAGGTGACTCCTCACTGTAGTCACACTGGCTCCTGTGTCTCTCAGAGCCTCCACCCTCTGTCCATTGATGGTCACCCACTGCCTGTACTTCTTAGTGTTCTCAGGCACAAGGGTTCTCTGGACCATCTCACTGTCCCCGAGTGAGACAAGGGTCATCACAGCTGGCTCCCACCCACCTGGAACCAACTCCTCCCCAAGCACTACACTGGCCAAACCCTGGGAAGGCACACCAGTGGGTGCCAATGTACTTTTGGGGCATTTGCGCCCCCCCTCACATGACTCACCTGGTCACATGCATGGCATTTACATGGGGGACCACCTGCCACTGGCTTCCCTTTGGAGAACCATGGCTTCTTCTCACTGGGGGTTGGGAATCCTTACCCTGGGAATCAGTTTGGAGCCCTTTAGAGAACTCACCCTGTTTACCCTTCCCCCCCTTTCCTCTGAGAGGGACCCTGCCCACACTTGGCGTGGTCTCCCCCATAACTCTTTTGGGCCCTGGTGCTCTCCCAGCTGTCCGCTTCCTGTGCAAGCCTCCTGGGGTCAGTCAGCTTGCTGGCAATCAGGTGCTGGTGCAGCTCTGGAAAACATAAACTATACAAGTGCTCCCAAGCAATCAGATTGTAAAGCCCCTTATACTTAGTTACCTTACTGCCCCTCACCCAACCATCCAGTGACCTGCATTAAGAATCCACACATTCCAACCATGTTTGGGGTTTCTTCTTCTTAGAGGACCTAAACTTGTCCTTATACTGCTCAGGGGTGAGACCATACCTTGTGAGTAGGGCATCTTTCATGATAGTGTAGGTGCGACTATGAGCATCCCCTAAGGCTGTCAGTGTATCCCTCCCCTATACCTCAACGTACTTCCACAGAGCCACCCCCCAATGAGCTTTAGGGACCAGATTCATGTGGAGAGCAGACTGATACCCCTTAAACCACAAGTATATGTCATCCTTCCTCTTATAATCCTTCACTAGGTCTTTTGGGATGTGTACCCTTCTTTCAGGCTGCACTTTACTATTGCTGCCACCATCTCTACTGGACTGGCTCCTATAATCTAACTCCTTTAAGCTAAGTTCAAGAACCAGCAGTATCTTCCTTTCCTCAATGGCCAACCTCCTATCCTCCCTTTCCCTCTCGAGCTTAAGCCTTTCCCGCTCCAATCGGTACTCTCTCCCTGTCTGTCTGTCCTGTAACTCTTCAGGGGTCAGACCCTTGGAGGACACACTGCTACCTGCCTTAGAGGCTCTCGCCCTAGGAAGATCTGGCCCACCCACTACATCATTGTGAGTGACTTGCGCTTCCTCTCCTCTTCCTGCTCGACCTCTGTGTGCCCCTCAGCTTGTTTGGCTTTCACCCTGGCCCTCAGCGCCTTTTGCAGCTCCTCCTTTTTGGATGAGCTCTTAATGGGACAGGCCGCATCCTTGCAGAATTGCTTCAACTGAGCTACTGTGTAGCTCTCCACTCTCTCTATAGGCAACTCCAGCTGATGCATCTCCAGATTGAGACAATGTGAAGATTAAAAAACAAGGACAAAGTTCCAAGGGCAGAAAAGCAAGTTCTCAATGAAGTTTCAAAACAAAGTCAGTCAAGAGATCAGCGAGAAATAGAACAAAAAGAAGTCCCAGAGAAACAAGCAAAAATCACAAGACAAGTAGTATGTGGTATTGGGGTGGTCTGAACATAAAACAGTAGTGTACACTTAATTACTGTATGTCAAGTTCAAATACACGTCCAATCCCATCCGATGATCACCAATGTTAGAAATGGGGTCTTTGTTTGGCAGTCAGGTTACCACCTGTCCAAGCAAGACCCTCACTCTAGTCAGGGTAAAAGAGAATCACCCTCAGCTAACCCCTACTTACCCCCTTGGTAGGTTGTCACATCACTTCAGAGTGCTAGGTGTAAAGTATTTGTACCAACACACACAGTAACTTAATGAAAACACTACAAAATGACACAACACAGGTTTAGAAAAATAGAGAATATTCATCTAAACAAAACAAGACCAAGATGACAAAAATCCACAATACACAAGTCAAGTTATCAATTAAAAAAGCAAAAAGAGTCTTCATCTAGTTTTAGACACACACTAACACTGTCAGCGTGAAAATGTACCTTGGGTACTTCAAAAATAACACCGCACGGGTGAGTGTGCATCAAAAAGGGCTTGAGATGCGTTGATTTCACTCATGAGCAAGACTTTGCATCGTTTCTCCTTTCATCGGGTCGGGGTGCGCTCCTTCTTCTCTCCGCAGGAGATCAGGTGAGCACTCTTGGGTCCAGACAGGCCTTGCGTTATTTTTACTCACCCAGCGGTGTTTGCATCAGAAATCCAGCCACACGATGATCCGAAAACCACGCAGCATGGGTTGCGATCTCACCAGCCTCCTTCAGCGATGCTGCACATTGTTTCCCCAGCTCTGTGCTTCTGTGCTTCGATTCTTCGGTCGCGTTGCAAAAGAGCATAGTTTTTCAGCCGCGAAGCCGGCGGCACGTCGATTTTTCAGCCACAGATCAGAGTCACATCGATCTTTTCCCCGTATGGCGTTCTATGCATGGATTTATTCCTCTTAGGCTGCCAGCTACTCCTTTCAGGGTCCCAGGAACTGGATGGGCACCACAGCACAGAGTAGGAGTCTCTCCAGAGCCTCCAGGTGCTGGCAGAAAGAAGTCTTTGCTGTCCCTGGGACCTCAACTACCAGGAGGCAAGCTCTAAATCAAGCCCTTGGAGTTCTTCACAAGATGGAAGACACACAAAGTCCAGACTTTGCCCTCTTACTCTGGCAGAAGCAGCAACTGCAGGATAACTCCACAAAGCACAGTCACAGGTAGGGCAGCTCTTCTTCCTCAGCTCTTCTCCAGGCAGAGGTTCCTCTTGGTTTCCAGAAGTGTTCTAAAGACTGTGGTTTTGGGTGCCCTTCTTACACCCATTTTCTCTTTTGAAGTAGGCCTATTTCAAAGCAAAGTCTCTCTTGATTGTGAAATCCTGCCTTGCTTAGGCCAGGCCCCATATACTCACCAGGGAGTTGGAGATTGCATTGTGTGAGGACAGGCACAACCCTTTCGGGTGTGAGTGACCACTCCTCCCTCCTAGCACAGATGGCTCATCAGGAAATGGAGACTACACCCCAGCTCCCTTTGTATCACTGTCTAGTGTGAGGTGCAACCAGCCCAACTGTCAAACTGACCCAGACAGGGAAGCCACAAACAGTAGAGTCACAGAAATGGTATAAGCAAGAAAATGCTCACTTTCTAAAAGTGGCATTTTCAAACACACAATCTTAAAATCAACTTTACTAAAAGATGTATTTTTAAATTGTGAGCTCACAGACCCCAAACTCCACATGCCCATCCACTCCCAAAGGGAATCTACACTTTAATCAGATTTAAAGGTAGCCCCCATGTTAACCTGTGAGAGGGACAGGCCTTGCAACAGTGAAAAACGAATTTGGCAATATTTCAGTGTCAGGACATATAAAACACATTACTGTGGTGGTCATTACAACATTGGCGGTAAAAGTCGCTTACTGCTGAGCAGAAGACCGCCAACACACCGCTGTGGCCACGGAAATCCGCCACAGCTATTATGACCCACAACTCAGAATCTGCCAATATACAGACACCCACACAAGTCCGCCACACCAAAGGTCAGTGATAAACTGGCGAAAACAAAACCTTCACCGTCACGCCAACAGAAATACGCCCACACTATCACCACCCATGAATCCATGCAGCGGTCTTTCAACTGCGGTATTCCATTGGCAATACACACTGCCGCGCTCAAAATACACACTCATCACCAAAACACAGCCACATTGGACAAATCAAAATACACACACCTGATACACATACACACACCACTCCCACACACCCATTACAATATAAAACACATACCCACATCGCCCACAAACCCCTACGACCACAATTAGTGAGAGAAGGCCAGAGAGAGACACCACCATCAACAATACTAGCATCCACAGGCCCACAACACCATCACCCACATAACTTATACGCACCTCACACTACACACGACTACATATCAGCACACTTATCACCCCACACACCACCCCACACATCACCTACACCACCCCATGGCACGGTAAAGACACCCCAGGTTCTCGGAGGAGGAGCTCAGGGTCATGGTGGAGGAAATCGTCCGGGTAGAGCCTCAGCTATTCAGAGCACAGGTGCAGCACACCTCCATTGCAAGGAAGATGGAGCTATGGCGAAGAATAGTGGACAGGGTCAACGCAGTGGGACAGCACCCAAGAAATCAGGAGGACATCAGGAAGAGGTGGAACGACCTACGGGGGAAGGTGCGTTCCGTGGTCTCAAGACACCACCTTGCGGTTCAGCGGACTGGCGGTGGACCCCCACCTCCTCCCCCACAACTAACAACATGGGAGGAGCAGGTCTTGGCGATTCTGCATCCTGAGGGCCTCGCAGGAGTAGGTGGAGGAATGGACTCTGGTAAGTCAAATCTTAACTATTACATCCCCCACCCTACCTGCATGCCAGCACATACCCCCTCCCCACCCTCACCCCCATCACTCTAACTCCTCACAAATGTCCCAACATCACAAACCACACATCCTAACACCAAGCCCTGCATGCAACAAAAAAGCATGGACACCCATAACTAAAGCATGGCCACTGCACATGCCCATACACCCCCCTAAACCATCATCACATAAGGTCCCACGCAGGAATGCAAGCACTAGGGTACACGGTCACCCACCCATTGCACACCATGGCACACACAGATGTAATACCCCTGCAGGACCCCTACCCAACGTTACCAGACAGGAGGGTCCACACATGTCCACACCACAAACAGAAGAGGCCCACAGTGATGACAACACCTCTGTCCAACTGGATCTAGATGACCAGCCCGGCCCATCGGGGACCTCGGGACAGTCGGATCCCCTCACACTGGCACAGCCCACCACAGAGCTTCCCCCCTCTGGAAACACCAGCACCCACTCAGCGGGCCCATACCTCTGTCCACAGGACACATCAATCGCAGTGTGTCCACCACTACAGGGAACCCAGGCTAACCCACCACCCCAAAAACAACAGGGACCTGAGGGCAGTGGCAGTGGGCACACAGTCCAGGAGACGGAGGCCCAGGTAAAACAGGGGAACTGGGAAGGCTGCTATGCGACAGGGGGAGGACAGGCCAAGGGAACCCACTCTCCACGAGGCCCTCTCCAACATCATGGGAGCCTACCATCACTCCCAGGAGACAATGGCAACGGTACTGGCCAAGTTTCAGGAGACCCAGCGCCTGCAGGAACAGTATTTGGGCTTCAGGGAGGAACTCAGAGCCATCAATTCCACCCTGGGCACCATCGTAGGGGTGCTGAAGGAAGTACTCAACACCAGGAGGGACACTGTGGCACTACAATGGGCACCTTACACTAGCCTGGACGATGAACTACCCACCACCTCTGCCGGCGCTAGTGGACAGGAGGCACCGCTACAGGACCAACACACCAGCACCCCACCCCCTGCAGAGGGAGAACCACCTCGCAAACAGTCCCTGAGATCCAGGACAAAGACAGAGAACGATTCCAAGACCCCCGCCAAGAAAGGAGACCACCCTGAATATCCTCCTTCTGTCCCACTTTGTCACCCTGTCCATCCTTAAACTGCCCCAGCTCCACTTCCTATGCCCATTTGGGCAATGCACCTGTGAGACTAATAGACTGGACTCTGCCATGGACATTCCTCCGCCATCACCCCTCACCATTTTGCTACAATATTGAGCACTAAAAAAACATCCTTAAAGCACAAAACAATATGGAGTCAGTCTGTGATTTTGGAATAGTGTATTAGCAATTACTGTGGCAAAAAGCTCTTTCATTTGTAATATCAACATGCCTATGTAACACAGCTGTAGTCCATGAGGAATCAAAGCAAATGTCACAAATTGGGATCCACATCTGTGAAATCGTAAGGGAAAGTGACAACTCAGTGACCATACACTGGGTGAAAACGACAGACAGTAGAGAGGTAGTAGTGTTTAAGTACATGTAGTAGGCAGGTTTGTATTCTTACCTGTGTTTCACTGGAAATATTGCTGGATCACTGAGTCCCTGTTGTCATTGTCTTCTTCTTCTGCTTCCTCGTCTTCACTGTCCACAGGCTCCACAGCTGCAACAACACCGCCATCTGGACCATCCTCCTGCAGAAAAGGCACCTGTCGTCACAAAGCCAAGTTGTGAAGCACACAGCAGGCCACGATGATCTTCCACACCTTCTTTGGTGAGTAGAATAGGGATCCACCTGTCATATGGAGGCACCTGAACCTGGCCTTCAGGAGGCCGAAGGTCCGTTCGATCACCCTCCTAGATTGCCCATGCGCCTCATTGTAGCGTTCCTCTGCCCTTGTCCTGGGATTCCTCACTGGGTCAGTAGCCATGACAGGTTGGGGTAACCAGAGTCACCTGCAAATGGCGAGGGATAACTGTCAGATACACACTAACCTATAGGGATATCCCCAGACCCAGACAATCATTCCCACTGTCTTGCTTCCAGGTGCTCACCTAATAGGCACACACGGTGCCTCTGGAGTTGACCCATCTCATAAGGGATGCTGCTATTCCACAGGATGTAGGCGTCATGCACTGAGCCAGGGAACTTGGCACTCACAAGGGAGATGTACTGGTCGGCCAAACATGCCATCTGTACATTAATCGAATGATAACTCTTTCGGTTTCTGTGCACCTGTTCACTCCTGTGGGGGGGACCAAAGCCACATGTCTCCCATCAATGGCACCTATGATGTTGGGGATATGTCCCAGGGCATAGAAATCACATTTCACTGTAGGCAAATCCTCCACCTGAGGCAAAACGGTGTAGCTCTGCATGTGTTTCAGCAGGGCAGACAACACTCTGGACAACACGTTGGAAAACATAGGCTGGGATATCCCTGATGCTATGGCAACTGTTGTTTGAAATGACCCACTTGCAAGGAAATGGAGCATTGACAGCACCTTCACTTGAGGGGGGATTCCTGTGGGATGGCAGATAGCTGACATCAGGTCTGGCTCCAGCTGGGTACACAGTTCCTGGATTGTGGCACGGTCAAGCCTGTAGGTGATGATCACATGTCTTTCCTCCATTTTCAACAGGTCCACCAACGGTCGGTACACCGGAGGATGCCGCCATCTCCTCACATGTCCCAGCGGACGGTGCCTATGAAGGACAACAGCGAGCACAGAGTCAAAAACTCAGAGGTACGTACCCACAGCTTACACAGAACACGAATCATAATCCAAAAAGTGGCCTGTCTGTGTGTTGAGTCTAGGCCTAGGTATGTGTGACGCAGTTAAAAATGAAGCCATGTGGGCCCCTGAAATGCCAGCTGCCTGACCTGTAAAGTGGGACAATAGGATGTGAGATAACTGCGCTGGCGTTGTACACTGTCGTGGCAGGCGGTCGAAGACCGCAGGGCAATGTTGCATTATTTAACATAGGACCCTATGGGTCCCAGGAGCCAATGACGATGTACGCCGGCAGTGACGGTACGCACCGCTGAGGACGTGACCACCATTTTCTATCTGTTCAATCACTCGATACCTGATCATCGACAGGAGAGGACCTACACTGCAAGTGCTGCTGTGACCTCGGTCTGGAAGAGACAATGGCTCGAGTGTCTGGTGAAAGGGCCCCTGCCTTCACATCAGAGGAGTTGGAGAAACTCGTGGATGGGGTCCTCCCCCAATACACGTTACTCTACGGTCCTCCAGACAAACAGGTAAGTACTCTGGGCTCGTGCTGTATGGGCTATGCCTGTGTGGAGAGGGGTGGATGTAACAAGGAAGGGGGTAGAGTGCGGCGTGCATGAAACAACGGTGAGTGCATGTGCCACATGGCAAGGGTAGGGATGGGGGCCAATGACTGTGACGGTGCAGTTGGTAACAAGTTTCTCTTCCACCTGTACAAATCATGTAGGTCAGCGCCCACCAGAAAAAAGATATTTGGCGCACCATCTCCAAGGATGTCCGGACCCTGGGGGTCTACCACAGACGGAGCACCAACTGCCGGAAAAGATGGGAGGACATTTGCCGCTGGAGCAAGAAGACGGCGGAGGCTCAGCTGGGGACGGCTTCCCAATGTGGGAGGGGTTCTCGTCGCACCATGACCCCCCTGATGTTCAGCATCCTGGCTGTGGCGTACCCGGAGTTGGATGGGGGCTTGAGGGCTTCACAGCAGCCACAAGGGGGTAAGTACACTCTCATCCTGCGCTGATTTAGTGCGCAGTGGAGGTCTTTGGGTGGGGAGGTGGGCTGTGGGTTTCCCTAGGCCAGGGTGAGTTTAGTAGGCAAGGTCCCTCCGTAAGGCAGGCCATGTGGCACCTCACCCCACCTCTGTAGAGTGCCAAGTACACCTAGTCATGCCCCTGTGTCATCCATGTGTGCAGATGTCGTCCATAGCCTAGTAGGCCATTTCCCTGGAATTGAACAGTGGAGCCCAAGAGCGTGGCGTAGTGCAGGGGGCTTCTGTGTCTGTCGTGTCCACCAACGGTAGCGGTAATGCATGCACTCAACATGTCTTTCTTCTGTCACCCCCCCACTTTTTGTGCTCTCCCTGTTCTTGTGTGCACTAGCATCATCAGGCGGAGGAGCAGTGGCACCGGAGCACGAGGGAGCTGCATCCCACATGGCCCTGGAGGGCGAAACTACGGACTCAGAGTTCACTAGTGGGACGGAGGGTGAGGGGAGCTCCACGGCGGGTACAGGAGATGACACCAGCGACACGGACTCGTCCTCTGGTGAGAGCTCCCCTACCAGCACCGCCCTCCCAGCAGCCCCTCAGCCTTTGCCCCGTGCCCGCTCACCCAGGAGGGTGGGCATCACCTTTGCCCCAGGCACCTCAGTCCCTGCCCCAGTCACCCCTGCTGCCCTCAGTGAGGAGGCCATTGACCTCCTCAGGTCCCTCACTGTTGGGCAGTCCTCCATTTTGAATGCCATCCAGGGTGTAGAAAGGCAGTTGCAACAAACAAATGCATTCCTGGAGGGCATTCATTCTGGTCAGGCGGCCCTTCACCAAGCTTTTCAGACTCTGGCCTCAGCACTGATGGCAGCCATTGTCCCTGTCTCTAGCCTCCCCCTCCAACTTCCTTCACCCAGACTCAATCCCCTGTACCCCAGCCTATACCAAGCACACCTTCAGACCAGCATGCAAACGTCAACACACAAGGGAAGCTCAGGCATACATAAGCACCACACATCCCACAGGCACTCACACAAGCATCACACACAGGCAGACATACCAACATCCACTGCCTCCACTGTGTCCCACTCCTCCTCGTCTCCTTCCTCCCTCCCAGTCTTGTCTCCACTCACACCTGCATGCACTACATCAACAGAAACTACTGCCATCACCAGCACACCCACCACCACACCCCGCTCACGTGCTGTCACCACCCCCACTACCATTCACATGTCCCCTGTGTCCTCTCCCAGTGTGTCTGTGACGCCACCTCCCAAGATACACAAAGCAGGCACACACCCACCCAACAGCCATCCACCTCATGACAGCCTCCAGCGCATGCACCTTCACCCAAAGTCAGCAAACGAACACCTCCTACAACCACAACCTCTTCCTCCACTCCCAAACCCCCTCCAGCTACCCGTCCCAGTGTCTCCAAAAAATGTTTCCTGTCCAACCTTGACCTCTTTCCCACACCTCCCCCACCCCGTCCATCTCCTAGGTCCCGAACTAGCACCTTAGCCACAACATCTCCGGGACCAGTGGTGCCTGTAGTCACCGGAATATGGAGTGCAGTGGCCACCAGGGCAGCCAGTGTGGCACTGAGCCACAGCACAGACAGTCCCCCACCTGTCGAGCATCAAAGGTTGGCCAGTGCCCAGCGGGAGAGGGGGAAGACTCCAGCCACCAAAGCCGCTCCCATGGGTCCCGGTGGGAGTGTGGAGTCAGCTGCGACACCTTCCAAGGTGGGGAAGGGCCACAAGAAACCAGTAAAGTCTGGGAAGAGCAGGACAGCGGAGGAGACCGCCATCATCCCCGCTGCCCAGGAGGCCACAGCCTTCATCCCCCCTGCGTAGGAGGCCACAGCCGTCATCCCAGCTGGCCAGGAGGCCACAGCCATCATCCCCGCTGCCCACGAGGCCACAGCCATCATCCTCGCTTCCCAGGAGGCCACCGCCATCATCCCCGCTGGGCCAGAGAGGACCACCAGCATAAGCCCCGCTGGGCTACAGAGGACTGCCAGCACAAGCCCCTCTGGGCCAGAGAGGACCGCCAGCACAAGCCCCGCTGGGCCAGAGAGGACCGCCAGCACAAGCCCTGGTGGGCTACAGAGGACCACCAGCACAAGCCCCGCTGGGCCAAAGAGGACCGCCAGCACCAGCCCCGCTGGGCTAGAGAGGACCACCAGCACAAGCCCAGCTGGGCTATAGGGGACCACCAGCACAAGCCCCGCTGGGCTAGAAATGACCACCAGCACAAGCCCCGCTGGGCCAGAGAGGACCATTGAACAGGGCACTGCCACTCCAAGCACTGCTGAACAGGGCACTGCCGCCTCAAGCTCCGCTGAACAGGGCACCGCCACTCCAAGCACTGCTGAGCAGGGCACCGCTGCTCCAAGCACCGCTGAACAGGGCACCGCCGCCTCATGCACCGCTGAACAGGGCACCGCTGCCTCAAGCACCGCTGAACAGGGCACCGCCACTCCAAGCACCGCTGAACAGGGCACCGCCGCCTCAAGCACCGCTGAACAGGGCACCGCCGCTCCAAGCACCGCTGAACAGGCCACCGCCGCCTCAAGCACCGCTGGCCCAAGAGCGACAAGGGCACTCATGCTACTGAGTTTGTCATGGGCAGGATGAAGCACTCTGGGCACAAGCCCCCTCCAGAACCAGTGGAGAGATACATCCACTACCTCTGTCCTTAGCAGGATGAAGCACTCTGGGCACAAAGCCCCCTCCTGAACCAGTGGAGAGATACATCCACTACCTCAGTCCTTAGCAGGATGAAGCACTCTGGGCACAAAGCCCCCTCCAGAACAAGTGGAGAGATACATCCACTACTTCTGTCCTTAGCAGGATGAAGAACTCTGGGCACAAAGCCCCTTCCAGAACCAGTGGAGAGATACATCCACTACCTCAGTCCTTAGCAGGATGAAGAACTCTGGGCACAAAGCCCCCTCCAGAACCTGTGGAGAGATACATCCACTACCTCTGTCCTTAGCAGGATGAAGCTCTCTGGGCACAATGCCTCCTCCAGAACCAGTGGAGACTGTTATCCACTTGAGAGACTGTGGCTTTGCACTCCCCAGGATTGAACAGTGGGCAACTCCCACCCACTGTAGAGACTTGAGAGACTGTGGCTTTGCACTCCCCAGGACGGAACAGTGGGCAACCCACCAACTGTAGAGACTTCAGAGACTGTGGCTTTGCACTCCCCAGGATGGAACAGTGGGCAACCCACCCACTGTAGAGACTTGAGAGACTGTGGGTTTCCACTCCCCAGGATTGAACAGTAGGCAACCCACCCACTGTAGAGACTTGAGAGACTGTGGCTTTGCACGCCCCAGGATGGAACAGTGGGCAACCCACCCACTGTAGAGACTTGAGAGACTGTGGCTTTGCACTCCCCAGGATTGAACGGTGGGCATGGGCCCTCTCGTGGATTTGGCGTCGTGCACTCAACCGGCTCAGGTGCCCCCCTTTCCCTCCCCCTGAGGTGCCTGCTTTCTTGCTCTCTGATGCCCCTGCAGTGTTCTCTCCGAAATGGTCGGGGATCTTGTGTGGGCCTCGCCCATACCGTGTGGGCCCAGTGTTCCACGGACTTAATTGGAGCACTACCTGGACTACCATGCTTGGTGTATATTTTGTTTATGGTGTTTAAATATATTTTTTGCCTACTTGATTTTAATATATCACAATGGTTCCACTAATTTCCTTTTGTCTTTGCATTCTTCCGGGGGGGGTTGGGGTATGTGACTATCATGTATTAATATGTATTAGTGTGTGTGTTGTAGTGGGTGAGGGTGGGGGTGTTGCGTGTTGCATGTGTGTGTCACTCTCTTTTCCCTCCCCCTCCCCTCTGTCGTAGGTGCAGTACTCACCGTGGTCTTCGCCGCCACCGTTCATGCTCCTGGTAGAGGAGCAGGAAGACTATCGCAGGGAGAATTAGGAATTCCGGCTCCATGGTGTCCTAGTTCCTCGTGGGGTGTTTAGAGGTGAGCGTTTTCCCTTCGGAATCCTGTTTCCAGCGTGTATTTATCCACGGTGAATCCGCCCCCGAAAAGGTGGAGGATTGGCCTGTTGTGATACTGTGGGTGGTATTTTGTCTTCCGACTGTCTGTTGGCGGTGACTGCCAAGCTGTTTGTTTGTAACGCCATGGCGGTCGGAGTGTAAAAGTGGCTGTCTTTGTTGGCGGTTTCCGCCACAGTCGTAATTGCAAATGTTTTACCGCTGGTCGGTTGGCGATCTTACCACCACTTTAACACCGACCGCCAGGGTTGTAATGACCATCAATATGTCCTACCTTAACCATACACTGCACCATGCCCATGTTGCTTCCTAAGGCCTACCTTAGGGATGCCATACATGTGTAAAAAGGGAAGGTTTAGGCCTGGCAAGTGGGTACACTTGTCAAGTTGAATTTACAGTTAAAACTGCACACACAGACACTACAGTGGCAGGTCTGAGACATGATTACAGAGCTACTTATGTGGGTGGCACAACCAGTGCTGCAGGCCCACTAGTAGCATTTGATGTACAGGCCCTCGGCACCTCTAGTGCACTGTACTAGGGACTTACTAATAAATCAAATATGTCAATCATGGATCAACCAATTACATACACATTTTGTAAAGGATCACTTGCACTTTAGCACTGGTTAGGAGTGGTAAAGTGCTCAGAGTAACAAAAACAGCATAATCAGAGTCCAGCACACATCAACAACCTGGGAAACAGAGGCAAAAAGTTAAGGGAGACCACGCAAAGGAAGAAAAGTCTAACAATTCGCATGTAGTGGTCTTTATACATGTGTTTAGGCTGCAGGTGCAGGTGTCTCAGGTGGGCGGAGATGTGGCTGTTGCGGGGTATGTCGAGGACGAGGTGGGCAGAGGCGTTTTGTATTCGCTGCAGACGTTTCTGGAGTTTGGCGGTGGCTCCTGCGTATAGGGTGTTACCGTAGTCCAGGAGGCTTGTGACGAGGGCGTGGGTCACAGTCTTTCTGGTGTTGGCGTGGATCCAACGGAAGATCTTTTGGAGCATGCGGAGGGTGAAGAAGCAGGAGGATGATACGGCGTTGACTTGCTTGGTCATGGTGCGAAGTGGGTCCAGGATGAATCCGAGGTTGCGTGCGTGGTCTGAGGGGGTTGGTGCGGTGCCAAGGGCCGTGGGTCACCAGGAGTCGTCCCAGGCGGACGGGGTATTTCCAAGGATGAGGACTTCCGTTTTGTCTGAGTTCAGTTTCAGACGGCTGAGTTTCATCCATTCTGCGACGTCTTTCATTCCATCTTGCAGGTTGGTCTTGGCGCTGGTGGGGTCCTTAGTGAGGGAAAGTATCAGCTGAGTGTCGTCGGCGTAGGAGGTGATGTTGATGTTGTGTTTGAGTACGATGTCGGCGAGGGGGCTCATGTAGACATTGAAGAGAGTCGGGCTGAGCATGGAGCCTTGTGGGATGCCGCAGATGATCTCGGTGGGGTCTGAGCGGAATGGTGGGAAGTAGACTCTTTGGGAGCGGTTGGAGAGGAAGGAGGTGATCCAGTCCAGGGCCTGTCCTTGGATACCGGTGGAGCAGAGGCGGGATATTAGGGTTCTGTGGCAGACGGTGTCGAAGGCAGCTGAGAGGTCGAGGAGGATGAGGGCGACTTTTTCTCCGTTGTCCATCAGAATTCTGATGTCGTCTGTGACTGAGATGAGGGCGGTTTCTGTGCTGTGATTGGCTCGGAATCCGGACTGAGAGGGGTCGAGTAGGTTGTTTTCTTCAAGGAAGTTGGTAAGTTGCTTGTTGACGGTCTTCTCTATGACTTTGGCATGGAAAGGGAGGAGCAAGATGGGGCGGAATTCTTCAGGTCGCTGGGGTCCGCCATAGGTTTCTTCAGTAGGGCGTTGACTTCTGCGTGTTTCCAGCTCTCGGGGAAGGTGGCAGACGCAAACGTGCTGTTGATGATGGTCTGGAGATGCGGGGCGATGATGTCGTAGGCTTTGTTGAAGATGAAGTGTGGGCAGGAGACCAAGGGGGCACCGGAGTGGATGGAGTTAATGGTAGCTTTGGTCTCTTCCGTGCTGATGTGAGTCCAGGCGTTGAGGGTGATGGCTGGGGTTGTAAGTTCTGTGGTGGTTGGCTGGGTCTGGTGTCCGAAGCTGTCTTGTAGGTCGGTGATCTTATGATGGAAGAAGGTGGCGAGGGAGTTGCAGAGGTCTTGTGAGGGCGTGATGGCGTTGGCGTTAGGATTGGAGAGCTCTTTGACAATGTTGAAGAGTTCTTTGCTGTTGTGAGTGTTCTTGTCCAGTCTGTCAGTGAAGGAAGTTCTTTTGGTGGCGCGGATCAGTTGGTGGTGTTCGCAGGTGGCGTTTTTGAGGGCAGACATGTTTTCTGCGGTGTGGTCCTTGCGCCAGGCTTTCTCGAGGGTGAGGCAGTTTTTTTTAGATTCCTTGAGGGTGTCAGTGAACCAAAGAGGTTTCCTGGTGTTGGTCTGTCTTGGGGGGCGTCTGAGGGGTGCGAGGTTGTCTGCGCAGTTGGTGATCCAATGCGTGAGGCTGAGGGCTGCGTCGTTGGGGTCGGTGGAGAAGGTGGGTTGGTTGTTGCTGAGAGTGGAGAGAAGCTGTTCCGCGGGGATTTTGTTCCAATGTCTTCGTGGGATGGGTTGTGTGCGGAGGTGGAGAGTCTCGTGTCGGAAGGTGAAGTGGACACATCTGTGGTCGGTCCAGTGTATTACGGAGGAGTGGCTGAAGGATAGGTGGTTGCTGTCGGAGAAGATGGGGTCGAGCGTGTGTCCGGCAATGTGGGTGTTCACCAGTTGCTTGAGACCAAGGTTGGCGAGGTTGTCGAGCAGGGTGGTGGTGTTGGGGTCGTTGTTCTGTTCCAGGTGGAAGTTGAGGTCACCGAGGACGATGTATTCCGGCGAGGCAAGGGCGTGCGGGGAGATGAAGTCAGTGATAGAGTCGCTGAAGAGGGCGTGTGGTCCAGGGGGTCTGTAGATGAGAGTTCCTCTGAGGGGGGTCCTGGGGTCGGTGTGGATCTGGAAGTGCAGGTGTTCAGCGGCGAGGGGGGTGTCTTCGGTGGACGTGGTGACGTTGATGGCGTCCTTGAAGACGATGGCGATTCCTCCACCGACTTGGTTGGTGCGGTCTCTCCTGGAGATCTTGCAGCCGTTGGGGATGGCTATGGCGATGTCGGGGGCTGAAGAGGCATTCATCCAGGTCTCAGTGATGAAGGTGACATCCAGTGCGGTGGAGTCCAGGAGGTCCCATAGTTCAGTGGCGTGCTTATGGATGGAGCGTGCGTTGATCAGGATGCATTTGAGGTGGTTGTTGGCGCGTGGGCTGGTGGGCGGGGTGGTTTCGCGGTGGAAGGTGAGTTTGCAGGTGAGGCATGCGAAGGGTCCATGGGTGCGTTTAGGGTTGGCTTGGAAGCAGGTACTGGAGCGCCCGGGTTGAGGGCGTGGAGGGTGTTGGGGTCGTAGCTGTGCTGAGGGGTTTGGGAGTGCTGGGTCCAGGGGTCGTGGCGCTGGGCACGGTCCAGGCGCGGACGGGCGCAGACGGGCTTGCCTTTGGCGCGCCATTTCCTTGGAATTGAACAGTGGAGCCCAAGAGCGTGGCATAGTGCAGGGGGCTTCTGTGTCTGTCGTGTCCACCAACGGGAGTGGTAATGCATGCACTCAACATGTCTTTCTTCTGTCACCCCCCCCCACTTTTTGTGCTCTCCCTGTTCTTGTGTGCACTAGCATCATCAGACAGAGGAGCAGTGGCACCGGAGCACGAGGGAGCTGCATCCCACATGGCCCTGGAGGGCGAAACTACGGACTCGGAGTTCACCAGTGGGACGGAGGGCGAGGGGAGCTCCACGGCGGGTACAGGAGCTGACACCAGCGACACAGACTCGTCCTCCGGTGAGAGCTCCCTTGTGGTGGTGGCAACATCTGTGCACCCCGCATCTACAGGTACAGCCGCCACACCCGCTACCAGCACCGCCCTCCCAGCAGCCCCTCAGCGTTTGCCCCGTGCCCGCTCACCCAGGAGGGTGGGCATCACCTTTGCCCCAGGCACCTCAGTCCCTGCCCCAGTCACCCCTGCTGCCCTCAGTGAGGAGGCCATTGACCTCCTCAGGTCCCTCACTGTTGGACAGTCCTCCATTTTGAATGCCATCCAGGGTGTAGAAAGGCAGTTGCAACAAACAAATGCATTCCTGGAGGGCATTCATTCTGGTCAGGCAGCCCTTCACCGAGCTTTTCAGACTCTGGCCTCAGCACTGATGGTAGCCATTGTCCCTGTCTCTAGCCTCCCCCCTCCAACTTCCTCCACCCAGACCCAATCCCATGTGCCCCAGCCTATACCAAGCACACCTTCAGACCAGCATGCACACACGTCAACACACAAGGGAAGCTCAGGCATACATAAGCACCACACATCCCACAGGCACTCACACAAGCATCACACACATGCAGACACACCAACATCCACTGCCTCCACTGTGTCCCACTCCTCCTCGTCTCCCTCCTCCCTCCCAGTCTTGTCTCCACTCACACCTGCATGCACTACATCAACAGAAACGACTGCCATCACCAGCACACCCACCACCACACCCCGCTCACGTGCTGTCACCACCCCCACTACCATTCACATGTCCCCTGTGTCCTCTCCCAGTGTGTCTGTGACGCCACCTCCCAAGATACACAAAGCAGGCACACACCCACCCAACAGCCATCCACCTCATGACAGCCTCCAGTGCATGCACCTTCACCCAAAGTCAGCAAACGAACACCTCCTACAACCACAACCTCTTCCTCCACTCCCAAAACCCCTCCAGCTACCCGTCCCAGTGTCTCCCAAAAACTTTTCCTGTCCAACCTTGACCTCTTTCCCACACCTCCCCCACCCCGTCCATCTCCTAGGTCCCAAACTAGCACCTTAGCCACAACATCTCCGGGACCAGTGGTGCCTGTAGTCACCGGAATATGGAGTGCACTGGCCACCAGGGCAGCCAGTGTGGCACTGAGCCACAGCACAGACAGTCCCCCACCTGTCAAGCATCAAAGGTTGGCCAGTGCCCAGCAGGAGAGGGGTAAGACTCCAGCCACCAAAGCCGCTCCCATGGGTCCCGGTGGGAGTGTGGAGTCAGCTGTGACACCTTCCAAGGTGGGGAAGGGCCACAAGAAACCAGGAAAGTCTGGGAAGAGCAGGACAGCGGAGGAGACCGCCATCATCCCCGCTGCCCAGGAGGCCACAGCCTTCATCCCCCCTGCCTAGGAGGCCACAGCCGTCATCCCAGCTGGCCAGGAGGCCACAGCCATCATCCCTGCTGCCCAGGATGCCACAGCCATCATCCCCGCTTCCCAGGAGGCCACCGCCATCATCCCCGCTGGGCCAGAGAGGACCACCAGCATAAGCCCCGCTGGGCTAGAGAGGACCACCAGCACAAGCCCCTCTGGGCCAGAGAGGACCGCCAGCACAAGCCCCGCTGGGCCAGAGAGGACCGCCAGCACAAGCCCCGCTGGGCTAGAGAGGACCGCCAGCACAAGCCCCGCTGGGCCAAAGAGGACCGCCAGCACCAGCCCCGCTGGGCTAGAGAGGACCACCAGCACAAGCCCCGCTGGGCTATAGGGGACTGCCAGCACAAGCCCCGCTGGCTAGAAATGACCACTAGCACAAGCCCCACTGGGCCAGAGAGGACCATTGAACAGGGCACTGCCGCTCCAAGCACTGCTGAAGAGGGCAACGCCACCTCAAGCTCCGCTGAACAGGGCACCGCCACTCCAAGCACCGCTGAACAGGGCACAGCTGCTCCAAGCACCGCTGAACAGGGCACCGCCGCCTCAAGCACCGCTGAACAGGGCACCGCTGCCTCAAGCACCGCTGAACAGGGCACCGCCACTCCAAGCACCGCTGAACAGGGCACCGCCGCCTCAAGCACCGCTGAACAGGGCACCGCCACTCCAAGCACCGCTGAACAGGGCACCGCCGCCTCAAGCACCGCTGGCCCAAGAGCGCCAAGGGCACTCATGCTAATGAGTTCGTCATGGGCAGGATGAAGCACTCTGGGCACAAAGCCCCCTCCAGAACCAGTGGAGAGATACATCCACTACCTCTGTCCTTAGCAGGATGAAGCACTCTGGGCACAAAGCCCCCTCCTGAACCAGTGGAGAGATACATCCACTACCTCAGTCCTTAGCAGGATGAAGCACTCTGGGCACAAAGCCCCCTCCAGAACAAGTGGAGAGATACATCTACTACTTCTGTCCTTAGCAGGATGAAGAACTCTGGGCACAAAGCCCCCTCCAGAACCAGTGGAGAGATACATCCACTACCTCAGTCCTTAGCAGGATGAAGAACTCTGGGCACAAAGCCCCCTCCAGAACCAGTGGAGAGATTCATCCACTACCTCTGTCCTTAGCAGGATGAAGCTCTCTGGGCACAATGCCTCCTCCAGAACCAGTGGAGACTGTTATCCACTTGAGAGACTGTGGCTTTGCACTCCCCAGGATTGAACAATGGGCAACCCACCAACTGTAGAGACGTGAGAGACTGTGGCTTTGCACTCCCCAGGACGGAACAGTGGGCAACCCACCAACTGTAGAGACTTCAGAGACTGTGGCTTTGCACTCCCCAGGATGGAACAGTGGGCAACCCACCCACTGTGGAGACTTGAGAGACTGTGGGTTTCCACTCCCCAGGATTGAACAGTAGGCAACCCACCCACTGTAGAGACTTGAGAGACTGTGGCTTTGCACTCCCCAGGATGGAACAGTGGGCACCCACCCACAGTAGAGACTTGTGAGACTGTGGCTTTGCACTCCCCAGGATTGAACGGTGGGCATGTGGCCCTCTCGTGGATTTGGCGTTGTGCACTCAACCAGCTCAGGTGCCCCCCTTTCCCTCCCCGTGAGGTGCCTGCTTTCTTGCTCTCTGATGCCCCTGCGGTGTTCTCTCCGAAATGGTTGGGGATCTTGTGTGGGCCTCGCCCATACAGTGTGGGCCCAGTGTTCCACGGACTTAATTGGAGCACTACCTGGACTACTATGCTTGGTGTATATTTTGTTTATGGTGTTTAAATATATTTTTTGCCTACTTAATTTTAATATATTACAAAGGTTCCACTAATTTCCTTTTGTCTTTGCATTCTTCCGGGGGGGTTGGGGGGTGTGACTATCATGTATTAATATGTATTAGTGTGTGTGTTGTAGTGGGTGAGGGTGGGGGTGTTGCGTGTTGCATGTGTGTGTCACTCTCTTTTCCCTCCCCTCCCCTGTGTCGTAGGTGCAGTACTCACCGTGGCATCGCCGACACCGTTCATGCTCCTGGTAGAGGAGCAGGAAGACTATCGCAGGGAGAATTCGGAGTTCCAGCTCCATGGTGTCCTAGTTCCTCGTGGGGTGTGTAGAGGTGAGCATTTTCCATTCGGAATCCTGTTTCCGGCGTGATTTTTATCCGCGGTGAATCCGCCCCCGAAAAGGTGGAGGATTGGCCTGTTGTGATACTGTGGGCGGTACTTTGTCTTCCGCCTGTCTGTTGGCGGTGACTGCCAAGCTGTTTGTTTGTACTGCCATGTCGGTCGGAGTGTTAAAGTGGCTGTCTTTGTTGGCGGTTTCCGCCACCGTCGTAATTGCAAATGTTTTACCGCTGGCCGGTTGGCGATCTTACCACCACTTTAACACCGACCGCCAGGGTTGTAATGACCACCAATATGTCCTACCTTAACCATACACTGCACCATGCCCATGTTGCTTCCTAAGGCCTACCTTAGGGATGCCATACATGTGTAAAAAGGGAAGGTTTAGGCCTGGCAAGTGGGTACACTTGTCAAGTTGAATTTACAGTTAAAACTGCACACACAGACACTGCAGTGGCAGGTCTGAGACATGATTACAGAGCTACTTATGTGGGTGGCACAACCAGTGCTGCAGGCCCACTAGTATCATTTGATGTACAGGCCCTCAGCACCTCTAGTGCACTGTACTAGGGACTTACTAATAACTCAAATATGTCAATCATGGATCAACCAATTACATACACATTTTGTAAAGGATCACTTGCACTTTAGCACTGGTTACGAGTGGTAAAGTGCTCAGAGTAACAAAAACAGCAAAATCAGAGTCCAGCACACATCATCAACCTGGGAAACAGAGGCAAAAAGTTAAGGGAGACCACGCAAAGGATGAAAAGTCTAACAATAGGCATGTAGTGGTCTTTATACATGTGTTTAGGCTGCAGGTGCAGGTGTCTCAGGTGGGCGGAGATGTGGCTGTTGCGGAATATTTCGAGGACGAGTCGAGCGGAGGCGTTTTGTATTCGCTGCAGACGTTTCTGGAGTTTGGCGGTGGCTCCTGCGTATAGGGTGTTACTGTAGTCCAGGCGGTTTGTGACGAGGGCGTGGGTCACAGTCTTTCTGGTGTTGGCGGGGATCCAACGGAAGATCTTTTGGAGCATGCGGAGGGTGAGGAAGCAGGAGGATGATACGGCGTTGTCTTGCTTGGTCATGGTGAGAAGTGGGTCCAGGATGAATCCGAGGTTGCGTGCGTGGTCTGAGGGGGTTGGTGCGGTGCCAAGGGCCGTGGGCCACCAGGAGTCGTCCCAGGCGGACGGGGTGTTTCCGAGGATGAGGACTTCCGTTTTGTCTGAGTTCAGTTTCAGACGGCTGAGTTTCATCCATTCTGCGACGTCTTTCATTCCATCTTGCAGGTTGGTCTTGGCGCTGGTGGGGTCCTTGGTGAGGGAAAGTATCAGCTGAGTGTTGTCGGCGTAGGAGGTGATGTTGATGTTGTGTTTGCGTACGATGTTGGCGAGGGGGCTCATGTAGACATTGAAGAGAGTCGGGCTGAGCGAGGAGCCTTGTGGGATGCCGCAGATGATCTCGGTGGGGTCTGAGCGGAATGGTGGGAGGTAGACTCTTTGGGAGCGGTTGGAGAGGAAGGAGGTGGTCCAGTCCAGGGCCTGTCCTTGGATACCGGTGGAGCAGAGGCTGGATATTAGGGTTCGGTGGCAGACGGTGTAGAAGGCAGCTGAGAGGTCGAGGAGGATGAGGGCGACTTTTTCTCCGTTGTCCATCAGAATTCTGATGTCGTCTGTGACTGAGATGAGGGCGGTTTCTGTGCTGTTATTGGCTCGGAATCCGTACTGAGAGGGGTCGAGTAGGTTGTTTTCTTCAAGGAAGTTGGTAAGTTGCTTGTTGACGGTCTTCTCTATGACTTTGGCATGGAAAGGGAGGAGCAAGATGGGGCGGAAGTTCTTCAGGTCACTGGGGTCCGCCGTAGGTTTCTTCAGTAGGGCGTTCACTTCTGCGTGTTTCCAGCTCTCGGGGAAGGTGGCAGACGCAAACGAGCTGTTGATGATGGTCTGGAGATGCGGGGCGATGATGTTGTCGGCTTTGTTGAAGATGAAGTGTGGGCAGGAGTCCGAGGGGGCACCGGAGTGGATGGAGTTCATGGTAGCTTTGGTCTCTTCCGTGCTGATGTGAGTCCAGGCGTTGAGGGTGATGGCTGGGGTTGTAAGTTCTGTGGTGGTTGGCTGGGTCTGGTGTCCGAAGCTGTCGTGTAGGTCGGTGATCTTACGATGGAAGAAGGTAGCGAGGGAGTTGCAGAGGTCTTGTGAGGGCGTGATGGCGTTGGCGTTAGGATTGGAGAGCTCTTTGACAATGTTGAAGAGTTCTTTGCTGTTGTGAGTGATCTTGTCCAGTCTGTCAGTGAAGGAAGTTCTTTTGGTTGCGCGGATCAGTTGGTGGTGTTCGCGGGTGGCGTTTTTGAGGGCAGACATGTTTTCTGCGGTGTGGTCTTTGTGCCAGGCTTTCTCGAGGGTGAGGCAGGTTTTTTTAGATTCCTTGAGGGTGTCAGTGAACCAAAGAGGTTTCCTGGTGTTGGTCTGTCTTGGGGGGCATCTGAGGGGTGCCAGGTTGTCTGCACAGTTGGTGATCCAATGCGTGAGGCTGAGGGCTGCATCGTTGGGGTCGGTGGAGAAGGTGGGTTGGTTGTTGCTGAGAGTGGAGAGAAGCTGTTCCGCGGGGATTTTGTTCCAATGTCTGCGTGGGATGGGTTGTGTGCGGAGGTGGCGAGTCTCGTGTCGGAAGGTGAAGTGGACACATCTGTGGTCGGTCCAGTGTATTACGGAGGAGTGGCTGAAGGATACGTTGTTGCTGCCGGAGAAGATGGGGTGGAGCGTGTGTCCGGCGATGTGGGTGTTCACCAGTTGCTTGAGACCGAGGTTGGCGAGGTTGTCGAGCAGGGTGGTGGTGTTGGGGTCGTTGTTCTGTTCCAGGTGGAAGTTGAGGTCACCGAGGACGATGTAGTTCGGCGAGGCAAGGGCGTGCGGGGAGATGAAGTCAGTGATAGAGTCGCTGAAGAGGGCGCGTGGTCCAGGGGGTCTGTAGATGAGAGTTCCTCTGAGGGTGGTCCTGGGGTCGGTGTGGATCTGGAAGTGCAGGTGTTCAGCGGCGAGGGGGGTGTCTTCGGTGGACGTGGTGACGTTGATGGAGTCCTTGAAGACGATGGCGATTCCTCCACCGACTTGGTTGGTGCGGTCTCTCCTGGAGATCTTGCAGCCCTCGGGGATGGCTATGGCGATGTCGGGGGCTGAAGAGGCATTCATCCAGGTCTCAGTGATGAAGGTGGCATCCGGTGCGGTGGAGTCCAGGAGGTCCCATAGTTCAGTGGCATGCTTGTGGATGGAGCGTGCGTTGATCAGGATGCATTTGAGGTGGTTGTTGGCGCGTGGGCTGGTGGGCGGGGTGGTTTCGCGGTGGAAGGTGAGTTTGCAGGTGAGGCATGCGAAGGGTCCATGGGTGCGTTTAGGGTTGGCTTGGAAGCAGGTACTGGAGTGCCCCGGGTTGAGGGCGTGGAGGGTGTTGGGGTCGTAGCGGTGCTGAGGGGTTTGGGAGTGCTGGGGTCCAGGGGTCGTGGCGCTGGGCGCGGTCCAGGCGCAGACGGGCGCAGACGGGCGCAGACGGGCTTGCCTTTGGCGCGCCAGCGGCTACCATAAGAGGGAGGAGGGGGGAGGAAGGGTCAGCTGGGGGCGTGGGTGGGAGGGAGGCGACGAATGGGAGCAGGGGGGGCGGGCCGAGCAGGAGGTGGCGGCGGGAAAGCAGAGGGTGGGGGGTCAGATAGAGGGGAGGGGAGAAAAGATAGGGGAGGGGGGATTACAGAGGAGGAGGGGAGTCAGGAAGAACAGAAGAGGAGAAGAGAGAAGAGTCAAGAGAGAAGAGTAAAGAAGAAGAGGAGAGAAGAGTCAAGAGAGAAGAGAGAAGAGTCAAGAAGAAGAGTAAAGAAGAAGAGGAGAGAAGAGAGAAGAGAGAAGATTCAAGAAGAAGAGGAGAAGAGTCAAGAGAGAAGAGTCAAGAAGAAGAGTCAGGAAGAAGAGGAGAGACCTGAGAAGCAGAGGGGAGGCGTCCAGAAGATGAGGAGAGGCCACAGAGGAAGAAAAGGAACATGCGGAGAAAAGTACAGAAGAGGAGAAGAACACGCAGGTCAGGGTGCAGATGAGAAAGAAGAACACAGATGAAGAAAGAAGAAAGAACACGCAGGTCGGGGTGCAGAGGAGAAAGAAGAACATAGATGAAGAGCAAAGCAGGAAGAGAATACGGAGAGAAAGAGGAGCGGGCCGAGGAAGAGCAGAACATGCAGCAAGTGGGCTGCAGAAGAGGAGCAGAGAGCGAAGGGAAATGGACAGCAGAGGTGCGGAGAGAGGTTGAATGAGAGAGCGGAAGGCAGAAGACAGAAGTACAGGAAAAGGAGAGGTGAGTAGCGCGGGGCTGGGCGAGGGGCTGGGTGGGGGGAGTACTTACTGTTTTAGCAGGTCTTGCTGGGAGGTGTCAGGAGCCTGGGCTGGTGGAGCTGCAGCGGCAGGGGAAGCGACCTACCCTCGGGTCAAGGGTCGCTGACTCTGCCGTGCAGCGGCCGACATAAGAGGGAGGAGGGGTCAGCTGGGGTGGGGGGCAGGAGGGGGGTGACGAATGGGAGCAGAGGGGGCGGGCCGAGCAGGAGGTGGCGGCGGGAAAGCGGAGGGACGGGGGGTCAGGTAGAGGGAAGGGGAGAAAAGATAGGGGAGGGGGGATTACAGAGGAGCAGGGGAGTCAGGAAGAACAGAAGAGGAGAAGAGAGAAGAGTCAAGAGAGAAGAGTAAAGAAGAAGAGGAGAGAAGAGTCAAGAGAGAAGAGAGAAGAGTCAAGAAGAATAGTAAAGAAGAAGAGTCAAGAGAGAAGAGAGAAGAGTCAAGAAGAAGAGGAGAAGAGTCAAGAGAGAAGAGAGAAGAGTCAAGAAAAAGAGTCAGGCAGAAGAGGAGAGACCTGAGAAGCAGAGGGGAGGCGTCCAGAAGATGAGGAGAGGCCACAGAGGAAGAAAAGGAATACGTAGAAAAAATTACAGAAGAGGAGAAGAACACGCAGGTCGGGGTGCAGAGGAGAAAGAAGAGCACAGATGAAGAACACAGATGAAGAAAGAAGAAAGAACACGCAGGTCGGGGTGCAGAGGAGAAAGAAGAACACAGATGAAGAGCAAAGCAGGAAGAGAACGCGGTGAGGAAGAGGAGAAATGAAGAACACAGAAGAAGAACACAGATGAAGAAAGAAGAAAGAACATGCAGGTCGCGGTGCAGAGGAGAAAGAAGAACACAGATGAAGAACACAGATGAAGAAAGAAGAAAGAACACGCAGGTCGGGGTGCAGAGGAGAAAGAAGAACACAGATGAAGAACACAGATGAAGAAAGAAGAAAGACCACGCAGGTCGGGTGCAGAGGAGAAAGAAGAACACAGATGAAGAACACAGATGAAGAAAGAAGAAAGACCACGCAGGTCGGGGTGCAGAGGAGAAAGAAGAACACAGATGAAGAACACAGATGAAGAAAGAAGAAAGACCACGCAGGTCGGGTGCAGAGGAGAAAGAAGAACACAGATGAAGAGCAAAGCAGGAAGAGAACGCGGTGAGGAAGAGGAGAAATGAAGAACACAGAAGAAGAACACGGAGGTCGGGGTGCAGAGGAGAAAGAAGAACACAGAAGAAGAACACAGATGAAGAAAGAAGAAAGAACACGCAGGTCGGGGTGCAGAGGAGAAAGAAGAACACAGATGAAGAGCAAAGCAGGAAGAGAATGCGGAGAGGAAGAGGAGCGGGCCGAGGAAGAGCAGAACACGCAGCAAGTGGGCTGCAGAAGAGGAGCAGAGAGCGAAGGGAAATGGACAGCAGAGGTGCGGAGAGAGGTTGGGGGAGAGAGCGGAAGGCAGAAGACAGAAGTACAGGAAAAGGAGAGGTGAGTAGCGTGGGGCTGGGCGAGGGGCTGGGCGGGGGGAGTACTTACTGTTTTAGCAGGTCTTGCTGGGAGGTGTCAGGAGCCTGGGCTGGTGGAGCTGCAGCGGCAGGGGGAGCGACCTACCCTCGGGTCACATCCACCTCACTAACACACAGCACCGCAACATTCACTCACACATCTCCCATTCCCTCTCCCTCTCCCTGCATCTCTACCCCCTCCTCCCAATGAATGCACACGCACCCACTCACCCACCCAACATTCATACACATGCACACATTGCACACACCAGCATCCACGTACAGCACACCAACACATCAGAAAAGCACTCCCTCTACCTCCCCTCCCAACCCTCAATCATGTGACTACACCACGTACCAAAGAAAGTTTTCCTTGCCGCCTCTGACCTCTTCCCTACGCCTCTCCCACCCCACGTTCCTGTAAACACCATGTCCCCCTGCCCCTCCCAGGCCCTTCCACCTCCCAATCCTCGGGTGCCCCCTCTGGTGTTTCCCCTGTTCCTCCACCCAGCAAGAACTCCACCACTCACAGTACCAAAGTCCCATTCATGCCCCTATGACGTGGAGGCCTATTTGCTGTCAGGAGTCAAGTTGGGACCATGATTTTTGGACAAAGTGTCCTGAATTTCTAGACATTGGACTTGCCATTGGCACATATTGTATATAGTTTATTTTTTATTTTTATATTTTGTTGTTGAATACAACTGTCCACATTGCTGTGGTTGGCAAGTTGACATGATTATCCTGGTTTCCTTCTACATGGTGGTGTGACATCTGTGTGGAATGGTGTGTGAGGTCTGTGTATGGGCTGTGTCTGTGTTGTTGGATGCGCTGGGTAGATGGGTTGTGCTACTGGCATGTTGTCATGTGTCTGACTGCTTGCTTGTGGGATTGTGTGGAGTGTAGTGTGTGTCCGTGTGTATGGTGTTGCATGTGTGGATTTCCTTGATTGTTGGTTGTTGGTGTCACCTGTGTCATTGTTTGGATGTGTGTTCACTGCTACTGATTGTTTGTCATTGCTACATACAGTTCATGGTGTGTATGTATGTGTGGTGTTGCACAATGTGCCTTTCTATGCCTGCATTGAAGTGTTTGTGGTCTAGTTGTCGCTGTGTGGTTATGGGTGTGTTGTGGTGTTCTTGTGCATTGTGCTGTATGTTTGGAAAGTGCCTCTTGGCTTTGTGTGTGTATTGGGTACTTGGCATTGACGTATTTTGTGTGTGCCTGTGTGTGACCTTCGCTGTCTGTGCGTGGAATGTGTGTTAATTGTGGGAGTGTTTTACTGCCATTTCCCCCACTCTGTGCTAGGCGTACTTACGGTTGTCGTCTTCATCGTTGTCGGCAGCCCTGAAGGTATATGGTGAGATACAACGCTGGGAAGACTATCAGTTTGTTTGCCATGTTGGCCGCAGACCTTTTTCTGTGCCTGGAGGTAAGAGTCTCCTTTTGTGCTCTCTGCTTGCAACAGATTTTTCATTCTGGCCAGGCCATCCCGGATATCCTGGCTGTGTGGTGACGCAGATTATGTTGGGCGGGACATTGGCTTTCACCAGCCTGAAGTTGCCTTCTGCCGCCGGATGCTGCTCGTTGGTGGTGGCGGTGCTGATGGTGAGTTTTCTGTTGTGCTGAGTTCACCACCTTACTCGTTATATGGCAGTCTGCACCACCACCCTGGCGGCGGTCAAGACACCACTGCCAGCACGGCGGTCAGGTTACCACCAAACTCGGAATGGCAACCTCAGTCTTCGAGAGCTCTTTTTGTGGTAATGACACCACAATGTCCTATGTGAGCCAATTCTTTTACCTTCTGTGGCAGCCTCTCTGGAATCAGGATTCTCAAACCCTTGCAGTATAATTCTTTCCTGAGTTATAGACAATTCATCTTTGACATTTCTGTACATTTGATATTTACCATTAAAGGTGAGATGTTGAGTGTGTTGGTTTCATGACTGATGTGTTATTATGCCTTTCACATCAGCATGTCACTACCATGGCTCATGGCAGTGATGATATGGGCTAACAAAATAGCAGCTGGAGTATTTGATTTTACAATTAAATTAATTTAGACTTGAGCCATCTTGGGTGGAGTATTGTGACCTTATATAGGCCCTCTGGAAAAGTAGTCAGCAGGGTTCTGATTCTTTCCTAGATGATGTAGAATTGTATAATTGTATTCTTGCCATCGAAGTTCCCATTGTTCAATGCAAGGAGGCATCTGGGCTTGTGGATTGCCAAAGATGGTCGGTAAAGCTTGATGATCAGTTACCAGCATAAAAGCCTTTCTCACAGGAATAAATGGAAAAGTTTACAAGCCCAGACCACTGCTCCACTTTCTTCCTCAGGTTGTGAGTAAGCACATTTAGGTTGGGAGAAACTTCTACAAGAATGGGCCACAGTATGCCTTTGATCATTTGGGTGTCCACTGTGCTGTGCAAGGATAGCATCTAACCCAATGGGGCTAGCTTCAACAACAACCTCAGAATGAAGTTTCTGATTGAAGTATGCCATTTTAGTAGCATTTTCAATAGCATGTTTGATTCTCTTGAACCTTCTTTCACATTTATGTGAGCATTGGAATGAAACATTTTTCTTTGTCAACTCTCGCTATGTAGTACTAACAGAGGCAAAGTCTTCTATATACCATCAAATGTAACTGGCCATGCAAAGAAATGAACATACCATAGAAACATCTTGAGGACGATCAACATTTGACAGAGCTTGCACTTTTGCAGGATCTTGTGTCATACCTCCACCAGTAAAACATGGGCAATTCATTTTTGTTTTGTCTTGTTGAACTCATACTTGTCTGCATTCAAAGTCAAACCTGCATCACTGAGTAAACAACATACTTCTGTGAGAGCACTATTGTGCTTCTTCTGTGAAGCTTAGAAAACAAATATGTCATCACTGTAATTGGTATCTTCGGAAAGTTCTGCAACTGATGACATACCAAGACTTAGGGCCTTATTGCAACCTTGATGGAGGGGTTTCCTCTATCACAAATATGACAGATATCCTGTCTGCCATGTTATGATCTCCATTAAATATCATGAGGTCATAATACGATGGACAGGGTATCTGCCAAATTTGTTATGGAGGAAACACTTCCGTCAAGGTCGTAATAAGGCCCTAAGGCCCTCATTATAACCTTGGCGCGCGGCTTCAGCCGCCTGCCAAGATAGGACCACCGGGCGGCCGCTAAAGCGGCCGCACTCCCGCCGCGGCCATTTGGAGATCCCCGCCGGCCCAGCATGGATCTCGGCCGCAACACAGGAGCCAGCTCCAAATGGAGCCAGCGGAGTTGCGGTTGTGCGATGGGTGCAGTTGCACCCATCGCGCTTTTCACTGTCTGCTATGCAAGCAGCACTGCCCTGGCGGATTTCAACCGCCGGGGCCATTGTGGCGGAAAACCCAGGAAGCACCGCCAGCCTGTTGGCAGTGCTTCCGTCATTTTAGCCCTGGCGGTCTTGTACCGCCAGGGTCAAAATGACCACCTAAGTCTTTTTTTATCAAAACAGACCAATATGTGAAAAAAGGTTTGTAATGCACCTATAATTTTCTTTGAGTTGGAACTGATGATAACCTTTATTGAAATCAAGGTGAGAGAAAACCTTTGGAGTATTTAATTGCGTTATCATGTCAGCAATGTATGGACCTGGATGCCATGCTCCTTCCTTTGCCTTTTTTGACTGACACAACTCAGCGCAGATACATACACCACCTTCACTGTCCATTTTGAGCACTGCCACTAGGGGTGAAACCCAGGGCGTTGGACCATTGGAATGCTCAACAATGTCATTTTTAAGTAACAATTCAAATTATTTTTCAACAGCTTTTGTAAATGAAAAGAAATCGGTCTATGTCTCTGAGCAACAGGACCGAAATCCTTATTTATTTGTACCATTATTTTCATAGTTTTAAGCTATCCTAAACCATGAAAGAACAAAGGGAAATGACTTACTATTTTGTGATGTTCATTCGTGGAAATTAGTGCAATATCAGCAGCTTTGTTGAAACCGAGTGGACAGGTACTTGACACTGTACCTTGAAGCACATCAAAAGTTCACTTCAAATGAACATTGACTTTTTATGGGCATCGATGCAGATCACGTGTACACTTTAGTTTTTGATGGTGTTAACTGCAGTATTGGAGATCATTGAATTTCTCTCTGGCAATATGTTTATCGATGCACCACTGTCGAGAACAAAGAGTATCTGTAAGGAAATGCCTCTTTGGCATGGTTACCCCCTGATGCTAAGTTATGATTTGAAAGTGTGCTGGGACCCTGCTAACCAGGCCCCAGCACCAGTGTTCTTTCCCTAAACTGTACTTTTGTCTCCACAATTGGCACAACCCTGGCACCCAGGTAAGTCCCTTGTAACTGGTACCCCTTGTACCAAGGGCCCTGATGCCAGAGAAGGTCTCTAAGGGCTGCAGCATGTCTTATGCCACTCTAGGGACCCCTCACTCAGCACATGCACACTGCCTCTCAGCTTGTGTGTGCTGGTGGGGAGAAAATGACTAAGTCGACATGGCACTCCCCTTAGAGTGCCATGCCAACCTCACACTGCCTGTGGCATAGGTAAGTCACCCCTCCAGCAGGCCTTACAGCCCTAAGGCAGGGTGCACTATACCACAGGTGAGGGCATATGTGCATGAGCACTATGCCGCTACAGTGTCTAAGCAAAACCTTAGACATTGTGAGTGCAGGGTAGCCATAACAGTATATGGTCTAGGAGTTTGTCAAACACGAACTCCACAGTACCATAATGGCTACAATGAAAACTGGGAAGTTTGGTATCAAACTTCTCAGCACAATAAATGCACACTGATGCCAGTGTGCAATTTATTGCAAAAATACACCCAGAGGGCATCTTAGAGAAAATATACCTGACTTCCAGTGTAGGCTGACCAGTTCCTGCCAGCCTGCCACACACCAGGCATGGTGCTGGCCACATGGGGAGAGTGCCTTTGTCACTCTGTGGCCAGGAACAAAGCCTGTACTGGCTAGAGGTGCTTCTCACCTCCCCCTGCAGGAACTGTGACACCTGGCGGTGAGCCTCAAATGCTCACCCCTTTTGTTACAGCACCCCAGGGCATCGCAGCTAGTGGAGATGCCCGCCCCTTCGGCCACTGCCCCCTCTTTTGGTGGCAAGGCTGGAGGAGATAATGAGAAAAACAAGGAGGAGTCACCCACCAGTCAGGGCAGCCCCTAAGGTGTCCTGAGCTGAGGTGAACCCTGCCTTGAGAAATCCTCCATCTTGAGTTTGGAGGATTTCCCCAATAGGATTAGGGATGTGCCCCTCTCCCCACAGGGAGGAGGCACAAACAGGGTGTAGCCACCCTCCAGGACAGTAGCCATTGGCTACTGCCCTCCCAGACCTAAACACACTCCTAAATACAGTATTTAGGGGCACCCCAGAACCTAGGAAACTAGATTCCTGCAACCTTAACAAGAAGAAGGACTGCTGAACTGAAGCCCTGCAGAGAGGACAGAGACAACAACTGCTTTGGCCCCAGTCCTACCGGCCTGTCTCCCAACTTCGTAGAAAACTGCAACAGCGACGCATGCCACAGGGACCAGCGACCTCTGAAGCTTCAGAGGACTGCCCTGCACCCAAGGACCAAGAAACTCCCATGAATAGCGGCTCTGTTCAAAAACCTGCAACTTCCTTGCAACAAAGTAGCAACTTTAAAGACTTCATGTTTTCCACGGGAAGCGTGAGACTTTCCACTCTGCACCCGACCTGCAGAAAACAAACACCTCAGGGAGGACTCCTCTGCGACTGTGAGCCCGTGAGTAACCAGAGACGACCCCCCTGAGCCCTCACAGCGACGCCTGCAGAGAGAATCCAGAGGCTCCCCCTGACCGCGACTGCCTGTAACAAGGGACCTAACTCCTGGAACCAACACTGCACCTGCAGCCCCCAGGACCTGAAGGAACCGAATTCCAGTGCAGGAGCGACCCCCAGGTGACCCTCTGCCTAGCCCAGGTGGTGGCTACCCTGAGGAGCCCTCCCTGTGCCTGCCTGCATCGTTCAACTGACCCCTGGGTCCCTCCATTGTTTTCAATCTAAAACCCAATGCCTGTTTGCACACTGCACCCGGCCGCCCCTGTGCCGCTGAGGGTGTACTTTCTGTGCCTGCTTGTGTCCCCACCAGTGCTCTACCAAACCCCCCTGGTCTGCCCCCCGAGGACGCAAGTACTTACCTGCTGGCAGACTGGAACCGGAGCACCCCTGTTCCCCATAGGCTCCTATGTGTTTTGGGCACCTCTTTGACCTCTGCACCTGACCAGCCCAGAGCTGGAGGTGTTGTAACTTTGGGGTTGCCTTGAACCCCCAACTGTGGGCTGCCTATGCCCCAAACTTGAGACTTGTAAGTGTTTTACTTACCTTCAAAACTAACCTTTATTTACCTCCCCCAGGAACTGTTGATTTTTGCAGTGTCCACTTTGAAAATAGCTTATTGCCATTTTTACAAAGACTGTATGTGATATTGCTTTCATTCAAAGTTCTTAAAGTATCTAAGTGAAGTACCTTACATTTAAAGTATTACTTGTAAATCTTGAACCTGTGGTTCTTAAAATAAACTAAGGAAATATATTTTTCTATATAAAAACCTATTGGCCTGGAGTAAGTCTTTGAGTGTGTGTTCCTCATTTATTGCCTGTGTGTGTACCACAAATGCTTAACACTACCCTCTGATAAGCCTACTGCTCGACCACACTACCATAAAATAGAGCACTAGAATTATCTCTTTTTACCACTATTTTACCTCTAAGGGGAACCCTTGGACTCTGTGTACACTATTTCTTACTTTGAAATAGTATATACAGAGCCAACTTCCTACAGTATCGAACAACCATTTGGTTTCAATGTAATCTCTGAAATTTCTTTGAGATAAACATCAACCTGGTACAATCATTTTCTTTACCTTCACTTGACATTGAGGTGGAAGAACTGTTTGATGATGATTTAGATGCCAATCAGCTTTGTTTAGTGTCAATTTGCCTCAACTGATGTCACCGCTTGGTCTTCTGGGTGTGCCTTGAGCACTGCTCCTGAAACATCTGGCAGCCATTTTGTCTTCATGCTGTAATATGCTTATTCTTCCTTTACTTTACACACCATGACAAAATGAAATGATTCTCTTTTCCTCAGCCTTTACGTATCTGGCCAATGGCAGGATGTTGGAAATGGGGTCTTTGGTTCACACACAATCCAAAGTATCCTGTGCCCACCCTCTGGTAGTTTGGCACTGAGCAGTCAGGCTTAACTTTGAAGGTATTGTGTAAAGTATTTGTGCTATAAATCATGCAGTAACACAGTAGAACACCAAAAAAATACACCACACAGTGTATAGAAAAATCTGTGATATTTATCTGATAAGATGCAGGTCAAAACATTAAAATGCAATAGGTATATGTTGTGATATCACTGTAAAAGTGATATAAAGTGTCTTTAGTCTTTAAAAAGCAATAAATGTCTTTTTCAAGCACAAAGTACCTGGTTTGAGTGCAAAATCTCCACAAAGAACTGCGGAGGAGGAGATGTGTGGAAACAAATGGGGTGTGGGTTGATTTCTCGGGTCACACACGGCGATGCGTCGTTTAGTTTTCACGCAGGGATGGCTGTGTGTCGATTTCCAGTTCTTGGTTGTGGATCCTCTTCGGGTTGCGGGGTTTTCAAATGCCCCGGGGAATTTGCATGGATTTCCAGCGCTGATAGGACGAAGTCACAGGGGCTGCGTTGATCTGGTAGGTGTTGCGTCGAAATTTCTACCGCACGGCAGGTGCTGCGTCGATTCCTCTGCGTCGTTCTGGCTCGGCTGTGCGTCAATCCAGTGGCCCATGCATTGAATCTTCAGTCGTTACACTGGCGTTGAGTCGATCTTCTTGTTGCAAAGTCAGGCTGCGTAGTTCAGGTTCGGCGTGCAGTGAATTTTTTACCTCGTTGCAGGCTGAGTGTCATTTTTTGATTTTCGCTGCACAAGGAGTCCTTCTTGTAGAGATTAAGGTCCTCATTATGACATTGGCAGTAAGTCCTGCTTAACCCCATGCTGATTGCCACCAACATACCGCAGCCGCAGCAGTTTACCACTACCCATGTTATGACAAACACATAGCAATCCGTCACAGTAAAGACACACACACAAGTCCGCCAGCCTAAAGGTCAGTGATAAACTGCGGTATCCAAACCCACACAGTTACGCCAAAAGAATTACGCCCATCACATTATGACCCACGAATCACCACGGCGGACATTCAACTACGGTAAACCATTGATGCTACATACGGCTGCGCTCAAAATACACACACTCAAACAAAAACACTACATTGGACAATTCAAACTACACACAGCTGACACACATACACAGACCACACACCCAAATGACTATAAAATACACACCTACATTACCCACAACCCTTTACGACTCAAAATAATTGACAACTGAGAGAGATATACACCAAGAGCACCCACAGAACCAGAGCCACAGAGCACCATCACCCATACACCATCCACGCACCTTATAGCATACACCTCAACACATCACCCCATACACCCTCACACACACCACTCACACTACACCCATGGTACCACAAAGACACCCAGGTTCTCAGAGAAGGAGCTAAGGGTCATGGTGGAGGAAATCATCCGGGTAGAGCCACAGCTATTCGGATCACAGGTGCAGCAGACATCCATTGCTAGGAAGATGGAGCTATGGGGGAGAATCCTGGATAGGATCACTGCCGTGAGATGCACCCCAGAACAAGAGATGACATCAGGAAGAGGTGGAAGGACCTATGGGGGAAGGTGCTTTCCGTGGTTGCACGACACCAGATAGCTATACAGAGGTCTGGCTGTGGACCCCACCTCCTCCCCCACAACTAACAACATGGGAGGAGCAAGACTCTGGTAAGTCAAATCTCTATTACTATCACCCCCTACCTGCATGCCATCATAAACCCTCACCCCTACCCTCACCCCCATTACTCCACCACCTCACATACACCCCACCTTCTCAACCCACCCATCCCAATACCAAGCCCTGCTTGCACCACCAACGCATGGACATCACTCACAGCCCTGCATGGACACCCATCACTAAAGCATGCACATTAGATACAATCACCTAACCCACAAAATCAAAATCACCACTCTCACAAGGCAAAGCTGACAGGGCAATAACAACCATACAGGGCAGTGAACCCATGCACAAGATGTCACACGTAGAAACAATAACACTGTATTTACATCCCCACAGGTCCCCTACCCAACATCACCGGAGAGGAGGTGCCAGCAACATCCAGTCCCCCCACAGAAGAGGTCCACAGTGTTGACAGCAGCTGTGGTCACCTGGATCTGGATGACCAACTTGGCCCATCAGGGATCTCCCAACAGTCGGTTACCCAGGCACAGTCCCATACCGCCACAGAGCCTACCCCCTCAGGAAACACCCACCCAGCGGGCCCATACATCTGTCCCCAGGACATGTCAATCAGCAGTTTGTTCACCACTACAGGGATCCCAGGCTACACCACAAACACAGGATGATCAGGGACCTGGGGTCAGTGGCAGTGGGCACTCGGTTCAGGGGACAGAGGCACAGGACAACAGGGAAGATGGTGCTGTGTGACAGGGGGAGTACAGGCCCAGGGAACCAACTCTCCAGGAGGCATTCACCAACATCCTGGGAGCATACCACCATTCCCAGCAGATGATGGGCCAGATACTGTACAAGTTGGAGGACCTGAAGGACATCCACACTACCCTGGTCACCATTGCAGGGGTGCTGACAGGCATGACCAACACCATAACTGAGGCAGTGGCACACCACCGGGCCCCTGACACTAACCACACCGATGAACAGCCCTCTACCTACGCTGCCGCTAGTGTACAGGAGGCCCCGCCACAGGAACAACAGGCCACCAGCACCCCTTCCCCTGCAGAAGGAGAACTACCCCGCAAACGGTCCCTGTGATCCAGTCAGAAACCAGAGGACATTGCCAAGACCCCCGTCAGGAAATAGGACTCTCCTGACTGTCACCCTTTTGTCCCACTCTGTCACCCTGTCCACCTTGAAATGCGATACAAATAGACTGGACTCTATCCTGGACTTTCCTCCACCATCACCCCACCCCATTGCACATACACCTCTACTTATTAGCACTTAAATAAACACCCTTTGAAAAAATGTATGGAGTATGTCAGATGATTTAACTACGTATTTGTTTAACAAGGTTTAAACACTGCAACACAACTGTACTATAATGTATACATAGGAATGACCTGTAGTTGGCTGCAGTCAACACATCAGGTGCCAGAGTGGGGCACAGATATCTGAAATAGAGATGCCAAAGGGTACAGTAAGTGGTCATAGAATTCAGTGAATCTTCCTGCCATGTACAATGTCAAACACAAAACTGTCAATGCAAAGTGAATTTACAGTGTATTACCTGTGTGTCACTGGAAGTACTGTTGTACAATAGCTGTTTTGTTGTCCTCATCCTCTGCCTCCTCATCTTCATTGTCCACAGGGTCCACTACTGCCACACGCCCATCTCAAGCCTCATCCTCCTGCAGAAAAGCCATCTGGTGTCTCAAGGCAAGGTTATGCAACATGCAGCATGCTACGATTATCTGACACACCTTCTTGGGTGAGTAGTACAGGGATTCACCTGTTAGATGGAGGCAATGAAACCTGGCCTTCAGAAGGCCAAATATTCTCTCTATTATTCTCCTTGTTCGCCCATGTGCCTCATTGTAACGTTCCTCTGCTCTTGTCCTGGGATTCCTCACAGGGATCAGTAGCCATGAGAGATTGGGGCAACCAGAGTCACCTGCAAATATCAAAGGACAAGTGTTAGACACGCACTAACACTTAGGGCCCACACCATACCCATCCACCAACATCCACTGGGTGGAAAGCAGGGCTCCCCTATTAGACACACCCTGTGCATCTAGAGTTGAGCCATCACATATGGGATGCTGCTATTCCTCAGGATATAGGCATCTTGCACAGAGCCAGTATACTTTGCTTTGACATAGGAGATGTACTGGTCCACCAGGCACACTATCTGCACATTCATCGAGTGAAAGCTCTTTCGATTTCTGAACACCTGTTAGTTTCTCCAAGGGGGAGAAATGCAATATTTGTACCATCAATAGCCCCAATAATGTTGGGGATATGTCCCATTGCACAGAAGTCAGTTTTCACTGTGGCCAAATCCTCCACCTGGGGGGAAACAATGTAGCTGCCTATGTGTTTAATCAGGGCAGACAACACTCTGGCCTGCACTACTGAAAACATTGGCTTAGACATTCCAGCTGCCTAGCTCACTGTCACTTGGAAGGAACCACTTGCCAAGAAATGGAGCACAGATAGGACTTACACAAGAGGGGGGATCCCAGTGAGTTGACGGATAGCAGATATAAGGTAAAGCTCCAATTGGGCACACAACTCTGTGATTGTGGCCCTGTCCAGTCTATAGGTGAGCATGATGTGCCTGTCCTCCATTCTTGCCAAGCCCACCAGGGGTCTGTAGATGGGGGTGTCTCCATCTCCTACTCATACGCAGCGGTTGTAATCAAGGTGGCAAAATGGGGAGCAGCTGGTCAGTATACCACATTTCTAAACATTGCATGTTGTGACTTTAACAGTATGTTGTTGTATAGGCCCAAATGATGCCTATGTGTGCTGTGATGCAGTTAGGTGCCATGGCCTGCCCCCCCCTGAAATGGTGTTCGCCTGTCCTGTGTGGATGGACATGTGGAAATGATGTAATGCCGCTGCCGTTGTTTGCCGTTGTGGGAGGCGGTTGAGTACCGCCGTGCAACTCCTCATTGGTTGTCATTGGGCCCTATGGGTTACAGTGGCCAATGGTGATATATGCCCGCGGTGAAGGTACGCACCGCTGCAGATGTGACCGCCATTTTCTGTCTGTTCACTCACTTGCTACCCGACCTTCAACAAGAGAGGACCTATACTGCAAGTGCTGTTGTGACCTGTGTCTGGAACCGACCATGGATTGTTTCTCTGGGGAAAGGGCCCCTGCCTTCACCACTGTGGAGTTGGAGAGACTGGTGGATGGGGACTTACCCCAGTAACGAATGCTGTATGGGCCTCCAGACCAACAGGTGAGTACACTGTGAGCACAATGCAGGGGGCATAGATGCATGGACTGCTGTGTGTGAGGGCCTTGTGTAGGGGATGGGTTGGTGGAAGGGTTCTAGGCAGCGTGCTGCATGTATGGTGGGCAATGTCTGTGCGTAAGGGGATGTGAGGGGATGTGAGGGCTTTTTCTATGTTTTTTTTTCTACAGGTCAGCACCCATCAGAAAAAGGGTATATGGCATGCATTCGCAAAGGATGTGCAGACCCTGGAGGTCTACAGCAGGCGGAGCACCCACTGTTGGAAATGGTGGGAGGACCTGAGTCGCTGGGCAGGGAAGACGGCAGAGGCCCAGCTGGGGATGGCCTCCCAATGAGGAAGGGGTGCCCGTCAAACTTTGACCCCTCTAGCGGTGGCCTATCCAGAGCTAGATGGGGGCTTGAGGGCATCACAGCAGCCACAAGGGGATGAGTACAGTTTCCCAATATACTACTTGCGCATGGTGGGGTGGTCTCCGGGTGGGGGGTGTGGGCCTGTGGGTGCCCCTTGGCCAGGCCGGACATTGCAGGGCAGGTCCCATGTTGGACAGGGCAGGATGTGAACCACCTCCAACCAAGCTAGTAGACATCCACTACTGGGCAGGGGTCTGTGAGTGTCAGGTATGCTGCTATTGGCGTTAGGTATTGCTGTCCATGGGCTGGTAAATAGCATTGTGACTAATAGTGCATTGTCTAGTGCGTAGGGCTGCTCCCTGTGTGTGTGTGTCGTGACCGCCAACAGTGGTGCTGTCGCTGCCATTGACCAAGTGTATCCTTTGTCTCTCCCCTCCCTTTTTGTTTTGTCTGGCAAAAGAGCAAAGGCACCGGCGCAGGAAGGAGCTGCATACCACAGGGCCCATGAGGCCATATCCACTGATGGTGAGGGCACCAGTAGGACAGAGGGTGAGGGGAACAGCATGGCGGAGACTGGAGGGGAGAGTTCTGACAGTGATATCTCCTCCGATGGAAGCTCCCTGGTGGTGGCGGATACCTCTGTGCCCACCCCAACCACAGGTACAGCCGCCACCCCCTGTACCAGCACCGCCCTCCCAGGAGCCCCTCAGTGAGTTTCCGGTGCCTGCTTCACCCATCTCCTTTGCCACAGGCACCTCAGGCCCTGCCCCAATCAGCCCTGTTCCCCTGAGTGAGGAGGCTATTGACCTCCTGCGATCCATCTCTGTTGGGAGTCAGCCATAGTGAATGCCATCCAGGGACAGGAAAGCCGTTTGCAACAAACAAATGCATTCCTGGAGGGCAGTCACTCTGGCATGGCGGCCCAACAGAGATCAATCCAGTCTCTGGCCTCCTCCCTAATGGCAGCCATTGTCCCTGTCTCTAGCCTCCCCCCTCCAACTTTGTCTACCCAATCCTATTCCCCTCAACCCCAACCTATCCCACGCACACATTCAGACCAGAATGCACCCAAGACAACACACAGGAGTGTCTCAGGCAAACACAAGCACAACACATCATCCCACAGGCACTCACACAAACACCATCCAGAGGTAGACATACCAACATCCACTGCCTCCACTGTGTCTCCCTCTTCCTCGTCGTCCACCACCCTCCCAGTAGCATCTCCACTCACACCTGCATGTACTACATCCTCATTGACTACCCCATCACATCACACCTATCACTACACACCCCTCACTGGCAGTCACCACCCCCACATCCATGCACACGTCCCTTGTGTCCTCTCCCAATCTGTCTGTGCCTCCTCCTCCCAAAGTACACAAACGCAAGCACTCAGACACCCAACAGCCATCCACCTCACAACAGCATCCAGCCCATGCACCTGCACCCAAACACAGCAGACAGACACCACCTACAAGCACTCCCGCTTCCTCCACTCCCAAATCTTCACCCTCTTCCCAGCCCAGTGTCCCTAAGAAGCTTTTCCTCTCCACTGTTGACCTCTTCCCTACCCCTCCCCCGTCCTTCACGTTGGGCCAGGGTGGTCAGAACCCAGGCAAGCACCTCAGCCACCCGGTCCATGGCCACAGTAGTGTCGGCAGCTACTGCAGGTGTGAGAGGCTCCAGGGAACCAGCCATCAGCTATGACAGTGTGCCTGCACCAGCTGCCAAGGGAAAGGGCAAGGAGGCACCATCAGCTGTCAATGGGAAGGGCAAGGAGGCACCACCAGCTGCCAAGGGCAACGGCAAGGAGGCTCTACCAGCTGCTAAGAGGACAGGCAAGGAGGCACCACTAGCTGCCAAGGGGAAGGGCAAGGGGCTTGCACCTGCAAGCAGGAAGGACAGGAGGCCTGGTGCTGGGACTGATTCTGAGCCCCCACCACCAACCATGGCAGTTCAGCCATCCGAGACTGCAGGGAAAGGGCTGGAACCTCGCCCCACCACTGCCTGCACCACCACCAGCACCACTGCCAGCAGCAGCAGCCCCAGTGGGCAGCCGTCCGAGAATGCATAGGAAGGGCTGGAGCCTCCTCCCATTACTGGCATCCCAGACACCAGTGCTGCCACTGCCACTACTGAGCAGCCGTCACCGCCGGCGGCCAGGGTGTACTCCTGCCTCCATGGGCTGTAGTGCATCCTGGACCCTGTAAATCCTGTAGATGTGACACCCAGGTGAGAGACTATGACCTTGCACTCCCCAAGTGCTGCGTCACAGGGCACAAGGCCCCCTCCAGAACCAGTGGAGAATCCATCCACTCGCCCCCTCCTTGACAGGATGAAGCACACTGGGCACAAGGCCCCCTCCAGAACTAGTGGAGAAGCCATCCAATCACCCCTCCTTGCCAGGATGAAGCACACTTGGTACAAGGCCCCCTCCAGAACCAGTGGGCAAACCACCCACTTGAGAGACTGTGGCTTTGTACTCCCCAGGACCAAGCAGTGGGCAAACCACCCACTTGAGAGACTGTGGCATTGCACTCCCCTGGACCAAGCAGTGGGCAAACCACCCACTTGAGAGACTTTGGTGGTCATTACAACCCTGGGGGACGGTGTTAAAGCTGCGGAAATACCGCAAAGAGGCCGGCGTACAAAAAAAGGGAATTATGACCCTGGCGGAAACCGCCAACAAAGACAGCCACTTTAACACTCCGACCGCCATGGCGGTACAGACAAGCAGCGCGGCGGTTACCGCCAACAGACAGGTGGGAGACAATGTACCGCCCACACTATTACAACCCGCCAATCCGCCACATTTTCCGGGGCGGATTTACCGTGGATAAAAACACGGCGGAAACAGCTTTTGCTATGGGAAAACGCTCACCTGAACATATCCCACGAGGATCGAGGAATCCATGGAGCTGGAATTACAAATACTCCCTGCCCTTGTCTTTCTGCTCCTCTAAGAACAACAACTACATAGGTGCAGAAGACACCAGTGAGTACTGCACCTACAACACGGGGGAGGGGGGAGGCAAAAGTTAGGGGGACACCCACCAAACACCCCCACCCCCACCCTCGCATATCACAACATACACACCAATTCATTCACAGAAATAACAGTAACAACCCATAATCCCCCCGGAAGAATGAAAACACAATGCGAAATTCGGTCAAACATTATAATGTGCCAATATACATGTCATACAAAAATATACTGATATATATTAGAAAATCACTCATAATTATCTACAATACGAGAAGTAGTGCAGATATGTACACAACAATGTCCGTGCACCAACAGTCCAAAAATGCATGGGCGAGGCCCACAAACGACACCAGACCACAATCGGAGAGAACACTGCCGGGGCATCAGATAGAAATACTACAGGCACCTCAGGGGGAAGGGAAGGGGTGGCACCTCAGCCAGATGAATGCGAAGCCAGATCCACGACGGGGCTCCATGCCCATTGATGTATCCTGGGGAGTACAAAGCCACAGTCTCTCAAGTCTATACAGTGGGTGGTTTGCCCACTGTTCAGTCCTGGGGAGTGCAAAGCCAAAGTCTCTCAAGTCTATACAGTGGGTGGGTTGCCCACTGTGCCATCCTGGGGAGTGCAAAGCCACAGTCTCTGAAGTCTATACAGTGGGTGGTTTGCCCACTGTGCCATCCTGGGGAGTGCAAAGCCACAGTCTCTCAAGTCTATCCAGTGGGTGGCTTGCCCACTAGGCCATCCTGGGGAGTGCAAAGCTACAGTCTCTCAAGTAGATGCAGTTCTCTACTGGTACTGGGTGGGACTGGTGCCCATACTGGATGAGTCTCCATGTGAAAGTTCATGTCCTGTCACTGTCCCAGCTGCACATGGGATAAGGATGCCTGATGTGGCGGTCCATTCATTCCTACACGGTGCTTGCCCTGTTCAGCAGTCTTCACCATGGCGGTCTTTGCCCTGTTCAGCGGTGCTTTGCCATGGCGGTCTTTGCCCTGTTCAGCGGTCTTCACCATGGCGGTCTTTGCCCTGTTCAGCAGTGCTTTGCCATGGCGGTCTTTGCCCTGTTCTGCGGTCTTCACCATGGCGGTCTTTGCCCTGTTCAGCAGTGCTTTGCCATGGCGGTTCTGGACTGTTCAGCGGTGCTTTGCCATGGCAGTCTTTGCTCTGTTCAGCGGTCTTCACCATGGCGGTCTTTGCCCTGTTCAGCGGTGCTTTGCCATGGCGGTCTTTGCCCTGTTCAGCGGTGCTTTGCCATGGCGGTTCTGGTACGGACATTGGTGTGTGGCATGACGTTCCCTACACTGGGCACTGGTGTGTGGCATGACGATCTCTACACTGGGCGTTGGTGTGTGGCATGACGTTCCATCATTGCCCAGCGGGGCTGTGGCAGCCGGGGCCCTCCAGGGCTATGACTCTGGCGGTGGACTCAGGACCAGTGACAATACTTGTGCCCTCCTGGGCTGTGACATTGGCGGTGGTCTCTGGACCAGTGATGATACTTGGGCCCTCCTGGGCAATGACTCCGGCGGTGGCGGTGGTCTCCTGACCAGTGACGTTACTTGGGCCCTACTGGGCTGTGACTCTGGCGGTGGTTTCTGGACCAGTGACAATACTTGGGCCCTCCTGGGCAATGACTCCGGCGGTGGTCTCTGGACCAGTGACGATACTTGGGCCCTCCTGGGCAATGACTCCAGCGGTGGCGGTGGACTCAGGACCAGTGACGATACTTGTGCCCTCCTGGGCTGTGACTCTGACGGTGGTCTCTGGACCAGTGATGATACTTGTGCCCTCCTGGGCAATGACTCCGGTGGTGGTCTCAGGACCAGTGATGATACTTGTGCCCTCCTGGGCTATGACTCTGGCGGTGGACTCAGGACCAGTGACGATACTTGGGCCCTCCTGGGCTGTGACTCTGGCGGTGGACTCTGGACCAGTGACGACGGTGCTGGCGGTTGTGTCTGGACTGCCGAAAAATATGGCGCACTTCTCCGCCGTGACACTCACAACAGGCTGGCAAGACTTCCTCTGGACCTTCCCCACCTTTGGTGGAGTCACAGCTGACTCTCCAATCCCCTTCGAACCCAGGTCAGTTGTTGTACCACCAGGAGTCTTAACACGGTCCCGTCGTCCACTTTCCAATTTTAGAGCCTTTACAGGGGGTGGGCTGCCAGTGCCTTGGCTCCGGGTCCTACTGCCTGCCCTAGTGGCCGGTGCACTCCACAATCCCTGAACACGCACCACTGATATTGGAGGCTTTTTGGCTGAGGCGCTACGACGGGACTGATGAATTGGAGTGGGGGGTGGGGGCAAAAAGGTCAATTTTACACAGGGACAGTTTCTGACGAACACTGGGATGGGTAGCTGGAGCGGGTCTGGGAGTGGAGGAAGAGGAGGTGGTTGTAGGAGGTGTTACTTTAGCTGTTTTGGGTGCAGGTGAAGGTACAGGAGGCTGTCGTGAGGTGGATGGATGTTGGGTGAGTGATTGCTGGCGTTTGTGTACTTTGGGAGGGGGCGTCACAGACACACTGGGAGAGGACACAAGGGACGTGTAAATGGCAGTGGAGGTGGTGAGTGCAGGTGAGTGGCTCGTGGTGCTGGGTGTCCTGGTGCGATTCCTGGTGCCTGTAGATGTGGTGCATGCAGGTGTGTGTGTAGACGAGACTGGGAGGGAGGAGGGAGAAGAGGAGGAGGGGGACACAGTGGAGACAGTGGATGTTGCTGTGTCTGTATGGGTGTGATGCTTGTGTGAGTGCCTGTGGGATGTGTGGTGCCTATGTTTGCTTGAGCTACTTTTGGGTGTTGACTTGTGTGCATGCTGGTCTTTAGGTGTGCTTGGGATGGGCTGAGGTACAGGGAATTGGGTCTGGGTGGAGGAGGTTGGAGGGAGAGGCTCGACACAGGGACAATGGCTGCCATCAGTGCTGAGGACAGAGATTGCAGGGTTCGCTGAAGGACAGCCTGACCAGAATGAATGCCCTTCAGGAATGCATTACTGTGTTGTAACTCTCGTTCTACACCCTGGATGGCATTCAAAATGGTAGACTGCCCAACAATGAGTGACCTGAGGAGGTCAATGGCCTCCTCACTGAGGGCAGCAGGGGTGACTGGGGCAGGGGCTGAGGTGCCTGGGGCGAAGGTGATGCCCACCCTCCTGGGTGAGCGGGCACGGGGCGAACGCTGAGGGGCTGCTGTGAGGGCAGTGCTGGTAGGGGAGGTGATGGCTGTACCTGTAGAAGTGGGGCACACAGATGGTGCCGCCACCACAGGGGAGCTCCCATCGGCAGACGAGTCTGTGTCGCTGGTTGGTGATCTGGTGGCCGACGTGAAGCTCCCCTCGCCCTCCGTCCCACTGGTGCATTCAGAGTCCATGGTGTGGCCCTCCATGGCCATGTGGGATGCAGCTCCCTCGTGCTCCGGTGCCACTGTACCTCCGCCTGTTGATGCTGATGTACAAAAGGACAGGGAGAGCAGGAAAAGGGGGGGAGACAGAAGAACGAGAGTTTTAGTGCATTGTATTCCGCTACCGTTGGCGAACAAGACAATCGCAGCAGCCCCCTGCATTACGCCGTGCTCCTGCACTCTACACACACAATTTCTGAGTTCTGGCCTACATGGCAATGGTGTACATCTGCGCACATGGATGCCACAGGGGCAAATATACCTTGACTTGGCACTCTGCTGAGTTGGGGGTGAGTGCCACATGGCCTACATTACGGAGGTGCCTTGCCTACCTAACTCGCCCTGGCCTAGGGACACACACAGCCCACCTCCCCCACCCAGACACCTCCACTGCACGCAAAGTCAGCAGAATGAGGTTGTACTCACCCCCTTGTGTCTGCTGTGATGTCCTCAAGCGCCCATCCAACTCCGGGTAGGCCACCACCAGGATCTGGAACATCAGGGGGGTCATAGTGCGACAGGCACCCCTCCCACGTTGGGAGGCCATCCCCAGCTGAGCCTCCGCCATCTTCTTGCTGCAGCGGCGAATGTCCTCCCATCTCTTCCGGCAGTGGGTGCCCCGTCTGTGGTGGGCCCCCAGGGTCTGGACCTCCTTGGCGATGGCACACAAGATGTCCCTCTTCTGGTGGGCGCTGACCTACATGACATGCACAAGGGAAGAGGAACAGTCATTACCAACTGCACCGTCAATGTGAGTGGCTCCCTCCCTACTCTGGCCATGTGGCCCATTCATTCCCATGCATTAATGTTCAATCAACTCTGCCCACTTCCCTCTTCCACCCAGCCCTCTCCACCCAGACCTAGCCCATCCAACGTGCTCCCTGTGTACTAACCTGTTGGTCTGGAGGACCGTAGAGTAGCGTGTACTGGGGGAGGACCCCATCCACAAGTTTCTCCAACTCCTCCAATGTGAAGGCAGGGGCCCTTTCCCCAGACGGAGCAGCCATCGTCGCTTCCAACCGAGGTCACAGCAGCACTAGCAGTGTAGGTCCTCTCTTGTCGAAGGTCAGGTATCTAGTGAGTGAACGGATAGAAAATGGCGGTGACGTCCACGGCGGTGACGTCCGCGGCGGTGCGCATCATCACCGCCGGCGCACCTGTTCATTGGCTCCTGGGACCCATAGGGTCCACTGTTAACCAATGCAGCATTGCGCGGCGGTCTATGACCGCCTACCGCGACGGTGTGCAACGCCAGCGCAGTTACCCCACAATCCCATTGTCCCAGTTTAGAGGTCAGGCAGCCGCCATTTCAGGGGCCCACATGGCTTAATTTACCTCTGCGTCACACATACCTAGGCCTACACTCAACACACATACAGGAAGGGTTTTGTGAGTGGTGTAGTCTTGTGTGTAACTGTGGGTACATACCTGGAGGAATAGTGACTGGTTCTTCGCTGTTGTCCTTCGTAGGCACCGTCAGCTGGGACATAGGAGAAGATGGCGGAATCCTCCGGTGTACCGACCACTGGTGGACCTGTTGACAATGGAAGAAAGACATATCATCGTCACCTACCGGTTTGACCGTGCCACTATCCAGGAACTATGTACCCAGTTGGAGCCAGACCTGATGTCACGATGCGCCATCCGACTGGAATCCCCCCTGATGTGCAGGTGCTGTCAGTGCTCCATTTCCTTGCAAGTGGGTCTTTTCAGACAACAGTGGCCATGTCATTAGGCATGTCACAGCCTATGTTTTCCAACGTGCTGTCCAGAGTGTTGAAACACGTAAGGAGATACATCATTTTCCCTCAGGTGGAGGATTTGCCTACAGTGAAAGGTGACTTCTATACCCTTGGACATATCCCGAACGTCATAGGTGCCATTGATGGGACCCATGTAGCACTGGTCCCCCCCCCACAGTAGTGAACAGGTGTACAGGAACAGGAAGAGTTATCATTCCATGAATGTCCAGATGGTCTGTTTGGCAGACCAGTACATGTCGCAGGTAAATGCTATGTTCCCTGGCTCAGTGCATGACGCCTACATCCTGCGGAATAGTAGCATCCCTGATATGATGGGTCAACTCCAGAGGCACCGTGTATGGCTACTGGGGGACTCTGGTTACCCCAACCTTTCGTGGCTATTGACCCCAGTGAGGAATTCCAGGACCAGGGCAGAGGAACGGTACAATGATGCCCATGGGCGGACTAGGAGGGTGATCGAACGCACCTTCGGCCTCCTGAAAGCCAGGTTCAGGTGCCTCCATATGACAGGTGGATCCCTATTCTACTCACCGAAGAAGGTATGCGACATCATCATCACCTGCTCCATGCTCCATAATTTGGCTTTGCCACGCCAGGTGCCTTTTCTGCCGGAGGATGATCCAGATGACGGTGTTGTAGCAGCTGTGGAGTTTGTGGAGCCTGTGGAAAGTGATGAGGATGAAGCTGAGGAAGAAGAAAACGACAACAGGGAGTCAGTCATACAGCAATATTTCCAGTGACACACAGGTGAGAACATTTTCTGGTTTGACATTACATTAACTGTCACACGTTTACCTCTATGCTGTTTGTCTATTTCAATCACTATTTGTTAACTGAGTTGTACCCATCCATTACGGTTTTACAGGTGTGGTAACCTACGTGTCAACTGCTTGCATCCTTCAAGGGCTTGTGATGTGTGACATAGGTATGTTAGCCTTACAATGGTACAGCCATTATGACACTGTCATTGATAATACAAAGTACAAAATCATAGACTGACTCCAGATTATTTTGTGTTTCAAGGGTGTTTATTTAAGTGCTCAAAAAATGAAGGGGGGTTGTAAATTGGTGATGGGTGATGGTGGAGGAATGTCCATGGCAGAGTCCAGTCTAATAGTCTCACAGGTGCACTGCCCATCTGGGCATAGGAAGTGGAGCTGGGGTAGTTCGAATATGGACAGGGTAACAAAATGGGACAGTGGGAGGACAATCAGGGTGGTCTTATTTCCTGGCGGGGATCTTGCCATCTTGCTCTGTCCTGTTCCTGGATCTCAGGGACCGCTTGCGTAGTGGTTGTCCGTCTGCAGGGGGTGGGGTGCTGGTGTGGTGGTCCTGTGGCGGGGCATCCTGTCCACTAGCGCCGGCGGAGGTGGTGGGCAGTTCATCGTCCTGGCTAGTGTCAGGGGCCCCTTGGAGTGCCACGGTGTCCCTCACGGTCTGCTGTATGTCCTTCAGCACCCCTACGATGGTGCCCAGGGCGGAGCTGATGGTTCTGAGCTCCTCCCTGAACCCCAAATACTGCTCCTCCTGCAGCCACAGGGTCTCCTACAACTTGTCCAGGACCGTCGCCATCGTCTCCTGGGAGTGGTGGTACGCTCCCATGATGGAGGAGAGGGCCTCATGGAGAATTGGTTCCCTTGGCCTGTCCTCCCTCTGTTGCACAGCAGCCCTCCCAGTTCCCCTATGTTCCTGTGCCTCCGTCCCCTGGACCGTGTGCCCACTACCACTGCCCCCAGGTCCCTGTTGTTGTTGGGAGGGTGGGTTACCCTGGGTGCCCTGTAGTGGTGGACACACCGCTGATTGACCTGTCCTGGGTAGGGAGGTTTGGGCCCGCTGGGTGGGTGCTGTGCTGGTGTTACCAGAGGGTGGAAGGTCGGTGTTGGGCTGGGCCTGCGCAAGGGGAACCGACTATCCTGAGGCCCACGATGGTCCGGGCTGGTCATCAAGATCCAGTAGGGCAGAGCTGCTCTCGTCACTGTGGGCCTGTTCTGGGGGTGGAGGTGTGTTGTCTGGGCCCTCTGGTGTGGTGACGGTCCTTCGGGTTCCTGCAGGGGCATAAGAGCATGATTATTGCATGTGTGTGTGTAATGGTGTGCAATGGGTGCCTGTGCATGAACCCCAGTGCAAGCATTCCTGTGTGGGGTCTTGTGTGATGATGGTTGGGGGGGTGTTCTGGGTATGTGCAGTGAGCATGCTTTGGTGAGGGGTGACCATGCTTAGTTGTGTCATGCAGGGCTTGGTGTTGGGATGGGTGGTTTGTGTTATGGGTACATTAGTGATGAGTTGAAGTGATAGGGGAGGGGGTGAAGTTGGGGGTGTGTGATAGCATGCAGGTAGGATGGGGGATCTGATAGTTAAGATTTGACTTACCAGTGTCCCATCCTCCACCGACTCCTCCGAGGCCCTCAGGATGCAGGATGGTCAAGACTTGCTCCTCCCATGTTGTTAGTTGTGGGGGAGGAGGTGGAGGTCCGCCGCCAGTCCGCTGTACCGCGATGTTGTGCCTGGAGACCGTGGAACACACCTTCCCCAGTAGGTCGTTCCACCTCTTCCTGATGTCCTCCCAATTTCTCGGGTGCTGTCCCACTGCGTTGACCCTGTCGACTGTCGCCCGCCGCCCGCCGAAGTCGGAATGAGGGCCATAGTGTACTTCCCAGCCTGGATTAAACGTAGATACACAATCAAATAACATTTTTATTAACTATGGTTTTCTAGAGCAGATCAGGAAACAACAAGTGAAATCTACTCAGAGTGCGAATGAGACTCACAAAGGATAGTATATAATGAATTAAAATCACAGGATCAGTACGGTAACATTAGTTGATGATTGTGATTGACTGAACCAACAGTGTAACGTTACACACATTGTTCATCACTGGTCCACGTGCACTATTGTTGTTGGCTTTTTGATCCTCATTCATTCTACTTATCATCCACACTACCTATTGAAAGGCATAAATTAGTTTGGTGTAAATACTGGTCCCAATTAAGAAGGAAGTGCTCCTCAAGATACTGGATGTGGGCGGCAACAGGTAAAACCCTGCCCTTTGTAGCATATTATGAGGAGAATAGAAAAGGGCCAGATAACCATGATCAGGATAGCCAAGAAGGTGTCTGATGTAGAAGGGGTGCATGGGCTAGCACATAACAGTGTAGTACTCACTGTCAGTGCATACATTCTGGTCAATTCTTAGCCATCTGAATCACTGTAACCTCACCCTTTGACATTCACGTTCCCTGTTCCCAGCTATGTTATTATAGAGATTCCATAAAGTCTAATGTTAACACCATTTTTATCAAAAGGCCAAGTCTTAGGCCTTCTGAGGTGGGTTTCCAGTTTTAAAGAACACAATTGTGAAAACATCCCAAGTGTCGCCGTCATTAATAGTTTCAGGAAAAAGGACTGTACTGAGTATTATTTGTGGTAATGCCAGTGGGGCAGGAGGGAGGATCTCAGATTACAACTAAATCAATCCATGACACAAAATGTAATTATGAATAAGAGGACAGGTTTCCCTTTCTTGAGAAAAGTGATCAATATGTTTAAGTTCGTACTAATCAGTCTAACCGGCCTACATTGTCTACACATTCCAAGCGAAAAGCTCTGCTGAACATGATCAGAAACGTAAGTGCTCTTAATGTGCAGATTCAGATGTCTGAGATTTGGGGTGTGTGCTTTAAAGAGAAGACACAATTATTCCAGAAATCCCTGATTCAGGTTCAACTAATACACAGCAATGGCCCTGACAAGCGGATAGTTTCTTCCTGTGCATCAGGACCACATACTGTATTTCCTTCAACAGGATTCCCATGCCGCACATGCATCAGATAGACTGACCTCGAGATTCAAGAATGGTGAAACATTTGCTGTCTTTGATTGATCGACAGGGTATAACTATGGCCAATAAGCAGTTCCCCCTAACCCCCCAAATTAGGTGGAGAAGGCTTTGCTTGGCAGGGTGGGAAAACTGCTAATTTGAGAGTGTTCACATAGTTATACGTCATTGGTACCGAATATATATCTGGCAGGAAATCAGTACCAGGTAACCCATCTGCTTACGCTAAAACTACAATCCATAGAAAGACAAATCAAAACATCACCCTCAGATGTGGTAACTCTAAATTGTTTGCATAAAGCGGAAAGTGCTCCACAAAATGTTGTTAGGAGCATGATTAAGCAAACATGTTCTCTTCAAGCATTCAACATGCTGGAAAAAAAACTGAACGTTAACAAAGATATTCAACCATGAAATGTTTTGACAAAAAATGTGCCAGCAGTCTTTCTTTCAATCCTGTTTTATGTAATTGGCTTGTTTTCAGCTGAATAAGGTTTACTTCTCTCCTCAACCGATTTCAGTTGTAACTGCTTCACGTCTTCATCTAACAGATACAACTGATAGATAAAGACAATATCACACGCTCACTTATTTCCTCTCCAACAACTTTTTAAGAACTGCAGGCTCGAATTACATTTCAGAGTTACTATCCCTGTTTGTAGTGCAGTGCACCCTTAATTAGGCATGACTGAAATAGATTGGGACAGGTCACAAACAAATATGTGCTGAACTTATGGCAGGCCCAAAATCTACAGTGCATCCATTAAAGACAAGGTTTAAAACCACGGATCCACCTTTCTCTTGGGGTTGGAGGGTCTGTCTTTGAAATAGGGAAAGGCTATGCCCACTAGGCGTGTGTGGTGCTTTAATACATCCATCTACAAGAGGATGTCTAGGGGATCCATGGGATCCTTGTGCCCCATCCCAAGTCGCTATGCTGGGGGCTACATTCAGGCCCTCATTACGACTTTGGCTGTCTTTTCACAAGACCGCCAAAGTTGCGGGTGCCAGAAGACCGCCAGTGTTGGCGGTCTAAAGACCGCCATATTACAAGTAAAGTTGGATTTCTGCCCGTTTAGGGGTGGAAATCTGAAACCATCGGCCTGGCCAACAGCAGAAGAGAGGTGTCTTCCACCGCAAGCACTGCCACGCCACCAGCACTTCGCCTGCCGTATTATGATACATAATACGGAGCACCATTTTCCTGAATGGCAGCGGGGTGCTGGAAAACACAGAGACTCATCCCCTCCCAGCTGACCACCTTGCAAAGGCAGGTAAGTGGACCGTCATGAAGGAGGGGGGGGTTGTTTGAATGTGTGTGGTGTGTGCATGTATGTGTAGTGGTATTGGTGTGCGGGAGTGCGTGTGTATGCAGAGGGGAGGGGGGGTGTCCGGTGTGAGTGAATAGGTGCGTATATATATTGGGATGCATGCGAGTGGGGTTGCATGTGTGCAAGTCTGCAAGTGAGCGGGGGTGTCTGTGTTCAGGTCCGCAAGTGAGTGAGGATGTCTGTGTGGATGTGTGCGGATGAGAGGGGGTGTGTGTGGATGCGTGTAGATGAGGGGGTGTGTGCACATGAGGGGGGAATGTGTGCATGTATGCGTATGCATAGGGGGAGTGTGTGAATGTATGTGTGTGTGGAGAGGTGGGGTGTGAATGATTGCGGAGGAAGGGTGCATATGTGTGAGTGCGAGTGGGGGTGTTTGTATGTATGCATGCGACTGGGTGGGGGGAGTTTGTATGGATGTATGCGGTTGGGTGGGGGGTGTTTATATGGATGTGTGAGGTTGGGTGCTGGGGTTTGTATGAATAGCTCACCACCAGCCGTGGCAGTCCAAGCAGAACGGCGGGACTGGCAGCATTGTGGCAGTTTGGCTTCTGCCAGGTCCACAGTGCTTATGCCGCCAACGCGAGTTTGGCGATCTCATGACCACCAAACTCGTAATGAGGGCCTCAGTGTGTGTTATCTATTTACAGCATGAAGTCAGTGCTGCTTCCAACAGTTTATCTGCCTATGCACCTGTGTTTGCATTGTAGCGAGGATGCAAAGATAAAATGCTCCCCAACCAGCTCATAATTGCTCTGGTACAGTAAAGCCCATATTTATATTCTGTTTGCGCCGGATTGTGTAATTCCTTTTTACGCATATCCAGCGCAAACTTAACTCCATATTTTATTTTGATGCTAGACCCATTTAGCGCCAAAAATATGGAGTTTGCATCATTTTCAAGGATGCGTGAAACCACCTTGCATCAATGAGATGCAAGTTGGGCATTCCTTGTACAAAAAAATGACTCAAACACCCCAGCGCCATATTTATCCAACAGGGTGAAAATGACGCACGGGTAGGAGGCAGACCCCAAAAATTACGCTGAACCCGATTTGCATCAAATTTTAATGCCTTGGTCAGGGCAGGAATTAAAATGAGGCAAACACACCACTACTTAAGGAAAACACACACAAGCAAAATCATAACTCAACAAGACAACATGGAGGTGCTACTGATGCAGCATGCTAGATGACACAGAGCACAGGACCAACATCAGCAGCCACCACCACCCCAACATGGCCCCCAAAGGCAACGCAGAAGGCAGGAGAGGGTCTTCAGGACCAAGACAACCCTCCAGGGCCTCATGGAACAGGACATCATCCGGAGGTATAGACTCAACTGGCAAGCCATCCAGCAGCTGCTGTAACAAACTGAACCACATATAACAGCCAGCCTGCAGGCACCAAACAATATACCACTGGTGACCAAGCTGCTCCTTCCAAACAACAGGTGCCCTGGTCGCTGGGGTATCACAGCCCTCATTCTTCGCCTTCCTTCCCAAGGTCCTAGATGCCATCATCTCCCTCACACTCCATCACATCAGCTTCCCCAACACCCAACAGAAGCAGAGAAGCAGCAGGAGATCAAACAGGGGTCTATCAAATACAAGGCTTCCCGCATGTGCTTGGTGCAGTTGACTGCACCCATGCCCGGATCGTATCACCTGCAGCAACAGAGTATCTATTCATGGAACAGAAAGCACACCCACTCGATAAATGTGCAGGCCACAGTTGACCACTAGGGATTGTTTACCAACATCTTGGCCAAGTATCCTCGAAGTGTACATGATTCCTTCATCTTCCGCAACAGCACCATCAATCAGCACTTCTAAGACAGACGATATGGCAATGGCCTTCTTGTTGGTAAGTCGATAAACCTAGCAATATACACACGGCACAGCAATCCTGTAGGACACACAATAACTACACCACTACATTGAATGTGGGCAGGAAGACACTGAGGTGTGACCCAGGTAGTTATGCTGTACACCCTGACACAAATGGATACACACCTATGGACAAATGATGGCTGCCAATAACATTAGCTGCCACTCTAGAGCTACAGGGGACCAATGTCAAAGCACACAGTGACAATGACATGGCCTGCAGTAGAAGTACAACTTGGAAAATGAACCATTTATTATTTGTAGGAGGCTGGTCTGGCTTATAGTGGGTACCTTGTGGTACTTACACCTTGTGCCAGGTCCAGTTATCACTTATTAGTAGATTAGTAGTGTTCTAGCAGCTTAGCCTGATAGAGGTAGCTATAGCAGAGCAGCTTACGATGAACTAGGAGACATGCAAAGCTCCTACTATACAACTTATATCATATACCACTATATCGTAAGAAAACACAATACTCTGAGTTACTAAAGATAAAGGTACTTTATTTTAGTGACAATATGCCAAAAGTATCTCAGAGGATATACTCCTTTAGGAGGTAATAAAATACACAAAATATACACACAAACCAAAATCAGGTGAGTAAAACTTAGAAAAGTAGTGCAAACACTGTAGAACACAATGAAATGCAATAGGACACAATAGGCCTAGGGACAACACAAACCATATACTCCAAAAGTGGAATGCGAACCATGAATGGACCCCAAGCCTAGTGTAGTGTGTAGAGGGTCTCTGGGAGTGTAAGAAAACACTAAGGGTGTCCAAGATACCCCACCCCAAGACCCTGAAAATTAGGAGTAAAGTTACCCTACTACCCCAGAAAGACAGTAAAGTCGAGATAGGGGATTCTGCAAAGGCAACAACCGACTGCAAATCTCTGAAGATGGATTTCTGGACCTGAGGACCTGAAAAGGAAGGGGACCAAGTCCAAAAGTCACGCAAGTGTCCAGGAGGGGCAGGAGCCCACTAAACCCCGGATGAAGGTGCAAAAGGGAGGCCTTTGGGTGGAGAAAGACAAAGATTCTGCAACAACGGAAGGAGACAGGAACTTCTCCTTTGGTCAGAAGATGTCCCACGGCGTGCTGGAGGACCCAGAGTTGTTTCCACGCAGAAAGACCCCAAACAAGCCTTGCTAGCCGCAAGAGTCACAGTTGAAGGTTTTGGGTGCTGCCAGGGCCCAGGAAAGACCAGGAGGTCGCCTCCTTGGAGGAGGAGACAGAGGGGGAACTCAGCAATAGAGAGAGTGCATGCAAAAGCAGGCAGCACCTGCAGAAGTACCTGAACGGGCATTCAAGACATCTGAGCATGGTGGTCATGTTAGCACAACAAAAGAGGGTCCCACGAAGTCGGAGTCCAACTCAGCGAGTTGGGCAATGCAGGACGGAGTGCTGGGGACCTGGGCTATGCTGTTCACAAAGGAAGTCTTGCAAAAGTGCACAGAAGCCCTAGCAGCTGCAGACCACGCAGTACACAGGATTACTGTCTGGCGTGGGGAGGCAAGGACTTACATCCACCAAATTTGGACAGAAGGACCTCTGGACTGTCGGGGTCACTGGAATCCAGCTCCTGTGTTCTAGGGACCATGCTCGTCAAGATGAGAGGGGACCCAGAGGACCGGTGATGCAGAAGGTTGGTGCTTGCGTTAGCAGTGGGAAGATTCCGTTGACCCACGGGAGATTTCTTCTTGGCTTCCAGTGCAGGGTGAAGGCAGACAGCCCTCAGAGCATGCACCACCAGGAGACTGTCGAGAAAGCCGGCAGGATTAGGCGCTACAATATTGCTGGTAGTCTTCTGGCGACTTTGTTGCGGTTTTGCCGGCGTCCTGGAGCAGTCAGCGGTCGATCCTTGGCAGAAGTCGAAGACAGAAGTGCAGAGGAACTCTGGTGAGCTCTTGCATTCGTTATCTGAAGAGAAACCCACAGGAGAGACCCTAAATAGCCCTCAGAGGAGGATTGGCTACCTAACCAGGTAACAGCCTATCAGGAGGGGTCTCTGACGTCACCTGCTGCACTGGACACTCAGAGGTCTCCATTGTGCCCTCACACCTCTGCATTCAAGATGGCAGAGGTCTGGGACACACTGGAGGAGCTCTGGGCACCACCCCTGGGGTGGTGATGGACAGGGGTGTGGTCACTCCCCTTTCCTTTGTCCAGTTTTGCACCAGAGCCGGGGCTAGGGGCTCCCTGAGCTGGTGCAGACTGGTTTATGCAAGGAGGGCACCATCTGTGCCCTTCAAAGCATTCCCAGAGGTCAGGAGAGGCTACTCCTCTCAGACCCTTAACACCTATTTCCAAAGGGAGAGGAAATCCTTTGTTCTGCCTTCCTGGGACTGGGCTGCTCAGGCCCCAGGGGGGCAGAAACCTGGCTGAGGGTTGGCAGCAGCTGTAGCTGCAGAGAAAACCCATGAGAGCTAGTTTGGCAGTGCCCGGGGTCCATGCTGGAGCCCCGGGGATGCATGGGATTGTCCCCCCCAATAACAGAATGGTATTGGGGGGGACAATTCCATGATCTTAGACATGTTACATGCCCATGTTCTGAGTTACCATTGTGAAGCTACACATAGGTATTGACCTATATGTAGTTCACGCGTGTAATGGTGTACCCGCACTCACAAAGTCTGGGGAAATTGCCCTGAACAATGTGGGGATACCTTGGCTACTGCCAGGGTGCCCTCACACTTAATAACCTTGCACCTAACCTTCACTAAGTGAGGTTTGAACATATGGGAGACTTATAACTGACTTAAGTGCAGTGTAAAATGGCTGTGAAATAACGTGGACGTTATTTCATTTAGGCTGCAGTGACAGCCCTGTGTAAGAATTGTCTGAGCTCCTTTTGGGTGGCAAAAGAAATGCTGCAGCCCATAGGTAACATATACTAGGGAATTATAAGGGTGTTCCACTTGGCCAGTCAGAATTGGTAAAATTAGTCACTAGCCTGCAGTGACAATTTTAAAAGCAGAGAGAGCAGAAACATTGAGGTTCTGGTTAGCAGAGCCTCAGTGATACAGTTAGGCACAACACAGGGAACACATACAGGGCACACTTGATGGGCACTGGGATCCTGGCTAGCAGGATCCCAGTGACACAGGCAAAAAAAACATACATACAAGTAAAAGATGGGGGTAACATGCCAGGCAAGATGGTATTTTCCTACACTATTACATTAGGCCACATAGTCAATCTGACACCCTTCCAAGCAATATGTAGTGTGGAAAGGATATGCAATGTGTGTTGCTGCAGGTCTAATACCATGAGACACATAGCATGATGATGCAGACTCACATGTAGGTCACACGGAAATACTGAGGCAGTCCCAACATCATACATCACTCCTAGGGTGCCGTTGCCAGGTAGCAAAAAGGAAGTGGACTGTGCTAAGAACACATATTGATGTGCCACTAATGCAAATCGCACACTGCTGCACACACTGAAAGATCCAATTGTTCATCAAAATAACAGATGTACAGGGAGGTTACCTGGAGCATGTTTGGTAGTGTAGGTGCACAGTTGCACATGAGCCACTGGCAGAGGGAACTACAAAGGTTTGCATAGAACCAAGTGACACATGGGACAATTGTGCATTGTCAAGACTGAACACCTCAGTACTGCCAACTTATGAAGATGTGTGGTGCATTGTCACCAAGCCAAATCAAAGGGCCTTGCTGTTGCATGTCATCTGCAATGAGATAAGTCTAACTGGATGGGATGTCCAGGCCATGTAGTGCAACCATGTTACCACCACATCAGAATCTATTGTGTGTGTGGAAGTATCATGTCCCCTCCATTGAAAGCACAATGTTGCTCACTACAAAACACATGGTACATACATACTGACCAGCAGTTCGGAAACAAAATCATAGATACCAGGTTAATGAGCCAAACACAAGTTGTCAAGTCAAATAACCCACTGCAGAGAAAACCTCACAGAAGCCCAAGATCTCACACAATACCACGAACACATAAAAGGTCACAGACGACACAAGATATCAACTGCCATGCTACATGACATTCCTGTCACAAGCACTAACAAAATACTCACTCCTATTTTTTTTTTCAGCTGGTCAGGTTTACAGGATCCAGCCACGGGCCATGACCTCATTCCCCAACCCAATCACAGCAGCAGAGCGTGCCCATAATGAAGCACATAGGCAGCAGCATGTGAACAAGGTGGTTAGTAGCCACATGTAGGCCCACATGTGACTTGGAAGTGCTCCAGTGTCAGGATATTGTCACCGAGTCATACCCTCATTTTCACAAGACAGTGATGCATCAGTTTTCCACACAAAATTGTGCATCCCTGTATTGTAATGTACATGTAGGGCTGTATGGGTAACTGTCCCCCAGCATCTCGCCCCATAAGTTGTACTCCATATACGTGACACTTATGTGGTATGTAACAGGCGTGCATGCAGGTCAAAGCCAGACGTGTGCTGGCATCAATGTGGGTGATTTTGGAATTGTGTTGGCAGATCAGGTGTTGATGGTTGTCTACAACTGGACACATGAATGTAGATGTGATTGACTTATGGATACCTCATTCCTAGGTGGCAGCCCTCCTCACATGCGTTCCACTCACTATATTTATGTCCAAGTGGAAATGGTTTTGTGGTTGTCCTTGACAGTTGTGATGGTGTATTGCACGCCCATCCCCCCTGAGGCACAGGGGTAAGGGAAGAACAAATATGTAGGTAGATATGATGGTCACAATGTAGATGGCAGTCATCTCATTCAGGCATGCATGTGTCCCAAACAACACTGACCCCTTATGATTGTTAACCAGTGCTAAAGTGCATGTGCTCTCTGTGTAAATTGTATGGTTGACTGGTTTATCCATGATTGGCATATTTGATTTACTGGTAAGTCCCTAGTACAGTGCACTAGAGGTGCCCAGGACCTGTATATCAAATGCTACTAGTAGGCCTGCAGCACTGGTTGTGCCACCCACATTTGTAGCTCTGTATTCATGTTTCAGACCTGCCACTACAGTGTCTGTGTGTGCAGTTTTAAAATGCCAATTTGACTTGGCAAGAGTACCCACCTGCCAGGCCTAAACCTTCCTTTTTCTTACATGTAAGACACCCCTAAGGTAGGCCCTAAGTAGCACCATGGGCAGGGTGCAGTGTATGTTTAAGGTAGTACACATACTAATGTGTTTTATATGTCCTAACAGTGAAATACTGCTAAATTTGTTTTTCACTTTTGCAAGGCCTATCCCTCTCATAGGTTAACATGGGAGCTGCTTTAAATATGATTAACACGTAGATTCCCTTTGGCAGTGGATAGACATGTGGAGTTTGGGATCTCTGAGCTCACAATTTAAAAATACATATTTTTGTGAAGTTGATTTTAAGACTGTATTTGAAAATACCACTTTTAGAAAGTGAGCATTTCCTTGCTCAAACCATTCTGTGACTTTGTCTCTTTGTGGATTCCCTGTCTGAGTTAGTTTGACAGTTGGGCTGTTTGTACCTCTCTCTAGACAGTGACACAAAGGGAGCTGAGCTGTAGCGTTCATATCCTGATGAGCCATCTGTGCTAGGAGGGAGGGGGGAGTGGTCACTGACACCTGAAAGGGCTGTGCCTGCCCTCACACAATGCAGTCTTCAACCCCCTGGTGTGTGTCTGGAACCTGGCCTGGGCAAGCAGAATTTCACAAACAAGAGAGACTTTCCTTTAAAATAAGCCTACTTCAAAGGCCAAAATGGGAATAAGAGGGGCACCCAAAACCACAGACTTTAGATCACTTCTAGACATCAAGAGGAACCTCTGCCTGGAGAAGAGCTAAAGAGCTGAGAAGTGCTGCCCTGCCTGTGCCTGTGCTTTGTGGAGCTATCCTGCAGTTGTTGCTTTTGCCTGCTGAAAGGGGACAAAGAGTGGACTTTGTGTGCCTTCCTGCTTGTGACGAAATCTCCAAGGGCTTGTCATGAGCTTGCCTCCTGTAGTTGAAGTCTCAGGGCCATCAAAGACTTCTCCTGCCAGCACCTGGACTCTCTGCTGAGACTCCTGCACTGCCAAGTGGTGCCCTATCCAGGTCCTGGTGCCTTGGAAGGTGAAGCTGGCATACCAAGACTGAAAGCCGTGTGGGTAAAATATCAACGCACCTTCCGAGACGTGGCTGAAAAACAATGCACCGCCGGCTTGGTGGCAGAAATGGGCACTCTATCGACATTGCGGCTGCAAAATCGACGCACGAAGCTGGAAGAACGACGCATAAACATCCACTGACAGAGGCTGATAACATCGCACCCCACATTGCACAGTTTTGCTGACACTGTGCGGCAGGATTTTCGACGCAAACCTTGCTGGGCACGGAAAAATAAAGCAACGCCTGCCCAGACCCGAGTGCTGCCCGGACTGGCACATAGCTCCCCTGTGGGGATGAAAAACAACACACGTCGACCCGACCGGAGAAGGAGAAACGACGCACGGTCTCGCTTGCGGGTGAGAAATCAACGCATTGCTAACCTTTTTTGACACACACTCGCCCGTGGGTGATATATTGATGCTACCCAGGTACTTTTCAATGCTAACAATGTTTTACCTGTTTACAAAAGGATTTAAGACTCTTTTGCTTTTAAAATTAATTACTTGACTTGTGTATGTTGGATTATTGTTGTTTTGGTCATGTTTTGTTTAGATAAATATTTCCTATTTTTCTAAACCTGTATTGTGTCATTTGGTAGTGTTTTCACTAAGTTAATGTGTGTGTTGGTACAAATAGACTCTGAAGTTAAGCCTGCCTGCTTATGCCAAGCTACCAAGAGGTGAGCAGGGGTTAACTGAGGGTGATTCTCCTTTACCCTGACTAGACTGAGGGTCCTTGCTTGGACAAGAGGTAACCTGACTACCAACCAAAGACCCCATTTCTAACAACATGCATCACAAATCTCCAGCAAAGTAGATGTGTCACATTACACAGAGACAAAGTGGTGGTGGTGGTGCTGTTTATTTTAAAGTGCTGTAGTGCAATATTTACATAGTCCAGGTTTGTGATTCCATTAGTGTAAAGCATTCTATTCTGACGCAACACAAGTCTAAGGTTGAGGGACATGTAATGAGACATGCTGAGATGAAGTGTTATTCAGTGCAGAGGAACATGAATTGCCAATTGAGTAGTCAGAGAAAATTGCAGTCCATAGTGGTAAGGTTAACAGTGTGTCAGTGAAGAGTGCATGTCACCAACTGTAGCAACACTGGCATGTTGTCAAGCACAGGAGAAAGGAAAATCGGTTCCCATGTGGCAAGGGCTGGTGCTGCCGGGTACTCCTACGGGTGAATATGATCTGTTCCACATCTTCATCCTCTGATGTGTGTGTCATCACCTTTGCCATTGAAGGTGGTGGTGGTGGGTTTGAGGGGGCAACACACACTTCAGTGGTTGGAGAAGTTGACTCCAAATGACTGCAGCAAAGAGGAGCTGCTGATAATTAAGAATGGCAGCAACATCCCTGTGGTAGGCAGTCATGTCTGCCCTGGGGGAGTCCAGCTTGTTGTCATGCATGCAGCTGCAAGATTTTGAGGGCAGGTGTTGTAGCAACTCCCTCACAGCAGTGGTGAGGGCCCTCACAAGCTGTTGGACTCCTTGCAGTAGGGATTGTGTGACTTGTATGTCTGCTGACTGTTCTGCAGACGTCATCATGCACATGCGCATCCCCTCAAGGCTGGCTGCCATAGATTGCATCCCCACCACCACCTCCTTGGCCAGCTCTCGCTGTACTCCCACTACTGTCATCTCAAACGTGGTCTCTGTGTCATCAGAGTCCTCATCTATGTTTGAGCTGGCAGGTCATACTATTGGGGTGGTGGGTGGGTCCTCTGGGATGGCTACTACATGTGTACTCCTCCTTGAGACTGGAAGTGGTGTCTGGAGGGTTCCCAGGAAATCTTTGAGGGTTTCCTGGCTGATGGATGTCAGCTGGTCATGCAGATCATCAGGGTAGTCCAGGACAGACAGATCCACAGGAGAGCCATCGTCCTCTGTAATGAAATATTGTACAATTAGTGTGTCTGTGTTGTGCCAGTTATAATGTGACATCACTGACTTCCTATTGGTGGTACATTGTTATCTTGGTTCCCATGCATTGTCCCTGACATTAATGTTTGCAATCTCTCAGCCCTAAAACCCTACCTGCATGTCACATGTAGTGTGGGCAGTATGGAGAATCATCTGTGTCACATCTTCTAGGTGTGGGGTCTGTCCAAATTGTGGCTTGTCACCTTCTTGTCCTAATCAACCCTCCATCTGCTTCCATTAGCATGGTGAGGCCTTGCAAAGATTGTTGGTGTGACAATGCCACATGCACCACACATAACAATATGGCTCTGTCCCAGTCTATCATTTTTCACATATACCTATACGGTGCTGAGACCTAGCACCAGGCCATGTATTGCATTTCCATGAAACGATACAGGGGCACAAATGGTAGTTTCTCATGTTGATGTTTCGTATGTGTGCTACATTGCATTGCACTGATGGGCCTGGCTGAGTTCTATTTCCTGTTATGACTGTGTGGGTGTGTTTGACTAGCTGCACACATATGTCCTCCTCCTCATTGCTGTTGCCTTAGCACTTTGACACCTGAAATGTTGAATGGTGGCATTGCAGCTATTGTGCCACAGGCAGAGGGGTAAACCCTGGAATGGGCAGCATGGGTATGAGATTACTGCTGTGTACATCATAATGTATGTGACAGTGCCTGATGGTTATTGAGTCTATGGACATGAGCAGTTGACAGGAGTTGCACTTGGATAGGGATTGATGGGGATTGATCACGTAGTCATACTGAACCCTCATTTTGAGTGTGTTTGTGCCATGGGCACCTAACTGCCATTTCCTAATTGACCAGAGCATACAGCACAGGTAGTATTGGCAAGTGTTGTCAGTGGTAAATGCCGCTTGAGCCAATGGCCTGAGACTGAGCATTTTCCTCTAGTTTACATTCTGACAATACCACCTGTCCTGTGACAGCAGACCAGTTTTACATTCTACCCTACACTCCTTGTCTGCTTCAACATTTCCAGCAGCCTTGACATGGCGGTGTACCCCCATGCAAAGGTTGTTGGTGTTGTGTTGTGCTGTGCCCCTGAATGCCCCTGTACAGGGCATGCACCTGGCATGGGCAGTGCAGGGAGTCCCGTGTTGTGCGCCTTTGATCTTACCACTACCTGCTTTTCAGGGCTGACATGCATTGTGTAGTTAGGTGTGTGACTCCCCCTTCTTGCACTTGACATTTAGGCATTTTTGTCCCCCATGCAACTTGCCCTGCATATGTGTTGTTTCCTTGTAGTCTGCACTGTCCTGCAATACCAGTGATGATTTCCTCTGGGATGATGGCTGCAACCATCTCCTCCATCTTGTCCAGGTCCTCTTCTGGTGCTGGACTCCCACCTCGGGTCTGCAGTGCTGCCATCCTGTTCCTTGCCATTTTCTCCTTTGTCCTGTGCTTCAGTCATTCCAGCATTTCTTGCACTCCATGACAGTTCTCCTGGCCTCTGCCACACTGTTAATCTTGTCCACAATCTGTTGCCAAATTGCATCTCTCCTCCCAATTGGCAATTTAAAGGTGATGAAGAGTTGATGCTGGTGCTCTTTCACCTCTCTGACCAGGATTCAATGCTCCTCTGCGCTGAAGCAACACTTCTTCTTCTTCTTGTCCATCCCCTGGGCTTGTCTGTGCCCTCATGGCTGGTTCCTGGTTGTGTGGGCTCTCCCTGGGGTCTCTCCTGGCTTCTGGGATCCATTTTGGGGCTCCTTAGGACTGTTTGCTGTGTTTGTGTCTCTTTTGGATGTTATTGGGGAGAAAAATGGCATATATCCGTTTTGTGACATTTTTCCATGTCGCAAACCTGATTAGAGTCATTCTTCCTGCATTAACAATATTTTGCCTTATGACAAGGTGCAATGGTTAGCGTCAGGAAAAATTATGCTAACCTTTTCTTAGCGCCATCCAGCATCAAAGTATGAATTGGACACCTGTTTGGCGTTAAGAAATGACGCTAGCCGGCACTAAAATTTTTGATGCAAAACTGCATTAATGGAGTTTTGAGTCAAAAAGTATAAATCTGGCCCTAAGTGCTTTTGCTAGAGCCACATTATGAAAGGGGCTGCACAAACATGTGCAAGTTATATGCATCCAAAGTGGCCCTAAGTGCTTTTGCTAGAGCCACATTATGAAAGGGGCTGCACAAGCATGTGCAAGTTGTATGTATCCAAAGTGGCCAGGGGTGTGAGAGGCAGGTACAAATGCCTGTTGCATCCCCAGGTCAATTTCTATAATATGGATCCTAATGTTAAAAGAGCTTTGTTATTTCTGTTTTCTTTGGTTCTTTATTAGTCAGGTCTTTAAATAATAGGCTCTTTAGATTAACAAGGATTGCTGTAGGCCCACTTGCAAAAGCAGAAAGAGGAAATCTTCAAGAGAGACCTCACAAAATATGAATTCTATTCCTTCTGGAATTCTAAAAACATATATTTTTCCCATTTACAGCAAGGATGTTTCTTCCTCTTTAATTACCTAAAAACATATTACCCTGTTCCTCCACTGCCTCCTTCTTACAATCATAGCGTGTCATTGCACTCTACCTTGAAATACCTTGTTTATGAGTGATCTGAGATCTTCACTTAGGGTTATTTAGGATTTATTATTTGTTTTGCTGAATATTTTTCAGAGCCTCTGATTTTTTTTATTCTAGAGATTGTAATATTGTTATGTGTGGAAGTGGCCAGTTAATCCCATTGAATACCCTAACTGCCCATGAAAGGCAAGTCTCTGGAGAAAACATTACGTTTTGCATGGCCACCTCTATTTTGTGCTGAATTGTATTGCTTTTTTTAGACTGTGTGCACTAGGGTACTTCTGTTCTCAGTGCATGTGTTCTGACCCCTAAAACATTAGAAATTGGCAAATCCCTGTACTTAACTTTTTTTTAAAGGCCATAGTATATCCGCCATAGTATATGATGTGTATATATACCCATGGAAACATGGATTCAAGATCACTATTGCAGCCTGACTGTTGTAGTGGAAAACTTGCAGTGTGACCTGTTAAAATAAACTTTTGGCAGATAGAAATCACCCTGCTAAATAATAGTATGTGCATAGTTTTTAAAAGTGAGACATGTAGTAAGTTAAAATCTACCTTGTTCCTAAAGAGACAATGCCCTAAATATTATTTTCTCAGTGGCAGGCCTAGCTACCCTTTGTGGAAATTACAGCATACTGCTAACCAGTGCTAAAGTGTTTTGCCCTTTCCCTAAAATGTGGTTAGATTGTTTTTCCCCAATTGTTATATTTAATTTACTTATAAGTCCCTAGTAGAGTACACTACATGTGCCCAGGGCCTGTAAAATAAATGCTACTAGTGGTTCTGCAGCATTGATTGTGCCACCAACTTAAGTAGCCCTTTAAGCCTGTCATTGCAGAGCCTATGTGTATAGTTTTAAACTTCCCAGTCGCCCTGGCAAAGTAAACCATTTGCCAAGCCCAAACCTTCTTTTTGGATGCAGATGGCACCCCTTAGGTAGGCCCTAGACAGCCCTAAGGACATGGTGCAGTGTATTTAAAAGGTTGGACATGTACTTTTAATTTTTACATTCCAGGTACTGCAAAATTCTTAAACTTGTTTTTCAATACTACCAGCCTATCTCCGCCATAGGTTAACATTGGGATTGCCTTATTAAAACATATACGTTAAATTCAAAAGAAAGCAGAGATAGACTGTTTGAGTTTGGTGTCTCAGTAATCACAATTTAAAATCACAACTTATGGTGAAGTCTGATTTTTAATTGCAGTTCTGAAAATGACACTTTTAGAAAGTTTGTCTTTCCTTACTTTAACAATTTGGTGCTTGCCTACTGCCTCAGATCACATGTCTGAGGAAGGGTGACAGCTGGGCTTTGTGACAGTCACACACAAATGGAGTTTAGGTATGGCCTGATGGGTATTGATGGGCTATCCTGGGCAGGATGGGAGGAAAAGATGGGAAAGCCTCATTTACACCTGAATAGGCTGTGCCCTGTCTACACACAAAGGGCTGCATAACCCCCTGTAGTGAGTCTGGGGCCAGGGCAGGAAAGGGAGTGACTCTGTAACTGGGTATTAGTACTGGAACTCTGATCTAATCGCTTCAGGACACATCTGGGCCTGTGGATACTCTACCAGGAAGAAAGACTACTATGTTGCTGAAGGCATACCACTCTGCTGGACTGTTATTGCCTGGACACTGCTGACTGTTGTTTGCTGGACTTCTGCTCTGCTGTGCTAAACTGTGCCTGCTGCCCTCTTGCCTGGGAGAGAGAAGGGCTGGACCTGAATATATCCAACCCAGAACACAGAGCGGTTCCAAGGGCTGGTTGGCTGGCTTACTGAACTGACGTCTCAGGGACATAGTAGACTTCCAACCACCCTGCTCCTGCACTAGGACTCTGGACATCTGTAAGTCTGCTCTGTCAAGTGGTGTCACCCCAGTCCTGGACTCTTGGAGGTGGACCTAAGGTGCTTCCTACAGCTGAATTAATGCACCCTGTGCTCTCGGAGCAGAACTGACATATTTCTGCAGTTGCATGGAGACAAATGATGCAACACCGGCGCAACCAGCATCGCATTGCAGCAGTACCTTGCATCTTCAAACTGATGCATCACCTTTGGAACCGACACTGCAGCGCTTTTCTCAGTGCAAGATCCTCACATCTCCATCAACTTTGATGATAATACCAAAACTGCATTACAGCCTTTGATCTCATCAAAACCGAAACATCACTTTGACTGCCCAATGCATCCTCAACATCATTGCGTTAGGAACTTGTAGAGCAGCCTCACCACATCTTGGCATCAATGCATCACTGCTGTTGCGTAAAGAACATCAATGCATACACTCTACTTCAGGGTTTGGAACCAATGCAATGCTCCAGAACCTGGATTTAATGTACTTTGGTTCAGCAGGTCCAGCTAGGTCCCCGTAGCCTGCTTGTACTCCATTGCAATCGGACTGGATGTTTGACTTTGTCTCAGTCCGGCGTGAACAGATATCCATTGCCAGGGATTCATAATTCAAGTTCTACTTATTGAATTTCTGTCATTTTGGTTTTGTTTTAATTATTAAATTGTTTTCAATTTTTCGAACCTGGTGTGGGATCCTTTTTGTGTGGTGTTTTCACTGTTTTATTGTTTGATGTGTGCACAAATATATACCACATTCCCTTCAACTTAAGCCTTACAGGCATTTTGTCAAGCTACCAGAGAGTGAGCACGGTTAATTTGGGGTTTGCTTGTGCCTTACCCGGACACGTGGTGGGTTTGGTCACAGGGCCTGGTCACAACAGCCCCGCATATACCCAACTCCATGTCATGAATGGCCTTTGGCCATGCTCAGTGGGGTTTACTGCGTGAGTGGGGTTTTTTCATATTTTTTTGATCTGTGAATCCTTTGTGGGTTTACATGTGGGGGCGCCGTGCTGAGCACTGCAATGGATCTGCAGATCCGACGGAAAAAAAGGGCATTTTTTGCCCATTAGGGTTCCCTCAGGGACCCCCTCAACTCTCCTATGAGGTCTGACCCCTTATGTCAGTTTATTATTCTTTTTAACTCCCCGTGGCCCCATGCGAGAAAGAAAATGGTGATTGCAATTTACATCTCAGGTTGCAGCCAGCCAATCAGGCATTTGCTTTTCCCACGGATCTGCAGATCATTCATGAGTGGATACTCAAAGCGTCAGCATCCCTACATATCTATATTTCTTTTTCCTTTAATAACTCCAAAACTACTGAAGATATTTACATCAGATTTACAAAAGAGATGTTTCTGGACTAAGATCTAGATCACTGCCAAATTTAGTGTAATTTTGTTCAGTTGTTGGGCTGTAGTCTTTTTCAAAATCCAAAAGGAAAACTGCATTGGGATAACTCATTTTGGGACACTCAGTTTTTCCCAGCCTCTGCTTGACCGATCACCCTAAAACTTTCCAGACAGCAGCTGACATTACCAGGACACTAGTTCTGAAACTTCATGAAGATTTGTCTAACAGCGCTGAACTTATTAGCGAAAGTTATGCATCAAAAACCAATGTTGATTGCAGAGAATACCTATGCATCAACTGTGAAATGCTTTCCTCATGCAAAGTAATACAAGGCAGCACAATGTGCTGTGTTATTTTGTTTTTTACCAAGCAACACAACATGGAGAAGAGTTTTTCTTCAGAAACATGACAAAGTCCCTTTGAAGACTGGGACTTAGAAACTGTTTTGCACTTCCCTACTTCCAGGCCTTAGCATGGCAAATCACCTTTTTGTATCCCACCCATGCTCTTTTGCAGTTGACCTCAAATCAAATTGCATACAGGTCCTTGTCTACTATGCAACACCACAAAATAAAATAATAGACGGAGTGTTGAAACACTCACCCCAAGTGAGGTTCAAACTGGGGTGACATGGTGAGCAAAGTAATGATGAATTAAACCCAGATCTGTGATTGGGGATGAGTGTTTGAAAAGGTTGAACACTCAAGTCCATAATTTTATTTTTTAATGTTGCTATGTGCACACCAAGTAGGTGGGATACGCTCGGACATGGGTCTCTTGTTCGCTGTACCACTGGATTCAAGCTAGCCTGGCTGATGAGGGATGATACCCCAAAACTGGTCCTGGGATGCTTGTTTCCGGTCCAGGGAGGACCTAGCTTGGCAGTTCAGGCTGGACTGTTCCCATGGGGAGCAGAGGTAAGACTGACTTGAATATGGTTGTGTCAAAACTGGGGTGATGTGACGAGCAAAATAACAATATATTAAGTCCAGATCTGTGACTGAGGGTGAGTGTTTGAAAAGTTTCAACAATCTGTCCATCATTTTATTTTGTAATGTTGCCTACTGTGACCATTGACCACAATTAACTCTTTGGGATTCTCGGTGCTATTTCCTCTTAAATAATTCTTTTTTAAATCATATCTCCGGTTCCTATTTGGATTTTGGTAATATTTGTGTCAATTTGTTCATTAAACTTTACTCTATTTTTGTAAATTGAAGAGGGTTTTTTATTGTGTTGGTTTTCAACTTTTTACATCTTTTCCTTAAGCAAAGCTTGTCTAGCTATCAGGGGTTGAGCTCAGGTTTAACTTACTGAAACGTTTCTCTTAACCTAACAATTTAGTGATGTTATACTGTGTGGTGAACTACCGTCTGCCCCAACTAATAATTCCTTTTCTAACAGTCTTCAACAGTAGAATACCCCAATCTATGTTGTAGTCAAAATCTCCTCCAGAACCAAGTGATGATGTACTACTATTTGCTATGATTGCACAGAATAGCAAGGCACCTCTGTGTTGTTGAGGGCGGTAAGGATCATACGGCACCGTTAAAGTATAAGGAAATACATACACACCTTAGTGAAAATATGCAATCAGGCTCTGCTGAGCAAGAAACTTATGATGCCCTTCAAGCCAGCCAAGGGAAAGCCACCAGCCCGCTGGCAGGTGATGCGGGGAATTCAAGTCATATGGCCCAAACACTTGAGGCAGGAGTTGAATGATTGGGACAAAGAAGAAAGGACCTGACTGGACTAAAGACGGAGGCGATAAATTCTATTCTTTGACTGAGGATTCAGATGCCACCAACAGTGACCAAAGCTTGAGTGAAACTGGAGCTAGTATATCCTCCGAATCAGGGAGTTTTTTCATCACTAGCGGAGTCCACAGTGCGACAGCGATGGCGAGAAAGTAAGGGGTTAAAGGTGCGGGCTCCCATTAGAGACGGTGTGGAGCTCTCCACCCAAGGTAGAAAGACACTTAAATGGGACTACTCAGGAACTAATCTGATGAGTACAGCAGAGGCGCATATCCCTGAGGCTCAGGCCAAGGCTGAGAAGAGGGCTGATGCACCGGTATGTAGCTTGGTTATTAGTATTGGCACCAGGAATACAGACTCAGAAATGCTACAGTCTATATACGACTCGATTAAGGAGCTGCAAACGGAGACAAGGGCGGACAGCTGTCGGGCGAGGATGGCCACAAAACTTTTACAAGGAACTGTTTGCAAGGTGGCAAAGTCATGTACAGATATTGAAGAGAAATTAAGCACAATGGAGGAGAGAACAATGGCAGTGGAGGCAGACGTTGTGGCTCTGAGAGAACAAACTACAGCACATGATGGACAATTGACTGATATTATGTGGAAACTGGAAGATCAGGAGAATAGGCAGAGGAGAAATAACCTACGGTTTTTAGGCATTGGAGAAGGGGCGGAGGGCAATGACAACAGGGCATACATGATTAAAATACTACAAGATGCATTCCCAGAGCTCACAAACTGGGACTGGGAGTCTGAGGTCCAAAGGGTGCATAGATTTCCAGCAGTACGACGAGAGGGTCGCTAAGGGGAGGCTAAACATCCTAGAGCTATAGTAGTTTATTTAGGTAATTACCTCTTGCAACAGGCCACATTTGAAAAATCCCACCCTGATGGCCCACGCAGTGGGGAGGGGGGTCACCTCCTTTACTCGACCCGACTATTGCCATGTCACTGTAGAGCGAACATGGCGGCTGCGACAGCTGATTAAATCTTTTCAGGACAAAGGTGGAGAGGCGTATTTGCTTGCACCCGCTCGCTTAAAGACAGTGGTCAATGGGAAAGTTAGACTGTTTGATTCAGAGGTTCAGGCAAAATAATATTTATTGGGGATCAAAGCAACATAATGAGGGGGGAAGGGAATGGGGGAAAGGAAAAGGAAAAAAAGATGAGGTCTCGGAAGTTTAAAGGGAATATTGACTAAGAAAGCTGGGGGTTCTTGAGTGAGAAAAGTCGGGCAGTCTGGGGTGGGTCGGTGGTCTGCACCTGGGTGACACCAACATTCAGGCCAACGTTGATCTGAGTGCCTCTAAGGGGGGAGCTGGGGGGAGGGTTTATCAAGGTGGGGTGGTGGGGGGGAAGGATGGGGCTAAGTGGTGGGAGGTGGGGTGGACGGGGGAGGGGGCGGATGAGGATGGGAGGGGTAGATGTGGGTGGGGGTGGGGGTGGGGGCGGGGTTGAGCGAGTGGGAGGGGGTAAGGGGGGTCACCTCCTTTATTCGACCCGACTATTGCCATGTCACTGTAGAGCGAACATGGCGGCTGCGACAGCTGATTAAATCTTTTCAGGACAAAGGTGGAGAGGCGTATTTGCTCGCACCCGCTCGCTTAAAGACAGTGGTCAATGGGAAAGTTAGACTGTTTGATTCAGAGGTTCAGGCAAAATAATATTTATTGGGGATCAAAGCAACATAATGAGGGGGGAAGGGAATGGGGGAAAGGAAAAGGAAAAAAAGGTGAGGTCTCTGAAGTTTAAAGGGAATATTGACTAAGAAAGCTGGGGGTTCTTGAGTGAGAAAAGTCGGGCAGTCTGGGGTGGGTCAGTGGTCTGCACCTGGGTGACACCAACATTCAGGCCAACGTTGATCTGAGTGCCTCTAAGGGGGGAGCTGGGGGGAGGGTTTATCAAGGTGGGGTGGTGGGGGGAAGGATGGGGCTAAGTGGTGGGAGGTGGGGTGGACGGGGGAGGGGGCGGATGAGGATGGGAGGGGTAGATGTGGGTGGGGGTGGGGGCGGGGTTGAGCGAGTGGGAGGGGGTAAGTCGTCACTGGGGGGAGTAAATGGAAAAACTTTCTACCCAAAGAAACGCAGTCAAAGATATGATCAGCAGGTACAAACCGCTTTGTTGTTAGGAGCTTGTGCTATGAAAATGAAAACAAAGGGGTGGGGATGGAGAACCAAGTATCTTCGTATAAATTGTAAGCTGAATATTGATAATGGTGATTTAGTCATGCAAAATCAATTGGAGTTATCTATATGTAGGTAATCCAAATAGCATCTATAAATATGTGTGGACTAAATAATCCCCGTAAGAGGAAGAAAACTGCAGGTGACCTGAGGATGTGAAAAGCGGACATTTATTGTTTGCAAGAAACGCACATAGAAAAGACAGATAGAAATCTGTTGGAGACATTGGGCTTGCGTCTGTTAGGGTGTACTGAGCAAATGTCTAAAACAAAGGGGGTTGCCATCCTGACAAGTAATACTAAGTGTGTTGTTACTTGGCGGAAAGCGGATCTGATCGGGAGATGGGTACTGATTGAGTGTCTATTGGGCAAGGTTAGAATCACGTTCTGCTCATTATATGGTTCAGTGGATGATGACCCCTCCTTATTTGATTTTATATCTGCAGAATTAGCAGTATGGCCCGCTCCGTACATCGTATGTGGTGATTTGAATTTTAATGGGTCATGAGATGGAACGCAGAACTTAAGAGATGTTAGGAAGGAAAGATACCCGGGGCAGAAGCCTAGAGTCTTTCGAGCCATTAAGAATATGCAAAGGGAAATCAGATTGATAAATGTATGGCCAACTTTGGAGAGGTCAAACCCGGGCTATACCTATTTCTCTGTGCCTCATAGGAAATTTGCACGATTAGATTATTTTCTTGTTTCACCAATTTTTTTAGATGAGTTGGAGATTAAGCTATGCCCTCGTTTTATGGCAGATCATAATCCATTACTACTGGAGGTTATGATAAAAGACTGGCAGAGATTTAGGAAGGGTTGGACATTTGAGAGAGCTTTGCTGAATGACCCCCTGTATATACAGCATATGAGCATGCGGTTGAAGGAATTTCTGGATTTTAATAAGGGAACCGCCCCAATAGAGATAGTGTGGGACACATTAAAGCAGTTATAAGGGGGGAAACCCTTGGATTTAGTGTAAGGCAACAAAAACAAGCAGCAGCCCAGTTTCAGGTACTCATGGGAAAATTACAGGTGGCAGAAGAACAACTTATCGGGCGATCAGTTAGGAATATTAGGAAAATATTAAATGGAAAGAACAGCTGAAAAATTTCTAACAAGGCGAATGGAATGTTATGAATTTAGTGAGAAAGCAAGGCATATTTTAGCAATGCGGACTCGTCAAAGGGTTTCTTTAGGCTCAGTCTTGAAAGTACAGAACAAGGCAGGGTTGATAGTCACTGGACCCGATGCCATCAGGGAAGCCTTCCGTGAGTATTACATATAATTATATAATGCTGCTAATATTGGTCAGGAGCACATCGATAGTAGCTGATTGAGCGTGACTCTGGGTGGTCGGATCACAACAGAGGATCAAACAACATTGGGACAGGAGGTAACAATGGAAAAATTGGCAGATGCGCTTGATGTGCTTCCGAATGGAAGGCTGTAGCGCCGGATGGTATTCCTTTAGAGTAATATAAATGTTTTAAGAATATGCTCTTACCAGTGTCGTTGAAACTGGTGATTCATGTACAGCAAGGGGGTAACCCCCGCCGCCCTGGGGTTCTGCTAATATTGTAGTGTTTCTAAAGAAAGGCAGGAACCAGCTTAGCTTAAGCTCATACCGCCCAATCACCCTTATAAATAGCAATGCGAAAGTCTGTTCTAAAATATTTGCGACCCGGTTGTCTGTTTGTATTAGTAAGTTAGTCAGTCATAATCAACATGGGTTTGTCCCCGGTAAGGACACAACTGATCATATTAGAAGGGTGATAGCGCTGTTTGATGCTACACATACAGCAGCAGAGCCCATGGCTATGATTCTGCTGGATGCTGAGAAAGCATTCAGCAGAGTCAATTAGGAGTATCTGTGGAACACTTTGCAGGTATATGGCCTAGGGGGAAGATTTATTACTGCGGTCAAAGCCCTATGTAAGAAAGCAAGTGCTAGAATATAGATCAGTGGAGACTATTCAAATGCCTTTAGGATTGAGCGGGGTACACGGCAAGGATGTCCATGTTCACCCCTATTATTTGCATTACATTTAGATCCTTTTCTGCTTTTTTTTGGAAATAAATGTTAAGGTTCAGCCAGTTGTCCGCTATGGATGGGGAACAAAAATGTTGGCTTACGCAGACGATGTTGCAGTCATTACCGCTAACCTGGATTTAGTCCTCAAGGAAATTGAAGGGGCTGCAGAAAGTTTTGGGGCAGTCTCTGGTTATCTTCTTAATAAAGATAAGACTCAGAGAGTTTTGAATGAACACTGCTGCTCGTCGGATGCACGAAAGGTAGAACACGTGGTTTATCTAGGGATTGATATCCGACCTCAGGTAGAGCAGATTGTCCGGATTAACCTTCAGCCTATTATAGATAATGCTAGGTATAATTTTGGTAGATGGAATAACTTACATTTGACAATTAAGGGCAGTGCAATATGATAAAGATGATGTTCCTCCCTAAGGTGTTATATTTATTTCGGGCTATTCCATTAGAATTTGAGAAATCTTGGTTTAGAAGGCTGGATCAACTCATAATACGGTTTGTTTGGTCGTATGGTAAGATACGTAGAGCTAGTAAATATATGACATTATCAAGGGAAAAGGGCGGATGGTCTCTCCCAATTTTAAATTGTACCAGATGGCAAGTTGCAATGCTGTATATACAACCTTTGTTTAAAAACAGATGTCTGGTAAAAGACGGGGAGTACGTTCCGAATATTTATGAGGTATTAATCAGCCCTGGCACAAATGGAGCATTGCTCACACTCTTGGAGCCCAGCTACTTTAAGAAGATCTGGTTTAAAGTTCTAAATGCTGCTTTTAAAGACTGGGGTCCTTGACAGAAGACATTTGGGCTTGGTAGATATAAGTACTATACTTTGATTAAGAATAATAGATTTCTCCCCAAGATTTTTAGGAATAATATCATTGCAAGGTGGAATCAACAGGGGATACAAAGATTAGGTGACTTTATTGAGGGTTCTACAATCACCACATTTGAGAATCTTCATGGGAAATTTGGTCTAGCCCAAAGGGGCTTTTTAAAATATCTACAAGTAAGGAACTTTATCTTTCGGAAAACTGGTGGGGCAGCAGGGTTTGTAAAGAACCCTTTGCTAGAGATGATGAGCTCCTGTGATAAGATCACAATACGGTCAATATATGCTAGATTGACTGACGATTTACCTGAGGATTTGGCTAAGTATAGTAAAAAGTGGCATGAGAAGTTGAATGTGGAAGAGGAGGATGTTTATGAGTCTCTTGAGCTAGGGCGGACCTCCCTGATTTCAGCATCCCTTCAGGCACAATATTATAAAACAATTGTTGATTTGTATATTACACCTGAGAAATTAGTGCAATGGGGCCGGGTAGAGGGGTTGCACTGCCCAGGATGTCAGCTATATGGTGTGGATGTAATTCATATGTTTGCCACCTGTACAAAGCTAGCGAATCTGCGTGATAAAGTTGGGCAGTTTATTAAAGAGGTTGACAAATTAAAAATTGAATTAACACCTGGGGTTGTGATACTCGGGGTCTCAGAGTTAAGCGAGTCATCTGTTTCTAAGTTTATCTACGTAGTTATGTCAGTGTATCGATTGTGAATTTCCTCTGCATGGCTGGATCAACAACCCCCTACATATCAAAATTGGCTAAATCGCCTCCTGGCAATATAACAGTTGGAACAAGCACTGTATGATCGAAAAGGGAAGAGAGAGAGACATAAAGGACAAGACATATGGGTGGTATTAGGTGACTGGTTAGCCAATAGGAAATGATTGTATAGCGGTATTGCACAGTAGGGTAAATGCTTCTTTGCACATTGTGATATATTATGATTGTCCATTCTGATGAATTATATTTGTATTTTCTTAGGTACTGAGACTAAAATAAAAATAATAAAAAAAACAAAAAAAAACAGTTCAAGAACAAAAGACAGATTGCCGTCATATGAAGAAACAAATGACCCAACTTTTTTTTACAAATAAAACCCCTCCTCTCCACCCTCAACAGGTCCACCCCTCTCTCCAAAACAAATAAATAAAGCGCCCTGATGTCCAAAGTAACTCCAACGTCCTTGTCCCAACTACCCTTTTCAGTTCCCACTCCCTCCACCCACAACCCTTGCACCAAATAAAGTATTTTAAAAAAGGGTGTGTAGGTGACAAAGCAACACCAATTCCATAGGACGCAGCAGAGCAAGCGATATGTGATTGAAGAGGATAGGTGGTGTTGGTGTACCGCTGATTGACAGTAGTGGTGCACCCTTGCTGCCTGGTTCTGGTGTGGCCAGGGTGGAGGTAGGCCAGGCTGGCTGGAGGGACTGGGGCCAGTGGCATGTGCATGTGCCTCCTCCTCCCCCATAGCCTCCAGCCAGCGATATTCTGCCCAGATGGCCTCCGTCCGATGGCACTGCAGCTGGGAGGCGATCTCCTCCTGTGATGGAGGAGCAGCAGGAGTAGCTATAAGAAAACAAACTCACTTTTGTTTACATATGTCACCTTAGGGTAGGCCTTTGGTAGCCCATCGGGCAGGGTGTTATCTAACTAAAAGGTGGACATGTACCTTTAAGTTTTACATATCCTGGTACTGAAAAACTCCCAGAGTCATTTTTCACTACTGTGAGGCCTACTCCTCTCATAGGCCAGCATTGGGAGTGGAATCCCTTAATATACTTTTAAACTGTATTTCTTGATCAGAAAGTAGCTGTATCATGTTTCAAATCATTGGAATGGTAATGATAACTCCTCTTTACTGATAAAGTCAGATTTAAGATTGCTATTTTAGAATTGCCACTTTTGGAAAGTGGGCATTTCTCTGATCTCACATCTCTGTGTACCTGCAGCCTGTCTCCAATACACATCTGAGGTAGGTGACACCTACATTCCCTCTAGACAGCCTCAAACATGGGAAGGCTAGGTGTTTCTAAACACTCATCTGCATTCACCTGCTTTCTGTTGACTCTTCCTGGGTAGGAAAGGTGGAAGGGAAGTGAAACGTGCACCTGAATAGGGAGTGTGTGTCCCCACACAAAGGGGTGATTACCCCCTACTGATGGAGCCAGGGCTGAGTAAGAAAGGACATCTGTGAACTCCAAAGAACCTGTCACAACCCCCTCACAACCACCTCTTGTGCCCCCCTGTGGGTTTTGCACACAGGGCTCATGTTGTTTTTCTCCTGTGGCACCTCATGGACTCCTGCAACTCATGGTCCCCCTCCTAGAGCTCTTCATCCCCTTGAACCTCCTGTACCATTGTTCCCTCTGATTGCACTCTTCCATCAGTATAACGTGCCTACTTGTTAATTTGCTCCATCTACCATTACCTCTTAAATGTAACCATTTAGATATATTTTTCCAACTGCCTTGGTTCTTGCCACCAACTGTCATGACCTATTGACTCCAACGGCTAATGTTCTTTGGTTCCAGCTGCATTGGTTAATTGATTTCAACAGACACTTGCACCTGCCATCAGCAAAGGTTTCATCCGTTATTTTAACATGTGCTTTCTGCCCTTTCATGTGAGCCATGTGCCCCTCTGGAACAGTCTCTCCCATTGGGTATGTATACCCCATCGGAATTTGAATCTGAGGCGTGGCTTGGCCTCATTCTGGTTCTGCGCAAGCATCTTTCCTGCACTCACCTTCCGTGTCCGTCGATAGCTCCAGGGATCTAGTCTTCCAAGCCTTCCTCCTCATCCTGTAATCCTCACTCCTTTGACAACTCCAGTGTCTTCATGTCCAGAGCTACAATTCCATCTTCTCTTGGGCTTCTTGCACCACAGCCTTCAGTCTTACTTCGGATTCCAGTTGAAAAATTAAAGACGGGGCTAAGTACTTGATCCTCACGTTTGCCAACACTAATCTTTAGCTACATTTTGAGATTATTCTAAGAATGAGTCCTTTCAAGGAGAGAGCCTGTTCTTAGAAATCGGACATTATTTGTTTTTACATTTTGAAAGTCCTAGCACTCTGGACACCTTACCTTTTTGGCGCTCTGTACTTTATTTGACTCAGAACTGAAGGTCTTCATGTTCGTATTTTTTCAATTTTGAATTAAGAACACAGAAAGACTTGGAGTGCACAATTTATACTTTCACGTTTTGAATTAAACATTGTTGTTTAAGACATTCTGCAGAGTGCTAGAAACTATGGTATTCCTTTGAATTGTACCTCCTGTAAAGCTCTATTTGTGATGAAGCTTGTTGGAAGCAGTGAGTGAATTCAGGTTGTGGTTACTTGTTTTATTTGCTGCCCAAGGTGGGATTAGAGGTCTTGCATTGTCTTTGTGGTTGGAACCAGGTGAGTATGTAACAGACCCTTTTTTGAATTCACCTCCATTTCAAAGGCACACTTGGGTATAAGAACTGGGTCTCTGACCCTTCAAAACTTGAACCTGTGAAGAACTCTGCTAGGTGTAAGGACAGATGTGCTACAAGGAGTGCCACTCTGTTGGACTTCTTTCCGGGAAGAACGGTTCTCTATACCCTGCAGTCTGCTGATCTCTGCAACGCTGACAAATGACTGGACCCCTCTCAACTGAATCCAGAGTGACTCCAAGGGATTGTTGGCTTGTCCCCCGTTATCCTGCAGTCTCAGAGACATCAAAGAATGCCTGCAACCAGCACCTGGACTCTGTCAGCTGTGAGTCCTGCTCTACCAAGTGGTGCCAATCCAGTCCTGGGCCCTTGGAAGTGAGTTTCTGTGCTGCAATCAAAGCATCAATGATGATGCGCCAATCAGAACAGGCGCATCTCCTCTCGACACCAATGAATCGCTGCTGCTATGTGAGCCGTGGACACAGGTTTGCTGGCTGCGTGCCACAGTGTCCCCGGATTTCGACATATCTTCGACCTTGCGCAACACAGCACTGACGCTTCGCTCCAACTCAGCAGTTCAAGGATAGTGCATCACTTCAATGCCTAACACAGCCTGATCTTTAACGCAACCTTGATGCTGCACAGCTCAGAGCCAAAGCATTGCCTACATTTCCTCGATCCACAGTGACACATCTCCTCCTCTGCTCCACACATCAAGTCCTCAACATCCACGCTTCTTCTATCCAGGGTACTTTCTCGGCAGACCCCGCATATGTTCTCTAGCCGGCCTCTCGTCCATCGTGGTCGGCCTGCAATTTTAATTCACCCTGCTCTAGTGTGACCTCAAGTAGCCTTTTAGCGCTATTGACTTCTAAGCACTATTTTTGGGATATTCTTCAAGAATTAATATCTTGACTTCTACGGATTGGATGTGTCATGTTTTGGTCTTGTTTTACTTATAAAAATATAATCTATTGTTCTAACCCTGTGTGCAGTACTTTTTGTGGTGTTTTCATTGTGTTGCAGGGTATGTGTATTGCACAAATACTTTACACATTGGCTCTTTGGATGAGCCTGACTGCTCTGTGCCAAGCCACCAAAGGGCAAGCACAGGTTATTCCTAAGTGTGTATTTAGCTTACCCTGCCTAGAGGTGGAGGGTTCCTGCTTGACAGGGTGCATACTCTGACAATCGGAAACCCAGGTTCTAATAGTGGCACAGTAGCAGAGCATTATTGGTCCCCTAGGGCAATTGGAATGTGGATGTGATTAGTCACAGGGCCGTGTCTTCCCCACACATACATCACATAAAAATAGCATTGACTGAAAGGAATTAAGCCAGAATACCACCAAAATAAAAGTGATTTTTTTTTTCATGTAAAGGATTTTATAATGAAAACTAAACAAACACTTTGTATGTAAAAAAAAAAAAAAAAACTGCCATTAATAAGTATACAGCACAATTCATTGTATTCTTGTTGTGCAACATTAATGGAGGCATGCTAGAGTCGGGACTGCTACTCTCTGCAGCTTACAGCATGTTTTCAACAAATACCATCACTTGGCAGTAAGGAAAGTTACTGTACTGCAAGGTAAGTTAGAGGTATTAATTTAGGTAGAGGTTTTGATAGTCAGTCACTTTATCAGATGATTGGTGAAAATCCATCATGGAAGCCATGAAATGTAAATACATAAATCACTTGGCCAGAAGAATTTAGCACAGGCCAAGAATTAATACTTCCATTTTTTGGTAGGCTGGAACAGAACCTAGGAAAGAATGATGGACTGAAGTACTAGTAGGCTGTAACCGAGTTGGCACTGGGAAACACACCTTGTTTTTTATTTGTATTCATTAAAAACTTTGTAATGCCACATTAACTGAAGCAGACTGACATTGCATAGCCAATACTGCAGTGCCAAACTGGACCATGCTGTGATTAGGCCATGGGTGGTGAAATGCTATTGGCAGGCAGGTGATGATGAAGAGTGGGATATCTGCCTCGCTTAGCAAATACATTATACCTAATCTGTCAATAAGCAAGCAATGTGACTTGCTACCTCTCGTCTCTACCAGTGCAGGGGCTCCTCCAACCTCCTGGGCCTCCTCCGCACACTGGTGCTGGCTTGTGCACTGGTGGTCTGTGCGGCTATGAAACAAATACCCATTTTAGATACCAAATGTATCTCCTAAGTAGTTACTATTATTTTGAACAAATTACAAAAACAATACCTCACTACAGTTTGGTTAGCAGTATTTTTTATCAAAACTATCACTTTGGGAATTTTGTTGGCTGATATGTTAGAAAAGCCAAGTAGTCAAGCTAACCAAAAGCTTTTTTCTCATGATGGAGGGACAGAGCTATGATGAGTCATTGAAGTGCAATGAAGGGGTGGAATAGTCAACTAAAGACACATGGTCTTGGTTGGCAGTGGGGTCTCATTACATTCTGCCATGTTGGACTGTCATGGAAACTGCTGGTATGATGTATAAATGAATGATAACACAACATTCGGGGTCTATGACCATAGCCTCTTTCTTGTTTTGACTGTTTGGTAATGAGCAAGAAAGCCTTCTCAATAAACATGTGTGGTGAATAAAAGCTTACTTGGGCCTGCAATCTTCACAGTATCAAAATTCTGTTCTCTTAGTCTTGAAGTACCACAAAACATATAAGGGGAGAGTGAAAGCTTAATAAAATAACAGAGGAAATCTACAAACAGGAGGAAGTCAGCTACAGATACAAGTATTGTATAAAAAGGATAATGCAGGAATAATAAGAATTTAAAAAGCATTAGATGGAGGGGTTGAATAAAACGAGGCAGAGTAAAAAACATACACAAAGGAAAATTGTTATGCTGGTGGGGAAAGGTAGATGTTAATAACAAGGACTTACTGGGGCCAGCAGAGCCATCTGTGGTGGCTGTGGTGCTGGTTCCACCTGCGTTGGTGCTGGTGGTGCAGCCCCTTTGTCATGCTCCGATGTCCTCTTGCTATTGGGTGCTGATGTAAGAAATAAAGAAGATAAAAAAGATGGTGATTCAATTAAAATATTTTGACAGGCAGACACAGCAGCATTGCACTTTCCTATATCAGATAGCTTATTGCCCTATTCTTAACTTCCTAAACTACATTTTGAAATACTGCTGCATTGCAATAAATGATCTTTGCTTCTCCAACTCCTTCGATAGGTCAAGTCAGTTTCCCTTTTCCATGCATACTACACACCAAAGGGATAGTAGGACTGTATGATCTACATGAAAAAGGCTCAGTGAACACTAACTGCCCAATATACTTAGTGACAGAACAGAGGAGTCTGCATCACTTCCTAAATAATCAGCCCAAGCAAGCGCCGAGCAGGTAGTGCCTAGCACCTGGCTAGTTCAAGCTGGATTGGATCTTACTTGTAACCTTAACTTACCTCTGAGTGTGAGCAGCATGCTATTTGTAACAAAATAGCATTTTTTTAAAACAAATCATTACTCACCAAGCTCCACAACCTCGACTCCCAGCAAGTCAAGCAGGTCCTGTTCTCCATCAATAACGTTTGCCCATTGGTGCACCAGCTGCTGTGTGATGCGCTGCATCCCAGTACAATGGGTCACACACAGATGTACTCTCCCCTACAGCAGCTGACTCTCCCTCAGGTCGTACACTTTCAAGGGCCTTCTGCCTGCTTCCAGCATAGAGGGGAGGTGGCACTGGACCCAACAAAACAGCGCAGCCACCTATGCCTCAGTAAAAATGGGGAGGTCTGCACCCCTGAATGGCCACTGTGCAAACAGGGTGTGCAAGTGGCACTGGCTCTTCTGCCACTGCTGTCTGCTTCTTCCATGGGACCGGATAAAAAGAAGGAGTAGGACAACAAAATACTCAAGTAAGTAGAAAGGAAGAAAGAAGTGGAAAAGAGCAAAGGGAAAACAAAAAAAGTACAAAAATTCACGAAAAAGTTAAAAAAAAAAAAAAACTGAAATGTGACATACACACATTGAAAAATAAAATAAAAAATGAGATGTTGACACAGATTCAAAAATAGGCCCAGCAGCATGCACAGAACAGGTAAAACAAAATGGCCAATGCTCAGGACAACTGCATGGTGCAATCAGGCTTATTTGCAGGGTGAAATGCGCTACCGGTGTAAAAAAAACAGTGCAAAGAGCTGGATGAGTATGTTTCTGCCTGTTTGTGGAGTTTCATGGAATGTAAGAGAGTTTTTTTGTAACTCAGAGCAAATCTCCAATAGTTCCTCCCAATCCTAGTTTAAATTACTGAAACCTTTACTGGGCCTAATAAGAATAGTGACATTATTACTTTTGGTGTACTCTCGTCTAGCACAACCAAAAATCAAGTTTCTCACACATGATCACCAACAAGACTAGGAAAGTGAGTTGCATCTTGCAGAGAGTAAAAGGGTACAACACAGGGGTGATTCCCTAAAGCTCACATTATTGTACACCAGGCTAGATCACGCCTCATCCACCAAGGCTGAAAACGTTAACAATATCACTCCTGTCTGTAAAAAATATTAGAACAGTTCAATTTGTTTAGTTCTTTACTGCAGTGCATTCAACGAGGAAAAACTTGGGCAAAAAAGGTACTCAGAAATTGCCAGACTATTGTTAAAGGATGATAAGATAACACGGAGATCAGTTGTTCCAATTAGTCACTCCCTTCTAATGCCCGCATTTTTTGGAACGTTTAGGATTTTACATTATGACATCCCAATTTCCTCATCTTACGTTGTTGAAATTATTTAACAAATACCTTTGCTAAGAGGCTTATTTGATGTTCCTTTAACTAATGTATATTTAGTTTGTTTGATCTGACAGACACATTTTCCAAATACAAGGTCAACTAAACTCAATACAGCATGCAACTGTAGTTAGCTTTAGTCAGATCAGTCAACCCTATCAGTATTGTTCAGTCAGTTCTGGTTCCAAGTATTGTCATGGTTACAAGCCGACGTAATATGTGCCTCCTTCACCAAACTAAGGAGTTTTAGAAACGCAATTACTCCTACCAAAAGCATATGAATTTGACAAGTCTTTTTTTGACTATCACTAAAGGCCTTGTTGGAGTACAATCTTCAGTAAAGTTTGCTTGTTTGATGTATGGCTTATTTGGCAATCTGGATATACGGACTTTGGCACGAACAGTTGAATAAATGGTTGGACACTCCTTTTAATAGGTTTCTAAATGTTTTAAGATGATTTCTGTTTGTGATGATGCGAGACAAGAGCTAGCCATTCATTCTGCATTACACTACACACTAAAATAATAAACGGCATATCTGCCAGCCAGAGGAGATAAATAATTCATACATATTAACCTGTCCAGGATCTTCAAATAATCCTTTGTGCCTCATATGGTTAGCAGGCTATGTGTGCAAAATGTGTTTGTCATATATTTGATTTACAACGCGCAGCCTGAGGAAGAAAAGTTTAAAAGTAATGTTAAATAACACAAGATCATGCACGGAGTCATCAAGCTAACCTTGTCGGTTTCCTCAGGCAAAGTCTTTGTACATTCATTCAGGGCCAATGTACTCTATAATTCAAGGAAAACGCTTCTGTTTTAAATGCAGAATTAGGTCCTCCTAGGTATCTTGAAAATTTATGCCCGCTCGCCAGAGATTTCATTTCACGATTTCAAGGTTTCTTATTTAAAATTGACCACATCCAGCTTCAGACAAAATGGAGTTCATGAGGACTCCATTGTCGCAGATTGTGGGCGGAATCCACTGACTGCTCGATACATACGGATAAGTAGTCAAAACACAAACAACCGACACGGCAAGTACAAGAAAAAAAGGAATGGATACAGTACAAAATTGAAACACATAGTGTTTATTTGTATTCAGCATTTTAATTAAATATCCCTGCTATGAAAGTAACACAAACAAAAAACAAACGCATCATAAATTTGTGCTTCTTCATTTCCTAATTGCTTGCGGCGCTTCAATGGGTTGAAATCCCTCCCGGTTCCGGAGGAGTGTTACACTCCTACCTGTCATTACCGGTGCAAGGCAGAAGGAAGTCAGACGCTGTTCCCAGTGTACCACACTGCATATTGACAGCATTTGGTGTGAAAACTTTCATGCATCGCAATCTGCCCTGCACGTGTTACAGTCATTTTCTTCTGTGCTCGAAAAGATTCGGCACAATATGGCAGTAAAGAAGAACGTTTATCTACATAACACCGAACCGCCTCCTGTTCTCTGTAAAGTTTGACATTTCACTTTGATTTTGCTTATTATGTATTACCAGTCGAAATGAATGTGTAAATGTCAGAACATTGCCACTATATGGGAAAAACAGTAAGATAATTCAGCAACTGAATCACACTTCTGCATGGATTTGTTTAATTAGTATTCAAAGTCTACGTTTAATTTCGAATGCAATAGTATTTAAAACATCTACGAATTATTTATGCATGGTTAGATCTTTGTAATATTTCATACTCCTCATCTAAAAGTATTTAGAAATTAAAAATAAATTGTATGCGTAGAAGCCTGCTAGTACTTTGGAGTATCACTAACTATTGGAAGACAAACATATTTCTGGACTGAAAAGGTGTGTGAGTTTGTAAAAAAAATGGATTAGGAGTGGATGGCCGCCCTCCTCAAGGAGTAATAATACTGTTGTTAGGGTGAACCCTTAAGGGCATATTTAAGAAAAGTGGTGCAGCATACAGTGCAGCGCCACTTTTCTTGCCCCCTTTAGCTCGTCCCCCCCCACCACCACCACCATGTGTGTGCCGTATTTAAAATACGGTGTACCACGGTGCTGGTTAGGGGGCAATAGCGTGATTTGTTTAATGCTATTGAAGTACCCTGAAGGAGTAGTGCCGGAATTTTGGCGCTACTCCTGCAGAGTACTTAGGGGCCCATTGTATTCAATGGCTTGCCCCCTTTTAACGCCTGTTCTGACCAGGCGTTAAAAGTGCTGAAAAAAATGACTCAAAGAAATCTGCTAGATTTCCGGGGGCCATTTTTTCGCCCCCTCCCTTAACAGGGGAACGCTCCCTTTGCAACATTGCCCCTGGCACAGGCATAATGTAGTGCAAAGGGTTACAAAGTGGCGCAATGCATGCACTGCGCCACTTTGTAAATATGACGTGGCGATTTTGACCTTCTATCGCACATTAGCATAAAAAATGACGCTAATGTGGCATTAGAATGGCACTAGGGGCTCCTAAATTTGCCCCTTAAAGCTAAATTATTATGTGCTGAAACCCATTGTATATATGAGCAGATCAGAAGGGCTTAACTGAGGACAATGTGTAAGGTATTTATGCCATACCAATAACAGCACTAAACTCACAATGCAAAACAATAAAAATCCCAAAGGAAACCAGAAAAAGTATAGTGAAATGTAGTGAATAAAATTACCAATATCCATTTAGGGTTTAAAATACAGCTGACTGTGAAGGAGCCTGGATCTCATACACTAAGTGGATTGGTCCCGGTGGAAGTCTGTAAGACAGAAAGTTCGTAAAAGTTTCTAAGTCCCAATGATCTTGCTGAAAAGTAAAAAAAAAATTCCAAACATTCTTTCATTCCCCAACTAACCACAGGAGTATACTTCTGAAGCGCCTAGAACCTGAGGGGGCACTTAGAGACCTAACAGAGACCAACAGTAAGGCCCAGTCAGCTGGGGATTTCCAGAAAAAAGTTTCTTGCAGCTCGTTGTCCCCCTATAGCCACACCGGAGGTCGGCCAATTGAGCCTTGGGGTCCACTTGATTGTCCTTGGTACAAGAGGGAACAAGTCCTGTTCTTCAGGCTCCTATGGGGTCATAGTCAGCAGGTCTAGTGCTGTACTGATCTTCTGCAGGTCCTGACGCGGTTGCCTGGAGGTGATATATCTATTCCTGCCACCATCTAGTAGGTGGGGGTGACTGTAGCCTCTTCTCTATCCAATAGGTTAGAAGTTCCCTGGGCCAACCTTTCCTACTTTTTCAGTAGCTCCTGTTTGCCATATTGCTAATAGGCCCAAATACTGTGGATTAGCATTAGTTTTTATCATTTTAAACATCTAACTCTAACAAGCCCCGCACAGCCACCCAGTTCCACACTGCAGGATGTTTCATGGTGGCTGCAAGATGTCTCAGTGGGTCTGTGAGTTGGTGGGTGAGTGTCTCAGTGGGTCTGTGAGTGGGTGTGTGAGTCTCTGAATGGTTCTCTCAGCGGTTGCATTAGTCTCTAAATGGTGTTGTGAGTGGGTGGATGGGTCCTTGATTGGGTCTGTGAATAGGTGCCTGAGTCTCTCAGTGAGTCTACGAGAGTGTGAGTGAATATTTGAGTGGATCTGTGAGTCAGTGCATGAGTGGCTGAGAGGGTCTGTGAGTGGATGAGTGAGTCTCTGGTTGGGTTTGTGACTGGAAGTGGGAGTCTTCAAGTGGGTCTGTGAGGGGGCTTGTGCATCTCTAATTGAGAGTGTGAGTGGGTGCAGGAGTCTCCGAGTGAGTCTGTGAGTGAGTGCATAAGTATCTGAGAAGGTATGTGAGTGGGTGCATGAGTCTCAGAGTGGGTCTGAAAGTGGGTGTTTGAGTGTCTGACTGGGTGTGTGAGTGTGTGCATGGGTGTCTCAGTGGGTGTGTGAGCAGGTGCATGAGTCCCTGAGTGTGTCTATGATTCAGTTAGTGCATTAGTGTCTGAAGAAATCTCTGGATGTATTTTTCCTTTTTTTGACTCATATTCTCAAATTAATTGCACCATTATACAGGCCACGCTGACAAAAACAAACAGTTTTTCAACATATTACACACATCAGGTGTCCCTCAAAGTCCCCTTTATTCCGCAAATGGGTACCTGTACATTGCCCCCTTATAGCACTTTTGATTTGAATTTTCAGCCCCAGGGACCATGTCCTGTTACTTAAAATATCCACCTCAACTTTCTGCTCAGGTTTCAGCCAGCTAGTAACAGCATTCCTGTAGGCACACGCATTTGCAAATTAGCCGCAATAATCACAAATACATTGTGTAAGATTTGCGGCCCTAGAAATACAAATTTATTTTTCCTTTAATATCTCAAAAACGTCTGAACAAATGTAAAGTGAATAACAAAAAGCACAATCTGCAGTACAAAATCTGTCTTTCTGCCAAATTTGTTGTCATACCATCCAGCAGCTCGAGTCACATTCAAAACTCCTATGAGAATTAGCATGGGAAACATACTTTTTTGACCCCTCTCCCCACTTTTTCCCTGGCCTCCATTTCACGGATCCTCCCAAAACTTTCCATGTGAAACTAGAATCACCAGCACACCACATTTAAAAATAAAAATGTTGTGAAGATTCGTCAAGTCACTGCAAATATATAGGCAAGTCAAAACAACACATTTCCTATGGAAGCATGGTCCTAACTACTACCTACTAGTAACAGTCTTGTTACAGAAGCTCACCAAAGCTCATTCAGACCATGTGGCAACAGGAAGTTATCTCTCAGGAGCTCAAGGATGCCTCCATCGTCCATCTCTTCAAGAGAAAGGGAAACAGGCAGTCTTGTTACAACCATAGAGGAATCTCTATCCTGGCCATTTCTAGCAAAATCCTTGCCAGAGTCCTCCTCAACCGCCTCACTGAACACACATCAGAGAGTGAGTGCGGTTACAGAGAGGGACGAGGGACAGTGGACATGATATTTGCAGCACGTCAACTACAGGAGAAGTGCCAGGAACAAAACAACAACTACTGAAAATGTATACAACATTCGTGGATGTGACCAAAGCCTTTGACACTGTCAGTCATGAGGGGCTATAGCGGATTGTGAAAAAGTTTGGCTGCCAAGGCACATTCATTAGTGTGGTGCACCAGTTCCACGATGGCATGCTTGCTCGAGTACTGGATGATGGAGACTCCTCCACTGCCTTCCCAGTCACCAATGGAGTCAAGCAATGCTATGTACTGGCACCCACGCTGTTCACCATGATGTTGTCGGCCATGCTCTGAGATGCCTTCTGCATTAATAATGAAACCAGCATCAATATTAGATATAGGACTAATGGCAGGCTCTTCAACCTGTGGAGGCTAGAGGCTAAGACCAAGGTTGAAGAGGACTCTGTACACAATTTCCTGTTCGCAGATGACTGCGCACTCAACTCTGCCACAGAGGACCAGATGCGGCAGAGCATGAACTGTTTTTCCACTGCCTGCAGAAATTGCGACCTAACAATCAGTACCAAGAAGATTGAGATCTTGCATCAGCCGGCACTGCAGAAGACGTATATGGAACCAACGGTCACAGATGAAGGAGAAATCCAGAAGGCTGTTGACAAATTCACATACCTCTGCAGCACACTCTCCAGATCTGTGAACATTGATGATGAGGTAGACACACGTATCACCAAGACAAACTCTGCATTTGGATAGTTGCAGTAGTTAGTGTAGAAGTGGAGAGACGTCAAACTGTCCACAAAGCTGAAGATGTATAAGGCAGTCATACTGCCCACACTACTGTATGACTGTGAGACATGAACTGTGTACGAGCGCTGTGCTAAAAAAGCTGAATCGCTTCTACATGAACTGCTTAAGAATGATTCTGAAAATTAACTGGCAGATGGCAAACGCACACAAGGTGGGCAGAAAAAGCATCTCTCAAGAGCTTTGGCATTGACCCGGACTCCTGAGAAATCCTAGCGCAAGACCGTTTCGCCTGGCAAAGCTGTATCAGCAAAGGTGCTACCTCCTACGAGCAGAGCAGGATTGCAGAGGTGCAGAAGAATGTGTGAGCTGTGCAAATTCATAGCCAGCTCTTTGCCAGCCAACCCAGCAGACCACTTTTGCCCGACATGCGGCATAGCTTTCCGAGCCTGCATCAGACTGATCAGCTACAGCCAGACACACCATACCCAGTCAAACCACTCAACTTGATGTCCTCGGTCATAGTCGGCAACAATGGATGAACACCACCTCTGGGGACCACCATAGTCCAAAGGAAATTTGCCCCACACTCCGTCAACTCTTGAAATCCTTTATTGTGAAAAAACATTGTTGTAACTGCACAAAGAAGTTTCGACCAAACCATTCTTCCTCATGGTTAGTGAGTCCCTTCACTAGTTTATCTTTCACACTATTTGTCCATCCTACCCATTATGAGGCATTCTGTGACCTGTAATCAAAATAATAAACAAAATGCCGGAACTTTCTTAGTCCTATCAATATGAAATGAAAAGTGATTAAAGCATTTTATAAACTTAACTGGTACATCATTTGGTCTCTGTACAATGTTACAATATATCATAACAATTAGTACCACATTTTAACGTATATCGTAATTGTCAGATTCCTGGTATAGTACCATAATAAACATGTGCCTTATCAGACATAATACTATTGTTAAGGAGTATCCTTGAGTGTCCAGTTCATATAATCTTTAATGATCATACCAATGTTCATGAGGACCAAACCATAATATTAAAATAAAATTAATTTACAAATGAAAGTGAAGCTTCTCATCAGAATTCAATCCCAAAGGAATCTTGTTCCTCTATTGAACAATGTATTTTGACTCAAGCTGACACAGTTTTTTTGTCCTATCTCCTCTCATGTTCCAATACATGATCTGTGGAATACTATCCTAAAATTTTCCAATTGCTCATCTCACGTGTTTGGAAATGTTTAGCTACTGCATACTTCTGGTCGTTGTGTGTGATTGCTCTGATGTGCTCTGAGGTCATCTTCCTAAGCACTCATATGGTGCTTCTAATGTATCTGAGACCACAATGGAATTCATTAACATAAACTGTAAATTTGGTCTCACAAGTTATTCCATGTTTGATGTAAATTTCAGTATTATTGCCTGCAATAAATGTGTTAGTTGTTTGTACTTTAAGATATGGTAATGATAGTTTGTTCCCAGCTCTGTGGCCCATGTCAGGATCTTTAGAAATCAAATTCCACTCTTTTTGTAGAACCTTCTTTGCTGTCCACTTTCTTTACTATAAGTTGTATTTACCCTCAAAGAATTCTCTTAATTTCTTTCTCCTTCTCAATTCTTAGGATTAACACATCATTGCAGCTTTTGGTCCTTATTCTTTCCATGCTTTTATCAAGAATGCACTGTTAGGAACCTCTCGTCTTGAGTCTTTGCATAGTTTCACCATATGTATTTTGTGCATCTCCATCAATTCCTATGCATTCTTATCAACTCTCCATGTGGTATACTGGTCAAGAATACTTTCGGGGAAAACTATCTCAAGACAGTGTACTATTTGTAGCTGTTTCCTTCTGACAGAAAGTTGCCTCTATCTGGCCATTTTGAATATAGACTGTGAGGTCCAAAAACTGTACTCTCTCATTTCTTACTACACACATAAATTGTAATGCTAAGTTAATGGAATTGAGAATGTAAAAATGATGGTATAAACTCTTATTTTCCCCCTCCAATGAAAGTAGCCCCAGAGTGGAGGCAGTCCCCAGGGCTGTGAGGGGGCAGCATTGTCCCCTGCATTAGATTGAGAGAGGTGCACAAAGGAGGTTGTGGTCCCTGGGGCTGTGGGGTGGCAGTGTGTCCCCCCTGCATTTACTGAGATTTTAGCCTCAGGGAGGTGGCAGTCCCTGGGGCTGCAGGGGGGCTGGGTGCCCCCCACATTGTTTTACAAATTCTGCCCTGTTGAGGTAGTGGTCCCCCGGGACTGTGGGGGGACAGGTGGCCCCCTCACATTAAAAAGGGCAATGCCCCTGGACCTGGCCCACCCGGGGGGCTTCAGAATTAAGAAGTGCAGGAGACTGCTTCATTTTTAAAACAATTTTGCGACAATATTGTGGCAACATTCTTTAAAAAAAAGTATTTTTTGCCCTCAGTGGAACCCCACACCAGAGCTAGGGATCAGGGTGTCTAATATTTTAATCTTTATTTCTCTGACTCATCTAAAGCTGAATCCCAAGATGGCTGCCAACACTTCTGGGTTTGAAATGCTCGCAGTCAATCAGAGCTCTGCATTTCCCTGCTCAAGCTCATCATTATTCGTAAAGTCATTGTGACCACAGATATACAAATTTGGATTTCCCTTAATTAGTTGAAAACTACTGAATGGATTTACACCAAATAACCAAAAGCTCTACGTACTGAAAGCTAGCTGTCTGACAAATTTGGTGTAATTCCGTCCAGGGGTTCAGGCTGTAGTCATGTTCAAAGCTCCTAAGGAAATTAAGATGGAAAATGCAATTTTGACCCCCCCCACTTTCTCGGCCCCCACTTGTCAGATCACCTTGAATCTTTCCGTGTGAAACAAGAATCATTGGAGCACTTTTTTGTGAAAATGTTGTGAAAATGCATCAAATGGTGCCAAAGATATCAGCAAGTCAAATTGGTAATGATTTTGGCGCTGTGTGACGAATCTTAATGACAGTTTTAGAACTAGTTGGCTGCTGTCTTGAAAATTTCTGGGGGATCTGTCAAGCGGGGACTGAGAAAAAAGAGTGGTCTCAAAACGCATTTTCCCCATGCAACATCCTATGGGGATTTTAGACACAACTATAGCCCAAATAACTGGAAGAAATTACACCAAATTTAGCAGAAACCTAGACCGTGGTCCAGAAAGATCTCTCTATATAATTTGGTGGAAATCCATTTATTAGTTTATGAGTTATTAAAGAATAAAGACTTATGGATATCTAGGGACGCAAATCCACCATGATGAATCTGTGGATCCACCCGCAAACTGCAATGCCTTGATTGGGTGAAATCAACCAGACAGGGAAATTACAGCAGGCAGTTAATATATTGGAACATCCTTCCCTGGGCCCAAAACTGTATTTTGAAAGTGAATGAAGGGGTCATGATGGACATACCCTGACTCCATTGGGGTGATTAAGATGTTTGAAAATGATCCAAATTCTTTCTAAAAATGTGGTTTTCGCACTCACGAGGATCTGCACATACACCATGGCACTCAGTGCGGCACCCTCTGTAAATTCGCAACAGATATGAAGATCTAGAGCCCAATTAAAAAAATATATATATACACTCACTCGCAGACCCCCTCACACACTCACTTACACCCTCATACAACCAGTCTTCCACCAGCTCACACATATATAAACCCACTCAGACACTGCCTCACAGGCCCATACAGGCACTCACGCACCCTCTTGCACACCCATAAATTCTCACACACCTATTCACAGACACACACAATCAGTAACACACCCACTCACATACCCATACAGTTATTCACACACCCACTCCGGACCCCCTCACTCTCACCCACACAGCCATTCACTCACCTACTCACAGGCCCACACAACCACTAACACACCCACTCACAAATCTACACATTGACTCACACACTCACTCACACACCCACAGAGCCAGTCACATGCCCATTTACTCACACACTTACACACTCACTCACACCCACACATGACCAGTCTCCCACCAACTCACAAATCCATAAACCACTCACACACCCACTTACACACCTCTACAGCCACTCAAACACCCACCTGCACACTCAAACAGGCATCACACATTCAAACAACCACTCACACACCCACTCAGTGATCTACCTAATCAGTTACACATCTACTTACAGACCCATACAGCTACTCTCACACTTACTCACAGACCCACTCACACAACTACTCACTCCCCCACTCACAGACCCACACATCCACTCCACACACCCACACAGCCACTTATACATCCACTCACAGACCCACTCACTCACAACTCCATAAGCCCACCCAGACAGCCACTCACAGGTCCATATAGCAACTCACACACCCACGCAACCACTCACATATACACTCATAGGCCCACACAGTCACCCACCCACTCACACACCTGTACAGCTACTTACAGACCCACTCACAGGCCCACTCAAACAGTCACGCACACCCCCTTACAACCACTCTTACGCCAACTCACACCTCCATAAATCCACTCAGAAACCAGCTCACAAACCCACATAACCACTCAAACAGCTGCTCACAGACCCACTCACACACCAACTCACAGACCCAAAAAACTACTTACACACTCAGTCACACACACCTATTTATACACTGAAACACCCACTCACACATCCAGACAACTACTCACACACCCACTCACACACCCATTCAACTACTCACACACTCTCTAATTGACCCATACAGCCACTCACACACCCACTCTCACACTCATATAGTCACTCACAAATTCATTCAGATACCCAATCACCCACTCACATACCCACTCACAAAGGCACACAGACATTCATGCACCCACTTAGGCACACACCCACTCACATACCCACTCACAGACTCAACTACCTATTCACAGACCGACATAGCGAGTGAGACACCCTCGAACCACAACCATTAACACATACAAAAACCTAGTCACAGTCCCACAAAACCACTCAGACATCCATTTACAGACACATACAGTGGCTCATCTGTCCACCGTACTAATTCTGTTGTCCTTTTTAATGACTGCTTCTGCTTGGGATCAGATTCGCAGAGCAAAAATGTGTTGCCATTTTGTGTTTAATGTGTACTTTTGGTTGAGGATCCACGCCAGATATGTGGATCCGAGTTAAACAATTAAAAATAGGACTTTGAAAAGAAAATGAACAAGAGTTACTTCAAAGGGTTGTATCTGAAAAGAACATTTGTGTTTATGATGTGTAGATGATTATTACACATAGAAGAGGTTCAAGTTATCGAGGAACACCCTTTTGCCTATTTCTGTGAAATGGACTCTGTCTTTTCAATATTTTCAGTCCTTAACAAAGCTTAAGTTGTTGTGGTATATGGACCTTATGTTGTGGTCTCAGAGGAATACAGAAACAGTTTTATTGAGAAGATTCCTGGATTTCTCTATCTGTGGACAAAATTCAGTTGACCACTGCCACTTCTGTCTTTGGCATATGTTTGAGAACACCAAATCAGTATGTGGGAAAAGATGTCTTTCATTAGGATTTCCAGTCCTACCCCAGTAATTGTGCCTAGATCATTGCCACCAAAGTGTACAATCCGAGGGCTGAATGTTTGCAAACCACCTGGCTTTCAACCAAAGGCAGCAATTGATGCCACTTTAAACCTCTCTGGCCAACTGAACTAATGTCTACATTAGGTAAGCCTAGGTCCTTGTCAATACCATTTTTTCTACCCCTTTCTCTGACACAAAACACAAAACTGTGGCCCACAATCCACACTCTGACAATTTTGGAGGCAAACAGGGGTAGCACACAAGAGAAGGCTGTGGACGTTTTGAAGTTCCTAAAATATAAAAGAATATAATTAATTTGATCATGAAGATGTGTGTAGAACTAAAATTAGGTAGTGGCTTTAAGGAAAAAAGTAACCTGCTCCGTGATTGGCTTTGATGAAAATAAAAATAAAAGTTATGTTGTCTGGGTATACTTGGAATTGCAAACAGTCACTCACACCGGCTACAGTTTAATTTGAAGCTAGTATGCTGCTCACAGAAAGTCTTGTGAAATTTTGACCTAGTGCTAACAGAGAGTGTTCCAAAGATTGTTACAAAACAAAGCTAAAATAATGTATGGGGGAGGGAACAAAAGAGAGTACAGTGTAAAACTGAAAAGCAGAGTTGTATATAAAAAAATGGTCAGAAGGGATTGTATAGTTTGTAATTGAATATTTTTCACAAAGTAAACTATAAATAGAAATGATTGACAGAATATTGATAAATGCATATAAGAGATTCTGGGGGTCATTCCGACCCTGGCGGTCCATGACCGCCAGGGCCGGGGACCGCGGAAGCACCGCCAACAGGCTGGCGGTGCTTCCAGGGCTATTCTGACCGCGGCGGTAAAGCCGCGGTCAGAAAAGGGGAACCGGCGGTTTCCCGCCGGTTTTCCCCTGGCCCAGGGAATCCTCCATGGCGGCGCTGCTTGCAGCGCCGCCATGGGGATTCCGACCCCCTTCCCGCCAGCCTGTTTCTGGCGGTTTTCACCGCCAGAACCAGGATGGCGGGAACGGGTGTCGTGGGGCACCTGGGGGCCCCTGCACTGCCCATGCCCCTGGCATGGGCAGTGCAGGGGCCCCTAACAGGGCCCCATACAGATTTTCACTGTCTGCTTGGCAGACAGTGAAAATCGCGACGGGTGCCACTGCACCCGTCGCACCCCTGCAACTCCGCCGGCTCCATTCAGAGCCGGCATCCTTGTTGCAGGGGCTTTCCCGCTGGGCCGGCGGGCGGCCTTTTGGCGGTCGCCCGCCGGCCCAGTGGGAAAGCCAGAATGGCCGCCGCGGTCTCCTGACCGCGGAGGGGTCATTCGGCGGTTACCGCATGGCGGGCGCCGACCGCCGCGGTCAGAATGACCGCCTCTGTGTGGATTCACAGACCTGGTGTGAATTTACACAGGGCTGCGTTGAATGGCGCTGTGGATCTGAAGCTCGTCCTAAAAACCCTATAAAATTGGGTCTCTTTACAGGAGTAGTTGAGCAGGGTAAAAATACTGACAATTTAGACGTGCCATAACAAAAATAAAAGATGAAAGGAGGTTGATTTGCTATGGATAGTATCATCAGAGAAAGCAGAGTAGGATGGGTAGCCAATGTTGGTACTCTTGTAATGAAAGTGGAAGAGCATTACAGTATTTCTGACTTGCACTAAAAAGAGATATTAAGTGATATTACCAGAAGAGTTGAAGAACAGTGTAGGAAAGTCCTACTTTTTACCCTGGTTACCCCCAAATGTTTTGGACAGATACTGGTGGCTACTGACTCTTGGCTGTGCCCTGGGTACTGCTCACCAGTCCCAGCACCAGTGCTCTGTATATAGTGGATATGCAAATTAGGCTTATTATAATTGGCAGACTCAACCGACCTGTAAGACCCGAGTATATGGTAGGGCATGTAGGCATAGGGCCCCCAGCATAGTTAGTGCATCCATAGGTGCACTAATGATATGTCCAGTGTCATTTTAAAGGCAGGCCTGCCTTGCTGGCTTCTTTTCAACTAAAATTATATGCAAATTTGACTTTGGAATATAAAGTAGTTCCAAATTCTTAAACTACCCTATTTTTACATCTAAGTCACCCCCCAGGTGTGCCCTATGTGCTCCTGGGTTGGGTGACATGTAAAATGTACAATACAAATTGTTTTATAAGCCCTGGCGAGGTAAAACAGCCAAATTAATTTTCCCTCTCTATAGTGAATGGCCTCAATAGGCTAACATGGGGATACTTTATTTTAATTAAGAAAGCCCCCATCAGAGACAGATACCTTGAGTTTGGTATCAAATTAATTGCTATAATAAATCACACAACTTGCCATTGTTGGATTTAAAATAACTAGTGCAGGCAAAGAGTTTTAAAACTCTACCTGAAAGTTGCCAAATTCAGCTCTGTAGTGCACTTCTCTGATTGGCCAGCCTCTGGCAGCCTGGCCGAGCTGCCATGATGAGGTGAGAAGTGGCCTGGGCTAAACACAGAGGATGTGCTTGGGGGAGGAGATCTGCCTCAGCAGATGGTGAAACAGGATGGGGGAGAGTAGCCTAACTGGTCTTCAAAGGCAGGGAAGGACATTTGGAGCAGCTCAGGACCTCTCCCATTTCCTGCAACCCCAGATGATTAGGTGCCCTCTTGATTAGATGAGGAGAGGGCAGGATAGGGGTGTTTTTAGGAGTTTTAGCCACACCAGTGGGTGAGCTCAGACAGATCTAATCTCTAAAAATCACTTTCAGCCATGCTGGAGTTTTGAAGAATTATGTTCTCTGGGATTGATTTTTGTCACACTTCCCAGGAAGTGGTCATCAAAGGGGGAGGAAGCCTGTCTGCGATTGGACAGCCAGGACCTCTGCTTTCCAATCAAGAGCAAGGAAAATATGGCAGGGCTGCACGCACACCTCAGATCCCTACAAGGAAAAACATCAGAAGAAGAAGCACTGCCGTGCTGTACCCCTGACCTGCACCTGGACACAGCACTCTGAAGGACTGCACCAGCTGCACACTTAGGCTTCAACACAAAAAGGACTTTGCCTGGCTTCAACTGGCTCCAGAATGGATTCCCTGCTACAGGTGAAATTAGCTAACTAGAGTACCCTGCATCAAATCCTGAAGAAACTGACAAGTGCAGTTGGACCGCTGCCTATGGTGGTAGCCATCTTCAGGCAATCGGGGACCAATTTGCCGCCCACCGTATTACGAGTCAGCAGACCACCAGGATTTCCAGGGCGCTGCAACCGCCACTAAAAGCCTGGCAGAAACTGACAGTATAAAAGGAGATACTCACCTCCAGGTACATAGACGCGTCCACGGCCGCCATTGCAAAAAAAATGTAAGTCTTTCCAGTGCTGTACCTTGCCATACACCTCCAGTACCAGCGACAACGATAAAGACGACAACTGTAACTATCTCTGCCTAGCACACACTGGAGGGAAAGACAGCATTACACACCCACACACAACACACTTACCCGTCATGGACAGCTAAGGTCACACACCCGCAAACAAACACACCTTACCAGCACACACATCTACACACACACATGCACACAATACACACCATGTCCAACATACATGTGTCATTCACACACCACACTTCACACACACTGCCGCTGTGAGACACATCCTCACACAACACCACCGAGTCACACAACCACAACACCATCATAATCACACAAATGCATTGGCAGAGAGGCACTACACACCTCTGCAGGAAAACACATACTGCCAGCAAGACGTAAAAAACAGCACTCAACCAATACAAACAATCACACTCCCAAACAACATGTCACATCACATGCCACATGCACCCAACACACAAAGTACATCACAGATGCATCACAACACACACACCACCACCACACAATGTCACACAACACCAAAACAACACATCACAACAAGTCCATTGCACAACTCACCCACATAACTCATGCTGCTCCACAAACACATCACATACACTCAAGACATACACGAAATCACATAAATACAACACATAAATCTTGAAGGAAAGGCAGGACAAGTATGAAAACCATAACACCAACGGGTGGCTGGTGCAGATATATTAAAATCATGTACGAATAAAATTATAAAACTATATACAGCAGAGGCCTAATGGCCAGTCCAAATTTTTCAATTGCCTCAGACACACTTGGCAGATTTGCAGGCCCCAACTTGAGTCCTGACAGCAAAGTGGCCTCTACATTAAATGGGCATCAATGGCACAGGTAGGCATTTCAGGGGTGGGTAGGTGGGGGTGTGGCATGGGGGCTTGAGTTTGGAAGGGGGGTCCTTGGGTTTGGGTTTGGGAGGGGGTGGGCTTTGGGCTTCTGTCTGGAAGGTCGGTAGGGTTTTGGCAGGGTAGGGGCATGGGCACTAGTAGGGGGGCCATAGGAGGACTGTGAGTTGGAAGGACTGGGTAGGGGCAGGATGACATGACGACTTGGGGCAACACAAGGTGAGACAGGAATAGGGAACAGGTCAAGGGAGGCAGGGAAGACTTTCTTAGGGATAACGGGCGGTCAACTGAAAAAAGTTTAGGAGTGGAGGTAGAGGGAGTGCTTGTTTGACATGCTGGTGTGCTGGACGTGCATGCAGGTATGTGCAATGTGTGCTTGTGTGTGGTTGATGCATTTTGGGTGGGTGAGTGAGTGTGTTTGTGTTTCTTGGGAGGAGGGGGAAAAGATGCAGGGGGAGGGAATGGAAGATGTGTGAGTGTGTGTTGGGGTGATGGCTGCAAGTGTTGTGGATGTGCTGCATGTGGTAGTGAATGTGGTCACGATGAGTACAGATGTGGCAGGATCAGGGTGTGATGATGTAGTGACAGCAGGTGTGAGTCGTGATGTAATTGTAAGGAGGTGGCATGAGACAAAGTGTAGGAAGTGTCAGTTGTCCTGTTTGCTGATGTGTGTTGTGTGTGCGCATGCTTGTGGTGTCACTTGTGGTGTCGCTTGTGGTGCCTGTGTTGGTCTTTGTGCACCTTTTCTGTTGTAGTAAGTGAATGTTGGTCTGTAGGTGTGCTCTGGGTGGGTGAAGAGATTGGGATCTTGTAGGAGGCTGGACTGGCTTGTAGTGGGTACCAAGGGGTACTTACACCTTGCACCAGGCCCAGGTATCCCTTATTAGTGTAGAGGGGTGTCTAGCAGCTTAGGCTGATAGAAAAGGTAGCTTAGCAGAGCAGCTTAGGCTGAACTAGGAGACGAGTGAAGCTCCTACAGTACCACTAGTGTCATATGCACAATATCATAAGAAAACACAATACACAGTTATACTAAAAATAAAGGTACTTTATTTTTATGACAATATGCCAAAGTATCTCAGTGAGTACCCTCAGTATGAGGATAGCAATTATACACAAGATATATGTACACAATACCAAAATATGCAGTAATAGCAATAGAAAACAGTGCAAACAATGTATAGTCACAATAGAATACAATGGGGGCAGATAGGGATAGGGGCAACACAAACCATATACTCTAGAAGTGGAATGCGAACCACGAATGGACTCCAAACCTATGTGACCTTGTAGAGGGTCGCTGGGACTGTAAGAAAACAGTGAGGGTTAGAAAAATAGCCCACCCCAAGACCCTGAAAAGTGGGTGCAAAGTGCACCTAAGTTCCCCAAAGAGCACAGAAGTCGTGATAGGGGAATTCTGCAAGGAAGACCAACACCAGCAATGCAACAACGATGGATTTCCTGATGAGAGTACCTGTGGAACAAGGGAACCAAGTCCAAAAGTCACGATCAAGTCGGGAGTGGGCAGATGCCCAGGAAATGCCAGCTGTGGGTGCAAAGAAGCTGCCACTGGATGGTAGAAGCTGTGGATTCTGCAAGAACGACAAGGGCTAGAAACTTCCCCTTTGGAGGATAGATGTCCCACATCATGAAGAGTCGTGCAGAGGTGTTACCATGCAGAAAGGCCGCAAACAAGCCTTGCCAGCTGCAAGGGTCGTGGTTAGGATTTTTGGATGCTGCTGTGGCCCAGGAGGGACCAGGATGTCGCCAATTGTGTGAGGGGACAGAGGGGGTGCCCAGCAAGACAAAGAGCCCTCTCAGATGCAAGCAGCACCCGCAGAAGTGCTGGAACAGGCACTACAAAGTGGAGTGAACTGGAGCTCACCCAAAGTCACAAAAGAGTGTCCCACGACGCCAGAGGACAACTCAGGAGGTCGTGCACTGCAGGTTAGAGTGCCAGGGACCCAGGCTTGGCTGTGCACAAAGGAAATCCTGTAAGAGTGCACAGGAGCCGGAGTAGCTGCAAAACACGCGGTTCCCAGCAATGCAGTCTAGCGTGGGGAGGCAAGGACTTACCTCCACCAAACTTGGACTGAAGAGTCACTGGACTGTGGGAGTCACTTGGACAGAGTTGCTGAGTTCAAGGGACCTCGCTCGTCGTGCTGAGAGGAGACCCAGAGGACTGGTGATGCAGTTCTTTGGTGCCTGCGGTTGCAGGGGGAAGATTCCGTCGACCCACTGGAGATTTCTTCGGAGCTTCTAGTGCAGAGAGGAGGCAGCCTACCCCCACAGCATGCACCACTAGGAAAACAGTCGAGAAGGCAGCAGGATCAGCGTTACAAGGTCACAGTAGTCGTCTTTGCTACTTTGTTGCAGTTTTACAGGCTTCCAGCGCGGTCAGCAGTCGATTCCTTGGCAGAAGGTGAAGATAGAGATGCAGAGGAACTCTGATGAGCTCTTGCATTCGTTATCTAAAGAATTCCCCAAAGCAGAGACCCTAAATAGCCAGAAAAGGAGGTTTGGCTACTTAGGAGAGAGGATAGGCTAGCAACACCTGGAGGAGCCTATCAGAAGGAGTCTCTGACGTCACCTGCTGGCACTGGCCACTCAGAGCAGTCCAGTGTGCCAGCAGCACCTCTGTTTCCAAGATGGCAGAGGTCTGGAGCACACTGGAGGAGCTCTGGGCACCTCCCAGGGGAGGTGCAGGTCAGGGGAGTGGTCACTCCCCTTTCCTTTGTCCAGTTTCGTGCCAGAGGAGGGCTAGGGGATCCCTGAACCGGTGAAGACTGGCTTATGCAGAGATGGGCACCATCTGTGCCCATCAAAGCATTTCCAGAGGCTGGGGGAGGCTACTCCTCCCCAGCCCTGACACCTTTTTCCAAAGGGAGAGGGTATAACACCCTCTCTCTGAGGAAGTCCTTTGTTCTGCCTTCCTGGGCCAAGCCTGGCTGGACCCCAGCAGGGCAGAAACCTGTCTGAGGGGTTGGCAGCAGCAGCAGCTGCAGTGAAACCCCGGGAAAGGTAGTTTGGCAGTACCCGGGTCTAAGCTAGAGACTCAGGGGATCATGGAATTGTCTCCCCAATGCCAGAATGGCATTGGGGTGACAATTCCATGATCTTAGACATGTTACATGGCCATGTTCGGAGTTACCATTGTGATACTATACATATGTCGTTACATATGTATAGTGCACGCATGTAATGGTGTCCCCGCATTCACAAAGTCCGGGGAATTTGCCCTGAACAATGTGGGAGCACCTTGGCTAGTGCCAGGGTGCCCACACACTAAGTAACTTAGCACCCAACCTTTACCAGGTAAAGGTTAGACATATAGGTGACTTATAAGTTACTTAAGTGCAATGGTAAATGGCTGTGAAATAACGTGGACGTTATTTCACTCAGGCTGCACTGGCAGGCCTGTGTAAGAATTGTCAGATCTCCCTATGGGTGGCACAAGAAATGTTGCAGCCCATAGGGATCTCCTGGAACCCCAATACCCTGGGTACCTTAGTACCATATACTAGGGAATTATAAGGGTGTTCCAGTATGTCAATGTAAATTGGTGAAATTGGTCACTAGCCTGTTAGTGACAATTTGGAAAGAAATGAGAGAGCATAACCACTGAGGTTCTGGATAGCAGAGCCTCAGTGAGACAGTTAGTCATAACACAGGTAACACATACAGGGCACACTTATGAGCACTGGGGCCCTGGCTGGCAGGGTCCCAGTGACACATACAACTAAAACAACATATATACAGTGAAATATGGGGGTAACATGCCACGCAAGATGGTACTTTCCTACACAACCCCCCCCCCCAAACGAAGGACAATAAGACTAGCCATGACCTGATGAGTCTTCATTGTCTAAGTGGAAATATCTGGAGAGTCCACCTGCATTGGAGTGGGTACTCCCAGGTCTATGTTCCACTGTATAGTCCATTCCCTGTAGGGATATGGACCACCTCAACAATTAAGGGTTTTCACCTTTCATTTGTTTTAGCCAAAGTAGAGGTTTGTGGTCTGTCTGAACAATGAAGTTAGTGTCAAACAGGTATGGCCTCAACTTCTTCAGTGCCCAGACCACAGCAAAGGCCTCCCTCTCTATGGCAGACCAACGCTTTTCTCTAGGGGTCAACCTCCTGCTGATAAAAGCAACAGGTTGTTCCTGACCCTCAGAATTAAGTTGTGATAAGACTGCCCCTACCCCTAATTCAGATGCATCAGTTTGGACAATGAATTTTTTGGAGTAACAGGGGCTTTTCAGGACAGGTGCAGAGCACATGGCCTGCTTCAGCTCCTCAAAAGCTTTCTGACAGTTTGCTGTCCATAATACCTTTTTAGGCATTTTCTTAGATGTGAGGTCATTAAGAGGGGCTGCAATGGAGCCATAGTTCTTTATGAACCTCCTGTAGTACCCAGTGAGGCCTAAGAAGGCTCTCACCTGAGTCTGAGTTGTAGGGGGAACCCAATCTATAATAGTTTGGATTTTCCCCTGAAGTGGTGCAATCTGTTCTCCACCTACCAGGTGTCCCAGATAAACCACTTTCCCCTGCCCTATCTGGCACTTTGAAGCCTTGATAGTGAGGCCTGCCTTTTGCATGGCCTCCAAAACTTTCCATAGGTGGACCAGGTGATCATCCCAGGTGGAGCTAAATACAGCTATATAATCTAGATATGCTGCACTAAAAGCCTCCAACTTTTGCAGGACTGTATTCACCAACCTCTGAAAAGTGGCAGGTGCATTTTTCAACCCAAAAGGCACTACTGTGAATTGATAGTGCCCTCCAATGGTTGAAAATGCAGTTTTTGCTTTAGCATCCTCTGATAACTTGATCTGCCAATACTCTGCAGTCAAATCAAAGGTGCTTAGATACTTGGCAGATGCCAGTGTTTCTATTAGCTCATCTGCCCTGGGTATAGGGTGAGCATCAGTTTTAGTTACCTGGTTGAGACCGCTGTAGTCAACACAAAATCTCATTTCCTTCTTTCCATCTTTGGAATGAGGTTTTGGTACAAGTACCACAGGAGAGGCCCATGGACTTTCAGAGTGCTCAACCACTCCCAGTTCAAGCATTTTCTGAACCTCTTGTTTTATGCAGTCCCTGACATGGTCAGGCTGCCTATAGATCTTACTTTTGACAGGCAAGCTGTCTCCAGTATCTATAGTGTGCTCACACCAAGAAGTGGTGCCTCGCACAGTAGAAAAGAGTTCAGAAAACTGACCCAGGAGATTTATGCAGTGGTCTTTCTGCTCAGCAGTAAGACAATCTGCCAAAACTACACCTTCCACGAGAGCATCTTGTTCTGTGGAAGAGAAGAGATCAGGGAGAGGGTCACTGTCTTCTTCTGTTGCCATGAGCAGGGTGAGATCAGCCCTGTCATAGTAGGGATTCAGGCGATTGACATGGAGCACCCTAAGGGGACTCCTGGCAGTGCCTAAGTCAACTAAGTAGGTGACTTCACCCTTTTTCTCAACAATGATGTGGGGTCCACTCCATTTGTCTTGGAGTGCTCTTGGGGCCACAGGCTCCAAGACCCACACTTTCTGCCCTGGTTGGTACTGAACCAGAACAGCCTTCTGGTCATGCCATTGCTTTAGGAGCTCTTGGCTGGCCTGAAGGTTTTTACTGGCCTTTTTCATGTACCATCCTAGATCTTAGGCCAAGTACATAGTCCACTATGTCTTGCTTAGGAGCTTTTAAAGGTTGTTCCCAACCCTCCTTCACTAGTGTTAGGGGACCTCTCACAGGGTGTCCAATAGGAGTTCAAAGGGGCTGAAGCCCACTCCTTTTTGGGGTACCTCCCTGTAAGCAAAAAGGAGGCAAGGTAACAGGATATCCCATCTCCTGCGGAGTTTTTCAGGGAGTCCCATTATCATTCCTTTGAGAGTTTTATTAAACCTCTCAACCAGTCCATTTGTTTGTGGATAATAGGGTGTGGTGAACTTGTATGTCACACCACATTCCTTCCACATGGCCTTTAAGTAAGCAGACATGAAATTGCTTCCCCTGTCTGATACCACCTCTTTTGGGAAGCCCACCCTGGAAAAGATTCCCAGGAGGGCCTTTGCCACTGCAGGAGCTGTAGTGGTCCTTAGAGGAATTGCTTCAGGATATCTGGTGGCATGGTCCACTACCACCAAGATAAACCTATTGCCTGAAGCAGTAGGAGGGTCAAGGGGGCCAACTATGTCAACCCCTACCCTTTCAAAGGGAACCCCAACCACAGGCAGTGGAATAAGGGGTGCCTTTGGAGTGCCACCTGTTTTGCCACTGGCTTGACAGGTTTCACAGGACTTACAAAATTCCTTTGTGTCCTCTGATATTCTAGGCCAATGAAACAAGGGGACAAGCCTGTCCCAAGTTTTCATTTGCCCCAAATGTCCAGCTAAGGGAATGTCGTGGGCTAGAGTTAGGAGGAACTTTCTGTATTCCTGAGGAATCACCAATCTCCTGGCAGCTCCAGGTTTTGGATCCCTTGCTTCAGTTTACAAAAGGTTGTCCTCCCAGTAAACTCTGTGAGAGTCACTGACATCCCCATTTGCTTGTTTAACAGCTTGCTGCCTTAGACCCTCTAGTGTGGGACAGGTATGCTGTGCCACACTCAGCTCCTCCCTGGCAGGCCCCCCTTCACCCAAAAGCTCAGCAGTGTCTGCTTCCATCTCCTCTGGTGTAGGTTCTGCACAGGGTGGAAATTCTTCTTCCTCAGAAGTTGAATCCACTGTAGAGGGAGGGATAGTAGGTAGTGTTTTACCTTTACTAACCCTAGCTTTAGGGAGCACTTGGTCCATTCTTCCAGGATCCAAGTCACCCTGTCCTTTTTGCTTTTTGGCCTGAGCCCTGATTAAAGCAAAAATATGCCCTGGAATGCCCAGCATTGCTGCATGAGCCTCCAACTCCACTTCTGCCCAAGCTGATGTCTCTAAATCGTTCCCTAGTAGACAGTCTACAGGTAAATCTGAGGCAACCACAACTTTCTTTGGACCAGTAACCCCCCCCCCCCCCAGTTGAGATTCACAACAGCCATGGGGTGGCTAAGAGTGTTGTTATGAGCATCAGTCACTTGGTACTGGTGACCCAGTAGGTGTTGTTCAGGGTGGGCCAGTTTCTCTATTACCATTGTAACACTGGCACTTGTGTCCCTGTAGGCCTGAACCTCAACACCATTTATTAGGGGTAGTTGCTTGTACTTATCCATATTAAGGGGACAAGCAACCAAGGTGGCCAAATCAATGGCCCCCTCTGAGACCAACACAGCCTCTGTGGTCTCCCTAACAAGACCAACCCCAACTAAGTTACCAAAAGTGAGCCCAGCTACTCCCTTGGATTGGCTATTAGTAGGTTTGCTCCCACCACCACTGCTATTACTAGGTGCACTAGGTGTAGCAGCAGGGGTTGTAGTGGTAGGAGGCTTGGTGCTTTTCTTTGGACAACTGGGATCTGTTGTCCAATGGCCTTTTATTTTACATAAATAGCACCATGGTTTCTTTTCTTTGTTTTGATTTGAAGAGGATTTGGGCCCACCACCCCCACCAGAGTGTGTTTGTGGGCCTGATGAAGACTCATTTTTAGATTTGTCCCCACCCTTGTCAGAAGACTTACCATCCTTCTTCTTGCCATCCTTGTCACCCCCTGTATGAACATTTCTGTTCACCCTTGTTCTGACCCATGTGTCTGCCTTCTTTCCCAATTCTTGGGGAGAGGTCAGATCAGAGTCTACCAGGTACTGGTGTAACAAATCAGACACACAATTATTAAGAATATGCTCTCTCAGGATTAAGTTATACAGGCTTTCATAGTCAGAAACTTTACTGCCATGTAACCACCCCTCCAAGGCCTTCACTGAATGGACAACAAAGTCTACCCAGTCTTGTGAAGACTCCTTTTTGGTTTCTCTGAACTTGATCCTGTACTGTTCAGTGGTTAAGCCATAACCATCAAGGAGTGCATTCTTAAGAACTGTAAAATTATTGGCATCACTTTCCTTAACAGTAAGGAGCCTATCCCTACCCTTTCCACTGAAAGATAGCCAGAGGATAGCAGCCCACTGCCTTTGAGGGACTTCCTGTACAACACAGGCCCTCTCAAGTGCAGCAAACCACTTATTAATGTCATCCCCCTCCTTGTAAGGGGGAACTATCTTGTGCATATTCCTAGAATCTTGCTCTTTTGCAGGATGACTATTTGGAATACTGCTGCTGCCACCGTGGGGTCCTAACCCCAACCTCTGCCTTTCTTTTTCTAAGTCAAATGCTTGTCTATCTAAATCCAGCTGTTGCTTTTTAAGCTTCAGCCTGGACTCTTCCACTCTCAATTTATTGAGCTCCTTTTCTAACATTCTGTCTTCAGGGAGGGTGGGTTGGGCATGCCTTGACACAGAAGAATGGTGAGAATGAACAGAGGGAGACCTGTCCCTAACAGATGGCACTCTAACATTCTGGCCTACAGAAGTAACACTCCTACTGTGATGAGAAGTAACACTCTTACTGTGATGTGAAGTCACATTAGTACCAGCCATGCTAGGTGACTTGCTAGGGGGCAGGCTGGGAAGGTTCCCTTCTCACTCTCTTACTTGGGGTGCCCCAGAGTCAGAGTGTGAACCATCAGCTAATTTCTCAACAGAAGTGCCAACTAAGGTCTTATCTTGTTCAATGAGCATATTAACTAACAGTTGTTTTGAGGGATTCTTCCCTACCCCTGAACCTCTATCTATGCAGAGACTCCTTGTGTCCTTCCAGCTAAGGTTGTCATAAGCTATGCTGGCCAGATCAAGAGTTTGGCTTGTACCAGACATGATAGACAAGAGTTTAAGGGACAGAAAATGAAAGAAAAAGTTTCAGAACTTTTTAAAGAACAGAAAAAAACTTTTTAAACTTTTTAAGAACTTTTTGAAAGTTTAGAGGTACTTTTCAGCACTTAGCAAGAAGAGTAAGAGAAGAAAAGCAAAACTTTTTGGTTAGGTGTACTTACACTGAACTTGTTTTGTATATTTTTCTCTTATGAAAAGTACAATATGACAAAGTGGTAAGTAGTTGCAAGTACTTATCCCACCGCTGCACAACCAATGTAGGAGGCTGGACTGGCTTGCAGTGGGTACCAAGGCGTACTTACACCTTGCACCAGGCCCAAGTATCCCTTATTAGTGTAGAGGGGTGTCTTGCAGCTTAGGCTGATAGAAAAGGTAGCTTAGCAGAGCAGCTTAGGCTGAACTAGGAGACGAGTGAAGCTCCTACAGTACCACTAGTGTCATATGCACAATATCATAAGAAAACACAATACACAGTTATACTAAAAATAAAGGTACTTTATTTTTATGACAATATGCCAAAGTATCTCAGTGAGTACCCTCAGTATGAGGATAGCAATTATACACAAGATATATGTACACAATACCAAAATATGCAGTAATAGCAATAGAAAACAGTGCAAACAATGTATAGTCACAATAGAATGCAATGGGGGCACATAGGGATAGGGGCAACACAAACCATATACTTTAGAAGTGAAATGCGAACCACGAATGGACCCCAAACCTATGTGACCTTGTAGAGGGTCGCCGGGACTGTAAGAAAACAGTGAGGGTTAGAAAAATAGCCCACCCCAAGACCCTGAAAAGTGGGTGCAAAGTGCACCTAAGTTCCCCAAAGAGCACAGAAGTCGTGATAGGGGAAATCTGCAAGGAAGACCAACACCAGCAATGCAACAATGATGGATTTCCTGACGAGAGTACCTGTGGAACAAGGGGACCAAGTCCAAAAGTCACGATCAAGTCGGGAGTGGGCAGATGCCCAAGAAATGCCAGCTGTGGGTGCAAAGAAGCTGCCACCGGATGGTAGAAGCTGTATATTCTGCAAGAACGACAAGGGCTAGAAACTTCCCCTTTGGAGGATAGATGTCCCACGTCATGAAGAGTCGGGCAGAGGTGTTTCCGTGCAGAAAGACCGCAAACAAGCCTTGCCAGCTGCAAGAGTTGTGGTTAGGGTTTTTGGATGCTGCTGTGGCCCAGGAGGGACCAGGATGTCGCCAATTATGTGAGGGGACAGAAGGGGCACCCAGCAAGACAAGGAGACCTCTCAGAAGCAAGCAGCACCCGTAGAAGTGCCGGAACAGGCACTATGAAGTGGAGTGAACTGGAGCTCACCCGAAGTCACAAAAGAGGGTCCCACGACGCCAGAGGACAACTCAGGAGATCGTGCTCTGCATGTTAGAGTGCCGGGGACCCAGGCTTGGCTGTGCACAAAGGAAATCCTGGAAGAGTGCACAGGAGCCGGAGTAGCTGCAAAACACACGATTCCCAGCAATGCAGTCTAGCATGGGGAGGCAAGGACTTACATCCACTAAACTTGGACTGAAGAGTCACTGGACTGTGGGAGTCACTTGGACAGAGTTGCTGAGTTCAAAGGACCTCGCTTGTCGTGCTGAAAGGAGACTCAGAGGACCGGTGATGCAGTTCTTTGGTGCCTGCGGTTGCAGGGGGAAGATTCTGTCGACCCACGGGAGATTTCTTCAGAGCTTCTAGTGCAGAGAGGAGGCAGACTACCCCCACAGCATGCACCACCAGGAAAACAGTCAAGAAGGCGGCAGGATCAGCGTTACAAGGTCGCAGTAGTCGTCTTTGCTACTTTGTTGCAGTTTTGCAGGCTTCCAGCGCGGTCAGCAGTCGATTCCTTGGCAGAAGGTGAAGAGAGAGATGCAGAGGAACTCTGATGAGCTCTTGCATTCGTTATCTAAAGAATTCCTCAAAGCAGAGACCCTAAATAGCCAGAAAAGGAGGTTTGGCTACTTAGGAGAGAGGATAGGCTAGCAACACCTGGAGGAGCCTATCAGAAGGAGTCTCTGACGTCACCTGCTGGCACTGGCCACTCAGAGCAGTCCAGTGTGCCAGCAGCACCTCTGTTTCCAAGATGGCAGAGGTCTGGAGCACACTGGAGGAGCTCTGGGCACCTCCCAGGGGAGGTGCAGGTCAGGGGAGTGGTCATTCCCCTTTCCTTTGTCCAGTTTCGCGCCAGAGCCGGGCTGGGGGATCCCTGAACCGGTGTAGACTGGCTTATGCAGAGATGGGCACCATCTGTGCCCATCAAAGCATTTCCAGAGGCTGGGGGAGGCTACTCCTCCCCAGCCCTGACACCTTTTTCCAAAGGGAGAGGGTGTAACACCCTCTCTCTGAGGAAGTCCTTTGTTCTGGCTTCCTGGGCCAATCCTGGCTGGACCCCAGGAGGGCAGAAACCTGTCTGAGGGGTTGGCAGCAGCAGCAGCTGCAGTGAAACCCCGGGAAAGGTAGTTTGGCAGTACCCGGGTCTGAGCTAGAGACTCGGGGGATCATGGAATTGTCTCCCCAATGCCAGAATGGCATTGGGGTGACAATTCCATGATCTTAGACATGTTACATGGCCATGTTCGGAGTTACCATTGTGACACTATACATATGTCGTGACATATGTATAGTGCACGAGTGTAATGGTGTCCCCGCACTCACAAAGTCTGGGGAATTTGCCCTGAACAATGTGGGAGCACCTTGGCTAGTGCCAGGGTGCTCACACACTAAGGGGGTCATTCTGACCCGGCGGTCTAAGACCGCCGGGGCCAGGGTCGGCGGGAGCACCGCCGACAGGCCGGCTGTGCCCCGCAGGGCATTCTGACCGCGGCGCTTCGGCCGCGGTCAGAAGAGGCAAACCGGCGGTCTCCCGCCGGTTTACCGCTGCCCTTTGAATCCCCCATGGCGGCGCAGCTTGCTGCGCCGCCATGGGGGATTCTGACACCCCCTACCGCCATCCTGTTCCTGGCGGTTCGCCCGCCAGGAACAGGATGGCGGTAGGGGGTGCCGCGGGGCCCCTGGGGGCCCCTGCCGTGCCCATGCCAATGGCATGGGCACGGCAGGGGCCCCCGTAAGAGGGCCCCGCAAAGTATTTCAGTGTCTGCTAAGCAGACACTGAAATACGCGACGGGTGCAAACTGCACCCGTCGCACCCCTGCAACTCCGCCGGCTCAATTCTGAGCCGGCGTCCTCGTTGCAGGGGCATTTCCTCTGGGCCGGCGGGCGCTCTTTTGGAGAGCGCCCGCCGGCCCAGCGGAAATGTCTAAATGGCCGCCGCGGTCTTTTGACCGCGGTGCGGTCATTCAGCGGCGGTAGCTTGGCGGGCGGCTCCCGCCGCCCGCCAACATTAGAATCAGGCCCTAAGTAACTTAGCACCCAACCTTTACCAGGTAAAGGTTAGACATATAGGTGACTTATAAGTTACTTAAGTGCAGTGGTAAATGGCTGTGAAATAACGTGGACGTTATTTCACTCAGGCTGCACTGGCAGGCCTGTGTAAGAATTGTCAGATCTCCCTATGGGTGGCACAAGAATTGCTGCAGCCCATAGGGATCTCCTGGAACCCCAATACCCTGGGTACCTTAATACCATATACTAGGGAATTATAAGGGTGTTCCAGTATGCCAATGTAAATTGGTGAAATTGGTCACTAGCCTGTTAGTGACAATTTGGAAAGAAATGAGAGAGAATAACCACTGAGGTTCTGGATAGCAGAGCCTCAGTGAGACAGTTAGTCATATCACAGGTAACACATACAGGGCACACTTATGAGCACTGGGGCCCTGGCTGGCAGGGTCCCAGTGACACATACAACTAAAACAAGATATATACAGTGAAATATGGGGTTAACATGCCAGGCAAGATGGTACTTTCCTACAGATCTTTGATTGGGAACAAGTAGCTGGAGGGGAGATGGAAGATGAAGGGACACTGGCTGCTGTCAAAGAGGAGGCCATAGCCTGAAACGATCTCTGTAGGCCAGCCAAGGCACCATAAATGCCTTCCAGGTAGGCACTGGACTTCTGCATCTGGGATGCCAGTCCCTGGACGGCATTCATGATGGTTGACGGCCCTACAGAGATGGACCTCAGGAGGTCAATAATCTCCTCATTGAGGGCATCAGGGCTGACTGGGGCAGGAGCAGAGGTGCCTGCAACAAAGGAGACTCCCACCCTCCTGGGTGAGCAGGCACGGGCAACTGGGTGGGGAGCTACAGGGAGGGCAGTGCTGGTAATGGGGTGGCAGACAAGGATTGTAATTGTATTGTAATCGTATTTATATAGCGCTTACTACCCCTGACGAGGCGTCGAAGCGCTTTTCGATGAGTAGCACGCTACTCCGGTACCCAACAAGAATTAGTGATGGATTAGTATAATTTAATAAGGAGTACAGTTTTAGTATTATTATGAGTTAATTTGAGTTGCGGATATGAGAGTTTGTTAGTTAGATTGACTGGAGTAATGGAGGGGTGGAGGAGGAAAGAAATCCAGAAGTGTTAATTGGGAGTTTATCCTTCATTTACTCAATCCAAAGGCTTGAGATGAATAAAAGGGGAGCGGAGGGGAAAGAGGATGTGGAAGGGTTAGGGAGAGCATCGTAGCAGGGTGAGATGAATGCAGGAGAATTTAGTAGGGTTGTGTGGGATGTCACAGAGGTAGAGTGAGGTTTGGTGAGTTAGATGTGGAGGTGGAGGGAAGAGCTTAGGCAGAGATATTTAGGAGATGAAAGTGGTCGAAGGGATTTGGGATGAGTCCGAATGAGAATGGAGGATAGTTTGATAGAGACATGACATAAGAGTGATGAGAAGATAAGTGTGATAAAAAGAGAGCAGAAATTTGTAGATATCTAGTATAACAACCCAAAAAACCAGGAGCCATGCAATGATCCACAAACATGCCAGGCTCAGAAACAACATATACACATACATACACATATATATATATATTTGTAGACACACACACATGAATACACACACATATGCACATAGAATACATAATTAGAATCATGGGTAAAAAATACTTTGTCAGACAGGTTTAAAAGAGTGTGTGTGTATTTTATTGTTATTGGTTTAGTTTCTGTAAAATGAGCATCGTGGCCTACCCAACCGGAGTATTTGCTACGAGTATGTCAGTAAGCGTTACCTAGCATGTTTTATACGCCCCGTATATATTTTACAGTAAGGGTACGTGATGGGCCACGGGGTAAACGTCTCCAGCAACCTTGTGTGCCTTTGGCAATGTGATTGTTACTAGTGCGTCTTTGTGGAGATGTCATTGTGCTTCTGAGCATCAACAACGCACCACCGGAATCGGCGGTAAAACGCATTGGGGTCGTTTTGGAAAGCTGTCCATCATCCTGGTAAAAAGCGGGAATTCCTTTACCTACTTCGAGGTGGACGGGGGCGTGGCTCAGCGGGCGGAGCTTACAGGTGCTTTATAAAGGGAGAACCTTCTACTCTGTGTCTCCAGCAGAGGAAGATAGAACCCGCGCGTCTCAGTCAGATACAGATTACGCTCCAGTACATCATCAGTTCACCTCCAGGATGGATTCTAGATCTTTTTCTGCTATGGGATCTCTGAGCGCACAGCCTTGCTTTATCTTTGCCAAGCCCAAGAGTTAGGGTGGCTTGTCCTTTCCAGAAGCTGAGCTTTAACTGCAGCACCTGCTACGATTATATTTTGTAAGTGCTTCCTTTGAGGTTTAGTTTCTGTAAAATGAGCATCGTGGCCTACCCAACCGGCGTATTTTCTACGAGTATGTCAGTAAGCGTAACCTAGCATGTTTTATACGCTCCGTTTATATTGTACACTAAGGGTACGTGATGGCCCACGGGGTAAACGTCTCCAGCAACCTTGTGTGCCTTTGGCAATGTGATTGTTACTACTGCGTCTTTGTGGAGATGTCATTGTGCTTCTGAGCATCAACAACGCACCACCGGAATCGGCGGTAAAACGCATTGGGGTCATTTTGGAAAGCTGTCCATCATCCTGGTAAAAAGCGGGAATTCCTTTACCTACTTCGAGGTGGACTGGGCGTGGCTCAGCGGGCGGAGCTTACAGGTGCTTTATAAAGGGAGAACCTTCTACTCTGTGGGGGTCATTCTGACCCCGGCGGTCTAAGACCGCCGGGGCCAGGGTCGGCGGGAGCACCGCCGACAGGCCGGCGGTGCCCCGCAGGGCATTCTGACCGCGGCGCTTCGGCCGCGGTCAGAAGAGGCAAACCGGCGGTCTCCCGCCGGTTTACCGCTGCCCTTTGAATCCCCCATGGCGGCGCAGCTTGCTGCGCCGCCATGGGGGATTCTGACACCCCCTACCGCCATCCTGTTCCTGGCGGTTCGCCCGCCAGGAACAGGATGGCGGCAGGGGGTGCAGCGGGGCCCCTGGGGGCCCCTGCCGTGCCCATGCCAATGGCATGGGCACGGCAGGGGCCCCCGTAAGAGGGCCCCGCAAAGTATTTCAGTGTCTGCTAAGCAGACACTGAAATACGCGACGGGTGCAAACTGCACCCGTCGCACCCCTGCAACTACGCCGGCTCAATTCTGAGCCAGCGTCCTCGTTGCAGGGGCATTTCCTCTGGGCCGGCGGGCGCTCTTTTGGAGAGCACCCGCCGGCCCAGAGGAAATGTCTAAATGGCCGCCGCGGTCTTTTGACCGCGGTGCGCTCATTCAGCGGCGGTAGCTTGGCGGGCGGCTCCTGCCGCCCGCCAACATTAGAATCAGGCCCTGTGTCTCCAGCAGAGGAAGATAGAACCCGCGCGTCTCAGTCAGATACAGATTACGGTCCAGTACATCATCAGTTCACCTCCAGGATGGATTCTAGATCTTTTCTGCTATGGGATCTCTGAGCGCACAGCCTTGCTTTATCTTTGCCATGCCCAAGAGTTAGGGTGGCTTGTCCTTTCCAGAAGCTGAGCTTTAACTGCGGCACCTGCTACGATTATATTTTGTATTTTGTAAGTGCTTCCTTTGAGGTTTAGTTTCTGTAAAATGAGCATCGTGGCCTACCCAACCGGAGTATTTTCTACGAGTATGTCAGTAAGCGTGACCTAGCATGTTTTATACGCCCCGTTTATATTGTACACTAAGGGTACGTGATGGGCCACAGGGTAAACATCTCCAGCAACCTTGTGTGCCTTTGGCAATGTGATTGTTACTAGTGCATCTTTGTGGAGATGTCCTCGTGCTTCTGAGCATCAACAACGCACCACCGGAATCAACAGTAAACGCAGTGGGGTCGTTTTGGAAAGCTGTCCATCATCCTGGTAAGAGGCGGGAATTCCTTTACCTACTTCGAGGGTGGACGGGGCGTGGCTCAGCGGGCGGAGCTTACAGGTGCTTTATAAAGGGAGAAACCTTCTACTCTGTGTCTCCAGCAGAGGAAGATAGAACCCGCGCGTCACCGTCAGATACAGATTACGCTCCAGTACATCATCAGTTCACCTCCAGGATGGATTCTAGATCTTTTTCTGCTATGGGATCTCTGAGCGCACAGCCTTGCTTTATCTTTGCCAAGCCCAGGAGTTAGGGTGGCTTGTCCTTTCCAGAGGCTGAGCTTCAACTGCGGCACCTGCTACGATTATATTTGTAAGTGCTTCCTTTGAGGTTTAGTTTCTGTAAAATGAGCATCGTGGCCTACCCAACCGGAGTATTTTCTACGAGTATGTCAGTAAGCGTAACCTAGCATGTTTTATACGCCCCGTTTATATTGTACACTAAGGGTACGTGATGGGCCACGGGGTAAACGTCTCCAGTAACCTTGTGTTCCTTTGGCAATGTGATTGTTACTAGTGCGTCTTTGTGGAGATGTCCTCGTGCTTCTGAGCATCAACAACGCACCACCGGAATCGGCGGTAAACGCAGTGGGGTCGTTTTGGAAAGCTGTCCATCATCCTGGTAAAAGGCGGGAATTCCTTTACCTACTTCGAGGGTAGACGGGGCGTGGCTCAGCGGGCGGAGCTTACAGGTGCTTTATAAAGGGAGAACCTTCTACTCTGTGTCTCCAGCAGAGGAAGATAGAACCCGCGCGTCACAGTCAGATACAGATTACGCTCCAGTACATCATCAGTTCACCTCCAGGATGGATTCTAGATCTTTTTCTGCTATGGGATCTCTGAGCGCACAGCCTTGTTTTATCTTTGCCAAGCCCAAGAGTTAGGGTGGCTTGTCCTTTCCAGAAGCTGAGCTTCAACTGCGGCACCTGCTACGTTTATATTTCTAAGTGCTTCCTGTTGAGGTTTAGTTTCTGTAAAATGAGCATCGTGGTCTACCCAACCGGAGTATTTCTACGAGTATGTCAGTAAGCGTTACCTATCATGTTTTATACGCCCTGTTTATATTGTACACTAGGGGTACGTGATGGGCCACGGGGTAAACGTCTCCAGCAACCTTGTGTGCCTTTGGCAATGTTATTGTTACTAGTGCGTCTTTGTGGAGATGTCCTCATGCTTCTGCGCATCAACAACGCACCACCTGAATCGGCGGTAAAAACACAGTGGGGTCGTTTTAGAAAGCTGTCCATCATCCTGGTAAAAGGCGGGAATTCCTTTACCTACTTCGAGGGTGGACGGGGCGTGGCTCAGCGGGCGGAGCTAACAGGTGCTTTATGAAGGGAGAAACCTTCTATTCTGTGTCTCCAGGAGAGGAAGATAGAAACCGCGTGTCACAATCAGATACAGATTACGCTCCAGTACATCATCAGTTCACCTCCAGGAAGGATTCTAGATCTTTTTCTGCTATGGGATCTCTGAGCGCACAGCCTTACTTTATCTTTGCCAAGCCCAAGAGTTAGGGTGGCTTGTCCTTTCCAGAAGCTGAGCTTCAACTGCGGCACCTGCTACGATTATATTTGTAAGTGCTTCCTTTGAGGTTTAGTTTCTGTAAAATGAGCATTGTGGCATACCCAACTGGAGTATTTTCTACGAGTATGTCAGTAAGCGTAACCTAGCATGTTTTATACGCCCTGTTTATATTGTACACTAAGGGTACGTGATGGGCCACGGGGTAAACGTCTCCAGCAACCTTGTGTTCCTTTGGCAATGTGATTGTTACTAGTGCGTCTTTGTGGAGATGTCCTCGTGCTTCTGAGCATCCACAACGCACCACCGGAATCGGCGGTAAACGCATTCGGGTCGTTTTGGAAAGCTGTCCATCATCCTAGTAAAAAGGCGGGAATTCCTTTACCTACTTCGAGGGTGGACGGGTGTGGCTCAGCGGGCGGAGCTTACAGGTGCTTTATAAAGGGCGAACCTTCTACTCTGTGTCTCCAGCAGAGGAAGATAGAAACCGCGCGTCGCAGTCAGATACGGATTACGCTCCAGTACATCATCAGTTCGCCTCCAGGAAGGATTCTAGATCTTTTTCTGCTATGGGATCTCTGAGCGCACCGCCTTGCTTTATCTTTGCCAAGTCCAAGAGATTAGGGTGGCTTGTCCTTTCCAGAAGCTGAGCTTCAACTGCGGCACCTGCTACGTTTATATTTGGAAGTGCTTCCTTTGAGGTTTAGTTTCTGTAAAATGAGCATTGTGGCCTACCCAACCGGAGTATTTTCTACGAGTATGTCAGTAAGCGTTACCTAGCATGTTTTATACGCCCTGTTTATATTGTACACTAAGGGTACGTGATGGGCCACGGGGTAAACGTCTCCAGCAACCTTGTGTGCCTTTGGCAATGTGATTGTTACTAGTGCGTCTTTGTGGAGATGTCCTTGTGCTTCTGAGCATCAACAACGCACCACCGGAATCGGCGGTAAACGCATTGGGTCGTTTTGGAAAGCTGTCCATCATCCTGGTAAAAGGCGGGAAATTCTTTACCTACTTCGAGGGTGGACAGGGCGTGGCTCAGCGGGCGGAGCTTACAGGTGCTTTATAAAGGGAGAACCTTCTACTCTGTGTCTCCAGCAGAGGAAGATAGAAACCGCGCGTCTCAGTCAGATACAGATTACGCTCCAGTACATCATCAGTTCACCTCCAGGATGGATTCTAGATCTTTTCTGCTATGGGATCTCTGAGCGCACAGCCTTGCTTTAGTTTCCAAAGAAACTATAAATAAATAGAAATATACATATAATCTGAAAAAAATAATTATCCACATAGGCATATGTAGTTCATAGTTGTTTGAAAAAGGTGGTTATGAAGGAAAGAGCCAACTGTTGAGTAGTTTCCTGAAAACAAGAAAGTTATCTGTGGCTCTTATAGTTGGGGGTAATGAATTCCATAGTTTGACTGCTTGGACGGAGAAGGATGTACCACCTACAGTCTTTTTCTTGTATGGTGGTGTTCTAAGGCGGGGTGCCAGTCTTGAGCGGAGGGTTCTTTGTTGGATGTATTTGGTAATTTTCTTTCTGATGAAAAGCGGTCCTGTTCCATGTATAGCTTTGTGGGTGATACAAAGCAGCTTGAAAGTGCATCTTCAGGCAACGGGTAACCAGTGTAGTGCTCTCAAGGCAGGGGAGATGTGGGCTTGCGGCTTTATATGTAGTAGTAGCCTGGCTGCGGAATTCTGGATACGTTGTAGTTTTTTCATAACAGATAGAGATGATCCATGGTAGAGGCTATTGGCATAATCCAGTTTGGATAATACAAGTGAGATAGTAGCTTGCACCTTGTGTGGGAATCCGAGGTGAGGGAAAATGCGTCGTAAAGTCTTTAAGGTGATGAAGCTTGTGCGTGCTAATATGTCTACTTGGGCATTCATAGTTAGTTTGGAATCCATGGTGATTCCTAGGTTTTTCACTTCCTTGGATAATTGAGGAGGTGGTCCGAGATCGTCAGGCCAGACGCACAGAGGGTCATAAAGTTTCCAGTCACCACATATGAGTATTTCAGTTTTGGAGGTATTTTGTTTGAGATGGCTCCAGGTCATCCACTGGACAACGACTCTGAGGCAACTGAAGATTTGAGAGTTTTCAATGTTTTTGGGGTCTTCTAATTGAAGTAGTATTTGTGTGTCATCTGCATAGTTGTAGCATGTGAGATGGAAATCATTGATCAGTTCTGGTAAAGATATCATGTAGATGTTAAAAAGCAAAGGTGGGATGATTGACCCTTGGGGGACCCCTGTTTTTGTGAGGTAGGGTTCGGATGAGAAGGGGGGTGAGTGGATGATATTTGCTCTTTTTTGGAGATAGGAAGTAATCCAGTCGAGTGCAATCCCTTGTATGCCGGCTTCGTGGAGTCTTTGAGTTAGGGTGTCATGGTCAACCGTATCAAAGGCAGCTGAGAGGTCCAAGAGAAGTAGTGCAGCAACTCCATTTCGGTCAACTGTGTTTTTAAGATCGTCCCAGATTGCCATGAGTGCCGATTCAGTGCTTCTTCCTGGGCGGAAACCAGTTTGGAAGTCTGAAAGTATAGAATTGTCTTCAATGAATTGTGACATCTGGGCGAATGCTGCTCTTTCTATCAATTTGCCCAGGAAAGGTCCATTTGTTATAGGTCTGTAGTTGTTGGGGTCTTGCGGGTCTAGATTTGTTTTCTTTAATAATGGTCGTATGTATGCCTTTTTCCGGTCTGTAGGAAAAGTTCCTGAAGTTAAAGAGTTGTTGATGATTCTTCTTACAGGTGTGGCAGCGGAAGTAGATAGCAGGATGTTCTTGAAGATCTGTGGTGGGCAAGGGTCAGAAGGGCAACCAGAAGGTCTGCTTGCTTTGACCAAATCCATAAATTCATCCTGGGATATTTGTTTGAAGGACTGTAGAGGTTGGGATGGTTTATTCTTAAAGGGTATTTTAGTAAAGGGGTTGGTGCTGATGGTTTTCTTCTGTTTTAAATAGGAGTCCAATGTGTCTGCCTTGGTTGGTTCTGGGATGGTCCCAGATGGGTCTGCCACCACCAGGACACTGCCATCGGAGGAGGAATCTGAAGAAGATGGTGTCGCTGATCCAGTCTCTCCTGTGGCACTCCCTTTGCCCTCCGTCCCACTGGTTCCCTCGTCCTGGGTCCTGTGGGATGCAGCTTCTCCACTCGCCAGTGCCCCTTCTCCTTCACCAGATGATGCTATTGCACACATAGGCAGAGTAGAAGAGAGAAGGAGGTTGGGAGAGAAAGGGTCAATACCTACTCATCTTGTTCACATACCAACCAAATATCCACTTATTCAGGCTGTGGCTATTAGTGGGTATGATACAATTACTATAAACATAGCTCAGGTAGCCATGACTAACTATGCAACCTATAACCTCACCTCTTCACCCAAGAGACAATATTGAACCTCCTCATGCCTTTCATCTATTGCACTCATGTCTATTCATTAACTCCATGAACTTATTTACCTACATGTCAATCATAACACAATGAAAAATAAGTACATTTCAGAGGCACTGTATACAAAGACAAAATGAGAGGCAAGTGTGGAAAACATCTTGTACAGATATCCTTTTAAATTGCAATTAATCCTCTTTCAATGTACACTACACACACCTATCATGACCCAAATACAGAGCTAACAAGATAACTTTGGCTGAGTAAAGTAGAATCAGGGTTAGAGAATGAAAGTTGTAGAATGCCTCAACATTGAAGTATTTCCCAATTGCAGTTGACAATTTGGTACAGCACCACCACATCAATGCTTACATGGCTTTACAAAGCTAACGCATATCACTGCAACACAATTGGAGTCACAACCATGACTGTATTCTCCTCTAGATCCATTAGACCTTGTCAATACCTATGCCCAGTAAGGGACACAGTAGAACACCTTTAAAATGTCACCTAACAGTCTGCACTTACCCCCTTGTGGCTGCTGTGCTGCCCTCAAGCGCCCATCCAAATTGGGGTAGGCCACTGCAAGTATGTGGGCCATTAGGGGGGTCAGGGTCAGATGAGCACCCCTTCCTCATTAGGAGGACCTCCCGAACTGGGCATCTCCGGTCTTCCGGGACCATTGTTTCAGGTCCTCCCACTGCTTCCTGCAGTGGGTGCTCTGCCGGCTATGGACCCCCAGTGTCTGTATTTGTTTGGTGATGGCTCTCCATAACACTTTCTTCTGATGGGCACTGACCTGCATGGGAGACAGAGAAAAAATTAGAACATCATGTAGATGATACTAAACATCACTAGCATTTACTGACATACAACATACACAGCACATGCACATACCCAGTACACTGTGCACCACACACATGATTACAATACCATTCTACCTTTCAGACATCCCATTTCAATGTGCACACACTTTCCCTGTCAAAAAACACCCAAGATGTAAGTAATCAAATGTTGTACTGACCTGTTTATCTGGACCCCTGACACCAGTTTTTCCAGTTCTTCTGGAGTGAAGGCTGGAACCCCAGCCCCTGCAGTACAGGCCATTGTGGCTCCAGGATGCAGAACACAGCAGCTCACGCAGTGGAGGTCTTGATTGCTCGATTGTCAGGAGTCAAGTGAGCTGGGCTATTCAAAATGGCGGTCACGCCTCCTGTGGTCATGACTGTCACTGCCGGCAGTGATCATCATTGGCCGCAGTTTTGCACAGTGGTTCAGACCATCTTCCGCCATGTCGACTCCCGCAGGCAGAATTAGGTCACTTCCATCTGTCCTCTGCATGCAGGACAGGCGGCTGCCATTTTACATATTTAAATGGATTTTATGTGATCCCACTGCATCATTACTTTAACATTTTTACAATATGCTTAATATAACGTGCCAACTCATTGACACTCACATATGTGGGTGTCAACTGGCAATACTTCAGGTGTATGTGCAAGTCCATGTAAGAACATTTCGTACTGTGAAACATAGTGGAAGCTTTTGTTTGTTCGTGACTTCATTTCCTGTATACGTCCCTCTGTCACAAGTGTGTCAAAATGGGGCACTGCTATAATGTCTGGGTAGGAATGGTGTGTGGGTAAATGTTTCCATCTGCAACATGCCTGCCAACTTACAGGACCAATCCTTTCTCCTTTCTGATTGTCCTATGATATTTATCGGTCACAACACTGTAAGAAATGTACTGAGTACTGTTTGTCTCCCTGCCTAGATGCTGCCAAATCGGAGTGATGAGGAATGCACCAGTCTACCCGCCCTTGGTAGACCTGGAAACTATGGAAAAGAGACACAATATGATGACCTATCAACTGAACTGTCTGACCATCAGGGAACTGGTTGCCTAGTTGTAGCCAGACCTCCTGCCAGCCTTAAGGATTCCCCCTGCCAATACTCCAACAGAACAGGTGTTGTCTGTCCTGCATTTTCTGGTTAGTGGCTTGTATCAGGTGACTGTGGGACTGGCTGCAGGGATGTCCCAGCCGATGTTCAGTGGAGTGTTACAGGATGTGCTGGATGCTCTACTAAAGCATATGAACAGGGATCGAAGGTTCCCACAGCGACCAGAATTGAACACTGTTAAGGCTGCCTTTTACAACATTGCTCATGTGCTTCATGTAATAGGGGCTAATGATGGTACTCACATTGCCTTGGTACCTCAAAGGACCAATGAACAGGTGTACAGAAACTAGAAGAGTACATATTCGTTAATGTTCAAATGGTGTGTCTTGCAGACCTGTATATGTCACACATGACTGCGAAATTCCCTGGTTCGGTACATGATTCCTATGTCCTGAGGAACAGTAGTGTACCTGCATTGATGTAACATTTATAGTGAGAAAGGGCCTGGTTCATTGATAAGGGAACTGGTGTCTATTGTCAGATGTCTGAATTACCTCCCTACACAGTCAGCTCTATGCATATCACAGTTCCCTAATGTACTGTTCCAAGTCCACACAGGTGACCCTGGATAACCCTACCTGCCCTGGCTCCTGACTCCAATTAGATATCCAACTACATATGGGGAGTACAGGCAAAATGAGGCACAATGATGAATGAGGCATGTGATAGAGAGGACATTTGGCCTATTGAAGGCAAGATTTCGTTCCCTCCATGTTTTGGGTGGTGCCTTACAGTACCGATCAGGGAAAGTCTCCAAGATCTTTGCTGCATGCTGCATGCTCCATAAGCTGGCCCTCAGAAGGCACATCCCAGTGTTGGAGGAGGGGGGCATTGCTGCAGGAGCTGTGGCTGAGGCTGGTGACCCTGAAACTGACGAGGAGGCCAACGAGGAGGAAGCGGCTGACAACAGGACCGACCTAATTTGCCAATACTTTCAATGATTATCAGGTATGTATGGTCTAAGATTTATTGAACAGTTGAACCTTGTATGCGATATGTGTCTTTTGTGCTTAAGTGTTGTTTGCATCAAGGTGTATGAGAGGACTGCTGCCTTCCATCTTTGTTTTCAAACCAGAAGGGATGCTGAGTTGACATGAGGGTAAATACTATGCTGGCATTCACATGTGATAAATGCTGGTGCCATTACATCTCATGCTCATAGATGAACTCAAGTTGTATGGTCCTCAGACTGAATAGATAAGACAATGGGATGTACACATCTTTGATTTGTCCTGTTCAGCAGCCCTATCATTTTGTACTTGAGCTTCGGTCTGGCATCTACCTGTTATAGAGTATGCAAGGTGGTGTACTGTTGGGGGTGTCAACTATATAAAATGATACTATTACTTTGAATGTGCATGATTAACAGTCCTAGCCTGTAGATATGTGGTGTCCTATCCACTGCAGCATGTATCCTGTATGTGAAATACTGTTGTATGTGTATTATGATGGGCTACGTGCTTCTTCATTTAACCTTTTCCCTATTTTGGTTTCTGATCAGCTCAAATGTGTGTTTACAATCTGCTTCGGGACATGACTGTTGGCACCCTTGCCATTGGCTGTTGCTACCATATGAATGTACTGACACCTGCTGGGAATTCCTGCTACATCTGTCACTTTGGCAAGCTTGTTGTAAACATATGTGCATGTGATTACTATTTGTTAGCAAAGATACCACTTTGAACAATGAATAAACATACACCACTAATTGTACTTATTGGTGTTTATTTTGTGTTTACCATCACAGTTCTGTGGAGTGGGGTCATGGTTTATGAAATCACCAGAGTGAGTAGTCCAGTTGTTGGTTCCACAGGTCCTGCATCCATTAACAAGGGGAAAATGGTGTTTGGCATTGGACAGTCAACAAGATGTATCAGTGGCACACAAGGGAGAATGTCCAGGAGAGGGCTCACTTCCTGGTGGTGTGCTTGGTCTTGGTCTCAGCTCCTGCAGGATGTCTGGATGGACGACCTCCTTTAGGGGAGGGTTCCTCAGCTGCAGGGGTAGGGGTGCTAGTGGTGTGGGGGTCCTCTTGCTGGCCCTCATTTCCAGTAGCTGGGGCAGATGTTGAGGGCACAGATGTTGTCAGACTACTGGATGGGGCCTGCTGTTGGGTGGAGGACACATTCTGGATTCTGGTGAGTTCAGTGAGCACCCTTACAATGGAGACCATGGCAGCATTGTGTGCCTGGCTCCTCTGCTTCATGGCCTCCTGATCATATTCCCTCTGCAGCGTCTGGTTCTCGTGCAAGGTGGTGAACATCTGGCCCATTGTGTCATGGGATTGCTAGTAGGCTCCCAGGACTCTGGAGATGGCCTCCTGGCCAGTCAGTTTGGGTTGCGGCCTCATACCTTGGCACCCAACTTCCATCCCACTGCCCCTTGCCCCCTGTGCTTGTGCCCCTGACACAGTGTGCCCCCACCCACTGACTCCAGGACCTTCATTGTCTTGGGTTTGGGGTGTCGACTCCGGTCCCTGTACTGTGGGCACACTAATGATTGATCTGTCCTTGGGACACAGTTGTGGGCAGGGTGAGGCTGGTGGTAGTGGGCTGACAAGTAATGCCTGATGGGCCAGGGAAGTTGTCCTTTGCCAGACATCCAGGGTATTCTTCCTCAATAGGACCTACTTCCATGAGCTGGCTTTCAGTCTCCAGGATCCTCTGCTGTGTGGCAGTACTAGGGATACCTGTGGAGTGAGAGGAAGTGCATTACATGATTATATAGTAGTTGTGGTACACATGGTTGTTTGCTATCTGTTAGACCTGACAGCCTTAGGGTGGTCACCCCTAACTTTTTGCCTGCCTCCCTCCACTTTTTGGACACTGTTTTTGCTGGTTTTAGGACTCTGTGCACTTTACCACTGCTAACCAGTGCTAAAGTGCATATGCTCTCTCTCTTAAAACATGGTGACATTGGTTTATACCCAATTGGCTTATTTAATCCACTTGTAAGTCCCCAGTAAAGTGCACTACATGTGCCCAGGGCGTGTAGATTAAATGCTACCTGTGGGCCTGCAGCACTGATTGTGCCACCCACCTAGGTAGCCCCTTAACCATGCCTCAGGCCTGCCATTGCAAGGCCTGTGTATGCAGTATCACTGCCACTTCGAGTTGGCATTTAAAAGTACTTGTCAAGCCTTAAACTCCTCTTTTTCTGCATATAAGTCACCCCTGAGGTAGGCCCTAAGTAACCCATAGGGCAGGGTGCTATGTAGATAAAAGGCTGGGCATGTACCTATGTAGTTTACATGTCCTGGTAGTGTAAAACTCCTAAATTTGTTTTACACTGCTGTGAGTTCTGCTCTTTCATAGGCTCACATTATGGCTACCCTCATATACTGTTTGAGTGGTAGATTCTGATTTGAAAGGAGTAACAATGTCATATGTAGTATGGCCAGAATGGGAATAAAACATCCTGCTAACTGGTGAATTTGGATTTAATATTACTGTTTGAAAAATGCCACTTTTAGAAAGTGAGCATTTCTGTGCACTTAAATCCTTCTATGCCTTACAATCCACGTCTGGCTAGGTTTAGTTGACAGCTCCCTTATGCATTCACTCAGACAACCCCAAACAGAGGATGCTCAGTCACACTTACACACATCTGCATTTTGAATGGGTCTTCCTGGGCTGGGAGTGTGGAGGGCCTGACACTTACATGTCAAAGGACAGTAGCCTGCACTCACACAGAGGACTACCACACCACCTACTGGGACGATGGCAGACAGGATGGAACTGAAAGTGGATCTTGTGCACTTCTAAGCCACTCTTTGAAGTCTCCCCCACTTCAAAGGCACATTTGGGTATTTAAGCAGGGTCCCTGACCCTACCAACTCAGACACTTCTGGACAAGATACCACTGGAGAAGAATCCCTGAACCAGAACCTGCAACCTGCCAAGAGGAACTGTCTGGCTGCCAAAAGGACTCACCTGAATGCTTTTCTGCAAAGGACTGCTGCCCTGCTGTTGCCCTGTTGCCTTGCTGCCCTCTTGCTCGGCTGAGAAGTGCTCTCCAAGGGCTTGGGTAAAGCTTGCCTCCTGTTCCTTGAAGTCTCAGGACCAAAAATACTTCATCCTGCAAAGACCTCTTTGTGCAGCAAAAATTTGATGCACAGCCTGCAAGAAACTACGCTCAGCCTGCATCGTGGTGAGAAAATGACCGCACGCTAAACCAGAATGACACAGCCCATCTCCCCGAGAGGATTTTGATGCCGCGACCAAAACTTTGACGCGGAGCCCACTTGATCGGTGCACAGCTGATCTGGAATGATGCAGCCTGACCTCCTGCAAGAAGAAACGACGCAGTGCCTGCCGTGTGACAGAAATTTCCACGCAGCACCCACCGGATGGACGCAGCCCCTGTGACTTCATCCTGCATGCCCAGGATTTCTCTGCATCGTCCCCGGGGCTTCCAAAAACCCTGCAACCCGAAGAGTATCCCAGTCTATGTGCCAGAAATTGACACAAACACTACCCTGAGTGAAAACTCAATGATGCATTGTCTGTGTGTGCCGGAAAAATTGACGCACACCTCCCCGTTTTCCACACATCTCCTCCTCTGCGGCCCCTTGTGGAGAATTTGAATGCAAACCAGGTACTTTGTGCTTGCAAGAGACATTTGTTGCTTTTTAGTGACTAAAGACTTCTTTTATTATTTCCTACAGTGATATAAAGTGTACTTATCCAATCTTAATCGTTTTGACCTGCATTTAACCAGATAAATATATATTTTTCTAAACACTGTGTGGTGTATTTTTGTGGTGTTATGCTGTGTTATTGCATGATTTATTGCACAAATACTTTACACATTGCCTTCAATGTTAAGCCTAACTGCTCCGTGCCAAGCTACCAGAGGCTGGGTACAGAATAATTTGGTTTGTGTATGACTTACCCTGACCAGAGTGAGGGTCCTGGCTTGGACAGGGGGTAACCTGATTGCCAACCAAAGACCCGATTTCTAACATTATCATTGCTTGCAATTGCTGACCAGTAATGGTATTGACAGTGTCTTGACAACAGCAATTTTTTGAGACTGTTGGTAGTTGCCATTGTATTATTTTGCTATAAGGTTACTACAATGGTTGGGAGTGTTGCATTGTGGTAGTTGTAGTACTTGCTACAGTGTGAGAAATCCATGCACCACGTGGGGCTGTGTGGGAATGGAGTTAGTGACGAGGAGTGGAATGACCGGTACGGTGTTAAGTTCAAGGTGAATTGGTGCACTTAGGGTGGTGGGTGTTCATGCTGTGCAGGAGCACATAGTGCCCGAGGACTGCTGTTGGCTTACCAGAGTTAAGTCCTCCTAGCATTCCCATCAGACTGTCTGGGTTGTAGGATGGCCAAGGCCTTCTTCTCCCATGATGGGACTGGGGGCCAGTCTTGTTGATGGCAATCTGGTGTCTGGATGCCATGAATCCACCTTCCCCCACAGGTCGTTCCCCCTCTTACTGATGTTCTCTCTTGTCTGTGAATGGTTTCCCACTGCATTCACTCTGTTGATGATCCTCTGCCATAACTCCGTTTTCCGTGCTATGGATGTCTGCTGGACCTGTGTTCCACACAATTGTGGCTCTACTCTGACGATTTCGTCGACCATGACCAATAACTCCTCGTCTGTGAACTGTGGGTGTTTTTGTGGTGCCATGGGGGTTGTGTTGTGGTTGGTGGGATATATGATGTGCAGGGAATGCTGAGTCTGCTGTTTGTTGGGGTGAGATTGAGTGTTAGGGTGTGCGTTTGGTTTGTGGTGTTTGTGTGCAGTCGTGATGTGCGTTTTGTGTTGGTGATGCTGTTGTGTGATGGGTGTTCAATGTGATGGTGCCTATGAAATCCAGGTGCAATGTTTCTGTTAGTGCGGTCTTCCCTCTTGCTGTCAAATGTTTCTGTATGCAAAGAACTGTAAAAGTGTATTGGGGTTTGTTATATATTGCTGTGATCAGGTGTATGTGGTGTGTGTATGTGTATCAAGTGTGGGGTATTCGTATTGTCCAATGTGGTGTTCTGGTAGAGGTGCATTTGTGACCGCAGTGGTATGGACCGCCAATGATTACCACCATGCAAAGAACAGGGTGCTGATTTGTGGGTCGGAATATGGAAGGCTCGATGTTGTCAGCGCAGCAGAGCTGGAAGTGGAAGCGTATCCCTCCCGCTGTCGGTCATGTCGACGATTTCGGATTTTTGGCTCTTTTTGAACGGTGTTCTGTTGGTGACTCAAAATAAGGCAGTCTTCAGTCCCCCGACACTGGCGGGCTTTCGGCACCCGCTTAGACGGTGGTCTTCAGGAAATACATCCAAACTCATAATGAGCACCCTACTAGGGGGACAGCTGGGGTTAATTTATTGAGACTTAACTGAACCTAATGGGGGTTAGTTGCCCGTTGCTAAGTGTAGGTACTTACCTGCTCTCACCAATAATCCACTTTCCAACATTTTGTTGCACATTTGTGGGATCCATTACTTGTGCTTAGTATCACACTTTTAAGTAAAGCAAATTAAAAATCCTTTAAATTGTCCTAGTCCAAAAATTGTTTTGGATTTTTAATTTTGACTAATTTCAATTATTTCATTTTCGTGATTTTTCTAAATTCTTGATTTCAATTCTTGCTAAAAGTTTTTATTGAGAGAATACTAGGGAATCATGGAGCTTGATCTGCCTAGCCTACTCACAATGACAGTCATCCAGCTTAGGGGGTTATGTACTGAGAGGGGGTTGCCTGCAGCCACTAACCTCATGAAAAATGTTTTGGTTAAATCCCTGACAGCCTGGGCTGAGGCCCAAGGAGTAGGCACAGAGGAAGCTCCAGGGGAGGAAGAAGTAGGGGAGGATACCAGCTACAACCACTCAGGGGAGGGAAGGCATCTAAGCCCTGGTGAGGATGAGGAAGACTGGTCCTCACTGCACACAGTTACCAGGGCCATACCCAAAGCTAGTTGGGGGAAGGATGTCCCTTCAGAAGGAGAGCACCTGTCCCTTAGAGAAAGAGAGCTGGAGGCCCAGCAAACATATATACCTTTGGAGGCAGAGAAACTGGCCCTGGAAAAGAAAAAGTATGCAAGAAGAGTGAAAAGAGATGGTGGCTGCAACAGAGAAGCTGAGATGTCCATTGGTGAGGGATTTTGTCCCAGATTACCCAAGGGGGTGGTTCCTGCCTATGTAGAGGGTGATGATATAGATAAATGTCTGGGGGCCTTTGAGAGGGCCTGCCACATGAGGAGAGTTATGCCTCAGTACTGGGGTTCACTTCAATGGGAATTGGTCCCTAACTCTGGGAGGGGAGGGATAGGCTTCTGACCTTAAGTGGGGAGGAGACAGATTGATACTGTAGTATTAATAGATGTTTAACTAAAAGGTTTGGTCTGAACCCAGAACAATATAGGATTAAGTTTAGGGACACCCAGAAGACAGCTACCTAGTCCTGAGTTCATTTGTGGACATCTCTGTTAAGGCACTAGTGAACTGGATGCATGGCAACAAGGTAAGTACCTTTCATGGGCTTTACAATTTGATTATGAGGGAGCACCTTCTTACTAATTGTGCCCAAGAGAAGCTCCACCAGTATTTATTTGACTCTCAGCTGACCAACCCCAGAGAGCTGGAGGAGGCAGCAGAAGACTGGTTAAGAACCAGAGTTAACCAGAAACCCCTAGAGGGTGACCAGATAAAGGGAGGACATGGTTCTTCCCAGGGGAAGAACCAAGGAAAAGATGATAAAGTATCCATGGAGTCCTGACAAGAGACCCCAAAACCTTCTCAGGGTTGGGAAGCCCCGAGCCATGCCACTTCTAAGAGGTAGGGGCACCAGGAGAAGAATTATGATCCTGTTAAGGCAGGAAAGTTTAAGGAGCTTGCAAATGCCGGCAAATGTTTTGAGTGTCATCAACCTGGACACTGGTGGGCATTCCTATGGGATTGCTAGTGTAGGTGTGGGGATGGAAGTTGTCCCAGGATTGGGATCAGGGTACATAGAGGTCACCTTAGTGTCCATGGGTGGAGTTGACATCACAACTTTGGCCACCTTACCTCCCAGCATGGAGAGGTATAGGCAGAGGCCTAAAGTCAATGGAATTGAGGTGGAAGCTCTGAGAGATACAGGAACCAGTGTGACAATGGTCACAGAAAATTTGGTTTTCCCAGAGCAGGTCTTAACTGGTGTGTTCAACTAAGTGACTTATGCAGATAGCAGAACCAATCCCACGGCCAAGGTGAGCCTGGAAATGGGAGGAATAACAGGCTTTAAGAAAGTAGCAGTAGCTCCTGCCCTCCCAGTAGAATGTCTGCTGGGAAATTATCTGGTAGCATCTGAATGGTTAGAGGTGGAAAGAAGGGTCCATGCATAGATGGTGGACCTCCCTAAATGTGTGTCTGTTATTGCCAGGTCACAGGCAGCACAACAGGAAGTGCTGGACACTTGGACCCTGGAGCAGTGAACCAAGCCTCCAGGAAGAAGAGAAAGGGCACTGGGTCTGGCTTGCCCCACCAAGTACAGAGAGTCAGGAGGAATCCACACCTGAGGGGGAGGATCTTACCACTGAGGGAGGGTTCCTTTCCCTGCAAGCTCTGCCTGGCTTGGCAGAACTACTAGGGGCAGGTGGAACCACCAGAAAGGAATTGTGCCAGGGACAAAGAGAGTGTCCAACTCTTGAGGGTCTGAGGCAGTCTGCCTTCAGGCAAGAACAAGGGGATACCAGTGCATCCCACAAGGTGTATTGCAACAATGGAGTTCTCCACACAGAGCAAGAGACCCCTAACCAGGGGCAACCAGGAGAGTGGTGGTCCCTCAGAAGTATAGAGAGGTCCTCATAACATTAAGTCATGATATTCTCTTAGCTAGAAATTTGGGGCAGAGCAAGACCTGATACAGGCTGGTCATCAATTTTTATTGGCCCCATATGTCAGAGAAAGTCAAGGAGTTTTGCAGCTCCTGTGTCACCTGCCAGGGCAGTGGCAAGGCATGGGGAAAGCCAAAGGCTCCCTTGATACCACTGCCAGTGCCTGGGACTCCCTTTGAGACGGTGGGCATTGACATTGTTCGTCCCCTAGACCCACCAACTGCCTCATGCAATTGGTACATTTTGTTGGTTGTGGACCTTGCCACCAGGTACCCTTAGGCAATACCCCTCAGAACAGTCACTGCTCCCACAGTGGCTAGGGCCTAACTTGGTGTGTTCACCAGAGTGGGATTCCCAAAGGAGGTGGTCTCAAATAGGGGCACACATTTTATGTCAGACTATCTGAACGGAATGTGGGATGTGTGTGGTATTACATATAGGTTCGCCACCCCCTATCATCGCAGATCAATGGTCTGGTGGGAAGATTTAACAAGACCCCGAAGGGCATGACTATGGGTTTGTCTGACAAACTCAGGAGGAGATGGGATGTTCTCCTCCCATGCCTGCTGTTTGCATACAGGGAGGTGCCACAAAAAGGGGTTGGATTCAGCCCCTTCAATTTACTGATTGGCATCCTGTAAGAGGCCCATTGTTCTTGGTGAGAGAGTCTTGAGAGAAGCCTCTCAAAGAACCCAAGCAGAATGTGCTGGATTATGTGTTAGCCCTGCGGTCACTCATGGCTGAGTACATGAAGAAGGCAAGCAGCAACCTGGAGGCCAGCAAGGAGCTCATGAAGCTCTGGCATGACCAGAAGGCTACCATGCCTGAGTATCACCCAGGACAGCTGGTGTGGGTTTTGAAGTCTTGGCTCCCAGAACACTACAGGCCAAATGGACTGGGCCATATCCAATTTTGGAGGAAAAGTGTGAAGTCACATACCTGGTGGACCTTGGCACCCCCCGGAATCCTCATAGGATCCTGCATGTCAACAGACTGAAATCCCACCAGGGCAGGGCAGAAATGACCATGTTATGGTCACTGATGAAGGGAAGTAGGTGGAGAGTGAACCTCTGCTAGACATCCGCTCCACAAATGCACAGGAAGGATCAGTGGAGGGAGTGGCTCTCTCTCTCCCAAGTTGACAGCCCAACAGTACAGAGACTGCAGACAAGTTTGGGAGCAGTTTGCTGGTCTGTTTTCTTTGACCCCTGGACTCACCAATTGATGTGTCCCTGATATTGACACTGGTAACAGTTTACCTGCCAAGAACACGCTGTACAGGATACCTCATCATGCCAAGGCCAATATCAAAGCTGAGGTGGCTAAGATGTTGGATCTGAAGGCAATTGAGCCCTCTGATAGTCCTTGGGCCAGTCCAGTGTTACTGGTATCCAAACCCAATACCCCAGGTGGGAAAAAGGAATTACGATTCCATGTAGACTACAGAGGTCTAAATTCAGACACCAAGACTGATGCTCACCCCATACCTAGAGCTGATGAGCTTATTGATAGGTTGGGGGCTGCCAAGTTCCTGAGTACATTTGATCTGACCTCAGGGTACTGTCAGATTGCCTTAAATCCACGAGCTAAGGAGAGGTCAGCATTTTCCACTCGAGAGGACCACTTTCAGTTCAAGGTGATGCCCTTTGGACTGCAAAATGCTCCTGCCACCTTCCATTGTTTTTTGTGAATGGAGTCCTGTCTGGGTTGGACTCTCTCAATGCAGCTTATCTGGATGATATAGCTGTCTTCAGTTCCACCTGGGAGGACCACCTGGTCCACCTGAAGGAAGTACTTCAGACCCTGCTCCAAGCAGCCCTGACTATCAAGACAAGCAAGTGCCTGGTAGGGAAGAATTCAGTGCTGTACCTGGACAACCTTGTTGGTGGAGGCCATGTATAGCCACTCCAGCCCAAGGTCCAGACTATCCTGGATTGGGAGGCTCCTAAAACCCAAACTCAGGTCAGGACCTTTCTTGGCCTGACTGGGTATTACAGGAGGTTTGTTCAAAATGATGGAACCATAGTGGTCCCTCTGACAGAACTCACCACAAAGAAACAGCCCAAAAAAAGTAATTTGGACCCCAGAGTGTGAAAATGCCTTTGACACTCTGAAACTGGCTATACATTCAGCCCCAGTGTTACTGGCCCCTTACTATAGCAAAGAGTTTATAGTGCAAACAGATGCTTAATAGGAAGGGATTGTGACAGTGTTATCACAAGTTAATGAAGAGGGCCAGGATCAGCCAGTTGCCTTCATCAGCAAGCGACTACTGCCCAGAGAGAGAAGATGGAGTGCAATTGAGAGGGAGGCCTGGTCCCTGAAGAAGTTGAGGCCATACCTGTTTGGTACAAACTGACCACAGACCTCTACAATGGCTAATGCAAATGGTGAGGAGAACCCAAAACTGTTAAGGTGGTCCATTTCCCTAAAGGGGATGGACTTCACAGTGGAACATACTCCTGGGAGTGCCCATGCCAACGCAGATGAACTTTACAGATTTTTCCACGTAGCCAATGAGGACTACAAGGGTGTAGGTTAGTACCAATCACCTTTCACCTGGGGGGATTGTAGGAAAGTCCTCCTTTTTGCCCTGGTCACCCACAAACGTTTTGGACAGATTTTGGTGGTTACTGACTCTTGGCTGTGCCCTGGGTACTTGCCATTGTTGGATTTAATATAGCTAGTGCAGGTAAAGAGTTTAAAAACTCTACCTGACAGTTGTCAACTTCAGCTGTGTGGTGCCCTTCTCTGATTGGCGAGCCTCTGAAAGCCTAGCCAGGCTGCCTCAATGAGATGTGAAGTGACCTGGGCCGAACACAAAGGATGTGCCTTGGGAGGAGATCTGTCTCAGCAGATGGTGAAACAGGATGGGGGAAGAGCAGCCAAGCTGGTCTTTAAAGGCAGGGAAGGACATTTGGAGCAGCTCAGGACCTTCCCCATTTCCTGCAACCCCCGACAATTAGGTACCCTCTTGATTAGATTAGGAGAGGGGAGAAGAGGGGTGTGCTTTGGATTTTTAGCCACTCCAGTGGGTGGGCTAAGCCAGATCTAACCTCCAAAAGTCACTTTCATCCATGTTGGATTTTTGAAGAATATTGCTTCCTGGAATTGATTTTTGCCATACTCCCCAGGAAGTGGTCATCAAAGGGGGAAGGAGTCTGCTTGTGACTGGGCAACCAGACCCTCCTGCTTTCCACCCAGGAGCAAGGATAATATGGCAGAGCTGCACCCACACCTCAGATCCCTACAAAGAAGAACATCAGAAGAAGAACTGCCCTGTTGGACCCCTGACCTGCACCTGCACACTTGGGCTTCACTACAAAAAGGAATTTGCCTGGCTTCAACTGGTTCCAGAAGGGAATCCCTGATTGCTGCAGGTGCAAAATAGCTAAGAAGAGTCCCCTGCATCGAATCCTGGAAAAACTGACCAGCTGACCAATGTCCAGTAGCCAATTTGGAGTTTGAGCCAGGGGCATTCTAGGAGTTGGAGTCCTAACCCTTAAGGAGCAATTCAGAGCTTCTGGAACTTTGGGGTGAGCTGCGGACACTTATAGGACCTTCAAAGACCTTCTGGAAGATGAACGAGAAGTTTAGAGAAGATTGAAGAGCTTTTGGTAAAAAGCTCCATAAAGGGACTGACCCGTCGCTGAGAATCAAGCTGACTTACGTCAACTGTGACCCAGCCTGACTTGCAGGTTTGTCCCGCTGATAAGCTCCTGAGTCCCGGACTTCGAGGATTTCACTGAGGGCTCCTGGAAAGGCAATCCGACGACGTGACTTGAAATCAGCTTGCTGTGGGGGGTCGCCTGACATTGGAGAGAAACAACGCAAAAAATGTGACTAAGTCCGAAGGTAAAAAGTTGACCGGGACTTCCCGTGTAGCGTATCCATGGAGGGCTCCAGGGACGTCAGATCAAGATTCAGCTTTGGCCCAGACTTGAATTTTCATCGTGAAAAATTGTCTAAATCCGAATGTAGAAATCTTCACCAAGGTCCAAATGTAGAAATCTTCACCAAGGTCTTCTGTGATGCGTATCAGAATAGGGCTTTGGGGAGGTCAGATGGGATTTATGACTTTGTCCCCTTGAAGAAAATCTTCCAGAAAACTACTAAGTCCGTAGGTAAACTTTTGACCGAGGCCTCCTGCCTGCTGTAGCCAAGCGGGGCTCCATCGTGGTTGGCCTGGAACTTTGACTTTGCCCCGGTTGAGGTATGACCAGATGACTAGATTGGTGCTTTTTTGTTTCTATGCACTAGAAAACATTTTTTTTTTTAAATCCATATGCCCGGTTCCCCTTATGCGATTCTATTAGTTTTGGTGTCAAATTAACACTAAAAATATTTCCTATTTTTCTAAATTGATTTTAGATCTTTAAACTGTTTTTTAATTCCTTTTTTGTGATGGTTGAATGCTTTACACACTTTGGCCCTCAATATGACATTGGTGGTAAATCCTACTTACTGCCACGGTGATGGCCGTCAACACACCGCCGCAGTGGCGAATATCCGTTCCACATATTATGACACACACACACCAATCCAACAGAATACAGCCACATACACAAATCTGCCAACCCAAAGGTCAGAGTTAAAGTGGCAGTACCAACACCAGCACTGCTACGCCTACAAAAAACGCACACCACATTATGACCCACGAATCACCACAGTGGACATTTAATGGCGGTAAACCTTTGGCGGTACATACCACTGTGCTCAAAATGGATACCCACATACAAAACAACACTACATTGGCCAATACTAAAAACACACACCTGACACTCATACACACACCACACCCACCCACCCACAGAACCATAAAACACACACCCATATCACCCACAAACCTTTACGAGCAACAATTATTGCCAAGAGATTGACAGGAAAGCACAGAGACAACTAGACACACACAACACATAATACCCATACATCCCTCACACACCCCACATCACACACCCCACCTCATTACACTCACCAACACACACCACACAACACCCATGTCCCCACCAAAGCACCCCTGTTTCACTGATGAGGAGCTAAGGGTCATGGTGGAGTTAAATTGTCAGGGTAGAGCCAGAGCTGTTTGGAGCACAGGTACAGTAAGTATCCATTGCCAGGAAGATGGAGCTATGGCGGAGAATCGTGGACAGGGTGAACGCCGTGGAACAGCACCCAAGAACAAGGGAGGACATCAGGAAGAGGTGGAACGACCCACGGGGTAAGGTACGTTCTGTGGCAGCAAGGCACCGGCTTGGCATACAGAGGACTGGCGGTGGACCCCCACCTCCTCCCCCACAGCTCACAGCATGGGAGGAGCAAGTCTTGGCATTACTACATCCTGAGAGTCTCACTGAAGTTGCCAGAGGACTGGACACTGGTGAGTCAATATTCACTACCTATCACCCTCCATACCTGCATGCCATCACACCCCCTCACCCTCACTCCCATTACTCCACTCCATCCCATACACTGCACCTACACATATGACTAACCCCTGTGCCACATCCAACATGCCATTCCAATGCATGGACAGCCCTCCCAGCCCTGCATTGTCACCAATCACTAAAGCATGCACAGCATGGCAAACTAACAATCACACAATACATCACCATACACAAACAAAAGTGACAGGGTAACAGCAACAATACAGGGGAAGCCAGGGATGTACAATATCTCACAGACATGAAGTATAATACATCACTTATATCCCCAGCCAATACCAGCAGAGAGGAGGTGCCACGACTATCCAGCCCCCCCAACAGAAGATGCCCCCAGTGATGACAGTAACTCTGGACTTCAGGATCTGGACCAAAAATCTGGCCCATCAGGGACCACTGGACAGTTGGTCGCCCCAGCCCACTCACAGTCCACCACAGAGCCTCCCCTATCAGTATCCAACACCACAGCACCCACCCAGAATACCCACACCTCTGTCCCCAGGACACGTCAATCAGCAGTGTGCCTGCCTGTAAAGGGACGCCAGGCCACATGTTGCCCCCAAGACAATTAGGGTCCTGTGGTCAGTGGCAGTGGACCCACAGTTTAGGGGACAGAGGCACATGCCAACAGGGACACTGGGAGGACCGCTGTGTGCCAGGGGGAGGACAGGCCCAGGGAACCGACTCTCCAGGAGGCACTCACCGAGATCCTGGGAGCCTAGCAACATTCCCAGGACACAATGGGCCAGATCCTTGACAACGTGCAGGAGAACAGGCGGTTGCAGGAGGAATGATATCAGGGGATCAGGGAGGACTTGCAAGCCATCAACACCACCTTGATCTCCACAACAGGGGTGCTGGCAGACATGGCCAACATCATGAGGGAAGCAACAGCACACCAGTGGGCCCCTACAACTAGTCAGTCCATTGACCAGACCTCCACTTTCGCTGCCACTAGTGGGCAGGCAGCCGACCACCGACAGGAAATTAGACTCTCCTGATTCTCCCCCTTGTGCCCCACACTGTCACCTTGTCCACTTTGAACTGCATTTGCTACCCTTCCTGTGGCCCCTTGCACACTAGACCTGTGCTACAAACAGACTGGAACAATACCTCCATCATCACCCCATTTCATAGCACTTTTCCCTCAATTTCATAGCACTACAATAAACACCCTTGAACACAACTTGACTACTAGCATTTAATGTGTTGAAAATGTGCATTCATGGAAATAGTCACATCTAGTGCAAATGATCTGAAAACTGTGATAGCATACAATTAATGACCTGTGACTGTCAGCAGTAATCACACCAGGACACTGTTGTCATATCACCAACATCTGTAAAATGACAAGCCATAGGTGACAGTAAGTTGAGATGCAAAGGAAGCTAATGCCATAATGCTACAGTCACACAGAAAACATTAATAGTCAGAGGAATGGTCAGTTGCACTGTCTCACCTGTGTGTCATTGGAAGTATTGTCGTATGACTGATGTTCAGTTGTCCTCATCCTCATCCTCTGCCTCCTCATCCTCACTGCCCTCAGGGTCCACTGCTGCCACAGGGGCATCTCCAGTCTCCTCCCGCAGAAAAGGTACATGCCGTCTGAGTGCCAGGTTGTGAAACATGCAGCATGCCACTACTATCTGGCAGACCTTCTTGGGTGAGTAGCACAGGGATCCACCTGTCAGATGGAGGCACCTGAACCTGGCCTTCAGGAGGCCAAAGGTCCTCAAAATGATCCTTTTGGTTCACCCATGTGCCTCATTATAACGTTCCTGAGCCCCTGCCCTGACATTCCTCATAGGGGTCAGCAGCCACGATAGGTTTGGGTGGGGAAAGAGCCTCTGCCTTCACTTCAGAGGAGTTGGAGCATTTGTTGGATGGGGTTCTACCCCAGTATGGACTGCTTTATGGGCCTCCAGACCAACAGGTGAGTACACCTTGGGCACGATGCATGTGGGAAGGATGCATGGAGATGAGTGTGCAAGCATTGTGTCATCGGGAGGGTGAATTAATGTGGTGGTGTACATGGTGTGCACCAGCAGATGTGTGTGCCAATGGTGATGAAAATGGGATTGGTGGGCCATATGTGTGACAGGCTTGATTGTATGAGTAATGGTGTCCTCCTGTCTGTATTACCTCTGCAGGTCAGCGCCCATCAAAATAAGGGATAATAGTGAGCCATCGCCAAGGACGTGCATACCCTGGGGGTCTATGGTAGGCAGAGAACCCACTGTCAGAAACGGTGAGAGGACCTGAGACGCTGGGCATGGAAGACAGCGGAGGCCCAGCTGGGGATGGCCTCCTAACAAGGAAGGGGTGCCCGTCGGAACCTGACCCCTCTGATGACCTGCATACTGGCTGTGGCCTACCCAGAGCAAGATGGGCACTTAAGGGCCTCACAGCAGCCACAAGGGGGGAGTACAGTGGGCGTTACTACAATAATTGGTAGGTGGCATGGGATCTGAGTGGTGGGTGTGAGTTAGTCGGTGCCCCTTAATCCCAGGCCAGAGATTGCAGCGTGATCCAGTTCAAGGGTAATGGGTGTATGCCAAATGCAGATAACCTCGCTTGTTAGCATTCTATGTCAGTCAGGGCTTTGTGGGTCCCAGGAGGGGTGCAGTTGATGGTGTGTGGCCCTCATCTTGCCATGGCATCTAGACAAATTAATGGCAGTGCAATGTATAGTGCTCAATCCTGATCCCTGTGTGTGACGGTGCTGTGTATGCCAACTGTGGTGTTAGTGCAGTAATTGACCCAATGTTTCCTTTCTCTTTCTCCCCCCACCTTTTTAGGGTCGAGGCTGGGATAGCATGAGCAATGCTGTAGTAGTTAGAAAAGGGCTCGGAACGCCACCCATGTCAAGCCAGTGTCTTTCGTTGGTTCATGGGCTTGCCTTTTAAAATCTGCTTGCTTTCATTAGTGGAAGCCATGCATACTTCATGCCTTTTCCGGTGGTTAGCCCTCCTCGAGCGCATCGACCAAGTACTGAAAACATATGAGGCTGGCTGCTTTCCGTTTGGTTTGTGGACTACTTTTCATCTTTTTTCTCAGCGCAATCTCGCTTTTTTCTCAAGTAACCTTTAATCAGCTGGAGGCGGCAATATGCAACTTTTTATCTTTTTTCACACTGCGATCTCGCTTGTTTCTCAAGTAACCTTTAATCAGCTGGATTGGCAATATGCGAGGTGTACATTGTTGCTTGAATGATGTTTCACACGTGCAACAGTACACTGCACAAAGGTCCTAAGTCACTTTGTGTGTTACTTCAGTTTATTTTCATGAATTTAATTTTACAATCTAAAAACCAAGTGCTACCTTGAGAAGAGGTCTGTGTTTCGAGAGTAAACGGGTAAAACGGGGGAAGTAGTTAGTTGTGTATCTATAGTGACGAAGTCTGCCCTTTTTCGGTATTCTTAAAACGTTATCCAAGACTTGTGCCACCTTGAAAACACAGAGAATTAAATCACGCACAAGAGCGAAGTAAGTTTGGTTGTAAGAAGGGGAAGAGAAGCACACACCATGAACGTCAATTCACCAAAATGCCAGGGGTAGCGGAAGTGAGATCCCACACCATTTGACCTTTACTTTCACTCACACACGCTAACATTTTTTACTCACATACACACATTCACACACTGTCGCTCACATGAATACACTCTTACCCTCAAGTACACACACAACATACATTTAAAAGCATAAACATGGTTTTCCAAGCACAGAAATGGGTTCCCCCATGGAAAGGGTCAAGTGTGCAAATAAACAGTGAAACTACACACATTGATTTTCCGTCCAAGCGATCTGCATAAGTGTAAGTCGGTGGGAGGATGTACAACTTTGATAGATTTCATGGGGCACTCCTTGGGATGGTTGTAAAGTGCAGTTACATTTAGCAGAAAATTCCCAAAATCAATTTGTGGGATTTTTGTAAAGTCCATGTAAATTTAGCTGGAAATTTACAGCAGAACTTCATGGGTTGTTTGCAAAGTTCATCTAAATTTAGCAGGAAATGCATGAGCATTAGGGGCCTTTAATTTTTATAGTGCAACGCTGTCGTAACTGATTAATTCTGTGACTATCTTCCAGTTAAAAGGTAAATTAGTTTTCCAATTTAATCGGAAATCGCTACTCTAATTTCAGTGGAATTATTCACACTCCCACATTACAATGCCAATGTTCCCTTGAATAAATACACTGCGGGAACCGTGAAAAAAAAATGACAATGCCAGGCTATTTGAAACAAAGGCCCTTATTTATACTTTTTGGTGCAAAACTGCACTCAGGCAGATTTGCACCAAAAAGTTTAGCACCAGCTTGCACCATTTCTGTGCACAAGCTGGGAACCATATTTATGGAATGGTGTAAGCCATTGCAAAGGGTAGGCTAGAGTAAAAAAAAAATAGTCGGCTTGGGCGGGCAGTATAGAAAAAGGGGGGTTAGCACCAAAAAATGACTTTAGACAGGTTAGATTAAAAAAAAAAAGACTCTAACCAGATTAGTGTCATTTTATGGTGCTAAGCCTACCATGCCACATGACGCATGCCTTAGAAAAGGCAGGAGTCATGCCCACCACCCCAATGGCCAGCACAGGGGACAAGGGTCCCCTGGGCATGGCCATTGCACCCTGTGCCATGTATGGCAGCCAATTTCAGGGCCCACTATGACACTTTAAAAAATAAAATGCAATACTTACCTGTACTCACCTGTACGTACCTGGGATGGGGTCCCCCATCATCCGCAGTTCCTCTGGTGTGGGTGGGGGTGCCCCTGGGGCATGGGGAGGGCTCCTGTGGGCTTATTCCATGGTGTTCCACTATGGAAATAGGCCCAGAGGTCCCCTAACACCTAACCTGACCCAGGAGTTAAAAAACGGGGCAAAGCAAGTTTTGCACCATGTTTGGACCCCTCCTCCCTCTCGTGCACCATGTTTGCGCAGGGGCATAAATATGGCGTTGAGGCCATAGAGTCACTTTTTGCACAGGAACGCCTACCTTGTATCTCATTAAGGGAAGGTAGGTTTCCACTTCCAGAAAATGACTTTAACTCCATAAATTTGGCGCTAGACGGATCTAGTACCAAAGTATAAATATGGAGTTAGTTTTGCCCCGAATTAGAGTAAAAACAAGCATTTTCAATGCAACAGGGCTCGCATTTGCTCGAGTTAGAGCTATTTGCGTTGTAAAGTCCTAACCTAACTTTTCTTGGCACACTAATTAAAAGAAAAAAAACACAGCGCGATCACGCTGAAATTGAAGACGAAAAAACGGAGTGCGATCGCGCTATGTAAACCCAAGTGCGATCGCGCTGCGGTGAAAATTATCAGATAAAGTAGTCCAGAAACCAGGCTCAAAACATCGAGCCTCGTATGTTTCTAATAGTTTACCGGTGCTGTGTAGGCTGGCTAATCACCGGAAAAGGCATGACGTATGCATGCCTTCCACAAATGAAAGCAAGCAGATTTTAAAGAGCAAGCCCAGGAACCAATGAAAGAGACTGACGTGACCTGGGAGTGGTTTGAAGCCCAAAGAGAGATTACTTTATGGACGGAGCGCTTTGCGCTCGGCCATAAAAAATGACACTAATTCGGTGCAAACAGAGTATAAATATGCCCCAAAGTGTTTTTCCATGTTAGAAATTTGTGAGAGACAAAGAAGCAATCTTAACCCCTTCGCCCATGACAGGAAATGCCCCAAAACACAACATGGACACATCACATTTTCCCATAGAAAACAGAGCTGTTTTTTGCAAAGTGCCTAGGTATGGATTTTGGCCTCTAGCTCAGTCGGCACCTAGGGAAATCTACCAAACCTGTGCATTTTTTAAAACTAGACACCTAGGGGAATCCGAAATGGGGTGACCTGTGGGGCTCTGACCAGGTTCTGTTACCCAGAATCCTTTGCAAACCTCAAAATGTGGCAAAGAAAAACACTTTTTCCTCTCATTTCGGTGACAGAAAGTTCTGGAATCTGAGAGGAGCCACAAATTTCTTTCAACCCAGCGTTCCTCCAAGCCTTCTGATAAAAATGGTACCTCACTTGTGTGGTTATGCCAAGTTCTCGTGAAAGGAAATGCCCCAAAACACTATTTGGACACATCAAAACTATCAAATACAAAACTACCTGTTTTTTTGGGGGGGGGCACCTGCGTTTTTGGTCATGGGCTCAGCAGCCATCTAGGGAAACCTACCAAACCCAGACATTTTTGAATACTAAACACCTGAGGGAGTCCAGGGAGGTGTGACTTGCGTGGAGCCCCCAATGATTTCTTAACCAGAATCCTCAGCAAACCTCAAATTTTGCAAAAAAATCACTTTTTTTCCACATTTGTTGAGTGGGATCACCACACCGGGATGGATTTCCTACCACCCAACATTTCCCTCAGTCTCCCGGTAAAAATTATACCTCACTTGTGTAGGTGGGCCAAGTGCCTGTGACACGGAAAAGCCAAAAACATGTCAAAATTGAGGGGGAACCAAAGTGGGTCCAAAAGGGCAGTTTGAAAAAAACATTTTTAGGCTGACAAGTGCATCAGAATTTTTATCAGTAAAGATGAGACAATGTTGGGTGGTAGGAATTTTGTGGATTCCTGCAGATTCCGGAAGGCTCCACCACAAAAATGGAAAATTGTGTGATTTTCAGCAAAGTTGGAGGTTTGCAGGGCTTTGTGGGTAAGAAAAGGGTGTGGGGTACATGTGAAGCACACCACCCTGGAATCAACCAGATGTTTAGTTTTCAGATGTGTCTGAGTCTTGTGGAATTTTCTACATGTCAGCGTCCCAAAGTAAAAAAAGTGCAGCCCTCACCATTCCAAGTGGGACGATTTTGAGAGTTACCAAGCTCTCATGGCCCAAATGTAAAACCAAAATCCAAAATTATCAAACGTCTTCTGGCTTGCCGTGGGATAAGATGTTTTAGTGTGCGGGGGAGAGCTGACAGACTTTTACCCCCTTCTGTTGGGGTGGGGGCATAACCAGGCCCATACTAGTTGGTAGCTACCAACCCACTATTTTTAGTTTTTTTAAATTCCATGCCATCTAGTAGACTTTCTGCCCCCCCGGGGTGTGGATCGGAGGTAATTGCCCCCTCTGCCCGCTGGTGGGCAGAACAACTTTGGCCCAATTGGGGAGTGACCCTTGCCCAAGGGACAGCCACCCAAAACAAAATGCACACATACACACACCAATCCCTGGTGTCTAAACTAAATAAACTAAAAAAAATTTTTATCCCTGGGGTCTAGGGGTTTTCTGCCCCCAGGGGGGGCATTGATGGGCTAAAAATATTTTGCCCACCGTGGGAGCAGCCCTTGACCAAGGGGCCACTCCCCTTATGTGTAAGAGTAATAAAAAAAAAAACGTCCTGATGTCTAGTGGTTTCTACCGCCCCGCCCGGGGGCAGAAATGGCCTTAAAAAACTATTTGGTCCCCACACATAAATTTTTTTTTTACAATTTTTTGTATCCCTGGTGTCTAGGGGTTTTCTGCCCCCAGGGGCCTAATTATATTAATCTGATCTGCCCCCGGGGGCAGAAATGGTCTAAAAACAATTTGGCCCCTCAGGGAGTGACCTTTGTGGAAGGGGTCACTCCCTACACATAAAAGAATAAAATATATATGTATACCCCTGGTGTCTAGGGGTTTTCTTGCCCCCCTGGGGGCATATCGGCCTAGGAGGGGCAGAAATGGCCTAAAAATTATTTGGCCCCCTGGAGAGCAGCCCTTGCCCAAGGGGCCCCTCCCCTCTTGTCCATTTCAAACAAAAAATAAATGCCTGGCGTCCAGTGGGCATTTCTGCAGCCCGATCGCGTCGCGATCGGGCTGCAGAAATGCTTGCAGAGACATGAAAGGGAAGGCCTTTCCTTTCCTTTCACGCCTCTGCTGGCCTCCCTCCTCCTGAGCGGAAGAGAAATGCTTTTGCATTTCTCTTCCGCATCGCGCTGGAAGCATGCAGGTGACCTCTTATCAGACGTCACTGGGGGAGTCGGGTGTGGAAGGGGAAGCGACTCCCCTTCCAGCCCTGACATGGGGGGGTGGGTGGTGGCCCTCAGGTGGAGCGCTAGTGCTTCCCCTGATGGCCAGTAATCGGACATAATGGTTATGTCCCTGGCGTTTGAGAGGCACAGCCACAGATGTAACCATTACGTCCGTGGCCCGCAGGGGGTTAATAGAGCGCAAAAGTCACCATATGGCATTTATTGTAGGGGGGAGAGGAATCAGATTTTTTTAAATCAAGCTAAGGACAGTTACAGAGAAATACATTTTCAGTTCAGCTGAGCGACGGAAATAATGATTTCCAGAACATCTCGTCCAAAGAAAAATATAGTAAATTCTTATCACAACCCTCCTTAGCAGCAAATACAATCTGCCAGGGTTGATTATAAAGTGCTCCTTAGTCAATAATGTGTTAATTTTACAAGAGATCAGGAGAGCAAATAGAGCTTTTTGGCTCAGCCATTTATTTGCTGAGGCAGTCTGCATGCTCTAAAATTCAGCAGCACCACATCTTTAAAAGTCCCAAAGACAACATTGGTAACTAGGTCTTCATACTTATTTTGTTGAACATTGTGTTAAGACAGGAATTTCCCCTGGCCTGCGTGATTGATTACGTATGAAACTGGTATCCTTATTTTTAGGGGTGAGCTCAAAGCGCTCCATCCCTCTTCTAATCTCTCTTTAGGGGGATTTTAACCAAGCCCATGTTATGTCAGTCACTTTCACTGGCTCGTGGGCTTGCCTTTTAAAATCAGCTTATTTTCATTTGTGAAAGGCATGCATACGTAATGCCTTTTCCAGTGTTTAGCCCTCCTCAAGAGCACCAGTAAACTACTGGAAACAAACGATGCTCCATGTTTTCCGCATGGTTTCTAGACTACTTTTTCTCTTTATTTCGCAGCACGATCTTGTTGTGTTTTACGCAGCAGAATTGCGCTTGTTTTTCTTTTTGTTTAATGTGGCAAGAAAATTTCAGTTAGGAGTTTGCAACGCTAATAGCTCTAACTCAAAGTAATGCGAGACCCGTTGCATTGCAAATGCTTGTTTCTTCTGTCATCTTCTCCATGTGTGCATTAGCATCATCTGGTGGATGAGCATGGGCACCGGCAACAGAGGGAGCTGCATTCCACCGGACCCAGGAGGCAGAGTCCACCGACACCGAGGGAACCAGTGGGACGGAGGGTGAGAGGAGTACCACGGCGGAGACAGGAGGCAACAACACAGTCTCGAATACCTCCTACAATGGAAGCTCCCTGTTGGTGGCAGACACCTCAGTGACCACCCCACCTGCAGGAACATCCGCCACCCCCTTACCAGCACTGCCTGCCAGTAGCCCCTCAGCGAGTTGTCCATGCCCGCTCACCCAGGAGGTGGGGCATCTCCTTCACCCCCGGCACCTCAGGCCTAGCCCCAGTGAGCCCAGCTGCCCTGAGTGAGGAGGCAATTGACCTCCTGAGATCCATCTCTGTAGGGTAGTCAACCATTGCGAATTCCATGCAGTGGCTGACATCCCAGATGCAGCAATGCAGAGAATTCCTGGAGTGCCTCCACTGTGGAATGGCGGCCCAACAGAGATCAATTCAGGCTCTGGCATCCCCTCTGAAGGCAACCATTGTCCCTGTTTCTACCGTCCCCCCTCCAACTACCAATTCACAGTCCCAGTGTACTCAACCGCAACCCATCCCATGCTCACATACAGACAAGCATGCGCACAAGACAACACACAAGAGTGGCACAGTCAAACACAGGCACATACTTCATCCCACAAGCACTCACGCAAACACCAGACAGTTGCAGACACTCTAGGAAAGTACCATCTTGCCTTGCATGTTACCCCCATTTTTACTGTATGTATGTTTGTTTTTGCCTACGTGTCAATGGGATCCTGCTAGTCAGGACCCCAGTGCTCATAAAGTATGGCCTGTATGTGTTCCCTGTGTGGTGCCTATCTGTATCACTGAGTCTCTGCTAACCAGGACCTCAGTGTTTATGCTCTCTCTGCTTTTAAAATTGTCACTGCAGGCTAGTGACTAATTTTACCAATTCTGATTGGCACACTGGAACACCCTTAAAATTCCCTAGTATATGGTACCTAGGTACCCAGGGTATTGGGGTTCCAGGAGATCCCTATGGGCTGCAGCATTTATTTTGCCACCCATAGGGAGCTCAGACAATTCTTACACAGGACTGCCACTGCAGCCTGAGTGAAATAATGTCCACGTTATTTCACAGCCATTTTATACTGCACTTAAGTAACTTATAAGTCACCTATATGTCTAACCCTCACTTGGTGAAGGTTAGGTGCAAAGTTACTTAGTGTGTGGGCACCCTGGCACTAGCCAAGGTGCCCCCACATTGCTCAGGGCAAATTCCCCGGACTTTGTGAGTGCAGGGACACCATTACAGACGTGCACTACATAGAGGTCAATACCTATATGTAGCATCACAATAGTAACTCCGAACATAGCCATGTAACATGTCTAGGATCATGGAATTGTCACCCCAATACTATTCTGGTAATGGGGGACAATTTCATGCATCCACGGGTCTCCAGCATAGAGCCCAGGTACTGCCAAACTAACTTTTCAGGGTCTCCTCTGCAGCTACTGCTGCTGCCAACCCCTCAGACTGGTTTCTGCCCCCCGGGGCCTGGGCAGCCTGGTCCCAGGAAGGCAGAACAAAGGATTTCCTCTGAGAGAGGGTGTTACACCCTCTCCCTTTGGAAATAGGTGTGAAGGGCATGGGAGGAGTAGCCTCTCCTGGCCTCTGGAAATGCTTTGAAGGGCACAGATGGTGCCCTCCTTGCATAAGCCAGTCTACACCGGTTCAATGATCCCCCCCAGCCCTGCTCTGGCGCAAAAATGGACAAAGGAAAGGGGAGTGACCACTCCCCTGACCCCTCCTGATAGGTGCTTACCTTTCTCTGTAGCCAATCCTCCTCTGTGGGCTATTTGGGGTCTCTCCAGATAACGAATGCAAGAGCTCACCAGAGTTCCTCTGCACTTCCCTCCTCGGCTTCTGCCAAGGATCGACTGCTGACTGCTCCAGGACGTCTGCATAACCACAACAAAGTAGCAAGAAGACTACAAACAACATTGTACCGCCTCATCCTTCCGGCTTTCTCGACTGTTTCCTGGTGATGCATGCTCTGAGGGCTGTCTGCTTTCACCCTGCACTGGAAGCCAAGAAGAAATCTCCTGTGGGTCGATGGAATCCTCCCCCTGCTAATGCAGGTACCAAACTTCTGCATTACCTGTCCTCTGGATCCCCTCTCATCCTGATGAGCGTGGTCCCTGGAACACAGGAGCTGGGTCCAAGTGTCTTCGACAGTCCAGTGGCCCTTCTGTCCAAATTTGGTGGAGGTAAATCCTTGCCTCCCCACGCCAGACAGTAATCCTGTGTACTGCGTGAACTGCAGCTAATAGGGCTTCTGTGCACTTTTGCAAGACTTCCTTTGTGCACAGCCTAACCCAGGTCCCTAGCACTCCGTCCTGCATTGCCCAACTGCTGAGTTGGACTCCGACGTTGTGGGACCCTCTTTTGTTGTTCTGAGTCAACCGTCATCCTCAGATCTTCTAAGTGCCAGTTAAGGTGCTTCTGCGGGTGCTGCCTGCTTCTGTGTGGGCTCTCTGTGTTGCTGAGCACCCCCTCTGTCTCCTCCTCCAAGGGACGACCTCCTGGTCCTTCCTGGGCCCTAGCAGCACCCAAAATCCTCAACCGCGACTCTTGCAGCTAACAAGGCTTGTTTGCGGTCTTTCTGTGTGGTAACAACTCTGCATCCTCCAGCACGCTGTGGGACATCTTCTGACTAAAGGAGAAGTTCCTGGCCCCTTCCCTTGTAGCAGAATCTTTGGCTTCTTCCAACCGGAGGCAGCCCTGTTGCACCTTCATCCGGGGTTTAGTGGGCTCCTGCCCCCCCCGGATACTTGCGTGACTCTTGGACTTGGTCCCCTTCCTTTACAGGTCCCCAGGTCCAGGAATCCATCTTCAGTGTTTTCCAGTCAGTTGCTGTCCTTGCAGAATCCCCTATCTCGACTTTACTGTCTTTCTGGGGTAGTAGGGTAATTTTACTCCTACTTTCAAGGGTCTTGGGGTGGGGTATCTTGGACACCCTTAGTGTTTTCTTACACTCCCAGTGACCCTCTACACACTACACTAGGCCTGGGGTCCATTCGTGGTTCGCATTATACTTTTGGAGCATATGGTTTGTGTTGCCCCTAGGCCTATTACATTCTATTGTGTTCTACAGTGTTTGCATTACTTTTCTAACTATTTACTTACCTGATTTGGTTTGTGTGTGTACATTTTGTTTATATTGCTTACCTCCTAAGGGAGAATATCATCTGAGATACTTTTGGCATATTGGCCCTCATTACAACATTGGCGGTAAAAGCCGCTTACTACCGCGCAGAAGACCGCCAACACACCGCTGCGGCAGCGGAATTCCGCCACGGTCATTATGACCCACAGCTCAGAATCCGCCAAAATTGAGACACCCACACAAGTCCGCCACACCAAAGGTCAGTGATAAACTGGCGAAAACAAAACCTCCACACTATCATGATCCACGAATCCACACGGCGGTCTTTCAACCGCAGTATTCCATTGGCGGTACACACCGCCGCGCTCAAAATACACACACACTTACAAAACACTACCACATTGGACAATTAAAAATACACACACCTGATACACATACACACACCACTCCCACACACCCAATACAATATAAAACACTCACCCACATCACCCACAAACCCCTACGACCAAAATCCCGAAAGAAGGCCAGAGCGAGACACAACAATCTACAACCAAGCATCCACAGGCATACAATACCATCACCCACATAACTTCCATGCACCTCACACAACACACCACTAAATATCACCCCACACATCACAACACACACCACCCCACACATCACCCACACCACCCAATGACACGGCAAAGACACCCCAGGTTCTCTGAGGAGGAGCTCAGGGTCAGGGTGGAGGAAATCGTCCGGGTAGAGCCACAGCTATTAAGATCACAGGTGCAGCACACCTCCATAGCTAGGAAGATGGAGCTATGGCGAAGAATAGTGGACAGGGTCAACGCAGTGGGACAGCACCCAAGAAATAGGCATCAGGAAGAGGTGGAATGACCTACGGGGGAAGGTGCGTTCCGTGGTATCAAGACACTACATGGCAGTTCAGAAGACTGGCGGCGGACCTCCACCTCCTCCCCCACAACTAACAACATGGGAGGAGCAAGTCTTGGCTATTCTGCATCCTGAGGGCCTTGCAGGAGTAGATAGAGGAATGGACTCTGGTAAGGCAATTCTTTACTACTATATGCCCCACCCTACCTGCATGCCATCACATACCCCCACCTTCGCCCTCACCCCCATCACTCCAACTCCTCACAAATGTCCCAATATCACAAACCACACATCCCAACACCAAGCCCTGCATGCAACAACATAGCATGGACACCCATCACCAAAGCATGCCCACTGCACATACCCATACACCCCCCTAAACCATCATCACACAAGGTCCCACACAGGAAGGCAAGCACTGGGGTACAGTGTCACCCACCCATTACACACCATGGCACACACAGATGAAATAATCATGCTTTTATACCCCTGCAGGACCCCTACCCAATGTCACCGCACAGGAGGGTCCAGACATGTGCACACCACCAACAGAAGAGGCCCACAGTGATGACAGCAGCTCTGTCCAACTGGATCTAGATGACCAGCCCGGCCCATCTGGGACCTCGGGACAGTCGGTTCCCCTCACACAGTCACAGGCCACCACAAAGCTTCCCCCCTCTGGAAACACCAGCACAGCACCCACCCAGCGGGCCCATACCTCTGTCCAAAGGACACGTCAATCAGCAGTGTGTCCACCACTGCAGGCGACACAGGCTAACCCACTACCCCAACAACAACAGGGACCTGGGGGCAGTGGCAGTGGGCACACGGTCCAGGGGACAGAGGCCCAGGGAAACAGGGGAACTTGGAGGGCTGCTGTGCGACAGGTGGAGGACAGGCCTAGGGCCCTCTCCAACATCATGGGAGCCTACCACCATTCCCAGGAGACGATGGCAACGGTTCTGGCCAAGTTTCAGGAGACCCAGCGGCTGCAGGAGGAACAGTATTTGGGCTTCAGGGAGGAACTCAGATTCATCAATTCCACCCTGGGCACCATCGTAGGGGTGCTGAAGGAAATCCTCAACACCAGGAGGGACACTGTGGCACAACAAGGGGCCCCTGACCCTAGCATGGACGATGAACAGCCCACCACCTCCGCCGGCGCTAGTGGACAGGAGGCACTGCCACATGACCACAACACCAGCACCCCACCCCCTGTAGTGGTAGAACCACCCCGCAAATGGTCCCTGAGATCCAGGACAAAGACAGAGAACAATGCCAAGACCCCCGCCAAGAAATGAGACCACCCTGAATGTCATCCTTTTGGTCCCACCTTGTCACCCTGTCCATCCTCAAACTGCCCCAGCTCCACTTCCTATGCCCCTTTGGACAATGCACCTGTGAGACTAATAGGTCGGCCATAGACATTCCTCCACAATCACCCCTCACCATTTTACAACCCCCTCCACTATTTAGCACGTAAATAAACACCCTGAAAGCACAAAACAATCTCGAATTGTTGTATTAGCAATTACAGTGACAAAATGCTTTATCAATTGTAATGTCAACATACCTATGTCACACAGCTCTGGTCCATGAGGAAACAAAGCAGATGTCACACAGTGGGACCCACATCTGTGAAATCGTAAGGGAAAGTGACAACTCAGTGACCATACAGTGGGTGAAAAGGACAGACAGTAGAGAGGTAGTAGTGTTAAAGTACATGTAGTAGGCAGGTTTGTATTCTTACCTGTGTCTCACTGGAAGAATTGCATGATCACAGAGTCCCTGTTGTCGACGTCCTCTTCTTCTGCTTCCTCGTCTTCGCTGTCCACAGGCTCCACAGCTGCCACAACACCTCCATCTGGACCATCCTCCTGCAGAAAAGGCACCTGTCATCGCAAAGCTAAGTTGCGAAGCATACAGCAGGCCACGATGATCTGGCACACCTTCTTTGGTGAGTAGAATAGGGAACCACCTGTCATATGGAGGCACCTGAACCTGGCCTTCAGGAGGCCGAAGGTCCGCTCTATAATCCTCCTAGTTCGCTCATGGGCCTCATTGTAGCGTTCCTCAGCCCTTGTCCAGGGATTCCTCACTGGGGTCAGTAGCCATGACAGGTTGGGGTAACCAGAGTCACCTGTAAATGGCGAGGGACAACTGTTAGACACACACTAACCTGTAGGGATATCCCCAGACCCAGACAACTATTCCCAACAATTTTGTTCCAGGTGCTCACCTAATAGCCACACACGGTGCCTCTGGAGTTGCCCCATCACATAAGGGATGCTGCTATTCCGCAGGATGTAAGCGTCATGCACTGAGCCAGGAAATATGGCATTAACATGGGAGATGTACTGGTCTGCCAAACACACCATCTGCACATTCATCGAATGGTAACTCTTCCGGTTTCTGTATACCTGTTCACTCCTGCGGGGGGACCAAGGCCACATGTGTCCCATCAAAGGCACTTATGATGTTGGGGATGTGTCCAGGGGCATAGAAGTCACCTTTCACTGTAGGCAAACCCTCCACCTGACGGAACACGATGTAGCTCCGCATGTGTTTCAGCAGGGCAGACTACACTCTGGACAATACGTTGGAAAACATAGGCCGGGACATCCCTGATGCTATGGCCACTGTAGTTTGAAATGACCCACTTGCAAGGAAATGGAGTACTAACAGCACCTGCACTTGAGGGGGGATTCCTGTGGGATGGCGGATAGCTGACATAAGGTCTGGCTCCAACTGGGCACAGAGTTCCAGGATTGTGGCACGATCAAGCCTGTAGGTGATGATTACATGTCTTTCCTCCATTGTAGACAGGTCCACCTGCGGTCGGTCCACCAGAAGATGCCGCCATCTCCTCACATGTCCCAGCGGACGGTGCCTATGAAGGACAACAGCGAGCACAGAGTCAACCAACTCAGAGGTAAGTAAACACAGCTTACTCAGAAAACCATTCACAACCTGAATTTTGCCTGTATGAGTGTTGAGCCAAGGCCTAGGTATGTGTGACGCAGTTTAAAATAAAGCCATGTGGGGCCCTGAAATGGCAGCTGCCTGCCCTTTAAAGTGGGACAATGGGATGTGAGGTAACTGCGCTGGCGTTGTACACCGTCGCGGTAGGCGGTCGAAGACCGTGGAGCAATTCTGCATTGGTTAACATTGGACCCTATGGGTCCCAGGAGCCAATGACGATGTACGCTGGCGGTGACGGTATGCACTGCAGTGGACGTGACCGCCATTTTCTATCTGTTCAATCACTTGATACCTGATCTTCGACAGGAGAGGACCTACACTGCAAGTGCTGCTGTGACCTCAGTCTGGAAGAGACAATGGGTCATGCGTCTGGGGAAAGGGCCCCTGCCTTCAGCACGGAGGAGTTGGAGAAACTCGTGGATGGGGTCATCCCCCAGTACATGCTACTGTCCTCCAGACAAACAGGTAAGTACACTGGGAGCATGCTGTATGGGCAATTCCTGTGTGGAGTGTGGTGGATGAAAGAGAGGGGGGGGAGAATCAGGCGTGCATGAAACGATGGTGAGTGCATGTGCCACATGGCAAGGGTAGGTATGCGGGCCAATGACTGTGACGGTGCAGTTGGTAATAACTTCTCTTTTTCCCCTGTACAATTCCTGTAGGTCAGTGCCCACCAGAAGAAGGATACTTGGCAAGCCATCGCCAAGGACGTCCGAACCCTGGGGGTCTATCACAGACAGAGCACCCACTGCCGGAAAAGATGGGAGGACATTCGCCGCTGGAGCAAGAAGACGGCGGAGGCCCAGCTTGGGATGGCCTCCCAATGTGGGAGGGGTGCCTGTCGCACCATGACCCCCCTGATGTTCGGGATCCTGGCGGTGGCGTACCCGGAGTTGGATGGGTGCTTGAGGGCATCACAGCAGCAACAAGGGGGTGAGTTCACTCTCATTCTGCTGATTCAGCATGCAGTGGAGATGTCTGGGTGGGGAAGGTGGGCTGTGGGTTTCCCTAGGCCAGGGTGAGTGTGCTAGTTAAGTCCCCTTTTTCAGGCAGACCCTGTGGCACCTTCCCCACCTGAGTACAGTGCCAACTACACCTAGTCCGGCTCCTGTGACATCCATGTGTGCAGATATCGGCCATAGCCTTGTAGGCCATTTTCCAGGCATTGAATAGTGGACCCCAAGTGCGCGCGTAGTGCATGGGGCTTCTTTGTCTGTCGTGTCCTCCAACGGTAGCGGTAATGCATGCACTCAACTTGTCTTTCTTCTGTCTCCCCCCCTTTTTGTGGTCTCCCTGTACATGTGTGCATTAGCATCATCATCAGGCGGAGGAGCAGTGGCACCGGAGCAGGAGGGACCTGCACCCCATATGGCCCTGTAGGACGACACTACGGACTCTGATTTCACCAGTGGGATGGAAGGCGAGGGGACAGGAGCTGCACCAGCGATACGGACTCGTCCTCTGATGGGAGCTCCCTTGTGGTGGCGGCCCCATCTGTGCCACCCGCATCTACAGGTACAGCCGCCACCCCCCTCTCCAGCACCGCCCTCCCAGCAGCCCCTCAGCCTTTGCCCCGTGCCCGCTCACCCTGGAGGGTGGGCATCTCCTTCGCCCCAGGCACCTCAGCCCCTGCCCCAGTCACCCCTGCTGCCCTCAGTGAGGAGGCCATTGACCTCCTCAGGTCCCTCACTGTTGGGCAGTCTACCATTTTGAATGCCATCCAGGGTGTAGCGAGACAGTTGCAACAAACCAATGCATTCCTGTAGGGCATTAATTCTGGTCAGGTAGCCCTTCAGTGAGCTTTTCAGACTCTGGCCTCAGCACTGATGGCAGCCATTGTCCCTGTCTCTAGCCTCCCTCCTCCAACTTTCTCCACCCAGACCCAATCCCATGTGCCCCAGCCTATACCAAGCACACCATCAGACCAGCATGCACACACCTCAACACACAAGGGAAGCTCAGGCAAACATAAGCACCACACATCCCACAGGCACTCACGCAAGCATTACACAATGTAGACATACCAACATCCACTGCCTCCACTGTGTACCCCTCCTCCTCATCTCCCTTCTCCCTCCCAGTCCCGTCTCCACTCACACCTGCATGCACTACATCTACGTCCATCACCAGCACACCCACCACCACATCCCGCTCACATGCAGTCACCACCCCCACTACCATTCACACATCCCCTGTGTCCTCTCCCAGTGTGTCTGTGATGCCACCTCCCAAGGTACACAAACGCAGGCACACACCCACCCAACAGCCATCCACCTCACGACAGCCTCCAGCGCATGCACCTTCACCCAAAGTCACCAAATGTACACCTCCTACAACCACAACCTCTTCCTCCACTCTCAACCCCCCTCCAGCTACCCGTCCCAGTGTTCCTAAGAAACTTTTCCTGTCCACCCTTGACCTCTTTCCCTCACCTCCCCCACCCCGTCAGTCTCCTAGGGCCCGACTCTCCAGGTCCCAACATAGCACCTCAGCCACAACATCTCCGGGACCAGTGGTGCCAGTAGTCACCGGATTCTGGAGTGCACCAGGCAGCAGGGCAGCCAGTGTGGCAAGGAGCCCCAGCACGGACAGTCCCCCACCTGTCAAGCATCAAAAGGTGGCCAGTGCCCAGTGGGAGAGGGGGAAGACAACAGCCAGCAAAGCCGCTCCCAGGGGCACAGGTGGGAGTGTGGAGTCAGCAGTGACACCTTCCATGGTGGGGAAGGGGCACAAGAAATCCGGCAAGTCTGGGAAGATCACCACGGCAGAGAAGCCCCGCTGGCCAGGAGGCAACCGCCAGCAGCCCCGCTGCCCAGAAGGCAACCGTCAGCAGCCCCGTTGGCCCAGACAGGACCGCCAGCAGCCGAACCGCTGCCCAAGACAGGACCGCCAGCAGCTGAACCGCTGCCCAAGACAGCACCACCAGCAGATGAACCGCTGCCCAAGACAGGACCGCCACGAGCACCGCTGCCCAAGACAGGACCGCCACAAACACCGCTTCCAAAGGACCGCCACAAGCACCACTGCCAAAGACAGAACCGCCACAAGCACCGCTGCCAAAGACAGGACCGCCACAAGAACCACTGCCAAAGACAGGACCGCCACAAGCACCGCTGCCAAAGACAGGACCGCCACAAGAACCGCTGCCAAAGACAGGACCGCCACAAGCACCGCTGCCAAAGACAGGACCGCCACAAGAACCGCTGCCAAAGACAGGACCGCCACAAGCACCGCTGCCAAAGACAGGACCGCCACAAGCACCGCTGCCCAAGACAGGACCGCCACAAGCACCGCTGTCAAAGACAGGACAGCCACAAGCACCGCAGGCCCATGAGCGCCAAATGCACTGACGCTACTGAGGCCGCCACGAGCAGGATAAAGCACTCTGGGCACCAAGCCCCCTCCAGAACCAGTGGAGTATCACATCCACTACCTCTGTCATTGGCAGGATGAAGCACTCTGGGCACCAAGCCTGCTCCAGAACCAGTGGAGTATCACATCCACTACCTCTGTCCTTGGCAGGATGAAGCACTCTGGGCACCAAGCCCCCTCCATAACCAGTGGAGACTGTTATCCACTTGAGAGACTGTGGCTTTGCACTCCCCAGGATTGACCAGTGGGCAAACCACCCACTGTAGAAACTTGAGAGACTGTGGCTTTGCACTCCCCAAGATTGAACAGTGGGCAAACCACCCACTGTAGAGACTTGAGAGACTGTGGCTTTGCACTCCCCAGGATTGAACAGTGGGCAAACCACCCACTGTAGAGACTTGAGAGACTGTGGCTTTGCACTCCCCAGGATTGAACAGTGGGCATGTGGCCCCCTCGTGGATTTGGCGTCGTGCACTCAACCGGCTGAGGTGCCCCCTCTTTCCCCTTCCCCCTGTGGTGCCTGTTTTATTTCTATCTGATGCCCCTGCAGTGTTCTCTCCGTCATATAGTGTATGTATATTATTTGACTACTGAATTTTAATATATTCCAATCGTTCAGCTCATTTCCTTTTGTCTTTGCATTCTTCCGGGGGGCTTGGGGGGTGTAACTGTAATGTATTATGCTGTATTAGTGTGTGTGTTGTAGTGGGTGAGGGTGGGGGTGGGGGTGTTGCGTGTGTGTTTCACTGTTTTTTCCCTCTCCCCTCCCCTGTGTCGTAGGTGCAGTACTCACCGTGGTCTTCGCTGACGGCGTTCGTGTTCCTGGTAGAGGAGCAAGAAGATGAAAGCTGGTAAAATGTGGAGCTCTGGTTCCATGGCGTCCTGGTTCCTCGTGGGGTGTGCAGAGGTGAGCGTTTTCCCTTCGGAGTCCTGTTTCCACCGTGTTTTTGTTCGCGGTTAATCCGCCCCGGAAAAGGTGGCGGATTGGTAGGTTGTGATACTGTGGGTGGTACATTGTCTCCCGCCTGTCTGTTGGCGGTGACCGCCGTGCTGTTTGTTTTCACCGCAGTGGCGGTCGGAGTGTTAAAGTGGCTGTCTTTGTTGGCGGTTTCCGTCATGGTTGTAATTCAATTTTTTTTCCGCTGGCCTGTTGGCGGTCTTACCGCCGCTTTAACACCGACCGCCAGGGTTGTAATGATCACCATTGTCACTAAAATAAAGTACCTTTAAAGTGTTAGTAACTCTGAGTATTGTGTTTTCTTATTATATAGTGCTAAGTCATATAAGTGGTATAGTAGGGGTGAGCTTTGCATGTCTCCAAGTTCAGCCTAAGCTGCTCTGCTATAGCTACCTCTATCAGCCTAAGCTGCTAGAACATCTCTAATCTACTAATAAGGGATAACTTGACCTGGCACAAGGTGTAAGTACCACAAGGTACCCACTATAAGCCAGGCCAGCCTACTACAGACACAACCACATCCAGTGCCTCTACTGTCTCCCCCTCCTCCTCATGTACCACCTCCCCCACAGTCACATTGACACTCACTCCTGCATGTACTGCATCAACATCCACCACCAGCATCACCACACCAAGCAGCACACACACCTCACTAGCAGACACCTCCACAGTATCCATACACGTGTCCACTGTGTCCTCTCCCACCCTGTCTGTCCCCCCCTAAAGGACACAAACGCAAGCACTCACACACCCAACAGCCATCCACCGCACATCAGTACACTGCCAATACACCTGCACCCAAGTCCAGCAGACATACACCTCCAACAACCACTCCCTCAACCTCCACTCCCATCCCTCCTCCCTCATCCTGCCCCACTGTCCCTAAGAAGCTTTTCCTTGTCCAACTTGACCTCCTGCCTTGAAGGGGAAGGAGCCTGCACTTCCTGCCATGAAGGGGAAAGAGCCCTCAACTCTTGTCAGGAAGGCTAAGGAGCCCGCACATCCTGCCATGAAGGGGGAGAAGCCCTTAACCCCTGCCAGGAAGGGTAAGGATCCAATGCCTCCTGCCATGAGGGGGAAGAAGCAATCAAGTCCAGTAGAGGGTGTCAGGGTGACACCACCACCAGTGGTTACAGGGCCCTCCCGCCAGCTGAGGAAGTGCAGCCTACTCCTTCTGCAGAGGCTACCCAGGAGTCACCTTCACCGCTGAGACAGTGTAGCCCTCCCCTCGAGCAAAGGCTGCCCAGTAGGCACCTCCACCTGCTAACACAGTGCAGCTCTCACCTCTAGCAGAGGCTGTCAGGGTGACACCACCACCGCCACCACCAGTGGTCATGGGGCCCTCACCGCCAGCTGATAAAGTGCAGCCTACTCCTCCTGCAGAGGCTGCCCAGGAGGCACCTTCACCTGCTGAGAAAGTGCAGCCCTCACCTCCAGCAGAGGATGGCCAGGAGGTACCTTCACCTGCTGACACAGTGCAGCCCTCACCTCCAGATGACGCAGTGCAGCCATTACCACCAGCGGAAGCCGTGTAGGCCACCAACCAGGGACTGCTGTACAAGGGCCCCCCTCCAGAAGCAATGGGCATGTTCCCACCCTGAAAGACTGTGACCTTGCACTCCCCAGAACAGAGAAATGGGCATGGAGCCCCCTCCAGTAGCAGTGGGCAAGTAACCCACCAGAGAGACTGTGGCCTTGCACACCCCAGCACAGAGTAATGGGCATGGAGCCCCCTCCAGAAGCAGTGGGCAAGTCACCCACCTGAGAGACTGTGGTCTTGCACTTCCCAGCACAGAGAAATGGGCATGGAGCCCCCTCCAGAATCAGTGGGCTTGTTGACGTATTCAGCTGAGGTGCCCCCCACCCCTCATCCCCCTAAGGTGCCTGCCCACTTGCAAACTGATGCCCCTGCAAAGTTCTATACTGATGAAGTCTGGATTCGAGTTAGGCATTGGACTGTGCCCTGGGGCTATGTGGGCCCCTAGTACTTTGGACTGGCCATTGGCCCTTTGTGTACATTTGTACATATCTGTTTTTCGTTCAATTGGTTCTTTTGGTAGCTGTTCACAATCAATATATTCTCATTACTTCATTCTTGTTGTCCTTGCATTATTCTGCCGTGTGTTGTGCGCCATTGTTTTTCATCTGCAGCTGGTTGTATGTATGGTGTGTGTCTGTCGGGTGTGTGCCCTGCATGAGTGTGTCACTCTAATTTTCCTCCCTCCCTCCCTTGTATGCTAGGAGGCTGTACGCACCATTGTCATCTTTGTTGGCATTGGTGTTCCAGGTGGAGTATGACGTAGATAAGCATCAGGAAGACTTGCAGTTCCAGATCCATGGTGGCGCTGTTCATCCCTCTGATGGTGGGTCTTTGCTCTTCTGTGATCTGTTTCTGCCAGGCTTTTGATGGCGTTGGTACTGTCTTGGAATTCCTGGTAGATTGCAAGGACTTAATATGGTGGGCGGTACTTTGTCTTCCGTCTGGCTGTTGTTGGCTACCGTCGTGGTCAGTGGTGTTAAAGCCCTGGCGGTTGGTGTGGTACATTGGCTGTCTGTGGGAGTTATCACCGCCATGGTCATAATTTGACGGTAATTACCGCCAGCCTATTGGTGGTATTACCGCCACTTTATCACTCACAGTCAATGTCATAATGAGGGCCTTTGTCTCCTAAGTTAAGCCCTGTTGCTTGTTGCCAAGCTAACAAGTGTTAAGCTGGGGGTTAAATTATTAAGACCTAACTGAACATACTGGGGGTTAGTGGCCTATTGCTAAGTGTAGGTACTTACCTGCCCTTAACAATAATCCACTTTCCAACAGAGATTTTACAGATTTGTGAAATAGTGTGTTCTATATGTAGGAAAACATTATGACTGCATCTAAGCTGAAAGAATGTGTGTAGATTCTAGACAGAATAGCAAAAGGTAAAATGGAAGGGAAGCACACAAATACTGTTGCACATATCACCGCAGTGGTTAGTGGATGCCGAATGACCATTGGCGGTACAGACCGACACGGCCAGCTATGGGACCCAACAGCAAGAGATGCACACATTGGCAAGTTTGAAATCCACACACCTGACACACATCCACAACACTATAAAACACTCACAGAAACACCCCACAATCCTTTGCATCGCCAATAGGGGAAGCCAGACTGACAACACTACAAGCAGACGCTGAATGCAACAACACACAACTCACACACCCAACCACACACCAGCACCCTCACCAATATCCACACACCACCTACAACACATACCATGGCATCCCCTAAGCACCCACACTTCATCGAAAGGGAGTTAAGAACAATGGTGGACGAGATACTCAAGGTCGAGCCACAAATATTTGGATCACAGTTCCAGCACACACCTATCACCAGGAAGATGGAGTTATGGCAGACAATAGTGAACAAGGTCAACGCAGTGGGAAACCATCCACGCACCAGGGACAACATCCGCAAGAGATGGAATGACCTGCACTGGAAGGTGAGGTCCATGGCATCCAGATACAACATTGCAGTCCAGAGGACTGGGGGAGGACCTCAACCAACACCCCCGACTACACTGACTGGGAGGAAAAGGTACTGGCCATCCTGCACCCTGAAGGCCTCACTGGAGTCACTGGAGGAATGGACTTGTGTAAGTCATCTACAATTACCCTATATCCACCACACCTGTAATGCATGCACCACCTCACCCCTCCAACTACTACCAGGACCACACCCCACCCTGGCCACAATCACTACATCCAGTCACCTTGCATGCCCACAAACCCACTAACTGCAAGGTATCATATTGGCACTACACCACACACAATGCACCTCCACAGCCCATGCTAAATGCAATAAGCAACCTGCACAAAAGAGGCCTACTCTGTGCACCCCATCTGATTTTGTATATGTAACATACATGTCAATTCCCCCCCCCCCCCACAGGCACCACCACCCATGCCACCCAGACGGAAAGGACAAGGAGTGCCAGAGCCCCACATGGAAACAGAGGCACCATTCAGGACACTGGAGAGGGAACTCTGGACAGCGAGGAATACCCTAGCCCATCACACAGTCCTGGACTGTCACCATCCATCAGCCCCACGCAGGACAACACTGACACCCCTACCACCCAGCCACCAACATCAGCACATGGCAAACAACCCCACACCAGTGTATCCAGGCCACAGACTGGTGGAACACAAGTACAGAGGCCACAGTCTCCACCTACCAACAGGCAGGATGATGATGGCCCCAGTGCAAGTGGTACCACCAGACCTGTGCAGGGGACACTGGCACAGGGGGCTAGGCCCAGTGGGAGGACATCACTGGGCCAAGGAGGAGGCCAATGGATGGATGCTGCATCAAAGGAGGTGATCTTTGAGGTCCTGGAGCATACACCATACCCATGACAGGATGGACCAGATAGTGGCCACCCTGGACCAGAATCAAAGGGTGCAGATAGCACACCACCAAGAGGCCATGGAGCAATGGAAACTGCTTAATGCCACCATGGCCACTATTGCAGGGGTGCTGCTGCAGCACTTCACAACCCAGGAAGCCCCTACCACAGACCACGATACAGACCAGCCATCAACATCAGCAGCAGCAACTGGACTGGTGCCACTGTCTAAGGACACAGAGGAGACCAGCACCCCTACCCATACAGCACAACAACAGACACTCAAACGGTCCCTCAGACTCAGATATGGCACTGGTACACCAGCCAAGACCAAGGCACTGTCAAATAAGTGATTCTGACATGAACTGTCTCCCAAGTGTGCTACTGAACCACTATCCTCACCAACCAATACCAACTCAACAAATAGTAAAGCACAGATGGACATATAGCCAGAATCCCCTGCAAAAGTGGGCAAAACATGACTGTAACTAACTACCCTCAGTTGCACATAGCCTGGCTGTCAGCTATGTACAAAAAAGTGTCAGACACACTCACCTATGATCCAACCTCTGTCCCCTTGTAGTTTTTCCATCATGTGTGGCACACTGCTGTTCCTCAGAACAAATGAATCATGGACTGATCCAGGGAACATGGCATTCACATGTGAGATGTATTGGTCTGCAGTATACACCAATTGGATGTTCATGGAGTGGAAATGCTTCATGTTTCTGTACACCTGTTCATGAACTCTTGGGGGGATGAGAGCTATGTGGGTGCTATCGATGGCACCTATCACATGGGAAATGTTGGCAAAGGCATAAAATTCTGACTTGATGGCAGGTAGTTCAGCACTTTGGAGAAACCTCACATATGACTGCAGGTGTTGTACAAATGCATCCAGGAATCTGGACAGGATAAGGGAAAACATTGACTGTGAAAACCCTACACCCATGCCCACTGTCACCTGAAATGAGCCCATTGTCAGGAAATGGAGTACAGAGAGCACTTGCACTTCAGTAGGGATGGCATGTTGATTCTGATTAGCCGGTCTCAGTACTGGATCTAGCAATGCACAAAGTTCATGAATAGTAGCACAAATGAGTCTGTAATTGATAGTGATGTGACGTTCCACCATGGTCTCCAAATCAACAATGGGTCTGTACACAGATGGGTCCTCCCTAGCCACATGGGTCTGTACCTAGGAAGAGTGGAGAACACATGTGAGGGACACAAATGTATTTGCACAACATGTTTTGTATTTAACACTGCTGTCAAACATTTAGGTAACACATAAGCATAGTAGGATGTTAAACTGGAGTGACATGTCCTAACTGATACATCTGGACTGTTATGGTGAGTAAATAGTATTTTGGGCATGCGTTTGAGGGCTGGGGTCCATAGGGCCTGCATGGGGCCCATTACCAAATAATAACTGCGCAGTAGTTCGCAAAATGTCAGCCAGTGGTCATCCAGATTTGTAGCAGTGGAAGTGACCTCATACTGCTAGCGGTTGTTGTAATGGCGTAAGGCGGTGTTCACCACTGTGCACCCATTCATTGGTTAACATGGTTGTCAATGGGGAATATGGGCCTATCATGATCGTCGCCGGCGATGACAGTGCACACCGCTGCGGAGCGTACGCCATTTTGTCACCCCAGGTTCACTTGACTCCCGGATTCCGTGCATGCAAGTTCTCCACTGAGTGTGCTGCTGTGTCCTGACTCTGGTCCTGGAAATGGCACGAGTAACAGGGGAAAGGGCCCCGGCCTTCACCACGGAGGAGCTGAAGAAGCTTGTGGACGGGGTCCTACCCCTGTATGCCAAGTTATATGGTCGACCAGAGGTGCAGGTGAGTAGGCGGATGGGGTGCATGGATGCGTGTGATGGTGGTGGATGGCTAAATGCATGTGTGCACAATTTCTAACTGCACAGCCATTGAATGCATGACATTCAGCGTGAGTGAGGTGCTGGAATGCTGTTTTAAGTGTCTGTCCCGTAGGGGATATATGGCCAGTGGTATCAAAGGTGCTTTTACTGACCTCAGTGTTTCTTTTCTGTGTGTCCCCTACAGGTCAGCGCCCATCAGAAGAGAGAATTCTGGCAGGCCATCGCCAGGGAGGTGTGCACCCTGGGGGACTACAACCGGCTGAGTTCCCACTGCAGGAAGCGGTGGGAGGACCTGCGGCGCTGGGCGAGGAAGACCTGCGAGGCCTAGCTGGGGAAGTTCTCCCAATGAGGAAGGGGAGCCCGTTGGGCCCTGACCCCCCCTAATGCGCCGTATTCTGGCTGTGCCATATCCAGACTTGGATGGGCACTTGAAGGCTGCACAGCAGACACAAGGGGGTGAGTACCAAGAACACATAATGCCTCCTTGATGGGTGTCTGAGCATGCTGTAGTATGGATGCTGTCTAGTGGCAGGGACTCTGACTAGTGTCATTTAGCATTATGGCCCCCACGGGCAGTTAGATGATAAGAGACTGGTCTGCAGTTCTTCAGGTCCTTCTATAATGTGGGAGATGGTTGTATACTAGGGTTGTGCCCAGTAGTCAGAGGCATAGCCATGAGTATAGCTGTAGGTGCTGCATGTTGGTATATTAGTTGGGTTAGAGTATGGGTGAACCGGATATGTCCAATCATTCAGATGTTAATATTCTCTCTCCTGTTTTTTCTTCCCACCCCTTGACTCTTGTGTTGTCTGTGTACATCAGCATCATCTGGCAAGGGAGCAGTGGCACCGGCGAGAGCGGATGCAGCGGCCCACGGTTCCAAGGAGGCAGAGTCCACCGACGCCAAGGGGACCAGTGGGTTAGAGGGTGAGGGGAGTACCACGGGGGAGGCAACTACCACTGGAGGTAGTGAGTCTGATACCTCCTCTGATGGGAGCTCCCTAGTGGTGGTGGACCCTAGTGGGCCCACCCAATCTTTGACAACTTCCGCCACCCCCATACCATCACCGCCCTCCAAGTTGTGCCCCACCCAGTTGCCCATGCCTGCTCACCCCGAAAAGTGGGCGTCTCCTTTTCCCCAGGCACCTCATCCCCTGCCCCAGTCAGCCCTGCTGCACTCACGGAGGAGGCTATTGACCTCCTAAGGACCATCTCTGTAGGGCAGACAACCATTGTGAATGCTGTCCAGGGGCTAGCATCCCAGATGCAGCAATGCAATGCATACCTGGAAGGCATTCACAGCGCCATGTCTGGCCTACAGAGATCTTTCCAGACTCTGGCCTCTTCTTTGACAGCAGCCAGTGTCCCTGGCCTTTCCTTCTCCCCTCTAACCACCTCTGGCTCTTCCAGCACCCCAGTCCCTTCACCCATCCCAAGCACATGTTCAGACAGCCATGCACACAACTCAACACAGAAGAAGCACACAGAGAAACACAAGCACCACACTTCCCACCACAGGCATACACATAGCTAACATACAAAGGCACACACAACAACATCCACTTCCCTCACTGTGTCCACCTCTTCCGCCTCCCTGTCTGTCACCTCTACATGCACAATCCCAAGCACTTCATCCTCATTCACTGTTGCTGACCCCATTCTGGCAGTCACCACAAAATCAGACATCCAGTCATGCACCACAGACACCACACCTGCACTCACCACAACTACTTTGAATAACACTTGCAGCACCCTCCCAAAACTAGCAGACACCCAGACAACATCCATTTACACTGGAAGCGTGTCTTGTCCCACTCTGTCCACCCCTCCTCCTCCCATTACACTCACACCTACACCTGTTATAACCACTCCCTCTACCTCCACTCTCACACCTTCCTCTAGGTCCACCCCGACTGCCCCTAATAAACTTTTCCTATCCCTTGTAGACCTTTTTGAACCCACTGGCCCACCCTGTCTCTTCCCTAAACATGCACACCTCCTTGCCGTGTCCACTCCTTCCACGTCCAAATCTTCCCCTGTCTGCCCTTCCCATTTCCGTGCACGTTCCCCAGTGAGCAAGAGGCCCTGTGCTGGCCCTGGACCATCTGCCAGCCCCGGGTCCAAGCCCGCTCCCCCACCTTCCAAAGCAAAACCAAAACCCCCTCTACCTCCCAAATGTAAGCCCAAGCCCCCCCCCTTTCCCAGTGTTGGCACACTCTGGATCCGTGGTTCCTCGCTTCATTGTGGGTGGGTGTTGTGCACATGTGTGTGCTTTGGGCAGGTTTGTGTCGGGTAAGTACTTCTGTGATGTTGTGAGGGGTTATGGGTGCGTTGCAGGGTGGGTGGAGTGGGTGGGTATGTCACTGTGCCTTTTCTTCCCTTGTTTAGTAGGTTTTGGTACTTCCATTGTTGTCTTCGTCGGCGGTCACGGTCGGGGAGGTATATGGCAAGGAGCAGCACTGGAATGATTTCCAACTCTCTCTCCATGTCTGCTTCGGCGTGTTGTGTTATCCTCCGGTGAGTGTTTCCTTTTATTTGGTTTGTTTCCGCCTGGCTTGAGTGGCCGTGGTCCCCGCCCTGGAACTGACGGTGGTCTAGTGCTTCATTATTTGTTGGGCGGGTAGGGCCTTTCCATCGGCCTGTGTGCGGCCTTTTCCATCATTGTCGACACTCCTCTGGTAGCGGTGAGTGTTTTTCAGACTGCCTGTTTTTCATGGGCTTCATTATTTGGCGGCCTATACCATTAGCCTGTTGGCGGTAGTTACCGACACCACCGTCAATGTGGTCTTTCCCGCTGTGTTCATAATGAGGGCCATAGTACTGAAAAAGAAAAAAAGAGAATTGGTAAGGCAGTATGAAAGAATGTGTATGAAATATAATGTGTGTGTTTGCTTATAGCATGTAATTTATACATCTGCAATGTATACCCACTCACACAGTAAGGTAATCACTTACATGCCTATTTAAACTACAACGGAAGCAATTATGTATCTATCCATCACTGATATAGCTAGGGATTGAGTGATATACGTAGAAACACACCAATGAAAGCATTCTCATAAACATTAACTCACCTATACATCCACATTCATATGGTCATTCACCGACCTGAAGAGACTCTGTCAGACCCACTAGCAAACCAATTCAGTTATTTATTTATGCAGCACTTACATAGTTGAGTAAATCAGCACTTGTACACCCATACAGTCAGTTATAGTAATAATATGTAATGTAAAGTTTAATGTATTCTGTATTCAGTTTACAGATATCTACTTGTCTTGAAAGAGGAGGATTCACAATGCCCAAAAAGGAAGAGAGGATAAAAAAACAAAAGAAACAGTACAAAGTCATGTTAAAAAAGCACATGATAGGGAAAACATACTGGAAAAAAGAGAGCTTCTGGTATGAGAACTAAAGAGTGTCTTAAAACAGTATGTGGAGAAACTTTAAATATGGAAAAAATACAAATAAAAATAAGGTTTGAAATCAACTCACAAAGGCGAAGGACTAAGTCACATTGATAGTGAGGCATCATACAAGAAAACACCTAGTTTGACACAGAGACAGAAACAATTTAAAGGAAAACAAATGAGAATGTTTAGAATAGGGTAATACTAAGGCCCTCATTATGACATTGGCGATAAATCCTGCTTACCCCCATGCTGACGGCCACCAACATACCGCCGCAGTGGCAGATATCTGTTCACCATATTATGACACACGCAGCAATCCAATAGAATACAGCCACATTCACAAATCCGCCAGACCAAAGGTCAGTGATAAAGTGGCGGTCCCAAACCCATACCATTACGCCAACAAAACAACGCCTACCACATTATGACCCACGAATCACCATGGAGGACATTCAACAACGGTAAACCATTGGCGGTACATACCGTCGTGCTCAGAATGGACACCCACATACAAAACAACACCACATTTGCCAATACCAAATACACACATCTGACACCCATACACACACCACTCCCACACACCCACACCACTATAAAATACACACCTACATTACCCACAACCCCTTACAAACACCAATTGACACCAGGAGACTTAGAAGAAGAGCACAGACACAACTAATCACACATACCAATTACACCCATACACCCCTTGCGCACTACACATCACACACCCCACCACATTACCCAACACACCCTCACCAACACACATCACACAACACCCATGGCACAACAATGGCACCCCAGTTTCACTGAGGAGGAGTTAAGGGTCATGGTGGAGGAAATTGTCAGGGTAGAGCTACAGCTCTTTGTAGCACAGGTACAACAAATATCCATAGCAAGGAAGATGGAGCTACGGCAGAAAATCGTGGACAGGATGAACGCCATGGAACAGCACCCAAGAACAAGGAAGACATCAGGAAGAGGTAGAATGACCTCCGGAGGAAGGTATGTTCCATAGCAGCAAGGCACCAGCTCGCCATATAGAGGACTGGCGGTGGACTCCCACCTCCTCTCCTACAGGTCACAGCACAGGAGGATCAAGTACTGGCAATACTGCATCCTGAGGGACTCGCTGGAGTAGCCAGAGGACTGGACACTGGTAAGTCAACAGTTACTAATCATCACTCCCCCTCAAAACCTGCATGCCATCACACATCCACACCCTCACACCCATCACTCCACTCCAACCCACACACTGCACCTAACCATCTCACTAACCCCAATGCCAAGCCCTGCATGCCATACCAATGCATGGACACCCCTCCCAGCCCTGCATGGACACCAATCACTAAAGCATGCAAAGCACAGGGAATCTAACAATCTCACAATACATCACAATACACAAGCAAAAGCTGACAGAGCAACACCAACTATGGAGGGGGTGTCAGGGATGTAAAATATGTCACACACATGAAGCATAATACAGCACTTACATCCCCACAGGTACCCCAGCAAATGTCAGCGGAGAGGAGATGCCACCACTATCCACTCCCCCAACAGAAAAGGACCCCAGTGATGAAAGTAACTCTGCACTTCTGGATCTGGAGGACCTACCTGGCATATCAGTGACCTCTGGACAGCCGGTCACCCAATCACAATCACAGACCACAACAGAGCCTCCCCTATCAGGATCCAACATCGCAGCACCCACCCAGAGTACCCAAACCTCTGTCCCCAGGACACGTCAATCAGCAGTGTGCCCACCTCTACAGGGACCCCAGGCCACACCTCGCCCCCAGGACAGTCAGAGACCTGGGGTCAGTGGCAGTGGGCACACAGTTCAGGGGTCAGAGGCACAGGCCAACAGGGACACTGAGAGGACTGTTATGCGCCATGGGGAGGGCAGGCCTAGGGAACCTACTCTCTAGGAGACACTCTCCGAGATCCTGGGAGCCCACCAACATTCCCAGGACACGATGGGCCAGATCTTAGACAACATGCAGGATAACAGGCGGCTGTAGGAGGGACAGTATCAGGGGATCAGGGAGGACTTGCAGGGCATTAACAAAACCCCGATCTCAATAGCAGGGATGCTGGCAAACATGGATAACTTCATGAGGGAGGCAACAGCCCACCAGTGGGCCCCTACCACTAGCCAGTCAACCTAACAGCCCTTCACCTCCGCTGCTGCTAGTGGTCAGGAGGCCCCACCACAGGACCCACAGGCAACCAGCACTCCTCCCCCTGCAGAAGATGATCCATCCCCACTACTATACACAACACACCCTCAACAACACACATCACACAACATCCATGGCACCACAAAAGCACCCCGGTATCATTGAGGAGGAGTTAAGGGTCATGGGGGAGGAAATTGTCAGGGTAGAGCCACAGCTCTTTGCAGCACAGGTACAGCAAATATCCATAGAAAGGAAGATGGAGCTATGGTGGAGAATCGTGGACAGGGTGAACACCATGGGACAGCACCCAAGAACAAGGGGCAACATCAGGAAGAGGTGGGATGACTTATGGAGGAAGGTACGTTCCATAGCAGCAAAGGTACCAGCTTGCAATACAGAGGACCGGCAGTGGACCCCCACCTCCTCCCCCACAGCTCACAGCATGGGAGGAGTGAGTACTGGCAACACATCATCCTGAGGGACTCGCTGGAGTAGCCGGAGGACTGGACACTGGTAAGTCAACATTTACTAATAATCACCCCCCTTAAAACCAGCATGCCATCTCACACCCACACCCTCACTCCCATCACTCCACTCCAAACCACATACTGCACCTACACATCTCACTAACCCCAATGCCAAGCCCTGCATGCCATACCAGTGCATGGATACCCATCACTAAAGCATGCGCAGCAGAGGGAAACGAACAATCCCATAATACATCACAATACGCAAGCAAAAGCTGGAAGGGCAACACCAACAATAGAGGGGAATCCAGGGATGTAAAATATGTCACACACATGAAGCATAATACATCACTTACATCCCCACGGGTACCCCTGCCAATGTCAGCAGAGAGGAAGTGCCACCACTATCCAGTCCCCCAACAGAAGAGGACCCCAGTGATGACAGTACACTGTGGGCACGATGCATGGATGCATGGATGCACGGAGATGTGTGTGAAGGCATCATGTAAGTGTGGGTGGGAGAATTATCTGTTGGCAGTGTACATGATGTGCGCTGTGCAATGTGTGCAATGTGTGTGCCAATAGTGATGGAAACCGGTATGGTGGGCCATGTGTGTGACAGGCTGGACTGTTATTTTAATGGTGTTCTCCTGTCTTTCTTGTCTCTGCAGGTCAGCACCCATCAAGAGAAGGGAATATGGCATGCCATCGCCAAGGAGGTGCTGACCCTGGGTGCCTATGGCTGGCGGAGCACCCACTGTCAGAAACAGTGGGAGGACCTGAGACTCAGGCCCAGCTGGAGATGGCCTCCCAACGAGGAAGTTGTGCCCGTCGGACCCTGACCCCCCTGATGGCCCGCATACTGGTGGTGGCCTACCCTGAGCTGGATGGGCACATGAGGGAATCACAGCAACCACTAGTGGGTGAGAAACACGGGTATCATTACATCTTTTGGCTGGTGGGATGGTATCCGGGTGGTGGTTTGGGTTAGTGGGTGCCTCTAAGGGCTGGCCAGACATAGCAGCATGGGTCCTCTGAAGGGTAATGGTTAAATGTCAAATACAGGTAACCTAGCTTGTCAGTAGTCACTTTCAGGCAGGGCATTGTGGGTCCCAGGTGTGCTGCAGTTGGCGGTGTGTACTCCTCATCATGCCTTGGTGACTAGCCATATTACTGGTAATGCAATGCATATTGCTTAGGCCTGTTCCCTGTGTGTGAGGGTGCTGTGTACGCCAACTGTGGTATTGGTGCAGTAATTGACCCAGTGTGATTCCTTTTCCTCCCTCACCCCCTTTTTTGTTCTGTCATCCTGTCCCTCTGTGCATTAGCATCATCTGGCAGCGGAGCAGAGGCACCAGCCACAGAGGGAGCTATATCCCACAGGACCCTGGAGGCAGAGTCCACCGTCGTCAAGGGAACCAGTGGGACTGAGGGCGAGGGGAGCACCACGGCAGAGACAGGAGGAGGTCACACAGACTCAGATACCTCCTCTGATGAAAGCTCACTGGTGGTGGCGGAGGACACCTCTGGAACCACCCCAGCTGCAGGTACAGCTGCCACCCCGTACCAGCACTGCCATCTGAGTAGCCCCTCAGCGAGTTTCCTGTGCCAGCTCACCCAGGAGGGTGGGCATCTCCTTCGCCCCGACACCTCGGGCCCTGCCCCAATGAGCCCTGCTGCCCTGAGTGAGGAGGCTATTGACCTCCTGAGATCATTCTGTGTAGGGCAGTCAACCATTGTGAATGCTATCCAGGGGCCGGCATCCCAGATACAGCAATGCAATGCATTGCTGCAGAGCATTCACTGTGGCTTGGCGGCCCAACAGAGATTGATTCAGGCTCTGACCTCCTCTCTGATGGCAGCCATTGTCCCTGTTTCTACAGTCCCTCCTCCAACTCCCACTTCCCAGTCCTAGTCTATTCAACCCCAACCAATCCCCAACCAATCCCAGGCACATACACAGATGAGCATGCTCACAAGAGTGGGACTGGCAACACAAGCACCCCACTTCATCCCACAGGCACTCACAGAAACACCATGCAGTTGCAGACACGACAACATCCACTGCCTCTACTGTCTCCCCTCCTCCTCCTCTTCTACTTCCTTCCCAGTCACGTCCACACTCACACCTGCATGCACTACATCTGCATCCACTATCAGCATCACCACACCAAGCCGAACACACACCTCACTGGCAGACACCTCCACAAAAACGATGCACGCGTCCCCTGTGTCCTCTACCCCTGTGTCTGCCCCCCCTCTCAAGGGACACAAACGCAAGCATTCATACACCCACAGCCACCCACTTCACATCAGCATACATCATCCAGCAGATATGCACCTCCAACAAGCACTCCCTCATCCTCCATTCCCATTACTCCTCCCTCCTCCCGCCCCACCATCCATAAAAAGCTTTTCCTTTCCCAAATTGACCTCTTCCCTACCCCTCCCCGTCCTGCACGTATGGGCTGAGTACCAAGGACACAGCCCAGCACCTCAGCCAAACAGTCCATGGGGATAGTGGTAGCACCACCTGCTCATGGTGGTAAGAATACCAGACCTACAACAAAGAATGGTAAGGAGCCTGAACCACCAGGGAAGAAGGGAAAGGGGCCTGCACCACCAGGGAAGAGTGTGAAGAGTCCTTCACCACCAGGGAAGAGTATTAAGGGGCCTGTACCACCTGTGAAGAAGGGGAAGGGGCCTGCATCATCTATGAAGAAGGGGAAGGAGCCTGCACCACCAGGCAGAGAGTGGAAGAGCCCATCCACCCCTGCCAGGAAGGGTAATGGATCCACCACCCATGGACAGGAGGAGACAAGGCACTCTACACCAGCAGAAGCTGTCAGGCTAACACCACCACCACCACCTGTCACGGGGTCCCCACAACCAGCGGTGGAAGTGCAGCCATCAGGGAGTGCAGGAGCTCCGCAGGAGGCTCCTACAACCACCACCACAATGCAGCCATCTGATGGTGCAGGGGCAGCCCAGGAGGCTCTTCCAACCACCACCACAATGCAGCCATAAGGGAGTGCAGGGGCTGCCCAGAAGGCTCCTCCAACCACCACTGCAATGCACCCAATGGACAGTGCAGGGGCTGCCCAGGAGGCTCCTCAACCACCACCACAGTGCAGCCGTCACCACCAGCGGACACCATGTAGGCCACCCTCCAGGGGCTGCTATGCGGGCTGCCCCCTCCAGAACCAGTGGGCAAGTCACCCACTTGAGAGACTGTGGCCTTGCACTCCCCAGGACAAAGCAATGGGCATGTTGCCCTACCCAGAACCAGTGGGCAAGTCACCCACTTGAGAGACTGTGGCCTTGCACTCCCCAAGACAAAGCAATGGGCACGTTGCCCCATCCAGAACCAGTGGGGAAGTTTTTGTATTCGGCTGAGGTGCCATCCCATTCCCCCGAGGTGCCTTCCCACCTGCAAAATGATGCCCCTGCAGTGTTCTCTCCGGCTGTATCAGGATACAGGTTTGTTACTACTCTGTCATCCCATTTCTAGGGGGCGCTGTAAGGGGACTGTCGGAAGCCTGGGAATCACCTTGAACACTTATCTAGAGTCCCTTGCTGACTCCTGTTTGTTTTTCTTTACGCCATAGTATACTTTTGTAGTATTACATTTGCTTCCTGGGACTGCAAATCCCATAATGCACAGCCTGGTAGTCAGGAAAGCCTGTTTCCCATTGTTTGATATGGGAGAAGTCCAGCTGCTCCTTTTCACCGGATCCTCCGCTCCAGGACTTGCGAGTGTCTGAAACTACACACACCTGAGACCTCTCCTGTGCAGCCCAGTCATGTGATTTCATCTGGGGTTTTCTGCAGTTTGGAGCTGCTTATAAGCAGCCATTTTCTCAAGATCCTTGTTGTGCATTGGAGTTCAATTCCTTTGTGTTACAGACCCCTTATTGGATGGTGTTCCAGTGTTGTTCCTGTTCTGTTCTAGCTTGATCCTGTTACCTGTTTCTCTGCCCTGTTCCTGATTGGTCCAGCCAGAGTTTGCTCCCTATCTCTTTGCCTTGTACCTGTTTGTTTCTTCCAGAGCGTGCTCCCTGTTTCTCTGTCCTGCTCCTGCCGTGTTTCAGCCTGAACCTGCTCTCTGTTTTCAAGTCCAGTTTTATGCTTATTCCTACTCCCTGTATTCCAGCCCTGTCCTTGCTTGTTCTAGCCAGAGCCTGCTCTCTGTTTCCCAGTCCTTTCTCTGTTTGTTCCAGTCAGAAGTTTGCGCCCTGTTTTCCAGTCTTAGTCCTGTCTTTGCTTCAGCCTGAGCCTGTTCCCAGTTCCTGCCTCTCTCTCTTGGTTTGTCCCTTCTATTTAATTTCCTCTCGGTATTTGTGTCCGGTAAGTGTTTTATCAGTCTACACCAGTGTATAAGTGTCCTCCTTTGTACAGGGGTTGGCTCCTGGTCTCCAGGAGGCAGGTCCAGCCCCCCTCCTTGTCTAGTGTTATATGTTGTCTTTCGTGCCTAACAGTGACAGTGTGCTATTGCTGTTGTTCCAGGAATCGCCATTGTGTTTCCAGCTGGACCCACAAGAGCTTGTCTTGTGTATGTAAGTACTATCCTTGTTTGTGCTTTAGGGTCCAGAGACAGAATCACTTCTGCTGCCTCCATTCTATGGGGCTTGTGGGGTGACTATCTGTAAGAACAAACTGCACAGAGGCATTGACATTACCTGTCACTGTGGGAGGTGCTGCGCCCTATCCTGTGTACAACCCCAGTGTGTTTGTCCATTAGTAATCCGTTTCCTGTTTGTTCATACAAGGGTTGCTCTGCTTTACTTTCCTGTTTCCTGTGCCTGTCCATAGCTGTCCTTTCTGTGTATGCCTTTAGCTGCTTTTCTGCTCCAGTATACTACCTCTTTAGGATATTCTGTGACCTCAAGGGGTGTCCCAACCAGAGTCCTGATCAGACCCGCCCGAAACCGTGACAAGGTTGGGCCTTGGACTGTGCCCTCATGAATTTGGACTGGGCATTGGCCCTTCATAGACATTTGTATATATTTGGTTAGTGTGGTGGGTTTTGATATGCCAATACATTGTTGTTACTGCAGCATTGTGGTTCGGGTTTTTTTATGCTGTGTGTTGTGTGTCATTGGTTTATGTGTGCAGCTGGTTGTGTGTATGGTGTGTGTGTGTCGAGTGTGTGTTCTGTGTGTCACTCTCGTTTTCCTCCCACTCTCCCTTGTGAGCTAAGCTTACTAATGGGGTGAAATGCTAGGGTTCACAAGGCGCTCAGGATTCAAATAGGCTGAAGATCTCAAGAAAAGAGGAGGCCTGCACGAGGGTACTCACCCAACCCTCCAAAAGGTTCAATAGAACCTCAAACCTAATCACAACAATGTGCGGTACCTCCCAAATAGTGTTAGAATCCAATATTGATAAGTAAAATTTCTAACAGAAAAATCAATTTTGAATATATTTTCAGTTTATCCAATCAGATCCAAACATTTATTATCATTCATTGGTAGTATTCTGATTCAAAAATTTTTTTGATATAATTTCAATTTGTGACAATTGATTCAAACATTCATTGAAGCCCATCCATTATAATTAAAGCATGTAGCCCGTCCATAGTTTTACAATTCAAGCCTCCATGATTTTACAATTCAAGCCAAAACGTGTTTCGTCACGGGACATTGTTTTCTCCCATCCCAAACAACTTCTTCAGGGCTAAAAAGTTGTAAACAAATTAAATGTATAATTTATCAAAAAACCAAAATGCTCCAACTTGAAAATACAAAAAAACTTCAAAGATCCCAAACAAGAATTTAAAAGATATATACAAAGACACTAAGTAACCCCGACAGGGCACTCTTATAATGGAAAGATACTAAGACTATGTGCAAAGATGACAAAGCGTGAAATCAAACACCATTGGGGCATCCCCAACCCCAAACTTATTAAACTATACCTGAAAAGGGATTGTGTATTATCCAACTTCCAACATATGTTAATATATCAAAGTGATAAACACCATAAATTACACACCTCCAAATCATAAACAAAAACCTTTCTGTGTCCTTAACTACTCACCAACGTGTTGCATGCCCTCTGTAAATTCTAATGTGCTGAAGTGACCAATCATAAAGTGCACTACCAACCAGTGTCCAATGCAAACCCATATCTATTACTGGTGCCTTAAGATAGAGTCCAAGATTTACGTTACTAATTAGCCAAGCCTGTCTTTAGTTGTTTGGATACTCACCACTTGACTCCAGTTATCCGTCTCTAGTGGTAGAAACAACATCAAATCTAAATGTGATATCTTCATATCGTGGCCAAAATCATATATTTGTCAAATAAAGGTAGTTTCTCATACAGTACCTTGATTATATCCTCCAATAGTATTATTAAAGATGAGATAACCAAGAACTCAGTTCGTACGTTATAACACAGAAAACTCCAATCCGAATCTATATGTGAAATAATATACCATTAGTTATCTTCCAAAATAAATATAACCCTATAATCAAACTGCCCTAACTCAATTGCTCACCTGACTAGTGCGGACGGTTATTTAAATCAATAATCAGAGATAAAAGACGCCATATAGCGAGTACGCACAGTGCGTTGTGCAGAAAATACCCAAAGCGAATCTATGTGAAAAAAAACAAAACATTATTTTGCCATTAGAAACTTTCTAAACCAAATATAGCCTCTTGGTAACACTGCCTTATCTCCATTAGATTACCTGAGAAACGATATTCAAACCGGCATGCAAAGTGAAGAGACGCCGTGTTGCGAGTACGCACAGCGCGTCCCGATTACCCGGAAGTTAAATATGCTTCCGAGGTGAATTCAATCCCTGCATAGTAAAAACAGACAACGGACTAGCGACCATATCTATTGCACATCATCGAACAATACTTAATAAAGTAAATAAGCCCCCAGCAAAGAACCAAACTCAAATCGACAAAATTCTTTCTACTTAGGACAACAAATTCTGATGTATCTAATAAATAAAAATACTCAACACTATTATATCTTTTAATTTCTCGTCCCACTCCCATCGAATCAAGCATGACTGAAGCCATCAGTCATCTGTTACCGTTTTTTTCATCAATTACTCCAACTATCGTATCAACATTGTAGGCTATGCCCGAAATGTCAAATTATCAGATGTACCAAAATCATATACTAATCCGTAATTTAATTAGTTTGAGTAGTGAATATTGATTAAACATATATAACAAGTATAGTCTCTTTGTGTTCCAGCATTTAGTAGCAAATTATGAAATGTTGGAGAATTTTGGTTATTATAGTAGTCAAAATGTACAGTGTATCATCATGTTACATGAAAAAATCATTTCAATCATCACTTCATTTCCCCAAGAAAAATTCCAGTTCCCTATCAGAGTTAAGACCACACTTTACAGTTCTAAGTCTCATAATCCATAATGCTTCCTTTTTTTCGAAGGGCTAGTTCTCTGTTACCACCCATTGGGTCTCTAAAAACGTGTTCGAGTCCAAAAAATTCAAAACATTTCTGCACTGTCTGTGAGTCACATTCCATAATATGTGAAACAATTGGGTATCTAGTATCCAGATTCTTCAAAGCCCGGACATGTTCACCAATTCTCGCTTTGAGTGCACGTATTGTACTACCCACATACATTTTAGAACATTTGCAACGTATTATATAAACCACAAAGGTAGTATTACAGTTTATCATTGACCTAATTGTGTAATGTTTGTCACCTTGTACAAAATCCTTAATATTGTGGCATGCCCACCGGCACACCCCACAATCACCACACTTATAGAAACCTACTGTTCTAGTAGGTAGCCACGTCTTGTCCACACCAATGGTGGTGAAACTAGGACTCAAAAGATTTTTTAAATTCCTACCTTTTCTATATGTCGTTAGGACTCTTTCAGGTATCAAGTCTTTTAGTGAGGTCTCCTGTGACAAAATCCCCCAATGTTTGGACATAAATTTTATCATTAATAATGAGGCATCATTATAGTCTGTAATAAATCGAACTTTGTTGTCATGTTCCACCCTTTTGGTAGGGCCCCTATTTTTCAAAGTATCCTTTCTGTCTAGATGTTTAGCTCTAATCTGAGCTTTCCTTACCACCTTCTTAGAGTACCCTTGTGCTAGAAACCTCATACTCATGTCTCCCACCTGATTTAGGAATTCCTCATTCACACTACAGTTGCGTCGGGCCCTTACTAGTTCAGCATAAGGGATCGACACTATTTGGTGTCTGGGGTGAGCACTCTCAGCATGAAGAACAGAGTTACAGGAAGTAATTTTGCGAAAAAGTCTACTCTGGATTTTGCCATTTGCAATGTAAACCTCTACGTCCAAAAACTCAATACTATCCGCACTAAAACGATATGTAAATTGTACATTCATAGCATTCGAGTTTAAAAAGGTACAAAATTCAATTAACTTCTGTTCTCCACCGGTCCAAATTAGAAAACAATCATCAATATACCGTCCCCAGAACAGTATATGACTTTGCCATTGAGTAGACAATGGGCCCCACACCCATTTATGCTCGAACCACCCCATGAAAAGATTTGCGTATGAGGGGGAGAATTTGGAGCCCATTGCCACACCCTGTTTTTGTCGATACCAATCTTTATTAAACACAAAAACATTGTTTGTTAAGATCACATTAATCATATCCATTACCATCATCGTGTGTTCCCATAGACTTGCAGATCTTTTACTAAGGAAGAACTGAACAGCTTCCTGTCCCAGTTCATGGTTAATACAAGTGTATAAGGCCACTACATCCAGTGTGACTAGTAGCATATTACTGTCCCACTCCAAATCATTTAAAATGCTCAAAATGTGTGTAGTGTCTTTAATAAAAGACGGAAGATTACACACCATTGGTTTCAAGAAACAGTCAACAAATTCAGAGAGCCTCTCAGTAGGGCCTGATATACCTGCCACAATGGGTCTACCCGGGGGAAAAGGTAGACCCTTGTGTACTTTGGGTAATGTGTAAAGACATGGGTATCTAGGATGGTTAACTTTTAAATAGAGATATTTATCTTTGCTGAGTAGCCCTTCATCCCTCCATCTAGATAACTTTTTATTGATCGTATATACTAAATTCGGAATAGGATTTCCAGTGATCTTCTTATAGCACATAGTATCATTTAATTGCGATAAAATCTCATTGTCGTAATCTATCTTGTCCATAAGAACAACATTCCTTCCCTTATCAGCCTGTCTAATGATTATATCCTTATTTTGTTTAAGTGTATTAAGTGCTGCTGATTCTTCAAAATTCAAGTTTTGTTTACTAAATTGTCTGTATTTGTTCTTCATCAAGTATTTGTCAAAATCCTGGCAGACCAAGTCAAAGAATTTATCAAAGGGGTTCAAGCCCCAAGACCTTGGAGTCCAGCAGGATTTGTTTTTCAAACCACTCGAAACACTCCTACTTGGATCAATCTCTAATTCCTGTAGGACTTTTGGAAGAATACCTGGGTCTTGGTCTCTTTCAGCTATGGATAAAATAAGTGCAGTGTCACGCACTTCTTCGATTGATAAAGTACTTAATGAAGAGGTGATTGTGTCAAGTGAAGGATTTTCCATCGGATGTAATTGAAATATCTCTTTAATTTAAGTTTTCGAACAAATTTAAATAGGTCTATCTTTGATCTACAAGGATCACCAAAGTTGCTGGGACAAAAATTGAGGGCCATATTTATACTTTTTGACGCAAAACTGCGCTAACGCTTTTTTGCGTAAAAAAAATTAGCGCCGGCTAACGCCATTCTGAAGCGCCATGCGGGCGCCGTATTTATTCAATGACGTTAGCCGGCGTTAGCCACCGGCGCTGCCTGGTGTGCGTGAAAAAAACCGACGTACACCGGCGTAGGGGGATATGGAGCTTGGGTGCCAAAAAATGGGGCAAGTCAGGCCGAGGCAAATTTTTCACCTCAACCCGATTTGCGCCATTTTTTTCGACTCCCAACCCCCATTGAAATGACTCCTGTCTTAGCAAAGACAGGAGTCATGCCCCCTTGCCCAATGGCCATGCCCAGGGGATTTCTGTCCCCTGGGCATGGTCATTGGGCATAGTGGCATGTAGGGGGGCACAAATCAGGCCCCCCATGCCACAAAAAAATAAAAAAATAAAACTTACCTGAACTTACCTTAATGTCCCTGGGATGGGTCCCTCCAGCCTTGGGTGTCCTCCTGGGGTGGGCAAGGGTGGCAGGGGGTGTCCCTGGGGGCATGGGAGGGCACCTCTGGGCTCCTTCCAAGCCCACAGGTCCCTTAACGCCTGCCCTCACCAGGCACTAAAAAACGGCGCAAAAGCGGCCGGACGTCATTTTTTTTGACCCGCCCACTCCCGGGCGTGAATTTTGCCCGGGAGTGTAAATACGGCGCACATGCCTCGGAGTCAATTTTTTAGACGGGAACGCCTACCTTGCATATCATTAACGCAAAGTAGGTGTCCACGCTAAAAAATGACGCAAACTCCATGGACTTTGGCGCTAGACGCGTCTAACGGCAAAGTATAAATATGGAGTTAGTTTTGCGTCGGAATTGCGTAAAAAAAAACGACGCAATTCCGGCGCAAACAGAGTATAAATATGCCCCTGAGTCCCTTAATCAGAAGACTTTCGGCTCCTGAGGTTAACTCCATTTTGGAAAGATTAATGATATTTATAGAAGAAGATGTTTCACAGTCTAGGTTTTCTTGTACCTCGATCTCGTTTGTACTCCGTCTACTTCTTTTGTCCTTGCTCCCTGTTCCTCTGCTGCCTCTCCTTGTTTTCTTATCCCTTTGTTTTGTATAAATTTGCCCCGTTTCATTCTCATAAGTTCTTGTAAAAAAAGTGTTCCCATCCATAACATCTCGACCCTGGGTTGACATGCTCACGGCCCCTTCTGTTTCACTGTCACTCGTTATGGAAGTACCCGTAGATGTCGAATCAGAAACATTAGACATGCTCGATTTACTGGGTGTTGGATTAGTGTGTATCAGATGGTCATACTTACTGGAAAAAGTAAAAACTCTTCCTGTCATATAATCTTTTTCGTCTCGTTTGAGCTTACGTGCTTTTCTTTGTGTAATGTCTTCTTGGAATTTAAGTAAAACCTCTTCTAGAATTTTGTAGTTTCTATCAGTCGCATCTTTTAAATTTAAATCTTCAATCTCTTTTTCTAGATCCTTGATCTCAGCTTGTAGCTGACTCACTTTCCTTTCTGCATTCGTGATTAAAATATCCATGAGTCTCATTGAACTCATCGTGAGTTCTTCATGCCATAGAGCTAGTAGGTCAGAATCCAAGTCGTCATACGTAGGAAAAATTTGTGATCTTAACCCACGGGGAATGCAATTTAGTTTTTTGTACTGTTTGAGTGTGGCACCATCCCACCATTTAGAAAGTTCACTTTTTCTTAGTTTTTCTAATCTCATAAATTTGGTGTGTATGGTGTGTGTGTCACTCTCGTTTTCCTCCCACTCTCCCTTGTGAGCTATGCGGCTGTACTCACAGTCGTCGTCTTCGTCGGCCTTGGTGTTCCAGGTGGGGCATTACATAGAAGATCATCCGGAAAACTTGCAGTTTGGGTTCCATGGCCGCATGGGTCTTCCTTGTGTCTCCAATGGTGAGTCATTTCACTTCTGAGTTCTGTTTCTGCCAGGCTTTTGTTGGCATTAGTACCGGTAAAGGTGGCGGTTTCGTCTGTCTTAATATGGTGGGCGGTACTTTGTCTTCCGCCTGACTGTTGTTGGCTGCTGCCGTGGTGAATGTTGTTTTTGCCATGGCAGTTGGTATGGTACATTGGCTGTCTATGGAAGTTATCACCGCCATGGTCATAATTTGGCGGTACTTAATGCCAGGCTGTTGGCAGTATTACCGCCACTTTATCACTCACTGCGAGTGTCATAATGAGGGCATAAGTTTGGTATGAAGAATGAAGCAGTGTAAAAGGAGATCTGCAGCAATGAAGCAAAAACAACATATTCAAGAGTGGGGTTGATAAAATGTTTACCCTGAAGTGCAAACTATTTATCTTTATACCAAACAGAATTAAAACACTGGGTAAAACAGTAATGTCTATGAAGAAAAGAGGCCAAAAAAGGCTGACTGATAAAAGTGATTTTTCCCAAAAGAATTGCAAAGGAGCATTGAAGCACACATCTAGTACTGAGGCTTTCTTTAATGAAGAAAGCTACTTTCAAGAGAATGCATTAGTGCGTGCATTTGTAACAACTGGCTGATGCTATGAGGTAAAAGTTGGTAATCCCATTGCAAAATAGGAGACGGTTTCTAAAAATGTAGAGGAAGAGATAGCTGAAGATGTGCAAGAAAAGTGTAGACATGCCCCTGTGTATAAATGGGATTGCAGTAGTATTTGTAGTGTTTGCCAGGAATAAATCGGTATATTAAGACATTTTCTACATCCATTTCCAGATAGACATTTGAAGCAGAAAATTGCAATCCATGCAAAGTCAGGAAATATACTAATTTGCAAGGACACTCACTTACATGTCTATCCAGGAAAGTATGCACAAATACTTTACATCATTTTAGAATGTTGGCTGTTCAGCATTTAAAAATGCAAAATTTAGATAGGAGGCTTTAATTTGTAATTTGTAAAAAGTCCTTCAAATGTGTTTAGGTGAAAATAACAAATTACTTTTGCATTTTACAGTATCAGAGGTTGAACATCTTTGTGAAGATGTTGATTTACATTTCTTTGGTCCAGAAGGGGAGCTCGGGCAAAATAGGAGTTGGTATGGTAAGGTGTAGAGGAACAAAACAGAGATATTAGTATTGATAACTCTGCATGAGAAATAGCAAAGTTTAATGCAGTTTCTACAGAGAAACCAAACTATGGTCCTCATTATGACTTCAGCAGCTTATTTCGTAGACCACCGAAGTCACCGTCACCATATGACTGCCAGTGTTGGAGATCTGAAGTGCACCATATTATGGTTGCTGGCTGCTCTCCGCCACCCTTTGGTGGGGAAGCCGTCAGCAGCCATACTGGTGGTGGGCGGTCTAGTGGAGCTTGCTCCCTGGCCACCGCCACATCTCCACAACACCACCCGCCGTATTACAACATTGTAAATGGCATGGCGGTGTTGTGTTGGCAAGGCTCTGGCGGAAGAGCGAGTGCCATAAACCACATTCCCTCCCAGATGACCACCGCAACCACCAGGTAAGGTGATCTTCTAACAGTGGAGAGGGGGTGTTGAGTGTTGTGTGTGTGAATGGGTGTGTGTGTGTGTGAATGGAGGGGGTGGGGGAGTGTTGAGTGTGATTGTGTGCATGTGTGTTCAGGTTTCTGTGTGCTTGGGTGAATGCATGTATGTGGGGTGGGGGGAGTATGTGTGTGTACGTGAATGATTGAGAGTGGATGCATGCGTGTATTTATGAAAGTGTGGTGTGTGCATGGGTGGATCTGGAGGGGGTGGAGAGTCACTTCGGGGAGGGGGCATCGCTGCTTTGAGGTAAGGGGCTTCTGATGGGGTTAGGACAGTGGGGAGGGCCTCCTACAATGAGGGGATGGGGAGTCCAGTTGTGGTGACAGAAATTAGTATTCCAATCGCCAGTATCCTTACCAACAAGGCTTTCGTGTTGGGGCTGCCACCACGGAATCTCTGGTGGTAAGGATACTCTTTATACCACGGGCGGTGTAAGGTGGACTGCCGGGTCGAAGGTGGTCAACCTTCGTCCAGGCAGTCCACCCCCCCCAGGGGTACAGGAGGTGAACTGGCTTTGATACAGCCAGTTCACTTTCGCGGTCATTATTTGGCAGTCCTGCATCCCCACAAGTCAAGGGCCTGACCACAACCACAGGCATGGCGGGGCAGGACCTCCAAGGTTATAATGACCGCCTGTGTTTGTATTTGTTGTTGTCATACTCACCACAAAGGCCAAAAACACGAAGGGGATCATTCTGACCCTGGCGGTAAAATCCGCCAGGGCCAACGACCGCGGGAGCACCGCCAACAGGCTGGCGGTGCTCCCATGGGCATTCTGACCGCGGCGGTACAGCCGCGGTCAGAAACGGAAAACCGGTGGTGTACCGCCGGTTTCCCGCTGCCCTGGGGAATCCTCCATGGCGGCGCAGCTTGCTGCGCCGCCATGCGGATTCCGACCCCCATACCGCCATCCTGTTCCTGGCGGTTTTGGCCACCAGGAACAGGATGGCGGTAAGGGGTGTCGTGGGGCCCCTGGGGGCCCCTGCAGTGCCCATGCCAATGGCATGGGCACTGCAGGGGCCCCCGTAACAGGGCCCCACAAAGATTTTCAGTGTCTGCCATTCAGACACTGAAAATCGCGACGGGTGCAACTGCACCCGTCGCACCCCTTCCACTCCGCCGGCTTCATTCGGAGCCGGCATCCTCATGGAAGGGTGTTTCCCGCTGGGCTGGCGGGAGGCCTTCTGGCGGTCGCCCGCCAGCCCAGCGGGAAACCCAGAATACCTGCGGCGGTCTTTTGACTGCGCAGCGGTATTCTGGCGCTCCCAGCCATGACCCCCGAAATGTTGACATGTTCTTGAAAACTGAACAAGAAAAGTGGCTAGAAATTGCAGTGCATTTATTTGTGGAGGAACATTTTGATTTGTTGACACACCAGATCATGTGAAAGTATTGCTGTGATAAATTAGAAGACAACAAGATGCCTGCAAGAGCAAAACACTATAAGTTAGAGGTGGTTATAGTTTCAGAGGAATTTTGACATATGAATGTTTATGAAGGAAAACTCATATAATCTACATAATCTTTTCAAGTAATAGTTTGTATGAAAACAAAGGCTGGGAAACTGCCACTCACTGAGCTTCAGAGAGGCTTTAAAGGTAGAGTAGTGTATTCACTTTTAGATCTTAGGCACAGTATTGAAACTGTGGGTGAAGAGAGAGATCTGGATGAACCACTTGTTATTCTTGTGAATTGTGTCCCAACAGAAAAGCAAAAACATCTGGAAGGAACTGGTGTATGTTAATAAGGTGAAGAAAGCTACTTTGCATCTTAAAGAGAATAATGTGTATTATAAAGCTGTACATGTTGCGCACATGGGAGTTGCATGAATGGAGAAACGTTGCCTTCAAGTAGGCAGTTTGAAAAGGTGGAGAGAGGTAGATCTGAAGAATTATATGAGCACAACACTATACATCCACTACAGTCAAAAGAGGTTATGGGGGATGCCATTAACTATATCAGGTGAAAAAAGTATGTTGGAGAAAAGTTTAGAAGCTCAATGTTTTACTCAACTATCTCTATCTGGAGTAGGCGGTTGGTATGATAACTGTTCTGTGCAAATACCTGCAGCTGAGAAGGGGTCAACATTAAGAAGACCCTAGATTTCGACAAAGTATTCCATATAACTTCTGTCTGTTATTTGAAAGTGATTTGGCTAGACTGTCATGTACTGTTAACCATATTTTTAAGACAGGAGTTAATGTGCAAAATATGTCTGCAAAAGGCTTTGTGAAAAAAATCATGGCAGAGATGAGAAGTTTGAGTACAATTTGATAAATGCGATGGTATGCCAAAATGTGACCAATCAATACTGGTATCGTCGTCATGGTGCACAAAAGTGTATGTTATGAAGTTTAGGTTGACCAACATGGCTTTTTACACTGAGTATGCATGGAATGATTAGTTTTTGAGAGAAGCAAACTCTAATATTAAAGGCATCAAATTGAAGACTCCAGGAGAACTTTGCTCTTTGGATCCTACAAATGTTTTTAGGATCTTTAATCTTAGATTTTTATGCCCTGTTGTCCTTTATCTGCAACAAATATATCCACCTCTTGGAGAAGTTGCTGATTTATCTTGACCAAGCAAGAGGTGCTTCTCATATTCATATGCTGTTAGGGATCAAATATGAAACTAAATTAGAAACAGAAACAGATGAGTCTATGCTTTCTTTCATAGAACAGTATGTTATACACAGGACTCCGAAAGACCATAAGGAAAAATGCCCAAAACAGCAAGTCCTACCTTTCTCATCACATAGAAGTGGGAAGTAGTATCAGTGGAAATGCAGATCAAAAGGAACATTTTACTGAAAATGTCATTATGGATTTCCAAGGCCTAAAAAGAAGAGTGATAAGTTGTATGTCTGTAGTGAGACATACACTTACTCATAAATCACTCAAAAACACCTAAATCCTCAGAGGAGCAGAGAATTTGAAATATATGAATGACTACAATCCTTTTATTTTGACAATGTGGAATGCCAATTTGGTTATTCAATTTGTGGAAGACAATTCTATAGCTGTTACTCATTATGTAACTTCTTACATAACTAAATCAGAGAAGACGGAGATGACAGATGTGTGGGATGAAACTGATGCTGAAAAGTCTCTAACAAAAAACTGTACAGCTTCAGTTTGAACATGCTTTCGCACACAGAAATTGGATCCTATGATTGCTGTGATTGGTTGTGTTCAGCTAGTTTATGTTCTGAATTGAAAGAAATTGTTTGAGTTAGTCTAGGCATAGCATCAAATTGAAAAAAAAAAATGTTGAAATCTTTTCCAGAAATTCAATAACTTGCAGAGTTTTAGCCAGATAACACAGACATTGCAAAAACTAAAATGTTGGACACTTACTATCTAAAAAGGAGTGCACACCTTATAAAGGTTTGTCTCTATAAATTGTTTCAGTACTACACATATAGAAACAATGTGACAGAAAATGCAGATGAAGGTAAATTTGCGGTAGGGTTGGTTGAAATGGGTGTTTGGTGTAACATAGCAAAGGCAGTCTAATTAACCATAAAAAACTGAGATGCCAGACTGCTAAATATATAGGCTCTCAATTCAACTTTGGTGGTAACTGCCACCTTCCGCCACAGCAACAGCCACCAACATACCGTCGCCGTGGCTACCAGCACCCACCCGCATTATGACCGCCGACGGAATTCCGGCAGAAGGCTGCACTGGCTTGAGATGGGACGCAGCGCTGCTGTCAGCAGCAGCGCCACACCAGCAAAACACCGCCTACCGTATCATCAACAATGTTAACGGCCTGGTGGTGTTTTGCTGGCGGACGCTGCTGCTGACAGAAGCGCTGCATCCCATCTCAAGCCAGAGGACCCCCTGCAAGCAGGTTAGTAGGGTTCTCTGACAGGAGAGGGGGGCAGGGGGTGTTGTGTGCATGTGTGGGGGTGTTGTGTGGAGTTTTGTGTGTCTGTTTTTATATGTGAGCATGCAGGTGTGAGTCGCGTTGAATGAGTGTGTGAATGACTGAATGTGAGTGTACGTGTATGTTGTGTGTTGTGAATGCATGTGTGTTACAAAGTATGTTGGTGTGTGCCGGTGTGTGTGGGTATGTATGTGTGCATGCGTGGGTGGATGTGGGTATGTGTGTGTGTATATGTGTGCGCGTGTGGGTGTGTAAATGTATGGGGGGCAGGAGAGGGAGGGGGAGGACTCTGGGGAGAGGGAGTGGGGCAGGGGAGACCCCTATCAGTGGCAGGGAAGGAATTCCCTGGCACTGATAGTGCGTACCGGCATGGTTTTCATGGCAGTACGTCTGCCACGAAAACAATGGCGGTTGGCGGGGTCATAATCCTGAGGGTGGGATTGTGACGGCCGTCTGGCTGGAGACCGAAGTCTCCAGCCCAGGGCTGTTACCACCCTGGCAGATGGAGTGGTACATTGGCATTTTGGCTTGGGCCAAACCGCCAATGTCCTAATTTGGGAAAAGGTACTACCAGCCTGTTGGCAGTACCTTTTCCCAATTTACCGCAGACCACTATTTCACTCTTTTGCAGCTGTTTAAAACTTGGCATTCTGAATCAGAACTATTAGCAGAGTTTGAGTGCTATGATGACTATTTTAATGCTGTAAAGTATAAATTCAGTGCTCAATACGTCCTAACTACTTGAAAATGTTGAATTATCAAATCAAACAGGAAGGTGCAATTGGTGCAGATGGAGCTAAAGAGAGTTCACAAAGCAGCCAAAGTTCCAGTCCTCATGATCAGGACATGAGTAAAAATGAGGCTGGTAGTGCAAAGGAAGACGTGGAAACTGAAAAGGAGCAAGCTAGACAGGAAACAAGTTATTTGGCAGATTTAGTTGGACAACTAAGTGATGAGCAAACGGAAATATAAATGGAAGTGAAAGCCACAGTTGAGCATAGATTGCTTCATGACAATAAACAGTGTGCATGCTCAACATTTACACCTATACTGTTGGATGTCAGTGGTCAATTTGGTACTAAAAAGTGTTTCTTAATACCGGTTCTTGCTGCTTTCCTACACAAGACTACAGACTGTAACTTATCATGTGTGATTACATCACCTACTGGATTAGCTCTACACAATATCAAAGGTATTGCATTACATTGAATTTGAGGTTGCCTCTGGAGCATGACAACAAACTGGATTACCAAAAGTTATATGGTGAAGCTTGTCATGAAGCTTAAAGAGTGTTAAAACTCCGGATTCCTTGCATCTTCTGGCACAAGCTGTAGACAGACTGGAAAACATGCCCACACACTCTGGGGTGCTGCAAACCTGATCTGGCTATGGTGACATAGATCATGGGATCATGAGACATATTTCTTTGGCACAAATGTGAGGCCATGCTTTATCAGATAGCTCTAACCCCTGCAGATTGAGCTGGTGGACAATAGACAGCATTGATTTTGGTGCTGCTATCTACTTAGGCAACTTGCCCCTTTGGTTGAACTAAGTTGTAAGTTTTGGTGAGTTAAAGGGGTGGGACAACAGTCCTCTCTATCCTCTCTGTTGAGTAGTTGCAATGTTGGGGGATAAAGGAACTCAGAGAGATATGTGGGGTGTGGAGGAGTTTGGGGGGATTAGTTTGTAGCAGCATTGGGGAGATGGAAGAGCTGAACACACAAAGGAATACGCAATTCACTTGGTAGACAGTGCAAGGGCATGCAAGGCTGTGGGACATACAATTGGCCAAAGAGATTCACCAGCCACATAGATAATGGGGGATAGCTCCAGATACAAAGTGTTATTATGGAACGTGAATGACCTAGGTAGCAAAATTAAACAGGGTTTGGTTGCTGCGTTCATAAAGAGCGCAGACCAAATGTAATCTTTCTCCAGGAGACTCACTTGCGAGGCACATGTTGCAGCTTCCTGGGCAGGGGAGCTTATAGGCTTCTGGCTCGTGCGGGTTCATGGCTGGATCCAGGGGTGTGGCAATACTGGTTAGGAAAACACCACCATTTACTATAGTTAAGTCATGGAGAGACCCAAATGGTATGTACTTGGCTGTTGTGGTAAGAAAGATGTGACAATGATAAGCGTATAGGACCAAACCCCGATTACAAAAAACTGACTCAGGGTAAGTTGGCAGAAATTATACTAGAATTGATTTAATTTCTTCACATGATAGGGGGGACTTCAATTATGTGGTTGATATAGAGAAAGACAGCTCAATATGCACTGCAACATCTGCATGGAAAACCCACATTGCTGGCTGGGTAAGATCACTTGGCTTGATTGATCGGTGGCACCGCCATCATCCAGAGACTCAGCACTTCTCTTACTTTTCAGATGCCCATAGTGTCTGCGCCCATTTAGACTACATCCTAGCACCAGCTGGTGAGGTGAAAGGGTTAGAGGAGGTGGAATATCTGGTGAGAGGACTGTCGGATATCTCTCCCTTATGGCTAGTGATTGGACCCAAGCCACACTGAGGGGGTACTGATGGAGACTGAACGTGTGAGAACTGAAAGATGAGACAACTGCATAACAGATAAGAATAGAGACTGAGTTATACTTTAGTGAAAACAAAGACTCAGTCCCATCTGTGATCACAATCTGGGAAGCATGCAAAGCAGTTCTTAGAGATATACTCAGAACATTATAGCACACAAGAAGAAACATGCAGCAAGGGAACTAGAGTCTATAAAGCAGCTACTTGACCTAGAAACGAGCCCTGGGATTGACACAGACCCACAAGTTCAGCATAGATTCATGCTCCTGCATAGAGAATATCATGCACTGGCATGCGATGAGGCAAAAACTCAGGCCTTAGAGACACAGCGTTGCTTCTACGACACAGGAGATTCATGAGATAAGGCAGGCAGACTGCTCACCTGGCTGGGGAGGCTTGAGCTAGAGGCATGTTGGATGTACAAAATTCAGGGAGCCACAGGTGCTAGTTGAAACACTGACCAGGAGATAGCCAGTGAGTTCGCTAGTTCAGCCCTCTGCAGAGGCACCCCAAATAAAGGCATAACTAGAAGGAATAGGAGTACCACGATTGTCTCGGGAAGACCATGACTCGCTCGAAGAGACATTTACACTGTTAGAAGTTAAAGCGGCCATTGGTAAGCTTCATCCAGCGAAAACACTGGGGCCAAATGGCCTTCCCATAGAACCCCTTAAAAAACACTGATATATTTGGCCCATACCTCCTCGATATGTTCCTGGAAGCAAAGGAAGTGGGCACACTCCAGAGAGTTCTCTGCAGAGCCATGATAGTGGTGATTCCGAAAGGTGGGAAGCTCCTCAGGGAGTGCAACTTCTATCGTTTGATCTCCCTTCTCAATATTGAGACTAAGATCCTAGTAACGATGCTTGCCACAAGACTGGTGAAGGTCAGAACTTCCATCATCCACCATGTTCAATCGGGCTTCATGCCCAAGAGTTCGACAATGCTAAACTTTCACAGGCTGCATAATTGGATGGCGGCAGTCTGAAGACACACAGATGCACATGTACTGTTAGCACTAGATGCTGAAAAAGCATTTGACATGATTCACTGGCCGTATATGATGCAAACGATGAAGAGATTTGGCTTTGGGCCCGTATTTAGGGGATGGGTAACTCTGTAGCATATGAACCCATTAGCTGCAGTCAGGATGAATGGAGAAAAATCTGCAGACTTCCCTGTCGAAAGGGTAGGAGACAGGGATGTTCCCTGTCACCACCGCTGTTTGCTCTCACCCTGGAACGGCTGGCCTGTATCATTCGCTCTCATTCGGGCATCTTAGGCTTCCGTATACATGATGAACAGGGCAGCGACAAACTGATTTTATTATACACACGGGAAACATTGCCTCAGATCCTTAGCACATTTGAAGAGTATGGCACTCAGTCTGGATATAGGATCAACACGTCCAAATCATGAAGTGGGAGGTAGTCTGTAACAGCAGGACAGGCCAGGCTATGTGAAAGTAATCAGTGAGGGATTTACTTATCTGGGGATAAATGTGACATTAGACAAAGAGCATTGTATAGAGAGGAATGTCTTGAAGGTCTTCTCAGAATTCCTCAATGACGCCGACAGGTAGGGAACTGTACGAAAGAGCAGCAAGGTACAAAATGATAACCCTGCCAAAACAACCGTACTCCCTCCAGAATACAGATGTGCAAATAACGGACAAGCTCATTGTAAAATAGAGAACGATTTCCGAAAGTTGTTATGGGGAGGGAAACATCCAAGTGTATCCCTACAAAACCTCAAGTGGAACCTATATAACGGAAGGATATCGCTCCTGGACATTAGGGCGTACTACTGGACAACCCACCTTATTGGCATCAATGATTGGGAATACACACCTGGAGACCACCCCACATATAGAGAGAAGTCAATTTGTAAAGAAATCACACCTCCATTACATTTACCGGGGTAAGGGCTGCTGAACCTACTGCTGCCCACCTAATTATCAAAAGAGGCTTGGAGGAAAGCAGAAAGAACGGTGGGCTGGCACAGGAAATTAACATGGGAAACCCTGCTTTGGGAAGGAGCATGGTTAGGAGAGATTGGGAAACTCCAGGGATTTAGGCCATGGGATACAAGAGGAGTTTCCAAGCTGGTGACCTGACAGACGGCAGGAGACTTCAGACCTTTGCTGCCCTCAAAAATGAATTCAGCCTTATCCCTACACTACAGGTATGCACTACTAAAACACGCCTGGTGAACGAAGAAAGTTTACCTGTTAAATCTCCCTGAGTATGCACCACTGGAGGGAAGATTGTTAGTTGGACCCATAGAGGGGAAAGCAATTTCATGGACATATAAAACATTGAATAACAACATGAGAGACACATTACGAAAGCTGAAGGACAAATGTGAAGGTGGATTGGGACCTATAGATGACACATACTGGGAGACAGCCCTGATGCACCCATGTGAAGTGGCCATCAAAATCTACCTGCAGCTAATACAAAATCTTTCACAAGGTATAGTATGATAGGGAGAGACTTAACAGTATTGGGAAGGCCACATCAACAAATTGTATAATTGCAAGGAAGATCAGGGATCCTTTTTACACATATGCTGAGCATGCCCCATGTTAGAAATGGGGTCTTTGGTTGGCAGTCATGTTACCCCCTGTCCAAGCAAGGACCATCACTCTAGTCAGGGTAAAGGAGAATCAATCTCCGTTAACCCCGAATCACCCCTTTGGTAGCTTGGCATTGGCGGTAAGTGCCGCTTACCGGCATGCTGAGTGCCGCCAACATACTGTGACCGCAGCGGTATAATGCTGTGCGTATTATGACCAACACAGAGAAATCAGCCACTATACAGACAAACACATGTCCCCCAGCCCAAATGTCAGTGACATAATGGCAGTACCAAAACCCACACCTTTACACCAACAGAAATACGCCCACAGCATTATGACCCACGAATCACCGTGGCGGATATTCAACCGCAGTAAACCATTGGCGGTTCATACCGCTACGCTCAAAATACACACACACTAACAGAACAACACCACATTGGACAATTCAAACTACACACACCTGACACACATACACGCACCACACACCCACACAACTATAAAACACACACACATTACCCACAACCCCTTACAACTAAAAAAAATTGACAACTGAGGGAGAGACACCAGGAGCACCCACAGAATCAGAGCCACAGAACAACATCGCCCATACACTATCCACGTACCTCACAGCAGACAGCCCAACAAATCACCCCACACAGTCTCACACACCACTCACACTACACCCATGGCATCACAAAGACGCCCCAGGTTCTCTGAGGAGGAGCTAAGGGTCATGGTGGAGGAAATTTTACGGGTAGAGACACAGGTATTCGGATCACAGGTACAGCAGACGTCCATTGCTAGGAAGATGGAGCTATGGCAGATAGTCGTGGACAGGGTCAAAGAGGTTGGACAGCACCCCAGAACAAGGGATGACATCAGAAAGAGGTGGAACAACCTACTGGGGAAGGTGCTTTCCGTGGTTACAAGACAATTGATAGCTATACAAAGGACTGGCGGTGGACCCCCACCTCCTCTCCCACAACTAACAACATGGGAGGAGCAAGTCTTGGCGATCATGCATCCTGAGGGCCTGGCAGGAGTAGCAGGAGGACTGGACTCTGGTAAGTCAAATCTTTACTTCTTTCACACCCCACCTGCATGCCATCACAAACTCCCACCCCTACCCTCACCCCCATCACTCCACCACCTCACATATACCCCACCATCACAAACCACCCATCCCAATACCAATCTCTGCATGCAACACCAATGCATGGACCCCCATCACAGACCTGCATGGACCCCCATCACCACATCATGAACACTAGTGACAATCACTTAGCCAACCAAATCACAACTCACACAAGCCAAAGCTGCCTTGGTAATAGCAACCATAGAGTGAAACATACCCATGCACAAGATGTCACACACAGAAACAATAACACTGGATTTACATCCCCACAGGACCCCCACACACCGTCACCGGAGAGGAAGTGCCAGCAACATCCAGTCCCCCCAAAGAAGAGGCCCACAGTGATGACAGCAGCTCTGCACGCATGGATCAGGATGACCAACCTGGCCCATCATGGACCTCTGGACAGTCGGTGACCAAGCCACAGTCCCAAACCAATACAGTGCCTCCCCCTCAGGAAACACCACCACAGCACCCACCCAGCAGGCCCATACTCTGTTCCCAGGACACGTCAATCAGGGGTGTGTCCAACACTACAGGGACCCCAGGCAGCCCCACAAACACAGGACGATCAGGGACCTGGGGTCAGGGGCACACGGTTCAGGGGACAGAGGCACAGGACAACAGGGAAGCTGGGAGGACTGCTGTGCGACAGGGGGAGAACAGGTCCGGGGAACCCACTCTCCACAAGGCACTCACCAACATCCTGGGAGCATACTACCATTCCCAGGAGACGATGAGCCAGATACTGTACAAGTTGCAGGAGACAAAGTGGCTGCAGGAGGGACAATACCTGGAGATCAGGGAGGACCTCAGGGACATCTACACCACCCTGGTCACCATTGCAGGGGTGCTGGCAGACATGACCAACACCATGAGGGAGGCAGTGGCATGCCAACGGGCCCCTGTCACTAGCCACACCGATGAACAGTCCTCCACCTCCGCTGCTGATAGTGGACAGGAGGCCCGCCACAGGACCAACAGGCCACCAGCACCCCTCCCCTGCAGAAGGAGAACCACAAGGCAAAAGGTCCCTGCGATCCAGGCAGAAGCCCGAGAACATTGCCAAGACCCCCGCCAGGAAATAACACTCCCCTGAATGTCACCCTTGTGCCCCACTAGGTCACCCGGTCCACCTTGAGCTGCCATTGCCCCACTCCCTATGCCCCCTAGGACAATGCATCTATGATACCAATAGACTGGACTCTATCCTGGACTCCTGGACATTCCTCCATCATCAACCCAGCCAATTGCAATACCCACTACACTTATTATCACAGAAATAAACACCGTTGGAACTAATACAAGTATGGCGTCTGTCAATTGATTGAAAATGTATTAGTTTAACAAGCTGTAAATATTGCAATTCAATTGTTCAGTTATATATACATAGGTATGACCTGTTGACCAGTAGTGGGTGTAGGAAAGTACAATCTTGCCTGGCATGTTACTCCCATTTATACATGTATGTGAGTTTGTTTTTGACTGTCGAACTGGGATCCTGCTAGCCAGGACCCCAGTGCTCATAGTTTTGTGGCCTGAATGTGTGTACCAGTGAAGTGACTAACCGTGTCACTGAGGCTCTGCTAATTAGAACCTCAATGATTATGCTCTCTCTGCCTTTAAAATTGTCACTATAGGCTAGTGACCATTTTTACCAATTCTAATTGGCACACTGGAACACCCTTATAATTCCCTAGTATATGGTACATAGGTGCCCAGGGTATTGGGGTTCCCGGAGATCCCTATAGGCTGCAGCATTTCTTTTGCCGCCCATAGGGACCTCAGACAAATCTTACACAGGACTGCCACTGCAGCCTGAGTGAAATAATGCACACATTATTTTACAGCCATTTTCCACTGCACTTAAGTAACTAATAAGTCACCTGTATGTCTAACCTTCACTTGCTGAAGGTTAGGGGCAAAGTTACTAAGTGTGAGGGCACCCTTGCACTAGCAAAGGTGCCCCCACAAAGCTCAGGGCAACTTCCCCGGACTTTGTGAGTGCAGGGACACTATTACACGTGTGCACTACATATAGGTCGATACCTATATGTTGCTTCACAATGGTAACTCCGAATATGGCCATGTAACATGTCTAATATCATGGAATTGTCCCCCCCATGCCAAATCTGGTATTGGGGTGCCAATCCCATGCATCCCCGGGGCTCCTCTATGAACCCCCAGTACTGAAAAACCAGCTCTCTGGGGTTTTCGCTGCAGCTACGCTGCTGCCACCCCACAGACAGGGTTCTGCCCTCATGGGGTCTGGGCAGCCCAGTCCCAGGAAGGCAGAACAAAGGATTTCCTCTGAGAGAGGGTGTTACACCATCTCCCTTTCGAAATAGGTGTAGCCTCTCCCGGCCTCTGGAAATGCTTTGAAGGGTGCAGATGGTGCCCTCCTTGCATAAGCCAGTCTACACCGGTTTAGGGAACCCCAAGTACCTGCTCTGGCGTGAAACTGGACAAAGGAAAGGGGAGTGACTACTCCCCTGTCCATCACCACCCCAGGGGTGGTGCCCAGAGATCCTTCAGTGTGTCCCATACCTCTTCCATCTTGAATCCAGAGGTGTGAGGGCACTCTGGAGACCCCTGAGTTGCCAGTGCCAGCAGGTGACGTCAGAGACCCTCTTGATAGGTGCTTACCTCACTAGGTGGCCAATCCTCCTCTGAGGGCTATTTAGGGTCTCTCCTGTGGGCTATTCCTCTGATAACGACTTGTAAGAATTAACCAGATCGACCGCTGACTGCTCCAGGACGCCTGCAAAACTGCAACAAAGTAGCAAGAAGACTACCAGCAACATTGTAGCGCCTAATCCTGCCAGTTTTCTCAACTGTTTCCTGGTAGTGCATGCTTTGGGGCTGCCTGCCTTCATTCTGCACTGGAAGCCACAAAGAAATCTCCTGTGGTTTGACTGAATCTTCCCCCTGCCAACGCAGGCACCAAACTTCTTCATCACTGGTCATCTGGGTCCCCTCTCATTTTGAGGAGCATGGCCCCTGGAACACAGGAGCTGGATCCAAATGTCCCCGACAGTCCAGTGGTCCTTCTGTCCAAATTTGGTGGAAGTAAGTTCTTGCCTCCCCTCGCCAGACAGTAATCCTGTGTACTGCGTGAACTGCAGCTGCTAGGGCTTCTGTGAACTTTTGCAAGACTTCCTTCGTGCACAGCCTAGCCCAGGTCCCCAGCACCCCTTCCGGCATTGCCCAAATTGCTGAGTTGGACTCCGACTTCGTGGGACTCCCTTTTGTTGTGCTGAGTTGACCGTCATACTCAGATCTTCTGAACGCCTGTTCAGGTGCTTTTGCGGGTGCTGCCTGCTTCTGCATGAGCTCTTTCTGTTGCTGAGCGCCCCCTCTGTCTCCTCCTCCAAGGGGCGACCTCTGGTCCTTCCTGGGCCCTGGCAGCACCCAAACCCTTCAACCACAACTCTTGCAGCTAGCAAGGCTTGTTTCCGGTCATTCTGCGTGAAAACAACTCTGCATCCTCCAGCACGCCGTGGGACATCTTCTGACCAAAGGAGAAATTCCTGGTGCCTTCCGTTGTTGCAGAATCTTTGGCTTCTTCCACCCGGAGGCAGCCCTTTTCCATCTTCATCCGGGGTTTAGTGGGCTCTTGCCCCCCCCCCCGGACACCTCCCTGACTCTTAGACTTGCTCCCCTTCCTTTGCAGGTCTTCAGGTCCAGGGATCCATCTTCAGTGCTTTGCAGTCAGTTGTTGTCCTTGCAGAATCCACTATCTCGACTTTACACTCTTTCTGGGGTGGTAGGGTAACTTTACTCCTACTTTTCAGTGTCTTGGTGTGGGGTATCTTGGACACCCTAAGTGTTTTCTTACACTCCCAGCGACCCTCTAGACACGACACTTGGCCTGGGGTCCATTCGTGGTTCGCATTCCACTTTTGGAGTATATGTTTTGTGTTGCTCCTAGGCCTATTGTCTCCTGCTGCATTCTATTGTGTCCTATAGTGTTTGCACAACTTTTCAAACTGTTTACTTACCTGATTTTGGTTTGTGTGTATATTTTGTGTATATTACTTACCTCCTAAGGGAGTATGGGCCAGATGTAGGAAAGGTTTAGCGACTCGCAAACCGCGAAAAACGCAGTTTGCAAGTCGCTAAACCCCATCTGGTATGTAGAAATGCATTTTGCGAGTCGGAACCGACTCGCAAAATGCATTTCCGAGTCGCAAATAGGAAGGGGTGTTCCATTCCTATTTGCGAGTCGCAGTGGTATGCAATTCCATTTGCGACCGCTTACGCGGTCGCAAATGGACTCGCAGTTACCATCCACTTGAAGTGGATGGTCACCCACTCGCAAACGGGAAGGGGTCCCCATGGGACCCCTTCCCCTTTGTGACTGGACCCAAAAATATTTTTTCAGAGCAGGCAGTGGTCCAAGGGACCACTACCTGCCCTGAAAAAATCAGAAACAAAAGGTTTCGTTATTTTTTTCTAAGTGCAGCTCGTTTTCCTTTAAGGAAAACGGGCTACACTTTGAAAAAAAAACTGCTTTATTTAAAAGCAGTCACGGACATGGAGGTCTCCTGTTCCCAGCAGGCCTCCATCCCCGTGAGTGCCCTGAGTCGCTATGGGGTCGTAAATTGCGACCCACCTCATTAATATTAATGAGGTGGGTCTTTGCGACCCCATAGCGACTCGCAGAAGGTGTCTGAGACACCTTTCTGCATCCCAAATTGCAACTTGCAATTTGCGAGTCGCAGGGACTCGCAAATTGCAAGTCGCAATTTGGGAGTTTCCTACATCTGGCCCTATATCCTCTGAGATACCTTTGGCATATTGTCACTAAAATAAAGTACCTTTATTTTTAATAACTCTGAGTATTGTGTTTTCTTGTGATATAGTACTAAGTGATATAAGTGGTATAGTTGGAGCTTTGCATGTCTCCTAGTTCAGCCTAAGCTGCGCTACTATAGCTTCCTCTAGAAGCCTAAGCTGCTAGAACACTACTAATCTACTAATAAGGGATAACTGGACGTGGCACAAGATGTAAGTACCACAAGGGGTGGTTTGCAGCCGTCTGAGGCTGCACAGGAAGGGCTGGAGCCTACCCCCACCACTGACAGCACCGCCACCTGCACCGCCACCAGCCCCGACACCTGCACCACCAGCAACACCACTGCCAACAGCAGCAGCCCCAGAGGGCAGCCGTCTGAGGCTGCAGGGGAAGGGCTGATGCCTCCCCCACCACTGACCACACCGCCACCTGCACCGCCGCCAGCACCCCCACCTGCACTGCCACCAGCACCTCCACCTACACCGCCAGCAGCACCACTGCCAGCAGCAGAAGCCTCAGTGGGAAGCCATCCGGGGCCGTAGGGAAGGGCTGGAGCCTCCCCCCACCACTGACAACACCGCCACCAGCCCCACAACTGCCATCCACTGAGCAGCTGTCACCACCGGCGAGCAGTGTGTAGGCGTGACAACATGGACTGTAGTGCATCCTGGCCCCTGCAACACCTGTAGGTGTGACACCCTTGTGAGAGACTGTGACCTTGCACTATCCAGAATCAGCATCACAGGGCACAAGCCCCCTTTCAGAACCAGTTGAAGAAGGCATCCACTCACCTCCTCCTTGCCAGGATGAAGCACAATCGGCACAAGGCCCCCTCCTGAACCAGTGGAAGAAGGCATCCAATCACCCCCTCCTTGCCAGGATGAAGCACACTGGACACAAAGCCCCCTCCAGAACCAGTGGAGAAGCCAACCACTTGAGAGACTGTGGCTTTCCACTCCCCAGGAGCGAGCAGGGGGCATACCACCCACTAGAGAGACTGTGGCCTTGCACTCCCCAGGACCAAGCAGTGGGCAAACCACCCACTTGAGAGACAGCGGCTTTGCACTCCCCAGGACATCGCAGAGGGCATGTAGCCCCCTCCAGGAGCACTGGTGTTGTACCATCTTCAGGCAGAGGTGCTTGTTGCTACTGCCGTGGCGGTCGGAGTTTTAGAGTGGCTGTATGTATTGGCGGTTGCCGCCGTGGTCAAAATTCAATTTTTCTTACCACCGGCTTGTTGACGGTATTACAGCCACTTAATCACCGACTGCCAGGGTTGTAATGAGGGCCTTAATCCTTAGAAAACAGTGAGAATGCTGTTGTTACACAAAGTAACTGGTTAGCATCAAAAGTAAAGCTGCACGGATGAGTGTGCATCGAGAAAGGCCAGAGATGCGTTGATTTCTCACTCACAAATGAGAGCATGTGTCGTTCCTTCTCCAGTCGTGTCTCCATGCGTAATTTTTTCTTTCCCGCAAGAGAGCAATGCATCGATTCCGAGACAGGCACCTCTGGTCAGGGCAGACTTTGCGTTGATTTTTCACGCCCAGCGATTTTGCGTCGATATCAAAATTGTGTCAGGAAACCGTGCTGCGTGGGGCTTGCGTCCTTATCAGCAGCCGCTATCGGGTGTTGGACATCGTTTCTCCAGCTGTGATGCATTGATCTCCCAGCCCCGATGCAGGTGGAGCGTAGATTTTAGCTGCGGGTCCAGCAGCACATCGTTTATCAGCCGCAATGTGGATGGTGCATCAAAAGTTTCCCCACACAGCGGTCTTTGCGTGGATTTCTGTACTTTTCCTCCAGCTTCACCTTTCAATCAATCAATCAATCAAAAAAATTTATAGAGCGCGCTACTCACCCGTGAGGGTCTCAAGGTGCTGGAAGGAGGGGAGGATCAAGGGAGAGGCAGAGAGCGTCACTGTTCGAACAACCATGTCTTGAGGTTCTTTCTGAAGAGCAGGAGGTCTTTAGTTTTGCGAAGGTTGGTGGGGAGGGAGTTCCAGGTTTTGGGGGCGAGGTAGGAGAAGGACGTGCCTCCTGTGGTGGTGCGTTGGATACGGGGGACTGTGGCTAGGGCGAGGTCGGCTGATCAGAGGTTGTGTGTGGGAGTGTGGAAGTTCACTCTTTCGTTGAGGTAGGTTGGGCCGGTGTTTTGGAGGGATTTGTGTGCGTGTATGAGGATCTTGAATGTGATTCTCTTGTCTATGGGGAGCCAGTGAAGGGATTTGAGGTGTGGTGAGATTCGTTCGTGGCAGGGGAGGCCAAGGACGAGGCGTGCAGCTGTGTTCTGGGCCCAGAGACAGGTTAGGGCACCACTTGGTAGGGCAGGAGTCTCAGCAGAGAGTCCAGGTGCTGCCAGAGAAAAGTCTGAGATATCCCTGAGGCTTTCACTACAGGAGGCAAGCTCAGTTCAAGCCCTTGGAGATTCTTCACCAGTGGGAAGTCACACAAAAGTCAGTCTTTGTCGCCTTTCAGGCAGAAGCAGCCACTGCAGGCCAACCCAGGAAAGCACAGTCACAAGTAAAGGGGCAGTACTCCTCCTCCAGCTCTACATCTCTTCTCCTTCTCTGGCTCTTGGTGCCAGAAGTATTCTGATTTTCAGGGGTTTTGGGTCCAATACTTATATACCTTTTTTCTTTGAAGTAGGCCTACTTCAAAGGAAAGCCTCTGTTGTTTATAAGATCCTGCCTTGCCCAGGCCAAGCCCCAGACACACACCAGGGGGTTGGAGGCTGCATTGTGTGAGGGCAGGCATAGCCCTTTCAGGTGTAAGTGACTACTCCTCCCTCCCCTCCTAGCACAGATGGCTCATCAGTTTATGCAGCCTACACACCAGCTCCCTTTGTGTCACTGTCTAGAGGAGGTGTGCAAACAGCCCAACTGTCAATCTGACCCAGACAGGGAATCGACAAACAGGCATAGTCACAGAATGGTTTAAGCAAGAAAATGTGTACTTTCTAAAAGTGACATTTTCAAACTAACAACCTAAAAACCAACTTCACTAAAAGATGTATTTTTAAATTGTGAGTTCAGAGACCCTAAACTCCACATTTCTATCTGCTCTCAAAAGGAACTGCACTTTAGAGTTTATTTAAAGGCAGCCCACATGTTCACATATGAGAGAGAGATAAGCCTTGCAACAGTGAAGACTGAATTTATCAGTACATGTCCCACCTTTAACATGCACTGAACTGTGCCCATGGGACTTCCTAGGGCCTACCTTAGGGGTGCCTTACATGTATAAAAAGGGAAGGTTTAGGCCTGGCAAGTGGGTACACTTGCCAAGTTGAATTGTCAGTTTAGGACTGCACACACAGACACTGCAGTGAAAGGTCTGAGTCATGGTTACAGACCTACTTATGTGGGTGGCACAACCAGTGCTGCAGGCCCACTAGTAGCATTTGATTTACAGGACCTGGGCACCTCTAGTGCACTTTACTAAGGACGTACTAGTAAATCAAAAATGCCACTCATGAATAAGCCAATTTACACATATCTTTTACATGGGAACACTTGCACTTTAGCACTGGTTAGCAGTGGTAAAGTACCCAGAGAATCAAAAACAGCAAAAACAGAGTCCAGCACACATCAACAACCTGGAAAGCAGAGGCAGAAAATTAGGGGAGACCACACCAAGGATGCCAATTCTAACACCCCCGTATCCAAGTATACTAGATTAGAACCTGAAAGAACCCGGAGTCATACTGGAAGTAGAAATCCCAGCAGACTCACAGTATGTGCTGCTGGGCGTGCCTACAGATGTCCACATGCCATGACCCAAGCTCCCTTTTTGTAATCTAAGCCTTGCAGTGGTCAAAAGAAATGTGGCAAAGCACTGGGGGGGCCTCTGAGATACTCACTCTGAGGGATTGGATGACTGAAATGGATCCCTATAACATGGCGTAAAAGTAACCTATAAAGCCAGAGGCTGCCCAAGAAAACTCCCAAACATTTTGGGACCATGTGGCGTAAGAAGTAGAGAAGAGACACACTGGGCCCACCTTTCAGTGTTCATGAAGGGAATACACATGTGGGATAATAGGCGTATCCCACTAGTAACAAGACGCTTAAGAATAACTTTCCACGAGAACGTGCGGTATACCAATGTACGAAAACGTTATGCTAACCTACATCCCTGTTATTGCTGCTTTCAAGCCCATTTGGGCATATTGTTGTGCTTGGTTCAAATGTATAATACAATTAAAAAATATTCTAAAAACAAGAGTGTTAAAAACTTTGTAATCATTGCTGAGGTAAACATGGTCTCAAACATAATGCTTGTCTGTGTACATTTGAGAATGCATGAGGTTCTGAGAACAGATTTTGATATCGTATTTGGAGGAAAACATTTGGAGCTCTACTGCAACTAACACCTGTAAAAGGTGAGCCTGTATTAAAAAAACTGCTCTATGATGAAACTAGGAATTCTTTGGGAAGCATTGAAATATGAGTATTTGGTTACATTTTGAATACAAAGAATTCATTAGGTATATGCAACATGCACTGGACATCATTGAAAAGGAAAATATTTTGAAATAGATTAGAGTAGGTGGGGAAACGTGTTCTAGAAAGTCATCTTCTAAAACAAACTATTTTCAGCAACAAATACAGCAGCAGAACTAATGTTCAGTTATGCATATTGTGTGCTGAATGCATACTTTGGTAGAGTATGCATCGCTCAACAATGAATTGCTTGAATTGGAGAATTAAGAAATTTTGCAACTGAAGGCAAGAGATAAAATCGAAACACCAGGGTGTGACTGTATTGCTACATTAAAAGTTACAAGCAAAACTTGATTCACTAAAAATTCTGTTTCACGAACTGCAGGATTGGAGAAATGTCTATGCCAAAAGTGAAGGGTGGTTTTGTGTCAAAATTTAAATGCTGAGGAAGGTTTGGTTAATGGTGCTATGCGTAAAGTTGTTGCTTTTAATAATTTTTCTAACAGGAATGAAATGGAATAACTTGTGATTTAGTTTGATCAGATTGACAATACAAAGCAGATTGGACTGTCTATTGCACGTTTTTTGCTTGTATAAGATTTTTATGTTTGACAGAAACTGTTTCCATTTTCTCTAGCAATTGCTCTTACTATTCTTAAAACACAAGATTTAAGTTTCTTTGCATATTTTATTAATATTGTTTTTACTGTATTTAGGAAAGGTATGTCATATGTCGATGTTTCTTGTGTTAGGACAATGTCTGGTTTGTACCCAGTTACATTTGATGAAAGTAGAGACTCAAGTTGTGTTACAGAATACAACCGATTAAGATGTTTTTATGCCCCTCATTAAGGACCATATCCAGTTTATGAGAAACAGTCCATCTGTCTGAAGCAGAAAGGATTACATGAGTTTAGTGATTGTATTCCAAAGGATGAAATAAAAGAGAAAAAGAAAATTGTTAAGAAACAAAAAATTGAAAATGATGGCCATATTGTAGGGTGATCAATTATCAAAGTCTTCTGGTGTGAACTGCTATGCTAAGGTTGTGGTAAATGTTTTGTTTGCATTACCTTGTGTTGTAGATGCAATTCAAGAGAAACAACAGAAGGTATTGTGTTCTGCACTGTGTAGTTTGTTGAAACATCTGGGTACTGAGAGAAAAAAATAACATTCTGCATCAGTAATTAGAGACACTGTAGATCTATGTACTGAATCTGTACAGTTCAATCAAAATACTAAAGAGGATGCACAGGAGTTTTTAATAGTGATATTCAGTGTCTTAATAGAAGAAGAGATACATGTAAATGACTTGTTTAAACTTAGTTCTTCGTAGCACTGTCAATGTGACGATTACTCATTCAATTTAACTACACAAGTAGAATCAGAACATTTTATTTTTATAACATTACCAGATTCCAAAACTTTATGTTTTGACACATAAGTGAAAACAGCCACTCAAATGCCAAATTGGCGAACAGATGTTCTGTCTATTTTACATGTAGAATGAACAGGGAAGTATGTTATTTTAATGTTACAATTATGCAGATCAGACCAGAAGGCATATACTGAGATTACTAACTTTAAAGCTGGACGAATATCAATGTTCCACTACTGCTGTAATAATTTTTCATGAATTAGTTAGCAATAGAGCTGGTCATTGTCTATTTAAAAAGTAGAAGTGGATTGACAGAACTTAATGATACAAACCTGAAATTTGTACAAGATTGATTGGATGTTACCAAGGGCCAGATGTAAGTAGGTAAAAGTTTGCGAATCGGAAATAGCGACTCTATGCGAATCGCTATTTCCGACTCGCAAAACCAAATGCAAGAAAGACTCGCGATACCAAATTGCGAGTCGCAGAGGTGTCGCACCACATTTTGCGACCTTCGTTTTTAGCGATGTCTCAATTTGCGACCTCGCTAAAAGCGAGCTCGCAATTTGTGCAAAGGGTGTGGTCCGATGTCGCAAATTGCGACTGCCTCGCAAATTGCCTGCAGGTGCAACATAACAGTTGAGAACCCACTTCCTGGCTCTTGGTGATGACATCAGAACCAGGAAGTCACCAAATAGAACAGGGAGGAGGGAGGACCACACCCATCACAAACTGCTGAGCCACACCCAGGGGAGAGGAGCTGCAGCAGCCATGGAGGAGACAGTCAGTGCTAGCAGAAAGAGAAAAATTTAATTCGCAGACAAGGAGTTGGAGGTCCTTACAGAAGAGTGCTGCCTGCACCAAGACAAACTCTTTGGAAAGGCAGCAATGAGTGTCCCTGACACTCAGAAGAAAAGAATATGGCAACAAATACAAGAAACAATCAATGCCATTGGGGTAAGCCACCGCACCCTAGAGGAAATCCGCAAAAGGTGGTATTACCTGCGCTCCAGGACCAAGGAGAGGGTTGCGGAGCGCATGAGGGAGATGAGGGGCACCGAAAGAGGATCATCCGCCGTACCACCACCCACAGCCCTGGAAAGCATGGTGGAGCAGACACTGGAGCCAGAGGCCGTACTGGGCATGGGAGAATTGGATAGCTCAGTGCCTGGCAAATCAAAAAGTGAGTACCATGAGATGTGCTTTGACACCCACAAATGCAGTATACACACTATCCCAGTACACAGCACCAGGCACCACCAGACTAGCTCCATTCCAGTCTAGCAACCTCTAGAATAGTGCATTATGGGCAATGTAGTACAGTGGTTCAAATATGGGCAAATGTTTATTATGAGACATAAAACAGATGTGCGAGACTGACAGTGTATCCCCTGTGTCCCATAGGTCTCCCACAAGGCACCCCCAACAGCGAACACATGCAGGGAGAGGTACATGGGCCAGACCCACAGCAGGAGGCTGCCAGTGACACAGCAAGGCCCAGCAGAACACCACCAGAGTCCATGGAAGATCTAACACAGGACATGGAGGCAGCAGGGATAGCACCAGGGCCCAGCCCCACAGAGAGGCGCACAGAGCCAGCAGCTGGAGCAGTGGGCAGACGCCAGTACAGAGTGAAGTCTGTGCCCCAGGATGATGTCGCAGACGTAGAGTTTGCGGGACTAGAGGCATCACTGGTTCAGGGTCAGCACCTGCAAAACAGACAATTGTGGTCAATAAATAGGAATCTTAATAGACTGCAGACCACCATGACCCATGGGATGGCAAATGTGGATAGTCAGCTCCAACACATGAACCAACATCTGGGGAACGTGACACAGGCCATTGAACATTTGGTCAATGAACTTGTGGCAGACAGGGCACAGGCAAGGCACAGGGAGGTCAACACTGCAGCCCGCTTTGACAGACTGGCAGCATCTATTGGGCGCCTTACTACTAACACCACATGCCTGTCAATGCGTGCTGTCAGCCTGCAGGTTGAACTAGGTCAGTTCCCAGGGGATGTGGCACGGGGACTTGGCCGCATCAGCCATGCGGTAGACCTAATGGAGACCAGGCAGGCTGCAAGGGGCACAGGGGATACCCCGGAGGACAGCGAGGAGGGCTCCACCATCAGCAGTGTGTCTGCCAGCGACTCCCGTATGCTGCGGAGTAACAGTGCACGGCAGGGGTCAAGGGACCCACCAGGAATGAGCCATGGTGGCCGCATTAGGAGGAGGGTGTGAATCACCAAAATGTACTCTTAATAGGACACATGCATTTAATGTGTCTTATATAACTTCTGACAATTCAAGACTGTGGCATACAGCACTATTCTAATTTTTTCATAGTTTAAAAATAAAAAGGTTTTGTTTGTGTGACTACACAACTTGGCTATGTGTGTCTGACATTAGTGAGTGTGGTCACGGTTGCCACGTACCTGCGAAAGTATTTTGTTGCAATGTGGTTGAGTCTCTGTCTGCCCTCATTTGCGATGCTTCTATCCCCAGGCTGTCGGTGTGGTAGATCTTGCTCCTCATCCTCTGCGTCTGTGTCTTCAGGGGTGAGATGTAGCCCACGTCTGGTGGCAATGTTGTGTAGGATGACACAGGTGGCAACTATCTTGCATGCTGTTTCTGGGGCATACTGGAGTGCACCTCCACTTTTGTGGAGGCATCTGAATCTTGCCTTTAACAAGCCAAAGGTCCTCCCCACTACAGTTCTGGTCCGCCGATGTGCACTGTTATATCGCCCCTCATTCTGATTGCCAGGTGTTAGGTACGGGGTGAGTATCCATGGTCTCAGGGCATATGCACTGTCCCTGTTTGACAAAAAGGCAAATTTAGTATGGCTTCAGGGTGTAGTCAGCAATACCTAATAGATATCTGTCTCCAAACTCCCCACGTTCTAGGCGTTGGTGTATCCCACTGTGCCTGAATATGTATGAGTCATGTGTACTCCCTGGATATTTAGCTACAATGTCAGTAATGACATTATGGGCATCACATACCACCTGGATGTTTAGTGAGTGGATACATTTCCTATTGAGGAACACATATTCCAGATTTGCAGGTGGGCAAATTTGGATATGTGTCCCGTCCACACATCCTATTACATGGGGGAAGTTGACAATTCTGTAGAAGTCCAACTTGGTGCTGTTAATTTTTGCCTCAATCCTGGGTAGGTATATATATCTGGACATGTGTGTGAGTATGGCATCTAGGAAACATCTGAAGAATCGTGAGAGTGCACTTTGGGATACCCCACCTGCCACAGCAATCACCCCCTGATAGCTACCCGAGGCCAAGAGGTGCAGTGAGGATAGCACTTGCACATGTGTAGGGATGGCGCTGACGTGCATTGTCTGTCGTTCAAGCTGAGAATTCAGTAGTTCAATTAATTCTAAGATTACAGCACTGCTCAGTCCATATTTGTCATATATCTCCTCCTCAGTTTGTTGAAATAGTGTCTGCCTGGTTCGGTATATCCTCTCCTGTCTCTGCCTCCTCCTTCTCTGCTGGGCGGCCTGAACTCTCCTCCTCCATGCTATCATGTACAGTTCAGCCATTTTGAGTCACCCAGATGCCTTCTGGGTCTCCTTTTATACTTTGTTTCTGGTTACCACCTGCTCTGAATCAGTGGTAATCTGGATGTGCAAAAAGGGATTTTTGCGACTAGTCGCAATTTGCGACTGGCTTTTACATATGGTTTGCAACTCGCAATTTGCAACTTCCTATTTGCGGGTCGCAAAATCGGGTCACAATTTTTGCGAGTTGGTGCTGTGTTGCATTTCGGAAATGGGATTTTTGCATCCCATTTCGGATTTTGCGAGGTCGCAAATAGCGATTCGGCCCATTTGCGACTAGCAAAACTTTGCTACATCTGGCCCCAAATTCCTATCCCTTGTTTTTCAAAATAAAATCCTAAGGAGGGTCACAGCTATAAAAGTGGAATTGTCTGTTATTTTAGATGCATTATCAGGATTTATGACAAGATACAGCATACGAAGGGTGATGTGTTAATAAGGGTTTTGACTTTGTTGGTGAGCCTAATACATCTAGTAGTACTTCTAATGATGAAGCTATGATTTTCCTGCAATTTTTTTAGATTGGTAGAGCAAGTATGGGTAAAATGATTATATCAACATTTTTTATGGGTGCAATGCACAGTGTTGCTTGGTGACATACAGTGTACTTTTGGGTTGTTTTATACTGTATAGAAGATTGTTTTCCCCACTGTTCAAGGATGAGTCTTTATACAGTAAATTGTTTGTATAAATACAAGTATAAAAACTAAGAACAGTAAAAAGGGAAAATAAAATGCTTATTCTTATTGTAGCATAGCACTACAGAATAGGAAATATGTGGTGAGTTGTTGCTGTTATGAAGTGATGCATTGTTAACATTTCTATGTTTATTTTATATGTTTATAAATTTGTATTCATATTTGTTGGAAAGTGGATTATAGATAAGGGCAGGTAAGTGCCTACACCTAGCAATAGGCCACTAACACCCACTTAGGTCCAATTAGGTCTCAATAAATTAAACCCAGATCAACCCTTGGTAGCTTGGCAACGAGCGGCAAGGCTTAACTTAGGAGACAAGTGTGTAAAGCATTTAAAAATCACAAAACAGTAAATAAGTAAAACACAAAATACAATACAAATATAACATCATTTTATAACAATAGATTATGGGGGTCATTACGACCCTGGCGGAAGGTGGAGAACCGGCGGTAAAACCGCCAACAGGCTGGCGGTCTTACCTTGTGGAATTATGACCATGGTGGTTACCGCCATGGTCATCCGCCGGTTCTCCGTTCCGCCCGCAAGGGTGGAGTCGACCGCCGGGCTGGAGGCCTGGGTCTCCAGGCCGGCGGCCGTCACTATACCTCTGGCGGTATTTGGACCCTGCTTACCGCCGTGGATTTCATGCGGTTTGAACCGCCATGAAATCCATGGCGGTAAGCACTATCAGTGCCAGGGAATTTCTTCCCTGGCACTGATAGGGGTCTCTCCCACCCCCCACTCCCACCCGACTCCCTCCCCTACACCCCCCACCACCCCTGCCACCCCCCAAAGGTGGCTGGGTCCCCCTCCCACCCCGACCCCCAACATCACATAACTCACACACACCCGACACGCATGCAGGCACCACCATCTCACACGCACACACCCCGACATACATGCCAACATCCACACACATAGTCAGACATGCACACCCACATTCAAACATACACGCACACATCCATACAGACATACCCACTGACATGCACGCACTCATTCCCAAACACGCATCACCCCCACGCACTCACACACCCCCTCTACATACTCAGACGCACATCCCCATGCACGCACACAACACACAACACCCCCAACCCCCCTCCTCTAACAGACGATCGACTTACCTGGTCCGTCGATCCTCAAGGAGGGGACAGGAGCCATGGGGGTAGCTCCACCGACACCACACCGCCACGGCGAATCACAGGCACCAGTATGGCTGTTGGCGGCTCTCCGTTTGTAAAGGGATGGAAAGCTGCCAACGGTCATAATAGGCCGAGCGGCCAACCGCCGGCACTGGCGGTCTTCCACACGGCGGTCCCTCGGCGGTCTGTAAAAAAGACCGCCGAGGTCAAAATGACCCCCAATGTTCTTATCTATAAAATGACAACAAAATGATTAAAATTGGATAAGGGAAAAAAGAGATATGAATTTTTAAAGAATGGATGTTTTCTAGCGTATAGAAGCAACTAGTGCTCAAAGGGTTAAAAAAAAGGTCTCACCAGACAGGGACAAAGTCCAGAGTTCAGGCCACCCACGAGGTATCAGTGTTACACTTACTTTCAGAAGTGTTTCTTGATTCAGGAAAGTGGTCCACAGCACCAGCCAAGGGTTCATAGGTTCTGGTTTGCCTTTTGGGGTGTGGGACTACAACTCCCACAATGCACCTCTATAAATTATGGAGTTGCTCCAAACATCTTCAAACTTATGGATCTTCTTCCAGAGATCCTTTTTGGGTCAAGGGTCCACAACTTGATCCAAGGTTCCAGAAGCTCTGAGTTGCTCCTTGGGAGTTGGGACTACAATTCCCAGAATGCACCTGATCAGAATCCTCAAATGGCCACTGGACGCTGGTCAGCTGGCCTCTGCGTGCAGGACTTGATGCAAGGGACTTTGGGCAGCTCTGTCCTTCAGAGTGCAGTGTCCATGTGCAGGTCAGATGTCCAGCAGGGCAGACCTTCTTCTTCCCCTTGTAGGGATCTGAGGTGTGGTGCACCTCTGCCATAGTTATCCTTGCTACTTGGTGGAAAGCAGGAGGGTCCTGGTTTTCCAGTCCCAGAAAGGCTCCTTCCCTCTTTGATGACCACCGGTGTGGCTAAAAATCCTAAATGCACCCCTCTCTTGCCCTCTCCTTATCTAATCAAGAGGGCACCTTATTGTCTGGGGTTGCAGGATGTGAGGGAGATGCTGGGCTGCTCCAAATATCCTACCCTGCCTTTGAAGACCAGTTTGGCAGCCCTCCCCCTTCCTGCTTCTCCATCTATTGAGGCAGATGTCCTCCCCCAAGCACATCCTTTGTGTTCAGCCCAGCCCACTGCACACCTAATCAAGTCAGCCTGGCCAGAGTGCCAGAGGCTGGCCAATCAGAGAAAGGCACTACTGGGCTGAAGTTGGCAACTTTTCAGGTAGAGTCTAAAACGCTTTACCTGAATTAGTTATATTAAATGCAACTATTGTAAGTTGTGGTGTTTATTATCTCAGTTAATTTGATACCAAACTCAAGGTATCTGACACTTAAGGGGACTTTGTTTATTAAAATAAAGTCTCCCCATTTCAGCGAATGGAGGCCATTCACTACAATGAGATAAATATGAATTTGGCTATTTTACCTCACCGAAGCTCATAAAACAATGTTTATAAGGCCCCTGCCTACATTTACATGGCACTCAACCCAAGGGGCACATAGGGCACACCTGAGGGGTGGCTTATATGTAAAAATAAGGTAGATTACAACTTTGCAAGTACTTTTAATTCCAAAGTTGAATTTGCATATAACTTCAGTTTAAAAGCAGCCAGCAAGGCAGGTCTGCATTTAGAATGACACTGGGCACCTCAGCAGTGCACCTATGGATGCACCACCAATGCTGGTGTCCCTAAACATACATGCCCTACCATATACTAGGGACTTATAGGTAGGTTAATGCTGCCAATTATAATTAACCTAATTTCCAAACTCATTTTATACAGAGCAGAGGCCCTGAGACTGGTTAGCAGTACCCAGGGGACCATCAGAGTCAGGAAAACACCAGCAGAGCTAGTGGGAGGAGAGTGTCTGTGGGATCAGACCAAATGTTAGGAAAACTGGACCTCAGGGAAAGGGATCTTGAGGCTCAGGTAGCCCTCATAGCTTTGGAGGCAGAGAAGTTGTCCCTAGAAAAGAACAAGTGGGCAAAGATTGAACAGAGAGATGGTAGCAGTGACAAAGAATTTGAGGTGTCCATGGGTTGGGGGTTCTGCCCCAGGTTATCCAAGTCAGTTGTTCCGGCTTATTTGGAGGGGGGTGACATAGGCAAGTGGTTGGAGACCTTTGAGAGGGTGCTCCAAATGAGAAGGGTTAAACCACAATATTGGGGTTTACTGCTATGGGAGTTGGTCCAATATCTGGGAGGGATATGCTCCTGATCCTGTGGGGGAGGAAGCAAATTCCTATCCCAGCATGAAGAGGTTCTTAACCAAGAAATTTGGTCTGACCCCAGAGCAGTACAGGATGCAGTTCAGGGGCACCCAGAAGATCAATATCCAGTCTTGGGTTAACTTTGTAGACACCTCACTTAAGGCACTAGAGGTATGGATACATGGTAACAAAGTAAATACTTATAAGGGGTTTTACAATTTGATCATGAGAGATAAACATCTTGACCAATTGTATCCAACAGAGGTTACGCCACCATCTAGTGGACTTTAAGCTGACCAACCCCAGAGAGCTTGGGGAGGCAGCTGATGAGCAGTTGATTACCACTGTGGTTATCAAGCCCCAGAGGGAAGACTCCAAGAAAGTGGGAGCAGGTCCCCAAAAACTTCAGGAGGGTGATGGCAAGCCCACCACAGAGACTCCCTCTGCACCCCGGAACCCTAAGAAGGAGGATAGTCAAAATCATTCTCACACGGACAAGCAGAGGTAGGGAGAACCAGGGTTGAAAAAGTTCTTGGACAGTAAGGCTTGCTTTGACTGTCAGCAGACAAGTCACTTCAGAGGAGATGCAGCCAGTCCAAAGAAGGTGGTTAGGATTGGGCTGTCCAATGAAGCCAGGGAGGAGTATTCATCAGATGATGAGGTCCTCATAGCACTGGGCTGGGAGACAGGACCAGATGGTAAGCTGGTGATACCTGAGGGTGGGAGTAGGTACCCAGGTAAATGGGATACCTACCACTGGCCTGAGAGACACCTGTGCCAGTAACACTATAGTGAGTGATAGGTTGGTGACCCCAGACATGTATGTCCCAGGAGAGACCAGGAAAGTCAAGATAGCCACAGGGGAGGTCACCTCCAAACCTGTAGGCAATGTGCCCCCTGAGAGGGACGTTATCCTTGACTGGTTTAGGGTGGTGGTCAGTGCTGACCTCCCCCTAGATTGTATACCGGGCAATGACCTCCCAGAGATGAGTATGGTCCCAGATGGGGCTATAGCCCAGGGCATGCCCCAACCCAAAATCCTGGGAGTCAGTCCCTACAGTTAGGAGACAGGGGTCCCCAAGAAAAGGGAAGAAGAAAAAGAAGCGCACCTGTTAGAAATGGGGTCTTTGGTTGGCAGTCAGGTTACCCCCCTGTCCAAGCAAGGACCCTCACTCTAGTCATGGTAAGTCACACACAAACCAAATTATCCTGTGCCCACCCTTTGGTAGCTTGGCACTGAGCAGTCAGGGCTAACTTAGGAGGTAATGTGTAAAGTATGTGTGCAATAAATCATGCAATAACACAGTATAGCACCACAAAAATGCACCACATATATATATATAATATTTATCTGGATAAATTCTGGTCAAAACGATTAAAATGCAATAAGTATATTTTGAGATATCACTGTGAAAATGATATAAAGTATCTTTAGTCTCTTAAAAGCAATAAATGGCTCCTGCAAGCACAAAGTACCTGGTTTGCATTCAAAATCTCCGCAAATCTCTACAAAGAACTGCAGAGGAGGAGATGCATGGAAAACACAGAGGTGTTACGTACTGCGCCGGACTTCTCACCTCTGGATACCGGGTTGGTGAATACACCAAGTCTTCTACAGGTTCTGGATACTCCCAGATAAGGGCAACCCCTTCTAGTAGCCACGGTGCCGCTTGACAGGCTATGCCAAAGCAAACCATACCCTCCAGAAGGAGTCCCAGAGGGAAAAAACCCCAACACTGGGGAAAAAACCTCACACAGGAACTCCTGAAGAAAAACAAGAAAAAACAGGACTAAACAACAGGAAACAAAAATAGGCAAAAATCTCCCAAGGCAAAAAGCAGGAACAAAGAACAGGCAAAAATCTCCCATGGCAAAAAGCAGGAACAAAGAACAGGCAAAAATCTTCCAAGGCAAGAAGCAGGAACAAAGAACAGGAGCAAACAGCACAACCAGAAGGAAGTGTTTGCAATGCAAGGTGGAACAAGACTGACTGACTTATATACTGAGAAAAGGAAAGTGACATCACAGGAAAAGGAAAGAACACCATCTTGAATTGGGAAGAGACCATAGACCAGTATAGGAAAAAGAAAGTAGTATAAAAGAAAAACAGAGCATGCTGGGACAAAAACACGAAGAAGAAAAGATGGACACAACATGGACAGAGACAGGTAAAAAGACCAGACAAACCCACCAACAACAAAAAGAAGAAAGAAAAAAAAAGGCTACAGGTAAGTGTAGCGCGACCGGGAGCGAAATATATGCTTCCCAGAATGTGTAGTCAGAAAACGCAGGGAACGGCGCTCTGAGTATCGGTAGCGTGTTCCATCCGCGTGGACAGAAAGAGACGCCGCATATGAGCGCAGCGTTACAGTAGGTCCCCTCCTCGAGGCACCAGGTTTGTCAGGATGACTGTCAAAAAACAGGCGGACCAAACGGGGAGCATGGACGGAGGAAGCATCCTCACAAGAACAGTCACTGAGAGGGTATCCTTTCCAATGGACCAAAAACTGTAGTTTGCGTCGAAAAATTCTGGAGTCACAGATTTCCTGGACTTCATACTCAGGCTGTCCGTTAATAGAAAGAGGAGGCGGACGCTGGAACTGGCGATGGTATGGATCAAGAACAAAGGGTTTTAACTGGGACACATGGAAAACAGGATGAACCCTCCAGGTATGAGGTAAGCGGAGATGCACAACTACAGGATTCAGGACTTGCGAAATCCGAAAAGGTCCATAAAAACGTGGCTTGAACTTATTGGTGGAAAACCAGGAAGGTAGGAATGTGGAAGAAAGCCACACCTTGTGGTCCACTTGATACAAAGGTGCAGCTTGTCGATAACGATCCGCCTTTCGTTTCATTGCTTGTTTCGAAGCTAGGAGAGTTGTGTGAAGTAGGTCCATGATTCGACGGATCTGTTGTGAAAAAGAAGTGACCGCAGGCACAGAAGAGGATGTTCTGGAAACAGTAGTGAAAGTCCTCGGATGAAATCCATAGGTACAATAAAAGGGTGTGGTCTTGGTCGCACTATGTATTGTGTTGTTACAGGAGAACTCGGCAAGAGCAAGATACTCCGACCAATTGCTTTGTGTGGCATTGCAGTAACATCTCAGATACTGCTGAAGTTCTTGATTCACTCTTTCAGTTTGCCCATTAGTTTGTGGATGGAAACCAGAGGATAAAGAAATCTCAATGTTAAATAAGGCACAAAAGGCCCTCCAGAAACGTGATATATATAGAGGCCCTCTGTCTGAAATTACCTCTTGCGGAATACCATGGAGGCGAAAAATATCCCGCAGAAAAATGCGACTCATTTCTGGGGCCGTCAGTAGTTTCTTCAAGGCTGAGAAATGGGCCATCTTGGTGAATTAATCTACGGTCACCATGATTACTTGGTTACCAGAGGAGGTAGGTAGAGAGCAGATGAAATCCATGGATAGAGTACACCAAGGAGCGGAAGGAACCGCTAAAGGTCTTAATAAACCTGCCACCTTAGTTCGGGGTGTCTTAGTCTGAGCACAGACTGGGCATGCTGACACATAGGTTTCAGTGTCTGTCTTAAGCGAAGGCCACCAAAAAGATCGCTGAAGCAGCTCCTGGGGTCTTCCTGATACCTCGATGACCGGCTATAGGAGAATCATGGCACATTTGCAGAGCTTCTGTCTGCACTTTCTTGGTAGGTAGGAAAAGAGCATGTTGATGATAGAAGTAGTTGTCCTTCTTCTGCAAAAAAGGAGTCACTCTATCCCATTCTGAAGCAGACAGAAACTGGTACTCGGATTGAATGCGTTCTTGAAAAGATTGATTGGCTCCGATGATTCAGGTAGACTCAATAAGAGCTGGAGAGGAGTTCTGGGCTATGTCAGGATATCTGCGGGATAAGGCATCTGCCACTGAATTCTGGGAACCAGGTATGTACGTGATCACAAAATCGTACTGGCTAAAGAAGAAAGCCCATCGAGCCTGACGACTATTTTGACGCTGAAAACTCCCAAGACATTGGAGATTACGATGATCAGTCCTGGCTCAAAAGGCTCTCTGGAACCCATCAAGAAATGCCTCCATTCTTTACAAGCAACTTTGAGCGCGAGTAGTTCTCGTTCCAGTACAGAATAATTGCGTTCAGCCTCTGATAGGATATGAGACAGATAAAAGAGAGGATGTTCCAGTCCATCGTTGCTTTGTTTTTGTGGCAGAACTGCCCCAATAGCTCTGTCTGAGGCATCAGTCACAACAATAAATTTCTTGGTATTGTCAGGATGACGCAACACAGGTGCTTGGGTAAAGGCTGTCTTCAATTCTTGAAACACGCGTTCAGCATCCTTGGTCCAAACGAAACCCTTCTTCAGGTTCTCTTTCTTAATTGTTTGTGTTATGAAACTTTGTAGGTGGGCAAAGTTCTGAATAAACTGACGATAAAAGATTGATAAACCAAGGAAACATTGCATTTCCTTAATGGACGTTGGAGAAGGCCAATCTAATATGGCACTGACCTTGTCAGGATCCATGGATATCCTGTGTTGATTAATACAGAACCCCAAATACTTTACTTCAGATTTATGGAACTCACACTTTTCGGGTTTACAAAACAATTGTTTTTTTTTTAGTCTTTCCAGGAATTGCAGGACATGACTTATATGTTGCTCAGGATCAAAGGAATATATCAAGATATCATCCAAATAAATGACTACATATTGGTTGAGTAAATCTGAGAACACCGAATCCATAAATCGTTGAAAAACAGAAGGGGCGTTGGTCAGTCCAAAAGGCATAAAACGGTACTCATAGTGCCCAAAAGGGGTATGGAAAGCTCTCTTCCATTCATCTCCTTCCTTAATCCAAAGGAGATGATAGGCACCCCGTAAGTCTAATTTGGTAAATATCTTTGCTCCTTGAATGGCATCCAATATATCTCTGATTAAAGGCAGCGGATATCGATCCTTAATCGTTATTCTGTTGAGTTCACGAAAGTCAACACAAGGACGCAGATCCTTGGTCTTCTTTGGGCGAAGAAGAGAGGAGCCCCAGCCGGGGACGTGGAAGGAGCAATCAAACCGTTGTGCAAGTTATCGTCTAAATATTCCTTTAGCACCTTCTTTTCTTGGTCTGTCAGAGAATACATTCAACCAAAGGGGACGACTTCATCAGGAATTAAAGGAATAGCACAGTCATAACTGCTATGAGGCGGCAAAATAGGATTACTAGGTTTCTGAAAAATCCTGATATATTCCTGATAACAATCTGGAACTCTCTGGATCATATTGATAGAGTTAGGGTTATCCTTAGTTGACTGACAGGACCTTTTGGGAGTCCAATAAGAAGTAGTGGAATAACAATTCTGTTGACAAAATGAAGACGTTAGGGATAATGTTCTTGTTTGCCCATTTGATATAGGGGTTGTGTCGGGCTAACCAGGGTATTCCCAAAATCATGATGTGATTTGGTGAGGCTATGAGATCAAAGGCAACATGTTCTTGATGCCCCCCAAATGTCAAACAAAAAGTAGGAGTTGAGGCCACCACAGGTCCTGTGGTTAACGGAGAGCCATCCACCGTGTGAACCTGCTCAGAAGTCTCTTTAAGAATGCAGGGAATTCTTCTACTCGTAACCCAGGTCTCATCCAGATAGAGTCCACTGGCTCCACAATCAAGGAGAGCCAGAAGGTGTTGTTCTTGATATTGTGAACTTTGTAACATGAGAGGATAAAGAGGATAAACAGGGTGGACATGCTTTCTTTGGAGGAACATATTGATGGTACTTCAGCTCCTCCCATCTCCTTCCTCCTTACAAGGGAGGGGAGCTGGCGTTTCCCGCAGGTCTTGAGGGACGTACCGGACAACTACGGATCAGGTGGCCAGTCTGACCACAGTACAGACAAAGTCCCTTTCGTCGTCGCTCTTCCCTTTCTGACTCCGTCAATGGCTCACAAACCAGATCTATCTGCATGGGTTCTTCAGGGGGAGTTGGAGGGGCTTCGGATGTAATATCTTCTGTTCACCGACTGCTAGCACGAAAGGTACCAGACTAGTATGAAGCTCGCGTTCTACGTCTCTCCATCTTGCGCTCTCGAAGTCTATATTCGATGTTCATAGATTGATCCATTAATTCCTTCAAAGAACAAGCTGGAGAAGAATGTACAAGCTCATCTTTAATTTCTTCATGCAGGCCTCGGCGGAAAAGGGTTATGAAGTTGCGTTCCACCCAGGAGGTTTCAGCTGCCAGCTGTTTGAAGCAGGTTATATACTGCAGAACATCCTGATTACCCTGCTGAATGTCACATAAGGCTTCTTACCCCAGGTCTCTCAAACATTTGTTTGAAAAGAGTCAGGAAAGCGGAATAGTTAGCCAGGACTGGGTCTTCTGCGGAAACCAGAGGAGTCGCCCAAGCAAGCGCCAGACCAGACAAGGCGCTGATCAGATAGCCCACCTTAGCTTTATCCGAAGAAAACTGGAGTGGACTAAAGGCAAAGAAAACCGTCAGGGCATCCAAAATTTCCTTCATCTTTAGAGGATCTCCAGAATATCGAGGAATAGTGTCAGATACGGGTGGTATGTCCACTGATGGGGAAGACAAGACCTGTCGTAGCGCAGTGTTCTCTGCCCGTCACTGTTGTAACTCTTGGGCTTGTTGTCTGACAGTCTGCAACATGGCTTGAGCATTTTCTGACGCCTCTCCCTGTGGATCTTCCATGGCGATCTCGCAACGCGGAGTCTTTTGGCGTTGCAATCTGTTACGTTCTGCGCCGGACTTCTCACCTCTGGATACCGGGTTGGCGAATACACCAAGGGGGTCATTACAACCCTGGCGGACGGTGTTAAAGGTGCGGTAATACCGCAAACAGGCCGGCGGACAAAAAAAGGGAATTATGACCCTGGCGGAAACCGCCAACAAAGACAGCCACTTTAACACACCGCCCGCCACGGCGGTAGAAACAAACAGCATGGCGGTCACCGCCAACAGACAGGCGGAAGTCAATGTACCGCCCATAGTATTACAACCCGCCAATCCGCCACCTTTTCCGGGGCGGATTCATCGTGGATAAAAAAAGCGGCGGAAACTGCTTTTGCAATGGGAAAACGCTCACCTGAACACATCCCACGAGGAAGGAGGACTCCATGGAGCTGGAACTCCAAATACTCCCAGCGCTTGTCTTTCTGCTCCTCTACGACAACCATCTACGTAGGTGCCGAAGACAACGGTGAGTACTGCACCTACGACATGGGGGAGGGGGGAGGCAAAAGTTAGGGGGACACCCACGAAACACCCCCACCCTCGCATATTACAACATACACACCAATGCATTTCCAAACATCACAGTAACAACCCACAATCCCCCCGGAAGAATGCAAAGACAAAGCGAGATCCGTTCAAACATTGTAATGTTTCAATAAACAAGTTTAGCAAAAATATACAGATATATACGAAAGTCTCTACAGTGGGTGGGTTGCCCACTGTTCCTTCCTGGGGAGTGCAAAGCCACAGTCTCTCAAGTCTCTACAGTGGGTGGGTTGCCCACTGTTCCTTCCTGGGGATTACAAAGCCACAGTCTCTCAAGTCTCTACAGTGGGTGGGTTGCCCATTGTGCCATCCTGGGGAGTGCAACGCCACAGTCTGTCAAGTCTCTACAGTGGGTGGGTTGCCCACTGTTCCATACTGGGGAGTGCAAAGCCACAGTCTCTCAAGTCTCTACAGTGGGTGGGTTGCCCACTGTTCCTTCCTGGGGAGTGCAAAGCCACAGTCTCTCAAGTCTCTACAGTGGGTGGCTTGCCCACTGTGCCATCCTGGGGAGTGCAAAGGCTCAATTTCGCAAGTAGATAACATCCGCCAGTGGCTCGTGAGGGGGACTGGTGCCCAGACTGGATTAGTCTCCCCGTGAAAGTGCCTGTCCCGTCATTGTCCCAGCTGCACATAGGATAAGGATGCTTGATGTGGTGGTCTATTCATTCTTACCTGGTGCATGCCCTGTTCAGCGGTCTTCACCATGGCGGTGCTTGCCCTGTTCAGCGGTCTTCACCATGGCGGTTCGGGACTGTTCAGCCTTGCTTTGCCATGGCGGTTCTGGACTGTTCAGTGGTCTTCACCATGGCGGTGCTTGCCCTGTTCAGCGGTCTTCACCATGGCGGTGCTTGCCCTGTTCAGTGGTCTTCACCATGGTGGTGCTTGCCCTGTTCAGCGGTCTTCACCATGGCAGTGCTTGCCCTGTTCAGCGGTGCTTTGCCATGGCAGTGCTTGCCCTGTTCAGCGGTCTTCACCATGGCGGTGCTTGCCCTGTTCAGCAGTCTTCACCATGGCGGTTCGGGACTTTTCAGTGGTGCTTTGCCATGGCGGTTCTGGTACGGACATTGGGGTGTGGCATGACGTTTCCTAGACTGGGCATTGGTGTGTGGCATGACGTTCCCTAGACTGGGCATTGGTGTGTGGCATGACGTTCCCTCATAGCCCACCTGGGCTGTGGCAGCCGGGGCCCTCCTGGGTACTGACACAGGCGGTGGTCTTATGACCAGTGACGATACTTGGGCTATGACTCTGGCGGTGGTCTCCTGACCAGTGACGATACTTGGGCCCTCCTGGGCACTGACTCCGGCGGTGGTCTCCTGACCAGTGACGATACTTGGGCCCTCCTGGGCTATGACTCCGGCGGTGGTCTCCTGACCAGTGACGATACTTGGGCCCTCCTGGGCACTGACTCCGGCGGTGGTCTCCTGACCAGTGACGATACTTGGGCCCTCCTGGGCTATTAGTCCGGCGGTGGCGGTGGTCTCCTGACCAGTGACGACAGTGCTGGCGGTTGGGTCTCGACCGCCGGGAATGATGGCGCCCTTCTCCTCCACCATAAGGGATCTCCCATTGGCGGACGAGTCCGTGTCGCTGGTTGGTGATCCGGTGGCCGACGTGAAGCTCCCCTCCCCCTCCATCCCACTGGTGCATTCTGAGTCCGTGGTGTGGCCCTCCATGGCTATGTGGGATGCAGCTCCCTCGTGCTCCGGTGCCACTGTACCTCCGCCTGATGATGCTGATTCACAAAAGAACAGGGAGAGCAGAAAAGGGGGGGGGGGAGACAGAAGAAAGACAGGTTGAGTGCATGGCATACCGCTACCGTTGGCGGACAAGACAGACACAGCAGCCCCCTGCATTACGCCGTGCTCCTGCCCTCTGCATATGCAATTTCTGGGATATGGCCTACATGGCAATGGTGGACATCTGCACACGTGGATGCCACAGGGGCAACTATACCTCGACTTGGCACTCTACTGAGGTGGGGTAGAGTGCCACATGGGCTGCATTACAGAGGGGCCTAGTCTTCGTGTTTCTGCCTGGCCTAGGTACACCCACAGGCCTCCTCCCCCACCCAGACCCCTCTACTGCACGCAAAGTCTGCAGAATGAGGTTGTACTCACCCCCTTGTGGCTGCTGTGATGCCCTCAAGCGCCCATCCAACTCCGGTAGGCCACCGCCAGGGTCCGGAACATCAGGGGGGTCATGGTGCGACGGGCACCCCTCCCACGTTGGGAGGCCATCCCCAGCTGAGCCTCCGCCATCTTCTTGCTGCAGCGGCGAATGTCCTTCCATCTTTACCGGCAGTGGGTGCCCCGTCTGTGGTGGGCCCCCAGGGTCCAGACCTCCTTGGCGATGGCACGCCAAATGTCCCTCTTCTGGTGGGAGCAGACCTACATGACATGCACAAGGGAAGCAGAGAAGTCATTATCAACTGCACCGTCGATGTGAGTGGCCCCCCTCCCTACTCTAGCCATGTGGCCCATTCATTCACATGCATTAATGTTCCCTGAACTCTGTCCCCTTCCCTCCTCCAACCAGCCCTCTTCACCAAGGCCTAGCCCATACAACGTGCTCCCTGTGTACTAACCTGTTGGTCTGGAGGACAGTAGAGTAGCGTGTACTGGGGGAGGACCCCGTCTACCAGTTTCTCCAACTCCTGAGCAGTGAAGGCAGGGGCCCTTTCCCCAGACGCAGCAGCCATCGTCGCTTCCAGACCTAGGTCACAGCAGCACTTGCAGTGTAGGTCCTCTCCTGTCGAAGGTTAGGTATCTAGTGATTGAACAGATAGGCGCACCTGTTCATTGGCTCCTGGGACCCATAGGGTCCAATGTTAACCAATGCTGCATTGCGCCTCGGTCTACGACCGCCTACCGCCACGGTGTGCAACGCCAGCGCTGTTACCCCACAATCCCATTGTCCCAGTTTAGAGGTCAGGTAGCCGCCATTTCAGGGGCCCACATGGCTTCATTTACCTCTGCGTCACACATAGCTAGGCCTACACTCAATACACATACAGGAAGGGTTTTGTGATTGGTGTAGTCTTGTGTGTAACTGTATGTACATACCTGGATGAAAAATGACTGATTCGTCGCTGCTGTCCTTCGTAGGCACCGTCAGCTGCGACATGTGAGAAGATGGCCGAATCCTCCGGTGTACCGACCGCTGGTGGACCTATTGACAATGGAAGAACAACATGTCATCATCACCTACAGGTTTGACCGTGCCACAATCTAGGAACTATGTACCCAGTTAGAGCCAGATCTGATGTCACCAATCCGCCATCCGACTGGAATCCCCCCTGACGTGCAGGTGCTGTCAGTGCTCCATTTCCTTGCAAGTGGGTCATTCCAGATGACAGTGGCCATGGCATCAGGGATGTCCCAGCCTATGTTTTCCAACGTTTTGTCCAGAGTGTTGTCTGCCCTGCTGAAACACGTAAGGAGATACATCATTTTCCCTGAGGTGGAAGATTTGCCTACAGTGAAAGGTGACTTCTATGCCCTTGGACATATCCCCAACGTCATAGGTGCCATTGATGGCACCCATGTAGCTCTGGTCCCCCCCCACAGGAGTGAACAGGTGTACAGGAACAGGAAGAGTTATCATTCCATGAATGTTCAGATGGTCTGTTTGGCAGACCAGTACATCTTGCAGGTAAATGCTATGTTCCCTGGCTCAGTGCATGATGCCTACATCCTGCGGAATAGCAGCATCCCTGATATGATGGGTCAACTCCAGAGGCACCGTGTGTGGCTATTGGGGGACTCTGGTTACCCCAACCTGTCATGGCTACTGACCCCAGTGAGGAATCCCAGGACCAGGGCAGAGGAACGCTACAATGAGGCCCAGGGGCGGACTAGGAGGGTGATCGAACGCACCTTCGGCCTCCTGAAGGCCAGGTTCAGGTGCCTCCATATGACAGGTGGTTCCCTATTCTACTCACCGAAGAAGGTGTGCAAGATCATCATCGCCTGCTCCATGCTGCATAAAGTGGGTTCCCTTGGCCTGTCCGCCCCCTGTCGCACAGCAGCCCTCCCAGTTCCCCTGTGTTCCTGTGCCTCTGTCCCCTGGACCGTGTGCCCACTACCACTGCCCCAGGTCCCTGTTGTTGTTGGGGTCGTGGGTTCTCCTGGGTACCCTGTAGTGGTGGACACACAGCTGATTGACCTGTCCTGGGTACGGAGGTTTGGGCCCGCTGGGTGGGTGCTGTGCTGGTATTACCAGAGGGTGGCCTGTGTCAGTGTTGGGCTGTGCCTGTGCAAGGGGAACCGACTGTCCCGAGGCCCACGATGGTCCGGGCTGGTCATCAGGATCCAGTAGGGCAGAGCTGCTATCGTTACTGTGGGTCTCTTCTGGGGGTGGAGTGGTGTTGTCTGGACCCTCTGGTGTGGTGACGGTCCTTCGGGTTCCTGCAGGGGCATAAGAGCATGATTATAGCATGTGTGTGTGTGATGTTGTGCAATGGGTGGGTGTCTGTGTACCCCAGTGCTAGCATTCCTGTGTGGGGGCTTGTGTGATGATGGTTAGGGGGTGTTCTGGGTATGTGCAGTGGGCATGCTTTAGTGAGGGGTGACCATGCTTAGTTGTGTCATGCAGGGCTTGGTGTTGGGATGGGTGGTTTGTGTTCTTAGTATATTAGTGAGGAGTTGGAGTGAAAGGGGAGGGGGTGAGGGTGGGGGTGTGTGATAGCATGCAGGTAGGGTGGGGGATTAGATAGTTAAGATTTGACTTACCAGTGTCCAATCTTCCCCCGTCTCCTCCGAGGCCCTCTGGATGCATGATGGTCAAGACTTGCTACTCCCATGTTGTTAGTTGTGGGGGAGGAGGTGGGGATCCGCCGCCAGTCCGCGATGTTGTGCCTGGAGACAGTTAAACGCAACTTCCCCCGTAGGTCGTTCCACCTCTTCCTGATGTCCTCCCTATTTCTTGGGTGTTGTCCCACAGCGTTGACCCTGTCCACGATTCTGCGCCATAGCTCCTTCTTCCTGGCTATGGAGGTGTGCTGTACCTGTGAGCCAAATAGCTGTGGCTCTACCCGGATGATTTACTCCACCATGACCCTGAGCTCCTCCTCGGAGAAGCGGGGGTGTCTTTGGCGTGACATGGGGTGGTGTGTGTGATGTGTGGGGCGGTGTGAGTGTTGATGTGTGTGGTGATGTGTAGTGGTGTGTGGTGTTTTGTGCATGGATGTGGTGTGGGTGATGGTGTTGTGTGCCTCTGTATGGTGGTGTTGTCTTGGCTCTGCTATCTCTCCGGCCTTCGTCTGTAAATTTTGGTCAGAGGGGTTTGTGGGTGATGTGGGTGTGTGTTTTATATTGTGTTGGGTGTGTGGGAGTGTTGTTTGTATGTGTATCAGGTGTGTGTATTTGTAATTGTCCAATGTGGCGGTGTTTTGGAGATGTGTGTGTATTTTGAGCGTGGCAGTGTGTACCGCCAATGGAATACCGCGGTTGAAAGACCGACGCGTGGATTCGTGGGTCGTAATAGCATGGGCGTGTTTCTGTTAGCGTGGAGGTGGAGGTTTTTTTTCCGCCAGTTTATCACTAACCTTTGGTGTGGCGCAGTTGTGTGGGTGTCTGTATTTCGGTGGATTACGAGATGTGTGTCATAATAGCTGTGGCGGACTACTGCCGCTGCGGCGGCGTATTGGCAGTCTTCTGCACGGTGGTAAGCGCCTTTTACCGCCAATGTTGTAATGACCCCCCAAGTCTACTACAGGTTCTGGATACTTCCAGATAAGGGCGACCCCTTCTAGTAGCCACGGTGCCGCTTGACAGGCTATGCCAAAGCAGACCATACCCTCCAGAAGGAGTCACAGAGGGAAAAAAAACCAACACTGAGGAAAAAACCTCACACAGAAACTCCTGAAGAAAAACAAGAAAAAACAGGACTAAACAACAGGAAACAAAAATAGGCAAAAATCTCCCAAGGCAAAAAGCAGGAACAAAGAACGGGCAAAAATCTCCCAAGGCAAGAAGCAGGAACAAAGAACAGGAGCGAACAGCACAACCAGAGGGAAGTGTTTGCAACGCAAGGTGGAACAAGACTGACTGACTTATTTACTGAGAAAAGGGAAGTGACATCACAGGAAAAGGAAAGAACACTATCTTGAATTGGGAAGAGCCCATAGACCAGTATAGGAAAAAGAAAGTAGAATAAAAGAAAAACAGCATGCTGGGACAAAAACACGAAGAAGAAAAGATGGACACAACATGGACAGAGACAGGTAAAAAGACCAGACAAACCCACCAACAACAAAAAGAAGAAAGAAAAAAAAAAGGATACAGGTAAGTGTAGCGCAACCGGGAGCGAAATATATGGTTCCCAGAATGTGTAGTCAAAAAGCGCAGGGAACGGTGCTCCGAGTATTGGTAGCGTGTTCCATCCGTGTGGACAGAAGAGACACTGCATATGAGCGCGGCGTTACAGTAGGTCCCCTCCCCGATGCACCAGGTTTGTCAGGATGACTGTCAAAAACCAGGCGGACCAAACGGGGAGCATGGACGGAGGAAGCACCCTCCCAAGAACAGTCACTGAGAGGGTATCCTTTCCAATGGACTAAAAAACTGTAGTTTGCATCGAAAAAATTCTGGAGTCACAGATTTCCTGGATTTCATACTCAGGTTGTCCGTTAATAGAAAGAGGAGGCGGACGCTGGAACTGGCGATGGTATGGATCAAGACCAAAGGGTTTTAACTGGGACACATGGAAAACAGGATGAACCCTCCAGGTATGAGGTAAGCGGAGATGCACAACTACAGGATTCAGGACTTGTGAAATGCGGTAAGGTCCATAAAAACGTGGCTTGAACTTATTGGTGGAAAACCGGGAAGGTAGGGATCTGGAAGAAAGCCACACCTTGTGGCCCACTTGATACAAAGGTGAGGCTTGTCGATAACGATCCGCCTTTCGTTTCAGTGCTTGTTTCGAAGCTAGGAGAGTTGTGTGAAGTAGCTCCTGGATTCGATGGATCTGTCGTGAAAAAGAAGTGACCGCAGGCACAGAAGAGGATGTTCGGGAAACAGTAGTGAAAGTCCTCAGATGAAATCCATAGGTACAATAAAAGGGTGTGGTCTTGGTCGTACTATGTATTGTGTTGTTACAGGAGAACTCGGCAAGAGCAAAATACTCCGACCAATTGCTTTGTGTGGCATTGCAGTAACATCTCAGATACTGCTGAAGTTCTTGATTCACTCTTTCAGTTTGCCCATTAGTTTGTGGATGGAAACCAGAGGATAAAGAAATCTCAATGTTAAATAAGGCACAAAAGGCCCTCCAGAAACGTGATACATATTGAGGCCCTCTGTCTGAAATTACCTCTTGCGGAAGACCATGGAGGCGAAAAATATCCCGCAGAAAAATGCGACTCATTTCCGGGGCCGTCTGTAGTTTCTTCAAGGCTGAGAAATGGGCCATCTTGGTGAATGAATCTACGGTCACCATGATTACTTGGTTACCAGAGGAGGTAGGTAGAGAGCAGATGAAATCCGTGGATAGAGTACACCAAGGAGCGGAAGGAACCGGTAAAGGTCTTAATAAACCTGCCACCTTAGTTCGGGGTGTCTTAGTCTGAGCACAGACTGGGCATGCTGACACATAGGTTTCAGTGTCTGTCTTAAGCAAAGGCCACCAAAAAGATCGCTGAAGCAGCTCCTGGGTCTTCCTGATACCTCAATGACCGGCTACAGGAGAAACATGGCACATTTGTAGAGCTTCTGTCTGCACTTTCTTGGTAGGTAGGAAAAGAGTATGTTGATGATAGAAGTAGTTGTCCTTCTGCAAAAAATTAGTCACTCTATCCCATTCTGAAGCGGACAGAAACTGGTACTCGGATTGAACGCGTTCTTGAAAAGATTGAGTAGCTCCGATGATTCAGGCAGAGTCAATAAGAGCTGGAGAGGAGTTCGGGGCTATGTCAGGATATCTGCGGGATAAGGCATCTGCCACTGATTTCTGGGAACCAGGTATGTACGTGATCACAAAATCATACTGGCTAAAGAAGAAAGCCCATCGAGCCTGACGACTATTTTGACATTGAAAACTCTGAAGACATTGGAGATTACGATGATCAGTCCTGGCTCAAAAGGCTCTCTGGAACCCATCAAGAAATGCTTCCATTCTTTACAAGCTACTTTGAGCGTGAGTAGTTCTCGTTCCAGTACAGAATAATTGCGTTGAGCCTCTGATAGGATATGAGACAGATAAAAGAGAGGATGTTCCAGTCCATCGTTGCTTTGTTTTAGTAGCAGAACTGCCCCAATAGCTCTGTCTGAGGCATCAATCACAACAATAAATTTCTTGGTATTGTCAGGATGACGCAACACGGGTGCTTGGGTAAAGGCTGTCTTCAATTCTTGAAACACGTGATCAGCATCCTTGGTCTAAACGATACCCTTCTTCAGGTTCTCTTTCTTAATTGTTTGTGTTATGAAACTTTGTAGGTGGGCAAAGTTATGAATAAACTGACGATAAAAGTTTGATAAACCAAGGAAACATTGCGTTTCATTAATGGACGTTGGAGAAGGCCAATCTAATATGGCACTGACCTTATCAGGATCCATGGATATCCCGTGTTGATTAATACAGAACCCCAAATACTTTACTTCAGATTTATGGAACTCACACTTCTCAGGTTTACAGAACAATTGGTTTTTCTTGAGTCTTTCCAGGACTTGCAGGACATGACCTATATGTTGCTCAGGATCACAGGAATATATCAAGATATCATCCAAATAAATTACTACATATTGGTTGAGTAAATCTGAGAACACCGAATCCATAAATCGTTGAAAAACAGAAGGGGCGTTGGTCAGTCCAAAAGGCATAACACGGTACTTATAGTGCCCAAAAGGGGTATGGAAAGCTCTCTTCCATTCATCTCCTTCCTTAATCCGAAGGAGATGATAGGCACCCCGTAAGTCTAATTTGGTAAACATCTTGGCTCCTTGAATGGCATCCAATATATCTCTGATTAAAGGCAGCGGATATCGATCCTTAATCGTTATTCTGTTGAGTTCACAAAAGTCAACACAAGGACGCAGATCCTTGGTCTTCTTTGGGACGAAGAAGAGAGGAGCCCCAGCCGGTGACGTGGAATGAGCAATCAAACCGTTTTGCAAGTTATCGTCTAAATATTCCTTTAGCACCTTCTTTTTTTGGTCTGTCAGAGAATACATTCAACCAAAGGGGACGACTTCATCAGGAATTAAAGGAATAGCACAGTCATAACTGCGATGAGGTGGCAAAATAGGATTACTAGGTTTCTGAAAAATCCTGATATATTCCTGATAACAATCTGGAACTCCCTGGATCATATTGATAGAGTTAGGCTTATCCTTAGTTGACTGACAGGACCTTTTGGGAGTCCAATAAGAAGTAGTGGAATAACAATTCTGTTGACAAAATGAAGACGTTAGGGATAATGTTCTTGGTTCCCAATTGATATAGGGGTTGTGTCGGGCTAACCAGGGTATTCCCAAAATCATGATGTGATTTGGTGAGGCTATGAGATCAAAGGCAACATGTTCTTGATGCCCCCCAAATGTCAAACAAAAAGTAGGAGTTGAGGCCACCACAGGTCCTGAGGTTAACGGAGAGCAGTCCACCGTGTGAACCTGCTCAGGAGTCTCTTTAAGAATGCAGGGAATTCCTCTACTCGTAGCCCAGGTCTCATCCAGATAGAGTCCACTGGCTCCACAATCAAGGAGAGCCAGAAGGTGTTGTTCTTGATCTTGTGAACTTTGTAACTTGACCGAGAGGATAAACAGGGTGGACATGCTTTCTTTGGAGGAACATATTGATGGTACTTCCGCTCCTACCGTCTCCTTCCTCCTTACAAGGGACGGGAGCTGGCGTTTCCCGCAGGTCTTGAGGGACGTACTGGACAACTACGGATCAGGTGGCCAGCCTGACCACAGTACAGACAAAGTCCCTATCGTCGTTGCTCCTCCCTTTCTGACTCCGTCAATGGCCCACGAACCAGATCTATCTGCATGGGTTCTTCAGGGGGAGTTGGAGGGGCTTCGGATGGAATATCTTCCATTCGCCGACTGCTAGCACGAAAGGTACCAGACTGGTATGGAGCTCGCGTTCTACGTCTCTCCATCTTGCGCTCTCGAAGTCTATATTCGATGTGCATAGATTGATCCATTAATTCTTTCAAAGAACAAGCTGGAGAAGAATGTACAAGCTCATCTTTAATTTCTTCATGCAGGCCTCGGCGGAAAAGGGTTATGAAGGTGCGTTCCACCCAGGAGGTTTTAGCTGCCAGCTGTTTGAAGCGGGTTATATACTGCAGAACATCCTGATTACCCTGCTGAATGTCACATATAAGGCTTCTTCAGCTGTTGCTTCTACCCCAGGTCTCTCAAACATTTGTTTGAAAATAGTCAGGAAAGCGGAATAGTTAGCCAGGACTGGGTCTTCTGCAGAAACCAGAGGAGTCGCCCAAGCATGCGCTAGACCTGACAAGGCGCTGATCAGATGGCCCACCTTAGCTTTATCCGAAGAAAACTGTAGTGGACGAAAGGCAAAGAAAACCGTCAGGGCGTCCAAAAATTCCTTCATCTTTAGAGGATCTCCAGAATATCGAGGAATAGTGGCAGATACGGGTGGTATGTCCACTGATGGGGAAGACAAGACCTGTCATAGCACAGTGTTCTCTGCCTGTAACTGTTGTAACTCTTGGGCTTGTTGTCTGACAGTCTGCAACATGGCTTGAGCATTTTCTGACGCCTCTCCCTGTGGATCTTCCATGGCGATCTCGCAACGCAGAGTCTTTTGGCGTTGCAATCTGTTACATACTACGCCGGACTTCTCACCTCTGGATACCGGGTTGGCGAATACACCAAGTCTTCTACAGGTTCTGGATACTCCCAGATAAGGGCGACCCCTTCTAGTAGCCACAGTGCCGCTTGACAGGCTACGCTAAAGCAGACCATACCCTCCAGAAGGAGTCCCAGAGGGAAAAAAACCCCAACACTGAGGAAAAAAAACTCACACAGGAACTCCTGAAGAGAAAACAAGAAAAAACAGGACTAAACAACAGGAAACAAAAATAGGCAAAAATCTCCCAAGGCAAAAATCAGGAACAAAGAACAGGCAAAAATCTCCCAAGGCAAAAAGCAGGAACAAAGAACGGGCAAAAATCTCCCAAGGCAAGAAGCAGAAACAAAGAACAGGAGCGAACAGCACAGCCAGAAGGAAGTGTTTGTAACGCAAGGTGGAACAAGACTGACTGACTTATATACTGAGAAAAGGGAAGTGACATCACAGGAAAAGGAAAGAACACCATTTTGAATTGGGAAGATCCCATAGACCAGTATACACATTCAGGACTATACTACGACTTCTTTAATATAACAAGGTTTTAAATTTGTTACATTTTTTAAATGAAAAAAGTATCTCATCTAAAAGTCAGCAGTTCAGATTGAGCAGTTCAGGGATTGTCTGTTATCATTTAAGATACTTTTCTTTTTTTTATATAAATGATCCACTTTGGTCAGTTTTTTTAAAGCCATTTCAGGGTGCTGCCTTCTTCCTCATGTATGCTTGCTGTACAGATAAAATCCATTCTTTGTACAGGAGTTTAATAAATGTTTTCACATGTATGTATGTACCAGTATAGGAAAAAGAAAGTAGTATAAAAGGACAGAAAGAGACGCTGCATCTGAGCGCAGAGTTACAGGAGGTGTGCATCGATTTCCTCAGGCGTCATTTATTTTTCATGCAGGAAAGGCTTTGCGTCGATTTCTGGCGCTTGGTCTTGGATCCTCTTTGTGTTGCGGGGTTTTTTGACACCCCGGTGACAATGTGTTGAACTCCGGCACTAGCAGGATGAAGTCACAAGGGCTGCTTCGATCCGGTGGGTGTTGCATGGAAATTTCTACCGCACGGCAGGAGCTGCGTTGATTCCTCTCTGGAAGTCAGGCTGCATCGTTCCTGCTCAGCTGTGTGTTAATCCAGTGGGCCGTGCGTCAAATTTCTCATTGTGAAGTCAGGCTGCATCATTCCGGGTCAGAGTGCGGTTAACTTTTGACCGCGATGCAGGCATCGTTTCTGGCAGGCTGTGCGTCGATTTTCGCCTCACAGGGAGTTCTTCTTGCAGAGATGAAGTCTTTTTGGTCCTAAGACTTCAGGTAACAGGAGGCAAGCTCTATCCAAGCCCTCGGAGAGCACGTCTCACCACAGGCAGGAAGCAGCAAGGCAGCAGTACTTCACAGAAAGCAGTCAGGTGAGTCCTTTAGGCGGCCAGGCAGTTTTTCTTGGCAGGTTGCAGGTTCTGGTCAGGTTCTCTTCTCCAGGAAGTGTCTGTGACAAGAGTGTCTTGTCAAGAAGTGTCTAAGTTGGTAGGGCCAGATACCCTGCTTAAATCCCTAAATGTGCCTTTGAAGTGGGGGAGACTTCAAAGAGTAGCTTAGAAGTCGATAAGGTCCCCTTTCAGTTCCATCCTGTCTGCCAGGGTCCCAGTAGGAGGTGTGGCAGTCCTTTGTGTCAGGGTAGACTACTGTCCTTTTACATGTAAGTGTCAGGCCCTCCATCCTCCCAGCTCAGGAAGACCGATTCAATATGCAGATGTTTGGAAGTGTGACTGAGCATCCTGTGTTTGGGGTTGTCTGAGGGAATGCACAAGGGAGCTGTCAACTAAACCTAGCCAGACGTGGATTGGAAGGCACAGAAGGATTTAAGTGCAGAGTTATGCTCACTTTTTAAAAGTAACATTTCTAAAATAGTAATATAAAATCCAAATTCACCATGAAGCAGGATTTTGTATCACCATTCTGGCCTTACTAAAGATGACCTGGCTACTTGTCAGATCAGGATCTACCACTCAAACAGTATGTGAGGGTAGCCCTAATGCTATCCTATGAAGGGAGTAGGCCTCACAGCAGTGTAAAAACGAATTTAGGAGTTTTACACTACCAGGACATATAGAACACACATGTTCATGTCCTGACTTTTACCTACATAGCACCCTGCCCTATGGGCTACCTAGGGCCTACCTTAGGGGTGACTTACATGTAGAAAAAGGGGAGTTTAAGGCTTTGCAAATACCTTTAAATGCCAAGTCGAAGCGGCAGTGAAACTACACACACAGGCACTGCAGAGGCAGGCCTGAGACATGGTTAGGGGGCTACTTTTGTGGGTGGCACAACCAGTGCTGGAGCCCCCTAGTAGCATTTACTTTACAGGCCCTGGGCACATGTAGTGCACTTGACTAGGGACTTAGAAGTAAATTAAATAAACCAATTGGGTATGAGCCAATGTCACTATGTTTTAAGGAGAGAGCATATGCACTTTAGCACTGATTAATAGTGGTAAAGTGCACAGAGCCCTAACGCCAGCAGAAATAAGGTGAGAAAAAGAGAAGGAGGAAGGCAAAAAGTTTGGGGGTGACCGTGCAGAAAGGCAATTTCCAACAGTACCCAACCCCTAAAGAGAGTTCCAGGGATCCAAAGGCTTTCTGCCCCAGTGGGGAAGGAGCCCTGAGTTGGCACTGGATAACCCTCACCTGATGACCCCAAGGATATCCTAAGTCATCAGGCAGGTGTCCAGACGCATGTTGGTGATGGTGGGGTTGCTTAACTGTTTGGTGACCTCTTTTGGTAAGGTAGGTGTTGCTCTAGCAAAGTTAGGGATAGGGAAGATGGACACTTCATTACCCCAGTTGGCAGAGAGAGGAGGAAGACCAACCTAGAGGGAAGTTACAGTTTAAAGTGGGTGCTTTCACTGTTGGGATGGGTTCACTACCCAGAAGGAGTGACCATGACAGGAGGATGTAAGGCAAAATAGGCCCTGCAAAGGGACAGCTAGTTTTCTTCACTGTCTTCCTCACCTGACAAGCCAGGAATATTCTCCCAGGGTTGGGCTGAGTCCCCTGGGCTTGTGGGCTGGGGGGCTTGTGTGAGAAAATAGCCATGAAACCGCCATGAAAAGTCTAGAGGAGAACAAGGTTGTAACCTGCAGGGCAGTGACCTCAACCCACTGTCAATCCATTGGGATCACTGATTGCAGCAGAGATGGCAGAACCCTGGCAGTCTGACCGCCAGGGTCTTAATGTGGCGGTTGAACTGCCACAGCAGCAGCAGTCCAGATCGCCAACCTCGTAATGAACCCTGTAGTCCTTTTTTCGCAGTCTCCTTTCTCAAAGAGACAAAATCACAGATGAAGCCGACTTCCCTGGAGCACTTCCTTGGATTTGCGTTGCAGGAGGCCTTGGTGAAGATTCCTTTGCTATGACTTAGGAGAAAATTAATGAAAAGTGGCACTGCACCTACTGCTACACCACTTTTCTTGCACCCCGTAGTGCCCCCTAATGCTACCATGTGTTTGCTCTATTAAATATACAGTGCACCATGGCAGCAGTTAGGAAATTAGCAGCAGAATGTTTTACACCAGTTTGTCGCTTTGCAGGATTAGTGGCAAAAATGTTGACGATAATCCTTCAAAGCACCCAGAGGCCCATTGTAACCAATGGGAGCCTCATTTTAACGCCTGCTCTGAGCTTTGATTTCTTTGTGCCATTTTGTCGACCCCCGTAATGGGGGAACATCCCATTTGCATACATTATGACTGGCTCAGGCATAATGTGCCGCAAAGAGTTACAACGTGGTGCCACTTTGGAAATATGGTGCAACGTTTTTGGCCATCTAACACCATATTAGCATTAAAAAATTATGCTAATGTGTTGTTATAATGGCTCTAGGCCCTCTTAAAACTGGGCCTTAGTCTCTTTTTCACGTCGGCAATGTTCGTCCAGTATCAAGTCAAAATTGAAGCCGACCTCCCTGGAGCCTCGTTGGATGTACTGCACAGGAGGTGTTCTGACTTAGGCCCTCATTACAACTTTGACGGGCGGCGGAGGCCGCCCGCCAAAGTTGCGCCGCAGGAATACCGCACCGCGGTCTGAAGACCGCGGCCGGCATTCTGAGTTTCCCGCTGGGCAGGCGGGCGGCCGCCTTAAGGCCGCCCGCCAGCCCAGCGGGAAACAACCTTCCCACGAGGACGCCGGCTCGGAATCGAGCCGGCGGAGTGGGAAGGTGCGACGGGTGCTACTGCACCCGTCGCGTATTTCACTGTCTGCTATGCAGACAGTGAAATACAAGCGGGGCCCTCTTACGGGGGCCCCTGCAGTGCCCATGCCTTTGGCATGGGCACTGCAGGGGCCCCCAGGGGCCCCGCGACACCCCCTACCGCCATCCTGTTCCTGGCGGGCGAACCGCCAGGAACAGGATGGCGGTAGGGGGTGTCAGAATCCCCAAGGCGGCGCAGCATGCTGCGCCGCCTTGGAGGATTCTGACGGGCAGCGGAAAACCGGCGGGAGACCGCCGGTTTTCCTGCACTGACCGCGGCCAAAGCGCCGCGGTCAGAATGCCCTAAGGGGCACCGCCAGGCTGTCGGCGGTGCTCCCGCCAACCGCGAGCCTGGCGGTCACAGACCGCCAGGCTCGTAATGAGGGCCTTAGTCTCTTTTTCAGGATAGAATCCTTTGTCCAGGACCAAGTCAAAATTCAAGCCAACCTCTCTGGAGCCCTCCTCGGATCATTTGCATGGGAATCCTTGGTCATCTCTTTACATTTGGACTTTGCAACTTTTTTTTAGCTTTTTTTGTCCGACATCGGAGAGCCCACCACAGCAAGCTGTTTTCAGTATGCCATTGTCAGATTGACTTTCCACGAGCCCTCTGTGACTTTCTGGAAGTCTGGGGCTCTGGAGCTTTTCAGTGGGATGGACCTGCAAGTCAGGCCGGGTTGCGGTCAACGTAAGCTGACTTGATTCACATTGTCGGGTGAGTTCACTTATGTTTTTTTTTTTCCAAAAGTACCCCAATCTCCCTCAAACCTCTGGACCTTCTTCCAGAAGGTATGTGAAGGTCCTTTAGGAGTCCACAACTCACCCCAAAGTTCCAGATGCTCTGAGCTGCTCCTTAAGCGTTAGGACTCCAACTCCTAGAATACACCTGGCTCAAATCCAAAAATTACCACTAATCACTGGTCAGCTGGTCAGTGTCTTCAGGGCTTGATGCAGGGGACTCTGGTCAGCTATTTTCTACATGTAGCAAACAGGGAGTCCCTTTTTTAAGCAGTAGAAGACATGTAAAGTCATTTTTGTGGTGATGTCCAAGTGTGCAGCGGATGCAGTCCTTCAGAGTGCAGTGTCCAGGTGCAGGTCAGGGGTCCAGCAGGGCAGTGCTTCTTCTTCTTGTCTTGTTCCTCGTAGGGATCTGAGGTGAGAGTGCAACTCTGCCAATTGTAGCCTTGCTCCTGGGGTGGAAAGCATGGGGGGGTGCTCTTGGCCAATTACATGCAGGCCACCACCCTCCTAAGTGACCACATCCTGGGAAGTGTGAGAAAAAACAATCCCAGGGAGTAATATTCTCCCATATTCCAAAATGTTAAACGTTCAATCTCAGAGGATAGGTTTGGCTGAGCCCACCCACTGTATGGCTAAGTTTCTCTTAACACCCCCCTCTCCAGCCCTCTCCTAATCTAATCAGCGGGCACCGAGCTGACTGGTTTTGCATGAAATGGTAGAGTCCATTTGCTGGACCAAATGTCCTTCCTTCTTTGAAGTGCAGTTTGTCTGCTTTCCCCCATCCTATTTCACCATCTGCTGAGATAGTTCTCCTCTCCCAGGCACTTCCTTTGTGTTCAGCTCATGCCACTTCACACCTCATCGAGGCAGTCTGGCCAGGCTGCCAGAGGCTGGCCAATCAGAGCGGGGCACTACAGAGCTGAAACTGGTAACTTTCAGGTAGAGTTCTAAATCTCTTTCCATGAGTTAGTTACATTAAATGTAAAAATGGCAAGCTGTTGGATTTATTATAACAATGTCTACTAACAACCTTGAAATATGAAGCTCCTTTTGAGACTTCACTAATTATATAAAGTCTCCCCATGTTAGCCTATGGAGCTCATTCACTACAAAGGGGAAACATTAATTTAGCTATTTTTCCCTCACCAGGGCTTATAAAGCATCTTTTATAAGGTGCCTGCTTATATTTACACTGCACCCAACCCTGGGGGCACTTAGGGTGCACCTTATGGGTGATCTATCTGCAACAATAAGGTAGCTTAAGAATTTGGAAGTACATTTAATTCCAAAGACAAATTTGGGGTTAACTTTAACTTAAAAGCAGCCAACATGTCACGCGTGCCTTTAAATTGATCCTAAGCACCACAGCAGTGCACCTATGGGTGTACTACCTATGATAAGGGTCCCTAACCCTACATGCCCTACCATATAGTAGAGACTTATAGGTAGGTTTGGGCAGCCAATTATTATTATCCTAATTTGCATAATAATTTTAATCAGAGTACAGGCCCTGGGAATGGTTAGCAGTGCCCAGGGCACCATCAGAGTCAGAAAAACACAAGCATAAATGAAAAATGTTGGCAAAAAGTTAGGCTTCTGCAATCAGCCCAGTTTTCCCACAGTACTATGACTCACTAAAAAGTTACATTCAGTGGTCTTACAAAATAGAGCTGGATTCATCTTCTTATTCCCAATAAGGATAACCAAGTCCAGGTAAGTTGTAGATAGTTACTGTGTTTGTACATGAAATTCAATTTTGTGTTAACACCATTAAGCCTGTTGATGAATGACTTTAGAATTGTGGTGGACAATGCCAGATTAAAAATACATCTAGATACCTGCACCAGGCCAAAGCATTCAGCTAGCTGACTGATACACGCTGTAAACAGCTTGAAATAATTTAATCTATGTACTGCTTAGATGCACATACCATTGTCACCTTGTACACCAAAGTGCAAGGTTATACCTAAATAGGGGTCCTATATATTCAAAAATTGCACATTTTATTGAGATTTTCAACAGGTAAATGATCATACAATTATAGTGGAATACATCTATTCCCAGCATAAAGACTTGGTCTATGCAGATCTTCTCAACTGTTCCACTGCGCTGAGTCTTTAAGGACTTTAAGCAATCACTGTTGTCCCTCACCCTCTTCCGCCTCAACTTCCCTCCCCCCTCAGTGATTCAAATTTTGTGTTGTGTGATGTACATTGTTTGGTGAGGTCAGTTGTGTCCTGTTGTCCTGTGTATAAGATAACGTCAGGCTCTTGCTCAGGAAGATCTCTGTTGTCAGGTGTGGGGTGAATGGGTCTTAGAAGTTTCTTTCTCACTCAGGGTCCAGGGCATTCTGGGTCGCTTCTCTCCTGGCTTCCACTACAGTGTCCCATGCTCTTGCTATATCTAGGGATCTCATCCCTCTTTTGGCCTCCCTGAGAAGGGCGTCTCCCTCACATCCAGCCCTTTTTTTTAGTTCCCTATGCCGACTAGTTATTCTCGGGCGTGTCGGGCTCTTTCAATACATTACAATCTCCTACTTGACCAATATATAAGCTAGGTCCTGGAACCTGCTAGTGACCTTCGTTTTAGATGTATGTGGCAACCATCCACGTAGGCAATGACCCACTGTGCAAGAAACCACCTTGTCTATCGCAACTGCTACCAATTGGGTCACCTCCCCCCAGAACGTCCCAATCTGTGGGCAATCCCAAAACATGTGTTTAAATTCTGCACCGAGGACCCTACATCTTGGGCATTTCCCCCCTTCCATGTTGAAATGCCTATTAATCTGACCGGGAGATAAATATGCCCGATGCAACACATAGTAGTTCATTAACTTTAACCTGGCATTCCTCGACCCCTTACGGGTGCCTTCCAATATATCCTTCCAAGCTTTGTCAGGGATACTGGTTCCCAGATCCCATTCCCATTTTAGCCTAAGTGAAGCCAACGGAAGGGTCATATCTGTTCCTATTCTATTATATGAATTTATGACGGCCTTTATCTTACCCGTTGAGGTCGTCAGCCAGCCAGATAGGTACAAGTTGTCTGTCTTGGGGTTCACCAGTCCCACCAGCCAGCGATGTTGAATACCTGCGGTGACCAAGCCATAGAGCAAGAAGTGACCCCCCCCCCAGCAGGTTGAACTCTGCCCTAAGGTCTTCAAATGAAATCACTGTCTCTTCTTTAAACAGGTGACACACAGTCAGCACTCCCACTGCATACCAGGCTTGGAGCCCCTCTCAGTTACCCCTATGTGGCAGTGCTAATACAGACAACAGGGGGAGGTTTGGGGAATAGGGAGTCTTTACCTTAGATTTGAGCAAGTAGTTTGTCCAGCATTGTATTATTGTTTGCAATTTGGGGGAGTCCTCTCCCTTGTTACGTTGGATTCTCAATAATAACTCCATTAATCCTGTCAGTGGAGGGGTGAATGACTTCACCAATGCCTCGAGATCACGTCTGCTTGCTATCCACTGTGTGAGCCACTGGAACTGTGCCGCTATGTAGTAAGCCTCGAAGTAAGATACAGCCAACCTTCCATCCGTAGATTGCCTTTGAAGTTTGGCCAGGGCCACTCGTCTTTGCCCACTGCCCCATAGGAATGATATTACTAGTGTATCCAATTCCCTAAAGGTTGCCCTGGTTATCCATATTGGCAATACTGTAAAATAATATAGTAGTCTAGGCAGCACTATCATTTTGAGAAGCGCTACCCTACCTGCCACTGGCCAATAGGCCATACTTGTCTGGGTGGATCTCAAGGCTCTCCCTACATTTTCCTCAAGGATGTCTTGTGGGTCGTAATATATTGTAACCCCTCAGAAAAAAAGACAGCGTGGTTCCCATATGACAGTATTCAGCTCAGGGGGGCGTACCGGCAGGTCCCAGGGGGAACAATTGGGTCTTGTCCCAGTTTACTCTAAGTCCCAAAATATCCGCAAACTTGGATAGTATCAGTTGGGGCCTCAGCAGGTCCCTATGCGTATTCCTAAAAAAATCAACAGGTCATCAGCGTACAGGGCCATGCAGTGTCTTCCCCCACCTGCTCATGTTCCTGGGCCTCCCTCCTCACTACGAGCCATAGCTGTCAATGGCTCCATCGCTATTGCAAACAGCAATGGAGACAAGGGGCAGCCCTGCTTAGTGCCCCTAACACTGCATATCTTTCTGATATTGTTTGACCGGTGCAAACTCTGGTAGTTGGTTTAGTGTATAGTAGTTGTACCCATGCAATTTAGTCATTCCCCAAACCCATTCTTGCCATCACTTCATAAATGAAGCACCACTCTAGGCTATTAAAAGCCTTCTCAATGTCCACTGCCAGCACACTCGCCATCATGTCATCATAGGAAGGGTCTCTCATGACCGTCAATAGTCAGTGTATGTTACTTTCTGTGTTCGGTCCTGGGACAAAGCCTGCTTGGCCAGAGTGTATCAGCTTCGACATGTAAGGAAGAAGTCTTGTCACCAAGATCTTACTAAGAATATTGTAGCCCAGATTCAGCATGGACAATGGACTGTGTGCTCTGCATTCTGTTGGATCTTTAACAGGTTTTTGTAGGGGTATTACCACTGCCTCTCTTGCTGTTGCTGGCAACATTTTCCTCTCTTTTGTGGCCATAAAGAGGGTTTCCAGCCTTGGGGTCAACAGATAAGCATACATAGCATGACACTTATCTGGGAAGCAGTCAGTCCACGGTGTCTTATCTCTAGCTAATTCTTTAATGCCCCCCTAATCTCTTGTTGAGTAATGGCTCCCCCAGTTGCTGTGCTATTTCAGGTGTAAGTGTGGTGAGTGGTATCTGTTTCTAGTATGTATCTGTGGTTTCCCTATCATACTGAAGGGTGCTTTTGTATAGCCACTCGTTAAAAGACAGGAAATGTGCATTAATTTCTTCCAATTTATAGAGACTATTCCCCATATCCGTTTTCAATTCCATATTGATCGATCCATTCTTGGTCGGCGACGCCACCCATACCAGCATACGGCCCACCTTATCTCTCTCTGTGTGAGCTCCTGCTATGTAATTCCTATAGTCAAAGCAGCAAAGTCACTCAACACATTCTGCTACTGTTTCTTTTGGTTCTAAAATTCTATGCTGATGGTCTGGTTGCTCTGGTCTAGTCTTTTCTGCCTCTCTCAATTTGCTTTCTGCCTCTATGGTGTCTCTGAGTAATGTTCTACGCACCCCCACCGAGCTCGCTATGCACCTCCCCCTCAATACTACTTTAAAAGCATCCCATTCGATCAATGGGTTGCTGGTTGTGGCCTGGTTATCAGCAAAGAATTGAGCAATATGTTGTTTCACCTCCCCCTGGGATTCTATATCCTCCAAAGATTCAGGTTTTAATTTCTACGTGGGAATTCGGGGGAGAGGTGAACCCCACCTCAATGATAGGAATATTGGGTTATGATCTGCGATGGTGCGAGCCAAATATTCAGCATTGTGTATATAAGAGAACACATCTGGTGTGCAAATGAATGTATCCAGCCGTACATGTAATTCATGTAAGTAGGAAAAATGCAAGTAATCTCTAGTGTCTGGGTACCGCCTTTGCCATGCGTTGACCAGGTCCCAATGTGATTGCCAGACTGTAAATTGCTATGCCACTCTATTGATTGGAGAGTCATGTAATGGGAGGTGGGAGCTGTCTTTAGTGGGATTCGGCAGGCAATTAAAATCTCCTCCCAATACTATTGATTCTTGTAGGAATGGGGCCATGCAGGTAGAAAGTTGTGCAAAAAATATTCCCTGGTCCGAGTTGAGTGCGTAAGCATTAACCATTACAAGGTCCCTGCCCTCCAATCTCCCTTGTACAGCTACCTAACGCCCTTCTGGGTCTATGAGGCTGTCCAGCATTTGGAACAGAACTCCCTCTCGTATCCATATCAGGGTCCCTCTGGCATAAGCTGAGTGTGTAGTGTAGAAGACTTGGCCCCTCCACTGTTTCTGTACAGCCTTCCCTTCTGCTTGTTTTAAGTGCGTTTCCTGTAGCATTGCCACCTGGACTCCCCTCCTCTTAAAGTATGAGAATACTTTATACCTTTTAGCCATTCTGTGCATGCCCCGGACATTCCATTAAATAAATGTATAGGAGTCTAATATACCCAGACTACTGTCTAGGTCATGGGCGTTTCTGTGTCCATCTATTCTACCCAGACACCTGCAGTGGTACCCTCCTGCGCCACACACTTCGTAGCTAATAAACAGTGAGTCTCATATTTCCCTATGTATCTAGCCCAACAATTAACTTCCCAACTCTCTTTCCCTGGACAAAAGGGTCATTACCTCTCATCCAAACCAAAACAGTTACGTCAACTAGTCTATTGAATCTGGGAGGAGTCCTCTAGTTCGTTTAGAGGAGTCTGCTTTTGTCCCTGGGTTCTCCCCCCGTCTTACTTTCGTGACTGTGTGATTATGCCCGATCCCCCCTCCATCAGGTTCCGCTGTCTCAGTAACTTTGAGGCAAAAAAAGAACTCCTGAATATGTCACAGCAGCTGCATGGCACTGATAGGGATCACCAAGAAAGTCTGGGGAGATTGGGTCAGATGATGCAGTCCGATGGCCCAGGTGTCACCTCAGGTCCCACCTCTTCAGATGTGTATGTTATGTCTGAGTCTCGATCCGACCCTGATTGTTCAATCTCATTGTTCAACGTGTGGGAAGAGCTGGGGTCCGGTCCTCATAGGGAAGCCACTGCTTCCATTACCTTTTGGCATTCCTGTTGCACCTCTTTGTTAGAGGGCGCTGACAATCTGTGGGTCACTCTGTGCCGGGATCACCTATGTTGTCGTTGATGTAGGTTACTCGGGGATGGGTCTCATTAGATGAATATTGAGAGTCTATCCACTGCCATATTTCCTAGGGTGAGTTGTCACTCTCAGTCTTGCCGGGAACATCATTCCATACTGTATCCCCATTTGCCAATGTTTTTGTTTAGCTTCCTAAAGGTGGCCCTTTGTTTCTGCTCTTCCCGCAAAACGTCTAGGAAAATACGGACTACTTTATTGTCTACTGTGCAGTAACCATTTTTCCTCACTTGCTTCAGCAAATAGTCCCTGTCCCTATAATGCAGCAGACGTGCTATAACTGGCCTTGGTGGGGCCCCCGGGAGCGGAGGGAGCACTGCAACCCTATGCGCTCTCTTGAGTGCGAAGAAGGGTGAGAGCCCGTCCTCCCCCACTTCCTTTTTAAGTCAGCCCTCCTGAAACTCCACCATGTTATTCTTTTCTATGCACTCAGGCAATCCGATCATGCGGATACTATGTATTCTTGAACGATTTTCTACATACTCTGCTCATAGTACCGTGTTGTGAATTTGCATCTCCATTTTGCTAATGGTCTTGGTTGCTTCATTAACCGTTAGTAGGATCTCTTTAACTTGCTTCTCCTCCGTAGGTACTTTTTCCACCAGGCAATGGTGGTCATCTCTAAGTATAGTCACGTCTGTTGCCAAGGCATCAATTTTCCCTTCTAAAACTTAACGGGATGATATAATAACTTGTAGAATGTCTTGAAGGGTGGGGTCTCCAGCTTTATCCATGAGGTGGGCACTTTTGATTCCCTGAGGCCCAGTTGAGGCACTTACATTAATTTCGTCTTCTGCCACAATGTCTTTCTTGCGCCCTGTTTTTCCCATATCTGGGTCTCTGCTGGCCTGTGCCGCTCTTTCCAATGACAGCTTCATGGTCTGTCCACCATGAGGGATAAAGGATTCCCTTCCTGTTGCCGACTCTCCAAGCCTCCGAAATCCTAGGTTATTCCCGGTTACTGCTGCCCACCTAGCCTACCACCCTGTGGCGCTGCAAGGTCTTCCTTCACAGGTGAAGCGTGGGGCCCATTTCGCCCCTCTTTGGACCACGGCACTTGTCCGCTGCTCCACACACTACACTCTTCTCCCCGTTGATTATGCTGTGGTGGGCTCCGGGCTCAGCAGCGCTCTCCCTTTCTGCTGTGCTGGGGTCTCCGCTGTCATGGGGTGCTCAAAATGCAGTGATCCACCTCCCTTTACCTGTGAGTATGTCGCGATGTACTCTATTCAGGGCAAGGGATGGAGTCCACCTTGCCCTCCGCTGTCTGTGATACCTCTTTACTTTTTCTTAATCTGGTCCCCTTTCTGTGCGGTTGATCGCATCACCCCAGGATCGTCGTTGATGGACCCACCTCCGGCGGAGCGATGCCTTATTCTTCAGCAGCAGTGAAGCACAGGGCCCTCCCTGTCACCCCGTGCATTATGTTATCCGCTGGACACAATGCCAGTCAGAGCCGCCTTTCACACTCCACTTCGCCCTTTGCGCTCTCACCGGCACTTCGTTGTTTGTTTGTGGCATCAGGCTGCAGCACTCGCGTCGGAGCTGGGCGTCCTCATTACAAGTGTCCCAGTCGCCATCTTGGGTTCCTCACGGCTTCCACAGCGCCAACGATTCTAGTCAGATTGCCTATCTACGTATTCGTCTCTCGTCTTCTGGCTGCCTCTGGGGCCCCTCCCGCATTCTCAGCTGTATTTGGGAGGAGACCAGGGGCTCTCCGGGTAGCAGGATTCTACTGCTTGGGGGATTACTGGAGGGAGCCTCACAGAGATAATTCTTCCACTATCAGCGCTCGGCCACGTCCCCCCCCCAACTGAAGTATTTAGTAAGTAAAAAGTGAAATTATTTGTCCAGGTACTGCATTTGCATAACCCTACAATATTCCGTCTTATGTCCCAACGTGCATGTTTTGCCTCACAAGTGAAAACTATGACCCATATTTTCAACTGAGCTAGCATCCTCTATTCTATTTGTAAAAAAAGGTTCTTCTCACGCATTTACAATAGGGAAAGAAAATGTAGAGCTGCACCCATAAAACCCTCTTCACTATTTTTTTACAGAAGCCTTGTTGCCATTCAACGCAGAATCTTAGTGAAATTTAGTTAGATAATATATTTTAGGGAAAAGCAGAGTGTACTTAGAACCTGTAACAAGCGGGCTCTTAATTCCGACGGGACCGATAACAGCAGTTAATTATGTTTTTTTACTGTCACGCAAAAACTTCTGCTGAAAGAAGCAAAAATGTATCTGTAAGAGTTTGAGGGAAACAAGAAAATACTGGTGGAATCTGACCCAGAACTATTTATTCCCCCGGTATTTCATCATTTCTTATGGGACCGTCAGTGGAACACATACTGGGCCAACTTTCCCCACCTCTGGATTCACAAATACCCACAATATTGGTACTCTGTGAGGGGCTGTATCTTTTCATGTCCACTAGAATTGAGTTCTTTAAAGGTGATTTTGAGGGGGATCTTTAGAGAAATAAATGACGGAGGTCAGGTTGAATAGACGTATGCTCCATATTTCAGATCTCGAAGTGATATATCTGGCCCCCAGAGTAGAGTATTCTGTGTGTTTGAGAACAACGTTTTCATAGCAATGCGTAAAACATGCTTGCTATTTTATATTAGCACTTAAAGTTGAACTGGTATAACATATGATATGGGGATATTAATTATTTCTCTGGACTCCGATTACCATAATTTTTTATTGTATGGAAATTATACGTAAAATGAAGTAAAAAATAATAAAATTACGAATTAATTCATGTTTAGAAATTATCACGGAACCATACAGACAAAAATAATAGTATGTTAAGCATGTTATTAAGGCAGAGAATAGTAGAGGTAATGTGCTGCAATTCTAACGCCCAACTCCGAATGCCTTAATCATGGAAGCATGTTTGATTTTGTTCCGATATCCTTCCCAAGTAACGATGAAATGTGTACATTGTACCATATTATTCTACTCATAAGTTACACTCGATTTTACCAGTTCGTTAAAAAAATTGTAACTATTTCTTGAAAATGCATTTTCAACCATGTTTTAATATTAGTAGTGGTCGCTGAGTAACACCGTTTCTGTTGTTCTCGTGTTAACCACATCGTTTGTGAGGTTATCTGCAAATACACACTCTTTGGGTTGTCACAGGTAAAGCACCTTGAAAAATTCAATTTGTCATTTGAACACTGGACAACATTTTAAATAGAAGATATGCAGCTCGCCCCTACTGTATCATGCCTATATTTTATAGAAAGTAAGGATTACTGTTGACAGCAAGAGGTTTAGACGTCCTCTTAAGTAGCAGCCTGAGTAGCACTGATACTTGTTCTGCATGCTAAAACACAACCGAGGAAAGATCTGTCCTAGAATCTGTTACTTTATGAAACAGATGACAGATTTATATTTTATAGAAAATACATTTTTTTTTTAATTTAGCACTTCCGTCGATGTATATAACATGCAATGTTTGCATAAAATTAGTGCTGAAGTAAACCTGCGACATGCTAATGCGACAGATGACGTCAGCTAGGTTCTCATGTTTGTACACGAGAGCACAATCTATAAAACAGTAAAAATGTAACATGAAAATGGTTTATACTTTCTGTACCCACAAACAAGCCATTCATACACATAAAACAGGTTCACGCATCTGCCCTGTTCATCTGACCCAGCCACAGAATAATGGTCACACATTCAATCGAAGGACATGCTTCGATAGAAGAATTAAAATAATTAAAATATAGAAAAGTATCACAGTACTAAAAGGATGCTGCAAGTCACAGAGGAGCTCTGTCACATAAAAGGCACATTTTGACTTTAGAAAATCAAGGAACTCTGAATTAGCTTGCAATCCCCTTACAAATGAACAGCTGGAATATATTATTATAGCATAAAAGTGGGTATTTGTAACCTTCCACAAAACTCAAACTTCCTCTCAGTTTAGGTATGGGGAGCGCTCCACGTGTGTTTTTTCGCCTACAAGTTTGTTACTTGTAGTTTTGGTTTTACAGTGTTTAAAATCCTCACTACAAGACTCAAAACGAAATGCAAAACTAAGAGGGCATATTGGCAAAGGTACTTTTGAGTATGCAGAATCACACTCCTTTAGTACTCTTTAACTCTTATGTGGCTTTGTGAATTTCCCCCAAAGTAACTAAAAGAGGAAGGAAACTGAATATTCAAGCAACATTCATATAAAATTAGTAAAAGTAGAAAGGACTGCGCCATTGTCGAAAACGTATTAATAGGAAGATTAAACTTTTGGGGCTGATTCCCTAAAGCATGTAAAAACCGACTTTTAGGAGTTAGGACTGGGATTTAATTTATCAACAGGCATTACGATGATTTATGTGATTTGGGAACTTTTTAACAGGTCCTTAATAGTATGTTGTGTAACATTCAACAGATTTTATAAGCAATGGAAAGTGTTAGAACTGTTAGCCTTAGGGTGATCTTCCCCAAAACGTTCTGCCTGTTTCCTTCCATTTTTGCTGCCAACCAGTGATAAGTTGCTTGTGCTCACTGTTCTAAACATCGTAAAAATAGTATAGATCTGATTGCTATTATTAATTTACTTAGAAGTCTCTTGTAAAGTGGCATACAATATACCCGGGGTCTGTAAATGAAATGCTACTAGCAGGCCTGCAGCACATATTCTGTCACCCACTTAAGTAGCCCCTTGAAACAAGTTTCAGGGCTGCCATTGCAACCTGAATGCAGTTCTAAACTCCCATTTTGACTGGTGATAAAAGTCCCTTGCCAAGCATTAAAATACCCTTCTGTTGCATAAACATAACTGCTAAGGTAGGCCCTAGTTAGCCCATAGGACAGTGTACATTGTGCATTGCAATAAAATGTTTAGACATTCACATTTAAGTTTTACTTGTCCTGGAATTGAAAAACTCCTAAATTCGTTTTTCACCACTCTGAGGCCTATCCGTCCCAAAGGATAACATTGGGTTGCCTTATTACATTTAATAAGTGCTAAATTTTGAATGGGGACAGATAATCATTTCATGTTTAGTATTTATGAAATTACAATCAAAATCCTCTTTAATGACAAAGTCTGATTTTAAATTACAATTTTGAAAATTATACTTTCTGAAAGGTTTCATTCTCCTGTCCTTTTCGATTTGACAACTATAGTCTGTCCTATATCACATGATTGGGTCTCGTTGTCACTTAGACTTTGTAAATTCCTCCCAGGCAGTCACACAATAGAGGGATTATGCATGCCTGAAAGAGCCATCTGCTCGCAAGATGGGTAGAGGGGTGGAACAGGGCATGGTCCCACTTACAACTGAATAGACTGCTCTGCTTTCATATAAAAGGCTTGACACCACTGCATTGATTGTGCAGTAAGCCTGGAGGCAGGGCAGGGGAGTCAAGAAATTCCAAGTATTTCAAAGAGAAACCTCTATAAGCCTCTCCAACTTCAAAGATGGCACCAGGTATAAAAAACTGGAACCTCGGATCCACCACTCTTCAGATCACTTTCTGGTCTTGCGGAAAGACTCACAGATGACTGCCTGCTGTTGTGGCCTGCTGTGTACTGCACAAGGCTCCTTTGCTTCCTGGTGCCTTCCTTGAATCCTCAGATGACTGCCCTGATGCTTTAGCCCTGCTTCTGCGCCTGAACCCAGGACTACCAAAGCAACTCCAAGAGCTAGTTTGCTGGCCCCCTTTTCAGAGTCACAGGGCGATAACAGGCTCCAACCGTCTTGAAATCTCATTTAGAACCAGCCTGAGCGAGTTCTTATCCTCCCAATGGTGCCCCTCCAGTCATGGACCCCTGCTGGTGGTGCTAAAGGTGCTCAGATAGTGAAAATCCAAAACTTGGGAAGAACAGGGCAATCCTGCTTATCTATCTGGCCAAGGTGCATTGCCAGTTGGCCTGACTTCGCAGCAACACCTACAACGTTCTTCTCCACAGCAGCAAATCCTGTTCAGCAGTCCCAAAGGGGTATCTGACCTCCTGAAACTCTAATCAGCTACAAACTCCTGACTCGTCCCGCTGAAGATTTTCAACTTTCCAAAAAGTTACCAAGTCTAAACTTTGAAATCTTCACATTGATTTTATCCAGCGGCTCCCCAACAATGTCCCTCCCTCTTTGGACACCACCAGTATCCATTCCCTGCTGAACCTTACCTTCTCAGAAATTTCTTTTAGACATTTTTAATAAGTCTGAAGCTAAGTGCTGATTGGGCCCAATCTACTTTTTGTATTTGACCCGTGCTGCATCATGGTCAGCCATATGTTTTGGATTTGACTCGGTCTTGCTCGACTTCATGTCAACAGTTGGAGCTTTGATATTTTAAGTGTTAAATTCTACTAACTGATAGAATTTTTGTCATTGTTGTGTCAAATAATTTTTTTAAATATACTATTTTTTCTACATTGGTGTGAGATTTTTATTGTGTTGTGTTTTTACTTTATTATTTTTGGAGTTGTGCATAAATATTTTTCACATTGCTTCTAAGTTAAGTCTGACTGCTTTTTGTGCCAAGCCACCAAAGGGTTAAGCAGAGGTTAATTTAGTGACTTTTGCAGTTCACCTTGACAGGTATTGTGGCTGTTGGCTGAACAGGGGTCACTCCTCACTCAACCAACAACCCAATTTCTCACAGTAAGCATAGGTGCAGAGTAAAACAAGTCAATCGGCCCCAGTTGTAAAGGCGAAGTGATTGGCTTTGCCCTTGCTTGTTGGCTTTGGCATTAGCTAATTCTAAAATGACTGCGGGTACCTCACAATGTATGCTCAGGCATGTGGTGCAAAGAATACACACACATGCGGTGCATGGGTGGTCATCTTGCAATGGGTTTCTTATTAAAGAAAAGCCATTCCAAGGTGTCTTCCGATGCACATGTATGCACGAACATGCATTATGATACAATGGTGGTCATTTTTACACTTCCAGCTACTATGTCAACATGGTTGATGGCCATTTTAGAACAGTAAATTAAAATGTAAAGAAAGCTTACAGAAATGCAAAAATCTTCTTCTGTCCATTCCTGACAGATCCAAAACTGCTGTTCATGTCTTTGCCACCATGGACTCTGTGCTCTCTTAGGTTCCACTCTTCTTCGCTAACCAATCCCAATCTACAGGCTGAATTCACAAAACCTATCCATAGCTGTGACTCACCTTTCCCTTAAGTGTGACTTACTCCTTTATTTAGAGACCTGTATGCCGTGCTCATAAGTTTCCAGGAGAAAGACATGCCTGCTCATAGTAAAAACCTTTCTTATTCAGGTTCATGACTAAGGGCTTGTTTTAGATTTTGGCGTAGGTGTTACTCCGTCACAACAGTGATGGATATCCTGTCTGCTGAATTTAAAATCCAATAGGAAACAATAGGATTTAGATTTCGGCGTACAGAATATCTGTCACAATTGTGAAGGAGTAACCCCACAGCAGAAATCTAAATCTGGCCATAAGTATTCTTTCAGCTGTATTCATGACTGAGTGACACTGTACTCTATAGTAAGGCAAATCAATTCACAGAAAATATTTTGTGGCCCAGGCTAGGAAATTCATTAGTGTGTTACATGTTAGTTTGAGAAAAAGCTTTGTGAATTGAGCTACCTATGTTATGCTCCAGGACCGCAGCACCACAATTTCTATATAGGGTCCATCAGTTCACTTGCTGTTCTACTGTTCTTTATCTCACTTTCTCACTCATCACATGGCAACATGTAATCAGTCAGCCTAATTTATGACCCATTTCAAATTGTACTAAAATTGTCTTCTAATTACTCTCATGCACTCATTCTCTTTAAACCTAAATTGTGAGTTAACCTTTTGTTAGATAGCACTAAACGACTTTCAGTTGCACAGTACCTAACCCAGTCAACACCAGATTCTCGATTTGCCAATAGGGAGAGCAGCCACTAAACTAACATTTGATTCCATTGATAACAATCTCCCTGCCACAGACAAAATAATATACTTTTAGAAAAAGATGCTGTTCTCCTCTGAGAGGAATGACTGACCTACATGAAATTGCTCAACATTCTAGTTATTAATTATACAGAAGATTCACAAGCAAAACTGATCATGCAAAATTGATGCTTTTACTGCTCACTGGTCTGATGGGATGAAAGTCATCTTTAATTGAACTATTTAAAATACTTTTAGGATACAAAATGAGGAACAACATAGTATGCCTGGCAATTGTCTGCAGTAGCAAACTGCCAGGGTCACACGCATACTGTGAGAAAGTGGAATATTAGTAGGGTGGTATACCTAAGCTCACATGGCACAGGGCAGACAAGCTTACCACAAGGAAATTTGTAAAGCATGTAGAAGTAAATAAAAACAGTTAAAAAGTAGAAAACACACCACAATAAATATCCCAGTCCAGTTAACAAAAAATGAGAATATTTCAATAAACAAAATGGCATCAAAAACACAAATCCAATTAGGGGAACTGGAGATAAGAATTTGGAAAACGTTCGATAAAAATAGCACCAGAAATCGCAAATCACCAACTGGGGCAACTAGTGCATTAGACCAGGGCAAAGTCAAAAGTGAAATCTGACCACAGTTGATTGCCAGTTGGATACAGGGATTGAGTTCATCTGGTCAAAGAGTTTTTTCTTTTCTTAGAGATAGTTATTTATGTTGACAGATGATCAATGAGCTCATCAGCATCAATGACAGTTGGCTACCAAAGCAGGTCAGGGGGTACAGGAGGACGGAGTCTCAGTGTGGTCATCAACAAAGGTGGATAGGCTCCAAGCAGGAGAAATTTACTATTCACACCACAAATGGTCTTAACATCGGTGATGTCCTCTACAGTCACTCTCCAACTCTCCAACACGTATCTTGAGCTCAGAATTCTTTCAGCAGAGCAAGGCTGCAGACTGCAGCTGTAAAAGCGTTCAACTTTGTTGGATGTGACTTTGGAATTGGTCATGGTGGAGAATGTAGCAAGAGTAGCAGGAAATCCAGTCTCACCATTGAAGTACCCTTGGTGGATTGGTTGGCATGTAGGTCCTGATCCTTCATGAGTTCTCTTAAAAAAAGTTGCCACAAAGTTTCTAAGTTCCAAGATTTAGATTTAGGCAGGCAGACTACACTCCAACACCTGTCCACACACCCAGGACCTTAGGAACAGCACTTGGGGTCAGGTTTCACTCCAACAGAGGCAACCAGCAGGCTACAGGGCAGGTCCAGTTGAAACTAGCCAGCGAGCCTCATCAGAAAAGTAGGCTTCTTGTAGCTTAACAGGAGGTTAGCCAACTGACTTCCAGAGTATACTTCTGTATTCAGGGTACACGTGAAAGCAGCTCTAGCACTTAGGATTCCCTCACAGGTCTCAACAACGTGTGCAGCCCTTCTTTTAGTCTCCAATGCTTCAGCAGTGTTCTGAAGAAGGTATCCAGAATTGTGTTTTTTATGCCCAGTGGCAGTCAGTGATTCGAGGGCAATCCTTTGTCAATCAAACACCTTTACCCAGTTCTGGGCATCTCTCCCACTCTCACCAGCCTTGGAGCCATCCTGACTGGAGGGACAAAGGGAAAGCAGGCCCTGTTGTGAGCTACATCTACCAGAGACAGGGTAGAAATCCTTTAAAGCTCATGAACGGGCAGAGGACTGCCTGGAGGGAATCCTAATCAAGGGAAAAAATCACCTCCCCACCCAAAGCCCTTTTTGCATTGTTTGGGAGCAACTTACATCTCACTCCAGAAGAGCCATGAGGGTTCAGTTGAGAACTAGACAATGACAGCAAACTCTTTTGGTTTTTGGTAGACAACATAGCTTTTTAAAATGTTTATTCCTCAATAGAAATACAAACAGATTTTAGCATTACTAATAAAATGAGTCTTTGAACCAGTTTTCTAGCTGTTAACAAACTACATTTAGCACTTATTAAACGTAATTGTGTATCCCAGCTTACTCTATGGGAAGCCAACCTCACTACAGTGGAAAAGGCTGTTTTGCAGGGTTTTCACTGTCAGGGCATGTACATATACATGACCCACTTGTAAATACAATGCATCCTGCCCTGTGGCTGTGGGCATAAGGAATACCTTAGGAGTTCCTTCTCTTAGAACTGTCAAAAGATTTATTTTGACAGTTAGAAAAAGCTGTTTAAAAACTGCACCACCAGGCTGCAGGGACAGGAAATGGCCACATAATTTACTGTGTCACTTAATTGCTAGCACAATATGTGCTGCAGTCCAATTGTGAAAGTTAACTCGCAAAGTCTGTGTACTATGGACCACAGATGCTTTGCTTGGACAAGAAAGGTATACATCTGCTGACGTGGGTTTTAGAATCAAATGTGAGTATGCAATGTGTCATGTAATGATGAAGGTTGGCAGGTTGTGGTTATTAGTGTTTAGTTTTTCCATAACACTAGTATGTAAGCAAGAAGAACAAAACAGGAACACATGTGCCCGGCTGATCATTCCTATAGCCTTAAACCGTCACTCCCATTGCAACTTGTCAAAGCCTGCAGGAACTCAATTTCTGGATAACAGAGGACCAACATAGACACTGTAGGCAGATAAGCTGAAAACATAAATGTGTATGTACAGTAGGCTGAAACAGCAGCTAGCAGAATCTTTCTAGTCTTGAGATGGGAAGTGAAGATACTGAATGGTTAGCGATGGAAAATGTATCTTTCTGCCAGGCTTAATATAAGTAGAGCTAGTGCAGTGACGGTGCTAGTATACTGCTCCACAATAGTTAGGGCACTCATTTGCAGCTAAGAACACCTATATTAAATGATGGCAACACAGATATCTGTTAGGCACCTCAGTGTCTCGATACTGGACCTCAGTCAGAAATCATTCTAAGGTGGAAGCCCACATGGTGGTCTGCAAAAGTAAATAAAAAAGTAAAATAAAACAAGAGGGTTTGGGAGGAAGGGTTGGCAAGATAGTAAGGGGGAAAGACCAGAGGATGAGAGGATGAGGAGCATAGAGAGCAGGAGGGAAATAGTACCACCTATTTACTGGGAAGCAAGGTTTGTAGTGAAAGAATGCTTCACCCAACTTACACTGATACCAAACTGCTTCTTGGTGGGACAAACATGGGAATATGGAGGAAAACCATTTAGGCCCTCATTACAACCCTGGCGGTCGGTGTTAAAGCAGCGCTAATACCGCCAACAGGCCGGCAGAAACAAATGGAATCACGACCATGGCGGAAACCGCCAACATAGACAGCCACTTTAACACGCCGACCACCACGGCGGTAGAAACAACCACCACGGCGATAGCTGCCAACAGACAGGCGGAACACAGGGTTCCGCCCACTGTATTACAACACACTTATCCGACACCTTTTCCGGGGCGGTACCAACGCTATCAAAACACAGTGGAAACAGGCCTTGGAATGGAAACCACTCACCTCTCGACACCCAACGAGGAACCAGGATGCCATGGAGCCCGAACTACAGGTCCTGCCCATGCTGGTCTACCTCCTCTTGTTTCAGGAGCAGGAAAGACGCCAGCGACGACCACTGTGAGTACTGCACTTAGCACACAGGGGAGGGGGGAGGGAAAAGAGAGTGACACACACACGCAACACGCAACACCCCCACCCCCCACCCTCACCCACAACACCATACACACAAATACATGCAGCAACATTACATATACACCCCATCACCCCCTGGAAGAACACAAGGACAAAAGGAAAATATTGTAACAAGTGTAATCTATTAAATATCAGAGAGGCCAAAATTGAAAATTAGTATATACAAATATGTACACCAACTGCACAAGTCCAGATATAAATTAAATCATTGTCCATGGATCAGTGTCCCATATTGCATGGGCGAAGCCCACACAAGATACCTGACTCGAAACGGAGAGAACACTGCAGGGGCATCAGATGGAAAATAAACAGGCACCTCAGGCGGAGAGAGAGGGGGGCTCCTCAACCGGATGAACGGACGATGCCACTGCTCCACAAGGGGGCTCCATGCCCACTGCTGTTTCCTGGGGAATGCAAAGCCACAGTCTCTCAAGTCTTTCCAGTGGGTGGTTTGCCCACTGCTGTATCCTGGGGAGTGCAAAGCCACAGCCTCTCAAGTCTTTCCAGTGGGTGGTTTTCCCACTGATTTATCCTGGGGAGTGTAAAGCCACAGTCTCTCAAGTTTTTCCAGTGTGTGGTTTGCCCACTGCTGTATCCTGGGGAGTGCAAATCCACAGTCTCTCAAGTCTTTCCAGTGGGTGGTTTGCCCACTGCTTTATCCTGGGGAGTGCAAAGCCACAGTCTCTCAAGTGGATAACAGTCTCCACTGGTTCTGGAGGGGGCATTGTGCCCAGAGTGCTTAATCCTGCCAAGGACTGTGGTAGTGGAAGTGATTCGCCACTGGTTCTGGAGGGGGCTTTGTGCCCAGAGTGCTTCATCCTGCCAAGGACTGAGGTAGTGGATGTGATTCTCCACTGGTTCTGGAGGGGGCTTGGTGCCCAGAGTACTTCATCCTGCCAAGGACTGAGGTAGTAGATGTGATTCTCCACTGGTTCTGGAGGGGGCTTGGTGCCCAGAGTGCTTCACATGCAGTGTGGCAGGTCCCATTCCCTCACCTGGGTGTGTGTGCCTCGAGATTGCCTGGGAACAGTTAACATGATACTCCATGGAGGCCGAGACACACTCCACCCTGCTGCGACTTCGCCTGCCATCTGCAGGTACAAACAGTGCTGGGAGTCATGCCTCATGTATGCTGGGCAGAGTCCAGGATGTCTCCTGCAGCCTTGGATGGCTGCCCACTGGGGATGATTGCCATTTCAGCTGTGATGGCACTGTCTGAGCTCGTCGTGGGGCTGGTGGCGGTGCTTGCGGTGGTGTCTGTGGCGGAGGTACTGGCGGTGGTGCATGTGTCAGCACCTGTTGAGGGACACAGTAGGACGTCTCCTGCAGCCTCGGATGGCTGCCCACTGGGGATGATGCTGGGGACTATTGCTGAGGCAGCAGACATGCAGGTGGCGGTGCTGGTGGCGGTGTCCACCGTCGTACAGGTTGATGTTGTGGTTGACAGAAGGCGTGACTCCGGTCCCTCATCTGGAGCCACCATGCCCTGTCCTGACCTGCTCTTCGGCTTGTGTCCCTTCCCTACTTTTGATATCGCTGCTGGTGCCTTGCCACTGTCCCCTTTTAGCTTGGAGGAGCCCTTGCTTGCTGGTATGTGCGGCTTCTCCCTCTGGCATGAGGGCACCTTCTTCACCTTGGCAGGTGGTGGAATGGCCTGCTCCTTGGCCTCGCTAGGTGGCACACTGGCAACCCTGATGGGTGGTGCACGCGATGAGACCAGAGTTGTTGGGACCACTGTGCTTGAGGATTTGGTGGCTGAGGTGCTGGGCTGGGATCTGGACAGCCTGGCCCTAGGGGAAAGACGGGGGAGGTGTAGGGAAGAGGTAAAAGTTTGCAAGGAAGAGTTTCTTAGACACACTGGGATGGGAAGATGGAGGGGATTTGGGAGTGGAGGAAGAGGTAGTGGTTGTAGACGGTGTACCTTTGCTGAATTTGGGTGAAGGTGCATGGGCCGGAGGCTGTTGTGAGGTGGATGGCTGTTGGGTGGGTGTGTGCCTGCATTTGTGAAGTTTAGGAGGAGGGCTCACAGACACACTGGGAGAGGACACAGAGGATATGTGAATGGTAGTGAGGGTAGCGATTGCACGTGAGCAGTGTGTGGTGATGGGCGTGCTGGTGATGGAGGTAGTGGCTGAGGATGTAGTGCATGCAGGTGTGAGTGGAGACGAGACAGGGAGGGAGGAGGATTACGTGGAGGAGGAGGACACAGTGGAGGCAGTGGATGTTGGTGTGTCTGCATGGGGATGGTGCTTGTGTGAGTGCCGGTGGGATTTGTGGTGCTTAAGTTTGCCATGTACACTTTTGTGTGTTGATGAGTGTGCATGCTGGTCTGATGGTGTGCTTGGGATAGGCTGAAGTACAGGGGATTGGGTCTGGGTGGAGGAAGTTGGAGGGGGGAGGCTGGACACAGGGACAATGGCTGCCCTCAGTGCTGAGGCTAGAGCCTGAAATGCTCTCTGTTGGGCCACCTGGCCAGAATGAATGCCCTCCAGGTATGCATTTGTTTGCTGCAAATGACTCTCAACACCCTGGATGGCATTCAAAATGGTAGATTGCCCAACAGTGAGGCATCTCAGGAGGTCAATAGCCTCCTCACTGAGTGCCGTAGGGCTGACTGGGGCAGGGCCTGAGGTGCCAGGGGCGAAGGAGATGCCCACCCTCCTGGGTGAGTGGGCACGGGAAACACACTGAGGGGCTGCTGGGAGGATGGTGCTGGTAGGGGAGGTGTACCTGCTGATGCGGTGGGCACACCGCAAAGGAGCTCCCATCAGAGGAGGAGTCGTTGTCGCTGGTGTATGCTCCTGTCCCCGTCGTGGAGCTCCCCGCGCCCTACGTCCCACTGGTGCCTTCAGACTCCGTTACTTCACCCTCCAGGGCCATGTGGGATGCAGCTCTCTCCTGCTCTGGTGCCACTGCTCCTCCGCCAGATGATGCTAATGCACGCAAGAGCAGAGTGACAAAACAAAAAGGTGGGGGGAAGACAGAAGAGACACATGGTTAATGCATGCAACACCACTACCATTGGCGGACACAACACACAGGGAGCAGCCCTATGCACTAAGCCATGCACCAACAGTGCAGGGGAAAAGCACATGCCAAGGGGGACTCTGTCTAGACCCATTTCATGCACAGCTGGAACCCATGGGAGCCTGACTAGGTGTAGAGGGCAAATAACATCTTTGGGGTTGGAGTGGGAATGAGCCTGCAAATCAATGGATCTACCTTTGCGTGTCTGCCCTGGCCTAGGGGAACCCACAGCCCACCACCCCCACCCAGACACCTCGTCAAGCGCGCAGGGTCAGCTGAATGAGAGTGTTCTCACCCCCTTGTGGCTGCTGTGATGCCCTCAAGCACCCATCTAACTCCGGATATGCCACCGCCAGGATCCGGTACATCGGGGGGGTCATGGTGCGACGGGCTCCCCTTCCACAATGGGAGGCCAGCCCCAGCTGGGCCTCCGCCATCTTCTTGCTCCAGTGGCGCAGGTCCTCCCATCTTTTCCGGCAGTGGGTGCTCCGTCTATGGTAGACTCCCAGGGTCCGCACTCCCTTGGCGATGGCACGCCAAATACCCTTCTTCTGGTGGGCGCTGACCTAGAGGAAAAGTGAAGTTAGAATGGATGTTACTCTCCCGTACAGTTCTTCTCACACATTGCCCACAAACCTCCCACCCTGGCCCAGACATACATACACACACCATCCTCACATGCTGGCCTGTCCCCCCCTTCCATCCACAACACTCCATACAATCATGTGCCATCCAACATGCTCACAGTGTACTCACCTGTTTGTCTGGAGGACCGTACAGTTACGTGTACTGGGGGAGGACCCCATCCACCAGTTTCTCCGACTCCTCCGAAGTGAAGGCAGGGGCCCTTTCCCCAGACACTGTAGCCATTGTCGCTTACAGACACAGGTCACAGCAGCACTTGCAGTGTAGGTCCTTCCCTGTTGAAGGTCAGGTATCAAGTGAGGGAACCTTTAGCCTTCACCGCCGGTGTACATTGTCATTGGCTCCTGGAACCCATAGGGCCCAATGATAACCAATGCTGAATTGTGCAGCGGTCTTCGACCTACCGAACGGTGTACAATGCCAGCGCAGTTACCTAATTTCCCCTTGTCCTATTTTACAGGTCAGGCAGCCGCCATTTCAGGGGGCCACATGGCAGGCCAAATAACTACGTCACACCTATTTAGCCCAGGAATACGGACAGACAAAGGCACATCGAGAAAATTTTACGTTTTTGCTAAACAGCCCTGTGATACCTAAGTGTTGTATGACCCTCTGCTCACCGTTCTCCTCCATGGGGCACGTCTGCTGGAGCAGGTAATGAGATGGCGGTATCCTCCAGTGTACAGACCACTAGTGGACCTGTCGACAATGGAAGACAGACACATAATTATCACTTACAGACTTGATCGTGCAACAATCCAGGAACTGTGTGCCGAGTTGGTGCCTGACCTGATGTCAGCTATCCGCCATCCCACAGGAATACCCCTTCTAGTGCAGGTCCTGTCTGTACTCCATTTCCTGGCCAGTGGGTCTTTTCAAATAACAGTAGCCATGGCATCAGGGATGTCTCAGCCAATGTTCTCTAACTTGTTGTCCAGAGTGTTGTCTGCCCTGCTGAAACACATGCGCAAGAATATCATTTTACGTCAAGTGGAGGATTTGCCCACAGTGAAAGATGATTTCTATGCCTGGGACATATCCCCAACATCATTGGTGCCATTAATGGTACACATGTGGCATTTGTCCCCCCCACAGGAATGAACAGGTGTACAGAAACCAGAAAAGCTACCATTCTATGAATGTGCAGATGGTGTGTTTGGCAGACCAGTACATCTCCCATGTGTATGCCAAGTATCCTGGCTCAGTTCATAATGCTTACATTTTGAGGAATAGCAGCATCCCTTATGTGATGGGCCAAATTCGGAGGCATTGTGTGTGGCTAATAGGTGAGCCTAAAGTCCCCACACAGTTTCATTTGCTATCTGGGTATGGGAGATTCACTAATGTTTGGAGTATGTCTAACAGTTGTCCCTCTATATTTGCATGTGACTCTGGTTATCCCAACCTGTCATCACTACTGACCCCAGTGAGGAATCCCAGGACAAGGGTAGCGGAACGCTACAATGAGGCACAAGGGCAAACTAGGAGGATAATAGAGCGTACCTTTGGCCTCCTGAAGACTAGATTCCGGTGCCTCCATCTGACAGGTGGCTCCCTATACTACTCACCGAAGAAGGTGTGCCAGATCATAGTGGCCTGCTGTATGTTGCACAACCTAGCTTTGCGACGGCAGATGCCTTTTTTGCAGGCGGATGGGCCTGATGCTGGTCTTGTGGCAGCTGTGGAGCCTGTGGACAGTGAAGAAGAGGAGGCAGAAGAAGAAGATGTGGACAACTAAAACAACATCATCATGCAATACTTTCAGTGAGGCACAGGTAAGAAGATGGAACTGCTTCCCACAACTCATACTATTGTAGGACCTATCATAAGTCTGACTTTTTACCTCTGTGTATGGATCCTGACTTGTCACTTTGGCTTTCCATTTCACAGATCTGGGTCCCAATTTGTGCCTTCTGCTATGTTTACTCCTTGTATGTGAACAAATACATTGGTATTGCTATATTCCAGAGATTTTGCAATTACACATTTGTGAAAGAACAGACTGACTCCAGATTTTTTGGTGATTCAAGGGTGTTTATTTCTGTGCTAATAAGAGGAGGTGGGTGTGAAATGAGCTGGAGTGATGGTGGAGGAATGTCCATGGCAGAGTCCAGTCCCTTGGTCTCACAGGTGCATTGTCCAATGGGGCATAGGAAGTGGAGCAATGGCAGTTTAAGGTGGAGAGGGTGACAATGTGGGACAGAAGGGTGACATTCAGGAGGGTCTTATTTCCTGACGGGGGTCTTGGCAATGTTCTCTGTCTTGTTCCTGGATCTCAGGGACCGTTTGCGGGGTGGTTCTCCTTCTGCAGGTGGTGGGGTGCTGGTGGCCTGTTGGTCCTGTGGCAGTGCCTCCTGTCAACTAGCGCCGGCGGAGGTGGAGGGCTGTTCATCATCCAGGCTAGTGTCAGAGGCCTGTTGGTGTGCCACTGTGTCCCTCATGGTGCTGACAAGGTCTGCCAGCACTCCTGCAATGGAGACTAGGGTGGTGTTAATGGACTTCAAGTCCTCCCTGATCACCAGGTAGTGTTCCTCCTGCAGCCGCTGGGTCTCCTGAAACTTGGCCAGTACTGTGCCCATGGTCTCTTGGGAATGGAGGTAAACTCCCATGATGTTGGAGTGCCTCGTGGAGTGTCGGTTCCCTGGGCCTGTCCTCCCCCTGTCGCACAGCAGTCCTCCCAGCTTCCCTGTTATCCTGTGCCTCTGTCCTCTGAACCATGTGCCCACTGCCACTGACCCCAGGTCCCTGATTTTCTTGGGTTGGTGGGTTTGCCTAGGTTCCCTCTAGTGGTGGACACACTGATGATTGACGTGTCCTGGGGACAGAGGGAAGGGCCCGCTGGGTGGGTGCTGTGGTGGTGTTTCCTGAGGGGAGAGGTTCTGTGGTGGCTTGTGACTGTGTCATGGGAACCGACTGTCCCGAGGGCCCTGATGGGCCGGGCTGGTCATCTTGATCCAGGCATGCAGAGCGGCTGTCATCACCGTGGACCTCTTCCATTGGGGGACTGAATATGTCTGGCACCTCCTGTCCAGTGATGTTGGGTATGGGTCCTGTTGGGGTGTAAATGCATAGTTTTAGTGTCTGTGTGTGCCATCTTGTGCTTTGGGTGAGGTACCCTCTACTCCTGTGCTTGCATCATTGTGTCTGCCCTTTTTTAATAGTTGGTTTGGGGTATGTGTGGGTATCTGCACTGGACATGCTTTGGTGATGGTGGTCCATGCATAGGTGTTGCATGCAGGGCCTTGGTATTGAGATGTGTGGGTTGTGTTAGTCTGGCATATGTGAGATGATGGAGTGATGGGAGTGAGGGTAAGGGTGGGGGTATGTGATGGCATGCAGGTGGGGTGTGTGGGATATGGTAGTAAAGATTTGACTTACCAGAGTCCAGTCCTCCTGCTACTCCTGCGAGGCCCTCAGTATGCAGTATTGCCAAGACTTGCTCCTCCCATGTTGTTAGTTGTGGGGGAGGAGGTGGGAGTCCACCGCCAGCCCTCTGTACAGCAATCTGGTGTCTTGAACCCACAGAACACACCTTCCCCCGTAGGTCGTTCTACCTCTTCCTGATGTCATCCAGCATTCTTGGATGCTGTCCCACTGCGTTGACCCTGTCGACGTTTCTCCGCCATAGCTCCATCTTCCTCACAATGGATGTGTGCTGCACCTGTGATCCAAAAAGCTGTGGCTCTACCCGGATGATTTCCTCAACAATGACCCTGAGCTCATCCTCTGAAAACCTGGGGTGTCTTTGTGGTGCCATCATGTGGTGTGGGTGATGTGTGAGTGTGTGAGGTGCTGTCTGTTGTGATGTGTGAGGGAATGTGCTGGTGTTTGTTGTTTGAGGTGCATGGATGTTGTATAAGTGATTGTGTTGTGTGTCTGTGGATGCTGGTGTAGTATTGTGTTTGCTAATCTCTCTCTCTGGCCTTCTTCCAAATTTTACGTTGCAAGGGTTTGTGGGTAACGTGGGTGTGTGTTTTATAGTGGTGTAAGTGTGTGAATGTGGTGTGTGTATGTGTATCAGATGTGTGTATTTCAAATTGTCCAATGTAGTTGTGTTTTGTAAGTGTGTGAATTTTGAGGGCGGTGGTGTGTACCACCAATGGTTTACCACGGTTGAAAGACCGCTGCGTTGATTGTGGTGGATTACGAGATATGGGTCGTAATACTGTAGCGGAATTCCGTCACCGCAACGGTATGTTGGTGGTCTTCAGCATGGCGGAAAGTGGGATTTACCGCCAGGGTTGTAATGAGGGCCTTAATCATGAGCAAGGACGTGGGATCGACAAAAAGGTCTGACCAAAAGTCCACTTAAGATTCTGTCTACATCTAACCAACTTATTGATTGTTTGAATTGATGTTTCCAATTTTATCTCTGTCTCTGGCATTCACATTTTAAATTACAAAAATGCCAAACCCATCCCAGCACCTAATGATCACATACCTCTAATGTCTCTTCTTTGCCCTTTTCTGTGTCACTTCATGATCCTCTGTTTAAACTAGGGGTTTCGTAATCATGTGGTACTATCTGAGAATTCTGCAAGATTAAGTGAGAAGAGTGGTTCTGCATATAGCACTATTTCCTAGGAGAAATACTGTGGACAACCATTTAATTAAGACCAATGACATGAGGTAGACAAAACAGTCTGCCTAAAAGGCCACTTTAATAGCACATAATGTATTTGAAACACCATGCAGCTGATTTAGAGTTTGGCAGACAATTTGGTGGTCTTTGAAATGGAGTATCCTCTCTATCAAAACAGAAGGTCTGCGCAACTGATTATGGACCTTCAGTATGCAGACTACAGAGACTACATACCCCTCAAAATGTTCCAACAGAGTAAGAATGTTAGACCTGTCAGCCTTAGGGTGGTCTTCTCCCAAACCTTTTGCCTTATCCTCTATTTTTTTGCTGACCTCATTTATGTTGGCCTTAAAACTCTGCTCACTTTACTACTTTTAACTAGATCTAAAACACTTGTGCTTTCTTGGGTCTGTAGACTAAATGCTATTAGTAGGTGTGCAGCACTCGTGTGTCACTGACTTAAGTAATCTTTACAAGCATTTCTTAGGCCTGCTATTGAAGATTGTTTCCGCAGTTTAAAACTGCCATTTCAACCTGGCAAAGCAACTTTTAGATAGGTTTAAACACTCCTTTTAAAAGTATATACATCACCCCTTGGGTAGGTCCCAAATAGTCCATAGGTCAGGGTGCAGTGTCTTTCAAAAGTAGGACATGTACTTTTAACTTTTACATGCCTTGGTAGTGAAAACATCTTAAATGTGTTTTTCACTACTGCAAGGCTTGCCTCTTCCATATGATAACATTGTGTTTACTTATTATATTTAATAAGTGATAACAGGAGCATGTGGGAATATCGTGTTTGGTATCTGAAGAATAGTAATTCAAAACCTTATTTGATGGTAATGTCTGATTTTAAGTCACATTTCTCAAAATGCAGCTTTGAAAAAAGTTTATATTTTTTTTCCCAAGAATGTAGTGCCTGCAGCCAGTATCCTGAGTCACATAGCTAGTTTACAGTTGGCCTTTGTGTATTGCTCCCATACATTGAGACAAAGGATGAATCGGTGTTGCCATGATGGGCCACCTCTATCTTGATGAGGGTGAAGGAACTGTCATCTACTACACTTGCACATCACAAACGCTCTGCCCAGCACACTCAGAAAGGGTTTTGACACTAGTCTTCTGTGACCTCAGGCAAACTGGGGCCAATAAAATTTCTAGCACCTGTGGGAGTGGAAACCTTCTACAGAGGTACAAATATTGGACCCTTAGACCAAACTCTTTTGTTGGGGTGTGTGGTCTGGCCACAAATTGAGATGGCCGCCTGAGGGCTGAGCTCCACAGAGCGGCGGGCCCTAAACCGGGGGCGGCGGTGCTGGGCGTATGCCAGGTGTCCCACCTCGATCACTGGATGGGCCCTGGGGACTGCTGATGCCCAGGGACCCCCCTTGAACGACCGCGGGAGGCTCCCGCTCCAGCTGGAGTAGCGGAGGCCTGGCGGTCTACACTTGCATGACGAGCCGCGGCCTCAAGTGATCCAGAGGCCCGGCACGGAGCACACGTGTCGAAGTAAGCCTCAGCAAGGCCTACTAGTGCAAGGGGTTCGCCCTTCTCTGCACAAAGTCCTCAGACCATAGAGGAAGAAGTTTGCACAGAAACTGAAATAAAAGACAAAGTTTATTAAACCTCATGAGGTGGTACTATAGTTCAAACAGCACCCTTCGGTAATGTTTGAAGTAGCACACTGAACTAAGAGAGCATGGTCCTTTTATACACACGCAGGGGCTAAAAGAAGGTGGTACAATTATAGAAGCAAGACTTATATACATATAAGGTCATATGGAAATGCGCAGTCAACACGTAGGAGGGGCTAACAGTTTTCAAGGACTAGTTGACACATTACTGTCTGTTACTAAATATTAACAGCTGCAGATCTTACTGGGCATTTGCGAAAGTGGGAGATGCTAAATATAACTTGTCACTAGACAGATTTTCAAGAGTAGTTAACAGGAAGGTAGGACAGAGCACATGGCGAGCACAGGGCAGCATGTGGCAGAGATAATGGCTGCCATGAATACAAAATGGATTCCGCGAAATGTTCACAATAGTTGCTAAATACAAGATGTCTTCTGCTAATGCTTAATCTAATAGCTACTAAATTACAACAGACAACCCTTTCAGCATTAGATGAAGACATTCGTCTTTCTGGGATAATCTAAATATTCATCTTGTATATTTATGCTCATCATTTTAGTTATTTCCTTATCTAACATGTGTTGTGCTTTCATTTCTGTAATATCTCTTTTGGTAGGCATACAAGCAGTAATACACATGGAGCAGAACATTGGACCACACTGAATACAGATACAGCATGTGAAAAATATTGCAATCATTACACACAGGATAGTCAGTAGTTTCCAGCCCCAAGCGGAAACAAGAGCCCAAAATCATCCAGAAAAAGTCCAAGTACCAGTCTCTGTGTGAATTTCTGCAGCAATCTTATGCAATTTAGATATTGCATCATATACTGAAGGCGAGTGATCTGGAATGAAAACGCAGCAACTACTACTGATGATGCGACATGCACCACCTCGATCAGCTAATATCACATCTAGTACCATACGATTTCGGAGCACTACAATCCTCGCAATTTGGAGCTCCTCGGTAATATTCCCAAGTGCCAGAGCTGCCTGATTGGTAACAGCTTCCACAACCCTAGTCAATCGTCTCACTTTCCTACTGTTTAACGCAGCACCCACAAAGGAGAACAACCCTAAATTAAAATCAACATATTGTTGCAGGCTAGTGTCCGTTTGGTCTACCTCATTTGTCCGTTTATATCCATTTTTAATGATGTCATTAAACAGTTTAAAATCTCGGTGATATGATGCAGGTGCCAAATACACAGGAAGTAATAGAAAAGATACATAACACACACCTGACCACCCAACAGGTAGTTGGTAATATCCATAGTTACCACAAACAAACTATGGATTATGTGAAGCTGTAAAACTACTATTATTTATACCCTCAATAGTTAAAATCAAGGTACAATCGCTTGTCCCCACTGGAATTCGCCCAATGCTATGTATACATAAATTTGCTTTAGTTTTTGTAACAGAAATCACAAATTGTTCTTTCTTGCCAGAGTCTCTTATATTTGTGAAGACATATGGTATTGAAACATTGTCCGGATGACACTCTTCCCATTCCCATTTAGTTCCTTTGGCTTGGGGATACCCATCTTTGTCTTGGTAGCATACTTTATTAAGGCGAAAAAGAAGTCCGCCCTCTGTCTGTTTTCCAGATGCAAACAAAAGCGTATACCAAGCTTGACAAGAACCATTGTGTGAAAAAGGAAGAGGAATGAAAGGTGTTCCTCCTTTCTTTTCATGCGCAGGTATCATTCCACATACCCAACAGTTAGTAGTATTTGTAGCATTATGAGTATGATGCAACATCTGAATGAAAGTATTATTGAAATACGATTGACGGTGCTTCTGCTCATGATAGGGAAGCGTAAAGTAATAGTGATCCTCTGGTACTGGAGTAGTGGCAACAAAAAACTCCCATCTTTTCAACAAACCAGGTGATTATTGCCATAACCACCAAAACAACAACAAACCCCATAGTACTAATGATCACTTTGTTATTCATTTTAGCAACAGTGATAATCGACCAGAAATTAATTAAAAACAATCGTTGGAGCTCTTATCCCTGGGCAGCCGCTGATTTCTTCACCATGGGCCAAGACGGGTGTCACTACTCTAATGCATGGTTGATCCCCCCCTTGCCACATTGGCTCTCCGTTTCACTAACCCAGGGCGGTAGCTCAACCAGTTTTTTTCAGCACTATAGATTCTTTCCTCGGTCTCAAATTATATTGCGACACTCCAGAAATCGTATGGTCCGGGAAGAACTCCGCAGATTCGTCATGTGATATAGCACGGACTTTCTCCGTAATCAATATCTCTCGATGATCGGTCAGCACAGCAGGTTCCACCAAAGTAGATAGCACTCTCTTGCAGTGAGTACTATGGACCCAATTCTTTCGGTTCGTCACTCGAACTGTTGTCCTTGTCGCAAGGAGCACCTGGTCTGGGCCTCGCCACCTTGGTTCCAAGCTGCTTGAACTTTCAAAGGACTTAATCATCACCTGGTCACCAGGTCGGAGTTCATGGCCTTCACCTGTAGATCTGTCAGGAAGTGCTTCTCGAACCTGTTGATGAATAGAAACCAAATTGTTGGTTAACTTTGCCAAATAATCATTCATCAGGACACAAGGTACATCATATACAGAATTTGGCTTAGGAACTCCCCAAATATTCATTTGGACTTCCAAATACTATTTCATAGGGGGTAAGGCCTGTTCGAGAGTGTGGCACTGACCTAATAGACAATAATGCCAACGGTAATGCATCCGGCCAAGTTAAAGATGTGGAAGCCTGTATCTTCGCTAACTTCAGCTTCAAAGTAGCATTATACCTTTCCAACAACCTTGCTGATTGTGGGTGGAAAACCGCATGGAACTTCTGTTTGATCCCTAATCCTTTTAGGACATACTTAATAATTCCCCAACAAAATGAGGTCCGTTATCAATCCATAAACGTCTGCAAACACAAACCTAGGGAAAAATTCTTTCAAAAGCACATTCGCTGTGGTAATGGCAGTATTATCCTTTGTGGGGTACGCCTCTATCCATTTACGAAAGGCACATACCACCACCAAGACATACTTTAAATTGTTGCAGCTTTCAAGCTGAATATAATCCATTTGTAGAAAGGTGCAGTTGGTGTAGCTAACCCTCCCGCAGGAGTTCGTGTCCCTTTTCCAGGATTGTATTGTAAACAGATCAAACAAGACTGTACTACTCTCTTCGCTGTACTGGAAATTTCTGGATGCTCCCAAACTTGCGAAAGCAACTTTGTTATTTTTAAAGCTCCAACATGTGCCAGTCCATGTGTCATCTGAACCATAGGTTGCACAAAAGCTATAGGAAATTTCCATTTATCCATCTGTTTATTCCGCCAACAGCCCTCATCATCCAATTCTCCTTCTTCAAACCATTGCTCACGTTCTTTCACAGAAGCAGATTTCTGTATATCTAATACATCTTGTCTAGCACTATGCCAACGCTCAGCTTGTGACTTCACTACATACATACAAGTAGTACTTCGCTGCATCGCAGTCTCACTTGCTATGCTAAGATTACCTTGCCCTATCTTATCGGTCACTTTCTTGTGTGCACTACATTTCACAATAGCTATTTTCTTTGGATATGTCAATGCAGTCAAGAGGTTATGCACTAATTCTCCATGCATTATGTGCATCCCGTGGGATGTGAGAAAGCCTCTCTCCTTCCAAAGCAAACCAAAATCATAAGCCACTCCAAAAGCATAGCGGCTGTCTGTATAAATGTTCACACATAAGTCAGTACTAAGCTCACATGCTCGTGTCAAAGCTATTTGTTCAGCTGCTTGAGCTGACTTCTGTGGTATACGAGCTGTCTCCACTACTGTGTGTATTGTGGTGATTGCATTTGCAGCTGAGGTTGTACCGTCTGGCAACTTCAAACAAGACCCATCAACCCACAATTCCCTGTCTACATCTGGAAGGGGTATATGTTGCAAATCAATACGACCCTTTGTCTGTTCTTCAGTAAGAAATATCCAATCATGTGTTTCTTGTGACTGAGGCTGAGTCACCGGATATGGCAACAAAGTGCCTGGATTTAGTGTTGCACATCTCTTCAGTGTAATGTGAGGAGCCAGCAATGTCAATTCATATCCTGTCAGGTGAGCGCTATTTAAATGTTGCATCTCTGTTTGATTTAAAAGAGCATCAACCGCGTGGGGTACTAACACCAACAGCTTATGTGACAAAACTGTCCCTTCACTCTGACGTATTGCCGCAGCTGTTGCCGCAACTGAACGAAAACACCCAGGCAACGCTCGAGCGACAGGATCAAGTACTGATGAAAAAAATGCTCAGGGACGCTGCTTATCGCCATGTGTCTGTACTAAAACTGACAATGCACATCCATCTTTCTCATGTATGCAAAGTGCAAAAGGCTTTGTGTAATCTGGAGTACCTAACAGTGGTGCTGAACAAAGGGCTTGTCATAGCTGCCGGAAAGCAGTCTCACATTCATCTGTCCATGGGAGGGGCATTGGAGTACCTTTAGTCAAAAGTGCTAGCAAAGATTTGACAATGTGTGAAAACCCTAATATCCATTGCCTACAAAAAGAAGTTAGACCAAGGAATGCACCAAACATTATACGGAACTTCCTCAACAACTCCAACTGTAATAAGATCATGCACAATTCGTGTGAGTGCTTCTTCGCCCTCTTGTGAAATTTTGTATTGAGACAAACATGGCAATACAGCTCCCTCCTTGACACGAATATGTACCGGTGGAATAATCATTTGTCCCACATCAGTATCTGAAGTAGCCCACAAAGTACTAGGGAGTGAAGCTAATGCAACATCCTCTTTAACAAGACAAACTCTATCCATCACAGGATGATTATCATTCAAAATAACAGGCACCCCTTCAGGAGAGCATCGTATTGTAGCCCTGAAATACTTGAGCATATCAAGACCCACAATATTGTCTGGTGTATTTGGAGAAAGCAAAAACGGACATGGAGCAATACATTTATCAACATGGAATGCAAGTGGTTGTGACAATGGGCTAGGGGAAGGTGTTCCATCGAAACTTATCGATGTAATGGTTAAGCCAGACAGGGGAGACCTTGGAATCAATTGTTTAGACAAGGTGCTACGAGTAGCTCCTGTATCAGCCAGAAACTGATCAGTAGAACCCAAAACATGTGCTGTATCATAGTCACCCCTCTAATCTACTGGAACTTCAACTGATTCCTTACCCCATCCTAGGCAATCCTATGCATAAGCAGAATCTTGGAAATCAGGCTGCACATGGTTAGAAATCTGGTATTGGTTCCGTCTATCAAAAGTGTTAAACCCATCCTGCCCTCGTACATTAGCATCAACCCTAGCATGATCATTCGTGCTTCTTCTAGGCCCTGAATATCCTGAGCGATTTCTCATTTGTCCCCGACCATGTGAACACTGCTGAACACGTAGTGCTGGACAATCGGCAGCCCAATGCCCAAATTTCTTACAATACGCACACTGATCAACAGACAAATTCGAACGACTGAAAGAAGAACCATAAGATCCAAGTCCACCTCTATCACTACCTCTAAAAGGCGGACCATAAGCTTGAGCCAACATAACCTTCATCTTTAATTCTTTAATCTTTTTATCCTTGCTACCTTTTGCTTCTAATTCCTGATGTTCATAATACTGAGCCATAGTCAAAAGAGAAACCGGAGTAGAGGTAGTCCATGAACTTTCACTAGCTTTTAGATGACTAGCTATTCCTGGTAACAGATTTTTGACATATTTATCGACAAACAAATGTCTGCCCGTATCATCTGACAATAACTGGCTGCTAAAATCATGAAATGCTTCTTCAAAGTGTGCCAAGAAATCAGAGACCGATTCATCTGCCTAAGACGCTAAAACAGTCCAATCTATCTTTTTTGGGGGAATAATTGTTTTTAACTTAACTAATATGGCTGCGGGAAGATCTAGAATCAACTGATACTGCTTTTTCGCAGTTTCCCTATTCCCGTCCATCTGTTCTAATTCTTTCCATGACGCCCCAAAAACTACACAATCATCAACTTTACGAACAGTTCTCCACATATCTGGCGGTGATATCAATCCGAAAAATAAATCAATGTCAGCCAAAGTCATAGTACAAGAACTAATTGCTCCCTCAACTTCCTCATAAAAGGCGGCTGGATTTTTCCGCGGTTCAGGTAATGCTGTTTTAAGTGCCATTACATCTGCCCTATTCCAAGGAGTATACACCCAATTATAAATAAAATAACCCTTAGCATCAACAGAAGTTTTATCATCACTTGTACCCGATCCTTTAGGAGGAACATAGAAAGGCGCGGCCTCCCGCATTGGTTTCGCGTGAACTATCATAGTCTTATCTGTTCCAAAGATGGAAGCTTGCACCCCGCCGGTCTGAGATGTCTGTGCAACTACGTCCACTGCCCTTTTCTCCTCTCGCAAACGGTCTGCCGCAACACATAATTTCACCAAACGCCTGAATGCATCAGCCACCTGGGAGAAAACAAAAAGACCGTCACGCATTTGCTTACGATCAGCTGCTACATCATCAGGCTCTAAATCATCAGAATATTTACAAAATAGTTTAATAACTTCTGTGCCAAATGCCTCAGTAAAATATAGCTGCTCCTTTTCCGTCCACCCTTTCATGTTGTCTAAAAGTTCAGAAGCAGAGACAACGCTACTTATTGTTTTACGAGCAATAGATCTAAGCTCAGACGCACGGTCAGCAGGCAACATAGAGCGACTGTCTCGTATCTTCTGTAGCTCCATACCGGAGACCTCAGCTAACTTATGAGGTGCAGAAGAAACGACATACGGAGGTGGGGGGCAATCTAGTAACAAAAAATCATTGTGCGGTTTATTAAGGATAGGATAGAGAGGTTGCTGAACAGTGTATTGGCCAGTGACCTGTAATTTACGTTCTTTCTCTTCTATCTCCTTTAAATTGTTTATTTCTTTCTTTCTCATTTCCAGTGCTTTCACATATACATTCTTCTGCTGCTCATTCTCAAGCAAGGCTTGCTCAAGCTTCACTCGTCCATGCACTTCTTTGTCCCACATTCGTACACAGTAAAACATATCCTGCCTAGACCTTCGCTTACACATACATTGTTCCACATACTCAATCTTTTGCAAATCAAATGACCCATGCATAGGCCAATGTAACTCAGGATCCGCACAAGTGTATTTATTCCATAATGTGCTGTACATTATAGAAGAAAGACCATGTTTAACATACACATCTCTATTGGGCGTCCCCTCGGGGGGTGCCGGACGTGATTCTTCCAGTCTCAAATTGGTACCATTACAAAAGCAACACATCCTACGAAGTGCGCTAAAAACAGGCATGCCAGAAAGAGTGCAGAATATGCAGTATTATAATCAAAGTAGCACTTAAGGTGCCGTTCAAATCAAAATTAAATTGGAGAAAATTCTCCTCATTACCTGCCTATATAAAATGCAATTTAGATATCAATTCAAAGGACCACAAATTGACTAGTCACCCAAAACCCGAGAGCCACAGTAAGTGGTGAAACAAAGGCATCAAAACCCACAGCACGTGCCGTAAAACAGCTCTTACCAATCACAGGGCGTCCAGGTTCCAACTGCCAATTTCTAAAATTGACCAAATGGTCACTGCATGACGAATGAACAAAAAGGATCTCAGTCGAGGACCAGCGCCACCTGGATGGTCAAATCAGAAAAAAGGGAAAAACGCTGTGGTTACCAAGACTCGGGTCTCCTGAGCCATTGATCGTCCGCAGTGAGATCCCAATCCTTCGTCGCGACCAATCCGTCGGGCATCCGAGTTGCCGATGAGTCCCTGTTTGGGTACCAATTTGTCGAAGTAAGCCTCAGCAAGGCCTACTAGTGCAAGGGGTTCGCCCTTCTCTGCACAAAGTCCTCAGACCATATAGGAAGAAGTTGGCACAGAAACTGAAATAAAAGACAAAGGTGGTCATTACAACCCTGGCGGTTGGTGTTAAAGCGGCGCTAAGACCGCCAACAGGCCGGCGGTAAAGATTTTGCACGATGGTACAAACAAACCGCGCGGCGGTCACCGCCAACAGACAGGCGGGAGACAATATACCGCCCACACTATTATGACAGGCCAATCCGCCACCTTTTCCGTGGTGGATAAAAACACGGCGGAAACAGAAATTTCGAAGGGAAAACGCTCACCTCTACACACCCCACGAGGAACGAGGACACCATGGACCCGGAACTCCAAATTCTCCCTGCAATAGTCTTCCTGCTCCTCTACCAGGAGCAAAAATTGCCGGCGGCGAAGACCACGGTGAGTACTGCACCTAGGACACAGGGGAGGGGGAGGGAAAAAACAGGGACATACACACGCAACACCCCCACCCACTACAACACAGACACTAATGCATATTAACACATCACAGTTACACCCCCAACCCCCCTGGAAGAATGCAAAGACAATAAAAAATGAGTGTAACCATTGTAATATATTCAAATCAAGTAGGCAAATATATATATATACACCATTTACAAAATATATACCAAGCATAGTAGTCCAGGTAATGCTCCAATTAAGTCCATGGAACACTGGGCCCACACGGCATGGGCCAGGCCCACACAAGATCCCCGACAATGACGGAGAGAACACTGCAGGGGCATCAGACAGCAACTAAATAGGCACCTCAGGGGGAGGGAAAGGGGGGGCACTTCAGCCGCTTGAGTGCACGATGCCAAATCCACAAGGGGGCCACACGCCCACTGTTCAGTCCTGGGGAGTGGAAAGCCACAGTCTGTCAAGTCTCTACAGTGGGTGGGTTGCCCACTGCTTTATCCTGGGGAGTGCAAAGCCACAGTCTCTCAAGTCTCTACAGTGGGTGGTCTGCCCACTGTTCAATCCTGGGGAATGCAAAGCCACAGTCTCTCAAGTCTCTACAGGGGGTGGGTTGCCAACTGCTTTATCCTGGGGAGTGCAAAGCCACAGTCCCTCGTCGCTACAGTGGGTGGCTTTCCCACTGTTCCATCCTGGGGAGTGCAAAGCCACAGTCTCACAAGTTTCTACAGTGGGTGCCCACTGTTCCATCCTGGGGAGTGCAAAGCCACAGTCTCACAAGTTTCTACAGTAGGTGGTCGGCACACTGTTCCATCCTGGTGAGTGCAAAGCCACAGTCTCTCAAGTGGATAACAGTCTCCACTGGTTCTGGAGGGGGCCTTGTGCCCAGAGTGCTTCATCCTGCTAAGGACAGAGGTAGTGGATGGATCTCTCCATTGGTTTTTGCTGGTGGTCCTTCATGGCCCAGCGGGGCTTTTGCTGGCGGTGGCCTCCTGCGCAGCTGGGCTGGTGTTGGCGGTGGCCTCCTGGGCTGCTGGGCTTGTGCTGGCCTCCTGGGCAGCTGGGCTGGTGATGGCAGTGGCCTCCTGGGCAGCGGGATGATGGCGGTGGCCTCCTGGGCAGCGGGGATGATGGTGGTCTTCTCCGCCGTGCTGCTCTTCCCAGACTTGCCGGGTTTCTTGTGGCCCTTCCCCACCTTGGAAGGTGTCACAGCTGACTCCACACTCCCACCGGGAGCCCTGGGAGCGGCTTTGGTGGCTGGAGTCTTCCCCCTCTCCCGCCGGGCAATGGCCAACTTCTGATGCTTCACAGGTGGGGGACTGTCTGTGCTGTGGCTCCATGCCAAACTGGCTGCCCTGGTGGCGGGTGCACTCCAGATTCCTGTGACTACAGGCACCACTGGTCCCGGAGATGTTGTGGCTGAGGTGCTAGTTCGGGACCTATGAGACGGACGGGGTGGGGGAGGTGTGAGAAAGAGGTCAAGGTTGGACAGGAAAAGGTTTTTTGACCCACTGGGACGGGTAGCTGGAAGGGGTTTGGGAGTGAAGGAAGAGGTTGTGGTTGTAGGAGGTGTTCGTTTGCTGACTTTGGATGAAGATGCATGCGCTGGAGGCTGTCGTGAGGTAGATGGCTGTTGGGTGGGTGTGTGCATACGTTTGTGTATCTTCGGAGGGGGTGTCACAGACACACTGGGAGAGGACACAGGGGATGTGTGAATGGTAGTCAGGGTTGTGACTGCACGTGAGCAGGGAGTGGTGGTGGGTGTGCTGGAGAGGGACATAGTGGCTGTAGAAGTAGTGCATGCAGGTGTGAGTGTAGACGAGACAGGGAGGGAGGAGGGAGACGAGGAGGAGGGGGACACAGTAGAGGCAGTGGATGTTGGTGTGTCTGCATGTGTGTAATGCTTGCGTGAGTGCCTGTGGGATGTGTGGTGCTTATGTTTGCCTGAGCTTCCCTTGTGAGTTCACATGTGTGCATGCTGGTCTGTAGGTGTGCTTGGGATAGGCTGAGGTAGAGGGGATTGGGTTGGGGTGGAGGAAGTTGGAGGGAGGAGGCTAGACACAGGGACAATGGCTGTCATCATTGCTGAGGCCAGAGTCTGAAAAGCTCGCTGAATGGCCGCCTGACCAGAATGAATGCCCTCCAGGAATGCATTTGTTTGTTGCAACTGCCTTTCTACACCCTGGATGGCATTCAAAATGGTAGACTGCCCAACAGTGAGGGAACTGAGGAGGTCAATTGCATCCTCACTGAGGGCAGCAAGGGTGACTGGGGCAGGGCCTGAGGTGCCTGGGGCGAAGGTGATGCCCACCCTCCTGGGTGAGCGGGCACGGGGCGAAGGCTGAGGGGATGCTGGGAGGGCTGTGCTGGAAGGGGGGGTGGCAGCTGTACCTGTAGATGGGGGGGCACAGATGTTGCCGCCACCACAAGGGAGCTCCCCTTAGAGGACGAGTCCGTGTCACTGGTCTCAGCTCCTGTGTCCGCCATGGACCTCCCCTCGCCCTCAGTCCCACTGGTGAACTCCGAGTCCGTAGTGTGGCCCTCCATGGCCATGTGGGATGCAGCTCCCTCGTGCTCCGGTGCCACTGCTCCTCCGTCTGGTGATGCTAATGCAAACAAGAACAGGGAGACAACAAAAAGGGGGGGGGATGACAGAAGAAAGACATGTTGAGTGCATGCATTACCGCTACCATTGGCGGACACGACAGACACAGAAGCCCCCTGCACTACTCCGTGCTCTTGGGCTCCACTGTTCAATTCCTGGGAAATGGCGCTGCAAGGCTATGGACGACATCTGCACACATAGATGACACAGGGGCTTGACTAGGTGTACTTGGCACTATACAGAGGTGGGCTGGGGTGCCACATGGCCTGCCTTACGGAGGGACCTTGCCTACGGAACTCGCCCTGGCCTAGGGAAACCCACAGCCCACCTCCGCCACCCAGACCCCTCCACTGCGCGCAAAGTCAGCAGAATGCGAGTGTACTCACCCCCTTGTGTCTGCTGTGATGCCCTCAAGCGCCCATCCAACTCCGGGTACGCCACTGCCAGGATCCTGAACATCAGGGGGGTCATGGTGCGACGGGCACCCCTCCCACATTGGGAGGCCACCCCCAGCTGAGCCTCCGCTGTCTTCTTGCTCCAGCGGCGAATGTCCTCCCATCTTTTCCAGCAGTGGGTGCTCCTTCTGTGGCAGACCCCCAGGGCCGGACGTCCTTGGCGATGGCACGCCAAATTTGTTTTTTCTGGTGGGCTCTGACCTATATGATTTGTACAGGGGGAAGAGAAAGTAATTACCAACTGCACCGTCAAACTGTTTGGCCCCCATCCCTACCCTTGCCATGTGGCACATGCACTCACCGTCGGTTCATGCACGCCGCACTCTCCCCCCTTCCTTCTTACATCCACCCCACTCCACACAGGCATAGCCCATACAGCATGCTCCCCGTGTACTTACCTGTTTTTCTGGAGGACCGTAGAGTAGCCTGTACTGGGGGAGGACCCCATCCACGAGTTTCTCCAACTCCTCCGATGTGAAGGCAGGGGCCCTTTCCCCAGACACTCGAGCCATTGTCTCTTCCAGACCGAGGTCACAGCAGCACTTGTAGTGTAGGTCCTCTCCAGTCGTAGATCAGGTATCGAGTGATTGAACAGATAGAAAATGACGGTCATGTCCGTGGCGATGCGTACCATCACCGCCGGAGTACATCGTCATTGGCTCTTGGGACCCATAGGGTCCAATGTTAACCAATGCAGCATTGCGCCGCGGTCTTTGACCGCCTACCGCAACGGTGTACACGCCAGCGCAGTTACCTCACATTCCATTGTCCCACTTTAGAGGTCAGGCAGCCGCCATTTCAGGGGCCCACATGGCTTCATTTTTAACTGCGTCACACATACCTAGGCCTAGACTCAACACACATACAGGCTACTTTTTGTGTATGAATGGTGTTCTGTGTAAGCTGTGGGTACATACCTCTGAGTTGTTTGACTCTGTGCTCGCTGTTGTCCTTCATAGGCACCATCCTCTGGGACATGTGAGGAGAAGGTGGCATCCTCCGGTGTACCAACCGTTGGTGGACCTGTCGACAATGGAGGAAAGACACGTGATAATCACATGCAGGCTTGACCGTGCCACAATCCAGGAACTGTGTACCCAGCTGGAGCCAGACCTGATGTCAGCTATCCGCCATCCCACAGGAATCCCCCCTCAAGTGCAGGTGCTGTCAGTGCTCCATTTCCTTGCAAGTGGGTCATTTCAAACAACAGTGGCCATAGCATCAGGGATGTCCCAGCCTATGTTTTCCAACGTGTTATCAAGAGTGTTGTCTGCCCTGCTGAAACACATGCAGAGCTACATTGTTTTCCCTCAGATGAAGGATTTGCCTACAGTGAAAGGTGATTTCTATGCCCTGGGACATATCCCCAACATCATAGGTGCCGTTGATGGGACACATGTGGCTTTGGACCCCCCCACCCACAGGAGTGACCAGGTGTACAGAAACCGGAAGAGTTATCATTCCATGAATGTACAGATGGTATGTTTGGCAGACCAATACATCTCCCATGTGAATGCCATGTTCCCTGGCTCGGTGCATGACGCTTACATCCTGCAGAATAGCAGCATCCCTTATGTGATGGGTCAAGTCTAGAGGCACCGTGTGTGGCTATTAGGTGAGCACCTGGAAGCTAGTCAGTGAGAATGGTTGTCTGGGTCTGGGGATATCCCTCCAGGTTAGTGTGTGTCTAACAGTTGTCCCTCGCCATTTGCAGGTGACTCTGGTTACCCCAACCGGTCATGGCTACTGACCCCAGTGAGGAATCCCAGGACAAGGGCAGAGGAACGCTACAATGAGGCACATGGGCGAACTAGTAGGGTGATCGAACGCACCCTCGGCCTCCTGAAGGCGAGGTTCAGGTGCCTCCATATGACAGGTGGTTTTCCCTACTACTCACCAAAGAAGGTGTGCCAGATCATCGTGGCCTGCTATATGCTTCACAACTTGGCTTTGCGACGACAGGTGTCCTTTCTGCAGGAGGATGGTCCAGATGACGGTGTTGTTGCAGCTGTGGAGCCTGTAGACAGTGAAGACGAGGAAGCAGAGGAAGAAGACATGGACAACAGGGACTCAGTGATCCAGCAATATTTCCAGTGAGACACAGGTAAGAATACAAACCTGCCTACTACATGTACTATAACACTACTACCTCTCTACTCTCTGTCTTTTTCACCCAGTGTATGGTCACTGAGTTGTCACTTTCCCTTATGATTTCACAGATGTGGGTCCCACAGTGTGACATCTGCTTTGATTCCTCATGGGCTTGAGCTGTGTGACATAGGTATGTTGACATTAATACAGTATTCCGAAATCACAGACAGACTCCAGATTGTTTTGTGCTTTAAGGGTGTTTATTTTAGTTGTGGGTGTCTGAATTTTGGCACATTACGAACTGTGGGTCATAATAGCTGTGGCGGAATTCCGCAGCCACGGCGGTGTGGTGGCGGTCTTCTGCCCAGCGGTAAGCGGCTTTTACCGCCAATGTTATAATGAGAGCCAAAGTTTATTAAACCTCATGAGGTGGTACTACAGTTCAAACAGCACCCTTCGGTAATGTTTGAAGTAGCACACTGAACTAAGAGAGCATGGTCCTTTTATACCCACACAGGGGCTAAAAGAAGGTGGTACAGTTATAGAAGCAAGACTTATATACATATAAGATCATATGGAAATGCACAGTCAACAGGTAGGAGGGCTAACAGTTTTCAAGGAATAGTTGACACATTACTGTCTTTTACTAATTACTAACAGCTGCAGATCTTACTGGGCATGTGCGAAAGTGGGAGATGCTAAATATAACTTGTCACTAGACAGATTTTCAAGAGTAGTTAACAGGAAGGTAGGACAAAGACATGGCGAGCACAGGGCAGCATGTGGCAGAGATAATGGCTGCCATGAATACAAAATGGATTCCGCGAAATGTTCACAAAAGTTGCTAAATACAAGATGTGTTCTGCTAATGCTTAATCTAATCGCTACTAAATTACAACACACAGTGCCCCGAGAGCTCTGGGCTCACTGAAGGAGGGGCGTAGACGGGGTGGCGAACTCAATGGGTGAGTGACGGCTTAGACTGCGGCCGCGCCCTCATCCATTCAAGTGCCTTTGCCGGCCCTGCCCGCCTACTATTCTATTTTCTTTCCCCCTCGCTGAGTCTGATGTCTGGGGCAGTGCCTGGAGCCCCATTTTTGGCATACTTGCATTCCGGACTTTGACGGGGGAAAGGGGGTCAGTGCCACGACCTGTCCCCGCACCACCACCTCCGACCCTCCCCCCCCCAGGCAGCTTCCCCGGAGCATGCATCAGCACATCAGTGCACTATACCGGCACAGAGGAAGGGCCGCTGCTGGTACCAGGAGCGCATTGGAACAGTGCTGCTGAAGACAGCCCCCTGGCTGATGGTAGCGGGGTAGTCTGCGGCAGGACTGGTGAGGCGGAATTTTGCAAGGTGCGGATTGGTACACGGCCGGGTAGGGCCTGACGAGTCTATGCAGTAGTCTTATGTGCTTTTGGATGCGGCAAGATACTTTACCCTATGCCTTGCTGACGCAACAGGGGTGGGACCTTAATTTGACCACCAGGAGGGGACCACTCGCGGCATTGCCTGCAGCGGTGGAGGGCCACCGTACTGCCCTGTATCACTTTGGACCATCGAGTTGGCGTGCTGGCAGTACTAGAGGAGTGTTCTCGGCACTGGCTCAACGTAGGACCCTCTGATCTGCCATTTCTCTCTCTGGTGGGCCATAAGTGACTGGGTCGAATGCTCTCCACCCCGCTTTTGACTTTTGACTTTTGACTTTTGGCTCCTGACTTCTCACTTTGGCCCTCTGTCCCTTGGTTACTAACGCCCCAGTGGATGCTTTCTGGTCTTTGCCAGGACCTGCAACTCGGGAGACAATCCATTTCCCTCTCCCTTCTTCCTCTTTTACATCGCCTGCCTGCCCTCCCACATCTGCTGCACCATGGATTGATACTCTTCCAACCCCTACCTATACTGGGAAGCCCGCAATGCCTGGCGGTAGGATGGCAAGTAAGCAACTGGGTATGCCGTCCCTGCAACTACTCTTCTCAGAAGCTTTGCGCCACCAGAGAGTACCGCCCTCAGAGGAGCACCCACTCACTCCACCAGTAGTATGGTAGACACTACAAAGGGTGTCACCATGGACTGCATCTTGCAGGAGATTTCAGCGGTGGGCCGCAAGCTGGAAGGTATGGACAGTGCCATGGCTTCGCTGACGGCGGAGACGAAATCTATGCGCTTGTATATAGCAGGTTTTCAGTCACAAGTTACGGGCCTGGACCAGCGAGTAACATCGGTGGAAACACACATTGCCTTCTGGGTGGACAGAGACCAAGAACTTTTATGCCTCTGTAGCAAACTGATTGACTTAGAGGATAGGAGCAGCAGGAATAATGTTCACTTTCTTGGGTTCCCGGAAAACATCGAAGGTGCGGACATACACTCTTATCTATGGGAGACTCTACCCAAGCTGACTGGCATAACTTTTGACCCTCACCTGGAATTTCAAAGGGTGCACAGACTGGGTCCCAAATAGCGGGACAACACCAACCGCCCCCACCCAATCATAGCCTGTCTGCTGTGTCACGTGCAGACCCGTCAACTACTGCAGGCGGCCCGAGCGCACGGCCCATTCCGGTTGGATGATTTGGAGGTAAGACTAACGGCCGACTTCTCCAAAGAGACCAGCGACCGCAGGAGAGCATTCTTGGCCCACCGATCCCGTCTCCGTCAGTCAGACATGAAATACGGCTTGTTTGAGCCGGCCAAGATGTGGATCACCAAAGATGGGGAGTCAAGAGACTTCTATGACACGTAAGAATTGCAAGTGTTTTCGGAGGGGATTCAGAACCAGACCCAGTCCATGGACACGGCGACTCCGACCCGGACTCAGGACATGCTGGGACAGCTCCCGAGTGTCGCCCTTTCAATTCCTGCTCCTGAGGCCATGGGACAGACCACTGATGACTCCCACCCTAGGGGGAGAGACTTGGAGAGGCTCATGAAGAGCCACGATGATAGGGGTCAGGTGCTGCAGGCGTTGGCGATGCACACGCAGATCGCTGACAGGGACAGGTCTCGCTCCCCTCTGAAACCCACTCGGACCCCCAAATGAGGACAAGGAAACATAGTGTCCCCAAGGAGTCCCCCCATCGGCGGCCGCAGAGTCCCACGAGAAGTTACAGAGGCCCTTCTGCGGGGACGATGCAGAGGAGAGATGACTACCTGCCTTTATAGCACCACAGACACTGTTCATAGAGGATAAGTATTTTCAGAGGTCCTACGGTGACCTTACTTAGTTGTCTAGCCCTTATTTAGTTTGTTCGAGTGCACTTAGAAAATGCTTAAGAGACGTTTTTGATCCTGTTTGTTAGCAATATGTCTTAAGTTTGGCTGCTTTTCAATGATAGATGTTCGCTATCACGAGCTCTCACAGCTGCTTGGTACAACATGACAGAGGCTCATTATTTCTCTTTCCCCGACCCAACCTCTTCTCTCCCGACACCCCCCTCTCCCTTATTTGCGATTAGACATCTCTCATTTCCAGGCCGGTTTGTTCCCCCTCCCCTTTTGTGCAGCCCGGTCGGCCCATACATAGAGGCGCAGCCACGCTCTTTGCTGCCCAATCTTTGGCGCTGGGTGCTTTGCCATGTATCTCTTACCTGGGGACCGTACTTTCCAGGCCGAGTACGCCCTACAGCGTCTACAGGGGAAGCACTATGAGCAACGTGAGAAGGCCGGCCGGCTGCTTGCAGCTCAGCTTCGTCAGAGGACGGCTGCTCTCGCTATTCCAGCCATTTGTACCCACTCGGAAGATGTGCTCACACACCCGCAGGCGATAGCCAATGAGTTTGTGTCCTTCTACTACCGGCATCTTTACACACCGGAGACAACATCTAGCCCTGTTCAGATTGTGGCTTTTCTTACTGATCTTGACTTACCCTCTCTATCAGATGACTGACACAGCCTCCTGGATGGAGAAATTAGCAGACTGGAAATAGAGAGAGTCTGATCTCCCCTCCCACAAATCGCCCGGGGAGGATGGATTCCCTGTGGAATTTTATAAATGGGTGGGGGAAGAGGTGATTGACATTTTGCATGAGGCTTTGAGCGAAGCCTGCAGGACGAAGGTCTTGGGAGCCATTTCCAACAAAGCCACAATAGCGATTATACCAAAACATGGGAGAGACCCCCCTGCTCTGCAGCAGTTATCGGCCTATCTCTCTCCTAAACTGCGATATCAAAATCTTATCCAGTATCTTAGCAAACTGGCTACGTAAAGTTATAGCGTCCCTGATTCACCCTACTCAGTTGGGGTTTGTATCGGGCTGAACCTCCCAAAATCACCTGCGTACATTGTGCCACACCCTATGGGCCTCCAGGGATCTGCCAGAGACTGCGCTGGCCTTGTCTCTGGATGCAGAGAAGGCGTTCGATCGTATAGAGTGGCCCTATCTGTTTGCGATGCTGGCAAAGTTTGGTTTGGGAGACCGATTTATCTCTATGATACAACTGCTGTATGATCAACCCATGGCACGAGTTAACTGTGGAGGTTTCCTCTCAGACCCCTTTCCCATCCACAGAGGGACACGGCAGGGATGCCCTCTCTCGCCCCTTTTGTTCCTATTGGCGATGGAACTCCTTGCTGCTGCCATTCACTCCTCCCCCTCAATAAAGGGCCTCACTTTGTCGGAAGGCATCTCCAAACTTTACTTATACGGTGACGATGTTCTTCTAACTATAACGGACCTTGAGCGCTCTTTGCCGCCCTTACTGGAGATAATTGATGGGTTTGCACCCCTCTCTGGCTATTGTATGAACTGGGACAAGAGCGAGGTGCTTCCTCTTTCGCGTGTGACCACAAAAGCCGCACTTCTTGGCTTCCCATTTCGATGGACTCCAAGACGTCTCAAATACTTGTGGGTGTTGGTCAATCAAGGTCTGGTGAGCATGGTGGCAGACAATCTAGATCCCCTTGTTGCGTGAATGAAACTTAATTTTGAAAAGTGGAACCATCTGGGGAAAGGTACAGGCGGTCAGGATGGTCACAGTGCCTCATTTCACTTATGTCCTGAGGCTCTTACCCCTACAAGTACCTCTCCCTACTTTGCAGAGCATTGACACAGAGCCTTTGTATGGGGCTCCAATTGGCCACACTTGCCACCAGCTAAGCTGCTAGCGCTGAGGAAATTCGATTTTTAATACGATCGTATCGACCCGCCATTTTGTGGCCCGCCGCCATTTTATGTTGCCTTCACTCAGGCAGCACAGCGAACGAAGTCCATTCTGCCTTTTCTGCTTATTCTGCAACATGGTGTTCAAAACAGCCTTCTGCCTCTATCTTTACAAGGCTGGTATTAAGGTCTGACCGAGTACACTAATCCCTGTCTGGTTTTCTAATCCTTGTTTCAACTATCTGTAGGCTCACACTATTCTCCGCCGATCTTATCTTATCGTCTGGCCTTCGCTGTCCTTTGCTAGTATTCTCTCATTTCACAACTGTCCTCCAAACGCACACAAACTTATCGCACCACATGCAAACTTCGTTGTGGATCGGTTAATGAATTAGTTCAAGGGAGGGGTGACAAACACAGCTGGAGGGGAGGCAACCTTAAGTCACTTGATACTTTGTTCTGTCTTGTTTTCCGACATTTCTATTGACTCTGTTCTATCTTTACATCATTCTTACTGGCTCCTTTCTATGTGTTCTGGGAGTGTATGTAGTTAATAAATGTTTTTATACGGTATATAAGATTGTGCGCCACAAAGTAAAGGGGCAGTCTCCTGAGAACATACCTTGTGTACTTCTTGGACAACTGTACTAGCTGCAGCTAATAAAATCTGATCTTTTACGCCTGACAGAGTGTCCCGTGTCTCTGTTAGTTGAGGCAGGTGAATCCAAGGAGATTTCAGGCGTACCCTGCGCCGCCAGGCCCAAAAGGTTCTGGTTCTTCAACTGGCGCCCAAACAGGGACGGCTTCAGCGGTACCGGTTCTGCCTGAAGGTCGTGAGGAACCCCGCAAGAAAATTCTGGAGGAATCGCGAGCCACGTCAAGCGACCCCTGTACGTCGAAGTGGTCCGAAGGTCTTTTTCAGCGCGGTTACTCCTTCCTGACGGCTACTGACGACTGCTGCCCTGACTGCCGCCCTGCCTTGGCCCTTTCTTTGATGATGTATGGTAAAGCGAGACGATAGACGGGCCTCTGTTGGTGTAAGAAGACATCCTTAGTTAAGTATTTGGTGGGTCGCGCCCACAAATTTTGGTCTTTGTTTTGTCCTTAGGTCCTTAGATTTGGCCATTGCAGTGGCCAAAGCCGAGGGGTAAGTGCATTTGTGCTGTGTAAACTGAAAGTTTTACCCCCTTGATGTTTGTGAACAGCCAGTAAAATCGTGAGATGTCTGGTCTGACTAAGTTTGGAAAACTTTGTTGCTTTGGTTGTAATAGGGACTCCCAGCTTGAGGACTCCTGTCCGATTCCTTCGGTTGGAACTCCCACATATGAGCTCTATTCTAAACATGGTGTTGGTCCTATTGCCTTTAATAAGACATGGACCCGATATACAAAGAAAGATGGTGTTTTAAAATGGCCAGAAAATGGTAGTTTCGAAACTGATGTGCTAGATAATTTAGAAGCAACGTTATTTAAAAGAAAAGCCCGGCCGGCAATGTTTGACTCTTTTCGCCTTTGGCGTAAGGAAGCCAAACAGAGAGAAATTAAACAAGCGAAACGAGATAGGAAAACACAGGGAATGACGATTATACAGGCTGCTCAGCAATTCAAAGATGATGAAATAGATAATGCAATGGAAATTTCAGACAGACAGCATCGAATGGCAATAGATAAATGCTATCCGACGTTGCCTATCTCTTCCCTTGATAAGAGAAAAGATTTTGAGGAAGATTCCTTAATGTCCCACTTATTGAAATTGCCTCCGCCCTATGTACAAGGTGCTAATGCACCCCCGATGTTACAGCCTGTTCAGCCGCCAGTTGTGCTTCCGCCTGCTCCAGCTTTTCCACATTTGCCTCCTCAAGTATTGCCTATGCCAGCTTTGCCTTTAACTCCTTTGCCTTCTGCTCCTTTGGCAATTCCTAATGCTCCTTTAGTTAATTCACCTAATACCTTGTCCCCTATCCTTATGTCAAATTCTCCATCTATGCGTAAGCGATTTACCGATACTGTCTCTGGTCTCTTATCACCTTTCTTTGAAGCTTTAAATGTGTCTCCAGCTTTTTCTCGAAGACAGTCTCGTAGTCAATTCCCAGACTCCGAAGAGCGAGAAAAATTGGACTCACTTGCTTGTAGATGGATCAAGAAGGGTCCCCAATATAGTACGTCTGATATTATGTCCACCTTTCTGCAATGGAATGCACCTATGCAGAGATATGTTTTTAAAGTTATGTGCGATACTCTCGCTAAAGAAGGGGAGGATATGAATTTGGGTTCGGTCCCACAGGATCTGTTAGATGTTCAGGCTGACTTTGACAAAGGACTTATTGTGGGTCCTAAGGTTGAAAACGCTGTCAGAACACTTATTTCTTTCAGATCCCTATTGTTCTCACAGACTTTTCCTGATTCTGATCCTTCAGTTAGGACAGCACTGAAAAACTATCCCATGAGAGAGGTTTCTCCAATATGGAAGGAAGAAGTTGCAGCAGCAGGTGCTAATCCAGCTATTCCTGCGCATTTTCAGCGCATATGGATACATGTCCCCTGGAAAAGGTCTGAAGTTTTAGCACTTAAACAGTCACTACCAGATTCACACAAAAATCCTGCTGGTTACTATAAAGAGTTGTCGCAAACAGTTGATGCATGTATTATGAATCTAGCAGATATTGACATGTTAATGGGAAATGTAGTTCCACAGACAATATCGGCTAAAATTCGTAGAGAGGATCACGCTCAAGAATTAGGCGGCGATTGGAACGCTATTATTGCCGCAGATAGAGGTCAAGTAGGTGGTGCAAAGCCCGACGCTTTGATCTCAGAACTCCCTGGTAGGATTATTACATTAATGAAAACAATGATGCCTGCTTTGAGAGTTAATTGGGATAAGCTAGCAGCATGTAAACAAAAGAAAGATGAAAGTGTTTCCGATTTCTTTACCCGATTCGAGGAGACATTCATTGATCACAGTGGTCAAGATATGGCTACAGAAGGGGGACAGCGATTATTTGTGGATAAGTTCGTATATAACTTGCTTCCTGAACTATCACACAAGCTAAAAGACTCCGAGAGTTCATGGGCAGTTTCTTCTTCCGCCCAGATATTGGCTACTGCACAATATTATGAAAATAGAGACAAAGAAGAAAGGGAAAAACAAGAGAAAAAGACGAAAGAATTAAAAACTAAAGTTCTCTTGCAACAGGCTTATCCTCCTCGTTATGTTCAGCCTCAGTTTCAACAGCCTCCGCAGTTTCAGAGGTTGTATCAAAAGCCTGAACCATTCATTCCAAGACCTTTGCTAGGTCCCAATCAATGTGCTTATTGTAGGGAGGAAGGTCATTTTAAGAACAGTTGTCCGGCATTGTTGCAGCGTAATGGAGCAACATCTGCTTCACGAGGTCGTGGTGGTCTTCAGTCAGCAAATAGAGGTAGAGGTCGAGGTGTGTTAACCCAAGAGCAGCGTTCTTTTGTTCCTCCAAATTCCGGAAATTACTTTGACCAGCAAAATGTTAGGTCTACACAGTATTACAGTGAGGATCAGTATATTGAAGGAGGGAATGAAAGTCTTCATTTTGAATAGGACAGCCATGGACAAAGTAAGGGGGTTACCTCAATTCCAGTGGATCAGAATGGACCTTATGTTAATGTCACTACAATGGGTGTTTCAGAGCCATTTCTTTTAGATACTGGTGCCATGAGAAGCTCTATCATTCATTCTAAACTCCCTGGCGCACCTTTGTCTGGCTTAACGAATGTATCTGTAGGATTTTCTGGCGCCCCTGTTCGCAATCCAGTTTCTTGCCCTTTGCCTGTTTCAATAGGCCCTTATGATTTAGAAGCTCCGCTTCTTCTGACGAATGGTTGTGGTGAAAATCTGTTGGGTTTAGATCTATTAAAAAGAATGCATGCTACGATATATTGTTCACCTTCTGGTGTATACCTCACTCTAGGACAGAAAATGACTAGTCCAATGTACTTATCAAAAGATCAATTCCCACCTGAATTGCTTTCTCTTCCCGAAACGCTTTGGGCTACGGGTCCGAATGACGTTGGTTGTCTTGAGATCCCACCTTATGTTGTTACTCTCAAGCCCAATGCTGAGATGCCACGTATTCCGCAATACAGAATCGCTACTGAAGGTGAGAAAGCACTTCTGGAAATTGTCCATGATTTGATTCAGAAGGGTGTGGTTGAGGAAACGAGAGGAAATACATGTAACAGTCCTGTTCTTCCGGTTCTTAAACGCACTGATCCTTCTCAGCCTCCTGTTTATCGTTTTGTAATTGATCTTCGGGAGGTAAACAAGATTGTCGTACCGCAGTTTCCTGTAGTCCCAGATATCACTGCTCTGTTGACGATGATACCTTCTACAGCGACTTGGTTTTCAGTTATCGATTTAAAGAATGCTTTCTTTAGTATTCCCATCGCCGAAGAGAGTAGAGATATTTTTGGTTTTTCCCTCGGAGGCCGAAGCTTCCGGCACCTCAAGGTTATTGTGAAAGTCCCTCTGTTTACAGTCAAGCTCTAAAATGTCATCTTGATGCCTTTTCCTTACCGTCCGGTGCCGCTCTCATTCAGTACATGGATGACTTATTAGTTGCCGCTGATTCAGAGGAGATTTGCAAAAACGTGACCGTTGCACTGTTGCGTCATTTGTTTGATCTGAATCACAAGGTTTCTCCTTCTAAATTACAATATGTCTGTCGCGAGGTGACTTATTTGGGTCATCTCTTGTCAAAGGAGGGACGACGATTGACCCCCGAACGAATTCAGGCAATTGCACAAATGTCAGTGCCATCCACACAAAGAGAGGTACGTGCCTTTTTGGGCATTACTTCTTATTGTAGACAGTGGATTCCGAGTTTCTCTTTATTGGCTAAACCGCTGTTGGCGCTAACTTTAAAAGATACGCCTCAGCCTCTTCCGTGGACTGACGAGTGTCAGAAGAGTTTTACTGATTTGCATATTGCTTTGTGTTCTGCTCCTGTATTGGGTACTCCTGATTACAGTAAGCCCTTTACGCTCTATGTCCACGAAAGAGAGGGTTGTGCATTGTCAGTCTTAACGCAGCGTTTTGGAGATCAACAGCGACCATGCGCATATTTCTCAGCTACGTTAGATCCAGTAGCTAAAGCATTGCCTAGTTGTCTTAAGGCGACAGCGGCAGCAGCAATTTCTATTCGACAGTCTGCTGGAGTAGTGCTAGATAATACTCTCATTGTTATGGTGCCACATGCAGTGGATATTTTACTAAATAGGACAAAAACGCAGCATCTTACGAGTGCTCGGTTGTCCGGATATGAGCTGACGCTTTTGGCTAGTCACATACACATCAAACGATGTAATACCCTGAATCCAGCTACTTTGTTGCCTCTTCCAGAAGAGAGAGATGTCTCTGAACAGCATGATTGTTTTCTCCGTACTGAAGAAGAGACTAAGGGTAGAATTGACCTAAAAGACACGCCATTGGTGAATCCAGATGGAACACTATGGGTAGATGGTTCTTGTTTCAAGCTCCCGAATGGAGATACAGTTTCAGCCTACGCTATTACTACTTTGCATACGATTGTGGAGACAGCACGCATTAGACATAATTCAGCTCAGGCAGCTGAATTGATAGCCTTAACTAGAGCGTGTGTGTTATCCGAAGGAAAAAGAGTAAACGTGTACACTGATAGCCAATACGCTTTTGGTGTAGCGTTTAACTTTGGGCGCTTATGGAAGGAAAGAGGATTCTTTACTTCCCATGGTACTAAGATACAACATGGTCAATTAGTGACTGAACTTCTTGAGTCACTTACAATGCCTACTCAGATAGCGATCGTGAAGTGTAGTGCACACAAAAAGATTGTGGACGATGTTGGTCGAGGAAATGCATTTGCAGATGAGGTAGCGAAAAAGACAGCCAGAGACAACACAAGTCGAATGTATGTTGCAGGTCCCGCAAACTGCGTAAGAGAAAAGGGAATGTGTGAAGATACAGTAGAGAGTGTGAAATCAATTCAAGGAGAGGCTACGGAGAATGAGTTGAGAAAGTGGAAGGAAAGTACAGGAATGTTAGATGAGATGGGATGTTGGGTTGAATTATCAGAACATCAACGTTGGCTGTTACCAGATGCTTATGTACTACCTGTAGTTACTATGGCACATGGTCCAGCTCACCTGAGTGCAAAAGGAATATGTAAACTTCTGGCTCCAGTGTGGCAAAATGAGGGGATCCCAAAGTGTGCAAATAATGTGGTAAAACATTGTATTGTTTGCTTGATGTACAATCCGGGAAAGGGAACCCCAACTCCAGCAGGTCATTTTGCTCCTCCAACATATCCATTTGAGGTGTTGCAGATCGATTATATTCACATGGAACGATGCAACAACCTCAAATATGTTCTGGTGGTAGTATGTGCTTTTTCTAGATGGGTAGAAGCCTACCCTCTGAAGGACAATACTGCTTTATCAACTGCCAAAATACTTTTGAAAGAATTCTTCCCTAGGTTTGGTTTGCCGCGCATTGTCTGGAGTGACAATGGGAGCGAATTTGTGGGTCAAGTCATGCAAAAAGTTTGTGCAGGTCTTGGCATAAAACAGAAGTTCCACGCGGCGAATCACCCACAGTCGGCTGGTTTAGTAGAATGCTACAATGGAACCTTGAAGCTTAAAATTGCTAAGGTGCAAGCTAGCACAGGACTTAATTGGCCTGATGCTTTACCATTGGCTCTTCTGTCCACCAGAACAGCAGTACACTCTCGTTTGGGGCTTAGCCCTTACGAAGTGATATTTGGTCGCCCAGCTAATGTATGGGGAGTTCCTCGCCCTAAGAAATACTCAGACTTGCCATACCCGATGTTGATTGACTACTTGCATGACCTTACAACTAAATTGCGTGTTCTTCATCAACAGGTTCAGAGTGCTCTACCAGAGGCTTCCACAGACCCAGGTCATTCCATCCGACCAGGTGACTGGGTCTGCACGAAAAATTTCCAACGACAGAGAAATTTGGAGCCCAGATGGAGAGAGCCACGCCTGGTTCTTTTGACCACAAGAACAGCAGTTAAAGTCGAAGGAAAGAAAAACTGGGTGCATGCCGTGCACTGCAAGAAAGTGCCTTTGCCCTTGCCTTTCGATCAGTGGGTCCGTAGAGGCATCAGTGACTCTGAAAGTGAGAAAGTTCCGCAATTTGTACCATTCAGTGATGCGCGTCTAATTGGAACACTTTCTGAGAAAGAGGACGACGACATCCTTCAAGAAGCAATACCATCGCATCGTCGCTTGAACACGACAAATCCAGGAACATTGTTTCAAAACCAGACTGCCTCTGGACAGGAACGCTATAATTTGAGACCAAGACCGAAGAACTTGTAACTTTCTCTCCTATGTAGTACTCTATCCCGGTTGCAGGGTCACGGTAGGAGTCTTAGTCACGACCTGAGTAAGTGGCAATAGGCCTGCAGGACCTCACAGTGTCATAGGACGGTAGATAATCGTGACTACAGTGATTGAGGAAGATTGCCGTGAGCATCCACTTAGAAAGATGGAGGCTACATTAGATAAAAGAGAAAGTAAAAATGTAAAGAATAATTGTAAAGAAATATACAGTATAGTCGTTGTAGTATTGCTCTATGCGTCATTATATTGTCGTGTATTCTTTTGGCATCTGTAAACTGGATCATTATTACTCTGCAGCAAAAAGTTGTCTCTTCTCCTACCTCTACATCTTCTTCTACTATCTCTCCGCACCTATTTCACACTCTTCCCCAGCATGAACTCATCAGAAGAACTGAATACTTTAACAATTCCTTCGTCCAGTTGTTACATCAACATCAGTTAGTGATCAATACAACTGACTGTTGGGTGTGTGGACTCATACCACATACAGTAGAAAAAGGAATGCCATATTTAGTTCTTCCATTCTCCTATGAAGGTTCCGCTTGGGCTTATTTTGTCATTTTCAATAATGCATATCAAAGTAAAATTAAACAACCTGTCAGTTCACATAGTGTTGGTTCAGATTTCAGTCATAGTTTATTGATAAAGGGAATGGTAGCTATGGCTAAAATCATGGAAAAAAGTGAAGCTTCCATAGATGAAAGAAAAGCATATACCAATTGGAACATAACTAATTACATTTCCAGCCTCAATGATAAGGTTGAGCAAGGAAAATCTCCTCCGATACGGGTCATACCCCAACAAGGAAATTTCTGTCTGCAAATAAATGGAAGAACTCCAAACACCGGACAAAGAGAAAGTTTATGTTCCCATACATATGTTTATTCAGCCCTGAATTCACCGCCGTTAGTACCATCTCAAGGTACATACTTCGTTTGCCACGATAGGGCTTATACATGGTTGCCAGCTGATTTCTCTGGTACTTGTTATATAGCCTTTCTTCTTCCCCCTACATACACCGCTCCTGCGAACCATCATAAAAATAGATATGGCAGAGGGATTGTGGATTCGAAAGACACAGCAGGACAAGAGGGAGGAGATTTCCTCAAAGGATTTCTTCCCTTCTGGGGTCCAATGGCCAACAGCAGAAATATAAGGCAATTGGTTCGTGTCGTAGAAACCACCATAGACATCACTGTAGGAGCTTTAAGTAACATTACAGCTGAACTACAGGCTGATCATCTTATGACCTTGCAGAACCGTGTTGCCTTAGACTTTGTTCTTGCGGACCGTGGTGGAGTATGCAAATTGATCGGATCAAGTTGCTGTATTTTCATACCTAATGACGCTCCGACAGTATACCAAGCTATCTCTAAGTTACACATAATCTCCGAGTCGATTCATCAGGACGAAGGAGATTGGTCCTTTTCAGAGTGGTTTTGGGGATTACTGTCCAAATGGGGTTGGAAGGTATTGACATTCTTTGGAGTAATTTTAGCTTTTATATTCTCTTGTTGTCTTTGTATGCACTGCGGTCCTGCCATCTGTAACCTATGTGCTACTGCATGTATTCCCAAACCCAAGTCACAAAGAGCAGAGAATATCAAAATGATGGTACAGCAACAGCTTGATGACCTCATGGCCATAGACATCGACTCAGATTAACATGAGTTTGTGTATCTTGCCTGAGTTCTGGCAAAAGGAGGGTCTGAGGAAATTCGATTTTTAATACGATCGTATCGACCCGCCATTTTGTGGCCCGCCGCCATTTTATGTTGCCTTCACTCAGGCAGCACAGCGAACGAAGTCCATTCTGCCTTTTCTGCTTATTCTGCAACATGGTGTTCAAAACAGCCTTCTGCCTCTATCTTTACAAGGCTGGTATTAAGGTCTGACCGAGTACACTAATCCCTGTCTGGTTTTCTAATCCTTGTTTCAACTATCTGTAGGCTCACACTATTCTCCGCCGATCTTATCTTATCGTCTGGCCTTCGCTGTCCTTTGCTAGTATTCTCTCATTTCACAACTGTCCTCCAAACGCACACAAACTTATCGCACCACATGCAAACTTCGTTGTGGATCGGTTAATGAATTAGTTCAAGGGAGGGGTGACAAACACAGCTGGAGGGGAGGCAACCTTAAGTCACTTGATACTTTGTTCTGTCTTGTTTTCCGACATTTCTATTGACTCTGTTCTATCTTTACATCATTCTTACTGGCTCCTTTCTATGTGTTCTGGGAGTGTATGTAGTTAATAAATGTTTTTATACGGTATATAAGATTGTGCGCCACAAAGTAAAGGGGCAGTCTCCTGAGAACATACCTTGTGTACTTCTTGGACAACTGTACTAGCTGCAGCTAATAAAATCTGATCTTTTACGCCTGACAGAGTGTCCCGTGTCTCTGTTAGTTGAGGCAGGTGAATCCAAGGAGATTTCAGGCGTACCCTGCGCCGCCAGGCCCAAAAGGTTCTGGTTCTTCAGCGCGCCGCTCCCATGGGGGAATGGGACTCCCCTCAGTGGAACATTATGCTCTTGCACTTCATTTATCAAAACTGTCCCACACACTGCCCGGAGTGCCAGACCCACAACAATGGGTAGCTCTGGAAAGGGTGCTGCTTTCCACAGATGGGGGACTTGGAGGGCTCTATCATAATGACCTCTCGTCTTCTGGCATGGCTAACCCGATCCTGAGGGTAACCCGTGCAGCCTGGCGTAGGGTCCACCTCCTATTTGGGGTCCATCCTCTCTTACACGCCCAGGCCCTCTTATGGAACAACAATGGCTTACGGATAAGTGGTGAGGTGCTCAACTGGCTGCAATGGAGCAGGGTTGGTATCCTTGATCTTGCTCAGGTTCCAGAGGAGGGTGCACTTAAACCTTTTGCCAAGCTGCGGGAGGACTTCAATCTTCATTCGCGGCAGAACTGGAGATACTTACAACTCAAACATTGCCTGCAATGGGGTGCTGATACCATCCGATGGGGACTCCAGACCTCAACTGTGGTGACCTACCTGAAGACGTGGGGACAGCACAAGGGCGTCATGGCAGGCCTCTACGAGGCCATCACCGGCAGTTATACTCTCAACCTCTTCTGGGCAAACTACGCTTGCAATGGCAGGACCACCTGCAACGGATGTTTTGATATGGAGGATTGGGTGGCCCTCCTGGAGGCCTTGGACAAGGGCACCAGGGAGGCATGATTAAAGTTCTGTCTCTTCAAGGTGCTGCAGAACTGGTATTGGTCCCCAGCAAATCTGCACAGGATGGGACTTCTTCTGCATGCAAAGTGTTGGCGTTGTGCGGAGGCGTGCTGCAATTTGATACATATTTTGGTTGATTGCCTGACAGTCCGGCCTTTGTGGGCAGTTGTGGGCTCCACTCTGGCTGAGTGTGTACTGCTTCCATCACTGCTCCCTCCCTCGCTCATCATATTGCATGATATGACCTCTCTCCCGGCCCAGCCCCGACTGCATAGACGACTGTAACATACGCGTTAGCAACCGCAAACATTTGCATTCTCCGCCATTGGCAATCAACAACCTCCCCAAACCCCAGAGGAATGGATTGTAGCTATGACCCCCATAGCTACTCCTGAGAGAGTATCTACAACTTACAAGACCAGGCTCAGATATTTAACCAGGTGTGGACCCCCTTTCTCACTGCAGGACCGACGTAGGCTGCCCAACACCACCCTCTCTTGTGGCAGACAGTCCCTCGTCTCTCACGTCTCTCACTTACATCCCTAACAGCTTCTCAATGAGATTCCAACTATAAGCAGACCCAGCCCTATGATGAAAGTCAAAGCCTTGGCTATTACATTTCTATTGCTCTCAAACCTTTAGCTTTTGGTCCCCAACTCTCCCTCCTGTATGAAAGCTGCACCTTGACATTCTTATCCTCCCCTCCCCTCTCCCCTTTCCCCCCGCCTCTTGTATGTTGGCCTTCCTCCCTTACCTCTGCCCCCTCATCCCTCCCCCCCTCAACACTGATGGTACTTATTTTGGCCCTCTCTTCTCTATAGCATTCGCTGAGACTTGTGGCACATCCTGTTCAATATCTCCCCCTACCTCCTTATTCTCCACTGTTCTCCTGCCCTTACTTTCCTTCCCCCCTTTTTCTCTCTATTTCCCTTTCTCCTTTTCCTTGCCCGCTTCATGATTTGATCTTAGTCCCCTACTCCCTCCCTTGCACGATCCCCTTGTAGTTGCACTCTACTTACTGAGCCACAGCTGTTATACAAGGCACCAATTTCTGCCCATGGCGGGGGAATGTCTAGGTACAAATGGTCCCACTTGTTTTGTTATTTTGATATTGTGATAGCACAACATTCTGATACCCTGATATTCTGATCTTTGACATGAAGGAACATGACTTATACTGGCATTTTAATGTTTTCATAGAAGTATATTTTTAGTGCCCTAGATATGGTTAGCTTTCTCATGTTCCTTTATGTGGTTCTGAAGGCCCATTAATTACTGCTAATGCTTACTGGAATTGTACAACCCTCAGGGCCTATTCTTTTGAATATAAGTATTACACATGACGCAATGGCTCACTGAGGTCAATGTTTACCGCCGGTAATGTTTGTGATCTGAAGGCCACAAGCTCTGAACCTGGCAAGCCCAATTCATCCTCCCATCCTTCTAGAGTCAGTAACAGAGTGACAATAAAGTGATTAATACATTAGACCCTGTTGTTATAGAGATTAAATGAAAGAAGTGATGTATGAGTGGCAGGGAGGAGACCATCACTGTGACCTGCATCGTACTGATGGAAGGGCCACTAGGTCAAATGTCTCCACTGGCAGAGCATGCTGAGGTTTTTAAAGTGAAAACCATGTGCTTCACCCACCTCTAATTGAGGTAGGTGAACCACAATATTCGTAGGGTGGTATCTCTATCTCTAACAACAACAGGGACCTGGGGGTAGTGTAATATATAGAGGGGTTCTAGTCCCATAATATCTTAATGGGGCCCTGAGTCTTGAATTTCAAAAAGCTTCATAAGGTTGATTGTATGTGCAAAAGCTGTTCTATAATCAACCATGCAGTCCTAAAAAATATCATTATACTATATGAGATACCAGTGCCATCTATATGGCTTCCAAGGAAATATATTCAATTGTCAATACCTACATTAATCCCATGGCTTCTAGGTCTAAGATTCACAAGATTCACAAGAACTTCATTCCAAACTTGCACTTTCTTTATTAGGAGAATAAAGTTTGGGACATTTCATTTTTATCTGCATCATTAGTTGTTTTTGTCTGTGAGACCTTTACCACAGGCTCTATCTAAATTCCCCTCCAATCACCTTGTCTGAAGTCTGTCACAAGGTCACTTCCACTAAATCAGGTTCTCCGTTGGATCCTTACCTTCCTTGCAATCTGTCTCTGGGTTCTTCCCTCATGTTTTCTGATCTTTGGGTCTAATAAACTTATCTTTATGTTTTACCAGACTACCTCCAGTTTGGGAGCATACCATTGTCATCCCTCTTTTGAAAAAAACATCCCTGGATCCTTATATCCCTGCTAACTATTTTTCCATCTCTCTCATGCCCTTCTCCGCTAAAATAATTGAAAAACATGCCAATTTTCAGCAATCCAAATATCCGGAAGAAAAGCTCCTTCATGACTAATCTCTGCCCGGCTTCCGACCTGTCTACAGCACTAAATCCACTCTACTGGCCAAAGCCAACAACATGTGCCACTCTCTTGATATTGAAGGTTCTGCTGCTCCTCTTTGTTCTGCTCTTAATTAATCTTTTAATCAAGGGATTCCTTGTGGATCTTTCTTGAATACCAAACGTTGCAATGTTTATATCTCTCTGGATGCAGAATTATTCTACTCCTTCAGTTCTGAAATTTTTTCATAGTTCCCAAATCATCATGGGTATTTCCAAAAACTGCCAGGACATCCAAAGCATCTTTTGAAAAAACAAGATTTAAAACCCTCTCCGCTGGTATCCTGAGTGGTGGTCTGTGGAATTGGATCATCGTCCCCAGCCTTCTTCTTCAGCTAAAAACATGGGCATGTGTTTTGGCAATCAACAATTATTCTTAGCTCAAGTATTTGTCACTTGTTTGGCCTACTCAAAGCTCTCAAAATGGTTTTATGTATGTTTGCTATGGTATCACATAAACGGTGGTGCGCCGTCTCATTACCTCCCACCTAAACTATGAGAACTCGATACCTAAGCTTAAACTCCTACTTGGTGAATCAGTTGCAAATATTTCAAAATGCAGTGAAAATCGCCCATCATCAATTTCTCTCCTTTCAGTTTTGCATCGTTTGCTGGCCTCCAGTCACCAAACACTCAGATTTTAAGTTTGAATCTCTTTGTTTCCTGTATCAAGCATTTCACAATTCCAACCCAAACACTTATGCAAACATGTCTGATTGAACCATCCATGTTCTTCACACTGTAGACTAGGTACCACCCCTCGTACATTTAGGATTAGGCACGGTAGTTGTTCCTTCATTTTTCTTGCACCAAGGCGGTCATTACAACATTGGTGGTAAAAGCTGCTTACCGCCGTGCAGAAGACCGCCAACACACCGCCGTGGCCGGGGAATTCCAACACAGCTATTATGATCCACATCTCGAAATCCAACAAAATTCAGACACCCACACAAGTCCGCCACACCAAAGGTCAGTGATAAACTGGCGAAAACAAAACCTCCACCGTCACGCCTACAGAAATACGCCCACACTATCACGACTCACGAATCCACGCAGCGGTCTTTCAACCGCGGTATTCCATTGGCGGTACACACCTCTGCGCTCAAAATACACACACATACAAAACACCGCCACATTGGACAATTCGAAATACACACACCTGATACACATACACACACCACACCCACACACCCAATACAATATAAAACACACACCCACATCACCCACAAACCCCTACTACCAAAAAATCCGAAAGAAGGCCAGAGAGAGACACCACCATCCACAAACTAGCAGCCACAGGCACTCAACACCATCACCCACACAACTTCCACGCACAAAACCCCACACACCACTACATATCACCACACTTATCACCACACACACCACCCCACACATCACCCACACCACCCCATGGCACGGCAAAGACACCCCAGGTTCTCGCAGGAGGAGCTCAGGTCATGGTGGAGGAAATCGTCCGGGTAGAGCCACAGCTATTTGGATCACAGGTGCAGCACACCTCAATTGCAAGGAAGATGGAGCTATGGCGAAGAATAGTCGACAGGGTCAACGCAGTGGGACAGTACCCAAGAAATCGGGACGACATCAGGAAGAGGTGGAACGACCTATGGGGGAAGGTGCGTTCCGTGGTCTCCAGACACCACCTGGCGGTACAGCGGACTGGCGGCGGACCCCCACCTCCTCCCCCACAACTAACAACATGGGAGGAGCAGGTCTTGTTGATTCTGCATCCTGAGGGCCTCGCAGGAGTCAGTGGAGGAATGGACTCTGGTAAGTCAAACCTTTAACTATCATATCCCCCACCCTACCTGCATGCTATCACAGACCCCCACCCTCGCCCCCTCCCCATCACTCCAACTCCTCACAAATGTACTAATAACACAAACGACACATCCCAACACCAAGCCCTGCATGACACAACAAAGCATGGACACCCATCCCTAAAGCATGCCCACTGCACATGCCCAAAACACCCCCCTCAGCCATCATCACACAAGCCCCCACACAGGAATGCTAGCACTGGGGTACACGGTCACCCACCCATTGCACACCATGACACACACAGATGCAATAATCATGCTTTTACACCCCTGCAGGACCACTACCCAATGTCACCAGACAGGAGGGTCCAGACATCTCCACCCCACACACAGAAGAGGCCCACAGTGATGACAGCAGCTCTGTCCAACTGGATCCAGATGACCAGCCCGGACCATCGTGGGCCTCGGGACAGTCGGTTCCACTCACACAGGCACAGCCCACCACAGACCTTCCACCCTCTGGTAACACCAGCACAGCACCCACCCAGCGGGACCATACCTCTGTCCCCAGGGCACGTCAATCAGCTGTTTGTCCACCACTACAGGGAACCCAGGATAACCTGCACCCCAACAACAACTGGGACCTGGGGGCAGTGGCAGTGGGCACACGGTCCAGGGGACGGAGGCACAGGAACACAGGGGAACTGGGAGGGCTGCCGTGTGACAGGGGGCGGACAGGCCAAGGGAACCCACTCTCCACGAGGCACTCTCCTCCATCATGGGAGCATACCACCACTCCCAGGAGACGATGGCAACGGTCCTGGACAAGTTTCGGGAGACCCAGTGCATGCAGGAGGAAAAGTATTTGGGGTTCAGGGAGGAACTCAGAACCATCAGTTCCGCCCTGGGCACCATGGTAGGGGTGCTGAAGGAAATACTTAACACCAGGAGGGACACTGTGGCACTACAAGGGGCCCCTGACACTAGCATGGACGATGAACTGCCCACCACCTACGCCGGCGCTAGTGGACAGGAGCCACCGCCACAGGACCACCACACCAGTACTCCCCCTGCAGACGGAGAGCCACCCCGCAAGCGGTCCCTGAGATCCAGGAACAAGACAGAGCACAATGCCAAGACCCCCGCCAAGAAATGAGACCACCCTGATTGTCAAACCACTGTCCCACTTTGTAACCCTGTCTGTATTGGCACTGCCCCAGCTCCACTTCCTATGCCCACATGGGCAATGCACCTGTGAGACTAATAGACTGGACTCTGCCATGGACATTCCTCCACCATCCCCCCTCACCATTTTACAACCCCCTCCAATATTGAGCACTTCAATAAACACCTTTGAAGCGCAAAGCAATCTGGAGTCAGTCTGTGATTTTTAAATTGTGTATTAGCCATGACAGTGACAAAATGCTTTTTCAAATGTAATGGTAACATACCTATGTCACACATCTCAAGTCCATGAGGAATCTAAGCAGATGACACACATTGGAAACCACACCTGTGAAACCGTAAGGGAAAATGACAACTCAGTGACCATACACTGGTTGAAATCGACAGACAGGATAGAGGTAGAAGTGTTAAAGTACTTGCAGTAGGCAGGAATGTTTTCTCACCTATGTGTCACTGGAAATATTGCTGGATGACTGAGTCCCTGTTGTCAATGTCTTCTTCCTCTGCTTCCTCCTCATCACTGTCCACAGGCTCCACAGCTGCCACAACACCGCCATCTGGACCATCCTCCTGCAGAAAAGGCACCTGTCGTCGCAAAGCCAAGTTGTGAAGCATACAGCAGGCCACGATGTTCTGGCACACCTTCTTTGGTGAGTAGAATAGGGAACCACCTGTCATATGGAGGCACCTGAACCTGGCCTTCAGGAGGCCGAAGGTGCATTTGATCACCCTCCTAGTCCACCCAAGGGCCTCATTGTAGCGTTCCTCTGCCCTGGTCTTGGGATTCCTCACTGGGGTCAGTAGCCATGACAGGTTGGGGTAACCAGAGTCCCCTAATAGCCGCACCCTGTGCCTCTGGAGTTGAACCATCATATAAGGGATGCTGCTATTCCGCAGGATGTAGGCGTCATGCACAGAGCCAGGGAACATAGCATTTACCTGGGATATGTACTGGTCTGCCAAACATACCATCTGTACATTCATGGAATGATAACTCTTCTGGTTCCTGTACACATGTTCACTCCTGTGGGGGGTGGACCAGAGCTACATGGGTCCCATCAATGGCACCTATGATGTTGGGGATATGTCCAAGGGCATAGAAGTCACCTTTCACTGTAGGCAAGTCCTCCACCTGAGGGAAAACGATATAGCTCTGCATGTGTTTCAGAAGGGCAGACAACACTCTGGACAACACGTTGGAAAACATAGGCTGGGACATCCCTGATGCCATGGCCACTGTTGTTTGAGTGACCCACTTGCAAGGAATTGGAGCCCTGATAGCACTTGCACTTGAGGGGGGATTCCTGTGGGATGGCGGATTGCTGACATCAGGTCAGGCTCCAACTGGGTACACAGTTCCTGGATTGTGGCACGGTCAAACCTGTAGGTGATTATCAGGCTTCTTTCCTCTATTGTCGACAGGTCCACCAGCGGTCGGCACACCGGAGGATTCTGCCATCTCCTCACATGTCCCAGAAGACGGTGCCTATGAAGGACAACAGCGACCACAGAGTCAAACAACTCAGAGGTATGTACCCACAGTCTACACAGAACACCATTCATACACAAAATGTGGCCTGTATTTGTGTTGTGAGACAAGGCCTAGGTATGTGTGACGCAGTTGGTAATTAGGCCATGTTGGCCCCTGAAATGGCGGCTGCCTGACCTCTAAAGTGGGACAATGGGATGTGAGGTAACTGCGCAGGCGTTGTACACCGTCGCGGTAGGCGGTAGAAGACCGCGCCGTAAAGCTGTATTGGTTAACATTGGACCCTATGGGTCCCAGGAGCCAATGACGATGTACGCCGGCGGTGATGGTACGCACCGCCGCGGACGTGACCGCCACGGACGTGACCGCCATTTTCTATCTGTTGAATCACTCGATACCTGATCTTTGACAGGAGAGGACCTACACTGCAAGTGCTGCTGTGGCCTTGGTCTGGAAGAGACAATGGCTCGTGCTTCTGGGAAAAGGGCCCCTGCCTTCACATCGGAGGAGTTGGAGAAGCTCGTCGACGGGGTCCTCCCCCAGTACACTCTACTCTACGGTCCTCCAGACCAACAGGTAAGTACACAGGGAGCATGTTGTATGGGCTATGCCTGTGTGGAGAGGGCTGGTTGTAAGAAGGAAGGGGGCACAGTTCTGCGTGCATGAAGGACTGTGAATGCATGTGCCACATGGCAAGGGTAGGGATGTAGGTCACTCACTTTGACGGTGCAGTTGGTAATGACTTCTCTTCTTCCCCTGTACATGTCATGTAGGTCAGCGCCCACCAGAAGAAGGACATTTGGCGTGCCATCGCCAAGGACGTACGGACCCTGGGGGTCCACCACAGACGGAGCACCCACTGCCGTAAAAGATGGGAGGCCATTCGCCGCTGGAGCAAGAAGACGGCGGAGGCTCAGCTGGGGATGACCTCCCAACGTGAGAAGGGTGCCCGTCGAACCATGACCCCCCTGATGTTCCGGATCCTGGCGTTGGCCTACCCTGAGTTGGATGGGCGCTTGAGGGCATCACAGCAGACATGAGGGGGTGAGTACACTATCATTCAGCGGACTTTGCGCGCAGTGAAGGTGTCTGGGTGGGGGAGGAGGGCTGTGGGTTTCCCTAGGCCAGGGCGAGTTCCGTAGGCTAGGCCCCTCCGTAAGGCAGGCCATGTGGCACCCCACCCCACCTCTGTAGAGTGTCAAGTACAGGTATTCATGCCCCTGTGTCATCTATGTGTGCAGATGTCGTCCATAGCCTTGTAGGCCATTTCCCAGGAATTGCATCTGTAGAGCCCAACAGCGCGACGTAGTGCAGGGGGCTGCTGTCTCTGTATTGTCCGCCTACGGTAGTGGTAAGCCATGCACTCAACCTGTCTTTGTTCTGTCGCCCCCCCCCCTTTTTGTGGTCTCCCTGTTCTTGTGTGCATTAGCATCATCAGGCGGAGGTACAGTGGTACCGGAGCACGAGGGAGCTGCATCTCACATGGCCATAGAGGGCCACACTACGGACTCAGAATACACCAGTGGGACGGAGGCCCAGGGGAGCACAATGGCGGTCACCGGATCTGCAACCAGCGACACAGACTCATCCTCCAATGGAAGCTCCCTTGTGGTGGCGGCAACATCTGTGCCCCCCACTTCTACAGGTACAGCCGCTACCCCCCTACCAGCACCGCCCTTCCAGCAGCCCCTCAGCCTTTGCCCTGTGCCTGCTCACCCAGGAGGGTGGGCATCACCTTCGCCCCTGGCACCTCAGCCCCTGCCCCTGCCCCTGTCACCTCTGCTGCCCTCAGTGAGGATGCCATTGACCTCCTCAGGTCCCTCACTGTTGGGCAGTCTACCATTTTGAATGCCATCCAGGGTGTAGAAAGGGAGTTGCAACACACAAATGCATTCCTGGAGGGCATTCATTCTGGTCAGGCTGCCCTTCATCGAACCCTTCAAACTCTGGCCTCAGCACTGATGGCAGCCATTGTCCCTGTGTCTAGCCTCCCCCCTCCAACTTCCTCCACCCAGACCCAATCCCCTGTACCTCTGCCTATCCCATGCACACCATCAGACCAGCCTGCACACACCTCACCACACAAGGGAAGCTCAGGCAAACATAAGCACCACACATCCCACAGGCACTCACTCACACAAGCATCACACACATACAGACACACCAACATCCACTGCCTCCACTGTGTCCCCCTCCTCCTCGCCTCTCTCCTCCCTCCCAGTCTCGTCTACACTCACACCTGCATGCACTACCACTACAGCCACTACGTCCCGCACCAGCACACCCACCATCACACCCCGCTCACGTGCACTCACCACCCCCACTACCATTTCCACGTCCCCTGTGTCCTCTCCCAGTGTGTCTGTGACGCCCCTTCCGAAGATACACAAACGCAGGGACACACCCACCCAACAGCCATCCACCTCACGACAGCCTCCAGCCCATGCACCTGCACACAAATCCACAAAAGTTACACCTCCTACAACCACCACCTCTTCCTCCACTCCCAAACCCCCTCCAGCTACCCGTCTTAGTGTCTCCAAAAAAGTTTTCCTGTCCACCCTTAACCTATCCCCCCCCCCGTCCAACTCATAGGTCCCGTACTAGCACCTCAGCCAAAAAATCTCCGGGACCAGTGGTGCCTGTTGTTACAGGTATGTGGAGGTCACCGGCCACCAGGCCAGCCAGTGTGACACGGAGCCACAGCACAGCCAGTCCCCCCCCCACTGTGAAGCACCAGAAGTTGGACAGTGCCCGGCGGGAGAGGGGGAAGACTCCAGCCACCAAAGCCGCTCACAGGGGTCCCGGGGGGAGTGTCGACTCAGCTGTGACTCCTCCCAAGGTGGGGAAGGGGCAGAAGAAATCTCCAAAGTCTGGGAGGAGCAGCACGGCGGAGAAGACTGCCATCATCCCCGCTGCCCAGGAGGCCTCCGCCAGCCCCATCGTCACTGCCCAGGAGGCCACCGCCAGCCTCATCGTCACTGCCCAGGAGGCCACCGCCAGCCCCATCGTCACTGCCCAGGAGGCCACCACCAGCCCCATCGTCACTGCCCAAGAGGCCACCGCCAGAGTCACTGCCCAGGAGGCCACCGCCAGCCTCATTGTCACTGCCCAGGAGGCCACCGCCAGCCCTATCGTCACTGCCCAGGAGGCCACCGCCAGAGTCACTGCCCAGGAGGCCACTGCCAGAGTCACTGCCCAGGGGCCACCCCCAGCCCCATCGTCACTGCCCAGGAGGCCTCCGCCAACCTCCTTGACACTGCCCAGGAGGCCACCGCCAGAGTCACTGCCCAGGAGGCCACCGCCAGCCCCATCGTTACTGCCTAGGAGGCCTCCGACAGCCTCATCGTCACTGCCCAGGAGGCCACCGCCAGAGTCACTGCCCGGGAGGCCACCGCCAGAGTCACTGCCCAGGAGGCCACCGCCAGAGTCACTGCCCAGGAGGCCACCGCCAGCCACAGCCCAGCTGGCCAGGAGGGCCCCACAAGCCACAGCTCAGCTGACCCATGAAGGACCGCCAGCCATAGCCCTGCTGGGCAATGAAGGACCGCCTTGGCAAGGACCGCTGAACAGGGCAAAGACCGCCATGGAAAGCACAGCTGAACAGGTCTGACACTGGCAACTCAAGCACCGCTGAACAGGCCAAGGACCGCTGAACAGGGCAAAGACCGCCATGGAAAGCACCGCTAGCCCATTTGCGGCAGGGCCAGTGACGCAACTGGGATCGTCACGGGGTGTGTGCTGCACTCTGGGCACCAGTCCCCCTCCAGAACCATTGGAGAACAGCATCCACTTGAGAGACTGTGGCTTTGCACTCCCCCAGATGGTACAGTGGGCAACTCACCCACTGTAAAGACTTGTGAGACTGTGGCTTTGCACTCCCCAGGATGGTACAGTGGGCAGACCAACCACTGTAGAGACTTGTGAGAATGTGGCTTTGCACTCCCCAGGATTGAACAGTGGGCAACACACCCACTGTAGAGAATTGTGAGACCGTGGCTTTGCACTCCCCAGGATTGAACAGTGGGCAACCCACCCACTGTAGAGACTTGTGAGACTGTGGCTTTGCACTCCCCAGGATTGAACAGTGGGCAACCCACCCACTGTAGAGACTTGAGAGACTGTGGCTTTGCACTCCCCAGGATACATCAATGGGCATGGAGCCCCCTCGTGGATCTGGCGTGGTGCACTCATCAGGCTGAGGTGCCCCCCTTTCCCTTCCCACTGAAGTGCCTGTTGTATTTCGATCTGATGCCCCTGCAGTGTTCTCTCCGTTTGGATCGGGTATCTTGTATGGGCCATGCATTTTGGACCCAGTGGTCCACAGACTATGAATGGTGCAATACCTGCACTACTAATCGTGGTGTATATTTTGTTTATTATGTAGATATATATATGTAAATATTTGCTTACTGTATTTTGATATATTACAATGGTTCCACTCATTTCCTTTTCTCTTTGCATTCTTCCGAGGGGTTGGGTGGTGTTACTGTAATGTATAGATATGCATTGGTGTGTGTGTTGTAGTGGGTGAGGGTCGGGTGTTGAATGTGTGTGTCCCTGTGTTTTTGCCTTCCCCCTCCCCTATGTCGTAGGTGCAGTACTCCCCGTGGTCTTCGCCGCCGGCGTTGATGATCCTCGTAGAGGAGCACGAAGACTAGCGCTGGCAGAATATGGAGTTCCGGCTCCATGGTGCCCTCCTTTCTCGTGGAGTGTGTAGAGGTAAGCGTTTTCCCTTTGAAATGGCTGTTTCTGCCGTGTTTTTATCCGCGGTGAATCCGCCCCAGAAAAGGTGGCGGATTGGTAGGTTGTGATACTGTGGGCGGTACATTGTCTTCCGCCTGTCTGTTGGCAGTGACCGCCGCGCTGTTTGTTTATACCGCCGTGGCGGTCGGAGTGTTAAAGTGTCTGTCTTTGTTGGCGGTTTCCGCTACGGTCATAATTCCAATTTATTTACCCCTGGCCTGTTGGCAGTCTTGACCCCGCTTTAACACCGTCCGCCAGGGTTGTAATGACCACCCAAGTCTCTTAAACATGCTCACAATTGATGTTTGTCTAACATCTTCTGTGTAAGCTTTTGTGAAAAAAGTGAAAACTTGTTTGTTTGTTTAATAATTTCTTAAGTCTTTGTTGTTAGCAGTTCCGACCACCAGGATGCCCGTTGTCAGCAATTGAAATGTTTACAAAACCAAAGATAAATATAAAGGGATGAAGTCTCTTCATCAACAGCTTCTAAGACAGATGATTTGACTTGACAATGCCTACATGAAAATCAGTTCAGCTTTTGATCCCACACATTAGTTCCTGGCTCCATCAATGGTTAATTCCTTCTCAGAGTTTCAAATTATATTCTCACTAACATCACTGTTTATGTTTTGAGGAATGCATGTTTTGTTCCTACAACAGGAGAGTAACAACATGTATTTTTTATTCCTATTTGGTAAGACAATTGATAATGGAGGCCTCTTTTGATGTACAAAAACAAGGTCTCTAGGCACTTCAAGAAGTAGCAATATTTGAAATTTCCGTGCAAGATTTGATCTAAATTAGTTGTATCTGAATGTTAACAGGGGAGAGATAAAATGTTCTTCCATTGGCAACTCTCAGAGTCAATTGGCAGACTGTGGAAAAGAATGATGATTGGAAAGCTGGCACGTCTAAGACACCTAGGCCAATATTTAAGAGGGCCTAGTGCCTCTTTGAGCCACATTAGCATCATTTATTTTTATGTTAATGTGGCCCAACAAGGCCAAAATTGCAGCTCCTGATTTACAAAGTGATGCATTGCAGCACTTTGTAACCTCTTGCACCACATTTTGCCTGCACCAGGGTGAGAGAACAGGGTTGATTGCAGAGGCCCCCTAACGTTTTGCTCCCATTTTCCATTTTTTGCTGGTGTTTTCCTGACTCTGATGGTGCCCTGGGTACTGCTAACCAGTCCCAGGGCCTGTGCTCTGTGTAAAATCAGTATGCAAATTAGGCTAATTATAATTTTCAAAATTAACCTACCTATAAGTCCCTAGTATATGGTAGGGCATGGAGGTTTAGGGAACCCGGCATGGGTAATGCCCCCATAGGTGCACTGCTGAGGTGTCCAGTGTTATTTTAAAGGCAGGCTTGCCTTGCTGGCTGCTTTTAAAGTTACATGCAAATTCGACTTTGGAATTGAAAGTAGTTCCAAAATCTTAAACTGCCTTATTTTTACATGTAAGTCACCCCTAAGGTGTGCCCTATGTGCCCCAGGGGTGGGTGCCATGTACGTATAAGCAGGGACCTTATAAAAATAGTTTTATGAGCCCTGGTGAGGTAAAACAGCCACATTTTTTCCCTCATTGTAGTAAATGGCCTCCATAGGCTAGAATGGGGAGACTTTATTTTAATTTTAAAAATCCCCTTAAGTAACAGGTACCAGGAGTTTGGTATCAAATTAATTGTCATAATAAATCCCACAACTTCCAGTTGATGGATTTAATATAACTTGTTCAGGTAAAGATTTTAAACTTTACCTGAAAAGTTGCCAACTTCAGCCCTGCAGTGTTTTTGCTGCTATACTCTGATTGGCCACCCTCTGGCAGCCAGGCTGCCTTGATGAGGTGTGAAGTGGCCTGGCTCCACACAAAGACATGTGCCTGGGGGAGGAGATCTCCCCTCAGCAGATGGTGAAGCAGGAAGGGGAGGGCTGCCAAACTGGTCTTCAAAGGCAGAGAAGGACATTTGGAGCAACCCAGCAACACCCTCACATCCTGCAAACCCAGACAATTAGGTGCCCCTTGATTAGATTAGGAGAGGGCAGGATAGGGGTGTGTTTAGGATATTCAGCCACACAACATTGTCGTGTGCAGTGCAGGCCCCCTCCCCAACACCTTCAGAATGCTTATTGACTGCTTAGCAGACAGTGTGGATTCCGAGGGGGCTGTGGAGCCCCCTGTGCAACAGCATTGAGCTTGGCTTCATGGGGAGCAGCACATTTTTCACTGGGCTGACTAAAAGAAACCTTGGTTTCCACCGGTGAGACCGGTGGAAAACTTATAATGAGGCTGGTGAGGAGCCCACCAGTCCTGTGGCAGTCTCCTCATCTTGAGTTTGGTGGTTGAGTTTTTCCAGACACCAAACTTGTAATCAGCTCCATAGTGATTTCTCATAGTATAGTAGGGCAGGTCCATAAACTGGGACTCCTGTTGTGGAATATTCAGGTGTTCAATGGTTTGAGATAATAAGATGTCTTTAAAGATGTAATAAATAGTAGCATTGTATTTATATTTCAATACAAGCAAAGCTACTGGTAATAAATTCTATAAGTTATATTCTTGTAAGTGTATGTGTTCAAATTAAAATTATGGGAAAGAATATAGAATTAATTTTGATACGAAGTGATTTAGAAGCTTGGAGTCTTTTATTCCTTGTAACACTATTAGGGGTAGCTTGATATTTTATTTACATATGGACTTTGTAAACTAAGACAATGTGTTTGTAAATCAACAGTTGACATTTAGTATACCCAGATGCAAGTTTAAAAGACTTCCAACTGCTACAAGGGTAATACATTTCACTCTCTCCAACTTAAATGTACTTTGCTTAAGTGCCAATAGTGAGCTGCCACTAAAGCCCATATTTAAAGATTGAGAGGTTCAGGGAGCTACTGATTGCATTGTTGTATCTGTGGATCCCTTCAGTGTCATTTTATGATTGACGTTCTGGGCAAAAATGATCAAATTGTAACATGTTTGAATGTGAAGGCATTATTGTGCCTTTAGAAGCTTTCTTGACAATGCCCAGTTGAACCTTAATGGCTGCTAACTAGGGTAGAGCTTGAGAAAATTGGACACTTGTCCTTTACTCACAATTATAACCTGATATTTCAATCTGTCGTCTAAATGAGGCGTTCAATATATACTTTTTATCCAAAATCCAAACATGTTTCCAAATGTGTATAAACATCTCTTACATTCTATTATGGCAACCTCATTTGGTTTGATGTATACTGTAAAGTAATGAGATAGGATAAAAGGACCTCATTACCCAGGTACACATGGAGCCCTATGGACATTTCCATTGATGAGCATATATGTACTAAAGAGCTGCATACTAGAGGTTATTAAGCGGCAAAGCCTATTATTTTACCATAAAAACTGGGAGGAGATGTGAAAATGTTTAGAGATAGACAATAACATAGAATTGTGGCAGAAGCTTAATTTACTTTTTCTACTTTGCTGCACCATTTGTTGACACTTACGGGGATAACATTCAAAGCCTCTCCTTTACAGTTATAAGGAGGACTTACAAGATATTCCTCTGATTTATGACTCTGTGATAGTTCAGCTTTCAGAATCAATAACAGTTTGATTACAAGTATATAGTATACTTCGAAGGTTGACAAAAGCAGCAGGCTCAGATAATCTACCAATATTAATTCTTAGATATAACTAAGAGTAGTAGGCATCTTTCATAGGGATGCCATTTAGAGTATCTGATCCTAATAGCACAAACTCTTTCTACTGGAATTGTGCTATTATCAAACCAATTTTCAATATAGATATCATAATGACCTGTTTAGATATAGACTGTCTTTACAATAGAGTCTTAAACATATTTACAAAAATGTTCTTATTTAGGATAAATCATCTGATGAGCAACCAATTGCATATGAACAGAGGGGATTTTGTGAAGATCACTAAACAGTTGACCATTGTTTTGTTCTTCGGGCTTTAATTGGTAAAACAGTTGGAAAAGGTGAAAAGCCTATAAAGTAGATCTTTCTGGAAAGCTGAATTCCTGCTAATAAGTATTTGTTCTATTTAGCCTCCTTTCAGCGAATTTACCACAGGAAATGAAAAAAAGTATTTTCAATTAGAATTGTTACAGTTAGGGGTGTGTGGAATTCATGTAATTTGCTTAATATATCTATGCAAAATCTGAGGGAAAGTATGTGAAATTGTGCATAATTAAATAAAATAGAAATCTATTTGAAAATACAATTTCAGCAAACAACAGCTGCTCACATTCTGGTTGATTTTATTTTTCTTACATTGTTCCTTTTCCCACATTGCTCTCATACTATTTTTTGTCACAAGCAGTGATGTAATTGCATTACATAGCATAATGAAATGTTTAGTTTAAGAAGTGTAACACAAAATTCCTAATACTATGCAAACTATGCTGGTGTATGTCAGTGTAATTTAAATTGCAACCGTATCTTTCTACAGCACATCAGCTGTCTCCTATATTCTCATGATGTAGGCCCTAATTACGGCTTTGGCAGTCTTTTCCTAAGACCACAGAAGCTACGGGCCCCAGAACACCACCAGTGCTGGCAGTCGTCTGACCACCATATTACGAGTACTGAAGGATCTCCGCCACAATTTTGGCAGAAATCCTCCAGTAGTCATGCTGGTGATCGGAGGCACAGAGGCAGTTCCACTGCCAGCCCTGCGCCACCAAAAGGACTCCGCCAGCCGTTTTATGACCTTTAATACGGCCTGGCGATATCCTGATGTCGGGGTGCTGCTGGCGGTGGGCCGAGTCCCATCCCCTCAGGGAGGAGCACCTCATTGGACAAGGTAAGTGTCATCCACAAGGGGGTGGGGGTGTGAATGGATGTGTGTGAGTGTGTGTATGCGTGTCATGAATGGGGAGGGGAGGGGAGTGTTTGTGCGTGCATGTGTGTCTGTGTGTTGCGGTGATGGCGATGCATGTGTGGGTGAATGTGAATGCTGGGTCAGGGTGCGCGTGTGCATGCATGTAGACAGAGATGGGGTTGCTGTGCATGTATGTTGAGGAAAGGAGGGGGTGGGGAATGGAGTGTGTATGCATGTCAATGGGGTGAATGTAGTGAGTGCGTGTGTGAGTGGGGGTGTTGTGAGTGTGGGTGAGTGAGTGTCAGGGTGTACGTGTCTGTGGGTGCATGTGTGTATGAAAGGGTTCACTACTGGGAGCGGGGCTGGGGGTTCAGGGAGGTGGGGGTATTGGGAATGTTGTGAGGGAAGGCAGTGTGGGGGGCTCTTGGGCAGATGGGGGGTGGGGGAGTTCTGTACCAGTGACAGGAATGCAAATTCCTGTCACCGGTAGTCTTTCTGCCAGGGATTTCAAGGTATTGGGTGGACCGTGGAGTTGGAAATGCTGATCACCAGTCTGGCTGCCCAACCGCCCTGGCGGTACCAGCGGGGATGCGCGGTTTGGCATGGGCCAGTATGAGTACACTCATACTGTATCGGTCTTCACCACCAGCCCATCGGTGGAGAGACTGCCAGCGCAGCCCTGGCAGTCTTCAGATCGCCAGAGTCGTAATGAGGGCCAAAATGTTTATGGACTGTCCCCGGTAGGCTTTGCATGTAAATTGGTTGTGCTAGAAAATTATTGTTCCCAAAATAGGTTGATTAAAAAGGCAGATGAAAATAATAAACACTTATTTTCCAAGGAGAACATTTAGAATAGAAGAGGGCATTTTATGGGCCCAACATTGAGTCAGTAACTTTCTGTAATTAACTGGGATTATATTTCATCTAAAAAATGTTGTGGTTGAACCATCTTCATTTCATAAGTACTAAGGGTGTGATTTAGGATTTTGACTGATGGTACTCCTTCCATCAGAATACTGAAGGACATTACCTCTGCAATCCTGATGGACTACTGTTTGTAAAATTTAGAGATGACCACTGCCCCATAGTTCATCTCTGACTATTGAAAGGATCACTGTGGTTCCTTTCAATGGAAATAATGTTTGTTGGGTGACTTTTGTTGGATTTATTGGACATCCACGAAACTTTTCCAAACATTTTTTTCTTCCCGGTGGCAACTTACTTTAAAAAAAAAAAATGAAAGGTATGACCACCAACACCCTGAGAATTTTCTCCCAGAATGTGGGAGTCATATTTTGTTTGGCTGCCCTTCACAGACATGGGAAAAAGCTATTACATTATCCAGCTTAAATAGGACTGGTGGTGAAATTTCTTTCCTCCAACAGCCACTACTTCGTTGGCCCATTGGAGAATGTTTTCCATCAACAGAACCATTGAGGCTCCCAATACAGAAAACTTAAGATTAAGGCCCTCCTGCCACTTGAGTCAGGTGGACTGAGGGTTTGACAGATGAGGTACTCCACTGAATTCATGATTAATTTATTTCAGAGCAAGTTGTTATCTTAGGTAATATATATATAATTAAAAAATCCTGCTACTAGTCAGATTGTCTTTCTTTAGAAAGTGCACTTCTGACGAAGAAGTGTCCACCCTCTCTCATCTGTGCTCATGTCTATTTGATTAGAGCATAACTTCAGTACACTGAATCTTTAATTGGCAGCTGTTGCTTGCAATTTTATATACTCTTAAATTCAACTACTTTTGAGATTCCCTTATTGTTCAAAGTTAAATTGTGTATTCTCAATATCTGGAAAACAAAATGTCAATAGTTATATCGCTGCCGTCTTTGAAAAAAAAAAATGATGAGCTAACATATCTTGAAAAAATACATGAAGAGAATTTGTACATAGAGCTTCTGGCTATAGGATAAAGATTTAAGGTGATAATGGGAAGTGAATGTTTTTTTTTTTTTAATGAAAAATGTGATCCCTTAATATGGTGCAACAAGTAGACTATCAACGGCAGAGTTATTATGCAAAAATGAACTTTAAAAATGTCCTTACATTAATAAAAAATTTTAATGAATGCAAAATATTTGTATTTTACAATATGTTCTGACTTTAGGCATTTAAGTGTATTGCGTTTTAAACATTGTAATTCTTGATAAACTACACCAATAAATAGGAAATAATGAATTTGCATTGTGTTTAGTTATTGAAATTATTTCCAAATGCTTTTTAATCAAGCATTGTTTCAGAAACATCATACTGTTTTAGGATTATTGGATTTATCCTGCATCATTGTTTTTCAAATTTGACAAAACACTAATGCCTCTCTGACGTTATCCTGTGGTCACATAGCCAAGATATACATTGGGTGGAATCCACAGTGGTTCTGATTAACATTTACTTTCTCAGCAAGCGAAAACTCACCAATTAGACTATTATTGAATACGTTTGCATTGTTACACCCTTATTTCATCTTGCAGTTCAACTCATATCTGCTTCCTAAGGAGACAGCATCTTTATCATTTGTATAATTACAACATTTTTGTTGATTTATTTCGCACAATCTTGCTTGTCATCGTTCAGTTTATTCGCCAGGACAGCTTTTTTATTTATATGTTTCAAAGGGTTTTTACAGCACATATTCAATTTCAGAGGTATCTGAAGAGCATTTTACAAAGAACCCATTGGACCTAGTTACATTGTCAGGCCAACGCAAATCATAAACAAAGGTGTATGGCCGTAGTTACAACGCCTTTTCATTACATTATGTAAATATATGCATAAACAAATATACAGGTGAAATATTGCTTGTCTGATGCTTGTCTGAGGGAGACATTGCAACAAGAATAGTTTCAAATACTTTTAAATGTTTCTCATAAATGGGTTTGCTTTTTTTCTTGAAACTAGGTATTTCAATAAAGAGTGTGTCTGAAAAATGAACAGAGACCTCAATGTATTGTAAACTTTTCTCCCCAATGAATAAAGCTTGGAAACGAGGGAAAAGAAAGGAAAGCATTTGTTGTCACAGCCACCCTTCTATCTTTATTCCTTCTTATTGATGGCTTGTTTTCATAGCACCTTAATTTTAAAGCATTCGGGCCCATATTTATAGTCTGTTTGCGCCAGATTAGCGTCATTTATTTTGGCGCAAATTCGGTGCAAACCAAACTCCACATAAATACTTTGGCGCTAGACCTTTCTGGAGGCAAAGTTATAGGATATGAGTAATTTTTTGTACGTGAAAAGCTACCTTGCGCTAATGATATGCAAGGTAGGCATTCCAGTGCAGAAAATGACTCTAAGGCATGTGCGCCTTATTTATCGCCCGGCGTCAAAATGATGCACAGGAGGAGGCACCCAGACGGAGTTGTGCCATTTTTTAACGCCTGGGTCAGAGCAGGTGTTAAGGGACCAGTGAGCTCATTTTCATCGTGGGAGACCATGGAAGCAGTCCACAGGTGCCCTTCCCTGCACCCAGGGACACCCCCTGCCACCCTCGCCCACCCATGGAGGACACCCATGGATGGGGGAACACATCCATGGTGAGTGCAGGTAAGTATAATTTGTTTTTATTAAGTGGCATAGGGAGGACTAACTTGGCCCCCCTACATGCCACTGTGCCCAATGGCCATGCCTAGGGGACAGAAGCCCCCTGGAAATGACCATTGGGCAGGGGGGTATGACTCCTGTCTTTGCTAAGACAGGAGTCATTTCCTTGGGGGTTGTGCATCAAAAAATGACGCTAGTCATGCTTTTGAGTCTAACCTGACTTGCACCATTCTTTGGTACACAACCCCAGTCTTCCCTTCGCCTCCGCTGCCCGGTTACAGTCATTTATTTTGATGCGAACCAGGCCGCAGCGCTGGCTAACGTCATACCATAAATAAGGCGCCCAGCTGGCGCGTTGGAATGGCGTTAGCTGGCGGTAAACTTTTTTATGCAAATCTGCGCTAGCGCTGATTTGTGTCAAACAGTATAAATATGGGCCTCTGTGCCCTTACCTGCCCAGCCACTTGATGTAGGACAGAAATAACATCACATAAATCAAACCTAATCTGTTCCAGCTCTTTAGCTGAGAATCCATTTTTGAACTAATTTTGGAAAAGGTAGATTTGCCTTCACCTGTCAAAAAGCATATGAGCCTAATTGTCCAATTGATTTACAAATCAAAACTTTCATTTCTAAAATGCTGATTTTACTAAAACATCATAAAATTACATTTAAGCATTATAATGGCCCAACTCGAGTGGATGCTTTAGAATAGTGCATTTGTTTATGGTAGGACTGCATATAGAGACTTGCACCTGAGCCTGGATTGGTCAGGTACTGTGACTTGTGCTATCAGAATGGGAAGAGGAGCACCGTTGTTTCCAGTTTTATTTTATGGTTGGCATGAAAGGGGGAGAATCTGAGTAAATTATTGAAACCAGTTTTTAAATCTCAGCTGGACCACCAGAATTCTAGGACACTAAGGGCCTCATTACGGCCCTGGCAGTCAGACCATCGCCAATGTGTCAGTTCAAGCACCATATTACGACTGTGGTGGTAGCACCGCTGTCAGTCCCCGCAGAGTTGTCAGATTTTGTCTACAAGATGGCCTGACAGTGCTGGCAGTCCTAATGTGCAAGCAGCACTGTCCTGGGGGTTACGACCCCCTTCTCTGCCTGCAATTTCATGGCAGTAACCCTGCCAAGAAAAGGCTGGAGGAGATGGGGTGCAGAGTGCCCCGGGGGACGCTGACTGCCCATGCACTTGGCATGGGCAGTGCAGTGGCTACCCTGGCAAGCCCTGTGGCAATGTTCACTGTCTGCTATGCAGACAGTGAACATTGCGATGGGTGCTGGTGCACTCTACGCACTACAGCATTGCCACTGTCTCTATTATGAGCCAGAGGAAATACTGTAGGCCGTTTTCTGCTGGGCCAGCAGGAGACTCGTAACTGGCTGGGCAGGGAGGCTGCCATACTGGCAGCAACCTCCCATTCGGAACTTTGGCCGATTGGTTTGACCCGCAGAAACCGCAGAAATATCAGGGTTCCACTGGTCAGCCTAGTAGAAACTGTGCAACAGCATTGGCTTCACCTCTTAATGGAGCCAAAGCCATTGCTGTCACACAGAGGCCCTCGGAATACACACTGTCTGCAAAGCAGTGTGCATTTCAAGGGTGCTGGCCAGGGGAGCCTCTGCACTGCCCAGGCCATAGACAGTGCAGGGGTCCTCCTGTTGCCCCCAGCACTGTGTTTCCACCAGCCTTTCTATGGTCCCGGCCATGGAAAGGCTGGCAGAAAGAGGAGTTGTGATCAGCACTGCGGCACTGATTTCAGTGGCGCCGTGGCGGATCACGAGTATGCCCGCTGTCAGCCGATCAGGAATCTTGTTCCTGGCAGTGACAGTGGTCCCCTGGAGGCTCGACCACAAGGGCTGTAATGTGGCAGTCAGACCACCCAGAGTGCAGGGGTCTGACCGTCACCAAGGGGCTGGCACTCTGAAGACTGCCATTCTGGTAATGAGGGCCTATGTGATTACAAAACAGGGTTTTCCTATTTATCATCACACTTTAAACTTTTGTAAAACAGTTTTATGTTACAAATAATACAAGTTAAGGCTAATTATTTATTTTAAATATGGAACAAAAAGGCAAATAACCTAATTTTGAATTAAATATTTATTTGAGAAAACATATTTAAATAAATTAATATTATATTTCTGAAGCTTAAACAATACATTTCTGATTAATGGAAAAATAAAAAACACACATGAACAATTATTAAGTGATATATAGATTTAATTAAAAGTAATTTATTTATTTATTTCATTTATTTTACAATTAAATAATAAATGTTTTTTTTTTTACATTATATAAAATGCATGTATATTTTCACAAGTGTTTGGCCTCTTGTGGTGCTGGACTTGCTATTTTTCTGGCACTAGTAACATACACTTGTGAACTTGCCTCCACCCCCTTTTTCAGGGGGTGGAGTCATGTCAGTCCACTTTTTTGTTAACTTTTTTTTAATTTTTGTGAATTGCCAAAATTAGTAACGTTATTAAAAAGTGTAAGAGTAAATTATATGTGTAAATTACTCATAAGTGTGAGTTGCCTTTGTGACTAGTTCAGTTTGCACTTAGTGATATTAATTGAAGGTAGAGCTTGAAAGGAAGTATTCTAGTGAAGTGTGTTTTAGGGTTTTTATCCTCCCTGTGATCATTGATCTGAAATATCATTTCTTGCTGATATCACAGATTCTTGGACTGTATTTGATTCATACTTTGTGAGGAGAGTGAATATCAAATTTCCTTATGTGCCTAGCTGTCGGTATTTAATAACCAATTACTTGATATTCATTGATCTTTGCTGGGCAGGTAGTGTGCATTAGCACAGTAGGCTCTCCTAGGTTGGTGTCATGATTTAATAAAGACTACCTTGTTTAAGGATCTGTGTCACTTTTCATTTCATTTATGGATCGTAGTTGGTTTTATCACCTGTAGGAACAAACAACAAAATTACTGCCTTATCTTAAGCTTTATACCTTTGAAATCTCTACTTGAAAAACTTGTGGGCTAAAGTTTTTTGAACATCTTGGAGGTTTGTTCAGAAACAAAAAGTGACATGGTAAGCAATTAAAAAAATAAAGTTATGGGACTGTTTAAACGGTTCACCCACTTGACTAATGCTGAAGTGCTAAAACTGAGAAGACATAGACTTGACGCTGGGGTACCTTTAAGTTGAAGACGGAACAAATAATTATTCTGTAGATTTGTTTCAAAGACTGTTAAGAGGCCTGGTTGTATCCACTTTGAAAGAGGCAAAGGGAAAGTTGGACTGTGCCATAACTGCTAATCTTGTGATTTCTTAATGCATGACATCAACATTTGTGCTTCTAATGATGAAGGGCGCTTTATTGTGGGGTGAAATTAATGCCTTTACTCCTCCTGAGTCCAATTTGCTTTAAGTACTGAGCATGTAACATCAAAGGTAACTGCAGTCAAACATCTTGAATGTGATTTAAGTAACAGCTGTCAGGCCACATGGTTTCATGTACCCTCCAAGAACCATGACAACTGATTTTGCTTCATTATCAAACAGGTGGGTTGTGATTTTGAGGCATATAGGAGATAAGTTACAGTTACATTACTGCATCCCCTTTATTGCATTATACAATCACAGGGAGAAGTGGAACATCTGTCTTTTCTTTTACTACATTGCAGTACACAGAGATAGTAGCAGGACATTAATCCCTATGTATCTTTGGACCAGAGTATTATTAGGGATTTATAAAGGTCTAAAGCTATGCCACGGAATGCAGTCCCAATATTCTCCTAAAGATGTTAAAAGTGGCTAGCTCCCATGAAGGCAAAGCTCCTGAGTCCCCACTGAAGCCAGGATTTTTATGTTATAATATTGCTTATTTTGGTTTCATGAAAAGGGAACTAGTCAGGCCCTTGCCCCCGTAATCAGGCTGGCACCAAACCAAGTGGAGTGCAGCTGTCCTAGAACCCATTTTGAGTGACCACAAAGGAGGGTAATGCTCATTACAATGGGCACAGCTCTGGGTGGGCACACATGCTCTGCACAAGGGGAGAAATGTTTGTCCATTTGGATTTCTTCATCTCCAGGTGCACAGTGGGATTGTTTGCAGTAGGGCACATAGGAACTGCTGCAAAGGTGGGTAGGTTTGCCATTGGTAACTTTTATCCCATTGATTAGGAAATAGCCAGGAGTCACTCCCACACACTAGTCAATGCCAATCATCAATATGGGACCCCGAGGCACCATTCTTAGAACACTGTCCAAACCTGTGGAAAAACAGAAAAAGGAGTGCACTTGCTGTTGGACACCTGTGAATCCAAGGGTCGGTTAGCTGCAACTGTGTGGCTAGAGGGACACAAGAGGCATTTTTCCTGAAGTGCCCAGCTGACAATAGCAACTGGACCTCGATTGGATCCTGCTGTTGGTTTCTGTCTGATACCCTGAAAGTCTATAAGTGTCTATCCTGAGGTCCTTGGGGCCTAAGAAGTGTACTCCTGTGTTTATTTGGGAACCAGACAAATGTTTGAATACTTTTGAAACATTTTCCACTAGAGCTTCAGTTGGACCCGCAGAAATAAATGTGTCCAGCAGTAATACAGTGTCAGACTGGGTTCAGCTTTGTCCTGCTTAAAGGTCCCCACACCTCTGCATACTACATAGGATAGGGGCTTAGACATTTTCTAGCAAGAAGTTTCCAAAGTCTTCAGAGCACCAGTGGGACCCATCTTTTTCAGGTATGCATCCTTCTGTTTGACAGCGGTGTCTCATGGAGGATTTTTCTTTTCAAAATACAGCAAATGTCCCTTTCTCCCTCGAAGAAGATTCAGGTCCTCATTTCGAGGCTTAAGCTTGCCTGCCGGATTACATGGCTGCAGACCGCCAGGCTTTCCATGGTGGTCACCCCAATCCCCATTCCTGTCACCAGCACACACATGCACACATGTCCCCACACCTCCATGCACCCCCCCACCCGTCCACACACATACAAACCCCCACCCCTCCACACACGTTCAAACACCCCGTACACTTCTATCCATACACCCGCACCCTCACTCACACTGACATACACACACCCCCACTCACACATTTGCACCCCATCTCTGTTAACATTCACACCTTTCTCCTCCCTCTCCCTCCCCTGAACCACATTCATACACTCACCCACACTCCACATTCACTCACACAAACACATGCACACACACACATTCACAAACACCCCCCATGACCCCTAATCCACAATCATTCACCCCACACCCCTCCATACACGAATACATTCCCACACTTCCCCTCCACACACATACACTTGCACATATGCACCACCACATTCCCACATCCTTTTGGATGATCACTTACCTTCTCGGTCAAGGAGGTTGTCTGGGAGGGAATGGGTCCTGGCAGTCTTGCACCACTAGCCCCACCACATCATCAAGACTCCGCCAAGCCATATTACGGCTCATAATGTGGCAGGCAGAGTCTCGTGCTGTGGGAGTGCTGGTGATGCAACCGCCTCTTTAGCAGTCGGACTTCTGCCCATAAATGGGTGGAAGGCAGTCAGCAGACCAGCAGCTATGGAAGTCTGCTGGCTGTAGCGGCTTCGGCTGTCTCAGAAAAAGACGGTCAAAGTCATAATGAGGGCCTCAATGTTTTCTTTCCAAAAACTAGCAAAATACTTTTCTGAAGAGGGACTTGAATACTTTTGACTTCCAGACTTTCACTGGGTCCAATCCATGTATTGTTTTAAACCAATACTCTAAACACAGTTGGCCTCATATTGCACCTTGATCCTGGTCTACTACTACAAATGATTCACATTGAGACATCTATTTTCTTTGGGGTGTTTCTATGTAAATCTTAAAAAATATCTCTGGTTACCCTTCTTGAATGCTCATCATTTCAATGTCCTTTCCCTTATTATGTATTATGTTTTTCTATTTTTATACATTGGAGTGGGATTTGTACTATTTTTGTATGTAGGCTTGGACAGAACTGGAGTTTCACTATGCAGAATTCCTTAGAATTGCATAAAAACTTTACAACAGTCCACATGCTACTCAGCTTATGCTGCAAGTTAGTGCCAAGAGCAAAAAGAACAGATGAGGGACGGAGTGTTGAAACTTTTCAAACACTCACCCCTAGTCACAGACCTGGATTAAATTCATTGTTTATTTTGCTCACCATGCACCATGCCATCCCAGTTTAGACCCAGCCATATGAAATTAAGTTTTAATCCTGCTTCCCATGAGAATAGTCCAGCTTAAACTACCAGGCCAGGTCCTCCCTGGACCAGAAACAAGCATATTGGGAACAGTTTGGGGTTATCACCCCTCATCAGCCAGCATAGCTTGCATTCAGTGCCACAGTGAGCACATCTGAGTATACCCTTTCAGCTAAGGGCAACAAAAGCAGAAAGAGCAAATGAAGGACAGTATGCAGAACAAATCAAACATTCAGGCCCAATCACAGATCTTAGTTTTATCCATCCGTTTTTTTGCCCAGCACACCACTCCAGTTAGGACCAAGCAATATGCAAATTAATCTGGATCCTGCTTCCCATGGAAACAGCCCAGCCCACACTGTCAGGTCATGTCCTCCCCGGACCAGAAACAAGCATCCTGGGACCACTTTTGGGGTATCACCCCCTCATCAGCCAGGCTTGCTTGAATCCAGTGGCACAGTGACATGTCTGAGGCACATCAACCCCTTTTAGATGAATTCAGAATTTGTAAATGTGTCCTCAACAGGAAGGGAGACACCCTTTTTTGTGTAGTTTTAGGATAAGTAGAATTGTACATGACTGGATGAATTGTGGTTTTATTGGAGTTGTATTGGGAGCATTGTTCATTGTAACCTTTGATCTAAATTATCATAGTGTTTTAAGAGCTTTCTGTTTTACAGACCACAGCCTAAATAAACATGTGTTTTGACTGACTGACTGACAACTGAATATAGAGCACTCCATTTTCAAAGTGAAGAACAGTCTTTTTTCAGTATTCCCACCAATTGAGATTCTTTGAGCAAGCTTAATGTCAGATATTGTGTCTTGATTTCTATTATATTTTCCCTCATGGAGTATATACCAAAGGACCTCTGTTAGTCTTTAAGTCTTCCTCTGATATTTTCTGTAGGCCCTCTAGTTTTTCTCCTTAATGTTCATGTATTTTTCACATAACGACCACAACAAACTTTTGTAGGGAAAATATTATAACAATAATCATTGATTAACCATGGGTGACGTAAGAAACTGGCTTATTAATTGTGCACAATGAGAGCCTAGTGCAAGTAAAGGGCCACAATATTCTTCTTACTTGGAATAGAGTAGCCTCTTGTAGTACTTGACTCCCTTAAGAGATGAAGCATGGAACTGGAAGGCCTACTCAGAGGGGGTAGAGTGGGATATTAATCACCATCTTCTGGCACCCACCAACAACACTCAATACATTATTTTACAGTCAATGTTTTTTTTCTCTGAAAAAGGAATAGAGCATTTATTACACTAATATTACAAAATGCTATGCATTAATTTACAAATACAAACATAAGGTAAACGGAAAGACCTTTGGTGACTTCTCAAATCAGATTTGACCCTCAGTGGGTCATGACCCCAAAATCACAATAGCTCTACATATAACATATGCAACATGACAATATAAGGGGAGTCATTTGAAAAAGGCATACCTATTTGCTTTGTGATAGGGTCACCACATCAATATATAAGGCAAGCCTATTGGCCTTTTCAAGGGGACCTCACAATAAAATAAAAAGCAAACCTATTGGCTTTGCCAAGAGATCACCACATCATTATCTAAAACCAACCTATTGGATTTTTTCAAAGGTCACCACATTAATAGAATGGTTATCACATGTTAGGATTTAACATTAAGCCAAGTGGAATCAAATGCCATGTTAAAATGCATTAATTATGAATATAATCATTGTGATGCTCATCAATAATCATTGTTAATAAAGTATTTTGAAAACAATCAGAAACGTGTTAGCATTTTTCATTGAGCACTTCAGGACACAAAAAAAGCAGCCACTGGACCAATGACTAGGTGTTCCTACAGTCCTGAGCAAAAAACAGCACTAAGCCCCAGTTCTGGAAATTCTCAAACAATGTTTATAAGTCTTTGCAGATCATGTATACTCTGGCCTGGAAGACATCTGATGAGGGCATTGAACTCCTTCCAGTGGCCTGCTGTACTCCTTGCAGTTCTCATATCATGTTAAAGTATGTTGGTGGTCCCATTGCTCAGTTTTGGATCACCATAAGAAAGAACAGTGTCCAAACCCTGTCACATGACATTATGGGTGCTCCTCCGTGGAAAAACTGCATATTTTGTTAGCAACTCCTGCCAATTCATTTGTGGCATTGCGCTGTCTCTATTTAGCATTTTCAATGAGTGCCCTGGTCCTACCTAGGGCACCCACAGCTGCTTAAGTCGTTGAAGGCCATGGGAGGTTCCCCAAGGCCCTGTGGCCTCAGAAGGAATGATGTTCAGAGGACATACGTGTCTTGCTGTCTGTTTCTCCCTTGTTCAGGGGCTTGTAAGTGAGGGTGGAAAGTTCTAGATGCCAAGCCTCCCTGGTGAGTACTAGGATGGCACATCATCACCCCATCCCTGTCCCATAAATCCTGCACAGCTTTATGTAAACATTTAATAGGGCAGAACCCTTCTTCCCCTTGACAGAGCTCCCTGTGCCTACCCAGGGGTGTAGTTATTGAAATGGACAAACCCTCACTTTTTGTCACTCCAAACCATTTCTGGGAAAGCTCACCTTCCAACTGGCTTTGGAACAAACTTGGCTACAGAGATAAAGGAAGGGGGCAGGCCTTTAGGCAGGTTCCTCTGCTGGTGACAGAGTAGGCCTCTTTAAAGTGTAACTAGTCCTTGGGCACAACCATTAGGCCATCCTCTCAAGGGAAGGCCAGCACCTCCCCAAACCCTAGCACTTTGCCCTCTGTATGGGAGCAATCCACATCTCATCACAGGAGAGCCATTCAGCTGCCAGGTAGCAAATTAATTCAAGCTTTATGCAGGAAAATTGTAGCTTTGTAAAAGTACCTACTGCTTAAGACAAAGTTCAAATTTTACTATTAAATTGGATTTTTGATAGCTATAAAAATGAGTACCTAAATTATTTCAGCAGCTACCAATTTGAATTTACCATTTTTCAACTGTTACAATGTAGCCCAGTGTTCCTACATGGAAGCGGACAGCCTTGCTTCATATAACTACCTTTTGGGGATATTTCACTGCAAGGACATGCTCAACATTAAGTTTTGCATGACCTACTTTCAAATACCATGCACCCCACCTTTGTGGGTAATTAGGCCTATTTTTAAGTGACTTAAAGGAATGCTTAGGTCTGTCAAAAGGGGTTATATATGCAGATCGAATTTGAATTTTAAAATTATCCAAAGCATGTTACCTGTGTGCAGCTAGTAGGCTGCACACAACAGTAGACGCTCACACGCAGCCCACGCACATACGGACAGGCAAGTGCACACAGATTCACATGTAACCAGCTCAGTGCCCCGTATCTAGCTGTACTGCAGCAACCTTTTCTCAAAAGGTGGACACTGGCTGTAAACAATCTCCATCCAATCACCAGGAAATGAATATGAGTGAGACTCAGGAAGTGAGACTCATGTAAGTATAAGTACAAAAAATTGGGTGATCAAAAGTAAAAAACAAATCCTGGCAGAATAAAACTGGAAAACCTATTTGCAACAGGAGGCATTTCATTGTCTGTTCCTATTTGTGGTTTACCTAATTATAATGTGTTTATCGTTATTGTTGTGATGAAGGCACATATTTGAAGAAGAATGGACACTTTCTATCATTGTCAGAGTGTGAGATTATTGTGTTTCAACTGCACAGAAATTGAAAACTTGTTGGTGACCACCATAAAAGATGCTTGATGGACATGTGGCACCAGGCCATGTGTGACACCTTCAGCTGGTCCTGGCTTTGATTATTTTGAAGACTTGCTTGAAAAGATCACACTGAAGCTATCGTTCTTAAAATGCAACATTCTGTGGCTGAAAAGATACTGTCATCCGAACGTAAGACACATGACATGGGAACACTTGGGAGTTATGGAAAAATCCTTTTCACATTAATAGGAAAAATCCTATTCACATGACAATAACTTCTCCGAGCATGTCCCCTTGATACCAACAACATAAAATAAGGTGGATGACAATTTTAACACAGACAGCTAAACGTTTCCTCTGATCCCCTTAAATAAAAGTGGTGATCTTAGACATCAATGTTCAACTATTCTAGTGCCTCAAATTCCTCTTACTACATCAAACGTAAAAAGACCGTTAGGAGAAACTGGCTACGATCTGTCTGGCTTACTTCAATGTGAAGTAAAAAGGCCTACTCAAGAGGATAGTCAAGAGGATAGTCTGCAGACTAGAAGCAGTGGGAAATCAGGCAAATCAGGCAACAGATAAAACCATAATCTGCATTACACATAGACAGTATTGACTCCTGCAATTCTTTGCAATTTCAAGTTTGATGCACCATGTTTATGGCGTACTGAAATACCAACATAGTTTACGTACAGAAAATAGCCACCCTTCCACATTATATTACAAAGAGGAACGTCCAGTGCTTAATTTGAATCAGCTATCAAAAGCACAACAGTGGAATTTAGCCCATGCACTTTATTCTCTTCATTGAGGGGAGTTAAAAAAAAAAACATACACTTATCTTTAATTGGCAAGATTGCCGTAGGTATGCATGATGGAGTAGCTGCTGCGAGCTGTGCGAGACATACATCTCTATTTATTACAGGAATGGTATACATCTAGAACTAAATAAACCAGGATTAAAGAGAAACGAGCAGAAGCTTAGATGATTTAAATTGCAGGTATAATGGCTTTGACAAAACTTGTTATTTTTCTAGTTTTCTAAGAAGTAGGTCTTTCTTAGGCACTGTTTGCAAGCATTTGTTTAACGTATTGTGAATATTCCAGACAATTCATAATCATTATATCCGCTGTGTCTCCTTTTTAAATGGGTTCAGAGAAACTGAATGAGAATGAGGGACGTTATATTTGTTATAGCTCCGAAAGATTTTCAAGTCTATAGGTGTAACAATTAAAACAGTCACATGTTTATTGAACACTTAGTACATGAGGAATTGAGAGTCTAATGAGCCAAAGGCAAATAACATTGTTTTCCAGGCATATATTTTTTAATGAAGGACGAATACTATTGATTGGATGGAAGCTGGAGTCAATCCGACGCGCATCAAAAAAATGCGAAACTAATAATAACATTTACAATCCAATACTCAATTATGTTCTAAATGTAAATTACAACCTAAATGCTGTTTGTGAACTAGAAATCGGAGATTGTACCGACTGAGGACTCATTTGACATAACCAAGGTCACTTAAAATATGTCTTAGTATGTTTTAGTAATCAAAATCTGTATATTAATTGTAAGAATCAGTCGTCCTGCCTTTACTTTGTCAACCTTCAGACTGTAACCTACACGAAATCTGATTTGTCATATCAAGGACTACTTGTAAAGGCCATTGATCGGGGCTGCCTGGTGTTCTGCGGGAGAATATTGTCTAAAAAGGACAATCCAAGTGTTTGATGTTTGAAGATTGTTTGATAAAGAGCAAGTTGCAAATTGCAAGTGTAATTGGAAATCCATATGAATGTGAGACCTTGTTAGAGGATGATCAAGGGGAAATAACTCTAGGGAATGAAAGTGTGATGAAAAAAGTGAGATATTCGCCAAAGTGGCATTAAAGGAGCAGATATAATAGATATCAAAGTCAAATAAAAGGAGCAGGTTGGGATCTCATTTAAACATGCAAAACAAGATGAAATTTAAGTATGCACGGTTCTGCAGATGAAACACTGTGCTTAGCGATACATGGCACGTCATAATGGAGTTTATTTTATACACCCTTGAACCAGACAGCCGGAGCTGCAGGAATTAAAGAAAAGTATGTGAGGGTAAATAGGCTAGATTCCGGGATAAAAAACTAAATACGTTTTAGGCAGGCTGTGCAAAGTATATCTCTTTTCAGGCTGCAATCATTGTGCCATGTTTATGAGTGTTATCTAGATATCCGAAAGAAGGACTACTCGTTATGTGTCAGGAATCTGGGTAAGTCCTATGTCTAGGCCTATTAAGTGGCCGAATATGAATGAGTTTGAGTATTATACTATGGGAATGTATATGAGAAGTAGATATGATATTGGGGGTCATTACAACATTGGCGGTAAAAGCCGCTTACCGCCGTGCAGAAGACCGCCAACACACCGCCGCAGCTGCGGAATTCCGCCACAGCTATTATGACCCACATCTCGGAACCCGCCAAAATTCAGACACCCACACAAGTCCGCCACACCAAAGGTCAGTGATTAACTGGCGAAAACAAAACCGACACCGTCACGCCAACAGAAATACGCCCACACTATCTCGACACACGAATCCACGCAGCGGTCTTTCAACCGCGGTATTCCATTGGCGGTACACACAGCCGCGCTCAAAATACACACACTCTTACAAAACACAGCCACATTGGACAATTCAAAATACACAAACCTGATACACATACACACACCACTTCCACACACCCAATACATTATAAGACACACACCCACATCACCCACAAACCCCTACGACGGTGTCGGTTTTGTTTTCACCCACAAACCCCTACGACCAAAAATCGAGAACAAAGCACAGAGAGAGACACCACCAGCAAGTACAACAGCATCCACAGGCACATAACACCATCACCCACACAACTTCCACGCACCTCACACAACACACCACTAAATATCACCACACTTATCACTACAAACACCACCCCACACATCACCTACACCACCCCATGGCATGGCAAAGACAGCCCAGGTTCTCGGAGGAGGAGCTCCGGGTCATGGTGGAGGAAATCGTCCGGGTAGAGCCACAGCTATTTGGATCACAGGTGCAGCACACCTCAATTGCAAGGAAGATGGAGCTATGGCGAAGAATAGTCGACAGGGTCAACGCAGTGGGACAACACCCAAGAAATCGTGAGGACATCAGGAAAAGGTGGAACGACCTACGGGGGAAGGTGCGTTCCGTGGTCTCAAGACACCACCAGGCGGTTCAGCGGACTGGCGGCGGACCCCCACATCCTCACCCACAACTTACAACATGGGAGGAGCAGGTCTTGGCGATTCTGCATCCTGGGGGCCTCACAGGAGTTGGTGGAGGAATGGACTCTGGTAAGTCAAATCTTAACTATTACATCCCCCACCCTACCTGCATGCTAACACATACCCCCACCCTCGCCCTCACCCCTATCACTCCAACTCCTCACAAATGTCCCAATATCACAAACCACACATCCCAACACCAAGTCCTGCATGCAACAACAAAGCATGGACACCCATCACTAAAGCATACCCACTGCACATACCCATACACCCCCCTAAACCATCATCACCAAGCTCCCACACAGGAATGCCAGCACTGGGGTACACGGTCACCCACCCATTGCACACCATGACACACATAGATGCAATAATCATGCCTTTCCACCCCTGCAGGACCACTACCCAACATCACCAGAGAGGAGGGTCCACACATGTCCACTCCACCCACAGAAGAGGCCCACAGCGATGACAGCACCTCTGTCCAACTGGATCGAGATGACCAGCCCGGACCCTCGGGGGCCTTGGGACAGTCGGTTCCCCTCACACAGGCACAGGCCACCACAGACCTTCCCCCCTCTGGAAACATCAGCACAGCATCCACCCAGTGGGCCCACCACTACAGGGAACCCAGGATAATCCACCACCCCAACAACAACAGGGACCTGGGGGCAGTGGCAGTGGGCACACAGTCCAGGGGATGGAGGCCCAGGAACACAGGGGAACTGGGAGGGCTGGTGTGCGACAGGGGGCGGACAGGCCAAGGGAACCCACTCTCCACGAGGCCCTCTCCTCCATCATGGGAGCATACCACCACTCCCAGGAGACGATGGCAACAGTACTGGCCAAGTTTCAGAAGACCCAGCGCCTGCAGGAGGAACAGTATATGGGCTTCAGGGAGGAACTCAGAACCATCAGCTCCACCCTGGGCACCATCGTAGGGGTGCTGAAGGAACTACTTAACACCAGGAGGGACACTGTGGCACTCCAAGGATCCCCTGACACTAGCATGGACGATGAACTGCCCGCCACCTCCGCCGGCGCTAGTGGACAGGACGCCCCGCCACAGGATCACCACACCAGCACCCCACCCCCTGCAGAGGGAGAACCACCCCGCAAACGGTCCCTGAGATTCAGGAAAAAGACAGAGCACAATGCCAAGACCCCCGCCAAGAAATGAGACCACCCTGATTGTCATCCCACTGTCCCTCTTTGTCACCCTGTCCAAAATTAAACTGCCCCAGCTCCACTTCCAATGCCCATATGGGCAATGCACCTGTGAGACTAATAGACTGGACTCTGCCATGGACACTCCTCCACCATCACCCCTAACCATTTAACTTCCCCCTCCAATATTGAGCACTTAATATAAACACACTTAAAGCACAAAACAATCTGGAGTCTGTCTGTGATTTTGAAATAGTGTATTTGCAATTACAGTGACAAAATGTTCTTGAAATAGTAATGTCAACATACCTATGTCACACAGCTCTAGTCCATGAGGAATCTAAGCAGATGACACACGTTGGGACCCACATCTGTGAAACGTAAGGGAAAGTGACAACTCAGTGACCATACACTGGGTGAAAACGACAGACAGTAGAGAGATAGCAGTGTAAAAGTCCATGTAGTAGGCAGGAATGTATTCTCACCTGTGTTTCACTGGAAATATTGCTGGATCACTGAGTCCCTGGTCTGCATGTCTTCTTCCTCTGCTTCATCCTCATCACTGTCCACAGGCTCCACAGCTGCCACAACACCGCCATCTGGACCATCCTCCTGCAGAAAAGGCATCTGTCGTCGCAAAGCCAAGTTGTGAAGCATACAGCAGGCCACGATGATCTGGCACACCTTCTTTGGTGAGTAGAATGGGGATCCACCTGTCATATGCAGGCACCTGAACCTGGCCTTCAGGAGGCCGAAGGTCCGCTCGATCACCCTCCTAGTTCGCCCATGGGCCTCATTGTAGCGTTCCTCTGCCCTGGGATTCCTTACTGGGGTCAGAAGCCATGACAGGTTGGGGTACCCAGAGTCACCTGCAAATGGCGAGGGACAACTGTTAGACACATACTAACCTGTAGGGATAACCCCAGACAACAATTCCCACTGTCTTGCTTCCAGGTGCTCACCTAATAGCCACACACGGTGCCTCTGGAGTTGACCCATCACATAAGGGATGCTGCTATTCCGCAGGATGTAGGCGTCATGCACTGCGCCAGGGAACATGGCATTCACATGAGAGATGTACTGGTCTGCCAAACATACCATCTGCACATTCATGGAATGATAACTCTTCCGGTTTCTGTACACCTGTTCACTCCTGTGGGGGGGGGAACCAAAGCCACATGTGTCCCATCAATGGCACCTATGTTGTTGGGGATAGGTCCAAGGGCATAGAAGTCACCTTTCACTGTAGGCAAATCCTCCACCTGAGGGAAAACGATGTAGCTCCGCATGTGTTTCAGCAGGGCAGACAACACTCTGGACAATGCGTTGGAAAACATAGGCTGGGACATCCCTGATGCCATGGCCACAGTTGTTTGAAAGACCCACTTGCAAGGAAATGGAGCACTGATAGCACCTGCACTTGAGGGGGGATTCCTGTGGGATTGCGGATTGCTGACATCAGGTCTGGCTCCAACTGGGTACACAGTTCCTGGATTGTGGCACGGTCAAACCTGTAGGTGATGATCAAACTTCTTATCTCCATTGTCGACAGGTCCACCAGCGGTCGGTACACTGGAGAATTCGGCCATCTCCTCACATGTCCCAGCGGAGGGTGCCTATGAAGGACAACAGCAAGCACAGAGTCAAACAACTCAGAGGTACGTACCCACAGCTTACACAGAACACGAATCATAATCTGAAAAGTGGCCTGTATGTGTTTTGAGACTAGGCCTAGGTATGTGTGACGCAGTTGAAAATGAGGCCATATGGCCCCTGAAATGGCGGCTGCCTGACCTCTAAAGTAGGACAATGGGATGTGAGGTAACTGCACTGGCGTTGTACACCGTCGCGGTAGGCGGTCGGAGACCGCGGCGCAATGCTGCATTGGTTAACAGTGGACCATATGGGTCCCAGGAGCCAAAGACGATGTAGGCCGGCGGTGATGGTACGCACCGCCGTGGACGTGACCGCTGCAGACGTGACCGCCATTTTCTATCACTTCAATCACTCGATACCTGATCTTCGACAGGAGAGGACCTACACTGCAAGTGCTGCTGTGAATTTGGCCTGGAAGAGACAATGGCTTGTGCGTCTGGGGAAAGGGCCCCTGCCTTCACATCGGAGGAGTTGGAGAAGCTCGTTGATGGGGTCCTCCCCCAGTACACGCTACTCTACGGTCCTCCAGACAAACAGGTAAGTACACAGGGAGCATGTTGTATGGGCTATGCCTGTGTGGAGAGGGCTGGATGTAAGAAGGAAGGGGGCAGAGTTCTGCGTGCATGAAAGACGGTGGGTGCATGTTCCACATGGCAAGGGTAGGGATGGGGGCCACTCACTTTGACAGTGCAGTTGGTAATGACTTCTCTTCTTCACCTGTACATTTCATGTAGGTCAGCGCCCACCAGAAGAAAGATATTTGGCTTGCCATTGCCAAGGACGTCCGGACCCTGGGGGTCACCCACAGATGGAGCACCCACTGCCGGAACAGCTGGGGATGGCCTCCCAACGTGGGAGGGGTGCCCTTCGAACCATGACCCCCCTGATGTTCAGGATCCTGGCGGTGGCCTACCCGGAGTTGGATGGGCGCTTGAGGGCATCACAGCAGACACAAGGGGGTGATTACACTCTCATTCAGCTGACTTTGCGCGCAGTGGAGTTGTCTGGGTGGGGGAGGAGGGCTGTGGGTTTCCCTAGGCCAGGGCAAGGTCCATAGGCAAGGCCCCTCTGTAAGGCATGGCCCTGTGGCCCCCCACCCCACCTCTGTAGAGTGCCAAGTACAGCTATGCATGCCCCTGTGTCATTTATATGTGCAGATGTCGTCCATAGCCTTGTAGGCCATTTCCCAGGAATTGCACTGTAGAGCCCAAGAGCGCAGCATAGTGCAGGGGGCTTCTGTGTCTGTCTTATCCGCCAACGGTAGCAGTAATCCATGCACTCAACATGTCTTTATTCTGTTCCCCCCCTTTTTGTGGTTTCCCTGTTCTTGTGTGCATTAGCATCATCAGGCGGAGGAGCAGTGACACCGGAGCACAAGGGAGCTGCATCCCACATGGCCATGGAGGACCACACTACGGACACAGAATTCACCAGTGGGACGGAGGGCGAGGGGGGCTCCACAGCGGGGACAGGAGCAGACACCAGCGACACGGACACGTCCTCTGATGGGAGCTCCCTTGTGGTGGTGGCAACATCTGTTCCCCCTGCATCTACAGGTACAGCCGCCACCCCCCTACCAGCACCGCCCTCCCAGCATCCCCTCAGCCTTCGCCCTGTGCCCGCTCACCCAGCAGGGTGGGCATCACCTTCGCCCCAGTCACCCCTGCTGCCCTCAGTGAGGAGGCCATTGACCTCCTCAGGTCCCTCACTGTTGGGCAGTCTACCATTTTGAATGACATCCAGGGTGTAGAAAGGCAGTTGCAACAAACTAATGCATTCCTGGAGGGCATTCATTCTGGTCAGGCTGCCCTTCACCAAGCCTTTCAAACTTTGGCCTCAGCACTGATGGCAGCCATTGTCCCTGTCTCTAGCCTCCCCCCTCCAACTTCCTCCACCCAGACCCAATCCCCTGTACCTCTGCCTATCTCAAGCACACCATGAGACAAGCCTGCACACACCTCACCACACAAGGGAAGCTCAGGCAAACATAAGCACCACACATCCCACAGGCACTCACGCAAGCATCACACACATGCAGACACACCAACATCCACTGCCTCTACTGTGTCCCCCTCCTCCTCATCTCCCCCCTCCATCCCAGTCTCGTCTACACACACACACCTGCATGCACTACCTCTACAGCCACTACATCCCTCACCAGCACACCCAGCAGCACACCCCGCTCACGTGCAGTTACCCCCCCACTTCCATTCACACGTCCCCTGGGTCCTCTCCCAGTGTGTCTGTGACACCCCCTCCGAAGATACACAAACGCAGGCACATACCCACCCAACAGCCATCCACCTCACAACAGCCTCCAGCGCATGCACCTGCACCCAAAGTCACCTCCTACAACCACAGCCTTTTCCTCCACTCTCAAACCCCCTCCAGCTACCCATCCCAATGTGTCCCTAAAACTTTTCCTGTCCAGTCTTGACCTTTTTCCCATCCCTCCCCCACCCCGTCCGTCTCATAGGTACCGAACTAGCACCTCAGCCACAACATCTCCGGGACCAGTGGTGGGCACCGGCCACCAGGACAGCCAGTGTGGCACGGAGCCACAGCACAGCCAGTCCCCCCCCCCCTGTGAAGCATCAGAAGTTTGCCAGTGCCCGGCGGGAGAGGGGGAAGACTCCAGCCACCCAAGCCGCTCCCAGGGGTCCCGGTGGGGGTGTGGACTCAGCTGTGACACCTCCCAAGGTGGGGAAGGGCCACAAGAAACCCGGCAAGTCTGGGAAGAGCAGCACGGCGGAGAAGACCGCCATCATCCCTGCTGCCCAGGAGGCCACCGCCAGCCCCAGCTGCCCAGGAGGCCACCGCCAGCCCATAGACGCGCTCTTGACTGACTGCTCCAGTGCTCTGCGACGCACGCAAGGTTTTGACCCAAGGCTTCTCAGGGCCTCGCAACTGTACCTCGTCTCCACTGGAATCCTCCATACCCATTGCCGTGAGGTTATTACCTCCTACACACATTTTATACCACAAGATTTTTACCTACTACATAAGGCCCTCTTAACTTACCATTGGTTTTCTTCAAGTCCCATTCCCTTGGCGGACGGCCCAGCCTTGATGAAGTCACCTGAGTGACGAAACACATGTTGGCTGTATCTCGAAGACTGCATAATCCTGTGGCAAACTGTGCCTACGATTAAAGACACTGTGCATTACCAACTTGGGACCTTCACGCTTTGTTCTCTACATCCTGAATTATACTACCGGGGATACTTATCCACAATACGTGATTGGATTGTACATTCCTGTGTGCTGTGGTCATATTGCCCAGGAGGCCACGGCCAGCCCCAGCCCCAGCCCAGCTGCCCGTGGGGCCACCGCCAGCCCCAGCCCAGATGCCCAGGAGGCCACGGCCAGCCCCAGCCCAGCTGCCCAGGAGGCCACCGCCAGCCCAGCTGCCCAGGAGGCCACTGCCAGCCCAGCTGCCCAGGAGGCCACCGCCAGCCCCAGCCCAGCTGCCCAAGAGGCCACCGCCAGCCCCAGCCCAGTTGCCCAGGAGGCCACCACCAGCCCCAGCCCAGCTGCCCAAGAGGCCACCGCCAGCCTCAGATCAGCTGCCCAGGAGGCCACCGCCAGCCCCAGCCCAGATGGGCCATGAAGGACCGCCAACTCAAGACCCGCTGGGCCATGAAGGACCGACAACTCAAGCAAAACTGAACAGGGCACCGCCAAATCAAGCACCGCTGAACAGGGCACCGCCAACTCAAGCACCGCTGAACAGGGCACCGCCAAATCAATCACCGCTGAACAGGGCACCGCCGCTACAAGCACCGCTGAACAGGGCACCGCCAAATCAAGCACCGCTGAACAAGGCACCGCTGAACAGGGCACCGCCAACTTAAGCACCGCTGAATAGGGCACTGCCAAATCAAGCACCGCTGAACAGGACACTGCCAACTCAAGCACCGCTGAACAGGGAACCACCGCTACAAGCACCGCTGAACAGGGCACCGCCGCTACAAGCACCGCTGAACAGGGCACCGCCAACTCAAGCACCGCTGAACAGGGCACCGCCAAATCAAGCACCGCTGAACAAGGCACCGCCAAATCAAGCACCGTTAGCCCATGAGCCGCAGGGGCACTGACGCAACTGGGTCTGTCACGGGGTGAGTGATGCATTCTGGGCACCAGTCCCCCTCCAGAACCAGTGGAGACATGCATCCACTACCTCTGTCCTTCACAGGATGACGCACTCTGGGCACCAGTCCCCGTCCAGAACCAGTGGAGACATGCATCCACTACCTCTTTCCTTCACAGGATGAAGCACTCTGTGCACCAGTTCCCCTCCAGAACCAGTGGAGACTGTTATCCACTTGAGAGACTGTGGCTTTGCACTCCCCAGGATAAACCAGTGGGCAAACCACCCACTGGAGAGACTTGAAAGACTGTGGCTTTGCACTCCCCAGGATGCAGCAGTGGGCAAACCACCCACTGGAGAGACTTGAGAGACTGTGGCTTTGCACTCCCCAGGATAAAGCAGTGGGCAGACCACCCCCGGTAGAGACCTGAGAGACTGTGGCTTTCCACTCCCCAGGATAAAGCAGTGGGCAAACCACCCACTGGAGAGACTTGAGAGACTGTGGCTTTGCTCTCCCCAGGATAAAGCAGTGGGCAAACCACCCACTGTAGAGAGTTGAGAGACTGTGGCCTTGCACTCCCCAGGATAATGCAGTGGGCAAACCACCCACTGTAGAGACTTGAGGGACTGTGGCTTTGCACTCCCCAGGATTGAACAGTGGGCATTGAGCCCCCTCGTGGATCTGGCGTTGTGCACTCATCTGGCTGAGGTGCCCCCCCTTTCCTTCCCCCTGATTTGCCTGTTGTGTTTCTATCTGATGCCCCTGCAGTGTTCTCTCTGTTCTGATCTAGTATCGACTGTGGGCCTCGCCCATGCATTTTGGGCCCAGTGGTCCACAGACTATAAATGGTGCAATACCTGGACTACTATTCTTGGTGTTATTTTGTTAATAGTGTATATATGTATATTTTTGCGTACTGCATTTTAATAGATTACAATGGTTACACTCACTTCCTTTTGTCTTTGCATTCTTCCGGGGATGATGGGGTGTGTAACTATAATGTATAGATATGTATTAGTGTGTGTGTTGTAGCGGGTGAGGGTGGGGGTGGGGGTGTTTTGTGTGTGTGTCCCTGTTTTTTCCCTCCCCCCTTCCCTGTGTCGTAGGTGCAGTACTCACCGTGGTCTTCGCCGCCGGCGTTGGTGATCCTGGTACAGGAGCAGAAAGACTATCGCAGGTAGGATTTGGAGTTCCGGGTCCATGGTGTCCTCGTTCCTCGTGGAGTGTGTAGAGGTGAGCGTTTTCCCTTCGAAATTCCTGTTTCCTCCGTGTTTTTATCCGCGGTGAATCCACACCGGAAAAGGTGGCGGATTCGCCTGTCATAATACTGTGGGCGGTACTTTGTCCTCCGCCTGTCTGTTGCCGGTGACCGCCGCGCTGTTTGTTTGCACCGCCGTGGCGGTCGGAGTGTTATAGTGGCTGTCTTTGTTGGTGGTTTCCGCCACGGTCGTAATTGCAAATTTTTTACCGCCGGCCTGTTGGCGGTCTTACCGCCGCTTTAACACCGTCCGCCAGGGTTGTAATGACCTCCATAGTGTTCATATTTTAGTTGTAGACAGAAATTTGGAAAAATCCTTAATGTGTATTTCATGGCAAGAACGGAGGCTCATATTATGCCTTCTCTTTTCTTGTTTATTAAATAGTAGCTCAGTCAAAACTACAAATCCCAAAAGGCAAACAACGGTTAGACAATGAGAAACAAAACGTAGTCCCAAGTAGTCCACCAATTATCAACCAATCCACCCCCGGTAGTTATCTTGTCTGCGAACAGCCCTCTTTTCTTGCTGCTCGCGATCAATATAAGTACTTTTTGTAACGTTTCACAATATTTCAGTCACATTGTATGAATATTTTTGTTACACGTGTATGTTTATATAAGGCGCTGTTGCTTGACGCGCGCTTTTTTTTTGCCAGCTTGTAGCCGCACGCTTTTCGTGCTCCTAAAAACCTTCCCGCAACGTTCTCAACTCGCGTCGCCATTTTAGGATGAGAGTTGAGGCGAACATTGCACATTCTCTCACCTGCCTCCTTTTATTCATATTAACGGAGCGTTTCTGCATTTCTGCTCCGGTTTTTCTTCCCTCAAAAGCACTCGACTCTGCTTCTTCGTCCCTGAGGAGTTTCCTGGCTCCGGCTTCAGGTCACTCCCTTTTTTCCTTCCCATAGGCGGAGTTTGTTCCCTCTGTGCCTGCAAGTTACCGAAGTTAACCCTTCCTGTGCTGTTTCTTTTAGTCAGTGTTTTCTATAACATATTTTCACAATGGAGATTGATAGTTCTCCTATGGCTGACAATGCAAATGAGGAGGAGGAGTTTGTCAAAGTCAATTTGAGTGACTTTATTCAAGTCTCCATTGAACAGGCAGCCTCTGCCTCTATGAATAAATTATATAAAAAATTTGAAAAATCAGTGTTTAACCTAGTATCCAAGACGATTTTGGCCCAGTCTGTGGGGAATAGCAGAAATCGCCCTCTTCCCAAAAATATCTCAAAAGTGGTGCTGTTGATTGGTGAGAATCCCTCACAACAGACGCAGGACGTGGCTCCTCACAGGCCTCCCTTTAGGGCGGGGATTACTAATCTCAAATCATCTCTCAAATGTTTTAAGAAGTCCAAAAATATTTCATCCCCTATAATAATTCCAAAGGTACTGGACACTGATGACGAGTTGGGTGATGCAGCCTCAGACACTGATAAGTCAAATGAGGACAATGACGATCCTTTTACCACCCCTCCTCAGAAAAAATCCAAACCCTCAACTTCAGATTCTTCTAAATCAGTCACAATTTCTGATTCTCAGGGAGTTCCTATGTTTGACCCAAATGAAATACATCACCCTCACTCAACTGAATGGTTTCCAGCAAACATGTAGGAGAGCATGTTGCCTCACGTCTGCGCACTCCTCTGGATAAACAGACTAGAGCAAAATTATGTTCAGAATGTCACGCCCATCTCTCCATTCCAAAATCTCCTCAACTCATACAATTGACCCTTCAATTTTACTTTTTTCACCAAATTTGGCAAGGATCCATGCAAAAGAGTGGATAAAGCATGGTCCACTTGCCAAGATAAACGTTTAGATGTGGTGGCCCTGTTAACACACATTTTTGTCTTAGCAGAATCGTCTCGGTTAGAACATGCCTCGGTTAACTCAAATGAATTATCCTTATGGGTCTAACGTGCTGACTGTCTGTTAGGCAATGCTAATGCCGCTATAACGCACAAGCTCAGGAAGGGGCTTCTTCTCAAACTTGATCCCAAGCTGGTGAACCTGGCAGTCTCAGATCCGGGTATCAAAGCAGAAGGTCTACTATTTGGAGACTCCTTTATTAAGGAACTTAGCAAGTACGTAGCAACTTTTGCATCTCGGGATAAAGCACAGCAGTCTTTGAGAAAGATGTTTTCTGGTCGGGTTTTGCCAGAGCCGGCAGAGGTAGGAACCGCTTTGCCAGCCGCTCATACAACACCCAAGGTTCCCATGCTGCCTTCCAGTCCTCGTACCAGGAATATAGACCCCAATTCTACCCACAGAGAAGAAATGGATTTTGTGGCAGAGGCAACCGAGGTTCCAAATATAGGTGAGTCACCCTTCTGGCCTTCCTATTGTAGGAGGTTGTCTAAAACTCTTTCTTTCAAAATGGAAGATCATAACTGCGGATCCATGGGTTTTGAACACAGTTCGGGGTTACATTATTATAGAGCTCTATTCAGAACCTTTTCAGGCGACGCTCCCTCACCCTCCACAGTTTTCTGCAGAAATGACAAACCTAATTTCGTTGGAGGTCCAAGCTCTACTTAAAAAACAAGCTATCGCCCCTTGTTGTCTAGACCCTTCAGGTTTTCTCAGTTCCGTGTTCCTGGTTCAGAAGAAAAACAAGAAGATGCATCTAGTGATCAACTTAAAACAATTCAATCATTTTGTTGTTTATCGGCATTTCAAAATGGAGACTATTTTACACCTCAGAAATTCTCTCTTACAGGGAGACTGGATGGTTCGTTTGGATCTTTAGGATGCATATCTCACCATATCCATTCATCCTCAATCCAGAAAGTTCTTACAATTCCAGTGGTTAAATCAGATCTTTCATTTTTCCTCTCTCCCTTTCGGCCTATCTTCCATTTCATGGTGTTTTATGAAACTCATGAAGCCGGTTGTAGCTTATCTCAGAACTCAGGGAGTCAGACTGATCATTTTTTTAGACAACATTCTGATTATGAATCAGAACCTTTCCTCCCTCCAATCTCAGATCTAATTAATTTGTTCTCTCCTCTCAGACCTTGGGTTCATCATCTACCTCGAAAAGTCTGCATTAATTCCAGTTCTGCAAATACAATTTCTAGGCTTCCTCGTAGACTCCGTCTCCACTACTCTTCATTTGCCCTCTGCAAAAGTAAAGTCTATCAAATCAGATATCCTTCAAATATTGCGTACAGCTCGGTTTTCTCTCAGAACTTTAGCAAGAATAGTCAGTCTTCTCTCTTCTTCCATTCAAGCTATCTTCTGTGCTCCCTTCATTATCGAGCTCTTCAAAGACTCAAGATTCGTCATCTTCGTTAAGGTCTCGCCTATTCAGACATCACTTCCCTGGATCAAGAATCTCAAGTAGAGTTACAATGGTGGCTAGACCATTTGGACGCCTGGAACGGCAGAACCATTTTTGCATCAGCCCCAGATCTTGTATTGGAATCGGACGCAAGTTGTTCGGGGTGGGGTGCCCGGTGTGGCCCGATTTCGACTGGAAGTACATGGTCACTAGAGGAGTCCAGGTTGCATATCAATTGTTTAGAGATGCTTGCCGGCCCCTTTGCCTTGCAAAAGACAGAGGCCCTCCTTACAAATTTGGCGGTAACTGCCGCCTACTGCCACGGCGACGGTCTCCAACATACCGCCGCTGTGGCTACCAGCTACCCACCCACATTATGACCGTCAACAGAATTCCACCAGAAGGCTGGCAGAATACCGTTGATGGCTATGGTGGCGGACGGCGGTAAGGTGGCGCTGCTGTCATCAGCAGCACCATGCCAGCAAAACACCGCCTACTGTATCATGAGCCATGATACGGCCTGGCGTTGTTTTGCTGACGGATGCTGCTGCTGACAGCAGCGCTGCGTCCCGTGTCCTGCCGGAGGACCCCCTGTTAGCAGGTAAGTCGGGGTCTCTGAAAGGAGAGGAGGGAGTTGGTGTGTGCGTGTGTGGGGGCGTTGTGTGTATTTTGGGGGGTTTGTGTCTGTTTTTGTATGCGTGCAGGCGGGTGTGAATCACATTGAATGTGTGCATGAATGACTGAATGTGAGTGTACGTGTATGTTGTGTGTTTTGAATGCGTGTGTGACAATGTATGTTGGTGTGTGTTGCGGTGGGTGTGTATGTATGTGTGCATGCGTGGGTGGATGTGGGTATGCGTGTGTATATGATTATGTATGTGTGTGCATGTGGGTGTGTAAACGTGCCGGGGCAGGAGGGGGAGGTGGAGGATCAGGGAGGGCCCTAGGAAGGGTGAGGGGGTGGTTGGAGACCCCTATCAGTGTCTGGGAAGGAATTCCCTGGCACTGATAGTGCCTACCACGATGGTTTTCGTGGCAGTACGATTGCCACAAAAACCATGGTGGTAGGCGGGGTCATAATCCAGTGTGTGGGATTGTGACCGCCGCCTGGCTAGAGACCACAGTCTCCAGCCCAGCAGCCGTTACCACCCTGGCGGACAGAGTGGTACGTTGGGAGTTTGGCTTAAACCAAACTGCTAATGTCATAATTTGGGAAAATGTACCGCCAGCCTGTTGGCAGAACCTTTCCCCAAATTACCGCCTACCGCCAGGGTTGTAATGAGGGCCATAGTCTGTTGTTCTGTTCTCCTCAGGATGGGCAACATTTCTGCAGTCCACTACATCAACCATTCGGGGGGCACGAAATCCAAACACTTTGCAGATCTGGCGAGGAGTTTGGGGGATTTTTGCCTCCAAAACAGAATCTCAGTACATGCAGAGTATTTACCGAGAGACCTAAATGCAGTTTAGGATTGGCACTCACGTCATTTCCAAGACTCAAGCGACTGGAAACTCCATCCTGACATTTTCAACTCTATTCATCACAAGTGGGGTCCTTTCAAAATAGATCTCTTTGCTTACCTTCTCAATGCCCAACTTCCTCAATTCTTCATTTGGCGCCCAGATCCATTAGCCTTGGCATCCAATGCTTTTTCTCAAGACTGGTCAACCTCTCTCAATTACGCTTTCCCTCCTTTTATTATGATCAGCAGACTATTGGCCCAAGTCAGATGCCAAGGAGCAGTTCTGGTTCTCATAGCCCCTTTCTGGCAATCTCAGGTGTGGTTCTCCACTCTTCTAGCACACTCAATAGAATCCCTGTTTCTTCTTCTCTCTTTCCCTCACCTTCTTTCGAATCCTCAAGGCCTTCTACACAACTTGCTTACAGACAATCCTCTTACCCTCAAAGCCTGAAAAATCTCAGGGATTCCCATTCAGTCCCGCTTATTACGGAAGAAGCTTCAAACTTCATTAACCAGTCGTGGGCTCCAGGAACTAAAAAAGCATATTGATCCGCATGGTCCTTATGGGATAGCTGGTGCATGGGAAAACATATTGATTCCCTTTCAGCGCATGTATCCTCAATAATCAACTTTTTGGCTGGAGAAGCTAGCAAAGGTAAATCTTATTGAACCATTCACCTATATAGATCTGCTATTTCCTCTTCACATCCTTACATCAACAGAAAACCAGTGGGAGAACACCCTTTAATCTGCCGACTTTTAAACGGAGTAACATTTTGTAATCCTCCTTTAATGAAGTATAGTTCTGTGTGGGATGTCAATCTAGTATTAAACCTCTTTTTGTCATGGCCTGATAATACAGTTCTTTCATTGAAAATGTTGTCTGCAGAATTTGCTATGTTGTTATGCCTGGTTTCTATCAAACATCTTTCAGATGTCAAAGCCCTAGATGTTACTGCTCGTCAATTTACTACTTCAGGTGGTTTATTTTCAGTCCATAGACGTACCAAAACAAATTTGTCTACAGTGTTTTACCCATATTTCCCTGACCATTCTAAATTATGTGTAGGACAGTGTTTAAAGGTTTATGAACAAAAGACAGTCGATTTGAGATCATCCTCTGCATCCCAACTCTTCATTTCCTTTAAGAAACTTTTCAAGCCTGTTTCATCCCCTACCCTAGCTCTTTGGGTTAAATGGGTTATGTCCTTACCTGGCATTGATACCTCCTCTTTTGGAGCTCACTTGTCCTTCTAAGGCATTTTCAACTGATTCCCGTCCTGAGGACATTCTCAAATCTGCTGACTGGTCTAATGATAATGTTTTCAAGGAATTTTATTGCAAACCTGTTCAACATGCTTCTTTAACTGTGATTAATTCACTTTAAACAAGCATAATATGAGCCTCCGTTCTTGCCATAGATTTTCCTGGTAAGTTATGAAGATATGGAGGCGAGTATTATCCCACCTCATTGTACTTATTTCTGTTTTTCTCCCGCCCTAACAGCATCTTCCACCACAACACAACCTTCATCTCAAGGATACTTTTCCTCTTCATTTCTAGAGTCGGAGCGGTACGTCTACTTCAGACTGCCTCCTCAAACCTCTTCCGTAGTCGGTTGATGTCTTTCAAAGTCTTCATCAAGTTGTGAACTTTCTTCATGGAATTTTTACAGTTTTAATGGATTGTTGTATCATTGTATCTATTGTTCCTACGTTTTTTACATTTTGATCCCACACAAGAAAAGAGGGCTGTTCGCGGATAAGATAACTAGTGAGGGGTGGATTGGTTGCTGATTGGTGGACTACTTGGGACTACGTTTTGTTTCCCATTGGCTAACCGTTGTTTGCCTTTTGAGATTTGTAGGTTTGACTGCGCTGCTATTTAATAAACAAGAAAAGAGAAGGCATTATACTCACCTCCATATCTTCAATAAAATAAAGAATTTCCTTCATAACTTACTAGGAAAATCTACATTTTCTGAGGTTGAATAGAAGTGATTGGTATAGGTTCAGTGCTATGGCCATCTTAATTATCAAGAGTTTAAGATGGTGGTTACTCTGATGATATATGGATAGTTCTTTGTCCATGTTTATTAGTTTTACTTAGAGATACAAAAGAGGGACTATTCATGATGGGAAAACAGCAGCGTACTCGCGCCGTGTTTCTTTGCCACACAGAACTTAATTTTCACTGCTGATTGAGATTTCTCAGGTAAGCTTTTGATTGTGCAGTATTAAGGTGCGGGAAAGTATTTGTGTTTACTTTAGATGGATTGTGTATCCCCAGACGGGCACTTTTTTTCATGTTACTTGATATATTAGGAGGTAGAATATTTAATTTTTGATTATTGCGGACAGTTAATATTACTTGCAGTAGATAAACAGAGGTGGTAAATGCCGTATTATGGGCAGGACTAGAAGGCCTGTTTACAGAGTGTTAATGGGTTTCGGATTTGAATCAAATTGCAATGCAGTATTCAGCACAAAGGGATATGAGCATTATATCTTTTCTTGACAGTTAATTACGATGTATGGAGGAACAAAAGTACTTTTAAACGGAGGAGACCAGACTCAATATTTCTTGTGAGATCCTAATAATTAACAGGTATTGCCCTTGAAATTGATAGATAATATTCGTTTAGAATGTTGTACTCACGTCTTAAGTTTTTTATGTCACCTATGGAGTTCCGTGCATTATTTCACATATTTGTATATGAAGGTGTCATAAAATCACATTGAAGGGGTTGTATCCTAATTAATAATATTGGACATGATATTGGTGGTGGAGATTTAAACAGCTTGTACTGTGGGGGAGCTCATAATGTGGAGTATTGATTATGATGACAGTCACATTGTTGTTTTCATGGATTTATAATTATTGAGTCTTTAATTATGCACATTGATGCATGTCTTCATGTTTGAACCGTGAACATCGGATGAATCCAAATGTGTTTGGTTTTCATATCCACGGTGACTGGTGATGGAACTTATATATTTGTATATGTGTGAACATATTTTTGTAACAGGATTGTTTTAAAGGATGTTCTCAGCCTGACAAAGTCAATGATTTATTTCCCAAGACGAAACATTTGTTGGCTTAATTAAATTGAGAAACTGTCTGAATCACACAGAAAGACTGGAGTTTTGTATTTCGAGATGATGAAGTGATGAACTGAATCAAGATATCTGGAGTCAGATCTGGATATTGATTGTTATCTAATGAAGAATACCTACCTACTTATGGAGGACTTACAATATGAGACAAATTATATTTTACAATTGTTAAATGCGTGTGCCTTAATGTGAATTTTACATCTCTTTTTAGGCTTCAATCATTGTGTTTTATGATGTTATCAGCATACACATCAAATGCATTTTGGCTATATAATAAGGGCTAATTTCACAATACTCAGAGACTTCAATTTATACACCAAAGAATCTAGCAATGTGGCTGTGAACAATCTGCTTCAGGACCTGGGGTCCTTACAATTGAAGTAACTGGTGAACAGGTCCACCCATGAGAAGGGTCAGACCAGTGCTTTAGTGTTTAGAAATTCTAATCATCTCCAAGTTAAGAGCCTTACTCCTTTAACATGGTAAGATCATTTTGTGGTGCCATTTTCCCGATCTGTCCTCCTGTCACCCCTCACTTTGCTGTTATTTTGCTGGTTTAATCCCTGTTGGTCAAAATTAAGTCAGAAGGACTGGTCAGCCGCTCTGCAGTCTAACAGACCTTACCTAACTGTTACTTTTTCCACTTGTTGTTCCAGTGAATTGATTCCAAATACATTGGACACGGTCATACCTGTCAAGAGGCTCAAAACCAACCCACGGGAAATGAAATCTCTACATTGTATGTCAACTTTCTTGCCCTTAATAAGGAATGTAAATGATTGGAGAGATTCTTTAGAAAGTCACACGGTGATGCTTGCAAGTAAATATAGGAGTTTGATAAGGTGCTATCACGCAGCAATAAGAACAGCTCAATCTGCTTATTTTTCCATGAAAATTTAGCTCTCTGCTAACTCCTTTAGAGAGGTTATTCAGATCCTGAAGAACATCACTGAGATTACGTTGGCAGGCTCTGATCCGGAAGCCTCAACTGAACACAGCAATGGACTGGCTTAATTCTTCTATAAAAAATACAGGATAGTTACTCCTCCTTTCCTTACAGGCCAGTTATCAATGAGCCCCCTGGTAATGAGCCCATACGTGCTCCGTCGGCAGGGACTCTTTCAGTCTTTCCTTAATTGTAGGTCAATTATCATACAAATCTTCTATGATCAGTCAAATCTGGTTCTGCCCTTGACCCTGCTCCGCTACACATCCTTCGTCAAGGTGTTGACAACATGTCCCCATTTTAGTGGACCTGCTGAGTCTTTACCTCAGTATAAGGGAAGTGCATCTGCAATGGAAGCATGCTATGGTGAAACCTTTGGTGAAAAAGCTGAATTAGACCCTTGCTGCCTGAGTAACTATAGACCAACTCTCTTGTTCCTAGGTCTATCAAAGCTCCTGGAAAAACATGTTAACAAACATCTTTCTGTGTCCCTCAAGTCTAACTATATTCTCCACCCCACACAAATGGGGTTCAGACCTCAGCACAGTCCTGAAACAACACTACTCCCTTTAATTGAAGCACTTAGATCTCTTTTGGACCGTAGAAGCTTGGCAGCTCTTATTCTATTGGATTTAAGCGTGACCTTCAACATGATAGATCATCTCACATTGATCCACAGAACTTCTTAAATGGGTGTTACTGGTCCCACCTGAAATGGCTCTCCTTTTTTCCTAGAAAGCAGAACCTTCCAGTTCCTAGATCATGACTGGTACTCTATCTTCCTCGAAGCTGCGGGATGCCACACGGTTCCTCCCTCAGGCCCACCCTTTTTAATCTTTATATGCTTCCTCAGGATGACATAGAAGCTCATATGGGTTGTCACTGCTTTCCTCTGATGATGACACAAAACTTGCAATATCCATTTCCCCATATCCCAGGTGTAACCATATCAACTTGGCTCCTTGCCTCCAGGCAGTGTCCACCTCGATAGTCAGCTTTAAGCTCAAGCTGAATTCTGACTAAACTGAGGTTATGATGCTAGGTAATAGAGTACCGGAGTCCCAAATTCACTACCTGCTTGTCTTTAAGGACTCCCTAGTCCCAAAGACATGATAAAAAGCTATGGAATGTTCTAGCCTCTAACCTCACTATGGAGACTAAACAAAAAAACTTGTGGCCAACTGTTTTGCCATTCTCAGACTGTTATGAAAGGTTTTAGACCTTCTCCCCTTCCTAGCAAAAAGGCTAGTTGTCCAGGCCCTTTTAATCTCTCGCCTTGTCTCTGGCAAAGCCCTCTATCTTGGTTCCTCTCAATGTATGATGAAAAGAATACAGATTATACAGAATACCGCCTCCCGGCTACTGATGATCCTTCCTAGGCATCAGTCCACAAGAAAGATGTTGAATTTTATTCCCTGGTTTCCTGTTGAGCAACGCATCCAATTGAGGGCTTTATGCATTCTGCATGAATCACTCCAGAACAGAGACCCTACTTTATTAAGATCAATTGCTACTCCCTACATCCCTAAAAGATCTCTCAGATCTTCCTCTGCCCTTAAGCTTTGAGTTCCTAAAGAGAGGAAATCTCGGGTGGTCACTCTTTCTCCCACCAGGCCCCTAAAATGGGGAACACTCTACCTCTCAAGTTGCGTCTAGCACCCACTGAGCTATCATTCCAAAACGCCTTGAAAACCTGGCTTTATTCTAATCCGGTTAGTTAACACCTTAGAACTGTTCTAGCACTGGGAGGCCTCGGGTAGCTATGGGCTTTGCAAATTTCCAGAACAGAATCAAATATATTTGAGTGAGAAGAAATTGTCACCACTTTATTAATACAAGGCCTCCAAGTGTCCCTCAAAAAACATAAGTGGTTTAGCATAGCAAAAACCCATCTCCAAGTAAGTTGTAGATGAAATATTATTGATAATCCTCATACCTTGGGGGTTTTAATGCACATCAGAGTGCAGTGTCAAAGGGACTGAATAATAATCATCAACATAATTAGCTTAGGACTGTTATCTCATATCCATAAAACAAGTTACCCATTAGACAGTACAAGCAAAAGAGAACGCAATTGCCAACCGAACACAAATAATTAGGATGATGAATATATTGTGTAATCACAAACACCAAAATCTAAAATGTGTTACAATGCCTCTGTAACCTACCTCTCTGCTAGTTTATTTGCAGATTCAGAGTTTGCCACAATGGTGCATCTCCACTAAACATTGAATGCACCCTTTTTCCAAACTTGCAATACTTACAACCCCATTTACAGGAGGGACAATAGGTGGGTTTCTGCTGGCAGGGACGTAGGTAGCTCTGCCGGTGGAAACACTTGATCCAGGGATACATAAATCACAGGACCTCTAAGTCATAGCTCCAGTTCACTCTGCCCTAGTTAGGATGGCTGACCATCACTCATTTTCCTCGACAAGGACTACCATGTGAGATCTGCCTGCCCAAGATACAGTAATTGCATAATGTTCTTCATTTACAAGGACAAATATCCCTGTGAATCATAGTCATTGTAGTGCTGCTCTGGAAGATCTTAGGGTTTGTTTTATCGTACAAAAATACTTTGCCAAGCAGCCTCACATCCATTGCGCCTACTGTCAAAGGATCATTGCCATCTACTGGATTGGCTGCTGGAGTGGCTGCTTCACTGAATTCATAGAGATCCAGACAGACAGGGATCTCTAGAGATGGTTGGTGGTCCTCTTCAAGGGAGTGGAGGTATAGCCTACACTGTCCTCCCAGGCTGGTGGATTAACCATCACACTAAGCAGAGCTTAACATGCAGGTGCCATAGTTGATTTTTTTATACTTCAGCTATGGCACCCTGCATGTTATGCTCCAAACATGGAGTAAGAATGGACAAACTTAAACTTTCCTGTTCCCAGAGTTGCTGACCTAAAATACTGAATTGAATTTTGTCAGTTGAAGTGATATGAATGCACTAAAATGTGAGTTATGCATCTCTTCTTATAACCATTCTATATATTTAAAATATTGAGCTGTTTATTTCTGATGCCTACAACTTACTGTTTTCTTAAATTAAAAACATGTATGCATAGTTTGTATGAAAAATCAGCTTCAAGAAAGTAATTCTAATAAAATGCTTTTGTCTAATTAAAGTGGATTTTTTTTGTTTTTGTTTTTTTTTTTATCAAGAATGGATTTCACCAGGTTGATGGGACCACTTGGTGAAAGTCTTTCATGATGAAAAATTCCTTTCTTCAGGGTGTTTTTTCCTTCACCCTTAAACCACATTCCTTTTTCCTTTTTATTTAAATACCCGCTTCTTACCCTTTTATGCCCATTGTGATACTCTCCTCCCACTTTACTCCCTTTTTCCAAACCCCCTAATACCTCTCATGCTTTACTTTTGCTTTTTTTCAAACTCTTTATTCCCACACTGCTTTACTCCAATTTTGTACCAACCCCTTACTCTTACTTTACTCCCTTTTTACAATCCTCTTATTCCCACCTTTCACTCAATTTTGTTTTACAAATCTCTTATTTGTACTCCCGCTTTATCCCATTTTTTTACAAACCCATTACACAACTTAAAGCTTCCTTCTTTTTCATTTACACCCCCTAGCTCTCCTCCTGCCTTACTCTTCCTATTTTTTGCAAACCCCTTACTTCAAATTATGCTCTATTCCCTTTATTGTTTACAGACTATTACTCCCCGCTCTTTATTACCATTTTTAACAACCCTCTGCTATCTCCTGTTCCTAATCCACAACCCTCCTGTTCTGTAAATCAACTCCATTTTTCCTTTCCAGTTTGTTTCAGGCTATCATTTAAAATTAGCTTTTTCCTTTTCACTGAAAAAATTATATTTTCATGGAGAAGATACTTAGGACCTGATTTAGATTTTGGCTCAGGGGTTACTCCATCAAAACAGTGATGGATATCCTGTCCACCGAAATATAAATCCCATTATATTCTATGGGATTTATATTTTGGTGGACCGGATACCCGTTACCGTTGTGACGGTGTAACCCCTCCGCCAAATTCTAAATCAGACCCAAGTAATTTTTATTTTTTCTTAAATTAAGTTTTGTTGTCCTATGTTCCTCAGCCTTATTTTTTTCATTTTAGAATTCATCTAAATTATATTCTTTCATTCTTTTTGGTGGATGCTAGCTGGCTCCTAGGTGGCAATTATGCCAGGTTATTGAAGTGGCTACTGCATCCATCTCATCTATGCACAATTCACCTCACTTTTCGATCAAGAAGAAGCAGGCACACAAAGGTTGATATGTTGAGATGAGTATTTATTAGGGCAGAAAAGGTGGACCCATCTATACGTTTCAGCTTCCTCTGAACCCTTGCTTATAAGTGACACCATTTTAGAGTGCACATAAAATATGCACACAGTGTGTCAGGTGATAAAAACATTGAAAACAAACTATTGCGTCACTATTCCAAAACTATCATATTATCTAAATAATTTCTGGTCAATCTGGATGCAATACACAAGAGAGAATGTGTAGCATATACGTTGTCAAATCCATAAATCACCAGTAATCAAGTCCAAGTGGGCTAAAGGACAAACAATAATGAAGTCTCTATTATGATATTGTCACAACTCTAATTATAAATCCACAATGAATTAAACCCACAGTGTAGATAATAAAAGATCAGAACTCAAAGATTGCTTTTGGTTCCCTAGTCCGGCCCTACTATCGATCAGCACAAAAACAAACAACCTTTGTATGGCCTCTAATATTCTTTATCATAGGTAATCTACTAATACTTAATAATGACATAGGTTGAGGCCTGGTATTAAGGGTGAACCTTTCAGGTGGACTCATGTTCTTTTTAATGAAGTTAGAGGGACATGTTTAACCTGGAGTTCACACCTTTCATAAAAAGTGTTTTGCAAGAAACTATGGGGAGACCGGTTTGCAGAGAAAATTTCTTCAAGAGGTGAAATATTTCAGAGTAATTGACCTCTGTTTTACTGCTCACTTTGATTTTCTTCCCTGTGTTGTGTTTTATTGGGTACTGTTTTACTGTCTAATTGTTGGCTTGTTTTAATTCTATTTATAATTGTGAGGGCTTGTTTTAATTTGATTTGTTGTGGTGAGGATGTGGTTGCCACATATTGTTTGCCTCAGCTGGGTGTTGCTGGGTGCTGTTGGGAGGTAGGGAGGTACTTACACAAGAAATCAGTTTCTCCTTGAGGTGTTAGGTAAAGTTTAAACATATTCAGTTGTTCATGCTGACCCTGAGTTTGTTTCAGACTGATCCCACTATATTCACCTCTTCCTACCTAGACTCAACCAGGATGCATTCTTGGTTGACAATCTAGTTGTTTACTGGTACCTAATGTGCAGGCAGGAGAGGAACTACTTAAGGATGCTTGATGTGTGGCCACACAGTGGACAGACACATCAGTCATGGTCAAAAGGCAACCCAACAGGCAGCAGGCACTCCAGTGATGGGTCAAAGGTGCGCCAAAGGCAAGCCCATCTGTGTCCGGCTGTACTCGGTGCCAGCCATGCTGCTCATTTTTCTGGAAATAACAGGTCCTTATCTGTTGTTTGTTCACCAGATTTCATTGTTATTCCAAAGAGGACCCATGGTCTGTTGACTGATCTTGGCTTGGCATTTCGCAGGTGTCAGCTCTAATGGAGCCCTTGCAGTTTCCACTGGAGAAGAATTAAACTACTACCAAATGTGTAATGGTGAGCCTCAGTGATGTGGACTATGCTAGTCCTTCAACCCCAGTTTAATATAAGAACACCCTGACAAGTGCACTAATTAATACTCATTCTGCAGTTAAACATGTGAGTGACATCTATGATGTTCTTTCTAGTGAAAATTCTGATTAAGTTTTAATTGGTGTTATGATGACTTGGTCCCCCTTACATTCAATGTCTCCTGTGTGTGCAAATAAATCCTCCATCACCCCCCTCACTGGTTAGGTGAAGGGAGTTGCCATTATTTACAACTCTGGCATAATGGTCGAAGAGCTGAGTTTGCATTCTCTGCCCCCAGTGGAACTGTTGGATTGTTCACAGAGGTATTTGTAATTTTTGTTCACCTCTTACTTATCTCCCACTTTGATTTCACAGTTTTTGGTGGGTGATTATAACATTTTTGCAAAGGCGTCCTTCACAGATCTTGCTATTTATTAATACCGTTGAAGCTCTTAAACTCTCTTAAGTGATAGTAAGGCCAACCCAACAAGCCAGCCATACACATGACCTCATCTTGGGCTTTAAAGGGGACGGGTAGTAACCATTAAAAACATTCCACAGGCATGGACAGACCACTTTTTAATTAGTATTAACATCAATGGGTTAGATAACAACCACTCTAGGCTACTATGACTAGTAGTCCATAAGTGAAACTCTCCTGCAACAAATGAACAGACTTGCTTAACTTTGGTGCTAGAGCAAGAACCACATACTTGGTCACTTCTAATTATAAGGGCTATGTAGACTGGGTCAATGCTGCCCTATATGTCACTCTTCCTTTCAACAGCTATCACCATAAACTGTTGAGACCATGTGCCACTTAATACGAATAGTTGTTGAAAGAGACAAACAAAGTGTAGAAAGTTCAAAATAAACCTTGCATTCTCATTATTCCATAAAGGGTAAAATTGATCTGAAATCTGCACTTAAGGCTTACAAGACATTAATCCTTTCTACCAAAGCAGTTTATCTCAGCAACATGATCATACCAATGCCACTAATGGATATTTGTAACGGGTCTTTAGTCGAAGCCCTAGTACCAGATGAATGGGAAATTGCATTGGTCGCCCACTCTTGGCAACACACAATGCTTAGCCATCACACTTCTTTATCCAATCTCAATATTACCTTTCCCATACAAATAGTGGGTTAACGTGTCAGCAGGCTAATGTCAGGCTTTGTTGAGTAACACCAGCAATTAGATTCTGTACAATCTGGATTCCGCCCTGTTCACAGAACAGACACAGTACTGGTGTTGGTTATTGATAACCTTAGAATGTCAGCAGATGAGGCACAGTCAGTTCTCTTGGTACTGCTGGACATCTCTGCAGCATTCAATATGGTCTCTCATACCATTCTGGATTGGCACAGGTGAATTTATGATCCTGTCTTGCAGTGGTATCGATCCTGTTTGGAGGGTATATGCCTGGTGGTTCATGTTCTGCCTTTTCAATATAAATACAAGGCTATACCTCAAGGTATAGCAGATAGATTGGCTCTTGGCCCTACCCTTTTTAACATTTATATCTGGCCCAGGCTAAGCTTATTAGATGCTATGGTATAAATTGAATGACTTATGCAAATGACACACAACTGATAATATCAATTGACAATTCTCCTTCCTGCCATGAATGCCCTTTCGATATCTTTCATCATTGCATGATGGCAGTCACTACTTAGTTGTTGCAAAATAAGTTGAAAGTAATGCAGAGAAAACAGAGGTTCCATGGTTTACTAATAACAGCTCCTTATTGGCCTTTACTGCTGCATTTTGGCCCCCACACTACGTACGGATTTGAAATGAATACGGCAAAAATTATACATTGTCAACATTCTATGGTTGTTTCATCAATTAGCAAGAATTCCAGATTTGGCATATGACCCAATGGCAATAGTTATGAATTAAACACATATGCTTTGTGCAAGCAATGAGATAGTGCTCATGTATTTAGAACTACATAAAAGGATATATCAGTGTAGGAATTCAAGTAAACGTCAGTCTTATACCGTAAATGGGCCACATATATTAGAACATTGAACAGGGATATCTTTGGATATTATTCTTGCTAAGAACCTGTTCCATTACCATAAACGTTATGACAGAGACAACTGAAATGAAGGGATTTTATTCCCTTTACTACATCAGGAATTCCTTCCAGGAAGTCACTAGAGAAACCCTCAGATTACCACAATTCTCCACCTACAACTCAAACAAGAGACCACAAATATACACAAAAACAAAATGGCAGGATTTAAAATATTTTTGTCCACCTTTAGTGTTAGACCTGACATCTTTGGTGTGGTAACCGATTGGAGCACCCTGCCTCACATGCCAGCATGCAGGTAGCACCATTGCATCATGGTAAATGCAGTACAAATTTGCTTTTACTCCATAAAGTAGGCTGCAGTGTTTCACCTTAGTAGGTGCAGCTAGTACTGTTTATCTCTGGACATGTGTTTTTTGGTTTAGCCCTTCATCAGCAGAGAACAGCTTTGTCTGTGGGGTTGCTGCAAATGCTGCCAAAAGTCCTCTCAGGTTTCTCTACCACTCACTGGCACGCAGGTGCTTCAACCAGAGCTCATCAACTTGCTGGCTCAAGGGAGCCTTCTTAAACAGGAAACAGATGGGAGCACCCTGCCTCACACTTCAGCATGCAGTCAGCACCATTGCATCATGACAAATGCAGTAGAACTTTGTTTTTACTCCATAAAGTAGTCTATAGTTTTTCACCTTAGTAGGTGCAAGCTACTGCTATATATTTCTGGACACATGTTTCTGGGTTTAGACCTTCACCAGCAGAGAGCAGCTTTGTCTGAGGGGTTGCTTTGGTGTAGTATTCCCTCAGACTTTTTGCCTTCACCACCCTGTTTTTACTGAACTCATTTTTCTTGGCAGCAGGACGCTGCACACTTTAACACTGCTAACCTGTGTAAAGTTCTTGTGTTATTTCACTTAAACATAGAAAAATTTGTATACCCATAATTGCCCCATGTAATTTACTTATAAGACCATAGTGAATGGTACTACATGAACCCAAGGACTGAAAATTAAGTGCTAAGTAGGCTGCAGCTCCTATTGTGTCACCCACTAAAGTAGCACTCTGAAACAAGTCTCAGGCCTGCCATAGTAGTGTGTAGTGGAGTTTTTTAATAGTAAAATTTTATTGGAACTTAATAGCATAAGAACAAAACAATTGATCTGCATACTATGTATAAATTAACATGCTGATCCACTTCAACAATTTGGTCCTACGTCTCAGTTGGGATGTTTTCCTCCAAGCATCTCTGATATTGCCTTGGGCTTTAACTAGTTTGCCAGTCCATGACAGTCCCACCATTGTTTCCAAATTTTACCATTTTTATGGGGACAGCCTCTTGCCTCATAGATCATTCCCTCTAACTCACTCACAACTTCCACTGAGGAGTTGTGAGGGAAGTCCAGGTGGCTATAAACAGGAATGTCCTCTACGGTGGAGAGAACATCAAAAATGTAATTCCAATAGACCTGTATCACTAGGCAGTTCTATACAACATGAAAGAAGTCACACATAGGGTCTTTACAACTGTGGAAAGCTGGGGATTTGCCAATGCCTGCCTTACGCATGCAGAGGGATGACATATATGCTTGGTGTAGATATTTGAATTGTATAAAGCAGAGTCTAGCAAATATTGATAGTGTTATAGTGGCCATACTGGCATCCCTCCAATCCACTTTGTCCAACTCTCCTACCCAGCCCTCCCATTGTTCTTTTAGAGAGTTCAACAATATGGGTGAGTGTGTAACTAATGACTTATAAATTGGGGGACACACTTTCCTTACCCAAGTGGCCCAGAACAATCCTGTTTTCTAAGGGGCTATACTCGGAAATGTCCTCTAGTGCATCTTGGTAAGTTTTTAAGGCATGTCAGAGCTGTAAATAATGGTATAATTGGGATGCTGTCATGTGGAATTCTGCCTGGAGCTCTTGAAATGATTTCATATGCTCACTTGAACCCCTCTAGGGTGGACATCTGACCCAACCACCTGCCCTCCCGCAGCAGGGTCTCTCTCGTAAGTTTACAGTTCCACCCCATCCATGGAAGGCCAGCCCTCCTTGCTCCAAATGCCACTTGAGTCAACTCTAGGAGACTCGAGGGGTTAGGGGTCTCATAAAGGACATTCAGCACTTTGTCCAGTTCCACTATGTCCAGCTAACCCCTATTGTTGATGTGGAGGATTTGTGTTGCCCAGTAGTACAGATACATATCCACCATGGATAGTACACCATTGTATGTTGCTGGGGTGTATTCCCCAAAAGCTACTCTTGGGAGACCACCAACCAATATAAGTTTGCATCATAACTCTAGTGGAACCACCAGCTCATGTAAATTTGCATCCCATGTCCCAGATTGAGGCAAACCAGGCCCGTGGTATGTATAGGAGGTAGTTTTGTAATGCATAGACTTGGGAGCACCATCATCTTAAACAGTGGGATTCTACCCATGGTGTTAAAGGGGATATTATTCTACCACAAAAGTTCCTCCCGGGCCCTCCCCGTCACAGGGCTAAAGTTCAGACTCCATATCAGGCCCAGTTACCATGAGATATACACCCCAAGATAATGCAAACTAGCCCTATGTATCAAGATTTGAAACTGCCAAGCCTCGTCCAGGCGATCGCCCTTTAGAGGGACCAGCAAAGACATACCCAGTTGATACATAGCCTCAATGCCTCCCCGAAGACTCCCAGGATGTGGAAGAGTCTGGATCCCATCTCAGATGGATAGGACATGAAGAACATGACATTATCTGTGTAAAGTGCTATGGTCTTCTAATGCTAAGCCCCAGTCAAAACCATGCACCTGAGCATCACACGAGAGCCACACCACCAGGTGCTCAATAACTAGAGTAAATAAAAGAGGAGCGAAGGGGCACCCCTGTCTGGTGCCTCTCCCCACGGGGTATGCATTGGATAACACCCCATTGACTCGGACCTGGGCACATGGTCCTGCATAGACCCTCACATAGGCCTGGAACCTGGGCCCAAATCCCATTTTATGAAGCACTTCCTCAGATAGGATCAGTCAACTGTACCAAACACTTTTTCAAAGTCGATTACGAGGAGGGCCAACTGGTCTCCTGGGCTTTTATATGGAACTTGGCTTTATGCACATTACGGCTTTATGCACACTATGGATGCAGTGCCTGGTGCCAAAACAAGGGATGAACCCACATTGGTCAGGGTGGAAAAAAAGACTGAATGACAGATAACAACTGGTTCACCAGTAGCTTTACATACAGTTTAATCTAGCTGGTGATAAGGGAGATGGGTCGGAAGAATCGCATGTCGGTTGTGAGTGGCCAGGTTTGGCTAGGACCACTATTGTAGCTCGGTCAATATCAGCGGTGAAGTAGCCTCCATCAATGGCTTCAGTGTATTATTTGAGCAAGGGTGAGACAACTTCAGGGCAGAGTCTGCAATCGAACTCCAAAGGGCATCTGTTGGATCCCTGTATTTTTACCTACTTTCGCCTCCCCTATTTCTTCCATTGTAATATCCCGATCCAAAGCAAATCTCTCCAGGGAGGTCAAGTGGGGCAATGGGATTTCCATTATCCCTGGGGATGGTGCTCTACTGTCTGGTTGCATCCTCAGAGAGTAAAGCCCCTCTTAATAAGAGGCACATACAACAGCAATTTCCCAGGAGTCTGCAACCCACCCAAGTATTCCCCCATAATGCAGGGTAGTACCCTAGTTTGGGACTGATGTGTGATGAGCCAATACAATAATTTTGTGGATTTGTCCCTGTATCAAATTCATATACCTGGAGGCCAGCCAGCACTTGTGGGCCTTGTCCATACAAAGTTCTCTTACAGATGTTCTGTCAATTTCTAGTTGGTGTTTCTCCAGAACACTTAGCGGCATATTTATACTCTGTTTGTGCTGTTTTTGCACCATTTTATTTGGTGAAAATTCAGTACAAACTGTGCTCCATATCTATATTTTTGTGCTAGACCCATCTAGCTCCAAAATATTGAAGTTAGCACCATTTTTTGGATGCTCCAAAAGTCCTTGCGTCCTTTTGCGACAATGATATACAAGGTGGGTGTTTCCGTCTCAAAAATGATGCCAACCTCCTAGCGCCATATTTAACTCCTGGCGCAAAAACAACGCACAATTAGAAGCGGAGTGAAAAAATTACATGAACCCCAATTAGCAGCAAATTTTAACGCCTGGGTCAGACCAGGTGTTAAGATGAGGCCCACACACCACTACTTAAGGAAAAATCACAGAAGCAACATTGGCAAACCACAGGACAAGAGGAAAGTGTTACTGATCCAGCTTGGGACACGTTGCAGAGGAAAGCAACCACAGCAGCTCTCTCCACCACCACCACAGCTACCATAAGCACGCCCAAGGCACTCACAAAGCCAACTCAGAAGGCGGAAGAGGATATTCCGGAACACTACAGCCCTCCTTGGCCTCATGGAACAAGTCCTCATCAGGACTTACCATCTCAACCGGCAGTCCATGCTACACCCATTGCACTACATTGAGCCAGATGTCACAGCCAGGCTGCAAATACCACATAACATACAACCCGTCACAAAGCTGCTAACTGTCCAGCACATGATGGTATCTAGCTCATTCCAGACAACGTGAGCAATGGTTGCTGGTGTGTCACAGCCGTCTTTCTCGGTCTTACTGCTGACGGTATTAGATGCAATCATCTCCCTGACACCCCGCCACATCTGCCTCCCCAATACCCAGCAAATGCAGCAGGAGACCACACAAGGCTTTTACCAAATTGCTGGGTTTCCACATGTGCTGGGTGCAATAAACTGCACCCATGCCCGACTTGTCCCACCTACAGCAACAGAACACTTATACAGAAAGCAGAAACATACACATTCCATAAATGTGCAGGCCATAGTGGACCACCATGGGCTATGTAGGAATATTGCATCCTGGTAGCATCTATGATGCCTACATATTCAGGCACTGCAGGATCAACAAACGCTTCCAGGATGGCCAATATCGCAATGACCTACTCGTGGGTAGGTCAACAAACCTAGCAAAATACACACAACACACCAACCCTGTAGGACACACAAGACATACACCATAGCAAAACACATGGGCAGGGTAACACAGATGTACAAGTAAAAAAACATATACACCATGCTGTGGTACAGCACAATCAGTGCACATCACAAACACATACACCCACATGTACTTTATACACCCAAAACTTGACAGACACACTACATGACGAACAGGTGGAGATATATCCCCTTTGCTAACAGAAGATGTTCACAAACCAATACAAGTGCCCACAGGTTGGCTAATGAATACACTTCACACACACATTACACAAAACAAAGAATAGCTCAGCAATGTCAATGGCATAAACCATGGTCATGTGAAGAAAGTCACACATAGGCACAGCCCCACTTAAATCATGCTGTGCAGTCTCTGACATAACATACATCAAATGCCAGACAACTGGTGCCAATCACAATTACATCTCATCTACGCATACCTGACTTACCTCTAGTTGGCACACACATCTGCATCATGCATTGGGTCTCACACATAGGAATACCAAATTACCGACCATTACATACCATGTGCCAGATTGATGAGAAATGGTGCCACACTTACTGTAGTGCCACCTCACATGCACCACTTACTGGCCCCCTAACACCACCATGTCTGCACCGTAGACAATACGTGGTCCACCATGGGGCAGAGTCACTGTCAAACAGTGAAGATTATAGATGCCATATTGGGACCCTGTAGGAGTATAGAGGACATTACTGACCTTAGATGCACTGTGCTTACGGACACATTTGTAAAGTAGCTGTGCCCCATCCCATAGCCTGCACTGTGCATGTGTTGACAGTATAAATGCTGATTCATGTAATGGAGAAACAAAGGTAGCAATGTTGATCATCCTGAAACAATGGGATACACACCCTTATACACTTCATGGCTGGCACAACCATCATCTGCCACTCAAGATCACTAAGGGGGTCATTCTGAGCTTGGCGGGCGGCGGGAACCACCAGAATACTGCTGCGCGGTCAAAAGACCGCCGCGGTTATTCTGAGTTTCCCGCTGGGCTGGCAGGTGACCGCCAGAAGGCCGCCCGCCAGCCCAGCGGGAAACCCCCTTCGATGAGGATGCCGGCTCCGAATGGAGCCGGCGGAGTGGAAGGGGTGCGACGGGTGCAGTTGCACCCGTCGCGATTTTCAGTGTCTGCTTGGCAGACACTGAAAATCTTGGTGGGGCCCTGTTAGGGGGCCCCTGCAGTGCCCATGCCAGTGGCATGGGCACTGCAGGGGCCCCCAGGGGCCCCGCAACACCCGTTACCGCCAGCCAGGTTCTGGCGGTCGAAACCGCCAGAGCCAGGCTGGCGGTAAGGGGGTCGGAATCCCCATGGCAGCGCTGCTTGCAGCGCCGCCATGGAGGATTCCCTTGGGCAGCGGGAAACCGGCGGGATACCGCCGGTTTCCCGTATCTGACCGCGGCTGTACCGCCGTGGTCAGAATGCCCATGGGAGCACCGCCAGCCTGTTGGCGGTGCTCCCGCGGTCGTTGGCCCTGGCGGTCCATGACCGCCAGGGTCAGAATGACCCCCTAAGTGCCATATGTAAGAGCCCCTATGCCATCATCATGCTCTGCACCATTTGTACAAGGTGGCGTCATCCCACTCTTTTGTGACTTGATGACACCTTGTAAATAGGGCCCTTTTCCACACAGCAGTTTGAGTGGCAGGGGTGTGAAATGTGTGTTGCTGTAGGTGTGCCACGGCAAGACACATAGCATGATGACACTGCCCCAGATGCAGGTGTTCCCTAAAACCTGAGGCAGTTCCAACATCCAAAGGGTGGTGTTTGCAGGTTGCAATAAGGAAATATACTTTGATGTGTCCTTATATTAATGTGCCACTTATGTGCTGCATACGGCTGCACACATAGTAAGATCATATTGCCCATGAAGATAGTTTATGTTGAGAAAGGTGTCCCATCCGGCACAGAGATAATCTCCCCCACAGGGCAGCCATCCAAGCACCCTGGTGTGAGGTTGGCAGCAGTGGTGCATGGCTAAATATTTAGCAGCTGCACAGGGGACAGCAAAGGTTTGCCTTGTACCATATTACATACTGTGTATTTCTGCATAGTGAAAATGATGCATCACAGCACTGACAATTTAGGAGCTGTGTTATACTCTGTCATTTACCTTTTAATATTTGATTAACTGTTACACTGCATCTGTACTGCCACATGGAAAAATGGCTGGGATATCCAGGTTTTGTAGGGCTACTATGTTGTCGCTAAATCTGGCACCATTGTGGTGCAAGGATGTGTCATGTCCCCTCTAGAAATAGCACACTGCTACAAAGATGCACTATACAACGCATGGTATATACATACTGAGCATCAATTATGAATCCAAATGATATGTCCCAGGTCCTTGAGCCAATACCCAAAATTGTAATGTCCAACAACACAGTACAAGTAAATTTTAGCACAAGGCCAGGAACTCACACTATACCACAAACACGTCTCATTCACCAATCCAACTCCAACTAACAACTGCCATGCTATATACAAAACATGTTTGAAGCTTTAACAACAATTTTCCTCTCTTACCTTTTCAGTGGATCAGGGTTACGGCATGCAGCCAGGATGATGACCCCATTTGCTAACCCTAACACAGCAGCAGAGCGTGCCTACAATGTGGGACACCGTCAGACACGCAATTTGGTGGAAAGCATATATGGCATCCTCAAATCCTGATTCAGGTGCCTGGACCTGACAGGAGGCAGCCTCCTTTTTGCCCCACCCATTGGTTGTAAAATAATCCTCACATGTGCCATCCTGCACAACATTTGTGTGCGAATGCACATGCCATTGTAAGACCAGTTTGCTGTCCCACCTGAGGAGGAGGAGGATGGCGCTGACGATTTGGAGAGGGAACAGCACAACACAGCTGCTGGGGTACGCCGGAGATAACATACTATTGACAACTTTCATACATAAAAACCACAGAATCACCATGTAAATATTGTAAATAAACACTTTTCACTTTTTCACCAATTCTGCCTGTGTCTATTCATGCTCCACTACATATACCATAGGAATGTGACTCTAACCTCAGGGAGCATGTAACAAACACTAAGGTGACAAGTATGGTAGCAACATCATATGTGATGTAAGAGATCATACTGCCTCCATCACACATATCATTTACAGCCTAATTACTGGTATGTGACAACTGAAGGACACAATACATGGACCACTACATATTTTGTACATTCACATTGCCAACTTGCAATTTAATAGCCCATCACACCCAACTACATCATGGTCCAATAGGATGTATGCAGGGGTCCTACACATAAGGTAGGGAACATCAAAAAATTGAACTTAAGTAATGTTGGAACTGAAAACTCTCACAACTCAGTGTGATAGTTGCAATGGCTGCATGGAACATGTGTGACAAGGGGGGGGGACTTCATAGGTAACTATGGTCATCATGATTTGCCCAGGGATAGTAACCAACAGAAGAAGTAGAACCTGCACAGTCTATCCATGGTATAATGTCCTGCCATGGGGCACAGCCTTGACACAGGGTAAACCTGACCTCACTTATTGCATACACACATCTGTGGAATGCAAATTGGTTTGGATGAGAAATAATGCAGCTAGGGCTGCAGGTTCCCTATACAAATACAACAACTATTGGCAAGAGCAATGAGTTCATTTCACAATGTTCGATCAAAGCATAATCTGGGGGGAATGTAGGCAGAGTGTGTTACACTCATTATGTACCAAAGATGCACACTTGTCAGACAAATATGCTGTCTTCACACATGTCTCCAGAAAATACATCTCTAAATACGGAGACAGATGTGTGGTTGTATTTCCTAAGTAGCAACAGTTAGCCCATCATCAACAATGCTTGACCTGTGTTTGCAGTTTTAAATAGTGTGCTAGTGTACTCTGTATGACAACATCACAAAAATCTCCTGAAGTCTGCATAGGCTGCTGAGTCCCATTAAGGGCCGAGATCCCAGCTTTATTAAGTGACAGACCACTTACCTGACAACATCAACATATGACATAGTCAGGTGCCTGCACGAGGGAAGAACAAAGTGTAGCACCAGAAACCTGCAGCTTCCCATTCAAACATGTGTTTTTGTTGCCATACACACCCACACAGTTATGATGAAGAGTAGGCCTGCAATCTATGCCACACTGCAACACTGGCACCCCGTGGTACAGCAGAGTAATGACAAACATGAACTAAACAAATCTGATTGTCCATTTGGAGGCTGGCACATATATACAACCGATCTCAGCACACATTTACCACCATAATGGCCCTGGCATAGTAAAGTGTCAGGATTCAGGACAAAAAATAACCTAGCAGTTCAATAATGGCATAGATAGCAAAAAACCTGTGACATTTACAAATTATCTTCACATGTGTTCTGCCATACAAAATATATAGGTGCTAGTGATGTGACTGTATATGCAATAGTCAAATGCCAAATTCTGTCCATGCTGGGAGATTGTAATGTGACCTTGAATATCCCTTACAGACACCAATCTTGTAATGTGTTACTAAAATGCACTTACACTTGTTTCTACACACACATGGCATATAACATTTTACTAACATATATGTACATGACATCACCAGCAAACTGAAATGCATGGGCAACCAAATGGCACACTTGTACCTGAGCAACAAGATGGAGCATCCAACTACAAACCACAGAGTCAACAAACAATGCCACGTAACTTGTCAGGGGAAATGTGATGTCAAAGCAGTCCACGTACACTGCATACTCTGAGTCCAAATTGTAATGGGTGAGACATGCCTGAGGATGTGTTGGAGTCAGGACAACTCATATCATCAGTTATGGGTATGTCTAAGCACTATTGTCACAGAGATAACTATGTAATACACCCACACATTCATATATGTTCACATAGAGCACACATGTACCAAAATATATATAGAAACACTATAGGTACACATGCATACATGCTGAAAGTGAGAGAGATTGCATGCAGTCGACTCCAAAACACATGTATTGATGGAACCGACCAATCTTACCCTTACCACATTGCTGCATGGACTTCCACATGTAGCCATACCCAATATACCACATTGCAGCACAGCCCTGGTCATATGTTTGGTGAATCAGAGTGCACTCAAGGACAATGGAAAAAGCCACACAAACAAGAAATGAGACAAGAAACTGACGCAAATGCATCAAAAACATACATCAATGTGAAGAAAATGATACATGGGCCCTTAGCGGGATTTCAATGTTCACACTCCCCTAATGCACTCTTGTGAGAAATCAATGAATAACCATCATGTGTTGTTATTTTTCATGCATACACATGGACCATACAAGTCCTATCACCAAAATGACGACTAGCTCCAGAAACTCAATTGATCGTCCACAGGATTTTTGATGCCTGGACCAGATGGAATTTCTGCATTACCATCATGCGTCAATAAAAACGACGCATGGGCCTCATGCATCTTTAAAACAACACATAAGAACAATGCGTAAAATAAAAAGACGCAAAACTGAAAAATGTGACACACACTCCCAGGTAGTGATGTAACAGGAAATCCTGTCTGCAGGCATGGTACATTGGTTGTAGTTTCACTTTCGCTTTACAGTCTGTTCCCTTGTGATTGTGTGTGGTTGTGTTTTAGAGCTAGTGGTCGATTGTTGGAGTGTGTTGTCAGTTTTGTAGTGTCCATTGTGCTGTGTCCTATGTTTTTTGTGTGGATTTTGTCAAAAAAGTTGTATTTTGTTTAGTAATTGTACAGTTTTGTCAATGTATTGTGGGGTGTCTGTCTGTGGTAGTTAAGTAGTTGAAGTACTTGGGTTTAATTAATGGGTTTAAGTTTCCTTTGATCTTTCCCATTGTATTTTTGGTGAACTCCATTCACCAGTGGCCATGTCTGACAAAGGGAGGATGAGCAGGATGTCTGCAGATCAGCTGGTAGGGTTTATATGGCTCGTGGCCCACTACCTGCCAATGATGCTGCAAATGGGTGGACCGGTGATCATCAGGCTACCGGACAGAGGCCATGGGGCTGCGGTGGGGCAAGGTGCTGCACCACTGGAGACGCATCTATAAAACAGGACGGAATGACCACCAGATCAGACATCGCTAGGTAGATCTGATGGCAACGGAGCAGGATCTGCTGGATCACTTGGGGATGGAGATTGGCGGAACTGTTGTTAAGTCTCTCATTGGCATACATTGACTGTTTATCGCTTTTGAATGACAGTAGCAGGTAAATTGGAGTGCTGCTTGCAATGCGTGTGAATAGGTTGTATGGAACCGCTATGAAGAGTCTCTGCACCAGTTCAGACCTGGAGTTCACCTGTCCAACAACGAAACCAATGCAGGTCGGATGCTTGATGAGTTCTGCACAACCATCATGAAGGCATACATTTTAGAGCCCATAGTGCCACCTTTGCACAAGCATTGTGTCATGTATGAGAAGCTAAGGCACCGCCGTGTTACCATTTTTCCCAGGATTGTGTCAACAAAGTGGCGCAATGCATGCATAGCGCATCTTTGTCAACATTTCACGCACATGATCCCTGCCCCAGGCATAATGTTTGCAAGGGGGGTCTTCCTACCCTAAGGGGGCAATAAATATGGTGGAATTGATTCAATAAGATAACTTTGCCACATTAGTCACACAATGTTTAATGCATGATCATTGCAGACATTCAACTGAGCTGCACTTCAATTACAAAGCACCTTTGGGTGCCTTGTAGGACTAGCGTAATTACTTCAGATGTAAGTCTTGCAAAGTGCAAGAGTAGTGTCAGGTATTTGCACCACAACTCCCCCTAACATCATGATGCGCCGTTTTACAAAGACGGCCCACACATGGTGTTGTTAGGAGTGTGCTAAGGTGCACACTTCATGTGGGGCAGCACTAGGGGCTGGATTTATGAAAAGTTAGTGCCGAACTTGTGTCATTGTTTAACGCATAAGCAGCACAAACTTACAAATTACACTTATGATTTGTAAGCTTGCATTGCCTTTGCATCTGAAAATGACACAAAGGCGGCACTCACCTTTCATTAATCAGTCCCTTAGTGCTGCACCACTGTAGTCCTATAGGCCCCTTCGTATCATTAGGCAGGACCATGTAAGGGAGATTGAACATAAATTGGGAAGAGACTACTGCCAATTACATGTTCCAGTTCATTATCTATCACAGCCTCTACTGACCCCATTCCACACACATGTGCAGAGTCTGTTCCACTGGCCTACAGCTCCTCACTGACAGTATGTGGCTGCACTGCTTCAGCTCCATCTCTGCCACATCACTCACGAACCTGCAACACCAGATGCATCCTCTGACCACATAGCAAGTGTGTCTGTGTTGAGTGCTATTTCTATCCCATGTACTTATCCCTCACTGGATTAACAATAGTATACAGTGGCAACAATGGCAGGCCACTCATTATTTGGAATACATACCTGTTTCAGTTCAGTCATTGTGGAGGTAGGAAAACCAACTGCACATGAGTCCACAGCCATAACAATTTATAAAGTGTGTCTGCCTTGTGATGGTACACACATTTAACTTTGTTCATTGAAAGATGTATAATGCCAATCCTCAACACCTTGCAATACCCACACATTCCCAGGGTAGTAGTGTGTCTGTGAGCTTTGATAATGATGTAGATGTTTACTACATCTGTTGCAGGCAGAAATGCTGTGGGTGTGACAAAGGTCCTGCCACTGCAAGAACCATAGCATGGCCCTCAGAAGGAAAATACATGATTAAACAGTCCCATTTGGTAATGGAGGTGTTGTGCACACAGACAGTTGCATGACAATGCCACATATAAATGTTGCAGGGTGTAGCACCAGAGGAGTCTCTGGCCCAGTGATAGTGTTTAGATGCGTGGCTCTACTTCTTCTGAGTTTATGTGTTACTGAGTCATCATAGTGGTTTGTCTGTTGCTCTGATCTTCCACTAGGATGACTAGCTCACGCTGCTTACCTAGTTTGCACTGAACTTTGTTGTCCACTTGCAGTGACTTTGCATTTACACTGAGCATGGTTTACCATTCATGTCTTACAGGTGGACCAGCCCCCTACACAATTAGTGAAGTGGTACAGTTTGAAGACCCTGATGCAGCCAGTAAATGTAAGAATGTGTGTCCTGTGAGGTAATTCACGGTTTGGTGTGAGTCAGTCATGAGTGTGGAATGCAATGCCAGGTGTGTTAGCCTGCCCAATGATCAGCAATCATAGTAGGCTGGAAGGTGATATAATGGGGCATTTTTAAGAGCCCCAAGCACCACAAAAGAGTCACGTCTTGGGAGGCTTGTGGTGCGCTATGGCCAGCACCATGTATACAAGGTGGTATCGAGCCACCTTTAGGTCCATATGTAACTAAAAATAACGGAGTGCAACTCTGTGGCAAATTTGGCAGCACCACACTCAGTCATTTTCACAACACAGGGATGCACCATATTTAATCATATACAATGCACCTCTGTGTTGTCCCCTGCGTTGTTGCTAAATTTGCAGCCGAGCCCCAACGCAGCCACACTTGCGCCATAGTGCACAGATGGCTGCATTGAGAGGGGGGATAGTTGTTGTGCAGGAGGAACATCCTTGCATAAGCCAGTCTACACCGGTTCAGGGAACCCCCAGTCCCTGCTCCGGCACGCAACTGGACAAAGGAAAGGGGAGTGACCACTCCCCTGTCCATCACCATCCCAGGGGTGGTGCCAAGAGCTCCTTCAGTGTGTCACAGACCTCTGCCATCTTGGATCCAGAGGTGTGAGGGCACTCTGGAGGCCTCTGAGTGGCCAGTGCCAGCAAGTGACGTCAGAGACCCCTCCTGATAGGTGCTTACCTGACTAGGTGTCCAATCCTCCTCTGCGAGTCTTTTAGGGTCTCTCATGTGGGCTTCTCGTCAGATAACGACTTGCAAGAATTCAACAGAGTTCCTCTGCACCTCTCTCTTCAACTTCTGCCAAGGATCAACCGCTGACTGCTCCAGGGCACCTGCAAAACTGCAAAAAAGTAGCCAGAAGACTACCAGCGACATTGTAGCGCCTAATCCTGCCGGCTTTCTCGACTGTTTCCTGGTGTTGCCTGCTTTGGGAGCTGCCTGCCTCCATCCTGCACTAGAAGCCATGAAGAAATCTCCTGTGGGTTGAGGGAATCTTTCCCCTGCTTCAGCAGGCACCAAACTTCAGCGTCTCTGGGATCTCTCTCATCCTGACGAGTGTGGCCACTGGAACATAGGTGGTGGACCCAAGTGACCCAGACTGTCCAGTGGCCCAACTGTCCAAATTTGGATGAGGTAAGTCCTTGCCTCCCCTCTCCAGACAGTAATCTTGTGCACCGCATTAACTGCAGTTGCTAGGGCTTCTGTGCACATTTCCAAGGAATCCTTTTTGCAGAGCCAAGCCCAGGTCCCCAACACTCCGTCCTGCATTGCTCAACTCCCTGGGTTGACCTCCGGCTTCGTGGGACCCTCTTTTGTAGTGTTGAGATGACCACCATGCTCATTCGTCTTGAACCTGTGTTCAAGGACTTCTGTGGGAGCTACCTTCTTGGTCATGGGCTCTCTACATTGCTGAGGGCCCCCTCTGTCTCCTCTCCCAAGTGGCGACATCCTGATCCTTTCTGGGCCCAGGCAGCACCCTTTTTCTTCAACTGTGACTCTTGCAGATAGCAAGGCTTGTTTGTGGCCTTTTGTCAAAGAAACAACCTTGCATTCTCCAGCACTCCAGCTTTAGCATCTAAAGTTGATGCAAATGCAGGGTTAAAATGGTGCCTATCCGTTTGTGACATATTTATGTGCCGCAAAACAGGTTAGAGTCAGTAAGCATTAACGTCATGTTGCCACACAACAGGGCGCAAGGGTTTAATAAATCAACCTTTGGTGTCCCGAGTGACCCTGATTACAGCCATTGGCAGGGATTTGTGTAGGAGAAGAGCTACCCCCAGTATCCTCTATTGTGTCCCGCATGAAATATCCTGTTATATGCTTTGCAAGCAATGAATTGAGAGTTGCGGCCTTGTAAGGGTGTTTCCTGTAGGAACACTATCCACAGGGTATGTTGTCATAAAAACTGAAATGCAGCCCATCTTGGTTCAACAGGCTGTTAACATTCCATGGCATGATTGTTCAGGACTGAGGCATAGTGGACCTGGTGGAGATAACTGGTAACCAATGCAATATGTTCCTCAATAACTCGAGGGTGTTACCAGCAGAGGTGCATTTTGTAGGGGCCATTAACTGGGATCCCACCAGACGGGTCACAGAACAATTTACCATTCCTGAGTTGAAATAAAGCAATGAAGAGCAGTACATAATGAACACAAACATCTACAACAAACCCCTTACCCCCAACTACCCTCTTTCTACACTTCCCACCCTAAAAAAGCATCTGTTGCCCATCCCCACAAAACATAGAACAGAGTATTCAATGATGTGGGTGTGGATGTATCAAAGGGGCCAAGAACGTTCCCCTCCTGCTACCCCTAAAAATAGCTTTTATTAATACCATATCAGGATATGAGAGTGCTGGTGTGCTGAAACTATCTGAGTTGCAATTATGCTAAGTTATTCCTAGGTAAAGATTAAGATGCTGAGTAGTGTCTACTGATCGGTGCCCCTTTTTGCCTTCAGACCCTAAATTGATATCCACATCATGCTGTCCCCTTTGTCACTGCCTTGATCTTTTACTCAAGTGCTTTCCCTTTGGTCTCTCAGATACCTGGCTGGGCGTATGAGTTGAATTTGAGGAGCCACATGGAATGGGTGGATTGGGGCAAGTGGATGCTGGTCAGTGAGCCAGGTCCATGCTTCCTTTGGGGAGTTGAAAAAAAGTATTTAGGGGGTCATTCTGACCATGGCGGTAATTACCGCCATGGCGGAGGTCGGCGGTAGCACCGCCAACAGGCTGGCGGTGCACCGCTGGGCATTCTGACCACGGCCGTTCAGCCGCGGCCAGAAACGGAAAGTCGGCGGTGTACCGCCGACTTTCCGCTGCCTGTCTGAATCCTCCATGGCGACGGAGCGCGCTCCGCCGCCATGGGGATTCTGACACCCCCTACCGCCATCCTGTTCATGGCGGCTCTCCCGCCATGAACAGGATGGCGGTAGGGGGTGCCGCGGGGCCCCTGGGGGCCCCTGGCGTGCCCATGCCAATGGCATGGGCACGGCAGGGGCCCCCGTAAGAGGGCCCCAAAAAGTATTTCAGTGTCTGCCCAGCAGACACTGAAATACGCGACGGGTGCAACTGCACCCGTCGCACCTTCCCACTCCGCCGGCTCAATTCTGGTCTTTTGGCGGCTGCCCGCCAGCACAGGGCAAATGTCAGAATCACCGCCGTGGTCTTTCGACCGCGGTGCGGTGTTCTGACGGCGGTACCTTGGCGGACGGCCTCCGCCGTCCGCCAAGGTCAGAATGACCCCCTTAGTATTGATTTAAATACCACCCGCAGTTCAGATGGGTGCAGGAGCATCTAGGGAACCGGTATGGCCCATAGTTTGATTTTAACTTGATTAAAAGACTTGCATTGCATCTGTACCATGTGGGTATAGTCCAGGAAGATCAGAAAGCTCCCTGATTGGAATGGTAAGTCTTTTGTGAGGCAAGCGCCTTTCACGATGGCATCACGATCTTTGTAATTTGGAATTTAGAAAGTGCACTATTAGAGATCTGGTTGGTGCTCCCAGGTTGGGGGAGTGTTTCTGGGCAAAGGAGCAGTGTGCCGACTAAATTTTAAATCAGGAGGAGAGGTTTGTTGAGACCATCCAGGACTAAATCCATTGTTCAAAGACGTTTTTGGGAGATTGGCCCTCAGATCTCTTGTCTTGATCTCCAATGGGCTTTGTGTTGCGGGCTACTGAGGTTACCTCCGAAGAGAGTTGTTTGACAATGTCTTCAGGGTGGAGATTCTTTTCTCTGCTCCAAGACCGTCTCAACCTTTTGACGGAGTTCCTGGCGGAGCAGGGTCATGCCCGCTCCGAATTTCTATATTTTTGTCTCCAGTAACATTTTGGATTTTTTAATAGCTTGTAGGATGATGGATGTAGCGTACCCATTTGCTGGGTCATCAGTTCCAGAGGCACCCACTGGAGTACCCTTTGCTCCCTCCAGTGGAGCTGTATATTTAACTATTTTGGCCAGGCCCGTGGGCCCCTTGTCCTGTCCAATGCTGCTGTCTCCAAATGTGAAAGCAAGTCCGTGCTATGCTGAAGTGCTTAAGAGCAAGACAATGTTTCACAAGTGGGTGGGTGTCTCCTTGGTGTCTGCACAGAGTTCACACCAGGAAGGAAAGGAAACAACCCGCTTGCAGCAGATAATGCCAAAAGAGGGGAAAAGGTCCATTGGGCAGCAGGAGCAGTCAGTCCCAGTCCGTTTCCTAGGATCACATAACACCAATGGTTGCAATCTCCCTCACGGGCATGTAGGCTGCCCTCAGCACAGTTCACACTGCAGGAGTTCATCCTCACTGAACACTTGTCCCTGGTTTAAATGATGGGGATGAGTTACATCTGGGGTGCCCCCCCTAAACTGGGGCTCATCCCAGGCATTATAGGTCCACCCTATTCATTGCTGTATTTATCAGACGGTCTGAAAACCCAGCACAGGATCATGGGTAGTGATGTAGGAGTCCATGGGCCCCCACTGTAGTTTCACATCACTGGCTCCATTGTGTAGGACCCCCAGTGATTAATATAAGATTTTTAGGGGATGGATTGTCTGGAGGGACCTCTCAGGGCAGCCCAATGCATGAGGTGCTTATACTGAGGCAAAACAGTGTGTGCTGTGAGCCTCCATGCCCAGGAGCAAGTCAATTAAGGGGCACTATGTAAGTCACATGCAGCAAACGTCCCAATCCAGGCTCTGCTCTCGAAAGCCATAATGACGGGTGGTCATGATTTTTGCGATAGTGCCTTGAGGGGCTGGGATCCAACCCCTGCCGTGCCCAGGGGGGGCAACACCCCAGCAGGATACCCCACCCTCCATGCAGGCTCTGAAGGGACCTCAGTCTCTGGATAGTGTTACCAGGTCTGGGTCTCAGTCCTCTGCCCAGGGGTGAGTTGTGATTAGGGGGCATACACAAATTTGCAAAAAATCCCCACTCTGGACCAGAGCCCATCATCCCGCCAGAAGGTGGGCTCAGCAGGAGCCTGTGTGCGCCAGCTGCACCTAACATAGTGCGGGTCAGAGAAAGCCACTTACCCTAGGTCCGCCATTGCATAGAGGATGCACCTCTGGCCATGTCTGTCCCACTGGCCTCCGAAACCCTTCAGGGCTCCATTCAGCAGGTTCTGACAGCACCATTGGCAAATCAGGCAGTCAGGCAGTGCTCCCACCTCACTAAGGCACCTAGGCACCCAAAAAAGGCAGCGAAAGAGAGGGGGTAATGGGACCTAAAAAAGGTTCTGCCCTCCATCTTGATTGTCCAGGCTGTACTCCTGTAATGCCATTTTGTCTTGGCAAGCCGAATCCTTTATGTTTTATTACTTATTAGCCATTTTAAAGGCTCATAGGGCAGGGGGGATGTCCTGATAATGAAAAGCTCCTGAAGACAGAGAGATACTTCTTCCAACTGGAATTTAAAATCCTCTTTATTTGTAATGTCAGATTTTAAGTTACTTATCTGAATGTGGCACTTGTAGAAAGTTGACATTTTTTGGCAGTGTTCCTATCCTGAGAAGGATGGGCTGGGGGTTGGATTCAGGCCCTTCCCAAGCTTCAAAAGATAGCGCGAGGGCTCGGCCCACCACCTTCCTCACTTATAAGGCTGCTTGCCCTGTCACTGAAAAAATGCTTCTCACAGAAAGACCTGCCTGCCTTTGTCCACCTAGACAAATTGAAGCCAAACCCAGGAAAGGAGAAAGGTTAGACAATGGGGGCATCCTCTATCAACAGGTTAGCACTCGGTATAAGAATGGCACTCTTAGAACCCTTCATCCCACCACATCTGGACCTCTGAAAGATTCAGAAGAAGGACTGCCTGAAGAAGGACAACCGGACCTGCTTACCTTGAGGCCAGGATCCCCAGAAGTGACTCAGTTAGCTGTTCTCCTGTTTTAGCCACAAGGAAACACCCCTCTTTCAGAGGCCCCTTCAACTGCCCAGCTGACCAGCATTTACTCGAATTTACTGAGCCCTGCTTCTGTCCTCTGCTATACTGAGTCCTGATCCCAAAGAGGTGCCCCCCAGATCCTGGACCTCTGGCTGGTACCAGAGTGTACTTCACAGTGTAGTGCTTTCCTCTTATTTAGTCTCTAAGCACTAACATAACACAACAGAAATGCACTTCTGAGGTCAAAGAAGACTTTTATTGTTATTTTATTCTTCCCCAACCACAATGTTTATGAATGAATGACGAATTAGTAGCTTTCAAGTCCGCGTTAATCAAACAAAATATATCAGTTTGCAATATACACAGCAGGTTATATTTATAAGATATTGAATGCAAAGCAAAACAAATACTTCACCGTGTAGGAACTATTTACAGCTACATCTTTCTAAGGTCTGCAAGCTGATGACCCCTGTCAGCCGCGAGAAAGAGTGTCATCTACCCACACGGGATGCTGGCAGCTGGCGCCAAGCTCCAGCACGAGGTCCGGCAGATTCGAATCTCACTCTCTGCAGCCTGTTACATTCGTTACAAAGGTGTGCCCCCTCCTCTCAGACCTGGGAAACTGAGCAAGCCTTTTGGAGACTGGCCAGGTCTCCAAGACTACTCCTGTTCCCAAGCTCAAGGGAAGAGAAACGACGCCCATGTACTCTCTCTTATCAGGTCTAGTCTACTGTGAGAGCAAAACATCTTGGTTCTCTGGTGCAAAAACACAGCTTGGAAAAATACAGCTTAGATTCTCAACTGCCATGTCTAACTCCACGTTAAAGGCAATGGGCAGCTAACCTAAATATCAAATGCAATGTCATGTTAAAGGCAATAGGCAGCTAACCTAAATATCAAATGCAATGTCTAGTGTCATGTCAAAGCCAATAGGCATCTAAGCTGAATACAAAATGCAATGTCTTATATCATGTCAAAGCCCATAGGCAGCTGAGCTGAATACAAAATGCAATGTATAATATCATGTCAAAGCCAATAGGCAGCTGAGCTGAATACAAAATGCAATGTATAATATCATGTCAAAGCCAATAGGCAGTTAAGCTGAATATCATGTCAAAGCCAATAGGCAGTTAAGCTGAATACAAAATGCAATATATAATATCATGTCAAAGCCCATAGGCAGAATATCTAATAGCATGTCAAAGTCAATAGGCAGCTAAATTGAATACATCATGTCAAAGTCAATAGGCATGCAATGTCAAAGCCAATAGGCGGCTAGACTGGATACAGCATGTCAAAGCCAATAGGCAGAATACAGAATGTAATGGCTAATGCAATGTCAAAGCCCATAGGCGGCTAAACTGAATACAGAAAGCAATGGCTAATGCCATGTCAAAGCCAATAGGCACAATACAGAATGTAATGACTAATGCAATGTCAAAGCCCATAGGCGGCTAAACTGAACAAAACACACCATGTGCTACTGGTGAACATTGAGCAACTAATATGCGCAGTGGTGAAACACAAAGTCATTGGTCAAAACAAAACTTATCAAATGGCAGGACATTCCGCCCTTTACCAATGAATTTTTGTTTCACATATCTCATATTTCAAAAAAAAAAAAACATCAGCACACAAAAAAAAACATTATGATCAAAGCAATCCCTGTAAAGCAATAGAAGTGAATTAACACATTGATCTCATAACCTTTCACATCAGCTACATCTACATAGAGAAGACTGGGCACATTTTTTTTTTTTTTCTCTGAATGAGTCTCTAATTCAACAGTGTTAGCAATTTGATGTGGCATGAGTTCTACTCATGTAAAGATGCACGGTCCACCTGAAAGGTTTTCTGGAAGGTAAGCAAAAGTCAGAGTTCCATACGAGAGGGAAAAAAAAAAAAAAAAAAACACAGCAAACAAGTTGAACTTGAACTGAAGGCGCAGTTTGCGCAAAATGGATCCATGGTGCTGGCACTTTACTCAGCCAGGTTCAGGTTGGGGATTCGGTCCCTTCCCCAACCCCACACGCACACACCGGAAGGGGGACCACACAGCACACTCAGGGACAGTGGCGAAACGTGGTCGGATCTGCAAAAGAAACAAGTATGACTTTTCTTGCAAATAAAATTTTTCATTTAAACTGCACCCTTCCTCTTTCTTTCCCTGTTTTATAATCAGCAGGACGTTTTTGAGGCCCTTTGTTATATTTTCTGCAGGTTCTGGAGGATCACTTGGGGCTTCAGCCCACACATCAGCACTGAGGTTTTTATCTGCTGCGCCACAGCTCCCCTTTTCTTGCACTGTCAGAAGGGCTGGGGCAGACTCCTTCTTTACCAAACCTCCATTCACTGCATTTTTGTCAAGTTGGGCCATTCTGTCTCCAATTTGTATGAATGAATCAGATTCTTTTCTAGGTATCAGCATAATTTCGATTTTTCCTTGGTAATTTGCAGCAATCACTCTCCCTAAAACCTGATCAATTTGCCATTTCTGTTCTGGTAACTTTCCTCTCCCCAACTGCTCTGTGACTGCTTGCATGACAGATTGCTTTTGTGCGTGCTGCACAGTTTTTATCAAATCTAGGGGAATGTGCATCTCTCTCATCTCTGCCCACCTGTAAGTGGCCTTTTCACATTTCTGGGGCACCCACATAGCCATCCCCACTAAGGCAGAATTCTGGGTGAACACTTCTCTCTCTGCATTTTTCTCATTAACATCTGCAAGGTAATTGAACCAGTTAGGTACAAGCCATGTGGCTAAAACATTATCAAAGAACCAAAAATCAGCGTAAAAATGACACATCTCACGTAGCTCTTGCTTTAAAATCTGACACACATTATACAACGCTGTTCCTTCTACGGTGCCAGAAAGCAACATTTCAGTCAATGAATCATTAGTAAAACAAACATGCTTTTTATCTTCAGTGGACACGCATTCAAATGGTGCACTCAACTTCATTGGTAACTCTTTTACCTGTGGTACTCTAGCCCTGTCTTGCAAGTACCAGATCCATTGTATGATTCTAGCTAGGGGCACTATTTTCTTTCCTTGTTCTTGAGTTACATGTACATAAGTATTTCCTTCTTGCACTGCGCAGAAACCTAAAGTCTGCATTATTTCATTTGCCAAATCACAAGCGCGCAGCTGCATATTATTTTTCACAGTGACCATATACAAAAGTGTTAGGATTTCTCTCAAATGAGGGCTATTCTTTTTCCAAAAATCAAACAAGCTAATGAAACTCGGGGTGTCTTGCTCTAAAATCCTTTGTTTTACTTGTGCATTTTGCAATGGTAACTCGTAAATCACATTCTGGTCTCTCTCGTCCCTGTTATCAGTTAAGGAATGCATTTTGTCTGCCAAAGACCCTGGCTCACACGAAAACTCAGTGCAGCTCGGAGCTGTCTTAACCCCCTCATTACTGGAATGGGACAAGAAAGATTCTTCATAAACAGCCCTTTTATAACTTTCAGTTGGGCTAATTTGCTCATGTAAATTCCTATTTTCATGTTCCAACTGCCTACATTTCTCCTGCATTTCTCTGTAAGCAGATAAAGGTATCCAGACCTTTCTGTCATCATTACTTCCAAAACACACGTTTTCTACATATATACAACGGGAATTATTTCTCAAAACATTATCAGGCCTTTTAGCTACACATGCATTTTCTTCTGTAATTCCCCAAACAGAAAACAATTCACAGTTTTTCTTAGCACCATCAGGCAGTTCATCAACACATGTATTCTCAGACATGGTCTGCCGTGCTACTGTGATTCCCCAAACAGAAAACAATTTCTGTAATTCTCCAAACAACAAAAAACAATTACACTTTTAAAGTGTGCACTTAGAAATCTACTAACTCGTCAAACCCCTTCTTAATCACCTCTTAATGACCGACGCCCCACGACCTCTGGTACCAATTGTAGTGCTTTCCTCTTATTTAGTCTCTAAGCACTAACATAACACAACAGAAATGCACTTCTGAGGTCAAAGAAGACTTTTATTGTTATTTTATTCTTCCCCAACCACAATGTTTATGAATGAATGACGAATTAGTAGCTTTCAAGTCCGCGTTAATCAAACAAAATATATCAGTTTGCAATATACACAGCAGGTTATATTTATAAGATATTGAATGCAAAGCAAAACAAATACTTCACCGTGTAGGAACTATTTACAGCTACATCTTTCTAAGGTCTGCAAGCTGATGACCCCTGTCAGCCGCAAGAAAGAGTGTCATCTACCCACACGGGATGCTGGCAGCTGGCGCCAAGCTCCAGCACGAGGTCCGGCAGATTCGAATCTCACTCTCTGCAGCCTGTTACATTCGTTACAAAGGTGTGCCCCCTCCTCTCAGACCTGGGAAACTGAGCAAGCCTTTTGGAGACTGGCCAGGTCTCCAAGACTACTCCTGTTCCCAAGCTCAAGGGAAGAGAAACGACGCCCATGTACTCTCTCTTATCAGGTCTAGTCTACTGTGAGAGCAAAACATCTTGGTTCTCTGGTGCAAAAACACAGCTTGGAAAAATACAGCTTAGATTCTCAACTGCCATGTCTAACTCCACGTTAAAGGCAATGGGCAGCTAACCTAAATATCAAATGCAATGTCATGTTAAAGGCAATAGGCAGCTAACCTAAATATCAAATGCAATGTCTAGTGTCATGTCAAAGCCAATAGGCATCTAAGCTGAATACAAAATGCAATGTCTTATATCATGTCAAAGCCCATAGGCAGCTGAGCTGAATACAAAATGCAATGTATAATATCATGTCAAAGCCAATAGGCAGCTGAGCTGAATACAAAATGCAATGTATAATATCATGTCAAAGCCAATAGGCAGTTAAGCTGAATATCATGTCAAAGCCAATAGGCAGTTAAGCTGAATACAAAATGCAATATATAATATCATGTCAAAGCCCATAGGCAGAATATCTAATAGCATGTCAAAGTCAATAGGCAGCTAAATTGAATACATCATGTCAAAGTCAATAGGCATGCAATGTCAAAGCCAATAGGCGGCTAGACTGGATACAGCATGTCAAAGCCAATAGGCAGAATACAGAATGTAATGGCTAATGCAATGTCAAAGCCCATAGGCGGCTAAACTGAATACAGAAAGCAATGGCTAATGCCATGTCAAAGCCAATAGGCACAATACAGAATGTAATGACTAATGCAATGTCAAAGCCCATAGGCGGCTAAACTGAACAAAACATACCATGTGCTACTGGTGAACATTGAGCAACTAATATGCGCAGTGGTGAAACACAAAGTCATTGGTCAAAACAAAACTTATCAAATGGCAGGACACACAGCAAGATGAAACTTCAGAACATACGGTCTCTTCATGACCTCTACTGGGCTAGTTCAGTCAACAATAGTCACACCGTCTCCCACCAATGTAAATTGCAGACGGCAACCTGCTCTTCATGCCAAATAGTGACTGCCCGTTTATCCCACCAATACTAAGCTTCAGTGATAACTTGCTCCATTCGATTGCAATGATCTTCTTTGGACCCCACCAATGCAAATCTCCAGCTAGGGCTCCTTGAATGGACTTGGACTGAGAGAAAATAAATGGGATGAACCTAGCCCCTGCAGATGAACCACGCTGCATCATGGTGAGGCTGAACCTATGACTTTGACCTGGTACAGAGCGACCAGAAAATTGCAAGTGGCACTTTCTGCTTGTTTGTGCTATTTTTACACAAAACAAAAACAATTCTAAATCCCAGTTCTGCTTATTAGATTTTTTGTTTTTTTGGGGTCATTTCATTTAGCAAAAATTACACTATTTTCTAATTTGGTTGAGAGGTTTTATTTGTGTCATGTTTTGTTTTGTTATTGATGATTGCTGCATAAATGCTTCACACATTCCATGAAATTTAAGCCAGGCTGATTTTGTGGCAAGCTACTAGAATGTTAAGCACAGGTATATTTAGTGACTTTTTTGGTTCACCTTAACAAAGATTATTTTTATTTCTTGAGTGGGGCTCTCACCCCTCAACTAATAACCCATTGTAGAAAGCTGACCTGGCTTATAGTGGATACCAATGGTACTAACACCTTGTGCCAGGTCCAGTTATCCCTTATTAGTAGAGTAGGTGTGTTCTAGCAGCTTAGGCTGATAGAGGTATCTATAGCAGAGCAGCTTAGGCTGAACTAGGAGACATGCAAAGCTCCTACTATACCACTTGTATCATGTAGGTACTATATCATAAGAAAGACAATACTCAGAGTTACTAAAAATAAAGGTACTTTATTTTAGTGACAATGTGCCAAAAATATCTCAGAGGATATACTCCCTTAGGAGGTAAGTAAAATACACAAGATTCTGACGACAAACTGGAAATTTCTTCATGGCTTCCAGTGCAGGATGAAGGCAGGTAGTCCCCAAACCATGCACCACCAGGAAACAGTTGAGAAAGCGGGCAGGATTAGGCGCTACAATATAGCTGGTAGTCTTCTTGCTACTTTGTTGCAGTTTTGCAGGCGTCCTGGAGCAGTCAGCGGTCGATCCTTGGCAGAAGTCGAAGAGAGAGGTGCAGAGGAACTCTGGTGAATTCTTGCAAGTCGTTATCTGAGGAAAAGCCCACATTAGAGACTCTAAATAGCCCTCAGATGAGGATTGGCCACCTAGTCAGGTAAGCACCTATCAGAAGGGGTCTCTGACGTCACCTGCTGGCACTGGCCACTCAAAGGCCTCCAGAGTGCCCTCCCACCTCTGGATCCAAGATGGCAGAGTTCTGAAACACACTGGAGGAGCTCTGGGCACCACCTCTGGGGTGGTGATGGACAAGGAAGTGGTCACGCCCCTTTTCTTTGTCCAGTTTCGCACCAGAGCAGGGACTGGGGGTTCCCTAAACTGGTGTAGACTGGAAAGGGCACCATCTCTGCCCTTTAAAGCTTTTCCAGTGGCTGGGAGATGCTACCCCTCCCGAGCCTTTAACACCTATTTCCAAAGGGAGAGGGTGTAACACCCTCTCTCAGAGGAAATTATTTGTTCTTCCTTCCTGGGACTGGGCTGGCCAGACCCCAGGAGGGCAGAACCCTGTCTGTGGGGTGGCAGCAGCACTAGCTGCAGAGAAAACTCCAGAAAGCTGGTTTGGCAGTACCCGTGGTCCATAATGGAGCCCCGGGATGCATGGAATTGGCTCCCCAATACTAGATTTGGCATGGGGGTACAGTTCCATGATCTTAGACATGTTACATAGCCATGTTCGGAGGTACCATTGTGAAGCTACATATAGGTATTGACCTATATGTGGTGCACGTGTGTAATGGTGTCCCCGCACACACAAAGTCTGAAATGGCCGTGAACTATGTGGGGGCACCTTTGCTAGTGCAAGGGTGCCCTCACACTTTTTAGCTTTACACCTAACCTTCAGCAAGTGAAGGTTAGACATATAGGTGACTTATAAGTTACTTAAGTGCAGTGAAAATGGCTGTGAAATAACATGTGGGGTATTTCACTCAGGCTGCAGTGGCAGTCCTGTGTAAAGGTTTGTCTGAGCTCCCTATGGGTGTCAAAAGAAATGCTGCAGCCCATAGGGATCTCCTGGAGCCCCAATACCCTGGGTACCTAGGTACCATATACTAGGGAATTATAAGGGTGTTCCAGTATGCCAATAGAAATTGGTAAAAGTGGTCACTAGCCTACAGGTACAAATTTAAAGGCAGAGAGAGCATGAACACTGAGCTTCCGATTAGCAGAGCCTCAGTGACACAGTTAGGCACTACACAGGTATACGCATTCAGGCCACAAACTATGAGCACTGGGGTCCTGGCTAGCAGGATCCCAGTGAGACAGTAAAAACACACTGACATATACTCACAAACAGGCCAAAAGTGGGGGTAACAATGCTAGTCATTGACCGTCAGCGTGCAGCTTGTGTGTGGTCCCAACTTACATTTTACCACCTACTCCAAGTGTCTTTCAGTCCATGGCCTTTTAAATATTAAGGTATAGCAGTTCATCCACCTGAGGGGGTCTTTCACAACCTGGGGATAAATAGCACCATATATATTGGCAAACAGCCATTAAAACAGGGTAACTTTGTGACACACACTCCATTAATTCACTGATTTAACACCAACTGTAGTCGTATTTCAGTGATTACAATTTCCGGCATAAGAAATATAAGTGTATAACGAGTGGTCCTTCAAAAATACAGCATGTTTTAAAAATTTGATTAGTAATTTATATTCCTTATATTTTTTTTAGTCACTTATATGTTTAATCCAGTTACATGAAAGTAAAAACAAAATATAATTGCAGATTCCCATAGCGTAGGAACCCTCAGGCCGGTCCTTAGACTTATTCAACGAAAATGATACCCAGACACTTACCAGATATAAACAGACAAAAACATGGCGGCAATTCATAATGCTGTAAAAGTGAGGCAGAATTTTCTCATCAGGTGGGTAAGCCACCTTTATACAATTTACATTAAAGATTTTGCATGGCTTTAATCAGGACAATCTATAGTGGATTAGTAGGAACCCAAGGGCCGTACTCAAATATGCATATTTGAAACAGTAAATTGAAACCATGTCCACTGGTCACATTTTCCAGGATATGAGTTGGATATTGGTTAGAATGGGTTACGCAACAAATGTAAGCACAGAACCAATTTAGGTTATTCAGAATGTGGGTATTATGGTTTTGAAAGTTCAGTATTGACAACAACCATACCACGTTGAAAGGCTTTGTGAGTATACGAGAGAGCACAATGTTTATTACAGAAAATCACGTAATTTGAGAGAGTTTTTCCTTATCTTTATTCAGTGATTTAAATTGACATTAAATGCTTTAAAGATCGTTTATATAAAAAATACGATAACACTGCAAAATTCGTAAATTGAAACCAAAGGGATTTTAAATAATTTGATGTAAATGCAAACAAAGTTAGATATTACATTGCACGTTTTCGTTTCACAGAATAAAGCTGTGAAATTTTGTATGATTCATAATTCATGAATGACAAAAATTGACAATTGAAGAATAAACAAACAAAAAGCAAGAGACAAAGATGGAAACTCACTATGGTTATAAAGTAATGCTGGAGTGAGACACTATCATAGGAGGGGAATGGGGTATCAACATGAGAAACAGTAGCAGCAACATTAAGGACACGGAAAATGACAAAGAAAATTATCTAGAGTTAATTATCATTGACAAGTTTCTATGCCTGTAAGTACAGACGGATCACCCAAACTTGTGTTAATTATTTTAACATGTTGACAAGGTACACAGTGGTACAGGGGATTTAAAGCACCTATTGATGGAGACCTGAAAAGGCAACTGATGATACCAAGCTAATGGAGCTCCAAGCCCTGCGGGGCAACTCTAGCACTAACGGTTCAGTGTTCCTGGTGCATACAGCGGTGCAGATCTGAGGTGTACAGGAATACAAATCTCCATGAATAACTTCTCACCATTTCATCAATGTGTCTTTTATGGGTAGCCAATGTGAAGCTTATGGTATAGACATAAGGGTGGTCATTACAACCCTGGCGGTCTGTGTTAAAGCGGCGGTAAGATCGCCAACAGGCCGGGGGTAAAAAAATTGCAATAACGACCACAAAAGACAGCCACTTTAACACTCCGACCGCCACGACGGTACAAACAAACAGCGTGACGCTCACCGCCAACAGACAGACGGGAGACAATGTACCGCCCCCACTATTATGACAGGCCAATTCGCAACCTTTTCCGGGGCGGATTCACCGCTGATAAAAACACGGTGGAAACAGGAATCCCGAAGGGAAAACGCTCACCTCTACACACCCCACGAGGAACGAGGACGGCATGGATACGGAACTCCAAATTCTTCCTGCAATAGTCTTCCTGCTCCTCTACCAGGAGCACGAACGCCGGTGGCGAAGACCACGGTGAGTACTGCACCTACGACACAGGGTAGGGGGGAGGCAAAAAACAGGGACATACACACGCACCACCCCCACCCTCACCCACTACAACACACACACTAATGCATATCAATCCATCAAAGTTACACCCCCCAGTAGTCCAGGTAGTGCTCTAAGAAAGTCCATGGAACACTGGGTCCCCGACCATGACGGAGAGAACACTGCAGGGGCATCAGAGAGCAACTAAACAGGCACCTCAGGGTGAGGGAAAGGGGGAGCACCTCAGCCGCTTGAGTGCAAGATGCCAAATCCACGAGGGGGCCACATGCCCACTGTTCAATCCTGGGGAGTGCAAAGCCACAGTCTCACAAGTCTCTACAGTGGGTGGGTTGCCCACTGTTCAATCCTGGGGAGTGCAAAGCCACAGTCTCTCAAGTCTCTACAGTTGGTGGGTTGCCCACTGTACAATCCTGGGGAGTGCAAAGCCACAGTCTCTCAAGTCTCTACAGTGGGTGGGTTGCCCACTGTTCAATCCTGGGGAGTGCAAAGCCACAGTCTCTCAAGTCTCTACAGTGGGTGGGTTGCCCACTGTACAATCCTGGGGAGTGCAAAGCCACAGTCTCACAAGTCTCTACAGTGTGTGGGCTGCCCACTGTTCAATCCTGGGGAGTGCAAAGCCACAGTCTTTCAAGTGGATAACAGTCTCCACTGGTTCTGGGGGGGGCATGGTGCCCAGAGTGCTTCATCCTGCTAAGGACAGAGGTAGTGGATGACAATTCCACTGGTTCTGGAGGGGGCATGGTGCCCAGAGTGCTTCATCCTGCTAAGGACAGAGGTAGTGGATGACAGTCTCCACTGGTTCTGGAGGGGGCATGGTGCCTAGAGTGCTTCATCCTGCTAAGGAAAGAGGTAGTGGATGACAGTCTCCACTGGTTCTGGAGGGGGCATGGTGCCCAGAGTTCATCATTCACCCCGTGACGGACTCAGTTGTGTCAGTGCCCTTGCCGCTCATGGGCCAGCAGTGCTTGAGACAGCGGTGCCCTGTTTAGCAGTGTTTGAGATGGCGGTGCCCTGTTCAGCGGTGTTTGAGATGGCGGTGCCCTGTTCAGCGGTGCTTGAGATGGCGGTGCCCTGTTCAGCGGTGTTTGAGATGGCGGTGCCCTGTTCAGCGGTGTTTGAGATGGTGGTGTCCTGTTCAGCGGTGCTTGAGATGGCGGTGCCCTGTTCAGTGGTGCTTGAGATGGCGGTGCCCTGTGCAGCGGTGCTTGAGACGGCGGTGCCCTGTTCAGCGGTGCTTGAGATGGCGGTGCCGTGTGCCGCGGTGCTTGAGACAGCGGTGCCCTGTTCAGCGGTGCTTGAGATGGCGGTGCCCTGTTCAGCGGTGCTTGAGGCGGCGGTCTCCATTGCAGGGACTCAGCTGCTGGCGGTCCTTCATGGCCAAGCAGGGCTTTTGCTGGCCGTCCTTCATGGCCCAGTGGGGCTTTTGCTGGCGGTCCTTCACGGCCCAGCGGGGCTTTTGTTGGCGGTCCTTCATGGCCCAGCGGGGATTTTGGTGGTGGTCTTTCATGGCCCAGCGGTGCTTTTGCAGGTGGTCCTTCATGGCCCAGCGGGGCTTGTGCTGGAGGGCCCCTACTGGGCAGGTGGGCTAGTGCTGGCGGTCCTGTCATCAGCAGCTGGGCTTGTGTTGGTGGGCCTGTCCTGGGCAGCTGGGCTTGTGCTGGCGGTCCTGTCCTGGGCAGCTGGGCTTGTGCTGGCGGTCCTGTCCTAGGCAGCTGGGCTTGTGCTGGCAGGCCTATCCTGGGCACCTGGGCTTGTGCTGGAGGTGGCCTCCTGGGCAGCGGGGATGATGGCGGTCTTCTCCGCCGTGCTGCTCTTCCCCGACTTGCCGGGTTTCTTGTGGCCCTTCCCCACCTTGGAAGGTGTCACAGCTGACTCCACACTCCCACCGGGACCCCTGAGAGCGCCTTTGGTGGCTGGAGTCTTCCCCCTCTCCCGCCGGGCACTGGCCAACTTCTGATGCGTCACAGGTGGGGGACTGTCTGTGCTGTGGCTCCGTGCCACACTGGCTGCCCTGGTGGCCGGTGCACTCCAGATTCCGGTGACTGCAGGCACCACTGGTCCCGGAGATGTTGTGGCTGAGGTACTAGTTCGGGACCTAGGAGACGGATGGGGTGTGGGAGGTGTGGGAAAGAGGTCAAGGTTGGACAGGAAAAGTTTTTTGGACACACTGGGACGGGTAGCTGGAGGGGGTTTGGGAGTGGAGGAAGAGGTGGTGGTTGTAGGAGGTGTACGTTTGCTGACTTTGGGTGAAGGTGCATGCGCTGGAGGCTGTCGTGAGGTGGATGGCTGTTGGGTGGGTGTGTGTCTGCATTTGTGTATCTTGGGAGGGGGCATCACAGACACACTGGGAGAGGACACAGGGGATGTGTGAATGGTAGTGGGGGTGGTGACTGCACGTGAGAGGGGTGTGGTGGTGGGTGTGCTGGAGAGGGATGTAGTGGCTGTAGAGGTAGTGCATGCAGGTGTGAGTGTAGACGAGACTGGGAGGGAGGAGGGAGACGAGGAGGAGGGAGACACAGTGGAGGCAGTGGATGTTGGTGTGTCTGCATGTGTGTGATGCTTGCGTGAGTGCCTGTGGGATGTGTGGTGCTTATGTTTGCCTGAGCTTCCCTTGTGTGTTGACATGTGTGTATGCTGGTCTGTAGGTGTGCTTGGGATAGGCTGAGATACAGGGGATTGGGTCGGGGTGGAGGAAGTTGGAGGGGGGAGGCTAGACACAGGGACAATGGCTGCCATCAGTGCAGAGGCCAGAGTCTGAAAAGCTCGCTGAAGGGCCACCTGACCAGAATGAATGCCCTCCAGGAATGCATTGGTTTGTTGCAACTGCCTTTCTACACCGTGGATGGCATTCAAAATGGTAGACTGACCAACAGTGAGGGACCTGAGGAGGTCAATGGCCTCCTCATTGAGGGCAGCAGGGGTGACTGGGGCAGGGCCTGAGGTGCCTGGGGCGAAGGTGATCCCCACCCTCCCGGGTGAGCGGGCACGGGGCGAAGGCTGAGGGGCTGCTGGGAGGGCAGTGCTGGAAGGGGGGGGAGGCGGCTGTACCACAAGGGAGCTCCCATCACAGGACGAGTCCGTGTCACTGGTCTCAGCTCCTGTCCCCGCCGTGGAGCTCCCCTCGCCCTCCGTCTCACTGGTGAAGTCCGAGTCCGTAGTGTGGCCCTCCATTGCCATGTGGGATGCAGCCCGCCGGTGCTCCGGTGCCACTGCTCCTCCGCCTGATGATGCTAAAGCACACAAGAACAAGGAGACCACAAAAAGGGGACAACGACAGAAGAAAGACATGTTGAGTGCATGCATTACCGCTACCGTTGGCGGACACGACAGACACAGAAGCCCCCTGCACTACGCCGCGCTCTTGGGCTCCACTGTTCAATTCCTGGGAAATGGCCTACAAGGCTATGGACAACATCTGCACACATAGATGACACAGGGGCATGACTAGGTGTACTTGGCACTCTACAGAGGTGGGGTGGGGTGCCACATGGCCTGCCTTATGGAGGGGCCTTGTCTACCGAACTCGCCCTGGCCTAGGGAAACCCACAGCCCACCTCCCCCACCCAGACCCCTCCACTGCGCGCAAAGTCAGCAGAATGAGAGTGTACTCACCCCCTTGTGGCTGCTGTGATGCCATCAAGCGCCCATCCAACTCTGGGCAGGCAACCGCCAGGATCCTGAACATCAGGGGGGTCATGGTGCGACGGGCACCCCTCCCATGTTGGGAGGCCATACCCAGCTGAGCCTCCGTTGTCTTCTTGCTCCAGAGGCGAATGTCCTCCCATCTTTTCCGGCAGTGGATGCTCCGTCTGTGGTAGACCCCCAGGGTCCGGACGTCCTTGGCGATGACACGCCAAATATCTTTTTTCTGGTGGGCGCTGACCTACATGAAATGTACAGGGGGAAGAGTAAGTAATTACCAACTGCACCGTCAAACTGATTGGCCCATATCCCTACCCTTGCCATGTGGCACTTGCATTCACCGTACTCTCCCCCTTTCCTTCTTACATCCAGCCCTCTCCACACAGGTATATCCCATACAACATGCTGCCTGTGTACTTACCTGTTTGTCTGGAGGACCGTAGAGTAGCGTGTACTGGGGGAGGACACCATCCATGAGTTTCTCCAACTCCTCTGATGTGAAAGCAGGGGCCCTTTCCCAGACACTCGAGCCATTGTCTCTTCCAGACCTAGGTCACAGCAGCACTTGCAGTGTAGGTCCTCTCCTGTCGAAGATCAGGTATCGAGTGATTGAACAGATAGAAAATGGCGGTCAAGTCCACGGAGATGCGTACCGTCACCGCCGGCGTATATCGTCATTGGCTCCTGGGACCCATAGGTTCCAATGTTAACCAATGCAGCATTGTGCCGCGGTCTTCGACCGCCTACCGCAACGGTGTACAACGCCAGTGCAGTTACCTCACATCCCATTGTCCCACTTTAGAGGTCAGACAGCCGCCATTTCAGGGGCCCACATGGCTTCATTTTCAAGTGCATCACACATACCTAGGCCTAGACTCAACACACATACAGGCTACCTTTTGTGTATGAATGGTGTTCTGGTAAACTGTGGGTATGACCTCTGAGTTGTTTGACTCTGTGCTCGCTGTTGTCCTTCATAGCCACCATCCGCTGGGACATGTGAGGAGATGGCAGCATCCTCCGGTGTACCGACCGTTGGTGGACCTGTCGACAATGGAGGAGTGACATGTGATTATCACATACAGGTTTGACCGTGCCACAATCCAGGAACTGTGTACCCAGTTGGAGCCAGACCTGATGTCAGCAATCCGCCATCCCACAGGAATCCCCCCTCAAGTGCAGGTGCTGTCAGTGCTCCATTTCCTTGCAAGTGTGTCTTTTCAAACAACAGTGGCCATAGCATCAGGGATGTCCCAGCCTATGTTTTCCAACGTATTGTCCAAAGTGTTGTCTGCCCTTCTGAAACACATGCGGAGCTACATCGTTTTTCCTCAGGTGGAGGATTTGCCTACAGTGAAAGGTGGTTTCTATGTCCTGGGACACATCCCCAACATCATAGGTGCCATTGATGGGACACATGTGGCTTTGGCCCCCCCCCCAAAGGAGTGAACAGGTGTACAGAAACCGGAAGAGTTATCATTCGATGAATGTACAGATGGTATGTTTGGCAGACCAGTACATCTCCCATGTGAATGCCATATTCCTTGGCTCAGTGCATGACGCCTACATCCTGCGGAATAGCAGCATCCCTTATGTGATGGGTCAACTCCAGAGGCACCGTGTGTGGCTATCAGGTGAGCACCTTGGAGGAAGACAGTGGGAATGGTTGTCTGGGTTTGGGGATTTCCCTCCAGGTTAGTGCGTGTCTAACAGTTGTCCCTCGCCATTTGCAGGTGACTCTGGTTACCCCAACCTGTCATGGCTACTGACTCCAGTGAGGAATCCCAGGACAAGGGCAGAGGAACGCTACAATGAGGCCCATGGGCGAACTAGGAGGGTGATCGGGCGGACCTTCGGCCTCCTGAAGGCCAGGTTCTGGTGCCTCCATATGACAGGTGGATCCCTATTCTACTCACCAAAGAAGGTGTGCCAGATCATCGTGGCCTGCTGTATGCTTCACAACATGGCTTTGCGACAACAGGTGCCTTTTCTGCATGAGGATGGTCCAGGTGGCAGTGTTGTGGCAGCTGTAGAGCCTGTGGACAGTGAACACGAGGAAGCAGAGGAAGAACACATGAACAACAGAGACTCAGTGATCCAGCAATATTTCCAGTGAGACACAGGTAAGAGTACAGGTCTGCCTACGACATGTACTTTAACACTACTACCTCTCTACTGTCTGTCGTTTTTACCCAGTGTATGGTCACTGAGTTGTCACTTTCCCTTACGATTTCACAGATGTGGGTCCCACTGTGTGATCTGCTTAGATTCATCATGGACTAGAGCTGTGTGACATAGGTATGTTGACATTACAATTGAAAGAGCATTTTGTCACTGCAATTGCTAATACACTATTTCGAAATCACAGACAGACTCCAGATTGTTTTGCGCTTTAAGTGTGTTTATTTAAGTGCTCAATATTGGAGGTGGTAGTGAAATGGTGAGGGGTGTTGGCGGAGGAATGTCCATGGAAGAGTCCAGTCTATTAGTCTCACAGGTGCATTGACCATATGGGCATAGGAAGTGGAGCTGGGTCAGTTTAAGTATGGACAGGGTGACAAAGTGAAACAGGAGGATGACAATCAGGGTGGTCTCATTTCTTGGCGGGGGTCTTGGCATTGTGCTCTGTCTTGTTCCTGGATCTCAGGGACCATTTACGGGGTGGTTCTCCCTCTGCAGGGGGTGGGGTGCTGGTGTGGTGGTCCTGTGGCTGTGCCTCCTGTCCACTAGCGCCGGCGGAGGTGGTGGGCAGTTCATCGTCCATGCTAGTGTCAGGGGCCCCTTAGAGTGCCACAGTGTCCCTCCTGGTGTTCACAAATTCCTTCAGCACCCCTACGATGGTGCCCAGGGTGGAGCTGCTGGTTCTGAGTTCCTCCCTGAAGCCCATATACTGCTCCTCCTGCAGGCGCTGGGTCTCCTGAAACTTGGCCAGTACTCATCTCCTGGGAGTGGTGGTAGGCTCCCATTATGGAGGAGAGGGCCTCGTGGAGAGTGGGTTCCCTTGGCCTGTCCACCCCTGTCGCACAGCAGCCCTCCCAGTTCTCCCGTGTTCCCACTGCCACTGCCCCCAGGTTCCTGTTGTTGTTGGGGTGGTGGGTTAGCCTGGGTTCCCTGTAGTGGTATACACACAGCTGATTGACATGTCCTGGGGACGGAGGTATGGGCCCGCTGGGTGGGTGCTGTGCTGGTGTTTCCAGAGGGGGGAAGGTCTGTGGTGGCCTGTGACTGGGTGAGGGGAACCGACTGTCCTGAAGTCCCTGATGGGGCGGGCTGGTCATCTAGATCCAGTTGGACAGAGCTGCTGTCATCACTGTGGGCCTCTTCTGTTGGTGGTGTGGACATGTGTGGACCCTCCTGTCCGGTGACGTTGGGTAGGGGTCCTGCAGGGGTATAAATGGATGGTTATTACATCTGTGTGTGTCATGGTGTGCAATGGGTGGTTGACTGTGTACCCCAGTTCTTGCATTCCTGTGTGGGACATCGTGTGATGATGGTTTAGGGGGGTGTATGGGTATGTGCAGTGGGCATGCTTTAGTGATGGGTGTCCATGCTTTGTTGTTGCATGCAGGGCTTGGTGTTGGGATGTGTGGTTTGTGATGTTGGGACATATGTGAGGAGTTGGAGTGCTGGGGTGAGGGTGGGGGTATGTGCTGGCATGCAGGTAGGGTGGGGGATGTAATAGTTAAGATTTGTCTTACCAGAGTCCATTCCTCCACCTACTCCTACTGTCCCACTGTGTTGACCCTGTCCACTATTCTTCGCCATAGCTCCATCTTCCTTGCAATTGAGGTGTGCTGCACCTGTGATCCGAATAGCTGTGGCTCTACTCGGACGATTTCCTCCACCATGACCCTGAGCTCCTCCTCCGAGAACCTGGGGTATCTTTCCCGTGCCATGGGGTGGTGTAGGTGATGTGTGGGGTGGAGTGTGTGGTGAGAAGTGTGATGATATGTAGTGGGGTGTTGTGTGAGGTGCGTGGAAGTTCTGTGGGTGATGGTGTTGTGTGCCTGTGGATGCTGTTGTTCTTGCTGGTGCTGTCTCTGGCCTTCTTTCAGAATTTTTTGTCGTATGGGTTTGTGGGTGATGTGGGTGTGTGTTTTATATTGTAATGGGTCTGTGGGAGTGGTGTGTGTATATGTATCAGGTGTGTGTATTTCGAATTGTCCAATGTGGCTGTGTTTTTTTAAGAGTGTGTGTATTTGACCGCAGCAGTGTGTACCACCAATGGAATACCGCGGTTGAAAGACCGCCGCTTGGATTCGTGTGTCGTGATAGTGTGGGCGTTTTTCTGTTGGCGTGGCGGTGGAGGTTTTGTTTTCGCCAGTTTATCACTGACCTTTGGTGTGGCGGACCTGTGTGGGTGTCTGAATTATGGCGGATTCCGAGCTGTAGGGCTTTTACCGCCAATGTTGTAATGAGAGCCAAGATGTCCTAATCATTGTGATAACCCCTTCAGTCCATTACAGGAGAAATGAAGGATTGACAGACTGGTGTGCAACCAACAAAAACAGCATAAAAAAAGAGGGAAAGTGTATGAGTGGTATAAGGGGATACCTACCATCAAACATTTTTTGACAGGTGCCCCACCCCATGATGACATAGGCAATAACATGGGTGACCTGCCCTGTGATGACATAGGCAATGGCTTAGGTGTAGGTGAGTCATGTGGGTTGTGACATCAGAGGGTCACGTTTTAGTCACGTGGCAGTGTCCTAGCCCCTGTGTCTAGGTCTATGGGCAGTGTAAAATTAGGGCCCTGCTGGTGTGCAATCTGTTTCAGAGCCTAAGAGGACAAGTCTTGACATGTTAGACATTCAGGACCAAGTGGCTGCCTCAGGACCTCCTCACAGGGCAGAGCATTTGGAGTGTAAGGCCAAACCTTCACACTGCTAGCTAATCCAAAACTAGGGGCTGGGCAAATGCTGCAAAGGGTGTGACATATGGTTAGATGGTCAGCGTCACATGTAACCCCTCAACGTATCAGAGCCATCAAGGAGAGTATGTGACCGCTATCTGTTGTAGAGAGGCACACCATTTTTGAACCATTGAATACAAATAGGAGCTGTCTAGAGCAGCATGTCAAACCATGAACCATTGCTGAAATAGGTTGTCAAGGCATTATGAAGAGATACAATCCGCTCACCGGAAAAGCCACCTCCTCAGGGGGCCAGAACACTATAAATAGATATTATCGGACCCTAACACCTCTGGTGTTGGATGTGAATGCACAGCCGGCTGCCCCTCAAGATGGGGGTTCCGACGTTACCAGTTTTCAAGGGGAACTTTGCCAGCAGCTTGAAAAGCTCAGTCTCAAGCATTTGCCCTAAATGATATCCCCTAGTAAGGTTGACAGCAGCTGCAACGAAGCCTCGAAAGATGAATTGCAATGATCCAATCAACTTCATCGACACTGAAAATGATGAAGAAGGTATAGCACCACTGAATTCGCCAGTCTATGAAGATATGGGCTTTCAGGAGGACCCTGATCCAGAGGCAGTCGCCCTACAGCCGGCAAGTGTAAACTCCAAAGCCGTCTATATACCAATGCACCTATGCGACTCACATGTTTTCAGAGCATCTGCTGAGTGTAGCGAAAATGCTGAGGTTAATAAAAAAAAAAACTCTATAAACAATTATCATGTATGTGCTAGTATTATACTTTTAACTAATAGTTTTTCTTTTGCTTTCTGTTTGAACACAACTGCAAAAAGAGATGCTCTAGAGGTGTCTAAGCTAAAGGTTAACAATGTAAATTTTTACTGCTTATGCTGTTCCAGCCAGTCTGAAAATATTACAAGCCATAACAAAGAACCACGTAAGAAATGTGTTTGCACCTACAATAGTACTGATTTTGAAAAGTAAAGTCCGGGCATAACCTATGACACCATATGGCCTGTTAAAGGTTTTGCGGCGACCGTAGTGAACACATATGTTAAACGTGACTAATATAACCTATGTTATGGACATAAAATTAATGAGCCACAGAGGAACGCTCACCACTGGCTATATGAGTCGTACACTGCAAGAACATTCCGACCCATATGTAGCCTGTTAGACCCTCACACGGTATATACGTTGTTAAGGGTCGTGTACGGGTTGTCAGCTGTGAAGAAATGTGTCCACGCTGATATGATTAAGGTCTTGGCAACAGCGGTCAATGACATCCGCTATGCGGTTCAGCCCTGCTCAGAACTCGAACCTATGCAGGGGCTGTGTACCTATTTTGATAAAAGATTGATAGAAAGGGTTATAGAAAGACGATTGTGTGATATTAATTATAACGATAGAAGAATGGGGTCTTTAGCCCCACAAAAGTTGTTTTAAACAAATATAGAAGTCACGGATAGCGGACCATAACTGTGTTATTTAAAACTACATACTTACTCACTTTTAGGATGAGAATCAAGTGTTGCGGTGCAAGATGTCTATGAGTTACACCCAGGATACATCTGTACTGGGAGATTGATATATGTGCTTGTTAAAGAAAGAATAGCTGAAACACACCCTGTGACTGCGTTATCTGAACATTTCAGGACCTCCGGCTACATTGCAGTGCAACAGCTCTCTGTATATCACCAACTGGTGTATCAACGTGTGGCTACCTGCAACAGATAAATACTAGAGCACGTACAAAGACCGTGTGCATGAGTTAAGACTTTCTCAATTGACCGGGCTACACACGTGCTTTAGAACGTATGACTGAAGATTATTTCACAAATAAACGTTCTTTATTGTCCGACCTAGAACTGTATGAACTGTTGAATGCTGTCAGCATCCTGAGCATCCAGAGTTATAGGCGGGTGGAGCGGGAAGTCATGTCTAGAGCTAGTGAGTGTATAGCTATAAAAATATCAAAGCTTGTGACGCTGAGACCTAGTAAAAGGAACAGCTCTGAGCAATATGTGTAACATGTGTCGTACTATGTATACGCAGTCAAAAGGCCTCACAGTGTCCAGCAGCATTGACAGCGATAAGCTATGTACTGCAAAATGTCAAGTACACTGTGTTTATGTTGTGCTTCAACACTTTTATTTTTTTAAGTAAGATGTTCTTGCACATAACAGTTGTCTTTTCCTTCATGGGCTAAAACGGCAGCTATCATGTCAAAGGACTTGTTAAGGAAGCTTTATTATGATACACTAGGGGTTGGAAGCTTCAGAATGACTGAATCTCTGTTTAGAAGGGCTCAAGTTGAAAATGAATCTGTAAACCGATCAGGGATGAAGACTTGGTTATTGGGGGAAGAGGCGTATTCACTCCGCAAACCAGCCAGAGTCGTTAGAGTGCAGCTAGATTATCAGTGGCAGGCGGACACAATCAGTCTTCAAGATCTAGCAAAGCATAACAACGGTCCGAATGTATATATTGCCAGTCATAGACGTATTGTCCAAGTATGCCTATGCAGAAGCAATAAGCGATTAAAGTGGTACCTGCGTCACCGCCGCCTTTAAAGTCATCTTCACGAGAGGTCGAGTACTGCAAAAACTAGACGCTGGAAAATAATTTTTAAACAAACCTTTTTAGAAATTCTTAAAGCAGCACGCTGTTCAGCATTTTGTAACGCATTTTGTAACGCACACTGAGGTAAAAGCGGCAGTTGTGAAGCATTTTAACAGAACTTTAAAATCAAAGCTGCGGCGATATTTCACAACCAACAATATCTACAGATGCGTGGATGTTCTACAGGCATTTATAGATATTTATAATGCCACTTACCACCGGACCATCAAAATGTCTCCTGTGAAGGCAACGGCTGATAATTAGTTAAAGGTGCAGAGAACTGTGTACAGGAGTTGTCTTGCGGCGAGGGTAAAGAATCCTGTTTTAGAAGAAGGGGATCATGTCAGGGTTTCAAAGTTGAAGGGTGTCTTCACCAAGGGCTACCAACAAACATTTAGCGAGAAGATAGTTTTAGTGGAAAGTGCAGAGTTTACAGAAGAAGTATATATTTACAAGTTGTTGGACTACTACTGGGAAAAGGTAACGTGTGTCTTTTATATTGAAGAGTTACAGAAGGTGCTCTATGATCCGAACAGGGCGTACAGGGTTGAAAAGGTTCTGAAAAGAATAGGCAGCGGAGCTAAGAGGCAGGCACTGGTCAAATGGTGGGGGTGGCCCGATAAATTTAACAGTTGGGTTTTGGACAGCTCGCTGCACGGGATGTGAGGTCCTGCTGTAAGCGCTGAGATGGAGACCTCACCTTTTTATAATATGCTGCCATCCAACGCCTCAAAGGACATGTTCTCCGACAATCAGATTTCTAATTATATGGTGAAACTGTCTAAACCGGTGGACCTGAAAGTGTCCTGGGAGGTGGCCCTAACAGAGATACAGTACTCTAGAATGTGTAATACATTTCCAAAGCAGAAGGCTAAATTTATCATAAAGCGCTCTCAGGACTTGAGCCTCCCGTGAGTTTCCCACATGAGTATTACACCACCGTAGCGGGGGTGGTCGACACCATCAACAGAGCCATATCCGGTGTTGAAGAGTATGCAAATATACATCTGGTGTCGGATAACGTTAGAAGAAAAGTGTTTCTTAAAGCTGCAGAGCTCGATACCAGGTTTACCTGTACGGGTAAATTGCAAAGGGTTTTAGGGACCGTGCAACATGTGAAAAGACAGGTGGATCCAGTCCCTACTTGTCTCGGATTTTATACACTCTATGTGTACAGCGACATCGTAGAACCTCAGAGGATAGAGGATATCTATTCGCCATTGTTGAGATGGTTCCCAGTGAAGGGAGAAAATAACATGATGGTTAATATACAACATCACAAATGCAACTACGTGGCAATTTCTAAAAAAACATTTTGACAGTATAACCAATATGGTCTACGACGATCAGTCAGAGCCGGTGGCCTTTAAATACGGGAAAGTTATTGTTAAGCTTCATTTAAGGCCGCACTGTGTCGGTGACAGTTAGGCAGTTGCAAAAAGAAAAAGGGAGCACACTGCCTTGCACTCAAGCGGAAAATAGCCCCAAGGCATCATGGTAAATGCAGTCATTTAAATATAAATAGCGAGAATGTTTCAAAAAATTATTCACCCTAAGTAGGTGCAGCAAGTGCTGTATTGCTGTAGAAAGTCTTTCACCTAAGATAGTTGCAGTGAGTGCCGTATCTCTGGACACGTGTTTCTGGCTTTCGGCCGTCATCAGCAGAGAGTGTATGTAACTGAAGGGGTCGCTTGAAATGCCGCCAAACGTCTTCACAGGTTTTTGTACCACTCAGTAGGCGCACAGGTGCATCGCCAGTGCTCGTCAGCAAGAGGCTCACGGGAGCCGTCATTTAGACATCCAAAAAGAAAAAGGGAGCACACTGCCTTGCACTCAAGCGGAAAATAGCCCCAAGGCATCATGGTAAATGCAGTCATTTAAATATAAATAGCGAGAATGTTATAAAAAATTATTCACCCTAAGTAGGTGCAGCAAGTGCTGTATCGCTGTAGAAAGTCTTTCACCTAAGATAGTTGCAGCGAGTGCCGTATCTCTGGACACGTGTTTTTGGCTTTCGGCCGTCATCAGCAGAGAGTGTATGTAACTGAAGGTTAGGCAGTTGCGATGGTCAATGTGAAAACATACGGGGACCCCTCTATGTACAGGGACTATTATAGAGTTCAGGCCCGCTACGGTGGATTGCAGCCCTACTTTCAATGGGGCCCCTGTTATGTACGGGGCCGGATTGAGGGGCTTCTTTCGGAGTTTGTTTAGAAGAGCCATGACTTTCTTGAGCAGAGGGTACGAAATTGCAAAACCTCATGTTAAAGCGGCGGCTACGAACATAGCCCATGACGTTAAGGACTCTGTAACATCGGCTGTCGCCGAGCACATGAACAAACAGCCCCAAAAAGGAGCTGGGTTGTTATACAAGGCATGTGCGGGTGTTAAAAGAAAGTGAAGGGCTACGAGGTGCAGGGAACAGCCAATGCCCTATAAAAACTGAGGACTTCTTCAAAAGGCCAACACAAAAGAAGAGATCTTCCAAGAAGAAGAGAACACACTCTAGTGTGAATATTTTTTAAATCAGCTATCATAGCTTTCGTACACTGCGCCTCGGATGAATGCACCAAATCTTAGCTAGATTTGTTTTCTCTAAAAGCCACATAGACCAGCATCGAGAACAGTTATTTCATGGAAGTGTCGCCTCTAGCGGCTCTGATGCCTCTGGCACCGATAGTGTTTTTTGTGTCGGGGGTCCACGGAAATATATTTGGATCTCAACAACACTCTGCTACACCTCATCTGAAAAATAACAAAAGATAATGGCATCAACATCGAGGCCGATCCCCTACCTGATCACCTACCTCGTCTCAACCATGTTTAATCAAGTGAACGTTAACCTGGGTGATCGTCTCGTAACACAAAGTGATAACATGTACACCTACAGGGCCTACATAGAGAGTATTCTAAATTACAGTCGCAAAGCCATGGACACACAGCTTTCAGCAGGGCTCTTCTACAAAGATACTCAAGCGCATTTTGTGGTCACAGTGTTGGATGGGGGCAACAATGGTTTTTAAAGCTTCACCGCCAGCAGTAGACAGTTTGACCTCCTGGGGCACATACATTCAGACCTTTTCTTCCAAGATAAACTTCTGGTCAACGGTATCGATCTTAAGATCAAACTCAACCGCAACAAGGACGCATTCTGTTGCATCAGCGGTGATGCGGAACAATATAACCTGGTCATATTGTCTGCGAGCCTGTTTGTAAAGAGAGTGAAAGTGGCACTGAGCGTCAGACTTGCCCAAGCCGAAGCTTTTCAACTATCGAACGCCATGTATGCTATTGAAAGAGTGGCTCTGAAGATATTCTGCATCATCGCCGGTACTAGATTAATGCAGCAGAAAAATCTATTTCTGGGGCAACTCCCGAAACTCATCATCATATGGTTTGTGGATAATACAGCTTTTAGCAGGCTCTATACCTCTAACCCTTTCAACTTCCAGCACTACAACATCAACTACGCCGCTTTTGTCCATGAGGGAGCTGTTATCCCCGCAAAATCGTTCACCCTGAGTTTTGGAACATCAAATTTTGTCAGGGAATATCTCTGTCTTGTCTCGATAAAGAAGAAACACTTGCATGACTCAGGAGTTTCAAGAGAGGGGTATGGGGCCAGCTACACGCTGTTTGCATTCAACCTGAATTCTGACATGGAAGATGGTGACCACTACAACGTGATCAAAAACTAAAATCTAAAGCTGAAATACACTTTACACAGCCACTGGCTACCAACATGAACATGGTTGTATTCTCTTTATCCGACAGTGTCATCCAAGTCAATCATGCCCGACAAATTATATTTGACTATCATTAAAAGATTGTAAAATGGACACTGTGCAGATACGTGACTTCTTAAGCAGGTACAAATAGGCTAAGAAATACTTTTTAGGTGTATTTCCTAGCGAAGGGCTACAGGGGGAGATAGGACCAGAAAGACTCTGCACACGTCTTTAACACCGACCCACATTACAAGGGTGGTACACATTGGACAGCCCTGGATGTAGACAAGGTTATAGTGTTTGGCAGTCTAGCTGAGTTCCCAGAGCATAACATTTACACAAAACCGATATTTAAATATGTAAAAAAAGCATCGCCCACGTTTGAGTATAACAATATGCGTGTACAGGATTCTCTAGCTGTCACAGTAAAATGTCTGAGGGTATGATGTTTAGAATTTTTTTAGTCTGTCTTCCACCAATCTTGTAAACAAGGATGGTATTGCTATGAAATATGTGAATGAAAACTCAAGGACTATATCGAGCATTGGTAAAACAGAATAAGGTGTTTGTCAAAAGTGTAAGGCCTTGTAACACCTCAATTTGTACTGATGACTGTCTAAAATAAAAACATTTTGAACATGAATTCAGACTATGCATTTTTAATTCACCCACCACACATTTTAAAACCGTTTTTAAAAAGATGACTGATGACTGTTGAAAAGTTAAGAGTGTTTATTACAAACAGTTTTCAGCACAAACATTTGCAAGGGTAAAGAAATAAATGAAGCAAAAATCTTTCAAGACGTGAACCTTTTAACAAAACTGTACAACTGTTCAAATGTCATGATAACATTAGAGCGGTAGCCAAATGTTTATTTTCAACAGTCTCTGTTTAGGTTCCATAGGTAGAGTGTTGCTGCTCCTAGACGGTTTTTGCGGCGGAAGGAAAGGTGTCGACACGGTGGGACTCACGGTAAAAACACCAGTGGTCGGATCTTTCAAACTTTCAAGCCTTCACCGTTGGTCAGCGTTACCGACGATTGTGGAAGGAATGTTGAGTTCCGCATAGGCGTGTAGAAACTGCTCTCATCCTCTAGGAGCATTTTGGGTCGATAGTGTTAGGCTGTGCGTGAGATCTCTGACCAGATCGTACATGTGTGATCAAGCAACCAGTTATCCCTTGTAAACGAATTCACCCTGGTTGTTCCACGAGGTCAGATCTTTAGTAGCAGTAATTTTACCAAGCAGCATTTGCACCGCCCCTATACACCTCTGACTTATATTTTTTCAAAGGTCTTTGAGAAAGGTGTTTGTGGAGGCAGGGGGTCCTGGATCTTGAGGCGCTACCAGGTCTGCTGGCGGCTGTTCCGTGTCAGGGGTATACAGTGTAAATTTGTTTTTTTCAGTGTTCCATTGTTTGTAATACTGTAAAAAGTTTTGAAGGGTTCCTGAATAAAGCCCCGCTTTGTTGTGTGGTTTAAATCAGTTCCGTTCAAAATGGCTTTGATCTCAGCATCGAGACGCTGTCTCTTTTTCTGCGTATTTCTCAGATGTCGATGTCAGACGGGCCAACTTTTCCAGCTGTTGGCAAGGCACAAGGTACATTTTTTGTGTGTGCTCCATCTGGTCCGTGATAGGAGACCTGTAATTAAAGGTATAGATATACTCAGCAGTGCACCTATCAAACCTCCAGACTGTTTGACCAGTTTCTTTTTAGAAAGGAGCAACACCATGTTATTGCTGGCGATTCTTATTCATCACAAGGAACTGGCTCATTGATATTGGGACATAACCTTTTATTTCTGAAATGGCAGCCACTAAATAGTCCGAAGCCACTCACAGGATAGCCTTTCTTTTCAGGGGGCTCACTGTGAGCAGCATTTTTAGGAGGTCTAAATTACGCCGTAGCTGCACAGACATGGTAGCGACCTTATATTATAAGGTTTAGATTGTAAACATTATAAAAGTCTTTTTAATAGGTCTTTTTATAGGTTTTGGGGACTGTTTTAGGCATGTAAGCGACTGGGAAGCCTGGTGGAAAATAAATACCGGAGAGTAGTCTGTAGTCTTCTAGAGTTTTGGGTTTCAAATCTACCAATAAGTAGACATTGGGTTTTGGGGTAGCGTTGTTAAACGCTTCCATGAAAAACTATGTGTTTCTGTGGTATATCTGTTTAGCTATAATTAATAGTTGAAGCTTGTTGCAGGGGGTTTTAAATAAGACCAGTTATGAGGCATTGAGAGTTATAGAACAACTGCTCTTTCCCTTGTAAAACAAGTTCTGCACGATGTAGCATATGCTTAGATTACGATGATGTGAATATTGAGTAAAAGCCCTCTCGATCTCGGGTTGCTCCCTGCCTTCATGCATGAGATCATCCACAATGACCATGTCTACAAGGTGTTTAGGTAAAAAGTTTTTGTCTTTGAGATTACTGGGGATGCCTTCTATAAATCTGATGTGTGGGAACTTTAAGGATAGTTCCATGTGAAGATCTTGCCAGCAGGACTAAAGCCACACGATGTTGTTATGGGTCGGACATAAAACACCGGGAACATTTCCTAACAGTTTATTTATAAAATAACTTTTAATGCTATTTGAGGGACCTGCTAAAATGCAGGAGATTTGTGTTCCAGCCTGGTGTCCATAGCAGTTCGGGTTTCGCCCCAGCTAATGTCTTTTAATAACCATACGGCAGTGTTTTGTAGTCCTCAGTCAGGACCCTTTTATCAAATGCTACTCGCAGGGTTTCATGCAACGGCTGTGTTGTAATTTCACACCTTTTTTTGGACCTGACTATACTAGGGTGATTTATGATTATTGTTTTATGATTTTCGTGATCGCTCGATGCGTAGTACTCGTGTATCAGACCCTTCAGACTGTCAAAATGTATTTTAACAGTATTGCTGAGATCTAAAGTGATACCTTTGACGTTCATGCAAACCTTGTTGTTAGAGATTTTGTAACTATAGGTCTTTGGTCCAGAGAAGGTGTCCTCAAGTACGTACTCATCCTTTTTGAGCTTGCTGGTCAAATCTCCTAGATGATCACCTAGCGCAGGATCTTTATTATCCTCTTTACTCACAAAAATAACAGCATCGGCGTTGTGGTTCAAACAACGTTCCTGAAGCTTATCCAGCAACCTGTAAAGCTCCTGACGAGCGTGAGCGGTTGTGAAGCACGCTATGAAGATCTTTATATTGTTACACGTTGTGGGGTATTCTTTGGCCTATTTCCAGCATAGAACGGCCGTCTCATCATCGATAAATTTGCAACTGGACATGTCTTAAGACTGGGTAAATAGATACTTAAAAAGATCGTCTGGATCTGTGACAATGGATGTGTTTGTCAAATTGGTATGCTGTGCAAATTTTCCCCACAAGGAATTGAGACAGAGCTTAGCTAACTGGCGTCTGGCAAGGTAACCTTAATGAACTCCGGCCTCAGCGTAATACCCTTGTGATTGTGGTAATCAGCGATGTACTTTTGCTTTGAGGGCCCAGCTCTATCAATGCTTTTGTAATGGTGGCTGGGGACCCAGGTCCGCTCGTGGCCTGGATCCCCGGCCGCCATTACAAATGCGGAATTAGGGCTGGGACATTGACCCTGGCTCTAATAACGCTTTTGTAATGGTAACTGTGGACCCGGGGCCCGTACATGGCCCTGGGTCTCTGCCCACCATTAGAAATACATATTTAGGGCTGGGACCCTGGCTCTGACAACACTTTTCTAATGCCAGCTGGGGACCCGGGGCCGAATGCGGCCTGGGTCCCAAGGCCACCATTGCAAGTGCAAAGTTGGGGCCGGGGTTGGGGAGCCAATCCTAACATAACTTTTGTAATGGCAGCCGGGGACCCTGCCCACGTGCAGCCCGGGTCCCCAGCGTCCTTTACATATGAATAGTTAGGGCCGGGGTTGGGGACCCGGCCCTAACAATGCTTTTGTATTGGAGGACAGGGACTCGGACCGCTCGCGGGCTGTGTCCCCTGTCTCATTCACATATATACAGTTAGGGCAGGGGTTGGGGACCCTGCCCTAACACAACTTCTGTTATGGGTGGCGGAGGACACGTGCTGTGTGCAACACTTTTCCTCAGCCAGCCATTACAGATACACAGTTAGGGCATAGGATTGGGGGCCCTAACAACACTTTTGTAATGGGTGGCTGAGGACACATGCCTTGTGCAACACATGTCATCAGCCACCAATTATGGGTGCACAGTTACTAATCTATGCCACTAGCCCTCTGAACATACAGGGGGTCATTATGACCCCGGTGGTCAGAGGTAATATGGCAGTAAGTACCGCCAACAGGCTGGCCGTACTTACTGCCATATTATGACATTGGGTACCACGCCGACCGCCATTGCAGTGACAGCCGCAGGGCTCCCGGTGACCGTCACTGTTCCGCCCGCGGGATTTTGACCCTGCCTACCGCCATGGTTTTCATAGCTTCCTTGCATGAAAACCATAGCGGTAGGCACCATCAGTGACAGGGAATTCCTTCCCTGTCACTGGTAAGTGTCTCCCCCTCTCCCACTGTGCCTGGGGATGTGGTGGCTAAGGTGCTGGGTTGGGACCTGGAAAGCCTGGCCCTAGGGGACGGACCGGGGTGGAGGTGTACGGAAGAGGTCAATATTAGCCAGGAAATGTTTTTTAGACACAGTGGGATGGGTAGATGGAGGGGCTTTGGGAGTGGAAAAAGAGGAAGTGGTTGTAGGAGGTGTACGTCTGCTGAATTTGGGTGAAGGTGCCTGGGCTGGAGGCTGTTTTGAGGTGGATGGCTGTTGGGTGGGTGTGTGCCAGTGTTTGTGTACTTTGGGAGGAGGGCTCACTGACACACTGGGAGAGGACACAGGGGATGTGTGAATGGTAGTGGGGTGGTGAGTGCACGTGAGCGGTGTGTGGTGATGGGCGTGCTGGTGATGGAGGTAGTGGCTGAAGATGTAGTGCATGCAGGTGTGAGTGGAGACGAGACAGGGAGTGAGGAGGGAGACGTGCAGGAGGGGGACACAGTAGCGGCAGTGGATGTTAGTATGTCTGCTTGGGTATGATGCTTGTGTGAGTGCCTGTGGGATGTGTGGTGCTTATGTTTGCCTGAGCCACTTTTGTGTGTTGAGGTGTGTGCATGCTGGTCTGATGGTGTGCTTGGGATAGGCTGAGGTACAGGGGATTGGGTCTGGGTGGAGGAAGTTGGAGGGGGGAGGCTGGACACAGGGACAATGGCTGCCATCAGTGCTGAGGCCAGAGCCTGAAATGCTCTCTGTTGGACCGCCTGGCCAGAATGAATGCCCTCCAGGTATGCATTTGTTTGTTGCAAATGCCTCTCAACACCCTACATGGCATTCAGAATGGTAGACTGCCCAACAGTGAGGGATCTCAGGAAGTCAATAGCCTCCTCACTGAGGGCAGCAGGGCTGACTGGGGCAGGGCCTGAGGCGCTGCACCTGTGATCCGAATAGCTGTGGCTCTACTCGGACGATTTCCTCCACCATGACCCTGAGCTCCTCCTCAGAGAACCTGGGGTGTCGTTGTGGTGCCATGATGTGGTGTGGGTGATGTGTGAGGTGGTGTGTGTTGTGATGTGTGAGGGGATGTGTTGTGTGTTGTTTGAGGTGCATGATGTGTGAGTGATGATGTTGTGTGTCTGTGGATGCTCGTGTTGTTTCTGGTGGTGTCTCTCTCTGGAATTTTTGGTAGTAAGGATTTGTGGGTGATGTGGGTGTGTGTTTTATATTGGATTGGGTGAGTGGGAGTGGTGTGTTTATGTGTATCAGGTGTGGGTATTTCAAATTGTCCAATGTGGTTGTGTTTTGAAAATGTGTGTGTATTTTGAGCATGGCAGTGTGTACCGCCAATAGAATACCGCGGTTGAAAGACCGCCACGTGGATTTGTGGGTCGTGATAGTGTGGGCGTATTCCTGTTGGCGTGACAGTGGAGGTTTTGTTTTCACCAGTTTATCACTGACCTTTGCTGTGGCGGACTTGTGTGGGTGTCTGTATTATGGCGGATTCCGAGCTGTAGGTCGTGATAGCTGTAGCAGAATTCCACTGCCGCAGTGGTGTGTTGGCGGTCTTCTGCACGTCGGTAAGCGACATTCACCGCCAATGTTTTAATGAGGGCCCTTTTATGCATGTACTCTATGTTTAGCCCTCAGTTGATGCAGAAACTTCTTGGGGTAAAGTTGCTGCCTGGAAAAGAATCGGGTATGTGGTGGATTATGTTAATGCAGAAGCAACTCACCAAACAGTGTGTGGAGGATTTACTAATATTTCCTGTCACATAGCAAAACAACTTGCTACATTGCATTGCATGAAAGAATAGGAGTAAAAATGTGCCATATCTACTAAGATATGATACACTTCTGTATTCTGCTAGTGTGCTGGCGTTGGTGCACCCTGTGCTGCCTAGCTCCAAGACAGGTACTTTTGTACAATGCTGCATGATACATACATTTCAGGTAGGATTGTTTTTGTGCACAAGAGTAATTCTCTATGCATGATGCAGAATACATCACATGTTGTAAGATGAAGTAACAAGGAGAAAAAAAAATATTTCCATTCATATGTAGGTGCACCATTTTGGCACAAACCCAGTGTTAGACTTGGCTCCATGGCGTGGTCTCCCCTAACTTTTTGCCTCTGGTTTCCAGGTTGTTGATGTGTGCTGGACTCTGTTTTTGCTGTTTTTGATACTCTGGGCACTTTATCACTGCTATTCAGTGCTAAAGTGCAAGTGCTCCTATGTAAAATGTATGTGTAATTGGTTTTCCATGATTGACATATTTGATTTACTGATAAGCCCCTAGTACAGTGAACTAGAGGTGCCCAGCACCTGTACATCAAATGCTACTCGTGGGCCTGCTGCACTGGTTGTGCCACCCACATGAGTAGCCCTGTAAACATGGCTCAGACCTGCCACTGCAGTGTCTGTGTGTGCAGTTTTAAACTGCCAATTCGACTTGGCAAGTGTACCCACTTGCCAGGCCTAATCCTTCCCTTTTATGCATGTAAGGCACCCTTAAGATAGGGCCTACGTAGCTCCATGGGCAGGGTGCAGTTTATGTTTAAGGTAGGACATATACTATGGTGTTTTACATGGTCTAACAGTGAAATACTGCAACATTTGGTTTTTACTGTGCATGGCTTATCTCTCTCATAGGTTAACATGGGTCCCGGGTCCACAGCCACCATTACAAAAGCGTTATTAGAGCCAGGGTCAATGTCCCAGCCCTAATTCCGCATTTGTAATGGTGGCCGGGGATCTAGGCCACGAGCGGGCCTGGGTCCCCAGCCACCATTACAAAAGCGTTGATAGAGCTGGGCCCTCAAAGCAAAAGTACATCGCTGATTACCACAATCACAAGGGTATTACGCTGAGGCCGGAGTTCATTAAGGTTACCTTGCCAGACGCCAGTTAGCTAAGCTCTGTCTCAATTCCTTGTGGGGAAAATTTGCACAGCATACCAATTTGACAAACACATGTCCAGACTTCTCCTCTTAGGCTCTGAAACAGGTTGCACACCAGTAGGGCCCTCATTTTACAATGCCCATAGACCTAAACACAGGGGCTAGGACCCTGCCACGTGACTAACATTTGACCCCTGATGTCACAACCCACGTTACTCACCTACATCTACCTCATTGCCTACATGATCATGGGCAGGTCACCCACTCCATTGCCTACGTCATCACGAGGTGGGGCACCTGTCCAAAAAAGTTTGATGGAAGGTATCCCCTTACACTACTTGGCCCTCATTACAACCCTGGCGGTCGGTGTTAAAGCGGTGGTAATACCACCAACAGGCCGGCGGAAAATAAATTGGAATCACGACCACGGCGGAAACCGCCAACATAGACAGCCACTTTAACACTCCAACCACCACGGCGGTACAAACAAACAGTGCAGCGGTAACCGCCAACAGACAGGCGGAAGACAATGTACCACCCACCCTATCACAACCCTGCAATCCTCCACCTTTTCCGGGGCGGAACCAACAAGAGTAAAAACACGGCGGAAACAGTACACAGAAGGGAAAGTCACTCACCTCTCCACACCCCACAAGGAACCAGGACGCCATGGAGCCAGAACTGTAGATCCTTCCAGCGATGGTCTTCCTGCTCCTCTATCAAGAGATCCAACGACGGCGGCTACGACCATGGTGAGTACTGCACCTACAACACAGGGGAGGGGGGAGGAAAAAGAAAGTGACACACACACCCAACACGCTCACCCACAACACCATACACACAAGTACATGGTGCAACATTAGATTTACACCTCCTCACTCCCCCTTGAATAACGCAAGGACAAAAGGAAATTATTTGAACGATTGTAATCAATAAAAATCCAGTAGTCAAAACTCCAAATCCAGCATGTACAATTATGTACACCAACTACACAAGTACGGATAGTGCACCAATCGTTGTCTGTGCACCACTGGGCCCAAAATGCATGGGCGAGGCCCACAATAGATACCCGACTGGAAACGGAGCGAACACTGCAGGGGCATCAGATCGAAATTAAACAGGCACCTCAGAGAAGGGGGGGGGCACCTCAGCCTGTTGAACGCACGACGCAACTGCTCCATGAGGGGGCTCCATGCCCATTGATGTATTCTGGGGAGTGCAAATCCACAGTCTCACAAGTCTTTTCAGTGGGTGGGTTGCCCACTGCTTTATCCTGTGGATTGCAAAGCCACAGTCTCACAAGTCTTTTCAGTGGGTGGTTTTGAAGTACTGGGTTTTTCAGAACCCAGTGGTGCCAGGGAACACACCCTAAGACTTCGAGTCCTTCCTGTTTCAGACTACAGAAACACAGAGTCTTCTTGGTGAAGTCAAAGATCTTGTTTATTGGCTGCAGCCAGTAACAGGTATCCAAGAAGTACAACACGGTGTATATTCTCATGAGACTGCTCCCTTTGCAAAGCTAACCTTCTCTTTTATACAAAATATTATGCTTAATGCAAACATTCCTTATTTTACAGTTGACCATTCACATATTTTCACTACAAAGAAATAGCAGGTTTATGATGACAAGCCCATATTTCAGTTTGTCCAGCCCTCAATCAATTACCCGGCAAGGCTTAGTACTTTCATCAGATATCGACGGACACCCAATATAAACGGGCACCTCCTCCTTGTAAAGCAAGTCATAAAGAAAGAAACAGAGACAGGTGTGTGTAAGATTAGGCATGGTTTGTGTGTGATGAAAGGTTTATGATGTGTTGTGCCTTGATACTAATCTCATTCGGCCACTGGGAAAGAAACTGCCCGAACAGGTTTGGCTTCAGGCAGTGGAGTCAGCTTGCCCAGGTCACAGAGGAGTCAGCAAAGGTGTACGTGTCCTTCAGACTCGTTTTCAGCATTAGACATTGGCCTATGTGAGGGCAATCATAAAATGGCTGTCGTTTAAATGGAACATGAGGCTTCAGGACGGAAACTCTGAGATTCGGGTGATTTCGTTACCCGAATATGAATACAATGCTTGTGCATACTATTCTAATCATTCGCGGTCTGCTGATACCAAAATCGTTGTGATACGACGACGTTTATAACACGGGTCCAGAATTTTCAGTACCACAGACCCTCCTTTTGCCCTTACATAGGCAATAACCTATACTCACGCTAATCTGAGTCCAGGTCTATATTCATAAAGTCGTTGAGATGTTGCTGTAGCATCATCCTATTACTTAGCTCGTCCCTTGATACAGGTTTCCTTACACACGATGTAGCACAGAGGCCACATATTGCAGGAGCACACTGTACACACAGACAGGACAGAAAAAGAATGGCTAAGATCATCCCAATGACTACCAGAGTCTTCCATCCCCAGGCGGATTTCAGCTCCCAGAACCACCCCATCAATGACCAATCTCCTTTATCCACGTGAATAGACTCGGAGATCTTATGCAGTTTGGAAATGGCCTGGTAGACTGTCGGAGCGTTATCTGGGATGAAAACACAGCAACCTGATTGGATCACTTTACATACCCCACCTCGGTCTGCAAGTATGACGTCTAATGCGACCCTGTTCTGAAGAGTCATAATGCGATCTGACTTGAGCTCAGCAGTCAAAATACCAAGGGCACCGGCGGTTTCAACTACCGTGGATTCAACCACCTTTGTCAATTGCCTTGTGTTCCTGCTGTTAACCATAGGACCCCAAAACGGCAGAAAACCCTTTACGAAATCTTCAAATTCTTGTCCTGTAGTGTCTTCTTTACTTATGACACCTCTAACTATCCTTGTCTTATGGTAATCTGCCGCGGCCGTGTAGGTGGGAGGTAACAGGAACGAAACAAAACATGTGCCTGAGAAGTCAGGAGGCAACCATGTATAGGCTCTATTATGGCAGATGAAATAGGTACCCTTAGCTGCTAAGAACGAAGGAGAAGTCTGAGACGCAAAAACATATGTTTCAGTGCAGATACTTTTCCCTAACTGAGCTCTGGGATTCTTGCCATTACCTTGCAGACATAGGTGACCCTGATGGGGTACAATCCAAATCGGGGAGGATCTCTTTGCTCGCTGGTTCCCACTCAGAGTAACTCCATATCCTGTTATGTTCCATCCAATATATGCTAGTGTCTCATCTCTCGGGATAGTCTCATAGGAAATATCTTCCCTAATAATATCTACTATACCCTTAGCTAGAGCACTATTCTTAGGATTATCTTTCACAGAACGTAGGGGGTTGGCTTCATACGCGTATATGAACACCGTTCTATATGCCCACACAGAACCATTATGGCTGAAAGGCAGGACCAGATAAGGGATACCTTTATCAGTAGTATGAGGCATAAGACCACACACCCAACAGTTAGTTGTGTTCACTACTAATTGGTGTTGGTGTAGAAGCTGAATGAATGAATTGTTGACAAATTCTAATCTTCTGGCAGACTCGTGTTCAGGCAGGGGGTGAAAAGAATGCGAGGAAACAGTAGAAGGAGGTATGGGCTGTGTAATGGGTGCAAATGTCACTTGAAAAGAGAATAAAACATATCCTATTAAAAACGTCATTACACTAAGCAACATGAAAATACATAATATCAAAAATCGTTTCTTTGTCATTATTATACACATTCTGGCTTTAAAGTCCATCTGTCTGGCAGGTCTCTCATTCTTGAAAAACTCCATCCTCTCTAATTGCTGCTCGTGGTGGTAGGGTGTTCTATGCTAGGGAATGCTTCTGTCAGTCCAGGGCAACTCCCTTAGACCGACCAGAACTGTCACCTAATGTCTTCAGCTGCACTCCAAAGACTTGGGCAACCACGACCCTACAGCTGAACCCGGATGGCGGTTCGAAAAGAAAAAAACAAAAATAAGAAAGTTTCTCAGATGTGAGAGCCGCACCTTTAAAAAAAAATAGCAAAGGAACGGGAACAAATTATTTGTCCTTAGTTCTTGGTCTCAAATTATAACGGCTTTTTCCAGGTACTGTCTGGTTCTGGAACAAGAGTTCAGGCTCTGTAGTGTTCAATCGAATTGACGGTGGCACAGCTTCTTGCAAATTATTGTCACTTTCTCGTTCAGAAATTGTTCCTTTTACACGTGCACCGCTAAATGGCAAAAAACGATGCACAGTCTCAGTCTCAGAGTCAGTGATCCCCTCCTGGACCCATCGGTCGTACGGTAGAGGAAAAGGGACCCTCTTGCAGTGTACGCCGTGGATCCAGTTCTTTTTCCCTTCCACTCGAACAGCTGATCTTGTTGAGAGAAGGACGAGGTGGGGGCCGGTCCAACGGGGCTGGTCATTCTTTGTCCGCTGGAAGTTCTTGACCAGCACCCATGATCCAGGATCGATAAGATGTCCTGGAGCTTCAGAGACCTGAGGCAGAGTATCGTGAACCTGTTGGTGTAGAACACGCAATTTAGCCGTCAATTCATACAAATAATCAAGCAGTACAGGGTGTTCGATCTCACTGAATTTTGTTGGTCTTGGCACTCCCCATATGTTGGCCGGGCGGCCGAACACAATTTCATAGGGACTAAGTCCGACTCGCGAATGCACAGTCATTCTTGTTGATAGGAGTGCTAGAGGCAGAGCGTCAGGCCATTTAAGACCCGAGCTCGCTTGTATCTTTGCCAACTTCAGTTTTAGCGTGCCATTATAGCACTCTACTAGTCCAGCTGATTGGGGGTGATTTGCAGCGTGGAATTTTTGCTGGATACCTAGCCCCTCACATACTTTTTTCATCACTCAACCCACAAATTCACTCCCATTATCACTCCAGACCATTCTCGGCATTCCAAACCTAGGGAAGAATTCTTTGGCAAGGGCTTTAGCTGTGGATAAGGCAGTGTTGTCTTTTAAGGGATATGCTTCTACCCATCTTGAAAAAGCACAAACAACAACGAGTACGTATTTCAGATTGTTGCACCTTTCCATGTGGATGAAATCTAGCTGCAAAACCTCGAACGGATACGTTGGAGGCGCAAAATGACCAGCTGGAGTTGGGGTTCCCCTACCAGGATTGTATTTCAGACACACCATGCAATTCTTGACCACATTCTCTGCACATTTAGGAATTCCAGCATTTTGCCATACTGGAGCCAACAACTTACAAATCCCTTTCGCACTGATATGGGCCAGTCCATGAGCCATTGTCACCACTGCAAGCACATATGCATCGGGTAACAACCATCGCTGATGTTCTGACAAGTCAACCCAACAACCATTTTCATCCAATTTACCCGTACTCTCTTTCCACACGCTCAACTCTTTCTCTGAAGCTTCAGCTTGAAGAGACTTCACACCCTCTATCGTATCTTCACATATTCCAACGTCACCAACCCATCTTGCGGGGCCTGCAACATACATTCGATTCATCACATCTTTTGCTGTTTCTTTTGCGATTTCGTCAGCAAATGCATTGCCACGACCGACATCATCAGTAACCTTCTTGTGTGCACTGCATTTCACAATTGCAACTTGTAATGGCAAGGTCAGTGACTCAAGAAGCTCATTCACCAAATGACCATGCTGAATTTTAGCTCCATGCGAAGTCAGGAACCCACGTTCTTTCCACAATCGTCCAAAACTATGGGCCACACCAAACGCATACTGGCTGTCAGTATATATGGTCACTTTCATTCCTTTCGATAACGCACACGCTCTTGTAAGTGCAATCAGCTCTGCTGCTTGAGCTGAATTATGTGGTATACATGCAGCTTCAACAATCGTATGCAAAGTTGTGACAGCATATGCTGCAGTCGTATCACCATTTCGGAAGCTTGAAGCATGAACCATCCACCCATAAGGTACCATCACACTTTGCAAGAGAAGTATCTTTAAGATCTACTCTCCCTTTCGTTTCTTCTTCTGTCCTAAGAAAACAATCATGTTGTTCAACATCATCTGTTTCTACTGAAATTGGCAATAACGTGGCTGGATTCAACGTATTGCACCTCTTTATGTGCACATGACTCGCTAACAGTGTCAACTCGTAACCTGACAATCGAGCACTAGTTAAATGCTGTGTCTTGGTCCTGTTTAACAACGTGTCCACTGTCGAATAGAAACAGCTGCTGCCGCTGTGGCTCTTAAGCAACTCGGCAATGCTTTAGCTACCGGATCCAAAGTTGATGAAAAATATGCGCATGGGCGTTGCTTGTCTCCAAAAGACTGTGTCAGCACTGACAATGCACAACCCTCTTTCTCATGGACATACAGTGTAAAGGGCTTACTGTAGTCGGGGGTACCCAACACAGGAGCCAAACACAATGCATTACGCAATTCGGAAAAACTTTTCTGACAATCTTCAGACAATGGAACGGGGTTTGGTGTATCTTTATAGGTCAATGCTACCAAAGGTTTGGCCAGCAAAGAAAAATTCAGTATCCATTGTCTGCAGTATGAGGTAATGCCCAAGAAAGCACGTACTTCTCTCTGTGTCCTTGGCACACTAAATTTTGCAATTGCCTGAATTCTTTCTGAGGTCAGTTTCCTTCCCTCCTTCGATAAGAGATGACCTAAGTAGGTCACTTCTTGACGACAATATTGCAGTTTTGAAAGGGACACTTTGTGATGTAAATCAGACAAATGACGCAACAACAACAAGGTGGCTTCTTTACAAATCTCTTCAGTATCTGTAGCGACTAGCAAATCATCAATGTACTGAATAAGGGTAGCGCCGTCAGGTAAAACAATTGCATCAAGCTGTGTTTTTAAAGCCTGACTATATATTGATGGACTTTCACAGTAGCCTTGAGGAGCGCGTTTGAAGCGGAAACTTCGGCCTCCTAAACTGAAGCCAAAAATATCCCTGCTCTCCTCTGCAATCGGGATGCTGAAGAAAGCATTCTTTAAGTCAATCACCGAGAACCAGGTGGCGGAAGCTGGAATCATAGTCAATATGGCAGTGATATCAGGAACAACTGGAAACTGTGGCACACCTATTTTATTTACCTCTCTAAGATCAATCACGAGCCTGTAAACAGGTGGCTTAGAGGGGTCAGTACGTTTCAAAACAGGCAAAACAGGACTATTACAAACGTTGCCTCTTGTCTCTTCAATTACATCTTTTTCAATTAAATCATAAATGATCGCTAGCAACGCCTTTTCAAATTCACTAGAGATCTTGTATTGTTGAATGCGTGGTAATTTAACATTGGCTTTCAATGTCACAACATAAGGCGGTATTTACAAAAGACCCACATCATTAGGACCAGTAGCCCAAATGGTATCAGGAAGAAATGACAATTCGGTCGGAAGTTTATCCTTCGACAAATACATTGGAGAGACCAATTTCCTACCCAGTGTAAGTTGTACTCCCGAAAGAGAACAATATAATGTTGCATACAATCTTTTCAACAAATCCAATCCTAACAAGTTTTCACCACAACCTGTCGTCAGAATAAGGGGTTCTTCCAATTCACAAGGTCCAACAGAAAGGGACATAGGACTAGAAATCGGGTTCCTAACCGGGGCGCCAGAAAAACCTACTGAAACATTCATCTCGCCAGACAAAGGTGCGCCAGGGAGTTTTGAGTGCATAATAGAACTCTTTGTAGCACCAGTATCCAACAGAAAAGGCCCCAACACACCTGAGGTAATCACCTTAACATAAGGTCCATTCTGATCTACTGGAACTAAAAAAACACTCTCTCTTCGTCTATGGCTGTCCTAGCAATTATTACCTTCCAAGTTCTCATCTTCTGCATAGTAGTCGTCAGCATAGTACTGAGCCGTCCTACCAGACGCGTTATGTTGCTGGTCAAAACTATTCATTGAGTTTTGAGACGGAAAGGAACGCGTGTTCTGGGAAAAACTTCCACGTCCTCTACCTCTAGGAGCTTGTTGAACACCTCGACCTCTTGCGCCGGAAGCACCATTCGTACGCTGTAACAAAATAGGACAACTATACTTGAAATTACCCTCTTCTTTACAATATGAACACTGATTGGGACCTACAGGAACACGTGGTTGAGAAAACTCGAACCTTTGCGAGTTTCTCTGGAACTGTTGAGGTTGCTGATAGTTACTCTGACCACCACGTGGTGGATACGCCTGTTGTAAAAGAACCTTCGTCTTTAATTCTTTAGTTTTCTTATCTGCTCTATCCTTCTCATCTTTATCCCTATTTTCGTAGTACTGTGCAGTAGCCAATATTTGTGCTGAAGAGGAAACGGCCCAAGAACTTTCTGAATCCTTCAATTTCTTACACAGCTCGGCAAGCAAATTGTGCACAAACTTGTCGACGAACAACCGTTGACCACCTTCTGTACTCATATCTTGACCACTGTGGTCGATAAACGTTTCCTCAAACCTGGTGAAATAATCAGACACTGTTTCATCTTTCTTCTGCTTACACGCAGACAATTTATCCCAATTCACACGCATCGCAGGCATTAAAGTCTTCATGTAAGTCAGCGGTTCCCAATCTGTGCGCCGCGGCACCCTGGTGCGCCAACAAAGCTATCCAGGGGCGCCGTGAACAGATTCACACCAAGCATACAGTTTCTGAACCACTTGGACTGTATAGTAGCTCGCTTAATGCCAGCAGAAATGATTCTGTGCAAGACACATAGAACCCGAATGGGACGTGCTTGACACATGCATTTAGCGTTTAAATAAGGTTAATTCCTCTACGTTTACAGGAATCGGAATCATGTTGGCTTTACAAACAGATTAAACCATCAGGTTTATTAAACAACTTGGCAACGTTAAATGCAGTGATTTCTCCACTAGATGACGCTGTGAACAAGATCACAAACAACGGATGCATCAGTGGGTGGCAGAAACACAAATTATATGGTTCAAAACAGAAACAACCTGGTTCCCTTCAGAGCAAGGTAAATAATTCAGTTTGTAAATGAAAATTATAAAGTTTGCACATCCCGGGGAGTGCCCGCCTCTGATGCCCCGTATCTGAGGAATAGTTTGCAAGAGTTCTAATGACCACTGATAGTTTTAATTGTTTCAGTGGAGCCTGGGTTGCACGTGAATAAGTGCAGAGAATTGAGATCACTTGGCGACACATTACTCGTATTTGTGATGATCGTGAACTAACCATCCTTCCACCAAAACTGTTTTTAGCTTTAGCCTCCGTCACTGGGCAGTAATTAAGATTAACAGTTTAACCAAGAATTGATTTAATGGTGGGTATGAACGCTGTTCGGTCAGTGATGGTACTGTTTAGCAAATGTATAAAAAAAGAAAACTAGCACTTGGGCCCAAAGTGCCATGTCTGACACCCTCAACCAGTCAGCACATCTCATTTGACGGCAGCTTGTTGCCAGGGGTTTTCAGCGCACAACTTTAATGAAAAAAAAATACATGTCCCATAATACAACATTCTGCTGGGCTACATTACCAGAACTGGCTGATGGTTAGAAGCACGACAGCCGAACACTTGGCAATCTGAGGATTACATTTACCCAAAATGTTGGTCAGTGAGAGCCTCTGGGTTGGAGTGTGCACAGCTTTGAGCGCAGGAGTTTGGGGAAATGACGACTCTAAGTTCTGTTTATCTGGTACCGTCAGGGCCTGTCTTATTTTTAAGTAATATCTCCAGTTTAAGTAACCAGATCTACTCGTTCCTATCGGGTGGAAGTTGTCATGCACAGGAGGTGCTCTCTTGAACTTGCAATTGCGCCACTAAGCCTATCCACACTTAGGCTGTCGCCAGTCACTGCTAATGAGCGTCCACCTCCAGTTGCCTACTACTCTCTGCTGTGTGTGTAAACGTGTGCTGCTCTGTGAAACAATGATAGTGGCACCAGCCTGTTGCCAGTGTAGCATAATGGCCTGAGTCAGCAGGAAAGAGTCTTTGGTTTCAGGCAAGTTTTGATTTTATTAGCTGGGAAATGTGTAGGATGAAAGAGAGTTTAGTTTACATTTGGTGACGTTAAACTGCTTGTATGATGATTTGGAGTTGTCTGGGGTGTACTTTACATTAATTTTGAAGTATTTTTAACCCAGTAACTGTGTCCACTGGAGAAGTTTAGCTTAAAGATCTGGCCTAATTTCAGTATTGTTTGGTCGAGAGGCCTATACAGATTTAAATAGTAAGCTTCACACATTACTTAATTGGATAAACACCTTTATTACCCCATCTTTGCTCATTCTAGCAATAATAGGTGACAGTGTGGTTGAATGGCACTGCTTGACCAGCCTCTTGCCATCCCCTATTAATAAACACACATATTTAATACTCTTCATTTAACAATAGATGCAGCCTCTTTGAATTCATCCAGTGTTTTTGTGGTGTTCTGCTGGGTTAGGCCTTTAGTGATTCATCCGCTATCTGGATATGTTTTACTTTCTTATGTTAGAAAATCACAGACCAGTCCTTTAAATGGCGCTATCCAGTACAGAGTACCTTCACTTCTTTAAATTGAAATATCAAGTACTTGGACTTCTCTGAAGTGGTCAATACTTTTAATGGGAGAGAAATTGCACTTTTCATTACTTAGCAGGTACTTTAGGTTATTGAGTGCATTCACATTTATATTTCCATTTCAAGTGGCCAGTATATTTTTCTTGAAATATAAAAAGATAGTTTATTATAGTGATATCTGAGCGCTGTGTTCTGTACCTTGACATTAATTTGCAAGACACCAAATGTCAGGACACTGAAAACAACTGACTGCAGTGATATTATGTAAGGTACCAATGAGAATTATTTATTTCGTTCCCTACTTATCTCCCTGTCCACTTGGTTCCCAGGAGTGAGCCCCAAGCCTAGAGGCAATTGTTCTAAAGCAAAAAGTAGTTAAAAACAAATATCATGTGGAAACCCCACTGATGAAGAGTATTTTTTCTGACTTGACTTAAAAATATAACAGTTGTTTAATAAAACAACTTCAATTAGTTATGTTACATCTGCGATTATAATACCTTCAACAGCTTTATCCCAATAATTTTGGGAATAGAAATTGAAGGATTCCTGAGGCCAGGATTATATCCCCCCACCTGCCAAGAAAAAGTAGCATAATGGGGAGCCGTGGCCAACAGCCAATAGATAAAGGGAGCCGGGGGCCAAAAAAGTTTGGGAACCACTGATGTAAGTAATGATCCTAGCAGGCAGATCTGCTACCAAAGGCTCAGGCTTGGCACCACCAACTTGTCTATCATTTGCAGCACTAATATTAGCCCATGAGTCACCTAACTCTTGTGCATGATCTGTATGGCGAATCAATCCCCACAAAGGCTGTGGAACAACATTCCCAAATACCATGTCTATGTCGGCTAAATTCATAATGCATGAGTCTGCAGTCTGTGATAATTCCTTATAACACCCTGCAGGGTTTTTACGGGGATCAGGCAAAGTCTGCTTAAGGGCTAAAACTTCAGCTCGCTTCCACGGAACATGTGCCCAAACACGCTGAAAATGAGCTGGGACAGCATCAATTTGATTAGCAACATCAGCCGCAACGGCGTCCTTCCATACCGGAGGGACTTCTCTCATTGGGTACTGTTGCACCTTTTTTTTAACAGAGGAGTCATGTTGGAACAATGACTGAGAAGGATCCTTATTCCTAAAGGACAACAACGTCGCAACTGCTGTCTCAACATCCGAACCCACAATCGTGCCCTTTGCAAACTCAAACCGTACACGCCACATATCAGGCGGATTTGTTTCCAAATCATTATCTTCCAATTCCTCACAAAGGAAAGCACACATTTTCTCAAAAACGTATCTTTGTTTCGGTGCTTCCCATTGGCGGAAGACATCCATAACAGACTCTACATCGTATCTTAAAGGGTAAACAATCCATTTACGCGCCATACTGTCAAACATTTCTTTCTCTTGAGAATTAGGCAGTTGACTACGCGACTGTTTACGCTCCGAATCTGGGGTCACACCAGACGACCCAAAGAGAGGAAATATAAGGCTGGCAACAGTATCTGTCATTCTCTGTCGGACAGAAGGAGAAGTTGATGAAAGAACAGGAGGAAAAACAGAGGGAGGCAAGGCAGACGCAGAAGCAGACGCAGAGGCAGTATCAGGAAGAACACAAGAAGAGGCAGTCGATGTAGTACATAAAGTCGCAGGAGGTACAGATGGAGCAGGTAGCGAAGTCGGCGGCCCTTGAAGGGGCTGCGCCATAGTAGTAGGAGCCAACTGAAGAGGAGCTGGTGGCTGTGGAAGAACCTGAGGCACAATAACCGGAGGTTGCACAGCTAAAGGTTGTGGAGGTGCTGTAGCATTCTGCGCATAAGGGGGTGGCGAACTCAACAAGTGTGACATTAAAGGATCTTTCTCAAGTTCTTTTGCTGCATCTTGCTGAAGAAGAACTGGATAACATTTATCGGTCACCAATTTTCGTTGCCTGTGCAACTGCTCTTTCATCTGTTCTTCTTCATCATCTTTAAACTGCATGGCAGCTTGCATTATCGAGATACCCTCTTCCCTCTTATTTCTCTTTGCTAATTTAATTTCCTTCTGTTTGGCTTCCTTATGCCATAGGCGGAAAGAGTCAAACATCGCCGGCCGGGCTTTCTTCTTAAAAAGTTTAACCTCCAGATTATCCAGAATCTCTGTGTCAAAACTACCATATTGGGGCCATTTTAAAACACCATCTTTCCTGGTGTATCGGATCCATACTTCATTATATATGATGAGGCCTATGCCATGTTTCACATATAGTTCATAGGTTGGAGTTCCAATCGGAGGAACCGGACACGAGTCCTCCAATCGGGAATCCCTATTATAACCAAGACAAAACAAATTTCCATATCTGCTAAGACCAGGCATCTTCGCTCTCTAGTCTAGCTTCAAACTTCAAAGGATTATCGAATACGATAGTCTCGTGAATACACGAATCCCTCGGCTTTGGTACTTGCAAGTTCCAAATCAAAGATCCCAAGGGGATACCAAACTAAGAACCAAACTAAGGACTGGGAGAAGCTCCACTTATACTTAACTGAGGTATCAATGACTTCACCAGAAGACTCGTTTATCGTTTCGCTATACCAAATCATCAAGGGTCCAAAACAGGGCGATAGTCAGGGCAGTAGTCCTTCGTAGCCATCGGGAAGTGGGGAACCTCGCAGCAAAGACTTTCGGACCACGTCGACATACACGTCGATGAAGTGGCGGCCTCCTTCCAGAATTTTCACACGAAGCTCCTCACGAACCTCTGGCTTGGACTGGTACCGCTGAAATCGCTCCATGTTGGGCGCCAACTGAAGTACTGGGTTTTTCAGAACCAAGTGGTGCCAGGGAACACACCCTAAGACTTCGAGTCCTTCCTGTTTAAGACTACAGAAACACAGAGTCTTCTTGGTGAAGTCAAAGATCTTGTTTATTGGCTGCAGCCAGTAACAGGTATCCTAGAAGTACAACATTGTGTATATTCTCAGGAGACTGCTCCCTTTGCAAAGCTAACCTTCTCTTTTATACAAAATATTATGCTTTAGGCAAACATTCCTTATTTTACAGTTGACCATTCACATATTTTCACTACAAAGAAATAGCAGGTTTATGATGACAAGCCCATATTTCAGTCTGTCCAGCCCTCAATCAATTACCCGGCAAGGCTTAGTACTTTCATCAGATATCGACGGACACCCAATATAAACGGGCACCTCCTCCTTGTAAAGCAAGTCATAAAGAAAGAAACAGAGACAGGTGTGTGTAAGATTAGGCATGGTTTGTGTGTGATGAAAGGTTTATGATGTGTTGTGCCTTGATACTAATCTCATTCGGCCACTGGGAAAGAAACTGGCCGAACAGGTTTGGCTTCAGGCAGTGGAGTCAGCTTGCCCAGGTCACAGAGGAGTCAGCAAAGGTGTACGTGTCCTTCAGACTCGTTTTCAGCATTAGACATTGGCCTATGTGAGGGCAATCATAAAATGGCTGTTGTTTAAATGGAACACGAGGGTTCAGGACGGAAACTCTGATATTCGGGTGATTTCGTTACCCGAATATGAATGCAATGCTTGTGCATACTATTCTAATCATTCCCGGTCTGCTGATACCAAAATCGTTGTGATACGACGACATTTATAACACGGGTCCAGAATTTTCAGTACCACAGTTTGCCCACTGCTTTATCCTGGGGAGTGCAAAGCCACAGTCTCAGAAGTCTTTTCAGTGGGTGGTTTGCCCACTGCTTTATCCTAGGGAGTGCAAAGCCACAGTCTCACAAGTCTTTTCAGTGGGTGGGTTTCCCACTGCTTTATCCTGGGGAGTGCAAGGCCACAGTCTCTCAAGTGGATAACAGTCTCCACTGGTTCTGGAGGGGGCTTTGTGCCCAGAGTGCTTCATCCTGCCAAGGACTGAGGTAGTGGATGTGATACTCCACTGGTTCTGGAGGGGGCTTTGTGCCCAGAGTGCTTCATCCTGCCAAGGACTGAGATAGTGGATGCCTTTCTCCACTGGTTCTAGAGGGGGCTTTGTGCCCAGAGTGCTTCATCCTGCCAAGGACTGAGGTAGTGGTTGTAATACTCCACTGGTTCTGGAGGGGGCTTGATGCCCAGAGTGCTTCATCATGCCAAGGACTGAGGTAGTGGATGCCTTTCTCCACTGGTTCTGGAGGGGGCTTTGTGCCCAGAGTGCTTCATCCTGCCAAGACTGAGGTAGTGGATGTAATACTCCACTGGTTCTGGAGGGGGCATTGTGGCCAGAGTGCTCCATCCTGCCAAGGACTGAGGTAGTGGATGCCTTTCTCCACTGAAAGAGTTGCTTCATGAAAGCTGCCCAGTCTCCTGGAGCTCACCACCAGCCTCAGACGACGGACCACTGGGGATGGCAGCCATGTCTGCGGTGGTGCCACTGGCTCAGGATGTCGCAGGGCCGCTGGTGGTGCTTGTGGCGGTGTCAGTCGCGGTGGTGCTTGCGGCGAGCTCTGTGGTGGCTGTGCTGGCGGCGGGCTCTGTGGCAGCGGTGCTGGTTGTGGGCTCTGTGGCAGCAGTGCTGGCGGCGGGCTCTGTGGCAGCGGTGCTTGCGGCAGGCTCTGTGGCGGCGGTGCCGGCGGCGGGCTCTGTGGCAGCAGTGCTTGTGGCGGGCTCTGTGGCAGAGGTGCTGATTGTGGGTTCTGTGGCGGCAGTGCTGGTTGCAGGCTTTGTGGAGGCGGTGCTGGTTGCGGGTGCTGTGGCGGCGGTGCTGGTGGCGGGCTCAGTGGCAGCAGTGCTGGCGGCGGGCTCTGTGGAAGCGGTGCAGGTGGCGGTGCAGGTGGCGGTCTTCTCCGCCATACAGGTTGGTGTCGACGTGGAAAGAAGGTGTGACACTGGTCCCTCAGTCAGTGCCACCGTGGCCTCTCCTGACCTGCCCTTCAGTTTCTGGCCCTTCCCCACCTTTGATGATGGCGCAGCTGACTTGCCACTATCCCCTTTCGTTTTCCCTGACCCCTTGGTGGCAGGTGTTTTCTGCTTCTCCCTCTGGGATGTGGACAACTTTTTTAGGTTGGCAGGTGGCGGAATGTCCTTTCCCTCGCTCCGTGGCACACTGGCAGCCCTGATGGTTGGCACACTCCAGTAGCCCGCAGTTGCTGGAACCACTGTGCCTGGGGATGTGGTGGCTAAGGTGCTGGGTTGGGACCTGGAAAGCCTGGCCCTACGGGACGGACCGGGGTGGAGGTGTACGGAGAGGTCAATATTAGCCAGGAAACGTTTTTTAGACACAGTGGGATGGGTAGATGGAGGGGCTTTGGGAGTGGAAAAAGAGGAAGTGGTTGTAGGAGGTGTACGTCTGCTGAATTTGGGTGAAGGTGCCTGGGCTGGAGGCTGTTTTGAGGTGGATGGCTGTTGGGTGGGTGTGTGCCAGTGTTTGTGTACCTTGGGAGGAGGGCTCACTGACACACTGGAAGAGGACACAGGGGATGTGTGAATGGTAGTGGGGTGGTGAGTGCACGTGAGCGGTGTGTGGTGATGGGCGTGCTGGTGATGGAGGTAGTGGCTGAAGATGTAGTGCATGCAGGTGTGAGTGGAGACGAGACAGGGAGGGAGGAGGGAGACGTGCAGGAGGGGGACACAGTAGCTGCAGTGGATGTTAGTATGTCTGCATGGGTATGATGCTTGTGTGAGTGCCTGTGGGATGTGTGGTACTTATGTTTGCCTGAGCCACTTTCGTGTGTTGAGGTGTGTGCATGCTGGTATGATGGTGTGCTTGGGATAGTCTGAGGTACAGGGGATTGGGTCTGGGTGGAGGAAGTTGGAGGGGGGAGGCTGGACACAGGGACAATGGCTGCCATCAGTGCTGAGGCCAGAGCCTGAAATGCTCTCTGTTGGACCTCCTGGCCAGAATGAATGCCCTCCAGGTATGCATTTGTTTGTTGCAAAGGCCTCTGAACACCCTACATGGCATTCAGAATGGTAGACTGCCCAACAGTGAGGGATCTCAGGAGGTCAATAGCCTCCTCACTGAGGGCAGCAGGGCTGACTGGGGCAGGGCCTGAGGCGCTGCACCTGTGATCCGAATAGCTGTGGCTCTACCCGGACGATTTCCTCCACCATGACCCTGAGCTCCTCCTCAGAGAACCTGGGGTGTCGTTGTGGTGCCATGATGTGGTGTGGGTGATGTGTGAGGTGGTGTGTGTTGTGATGTGTGAGGGGATGTGTTGTGATGTGTTGTTTGAGGTGCGTAATGTGTGAGTGATGATGTTGTGTGTCTGTGGATGCTCGTGTTGTTTCTGGTGGTGTCTCTCTCTGGAATTTTTGGTAGTAAGGATTTGTGGGTGATGTGGGTGTGTGTTTTATATTGGATTGGGTGTGTGGGAGTGGTGTGTGTATGTGTATCAGGTGTGTGTATTTCAAATTGTCCAATGTGGTTGTGTTTGGTATATGTGTGTGTATTTTGAGCATGGCGGTGTGTACCGCCAATGGAATACCGCGGTTGAAAGACCGCCACGTGTATTTGTGGGTCGTGATAGTGTGGGCGTATTCCTGTTGGCGTGACAGTGGACGTTTTGCTTTCACCAGTTTATCACTGACCTTTGGTGTGGCGGACTTGTGTGGGTGTCTGTATTATGGCAGATTCCGAGCTGTAGGTCGTGATAGCTGTAGCAGAATTCCACTGCCGCAGTAGTGTGTTGGCGGTCTTCTGCACGTCGGTAAGCGGCATTTCCCGCCAATGTTGTAATGAGGGCCCTTTTATGCATGTACTCTATGTTTAGCCCTCAGTTGATGCAGAAACTTCTTGGTGTAAAGTTGCTTCCTGGAAAAGAATCGGGTATGTGCTGGATTATGTTAATGCAGAAGCAACTCACCAAACAGAGTGTGGAGGATTTACTAATATTTCCTGTCACATAGCAAAACAACTTGCTACATTGCATTGCATGAAAGAATAGGAGTAAAAATGTGCCATATCTACTAAGATATGATACACTTCTGTATTCTGCTAGTGTGCTAGCGTTGGTGCACCCTGTGCTGCCTAGCTCCAAGACAGGTACTTTTGTATAGAGCAATTCTCTATGCATGATGCAGAATACATCACATGTTGTAAGATGAAGTAACAAGGAGAAAAAAATATATTTCTATTCATATGTAGGTGCACCATTTTGGCACAAACCCAGTGTGAGACTTGGCTCCATGGCGTGGTCTCCCCTAACGTTTTGCCTCTGGTTTCCAGGTTGTTGATGTGTGCTGGACTCTGTTTTTGCTGTTTTTGATACTCTGGGCCCTTTATCACTGCTATCCAGTGCTAAAGTGCAAGTGCTCCTATGTAAAATGTATGTGTAATTGGTTTTCCATGATTGACATATTTGATTTACTAATAAGCCCCTAGTACAGTGAACTAGAGGTGCCCAGCACCTGTACATCAAATGCTACTCGTGGGCCTGCTGCACTGGTTGTGCCACCCATGAGTAGCCCTGTAAACATGGCTCAGACCTGCCACTGCAGTGTCTGTGTGTGCAGTTTTAAACTGCCAATTCGACTTGCCAGGCCTAATCCTTCCCTTTTTATGCATGTAATGCACCCTTAAGATAGGGCCTACGTAGCCCCATGGGCAGGGTGCAGTTTATGTTTAAGGTAGGACATATACTATGGTGTTTTACATGGTCTAACAGTGAAATACTGCAACATTTGGTTTTCACTGTGCACGGCTTATCTCTCTCCTAGGTTAACATGGGTTGATGCCTTTAAATATCATTAAAGTACAGGGTCCCTTTTGGAGCAGATAGAAATGTGGAGTTTAGGGTCTCTAAACTCTCATTTTAAAAATACATCTTTTGGGTAAAGGTTGTTTTTAGATTGTGTGTTTGAAAATGCCACTTTTAATAAGTAGGCATTTTCTTGATTAAACATTCTGTGACTATTTGTGGATTCCCTGTCTGGGTCAGTTTGACAGTTGGGCTATTTGTACCTCTCCGTTAGACAATGACACAAAGGGAGCTGGGGTGTAGCCTGCATATCCTGCCATCGGTGCTGGAAGGGAGAAGAGGAGTGGTCACTCACACCTGAAAGGGCTGTGCCTGCCCTCACACAATGCAGCCTCCAACCCCCTGGTGTGTGTCTGGGGCCTGGCCTGGGCAAATCATGATCTTACAAACAAGGGAAACTTTCCTTTAAAGTTTGCCTACTTCAAAGGCAGAAAGGGGTATAAGCAGTGGACCCAAAACCCCTGAAAATTAGATTACTTCTGAAATCAAGAGGAACCTCTGCCAAGGAGAAGAGCTGAAGAGCTGAGGAGAAGTGCTGCCCCTGCCTGTGCTTTTTTGGCCTATCCTGCAGTTGCTGTTTCTTCCTGTGAAAGGGGACAAAGACTGGACTTTGTTGTGCATTCCTGCTTGAGAGGAATCTCCAAGGGCTTGAACTGAGCGTGTCTCCTGTTTTTGAAGTCTCAGGGCCATCAAAGACTTTCCCTGCCAGCACTTGGACTCTCTGCTGAGACCCCTGCCCTGCCAAGTGGTGCCCTATTCAGTCCTTGGGGCCTTGAAAGGAGAAGTTGGCAGCCAAGAAATGAAAATCCACACACAGAACGCCGTGAGGGGAAATTTTTGGCGCACCTTCGCAACGCGGCTGATAAACGACCGGACACACAGCTAAAATCGACGCTCCACCTGCATCGCAGCTGGGAGATTGATGCATCACGGCTGGAGGTACAATAAGCAACACCCGATAACTGGAAACTTATAATGACGCAATCCCCATGTAGCGTCTAAGTCAACCCGACTCTGCGCGGATCCGAAGTGCCCTGTCTGGAAATCGACGCATTGCTCTCTTGCGAAGGAGAAAACCACGCATCGCAGACCCGACCGGAGAAGGAAATGACGCACGCCCTCAATTGCGAGTAAGGAATTGACCCATCGCCTGTGCAGCTTTATTTTTGATGCTTACCAGGTACTTTGTGTGACAACAACATTCTCACTGTTTTCTAAGGATTAAAGCCCTCATTATGAACTTGGTGGCAATCCCCGCTGAACATCGTGGCGACGGTGAACAGAAGATTCCAGTGGTGGTAGACTGGACACCGCCAAATTATGATGCCAAAAAGTCATACATCCAAATATCCTGCAACCTCCATCCACTGCCAGGGCCCACAACGGCAGAAAGGCAGTACACCTCACCCCGCCACTGCCATGCAGACAAATCCTCTGCCCACCAAATAATGAAGCACAAATCAGCATGACGGATAGTGGATGCCGAACGACCATTGGCGGTACGAACTGCCACGGCCAGCAATGGGACCCACCAACATCAAATGCACAGATTGGAAACTTTGAAACCCACACACCTGACACACATCCATAACACTATAAAACACCCAAACACATACCCCACAATCCTTTGCATTTCCAATAGCACAACTAGGATTGACAACACAATACGCATACACTGAAAACAACACAATACAAGTCACACTGACAAATACAACACCAAAACACATACAAACCCCAAACACCTTTATAAGCCACACACACAAAAAAAAATCAAAAATCAAAAAAAAAATCATTAACATTTATAAAGCGCGCTACTCACCCGTGCGGGTCTCAAGGCGCTAGGGGAAAAAGGGGGGGTTATCGCTGCTCGAACAGCCAGGTCTTTAGGAGTCTCCGGAAAGCGGAGTGGTCCTGGGTGGTCCTGAGGCTGGTGGGGAGGGAGTTCCAGGTCTTGGCCGCCAGGAAGGAGAAAGATCTCCCACCCGCCGTGGAGCGGCGGATGCGAGACACAGCAGCGAGTGCGAGGCCAGAGGAGCGGAGGAGGCGGGTGGGGACGTAGAAGCTGAGGCGTCTGTTGAGGTATTCCGGTCCCTTGTCGTGGAGGGCTTTGTGTGCGTGGGTGAGAAGTCGGAAGGTGATCCTTTTGCTGACTGGGAGCCAGTGCAGGTGTCTCAGGTGTGCGGAGATGTGGCTGCTGCGGGGTATGTCGAGGATGAGGCGGGCCGAGGCGTTTTGAATGCGTTGCAGGCGGTTTTGGAGTTTGGCTGTGGTCCCGGCGTAGAGGGTGTTGCCGTAGTCCAGGCGGCTCGTGACGAGGGCGTGGGTCACGGTTTTTCTGGTGTCGGCGGGGATCCAGCGGAAGATCTTGCGGAGCATGCGGAGGGTGAGGAAGCAGGCGGAGGACACGGCGTTGACTTGCTTGGTCATGGTGAGAAGAGGGTCCAAGATGAAGCCGAGGTTGCGGGAGTGGTCTGTGGGGGTCGGTGCGGTGCCGAGGGCTGTGGGCCACCAGGAGTCGTCCCAGGCGGACGGGGTGTTGCCGAGGATGAGGACTTCCGTTTTTTCAGAGTTCAGCTTTAGGCGGCTGAGCCTCATCCAATCTGCGATGTCCTTCATATTCTCTTGTAGGTTGGTCTTGGCGCTGGCGGGGTCCTTGGTGAGGGAGAGTATAAGTTGCGTGTCGTCGGCGTAGGAGGTGATGATGATGTCGTGCTTGCGTACGATGTTGGCGAGGGGGCTCATGTAGACACTGAAGAGTGTCGGGCTGAGTGATGAGCCTTGGGGTACGCCGCAGATTATCTCGGTGGGTTCTGAGCGAAACGGAGGGAGGTAAACTCTTTGGGAACGGTTTGAGAGGAAGGAGGCGATCCAGTCCAGGGCCTGGCCTTGGATTCCGGTGGAGCGGAGGCGGGTGATTAGGGTGCGGTGACAGACGGTGTCAAAGGCAGCCGAGAGGTCGAGCAGAATGAGGGCGACTGTTTCACCGTTGTCCATCAGGGTTCTGATGTCGTCAGTGACTGAGATGAGGGCGGTTTCAGTGCTGTGGTTGGTTCGGAATCCGGTTTGTGAGGGGTCGAGCAGGTTGTTGTCTTCCAGGAAGGTGGTCAGCTGTTTGTTGACACAACCACACGACAGCACCCTCACCACTACACCCACAATACCCCACCCTCAACACACACCATCGCACCCCCTAAGCACCCCCACTTCACAGATAGGGAGCTAAGGAGCATGGTGGACGAAGTATTCAGGGTCGAGCCACAACTATTCGGGCACAGGTGCAACAGGCACCCGTTGCAAGCAAGATGGAGCTATGGCAGACGATTGTCAACAAGTTCAAAGCAGTGGGAAGCCATCCACGCAAAAGGGATGACATCCAGAAGAGATGGAATGACCTGCACAGGAAGATTCGGACTATGGCATCCAGGCACAACATTGCCGTACAAATGTTTGGTGGCGGTCCCCCACCTACACCCCTCTGAATACACCGTCTTGGAGGAGAAGGTCCTGGCAATCCCTCACCCGGAGGGTCTCACTTGTCTTACTGGATGACTGGACCCGGGTAAGTCAACCACTATACCAAAACATCCACCCCACCTATAATGCACGTATCACCCCACCCCTCTCACACCCACCAGATCCCCATCCCCAGCCAGTCCACAACACCCATATCCAACTACCCTGCTTGCCCACTATCCCACAAACAGACCTCCTTACTGCCCCCTGTGCACAGTCACCTACCCCTGCATGGATTCCCAGTGGCACTACAGCACCCACAATGCACCTCCACCCCCCACATAAAATGCTAAGAAATGTACACAAAGGGACCTTGCATGCCACGACAGGGGAATATAATCACAAAATAGGGCAGAGGAGTGCATCAATTGCCGAAAAAGTACCTTATACCCACATGTCCGTTTCCCCCCCAAAGGCACCACCACCCATGCCACCAGGAAGGAAACACCAAGGAGTGCCAGCGCCCCACATGAAGACAGAGGCCCCACTCAGGAGAGTGCTGAGGGATGTATGGAAATTGAGGAATACCCTGGCCCATCATACAGTACTGGACTGTCACCCTCCATCAGCCCCACCTAGGATACCACTGACAGCCCTATCACCCAGCCACCATCATCAGCTCTGGCCAAATGACCCCGCATGTACAGAGGCCAGAGTCTCCACCCACCAACAGGCAGGATGATGATGGGCCAACTGCAAGTGATACTGCCAGACCTGTGCAGGGGACACAGGCACAGGGGGCTAGGGCCAGTGGGATGATATCAGTGGCCCAGGGGGGTGGCCAAAGGATGGATACAGCAGCCCAGGAGGTGATATTTGAGCTACTAAGAGCATACCACCATACCCAGGACAGGATGGGCCAGATCCTGGCCACCTTGGAACAGAATCAGAGGCTGCAGGTAGCACACCACCAGGAGGCCATGGAGTAATGAAAACATCTTAATGCCACCATGGCCTCCATTGCAGGGGTGCTGCAGCACCAGTACCACAGCCAGCATGAGTCCTCCACCCACCTGCAAGCCCCCACCACAAGCCAGGACACTGCCCTGCCCTCTACATCTGCAGCAGCTACTGGACTGGTGGCACTGCCAGGGAACACACATGAAACCAGCACACCTACCCCTGCAGCCCAGCTCCAGCCACACAAATGTGCCCTCAGACCCAGATATGCCACAGAAACACCAGCCAAGACCAAGTCCACCTCTAGGAAGTGGCTGTGCCCTGAACTGTCTCCCTTGTGTGCCACTGTGCTCCCTTGTTGAATTGCCACTGCCATCACACCATCTACCAATGGCCACAGGGAACAAAACCCAGTGCTACCAACAGCTGAGCATATGTACCTGAGCATGTTTTTTCACCATGCGTCCACTCCCTTTCACTGTCCCAATTTTATCATTCAATAAATACAGCTATGCACATAAATTGTATGCCCCTCATCAATATGATATGAATTGTGAGTGTGTATGCATTAGCCAGTAATTTTCATAATCATACCTTTATTGAGGGGATCCAACGCACTATAGTATCTGAAGTATGTCACACTGTACATAATATTGGGTTACCTGTCACATGCCACTTCAGTCATCAGTGAACAGTGTCACTGACTATAGACACCACATTACCAATTACATTAGTCAGACTGAAATATGCAGTAAAGACATCAGTATCATTAAACAGTACCTCATAGTCACTGGAAGAATGGTGGATCAGCTGGTTTTTGGAGTTTATATCTTCCCCCTCTTCTTCCTCACCATCACTCTCATCCCTTCTCTGAGGTTGCTGGGCTGGTTGGACAGCACCCTCCTCTTCCAGAAGGGGAATAGCTTTCCTCACAGCCAGGTTGTGCAGCATGCAGCAGGCCACCACTATCTTACACACCTTGTCAGGTACATATCACAGGGATCCCCCAGATAGATGGAGGCAACAAAATCTAGCTGGAGACCTATAGTGTGCTCAATCACCCTCCTACTACGTCCATGGGCCTCATTATAATTCATCTCTGCATCTGTTCTGGGATTCCTCACAGGTGTCAGGAGCCATTGCAAGTTGGGGTAGCCAGAATCACCTGCAAAAGTGGGTGAAACAAGACCTTAATAAACTGACTTTACATGCACATTGGCTGGCTGTCAGCTATGTACAGATCCAGTGTCATACACACTCACCTATGAGCCATCCTCTGTCCCCTTGTAGTTATTCCATCAAGTGTGGCACACTGCTGTTTCTCAGGACAAAGGAATCATGGACTGAGCCTGGGAACCTGGCATTGACATGTGATATGTACTGGTCCGCAGTACACACCATTGTATATTTATGGAGTGATAGTTCTTCTGATTCCTGTACACCTGTTCATTCACTCTTGGGGGTATGAGAGGTACTTGGGTTTCATCAATGGCACCAATCACATGGAGGATGTTAGCAAAGGCATATAATCCCAATTTGATGGAAGGAAGTTCAGCCCTTTGGGGAAACTGGACATATGTCTGCAGGTGTTGGACGAATGCATCCAGGAATTTTGACAGGATGAGGCTGAATATTGGCCGTGAGACCCCAGCACCCATGCCCACTGTCACCTGAAATTAGCCTGAGGCCAAAAAATGGAGTACAGATAGCACTTGCACAGTTGTAGGGATGGCATGCTGATTTTGATTACCCGGTTACAGTACAGGATCCATTAATGCACAGAGGTCAAGGACAGTAGCTCTATTGAGTCTGTAGGTGACAATGATGTGACGTTCCTCCATAGTTTCCAAACCAACCAGAGGTCTGTAAACAGATGGGTCCCTCCCTCGCCTCATGGATCTGTACCTATGGGGGAGGAAAGAGCACATTTTGAGTGTGCACATACAATTGCATCACATGATGTCACTGTATCTTTGTAATTGCGACACGTAGCTAACAAACACAGACGCAAAGCATGAAGTACACTGTCAGGCATATGTGTGCTGAGTTAACTCTGTCATATTGGCATCCCAGTGTGGACACAATTCCAAAGATGGGTGCATGTGAGGATCCTGGACTCATGTCAGCAAGCAACTAATGTCAGAGATTTTGAGACCCTAGATGAGGCCCCTGGCAGCTTATGGTGACGTGGTGGTAGCAAAATGGCAGCTGCTGCCATCCAGGTATGATAGAGTGGAAGTGACTTTATTACACTGCCGTTAGTCGTCATGGCCGAAGGCTTTGTTCACAGCCGTGCACCCGATCATTGAATTACATGGATGTCAATTGGGAACCTGGGCCAATCATGATCGCCGGCGGCGGTGACGGAGCACACCACCGCAGTACAAATGCCATTTCGTCAGACACTTGACTCCTGGTTCACATGCAGGGTAGTAGTCCACTTCGTGTGCTGCTGTGTCCTGACTCTGGTCACTGATATGGCGCGGGTCACAGGGGAATGGGCCCTGGCCTTCACCGTGGAGGACCTGGAGAAGCTGGTGGACGGGGTCCTACCCCTGTATGCCAAGTTGTATGGGTGACCAGAGGAGCAGGTGTCATCCTTAGATGTGTGTGATTGTGGCGGATGCCTGCATGCATGTGGGTTCAATGTGTGACTGCCCAGCCGTAGACTTTTTGGCATGTACTGTATGTGAGTTGATAACTTGCGTTTCATCAATGGCCGTTTCATATGAAACGGCATGGCATTTGTATTCGGTTCACACATACTGACGTCTGTTTTTTTGCTCCGTGTGTCCCATGCAGGTCAGCGCCCATCAAAAGAAAGGCCTGTGACAAGGCATCACCAAGGAGGTGCAGACCCTGGGGGTCTACAACCGGTGGAGCACCCACTGAAGGAAGCGGTAGGAGGACCTGAGGTTCTGGGCCAGGAAGACAGGAGAGGCCCAGCTGGGGAAGGCCTCCCAACGAGGAAGGGGTGCTTGTCGGACCCTGATCCCCCTAATGGCCTGCATTCTGGTGGTAGCCTATCAGAATTTGGATGGTGTTGGAAAATGGGTCATTAGTAAGGGCAGGTAGGTACCTACACTTAGCAATAGGCAACTAACCTCCACTAAGGTCCAGTTAGGTCTCAGTAAATTAAACCCAGCTCAACCCTTGGTAGCTTGGCAACGAGCGTCAAGGCTTAACTTAGGAGACAGAGTGTAAAGCATTCAAATGTCACAAAACAGTAATTAAATAAAACACAGGAAACAGTTTAAAAATCCAACACCAATTTATAAAAATAGTTTATATTTTTATCTTTAAAATGACACAAAATCTAATAAAATCGGATAAGGGGAACCGGAGATATGGATTTTTAAAGAATTATTGTTTTTTTAGCACCTAGAAACAAAAAGCGCCAATCCGGTCATCTGGTTGCACCTCGACCGGGGCAAAGTCAAAGTTTAAGGCCGACCGCGATGGAGCCCTGCTCGGCTACAGGCCGCGGGAGGCCTCGGTTAAAAGTTTACCTTCACACTTAGGGGGTCATTCCAACCCTGGCGGTCGGTGTTAAAGCGGCGGCAAAACCGCCAACAGGCTGGCGGTAAAAAAAATGCAATTCCGACCCTGGAGGAAACCGCCAACAGAGACCGCCACTTTAACACACCGCCCGCCACGGCGGGACAAACAAACAGTGCGGCGGTCACCGCCAACAGACAGGCGGGAGACAATGTGCTGCCCACCCTATCACAACCCACCAATCCGCCACCTTTTCCGGGGCGGTAGCCCCTCCGATAAAAACACGGCGGAAACAGCCATTTCAAACAGAAAACGCTCACCTCCATACACCCCACGAGGAATCTGGACAGCATGGAACCCGAACTCCACATCCTCCTTGCCATTGTCTTCCTGCTCCTCTACCAGGAGCACGAACGCCGGTGCAGAAGACAACGGTGAGTACTGCACCTACGACACAGGGGAGGGGGGAAGCAAAAAATTACGGGGACACACATATGCAACACACCCACCCTCACCCACTACAACACACACATCAATGCATAGCAACACATCACAGTTACCCCCCCAAACCCCCTGGAAGAATGCAAAGACAAAAAGAAATGATTATAAATTTAGAATTATATTGTAAGACTGAGTATAAAATCTATCACACATCTATAACTTTATATACATAAATTGTCCAGTCCGATATGTGTATCAGCCATTGTTCGTGGGCCACTGGGCCAAAACACATGGGCAAAGCCCACACAGGATACCTGCCTCCAACGGAGAGAACACTGCAGGGGCATCAGATAGGAAAACTACAGGCACCTCAGGGGGAAGGGAATGGGGGGGCACCTCAGCCAGATGAGTCCACGACGCCAGATCCACGAGGGGCCTCCATGGCCACTGTGCCATCCTGGGGAGCGCAAAGCCACAGTCTCTCAAGTCTCTACAGTGGGTGGCTTGCCCACTGTGCCATCCTGGGGAGTACAAAGCCACAGTCTCTCAAGTCTCTACAGTGGGTGGCTTGCCCACTGTGCCATCCTGGGGAGTGCAAAGCCACAGTCTCTCAAGTCAATATCAGTGGGTGGGTTGCCCACTGTGCCATCCTGGGGAGTGCAAAGCCACAGTCTCTCAAGTCTCTACAGTGGGTGGGTTGCCCACTGTGCCATCCTGGGGAGTGCAAAGCCACAGTCTCTCAAGTCTTTACAGTGGGTGGCTTGCCCACTGTGCCATCCTGGGGAGTGCAAATCCACAGTCTCTCAAGTCTCTACAGTGGGTGGCTTGCCCACTGTGCCATCCTGGGGAGTGCAAAGCCACAGTCTCTCAAGTGGATGACAGTCTCCACTGGTACTGGAGGGGGACTAGTGCCCAGAGTGCTTCGTGCATCCCTGCCCGACACAGATACGGGCCTGCCCCTTCCGCCAATGGGCCAGCGGTGCTTGAGAGAAGGGCCCAGTTCAGCGGTTCTTGAGACGGCGGTGCCCAGCGGAGCGGTGCTTGAGATGAAGGGCCCAGTTCAGCGGTTCTTGAGATGGCGGTGCCAAGCGGAGCGGTGCTTGAGATGAAGGGCCCTGTTCAGCAGGTCTTGAGACGGCTGTGCCCAGCGGAGCGGTGCTTGAGATGAAGGGCCCTGTTCAGCGGTTCTTGAGACGGCGGTGCCCAGATGAGCGGTGCTTGAGATGAAGGGCCCAGTTCAGCGATGCTTGAGATGAAGGGCCCTGTTCAGCGGTGCTTGAGACGGCGGTGCCCAGCGGAGCGGTGCTTGAGATGAAGGGCCCTGTTCAGCGGTTCTTGAGACGGCGGTGCCCAGCGGAGCAGTGCTTGAGATGAAGGGCCCAGTTCAAAGGTGCTTGAGATGAAGGGCCCTGTTCAGCGGTTCTTGAGACGGCGGTGCCCAGCGGAGCGGTGCTTGAGATGAAGGGCCCTGTTCAGCGGTTCTTGAGACGGCGGTGCCCAGTGGAGCGGTGCTTGAGATGAAGGGCCCAGCGCAGCGGTTCTTGAGACGGCGGTGCCCAGCGGAGCGGTGCTTGAGATGAAGGGCCCTGTTCAGCGGTGCTTGAGACGGCGGTGCCCAGCGAAGCGGTGCTTGAGATGAGTGTCTAGGTCAGCGGATCCGGCCATGGCATGGATGTCACTCGCCACCTGACATGTGGCTGGCGGGGCCTTCCTGCCCATCTCTCTGGTTGTTTGCGGGGCCCTCCTGGGCTGCAGTATCGGGCCTGTGGGTGTCCTTCTGCCCACCTGGTACGTGGCTTGCGGGGCCCTCCTGGGCTGCAGTACCGGGCCTGTGGGTGTCCTCCTGCACACCTGGGATGGGGCTGGTGGGGCCCTCCTGGGCTGCAGTACCGGGCCTGTGGGTGTCCTCCTGCACACCTGGGATGGGGCTGGTGGGGCCCTCCTGGCCAGCTGGCCTGCTGCCAGACTTGTCGGGCGTGCTGCACTTCCCACCCTTCCCTGTTCGCCTGTGGCCCTTTCCCACCTTTGGCGGTGTGTCAGGTGGCACCCGACTTCCTGCCGGAGCCAATGTAGGGATGTTTGTCCCTGGTGTCTTTGGTCTTTTGCGCCAGGCACTGGCAATCTTTGGATGTTTTTCAAGGGGGGGGGGGCTGGCCGTGCCTTGGCTCCTAGCTGAACTGGCTGCCCTTGAGGGTGGGGGACTCCACAGTCCATGGCAAACAGTCTTTACAGGTCCCGGTTTTGTGGTGGCTGAGGTGCTGATTGGAGTCTTATGAGATGGACGGGGTGGGGGAGTTGTTGGAAAGAGGTCAAGTTTGGAAAAGAAAAGCAATTTGGCAAGAGAGGGACGGGTAGGTGTAGTGGGTATGGGAGTGGAGGAAGAGGATGTGGTTGTAGGAGTGTGAAGTCTGGTGTCTTTGGGTGCAGGTGCTTGGGCTGGAGGCTGTTGTGAGGTGGATGGCTGTTGGGTGGGTGGCTGCCTGCGTTTGTGTAGTTTGGAAGAGGGGGTGACAGACACACTGGGAGAGGACACAGGGGACGTGTAAATGGTAGTGGGGGTGGTGACTGCACGTGTGCGCAGTGTTCTGGTGGGTGTGCTGGTGATGGACGTAGTGGCTGAAGATGTTGTGCATGCAAGTGTGAGTGGAGACGTCACAGGGAGGGAGGAGGGAGACGAGGAGGAGGGGGACACATTGGAGGCAGTGGGTGTTGGTATGTCTGCATGTGGATGTTGCTTGTGTGAATGCTTGTGTGATGTGTGGTGCTTATGTCTGTCTGAGCTTCCCTTGGGTGTTGAGGTGTGTGCAGGCTGGTCTGATGGTGTGTCTGGGATAGGCAGAGGTACAGGGGATTGGGTCTGGGTGGAGGAAGTTGGAGGGGGGAGGCTAGAGACAGGGACAATGGCTGCCGTCAGTGCTGAGGCCAGAGCGTTGAACGATCGCTGATGGGCAGCCTGACCAGAATGAATGCCCTCCAGGTATGCATTACTCTGGTGCACCTCCCTTTCTACACCCTGGATGGCATTCAAAAGGGTAGACTGCCCAACAATGATGGTCCTCAGGAGGTCAATAACCTCCTCACTGAGGGCAGCAGGGGTGACAGGGGCAGGGCCTGAGGTGCCTGGGGCGAAGGAGATGCCCACCTTCCTGGGTGAGCGGGCACGGGGCAAAGGCTGAGGGGCTGCTGGGAGGGCTGTGTTGGTGCGCTGGGTGGCAGCTGTACCTGTTGTTGCGGGTGGGCACGGATGTTGCTGCCACCACAAGGGAGCTCCCTTCAGAGGACGAGTCGCTGTCACTGACATCAGCACGAGTCCCCGCTGTGGAGCTCCCCTCGCCCTCCGTCCCACTGGTGTATTCGGACTCCGTTGCATGGCCCTCCAGGGCCATGTGGGATGCAGCTCCCTCGTGCTCCGATGCCACTTCTCCTCCGCCTGATGATGCTAATGCACACATGAACAGGAAGACCACAAAAAAGGTGGGGGGAGAAATAAAGACATGTTGAGTGCATGCATTGGCGACACCGTTGGCGGAGAGGACAGACACAGAAGTCCCCTGCACTACACCGCGCACTTGGGGTCCACTACGCAATCCGTGGGACATGGCCTACAAGCCTATGGACGACAACTGCACACATAGATGACACAGGGCCATGGATACCTGTACTTGGCACCCTACAGAGGAGGGCACAGGGCCATGCCTTACGGAGGGGCCTAGCCTACAGAAATCGCCCTGGCCTAGGGATACCCACAGCCCTCCTCCCCCACCCAGACACCTCCACTGCGCGCAAAGTCAGCAGAATGTATTTGTACTCACCCCCTTATGTCTGCTGTGATGTCCTCATGCGCCCATCCAAATCGGGGTAGGCCACCGCCAGGATCCGGGACATCAGGGGGGTCAAAGTACGACTGGCACCCCTCCTACGTTGGGAGGCCATCCCCAGCTGAGCCTCCGCCGTCTTCCTGCTGCAGCGTCGGATGTCCTCCCACCTCTTCCGGCAGTGGGTGCCCCGTCTGTTGTGGACCCCCAGGGTCCGGACGTCCTTGGCGATGGCACACCAAATTGCGACTTTCTGGTGGGCGCTGACCTATGTGACATGTACAGGGAGAGAAAAATTGTCATCACCTTCTGCATGCTCGATGTGAGTGGCCCCCCATCCCCACCCTTGCCATGTGGCACATGCTCTCATCTGTCGTTTGATGCATGCCTCAATCGCTCCCCTCCCCACCATCTTTCATCCACCCCACTCAACCCAGGCATTGCCCAATAAGCATGGTCCCTGTGTACTTACCTGTTGGTCTGGAGGACCGTAGAGTAGCGCATACTGGGGGAGGACCCCAACCACAAGTTTCTACAACTCCTCCGCAGTGAAGGCAGGGGCCCTTTCCCCAGTCGCATGAGCCATTGTCTCTTCCAGACCGAGGTCACAGCAGCACTTGCAGTGTAGGTCCTCTCCTGTGGAAGATCAGGTATCGAGTGATTAAGCAGATAGAAAATGGCGGTCACGCCCGCGGCAGTGCGTACCGCGACCGCCGGCGCACATCGTCATTGGCTCCTGAAACCCATAGGGTTCAATGTTAACCAATGCAGCTTTGCGCCGCGGTCTTCGACCGCCTACCGCCACGGTGTGCCACGCCAGCGCATTGACCTCACATCCCACTGTCGCACTTCACAGGTCAGGCAGCCGCCATTTCAAGGGCCCACATGGCTTAATTTCTACTGCGTCACACATACCTAGGCCTTGCTTCAACACTCATACAAACCATTCAATGCATTGGGAATCGTGTTATGTGCAAGCTGTGGTTACGTACCTGTGGGTTGATTGACTCTGTGCTCGCTGTTGTCCTTCATAGGCACCGTCCGCTGGGACATGCGAGGAGATGGAGGAATCTTCCCGTGTACAGACCGCTGGTGGACCTGTCGACAATGGAGGAACGACATGTCATACTGACATACAGGCTTGACCGAGCCACTATACAGGAACTGTGTGCCCAGCTGGAGCCAGACCTGATGTCACCCATCTGCCAACCCACAGGGATCCCCCTTCTAGTGCAGGTGCTGTCAGTACTCCATTTCTTAGCAAGTGGGTCTTTTCAAACAACAGTGGCCATATCATCAGGGATGTCCCAGCCCATGTTTTCCAAGGTGTTGTCCAGAGTGTTGTCTGCCCTGCTCAAACACATGAGGAGCTACATCATTTTCCCTGAGGTGGGGGATTTGGTTACAGTGAAAGGAGACTTCTATGCCCTTGGACATATTCCCAACATCATTGGTGCCATTGATGGGACACATGTTGCTTTGGTCCCCCCCAGCAGGAGTGAACAGGTGTACAGGAACCGGAAGAGTTATCATTCCATGAATATACAGATGGTGTGTTTGGCTGACCAGTACATCTCACATGTTAATGCCAAGTTCCCTGGGTCAGTGCATGACACCTACATCCTGCGGAATAGCAGCGTTCCGTATGTGATGGGTCAACTCCAGAGGCACCGGGTGTGGCTATTAGGGGACTCTGGTTACCCCAGCCTGTCATGGCTATTGACCCCTGTGAGGAATCCCAGGACCAGGGCAGATGAATGCTACAATGAGGCACATGGGCGGACTAGGAGGGTGATCGCGCGAACCTTCGGCCTCCTGAAGGCCAGGTTCAGGTGCCTCCATATGACTGGTGATCCCTAATGTACTCACCAAAGAAGGTGTGCCAGATCATCGTGGCCTGCTGTATGCTTCACAACCTGGCTTTGCGACGCCAGGTGCCTTTTCTGCAGAAGGATGGTCCAGATGGTGGTGTTGTAGCAGCTGTGGAGCCTGTGGAGAGTGATGAGGAGGAAGGCGAAGAGGACGACATAGAGAACAGGAACACAGTAATACAGCAGTATTTTCAATGACACACAGGTAAGAGTACACACCGGCATATTACATTTACTTAAAGACTCCTACCTCTCTACTGTCTGACTTTTTCCCCCAGTGTATGGTAACTGTGTTGTGACTTTCCCTTCCGTTTTCAGAGATGTGGGCCCCACTGCGTGACATCTGCTTTGTTTCCCCATGGACTACAGCTGTGTGACAGCGGTTTGTTGGCATCACAATGTGAATGAACATTTTGGCACGTCATATCTAATACATTTGTTCAAAATCACAGCCAGACTCCAGATTGTTTTGTGCAATAAGTGTGTTTATTCAAGTGCTCTAAATTGGATGGGTGGTTGCAAATCGGTGAGGGTTGATGGTGGAGGATTGTCCATGGCAGAGTCCAGACTATCAGTATCACAGGTGCATTGTCCAAATGCCTGTGGAAAGTGGAGCAGGGGCAGTTTAAGGTTGGACAGGGTGACAATGTGGGACAGTGGGATGACAATCAGGGCGGTATCCTTTGCTGGCGGGGGTCTTGACATCTTACTCTGTCTTCTTCCTGGATCTCAGGGCCCGCTTGCGGCTGGTTATCCTTCTGCAGGGGGTGGGGTTCTGGTGGCCTGTTGGTCTTGTGTCGGGGCCTCCTCTCCACTAGCGCCGGCGGAGGTGGTAGGCAGTTCTTGGTCCATGCTAGTGTCAGGGGCCCTTTGAGGTGCCACAGTGTCCCGCAATGTGGTGACTACCTGATTCAGGGCCACTACGATGGTACCAATGGCGGAACTGATGTTTCTTAGTTCCTCCCTGAACCCCATATACTGTTGCACCTGCAGAAGCTGGATCTCCTGAAACCTGGCCAGGACCGTCGCCATCGTCTCCTGGGAGTGGTGGTATGCTCCCATGATGGAGGAGAGGGCCTCGTGGAGAGTGGGTTCCCTGGGCCTGCCCCCCCCCTGTCGCACAGCAGCCCTCCCAGTTCCCCTGTTTCCATGGGCCTCTGTCCCCTGGACCGTGTGCCCACTTCCACTGCCCCCAGGTCCCTGTTGTTGTTGGGGTGTTGGGTTAGCCTGGGTTCCCTGTAGTGGTGGACACACCGCTGATTGACATGTCCTGGGGACAGAGGTATGGGCCCGCTGGGTGGGTGCTGTGCTGGTGTTTCCAGAGGGGGGAAGGTCTGCTGTGGCCTGTGGCTGTGTGAGGGGAACCGACTGTCCCGAGGTCCCCGATGGACCGGGCTGGTCATCTAGATCCAGGGAGACAGAGCTGCTGTCCTCACTGTGGGCCTCTTCTGGGGGTGGAGTGGACATTTGGGGACCCTCCTGCGCGGTGACCTGGCATTCGGGTCCTGCAGGGGTATAAAAGTATGGTTATTGCTTCTGTGTGTGCCATAGCGTGCAATGGGTGGGTGCCCGTGTACCCCAGTGCTGGCATTCCTTTGTGGGGGCTGTTGTGACGGTGGTTTGGGGGGGGTTGTATGTGTATGTGTAGTGGGCATGCTTTGATGATGGGTGTCCATGCTTTGTGGACGCATGCAGGGCTAGGTGTTGGGATGGGTGGGTTGTGATGGTGACACATTTGCAAGGAGTAGGTGTGATGGGGTGGGGGTGAGGGTGGAGGTATGAGTTGGCATGCAGGTGGGGTGGGGGGATGAAGTAGTGAAGATGGGACTTACCAGAGTCCATTCCTCCGCCTACTCCTGCAAGGCCGTCAGGATGCAGGATGTTCAAGACCTGCTCCTCCCATGTTGTAAATTCTGGGGGAGGAGTTGGGGGTCCGCCGCCAGTCCGCTGCACCGCGATGTTGTGCCTGGATACCATGGAACGCACCTTCCCCCGTAGGTCGTTCCACCTCTTCCTGATGTCGTCCCGATTTCTTGGGTGCTGTCCCACAGCGTTGACCCTGTCCACTATTCTGCTCCATAGCTCCATCTTCCTGGCAATGGTGGTGTGCTGCACCTGTGCCCCGAACAGCTGTGGCTCTACTCGTACAATTTCCTCCACCATGACCCTGAGTTCATCATCAGAGAACCTGGGGTGTCTTTGCGGTGCCATGGGGTGGTGTGGGTGATGTGTAGGGTGGATTGTGTGGTGCTAAGTGTGGTGATGTGTATTGCTGTGTTGTGTGAAGTGTGTGCAAATATTGCTGGGTGACAGTGAATTGGCCGTCTGGGTGCTCGGATGTCTTTTCTCGGTGCGTGTTCACGAATCTCTAGGAGTGGAGGTTTGTGGGTGATGTGGGTGTGTATTTTATATTGTAATGGGTGTGTGGGAGTGGTGTGTGTATGTGTATCAGGTGTGTGTATTTTGAATTGTCCAATGTGGTAGTGTTTTGTACAAGTGTGTGTATTTTGAGCGCGGCGGTGTGTACCACCAATGGAATACCGCGGTTGAAAGACACGTGGATTCGTGTGTCGTGATAGTGTGGGCGTATTTCTGTTGGCGTGACGGTGGAGGTTTGGTCATCGCCAGTTTCTCGCTGCCCTTTGGTGTGGAGGACTTTTGTGGATGTCTGTGTTTTGGCGGTTTGCCTGTTGTGGGTCAGAATGACCGTGGCGGTTTACCGCGGCCGCGGCGGTGTTATGGAGGTCTTCTGAACGGCGGTAAGCGCCTTTTACCGCCGAGGTTGGAATGACCACCTTAGTCTCTTTTTCGAAGATTTTTTCAGCGGGACGAACCTGCCAGTCCAATCCGACCTCCTGGAGCCCTTCTCCGGATACGCGATGCTGGAATCCTCGGTGGAGATTTTTACCTTCGGACTTAGTCGTTTTTTCAAGGTGAAAATCCTTCGACCGGGGTAAACCCTTATCTTGATCCGACGTCCATGGAGCCCTCCTCGGATACGCTGGCTGGGTGGTCCCGGTCAACTTTTTACCTTTGGACTTAGTATCTTTTTCAGAGATTTTCTTTACCGGGACGAACCAGCAAATCAGGCCGGGTCACGATTGAGGCAAGCCGGCTAGAGTTGCCGCGGCGGGACGGTCCCTCTATGGAGATTTTTTACAAAAGTTGTCCAAACTTCTCCAAACTTCTGGGGGTTCTCCCAGTTGTCCTTTTAAGGTTCTTTTGGGGTCCACAGCTCACCCCAAGGGTCCAGAAGTTCTGAGATGGTCCTTGGGGGGTGCGGACTACAACTCCCAGAATGCACCTGGCGCAAACTCCTTTTTGGCCACTGGACAGTGGTCAGCTGGTCGCTTTCTTCAGGAGTTGGTGCAGGGGATTCTGGATAGCAATTTTTCACCTGTAGCAAACAGGGAGTCCCTCCTTGAAACCGTTGAAGCCAGGCAAAGTCCTTCTTGTGGTGAAGCCCAAGTGTGCAGCTGGTGCAGTCCTTCTGAGTGCAGGTTCCAGGTGCAGGCCAGGGGTCCAGCAGGGCAGTCCTTCTTCTTCTGTTGTTATTCCTTGTTGGATGTGGTAGGAAACTGAGGTGTGGGTGCAGATCTGCCAGTTTTATCCTTGCTCCTGGGTGAAAAGCAGGGGGGTCCTGGTTCTCCAATCAGGTTCAGGGTCCTTCCCCCTGTGATGACCACTTCCTGGGAAGTGTGGCAAAAATCAATCCCAGGAGGCAACATCCTCCAAAAATCCATCATGGCTGAATCTGAATTTTTGGAGTTTACATCTGGCTGAGCCCACCCACTGGTGTGGCTAAAAATCATAAACACACCCCTCTCCTGCCCTCTCCTAATCTAATCAAGGGGGCACCTAGTTGTCTGGGGTTGCAGGATGTGGGGGTGTTGCTGGTTGCTCCAAATGTCCTTCTCTGCCTTTGAAGACCAGTTTGGCAGCCCTCCCCCTTCCTGCCTCACCATCTGCTGAGGGGAGATTCCCTCACACAGGCACATTCCTTTGTGTAAAGCCAGGCCACTTCACACCTCATCAAGGCAGCCTGGCTAGGCTGCTACAGGCTGGCCAATCAGAGCACAGCAGCAAAAACAATGCAGGGCTGAAATTGGCAACTTTTCAGGTAAAGTTTAAAACTCTTTACCTGAACAAGTTATATTAAATCCAACATCTGGTAGTTGTGGGATTTATTACAACAATTAATTTGATACCAAACTCTTGGTATTCATCATTTAAGGAGACTTTACAAATTAAAATAAAGTCTCCCAATTCTAGCCTATGAAGGCCATTTACTACAATGAGGGAAAAACTAATTTGGCTGTTTTTACCTCACCAGGGCTTATAAAACTATTTTTATAAAGTCCCTGCTTATAGTTACATGGCACCCAGCCCTAGGGGCAATTGGGCACTGTAGGAAAGTACCATCTTGCCTGGCATGTTACCCCCATTTTTCACTGTATATATGTTGTTTTAGTTGTATGTGTCACTAGGACCCTGTTCTCCAGGGCCCCAGTGCTCATAAGTGTGCCTGAATGTGTTACCCGTGTAGTGACTAACTGTCTCACTGAGGCTCTGCTAATCAGAACCTCAGTGGTTATGCTCTCTCATTTCTTTCAAATTGTCACTAACAGGCTAGTGACCAATTTTACCAATTTACATTGGCTTACTGGAACACCCTTATAATTCCCTAGTATATGGTACTGAGGTACCCAGGGTATTGGGGTTCCAGGAGATCCCTATGGGCTGCAGCATTTCTTTTGCCACCCATAGGGAGCTCTAACAATTCTTACCCAGGACTGCCACTGCAGCCTGAGTGAAATAACGTCCACGTTATTTCACAGCCATTTTACACTGCACTTAAGTAACTTATAAGTCACCTATATGTCTAACCTTTACCTGGTAAAGGTTAGGTGCAAAGTTACTTAGTGTGAGGGCACCCTGGCACTAGCCAAGGTGCCCCCACATTGTTCAGGGCCAATTCCCCTGACTTTGTGAGTGCGGGGACACCATTACACGCGTGCACTACATATAGGTCACTACCTATATGTAGCTTCACAATGGTAACTCCGAATATGGCCATGTAACATGTCTATGATCATGGAATTGCCCCCTCTATGTCATCCTGGCATAGTTGGCACAATCCCATGATCCCAGTGGTCTGTAGCACAGACCCTGGTACAGCCAAACTGCCCTTCCTGGGGTTTCACTGCAGCTGCTGCTGCTGCCAACCCCTCAGACAGGCATCTGCCCTCCTGGGGTCCAGCCAGGCCTGGCCCAGGATGGCAGAACAAAGGACTTCCTCTGAGAGAGGGTGTTACACCCTCTCCCTTTGGAAAATGGTGTGAAGGCAGGGGAGGAGTAACCTCCCTCAGCCTCTGGAAATGCTTTCTTGGGCACAGATGTGCCCAATTCTGCATAAGCCAGTCTACACCGGTTCAGGGGACCCCTTAGCCCTGCTCTGGCGCGAAACTGGACAAAGGAAAGGGGAGTGACCACTCCCCTGACCTGCACCTCCCCTGGGAGGTGTCCAGAGCTCCTCCAGTGTGCTCCAGACCTCTGCCATCTTGGAAACAGAGGTGATGCTGGCACACTGGACTGCTCTGAGTGGCCAGTTCCACCAGGTGACGTCAGAGACTCCTTCTGATAGGCTCCTTCAGGTGTTGCTAGCCTATCCTCTCTCCTAGGTATCCAAACCCTATTTTCTGGCTATTTAGGGTCTCTGTCTCTGGGGAAACTTTAGATAACGAATGCAAGAGCTCATCCGAGTTCCTCTGCATCTCTCTCTTCACCTTCTGCCAAGGAATCGACTGCTGACCGCGCTGGAAGCCTGCAAAACTGCAACATAGTAGCTAAGACGACTACTGCAACTCTGTAACGCTGATCCTGCCGCCTTCTCGACTGTTTTCCTGGTGGTGCATGCTGTGGGGGTAGTCTGCCTCCTCTCTGCACTAGAAGCTCCGAAGAAATCTCCCGTGGGTCGACGGAATCTTCCCCCTGCAACCGCAGGCACCAAAAAGCTGCTTTACCGGTCCCTTGGGTCTCCTCTCAGCACGACGAGCGAGGTCCCTCGAATCTAGCAACTCTGTCCAAGTGACCCCCACAGTCCAGTGACTCTTCAGTCCAAGTTTGGTGGAGGTAAGTCCTTGCCTCACCTCGCTAGACTGCATTGCTCGGAACCGCGACTTTTGTAGCTACTCCGGCCCCTGTGCACTTCCGGCGTAAATCCTTTGAGCACAGCCAAGCCTGGGTCGACGGCACTCTAACCTGCATTGCACGACTTTCTAAGTTGGTCTCCGGCGACGTGGGACTCTTTTGTGTAACTTTGGGTGAGCACCATTTCATGCATCCTCGTAGTGCCTGTTTCTGGCACTTCTCCAGGTGCTACCTGCTGCTAAGAGGACTCCTTGTCTTGCTCGACGTCCCCTCTACCTCCTGGTCCAATTTACGACCTCCTGGTCCCTCCTGGGCCACAGCAGCATCCAAAAACGCTAACCAAATGATTTGCAGGTAGCAAGGCTTGTTGGCGTTTTTTCGGCGGTAAAACACTTCTGCACAACTCTCCACGGCGAGTGGGATCTGTCCACCAAAGTTGAAGTCTCTAGCCCTTTTTGTTCCTGCAGAAACCTCAGCTTCTTCTGTCCAGTAGAAGCTTCTTTGCACCCACAGCTGGCATTTCCTGGGCATATGCCCATCTCCGACTTGCTTGTGACTTTTGGACTTGGTCCCCTTGTTCCACAGGTACCCTAGATTGGAAATCCATCATTGTTGCATTGTTGGTTTGTGTCTTTCCTGCATTATTCCTCTAACACGACTTCTTTGTCCTCAGGGGAACTTTAGTGCACTTTGCACTCACTTTTCAGGGTCTTGGGGAGGGTTATTTTTCTAACTCTCACTATTTTCTTATAGTCCCAGCGACCCTCTACAAGGTCACATAGGTTTGGGGTCCATTCGTGGTTCGCATTCCACTTTTGGAGTATATGGTTTGTGTTGCCCCTATCCCTATGTGTCCCCATTGCATCCTATTGTAACTATACATTGTTTGCACTGTTTTCTAAGACTATACTGCATATTTTTGGTATTGTGTACATATATCTTGTGTATATTTCCTATCCTCTCGCTGAGGGTACACTCTAAGATACTTTGGCATATTGTCATAAAAATAAAGTACCTTTATTTTTAATATAACTGTGTATTGTGTTTTCTTATGATATTGTGCATATGACACTAAGTGTACTGTAGTAGCTTCACACGTCTCCTAGTTCAGCCTAAGCTGCTCTGCTAAGCTACCATTATCTATCAGCCTAAGCTGCTAGACACCCTATACACTAATAAGGGATAACTGGGCCTGGTGCAAGGTGCAAGTACCCCTTGGTACTCACTACAAGCCAGTCCAGCCTCCTACATTGGTTGTGCAGCGGTGGGATAAGTGCTTTGAGACTACTTACCACTCTTGTCATTGTACTTTTCATAAGAGAAAAATATACAAAACAAGTTCAGTGTATATACACATAACCAAAAAGTTTTGCATTTCCTCTTTTCACTCTTTTCTAAGTGCTGAAAAGTACTTCTAACTTTCTAAAAAGTTCTAAAAAGTTTTAAAAGTTTTTTTCCTGTCTTTTTAAAAGCTCTGACAAACTTTTTTCTCTTTTTCTATCACTTTAACTCTCTCTAAAAATGTCTGGCACAGGCCAAAATGTTGATCTGTCCAAACTTGCATATGATCACCTTAGCTGGAAAGGAGCAAGGAGTCTCTGCATAGAGAGAGGTTTGAGTGTAGGGAAGAATCCTTCCTTGGAATTGTTACTTAACATGCTTAGAGAACAAGATAAGGCTAAAAGTGCCCCATCTGTTGAAAAAGTAGCTAATGGTTCCCAATCTGATCCAGGGACTCCCCCAGGAAAAAGTACAGGAAAGAAACTTCCTAGCCTGCCCATTACTAGACAGTCTAGCATAGTTGGTAATGATGAAGAGCCACACCATACAAATAGTGTTGTCTCACATCAAAGCAAAAGCATTTATTCTCACCACAGTGGTACTGATGTTTCTGTTAGCCAAGCTGTTAGGGTGTCCTCTGTAAGGGACAGGTCTCCTTCTATTCATTCCCATCATACCTCTGTATCTAGGAATGTCCCTCCCACCAACCCTGATGACAGATTGTTAGAGAGGGAACTCAATAAGTTGAGGGTGGAACAAACCATACTGAAGCTTAAAAAGCAACAGCTGGATTTGGATAGACAGTCTTTAGAATTAGAGAAGGAAAGACAGAAGTTGGGTTTAGAAACCCATGGTGGCAGCAGCAGTATTCCCCATAGTCATACTGCAAAAGAGCATGATTCCAGGAATCTGCACAAGATAGTTCCCCCTTATAAGGAGGGGGATGACATTAACAAGTGGTTTGCTGCACTTGAGAGGGCCTGTGTTGTACAGGATGTCCCTCAAAGGCAGTGGGCTGCTATCCTATGGCTATCATTTAGTGGAAAAGGTAGGGATAGGCTCCTTACTGTGAAAGAAAGTGATGCCAATAATTTTACAGTTCTTAAGAATGCACTCCTGGATGGTTATGGCTTAACCACTGAACAATACAGGATAAAGTTCAGAGAGACCAAAAAGGAGTCTTCACAAGACTGGGTTGATTTCATTGACCATTCAGTGAAGGCCTTGGAGGGGTGGTTACATGGCAGTAAAGTTACTGATTATGACAGCCTGTATAACTTGATCCTGAGAGAGCATATTCTTAATAATTGTGTGTCTGATTTGTTGCACCAGTACTTGGTGGACTCTGATCTGACCTCTCCCCAAGAATTGGGAAAGAAGGCAGACAAATGGGTCAGAACAAGGGTGAACAGAAAAGTTCATACAAGGGTGACAAAGATGGCAACAAAAAGAAGGATGGTAAGTCTTCTGACAAGGGTGGGGACAAATCTAAAAATGAGTCTTCATAAGGCCCACAAAAACACTCTGGTGGGGGTGGTGGGTCCAAATCCTCCTTTAATCAAAACAAAGAAAGAAACCATGGTGCTATTTATGTAAAGTAAAAGGCCATTGGACAACAGATCCCAGTTGTCCAAAGAAAAGCACCAAGCCTCCTACCACTACAACCCCTACTGCTACACCTAGTGTCCCTACTAATAGCAGTGGTGGTGGGAGCAAACCTACTAATAGCCAATCCAAGGGAGTAGCTGGGCTCACTATTGGTAACTTAGTTGGGGTTGGCATTGTTAGGGAGGCCACAGAGGCTGTGTTAGTCTCTGAGGGGGCTATTGATTTAGCCACCTTAGTTGCTTGTCCCCTTAATATGGATAAGTACAAGCAGCTACCCCTAGTAAATGGTGTTGAGGTTCAGGCCTACAGGGACACTGGTGCCAGTGTGACTATGGTCATAGAGAAACTGGTCCACCCTGAACAACACCTACTTGGTCACCAGTACCAAGTAACCGATGCTCACAACAACACACTTAGCCACCCCATGGCTGTTGTAAATCTCAACTGGGGGGGGGGGGTTACTGGTCCAAAGAAAGTTGTGGTAGCCACAGATTTACGTGTAGACTGTCTACTAGGAAATGATTTGGAGACATCAGCTTGGTCAGATGTGGAGTTGGAGGCACATGCAGCAATGCTGGGCATCCCAGGGCATATTTTTGCTTTAACCAGGGCTCAGGCCAAAAAGCAAAAAGGACAGGGAAGCTTGGATCCTGGAACAATGGACCAAGTGCTCCCTAAAGCTAGGGCTAGTAGAAGCAAACCACTTCCTACTATCCCTCCCTCTACAGTGGATTCTACTTCTGAGGAAGAAGAATTTCCACCCTGTGCAGAACCTACACCAGAGGAGCTGGAAGCAGACACTGCTGAGCTTTTGGGTGAAGGGGGGCCTGCCAGGGAGGAGCTGAGTGTGGCACAGCAAACCTGTCCCACACTAGAGAGTCTAAGACAGCAAGCTGTCAAACAGGCTAATGGGGATGTCAGTGACTCTCACAGAGTTTACTGGGAGGACAACCTCTTGTACACTGAAGCAAGGGATCCTAAACCTGGAACTGTCAGGAGATTAGTGATTCCTCAGGAGTACAGAAAGTTCCTCCTAACTCTTGCCCACGACATTCCCCTAGCTGAACACCAGGGACAAATGAAAACTTGGGACAGACTTGTCCCTTGTTTCATTGGCCTAGGATGTCTGAGGACACAAAGGAATTTTGTAAGTCCTGTGAAACCTGTCAAGCCAGTAGCAAGACAGGTGGCACTCCAAAGGCACCCCTTATTCCACTGCCTGTGGTTGGGGTTCCCTTTGAAAGGGTAGGGGTTGACATAGTTGGCACCCTTGACCCTCCTACTGCTTCAGGCAATAGGTTTATCTTGGTGGTAGTGGACCATGCCACAAGATATCCTGAAGCAATTCCTTTAAGGACCACTACAGCACCTGCAGTGGCAAAGGCCCTCCTGGGAATATTTTCCAGGGTGGGCTTCCCAAAGGAAGTAGTATCAGACAGAGGAAGCAATTTCATGTCTGCATACTTAAAGGCCATGTGGAAGGAGTGTGGTGTAACTTATAAATTCACTACACCCTATCATCCACAAACAAATGGACTGGTGGAGAGATTTAACAAAACTCTCAAAGGCATGATTATGGGTCTCCCTGAAAAACTCCGCAGGAGATGGGATATCCTTCTACCATGCCTCCTTTTTGCCTACAGGGAGGTACCCCAGAAAGGAGTGGGCTTCAGCCCCTTTGAACTTCTTTTTGGACACCCTGTTAGGGGTCCACTCACACTTGTCAAGGAGGGTTGGGAACAACCTTTAAAAGCTCCTAAGCAAGATATTGTGGATTATGTACTTGGCCTCAGATCAAGGATGCCTGAGTATATGAAAAAGGCCAGTAAGAACCTTCAGGCCAGCCAAGAGCTCCAGAAGCAATGGCATGACCAGAAGGCTGTTTTGGTTCAGTACCAACCAGGGCAGAAAGTGTGGGTCTTGGAGCCTGTGGCCCCAAGAGCACTCCAAGATAAATGGAGTGGACCCCACACAATTGTTGAAAAGAAGGGAGAAGTCACCTATTTAGTTGACTTAGGCACTGCCAGGAGTCCCCTTAGGGTGCTCCATGTCAACCGCCTGAAACCCTACTATGACAGGGCTGATCTCACCCTGCTCATGGCAACTGATGAGGGACAGGAAGAAGACAGTGATCCTCTACCGGATCTCTTCTCTTCCACAGAACAAGATGCTCTTGTGGAAGGTGTAGTTTTGGCTGATTGTCTTACTGCTGAGCAGAAAGACCATTGCATAAATCTCCTAGATCAATTCTCTGAACTCTTCTCTACTGTGCCAGGTACCACTTCTTGGTGTGAGCACACTATAGACACTGGAGACAGTTTACCTGTCAAAAGTAAGATCTATAGGCAGCCTGACCATGTCAGGACTGCATAAAGCAAGAGGTGCAGAAAATGTTAGAACTAGGAGTGGTTGAGCACTCTGAAAGTCCATGGGCTTCTCCTGTGGTACTTGTACCAAAACCCCATTCCAAAGATGGAAAGAAGGAAATGCGGTTTTGTGTAGACTATAGAGGTCTCAACCTGGTAACCAAAACTGATGCTCACCCTATACCCAGGGCAGATGAGCTCATAGATACACTGGCATCTGCCAAGTATCTAAGCACTTTTGATTTGACTGCAGGGTATTGGCAGATCAAATTGTCAGAAGATGCTAAACCTAAAACAGCATTTTCAACCATTGGAGGCCATTACCAATTTACAGTAATGCCTTTTGGTTTGAAAAATGCACCTGCCACTTTTCAAAGGTTGGTGAACACAGTCCTGCAAGGGCTGGAGGCGTTCAGTGCAGCATATTTGGACGATATAGCTGTCTTTAGCTCCAGCTGGGATGATCACCTGGTCCACCTATGGAAAGTTTTGGAGGCCCTGCAAAAGGCAGGCCTCACTATCAAGGCTTCAAAGTGCCAGATAGGGCAGGGTAAGGTGGTTTATCTGGGACACCTTGTTGGTGGGGAACAGATTGCACCACTACAGGGGAAAATTCAAACAATTATTGATTGGGTTCCCCCTACCACTCAGACTCAGGTGAGAGCCTTCCTAGGCCTCACTGGGTATTACAGGAGGTTCATTAAGAACTATGGCTCCACTGCAGCCCCTCTTAATGACCTCACATCCAAGAAAATGCCTAAAAAGGTATTATGGACAGCAAACTGTCAGAAAGCTTTTGAGGAGCTGAAGCAGGCCATGTGCTCTGCACCTGTCCTGAAAAGCCCTTGTTACTCTAAAACATTCTATGTCCAAACTGATGCATCTGAATTAGGAGTAGGGGCAGTCCTATCACAACTTAATTCCGAGGGCCAGGATCAACCTGTTGCTTTTATTAGTAGGAGGTTGACCCCTAGAGAAAAGCGTTGGCCTGCCATTGAGAGGGAGGCCTTTGCTGTGGTCTGAGCACTGAAGAAGTTGAGGCCATACCTGTTTGGCACTCACTTCATTGTTCAGACAGACCACAAACCTCTACTTTGGCTAAAACAAATGAAAGGTGAAAATCCTAAATTGTTGAGGTGGTCCATATCCCTACAGGGAATGGACTATACAGTGGAACATAGACCTGGGAGTAGCCACTCCAATGCAGATGGACTCTCCAGATATTTCCACTTAGACAATGAAGACTCATCAGGTCATGGCTAGTCTTATTGTCCTTCGTTTGGGGGGGGGGTTGTGTAGGAAAGTACCATCTTGCCTGGCATGTTACCCCCATTTTTCACTGTATATATGTTGTTTTAGATGTATGTGTCACTAGGACCCTGCTCTCCAGGGCCCCAGCGCTCATAAGTGTGCCTGAATGTGTTACCTGTGTAGTGACTAACTGTCTCACTGAGGCTCTGCTAATCAGAACCTCAGTGGTTATGCTCTCTCATTTCTTTCAAATTGTCACTAACAGGCTAGTGACCAATTTTACCAATTTACATTGGCTTACTGGAACACCCTTATAATTCCCTAGTATATGCTACTGAGGTACCCAGGGTATTGGGGTTCCAGGAGATCCCTATGGGCTGCAGCATTTCTTTTGCCACCCATAGGGAGCTCTAACAATTCTTACACAGGCCTGCCACTGCAGCCTGAGTGAAAAACGTCCACGTTATTTCACAGCCATTTTACACTGCACTAAAGTAACTTATAAGTCACCTATATGTCTAACCTTTACCTGGTAACGGTTAGGTGCAAAGTTACTTAGTGTGAGGGCACCCTGGCACTAGCCAAGGTGCCCCCACATTGTTCAGGGCCAATTCCCCGGACTTTGTGAGTGCGGGGACACCATTACATGCGTGCACTACATATAGGTCACTACCTATATGTAGCTTCACAATGGTAACTCCGAATATGGCCATGTAACATGTCTATGATCCTGGAATTGCCCCCTCTATGTCATCCTGGCATAGTTGGCACAATCCCATGATCCCAGTGGTCTGTAGCACAGACCCTGGTACTGCCAAACTGCCCTTCCTGGGGTTTCACTGCAGCTGCTGCTGCTGCCAACCCCTCAGACAGGCATCTGCCCTCCTGGGGTCCAGCCAGGCCTGGCCCAGGATGGCAGAACAAAGGACTTCCTCTGAGAGAGGGTGTTACACCCTCTCCCTTTGGAAAATGGTGTGAAGGCAGGGGAGGAGTAGCCTCCCCCAGCCTCTGGAAATGCTTTCTTGGGCACAGATGTGCCCAATTCTGCATAAGCCAGTCTACACCGGTTCAGGGGACCCCTTAGCCCTGCTCTGGCGTGAAACTGGACAAAGGAAAGGGGAGTGACCACTCCCCTGACCTGCACCTCCCCTGGGAGGTGTCCAGAGCTCCTCCAGTGTGCTCCAGACCTCTGCCATCTTGGAAACAGAGGTGCTGCTGGCACACTGGACTGCTCTGAGTGGCCAGTGCCACCAGGTGACATCAGAGACTCCTTCTGATAGGCTCCTTCAGGTGTTGCTAGCCTATCCTCTCTCCTAGGTAGCCAAACCCTCTTTTCTGGCTATTTAGGGTCTCTGTCTCTGGGGAAACTTTAGATAACGAATGCAAGAGCTCATCTGAGTTCCTCTGCATCTCTCTCTTCACCTTCTGCCAAGGAATCGACTGCTGACCGCACTGGAAGCCTGCAAAACTGCAACATAGTAGCTAAGACGACTACTGCAACTCTGTAACGCTGATCCTGCCACCTTCTCGACTGTTTTCCTGGTCGTGCATGCTGTGGGGGTAGTCTTCCTCCTCTCTGCACTAGAAGCTCCGAAGAAATCTCCCGTGGGTCGACGGAATCTTCCCCCTGCAACCGCAGGCACCAAAAAGCTGCATTACCGGTCCCTTGGGTCTCCTCTCAGCACGACGAGCGAGGTCCCTCGAATCCAGCAACTCTATCCAAGTGACCCCCACAGTCCAGTGACTCTTCAGTCCAAGTTTGGTGGAGGTAAGTCCTTGCCTCACCTCGGTAGACTGCATTGCTGGGAACCGCGACTTTTGCAGCTACTCCGGCCCCTGTGCACTTCCGGCGGAAATCCTTTGTGCACAGCCAAGCCTGGGTCCACGGCACTCTAACCTGCATTGCACGACTTTCTAAGTTGGTCTCCGGCGACGTGGGACTCCTTTGTGTAACTTTGGGTGAGCACCATTTCACGCATCCTCATAGTGCCTGTTTCTGGCACTTCTATGGGTACTACCTGCTGCTAAGAGGACTCCTTGTCTTGCTCGACGTCCCCTCTACCTCCTGGTCTAATTTGCGACCTCCTGGTCCCTCCTGGGCCACAGCAGCATCCAAAAACGCTAACCGCACGATTTGCAGCTAGCAAGGCTTGTTGGCATTCTTTCAGCGGGAAAACACTTCTTTACGACTCTCCACGGCGAGAGGGATCTGTCCACCAAAGGGGAAGTCTCTAGCCCTTTTCGTTCCTGCAGAAACCTCAGCTTCTTCTGTCCAGTAGAAGCTTCTTTGCACAAACAGCTGGCATTTCCTGGGCATATGCCCATCTCCGACTTGCTTGTGACTTTTGGACTTGGTCCCCTTGTTCCACAGGTACCCTAGATTGGAAATCCATCGTTGTTGCATTGTTGGTTTGTGTCTTTCCTGCATTATTCCTCTAACACAACTTCTTTGTCCTCAGGGGAACTTTAGTGCACTTTGCACTCACTTTTCAGGGTCTTGGGGAGGGTTATTTTTCTAACTCTCACTTTTTTCTAATAGTCCCAGCGACCCTCTACAAGGTCACATAGGTTTGGGGTCCATTCGTGGTTCGCATTCCACTTTTGGAGTATATGGTTTGTGTTGCCCCTATCCCTATGTGTCCCCATTGCATCCTATTGTAACTATACATTTTTTGCACTGTTTTCTAAGACTATACTGCATATTTTTGGTATTGTGTACATATATCTTGTGTATATTTCCTATCCTCTCACTGAGGGTACACTCTAAGATACTTTGGCATATTGTCATAAAAATAAAGTACCTTTATTTTTAGTATAACTGTGTATTGTGTTTTCTTATGATATTGTGCATATGACACTAAGTGGTACTGTAGTAGCTTCACACGTCTCCTAGTTCAGCCTAAGCTGCTCTGCTAAGCTACCATTATCTATCAGCCTAAGCTGCTAGACACCCTATACACTAATAAGGGATAACTGGGCCTGGTGCAAGGTGCAAGTACCCCTTGGTACTCACTACAAGCCAGTCCAGCCTCCTACAGGCACAACTTAGGGGTGATGTATATGTAAAAATAAGGTAGTTTAAGACTTTTGAACTACTTTTAATTCCAAAGTCGAATTTGCATATAACTTTAATTTAAAAGCAACCAGCAAGGCAGGCCTGCCTTTAAAATGAAACTGGGCACCTCAGCAGTGCACCTATGGGTGTACCACCTATGCTGTGGTCCCTAAACCTACATGCCCTACCATATACTAGGGACTTATAGGTAGGTTAACTTAGCCAATTATAATTAGCCTAATTTGCAAATCCATTTTACACAGAGCGCAGGCCCTGGGACTGGTTAGCAGTACCCAGGGCACCATCAGAGTCAGGAAAATACCAGCATAAAGTGGAAAATGGGGGCAAAAAGTTAGGGGGCCTCTGCAATCAGCCCTGTTTTCCCACAGATGGGCACTTGAAGGCATCACTGCAGCCACAAGAGGGTGAGTACCAAAACTTTTGTGATACTGATTTGATGGATATATGTTGGTGCTGTGGTATGTATGCAATCTAGTGCCAGACACTTGGACAGGTGTGTTCCTGCAGTTCTGCCCCCTCAAAGTACCTGGAATGGTGTGAGGGCTAGTCTGGGCAGTCTCCATAGGCACATGGGGGGTCCCCTTTCTGTCATCTGTTATGCTTTGTGGCCTCATGGACTTGTAAGTGCACTGGCTGGGTATGGTCTCTCATGTGCGTACTCCACACAGTGATTCAGGTCTGTGTTTTCTATGGGTAATGTGGTGTATTCTGGGGTAATGGCCGCTAGTCAAGGACACAGTCATGAAGTATGTTGTAGGTGCTGCGTGTGGGTGTGACCTGGATGGTTGTGTGTGTTGGCCTGAGATGTACTTATATTCAATTTTTTGACAAAGTTCTCCCTTGTTTTATCTCTCCACCCCTGTGTGCTTGTGTCCTTTGGGTACATCAGCATCATCTGGTGAGGGAGCAGTGGCACCGGCGAGTGGGGATGCAGTAGCCCACTGTTCCAAGGAGGCAGAGTTGACCGACGCCAAGGGGACCAGTGGGTTGGAGGGTGAGGGGAGCACCATGGGGAGGCAACTACCACTGGAAGTAGTGACTCTGATACCTCATCCAATGGAGCTCCCTGGTGGTTGGTGACCCTACTGGGCACACCCAATCTATGCCATCTTCTGCCCCCCGCATGCAATCACCGCCTTCCCAGTTGCTCCCCACCCAGTTGCCCATGTCCGCTCACCCAGGAGGGTGAGTGTCTCCTTTGCACCAGGCACCTCATCCCCTGCCCCAGTCAGCCCTGCTGCCCTCACGGAGGAGGCTATTGACCTCCTGAGAACCATCTCTGTAGGGCAGACAACCATTGTGAATGCCATCCAGAGGCTAGCATCCCAGATGCAGCAATGCATTCCTGGAGGGCATTCACGGTACCATGTCTGGCCTACAGAGATATTTTCAGGCTCTGGTCTCCTTTTTAACGGCATCCAGTGTCCCTGGTCTTTCCGTCCCCCCTCCCAGCACCTCTACCCCTGCCAGCACCCCACTCCCTTCACCCATCCCAAGCACACGTACAGACAGCCATGCACACACATCAACACACAAGAAGCACACAGACAAACACAAGCACCACACTTCCCACCACAGGCAGGCACACACCCAACATACCAAAGCACACACAACAACATCCACTTCCCCCAGTGTGTCAACCTCCCCCGCCATCCTGACTGTCACCTCAACATGCACATCCACACGCACTGCAATCACTGCTGCTGCCCCCATTCATGCAGCCACAACATCTGACATCGAGACATGCACCCCAGACACCACACCTGCACTCACCACAACTACATTTACAGACACTTGCAGCACACTCACTAGACCTGCAGACACCCAGACAAAATCCATGTACACTGGCAGCCTGTTTTCTACCACTGTGGCAAACATTTGCAAACACCCACACCACACACATCCACCACACATCAGCATTCTTTATAGGCACCTGCAATCATGGCTGGCATGTCTACACCAGATACAAGTCCTCCCTCAACCTCCACTCCCAGACCTGCCTCCAAATCCCTTTCAACTGCCCCTAAGAAGCTTTTCCTCTCCTGTATTGACCTGTTCTAACCCACTGGCCCACCCTGTTTCATCTCTAAGTGTGCCCATCTCCTTGCCCAGTCCACTCTTTCCACGTCTAAGTCATCCCCAGTTCGCCCTTCTAATTCCCATGCCCCTTCCACAGGGAAGAAGAAGCCCCATGTTGCCCCAGGTCTCTCTGCCCCGCTCCGGTCCAAACCCAATCCCCCTCCTTCTAATGGCAAGCCCAAACCGCCTCCACCTCCAAAACCTAAGCCCAAGTCCCCACCTTACAGACATAATTCCCCACCCACACGACCCCCTGCCCATGTTCCCTGAGGTGCCTGGCTGCCCCATTGATCCCCTTTTTAAGTAGAGTACCCTTTGCACACGTGGGAGTCAAGTTCAGCCTATTTTGGCCCTTCAGGGTATTTACAATGGACTGGCCAATGGCCTTATTTGGACATTACGTTTTTTCCATTTGAATACATTTGAATGCCCAGTAGTGCTTTGGCACAATATAGTGAGGTTGTTCAGCGTTTTACTGTGGGGGGGGTAGTGTGCACACGTGTGTACTTTGGTGCAGGTCTTTGTTGGCTTGTGTCTTGTAAGTACATCTTGTTTTGGTGTGTATGGCTTGAGATGTGGGAGGGGTTTATAGTGTATTGCAGGATGGGTGGGGTGGGTGTGTAACTGTGCCCTTTCTTCCCACGTGTACTAGGTTGCGGTACATACCGTTGTTGTCTTCGTCGGCGGTCCTGGAGGTATAGGGCAAGGAGCAGCACTGGCATTATTTCCAACTCTCTCTCCATGTTTGCATTGGCGTGTTGTGTGTGCCTCCGGTGAGTGTGTCCTTTTATATTGTTAGCTTCTGCCATGCTTTGCATGGCGGTGGTTCCCGCCCGGAACTGATGACGGTCTTGTGTTTCATTATTCGGTGGGTGGGTAGGACCTTTCTGACTGCCTGTGGGTGGCCTCCACTGTCCTCGTCGGGACAACAAAGATGGCGGTATGTGGATGGACCGCTGCTTGCTTCTCATTGGCTTCATTATTTGGTGGTCCAGACCGCCAGCAAGTTGGCGGTAGTTACCACCACTGCTGGCGGGGCAGTGTTTACTGCCATGTTCATAATGACCACCTAAGACTTTTGTTCTTTTGAAACGTCATATCTTCACTTGTGTATGTTGGATTTTTGTCATTGTGATCTTGTTTGATTTAGATAAATATTAGATATTTTTCTAAAGTGGTGTGTTGACCATTTTGTAGTGTTTTTTCTATATTACTATGTGTGTTGGTACAATTGCTTTAAACATTGCTTCTGAAGTTAAGCCTGCCTGCTTGTGCCAAGCTACCAAGGGGGTGAGTAGGAGTTAGCTGAAGGTGATTCTCCTTTACCATGAGTAGTGTTTGGACAGGGGGTAACATGACTGCCAACCAAAAACCACATTTCTAACACCCAGCATTACTAGTATGTGTAAATCTGGGTTTGTTTCACCCATGTAATGCTTAACCAATGCAAAGTTAAGCAAGTCATCATTAACAGCCTGGTTGCCTCACTTAGGCCCAGATTTATGAAACATGACGCACAACTGCGCTACCGCAGTTGTGCGTCAAAAATTTTAACGTGAGCCAGCATCATTCCCTAGTGCCATCAGTGCCCCATTTTTAAGAAATTATGCACAATAGTGCTAAGGAATGGTTAGCCCCCCAAAAAGTGTGCTAACCATTGTGACATGCTGTAATAAAAAATGATGCTAATTCTGCAAAAGTGGAGCTAGACTGCTGTGCAGCACGTTTTTTGACGCAAAAGGGGCAGCCCATATTTAACCGCATTAACATAAAAAAAGTGCAAGGAAGAAAAAAATACATTTGGGAATACAAGATGGAGAACGCAGGCCAGGAGAGACCCCAGCATGATCCCAATCAGCCACGTACCAGCCATGAGGCTCCAGAAAAGTCCCAAGAAAAGGAGACGAGGAAGGGGAAGTGTTGGAAATGACCTTTCTGCAGGGTCACCCCCAAACTTTTTGCCTTCCTCCTCTTTTTCTGACCTCATTTTTGCTGGCTTCAGGACTCTGAGCACTTTACCACTGCTAATCAGTGCTAAAGTGCATTTGCTCTCTCCTTAAAATGTGGTGACATTGGCTCATACCCATTTGGCTTATTTAATTTACTTGTAAGTCCATAGTCACGTACACTACATGTGCCCAGAGACTGTAAATTAAATGCTACTAGTGGGCTGCAGCACTAGTTGTGCCATCCACATAAGTAGACCCCTAACTATGTTTCAGGCCTGCCTCTGCAGTGCCTGTGTGTGCTGTTTCACTGCCACTTTGACTGGGCATTTGAAAGTACTTGCCAAGCTTTAAAGTCCCCTTTTACTACATATAGGTCACCCCTAAGGTAGACCCTAGGTAGCCCATAGGGCAGGGTGCTATGTAGATAAAAGGCAGGACGTGAACATGTGTGTTCTATATGTCCTGGTAGTGTAAAACTCCTAAATTCGTTTTACACTGCTGAGAAGCCTGCTCCTTTCATAGGATAGCTTTGGGGCTACCCTCATATACTGTTTGTGTTGTAGATCCTGATCTGAAAGTAGCAGCCAGGTCATATTTAGTATGGCCAGAATGGTGATACAAAATCCTGCTTAATGTTGAAGTTGGATTTTTATATTTCTATTTTAAAAATGCTACTTTTAGAAAGTGAGCATTTCTTTACACTTAAATCTTTCTGTGCCTTCCAATCCATGTCTGGCTATGTTTAGTTGACAGCTCCCTTCTACTTTCACTCAGACAACCCGAAACACAGGATGCTCATTCACTTTTGCACACATCTTCATATTGAATGGATCTTCCCGAGCTAGGAGGGAGGAGGGCCTGACACTTATATGTCAAAGGAAAGTAACCTGCCCTCACAAAAAGGACTGCCACACACCCTACTGGGACCCTGGCAGATAGGATGGAAGTGAAAGGGGACCTTGTGCAATTCTAAGCCACTCTTTGAAGTCTCCCCCACTTCAAAGGCACATTTGGGTATTTAAACAGGCCTACCAACTTAGACACTTCTGAGGTAGACACTCTACTTCATCAAGCACTTCCTGGAGAAGAACCTGAACCAGAACCTGCAACCTGCCAAGAAGAACTGCCTGGCTGCCCAAAGGACTCACCTGACTGCTTTCGGAGAAGGACTGCTGCCTTGCTGTTGCCCTGCTGCCTTGCTGCTCTCTGGCTGTGATAAAGAAGTGCTCTCCAAATTGCCAATAGGTAGGAGGGACACCATATGACAGGCAATAGCAGACAAAGTCAACAGCGTGGCAGAGGTAAGGAGGACTGTCAATGATGGCAAGATGCGCTGGTATGATTGGAAGCGCAGAACTAAGGAGAAACTGTCCAGGAGCCGAAAGGCAGCACTTCAGACTGGAGGTGGGGGTCCTGTCCCACAGGAGGACCTAGATGAGCTGGAGGAGATGGTTTCAGCGGTCATCCCAGAGGAGCTGGTCACTTGAGTCACAGAACAGGACAGCGCAGACTACAAAGAACTACCACAAATGCAGGGTAAGTTGGAGTGGGGGAACTATCTGGAATCTCACAAATGGCAGAGGGGAAGGCACATAGGACACACTCAATAGTCAAAATGGGGAGCACCCTGTCTTCCATTCCAGCATTTGTGACCCCAAGGCATCATGGTAAATGCAGTCATTAGCAAAAATTTGAATAGAGTTTTGAAAGTTTTTCACCATAAGTTGGTGCGGCGAGTGCCGTATCTTCGGACACATGTTTCTGGCTATTTGGCCGTCATCAGCGAAGAGCAACGTGTAGCTGGCGGGGTTGCTTGAAATGCCGCCTTGAAAGTATTCACAGTTTTAAGTACCACTCAAGAAGGCGCACAGGTGCTTCACCCGAGCTCGTCAGCTCAGAGGCTCACGGGAGCCTTAATTACAACAGTCAAAATGGGGAGCACCCTGTCTTCCATTCCAGCATTTGTGACCCCAAGGCATCATGGTAAATGCAGTCATTAGCACAAATTTGAATAGAGTTTTGAAAGTTTTTCACCATAAGTTGGTGCGGCGAGTGCTGTATCTTCGGACACGTGTTTCTGGCTATTTGGCCGTCATCAGTGAAGAGCAACGTGTAGCTGGCGGGGTTGCTTGAAATGCCGCCTTGAAAGTATTCACAGGTTTAAGTACCACTCAAGAAGGCGCACAGGTGCTTCACCCGAGCTCGTCAGCTCAGAGGCTCACGGGAGCCCGTTGTGGAGCTCCACTCGCCCTCCGTCTCACTGGTGTACTCGGAGTCAGTTGCATGGCCCTCCGGGGCCATGTGAGATGCAGCTCCCTCGTGCGCCGATGCCACTTCTCCTCCACCTGATGATGCTATTGCACACATGACCAGGAAGACAAAGAAAAAGGGTGGGGGGGGAGAAATGAAGACAGGTTGAGTGCATGCATTGGCAACACCGTTGTCGGAGAGGACAGACACAGAAGCCCCCTGCACTAAGCCGCGCAATCGGGGTACACTACTCAGTTATTGTGACTAGGCCTACAGGTCTATGGACGACAAATGCACACATGGGTGACCCAGGGCCATGGATAGCTGTACTTGGCACCCTACAGAGGTGGGGGGCGGGGGCACAGGGCCATGCCTAATGGAGGGGCCTAGCCTACAGAATGCGCCCTGGCCTAGAGATAGCCACAGCCCTCCTCCCCCACCCAGACACCTTCACTGCGCGCAAAGATAGCAGAATGTGCTGATACTCACCCCCTTGTGTCTGCTGTGATGTCCTCACGCGCCCATCCAAATCGGGATAGGCCACCGCCAGGATCCGGGACATCAGGGGGTCAATTGGCAGCTGGCACCCCTCCTACGTTGGGAGGCCATCCCCAGCAGAGACTCGGCGGTCTTTCTGGTCCCGCAGCGGATGTCCTCCCACCTCTTTCGGCAGTGGGTGCCCCGTCTGTTGTGGACCCCCAGGGCCCGGACGTCCTTGGCGATGGAACGCCAAATGTCGATCTTCTGATGGGCGCTGACCTATGTGACATGTACAGGGTGGTAAGGGAAATCTCATTTCTTTTTTGCCTGGTCAATGTGAGTGCCCCCTCCCTCCCCAACATTGCTATGTGGCACATGCTCTCATCTTTCGTGCGTTGCACTCCTCATTCGCTCCCCTCCCCATCATCTTACATACACCCCACTCAACACAGGCATAGCCCATTCAACGTGCACCCTGTGTACTAACCTGTTGGTCTGGAGGACCGTAGAGTAGCGCATACTGGGGGAGGACCCCATCAACAAGTTTCCCCAATTCTTCAGAAGTGAAGGCAGGGGCCCTTTCCCCAGTCGCAGCAGCCATTGTATCTCCCAGACCGAGGTCACAGCAGCACTTGCAGTATCGGTCCTCTCCTGTGGATGATCAGGTCTCGAGTGATTAATCAGATAGAAAATGGCGGTCACGCCCGCGGCGGTGCGTACCGGTGCGGTGCGTACCGCGACCGCAGGCGCACATCCTCATTGGCTACTGAAGCCCATAGGGTGCAATGTTAACCAATGCGGCTTAGCACCGCGGTCTTCGACCGCCTACCGCCACGGTGTGCCACGCCAGCGCATTGACCTCACATCCCACTGTCACACTTCACAGGTCAGGCAGCCGCCATTTCAAGGGCCCACATGGCTGAATTTCTCCTGCGTCACACAGGCCTAGGCCTTGCATTGCCAATCATACAAGCCTTTCAATGCATAGCGATTCGTGTACTGTGCAAGCTGTGTGAACGAACCTGTGGGTTGCTTGACTCTGTGCTCCATGTTGTCCTTCCTAGGCACCGTCTGCTGGGACTTGCGAGAAGGGTGAATCCTACCGTGTACCGACCGCTGGTGGACCTGTCGACAATGGAAGAACGACATATCATACTTACATACAGGCTTGACAGAGCAACTATACATGAACTATGTGCCCAGCTGGAGCCAGACCTGATGTCCCCCATCTGCCAACCCACAGGGATTCCCCCTCTGGTGCAGGTTCTGTCAGTACTCCATTTTTTGGCAAGTGGGTCTTTTCAGACAACAGTGGCCATATCATCTGGGATGTCTCAGCCTATGTTTTCTAAGGTTTTGTCCAGAGTGTTGTCTGCCCTGATGAAATACATGCGGAGCTACATTATTTTCCCTGAGGTGGGCGATTTGGCTACAGTGAAGGGTGATTCCTATGCCCTTGGACATATCCCCAACATCATTGGTGCCATTGATGGGACCCATGTGGCTTTGGTTCCCCCAAAGAAAGTGAGCAGGTGTACAGAAACAGAAAAAGTTATCATTCGATGAATGTCCAGGTGGTCTGCTTGGCTGACCAGTACATCTCCCATGTAAATGCCAAGTTCCCTGGGTCAGTGCATGATGGCTATGTCATGCGAAATAGCAGCATCCCTTATGTGATGGAACAGCTACAGAGACACCGTGTGTGGCTAATTGGTGACTCTGGTTACCCCAACCTGTCGTGGCTACTGACCCCAGTGAGGAATCCCCGGACCAGGGCTGAGGAACGGTACAATGAGGCCCATGGGCGAACTAGGAGGATCATAGAAAGGACCTTCGGGGTCCTGAAGGCCAGGTTTAGGTGCCTGCATATGACAGGGGGATCCCTAATGTACTCACCAAAGAAGGTGTGCCATATCATCGTGGCCTGCTGTATGCTTCACAATCTTGCTTTGCGACGCCAGGTGCCTTTTCTGCAGGAGGATGGTCCAGATGGTGGTGTTGTAGCAGCTGTGGAGCCTGTGGAGAGTGAAGAGGAGGAAGACGACGGGGACGACACGGACAACAGGGATACAGTCATACAACAATATTTTCAGTAGCACACAGGTAAGAATCACCCACGCCATTTTACATTTACTTAAGGCCTCATGCGTCTCCACTGTCTGTGTTTCCCCCCTGTTAACTGATTTGTGACTTTCCCTTCCCTTTTCAGAGCTGTATGACCCACTGCGTGACTTCTGCTTTGTTTGCCCATGGACTAAAGCTTATTGAAATTGGTATGTTGTCATCACAAAGTAACTGGACATTATTGCACCGTTATGTGTAATACATTTGTTAAGAATACAAGCAGACTCCTGTTATTTTAAGTGCAATAAGTGATTTATTTTAAGTGCTACATATAGGTACATGATTGTAAAACGGTGATGGGTGGGGGTGGAGTAATGTCCATGGCAGAGTCCAGTTCTCAGTCGCACAGGTGCATTGTCCATATGCCTGTGGAAGGATGGAGCAGGGGCAGTTAAAGGTTGGACAGGGTGACAATGTGGGACAGTGGGATGACATCAGGGGGTATCTTAGGCTGGCGAGGGTCTTGCAATCCTACTCTGTCTTCTTGTGAGATCTCAGGTTCCGCTTGCGGGGTGGTTCTTCTTCTGCAGGAGGTGGGGTTCTGGTGGCCTGTTGTTGTGTGGGGGCCTCCTGTCCACTAGCGCCGGCGGAGGTGGTAGGCTGTTCCTGGCCTGGGCTAGTGACAGGGGCCCTTTGGGGTGCCACATGGTCCCGCAATGTGGTGACTATCAGGTGAAGGGCCACGACGATGGTCCCCATTGCGGAACCGATGTTCCTCAGTTCCTCTCTGAACCCCATGTACCGTTCCTCCTGCAGTGCCTGGATCTCCTGGAACCTGGCCAGTACCGTCGCCATCGTCTCCTGGGAGTGATGGTAAGCTCCCATGATGGAGGAGAGTTCCCTGGGCCTGTCCCCCCCCTGTCGCACAGCAGCCCTCCCAGTTCCCCTGTGTTCCTGGGCCTCTGTCCCCTGGACGGTGTGCCCACTACCACTGCCCCCAGGTCCCTGTTGTTGTTGGGGTGGTGGGTCAACCTGGGTGCCCTGTAGTGGTGGACACACCGCTGATCGACGTGTCCTGGAGACAGAGGCATGGGCCCGCTGGGTGGGAGCTGTGCTGGTGTTCCCAGAGGGGGTTGGGTCTGGTGTAGCCTGTGGCTGTCTGGGGGGAACCGACTGCCCAGGTGGGGTGGGGGTGGGAAGCAGTAGTGAAGATTTGACTTACCAGAGTCCATTCCTCCGCCTACTCCTGCGAGGCCCTCAGGATGCAGGATGTGCAAGACTTCCTCCTCCCATGCTGTAAATTTTGGGGGAGTAGGTGGTGGTCCACCGCCAGTCTTCTGCACTGCAATGTTGTGCCTTGATACCATGGAACGCACCTTCCCCCGTAGGTCGTTCCCGCGCTTCCTTATGTCATCCCGATTGCGTGGATGCTGTCCCACCGCGTTGACCCTGTCCACTATCCTTTGCCATAGCTCCATCTTCCTGGCAATGGCGGTGTGCTGCACCTGTGCCCCGAAGAGCTGGGGCTCTACACAGACTATTTCCTCCACCATGACCCTGAGTTCTGCGTCAGTGAACCTGGGGTGTCTTTGGGGTGCCATGGGGTGGTGTGGATGAGGTGTGGGGTGGCGTTTATGGTGATGAGTGTGGTGCGTGTGGTGGTGTGTGGTGTTTGGTGCGTGGATTCTGTGTGGGTGATGGTGTTGTGTGCCTCTGTGTTGTGGGATTGTCTATTCTGTGCTCTCTCTCTAGCCTTCGTCAATAATTTCGGGTCGTAGGGGTTTGTGGGTGATGTGGGTGTGTGTTTTATATTGTGTTGGGTGTGTGGGAGTGGTGTTTGTATGTGTATCAGGTGTGTGTGTTTCAAACTGACCAATGTTGCTGAGTTTTCTATGTGTGTGTGTATTTTGACCGCGGCGGTGTGTACTGCCAATGGAATACCGTTTTGAAAGACAGCTGCAGGGATTTGTGGGTCGGAAAGGAATGGGCGTATTTCTGTTGGCGTGACGGTGGAGGTTTGGTCATCGCCATTTTTTCGCTGACCTTTGGTGTGGCGGACTTTTGTGGATGTCGGGTTTTTGGCGGTTTGCAAGTTGCGGGTCAGAATGACCGTGGCGGTTTACCGCGGCCGCGGCGGTGTTCTGGCGGTCTTCTGACCGGCGGTAAGCGCCTTTTACCGCCGAGGTCAGAATGACCCCCACAGTGTTTTGGGGTCTCCACATGAACCATCTAGCTACCAACACACAGCTACAGCCAGTCCTGACACAGCTCTGGACTCCACATCTCTATCCCCTGATGTGTCCCCTAACCTCAAAAACAGCACCACCCAGGGCACAGGAGGCACCACACGCACCAGAGGATGAAGATGTGTAAAGAACAACATTCAGAAGGAAAACCACCCAGTAGCACCAGTTTAAGCCACATGGACAGTATCTCCTTATTTCTGTGCTTATGAACATGCCACTGTTGTTACAGCTGGCAATGTGCCCTCTTCACTCAACCACTGTTTACTTGTTTGCTATGTACTATCATTGTCTCAAATCTTACCTATTGGCAATTTGGACACCTCCTCACTAATGCACACTTCTCCTAACCATGTCTCATGATATGCCCCCCACCCCTGGACTCTGATTGTGTAACAAATGGCTCAGGATCTCTCATGGGGTCTGAGAACTGGACATTGTATAGCATTGGAAAATACAATTGCACCTCTAAATAAATCACCTTGTTCACATGTAACATTTCAACGTTTACTGTGATCCATCAACTCAGCTAAATGTATGCATTGTCTGAAGCTATGTCAATGAGAATAGATCATAATTACATTTCTGCATTACTGCCAGAGACAAAGCCACACACTAGGATCTTAACATGAAAAAGGTGAATTATGGTGTTGTGGGCCATAACCAGCTCACAATCACAATCTCACAAGTCTTAAATACATGTATTGAACAGATATCCATGGAAGTTGACTAATGGCATGCATGGGTCTGAACCAAGTGTATGGTAATTTCCCAGATGAGAGTACCAGTACAACTAATATATATGGCTCAGAAGAGGCAAATTTCATCAGTGATGGGCAGCTCTTAGTGTGGTAGGATACAGATCCTTAAATAGCTGATGTCATATGTGCCACACTTTCCACCATTAAAACTACCAGACTCCAGCAATGACAGTTGAAGTTCCATACTTACCTGTCCAAGATTCTGTATACATACACACAGTGAATGGCTGGAGCTGGGGATGAGAAATGTTTTGAGTAGCTGATGTCATTTAGCAGCCAATCTGACAGCTCCTTGGTCACAGGGGATGTACATAGACGTCCATGGAAATAAAGACAGAAAGTATATCCTAAGCCATCTCTCCTACTTGTCCACTGCACACATGAGAACACCCAGATACTCCATCGACATGGAGAGATACTTGTCTAATACTAACAGAATTTATTAAAACATATTAAAAACATTGTATCAAAATCTAACCTATACACTACCCTACCCTACACTAAACTAACCTAAACTAACTTATCTTAACATACACCTACACGTATCTATCCTATTCTAAACTTATCTTACACATGTAACGCCACACTCTTTGTCCCCCGAGCACCCCTAAGAAACAAGACACGAGTAGGACAATATAAACTACGGCTACACATGTACTAACCCAACCTATTTCCTAAACAAACATATATTGTTTTTTTATTACAATAGAAACCCTAAACATAATCCTCCACACAACCACCCCAAAATAAAGAATGTACTAAAAAGCCACCCACTAACTATACTTATACTAACCGAAACATAAACTGCACAATTATACTATCCTAACACTATCCCACTTAAAACCCACTAAAAAATGTAACATTAATAAAAGGGAGAGGGAAGGAACTGGGAGGTTGTGCCACAAATAGTTTACAACTTCTTTGGTATTGTCTTGCAGTACTTAAGTAATTTTCAATTTTGGGCAGTGCCTCTTTCCAACTTATCCAACCTTGCCATCATGGCTGCCATGTCCCATCTCATGGCGGATGTGAAGGTTGAGCTTGTGGCTGGAGCAGGATTTGGGGTGCTTGGCCGTGGATTGGTGCAGTAGATGTGTAGGGGGTAGGACCAGCAGAGGTCCCCTGACCCTAGATTTCTTCCCCGATGTGGCCTCAACGGTTGTGGACTGTAGTGGAGGTCCCCCATTAGAAAATGCATGCCATGCCCCAGTGGATTTCTCCCTCCTATATCTCTTTTTCAACCTTTGGTACCCGTCCTGTACCACCATTATGTGTCTGTACCACTCAGTCCTCTTCTCAAAGGCGTGTTTCTCAGCTGGGGTCATATTGGCAGCTGTAACGTGAGGAAAACATGGTATTAAATACAGCAATGGGTGGAACAGACATGCAATGTACACTGCATCTTCAAATGACACATGCTGTCCACCACACATTCCCCAATACTCCAAATCTATACTAACTTCCTACCAGCCATCTATGGCATCATGTGCATGTCACTAGAATAACGGCTATCCATTGTTGACCATCAAGGCCCAGAGGTAAGTGGACTGCATCCTTGCTCAACATTTGTGTCATTAGACTAGTGAGGATCAAGGGGCTCTACAATTCCATAATCCCTGTGCCTTTGTCAATATGTGGCACAATTTATGCAATCCACCACTTTGACACCCCTGGTGTTACATCAAGCCTTGGCCAGGCATCATGGATGCAAGGTGGGATCATCTGATAGGGGGACTGAAATCTTCCCACTGGAAATTATAAGGTTTGGCAAAGCATCATTCTTGTATCCATGTGCCCTTGTGTTAACACCTGCTCAGAGCACTTGTTACAAGAGGGCACACCATTGATCACAATGGGTCAACATGTACAGTTCAGGCTTAGTACCCATATAGTTTGGCCAAATCATGAAAAGTACATTTATGTTGTCTACAGATTTGGTACCTATTGCCCCCTACCTTGTGGTATGTTGTGTAAATCGATTAATGCACAGTGAGATTGGCTGGGTGCAGCTACAGTATTCCTATTTATTGAACATGTGCACATGCATGCCAGACATCTCCTAAGCACTAGGTACACACTCAGCATTCACATTCTATGCATATGTGATGCGACCAAGCTCATTCACAAATATCATGATGGGTAGACCATGTTGGTCAGTCTGCACATATCTAGCTTGCTATATATCGGAGATCTGTTCCACAACCTAGTTGAGCAGAGTTGTACTTTCATTGTGTACTCAATTGACTGTTGGCCAGCACAATAAGGCTCCTTGCACGACCATTGCCTCACTCAGAACCTGAGCAGAAGTGAGACACCGATGGTGTAAGTATCTCCTACATAGGCCCTCTAGAGACCTCAAAACATCATCTGTACCATTTCCTAAGTAACTGAAAGCCATGTCAGCCACACAGTGCTTTCAAAAGTACTATGACATATATTTTGACAGCAGGCATGCTAATCTGATAAGCAGCATCTCAGCCACATATCATGATTGACATTAATGGATATGTAGGCATGCTTTCTTTTTCCTAATACCCATTATTCCATAGCAGTACACGCACATCACAGCAACTCATACTCCATCCTCAGCATAGGATCAGACATGATGTCCATATCCTAACTCAGATGATGTAATTTCTTTTGTCACACATTACATTTCATCATTGCATTGTACTCATCAGACCCTCTCCCAAAAACCCTAGAATGACACATGTGACCCACAAGATGACACTTACTGGCTTCCTTGGGGTCCTCAAATCAGGATACTTCTCCAGTGGTGTGTGGTGGAGGCCCACCTGCAATGCATGACAGGAAAACATAGCTTAGTGATTTTTGGACATTTCTGTGCATGGACAACCATTTCACATTGAACTTGTTAAGCTGAGTAAGCAAGTCAACTTAGTGATAGGTCAGAACAAGTGCCAAACATTTATAATCTGTCTCTGTGATGAAGGGCCAGATAATGGACACCCTGGCACCACCAAAGCATCACTTTCCCTGACCCTCCTGTGGTGCATTTCATTGCACCATATGTACATGGATTTGTCATGCCGCTGTTTTTTTGAGTTACATATCATGTCCATATGGGGCAGCATGATACATTATTCTGCATCAGATGGGCATGCACTGGTTGTTGAGTGGCTGTCCCATTGTAACACCCATTGCTTTTGACCCTGCCCCAAATGTTGAAGACTTCTTACTCATTATCAGTGCTAAAAGACTAACAACTGCTCAGAGGTGATATGAGCATAGCAAAGTGTTGAGGAATGCATTGATACATCTTTATTTCTTGTCACTAATATGTGTGTGCCATTTCAAGGCACACACTAGAGCTAAAATGTCATGGTAGTTTCCTCATGTTCATGTAGTTGTCCCTCCCTGCACATTAAGTGAATAACATTACGGATGTCTGGCCATTACTGTGGGGGCAGCCATTGTCACCATAGTAAACCATTTATGTCCCACAAGGGATTCCAACCTGCGCATATACACTCCCCTCAACACAGACACACTTGCACTGTGGTCCAGGTATGCCAAGTCGAATTGACAGTGAAACTACACACACAGGCCTTTCATTGGCAGGCCTGAGACATGGTTAAGGGGCTACTTATGTGGGTGGCACAATCAGTGCTACAGGCCCTCTAGTAGCATTTAATCCGAGTAGACCATTGCGATATTGCCCATCCTGGAACTGCTCGTTGATGGTGGAGTACCGTAATATGTAGGCATCACGGACGCTGCCGGGATATATGGCTAGGAAGTTTGTGAAGAGCCCACGGTGGTCCACAGTGGCCTACATATTTATCGAATGGGTGTGTTTGCGGTTCCTGAAGAGGTGTTCCGTTGTACCAGGTGGCCCAAGTTGGACATGGGTGCAGTCCATTGCACCCAGCACATGCAGGAACCCAACAATTAGGTAAAAACCTTGCTTGGTTTCCTGCTGCATTTGCTGGGTGTTGGATAAGCGGATGTGGTGGGGTGTGAGATGGATGATTGCATCCAGAACCTACGGTAGGAAGGATGGTTTGGAGATACCAGTCACTTGTGCACCCAATGTCTGGAATGATCCAGATGCTAGCCTATGGAGGATAGCAAGGAGTTTGGTCATGGGTGGAATATTTGTTGGAGTTTCCACCCTTGCAGTGATGTCTGGCGCTATGTGGTGCATCAGGCGTACAATGCACTCCTGCTTCAGACAGTAGGTTCTGCTGACATCTTGTTCCCTGTGTGCTGTCGGAAAATCCTCTCCTGCCTTCTGCACTGCCTTTGTGGCTGCTGTGGTGTTTGGGGTTGCTGTGGTGGAGCGACCTGTTGTTGTCACTGTCATCTATGATGTGTGCCAAGCTGGAGTATTATTGGTCCATGTTGTCTAGGAGGTTGCCAATGCTCCTTTTGTGTGTCTTCCGTAAGTAGTGGTGTGTGGGCCTCATTTTAATGCCTGGTCTGACCAGGCATTAAAATTTGACGCAAATTGGGCTTTGCGTAATTGTTTTAGACCGATTTCTTTCTGTTGTAGTTTTAGCATTGGGCAGTAAATATGGCACTAGAGGGTTAGCGTCATTTTTTGGAAGGGAGCGCCTACCTTGCATATCATCGTCGCAAAACGATGCAAGGTGGGTTGGCCCTCCCAAAAGACAGGTATAACATCAAATTATAAATGTGGTAGGTTTATGCCACTTTTGCGTTAAAAAAATAATGCAAAGGCGCCACAAACTTTTGATAAATATGGGCCTTTATATTTACTAAATGACACAAATTGACTTTGTGAAGTTCAGTAAATGCCATACTGGATTTTGTGTCAGGGCTGAGTCAAAAAAGTGACACAATTCTGACATAAAATGGTAAATCTGGGCAGCAATTCCACATTTGTAGTGTTGTGTAGCCATTTTAGTTATAGCTCCATGCACGTTCCTTTATTAAAACCAGGCCTGAAACTGTGCACTTTAACCTAGATATATTTTATTCAGCTTTGTTTATTAGCTCCATTTGCTGTCTTATTTTATTTCTCTCTATCTAGCTGTTCTTTGCCTAGGCCAGCACTGTGTTCTTAAACGAGACATTTTGTTCACTCAGTGCTTCTCCCAAGGCTGCAGTAAGATAGTTTGCCGGTAAACGTGATAATGCTTTCTCTCTGGTATTCATAGAAACATGCACATCCTTACGTAGGGACATTTTCTCAGAACATCAGCTGTTTTTTTATCCAAAAAAAACACTTCTCTGTCCCACACACGTTAGAGGGAGATTCCAGCCAAATGACCACGACTGTTTGCTGATTGCTAAATTCTAGCCTTTGCTCAGGTATGGGATGATGTCTTCCCAGAGGAACCTGAAGGGCAGAACTAGAGCTTAACTTGCTGTGTTGTGATATAGCCTACGTAGGAATTAGTCTATTGACTCTAGTGACAATATGGTAGGATTATTTCTATGCTTTACTCTCCTTGTCACAATTTTAATCCTGTCAGACTTTATAATCTTGGTTATTGCAGTACATGCTTTAGTATCCAAGATGCAGTTGCTTCATTAAACCTTATTGAAACATATACTTCCTCTGATTGTTCTAATTTATGTGAGACTAATGTAACTGAGAGAAATGGATGAGATCTGAGTGAACACTATTTCCCTGGGGAGTCAATTGTATCATGCGCTCGGCTGCCCAATCATCCCTGCTCTTGGGTGGAAATGAGGCACTACTAGTTAGCTGGAGCAAAAAACCTGGATTGGGGCGACAGGTGTCACCTGTAGTGGGTTAGAATCAGCCCCCCGCACCACAGACAATTCTGCTGCTCAAATCCAGTAGTCTCATTAGAATAATGAGAGCCTATGTGACAGTAGTGTATGCAGATGACAATGAACAACATTCTTCCAGTGGAGGCATTGGGATACATAAAACGTGTTCACATTCCTGCCTGGTGTTTCTCAACATCAAACAAAATTGGTTTATTCAGGAGAAGGGGAGACAAACAGTTCATGGGCCTGATTACGAATGGTTTAGTTAATTCCAACCTGTTCCTAAACCCCTGCTTTTCCATTGGTTGGAATTACAAGATTTGCTTTATTTAATACATCCCATAACTATCAGATGAGTTAAATAACTCAATATTCATTACATTTCAGCAGGCCAAACTTGCTGAAATTTAACAGAGGAAAGTACACTTAATTTACTGTATCATGCAGGTATTATTGCATTAAACACCAAAATCTGTGTTTTATGCCCCAAGAACTCATAATAGGTGTTATCTGTTGCACCTAATAAATAACAAACCCCACGGGATCACTACTTACAATGTGTGATAAATAGCACCAATACGTTGTAGTATGTGTCAGTGTTAGAATTCAAGCCATGGTGTAATTAATTGAAGAGATGTATGTTCTAGAATGGAAGCATTAGCAGACACTTCGATACTGCAGTGCAGAATAGCAGTCATGGGTCCTTGAGAGGAATAAACTGTTCCTTTTCTTGACAACCTGTGCCTCAAGATGCCTTATTCCCATTTGCATGTCCAACAAAGATATGGTGACGAGCAACTGAGGTAACGTCAAGGACTTCACTTTCAATTGTGCTATATTCTGTTTCAAATACTCTAAACATTCTAGAGGCAAATGTTATTGTTCTTTTCTCTCCCGCTACAAAATGGGTCAAAATTGCCCCTAGAACATTAGACCTGGCATCCACGGTGACATGGCGATAACTAATTTCTTACCATAAGTGAAAGACTTGGTAGCTGATGGATTGACAATTAACTTATTGATGTTGTCAAAGGCAAGTTTAGCCTCCTCTGACAACACATACTTTGCATTCTTTTTCAAAAGTGACCTTACTGGTTGCAGAGTCAACACTGAACAAATCTGTTATACTACTAACTGAGCCCCTAAAATGCTCTGAGAGTATCCTTATCAATGTGAATGGGAGCCTCAATTATGGCTTGCAATGGACTTTCTTTATGTTTAATACCATTTAAGGGAATGTTGTGATTAAGGTGATAAACTTGACTTGAATAACTGTGCCTTACTATGAGAACCAGTATTCTTTGGGTATTCTCTGGGCCCCCGGAGTCAGTCCCAAGATTCTTTTCATAGGGCCATCAGTACCGTAGCTCTATAAAGTGCACCTGTGAGTCCCGTGATGCAGGAAGAAGACTAAGAGTACCAGGATTCTTTGGGTATTCTCTGGACCCCGGGAGATGGTTCCCTGGGATTATTTTCACCTGGCCACCTTCACCACAGAGCTGTAAAGCACACTTGCAAATCCTGCTGTGCAGGAAGAATTGTGACTGACTATGAATACTAGTATTCTTTGGGTATTCTCTAGGCCCCAGGAGGTGGTCCTCCATTGTGCAGGGTACTAGGTGTCTGTGCACTTGTCCCAACTTGGTGCAGAGTTGTTAAAGGTGTTCCAGGCTGGTACTGGCAGTAATTGGTTGCTTCTGAGAGCTCTTCACAGCAACTAACAGTGACTTCAGCTAGGCTTGTGAGTGAGATTTTGGCCTCCTTGATTGGGGGTCATAGGTGAGCTTTCTTGGGGGCTTCATTGTGGATCTTGTCAAGTAGTTGTCTTTGGATTGGGGCCTGCTGGTGTTTTGTTGTTCGGGGGTGTTAGGTGTGGGCTGGGTAGAGTTATAGACATTATGGAGAAGAGAAAAGTGACAACTCCTAAGTAATTGCTACCTAACACTGCTCCTCGAGTCCCCACATTTGGGTTTTTTCTAAACTGAGCTGTGGGGGTGGTATCGATGGAGATTGAAAGAAAGCTGTTTTTACCTATGGACAGCCTTCCTCTTATCTCTCCCAGTTCTTCCAGTCTCTTTAACCTTCTTGGAGGACTGGGGAGGTAAGTGATTTATGTAAAGGTGGTGAGGTGAGAGCAGCTCAGGGCAGTGCTGCAGAGTCCACAACCCAGTTTCCATGGGCCCGGGGGGGTGCAAAGGGTCATATTCAGGAATTTTTGCTGTCATCTCCTATTGTGAGCCCCTGAAGCATGAGGAGGAAACAGGACACAGCTCATAACCAAAGGGGCACCCTAATTAATGTGATGGCTCAAGCCGACTTGCCGTTTGGCTGTTGTGTGCAGCTTCACCCTTCAGTAGATGATTTTGTGTCTGAGCTTAAGGTTGCTTTAGATGCTAAATAAGATTCTATACTGTCCAGGTTAGCCCAAATTGAAACCAGAGTGACATCAATTATATTCTGTTCCTGCCCTCTCTAGGAGTGCTAGTATGTCCCCCCATAGACACTTTAGTGCCAATCTGTGCCCCTCAGCCTACTGGGTGTTCTAAGAGATCCCCTCCAATGAACCCATGTCCAGTTGTTTCCAGGGAGACATCCAGCTCCTCTGCAGTAGTCCTTGCATCTTCTGTTAAAACTGGGGTGTGCTCAATTTGCTGCCAGAAGTAGCAAAGTATGTAGTGGTTTTCGGGGGAATGTTCTGCCATGGTCCAACCGGGTACCAGAATCTTTGGTGGAATTAAAATACAAATGCCCTCATTATGAGATTGGGGGTAAATCCCACTTACTACCATGCTGACTGCTGCCAACATACCGCCGCCGCAGCGGATTACCTCCACCCATGTAATGACTCACCCATAGCAATCCGTCACTATACAGCCACACACACAAGTTCGATAGCCCAAAGGTCAGTGATATACTGGTGGTAGGAAAACCCACAAAGTTATGCCAACAGAACTACGCCCACAGCATTATGACCCACGAATCACTACGGTGGACATTCAATGGCGCTAAACCATTGGCGTAACATACTGCTTCGCTACAAATACACAAAACCTAACAAAACTACACCACATTGGACAATTCAAACTACACACAACTGACACACATACACACACCACACCCACACACCACTATAAAACACACACCCACATTACCCACAACCCTTCACCCTTGGAAACAAGTGCCACCACAGATAAGACCACAGACACAGATCACCCATACACCATCCACACACCATACATCACACACCCCAACACAGCACCCCACACACCCTCACCCACAGCACTCACAATACACCCATGGCACCAACGACACCCCAGGTTCTCTGAGGAGGAGGTAAGGGTCATGGTGGAGGAAATCATCTGGGAGAGCCACAGCTATTTAGATCACAGGTGCAGCAGACATCCATTGCTAGGAATATGGAGCTATGGCGGAGAATCGTGGACAGGGTCAACGCCGTGGGACAGCACCCTAGAACAAGGGATGACATCAGGAAGAGACACCAAATAGCTGTACAGAGGACTGGCGGTGGACCCCCACCTCCACCCCCACAACTAACAACATGGGAGGAGCAAGTCCTGGTAATCATGTATCCTGAGGGACTGGCAGGAGTAGGAGGAGGACTGGACTCTGGTAAGTCTAATCTCAATTACTATCACCCCTCCTACCTGCATGCCATCACAAACCCTACCTTTATCCTCACTCCTATCACTTCACCACCTCCCACATACCCCACCATCACAACCCACTCATCCCAATACTGCAACACCAACGCATGGACACCCCTCACAGACCTGCATGGACACCTATCACTAAATCATGCTCATTAGAGAGAATCACCTAGCCCACAAAATTACTATTCACACAAGGCAAGGCTGCCAGGGTGATAACAACCATACAGGGCAACACACCCATGCACAAGATGACACACACAGAAACAATAACAGTGCATCCCCACAGGTCCCCCACCCAACACCACCGGAGAGGAGGTGCCAGCAACTTCCAGTCCACCCCCAGAAGAGGCCCACAGTGATGACAGCAGCTCTGTATGCGTGGATCTGGATGACCAACCTGGCCCATCAGGGATCTCCAGGCAGTTGGTAACCCAGACACAGTCCCATACCACCACAGAGCCTTCCCCCTCAGGAAACACCAGCACAGTACCCACCAAGTGGGCCCATTCCTCTGTCCCCCGGACAAGTCAACCAACAGTGTGTCCACCACTACAGGGACCCTGGGCCACCCCACCAACACAGGACGATCAGAGACCTGGGGTCAGTGGCAGTGGACACACAGTTCAGGGGACAGAGGCACAGGACAACAGGGAAGATGGGAGGACTGCTGTGTGACGGGGAGAACAGGCCTAGGGAAATGACTCTCCAGGAGGCACTCACGAACACTATTGGACAGCAGGCCACCAGCACCACACACCCTGTAGAAGGAGAACCACCCAGCAAACGGTCCCTGTGATCCAGGCAGAAGCCAGAGAACATTGCCAAGACCCCCTCTAGGAAATAAAACTCTCCTGAATGTCACATTTGAATAAATACAAGTATGGAGTCTGTCAAATCATTTAACCATGTATTTGTTTAACAAGCATGAAACACTGCAATATAGCTGTACAGTAATGTATACATAGGAATGACCTGTAGTTGGCTGCGGTCAACACACCAGGAACAATAGTGGGGAACACATATCTGATAACAGAGATGCCAAAGGGTACAGTAAGTGGCCATAGAAGTGGGAAAATCAGCCTGCCAGTGACAATGTCAAATACAAAAGTGTCAATGTAAAGTGTAATTACACGGTCTCACCTATGTGTCATTGGACGCACTGTCGTATTATAGCACTTCTATTGTCCTCATCCTCATCCTCTGCCTCCTCATCTTCACTTTCCACAGGGTCCACTTTTGCCACACGCTCATCTCCAGCCTCATCGTCCTGCAGAAAAGGCACCTGGCGATGTAAGGAAGGTTGTGCAACATACAGCATGCCACGATGATCTGGCACACCTTCTTGGGTGAGTAGTACAGTGGGTCCACCTGTTAGATGAAGGCAACAAAACTTGGCCTTCAGGAGGCCGAATGTCCTTTTTATTATTCTTCTTGTTTGCCCATGTGCCTCATTGTAATGTACCTCTGCCCTTGTCCTGGGAACAGCCATACGCACTAGGCAATGCAGTCACAATGCTAGTCACCAGCCCATGGACAGGGATAACTAATACCAATTGCAGCATACTTGAGACCCACAGACCCCTGCCCAGTTGTGGAGGCCTACTTGCTTGTTTGGAGGAGGCTGACATCAGACCCTGCCCAACATGGGCCCTACCCTGCATTGGCCGGCCTGGCCTAGGAGCACCCACAGGCCCACACCCCTACCTGTATGCCACCCGCACCACGTGCAAGTAGTATATTGGGGGACTGTACTCACCCCCTTGCTGCTCTGGTGCCCCCAAGCGGCCATCCAGCTCCGAATATGCCACCACCAGTATGCTGGCCATCAGGTGGGTCCGGGTTCGATGGGCACCCCTTCCTCTTTGGGAGGCCCTCCCCAGCTGGGCCTCCACCGTCTTCTGTGCCCAGCATCTCAGGTCCTACCACCGTTTGCAACAGTGGGTGCTCCACCTGCCGTAGACCCCGTGGGTCCACATCTCTTTGTCGATGGCATGCCATATACACTTTTTTTGATGGGCATTGACCTGCAGAGAAGTACACATAGGAAAAGGTATCAGTCAGACCGTCCTGCCTGTTACACTCATGGCCCACTATAGCCCTCAAATCCCCTTTCGCACAGACATTGCCCACCATACATGCAGCATGCTGCCCAGGGCTCTTACCCCAACCCCCCTACACAAGGTAAGGGGCAATCCCCGGCTGCTGACAGGAAGTGCAAGGGGCCGGCACCAGCAGGCAGGAAGGACAGGAGGCCTGGTACTGGGACTCATTCGGAGACAGCTATGGTGGTTCAGCTGTCCGAGACTGAAGGGGGTGGGCTGGAGCCTCCCCTCACCACTGCCAGCACCGCCACCAGCACCACCGCCAGCACCGCCGCCAGCACCGCCACCAGCACCACTGCCAGCAGCAGCAGCCCCAGTGGGCAGACGTCCGAGGCTGCAGGGGATGGGATGGAGCCTCCCCCCACCACTGCCAGCACCGACACCAGCACCGCCACTGCCACAACTGAGTAGCCATCACCATCGGTGGACAGTGTGTAGTCCTGCCTCCATGGGCAGTTGTGCATCCTGGCCCCTGCAAATCCAGTGGGTCTGACACCCAGGTGAGAGACTGTGACCTTGCACTCCCCACGGTCTGCATCACAGGACACAATGCACCCTCCAGCACCAGTGGAGAAGCCATCCTCTCACTGCATCCTTCCCAGGATGAAGCACACTGGGCACAATGCCCCCTTCAGAGCCAATGGAAGAAGCCATCCACTCACTGCATCCTTCCCAGGATGAAGCACACTGGGCACAATGCCCCCTCCAGAACCAGTGGAAAAAGCCATCCACTCAGCCCATCCTTCCCAGGATGAAGCACACTGGGCACAAAGCCCCCTCCACAACCATTGGAGCAGCCATCCACTAGAGAGACTGTGGCTTTGCACTCCCCAGGACCAAGCAGTGGGCAAACCACCCACTTGAGAGACTGTGGCTTTTCACTCTCCAGGACCAAGCAGTGGGCAAACACCCACTAGAGAGACTGTGGGTTTGCACTTCCCAGGACCAAGCAGTGGGCAAACCCCCCACTTGAGAGACTGTGGGTTTGCACTCCCCAGGACCAAGCAGTGGGCAAACTACCCACTTGAGAGACTGTGGCTTTGCACGCCCCAGGACCAAGCAGTGGGCAGACCACCCTCCTGAGAGACTGTGGCTTTGCACTCCCCAGGACCAAGCAGTGGGAAAACCACCCACTTGAGAGACTGTGGCTTTGCACTCCCCAGGACCAAGCAGTGTGCAAACCACCCACATGAGAGACTGTGACCTTGCACTCCCCCGGACATCACACAGGGCATGTTGCCTCTCCGGACCAGTGGTGTTGTACCATCTTCCAGCTGAGGTGCCACCCCATTCCCCACCCCCCTGAGGTGCCTGTGTATTTTCGGCCTGATTCCCCTGCAGTGTTCTCTCCGTGTTGTTACAGGAGTGAGGTGGGGCCTTGGCCTATGTATTGTGGCCCTATGGCCCACGGTAGTTGAGGACTGGGCAGTGTTCCCCCATTTGTAAATATGTATATACGTTTATGATTTAATGCATGTATTCATGTTATTTTATCGTATTATACTCACTTTCGTTTAATCATTTTGTCCTTGCATTATTCCTGAGGGATATGGGGGTGGATATGTAATGTTACTGCATCTGTTTATGTGTATGGTGTTGGGGGTGTGAGTGGGGTGTTGCATGTGTGTGTCACTCTCTTTTTCCTCTCCTCTCACTTGTGTGCTAGGTGGCAGTACGCTCTGTGGTCATCTTCGCCGGTGTTGGTGTTCGCAATGCAGGAAAAGGTAGATGGGCATGGGAAATATGTGCAACTCGGGCTCCATGGTGTTGTGGTTGTTCCTTGTGTCTCCAGAGGTGAGTCCTTTACTTCTGTGTTCTGTTTCCACTGTGCTTTTTGATGTCGCTGGTACCGGCCCAGAAAAGCTGGCCTATAGGCTGGTCACAATGCAGTGAGCAGTACATTGTCTTCTGCCTGGCTGTTGGCGGTTACCGCAGTGGTGCTTGTCTCTACCGCTGTGGTGGCCGGTGTGTTAAAGTGTCTGTCTGTCTGAGCGGTTTCCGCCGTGGTCATAATTCAATTTTCTTTACCGCCAGCCTGTTGGCGGTATTGCCACCGCTTTATCACCGACTACCAGGATTGTAATGAGGGTCAAAGTGCTACATTGATTCTGTCACCATGCCAATGTTGGTATCAGATCTCTGAAAGAATTATTATGGTCCAGAGAGTTACTTTGCTTGGCCTGGATAGGAAGAGATGGGCAGTGAATTGTGTGGCAACCAAGAGCTCCTCTAGGCTCTCTAGCCCAACTAATATCTCAGCTCTTCCCCTGAGTTACTTTTATAAGCCTGAGTTGGTCCGTAGTCCTCAGTGGAACCTGGTTGATCAAAAATAGTCTTCCCATGGCAGACGACGCACCCCTCTCCCCACATCCCCATGTATTGAGTCTGGCAAATTGATTTGCTCGCCTAACCAACCTTGAGTCATGCAACTGACTGTGCCCCCCTGTTTCACCCAGGCCATCCTCTGGACTTGCTTTTTCCCCAGATGTCACCTTGGTAGGCAACTCGAATTACCCAAAGTTGCTTTCATGGAATATTGGGGGTCTGTCTTCCAAGGTTAATAATCCTTCCTGGGTGCAATTTGTTAAATTTTATCAGATTATTTGTCTTCAGGAAACTTGTGAAGCGAAAAATGTCTTCTTTCTAGAAGAATAGAAGTCATAATTTTCCCCCTCAGTACCTTCAGTGGTGGGGAGAGCAATTGGGGGTTTTGTCACTTTTGTGGCAATGCACATATGATGCAGTGGCTGAAGCTTTTGGTCCCAGGTTGCACCCCAATAGTGTTGGACAACTTCTACAGCACAAAGGCTGGGTGAGATGGGGTCTCTAGTCTTCATCGCTTATGATCAGTATTGAATTCTTTGTCGGCGCTTGGTCTGGGAAGGGAGCTGATAATGCTTTTTGGAGACTTTAATTGTCATCTCTGTGAGTGCTCTCTAGTTGTTGATGTAAATAAGCCCAAATGTTTCCTGACTGAGGGGCTTCTTCTGGTTCACACAGGGGAGGACCCATAGCTTACTATTATCTTAGACACTCATAATCTTGTTTTCGCTTTGGAGAAGCTGTTCAATTCTTCTTATTCCCCCATTCTGCCAACATTCAAATGGATGGGCTGTAGGTCTATCATTGATTTATTATTTGTTTCTGCCTCCTTGTCCTCGTACATCTTTCATCTTGATATTATTTATAGCCCCCTTCAGTGACCACAATCCCCTATCTCTAGGCATTGGTGAAGTAATTGCAGCCAGGGAGTGGGGTGTGGATCAGAGGGAGCTTTGTTTGGTTGCCCAAGGTAGGAGGCTTAAATGTTCACAGGTGGATCTCTTGTTTTTGTAACACACTTCTTTTTTCTAGTTGTGAGCACAAGATTTCCACCTGTCTGGACCCTAGTTCCTTGGGGAGGGTCATTTTGCATGTATTTTCAGTCTTAGCCCTTAAAGCCTTAGAATTATTGTTGGTTCCTGCATCAAAATTAGCCATGCAGGATTCTTAGTAGTTTGATAGGACTGTTTAAAGGAGCCTGTGTCCGTTAAAGGAGGCCCTTAAGCCAGTTCCTAGGGATAAGAATTTGGTGGCCTCCTGTCAGTTGTTATATAAAGAGGTTTTAACCTCCCAAATCTCCACGATGAGGGAAGCTGCCTGGGAGGTGGTATGGGAGATATATGAGCTTAGACAAAGCTGTCTTTTTTAGAGGGTGATAATCAGGCCCTGCTTTGCAGAGGGTGATTGCCTGGAAATCTGCTACCATATTTCAGAACAACAATGGATCAACCACTTTATGTAGGTGTATAACTTTGGGGCCACTCAGGGGGGAGTAGCGAGGGTGGTACTGACTGTAAGGATGGCTAGTGTGGTGTTTACTGTGGAGAAGGTCACCAAGGGCATTTGTGTTGTATCACATAACAAGGCCCTTAGCCCTGACAGGATCCCCCAGATTTGTTTCTGGACAATTTTGAGATCTGGGGTCCCGCTCTAACCCTGGTTCTGAATGCTGCAGCACAGAAAGGCATGCTGCCTTTGTGGTCCACTGCGGTACTTGTACCAGTTTTCAAAGAAGAGGAAAAATAATCCCTGATGTTATTGCCAAATCTCTCTGATTAATGCAGTAGTTAAGGTTCTATGGAGGGTCATCTTATATAGGTTAATGGCATGGTCAGAAGCCAATAATATTCTTGTTGAGGTTTAATTTGGCTTTCAACCTGGTATGTTGACTACCAATCCGTGTTTGAACTTTTACTAAATTATCACCAATTACACAGTTGCACAGACAGAATCCCTACATCTGGCATTCATGGACCTCACATCTGCTTCTGATATGGTCAATCATGAGAAGTTGTAGGATTTGCTTTTCGCATTAGGGGTGGACCCGAATGTAGTGGCCCTCTTATAGGACTTGCACTCTGGAACCTCAGCTTCAGTGCGTTTTTCCCAAGGAATCGTCCTTACCCGACCTTTTCCCACCAGAAGGGATGTTCTTTAGGTGTGCATTCTTGCATCATTCTGGTTCTCCCTATACATCCATGATCTCGAGCAAGACCTTCTTTCTGTCCAGGCTAAGATCACTTCTGTTATTGCTATATGCTGATGATGTGGTTCTCATGGCCCGGACTGCTTTAGGGTTACAGCTACTCCTGGATAAGATTGTGGCTTTTATAGGGGTTTGAACCTGGCAGGAAATTTTGCTAAGTCTTATTTTATGGTCATAGGTCCTAGGGCCACTAGTTCAAAGGATTTTAAGGTGGCAAATCATGTCTTTGCAAAAGGTCTGTCTTTCCCCTATTTAGGGGTGCTACTTGATTAAAATAAAACTTGAATGGGGGGGGCAGAGCTTGTCAAGGCCACAGGGGCCATGTTAAGTTTTGCAAGTAGACTGGGCTCTTGGTTACCAAGCATCCTGCTTAAGACCTATCAGGCCAAATGTATGTCTCAGGTCCTGTATGGCACTGAGTTCTGGGGGTATGTAAGGATTGATAAAATTCAGATTTTTGAAAATCAGTTCTTGAGAAGGCTGGTGCAGGTGCCTCGAAGCACCCTGGCATTTTCAGTCTACTTGGAGTTGGGTACTAAATATTTAAGTTACACAGTTGCCCTTAGCCCACTGTCGTGTTGGATTCAAATCTGGACTGGGGAGAGTCTCAAGCTAAACAGGCAGATTTTTTCAGATTGTCTGTCCCTTGAGCACGGAAGCAGGATCCTCTGGATTTCCTCTGTGAAGGCCTCCTTTTCCTTCCTGAGGAGAGAAGACATATTCCCCAAGCCCCATTCTTTGTCGATCCCTGATGTGCATAGGGTAAAGGTTATGTTTTTAGAGCAGCAGACTTTTCCAGCTGGAGAGCAGAAACAGTTGATTAAACCCTTGGTGAGGTAACCCTCCCTTTTCAAAACTTGTTCAGGCACGGAGCTGTAGCTCATTTAGGTTTTTAACATTAGGGATAGGTTCCTCTTGGCCAGGTTTAGATTTAACTCGCTGCCTCATCAACTGGGTTGGGCAAGCGGCTGTGGTCACCCGGGTTCTATGTTGCCCTGCGGTTGTGACCACAGGTCTCTACCGGACAGCTTGCATTTTGTAATGTTTTACAATTACCTCAGCTTGCCGAGAAAGAAGTTTATTATCAGTCTGCTGAAGTCCTAGAATTTTACCAGTCTGCCCTGCACTAATGTATTTGCAGATGTTAGCAAATTACCATGTTGTATATGCTGTGTTTTGTTTTTTACATGCTGCCTTGAGATTTATGTGTTTGATTTATGAATTGCTGGCTTGATTTTATCCTGTTTTTACTGTCCTTTTGATATCAATTTTAATTGTTTGAATGTTATGTATTGCTTTCTATCGTATGGATTATGTCTTGTCTTTTGATATGCTCTTGTATGGTTGTTTTGTACAACCGAGTCAAGGTTTTAAGATGATGATGATGACTTGTCATAAATTCACATTTCTCGTGACTGTCATGCCATGTTCCTGCAACTTACTTAAGACTACTTCTAAAAGTTCAAGATGGTGTTTACCATGATTAGTTGTGACTAAGGATGTCATCCTGAAATGCTTGAATTCCTAATAGCCAATCAAAAATGTGATCCATTATTAGAAAAACATTTGTTGCTCATGCTAGCCCAAATGGCATCTCCCTGTACTGATATGCTCTAAAAGGGGTTATAAATGTTGTCAAGGGCTGAGATTCTTTAGACAGCGGAATCTGGTGATATGCTGACCTTACGTCTGTAGTTGAAAAGATCTTACTACCCCCTATGATGGCAAGCATATCATGAATTCTGCATAATGGATGACAATCTACCAGAATATTGTGGTTCAACACTTTTAAGCATATGTCTCCTGACCTTTTCTGGGCAATAACTGTAGCAAAAACCCCTTTGGAGGAGAGAGGATCCCTTGTATGCGCATCTTGCCCAATAACACCTTAAAACTGTCCTCACAGAAATAGGATAACTGTTTGAATAACGGGAGATGTGTTATTCTTCAGCTTACTATTGTGTTCAAAACCTTTAATGAGACACTTTTCCTCAGTGAACACCTGTGCATACTTTTTAAACAACATATCTAATGTGCTTGTCCTATCCCCCACAATCTGCCTGTTCTTTGCAATGAGGTTTGAGTATGATGCTCAACTTAGCTTGATCCAAAATATCACATCCCCCCTCCACAACATAAACTTTGGTGAAAACATCTCTGCCTTTAAATTTGATCACATCAGTAAAATACAGTTTTATAATACTATTATACACCCCAAACGCTTTCGGATTAACAACTTGTTAGACTTGGCATCCTTGCCGTGGTCTCCCCTGATTTATTGCCTCTGTTTCCCAGGTTGTTGATGTGTGCTGGACTCTTTTCTTGCTGGTTTTGTTACTCTAGGCACTTCACCAATGCTAACCAGTGCTCAAGTACAAGTGCTCCTATGCAAAATGTAAGTGTAATTGGCTTATCCGTGACTGGCATATTTGATTTCCTAGTGAGTCCCTAGTAAAGAGCACTAGAGGTGCCCAGAGCCTGTAAATCAAATGCTACTAGTGGGCCTGGAGCACTGGCGAATTCGGTTTTCATTGTTGCAAGGCCTATCCCTCTCATAGGCTAACATGGGGGTTGCCTTTAAATATGATTAAAGCATTGATTCCCTTTGGGAGCTGATAGACATGTGAAGTTTGTGGTCTTTGAGCTCACAATTTAAAAATACATCTTTTAGTAAAGTTGATTTTGAGATTGTGTGTTTGAAAATGCCACTTTTAGAAAGTGAGCATTCTCTTGCTTAAACCATTCTGTGACTCTGTTCGTGGAGTCCCTGTCTGGGTCAGTTTTACAGTTGGCCTGTTTGCACCTCTCTCTAGACAGTGACACAAAGGGAGCTGGAGTGTAGCCTGCATATCCTGATGAGCCATCTGTGCTAGGAGGAGGGGAGGGATGGTCACTCACACCTGAAAGGGCTGTGCCTGCCCTCACACAATGCAGTCTCCAACCCCCTGGTGTGTGTCTGGGGCTTGGCCTAGGCAAGGCAGGATTTCACAAACAAGAGAGACTTTTCTTTGAAGTAAGCCTACTTCAAAAGCCAAAAGGGCACCCAAAACCACAGACTTTAGATCACTTCTGGATATCAAGAGGAACCTCTGCCTGGAGAAGAGCTGAGGAGAAGTGCTGCCCTGCCTGCGACTGTGCTTTGTGGAGCTATACTGCAGTTGCTGCTTCTGCCTAGTGAAAGGGGACAAAGACTAAACTTTGTTGTGCGTTCCTGCTTGTGAAGAAATCTTCAAGGGCTTGTCCTGAGCTTGCCTCCTGTTGTTGAAGTCTCAGGGCCATCAAAGACTTCCCCTGCCAGCACCTGGACCCTCTGCTGAGACTCCTACCCTGCCAAGTGGTAACCTATCCACCTTGACAGGTGAGGCTGGCAAACCAAGATTGAAAATCCACGCACCGACCGCTGTGTGGGGAAATTCCGACACAACCTCCGAGGCGCGGCTGCAGAAACGACGCTCTGCCGGCCCTGCAGCTGAAATCGATCCAGCGCTTGCAGTGAGGCTGGAAAGTCTATGCTTGTGGCTGGAGAAACGACATGCCGCATCGCTAAGAGAAGCTGGTAACGTCGCAACCCACACAGCGTGGTTTTGCTAACACCATGCGGCAAGTTTTCGACTCAAACCTTGCTGGGCTTGGAAAAACGAAGCAAAGCCTGCCCGGACCCGAGTGCTGCTCGGACCGATGCATCGCTCTGCTGTGGAGAGGAAAACCGACGCACTCCAACCTGACCAGAGAAGGAGAAACGATCTCACTTGCAGGTGAGAAATCGGCGCACCGCTTACCTTTTTCGACACACACTCGCCCGTGCGTGGTATTTTGACGCCACCCAGGTACTTTTCAACGCTAACAGTGTTTTACCTGTTTACAAAATGTTTTAAGACTCTTTTGCTTTTAAAATTTATATCTTGACATGTGTATGTTGGATTTTTGTCATTTTTGTCTTGTTTTGTTTAGATAAATATTTCCTGTTTTTCTAAACTTGTGTTGTGTCATTTTGTAGTGTTTTCATAAAGTTACTGTCTGTGTTGGTACAAATACTTTACACCTAGACTCTGAAGTTAAGCCTACCTGCTCGTGGGTGAGCAGGGTTTAGCTGAGGGTGATTCTCCTTTACCCTGACTAAAGTGAGGGTCCTTGCTTGGACAGGGGGTAACCTGACTGCCAGCCAAAGACCCCAATTCTAACACATCTGTAGCTTGCAACAATTCCTTATACCAAAAGTTTTCACATGTGATATCAGCAAGAATGGTGACTTAGAATCACTCCTAAGTTGATATCTCCAATTTGCACCTCACAAATTGGACCTTTACATTTTTTTAACCTAGTTTCAACCTAATGACATCCACAGTCAACAACATTTTGTTCATACTATCACACAATTTATCTTTTTCAGTGCTTATTTGGTTAATTTTGGCTTTTTGTTTAGTGGATGTACAAACAGTATAGAAGTGTGCTTTTTAAGAATTGCACTCCTTACCTTGTGCTGGACAAGTAGCACTAATCCGCATGTGAAATTTTGATTCACATTTGTAGCATGTCCCTGGCATTTTTTGTCTACAGTATATTCTTCTTTAGTTTGCTTTTATTCAAAACTGTATTAACATCAACTTCATCCATCTCACATACCACAGACACACTGTACACTGTGTGCATCACCCATTTTGCTTCTAAGATCTTTTGTTAAAATGTTTGATTGACGTCCTGAGCAGGTGTTAAAAAATGACGCTAGAATGATGCAGTGAAATCTTGTAGATTTCACTGTGCCTTTCCTAAGGGCCTCCTTGCGGGGGAACGCCTCCCCTCCCTTGCATACATTATACCTGGTGCAGGTATGATGTGGTGCAAGGGTTTTCAAACTGGAGCAACTATCTCATTTACAGTTTGTAAATTTGACATGGGGTGGGGACTCTTCTGCGCCGCCATAGCGTCAGAAACAATAATAATGCTACAGCAGCGCAAGGGGCTTGTAAATGAGCCCCACAGAGTCTTTTCACCATTAGCATTAATTTGCAGGCCCTGGCTGGGGGCTTCTCTAAATTTTTGTTTAGTACTTCTTTAATTTAAAATATCTTTTTGAGCAACAATAACATCAGAGCATTTGTAAAATGCACCTATTTGTCTCAGTCTAGATTGTATCACTCTGGAGTGATAAAGTAGATACTTTGGTATTATTTTCCCATTTTGTGGCATTTTTAGGATTGATCTATTCGTGTGTGTCGCTATTTTTAGTTCCCAGTCTTTCAATGTAATTGTCCTCACTTAGACACATTGATCTGGATGCCTCGTTGGAACATGAACCTTGATTGACCAAAAATCTAGCAGTAGGAAAAGTGATATCACACACCACTTTGACTTCTCTGACATCGTAGTGATGGCCACATGCCCCTTCCGAAACCCCTCACCAGCCTCCTATTTGCTATTAAGGGGTAAAACCACTGATCTCATTATCACTGAGATCAGTTCACGTGGCACGTAATAGCAAGCTAGGAGTATTAGCTGACATACCTGGCTATCACTAATTGACGTAGATGCATTACAGTCAAATGTTTTCTCTTCCAACGCAAATCTTTTAAATGAGCTTAATCCGTTACAGAAACAAAATAAATTGAACCTTTCTCAAAGCAGAAATCTGGTAGTTGTGACTAAACGTATTGAATTCGAGTCTCTACTTGGAAGAGTTTAACTGCATTTTTTTTATTTATTTTTTATGGGATTTTGTTAGATCAAAGTTCACCATACGGTATTTAGAAAACATAAACCTGGTCCAGGATTAGCTCCTCTGGCAACCTTAGTGCAATGCTTTAAAAGTTTGTAATGGCAGAACTAACATTCAAACATATTTTCCCTTTGCATTAATGAAAAACAAACGCCAATGCTTCCTGAGTCGGCTGTTTGCCATTAAAGCAATAAAAGAAAACTGCTAAATTAAAAAATAAACTAAGCAAGTAGGAAGCGACTTGAATAAAAACAAGGCAACAGTGTCCCTAATAAAAAAAGCATTCACCATGCTGGAGATGGACAGAAGTTACATTAAAATAAATGTGAGTCAAATGTATTGCTTTCTCTCCACGCACAGGGGTGGTTTTCGCTAATGTAGTCCATTTGCTTCAGGACCATCAGCATATTGATTTTACTTAATTGAATTAAATATTTTATTAGCTGCTCTGAGTGTGGATAAAGCTTGCCATCTTGGAAACAGTACACAGATGCACACGTTACCAGCCTCATCTTGGAGGAGGGCTGCTGCAATTTCTGCTCCGCACTTTAGCTTAAAATGGCCTAAGACAGAGATGTTGAGGTGCCCGAAATCACAAATATTAATTTAGAGTGGATCTGCCAGCCAAACTCAGGGGGTTATGTCAATGTTCCAGAAGCGCTAAATCCATTCTACTATTTCAGCCACATACACAGTAAGATAAAACAAGTATTTTGTGGAGTATGAGTTAAGGTTCTCATGTGGAGTTTAAAACTGCATACATTTCTCATTCATTTTCACATTTTCTCAGTCAGGTGCTAACAAGCAAATACATGCGTTTCCAACAAAAAAAAATATATGAGAGCTTATGTATCTCTAGGGTAGAGTAGTGCAACATTTACGCTTCCTTAAGAGAGTACCCAAGTAAATCACTGCAGAGCTAGTAGTGCACAGACTTCAGTGATTTACATTACAAATGACATCATCCTTAATGGAGAAAACAAATAGTGATGTATGGTGACCTACTAGCCCATGTGCAAAATAAATCACGATGGAATAGTGACTTCGAGGAAGTGGATGCTTGAGAGTAGATCATTAGAAAGGATTAAAGCTCAAACATCCTTTGGCTTGTAAAATTATGGTTCTGTCACCCACTTCTATATATTGCGGTTCAACCTCACAGTTCAGGAAAATCTCCAATAAAATATGATTAGCAAGTAGAACTTGATGTATCCTCAAAAAGTTAAATAAGGAGTTTGTGATGAAAGAATATAGCCTGTAAGGAGTGGTAGTAAGACTAAGGGCCCGCTTTAGAGTTTGGCAGATGGGTACTCCAGTTACAAATATGACAAGTACTTGTTATAAGGCAGACAGGATATCCATCATGTTTGTGACGGAGTACTCATCCCCTAACTCTAAATCATGCCTTAAGGGCAAGATTTCCTAAAACAGGACTCACTATCCTATGCTTATTTTGTGAACTGAGCTGTGTACTAATAGGCCATGTCACAAAAAACTGACTCGCCGTGGGTTGACTTGCCTCATGAGCGTTATTGAGGTAGGTCTCAAATTTCAACCCACTAAAATGTGATGCCATTACAGGGATGGTGGCCTGCTGAGATCAGCAGAGAACATCTGTGACTGTTTTTAAATTAAGCAACCCATTTTCCTTAAACGAAAAAAATAAACATTTTAAACCGTTTTTTAAGAGTAGGTAGAGGTTCCAAATACCACTGCAAACTCCAAAAACATATTCTCTCGAGTACCCCTTCCCATTTACAAACGTGTTACTACTAATATTTAATAGTCTATAGAATATTAGTGTTTAGCAACCAGGTTTTGGTTGCAAAACATTAATACATAGCAGGAGGAATCACTGTTTGAAAGGGATGTCCTAAACATGCCCCTTCCAAATGGTGACTCCAAATAGTTTGCTAAACCCATTCAGCGATTCAGTAACATGTTACTGAATCATTAAATGGGTTTACTATTATAAAAAAAAACATTTTTAACTGCAAGCCTGCAATTGTTCTAAATTCCATGGTTTGCGACCAGAAAATGCATCCGTACATCTGGCCCTAAGTCTTTGGCGACCTATCCCTAGCTTCTGCAGCACTTAAACTCTATCACTTACATAGAGAAATGAATGAACAGCTCCAAGGTTGACTTGCCTATTTAGTTGTTGACTTGGCATGACTATGTCTTAAAGCTTGCTTTTCCCTCATTCGCACTGCTTTGTACTTGCTTTACTCCATGTTTTTTGTTTGCCCTCCCCTTGCTTTTCCCTTTTTTCACTGCTTTTCCCCCCATTTTTTGTGTTCCTTCTCCTTGCTTTTCCTTCATTTTCACTGTTTTCTCCAGGACCTGTAAGCTCCTGGATACCATTTCAGGTGATTAGCCACACTTTACAAATACTGATTGATTGATTGATTGAGTTCAGCAGCACTCTCTGAATTGCTGCTGAACACATCTCACCAGAAAGCTATTTTTAAAACAGACAGAATATGCCAAGCAGACGCACATGCAGACTGACAGAAATGTTAAGAGGAGATGGTTGTAAACCATACTGCTGTTTAAGCAACAGCTTGACAGCCATTTATACATTTGGTGGGTGGCATCTCAAATACTCCGTCACCCTGGTGGAGAAATGGACCACCTGGCAAAATCTAAATCAGCCCCTTAATCTCAATGAAGGCAAATCAAAAAGAAGTTTTTGCTGGTAAAATATTGCCATATATTTACCTCTTGCTAATAAACCTGGGCTTCTATGTACTGCTTCATTCATTGCAATAGTATTCACATTAGAGTTAGCATTACTAAACTCTCTCCCTACCTCTCCCATGACACTCCTTCACTTCCTGTGGGATCTTCTGGCTTTCAACTTCTGCAAGATTTCTTTTCTTTTTGTTTGCACCATGGCCAACACATCTGAGTGGTGTAAACATTGTAATAATTCCTTTTGTATGTCGATATTCACTGTCAGTTTTACTGCTACTTGTCTATTTTAGAAGTACGTTACAGACAGACAAGCAATAGGTAGGATACCAAAGAGAGATGAGGTCTTAAGTTGATGGGTGGTATGATAGGTATGGTTTCTCCCTTGCTGTTCAAGTGTTAGGGATTTTATGATCATGAATTGGGGGATTTGAGAATCTTCCATGATCCACCAATCTTGTCCCCTTGTGTACAAATGGTCTGGTTGTATGCATTGCACTAGTATTACAACATCATGAACATCATTCACATCAATCTGAATCCCAGACTTAGTACTGTTATTAGTTTAAAGAAATACATTTTGGGTGCAGAGATAAAAGAACGACTTTGAAAATGACGTAATTAGTAACACATGCATTTCTTTTAGCCTTATGTTCACATGGCAGTATTCGTGCAGAATCTCCATTACCTATTTCTTGTACCTATCAACCAGCCTTCAAACTGCTTTTAAATTAAGCAACCCATTTTCCTTAAATGAAAAAAAGAAACATTTTTAAACCGCTTTTTAAGAGTAGGCAGGGGTCCCAAATACCACTACCTACTCCAAAAACATGTTCTCTCGAGTACTCCTTCCCATTTACAAACGTGTTACTACTAACATTTAGTAGTCTGTAGAATATTAGTGTTTAGCAACCGGATTTTGGTTGCAAAACATTAATACATACTAGGAGGAATCACTGTTTGAGAAGGATGTCCTAAACATGCCCCTTCCAAATGGATAACTCGAAATGGTTTGCTAAACCCATTCAGCGATTCAGTAACATGTAACTGAATCGTTAAATGGGTTTACTACATTAAAAAACACATTTTCTTACTGCAACCCTGCAATTGTTCTAAATTCCATGGTTTGCGACCAGAAAATGCATCTGTACATCTGGCCCTAAGTCTTTGGTGACCTATCCATAGCTTCTGCAGCATTTAAACTCTATCACTTACATATAGAAATGAATGAACAGCTCCAAGGTTGACTTGCCTATTTGTTGACTTGGCATGCCTATGTCCTAAGGCTTGCTTTTCCCTCATTCTCACTGCTTTGTACTTGCTTTTCTCAGTGTTTTTTGTTTGCCCTCTCCTTGCTTTTCCCTTGTTTTCACTGCTTTTTCCTCCATTTTTTGTTTACCTTCTCCTTGCTTACCCCCTAATTTTTCACTGATTTCTCCTTGCTTTTCCCATTTTTTGTGTTCCTGCTCCTTGCTTTTCCCTAATTCTCACTGCTTTCTCCTTGCTTTTTCTCCCTTTTTTGTGTGCCATCTTCTTGCTTCTACCCCATTTTACTGATTCTCCTTGCTTTTTATCCCTGTTTTTGGGTGCCTTTTCCTTGATTTTCCATCAGTTTTCACTTCTTTCTCCTTGATTTTCCTCCCATTTTTGTGTGCCTTCTCCTTGCTTTTCCCTCATTTTCACTGCTTTCTCCTTGCTTTTCTGGCTTTTTTTGTGTGCCTTCTCCTTGCTTTTCCTTCATTTTCACTGTTTTCTCCAGGACCTGTAAGCTCCTGGATACCCTTTCAGGTGATTAGCTGCGCTTTACAAATACTGATTGATTGATTGATTGATTGATTGATTGATTGAGTTCAGCAGCGCTCTCTGCATTGCTGCTGAGCACATCTTACCAGAAAGCTATTTCTAAAATAGACAGAATATGCCAAGCAGACTCACATGCAGACTGACAGAAATGTTAAGAGCAGATGGTTGTAAACCATACTGCTGTTTAAGTAACAGCTTGACAGCCATTTATACATTTGGTGGGTGGCATCTCAATTACTCCGTTCTCCTGGGGGAGAAATGGACCGCCTGCCAAAATCTAAATCAGCCCCTTAATCTCAATGAAGGCAAATCAAAAATAAGTTTTTGCTGGTAAAGATCGCCATATATTTACCTCTTGCTAATAAACCCGGCTTATATGTACTGCTTCATTTATTGCAATAGTATTCACATTAGAGTTAGCATTACTAAACTCTCTCCCTACCTCTCCCATGACACTCCTTCACTTCCTGTGGGATCTACTGGCCTTCAAGTCCTGCAAGATTTCTTTTCTTTTTGTTTGCACCATGGCCAACACATCTGAGTGGTGTAAACATTGTAATATTTACTTTTGCATGTCTATATGCACTGTCAGCTTTACTTCTACTTGTCTATTTTAGATGTACATTACAGACAGACAAGCAATAAGTAGGATACCAAAGAGAGATGAGGTCTTAAGTTGATGGAAGGTATGGTAGGTATGGTTCCTCCCTTGATGTTCAAGTGTTAGGGATTTTATGATCATGTATTGGGGATTAGAGAGTCTTCCATGATCCACCAATCGTGTCCCCTTGTGTACAAATGGTCTGGTTGTATGCATTGGATTAGTATTCCAACATCATGAATATCATTCACATCAATGTTAAACCCAGACCTAGTACTGTTATTATTTTAACGAAAGAAATTTTAGGTGCAGAGATAAAAGAACGACTTTGAGAATGACGTAATTAGTAACACATGCATTTCTTTTAGCCTTATGTTCACATGGCAGTAATCGTGCAGAATCTCTATGACCTATTTCTTGTACCTATCAGCCAGCCTTCAACTGTTGTTTTTTTTAATTTTTTACTCGAGGTGGTATGGGGAAAATTGTCCAGCCTGCTAGCTCTGTAGTGGTAATTATACTTCCTTGTATACTTCAGTTACAGGGGAGAGGTTTTTAGCATATAAACCATTTTTATATGATTGTTTTTCAATTGAGTCAGAGATCCTTGGTAATGCAACTTTACCAAAAAATGTACTTTTAAATTGTGAGTTCAGAGACTCCAAACTCCACACCTCTATCTGCTCCCAATGGGAAACTACAATTAAAGGATATTTTAAGGCAACCCCCTGCTAACCTATGGGAGAGATAGACTTTGTAATGGTGAGAACTGAATTTGGCAGTATGTCACCATCAGGACATGTAACACACATCTGTAGATATCCTACCTTTCAAATACACAGCACAATCCCCATGGGGCTACCTTGGGCCTACCTTAGGGGGGCCGTACATAAACTAAAAAGGAAGATTTGGGACTGGCAAGTAGGTGCACTTGCCACGTCGAACTGGCAGTAAAAACCAGGCACACAGATACTGTAATAGTAGGTTTGAGGCACGTTTACAGGGCTACTCATGTGAGTGGCACAATCACTGGTGCAGGCCAACTAGTACCCTTTGATTTACAGGCCCTGAGCACACCTGGTGCACTAAACTAGGGAATTAGTGGTAAATCAAATATGCTAGTCAATGATAACCAATCAGAATCACTATTTACACAAAGATCATATGCACTTTAGCACAGGTCAGCAGTGGTAAAGTGCCCAGGGTCCTAAAACCAATAAAAAAGGTCAGAAAAATAGCGGCCAAAAGGCAAAACGTTTAAGGGTAAGCATGCAAAAAGGGGCAGGTCCTACAACAGGATTCTGTTTGTGCCGGAGTTATGGCTCCCAATACCAGTGAATGGTAGGCATTAACAGTGCGCAGGCTGTTCGTGGGAGACTACTGTTGTGCACAGTAACTGCACACAGGTAGCCTGGTGCTTTCAGGACTCTGCAAGATTAGATTACATATTGACCTAGGGTAGGTCTTATAATGTTAGTGTACACTACTGGGGAAAGTCGGTGTGATTTCCTAATTTGTCTGTAGTGACAATATATTATGCACATAGGAAGAGAACGGCTTTAGAGTGCAGTTTCACTTCCCTTTGGCCTACAGCGACCAGCAACATATTAAGGAGGAGAGGTGTGGAGTGGTATAATCTACATCAATCAATCAGCTGTCATAGTCTACTATGGATGGGCCTTCCATGCCGACTGAACCAAGGAGGGAGCCCAGACAACTGGAGCCAACCCAAGAGGGGGTTCTCCTGAACATTCGGTGTGCAAGACCCTGGCAGTGATGACAGCAATGAGCTGAGCCAAGACCACAAAAGCAGATGTTCCCAGTCACTCCTGGATGGCACCATAGTGAACTGCCCAACATGCTGTGCAGGAGGGTTGGGACAGGGATGGAGTGGTGACGACCAGGGGTGCCTGGCTTCTGGAACTTTCCTCTCCCCTTTAAAATCTCTTGCACAAGGTGATCTCTCTGCACTTCACTGCTGGACCCTGGGGCTGCCATGGACAACTGGAAGGAAGAACCCCTGATGCTCAGAAGGGAATAAGGACTGTGCCTCGTTGACACCAGGACCAGTGGGTCTCTGCAAAGGCCAGTGAGGCTGACCCAATCACTACAACTGAAAACCAATTAGGGGAAGGTCCTGGACGTCTGCACCTAGAGACAAAGACCCAGAAAAAGGCTGTCTCAGGGGACCAGGAGAACCAGCTATCTGAGGAATGCACTGCTTTGGAGGTGAGAAGGTCTGCTGCAACTGCTCCTGGTGACTAGAGCTTGCCACCAGCAGTAAAATGGGCTCAAGATCAGGTGTCCACAATCTAGTTGTGGAGTGTTGGCAAGGTATTTCCCAACCCTCCAATCCTTGTGTTTTCTGTTTAAGCACAGTGCAGGCATGGACTTGCAAGGGACACATGCAGCAGGTGCATCACTGGCACAGCACACCAAAGGCAAGCCCTTCTGCACCCATCTGCATCCGGATTGCGACCAGACCCAGCCATGCTGCCCATTTTCCCCAGAACTTACAAGAAGACTGGTATAATGTGAGTCATCTCTTCTTAGCCTTTAACCATCTAAAGGTAACAATCAGCTGGCTTGCGACAATGAAAGCAACAGCCTGTTTCTGTGCCCAAATTGTGATTTTCAACTACACACACATTTCCCAGGAATCAGGAATTTACAAGGACAGTCTCTCTGTACCGGGCATCGTCTGTTTCCCCGGGAAGCTGGAAGGGTGGGGAGGGGCACTTGTGTTAATGAGGGCAGGTTGTGTAGCAGTGCAGCAGTTTTAAAAGCACTGTGGAGTTCCTTGCATAACCAACGGTTTTCAGGCAACAAAAAAAGGATATTGTCTAATGGCAGTTTTGACTCATCAAAGAAAGCATAGGGAGTTAATATGCCAGCTGAAAAGAGCACGTACTGTGCAGATCACAGAACAGTATTCTACATTTATAGTTCAATGGGACACTGCTTTTGTCACATGGTTCCTTTTGTTACTCTGCAGTTCATAACTTGCAATCATAATCTAGCACAGTGAGCTATGAACTACCATCAAAGAGCTGCATGCAAACTGCATAGTACAGGTTAGAAAGTTATGTTTTTCCCAGTCTTTCACTATCCTAATCTTGCTAAAAATTATTTGTTTGGGAAGAAGTAAATTGTTAATGGTAAACTCAACCCTAACCACTGTGTTATATTCTGAATCCTGAGTCTATGCTTCTCCAGACCAAGCACTCCTAAAAAATGCCTATCAGTATGGATGGCATGTGAATCCTACACCTTGTAGTTCCCTTTATCAACATTTTCTATACACTGATTTACACACGTATGATTCACTGTCTCTGTCTGTGTATGTGATGTAAAATACCCTAATAGCCTACATTGGTACGAGAGGTGCTATAAAACACATTAAATACATGTGTGAGAGGGGCTATGGAGAGATAAGAGGCACTGTTAAAGGTTGATGGCAAGGGAATCATTGAAGAACCCCAATAAAATTTGCTGTATCCTGGTTCACTGTAAGGCCATAATGTGTATGCTTTTAAAACTACTACAATTGAATATATAATTAATAATATGTTATAGAATGCATACATTTTGGCATTTATGTTCACAAATTACCTTGGGGGAGAGCTTCCCAAGCCCCATTGTAGTGGTCAAGCTCACTCGCTATGCACCCTATGAGCGTTGGTCTGACAAAAGTTGCCAGGGCTGCTTTGGGTTCCCAGTCCTGCCCTGGACATTTCACAAAGACTTGCGCATGCGACAAACACAAGGTTATCTCAAGTGGGAGGTAATAGTTTAATTCCAGACAATTATACAACTCAAAAACTAATCCCACATACAGATGGTGTTGTAAAAGCATGCTTAATAAATGTTTAATTGCTCCCCAAACTCAAAATTGAGCTTTGGGATATCTTACACACTAACATCCAAGATCTTATTTCTCCTACCGAAACATGGCTAAATAAAACCTCCGGTCAGGACATCGAATTAGCCATTGCTAATAGATACTCAACTCTCATTTAAACAGAACTAAAGCAGTGGGAGATGGGGTTGCCATCATTTACTGTTCCAATTAAATTTTCTCTTGTCCGCAGGTAGGTGTACAGGATAAAGCAGAGGCCCTTGGTTTTAACCTAAAGGTCATCAATAGTTTCTCCATTATTCTTGTGTACTGCCCACTAAAGCAGATACACAGTTTTGTGAAATCTTACCCAATGCCATTATGACTTTATTTTTACAACACTCTAATATTATGGTCCTAGGGGACTATAATATACATGTTGCTAACCCTTCATGCAAAACTGCTGAACAGCTGATTGATGCAAAGTCCTACTTCAAACTAGTTCAAAACTTTGCTGGCCCAAAACACTTGGGTGGCCATATATTGGATGCCATTTTTTCTACTATCTCCTCACTTGTAGTGGCACAAACATTACCTTTAGCATGGTCAGATTATTATTTCATCCCATTTCATTTTAAACTCCCTGTCCTACAGACTATGAAAACAAACACAGCACTATGGTATCACCCCTGGCATGTGGTCTTGTTGCTGTAATGTGAATTTACCTTGAACAAAAAACAAAAGACAAGAGTTGTTCGGCAAAGCAGAAACAGTTCATTTAATTAAACATTATGGCCGGGAGAACAGTTGCAGAACTGCAGTCTGAGGACTGTCTCAAGGAAAAGTTGACCTAAGTGGTGTTTTATACATTTTTCTGAGAACCATAAAATAATCTCAGCATTCCTTTTAGGGTGAAGAATGTGAATAGTTGTCCTGGAGTCATAAATAAGATCCTGATAACAAATGCGGGTTGGTTTCGGCCTTGCGTGGACACAATGTGGGCCAGTGCTTAATGTGGCCAGATGTCTGACCTGAGGGGCGCATGATCACTGCGTGTTACTGTACATTCTGTGTTCTGATTGGCTAAGTGCACCTAACGTCATGTGGCATCTGCCTTTATGGTGTTTGGGAGTTTATGCACCCCTTCTGCCATGTGTACTCTATTGGGGCCAGTCTCCTGGGACCAGTGTGGTGTTCCTGGCATGTCTGTAGGACCGATCTTGAGTTTCCTGTTTGTGCATTTATTTGATGGCTACGTGCTGCCCCATCTGTGACCTGTCAGTCAGTAACCTCAGGCCAAGGTCTCAGAGTCTGCCTGACCACGTACTTTTAAGTCGGGCTAGATGGAGAGTTCATGAAGGATGAATTAGCTAATAATGACATAATTTCATTGTTTTATGTGAACGTATCATTGTACACATTGACAACAACTTTTTCAATCTTAACATTCCCCCATCTAGTTGAATTTTCAGCTACACCATCTAACCCATACTTCATGACAATCACACTATTGAGGATTTGTTCTACATCCCTAGCCACTTGCATTCTACCCAATTTGAGGACTGTGTTTTTACAGCAGGAAACCGCCACTTGTAGGAAACCACACAAAAAAATTCAATATGAAAATGGGCAACAGTGATGTGCACAGACCAGTCAGACATCGGGGAGCCAGGAGAACCAGTTTGTAAACCACTCCTGCTCAGGGACACCTAACGTTTCACCCATGTCTTTTTTTTTCGGTGCAATGCTTGAATGGTAAGAATCAGTGTCCCATTGTCCATGTCATTGCCTGACATAAACGTGAAGCAGGATGCACCAATCTTCGTATACACCTGTCTCTCGACTGGAGTCATTTAGTCCAATACATACTGATGTTGCATCACCATAAGGCGGATGGCTTTCAGTTCTTCCTTGATCACATTAAATTCGAGATCAGTGCTGTTCATCATCTTGAGCATTTCCTACCTGATTATTTGTAACCAGCGGGTGTTCACTTTTGTCTGCACAGTGAAGGAGGGTATGGGCCTTCCTGCTAATACTTGTGCATCAGAAAACAGTCTGAATTATTCTGAGATGTCCTTGTACTGAGTTCAACCAAAATAAATGGCAGTTCTTTTCTCACGAGCCTGATGCAACAGAGTCATCTTTTTTAGCAGGTGCTGGTGCAACTCTGACAGATCTTCTCAGGGAATGACTGGGGTTGGGGTGTGAATGTTGACAAGGGAGCAGAGGCCACACTGAGCTGAATGCATGCAAACATAACACATTGCCGTTACGTGTCCATCACAGTAGAGGTGCCCCATTGCATGTCCAGAATGTGCAGGATTGTGCCATTGTTTTCATTCATGCCCAGCTGAACTGTTCCATTGCCTTTTAAACATAAGGAATGCAGTGTGAGTTAAGGTTTGTCCCTTCTCTTCTATCTCAGTATACTAGATTTCCTGAAATAAGGCATCCATGCTATTATTCAACCTTCACCTTCGTATCGCCAGGATGGATGAACCTACATTGAAACTTCATGTCTGGGGTCCACTTGTTGAAAACAAGGACAGCCCCAGATAGGCTAAGGTCCACCGTGGGGCCACAGATGGAAGCAGGAGCAGACATGTTTGTGTATTGGTTTTCTGGTTTTGCTACTTCCAAGAATCCTCCTTCCTTTTGTGAATGCATTACCACTCCAAGACAGGATTCTGTAATTTTTCATTGTTTTGCTACAAGACCTTGGTCACAAAGCTTTGAAAAATATGATATTGATTTAGTAATTGAAAGGTGCTCTTACAACACACAACTTTCAAATACTGATTGGCTATGGGCAGGCCAAACAGTATCCTCTCCTATGGTGCCCCTTCTGTGTATCCTATCTAGCTCTGTTTGAGTACCGCTAGGCTCAGTGAGAAAGTACAGTGCTGTGGGATTGGTCTCATATTGGGTCAGACTCACCACTACTCTATGGGGTTATACTCTGTTGGGTTGTATTATGGCCCTAATCCTACATAGCTACAGGTGGAGAAAGCATTTTGATTTTTCAGGGGCTACTTCTTAGGACAAGTAAAGCCTATCTGTGGCTACTGCATACATTATCAGCTAACAGGCCTAACATGTCCCTGGTGATGTCTTCGAACCCACAGCAGTCATGTGCTGATACCATGTGTTGTGTAAGTGGTGTCTGTTTAGTGTGTGTAGAATGCTACTGTACGGTGTGGTATAATTTAAGTGACATGGGAGAGGTCCTTATGCAAGCGCAGTGACATTTTCTGGAGAGACTCCATTAGACTAGGCAGCTCTTTGGAAGTGAATGGATTCAGCAGTACCCATAATAAACAGAGGATATACAATTGTACAATAAGACCTAACTAATAGATCATTGTAGGTCTTGAGATGAACCCAGGGGAGATGTCTGTAGTCCTCTGGTGATGGGGGTTGCAACAGTCTGAAAAAAAAGTTATTGCTACAGTTCGCAGTTCAGGATCCTGTTGGGAGTATTGATATAGAAAGTTCTTGGAGCAGTTTGTAGCTCTTGAGCCTGTTGGGAGTATTGTTGTGGCCACTAAAAAAGTGATGGTTCACTGTAAAGGTGGTGAATTTGGTGAATTCATTGTTGACCTAATGAATAAGAGCTTGGTTTGGTTTGTATTTGAAAAACAATTGCATCTTTGCAAGCATCATCACAAATTATTTCTTAGGGATTCTTGTGGTTTTCTTTGGGGGAGTGTTTCTTCCACACTTTACTCACATCTATTTTAGTGAGGCACCAGGGGGTGGCCCCACTTAGGGTACCTATTTTGGAAAAAATGGGCTATTGTTCATGAACGTATTAATGTTATGGGTTGTTGGGCCTCCCTCCTCTCTGTGCCTGATTAGGTGTATGGTGGTAAATAATTTTTATGCTGTGATTTCTTGAGCATGTGGGTAATTTCAGTTATTACCTAGCGCTCTGTGGGGGCCATCAGCCCTGCAGTATCCTAGTTTGTGCTTTGGGGTGTCATCGGCACAGGCGGTGTCAATTGACCTACATGTGCGCAGGGTGATGAATAAAGACAAAGGGAGTTGCAACTGAAACTTGTTTGGTAATCACAAAGTGCCCTGAGGTCACGTGTATACCTCTCTAATCCTGACATGTGGCGTGCAACATGACCCTCCCTAGTTGTGGCTGGTGTCTTGACTACACCCTTTATCTGGAGGTTTCTTAGGGGCTAGCTTTGGGCTTCTTTTTATTGGTCTTTGAGCAATTCCCTAGATCTTCTCATGTTCTGGTATTCTTAATTGTTGTGAACTGGAGGGGATCGAAGAACTGTTCTGCAGCCCCATGTGTCTCTGATATTGCAGTGTCTGGCATTTGGACTATTGCTTCCTCCAGACGGTGTGTGTAAGGTCTTGTGATTAAACTGGTTGCTTGGCCTGACTCAGGAATGAGAATCATATGTCTGCTTTCTATTCTGATCAGAGCTGTGATGACAATTTTTTCATACTCTCTTTTTCGCCGGCAACACCCCTTTTCCTCAGACCTCATCTTTCCTACAATATTTGGGCCTGCAGCTCCTGGCTGTTACTTGGAAGACTTTGAGGGAGAGGAGGAGGCAAAGATATTGCTGCATGGAGCGCCTGGTGCAAGGCCAAAAACTCATTGAAATTGGCCCAAATCATGGTAATGGACTGGGACAGCTGGTTGTTTTGGGGAATCTCTCCCCCTCTACTGGATTGGTGCATTGCAGTGCTTCACAATCTGTCAGATTTCATGCATGTTCTGTGGAGATTATGGGTTCTTCACCATCCCAAGCATACGGGAAACCTGGCCCCCAGACACTGGGTAACAGCTTTGTTTTAGTACTAGCCATTTGGCTGGAAGCCGTTTAGCCTTCTGAGGGCATTATTGCTGTTAGGACTACATGTCATAGAGAAATGTTGGGCCCTGGCTGGGCACCCGAGAATAGAGGCTTTCTGACTTGGTGATTGGAACTAGCACCAATGGACTTGTGGGTGTGATGGCCTAGGTGCCTGCTTTTAAGCAGGGGTCCAGAAGCTCCCCTTCATTGTTGCTCCCCTTGTGTGTCTGCAAAGGTGCCATCTTGGTTCTCCTGCATGTAAGTTGAGTTTGTACCAGGCTACTTTTGTCTCTTCTTTCCTGGTCAGCTCCTCTGCTACACTGGTATTTTGTTGAGGCTCAGTCCCCAGCTAAAAGTCTCTCCTCTAGTTCTACCTTAGACTCTTCCTCAACTGAGGGTCTGTACCTACCCCTGCTCCCCTTAGGTAGAAGGTGCGCCACTCTACTTTCTTTTTGTGCTTCCAGAGTATGTGTTCTCCTTCTGTCCCTCCTTAGCTTGTCCCCTTCCACAAAATCCAACATAGATTGACTCCTTTGTTCTGAGCTGTGCATTGTTCCCTTTGGTCGGGACTAGCCCTCAAATTCGCTTTCTGTTGTTACTTCGGCTGCTGGAGAAAACCCTGTGTCCCCCCCCCCTTGTCATCGGATCCTGAAGGACTGGAACCCCTTTCCTCACCCTGCTAGTTGTACACTCTCTAGAACTGCTATGAATCTCCCTGTCACTCTGGTGTGTTCACCAGAGACAGTGGGAGTGCATGTTCTCTGTGCCGCTAAGGTTTGGTGGGGAACGTGACTGGGGCTGAACTTTAGGGAGCAAAACACTGCCACACTAAGAATAATTTCAGGAGGCTCAGGTATCACCATTCAGTCTTATTTTTCTTTAAATTAGAGTGATCACAGGCAGAGATACTAAAGAGTTTCCTGTCATCTGTCAGAGGTCTCCCTGAATGAGACTTTGTTATATAGAATATAAGATATCCTTAATTCCATATGACTAGCACAGCCAATAGTGTCAATCCATTGCAATACTGAACCAAAAGCAATGGAGCCAAAACATTTTTGACATGATTGATTATGTCACTGAAACTAGTTGCAAAACAGCAAATTTACCATAGCAGGCAGTAATTCATGCTAGCTAACCTCTTCTCCATATGTCCCAGAAATCACTCATTTTGCCTGCCTAACATGACTTGCTTCTGTAGGTACTTCACCGTCTGCTCACTTAATGCTCTCTTTGAAGGTAAGCCTATTATTCTTTGTTTCCAAAGTTTTACGGGTAGTTCACTGTGGGTTTTCTCAAAGTCTTGTCATGTCCCTTTTAAATCATTTTGAACTTTTAAGGAGCAGCCTTTTTTGACTCACTCCTGGATGAATGGAGAATGTTATGCAAACATCATCTAACTCAAAGTCAGACTAGAAGCCCTTTTATCTGAGAGAGAGTGGCTTCTATGGTCACTTTCATGTAAGAGCTTAGTAAGCCCTTCTGCTCATCAGGGACATTAAAACAGATGGAGCTACATGCTTTACACTGCTGTTCCAGAGGGTGAATCCTTTAATGAACATGATGGAATAATTAATGTCCTCAGAACTGGGAACCAGCCACCAAGACCCGTTATGCCCCAGCAAAGCGGAGATGGAGGGCAGCAAAATGGAGTGGACGACCTGACTGTAAGACATTCCCAATGTACCAAGCACTGGGAGTTGGGACTGAAGGTCAGATGTGGAAAAAATGGGCGTAAAATACTGGTTGCAAATTGTGACCTGTATTTTTGGGATCAGGAATTTAAAGTTATGAACCGACCTATGTACTAATAGGTTCATTCATAAAAGTAGGTTATAATCCAAAATACGTCATGAATAATAATGAGATCGGTCACAAGTTGCAACTCAGTGCAAATAGAGGCCATCATAGGCATGGTATTCTACTAGGGAAGCAGACAACTGTTTGATCTATAATCACCTTTCAATCAAATAAACTTCGGTCTCTTTTCCTTAAAGGAATCGGGCTGTTTTTTAAAACAAAAGTACTTTTTTTAAATCTCTTGTTTGATAGTTAGTAGATCTCTCCTGGACCAAGGCCTACTCCTCAACAGGCTTTATTTTTAAATCACCGGCAAACTAAGTGATCACTTTTCTTTCCTTTTGTAAACAGATTACAACCCCAAGACAGGAGTCTGTAATTTTTCATTGTTTTGCAACCAGATTTTAGACACATAGCTTTGATACCTATGATATTCATTTGGTATTTGGAAGGGACTCTTACGACACACGCCTTTCAAATACTGATTGGCTATGGGCAGTTCCACTCTCATTTAAGTACTCTGTAAGTCAAGAGTCAAGAATCAAAGAATCTTTATTTTGGTCCAACTGCCATGAAAGAACAGGCATAATGTACATAAAATAATGTAAATATAAAGGTGAAATTTTGGTTAAAATTCACAGTGCATATAAAGTGTGGCAAAATACAATATAATAAAAGAGCTAAGATGAAATACACATAAGGAAATTAAAACACACATGAGGGAAGAGCACAGATCATCAGGTGAACACCTTTTTTGCCTTAACCTCTACATGGACATCCGGTACCTCGAGATAGCAAAGATGATACGCTGCCTGGTGTCACTTCTAAGTATTCTATATGCAATCTTGTAATTCCTTATCCCCAAGTTGCGACATCAATATCCACTTCTTTCTATACCCATAATATGCTGGACAAAATAAGAGTACATGTTCAATCACCTCTACCACTCTGGAACAAAAAGAACACATTCTAATAGAGACAGAGTTGTCACGCTTCCATGCAGTAGTTAAAGCATAAATGGGCAAAGTCCCTAAACGGAATATGATATACAGAATCCTAGCATGAGGGGGCTCAACCTCATCCCAAAATGGTTCCAGGCAATAATCAATTTTGAACTCCAGAAAAGAGGTAGTAAGAGGACCCACCCTGGGGGAACCCAGTGCTCCTTGGTCAATGAGATGCCAAAAGGCACCTTTCAATGTCTGTTTCAGGAATGATGCAACATCATCTGGAATGGACTAGATATTCTCTAGCAAATCTATGATGCCTGACAACCCTAAGACAGGGGATCTTACTAGTCTCGGACTGCCCTATCAGCTCTTCTAGGGCCCTGCAAAAGGATATGAGCTCTGGAGCTACCCACAATCTCAGTCAATACAATGGTGGTTTCAAGCTCACTATTTCAGAAATATTCATTAGCTCCTAATCTAGCCACAGTGGACACAGGGGATACTAGCTAAACATTTTATAAGCCACTTTTCTACTACCTCAAAAGACCTAGCATCTTGATGACCCCAAAGTTTTCCCCAATGCCTGGGCCTATAGATCTCAAGGACTGGGGCAATCGGGTGATATACGGAAGTATGCTGAGCCTTCAGGATAGCCTCACAATATTGCTCAAGCTTGAGTCTGTGCTTCTGGACATGAAGTATCCAGTCAAAATGTTCTGAAAGTGTGACCCCCAGGTAATCAAACACTTGAACACATTCCAAACTTTTACAGTTGAGAGTGAGATTCGAACGGGACATTGGGCAAGTGTTGAAAACCATATATTTGGTCTTGCTGAGGTTGATCTCCAGCCCCTGCTGCCTGCAGAAAGCCCCAAAGCAAACCAAGAGCTTCTGTATGCCCATAGGCAATCTGGATAGCAAAAGGGTATTATCCACAAACAGTAGGCCTGAAATCTTGACCCCGGCAAGGGAGAAAACATCACCCTCACAATTCTCCAGATGGCCTATTAAATCATTGATGTGGCGGAGAATGAGGGTTGTGGCCAACACACACCTGTTTTACTCTAAAAGTGACAGAAATAGGGCCAGTTGACTTGCCCTGAGGACCAAATCTAACTTGTGCATATTTCTTGGAATGTAGCCCAATAATGGCTGCTAAGAGATAAGCAGGTTCCCCCATCTCCACCAAGACCCTCCATAAGGATTCTCTGGTAACTAGGTCAAAAATAGATCAAAGATCTACAAAAATCACATCAATACGGCCACCCCTCAGGTAAATATACTTCCAATACAGTAACCGAAGTCGAAAAACCTGATCAATAGTCCTTATACCGTCTCTGAAGTGCCTTGCAACAGGGCCTGGACGTCTACATCTGTCATTCACTTGGACAGTCTGTCAAAAATAATACAACTTAATAATTTTTGTGCAGTGTTGATAAGGCTAATTGGTGTAGAATTAGCAGGAGAAGATCTACTGCCCTTTTTATACATTTGAATTATCTCTGGCCCACTTGGATAGCATAGGAGAACCAGCCAATAGGGTATTCAAAACAAGACAAAATAGGGGCACCATATATCCTTAAAAAAATTAAATTTTTCACCAGGCGCTTTACTCAGCCCTGGTGTTTTTTTAAGTGTAATCTTGTCTAGGGCTTTGGTAATTTCTATGCTTCATATGTAGGGTACATGTTGTTGCACTAAATCATCAGAGGTATAGGCCAGGGCCTCGTCAAGGGGGTTGTCATCATTCCACATATCTTTCTTGCCCAAGATTGTAATATGAATTGGCACCTCGGCTACGGCTTGTTCCAGGGGACATAGGGCCAGATGTAGCAAAACGCCAATTTGCGACTTGCAAATTGCGAGTCCCTGCGACTCGCAATTTGCAACTCGCAAATTGGTATGCAGTATGGTGTCTCAGACACCGACTGCGACTCGCTATGGGGTCGCAATGACCCACCTCATTAATATTCATGAGGTGGGTCGCTAATTGCGGCCCCATAGCGAGTCTAGGCACTCGCAAACATGGAGGCCTGCTGTCGTCAGCAGACCTCCATGTTCGTGACTGCTTTAAATAAAGCAGTTTTTGTTTTTTAAAGTGTAGCCCGTTTTCCTTAAAGGAAAACGAGCTGCACTTAACAAAAAAAACGAAACCTTTAGTTTCGGTATTTTTTCAGGGCAGGGAGTGGTCCCTTGGACCACTCCCTGCCCTGAAAAGATATTTGTGGGTCCATTCACAAAGTGGAAGGGGTCCCACGGGGACCCCTTCCAATTTGCGAGTGGGTTACCATCCACTTCAAGTGGATGGTAACTGCGACTCCATTTTCGACCGCATATGCGGTCGCAAATGGAATTGCATTCCACTCCGAATCGCAAATAGGAAGGGAACACCCCTTCCTATTTGCGATTCTGAAATGCATATTGCGAGTCGGTCCCGACTCGCAATATGCATTTCTGAATAGCAAAGAGGCTTTTGCGCCTCGCAAACGGCGTTTTTCGCTGTTTGCAAGGCGCAAACCCTTTGCTACATCTGGCCCATAATTCGGCGAAATGTTCAACCCAATCGTCCGCCGCAATGTTGCTATAAAGTGCAGCATGGAAGTACTCTGTAAGAAGTAACCAGATCCTAAATTGAGATTTATACTGTAGAAAAATATTTTGGGGGATCAGAAAATCTGAAGAACACGAGATCAATGTTCGTGTCACTTACATACACAAATGAAAAAGCAGAAGAGCCTGATGCTCTACAAAAGCTGCACAATAGCTAGAGAGAACGTTACTTGAAAAATACAAAGCCCCCTCCTCCATAGTGCTTCTAAGAGACAAACTGAAAACACTAAGGGGGTGATTCTAACCCTGGCGGTCGGTGATAAAGCGGCGGCCAACCCGCCAACAGGCTGGCGGTCCAAAAAATGGAATTCTGACCCTGGCGGGAACCGCCAACACAGCCCGCCACATTAACACTCCGCCCGCCACAGCGGTACAGACAAACAGCGCGGCGGTCACCGCCAACAGACAGGCGGCAGACAATGTACCGCCCACAGTATCATAACTCACCAATCCGCCACCTTTTCCGGGGCGGGAGCCCCGCCGATAAAAACACGGCGGAAACAGACTACGAACGGGAAAACGCTCACCTCTACGCACTCCACGAGGAAGGAGGACAGCATGGAACCCGAATTAAACATCCTACCTGCTCTCGTCTACCTGCTCATCTACCACGAGTACGAACGCCGGCGCAGACGACAACGGTGAGTACTGCACCTACGACACACGGGAGGGGGGAGAAGGAAAGCTTACGGCACACACATATGTGACCCCCACCCCCCCAAACTATGTACACACCAATGCAGAGCAACAAGTCACAGTGACACCACCCAAACCCCCCTGAAAAATGCAAAGACATAATTAAATTGTGAATAAAAATGTATGTACAAAATAGGCTCTGAAAAGTATTGGTCAACTAGCCATAAAATCAATATCAAAATAATTCTATATACAGTGCAATGGATAACCGAGGCAATTAGTCCTGCACATCAAAAGAAAATCGAAGTGTCCGTGGGCCAAAGTGTAACGACACAAGGGCAAAGCCCACACAGGAGACCTGAGTCCTTTGGAGAGAACACTGCAGGGGCATCTGATGAAAAAACTACAGGCACCTCAGGGGGAAGGGAAGAGGGGGGGCACCACAGCCACATGAGTCCACGACGCCAGATCCACGAAGGGGCCACCATGCCTACTGTGCCATCCTGGGGAGTGCAAAGCCACAGTCTCTCAAGTCTCTACAGTAGGTGGGTTGCCCACTGTTCCATCCTGGGAGTGCAAAGCCACAGTCTCTCAAGTCTCTCCAGTGGTTGGTTTGCCCACTGTACCATTCTGGGGAGTGCAAAGCCACAGTCTCTCAAGTCTCTACAGTTGGTGGGTTGCCCACTGTGCCATCCTGGGGAGTGCAAAGCCACAGTCTCTCAAGTCTATACAGTAGGTGGGTTGCCCACTGTTCCATCCTGGGGAGTGCAAAGCCACAGTCCATCAGGTGGATTACAGTCTCCACTGGTCAAGGAGGAGGCATGGTGGGCACAGTGAACCGTTAACAGTGCATGCAGGAAGGGCCCAGCGGAGCGGTGCCTGAGACGGCGGGGCCCAGCAGAGCGGTGCTTGACAGGAAGGGCCCAGCGGAGCGGTGCTTGACAGGAAGGGCCCAGCGGAACGGTGCTTGAGACGGCGGGGCCCAGCGGAGCGGTGCTTGACAGGAAGGGCCCAGCGGAGCGGTGCTTGACAGGAAGGGCCCAGCGGAGCGGTGCTTGAGACGGCGGGGCCCAGCGGAGCGGTGCTTGAGACGGCGGGGCCCAGCGGAGCGGTGCTTGACAGGAAGGGCCCAGCGGAGTGGTGCTTGAGACGGCGGTGCCCAGCGGAGCGGTGCTTGAGACGGCGGTGCCCAGCGGAGCGGTGCTTGACAGGAAGGGCCCAGCGGAGCGGTGCTTGACAAGAAGGGCCCAGCGGAGCGGTGCTTGAGACGGCGGGGCCCAGCGGAGCGGTGCTTGAGACGACAGGGCCCAGCAGAGCGGTGCTTGACAGGAAGGGCCCAGCGGAGCGGTGCTTGACAGGAAGGGCCCAGCAGAGCGGTGCTTGAGACGGCGGTGCCCAGCGGAGCGGTGCTTGAGACGGCGGGGCCCAGCGGAGCGGTGCTTGACAGGAAGGGCCCTGTTCAGCGGTGCTCTTCTGCACGGCGGGGCCCTGTTCAGCGGTGCTCTTCTGCACGGCGGGGCCCTCTTGAGCGGTGCTCTTCTGCACGGCGGGGCCCTGTTCAGCGGTGCTCTTCTGCACGGCGGGGCCCTCTTCAGCGGTGCTCTTCTGCACGGCGGGGCCCTCTTCAGCGGTGCTCTTTTGCACGGCGGGGCGCTGTTCAGCGGTGCTCTTCTGCACGGCGGGGCCCTCTTCAGCAGTGCTCTTCTGCACGGCGGGGCCCTGTTCAGCGGTGCTCTTCTGCACGGCGGGGCCCTCTTCAGCGGTGCTCTTCTGCACGGCGGGGCCCTGTTCAGCGGTGCTCTACTGCACCGCGGGGCCCTCTTCAGCGGTGCTCGTCCAGTAAGTCAAGGGAGCCAGACCTGACCTGGACTCCCTGCTCAGTCGCCCTCCGACCGTGCTGTTGCTGGACCCTTCGGTGACAGAGTCCTGGGCCCTTTGGTGTCCTCCCTAACACCCGGGATGGGGCTTGTGGGGCCCTCCTGCTCCGCGCTCCTGCTGGCTGACTTCTCCGCCCTGCTGCCCTTTCGCTCCTTAGATGGGGCTCTCGGGCCCTTGCCTCCCCTAGATGTTGTGGCTGGTGAAGTGGGCAAACTTTGCTCCTTGGGGGCAGCCGTGTCAGTCCTCTCACGGCGGCCCTTTAGTTTCCTGGTCCTCTTGCCTGGGGGGGGGCTGGCTGTCCCCTTGCTGCTGATTGAAGTGTCACTGCTGGCAAAGGGTGGACTCCAGAACCCATGCACCACAGTGACACTCAAAGCTGGGCTGGTGGTGGCTGAGGTGCTCTTGGGACTCTTTGCAGATGGAGGGGGTGGGTCAGGGGAGGGAAAGAGGTTAAGATTAGCGAGGAAAGGTTTTTTAGGACCAAGGTAAAGGGTAGGAGAAGTGGTGATGGGAGTGGAGGAAGAGGATGTGGTTGTAGGAGAGTCGGGTGTGCTGTCTTTGGGTGCAGGTGCTTGTGCTGGAGGCTGTCGTGAGGTGGATGGCTGTTGGGTGGGTGTCTGCCTGCGTTTGTGTGTCTTGGAAGAGGGGGTGACAGACACAGTGGGAGAGGACACAGGGGACGTGTAAATGGTAGTGGGGGTGGTTACTGCACGTGTGCGGACTGTACTGGAGGGTGTGCTGGTGATGGAAGCACTGGCTGATGGTGGTGTGCATGCAGGTGTGAGTGTAGACGTCACAGGGAGGGAGGAGGGAGACGAGGAGGAGGGGGACACAGAGGTGGTAGTGACTGTTGGAATGTCTGCATCTGGGTGTTGTTTGCGTGAATGCTTGTGGGTTCTGTGGTGCTTGTGTCTGGATGAGCTGCCCTTGGGTGTTGAGGTGTGTGCAGGCTGGTCTGATGGTGTGGATGGGATAGGCTGAGGAACAGGAGACAGAGACAGGGTGGAGGCAGTCAGAAGAGGGAGGCTGGAAACAGGGACAATGGCTGCCGTCAGTGCTGAGGCCAGAGCATTGAACGATCGTTGATGGGCAGCCTGACCCGAATGAATGCCCTCCAGGTAGGCATTGCTCCGATGCACCTCCCTTTCTACCCCCTGGATGGCATTCAAAAGGGTAGTCTGCCCAACAATGATGGTCTGAAGGAGGTCAATGACCTCCTCACTGAGGGCAGCAGGGGTGACAGGGGCAGGGGCTGAGGTGCCTGGGGCGAAGGAGACGCCCGCCTTCCTGGGCGAGCGGGCACGGAGCGTAGGCTGAGGGGCTGCTGGGAGGGCGGGGCTGGTGCGCTGGGTGGCTGTACCTGTAGAGGCGGGGGGCCCAGATGTTGCCGCCACCGCTAGGGAGCTCCCATCCGAGGACGTGTCAGTGTCGCTGGTGTCACCACCGGTCCCCGTTGTGGTGCTCCCCTCGCCCTCCGGATCACTGGTGCCCTCGGTGTCTGTTCCTGGGCCCACTGGGGCCTTGTGACTTGCAGCTCCCTCGTGCTCCGATGCCAATTCTCCTCCGCCTGATGATGCTAATGCACACATGCACAAGAAGATGAAGAAGAAGGGTGGGGGGAGAAAAACGAAGACCAGGTTGAGTGCATGCAATGTCAACACCGTTGGCGGAGAGGACAGACACAGGAGCCTCATGCACTAAGCCGCGCATTCGGGGTACACTACTCAGTACTTCTGACTAGGACAACAGGTCTAGAGACGACAAACGCGCACATGTGTGATGCTGGACCATCGATAGCTGTACTTGTCACCCTACAGAGGTGGGGGCCGGGAGCACAGGGCCATGCCTAAAGGAGAGGACTACACTACAGAAAGCGCCCTGGCCTAATGTCACCCACAACCCTCCTCCCCCACCCAGATGCCTCCACTGCGCAGAAAGATAGCAGAATGTGCTGATACTCACCCCCTTGTGTCTGCTGTGATGTCCTCAAGCGCCCATCCAAATCAGGGTAGGCCAGCGCCAGGATCCGGGACATCAGGGGGGTCAGGGTGCGACTGGCACCCCTCCTAGGTTGGGAGGCCATCCCCAGCAGTGACTCAGCGGTCTTCCTGGTCCCGCGGCGGATGTCCTCCCACCTCTTGCGGCAGTGGGTGCCCCGTCTGACGTGGACCCCCAGGGCCCGGACTTCCTTGGCGATGGCACGCCAAATGTCCACTTTCTGATGGGCGCTGACCTATTTGACATGTACAGGGTGGGAAGGAAAAATTCATCAATTTTCTGCATGTTAGATGTGATTGGCCCCCCCTCCCCAACCTTGCCATATGGCACATGCTCTCATCTGTCGTGCGTTGCACTCCTCATTCGCCCCCCACCCCACCAACTTACATCCACCCCACTCCACACAGGCATAGACCATTCAATGTGCACCCAGTGTACTTACCTGTTGGTCTGGAGGACCGTAGAGTAACGCATACTGGGGGAGGACCCCATCCACAAGTTTCTCCAACTCCTCAGACGTGAAGGCAGGGGCCCTTTCCCCAGTCGCAGCAGCCATTGTCACTTCCAGACCGAGGTCACAGCAGCACTTACAGTATAGGTCCTCTCCTGTGGATGATCAGGTCTCGAGTGATTAAGCAGATAGAAAATGGCGGTCACGCCTGCGGCGGTGCGTACCGCGGCGGTATGTACCGCGACCGCCGGCGCACCTCGTCATTGGCTCCTGAAACCCATAGGCTTCAATGTTAACCAATGCGGCTTCGTATAGCGGTCTTCGACCGCCTACCGCCACGGTGTGCCACGCCAGCGCATTGACCTCACATCCCATTGTCCCACTTCACAGGTCAGGCAGCCGCCATTTCAAGGGCCCACATTGCATAATTTGTACTGCGTCACACAGGCCTAGGCCTTGCATTGCAACACATACACGCCTTTCAATACATAGATAATCGTGTGCTCGGCATGCTGTGGTGAACGTACCTGTGATTTGCTTGACTCTGTGCTCCATGTTGTCCTTCCTAGGCACCGTCCGCTGGGACTTGCGAGGAGAAGGATGAATCCTCGCGTGTACCGACCGCTGGTGGACCTGTCGACAATGGAAGAACGCCATATCATACTACGATACCGACTTGACCGAGCCACTATACATGAACTGTGTGCCCAGCTGGAGCCAGCCCTGATTTCCCCCATCCGCCAACCCACAGGAATTCCCCCTCTAGTGCAGGTTCTGTCAGTCCTCCATTTTTGGGCAAGTGGCTCATTCCAGACAACAGTGGCCATGTCATCTGGAATGTCTCAGCCTATGTTTTCAAAAATTTTGTCTAGAGTGTTGTCTGCCCTGACGAAACACATGCGGAGCTACATTGTATTCCCTGAGGAGGTTGATTTGGCCACTGTGAAGGGTGATTTTTATGCCCTTGGACATATCCCCAACATAATTGGTGCCATTGATGGGACCCATGTGGCTTTAGTACCCCCAAAAGACGATGAGCAGGTGTACAGAAACAGGAAAAGTTACCATTCTATGAACGTCCAGGTGGTCTGTTTGGCTGACCAGTACATCTCCCATGTGAATGCCAAGTTCCCTGGGTCAGTGCATGACGCGTATGTGATGCGTAATAGCAGCATCCCTTATTTAATGGAACAGCTACAGAGACAACGTGTGTGGCTAATTGGTGACTCTGGTTACCCCAACCTGCCTTGGCTATTGACCCCAGTCAGGAATCCCCGGACCAGGGCAGAGGAACGGTACAATGAGGCCCATGGGCGAACTAGGAGGATCATAGAAAGAACCTTTGGCCTCCTGAAGGCCAGGTTTAGGTGCCTGCATATGACAGGGGGATCCCTGATGTACTCACCAAAGAAGGTGTGCCAGATCATCGTGGCCTGCTGTATGCTTCACAATCTGGCATTGCGACGTCAGGTGCCTTTCCTGCAGGAGGATGGTCCAGATGGTGGTGTTGAAGCAGCTGTGGAGCCTGCGGAGAGTGAAGAGGAGGAAGACAAAGAGGACGACACAGACAACAGGGACAGAGTTATCCAACAGTATTTTCAGTAGCACACAGGTAAGAATCACCCACGCCATTTAACATTTACTGAAAGCCCCCTGCATCTTTACTTTGTGTATTTCCCCCCAGTTCTTTTAAACTGATGTTTGATTTTCCCTTCCCTTTTCAGTGCTGTATGACCCACTGCGTGACTTCTGCTTGGTTAGCCCATGGACTAATGCTTATTGACATCGGTATGTTGTCATCACAAAAATAACAGAACATTATTGATCAGTAATGTGTTATACATTTGTAAATAATACAGGCTGACTCCTGAATGATTTTGGTGCAATGAGTGATTTATTTTTAGTGCTAGATATTGGTACATGATATTAAAACGGTGATGGTTGAGGGTGGAGTTATGTCCATGGCAGAGCCCAGTTCTCAGTTTCACAGGTGCATTTTCCATATGCCTGTGGAAGGATGGAGCAGGGGCAGTTCAAGGTTGGACAGGGTGACACTGTGGGACAGTGGGATGACATCAGGGGGTATCTTATGCTGGCGGGGGTCTTGGCATCCTACTCTGTCTTCCTGTGAGATCTCAGGTTCCTCTTGCGGGGTGGTTGTTCTTCAGCAGGAGGTGGGGTTCTGGTGGGGCGTCATTCTGTGGGGGCCTCCTGACTACTAGCGCCGGCGGAGGTGGTAGGCTGTTCCTGGCTAGTGACAGGGGCCCTTTGTGGTGCCACATGGTCCCGCAATGTGGTTTCTATCCGGTTGAGGGCCTGGACTATGGTCCCCATAGCGGTAGCAATGTTCCTGAGTTCATTGCTGAACCCATGTACCGTTCCTCCTGCTGTGCCTGGATCTCGGTGAACCTGGCCAGTACCGTCGCCATCGTCTCCTGGGAGTGATGGTATGCTCCCATGATGGTGGTGAGGGCCTCTTGGAGAGTGGGTTCCCTGGGCCTGTCCTCCCCCCCCTGTCGCACAGCAGCCCTCCCAGTTGCCCTGTTTCCCCGGGCCTCTGTCCCCTGGACGGTGTGCCCGCTACCACTGCCCCCAGGTCCCTGTTGTTGTTGGGGTGTTGGGTCAGCCTGGGTGCCCTGTAGTGGTGGACACACCGCTGCTTGACGCGTCCTGGAGACAGAGGCATGGGCCCGCTGGGTGGGAGCTGTGCTGGTGTTCCCAGAGGGGGTTGGGTCTGCTGTGGCCTGTGTCTGTGTGTGGGGAACCGACTGTCCAGAGGTCCCCGATGGTCCGGGCTGGTCATCAGGTTCTAGGTCGACAGAGCTGCTGTCCTCGCTGGGGGCCTGTTCTGGGGGTGGGATGGACAAATCTGGACCCTCCGTGGCGGTGTGTTGGCGTTCGAGCCCTGCAGGGGTAAAGGAGTATGGTTATTGTTTCTGTGTGTGCCATGGCGTGCAGTTTGAGTGCCCTTGTCCCCCAGTGCTGGCATTCCCTTGTGGGAGGTGTTGTGAGGGTGGTGGTGGGGGGGGGGGTGTATGGGTATGTGCAATGGTCATGCTTTGGTGGTGGCTGTCTATGGTTTGTGTTGGCATTCAGGGGTTGGTGTTGTTTAGGGTGGGTTGTGCTGGTGAGACATTGGCAGGGAGGTTGTGTGCTGGGGGTTGAGATTGGGGGTGAGGGGGGGGGTTGGCATGCTGGTGGTTGGGGGGGGGTGAAGTAGTTGAGATTCGACTTACCAGAGTCCATTCCTCCGTGTACTCCAGCGAGGCCATCAGGATGCAGGATGTTTACTACCTCTTGCTCCCATGCTGTGAATTGGGGTGGAGTGGGTGGGGGTCCGCCACCAGTCTTCTGCACAGCGATGTTGTGTCGCGACACCATCGAGCGCACCTTCCCCCGTAGGTCGTTCCATCGCTTTCTGATATCTTCCCGATTTCTGGGATGCTGTCCACAGCGTTGACCCTGTCTACAATCCTTTGCCATAGCTCAGCCTTCCTTGCTATAGTGGTGTGCTGCACCTGTGTGCCGAAGAGCTGGGGCTCAACCCTTATAATTTCCTCCACCATGACCCTGAGTTCTTGGTCCAAGAACCTGGGGTGTCTTTGGGGTGCCATGGGGTGGTGTGGATGAGGTGTGGGGTGGTGTTTGTGGTGATGTGCGTGGTGATATGTGGTGATGTGTGCGTAAATGTGGTGTGGGTGATGAAGTTGGGTTCCTGTGTGTGTTGGGGTTTTCGATTGCTGTGCTCGCTCTCTCTATCTCTATCTCTATCGCCTTCTCTCCGATTTCCAACTAGTGGGGGTTTGTGGGTGATGTGGGTGTGTGTTTTATAGTTGATTGGATGTGTGGGAGTGTTGTTTGTATGTGTGTCAGGTGTGTGTATTTCAAATTGTCCAATGTGGCTGTGTTTTGGAGCTGTGTGTGTATTTTGAGCGCAGCGGTGTGTACCGCCAAAGGAATACCGCGGTTGAAAGACCGCCGCATGGATTCGTGGGTCAGAATGGCATGGGCGTGTTTGTGTTGGCGTGACGGTGGAGGTTTGGTCATCTCCAGTTTTCCGCGGCCCGCTGATGAGGCGGCCTTCCTTGGATGTCGGGTTTTTGGCGGTTTCACAGTTGGTGGTCAGAATGACCGTGGCGGTTTACCGCGGCCGCGGCGGTAGAATGGCAGACTTCTGACCGGCGGTAAGGGCCTTTTACCGCCGAGGTCAGAATGACCCCCTAACTGTTGCCAGTCTAAAGCATCGAAATATCCTGATAGGCACTCTGAGCACTCCCACCTACAAACGTATTTTTATCATCATCCACATACTCACGTGCTTGTCAATATTTATGTCCCAACATCAAAAAAATGTATAGAACAATGCAATCCCTGCCCACCCACTCAATAATTAATTGACGCTTCACATGAGAAGACTATTCCTCCCAGCACGGATATGAATGTGCGCTGTATTCACTGTAACCATCTTCCTACATACTAATTTTTTGATTAAGTAATTCCAAATGTATTGGCCGTAGGGCCGTAGGGATTCATTGAAACATTGTACCGTGCTCCTTAGCTCCTTAGCACCTCTCAAAGAGCCTAGAAGTTATGATATACAAAATATTACACATAAACATGCCTCCTTTATTGGCTGTGTGGTGCCATCTGTTGTTGCATTGAGTCGAGTTGTCAACAAAATTGACTACAGAAAAGCTTTTACATTATTCTGTTCCCTTCATACTAAGATACTGTTCATAGTTTGCCTTTAAACTCGTTGACAAGGACATACAAATACATTGTTCAGAGCTATATTTATCAATATTAACGAAACTTTCAGGTTAGACATTTCTAAACATTTTCTAGCCTAATGACTGCTAAATTGGCTTGCGATCCCACTTCTGTGTGTTTTCCCTAAATATTTTGGTTAATTTTGCACGAATTCCAGATTAATTTCTAACCACTCTGAGGGTGCATGTTGGTTCTCTGAAACAGGAACGATTATCTCTGGCTGTAAACCCAGAGGGAGATTTTGGAAAACAGCACCAGCTCTGGTAATAAAAGATGATAGATGTGTATTCTGGATACATTTCCATACTGCACAAATTGAGTGCTTCAATATAGTGACACGTTCTTTGTAGCCCAATTCAAGCTCTTCACGGTAGTTCGCTACACAAGACCCATACTGATTTTATTTCCAAATTGAAATGCTTGACAAAATACAAGTCAGAAACGTGCTAACCAACAAAAATGGCATATTAATGAGCACATCAGTTCCTGTCCTCCCCACAACATTTCGATAATTACTTTTCATTTTGTTTGCTAAGGGCAGTATTTCTTCTAAAGCATAAACGAAGAGTTTTAATTAACATAACAGCTAGGAGTTTTTGTCCTGCCCGAGGACTTTTGCATGATCGTGACTGAAATAAAATATCTCTATCGTCTTAAACACAGAAGTAACTTGTCATAGCCATATGAAATACATTGCCTCTATCGTGCAAACATATTGCATTTGTCTAAACAAGCAAAACATGTTAATGGTGACTGATCTAATATGGCTAGTGGCAACCATCACAGGTATGGCTAAATCTGGGAGCTATTTTCCCCCTTTTCTTATATATTTGCCCTGAGCAGTCAGAAACGTAAATACTTAATATGAAACCTTATGCATATGCTGAGTTCTAGGGAGTGTATGTTCCAGAGAAATATATTTATAATAGTAGGGCTGAAGGTTAACTAATATATTAATGCTGGCTTTGCAATAAAATCTTGTGTGCCATTGGCAATACTGTCTTTGTGTGGAATGGCCACTAACTAGCATCTCTCAGTCACTTGCAATAACAACTTAAATATGAAGAAGCATGGAAGAATGGAATATCATTCTTCTACCATCATCACTTGTGTCCCACAATACTGATAGTGAGCGAAGAAGCCCTTTTAATTCTAGTCTTGTTAGCTTCTACCTTATACTCTAGCAGCTCCAGGTCTTTCTGTGATAAGCATGGACACTTCAGTTGCACACATTGAAGAATGATATGTCCTATTCGCTCCACCAGAAGGTCTGCTCTGCTTTACAAATCTAACTTTACAAACACTGCTTTTACATCATCCATATTGATGTTCAACTCCTACCTGAAGCTCAACACAACAAAGAGAGAATTCTTGTTATTTGCCAGAACAACAGACATGAAACAGTACACTGTGTCAATGACATGAACCTGGATGGCTTTGACCTTACCTTTTTCCTCAGTGGCGTAATGAAAATTGAGAGGGCACTCCGCAAAGAACTTTGAGGGCCTCCGGACTTCCTCAGGAGCACTCAAGCCTGGGTACTGAGCTGAGGGGGCTGAGGGGTACTGTGCTGAGGCCCCCCCCCCCGGAACTCTGGGGCCTCCTGCACTGCAGGGGGTTGGGGGGCCTTTGTTACACCTGAATACTAAGGGGCATATTTACAAGCCCCTTGTGCCACTGGTTTTAGGAGGCTGGCCTGGCTTGTAGTGGGTACCAGAGGTACTTACACCTTGTGCCAGGTCCAGATATCCCTTATTTGTGTAGAATAGGTGTTTCTAGCAGCTTAGGCTGATAGAAGGTAGCTATGGCAAAGCAGCTTAGGCTGAACTAGGAAACATGTAAAGCTCCTACTATACCACTCAGTATGAGGATAAGATATATGCACAAGATATATGTACACAAACCAAAATTATGCAGGTAATAGCAAGAAAAGTAATGCAAGCAGTGTAAAGTTACAATAGATTGCAATAGGAGCACATAGGCGTAGGGGCAACACAAACCATATACTCCAAAAGTGGAATGCGAACCACGAATGGACCCCAAACCTATGTGAGCTTGTAGAGGGTCGCTGGGACTGTAAGAAAACAGTGAGGGTTAGAAAAATAGCCCACCCCAAGACCCTGAAAGGTAGGTGTAAAGTGCACCAACAACCCCCAGAGAGCACAGAAGTCGTGATAGGGGGATTCTGCAGGAAGAAAAAACACCAGCAATGCAACAACAGTGGATTTCCAGACCTGAGTACCTGTAAGACAAGAGGACCAAGTCCAATAGTCGCGACAGTGTTGAGAGTGGGCAGGAGCCCAGGAAATGCCAGCTGAGGGTGCAAGGAAGCTGCCACCTGTTGGAAGAAGCTTGCAGTTCTTCAATAAAGAAGAGGACTAGGAACTTCCCCATCGGAGGATGGATGTCCCACGTCATAAAGAAGCTTGCAGTGGTATTCCTACGCAGAAAGACCACAATCAAGCCTTGCTAGCTGCAAAGATTGCAGTTAGGGTTTTTGGATGCTGCTGTGGCCCAGGAGGGACCAGGATGTCGCCACTTGGATGAGGAGACAGAGGGGGTGCCTAGCAACGTAGGGAGCCCTCAAAGAAGCAGGCAGCGCCTGCAGAAGTACCTGAACAGGCACTTAGAAGAAAAGTGAACCAGAGTCCACCCAAAGTCACAAAAGGGAGTCCCACGACATCGGAGGACAACTCAGAATGTTGGGCACTGCAGGTTATAGTGTCGGGGACCCAGGCTTGGCTGTGCACAGAGGAAATCCTGGAAGAGTGCACAGGAGCCGGAGCAGCTGCAAATCATGTGGTATCCAGCAATGCAGTCTAGCGTGGGGAGGCAAGGACTTATCCCCACCAAACTTGTACTGAAGAGTCACTGGACTGTGGGAGTCATTTGGACAGAGTTGCTGAGTTCCAGAGACCACGCTCATCATGCTGAGAGGGGACCCAGAGGACCAGTGATGCAGTCTTTTGTTGCCTGCGGTTGCAGGGGAAAGATTCCGTCGACCCACAGGAGATTTCTTCAGAGCTCCTGGTGCAGAGAGGAAGCAGGCTACCCCCAGAGCATGCACCACCTGGAAACAGTTGAGAAAGCCGGCAGGATGAAGCGATACAAGGTTGCTAGTAGTCGTCTTGCTACTTTGTTGCGGTTTTGCAGGCGTCCTGAGCAGTCAGCGGTCGATCCTTTGGCAGAAGGTGAAGAGGGAGATGCAGAGGAACTCTGGTGAGCTCTTGCATTCGTTATCTAAAGAATTCCCCAAAGCAGAGACACTAAATAGCCAGAAAAGGAGGTTTGGCTACCAAGGAAGGAGGATTGGCTACCAAGAGAGGTAAGAGCCTATCAGAAGGAGCCTCTGACGTCACCTGCTGGCACTGGCCACTCAGAGCAGCCCAGTGTGCCCCAGACACCTCTGTTTCCAAGATGGCAGAGGTCTGGGACACACTGGAGGAGCTCTGCGCACCTCCCCTGGGAAGTGCAGGTCAGGGGAGTGGTCACTCCCCTTTCCTTTGTCCAGTTTCACACCAGAGCAGGGCTGGGAGGTCCCTAAACCGGTGTAGCCTGGCTTATGCAGAGATGGGCACCATCTGTGCCCATCAAAGCATTTCCAGAGGCTGGGGTAGGCTACTCCTCCCCAGCCTTCACACCTATTTCCAAAGGGAGAGGGTGTTACACCCTCTCTCAGAGGAAATCTTTTGTTCTGCCTTCCTGGGCCAGGGCTGCCTGGACCCCAGGAGGGCAGAAACCTGTCTGAGGGGTTGGCAGCAGCAGCAGCTGCAGTGGAGACCCCGGAAAGGCAGTTTGGCAGTACCCGGGTTCTGTGCTAGAGACCCAGGGGATCATGAAATTGTCCCCCCAATGCCAGAATGGCATTGGGGTGACAAATCCATGATCTTAGACATGTTACATAGCAATGTTCGGAGTTACCATTGTGACGCTGTACATAGGTAGTGACCTATGTACAGTGTACGTGTGTAATGGTGTCCCCGCACTCACAAAGTCCGGGGAATTTGCCCTGAACAATGTGGGGGCAACTTGGCTAGTGCCAGGATGCCCACACACTAAGTAACTTTGCACCCAACCTTCACTAGGTGAAGGTTAGACATATAGGTGACTTATAAGTTACTTAAGTGCAGTGGTAAATGGCTGTGAAATAACGTGGACGTTATTTCACTCAGGCTGCACTGGCAGGCCTGTGTAAGAATTGTCAGAGCTCCCTATTGGTGGCAAAGGAAATGCTGCAGCCCATAGGGATCTCCTGGAACCCCAATACCATGGGTACCTCAGTACCATATACTAGGGAATTATATGGGTGTACCAGTATGCCAATGTGAATTGGTGAATTTAGTCACTAGCCTGTTAGTGACAAATTTGGAAAGCATAGAGAGCATAACCACTGAGGTTCTGGTTAGCAGAGCCTCAGTGAGACAGTTAGGCATCACACAGGGAACACATGCAGGGCACATACTTATGAGCACTGGGGCTCTGCCTGGCAGGGTTCCAGTGACACATAGACTAAAACAACATATATACAGTGAAATATGGGGGTAACATGCCAGGCAAGATGGTACTTTCCTACACTGGTGGGCCACTTTTTCTATGGAAAAATGGAGGCACCAGTGGCGCAACGGGCTTGTAAATATACTCCTAAGATTCTTGGATTCATCCTGGGCAACAACATGAACCTTAAGCAACACATTGACGAAAAAACAAAGGTAAACTGGAACCTGCTCTCCCTTCTAAATAAAGGGACACAGTTTCTTCCACAAAATGACTTCAAAACTTCTGTTCAGTCTCTTGTACGCGGGCATCTGAATGGTGGAAAGGTAACACCCTACTTCATTGTCTCCCAGACTCCACACTAGTAACTATTGAGGGCATATTACATGTGACAACATTTCTCGGGTCTGAACAAATATGATCACAATATGATTGATTGATTGTTTCCTCTTGCTGACCCATATCATCTTCAAAACCAGCTTGATTATTTACAAAACCATAATGAAAGAAATGGGTTATTAATTGTGATGGATGTGAGTCTACAATTGTCTCCTTACTGGCAACCAAGTACCCCAATGTAGCACTTGACTCTCTCAGGGTATCGAAGCAGAGCAGTCCACTGCATTCTCAGGGGAGGTGGTGTGGGCTAGGAATCCCCATTTTCCGGGCATGCAACAACCATACTCATTAAAGTATTGTCCAGTCAATTCCTTTTTTAAAATAAAGGAAACATATGCTTATTATACAGACAAAACTAAATACTAGGCATCAAACAACAAATATATATATCAGGTAGATGGAAGTACCTTTGGTGACACTCTTATACCACATTTCACCTCTAGTGGGAGTTGAACCCTATAATCACAATTCCTGCACCCTTTACAAAATGTAGTATCATACTATAAGGGGGGTTCATTTTATATAAGACAGACCTTTTCCTTTTGTCAGCATATTAATATATAGAACATGCCCATAGCATTGTCAGAATGTCACCACATTGTTAAATAACACGTAGTTCCTTTATAGGATCCATGAATTAAGAACCATTATTAAATGTGTTCATTGTTAATCTGAACATTACACTGCCATCAATAACCATTGTCGACAAAGTTTGACAATTTAAACAGACACGTGATCATGATTAATCTTCGATGCAGCCATAGGCCCAACTACAGTGGATCTTTGCACTTCAGAGCACCCCAACAAAAATGATGCAGCTTTGGGGGTGTTTGAAAACTCTTTCTTTTGGCATCACACGTGCCTGCCTGTCCACATTATTGTTTTTTGAGTGTTGCACCTATTCCTCTGGGGGCACCTCCAGCGTTTGCCTTTTTTTAAGGCTGCACAGGGAGCCCACACCTGTGCTGCAAAGGCAGGCGTTTACTTGTACAGAGAGGAACATTGTAGGCATAAAATCCTCACATGTATGAGCAATATTAACACCCAAGTATTCGAATGGTCCCTTTGTTAACATGAAGCCAAAGTCATGAACATGGAGGCAGTATTAATTATCCAAGAGTATCGTACCTATTTCCTGGGACTTGAAGTACTTAACTTTAAACCGCAAAACACTGGAAAACCTTTCCAATTTCTCCACCAGAGAAGGTAAACAGTTAGTAGGATGGACCACAGAGCAAAGGGCATTTTCCACATATAACACAACGTTATACATTACGCTTATGTTAGGAGTTTATAAGCGCACAAAAATCAAAATAGATGTCCTGGCCTTGAGAGAGACAAAAAGCTAGTACATCAACCTAAACCTACGTAAAACAAACTTACAAAAAAGAACCCTAATACTACCATATGGAAGAAAGATTACAGACTAAGCAACAACATTTTCTAGCCTTTGTAAAATGCAAGAAAATAGTGATCTTCCGCATGGTAACGGGTAGAATGTTTCATGGCCTTGCCACCATCACTGAAAAAAAACCTTCTCGTAGGCGAGCATGTAGAAATGTGGGACTTGTGAGAAAAATAAATCCATAGAGTGAACGGACCTATTTGGAATGCACATCTTAAAACCTTTACCTCAGATAGAGTTATGAATAGCACGGTGTACTATACAAGCAGATTTAAAGACAATCCTTTTAGCCACTACAAGCCAGTGTATCATATTCAGTGCCGGAAAAGATGAAGCATATCAGGGCACCCCAAGAGCTAGCTTGGCTGCCATATTTTGCATACTCTTTAATTTCATCACCACCGCCTGAGGAACACCAAAAAAAAGAGAATTACAATAATCAAGCCAATTAAGAATAGTTGCCTGAACCACTTGCCAGTGCACAATTTCCCAGAGAAAAACTGTCTCGTGATTGGCCTGCTTCTTCCACCTCAAATTCTCATTAAGATGGAAACCAAGGAGAATATTTACTAAACTTTCACAACAACGCAGGGAAGCAAACAAAGAGAAACTGGGCTTCTGCAGCTTTTGTAATTTCTACTCAAACCTTGGCACACTATCTCCGATGATTGTGGCATTAACTTATTCCAAGGGTAATAGAATCATCATGGTGACTGTTGACTCCTTTACTAAAATAGCTTACTTTGCAGTTTGAAACTAACTGCAGCAAAGACTTTGGGTGAAATTATTTACAAGAACTTCATGCTTCAAACTGTTTGCCTCAAATAAACATGTAGGATCAAGGACTCCAGTGCATTTCTCACTTTTGAAAGTCATTCCAGATTGGGCGGCTTTCTCTCAGTTTCCATCCCCAGCCCAGTGGTCCGACCAAGAAGAGACTCAACCAATGTCTTGAACAATATCTTTGATGTCCTGGTAATTGCATTAGCTCTATTTTCCTATTATCATGACATCCACAGTGCCAATCACATTTTACCCTTTTGAAATCGTCCAGGTCCTCACCACAGTGCTAGGGGTGAGAGTAACTTGTGTAAATCAGTGTAACATAATCTGGCATTACCTATGAATTCCATAAAATTACGCATAATTATGCAGGACAAATAATTCTGCATTTAGCACTTTTTCTTAAAGCAAAATGCCGCCTTGTTTCAAAAAGGGCTGAAAGAATGAGTTTTGCTCTAAGAAATAGTAGTAAATGCAACAGAATGTGAGCAGCTGCTCCAGCTCACTAAGGCCCATATTTATGGAAGGTTAGCATTGCCTTAACATCATTAATTCTGATGCTAAAGTGGCGCTAACTTAACTCCATATTTATATTCTGACACTAGACCCATCTAGCATCAAAATATTGGAGTTAGCTCGATTTCTAGGAAGTGCCAACCCACCTTGCGTCAGTGAGATGCAAGGTAGGCATTCCCTTCCTAAAAATGATGCTAGCCCCCCTGCCCCATATTTAACACCTGACGCTGAACTGACACGCAAGTGGGAGGCGGATCTAAATAATGTCCCTAAGCCTGCATTGAGCTGGTATTTAATGCCTGGTCAGACCAGGCATTAATGTGCAGGTAGGCGCATTTCCATGGGAAAACACTATGGAATGGGCACAAACCACCAGCATCACCACCACCCACCCCACAGGGACACCACAGAAGGAGGGAGCCCATACCAGGTAAGTTGCAGGTAAGTGTATGTGTATGTGTGTGGTGTGCCACTGGGGGCCCCTTACATGGAGCCCCCTGGCTGGCACTGGTATTTTGGGCTTGCCCTGGGGACACTGGTCCCCTGTGGTGGGCACTGGGGTAGTGGTAATGACTCCTGTCTATACCTAGACAGGAGTCATTTTTTGGCTGCTTGTGCATCAAAAAATGACACTAGGCTGACTATTGGTAGATATTTTGCCGCTAATCAGCTTAACATCATTTTTGACCCACTGGCGCCATTTCCCATAACATCATCTGTCACTGGCTAGCGTCTTATTTGAGACGCTAGCCATTCTTTAGCACCACCTTGAGTCATTATATAAATATGACACACAGATGGAGTTAGGGAATGGCATTAGCTTCATTAGAAATAAGACACACAAGTGCACAAGCACAGTTTTGCTGCATTTTTCTGAAATATGGGCCTAAATTTGCTCTGGTGGTAAGATGATTTTCCTCCAAATTACTCCTCATTACACAAGCAGAAATAATCGCGTTAGTGTCTTCCATTACTCCAGCATAACTGAAACCCCTCCCTGGCCCTCATAAGAACTTTCCTTGAGGATTTCGAGGTTCTAATTTGGTGCTAGCTGCCGCTAGTTTTGTCAGACAATTACAAAACATAACACATATGATTCTATCTAAACTTCAGGATTCGAAAAGAAGGATGTAACTCTATGCTAATATACATCTTTGTCCTTTTCCTCCATAGACATAGAGGGTCATTCTGACCCTGGCGGCCGGTGGCCGCCAGGGCCACCGACCACGGGAGCACCGCCAACAGGCTGGCGGTGCTCCAATGAGCATTCTGACCGCGGCGGTTCAGCCGCGGTCAGAAGCGGAAAGTCAGCGGTCTCCCGCTGACTTTCCGCTGCTCTTTGGAATCCTCCATGGCATGGGCACGGCAGGGGCCCCCGTAAGAGGGCCCGCAAGGTATTTCAGTGTCTGCCTTGCAGACACTGAAATACGCGACGGGTGCCACTGCACCCGTCGCACCTACCCACTCCGCCGGCTCGATTACGAGCCGGCATCCTCGTGGGAAGGTCGTTTTCCCCTGGGCTGGCGGGCGGTTTTACTGGAACCGCCCGCCAGCCCAGGGGAAAACTCGTAATACCCGCCGCGGTCTTTTGACCGCGGCGCGGTAATATGGAGGGCGGGATCCTGGCGGGCGGCCTCCGCCGCCCGCCAGGGTCATAATGAGGCCCATAGTGTGGCGGTCATCCAAAAGTTTGCTCTTTCATCATTCTCTGAACAAATTCAACCCCAATTTTGAGGTAGCCCTCAATCTCTAGTTGCCTCTGAATTGGAAGATTCATCCAGTTTTTCACCCATCTCAATTGAATCCTTATTGTGTTGATTTATTTGTGACATCTTTTTTCTTTGCCTTCACCAATTCTAGTAAACAATGTATGAGAATTTGAATTTCAAAACATTTCTTATTCTCTCCTCTTTAGAAAAAAGCTACAATTTTTGATTCATTGGACTCAATGCCCACCAAGCGAAACGCCTGGGAAAGGTGCCACTCCAGTTCACGTCCCAACTCTGGTACAATGCTTCTTTATAAAATTCCCAGACAATCCAGGAGCTTTGTGGGGTGTGGTAGAAAACTGTTGCACCAATGCAACAGATGACATCCTGCCTACCATCTCCTCTTGAACACCTCTTGGCAGATGGGGTGCACTGCTCTCTCTGTGTAGGAGTGGTGGTGGACCATCCATTCCTTTCATAAACTTACCTCTTGCTGGCCAGCCTGCTGAAACAGTCTTCTTTTCTGTCGCTCCTCTCCCTGGGGGTTCTTCATTCAGAGATGCATTGAGTGCCTCCATTTACAGGACTTCTCCTATTCCCAGAGTTCCTTAGTGAGCATCCCTTGAAAGTTATATTGAGTCATATCGAAGGTGGCCACCACTTTGTAGAATCCTATGAGTGTTACTCAATCCAATATGAATTGCAGATTGTTCCTATTGTAACTTCTGGTATTTGACCTACAAAAGCTGGGATTCTTCTCTTCTTATTCAGTCACTGCACTTTGAGTAGTTCTAATTTTTTTTCCCTCGCTCGTGAACTTCTCTTGGGAGTTTCCCTGGAATTTGTAACTCTTGACCTCCAGCATTACTTTCATTTAATGCCTTCTTGACTCTTAAGCTTCTTCTCTGTGATGCCTGACTTCTGATTCCAGATGAGTTTGTCTTTTTCATCCTCAAGTCGCTTTTTCATCCTTGATCCAAGTTGCTCTGTCCAGCCCTTGAACCTCACTGACATTTTGGAGCTTTTGCCTAGGGTTTTTTTCTTTCTTTTGGGCTTCCTCTAGAAGGCACTATCTGCTCAGCACTCCCTAGAGTCAGTGCCAATGTGGCTACTGGAATGGGTCTCCGTCTGTCTCTGGCAAACTAAGAGTGTGAAGACCTAGACATCCATACCTAGTTGCAACCTGAGAGTCAATGTTAAGCATTGAAATTAGCTCCTTGGACTAGAGAACAAAGGATGAAATCTATTTCCATTAAGGTACAACTCAAGTCTCTGGGAAAGACACCACACAAGAAAGCAATGGAAACTACAATCATGACACACAAAATTTCCCCGAGTTGTGTCTAAAACACATTGCCACAGTCATTATAAGGTTCTAGTTGGCATCCAGGTCAGATGAGCCACAGCCCTAGAAAGGTTTATCTCACCCATAGACTATTGATTGGCAACATTGGTTGTTTCAACTCCCTCACATTTAGCACCAGTTTGCAACCGTATTCATTCCTTAACATTAGTTTGCCTTTATCAGTACCCTTGGTTTCCCTTTCTGAGACTATTTTCCTGTGCCCTTTTGTTTAACTAGTGTATTTAACTTGTGCTTAGGACTACTCTGTGTAGACAGTACAAATCTGCTTCCCAGTGTGATAGAGCACTTCCCTACTTTAATTTTCAAGCAATGTTCCAGGTTTGCCTGGGGACTAGTTACGGTGTGGCTCCTCACTTTATTTGGTAAGTGTGAGAAATCATGATTTTGGTTGAAGGGGTGTAAACCCTTCTCATGCAGCAACCACAATCCTTGTCAGGGTGACCCAAAAAAATCACAAAATTAGCCTTTGCTTACCCTTCTGTTATTTTGGCAGAGAAGGAGTCAGGCTTAATTTAGAGGTACTGTGTTAATTACTTATGCAGCACACAAACAGTAATAAAGACACCACACTAGAAAGCTCCCATACCAACTGGGAAAAATAGAGAACATTTTAATTTTAATGAATAAAAAGATACAAAAACAAAATATATCAAATCTATAGGCCCAGAGGTATAAATTTATAGAATTTTTGCTAATCTCTAGCACCTAAGAGATCAAAGTATCAACTGTGGGTATCTGGCCGTGCAAAACTGGGGAAAAGTCATAAGTTAAGACTTGGCGCATTGGAGCATGGATTAGATACACAAGGTATCTGGGGCCGGTCTTGGCTTACCTTCAAACTTCAAAAAAATTCTGAGTCCAGGGGAAGGTAAAGTTCAGCATGGCAAGGCAGCATGCTTTCATTGTCGCTGGGTGAGGTCTCAGTGAAGCAGTCGACGATGGCAGAAAAAACCCTGAGAGGTAGAAATCAAATTTTCAGGCTGAGAAGTTCATCCATGGGGAACCTGTAACCTCGTAGCCCGGAAAGATTTTTATCTTCGTACTTAAACAACATTTTGAAAGTTTAAAGTTGAAAACTTCCCACAGAACAAAGCTGTAAGCCATAGTCGAAGAGGGCATAATGAGCCCGGATACCATTGCTTGGAGGTCCTGCTTAATAGGATGTTCTGCTGCACAGAAAAACGTAGCTGGTGTTATCGCGAAGTAAGGTCGACCAGCGGTGTACCTTGGTAGATCAGCTAAAAGGTAGGTCATGGTATTCTGTTGGTCTCAACTTTTAGGGTTAGGCAGAAGCAGCACCTCTAACACCACATCTAAGGGTCCAGCACCTGGGGTGCACCACTTGGGGGGGTTAGAACTCACTCCAGAAGAGGCCAGTTGCAGGATTCAAGGTCTATAGAGGTGTTATGCCTCTGTAGCTCACAAAGGAGGCCAGCCAAATAGAACTTGAAATCACTCCAGTAGTCCTGGGTTCAAGGAGATAGTCCTTTTTTCTTCAAGCAGCAAGGAAGAACTTAGGTAGCAGGACAATCCATAGAAGAACAAGGAAGGTCTAAAGCAACAGGGCAGTCCTTTGATAACAGCAGGGCAGTCCTCTGAAGATCAAGGTAGGCTCAAGCAGCATGGCAGTGTTCTGGAGTGTAACCCTGTCCTTCTGAAGTCTTCCACAGGTGCAGAAGTGTATTGAAAAGGTGGATCAGCAGGTCCAATATTTATACCTGGGGCCAACCTCTCAAATGGGGTGACACCCTGTCTACTCTCATATCTCATTCTGGAAGATTCTTCCCTTCCCCTGCCAAGGCTCTAAGCAGTCTGGGATAACATAATTCTGGTGTCAGGTTCCTTTGTGTGTGGACTGGAGGTAGCCCTTTGAAATGTAAATGGGGCAGGGAACAGCTCAACCTTTACAATTTGTAGGCTGCAGTCTGTTGGCCAAGTGTCCCACTCTTTCTGTCTTTCTTAATTTCATGTCCCCTTTTCCCTCACAACTAGCTTAAATTCACTCTTCTGCAATAAATACAGCAAGAGAGTAACCTACAAGAGAAGTAAAGAAAATGGGATTGACCTTGCTCACAATATCAAGATATCTAAGGATTGTGACAACTAAAGCAACCAATATTCAAAAAGGTTATACCGTATTAGAATTTGTGAAATTTAGTTTAGCAGATGCATACATATACTCTTTTTCCCAGTCATTTAAATCTTATCTACAGAGCTGCACTGTAAAACCAATGGGAAGGAACATTAGACGGATAACAATGAACAACATTGAAGGTGAAATACAATTTCTCTGAGCAATGCCCTTTATTTTCCTATCAGAGTACCTTAATCTGTGTAAAAATATGTTTTATCAAACAAGCTCAGTAACAAAACATAATGAATTGACAGACTGTGAAGTGCTTGTGGGTCTTATCTGCATAAAACACAAATGCCAATTATTGTTTCTGTTTATTAGTATTACAAAATTGTATTTGAAAACCTTTCTAACTGTGTCAGCGAGTTCATTGCACTGCACATAGTATGGCTCCCCTTTTCTTGCGCCCCTTAGTGCCCCCCCATTGCCACCATGTGTGTGCCATATTTAAAATATGGCGCACCATGGTGGTAGTTAGGGGACTAGCGTCAAAAATGTTGAAGCTAGTCTGGCCTATTGTAGGATTAGCATAATTTTTTTTTACACTAATCCTGCAATGCACCGAGAGGCCCATTGTAACCAATGGAAGTCTCCATTTCACACGTGATCTGAGCAGGCGTTAAAAGCGCCAGAAATAAATGATGCAAAGAAATCTGTTAGATATCTTTGCACCATTGTTTTGTCCCCCTTAATAGGGTAATGCCCCCTTTGCATACATTATGCCTGGTGCAGGCATAATGTAGTGCAAAGGGTTACAAAGTGGCACACTGCATGCTTTGCACCACTTTGTAAATACAGTGCAACATTTTTGGCTTTCTAATGCCACATTAGCATAAAAACAATATGCTAATGTGGCATTGGAATGGCGCTAGGGGCTCTTAATTATGCCTTAATGTTTCTTGCAAAAATCAAATTCCATAGATTGTAAATTTTATTTTTAGAGAGTAAATATAACATTTACCCTCTTCCAAAGCATGGAACCTAGTGATAAGGATTTCACTTGCTGTCAACGATCAAGGCCTTTGCCTGGATCCTGTGTTTAAGGTGATTATCAGAAGATAATTTTTCAAATAGTATATTTAAAGGCAAAGTGAACTGTGCTTTCTACAGGTACTGTATCTAAGGTAGTAAAACACAACAGGAAAGTACCCAGAAGGCAGAGCCATGCAACATATCTGACTACATTATTTTATTTAAAAAAAGTATTATTTCTATAATTTAGCAAATTAATATTTTGATAGCAGAAGCAGTAATAGTTCATGAAGGTGAGGATATTAAGAAAATAAACTGAGAACAAGACACAGTTCAGCTAGGTATACAATACTCTACATTTTTTAAGTAGTTTAATTTGAGTTGACACTAAAATACAAAAAGAGGTACACCTGGAACTTTTGCTTTTTTATGAAACTGGAGGGCGGTGTAATGCTGCAGGGTTACCTGACTTCATGATGCAGGCCACAGCACAAGAAGATACGCGTTGACAACGTCGAAAGGACTTTATTGTGATGTACAAACAGACATTCACAAATGCCAACAGACCATTTGTGCAGCCTCGATCAACCCGTTGTGCTTCCTCTGCCTCTGCTCTATTGTTTTATTACTCAGCATTTACTTGTGTTAGCACGTTAAACTCAGTCCTGTTGATTTGCCACTCCTAATTATTAATATATGTGAAATCTCTTAATTTTCCATTTCTCTTTTCTGTACACCAATGGGGGAGGGGGGTATGGTAGAATCAATGAAACAAAGAAGAAGTGGTTTGACCAATCCAAGCAGCAACGGTTAGAGAAAGGTATGTTTAATTTCTTTAAGAAATTCAGGTCTAGATGCAATATTTTATTATTTGCAGTTTTATAGAGTGCAAACTAGACCCAAAGGTATTGGAACACTTTACATGAACACCATTTACATTACACAAGGACACATTCATATTTTTGTAGGCATTAGGAGATTAAAGTAGTTGCCCAGAATAGTTTACATTTAGGCTTGAACCTAGTTGCCCCATTTCAAAGTCAGCAGCTCAGGCCATTATACTGCATCCTCTTCCACAAGTTGGGAACAGAAATACATTGGTAGTAGAATAACAGGTATGATTGGAAGGATTGAATTATATGAGGAGGTATGTTTGAGGTCTTTTCATCTTTTTCTAGTGGAAGTTACAGGCAGTGTTGTCTTTGTGATCTTCACCACCAGTTTTTCTGTTTCAATGATGTGAAGAAACATGTGGAATGGGATGGAATGGAATGAAATACAATGCTATATCTTAATGCTAAATTAAGGTATGGAGGATAAGCACAATCAGGCTTCCATAAGAGAAATACTGTTGTTTTTAGTACTTTCATAGCGCAAACCTTGTTAGTGACCAACAGAGCAATGGGCGGCGGCAAACCATAGGGACGTATACAAGGGGACAAGGAAATAGGTGGGTTAATAGGCTACAACAGAGTTCCTTAATGGGGGGGGAGACGTCCGACTATCAGATCCTAAGCTGAAAAAGCTTACCTTCTGGATTCTCCTTCCTATGATTAGTATACAGTCTAGAGCATCTTCATCTGGCATAGTCCTCCACAGATTTTTAGTTGTTAGGTGGACTTGGATCTTGGTATTGAGGGCCTTCTATGTTGTGTAGCTGTATTTTAAGATGATACAGACTTACAGAGGGATCTAATGTAGTTCCAATACTATGGGAGTGGTAGGTTTGAATTTGTTTAGGCCCTTGACGATCTTTGAAGCTGCCCGAACAATGCCTAACAGAGGAGTGACAGTGAACTTTAGAAGATTGATGAAAAGGGGATTGCTTTCAAAGGTACATGGGAAAGGGAGAGGGCTTGAATTGCAATCCTGAAGTATTCTTCCAGTAGAAACTGTTTCAGTTATTTCAGGAAGGAGAGCTGGAACAATGTTTCTTTGTTATTCCTGGTAGTGTGTGCTTTGAGTGAGAGGTCAGTACTGAAGATGAATCTGATGGATTTAGCCTGTTCTATCATATGGGGTCTAAAGACTGCCTAGATTTAATTTAGAGCGTCATATCTGAAGCCATGATTCTCTGAAACTGTTGGCAAACAGATGAAATTCAGTCTACCACAGTTTGAGCATTCAGGAGTGAGTTGACATCCTTCAGGACTGGATGTTTGAAGCAGGCTTTGAGTTTCTGTATGTCGGAAGCTGAGGAGGTCATTTTGACATATTATGTCCAAGCAAGTTTGAGTCCCATCTGTACAGTATTTGTTATCAGGACAAGACAACTGCTCACATTCTTCACCTAAAAAATAAATTTGAAAGTGTTTTATGATGCCCAGAGAAATGTGTAGAACACCGTACAGACCACCTGTATGTTGAGACAGACTTCAGACCCTGTTTCTATAACTGTTCTCCCAGCTTTACTATTTAAATAAACCAACTGTTCCTGTGTTGCCAAATGCCTTTTGTCTTTTGTTTTTTCAAAGAAAATTCACATTCGAGCAACATGATGTATTGGTATGTTTGTATAGCTGAATTAGCCTTTTTGTCATCATTTTGTTATTGTATTGCTTTGTTGGGTTTTGGGTGTATTGTGTTGTGCTGTTTTGTGTATTTCATGTTGTGTAATTTTCACATTGTTGTATTGTTATGTTATGTGGTCTTGTTGTGCTCTAGAGCTGTTGTTGTTTTGCCTTATTCTAATATGAGTTTGATTTGAGGTGTTGCTGTAACTGGAATGACATTTTGTTTACTTAAATGTGCATGAATAGTCATTCTACACATTATCACATCCATATATTTGCTTTTATTTACCACTAACGATATGTAATATCTTTAGCCAACAATATTTTGTCATTAAATCTGAGTCTTACGAACTAGTTCTTGACATGCAGCAATTAACTTCTACTAGGTCGCAAAACATATAAATTAAAGTAGCACAATTTAGACTTCATCCTTAACACACAAAATACGCATGTACCTTTAATATTATATAACAATATTAATATGTGTGAATATTTAGACATATTAATGTAATGTAGTCACTGAAAGACTGAAGTTTTATCACGTGCACACTAATGTTCATATAAAGTGATTACATGTATACGGTATTCACATGTTTGCATTTATTATTTAAGTTGCATGTATTGAAGTACATTGCATTCCTCTTTTCCACGTTTATGTTTAATCTGAAAAGTGAATGTGTGCAGATATAACCACATCTTTGAAATGTACATTAAGGCCCTCATTGTGACTTTGGCAGTCTTCTGAGAGGACCGCCGAAGCCACGGGCGCCAAAATTACGCTGGGGTGCGGTGGGAGTGTGGGGGTGTGTGTGTGTGCATGTATGCAGGGAGGGGGGTGCTGTACTGAAAAGGGGGTGAGGGGTGCTGTACTGGAAGGGAGTTGGGGGATTCTGGTATGGAAGGGGGGTATTGGGATTTCAGGGGTGCTTGGGGGAGTCATCTGTCGGTGACAGAAAATATATTTCTTGCTGCACTGAATACACCAAATCCTCATAAATATGGCCCTGAGAGAATACATTTCATTACAGTATGTGAAGATTTAATGAGCAACTGATGCCTCCTATTTATCATGTACAAGGAACGTAGGATGTCCAAAGTCATAGTAACTGTCATGGATCTGTGGGATGAGAAATTCGGGTGGTGTTGCAAATGCAGATGACAGATCCAAAGCCGATTAATCCATCAAGGAGATGAAACCAATACATTTCATGTTAGAGATTCTGCTTGTTTTAATTAATGCTCTTGTTAGAAGTTAAGACAGACTTCCCTTAGACATTGAGGGGTACATAGGTCTCTGCTTCCTTCTTCTTGCAAGTTGAGGCTTTGGGCTGAACCCTGTGTACAAATGAATATGAAATAAGACAACCATAATCCATTGGCATTCTCTGCTGTTACGTGGGTATCACAAGGAGAAACCTGCCAAACTTTTCCATCACAGGAACGTGCTTGAGGAAGGAGACATCAATGCTGTATCAAAATGTCCACATGTTGTTGAGTACATTAAAAGAAGGTTATAATTCTTGAAACATAAGGTACATAAGGGAGTTGCCACCTCAGCTCTACATGAAGGCTCAGGAACAAAAAAAATGATTAGTATCCTCAACATATGTAGAATGGAAGACGTGAGAGGAGGTCTCAAGTTCAGGGGAATCCAGGGTAAGATCCATAAGAAGTGTAATGAAAGTACATGTGTTTGTTACAAAGTTGACTTTGCTTAGAATCATAATCAGTATTAAGAGTGGTTAATGTAATTTGCTACAAATATTCACATTGATCAATGTGTGTGGTGGCAAAGGGTAAGTCAACTCTCTACTACTATCACCCCCCTACCTGCTTGCTATTGCATACCCCCACCCTCACTCCCATCACTCCACCACTACCCACACACCCTACCATCACATCTCACTCATCCCTATGCCAAGCCCTTCATGCACCACCAATGCATGGACACTACTCACAGACCTGCATGGACACCTATCACTAAAGCATGCACAGCAGAGAGAACAAATCTTCCCACCATACGCTAACATACACAAGTGAAAGCTGCCGGGGCAAAACCAACCATAGAGGGCAACCCATCTGTGTACAATATGTCACAGACAGAAACAATAACACTGCATTTACATCCTCACAGGTATCTCAGCTAATGTCACCGGAGAAGAGGTACCAGCAGCATCCAGTCCCCCCAAAGAGGCCCACAGTGATGACAGTGACTCTGATTGCCTGGATCTGGATGTCCAACCTGGCCCATCAGGGACCTCCGGACAGGCGTTTATCCAGCCACAGTCGCACACCACCACAGAGCCTCCCCCTCAGGAAACACCACCACAGAACCCACGCTCCGTGCCCATACCGCTGTCCCCTGGACAAGTCAATCAGTGGTGTGTCCATCACTACAGGGCCCCACTGCACACCACAAACCCAAGACAATCAGGGACCTGGGGTCAGTGGCAGTGGGCACACAGTTCAGGGGACAGAGACACAGGACAACAGGGAAGCTGGGAGGACTGCTGTGCGCTAGGGGAACGACAGGCTCAGGGAACCGACTCTCCATGGGGCACTCACGGTGATCCTGGGAGCATACCAACATTCCCAGGATACGCTGGGCCAGATCCTGGACAATGTGCAGGAGAACAGGCGGCTGCAGGACGGACACTACCAGGGGATCAGGGAGGACTTAAAGGCCATTGGCACCACCCCGGTCACCATTGCAGGGTGCTGGCAGATACGGCCAACATTATGAGAGAGGCAGTGTCACACCAGCGGGCCCCTGTCACTAGCCAGACTACTGAACAGTCCTCCACCAGCGCTGCCGCTAGCGGACAGGAGGCCCTGTCACAGGACCAACCGGCAACCAGCACTCCTACCCCTGCAGAAGGAGAACCAACCCACAAACATTCCCTGCAAGACTATTGCCAAGACCCCCACCAGGAAATAAGACTCTCCTGATTGTTACCCTTGTTACCCTTGTGTCCCACTCAGTCACTCTGTCCAACTTAAACTGCCATTGCTCCCCTTCCGATGGCCCCTTGGACAATCCACCCGTGCTACAAATAGACTGGAGCTATACCCTGGACTTTCCTCCATCATCACCCCACCCCATTGCACCTCCCCCTTTTCTTGTTAGCACTGCAATAAACACAATTGAACAAATACAAGTATGCAGTATGTCAAATGAATAAAGTATGTATTCGTTTAACAAGGTTTAAACATTGCAATTCAACTGTACAATAATGTTAACATAGGATAGACCTGTAGTTGGCTGCAGGGACAATACCAGGAGCGATAGTGGGGCACCAACATCGGCAAAAAGAGTTGCCAAAGGGTACAGTGAGTGGGCATAGAAGTGGGAAATCACAGCCTGCCAGTGACAAAGTGAAACAAAAAACTGACAATGAAATGTGAAGTAGCACTGTCTTACCTGTGTGTCATTGGAAGTATTGTATAATCACTGCAGATCTGTTGTCCTCATCCTCTGCCTCCACTTCTTAACTGTGCACATGGTCCACTGCTGCCACATGGCCGTCTCCAGCCTCCTACTCTGCAGAAAAGGCACATGGCGTCTCAAGGCAAGGTTATGCAACATGCAGCATGCCACGATTATCTGGCAGACCTTCTTGGGTGTGTAGCACTCCACCAGTCAGACGGAGGCACCGGAACCTGGTCTTCAGGAGGCCAAAGGTACATTCAATAATCCTTCTTGTTCGCCCATGTGCCTCATTGTAACGTTCCTCAGCCCTTGTCCAAGGATTCCTCACAGGGGTCAGTAGCCATGATATGTTTGGATACCCTGAGTCACCTGCAAATATTGAGGGACAACTGTTAGCCACACACTATCCCTTATGACCCACACCATACCCATATATCAACATCCACTGGGTGGGAACCAGGGTTCACTTATTAGCCACACACCGTGCCTCTGTAGGTGGACCATCACATTTGGGATGCTGCTATTCCTCAGGATAAAGGCATCATGCACCGACCCAGGATACTTAGCATTGACGTGGGAGATGTACTGGTCCGACAAACACACCATCTGCACATTCATTAAGTGATTTTTTTTTCCGATTTCCGAAGACCTGTTCATTTTGCCGGGGTGGGGGGACAAATGCAATTTGTGTTCCATCAATCACCCAAATTATGTTGGGGATATGTCCCATTGCATTGAAGTCAGCCTTCACTGTGGGCAAATCCTCCTCCTGGGGGAAAACAATGTAGCTGCATATGTGTTTAATCAGGGCACCCAACACTCTTGTCAGCACTATTGAGAACCTCAGCTGTGACATTCCTGCTGCCAAGCACACTGTCACTTGGAAAGAACCACTTGCTAAGAAATGGATCACAGATAGCACTTGCACAAGTGGGATGATCCCAATGGGGTGATGGATAGCAGATATCATGACAGGCTCCATTTGGGCACACAGCTCCGTGATAGTAGCACTGTCAAGTCTGTAGGTGAGTATAATGTGCCTGTTCTCAATTGTTGCCAAGTCCACCAGAGGTCTGTACACGGGGGATGTCTCCATCTCATATTCATCCGCAGCGGTTGCAATCTATGGGGCAAAAGAGTGAGGAGCGGTCATAAAATGTACATTGTAGCCACTACAGTTAAATGCATGATGTGAATTTTAAATGTATTACTGGCATATGTCCTGTATGTACAATTGTGATCTGTGACACAGTTATGTTCCACGCACTGCCCCCCGAGAAATGGTGTCTGCCTGTCCTGTATGGAGGGACAGGTGGAAGTGAGGTAATTCCGCTGATGTTGTGCGCCGTTGCAGGAGACGGGAACCGCCGTGCAACTCCTCATTGGTTATAATTGGGCCCTATGGGTTACAGTGGCCAATGGTGATGTACGCCTGTGGTGACGGTATGCACCGTGGCGGACGTCACCACCATTTTCTATCTGTTCACTCACTTGCTACCTGACCTTCAACAGGAGAGGACCTACACTGCATGTGCTGTAACCTGTGTCTGGAACCTAACATGGCCTGTGTGACTGGGGAAAGGGCCACTGCATTCACCTCGGCGGAGTTGGAGAGACTAGTGGATGGATTTCTACCCCAGTATGGACTGCTGTATGGGCCTCCAGACCAACAGGAGAGTACACTGTGAGCACGATGCATGGGGCATGAATGTACGGAGTGGTGTGTGTGAAGGCATCTTTTGGGGGGGTTGGTGGATGGGCCCTGGGCAGCATGCAGCATGTATGCTGGGCCATGTCTGTGTGAAAGGGGATGGGAAGTGATATAGTGGGCCATGAGTGTAACAAGCAGGACAGTCTAACTAAGACCTTTCCCTCTGTATGTTTCCTCTATGATTTTGGTTACTAGTGTATTTTTTATGTATAATACTTACCTTCTAAGGGAGTATAGCCTCTAAGATATTTTTGGCCTTGTGTCGCTAAAATAAAGTACCTTTATTTTTGGTAACACTGAGCATTGTCCTTCTTATGTGTGAGTACTGTGTGACTACAGTGGTATTGCAAGAGCTTTGCATGTCTCCTAGTTCAGTCTTGGCTGCTCTGCCTACAGCTACCTATAGACAGCCTGGCTTCTAGACACTGAACATATTTCACTAATAAGGGATAAGTGGACCTGGCATAAGGTGTAAGTACCTTAGGTACCCACTGCAAACCAGGCCAGCCTCCTACAGATGCCAACATGGGGCTGTAGAAAAGGCTCACAAATCCACTCAATCTGCTGTCAATTTGCATCACAGTTCACTCAACACCTTCATGCACATGAACTATCGATGGCACTGTCCGACATAGCCAAAGTGAGCAACAAAATGCAGGGCACATGAAAATATATAGGCCATGGTCACATCAATTGATACATCCTTGTTTAGGCTGTACAGGGGATGTCTGGCAAGGTTGGAACAGTGCCTGGTCCACATGAGTCTCTTTACCTATCGAAGTGTCAAACTACATGGGTACTGCATGTCTACACACACTGCTATGCACACACAACACCACATTGATGCAGAGTGTAGTAATTGTGTGATATATGCTGTGTTGCTGGCCTTAGCATGTCAGAGGTCAGACAAAGGCATGCATGGTGGTCTACCATCGCACCATTAGCATGAGTGAAAATCATGTGCATGAATGATGTGAATGGGACTAGTCGGGACACCTTTGCATGCTATCTCATTTTGAAATGGCACCTTAAGTGCCACAGTATTCACAGTAAGTTCCATGTGGTATAAGTCCTGCAGGTGCCTAATGGCGCTTTGCACACACTTTGTGGTCCCCCAGGTTCTATGAAAATACCTGAAGTGCTGCACATGTATATGAAGACATTCATGACAAAGCTGTGGTGTAGGGAGACTTACACTGACTGTGGCATCAACTGAGGGTGCACCCTCTTGTGCAAGGATGGGTGCGCACATGCCAATATCTCCCCACTTAGATTCAGACTGTATGCTGTGTGTAAGATGTAGGGCTAGAGGCAAAGTCAACAAAGGCACTGGCAGTGTGTCCCCTGATGGGAGTCCCCTGCGGGGGGGGGGTCAAATGGCCCTATCCATACATCCCTGTACATGTGTCAAGGCCATCCTAGCATTTGCTTTCATAGGAGACTGTAACCACCCTCCCCAGGTTGCCTGATAGCCTGTTGTTTGCACCTTGGGACATGGCACAGATTTGCAGAAGTCTGCGCTGTCTTAGATGTGGGTGCGCTAATCTAATTCCAGAGCAAGGATGAGGCGACCCTTGGGCGAACTCAAGCAATGTAATCAGGTGTCAATACATAGTTGTCACATGGGGCAGCCATTCAAAGGTGTGCCATTACACAACCATTGGGATTGCACCCTGTGTGTAGTCTGATCCTAATAATGCATGCACTTTCACCTATGTGTACTCCCAACACACAAATCGGACACCCAGAAAGACAGGAAGCAGGCAAACCTTACTATACACAGGCAATACATCAATTCCTGTAACTTTTTACGTACATTCCACATTACACTATACATAAAACCACATATGTCCCTCATTGTGTCAAAAAACAAACTCATGAGCTCAATGCGTGTCTTTTCAGCCATCCCATCAGCCAAAAAAGATGCATCCTACCTCACCCATCTGAATCACCACATGGTGCTTTGTTAGGCCTTGTGTGAAATCCACGCATTGGCTTGAAGCACAAAAAATATTGCCACATCAGCTGATAACTTGCTGCATCTGCCCAGGAAGTGATGCAATGGATCAGCCATGCTGCAAACCAGGAACTGTAAAGTTACTTTCACGTTCTCTTCAACTCACAGTGCTTTTGTCTGAGCTTGGGAGAGGTTGTGTTGTAGTGTTACTGGGGAGAGGAGTGCTGATGTTGGAGTTTGTTGTGCTGTCTCTGTTGTGTGGCTCACACCTTTATTGTCCTTTGTATTTGTATTTTGAATTTCATTGCATTAAACAGTGTTTTGTCAGGAGAACATCTTTGGGGTATTTTAGATGTAAGGGTTAGTTGGGAGTAGTTTTGGGCTTTGGTTTGTAGGTTGTGCATAGTGAGTTTGGGGAGGGACATGTCAGAGAAGGGAAGGGCAAAGACCATGACTACCCAGACATTTGCAGGGTTCCTTTGGCTAGTGATGCACTACCTGCCCAATATGGTGGCCATGGGAGGGTGAGATATACTGGGATAAAAGACGGAGACGCACAAGCTATGGTGGGAGAAGGACTGCTTCCACATGTGAACAACCCACCAACTGAAGCATCGCTGGGCGGACTTGATCCGCAGAAATCATGTCACAGCTTACAATGTACTTACAGGAGTTCATATAGGAGTTGTTTCATACAACTCTATGTGATGTGAGTAAGCTAACCACCTTCCATTTTCATATATGATACCTAGTACATGTAAATTCTATGTAGCAATGGGCCCAGATAAGTGTCTTTGCCATATCAGGCACCCAATGTTGTGACACAATACTTGTAATTTGCAGTCTTTACTCATCTTATTTTGGCTAATGCCAATGGAATCAAAAGCATTGCAGAATGCAGAAGAGACTCTGCTGATCAGTACAACATGAAGTGTGCTATACCATGGTGTTAGAAATTGGAGTTTCTAGTTGGCATAGGTATATACCCTTGTCCAAGTAGGGACCACAGTCCTAGTCAGAATAAGTCACAACACAATCCAAATTATTCTGTGCCCACCCTCTGGTAGCTTGTCACCGAACAGTCAGGCTTAACATAGAAGGCAATGTGTACAGTATTTGTGCAATGTATCATTCAGTAACACAGTAAAAACAACACAAAAATATACCACACAGGTTTAGAAAAATAGATACTATTTATTTTAATAGAATAAGGTAAGAATAATGAACGTCCAATGTACACAAGCAAAGTTATGATTTTTTAAAGATTAAATCCCACTAAAGGGCTTAGAAACTCCATATGTCCTACTGGGGCTACCACGGCGTCATTGACGGAGACGTTCCCGAAAATCTGACCCCACAGGCGCTGGTCACAGAGTCACACAGACCTCCAGGCATTGTACCTTTGCAAATTAAACAAAGATGTCCCACGGATTTAGGAGATGAAGCGTCGCAGGAGCCAGAGCGGTGTCATTCACTCAAGGCATCCGGGGAGGTGAGGTATAGGTTCTGTACTGCGAGGCAGGGGAGGTGAGGCGTCAGTTCTGTCCAGTTGCAGGGGGAGCTGGTGCGGCATTGATGGCAAGGCATGGGCTCCTTGTGATCCGTGCGGGGTCAATGAATCCAGGCGATCAAGACTTGATGAGTCGACTTCGGAGCAGCGCAATCACACTGCGTGACATCAGAGGCATTGTAGCAATGTCGACTTGCGTTGCAGGCCGCAATTGTTTTATGCAGCGATGTCCATGAAGTGGGAGCAAGCTGCAGCATTGGTGCTGGTGACGCTGAAGTTGTTCCTGGCATTGCTGAAGTTGGAAAACTAACCAAAAGCTAGTAGATGAAGTCTTTGCTGTCCCTGAGACTTCAAGATAGGCGGCAAGTCAATCCAAGCCCTTGGAGAGCACTTTGTGGAAGGCAGAGTCCTTCCAGCAAAGTCAGAGGCCAGAAGGCAGCAGAGCAACAGCAAGGCAACAGTCCTTCTCAGCAAAGCAGTCTAGATGATTCTTTTGGACAGCCAGGCTGTTTCTCTCACAGAGTTGAGGTGTTGAGGTATCTGATTTGGTGGATTCAGAGACCCCGTTTATATACCCAAAAATGCCTTTGAAGTGAGGGAATCTTCAAAGAGTGGTTTTGAAGTTCACATGTTTCTCTTTCAGTCCAGTCCTTTCTGCCAGGATCCCTGGAGTGGGGGGGGGTTCCCAGTCCAAGCCACTGGCCTTTGAAGTGTAAGAGGAAACCACTCCACCCTCCCTGTCCAGGGAGACCCCTTCAGTATGCAGATGAATGCCGATGTGACTGAGTGTCCTGTGTATATGGCTGTCTGGGTGGAATGCACAAGGGGAGCTGTCAACCAGCACAGGCCAATTGTGGACTGGAGACTGTGTTGTAAGGCACAGATGGTAGTAAGTGCAAAGAAATGCCCACTTTCCAAAAATTGAATTTCTAAAATAGTAATATTAAATCCAACTTAAGCAGTGAGCAGGATTTCTTATTACCATTCTGACATGGCAGGACTACTACTTCCAGATCAGAATCTATCACTTAAAGGTATCTGAGGGCAGTTGTAATGTTAGTCTATAAGAGGAGCAGGCCTCGCAGTAGTGGAAATTGAAATTGTGAGTTTTTTACTACCAGAACTTGTAAAAAACAAAGGTAATGTAAATAGCACCCTGTCCTGTGGGTTACATAAGGCCTATCTTGGGGTGACTTATACGTAGAAAAGGGGGATTTTATGGCTTGGCAAGTAGTTGTAAATGCCAAGTTGAAGTGTCAGTGAAATTGCACACACATGCCTTGCAATGGCAGGCCTGAGACATGGTTAAGGGGCCACTTAGGTGGATGGCACAATCAGTGCTGCAGTTCTACTAGTGCACTTTACTGGGGACATATTGGTAAATTAAGGCCCTTATTTAAGAGGGCATAGAGCCACTTTAGCGTCATTGTTTTGATGCTAAGGCGCCACTAAGGTGACCTTTTTCCCGCACCATATTTACAAAGTGGTGCAATGCCTGCGTCAGGCATAATGTATGCCAAAGGGTGTGTTCCCCCATTTGGGAGGCTGAAAAAATGGCACAATGAATTTATTTGCATAATTTTTCTGGACTTTTAACGCCTGTTCAGAGCATGCGTTAAAAAGGGGGCACAGCATTGTTTACAATGGGCTCCTGTGTACTGTTCAGGGTTAGGGCCAAATGTTTGGTGCTAATCCTGAACAGTACATCAATAGTGTCATAAATGTTGATGCTATTGCCCTCTACCCTACACCATGGTGTGCTGTATCTTGGATACGGCGGACAAATGGTGGCGGTAGGGGGAGCTAAGTGGCGTAAGGAATGTGGCGGTGCATTGGGTGCTGTGCCATGTTCCTTAAATCTGCCCCTAAATATGCCAATTGGTTAGGTTACCATGTTTAGGGGAGAGAGCACATGCACTTCAGCACTTGGTAGCAGTGGTAAAGTCTGCAAAGTCCTAAAATCAGCAAAAACAGGGTCAGAAAAATAGATGGAGGCAGGCACAAAGTTGGGGGATGACCACCCTAAGGCTGTCAGGTCTAAGACATGGTCATAAAACAACATTCTTCTGAAGCATACTCATGCTGACATGGTCATGTCTAGAAGTTTCAAGACGGTGCATTTACTATTATGCAACATTTGGTACTTTGACCATAGTAATTTTGGATAAATATTGTGCAGATATATGATCACTTAGACCTTCAAAATATATTTGGGATATGTACAGTGCAACGTGTTATTTGAAGATAGTATTTAAGTATCATGTTTGACTATCATTTACCAAGTTAACCTTTGTATTTCATGTTTTCTTTATGATTAACAGGCAACATGACCCCAGCCCAAAAGAAGCAGCACCACATAAGGGAGAACAGTTACCCTCACATTCAAAAAGTGCACAAGGAATTTATGAAGATGGGAAATACCTTCGAGAAGGAGAAGACATCTGGGGTCTGGATGGCATTCCCACAAGGTATACCAAAGCTGGAAATGCCTACCACCATCAAGGCTCAGGTGCAGTCAAGGTTGGGTCTGTAGGAGCATGACCTTCCATCTTCACCATGAGTCACACACACCAGTATGTTACCCATGCTCATACCCAATCACTCACACAGGACTTTGAGCAGGACCGGCGAAAATAAGTTACAGACCTTAAATTTTATGTTGCCAGCCTGGAGTATAAGCTGAGCAATATGCTCATCCTGCTTCAGGAGATTAACAGGCAATGCAGTGACACAAAGGGGCAGGATGAGACACAAGGACTTTTTCTTCCCTTCCCTTGTAGACAGCTGTTTTTATTGTAGGTGTTTTTAGATAGCTTAGTTTAGGTAAGTTAGTGTAGTTTAGGATAGTGTTAGTATCATAGGGGTGAGTACGTTTTAGAGATCTGGTTTTATGGAGTTTTTAGTGGGTGGGGAGTTGATGTATAAGTTATGTGTTTATAAACAAATAAAAAAATGGAGAAAAAGATGTTGAAAAATACAAAAAAATATATATCTATGTTTAGACCTAAATGTTTAGTTAGTTTATGAATAGAAGTAGTGACTGTGACTGTTCTCTTTGTCTGTTGATGTGTTTGAAGGGAGGGGGTTGATGTTTTCATGTGTTTTTAAATGTATAGACTAAGGCAGATTAAGTTAAGATAGGTTTAGGTAGTAGTTAATATAAGGTAATATAGGTTAGGTTACGATAGTTAGGTTTTGTATGTTAGGTAAGGTTAGTTACATAAATTTAAATTTTAATTAATTACCATGCCTACTAGAGTTATATTAGGTACATGCCTTTGCCTTTGATAGCAGTATTCGGCTACATGTGAGACTAGATGATTTTCCTATTAACAGGTACCTGTCAGGTTGGCCATGGAAACACATGAGCTATCTACAAACATTGTTGAGCAGTGTATGTGACAATCTGGATGTGAATTGATACACAGCACAACGCAAGTATTTACACACAGTTGCTCTGTGTAGGTAAGTCATGGGACACGCATTGGTGGGATGCTGTTGTTATTGCATTCACCCTAATCCAATGATGTTTAAAGTACAAACTCACACTTGCATCATTTGCTTGTCACAGCAATGTTGTTTGGTTTCTATCATCCATGGTTAGACCAGCCAACTGTGGTGTGAGTTACATCAGCTTTACAATGACTGCATGATACCTGTTGCACTTTATGCTTGAGAGCCTCGGTAACTGCTAGCCAACATACATATCAGGTAAAGCAAATATGTTTCACTCTGCCTATGTGGCTTTGTCTCTGGCTCCAATCCACACATGTTCCTTTGTACGTAGTCAGCGTATTTGCATCACACAATGCAACATTTTCAAATTTGTCCTGCCTCAGACAAAAATTCAACTCACAGGTTGAAGTTAGTGTGTTTATTAACATGTGAAAAATGTTACGTTCTTCACAAGGACAATTCATGAGACAACAACCCCAACAGATGTTTCAAGCAAGTGGATATCCAGATAGAGTTCATGGGAAGAACATGTCATGTGACATGTGTAGGAGAGGAGTGCTTCAGTGAGGAGGAGGACCACATTGTCATTTAGGTATATGGACACTATAACAGTTCACAAATGTGTGAGGTCAATAGAGGGAGAGTCAAATTGAGGACAGTACCAGTTATTTTGAAACTTGCATGTTGTTAAACACAGGACAAAGGAGAAAGTGTGTATGTGCCATAGAGAAATGCTATCTGCACTTTTTTAGGATAAAAGATGTGAAATCCTCTGATGTATGCACTGCCTCCCATGAAAAAGGTGTTATTGGTGTCGAAGTAGAGGAAGGCACACACACATCGGGGGCTGAAGATGAGTATCCTATGTCCACTGCAGCTTTAATCTGTGGCAACACATAAGGTAACACAGCAGCAAGCAGGATCTGCTGGTTTTGCAACACAGCGCAACATCACAGTGGTAGGCACCCCTGGTGGCAATGAGGGAGTTCTGCTTCCGTTCAGTGGACTCTAAAATGTATTGGATTGCTCCCAGCTGGTTGGAAACCTCACTGGCACCACTTTGGCAGGGCATTTTTTCATGCCTCTGCCTCATGACACCTGTGGAGTCCATGACGTGGAGAGTAGGTGCCTTGTATAGTGGATGAGTTGTCCTTATTCGGACTTAGGCACCTATGGACTGCCTCTAGAATGCCAGCCATAGCCTCCATCCCTACTCACACCTGATCTGCCATCTCCTGCTGAACTCCTACATCTGTCTGTTGAAAAGTTAGCTGTGGGACCTGGAATGTCCAGGACTCTGTGTGGGCTGTCAGGTGGTGTCTGTTTAATATAGGGCAGATCATGTGGAGATCCTGCAATGTTGTCAAGCCCCCCTGTGACCGGAGATGAAGTCTGGATGGTGCCCAGGAATTGCTGGAGGGTATCCAGGTTAATGGTTTGCAGCTTGTCATCCACATGGTTGGTAAAGTCAAGGACAGTCAGCTAGCCAGGAGGTTTAGGTTCATCCTATGGAATGAGAAAAGTTAATGGTGATCTCTGTTAGATGTTAGTAATAATTATCAGGTTGGCATTCAAGGTTTCAGATGTAGCACTGTCAGTTCAACATTGAAGTGAAGTGCACCTTTTAGATATGGGTATTGATGGCACATTTCACAGTATTTTAGATAGTGATGCAGTATCTCTTTATTCTTCTCACAAACACTGTGTTCAAACTCTGAGGGGATGGCCCCTGTCTCACTGTGTTGATGCCATTCACTGACAGTCCCCCCATTTCATCACACTCAGAGTTGTATATCTGCAGAGTGTTACCTGTCGTGATTCAGGCCCATGCCCTTGTATGTGTACATGCCTCCACTGATCAGCCACTTTTGGGTCCTGGCACATGTGTTAGTGTCACACATTGATGCTACCCAGATCATACATTAATTTTCATATGCCTACAAAACATGGATTATGCGTGACCATATCCAATGGTGCTACATGTTGCTTTGTTATTGAAAGCTATGGGTCTGGCATCATCCGACATGGTAGTAGTGTTATAAATAGTGGGGAGTACCTACATATGTTTCCCACATCACATGGCCCACCCACTTCAGCCTGGGCGCTTCCATGACTCATGTCATTTGTGATGGCTAAGACGTTATCGGTATCCCTTGTCTGGTCCCTGTTTGACATCCTCCAAATTTTACACGTGGCACAGTGAGACAATGTTGCATCATACTCCCTCCCGGCACATGATACATTTCCTCCCCGGGTACACATGACATGTAGGTTGAAGTCCTCCAATGGGCTGTTTTCTGCCAACCCTCCCAAGTCGTGATACAAGAGCTGCATAGTCAGACCCAGCAGTGCATGTGTATTTGTGTGGCTACATTGCAAGGCACAGGTCCATTCCACCTCCCCAGTGTGCACAATCTCCCCATTCACACTGAACAGACAACACCTCTGATGCACAGCCGTGGCCCACCAAGTCAATACATCATCATTAATTTGTATAGACAGGGCCCTGTAGTGTGCATCCCTTGCATTCCCCCCATACCCAGTCCTACTGATTAGTTGTGAGGGGTTCCTATGTTCCCTTCCGTGGTAGCTGACACCTGTGTGCACTCATCCTGCATGCCAGGTCAGCTGGGTGCAATGTAGTTTCATGCAGGGCACTATAGATGTATCTCTTGCCATGTCCCTATGTGTGAATACCTCCCAGAGCCCACACCTGACTGACTCTCAGATGAGTTTTTTCTCCTGTGACACAGCAATTCCATTTAGAGGATTTACATTCTAGATTGTTGTGCATGGGCCCAGATAGAACCGAGTAGTTACATGGTGCAAGGTGGCCTGCATTGTCACAGTTAGGTTATGCAAAATAGAAATGTGCATGCTTGGTGTATTGTTCCAGTTCATGTTTTTGCTGTTTATTCTGGGAGTTGTAGTGAGAACTGTTATACATTGCACTGCAAGTGCCAGAATACAAAGAAAGGTAAGTGTGGGCTAGTGCTGCACTTCACACATTGCAGTGAGTACGGTGATGGATCTGTACTAAACTGTTCAAATTATGAGTGGTCAGTGTGCCTTAAACTTCTTTGCTGTTTAACCATAGATGTACCAGCATACTACCCTTTGGCCTGCAGACAGTGCATTGTAGTGCTGGGACATAGCTGCATGCACCTTAAGACATAACTTAGTTGCCACACTGCCCCTCGCTGCAACTTACCCTATGTTTCTTGTTGCTTATCATAGGCCCCAGCTGCTCCTGGGGCGCTAGACTGCCACCTTCAGTCTGCAATGGTGCCTTGCGGTCAGAAGCCAGTTTCTTCTTTGTTCTGTGCTTGCACTTGTGCCAGTGCTTTTTACAATCAATCACTGTCCTCTTGACTACTGCCACACTGATGCCCATGTCCACAATGGACTGCTACATTGCCTCTTTCCTCCCTAAAGGCAATTTTGAGGTGACGAATAACTGGTGTTGCTGCTTCGTTACCTCAGTGATCAAAATGTTATTTTGTTCCTCACTAAACTTGCACTTCCTCTTCCGCTTCTCCTGGGAATCTGAATGGACATCCTGGCCAGTACTGGGGTTGCTGGGATTGTCCTGGGGTCTCTGATCTCCTGGGTTCTCCACGTTTGCTCTGAAGTGTGTTCTGTTGCTTTTTTTCAAAATGCGGTCTTTTTAGACTTTTTTTGTGCTTTTGGTGCTCAAAAGTGACTGTAGCACGGCTTGTGTCAAATTACGTGCTGCTATTCAGTCTAGCTTCACTTTTGCAGCAGTAGCGTCATTTTTTCTTCAAACTAGCCACACAGGCTAGAATAATGTTTTCGATGCAGCCAAGACCCTAACGCTATGGTGTGCTGTTTTGTAAATATTGCACTAGCATGGTATTAGGATCTATTGTACAGCAGCGTTGTCATTTTTGATGCATCGCTGCATTGCGGCATCATTTTGTCATTTCTTGTAAATGATGCCCTATGTTTTGTATGATGTCTATATCAAGCATGTTTATCCTTTGGATAAACAATCTGATTTATGTTTCATGGCTTACTGTGTAAATCCTGGCTCTCCTGCATTGCTGCGCCATTTCAGTTCATTGATTAGTGGCCTTGTTTCCATCCTCATGCTGTAAGGTTTATTGCAAAGTATACTAAAAGTGATGGATGGAATGCTTGAATAAATAGCAGCTACTTGTAATCACTCGGCTGCACCCTGATCCATTACTATTTTGCATATCACGCCACCTCAGTTTTGACCCAGCCATATGCAAATCAGTCTTCACCCTGCTCTCATTGGAATAGTCCAGCCTGAGCTGCCAGGCTTGGTCCTCCCTGAACCAGAACACAGGAACCTCAAGACTGGTTTTGCCCTAGTTAGCACTCATCAGCCAGATATCACTTCACTCCAGTGACACAGTGTGCATGGGACCCACGTCTGGGCATACCCTTGTTATTATATTGGACTTAGATCTGGCTCAGCCAGCAAGCCAACATTATATAGTTGTCGTGCAGTGTTAAATTTGCAGTGCTGGACAGTTGATTGGAAATGTAAATTACTGTAATCAGCCTGTAAGAGTTTCACCTGTCCATGACTTCATGTAGTCTGGCTCTGTGTGCAGGTGTGTAAATTAATGTATTATTTACCTGAGTGCATGTACTGTGTTTTTGCATTATCGTGCTGGTCTTAGTTTTTATTTATATTGCTTTACAGCTTTTATTTCCTTCTGTATACTTTCAGGTTTTTTTAAACTCTGCTTTTCACTGGATGTACTTTAAGGCGCTGGTTTCCATTGATTTCTCATACTTGCATTTGGGTGTAATTCACCACATGTGTTATTTCCATGTAGTAATTATCACTACCTCCAACTTATAATCAGTGCCTATGTGTTTTAGTCTGTAGCACTGAAATATGTAGTGCACCATCTCCATTCATTGTTAAAGTTGTCCCAGTACATTTCCGTAATAAACCCAGGACATGACACACTACAAGTTACATAAAATATAAAAAATTACAGTGAACACAACTTTGAATGCTGAAAAATCAATATTGTACCAAACTAGGGGCATTGAACAACTATTTCATTAGGTAATGAAAACACCAATGATAATAATGTTATTCTCAATGATACGCTGCTGATTTCCACCAAATTACAGCATTGTGACAAAAAGTGAAGAATGTGTATAATTTTTCTGTTTAATATTGTAGTTTATTGAAGTTTTTAGCAAAACAAATAGCATAACTAACTAATTCCTTTCACGTGTCAAAATGAAATAAAAATATATAATGGTATTTGGTTTCAAAAGTGTCTATTAATATTTAGTATAATCAAGAGGAACATACTTGAAACAACCATGACTGGCAAGATCTAGTGGGAGAATTGTTTTCTTTATTGTCTTTATGATACAGCTGCCATTCCCTGTACAGTATGTGTTATTTGAGTCTGGAAAGGTCTAACCGAGTTTTGTGATTTGTACTTTATACAGCTCTTTGTCAAATTCTGTAAGGCGATACAGTTTTTATAGTGTTGATACAAACAACAACAAAAATGGAGTTATTATGTAACTTTTGTGTAGCTCGTTTTGCCACATAATGAGGACAAGGAATTGGTATGTAAAATGTAGTAGGTGTAAAAAATCTGCTCTCACCATCCTACATCTAGAGCACCTGTCATCCAGTTGGAAGTAAAATCTATGCAACCGTACTGAGGTGTAGTATATCTTGTGTAAGAATTTAAAATGAATGATGTGCAGCCTACTATTAGACGCAATGTACCCTTTTTGCATATAGCAGTATAGCCATTGTGTGTCAGAGAGAACAGTATGAAGTTCCGAGTCACAGACCTCTGTGGCTTTATCTCCCACCTGCACCTGCTCATGTTGTGCTGTAAGATATAAGATCAACACTAAGGGGGTCATTGCGACCGTGGCGGTCTTTGACTGCCAGGGCCGCCGTACAGACTGCCACAGACAGGGTGGTCCAACTGCCCCATTCTGACTTTGGCAGAGCCACCAGGGTCCAACCGCTGACACTGCCAGGCTGCAGCCAGACTGCAGCATGGCAGTCTCGGCGGTTGTAATCCGCCAGGGCAGTGCTGCCAGCAGCGCTGCCCTCCAGATTACAAGTTCCCATCTGCCAGCCTTTCCATGGTGGTGAACACAGCCATGGAAAGGCTGGCAGAATGGGGGTGTCGGGGCAATGCATGGGCAGTGCAGGGGCCCCCGTGCACAGCCTCATCGTGCATTTCGCTGTCTTAATTACAGGCAGTGAAATGCGCGACGGGTGTTGTCACACCCGATACACAACAACATTGCTGCTGGCTCTATCATGAGCCCGCGTCAATGTTGTGGTGAGTGTTCAGCTGGGCCAGTAGGCGGAAACACTGTTTTCGCACACTGGCCTAGCAGAACACTCCTAATATGGCGGGCAAAAAACCTCCAGTACTGTTTTTATTTTGCCTGCAGCAGCTTCGGCAAGTGTTGTGGCCTATCTTCACTGAGCAGTGTGTGTAATGTGGTAAGGGTGGGTGGTTCTTGGGGAAAATCTGGGGTAGTTGCTTTGACATTGTGGTGCATCCAATATAGTGAAAGATATCCAAGGAAGTCTGTTGCTTGTTAGATAGCAGTGTTGCTCGGTCCACAAATTGATCCTCTCTATAGAGTTTCCCCATGTGATGACCCCAGTCCCAGTAAGCATGTTGCAGCACATGACTTCACAAGTAACTGGTATAGCAGTCTGGTAGTGAACTGGAAGGGAGGGAGAGAACATCAGTGATTTTCCTGCCCTTGTAGTCACTTGTCTCCATGCCGCATTTGTGCAAGCTACTGTAGAGTTGGGGGCTTCCAGTCATGTTGTGGGTCCTAGGTACTCAGTGGGTGAAATGGGTGCCATGTAGCCCTGTTCTAGAGCTAGGTGTGTCATGAAAGGGGGTGGTTTATACCAATAGATGGCATAGTGAGCTTGGGCACCTAGATAATATAACTCCATATCGGGGTTTCAAACCCACCCGGCTCAAGTTATTAGCTCCCATTTCAACCCTGGTTGCCTTCCCGCCCACACAAAACAAATCAATTGTCACTTGAGCAGTTTAAAGAACTGTCTTCCCAGTCAATGGGGTATGTTAAGGAACAGGTACTACAGCTTTGGTAAGGTAATCATTTTCATGAGAGAAATACGGCCTGCTAAAGATAAGGTAATCGATATCCAGCGAGTCATACTTTTCATTAATTTAGACAGGGCAGTGCTATAGTTTACCTAAAGTAATTACTCTCTATTTCTAGAAATCTACAAGTATAAGTCATCCTCCCTCTTGTAATCCATCCCTAGGTCTTTAGGAATGTGCACCCTTCTCACAGGCTGCACTGTGTTATTGCTGACACCATCTCTACAAGAGTGACTCCTCTGATCCAGCTTCCTCAAGCTGAGCTCATGAGCCAGCAGTAACCTTTTCTCTTCAATTGCCAGCCTCCTCCCTTCCATCTCCATTTTGAGCCTCTCTAATTCCATCTGGTGACTCCTCTCTGCCTGTCTGTCCTGTAACTCTTCAGGAGTCAGACCCTTGGATGACACACTGCTACCTGCTCTAGAGACCCTCCCCCAGGCATAACAGGTCCACCCACTATACCATTATGTAGACTGTGCACCTTCTCATCCTAATCTGCATTCTCCTCCTCTGTGTGCCCTCAGCCTGCTTGACTGACTCCCAGGCCCTCAGTGCCTTTTGCAGATCCTCCTTCCTTGTGGAGCTCTTAATGGAACAGGCAAGAGTCTTACGGAACTGTTTCAATTGAGTAACTGGGTAACTTTCCAGTTTCCCTAGTTCAAAAACAGCTTCAGCTGGTGCATCTCCAGATTGAGACATGATGGCAAATCAAAAGTGTAAAGTTCCAAGGCAGAAAAAGAGTTCCCAAATAGAAGTTCTTTTACCAGTAAAAAGATCACCAAAATATGGAAGTAAAAAAAAAACAAGTCCAAAAAGAACAAAAGCAAAAACAAGTAGTATGTGGTTATGTAATGGTCTGCAATGAAAACAGTATTGCACACTCAATCACTGTATGTCAAGTACAAATACAAGTCCTATCCTCAACGCTGATCACCAGTGTTAGAAATGGGTCTTTGTTTGGCAGTCAGGTTACCCCCAGCCCAAGCAACAGCCCTCACTCTAGTCAAGCAAAGGAGAAGGACACCTGGTTAACCCTACTCACCCCCTTGGTAGCTTGGCACGAGCAAGCAGGCTTAACTCTGAAGCACTGTGTAAAGTATTTGTACCAACACACACAGTATTACAGTGAAAACACTACAAAATGGACACCACACCAGTTTAGAAAAATAGGTAATATTTATCTAAATCAAACAAGACTGAAATTACAAACATCCAACATACACAAGTAAAAATATGAATTTTCAAAAGAATAAGGCCCTCATTACAACATTGGCGGTAAAAGCCGCTTACCGCCGTGCAGAAGACCGCCACCATACCGCCGCGGAATTCCGCCACAGCTATTATGACCCACAGTTCGGAATCTGCCAAAATTCAGACACCCAGACAAGTCCGCCACACCAAAGGTCAGTGATAAACTGGCGAAAACAAAACCTCCACCGTCACGCCAACAGAAATACACCCACACTATCACGACCCACGAATCCACGCGGCGGTCTTTCAACCGTGATATTCCATTGGCGGTACACACCGCTGCGCTCAAAATACACACACACTTACAAAACACAGACACATTGGACAATTCCAAATACACACACCTGATACACATACACACACCACTCCCACACACTCAATACACTATAAAACACCCACCCACATCACCCACAAACCCTTACGACCACAAATCACGAACTAAAGCCAGAGGGAGACACCACCATCAACAACACTAGCATCCACAGGCACACAACACCATCACCCACAGAACTTCCATGCACCTCACACAACACCCCACTACATATCAGCACACTTATCACCCCACACACCACCCCACACATCACCTACAACACCCCATGGCACCGCAAAGACACCCCAGGTTCTCGGAGGAGGAGCTCAGGGTCATGGTGGAGGAAATCGTCCGGGTAGAACCACAGCTATTCGGATCACAGGTGCAGCACACCTCCATTGCAAGGAAGATGGAGCTATGGCGAAGAATAGTGGACAGGGTCAACGCAGTGGGACAACACCCAAGAAATCGGGAGGACATCAGGAAGAGGTGGAACAACCTACGGGGGAAGGTGCGGTCTGTGGTCTCAAGACACCACCTGGCGGTTCAGCGGACTGGCGGCGGACCCCCACCTCCTCCCCCACAACTAACAACATGGGAGGAGCAGGTCTTGGCTATTCTGCATCCTGAGGGCCTCGCAGGAGTAGGTGGAGGAATAGACTCTGGTAAGTCAAAGCTTTACTATTACATCCCCCACCCTACCTGCATGCCAGCACATACCCCCACGCTCACACTCTCTCCCATCACTCCTACTCCTCACAAACGTCCCACTATCACAAACCACCCATCCCAACACCAAGCCCTGCATGCAACTACAAAGCATGGACACCCATCACTAAAGCATGCCCACTGCACATACCCATACACCCCCCTAAACCATCATCACATAGGGTCCCACACAGGAATGCTAGCACTGGGGTACACGGTCACCCACCCATTGCACACCTTGACACACACAGATGCAATAATCATGCCTTTATACCGCTGCAGGACCCCTACCTAACGTCACCGGACAGGAGGGTCCACACATGTCCACACCACCAACAGAAGAGGCCCACAGTGATGACAGCACCTCTGTCCAACTGGATCTAGATGACCAGCCCGGCCCATCGGGGACCTCGGGACAGTCGCTTCCCCACACCCAGTCACAGGCCACCACAGAGCTTTCCCCCTCTGGAAACACCAGCCCAGCACCCACCCAGTGGGCCCATACCTCTGTCCCCAGGACATGTCAATCAGCAGTGTGTCCACCACTACAGGGAACCCAGGCTAACCCACCACCCCAATAACAACAGGGTCCTGGGGGCAGTGGTACTGGGCACACGGTCCAGGGGACGGAGGCCCAGGAACACAGGGGAACTGGGAGGGCCGCTGTGCGACAAGGGGCGGACAGGCCCAGGGAACCCACTCTCCACGAGGCCTTCTCCTCCATCATGGGAGCCTACCACCACTCCCAGGAGACGATGGCAACGGTACTGGCCAAGTTTCAGGAGACCCAGCGCCTGCAGGAGGAACAGTACATGGGCTTCAGGGAGGAACTCAGAACCATCAATTCCACCCTGGGCACCATCGTAGGGGTGCTGAAGGAAGTACTCAACACCAGAAGGGACACTGTGGCACTACAGAGGGCCCCTGACACTAGCATGGACGATGAACTGCCCACCACCTCCGCAGGCGCTAGTGAACAGGAGACTCTGCCACAGGACCAGCACACCAGCACCCCACCCCCTGCAGAGGGAGAACCCCCTCGCAAACGGGCCCTGAGATCCAGGAACAAGACAGCGAACGATGCCAAAACCCCCGCCAAGAAATGAGCCACCCTGATTGTCATCCTTCTGTCCCACTTTGTCACCCTGTCCATCCTTGAACTGCCACAGCTCCACTTCCTATGCCCATTTGGGCAATGCACCTGTGAGACTAATAGACTGGACTCTGCCATGGACATTCCTCGACCATCACCCATCACCATTTTGCAACCCCCTCCAATTTTGAGCACTAAAATAAACACCCTTAAAGCACAAAACAATCTGGAGTCTGTCTGTGATTTCGGAATACTGTATTAGCAATAACTGTGGCAAAAAACTCTTTCATTTGTAATGTCAACATACCTATGTCACACAGCTCTAGTCCATGAGGAATCAAAGCAAATGTCACACTGTGGGACCCAGATCTGTGAAATCGTAAGGGAAAGTGACAACTCAGTGACCATACACTGGGTGAAAAAGACAGGCAGTAGAGAGGCAGTAGTGTATAAGTACATGTAGTAGGCAGGTTTGTATTCTTACCTGTGTTTCACTGGAAATATTGCTGGATCACTGAGTCCCTGTTGTCTTCTTCCTCTGCTTCCTCGTCTTCACAGTCCACAGGCTCCACAGCTGCAACAACACTGCCATCTGGACCATCCTCCTGCAGAAAGGGCACCTGTCGTCGCAAAGCCAAGTTGTGAAGCACACAGCAAGCCACGATGATCTGGCACACCTTCTTTGGTGAGTAGAATAGGGATCCACCTGTCATATGGAGGCACCTGAACCTCGCCTTCAGGAGGCCGAAGGTCCGCTCGATCACCCTCCTAGTTCGCCCATGGGCCTCATTGTAGCTTTCCTCTGCCCTTGTCCTGGGATTCCTCACTGGGGTCAGTAGCCATGACAGGTTGGGGTAACCAGAGTCACCTGCAAATGGCGAGGGCAACTGTTAGACACACACTAACCTGTCGGGATATCCCCAGACAACCATTCCCACTGACTTGCTTCCAGGTGCTCACCTAATAGCCACACACGGTGCCTCTGGAATTGACCCATCACATAAGGGATGCTGCTATTCCGCAGGATGTAAGCGTCATGCACTGAGCCAGGGAACATGGCATTCACATGGGAGATGTACTGGTCTGCCAAACATACCATCTGTACATTCATCGAATGATAACTCTTCCGGTTTCTGTACACCTGTTCACTCCTGTGGGGGGGGACCAAAGCCACATGGGTCCCATCAATGGCATTTATGATGTTGGGGATATGTCCAAGGGCATAGAAATCACCTTTCACTGTAGGCAAATCCTCTACCTGAGGGAAAACGATGTAGCTCCGCATGTGTTTCAGCAGGGCAGACAACACTCTGGACAACATGTTGGAAAACATATGCTGGGACATCCCTGATGCTATGGCCACTGTTGTTTGAAATGACCCACTTGCAAGGAAATGAAGCACTGACAGCACCTGCACTTGAAGGGGGATTCCTGTGGGATGGCAGATAGCTGACATCAGGTCTGGCTCCAACTAGGTACACAGTTTCTGGATTGTGGCACGGTCAAGCCTGTATGTGATTATCACATGTCTTTCCTCCATTCTCGACAGGTCCACCAACGGTCGGTACACCGGAGGATGCCGCAATCTCCTCACATGTCCCAGCGGACGGTGCTTATGAAGGACAACAGCGAGCACAGAGTCAAACAACTCAGAGGTACGTACCCACAGCTTACACAGAACACCATTCATACTCAAAAAGTGGCCTGTATGTGTGTTGAGTCTAGGCCTAGGTATGTGTGATGCAGTTGAAAATGAAGCCATGTGGGCCCCTGAAATGGCGGCTGACTGACCTCTAAAGTGGGATGTGAGGTAACTGCGCTGGCGTTGTACACCGTCGCGGTAGGTGGTCGAAAACCGCGGCGCAGTGCTGCATTGGTTAACATTGGACCCTATGGGTCCCAGGAACCAATGACGATGTTCGCCGTCGGTGACGCTATGCACCGCCGCGGATGTGACCGCCATTTACTATCTGTTCAATCACTCGATACATGATCTTCGACAGGAGAGGACCTACACTGCAAGTGCTGCTGTGACCTCGGTCTGGAAGAGACAATGGCTCGAGTATCTGGGGAAAGGGCCCCTGCCTTCACATTGGAGAAACTCGTGGATGGGGTCCTCCCCCAGTACACGCTACTCTACGGTCCTCCAGACAAACAGGTAAGTACACTGGGAACATGATGTATGGGCTATGCCTGTGTGGAGGGGGTGGATGTAAGAAGGAACGGGGGAGAGAGCGGCGTGCATGAAACGACGGTGAGTGCATGTGCCACATGGCAAGGGTAGGGATGGTGGCCAATCACTTTGACGGTGCAGTTGGTAATAACTTTCTCTTCCCCCTGTACAAATCATGTAGGTCAGCGCCCACCAGAAAAAACATATTTGGCGTGCCATCGCCAAGGACGTCCGGACCCTGGGGGTCTACCACAGACGGAGCACCCACTGCCGGAAAAGATGGGAGGACATTCGCCGCTGGAGCAAGAAGATGGCGGAGACTCAGCTGGGGATGGCCTCCCAACGTGGGAGGGGTGCCCATCGCACCATGACCCCCCTGATGTTCAGGATCCTGGCGGTGGCGTACCCGGAGTTGGATGGGCGCTTGAGGGCATCACAGCAGACAAGAGGGGGTGATTACACTCGCATTCTGCTGACTTTGCGCGCAGTGGAGGGGTCTTGGTGGGGGAGGTGGGCTGTGGGTTTCCCTAGGCCAGGGCGAGTTCCGTAGGCAAGGTCCCTCCGTAAGGCAGTCCATGGGGCACCCCACCCCACCTCTGTAGAGTAACAACTACACGTAGTCATGCCCCTGTGTCATCTATGTGTGCAGATGCCGTCCATAGCCTTGTAGGCCATTTCCCAGGAATTGAACAGTGGAGCCCAAGAGCGCGGCGCAGTGCAGGGGGCTTCTGTGTCTGTCGTGTCCGCCAACGGTAGCGATAATGCATGCACTCAACATGTCTTTCTTCTGTCGTCGTCCCCCTTTTTGTGGTCTCCCTGTTCTTGTGTGCATTAGCATCATCAGGCGGAGGAGCAGTGGCACCGTAGCAGGAGGGAGCTGCATCCCACATGGCCATGGAGGGCCACACTACGGACTCGGAGTTCACCAGTGGGACGGAGGGCGAGGGGCGCTCCACGGTGGGGACAGGAGCTGAGACCAGTGACACGGACTCGTCCTCTGATGGGAGCTCCCTTGTGGTGGCGGCAACATCTGTGCCACCGCCATCTGCAGGTACAACCATCACCCCCCTTCCAGCACCGCCCTCCCAGCAGCCCCTCAGCCTTCGACCCGTGCCCGCTCACCCGGGACGGTGGTCATCACCTTCGCCCCAGGCACCTCAGGCCCCCACCCCAGTCACCCCTGCTGCCCTCAGCGAGGAGGCCATGGACCTCCCCAGGTACCTCACTGTTGGGCAGTCTACCATTTTGAATACCATCCAGGGTGTAGAAAGGCAGTTGCAACAAACAAATGCATTCCTGGAGGGCATTCATTCTGGTCAGGCGGCCCTTCAGCGAGCTTTTCAAACTCTGGCCTCAGCACTGATGGCAGCTATTGTCCCTGTGTCTAGCCTCCCGCCTCCAACTTCCTCCACCCCGACCCAATCCCCTGTACCTCAGCCTATCCCAAGCACACCTACAGACCAGCATGCACACACGTCAACACACAAGGGAAGCTCAGGCAAACATAAGCACTACACATCCCACAGGCACTCACGAAAGCATCACACACATGCAGACACACCAACATCCACTGCCTCCACTGTGTCCCCCTCCTCCTCGTCTCCCTCCTCCCTCCCTGTCTCGTCTACACTCACACCTGCATGCACTACCTCTACAGCCACTACGTCCCTCTCCAGCACAACCACCACCACACCCCGCTCACGTGCAGTCACCACCCCACTACCATTCACACGTCCCCTGTGTCCTCTACCAGTGTGTCTGTGACGCCCCCTCCGAAATTACACAAACGTAGGCACACACCCACCCAACAGCCCTCCACCTCGCGACATCCTCCAGCGCATGCACCTTCACCCAAAGTCAGCAAAAGAACACCTCCTACAACCACAACCTCTTCCTCCACTCCCAAACCCCCTCCAGCTACCCGTCCCAGTGTGTCAAAAAAACTTTTCCTGTCCAACCTTAACCCTTTTTCCCACACCTTCCCCACCCCGTCCGTCTCATAGATTCCGAACTAGCACCTCAGCCACAACATCTCCGGGACCAGTGGTGCCTGTAGTCACCGTAATCTGGAGAGCACCGACCACCAGGGCAGCCAGTGCGGCACGTAGCCACAGCACAGACAGTCCCCCACCTGTGAAGCATCAGAAGTTGGCCAGTGCCCGGCGGGAGAGGGGGAAGACTCCAGCCACCAAAGCCGCTCCCAGGGGTCCCGGTGGGAGTGTGGAGTCAGCTGTGACACCTTCCAAGGTGGGGAAGGGCCACAAGAAACTCGGCAAGTCTGGGAAGAGCAGCACAACGGAGAAGACCGCCATCATCCCCTCTGCCCAGGAGGCCAGCACCAGCCCAGCTGACCAGGACAGGACCGCCATCACAAGCCCAGCTGCCCAGGAGGCCACCGCCAGCACAAGCCCAGGAGGCCACCGGCAGCGAAAGCCCTGCTGCCCAGGAGGCCACCGCCAGCAAAAGCCCCGCTGGGCCATGAAGGACCGCCAGCACAAGCCCTGCTCTGCCATGAAGAACCGCCAGCAAAAGCCCAGCTGGGCCATGAAGGACCGCCAGCACAAGCCCCGCTGGGACATGAAGGACCGCCAGCACAAGCCCCGCTGGGCCATGATGGACCACCAGCAGCTAAGTCCCTGCAATGGAGACTGCCGTCTCAAGCACCGCTAAACAGGGCACCGCCGCCTCAAGCACCGCTGAACAGGGCACCGCTGAACAGGGCACCGCCGCCTCAAGCACCGCTTAACAAGGCACCGCCGTCTCAAGCACCGCTGAACAGGGCACCGCCGTCTCAAGCACTGCTGATCAGGGCACCGCCGCCTCAAGCACCGCTGAACAGGGCTCCGCCGCCTCAAGCACCGCTGAACAGGGCACCGCTGTCTGAAGCACCGCTGAACAGGGCACCGCCGTCTCAAGCTTCGCTGGCCCATGAGCACCAAGGGCACTGACGCTACTGAGTCTGTCACGGGCAGAATGAAGCACTCTGGGCACAAGGCCCCCTCCAGAACCAGTGGAGAGATCCATCCACTACCTCTGTCCTTGGCAGGATGAAGCACTCCGGGCAAAAGGCCCCCTCCAGAACCAGTGGAGAGATCCATCCACTAACTCTGTCCTTGGCAGGATGAAGCACTCTGGGCACAAGGCCCCCTCCAGAACCAGTGGAGAGATCCATCCACTACCTCTGTCCTTAGCAGGATGAAGTACTCTGGGCACCAAGCCCCCTCCAGAACCAGTGTAGAGATCCACCCACTACCTCTGTCCTTGGCAGGATGAAGCACTCTGGGCACAAGCCCCCCTCCAGAACCAGTGGAGAGATCTATCCACTACCTCTGTCCTTGGCAGGATGAAGCACTCTGGGCACAAAGCCCCCTCCAGAACCAGTGGAGAGATCCATCCACTACCTCTGTCCTTGGCAGGATGAAGCACTCTGGGCACCATGCCCCCTCCAGAACCAGTGGAGATTGTTATCCACTTGAGAGACTGTGGCTTTGCACTCCCCAGGATTGAACAGTGGGCAAGCCACCCACTGTAGAGACTTGAGAGACTGTGGCTTTGCACTCCCCAGGATTGAACAGTGGGCAAACCACACACTGTAGAGACTTGTGAGACTGTGGCTTTGCACTCCCCAGGATTGAACAATGGGCAACCCACCCACTGTAGAGACTTGAAAGACTGTGGCTTTGCACTCCCCAGGATTGAACAGTGGGCAAGCCACCCACTGTAAAGACTTGAGAGACTGTGGCTTTGCACTCCCCAGGATTGAACAGTGGGCAAGCCACCCACTGTAAAGACTTGAGAGACTGTGGCTTTGCAATCCCCAGGATGGAACAGTGGGCATGTGGCCCCCTCGTGGATTTGGCGTCGTGCACTCAACCGGCTGAGGTGCCCCCACTTTCCCTCCCCCTTAGGTGCCTGTTTAGTTACTCTCTGATGCCCCTGCAGTGTTCTCTCCATCATGGTCGGGGATCTTGTGTGGGCCTCGCCCATACCGTGTGGGACTTAATTGGAGCACTACCTGGACTACTATGTTTGGTATTTATTTTGTAAATGGTGTATATATATATATTTTTGCCTACTTGACTTTAATATATTACAATGGTTACACTCATTTTCTATTGTCTTTGCATTCTTCCGGGGGGGTTGGGGATGTAACTGTGATGTATTAATATGCATTAGTGTGTGTGTTGTAGTGGGTGGGGGTGTTGCGTGTTGCGTGTGTGTGTCCCTGTTTTTTGCCTCCCCTGTGTTGTGGGTGCAGTACTCACCGTGGTCTTCGCAGCCGGCGTTCGTGCTCCTGGTAGGGGAGCAGGAAGACTATCGCAGGTAGAATTTGGAGTTCCGGGTCCATGGTGTCCTTGTTCCTCGTGGGGTGTGTAGAGGTGAGTGTTTTCCCTTCAGAATTCCTGTTTCTGCCGTGTTTTTATCCACGGTGAATCTGCCCCAGAAAAGGTGGCGGATTGGCCTGTCATAATAGTGTGGGCGGTACATTGTCTCCCGTCTGTCTGTTGGTGATGACCGCCGCGCTGTTTGTCCGTACCGCCGTGGCGGTAAGAGTGTTAAAGTGGCTGTCTTTGTTGGCGGTTTCCGCCACGGTTGTAATTGCAAATTGTTTACCGCCGGCCTGTTGGCGGTCTTACTGCCGCTTTAACACCATCCGCCAGGGTTGTAATGACCACCTAAGAGTCTTACTCTGTAGAAAACAACAGAAACATTGATTTTGCACAAAGTACCTGGTTAGCATCAAAATAAAGCAGCACAGCCGTGCGCCGTTTCTTCTCCAGTTGGGTCAGAAATGCATTGTTTTTCTCCCTCGCAAGTGAGTGATGCATCGATTTCTGGATGGGCACCTCGGATCTGCACAGTCTCGGCTTGATTCCGACACCCAGGGAAGATGCGTGGGAAATCCTGTTGCACAGTGTTAGAAAACCACGCTGCATGGGGTTTGCGTTGATATCAGCAGCCTCAAGCGGGTGCTGCACGTCATTTCTCCAGCCGCGATGCATCGATCTCCCAGCCGTGATGCAGGTGGAGTGTCGATTTTAGCCGCGAGGCCGGCAACGTTTCGTTTCTCAGCAAGCTCAAATCTAGCCCTTGGAGATTCTTCACAAGCAGGAATATAGCACAAAGTCCAGTCTTTGTCCCCTTTCACAGGCAGAAGCAGCAATTGCAGGATAGCCCAACAAAGCACAGTCACAGGCAGGGGCAGCACTCCTCCTCAGCTCTTCAGCTCTTCTCCTTGGAAGGGTTCCTCTTGGTTCCTGATGTGATCTAATTTTCAGGGGTTTTGGGTGCAACACTTCTACCCCTTTCTGCCTTTGAAGTAGGCCTACTTCAAAGGAAAGTCTCTGTTGTTCACAAGATCCTGCCGTGCCCAGGTCAGGCCCCAGACACAGACCAGCGGATTGGAGACTGCATTGTGTGAGAGCAAGCACAGTCCTTTCAGGTGTGAGTGACCACATCTCCCTCCACTCTAGCACAGATGGCTCATCAGGATATGCAGGCTACACCCCATCTCCCTTTGTTCCTCTGTCTAGAGGGGATTCACAAACAGCCCAGCTCTCAAACCGACCCAGACACCCAATCCACGAACAGGCAGAGTCACAGAATGGTTTAAGCAAGAAAATGGCTACTTTCTAAACGTGGCATTTTCAAACTAACAATCTAAAAACTAACTTCACTAAAAGATGTAATTTTAAATAGTGAGTTCAGAGACCCTAAACTCCATATTCCAGCCCCATGTTAACCTATGAGAGATATAGGCCTTGCAACAGTGAAGACTGAATTTAGCAGTATTTCACTGTCAGGACAGGTAACACTAAGCAGTACATGTTCCACCTTTACATACATTGCACCCTGCCCATGGGGCTACCTAGGGCATACCTTTGGGGAGCCTTACATGTGCAAAAAGGGGAAGTTTAGGCCTGGCAAGTGGGTACACTTGCCAAGTCGAATTGGCAGTTTAAGACTGCACACACAGACAGTGCAGTGGCAGGTCTGAGCCATGTTTACAGGGCTACTAATGGGAGTGGCACAAGCAGTGCTGCAGGCCCACTAGTAGCAATTAATTTACAGGCCCTGAGCATGCCCTTTACTAGGGGCTCACTAGTAACTCAAATATGCCAATCATGAATAAGCCAATTACACATACATTTTACATGGGAGCACTTGCACTTTCACACTGCTTAGCAGTGGTAAAGTGTCCAGAGTAACATAATAGCAAAAACAGAGTTTAGCACACATCAACAACCTGGGAAGCAGAGGCAAAAAAGTTAGGGGAGACCACGCCAAGGATGCCTAGTCCAGTGTCTCCAACTGACTCTCCTAGGATTTGATATCCTCTTCTGTATGTTTAAGGGTGTCCCTGAGGGCTCGTAGGACCCCCCCCCCACTCTTGGCTAGACAGATGCCCTTTATGGTGACCTTAAAGCCCTCCCAGACCATGTTCACCATGGGTACCAAGTTGCAATTTCTACTGAAAAAATGTCTAATTTCTTGTTGCAACTCCTGTCTGAAATGGACATCCAAAAGGGCACCCAGATATAGCTTCCACTGTGCAAAAGGTCATACTGGCAACCTGGGGGGGGCTCAATGTCAATAACACTGGGAAGTGGTCTGAGTATGTACAGGGCAAATGTTCAACATCCTGCACCGAAGGGCCCAACCCATGGGAAATCAGCCAATAGGTCAATCTGGACCAGCTGGCATGTACCCCTGAGTAAAAGGTTCCCTTTGAGGGGTGCATCATGCGCCAGGTGTCTGTCAGTCCCTACTCAAACATAATGTCACAGATATGACGTCCAGCTGTAGTGTGGCACCCTGAAGAGCTATTCATTCGGTCCAAATCCATGTGAAGGGCCAGATTGAAGTCTCCCCCAAAGTAAATTTGTGGATCTTATATCAGCTATCCCGTCCCACAATCTGTCAAAGAAAGTGGGTTAATCTGTTTTGGGGGTGTAGCAGTTGACTATAGTGAGGGAGATTTGTTCCAACCTGCCCTAGATAATTGTGCATCATCCCTGTGTATCATTTTAAGCTACCTGAGGTATATATGGAGTGTCATTATAAGCTCCCTGAACTAAATATGGAGTGCCCCTTCATATCAGTATTGCTGTGCCTCGAGAGTAAGAAGAGTAAGTGGCAAATGTTCTGTAGGAAGTCCATTTCATACCAAACATCAAGCCTTTTGTATCAGTGAAGGTTGTTTCTTGCAAAATAGCTAGTTGCACTTTGTGTCTATCTAGCTAGGCAAGGATGTGTCTGTGCTTGCGTGGAACACCCAGGCCTCTCACATTCCATGTGAGACAATTTACATGAAGTCTAGGGTGACTGGCTTGCATGTATTTGGTTCCTATTAGCTATTTTGAGAGGACAACAGGATCTGCCCAGTGAACCAAGTGCGGCTCTATGTTGTCATCATGCTCAACTGTAGCCATAGTTGCACCATGAGAATATATGCATTCAGAAATAAACAATATAAACCCCATCCTTCCCGCTCCCCACACTGGCAGCCCAATCCCACCAGGAATAATACCCTCTTCAATCCCCCAAAGAAAGAAAAACAAATAAACAAATTGAACCACCAACAGAGCCAGACCCTTGAGAATGGAAAAGGCTGGTTTTGATTGAATCAATGTTAGTGTAACCAACAAAATCAGGGGTATCCTGTAGTGGGGTCACCATGAGAGCCATGCGATAATCCCCCAGTGGTGCGAGGGGAGTCTAGGGGCGGTTGCCCAACATGCCCCCAACAACTCCAGACCAGTCTTTTCAGTATTGTCAAAATTCACCAACTCTGGCCGCGCCCAGCCATGAGGCAACAGTGACAGATGTGGTTGCATCTAACCTTCACTCCTACACTGCACCTCTATGCGTTAATGTCATATTGTGTCAAATCAAGCTGGGTAACCAACATGGGCTCCATCGCTGGTCAAATAACTATCCCTGTTAGATAAAGGAGACAAAGGCCTAGACTAAGCTGGCCCAGGATCTGCAGAGGAGGCCTGCAATGCATTGCACTTCAGAAAGTCACTTGCCTGTTGCTGAGTGGTGAAGATATGTTCTTGGGCCCAATGAGAGACACGCAGGTGAGCTTGATGAAGTTTTTGTTTAATGGGGAAAAAATTCCAACAAGCTTCTTGCACCACGATGATGAACTCAGGATAGATTGACACTGCATTTCCCTCGAAGTGTCTCTTTTCTCAAGCCAGACATAGAATTGCATCGCTGTTGAAATAGTTTAAAAGTCTAGTGATTATTGGCTGGGGGAGCACCTGGCGGAGGCCCAGCCACCAACACCCAATGAGCTTGTTGCACTATCAACATTTTGGAGTAATAGTCGGTGCCCAATATTGTGATTAGTAGGCGCTCCACAAATTCTTCCATACCACCAATGTGTGTGGATTCAGGAATCCACAGTACTTGTACATTACTTTTACAGGATCTAGCTTCCAAATTATCATTTGTAGAGGCTATTAGTTTGAGCACTCATTCCATATTCAATAGCTGTTACCCCCAAATCGCCACTGTGTCCTCAACAGTGGAAAATCTGTATTCAGACTCGTTCAAGTGGCCATTGTGTTTTTCCAGTTTATTAATGATGCCATCAATTCTCATGGTATCCATTTTAATTTCAATAGATGTTAGGCTTTGCTGCATGGCTAGTAGTAGGGAATTCACACTGGGTGCGCTACACTCCCTCAGGTGACATATCATCCAAGACCGCAGAGTCTGAGCCACCTCCCTGTGTGCAATTTGATTTTCGAGACTCAAAAAGTAGTTTGTTTTGACAGCCTTCTGATTTTCCCATGTCTGTGTGGTGCAGGTTGTGTGTAGATCAAACCCCAGAGGTATTGCAGCTTCTGAGGGGAAAAAGAAAGCAAGTGGAATGCCTGTAACAATCTGTGCACCAGTGCCGGCCTTACTCTCTCCTGAGACCAACGGCCCCACTCACGGGAAGGGTGCCGGACGGGTTTCACCAGCCACAGAGTGCGGGCCTCCACATTGCTACTATGACAGATATACAGACAGTGTAATCACAGTACACACCACTGTTCTGAGTTTTGTTCCTGAACCTGCATTTATAGGCATAGAGTAAACCGCCTTTGGTATTGTGGTGTAGAGGTGGCTTAGTTCATGGGTAGCCTATGATGCGCATTTATGAGTTGGGCCCGGTAGGGGTTGGTAATTGAGGCCGTACTAAGAGATGATGAGCGGCAGGCAAGAGCATGAGGAGAGCACCCTGTTGGTGTTTCAATTTTGTGGAAGCCTTCCCCCTATTCCCAGCACCAGCCTGTCATGTATGTAGATCGTGTGTCTCCCAGGACTAAGGCCTCAGGCAATTCATGGTGTCTATCCCAGAAGAAGCAGTGTAGCTCACCACTGTCCCCTGCAACAACAAATGTTCAGGCAGCCCGGTTGGGGTCCCTGCACGCAGTTGACAGGAGAACCGGTGCATTGTGCGACCCCCTCTCCAGCCTGCCATTGCAGGCAGCACACACCTGCCCCATTCCAGCAGCACAGCAGTCAGGGGCACCGCTACACACCCAGGCAAGAGGCAGACTTCATAGGTAAATGCCAGTGGGGTGAGAGAAATTCTTAAGGTTGTGCGTATGCCTGTGGTATTGCAGCCATGTTACTCACTGGGGTTCTCCCCTAGGCCGCAGACTGTAAGTGTCGTCCACCTCATTGTGCCGGCCTCTTCTCTCTCCCTGCATAGCCACGGCAGAAGAGTTATCGTTTGAGGGTCTTCTCTCCTCACGCCAGTAGCAGTTTCACCTCCGCTCACAGGGCCCCCCATATGCACCACGGAGCACCAGTAGGCCCCCCAGGTTGAATATGAAGTGCCCAGCCCGTTCCACCACATGTTAATAGTACAGGCCCAGGTCTAAGCGGGCACCACCCAGGCCGTACCTCGAGAGTCAGGGGGGCTTGTCATGCTCTGGTGTCCCAGTGATAGGGCTATATATTGCCCTACAGCATAAGATGTGCCAGCTGTCACTGATGCATAATATTTGGAGTCTGTAGAGGCAGTATGTTGTTGGTTTTAGGCCCTGGACAGCAGGAGCCTCACAGTTGTGCGCCCATCTTGCTTGCCAGCTCTTTTGTGCCCCTGAAAAAAAGGAAATTTCTTTGATAAGTTTTTCACCTTAGTACATCACATCATATCACTGCATTTATTTATTTGATACTCTATTCATCTCAGTACATCACATTATATCACTCCATTTAGAGTTACATATTTGAAGTTTTTAAACAAGAACTTAGAAATCTTCCTGCTCCCAACTCCCACTCCAATGACGGTACCAGTAGTGAACTAAGAGACAGGTCAGTTGTCTTGTCCTCCCTATCTATATTCTAATTTTACATAGCAAGGCATTATAGTCCATAAAGTCAAACACAAGCAAGATTTTTTATAGCAGACATCCTCATGTATTTAAAGGTTTACTTATTTGAAATAATGACAAAACTAGAAAGCACTATGCCTAGGGTCACACAATTTGGTCAAGTGACCAAGCCGGGAATGATGCCTTCTTTTCTTGTCTTGTCTTGTGTAATTCAGCCATTAGATTGCCATCCACTTCTCGCTCAAGATTCATATGAAAATCTAATGCTTTGTCTTTCATTCTTGGTGCATGAGGTTGGGATCAAAAGGACCTTAAGCTCAACCAGAGCCTAGCATCTGGCTTGAGCCTTCAGAAGCTCATCCACCTCTGTACTTCACTCTGGGTATTCTGTGCCTGAAATAAGCTTAGATGCTGCAGTCAGTGCAATACATTTTTTGTATGTGAGGATATCTTGGCTTCCACTGCTGATGACGAAGCCTGAGCAACATTTCGTTTATGTTGGAGTAATCATACTAATTTCACTAATTCCACATTACTATTTGATGAGGAATTACTGATAATAACACAATTACTCCTGCTTGAGTAATTTAGAGTCATTTGGGAGACAAATCCTACAGCAAGAGCACATTTAGCTAGTGGGAGGGGCTGTTTACTGTTTGTGATCTGCTGCATTTAGCGCTAATTCATAGTGCAAAATGCATCCGAATGTTCATTTTGGATGCAAGGGTGCATTTTGCACTAAGAAAGTACCACTGAATACCAGAAGTAATTTGGGGGGAAGGCTACCCCTAGAGCGCATTTAGCACTATTTCTTAGTGCAAAATGCATTCTCACACCCATTTTGGATGTGAGGGGGCATTTTACAATAATAAATTAGTGATAATGCTGGGAGTAAGTTGGGAAAAAAAATCCAACCCCAAGCAAACAGTTACTGCGCATGTGCGGCTGCTCGCTATTCATGTTATGTTGTATTCAGAGTTATTTCTTAGTTCAAAATGCATTCTTGTGCCTATTTTGTCTGTGAGGGGACATTTTTGTGCTAAGCAATAAACCCAGGATTACTCTTTTCATGCCATTATGAATAATTTAACAGGATACCAAAGCAATTCCACTATTACGCTATGCTCATTTAGGAGAGTTACGCCCAGCCCTAGTTGGTAACCTGTGTTTCACCCTTCACTAATACACCATGGACTCTTCCAATGCAATGAAGCAGGCCGGTTCACAGACTGGCCATCATCATCTACTTTTCAATTCAGACCATGCAATATGATAGGGAATAATCATGAGACTGAAGTTGTCTACATCTAGTTGGTTAACCCATCCTTCCATTCTTATTGCCAACTGTGCCCATTCTCCATAAACCAACCACAGTTCTGTAAATTATCATCTTTGGGACAACCTTTGGCATAGCCATTTTTTTCAATGGCCACCAACCCTTGCTTTACTGCAAGTAAAACAAGACAACATTGACATGAATGAAATGTTATTTTCTTTCAGTAGACTACCTGTTGACATATGTTATCTGATGTCGCATTCTCACACAGGCTATTGTCTCTCAGTATTCTCAGGCAGAGTTGTCATATATCAGCTATGCCCATGACATGCTCATATAGCTTGGACAAAAAGCTAACTAAATGCCAGATGTGTCTCGAATTTGGCCAGTGTGGTCAAGAAGAGAGGTAACTACATTTGAAACGCTTCTGAAAGAGCAGTAAGCCTTGAGCAGTGTCTGCTATGCATGTTGCACATATCTGAGTAGCTGCCATGGCTAAGAAATGTCAATCATGAGATAAAAGGCCATTTTCCATGAAGTACTATCAGGTGCATGTCAGGGACTGCTAGGAAAGGTCTATGAAACTCACACAGTCAGTTTATTGTCACTTGCGGACCCAAACATTCACTAATGATAAAGGTGAATTAGCCGCATGCCATATGGACATTTCAAAGTACAGACAGACTTGTTGAGAGTCGTATGTCCAACATTTAATTGGTTCTCAGGGCTCGGTCAAAATAAGTCACATGTTAATTTCAGCTATGAACGGTCTGTTTGTCTGTTTCATGGTAAGTCATATGTCTGTAGATAATAATCGAGGTTCTGACAGAGATGGGCACGTACCAACTGCTTCTCTGGCAAGTGATTTTAGACATGTCATGCACACCTCTCCTTGGGAACAATGACTTGAGAATTGCTATTCACAAGACAAGTACAACTCTTTGGGGTTCGTCAATGTGGGGAAGAGTAAGCACCTGATTTAGATCCTGGCGGAGTGAATACTGTCCCACCAATGTGACGGATATCACCTCCTCCGTATTATGATCCCCATAGGAGATAATGTGATCGTAATATGGAGGATGGGATATCTGTCACCTAACCCCTCTGTCAACTCTAAACCAGGCCTTTAGTCTTACCGTGCACCTCAGTAATGCATGTAGGGTTGTTAATTAATTGTTTGATCTCAATAAGCACGTGTCCTCTTCAAATGGGTTGTCTTAATACGCACTATCATATCTAATAGGTTTGGCATTTGTATAGTGCATCCACTTGGAGAGACACACGCATATATATAAGCACGCTCTGAAAAAGAGAAAGGATGAGACAGGCCCGTCACTCACATGTTCCCACGAGCTATAGGATAGTCATTAAGATTTACTATTCTTTTCGTATGGTCAGTAGAAGATGGAGGAAGTTCTTGGTAGATGTTCTCCGCATTATAAAGCAACTTTTGTGCATTACAGATTAAATTCAATATTATTGATCTTGGCACCATGGAAACATGCGGACGGGCTTCATGTGTTTTGACTTATTTTAGACTTTTATGCTGAAGGCCTGATTCACAACGGAAAATATATATGTGTAGATTTACTTAATCCCTAATGTATAAATCTACACTTTTTGATATTTGACATTTCCGAGTGTAGATTATATGTATGGGCTTACATCTCTCCTCCCCTTCAAGTCAGAGGATCGTGACTCCTACAACAGGATTTACAGGTGCAAAGTTGCTACATGTAGGTAGACATCAAAACCACTGAGACAGAGATCTCCCTTTTGGAAAGTATGGGGACAATTATTGACATTTATTATTTTTTAAGTAAATATTTTTTTGTATAATATTCATATAAATTCATTTTAAAAATGTACTTTCTCCCCAATAAACAATGCAATAAAATATTACAGCATATCACTTGATATGTGCAATAAATCCTTAACTAATTTAAATGTTATTTTATTTTATAAACAATAATTTTAAAAAAATCCCACGCCCACCTCAATTGTTATTATTTAATATGCAATCACATTTGTTTAAACTTTGATGTTGAATTCAGATGTATTCTTTATAATAAAAGTGAAATATTAAGCGCCTGAGAGTAAGCCGATTTGGGACTGTTGGCATTGATACAATACACCTGATTTGTAAAGCTCATGGCTACCCGGAACTTGGCTTCCCAGCTCTAGCGGTAAAACAGTGAGAGACAAGCACAACACATTAAGGGAAGAGGTAGGTTTTTAGCTATTTCCTGAAGTGCAGCCAATTATTTTCACCTCTCAACTGGAGCGGGGGCGATTTCACAGCCTAGGAGCCTAGGAGCAAGATATGAAAATAATAGACTACCCCACCTACATCTTTTTACCCTTGGTTCACCTAGAAGACCCAATGTGCCAGATCTAGGGTCCCAATTTGGTGGCTAGTGTTTAATCAATTGGTGAAGGATTTTGGGGCCCATTTTCTACTTGGAACGATAAATCATGCAAAGTGCCTTAAATTGGACCCTGCTGCTGCTGAAGAGTTCTAAGTGCTTCCCTCAGTGACTGCCATTTTGAAATCCCCAAAAGAATCCATGCAGCAGCCTTCTGGATGACTTGAAGATTTGTTATCACCACCGTAGGGCTGCCTCAATATAGTGAATTACCATAATACAGGCAAGATTTCATTAATCCATGGATCACAGTATTGGAGTCCACCGGGAGCCACTTCAAAGTTTCTCTGAGTGCCCTCATTAGACCAAAGCAGATGCCAGCAATATTGTTTGCCTGCAAGATGGTTGATAGAACCCTAGCCAGGATAGGGGCTGCAGGAGTGATGCCCAGGATGGCATATCAATGACAGATGAAGGAGGACAGGAGTGAAATCAATGCTGAGGATTGTGGCGGTGTGGTGATCATTCAGGCCAAGGCCATCAATGTAGCCGAGGCATGGGTGCAGAGAGTGCCAGTGGTAAAAAGGGGAGGGTACTCACTGCAGGGGGTGTAGCAGGGAGAGAGGGGGAAAACAAATTAAGAGGTTGTGGCCTCCACTATTGTCATCCTAGCCTCTTCCAAGATTGCATCCCAGACAGGGGTAATGGGGTACTTCTGGAGTCCTCTGGACTCCTCCCTGTGCAACGCCTCACTTTTTGCTTCAGCCCACTGCTAAAAGGCAGCTAACCAGTACTCGTCAGAGAGGAGGGTGAGGTCTTCTAATGGGAGGTGAGCATGCACGTCACCTGTAGAGCCAAAATAACAATGTGATTTGGCTCTATCAGTTTTGGCACATTCGTAAATCTCAAGTTCTAATATCACCCCTTGTGGAGAGATCGGTTTAGTGGTAAGTGACAAGACTAATGCTATGCACTTGGTCCAGTATGGTGCCAGAAAGGTACATGACCACAGCATATGCTGTAAGTCAGCAGAAGCGGCGGAGCAACTGGGGTAGATGGTGTTGACCACGGGAAAGTATTTGTTGACCGCTGATGGGGAGAGGTATGTTTGGTGACTAGTTTGACATTGGCATTGCAGGATGTCAACAAGAGGAAGACGAGCATTTGCACCATATTGGAGACCCATGAAAGACCCTACTAGTGTCCATTTCCTATTTCTCCTTTAGGGGGCTGCAGGAATAGGGCAGTTGGGCTTTATAAAACCATGAGATGTGTTTGCGCCCTGCTCCCATGGTGTAGATGGCTTGGACATAGTAACGTGCTTCAGATTCGGAGCCCCCAATGGACCACAGATTGCAGAGGATGTGCTACATTCAACAAAATGTTTAGGTAAGCCCTCTGTGTAGCACAAAGTGGTTGGTGAGGTTGTCAAACATGAGAAGGTGGCCATTCTCAAATAGATTGCTAATGGTATTGAATGTAGAGCGGTGTTGCTAAGGGTATTGAATGTAGAGCGGTGCCAGTGCACCAAGTTGCCTCGGCTGAGTGGTCCTCGAAGGTCGATGAGAAAAACAAAGGATGATTGCAGGGGCATACAATGGATTGTCACTGCAGTGGCACAGGGTACGAGTATAAGTCCTTAGCACTACCCAGAGCAGACGGGGAAGGGATTGAGGCACCAGGGGCCAAGGGCGAGGTGGGACCCTCTAATAATTTATCTTCAAGGGAGAGCCCATTAACCCAACAACTGAACCATTGGAGTTGGGCCAACAGGAAATGGGGTTCAAAGTCTGGTGCCCCAAACCACACTGGTCAGTGGGAAGGCACAAATTGGGAGGTGGCATCCTGGATAATCCATATGCCAAAGGAACTCAATGAGAAACGAGTCCAAGTCCTCAAAAATATTTTGCTGGAACATGATCAGCAAATTAGTGAAATAACATAGAAGAGGAGAGATGATATTTTTTTTCCACCCCCTCAGCGCAAGAGGCAGTGATTTCCAGAATGCCACCTGGGAAGTCTTGGTGGTAACTGCCCTCATCAGGTTGACATCCAGCAGGCCAGAATCAGGATGGTAGATCCTGATCCCCAAATATACCAGAATGATGTACCCTCCCAGCAGAGGGGATTCCCAGCAAGCAATAGGTCAGGCATGTGGGCCGCAGGTTCAAGGGGTAAGCACAGGACTTTGCTCAGTTCAGTCGGGGGCTGAATACTGCCTCAAACCTTCTAGGATCTGGCCTAGTTTGATGGTGTCACAATGGAGATCCCAAAGGTTTATCAGGAAGTCATTGGCATAGTGTGAGACCACATGGAACTGTGTTGCAACAGGGTTCTTCAGCAGGCCTCCTCTGCCCTCAGTCAGGATACAAGTGGTTCTATGGCAAGTGCAAAAAGTAGGGGAGAGAGGAGGCTACTTTGCCTGATGACTCAACAAATTGGGAAGAACTCTCAAATGACTTGTCCAAGCCAGATGAGGGACCGAGGTCAGGGGTACAAGAGATGGACACATCTGAAGATGCAGGGGCAGAAGTTGAAGAGCTGGGGCACAGAAAATACAAATTCCACTGAAGGGTATAGAATACCTTTCTGAGATCAAGGCTAAGGGTCTATATGATGTTGACTTGTCTGGAAGGGAGCCTTGCTTAGGGTTCGGAACAAGCAGTGCTTCTTGGAGGGCCACCGGCAAGATGGCCTCCACCAAGGTCTTCTCATAAAGTTCAGTCAGGATGGAAGTCAAGGTTTGAGAATAGATATTATGGAATCGAATGGTAAGCTATCAGTGCCTAGCATTTGCCACCGACCAAGTTCTTGATGGCAACCTTAACCACTAGAAGGGTGATCAGTGCATCTAGGTCTGGGCAAGAGGTGGCTGGCAGCTGTGGAAGAGAAGAGGCAGCCAGGAACTTTTCTGCTCGTATTCAAAGAGGCTCAGAATTGTCACAGTAGAGTTGATGATAGAAAGTCAGAAATGCATGGAGGATATCTCACTGGAAGTGCAGGAGCACACCCATAGGGTCATGTAGAGTGGTAATGAGGGTGCATACCATGTCCTGGGAAAACAATGAGACTAGTAGTCTCCCAGCCTTGTCACCCTCTGAGTGCATGCGGGTTGTGTGTGTGGTGTAGTGGAATCACCTGAGTCGTTCCAAAAAGTCTTCCTTGTTGGCTTAGGCCTCAGAGAGGATCCCATGAAGTGAGGGGTCAAGGACAGCTTGCCACTCCAGATGAATAGAGGCTTCTTTGGTGATGGGCAGATCCCTCTTGAGTATAGTCCATAATCCCCTTGCAGATGCAATGACCACAAACCACTAATTTAAGGAAATCCCGTTCAATACATCTCAATCTTGTCATGTTAGTGTCAAAGTACTTCTGGACATGGAAAGCCTGTAAGGAGTGGAATGTAGGACCCTAAATCATGAACCCTTAAAACCGCCAGGAGGAAATGGGGGATTATGCTGCCCCAAGTTGAAAAGTGATGATGGGGCTGTGGTTGGAAATGGATATGTATAATTGTTTGAAAGGGCCCGTTTCTGCAGGGTTATCCCCAGACTTTTTCCTTTTCTCTAGTTTGAAGATTTCCTTAAAACATCTTTTTAGTGTAATTTCCAATGGGAAAAGAGATAAATTTGAGTTTGGTGTCTCTGGACTCACAATTTTAAAACAAATCTTTTGATAAAGGTGTTTTTAAATTGCAGGTCTGAAAATGTCACTTTTAGAAAGTTGGCATTTTCTTGCTTTAATCATTGTGTGCCTTAGCCTGCCTCCAATCCACATCAAGTCTGTGTAAGGTTAGGTGACATAGGCCTTTTTGCATTCCTTTCAGACAGCATAAATACAGGACTCTCAAATGTCCCTACATTCAATTTACATACTGATGGGTCTTCACAGACAGAAAGGGTTGAGGGGCTCTCACTTACACTTCAAAGGGTAGTGGTCTGATGTAGGAGGCTGGCCTGGTTTGTAGTGGGTACCAAAGATACTTACAACTTATACCAGGTCGACTTTTCCCTTATTAGTGAAATGTAGACAGTGTATAGAAGCCAGGCTGTCTAGAGGTAGCTGTAGCAGAGCAGCCAAGGCTGAACTAGGAGACATGCAAAGCTCTTGTAATTCCACTGTAGTCACACAGTACTCACACACATGAAAGAAAATACTCAGTGTTACAAAAACAAAGGTACTTTATTTTGGTGACACAAATGCCAAAAGTACCTTAGAGACTATACTCACTTAGGAGGTAAGTAATATACACAATATATACACCAGTATCCAAAAACAGGTAAGTAAACAGTCAGTAAACAGTGCAAATAGTGAAAATCACAATAGGTTGCAATCGACCTAGGTGGAACACAAACTATTTACTAAAATAGAGGAATGCGAAAGTCAGTTTCCCCCCTAGGCCACTGTAGTGTGTAGAGAAGTAAGAAAACACCAAAGGTAAGTAATAGAACCCACCTTAGACCCCAGAAAAACAGCTGTAAATCCCAGTACGTTTCCTGAAGCATACAAGAAGTTGTGATAGAAGATTTTGCAAGACCCAGAAGAGACTGCAAGACACCAACAATGGATTCTTGGACCTGAAGACCTGCGAAGAAGGGGACCAAGTCCAAGAAGCACTGAAGAGTCCAGGGAGAACAGGAGTCCCTGCTAACCTGGCTGAAGGTGTGAAAGAAGAACCACTGGTGAGAAGACAAAGTCAGTTATGCAACCAAAAAGACAGTTGTGGGTTCCTGCTTGGTGCAGAAATGTCCCACGTTGGATGGATGATTGCAGTCTGGTTTGCATCGCTGAATACCACCAACAAGCCTTCGCACACACAAAAATCGTGATTGGCACAAGATGGCTCTGCCTGGGACCAGAAGGGACCTGGTGGCCTCTACCCAGGAGAGGAATACCCAGGCAGCGCAAATAGGAGTTCCACAGCAGGTTAACAAAGAAGGTGCAAATGGAGGCCCATGCAGCACGACACAAAGGGATCCCACGCCGACGGCGAACCACTCAGAAAGCTGTGCATTGCAGAACGGAGTGGTGGGGGCCTAAGCTGTGCTGTGCATGAAGAACTTCTTGGAATATTGCACACGAGCCTTAGGAACTGCAAGTCACGTGGTGCATTGGGTACTGTCTTACGTGGGTGAGGCAAGCTCTTACCTCCACCAAAGTTGGACAGCTGGACCTTGGGACTGTCGGTGTCACTTTAGTCCACCACCTGTGTTGCTGGATCCATGCTTATCATCTGGAGAGGAGACTCAAACCACCGGTGGTCACTGCAGAGAGGTGCCTGCTGAAGCAGGGAAGTGACTCCATCACTCCACAGGAGATTCCCTCAGTTGTTCTGGTGCAGACTGAAGACAGGCAGTCCTCGGAGGATGCATGGTCTGGAAACTGTTGCAGTTGCTGGCAGGAGCTGAAGTTACAATGTTGCAGATGTTGTCTTGTATTCTTTGTTGCAGTTTGTAGAGTTCCTGGAGGGTTCGGCTGTGGTTCCATTGGTAGAAAATGAAGTAAGGGACGGAGATGATTCCTGCTGGAGTCTTTCAATCCAAATCTGAAGAAACACTAACAGGAGAGACCCTAGATAGACCTGAGAGGGGGACTGGTCACCTAACCAGGTAAACACCTATCAGGGGAGGTCTCTGACATCACCTGCTGGCACTGGCCACTCAGATGCTCCCTAAGTGCCCCATCACTTTGGAATCCAAGATGGCAAATCCCAGGGACACTCTGAAGGAGCTCTGAGCACCACCCCTGGGGTGATGACGGACACAGGAGTTGTCATTCCCCTTTCTTTTTTCCAGTTTCTCTCCAGAGCAGGGACTGGGGGTCCCTGAACCAGTGCAGACTGAATAATGTAAGAGGGGTACCATCTGTGCCCTTCAAAGCATTTCCAGAGGCTCTGGGAGGCTACCTCTCTCATACCTATAACACATATTTCCAAAGGGAGAGAGTGCAACACCCTCTCCAAAAGGAAATCCAATGGGGGTCCACTATGGAGCCCCCAGAGTGCATGGGATTGTACAACCAATATAAGAATAAGTATTGGGGTACAATTCCCAGGAATGGCAGTCCTGCAGAAGCCTTTGCATGGGCTCCCTATGGGCTCCCTATGAGCGACCTCTGACCTGTTTTAGGTCCTGAGCTCGCCCCCCACGTCCGCAGCACCAACCTGCTGTCTCCTGCCTCTGACCCCCGCCCACGCTGCTCCTAGCGTGTTCGAGGCTTCACTTGACCCGTGTGCCGTGTTTTCCGCCGTCCTGTAAGTGTTTTTCCATTTTCAGCGCCTTGCCTCTTGCGCTTCTGCCCCCGCCGTGCCCCTTCTGATTGTGCCACTTTTCGCCGCCCTGTAGTGCGTTTTACTGTTTTTTCAAGCACCTTGTCTCTTGCGCTTCTGCCCCCGCTGTGCCCCTTCTGATTGTGCCTCTTTTCGCCGCCCTGTAGTGCGTTTTACTGTTTTTCAAGCGCCTCGCCTCCTGCGCTTCTGCCCCCGTTGTGCCCCTCTGATTGCTGTCTCCCCGATTGTTAGACTGTGCCATTAGTGTATTTCTCCGATTGTTTTCAAATTGTGACTGTTTGTTATAATTGTGCCCGACTTTTTTGCCTTGTTTTTCGTGTTTTCGCCCCTTGTGCGCTCCCCCTTGCTCTCCGCTCCCTGCCGCTGCCTCCCTGTGGCCCCGCTCCCCTCACGCCCCCATTCGACGCTCCCTCCCGCCTCCCGCCTCCCAGCTGCTCCTCCCTCCCCCCTCCCTTCTTAATGGCTGGCGCTGCGCGTCGCGAGTGAGCGACCTCTGACCTGTTTTAGGTCCTGAGCTCGCCCCCCACGTCCGCAGCACCAACCTGCTGTCTCCTGCCTCTGACCCCCGCCCACGCTGCTGCTAGCGTGTTCGAGGCTTCACTTGACCCGTGTGCCGTTTTTTCCGCCGTCCTGTAAGTGTTTTTCCATTTTCAGCGCCTTGCCTCTTGCGCTTCTGCCCCCGCCGTGGCCCTTCTGATTGTGCCACTTTTCGCCGCCCTGTAGTGCGTTTTACTGTTTTTTCAAGCGCCTTGTCTCTTGCGCTTCTGCCCCCTCCATGCCCCTTCAGATTGTGCCTCTTTTCGCCGCCCTGTAGTGCGTTTTACTGTTTTTCAAGCGCCTCGCCTCCTGCGCTTCTGCCCCCGTTGTGCCCCTCTGATTGCTGTCTCCCCGATTGTTAGACTGTGCCATTAGTGTATTTCTCCGATTGTTTTCAAATTGTGACTGTTTGTTATAATTGTGCCTGACTTTTTTGCCTTGTTTTTCGTGTTTTCGCCCCTTGTGCTCTCCCCCTTGCTCTCCGCTCCCTGCCGCTGCCTCCCTGCGGCCCCGCCCCCCTCGCGCCCCCATTCGCCGCTCCCTCCTGCCTCCCAGCTGCTCCTCCCTCCCTTCTTAATGGCTGGCGCTGCTCGTCCGCGCAGCGGGCGCGCCACTGGCGCGCCAGAGGCAAGCCCGTCTGCGCCCGTCCGTGCCTGGACCGCGCCCAGCGCCCCCCCCTGGCCCTCACGCCCCGCACCTCCTGCTTCCGTTACTCGGCCCGCGAACTCCTCGCCCTCAACCCTGGCCCCTCCACAGAGTGCTTCCTGGCCACCCCGAAGCACACCAAAGGACCTTTTTCCTGCCACTCCTGCAACTTCTCCTGCAACAGAATAACAAAGCCAGCAACAACCAACACAAACCACCTGCACTGCATCCTCCTCAACACACGCTCCGCACGAAAACACACCATCGAGCTCTGGGACTTGCTCGACACCACCGCCCCAGACGTGGCCTTCCTGACCGAAACCTGATGGAACGACTCTTCGGCCCCTGACATCGCCATCGCCATACCTGACGGATGCAAGATCACCAGAAGAGATCGCACCAACGGAGTCGGCGGAGGGATAGCCATCGCCCACAAATCTACCCTCAAGATCCACACCCACACGGACGACACCCTCAAGACAGCCGAACACCTCCACTTCCAGATTCACACGGACCCCAACACTACCCTCAGAGGAACCCTCATATACCACCCTCCAGGACCAAGAGCCCCCTTCAGCGACACCGTCTACGACCTCGCAAGCACCCACGCCCTCGCCTCTCCAGACTACATCCTCCTGGGAGATCTTAACTTCCACCTGGAAAACAACAACGACGCCAACACCGCTTCACTGACCACCAACCTCCTCAACCTCGGACTCCGTCAACTGGTCAACACCCCCACCCACATCGCCGGACACACGCTTGACCCACTCTTCACCTCAAGCAACCACATCTCCTTCAGCCACACCTCCGAACTCCACTGGACCGACCATCACTGCGTCCACTTCACCTTCAAGAAAAACACCGAACACCACTGCATCCCTCTACCGCCTCACCGCCGCTGGGGAAAAGTCACCGAAGACCAACTGACCAGCACACTCGCCAAATACCCACCACCCGAACCCACCGACCCGAGCACCGCCGCCATCAACCTCCATCAATGGATCCTCAACTGCGCCAACACCTTAGCCCCACTCAAGAAACCCACCGCCAACCAAGAAAAGAAAAAAACAGCCTGGTTCACAGACGAACTGACCACCTCCAAACGCACCTGCCAGAAACTCAAGAAGAAATGCATCCTCGAGCGCACACCGACAACCTTGCCACTCTCAAGGACGCCAACCGTGAACACCACCAACGGATGCGACTCGCCAAGCGCGCCCACTTCACAGAACGCCTCAACAACAACGCCCACGACTGCAAAGAACTCTTCTGCATCGTGAAGGAACTCTCCAACCCTAACGCCATCGTCAACGACGTCCCTCCCTCCCAGAAACTCTGCGACGATCTCTCCACCTTCTTCCACCAGAAAATCGCAGCCATCCACGACAGCTTCAACACCGCACCTCCGCCAGACCCCACCCCCGACGACTCCTCCCACACCTGCCGCCTCACCAACAGGACCCAAGTAGACGACGCCGAAACCCTAACAACCATGAATTCCATTCACTCAGGATCTCCCACGGACCCGTGCCAACATCACGTCTTCAACAAAGCCGACGCCACCATGGCCCCCAAACTCCGCAAGATCATCAACCTCTCCTTCAACACCGCCACCTTCCCGGACAGCTGGAAGCACGACGAAATCCAACCCCTCCTCAAGAAACCCAAGGCTGACCCCAACGATCTCAAAAACTTCCGACCGATCTCTCTCCTCCCTTTTCCAGCAAAGGTCATCGAGAAGATCGTCAACGCGCAGCTCGCCCACTTCCTAGAAGACAACTCCATCCTAGACCCCTCACAATCTGGATTCAGACGAAACCACAGCACTGAGACCGCACTCCTCGCCGCCACAGATGACATCAGACAACAAATGGACAACGGCGAAACCTCAGCCCTCCTCCTCCTCGACCTATCAGCCGCTTTCGACACAGTCTGCCACCGCACCCTGCTAACCTGTCTCCACGAAGCCGGCATCCAAGACAAAGCCCTCAACTGGATCTCATCCTTCCTCTCCGACAGAACCCAGAGAGTCCGACTCTCACCCTTCCGCTCCAAAGCCACCAACCTCATCTGCGGTGTCCCCCAAGGCTCCTCTCTTAGCCCAACGTTGTTCAACGTCTACATGGCCCCCCTCGCACAACTGGCCCGTTATCACAACCTCAGCATCATCTCCTACGCCGACGACACCCAGCTCGTCCTCTCCCTGACCAAAGATCCGCTCACCGCCAAAACCAACCTCCACGAGGGACTAAAATCCATCGCCGAGTGGATGAACAACAGCCGCCTGAAGCTCAACTCTGACAAAACGTTAGTCCTCATCCTCGGACGCACCCCCTCAGCCTGGAACGACTCCTGTTGGCCCACCGCCCTCGGACCCCCACCCACCCCAGCCAGCCATGCACGAAACCTCGGCTTCGTCCTCGACTCTGCCCTCACCATGTCCAAACAGATCAACGCCGTCTCCTCTTCTTGTTTCAACACCCTCCGCATGCTCCGCAGGATCTTCAAGTGGATTCCAACAGGAACCAGGAAGACGGTAACTCAAGCCCTCGTCAGTAGCAGACTTGACTACGGCAACGCACTCTACACAGGCATCCCAACGAAAGACATCAAACGACTCCAACGCATACAGAACGCATCCGCCCGCCTGATCCTCGACATACCCCGCCGATGTCACATCTCCCCCCACCTGAAGGACCTCCACTGGCTCCCTGTGGATAAAAGGATCACCTTCAAACTCCTCACCCACGCACACAAGGCACTACACAACACCGGACCCACCTACCTAAACACCAGACTCAACTTCTACGTCCCCACACGTCAACTCCGCTCCGCCAACCTCGCCCTCGCCATCGTCCCCCGAATCCAGCGCAAGACCTCTGGCGGCAGATCCTTCTCCTTCCTCGCCGCCAAGACCTGGAACTCTCTCCCCACCTCACTACGCCAGACCCAGGACCTCCTCACCGTCAGGAGACTCCTCAAGACATGGCTCTTCGAACGCTAGCAGCACCCCCCCCTCCCCACCCCCAGCGCCTCGAAACCCTGTCGGGTACATAGCGCGCTTTATAAATTCACTGATTGATTGATTGATTGAAAAGTAATGCTGTAGCTCACATGGATCCCCTGGAACCTCAATGCCCTAGGTACCAAAGTACCATATAGTAGGTGTAGGAGCCTGGCCTGGATTATAGTGGGTACCTGATGGTACTTACACCTTGTGCCAGGTCCAGTTATCCCTTATTACTAATAGTGTTCTAGCAGCTTGGGATGATAGAGGTAGCTATAGCAGAGCAGCTTAGGCTGAACTAGGAGATATGCAAAGCTCCTATTATACCACTTATATCATATAGCACTATATCATAAGAATCACAATACTCTGAGTTACTAAAAATAAAGGTACTTTATTTTAGTGACAATGTGTCAGAAATATCTCAGAGGATATACTCCCTTAGGAGGTAAGTAAAATACACAAAATATACAAACAAACAAAATTCAGGTAAGTAAACAGTTAGAAAAGTAGTGCAAAAACTGTAGAATACAATAGGATGCAATAGGCCTGGGGCAACACAAACCACATACTAAGAACGTGGAATGTTAACCACTTAGGGACCCCAGGCCTAGTGTAGTGTGTAGAGGGTCGCTGGGAGTGTAAGAAAACACTAAGGGTGTCCAAGATACCCCACCCCGAGACCCTGAAAAGTAAGTGTAAAGTTACCCTACTTCCCCAGAAAGACAGTAAAGTCGAGATAGGAGATTCTGAAAAGACCACAACTGACTGCAAAGCACTGAAGATGGATTTCTGGACCTGAGGACTTGTAAAGGAAGGGGACCAAGTCCAAGAGTCACAAAAGTGTCCGGGGGGGCAGGAGCCCACTAAACCCCGGATGAAGGTGCAAAAGGGCTGCCTCCTGGTGGAAGAAGCTGAAGATTCTGCAACAACGAAAGGTGCAGGGACTTCTCCTTTGGTCAGAAGATGTCCCACAGCATGCTGGAGGATGCAGAGTTGCTTCCATGCAGAAAGACCACAAATAAGTCTTGCTAGCTGCAAGAGTCGCAGTTGAAGGTTTTGGATGCTGCCAGGGTGCCGGAAGGACTAGGAGGTCGCCCTTGGAGGAGGAGACAGAGGAGGCACTCAGCAACACAGGGAGCCGATGCAGAAGCAGGCAGCACCCGCAGAAGCACCTGAACAGGCATTCAGAAGATCTGAGCATGGCAGTCATCTCAGCAGAAAGGGGGTCCCACGAAGTCGGAGTTGGGCAATGCAGGACGGAGTGCTGGGGACCTGGGCTAGGCTGTGCACAAAGGAAGTCTTGCAAAAATGCACAGAAGCTCTAGCAGCTGCAGTCCACACAGTACACAGGATTACTGTCTTGCGTGGGGAGGCAAGGACTTACCTCCACTAAGTTTGGACACAAGGGCCACTGGACTGTCGGGGACACTTGGATCCAGCTCCTCCTTGCATAAGCCAGTCTACACAGGTTCACGGAACCCCCAGTCACTGCTCTGGTGCGAAACTGGACAAAGGAAAGGGGAGTGACCACTCCCCTGTCCATCACCACCCAAGGGGTGGTGCCCAGAGCTCCTCCAGTGTGTCCCAGACCTCTGCCATCTTGAATCCAGAGGTGTGATGGCACAATGGAGGCCTCTGAGTGGCCAGTGGCCAGTGCCAGCAGTTGACGTCAGAGACCCCTCCTGATAAGTGCTTACCTGACTAGGTGGCCAATCCTCCTCTGAGGGCTATTTAGGGTTTTTCCTGTGGGCTTTTCCTCAGATAACAACTTGCAAGAATTCACCAGAGTTCCTCTGCACCACTCTCTCCGACTTCTGCCAAGGATCGACCACTGACTGCTCCAGGATGCCTGAAAAAACTACAACAAAGTAGCAAGAAGACTACCCGCGACATTGTAGTACCTAATCCTGCTGGCTTTCCTGACTGTTTCCTGGTGGAGCATGCTTTGGGGGCTGCCTACCTTCGTACCTGCAGTGGAAGCCACGAAGAAATCTCCTGTGGGTTGATGGAATCTTCCCCCTGCTCCAGCAGGCACCAAACTTCAGCATCACCGGTACTCTGGGACCCCTCTCATCTAGCGTGGCCCCTGGAACACAGGTGGTGGACCCAAGTGATCCAGACAGTCCAGTGGTTCAACTGTCCAAATTTGGAGGAGGTAAGTCTTTGCCTCCCCTTCCCAGACAGTAATCGTGTGCACCACGTGAACTGCAGCTGCTGGGCCTTCTGTGCACTTTTGCAAGGAATCCTTCGTGCACTGCCTAGCCCAGGTACCCAGCACTCCATCCTGCATGGCTCAACTCACTGAGTTGAACTCCAGCTTCGTGGGACCCTCTTTTGTATTGTTGAGACGACTGACATGCTCAGTCTTCTTGAACCTGTGTTCAAGGACCTCTGCGGGAGCTGACTTCTTGTGCGTGGGCTCTCTGTGTTGCTGAGGGCCCCCTCTGTCTCCTCTCCCAAGTGGTGACATCCTGGTCCTTCCTGCGACCCTCTACACACTAAACTAGCCTAGGGGTCCATTTGCCGTTCGCATTCCACTTTCTTAGTATATGGTCTGTGTTGCCCCCATGCCTATTGCATCCTATTGTATTCTACAGTGTTTGCACTACTTTCTGATTGTTTTACTTACCTGGTTTTGGTTTGTGTGTATATTTTGTGTATTTTACTTACCTCCTAAGGGAGTATATCCTCTGAGATATTTTTTGCACATTGTCACTAAAATAAAGTACCTTTATTTTTAGTAACTGTGAGTATTGTGTTTCTTATGATATAGTACCTATATGATATAATTGGTGTAGTAGGAGCTTTGCATGTCTCCTAGTTCAGCCTAAGCTGCTCTGCTGTAGCTACCTCTATCAGCCTAAGCTGCTAGAACACTACTAATCTACTAATAAGGGATAACTGGACCTGGCACAAGGTGTAAGCACCATCAGGTACCCACTATAAGCCAGGCCAGCGTCCTACAGGGTCTTAGCTTCTTCAGGGCCCAGATCACAGCAAAGGCCTCACTCTCTATGGCTGACCAACACTTTTCTCTAGGGGTCAACCTTCTATTAATAAAAGCAACAGGTTGATCCTTGCCCTCTGTGTTTAGTTGTGATAACACTGCCCCAACCCCTACCTCAGAAGCATCTGTCTGGACAACAAACGTCTTAGAATAGTTTAAGCTTTTTAGGACAGGTGCAATACACATAGCCTGCTTAAGCTCCTCAAAATCTTTTTGACAGCGGACTGTCCATAATAACTTCTTGTGCATTTTCTTGGAGGTGAGGTCACTAAGGGCCAGATGTAGAAAGGGTTTTGCCCCTCGCAAACAGTGAAAAACGCCATTTGCGAGGCACAAAAGCCTCTCCGGTATGCAGAAATGCATTTTGCGAGTCGGATCCAACTCGCAAAATGCATTTCCGACTCGCAAATAGGAAGGGGTATTCCCTTCCTATTTGCGACTCGCAATGCAATTCAATTCCATTTGCAAATGGAAACGCAGTTACCATCCACTTGAAGTGGATGGTAACCCAGTCGCAAATGGGAAGGGGTCCCCACGGACCCCTTCCCCTTTGTGACTGGACAAAAAAATATTTTTTCAGAGCAGGCAGTGGTCCAATGGCCCTGAAAAAATCCGAAACTAAAGTTTTTTGTTTTTTTTTCAAAGTGCAGCTCGTTTTCCTTTAAGGAAAACGGGCTGCACTGAGAAAAAAAACTGGTTTATTAAAAAGCAGTCATGGACATGGTGGTCTGCTGTCTCCAGCAGGCCACCATCCCCGTGAGTGCCCATACTCGCAATGGGGTCGCAAACTGCGACCCACCTCATTAATATTAATGAGGTGGGTCTTTGCGACCCCATTGCAAGTTGCAGAAGGTGTCTGAGACACCTTTCTGCATACCAAATTGCGACTTGCAATTTGCGAGTCGCAGGGACTCGCAAATTGCAAGTCGCAATTTGGATTTTTGCTACATCCTGCCCTAAGAGAGCAACAAAGGAGCCATAATTCTTAATAAATCTCCTGTAGTATCCAGTGAGACCAAGAAAGGCTCCGATCTGGGTCTGAGTAGTAGGGGCAGACCACTCTAAAATAGTCTGGGTCTTCCCCTGCAGTGATTCAATCTGTTCCCCACCAACTAGGTGTCCCAGATAACCCACATTACTGTGTGCTATGTGGCACTTTGAAGCCTTAATAGTGAGGCCTGCCTTTTGCAGGGCGTCCAAAACCTTCCACAGGTGGACCAGGTGGTCATCCCATGTGGAGCTGAATCCAGCAATATCATCTAGGTATGCTGCACTGAAAGCCTCCAGACATTGGAGGACTGTATTGACCAACCTCTGGAAAGTGGCAGGTGCATTCTTCAAACCAAAGGGCATAACTGTAAATTGGTAATGCCCTCCAATGGTAGAGGATGCAGTTTTATGTTTCGTCTGGTAGCTTGATCTGCCAATCCCCTGCAGTCAAGTCAAAAGTGCTCAGATATGTGGCAGATGCCAGTGTATCTATCAGCTCAGCTGCCCTGGGTATAGGGTGAACATCAATCTTGGAGTATTGAGCCCTCTATAATCAACACAAAACCTCATCTCCTTTTTCCAATTTTGAGAATGAGGCTTTGGTACTAGCACCACTGGGCTGGCCCAGGAGCTATCTGAGTGCTCAATCACTCCTAGGTTCAACATCTTCTGAACTTCTGATTTAATGCAGTCCCTGACATGGTCTGTCTAAAAATCTTACTTTTGACAGGTAAACTGTCTCCAGTATCTATGGTGTGTTCACTCCAAGTGGCCTGACCGGGTGTCAGAAAGAAAGAGCTCAGAAAATTGACCTAGGAGGTTCCTGCAGTCCTCCTTTTGCTCTGCTATGAGGCAGTCTGCTAGGACAACTACTTCCACTGAGCCATCAGCTGCAGTATTGGAGGCAAGGGGGCCAACAATGTCCTGGCATTGGGATTAAGGGGGCATTTGGAGTGCCACTAGTCTTGCCACTGGCTTGGCAAGTGACACAAGAGCGATGAAACTCTTTTGTGTCCTCTGACATATGAGGCCAGTGTAAGTGAGGGACCAGTCTGTCGCAGGTTTTGCTTTGCCCCAAATCTCCAGCAAGGGGAATGGCATGTGCCAGTGTTAGTTGGAATTACCTATACTGCAAGGGAATAAACAGTCTCCTGGTAGCACCAGGTTTTAGGTCCCTTGCCTCTGTATAAAAGATATAGGGGGTCATTACAACCCTGGCGGATGGTGTTAAAGCTGCGGTAATACCGCAAACAGGCCGCCGAAAAAAAATAAGGGAATTTTGACCCTGGCGGAAACCGCCAACAAAGACAGCCACTTTAACACACCGCCCGCCACGGCGGTACAGACAAGCAGCGCGGCGGTCTCCGCCAACAGACAGGCGGAAGACAATGTACCGCCCATAGTATCACAACCCGCCAATACGCCACCTTTTCCGGGGTGGATTCACCCTGGATAAAAACACGGCGGAAACAACTTTTGCAATGGGAAAACGCTCACCTGAACACATCCCACGAGGAACGAGGACTCCATGGACCCAGAACTCCAAATACTCCCTGCCCTTGTGTTTCTGCTCCTCTAAGACCATCATCTACGTAGGCGCCGAAGACAACGGTGAGTACTGCACCTACGACATGGGGGAGGCAAAAGTTAGGGGGACACCCACCAAACACACCCACCCCACCCCCAACCTCGCAAAATACAACATCCACACCAATGCATTCACAAAAATCACAGTAACAACCCACAATCCCCCTGGAAGAATGAAAAGACAAAGCGAAAATCGGTCAAACATTGTAATGTGGCAATATACATGTCATACAAAAATATACAGAAATATATGAAAATCAGTCATAATTATATACATTACGAGAAGTAGTGCAGATATGTACATAACAATGTCCGTGCACCAACAGTCCAAAAATGCATGGGCGAGGCCCACAAAGGATACCTGACCACAATCGGAGAGAACACTGCCGGGGCATCAGATAGAAATACTACAGGCACATCAGGGGGAAGGGAAGGGGGGGCACCTCAGCCGGATGAACGCAAAGCCAGATCCACGACGGGGCTCCATGCCCATTGATGTATCCTGGGGAGTGCAAAGCCACAGTCTCTCAAGTCTCGACAGTGGGTGGCTTGCCCACTGTGCCATCCTGGGGAGTGCAAAGCCACAGTCTCTCAAGTCTCTACAGTGGGTGGCTTGCCCACTGTGCCATCCTGGGGAGTGCAAAGCCACAGTCTTCAAGTCTCTACAGTGGGTGGGGTGCCCACCGTGCCATCCTGGGGAGTGCAAAGCCACAGTCTCTCAAGTAGATGCAGGTCTCCACTGGTACTGGGGGGGACTGGTGCCCAGAGTGCTTCATCCTGTGCAGGCCAGACAGAGTGGATGCAGGTCTCCACTGGTTCTGGAGGGGGACTGGTGCCCAGACTGGATGAGTCTCCCCATGAAAGTTCCTGTCCTGTCATTGTCCCAGCTGCACATGGGATAAGGATGCCTGATGTGGCGGTCTATTCATTCCTACCCGGTGCTTGCCCTGTTCAGCGGTGTTTTGCCATGGCGGTCTTTGCCCTGTTCAGCGGTGCTTTGCCATGGCGGCCTTTGCCCTGTTCAGCGGTGCTTTGCCATGGCGGTCTTTGCCCTGTTCAGCGGTGCTTTGCCATGCGGTTCAGTACTGTTCAGCGGTGCTTTACCATGTCGGTCTCTGCCCTGTTCAGCGGTGCTTTGCCATGGCAGTTCAGGACTGTTCAGCGGTGCTTTGCCATGGTGGTTCAGGACTGTTCAGCGGTGCTTTGCCATGGCGGTGTTTACCCTGTTCAGCGGTGTTTTGCCATGGCGGTCTTTGCCCTGTTCAGCGGTGCTTTGCCATGGCGGTCTTTGCCCTGTTCAGCGGTGCTTTGCCATGGCAGTCTTTGCCCTGTTCAGCGGTGCTTTGCCATGGCGGTTCAGTACTGTTCAGCGGTGCTTTGCCATGGCGGTCTTTGCCTTGTTCAGCGGTGCTTTGCCATGGTGGTTCAGGACTGTTCAGCGGTGCTTTGCCATGGCGGTTCAGGACTGTTCAGCGGTGCTTTGCCATGGCGGTCCTTGCCCTGTTCAGTGGTGTTTTGCCATGGCGGTCTTTGCCCTGTCCAGCGGTGCTTTGCCATGGCGGTCTTTGCCCTGTTCAGCGCTGCTTTGCCATGGCGGTTCAGGACTGTTCAGCGGTGCTTTGCCATGGCGGTTCAGGACTGTTCAGCGGTGCTTTGCCATGGCAGTCTTTGCCCTGTTCAGCGGTGTTTTGCCATGGCGGTCATTGCCCTGATCAGCGGTGCTTTGCCATGGCGGTCTTTACCCTGTTCAGCGGTGCTTTGCCATGGTGGTTCAGGACTGTTCAGCGGTGCTTTGACATGGCGTTTCTGGTACGGACATTGGTGTGTGGCATGACGTTCCCTACACTGGGCATTGGTGTGTGGCATGACGTTCCCTACACTGGGCATTGGTGTGTGGCATGACGTTCCATCATAGCCCACCTGGGCTGTGGCAGCCGGGGCCCTCCTGGGCACTGACTCCGGCGGTGGCCCCTGGACCAGTGATTATACTTGTGCCCTCCTGGGCACTGACTCCGCCGGTGGCGGTGGTCTCTGGACCAGTGACGATACTTGTGCCCTCCTGGGCTATGACTCTTGCGGTGGTCTCCTGACCAGTGACGATACTTGGGCCCTCCTGGGCAATGACTCTGGCGGTGGTCTCCTGACCAGTGACGACGGTGCTGGCGGTTGTGTCTCGTCCGTCGGAAATGATGGCACACTTCTCCGCCGTGACACTCATAACAGGCTGGGCAGACTTCCTCTGGCCCTTCCCCACCTTTGGTGGAGTCACAGCTGACTCTCCAATCCCCTTGGAACCCATGTGAGTTGTTTTCCCACCAGGAGTCTTCACACGGTCCCGTCGTCCACTCTCCAATTTTAGAGCCTTTACAGGGGATGGACTGCCAGTGCCTTGGCTCCGGGTCACCCTGCCTGCCCTGGTGGCCGGTGCACTCCACAAACCTTGAACAGGTACCACTGGTATTGGAGGCTTTTTGGCGGAGGCGCTACGACGGGACTGATGAATTGGAGGGAGGGGGAAAAAGGTCAACTTTACAGAGGGACAGTTTCTGACGAACACTGGGATGGGTAGTTGGAGGGGGCCTGGGAGTGGAGGAAGAGGAGGTGGTTGTCGGAGGTGTCACTTTAGGTGTTTTGGGTGCAGGTGCAGGTACTGGAGGCTGTCGTGAGGTGGATGGATGTTGGGTGAGTGATTGCCGGCGTTTGTGTACTTTGGGAGGGGGCATCACAGACACACTGGGAGAGGACACAGGGGACGTGTAAATGGGAGTGGAGGTGGTGAGTGCAGGTGAGCGGCTTGTGGTGCTGGGTCTCCTTGTGCGATTCATGGTGCCTGTAGATGTGGTACATGCAGGTGTGTGTGTAGACGAGACTGGGAGGAAGGAGGGAGAAGAGGAGGAGGGGGACACAGTAGAGGCAGTGGATGTTGCTGTGTCTGTACGTGGGTGAGGCTTGCGTGAGTGCCTGTGGGTTGTGTGGTACCTATGTTTGCTTGAGCTACCTGTGTGCTGACTTGTGTGCATGCTGGTCTGTAGTTGTGCTTGGGATGGGCTGGGGTACAGGAGATTGGGTCTGGGTGGAGGAGGTTGGAGGGGGGAGGCTAGACACAGGGACAATGGCAGTGCTGAGGCCACAGATTGCAGGGTTCGCTGAAGGACAGCCTGACCAGAATGAATGCCCTCCAGGAATGCATTACCGTGTTGCAACTCTCGTTCTACACCCTGGATGGCATTCACAATGGTAGACTGACCAACAGTGAGTGACCTGAGAAAGTCAATGGCCTCCTCACTGAGGGCAGCAGGGGTGACTGGGGCAGGGCCTGAGGTGCCTTCGGCAAAGGTGATGCCCACCCTCCTGGGTGAGCAGGCACGGGGCGAACGGTGAGGGGCTGCTGGGAGGGCCGTGGTGGTAGGGGAGGTGGCGGCTGTACCTATAGAAGTGGGGCGCACAGATGGTGCCGCCACCACAAGGGAGCCCCCATCGGCGAACGAGTCCGTGTCGCTGCTTGGTAATCCGGTGGCCGACGTGAAGCTCCCTTCGCCCTCCGTCCCACTGGTGCATTCAGAGTCCGTGGTGTGGCCCTCCATGGCCATTTGGGATGCAGCACCCTCGTGCTCCAGTGCCACTGTACCTAAGCCTGATGATGCTGATGTACAAAAGGACAGGAGAGCAGAAAAAGGGGGGGAGACAGAAGAAAGAGAGTTTTAGTGCATGGCATACCGCTGCCGTTGGCGGACAAGACAGACACAGCAGCCCCCTGCATTACGCCGTGCTCCTGCCGTCTGTACATGCAATTTCTGGGATATGGCCTACATGGCAATGGTGGACATCTGCCCACATGGATGCCACAGGGGCAACTATACCTCGACTTGGCACTCTGCTGAGGTGGGGTAGAGTGCCACATGGCCTATATTACGGAGGGGCCTTGCGTACCGAACTCACCCTGGCCTAGGGACACCCACAGCCCACCTCCCCCACCCAGACACCTCCACTGCATGCAAAGTCAGTAGAATGAGAGTGTACTCACCCCCTTGTGTCTGCTGTGATGCCCTCAAGCGCCCATCCAACTCCGGGCAGGCCACCACCAGGATCCGGAACATCAGGGGGGTCATGGTGCGACGGGCACCCCTCCCACGTTGGGAGGCCATCCCCAGCTGAGCCTCCGCTGTCTTCTTGCTGCAGCGGCGAATGTCCTCCCATCTCTTACGGAAGTGGGTGGCCCGTCTCTGGTGGGCCCCCAGGGTCCGGACCTCCTTGGCGATGGCACGCCAAATGTCCCTCTTCTGGTGGGCGCTGACCTACATGACATGCACAAGGAAAGAGGAACAGTCATTACCAACTGCACCGTCGTTGTGAGTGGTCCCCTCCCTACTCTGGCCATGTGGCCCATTCATTCCCATGCATTAATGTTCTATGAACTCTGCCCCCTTCCCTCTTCCAACCAGCCCTCTCCACCCAGGCCTAGACCATACAACGTGCTCCCTGTGTACTAACCTGTTGGTCTGGAGGACCGTAGAGTAGCGTGTACCAACTCCTGTGCAGTGAAGGCAGGGGCCCTTTCCCCAGACGCAGCAGCCATCGTCGCTTCCAGACCGAGGTCACAGCAGCACTTGCAGTGTAGGTCCTCTCCTGTCGAAGGTCAGGTATCTAGTGATTGAACAGATAGAAATGGCGGTGACGTCCGCGGCGGTGCGCATCATCACCGCCGGCGCACCTGTTCATTGGCTCCTGGGACCCATAGGGTCCAATGTTAACCAATGCAGCATTGCGCCGCGGTCTACGACCGCCTACCTCGACGGTGTGCAACGCCAGCGCAGTTACCCCACAATCCCATTGTCCCAGTTTAGAGGTCAGGCAGCCACCATTTCAGGGGCCCACATGGCTTAATTTACCTCTGCGTCACACATAGCAAGGCCTACACTCAACACACATACAGGAAGGGTTTTGTGAGTGGTGTAGTCTTGTGTGTAACTGTGGGTACATACCTGGAGGAATAATGACTGATTCTTCGCTGTTGTACTTCGTAGGCACCGTCAGCTGGGACAGTTGAGAAGATGGCGGAATCCTCCGATGTACCGACCGCTGGTGGACCTGTTGACAATGGAAGAGCGACATGTCATTGTCACCTACCGGTTTGACCGTGCCACAATCCAGGAACTATGTACCCAGTTGGAGCCAGACCTGATGTCACCAATCCGCCATCCGACTGGAATCCCACCTGACGTGCAGGTGCTGTCAGTGCTCCATTTCCTTGCAAGTGGGTCTTTTCAGACAACAGTGGCCATGGCATCAGGGATGTCCCAGCCTATGTTTTCCAACGTGTCGTCCAGAGTGCTGTCTGCCCTGCTGAAACACGTAAGGAGATACATCATTTTCCCTGAGGTGGCAGATTTGCCTACAGTGAAAGGTGACTTCTATGCCCTTGGACATATCCCCAACGTCATAGGTGCCATTGATGAGACCCATGTAGCTCTGGTCCCCCCCCACAGGAGTGAACAGGTGTACGGGAACAGGAAGAGTTATCATTCAATGAATGTCCAGATGGTATGTTTGGCAGACCAGTACATCTCGCAGGTAAATGCTATGTTCCCTGGCTCAGTGCATGACGCCTACATCCTGCAGAAAAACAGCATCCCTGATATGATGGGTCAACTCCAGAGGCACCGTGTATGGCTATTGGGGGACTCTGGTTACCCCAACCTTTCCTGGCTATTGACCCCAGTGAGGAATCCCAGGACCAGGGCAGAGGAACGCTACAATGAGGCCCATGGGCGGACTAGGAGGGTGATCGAACGCACCTTCGGCCTCCTGAAGGCCAGGTTCAGGTGCCTCCATATGACAGGTGGATCCCTATTCTACTCACCGAAGAAGGTGTGCGAGATCATCATCGCCTGCTCCATGCTCCATAATTTGGCTTTGCGACGCCAGCTGCCTTTTCGGCAGGAGGATGATCCAGATGACGGTGCTGTAGCAGCTGTGGAGCCTGTGGACAGTGATGAGGAGGAAGCTGAGGAAGAAGACAACGACAACAGGGAGTCAGTCATACAGCAATATTTCCAGTGACACACAGGTGAGAACATTTTCATGTTTAACATTGCATTAACTTTCACACGTGTACTTCTATCCTGTTTGTCGATTTCAATCATTAATTGGTAACTGAGTTGTACCTTTCCATTACGGTTTCACAGGTGTGGTTACCAACGTGTCATCTGCTTGCATCCTTCAAGGACTTGTGATGTGTGACATAGGTATGTTAGCCTTAGAATGGGAAACGCATTATGACACTGTCACTGATAATACATATTTAGTAAATCACAGACTGACTCAAGATTGTTTTGTGTTTCAAGGGTGTTTATTGAAGTGCTCAGAAATATGAGGGGGTTGTAAAAAGAGGATGGGTGATGGCGGAGGAATGTCCTTGGCAGAGTCCAGTCTATTAGTCTCACAGCTGCACTGCCCATATGGGCATAGGAAGTGGAGCTGGGGCATTTTAAGTATGAACAGGGTAACAAGGTGGTACAGTGGGAGGACAAACAGGGTGGTCTCATTTCCTGGTGGGGGTCTTGCCATCTTGCTCTGTCCTGTTCCTGGATCTCAGGGACCGCTTGCGTGGTGGTTGACCGTCTGCAGGGGGTGGGGTGCTGGTGTGTTGGTCCTGTGACGGGGCGTCCTGTCCACCAGCGCCGGCGGAGGTGGTGGGCAGTTCATCGTCCTGGCTAGTGTCAGGGGCCCCTTGGAGTGCCACGGTGTCCCTCATGGTCTACTGTATGTCCTTCAGCACCCCTACGATGGTGGCCAAGGCGGAGCTGATGGTCCTGAGCTCCGCCCTGAACCCCAAATACTGATCCTCCTGCAGGCGCAGGGTCTCCTGCAACTTGTCCAGGACCGTTGCCATCGTCTCCTGGGAGTGGTGGTATTCTCCCATGATGGAGGATAGGGCCTTGTGGAGAGTGGGTTCCCTTGGCCTGTCCGCCCCCTGTCGCACAGCAGCCCTCCCAGTTCTCCCTTGTTCATGTGCCTCCGTCCCCTGGACCGTGTGCCCACTACCACTGCCCCCAGGTCCCTGTTGTTGTTGGGGTGGTGGGTTATCCTGGGTTCCCTGTAGTGGTGGACACACAGCTGATTGACCTGTCCTGGGTAGGGAGGTTTGGGCCCGCTGGGTGGGTGCTGTGCTGGTGTTACCAGAGGGTGGAAAGTCAGTGTTGGGCTGTGCCTGTGCAAGGGGAACCGACTGTCCCGAGGCCCACGATGGTCCGGGCTGGTCATCAGGATCCAGTAGGGCAGAGCTGCTATTGTCACTGTGAGCCTCTTCTGGGGGTGGAGTGGTGTTGTCTGGACCCTCTGGTGTGATGACGGTCCTTCGGGTTCCTGCAGGGGCATAAGAGCATGATTATTGCATGTGTGTGTGTAATGGTGTGCAATGGGTGGGTGTTTGTGTACCCCAGTGCAAGCATTCCTGTATGTGGGTTTGTGTGATGATGGGTAGGGGGTTGTTTTTGGTATGTGCAGTGAGCATGCTTTAGTGAGGGGTGACCATGCTTAGTTGTGTCATGCAGGGCTTGGTGTTTGGATGAGTGGTTTGTGTTATTAGTACATTAGTGAGAAGTTGGAGTGATAGGGGAGGGGGTGGGGGTGGGGGTGTGTGAGAGCATGCAGGTAGGGTGGGGGATATGATAGTTAAGATTTGACTTACCAGTGTCCTATCCTCCACCGACTCCTCCGAGGCCCTCTGGATGCATGATGGTCAAGACTTGCTCCTCCCATGTTGTTAGTTGTGGGGGAGGAGGTGGGGGTCCGCCGCCAGTCTGCTTCACCGCGATGTTGTGCCTGGAGACCGTTGAACGCACCTTCCCTCGTAGGTCGTTCCCCCTCTTCCTGATGTCCTCCCATTTCTTGGGTGCTGTCCCACGGCGTTGACCCTGTCCACTATTCTGCGCCATAGCTCCATCTTCCTGGCTATTGATGTGTGCTGTACCTGTGAGACAAATAGCTGTGGCTCTACCTGGATGATTTCCTCCACCATGACCCTGAGCTCCTCCTCGGAGAAGCGGGGGTGTCTTTGGCGTGACATGGGGAGGTGTGTGTGATGTGTGGGGTGGTGTATGTGGTGATGAGTGTGGTGATGTGTAGTGGTGTGTTGTGTTTGCTGCATGGATGTTGTGTGGGTGATGGTGTTGTGTGCCTCTGTGTGATGGGGTTGTCTATTCAGTGCTCTCTCTCTGGCCTTCGTTCGTGATTTTTTGGTCGTAGGGGTTTGTGGGTGATGTGGGTGTGTGTTTTATATAGTATTGGGTGTGTGGGAGTGGTGTGTGTACGTGTATCAGGTGTGTGTATTTTGAAATGTCCAATGTGGCGGTGTTTTGTAGAAGTGTGTGTATTTTGAGCGCGGCAGTGTGTACCGCCAATGGAATACCGCGGTTTAAAGATTCGGGTGTCGTAATAGCATGGCCGTGTTTCTGTTGGCGTGGAGGTGGAGGTTTTGTTATCGCCAGTTTATCACTGACCTTTGGTGTGGCAGAGTTGTGTGGGTGTCTGGATTTTGGCGGATTCCGAGCTGTGTGTCATAATAGCTGTGGCGGAATTCCGCGGCCGCGGCGGTGTATTGGCAGTTTTCTGCAGGGCGGTAAGCGCCTTTTTCCACCAATGTTGTAATGACCCCCATAGTTCTCCCAGTAAACCCTGTGAGAGTCACTGACATCTCCTGCTTCTTGATTGACAGCTTGCTGTTTCAAACAATCTAGTGTGGGACAGGCTGTATCAGCTTGGAGCTCCTCTGGTGTAGGTTCTGCACAAGGAGTATATAACTCCTCATCAAATGGGGAATCTTCAGTAGAGGGAGGGATAGTGGACAAGGGTTTGCCCTTTCTACCCCTAGTTTTTGGGAGCACTTGGTCAATTGTTCTAGGGTCTATGTTTCCCTGTGTTCTTTGTTTCTTGGCCTGAGCCCTGGTAAGAGCAAAGATGTGCCCTGGAATGAATGCCCAGCATTGCTGCTTGAGTCTCGAATTCCACTTCAGCCCAAGCTGAAGTCTCCAAATCATTGCTCAGTAGACATTCTACAGATAGGTCAGTGGATACCACAACTTTATTTGGACCAGTAACCCCCCCTACCCTCCCATTTGAGATTCACAACAGCCATGGGGTGGCTAACAGAGTTATTATGGGTGTCAGTCACTTGGTACTGATGACCAAGTAGGTGTTGCTCAGGGGGCATCAGTTTCTCCATCACCATAGTGACACTAGCACCTGTGTCCCTGTAGGCATCAACCTGAACACCATTGATTAGGGGTTGTTGCTTGTACTTCTCTATACTAAGGTGACAAGCAACAAAGGTGGCAATGTCAATGCCGCTGTCTGAGACTAAAACAGCCTCAGCGGTTTCCCTAACTAAACCAACCCCCACTACATTACCCAAATTGAGCCCAGCTACACCCTTGGACTGGTTATTTGTAGTGTTTTTTTTCCACCACCACTGCTATTACTAGGGGCACTAGTGAAAGCAGTGGGGGTTGTGGTGGTGGGAGGTTGGTTGATCATCTTAGGAAGAGTGGGGTTACTTGCCCAATGGCCTTTGTTTTTACACCAGTAACACCAAGGCCTTTTCTGTTGGTTGGAAGAGGATTTGGACCTACCCCCAGAGGATTTTTGAAGGCCTGATGAAGACTCTGACTTTTTATCTTTGTCCCCACCCTTATCATGTGACTTACCATCCTTCTTCTTGTCCTTGTCACCCCCTCTATTAGCTTTTCTGCTCACCCTTGTTCTGACCGATTTGCCTGCCTTCTTTCTCAGTTATTGGGGAGAGGTCAGATCTGAGTTTACCAAGTACTGGTGCAACAACTCAGACACAAAGTTGTTAAGAACATGCTCTCTCAAAATCAGATTATAAAGACCCTCATAGTCAGACACTTTGCTGTCATGTAACCCACCTTCTAAAGCCTTCACTGAACAGCCCACAAAGTCTATCCAATCTTGTGAAGACTATTTTCTGGTTTCTCTGAACCTAATTCTGTATGTTCAGTGGTTAAGCCAAATCCATCTATGAGTGCTGTCTTCAGAACATGGTAGTTATCTGAATCTTCCTCCCTGAAAGTGAGAAGTCTATCTCTCCCTTTGTCAGAAAAGGAAAACCACAGAATAACAGCCCACTGCTTCTGAGGGACCCTTTGTACTTTACAGGCCCTCTCAAGTGCAGCAAACCACTTATAGATTTCATCCCCCTCCTTGGAAGGGGGGACAATTTTGTGCAAGTTCCTGGAATCAAAGGTATTCTCTCTAACACCATAACTCCTGAAACTGCTGTTGCTACTGCCACCCTGGGGAACTAATCCAACCCCTGCTTTTCCCTTATCACAACTAAAGCTTTCCTATATAGGGTCAACTGTTGCTGTTGCAGCCTCAGTCCAGCCTCCTCCAATCTCCAATCTCAGCTTTCTGAGTTCCCTGCCCAGTTAGTCACCCCCTGGACTGGATGTGTGGGAACCTTCAGATACTGAGGTGACATGGGAATGTGCAGAGGCAGATCATTCCCTAGCTTTGGGAACCCTAGTGACCTGACCTCTATGTGTGAAGGGAGCTCTACTTGTATGTGAACTCCTCACACTGCCAGGTATACTAGATGGTTTGCTAGGAGGAAGATGTTGTGAGGGACCCTCCCCTGAATCCTCAGGCTGCTCCCCTGATTCTAATGGTTTAGAATCTTCCTGCCTCTCCTCCTCCTGGTTACCAGACTGCTCTTGGTCATCCTGGGGAAAGAGACTTAAAAGGAAATTCCTGTTAGGGTTCTTCCTTACCTCTAGGCTTCTCTCTGAGCAAAACCCTCTTAAGACTTTGAAAGTCAGGTTCTCACAGGGAGTTCCCTTGACTCCAGGGATGGCCTCAGAGGAAGACATAGACCCTCATTACAACCATGGTGGTGAATGCTGCCTACCGCTGTGCTGACAGCCGGCAAGATACCGTGCCCGTGGCGGTATTCCGCTACAGGTATTATGACCCACACTGAGAATTCCTCCACAATACAGACACCCACGCAAGTCCGCCAGGCCAAAGGTCAATAATAAACACCGTTACGCCAATAGGAATACGCCCACAGTATCACGACCCACAAATCACAGCAGTGGTCTTTCAACCGCAGTAAACCATTGGCGGAACAAACCGCCATGCTCAAAATACACATTTACAAACCACCACCAGATTGGACAATTCAACCTACACACACCCACACACTCACACCACTATAAAACACACACACACATTACCCACAACCCTTTCAACGAAGAAAAAAAAGATTACCAACACAGAGAGACACAAGCCATGAACACCCACTCAATCAGAGGCACAGAACACCATCATCCATACACCATCCACACACATCACAGTATACACCCCAACACATCACCCCACACATCACTCCACACATCCTCACACATTTCACTCACACCACATCCATGGCACCCCAAAGACACCCCAGGTTTTCAGAGGGGGAGCTAAGGGTCATGGTGGAGGAAATCATCCGGGTAGAGCCACAGCTATTCGGATCACAGGTGCAGCAGACGTCCATTGCAAGGAAGATGGAGCTATAGCTGAGAATCGTGGACTGGGTCAATCCCGTGGGACAGCACCCAAGAACCAGGGATGATATCAGGAAGAGGTGTAATGACCTATGGGGGAAGGTGCGTTCCTGTCAGGGAGTCCGGATCCTCGGGTTTGCGCCTGTTCACAATATGTCCACCTCTTGGCAGCTCCAAACTCTACTAGCCATTATAGCACAGTGTTAAAGAATGGCCAAGTGGGGGAAGGGGTTTTAGGTTGGGAACAGCAGGGAAGAAAATCTGTGGAAGTAGAAGTTAAGAACACAATAATCAGATTATGCACATTGACTTTCATAAGCTTTGTTCATAATAGCTATGTACTGATAACATGAATGATCAAGAGCCTTCCTATATCATAACCGTATTAGCTCTGGGTACCTGGAAAATAAATAAGGATTATGCAAGCTTTCATATGAGCGTTTCTTTAGAATGCAATCTGATGCTCTGAACCTTGAACTGACTCAGGGTATTTCTTTGAATAGAAACTACTTAATAACAGTGATCAATAAACACATTAGTTTTCAGGAATAAACTATGTTAGGCTCATGAATGATACTGCAAATGCACACTATAACAGTAATCAATTAACATATTGGTTTTTAGGAATAACCTGTGAGAAGCTCATGAATGATACTGTAAGGACACACTATGGCGGTCATTCTGACCGCGGCGGTCGCCGCCCGCCAAGCGGTTCCCACCGAAAGACCGCACCGGCCATTCTGGCTTTCCCGCTGGGCCGGCGGGCGACCGCCAGAAGACCGCCGACCGGCCCAGCGGGACAGCCCCTTCAACAATGAAGCCGGTTCGGAATGGAGCCGACGGAGTTGAAGGGGTGGGAAGGGTGCAGTGGCACCCGTCGCGATTTTCACTGTCTGCTAAGCAGACAGTGAAAATCTTTGTGGGGCCCTGTTAGGGGGCCCCACGGCACCCGTTCCCGCCATCCTGGTTCTGGCGGTGGACACCGCCAGAAACAGGCTGGCGGGTAGGGGGTCGGAATCCCCATGGCGGTGCTGCAAGCAGCGCCGCTATGGCGGGTTCCCTGGGCCAGCGGGAAACCGGCGGGAAACCGCCGGCTCCCCTTATCCGACCGTGGCTTTACCGCCGCGGTCAGAATCGCCCAGGAAGCACCGCCAGCCTGTTGGCGGTGCTTCCGCCGCACTCCGCCATGGCGGTCATGGACCGCCAAGGTCAGAATGACCCCCTATATCTAGACTTTCAAGATTCAATTGCTTAGGAATTATTATACAGTTTAAATATCAAAACTGTGCATCAAGATTTCAATGTCTGGAAATGATCGCGCTTTCTGCCGATCTGAAACACAAGGGTTAAATGCCAAGAATGACTCACGCACTCAGCCATTGATTCAACCATCAGGATTTAAATGTCAAAATACGATTGCGCACTCTGCCGATCTGAGTTGCAAGTTTTAATTGCCCAGAATGAATTGCGCACACTGCTGCCAATTCGATCATCAAAGTTCAAATGTTGAAACATGATCGCACACACTGCTGATCTGAACTACAAGCGTTAAATGCCAAGAATGAATCGCGCACACTGCTGCCGACTCAACCATCAAGGTTTAAATGCCAGGATACGATCACGCACACTGCCAATCCGAACTGTGAGAGTTAAAGGCCAAGAATGAATCGTGCACACTGCTGCTGATTTAACCATCAAGGTTTAACTACCAGGATACGATCGCGCACACTGCCGATCCGAACTGTGAGAGTTAAAGGCCAAGAATGAATCAAGCACACTGCTGTTGATTCAACTATCAAGGTTTAAATACCAGGATACGATCACGCACACTGCCGATTCGAACTGTGAGAGTTAAATGCCAAGAACGAATCGTGCACACTGCTGCCGACTCAACCATCAAGGTTTAAATGCCAGGATACGATCACGCACACTGCCAATCCGAACTGTGAGAGTTAAAGGCCAAGAATGAATCGTGCACACTGCTGCTGATTTAACCATCAAGGTTTAACTACCAGGATACGATCGCGCACACTGCCGATCCGAACTGTGAGAGTTAAAGGCCAAGAATGAATCAAGCACACTGCTGTTGATTCAACTATCAAGGTTTAAATACCAGGATACGATCACGCACACTGCCAATTCGAACTGTGAGAGTTAAATGCCAAGAATGAATTGTGCACACTGCTGCCAATTCAACCATCAAGGTTTAAATGCCAGGATATGATCGCACACACTGCCGACCTGAACTACAAGCATTAAATGCCAAGAATGAATTGCGCACACTGTTGCCGATTAAACCATCAAGGTTTAAATGGCAATATACGAATGCACACACTGCCGATCCGAACTGCAAGCGTTAAATGCCAAGAATGAATTGTGCACTCTGTTGCTGATTCAACCATCAAGGTTTAAATGCCAAGATACGATCGCGCACACTGCTGATCCAAACTGCAAGAGTTTAAATGCCAAGAAAACTATCACACACGCGATGTAACCAAAAGGCCCAAAACTCGAGTATTTTCGAAAAAAGAGTCGGGGGCCTAACCTGACCTCCACCTTACCGCCCTGCTTGAAGATCACCAAGGAAAAGAAGACAGGGCCTGGAAATCCTAGGTAGGCCTTCGGAACAGGAGCTCAGGAAAATGCTGCTGCTCTGCACTGGGACCTCTGAATAGTGAGCACGTGGAGCTGGGCTGGGTTCCTTAAATAGACCCAGGCCCCGCCCATGTGCCACACCCAGCCAGGCTGCAGAAAGGGATTCTAGAAAGGCTTAGAATAGGGGCCACACCCTAACCACACCCTGTAATACTGCAGCAAAGCCTTGAAAATGAGCAATACATTGCAAACAGCATTAATGATGTTTCAATATGAATCTCTGCAATGCAAAAGGTTAAATACTGCATTAACACATAATGCATGAATTATTACATTTCATCAGAGTTGGTTTATTGCATTACATCTCCCATACAGCGTGCACTGTCCTGATGTTGACAGTTCCGTGGTTGCAAGACACCAGGTAGCAGTACAGAGGACTGGCGGTGGACCCCCACTTCCTCCCCCACAACTAAAAACATGGGAGGAGCAAGTCTTGGCAATTATGATCCTGAGGCCCTCACAGGAGTAGCAGCAGGACTGGACTCTTGTAAGTCAAATCTTTACTACTTTATCCCCCCACCCTACCTGCATGCCATCACAAACTCCTACCCCTACCCTCACCCAATCACTCCACCATCTGACACATACTCGATCATCACAACCCACCCATCCCAATACCAAGCCCAATATGTAACACCAAAGCATAGACCCCAACACAGACCTGCATGGACACCCATCACCACAGCATGCCCAGTAGAGAGACTCACCCAGCCCACAAAATCACCTCTCACACAAGGCCAAGCTGACAGGGAGATTACAATCATACAGGGAAACACACCCATGCAAAAGATGGCACACGCAGATACAATAACACTGCATTTGTATCCCCACAGGACCCATACTCAACGTCACCGGAGAGGAGGTGGCAGCTACATCCAGTCCACCCACCTGAAGAGACCCACAGTGACGATAGCAGCTCTGCACCCCTGGATCAGGATGACCAACCTGGCCCATCCCACCACAGAGCCTCTCCCCTCAGGAAACACCAGCACATCACCCACCCAGAGGGCTCATGCCACTGTCCCCAGGACAAGTCAATCAGCAGTGTGTCCACCACTACAGGGACCCCAGGCAACCCCACAAACACAGGACAATCAGGGATCTGGGGTCAGTGGCAGTGGGCACATGGTTCAGGGGACAGAGGCACAGGACAACAGGGAAGCTGGGAGGACTGCTGTGCGACAGGGGGAGGACAGGCCCAGGGAACCCACTCTTCATGAGGCACTCTCCAACATCCTGGGAGCATACCACCATTCCCAGGAGATGATGGGCCAGATACTGGCCAAGTTGCAGGAGACCGAGCGGCTGCAGAAGGGACAGTACCTGGAGATCAGGGATGACCTAAAAAACATCTACACCATCCTGGTCACCATTGCAGGGGTGCTGGTTGACATGGCCAAGACCATGAGGGAGGCAGTGGCACAACAACGGGCACCTGACACTAGCCAAACCGATGAAAAGCCTTCCACCTCCGCCGGCGTTAGTGGACAGGAGGCCCCACCACAGGACCAACAGGCCACCAGCACCCCAACCCCAGCAGAAGGAGAACCACCCTGCAAACGGTCCCTGAGATCCAGACAGAAGCCAGAGAACATTGCCAAGGCCCCCGCCAGGAAATAAGACTCTCCTGATTGTCACCCTTCTGTCCCACTCTGTCACCCTGTCCACCTTGAACTGCCATTACTCCCCTTCCTTTGCCCCATTGGACAATGCACCTGTGATACCAAGAGACTGGACTCTACCATGGACTTTCCTCCACCATCAGCCCAGCCCATTACATTGAAATAAACACCCTTGGAACAAATACTAATCTTGAGTCTGTCAAATGATTCACAATGTATAAGTACAACATAATCAAAGCATTGTAACTCAAATGTACAGTGAAATATACTTTGGAATGACCTTCCGCTGGCAGCAGTACACATAGCAGGAGCCAGAGTGGGGCACAGAGATCTGAAAATAGAGATGCCAAAGGGTACAGTGAGTGGCCATAGACATGGGGAAAGAGGCTGCCTTGTACAATGTCCAACAGATACCTGAAATATAAAGTGAACTTTCAGTGTCTTACCTGTGTGTCACTGGAAGTAATAATCCTCCTTGTACGCCCATGTGCCTCATTGTAACATTCCTCTGCCCTTGTCCTGGCATTCCCGCACTGGGGTCAGTAGCCATGAGAGGTTGGGGTAACCAGAGTCACCTGCAAATATCAAGGGACAACTGTTAGACTCACACTAACCCTTAGGGACAACCCCATACCCAGACACCTACTCATAGTGTGTGGGGACCTTTGGTTCACCTATTAGCCACACCGGGTGCCTCTTGAGTTGGCTAAAGGCATCATGCACAGAGCCAGGATATTTGGCATTCACATGGGAAATGTACTGGTCCGCCAAATACACCATCTGCACATTCATAGAGTGATAGCTTTTTCTATTCCTGAAAACTTTTTCATTTCTCCAGGGGGGGACAAATGCACATGTGTACCATCAATGGCACTGATGATGTTGGGGATATGTCCCAGGGCATAAAAGTCAGCTTTCACTGTGGCCAAATCCTCCACCTGGGGGAACACGATGTAGCTGCGCATGTGTTTCAGCAGGGCTGACAACACTTTGGTCAACACATTGGAGAATATTGGCTGAGACATCACTGATGCCATGGCCACTGGAAGGAACCACTTACCAGGAAATTGAGCACTGACAGGACCTGCACTAGAGGAGGCATACCTGTGGGCTGGCGGATAGCTGACATCAGGTCTGGCTCCAATTGGGCACACAGTTCTTGGATTGTGGCACAATCAGGTCTGTAGGTTATGATAATGTGTCTGTCCTCCATTGTCGCAAGGTCCACCAGGGGTCTGTACACGGGAGGATCCCGCCATCTCATATTCAGCCTCAGCGGTTGAAGCCTATGGAAGAAAACGGTGAGCAGAGGGTCATATTCCCACATCTATTGCACTAATGATGATTTGTTTAATTTACAGAAACAAAATGTGAATCCGACAATCAGTTGCTGTGCCAATGTCTGCTGTGACGCAGTTCGGTGCCATGCCCTGTGCTCCCCTGAAATGGCGGATGCCTGACCTCTGTGGAGGGACAAGTGGAAATGAGGTAATTCCGCTGGTGTTGTGTGCCGTCGCGGCAGGCGGTTAAAGACAGCTGCTCAACTTTGCATTGGTTATCTATCTATCCACTCACTTGCTACCTGACCTTCAACAGGAGAGGACCTACACTGCAAGTGCTGCTGTGACCTGTAACTGGAACCGACCATCGCTCATGTGTCTGGAGAAAGGGCCCCTGCCTTCACTGCGGAGGAGATGGAGAAACTGGTGGATGGGGTCCTACCCCAGTACACATTTCTCTACGGTCCTCCAGACAAACAGGTGAGTACACTGTGTGCATGATGCGTGGGCCATACATGTATGGAGTGCTGGTATGTAAGCAACATGTCGGGGGGCAGAGGCATCCTGGCCAGAGTGCAGTATGTAAGGTGGTCAATGTATTTGCGTCAGGGGATGGGAGGGATCTGGTGGGCCATGAGTCTGACGGTCCGGATGGTTGACCAATTCCCTTTTCTGCTGTCTTTTCCATGCAGGTCAGTGCCCACCAGAAAAAGGGTATTCGCCAAGGAGGTGCGGACCCTGGGAGTCTTTGACAGGCGGAGCACCCACTGCCGCAAGAGGTGGGAGGACCTGCGCCGCTGTGCAAAGAAGACGGCAGAGGCCCAGCTGGGGCTGGCCTCCCAACAAGGAAGAGGTGCCTGTCGCACCATGACCCCCCAGATGTTCTGCATCCTGCCGGTGGCCTATCAGGAGTTGGATGGGTGCTTGAAGGCATCACAGCAGCAACAAGGGGGTGAATATAGATTCTGAAACCTGACTTTGTGCACTTTAAGAGGTACCTGGGTGGGGGATGTGGGCTATTGGTGCCCCTAGGCCAGGGCAAAGATGGCAGGGTAGGTCCCTTGTTGGGCAGGCTCTGAAGCACTCCTAGCCCAATAGTGTTAGTGCCCATCTACTACTGGGCAGGGTCCTGTGGGTTTCAGGTGTGCACCTGATGGCATTAGGCATTATACCCCATGGGCTGGTGACTATCTTAGTAAATGGTTGGGCATGGCCTAGTGCACAGGGCTGATCTTTGTGTGATGTGTACGCCAACGGTAGTGGTGTTGCTTGCATTGACCAAGTGTATCCTTTGTCTCTTCCCCCCTTTTTGTTTTGTCACACTGTCCTTATGTGCATTAGCATCATCTGGCAGAGGAGCAGAGGCACTGGCGACGGAGGGAGCTGCATCCCACCTGGGCCTGGAGGCCGAATTCACTGACGGTGAGGGCACCAGTAGGATGAAGGGTGAGGGGAGCACCATGACGGGACAGGAGGGGAGACCACAGACAGCGACTCCTCCTCCAATGGAAGCTCCCTGGCGGTGGTGGACACCTCTGTGCCCAGCCCAACAACAGGTACAGCCGCCAGCCCCCTACCAGCACCGCCCTCCCAGCAGCCCCACAGCGTGTTTCTTGTGCCTGCTCACCCAGGAGGATGGGCATCTCCTTTGCCCCAGGCACCTCAGGCCCTGACCTAGTCAGCCCTGCTGCTCTCAGTGAGGAGGCTATTGACCTCCTGAGATCCCTCACTGTTTGGCAGTCAACCATTCTGGATGCCATACAGGGTGTGGAGAGGCATTTTCAACAAACAAATGCATACCTAGAGGGCATTCACTCTGGCGCCCAACAGAGAGCATTTCAGGCTCTAGCCTCCTCCCTGATGGCAGCCCTTGTCCCTGTGTCTAGCCTCCCCCCTCCAACTTCCTCAAGCCAGTCCCAATCCCCTCAACTGCAGCCTATTCCAAGCACACCTTCAAACCAGCATTCACCCAAATCAACACACAGAAGTGTCTCAAGCAAACACAAGCACCACACATCATCCCACAGGCACTCACACAAGCACCATCCTCATGCAGACACACCAACATCCACTACCTCCACTGTGTCCCCCTCCTCCTCCTCGTCCTCCTCCCTCCCAGTATCGTCTCCACTCACACCTGCATCCACTACATCCTCCTCCACTACGTCCATCACCAGCACGCCCATCACTACTCACCCCTCACTGGCAGTCACCACCCCACATTCATACACACGTCCCCTGTGTCCTCTCCCAGTGTGTCTGTGACCCCTCCTCCCAAAGTGCACAAACACAAGCACCCACCCACCCAACAGCCATCCACCTCACAATAGCGTCCAGCACATGCACCTTCACCCTAACTCAGCAGACAGACACCTCCTACAACCACTCCCTCTTCCTCCACTTCCAAACCCTCTTCCTCTTCCCACCCCAGTGTGTCTAAAAAGATTTTCCTGGCAAACATTGACCCCTTCCCTCCGCATCCCCCCGTCCTTCCCCTCGGGCCAGGGTGTCCAGAACCCAGGCCAGCATCTCAGCCACCAAGTCGGTGTCCACTGTGATACCTGCAACTCACAGCGGCTAAAAGGGGGCACCCGTCAGGCAGGCCAGTGTGCCACCAACTCATGTAAAGGACCAAACCATTCCACCACCTGCCAAAGTGAAGAAGGGGACAGCATGCAGCAAGGGCAAGGAGCACGACCCTCCAAGCAAGGCCTCCTCCAAAACTCCAGCTGCTAGAGCCAAGGTCACCACAGCATCTGCCAAGGTGAGGAAGGGGCAGAAAACCCAAGGAAAGGCACTTCAGCAGTCGGAAGCTGCAGGTGAAGGCCTGGTGGCCCCCAGAACAACTGCCGGACCCACCACCTGCACCACGAGCAGCACTGTCAGCAGCCCCGCCGCACGCACTGCTGCAAGCACTGCCACCTGCACCACCACCTGCACCACCACCTGCACCACTGCTGGCACCACTACTGTCAGCAGCAGCATCCCCAGTGGGCAGCCGTCCGAGGCTGCAGGAGAAGGGCTGGAGCCTCCCTCCACCTCTGACAGCACCGGCACCTGCACCACAGCCAGCACCGCCAGCAGCCCCGCCCCCAAGCACCGCCACCTGCACCGCTGAAAGTAGGACCACTACCAGCAGCAGCAGCCCCAGTGGGTGGCCGTCCGAGGCTGCAGGAGACGGGCTGGAGCTTACCACCACCACTAGTAGCACCCCCACCAGCACCAGCACTACCACCATTTTGCAGCCTTAGGCACCGCAGGATGGAGTCTAGCCCTGCCTCCATGGACTATCATGCAACCTGGTCCTGCAAATCTCATGCCTCAGACACCCAGGTGAGGAAATGTGAACTCCCACACCCCAAGTGCTGCATCATTGGGCACAAGGCCCCCTCCAGAACCAGTGGAGATATTCATCCACTCACCCTATCCTTGGCAGGATGAAGCACACTGGGGTCAAAGCCCCCTCCAGAACCAGTTGAGAAGCCATCCACTAGTGAGACTGTGGCTTTGCACTCCCCAGGACCAAGCAGTGGGCACACCACCCACTTGAGAGACTGTGGCTTTGCGCTCCTCAGGACAAAGCAGTGGGCAGACCACGAACTAGAGAGACTGTGGCTTTGCACTCCCCAGGACCAAGCAGTGGGCAGACCACCCACTTGAGAGACTGTGTCTTTGCAGTTCCCAGGACTAAGCAGTGGGCAAACCACCCACTTGAGAGACTGTGGCTTTGCATTCCCAGGACATCGCTAAGGGCATGGAGACCCCTCCAGGAGCAGTGGCGTAGTACCATCTTCTGGCTGAGGTGCCCCCACTTCCCCATCCTCCTGAGGTGCCTGTGTGTTTTTGATTGGAATCACGACTACATACTGATTCGGTATTAGGAAGGGGCGTGTAAGGGCGTCCGGTCCTAATACCGAATAGCAGAGGTATTTATGATTGTTTTGTGACAGCAAATACAGTCGCAAAACAATCAAAGTTACCACCAATTCCATATTGGTGGTAACCCATTCGCAAATGGAAAGGGGTCCCAAAGGGACTGTAGGAGGCTGGCCTGGCTTACAGTGGGTACCTGATGGTACTTAAACCTTGTGCCAGGTCCAGTTATCCATTATTAGTAGATTAGTAGTGTTCTAGCAGCTTAGGCTGATAGAGGTAGCTATAGCAGAGCAGCTTAGGCTGAACTAGGAGACATGCAAAGCTCCTACTATACCACTTATATCATATAGGACTATATCATAGGAATCACAATAAAAAAAATCATAATTTTTTTTTAAAGCGCGCTACTTACCCGTGCGGGTCTCAAGGCGCTAGGGGGAAGGGGTTACTGCTGCTCGAAGAGCCAGGTCTTGAGTAGTCTCCGGAAAGCAGAGTGGTCCTGGGTGGTCCTGAGGATGGTGGGGAGGGAGTTCCATGTCTTGGCCGCCAGGTAGGAGAAGGACCTCCCACCCACCGTGGTGCGGCGGATGCGAGGGACGGTGGCGAGAGCGAGGTTGGCGGAGTGAAGAGGACGGGTGGGAGTGTAGAAGCTGAGGCGGCGGTTGAGGAGTTCAGGTCCCTTGTTGTGGAGGGCTTTGTGTGCGTGGGTGAGGAGTCGGAAGGTGATCCTTTTGTTGACGGGAAGCCAGTGCAGGTCTCTCAGGTGGGCGGAGATGTGGCTGTTGCGGGGTATGTTGAGGATGAGGCGGGCGGAGGCGTTTTGAATTCGTTGCAGACGTTTCTGGAGTTTAGCGGTGGTTCCTGCGTATAGTGTGTTGCCGTAGTCCAGGCGGCTCGTGACGAGGGCGTGGGTCACGGTCTTTCTGGTGTCGGCGGGGATCCAACGGAAGATCTTTCGGAGCATGCGGAGGGTGAGGAAGCAGGAGGATGATACGGCGTTGACTTGTTTGGTCATGGTGAGAAGTGGGTCCAAGATGAAACCGAGGTTGCGTGCGTGGTCTGAGGGGGTCGGTGCGGTGCCAAGGGCCGTGGGCCACCAGGAGTCGTCCCAGGCGGTCGGGGTGTTTCCGTGGATGAGGACTTCTGTTTTGTCTGAGTTCAGTTTCAGACGGCTGAGTTTCATCCAATCTGCGACGTCTTTCATTCCATCTTGCAGGTTGGTCTTGGCAGTGGTGGGGTCCTTGGTGAGGGAAAGTATCAGTTGAGTGTTGTCGGCGTTGGAGGTGATGATGATGCTGTGTTTGCGTACGATGTCGGCGAGAGGGCTCATGTAGACATTGAAGAGTGTCGGGCTGAGCGAGGAGCCTTGTGGGACGCCGCAGATGATCTCGGTGGGGTCTGAGCGAAAAGGTGGGAGGTAGACTCTTTGGGAGCGGTTGGAGAGGAAGGAGGTGATCCAGTCCAGGGCCTGTCCTTGGACCCGGTGGAGCGGAGGCGGATATTAGGGTTCGGTGGCAGATGGTGTCGAAGGCAGCCGAGAGGTTGAGGAGGATGAGAGCGACTGTTTCTCCGTTGGCCATCAGGGTTCTGATGTCGTCTGTGACTGAGATGAGGGCGGTTTCTGTGCTGTGATTGGCTCAGAATCTGGACTGAGAGGGGTCGAATAGGCTGTTGTCTTCAAGGAAGTTGGTAAGTTGCTTGTTGACGGTCTTCTCTATGACTTTGGCAGGGAATGGGAGGAGCGAGATGGGCCAGAAGTTCTTCAGGTCGCTTGGGTCCGCCGTAGTTTTTTTCAGTAGGGCGTTGACTTCAGCGTGTTTCCAGCTTTCGGGGAAGGTAGCAGACGAAAACGAGCTGCTGATGATGGTCTGGAGGTGCGGGCGATGATGTCGTCGGCTTTGTTGAAGATGAAGTGTGGGCAGGGATCCGAGGGGGCACCGGAGTGGATGGAGTTCATGGTGGCTTTGGTCTCTTCCGTGTTGATGTGAGTCCAGGCATTGAGGGTGATAGCTGGGGTTGTAGGTTCTGTGGTGGTTGGCTCGGTCTGGTGTCCGAAGCTGTCGTGTAGGTCGGTGATCTTACGATGGAAGAAGGTGGCGAGGGAGTTGCAGAGGTCTTGTGAGGGCGTGATGGCGTTGGCGATAGGGTTGGAGAGCTCTTTGACAATGTTGAAGAGTTCTCTGCTGTTTTGGCTGTTTTTGTCCAGTCTTTCTGTGAAGAAATTTCTTTTGGCGGCGCGGATCAGTTGGTGGTGTTCGCGGGTAGCGTTCTTGAGGGCAGTCATGTTGTCTGCGGTGTGGTCCTTGAGCTTGGCTTTCTCGAGGGTGCGGCAGGTTTTCTTTGATTCCTTAAGGGTGTCGGTGAACCAGAGAGGTTTTTTGGTGTTGGTCTGTCTTGGGAGGCGTCTGAGGGGAGCGAGGTTGTCTGCGCAGTTGGTGATCCAATTCGTGAGGCTGAGGGCTGCGTCGTTGGGGTCGGAGGAGAAGGTGGGTTGGTTGTCGTTGAGAGTGTAGAGAAGCTGTTCCTCGGGGATTTTGTTCCACTGTCGACGTGGGATGGATTGTGTGCGGAGGTGGCGAGTCTTGCGTCGGAAAGGTGAAGTGGACACATCTGTGGTCGGTCCAGTGTATAGCTGAGGAGTGGCTGAAGGATATGTGGTTGCTGGCGGAGAAGATGGGGTCTAGCGTGTGTCCGGCGATGTGGGTGGGGGTGTTCACCAGTTGCTTGAGGCCGAGGTTGTCGAGGTTGTCGAGCAGGGCGGTGGTGTTGGGGTCGTTGTTCTGTTCCAGGTGGAAGTTGAGGTCACTGAGGAGGATGTGGTCTGGCGAGGCAAGGGCGTGCGGGGAGATGAAGTCAGTGATTGAGTTGCTGAAGAGGGCGCGTGGTCCAGGCGGTCGTTAGATGAGAGTTCCTCTGAGTGTGGTCCTGGGGTCAGTGTGGATCTGGAAGTGCAGGTGTTCAGCGGCGAGGGGGGTGTCTTCGGTGGAGGTGATGACGTTGATGGAGTCCTTGAAGACGATGGCGATTCCTCCACCTACTTGGTTGGTGCGGTCTCTCCTTGAAATCTTGTAGCCGTCGGGGATGGCTATGGCGATGTTGGGGGCCGAGGAGGCGTTCATCCAGGTCTCAGTGATGAAGGCGACGTCCGGTGAGGTGGAGTCCCATAGTTCAACGGCGTGCTTGTGGACGGAGCGTGCGTTGATCAGGATGCATTTGAGGTGGTTGTTGGCGCGTGGGCTGGCGGGCGTGGTGTTTTCGGGGTGGAAGGTGAGTTTGCAGGTGTGACATACGAATGGTCCGTGGGTGCGTTTCGGGTTGGCTTGGAAGCAGGTGCTGGAGCGCCCCAGGTTGAGGCCGTGGAGGGTGACGGGGTTGTAGCGATGCTGCGGGGTTTGGGAGTGCTGGGAGTGCTGGTGGCCAGGGGTCGTGGCGCTGGGCGCGGTCCAGGCGCGGACGGGCGCAGACAGGATTGCCTTTGGCGCGCCTTCGGCCGCCATAAGATGGAAGAGGGGGGGAGGATGGGTCAGCTGGGGGAGAGAGTGGGGCGACGAATGGGAGCAGGGGGGTCGGGGGCGAGCAGGTGGTGGCGGTGGGAAAGCGGAGGGTGGGGGGGCAGGTAGGGGGAAGAAAAGATAGGGGAGGGGGGTTTAAAGGTGGCGGGGAGTTAGGAAGAAAAGATAGGAAGATAGGGGAGGGGGATTACAGAGGTGGAGGGGAGTGAGGAAGGTCAGAGAGAGGAGTCAGGAGCAGAAGAGCAGAAGAGAGAGGAGAGAAGAGCCAGGAAGAAGGTGAAGAAGAAGAGGAGCGAGGAGCAGAAGAACAGAAGAGAGAAGAGCCAAGAAGAAGGTAAAGAAGAAGAGGAGCAGAAGAACAGAAGAGAGAAGAGCCCAGAAGAAGGTAAAGAAGAAGAGGAGCGAGGAGCAGAAGAGAGAAGAGCCAAGGAGAATGTAACGAAGAACACAGAAGAAGAATACAGATGAAGAACACAGAAGAAGGACAAAGAAGAAGAAAGCACACGCAGGTCACGGTGCAGAAGAGAAGGAAGAAATACAGATAAAGTACAAAGAAGAAGAATACAGATGAAGACAGAAGAAAGCACACGCAGGTTGCAGTGCAGAAGAGAGGGAAGAAACACAGATGAAATACACAGAAGGAGAGCACAGAAGAAGAACACAGATGAAGAATACAGATGAAGATCACAGAAGAAGGACAAAGAAGAAGAGAGAACATGCAGGAAGGGGTGCAGGGAAGAAAGACGAGCACAGAAGAACACAGATGAAGACAGGAGAAAGAACACGCAGGACGGGGTGCAGGGAAGAAAGAAGAACACAGATGAAGAATACAGATGGAGAGCAGAGAGGAAGATCAAAGATGAAGAGGGAAGCAGGAGAAGAGGTGAGTAGCACGGGGCAGGGCGAGGGGCTGGGCGGGGGGAGTACTTACTGTGGTTTCGCAGGACTTGCTTGGAGGGTTCAGGAGCCTGGGCTGGTGGAGCTGCAGCAGCAGGGGGAGCGACCTACCCTTGGGTCAAGGGTCGCTAACTCTGTGGCACAGCGGCCGCTATAAGAGGGAGGAGGGGGGGAGGAGAGGTCAGCTGGGGGCGGGGGTGGTAGTGGGGCGACGAATGGGAGCAGGGGGGGGCGGGGGCGAGCAGGTGGTGGCGGTGGGAAAATGGAGGGTGGGGGGGTCAGGTAGAGGGGAGAAAAGATAGGGGAGGGGGGTTTAAAGGTGGCGGGGAGTTAGGAAGAAAAGATAGGAAGATAGGGGAGGGGGGGTTACAGAGGTGGAGGGGAGTAAGGAAGGTCAGAGAGAGGAGTCAGGAGCAGAAGAGCAGAGGAGAGAGGAGAGAAGAGCCAGGAAAAAGGTAAAGAAGAAGAGGAGCAGAAGAACAGAAGAACAGAAGAGAGAAGAGCCCAGAAGAAGGTAAAGAAGAAGAGGAGCGAGGAGCAGAAGAGAGAAGAGCCAAGAAGAAGGTAAAGAAGAAGAGGAGCAGAAGAACAGAAGAACAGAAGAGAGAAGAGCCCAGAAGAAGGTAAAGAAGAAGAGGAGCGAGGAGCAGAAGAGAGAAGAGCCAAGGAGAAGGTAAAGAAGAACACAGAAGAAGAATACAGATGAAGAACACAGAAGAAGGACACAGAAGAAGAAAGCACACGCAGGTCGCGGTGCAGAAGAGAAGGAAGAAACACAGATAAAGTACAAAGAAGAAGAATACAGATGAAGACAGAAGAAAGCACACGCAGGTCGCGGTGCAGAAGAGAGGTAAGAAACACAGATGAAATACACAGAAGGAGAGCACAGAAGAAGAACACAGATGAAGAATACAGATGAAGATCACAGAAGAAGGACAAAGAAGAAGAGAGAACACGCAGGAAGGGGTGCAGGGAAGAAAGACGAGCACAGAAGAAGAACACAGATGAAGACAGGAGAAAGAACACGCAGGACGGGGTGCAGGGAAGAAAGAAGAACACAGATGAAGAATACAGATGGAGAGCAGAGAGGAAGATCAAAGATGAAGAGGGAAGCAGGAGAAGAGGTGAGTAGCACGGGGCAGGGCGAGGGGCTGGGCGGGGGGAGTACTTACTGGGGCTTCGCAGGACTTGCTTGGAGGGTTCAGGAGCCTGGGCTGGTGGAGCTGCAACGGCAGGGGGAGCGACCTACCCTTGAGTCAAGGGTCGCTAACTCTGTCGCGCAGCAGCCGCCATAAGAGGGAGAAGAGGGGAGGAGAGGTCAGCTGGGGGCGGGAGTGGGGCGACGAATGGGAGCAAGGGGGGCGGGGGCGAGCAGGTGGTGGCGGCGGGAAAGCGGAGGGTGGGGAGGTCAGGTAGAGGGGAGAAAAGATAGGGGAGGGGGGTTTAAAGGTGGCGGGGAGTTAGGAAGAAAAGATAGGAAGATAGGGGGGGGGTTACAGAGGTGGAGGGGAGTGAGGAAGGTCAGAGAGAGGAGTCAGGAGCAGAAGAGCAGAAGAGAGAGGAGAGAAGAGCCAGGAAGAAGGTAATGAAGAAGAGGAGCGAGGAGCAGAAGAACAGAAGAAAGAAGAGCCAAGAAGAAGGTAAAGAAGAAGAGGAGCAGAAGAACAGAAGAGAGAAGAGCCCAGAAGAAGGAAAAGAAGAAGAGGAGCGAGGAGCAGAAGAGAGAAGAGCCAAGGAGAAGGTAAAGAAGAACACAGAAGAAGAATACAGATGAAGAACACAGAAGAAGGACAAAGAAGAAGAAAGCACATGCAGGTCGCGGTGCAGAAGAGAAGGAAGAAACACAGATGAAGTACAAAGAAGAGGAATACAGATGAAGACAGAAGAAAGCACACGCAGGTCACGGTGCAGAAGAGTGGGAAGAAACACAGATGAAATACACAGAAGGAGAGCACAGAAGAAGAACACAGATGAAGAATACAGATGGAGAGCAAAGAGGAAGATCAAAGATGAAGAGGGAAGCAGGAGAAGAGGTGAGTAGCACGGGGCAGGGCGAGGGGCTGGGCGGGGGGAGTACTTACTGTGCTTTCGCAGGACTTGCTTGGAGGGTTCAGGAGTCTGGGCTGGTGGAGCTGCAGCGGCAGGGGGAGCGACCTACCCTTGGGTCAAGGGTCGCTAACTCTGTGGCACAGCGGCCGCTATAAGAGGGAGGAGGGGGGGAGGAGAGGTCAGCTGGGGGCGGGGGTGGGAGTGGGGCGACGAATGGGAGCAGGGGGGGCGGGGGCGAGCAGGTGGTGGCGGCGGGAAAATGGAGGGTGGGGGGGTCAGGTAGAGGGGAGAAAAGATAGGGGAGGGGGGTTTAAAGGTGGCGGGCAGTTAGGAAGAAAAGATAGGAAGATAGGGGAGGGGGGGTTACAGAGGTGGAGGGGAGTAAGGAAGGTCAGAGAGAGGAGTCAGGAGCAGAAGAGCAGAGGAGAGAGGAGAGAAGAGCCAGGAAAAAGGTAAAGAAGAAGAGGAGCAGAAGAACAGAAGAACAGAAGAGAGAAGAGCCCAGAAGAAGGTAAAGAAGAAGAGGAGGGAGGAGCAGAAGAGAGAAGAGCCAAGAAGAAGGTAAAGAAGAAGAGGAGCAGAAGAACAGAAGAACAGAAGAGAGAAGAGCCCAGAAGAAGGTAAAGAAGAAGAGGAGCGAGGAGCAGAAGAGAGAAGAGCCAAGGAGAAGGTAAAGAAGAACACAGAAGAAGAATACAGATGAAGAACACAGAAGAAGGACACAGAAGAAGAAAGCACACGCAGGTCGCGGTGCAGAAGAGAAGGAAGAAACACAGATAAAGTACAAAGAAGAAGAATACAGATGAAGACAGAAGAAAGCACACGCAGGTCGCGGTGCAGAAGAGAGGTAAGAAACACAGATGAAATACACAGAAGGAGAGCACAGAAGAAGAACACAGATGAAGAATACAGATGAAGATCACAGAAGAAGGACAAAGAAGAAGAGAGAACACGCAGGAAGGGGTGCAGGGAAGAAAGACGAGCACAGAAGAAGAACACAGATGAAGACAGGAGAAAGAACACGCAGGACGGGGTGCAGGGAAGAAAGAAGAACACAGATGAAGAATACAGATGGAGAGCAGAGAGGAAGATCAAAGATGAAGAGGGAAGCAGGAGAAGAGGTGAGTAGCACGGGGCAGGGCGAGGGGCTGGGCGGGGGGAGTACTTACTGGGGCTTCGCAGGACTTGCTTGGAGGGTTCAGGAGCCTGGGCTGGTGGAGCTGCAACGGCAGGGGGAGCGACCTACCCTTGAGTCAAGGGTCGCTAACTCTGTCGCGCAGCGGCCGCCATAAGAGGGAGAAGAGGGGAGGAGAGGTCAGCTGGGGGCGGGAGTGGGGCGACGAATGGGAGCAAGGGGGGCGGGGGCGAGCAGGTGGTGGCGGTGGGAAAGCGGAGGGTGGGGGGGTCAGGTAGAGGGGAGAAAAGATAGGGGAGGGGGGTTTAAAGGTGGCGGGGAGTTAGGAAGAAAAGATAGGAAGATAGGGGGGGGGTTACAGAGGTGGAGGGGAGTGAGGAAGGTCAGAGAGAGGAGTCAGGAGCAGAAGAGCAGAAGAGAGAGGAAAGAAGAGCCAGGAAGAAGGTAATGAAGAAGAGGAGCGAGGAGCAGAAGAACAGAAGAAAGAAGAGCCAAGAAGAAGGTAAAGAAGAAGAGGAGCAGAAGAACAGAAGAGAGAAGAGCCCAGAAGAAGGTAAAGAAGAAGAGGAGCGAGGAGCAGAAGAGAGAAGAGCCAAGGAGAAGGTAAAGAAGAACACAGAAGAAGAATACAGATGAAGAACACAGAAGAAGGACAAAGAAGAAGAAAGCACATGCAGGTCGCGGTGCAGAAGAGAAGGAAGAAACACAGATGAAGTACAAAGAAGAGGAATACAGATGAAGACAGAAGAAAGCACACGCAGGTCACGGTGCAGAAGAGTGGGAAGAAACACAGATGAAATACACAGAAGGAGAGCACAGAAGAAGAACACAGATGAAGAATACAGATGGAGAGCAAAGAGGAAGATCAAAGATGAAGAGGGAAGCATGAGAAGAGGTGAGTAGCGCGGGGCAGGGCGAGGGGCTGGGCAGGGGGAGTACTTACTGTGGTTTCTCAGGACTTGCTTGGACGGTTCAGGAGCCTGGGCTGGTGGAGCTGCAGCGGCAGGGGGAGCGACCTACCCTTGGGTCAAGGGTCGCTAACTCTGTCGCGCAGCGGCCGCCATAAGAGGGAGGAGAGGGGGAGGAGGGGTCAGCTGGGGGCAGGGGGTGGGGGGCGGGAGTGGGGCGACGAATGGGAGCGGGGGGGAAGGAGCGAGCAGGTGGAGGCGGCGGGAAAACGGAGGGTGGGGGGGGTCAGGTAGAGGGGAGAAAAGATAGGGGAGGGGGGTTTAAAGGTGGCGGGGAGTTAGGAAGAAAAGATAGGAAGATAGGAGAGGGGGGTTACAGAGGTGGAGGGGAGTGAGGAAGGTTAGAGAGAGGAGTCAGGAGCAGAAGAGCAGAGGAGAGAGGAGAGAAGAGCCAGGAAGAAGGTAAAAAAGAAGAGGAGCGAGGAGCAGAAGAGAGAAGAGCCAAGGAGAAGGTAAAGAAGAACACAGAAGAAGAATACAGATGAAGAACACAGAAGAAGGACAAAGAAGAAGAAAGCACATGCAGGTCGCGGTGCAGAAGAGAAGGAAGAAACACAGATGAAGTACAAAGAAGAGGAATACAGATGAAGACAGAAGAAAGCACACGCAGGTCACGGTGCAGAAGAGTGGGAAGAAACACAGATGAAATACACAGAAGGAGAGCACAGAAGAAGAACACAGATGAAGAATACAGATGGAGAGCAAAGAGGAAGATCAAAGATGAAGAGGGAAGCAGGAGAAGAGGTGAGTAGCACGGGGCAGGGCGAGGGGCTGGGCGGGGGGAGTACTTACTGGGGTTTCGCAGGACTTGCTTGGAGGGTTCAGGAGCCTGGGCTGGTGGAGCTGCAGCGGCAGGGGGAGCGACCTACCCTTGGGTCAAGGGTCGCTAACTCTGTCGCGCAGCGGCCGCCATAAGAGGGAGGAGAGGGGGAGGAGGGGCCAGCTGGGGGCAGGGGACGGGGGGCGGGAGTGGGGCGACGAATGGGAGTGGGGGGGCAGGAGCGAGCAGGTGGTGGCGGCGGGAAAACGGAGGGTTAGGGGGGTCAGGTAGAGGGGAGAAAAGATAGGGGAGGGGGGTTTAACGGTGGCGGGGAGTTAGGAAGAAAAGATAGGAAGATAAGAGAGGGGGGGTTACAGAGGTGGAGGGGAGTGAGGAAGGTTAGAGAGAGGAGTCAGGAGCAGAAGAGCAGAGGAGAGAGGAGAGAAGAGCCAGGAAGAAGGTAAAGAAGAAGAGGAGCGAGGAGCAGAAGAACAGAAGAGAGAAGAGCCAAGAAGAAGGTAAAGAAGAAGAGGAGCAGAAGAACAGAAGAGAGAAGAGCCCAGAAGAAGGTAAAGAAGAAGAGGAGCGAGGAGCAGAAGAGAGAAGAGCCAAGGAGAAGGTAAAGAAGAACACAGAAGAAGAATACAGATGAAGAACACAGAAGAAGGACAAAGAAGAAGAAAGCACACACAGGTTGCGGTGCAGAAGAGAAGGAAGAAACACAGATGAAGTACAAAGGAGAAGAATACAGATGAAGACAGAAGAAAGCACACGCAGGTTGTGGTGCAGAAGAGAGGGAAGAAACACAGATGAAATACACAGAAGGACAGCACAGAAGAAGAACACAGATGAAGAATACAGATGGAGAGCAAAGAGGAAGATCAAAGATGAAGAGGGTAGCAGGAGAAGAGGTGAGTAGCGCGGGCAGGGCGTGGGGCTGGGCGGGGGGAGTACTTACTGTGGTTTCGCAGGACTTGCTTGGAGGGTTCAGGAGCCTGGGCTGGTGGAGCTGCAGCGGCAGGGGCTGCGACCTACCCTTGGGTCAAGGGTCGCTAACTCTGTCGCGCAGCAGCAGCCATAAGAGGGAGGAGGGGGGAGGAGGGGTCAGCTGGGGGCGGGAGTGGGTCGACGAATGGGAGCAGGGGGGGCGGGAGCGAGCAGGTGGTGGCGGCGGGAAAGCGGAGGGTGGGGGGTCAGGTAGAGGGGAGAAAAGATAGGGGAGTGGGGGTTTAAAGGTGGCGGGGAGTTAGGAAGAAAAGATAGGAAGATAGGGGAGGGGGGTTACAGAGGTGGAGGGCAGTGAGGAAGGTCAGAGAGAGGAGTCAGGAGCAGAAGAGCAGAAGAAAGAGAAGAGAAGGGCCAGGAAGAAGGTAAAGAAGAAGAGGAGCGAGGAGCATAAGAACAGAAGAGAGACGAGCCAAGAAGAAGGTAAAGAAGAAGAGGAGCAGAAGAACAGAAGAGAGAAGAGCCCAGAAGAAGGTAAAGAAGAAGAGGAGCGAGGAGCAGAAGAGAGAAGAGCCAAGGAGAAGGTAAAGAAGAGCCAAGGAGAAGAATACAGATGAAGAACACAGAAGAAGGACAAAGAAGAAGAAAGCACACGCAGGTCGCGGTGCAGAAGAGAAGGAAGAAACACAGATGAAGTACAAAGAAGAAGAATACAGATGAAGACAGAAGAAAGCACATGCAGGTTGCGGTGCATAAGAGAGGGAAGAAACACAGATGAAATACACAGAAGGAGAGCACAGAAGAAGAACACAGATGAAGAATACAGATGAAGATCACAGAAGAAGGACAAAGAAGAAGAGAGAACACGCAGGAAGGGGTGCAGGGAAGAAAGACGAGCACAGAAGAAGAACACAGATGAAGACAGGAGAAAGAACACGCAGGACGGGGTGCAGGGAAGAAAGAAGAACACAGATGAAGAATACAGATGGAGAGCAGAGAGGAAGATCAAAGATGAAGAGGGAAGCAGGAGAAGAGGTGAGTAGCACAGGGCAGGGCGAGGGGCTGGGCGGGGGGAGTACTTACTGTGGTTTCGCAGGACTTGCTTGGAGGGTTCAGGAGTCTGGGCTGGTGGAGCTGCAGCGGCAGGGGGAGCGACCTACCCTTGGGTGAAGGGTCGCTAACTCTGTGGCGCAGCGGCCGCTATAAGAGGGAGGAGGGGGGGAGGAGAGGTCAGCTGGGGGCGGGGCGGGAGTGGGGCGACGAATGGGAGCAGGGGGGGCGGGGCGAGCAGGTGGTGGCGGCGGGAAAATGGAGGGTGGGGGGGTCAGGTAGAGGGGAGAAAAGATAGGGGAGGGGGGTTTAAAGGTGGGGGGGAGTTAGGAAGAAAAGATAGGAAGATAGGGGAGGGGGGGTTACAGAGGTGGAGGGGAGTAAGGAAGGTCAGAGTGAGGAGTCAGGAGCAGAAGAGCAGAGGAGAGAGGAGAGAAGAGCCAGGAAAAAGGTAAAGAAGAAGAGGAGCAGAAGAACAGAAGAGAGAAGAGCCCAGAAGAAGGTAAAGAAGAAGAGGAGCGAGGAGCAGAAGAGAGAAGAGCCAAGAAGAAGGTAAAGAAGAAGAGGAGCAGAAGAACAGAAGAACAGAAGAGAGAAGAGCCCAGAAGAAGGTAAAGAAGAAGAGGAGCGAGGAGCAGAAGAGACAAGAGCCAAGGAGAAGGTAAAGAAGAACACAGAAGAAGAATACAGATGAAGAACACAGAAGAAGGACAAAGAAGAAGAAAGCACACGCAGGTCGCGGTGCAGAAGAGAAGGAAGAAACACAGATAAAGTACAAAGAAGAAGAATACAGATGAAGACAGAAGAAAGCACACGCAGGTCGCGGTGCAGAAGAGAGGTAAGAAACACAGATGAAATACACAGAAGGAGAGCACAGAAGAAGAACACAGATGAAGAATACAGATGAAGATCACAGAAGAAGGACAAAGAAGAAGAGAGAACACGCAGGAAGGGGTGCAGGGAAGAAAGACGAGCACAGAAGAAGAACACAGATGAAGACAGGAGAAAGAACACGCAGGACGGGGTGCAGGGAAGAAAGAAGAACACAGATGAAGAATACAGATGGAGAGCAGAGAGGAAGATCAAAGATGAAGAGGGAAGCAGGAGAAGAGGTGAGTATCACGGGGCAGGGCGAGGGGCTGGGCGGGGGGAGTACTTACTGGGGCTTCGCAGGACTTGCTTGGAGGGTTCAGGAGCCTGGGCTGGTGGAGCTGCAACGGCAGGGGGAGCGACCTACCCTTGAGTCAAGGGTCGCTAACTCTGTCGCGCAGCGGCCGCCATAAGAGGGAGAAGAGGGGAGGAGAGGTCAGCTGGGGGCGGGAGTGGGGCGACGAATGGGAGCAGGGGGGGGCGGGGCGAGCAGGTGGTGGCGGTGGGAAAGCGGAGGGTGGGGGGGTCAGGTAGAGGGGAGAAAAGATAGGGGAGGGGGGTTTAAAGGTGGCGGGGAGTTAGGAAGAAAAGATAGGAAGATAGGAGAGGGGGGGTTACAGAGGTGGAGGGGAGTGAGGAAGGTTAGAGAGAGGAGTCAGGAGAAGAAGAGCAGAGGAGAGAGGAGAGAAGAGCCAGGAAGAAGGTAAAGAAGAAGAGGAGCGAGGAGCAGAAGAACAGAAGAGAGAAGAGCCAAGAAGAAGGTAAAGAAGAAGAGGAGCAGAAGAACAGAAGAGAGAAGAGCCCAGAAGAAGGTAAAGAAGAAGAGGAGCGAGGAGCAGAAGAGAGAAGAGCCAAGGAGAAGGTAAAGAAGAACACAGAAGAAGAATACAGATGAAGAACACAGAAGAAGGACAAAGAAGAAGAAAGCACATGCAGGTCGCTGTGCAGAAGAGAAGGAAGAAACACAGATGAAGTACAAAGAAGAGGAATACAGATGAAGACAGAAGAAAGCACACGCAGGTCACGGTGCAGAAGAGTGGGAAGAAACACAGATGAAATACACAGAAGGAGAGCACAGAAGAAGAACACAGATGAAGAATACAGATGGAGAGCAAAGAGGAAGATCAAAGATGAAGAGGGAAGCAGGAGAAGAGGTGAGTAGCACGGGGCAGGGCGAGGGGCTGGGCGGGGGGAGTACTTACTGGGGTTTCGCAGGACTTGCTTGGAGGGTTTAGGAGCCTGGGCTGGTGGAGCTGCAACGGCAGGGGGAGCGACCTACCCTTGAGTCAAGGGTCGCTAACTCTGTCGCGCAGCGGCCGCCATAAGAGGGAGGAGGGGGGAGGAGAGGTCAGCGGGGGGCGGGAGTGGGGCGACGAATGGGAGCAGGGGGGGCGGGGGCGAGCAGGTGGTGGCGGCGGGAAAGCGGAGGGTGGGGGGGGTCAGGTAGAGGGGAGAAAAGATAGGGGAGGGGGGTTTAAAGGTGGCGGGGAGTTAGGAAGAAAAGATAGGAAGATAGGGGAGGGGGGGGTTACAGAGGTGGAGGGGAGTGAGGAAGGTCAGAGAGAGGAGTCAGGAGCAGAAGAGCAGAAGAGAGAGGAGAGAAGAGCCAGGAAGAAGGTAATGAAGAAGAGGAGCGAGGAGCAGAAGAACAGAAGAAAGAAGAGCCAAGAAGAAGGTAAAGAAGAAGAGGAGCAGAAGAACAGAAGAGAGAAGAGCCCAGAAGAAGGTAAAGAAGAAGAGGAGCGAGGTGTAGAAGAGAGAAGAGCCAAGGAGAAGGTAAAGAAGAACACAGAAGAAGAATACAGATGAAGACAGGAGAAAGAACACGCAGGACGGGGTGCAGGGAAGAAAGAAGAACACAGATGAAGAATACAGATGGAGAGCAGAGAGGAAGATCAAAGATGAAGAGGGAAGCAGGAGAAGAGGTGAGTATCACGGGGCAGGGCGAGGGGCTGGGCGGGGGGAGTACTTACTGGGGCTTCGCAGGACTTGCTTGGAGGGTTCAGGAGCCTGGGCTGGTGGAGCTGCAACGGCAGGGGGAGCGACCTACCCTTGAGTCAAGGGTCGCTAACTCTGTCGCGCAGCGGCCGCCATAAGAGGGAGAAGAGGGGAGGAGAGGTCAGCTGGGGGCGGGAGTGGGGCGACGAATGGGAGCAGGGGGGGGCGGGGGCGAGCAGGTGGTGGCGGTGGGAAAGCGGAGGGTGGGGGGGTCAGGTAGAGGGGAGAAAAGATAGGGGAGGGGGGTTTAAAGGTGGCGGGGAGTTAGGAAGAAAAGATAGGAAGATAGGAGAGGGGGGGTTACAGAGGTGGAGGGGAGTGAGGAAGGTTAGAGAGAGGAGTCAGGAGAAGAAGAGCAGAGGAGAGAGGAGAGAAGAGCCAGGAAGAAGGTAAAGAAGAAGAGGAGCGAGGAGCAGAAGAACAGAAGAGAGAAGAGCCAAGAAGAAGGTAAAGAAGAAGAGGAGCAGAAGAACAGAAGAGAGAAGAGCCCAGAAGAAGGTAAAGAAGAAGAGGAGCGAGGAGCAGAAGAGAGAAGAGCCAAGGAGAAGGTAAAGAAGAACACAGAAGAAGAATACAGATGAAGAACACAGAAGAAGGACAAAGAAGAAGAAAGCACATGCAGGTCGCGGTGCAGAAGAGAAGGAAGAAACACAGATGAAGTACAAAGAAGAGGAATACAGATGAAGACAGAAGAAAGCACACGCAGGTCACGGTGCAGAAGAGTGGGAAGAAACACAGATGAAATACACAGAAGGAGAGCACAGAAGAAGAACACAGATGAAGAATACAGATGGAGAGCAAAGAGGAAGATCAAAGATGAAGAGGGAAGCAGGAGAAGAGGTGAGTAGCACGGGGCAGGACGAGGGGCTGGGCGGGGGGAGTACTTACTGGGGTTTCGCAGGACTTGCTTGGAGGGTTCAGGAGCCTGGGCTGGTGGAGCTGCAACGGCAGGGGGAGCGACCTACCCTTGAGTCAAGGGTCGCTAACTCTGTCGCGCAGCGGCCGCCATAAGAGGGAGGAGGGGGGAGGAGAGGTCAGCGGGGGGCGGGAGTGGGGCGACGAATGGGAGCAGGGGGGGCGAGCAGGTGGTGGCGGCGGGAAAGCGGAGGGTGGGGGGGTCAGGTAGAGGGGAGAAAAGATAGGGGAGGGGGGTTTAAAGGTGGCGGGGAGTTAGGAAGAAAAGATAGGAAGATAGGGGAGGGGGGGGTTACAGAGGTGGAGGGGAGTGAGGAAGGTCAGAGAGAGGAGTCAGGAGCAGAAGAGCAGAAGAGAGAGGAGAGAAGAGCCAGGAAGAAGGTAATGAAGAAGAGGAGCGAGGAGCAGAAGAACAGAAGAAAGAAGAGCCAAGAAGAAGGTAAAGAAGAAGAGTAGCAGAAGAACAGAAGAGAGAAGAGCCCAGAAGAAGGTAAAGAAGAAGAGGAGCGAGGTGCAGAAGAGAGAAGAGCCAAGGAGAAGGTAAAGAAGAACACAGAAGAAGAATACAGATGAAGAACACAGAAGAAGGACAAAGAAGAAGAAAGCACATGCAGGTCGCGGTGCAGAAGAGAAGGAAGAAACACAGATGAAGTACAAAGAAGAGGAATACAGATGAAGACAGAAGAAAGCACACGCAGGTCACGGTGCAGAAGAGTGGGAAGAAACACAGATGAAATACACAGAAGGAGAGCACAAAAGAAGAACACAGATGAAGAATACAGATGGAGAGCAAAGAGGAAGATCAAAGATGAGGAGGGAAGCATGAGAAGAGGTGAGTAGCGCGGGGCAGGGCGAGGGGCTGGGCAGGGGGAGTACTTACTGTGGTTTCTCAGGACTTGCTTGGAGGGTTCAGGAGCCTGGGCTGGTGGAGCTGCAGCGGCAGGGGGAGCGACCTACCCTTGGGTCAAGGGTCGCTAACTCTGTCGCGCAGCGGCCGCCATAAGAGGGAGGAGAGGGGGAGGAGGGGTCAGCTGGGGGCAGGGGGCGGGGGGCGGGAGTGGGGCGACGAATGGGAGCGGGGGGGCAGGAGCGAGCAGGTGGTGGCGGCGGGAAAACGGAGGGTGGGGGGGTCAGGTAGAGGGGAGAAAAGATAGGGGAGGGGGGTTTAAAGGTGGCGGGGAGTTAGGAAGAAAAGATAGGAAGATAGGAGAGGGGGGGTTACAGAGGTGGAGGGGAGTGAGGAAGGTTAGAGAGAGGAGTCAGGAGCAGAAGAGCAGAGGAGAGAGGAGAGAAGAGCCAGGAAGAAGGTAAAGAAGAAGAGGAGCAGAAGAACAGAAGAGAGAAGAGCCAAGAAGAAGGTAAAGAAGAAGAGGAGCAGAAGAACAGAAGAGAGAAGAGCCCAGAAGAAGGTAAAGAAGAAGAGGAGCGAGGAGCAGAAGAGAGAAGAGCCAAGGAGAAGGTAAAGAAGAACACAGAAGAAGAATACAGATGAAGAACACAGAAGAAGGACAACGAAGAAGAAAGCACACACAGGTTGCGGTGCAGAAGAGAAGGAAGAAACACAGATGAAGTACAAAGGAGAAGAATACAGATGAAGACAGAAGAAAGCACACGCAGGTTGCGGTGCAGAAGAGAGGGAAGAAACACAGATGAAATACACAGAAGGACAGCACAGAAGAAGAACACAGATGAAGAATACAGATGGAGAGCAAAGAGGAAGATCAAAGATGAAGAGGGTAGCAGGAGAAGAGGTGAGTAGCGCGGGCAGGGCGTGGGGCTGGGCGGGGGGAGTACTTACTGTGGTTTCGCAGGACTTGCTTGGAGGGTTCAGGAGCCTGGGCTGGTGGAGCTGCAGCGGCAGGGGCTGCGACCTACCCTTGGGTCAAGGGTCGCTAACTCTGTCGCGCAGCAGCCGCCATAAGAGGGAGGAGGGGGGAGGAGGGGTCAGCTGGGGGCGGGAGTGGGTCGACGAATGGGAGCAGGGGGGGCGGGAGCGAGCAGGTGCTGGCGGCGGGAAAGCGGAGGGTGGGGGGTCAGGTAGAGGGGAGAAAAGATAGGGGAGGGGGGTTTAAAGGTGGTGGGGAGTTAGGAAGGAAAGATAGGAAGATAGGGGAGGGGGGTTACAGAGGTGGAGGGGAGTGAGGAAGGTCAGAGAGAGGAGTCAGGAGCAGAAGAGCAGAAGAAAGAGGAGATAAGGGCCAGGAAGAAGGTAAAGAAGAAGAGGAGCGAGGAGCAGAAGAACAGAAGAGAGACGAGCCAAGAAGAAGGTAAAGAAGAAGAGGAGCAGAAGAACAGAAGAGAGAAGAGCCCAGAAGAAGGTAAAGAAGAAGAGGAGCGAGGAGCAGAAGATAGAAGAGCCAAGGAGAAGGTAAAGAAGAGCCAAGGAGAAGAATACAGATGAAGAACACAGAAGAATGACAAAGAAGAAGAAAGCACACGCAGGTCGCGGTGCAGAAGAGAAGGAAGAAACACAGATGAAGTACAAAGAAGAAGAATACAGATGAAGACAGAAGAAAGCACATGCAGGTTGCGGTGCATAAGAGAGGGAAGAAACACAGATGAAATACACAGAAGGAGAGCACAGAAGAAGAACACAGATGAAGAATACAGATGAAGATCACAGAAGAAGGACAAAGAAGAAGAGAGAACACGTAGGACGGGGTGCAGGGAAGAAAGAAGAGCACAGAAGAAGAACACAGATGAAGAACACAGAAGAAGGACAAAGAAGAAGAAAGCACACACAGGTTGAGGTGCAGAAGAGAAGGAAGAAACACAGATGAAGTACAAAGGAGAAGAATACAGATGAAGACAGAAGAAAGCTCACGCAGGTTGCGGTGCAGAAGAGAGGGAAGAAACACAGATGAAATACACAGAAGGAGAGCACAGAAGAAGAACACAGATGAAGAATACAGATGGAGAGCAAAGAGGAAGATCAAAGATGAAGAGGGAAGCAGGAGAAGAGGTGAGTAGCGCGGGGCTGGGCGTGGGGCTGGGCGGGGGGAGTACTTACTGTGGTTTCGCAGGACTTGCTTGGAGGGTTCAGGAGCCTGGGCTGGTGGAGCTGCAGCGGCAGGGGCTGCGACCTACCCTTGGGTCAAGGGTCGCTAACTCTGTCGCGCAGCGGCCGCCATAAGAGGGAGTAGGGGTCAGCTGGGGGCGGGAGTGGGTCGATGAATGGGAGCAGGGGGGGCGTGAGCGAGCATGTGGTGGCGGCGGGAAAGCGGAGGGTGGGGGGGTCAGGTAGAGGGTAGAAAAGATAGGGGAGGGGGGTTTAAAGGTGGTGGGGAGTTAGGAAGAAAAGATAGGAAGATAGGGGAGGGGGTTACAGAGGTGGAGGGGAGTGAGGAAGGTCAGAGAGAGGAGTCAGGAGCAGAAGAGCAGAGGAGAGAGGAGAGAAGAGCCAGGAAGAAGGTAAAGAAGAAGAGGAGCGAGGAGCAGAAGAACAGAAGAAAGAAGAGCCAAGAAGAAGGTAAAGAAGAAGAGGAGCAGAAGAACAGATGTGAGAAGAGCCCAGAAGAAGGTAAAGAAGAAGAGGAGCGAGGAGCAGAAGAGAGAAGAGCCAAGGAGAAGGTAAAGAAGAACACAGAAGAAGAATACAGATGAAGAACACAGAAGAAGGACAAAGAAGAAGAAAGCACACACAGGTTGCGGTGCAGAAGAGAAGGAAGAAACACAGATGAAGTACAAAGGAGAAGAATACAGATGAAGACAGAAGAAAGCACACGCAGGTTGCGGTGCAGAAGAGAGGGAAGAAACACAGATGAAATACACAGAAGGAGAGCACAGAAGAAGAACACAGATGAAGAATACAGATGGAGAGCAAAGAGGAAGATCAAAGATGAAGAGGGAAGCAGTAGAATAGGTGAGTAGCGCGGGCAGGGCATGGGGCTGGGCGGGGGGAGTACTTACTGTGGTTTCGCAGGACTTGCTTGGAGGGTTCAGGAGCCTGGGCTGGTGGAGCTGCAGCGGCAGGGGCTGCGACCTACCCTTGGGTCAAGGGTCGCTAACTCTGTCGCGCAGCGGCCGCCATAAGAGGGAGGAGGGGGGAGGAGGGGTCAGCTGGGGGCGGGAGTGGGTCGACGAATGGGAGCAGGGGGGCCGGGAGCGAGCAGGTGGTGGCGGCGGGAAAGCGGAGGGTGGGGGGGTCAGGTAGATGGGAGAAAAGATAGGGGGGGGGTTTAAAGGTGGCGGGGAGTTAGGAAGAAAAGATAGGAAGATAGGGGAGGGGGTTTACAGAGGTGGAGGGGAGTGAGGAAGGTCAGAGAGAGGAGTCAGGAGCAGTAGAGCAGAAGAAAGAGGAGAGAAGAGCCAGGAAGAAGGTAAAGAAGAAGAGGAGCGAGGAGCAGAAGAACAGAAGAGAGACGAGCCAAGAAGAAGGTAAAGAAGAAGAGGAGCAGAAGAACAGAAGAGAGAAGAGCCCAGAAGAAGGTAAAGAAGAAGAGGAGCGAGGACCAGAAGAGAGAAGAGCCAAGGAGAAGGTAAAGAAGAACACAGAAGAAGAATACAGATGAAGAACACAGAAGAAGGACAAAGAAGAAGAAAGCACACACAGGTCGCGGTGCAGAAGAGAAGGAAGAAACACAGATGAAGTACAAAGAAGAAGAATACAGATGAAGACATAAGAAAGCACACGCAGGTCGCGGTGCAGAAGAGAGGGAAGAAACACAGATGAAATACACAGAAGGAGAGCACAGAAGAAGAACACAGATGAAGAATACAGATGAAGATCACAGAAGAAGGACAAAGAAGAAGAGAGAACACGCAGGATGGGGTGCAGGGAAGAAAGAAGAGCAAAGATGATGACAGAAGAAAGAACACGCAGGACGGGGTGCAGGGAAGAAAGACGAGCACAGAAGAAGAACTCAGATGAAGACAGGAGAAAGAACACGCAGGACGGGGTGCAGGGAAGAAAGAAGAACACAGATGAAGAATACAGATGGAGAGCAAAGAGGAAGAGGGAAGCAGGAGAAGAGGTGAGTAGCGCGGGGCAGGGCGAGGGGCTGGGCGGGGGGAGTACTTACTGTGGTTTCTCAGGACTTGCTTGGAGGGTTCAGGAGCCTGGGCTGGTGGAGCTGCAGCGGCAGGGGGAGCGACCTACCCTTGGGTCAAGGGTCGCTAACTCTGTCGCGCAGCAGCCGCCATAAGACGGAGGAGGGGTCAGCTGGGGACGGGGGCGGGAGTGGGACGATGAATGGGAGCAGGGGGTTTGGGGGCGAGCAGGTGGTGGCGGCGGGCAAGCGGAGGGTGGGGTGTTCAGGTAGAGGGGAGAAAAGATAGGGGAGGGGGGGTTTAAAGGTGGCGGGGAGTTAGGAAGATAGGGGAGGGGGGGTTACGGAGGTGGAGGGGAGTGAGGAAGGTCAGAGAGAGGAGTCAGGAGCAGAAGAGCAGAAGAGCAGAAGAGCAGAAGAGAGAGGAGAGAAGAGCCAGGAAGAAGGTAAAGAAGAAGAGGAGCGAGGAGCAGAAGAACAGAAGAGAGAAGAGCCAAGAAGAAGGTAAAAAAGAAGAGGAGCAGAAGAACAGAAGAGAGAAGAGCCCAGAAGAAGGTAAAGAAGAACAGGAGCGAGGAGCAGAAGAGAGAAGAGCCAAGGAGAAGGTAAAGAAGAGCACAGAAGAAGAATACAGATGAAGAACACAGAAGAAGGACTAAGAAGAAGAAATCACACGCAGGTCGCGGTGCAGAAGAGAAGGAAGAAGCACAGATGAAGTACAAAGAAGAAGAATACAGATGAAGACAGAAGAAAGCACACGCAGGTCGCGGTGCAGAAGAGAGGGAAGAAACACAGATGAAATACACAGAAGGAGAGCACAGAAGAAGAACACAGATGAAGAATACAGATGGAGAGCAAAGAGGAAGATCAAAGATGAAGAGGGAAGCAGGAGAAGAGGCGAGTAGCGCGGGGCAGGGCGAGGGGCTGGGCGGGGGGAGTACTTACTGTGGTTTCGCAGGACTTGCTTGGAGGGTTCAGGAGCCTGGGATGGTGGAGCGGCAGGGGGAGCGACCTACCCTTGGGTCAAGGGACACTCAGAGTTACTAAAAATAAAGGTACTTTATTTTAGTGACAATGTGCCAAAAATATCTCAGATGATAAACTCCCTTAGGAGGTAAGTAAAATACACAAAATATACACACAAACCAAAATCAGGTAAGTAAACAGTTAGAAAAGTAGTGCAAACACTGTAGTATACAATAGGATGTAATGGGCCTCGGGGCAACACAAACCAATTACTTAGAAAGTGGAATGCGGACCACTTAGGGACCCCTGGCCTAGTGTAGTGTGTAGAGGGTCACTGGGAGTGTAAGAAAACACTAAGGGTGTCCAAGATATCCCAACCCAAGACCCTGAAAAGTAGGAGTAAATTGACCCTACTTCCCCAGAAACACACTAAAGTCATGATAGGAGATTTTGCAAAGACAACAACAGACTGCACAGCACTGAAGACAGATTCCTGGACCTGAGTACCTGCAAAGGAAGGGGACCAAGTCCAAGAAAGTGTGCAGGGGGGAGGGAGCCCACTAAACCCCGGAAGAAGGGGCAAAATGGCTGCCTCTGGGTGGAAGAAGCTGAAGATTCTGCAACAACGGAAGATGCCAGTAACTTCTCCTTTGCACAGAAAATGTCCCATGGAGGGCTAGAGGATGCAGAGTTGTTTTCACGAGAAAAAACAACAAACAAGCCTTGCTAGCTGCAAAGGTTGAGGTTAAAAGAAATGGGTGCTGCACGGGCCAGGAAGGACCAGGAGTTTGTCCCTTGCAGGATAAGACAGATCGGGCGCTCAGCAACACAGAGAGCCCATGCAGAAGCAGGCAGCACTGGCAGAAGTACTTGAACATGGGTTCAAGAAAACTGAGCACAGCAGTCATCTCAACACTACAAAGAAGGGTCCCACGAAGCCGGTGGTCAGCTCAGCGAGTTGAGCAATGCAGGAAGGAGTGCTGGGGACCTGGGATGTGCTGTGCATGAAGGATTTCTTGTAAAAGTGCACAGAAGCCCTAGCAGCTGCAGTTCATGAAGTACACAGGATTACTGTCTGGCGTTGGGAGGCAAGGACTTACCTCCACCAAATTTGGACAGATGGACCACTGGATTGTCGGGGTCACTTGGATCCATCTCCTGTGTTCCAGGGACCATGCTCGTCAAGATGAGAGGGGACCCAGAGGACCGGTGAAGCAGATGTTTGGTGCCTGCATTAGCAGGGGGAAGTTCAGTCGACCGACAGGAGATTTCTTCTTGGCTTCCAGTGCAGGGTGAAGGCAGACAGCCCCCAGAACATGCACCACAAGGCAACAGTTGAGAAAGCCATCAGAATTAGGCGCTACAATGTCACTGGTAGTCTTCTTGCTACTTTGTTGCAGTTTTGCAGGAGTCCTGGAGCAGTCAACGGTCGATCCTTGGCAGAAGTCGAAGAGGGAGATGCAGAGGAACTCTGGTGAGCTCTTCCATTCGTTATCTGACAAGAAACCCACAGGAGAGACCCTAAATAGCCCTCAGAGGAGGATTGGCCACCTAGTCAGGTAAACACCTATCAGGAGGGTCTCTGAGGTCACCTGCTGGCACTGGCCACTCAGAGGCCTCCATTGTGCCCTCACACCTCTGCATTCAAGATGGCAGAGGTCTGGGACACACTGGAGGAGCTCTGGGCACCACCCCTGGGGTGGTGATGGACAGGGGAGTGGTCACTCACCTTTCCTTTGTCCAGGTTTATACCAGAGCAGGGTCGGGGGGATCCCTGAACCGGTGTAGACTGGCTCATGCAAGGAGGGCACCATCTGCATTTCCAGAGGCTGGGGGAGGCCTCCCCAGCCCTTAAAACCTATTTTCAAAGGAAATCCTTTGTTCTGCCTTCCTGGGACTGGGCTGCCCAGACCCCATGAGGGCAGAAGTCTGTCTGTGGGTTAGCAGCAGCGGTAGCTGCAGTGAAAACCCCAGAGAGCTGGTTTGGCAGTACCAGGGGTCCATGCTGGAGCCCCAGGGATGCATGGGATTGGCAGCCCAATGTCCAATTTGGCATGGGGGGACACTCCATGATCTTAGACATGTTACATGGCCATATTCGGAGTTATCATCGTGAAGCTACATATAGGTATTGACCTATATGTAGTGCACACGTGTAATGGTATCCCCGCACTCACAAAGTCCGGGTAAATTGCCCTACACTATGTGGGGGCACCTTGGCTTGTGCCAGGCTGCCCTCACACTTAGTAACTTTGCACCTAACCTTCACTAAGTGAGGGTTAGACATAAAGGTGACTTATAAGTTACTTAAGTGCAGTGTAAAATGGCTGTGAAATAACATGGACGTTATTTCACTCAGGCTGCAGTGGCAGTCATGTGTAATATTGGTCTGAGCTCCCTATGGGTGGCAAAAGAAATGCTGCAGCCCATAGTGATCTCCTGGAACCCCAATACCCTGGGTACCTAGGTAACATATACTAGGGAATTATAAGGGTGTTCCAGTATGCCAATTAGAATTGGAGAAAATGGTCACTAGCCTGCAGTGACAATTTTAAAGGCAGAGAGAGCATACGCACTGAGGTTCTGATTAGCAGAGCCTCAGTGACATAGTTAGGCACCACACAGGGAACACATTCAGGCCACAAACTATGAGCACTAGGGTCCTGGCTAGCAGGATCCCAGTGAGACAGGCAAAAACAAACTGACACACAAGTAAAAATGGGGGTAACATGCTAGGCAAGATGGTACTTTCCTACAGGGACCCCTTCCCCTTTGTCAAATGCCAAAAATACCTTAGTGATTATGCCTGGAAACTGTTGAAGTTTCTGGCAGGAGGTGAAGTTACAATGTTGCAGAAGTCGTCTTTGCTTCTTTGGTGCAGTTTCTAGAGTTCCTGGAGGGTTCAGCTGTGGTTCCGTCTGTGGAACATGAAGTAAAGAATGCAGAGGATTTCCGCTGGAGTCTTGCAATCCATATGTGAAGAAACACCCAGAGGAGAGACCCTAAATAGTCCTGAAAGGGGGAATGGTCACCTAACCAGATAAGCACCTATCAGGGGAGGTCTCTGACATCTCCCGCTGGCACTGGCCCGCCGCCTTGGAATCTAAGATGGCAAAACCCACTGACACTCTGGAGGAGTTCTGGGCTCCACCCCTGGGGTGGTGAAGAACAGGGAAGTGGTTACTCCCCTTTCCTTTGTCCATTTTCACTCCAGAGCAAGGACTGGGGGTCTGTGAACTGGTGTAGACTGGATTATGCAAGGAGGGCACCAACTGTGCCCTTCAAAGCATTTCCAGAGGCTCTCAAGGCTAACCCTCTCGTTCCTGTAACACCTATTTCCAAAGGGAGAGGATGTAACACCCCTCTCTCAAAGGAAATCCTTTGTTCTGCCTTCCTGGGCATGAGCTGCTCAAGCAGCAGGAGGGCAGAAACCTGTCTGTGAGGTAGCAGCAGCGTTGGGCTGCCAGGAAAACCTCAGAAGGCTGGTTTGGCAGTCCTAGGGGTCCACTGTGGAGCCCCCAGACTGCATGAGATTGTACAACCAATAGTAGAATCAGTATTGGGGTATGATTCCCAGTTGTTAAGCACCTTATATGGCCATATTCGGGGTTAACATTGTGAAGCTGGACATAGGTATTGACCTATGTCTATTGTACGTGTAAAATGGCATCCCTGCACTCACGAATTCTGGGAAAATGGTCCTAGACAATGTGGGTGCACCTCTGCTAGTGCAGGGGTGCCCTCAGACACAGGTACCTTTCACCCAACCTTCAGGATTGTAAGACCTGACACATGGGTGACTTATAAGTGACCTGGTGTAGTGAAAATGGCTGTAAAAGGGTGAATGCACCATTTCACTCAGGCTGCAATGGCAGTCCTGCAGAAGCCTTTACATGTGCTCCCTATGGGTGGCAAAAGTAATGCTGCAGCCCATACAGATCCCTCTGGAACGTCAATGCTCTGGGTACTTAAGTACCGTATACTAGGGACTTACAAGGGGTGACCAGTATGACAATTTGGAGTGAAATACTGGGTTAGCAGTATGTAGTGATCAATTTGGTATCAGAGAGAGCAGAAGCACTGGGTCCTGGATAGCAGAACTCCAGTGACACAGTCCAGCATACTTTCAGAAACAGTGAAACATACTGACAAGCAGGCCATAAACCATAAGCACTGGGGTCCCAGTGACACAGTCAAAACACACTGGCGTCACACAGAAAGGACTGGTCTAAAAGGGAACTATGGCACTTCAAAACCACTCTTTGAAGTCTTGCCATTTTCAAAGGCACATTTGGGTATAAGTACTCAGCCTCTGCCATCATATACTTCGAGCACTTCTGGCCTGAGGGCATTCAACCACAAAGAAGGATTGCTGGGCTGTCAGGAGGGACTACCACTTTGCTGTTTGCTCTGCTGTGTTGGCCTGTTGACTACTGTTGGAAAATGGGTTATTGGTAAGGGCAGGGAGGTACCTACACTTAGTAATAGGCCACTAACCTCCACTTAGGTCCAGTTAGGTCTCAGTAAATTAAACTCAGCTCAACCCTTGGTAGTTTGAAAACAAGCGACAAGTCTTAATTTAGGAGACAGAGTGTAAAGCATTCAAATATCACAAAACAGTAATTAAATAAAACACAGGAAACAGTTTAAAAATTCACAACCAATTCATAAACATAGATTATATTTTTATCTTTAAAATGACACAAAAACGAATAAAATTGGATAAGGGGAACCGGAGATATGAATTTTTGAAGAATTATTGTTTTCTAGCGCCTAGAAACAAAAAGCGCCAATCTGGTCATCTGATTGCACCTCGACCGAGGCAAAGTCAAAGTTTAAGGCGAACCGCGATGGAGCCCGGCTCGGCTACAGCTCGCGGGAGGCCTCGGTCAAAAGTTTACCTTCGCACTTAGTCGTTTTTCTAAAGATTTAGTTCAGCGGGACAAACCTGCCAGTCCAATCCGACCTCCTGGAACTCTTCTCCGGATTTGCGTCGCGGGAGCCCTCATTGGAGATTTTTACCTTTGGATGTAGTCGTTTTTTCGAGGTGAAAATCCTTCGACCCGGGCAAACCTGGATCTTGATCCGACGTCCTTGGAGCCCTCCTCGGATACGCTGGCTGGGAGGTCCCGGTCAAATTTCTACGTTCGGACTTAGTCTCTTTTTTGGAGATTTTCTTCACTGGGATGAAACTGCAAATCAGGCCGGGTCGCGGTTGAGGCAAGCCGGCTACAGTTGCTGCGGCAGGTCGGTCCCTCTAAGGAGCTTTTTTTCAAAAGTTCTCCAAACTTCTCCAAACTTCTGGATCTTCTTCCAAATGTTCCTTTAAGGTTCTTTTGGGGTCCACAGCTTACCACAAGGTTCCAGAAGCTCTGAGATGATCCTTGGGGGTGTGGACTACAACTCCCAGAATGCACCTGGCACAACTCCTTTTTGGCCACTGGACAGTGGTCAGCTGGTTGATTTCTTCGGGAGTTGGTGCAGGGGACTCTGGTTAGCAATTTTTCACCTGTAGCAAACAGGGAGTCCCTCCTTGAACCAGTTGAAGCCTGGCAAAGTCCTTCTTGTGGTGAAGCCCAAGTGTGCAGCTGGTGCAGTCCTTCAGAGTGCAGGGTCCAGGTGCAGGCCAGGGTCCAGCAAGACAGTCCTTCTTCTCCTTTGGTTCTTCCTTGTTGGAATCTGATGGGGATATGAGGTGTGGGTGCAGGTCTGCCAGTTTTATCCTTGCCTCTGGGTGAAAAACAGGGGGGTCCTGATTCTCCAATAAGGTGCAGGGTCCATCCTCCAGTGATGACCACTTCCTGGGAAGTGTGGCAAAAATCAATCCCAGGAGGCAACACTCCTCAAAAATCCATCATGGCTGAAAGTGATTTTTGGAGGTTACATCTGGCTGAGCCCACCCACTGGTGTGGCTAAAAATCATAAACACACCCCTCTCCTGCCCTCTCCTAATCTAATCAAAGGGGCACCTAGTTGTCTAGGGTCGCAGGATGTGGGGGTGTTGCTGGGTTGCTCCAAATGTCCTTCTCTGCCTTTGAAGACCAGTTTGGCAGCCCTCCCCCTTCCTGCCTCACCATCTGCTGAGGGGAGATCTCCTCCCATAGGTACATCTCTTTGTGTGAAGCCAGGCCACTTCACACCTCATCAAGGCAGCCTGGCTAGGCTGCCAGAGGCTGGCCAATCAGAGCACAGCAGCAAAAACAATGCAGGGCTGAAATTGGCAACTTTTCAGGTACAGTTTAAAACTCTACCTGAACAAGTTATATAAAATCCAACAACTGGAAGTTGTGGGATTTATTATAACAATTAATTTGATACCAAACTCTTTGTATCTGTCACTTCAGGGGACTTTTAAAATTAAAATAAAGTCTCCCCATTCTAGCCTATGGAGGCCATTCACTACAATGAGGGAAAACTAATTTGGCTGTTTTACCTCACCAGGGCGTGTAAAACTATTTTTATAAGGTCCCTGCTTATAGTTACATGGCACCCAGCCCTAGGGGCACATAGGGCACACCTTAGGGGTGACTTATATGTAAAAATAAGGTAGTTTAAGACTTTGGAACTACTTTTAATTCCAAAGTCGAATTTGCATATAACTTTAATTTAAAGCAGCCAGCCAGGCAGGCCTGCCTTTAAAATGACACTGGGCACCTCAGCAGTGCACCTATGGGTGCACTACCTATGCTGGGGTCCCTAAACCTACATGCCCTACCATATACTAGGGACTTATAGGTAGGTTGACTTAACCAATTATAATTAGCCTAATTTGCATACTGATTTTAAACAGAGCACAGGCCCTGGGACTGGTTAGCAGTACCCAGGGCACCATCAGAGTCAGGAAAACACCAGCAAAAAGTGAAAAATGGGGGCACAAAGTTATGGGGCATCTGCAATCAGCCCTGTTCTCTCACACCTACTACTTCTTTACTGGGAGTGTGAGGACTGGATCTAACAATCTAAAGTTTCTCCAAGGGCCTGATTGAGCTTGCCTCCTATTACCAGGGATATCAAAGACTTCACCTGCATCTTGTTACCAGCACTTGAGCTTCTCTGCAGTGAGCCCTACTCTCAAGGTTGTAACAAATCCAGTCTTGGGCCCTTGGAGGTGAGTGCAGCACTGCAACACAAGAACTGATGCAGCAACACTGGCACGTCACTTGTAACTGACGCATCCAGCTGCAGAAACACCACTTTTGCTGCTGCCTCCACCGAAGCCCCGGACACTGTTCACTGATTGCACAACGCGATGACCCCAACTTACAACACAGCCCTGGCTTGGCCAATGCAGCACAAACACATCAGAACTAGTACTCACTGCTTCTGAACATCGACATATCAGTGACATTGTGACACGGCCTCTCCTCTGATTCAACAGATCACCAATCAGCATCAACGCAACAAAGGTACGGTCAGCGGGTCTGCGTGACTCCTGTACCTGGCCCACACTCCATCATGGTGGAACTGCACTTTTGGATTTGCCCAAGTCTAGCACGACCAGTTACTTCCAGTTAGGGCTAATATCCTCTAAGCACTGCATTTTGATCTAACCTTTAAAAATTCATAACTTGATTTGTGTATTTTAGATTTTTGTTGTTTTGGTCTTTTTGACTCAGAATCATATTGCCTATTTTTCTAAATTGGTGTGGAGTCCTTTTATGGTATTTTCACTGTGTTACTGTGAGTGTGCACAAATACTTTACACATTGCCTCTTTAGTTTAGCCTGACTGCTTTATTCCAAGCCACAAGAGGGTGAGCACAGGTCAAGAGGTCAAGTTTTAGTTTGTATCTTACTTGCCCTGACTAGGCTTGTGCTCCCTACTTGGACAGAGTGCAAACCTCTGCCAACTAGAGACCCGATTTCTTACACTAAGGAGTTGGAGTCAAACTGGGACCACAGGTTGGAAGAGCAGACTATGGGGTCAAGTTGCACAAACATGTCTTGAGAACTGAGAAAAAAAAGTAAAGGTGTTGGTGGAGGCACCAGGGCTTAAGCCACGCCATGAGGGACTTGGCATTATCTACTTGGGGGTATGGGGATGAGGGGCGATGAGTGGCCTGAGGTTGACTGCAATGAAGTCCCCTCTGTTGATCGAAGTGAGATGCACCTATTGAGACAGGGAATGTTAGAGATGGGTTAATAAAGGCAGGTTTGAGAGGTGGTTTGATCCACAATGGGGCACAGAGGGCACAAAGGATTAGGGCCTCTTCATCTAAGGAATCCTCCCAAGAATGTATCTGCCATCAGGGTTTGTTACTGTTTTCCTGGGCATGAAGTGGATGCATGGCCCTATCCAGATAGGGGCTACCTGGGGAAAAGCAGAGTGGATCACAGAGGAGATTTGTCCACACAACCTCTTTTGAAGATGGGACACTTCCAGGGTGGCTCTGTGGGTAGCCCAGAGGAACACAACCTTGATATTTCTGCATGTTAGGAAGGACACGTTATGGTAGCAGCTGTTTACCACATGTATACCAAAAATGTTCCGAAATAAGAGGCAATATTGTGTCCCTCCAGGGGCCATTGCAGCCCACTCATCTGTTCAGCTGGAGAGCCGGGGGGGAAAACTGATTTCATTGGAGGTCTCCCAGGTCTTAAATGGCAACTGACATTGGAAGTGGCTGTTTCTGGTGGGACCAAATGCCGTCAGGTCCCTCAAGTAGCAGCAGTCCGAGTGTGTAAAGTCATGGAGGGCCCATGCTGCTCCAGGAGGTGAATGGAGAGTTCTTCGGGTCCAGACCACCTGGCAAGTTTGGCGCAGGAAGGCCGTCCACCACGAGGGTGGGGATGATAGGAAGAGAAGATGCTCTGGGGTTCTCCACATGGCACAGCCTGAGAGTTTTTTGAAACCTCAGGGGCCTGTCCGATCCCAGTGATGTGGACTGCCAGGCTACCATCTGCTGCCAGGTGGAAGATAAGTATGGTGGGTTTGAGTAAGGGCAGCAGGGGATTGTGTTGGATTTGCAGGTGTGGACCAGGAGCTCTGTTAGTGATGGTATGCGTTCTTCCGTGTACAGACCATGCCCCCACAATATTAGTTCCTATATAGATGTTATTTTACTTCCCTGCCTCCGTTATGTTTTATGGAAGTGTGTTGCAGTACCTGTGGTTGGACAGGTGTCGTGCTTGACTTATTCCAAGGCTGGCCTGGAATACATTTGAGCCTCTTTTGGCACCTGTAAAGATGTAGTAACTTTAGAAGAGTAGTTTGGGAGTAGCAATGATATTACTTTTATTGTGGGTATGTGTTCCTATTAGCACCCGCTGTAAATTTTCAAACCATCCTTCCATTTAGTAGAAATGTTTTGCCATTTTCCCACGCCCACCCATTCAGTCAGTATTACCTTTATTGCAAAGTAGTAACCTTTACTACAACTACCTGTGTGGTGATTTCCCAATATGAAAATTGGGGGAGGCGGAGCTGAATGTCTCAACCTATAATTTTGTGGATTGCATTTTGTAGTAAGCAACAGTGCTGCAGTGCTGCTTTATCTGCTATAAAATGCCGTTTGTGAAAAGGGTCTTTGGAACACCAAATTTATATTGTAGCATAAGGTTTAATTTAATATAAAACGCGCTAAAAATGTCAACATCTCGTAATGTTTACTTTAATACAAAACTAATGATTATCGTTCAGTAGAAGTAAATTTCAAGATACCATCACCGATGGTATAAAACAGCTTTTGCTGTCTTTCAAACATAGGATGCGAATTACCAATATTTATTTTAGATGCTGATTTCAATTAACACACAGGGCAGTTTGTAAAACGTCAAAAGATCAAGTTCAGGTTTGGTCTCATTTAATACAATCTGACCTCCCGTTACGCAGCGTGCTCTCTACTGCTTTACCATGCTTAATGAAAGCTGATCCCTGTGCCGTATTCCCACACATCTAAACAGAGCGTTCTCTAAACTGAACACGTCTGGAGGGCATAACGATAAATTATAGGGACAGAAGTAATAGGCCAACAAAAGATTTTGAACAGACATTCAATTCTGAACATGGCTTTTATCTACAGTTGACTCATGATTAGGAAGCATATTTTCAGCAGTGCTTACAGACTCAACATGCTGGTATGTTTTTGCCCCACAAGGGTTACCCAATTGATGTATGTTGATACATGTGATTCATTAGATGTCGTTAAAAAGATGAACCCTGCAATTTTATCAATGGGTCTATGTCCATCTGAGCACAGACTTGCAAAGCAAAGTATGTCAAGCAGCACCTCTAAATAGGGAACCTAGCCTTGAAGTATTGCACGTAAAAGTACGCTATTTTATACTAAAAGTGATACCAAAATTGAGTATGGGACATAACGAATGTTAATAGTTCAGCATGGCAAATGTGTGTGTGGAAATTCACTCCCGATGAAAGAATATACTAAATAATCCTTTACCCAATCTAAAACTACATGTGGTTCATATAATTGCAGCCACTTACTAACAGCATCCTACACAATTTTGAGAAATGTATACCTTCCCAAGGGATGAAATTGTTTGTCGATCATTTCGAAAAATGTTATTTGAAGGCGTGAAAAAAACACTTTAAAATGATGAAATGAATGTAACTTACAAAAACGCTGCTAACATTGAGATTTATTTTCCGCCAATTACTTTTTCTTTAAAGCATAGAAAAGGACAAAGTAAGAAGCAAAAAATTGACACGTGAACTATTTACAGAAAGAAAACCACAAATTCTCATTTGGGAATAAATGGCAATGGGTCGACGGCAGAAAATCACAGCTCACTGACTGGTAGACAGAAGAGTAGTTTACATGTTGCACAGTATGTTAGGCAGGCAACCTCACTACCTAAAAGCTACATTACAATGCAGTATAGCTTTTCTTACAATACACTTACGAGTTTGAGTCCCTGAACGGAAAATAAAACGCAAGTCCGGTTTTACTAGGCCCTTTACCACCTATTGTAATAGTCAGAGCCTTTCCCTGTTCATATTTGCCAGTACTTTTAGAATATGGAACGTGTTAGCGCATCTGTAGGTGATGATTTTGGATCCAGATCCGAACCTGGCAATGTAAGTAATGAAGTAGGGTGGTAATTCCAGAGAAAACCAGCAGAATTACTACTCAAACCAATTCATAGTTTGGTACTTACCTTTAAAAACTACTGAGACCGGAATGAGTACATACATACACATTCACTGTAGAGGGAGTACGTAAGTTAGATTATTGTGTTGAAGTTATGGACCTAGCTTTTCGTTGCCTCTAGATATTCTTCTTCATTGCTGGAACGGTGCACGTCACTACCTGCAACTGACATTAAGGTAAGTCTATGGGAACACTCCCTTCCAAATGTTTATCAAGCACTAATTGCAGAGACTATATTGCACCATTAAAGATTTAATGGCAAGCAAAAATTATTGTCTTGGTAATTATTTACTAGTAAATATGAGGTTTTCATCTAAATAAAAAAACTCAAAACAGTGTTAAAAAATCGTTACCTGATCATTTTCACACCGATAAATCTCACAGATGCGAACAAAGTGAAATTGGACTTTTTGACATTCCTAGTGCAAAAGCTGTTTCATGTGTTAAAAAAGGTGCCTACGCCCACCCACACTATGCATGTTGGTGGGTGTGGGCACCATGGGCCAAATGCATCAAAAATGTTTGCTATCGGCCGTTTACGATCGCAAAAATGTATTTTGGTATGTAACAAGTCCACTTTGCGATTAGGTAACTTGTTACCGAATCGCAAACTGGATTTGTGACTACATACTGATTCGGTATTAGGAATGGGCATGTCAAGGGCGTCCCTTTCTAATACCGAATCGCAGAGGGATGTATGATTGTTTTGTGACCGTGAATGCAGTCGCAAAACAATCTCAGTTACCACCAATTTAAAATTGGTGGTAACCCATTTGCAAAAACTTTTTTTAAGAGCAGGCAGTGGTCCCACAGACCACTGCCTACTCTTGTAAAATGAAAAAAAATGTTTTTTCATTTTTCATTTTTAAATGCATCCTCTGGGGTTTGATCTACACACAACCTGCACCACGCAGACATGGGAAAATCAGAAGGCTGTCAAAACAAACTACTTTTTGATTCTCGAAATCAAATTGTACACAGGGAAGTGGCTCAGACTCTGCGGTCTTGGATGATATGTCACCTGAGGGAATGTAGCGCACCCAGTGTTAATTCCCTACTACTGGCCTTGCAGCAAAGCCTAACATCTATTGAAACTAAAATGGATACCATGAGAATTGATGGCATCATTAATAAACTGGAAAAACACAATGGCCACTTGAACGAGTCTGAATACAGATTTTCCACTGTTGAGGACACAGTGGCGATTTGGGGGGAACAGCTATTGAATATTGTAGGAGGCTGGCCTGGCTTGTAGTTGGTACCAAAGGTACTTAAACCTTGTGGCAGGTCCAGTTATCTCTTATTAGTAGATTAGTAGTGTTCTAGCAGCTTAGGCTGATAGAGGTAGCTATAGCAGAGCAGCTTAAGCTGAACTAGGAGACATGCAAAGCTCCTACTATACCACTTATATCATATAGCACTATATCATAGGAATCATAAAATACAGAGTACAAAAAAAAGGTACTTTATTTTAGTGACAATGTGCCAAAAATATCTCAGAGGATATACTCCCTTAGGAGGTAAGTAAAATACACAAAATATACACACAAACCAAAATCAGGTAAGTAAACAGAAAAGTAGTGCAAACACTGTAGTATACAATAGGATGCAATAGGCCTAGGAGCAACACAAACCAAATACTTAGAAAGTGGAATGCGGACCACTTAGGGACCCCTGGCCTAGTGTAGTGTGTAGAGGGTCACTGGGGTTGTAAGAAAACACTAAGGGTGTCCAAGATATCCCAACCCAAGACCCTGAAAAGTAGGAGTAAATTTACCCTACTTCCCCAGAAGCACACTAAAGTCATGATAGGAGATTTTGCAAAGACAACAACAGACTGCAAAGCACTGAAGATAGATTCCTGGACCTGAGGACCTGCAAAGGAAGGGGACCAAGTCCAAGAGTCACGAAAGTGTCCAGGGGGGTGGGAGCCCACTAAACCCCGGATGAAGGTGCAAAATGGCTGCCTCCGGGTGGAAGAAGATGAAGATTCTGCAACAACGGAAGATGCCAGGAACTTCTCCTTTGCACAGAAAATGTCCCACGGAGGGCTAGAGGATGCAGAGTTGTTTTCATGCAGAAAAACCACAAACAAGCCTTGCTAGCTGCAAAGGTTGAGGTTAAAAGAAATGGGTGCTGCCTGGGCCTAGGAAGGACCAGGAGATCGTCCCTTGGAGGATAAGACAGAGGGGGCGCTCAGCAACACAGAGAGCCAATGCAGAAGCAGGCAGCACTGGCAGAAGTACTTGAACATGGGTTCAAGAAAACTGAGCACAGCAATCATCTCAACACAACAAAGAAGGGTTCCACAAAGCCGGTGGTCAACTTAGCGAGTTGAGCAATGCATGAAGGAGTGCTGGGGACCTGGGCTGTGCTGTGCATGAAGGATTCCTTGCAAAAGTGCACTGAAGCCCTAGCATCTGCAGTTCACGCAGTACACAGGATCACTGTCTGGCGTTGGGAGGCAAGGACTTACCTCCACCAAATTTGGACAGATAGACCACTGGACTGTCGGGGTCACTTGGATCTAGCTCCTGTGTTCCAGGGACCATGCTCGTCAAGATGAGAGGGGACCCAGAGGACAGGAGAAGCAGAAGTTTGGTGCCTGCGTTAGCAGGGGGAAGATTCCGTCGACTGACAGGAGATTTCTTCTTGGCTTCCAGTGCAGGGTAAAGGCAGACAGCATGCACCACCAGGAAACAGTTGAGAAAGCCGGCAGGATTAGGCACTACAATGTCGCTGGTAGTCTTCTTGCTACTTTGTTGCAGTTTTGCAGGAGTCCTGGAGCAGTCAATGGTCGATCCTTGGCAGAAGTTGAAGAGGGAGATGCAGAGGAACTCTGGTGAGCTCTTGCATTCGTTATCTGACGAGAAGCCCACAGGAGAAACCCTAAATAGCCCTCAGAGGAGGATTGGCCACCTAGTCAGGTAAGCACCTATCAGGAGGGTCTCTGACGTCACCTGCTGGCACTGGCCACTCAGAGGCCTCCATTGTGCCCTCACACCTCTGCATTCAAGATGGCAGAGGTCTGGGACACACTGGAGGAGCTCTGGGCACCACCCCTGGGTTGGTGATGGACAGGGGAGTGGTCACTCCCCTTTCCTTTGTCCAGGTTCACACCAGAGGAGGGGCTGGGGGATCCCTGAACCGGTGTAGACTGGCTTATGCAAGGAGAGCACCATCTGTGCCCTTCAAAGCATTTCCAGAGGCTGGGGGAGGCTACTCCTCCCCAGCCCTTAACACCTATTTTCAAAGGGAGAGGGTGTAACGCCCTCTCTCACAGGAAATCCTTTGTTCTGCCTTCCTGGGACTGGGCTGCCCAGACCCCAGGAGGGCAGAAGCCTGTTTGTGGGTTAGCAGCAGCGGTGGCTGCAGTGAAAACCCCAGAGAGCTGGTTTGACAGTACCAGGGGTCCATGCTGGAGCCCCGGGATGCATGGGATTGGCACCCCAATGCCTGATTTGGCCTGGGGAGAAAATTCCATGATCTTAGACATGTTACATGGCCATATTCGGAGTTACCATCGTGAAGCTACATATAGGTATTGACCTATATGTAGTGCACGCGTGTAATGGTGCCCCCGCACTCACAAAGACCAGGGAAATTGCCCTGCACTATGTGGGGGCACCTTGGCTTGTGCCAGGGTGCCCTCACACTTAGTAACTTTGCACCTAACCTTCACTAAGTGAGGGTTAGACATATAGGTGACTTATAAGTTACTTAAGTGCAGTGTAAAATGGCTGTGAAATAACGTGGACGTTATTTCACTCAGGCTGCAGTGGCAGTCCTGTGTAATATTGGTCTGAGCCCCCTATGGGTGGCAAAAGAAATGCTGCAGCTCATAGTGATCTCCTGGAACCCCAATACCCTGGGTACCTAGGTACCATATACTAGGGAATTATAAGGGTGTTCCAGTGTGCCAATTAGAAATGGAGAAAATGGTCACTAGCCTGCAGTGACAATTTTAAAGGCAGAGACAGCATGAGCACTGAGGTTCTGATTAGCAGAGCCTCAGGGACATAGTTAGACACCACACAGGGAACAGGTTCATGCCACAAACTATGAGCACTGGGATCCTGGCTAGCAGGATCCCAGTGAGACAGGCAAAAACAAACTGACACACAAGAAAAAATGGGGGTAACATGCTAGGCAAGATGGTACTTTCCTACAGGGACCCCTTCCCCTTTGTCAATGCATGCAAAAACATTTTTAAGAACAGGCAGTGGTCCCACGGACCACTTCCTACTCCTAAAAAATGAAAAGAAAACATTTAATTTTTCATTTTTAAACACATCCTGTTTTCCTTTAAGGAAAGGAGCTGCATTTAAAAAAAAAAAAGAGATTGCTTTATTGAAAAGCTATCACAGACATGGTGGTGTGCTGAGCCCAGCAGGCCACCATTCCTGTGATTGTAGCCATTTGCAATGGCTCGCAAATTGCGACCTACCTCATGAATATGAATGAGGTAGGTCCATTTGTGATCCCTTGCGAATCACAGTATGAAACTCCTGAAGTTTCATACATTCCAATAGCGATTACTTAATTGCGATTCGCAAACAATCATAATTAGGTAATCGCTATTGGATAAAATTATACATCTGGCCCCAAATTTTTTAGAAACCTTATTACTTTTACACAACACATTCAATACATCAATGTATTCAAAGTTCCTCTGCATATGAAAATCTTATTTATATTAACTAGGACACAGCAAAGAAGGAGCTATCAACTTATCAGACATACACTGAAACAGATGCATCGTCCACAGCTATTCACACTAATATATTATGTTTGTGTGTTGAAATGTGTAGGAATGAAAATAAAATAAAAATAAGTATAAAACACATTACAACTGATCCATCCAACCTTTCAACACATAGAACTTTCTTCCAGAAACAATAGTTCATGCGTATAGTTTGAATGCTTATGACATCGCTGGGAAGTCTTGAGTCACTGCGCTTCTGTCTTTTCAATGGGTACCAAAAGAAAAATGTCACAGAAGATAGAGAGAGAAAGAGAGAGACTCAGGCAGGACTGAGACCCAAAATAAACCTCGGCACAAATGTTGAAACCAGTGTCACTCCATTTTTCCCCTTTCTTGCTCTCTCCATCTTTCAGCCATTTATTCCATTCTCTCTTTCTCTGCTCTTCTTCTCTCTTTCTCACATCTCACTCTGATATCTCTCACACTGTAAGAAAATGGGTGTCCTATATGATAGGGTAGAAGGCTTATTGTTCAATACATTCACATTTATCTCCCTGGGTCAAGTCAGAGTTATTTACTTAACCTTCAGCTCAACCCTCTCATAGCTATGGCACAGAGCAACAAGCTTAAAAGGAGCAATGTGTAAAGCATTTAACAGCACCAAACAACGAAATAAGAACATCATCAAACAAGAAAGAAACATAATAACAATTCATAAAAAGCACATATTTTTGGATTTTAGAGTCCTCGATGACCAAAATCTATTGGAAGGTTCTGTAAATATGAATTTTTAAAGCATTTAAGAACTTTGACATCAACCACAAACAAGCATTGGCAAGTCAGAACTTTGAAAACTTTTGAACAGTTTGTAAAAGTTTGTAACATTGAGTGCAGCAACTCCGACCGGGGTTAGGTGACTAAATCTGACAGGATAGAGGTCTAGGAGTCTTAAAAGAAATCTTTGGACAGTTACCTGGCCACCAGAGCGTTTTTAGAGTGAGTTCTAAACTTTACAGGACAACTGCCATTGAATTCTATGGAGTGGTTCTGATGCTTTGGGATGCAGGCTTAAAGCTGTTCAATGGAGGCTCCATATGCTGAGTGGGGGTGACTCCGGCCATGGATCTTGGGGTCCCACGAAATCCTCTATACAGCAATCAAAGGGCTGCTGAGGCAGACCTTTCATTTTTGCAACACATGAGTCGTAGCATACATCTTTGGTGGGAGCTAGTTTCCCTTGGGGTGGATGAATCTGGTCACAATCAACACTCACGGATCCAACAAACTTGGGTGCATCTTCTGGCTATTTTCAAATTGTCCATTGAAGTGTCGGGCGTCAGGTAGCGGCAAAACAGCTTCAGTGGTTTCCAGAGATGCAGGTTGGCTCTTCAAGCTTTAATCTCCTCACTGCCATTCTGAGGGGGCAGCCAGCTGACCCTTGGAGTTTCTGCTTCAGTTTGGGGCTGGGAATCAACTCTTGCCTGAGCCAGTTGCACAGAACAGTGTCCAACTCTGCAATCCCAAAGTGCAGTAGGTGGGGACGCACTGAGATTGCAACCTCTTCTTATGCACTTTCCATGGGTGCTCAGTGGTCTTCTTCTCATCCTTGATCAAACTCAGTAAGTACTGAAGTCTCAGGTTCCAGCAATGCCCATTGAATCCTAGTAAAGTGCCCCAAGGAGACTACATGGTCACTATCATGTGACACAGTTAAGGTGATGTGTGGCATCTAGCTGTACAAGAATGCATCTTGCATGCCACATACAACATGGTTGAAGTCTTCCTCAAGTGTAGGGACCTTGGTTGCCTACTCCTGGGGGTTTGGCTATCACGCCCATGAAAAACAAGTTTGAAACCAGTTTTACCTACATTGGCCCAAGTTCTACCCTGTTTAGGGGAAATAAAAAGCTTCCTGTGATGGAGTGCTGTTGCTAACTTGCACACATTGTAAAGCAGTAACTTCATTTAAAATCTTTCAGCTAACAACTCTATTATCACTGGTAGGATGTCAGCAGGTAATTCACTTAAAGGTATTCAGAAGAGGGTGAGATTCAGCCCAGCATTATGATAATAATGGGCAAGCGTAAAACTGGTGGTACTCATCAAAAAGGTGTCAAAAAACTGAGCAATGGACAGCTTTCTGGAGTGGGTTATTGGGGTAATTTCTAAAGAAACTGAACTAGCAGAACTATGTCTTTTGTTTCCAGCTGATGCAACTGAGTCACTTATCACCATACCTCTCCAAAGCTCAACAACAGTTGGGGCCCCACCTCTTGGTTCTGCCTGTGGCCTCACAGAGGGTATAGTGTTTCCCTGTGTTCACCCTTTGCCATCTCATCTGTTTTCCCTCTCTCACCAGCAGTGAAGTGGAAGAGGTACTTGACTGAAATCAGGGACTCTGACAACCAGCACAATTACACATCTATTCCACCTGTTCAGGATCGATATAGAGTGACCAATTTGATTAATAAGAACACCCTTGTAGAGTTGTTATGTGCTAAATTTGCTTCTGCTTTCAACGTCCAGTTTATGAGCAATTAGGTGCACTAGAAGGTCATTTGGTAAAACCTGGGGCAGGTCTTCTAGTTGCTGGTGTTCACTGCCAAACATGTTCGAATATACCACCTACATCTATGGCATCACAGACATATTTTTACATCAGTAAGGAGGCTTGTTTAGTGGCTATAGCGAACAAGATCCTAACCAACCATCGCCCGATAGCCATTGAGCAGGCTCATCATCACAGGTGAGGGATTTGGGGGGCACCACTGTTCCAAGTTTAAGACATGTACAATATCAACTAAAGGTATCTCCTCTGTCTATTTACCTGCTGCCAGCTGAATGCCTATATGTTCTCACAAAGGAACTGCACCTAGCCCCACCCGACGTAAAAGAAATGACTGAGCGATCAAGTAATAAGGTCACCGCTGACTTTGTAGAAGTGGAGAATCAAATACTTTAGGACTAATATTTTTATGGTGCGAATAGTTGGGTGGGTTGGCACCTTCACTAAGTGTTTCATTGGAGATTGTGTAATTTTTCATTTCAGGCACATCAATATTGCCAAAGGTATTTTGCACCACTCCCACCTGAAGCCCAAATATTCAGACCCAGTGAAGCTCTTAACATTAGGACATTGAAACAGGGACCTCTGAACCTCACCTTTGACCAACAGCGGCCCATCAATACGGGCTGAGGGACCATGCCCTCCCTACTATTTTCATGATGTGAAGAGCACTTGTCAGGCTGAACAAAAGTCAGCCTGACAGATACTCTTATCAATCAGGTCACACAGCCAGTAGTTGGTCATACACTAACTGCGCAGCCTCCTGGCTGCCTGAGCTGAACTTTGCTGGGCTGAAGAAGTCACAGCCCTGAGGGCATGACATCTTCAACCTAGCAAATGTGCCTCAAGGCCCTCCCCCTCATGAAGAGGAGGAATGTCACAGATGACTTCCGACCTAGGTGCTCCAGTTTTAAACCCTAAAACGCCCAGGACTGAATGTCAATCAGGGACACCTCATCACAGAGTGGGGTGGGGTCAGCAGTCTCACTGACCCCATCCCACTCTGTGATGAGTTGGGACTGCTGCCTTCTCTCATTGGCTGAAATTAGGCCAGCACCTCCGAGGCTTCCCTGATGGAGCTGCTGATGTAAGTTTTATTTATTTTTTATTTTTAAATGTTTAGTGTATGTGTGCATCTATTAAAGAATGTGTATTTGTTAGTGAGTGTTGTGAATGGGTGTGTGAGTGCTTGTGTGAACAAATGGGTGTGAGTAAGGTGTATGTGTTACAGCCCGAATGAAGCCACTTTGGGATAAGAGATGTTGTAAAACCCAACTGTGACTCAAATCTAAATTATCAGTAGGCATGTAGTTCTGTTTGAAATGGAACATCTGGGGGCTGAGTGGCTTGACGCCGTTTGAAGATGGCCGCCCACCCCGGAGCTCAGTGACCGCGGTGGGAGTCGGAAAAGCTGGCTCACTTTCTTGGGTACTTTTTCTTACTCCTGCAGTGAAGGAAAGTTAGGGAAACAATGCATTGTTCCCCTTAACAGGACTTATAAGGCATTTTTTCATGACCTATTTGCTGATTTTCATTTCAGTCGTGTGAGGAATTCATTGTGACCGCCATTTAGTTTTTTGTTTTTACCTCACAATTTTCTTTTTTACTTATGCTTCGCTGTCTGAGGGATTCTTTTTGCACTTTTGACCTAAAAGTGTATATTTATGCTCTCTGCTCACAGTACCTTGCCTTTCGGAAGATTTTGGCGAGCTTTATTTTGTTTTTCACTCTACTCTCTTTTCTGAGGTGGACTCTTGCTTCATAAAGTATATGTTTTACTACATTTTGAGCAGAATTATATATTTTTGCTTAAGGGCAGATCTAGGAACCTTCAATTGACTTCTAACAAAGTACAGAGCAATAAAAGTTCCAATAATATTCCTTTATCATAATCTTTTACTCCTTTATCAAATATAGAGACTACAGGAGCTACTTCTCTTCATACTACACCTTCAACACCTGTTTCTCCTCCTACTCTTGTTAATAAAGTTTCGTCCAAGATTCCGGTAACAGTTTCGACATCAATGAATAAGAGAGCTAAAAAGGATCCTTCATCTCCTCTTAAAGTTGTAGATACCATATCTACGGAGTTACTCCTTGAGGAAATAGGTGCTCTTAAACCATATATGGAAGATACAAATAAACAATTACAAATATTGGATGACAAATGGTCTCTTGTGGAGAACAGAGTCTCTCATGTGGAACGAAGAGTGGAACTGCTTCAGGATTCAGTTGCATCTATTCAATCTCTACAATCTAAAGTTACTATGTTGAAAAAGCATGTAGAGGATATAGAAAATCGGAACCGCAGGGATAATCTATGTATTTATGGTCTGCCTGAAGGGATTGAAGGTTCGGACTCTTTATCTTTCTTTCAAGAATTTCTGCCAAAGATTCTGGACCTGCCTACTTCTCCTTCTTTGACTATATAAATAGCGCACAGACTAGGTCATCCTTCACATTTGGCTTAGACATCAAAGAAACCAAGAGGAATAATACTTTACTTTTTGGAGTATGTAGACTTGCTAAAGGTCAAATCATGTGGTCAGGTTCCAATCTCTTTTTTGCTCAGAATTATGTTAAGTCGACAGAGGACAAACAAAATAAATTTCTGGATATGCATCTGGCATAAGTCGCTAAATGCTTGGTATGGTCTCTTCCATCCATGTTTGCTCAAGGTGACTTACAATAATAAGACCACATCATATGAAGATCCAGTATTACTTCAGTGATTTATTGATTCTTGTAGAGGTGAAACAGTGGACACTTCCAAATTATTAGAGACTTGACTATTGTATTGATTTTTTGTTTTTCTATTTTGCTCTTATTTAATGGATATGCCCAGTATTGGTTCATGTCATCTTAAATGTGTTAGATTATATAAGGGATTTGAATTTTTCCTATGTTCCTCTTTTTTTTAAATCTTCTTGCATCAACGTACCCGTCTTTTGTGGTAGCAACCTGTGTGGCTGGGTCTCTCTTCCCTTCCATATCTGCAGTGGTGGAGTGAATGTTGTGTCATCGTCCCTTTGTGGTTTCACCACCCTTACATTGTTTTTGTCATATAAGCATGTTTTTATTATTTGTTCTGTGTTTTTTCTCTAGTTTTCATGTTTCCTTCTCTATCATATTCAGTTTGTTTTCTCTAACTTCCTCTGCTCCGCTTTTACTATTTTTTCCTCCTTTTATTTTATTATTTCTATCTTCTCATGTTCATAGTTCTATTTTTCTCTTTCTGTATACCAAATGTTTTCTTTTGGTTCAATTTCTCCATACTAATATGTGGTTTATATGCATTAATTTCATGGTCATATTACATATTATTTCTATTAAATGACAATTAGATTTCTTTCTTGGAATGTTAAAGGTTTGGGATCCCCAATAAAGCGTAAAAGAGTTTTAACACATATTTTAAAATTAAAAGCTGATGTTGCTCTGTTGCAAGAGACCCATATAACAGGTGATGAGGTGGCCAAACTTAAAAGACAATGGGTATGTCATGTTTTTGCATCTCCGGGTACAGGGAAAAGAAATGGGGTTACTATACTGTGTCATAAAGCCTTGAACATTTCTGAATTTTCTCAAGATTCTGATGAGCAGGGTAGATGGGTTTTAGTTTCAATGAATATTAATAAAATACCTTTAACTATATTTAATGTTTATGCTCCAACCCAACCTGATAAATCCCTTTTGAATGAAATATTAGCTAAGTTAATGACTTTTGGATGAGTATTTGATTTTTGGAGGAGACTGCAATATGGTTATGGATCCTTTTCTTGATCGTAAATCCAATTCTAGATTTGTACCATCCACCATGTTTTCACAGTTTGCCTCCATGATTAAGCAAAGAGCATTAACTGATGTTTGGAGATTGTGTAACCCCACCTTATAGGAATTTTCCTTTTTTTTCTCCAGTACATTCTTCCCAATCGAGGATTGATTATTTATTTGTCTCACAGCATCTCATACAACACGTTTTGATTCGGAAATTGGTTCCATATTAATCTTGGATCATGCTCCAGTGAGTTTGTATCTTGATCTTATGGCACATAATCAGCCAAGTAATAGATGGAGATTTAATAATTAATTACTTCTTGACACTAATCTTACTCAGCTTTTTGAGAAGTTTGCTACACAATTCTTTGTACAAAACGATACTCCTCAGCTATCTGTTCAGATTATTTGGGATGCATTCAAAGCGGCCTCTAGGGATTTTATTATTTCTTATGTTACTAATAAAAGGAAAATGGCTAATACAAAATGACTTCATTTAATGGATCGGATTAAACAGGTAGAAAACCTGTATTACTCTTCCAAGTCTGCAAGTTGTCTTAATGAAATACTTCAAGCTAAATTTCCTTTCAATAAAAAGTTGACTGATATTGATAATTCTTATCTTCTTAAATCCAGTGCTACGTATTACAGGGACCAAAATAAATCAGGAAAACTTCTAGCAAATTATCTTAAAATTAAAAAAGATAGAACAAAGATAGAATCTATTTATAACTCTTCCCACTTTTTAGTACACAGCAATGAAGACATTTTGGATGAATTTGTTCATTCTTCACACAGTTATATACTCCGGATTCTACTCCCACGCAGGACCTTATTGATCAATTCTTGTCTACCATTAATCCACCTGTACTTCCCTCTTCTGAATTTACTGCTCTTGATAATGATATCTCTATTAAATTACATTCTCAATGTACTAAATCTTATTAAAAAGGGTAAGGCTCCAGGCCCAGATGGTTGTACAATTGAATTCTATTTACATTTTTCTAAATTATTAGTTCCAAGATTATTTCATATTTTTACTTACATTGTTAATGCAAAATCATCTGGAGGGTCTTTTCAAGAGGCTTTAATAGTTCTTATACCAATAGATAACAAAGATCCAAAGTTTTGTAAGAATTATAGACCTCTATCTGTAGTGATTTTGAAATGTGAAATTTTGGCTAAAATTATTGCTATGCGTTTGGAACTGATTCTCCCTAAGTTAATTGGTAAAGAGCAGTTTGGCTTTATTAAAGGATGCTTATTTTTGGACAACACATGCTTATTTTTTTATATTTTAAGTAAGTCTGTGACGTATAGGGATTCTCTCTCTGCAATTGCACTAGATGCCGAAAAAGCTGTTGACCGTGTTAATTGGTTCTTTATTTTTTCAACGCTTTCATGGTTTGGCTTTGGATCTAAATTCAGAGATCTTATCTTATTATTCTATTCTTCTCCTGAGGCTGCTATTTTTTAAAATGATCTCATCTCTCCCTCGTTCTCACTTCATAGAGGTGTTCGTCAGGGATGTCCATTGTCACCGCTTTTGTTTGTTCTTGCCTTAGAACCCTTTTTATTGAAACTTAGGGCTAATCCAAATTTACATGGTTTCTGGTTTGGGGAGGGACAGATAAAATATTCAGCTTATGCTGATGATATCTTATTTTTTATGTCAAATCCAAAATCTTCACTTCCCTCTCTTCTTTTCAAAGTACAACATTTTGCTTCTATTTCAGGGTATAAGTTAAATAAAGAAAAGTGTGACATTTTCCCTTTAAATTAATGTTGGCTTCTGATGATTTTAAATCTTCAAATTTTCACTGGAACAATGATAAAATTAAATATCTGTGTCTTTGTTTTAAACCTTCATTTAAAGATACAACTTCTTGTAATTTTTTGCAATTATTTTCTATTCTTGATTCTCTTATATCTAAATGGAACCCTTTATTTTTATCCTGGTGGGATAGATTAGATTCTTTAAAGATGATGTTTCTTCCTGTCATTCTCTTTTATCTAATATTCCAATTAATATTCAAAATAGTTACTTTAAGAGGTTGAACTCTATTCTAACTAAATTCTTATGGAATAATAAGAGACCCAGAATGTCTCTCCAAAAATTGATGAGACCTAAAACCTGTGGAGGGATTACATTTCCAAATCTTTGCTTTTGTCATATGGCTTTTTCTTTTCAGCAAGCTTCATGTTTATTGATTGAAGTTGTTTCTGCTTTTCTACCTTTATGGGTTGAAGTTTGAAATGTCTTTTGTTGTCCCTTTTATGTTTCCGGAGGTATTAACTTTGTCAAATAAACTATCATCTATCTTCCTCCTGATTTTGAAAAATTCATGCAGAATTCTGCAACCTATTTTTGTTTCATACAATGGAGACAGAATGTAATTTCTAAATTCGTCAATTTGGTACAACTAACTCATCAAGGTGAATAATAGAACCATCCACTGGAAATTGTGGCATTTGAAGGGGTTAAGATGGGTTGAAAATAATTCCCCTCTTTCTTTTGAACAAGCACAATTTATTTTGTTGTTTCTATTCTCTTTTAATGAGAAATATGATGCTCTAGTACACGTTGTAGATAATTGTTTTCAATCTTTTTCAGTTCAGCAAACACATTCGGTCAGCCCTTCTCCAATTAAGAATCTGTTGTTACAGTCAGCATCAGCTTCTTGTATTTATCAAACACAACTCTTCCTGAAGATAGACCTAAATCAGTAATACAAATACAATAGGAGAAAGATTTGGCTATTTCACTTCCATCTTCTTTATGGAATAACGTATGGATTAAAATACGAAAGTCCTCAAGAACAGCTAATGCAATTCAAACTTAATTTTTGATATGTAATAGGCTATTAATTACACCTTCAGCTTTACATAAAATGAATTCTGATCTTTCATCCTCTTGTTGGTCCTGTAATGAGTCAGTTTCAGATCACAAACACATGCTTTTTGAGTGTCCATATACATTTCAATTTTGGGTTAAAGTATGGAATCAAATTAATACTATTTTTAAAACTCAAATTACCTTAACCTTTGCAAGTATATTTTTAGGTAGCCTTGCCGCTGACTGGTTACTTCTTCCAAATAATTCTATTCTAATCTTAGATTTATTGTTGACTGTTGCTTTTCAACAAATTACGAAAACCTGAAAGGATTCTACTCAATTATCCTTTCAGGCTTGGTGGTATGGTATATGCTATAATCATCGGTTGGATAGAGCTTATGTTTACCCTGTATCCCTGGGTATTAAAAAAGACATTTTATGGTTACCTATTACAAATTACCTAAACTCTTTGGCTTATTCTTCATGCAATCATTTTCCTAGAAATGAGGAGGTTTCTAAACCGCCATGAATTATTTCCCTTTACCTTTTTATTGTACTTAATTCTACTGTTTATTATTCTTTCTCCTAATATATTTAATATATGCCTATACACTTATGATTTAAAGTATTCATATATTTATTGAACTCCCCACTAATGTCCTTCTAAGGAAATTGAACTGCTATTGTATTATTTCTTTCCTGTTATCAAATGTATTTATGTCTTTTAAATATTGTATTAATCTTCAATAAACTTTCTCTTTAAACTTAAAAAAATGGAACATCTGTTCCCCCTGTGTCTTCCTCTATGAAAATCATATCTATTATTAGCTGGAACATAGGATATGAACTCAGTGCAAGGGACTGGGGGCTATTAATAGATGGTTTTGAAATTTGCATTTTCCAAGACACTAGGGCTCTCAAAACTGCCTAGAAACTTGCCTACAGGAGTTTCTGTATGTCAGAGGTAAATTCTTGTGCTGGGAGAAATTATGCTGGGAGAAAATGTTATTCTTGTTTTCTGTTAAAGATTTAACTGTAGCTCTCTAGATATGGGTTCATTAATCACCTCTGGTTTTGAGATGCCACTTTTTATAATCAGCATCCATAACAGAAACACGAAAACCTATTAATAGCATACAGTGCTCCCCTATTCACGGTAATCTTGTTATTACTGCTGGTGATTTTTATCTAACACTCAAACCCTTGAGTATCACTCAGGACTCGACTAAAGATGAGGATCAATTTTGGGTCCTTCTCAATCTTACAGCCTCTTCTTAGTAGGACTTGAGTAGAAAAACATTAGGTGAAACCTTAGTTTAGGTGACGGCATCCTTTAAGAGGGTAAAAGATTTGACTATCTTGAATCAGATTAACTAATTTCAGTTTGTGGGCATCACACATTATAAATTATAAACCTTTCAGGTTTTGCATGTACGCGCACACTTGCATGCTGTGCTTGTGAAAACTTGAGGTGATAAAAAAACTTTAAAAAGGGGCTTAGAAACCGCCCCTTACTTACCTGAACTTACCGTTGGTCAGAACGTCATCTGCTTCACTTCCTGCTGTCTTCTTTGCTGTTCATGACATCATTTCTCCTTGCTAACCACACACTCCATCCTGTCACTTGCCATTGGACATTGGGCAGTGCCCTTCCTCTGGCTATGAGGCTAAAGGTACTTCTTTTTTTCTGCATCCCATCTTCTTTCTTGGCTGACGTCTTCTTTTTGCGCTGCCCGTCTTCTTTCTTTTTTTACCGCATGCTGTCTTTTCTGTCTTCTCTCCTTGCTGCCTTTCTTCTTTCTTCTTTGCCACACGCCGTCTTCTCTGTATTTCTTCACTGCCCTTCTTCTTTCTTCTTCGCCGCATGCCGTCTTCTCTGTCTTCTTTCTTCGCTGACCTTCTTCTTTCTTCTTCATTGCATGCCATCTTCTCTGTCTTATTTCTTCGCTACTGTCTTCTTTCTTCTTCACAGCATGCCATCTTCTCTGTCTTCTTTCTTTGCTGTTTTTGGGGTGAACATGTCATCATTGCACAGCGTGATAATGGTTCGCTTCAACTCGGATTTTAAGTCTGACCTATACTTTAAAAAAAAGACATGCACCTGATTCCATGTGAGTGTGGTCTGCTGCATTTTTTTGATATGCTCTTTATGGCCCCAGCAAATAGGTTTGCAAACCATTAGCCATACCAGCCAGTGTAAACCCCCACATTAAGTTGCATGACCACTCTTCTGCGCCAATGTGTCTGAAGATGTGGATAGATGTTAATAGTTATTTGCTTTAGAATGGACTTCTCATTATTTTTTCTGAACTTAAAGGTTGTGCTACACCTGTGCTTGCAGTTGTGGTGTATGTTTTGTTGTTCCTTGATGTGCATTTATTAAAACGTATTTAAGCAAACTCTCAAAAGAATCTAATAGCATAGGCCCATGTTGTGCAGCAGTAATAATCCACGTCTAGAAGATGAGCTCATGCTGTGACAGAAGCCAGAGTTTTGGTCTTTGTAATAAATAATAAATGTCTGAGTCTGTGATTATTACACTTGATCCAAATATCATGTTAATTAGGTCACCTTTATTTTAATTGGAAAATGACCCCTTGCAGGTTTGCTTTCGGTTAAATATTTGTACACGAAAAAAAAACAAATAGCAGCATAAACCACATGTGCAGAATGTATGTACCAATTATTACCATTGCTAAAAGGGCTAAGAGGGAGGGACAACAAGACACACACAAGGCATCGCACCGACTCGTACCTCCTCCTTACACTCCATGATTAAAAAAATCTCCATATGTATATCCCATGTATTTGGAAATTAATGTGGTCCAATAAAATGCATATTCTGGCATTTCTTACTACAGTGTAATGACCAACCTCTAATCTTTTAGCATAGAGGAGCTGCATATTCTATGCCTAGATCACAGGATAGTCCATGGTTTCACACAATAGACTGAGATTGTGCATTTGGTTGACTTAAATATCTGATATGATCTTTAAACAATACTGTGGCATAAACTATATATAGATGCATATTATTTTATCCCCCTTTGATGATGGATGTGGAGGCATTATGAACTACTCAAGGTTTTTCCACTCGTGAGTCATGCCCCCTCATCTACACTGAACAGTGATAATAAATAACATTACACTGCTGATATGAATACATAACATACTGGCTAAATTTTATATTGACGCAGGTAAAATTAACTGCAATTCATCTTTTGTAGTTACGATGGGTGCCAGTTAATAGTAAACCTGTGTTACTTGTGTTTCTACTATTCCCATTAATCGTAAGATGCTTTAATACAGTGCCACATCATCCAAATAGGCTGATTAACTGCCACCAACAAACAACTGGTGGTACCCAATGCCAAAACAAGCGTTGCCAAAGCCAATAGGTTTCCTCTATATTTTTTTTTGCATTCTATCTTACTATCTAACTGGATTATAAATATTAGATATTGTTATAATTATATTGGTTTTAAATATAATAAACCATTAGTAGTTGTTTATGTTGTGATGTATGTTGGATTAATAAACAGCACCATAAATAGCTATTAATGGTTTATCAAATTTAAAACAAGCATTATTATAACATATTTCTAATATTTAGAATCCAATTAGATAAAAAGAAAAAATGAAGGCGAAACCTATTGGCTTTGCCAATGCTTGTTATTAAGAGTACAGATTCAGCTTTACTTAGGTTTGTCAAGAGTGCACCCTTTTAGTCAATATCTCTAGCCAATTAAATATATGCATCTCAAGTTATGGGTAGACAAGAGTAAGATTTTTAGGTCAATACTGAATTTAGGTAAGCATACCCCTTTACAGCCACAAATACTATATTTTTCCCCAGTCGCATAGCTCTCGTACTTAGTCCCATCCTGTATTCGTTTAAAAGTGGGTCCTTCGAAGAGTTGATGCTGTGCAGAGATGCGGGGTCCCTGAATAACCTAGGCTTGAGTGACTGTTGGTACAACTTTTGAACTATCTAGCTTGCTGTAATTTCTACTGCTAAGGGAGGGCATTGTTTTTTTTTCATAAATCTAGTGAATCATCTGGCAGTCTTGGTAGCTGGTCTCCTACATGAATGTGTATTCAAGCAAGAGAAATTCCTGAATCTTATCAAACGCTCGTTCTCAGGACTGCTTTATTTGAAGTTTAGAAATGGCATTCTTTCCCTAGCCACTTTCACATTCTCCTGGGAATCCCCTGTTTTAAAATCTAAGTTCTTACATGTGCCTGACTCATGAGACTCACAGTTTTGAGCATGGGTGATAAGCTCAACAACCACTATCTGTAATTTCTGTATATGTTGTCCTTTAGCAGTTTGCTTTTAATATAATGCTGGTTGTATGTTTCTAAGACTTTGTACTGGATTTTCAAACAATATTTAAATTTGTTGACTGATTTAAGTATCCGATCTGACATTAAAGACTGATTCATTGATGTTGAACTTGGTCCTTTCTGCAGGCTCATCCCCAAACATTTTGCCTTTACTGTCCTGTTTTCTGTACCCATTTTTTATTCACTTTTATGACTCTGTGCATTTTACCACTGCTAGCCAGTGCTAAAGTGCTCGTGGTCTCCCCTTTAAACATGGTAAACTTGGCTTACACCCAACTGGCACATTTATGTTACCTGTAAGTCCTCCATAAGTTGTGCTTGACATACCCAGGGCCTGTTAATGCTACAACTGGGTATGTAGCACTGATTGTTCCAGCCTGCCAGGCCTGCCATTTCAGGCTGTGTGTGTAGTTTCAAACTGACATTTCGTGTCCTGGCAAAATAAACCTTTTGCCAGGCCTAAATCTTCTTTTTTTGTGCACAAATCACTCCTAGGTAAGTAGGCCCTACAGTGTCCAAACGGCAGGGTGCAGTGTATTTTAAAAGCTGGATATGGAATTTTAAGTTTTACATGTCCTGGTAATGAAAAACTCATGGGTTAACCTGTTACATTTATTAAGTGATAACTATCAATTGGGAGCAGGTTTGACTGCTTATTTTGGTGTCTGAAGGATTGTAATTTAAAACCTTCTTTAATGCTAAATTCAGATTTTAAGTCACAATTATGAAAATGTGGCTTTTAAAAAGTTGACATTGGTGCCTGCAGCCTGGATCACATGACTAGTTATAACTGACAGTTAGTTTTTGTGTATTTTTCCCAGACAGTGATATAAAGGATCATAGGTGTTGGCAGAACTGGCCATCTCTGACTTGATGAGTGGGAGGCGATATAATCTACCATGCTAAGGCTCTGGCTGAAGACACTGGCAAAGGGTTTGTCACTGGTCTACTGTTACTCCAAAGAGCCTGGGACCAGATCAGGAAGGCAGGAAATTCCTAACACCTTTGGGGATGGAAACCTTCAGAACCTTCTCCAACTTCAAAGTGGGGGCCATAAATACATTTTGAAGCCTCAGACCCAACTCTTCAGTTAACATTTGGCCCTTTGGAAGTCTCAAAAGGGCTGCTATACTGCTCTCAAAGAAAAGGTCAGCAGAGTTGCAGTTTTTCTTGCTCAAAGAAAAGCTGCAACTCCGCTGACCTGCTTCCCTGCTTCCTGAGAAAAAGTTTGACACCTGAACTCAGCACCACCAGAGGGACTCCAAGTTATAGTTGGCTGGCACCCTGATCATTTTCAGATTCAAGCTAGCCTGGCTGATGAGGGGTGTTATCCAAAAACTGGTCCCAGGATGCTTGTTTCCATTCCAGGGAGGACCTGGCTTGGCAGTTTGGGCTGGACGGTTCCCATGGGGAGCAGGGTCAAGACTGATTTGCATATGGCTAGGTCCCAACCGGAATGGCATGTATAGCAAAACAAAATGATGGATTTATGCCCCAGATATCCATACTGGGTTGAATGTTTGACATTGTTCAGTCTTCTGTCCATCACTTGTTCTTTTTGCATTTGTCACACTAAGGGGGTCATTCTGACCCTGGCGGTCAACGACCGTGGGAGCACCGCCAACAGGCTGGCGGTGCTCCCAAGGGCATTCTGACCGCGGCGGTATGGCCGCGGTCAGAAACGGAAAACCAGCGGTCTCCCGACGGTTTTCCGCTGCCCTGAGGAATCCTCCATGTGGATTCCGACCCCCTCACCGCCATCCTGTTCCTGGCGGTTTTGACCGCCAGGAACAGGATGGCGGTGAGGGGTGTCGTGGGGCCCCTGGGGGCCCCTGCAGTGCCCATGCCAATGGCATGGGCACTGCAGGGGCCCCTGTAAGAGGGCCCCTAAAAGATTTTCAGTGTCTGCCATGCAGACACTGAAAATCGCGACGGGTGCTACTGCACCCGTCGCACCCTTCCCACTCCGCCGGCTCCATTCGGAGCCGGCTTCCTCGTGGGCAGGGGTTTCCCGCTGGGCTGGCGGGCGGCCTTCTGGCGGTCGCCCGCCAGCCCAGTGGGAAACACAGAATAACCGCGGCAGTCTTCTGACCGCGTAGCGGTATTCTGTTGGGGGAACTTTGGCGGGCAGCGGCCCCCTAAGTGGGATGGGTATGCCCAGATGTGGGTCCGTGCTCGCCATGCCACTGGATACAAGCTAGTTTGGCTGATGAGGGATGATACCCTGAAACCATTCCCAGTCCCTGAAACCAGTACCAGTCCCTGAAACCCTGTTTCTTGGACAGTGAGGACGTGGCCTGGCAGATTGGGCTGGACTGTTCCCATGGAGATCGTGGTCAAGACTATTTGCATATGTCTGGGTCCGAACCAGAATAGCATGGGTAGGAAAAAAAAGTGATAGATTTAGGCCCAGATCTATGTACTGTGGTGAATGTTTGACACTGTTCATTATTCTGTCCATCACTTGTTCTTTTAGCAATTGCTGTCATTTTAAAGGCAGCCCTGCTTTGCTGACTACTTTTAAATGAAAATGATATGCAAATTCGACTTAGGAATCAAAGGTACTTCCAAAATCTTAAACTATCTTATTTGTTTCATAGTTTCATATAAGTCACTTCTAAGGCCTCATCTAGGTTCCCCGTGAGTGGGGAGCCTTGTAACTATAAGCAGGGACATTATAAAGGATGTTTTATGTGCCCTGGTAATGGAAAAATTGCCAATTTTGTTTTTCCCTATTGTAGAACAGCAGCTTCTAAAGCTAACGTAGGAAAATATTATTAAAGTATAACTATTGCTACGAAAGGGCTACAATTTTTATTCTTAGACTTAACATGATAGAATAAATCTAGCAAGTTGCCACTGTTAGATTTATTATAGCTATTCACAGAAAATAAATTATAAAAGTTTATATTCTGTGAGCCAAAATCCAGTCTTCCAACAGTTCTTCTATGATTGGACAGCCTCTGCCAGGCTGAGTCAAGTTGCCCTAGTAAGGTGTGAATTAGCCTGCTTTGAGACAAAGGGGCATCTTGTGGATGGAAATCTGCAAGCTGTGGAGTAAAAGGCAGGAAGGGGGCTGGGTGGCTGCATTGGTCTTCAAGAGGGAATGACTGTTACAATAAGACCCAGGCTCACCCCCACATCCTGCCACCCCACCCTTCTTGGGAGCCCCAGTAGTTAGATTAGCAGAGGGGCTGGGGGGAAGTGTTGGGGAAATTAGGCCATACTAGTGGAATGGCTAGCCAGATCCTAACTCCAAAGAGAGACTTTATCCATCTTGGATTTTAGAAGAATATTGCTTCCTGGGACTGATTTTTGCCACACTTCACAGGAAGTGGTCACCCCAGAGGGTGAAAGCCTGCACCACATTGGTCGGGGTGCCTCCCTGCTTGCCAGCCCAGGAAAGCTGAATAAATATGTAAGAGTTGCCCAGCAACTGACTGTCTGAAATACAAAGAGAAGGTCTGCCCTGCTGGGACCCTGGTCTGCACCGAAAGGACTGCACTGTGGATGACTGCATCTGACGCACACTGAGAAACTACAGATCTAAGGGCTTTGCTGGTTCAAGAGAGGGAAAGAAGGGACTTCATGAAAGCAACAGTTCAGAAGAACTTCACCTCCAACCTCCCCTTCCAAGAAGGCCCCAGCTGACCACCTTCAACTGGACATTTGAGGATTTCCTAGGTGCATTCTGGGAAACGTAGTAAGAATCTCTCAAGGACCATCTTGGAGCTTCAAGACCCTTGGGTTGGTGTTGTGGACCATTGGAGACCTAAAGGAGGACTTCTGGAACCAGATCCAGAAGTTTGGAGAAGATTGGAGAACTTTTGGAGAAAGCTCCATAAGGTGACCCGCGATGATAGTCAACACTGACATCAAACTGTGACCCAGCCTGAAATTCAGGTTCATCCAGCTGAAGTCCTGGAGGTTTTTTCAGTTGGTGAGACTTTCAGGAGTTGACTGAGAGCTTGCGATGAGCCAAGCCAATGAAGTTGCATCAGATCCTGGCCTGACCAGGAGCCTCACCCGATGAGATGAGAAAAAGCTTCAGAAAAACAAAGATAAACTTTTTTCCTATTTTTATAAATTATTGAGTGTTGTGTCTCACTTAATTAAGGTATTGGTGTTTTTAAATGCTTCACACATCTGTCTCCTAAGTTAAGCCTTGCTGCTTGTTCCCAGCTACCAGGGGTTGAGCAAGAGATTAATTTACAGAGACCTTGACTGAACCTTTTACTGTGTTTGTCTCCTTATTACTATTGGTAGGTCTGTAATGAACTTTAATAATATGCACTTTCCAACAACATATTAATTTGGCGTTTGCTTGTGTCTCACCCTGACAGAGATTATGGTTGCTGCTTGAGTAGAGTTTCACCCCCCTCAACCAGTAACCCAATTTCCAACAATTGATTTACTAGAATAATGCCTAATTGACTACACTTACTTGGTTGCCTGTTGAGAAATAATCAGCTTCTTGAAACTGAGTACAATTAAGTAATGGACTGGAAAGGGTAGTTTGAGTTATAAATGCTTTCATCGACCTGTTCTATCAAAACTGTCATGCTTAAAGAGTTTAAAGTCTAAGGGAAGTAGGTCCTCAACCATTGTCAGCAATCAGGAAAGTTTCCGAAACACATATACATTTCAGTTCCTTGTCTCCTTGAAGCATCAATCACGCAATTTTTTTACAGATGAATGGCATTAAAGTTGAGGGATAAGTGTTCAATTAAAGGAGCTATTCATTATCATTTACTAGAACAGTGGAGCATTGAGTGCATTAGTGACTGTTATAGGCCTGCTGCCCTTAACATGTCTTAATACACAGCCTCTGATTCACTCTTTCCCCTGTATCTTTAAAATATATGGGTTGGGCAGGGGAACAGCCTATGCAGCATGGCACACAGGAGCCTTCCCCCTCCTTCCTCCTGTTGTTCAGTGTCAGGGGAGAAGGGCACAATGCTGCATATCTCCTGGGTCTACATGGCTTGGCTGAATGATGAAAAACAGTTTAGCTAAACCTAGGGAGAATCAGGGACTTACTTAAGCATCATTTTAAAGCTTTTGCTGTGAATGTTCAACAGTTGAGAGCTGTGGACCTGTCAGGTCTTTAATGCTGGAGGGGAATCTACATAGGCAATATAAGATGTTTGAGAGTCATATGATTTCAAATGTGAGCAATCAAGGTACAAGTCCTATGAAAAAGTTGATGGACTAGTTAGCATAAACTTTGTGTAACAGTGCCACAGGAAGCCACTCTACAGTATTATTATTTTTTTAACGAAACTGGTCTATTTTCTGTTTATGACAGCTTTGTGTTTTTTGTGTCCACCTCAGAGAGTATTACTTTAATCACCAAGATTGAAATATAATCATATATAAATAATCTTTGCTGTAAGATATTTTGAACAAAAGTGTTATGTAATGGCAAGTTTTATTCAGAATGAGTCATTTTGTCTGCATGAAAATATGCTGGCTTTGTTTCCATTTCCCATTATTAACTTTTCGAAGTACAGCAAAAAGAGTCCCTCAATCTAAAAAAACAGCCACGGAATACTGATGTGGGTGACTGGAAATACATTGGTATTTTGTTAAGGTTGAAATAATGCAATAAAAGAAGAATGGTGAACAAACTCCTCTGCATGCTATTAGGAGTTCCAAATGTTTACCTCTGTGGGCCCTCTGAAAGTGGATGATGCTACTAAGTGACAAAAACACACAGGAAAGTCACTTTGCTAAGTGTATAGTAAAGGAAAAATGTTGTTTACTTGTTTGGGCTGTTGAGAACAGAGCTCCCTCAATCAATGCTTGTGGAAAAGCCATCCCCGTACTATATAGATACAACACAAGCAGCAACAGGGCATGTCCCTCCTCCCTCCCACCAATCAGGTCTTGGATAAAGAAAGTGAAAGGCTTTCATACACATAGAGGAACATAGTCCAGGAAGCAGTAGGGAAAGCTTTCTTCTTGCATGCAACAGGAGCAATACAGTGCATTCAGCAGTTCAAGAATACCTCACATGCTGTTTCCATCACAGAACAGGCACAGCACAGATAGCAGCACTAGAAGATTAGTTGGTACATCAAACAGGTTTGACATAGGTGAAAGAAGTGGAGGATTCACATAGAACATTCACAACACTTGCACCTGCAGAACAAAGGTCCTGATTTATACTTTTTAGTGCAAAACTGCACCAACACAGTTTTGCACCAAAAGGTTTAGCACCGGCTTGCACCATTTCTGAACATCATCTGGGCACCATATTTATGGAATGGTGCAAGCCGGTGCAAAGGGTAGGCTAGTGTAGCTAGCCGGCTGCATTAAAGAAGGGGTTTTTGCACCAAAATATCATGTTTGGCAGGTTAGAGTTAAAAAAAAATACTCTAAACAGCCTAGCGTCATTTTCTTATGCAAAACCATCCATACCACATGACTACTGACTCAGAAAAAACAGGAGTCATGCCCACCACCCCAGTGGCCAGCACTGGGAACTATGGTCCCCTGGGCATGGCCATTGCACCTAGTGCCATGAAGGAGGGCCCATTACAGGGCCCCCAATGGCACTTTAAAAATAAAAGAAAATACTTACCTGTACTTAGCTATACTTACCTGGAATGGGGTCCCCCATCCTCTGCTGTCCCGCTGGTGTGGGTGGGTGTATCCATGGGGCCTAGGGACGGCACCTGTGGGCTTATTCCATGGTGTTCCACCATGGAAATAGACCCACAGGTCCCCTAACACCAGCCCGACCCAGGTGTTAAATAATGGTGCAAACCAAGCTTTGACTCCTCCCCAGTGTGTGATTTTAGCAGGGGGTATAAATATGGCGCTAAAGCAATAGAGTAATTTTTTGCATGGGGATGCCTACTTTGCATCTCAATGACGCAAAGTAGATTCCACGTCCCAAAAATGACTTTAACAGGTATAAATATGCCCCAAGGTGCTCCAACAAATACATTTATACAGCAAGGCCAGCAACAAAGCTCATACCATACTGGAGTTAATGCTCACATATCACAAAGGCAAGCTTCCTCCATAAACAAAGATAAGGTACAGAGAGGTAGGAGCAGTGTATGATTTATTAACAGGAGTTGAGGGAATCAGTGTCATAGTTATCACATCACCTTGGCTGACCTGAACTGCCTAGCCAGTTTCAATTTGCTAAGCCTCTCAGCAGGGGTGTAGCTTGGTCAGTAAATTTTTGGGGGGAAGGTAAACCGCATATTTCCCAACAAGCTGGTTAAAATACATTATACAAGAAGCAGGGCAAGAGGGGGCCTAAGAATCAGCAGGAAGGAAGAGGAGTGTGGATTGTGAGGGGTTCTTACAACTCAATATTTTGGAAAACAACCATTGTTCAAGTCCTTTAAAACAAAGACAAGACAGTGTGTGTGTTTTTGTCTGTATGTCTATGTAAAAAATCCCAAGTGAAATCTGCCAAACACTCCACCACACCCTACTTAATGCACCTATGCCCAACTATTTACTACAAAATGCATTTATTAGGGGTGTGTAACACCTCAAATGCCCCTAGGTCTCAATTTTTTTTTTGCCTTATGGTCCTTCTATTCTATTCTATATACTTTTTTCAGGTACTGTTCATTTGAGGATTTAAACTGACTATTTCTTTTGTTTGTTCCAGTTGATAATTGGTTGTTTCATGATTTTTGTGATACAGAAAAGAATGGCTCTCTTGCAAAGCACTGTATTGCCCTTTGCTAGGCCTGCACTATTGAAAACCACACATTTATAAAATAATTAGAGTAATGGATTTATTTAGAATGAGTACCTGGCAAAAGTGCAAACTTGTATATGTAAATGTTTGTCAAATGGCATTTGGTTATCAGCCATAGTGAAGGTGGATTTAGAGTTACTAGATTTCCCAAACTACAAAGTAGGATAGGTCAGAAAGAGTACAGATTCTGACTCAGCAAGTAATGTTACATAAAGACTACTATCGTGAAGCTTACCACATTAAAGACAAAGGGGCATATTCACAAATTTCTTTTTGTGGTACATTTAGAGTGCTACAATAACACTACTAACACACTACAAAATGCTATCCGCAAAGCGATGTGCAGAGAACCTGCTTCCACCTCCTATCTTTTTCCTTTGCGGAGATGTCAGCCCAGACTGTGGAGTCTCTGCACATGCTCTTGAGTCGTAAATGTGGGAATGGGAGGGAGGAGTGGCTGGAATTGGGGATTACTGATTACTAAAGGAGGCTTCTTAAGGGAGGAGAAGGCGAGGTTAAGGGTCAGAGAGGATTTTAAGGAGGGGTGTGGACACACACACAAAGAATAACTCCATTCCTCTTCACAATCTGCACTTTTAAAGTTATTACAGTCCGAAATGACCCAAAACAGTTGTAAACCTACTCCCTCTCAGAGCTGGAGTGAGACCAGCGCCACACATAGCTAACACCCTACCATGGAAAATAATGGCGATAGGGACTTAAAATTATTTAAAATAGTTACAAATGCGATATAAAATTAAAAAATATCTATATATAAAACATAGTTTCATAAAAATGTTTAATCATCTTTCCTGAATTTAAATGTTAATGTAACATCAAATGTTATTAAATTCTAATTAAAATGTGTTCAATTATCTCTCTATATAACTGTTATTAATTATTATTACAAAATAGGCAGATTAAATAAATATATTGAAAAGAATTACATTAACTACATTGCCACATTTAAAATACAATTATAAAATTAACGTAAACATATTTTACTATGGTGGTCATTACAACCCTGGCGGTCGGTGTTAAAGCGGCGGTAAGACCGCCAACAGGACGGTGGTAAAAAATTTGGAATCACGACCGTGGCGGAAACCGCCAACAAAGACAGCCACTTTAACACTCCGACCGTCGTGGCGGTACAAACAAACAGCGCAGCGGTCACCGACAACAGACAGGCGGGAGACAATGTACCGCCCACACTATTATGACAGGCTAATCCGCCACCTTTTCCGGGGCGGATTCACCGCGGATAAAAACACGGCGGAAACAGGAATCCCGAAGGGAAAACGCTCACCTCTACACACTCAACGAGGAACGAGGACGCCATGGAACCAGAGCTTCACATTTTTCCAGCCCTCATCTTCTTGCTCCTCTACCAGGAGCACGAACGCCGGCAGCGAAGACCATGGTGAGTACTGCACCTACGACACAGGGGAGGGGGAAGGGAAAAAACAGGGACACACACACGCAACACCCCCACCCTCACCCACTACAACACGCACACTAATACATATCAATACATCACAGTTACACCCCCCAAAACCCACGGAAGAATGCAAAGACAATAGAAAATGAGTGTAACCATTGTAAGATATTAAAAGCAAGTAGGCAGAAATAGATATATACACCATGTACATAATATATACCAAGCATAGTAGTCCAGGTAGTGTTCTAAGAAAGTCCGTGGAACACTGGGACCACACGGTATGGGCGAGGCCCACACAAGATCCCCGACCATGACGGAGAGAACACTGCAGGGGCATCAGACAGCACTAAACAGGCACCTCAGGGGGAGGGAAAGAGGGGGGGTACCTCAGCCGGTTGAGTCCACAATGCCAAATCCACGAGGGGGCCACATGCCCACTGTTCCATTCTGGGGAGTGCAAAGCCACAGTCTCTCAAGTCTCTACAGTGGGTGGTTTGCCCACTGTTACATCCTGGGGAGTGCAAAGCCACAGTCTCTCAAGTCTCTACAGTGGGTGGGTTGCCCACTGTTACATCCTGGGGAGTGCAAAGCCACAGTCTCTCAAGTGGATGCCTTCTCCACTGGTTCTGGAGGGTGCTTTGTTCCCAGAGTGCTTCATCCTGCTAAGGACAGAGGGAGTGGATGTATCTCTCCACTGGTTCTGGAGGGGGCCTTGTGACCAGAGTGCCTTATCCTGCCCAGGACAGAGGTAGTGGATGTATCTCTCCACTGGTTCTGGATGGGGCCTTGTGCCCAGAGTGCCTTATTCTGCCAAGGACAGAGGTAGTGGATGTATCTCTCCACTGGTTCTGGAGGGGGCTTTGTGCCCAGAGTGCTTCATCCTGCTAAGGACAGAGGGAGTGGATGTTTCTCTCCACTGGTTCTGGAGGGGGCTTTGTGCCCAGAGTGCCTTATCCTGCCAAGGACAGAGGTAGTGGATTTATCTCTCCACTGGTTCTGGAGGGGGCTTTGTGCCCAGAGTGCTTCATCCCGCTAAGGACAGAGGGAGTGGATGTATCTCTCCACTGGTTCTGGAGGGGGCTTTGTGCTGCGCATGGGCCAGCGGTGCTTGAGATGGCAGTGCCCTGTGCAGCGGTGCTTGAGATGGCGGTGCCCTGTGCAGCGGTGCTTAAGATGGCGGTGCCCTGTTCAGCGGCGCTTGAGATGGCAGTGCCCTGTGCAGCTATGCTTGAGATGGTAGTGCCCTGTGCAGCGGTGCTTGAGATGGCAGTCTCCATTGCAGGGTCTCAGATGCTGGCGGTCCTTCATGGCCCAACGGGGCTTTTGCTGGTGGTCCTTCATGGCCCAAAGGGACTTTTGCTGGCGGTCCTTCATGGCCCAACGGGGCTTTTGCTGGCGGTCCTTCATGGCCCAACGGGGCATTTGCTGGCGGTCTTTCATGGCCCAACGGGGCATTTGCTGGTGGTCCTTCATGGCCCAACGGGGCATTTGCTGGCGGTCCTTCATGGCCCAACGGGGCTTTTGCTGGCGGTCCTTCATGGCCCAACGGGGCATTTGCTGGCGGTCCTTCATGGCCCAACGGGGCTTTTGCTGGCGGTCCTTCATGGCCCAACGGGGCATTTGCTGGCGGTCCTTCATGGCCCAACAGGGCATTTGCTGGAGGTCCTTTATGGCCCAACGGGGCTTTTGCTGGCGGTGGCCTCCTGGGCAGCTGGGCTTGTGCTGGCGGTGGCCTCCTGGGCAGCTGGGCTGGTGCTGGCGGTGGCCTCCTGGGCAGCTGGGCTGGTGCTGGTCTCCTGGGCAGCGGGGATGATGGTGGTCTTCTCCGCCGTGCTGCTCTTCCCAGACTTGCCGGGTTTCTTGTGGCCCTTCCCTACCTTGGAAGGTGTCACAGCTGACTTCACACTCCCACCGGGAGCCCTGGGAGCGGCCTTGGTGGCTGGAGTCTTCCCCCTCTCCCACCGGACACTGGCCAACTTCTGATGCTTCACAGGTGGGGGACTGTCTGTGCTATGGCTCTGTGCCACACTGGCTGCCGTGGTGGCCGGTACACTCCAGATTCCGGTGACTACAGGCACCACTGGTCCCGGAGATGTTGTGGCTGAGGTGCTAGTTCGGGACCGATGAGATCGATGGGGTGGGGGCGGTGTGGGAAAGAGGTCAAGGCTGGACAGGAAAAGTTTTTGGGACACACTGGGACGGGTAGCTAGAGGGGGGTTGGGAGTGGAGGAAGAGGTGGTGGTTGTAGGAGGTGTACGTTTGGTGACTTTGGGTGAAGGCGCATGCGCTGGAGGCTGTTGTGAGGTGGATGGCTGTTGGGTGGGTGTGTGCCTGCGTTTGTGTATCTTGGGAGGGGGCGTCACAGACTCACTGGGAGAGGACACAGGGGACGTGTGAATGGTAGTGTGGGTGGTGACTGCACATGAGCGGGGTGTGGTGGTGGATGTGCTGGAGAGGGACGTAGTGGCTGTAGAGGTAGTGCATGCAGGTGTGAGTGTAGACGTCACTGGGAGGGAGGAGGGAGACAAGCAGGAGGGGGACACACTGGAGGCAGTGGATGTTGGTGTGTCTGCATGTGTGTGATGCTTGCGTGAATGCCTGTGGGATGTGTGGTGCTTATGTTTGCCTGTGCTACCCTTGGGTGTTGATGTGTGGCATGTTGGTCTGTAGGTGTGCTTGGGATAGGTTGAAGTACAGGGGATTGGGTCGGGTGGAGGAAGTTGGAGGGGGGAGGCTAGAGACGGGGACAATGGCTGCCATCAGTGCTGAGGCCAGAGTCTGAAAAGCTCGGTGAAGGGCCGCCTGACCAGAATGAATGCCCTCCAGGAATGCATTGGTTTGTTGCAACTGCCTCTCTACACCCTTGATGGCATTCAAAATAGTAGACTGCCCAACAGTGAGGGACCTGAGGAAGTCAATGGCCTCCTCACTGAGGGCAGCAGGGGTGACTGGGGCAGGGCCTGAGGTGCCTGGGGGGAAGGTGATGCCCACCCGTTGGGTGAACGGGCACGGGGCAAAGGCTGAGGGGCTGCTGGGAGGGCCGTGCTGGTAGGGTGGGTGGCGGCTGTACCTGTAGATGCAGGGGGCACAGATGTTGCCACCACCACAAGGGAGCTCCCATCAGAGGACGAGCCCGTGTCACTGGTCTCAGCTCCTGTCCCCGCCGTGGAACTCCCCTCGCCCTCCGTCCCACTGGTGAATTCAGACTCCGTAGTGTCGCCCTCCAGGGCCATGTGGGATGCAGCTCCCTCGTGCTCCAGTGCCACTGCTCCTCCGCCTGATGATGCTAATGCACACATGAACAGGGAGACCACAAAAAGGGGGGGGGAAGACAGAATAGAGACATGTTGAGTGCATGCACTACCGCTACTGTTGGCGGACAAGGACAGACACAGAAGCCCCCTGCACTACACCGCGCTCTTGGGCTCCACTGTTCAATTCCTGGGAAATGGCCTACAAGGCTATGGATGACATTTGCACACATAGATGACACAGGGGCATGACTAGGTGTACTTGGCACTCTACAGAGGTGGGCTGGGGTGCCACATGGCCTGCCTTACGGAGGGGCCTTGCCTACGGAACTCGCCCTGGCCTAGGGAAACCCACAGCCCACCTCCCACCCAGACACCTCCACTGCACGCAAAGTCAGCAGAATGAGAGTGTACTCACCCCCTTGTGGCTGCTGTGATGCCCTCAAGCGCCCATCCAACTCCGGGTACGCCAGGATCCGGAACATCAGGGGGGTCATGGTGCGACGGGCACCCCTCCCATATTGGGAGGCCATCCCCATCTGAGCTTCCTCCGTCTTCTTGCTCCAGCGGTGAATGTCCTCCCATCTTTTCCGGCAGTGTGTGCTCCGTCTGTGGTAGACCCCCAGGGTCCGAACGTCCTTGGCGATGGCACGACAAATATCTTTTTTCTGGTGGGTGCTGACCTACCTGAAATGTACAGGGGAAAAAGTGTAGTTATTATCAACTGCACCGTCAAAGTGATTGGCCCCCATCCCTACCCTTGCCATTATGCACATGCACTCACCGTCGTTTCATGCATGCCTCAATCTCCCCCATCTTTCATCCATCCAACTCCACACACTCATTCCCCATACAGCATGCTCACAGTGCATTTACCTGTTTGTCTGGAGGACCGTAGAGTAGCGTGTACGGGGGGAGGACCCCATCCATGAGCTTCTCCAACTCCTCCGATGTGAAGGCAGGGGCCCTTTCCCCAGACACTGGAGCCATTGTCTCTTCCAGACCGAGGTCACAGCAGCACTTGCAGTGTAGGTCCTCTCCTGTCGAAGATCAGGTTTCGAGTGATTGAACAGATAGAAAATGTCGGTCACGTCCGCGGCGATGTGTACCGTCACCACTGGCGCACATCGTCATTGGCTCATGGGACCCATAGGGTCCAATGTTAACCAATGCAGAATTGCACCGCGGTCTTCGACCGCCTACCGCGACGGTGTACAACGCCAGCGCAGTTACCTCACATCCCATTGTCCCACTTTAGAGGTCAGGCAGCCGCCATTTCAGGGGCCCACATGGCTTCATTTCCAACTGCGACACACATACCTAGGCCTAGACTCAACACACATACAGGCCACCTTTTGTGTATGATTGGTGTTCTGTGTAAACTGTGGGTACGTACCTCTGAGTTGATTGACTGTGTGCTCGCTGTTGTCCTTCATAGGCACCGCTGGGACATGTGAGGCGATGGCGGCATCCTCCGGTGTACCGACCGTTGGCGGACTTGTCGACAATGGAGGAGCGACATGTCATAATCACATACAGGCTTGACAGTGCCACAATCCAGGAACTGTGTACCCAGTTGGAGCCAGAACTGATGTCAGCAATCCACCATCCCATAGGAATCCCCCTTCAAGTGCAGGTGCTGTCAGTGCTCCATTTCCTAGCAAGTGGGTCGTTTCAAACAACAGTGGCCATAGCATCAGGGATGTCCCAGCCTATGTTTTCCAACGTATTGTCCAGAGTGTTGTCTACCCTTCTGAAACACATGCGGAGCTACATCGTTTTCCCTCAGGTGGAGGATTTGCCTACAGTGAAAGGTGATTTCTATGCCCTGGGACATATCCCCAACATCATAGGTGCCATTGATGGGACCCATGTGGCTTTGGTCCCCCCCCGCAGGAGTGAACAGGTGTACAGAAACCGGAAGAGTTATCATTCTATGAATGTACAGATGGTATGTTTGGCAGACCAGTACATCTCCCATGTGAATGCCAAGTTCCCTGGCTCAGTGCATGACGCCTACATCCTGCGGAATAGCAGCATCCCCTATGTGATGGGTCAACTCCAGAGGCACCGTGTGTGGCTATTAGGTGAGCACCTGGAAGCAAGACAGTGGGAATGGTTGTCTGGGTCTGGGGTTACCCTACAGGTTAGTGTGTGTCTATTACTTGTCCCTCGCCATTTGCAGGTGACTCTGGTTACCCCAACCTGTCATGGCTACTGACCCCAGTGAGGAATCCCAGGACAAGGGCAGAGGAAAGCTACAATGAGGCCCATGGGCGAACTAGGAGAGTGATTGAGCGGACCTTCGGCCTCCTGAAGGCCAGGTTCTGGTGCCTCCATATGACAGGTGGATCCCTCTTCCACTCACCAAAAAAGGTGTGCCAGATCATCGTGGCCTGCTGTATGCTTCATAGCTTGGCATTGCGACGACAGGTGCCTTTTCTGCAGGAGGATGGTCCAGATGGCGCTATTGTTGCAGCTGTGGAGCCTGTGGATAGTGAAGACGAGGAAGCAGAGGAAGAAGACATGAACAACAGGTACTCAGTGATCCAGCAATATTTCCAGTGAGACACAGGTAAGAATACAGACCTACCTACTACATGTACTTAGACACTACTACCTCTCTACTGTCTGTCCTTTTCACTCAGTGTATGGTCACTGAGTTGTCACTTTCCCTTACGATTTCACAGATGTGGGTCCCACTGTGTGACATCTACTTTGATTCCTCATGGACTTGAGCTGTGTGACATAGGTATGTTAACATTACAATTGAAAGAGCATTTTGTCACTGTAATTGCTAATACACTATTTCGAAATCACAGACAGACTGCAGATTGTTTTGTGTTTTAAGTGTATTTATTTAAGTGCTCAATTTTGGAAGGGGTAGTGAAATGGTGGGGGGTGATGGCGGAGGAATGTCCATGGCAGAGTCCAGTCTATTAGTCTCACAGGTGCATTGCCCAAATGGGCATAGGAAGTGAAGCTGCGGCAGTTTAAGTATGGACAGGGTGACAAAGTGGGACAGTAGGATGACAATCGGGGTGGTGCTCCCTCTGCAGGGGGTGGGGTGCTGGTGTGATGGTCCTGAGGCGGGGCGTCCTGTCCACTAGCGCAAGCGGAGGTGGTGGGCAGTTCATCGTCCATGCTAGTGTCAGGGGCCCCTTGTAGTGCCACAGTGTCCCTCCTGGTGTTCACGAGTTCCTTCAGCACCCCTACGATGGTGCCCAGGGTGGAGCTGATGGTTCTGAGTTCCTCCCTGAAGCCCATATACTGTTCCTCCTGCAGGCGCTGGGTCTCCTGAAACTTGGCCAGCACCATTGCCATTGTCTCCTGGGAGTGGTGGTAGGCTCCCATGATTGAGGAGAGGGCCTCGTGGAGAGTGGGTTCCCTTAGCCTGTCTGCCCCCTGTCGCACAGCAGCCCTCCCAGTTCCCCTGTGTTCCTGGGCCTCCGTCCCCTGTAATGTGTGCCCACTACCACTGCCCCCAGGTCCCTGTTGTTGTTGGGGTGGTTGGTTATCATGGGTTCCCTGTAGTGGTGGACACACTGCTGATTGACGTGTCCTGGGGACGGAGGCATGGGCCCGCTGGGTGGTTGCTGTGCTGGTGTTTCCAGAGGGGAGAAGGTCTGTGGTGGCCTGTGGCAGTGTGAGGGGAACCGACCGTCCAGAGGTCCCCGACGTGCCGGGCTGGTCATCTAGATCCAGTTGGACAGAGGTGCTGTCATCACTGTGAGCCTCTTCTGTTGGTGGTGTGGACATGTGTGGACCCTCCTGTCCGGTGACGTTGGGTAAGGGTCCTGCATGGGTTTAAAAGGATGGTTATTACATCTGTATGTGTCATGGTGTGCAATGGGTGGGTGAGCGTGTACCCCAGTGCTTGCATTCCTGTGTGGGAGCTTGTGTGATGGTGGTTTAGGGGGTTGTATGGGTATGTGCAGTGGCCATGCTTTAGTGATGGGTGTCCATGCTCTGTTGTTGCATGCAGGGCTTGGTGTTGGGATAGGTGGTTTATGATGTTGGGACATATGCGAGGAGTTGGGGTGCTGGGGGGTGAGGGTGGGGGTATGTGATAGCATGCAGGTAGAGTGGGGGATGTAATAGTTAAGATTTGACTTACCAGAGTCCATTCCTCCGCCTACTCCTGCGAGGCCCTCAGGATGCAGAATCGCCAAGAGCTGCTCCTCCCATGTTGTTAGTTGTGGGTGTGGAGATGGGGGTCCGCCTCCAGTCCGCTGAACCGCCTGGTGGTGTCTTGAGAACACGGAACGCACCTTCCCCCGTAGGTCGTTCCACCTCTTCCTGATGTCATTCCTATTTCTTGGGTGCTGTCCCACTGCGTTGACCCTGTTCACTATTCTTCGCCATATCTCCATCTTCCTTGCAATTGAGGTGTGCTGCACCTGTGCTCCGAACAGCTGTGGCTCTACCCGGACGATTTCCTCCACCATGACCCTGAGCTCCTCCTCCGAGAACCTGGGGTGTCTTTGCCGTGCCATGGGGTGGTGTAGGTGATGTGTAGGGTGCTGTGTGTGGTGATCAGTGTGCTGATATGTAGTGGTGTGTTGTGTGGCTACTCTTGTTTTCTATTCCTGTGCGTAATTTCATCTTTCTACAGGTACACAAAAAGTTGTGCAGTTTTGGCCACTGTTTTGCAATGCAGATGTTGAATGTTAATACTAGCGATTATGGCAACAATGACTGTTTTTTAGCTGCACATTCCTATCAGTTTGAATATTTTTACAGACGGTGCTCAAACACTGAACACGTACCTGCTGCCAAAGTACGTATACTGGAATAAAAATAAATTTAAACCAGTTACTCACAAACCAAAAAACTGTTACCGGAGCACACATATATGAAAATTCCTAGACTTTACCAAAATAAATAACAACATCAATAATCATTTGTGTTTCAATACAGACATATTATCTAATTACAAAATGTAATTACAAAAAAGTAGAAATGGGTATGTGGCAAATTAATTCAAATAAATCAATGTATTAAACACAAAAATCCCAAACAATAAACAAATAAAAAACAATAAACAAATTCCTAACAAGCCTAAAGTTATATTATAATATGATAAATACTCAGGCCTAGTTTTAAAGCAAACAAAAAAGAGTCAAACTGTTAACAATTTCATAAATATTGGCCGGATTCGAATATTCAGTCACATTTTAACTAATTCATGAGAGGTCCAACTAAGAGCAGATGTTGACAGGATTCAGACAATAATTGAAGTTGACAGGATTCAGCCGACACATGTTTCGTCCTGTTGTAGGATTTTTTCAAGGCTGATTGAATATCAACATATGAGAAAGTTATAACCAAAAAAAATGAAAAATCTTAATTTATGTTAATCCAACAAAATGCCAAACCTCACAAAGAAAGTTCTTGTTCGACACTATCAAATCATATTCCGTTATATAATTAAAACAAATAATACATATGCAGATACTAAAAATGTTCCAACATATGTACCAATCCATAAATACCACATACCCCTAAAAGCACCAAGTGCTAAACTAAATCTATTAAGAACTTACACCATTCATCAAAATGTTAGGATATGGTGATGATAGAAAATAGAAAAAAAAATGAACGAACGCCAAAAGCAATAGAACCCATTGTAACCACACGGTGAGTTAATCCAAAATGTGCAACAAACAAATGATTTGTAAATAGATATTGTCTCCTGTAGTTGAGAATGTAATTTTTTATTTTGAATCGTACCTCTTAACATGTAATGTGATACATTTTCTTCCACGACATCGCTAAGAATGGAGAAGAAAAAACCATTGTCATGTCACCACACATTATTCTGATGTGTGTCACCCCTGGGTAACCGATCCATTACTCACACCAACCTTATCCTAGTTGTTTAGTTAGCAAGTAAAATCCAATTTTTCAGTAAAATTGATCCAAGACCATCATTTCAACTAGAAATTTCTGTAGACGTTGCAGCCACTTCTTATTTTAGAACAATATATGGGTAATCTCTAATAACTGTAAAAAAGCAGATGAACACATAACAACCAAAATAAGTATGTAAGTAATGTAACCCAACGACTAATCAAAGGAAAAAGCGACCAAACTAATCCACTAGCCTAAGAGTGTATGTATTTCACATGTTACTCATACAATCATAAACAAAGCGACCTTTTGGAAAAGTGGCTATCCCCAATACTGTTATTACTGACACTACTCCAAAATGCTGCACTCTTACTACAATCAATATCAAAAAGTGATGATTTCTAATGATAGTATATAATAAAAATGAATCATTTTAATACTCAAAGTTCCAATTCCAATATCGCTATGTACTTCTCATTCTGAACTGTATTTGAGAAATGGGTCACTGTCTCTAATCATTTACCTTCATGCTCTGCAAATTTGTACTTGAACCTCGTAAGCACTCCGTATCCATTGAGACACCAAACAATCCAAACGCATCAGGTTCTATCCTCATATAGTACAAGCCACTACAATTTAGCACATCTAGGGCCAGATGTAGCAAAGGGTTTTACCCATTCTGTGTCTATGGGAAAATGTGTTCGTACATATGGCCCCTAGTGATGTCATCAACAAAAGCATCAAATAATATTTTAGTCATAGTGGTCACCATGTTTGAATTGCATGCATTTCTGCTACAATCTAGGTAAATCATTAAAATACAATTTGAAAAGAGATATTCTGTTTAATGTTTTTAAAGTTGCCAACAAGTTTCTTAACAGTTACCATAGAAGAAACTGTCTATTGACAATCAACTCTGAATCAGCAACATAGTCGCTTCGAATTTAAAGGCCATTTTAGAATGAGTCGAGTAAAACCACAGCAAGTACGCTGATGAAGGGTGTGGTCACATTTACCTACATCGATCCAAAAAGTGTAATAATATTGCACCATCCTTGGAAAAAAACGCTTTAACCTAAATAGATAATTAATTCTCATTTAATGTTTTTACAATTACCAGAAACATTGATATGACAATTATCTTAAAAGATCCACCTATTAACAATCGACCCCAAATACACAGCATGTTCGTCTCAAATATGGCGGCCATATTGGACCTAGCCAAAAGGGACCTACGGCAAGCACACTTACATATAAAATCGTCTCATTTACATCAAATGGTTCAATAATGTAAAGTTCTTCCAAAATTCCTATACAACCATGTTAACTAAAAAGGATTTTAACTTCATTTCAAGACTATCTCGACTACTCCCCAGAAAATCCAATCCAAAATTCAAATCCAATTCCAGATGTGTATTCCTTATTCAATGTTGTGGCCATTTTAAATGTACAACACCAAAGAACTCCGTATGACTAGTTTATATTTTTGTCATACAACTGACTCCACCAATCATCAAGAATTGTGATACAATCATATGTAAGAGTATAGTTTCAAATTCTGAAGTATCTAAATGAGCATCTGAGGGACAATATCCTATTGGGAAATTAACTAATATGTTAATACATAGAAAGTGAAGGGTGACATATGTATATAAAAAAATCTTTAACTCAATCACTCATAGTGATATTAATATGAATAGAGCAATGTTAATACTCGAACAAGGGAGAAAAAAATAAAGAAAAAGAAAAAATGAATGTATTGAGCATTAGGTAAAAAATTGAGGTACAAAAAACATATGTTAGGTGACCAAACAAACCTCCGACATCGTCATTCATAATTGTTGAGTTAAAACATTATCATTCAATTATTACAATGATGGATAGCTGGTTTCATTGACTACTCCTCTAAATCAGTTCAATACATTGTGATCACATAGTTATAGAAAATGGTGCATTTCATGATCCAAATTCATACCCAATTAAATGCTATTTAGTCGAATTATCCACCTGGCCTCATTTATTCTAAGTTAATTTTCTCAATTACCACCTCTGGGGTGTGAAGGGGTCTGACTAATGCCCATATAGGTTAGAAACAACCCAACAAAAAGGATTACATGGTGTGGCATGTAAAAAAGTCCGTAAAAAATTCTACAATTTCGAGTATCAACTTTTAATACAAGTTCAAAAAGTCCATTTAATGCTTTACATATTCGCTCCTCATAGGTATAAACATATCTCCAACATGGTACAATTCAAGCCGGTACAATTCAAGCCAACACGTGTTTCGTCTTGAGAACACTTCAAATCGATCCCAAACGACTTCTTCAGGGCTAAAATTGTAAATGAAATTAATTAAGTTAGAAATCAAAATCCTACAACCTAGTCCTCAGAGTTAACAAAGAAAGTGTTAGTGGACATTCTAACTTGAGTCCCAAACAAATTGGCCGAAGTGTTAAACCGTATAGTATCATTATCTCTAATCGTGTCCCTAAATCAAAAGGAAAAAGGAAAAAGAGAAAAGAAGAGAAAAGAAAAAGAAAAACGATGTGAAACAAGTGCCCAGATAATCCCCAATGGATTATCAATGTGTAAGAAGTTCGAGAGGCGATTATAAATAGTCTACAAAACAACATCTAACCTGTACTAGAACCAACTTCCAACAATCCATGAAGGAAAACACCACTGTGTCAATTATCGTGCAGTAGCCTACAAAAAATCATACCTCTTAATTTTTCCAAAAGGTTGACCCAACTTCAACCATCATCACGCACCATCCACGAAAAATCACACAAAAAGTAAGTGATAATTATCTGAAACAAGAATATTAATGCCAATTATACTTCCTAAATCAGAAATGCTCAAATAAAATTAAGTCAACAAGGTTCGCAATACAGTTACCTCTCATCACAGGATTTCTATAGTCCAATGTACGATTATGAACCATCCATGTTGATAATAAGTCCAAGAATCAATAAATATCCAATACAGTAACCTTTATTGCGCCTCCAGATCTAGCAAACAGATAAACAAAATCCATAGCAAGTGAATAACAATTTCATGAAAATAGTCTGTATACCATGTTACAGGGGAACGTAGTTCAATTGTTCAATCTAGTGCGATCACATGAAGTCCCAAAAGCAATTTACTAATACCATTACGTTTAACTAGGGGCACCCTCAACCATCAAATATCAATCAAAATTGAATGCACGTGGACACTATTCAAATGCCGAAAAACACCCCCACATCAGGGTCTTTTAACAAACAACAAAAACATAATCCCGTTCAAGAATCCGATACTCACCGTATTAACAATATGAGCAGGAATAAGCTCCAAAAGCTGCTACGTGAAAAACGGAGAGGCGAGTACGCTAGTCTTCGGCTGAGTGATATTGTAAGACCGACAGGAAACGCGAGTACGCGATTATTCCAGCTAGCGTCTGGAACCCGGAAGTCCAAATAAACACAAAATCAGTAACATAGAAAACGGACTACCCGGCAAAAACGAAGGCATCATCATAAAACTAAACAAAAGACTCACATTAATACTAAATGCAAAATATCTTCATAATGCCTCAGAAGAAAACCCCAATGTTAATGATCTAGACTGCTAATTTAAACTCACGACTTGAACAAGACTGATATAAACACTAGCATTCAAAATAGATGATAATCCAGGATGCCCCTACAAATACTGAAAGCAATCGAATCATCCTATTAAATGGATAACCTCACCAACTCTAATATATCAATTCAAGGGGCATAATTACCCAAATTGAATAATCGCAGGTTTAGAATAGAGATTTTTAGAGATAAAAAGATTTTTATATAAAATATGTGTGTTAATTTGGTGATGGAGCCCGATCGAATAGTCCCCGTTAAATAAACAGGACATGTATTGAACCCCCGACGACTTCGTTAAAAAAAAAAAAAAAAAAAAAAAATAATAATAATTTTTTTAGGTGTGCCACACCATGTAATCCTTTTTGTTGGGTTGTTTCTAACCTATAAGGGAAGGGGGTGTTCCCTTGTGTAGGCACCCAGGTTTTTCTTTGTTTTCATGTCTACTTGATTTATAATTGATGCTATTTGTTGATCCTGAGCGCCTATTTAACCCCAGTTTTTCACCCCACTAGCAATTTTGTATTCATAACTTTAGGGGGGGTTGCTTGGACATAGAGCTTGGATACAGCTTAATACTTCATTATGGATAGAGATAAAATGGCAGAGGATTTGTTTGATAGTTTAGCTAGGGGGGTTACACCCCAAAATATATGGCGGAATGATGTACATACACCTAATGAAGGATTGAGGAATAAATTCATTAGATTGGAGAAACTTAAGAGAAATGAATTGTCCAAATGGTGGGATGGGGCCACTTTGAAACAATACATTAAATTGAATCGTATCCCTAGGGGGTTAAGATCCCAGATATTTCCAACATATGATGATCTAGACCCTGATTTACTGACCATATGGTACAAGGAACTAACAGCGAGTTCGACAAGACTCATGGAAATATTGATTATTAATGCTGAGAGAAAGGTGTCTAAATTACAGGCTGAGATTATAACTCTTGAAAAAGAAATTGAGGGTTTAAATCTAAAGGAATCAACCGAAAAAAACTATAAAATTCTAGAAGAGATTATACTTAAATTTCAAGAAGAAATAACACAGAGGAAAGCACGTAAATTAAAAAGAGATGAAAAGGACTATTTGACAGGGAGAGTTTTTACTTTCGCCAGTAAATATGATTATTTAATTCACACCAATTTGACATCTAGGAGTCCGAGTACATCAAATATTTCAGATTCAACATCAATCAGTACTCCGGCCACTAGCGATAGTGAAGTAGATGGAACTATAGGTATATCCACCCCAGGGGGTGCCAGTGCTGATAGCAATTCAATTTTTTTACAAGAACTTATGAGGATGAAACAGAGCAAATTCATCCAAAACAAAAGCACAAAAAAACAAGAAGGGGCGGTAGAAGAAAAAGGAGTCAAGACAAGGGATTGGGATGGGGTATCGACAAGATCTCGGAACAACAAAAAATCCTAGAGGATGGTGAATCGGCTTCCATCAATGTGATTAACTATTCCAAATTTCAACTTACCACAGGAGCAAAGAGTCTTTTGGCGAGGGGACTCAATTTTTGCCCCAGATCTTTTGGGGACCCTTGTAGGTCCAAGATTGATTTATTTAAATTTGTGCGTAAACTTAAAATCAAGAAATACTTTCACCAGCATCCTACAATAGATTCCAGTGCCAATTCAGGTGGATCTATTCCTAGTACTCTGTCTATTGAGCAAGTACATGATACAGCACTCATTCTATCTCTTGCAGAGAGAGATGAAGATCCTGGCATTGTATCCAGGATGCTTCGAGATCTGGATATTGATTCGGATATGAGTATTCCTAGTGGCTTAAAGAAAAAATCAGGTTGGACACCCAGGTCTTGTAGTCTGAATTGCTTTGATAGATTTTTCGACCTGGTGTGTCAGGATTTTGACAAATGTTTAAATAAGATCAAATTTAAACGACATACGAATAACATTAAATTGGAGGAATCAACTGCATTGATGATTTTGAAGCAGAGTAAAGATATCATCATTAGGCAGGCAGACAAAGGAGGGAATGTGGTTCTGATGAATAAAACTGACTATGACAATGAAATTCTATCACAACTTAACGATGCAATATGTTATGAGAGGGTATGTGAAAATCCCATTCCCAATCTAACTCGCATAATAAACAAAAAACTGATGACCTGGCGGGAAAAGGGTCTTTTAAATAAAGAAGAATACTTGTACTTGAGAGTAGATCATCCCAGGTTTCCGTGTCTCTATACGCTGCCCAAGGTGCATAAGGGTTTGCCTTTTCCACCAGGCAGACCTATTGTCTCAGGTATTTCAGGTCCTACGGAGAAGCTTTCGGAATATGTTGATTGCTTTTTGCAACCACTAGTATGTAATCTACCATCTTTTATTAAAGATACCACGCATATTCTGAGCATCCTGAATGATGTGGAGTGGGACAATGATATGATGTTGGTAACATTGGATGTAGTTGCATTATACACATGTATCAATCATGAACTTGGACAAGAAGCTGTCCGTTTCTTTCTACACAAAAGATCAGCGAGTTATTGGGAGCATACTGATATGTTAATTGAAATGATGAACCTGATATTGACCAATAATTTTTTCTTATTTAATAACGATTGGTTCCGACAAAAGCAAGGTGTGGCCATGGGTTCCAAATTCTCCCCCTCATATGCAAATTTGTTTATGGGGTGGTTCGAGCACAAATGGATTTGGGGCCCTGATGCAAGCCAATGGCAAACCTATATATTATTCTGGGGAAGATATATTGATGATTGTTTTTTGATCTGGACGGGTGGTGAAGAGAAATTTTTGGAATTTGGTGAATTTTTAAATTCTAATAACATGAACGTGAAATTCACTCATCAATATAGTTTTACAAGCATTGAATTTCTAGACATTGAAATTTTCATTGCTGATGGCAAAATTCAGAGCAGACTATTTCGCAAAACCACAGCTTGCAATTCCATACTTCATGCAGACAGCGCGCACCCTAGGCATCAAGTAGCATCTATCCCTTACTCAGAATTTGTGAGGGCTAGACATAATTGTAGCTTAGATGAAGAATTTTTCCATGAGTTAGATAACATGGGTGAAAGATTTCTAGCACGAGGTTACTCGCATAAATTGGTTAAGAAGGCCCATCATAGAGCTAAAAGCTTAAAGAGAGATGACATATTAAAAAAGATCAGCAACATTAAGAGGACTAATCAATCTAATATAACCCGATTTATTACTGACTATAATGATGTTTCATTAATTTTACAAAAATGTATGAATAAACATTGGCCGTCATTATCCCAGGATGAATCACTGAAGGATATTTTGCCTGAAAGATTATCAGTAACATTTCGGAGGGGTCGTAATCTAAAAAGCATATTGAGTCCCAGTTTTACTGCTAATTCTCCTAAGACGACATGGCTTTCCACTAAAATGGTCGGTTTTTTCAGGTGTGGATGTTGCGGAGTATGCCGCTGGGCCTGTCACAAGATGAAAGAATTTTCGGATGGCAAAACACAAATTAAGATTTGCTCAATGATTAACTGTAACACCACCTTTGTTGTTTACATTATACGTTGTAAATGCCAGAAAATTTATGTAGGCAGCACAATTCGTGCACTTAAAATTTGAATTGGTGAACACATGAGAGCGCTAAAGAATTTGGATATGAGATATCCATTAGTGACACACATAATGATTTGTGACTCACAGACCAATCATAAGAGTTTTGAATTCTTTGGGTTGGAACACATCCCCAAAGACCCGAGGGGTGGAAATAGGGAACTAGCCCTGCGACAAAGAGAGGCACTCTGGATTATGAGATTAAAGGCCGTTGAGTTTGGTCTTAATACTGATAGGGAGTTGGAATTCTTCCTTGTAGAATAATCAAAGAAATGGGTTACCTAGGCATTGATGTTATTGATCATTTAATCAATATTGTTGTCATGTGTTATTCTATGTGTTAATTGAATGTGCTGTATGTTATACATTTGTGTTTTTTGTTTTTTATTCTCTCTGTTGTTAACAGATTTGCATTGTTTCAGTTACTAATCAAAATCTTTCAACGAAGTCGTCGGGGGTTCAATACATGTCCTGTTTATTTAACGGGGACTATTCGATCGGGCTCCATCACCAAATTAACACACATATTTTATATAAAAATCTTTTTATCTCTAAAAATCTCTATTCTAAACCTGCGATTATTCAATTTGGGTAATTATGCCCCTTGAATTGATATATTAGAGTTGGTGAGGTTATCCATTTAATAGGATGATTCGATTGCTTTCAGTATTTGTAGGGGCATCCTGGATTATCATCTATTTTGAATGCTAGTGTTTATATCAGTCTTGTTCAAGTCGTGAGTTTAAATTAGCAGTCTAGATCATTAACATTGGGGTTTTCTTCTGAGGCATTATGAAGATATTTTGCATTTAGTATTAATGTGAGTCTTTTGTTTAGTTTTATGATGATGCCTTCGTTTTTGCCGGGTAGTCCGTTTTCTATGTTACTGATTTTGTGTTTATTTGGACTTCCGGGTTCCAGACGCTAGCTGGAATAATCGCGTACTCGCGTTTCCTGTCGGTCTTACAATATCACTCAGCCGAAGACTAGCGTACTCGCCTCTCCGTTTTTCACGTAGCAGCTTTTGGAGCTTATTCCTGCTCATATTGTTAATACGGTGAGTATCGGATTCTTGAACGGGATTATGTTTTTGTTGTTTGTTAAAAGACCCTGATGTGGGGGTGTTTTTCGGCATTTGAATAGTGTCCACGTGCGTTCAATTTTGATTGATATTTGATGGTTGAGGGTGCCCCTAGTTAAACGTAATGGTATTAGTAAATTGCTTTTGGGACTTCATGTGATCGCACTAGATTGAACAATTGAACTACGTTCCCCTGTAACATGGTATACAGACTATTTTCATGAAATTGTTATTCACTTGCTATGGATTTTGTTTATCTGTTTGCTAGATCTGGAGGCGCAATAAAGGTTACTGTATTGGATATTTATTGATTCTTGGACTTATTATCAACATGGATGGTTCATAATCGTACATTGGACTATAGAAATCCTGTGATGAGAGGTAACTGTATTGCGAACCTTGTTGACTTAATTTTATTTGAGCATTTCTGATTTAGGAAGTATAATTGGCATTAATATTCTTGTTTCAGATAATTATCACTTACTTTTTGTGTGATTTTTCGTGGATGGTGCGTGATGATGGTTGAAGTTGGGTCAAACTTTTGGAAAAATTAAGAGGTATGATTTTTTGTAGGCTACTGCACGATAATTGACACAGTGGTGTTTTCCTTCATGGATTGTTGGAAGTTGGTTCTAGTACAGGTTAGATGTTGTTTTGTAGACTATTTATAATCGCCTCTCGAACTTCTTACACATTGATAATCCATTGGGGATTATCTGGGCACTTGTTTCACATCGTTTTTCTTTTTCTTTTCTCTTCTTTTCTCTTTTTCCTTTTTCCTTTTGATTTAGGGACACGATTAGAGATAATGATACTATACGGTTTAACACTTCGGCCAATTTGTTTGGGACTCAAGTTAGAATGTCCACTAACACTTTCTTTGTTAACTCTGAGGACTAGGTTGTAGGATTTTGATTTCTAACTTAATTAATTTCATTTACAATTTTAGCCCTGAAGAAGTCGTTTGGGATCGATTTGAAGTGTTCCCAAGACGAAACACGTGTTGGCTTGAATTGTACCGGCTTGAATTGTACCATGTTGGAGATATGTTTATACCTATGAGGAGCGAATATGTAAAGCATTAAATGGACTTTTTGAACTTGTATTAAAAGTTGATACACAAAATTGTAGAATTTTCTACGGACTAAAAAAAAAAAAAAAAATGTTTAGGTGTGCCACACCATGTAATCCTTTTTGTTGGGTTGTTTCTAACCTATAAGGGAAGGGGGTGTTCCCTTGTGTAGGCACCCAGGTTTTTCTTTGTTTTCATGTCTACTTGATTTATAATTGATGCTATTTGTTGATCCTGAGCGCCTATTTAACCCCAGTTTTTCACCCCACTAGCAATTTTGTACTAATGCCCATATATTTGATCACAGGAATTTCTGATGCTGCATGTTCTTTATTCATACGTCTAACAACAGGTGATAGGGGATCATTGTTCCTTAAGGATCGCTAACTGTTTTTTGGGTTGAATGTTAATGTTAAAGGGTTTATAAACACAATGAATTCCAAAAGGTGTCTAGGCGCTAATGCAAAAGACAGAGTGGGAGCATGATCAATTAGAGTGATCTGAATAGCCAGGTTTCTAACTGTTTGTGAAATGGTAGTAAATTGGGGGTGTTCTTAATAACCAGAGGCAGTGCCTTCCAGGCACTTGTTGCATCTACTGTGAAGCTTCTGTCACCCCCAGGAGGTCTGCTTAAACCTGGAGACAGCGATCAGTTTGGAAATATAATTATATTTTGACAGTTTGCACTGCTTTTGCATAAAAAAATGGCATAAAGGCGATGCTAACCTTTCATAAATCAGGCCCTTTAACTCTTCAGAGTCCAACACTTTCTTACTGTTGATCCAACTGGAGTGGAAATGGTAATTTTTACGCCTTCTGAGTCCAACACTTTCTGAACTGTTGCACAGACTGGGCTGGGAATAGTAAGTACATTTTATCTCTCCTGAGTCCAACTCTTCTCCTACTGCTGCACACATTGGAGTATTAATAGTAAATTTTACCCCTCCAGACTCCAACACTTTCCTTACTGTTGCTTCGACTGAAGTGGGAATAGTAAATTTTACAGCTTCAGTGTCCAACACCTTCCCTACTGTTGCACAGACAGAAATGGGAATAGCACATTGTATCTCTCATGAATCCAACACTTTTCCTACTGCTGCACAGACTGGAGTGGTAATAGTACATTTTAACCCCACTGAGTCCAATGCTTTCCCTAAGGTTGTACCAACTAGAGTGGGAATAGTAAATGTTACATGTTGTGAGTCCAACGCTTTGACTACCGTTGGTCTGACTGGAGTGGGAATAGCAAATTTTACCCCTCTACAGTTCAGCAGTTTCCTTACTGTTGTACCGACTGGACTGGAATTGTAAATTTTACCCCTTCTGAGTCCAACACTTTCCCTGGTGGTGCACCAACTAGAGTGGGAATAGTAAATTTACCTCTCTAGAGTCCAATACTTATTTACTGTTGCTCCGACTGGAGTGGGAATAGTATATGGTACCCCTATTGAGTCGAACATGTTCCCTACTGTTGCACAGACTGTAGTGGGAATGGCAAATTTTACCCCTCCTGGGTCTAATGCTTTCCCTACTGTTACACCGACTGGAGTGGGATTAGCAAAGTTTACCCCTCTACAGTCCAACACTTTCCTTACTGTTGCACCCACGGAACTGGAAATGTACATTTTACCCCTCCTGAGTCCAACACTTTCACAACTGGTGCACCAACTGGAGTGGGAATTGTAAATTTGACCCCTCCACAGTCCAATACAAACTTGCTGTTGTGCCGACTGCAGTCAGACTAGTATATTTTAGCCCTCCTGAGTTGAACATTTTCCTACTGTTGCACAGACTGGAATGGGAATAGTAAGTACATTTTATCTCTCCTGAGTCCAATGCTTTTCCTACTGCTGCACACATTGGAGTAGAAATAGTAAATGTTACCCCTCCAGACTCCAACACTTTCCTTACTGTTGCTTCGACTGAAGTGGGAATAGTACATTTTACTGATTCAGTGTTCATCACCTTCCCTACTGTTGCACAGACAGAAGTAGGGATAGCACATTGTATCTCTCATGTGTCCAACAGTTTTCCTACTGCTGCACAGACTGGAGTGGCAATAGTAAATTTAACCCCACTGAGTCCAATGCTTTCCCTAAGGTTGTACCGACTAGATTGGGAATATTAAATGTTACATGTTGTGAGTCCAACGCTTTGACTACCGTTGGTCTGACTGGAGTGGGAATAGCAAATTTTACCCCTCTACAGTTCAGCAGTTTCCTTACTGTTGCACCGACTGGACTGGAATTGTACATTTTACCCCTTCTGAGTCCAACACTTTCTTTGCTGGTGCACCAACTAGAGTGAGAATAGTAAATGTACCTCTCCAGAGTCCAATACTTATTTACTGTTGCTCCGACTGGAGTGGGAATAGTATATTTTATCCCTATTGAGTTGAACATGTTCCCTACTGTTGCACAGACTGTAGTGGGAATAGCAAATATTACCCTTCCTGAGTCTAATGCTTTCCCTACTGTTCCACCGACTGGAGTGGGATTAGTAAAGTTTACCCCTCTACAGTCTAACACTTTCCTTACTGTTATGACCACGGAACTGGAAATATACATTGTACCCCTCCTGAGTCCAAAGCTTTCCCTACTGTTGTAAAGCCTGGAGTAGGAATAATAAATGTTACCCCTCCTGAGTCCAACACTTTCACAACTGGTGCACCGACTGGAGTGGGAATTGTAAATTTTACCCCTCCACAGTCCAATACATACTTGCTGCTGTGCCGACTGGAGTCGGACTAGTACATTTTAGCCCTCCTGAGTCGAACATTTTCCTACTGTTGCACAGACTGGAATGGGAATAGTAAGTACATTTTATCTCTCCTGAGTCCAACGCTTTTCCTACTGCTGCACAGACTGGAGTGGCAAAAGTAAATTTTACCCCTCCTGAGTCCAATGTTTTCCCTACTGTTGCACTGACTGGGGTGGGAATAGCACATTTTACCCCTCCTGAGTACAAAGATTTCCCTACTGTTGTACCCACTACAGTGGGAATAGTAAATGATACCCATTGTGAGTCCAACGCTTTGACTACCGTTGGTCCGACTGGAGAGGGAATAGCAAATTTTACCCATTTACAGTTCAACACTTACCTTACTGTTGCACTTACTTCACTGGAATTATACATTTGACCCCTTCTGAGTCCAACACTTTCCTTACTGGTACACCAACTAAAGTGGGAATAGTAAATTTACCCCTCCAGAGTCCAATACTTATTTACTGTTGCTCCGACTGGAGTGGGAATAGTATATTTTACCCCACCTGAGTTGAACATTTTCACCCACTGTTTCACTGACAATATTTTGTGCTCAATATTTTTATCACAATATTTGTGCACCACGATATTTATGGTTTCAATATTTTGTCAATGATCCTTGTAAAACACCATACTGCTGACGACAGACCATCGGAATAGTAAGAACTTCTGACTTTCCTCCTACATTGGCACTGTAAAGTAAGCATCCTTCAAATCTAACTTTACCAAACAATCTTTTGGGAGAAAGAAGTCTCTCAATAAATTGATCCCCTCCATTTTGAAAAATTGGTTTAGCCAATTTTTCTATCAAAAATATGACCTTTATTTCTCCATCATCTATTTTATTTTTGTTCCTCTAATAACCTTATTCCTTTTGACTCTTTCTTTTGAACTGGAATCTTATAAGACTTTATCTCATACCCTTGTACAGTGTTAAAAACCCATGGATCATTTGTTACACACTTCCATGCCTTCACAAACCTTCTTAGACTTCCCCCTATGTTTGTTTGGTAATAACCAATACACGTAATGACCACAAGATTCTGAATTTTATGGACCTCTTCTTCTAATGCATCTGGTTCTTCCACTCCTTCCTCTCTGAGGAAAGCTGTTTGATGAACCCTGGAATCCTCTTCCAGTTCGATATAGTAGAAGTTATATTGGGACCTTTGCAAATACTGACTGGCATAAGGCCCTTGTCTGCTGGCCTCCTCAAAAACACCTCCAAAACTTTTCTGAAATTGCCCTGCACCTCGTCTAATGCTGTAAATGTTGCTACTTGCTTACCTAGGTCCTTTGTACTGGCAATGCAGTGTCGCCTATTTTGTTCAAGTAAGCCTCAGCAAGGCCTACTAGTGCAAGGGGTTCGCCCTTCTCTGCACAAAGTCCTCAGACCATAGAGGAAGAAGTGGGCACAGGAACTGAAATAAAAGACAAAGTTTATTAAACCTCAAGAGGTGGTACTACAGTTCAAACAGCACCCTTCGGTAATGTTTGAAGTAGCACACTGAACTAAGAAAGCATGGTCCTTTTATAGCCACGCAGGGGCTAAAAAGAAGGTGGTACAATTATAGAAGCAAGACTTATATACATATAAGGTCATATGGAAATGCACAGTCGACAGGTAGGAGGGGCTAACAGTTTTCAAGGACTAGTAGACACATTACTGTCTGTTACTAATTACTAACAGCTGCAGACCTTACTGGGCATGTGCAAAGTGGAAGGTGCTAAATATAACTTATCACTAGACAGATTTTCAAGAGTAGTTAACAGGAAGGTAGGACAGAGCACATGGCGAGCACATGGCAGCGTGTGGCAGAGATAATGGCTGCCATGAATACAAATGGATTCCGCGAAATGTTCACAATAGTTGCTAAATACAAGATGTCTTCTGCTAATGCTTAATCTAATCGCTAATAAATTACAACAGATGACCCTTTCAGAATTAGCTGAAGACATTCGTCTTTCTGGGATAATCTAAATATTCATTTTGTATATTTATGCTCATCATTTCAGATATTTCCTTATCTAACATGTGTTGTGCTTTCATTTCTGTAATATCTCTTTTGGTAGGCATACAAGCAGTAATACACATGGAGCAGAACATTGGACCACACTGAATACAGATACAGCATGGGAAAAATATTGCAATCATTACACACAGGATAATCAGTAGTTTCCAGCCCCAAGTGGAAACAAGAGCCCAAAACCATCCAGAAAAAGTCCAAGTACCAGTCTCTGTGTGGATTTCTGCAGCAATTTTATGCAATTTAGATATTGCATCATCTACTGAAGGTGAGTGATCTGGAATGAAATCGCAGCAACTACTACCGATGATGTGACATGCACCACCTCGATCTGCTAATATCACATCTAGTACCATATGATTTTGGAGCGCTACAATCCTCGCAATTTGGAGCTCCTCGGTAATATTCCTAAGTGCCAGAGCTGCCTGATTGGTAACAGCTTCCACAACCCTAGTCAGTCGTCTCACTTTCTTACTGTTTAACGCAGCATCCACAAAGAAGAACAACTCTAAATTAAAATCAACATATTGTTGCAGGCCAGTGTCCGTTTGGTCTACCTCATTTGTACTTATTGTCCTTTTATATCTATTTTTAATGATGTCATTGAACAGTTTAAAATCTCGCTGATATGATGCAGGTGCCAAAAACACAGGGGGTAATAGAAAAGATACATAACACACACCTGATCACCCAGCAGGTAGTTGGTAATATCCGTAGTTACCACAAACAAAATAATTATTATGTGAAGCTGTAAAACTACTATTATTTACACCTTCAATAGTTAAAATCAAGGTACAATCATTTATCCCCACTGGAATTCGCTCAATGCTACGTATACATAAATCTGCTTTAGTTTTTGTAACAGAAATCACAAATTGTTCTTTCTTGTCAGAGTCTCTTATATTTGTGAAGACATATGGTATTGAAACATTGTCCGGTTGATACTCTTCCCATTCCCATTTAGTTCCTTTGGCTTGGGGATACCCATCTTTGTATTGGTAGCATACTTTATTAAGGCAAAAAAGAAGTCCGCCCTCTGTACGTTTTCAAGATGCAAACAAAAGCGTGTACCAAGCTTGACAAGAACCATTGTGTGAAAAAGGAAGAGGAATGAAAGGTGTTCCTCCTTTCTTTTGATGCACAGGTATCATTCCACATACCCAACAGTTAGTAGTATTTGTAGCATTATGAGTATGATGCAACATCTGAATGAAAGTATTATTGAAGTACGATTGACGGTGCTTCTGCTCATGATAGGGAAGCGTAAAGTAATAGTGATCCTTTGGTACTGGAGTAGTGGCAACGAAAAACTCACGAGCAGGAGCCATCTTTTCAACAAACCAGGTGATTATTGCCATAACCACCAAAACAAAAACAAACCCCATAGTACTAATGATCAGTTTGTTATTCATTTTAGCAACAGTGATAATCGACCCTTCCAGAAATTAATTAAAAACAATCGTTGGAGCTCTTATCCCTGGGCAGCCACTGATTTCTTCACCACGGGCCAAGACGGGTGTCACTACTCTAATGCATGGCTGATCCCCCCCCCTCCTTGCCACATTGGCTCTGCGTTTCACTAACCCAGGGAGGTAGCTCAACCAGTTTTCTCCAGCACTACAGATTCTTTCCTCGGTCTCAAATTATATCACGACACTCCAGAAATTGTATGGTCTGGGAAGAACTCAGCAGATTCGTCAGGTGATATAGCACGGCCTTTCTCAGTAGTCAAGATCTCTCGATGATCGGTCAGCACAGCAGGTTCCACCAAGGTAGGTAGCACTCTCTTGCAGTGAGTTCTATGGACCCAATTCTTTTGGTTCGTCACTCGAACTGCTGTCCTTGTCGCAAGGAGCACCTGCTCTAGACCTCGCCACCTTGGTTCCAAGCTGCTTGATCTTTCAAAGGACTTACCAGGTCGGAGTTCATGGCCTTCACCTGTAGATCTGTCAGGAAGTGCTTCTCGAACCTGTTGATGAATAGAAACCAAATTGTCGGTTAACTGTGCCAAATAATCATTCATCAGGACACAAGGTACATCATACACAGAATTTGGCTTAGGAACTCCCCAAATGTTCATTGGCCTTCCAAATACTATTTCATAGGGGGTAAGGCCTGTTCGAGAGTGTGGCACTGACCTAATAGACAATAATGCCAATGGTAATGCATCCGGCCAAGTTAAAGATGTGGAAGCCTGTATCTTCGCTAACTTCAGCTTCAAAGTATCATTATACCTTTCCACCAACCCTGCTGATTGTGGGTGGAAAACCGAATGGAACTTCTGTTTGATCCCTAATCCTTTCAGGACATACTTAATAACTTCCCCAACAAAATGAGGTCCATTATCATTCCATAAAAGTCTGCAAACACCAAACCTAGGGAAAAATTATTACAAAAGCACCTTCACTGCGGTAATGGCAGTATTATCCTTTGTGGGGTACGCCTCTATCCATTTACTGAAGGCACATACCACCACCAAGACATACTTTAAATTGTTGCAGCGTTCAAGCTGAATATAATCCATTTGTAGAACTTCGAAAGGTGCAGTTGGTGTCGCAAACCCTCCCGCAGAAGTTCGTGTCCCTTTTCCAGGATTGTATTGTAAACAGATCAAACAAGACTGTACTACTCTCTTAGCTGTATTGGAAATTTCTGGATGCTCCCAAACTTGCGTAAGCAACTTCGTTATTGTTGAAGCTCCAACATGTGCCAGCCCATGTGCAATCTGAAGCATAGGTTGTACAAAAGATATAGACAATTTCCATGTATCCAACTGCTTATTCCGCCAACAGCCCTCATCATCCAATTCTCCTTCTTCAGACCATTGCTCATGTTCTTTCACAGAAGCAGATTTCTGTATATCTAATACGTCTTGTCTAGCATTATGCCAACGTTCAGCTTGTGACTTTACTACATACATAGAAGTAGTACTTTGCTGCATCGCAGTCTCATGTGCTACATGGTCCGCAAGGGCATTACCTTGCCCTATCTTATCGGTCAATTTCTTGTGTGCACTACATTTCACAATAGCTATTTTCTTTGGATATGTCAATGTAGCCAAGAGGATATGCACTAATTCACCGTGCATTATCTGCATCCCATGGGATGTGAGAAAGCCTGTCTCCTTCCAAAGCAACCCAAAATCATGAGCCACTCCTAAAGCATAGCGGCTGCCTGTAGAAATGTTCACACATAAGTCAGTACTAAGCTCACATGCTCGTGTCAAAGCTATTAGTTCAGCTGCTTGAGCTTTACTTCTGTGGTATACGAGCTGTCTCCACTACTGTGTGTATTGTGGTGATTGCATATGCAGCTGAGGTCGTACCGTCTGGCAACTTCAAACAAGACCCATCAACCCACAATTCTCCGTCTACATCAAGAAGGGGCGTATCTTGCAAATCAATACGACCCTTTGTCTGTTCTTCAGTAAGGAATATACAATCATGTGTTTCTTGTGACTGAGGCTGAGTCACCGGATATGGCAACAAAGTGGCTGGATTTAGTGTTGCACATCTCTTCACTGTAATGTGAGGAGCCAGCAATGTCAATTCATATCCTGTCAGGGGAGCGCTAGTTAAATGTTGCGTCTTTGTTTGATTTAAAAGAGCACCAACCTCATGGGGTACTAACACCAACAGCTTATGTGACAAAACTACCCCTTCACTCTGAGGTATTGACACAGCTGTTGCTGCAACTGAACAAAAACACCCTGGCAACACTCGAGCGACAGGATCAAGTACTGCTGAAAAATATGCACAGGGACGCTGCTTATCGCCATGTGTCTGTACTAAATCTAACAATGCACATCCATCTTTCTCATGTACGTATAGTGCAAAAGGCTTTGTGTAATCTGGAGTACCTAGCACTGGTGCTGAACAAAAAGCTTGTTGTAGCTACCGGAAAGCAGTCTCACATTCATCTGTCCATGGGAGGGGCATTGGAGTATCTTTGTCAAAAGTGCTAGCAAAGATTTGACAATGTGTGAAAACCCTAATATCCATGGCCTACAAAAAGAAGTAAGACCAAGGAATTGCCGAACATCTTTCTGAGTAGAGGGTACTGGTGTGTCTAAAATTGCTTGAATACGATCTGATGTAAGTGCACGGCCCTCCTTAGACAAAAGGTGACCCAAATAGGTTACCTTTGGCCTACAATATTGCAATTTCACTTTATGATGGTGTGAAGCAAGAAAAGAAAGTAAGGACAAAGTGCACTTTTCACCTCGCTCAGGGGTATCAGCTGCCAACAAAATATCATCGACATATTGTATGAGAGCCACACCTTCAGGCAAAATAAAAGAATCAAGTTGTTGTTTTAGCGCTTGACTATAAATACTAGGACTCTCAGTATAGCCTTGAGGAACTCTGCTAAATCTAAATGATCGTTCATTCAAAGTAAAACCAAACAAATATCGGCTGTCAGGATGAATAGGGGTCAAAAAGAAAGCATTCTTCAAGTCTATCACAGAGAACGTGGTTGCTGTCGGGGGAACCAAAGTAAGAAGTGTTGTGATGTCAGATACCACAGAATATTGTGGTACCACAATCCTATTCACTTCTCGTAAATCAATAATGAATCGGTAAATCCTAGTATCAGTATTCTTTTTCAGAATAGGAAGAATCGGACTGTTACAAACATTTTACGGAACTTCCTCAACAACTCCAACTGCAATAAGATCATGCACAGTTAGTGTGAGTGCTTCTTCACCCTCCTGTGAAATTTTGTATTGAGGCAAACTTGGCAATACAGCTCCCTCCTTGACACTAATATGTACCGGTGGAATAATCATTTGTCCCACATCAGTATCTGAAGTAGCCCACAAAGTACTAGGGAGTGAAGCTAATGCAATATCCTCTTTAACAAGACAAACTATTTCCATCACAGGATGATTATCATTCAAAATAACACGCACCCCTTCAGGAGAGCATCGTATTGTAGCCCTGAAATACTTGAGCATATCAAGACCCACAATATTGTCTGGTGTATTTGGAAAAAGCAAAAACAGACATGGAGCAGTAAATTTATCAACATGGAATGGTTGTGACAATGGGCTAGGGGAAGGTGTTCCACTAAAACCTATTGATGTAATGGTTAAGCCAGACAGGGAAGCCCTTGGAACCAATTGTTTGGACAAGGTGCTACGAGTAGCTCCTGTATCAACCAGAAACTGATCAGTAGAACCCAAAACATGTGCTGTAACATAGGGACCCCTTTGATCTACTGGAACTTCAACTGATTCCTTACCCCATCCTAGGCAATCCTATGCATAAACAGAATCTTGGAAATCAGGCTGCACATAGTTAGACATCTGGTATTGGTTCCGTCTATCAAAAGTTTTAAACCCATCCTGCCTTCGTACATTAGCATCAAACCTAGCATGATCATTCGTGCTTCTTCTAGGCCCTGAATATCCTGAGCGATTTCTCATTTGTCCCCGACCACGTGAACACTGCTTTAATTCTTTAATCTTTTTATCCTCGCTACCTTTTGCTTATCATTCCTGACGTTCATAATACTGAGCCATAGTCAAAAGAGAAACTGGATTGGAGGTAGTCCATGAACTTTCACCAGCATTTAGATGACTAGCTATTCCTGGTAACAGATTTGCAACATATTTATCGACTAACAAATGTCTGCCCGTATCATCTGACAATAACTGGCCGCTAAAATCATGAAATGCTTCTTCAAAGCGTGTAAAGAAATCAGAGACCGATTCATCTGCCTTTTGCTTACAAGACGCTAAAACAGTCCAATCTATCTTTTTAGGGGAAATAATCATTTTTAACTTAACTAATATGGCTGCGGGAAGATCTAGAATCAACTGATACTGCTTTTTCGCAGGTTCCCTATCCCCGTCCATCTGTTCTAATTCTTTCCATGACGCCCCAAAACCTACACGATCACCAACTTTACGAACAGTTCTCGACATATCTGGCGGTAATATCAATAGAAAAAATAAATCAATGTCAGCCAAAGTCATAGTAGAAGAACTAATTGCTCCCTCAACTTCCTCATAAAAGGCGGCTGGATTTTTCCACGGGTCAGGTAATGCTGTTTTAAGTGCTATTACATCTGCTCTATTCCAAGGAGTATACACCCAATTATAAATAAAATAACCCTTAGCATCAACAGAAGTTTTATCATCACTTGTACCCGATCCTTTAGGAGGAACATACAAAGGCGCGGCCTCCCGCATTGGTTTCTCATGAACTATCATAGTCTTATCTGTTCCAAAGATGGAAGCTTGCACCCCGCCGGTCTGAGATGTCTGTGCAACTACATCCACGGCCCTTTTCTCCTCTTGCAAACAGACTGCTGCAACACATAATTTGACCATACGCCTAATTGCATCAGCCACCTGGGAGAAAACAAAAAGACCATCACGCATTTGCTTACGATCAGCTGCTACATCATTGGGCTCCAACTCATGAGAATATTTCCAAAATAGTTCAATAACTTCTGTGCCAAATGCCTCAGTAAAATATATCTGCCCCTTTTCCGTCCACCCTTTCATGTTGTCTAAAAGCTCAGAAGCAGAGACAACACTATAAATTGCTTTATGAGCAATAGATCTAAGCTCAGACGCACGGTCAGCTGGCAACATAGAGCGACTGTCTCGTATCTTCTGTTGCTCCGAACCGGAGACCTCAGCTAACTCATGAGGGGCAGAAGGAACGACATACGGAGGTGGAGGGCGATCTAGTAACAAAAAATCATAGTGCGGTTTGTTAAGGATAGGATAGAGAGGTTGCCGAAGAGTGCATTGGCTAGTTACCTGTAATTTACGTTCTTTCTCTTCTATCTCCTTTCATCATTTATTTCTTTCTTTCTCATTTCCAATGTTTTCACATATACATTGTTCCGCTGCTCTTTCTCAAGCAAGTCTTGCTCACGCTTCACTCGTCCACGCACTTCTTTCTCCCACATTCGTACACAGTCAAACATATCTTGCCTAGACTTTCGCTTACACATACATTGTTCCACATACTCAATCTTTCGCAAATCAAATGACCCATGCATAGGCCAACGTAACTCAGGATCCGCAAGAGTGTATTTATTCTATAATGTGCTGTACATTATAGAAGAAAGACCATGTTTAACATACATATCTCTATTGGGCGTCCCCTCTGGGGGTGCCGGTTGCGATTCTACCAGTTTCAAATTGGTACCATTACAAAAGCAACACATCCTTCGAAGTGCGCTAAAAACAGGCATGCCAAAGGTAGTGCAAAATATGCAGTATTATAATCAAAGTAGCACTCAAGGTACCTCTAGTACGATGTGCCGTTCAAATCAAAATTAAATTGGAGAAAAATCTCCTCATTACCTGCCTATATAAATTGCAATTTATATATCAATTCAAAGGACACAAATTGACTAGTCACCCAAAACACGAGAGCCACAGTAAGTGGTGAAACAAAGGCATCGAAACCCACAGCAAGTGCCGTAAAATGGCTCTTACCAATCACAGGGCGTCCAGGTTCCAACTGCCAAGTTCTAAAATCAACCAAATGGTCACTGCACGACGAATGAACAAAAAGGATCTCAGTCGAGATTCGGGTCTCCTCAGGCATTGATCGTCCGCAGCGAGATCCCAATTCTTCATCGAGGCCAATCCGTCAGGCGTCCGAGTCGCCGATGAGTCCCTGTTCGGACGCCAATTTTGTCGAAGTAAGCCTCAGCAAGGCCTACTAGTGCAAGGGGTTCGCCCTTCTCTGCACAAAGTCCTCAGACCATATAGGAAGAAGTTGGCACAGAAACTGAAATAAAAGACAAAGCTGGTCATTACATCACTGGCGGTTGGTGTTAAAGCGGCGGTAAGACCGCCAACAGGCCGGCAGTAAAAAATTAGCAATTATGACCGTGGCGAAAACCACCAACAAAGACTGCCACTTTAACACTCAGACCGCCACGGTGGTACAAACAAACAGCTTGGCGGTCACCGCCAACAGACAGGCGGAGGACAAAGTAACGCCCACAGTATCACAACCTACAAATCCGCCACCTTTTCCGGGGCGGATTCACCGCAGATAAAAACATGGCGGGAACAGGATTTCGAAGGGAAAACACTCACCTCTACACACCCCACGAGGAACCAGGACACCATGGAGCCGGAACTCCAAATTCTCCCTGCGATAGTCTTCCTGCTCCTCTACCAGGAGCACGAATGCCGGCGGCAAAGACCATGGTGAGTACTGCACCTACGACACAGGGGAGGGGGAGGGAAAAACAGGGACACACACATGCAACACCCCCACCATCACCCACTACAACGCACACACTAATACATATTTATACATGATAGTTACACCCCCCAAGCACCCCAGAAGAATGCAAAGACAAAAGAAAATGAGTGTAACCATTGTAATAAATTAAAATCAAGTAGGCAGAAATATATATATACACCATAAGCAAAATATACACCAAGCATAGTAGTCCAGGTAGTGCTCCAATTAAGTCAGTGGAACACTAGGCCCACACGGTATGGGCGAGGCCCACACAAGATCCCCGACCATGATGGAGAGAATACTGCAGGGGCATCAGAGAGCAACAAAACAGGCACCTCAGGGGGAGGGAAGGGCGGCACCTCAGCCGCTTGAGTGCACGATGCCAAATCCACAAGGCCCACATGCCCACTTGTTCAAACCTGGGGAGTGCAAGGCCACATTCTCTCAAGTCTATACAGTGGGTGGGTTGCCCACTGTTCCATCCTGGGGAGTGCAAAGCCACAGTCTCTCAAGTGTCTACAGTGGGTGGCTTGCCCACTGTTCAATCCTGGGGAGTGCAAAGCCACAGTCTCTCAAGTGGATACAGTCTCCACTGGTTCTGGAGGGGGCTTGGTGCCCAGAGTGCTCCTAAGGACAGAGGTAGTGGATGTATCTCTCCACTGGTTCTGGATGTGACATTGTGCCCAGAGTGCTTCATCCTGCTAAGGACAGAGGTAGTGGATGTATCTCTCCACTGGTTCTGGAGAGGGCATCGTGCCCCGGGTGCTTCAACCTGCTAAGGACAGAGGTAGTGGATGAATTTCTCCACTGGTTCTGGAGGGGGCATTGTGCCCAGAGTGCTTCATCCAGCTAAGGACAGAGTTAGTCGATGTATCTCTCCACTGGTTCTGGATGGGGCATTGTGCCCAGAGTGCTTCATCCTGCTCGTGACGGACTCAGTAGCGTCAGTGCCCTTGGCGCTCATGGGCCAGCGGTGCTTGATGTGGCGGATCCCTGTTCAGCGGTGCTTGGAGTGGTGGGGCCCTGTTCAGCGGTGCTTGTGGCGGCGGTGCCCAGTTCAGCGGTACTTGGAGCGGCGGTGCCCTGTTCAGCGTTGCTTGAGGTGGCGGTGCCCTGTTCAGCGGTGCTTGAGGCGGCCATGCCCTGTTCAGCGGTGCTTGGAGCGGCGGAGCCCTGTTCAGTGGTGCTTGAGGCGGCGGTGCCCTGTTCAGTGGTGTTTGGAGCAGCGGTGCCCTGTTCAGCGGTGCTTGAGGCGGCGGTGCCCTGTTCAGCGGTGTTTGAGGTGGCGGTGCCCTGTTCAGCGGTGCTTGAGGTGGTGGTGCACTGTTCAGCGGTGCTTGGAGCGGCGGTGCCCTGTTCAGCGGTGCTTGGAGTGGAGGGCTCCTTTGCAGTGACTCAGCTGCTGGCGGTTCTCTCTGTCCCAGCGGGGCTTGCGCTGGCGGTCCTCTCTGTACCAGCGGGGCTTGTGCTGGCGGTCCTCTCTGTCCCAGCGGGGCTTGTGCTGGCGGTCCTCTCTAGCCCAGCGGGGCTTGTACTGCCAGTTCTCTCTGTCCCAGCGGGGCTTGTGCTGGCAGTCCTCTCTGTCCCAGTGGGGCTTGTGCTGGAGGTCCTCTCTGTCCCAGCGGGGCTTGTGCTGGCGGTCTTCTCTAGCCCAGTGGGGCTTGTACTGGCGGTCCTCTCTGTTCCAACGGGGCTTGTACTGGCGGTCCTCTCTGTCCCAGCGGGGATGATGGCGGTGGCCTCCTGGGCAGCGGGGATGATGGCGGTGGCCTCCTGGGCAGCGGGGATTATGGCTGTGGCCTTCTGGGCAGCGGGAATGACGGCTGTGGCCTCCTGGGCAGCGGGATGATGGCAGTCTCCTCCGCCTAGCTGCTCTTCCCAGACTTTCCTGGTTTCGTGTGGCCCTTCCCCACCTTGGAAGGTGTCGCAGCTGACTACACACTCCCACTGGGACCCCTGGGAGTGGCTTTGGTGGCTGGAGTCTTCCCCCTCTCCCACCAGGCACTGGCCAACTTTTGATGCTTGACAGGTGGGGGACTGTCCGTGCTGTGGCTCCTTGCCACATTTGCTGCCCTGGAGGCCGGTGCACTCCAGATTCCGGTGACTACAGGCACCACTGGTCCCGGAGATGTTGTGGCTGAGGTGCTAGTTCGGGACCTAGCAGACAGACGGGGTGGCGGAGGTGTGGGAACGAGGTCAAGGTTGGACAGGAAAAGTTTTTGGGAGACAATGGGACGGGTAGCTGGAGGGGGTTTGGGAGTGGAGGAAGAGGTTATGGTTGTAGGAGGTGTTTGTTTGCTGACTTTGGGTGAAGGTGCATGCGCTGGAGGCGGTCGTGAGGTGGATGGCTGTTGGGTGGGTGTGTGCCTGTGTATCTTGGGAGGTGGCATCACAGACACACTGGGAGAGGGCACAGGGGACATGTGAATGGTAGTGGGGGTGGTGACTGCACGTGAGCCGGGTGTGGTGGTGTGTGTGCTGGTGATTGCAGTGGTGGCTGTAGATGTAGTGCATGTAGGTGTGATTGTAGACGAGACTGGAAAGGAGGAGGGAGATGAGGAGGAGGGGGACACAGTGGAGGCAGTGGATGTTGGTGTGTCTGCATGTGTGTGATGCTTGCGTGAGTGCCGGTGGGATGTGTGGTGCTTATGTTTGCCTGAGCTTCCCTTGTGTGTTGACGTGTGTGCATTCTGGTCTCGAGGTGTGCTTAGGATAGGCTGGGGTACAGGGGTTTGGGTCTGGGTGGAGGAAGTTGGAGGTGGGAGGCTAGACATAGGGACAATGGCTGCCATCAGTGCTGAGGCCAGAGTCTGAAAAGCTTGCTGAAGGGCCTCCAGACCAGAATGAATGCCCTCCAGGAATGCATTGGTTTGTTGCAACTGCCGTTCGACATCCTGGATGGCATTCAAAATGGTAGACTGCCCAACAGTGAGGGATCTCAGGAGGTCAATGTCCTCCTCACTGAGGGCTACAGGGGTGACTGGGGCAGGGCCTGAGGTGCCTGGGGCGAAGGTGATGCCCACCCTCCCGGGTGAGCGGGCACGGGGCAAAGGCTGAGGGGCTGCTGGGAGGGTGGTGCTGGAAGGTGGGGTGGCGGCTGTACCTGTAGATGGTGGGGGCACAGACTTTGCCACCACCACAAGGGAGCTCCCATCAGACGACGAGTCCGTGTCGCTGGTCTCAGCCCCTGTCCCTGCCGTGGAGCTCCCCTCGCCCTCCGTCCCACTGGTGAAGTCGGAGTCCGTAGTGTGGCCCCCAATGGCCATGTGGGATGCAGCCCCCTCATGCTCCGGTGCCACTGCTCCTCCGCCTGATGATGCTAATGCACACAAGAACAGGGAGACCACAAAAAGGGCGGGGGACGACAGAAGAAAGACATGTTGAGTGCATGCATTACCGCTACCGGTGGCGGACACGACAGACACAGAAGCCCCCTGCACTACGCCGCGCTCTTGGGTTCCACTGTTCAATTCCTGGGAAATGGTCTACTAGGCTATGGATGACATCTGCACACATGGATGACACAGGGGCATGACTAGGTGTACTTGGGGTGCCACATGGCCTGCCTTACGGAGGGACCTTGCCTACGGAACTCGCCCTGGCCTAGGGAAACCCACAGCCCACCTCCCCCACCCAGACACCTCCACTGCGCGCAAAATCAGCAGGATGAGAGTGTACTCACCCCCTTGTGGCTGCTGTGATGCCCTCAAGCACCCATCCAACTCTGGGAATGCCACCACCAGGATCCTGAACATCAGGGGGGTCATGGTGCGACGGGCACCCCTCCTATGTTGGGAGGCCATCCCCAGCTGAGCCTCCGCTGTCTTCTTGCTCCAGCGGGGAATGTCCTCCCATCTTTCCCGGCAGTGGGTGCTCTGTCTGTGGTAGACCCCCAGGGTCCGGACGTCCTTGGCGATGGCACACCAAATATGTTTTTTCTGGTGGGCGCTGACCTACATGAATTGTACAGGGGGAAGAGAAACTTATTACCAACTGCACTGTCACAGTCATTGGCTCCCATCCCTACCCTTGCCATGTGGCACATGCACTCACCGTCGTTTCATGCACTCCACAATCCCCCCCCCCTTCTTACATCCACTCCACTCCACACAGGCATAGCCCATACAGCATGCTCCCAGTGTACTTACCAATTTGTCTGGAGGGCCGTAGAGTATCGTGTACTGGGGGAGGACCCCGTCCACGAGTTTCTCCAACTCCTCCGTTTCGAAGGCAGGGGCCCTTTCCCCAGACACTCGAGCCATTGTCTCTTCCAGATCGAGGTCACGGCAGCACTTGCAGTGTAGGTCCTCTCCTGTCGAAGATCAGGTATTGAGTGATTGAACAGATAGAAAATGGCAGTCACGTCTGCGGCGGTGCGTACCGTCACCACCGGCGTACATCGCCATTGGCTCATGGGACCCATAGGGTCCAATGTTAATCAATCCAGCATTGCGCCGCGGTGTTCGACCGCCTACCGCAACGGTGTACAAAGCCAGCGCAGTTACCGCACATATCATTGTCCCAATTTACAGGTCAGGCAGCCGGCATTTCAGGGGCCCACATGGCTTTATTTTTAACTGTGTCACACATACCTAGGCCTAGACACAACACACATACAGGCCACTTTTCGGATTATGATTCGTGTTCTGTGTAAGCTGTGGGTACGTACCTCTGAGTTGGTTGACTCTGTACTCGCTGTTGTCCTTCATAGGCACCGTCCGCTGGGACATGTGAGGAGATGGAGGCATCCTCTGGTGTACCGACCGTTGGTGGACCTGTCGACAATGGAGGAAAGACATGTGATCATCACATACAGGCTTGACTGTGCCACAATCAAGGAATTGTGTACCCAGCTGGAGCCAGACCTGATGTTAGCTATCCGCCATCCCACAGGAATCCCTCCTCAAGTGCAGGTGCTGCCAGTGCTCCATTTCCTTGCAAGTGGGTAATTTCAAACAACAGTGGCCATAGCATCAGGGATGTCCCAGCCTATGTTTTCCAACGTGTTGTCCAGAGTGTTGTCTGCCCTGCTGAAACACATGCGGAGCTACATCGTTTTCCCTCAGGTGGAGGATTTGCCTGCAGTGAAAGTGATTTCTATGCCCTGGGACATATCCCCAACATCATAAGTGCCATTGATGGGACCCATGTGGCTTTGGTACCCCCCGCAGGAGTGAACAGGTGTACAGAAACCGGAAGAGTTACCATTCAATGAATGTACAGATGGTAATTTGGCAGACCAGTACATCTCCTATGTTAATGCCAAGTTCCCTGGCTCAGTGCATGACGCCTACATCCTGTGGAATAGCAGCATCCCTTATGTGATGGGTCAACACCAGAGGCACCGTGTGTGGCTATTAGGTGAGCACCTGGAAGCAAGACAGTGGGAATGGTTGTCTGGGTCTGGGGATATCCCTACAGGTTAGTGTGTGTCTAACAGTTGTCCCTCGCCATTTGCAGGTGACTCTGGTTACCCCAACCTGTCATGGCTACTGACCCCAGTGAGGAATCCCAGGACAAGAGCAGAGGAACGCTACAATGAGCCACAGGTTCAGGTGCCTCCATATGACAGGTGGATCCCTATTCTACTCACCGAAGAAGGTGTGCCAGATCATCGTGGCCTGCTGTATTCTTCACAACTTAGCTTTGCGACGACAGGTGCCGTTTCTGCAGGAGGATGGTCCAGATGGCGGTGTTGTTGCAGCTGTGGAGCCTGTGGACAGAGAAGACGAGGAAGCAGAAGAAGAAGACATGGACAACAGGGACTCAGTGATCCAGCAATATTTCCAGTGAGACACAGGTAAGAATACAAACCTGCCTACTACATGTACTTTAACACAACTACCTCTCTACTGTCTGTTGTTTTCACCCAGTGTATGGTCACTTAGTTGTCACTTTCCCTTACGATTTCACAGATGTGTGTCCCACAGTGTGACTTCTGCTTTGCTTCATCATGGACTACAGCTGTGTGACATAGGTATGTTGACATTTCAAATGAAAGAGCTTTTTGACACTGTAATTGCTAATACACTATTTCGAAATCACAGACTGACTCCAGATTGTTTTGTGCTTTAAGGGTGTTTATTTTAGTGATCAATATTGGAGGGGGTAGCAAAATGGTGAGGGGTGATGGCAGAGAAATGTCCATGGCAGAGTCCAGTCTATTAGTCTCACAGGTGCATTGTCCAAAAGGGCATAGAAAGTGGAGCTGGGGCAGTTTGAGGATGGACAGGATGACAAAGTGGGACAGAAGGATGACATTCAGGGTGGTCTCATTTCTTGGCAGGGGTCTTGGCATTGTTCTCTGTCTTTGCCCTGGATCTCAGGGACCGTTTGCGAGATGGTTCTCCCTCTGCAGGGGATGGGGTGCTGGTGTGGTAGTCCTGTGGCTGTGCCTCCTGTCCACTAGCGACGGCGGAGGTGGTGGGCAGTTCATTGTCCAGGCTAGTGTCAGGGGCACCTTGTAGTGCCACAGTGTCCCTCCTGGTGTTGAGTACTTCCTTCAGCACCCCTACGATGGTGCCCAGGGTGGAATTGATGGCTCTAAGTTCCTCCCTGAAGCCCAAATACTGTTCTTCCTGCAGGCGCTGGGTCTCCTGAAACTTGGCCAGTACCGTTGCCATCGTCTCCTGGGACTGGTGGTAGGCTCCCATGATGTTGGAGAGGGCCTCGTGGAGAGTGGGTTCCCTTGGCCTGTCCTCCCCCTGTCGCACAGCAGCCCTTCCAGTTCCCCTGTGTTCCTGGGCCTACGTCCCCTGGACCGTGTGCCCACTGCTTCTGCCCCCAGGTCCCTGTTGTTGTTGGGGTGGTGGGTTAGCCTGGGTCCCCCGTAGTGTGGACACACTGCTGATTGACGTGTCTTGGGGACGGAGGTATGGGCCCGCTGGGTGGGTGCTGTGCTGGTGTTTCCAGGGGTGGGAAGCTCTGTATTGGCCTGTGACTGTGTCAGGGGTGCCGACTGTCCCGAGGTCCTTGATGGGCCGGGTTGGTCATCTAGATCCAGTTGGACAGAGGCGCTGTCATCACTGTGGGCCTCTTCTTTTGGTGGTGTGGACATGTGTGAACCCTCCTGTCCGGTGACGTTGGGTATGGGTCCTGCAGGGGTATAAAAGGATGTTTATTACATCTGTGTGTGGCATGGTGTGCAATGGGTGGGTGACCGTGTACCCCAGTGCTTGCATTCCTGTGTGGGACCTTGTGTGATGATGGTTTAGGGGGTGTATGGGTATGTGCAGTGGACATGCTTTAGTGATGGGTGTCCATGCTTTGTTGTTGCATGCAGGGTTTGGTGTTAGGATGTGTGGTGTGGGATGTTGGGACATTTGTGAGGAATTGGAATGATGGGGGTGAGGGTGGGAGTATGTGATGGCATGCAGGTAGGGTGGGGGATGTAATAGTTAAGATTTGACTTACCATAGTCCATTCCTCCATCTAGTCCTGTGAGGCCCTCAGGATGCAGAATCGCCAAGACCTGCTCCTCCCATGTTGTTAGTTGTGGGGGATGAGGTGGGGGCCCGCCGCCAGTCCGCTGAACCGCAAGGTGGTGTCTGGAGACCACGGAACGAACCTTCCACCGTAGGTCATTCCACCTCTTCCTGATGTCCTCCCGATGTCTTGGGTGCTGTCCCACTGCGTTGAATCTGTCCACTATTCTTCGCCATAGCTCCATCTTCCTTGCAATGGAGGTGTGCTGCACATGTGATCCGAATAGCTGTGGTTCTACCCGGATGATTTTCTCCACCGTGACCCTGAGCTCCTCCTCCAAGAACCTGGGGTGTCTTTGCTGTGCCATGGGGTGGTGTAGGTGATGTGTGGGGTGGTGTGTGGGGTGAGAAGTGTGCTGATATGTAGTGGTGTGTTGTGTGAGGTGCGTGGAAGTTAAGTGGGTGATGGTGTTGTGTGCCTGTGGATGCTAGTATTGTGGTTTCTCTCTCTTGCCTTCTCTCAGTACTTGTGGTCATAGGGGTTTGTGGGTGATGTGGGTTTGTGTTTTATATTGTATTGGGTCTGTGGGAGTGGTGTCTGTATGTGTATCAGGTGTGTGTGTATTTTGAATTGTCCAATGTGGTAGTGTTTTGTAAATGTGTGTGTATTTTGAGCACGGCAGTGTGTTCCACAAATGGAATACCATGGTTGAAAGACCGCTGCGTGGATTTGTGGGTCATGATAGTGTGGGCGTATTTCTGTTGGCGTGACGGTGGAGGATTTGTTTTCGCCAGTTTATCACTGACCTTTGGTGTGGCGGACTTGTGTGGGTGTCTGAATATTGGCGATTCCGTGCTGTCGGTCATAATAGCTGTGGCGGAATTCCGCGGCCTCGGAGGTGTGTTGGCGGTCTTCTGAGCGGCGGTATGTGGCTTTTACCGCCAATGTTGTAATGACCGCCAAAGTTTATTAAACCTCAAGAGGTGGTACTACAGTTCAAACAGCACCCTTCAGTAATGTTTGAAGTAGCACACTGAACTAAGAGAGCATGGTCCTTTTATACCCACGCAGGGGCTAAAAAGAAGGTGGTACAATTATAGAAGCATGACTTACATACATATAAGGTCATAATGATATGCACAGTCGAAAGGTAGCAGGGGCTAACAGTTTTCAAGGACTAGTAGACACATTACTCTCTGTTACTAATTACTAACAGCTGCAGACCTTACTGGGAATGTGCAAAGTGGGAGATGCTAAATATAACTTGTCACTAGACAGATTTTCAAGAGTAGTTAACAGGAAGGTAGGACAGAGCACGTGGCAGCATGTGGCAGAGATAATGGCTGCCATGAGTACAAATGGATTCCGCGAAATGTTCACAATAGTTGCTAAATACAAGATGTCTTCTGCTAATGCTTAATCTAATCGCTACTAAATTACAACACTATGACGTTGGTGATAAAGCTAACAAACTTATAGCCTGGCTTGAAAGAAGCGACAGGGGGAGGAACTGGGTTGCAGCATTGAGGGACAAGGATGGGGTAACAAACTCTATTGATGAAGCCATGGCAGAAGCTTTTGCCAAATATTACAAATAGCTCTACCAGGAGGACTGTGTCTCTTTTGAGAGAGATCACCCTCCATGTTCTCTCTGGGGATGACAGGGTTGATCTGGAACAGGACTTGACTGAAGAGGAGGTTGGGAATGTGATCAGGGATGCTCCAGCCTGGAAAGGCGGCCAGCCCCAAAGGATTGTCCACTGAATTACACATATGTGTGGGCAAGGATGATGCAAATCACATGCTGAATACGTTCTGAGAAGCCAGGAAAGAGGGGAACCTCCCATAAGACCAAAGAACAGCCACCATTATGGTGATTCTCAAAACGGATAAGAGACAGGAGGTTTGTAGTTCATACTGGCCCATATCCCTCCTAAATGTGGAGTCCAAGGTACTAGGAAGGTTTAGGCTAACAGATTGAAAAACTGAAAAAAGTAATTTCAACCTTGATCAACCGGACCAATGTGGGTCTATGTCTCATAAAGGTATGAGCCTCAGTCTGAGACTGCTGTACGGGGTCATGCATATGACCAGAGTACCAGGTCACAAGAATGCTGTCTTGTTGTCTCTGGACGAACAGACGGTGTAGATGCTGGTCTCGTTTGTAGTGGGTACTGTGGGTACTAACACTTTACACTAGGTCCAGTTATCCCTTGTCAGTGAATGTAGTAGTGTTCTAGCAGCTTAGCTGATAGAGGTAGCTATAGCAGAGCAGTATAGGCTGAACTAGGAGACATGCAAAGCTCATGCAATCCCACTTATAGTTACACAGTACAAGTAAAGACAATACTCAGTGTTACCAAAAACAAAAGGTATTTATTTGGGTGACACAGTACCAAAAATATGTTAGAGACAATACTCCTTCTGGAGGTAAGTATTATGCACAATATATACACTAGACACCAAAATTAGACAACTAAATAGTCATAGAACAATGCAGACAGTAGGAAATCATATAGAATGCAATGGGAGAAAATAGGTCTAGGGGCAACACAAACCATATACTAAGAAAGTGGAATGTGATTCACGAATTCCACCCTAGACAGGTGTAGTGTGGGCAGAGTTGCTGGGAGAATAAGAATACAGTAAAGGTAAGTAAATTACCCCACCCCAGAGCCCAGAAAAGCAGGAGTAAAGTACTGCAAGTTTCCTTAGGACACACTACACCTCATTTTTGGGATTTTGCAGCAGCCAACCAAGTCTGCAAAGAACAACTGCTGGATTATTGGACCTGAAGACCTGCAAAGGATATGGACCAAGTCCAGAAGTCGAAAGAAGTTCCAGGAAGGACAGGAGCCCCTGCCAACACAGAAGACAGTGCAAAAGAAGAGTCCTCAGCTAGCTGTAGACTACAGAAATGCACCCTAGAAAGATGCCAGCAGGTTTCTGCATGATGCAAAAGATGTCCCACTGCGCGAAGATTGTTGCAGATGAGATTTTGTGTTGGAAGACACCAACAAGCCTTGGCTACGACAAAAGTGCATTTTGCATCAAAATGGCCCTGGATCGACCCAGGAGGGGCCTAGGGGTCTCAACTCCATGTGAGGAGGAAGAGGGGTCTCTCAGCACATTAGAGAGCCCTCAGGATGCCAGCCAGCACTCCCAGAAGCCAGAGGATCTGGGTTCAAAGGAGGTACAAAATGCAGTTGATGCAGCACAACAAAAGGTCCCACGCCGCCGGAGAACAACTCAGCGAGTTGAACGTCACAGGATGGAGTGCTGGTGACCTGGGCCAGGCTGTGCACAAAGGAATTTTGCAAATAGTGCACAGAGTCCTCAGTTGTCGAAGAAGACGCAGTACATATGGGTACCGTCGCTCTCGGGGAAGGCAAAGTCTTACCTCCTCCAAACTGCATCAGCAGGACCTCAGGACAGTCTATGTCAATGATGTGCACCTCTGTGTTCTTAGGAGAATGCTCGTCACTGTGAGAGGAGTCCCAGGGTACCAGTCGTTATCTTGGAAGGTGCCTGCTTTGAGCAGGGGAGTGACTCTGTCACTCCACAAGGGATTTCTTCGGTCCTTCTGGTGCAGGATGAAGACACAGAGTCCCCAGAGCGTGCACACCATGAAAACTGTTTCAGTTGCTGACTTGGAGTTGAGGTTGCTGAAGAAAAGTGTCTTTTGTAGACACTTTGTTGCAGTTACAGCGTTTCTTGGAGCAGGCTGCGGTTGATCTGAGTTCAGAAGAGTCTGAAGTTGTTGCAGAGGATTCCTGAAGGAAACTTGCAAGCAGAATCTGAAGAGAACCCACAGGAAAGACCCTAATTAGCCCTGAGAAGGGGATTGGCTACCTTATCAGGTATGGGCCTATCAGGAGGGGTCTCCGACGTCACCTGCTTGCACTTGCCACTCTGAGCCCTCATGAGTGGCCCCACACTTTGCAAAGTGAAATGGCTGAAGTCTGGGATACACTGGAGGAGTTCTGGGCATCAACCCTGGCATGGTGATGGACAGGGGAGTTGTCACTCCCCTTTCCTTTGTCTATTTTTGCACCAGAGCAGGGGACAAGGGGTCCCTGAACCGGTGTAGACCGGTTTATTCAAGGAGGACACCAGCTGTGCCCTTCAAAGCATTTCCAGAGGCTGGGGGAGGCTACCCCTCCCCAGCCTGTAACACCTATTTCCAAAGGGAGAGGGTGTAACACCTTGCTCTCAGAGGAAATGCTTTGTTCTGCCTTCCTAGGACTGGGCTGCCCAGACACCAGGGGGGGCGAACCCTGTCTGTGAGGTGACTGTAGCTGCATTGCAAGCCTCAGAGAGTTGGTTTGGCAGTACTGGGGGTCCCTGGTGGAGCCCCCAGGATGCATGGAATTGGCTCCTCAATACCAGATTTGGAATTGGGGGACAATTCCATGATCTTAGACATGTTACATGGCCATATTCAGAGTTACCATCGTGAAGCTACATATAGGTATTGACCTATATGTAGTGCACACGTGTAATGGTGTCCTGCACTCACAAAGTCCGGGGAAATGGCCCTCAACTATGTGGGAACACCTTTGCTAGTGCAAGGGTGCCCTCACACTTAGTAACTTTGCACCTAACCTTCAACAAGAGAAGGTTAGACATATAGGTGACTTATAAGTTACTTAAGTGCAGTGTTAATGGCTGCGAAATAGTGTTTGTCTGAGCTCCCTATGGGTGGCTAAAGAAATGCTGTAGCCCATAAAGATCCCCTGGAACCCCAGTGCTCTGGGTACCTAGGTACCGTATACTAGGGACTTATAAAAGGGATGCAGTGTGCCAATCTGAATTGGAATATGGAGTCACTAAATTGTAGTGACAAGTTTGGTAAACAGAGAGAACATAAGCACTGGAGAACTCCACTCAGTCAGCAATGCGGCACACGTTCAAATATTTATAGTTAAGCACAGCCACAAGTTCAAAGTTACACCTAGGTTCTTATACTCTTCTTTACATTGCTAACAATTCTACCATGACACATAGCATAAAATCTATCGCATGAATAAACAAAGGGCCAAATGCTGAATAGACAATTTTCTAACATTTATAAAATAAACAAACCTAATTCATATTACCACTAAAATATTAGTTTAAATATAACTACAAAACATTTTACAAATAACAGTCCATAGAAATAGGACACAGAGGTTCTAAAAATGTGAAGCACTTACCCAATAAACACAACTTTCAGAAACCAAATCAACTTAGCAAATTGTTTGGCAAGCCAGGATGCTATTGTTAAGCATTAACATTTTCAGTCCCCATTTCCAAGCGGCCATCTTCAAAGCTCCTTATTAGAAGCAAATATGACAACATAAATACTACTGAACTTTCAGTCCATAAAACTCCTCCACCCTTCAACATCTTCCTCTTTTGTTTGCTGCTTCTGCGCCAACTATACCTTTATTTACTTGAATAGAAATATATCTAATTTATTGTTATATAGCGATTGTTTAAATAATTTGTAGTTTTAGTTCTGTGTATTAGATATGGGTAGATGACAGAATGCAATTTATGGATTCTACAGTAAGTATTTATATTTAGTAAGGAATTTAATTGGTAAATATTAGTATAATTCAATCGAATTGTGTAATACATAAAGGATACTTACAAAGGGCCTCATTATGAGGATGGCGGGTCTTGAGGCTGCCAGCCCTGCATTGGCGGACAGGTCTGCCACTGCTGTGGTGGTCCAACCCCCACATTAAGACCCTGGCGGTCAGACTGCCAGGGTTCCACCGTCTCTGCTGGGATCAGTGATCCCAGTGGGTTCACGGTGGATACAGGTCAGAATAAGCCAGGGCGGCGCTGCATGCAGCACCACCCTGCTGATTACGACCTAGTTCTCTGCCAGCCTTTTCATGGTGGTGCTACCGCAGGTGTCTTAATAAAAATTATTAATGAGTGTTTATGTATTTTGAATAATAAGTTTATGTGGAAAATGTAATAATGTGGAAAAATAATGCACACATTTGAAAATAGTCGCCAATGTTAACAAAATGTACTAATCAATCATTAATACTTATAAAATATTGAATATATGTTAGACTAATGCAGTAATATGTCATATTGAGGGTTATGAATTAAGCTTCAGCTTTATTAATTGTAGGCCTTAACTTAGCGAGTGTCTTGACCTATTTGCTAGGCCTCATGTAAAAGCTGTATTTCTTAGCGTTTAATAAAAATGCTGACCGATGGAATTAAACAGTGAAATGTCTATTGTATTGTTTAAATGTGCTCATAACGGAAGCTTTTCATGTGAACTGAATGCTAGGAGATGATGTTCTTGCTAATGCAACATTTTATGTGTAATGTGTGTGAGACTGACTTTCCAAGGACAAGAACAATGAATGAGTAGAAGCTGTACCAATATTGTTACCTGACAAGCTGGATGATGAGGACATTGCATGATGAACCAATCAATGACATGTGAAAGGAGAAATATTAGAATTCATAGATTTAAGATTTTTGTTTTATTGGACAGAGTGTGAACATACAATTAACTGACCAATAGGGATTAAGAGGGAAGTTTAGGTAACTTTAATATAATGACACTGCATGGAGAGAAGGGGGTAATTTTTCATTCACTCATTCATTGCCCATTTGCTTGCTGACCGAAAGGTCGTTATTTCTTGTGCGTCTTTACTAGAGACGTGCTTAATCATTAATGCTTAAAGATTTTGCTCTTTTAATTTTGATGCTGAAGCCTTATGCCTTGCTGATCGACTGATGTCCTGAGGACGAAGAGTGATTCTGCTTTGCTGATCCACCATGAGGATAGGTATATTCCAAACTGTGATTACCACGCATATTTGCTTTTTCTTTTTAGGTACCAACTGCGCTGTTTTGGTAGAGCCATAGTTAGACAGTTTTCCAAATTTGTGTTATTAAATTGTTTTGCATGAAGCCCAACATGCTGATGCTAATTTGATGTTAGTTAAGGTTTCTCACTATTGACTTATGATAACAGCGACAAATGCTTGGTTAATTTCTCTGCTAAAACTTCATGTACTTCATTTCGCTGACGCAGCTGACTTTGCTATTGATTTGTACCATAACCTTAGAATGTGTTGTAGTTCAAGCTTTGATTAGGTTACATTTCTTCCGCTGCTTTGGGCAACCAGTGTTGTTTTTGCATGTGTTCCATTTGATTTTGAGATTAATCTACATGACCTTAGCAGTGTTAATATTGGAAAATAAATATTTTTAACTTTTACTAAAGGTGTGTTTATTCATGACTGAAAGGTCATGGTGCGTGACAATTATTGACTCCATTGATTATTTATTTTATTGATTACTAATGATTGTTGATTATTGTGTATTGATTATTGATTATGTACTGGATCTATGGTAAGAACTTCTTAATTGTGAGTCAAAAAGTTCATCAGCCTATTTGTGTCCCCTTATCAGTTTACTTATTAAGGTCAGGAGCGCTAACATCGATATCACCACCATGAAAAGGATGGCAGAGAACAGGTGCAGGGGGCAACAGGGGTGCCCATGCACTGCCTATGCACTTGGCATGGGCAGTGCAGGGGTCCCCCTGCTCAGCACTCTTGCAATGTTCACTGTCTACTATGCATACAGTGAACATTGCAAGGTTGGTGGGTCCCCCTGCAGGCGATAAAATTGCCGCCGGCTCAATTACGAGCTGGAAACAATGCTGCTGCCTCTTTCCCGCTTGTTGACTGGCGAAAATCTGAGTTTCTGCTAGTCAGGCTAGCGGGAAGGTCTTAATGGGTCTAGCGGGGAGGTAGCTAGTAAGGCGGCGACCTCCCCATCAGAAGTTAGCCAGAACGGTCTTCCCGTTCACCAAACTGCTAATGAGTCCCAGCATTTAAAAATCAACTTGTTTTCGTATTGTATTAAAGAATAGCTGTTTTGTTCTAAAAATGCCTAATGATCAGAGCATTACAGCTTTTTGCATGCAACATTTTGAACGCTGCACTTGAGCTTATAGCACCTGACTTACCACTTCACTTTCAGCTGGCTCAGGCTGGGAGAGAAGCTTGAGGAAGCACGCTCATGTTGTGCTTGCAGAGTGCCTCGAGATCACTGATTCCTCTTTGCTTGTATGGCAGCTTTCTGCAATGCGTAAGCAAACTTCAAATCCTCCCATAGGGGCTACTACTTGAGGTCGTGTGAGGTGCGCATGATCTCAAGTGACTGGAAATTGAAAAAAGCCATTCAAAAGTAAGACATAAAACGCTTTGGTGTAGTACATTTTGATTTAAAAAAAGGTCAAACGTAAATGTTATCTTATTGGGGAAATAACCTAATGAGGAATAAAACAGGAACAGAGACACCTTGAATCCTGCCTATTAATCTTATTACCACATTATTTTAGGTTGAGAAGCTTGTTTGATCTGAATCCTTTCAGACATTTATTCTGAGGGCTTGGCAATTGCACTCCTGGTCAGATATGTGTTTCTTAACAGAAATATTATATTGGCTTTATTAATAGGTAATTTAAATTAAACAAATTAAGAAGAAAATGACAGAGGAGAATTCAGCAAAGCTTTGCAGGAGGAGAGAGAAAGGGATATGATTAGGAAAGAATTAAAGGAAAGTGTTCAAGAGACAGTTAGAAGCATGTTCATAAATATGAAAAGGGAAAGGAATTAATGATGAGGAAGATTATTGGCCCATGTCAGAAGATGAAGGTATATTAAATAAAGGAAAAGGGGGCAAATGTTTAAGTAAAAAGAAACATCTGATGGTTGGAGAGGTGTATTTTTGTTCTAACCTAGGAGCCCAATGCAGTTCACAGGGAAAGGTGTCCCTAAGCGGCACAAGTTCAAGGCAGGGTAACCCTGCAAATGACTGCCTTTTTCAATGGAATAGCGATGAGGCTAATGCAGTACTGAATGAATATATTTTCGATATGGATCACAATGATGGGGAGATGTACTCTGGTACAGACTTTGGACTCAGTGAGAATATCTCACAAAGTGCTGAGAAATGTATAAAGGACCCTTTAAGGCAAAAAATGTTTGGCTCAAAAGAAATAAGACAGTCTAGGAATTCTTACTGGTGGCCTATGAGGCATGTGGCAGAATATGTAAAAAATAAAATCAAAAAACCTTTTGAAAAGGAGGAAAGACATGAAAGTTGTGTGATCTTGACCTAAAATTGGTTATAAAGTCAATATGACACCTAACTTAGATTTAGATTATATTTCATATTTGTTCAAACTTGGCAGAGAAACATGAAAGGGTCCAGAACATTTGCTGAAGCAGTGCAAAGACAAACCTCTGGATGTTCTGGGTCCTCTGACATGTATTTCTGACACTGTTCAGGATGCTTACATTAATGGAAGTGAAGTTGATTTTGAGATCCCTAAAGGTTGGAGCCTAAGAGCAATCTGTTTCTTGGAAATGTCAATGGCAGTATTGTGGCTGAAAGGAAGAAAGTAGTACTATTTAAGATTAGCCCAAAGTTGTGAAATCTTGCTAGGTAGGAGTCTGATATTGAAACTAAAGGTCTTCCCTTGAGAAACGGTTATTTGAAAGGTTTGTGGCAACGTTCACAACTTTAGACAAAGCACAATTGTCTATGAGAAAGGTCTTCAGTGCAAGTCATTTATATGACAGTGCTGGAAGCAGAGGGCAACCTTCAAGACAAGGTTATTATAGGACCCAGAAGGAGTATGGGATAATTAATTATAGAGGAAATCAAGGACAATCTGGCTTCTACCCCCCCGGGGGGGTAGAGAAAATATAGGCTGAAGTTCGAGAGGGAGAGGACAACTATTTTCCTCAAGAGGTGAGTATGGAACCACTTTTGGTTCTTTCCAAATAAAGGTAAGTGGAAGGTTGAGATTTTTTTTAAAGAATGGGAAAACATAATGGAAGACCAATGGATTCTGAGCACAGTAAATGGTTACAAGGTAGAGTTTCACAATATTCTGGTAGAAAACAAAGAATCAAGAGAACTACAGTTCAAAGAAGAACAGAAGGAAGTGGTAAGAGAAGGGACAGAGCAAATGTTATGGAAGGACGCAATTATTCATGGAAAGGAAGAGGAAAAACTTTTTGCAACCAATATGTTTTTAGTACAGAAGCAAAACAAAGATTTGAGGCCACTAAAAACCATCAACAGCTGAATCAATCTGTAACTTAACATCACTTCAAAATGGAGGGTATTCACATGTTGACAGATATTTTACAAGAGAAGGTTTGGTAGGTACAGTAAGATTTTAAAGATGCTTATTTCTTAATACCTTTGAACAAAGAAAGTCAGATATGTCTGCAGATCAGGTGGAACGGCGTTCTGTTTCAATTCCATTGTATGCGGGGCATTTGGACTTTTTACAGCATTGTGGTGTTTCACAAAACTTTTAAAACCTGTTGTTGGTCTGGTGAGAGAACGGGGATAAGACTGGTGATATCTGGAGATATTGTTATAAAGAACCATGTAAAGGAAGTTTTGGAAGAATAGCTGAAGATGGTGAGACAGTTGTTAGAGAATTTAGGATTTGTAGTGAATCTGGAAAAGTCAATTATTTCACCATTTCAGCAACTGGAGTTTCATAATAGATATATGGAAGGTACAACTAAAATTTCCAGAAAGAAAGATATAACTGATAAAGAGATAAGTGAGTCATTTGCGTTGAGACAGGAAGTATCATTGAGAGATGTCCCTCAAGTCATAGGTCTTTTGTCATATCCAATTCAAGTAGTTCTTCCATGACCTTCACATTACAGAGCGCTGCAGGGACTGACATAGACTGAAGAGTTCAGGCTTATAGAGGTGTCTGTTATTATGGAGCCAAGAAAAAGTTGTGAGATAAGCAAAAGAGGAATTGACCTGTTGGTTAGAAAATTTGGAAGCATAGAATAGTCGTGCAGTCTTTGTGAAAGCACCAGATTATGGGCCTCATTATGAACATGGCGGTCCGTTCCGTTCCGCCGGCAGTGGCAGTAGAAACCGCCAACAGAGGAGCGGTCCGGTTGGCCAAATAATGATCCAAACAAAACACAGGCATCCAGCGAACCATTCACCGCCAGGAGAGGAGTGCCGCAGACGAAGGCAGAGTCCGCCCACAGGCCGTCGGAAAGGCCCAACCCGCCCATCAAATTATGAACCACCATTCCACCGCCAGTTCCTGGGCAGGAACCATCGCCACACAAAGCCAGGCGGAAATCAACCAAGTATAAGGAACCACGCACTGGAGTCCCATAGAACGCGCTGCGGCAGCCATGGATAGAGAGCTGTAGATCATGCCAGCCCTGCTTCTTGCCATATACCTCCACGACCCACACCGACGACGAAGACGACAGCGGTAAGTCCCACAACCTACGACACAAGGGAGGAAACGGCACAGTTACATACCCACCCACTCCACCCATCCTGCAATGCCCCCCAACCCTTCCCAGCAGCACAAGTCATACACCCCACAGCGAGAGGTACTTACCCGACACAAGGCCAATGCAACTTGACCGTAGTACATACAAAAACCCCACACCCATAAAAAAGTGAAACAAATGACCAGGGTTTAACGGCGTTCAGCCCAAACACAGGCCACACAGAAACTTTATTCACAAGCTCACAGAGCCAAACAGTGCAAACAGGGGCAATGCCCATTCCGTATTTTCACAATTGTCATGGGCCACAACTGGCCCAACCTGACTCCCACAAGTGCTTGGTACTACACATAATGGGGCACCATATGGGCATCCAGGCACCCCACGGAAGGGGGCAGGGGGTGGTGTGGGGGATTTTTGATGGGGGTGAGCCTTTGACTTTCTTTTGGAAGGTGGAGGGGGGTGGGCGGGCTTCTCCTTTGAAGGGGTTGGAGGCTGTTTGGCTCAGGTGGCGATGGATGGCCTAGGCTCTGTCCGGGCCTTCTTCTTATCTGGGGAAGGGGCACAGGAATGTGAAGGGTGAACAGGGGTGGGCTGTGATGTGGAAGGAGCAGAAAGGGCAAGGAGGTGGGCAAGTTTGGGGACAAGACGGGGTGGGCCAATGGGTTGGAAGAGGACAGCACGGGAGAAGAATTTTTTTTGTGGAGCAATTGGGGTGGGCGTGGATAAGGGCGTGGGAGTGGAGGCGGAGGGAGTGGATGTATGGGGTGTAGGTGTGCGTGTAGTGGGTGCAGGTGACTGCACAGTATGCTGTGGTGTGGTGGATGTCTGATGGGTGGGTGTTTGGTGCGTTTGTGTGTTTTGAGAGGTGGGGGTGGACACAGTGGGAGAAGACATCAGCTAGTGTGGATGTATGTTGCGTGGGTGTCTGCGTCTGGTGAGTGTGCTGCATGTGTCAACTACAGTAGAGGTGGTGAGTGCAGGTGTGGTGTATGGGGTGCATGTATGGCTGCCTGCTATTGTGGTGAGTGCAGGAAGAGGAGCAGTAATAGTGAGTGAAGGTGCAGTGCATGAGGGTGTGGATATAGAGGGGATAGACAGGGAGGCAGAAGAGGTGGGCACACTGGGGGAAGTGAACGTTGTTGTGTGTGCAGGTGTATGTTGGCTGTGTGAATGCTTGTGGTGGGAGGTGTGGTGCTTGTGTTTAGAAGTGTGCTTCTTGTGTGTTGATGTGCTTGTCAGCGTGTCTGAATTTGTGCTTTGGATGGGTGAAGTGAGTGGGGTGCTGGAAGAGGTAGAGGAAGTTGGAGGATGGACGGAATGGCAGACACAGCACCATGAATGCCATCCAGATAGGCATTTGTCTGCTGCACCCCTGATGATAGCCCCTGGATGGCATTGATGATGGTTGTCTGCCTACAGAGATGGTTCTCAGGAGGTCAATAGCCTCCTCTGTGAGGGCAGCAGGGCTGACTGGGGCAGGGGAGGAGGTGCTTGGGGCAAAGGAGACACCCACCTTTCTGGGTGGGCGGGCACGGGCAACTTACTGGGGAGCAGAAGGGAGGGCGGTGATGGAATGGGGGTGGTGGAAGATGTCACGGCGCCAGTTGTCTCTGACTCAGAGGATCCGTGGGCCGCTGCCTCCCCACGTGCCGGTGCCTCAACTCCCTCACCTGATGTTGATGCTGTACCAAACCAACACAAGAGAACAGGGATGGGGAGACAAAACAGGAGAGACACTTGTAAATAGCTGAATGCAGGAACATAATGGTCAGACATACACCCACCCAGAAAACACACCCAACAGGCAGCACCGATCACTATGTCCATGGCCATGCCCCTGACTACTGACCAGAATACTGCTCTACACCCATCCCCTGAAATACCGTAGGAGCAGAAGTAGGTGAAACCTGACAGGTACACCCCTACACCCTTTGGGGAACATACAGTAGATGGACACCAGTCAATTTCCCTGCCTCTAAGCAGCATGAGCCCTATTTCACACCCAGACATCCTTCTAGACTGAAGTATGGTCAATGAGTACTCACCCCCTTCTGACTGCTGTGCAGCCTTCAAGCGCCCATCCAGGTCTGGGTACGCCAACATCAAGATCCGTCGCATGAGGGGGGTAAGTGCCCGACGGGCACCCCTTCCACATTGGGAGGACTTCCCAAGCTGGGATTCACTGATCTTTAATGCCCAGCGCTGCAGGTCCTCCCACCTCTTTTGACAGTGGGTGCTCTGCTTGTTGTAGACCCCCAGGGTCCGCACCACCTTGGCGATGGCATGCCAATGTACCCTCTTCTGGTGGGCGCTGACCTAAAAGGGCGACACAGAAATTGAACACAGAGGTCAGGCACTTGCATGATAGGAATAGCTGGCTAATCATCCACAATGGGACGGACAGTACTCTCAGACATACAGGACAGTCGCACGCAGCATGCCATGCACCGTGGCCCGTGCAGGCTCAGAGGTGCACACATATGTCCAATCAACACCATCCATTACACACACACAGTGACCTCCAAACCCAGACTCACCTGTACGTCTGGCCGTCCATACAGTTTCGCGCACAGGGCCAGGACCCCGTCCACTAGCTTCTCCAGTTCTTCCTGGGTGAAGACCGGGGCCCTTTTCCTTGCAACACATGGCACATCCATAGCCAGAGGCAGTCCACAGCAGTACACAGAGTGGAGTACCTGTCCGCATGAGATCAGGGAGTCAAGTGATCAAACGATGTTGAACGTGCGTACGTTCCTCGGCAGTGTGCACCGTCACTGCCGGCGGCGATCATGGTGCGCCAGGTTTCCCCATTGGCATCCATGTTAACCAATGTGGGTGCGAACAGCGGTAAACACCGCCTTAGTCTGTGACGTCAACCGCTAGCGGTATGAGGTCACTTCTACAACGAAAGGGCAGAACAACAGTGGGCAGACATTTTGCCTTTACCTACGCATCTACTATTAATTAATACTCACAATGCAGGCCCTACTAGCCACATGAAGCACCTAGGCCTCTGTCCATTCAGTATTGTAGGCAACATGAAATTCTCTGTTCCCTCATTGTGATGTACATGTATATCTGTCAGGTAGCAGTTATTGTAGAGACAACGCAATGAACAATGCCGTGCACATATGTTGACATGTGTGCCAATGTATGTGTTTTCATCACTCCCTTTTGTAACTCCTCGTAGATACCGACCCTTGTGGCGAGGAAGGGCACCATTGGTGTACAGACCACTTGTGGATATGGGGACCATGATGGAGCATCAGATCATAATCACTTACAGACTCACACGTGCAACTATTCAGGACCTTTGTGCATTACTGGATCCTGCACTAACTCCTGGAAATCGTAATCAGCATGCCATTCCAACTGAAGTGCAGGTGCTCTCCGCACTTCATTTCCTGGCCACGGGCTCATTTCAAGTGACAGTGGGCATGGGTGCAGGTTTTTCACAGCCAATGTTCAGCCACGTACTGACAAGATTTCTGAATGCATTTGTACAACATCTGCAATCCTATGTGAGGTTTCCCCAAAGTACTGACTTCCCTGCCATCAAGTCTGACTTCTATGCCTTTGCCAACATTCCCCATGTCATAGCTGCCATCGGTGACACACACATAGCTATAATCCCCCCAAGAGTGAGTGAACAGGTGTACAGAAACAGGAAGAACTTTCACTCCATGACGATCCAATTGGTATGTACTGCAGACCAGTACATTTCCCATGTGAATGCCATGTTTCCAGGTTCAGTCCATGATTCATTTGTGTTGAGGGACAGTAGTGTGCCACAGAAGATGGAACAACTACAAGAGGACAGAGGGTGGATCATAGGTAAGTTTGCCTGTCACTAACTGACACATTGCAGAAAACCAGCCTGTCTGACTAAGGGACATTACAATGACGAGTCTGTATTGCACCATTTACTAGGTAACTCTGGTTATCCAAACTTGCGTTGGCTCCTGACACCAGTGAGGAATCCCAGAATGGATGCAGAGAGGAATTACAATGAGGCCCATGGATGTACTAGGAGGGTAATAGAGCGAACTATAGGTCTCCTGAAGGCTAGATTCCGGTGTCTACATATCTCTGGGGGTTCCCTAGGCTATGGGCCTGATAAGGTGTGTAGAATAGTGGTGGCCTGCTGCATGCTGCACAACGTGGCAGTGAGACATTCTATCCCCCTCTTGGAGGTGGAGGTTGCTATGGGTCCTGATCAGCTACCTCAGAAAGGTGAGGAGAGTGATGGTTAGGATGAGGAAGGGGAAGATGTCAATTCCAGGAACCAACTGATACAACTCTACTTCCAATAACTGTGTGGGAGTTAACCCTGTCATTGGGGTTGGTGACTAATACTGTCAGTGTGCTCTGTCATACATGGGGGGTCGGTCATGATAGGCGATACATGGCCCACTTCTGCATGGTACTAACTGAAAATATATGCATTCCCTCCTTGGCACCATTTGGGCACCCAGGACTACCATCATGCACAAAATTGACAATAAAGTTTTTCTCTGCCAGTTGCATCCATACTCCACTGTTCGCAATTTAAGACAGTGGACAGTGTTACAGGTGTGAAATGTGTTTTATTGGTAGAAGTAAGTGAATTTTGCTATTTACAGTGATGGGAGTCGTAAGGGTGGGGGTCCTCAAAACCAACTTGGTGGCAGCCTTGTTGGATAGTATTGATGGGTCCATTTTGTTGAACAGTACTTCAAATTGCCCTCAGCTAAGTGTTGTTGGGGAATGGGTGGGATGGTTGCTTTGCATTTGTAGCAGAGTCAATTGTTGGACAGGGCCTTGTTCTTAGCTGGGTTTGAAGGGCCATGTCTTGGCCTAAGCGTATGTTTGGGTGCCTGCTGTGGAGCTTCTTGGGGTGACATGGTTGGCCCTTGGGTTTCCTGGGAGGTTATTTCCTGGGATGTTTCTGCTGCTTGTGTCATCTGATGCTGGTTGTCAAGGGCTGTTTTGGGGGCCTCTTGTCCGGTGTGGGTGTCAGACTGGTTTTTGACCAACTGCAGCAGTGCTCCTGCTATGGTGGCCATTGTGGCATTGTATTCTTTCCACTGCTCCATGGCCTTTTGGTGTTGTTCCTGCTGCATCCTCTGACTTTGCTGCAGGGTGGACACAATCTGTGCCAACCTGTCTTGGTTATGTTGGTAGGCCCCCAATACCTCTGAAATAATGTCCTGGGCTGCTGCATCCATTTTGTGGCCTCCCCCTGGCCCACGGAGACCCTTGAACTTGCCCTAGCCCCCAGTGCCTGTGTCCGCTGCACAGGTTTGGCAGTACCACTCGTACTGGGGCCCTCGCCTTCCTGCATGTTGGGAGTAGGAGTCCATGGCCTCTGTAGCTGTGTTCCACCAGTCTGTGCCCTGGGTACAGTGGTGTGGGTATTTCTGCCCTTGGATGCTGGTCTTGACTGGATGGTAGGGGTGACAGTGGTTTCCCGGGTGGGGCTGCTGCATGGTGAGAGTCCAAGACTGTGTGAGGGGCCTTCCTGCTCATCAGTGTCCAGGGATCCTTTGCCAGTGTCTTGTGAGGTGCCTCTCTCTCCCTGGAGGGCAGTGGCACTCCTTGTCCCATCCATTAGGGTTGCATGGGTGGTGGTGCTTGTTGGTGGACATAGACATGTCTGTTACATATGCATTTAGGTTTGAGGTGTACAGGACTGGGCTATTTTGTGCTGGTTTTACTTTCAGTGGCCTTCCAGGGTGCCTTTGGGAGGTTGACATTGCATTTAGCGCCAGTGTGGGGTTGCATTGTGGTGGGGGGTATTGTTCCATTGTGGGTATGAGCAGGAGTGGGTGGCTGTGCACAGCGGGAGTGATGTGGCCCTGTTAGTGGGTGTGAGGTCATGCAGGGGGGTGGATGTGGTGGGTAATGGCTGGGTGGGGTGTAGGTCCAGGTGGGTGTGGGTGGGGTGGTGCATGCATTGCAGCTGTGGTGTATATGGGGTAATTGTAGATGACTTACCCAAGTCCATTCCTCCAGTGAGTCCAGTGAGTCCCTCTGGGTGCAGGATGGCCAGTACCTTTTCCTCCATGTCAGTGTAGTCGGGTGGTGTTGGTGGCTGTCCTCCCCCAGTCTTCTGCACTGCGATGTGGTACCTGGATGCCATGCCACAGACCTTCCACCGCAGGTTGTTCCATCTCTTCCAGATGTTGTCCCTGGTGCGTGGATGGTGCCCCACTGCATTCACCCTGTTCACAATGGTCTGCCACGGCTCCAATTTCCGGACGATGGGTGTGTGCTGCACCTCGGCCCGAAGATTTGTGGCTCCACCTTCAGGATCTTGTCCACCATGGTCCTTAACTCCCTTTCGGTGAAGTGTGGATTTTTGGGGGGGGACATGGTGATTGTGGTGGATGGTGTTCTGGACTGGGAACGAGGTAAGGGTGCTATTCTGTGGGTGGGTGTGCGTCTCCTGTATGCTGGCGTTCGCTCTCTGGCTCTGGTGCTCTCCGTCTTCTTGTCCTGCTTTCGTTGCAAGGGATTGTGGGGTGTGTCTGGAGGTGTTTTATGGGGTCCTGGATGTCTGTCAGGTGTGTGGGTGATACGCCTACCCAATGTGTGCACTTCTTGCTGTTGAGTCCACTTGCCGCCCATGGCGGTCGCAGCCGCCAATAGTCGTCCGGCCTCCACTGTCCACCAAGGTGATTTGTGCATCATTATTTGGAGGGCGGGATGTGGGTGTGCTTGGCGGTGGCGGGGTTGGGTGGGCCGGGATTCCTGCCGACAGAGTCATGGCAGGAGTGGTGGTCTGGGAATTTTTGGCGGGGTTGGGTTTTTCGTTCACTATATGGCGGGTTTCCATTCACCGCCAACGGCGGGATTCTGTTCACCGCCGACATGGTGGTTGGTGGTCTTTCTCACCATGTTCATAATGACTGCCTATGTCTTGGATTAAGATGCAAGCTTTTTCTGATGGGGTGCAAAGCAAATAAATCAGGAGAGAGGAGGAAAATGGAATGCATCAAAGAAATAGGAACATGTGAAATACTTAGCGACAAAAGTATGTTTCTTTGCTCTGTGCAGCATCAAGGACACCTTACAGGGTTGTTCATTCTTTCAAAGGATGTACAATATAACTGCAGTGTCTTATATAAGCAATTTAGGAGGCAGCAAGTCGAAACATTATGGGAAATAGCAAAGCAAATGTGGAAATTTTTGTCAGGGACAAGAGATAAACCTGACAGCACAGAATTTACCAGGGAAAGAGAAAACAAGAGCAAATTGGAATTCCTGACACATCAAAAATTACAGCAATTGGATCTTGAGCAAGCAGATTTTCAGGGCGATCGACTGTATTATGGCACCAATAGAAGTAGATCTCCTTGTATCTCAACAGCTCAAAAGAAGAATTATTTCAGTTGGCATCCGGATCCAGATGTGCTAGCCGTTGATGCGTTTACCCTGAACCGGGCAGGTCTAAAGGGGTTTGCTTTTCCCTCATTTGCCATGATTCAGAGGGTGTTGTTGCAGGTGAAGAGACAGTTATGTCAGCTGCTTTTAGTAACACCTTTCTGGAAGACTCAAGTTTGGTATCAGTCTTGGAGATGGCAATAAACGTATTATTATTGGTAGATTTTTGCAAGGGAATGTTGTCAGGAGTAGACAAAGAAGATCATCCTCTGGTGGACGAGGGTATGCTCAGCCTTCTAGCGGATGATCTCAGGAATACAGAGACATTTAGAGGGCTTCACTCCTCAATGAATTGTGGGATCTAGAAATGAAGAAGAAATACAGGGGAGCATTGAGTGTATAGGGACATTGGTGCATGGAACAGAATTTGGATCCCGTGGAGGCAGATGAAATTGAAGTAGTACATTTCTTAGCAAATTTGTACAGTCAATGCCTAGCATACAGACAATGAAGTGTTACAAATCAGCTGTAGCAGCAGGCCATTCTCTATTGGAAGGCTTGTAGAGTTATGAAGGGTATTCATTTGAAAAGACATCCTCATGCAAGATATCACAAACTTTGGGATGTGAATCTGGTGTTGAAGATGCTTGACAGCTGGCCACCAAATAGATTTTTGGCTTTGAGGGAGTTATCCTGGAGATTGGCAACTTTACTGTGTTATATATTTTTTAGGAGAGTATCAGACATTAAGGCTTTAGATATGAGAGGTAAATATTTCCACCTAGATGGAGCATTGTTTGAGGTGTGAGAAGGACAAAAACCTTATCAGAGTCTATGTTTCATCCTTTTTTGAGAAGATGACAACATTTTGTGTGGTAGATTATATCAGGGAATATGAAAAGAGAATGGAGGAATTTAGGTCTGATGAGGTAGCTCAGGGGTAGATGTATCATTTGTTTGAATAGCTATCACCTAATTGTGATTTTCTGCTAATTTTAAATAGGTAATCGCTATTTGCTTGTGTGCAGGAGTTTCATTTGGCTTTTCTCAATGGTTTTCAAATCGACCTACCTCATTGATATTAATGAGGTACGTTGCAATTTGTGACTCATTAGGAAATGCTAAAATCACAGCGATTTTGGACTGCTGGGCTCAGCAGACCACCACATATGTGATTGCTTTTAAATAAAGCAATCTTTATTTAAATGCAACCTGTTTTCCTAAAAGGAAAATGGGATATTTTAAAAAAAGAAAAAAGAAAAGTTTTCTTTTAATTTTTTGAGAGTAGGCAATGGTCCTGGTCTTAAAAAATGTTTTTGCATGCATTCACAAAGGGGAAGTGGTTCCTTGGGAATGCCTTCTTATTTGCCAATGGGTTACCACCTACTTAAAATAGGTGGTAAAATGTGACTGTTTTGTGACTCCATTTCAGTCACAAAACATTCCTACATACTGCTTTGATTCAATATTAGGAAGGGATGCCCTTGGTACGCCCTTCCAAATACCGAATAGGTATGTAGCCGCAATTTCAAATTGCAATTCGGTAACATGTTACTGAATCGCAAATTGGAATTCATACATACCAAAATGCATTTTTTGCAGTCACATACGACCCGATCGGGCCGTTTGCAACTGCAAAATTGCATGACACATCTGGCCCTCAGTTACTTATTTCTTATGTAAAACCTTTTAGAGCATTTTCAGTGTTGATTATTGCACGGTGGGTACAAAATATAATGAAGGAAGCTGGAGTAGAGGTAGATAAGTTTGTGTGCTGGTGGAAGGTTGGAAGAAATAATGAAAGCCTCAGACTGGTCAAATGTGGAGGCATTCAGGAAGTTTTATTTTAAACCAGTGGAGCATGCATCTAGTTCTTTGTTGAAAAGCTTTCAACATGCATAATGATAGCCTCCTGTCTTGCTATAAAATGCCAATTCTCATAGCTTTAGTGATGGGAGAATTGTGATTTTATTAAAGGCTATCATTACCCCCCCTCTCTTTGCAGGCAGTATAAAAAAGAGAGAGAGATATAAAAGAGATTGAATTTCAGTAATGTAGATATATATTATTCTTATATTATTTGCAGTAACGATGTATTTGAGGCAATTCTTTTACTATATTTGCATTTTTGATGTAATAGTTATATCATTATATCTCTTTAGATAATGGAAGAATATTTGTGGAAGACTTTTTTGAGGGAACAAGTGAGATAATCAAACCAGCGCCAAAAGAGGAAGATGTTGGAGTGTGGAGGAGAATTATGGATTGGAAGTTCTATAGTGTTTATGTTGTCTTATTTGTTTCTATTATGGAGCTTCGAAGATGGCTGCTTGGAAGTGGTGAAAAAAGGTTAATGCATATAAATGCGATTCTCCAATCACTAAAGCTATAAGAATCAACATTCTAATGTAATTATCTGAGCAGGTGCTGCAATTAAAAGAAGAAGAGTGTTCTACTGCTCTACTAGTAATGGACTGTTAAGATTAAATAATTCTGGGATTGGTCTTTGTTATGTAAGACTTTAAAGGTGCTGCAGGAGTGTGCCAATTAAAAGGTTAATGCATAATGGTGACCTCCAGTCTTATAAAAAAATCCTGCCCATAGATGAACCCATGATAACCAGGTCTGAATATGTTCCTACCACTAGTCACTGTTCCCTTTCATTCAATCTTCACTAAGTCATCCAAATTGAAAGAGGTATTGGATTTTTTCACAGTATACTTATTTTTAGTATTGTTCAGTTTGCCTCCGACTGGGATAAAGTGTGATGTTAGATTGGTTCTCTTTCGTGTGCAGCGGTGGCTTGGGCAACACCTTTGGTTATTGCAGAAAATATCAGCCTATATAATTATTTCTGGAGAAGTTCAAAGGATGCTTGAGCTTATTATTAGATAGTTCTTTGTTGCAGAGGCTCTCACTACCATCCAGCAGGGATGATCTGATGTCCTATCTTATGTAACCCAATTTTGCCAACAGGAAGCAGAGACACTTCATTGACCTATTTCATTATTTCATTGAGGACTGAAAACAATGAGCCAATAATGTCTCTGCACCCTGATTCCCTGACAGAGCTAATATGATAATTGAATATCTCATGAAGGAGAAATTGAGAAATGAAAGACCCACATTTTTGGAATTGCTTTAGTGAGTTATTTTTCATGTTCTCACAGACCTGAGATCCGTTCTTCTAATATTTCACACTCTTCGACTTCTCCAAAAGAACCTATACAGATAGGCATTGTTTTAGGTCCCTGTCTGAGACAGAGAAAGAAAGAAGACACAAATCTAGACTCTGTCTATATTGCAATGAGCCCGGGTATTCAGTCCAAGAATGACCGATCCAACCAGCTAGAGTTCCAGGACATACTCCAGCCCATCCTCTGTGTGGAGTTAGAAGGATGTTAGAGACAACTCCCTTACCTAGGACATTTCTGACAGTTCCTGGAACTTTACAATCAATATGGTTACTCCCACCTTCTTCAGATTTAGGATTGAATATTCTAGAAATATTAACCTATTCTCCATTGTGTGGGAATTTTTTAGGCCAAATGCTTTTTGTTCCCAGAAAACAGCTTAGCATCTCCCAAGACATCTATTTTTGTCACATGTTATTGTGTGGGATCAAGGGGACTGCCGAGAGGCATTGCTTGTACCTCACATGTGGAAGAACCAAGTTAAAGAGTTAAGATCATCATACCCAGCCCTTTATACACATAAGGGCATTGCACTAAAAACTGACTGTTCAAGTAAGTCAACAACTTTGACCATCTTAGATGGATGCTACTCTGCCTTTCCCATACCCATCACTTTGTTTTGTTTGCTCCCTCTCACCATATGAAGATTCCATAGCTTGCTTCTCTTTTAGAAGTGCACTGTTTCATCATGCAGCACTGTTCTATGCTGTTTGCTTTGGACAGCCAACAACAGTCAGTAAGGGCTTGGCTTCAAGCAGAGGGAACCGGCATGAACCAAAGTGCTGAGGGGTACTCCAACTGCCCCCTATTGCCTCAGTGATTGCTTAGTCTTTGGAGTGCGGTGAGGGTAGGGGAAGCACAATGGTTCCTAGTAGATCCTGTGTGGAAAGTAATGCTAGTACACAAACCACGGCAAGGGTGTGACAGAATGAGGTACCAATGTCTTTCCTTAGGGATGTTGCCATAGGAAAGGAGAAAAATATGGAATCAACTTCACCCACACTCAGAGTGCTGCCAGAGTTTCACTGGCAAGGTGTTTTGGCAATTTAGGAAACTTTACTCTCTTTACTTCAATGATGCTGGCCAGCAGCAGATACCACTAAAATTGAATAATTGCTTTTCCAGCTTTTTCAATATGGTTGCAAAGGTTTTTTTTTCTGATGATATACTTGGAATCAGTATGCCTTTCTTGCAGCATTGTGCTCGGTGAGGCACTATTTTGCAAAGGCTGCAATATGTTACACCTTGCCCTACAGCCTATATAGTTGTTAATACCTATGCAATGATTTTCTCTAAATAGGACTACTGCCTGCTATGCCTGTTATTATTAGTAGTATCTTAAGAACATCAACATTTACTTTGATCAGAAATCTGACCAGTTAGTTAAATTTTTTTAACTTTGAATTCTTAATACAAAAAGAGAACGTTTGCACTTTCACACATATTTGTAATTTGTGTTTTGTGAGTCCTTGATAATGGTTGTGAGTGGTAGGTGAAAGGACATGTGGAATATTTTGAATATACTGAAGACATTGGGTGCCCATCTGGCCACTTTCTCATAATATGAAAGAGAATATTCTTGTTTTCTTGTGTTACGTTTGTTGTAATGGGAACTTTCATTATCTGTGGTGTACATTTCAAGCAAGTACATGGATTTTTTTTTTGACATTTACCTTCCATGTGAATTTTTTTTTCACTTTTTAGTTGTGAGAGAAAAATATAAAATGGATAATTAAGTGAAATGTACACATGTATAAATCCATCTATACTTAGCTACAAAGAGAAAATAAGATTGCCAACTTGCATAAAGGTTTATCGGATGTTAATACCATAAGAGAAAACTGATACCTGCACTTTCACTGCATATGCTGGATACTAGCACAAGGGGGGAGAACCTAGTACTAATATCACGATATCTAGGTCCACTAATATTTGAAACTTTTTGTTCACTATCTGATTTTACTGATATGGACTGTGATGTTGGCAATAATTCAGGTTCAGACTCTGGCTGGGTGGTGCAATTAATATGATTGATAACATGGGAAAAGAAGCAGTGCAGCAGGTGTATCAAACCAGCCATGAGGAAGAAGAAGTACTACAACTTCAATGGAATCTCTCTGCTAGCAACCTACCTAAAACTACTGTGCTCTACCTAGCATGCCACCTTTTAACTCTGTTGTGTCTAATGATATGAATGATTCAGAGCATGTATCACATCCTACTTAATCCTCCTTATAGTCTCAGTTGTCTGCATGGGGAAAAATATAAAAAGGATTGCAATGATCTCAAAATGTCCCACCTCCACCTTGATAGCTAGCCACATAATGTTCAAATAAGTATGCTCTTTGACACCTAGGATCTCAGAGTCAGAACAATGGATTTCAAATCTGGATAACATGACAAACAACATGGATCATCAAGTTCTCTAATATGTAAAAGATCAGAGACTTGAAAAACGGAATCAGAAGGAACAAGTTAAGGGATTTTGGCATTTAGAGGGCATATAGGGTGGCAATCTAAAGGATTTAGGCCCGTATTTATACTTTTTGACGCTAAACTGCGCTAACGCAGTTTAGCGTCAAAAAGTTTTGCGCCGGCTAACGCCATTCTGAAGCGCCATGCGGGCGCCGTATTTATTGAATGGCGTTAGCCGGCGCTAGCAGACCTGCGCTGCCTGGTGTGCGTGGAAAAAAACCACGTACACCAGGCAGCGCCGGCGTTGGGGAAAATGGCGTTAGGGCGTCTTAAAATGGTGCAAGTCAGGTTGACGCAAAAAAATCGCCTCCACCCGATTTGCGCCATTTTTAACGACGCCCAGACGCCATTTACATGACTCCTGTCTTAGTAAAGACAGGAGTCATGCCCCCTTGCCCAATGGCCATGTCCCCTGGGCATGGTCATTGGGCATTGAGGCATGTAGGGGGGCACAAATCAGGCCCCCCTATGCCAAAAAAAAATATAAAAAAATACACAATTATACTTACCTGAACTTACCTGAATGTCCCTGGGATGGGTCCCTCCATCCTTGGGTGTCCTCCTGGGGTGGGCAAGGGTGGCAGGGGGTGTCCCTGGGGGCTTGGGAGGGCACCTCTGGGCTCATTTTGAGCCCACAGGTCCCTTAACGCCTTCCCTGACCCAGGCGTTAAAAAGAGGCGCAAATGCAGGGTTTTTTGCCCCGCCCACTCCCGGGCGTGATTTTTGCCCGAGAGTATAAATACGACGCATTTGTGTCGCAGTCATTTTTTTGGACGGGAACGCCTACCTTGCATCTCATTAACGCAAGGAAGGCGTTCACGCAAATTTTTTTCGCTCATTCCTCATAGTTTGGCGCTAGACGCGTCTAACGCCAAAGTATAAATATGGCGTTAGTTTTGCGCCGAATTTGCGTCGAAAAAAACGACGCAAATTTGGCGCAAACGTAGTATAAATATGCCCCTTAGTGTTCATTTCATACAGCAAGCATTTTGTAATCTTGGCTAATTGAGGTATTGGTTGACAAATTCAAAGGGCTCACCACTTCCCTTCTTCAAAACCAAAAAGATTGAAGATGATCATCACCCAAGAACCATACTAGTCAACGTGGTCAACTTTTTCAGGTAGCTACTTTACGAAGCTGTGCATTAAGGTCTGAAAGCTGTCTTTTTTGTCTTCAAAGATTTTTTGTCAGGCAGTAGTCATTTAACACTGCGGCTTTGACATCTAATCACTTTGTTTCAAGATTTTGGTGCAGAAATGCTTTGGCAGAATCCTGCCAAATTGAAAATGTAAAAATCGCACATACGTTTGCACTTTAGAGTCTAGAACCCAAGAACACAGTTGTCTAGGAGCACCTTATTAGACATTGATTGATTCTGTCCCCTTTTCTGTATATTGTTTTTGGCTCTCAATATATGTATATATGGGGAAAGTAAATAAGATCTATATTATATCTACTGCTATAGGAGAGCTATGTAGTTTGCAGTTGAGCTTTCCCCAAACTGCCATTGGCTCCCCAATGCAACATAACGAATGTGTGGAGTTTGGAAAGGATCAGGATTGGCCGAATATCATATCTGAACAGACCTGATGGAAGAAACTTTAGGGTTGTGGAGGCAAGGGGTTTGGTTGGATGTTCATGGGAGACATGGTGACAGAGTGCTGTAGGAGAAGGACAGAAAAAATCATGAAAAGAATATAAGGTGTAAAAAGCAAGGTCATTACACAATCAATTTAAGCAGACTTAATGAGATTGAATGGGGGATTAGTATTGTATTGTGAAATGAAACATTCATCTCATCATCACTGCATTAATAAAATATTGTTCTCTCAGACTGTGTTAATTAGCTGTGACTTTTCATTTGCATAGTACACTGTTTGTAGTTCTCATGTAGTTTTTCTGAGAGTCATCATAACTATTATTATTCAACATTTTCCATGACAAACCATCCTATTCTCCTAATGCAAGTCATTAAGGACCTCATTACAAGGTTCAATGTAATACAATTGGCAATTCTGGCCTCCAAAGTTACCATTGCATGCTGGAACAGTAGCTCTGTAGATGGACATGCCAAGCCATTATGACATGGACCTAGTAAAAAATGGAGACTAACTAGAGACCGTAGGAAGCTGGCCTGGTGTGTGGTGGGAACCTAAGGTACTTACAACTTATACCAGGTCCAGGTACCCACTATTGGTGTAGTGTAGGCAGGGTCTAGAAGCCAAGCTCTCTAGAGGCAGTTGTGGATGAGCAGCCAAGGCTTATCTAGGAGACATGCAAAGCTCATACAATACCACTGTAGTCACACAGCACTTATACACACGAAAGAATACACTCAGGCCCATATTTATACTTTTTGACGCAAACCAGCACCTATGCTGGTTTGCGTCAATAGATTTACTGCTGGCTAACGCCATTCCTACGCACCATGCGGGTGCCTTATTTAAGGATTGACTCAAACCAGGCAGCGCCGGCGTAGGGGAAAATGGGGGCTGTGCATCAAAAAATGGTGCAAGTCAGGTTTAAGTAAAAAATCATGGCTCAAACCGGACTTGTGCCATTTTTATGACGCACAACCCCCATTTAAATGACTCCTGTCTTAGCAAAGACAGGAGTCATGCCCCTTTGCCCAATGGCCATGCCCAGTGGACCTCTGTCCCCTGGGCATGGCCATTGGGCACAGTGGAATGTAGGGGGGCCCACATTAGGCCCCCCTATGCTAATTTAAAAATAAAAAAATATATACTTACCTCAACTTACCTGTACATACCTGGGATGGGTCGCCCCATCCATGGGTGTCCTCCAAGGGTGGGCGAGGGTGGCAGGGGGTGTACCTGGGGGCAGGGAAGGGCACCTCTGGACTGCCTCCATGGTCAGAGACCATGGAAGTGAGCCCACAGGTCCCCTAACGCCTGCCCTCACCCAGGCGTTAAAAAACAGCGCACATCAGGCTGTGTGCCATCTTTTAAGTCCCGCCCCCTCCTGTGCATCAAAATGATGCGGTAGTATAAATAAGGCGCACAGGCCTTGAAGTCATTTTTTGGACTGGAACGCCTTCCTTGCATGTCATTAACGCAAGGTGGTTTCCCGCATCCAAAAAATGACGCACACAGAGGGTTTTGACGTCCGCGGGGTCGGGTGTCATAGTATAAATATGGGGCAAGGTTTGCGCCGAATGTGCGTCATGATTTTTGATGCACATTCGGCGCAAACGGAGTAGAAATATGCCCCTCAGTATTACAAAAATAAAGGTACTTTATTGTGGTAACACAACATCAAAAATACTATAGAGACAATACTCCCTTAGCAGGTAAATTATATACAAGTTATATACACTAGTTGTCAGAAATAGGCATAAGGATAGTTAGAAAATAGTGCAAATAGTGTAAAACACAATAGAGAGCAGTGGACCAGGGGAAGCACAAACCATATACTAAAAAACTGAAATGCGAAAGTGTCATCCCCCACACAGGTAAGTGGAGTGTGTAGAGGGTCGCTGGGGGTACCAGTAAAGCACAAATATAAGTACCACAACACCCCCCAGCAACCAGGAAACCAGGAGTAAATTACTGGAATTTCCTCAGAACACACACTTAGAAGAAAAGAAGAGAATTGCAACACCCAGAGATGACTGCCAGAAACCAACAGTGGATCCCTGAAGAGGAGACTTGTGGACAGAGGGATCCAAGTCCAGAAAACACAGCAGAGTCCAGGAGGGGCAGGAGCCACTACCATCAAGCTGAAGATAGCAGGAGTTGGTCGACAGTGAGGAAGTAGAGTCAGCACTGCAGCCCTGGTATCGGAGTTGGGTTCCTGGAGGATGCAGGGGGTGTCCCATGGCAGAAGGAAGATAGCAGTGGGGTTTGCTTGTCTGGGTTCCAACAACTAGCCTTGGCACAGGCAAAACTCGCTGCTGGGTGAAAGTGCTGCTTCTGGAGACCAGCAACTCAACCTAGGAGGGGGAATCAGAGGGGGCCCTCAGTGTCACAGAGAGCCCACAGAAGCACAGGCAGCATGCACAGGAGTCCCACAGGATGGGGACACAGAAGGTGCAAATGGAGCCCATGCAGCACTAAGAAAAGGAGTCCTATGCCGCATGAGAGTCACTCAGGGAACTGTGCATCACAGGAAAGAGACCCTGGGGGTTGGACCTACACGTCGACTGAAGACCCCATGGAAGACGTGCCAAAAAGCCTTGGCAGCTGCAAAGGACGCAGTGCACGGTGGTACAGTCTTGCCTGGGAAGGCAAGGGCCTCGTGAGAAAGTAGCCTCTTTCTAGCCTTGTTACCCCCACTTTTGGCCTGTTTGTGAGTGTATGTCAGGGTGTTTTCACTGTCTCACTGGGATCCTGCTAGCCAGGGCCCAGTGCTCATAGTGAAAACCCTATGTTTTCAGTATGTTTGTTATGTGTCACTGGGACCCTGCTAGTCAGGACCACAGTGCTCATAAGTTTGTGTCCTATAGGTATGTGTTCCCTGTGTGATGCCTAACTGTCTCACTGAGGCTCTGCTAACCAGAACCTCAGTGGTTATGCTCTCTCTTTACAAATTGTCACTAACAGGCTAGTGACCAATTTTACCAATTTACATTGGCATACTGGAACACCCTTATAATTCCCTAGTATATGGTACTGAGGTACCCAGGGTATTAGGGTTCCAGGAGATCCCTATGGGTTGCAGCATTTCTTTTGCCACCCATAGGGAGCTCTGACAATTCTTACACAGGCCTGCCACTGCAGCCTGAGTGAAATAACGTCCACGTTATTTCACAGCCATTTTACACTGCACTTAAGTAACTTATAAGTCACCTATATGTCTAACCTTTACATGGTAAAGGTTGGGTGCTAAGTTACTTAGTGTGTTGGCACCCTGGCACTAGCCAAGGTGCCCCCACATTGTTCAGGGCCAATTCCCCGGACTTTGTGAGTGCGGGGACACCATTACACGTGTGCACTACATATAGGTCACTACCTATATGTAGCTTCACAATGGTAACTCCGAATATGGCCATGTAACATGTCTATGATCATGGAATTGCCCCTCTATGCCATCCTGGCATAGTTGGCACAATCCCATGATCCCACAGGTCTGTAGCTCAGACCTGGGTACTGCCAAACTGCCTTTTCAGGGATTTCACTGCAGCTGCTGCTGCTGCCAACCCCTCAGACAGGTTTCTGCCCTCCTGGGGTCCAGCCAGGCTTGGCCCAGGATGGCAGAACAAAGGACTTCCTCTGAGAGAGGGTGTTACACCCTCTCCCTTTGGAAAATGGTGTGAAGGCAGGGGAGGAGTAGCCTCCCCCAGCCTCTGGAAATGCTTTCATGGGCACACATGGTGCCCATTTCTGCATAAGCCAGTCTAAACCGGTTCAGGGACCCCTCAGCCCTGCTCTGGCGCGAAACTGGACAAAGGAAAGGGGAGTGACCACTCCCCTGACCTGCACCTCCCCTGGGAGGTGCCCAGAGCTCCTCCAGTGTGCTCCAGACCTCTGCCATCTTGGAAACAGAGGTGCTGCTGGCACACTGGACTGCTCTGAGTGGCCAGTGCCAGCAGGTGACGTCAGAGACTCCTTCTGATAGGCTCCTTCAGGTGTTGCTAGCCTATCCTCTCTCCTAAGTAGCCAAACCCTCTTTTCTGGCTATTTAGGGTCTCTGTCTTTGGGGATTCCTTAGATAACGAATGCAAGAGCTCATCTGAGTTCCTCTGCATCTCTCTCTTCACCTTCTGCCAAGGAATTGACTGCTGACCGCGCTGGAAGCCTGCAAAACTGCAACAAAGTAGCAAAGACGACTACTGTAACTCTGTAACGCTGATCCTGCCGCCTTCTCAACTGCTTTCCTGGTGGTGCATGCTGTGGTGGTAGTCTGCCTCCTCTCTGCACTAGAAGCTCCGAAGAAATCTCCCGTGGGTCGACGGAATCATCCCCCTGCAACTGCAGGCACCAAAGAACTGCATCACCGGTACCCTGGGTCTCCTTTCAGCACGATGAGTGAGGTCCCTTGAATCCAGCAACTCTGTCCAAGTGACTCCCACAGTCCAGTGACTCTTCAGTCCAAGTTTGGTGGAGGTAAGTCCTTGCCTCCCACGCCAGACTGCATTGCTGGGAACCGTGACTTTTGCAGCTACTCCGGCCTCCGTGCACTTCCGGCGGAAATCCTTTGTGCACAGTCCAGCCTGGGTCCACGGCACTCTAACCTGCATTGCATGACCTCCTAAGTTGTCCTCCGGCGACGTGGGTCTCCTTTGTGCGACTTCGGGTGAGTACTGTTTCACTCCACTTTGTAGTGCCTGTTCTGGCACTTCTGCGGGTGCTGCCTGCTTCTGAGAGGGCTCCTTGTCTTGCTCTATGCCCCCTCTGTCCCCAGACGCAATTGGCGACATCCTGGTCCCTCCTGGGCCACAGCAGCATCCAAAAAACGTAACCGCACGATTTGCAGCTAGCAAGGCTTGTTGGCGGTCTTTCTTCAAGAAAACACTTCTGCACGACTGTCCACAGCGTGAGGGATCCGTCCTCCAAAGGGGAAGTTCCTAGCCCTTGTCGTTCCTGCAGAATCTTCAGCTTCTACTGTCCAGTAGCAGCTTCTTTGCACCCACAGCTGGCATTTCCTGGGCATCTGCCCATCTCCGACTTGCTTGTGACTTTTGGACTTGGTCCCCTTGTTCCACAGGTACCCTCGTTTGGAAATCCATTGTTGTTGCATTGCTGATTTGTTGTCTTTCCTGCAGGATTCCCCTATCACGACTTCTATGTCCTTTGGGGAACTTTAGTGCACTTTGCACTCACTTTTCAGGGTCTTGGGGTTTTCTAACCCTAACTGTTTTCTTGCAGTCCCAGCAACCCTCTACAAGGTCACATAGGTTTGGGGTCCATTCGTGGTTCGCATTCCACTTTTGGAGTATATGGTTTGTGTTGCCCCTATCCCTATGTGTCCCCATTGCATCCTATTGTAGCTATACATTGTTTGCACTGTTTTCTAATACTATTACTGCATATTTTGGTATTGTGTACATATATCTTGTGTATATTTGCTATCCTCATACTGAGGGTACTCACTGAGATACTTTTGGCATATTGTCATAAAAATAAAGTACCTTTATTTTTAGTATATCTGTGTATTTTGTTTTCTTATGATATTGTGCATATGACACTAGTGGTACTGTAGGAGCTTCACTCGTCTCCTAGTTCAGCCTAAGCTGCTCTGCTAAGCTACCATTATCTATCAGCCTAAGCTGCTAGACACCCTATACACTAATAAGGGATACCTGGGCCTGGTGCAAGGTGTAAGTACCCCTTGGTACTCACTACAAGCCAGTCCAGCCTCCTACAGGCCTACCTCCACCCAAGTTGGACAGCTAGTAGAGAGGATCGTCTGGACCTCTTCCGACCACCACCTGTGTTGCAGGATCCAGACAGCTCAGCAGGAGAGGGGATCCACACAGCTGGTTGTTGTTGCTGTTGTTGCCTGCAGATGCAGAGGAGTGACTCCTTCACTTCCAGGGAGATTCCTTCTTCTTTCCTGTGAAGACTGAAGATGGGCTGTCCTCGGAGGATGCACGACTGGAAAAATGTTGCAGAAGCTGGAAGAAGCTGTGAAAACAATGTTGCAGGCAAAGTCTTTGTCTTTGTTGCAGATTGTCGGGTCCTGGATAGTCCAGATGCAGTTTGTTTGGTCAGAGGTTGAAGTAAGAGATGCAGAGGAATTCTGCTGGAATCTTGCAAGCTGAATCTGAGGAACCACCCAAACGATAGACCCTAAAAAGCCCTGAAAGGGGGATTGATCACCTAGCTGGGTGCCACCTATCAGGAGGGGGCTCTGAAATCATCTGTCTGACATGGCCACTCAGATGTTCCCAGAGTTCCTTGCCAACCTTGGACCCAAGATGACAAAACCCAGGGACCCTCTGGAGGAGGTGATGGACAGGGGAGTGGTCACTGTCCAGTTTTGTGCCTGAGCAGGGACTGATGGTACCTGAACTGGTGTAGGCTGGCTTAGGCACGGAGGGCACCAAATGTGCCCTTCAAAGCACACCAGTGACTTGGGGAGGCTACCCCTCCCAAGCCATGTAACACCTATGCCCATAGGGAGAAGGTGTAATACCCCTCTCCCAGAGGAAATCCTTTGTTCTACCTTCATGGGCTCGAGCTGCTCAAGCAACAGGAGGGAATAAACCTGTCTGTGAGGTGGCAGCAGGTGGGGCTTCCTTGAAAACCTCAGAAGGCTGTAATAGCAGTACTGGGGTCCTCTAAGGAGCCCCCAGAGTGAATGGATTCATATAACCAATGCTTGTGAAAGCCTTGGGGTATGATTCCAACATGTTTGAGACCAAACATGGCCATTTTCGGAGGTACCATTGTGAAGCTGTACATAGGTAGTGACCTATGTATAGTGCATGTGTAAAATGCCGTCCAGGAAAATGGTCCTGCATGATGTGGGGGCACCTCTGCAAGTGCAGGGGTGCCCTCACACACAGGTACTCTGCACCCAGCTTTCAGAGTTGGAAGGCCTGGTATATGGGTGACTTAAAAGGGACCTGGTGTAGGGTAAATCGCTGTGAAAGGGTGCATGCACCCTTTCACAATGGTTGCAATGGCAGTCCTGTAGAAGCCTTTGCATGTGTTCCCCATGGGTGTCAAAATAAATGCTGCAGCCTAAAGGGATTCCCTGGAACTCTAACGCCCTGGGTACCTAGGTACCATAAACTAGGGACATATAAGGGTGACCAGTATGCCAATTTTGGATGAAATACTGGGTTACCAGAATGCAGTGACCACATTTAGAGGAGAGAGAGCATAAGCACTGGGGTCCTGGTTAGCAGGATCCCAGTGACACAGTCAAACACACAGACATCAGGCAGAAATTGGGGGTAACATGCCAAAAAGAGAGTACTTTCCTACACTTGTAGCCAATTGTACCAGGTCCAGTGGAGTTTACAAATAACCTCATTACGAGTTAACGGCTAAATTTTGATACCTGTACAAATACCCTTGCAGTTTTCCACTGATTAACTGCTGAAATTTATTGGGGGAAAGGCCTTGAAAAAGGGAAAAGGCATAAAATGCTGAATTTAGTGTGTTAAAAATCGATTGCACATATTACACCACATTTTTCTTCAAAAACTAAGAATAGGAGGTAGTTATCACACTTATATCTCACCCTGTCGTAATGATATTTACCTCTTCGGTGAATGTGCCATTCTATTTTTTTTTTTTAACTCATTCTCAGGACCTAAGAGTCAAAATGTCACATTTTAGATGATGCAGAAAATATGCATTTTTATAAGTTAAGTGGAATAGGTGAGTTACTTACCACATATGGTAACTACCATTTCCTTGGATTAAGGTATTTACCACTTTTAGGATCTGAGGCCCACATTTATACTTTTTTAGCACCTCATTCGCCGCACTTGCATCATTTTTTTACGCAAGCACAGCACAAACTTACAAAATATAATTGTATTTTGTATGTTTGCGCTGCTTTTGCGTCAAAAAATGAAAAATAGCCCTGAGTTTTTAACTTACAAATGAGGCATAAAGTGAAATCGTTATCTAACATGTTGAATTCTGCTTGTTTTGTCTTTTTCACTGGCCTTTTTCCTCCTATTAAATTTTCGCAGGTTTCATCTACCAGAAATTTCAGGGAATAGCTGTGAGGGTATGATAATTATCACACAACTGCTAGTTTCAATCTCTGCACAAACACTGGTTTACCCTGTACAAACTTAGATTTTGCTATGGCAAGTAAGGTTCTAGCCTTCTGAAAGCATATTTTGACTGACACAGGTCAATGCCTGCTAGATAGACAGGCGACAGAAGCAAATGAGAGGATTTATTTTTATTTTTAAACATGAGAGTAAAAGTGCAAGGGAAATACAGGCCCTGATTTAAGAAAAGTGGCGCTTCACCCAGAGCAGTGCCACTTTTCTTGCTTCCCTTAGCGCCCCTTAACGCCACCATGTGTTTACCATATCTAAGATACGTCACTATGGCGGTAGTTAGGGGAACTAGTATCAAAATGTTTGACGCTAGTTCTGAGCTTTGCAGGATTAGTATCAAACATTTCGAAGCTAATCCTGCAAAGCCCATTGAGACCCATTGAAAACAATGACATGCCTCCTTTAACCCCTTAAATGCGGGCGACGGCCACTGGCCGACGCCCGCACTACCTCCCTGGTGCGGGTCACGACCAGTGGCCGACACCAGGGAGGGTGTTAATAAATCCTCGGTGTTTCCCGGGAGACACGGAAGCTTCCGTGTCTCCCCCCCACCCGCACCTTTGTGACGTCAGCGCAACGCAAGGCTCGCTGACGTTACAAAGTTGTTTTCCCCATCGAAGCAGGAAGCAGCCTTGCGGCCGCTTCCTGCTTCGATGGGGAAAACGGCCTTCCCCACGTTTGGGAAGGCCTCGTAAGAAAGGGGAGACTCTCCCCTTTCTTACGAGGCCTTCCTAAAAGTGTATCCTGGCCCCCGGTCGCAGCTGTGCTGCGATTGGGGGCCAGGAAACACTTTCAAAAGGCCTCGTAAGAAAGGGGAGAGTCTCCCCTTTCTTACGAGGCCTTCTGAAAGTGTTTCCTGGCCCCCGATCGCAGCACAGCTTCGATCGGGGGCCAGGAAACACCACTAGACGCCAGGGATTTCACTTTGGGGGGGCGGCCCCCTCGGAAAACGGGCCGCCCCCCCCCGGGCATATTTTTTATTTAAAAAAAAGGTCCACCCCCCCTTGGGGGGGCGGGGGTGGGTGGGTGCGATCGCGCCCCCCCAGGGGAATTTTTTTTTTCTTCCCAAAAATAAAAATTAAAAAAAAAAAAAAAAAAAAAATGACAGGGGGTCACCCATGGGCAGGGTGACCCCCTGTGGGGGCAATATTTTTTTTTAGATATTGTAGGGTTTCCCTGAGGGGCATTTTGGCCCCCAGGGAAACCATACAACAACTAAAAAAAATAGATCTATATATAGATCTATATATATATATCTATGTAGATAGATATATCTATGTACATGGATATATCTATAGATATATCTATGTAGATAGATATATATATATATATATATAGAGGTAGATCTATATATATCAATCAAAGAGATTTATAAAGCGCGCTACTCACCCGTGAGGGTCTCAAGGCGCTGGGGGAGGTACGGGGGGAAGGAAAGGGGCTGGGAGGTTCATTGTTCGAAAAGCCAGGTTTTGAGGCCCTTCCTGAAAAGAAGTAGGTTTTGGGTCTTGCGAAGGTGGGTTGTGAGGGCGTTCCAGGTTTTGGGTGCAAGGTAGGAGAAGGATCTACCCCCGGTGGTGGTGTGTTTGATGCGGGGGACAGAGGCGCGAGAGAGGTCAGCTGAGCGGACGTTTCGTGTGGGGGTGTGGAAGGTGACTCTCGTTGAGGTAGGCAGGGCCTGTGTTGTGGAGTGATTTGTGTGCGAGGATGAGGATCTTGAAGGTGATCCTTTTGTCAATAGGGAGCCAGTGGAGGGATTTGAGGTGTGGAGAGATGTGTTCGTGTCGGGGGAGGTCGAGGATGAGTCGGGCTGCTGAGTTCTGGATGCGTGTAGTTTGCGCTTGAGCTTTAGAGTGGTGCCGGCGTAGAGGGCGTTTCCGTAATCAAGCCTGCTGCTGATGAGTGCGTGAGTGACAGTTTTTCTGGTCTCTGTGGGGATCCATTTGAATGTTTTTCAGTATACGGAGTGTGTTGAAGCATGAGGAGGTGAGAGCGTTGATTTGTTGGGTCATCGAGAGGGAGGAGTCTAGGATGATGCTGAGGTTGCGTGCGTGGTTGGCGGGGGTGGGTGCAGGGCCTAGCGTGGTGGGCCACCATGAGGGGTCCCAGGTGATTTTGTGTGGGCCAAAGACAATTATTTCGGTTTTGCTTGAGTTGAGTTTCAGGTGGTTGACTGTCATATATATATCACTTTTGTCAATATGTGTGTGGTTTCCCTGGGGGGAAAAGGGTCTGACTTGTCTAGTGGCAGTTTTAGTGCCATAAAGAAGCGCAGAAGGTTTATATGCCTACTGCAAAGAGCAAATCTGTATTTTATGTAAATAGCTGAGTACATTAGTAAAGTCAGCCATTACCTGCGCTATAATACCAATGAAATGTATGTGCGGGGTGGAGGGCGGCTATGGAGAGATGAAGGGCACTTTTGCTGGGTGGTAATGAGGGAATCCGAGGAGGAGGGAGTGGGAGCACCAATAATGATTGTTGGACTGGGCGCAGGAGGTGCTAAAGACTGTGATGAATGGTATGCGACAAGGTGTTTTTTGAGTGTCTTGAAAGTACGTGCTGATTGAGGGAAGAAGCGCAGGTAAGGTGGCCTCTACTGTTGCACGTATCTCACACACACCATCGATTTTGTTACTGTCTACGTAGGCTAGTGTTTTAGAGCAACAGTTTAGCCAATAGCAGAGATGGCATCTTGATGGATGACTGCTGCCTGCACTCGGGTTATAGAGGACCGCTCTGACATAGGATCAGAGACTGAGACATCAGATACTGAGACCGCATCTGAGGGATAGGACAATGGCGCAGACTCTAGGAGTGATTTTTCAGTCAGAGGAGTCCCATTAGATAACTGCTCTTCCAGTGCATTATGAGGGAGGTGATGAGGACAGTCCTGCTGTCCCTTCGCAAGCTGTTCGTGCAACTGGGTAATAGTGGGTTAGGCCAACCCAGAGAGCAGGTGAATGCGGCGGCAAGCAGAGAGAGAGAGAGAGAGAGAGAGAGTGCTCTCTTGGGAGCTCCCCAATTTAGTTCAGCCCCAAATTCCACCACCCAAATCATATTGTGGAGACATCAAAATTATCTATGGCAAAACAAATTGATTTTGTAAGGCAGGCACATGTGTTTTTGGTCCTGGATTCGGCGGCCATATAGAGAAACACACTAAACCCAAACATTTCTGGAAACTAGACATTCGGGGGAGTCCACAGAGGTGTGACTTGTGTGGATTCCCCAAAGTTTTCTTACCCAGAATACCCTGAAAGGCTGAAATGTTGAAAAGTAAAAACTCAATTTTTCTCGCATTTCTGTCACACAAACTACAGGAATATGCTGGGATCCACAACATTCCTACCACCCAGTGACTCCTCACCTGTCCTGATAAAAACACTACCCCACTTGAGTGCCTAAACCTAGTGCCTGTGTCAGGAATGGATCACCCCAGGGTCAACAGCTGCCTCACGTAAGGACCAATATTGACCGTTGTGTGATCTATTCCTGTCGCGGGCACCAGGCCTAACCACACAAGTGAGGTATCATATTTATCGGGAGACTTGGGGGAATGCTGGGTGGAAGGAAATTTGTGGCTCCTCTCAGATTCCAGAACTTTCTGTCACCGAAATGTGAGGAAAACGTGTTATTTTAGACACATTTTGAGGTTTGCAAAGGATTCTGGATAACAGAACCTGGTCAGAGCCCCACAAGTCACCTCATCTTGGATTCCCCTGGGTTTCTAGTTTTCAAAAGTGTGCTGGTTTGCTAGGTTTCCCCAGGTGCCGGCTGAGCTAGAGGCCATTTTCCACAGGTAGGCAATGTTTTCTATGAAAAAATGTGATGTGTCCATGTTGTGTTATGGGGCATTTCCTGTCGCGGGCGCTAGGCCTACCCACACAAGTGAGGTATCATTTTTATCAGGAGACTTGGGGGAACGCTGGGTGGAAGGAAATTTGTGGCTCCTCTCAGATTCCAGAACTTTCTGTCACCGAAATGTGAGGAAAACTTGTTTTTTTAGCCACTTTTTCAGGTTTGCAAAGGATTCTGGGTAACAGAACCTGGTCAGAGCCCCACAAGTCACCCCATCTTGGATTCCCCTAGGTCTCTAGTTTTCAAAAATGCACAGGTTTGGTAGGTTTCACTATGTGCCGGCTGAGCAAGAGGCCAAAATCTACAGTTAGGCACTTTGGAAAAAACAGCTGTGTTTTCTATAAAAAAATGGGATGTGTCCATGTTGTGTTTTGGGGCATTTTCTGTCGCGGGCACTAGGCCTACCCACACAAGTGAGGTATCATTTTTATCGGGAGACTTGGGGGAACATAGAATAGCAAAACAAGTGTTATTGCCCGTTATCTTTCTCTACATTTTTTCCTTCCAAATATAAGAGAGTGTGTAAAAAAGACGTCTTTTTGAGAAATGCCCTGCAATTCACATGCTAGTATGGGCACCTCGGAATTCAGAGATGTGCAAATAACCACTGCTCCTCAAAACCTTATCTTGATCCCATTTTGGAAATGCAAAGGTTTTCTTGATACCTCTTTTTCACTCTTCATATTTCAGCAAATTAATTTCTGTATACCCAGTATAGAATGAAAACCAACTGCAGGGTGCAGCTCATTTATTGGCTCTGGGTACCTAGGGTTCTTGATGAACCTACAAGCCCTTTATATCCCCACAACCAGAAGAGTCCAGCAGACAAAACGGTATATTGCTTTCAGAAATCTGACATTGCAGGAAAAAGTTACAGAGTAAAACATAAAGAAAAATGGCTGTTGTTTTCAGCTCAATTTCAATATTTGTTTATTTCAGCTGTTATTTTCTGTAGGAAAACCTTGTAGGATCTACACAAATGACCCCTTGCTGAATTCAGAATTTTGTCTTGTTTTCAGAAATGTTTAGCTTTCCGGGATCCAGCATTGGTTTCACACCCATTCCTGTCACTAACTGGAAGGAGGTTGAAAGCACCAAAAATAGTAAAAATGGGGTATGTCCCAGTAAAATGCCAAATTTGTGTTGGAAAATGTGGTTTTCTGATTCAAGTCTGCCCGTTCCTGAAAGGTGGGAAGATAGTGATTTCAGCACCAGAAACCCTTTGTTGATGGCATTTTCAGGGAAAAAACCACAAGCCTTCTTCGGCAGCCCTTTTTTCCCATTTTTTGGGAAAAAACTAAATTTTCACTGTATTTTTGCTATTTTCTTGGTCTCCTCCAGGGGAAACCACAAACTCTGGGTACCATTAGAATCCCTAGGATGTTGGAAAAAAAGGACGCAAATTTGGCGTGGATAGCTTATGTGGACAAAATGTATGAAGGCCTAAGCGCGAACTACCCCAAATAGCCAAAAAAGGGCTCAGCACTGGGGGGGGGAAGGCCCAGCAGCTAAGAGTTTAAACGCCTGCTCTAAGCAGGCGTTTAAAGTGTCAAACTAAATGATGCAAAGAAATCGTTTAGATTTTTTTTCTCCATTTTTTCGGCCCCCACCTAATGGGGGTACACTCCCTTTGCATACATTATGCCTGGCGCAGGCATAATGTAGCACAAAGGGTTACAAAGAGTGGCGCAATGCATTCACTGCGCCACTTTATAATTTTACAGCAGTGATTTTGGCTTCATTGGGCCACATTAGCATAAAAAAAATATGCTAATGTGGCACAAGGAGGCACTAGGGTATCTAAAATCAGCCCCACAGTGTTTTAAACTGAGACAAATACATTCTGAATTAAGTAAAAGGTCAAAGTTGAGAACAGATAACTAGTATTTACTTTTCCAGGATGGAAATCGATTAAAAAAAAAGTGCTCGGAACACTGAAAAATGTGCAATTGTACAGAATGCAAGACGCCTATGCACAAATGCACGCCACAGCAAAGATGAAGTGAACTGCTCTGCATAATAGACTTCAAAATATCAGAACTATAAACAGAGTGTGACAGTTTTTGAGGGTGTTTTCCGTTTTCTGCAATAGCTTGCTAACAACTTAGACTATTGACTACTTCATAATAGGTTAAATAAGAATGATAGTAAGATAATGATAGACTGTACCCATTTTCAAAATCACAAACCCAGTTTTCTCATCCTCAAAATGTTCTTTCTTGGTGTAAATGAAAGACGCTTTGACAAGTGATAGATTGTTTTATTTTGGAATAAAGCTGTAGGATGGAAGTGTCTGGAATGTGATTCTCAAGGGGACCAGAAATGCCAAGCTTCAGTGAGTTGATGCACTTAGCAAGTCAGTCAAGAACTGCTAGTACAATCAGCACATCACGTTCACGTTAGGTAATGTCCTTGGGGAAGTACATGTACTCCAATATGAGAGGAAATACTGGGTAAGAGACGTGTAGATCGAGACAACCTTCGGGAGCGTCTAAAGTGCTCCTTTGAGGGAAAAGGATGGGCAGATAATTGTACTAATACTATATACAATAAATCTTGACGTTTAAATAAAGACTTTTCTGGCAAATTTAATGTATCTATTTATTTTACATGTTTTAAAAGTGGAGCTCTATTAAGAAGGTGCCAGGTGTGTTGTGTATAGAAAAACTTGGTAGACTGGTAGTATTTTTACATTTTGTCCAAAGAGAAAAGCTGAACTGTACAAGAAACAATAGCCAGGCAAGGTCAGAAACCAAAACCAAGAAAGGTGAGAGAGGACCACAAGGTAAGTCAGACGGGCCCATAGGTTGCGTGTTGGATAAGAGGATGTGAGGGATGGTAGGGAGAAAAAGCAGGAGAGGAAAAGGATGGAACCTGGAATGGCTAAGTGGGTAAGGTAGCTTAATAAAATGACCGAGTGCGCAGTAGCAGAGGAGTTGTAGTGAGAATAGCAAACTTACTGACTGAAATATTGTATAAATAGATGTTTTCATTATTTTGCGGAACAGCTCATCTCAGTTGTTGTAGAGGGTCCCAGAGGATCGAGGAAGCTGCAGACAAAGATTGCGGTGCTGTAGCTGTATTAATAAAGTTGTTGTGTCTCCAGTACAGTGAAGTATTTTTCAGCACTAGAAGTTTCGGCGAAGTGGTATTCAAAAAATACTCTATATGTTCAAGCCTAAGAAACTGGTTTAGAGCTTAGGTTACTATCTGTACTGTCAAAAACATGGTGAAAGTCTCCACCCACCAAACTTGTGATACCCTTGCTGTATTTAGGGTTGAGGGACCACAATGTTTCCAGTGGCTGAGACTGAACTGGCTCCACCGATGGAACCCTTTGATATGTGGCTTGGTGAACACTAGGCCGTTGCTCAAAGTACCTCATTTCTTTTGCCCTACTTAGGCAGATGCTCTAAAATACTAGATTTTTCCCATTTGAGTCAGCAGGGAAACCCAGGGAGTCCAAAACAGGAAACCAAAGGAAGGACCCCCATGGCAAGAGCATGCGTTCTCAGGATTGGATTCCTCTCTGTACTTGGTGGGGCTGACAAGCCAGACTCAGTGCTCTTTCTCTTGTTCTTAGAGGCTTGGCCCATTGTTCCAGGGTCCGAGTGTCCAGCACTTCCCTGTTGTGCTGCCTATGACCTGGTCACAGTGCACACCCATTCAGAGTGGTCCAGCATCTGTGCATGGACCCTTCTTTCCACCTCTGACCATTCAGATGTTTCCAGATCATTTACCAGCAGAGATTTACTGGGAGGGCAGCAGATACTGCTACTTTTTTAGGGCAGTCACACCTCCTCATTCCAGGCTCACCATGGCCACAGAATGGAGTTTGGTTCTGCTGTCTGCATATGCCACTTAGTGGAATACACCAGGTAAGATATGCTCTATAGAAACCAGTTTTTCTGTGACTACAGTCACACTGGCTCCTGTATCTCTCAGAGCCTCCACTTTAGTCCCATCTGCCTATACCTCTTTATGCTGGGAGGTAAGGTGGCCACAGTTGCAATGTTGAGCCCACCCATAGACACTGATGTGACCTCTGTGTATCCTGATTCCAGCACTGGGCCAACTTCCACCCCCACACCTACACTAGCAATCCCATTGGACTTCCCACCAGTGGGGGGCTTCTTGGAGCAGACAGCACTCCCTCTGTTGTGTCCAGGCTGGTGACACTCAAAACACTTGCCGGCCTTAGCATGCTCCTGCAACTTTCCTGCCTTAACAGGATCATAATGCATCCGCTGGTACCCCTACCCCTTAGAAGTGGCATGGCTCGGGGCTCTCCCACGCTGGGAAGGTTTTGGAGACTCTTGTGAGGACTCCTTGGAATTTAAATCATCTTTTCCCTGAGAAGAACTATGCCCTCCCTTTCTCTGATCATCCCCTAGAAGATTCTGGTTAACTCTGATTCTCAATCAGTCATCTGCTACCTCCCCCAGATCTCTGGGGTTGGTCAACTTAGAGTCAGCTAGATACTGGCATAGCTTCTCTTGGGAACATTTAGTTAAAAGGTGCTCCCTCATAATCAAATTTCCCCTCAAAGGTACTTACCTTATTGCCCTGTATCAAACCATCCAGTGCCTTAACTGAGATGTCCACAAAATCAACCCAGGACTGGGTAGCTGTCTTCTGGGTGTCCCTAAATGTGAGCCTGTACTGTTCTGGGGTCAGGCCAAACCTCTTAGTTAAGCACCTCTTCCTACTAGGGTATGAGACTGTGTCTTCCCTACTTAGGGTCAGGATCCTATCCCTCCCAGAAGTGGGGACCAACTCCCATAGGAGTTAACTCCAATATTGAGGATTCACTCTTCTCATCTGGAGGGCCCTCTCAAAGGCCCTCAGCCATTTATCTATGTCATCCCCTTCTACATAAGCAGGAACAACCCACTTGGGTAGTCTGGGACAAAGCCCTCCACCCATGGACATCTCAGCTTCTCTGTCACTGCCACCATCTCTTTTCTCTTCCCTTGCCCACTTTTTCTTCTCCAGGACCAGCTTCTCCAAATCCAAAGCTATGTATGCCAGCTGGGCTTACAGCTCTCTCTCTCTCTCTCTAAGGTACAGGTTCTCTCCTTCTGAAGGGACCCCTTTCTCCCAACTAGCTTTGGGTATGGCTCTGGTGTCTGTGTGAAGTGATTACCAGTCTTCCTCCTCCTCACTAAGGTCCGACCACCACATTACGACCACAGCGGTAGCACCGAGGTTGGACTGCCAGTACCACCAGCTGTCCTCCACAGGAGGGTCTGCTGGTGCTGGTAGTCCTAATCCGCCAGGGCAGGGCTCCAAGCAGTGCTGCCCTGGCGATTATTATGCCCCTCTCCGCCAGTGGTTACATGGCAGTAACCCTGCCATGTAACCACTGGCGGAGACTGGGTGGATGTTGCCCCAGGGGGGCACTGCACTGCCTATGTACTTGGCATGGGCAGTGCAGGGGCCCATCTGACCAGCCTCAACACAAAGTTCACTGTCTGCTTTGCAGTTTTCAGAATTGTGCTTAAAATATGACTTCTCCATTAAAGAAAATGTTAAATTACATTAAGTTGTGCGTAAACAACTCAAAGTTAGCACATATTAAATGTAATACGATAACCCATTCTTAGTAAATGGGAGAGTTAGGCCTTACAATAGTGGAAAAACAACTTCAGGGGTATTTTCGTTAGCAGGAGATGTAAAACTCTGCATCCTGCTTTTTAAATGCAATGTACCCTGCTCTATAAGTCGTTAGGGCTTACACTAGGGTTGACTATAAGGTAATAAAAAGGATGGTTTCGGTTTGGCAAGCCTGAGACATGTTTTAAAAAGGGTACTTTGGTTGGTGGAATATTCAGCGCTGTAGACTCACTAGGCCTTCGGAACATGTAGGACCATTCAGTGGGAACTTACAAGTGTTTCAAGTTTACCAATAAGATAGATGCCAAATGTACCTACTTTTGTTTAGCAGGGACAAAGTGCAGAGTCCTAAAGCCAACAAAAACAGGTTCAGCAATATAAGGCAAAAAAATGTTGGTCTCCCTACAAAGAGGGCTGGGTCCAACACTTACATCATATAACAATGTAATGACCCAATAACAGGGCTAATAGGTTTTATATATATTGATGTGGTGACACCCTGACAGATCAATTCACAAAAAATGCAAAAATATATAGGCCAAAAATAAATCCACAGAATTAGTCAATAGTCCTACTAAATCACAAAAACAAATAAAAAATTAAATAAAGAACTGTTCCATAAAAATCAAAAACTAAAGAGAAACTTAAAAATCATATTGTCTAAACAATAAAAAAAATTCCTCTTACAAAAAAACATCTAAAAATAGGAACAATCAAGCATTATTTATTAACAACCTGTAAAAACTACTATGTACACTACACAAACTACTGTAAGGCCTACTAAATGACACTATGTTACACCAAAACACTTTCTAACACTAAGCAAAATTAAAAATTAAAAAACTAACACGTTACATCACAATAGAAACACAAATCCGCCTCCCCCTTATCCTAAGAACTCTACAAAATGAAGGGCCATTTTTATACTTTTTATAGCGCCGCATTTGCATCATTTTTGATGCGAAAGCAGCGCAAACGTACAAAATACAATTGTATTTTGTAAGTTTGCGCCGCTTTTGCGTCAAAAAATGATGCACATTCGTCGCTAAAAAAGTATAAATACGGGTCTAAGTTAGAATGTCTTACCTTAAAACTTGAGCAGCAGCAAAGAACCTCAACCAAAATCAAAAACCACTGAACAATGATGTAATTAGAATGCATGAATACAGCTAGAAAAAATATGGCAGACTAATAAAAAAAAACGATTACATAATATTATAAATGTAACATAGATATATAATAAAATGTAATGTACAAATGTATACATGGTACAGATACACATTATAAAACAATAGCACTATACATATATGTATGTATATTTATTTATTTATTTATTTATATATATATATATATATTAGACCTGGGCAGAGTTCACGGAGTCTGACTCCACGGAATTCCGTGAAGTTTAAAAAAGTGCATGGAATTCCACAGAGGCGGAGTTCCGTGACCCGCGGAGTCCTGAATGTGCTGGATCTCGGATGAGCTAGCAGGGTCGGGCCTGGTCAGTCAGGCCCGACCCTACTTTGCGCTTCTGAGATCAGACGCATTAAGGAGAGGGCCTTGGCAGTGAAAACTGAAGTTTCAGGCTCCTTGTGCATTTTCTGTTGTGTGTGCTGTGTACACAGGATAGGCCGGTGCACAAGAAGTCTGCACATGGGACAGGCCAGTGCACAAGATGCCTGAAACAGCAGCTTTCACTGCCAAGGCCCTGCCTGAATTCAGGCCAGTGCCGTGGGCAGTGAAAGCTGCTGCTTCAGTCCTTGTTTGTGTACCAGTGTGCCCAAACAATGACCAAAACAGAGAAGAGGAGAAGAGGACTTACCTAGGTTATCTCCAGGGGCTGCCTCACTCCTCTTCTCCAGTATGCGCTGCAGTCCAGTTATGAACTCTACAGCTCAAGCGCAGACTGTCTGCACTTGCGCTGTGTAGCCCAACTGGGCTGCAGTGCGCACCAGGTGAGCTCCGCTCCACTGGCGGGGCAAATGGAGTTTTTCAGACAACTCTCCTCTTCAAGCAGGGTCAGAGTTTCAAAAACTCTGTTAGCGCCACCAGCGGAGTCGTGCTATTTATATATATATATATATATATATTGTCACCTCCTGCATGACGGCCTGGATTACTGGGGCGAAGCATCCCCCAGAAAATATCTCCCAAACACGAAAAGCCCAGGCACCAGTCCACATTAAAATTCAAGCATTTATTAGCATTTCTGAGCAGCAAGACAGAAAATCCTGACACGTTTCCGCAACAACATGCCTTGTTCACAGGTAAGTAAGAGCAGATGTGAGTAAGCCAGTGCTTTTTAAATACACAGTCATGTGACTTCAATGACCAAACTCCAACTCCCATAATGCACAGTTCCACATAAATAACATCCTGAGCTGGAGCGCTTAATTTTCATATATCTGCAATAGCGTCACAGGCGCTTCAGTTAACCATACAAATATTCTTATGTGCATTAGGTATCCATTACTTGATTGTCCACTTTCTTTTACAATTGCTGCCCAGCACGATAACAGCAATACAGGGAATACATGAAAAGTAAGAGCAAAGGCAAACTGCCTCCCTCCTATCCCTTGCTCACCTCCATCATAATATATTTCTCGGATAAATGCCTTGTTTGCATGAAGGTGAGCGGCTCGGCCCATTCTGCAAAACTGTCATTGTCACCTCCTGCTCCGTATAGGGACCACAGACCCTGCAAAGAGGCCTAGTTACTGGGGCAAAGCATCCTACAGAAAATATCTGTCGCTCTGCGGCGGGCCGCGGTGCCTCCCGGCCGAGCTGCGGGGGAAGCCGCGGCCCGTGTTAAAGGTCGCCTGTCCCACGGCAGCCCTTTTCTCCCGCTGCGCGCCGTTCTCCTGATGCGTCAAGGCCTAAGGCCCAGAATTGGGTGTCGGTCCTCGCCGCGCACAGCGAGCGCGGTGCGAGTCTTGTCATGGGGTGTCTGCCCCCCCCCCCAGCATCACACTTACCGGGTACCACATTTTCAGGGCCTTCCTTTCCTCCTGCATGGTTCCTGGAGCCATGCCTTCTCCTTCCCAGCACACCTTGCACCTTCCTTTTCCCTGCATGCATCTGTTCCCTTTTTTACTATTGGTCTACGTACCTACCACTTGCTGAATTCTCATACAACAATTTGGTACACAGTGCCTCGAAAGTCTCTCCTTTTTATTGTTCTTATGGATTCCATCCGAAAGGCTTTCCTATTCCTCTGAAAGAAACATCTGCTCTCCCTGCCATTACCTCATATGTCCGGCAACTACGTGGTATCCAACGTGTCATACATTCGAATCTTTTAAGCCACAAAAACACGCATGAAAAGAGTGGCTGACAAGAAACGTTGTGAGTCCCTGCATTATCAGATCAACGATAAAGTCTGGCTTTCCTCTAAATTCTTACCTCTTCGACTAACCCAAAATAAATTCAAACCTCTGTATCATGGTCCATTCCTGATTCTTCAAAAGATCAATCCTGTTTCTGTTCGTCTTCGTTTGCCTCAGACTTAGAAAATACATCCTGTATTCCATGTATCTCAGCTTAAACCCTATGTCCCAGATCCTTTTCACAGACAATTCACCTGTCCTCCTCCTCAACTGGTTGACAACATGCCAAAATACGAGGTCCAGGAAATCTGTGACTCTTGGGTCTTCCGGGGTCGTTTCCAATACCTCATTCATTGGAAGGGCTACCCTATGAGTGAATGCTCCTGGGAAGACGCATCTTCGGTTCATGCTCCTCTTGTGCTCCGTCGTTTTTTCCGTCTTTTCCCTCACAAACCTAGGGCCTCGCGGGTGGACCGACTGTCGCGCCGCAGCGTCCGTGGCGTCTCCCGGCCGGGCCGCAGGAGAACCCGTGGCACGTGTTTAAGGCCCTTTTCTCCGGCCGCGCGCTGTTCTCCTGATGCGGCGAGGCCTGAGGCCCAGAATTGCGCGTCGGTCCTCGCCGCGCACAGCGCGCGGCGTGAGTGTTGTCGTGGGGTGTCTGCGCCCCCCCTAGCATCACACTTACCGGGTACCCCGTTTTATGGACCTTCCTTTCCTCCTGCATGGTTCCTGGAGCCATGCCGTCTCCTTCCCAGCACACCTTGCACCTCCCTTTTCCCTGCATGCATCTGTTCCCTTTTTTACTATGGTGTCTTTTCCTATCTATTGCTATAGCCCCTTCCCAATCCAAAATGGTGGTGTTACTACTTCCTGTCTGTCACTTCCTGTCTAGGGGTATACAAGGGGAATCATTTCTTCTTCTCATTGCGTTGCAACACTTCTGCTGTGGTGGTCACGCTCCGGCTGGTCTTCGCTTGGACGTCAGTTGTTCCTGTTTTTTCTTCAGCCTTCCAGTATTTCCAGGCTCCTGAGTGCTAATTCCTTGTGTCCTCCTTCTGTTCCAGGGAGTTCCTGTTGGAGGTTTTTTCCCCTTGGGGTTTTTCCTCTGGGACTCCTTCTGGAGGGCACGGACTGTGGTGGCGTACTATTGTCAACAGCACCATGGCTACCGGAAGGGGTCACCCCTACCTCGGTCAGAGCAGGATTTGCAGGAAGCGGGGCCGCACACCATCCCTCTCCGATACAGATGGTAAGCCCAGGGTGAATCGTGACAATCTCTCCCATACACAAAAAGCCCAGGCACCAGTCCATGTTAAAATCCACATATTTAATAGCATTTCTCAGCAGAAAGACAGAAAATCCTGACGCGTTTCAGCAAAAACATGCCTTGTTCACAGGTAAATAAGAGCAGGTGTGAGTAAACCAGGGCTTTTTAAATAGACATTCATGTGACTTCAATGACCAAACTCCAACTCCCATAATGCACAGTTCCATACAGATAACATCCTGAGCTTGAGCGCTTAATATTCATATATCTGCAACAGCGTCACAGGCTTTTCTGAGCAGCAAGACAGAAAATCCTGACGCATTTCGGTAACAACATGCCTTGTTCACAGGTAGGTAAGAGTAGGTGTGAGTAAGCCAGTGCTTTTTAAATACACAGTCATGTGACTTCAATGATCAAACTCCAATTCCCATAATGCACAGTTCCATATAGATAACATCAAAAAAGCAACAAGGAGGGGCATGAAAAATGGGATATTCGGAGAGTGACTCCTGGTCCCGTGTGTAAGGATCCCAATAGACAAGAAATCAAAAAAGATTACACACGGTTCCACCTAATACTGAGGGTTTCTTTCAAGAAAATAGTTCAGCAAGTCAATGAAAAGCGAACTTTATCGAAGCAAGAGCCCTCACTCACCATCCGGTGACATGCTTCATCATAGGGCCAGCTCCTCGTCAGGCCGGCACTGCAATGCCTGACGGGCCCCGCAAGGGGGCTCTTTGCCGGAGATCTTTTAAGAATCGATTGTGGCCGGTCGAGAAAGAAGTGAAGTGAAGGATTGGTAAACAGGAAAAAATTAAAAATGTCTAGAGGTAAAAATTAATAATTTTCATACTCATGACTCTACCTCTGACAAGATTAAAATCAAATAAAGCTGGGAATTAGTGGAATAATGTCCATAATTCCCATGAAAGCTAGGTAGGTATAAACGTCAAAAGACGGAGCACACAGGGTCCCCTGTGTCACTCTATATAGTTGGTCAACATGTTTCTCGCTTATTACCAAGGAATTACCTTATGCGATTCGTCGGGACCTAGTAACATACCTAATCCTTTAAATTGTGAAATTGTCACATATGAAAGTCAAAAAACCTAAAGAAATGTAGAAGGAAAGAAACCACAATTAGCATTGCATATGCTTAAACAGATAACAATACAAATGGTGTGCAACCCCAAATTGAAGTGCAAATTCACTCTAGTGCCAAGTGGTATATGAGTGATTAAGATAAATACAAGTGCACAAGCCAATTTAGGCAGAGAAACATTCAAATAGCTTACCCTCCAAAAATTAATGGTAGGGCCACGTCGGGGGAGGCCAGGCTAGAAAAATCAATTCTGATCTACATATATGCAGATAAGGGGACATAAAAAATACTTTCATTGAGAGAATCAGTAATTCATAAGATTGTTAGTGTAACATTTATAGAAATAATTAAAGTAATTTATCCGATTGAGAACCTATGATATCCCAGCAGGACATTAAGCCTGCAGAGGCAGGGAACTTACTTTGACATGGCCAGCAAAAATAAATTAAATGGCTTAAAATTAGTAGGTTAATGTTAGAGTAGGTATGGGCACAATCATTAATACATCTAGACTCTTAGCAAGGGGCAATATGACCGCTGGACCCAGCACATGTATAAAAATGTAGATAGAAATACGCGTGTAAAAGTAAAAACGCGTGTCAATGTGCTGCCGAAATGAAGGAAGCGCGCGACTGCTACGTGTCGCTCCTTCAAGTGTCTACGAGCGCGGAATGAAGAAATCATTAAAGGTCAAAACAGAGGGGCGCGTGTGAATTAGGAACGCATATCAATTTCGGCAAAAATATGCCGAAATGAAGGAAGCGCGCGGCTGTGGCGCGTCGCTCCTAAATGTGTCAGCGTGCGCGGGCTGAGGAAAAGAAGATAACCTCAGAGCCTGGCGTCACCGATATCTGTACTAATGTATAGGTTAACGGTTTAGGGAAAACCGGCAATAACGACTTGGTGCTGAAAAGGCCGAGATCGCGGTGATGCCGGTTACTAAGACACAAAACTAGCAATCTTCGAAGATGGCACTTACTTTCAATGTACACGGGCACTGCCGGTAAACCTGCGCCAGGTTCTGCACCCCGGAATCATGGAGTCTCTGTCACCACGGGGTTTAAGAACAGTAAGGGAGAGCAGGGAAAAGAGAAAAGGGACTAAACAAGGGCAGAAAGGTGGCAGCCATCTTAGCATGTAAATACATGAACTAGAAGGCTAAAGGTGTCGGCCATTATTAAAGGATGCCAATAATCAAGTGAACAAATCTAAGACCTATCATGAAAGTCAAAAAAAAAAAAAATTAAAGATGTAAATATATATATATCTCTAAATATATATAGCAAACAATGTTGCAGTTAAGTGTAGGGAAGCAATATTCAGTATTATTGAAGGAACTCCTAAGTAATGGATCATGTCCTGAACAACTCGAGGTTTGGTCATTGTGATGAAAAGGAGTAAGGTGGTTAGTGGATAAAGTTAGTCCATTGAATATCATCATTTAGACCAGCTATATGTGTCTTAAGTCTGAAGACCCACCGTTGTTCCTTTTCAAAGAGCTTCTTTGTGCTGTCAATGTTGTCTCTCATAGTTTCCAGAACAAACCATTTAATATCGTTAGGGGTGTGCTTTTTTTCGATAAAATGGTTGGTCAGTTTTGTGGATGATCTCTTACACCTAATGGTGCTCCGGTGTTCGTTAATACGAATTTTCACCATTCTAGTCGTCATGCCGATGTATTTCAGATTACACGGACAGGTAATCATATAAATACAGTTCTTAGTCCGACAGTTGGTATGGGATCTTAGTTGCCAAGTTTTTAGTTCCCCTATGTCCACTTCTTGAATGTTATAAGTCAGAGGGCACACATTACAAGAGCCGCAGGGATAATGTCCCTTTACTCTCAGCCATTGACTAGGGCCCAGGTGGTCAGGGGGCCGAACCACTGGGGGTCTTGTGTGTACCACCAAGTCCTTAATATTGGGAGTTCTTTTGAAGGCGAATAAGGGACGTTCTAGTGTAGCACCCGCACTGGTGAGAATGGGCCAAAGCCTACGGACAATACCTTTTATTTGGTTACTGAGGGGAGTGAATGTAGTAACACAGGTTAATCTAGTTTGTTGGGAACGAGTGTTATTAATCAATAATGTATCTCTGGGGATATTACCAGCCCTCGTTCTTGCTCGTCGAATATTCAGTGGGGGGTAGTTCCGGTCACTCAGTTTACGACATAGAGTATTGGCTTGTGTATGAAAGTCATTCTTATCAGAGCAATTACGTCGTATCCTCAAAAATTGGCCAAAGGGTAAATTATCTCATAGGGCTTTTGGATGGTGGCTGTTGTAAAGTAAAAGACTATTGCGGTCCGTAGGCTTTTGGTATATAGATGAATTGAGGAGGCCATCCTTAAGTGTGATTCGTAAGTCCAAAAAGGAGACTTCCTTGTTGGAGACAGTAGAGCTAAAACGCAGATGGGTATCCAAGGTATTAACCCAATGGGTGAAGGCTATTGCGTGGTCCATCTCGCCCTTCCAAATTACCAAGATATCATCTATATATCGGCGTCACAGTTTAATGTTGGAAAAGAATGGTTGATCAGGAGTCAAGATGTGGCGTTGTTCAAAGGTAAACATGTAAAGGCAAGCCAAACTTGGCGCAAAAGTGCTACCCATCGATGTACCTTGTATCTGATGGAAGAGACTATTCTCAAATTGGAAGAAGTTCTCTTGAAGGGCCACACCAGCACATTGCATGATGAAGCTCACTGGAGTATTGTGAGTCCAATTGTCTGTCAGAAGCATTTCCTCTACAGCGGCAAGGGTAGCCTCTTGTGGAATGTTGGTGTAGAGAGCCTCTACATCTAGACATATCAGTATATCAGTGGTGCCTGCCTCATTTATGTCGTTCAATAGAACCAGAGTATCTTTTGTGTCCTTTAAAAAGGTGGATGTTCTCCGAACGATAGGTTGCAGGAAGAAGTCACAAAATTTGGACAGAGGCTCCAGTAACGAGCCAATGCCAGACACTATAGGACGTCCAGGAGGAGGGAGACCTTTATGGATTTTTGGAAGACAGTAGAAGTATGGAATTCTGGGACTCTTAGTATCAAGAAATTCCGCTTCTTGTTGAGTGATCCAACCGGATGCTTCTGCTTCCACAATCATGCCACGAATTATACGTTGTAAACGTGAGGTAGGATCAGTGGAAATAGGATGATAGTAAGATGTATCACTAAGTAATCTTCTGCATTCCTGTTGGTAGTAGGTAGTGTCCATAACCACAATGGCACCACCTTTATCTGCTGGTTTCAGCACGATATCTGGATTGGAAGACAGAGAGTTAATAGCCACCCGTTGTGATTTAGAGATGTTCTGAAAAACTTTAGGGGAGTTAAGCTGTTGAATTTCATGACGAACCGCCTTTTCGAAGGTAAGTACTTCCAGTGGGACCGAGGTGGTGGGGGGCATGAAAGTGGATGGATTCCTTAAATTGGTGTCGCCCCTTGTCTCCACACTTGGACGGTCTTTAAAGAAAAAATGCAGTCTGACTTTACGGAACAAGGCTGCCATCTCACAATGTAGTCTGAATTGATCCTCCCTTGGAGTGGGAACGAAGCCTAAACCTTTCTCCAGGACTGCCAGTTCCGATGAGGTCAGGACGGAACTTGAAAGGTTGACCACTAGGGTCTCTTTTGGCTTGTCGCACTGCGGCTTCTGGTGATCATCTGGGGCTCTTCCTGTGCCCAATGAACATTTCTGCCTCTCCTTCTGTTTCTTCCTCTGCCTCTGCCCCGGCCTCTTCCTAAAAAAGGATTGAAGTTATATTGGGGCTGTGGTTGAAAGTACGGCATAGGCATAGGTTGCCAATGTGGTATTGGCTGATAAGGGAAAGGAGAGTTGAACTGGGCAGGTGGAGCATAACGATTCCGATTCGGTCTCTGTCCCTCATCTCCGCTCCAGTCATCCGAGCTGGAGATGTTCTGTGGAAAGCGGGGTCTCCGTTGTGAGGTATCTGAATCATCTGAGGTCTCAGAAGAACCCTCACATTGATAGTCGTCTTTAGTATAAGGATATACTCTCTCTCTGCTAAACCGTTTGATGTCTTTCTGTAATTTGTTAATCTTCTGGCGTGTAAGGTATTCCTTGGACTCATTAAGTTCCAAGTTAATCTCGGCTAGGCGAGACTTAAATTGCGCAAGTAGAACCGTCGTTTTCATGGCTGCTTCAGTAATGGAGATCTGGATGGTAATAGAGTCCGCCAAACGTTTAGAGGTATTGATGATAAGAATCAACCAGTCACAAGTGCATTTCCACGATATCTGTGACCAGTCAAGGCGGAATTGAAGATCTTGAAGAAAGATCCTAGGCACATTGGTGACAATAAGGCCATTTGGAGATATATTGGCCCTGAGATATTCAGTCATAATGGTGCCGTGTAAAATGGTCTTAATGAGTTCCTTTTTAAGAGCTGATAATTTACTCCAGTCCTCTTTGGTACCGCTCGTGGGACCACTGCTGTCATCCCCTAGGATAGAGGGGGTTTGTAGGATAGCCTGGACCATGCTATCATCAAAGCTAAGACCCTGGAGGTCCGACATATTCCACCACCAGATATAATTTATCGGGGTGTTGAGGAAAAAGAAAAGAAGGAATAGAGACGCCCCGTAGCCAAAGGCTACTCTAAATCATCAAAAAAGCAACAAGGAGGGGCATGAAAAATGGGATATTACTGAAGCAGCCATGAAAACGACGGTTCTACTTGCGCAATTTAAGTCTCGCCTAGCCGAGATTAACTTGGAACTTAATGAGTCCAAGGAATACCTTACACGCCAGAAGATTAACAAATTACAGAAAGACATCAAACGGTTTAGCAGAGAGAGAGTATATCCTTATACTAAAGACGACTATCAATGTGAGGGTTCTTCTGAGACCTCAGATGATTCAGATACCTCACAACGGAGACCCCGCTTTCCACAGAACAGCTCCAGCTCGGATGACTGGAGCGGAGATGAGGGACAGAGACCGAATCGGAATCGTTATGCTCCACTTGCCCAGTTCAACTCTCCTTTCCCTTATCAGCCAATACCACATTGGCAACCTATGCCTATGCCGTACTTTCAACCACAGCCCCAATATAACTTCAATCCTTTTTTAGGAAGAGGCCGGGGCAGAGGCAGAGGAAGAAACAGAAGGAGAGGCAGAAATGTTCATTGGGCACAGGAAGAGCCCCAGATGATCACCAGAAGCCGCAGTGCGACAAGCCAAAAGAGACCCTAGTGGTCAACCTTTCAAGTTCCGTCCTGACCTCATCGGAACTGGCAGTCCTGGAGAAAGGTTTAGGCTTCGTTCCCACTCCAAGGGAGGATCAATTCAGACTACATTGTGAGATGGCAGCCTTGTTCCGTAAAGTCAGACTGCATTTTTTCTTTAAAGACCGTCCAAGTGTGGAGACAAGGGGCGACACCAATTTAAGGAATCCATCCACTTTCATGCCCCCCACCACCTCGGTCCCACTGGAAGTACTTACCTTCGAAAAGGCGGTTCGTCATGAAATTCAACAGCTTAACTCCCCTAAAGTTTTTCAGAACATCTCTAAATCAGAACGGGTGGCTATTAACTCTCTGTCTTCCAATCCAGATATCGTGCTGAAACCAGCAGATAAAGGTGGTGCCATTGTGGTTATGGACACTACCTACTACCAACAGGAATGCAGAAGATTACTTAGTGATACATCTTACTATCATCCTATTTCCACTGATCCTACCTCACGTTTACAACGTAAAATTCGTGGCATGATTGTGGAAGCAGAAGCATCCGGTTGGATCACTCAACAAGAAGCGGAATTTCTTGATACTAAGAGTCCCAGAATTCCATACTTCTACTGTCTTCCAAAAATCCATAAAGGTCTCCCTCCTCCTGGACGTCCTATAGTGTCCGGCATTGGCTCGTTACTGGAGCCTCTGTCCAAATTTTGTGACTTCTTCCTGCAACCTATCGTTCGGAGAACATCCACCTTTTTAAAGGACACAAAAGATGCTCTGGTTCTATTGAACGACATAAATGAGGCAGGCACCACTGATATACTGATATGTCTAGATGTAGAGGCTCTCTACACCAACATTCCACAAGAGGCTACCCTTGCCGCTGTAGAGGAAATGCTTCTGACAGACAATTGGACTCACAATACTCCAGTGAGCTTCATCATGCAATGTGCTGGTGTGGCCCTTCAAAAGAACTTCTTCCAATTTGAGAATAGTCTCTTCCATCAGATACAAGGTACATCGATGGGTAGCACTTTTGCGCCAAGTTTGGCTTGCCTTTACATGTTTACCTTTGAACAACGCCACATCTTGACTCCTGATCAACCATTCTTTTCCAACATTAAACTGTGGCGCCGATATATAGAAGATATCTTGGTAATTTGGAAGGGCGAGATGGACCACGCAATACCCTTTACCCATTGGGTTAATACCTTGGATACCCATCTGCGTTTTAGCTCTACTGTCTCCAACAAGGAAGTCTCCTTTTTGGACTTACGAATCACACTTAAGGATGGCCTCCTCAATTCATCTATATACCAAAAGCCTACGGACCGCAATAGTCTTTTACTTTACAACAGCCACCATCCAAAAGCCCTACGAGATAATTTACCCTTTGGCCAATTTTTGAGGATACAACGTAATTGCTCTGATAAGAATGACTTTCATACACAAGCCAATACTCTATGTCGTAAACTGAGTGACCGGAACTACCCCCCACTGAATATTCGACGAGCAAGAAAGAGGGCTGGTAATATCCCCAGAGATACATTATTGATTAATAACACTCGTTCCCAACAAACTAGATTAACCTGTGTTACTACATTCACTCCCCTCAGTAACCAAATAAAGGGTATTGTCCGTAGGCTTTGGCCCATTCTCACCAGTGCGGGTGCTACACTAGAACGTCCCTTATTCGCCTTCAAAAGAACTCCCAATATTAAGGACTTGGTGGTACACACAAGACCCGCAGTGGTTCGGCCCCCTGACCACCTGGGCCCTAGTCAATGGCTGAGAGTAAAGGGACATTATCCCTGCGGCTCTTGTAATGTGTGCCCTCTGACTTATAACATTCAAGAAGTGGACATAGGGGAACTAAAAACTTGGCAACTAAGATCCCATACCAACTGTCGGAGTAAGAACTGTATTTATATGATTACCTGTCCGTGTAATCTGAAATACATCGGCATGACGACTAGAATGGTGAAAATTCGTATTAACGAACACCGGAGCACCATTAGGTGTAAGAGATCATCCACAAAACTGACCAACCATTTTATCGAAAAAAAGCACACCCCTAACGATATTAAATGGTTTGTTCTGGAAACTATGAGAGACAACATTGACAGCACAAAGAAGCTCTTTGAAAAGGAACAACGGTGGGTCTTCAGACTTAAGACACATATAGCTGGTCTAAATGATGATATTCAATGGACTAACTTTATCCATTAACCACCTTACTCCTTTTCATCACAATGACCAAACCTCGAGTTGTTCAGGACATGATCCATTACTTAGGAGTTCCTTCAATAATACTGAATATTGCTTCCCTACACTTAACTGCGACATTGTTCGCTATATATATTTAGAGATATATATATATTTACATCTTTAAAATTTTTATTTTTTGACTTTCATGATAGGTCTTAGATTTGTTCACTTGATTATTGGCATCCTTCAATAATGGCCGACACCTTTAGCCTTCTAGTTCATGTATTTACATGCTAAGATGGCTGCCACCTTTCTGCCCTTGTTTAGTCCCTTTTCTCTTTTCCCTGCTCTCCCTTACTGTTCTTAAACCCCGTGGTGACAGAGACTCCATGATTCCAGGGTGCAGAACCTGGCGCAGGTTTACCGGCAGTGCCCGTGTACATTGAAAGTAAGTGCCATCTTCGAAGATTGCTAGTTTTGTGTCTTAGTAACCGGCATCACCGCGATCTCGGCCTTTTCAGCACCAAGTCGTTATTGCCGGTTTTCCTTAAACCGTTAACTTATACATTAGTACAGATATCCGTGACGCCAGGCTCTGAGGTTATCTTCTTTTCCTCAGCCCGCGCACGCTGACACATTTAGGAGCGACGCGCCACAGCCGCGCGCTTCCTTCATTTCGGCATATTTTTGCCGAAATTGATACGCGTTCCTAATTCACACGCGCCCCTCTGTTTTGACCTTTAATGATTTCTTCATTCCGCGCTCGTAGACACTTGAAGGAGCGACACGTAGCAGTCGCGCGCTTCCTTCATTTCGGCAGCACATTGACACGCGTTTTTACTTTTACACGCGTATTTCTATCTCCATTTTTATACATGTGCTGGGTCCAGCGGTCATATTGCCCCTTGCTAAGAGTCTAGATGTATTAATGATTGTGCCCATACCTACTCTAACATTAACCTACTAATTTTAAGCCATTTAATTTATTTTTGCTGGCCATGTCAAAGTTAGTTCCCTGCCTCTGCAGGCTTAATGTCCTGCTGGGATATCATAGGTTCTCAATCGGATAAATTACTTTAATTATTTCTATAAATGTTACACTAACAATCTTATGAATTACTGATTCTCTCAATGAAAGTATTTTTTATGTCCCCTTATCTGCGTATATGTAAATCAGAATTGATTTTTCTAGCCTGGCCTCCCCCGACGTGGCCCTACCATTAATTTTTGGAGGGTAAGCTATTTGAATGTTTCTCTGCCTAAATTGGCTTGTGCACTTGTATTTATCTTAATCACTCATATACCACTTGGCACTAGAGTGAATTTGCACTTCAATTTGGGGTTGCACACCATTTGTATTGTTATCTGTTTAAGCATATGCAATGCTAATTGTGGTTTCTTTCCTTCTACATTTCTTTAGGTTTTTTGACTTTCATATGTGACAATTTCACAATTTAAAGGATTAGGTATGTTACTAGGTCCTGACGAATCGCATAAGGTAATTCCTTGGTAATAAGCGAGAAACATGTTGACCAACTATATAGAGTGACACAGGGGACCCTGTGTGCTCCGTCTTTTGACGTTTATACCTATTACCAATCCTTCACTTCACTTCTTTCTCGACCGGCCACAATCGATTCATAAAAGATCTCCGGCAAAGAGCCCCCTTGCGGGGCCCGTCAGGCATTGCAGTGCCGGCCTGACGAGGAGCTGGCCCTATGATGAAGCATGTCACCGGATGGTGAGTGAGGGCTCTTGCTTCGATAAAGTTCGCTTTTCTTTGACTCGCTGAACCATTTTCTTGAAAGAAACCCTCAGTATTAGGTGGAACCGTGTGTAATCTTTTTTGATTTCCCATATAGATAACATCCTGAGCTGGAGGGCTTAATTTTCATATCTACAATAGCGTCACAGGCGCTTCAATTCACCATAAAAATGTTCTTATGTGCATTAGATATCCATTACTTGATTGTCCACTTCCTTTTATAATTGCTGCCCAGAAAGGTAACAGCAATACAGGAAATACATGAAAAGTAAGAGGAGAGGTAAACTGCCTCCCTCCGAGAAATATATTATGATGGAGGTGAGCAAGGGATTACTTTTCATGTATTCCCTGTATTGCTATGTAAATACATATATATATATATATATATATATATATATATATATATATATATATATATATATATGTGCCTATCTATCTATATATATATGTTTCACAAAGAGGTCACTCCATTAACGACGAAAGCCCGGTTTCCCCAGCCTATCGCTGCATGTATGACGCCAGCACCACCAATCCAGCTTCCAATTTTCTTTTATTTCATCTCATAAAGTATAAAAGTGCTGAGTGCAAAAATCCAGAACACAAATGGCAACGCGTTTCAGCCTGAGCCTTCGACTGGCCATAGAGTTAAGTGCAGAGTGAGTGTATTTACACCATGTGATCACTCCCCAACCCCTATTAAAAATCATTACCTACTTTTGATTGCTAATTAGTACAAATCTTTCTTTTTGCCTTTACCTCTTTCTCATTATAACAAGTATGAATTGTTTAAAGTCTGAGGTCCTGATTTTTTTTAATGCCTTTCTTCGTTTATAAACGTATTTGTTTATATATTTAACGTGTTGTGTACATGAGGGTAAAGTACCCTTTACTACATTCTTATGTTCTACGGAATGTGGGCGGTTAATCAATTCTTCAAATGCAAATTTACGTCATCCTATCGATCCTTAATATATATTAAATTTGTAAAAATGTTTTAGTTTTACTATGCCCTGTATTTAAATTACAACAGGCTAAACCCAAGTTTGTTTCTTAGTAGGTGAAGTACCTAATCCATAATCTACCTAATTCCACACATCACCCATATAATGTATTGTCCGAATGTGGTAATCACATCTCTATTGCACGTTCTATAACATGTGTCTATACAGCAGACTTCCAAAATCAACCCTTACTCATGATGGTACAGTTCTAAATCGGTCTACAGTCACATTTTCTCTTATCCTGTTACTGATAGCAAAACGTCAACCTATTTTCTCATTGAAATTTAACCAGAGGATCTGTTTTGATGAATCTTCATAAATGTCTTTGCAGTTCTGCATCCATGTTCAAACCCCAAGGCATTTCACTTCCAATCAAGATAATCCATTTGGATTCCATCCTCCTAAGTGTCAGTTCATGATCTCTTCCTTTCATCTTGGGTTTTATATGATGAACACCATAGTATTTTAGTCCTCTTTGTTCACCTTGATGTTGCTCCCAAATGTGTTTGGCCATTGAATATGTTGGATCCCGATTGTTTATGGCCCTGAGATGTTGTAGTATTCGAAGTTTCAATTTATTTACTGTGCTACCTACATATTGTTTTACCACAGGTACACTCCAAAACATAAACCACATAGGGAGTATCACAATGTATCCTTTCTCTGATTTTCATTGTTCTACCATCCGATATTCTAAAATTCGTCATATTCTTCCCATACTTTACACTTATTACATTTCCAGAAACCTTGTTGATTGTCCGTTAGCCAATATGACCTATTTACTTTGTATGGAGTCATGTAACTGCTTGATAAATGATCACCTAATGACGGTGCCTTTCTATAGGTGTTTGAAGGATATATGGGCAAGGATCTGTATAATGTCTCATCCAAAAGTAGTAATTTCCAGTTATCTTCTAACAGTTTTTTGGTCATTTGATTACCTGCATCAAAACGCATGATGTATCTCACATTATTAATTTTTGAGTTAACTTAGTTATTTTTCATTTTCAAGAGTTCATCTCTTTTGCACTGCATTGCTCTCCTTAAGGCATCATTCAACGCTTATTCTGGATATCCTTTATGATAGAATCTTTTAAACATATCATATATTTGATTCTTCAGTTCAATTTCCTCTGTGCAGTTTCGTTTTACTCTCAAAAATTAAATGTACAACATACTCCATTTCAGAGCGTCTGGATGTCCACTACTGGCATGTAACAAGTTATTTGCACTTGTTGGTTTCCTATGCATTTTCGTGCAGATCTTTTCATTTTTAATATACACCCCAATGTCTAAGTAGTTAATCTCTTCGGTACTGATTTCATATGTAAATTTCAACTGTGGGTGATAAACTGCAGTAGAGTCTCTCTTTCTCCTTCCCATATAAGGAAGAGATCATCGATGTACCGTACCCACAGAACAATATGGTCTAATATTTCTTGATTGTTAATTCGACACACCATTTCTGACCCCCACATGCCCATCAAAAGATTTGCATATATTTGTGCAAAAGAAGTCCCCATGGCTGTCCTTTTTTCTTGTAAATAATATTTGCCATCCAATATGAAGATGTTATGAGTCAGGCAATACTGTAACATTTCTATTAGCATTCCAGTGTGTTCTAGAAGATTGATGGATTTAGATCTTAAAAAGTAGTGACATGCTTCCAAGCCATCTTTATGTTTAATTGACGTGTAGAGGGAGACAACATCAATTGTGGCCATTATATAATTATTTTTTACAGGGTATGTTGTTAATTGTATATATACACACACACACATGTGTGAAGAAACAAATAAGTAACATTCATAAAAAAATAGAAAAGTGTATGTGGCATAATAAGTATGCATGATAATTAAACTACAAAATATTGTAAAAAAATGTAAAAGCTACATACATGTATACAACACAAAACATGTGATAATATGTTAGTAGATTTTTATCCTATAAGAAATGCATATGTATATGTGTAACATAAACATATTAGACAGGAGACTGAGGTGTTCAGCATCTAGTGAGGTACCCTTCACCCATTGCTGGCATAGTTTCCCTACACTATACCCGCATGTTCAGATGACACATAGCAAGGGTCAGGCCTACTCGTTCCAAGAACCCCCCTGGAGTTTACAAAACGTTTATGACACCCATTGGTATCTATTGGCCACAATAGCCACTCACCAGGACGTGAAAGTGAAGCATTAAACATGCCATTTTGAACCCATTCATCGAGCTGATCTTCTGTAGCATTGATAAACTTTTGCCCTTTGTAAAATTTTACAGGGGCAGGAATACTCGGCACATTCAAATCCTTAATTTTTGCCAAGCCTAAACAACTTGCCTTTTGTACAGTTCATTCAAAAATATAATGTGAACAGGTATCAGGCATGCTCTAAACAAAGCTTCCTTTCCCCTTATTAGCCAATTTCTTTTTCCCCACACACTTTTTATTTCAATTGACTTCAACCAATATTCATAGCCTTCTATAGCCAACCGGGAAACAAAGGAATCCGAATAAATGAATTTTGTATCTGTCAAAAATATATGGACATTTTCTGTAAATGGCAATTTGAAATAATATGACTCAGCATTTTTAACGTTGTGCCCAGATAAATATGTACATTTTCTAAAATATATTTTAGAACTTCCTTGTGGAGGAGTTGGACAATGTTCCCATTGTGTGTAATTAAAGATAGTTTTCGGGGTAATTGCTCTCTGAATTAAATGGTGTCCATAGTAATTATAGCAGAACATGTCACCAAAATTTCCCTTGGATCTATAAACATTCTCACTTTCAAATACAGTAAAATACGGCAATTCGGTCATCATAGAATCAACTGTTTTCACATCCCAGTCATCAGAAACAACTCTGGGTATTATTATATCATTTGTAGAAAGTTTAAACACATATGGTATTTGAATGAGAATGACCTCCGTCGGCCGTATATATCAAATGTGACTTTATCCCAAACAATCCCAACAGGAATTGGTATAGCGGAAATGTGCACAAAAGATAAGTCTCTACAGACATTGTGAGAAGAAAAATTGGGTTTTAGGACCTCATCCACCGATTCAACTGTTGATCGTTCAGGATGATATTGACCATGTATTAGTAGAAAGAAAGTAATAACAAAGCCAATCCAAAGGAGGAAAGCTAATATAGTCACAAATGCCACAGATAGTTCCATGGAGAACAAAGTAGTTTGTTTTGAGCCAAAATATCAGCTTACGTGTTTTTGACAGTTCAGATGCGGAAGAGGCAGATAAGTAGGAGAAAGTGTCTTTAATATCAGCAAAGTATCCAGAAGCAGTTTGTACTAAACCTGGAGCCGTATTTTCAAGAAGAGAACCATTAGTTGTCTCCTGCGGTGGTTCGTATTAGACGATGCCATTCGTCTGTGTAGAATTTGAGAGTGATTGGTCCACTGTGTTGCTTGTTGTAAAAGATGCTAGTGGTACTAATGAAAGATCATTTTCCACCCTACCCAGGCTCGGAGAGGTGTCAGCATTGCTGCTCAAAACTTGTAGAGGGACATCTTGACCAGTAGTGAGAGGGATTCGGGTACTACTGCTTGTTCCTCATGGTCTGCCGTGCAGGATCAGTGAAACTTGACATTGTCGATGGAGACAAAGCGGTTTTCTTTAGAGCCAGGCAGCGGTGGTAGAATAGCAATTCTGGTGCCCTGTATTCCCAAGACTGGAACCAGTGCACAATAGGAAGGACCAAACTCCTTTTTCACAGCAACGTTTTCATGTACTAGATTCTCAACCTTTGGAATCCAGCCAGTAGATTGGTACATCCTTAATTCCTAGGGAGGCTGTACTGGCAGAAGCGTTGTCGTCAGGGACCTGTTGTAATTCCTGCAAGACAGTGACATTTATGTCAAAGGGTGTTTCTGCCACCTCCACGCCAGGACCATCAAGATCTGGAGCATACATTTGAGTTCTAACCAGGCACTCATATGAAGTGCAACCCACACCAGGGACCTTCTAGGCAGATTATTAAGTGCTCTCTGGACTCAAGTGATTAAGGCAACTACGACCTGTACCTAGTACTCTGGCTGTTAAGGATTGCTTTAGATCTCGGTTTCATTGCTCCACGACACTATTTCCCCGGTATGAAATGGAGACGAGTAATGGAGTTGGATCCCTAACAAAGCCATGGCATCCCTATATGCCCTTAAGGTGAAAGCAGGGCCCTGGTCAGAGTAGAAAGCCACAACTGCATATATGCACTAAAGACTTGCAAGTCTTTAATAACAGTCCGAGCGTCAGCCAAGCATTGTGGCAACACCCATATAAATCTGGAGCAGGACTCAACAGTGAATAAGAATTATGTATATGCACTGTCAGGTATCAGGGAACTGCAATGGTCCAAGTACACACATTGTAATAGTTTGTTAAAAAATTAGGAGGGGTGTCTGCGGTGGGCGTTTGACGTTGGATCCCTTAATTTGTTGGCATTTATCACAGCAAAGGACATACTGATAGGTCTGTTTGTATAGACCTGGCCATGAATACCAAGCCTGCTATATTGACATAGTAGCTGCCACACCTGCATGGGCAGAAGCAACCCCCTCATGCGCTGCTTTAATCAACTCTGGTCTTCGATCTTTGTTGGGAATCTCACGATTACCAACACCTGGTATTTTAGCTTTATTTCTGCCATCCGGTAGGAATAGTTAACAGAAAATGCTTTTGCCAAGGGCGTGTCTTCAGCCGTGGCTGTCATGGCAGGCCATATGTCATCATCTGGTTTCGTTCTAGAACGAGTTACTGCAGCACCAGAAGCCTAGCTACTGCTGATTTGGCTGCTTCATCAGCCAATGTATTTCCGGTAACGTGTGTTCCAATGCGCTGGTGTCCGAGTGTATGTACAACATGGACATTTGGTAGCGTTTCCTTCAGATTCACTGCTTTCCCCCACAGAAGGCTGTGTTTGTTGGTGTTACCTTTAGAATCTCTGACCCAATTCTGGCACCCATAATGTAGATATTCATTGAAGGACTGGACACAATAGTATGACTCACGGACAATCAGAGTTAGCTGGTCAGGATCCGTGTGTTCCAGTGCCATCACCAGAGCTGTTAGCTCTGCTAGGTGTGCAATGCAATCTCCTAGGGTTTTCATAAAGGTATGTTGTGGATAGAATTTACTACCTTCCATATAGCCGCTTACGACTGCGCAAGCAGCGGAGTATTGATGCTTTGTGTCTATGCAGGTTGTACTGAGCCATTGGTGTACATGACTCTTTGATATTGATCAATAGACAATGTATTTGCCGGAACTGGGCATTTTAGTTCATATTGCAAAAATTCTTCAGTTTGTAACTGTCAGTCAGAAATATAGTCAACATAAGTGGCTGTCAGAGATGTTGCTTACTGGATCCAACGTGGATGTAAAGCTTTAGCATTTGGAACACTGGCTTTGGTAACGCCTCGAGGGATGGGATTGGAGATATGACAATAATGTGTTTCCCCTGGGCTAGTGGTCTTTCTTTAATGACAGCCCTCTGAACAGCAGTGAGAGTTTTCTCAGTGGGAACAAAACGTTTGTGATTTGTATGCAATCGGGACTGTCTCACCCTCATTGAATGTTACATAGGTGCAACCAATAGCACCAGCAATTACTCTGATCACCAGTTGTTTTTTATTGTCCCTTGTTTGTAGGTGTTGTGCTGTAAGCATGTCTTGTTGCAATGCTCTGAGGATGCGTGTGTGTTCGACTGTCCAGAATTAACTGGAAAAGTCAGGACGTATGAAGTCATGTAAGGGTTTGATGCGTGATGCATAATCTGGAATGTATGTTCTGTCAAAATTTAGAAAACCCAATATTGATTGGACTTTTTTAATGGCATTTGGAGGTTGTAACTGTGTGCATTTTTCTAAGAACTGTGATGCTTGGCTTTTTCCTTCACTTGATAATTTGCATCCCAGAAAAAGGACACCAAGGAAGGCTATTTTCGTTTTTTTGAAGTTTAATTTATAGCCGAATTCGGCAAATCCTGCAACAATGCAGGCTACCTGTCTTAGATGTTTCAGTAATTCATTGTCTGTAAGGTAGATGTCACCTACATAGGACAATGCTTCAGGGTCAATGTAGTGCAATATTGAAGTTACACGAGCCGCAAACAATCCTGGGTTGTTCTTGTACCCCTGTGGTGAACGACAGAATTGTTTCTGAGAGCCTAGTGCTCTGAAACTTGTTAAGTCTTTACTTTCAAGCCCTATATTTTGGCACAAGAAGCCATTGGAAATATCCACTGTTGTTTTGTATTTTTTGCACACTATGTTATTCATTAGTACCGTGCTTTGAGAGTTTTGTATAGCATATGTGCGAGTATGACTGTTTAAGTGTCTGTAGTCTAAGAATATTCTGTATGAATGGTCCGGTTTAGTACAGGGAATAGAGGATTATTCATTGGTGAGACACAAAGTTTGATTACACCCTGGTACTCAAGTTGTGTGAGGATTCCACTCACAGGTGCTTTAACATCATGTTTTATTGGATATTGAGGTTAGGGTTGATTTTTAATTGAAATTACATGATAGGGGGAATCTTTATACCCACCCTACGTGGTTGCGGTATAACGCAGGTGCCTGCGCCAATGCCCAGTCAATGGCATAGGATTCTATGAGCTTGTTGGTGGCAAAAGGTGAGAAAGAAGGTTTGATAACCTCTTCCCCATATGGGCAAGTACGGACAAATTCAGGTGGCCAATCCTTTTCAGCCAGTAAAATATCATAAATGTTAATGACTCAGTCCCAAAAGACTGTGTCAATTGTGCATTCAATGTCTCCTTTTAACTGTATTGTTGCTTTGTACACCCTGTCAGGCGTGGAGACACGCATGACTGCAGTTTTAACTTGTAAGAAGTTGTCAGTTGCTTTCACCTCCAGATGCTCTTGAAGATTCCGGTGAACTATTGTGACCTTTGCTGTGCTGTCTAGTAGAGTTAGTGCCCACGTCTTGTTCATCAGTAGAGCCCTCTTCTTGAGTGGCATGACAAATCGCAACTGCTGCTATTTAAATTGGGGTTTGTGTTGGGGAAGTTTCTATTCTTTTTTAATAGAAACTTCTGTAGAGCGTTGTTATTCCTGTCTTGGTTTCACGTACTCAGTTCTTCGCTCTGACCTCCCACCTTTCCCAATGCATTTTCGAGTGAGTCCTGAAGGGAACGAGATTGGCGTGTGTCAGTATATTGATATCTGTCAAGTGTTTTTATTTTATCTCTATTTCTGAGATTATATATATTCTGAGGGTTCTCTCAGTGCAGAGATTCTCCCCTTTCCATTTGTAGGTGTTTGTTGTTTTTTAACCCAGCATTTTTTAGAACCTTGAGGTGCTTGCTTGGTAGAATATTTATTAGATTTACCCTGAAACTGTGGTTTCGTGGGTCTGGCCCCCAGACTTTCTCGACCAATACTAGAGTAGGTCTCCGCGATAATCTTTGGCAGCTGTACAGGAATGTCCTGGAGCCTCATATGCACTGCTAGTGTTACTGCTTCCCCTTTAAGGTTACATAGTATAATGGAAGATACAGTGGCAAAGTTGCCCAGAAGTTACATCCCCAAGTCTAGGACTGGGGCAGCCCCATATTCATCTTGAATTTGTTTTATCATCTCCGGAAGATTGACAAGTGTCGGTGTACTGTGTGCAGTAGTATAGAGCGTGGCAAATACTGTGCCCCAAGTATTGCAGTTATCTACTGTGGAAACCATCCCTAATGGCAAGCACATATTTAATATTCTATGTTTATCCTGAGGTCCCGCATGGGGGAATACTGCTTCCAGTGCATTTATTTTTTGAGCTAACCAAAACAGAATCTCCTCCTATTTGGCAGGAACCTTACCCATGATTGAATGTACAGTTGCAGGATTAATACCTGGTCTTGCTGCATGTAGTTGCACTGGGGCAGCATGTGCTGGGTTTGTTTTTAATGTTTGCATTACAAACTGTACTAATAGTCTGTATATTGCTGTAAGTTCAGCATATAAGCGGCGAACCTCAGATACCGTCAAGGTTGCTGCATCAGGATGCGATATAACCTAATGTGGAGGACTGTATGTGGTAGGGTTTCATCAAGCCAATTATGATCTTGATAAGATAGAGGTATTTCTAAATATGTATAGGATCTATACCGTGCAGGTATGTTTCAGGTGTATAGTGGTGAAATGTATTTGTGTTCAAATCGGCTGTTTGAAATGTGACCCAAGAATAGAAAATTTCTGTTCTCTATGCTGCATGAGCTTCAACAACAAATGTAACTGGACCCCCCTGGGCTATGAGACCATGTGCCAATACATTTGCAGTAAGGGGTGGTCACATATTGACTGCAATTGATACCTGTTGCAGGTTCGCCATGGTGAATGTTAAATCTTGTTCAGAGATAAGCACACCAAATGGGGATTATCCTTTTAGAGTTCAAGCTTGAACGACCTACAGCATTAGTTAGGTACCCTCCACTTAACTGAGGAGGAAAAATCCTTAATACCACAGACGTCTCCATAAATAGTACAGATGTGTCTTTGCATGTAGTGAGTCAGAGATACTCAGGAGGACCCATAAATTAGTGCCTGACCAAACGTGGGCGAAGCCATGTCGCATAGGTTCTCATTATCTTAATAAGACTACTGGATTCAGGCAGCATAATCACCTGGACTGTGGGGACTGAGTATGATCCCACACCATGTGACACCTGTCAGCCTAATCCGGGTTTGTTGTGTCTAACTAGCAGTGCCTCATCTCCACCCTAGAGCAGGGATGATTGGGGCAACCAAGCGCATGACATACATGATTCCTTAGGGAAATCGTGTTCACTCAGATCATATCCATTTCTCTCAGTTACATTAGTCTCACATATGTAAGGACAATCATTGATGTTCCAAAAAAAGGATCCCCACGTAAGAGTGTGTATATTTCTGTGAACATTGGAGACAAAGCGTACCACTTTTGTTGGGAACCTATCATACTGCAGCCTTGAGAAAAGCACAGAGTGAAAGAAATGTCTTGTTTAAGAAGATAGGCGGTCATCCCAACCGCGGCGGGCGGCGGTCGCCGCCCGCCATGCGGTTACCGCCGGATGACCGCAGCGCGGTCAAGAGACCGTGGCGGCCATTCTGGCTTTCCCGCTGGGACGGCGGGCGGCAGCCAAAAGGCCGCCCGCCGGCCCAGCGGGAAACCCCCTGCAACAATGAAGCCGGCGGAGTTGTAGGGGTGCGACGGGTGCAGTGGCACCCGTTGCGATTTTCACTATCTGCATAGCAGACAGTGAAAATCTTTGTGGGGCCCTGTTAGGGGGCCCCTGCACTGCCCATGCCAGTGGCATGGGCAGTGCAGGGGCCCCAAGGGGCCCCACGACACCCGTTCCCGCCATCCTGTTCCTGGCGGTAAAAACCGCCAGGAACAGGATGGCGGGAAGGGGGTCGGAATCCCCATGGCGGCGCTGCAAGCAGCGCCGCCATGGAGGATTCCCTGGGCCAGGGGTAAACCGGCGGGAAACCGCCGGTTGCCCTTTTCTGACCGCGGCTTTACCGCTGCGGTCAGAATGGCCCTGGAAGCACCGCCAGCCTGTTGGCGGTGCTTCCGCGGTCCCCCGGCGGGTCAGAATGACCCCCCTAGTGCTCACCTAGGCGAAGAACAGCTAGATAAAGAAAATAAAACAAGACCGCAAATGTGGCTACTGTGAAAATAATATAACAAAGCTAAAATAAAACATATCTAGGTTGACATGTATAACTAAATGGCTACACAACAGTCTTGCATATGATATACATGAACTTAGCATTGTTAATGTAAAGGGCAATAAATGTTTAAACATTGCTAAAATGGTGGGGTGACTCATGGCCACATTGGTCATGGTGGGTGTATAAATTACTGACTCCAAAATCAATATTTATGTTATTGACTCAATGTTGTTTAATGTTGACTGTTAGAACGTTCTCTTATTTCTGTTTGGGTCCAAAGGCCCGAGTCGATCTCAAAGGATAGTAAATGACTTAACCTTTAGAAAGCAGTGTCAAAGACAAAGACAAAGAATAAGGATTATTTTGAAGAAAATGAGTCTAAATCAGATGATCCTAGAAAATCATGGACTTATGATAGTGACTCAGATGATGATGAATTTATAATGCAATTACTGAGAAGTTGCCCTGCTCTATATGCAGCACAAGAAACAAGCACAGAAATGAGTACTAGCCCAAGTACACCAGCACCAGCTCTGGTTGTGGAAACACAAAGTCCAGTACAGGTCGCAACTAACGTTTCTACTATTACAGTAAATCAGACTTCTATGATTCAAACTGTAGCTCAGCTTGTAGTCTATACTACAATTTCTGTTGTAAACTCTGCACTGAGTATTACAAATACCGGTGACACCACAGATACCACAGAATGTTCAAAGTCCAGTGATAGTCCAGATGGAGTATACACCTAATTTAATATCTCCAGTGCAAGATCAGACAATGCCAAGGTATACTACTGTAACAAAAACATAATCAAGTTCTTCAACACTTTCACACTTTCAGGTTAGAGTTCTGGAGTAATTTAATCAGGAAATCAGAATGCTACTTCAAGTCCAGAAGCATTATCAATTTCTGTTACTATTCGTCCTGTTGCATCATTGTACCTTTATGTGACACCGTATCATAATAATATAAAATAATTTAAGGCGTGTCATAGTAGCAGAGGACTGTTTTGCCTCAATAGGAGGGAAATGCCCTATTTGTAATTGTTTTATGTCTTGGAAAGAATAGGGAGATTTGGTTTTACCAGTGCTCATTGAAACTTTGAAATATGGAAAATTTGGTTTTGCCAATGCCTGTTTGGATGAAATTTGGTGCGCCAATGCTTGTCTCAAGATGTTCCTAGCATTCCTAGTGCGATTTGCATTCGCAATAGGGTTTCCACTTGCAGTTCTTTAGCAAATCATAGGTGAATTGTAATGTACTTGAGAAATAGGGAGTTTACATACTCGAACGTAGTTTGTTAGGGAGTTTGCATACTCCAAAGGGTGTTGTATTTCAATTGAGTGTGGTGCTTTGTGCTACAAAATTGACCACATGGTTGTTGTAACTTGTCTGCTGTGTTTGGTCAAGCTAGGATTCCTAGAATGTGTTTTAGAGGAGTGTTAGTTTGACAGATATTAGTGAGTCCTGAGGGTGCAAGGAGGATCTGGTATTAGTCAAAGGTGAAATTTGCTCGTAGAATTTTACTTGTGAATCAGAGAAAGCTAAATTCGAATGAGCAGTTGTCAGAGCTCAAAGCAGCAATCAAAATATTCATAAAGCTTCTGAAGTGATTGTGTCTCTGCCCGTAGTAAGCAGATAAGTTAGTGTGTTGATTTTTCTTTAGTGCTCACAATAATTTGCATTTAGTTTTTGTGTGAATTGGCTTTGAAGACAAGTCTGCAAAGCTTTGTCTGCTGCTTTATGATGACAGTAGTGCTGGGATTGGTCAGTTGGTGAAAGGCGCCACAAAGGGACTGGTGGACAGTAGGAGTGCACTATTTATTAAGAGAGACAAGCAAAAAGGATTTTGGGATTGAATTACTTCATGCTTTGAATTTAAATTGTGGTTTTAAGCCCAACTCAAATTATAAATGAAATATTTCAAAGCGTTAAAGAATGCAATTAGGAGAGATTATTTCATTACAGTTAGAGTAGGAGAAGTTGCCCCACCGGAAGGCACACCTGCATATCTTATAACGGAAGACAAAGGTACCACAGCATGTATTTGGTTTAACAGTGGTGCAAAATTACAGAGAAGGAAGGGAGCTTAGTGTTTCCTGCTTATGGAACTTTTAACTTTTAACATGAGAATTTTTGAAAATGTTAGAAGAGTGCTTTACAAATTAAAACCTCCTCCAAGACAAGCACAATTTGAAGCCTTAGCTTTTTGGGAGCTGATGTGCAGACACCAAAAGAATTAAAAAATTGAAGACGAATTCAAAAAGTTGAGAAAACATTGTTAGAAGCAAGGCAGGAAAGTGAGCGAATATTTTGGAGAACTGAAACTTTACAGGGTATTAAAATGTTTCCTGCAATTACACAAGAGAAAGAAAGCAGTGTCAAAGACAAAGACAAAGAATAAGGATTATTTTGAAGAAAATGAGTCTAAATCAGATGATCCTAGAAAATCATGGACTTATGATAGTGACTCAGATGATGATGAATTTATAATGCAATAACTGAGAAGTTGCCCTCCTCTATATGCAGCACAAGAAACAAGCACAGAAATTAGTACTAGCCCAATGACACCAGCACCAGCTCTGGTTGTGGAAACACAAAGTCCAGTACAGGTCGCAACTAACGTTTCTACTATTACAGTAAATCAGACTTCTATGATTCAGACTGTAGCTCAGCTTGTAGTCTATACTACAATTTCTGTTGTAAACTCTGCACTGAGTATTACAATACCTGTGACACCACAGATACCACAGAATGTTCAATGTCCAGTGATAGTCCAGATGGAGTATACACCTAATTTAATATCTCCAGTGCAAGACAGACAATGCCAAGGTATACTACTGTAACAAAAACATAATCAAGTTCTTCAACACTTTCACACTTTCAGGTTAGAGTTCTGGAGTAATTTAATCAGGAAATCAGAATGCTACTTCAAGTCCAGAAGCATTATCAATTTCTGTTACTATTGGTCCTGTTGTACCATTGTATGCACAGGGAAATAGTGGGAATAATGTACAGAATCTTCTTAACACAAACGCAGAAATGGAGAGACTCAATGCATCTGCAGTGATTGTGTCTCCAACAAATCAGACTTTTGACAAGACTGGTCCACTAATAGACCTGACTTATCCCAGGACTTCATTATTTCATTATTGAAAAAGTCAAATTCAAATTCAAATTGATTTCTGATGACACCTGAGACTTTATGTATTACTCCTCAGAGTGTGCCTCATGAAATTAATAATGTTTCAGTACAAGGTTTGACAGCTCAACATTTAACAGATTGGTTGAAAAGAATGAGTGGAGCAAAGACAAATCCTGAGGGAGCAAAAACATTGAACCTGGCAAATCTAAAACTAGAATTGAATTAAATGATTGAGGGAACACTTGAGTTAACTAGAACTGACTCATATAACGAAGATGAGTTAAGCTTTATGTGTAAAGATGTTGCAAACAGGGCAGGACTGGCACATCAGAATATGAAGTAGAAATCGAAAAATCAAAACCATTGAAAAGAAGTTACAGATTAGAATTTGATTCAGAAGACATTAAGAACACGAGAACACCTAGAATAAAAATTCACATTATGAAATTGATTCAGAGTATTCAAACATGGGGAACATTAGATAAATGGGATGGCAGATGGGCAAAGAAAATAGATCAGAAGAAAAAGGAGTCTGCACATTTGAATTTTACTGATGCACAACAAGAATGATATATTGTCCATAAGAAATGATTACCCAAGATTGAGAGAGAAACCAGTGGAATGGTGCCAGCAGACAGACAGATGTGAAACAAGCAAAATGCCTATGGAAAGACTCAAATACCTTGTGAGAAATAGTAGTTCTAGCTGATTTGTGGTTGAATGTAAAAGAAATGTTGACTGGCAAAAAGAGAGCCTCCATGCAATCCTGTTACAGGTGCACCATCTCCTGATGTAATGAAAAGCTGTTACAAGGTGACTGAATTTTTGAAAATGAGAATGTCCCCTAACAGCATTAGTTGGCAGAGAATTAAGAGGACAGCACAGGAAGCAAAGGAGTCAACATGTGCGTACTATGAGAGATTGTTGCAGGCACTTTAAACATTACAGAGGCACAGAAACAATTGAACGTATTTGTTGGGGGTTTGAGACCTGACATTAGCCAGATGATTAAGAGTCATTTGCTCTTCTGGCAAGCAAAACCAATTGATGAAGTATTACAGTTTGCTAAATACTGTAGTGGCAAGATTAAAATGAAGCAGAATAAATTGAAGGAAACGACAATGGTGATGGAAGTTAAAGCAGCAGAGGTAGCAGAATCAAAAATGTAGGGAATTTTTCCACGACAGTGAAACATGCAGGTGTTTCAACATCAGGATCATGTGAGAGGTAGAGGTCATGAAAATGGAAACAGTGGTGTTGATTTGTATGTTAATTCGGGTGGTATGCAGGTAATGAAAAAGATGTTGCCTTAACACTCTTGGGGGGTTTCAGGCATTGGAAACTGGAGTGTCCAATGATGGTGCAGGAAGGTGTTACACAGATGAATGAAAACAATCTTTTTCCAAATTTGAGAGGACTGAGAATTCAGAATCCTAATTTAAATGTCCAGATTATGAATAATCAAATGCAGAGTCCTCATCAAATGCAAAGTTCCTGACAGATGCAACCGGTACAGATGCCACGTTTTCAGGTGCCACAGCAGTTGCAGCCCTAGATACAATTGAGACCAAAGCAACTAATGCAGATGCCTCAAGCTCCAATGGCACAGCAGCAGGCGATGTTACCTTGTGAGAAATAGTAGTTCTAGCTGATTTGTGGTTGAATGTAAAAGAAATGTTGACTGGCAAAAAGAGAGCCTCCATGCAATCCTGTTACAGGTGCACCATCTCCTGATGTAATGAAAAGCTGTTACAAGGTGACTGAATTTTTGAAAATGAGAATGTCCCCTAACAGCATTAGTTGGCAGAGAATTAAGAGGACAGCACAGGAAGCAAAGGAGTCAACATGTGCGTACTATGAGAGATTGTTGCAGGCACTTTAAACATTACAGAGGCACAGAAACAATTGAACGTATTTGTTGGGGGTTTGAGACCTGACATTAGCCAGATGATTAAGAGTCATTTGCTCTTCTGGCAAGCAAAACCAATTGATGAAGTATTACAGTTTGCTAAATACTGTAGTGGCAAGATTAAAATGAAGCAGAATAAATTGAAGGAAACGACAATGGTGATGGAAGTTAAAGCAGCAGAGGTAGCAGAATCAAAAATGTAGGGAATTTTTCCACGACAGTGAAACATGCAGGTGTTTCAACATCAGGATCATGTGAGAGGTAGAGGTCATGAAAATGGAAACAATGGTGTTGATTTGTATGTTAATTCGGGTGGTATGCAGGTAATGAAAAAGATGTTGCCTTAACACTCTTGGGGGGTTTCAGGCATTGGAAACTGGAGTGTCCAATGATGGTGCAGGAAGGTGTTACACAGATGAATGAAAACAATATTTTTCCAAATTTGAGAGGACTGAGAATTCAGAATCCTAATTTAAATGTCCAGATTATGAATAATCAAATGCAGAGTCCTCATCAAATGCAAAGTTCCTGACAGATGCAACCGGTACAGATGCCATGTTTTCAGGTGCCACAGCAGTTGCAGCCCTAGATACAATTGAGACCAAAGCAACTAATGCAGATGCCTCAAGCTCCAATGGCACAGCAGCAGGCGATGTTTCCTCAGCAGATAATAGGTCAAAGATTAAGTCAAAATAATCAAAGGGTACAACAATTAAAAAAACACACAGTGAGGATGGATCGAATGATGAATTAATGAGTGGGAGTTTTGGATGAAGTAGAATGTGTGTTAGCAGCTTCATTAGAAGTGTATGAAAAGGTTCCTAATGTAAATGGGAAAGTTATAGGTCATCAAGTCTCATTTTTAGTTGATACAGGAGCTACACACTCTACAGTTAGAACTGCAGAAGTTCTTAATGTGCCACTATCTGGAAAACAGTGCAGATTGTAGGAGTTGCAAATCAATTCTTGACAAACCCGATTACTGAATAGATTCCTGTTAAAAATGGTAATATTGACGGCTTGCACAAATTTGTAATCCATGACTCAAGTCTAATATGCCTTTTGGGAAGAGACCTGTTGTGCAAAATAGGATGTTTGTTTACCTGTTCAAATGATGGAATTGCTATCCAGACAAATAGGGACTCATTATGACATTGGCGGTAAATACCGCCTACCGCCGTGGTGATGGCTACCACGGCGGCTACCATCTGTCCGCCATATTATGAACACTGCCTGACTTCCACCACAACAAGGGCAGAAATCTGGTAGTGATCATGGTGGTGGACGGTGGTAAGCTGGCGCTGCTAACACCAGCACCGGCCTGCCAGAAGTACTCTGACAGCCGTGTTATGACCAGTAGTATGGCCTGGCGGTATTCTGCTGGCGGGGCAGGGGAGGGGGGTGGGAGAGTTGGGGTTTTGTGTGTGTGTGTGTCTGAGTGTGTGTGTGAATGTGTGAGTGTGTGTGTGAATACATCTGTGTGTTGCATGTAAGAATGGTGAAGTGAGTGCGTGTCTGCATGGCAGTGTGATTGTGTGTAAGAATGTGTTTGGGTACATCGGAAAGTATGTGTGTATGTCAGCGTGTGAATGAATGCGTGTATGCCAGTGTAAGTGAATGGGTGTATGTTTGGTGCATGTGGGTGTCTGTGTGCCTGTATGCAGGGAGCGGGGGTGTGGGGAGGGGTGCTGTGACTGTAGTGGGGTGGGGGAGGGGAGGATGATGTGTGCATGTGTGGCTGTGGGGGTAGGGGTCAGTTGTGCGCTGTGTGTGTGTGTGTCTGGGGGTGTGTGCATATATGGTGGTGGGGTACGTGAGTGGATCAGAAGGGGTGGGGGTGAGTGAGTAGATCGGAAGGGTGTGGGGGTTAGTTTGTGGATCGGGTTGGTGGGGGTGAGTTTGGATGAAAGGGGGTTGGGGGTTGGGGGCATCAGGTGGTTGTTGGGGGTCTGGGAGCCACCTAAAGGTAACAGGAAGGAATTCCCTGTCACTGTTAGGGCCTACCGCCAAGGTCTTCTTGGCGTTGCTAATGCCACAAAAACCATGGTGGTAGGCCAGCTCATAATACCATGGGCGGTACTATGTTGGTCCCCGGGCTGGAGATAGACATCTCCAGCCCAGTGGCTCATACTGCCATGGCGGTATGAGTGGAGAAGTGGCGGGTTGCCTGCAGCCATCCCTCCAATCTCATAATGTGGTGGTATGTACCGCCAGCCTGTTGGCAGTAATACTGCCACATTAATCCTGGTGGTCTCCTGACCGCCAGGGTCATAATGAGGGCCATAGTAATGATTATTTTTCTATGTCAATTGAATGTGATGCAGTTAATGAAGAATTTTCACTGAGTAGTTTTTATCCTGCCTTTACAGTACAAGACCTCCTGCCAACTGACCTCCATGGTACAGTCACTTTAAAAGTTTGGGATCTTTCTGGGGAAAACATTGGTCTAATCAAATGAGTTGAACCAGTTAAAGTCACAGTTAAACCTAATGCACCTCATTTAGTTGAAGGATTTACTCCTGTAGTTGCAGATTTTGTCAAACAGGGAGTTCTAAAAGAAGTGCTAAGCAGCCCATATAATGCCCTTTAATATGGTCTTACGAAAATCAAGTGGGAAATTTCGAAGTGTTCAGGATTTGAGGAAAATGAATGACATTTTGGTCAAATGTTGTCCAGTGGTGCCTAATCCAGCAGTGATTTTGTTCCAGATCCCATGTGATACAGAATGGTTCACGGTGATGGACATATCACAAGCATTTTTCACAGTACCTCTATGAGGATAGTGAATCTCTTTTCTGTTTCAAATTCTGTGATCATGTGTATTCCTAGTGTAGGATCTGACAAGGCTTTTCAGAGTCCCCATCAATATTCAATCAGGTGTTGGAACAAAAATTGGAATCATGTAAAATGTCTTTCCAATCAACATTAGTTCAATACATTGATGATCTTTTGGTTGCTTCAAAGACAAAAGAAGGGTGCAGGCAAGATGCTATTGCCTTATTGAATCAATTGAGTAATGCGTAGCAACATGAGTTTATGTCCTTTTGTTTTGACAGTCAGATTCCAGTTAAACTTTCTGGAACTTGAGATTGTATTCAAACTGAGTTTGAAATCACATTGCAAATTGAACAAGAGGGACACTACACATTAGAAGTGAATATTAGTGATCAACCGACTATGATCTACTGAAAGACTTTGAAAAAAAGATTTTGACAAAACTGCTAAACCAATTTTTGACCAGTCTGAAAACTGATGTAAATAACTGCAAAGAAGACTGAAGATTATTTTTTATCTTGTTTTTTTTGGCTGCATAGTTAAATATTTTTTTCTTTTTCTTCTTTCTAGGCCATGGACTCAAACTGCAATCTCAAAAGAAATTGTGAATGCTGTGAATGTATGTGTGTTTGTATAGGAATTAAACACCTTTCCCACGGAATTAGAAAAGTTTAAGAAGGATGAGAAATACCTGCACTTAGACAATTCACAAGGATACCTTCCATCTAATTTTTTCTATTGCTTATTGTATGAATATGTTGAAACAATGAATGTGAGAGAATGTTCTGTTTGTATCCAGGTTCCTTCATTAATTCAGGAAGGAATTACTTACCATAGCTTGCCACTAATGTATGGAATTAATTGCTGTCTTTTATTAACAAGACTATAATCAAGAATGCATACAATATTTCTACTTAAACTTTGATGTGGTGTTTTTTTTGTTCCAATTAACCAGCATTTGAGTAGTTTAGCGAAAGATAGAAACATTGACATTGTGGGGGCCTACACTAACATTTGGAACAGTCTATGCTCACCGTTATAACCTCACATGCATTCTTTCTGTGGAGAAAACATTTCTAGACCAAACTGATGACAGGAGAAAGGCATAGAAAGAGAACATAAAGAAAGGGTTAGTGAAAAAAACATTTAGATATGATCATGTTTATAATGAGGCTAACACACAAGGGAAGCTTTGTTTAGATTTTCATCATGTAGGAAAGCTTTGTATATATAGGCCACAATCCAGAACTGATACTAAGGGGCATATTTAGGAGTCCCTAGCACCATTTTAACAATACATGAAAAGAGGATGTTCGCCCATTAGGGGGGGCCACAAAATAGCACAAAGAAATCTAACAGATTTCTTTGCTTCATTTTTTTCAGACACTTTTAACACTTGCTCAGAGCAGGCGTTAAAAGGAGGCTTCCATTGGTTACAATGGGCCTCTGGCTGCTTTGCAGGATTTGAGTCAAAATCTTTGACACTAATCCTGCAAAACGCTGTGCTAGCACCCAAAATTCTGACGCTAGTCCCCTAACTACTGACATGGTGCCCCGCATTTTAAATATGGCACACACATGGTGCATTAGGGGGCACAAGAAAAGTGGTACTGCACTGTGTGTGTGTGTGTGAATGCAGACATATGGTTTCAAGAATACATGGGATTTTATGTTAAATAGACAAGATCCTGCAATTCCGGGGTATATTACATTTGTGGGAAAAGTGCTTATCATCATCTTCCAAGGGGATGGTATGGAACTTGTTATCTAGGGGTGGTCTTTCCATAGATTTACTAGATTGACAATACATATGACACACATGAATTGCAAAAACCAAGATCAAAAAGGGCAAGTTATTCTGAAATAATTGGGGATATATTTGGAGCAATCATTCCTTCTATAGGAGTTGTTTTGAATGATGTGAAAATCAGAAAGTTGTCTACCATTGTAGATAACACGCTGACAGATTTTTCTGGAGCCATAATTTTAATGGATACTGAAATGGCTGTGGTTCGCTCGATGGGTCTTCAGAATCGTCTTGCGTTAGACATTCTTTTAGCAAAGGAAGGCGGAGTCTGCCAGATGGTGAAAGCAAAATATTGTTGCATGTATATACCTAACAGTAGTAAAGAAATTATACATTTTATTAAGAACCTGACAGATTCAAATTTGGACATAAAAGATCTGAAAGAGCTCGGGGTATGGGAAAATATAGGCAAAGGTTTTACTGAAGAGAACAATTGGCTGGGTAATCTTGGTCAAGGTTTGTAGGAACAATATCGAAACGATTATTAATTGTAGTTGTATGTGTCATCTTCATAATCTGATTTTGCAAATTGTATAAAGTCATACAAAGACAAAGGATGAAAAATGAACAGAAGAGGAAAGAAATTAAAATGGAAAAGGTGGGAAGCAGAGACTTTCATTATTTGAGTAAAACTGAAATATGAAGAAAACCAAGAAACAATAGATTAGACAAACCTAGGCCCATATTTATGAAAAATGATGCACAACTGCACTAGCGCAGGTGTGCGTCTTTTTTTTTTACTCGAGCTAACGTCATTCCCTAGCACCATCTGTCACCATATTTATAAAATGACGCACAACAGCACTAAAAATGGTTAGCGTAAAAAAAATGATGTTAACCATTGCAACATGCCGTAAGTAAGAATTATGCAAATGCTGCACGTATCTATGTCGCAAAACTGGTTAGCGACATTTTTTACTGCATTAGTGCACAAGCAGGAAAAATAGAAATTGAAAGACAAGATGGAGATTGCAGGCCAGGAGAGACCCGAGGGAGACCCCCAATCACCCAAGTACCAGGAGAAGGTGAAGACGAAGCACAAGTGTTGCTTTAGTGAGGAGGAGCATGACATCCTGGTCAGAGAGGTGATGGAGCACCAACATCAGCTCATCGTCACCTCTAATTTACCAGTCTGTAGGAGAGACACAATATGGCAGGCAATAGTAGACAAAGTCAACAGTGTGGCAAAGGTGAGGAGGACTGTCACTGACTGCAAGAAGCCCTGGCACAATTGTAAGCGCAGCACTAAGGAAAAGCTGGCCAGGAACCGAAAGGCAGCACTGCAAACTGGAGGTGGAAGTCCTGCACCACCGGAGGACCTGGATGAGCTGGAAGAGATTGATACAGCAGTCATCCTGGAAGAGCTGGTCACTGGGATTGCAGGACAGGACAGCGCAGACTACCAAGAACCATCAAAATGCAAGGTAAGTTGCAGGGGGTAAATATCTGAAATTCCACAAATGGCAGAAGCAGGAGGCACATAGGACACACTCAATGCATGCTAAAAGGTTGCATCAGGACACATAGGCCCTGAATCAAGTCACACCATCTCTACCCAAGCCACACATGTACTAATACTTTGGTTGTGCAAAGTACTCCAACATATACAGAACATGGACATAAGCCACTCACTATGGCTATAGTCCATCATGCAAATATGCAGCAAATTGCCTTGAAGGGACATGCAAATAGTGTGGCTGTGCCACAACAACACCCACTGCATATTGTCAAAGCCCCTGTACCTATGCAATTTAGATATCAGAGATTAGACTGAAGTCAATACCACCCCATGGGTGGTGTCAGGGTGGTGTAACTGGCCAAAATGCTTCCCTTCATCCTTGCCTCATTGCACCTTGCAGCACACATTGAAATGCCACCTTAGCAAAAATAGCTTGTACCTGTGCAGGGAGTGACACCTTCTCTCTGCAAATAAAAAAATTACCCACTCAAGGCAGGCACCCCTTCATCATGCTGCAACAATGCCTGTGGTGGTACAGGGAGAGCAAATCTGTGCAGGTGCAGGTGGAATTGCAGGGATGTACTGTATTCTAGTAAACATGGCACATCCCTTCGTTTCAAAACTGGTGCAGTGTCATACAACACATATTGCTGCTTCACTGAGCCATGCCACTTGAGAAAAAAATCAGCCCTAAATCGTTCAACTTGTGGAATACAATCCACACAGGGTGAACCATACACAACTATATGCACCATATGGGAATGGGCACAAAATAAAATGCATACAACATATGGAGCATGTCTGTGAACATCATATGTGCAGTAGTACAGTAGCTGTAATCTCACCATTTGACAAGACAGAGGGGGTCATTCCGAGTCTGGCGGTCTTGAGATCATCAGATTCAGGGTGGTTGTCAAACCACCGCAGTAGTGGCGGTCAGATCCGGCCCATTATGACCGAGGCTGACCTGCTGCAGTCCAACCTCCGACACCGCCAGGCTACAGTCAGCCTGCAGCCTGGCGTTCCCAGCAGTTAAAATCAGCCAACCATTACGAGTCCCCATCTGCCAGCCTTTCCATGGTGGATTACACTGCAGTGGAAAAGTTGGCGGAATAGGGGTGCCTGGGCCCCCCTGGGGGCCCCTGCACTGCCCATGCACTTGGCATAAGCAGTGCAGGGCCCCACATGCACAGTCCCGTTGCGCATTTCACTGTCTGAATTACAGGCAGTGAAATGCGCAACGGGTGCTGCTGCACCTGCTGCACCACCACATTGGCGCCGGCTCAATTCCGAGCTGGCGTCAATGTTAAGGCCCTCTTCACTGCATGGCCAGCCGGCAGAAAAACTGTTTCCATTCGCAACCCCTGTGGTGAACTTGGAATAGGTGTCCTGGTGGCACTAGTGGTCAGGTGGTGGGATGAGTTTGGCAGGCGGCCTCCGCCACCTGCCAAAGTCAGAATGACCACCAGAGTGTCTTGTGTGAAAGGCTGGTCTACTGCTTAGTGACACATTCAACGTGCATGATAACTGAAACAAGTGGCATCAATGTTGCACTACCGGCATAATATCACTAGCCTGTAATGCAACTGTATCATCATTCTAACAATAACCCATGTGGAACCAAGCTGCACATTCCCCAGTGTCACATCCACAAAGTCACAAAATACATGCAATGATCTACATTCAACATCCTTACACCAACAAATGCCAGCTGCTGATATCTTGTGTTCAAGGAAATGATGCAATGTTAGTGAGGGACAATCTAATGGGGCAGACAATCCATAATGGTTGCACTGCCACCTCCAATTAGGACGTGTGGGGCCTGCTACAGGCAGTTGAAAATGTAACAAAAGCATTGTATGCATTGGCTCTACAGCATACATTACACTACTGTGGCAATGTCCACCATGGTGAATAGGAAGGCTAATTACATGCCACCAATGTGTCAGTGGCAGGGACAATGAGCATGCAAGGAAGTAGGTGGTATGGGATAAAATCACAAAGGACCAGATATAATAGAAAATTATGGTGTTCCATGCAAAACCCAAATGTGGCAGCATTATCCACTGTCACTTTCAAAATGCACAGATGGCCAATAGTCATTAGAATATGGGGCACCCCTGTGTCACTCCCTGTGCGGGGGCTAAATTAGCTGGTGAGGGCCAATGCAGAAAGCCTTGCACCAAAGTGCAAGGGTGCGTGCATTGAGGGGATATATTGTCCATGTGCAGGAAGGTGTTACGCCCACTGGAACACCCATTGTATACCCCTCTGACGCAGAAAACTTCATCTGAAGGGCCCATATTTACAAGGAGGCGTAACCCCTCAAAAATGTGCTGTAACACCTCATTGTACATTTGGGGCAGTGCTTAGCATCACCAGAGCGTCATGAAAAATGACACTCAGGTGGCGCTTGGGGCACCTAACTATGCCCAAAAAATACTTGTGAGCTTGACCCATGTGTGATGCACAATGCTATACATAATGTACAACTACAACCTTGGGTCAGTAACATGTCACTGAGCTTCCTGTAGCAAATAAATAATGTGCCATGTCAACAGCCACAACAATCTAAGACTGACTTTACACTATCTTATTGCAGAGGATGATGGCTTGCTTCCTGCCAACTTGCCTGTTCTGGATTTTACAGTTGACATGGATGACCAGCTGCCAACCATAATGAAGATTGTCCTAGGATATCTCCAGACACCACCTCGAGTCACAGGGATGACACACAGCATTGCGGGGTCTACACATGAACCACCCACCTACCAACACACACGACTAGCCAGTATTGACACAGGCCTGGAGTCGGAGGGCCCAGAGATTACCTCTCAGAGGACATTGGTAGGAGTTCAGCAGGAGCTGGCCAAGCAGGTGCTCGTAGGGATGGAGACCATGGCAGGCAGCCTACAGGGAGTGCAGAGGTGCCTCAGTCCAATTAAGGACAACTCAGCTGCCATCAAAGGCACTCACTACCTGCTATGTGAACTCCAGCAGCCTCTGGCCGACATAGCTGCGGTCATGAGACAGAGGCTACAGCAATTGCCCTCCCAAACTGGCAGAAGCATGACAGACAACAGGCAGGGTGCTATGCAGACTACGTTGGAGCCCATAAACCGGGAAGTGGCCTCCCACAGAGAAATCCTGGCTGCCTACCACTGTGATGTTGTTTTGGTGTTGAAACATCAGTAGTACCTCCTTGTTGTAGTGATGCCTTATGTGTTCTCTGTAATGGCAGCTGCCAGGACCTTTGACTCCACATCTCTTTCCCCTGATGTGTGTGTGGCCCCCTCTACATCTCCAACAGCATCAGCCATGGCACGGGAGACACAATAACACATCAGAGGATGAAGATGTGGAAGCAATAACATTCACACTGAAAACCACCCGGTAGCACCAATCTGTGCTACATGGACCGTATCTTCTTAGTTCTGGCCTTAAGATCATGCCAGTTATGTGACAGTAGAAAATGTGCTCTCTTCACTCAACCACTCTTGACTTGTCTGCTAGGTATTGTCATTGTCTCCATTCTTAACAAATGGCAGTTTTTAACCTCTTCACTAATGCACACTTCTCATAACCACGTCTCATGACATGTCCCTCACCCCAGGTCTGTAAAGTAGACATTGTATAGCATTTGAAAATACACGTGCACCTGTAAATAAAGCACCTTGTACACATGTAGCATTTCTACCTTTACTGTGATCCATCTACTCAGCTCAATGATTGCATTGTTTTTTTTGTTTATTAAAGTTTTTATTAAGGAAAATTATAAGGCGATACAGAATATATATATAAGCATATTTTCAACGTTCCACTTTACATCAAATAGTTACACTATGAATATATGGATGCATACAATCTGCTAAATATACTGATTGATAGGTGGAAAGATGACGACTAAAAGAGTGAGGAGTGAAAGAGGGGGAAGCATGAGGGGGAAGTATGGGGGGAAGGGAGAGAAAAAAACATAGGAAAGAGGGATAGGGGAGAGAGGGATAGATAGGAGAGAAAAGGAAAAGAGGGGAGGGAGAGAAAGAAGTGAGGGGGAGGGGGGAGCCCAAGAGTCAGTGTTTCTAGATAGTTAAGTGTTCCAATTATTTCCTGTCTGGGAAGGGGAGGAGATACTGAAGGGAAGTAAGTGAGCGGGGGGATGCCCGTGTAGACCTAGGTTTGGGTGTGTCAGGGGTTGAGATCTTTCTAAATGCATTAAGTGTTCAAGGACTGGCCAGGTAGGATGGGAGGGGGCGAGTCATCTGGTGCGTAAATGAACGGACCGGGGAGGTGGGCATTTCCCAAAGCGGGCGATCTGGAGGATAGAAGAAAAGAAAAATAATAATAATAATAGGGGAGGTGGGGGGGCAAGAGTGAGGAGGGGGTGGAGAGGGTCCTGTAGTGTCGGCTGTAGTGTCGGCTGCTGTTGCTGTCCACCGGTCTTCCTCCCGCTACCTCATGATCCCGTCTCCAGACTTCAGCGAATAGAGCCGCTTGGTCCTGTAGATTATAAATTACACGTTCATGAGTGGCAGTTTGGAACATGGCTGTCATCCATTCTGCTGATGTTGGGGCTACGCTAGACCTCCAGTGTCGAAGTATGTAGATTTTAGCTGTGGCAATTGCCGTATGGAGCAGTGTTTTTGGGGTTGTGATGTGGAGGGATATGGACGCATATCATGTAGAGAAATGAGTGATGGTGGTATCGGGTCTGGTATCAGTATGAAGTCTGCGAGTGTGCGACGCACTGTGTCCCATAAGGGTTGTATAGTTGGGCAATGACATAGAATATGAAGTAGGTCACATTGGAGGTCGGCGCATTGTCAGCATTTCGCGTGTGGTGTCAGGCCTGGCCTGAAGAGTTTCATGGGGGTCCAGTACCAGTCTTGAAGAATTTTAAATAAACAAAATTTCAGGCGGGCCTCTCGGACCCCCCTATCAAGGGCCTCAATTATGTCTGGCCACTCTTCTTCGGTATAAACTGTCTCCAGTCGTTTTTGCCATTTTAGACGCAGTCGCTCTAGGAGGGTTTGTAAGTAAAGGTGGTTCATTATCTCTGCGTATAGGCCAGCCATGACGCCTCTGTGTCGACCCCACGTCTGCAGATAAGTGACAATGGGTGAAATCTTAACCGTCCACGGGGGTTCCTAGTGCCTTGCGCGTGCAGTGCTGAAGATGCATATATCGCCACTCTTGCTTGTTGTCGATTCTGAATTCTTCCCATAGGGAATCAAAGGTGATCACCAACCGCTATTTAGGATATATTGTGAATTCCAGCAGTACCCCATTGGAGCCACTGCAAAGTGTTTCCTCCTATTTTTATGCATTTATTTCCTGCTATAGGAGCCTGGGCGTGTAGGAAGGGATGTATGCCTAATAGGCGGTGTACTCTGTGCCATGCTGCTTTTGTGGCCATGAGGATAGGGTTGGCCAGATGGGAACAATCAGTGTATACCCCTCCTACTTCTGTGTGCTGTCCCTGCAATAGATTCTCTGTGGTTACCCATTGTGGAGGGTCCGGTATACCTGGGAATGTACAGGCCAATTGCGATAATTGTAGGGCTAGAGAATATTGTTCTACTGAGGGTAAACCTAATCCTCCATAGGGTCGTCGTGCCAATAGTATTGCAGGCTTCAGTCTTGGGCCTGTAAAGCCCCAGACGAAAGACCTTATTGAGGTATCGATCATTCGGAGAAGGGAAAGAGGTACCTGCAAAGGGAACATGCCTAGTACATATGTAAAACGCGGTAAGGTGACCATCCTGACCGCCTGTGTCCTGCCCCACGTGGATAAGCCGAGTAGTGACCATTTAGCGAAGTCCTGTTTCATCCGGGATATAAGAGGATCGAGATTGTCCCTAACCATACGTTCCAGGCCTCGATTAATATATGTTCCTAGATATTTAAGGCGGGTCGGGGTCCATTTGAATGGAAGACTGTGGATTGCAGCCCTCATTGTTACGCGAGATAGGGGCAGCGATTCGCTCTTGTCCCAGTTTACCCGGTATCCAGATAGGGGCGCGAAGTCCTCTATGATGGAGAACAGTGATGGTAAGGATCTTTCCAGGTCAGACAGGGTTAGTAGAATATTGTCTGCGTATAGGTACATTTTGGAGGAACCCCCTGGTAAAGGGATACCTTTTATTTGTTGGGGATTTCATATAGTGGCTGCCAGGGGTTCCATTGCCAGTAAAAATAAAAGTGGTGAGAGGGGGCAACCTTGTCGGGTGCCTCTTCCGATCGGGAATGGGTCTGATAGAAAGCCCCCGCAGTTAATTTGTGCTGTGGGATGATCATACAATAATCGGACTTTGGAAATAAATTGGTCCCCAAGGCCAAAGTGTTTCATGGTGGTAAATAGATAGCGCCATTCGATGTGATCAAATGCGTTTTCCGCATCGAGGGATAAGGCCAATGCCTCCTCTGGTAGATGTAGCGATTCGATCAATGTATGACACAGGGTACGCATGTGGTTTCTGGAGGTGCGACTCAGCACAAATCCCACCTGGGTGTTATGGACCAAGGACGGGATCACTTTACGTAAATGTGCTGCTAGGACGCTGGCTAGTAGTTTGATATTTCCGTTCAAGAGTGAGATAGGGCGATAGCTGCCACAAAGTAAGGGATCTCTCCCTGGTTTAGGTAAGATGACGATTGTGGCTCTATTGGAGAGGGCACCCAAGGAACCCTCCTGACATGCCTCCGAGAGCGCCTCATGTACTGCCGTGATTGCCTCTTCTCCAGCCCATCTATAAAATTCCGCTCAGAACCCGTCCTCTCCCAGAGATTTATGGTAGGGGAGGGTTGTGACTACTTGTATTATTTCTTCCCTGCTTATATCGCCCTCAAGTAGAGCTCGGCCAGCCTCCGATAGGCGGGGTATTTTGGCCGCGGTGAGAAATGCTTCAGTTCGTGTATGGTCGGTCGGTGTTTCAGGGGTGTAAAGATGCTGATAGTATGTAGCAAATTCATTCACTATGTCTTGCGGACTGGTCAGTACCACTCCTGAGGAGCACGTTATGGCCAGGATGGCGGAGGCAGCTTCTCTTTGCCGGAGCTGTGCCGCTAGGAGGCGTCCGGCCTTTTCTCCTTGCTCGTAGTGGCGGCTGCACAATCTTTGCAGCGCGTATTCTGCCTGTGTTGTGTAAAGCTCATTGTTTGCCATTCGGGCCCGTTCGAGTGAGCGGCGTAGCTCAGGGGTCGGATGAGCAGTGTATTGTTTGGTAAGGCTCTGGATCTCATTTTCTAACGTGCGCTGACGGACCTTCCTTACTCTGTTGGCTAGTGCCGCGTCACGCATCATATTCCCTCTCAGGGTGGCCTTCGCCGCTGCCCATAACACCAGTTTGGACACCACAGAGCCCGTGTTTTCGGTTATGTACGTAGATATTTGGGCCTTAAGTTGCTCTTTCCCTTGTGGGGAGCGGTATCTGTGTATAGCAAAGCGCCATGGTTTACGACGGGGGAGGCCAGCCCTGCTTGTATCAAGAGAAGGATCGGGGAGTGGTCGGAGAGTCCACTATCTAGGATACAAGTGTCTTGTATTTGGGGAATTATGGTATGTAATACAAAAAAATAGTCCAGGCGTGATTGGGTGCCGTGAACAGATGATAGGAAGGTGTATTCTTTGTCCTTTGGGTGTGTTAGCCTCCAGAAGTCGACTAAACCTGCGTCCGTGGTTATGTCCGTCAGTAATGCCCTATCGTGGTTATTGCCCACATCTATGGGGGCTGTCCTGTCCAGTATGGCGTCTCGAGCAAGGTTCCAGTCTCCCCCTATAATGCAGCGGGTCGTTCCTATTTCGGTCAATAGGCGGTTTAGTTGCAGGAAAAAGGGGCGCTTGGTGCCAGTTGGTGCATAGACAGAGCCCAGGCATAGGAAGGTATTTCCTATTTTCAGTTTAGTGAATGTATATCTCCCTTCCATGTCATTCCATGTTTTGATAATCGTGACCAGGAGGGATTTACGTATTAGTATTGCTACACCGCATTTACGAGACGTGCTGCCCCCAGTTTCCCGGCTGGTTGGGCAGCAGCTAAAGGCAACCCTTCCTACCCAGTCACGTTTGAGTTTGCTGGATTCTGAGTTATCTAGGTGCGTCTCTTGAATCAGAGCTATATCCGCTCTATTGGATTGAAGATAGGATAGAATCTTTTTCCGCTTGATATAGTTCGTCATGCCATGAACATTCCAAGAGAGGATTCGTAGTGGGCACGTCATACGGTAGGCATTCCCTGACATTCTAAATGGTAGAACGAGATCTCAGCGATCCTGTGGGTGGCAGGCGTGAGAGAAGGGGGGGAAGGTACCCTGGCCGATGGAATAGGGACTATACTCACTGAAATATGATAAATTAGAGGGGGGGGGCAGCCAGTGGGGGCCGAACACTCCAAGGGGGGGAGCAGAAAGTTAAAAAGGTTAAATAAGGGATAGAAGATAAAGAAAGAATAATAGAAGAGAGGGGGAGAGGGGTGTTAACGTTAATATATAGGATGAGATAAAGTGAAATAATAAGGAGGATCGAAGAAGAAAGGGGAAGGAGGGGGTAAATACAAATAAAGGCTAGGGATCAGGAGCCTCCTGTGGGTAGATCTGTAGACGGCGAGTCCGATTCCTATCGGAGCTCTCAGTGCCGTCGGAGCGATCTCTCTCTGCCGGGGAGGCGGCGGATGGGCAGAGGGCTTCCGGTGCTGCTTCATGACAGAGGAGTGTGCAGACTCCAAATTCCAAGGGGGGGGGCGTGGTTGCGGAGGAGGAATAGTAGCCATGTTAGTAATCATGATCGGGATTTACTGTCCTGGGTGGGAGGGATAGGGGAGGGGCAACGGGGGGAGGAAGGACAACGTGCGAGCAGCGAAGAGGGCCTAATGTGTTGATATAAATGTCCGTGTATTATTGGGAGCTCTGATGACATCGGTATCTGATGTAATGCCTCGTACGGTTGGCAAACTCACACCTGCGGGCGCTGGGTGGCCTCCGTGCTCGATTAGTGCTGTCATTTTAGGTTCTGCGTTATGGGGATGCTGTGGAGGGAAAAAGGAAGGGGAAGAGTTTGCAGAGATGGGAGAAGAGTACCAGGAGACGAGATATAAGATAGGGGATATAGGAGAGGAGATAGAGGGGGGGTGCGGGCCGGGAGGGCGGGGCGGGGCATAGGGCATTGCGGTGTGGGGCCGGGTAAGGACTATAGAATATATTTGCGCATAACAATTAAAATTGAGATGCTTCCATACTTGTATAATATCACTGCAACATATATCATGGTATCATTATAGTCTATTCATTCTTATAACATGACATAACATAGTATTACATAGGGCCTGATTACAACTTTGGAGGAGGTGTTAATCCGTCCCAAATGTGACGGATATACCACCAGCCGTATTACGAGTTCCATAGGATATAATGGACTTGTAATACGGCTGGTGGTAAATCCGTCACTTTACCGTCACTTTTGGGACGGATTAACACCTCCTCCAAAGTTGTAATCAGGCCCATAGTTCCTTATTATACAATTGTATCGTTATCTATTAGGTCGCTTATCTTAGAGCGTATCTTATAGTTGGTAGTAAGGGTTAATGAGTCCTGGTCTATGTGTATCCAGTGTGAGCTTCTTATTTTAACATATGTGTCTTGTAACGTATTATTGCGTCATAATACTGTGAAGTACAATTAGGGAATGTCAGTTTATTAGCTAATCCGGTGATGTGATCATGGTCATGCAACGCCCTGTTATGCGTGATATGATATCCCCTACGACAAGTTCTCCCACTGTTCTGTTACCCTGTTGAGTGTTAGTATTTGTGTCCCTGTGCGTGGCTTGGTTCGTTTTTATTTTGACTTCTGTGTGAGGGTTGGGAGTTAGCGGGATCTGGCGAAAAAGTTTATTGATATGGTTTACATGTTATGTCAAATGTAGCTGTGTTGCATTATTGCTGTGGACTGTTCTGTAGTGGAGTAAGGAGGGTGTCTGCTTATTTGTTAGAAATTTGGTTGTATGTCTGGTTGCGACCTTATAGGACGAGAACCTGACTTATGTGCGACCTATGGGGGGCAGTGAAATCTGATCTATGCACTAATATGTGTACCTTGTGCCTTTTAGCAGACAATCCATACCATATTGTTACAACATAGAACCTTATATTACTCTACGGAGAGCATAAGCCTATTAAACATCTATTATTGAAGATGATAATAATGGCTATAAAATAGGCACAATTGCAAAGTCCGAATGTGTACTCATCTGTCCATAGGATTGTCGCCGGTCGCTCTTCGGTGTTGTCGTAGTTGTCTTGTGTATGCACTGCAGTAGGTCATCGTCTCAGGGGGATGCAGTCGCTGGTTTCAGAGGTGAGCGGGATTTATCTCTCTCCGATAACTGGGTGTGGACTGCCGCCGTGTGTAGAACCTGTTACCTATCAGCGTGCGATCTAGCTAGTCTCTCTAGGTCTCTGCTCCTTTGACAGGTGTCAGTACCATGGTGGATTGTGCCTTCGTTCTCCAGTCCTGGGGGTAAGGTTCTGTTGTCCTCGTTGTCCCCTGAGACGTCTAGTGGGCAACTTTTGCTTATAAAATCCGTGGGTTGGTGTTGAAAAGAGTCAAGGAATAGATTCAATTCTTTGGGGTTGTAAAAGTCCCTGGATACTCTGTTTTTGGTGACCCACATTCTTGCGGGATCAAAGAGGCCGTATTTCATCTCTAGTTGCCGAAGTCGGGGTCTTAAAGCTAGGAAGGCCTTCCTGCGCTCATTAGTATCCTTAGAGTAGTCGGCTGTTATCCGAATGTCGAGTTGGCCTGTCCGAAAGGGACCGTGGCTATGCGCTGTTTGTAATATTTGCCGGGTCTGATTGTGGCGTAGGAGGCAGGCGATGATCGGACGGGGCCTTAGGGATGCGTCGGAATGTTCGGGCCTACTCTATGTACTCGTTGGAATTCTAAAGGTGGATCAAAGTTCAATGACGTCAGCTTGGGTAGAGTAGATCTCAGGAAGGCCTGTATGTCTGTGCCTTCTTCATTTTCCGGGATCCCCATTAGGCGAATGTTGTCTCTTCGGCTCCTGTCCTCCAAGTCTGTGAGTTTTCTCTTGAGGTAGAGAAGGTCCTGGTCTCTATCCTGGCTATCTGCGTTTCCAATGATCCCATGCGATGTTCCAAACCTGTCACTCTGGATTGAAAACCTGTAATGTCTAATCGCATGGATTTGGTTTCTAGGGTCAGTGAGGATATGGAAGCATCTAGTCCCTCTATTCGACGGCTGACGGCAGTGATCTTGTGTAGTATCTGTTGCATAGTTGTGGGCTGTTCCTTGTCCGATGTCATAACGTGCTGGGTTGGAGGTGATGATGTATGGATCTCTGTTGCCATGGGGGTTGGTCGTTTCTGGTGGAGTGCCTTTGAGAATAATAGCTGTCGTGCCGGCTTACCAGCAGGTTTATGGTTCGGTTATCTGCCGGACATCGCCTTGCTGGTTTGCGAGGGCTACCCAGTCGGACCCAAGATCTTCTTTGGGGTGCAGTGGGGGAAGGGGTTTACGAGTCAGTCGGTCCTCGCCTCTATTTCTTCACCTGTCTGTTTTTCATTGGTTTATTTTCTTGTTTTCCTTCTGGTTTCTGTTCGTTCTTTTCTTTGTCCCTGTTTTAATTGTACAGTCCCAGAGGCCGTTGTAGGGTCCGGCCATCTATTGTTGTCAGTAGATAAGAGGGTGGTGACTATAGGGATACTAAGACAGCGAGAGGTGTGAGGCTCGTAATGATACAGGGTATGCTGTGAGAGCAGCGCCGATTACTTGTCTCTGTTAGTCAGTTTCATTTTCTCACTGTTCCTTCTATCCTCCTGTTAAAGTGGGTCGGAGGAGGGGTAGGCAAGACCCTCTTTATGGTGCTTTACCCCCTGCCCATTGTGGTTGGCGGTGTCTGTTCCTGCGTTCCTTTTCTTTTATCACCGGAGCTCCATTGGCGCCTGCAGACAGTAGCAGAGGTTCTTGTTCCTGTCTCAGTATTCAGGTAGCTTGGGGGGGAGGAACAGAGGCAGGCAGTGTATAGCCTGTTTCTTTGTTCTGTTATTTGTTTTTCCTGTCCAGTAGTGCTCCCCTTATCTCTCCTCGCCCTCTTTTTATTTTTTTTCCTTTTTCAATGCTTCTTTCTCTTTCCCCCTGGTCCTCTCCTCCCCACTCCTTGAATGTGGGTTTATCCTTTTTTTTATTTTATTTGTTTCTGTCGTTTATTTATTTGTTCATTCCTTTTTTCATCCCCTGCTGCATTTCCCTTTGTCCCCGCAGTTCAGTGCCCCCTCTCCTTCCACCTCCTCCCTGCTCTATCAAGAGGAGGGGAAAGGCACGGGATGCACTTGTTGCTGGCTATCCACGTAGCCCCTATCCCCTCACCTCCATCGTTCCTCACTCCCCCCTACACTCCTCCTGTTCTCCCATGGGGGGGGAAGCACTGTGGTCGGTATCGGGCCGGAGGGGGGCTACATCAACATATCACCTCCCTCCGGCACTGGAATGGAGGCACGGAGAGCCACACCTAAGGCGCCGGGTGCCGCAAGTCCAGGAAAGCCGCTTCACCTCAAACTCGAGGGCGCTGCTCCACCCCCCTGGCAAGGCCTCCAATGCCGGGTCACGTCACAGGTCTTCTGGGGTTCCACAGTTGGTCTCTCTTCGGGGCCAAGGGTCCGGGGCATTGGAAGGGTCCCCGAGGCCCTTCTCAATGTTGTTCTTCTCTTCTTTTTTCGCGCTGTCTCAGAGGGCCGACCGCGGGACCAGGACGACGCGACTCTGCCCCCCAGGCAGGCCTCTTCTTGCAAGACGGCCGCGGGCCTTCCAGGTCACAGTTGCGGGCCATTTCTCAATTGGATTGGGGGCTCGACGGTCTCTGAAGAGCTCCGACACCGGGCAGGTTATTCACTGCGGCCGCTGTGGAGCCCCCGCCACCTCCACAGAATCGCCGCAGCACGGAGCTCAGGGCTTAGGCGGCCATCTTCCTTCATGGCCCGGCCACGCCCCTCAATGATTGCATTGTGTGAACCCATTTCAATGAGTACAGAGCATCATTACATGAGTGCATTACTGTCAGACATAAAAATCCACACACTAGGATGGTAGCATGAGTAAGGTGAATGATAGTGTTGTCGGCTACAACCAGCTTACTGAGTATTCTATACAAACATTGAAAAAATATCATTTGAAGTTGACTTACGGCATGTATGGCTCAGAACCAAGTCAGTGGTAATTTAACCAGATGGGAGTACCAGTACAACTAATCTGTGTGGTACAGAAGAGGATAACCTTATCAGTGATGGGCATCTGTCAGTGTTGCAGGATACAGTTCAAAATTTGCCTTTTATCATATGTGCCACACTTGCCAACAATGAAACTACAAGACCCCACCAATGACAGTTGAAGTTCCATACTTACCGGCCCAAGATAAAGTATACATATACAATGTGAATGGCTAGAACAGTGGATTTCAAATGTATGGATTAGTTGATGTTATTTGCAAACCAATCTTACAGCTCCTTGGTCATAGGGGATGCACATGGTAATCCATGTGTTGGAAAATGGGTTATTGATAGGGCAGGTAGGTACCTACACCTAGCAACAAGCCACAAACCTCCACAAAAGTACAGTTAGGTCTCAGTAAATTAATCCCAGCTCTACCCTTGGTAGCTTAGCATCGAGCGTCAAGGCTTAACTTAGGAGACAAAGTGTAAAGCATTCAAATATCACAAAACAGTAATTAAATAAAACACAGGAAACAGTTTAAAAATCCAAAACCAATTTATAAAAATAGCTTATATTTTTATCTTTAAAATGACACAAAAACGATTAAAATCGGTTCAGGGGAACCGGAGATATGAATTTTTAAAGTATTATTATTTTCTAGCGCTTAGAAACTAAAAGCGCCAATCGGGTCATCTGGTTGCACCAGGACCGGGGCAAAGTCAAACTTTCAGGCCGACCGCGATGGAGCCCTGCTCGGCTACAAGTCGCGGGAGGCCTCGGTTAAAAAGTTACCTTCTGACTTAGTCTCTTTTTCGATGTTTTTCTTCCCCGGGACGAACCTGCCAGTTGGATCCGACCTCCTGGAGCCCTTGTCCGGATACGCGAAGTCGGTTTCCTCGGTGGTGATTTTTACCTTCGGACTTAGTCGTTTTTTCGAGATGAAAATCCTTCGACCGGGGTAAACCTGGATCTTGATCCGACGTCCGTGGAGCCCTTCTCGGATACGATGGCTGGAAGGTCCCGGTCAACTTTTTACGTTCGGACTTAGTCTTTTTTTCGGATGTTTTTCTTGACCGGGACGAACCACGAAGTCAGGCCGGGTCGCGGTTGAGGCAAGCCGGCTAGAATTTCCGCGTCGAGTCGGTCACTTTATGGAGCTTTTTCTAAAATTTCTCCAATCTTTTCCAAACTTCTGGGGCTTCACCCAGATGTTCTTTTAAGGTTCTTTTGGGGTCCACAGCTCACCCCAAGGGTCCAGAAGTTCTGTGATGGTCCTTGGGAAGTGCGGACTTCAACTCCCAGAGTGCACCTGGCGCAAACTCCTTTTTGGCCACTGGGCAGTGGTCAGCTGGTCACTTTTTCAGGAGTTGGTGCAGGGGACTCTGGTTAGCAATTTTTCACCTGTAGCAAACAGGGAGTCCCTCCTTGAACCAGTGGAAGCCAGGCAAAGTCCTTCTTGTGGTGAAGCCCAAGTGTGCAGCTGGTGCAGTCTTTCTGAGTGCAGGGTCCAGGTGCAGGCCAGGGGTCCAGCAGGGCAGTCCTTCTTCTTCTTGTAGTTCTTTCTTCTTGAAATTTGGTGGGGATCTGAGGCGTGGGTGCAGGTCTGCCAGTTTTATCCTTGCTCCTGGGTGAAAAGCAGGGGGGCCCTGGTCCTCCAATCAGGGACAGGGTCGTCCCCCTGTGATGACCACTTCCTGGGAAGTGTGGCAAAAATCCATCCCAGAAGGCAATAGTCTCTAAAAATCCAAAATGGATGAATCTGATTTTTAGAGGAGAGATCTGGCTGAGCCCACCCACTGGTGTGGCTAAAAATCATAAACACACCCCTCTCCTGCCCTCTCCTAATCTAATCAAGGGGGCACCTAGCTGTCTGGGGTTGCAGGATGTGGGGGTGTTGCTGGGTGCTCCAGATGTCCTTCTCTGCCTTTGAAGACCAGTTTGGCAGCCCTCCCCCTTCCTGCTTCCCCATCTGCTGAGGGGAGATTCTCTCCCCCAAGCACATTCCTTTGTGTAAAGCCAGGCCACTTCACACCTCATAAAAGTGGCCTGGCAGAAGCTGCTGCAGGCTGGCCAATCAGAGCACAGCAGCAAAAACAATGCAGAGCTGAAATTGGCAACTTTTTAGGTAAAGTCTAAACTTTTTACCTGCACTAGTTATATTAAATCCAACAACTGGAAGTTGTGGGATTTATTATAACAATCAATTTGATACCAAATTCTTGGTATGTAACATTTAAGGAGACTTTAAAATTTTAAATAAAGTCTGCCCATTCTAGCCTATGAAGGCCATTGACTTCAATGAGGGAAAAACGAATTTGGCTGTTTTTACCTCACCAGGGCTTATAAATCTATTTTTATAAAGTCCCTGCTTATAGTTACATGGCACCCAGCCCTAGGGGCACATAGGGCACACCTTAGGGGTGACTTATATGTAAAAATAAGGTAGTTTAAAACTTTGGAAGTACCTTTAATTCCAAAGTCGAATTTGCATATAACTTTAATTTAAAAGCAGCCAGCAAGGCAGGCTTGCTTTTAAAATGACACTGGGCACCTCAGCAATGCACCTAGGTGTGCACCACCTATGCTGTGGTCCCTAAACCTACATGCCCTACCATATACTAGGGACTTATAGGTAGGTTAACTTAGCCAATTATAATTAGCCTAATTTGCATATCCATTTTACACAGAGCACTGGCCCTGGGACTGGTAAGCAGTACCCAGGGCACAGCCAAGAGTCAGTAACCACCAGTACCTATCCAGAAAGAGTGGGAGTGATCAGGCAAAAAAAAGGACTTTCCTACACTGCCCCCCCCCAGATGAAAGGTGATGGGTACTAACCTACACCCTGGTAGTCCTCATCAGCTAAGTGGAAAAACCTGGAAAGGCCATCTGCATTGGCATGAGCAGTCCCAGGTCTGTGCTCCACTGTGAAGTCCATCCCCTGTAGGGAAATGGACCACCTTAACAGTTTTGGGTTCTCCCCCCTCATCTGCATCAACCATCTGAGAGGTCTGTGGTCAGTTTGTACACGGAAGTGAGTGCCAAACAAGTAAGGCCTCAACTTCTTCAGTGACCAAACCACAGCAAAGGCCTCCCTCTCAATGGCACTCCATTTCTTCTCTCTGGGGAGTAGTCGCCTGCTGATGAAGGCAACTGGGTGATCATGGCCCTCTTCATTAACTTGTGCTAACACTGTCCCAATCCCTTCCTCTGAAGCATCTGTTTGCACTACAAACTCTTTGCTATAGTCAGGGGCCAGTAACACTGGTGCTGAACACATAGCCTGTTTTAGGGTGTCAAAAGCTTTTTGACACTCTGGGGTCCAAATGACCTTCTTGGGTTGTTTCTTGGAGGTAAGCTCAGTCAGAGGGGCCACTATGGTCCCAAAATTCTGAACAAACCTCCTGTAATACCCAGTCAGGCCAAGAAAGGCCCTGACCTGAGTCTGGGTTTTTGGAGCCTCCCAATCCAGGATAGTCTGGATCTTGGGCTGGAGAGGTTGTACATGGCCTCCACCAACAAGGTGGCCCAGGTACACAACAGAACTTTGCCCTATCTGGCACTTGCTTGCCTTGATAGTCAGGCCTGCTTGAAGCAGGGCCTGAAGCACTTCCTTCAGGTGGACCAGGTGGTCCCTCCAGGTGGAACTAAATACAGCTATATCATCTAGATAAGCTGCACTAAAAGATTCCAACCCAGATAGGACTCTATTCACCAACCGTTGGAAGGTGGCAGGAGCATTTTTCATCCCAAAGGGCATCACCTTGAACTGAAAGTGGCCCTCTGGTGTGGAAAATGCTGACCTCTCCTTGGCTCTTGGACTTAAGGCAATCTGCCAATATCCTGAGGTCAGATCAAATGTGCTCAGGAATTTGGCAGCCCCCAACCTGTCAATGAGCTCATCAGCTCTAGGTATGGGGTGAGCATCAGTCCTAGTGACTGCATTTAGACCTCTGTAGTCCACACAGAATCTTAATTCTTTCTTCCCACCTTGGGGACTAGCTTTGGGCACCAGTACCACTGGACTGGACCAAGGACTATCAGAGTGCTCAATTACCTTCAGATCCAACATCTTAGCCACTTCAGCTTTGATGTTGGCCTTGACCTGGTCAGACAGCCTGTACAGCTTGTTCTTGACAGGCAAGCTGTCACCAGTGTCAACATCATGGACACACCAATTGGTGAGTCCAGGGGTCAGGGAGAACAGACTAGCAAACTGTCCCAAGACTTGCTTACAGTCTTGTTGTTGCTGATCTGTCAGTTTGGGAGAGAGTACCACTCCCTCCACTGACCCATCTTTTTCCTTTGAGGACAGGAGGTCTGGCAGAGGTTCACCCTCCTCCTCCTTCCCTTCATCAGTGACCATCAGCATGGTCATGTCTGCCCTGTCCTGGTGGGGTTTCATCCTATTAACATGCAGGATCCTGTGAGGATTCCTGGGGGTGCCAAGGTCCACCAAGTAGGTGACCTCACCTTTTTTCTCTAGGATTGGATAGGGCCCAGTCCATTTGGCCTGTAGTGCCCTAGGAGCCATGGGCTCCAAAACCCACACCAACTGTCCTGGGTGATACTCAGGCATGGTAGCCTTTTGATCATGCCAGAGCTTCATGAGCTCCTGACTGGCCTCCAGGTTCCTGCTTGCCTTCTTCATATACTCAGCCATGCGAGACCGCAGGCCTAGTACATAATCCAGCACATTCTCCTTGGCTTCCTTGAGAGGCTTTTCCCAAGACTCTCTCACCAAGCACAATGGGCCTCTTACAGGGTGCCCAAACAGTAACTCAAAGGGGCTGAATCCAACCCCCTTCTGTGGCACCTCCCTGTAGGCAAACAGCAGGCATGGGAGGAGGACATCCCATCTCCTCCTGAGTTTGTCAGACAAACCCATGATCATGCCCTTCAGGGTCTTATTGAATCTTTCCACTAGACCATTGGTCTGTGGATGGTAGGGTGTGCTGAACTTATAAGTAACACCACACTTCTCCCACATGGCTTTCAGATAGGCTGACATAAAGTTTGTGCCCCTATCTGAGACCACCTCCTTTGGGAATCCCACTCTGGTGAACACACCAAGTAGGGCCCTAGCCACTGTGGGTGCAGTGATTGTCCGGAGGGGTATTGCCTCAGGGTACCTGGTGGCATGGTCCACTACCACCACAATGTACCTGTTACCTGAAGCAGTTGGTGGGTCTAGGGGACCAACAATGTCAATCCCCACCCTCTCAAAGGGAGTCCCAACCACTGGCAGTGGAATTAAGGGAGCCTTTGACTTGCCCCCTGTCTTGCCACTGGCTTGACAGGTGACACAGGAGCTGCAAAACTCCTTGACTTTTTCGGACATTTCTGGCCAAAAAAAATGGTTGACCAGCCTGTTCCAGGTCTTGGTCTGTCCCAAATGACCAGCTAAGGGGATATCATGGCTTAAGGTAAGGAGGAATTCTCTATACTTTTGGGGGACCACTACTCTCCTAGTAGCCCCTTCTTTGAGGGTCCTAGCCTCAGTGTAGAGAACTCCATCCTCCCAGTAAACCTTGTGGGTACCACTGGTATCCCCTTGTTCTTGCCTGGCAGCAGTCTGCCTCAGGCCCTCAAGAGTGGGACACTCTCTTTGTCCCTGGCACAAATCTTCTCTGGTGGGCCCACCTGCCCCTTGCAGTTCTGCCAAGTCAGGCAGAGTTTGCAGGGAAGGTGTCCCTCCCTCAGAGTTCAGATCCTCCCCCTCAGGGTTGGATTCTTCCTGACCCTCTGTACTTGTTGGGGCTGGCAAGCCAGTCCCAGTGCTCTTTCTCTTTTTCTTGGAGGCTTGGCCCATTGTTCCAGGGTCCAAGTGTCCAGCATTTCCCTGTTGTGCTGCCTGTGACCTGGTCACAGCACACACCCATTCAGGGAGATCCAGCATCTTTGCATGGACCCTTCTCTCCACTTCTGACCATTCAGATGCTTCAAGATCATTTCCCAGTAGACACTCTACTGGGAGGGCAGGAGCTACAGCTACTTTTTTAGGGCCAGTCACACCTCCCCATTCCAGACTCACCATAGCCATGGGATGGAGTTTGGTTCTGCTATCTGCATAAGTCACCTGGTGGAAGACACCAGGTAAGACCTGCTCTGGAGAAACCAGCTTTTCTGTGACCATTGTCACACTGGCTCCTGTATCTCTCAGAGCTTCCACTTCAGTCCCATTGACTTTAGGCCTCTGCCTATACCTCTGCATGATGGGAGGTAAGGTGGCCATAGTTGCAATGTCCACCCCACCCACGGATACTAAGGTGACTTCAGTGTACCCTGATTCCACCCCTGGGCCAACTTCCACCCCCAACCCTACACTAGCAATCCCCTGGGATTGCCCACCAGTGGGGGGCTTCTTGGTGCAGATAGCATCTCCTCTTTTATGTCCTGGCTGAAAACAGTCAAAACACTTGCCGGCCTTAGCAAGCTCCTGAAACCTTCCTGCTTTAGCAGGATCAAAATTCTTTCCCTGATACCCTTTCCCTTTAGAAGTGAATTGGCTCGGGGCTCCCCCTCCCTGAGAAGTTTTTGGGGACTCTTGTGAGGACTCTTTGGGTTTTTTGTCATCTTTCCCCTGGTTCTTCCCCTGAGAAGAACCATGTCCTCCCTTTTTCTGATCACCCCCTGGGGGTCTCTGGTTAACTCTAGTTCTTAACCAGTCATCTGCTGCCTCCCCCAGCTCTCTGGGGTTGGTCAACCTAGAGTCTACTAGATACTGGCGGAGCCTCTCTTGGACACAATTAGTTAGAAGGTGCTCCCTCATAATCAAATTGTACAGCCCCTCAAAGGTACTTACCCTGTTGCCCTGTATCCAGCCCTCCAGTGCTTTCACTGAAATGTCCACAAAGTCCACCCAGGACTGGGTGCTTGTCTTTTGGGTGTCCCTAAACTTAAGCCTATACTGCTCTGGGGTTAGACCAAACTTCTTAGTCAAGCAACTCTTCATACTGGGGTATGAGTCTGCATCCTCCCCACTCATGGTTAGGAGCCTATCCCTCCCAGAGTTGGGAACTAACTCCCAAAGGAGTGAACCCCAGTACTGAGGCTTGACTTTCCTCATCTGGAGGGCCCTCTCAAAGGCCCCCAGCCACTTATCGATGTCATCCCCCTCTACATAGGCAGGAACCACCCCTTTGGGTAATCTGGGGGCAAAACCCCCACCCAGGGACACCTCAGTTTCTTTCTCGCTGCTTCCATCTTTTTTTTCTTTGCTTGCCCACTTCTTTTTTTCTAGGGCAAGCTTATCTGCCTCCAAAGCTATGTAGGCTAGCTGGGCTTCCAGCTCTCTCTCCCTGATGGATGGGTTCTCTCCTCCTGAAAGGACCCCCTTCCTACCACTAGCTTTGGGTCTGCCCCTAGTGACTGTGTCCAGTGAGGACCGTTCCTCCTCTTCCTCACTTGGGGTCTGATGCCTTTCCTCCCCTGAATGGTTAGAGTTAGCATCATCTTCTTTTGGTTCCTCCTCTGGAGCTTCCTCTGTCTCTACCTCTTGGGCCTCAGCCCATGCTGTCAGGGATTTAATCAGGATTTCTTTCCTGAGATTAGTGGTTGCAGGCAACCCCCTCTCAATACACAACCCCCTAAGCTGGACTACTGTCAGTGTGGGTAGGCTAGCCAGATCAAGCTCCATGGTTCCCTAGTTTTGTGTCAACAAAAAACTTTTTGCAAAAATTGGTAACAGGAATTTAGAAAAATTACAAAAATTCAATAATTGAAATTAATCCAAATTAATTTTAAAAAAAATTAAAATTAAAAATTCAAAACAATTTTTGCACTAGGACAATTTAAAGGATTTTTAATTTGTTTTATCTAAAACTGTAACGTGATATTGAACACAAGTACAGGATCCCGTCGCTGCTTCCAATTATGTTGGAAAATGGGTTATTGATAGGGCAGGTAGGTACCTACACCTAGCAACAAGCCACAAACCTCCACAAAAGTACAGTTAGGTCTCAGTAAATTAATCCCAGCTCTACCCTTGGTAGCTTAGCATCGAGCGTCAAGGCTTAACTTAGGAGACAAAGTGTAAAGCATTCAAATATCACAAAACAGTAATTAAATAAAACACAGGAAACAGTTTAAAAATCCAAAACCAATTTATAAAAATAGCTTATATTTTTATCTTTAAAATGACACAAAAATGATTAAAATCGGTTCAGGGGAACCGGAGATATGAATTTTTAAAGTATTATTATTTTCTAGCGCTTAGAAACTAAAAGCGCCAATCGGGTCATCTGGTTGCACCAGGACCGGGGCAAAGTCAAACTTTCAGGCCGACCGCGATGGAGCCCTGCTCGGCTACAAGTCGCGGGAGGCCTCGGTTAAAAAGTTACCTTCTGACTTAGTCTCTTTTTCGATGTTTTTCTTCCCCGGGACGAACCTGCCAGTTGGATCCGACCTCCTGGAGCCCTTGTCCGGATACGCGAAGTCGGTTTCCTCGGTGGTGATTTTTACCTTCGGACTTAGTCGTTTTTTCGAGATGAAAATCCTTCGACCGGGGTAAACCTGGATCTTGATCCGACGTCCGTGGAGCCCTTCTCGGATACGATGGCTGGAAGGTCCCGGTCAACTTTTTACGTTCGGACTTAGTCTTTTTTTCGGATGTTTTTCTTGACCGGGACGAACCACGAAGTCAGGCCGGGTCGCGGTTGAGGCAAGCCGGCTAGAATTTCCGCGTCGAGTCGGTCACTTTATGGAGCTTTTTTCTAAAATTTCTCCAATCTTTTCCAAACTTCTGGGGCTTCACCCAGATGTTCTTTTAAGGTTCTTTTGGGGTCCACAGCTCACCCCAAGGGTCCAGAAGTTCTGTGATGGTCCTTGGGAAGTGCGGACTTCAACTCCCAGAGTGCACCTGGCGCAAACTCCTTTTTGGCCACTGGGCAGTGGTCAGCTGGTCACTTTTTCAGGAGTTGGTGCAGGGGACTCTGGTTAGCAATTTTTCACCTGTAGCAAACAGGGAGTCCCTCCTTGAACCAGTGGAAGCCAGGCAAAGTCCTTCTTGTGGTGAAGCCCAAGTGTGCAGCTGGTGCAGTCTTTCTGAGTGCAGGGTCCAGGTGCAGGCCAGGGGTCCAGCAGGGCAGTCCTTCTTCTTCTTGTAGTTCTTTCTTCTTGAAATTTGGTGGGGATCTGAGGCGTGGGTGCAGGTCTGCCAGTTTTATCCTTGCTCCTGGGTGAAAAGCAGGGGGGCCCTGGTCCTCCAATCAGGGACAGGGTCGTCCCCCTGTGATGACCACTTCCTGGGAAGTGTGGCAAAAATCCATCCCAGAAGGCAATAGTCTCTAAAAATCCAAAATGGATGAATCTGATTTTTAGAGGAGAGATCTGGCTGAGCCCACCCACTGGTGTGGCTAAAAATCATAAACACACCCCTCTCCTGCCCTCTCCTAATCTAATCAAGGGGGCACCTAGCTGTCTGGGGTTGCAGGATGTGGGGGTGTTGCTGGGTGCTCCAGATGTCCTTCTCTGCCTTTGAAGACCAGTTTGGCAGCCCTCCCCCTTCCTGCTTCCCCATCTGCTGAGGGGAGATTCTCTCCCCCAAGCACATTCCTTTGTGTAAAGCCAGGCCACTTCACACCTCATAAAAGTGGCCTGGCAGAAGCTGCTGCAGGCTGGCCAATCAGAGCACAGCAGCAAAAACAATGCAGAGCTGAAATTGGCAACTTTTTAGGTAAAGTCTAAACTTTTTACCTGCACTAGTTATATTAAATCCAACAACTGGAAGTTGTGGGATTTATTATAACAATCAATTTGATACCAAATTCTTGGTATGTAACATTTAAGGAGACTTTAAAATTTTAAATAAAGTCTGCCCATTCTAGCCTATGAAGGCCATTGACTTCAATGAGGGAAAAACGAATTTGGCTGTTTTTACCTCACCAGGGCTTATAAATCTATTTTTATAAAGTCCCTGCTTATAGTTACATGGCACCCAGCCCTAGGGGCACATAGGGCACACCTTAGGGGTGACTTATATGTAAAAATAAGGTAGTTTAAAACTTTGGAAGTACCTTTAATTCCAAAGTCGAATTTGCATATAACTTTAATTTAAAAGCAGCCAGCAAGGCAGGCTTGCTTTTAAAATGACACTGGGCACCTCAGCAATGCACCTAGGTGTGCACCACCTATGCTGTGGTCCCTAAACCTACATGCCCTACCATATACTAGGGACTTATAGGTAGGTTAACTTAGCCAATTATAATTAGCCTAATTTGCATATCCATTTTACACAGAGCACTGGCCCTGGGACTGGTAAGCAGTACCCAGGGCACAGCCAAGAGTCAGTAACCACCAGTACCTATCCAGAAAGAGTGGGGGTGATCAGGCAAAAAAAAAGGACTTTCCTACACCATGGAAATCAAGACAGTAAGCATCCCCTAGACTATTCCTCTAATTTGGTTAGTGCACACTTGAGAACCTCCAGACACTCAAAAAACGTGGAAAAAAAATTGTCTTATACAGACAGGATTTTTTGTTAATTATTATTAACTGCATACCTGAAACTATCCTAAAAACTACCTTTCACTAAACTAACCTAAAAGAACTTAACTTAACTTACAACTACACCTATCTAACCTATTCTAAACGTATCTTACACATGTAACACCACACTCTAAACATTGTCCCCCCACACCCCTTAAGAGACAAGATATAAGTACGACAACATAAAGTATCACTACACATGTACTCACTTATCTATGTCCTAAACAAATATATATATATATGTATATATATATATATATATATATTTTAATTGGGTTATTTTTTTATTTTTTACATAAATACCCCAGCATGCCCTCCCACCCCCTCCCCCAATAACAAATAAGTACTGTAACCCACCCCCAATTATACTTAACTTAATCTATGTCTACCCTACACTATTACACTAACCTAACAATACTCATCACAAACACAATCTAAAACTATTTACAACAGTAAAAGGGAGAGGAAAGGAACTGGGAGGTACTCTCTGTGCCACATCACATTTTTTAAGCTTTGGTTTGTAGTTCTTTAAAAGTTTCCATTTTTGAGCACTTCTCTAAACTGTCCAATCTGGTCATCATGGCTACCATGTTTCTTCTTATGTTTCTTTCAAAGTTGGTTCTCAAAACTGCAGCAGGTAGCTCCACAAGTGCCTGCCTTATGACAGGTGCAGCAGATGTGGATGGGGTTGGACCAGCAGAGGCCCCATGGACTCCTGATGGTGTTGGCAATGTCAGCTGCTTATGTGGTGGCTGCTGCGGAAGTCCTCCATGTGGGAACACATGCCATGCCCCTTTGCCTTTTCCTTCTGGTACCTCCTTGCCATCCGCTGGTACCCTGCATCCACCTCCATAATGTGGAAGTACCTATCTGCCCTTTTGTGAAACGCATGACATTCCTCAGGTGTCATATTGGCAACTGAGAAATGAGGAGAATTGAGCTTTAACTAAAGAATTGGACATATAGAACAGACATATAATGTACACGGAATCTGCTGATGACACATGCAGTCCACCATGCATTCCTCAACAATGACTTACTCCTAATCCAAGACTAATTCCTACTAGCTATCTACGGTATCATATACATGTCACTGGTATGAAGGCTATCCATTGTTGACCATCAGGCCCCAGAGGTGAGTGGACCAATGCGTCCTTTCTCAACTTATGTATTAACAAACATGTTAGGATCACGTGACCCTAGAACTCTAGAGTCAGGGCTTGCCCAGGCATCATGCATGTAAGGTGGAGGTCATCAGATATGGGTTCTGGAAAGTTTCCACTGGCTAATTTAAGGTTTTGTTAAGCTTCATTCATGTGTCCTGGTTTAAGATCTGATCTGAGCATACGTAACAAATGGGCACACCATTGCTCATGATGTGTCCACATGTACAAATTATGCTATGTCCCCATTAAGTCTGGCCAAAGCATGACCAGCACATCTAGGTTGTCTACAGTTTAAGTAACTCATGCCCCCTTCTCTGTGCTATTTGTACTTAATGTGTAAAGCAGCACAGACATGGTAGCTGTATGGGTGCCCTTAGGGCCACAGTGAGTTTGGCACTGCACTGGGTGCTGCTACTGTATTCTTATATATTGAACATCATGTGCAAATACATGTCAGACCTCATCAAGGTACCAGGTACGCACTCAGCATTCACATCATATGCACATGTGATGTGACCAAAATCTCTCACAAATATCATGGTGGCAGGAACATGTTGGTATTTCTGCTGAGATCTAGCTTGGGACAATCCATAGACTTTACCCACAACCATCTGGAGCTGAGTTGTCTACTAATTGTGTACACTACAGACTGTTGTCCAGCATAATATGACTCCTTTCAGTACTGCAGTGTTAGTTTGTTTCTGAAAGGTACTGAGGCACCTGTGGTGCAAGTGTCTCTTGCATAAGCCCGCTAGAGACGGCTATACATTTCCTTTATCTGTATCATTTTGTGAGTAAGTGTAAGCTATGTGTGGCACACAGTGCTGTCAATAGTGCTGTGACAAAGTTGTTGTCAACAGGCATGCTAATTACATTAACAGCTGCTCTGACACCTACATTGGTAGACATCAATGAATATGTGGCCATGCTTCCCATTTCCTAATACCCGCAATTCCATACCAGCACACGTTGCCCCTTGTGCTACAATCAAGCCATTCAAAATGCTCAACATTCCAACAGACATCATGTCACCATCCTAACTCCAATGATACCATAACATTGGTCAGGCAAAACCATTATTAATAGCATTGCACACATTCGACTGACTCACACCAAACCCTGGATTGGCACACATGACCCACATGATGCAGACTTACTGGCTGCATTGGGATCTTCAAATCTGGTGACCTCTCCAACAGTGTAGGGTGGAGGTCCACCTGCAATACATGAAACGAAAACATAGCTTTGTGATATTTGAAAATGTCTGTTAAAGGACAACATTGTTTAATATCAACTTGGTAGGCTGAGTGAGCAAGTCAACCTAGTGGTAGATCAGATGAACTGTCAAACATCTATGATTAGTCAATCACACAGAGTCTCAGATAATGGAGACCCTGGCACCTCCTGTGGTGCTTTTCACTGCACCACATGTACATGGCATTTTCATGCAGGTGTTTTTAGCTTTACACCTCTATTGCCATATGGGACTGCATGACACTGTATACTGCATCTGAGGGGCATGTGATGGTTGTTTCAGTGGCCATTCCATTGTGACACCCATAGCTTTTGAACCTGACCCAGATATTGATTACATTTACCTTATTGTCACCAAAAACTGATGAAGAACTGTCCAGGGGTTTTGTGATTATTCCAAAGTGTTGAGGAATGTTTGAATACATCCTTGTTTGTAGTTACTAATATGTTTGTGCCATCACAAGGCACACACAAAAGCAATAATGCCATGGGAATTTACTTATGTTCATTTAGTTGTACCCACCTGCACATTGACTGACTGAAATTATGGATGTATTGCCAATACTGTATGGCCAGCCGTTGTTGTCATGGTATTCCAGTATTTGTCCAGGTAAGGATTAGAACATGCACATAGACATGTGCCCCAACACAGACACAAATGCTCTGTGGTTCAAGGATGCATATGTTAGTGCAGGTTTCTGAGTAATGTGCCTGTGATGGTGTAGATGCAGGGCAGGCCCATACTGTCTGTAAGATGTGGCAGGCCTGTGGTACTAAATCAGCACATGTGTGGGATAATAGACAAAGTTAGGAGTGTATGTGATACACAATGTACAGGAAGAGGAAAGTGGACTAGTCTGGACCCAGTGCATAGTCATGCTCCCTTACATGGCCTTAGCCAATGACACAAGGGAGCAGATTGAAGGAAAGTGTGATGCATCAAGTACATTACTGCATTCCTTGTGGCCCTCAGTGCACCCCTTTCCCCTGCCACGTGTGCACCTAATGAGAAATAAGGCACAGCATGATGCAGGTAGGGTCTAACTGCATCTATTTATATGTAGACAAATGATGTACTCAGCAGGAGTAGCAACAAAACAGATCATCATGACTTCTGCTGAGTACATAGGGGCCCATCATATACATGTATATGTCCCTTTATAACACCTGCCATCAACAGCCGTTCAAAGTGCATGAAAAATGTTATTAGGTCACTTCTCATATTTTCCACGAGCCTGTACATTTGTCCCCCAAACAGGTGTTGGGCCTCCTACCATACATGGTGCATGGCGCAGGCCTCATGTTGTGGTGCTCAAAACAGAGTTGTGCTATACATGCATCACAACACTTTGTTATTGTTGTTCAGGGAAGATGGACTTCTGCTATGCCTCTGCTTCAGAAATGTATATTACAATGGCACCTGTAAGGTAGCTGGAGGACTCATAATACAGGCAGCATACGACATGTCCAGATCCATAGCAAAAACATTCTTCACTCAACCGTATCAGCACCTGCCATGCACATGCAAATAATGGTGTTGGTATGGAAATGGGATACTTACCATTTGCTCCACTAATCTCAATCCTCAATGCTCCCTTTTGATAGGGTCAGCCCAATGGTGTTTTAGTTGGTGGTCATTGCGTCTGGTGCCAAAAAATGTAGGTGAGGAGGTGGAGCACCTCGCCCCACTGCAGCTTCCTGGTCTCTGTGGGGTAGCCCTAAATAACACAGCCACCCAGTACAAGCATCAATGGGAGTTAGTGCTGGACAAGCCAAATGGAGCCCCGCAGCTTATCTTCCAACATCTTTGCCATCCTCCCTTACCCTGACATCATGCAGTGTAAAATAACTGTAAATGCAGTTGCAGAAAAAAGAATACAACCTAACACTACCCCAACTACCCAAAATACTATCCTACCCCTAGACAAACACCCCCTAATACAGTGACAGATACAGAACAAATGCAATACAAAAGACTGATTAAAAGAAGAAAAAAACAACAGCAACAGGGCACAAAACAAAAACACTTCAATAACTCAAATTCATCAACAACACCAGCTCCACACACCCTCACACAGTCACAGACAATGAGACTGTGAAGAGAAAGTGAACTCACTGTACCATTTATGCAGGCAGGATGCCCTGTTTCATCACTTCCTGGGCCTGTGCGCCATGTTTTCATTCATGTGTTATATTTTACCCATTGTGCTTGAAAAGGCCCGTAGACGTGCAATAGACATTCAGGGGCCAGACATATTTTTACTTAAGAGAAAAGTATGGTTTAGGCTTTTGCATCTAAATTTTTGATGCATGACGGTCATGGGTCATATTTTTCCCATTGTGTGTGAAACAGCCTGTGGATGTGCATGCAACAGAAGCTCACTGCAGGCGTCTTTTTGTTGAAGAGAAAGAATGACGTTTAGGCATTAGCATCAAGATTTTTGACGCATTACGGTCATTCGTCAATTTTGTCCCATTGTGCATTAAAAGGCAAGTAGACTTGTGATAGACGCTCAGGGGCCAAGTGTCATTTTTCTGGTGTTGCAGAGTATAGAATTGAGTCATTTGTATTATAAATTTTGACAGGAATGTCCGGAAATTTGCTATGTAGGCCTTGAGTGCACTCAGATTCACATACTGTGTCACATGGGCTATGCAATAATGTTGTCATGATATGGCTACATTTGTGTAACTATCCTGTCATATCTTTACGGTGACATTGGTATGTTTAACCTATATGTTTGTTTATATGTCTGCTGCATGCAATGACTTATACGTTGTGCACATGTGCATGTGTAGCTACGCGGTGTCCACATACATGTTAGCACATGTATACTATGAGTGTACATATGTTTTTGAACACTTATTTGTGGGTGTATCACATTGTTATGTGTGGTGTACAAATTTACATATGCCAACAACACAATAGATAAGAGGGTCTATGTCCAAACCGCCAATGTACCACACTGACCACCATGGTGGTTACGGCCGCCGGGCTCAAGATATGAATCTCCAGCCCAGTGGCCGTCACTGTACCAACTGCGGGAACATGACCCCGCCTACCACCATGGTTTTCGTGGCTCCCTTACCACCATGAAAACCATGGCGGTAGGAACTATCAGTGACAGAGAATCCCTTTCCTGTCAGTGATAGATGTCTTCCCTGCCCCCACCCCCCTCCCTGGAGTCCCCCCGACACACCTTTCCTCTCTAAACCCCCCCAGATTCACACCCCCTTCACACATGACCACACGCAGACACACACTTCATCCCACATTCATCCACATGTGCATACATCTATTCATACATACATCCGCACACACTTTCATACATACACGCAGACATGCAGTCACAGAACACAACATACACGGACTCACTCCTCCATACATGCACACACATTCAACACGTAACACACACCTACAGACACCCACGCACAAACATACACACACACACACAACACCCCCTCCCCTGTGTTTAGGGGGTCCTCTGGCAGGAGACGGGATGGGGTACTGCTGCCAGCAGCAGCGACCACCAGCAGAACACCGCCAGGCTGTATTGTTGGTCATTATACGGCCGACAGCCATCTACTGCCATTTGCTGGCATGGCCACAGGTGGATTTCCGCCATCCTTCTGGCGGAAATCCGGCTGTGGTCATAATACGGCAGGTGGCTGGTAGCCGCGGCGACGGTCTTTTGCCAGCCTTCGCCGCAGCGGTAGGTGGTTTTTACCGCCACTGTCATAATGAGGGCCATAGTTCCCCATCCGTCTTAGTTGCAGGATGTGGTATAAACACATGTCAGTGAAGGTTGCTACATGCTGTATGTGTGTAAAGATATGTGTAGTGTTATTTCTGTAACCTATGGCCACATTGATGTGCCCATGTGATATGAAACCTCACATATCTATCTTCATGCATGGACATATGTTGGACTTTGACAAATGCATATGTCTTCACATCAGTGCCACCTATGTTTCCTTATGTCGCAACACATGCGAAGGTCATTTATTTTTGTCAATGATCTTGTGCACTTCCATTTGCAGTACGTTGCCTTTTGTTCAGACTCCAATACACAAAAACATTCCTGAGCCATTTCAGTGGTACATCTTTGCTGAAATATCTGGTATATGTGTGCATGCCAACAACTAGGCCTTTCAGTGGTACATCTGTGCTGAAATATCCGGTATATGTGTGCATGCCAACAGCTAGGCACTCACATTCGTCCACATCATTTTTGTTATGACTGTCAAATACAATGGCATACCACTGTGTAACAGCATTGCAGTCTGGCATAGATGGCTGCCTACTCTTTATCACTACTGTGGGATTTTTTTCTGCCAACACAAACCCATGGTTGCATGTGAAGCGGCAGGTTTACGGAGCTCCAGGTTACTCAGTCCACTGTACACATGCATCAGGCCCCTGACAATGTCATAAGTTTATGGAGCCAGAGCAGTGGTCTTAGGGTGTTTTGAGTGGGGATCTAGCCTCTTCACAATTGCTAATCAGCAGAGCAATGCACAGTCCGCTGCAGACAGACACATGCACAAATATGATCCAACACACTGGGATATCATTTTTTCTTCTGTGGTACTTGATGTCAGCTTTCACCTATCATGTACAGAGGACTGGTTACTTGCACATGTTGGACATGTATCATCATTTGATGTCCATAGTAATTTCCATTGGCAGCTGGGTTAGGGGTTGAATCTCTAGTGTAACTTCTATTTAGGGAATGTGCCAGAGACAGATGGTGTTATCAGTCAATGCCTCCTGTCATGTTGGCATGTGATGGGCAACTACCAGGATATGGTAGTGGCAAACATGACCGGGCTATAAACTGAATTAGCCACCCTCTGTGTACATATGTTATTTATTCACATGTAGACATTGATGTGTTGCACAGTCAGTATTGGTCTATGTGTGTACCTTATCCATGTTTTACCGCATTACTTGTAAGGGATATTTTGTGTCCTACATTGCTGCCATTTTTAGGCTGTTACACTTTGTACACAACTTCTATAGCAACATTGTCTGGTCATACATGAACAGGATGCAACTGTGACTTGTGTACATTGTAGAACACATCTTCTACTACTGGCTACATGATAGGTACTCTCCCATTGCCGGTATTTTTGAGATGTAATGAGTGCCACACACACACATGACATTACACCAGCCACAGCACTTGTGTCATCTCAAAGTTACCTCCCATGTTGTATTTCAAAGTATCTGTGAGTATTTCTCAGCTGCCCATCTACATCCTTCATTGAACATGGGTATACATATTTTCCTGCATGCCACAGCCTAATGATGTTGATGTGTGAAATCATCTCAGTGCTGCTTTTTTCATTAGCCAAATGCACCATTTATGGCTACTTCTACTCTCATTTATTTTTTGGATGGGTCTCTGACATTTTTGAACATTGCTAGACATACATCCACATCCCACACCTAATTGCCATGTTGGAGCCTAAAACATGTTTGGAATAATTTGTAACTGTTGGTACCTTGCTCTTGGTCTGGCATGTGAGTAATAAAGAATGATGTGTATTGCTATGTGCTGTGTGGCGTTGTTATACAGAGCATACTAGGTAACCAGGCTGCCACATGTCAACCATTGTTGGTACTAGCAAACCCTTTGCTATTTCCTACCTGGGACCTACACCCATACATCATTCATCACATGTATATCTGGAATTGCTATAGGCATGTACCAAGACAGCAGATGTGTGTGACAAGTATGCATCTTATGTACATGGGGAGTGTAACACACTCTGCCTACATTCCACCCAGAGATTAATTTGGTGGTGCATTGTCCAATTTTATTTTTTTATCCTGACGATGAATCATATGTTTGGATAGTGAATCAGCACCTATTGCTGCTTCATTTGTCTAGCAACCCATAGCTCAATCCACAGCCAGCATGTGTGTGCCATTAGTGAGGTACAGCCCAGCATAGGTCAGGGTTATGCCCAATGGCAGTGTCAGGACATAATCCCATGGATACACAGTGCAGGCTCTGCCTCTGACATTGGTTACAAACCCTGTACAGTTACTGAAGGTCCATATTTATCAATGATGCCCCCCCTTGTCACACATGAACAGTGCAGACAGAGCAGCAATCCCCCAGAGATGTGACAGTGTTCAGTTCCCACATTACTTAAACACCATTTGATCACAGCCCCTACCTTATGTTTGCCCCCTTTGCATACATCCTGGCAGGCATGGTGATCATGTGGGGATAGGGTTAGCAATTATCCCATTGCCCACTTGTCGGCACATTATGGGGGTGATTCTGAGAATGGCGGGCGGCGGAGGCCGCCCGCCAGTCTTCCCCCGACAAAATACCGCTCCGCGGTCGCAAGACCGCTGAGGGTATTTTGAGATTTGCCCTGGGCTGGCGGGCGGCCGCCAAAAGGCCGCCCGCCAGCCCAGGGCAAATCTACCTTCCCACGAGGACGCCGGCTCAGAATTGAGCCGGCGTAGTGGGAAGGTGCGACGGGTGCTGTTGCACCCGTCGCGTATTTCAGTGTCTGCTTTGCAGACACTGAAATACTACGTGGGGCCCTCTTACGGGGGCCCCTGCAGTGCCCATGCCTTTGGCATGGGCACTGCAGGGGCCTCCAGGGGCCCCACGGCACCCCCTACCGCCATCCTGTTCCTGGCGGGAGACCCGCCAGGAACAGGATGGCGGTAGGGGGTGTCAGAATCCCCATGGCGGAAAGTCGGCGGGAGACCGCCGACTTTCCGTTTCTGACCGCGGCAGAACCGCCGCGGTCAGAATGCTCGAGGGAGCACCGCCAGCCTGTTGGCGGTGCTCCCGTGGTCGGTGACCCTGGCGGTCACCGACCGCCAGGGTCAGAATGACCCCCTATATGTTGTGGTGCATGGATCTAGGCCTTCAAGAGTCACATGCCCGTGAATTGGGTGTCACTGATATGTGAAATGGAGGCAGTAGACCTTCTTACATCGCAAACAGTGTTGCTACCATACTAGTGTTTCTTTCCTGCTCTCTGAGATTTGAGTTACATTCCAATGGTATATGTAGGGGAAAATGAGTAGACTAAGGAGATTCAGGTGCAAAGTAGTTTATTAGTGCTATTTACAATGTGATGATGATTGTACAGTCACTGTGTGTAAAAGTTCCGTACTATGTGGAGTCTCCTGTGAACTCCTGCAGCAGTGTTATATAGTTCCCCCTCCTAATGTGCTGCACCATTGGGGACATCAACCAGTTCATCCCAGGGAACATTTGTCCATATACATATATTATGCAGGATTGCACATGCCAATATGATTTTACATACCAGTGGTAGAGCATACATTCTTCCTCCTGTCAGGGCCAGGCACCTGAACCTTGACATCAGAAGCCCAAATGTCCTCTCCACCTCATTGCGTGTTCTTCTGTGCCCTTCATTATATGCACGCTCTTCCACTGTTGTGAAGTCATGATCCATGGTTGTATGATATTACCTTGATTGGCTGCAAAGGAATGAGAGAAGATGTGTTGGTAAAGCTTGATAGTGGTTTGAAATATACCATAGCAGTTGTTAGTTGTAGGTGGAGTGGTGGCTCAGACTTGCTTCTGGTATAGAGTATACTTCGGTTTTGTGAAATGGTTTAATAGGTCTGTATTAATGGACATGCCAATCTTGGGTTATGGCTCAGGGACCTGGGAACAGTCAAATTAAATCCAAATTGATGGTTAAACCATTGCAAATATCTGTTTTGTAGTCTATATTTGTGGCAGTGTACTATTGTTGGATGGAAACTACCACTTCCTTGCACCACATTGATGTAATATGTAGAGACACCATGGTAGCCCTACAAAGCCAAACTCTGGCCTCCATGTTACCATGTGGCACTATGCATGCAGTACGGAACTTTTTGACTCTTTGTGGCAGATGGTGGCTGTGCAAGCCATCAAGTGTACAAGGGTGTGAGTCACACATTTGTAGGATGATCAAATTCGGTGCAGTGGGATCTTCTAGATTCCAATGCATGATTTATCACAGACATAGTGCAGACTTTGGGTGGGGGAACACCATTTGTTTTTATGTGGGTCCCTATGTACGGTGCATGAAGGGTCAGGTATATCCTCTATACTCCTACAGAGTCCTAATATGCCATCCATTATCTTTACAGTTTTGCACAAACTCTGAGCCATGGTGGATGTTTCTTGTACACAGAACACACATGGTGGTGGGTGTTAGGGGGGCGCTAAGGGGCACGTGTGAGGGGGATTGGAGTAATTGCTGCACCATTTCTCATTATCCTGCCACATGGTATTTCATGGCAAGTTAATTTGTATTCCAATCTGTGCAACACAATGCTGCAGACAGGTGAATGTGTACACTGCAGGTATGTCAGGTATGTGTAGGTGATATGTAGTTGGTAATGGCACCACGTGGTTGGCATATGATTTTGATGCAGACAGAGGCTTATACATCATGATTAATGTGGGGCTGTGCCTATGTGTGACTTTTTTTGCATGGCCATGGCCTCTGCCATTTACATAGCTGAGCTATTCATTGTTTGGTGTAATGTGTGTAGGATCTGTATTTGGTTGTCAACCAGTGTAGACTTGTAATGTTTTGTGGCCAGCTTCTGTATGCACAGTGGACACAACTCCACCTGTTCCCAAGTGGTGTGCCAGTCAGGTTGTGGATGTGTTATGTACATGTGGGTATGTATGTGTGATGTGTAATGATTGCGGTGTGGTGTGGCATGTTGCACATGTGTTGTTGTCTTTACATCTGTGTTCCCCAGCCCATGTGTATTTAGTGTGGTGTATGTCTTGTTTATCCTACATGATTGGTGGGTTGTGTGTAGACTGATTGGTATGGTGGCTTACCTATGAGCAGCCCATTGCCACATTACACATCCTGGAATTGCTTGTTGATAGTGGAATGGTGGAATACGAAGGCATCATGGACGCTGCTGGAATATTTGGCTAGTATGTTAGTGAAGAGCCCAGGCTGGTCCACAATGGCCTGCACATTGATCGAATGGGTGTGCTTGCCGTTCCTGTACAGATGTTCGGATTTTGCAGGTGGCACCAGTTGGACATGGGTGCAGTCCATTGCACCAAGCAAATAGGTAGAAACCTTGCTTGGTCTCCTGCTGCAGTTGCTCGGTGTTTAGGAAGCAGATGTGTTGGGGTGTGAGGTGTATGACTGCGTCCAGGACTTTAGGAAGGAAGACCGAGAAGGATGGCTGGGATATACCAGCCACTTGTGCACCCATTGTCTGAAAAGATCCAGATGCCAGCATATGAAGGGCAGCGGGGACTTTGGTCATGGGTGGAATAGTTGTTGGAGTTTCCACCCTTGTATTTATGTCTGGCGCAATGTGCTGCAGCAGGTGTACAATTCACTCTCGGGTCAGTCAGTACATCCTGATCACATCTTGTTCCTTGAGCCCAAGGATGGTTGTGCACTGTCTGAATATCCTCTCCTGCCTTTTGCACTGCCTTTGTGGCTGCAGTGGTGTTTGCAGTTGGTGCAGTGGTGGTGGATGGACCTGCTTTCTGAACTGACGTCTGCGGCAAGTGCCTAGCTGGAGCAATACTACTTCCATGTTGTCCTGGAGGTTGCAAATGCTCCTTCTGTGAGTTTTCCTTAAGTGGTGGTGTATGGGCCTCTTTTTAATGCCTGTTATGACCAAGCATTAAAATTTGATGCCAATTGGGCATTGCGTAATTTTTTGGGTATGCTTCCTTAGTGTGCATTGTTTTTGCATTTGGAGGTAAATATGGAGGGCTAGCGTCATTTTTAGAAGGGAACTCCTACCTTGCATATCATTGTCTCAAAACAACTTTAGGTGGGTTGGAACTTCCAGAACATGATGCTAACTAGCATCGAAATATAAATATGGAGTTAAGTTAGCGCCACTTTAGCATCATAAAAAATAACGCAAGGTGGCGCAAATTTTTGATGAATGTGGGCCTAAGTTTTTAGTTGACTCACAAGTATTAATACAAGTATTAATACGTATATTTTGAGACAACATATATAGTCATCAAAGGAGGGAGTGTTAGAAAATGTAAATGTGTTATGTGTGTTAGAAAATAAACATACAAGTGTGCCAGAAGTTGGTGGCCGTGGCGGACACCATAAACAATGTATGTTATTAATGTAGAAATATTTTATTAATAATTATATGCAATAACAAAAGAATTGTTGATGAATTATTAAGTATGAAATGATTCTTAAATGTTTTGTTTTATTCATGTGTTAGCATTAGTGAGAGGCCCACTTTTAGCTTTTTCTAAAGGTCTATGTTTCAGCATTTTCTAGAAACTTCATTTTCATTGTTCACTTGTCTGATGACTTTATAACAATGTCAAATGTCCTGAAATGTTTAAATGTTAGTTGCTCCACGTCCTTTGTGACTTGCACACTGTGGAAAAGTTATGTTCCATGCATGTTGCATTTGTCCCTTCCTGAGATGAGATAATATGTACAAGCACTAAACTACCCCACAGTCTTGTCCAATAGAAGCTTAGCTAGTTACTTCCTAGGATGTTAAAATTGCAATGTTAGATGATGTATGTTCAGTTTTTATTCTTCTTGAATCTTGAGTTCTTGTCATACTATTCTTTGCTTAGGATTCTATTGGTTCAGATAAATTAAGGCTAAACTTTAATGAGCTGTTTCCCCATTCATGCTATTGCCCAATGATGTAGACCAGGAGATGTTGCTGCCTGTTGATCCATTTAAGAGAACCCAATGTTCGTTTGTCTTTCTTGCAGGTTTTTCTGTTTTTCACACCTTTAAAAAATCCAACCGCTTTTTGGTTAATGCCATAGTCAGATGTTTTCCAAATTAACTTTTTGTCTTCTTTCTTTCTGCATGAAACCCAAACATGCTTATCGAATTAGAGTGATAGTAAGAGATGCCAAATTCTAAATTCAGATGTTAAATAAATTGACTGTGAATAATTCACCTGCAATAACTAAATGTTTTCTATTTCTAATTTTCATTTGTTGTTGTTGGCATTCTGTATCGTAGTTCTTGAGTGTTTGGTGATAAATGCTTTAGCTAGATTGAGATTTTTCCAACTTTTTGGTCTGCCTTTGTTGTTTTTGTACATTTATCACTTGGTCTTTGTATGAATGGACCTTAGTGTTGTTAATCGAAAGAGCAATACATGTTTAAACTTTACTTAACTGGTGTGGTGACTCATAGCTACATTGGTCATGGTGTGTGTATAAATTACTGACTTCAAAATAAATATTTATGTTATTGACTTAATGTTGTTTAATGTTTGCTGTTAGGATGTTCTCTTTTTCCTGTCTCGGTCCAAAGGTCCGAGTCAACCTTAAAGGGAAATAGATGATTTACCCTGTACGTGGTACCTTATCATAATAATATAAAATAATATTAGGCCTGTCACACCTACACTAGTGACTTTTAGTGGCAGTGGGAACTTTTTGGGGTCGTTGAGCGATTTATAAGATTATAAATAAATAAATAATTACTTAAATGATGTTGTGCAGTTCCTGTCATCCTGCCAGCATGATACCCCTAGCATTGGAGGCTTGATGACACCTATTCTACACTTTGCTGACAACACTCTACTTGTCTAAATGGCCCCAAGTGGTCTTTAGCACTTACTACACATATTTGTATTACATCCTCCATACTGCAAGGTTTAGTAGTAAATACTTTCAAAACAAAGTTTATGACTATTATCACGACAAATCCTTTAAAGGAAAGATGATCTTATCGGGCTGTGAAATTGAGAAAGTAGAGTCTTTAACTATTTAGGTATTAGGCTAACACCTAAAACAGAATAGAAAGCACATACAGATAGAGCAGCTCCTAAACTCAAGCAAAGTCTAGGGACCATCTTAAAATAACATTTTGTATCACTGATCAAACCAGTTGCTCCGGCATTACAACTCAAAGAAGCCAAAGCAGTAGGAACAGCACTTTGGTGGTCTGAGCTGTGGGGTTTTCAAAATATAGCTAGTCTAACCAAAACTAAAACAAGTTTCTGAGAAGTCTAGTGAGGCTTCCAACAAGTACTGTGACCCACCCTTTGAATCTGGACATGGGAAGGCAGACAATATCAGAGAAAACTATTTTAAGACCTATTTTGTTCTGGAGGAGGATGAGAGCCACCACCAGAAATAGGGTCATATTCTAAATCCCTCTGCTAACATGTGGAATTGGACAGATCCCACAAAATTAAATGAATTAACAACATTGAAATGACTATGCCAGTTGGGGTTATCTGATTTGTGGGATATCACTCTAGCCACTTACCTTCCCACTAAGGAGAAAGTCAAAGAGATTTATTGGTGTTGGGCCGGCCAGGACGTATATGGCTAGGGGCTCATTAACTTTAGAATTTACTATGTTTAAAACATGCAGTATGTTTGAACCCTATCTTGTTTTTTTTACTGATAGGAAGTTGTACATTCAGTTTAGGTTTGGAACCCTACAACAGAGAACATTTACTGCTAAATGGCCATCCTCTACACCACCATCCCTGACCTTCCTAGCCTGTAACATCTTGAGGGAATCTATTGCAAATGTTTTGTTTGCTTGCCCGTTGTGCATGCTTAAGACGGGCCTGACTTAGATCAGTCTGCTCACAGAGGGGCCCTACAGGACACTCTATTTCCCTCGGGATCTTAAGGTCAGACCCTAATCCACTCTTTGCTTGCACAGTAGCTACATTTTTAGGAAAGGCAACTGAGACACGAAGACATAGCATCACTTCATTAAACATCTAGTGTATGTGTAGCCACATTAAGACTCAAGGAAGGAAATTACCACGCCATTGCTATGTACAATGTGACTAAACCATGAGGATGGACTTTCTCAAAGTACATAGCAGACCCATTTGAGATTCTTGTAGGTAGCACATGTGTCAGGCCACTGGCCAGTGGTGAAGGAACTTACAGCCGAATAGGAAAGCTATGTTATGTGGCCCTCAAATAGACCAAAAGGTGGATAGGTTGGCATCTGACCTTCCCCGACTGACTCTCCTTTCTAGTCATAAAGTTGGGTGCCTTATAATATTGCTGCCATTGCATTATCTTTCATTCTTTTTACATATACATGGGCATCTCATTACATTATATTTGACACTCTGGGGGTCATTCCGACCCTGGCGGTCATGGACCGCCAGGGCCGGGGACCGCGGATGCACCGCCAACAGACTGGCGGTGCATCCAGGCCAATTCTGACCGCGGCGGTAAAGCCGCGGTCAGAAAAGGGAAACCGGCGGTTTCCCGCCGATTTTCCCCTGGCCTGAGGAATCCTCCATGGCGGCGCTGCAGGCAGCGCCGCCATGGGGATTCCGACCCCCTTACCGCCAGCCTGGTTCTGGCGGTTTTGACCGCCAGAACCTGGCTGGCGGTAACGTGTGTTGTGGGCCCCCTGGGGGCCCCTGCAGTGCCCCTGCCAATGGCATGGGCACTGCAGGGGCCCCCTAACAGGGCCCCACCAAGATTTTCAGTGTCTGCATAGCAGACACTGAAAATCGCGATGGGTGCAACTGCACCCGTCGCACCCTTTCCACTCCGCCGGCTCCATTCGGAGCCGGCATTCTCGTGGAAGGGGGTTTCCCGCTGGGCGGGTGGGCGGCCTTCTGTTGGTCGCCCGCCCGCCCAGCGGGAAACTTAGAATTACTGCGGCAGTCTTTTGACCGCGCAGCGGTATTCTGACGGCGGTACTTTGGCGGGCGGCCTCCGTGTTGTCCTGGAGGTTGCAAATGCTCCTTCTGTGAGTTTTCCTTAAGTGGTGGTGTATGGGCCTCTTTTTAATGCCTGTTATGACCAGGCATTAAAATTTGATGCCAATTGGGCATTGCGTCATTTTTTGGGTATGCTTCCTTAGTGTGCATTGTTTTTGCATTTGGAGGTAAATATGGAGGGCTAGCGTCATTTTTAGAAGGGAACTCCTACCTTGCATATCATTGTCTCAAAACAACTTTAGGTGGGTTGGAACTTCCAGAACATGATGCTAACTAGCATCGAAATATAAATATGGAGTTAAGTTAGCGGCACTTTAGCATCATAAAAAATAACGCAAGGTGGCGCAAATTTTTGATGAATGTGGGCCTAAGTTTTTAGTTGACTCACAAGTATTAATACAAGTATTAATAAGTATATTTTGAGACAACATATATAGTCATCAAAGGAGGGAGTGTTAGAAAACGTAAATGTGTTTAAACGCCTATGTGTGTTAGAAAATAAACATACAAGTGTGCCAGAAGTTGGTGGCCGTGGCGGACACCATAAACAATGTATGTTATTAATGTAGAAATATTTTATTAATAATTATATGCAATAACAAAAGAATTGTTGATGAATTATTAAGTATGAAATGATTCTTAAATGTTTTGTTTTATTCATGTGTTAGCATTAGTGAGAGGCCCACTTTTAGCTTTTTCTAAAGGTCTATGTTTCAGCATTTTCTAGAAACTTCATTTTCATTGTTCACTTGTCTGCTGACTTTATAACAATGTCAAATGTCCTGAAATGTTTAAATGTTAGTTGCTCCACGTCCTTTGTGACTTGCACACTGTGGAAAGGTTATGTTCCATGCATGTTGCATTTGTCCCTTCCTGAGATGAGATAATATGTACAAGCACTAAACTACCCCACAGTCTTGTCCAATAGAAGCTTAGCTAGTTACTTCCTAGGATGTTAAAATTGCAATGTTAGATGATGTATGTTCAGTTTTTATTCTTCTTGAATCTTGAGTTCTTGTCATACTATTCTTTGCTTAGGATTCTATTGGTTCAGATAAATTAAGGCTAAACTTTAATGATCTGTTTCCCCATTCATGCTATTGCCCAATGATGTAGACCAGGAGATGTTGCTGCCTGTTGATCCATTTAAGAGAACCCAATGTTCGTTTGTCTTTCTTGCAGGTTTTTCTGTTTTTCACACCTTTAAAAAATCCAACCGCTTTTTGGTTAATGCCATAGTCAGATGTTTTCCAAATTAACTTTTTTTCTTCTTTCTTTCTGCATGAAACCCAAACATGCTTATCGAATTAGAGTGATAGTAAGAGATGCCAAATTCTAAATTCAGATGTTAAATAAATTGACTGTGAATAATTCACCTGCAATAACTAAATGTTTTCTATTTCTAATTTTCATTTGTTGTTGTTGGCATTCTGTATCGTAGTTCTTGAGTGTTTGGTGATAAATGCTTTAGCTAGATTGAGATTTTTCCAACTTTTTGGTCTGCCTTTGTTGTTTTTGTAAATTTATCACTTGGTCTTTGTATGAATGGACCTTAGTGTTGTTAATCGAAAGAGCAATACATGTTTAAACTTTACTTAACTGGTGTGGTGACTCATAGCTACATTGGTCATGGTGTGTGTATAAATTACTGACTTCAAAATAAATATTTATGTTATTGACTTAATGTTGTTTAATGTTTGCTGTTAGGATGTTCTCTTTTTCCTGTCTCGGTCCAAAGGTCCGAGTCAACCTTAAAGGGAAATAGATGATTTACCCTGTACGTGGTACCTTATCATAATAATATAAAATAATATTAGGCCTGTCACACCTACACTAGTGACTTTTAGTGGCAGTGGGAACTTTTTGGGGTCGTTGAGCGATTTATAAGATTATAAATAAATAAATAATTACTTAAATGATGTTGTGCAGTTCCTGTCATCCTGCCAGCATGATACCCCTAGCATTGGAGGCTTGATGACACCTATTCTACACTTTGCTGACAACACTCTACTTGTCTAAATGGCCCCAAGTGGTCTTTAGCACTTACTACACATATTTGTATTACATCCTCCATACTGCAAGGTTTAGTAGTAAATACTTTCAAAACAAAGTTTATGACTATTATCACGACAAATCCTTTAAAGGAAAGATGATCTTATCGGGCTGTGAAATTGAGAAAGTAGAGTCTTTAACTATTTAGGTATTAGGCTAACACCTAAAACAGAATAGAAAGCACATACAGATAGAGCAGCTCCTAAACTCAAGCAAAGTCTAGGGACCATCTTAAAATAACATTTTGTATCACTGATCAAACCAGTTGCTCCGGCATTACAACTCAAAGAAGCCAAAGCAGTAGGAACAGCACTTTGGTGGTCTGAGCTGTGGGGTTTTCAAAATATAGCTAGTCTAACCAAAACTAAAACAAGTTTCTGAGAAGTCTAGTGAGGCTTCCAACAAGTACTGTGACCCACCCTTTGAATCTGGACATGGGAAGGCAGACAATATCAGAGAAAACTATTTTAAGACCTATTTTGTTCTGGAGGAGGATGAGAGCCACCACGAGAAATAGGGTCATATTCTAAATCCCTCTGCTAACATGTGGAATTGGACAGATCCCACAAAATTAAATGAATTAACAACATTGAAATGACTATGCCAGTTGGGGTTATCTGATTTGTGGGATATCACTCTAGCCACTTACCTTCCCACTAAGGAGAAAGTCAAAGAGATTTATTGGTGTTGGGCCGGCCAGGACGTATATGGCTAGGGGCTCATTAACTTTAGAATTTACTATGTTTAAAACATGCAGTATGTTTGAACCCTATCTTGTTTTTTTTACTGATAGGAAGTTGTACATTCAGTTTAGGTTTGGAACCCTACAACAGCGAACATTTACTGCTAAATGGCCATCCTCTACACCACCATCCCTGACCTTCCTAGCCTGTAACATCTCCAGGGAATCTATTGCAAATGTTTTGTTTGCTTGCCCGTTGTGCATGCTTAAGACAGGCCTGACTTAGATCAGTCTGCTCACAGAGGGGCCCTACAGGACACTCTATTTCCCTCGGGATCTTAAGGTCAGACCCTAATCCACTCTTTGCTTGCACAGTAGCTACATTTTTAGGAAAGGCAACTGAGACACGAAGACATAGCATCACTTCATTAAACATCTAGTGTATGTGTAGCCACATTAAGACTCAAGGAAGGAAATTACCACGCCATTGCTATGTACAATATGACTAAACCATGAGGATGGACTTTCTCAAAGTACATAGCGGACCCATTTGAGATTCTTGTAGGTAGCACATGTGTCAGGCCACTGGCCAGTGGTGAAGGAACTTACAGCCGAATAGGAAAGCTATGTTATGTGGCCCTCAAATAGACCAAAAGGTGGATAGGTTGGCATCTGACCTTCCCCGACTGACTCTCCTTTCTAGTCATAAAGTTGGGTGCCTTATAATATTGCTGCCATTGCATTATCTTTCATTCTTTTTACATATACATGGGCATCTCATTACATTATATTTGACACTCTTGGGGTCATTCCGACCCTGGCGGTCATGGACTGCCAGGGCCGGGGACCGCGAATGCACTGCCAACAGGCTGGCGGTGCATCCAGGCCAATTCTGACCGCGGCGGTAAAGCCGCGGTCAGAAAAGGGAAACTGGCGTTTTCCCGACGGTTTTCCCCTGGCCTGAGGAATCCTCCATGGCGGCGCTGCAGGCAGCGCCGCCATGGGGATTCCGACCCCCTTACCGCCAGCCTGGTTCTGGCGGTTTTGACCGCCAGAACCTGGCTGGCGGTAACGTGTGTCGTGGGCCCCCTGGGGGCCCCTTCAGTGCCCATGCCAATGGCATGGGCACTGCAGGGGCCCCCTAACAGGGCCCCACCAAGATTTTCAGTGTCTGCATAGCAGACACTGAAAATCGCGACGGGTGCAACTGCATCGGTCGCACCCTTTCCACTCCGCCGGCTCCATTCGGAGCCGGCATTCTCGTGGAAGGGGGTTTCCCGCTGGGCGGGCGGGCGGCCTTCTGGTGGTCGCCCGCCCGCCCAGCGGGAAACTCAGAATTACCGCGGCGGTCTTTTGACCGCGCAGCGGTATTCTGACGGCGGTACTTTGGCGGGCGGCCTCCGCCGCCCACCAAAGTCAGAATGACCCCCTCTGTGTTTTATAATTACCCTTGTACCAGATTGCAAATGTGAACTCTTGTTATTAGTTTTAATATTAGAATTGCACTTGCCAATGGTAGTAGAACTCCCCCTAATCAAGTTTGCTACTCCCCAGCTGCTGGCTGTAGAGCAGAGGTTCCCATTCTCGGCCTCAGCCCAGAGGCTCACGCATTTGAGCCTGTGCTCTTTAGGCCCCATCTCCTCATTACAGTTTGTGAACTGCTTTTCCCAGCATTTGTGCATCATTTTTTACTTTGTCTGTAATTTTAATTTGTGCCTCGTTCTTGTTTTAGTATGTTATTGTAATCTGTCCCTCATTTTTGTCATGGTCTGTTATTGTAATGTCTGCCCCGTTTTTGTCTTAGTCTGTGTTGGCACTAGCTACTTTCGCAGGGTTATCCTCAAACATTTACCCTCTGACCTTCTGTTTTTGACTGTGCTGCCTTTCATTTTTTGCTGGCTTTTGGACTCTCAGCACTTTACCACTGCTGACCAGTGTTAAAATGCAAGTGCTCCCTGTCTAAATTATAATGGTGATTGGTTTATCCATGATTGGCATATTTGATTTACTCGTAAGTCCCTAGTAATGTGCACTATATGTGACCAGAACCTGTAAATCAAATAACACTTGTAAGCCTGCAGCACTGATTGTGCCACCCACATAAGTAGCCATGTAAACATGTCTCAGATTTGCTACTGAAGTGTCTATGTGTGCAGTTTTAATCTGCCATTTCGACCTGGCAAGTGCACACACTTGCCAGGCACAAACCTTACCTATTATTGCATGTAAGACACCCCTAAAGTAGGCCCAAGGCAGCCTCATGGGCAGTGTGCAGTGTATTTACAAAGTAGGACATGTGATGGTGTTTTTTTACATCTCCTATTATTGAAATCAACAGGCGGTGCACGTGGTGTGATTTAGCTGATTGCACACACCATTTTATAATTAATTTTCCTCATGTGTAGGTATTAATTTACAACACTGACTACTGGTGATGGTCTGATGGATTGTCTGATGGACCTCTGACTGCCACTACAGACTGAAACGTCAACATTACTGACTCATTTGACAAGCTGAATTTAAAGACCATGATATTGCTTGAACTGGAACTGAAACTCAGGCAATTATTGTTTTTGTCTATGGGATGGACATTTGTTGTGCATTTTGTGAACTATCTGAATCCTATTGATTAATATATTGCATTTGAACAGTATCAAGTTGGCTTATTTATTAATTGAAGAATAAGGCCCTCATTACGACCCTGGCGGTCTGTGGTAAAGCGGCGGTAAGACCGCAAAGAGGCCGGCGAAAAAAAAAATTGAATTATGACCGCAGCAGTATGGCGGTGATGACCGTTGGGCTGGAGATTTCGGTCTCCAGCCTGGCGGCCGTCACTAGACCGCCAACGGTATCAGGACCCTGCATACCGCCATGGATTTCAGGTGATTGGGAACCGCCGTGAGATCCATGGCGGTAGGCATTATCAGTGCCAGGGAATGCCTTCCCTGGCACTAATAGGGGTCTCCCCCACCCCCGCTACCCCCCACGAGTCCTCCCGCCACCCCCGCCCCCATGCACCCCCCAAAGGTGGCACAACCCCCCTACCCACCCTCACCCCCAACATGCACATATACACATATACACACCCCTACACGCACACACACCCAACATGCACATACATGCCCCCCTACACGCACACATACATCACAAGAACACATACCCGCACACATACAAACAGACATGCACAATGACCAACCCGCACACATTTCCCATACACACAGCACACCCCGCACGCATACACGCACTCACACACCCCCTCTACACACTCACATGCATACCCCCATGCACACACACAGCACACATCACCCCCACCTCCCTCCTCTAACGGACGATCAACTTACCTTGTCCGTTGGCCCTCCGGGAGGGGACGGAATCCATGGGGGCAGCTCCGTGCGGTCACACCGTCACCAGCACACCGTCACCAGAACACCGCCACACCGAATCATGGGACGTGATTCTGTGGGTGGTGTTCTGTTGAAATGGCGGTGGAGGTTGAGCAGCCTCCACTTTCCCGCCGACCGCCAGTATGGCTGCTGGCGGCTTTCCGTAAGGAAAAGGACAGAGGGCTGCCAGCAGTCATAATACCCGGCGTGGAAGACCACACCTCTGGCGGTCTTCAGCACGGCGGTACCTCGGCGGTCTTGCGAAAAGACCGCCAAGGTCGTAATGAGGGCCTAGTTCTTATGTACACAAATTATATCTAAACAATTCCTTTAGGAGCATTTGTAAGACATACTTATAGAAAGTGAGCATCTGCTTGCTTAACTCTTCGGCACTTCTCCCTGTCTGCTTAATACACACCTGGATCAGGATGGCAGTTAGGCTGTTTGTAAATTCACTCTAGACAGTCACGCAAAGGGAGCTGAGGTGTGCCCTGCATGTCCTGAGGGCACATCACCAAGCTGTTGAGTCTTCCTGAGCTAGAGTGGTGGGAAGGACTGACACTTGCACCTAAATAGGGCTGTTCTCACACAAATCAGTCTGCAACCCCTTGAAGTGTATCTGAGGCCAGAGTAGGGAAAGGCTGGGACTTTTGCACTACAACGACTTCTCTTTGAAGTTTGCCTACTACAAAGACAGAAATAAGTATAAGTATTGGACCTCTGATACCTCATGTTAGAATCTTTCTGGACTGAAGAATTTCTACCTAGATGCTGTAGGAGGGACTGCTACTCTGCCTGCTCCTTTGTTGTGCTGGCCTGCTGTTTGCCACTTCCTACCTGAGAGTGAAAGGACTTGACTTTCTACATCCTGCTTCCAAAGGTTCTGTAAGGGCTCAGACTCAGCTTGCCTTCTATTATGCTGTCTCAGGGACATCAAAGCCTTCATCTGCCAATGCTTAGACTCTTATGCTGAGAGTCCTAACTTGCAAAGTGGTGCTAGCTCCAGTCCCTTGGCCATTGGAAGTGTAAGCCAGTGATCTAAAAGAGAAAATCCACGCTTGAACTCACCACAACAGACAAATTGATGCAGCGCCTGTCTCACTGCTGGAGAATAAATGCAAGGGCTGTTTTACTGTGGTCCCATCAACAAAGCACTTCTGGATTTTCCACACAACATCCCTGTGCACCAATTCTTCATAGACACCTCACCGTAGTAAGTAACGAAGGCTGCATGTATGAAAATCAATGTATCCCCTTTAGTGAGAAGAAAGAATCAATGCATCACCTCCCCTGCCAGTAAGGAACCAACACATCCAGTCACCTTCGAGGAAAGAATTAATATATTACCTTCCCTGCACAGTAAGGAACTGACGCATCACTTTGCTTTTCCACCGCCTCACTACCCCTGTTGCCTACATTGTCTTTGTTTTGATGCATTCCAGGTACTTTGTGGTAAAGCAGTACATCTATTGATTCCTATGGATTCAGCCTTGCTTAAACTTTGAAAAAGAGATACTTAGACTTGTGTATGTTGGATTTTTGTGTTTTGGTCTTGTTTTACTCAGATAAACATTTGCTATGTTTCTATGCTGGTGTGGAGTATTTTTGTGGTGTCTTCACTGTGTTACTCTGTGTGTGTGCAAATACTTTGCACATTGCCTCTCAGATAAGTCTAACTGTTTGAGCCAAGATACCAAGGGCGTGAACAGGTGTTATCTTAGCTATGTGATATCCTTAACCTGACTATAATGAGGGTCCCTGCTTGGACAAGATGTAAACCACTGCCAATTAGAGACCTTATTTCTAACATTGGTGATCATAGGACTTGTATTTGTTCTTGACATACAGTACCCTACTTCCATATCGCAGATCATTACACCCCCATCATACTGATTTGATTTTTATCACTTTGCAACATTTGAGTTTTATTCACAATCATGTCTCAGTATAGTAAGCCATCGGTTGGAGCTACAGATGTGGTGTTTGAACAGGAGAGGTTTGGACACCTATTTGGTACCTCAGCTAAAAAAGTCCTACAAGGAGCTCAAATGTCCTATTAAAGGCCTCACTAGGAAGACGCTGAGGGCCTGGTTGGCTGCAAAGGAGGCTAGTGAGCAAGCAGAGGAAAATGCTTTTGTGAATAGAGAGAAGCAGAGCCAGCCTGCATGGAGATTTAATGAATCAGAATCTACCTGGGAGGAAGACACCTTGCAGGGCAAGCAGCAGTGTTTCTTTGAGAAATCTGGCCAAGAGGAACTGGAGGACAGGTGGGAGGTTAGGGAGCACCAGTTGGAACTAGCCAGGCTCAAAAGAGAAGGAAGAGAAGAACATTATTTTAGCTTATGAGCTGAACTTGAAGGAGCTGGACTTCTGTGGATCCAGCACAGATAGTGGCAGCAGTAGTACAGTGCAGTCTGGGGGTAAGATACATATATAACCAAGGATGAGGTGAAGAATTTTGGTGTGGTGGATTACATAGAGCAGTGGTTTAAGTGTTATAAAGTAGTTTTGAGAAAGAACAGGTTCCTTGAGAGAAATTGGGGGGCAGACCTGTGGAAGTACTTCTCAGCAGAGGGGGAGGGACAACTTGTTGGCATCAGATTCAGAAAATCGGATGAAGTACATTATGATGAGCCCTAACCAGGAGTTATGGTCTTGTCCCAGAATGTTACAGGGTAAACCTTAGTTCTCAAACTTGGATGAAGTATGTTGATTCCTTTTGCAGAGCACTAGATGGCTGGATGGTTGGGTGAAGGGCAGTGAGGTAACAGATGATCAAGAGCTGTACAAATTGATTGCACTGGAGCACTTGTCTAGTCGTTGTTTTCCAGAGCTGCACCAGCACTTGATTGACAGCAAGTTTACTTATACCAGGAAGCTTGGCTCAGCACCAGGGTCCAAAAGAAGTTGTATGTTGGAGACTCAGCCAAGGGTGGGTAGGGTCAACAACAGAAGAAGGAGGGGAGGTCAAGGGAGACACATATATATCCCAGGGTAACGGAGGAAGGTTCCCATGTCCCTTCTAACAGTCTGGTGGGTAGTAGCCCAGGACATCCCATTTTAAACAGCGTTGCTTTGAGTGTTCCTAGCTGGAAAACAAGAAAAGGGACTCTGTCTGTCCTAAGAAAACCCCCATTGGTGGCCCCTCTACAGGGGTGGCGGATGTGGCCTTAGAGGGAGGTAATCCTCAGGGGCAGGTCATAGACCATGTCATAATCTCCCTCAGTTGGGAGGTGAACTCAGAGGGTGAGTTGGTGATCCCAGAGGGTGGTAGTCATCACTTCCACCAGGTGAAGGTAGTCCCAGTAACTGCTCTGAGGGATACAGGGCTAGCCAGACAATGGTTGTGGAAAGGCTAGTTTCCTCAGAGCAGTACACTGGCCAGGTGTGTAGAGTGACTCCAGCTCATGGGCAGGACATTTTCAACCTTATGGCTCTGGTGTCCCTAGAGTGGGGTGGGGAGGTTACTCAGAGAAGGGTAATAGTTATTCCCCAGATGCCCGTAGACTGCATTCCGTGGAATGAGTTGCCCACATTGTCAGGGGAACTGGGAGGAGCATCCCCCAAAGGTGCTCTAATAATTCAATTTTATGGGGGTACCACTCCAATGCAGAAGGTACAGGACTCCAGCAAGAGGGACAGCAGCAGGGAGAGCCCACCCTTGTCCCCTGCTCAACCTAAGGGTAAAGACCCTAAGTTTGGTTATTAGTCTCAGGGTCCCACCACTGAACAAGTGGGAGGAAAAGTGGCAAAAGGGTGTAAACACCTGGGGCTACTGCCTGCTACTTTTTTAAACCACAGAGGCTAGAGACCCCAGGATGGCCTGGGACCTGGCAGCTGGCAGTGGCCTCTGGTGGCTGTGGTCAGAGTTTTCCCAGAATTGGGGTCAAAGCCAGACCCAAGGGGTGGAATGGCGCACATCACACCGTTGGTCATGGTGGTACTGTCTGGCTACTGGGATATATCTGTGAGTATGATAAGGATATGTGCTGCACAGATAGAGTCCACAGATGAGGAGAAGGGCTCCCCCTGGTTTAGCTCATTGGACTCTGAGAGTGGAGAAAGAGAGATCCACCTGGGTTCAGAGAGGCATAAATCTGGCAAGAGCCCCTGCAGTAGTGGACCATTGTACAGGTTCTATTGTCCTAAGCAAGGTATTGATTGGCCTACCCTGGGAGAGAGTTGTGTTGGGAGTGGCCCTTTTTTCAGGGTTATTGCCAAAATTACACCTTTTACCTCCTGTCTCAGACCTGCCACTGCAGTGTCTGTGTGTGCAATATGAAATTACTATTTCGACCTAGCAAGTGCATCCACTTGCCAGGGCCAATCCTTTTCTTTTATTACATTCAAGTCACCCCCTAAAGTAGGCCCAAGGCAGCCCCATGGGCAGGGTACAGTGTATTTAAAAGGTAGGACATGTACTGGTGTATACATGTTCTGATAGTGAAATGATGCTAAATTTGGTTTTCACTATTGCAAGGCCTATCTCTACCAAGGATTGCCTTGAAATATCTTTTAAGTGCAATTTCCCATTGGGAACAGATACAGTAGTGGTGTTTGGGGTCTCTGAACTTACAATTTAAAAATATATCTTTTGGTAAAATAGTTTTTTGAAATATGAGTTTGACAATGCCACCTGTAGAAAGTGGCCATTTTCTTACTTAACCTTCCTGTGCCTAAGCCTGTCTGCTGAATACACATCTGGGGCAGGATGACAGTTGGGAATTCACTTTAGACAGTCACACAGTTAAGGTGTTCCCTGCATTCCTGATGGCCTATCAGCAGGCTCATGGATCATCCTGAGCTAGAGTGATGGGAGGAGCTGACACTTGCACATGAATTTGGCTTTGCCTGACCACACACAAAGCAGTCACCAGCCCCCAGAGTGTGTTTGGTGCAAGGGTAGGGAAGGCTTGGTGCTGTGCACTACAAATACTTCTCTGTCAAATTTGCCTACTCAAAGACAGAAATGGGTATAAGTACTAGACCTCTGACTGTAAGCAGCTGGCTCTCTATGTTGTGTGCAAAGCTAGGCACACTGTGTCAAGAGTCCAGGCAGCCACACTTTTGTTTACAGGGGTAAAAACTAGATCATCTAATGCTCTAATTTCTATGGTAGCTTGGTTGAGCAGTTAGACCAATCTTGAACAAGTGCAAAGCATTTGTTGTACCCACTGCATCAATCTTTCAACTCACATGCTCAAAGGAATAACTTTATACCTATTTATAAAAATACTATAGATTTCAATATACATTTTAAGAACAGGTTCATCAGAATTGGTTAACTACTTTTCGAGATATGATTTTTTGAAGTTTCATAAAAATAGGCTTTTTATGTGTAATTAGGCACCATAGGAATCAATGGAAGATAACATTTCAAAATACATAGAAAATCATACAGTACGTTTACCAAGTTCTTCTTTTGCAGGTTGGTCGAGGTCATTGGTGGGCACACTGTGCCAGCTGGAGAAGTTGGGGTGGTCCAAAGTTACAGTGGAAGCAGCTGAAAATGATCTCTGGAGCTGGTGCAGTGCCACTGCGAGGTACCACTTGGAAAAACACTGCACAGGTAAGTTTAAAGGTGAATCCTGGGGGTTCCCTTGGAGTGTTGATGTCGCAAGAGGTGGGGGACCCTTAGGGCACAGCAGGTTCTTTGATTCAGGGCACAGGGCGGCTGGGTGCAGAGTGAATTGGTGATCCAGGAGTTGTGTGCAAGGATGCCCATAGAAGCAGGAGGTAAGTTGGTTCCAGGGTCATTTGCAGAACAATGGAGCACTCTGGTAGGAAGTCCACATTCTTTCTGATGTCCCTCGACTGGGGATTCCTCCTGGTCCTTTTTCAGTCCAGGGTGGCTGTTTTTCAGTATGACCGAAGCTCGTTGACCAAAACCCAGGGCATTGGTGCGGTTCAGCTGCTAGAGGGCACGGTGCCAGAAAAATTGGCATACTGGCTAGGTTTGTCCCCACAGTCATCAGTTTGAAGTTTTGTCAAGTTGCGGTGTCCGGTTCCGGAGTTAGCTTCTGGTCAGTGAAATGGACCTCACTGACTTGTTGGTTCCATGTGGATTTAGAGTGGTACCTCCACTCCAAGCCTGGAGGTTCTCTGGGGATCTTTTAGAGTTGTACAGTTGTCCAGCAGCTCCTCAGCAGTGATTGTCAGGTCCTGGGTGCAGCAGGCAGGGTCTGGTGCTTTTTCTTTGATGCAGTAGATCCATAGTTTTCGTGCCTCTGATCTCCTTGGTGCTGATCTTCTGTCGATCAAATCTGAGTTCATGGTTTAGGGATGCTAACTAAATACTGTATTTAGTGGGCATTTTAGGGGGAAGATGGTAGTGGTCAATGGGTTATCTACTTTCGGGTGGCTACATCCACTAAGTGACCAGTTCCGGTGGGTAGAGTTAATGTCCCTAGACCTGATTGGCTATTTTCCTTTCATCTAAGATGGAGGAAAATTAAATGGAGGGTTCACCTTGCATGCAACACCTTAGGGGTGGTGCATGATAGGTAGGACCACTCCTCTTGTCCTTTGTTTGAATTTCCTGCCATTGCTCCTACCAAAAGTGGGGGTTTGCAACAGGGTAACCATCTGCTGCTTGCAAGAGGCCTGGGGGTTGAGTTTCAAGGGCAGTAAGCCCCTTTGAAGCTTGCTAGCAGGGAAGTGCACATTCCTGAGGGAGGGGGTGTTAGCAACTACACCCAGGAAGGGCTTTGTTCTGAAACCTAGGGTTCAGGGTAGCCATCATGTAGCTGTAAAACTCGCTGACCAGTGTCCAGCACATGCATTAAAATGGCTGCCCTATTTGCTTACTATGTGCCAGGTCTCACAAGAACACAGTAGGGACATATTGCTCACGCATCTATGCCCACACATACCATAGAGTGCAACCTCCCTCAGGGCTGGAAGGCCTGCCAGAGGGGTGACTTACCTATAGGTTATGCAGTGTATGGTAGACAGGGCATACAGGCTTTGTGCCATGTCAAGTTTCTCTTTGAGGATTGCATCATAGCACTCAGCCTGCAATGGCTATGCAGGATGCTTCTGGATGCATGGCAGTAGAGGGTGGCACAATATGCACTGCTGCTCTCAGGGGACTTCGCTTAGTATCCCATGCCCTGGGGACCTAAATCACATTTACTAGGGACTTATAGTTGCAGCTAAAGGTGTTGCTAATTGTGCAAATGTGTCACAACAGTTTTAGGAGAAGAGATCTGGCCCAGGAAACCTGGTTAGCAGGGACCCTGAGCACTAACAATTTTGAGGCTACATCACAAACCAGGTAAAAAGTGGGGGCTAACCATAACAAAAGAGACCTTTTCTCACAGTAACTGCAGCAGAGTCCTTATATATTGAATTAAACTTTATACAAGTTTGCTCATCAACTGTACTTTGGGAATCTTTCACAATTAACAGGATTATCCTATTACTCAATGCCAATGCACATCAGCCATGTCCTTCATCCATTGGTAAACTCTATGTGAATGAGTTAGGATTTTCCCCATTCTTTAGGACTTCTTATTCCTCTACTTGCCTTTCACCTTCAGTGGCTGTGCACAGGATCTCAACCCTTGATCCTTTGAAGCAAACATTAAAGTGTCTTTACTGGCTGCTTATTGGCTACCATCTTCTTGTTTTCTCATTGGAAGCACTTGGGTGTCAACAAATTCACAGGCTTCTCTTTGTCTCTGTATCATCCTCCTGCAGGTAGTAAAAAATAGGGAGGAAAACTTTCAGTTTTAGTAATTCCATTGAATTCAGTACCCTAATATGTCCAAAGCAAAATCCCTGTCTTGCAGGGATTCCAATGCCCATGTATTTTCATTTTGGGCATCATCCTCCCCCATGGAACATTACAGGGCTGCATAGATATGTTTTAGATATGAAACAAGAAGCTTCCCAAAAAGACACTGTTAGCAGTTGCACTCCAATTTGACTTTGAATTCCTCATGGCAGAATGAATCACTTTGCTACTGCACAAAAAGGAAAAGTGGGACATAGGTAATGTAAGAAAATGGTTATTTGATGTGAAGAATGTGAGTCTTTCACAAGTAATAAGCCTGCAATTTATTTTTTTACTAGAAACCAAGAACTCCATTGCAGCACTTCCTTTCAGTGTAGTGAAGTAGAGCTGTTCAAGGTCTACTCAGGGGAGGTCATATGGTCTAGTAACACCAGCTTGCGGGAATGCAACAGCATCACTCACTACATTATTGTCCTGTCCTTTCATTAAATATACTATACTAAATATTATGCATCAATTACAAATATATACAGTTATGTAGATGGATATACCTTTGTTGATACACGGATATCATATTATAAATGTAGTGGGTCATAATCCTTATAACCACAATACCCTCCACCTATACTAGATGAAATATCATAATATAAGGAGGTGCAATTATCAATCAGTAAGGAAGGCCTACTTGTTTTGTCAGGGCGTCAATAGATCAGTAAAATCAGTAGCATATTATAATTCACTATGGCAACACCACTGAGATTGATGGGGACAGGATCAATAGCAATGAGTGTAATACCCCATATTTGTGGTAAATAGGGGTAGTATCAACATTCATTACCATTCATAACTTTGCATTGTCAACCATTAGCAGTGTCAATGATACATTGCATTTAAAAAAATGTGTCTCAGTAGTTTTCTTTTACTGTCCTTTGGCTGCTACTGCAGCCATAGGACAGACCAATACATCTGCCAACACTCTAAAGCCTAAGAGCAAATGCTTCAGCATAAGCTCCAGCTCCAGCTCCTGGAATACTTTGGAATGTGGCCTAACCTCTCCCAGAGTCAGGGATTCAATCCCTTGGTACAGGTAGGGTAAGTTTTCATAGGACAAAATTCTGGGGACTGCTTAAATTGTTGCAGACCAACAAAAACATTTTAAACAATGTCAGCGTTGCCTTTTCCCACTGTGGTGTACCACAGAACAACCATATGCAGTTTTGAGCTTTCCTGCAGGCTTATGTGAAGCTCAAAAGCCACTGAGGCAGTAAATATTAAATGAGTGGCTTCCCAAAATCTTGAATGCAGAAAGTTACAAAACTTTTTCTCCTTTTTAAAATGTTCTTTTTAACGCTGGATGCACATGTCCACTCGGCAGCCGGGTGCTGCTTTTTGGTGGGACAGCACAAGAGTGGGCACATTTCTTGTTATGTTCCCGCTGTGCAGGAACAGTGTCTATTCTACTCCTCCCCTGCGGGCGGGAGTGGTGCATTTCCCCTGCTCCCCCGCCTGCTGTGTCTTCAGTTTCTCCTGGTGACCAGCCCTAGCCAAGGACTGTCTTCTTCTAGCATACTGGGTGCTTTTCATTGGAATCTGTTTCTTTTCCACCTGCACCAGACCTGTCCACTGCCTGGACTACTGGTGTTCTCTTCTGCTTGGGGGACCATCTTCCATAGTTCTGCTGCAGCCAGTCAACACCCTTCCTGACGCAAATAAAAAGTCCCACAACCAGTTAGCTAATTGCAGGGCACCTGTGTGTGTCAGAAAAGTTCTAGGGGAACCCTCCTATGGCTCTAAAAAAGGCAAACATCACTGGAACTAGAGACCTATCTGAGCCTTGAGAATAAGATGGTGTTAAAGGGCTTCAGCCAATCCTTGCAGCTCTCAGCTACTGGCTTGTCCTTGTAGCTGGTGACTTATTATGTTGACTTCAAGTTGGCTGTGGAAAGAGAATCCTTCCTTACCTTATTCCTTCTAACCAAACATTCAAAGCTAACTCCTCCTCTACTGGGCTCCAGTAGCATGGCCCTCCTCTTTTGTTTCTGTGGCATGGGGTACCCAGCCCAGGCACGCGTGACAAGCTAATTAATTGCTCCCTGTCCTAAGTTACTAGCATCATCGGTGAAAGAAACAGGGTATCATTGAGTCATATGGTTTCACTGCCTCAATACTAAAGAATAGATTTTTCATCCAACTTTCTGACAATATGAACCACAGAGAAAGAGTCACCCTTTTTAACATGTGAGTTAGACATCTGATTTTGAAGCGCATTGCGGCATCAAACAAACATAGAATTCATGAAGTGCCAGAAAAAGACTTCAGACAGGCCTTATGAATGGGAGGTGCAACATAGACTATCACCTTGAGTAACCCAGATTTATGCTTAGAATCAATATGTCCCTAATGTTCAAATTTGTTCCTTAAAAATGCACATTTGTGTGCGTAAGGACTGCTCTATGCTCATGAACACTAGACAGAACCTGGTCCTGCATCTTGTCATGCTCTTTACCCTGTGTTGAAAAAATAACAAAGTAACATAATCTTGGATAATAGAGACACCATCAGTCCTCTTCAGCACATGATTCACTGGAACACAGAGGTTGTTGAAGTTAAACCAAATTTCATAGGGCAATATCGATAAGTACTGAAGATGAAAATGGTGCTGTGAGATGCCTGAATCAAGACTGAGGCCCTCATAATGAACATGGCGGTAAACACCATTCCCCGGCGTGGCGACGATGAACAGAAACCCGCCATTGGCAGCAAACAGAAACCCGCCATATAAAGAAGAAAAAATCTGAATCCGTCAAAAATTTCCTAGCCACCAGTCACCGCCTGGAATTGTCGGTGAAAATGCAGGACATCCCACCCACCACCGCCGAGCTCATAAACTCCCCGCCTTCCAAACAATGATGCACAAATCACTGCGGCGGTCAGTGGAAGTCCAAGGACCATTGGCAGTACAGACCGCCACAGCCAGCAATAGAACCCAACAGCAAGAATTGCACACATTGGCAAGTTTGAAACCCACACACCTGACACACATCCACAACACTATAAAACACTCACAGACACACCCCACAATCCTTTGCATCACCAATAGGACAACTGAGATTGAGAACTCCACAAGCAGACACTAAATGCCACAACACACAAATCACACAACCAATCACACCACAGCACCTTGACCTAGATCCACACAACACACCACTCACAACACACACCATGGCACCCCCCAAGCACCCACGCTTCACAGAAAGGGAGCTGAGGACCCTGGTGGACAAGATACTGAAGGTCGAGCAACAATTATTTGGGGCACAGGTCCAGCACACACCCATTGTCAGGAAGATGGAGTTATGGCAGACCATTGTCAACAAGATCAATGCAGTGGGACACCATTCACGCACGATTGGCAACATTCGCAAGAGATGGAACGACCTGCGTGGGAAGGTGAGGTCCATGGCATCCCGGCACAACATTGCAGTCCAGAAGACTGGGGAAGGACCTCCACCAACACTACCCGACTACAATGACTGGGAGGAAAAGGTACTGACCATTCTGCACCCTGAGGGCCTCACTGGACTCACTGGAGGAATGGACCCGGGTAAGTCGTCTACAATTACCCCATATCCATCACACCTATAATGCATTCACCACCTCACCCCTCTAACATCCACCAGGTCCACTACCCCACCCATGCCATAATCACAACATCCAGTCACCCTGCATGCCAACAAACCCACAAACAGGCCCACATACCTCCCCCTGTGCACAGCCACCTACTCCTGCAAGTAATCACAAAGGCACTACACCACCCACAATTTACCTCCACATCCTAAGCAAAATGCAATGGCAACCTCTCAAAGGCACCCTGCATGGCCCAAAAGTGGAAAAACTGTACAAAATAGCCCAGCCCTGTGCACCCCATCCGATTATGCAATTGTAACAGACATGTCCATTCCCCCCAACAGGCACTACCACCCATGCCACCCTGATGGACAGGACAAGGAGTGGCAGTGTCCCACATGGAGACAGAGGCACCACCCAGGACACTGGAGAGGGAACCCTGGACAGTGAGGAATACCCTGGTCCCTCACACAGTCCAGCCCCACCCAGGACACCACTGACACCCCTCCCACACACCCTCCAACATCAGGCCAGGGCAACCAGACCCACACCTGTGTATCCAGGCCACAGACTGGTGGAAGACAAGAAAAGAGGCCACAGTCACCACCTACCAACAGGCAGAAGACAATGGCCCCAGTACAAGTGGTACCGCCAGACCTGTGCAGGGAACAGAGGCACAGGGGGCTAAGCCCAGTGGGAGGACATCAGTGGCCCAGGGGGGAGGCCACAGGATGGATGCTGCAGCCCAGAACGTGATCTCTGAGGTCCTTGGAGCATACCACCATACCCAGGACAGATTGGCCCAGATTGTGGCCACCCTGGAGCAGAGTCAAAGGCTGCAGAGAGCCCAACACCAAGAGACAATGGAGCAGTGGAAACTGCACAATACCACCATGGCCACCATAGCAGGTGCTTTCTTCCACAGGTCTTCAGGTCCAGGAATCCATTGTTGGTGTTTTGTAATGTCTTCTGGTTCTTGCATAAACTTCTATCACAACTTTTTATGTGTTTCAGGAAACTTACTGTGATTTTCTCCTGTTTTAATGGGCTCTAAGGTGGGTTCTGTTACTTCACATTGGTGTTTTCTTGCACTCCCAGTGCCCCTTTACACACTACACTTTCCTAGGTGGGAAACCGACTTTCACATTCCACTATTTTAGTATATGGTTTGTGATCCCCCTACGCCCACTGCAACCTATTGCGATTTTCATTATTTGCACTGTTTTCTAACTGTTTACTTATCTGTTTTTGGTTTCTAGTGTATATACTGTGTATATCACTTACCTCCTATTGGAGTATAGGCCCTCATTATGACATTGGCAGTAAGTCCCGCTTACCGCCATGCCGACTGCCGCCAACATACCGTCACCGTGGCGGTTTACCGCTACCCATCTTATGATGCACACATAGCAATCCGTTACTTTACAGACACACACATAAGTCTACCAGCCCAAAGGTCAGTGATAAACTGGCGGTAGCAAAAGCCACGCCGTTACACCAACAGAACTACGCCCACAGCACTATGACCCACCTCGGCGGACATTCAATTGTGGTAAACCATTTGCGTAAATACTGCTGCGCTCAAAATACACAAACGCATACAAAACAACACAACATTGGACAATTCAAACTACACACACCTGACACACATACACACACCACACCCACACACCCACACCAATATAAAACACACAAACACATTACCCTAAATCCTTTACAACTAGAAAGAATTGCCACTAGAGAGAGATAAAGCAAGAGCACCTACACAACCAGAGCCACAGAACACCATCACTCATACACCATCCAGGCACCTCACAGCACACACCCCAACACATCACCCCACACATCCTCACACACACCACTCACATACACCACTCACACTACACCCATGGCACCACAAAGACACCCTAGGTTATCAGTGGAGGAGCTAAGGGTCATGGTGGAGGAACTCATCTGGGTAGTGTAGGAGGCTGTCCTGGCTTGTAGTGGGTACCAATGGTACTTACACCTTGTGCCAGGTCTAGTTATCCCTTATTAGTAGAGGTGTAGTGTTCTAGCAGCTTAGGCTGATAGAAGTAGCTATAGCAGAGCAGCCAAGGCTGATCTAGGAGACATGCAAAGCACATGCAATACCACTTATATCATGTAGGTACTATAAGATAAGAAAGAAAATACTCAGTGTTACTAAAAATACAGGTACTTTATTTTAGTAACAATGTGCCAAAAAGATCTCAGAGGATATACTCCCTTAGGAGGTAAGTAAAATACACAAAATATACACAGAAAACCAAATCAGGTAAGTAAAACAGTCAGAAAGTAGTGCAAACACTGTAGAATACAATAGGATGCAATAGGCCTAGGGGCAACACAAACCATATACTAAGAAAGTGAAATGCGAACCACGAATGGACCCCTAGACTAGTGTAGTGTGTAGAGGGTCGCTAGGAGTGTAAGAAAACACTAAGGGTGTCCATGATACCCCACCCCACGTCCCTGGAAAGTAGGAGTAAAGTACTACTATTTCCCCAAAAACACACTAAAGTCGTGATAGAGGATTTTGCAAAGACCACAACAGACTGCAAAGCACTGAAGACGGATTCCTGGACCTGAGGACCTGCAAAGGAAGGGGACCAAGTCCAAGAGTCACAAAATTATCCAGGGGACAAGAAACCCACTAAACCCCGGATGAAGGTGCAAAATGGCTGTCTCCGGGTGGAAGAAGCTGAAGATTCTGCAACAATGAAAGGAGCTAGGAACATTTTCTTCATGTAGAACATGTCACACGGTGTGCTGGAGGACACAGAGTTGTTTCCTTGGCAAAATACCACAAACAAGCCTTGCTAGCTACAAGAGTTGTGGTTGAAGAAAAAGGGTGCTGCCCAGGCCCAGGTGGTACCAGGATGTCGCCACTTGGGAGAGGAGACAGAGGGGACACTCAGCAACATAGAGAGCCCAAGCATAAGAAGGTAGCACCCACAGAAGTCCTTGAACACAGGTTCCAGAAGTCTGAACATGGTGGTCATCTCAACACTGCAAAAGGAGGTCCCACAACACCTGAGATCAAATCAGGGAGCTGAGCACCACAGGACAGAGTGCTGGGGACCTAGGCTCAGCTGTGCATTCAGGATTTCTTGGAAATGTGCACAGAAGCCCTTGTAGCTGCAGATTATGCATTGCACAGGATAACTGTCTGGAGAGGGGAGGCAAGGACTTACCTCCTCCAAATTTGGACATTTGGACCACTGGACAGTCTCGCTCACTTGGGTCTACCACCTGTGTGCCGGGGACCACACTCGTCAGGGTGAGAGGAGTCCCAGATTATGGGTAAAGCTGAAGTTTGGTGCCTACTGGAGCAGGGGGAAGATTCAGTTGACTATCAGGAGATGTCTTCGTGGCTTCCAGTGCAGGGTGAAAGCAGGCAGACCCCAGAGCATGCACCTCCAGGAATCAGTCGAGAAAGCCGGCAGGATTAGGTGCTACAATGCCACTGGTAGTCTTCTTGCTACTTTGTTGCAGTTTTGCAGGCGTCTCGAACAGTCAGCAGTCGACCCTTGGCAGAAGTCGAAGAGAGAGATGCAGAGGAACTCTGGTGAATTCTTGCAAGTCGTTATGAGAGGAAAAGCCCATTGGAGAGACCCTAAATAGCCCTCAGAGGAGGATTGGCCACCTAGTCAGGTAAGCACTTATCAGGAGGTGTCTCTGACGTCACCTGCTGGCACTGGCCACTCAGAGGCCTCCAGAGTGCCCTCACACCTCTGGAAACAAGATGGCAGAGGTCTGAGACACACTGGAGGAGCTCTGGGCATCACCCCTGGTGTGGTGATGGACAGTAGAGTGGTCACTTCCATTTCCTTTGTCCAGTTTCGCACCAGAGCAAGGACTGGGGTTTCCCTAAACCGGAATAGACTGGCTTATGCAAGGAGGCCACCATCTGTGCCCTTCAAAGCATTTCCAGAGACTGGGAGAGGCTACCCCTCACCAGCCTTTAACACCCATTTCCAAATGGAGAGGATATAACAACCTCTCTCAGAGGAAATTCTTTGTTCTGCCTTCCTGGGACTGGGCTTCCCAGACCCCAGGGGGGCAGAACTCTGTCTGTGGGGTAGCAGCAGCGGTAGTTGCAGTGAAAACCACAGAGAGCTGGTTTGGCAGTACCTGTGGTCCATGGTAGAGCCCCGGGGATGCATGGAATTGGCTCCCCAATACCAAATTTGGCATGAGGAGACAATTCCATGATCTTAGATATGTTACATGGCCATGTTTGGATTTACCATTGTGAAGCTAAATATAGGTATTGCCCTATATGTAGTGCACGCGTGTAATGGTGTCCCCGCACTCACAAAGTCCAGGGGAAATGGCCCTGAACTAGGTGGGGGCACCTTTGCTATTGCAAGGGTGCCCTCACACTTAGTAACTTTGCACCTAACCTTCAGCAAGTGAAGGTTAGACATATAGGTGACTTATAAGTTACTTACGTGCAGTGAAAATGGCTGTGAAGTAGGGTGGGCATTATTTCACGTAGGCTGCAGTGGCAGTCCTGTTTAACTGTTTGTCTGAGCTCCCTATGGGTGGCAAAAGAAATGCTGCAGCACATAGGAATCTCCTGGAACCCCAATGCCCTGGGTACCTAGGTACCATATACTAGGGAATTATAAGGGTGTTCCAGTGTGCCAATTGAAATTGGTAAAAGTGGTCACCTGCCTATAGTGACCAATCTAATGGCAGAGAGAGCATAAGCACTGAGATTCTGATTAGCAGAGCCTCAGTGACACAGTTAGTCACTACACAGGTATACACCTTCAGGCCACAAACTATGAGCCCTGGGGTCCTGGCTAGCAGGATCCCAGTGAGACAGGCAAAAACAAACTGACATACATGTAAAAATGGGGGTAACATGCCAGGCAAGATGGTACTTTCCTACAGGTAGGGCCACAGCTATTTGGATCACAGGAGAAGCAAACATCCATTGCTAGGAAGACGGAGCTATGGCAGAGAATTGTGGACAGGGTCAACGCCATGGGACATCACCCCAAATCAAGGGATGACATCAGGAATAGGTGGAACGACCTACGGGGGAAGGTGTGTTTCCTGGTAGCAAGACACCAGATAGCTGTACAGAGGACTGGCGGTAGACTCCCACCTCCTCCCCCACAAATGACAACATGGGAGGAGCAAGTCATGGCAATACTGCATCCTGGGGGCCTGGCAGGAGTATCTGGAGGACTGGACTCTGGTAAGTCAAATCTCTAATACTGTCATCCCCCCCTACCTGCATGCCATCACATACCACCACCCCCACCCTCACCCCCATCACTCCACCACCTCACATACACTCCACCAACACAACCCACCCCTCCCACTACCAAGCCTTGCATGCAGCACCAATGCATGGACACCCATCACAGACCTGCATGGACACCCATCACCAAAGCATGCACACTTGAGACAATCACCTATCCAACCGAATCACCACTCACACAAGCCTAAGCTGCCAGGGCAATCACAACCATACAGGGCAACACACCCATGCACAAGATATCAGACGCAGAAACAACAACACTGCATTTACATGCCCAGAGCCCCCCACACAACGTCTGCGGAGAGGAGGTGCCAGCAACATCCAGTTCCCCCAAAGAAGAGGCCCACGGTGATGACAGCACCTCTGCACGCCTGGATCAGGATAACCAAGCTGGCCCATCAGGGACCTCCGGACAGTTGGTTACCCAGCCACAGTCCTGTACCACCCCAGAGCCTCCCCACTCAGGAAACACCACCACAGCACCCACCTAGTGGGCCCATACCTCTGTCCCCAGGACACGTCAATCAACAGTGTGCCCACCACTACAGTGACCACAGTCAACCCCACAAACACAGGACGATCAGGGACCTGGGGTCAGTGGCAGTGGGCACACAGTTCAGGGGACAGAGGCATAGGACAACAGGGAAGCTGGGAGGACTGCTGTGAGACAGGGGCAGGACAGGCCCATGGAACCAACTCTCCACGAGGCACTCACCAACATCCTGGGAGCATACCACCTTTGCCAGGAGACAATGGGCCCGATACTGGCCAAGTTGCAGGAGACCCAGCAGCTGCAGGAGGGACCGTACCTGGGGATCAGGGAGGACCTGTGGGCCATGCACACCACCCTGGTCACCATTGCAGGGGTGCTGGCTGACATGGCCAACACCATGAGGGAGGCAGTGGCACACCAATGGGCCCCTGACACCAACCAAACCGATGAACAGCCCTCCACCTCCGCTGATGCTAGTGGACAGGGGGCCCCACCACAGGAAGGCCACTAGCACCCCACCCCCTGCAGAAGTAGAACCACCCCGCAAACGGTCCCTGCGATCCAGGCAGAAGCCAGAGAACATTGCCAAGACCCCCGTCAGGAAATAAGACTCTCCTGAATGTCACCCTTGTGTCCCACTCTGTCACCCTGTCCACCTTGAACTGCCATTGCTCCCCTTGGACAATGCACCTGTGATCCACATAGACTGGAACTCTTACCTGGACTCTCCTCCACCACCCCCCCAGCCTATAGCAATACCCCATCCACTCATTAGCACATAAATAAACATCGTTGTAAAAAATACAAGTATTGAGTCTGTCAAGTGATTGAACTATGTATTCGTTTAACAATCTGTAGACATTGCAATTCAACTGTACAGTAATATATACATAGGTATGACCTGTAGTTTGCTGCAGCCAATCCATCAGGAGCCAGAGTGGGGCACAGATATTTGTAAATAGACATGTCAAAGGGTACAGTAAGTGGCCATAGTAGTGGGAATATCAGCCTGCCAGTCACAATTTCAAATACATAACTGCAATGAAGTCTTACCTGTTGTCGCTGGAAGTACTGTCGTATGATTGATGTTCTATTGTCCACATCCTCATCCTCTGCCTCATCTTCATTGTCCACAGGCTCCACTGCTGTCACACACCCATCTCCAGCCTCATCCTCCAGCAGAAAAGGCACCTGGCAATGTAAGGCAAGGTTGTGCAACATGCAACATGCCACAACGATCTGGCAAAACTTTGTGGGTGAGTAGCAAGATGGAGGCACCAAAACCTGGCCTTCAGGAGGCTGAAGGTTTGCTCTATAATTCTTCTTGTTTGCCCATGTGCCTCATTGTAATGTTCCTCTGCCCTTGTCCTGGGATTCCTCACTGGGGTCAGTAGCAATGAGAGGTTGGGATAATCAGAGTCACTTGCAAATATCGAGGGATACCTGTTAGCCAGACACTAACCCTTAGGGCCATACCCATACACCAACATATACTGGGTGGGGACCTTGGGCTCACCTATTAGCCACACCCGTTGCCTCTGGAGTTGAGCCATCACATATGGGATGCTTTTATTCTTCAGGATAAATGAATCATGCACAGACCCAGGATACTTTTCATTGACATGGGAGATGTACTGGTCCGCCAAGCACACTATCTGCACATTCATTGAGTGAAAGCTATTTTGATTTCTGAACACCTTTTCATATCTCCGGGGAAGGGGCAAATGCAATATGTGTACCATCAATTGCCCCAATTATGTTGGGGATATGTCCCATTGCATAGAAGTCAGCTTACACTGTGGCCAAATCCTCCATCTGGGGGAAAACAATATAGCTGCACATGTGTTTCATCAGGGCAGACAACACTCTTGTTAGTACTATTGAGAACATTGGCTGTGACATTCCTGCTGCCAAGCCCACTATCACTTGGAAAGAACCAATTGCCAAGAAATGGAGCACAGATAGGACTTGCACAAGAGGGGGGATCCCAGTGGGGTGACTGATATCAGAGATCAGGTCTGGCACCAATTGGGCACACAGCTCTTGGATTGTGGCTCTGTCAAGTCTGTAGGTGAGGATAATGTGCCTGTCCTCCATTGTTGCCAAGTCCACAAGGGGCCTGTACACGGGGGATGTCTACATATCCTCTTCATCCTCAGTGGTTGTAATCTAGGGGGCAAAACAATGAGCATCTCGTCAGTATTCAACATTTCCAAAATGTACAGTGCATTGCATGTTGTGACTGAAACAGTATGTTGTTGTATAGTCCCAAATGGCACCTGTGTGTGCTGTGACGCCCCCTGAAATGGCGTCCGCCTGTCCTATGTGGATGGACATGTGGAAATGAGGTAATGCCGCTGACTTTGTGCGCAATTGCTGGAGGTGGTCGAGTACTGCCGTGCAACTCCTCATTGGTTGTCATTGGGCCCTATGGGTTACAGTAGCCAATGGTGATGTACGCCAGCGGTGACGGTACCCACCGCTGAGGACGTGACCACCATTTTCTATCTGTTCACTCGCTTGCTACCTGACCTTCAACAGGAGAGGACCTACACTGCATGTGCTGCTGTGACCTGTGTCTGGAACCGACCATGGCTCGTGTCACTGGGGAAAGGGCTCCTGCCTTCACCGCTGCGTAGTTGGAGAGACTGGTGGATGGGGTCCTACCCCAGTACCGAATGCTGTATGGGCCTCCAGACCAACAAATGAGTACACTGTGAGCATGATGTAAGGGGTATTGATGCATGGAGTACTGTGTGTGAGGGCCTTGTGAGGGGGGGGTTGGTGCAAGGGTTCTGGACAGAGTGCTGCATGTATGGTGGGCAATGTCTGTGCATAAGGGGATGGGAGGGACATGGTGGGCCATTAGTGTAACAGGCCAGATGGTATGACTGACACCTTTTTTCTATGTGTATTTCTCTGCAGGTCAGCGCCCATCAGAAAAAGGGTATTTGGTGCGCCATCGCAAGGATGTGCAGACCTGGGGGGTTTATGGCATGCGGAGCACCCAATGTCGCAAACAGTGGGAGGACCTGAGACGCTGGGCAAGGAAGATGGGGGACGCCAAGCTGGGGTGGCCTCCCAACGAGAAAGGGGTGCTCGTCTAACCCTGATCTCCCTGATGTTCTGCATACTTGTGGTGCCTATCCGGAGCTGGAGGGGCACTTGGGGGCATCACAGCAGCCACAAGGGGGTGAGTACAGTCTCACATTATAACACTTGTCAATGGTGGAGTGGCCTTCAGGTGGGGGATGTGGGCCTGTTGGTGCCCCTAGGCCAGGCCGGACATTGCAGGGTAGGTTCCATGTTGGGCAGGGGCTGATGAACTCCACCTCCAACCAAGCTAGTGGGCATCCACTACTGGGCAGGGCTCTGCAGGTCTCAGGTATTCTGCAATTGGCGTTAGGTTTTATTGTCAATGGCCTGGTGACTAGCATTGTGACTGGTAGTGCATTGCCTAGTGCATAGGATGTTCCCTGTGTGTGTGTGTGTGTGGGTATCGTGTACACCAACGGTGGTGTTGTTGCTGACAATGACCAAGTGTTTCCTCTGTCTCTTTCCCCCCCTTTTTGTTTTGTCATCCTGTACTTATATGCATTAGCATAATCTGGCGGAGGAGCAGTGGCACCGGCAACAGAGGGAGCTGCATCCCACAGGGCCCATGAGGCCGAATCTACAGACGGTGAGGGCACCAGTGGGATGGATGGTGAGGGGAGCACCACGGTTGAGACAGGAGGGGCAGTTCGGAAAGTGATACCTCCTCCGATGGAAGCTCCCTAGTGGTGGCGGACAGCTCTGTGCCCATCCCAAGTACAGGTATGCCCGCCACCCCCGTACCAGCACCGCCCTTCCAGCAGCCCCTCAGCAAGTTTCCTGTACCCGCTCACTTAGGAGGGTGGGTATCTCCTTCGCCCCAAGCACCTCAGGCCCTGCCCCAGTTAGCCCTGCTGCCCTGAGTGAGGAGGGTATTGACCTCCTGAGATCCATCTCTGTTGGGCAGTCAACCATTGTGAATGTCATCTAGGGGCTGGCAGGGCATTTGCAACAAGCAAATGCATTCCTGGAGGGCATTCACTCTAGCATGGCGGCCCAACAGAGATCAATCCAGGCTCTGGCCTCCCCCCTCCAACATCCTCTGCCCAGTCCCATTCCCCTCAACCTCAACCTATCCCAAGCACATATTCAGACCAGCATGAACCTAAAACAACACACAGGAGTGGTTCAGACAAACACAAGCACCACACATGATCCCACAGGCACTCACACAAACACCATCCAGATGCAGACACACCACACCCACTGCCCCCACTATGTACCTCTCCTCCTCCTCGCCCACCTCCCTCCCAGTAGTGCCTCCACTCACACCTGCATGCACTACATCCACATCCACTGCCTCCATCACCATCATGCCTATCACTACACACCCCTTACTGGCAGTTGCCACCCCCACATCCATGCACACATCCCCTGTGTCCTCTCCCACTGTGTCTGTGTCCCCTTCTCCCAAAGTACACAAACGCAAGCACTCAGACACCCAACAGCTATCCTCCTCACAACAGCATCCAGCCCATGCACCTGCACCCAAACGCAGCAGACAGACACCTCCAACAACTACTCCCTCTTCCTCCACTCCCAAACATTCACCCTCCTCCAACCCACGGGTCCCTAAGGAGATTTTCCGCTCTGCCGTTGACCTCTTCCCTACCCCCTCAATCCTTCACGTCGGGCCAGGGTGGTCAGAACCCAGGCTAGCACTCAGCCACCCAGTCCACGGCCACAGTAGTGTCAGCAGCTACTGCAGGTGTGAGAGGCTCCAAGGAAACACCCATCAGCACTGGCAGTGTGCCTGCACCAGCTGCCAAGGGGAATGTCAGGGATGCACCACCAGCTGGCAAGGGCAAGGAGGTACCACCAGATGGCAAGGGCAAGGAGGCACCACCAGATGGCAAGGGCAAGGAGGCACCACCAGCAGGCATGGGCAAGGGCAAGGAGGCACCACCAGATGGCAAGGGCAAAGGGCCTGCCCCTGCAGGCAGGAAGGACAGGAGGCCTGGTGCTGGGACTGATTCTGAGCCCCCAACACCAACCCTGGTGCTTCAGCCATCCGAGGCTGCAAGGGGAAGGGCTGGAGCCTCCCCCCACCACAGGCAGCCCCGACACCAGCACCACCACCAGCACCGCCACCTGCACCGCCACCAGCACCGCCGCCAGCACTACCATCAGCACCGCCTCCAGCAGCAGCAGCCCAAGTTGACAGCTGTCCGAGGCTGCAGGGAAAGGGCTGGAGCCTCGCCCTACCACTGGCAGCCCCGACACCAGCACCGCCACCAGCACCGCCACCTGCACCGCCACCTCCACCGCCACCAGCACCGCCACAGGCACTGCTGCCAGCAGCCCCAGTGGGCTCTGCCGTTGACCTCTTCCCTACCCCCCAGTCCTTCACGTCGGGCCAGGGTGGTCAGAACCCAGGCTAGCACTCAGCCACCCAGCCCACGGCCACAGTAGTGTCAGCAGCTACTGCAGGTGTGAGAGGCTCCAAGGAAACACCCATCAGCACTGGCAGTGTGCCTGCACCAGCTGGCAAGGGGAATGTCACGGATGCACCACCAGCTGACAAGGGCAAGGAGGTACCACCAGATGGCAAGGAGGCACCACCAGATGGCAAGGGCAAGGAGGCACCACCAGCTGGCATGGGCAAGGGCAAGGAGGCCTCACCAGATGGCAAGGGCAAAGGGCCTGCCACTGCAGGCAGGAAGGACAGGAGGCCTGGTGCTGGGACTGATTCTGAGCCCCCAACACCAACCCTGGTGCTTCAGCCATCCGAGGCTGCAGGGGAAGGGCTGGAGCCTCCCCCCACCACTGGCAGCCCCGCCACCAACACCGCCACCAGCACTGGCACCTGAACCGCCACCAGCACCGCCGCCAGCACTGCCATCAGCACCGCCTCCAGCAGCAGCAGCCCGAGTGGACAGCTGTCCAAGGCTGCTGGGGAAGGGCTGGACCCTCCCCCCACCACTGGCAGCCCCGACACCAGCACCGCCACCAGCACCGGCACCTGCACCGCCACCTGCACCGCCACCAGCACCGCCACAGGCACTGCCGCCAGCAGCCCCAATGGGCAGCCATCTGAGGCTGAAGGGGAAGGGCAGGAGCCTCTCCCCACCACTGCCTGTACCACCACCAGCACCACTACCAGCAGCAGCAGCCCCAGTGGTCAGCTGTCCGAGGCTGCAGGGGAAGGGCTGGAGCTTCCCCCCACCACTGGCAGCAACAACACCAGCACTGGCACTGCCACCACAGAGCAGCCGTCACTGCTGGCGGGCAGTGTGTACTCCTACCTCCATGGACTGTAATGCATCCTGACCACTGCAAATCATGTATGACACCCAGGTGAGAGACTGTGACCTTGCACACCCCAAGATCTGCATCACAGGACACAAATCCCCCTCCAGAACCAGTGGAAGAAGGCATTCACTCATCTCATCCTTGCCAGGATGAAGCACACTGTGCACCAGTCCCCCTCCTGAACTAGTGGAAGAAGCCATCCACTCACCCCATCCTTGCCAGGATAAAGCACACTGGGCACCAGGCTCCCTCCAGAACCAGTGGAAGAAGCCATCCACTCACCCCATCCTTGCCAGGATGAAGCACACTGGGCACAAGGACCACTCCAGAACCAGTGGAGAAGCCATCCACTTGAGAGACTGTGGCCTTGCACTCCCCAGGACAAACCAGTAGGCAAACCACCCACTTGAGAGACTGGGCCTTGCACTCCCCAGGACCAGGCAGTGGGCAAACCACCCACTTGAGAGACTGTGGCTTTGCTCTCCCCAGGACCAAGCAATGGGCAAACCACCCCCTTGAGTGACTGTGGATTTGCACTCCCCAGGACATCGCACAGGGCATGTTGCCCCCTCCAGGACAGGTGGTGTTGTACAATCTTCAGTCTGAGGTGCTCCCCCGTTCCCCATCCCCCTGAGGTGCCTGTATATTTTCGACCTGATGCCCCTGTGGTGTTCTCTACGTGTTGATGCAGGAGTCAAGTGGGGCCTTGGCCTATCTGATGTGGCCATGTGGCCCATGGGAATTATGGACAGGGCAGTGTCCCTCCATTTGTATATATGTAAATACTGTTTTGATTTTTGAGGATGTATTTCTAGTATTTTATCTTATTACACTTACTTTAATCAATTCCTTTTGTCTTTGTATTATTCCTGAGGGGTACGGGGTGGATGTGTAATGTTGTTGCATCTGTTTGTGTGTATGGTGTTGGGGGTGGGGGTGTTGAGTGTTGCGTGTGTGTGTCCCTCTCTTTTTCCTCCCCCTCCCCTGTGTGCTAGGCGGCAGTACTCAAAGTGGTCATCTTCGCCGGCGTCGGTATTCCTGGTATAGGAGGAGGTAGACCAGCATGGTGAACACCTGCAGTTCTGGCTCCATGGCGGCGTGGTTCTTCCCTGAGTGTCCAGAGGTGAGTCGTTTACTTTCTGTGTTCTGTTTCTGCTGTGCTTTTGTTGTCATTGGTACCGCCCCGGAAAAGGTGGCGGATAGGCCCCTTGTAATACTGTGGGCGGTACATTGTCTTCCGCCTGGCTGTTGGCAGTTACTGCTGTGGTGCTTGTTGCTACCGCCTTGGCGGTCAGTGTGTTAAAGTGGCTGTCTGTCTGGGCGGTTTCCGCCATTGTCACAATTCCATTTTTTTTTACCGCCGGCTTGTTGCCGGTATTACGGCCGCTTTATCATCCACCACCAGGATTGTAATGAGGGCAATAGTCTCTAAGGTATTTTTGGCATTTGTGTCACCAAAATAAAGTACCTTTATTTTTGTAAAACTGAGTATTTTCTTTCATGTGTATGAGTACTGTTTGACTCTAGTGGTATTGCAAGAGCTTTGCATGTATTCTAGTACAGCATTAGCTGCTCAGCTACAGCTACCCCTAGACAGCCAGTCTTCTAGACACTGACTACGTTTAACTAATAAGGGATAACTGGACCTGGTATAAGGTCTACGTTCCTTTGCTACCCACTACAAACCAGACCAGCCTCATACAGTGTGGAATTGTCTAGGAGGAATACACAAAGCCAAACTGCAAACTATAACCAGGCATGTGACCAGAACAGGCTTCAGTCATCAAATGGTTAGGGTAAGAAAATGGAAACTTTTTATGAGTGGCATTTTCAGATTTTCAATTTAAAATCAAATTTCACCACAAGTTAGGATTTTAAATTGTGGTTCTGAAACCTGAAGGAGTTATCACTTCCTATATGCTAATTACACTTATGAGATGCAATACAGAAATTCCAGCGTTATGCAATGGGAGGGATAGGCCTTGCAGTAGTGAAAGAATACATGTAAGGGTTTTTCACTACTAAGACATGTAAAACTTAAAAGTACATGTTCTACCTTTTAAATATATTTCACCCTACCCTCTGGCAGTCCAGGACTGAGCTATATGTTTTAAAAAAGGAAAGTGTAGGCCCGGCAACAGGCTCACCTGTACATTGCACAACCTATTACAATCATTAACTTTGCTGCCCTGCACCCAAACATTCCGTGCATTGCTGGAATAATTAAGCATATCTACTCAGGACTGGTTGGGGAGCTGCTGGCTGTCCCTGAACCTTTGGCGGTACTTTTAAAGGGTCAGCTCAAATTCAGCTATTAAGATGGCCTTCATAGGAGAGTACTTGGCATGTACCCCAGCCTCCAAAGTAAGAAGTATGTCCATCCACATGGTAGTCATATGTTTCCACAAACTATTTTCATGCTATTCTGGGGTCTTGTGAACCATATGAGCTACCTCATAGACAGGTTGTCATCTATCACCACTTAATTGGACACCAAATCTTGATGGATGTAGACTTTTTTGTCACCTTCAGACAACCTGTGGTATGTTGCCACCATCACTGCTGGACTCTGTCTGTCTAGTGTAGGAGGCTGGCCTGGTTTGTAGTGGGTACCTTGTGTACTTATACCTTATATCTGGTCCAGTTATCTCTTATTATTAAAATAGTAGTGTTCTAGCAGCTTAGGCCGATAGAGGTAGCTATAGCAGAACAGCTTAGGCTGAACTAGGAGACATGCAAAGCTCATGAAATACCACTTATAGTAACACAGTACTTATACACAAGTAAAGACAATACTCAGTGTTAACAAAAATAAAGGTATTTATTTGGGTGACACAGTACCAAAAATATCTTAGGGACAATACTCTTTCTGGAGGTTAGTATTCACAATATATACACTAGACACCATAATTAGACAAGTAAATAGTCATAGAACAATGCAAACAGTAGTAAATCCTATAGAATGCAAAGGTAAAAAATAGGCCTAGGGGCAACACAAACCATATACTAAGAAAGTGGAATGCGAATCACAAATTCCCCCCTAGACAAGTGTAGTGTGTGCAGAATCGCTGGGAGAGTAAGAATACAGAAAAGGTAAGTAAATTACCCCACCCCAGAGCCCAGAAATGCAGGAGTAAAGTACTGCAAGTTTCCTTAGGACACACTACACCTCATTATTGAGATTTTGCAGCAGCCAACCAAGTCTGCAAAGGACAACTGCTGGATTCCTGGACCTGAAGATCTGCAAAGGAAGGGGACCAATTTCAGAAGTCGAAAGAAGTTCCACGAGGGACAGGAGCCCCTGCCAACCCAGAAGAGGGTGCAAAAGAAGAGTCCCCACAGGGATGCACCCCAGGAAGATGTCAGCTGATTCCTGCATGATGCAAAAGATGGCCAATTACATGAAGATTGTTGCAGATGTGATTTTGGGTTGGAAGTCACCAACAAGCGTTGGCTACCACAAAAGTGCATTTTGTGTCAAAATGGCGCTGGATCAACCCAGGAGGGACCTGGGGGCCTCCACTCTGTGTGAGGAGGAAGAGGGGGCTCTCAGCACTTTAGAGAGCCCTCAGGATGCCAGCCAGCGCTCCCAGAGGTCCCAGGACACGGGGACAAAGGAGGTGGAAAATGCAGTGGATGCAGCACAACAAAGTATTGTACCACGCCACCGGAGAACAACTCAACAAGTTGAGCATCACAGGATGGAGTGCTGGGGACCTGGGCCAGGCTGTGCATGAAATAATTTTCACAGGAGCCTCAGGAGGTGAGGAAGACGCAGTACACAGGGGTACCATCGCTCTTGGGGAAGGCAAGGTCTTACCTCCTCCAAATTGCATCAGCAGGACCTCAGGACAGTCTCTGTCAATGATGTCCACCATCTGCGTCCTTAGAAGCTCGCTTGTCACTGTGAGAGGAGTCCCAGGGTACAGGTCGTCATCTTGGAAGGTGCCTGTTTGGAGCACAGAAGTGACTCTGTCACTCTACGGGAGATTTCTTCGGTCCTTCTGGTGCAGCATGAAGACAGGGAGTCCCCAGAGCATACACACCATAAAAAATGTTGCAGTTGCTGACTTGGAGCTGAAGTTGCTGAAGAAAAGTGTCTCTTGTAGACACTTTGTTGCAGTTACAGTGTTTCTTGGAGCAGGCTGCGGTTGATCCGAGGTCAGAAAAGTCTGAATTTGTTGCAGAGGATTCCTGAAGGAAACTTGCAAGCAGAATCTGAAGAGAACCCACAGGAGAGACCTTAAATAGCCCTGCGAAAGGGAATTGGTTACCTTATCAGGTATGGACCTATCAGGAGGGGTCTCTGACGTCACCTGCTGGCACTGGCCACTCAGAGCCCTCCAGAGTCCCCCCATACCTTGCAAAGCAAGATAGCTGAAGTGTAGACTTCCATGATGGCCAGCTCAAACTCCATTCCTGCAGGTGTGGTCTGAAGGACAACAGTCAGATGAATAATTTAGAAAAAGCAAAAAGGCCAATCGGGGGAATCTAAACTCAAATTGGTCTTAGATTATTTATGTGGGGTGATAGTGTAATACAAAATTACTGTATGCACTGCACAAACACAAGACCTGTCCTCACCTTTGAACACCAATGTATGAAATTGGATTGTTGGTTAACTAGTGTGTGAGCCCTGGTCAAGCAGCAAACACAATCCTTGTCAGGGTAAGGCACAAGTAGACCAAAATTTACCTTTGCTTAACCATCTAGTAGCTTGGCACAGAGAAGTTAGACTTAAATTAAAAGCAATGTGTAAAGTATTTGTGCAACATTTCAAATAGTGAAAACTCACCATAAAAGGAGACCACAACAGAGTTAGAAAACTAGGTTAGTTTCTAATAAATAAAATAAGAACAGAAAAACAAAAGTAAAATTAGTAGAACTGGAGATATTGTATTTTAAACATTTTTAGAAATATAAAGCCAAAATGTACAAAGCACCAGATAGGTCGTACCAGATAGGGACAAAGTGAAAAGTTCAGGACGACCAGGATAGAGCACGGGCCAGATACAGAGACCCAGTTAGGCCTGCAGTAAAAATGTACCTTTGATCCTGATCTGTGGAGCTGAGGCACTGTGCTGGTTCCAAGATGTGCTGCAAGGTCATGTTGCTTTGACAACAAGGATCCCATTGACAGAGATTGGATGCAAAGTCCAGCATGGGGGATGCAATGTCCATTTGTGAGATGCATCTGTCCTAAAGGGCTGCAATGTACAGTATGGTGATGTCCTTGAGGCTACAGTCAATGAGAGATGTGAGGCCTGCGCTGAGAGTATATGGTCCACTGGTGGTTCCAAAAGTGAAGCGGGATGCATGTTTTTACAAAGTGCCCAATACACACAGTGGCGACAATATTTCGGTTCTGCTCAGGTTTTGGAGGGCATCAGAAAAGTTGCATCAGCTCTACTGGAAGTGCATGCTGGTAGAGCACCTTAGGCCAACTTCAAGGGTCTAGGACTGGCGTAGCACCTCTTGGCAGGGCAGACTCGCAGGTGGCAGAGTTCAGGTGCAGATGCAAGGTTGAGGGAAGCCTATTATGTTCCTGAGGCCGATTAGGCCTTGAAGACACTCTGAGCTTGAGCAATGCAGGACCAGACCTTCTCACCCAGGCAAGAGGGCAGCAAGCAGTAGGTAGCAAAGCAAAACAGGAATCCATCAGAGTGCAGTCCAGCAGAGTGTCAGTCCTTCAGCAGAACAGCAGTTCTTCTTCAGAGTATCCACAGGTCCTGAACTGTACTGAAGTGGTGGTGTCTGAGGTCTATTATTTATACCCTTGTTCGGGAAGGTGTAAGTGAGGCTGTGTCCTATTCCTACATCCCATCTAGCCCTAGATGGCCCATCAAGTTACACCTAAGCTCCCATTGTGTGTGGCTGTATAAAAGGAATATAAAATTCAAACTGGCAACTGCACCCAGTCATGTGACCAGAGACAGGCTTCAGGCACAAAATTGCCTTTTTTTTCTTGTTTAGGAGTTCTCAGTGTGAGAGGAAGCATCTTTTTGCATGGTTAGCCCCCACTTTTTGCCTGATGTTGGTGTGTCCTAGAATATGTAGTGCCCAGGGCCCCCGCTAACCATGTTCTCTAGGCCAGGGCTCTTTTCCTAAATCTGCTGTTTTGCTTGGCTCAATTGGATACACTCTTACATATCACAGTACGACCCCACTAAATGGGTACCTCAGTACTCAGGGCATGGGATATGAGGAGTAGGCCCCTGAGGGCAGCAGCACTGGTTGTGCCACCCTCTAGGACCCTGCACCCAGATACACCCAGCACTGCCATTGCAGGCTGAGTGTGCTGGGGCAAACCTAAAAAGGCAAACTCCACATTGCACACTCCTTGTGTGCCCTGTCCACCCTAGACTGCACATGATATTGGTAAGTCACCCCTATGGTAGGCCTTACAGTCCTAAGCCAGGGTGCACCATACTACAGAGAGTGCAGAATTATTAGGCAAGTTGTATTTTTGAGGATTAATTTTATTATTGAACAACAACCATGTTCTCAATGAACCCAAAAAACTCATTAATATCAAAGCTGAATATTTTTGGAAGTAGTTTTTAGTTTGTTTTTAGTTTTAGCTATGTTAGGGGGATATCTGTGTGTGCAGGTGACTATTACTGTGCATAATTATTAGGCAACTTAACAAAAAAAATATATATACCCATTTCAATTATTTATTATTACCAGTGAAACCAATATAACATCTCAACATTCACAAATATACATTTCTGACATTCAAAAACAAAACAAAAACAAATCAGTGACCAATATAGCCACCTTTCTTTGCAAGGACACTCAAAAGCCTGCCATCCATGGATTCTGTCAGTGTTTTGATCTGTTCACCATCAACATTGCGTGCAGCAGCAACCACAGCCTCCCAGACACTGTTCAGAGAGGTGTACTGTTTTCCCTCCTTGTAAATCTCACATTTGATGATGGACCACAGGTTCTCAATGGGGTTCAGATCAGGTGAACAAGGAGGCCATGTCATTAGATTTCCTTCTTTTATACCCTTTCTTGCCAGCCACGCTGTGGAGTACTTGGACGCGTGTGATGGAGCATTGCCCTGCATGAAAATCATGTTTTTCTTGAAGGATGCAGACTTCTTCCTGTACCACTGCTTGAAGAAGGTGTCTTCCAGGAACTGGCAGTAGGACTGGGAGTTGAGCTTGACTCCATCCTCAACCCGAAAAGGCCCCACAAGCTCATCTTTGATGATACCAGCCCAAACCAGTACTCCACCTCCACCTTGCTGGCGTCTGAGTCGGACTGGAGCTCTCTGCCCTTTACCAATCCAGCCACGGGCCCATCCATCTGGCCCATCAAGACTCACTCTCATTTCATCAGTCCATAAAACCTTTGAAAAATCAGTCTTGAGATATTTCTTGGCCCAGTCTTGACGTTTCAGCTTGTGTGTCTTGTTCAGTGGTGGTCGTCTTTCAGCCTTTCTTACCTTGGCCATGTCTCTGAGTATTGCACACCTTGTGCTTTTGGGCACTCCAGTGATGTTGCAGCTCTGAAATATGGCCAAACTGGTGGCAAGTGGCATCGTGGCAGCTGCACGCTTGACTTTTCTCAGTTCATGGGCAGTTATTTTACGCCTTGGTTTTTCCACACGCTTCTTGCGACCCTGTTGACTATTTTGAATGAAACGCTTGATTGTTCGATGATCACGCTTCAGAAGCTTTGCAACTTTAAGAGTGCTGCATCCCTCTGCAAGATATCTCACTATTTTTGACTTTTCTGAGCCTGTCAAGTCCTTCTTTTGACCCATTTTGCCAAAGGAAAGGAAGTTGCCTAATAATTATGCACACCTGATATAGGGTGTTGATGTCATTAGACCACACCCCTTCTCATTACAGAGATGCACATCACCTAATATGCTTAATTGGTAGTAGGCTTTCGAGCCTATACAGCTTGGAGTAAGACAACATGCATAAAGAGGATGATGTGGTCAAAATACTCATTTGCCTAATAATTCTGCACTCCCTGTATATGTGAGGGCATAAGGGACATAGGGGGTCATTCTGACCCTGGCGGTCAGTGTTAAAGCGGCGGCCAATCCGCCAACAGGCTGGCGGCCTAAAAATATGAATTCTGACCCTGGCGGGAACCGCCAACACAGGCCGCCGCTTTAACACTCCGACTGCCACAGCGGTACAAACAAACAGCGCGGCGGTCACCGCCAACAGGCAGGCGGCAGACAATGTACCGCCCACCCTATCACGACCCACCAATCCGCCACCTTTTCCGGGGCGGGAGCCCCGCCGATAAAAACACGGCGGAAACAGACATCTCCAATGGAAAACCCTTACCTCGACACACTCCACGCGGAATCGGAACAGCATGGAACCCGAACTCCACATCCTCCCAGCCATTGCCTTCCTGCTCTTCTTCCAGGATCACGAACCTCGCCGCAGACGACAACGGTGAGTACTGCACCTACGACACAGGGGAGGGGGGAGGAGGAAAGGTTATGGGCACACACATACGCCACACACCCACCCCCACCCTCACCCCCACCGAAATACCTACACACCTATGCAGATAAAAAAGTCAGAGTGACACCCCCAACCCCCCCCTAAAAACAAAGACAAAAGGCAATGAATGTAAACGTAGAACCATATTATTGCAACAATAAAGTATAGCGACCTTAGCAATATATGAAGAATGAATACACATCTAGAAATCTATCCATACAAGTAGCAAAAGTCCGGCCCAGTCATTCAAAGTCCAAATGTCCGTGGGCCAATGTGCAGCAACACATGGGCAAAGCCCACACACAAGATCGAGTCCATTGGAGAGAACACTGCTGGGGCATCACTAAAATAAAAAGACAGGCACCTCAGGGGGAAGGGAAGGGGGGGCACCTAAGCCACATGAGTCCACGACGCCAGATCCACGAAGGGCCTCCATGCCCACTGTGCCATCCTGGGGAGTGCAAAGCCACAGTCTCACAAGTCTCTACAGTGGGTGGATTGCCCACTGTGGCATCCTGGGGAGTGCAAAGCCACAGTCTTACAAGTCTCTACAGTGGGTGGATTGCCCACTGTGCCATCCTGGGAGTGCAAAGCCACAGTCTCACAAGTCTTCACAGTGGGTGGGTTGCCCACTGTGGCATCCTGGGGAGTGCAAAGCCACAGTCTCACAAGACTCTACAGTGGCTGGATTGCCCACTGTGGCATCCTGGGGAGTGCAAAGCCACAGTCTCACAAGTCTCTACAGTGGGTGGATTGCCCACTGTTACATCCTGGGGAGTGCAAAGCCACAGTCCATCAGGTGGATTACAGAGACCACTGGTCATGGAGGAGGCATGGTGGGCAGAGTGCGTCGTGAAGGCCTGCCCGACACAGAACCGGGACTGCCAATGGGCCAGCGGTGCTTGACAGGAAGGGTCCAGCGGAGCGGTGCTTGAGATGAAGGGCCCAGCGGAGCGGTGCTTGACAGGAAGGGCCCAGTAGAGCGGTGCTTGACAGGAAGGGCCCAGCGGAGCGGTGCTTGACAGTAAGGGCCCAGCGGAGCGGTGCTTGACAGGAAGGGCCCAGCGGAGCAGTGCTTGACAGGAAGGGCCCAGCGGAGCGGTGCTTGACAGGAAGGGCCCAGCAGAGTGGTGCTTGACAGGAAGGGCCCTGCTCAGCGGTGCTCCTCACGGCGGGGCCCTGTTCAGCGGTTCTGGTCACGGCGGGGCCCTGTTCAGCGGTGCTTCTCGCGGCGGGGCCCTGTTCAGCGGTGCTTCTCACGGCGGGGCCCTGTTCAGCGGTGTTCCTCACGGCGGGGCCCTGTTCAGCGGTTCTGGTCAGCGGTTCTGGTCACGGCGGGGCCCTGTTCAGCGGTGCTGCTCACGACGGGGCCCTGTTCTGCGGTGCTTCTCACGGCGGGGCCCTGTTCAGCGGTGCTCCTCACGGCGGGGCCCTGTTCAGTGGTTCTGGTCATGGCGGGGCCCTGTTCAGCGGTTCTGGTCACGGCGGGGCCCTGTTCAGCGGTGCTTCTCACGGTGGGTCCCTGTTCAGCGCTGCTTCTCACGGCGGGGCCCTTTTCAGCGGTGCTCCTCAAGGCGGGGCCCTGTTCAGCGGTGCTCCTCACGGCAGGGCCCTGTTCAGCGGTCCTGGTCACGGCGGGGCCCTGTTCAGCGGTGCTTCTCACGGTGGGGCCCTGTTCAGCGCTACTTCTCACGGCGGGGCCCTGTTCAGCGGTGCTCCTCACAGCGGGGCCCTGTTCAGCGCTGCTCCTCACGGCGGGGCCCTGTTCAGCGGTGCTTCTCACGGTGGGGCCCTGTTCAGCGCTGCTTCTCATGGCGGGGCCCTGTTCAGCGGTGCTCCTCACGGCGGGGCCCTGTTCAGCGGTGCTCCTCACAGCGGGGCCCTGTTTAACGGGCTCCTCATGGCGGGGCCCTGTTCAGCGGTGCCTGTCTTGTGTTTCCAGTGAACCACACCTGGCCAATACTTGCCGCTCAGTCTGCATCGGACCTTTCCGTTGCGGGGCCCTCCTGTGATGGAGTCCTGGGGCCCTGGCTCTCCTTCGATACCCCCGGAATGGGGCTGGTGGGGCCCTCATGGCCAGGTCGGCTGCTCCCTGCCTTTTGCTCCTTGCTGCCCTTGCCCTCCTTGGCAGACTGTCCGTGGCCCTTGGCTCCCTTACCCGATGTGGCAGGTGACGGTGCAAGGCTACCCTCCTTGGGGGCAGGCGTATCAGGCCTGTCGCGCCTGCCCTTCAGTTTTTTGGTCCTCTTCCCAGGGGAGGGGCTGGCTGTGCCTTTGCTGCTGGACGATGTCCCAGCCCAAGGAAAGGGCGGACTCCAAAAACCAGGCACGACGTTCTTTGGAGTTGCTGGGCTGGTGGTGGCTGAGGTGTTTGTGGAACTCTTACGGGATGGAGGGGGTGGGTCAGGTGAGGAAAAGAGGTCCACTTTAGAGAGGAAAATTTTCTTTGGAGCCATGGGAAGGGTGGCTGGAGTGGGTATGGGAGTGGAGGAAGAGGATGTGGTTGTAGGAGAGTCAAGTGTGCTGTCTTTGGGTGCAGGTGCTTGGGCAGGAGGCTGACGTGAGGTGGATGGCTGTTGTTTGGGTGCCTGCCTGCGTTTGTGTGGTTGGGAAGCGGGGGTGACAGACACACTGGGAGAGGACACAGGGGACGTGTACATGGCAGTGGGGGTGGTGACTGCACGTGTGCGGACTGGTGTGGAGGGTGTGCTGGTGATGGGTGCAATGGCTGATGGTGGTGTGCTTGCAGGTGTGTGTGGAGACGTCACAGGGAGGGAGGAGGGAGGAGGGAGACGAGGAGGTGGGGGACACAGAGGAGGTAGTGGCTGTTGGCATGTCTGCATCTGGATGTTGCTTGGGTGAATACTTGTGTGTCCTGTGGTGCTTATGTCTGGATGAGCTGCCCTTGGGTGTTGAGGTGTGTGCAGGCTGGTCTGTAGGTGTGGATGGGATAGGCAGAGGAACAGGGGAGTGGGACTGGGTGGAGGGAGTCAGAAGAGGGAGGCTGGAGACAGGGACAATCGCTGCCGTCAGTGCTGAGGCCAGAGCGTTGAACGATCGTTGATGGGCAGCCTGACCCGAATGAAGGCCCTCCAGGTATGCATTGCTTTGATGCACCTCCCTCTCCACACTCTGGATGGCATTCAAAAGGGTAGACTGCCCAACAATGATGGTCCTCAGGAGGTCAATGACCTCCTCACTGAGGGCAGCAGGGGTGACTGGGGCAGGGCCTGAGGTGCCTGGGGCGAAGGAGATGGCCGGCTTCCTGGCCTTGCGGGCACGGGCCGAAGGCCGAGGGGCTGCTGGGAGGGCGGAGCTGGTGCGCTGGGTGGCGGCTGTACCTGTAGGATCGGTGGGCACGGATGTTGCCGCCACCGCAAGGGAGCTCCCTTTCGAGGACGTGTCGGTGTCGCTGCCGTCTCCACGGGTCCCCGTGGTGGAGCCCCCCTCCCCCTCCGTCTCACTGGTCATGTCGGAGTCCATTGCATGGCCCTCCAGTGCCATGTGAGATGCAGCTCCCTCTTGCGCCGATGCCACTTCTCCTCCGCCTGATGATGCTAATGCACACATTCACAGTAAAACAAAGAAAATGGGGGGGATGGAAAACATAAAGACAAGTTGAGTGCATGCATTGGGGACACCGTTGGCGGAGAGGACAGACACAGAAGCCCCCTGCACTACGCTGCGCACTTGGGGTACACTACTCATTCACTGGGACATGCCCTACAAGCCTATGGGCGACAACTGCCCACACAGTATACACTGGTCCATGAATCGCGTTACTAGGCACCCTACAGAGGTGGGGGGCGGGGGCACAGGACCATACTTCACGGACGGGCCTATCCTACAGAAATCGCCTTGGCCTAGGGATTCCCACAGCCCTCACCCCCCACCCAGGCACCTCCACTGCGCGCAAAATAGCTGAATGTGCTGGTACTCACCCCCTTGTGTCTGCTGTGATGTCCTCAAGCGACCCACTTAAATCGGGGTAGGCCACCGCCAGGATCCGGGACATCAGGGGGGTCAAGGTACGACTGGCACCCCTCCTAGGTTGGGAGGCCATCCCCAGCAGAGCCTCCACAGTCTTCCTGCTCCCGCGGCGGATGTCCTCCCACCTCTTGCGGCAGTGGGTGCCCCTTCCGGTGTGGACCCCAAGGGCCCGGACGTCCTTGGCGATGGCACGCCAAATGTCAATCTTCTGATGGGCGCTGACCTATGTGACATGTACAGGGGGGAAGAGAAACATCATCACTTTTCTGCATGCTCGATGTGAGTGGCCCCCCTCCCCAACCTTGCCATGTGGCACATGCTCTCATCTGTCGTGCCATGCATTCGTCATTCGCTGCCCTCCCCTCCATCGTACATCCTCCCCACTCAGCCCAGGCATTGGGCACTATGCATTGCCCCCCGTGTACTCACCTGTTGGTCTGGAGGCCCGTAGAGTAGCGCATACTGGGGGAGGACCCCGTCCACGAGCTTCTCCAACTCCTCGGAACTGAAGGCGGGGGCCCTTTCCCCAGTCGCAGCAGCCATTGTCACTTCCAGACCGAGGTCACAGCAGCACTTGCAGTATAGGTCCTCTCCTGTGGATGCTCAGGTCTCGTGTGATCAAGCCGAGAGAAAATGGCGGTTACGGCCGCGGCGGTGCGTGCCGCGGCGGTGCGTGCCGCGGCGGTGCGTGCCACGGCGGTGCGTACCGCGACCGCCGGCGCTCACCGCCATTGGCTCCTGAAACCCATAGGGTTCAATGTTGTCCATTGCGGCTTTGCGCCGCGGACTGCGACCGCCTACCGCCACGGTGTGCCACGCTTGCGCAATGACCTCACTTCACATTGTCACACTTCACAGGTCAGGCAGCCGCCATTTCAAGGGCCCACATGGCTTCATTCCTACTGCGTCACACATGGCTAGGCCTTGCACCGACAATCATACTAGCCATTCAATCCCGAGAGATTCGTGTACTGGGCATGCTGTGGGCACTTACCTGTGGGTTGCTTGACTCTGTGCTCCATGTTGTCCTTCCTAGGCATCGTCCGCTGGGACTTGCGAGGAGACGGAGGAATCTTCCCATGTACAGACCGCTGGTGGACCTGTCGACAATGGAAGAAAGACACGTCATACTCACCTACAGACTCAACCGTGCCACTATACAGGAACTGTGTGCACAGCTGGAGCCAGACCTGATGTCACCCATCCGCCAACCCACAGGGATTCCGCCTCTAGTGCAGGTGCTGTCAGTACTGCATTTTTTGGCAAGTGGATCACTTCAATCCACCGTGGCCATTTCATCTGGGATGTCTCAGCCTATGTTTTCAAAGGTGTTGTCCAGAGTGTTGTCTGCCATGATGAAATACATGCGGAGCTACATCATTTTCCCTGAGGTGGGTGACTTGCCTACAGTGAAGGGTGATTTCTATGCCCTTGGACACATTCCAAATATCATTGGTGCCATTGATGGTACCCATGTGGCTTTGGTTCCCCCAAAAGACGATGAGCAGGTGTACAGGAAACGTAAAAATTATCATTCGATGAATGTCCAGGTGGTCTGTTTGGCTGACCAGTACATCTCCCATTTAAATGCCAAGTTCCCAGGGTCAGTGCATGACGCGTACATCATGCGAAATAGCAGCATCCCTTATGTGATGGAACTGCTACAGAGACACCGTGTGTGGTTAATTGGTGACTCTGGTTACCCCAGTGAGGAATCCCAGGACCAGGGCAGAGGAACGGTACAATGAGGCCCATGGGCGGACTAGGAGGGTGATTGAGCGGACCTTCGGCCTCCTGAAGGCCAGGTTTAGGTGCCTGCATATGACTGGTGGATCCCTAATGTACTCACCAAGGAAGGTGTGTCATATCATCGTGGCCTGCTGCATGCTTCACAACCTGGCTTTGCGATGCCAGGTGCCTTTCCTGCAGGAGGATGGTCCAGATGGTGGTGTTGTGGCCGCTGTGGATCCTGCGGAGAGTGAAGAGGAGGAAGACGAAGAGGACGACACAGACAACAGGGACAGAGTGATACTGCAGTATTTCCAGTGACACACAGGTAATAATCTACTCCTGCATTGTATTATATCTGTAACTGTAGTGGCTCTCTACTGTCTGACCTTTCACCCCAATGTATGGTAACTTAGTTGTGTATATCACTTCCTATTTCAGTGATCTGATCCCCACGGAGTGCCCTCTGGTTTTTTCCCCATGGACTACCGCTGTGTGACACTGGTATGTTGTCATCACAATGTAACTAGAAATGTTTTGTTGGTTATATCGAATACATTTGGGCCCGTATTTATACTTTTTGACGCTAAACTGCGCTAACGCAGTTTAGCGTCAAAAATTTTTGCGCCGGCTAACGCCATTCTGAAGCACCATGCGGGCGCCGTATTTATTGAATGGCGTTAGCCGGCGCAAGCAGACCGGCACTGCCTGGTGTGCGTGGAAAAAAACCACGTACACCAGGCAGCGCCGGCGTTGGGAATAATGGCGCTAGGGCGTCTTAAAAATGGTGCAAGTCAGGTTGACGCAAAAAATCGCCTCCACCCGATTTGCGCCATTTTTAACGACGCCCAGACGCCATTTACATGACTCCTGTCTTAGTAAAGACAGGAGTCATGCCCCCTTGCCCAATGGCCATGCCCAGGGGACTTATGTCCCCTGGGCATGGTCATTGGGCATTGTGGCATGTAGGGGGGCACAAATCAGGCCCCCCTATGCCAAAAAAAATATTTAAAAAAAAAAAAATTATACTTACCTGAACTTACCTGAATGTCCCTGGGGTGGGTCCCTCCAGCCTTGGGTGTCCTCCTGGGGTGGGCAAGGGTGGCAGGGGGGGTCCCTGGGGGCATGGGAGGGCAGCTGTGGGCTCATTTTGAGCCCACAGGTCCCTTAACGCCTGCCCTGACCCAGGCGCTAAAATCCGGCGCAAATGCGGGGTTTTCTGCCCCGCCCACTCCCGGGCGTCATTTTTGCCCGGGAGTATAAATACGACGCATTTGCGGCGCAGTAATTTTTTTAGACGGTAACGCCTACCTTGCATCTCATTAACGCAAGGAAGGCGTTCACGCACAAAAATTACTCATAGTTTGGCGCTAGACGCGTCTAACGCCAAAGTATAAATATGGCGTTAGTTTTGCGCCGAATTTGCGTCGAAAAAAACCACGCAAATTCGGCGCAAACGGAGTATAAATATGCCCCTTGGTTTAAATAAATAGATAGCAGAATCCAGTTGGTTAATGTGCAATAATTGTGTTTATTGAAGTTTTAAAATAGGTGTATAGTTCAAACAGGGTGATGGTGGAGGCATGTCCATGGCAGTGTCCAGACTGTCGTTCCTACAGGTCCATTGTCCATATGCCTGTGGAAGGTGGAGCAGGGGCAGTTCAAGGTTGGACAGGGTAAACAAGTGGGACAGTGGGATGACATCCGGGGGTTTCCGTGCATGGTGGGGGTCTTGACATCCTACTCTGTCTTCTTCCTCGATCTCAGGCCTTTCTTGCGGGGTGGTTCTTGTTCTGCAGGGGGTGGGGTCCGGGAGGGCCGTTGCTGTTGTGTTGGGGCCTCCTGACCACTAGCGCCGGCGGAGGTGGTGGGCTGTTCTTCCTCCATGCTAGTGGCAGGGGCCCTTTGGTGGGCCACATGGTCCCGCAATGTGGTGACAATCTGGTTGAGTGCCACCACGATTGTACCCATTGCGGAACTGATGCTGCGCAGTTCTTCCCAGAACCCCATGTACTGGCCCTACTGCATGGCCTGGATCTCCTGGAACCTGGCCAGGACCGTCGCCATCGTCTCTTGGGAGTGGTGGTACGCTCCCATTATGGTGGTGAGGGCCTCTTGGACAGTGGGTTCCCTAGGCCTGTCCTCCCTCTGTCGAACAGCAGCCCTCCCAGTTCCTCTTTGTTCCTGGGCCTCTGTCCCCTGGACGGTGTGCCCACTACCAGTGCCCCCAGGTCCCTGTTGTTGTTGGGGTTGTGGGTTACCCTGGGTGCCCTGTACTGGTAGACACACTGCTGCTTGACCTGTCCTGGAGACAGAAGCATGGGCCCGCTGGGTGGGTGCTGTGCTGGGGTTTCCTGAGGGGGGTAGGTCTGCTGTGGCCTGGGGCTGACTGAGGGTAACCGACTGTCCAGAGGTCCCCGATGGTCCGGGCTGGTCATCAGGTTCTAGGTCGACAGAGCTGCTGTCATCACTGGGGGCCTGTTCTGGGGGTGGGATGGACAAATCTGGACCCTCCTGGCCGGTGTGTTGGCGTTCGGGCCCTGCAGGGGTAAAAGAATATGGTTATTGATTTTGTGTGTGCCGTGGCGTGCAATTTGTGGGTGCCCTTGTCCCCCAGTGCTGGCAGTCCCATGTGGGAGGAGTTGTGAGGGTGGTTTGTGGGGGCGGATGGGTATGTGCAGTGGTCATGCTTAGGTGATGGGTGTCCATGGTTTGTGTTGGCATTCAGGGGTTTGGGTTGGGTTGGGTGGGTTGTGCTGGTGAGACATTAACAGGGAGTATGTGTGCTGGGGGTTTAGGGGTGAGGGTGGGGGTGTGGGTTGGCATGCTGGTGGTTGGGGGGGGTGAAGTAGTTGAGATTAGACTTACCAGAGTCCATTCCTCCGCCTACTCCAGCGAGGCCCTCAGGATGCAGGATGTTCAAGACCTCTTGCTCCCATGCTGTGAATTCGGGTGGAGTGGGTGGGGGTCCGCCGCCAGTCTTCTGCACAGCGATGTTGTATCTTGACACCATCGACCGCACCTTCCCCCGTAGGTCGTTCCAGCGCTTTCGGATATCTTCCCGATTTCTGGGATGCTGTCCCACAGCGTTGACCCTGTCGACGATCCTTTGCCATAGCTCCGCCTTCCTGGCTATTGTGGTGTGCTGCACCTGTGTGCCGAAGAGCTGGGGCTCTACCCTGATTATTTCCTCCACCATGACCCTGAGTTCTTGGTCCATGAACCTGGGGTGTCTTTGGGGTGCCATGGGGTGGTGTGGATGAGGTGTGGGGTGGTGTTTGTGGTGATGAGTGTGGTGGTGTGTGGTGTTTTGTGCGTAGATGTGGTGTGGGTGATGATGCTGGGTTCCTGTGTGTGTTGTGGTTTGCGTTCCCTGTGCTCTCTCTCTGTGTATTGCGCCTTGTCTCTGAATTTCGATTTGTGGGGGTTTGTGGGTGATGTGGGTGTGTGTTTTATATGGTGATGGGTGTGTGGGTGTGGTGTGTGTATGTGTATCAGGTGTGTGTATTTCGAATTGTCAAATGTGGCTGTGTTTTGTAAAGGTGTGTGTATTTTGAGCGCGGCGGTGTGTACCGCCAATGGAATACCGCGGTTGAAAGACCGCCGCGTGGATTCGTGGGTCGTAATGGCATGGGCGTGTTTGTGTTGGCGTGACGGTGGAGGTTTGGTCATCTCCAGTTTATCGCTGATGAGGCGGGCTTCAGTGGATGTCGGGTTTTTGGCGGTTTGGCAGTTGTGGGTCAGAATGACCGTGGCGGTTTACCGCGGCCGCGGCGGGATGATGGCGGTCTTCTGACCGGTGGTAAGAGCCTTTTACCGCCAGGGTCAGAATGACCCCCATAGTGAGTGAACAGAGGAGCCTTTTAGAGTACATGTATTGGACACTGGTCAAACATGAGTTTCCCAGCTACATGATGGCCACTCTGCACCTTGGGTTGTTTGGTATCAAACAACTCAGAATGTTAAAACCAAACTGCTACACGTGTTGGATTTAAACCTAAATGTATCCAGGGGTCATCTTAGAGGTGCCCACTGCAAAAGCTATCTGAAATGGCATAGTTGCTGACTGGTTCCATCAAGCCTGCCACTTCCAGACAGTCAACATGCAAACCTTGGGGAGAGCCCTGACTCTCTGTTTTGTAAAACAATACCCTTCCTTGGTGGAGGTCCTAACACCCGCTCCCTCAGGAATGTGGGACACCCTGGCGGTGAGCTTCAAAGGACTACTGCTCCTGAAACTCGAGCTCCCAGGCCTGCTGCTAGCAGCAGATGGTTTCCCCCTTTGCACACCCCCACATTTGGCGGGAACAATGGCGGGAAACCAGACAAAGAGTAGGAGGAGTGACTTTACTGAGCATGCACCAACCCTAGGGGCTTGTAGGTGAAGTGGACCCTCCATTTCAATTTCCTCCATGTTGTATGGCAGGAAAGTAGCCAATGAGGGTTAGGGAAGTGACCCTTCCCACAGGAAGTGGTCACTGTAGTGGGAGTAGGCACCCAAGGATAAGTGTCCCATTGGACACTACCAAGCTTCCCCTAAATCACCCACTAAATTCAATATTTAGTGTGCTCCCCCAGACCACAAATCTAGATTCACCTGTAAGAAAAGAAGACAGCATCAAAGAACCTGACAGGACGGGAACAAAGGACCTGCTCCAAGACCCCTGCTTTTAGCACCAAATTTCCAAAAATCGCCACTTCGGAGGGGCTGACCACTGGACCAACCTCAAAAGATCCATAGGACCTCCAGGCTTTGCAAATAGCCTGCAATCTCCCTCCTTAGTGGAGGCACAACTCAAGAAACTAAAGAAACCTTTGAGGAACCAGCAAACTGGTGAGGGACACTTCACCGACCAGATGATATCCCTGCAACCGGAAATTGCAGCTGGACCCAGCGACACACCAACAACAGCACGGAGGAGACTTGTAAATGGACCAGTTTTGGTGGCCGAGCACCCTCCTGTGGCCGAGTTGTGCTAATACCCTAAGTACTGTTCAGTGCACATCGGACAACCCTAAAAACACCTCACCCAGAGTTGCAACTTGACCAGAAGGAAGCCCCAGTCAAGAGACTTCAGTGACACTGTGGACCTCCCACCAGATCGCCCATGACGTCCTGTAAGGCCCACAGAAGAAGACTTACCTCCAGCCCCAAAGGGTCCCTTTGCACACAGCATCCAAGAACTCCAAAACGTCCTGCATCCAGCCGACCTGAGCCCGGCATCTCAGGATATGCTGTGTGCCCCAGGTGCCCAACCCCTTGCGACCTCAACAGCCCAAGGGGAACCATAGGCACCATCTTTAAATCTGCTAGCTCCTTTTCTAAGTGACCCCTCCAGGTGGCCCTGTGCCAAGAAACATTCCAAAGCTGCTCCCGCTGGAACCGGGAGCCGCCTGAGGCTCTCCAGTTGGCACAAGGTGCCCACTGACAGCTGCAACCATCCTACGAATGAAGAAGCTGGTAACTCAACTGTACAATTTTTAATGCACTTTTAAAGGTGATTGTGTGTTAATTCCAATGGTGCAAAATTACGCAGAGAAAGACTAACTTTATTAAAACTTTGAAAAGTCATGTCTCAAAAAGTACTCAACGTTTTTTAAAGATCTTGGTCTTGAAAATTATATAAAAGTCTGAAGTATTTTTATAAATTCTGGTCTCCAGTTATTCATTGAGTATGTGTGCTGTGTGATTGATTTTGTGAGTACAACAAATGCTTGCACATCTCCTAGATTAGCCTAACTGCTCGACCAGCTACCTTACACATTGGAGCATTAGGTGGTCTAATTTTAACCTCTGGAAACCAGCGTGTGGTTGCCTCGACCGCTTGCAGAGTGTGCCTAGTTTTTCACATTACATAGAGGGCCAGCCTCCTACACTAGGTCCCACCCAGGACCCCGCACTCTATCCACATTGAGAGGTAGCCCAGAAAGCCCACCTATGGCCACCCCCACCTGCCCGCTGCCTAGGCAGCATTCCTTAATGCTTCCACAGTAATTGGCAAGGTTTCTCTGTCTATCTGCTGGGGTGGCTTGGCGAACAAAAGAACAATGGATTTAAACCAGTTCTGTGACTTGGGGTGAGAGTTTTAAAAGTTTCAGCACTCTGCCCATCATCTATTTTAAACTAACTTGGCTGATGAGGGACGATATCCCAAAATTGGTCCCAGGATGCTTGTTTCTGGTCAAGGGAGGAACGGGCCAAGCTGTTTGGGCAGGACTTTTACCTGGAGAGCAGGGTCAAGAATGATTTGGTTATGACTGGGTCCAAAGTGGGGTGGCATGGTGAGCAAAAGATCTGAGACTGGACGTGAGTGTTTGAAAATGTCAGCACTCTGTCCATCATCTAATTGTTTGCTCCTATGTTTGCCCTAAGTGGCCAGGGTATACCCTGATGTGGGCCCTTTGCTCACTGTGCCACTGGATTCAAGCCAGCCTGACTGATACAGTGAAACTGGTCCAAGGATGCTTATTTCCGGTCCAGGAAGGACCTGGCCTGGCAGTTTGGACTGGACTGTTCCGATGGGGACCAAGGTCAAGACTTACTCATATGGCTGGGACCAGACTGGTGTCGCATGCTGAGAAACAGAACAATGGATTTAACCCAGATCTGTGACTGCGGCTGAGTGTTTGAAATGTTCCTGCACTCCGTCCATCATCTCTTTGTGTGTTGCTTTGTGTGTTGCTATGTTCAACCTAAGTGGTGAGGGTATACCAAGATGTGGGCCCTTTGCTCATTGTGCCACTGGATTCAAGCTAGCCAGGCTGATGAGGGCTGATATCCCAAAACTGGCCCCAAGCTGCTTGTTTCCAGTCCAGGGAGGACCTGCCTGGCAGTTCGGGCTGGACTGTTCCCATGGGGAGCAGGGTCAAGACTGATTTGTATATGGCTGGGTCCAAACTGGGGAGACATGGTGAGCAAAAGAATGATGAATTTAACTCTGAACTGTTACTGGGGGCGAGTATTTGAAAAGTTTCAGCACTCCATCCATTATCTCTTTGTATGCTGCACCTGCTACTCCAGGAATGTGCTGCAGTCTGTTGCAGCCTCCTGCTTTTCCCAGTCATTGGCAGGGGGTCAGCTGATCACAAATGGGGGAGTGTGACAGCGCTCCCCCTTTGATCTTGGCATGCAGGGGACAGGGATGGGCATTTAAAATAGTAAAAGAGGGGGGCCCATGCATGTTCCCTCTCTGGAGCACAAAAATAAATATCCCTTGTGCTGATCCCCAGTCCCTAGCCAAAACTAGAGATATATACTGAACGAGGCAGCGGCGATCACGTGCTCCATGCGAAGAAAGGTCAAACGTCGCTAAACTTGAAATTTGCATATCTTGAGCCCCATTGGGATGATTTTGACGATTGTGGCCTCATTATACTTTAGGTGGCAAGCTCTGGCCACCAAAAGCAGTTGCAACAACCGACTCTGTAGAAAAGTACCATCTTGCCTGGCATGTTACCCCCATTTTTACATGTATGTAAGTTTGTTTTTGCCTGTCTCACTGGGATCCTGCTAGCCAGGACCCCAGTGCTCATATCTGTGGCCTGAATGTGTGTTCCCTGTGTAGTAACTAACTGTGTCACTGAGGCTCTGCTAATCAGAACCTCAGTGCTTATGCTCTCTATGCCTTTAAAATTGTCACTATAGGCTAGTGACCATTTTTACCAATTCTAATTGGCACACTGGAACTCCCTTATAATTCCCTAGTATATGGTACCTAGGTACCCAGCGGATTTGGGTTCCAGGCGATCCCTATGGGCTGCAGCATTACTTCTGCCACTCAGAGGGAGCTCAGACAAATCTTACACAGTACTGTCACTGCAGCCTGAGTGAAATAATGCACACATTATTTCACAGCCATTTTACACTGCACTTAAGAAACTTATAAGTCACCTATATGTCTAATCTTCACTTGCTGAATGTTAGGTGCAAAGTTACTAAGTGTGAGGGCACCGTTGCACTAGAAAATATACCCCCACATAGTTCAGGGCCATTTTCCTTGACTTTGTGAGTGCGGGGACACCATTACATGCGTGTACTACATATAGGTCAATACCTATATGTAGCTTCACAATGGTAACTCCGAATATGGCCATGTAACATGTCTAAGATCATGGAATTGTCCCCCATGCCTGGTATTGGGGTGTCAATTCTATGCATCCCCGGGGTGTCACTATGGTCCGCGGGCACTGCCAAACCAGCTCTCTGGGGTTTTCTCTGCAGCTACCGCTTCTGCCACCCCACAGACAGGGTTCTGCCCTCCTGGGGTCCAGGAAGGCGGAACAAAGCATTTCCTCTGAGAGAGGGTGTTATACCCTCTCCCTTTGGAAATAGGTGTTAAAGGCTGGGCAGGGGTAGCCTCTCCCAGCCTCCGGAAATGCTTTGAAGGGCACAGATGGTGCCCTCCTTGCATAAGACAGTCTACACTGGTTTAGGGAACCAGTCCTTGCTCTGGTGCAAAACTGGACAAAGGAAAGGGGAGTGACCACTCCCCTGTCCATCACCAGCCTAGGGGTGGTGCCCAGAGCTCCTTCAATGTGACCCAGATCTCTGCCATCTTGGATCCATAGGTGTGAGGGCTATTTAGGGTCTCTCCAGTGGGCTTTTCCTCAGATGACGACTTGTAAGAATTCACCAGAGTTCCTCTGCACCTCTCTCTTCAACTTCTGCCAAGGATCGACGGTTGACTGCTCCAGGATGCCTGCAAAACTGCAAGAAAGTAGCAAGAAGATTACCACCAACATTGTAGCGCCTAATCGTGCCAGCTTTCTCGAATGTTTCCTGGTGGTGCATGCTTTGGGGGCTGCCTGCCTTCATCCTGCTCTGGAAGCCACAAAGAAATCTCCTGTGGGTTGATGGAAACTTCCCCCTGCTCCAGCAGGCACCAAACTTCAGTGTCACTGCTACTCTGGGACCCCTGTCATCCTCATTCATTTCATTTAACTTTATTTCGGTGAGTAAGAAAACATACCATAAAAGTGCAGTACAAACAATAACAGTTGAATATTAAAAGACACTAAAAATACATGCACAGTAGAGAATTAAAAGATACAAGAGGGTTAAAATCCAACCAGAGAATCAAAAATGGGTCTTTTAACAATAAGGGGGTCCCCTCAACAAGGGGCCACTTCCCAAGATCCATAAATACTCAATAATATAATAAAAAAATAACTTTATGCTAAGAGGAAAAATTTAAAATAACTAATCTAAGGTTTTAGAATTCGCTCAGCATGAAGATGAGACCTGACACCAATAGATTTACAAAGCGGGATAATCCAAAGGGCTCTTTGTTTGAGGAATGCATGACAGAAAAAAAAAACATGTGAAACAGACTCTTCCCTTTTACAACCCATCGGGCAAAACTTAGAACTGTTAGTGGAACTAGGCCAGTTATGCGTCAAAGAACATAAAGGGAGAGACCCTACTCTAAATCTAACAAAAAGAGCTTGTGCGAATGGAGATAGTGCAATATCCATGAAGGGCTCAAGTTCATAATTGCATTTGATTGATGAGAACTTGTCCGACATGGAGAGCGGGACAGTCTTAGCAAATTGCATAGTCTGAACATTGTGCCAAAAAGCGTCCTTCAGTACCTGTGCAGCATTTTTGGAAATGGAGGATGGGTCCATCCAGTAGGACCCTAAACGTAGGTGAGTTAGAGACTGTTTAACATAAACACACCATTTGATTTTAATGATAGCGTTATGACCCACCAAGGGTAGAAGCCCGCAGCGAAATGTAGATAGGGCATCTGTTGACCAAAGCCGAATCCAAAATAGCCAGGGCCTTAAAGCAGCAATCTGCAAGATAGAAAAAAGGTTTAGATCCATTCGAATGGGCAGAGTACTAGAGGGAACTTTAAGCAGCATTTTCAAAAATTGATTTTCTGCCCTTGCCAAATTCACCAGGCTACAATGGCCCCAGAGCTCTGCACCATAAAGGCCCCCCCCCCTAGATTGAGATTTGTATATTTCAAGGGCAGGAGACATTGCAAATTTGGGCGATCTAGAAGCAAATCTAACAATGCCGCCCGCCCTTTGCTTCAAGCACAGTAAGGATTTCTGGCGCTGAGCGTTCCAAAAATGCGAATCTTCCAATTTGATGCCCAAGTAATCGAAGGTGCCCACTCTTTCCAGAGGAACACATTCTAAGTACACCGGCCTCTTCATTCTGCACCTATTGTACCCAAAGACCATGTATTTAGTTTTTAGTGAATTTATTTCCTACCCGTGGTCCTTGCAGAAGTCCATAAAACGGGAGAGTAATCTTGAGAGGCCCATTGCAGTTCGTGAAAGTAACAGGGTGTCGTCCGCAAACAAAAGGCAAGGGAACTTTTGCCCACCCAGACTTGGAGCGTCACCATAAGGATCTGAAAGATATGGAATACATGCATTGATGAACAGTAAGAATAAAGTAGGTGCCAAAACGCACCCCTGCCTCACACCACGGGCTGTAGGAAAAGCTGAGGACAATTCACCAACCAAACCCCAACGAACTCTGGCATAGTTATCAGAGTAAAGATCTTTGATAATATTAATCATAGAGCCCGGAATTCCAGTAGAGCTTAGCACGCGGGACAAGGTCAAACGCAGATTTCAAATCAACAAAGGCCACGAATAAGTGGCCTCGGTCAGCGTCTACGATCTTCCATTTGATGGTAGTAAATCGGAAGACCTGATCGATGGTACTGACCTTGTCCCTAAATCCAGCCTGTAGATGGCTTAAAACCGGATTTTTCGATATCCAGTACTTTAGTCTGGCTAGGAGCTGGAAAGAGAAAATGTTTTGCAGGTTATCTAATAGACTAATGGGTCTATAGTTCCCTGGGGAGCTCTTGTCTCCTTTTTTGTGGATGGGAACAATAATTGCCACCTTCCACGAGTCCGGATAAGAACGAGTTGTCAGGACGCTATTCGAAACTCTGTTAATGTATCGGGTCCATACGGATAAGTCTGATTTATACAAATCCAAAGGGATGCCGTCTAGACCAGGAGCCTTCCCTATTTTTTGGGCACAAATAGCCAACTCTGTTTCTTTTAATGTAAAAGGCGGGACGGCAGAAAGGCACAATGAAAAATTAGGAGGAGTGTTGTCCAGATCCGGGCAAGGCCCATACAGATCCCCGAAATGAGAGAGCCAGGTTTCTGCATCAATGTGACACTCAGGAGTGGGTAAAAGGGCAGGATCTCTACGGGAAACCAGAGACCAAAAAAGTTTGATATCACGAGCACTGGCCGCCTCCGCCAAGCATTTCCATAGATTTTCCTCATGTTTAAGTTTAGATAACTTACAAGTAGAAACATAGTTGCGTCTCGCATGTACAATGGCATCCCTGTTCTTTAACTTTAAGGCTTTGGACAGAAGACTCCTGGCCTCCCGACACTCCTTATCAAACCAATTGCAATTAGAAACAAGAGGTTTCTTATGTATTAGGTGTAGGAAAGTACCATCTTGCCTGGCATGTTACCCCCATTTTTCACTGTATAAATGTTGTTTTAGTTGTATGTGTCACTGGGACCCTGGTAACCCAGGGCCCCAGTGCTCATAAGTGTGCCTGAATATGTTACCTGTGTAGTGACTAACTGTCTCACTGAGGCTCTGCTAATCAGAACCTCAGTGGTTATGCTCTCTCATTTCTTTCCAAATTGTCACTAACAGGCTAGTGACCATTTTCACCAATTTACATTGGCTTACTGGAACACCCTTATAATTCCCTAGTATATGGTACTGAGGTACCCAGGGTATTCGGGTTCCAGGAGATCCCTATGGGCTGCAGCATTTCTTTTGCCACCCATAGGGAGCTCTGACAATTCTTACACAGGCCTGACACTGCAGCCTGAGTGAAATAACGTCCACGTTATTTCACAGCCATTTTACAGTGCACTTAAGTAACTTATAAGTCACCTTTATGTCTAACCTTTACCTGGTAAAGGTTAGGTGCAAAGTTACTTAGTGTGAGGGCACCCTGGCACTAGCCAAGGTGCCCCCACATTGTTCAGAGCCAATTCCCTGAACTTTGTGAGTGCGGGGACACCATTACACGCGTGCACTACATATAGGTCACTACCTATATGTAGCTTCACCATGGTAACTCCGAATATGGCCGTGTAACATGTCTATGATCATGGAATTGCCCCCTCTATGCCATCCTGGCATAGTTGGCACAATCCCATGATCCCAGTGGTCTGTAGCACAGACCCTGGTACTGCCAAACTGCCCTTCCTGGGGTTTCACTGCAGCTGCTGCTGCTGCCAACCCCTCAGACAGGCATCTGCCCTCCTGGGGTCCAGCCAGGCCTGGACCAGGATGGCAGAACAAAGAACTTCCTCTGAGAGAGGGTGTGACACCCTCTCCCTTTGGAAAATGGTGTGAAGGCAGGGGAGGAGTAGCCTCCCCCAGCCTCTGGAAATGCTTTCTTGGGCACAGATGTGCCCAATTCTGCATAAGCCAGTCTACACCGGTTCAGGGGACCCCTTAGCTCATCTCTGGTGCGAAACTGGACAAAGGAAAGGGGAGTGACCACTCCCCTGACCTGCACCTCCCCTGGGAGGTGTCCAGAGCTCCTCCAGTGTGCTCCAGACCTCTGCCATCTTGGAAACAGAGGTGCTGCTGGCACACTGGACTGCTCTGAGTGGCCAGTGCCACCAGGTGACGTCAGAGACTCCTTCTGATAGGCTCCTCCAGGTGTTGCTAGCCTATCCTCTCTCCTAAGTAGCCAAACCCTCTTTTCTGGCTATTTAGGGTCTCTGTCTCTGGGGAAACTTTAGATAACGAATGCAAGAGCTCATCCGAGTTCCTCTGCATCTCTCTCTTAACCTTCTGCCAAGGAATCGACTGCTGACCGCGCTGGAAGCCTGCAAACCTGCAACATAGTAGCAAAGACGACTACTGCAAATCTGTAACGCTGATCCTGCCGCCTTCTCGACTGTTTTCCTGGTGGTGCATGCTGTGGGGGTAGTCTGCTTCCTCTCTGCACTAGAAGCTCCGAAGAAATCTCCCTTGGGTCGACGGAATCTTCCCCCTGCAACCGCAGGCACCAAAAAGCTGCATTACCGGTCCCTTGGGTCTCCTCTCAGCACAACGAGCGAGGTCCCTCGAATCCAGCAACTCTGTCCAAGTGACCCCCACAGTCCAGTGACACTTCTGTCCAAGTTTGGTGGAGGTAAGTCCTTGCCTCACCTCGCTAGACTGAATTGCTGGGAACCGCGACTTTTGCAGCTACTCCGGCCCCTGTGCACTTCCGGCAGAAATCCTTTGTGCACAGCCAAGCCTGGGTCCACAGCACTCTAACCTGCATTGCACGACTTTCTAAGTTGGTCTCCGGCGATGTGGGACTCCTTTGTGTAACTTCGAGTGAGCACTGTTTCACGCATCCTCGTAGTGCCTGTTTCTGGCACTTTTCTGGGTGCTACCTGCTGCTGAGAGGGCTCCTTGTCTTGCTCGACGTCCCCTCTACCTCCTGGTCCAATTTGCAACCTCCTGGTTCCTCCTGGGCCACAGCAGCATCCAAAAACTCTAACTGCACGATTTGCAGCTAGCAAGGCTTGTTGGCATTCTTTCAGCGGGAAAACACTTTTGCACGACTTTACAAGGCGAGAGGGATCCGTCCTCCAAAGGGGAAGTCTCTAGCCCTTTGCATTCCTGCAGAAACCGCAGCTTCTTCTGTCCAGTAGAAGCTTCTTTACACCCACAGCTGGCATTTCCTAGGCATCTGCCCATCTCCGACTTGCTTGTGACTTTTGGACTTGGTCCCCTTGTTCCACAGGTACCCCAGATTGGAAATCCAGCGTTGTTGCATTGTTGGTTTGTGTCTTTCCTGCATTATTCCTCTAACACGACTTCTTTGTCCTTAGGGGAACTTTAGTGCACTTTGCACTCACTTTTCAGGGTCTTGGGGAGGGTTATTTTTCTAACTCTCACTATTTTCTAATAGTCCCAGCGACCCTCTACAAGGTCACATAGGTTTGGGGTCCATTCGTGGTTCGCATTCCACTTTTGGAGTATATGGTTTGTGTTGCCCCTATCCCTATGTTTCCCCATTGCATCCTATTGTAACTATACATTGTTTGCACTGTTTTCTAAGACTATACTGCATATTTTTGCTATGGTGTATATATATCTTGTGTATATTTCCTATCCTCTCACTGAGGGTACACTCTAAGATACTTTGGCATATTGTCATAAAAATAAAGTACCTTTATTTTTAGTATAACTGTGTATTGTGTTTTCTTATGGTATTGTGCATATGACACTAGGTGGTACTGTAGTAGCTTCACCCGTCTCCTAGTTCAGCCTAAGCTGCTCTACTAAGCTACCATTATCTATCAGCCTAAGCTGCTAGACACCCTATACACTAATAAGGGATAACTGGGCCTGGTGCAAGGTGCAAGTACCCCTTGGTACTCACTACAATCCAGTCCAGCCTCCTACATTAGAGGAATTTTAGTCAAAAGCTCCTTAAGATCCGCAAAAAGAGCCTCGTGGGAAGACAAGACTTCTGAGGGAGAGAATACAGTAAAATCATCGAAGAGCTGGTGGCAGGAAACTAGAGCGCGAAGCTTGTCGCTAAGGTAATTGGATTTCGCAAACGAAGCCTGTTACTGGATAATTCCAGTGGAGCTTTAGAAGCTACCAATTCAGGAAGAGGAGCGTGCCCTTTAAAGAGTGTTGCGTTGTATACAATTTGTAAGGGGGCGTGATCACTGCTACACCTCGAGCCAACCTCCACATCGATTATTGAATGCCAGACTCGTAGATCAAGAATGACGTAATCCAGAGTACTGGTATAAGAGCCTCTAAAAAAGGTAGGTTTGGCGGGGTTATCATTTGGAAATCAACCATTTCCAAAACGGAGGACATATTTGACAGCAAGGTCTATTATCTGCATCACCCTGGGGGGAGGATACAAGAAACTGAGTGGGATGAAAGTGGGGGGACGTTCCATACTTCATCTTCAGCCTGGATAGACTCAGAAAAAGCTGAGTCAAGTTCAATTTGAGCGTTAAAGTCACCTGCAATGATGACATGATATCTCGAATGGAATTCAGATAGAAGGTTGTGCAGAAGGTGGATGGTATCAGACTGAAGATTAGAAGGACCTGGGCCCGTATTTATACTTTTTTTAGCGCCGCATTTGCGCCGCTTTTTGGCGCAAAACGGCGCAAACCTACAAAATACAATGGCATTTTGCAAGTTTGCGCCGTTTTTGCGTCAAAAAACGACGCAAATGCGGCACAAAAAAAGTATAAATACGGGCCCTGGTCTATTATAAATGTTAATACAAATTACGGGAACACCTGAAATTGGCCATATTACTGTTGCTAAGATATCACAGGAATCAACAGCAATTTCCTTAACCCTGCCCACCTCAGTCAACTTGACCCAAGTACATAGACCCCCAATCGCCCTTCCCCTAATAGATTGGGTTGCCTTTTTAGTAAAACAGCAATAGTCTTGTCTATACACACAGTCCTTGGACCAGGTTTCCTGGAACATACATATGGAAAAGGAATCAACATAGGCCCCCCACTCTGGGTCGGATAATTTACTCTTAATGCCCGCTACGTTCCAAGACAGTAGTTTCCCAGGGGCAATGCTGCAACCCAGCTTACAAGAGACAACATTAAAAGGTGGGTTAGGGAACGCAATAATAGTACAAAGTGGGGCCCCTAAAGTATTGACCCCGTGTCTAGTTGAGATCCTAGGGGAGGCACTTCTTGACAATGAGGAGCGCAGGGTTTGCCAGAAGAATAATGGCGTAGTCAGTCCACATCAGATGTATCCCCTGTCATCCTAATGAGCTTGGCCCCTGGAACACAGGTGGTGGACCCAAGTGACACAGACTGTCCAGTGGTCCAACTGTCCAAATTTGGAGGAGGTAAGTCCTTGCATCCCCTCTCCAGACAGTAAACATGTGCACCACATGAACTGCAGCCACCAGGGCTTCTGTGCATATTTCCAAGAAATCCTTCATGCACAGCCAAGCCCAGATCCCCAGCACTTAGTCCTGCAATGCCCAGCTCCCTGAGTTGATCTCTGGCTTTGTGGGACCCTCTTTTGCAGTGTTAAGATGACCGCCATGTTCAGTCTTCTTGAACCTGTGTTCAAGTGCTTCTGTGGGTGCTACCTTCTTGTGCTTTACATTGCTGAGGGTCCCCTCTGTCTCTGCTCCCACATGACGACATTCTGGCTCTTCTTGGGCCCGGGCAGCACCCTTTTTCTTTAATCATGACTCTTGCAGCTAGAAAGGCTTGTTAGCAGTCTTCTGCCAAGGAAACAACTGTGCACCCTCCAGCGCTCCATAGGACATCTTCTGCACAAAGGAGAAGTTCCCAGCATCTTTCGTTGTTGCAGAATCTTCATCTTTTTCCATCCAGAGGCAGTCATTTTGTGCCTTCATTCGGGGTTTAGTGTGCGCCTGCCCCCCTGGACACTTTTGTAACTCTTGGACTTGGTCCCCTTCCTTTACAGGTCCTCAGGTCCAGGAATCCGTCTTCAGTGCTTTGCAGTCTGTTGTGATCTTTGCAAAATCCTTTATCACGACTTTAATGTGTTTCTAGGGAAATAGTAGTACTTTACTCCTACTTTCCAGGGTCTTGGGGTGGGGTATCTTGGACACCCTTAGTGTTGTCTTACACTCCCAGTGACCCTCTATACACTTCACTAGCCTAGGGGTCCATTTGTGGTTTACATTCCACTTTCTTAGTATATGGTTTGTGTTGCCCCTAGGCCTAATGCATCCTATTGTATTCTACAGTGTTTGTATTACTTTCTGACTGTTTTACTTACCTGATTTTGGTTTATATGTATATTTTGTGTATTTTAATACCTCCTTAGGGAGTATATCCTCTGAGATATTTTGGGCACATTCTCACTAAAATAAAGTACCTTATTTTTAGTAACTCTGAGTATTGTCTTTCTTATGATATAGTACCTATATGATATATGTGGTATAGTAGGAACTTTGTATGTCTCCTAGTTCAGCCTAAGCTGCTCTGCTATAACTACCTCTATCAGCCTAAGCTGCTAGAACACTACTCACCTACTAATAAGGGATAACTGGACCTGGCACAAGGTGTAAGTACCATCATGTACCCACTATAAGCCAGGCCAGCATCCTACAGTCTCCAACTCCGAAGTGGGGCCGTCCTCAAGCAACTTGTTCTCCTGGCACCCTGCACCAGCTTGCCTCCTGGTCTTGGTTTCTGTGCACAAAAGTCCAGGGCTTTCCCCCATCTGGGCCTCAGGGGGTTTAAGAGGGCCAGCTTCACTGGCCCTTGTGGAGAGGCACTCGTCCTGGAGTCAACTGGGAAGAGTCCTTAATGCTTTCTGGGCAGTAGGAGGTTCCTTCTTCCAGTTCCCCATGACAGTTCCAGAATCCAGCAGTGAAGTGCAGAAAAATCACCAGGCAAAAGAGAGTCTTCCACTCGTGTAAGGGTTTTTAAATCAAAGAGGAAGGTTTCAGATGTTAGGGCCCCCCTGGTCAATCCTAGGGTGCAACGTCATCTCTCCTCCCATCCCAATCCTCCTTCATAGATTGCTGGGACAGTTCAAAATGGTGTCATCCAGGAGTCACTGGTTACATCTGTTCCTGAGATCTCAGCTCTCCCCCCCACTGACCTCACTGGCAGGGTTTTGCACATCAAAAGTTCAGAGACAACTGGGTTGGCTCCAGTTGTGTCGGCTCTCTCCTTTGTTCAGTGGGCTTGGGCAGGCCCGTCCCACGTACAGTGTGACAGCTGAGTGATTGATGAAGATCATTTCACCCATCTTAACCTCTTCAGGAACTGGGTAAAGTACTGTCAATTGTTATTTTTGTGTGGGATAGCCTTTGCTTCTGCTGCTGGAGAAACATTTATTTAAGTGGGCACAGCAGGGTGACAAAAGGCCTGGGACTCTGATCCTGAGCTGAGCCAGAGAAGAATGACAGCAATGGATGACCCTTAACTTGTAAAAGTATCATTTTGGAAAGTACAGAATTGATTTTCTCCAATTCAAGAAGTCAATGGTCTCTGTAGGCCAAAAGGAAGCACAACTTCACTCTAAGGTAGCTCTCTGCCTATGTGTATAGAAAGTGTAACTACAGACAAAACTGCAAATCACACTGACTTTCCCTATTAGTGTACACTAACATTATGTGACCTATCCCAGGTGAATATCTAATCCTGCAGAGTCTCCATTCTGCCAGGCTTCCTGTGCACAGTTACCGGGCTATGCACAACAGCAGTCTCTCACATGCAGCACACACGTGTGTTGTGTACCCAAGGTGTGTACACGTGTATGCACATGTGTTCATCTGTAAACAGGCAAGTGCCCCTTTCCCTTTCTGCGTCACAACAGCCTTATTTGAAAAGACAGACACTGGTGGTAAAGATGTGCAGTCCATTTGCAATGTGATTGCCATGGGTGAGGCAACGGTAGTGAGACTCATCCACTGTAAAATGTCCAAAACATACGTGGGCGGCACAATCAGTGCTGCAGGCCTACTAGTAGCATTTGATTTACAGGTCCTGGGCACATGTAGTGCACCTTACTATAAACTTAAAAGTAGATGAAATATGCCAATTGGAGATAAGCCAATATTATCATGTTGATAGGAGAGAACACAAACTTAAGCACTGGTTAGCAGTGGTACTCTGTGCAGATTCCTAATTCCAGTACAAACAAGGTCAGAAAAATTTGGAGAAATGCAAAACGTTGAGAGAAAACAACTCTTAGGCTGAGAGGTCTAACAATGTTCCACTAAACTGCCACTTAAAATAACCAGTACTCACTCTCTGGCATCCAGTCCTAACAGTGTGGCAAAACAACCTTGATGGAACCACCTGAGACTGTTAAGCTCCTTCACTGCCACATAAATATTTCCTTGAATGTAACTTACTCTGAATTCCAACATATCTTCAAAGTCCCCCAATAAATCTATTTTTCATCTCTCATAGGACACAGATCTTCCTGTCGCTGCTTTTGATTCTCTGGTATAACCTAGCAAAAATGCCTAGTATTGTTGCTATAGCCTCTATGTCTCATTTTTGGACATATTGTCCTACTCTTCTTATAAGTCTGGCAACAACACCTAAAGTATATATTTTGCTGTGGCTGCACACACTTTGCAACTATCAGAATTATCCATCTGGCCCTTGTCACCTGTTCCTGGAAGTGCACCAACCACAACAGAATGTTTGTCATCTAATTCTCTAGCTGAGACCTGAGAAGTCTCAATGTTCTTTGCTTTGCTGATAGTATCCTCCAGTAAAGGATGCCCTATGAAGAGTCCTTTCTGTCTCATTTTTTGTATCTTTCACTGGCTGATGAACTGATCATGGACCAGTTGATCAACAAAATGTTCAAATTGATAGTCAGCCACTAACCTATACTGAGCTGTTATATAGGAATCTGCAAAAATGTGCCCCTCAATGCCACCAAACTTGGTTGACCATCAAACCAGTTTTCAAGTTTTAGGCAATTTCTTGATATTTAGCAAGGTCTTCACCTTCACCCATCGTCAAGTCTGCTTTGCCTTGACAACCAAATGAATGCAAAAGACCTTAGAGACTCACAATAAAAGATAGGTGTACATATCACCAATATATGCAGCAAAATAAAATGTGAACCAAGCTGTCTACATATTCTTATTACACGTGAACATGGAGTACATGCTGTCTGTGGCTTCACTGATGGTGTTGATAATGCACTTTGTTTTAACTGTGTGATGAGCCAACTGTGTGCTGTGTGGATAGATTTCAGTATCATACGTTCGCAGGAGTTCTGTTTTTCTTCCATTTTCGTTCCTCTATGTGGATAGATCCTTTATTATCAGCAAGATCTTTAGAGTAGCAGGCATCTGTATGGTTTTGCTTACTTTAACGTGTCTTAATTGGAGCGTGAATTTTCACTTGGCAATAGAGTGAAAGAGTGTTTAGAAAGGTTTTAGCTGGACATAGGGTTGAGTGGGTGAGAGATGAGATCAATGATTTGACAATCTATTGAAGGATCGAAAGGGTTGGTCTTTTCTTTTGCATTGAATTTACTTTACTGTTAGGATGGTGAGCGAAGAGCTAGAGATGGTGAAATGGTTGGTCCATCCAAGAGTATAAGTAGTTGGTTTGTTGGTGATTTTGAGAAGACAAGTTGAGGATGTGACTTCTGAATTCTGTTTGTTGTAAGACACGTTGTAGCACATTGAGTGTGATGATCAGGATGAGGAAGTTAGTTTGTGTTGTCTTGGGAATTGAAGTTGCACAAGAGAGCGGTGTGTTCATATCATCGAGATGAGATGCCGAGGAGATAAGAGCATTCAACAATGAAGTCTTGGTCTGCCTGGGAGGTTTTTCGATGCAATGGAAAGTGCCAGGTTATGTTGCTTGGGAATGATATGTCAATAGCACCATGAGGTTGAGTGTCAATTGGTTGCTTAGGTTTCAGGACCAGGATAGTTTTATTTGTTTTTTTGTTCTACATTTTTAGTATTTTAATGTTAAGTATATGTATCTATTTTAGTGTGATTCTGTTCATTTTTGTTGATTTAGTAATATATTTTAAGGATTTATTATGCCATTTTTTGTTTTTTTGATAGCTGGGTTGAAGGGTCATTGGGTGGGAAAGTTTTTTAATATTTACTTTTTTAATAATTGTACGTTTTTATAAATTTCATTTTGTTAATTCGATAATTGATTATACTCATTTTTAGTAAATTATTGGACAATTTTAAATTAGAATATTGTTATTTGTTAATTGGTTAAGTAAATAATTGGTTTCTTTTATTATTTAATACCCACTTATGTGGGGTATTAAATAAGTATATGGTTTTTAAGGGCTTGGGATGTTAAACTGAAATGCATTGTTTTCTTTTGTTAGTAATTCAGTTTGTTTCTGGGGTTTTAGAATTTATTGGTTATTTTGGGTTTGCATTCCTAGTAGTTATATAAAATACAAAAACATGCTATTTGTTTATGGATATATGTATATATATTTGTATGTGTGTGTGTGATTTATTTTATATTTTGTAACCCCTGCAAAATCCAACACTTGCCATACTGTTGCCCAGGTTAGGGTGTTAATAATAAATCTTACCCCTTCAAAATATAACACTTTTTACAACTGTTGCTTTTGCTTAAATGAGAATAGTGAATTTAACTTCTTAAAGAATTGACCCTATGGTTGCTTATGCTGTAGTGAGAATAGTATATTGGACACCTCCAAACTCCACACTTAACCAACCGCTTCTCAGGATGGAGTGGGAATAGTAAAGCTTATCTCTCCAAAATCCAACACTTTCCCTGTTGTTGCTTAACTTGGAGTGAGAAGATTCAACCTCACACCTGGAAAGTCCAACACTTTCCCTACTACTGCTTACATTGGGGTGGGACTGTTGGTCAGGTTGGGGTGGAAATAATGAGTTTGATCCCACCAGGTCTAATTTTGTATCTGATTTGTTTTACTATTTTATTTTATTTTATATTGTTTTGCTTTCATTTTAAACTTTTTTCATTTATTGTTATTATTTATTTGTAGTATTTTATTTATTAATTCATTTTCTGTTTCATTGTATATTTTTTTTAATATTGTGTGTTTGTATTTATGAATAATTACTAATAATTGTGCTTATTATTTATGTTTAAATAACCTTTTAGTGTATTCTTATTATTCTATTTTTATTTTATGTTTGCAAATTATAATTATTTAACATATCTTTATCAATATTGTTTTTTAAAAATTTAATATTTTGTTTTAATTCAATGTATAGTTTAAAGGTAACGTAGTGTTTGATAGTTCAAATTAAATATACTTACCTACTTTATGACAATACTGTTGTCTTCCTTAGTTTTGTTCACAATATTTTTGACTCTGTATGTGTAGTTAAAGCCAATATTTTTGTTCTTGATAATTTTGGGTGATTTTTTGTTGGATTTCTTTCCTCATATAACTATGATGTGAAAAAAAATTTCTTTCATGCTGAGGACATCAAGATTATGATGAGGTCTGTGAAGTCTGAGGAGTGGGGTATTGTAGAAAGAGAGTTAATTTAATGCGCATAAGTTAGAATAGGTGTTCTGTAGTTTTAAGGTATGTCAAAATTAGTGGAAATAGTATGAGGTTGGGTCTATGTTTTATGTGTTTGCTATGTGAGCATTTGTTGCATCTAGATCTGGGTCTGATCTTGGAGATCGGCAGTCTGGAGAGAGACACATGAATATATCTCACCCTATACTTTTTGTAGAAGAGGGGATATAATCTCATAGATCAGGGGATCAGGCCCAAGTCCCTTACTCACCGTAGAGGACCCAAAAAGGCAATGTCCCTGCCTGTTTCCCCCTTTGCTAGGAATACCTGGGTGCTAGGCCATCCTGAAAAGTGGATTGAAGTAGGGGGAAGGCAGCAAGTGATGTCACTTTCTGTAGAGGTGGAGGATGTGAAATCCAGTGATGTTGATTCTTAATAAGATGGATAATGAGAAATGCACTGTTGTAACTTCCTCTGATGATGGATGTTGGGAAGTAAAGTCCTTTCGCCTACGTTTTTGTTTTCAAGATGGTTTAGGTGAGAAACCAGTCACTGCCTATGCAGATGAATGATGGAAAATCCAGTGATATCAGTTCCTGTGGAGATGGATGATGGGGAATGAAGTCCTCTTACTTCATTTCTTTTTTGAAAGATGATTGAAGGGAATGGACAGTTTGGTGGGTGGATAGAGTTACGTTTCACTGTTCTTCTTGAGTTTTTGTACAGAACTATGACTATTATGTAGTGTTTTACTATTTCTGACATAGCATCTTTAGGCCATTGACGTATTGTTAATATTCTCACTGCTATTGTGCTAGCAATAGTTCAGACCACTATGGATTCCTTGCATTCATGCCGTTCAATGTTATTTTCTCTCTGTATGTGCTTCTTGGTAGGTGGGGTGGATTTTGTTCCAGGAGTCCGGGCCCAGGTAGCCAGAAAATGTCCTTTGTTCTCAGTCACCTTCTTGATACAATGTTGCCACTGTTTTGTGTGTGGGACAGTTGGTTCATTAATATGCATCTTGATACAATGTTGCCACTGTTTTGTGTGTGGGACAGTAGGTTCATTTCTATGCACACTAAGCAATTCTGCTTATTTTTGCTTATCACTGTTTATGTTTGGGGCATTTTTAAAGTTGATTTTTAACAATGTTTTCTCAGTTTTCATATTGCTGTGCTGTTATTGTCTTTCAACTTGGTTTCAACTCACTGTTATGTTTCCTTCTTTTTTATGTTTTCATATATATTGCATGTTACTTTACTGTACTTGTGGGCACATTGTATTAGTCTATTTTTCTAGTTATAAGTTAATTTAATTAATTGAAGCAACACCAGATTCTAAATAGTTATGTAGCTTTTCACTTACTTTTTCTAACTAAAATCTGACCTAACAAATCAGTTTATTTCATATGGGTATAGTATTGTTAAGAAGACTTGGATTACTTTGATTGGAATGACCAGGTTTAACTGTCTTTCTTTTGATTTTTTATTGCCTGAAGGTGGATGAGACTGAGAGACTTGCTCTGAATTCCAGAGAGCTCTCTGCTAAATGCTACTGCTCCTGCTAGTATACCAACAAGAGGTGAAAACTGTGAACCCTAAGAAAATATCCCCTGACAAGAAAGCAACCAGTGAAAAACATGTTTTGCAACCACTGCTATTAAGCTCTCATACTTCTCTGTGGCAAGGTTCTCAATGTGGACATTGGGACAATGAAGACATTAGAAGGATCACCCCTGGATTAAAAACTGAACCACCACCAAATAAATCAAGGCAGAAGTCTCTCAATGGTGCAATGACTGTAGTTATGTCTGCAGTTATGGCTGAGACCAGTGTCTGAAATGGAACTGTTTTAGCAAAGCAAATCTTCCTAGGCAATTCAAGAGTAGTGAAAAACTGCTACACCTGATCTTTCTGGGGTAGGAGCAGAGCAGGAAGCTGAGCTTCTTTCACAGTAGGATGTTTGGGCTGCTCTTACATCAAATATATCATTTTCATCATCTTCCCCAAGTAAATGAATTGCAGCTGGCCTTGCTTCATCAAGATGAAGGTGACTTGCACCTTTTTCTTCAGATGAAGGTGAAATGGAGTGGACCGCAAGTCCCATTGCAGTAGACAAAGCAAAATTGATGTTTCAGAAAGCCTAGTTGGAAATTCCTATTTAAAAAAAAAAACAGTGTTATATTTTGGTTATTTTCTAAATTGCTTCAAGGTAATCCACAAATGCCGGCTACCTTTCAAATCTCCAAAATTGGAGAAATCAGCAAGCCCATTTGTCCTAGACATAAGAAACAAAATTATGTAGGCCTAAACTTGAAGTGCCCCAAACTTTAAGGGGTTCATAGGCAAATAAAAGTAGAGGGTTGACCTGATCCCCTCTATGTATGATATATATATATGTTTATTTTTAGGATCCATTAGTCTAGATATGAAGTGGTCTTAATGGTCAGTCCCAAAAAGAAGAGTAGCTAGAACCTGGTTTGCTGGCAATAAGATATCTAGCATGTCCCGTAGCCAGTGTGTTCTTTGAATGGGTTTTCAGTGAATTTTGTGCAATTGTGACAGTCAAAAGCAGAAAATCGTATTTAAATGTGAAAAAACTGATGATGATCAATATGAATAAACATTTCTTCTCCAAAAATTGTCAGGCCCAGAAGACATAAAAGTGGACAAGGGATATTTCTAAAGTATTTGAAGTGTAAGGAGTGATTATGAGCCAGACAAAGTACCTGAGTATGAAGATTACTCTAGATTCTAGACTAAAAAGTAAAACTAATATAATAGTAACACAACAGAATTGCCTAGCATAAAAAGAAAAGGCTTATTCCCATCTGTAGACTTTGCAATGTGCAATAGTTTCTAAGTCTGTAATGGAATGCTTCCATTTCCTGAAAGAACAAAATACCTTTAATTCCCACGCATGGTTGAGAGTGAAGATGCAAAGAGCATGCATGGCTTTCATGGAAAAAGAGATATATAGATAGGTACGCACTGCTGTGAAAATAGGTGACATGGATTAGTTATTTACAGGAAATAATTAATGTGGTGCATAGGAACGGCTAAGGTAAACTGTGTGCCATGCTATGGGCCTGATTTAAAGTTTAGCAGACGGGGTTACTCCATTACAAATGTGTTGGATATCATGTCCACCGTATTACGAATCTGTTTTATCATATGGAAATCATAATACATGGGATAAGATGTCCACCAAACTCTAAATCAGCAACGTGTAAAGAAACAACAGTAATTTAGAAATGAAACCACTAACCTGATTCCTCTGAAAATTATCTAGTGGAAGCATAATTATTACACCTTGCCCAAAGATATCTCTGTAACTTTTTTTTAATACTAATCTCTGAATAGGTACACATGAGGGAAAGGGAAGACTAAGGCCCTCATTATGACATTGGCGGTAAAAGCCGCTTACCGCTGTGCAGAAGACCGCCACCACACCGCCGCGGCTGCGGAATTCCGCCACAGCTATTATGACCCACAGTTCGGAATCCGCCAAAATTCAGACACCCACAAAAGTCTGCCGCACCAAAGGTCAGTGATAAACTGGCGAAAACAAAACCTCCACCGCCACACCAGCAGAAATATGCCCACACTATCACGACACACGAATCCACGCGGCGGTCTTTCAACCAAGGTTTTCCATTGGCGGTACATACCGCTGCGCTCAAAATACACACACTCTTACAAAACACAGCCACTTTGGACAATTCCAAATACACACATCTGATACACATACACACATCACTCCCACACACCCAATACACTATAAAACACAAACCCACATCACCCACAAACCCTTACGACAACAAATCACGAACGAAAGCCAGAGAGAGACACCACCATCAACAACACTAGCAGCCACAGGCACACAACACCATCACCCCATAACTTCCACGCACCTCACACAACACCCCATTACATATCAGCACACTTATCACCCCACACACCACCGCACACATCACGTACACCACTCCATGGCACGGCAAAGACACCCCAGGTTCTCGGAGGAGGAGCTCAGGGTCACGGTGGAGAAAATCATCCGGGTAGAACCACAGCTATTCGGATCACAGGTGCAGCACACCTCCATTGCAAGGAAGATGGAGATATGGCGAAGAATAGTGGATAGGGTCAACGCAGTGGGACATCACCCAAGAAATCGGGAGGACATCAGGAAGAGTTGGAACGACCTACGGGGGAAGGTGCGTTCCGTGGTCTCCAGACACCACCTGGCGGTTCAGCGTACTGGCGGCGGACCCCCACCTCCTCCCCCACAACTAAAAACATGGGATGTGCAGGTCTTGGCGATTCTGCATCCTGAGGGCCTTGCAGGAATAGGTGGAGAAATGGACTCTGGTAAGTCAAACCTTTAACTACTTCATCCCCCACCCACCTGCATGCTATCACCAACCCCCACCCTCGCCCTCACCCCCATCACTCCTACTCCTCACAAATGTCCCACTATCACAAACCACACATCCAAACACCAGGCCCTGCATGCAACACCAAAGCATGGACACCCATCACTAAAGCATGCCTACTACACATACCCATACACACCCCAATCCATCATCACACAAGGTCCCACACAGGAATGCTAGCACTAGGGTACACGGTCACCAACCCATTGCACACCTTGACACACACAGATGCAATAATCTTGCCTTTATACCCATGCAGGACCCCTACCCAACATCACCGGACAGGAGGGTCCACACATGTCCACACCACCAACAGAAGAGGCCCACAGTGATGACAGCACCTCTGTCCAACTGGATCTAGATGAGCAGCCCGGCCCATCGGGGACCTCGGGACAGTCGGTTCCCCACACAGAGTCACAGGCCACTACAGAGCTTCCCCCACTCTGGAAACAGCACCCAACCAGCTGGCCCATACCTCCGTCCCCAGGACACATCAATCAGCAGTGTGTCCATCACTACAGGGAACCCAGGCTAACCCACCACCCCAACAACACCAGGGACCTGGGGGCACGGATGCCCAGGAACACAGGGGAACTGGGAGGGCTGCTGTGCGACAGGGAGTGGACAGGTCCAGGGAACCCACTCTCCACGAGGCCCTCTCCTCCATCACCAGAGCCTACCACCACTCCCAGGAGACAATGGCAACGGTACTGGCCAAGTTTCAGGAGACCCAGCGCCTGCAGGTGGAACAGTATATGGGCTTCAGGGAGGAACTCAGAACCATCAATTCCACCCTGGGCACCATCGTAGGGGTGCTGAAGGAAGTACTCAACACCAGGAGGGACACTGTGGCACTACAAGGGGCCCCTGACACTAGCCTGGACTTATGAACTGCCCACCACCTCCGCCGGCGCTAGTGGACAGGACGCCCCGCCTCAGGACCAACACACCAGCACCCCACACCCTGCAGAGGGAGAACCACCTCGCAAACAGTCCCTGAGATCCAGGAACAAGACAGAGAATGATGCCAAGACCCCCGCCAAGAAATGAGACCACCCTAATTGTCATCCTACTGTCCCACTTTGTCACCCAGTCCATCCTTAAACTGCCCCAGCTCCACTTCCTATGCCTATTTGGGCAATGCACCTGTGAGACTAATAGACTGGACTCTGAGATGGACATTCCTCCGCCATCGCCCCTCACCATTTTACTACCCCCTCCAATTTTGAGCACTAAAATAAACACCCTTAAAGCACAAAACAATCTGCAGTCTGTCTGTGATTTCGTAATACTGTATTAGCAATAACTGTGGCAAAAAGCTCTTTCATTTGTAATGTCAACATACCTATGTCACACAGCTCTAGTCCATCAGGAATCAAAGCATATGTCACACTGTGGGACCAAGATCTGTTAAATCGTAAGGGAAAGTGACAACTCAGTGACCATACACTGGGTGAAAAAGACAGACAGTAGAGAGGTAGTAGTGTATAAGTACATGTAGTAGGCAGGTTTGTATTCTTACCTGTGTTTCACTGGAAATATTGCTGGATCACTGAGTCCCTGTTGTCCATGTCTTCTTCCTCTGCTTCCTCGTCTTCACTGTCCACAGGCTCCACAGCTGCAAAAACACTGCCATCTGGACCATGCTCCTGCAGAAAGGGCACCTGTCGTCGCAAAGCCAAGTTGTGAAGCATACAGCAGGCCACGGTGATCTGGCACACCTTATTTGGTGAGTAGAATAGGGATTTACCTGTCATATGGAGGCACATAAACCTCGCCTTCAGGAGGCCGAAGGTGCGTTCGATCACCCTCCTAGTTCGCCCATGTGCCTCATTGTAGCGTTCCTCTGCCCTTGTCCTGTGATTCCTCACTGGGGTCAGGAGCCATGACAGGTTGGGGTAACCAGATTCACCTGCAAATGGCGAGGGACAACTGTTAGACACACACCAACCTGGAGGGATATCCCCAGACCCACAACCATTCCCACTGACTAGCTTCCAGGTGCTCACCTAATAGTCACTCACGGTGCCTCTGGAGTTGACCCATCACATAAGGGATGCTGCTATTCCGCAGGATGTGAGCATCATGCACTGAGCCAGGGAACATGGCATTCACATGGGAGATGTACTGGTCTGCCAAACATACCATCTGTACATTCATCGAATGATAACTCTTGAGGTTTCTGTACACCTGTTCACTCCTGTGGGGGGGGACCAAAGCCACATGTGTCCCATCAATGGCACCTATGATGTTGGGGATATGTCCCAGGGCATAGAAATCACCTTTCACTGTAGGCAAATCCTCAACCTGAGGGAAAACGATGTAGCTCCGCATGTGTTTCAGCAGGGCAGACAACACTCTGGACAACACGTTGGAAAACATAGGCTGTGACATCCCTGATGCTATGGCCACTGTAGTTTGAAATGACCCACTTGCAAGGAAATGGAGCACTGACAGCACCTGCACTGGAGGGGGATTCTTGTGGGATGGCAGATAGCTGACATCAGGTCTGGCTCCAGCTGGGTACACAGTTCCTGGATTGTGGCACGGTCAAGCCTGTATGTGATTATCACGTGTCTTTCCTCCATTGTCGACAGGTCCACCAACGGTTGGTACACCGGAGGATGCTGCCATCTCCTCAAATGTCCCAGCGGACGGTGCCTATGAAGGACAACAGTGAGCACAGAGTCAAACAACTCAGAGGTATGTACCCACAGCTTACACAGGACACCATTCATACTCAAAAAGTGGCCTGTATGTGTGTTGAGTCTAGGCCTAGGTATGTGTGACGCAGTTGAAAATGATGCCATGTGGGCCCCTGAAATGGCGGCTGCCTGACCTCTAAAGTGGGACAATGGGATGTGAGGTAACTGCGCTGGCGTTGTACACCGTCGTGGTAGGCGGTCGAAGACCGCGGCGTAATGCTGCATTGGTTAACATTGGACCCTATGGGTCCCAGTAGCCAATGACGATGTACGCCGGCGGTGACGGTATGCACCGCCGCGGACGTGACCGCCATTTTCTATCTGTTCAATCACTCGATACCTGATCTTCAACAGGAGAAAACCTACACTGAAAGTGCTGCTGTGACCTCGGTCTGGAAGAGACAATGGCTCGAGTGTCTGGGGAAAGGGCTCCTGCCTTCACATCGGAGGAGTTGGAGAAACTCGTGGATGGGGTCCTCCCCCAGTACAAGCTACTCTACGGTCCTCCAGACAAACAGGTAAGTACACTGGGAGCATGATGTATGGGCTATGCCTGTGTGGAGAGGGGTGGATGTAAGTAGGAAAGGGGGAGAGTACGGCGTGCATGAAACGATAGTGAGTGCATGTGCCACATGGCAAGGGTAGGGATAGGGGCCAATCACTTTGACGGTGCAGTTGGTAATAACTTTCTCTTCCCCCTGTACAAATCATGTAGGTCAGCGCCCACCAGAAAAAACATATTTGGCGTGCCATCGCCAAGGACGTCCGGACCCTGGGGGTCTACCACAGACGGAGCACCCACTCCCGGAAAAGATGGGAGGATATTCGCCGCTGGAGCAAGAAGACGGCGGAGGCCCAGCTGAGAATGGCCTCCCAACGTGGGAGGGGTGCCCATCGCACCATGACCCCCCCTGATGTTCAGGATCCTGGCGGTGGCGTACCCGGAGTTGGATGGGCGCTTGAGGGCACCACAGCAGCCACAAGGGGGTGAGTACACTCGCATTCTGCTGACTTTGCGCGCAGTGGAGGGGCCTGGGTGGGGGAGGTGGGCTGTGGGTTTCCCTAGGCCAGGGGAGTTCCGTAGGCAAGGTCCCTCCATAAGGCACGCCATGTGGCACTGCAGCCCACCTCTGTAGAGTGCCAAGTACACCTAGTCATGCCCCTGTGTCATCTATGTGTGCAGATGTCATCCATAGCCTTGTAGGCCATTTCCCAGGAATTGAACAGTGGAGCCCAAGAGCGCGGCGAAGTGCAGGGGGCTTCTGTGTCTGTCGTGTCTGCCAACGTAGCGGTAATGCAAGCACTCAACAAGTCTTTCTTCTGTCGTCACCCCCCTTTTTGTGGTCTCCCTGTTCTTGTGTGCGTTAGCATCACCAGGCGGAGGAGCAGTGGCACTGGAGCACGAGGGGGCTGCATCCCACATGGCCATGGAAGGCCACACTACGGACTCGGAGTGCACCAGTGGGATGCAAGGGGAGCTCCACGGCGGGGTCAGGAGCTGAGACCAGTGACACGGACTCGTCCTCTGATGGGAGCTCCCTTGTGGTGGTGCCAACATCTGTGACCCCCCATCTACCGGTACAGCCGCCACCCCCCCTTCCAGCACCGCCCTCCCAGCAGCCCCTCAGCATTCGCCCCGTGCCCGCTCGCCCGGGAGGGAGGGCATCGCCTTCGCCCCAGGCACCTCAGACCCTGCCCCAGTCACCCCTGCTGCCCTCGATGAGGAGGCCATTGACCTCCTCAGGTCCCTCACTGTTGGGCAGTCTACCAATTTGAATGCCATCCAGGGTGTAGAAAGGCAGTTGCAACAAACAAATGCATTCCTGGAAGGCATTCATTCTGGTCAGGCGGCCCTTCAGCAAGCTTTTCAGACTCTGACCTCAGCACTGATGGTAGCCATTGTCCCTGTGTCTAGCATCCCCCCTCCAACTTCCTCCACCCCGACCCAATCCCCTGTACCTCAGACTATCCCAAGCACACCTACAGACCAGCATGCACACACGTCAACACACAAGGGAAGCTCAGGCAAACATAAGCACCACACATCCCACAGGCACTCACACAAGCATCACACACATGCAGACACACCAACATCCACTGCCTCCACTGTGTCCCCCTCCTCCTCAACTCCTTCCTCCCTCCCTGTCTTGTCTACACTCACATCTGCATGCACTACCTCTACAGCCACTACGTCCCTCTCCAGCACACCCACCACCACACCCCGCTCACGTGCAGTCACCACCCCCACTACCATTCACATGTCCCCTGTGTCCTCTCCCAGTGTGTCTGTGACGCCCCCTCCAAAGATACACAAACGCAGGCACACACCCACACAACAGCCATCCACATCACAACAGCCTCCAGCGCATGCACCTTCACCCAAAGTCACCAAATGAACACCTCCTACAACCACAACCTCTTCCTCCACTCCCAAACCCCCTCCAGCTACCCGTCCCAGTGTGTCAAAAAAACTTTTCCTGTCCAACCTTGACCTCTTTCCCACACCTCCCCCACCCCGTCCGTCTCATAGGTCCCGAACTAGCACCTCAGCCACAACATCTCCGGGACCAATGGTGCCTGTAGTCACCGGAATCTGGAGTGCACCGGCCACCAGGGAAGCCAGTGTGGCATGGAGCCACAGCACAGACAGTCCCCCCCCATGTGAAGCATCAGAAGTTGGCCATTGCCGGTGGGAGCGGGGGAAGACCCAAGCCACCAAAGCCGCTCCCGGGGTCCCGGTGGGAGTGTGGATTCAGCTGTTACACCTTCCAAGGTGGAGAAGGGCCACAAGAAACCTGGCAAGTCTGGGAAGAGCAGCACGGAGGAGAAGACCGCCATCATCCCCGCTGCCCAGGAGCCCACCACCAGCACCAGCCCAGCTGCCCAGAAGGCCATGAAGCACCGCCAGCACAAGCCCCGCTGGGCCATGAAGGACTGCCACCAAAAGCCCCGCTGGGCCATGAAGGACCGCCAGCACCTGAGTCCCTTCAATGGGGACTGCCGTCTCAAGCACCGCTGAACAGGGCACCACCGCCTCAAGCACCGCTGAACAGGGCACCGCCGTCTCAAGCACCGCTGAACAGGGCACCGCCGCCTCAAGCACCGCTGACTCATGAGCGCCAAGGGCACTGACGCTACGGAGTCCGTCACGGGCAGAATGAAGCACTCTGGGCACAAGGCCCCCTCCAGAACCAGTGGAGAGATACATCCACTACCTCTGTCCTTAGCAGGATGAAGCACTCTGGGCACAAGGCCCCCTCCAGAACCAGTGGAGAGATACATCCACTACCTCAGTCCTTAGTTAGACACTAATGTTGGCCTGCCTTCCACCTTCACTTCACTAGGCCCTGCTCATATCATTACTAATACCTGTTAAGCACCCTTCGGTGCTGGAATCTTATTGACAATTGGGCAACTGACAGGTGACTTTATCACCTCTGACTATAAAATACTTGCCAAGATACTAGCGGACTGCATGGCTCTGTTGGTTCTAAACTTGGTAAACTCAGACCAAAAAGTTGTTGTAACAACCAGAAACACCTTGCTTAATTGCACAGATGTTTTTGTGCTATGGAATATGCTCTTCCCACCTGTCACTGAGCTGGTTGCTTGGTGCTAGATTTGGAAAAAGCATTTGATTCATTTGAATGTGCTTACCTGTTTGAGGGGCTACTGGGTTTTGGTTTGGAGTCCTCAGTTCATCCGCCTGGTCAGACCCCTCTACACCTAGCCACTGGCCTGTGTAAGAGCAGTCTGCCTTGTATCTGATATCGATCCACAGGAGCAGGGACAGCACTGGAGTAAACCACTGAGCACAAGTCTGCATTGAGTTTCCCCCTACTGAGACAATATTCTCCTCTACCTCAGGGCCAATCACAACATCCTGATGGAGGTAGCAAAGGCACTCAATAAGATCATGGAACTCTCAGGCCTGAAGGTCAACTGGGCTCAATCCCACCTTTTCTCCCTCTGTGCTGTAGCGACCAACTCTGTATTTTAAGTCAATGGGGCCCTATTGACATAGCAGCCCATCACGTTTTGCTACCTGAACATGCAAATCTACTATAGCTCCACCAACCTCCTAGAGGGCAGTGTAACTCAAGTGGTGACCTCACTCGGGGAACAGATTACATTCTCACTGGGGAACAGATTACATTCTGGAGGACTCTCCTTCTATCAGTTGCAGTTCAAAAAAAGCTTACAAAAATGGAAATGCTACTGCACCTTTTATAGGTCTTTGCTAATGTTCCCTTCTATATCACCAAGCCCTTCTTTTTGTTAAAGCATCTGACAGGTGACTTTATCACGCATGGTACACGTCGCAGGTTGCCCTTGCTAAACTTTATTTACCAACTGACCGGGAGGTCTTGTTATGCCAAACTTTGAGCAAGATTTTTTGGCTTCTCAATGGGTGGCCTGGTGGCTGTCAGGCTGCGTACTGGCTGCCACTGCGACAGACCACCCTCCCAGTGGGATGTGGCATACCTTCCACATATCTCCCATCCCATTTCTAGAACAACACTACTCTGATCCACTCTTCTGTGGGTTGCCTACCGCTGCTAATGGAGATTCTTCTTCCTTACCCGAACAGTGTCATCATATGCTTCAGCTCTCCCATTGTTCGGTTTGCCACGGGGAGGCAGGTCACTTCCCTGGTGGAGGTGGGCGACTGACATGAGATGGGCAGTTATACTCTGGGGGACCTATATCAGGATAGCACCCTCTTCCCAATGGACAAACTCATCACAGAAGCTGGGCTTCATCCAGGCCAGTTCCTACTATACACTTCACTCATTCACATGTTTGGAGAACATTGCAGCAAAATACAGCAGGAGCACGAAAGGCACCTCACAATTCAAAATTCACATCATAGGGGCTGGCTGTCATTTAACATGCTGGCTTGCCAGCTCATTGTGCACACATTGAGGCTTCATTGGGATGGCCACCCTTGCACTGAAAAAGAGTAGAGTAATATTCTGGCTTATGGAGCCCTAATATCTTGTAACTCTGTTTTTTCGCTCATGCAGTACTACATGCTCCACAAGGCCTACCTCACCCCAAACAAAATCAACCACTATTTCCACTACACAGACGCTGTCTGTCCATGCTGTTGTATGATCAATGCAGATTTCTTACATATGTTCTGGGTGTGCATCTCGCTGGTCCAATACTGGCATGATTTAGAAACTCACTGCATTAGGAATACATCCTTGCACATCTGGGCAGTATGCCTGCTTGGCATGTAGCACCGGACTAAGAAAAACAGGGCCACCACCAAATTACTCGATCTGGCTCTCTTGCTGGCCAAGTGCTTCATCACACACCCTTGCCTGAGCTGGGATTTCTGCTTGAGCATGCTGCATTACTGCATGGGCCTAGGTTGAGAGCACAACATTGCATAGAGAGGACTTTAGAGGCCTGCAGAAATACCCTCTCTCTGCCAGCTGGGATGTGTTGTTAGTTGACTTTCAAACTGCAAACCGTGATTCTGACAGTCACCTGGATGTTCCTTCGCCTGCTCCAGAACTGCCATACCCTCTCTGGACCCCATAATGCCTCACTAGATTTGGGCAGTTACTTACCTCCCCCATTTTCCAGGTCATATTATCAACATTTCCATCCTCGATTGCCTGCCATTCCTTTCTTTACACTGAGAGACCGTGCAGGCCAGATTTCTTATCACATTTATCTTTACAAATCTTGATATCCTTTTTGTTGTACACATAGCATGTTGCCGTTTCAGGCATTGCCATCACTATATATAAATAATTAACCCTTTCTACCAGGCTGTTGACTGTACTGTTTAAACCAATATCTGCAACTGTGATATAAACAATTACTTCCAGGTTCATGTGATTACTCACTTCACTGGTGACATTTGAAAGTGGTGGGGCGTAAAAATTAGCATGGCTTTTATGTAGCAAGTGAAGCGAGCATGCTTAATGGACAAACATGGGGTCCAAGGTGAGTCCCCCTCCGAAGAAATAATTTAAAAATGATAGACAAATGGTGTATTTGAAAGCAAATTAATTTAGTGAGAAAGCAATGTTTATAAAGCATTGGGAACGTATAGTCATGATATACTTAACACATTAAAAACTGCCCCATAGCATACTGCATTAATACGTTCAACAGTTACTTTTATGTACAAATTGCACAACATGACAACTTCAGGCCTTCTAAAGTGTGTGCTTTTCCAGTGTCTTGCACTGCATGCAGCATCAACTTGCTCTAACCAGCTTCAAGAAGCACCCACAGCTTCTGGCTGCAATCAATCATACAGAAATATGTGCAGAGAGATCTTTAAGTGGGATGAAAAAAGTGGGGGCTCTCTAAAAGGGAACATGTAAAAAACAGTTCTGTGATTCTCATAGTGTTACACCCAGCCTGTATTTTGGTTTCTCTCCGAGATGTTATTGTATCCAGAAATATAACACAACACATGACATAGACCTAAAACCTGTCAGCACTATTGGTTTGGTCAATGGTTGTGAGCTGTTTAAGACAGATGAGCAACAATAATGATTAGTTATAAATAATTAACATTGGAAATATTTCAATTCTGAAATTGTGAGACTGTGAATTGAAAATTATTGAGGCCAATGGAAGAAGAATAGCCTTCAGTTATGTGTGCTTTACATTAGATATGTATGCCCCGTTTCACTTCATGTCTCACCAATCTGCACATTTTCAACCTCCACTCTTTCCTCTTCAGCACCCTCTTTTCCCTCTTCCCTGAATGCACTCCCTCGCATCTCCCTCATTTTACCAACCAAAACATACACTGCACTCATTCACATTTAAGCACTTTATTTCACTTTGCTTTTGCCTTCTAAATATTTTGAACTCACTCACACTTCACACACATTTACTCACTGAAATACATGACCATTATACTGTGTGCTCTGCAGAGAGACCAACCCACTGTCAGGCACTTTGCTTTGCCTTCAGCCTCAGCACCAGTGATCTCGATCAAAGCTCCTCATAAACACCTAGCAGGAGTCAAAGTATGCACTGTTCAAGAGTAACACAATACACAGAAATGCAGAAAGATGAAACAGCTAACTCTCTCGGGGAATTCAACATCAAGTAAAGCATGAAATAAGAGTCACTAAATGGCTGACACATTACACACATTTTAACATTCATTGTTTGCATATTAATACATGTTTGTGTCATTAATGTCAAGGGCATGAAGATAGGGCCAGTTTTAACTCCATACAGCAGATAACGGCCTTCACAGTAAGCACATATTTCACCCTTTGCGCTTGACTGGGATATATGGATCCATTTCGCAAGGGAGCAAGAACATGCTCGTCTTTTTAAACAGTTTCACAAGGAATAAATATAGCAGCTCCACTTCTAAAGGAACCAGAGATCTGCATCCAGGGCCTGGGGTGTCACATTGGGGAGGTTTGCATGACAAGGGGTCTCAGTAAAATAAAAAAGAACACAAGATTAGCATTATAACACTTAGGGGGTCATTACAACATTGGCGGTAAAAGTCATTTATCGCCGTGCAGAAGACCGCCAATACACCGCCGCGGTCGCGGAAATCCGCCACAGCTATTATGACCCACATCTCGGAATCCGCTGAAATTCAGACACTCACACAAGTCTGCCACACCAAACATCAGTGATAAACTGGCGAAAACAAAACCTCCACTGTCACGCCAACAGAAACACGCCCATGCTATCACGACCCACGAATCCACGCGGTGGTCTTTCGACCGTGGTATTCCATTGACGGTACACACCGCCGCGCTCAAAATACACACACATCTCCAAAACACTGCCACATTGGACAATTCGAAATACACACACCTGATACACATACAAACACCACTCCCACACACCCAACACAATATAAAACACACACCCACATCACCCACAAACCCCTACGACCAAAAATATTTGACGAAGGCGAGAGAGAGAGCACAGCATAGACAACCCCACCACACAGACGCACACAACACCATCACCCACACAACATCCACGCACAAAACACCCCACACCACTACACATCACCACACTCATCACCACTTACACCACCCCACACATCACCTACATCACCCCATGGCACGGCAAAGACACCCCAGGTTTTCCGAGGAGGAGCTCAGGGTCATGGTGGAGGAAATCGTATGGGTAGAGCCACAGCTATTTGGATCACAGGTGCAGCACACCTTCATAGCTAGGAAGATGGAGCTATGGCGAAGAATCGTGGACAGGGTCAACGCAGTGGGACAGCAAACAAGAAATAGGAGGACATCAGGAAGAGGTGGAACGACCTACGGGGGATGGTGTGTTCCTTGGTCTCCAGGCACAACCTCGCTGTTCAGCGGACTGGCGCCGGACCACCACCTCCTCCCCCACAACTAACAACATGGGAGGAGCAGGTCTTGACCATTATGCATCCTGAGGGCCTCGGAGGAGTCGGTGGAGGAATGGACACTGGTAAGTCAAATCTTAACTATCATATCCCCCACCCTACCTGCATGCTATCACACACCCCCACCCTCACCCCCTCCCCTATCACTCCAACTCCTCACTAATGTACTAATAACACAAACCACCCATCCCAACACCAAGCCCTGCGTGACACAACAAAGCATGGTCACCCCTCACTAAAGCATGCCCACTGCACATACCCATAACACCCCACCAACCATCATCACACAAGCCCCCACACAGGAATGCTAGCACTGGGGTACACGCTCAACCACCCATTGCACACCATGACACACACAGATGCAATATTCATGCTTTTACACCCCTGCAGGATCACTACCTAACGTCACCAGACAGGAGGGTCCAGACATCTCTACCCCACCCACAGAAGAGGCCCACAGTGATGACAGCAGTTCTGGCCAACTGGATCCAGATGACCAGCCCGGACCATCGTGGGCCTCAGGACAGTTGGTTCCCCTCACACAGGCACAGCCCAACACTGAACTTCCACCCTCTGGAAACACCAGCACAGCATCCACCCAGTGGGCCCATAGCTCCGTCCCCAGGACACGTCAATCAGCTGTGTGTCCACCACTACAGGGAACCCAGGATAACCCACCACCCCAACAACAACAGGGACCTGGGGGCAGTGGTAGTGGGCACACGGTCCAGGGGACGGAGGCCCAGGAACACAGGGGAACTGGGAGGGCTGCTGTGCAACAGGGGGTGGACAGGCCAAGGGAACCCACTCTCCACGAGGCCCTCTCCTCCATCATGGAAGCATACCATCACTCCCAGGAGACGAAGGCTACGGTCCTGGCCAAGTTTCAGGAGACCCAGCGCCTGCAGGAGGAACAGTATTTGGGGTTCAGGGAGGAACTCAGAACCAACATCTCCGCCATGGGCACCATCGTAGGGGTGCTGAAGGACATCCAGAACACCATGAGGGACACTGTGGCACTCCAAGGGGCCCCTGACACTAGTATGGACGATTAACTGCCCACCACCTCCGCCGGCGCTAGTGCACAGGACGCCCACCACAGGACCACCACACCAGCACCCCACCCCTTGCAGATGGAGAACCACCCCGCAAGCAGTCCCTGAGATCAAAGAACAGGACAGAGCATGATGGCAAAACCCCCGTCAAGAAATGAGACCACCCTGATTGTCATACCACTGTCCCACTTTGTAACCCTGTCCATATTGGAATTGCCCCAGCTCCACGTCCAATGCCCATATGGGCAGTGCACCGGTGAGACTAATAGACTGGACTCTGCCATGGACATTCCTCCACCATCACCCATCACCATTTTACCACCCCCTCCAATAATTAGCACTTTAATAAACACCCTTGAAGCACAAAACAATCTGGAGTCAGTCTGTGATTTAGAAAATGTGTATTAGCAATGACAGTGACAAAATGCGTTTTCAAATGAAATGTCAACATACCTATGTCACACATCACAAGTCCATGAAGGATGCAAGCAGATGACACACATTGGTAACCACACCTGTGAAACCGTAATGGATATGTACAACTCAGTTACCAAATACTGCTTGAAATAGACCGACAGGATAAAGGTAGAAGTGTGAAAGTACTTGTAGTAGGCAAGAAAGTGTTCTCACCTGTGTGTCACTGGAAATATTGCTGGATGACTGAGTCCCTGTTGTCAATGTCTTCTTCCTCTGCTTCCTCCTCATCACTGTCCACAGGCTCCAAAGCTGCCACAACACCGTCATCTGGACCATCCTCCTGCAGAAAAGGCACATGGCGTCGCAAAGCAAGATTGTGAAGCATACAGCAGGCGATGACGATCTGGCACACCTTCCTTGGTGAGTAGAATAGGGAACCACCTGTCATATGGAGGCACCTGAACCTGGCCTTCAGGAGGCCGAAGGTGCGTTCGATCACCCTCCTAGTCCGCCAATGGGCCTCATTGTAGCGTTCCTCTGCCCTGGTCCTGGGATTCCTCACTGGGGTCAGTAGCCATGACAGGTTGGGGTAACCAGAGTCCCCTAATAGCCACACCCGGTGCCTCTGGAGTTGACCCATCACATAAGGGATGCTGCTATTCCGCAGGATGTAGGCGTCATGCACAGAGCCAGGGAACATAGCATTTACCTGGGAGATGTACTGGTCTGCCAAACATACCATCTGTACATTCATGGAATGATAACTCTTCCGGTTCCTGTACACCTGTTCACTTCTGTGGGGGGGGACCAGAGCTACATGGGTCCAATCAATGGCACCTATGATGTTGGGGATATGTCCAAGCGCATAGAAGTCACCTTTAACAGCAACCAAATCCTCCACCTGAGGGAAAACTATGTAGCTCCTCCTGTGTTTCAGCAGGGCAGACAACACTCTGGACAACACGTTGGAAAACATAGGCTGGGACATCCCTGATGCCATGGCCACTGTTGTTTGCTATGACCCAATTGCAAGGAAATGGAGCACTGACAGCACCTGCACTTGAGGGGGGATTCCTGTGGGATGGCGGATTGCTGACATCAGGTCAGGCTCCAACTGGGAACACAGTTCCTGGATTGTGGCACGGTCAAACCTGTAGGTGATGATTAAATGTCGCTTCTCCATTGTCAACAGGTCCACCAGCGGTCGGTACACCGGAGGATTCCGCCATCTCCCACATGTACCAGCTGACGGTGCCTAGGAAGGACAACAGCGACCACAGAGTCAAGCAACTCAGAGGTATGTACCCACAGCTACACAGAACACGAAACATAATCCCAAAAGTTGTCTGTAAGTGTGTTGAGTCCAGGCCCAGGTATGTGTGACACCATTGAAAATGAAGCCCTGTGAGCCCCTGAAATGGCGGCTGCCTGACCTCTAAAGTGGGACAATGGGATGTGAGGTAACTGCGCTGGTGTTGTACACCGTTGCGGTAGGCGGTCGAAGACCGCTGAGCAATGCTGCATTGGTTAACATTGGACCCTATGGGTCCCAGGAGCCAATGACGAAGTGCGCCGGCGGTGATGATACGCACCGCCGCGGACGTCACTGCTGCGGACATGACCGCCATTTTCTATCTGTTGAATCACTCGATACCTGATCTTCAACAGGAGAGGACCTATACTGCAAGTGCTGCTGTGACCTCGGTCTGGAAGAGACAATGGCTCGTGTGTCTGGGGAAAGGGCCCCTGCCTTCACTGCACAGGAGTTGGAGAAGCTCGTGGACTGGGTCCTCTCCCAGTACACGCTACTCTACAGTCCTCCAGACCAACAGGTGAGTACATAGGGTGCAAGTTGTATGGGCTATGTCTGGGTGGAGAGGGCTGGTTGTAAGAAGGAAGGGGGCAGAGTTCTGCGAGCATGAAGGACTGTGAATGCATGTGCCACATGGCAAGGGCAGGGATGTGGGCCACTCACTTCGACGGTGCAGTTGCTAATGACTTCTCTTCTTCCCCTGTACAAGTCATGTAGGTCAGCGCCCACCAGAAGAAGGATATTTGGCGTGCCATCGCCAAGGACGTCCGGTCCCTGGGGGTCCACCAGAGACGGAGCACCCACTGCCGTAAAAGATGGGACGACATTCACCGCTGGAGCAAGAATATGGCGGAGGATCAGTTGGGGATGGCCTCCCAACGTGGGAGGGGTGCCTGTCGCACCATGATCCCCCTGATGTTCCGGATCCTGGCAGTGGCCTACCCTGAGTTGGATGGGTGCTTGAGGGCATCACAGCAGACACAAGTGGGTGAGTACAACATCATTCTGCGGACTTTGCATGCAGTGAAGGTGTCTGGGTGTGGGAGGAGGTCTGTGGGTTTCCCTAGGCCAGGGCGAGTTCCGTAGGCTAGGCCCCTCCGTAATGCAGGCCATGTGGCACCCCACCTCTGTAGAGTGCCAAGTACAGGTATACATGCATGCCCCTGTGTCATCTATGTGTGCTGATGTCCAACATAGCCATGTAGGCCATGTCCCAGGAACTGCATCAGTAGAGCCCAACAGCGCGGCGTAGTGCAGGGGGCTGCTGTGTCTGTATTGTCCGCCAACGGTAGCGGTAAGCCATGCACTCAACCTGTCTTTCTTCTGTCTTTCCCCCCCCCTTTTTGTGCTCTCCCTGTTCTTTTGTGCATCAGCATCATCAGGCGGAGGTACAGTGGCACCGGAGCACGAGGGAGCTGCATCCCACATGGCCATGGAGGGCCACACCACGGACTCTGAATACACCAGTGGGACGGAGGGCGAGGGGAGCTTCACGGCAGTCACTGGATCAGCAACCAGCGACACAGACTCGTCCTCCGATGGGAGCTCCCTTGTGGTGGCGGCAAAATCTGTGCCCCCCACTTCTACAGATACAGCCGCCACCCCCCCCTACCAGCACCGCCCTCCCAGCAGTCCCTCAGCCTTCGCCCCGTGCCCGCTCACCCAGGAGGGTGGGCATCACCTTCGCCCCAGGCACCTCAGCCCCTGCCCCTGTCACCTCTGCTGCCCTCAGTGAGGAGGCCATTGACCTCCTCAGGTCACTCACTGTTGGGCAATCTACCATTGTGAATGCCATCCAGGGTGTAGAAAGGGAGTTGCAAGACACTAATGCATTCCTGGAGGGCATTCATTCTGGTCAGGCTGCCCATCATCGAACCCTGCAATCTCTGGCCTCAGCACTGATGGCAGCCATTGTCCCTGTCTCTAGCCTCCCCCCTCCAACTTCCTCCACCCAGACCCAATCCCCTGTACCTCTGCCTATCCCAAGCACACCATGAGACCAGTCTGCACACACGTCAACACACAAGGGAACCTCAGGCAAATATAGGCACCACACATCCCACAGGCACTCGCACAAGCATCACCAACATACAGACACAGCAACATCCAGTGCCTCTACTGTGTCCCCCTCCTCGTCGTCTCCCTCCTCCCTCCCAGTGTCGTCTACACTCTCACCTGCATGCACTACCACTACAGCCACTATGACCCGCACCAGCACACCCACCACCATACCCCGCTCACCTGCACTCACCACCCCCACTACCATTTACACATCCCCTGTGTCTTCTCCCAGTGTGTCTGTGACGCCCCCTCCCAAAGTACACAAACGCGGGCACACACACACCCAACATCCATCCACCTCACGACAGCCTCCAGAACATGCACCTGCACCCAAATCATCAAAAGTTACACCTCCTACAACCACCTCATCTTCCTCCACTCCCAGACCCCCTCCAGCTACCCGTACCACTGTTCCTAAGAAACTTTTCCTGAGCAACGTTGACCTCTTTCCCACCACCCCCCCTCCAATTCATAGGTCCCGTACTAGCACCTCAGCCAAAAAATCTCCGGTACCAGTGGTGCCTGTTAGAGGTATGTGGAGTGCACCGGGCACCAGGGCAGCCAGTGAGACACGAAGCCAAAGCATAGCCAGTCCCACTCCTGTGAAGCACCAGAAGTTGGACAGTGCCCGACGGGATGGGGGAAGACTCCAGCCAGCAAAGCCGCTCACAAGGGTCCCGGAGGGAGTGTCGACTCAGCTGTGACTCCTCCCAAGGTGGGGAAGGGGCAGAAGAAAGCACCAAAGTCCTGAAAGAGCAGCATGGCGGAGAAGGCCGCTATCATCCCCGCTGCCCAGGAGGCCACCGCCAGCCCAATCGGCACCTGCCAGGACGCCACCGCCAGAGTCAGTGGCCAGGAGGGCAGTCCCATCGTCACTGGTCAGGAGACCACCACCAGAGTCAGTGCCCAGGAGGGCCCCGGCAGCCACAGCCCCGCTGGGCAATGAGGGACCGCCATGGCAAACACCGCTGCACAGGTCAGAGACAGCAAAGTCAAGCACCGCTGAACAGGGCAAGCACCGCTGAACAGGCCAAAGACCGCAATGGCAAGCACCGCTGAACAGGTCAGAAACTGCAAAGTCCAGCACCGCTGAACAGGGCAAAGACCGCCATGGCAAGCAACGCTGAACAGGGTAAGCACCGCTGAACAGCGCAAGCACCGCCAACTCAAGCACCGCTAGCCCATGTGCGGCAGGGGCAGTGACGGAACTGGGACCATCACAGGGAGAGTGATGCACTATGGGCACCAGTCCCCCTCCAGAACCAGTGGAGAACAGCATCCGCTACCTCAGTCCTTCACAGGATGAAGCATTCGGGGCACCAGTCCCCCTCCGGAACCAGTGGAGAACAGCATCCGTTACCTCAGTCCTTAACAGGATGAAGCATTCTGGGCACCAGTCCCCCTCCCGAACCAGTGGAGAACAGCCTCTGCTACCTTAGTCCTGAACAGGATAAAGCACTCTGGGCACCAGTCCCCCTCCAGAACCAGTGGAGAACAGCATCCACTACCTCAGTCCTTAACAGGATGAAGCACTCTGGGCACCAGTCCCCCTCCAGAACCAGTGGAGAACAGCATCCACTACCTCAGTCCTTAAGAGGATGAAGCACTCTGGGCAACAGCATCCACTACCTCAGTCCTTCACAGGATGAAGCACTCTGGGCACCAGTCCCCCTCCAGAACCAGTGGAGAACAGCATCCACTACCTCAGTCCTAAACAGGATGAAGCACTCTGGGCACCAGTCCCCCTCCAGAACCAGTGGAGAACAGCATCCACTACCTCAATCCTTAACAGGATGAAGCACTCTGGGCACCAGTCCAGAACCAGTGGAGACTGTCATCCACTTGAGAGACTGTGGCTTTGCACTCCCCAGGATTGAACAGTGGGCAACCCACCCACTGTAGAGACTTGAGAGACTGTGGCTTTGCACTCCTCAGGATGGTACAGTGGGCAACCCATCCACTGCAGAGACTTGAGAGACTGTGTCTTTGCACTCCCCAGGATGGTACAGTGGGCAACCCACCCACTGCAGAGACTTGAGAGACTGTGGCTTTGCACTCCCCAGGATGGAACAGTGGGCAACCCACCCATTGTAGAGACTTGAGAGACTGTGGCTTTGCACTCCCCAGGATTGAACAGTGGGCAAGCCACCCACTGTAGAGACTTGAGAGACTGTGACTTTGCAGTCCCCAGGATGGTACAGTGGGCAACCCACCCACTGCAGAGACTTGAGAGACTGTGGCTTTGCACTCCCCAGGATGGTACAGTGGGCAACCCACCCACTGCAGAGACTTGAGAGACTGTGGCTTTGCACTCCCCAGGATACATCAATGGGCATGGAGCACTACTAATCGTGATGTATATTTTGTTGAATGTGTACATATATCTATATATATGCGCTTACTGTATTTTGATACATTACAATGGTGCACGCATTTCCTTTTGTCTTTGCATTCTTCCGTGGGGTTTTGGGGTTGTTGGTGTTATGTTTGGATATGCATTGGTGTGTGTGTTGTAGTGGGTGAGGGTCAGGGTGGGGGTGGGGGTGGGGGTGTCGCGTGTGTGTCCCTGACTTTTGCCTCCCCCCTCCCCTATGTCGTAGGTGCAGTACTCACCGTTGTCTTCGGCGCCGGCGTTGATGATGATCGTACAGAAGCAGGAAGACTATCGCAGGGAGTATTTGGAGTTCCGGCTCCATGGTGCCCTCCTTCCTCGTGGAGTGTGTAGAGGTGAGCGTTTTCCCATTGAAATGGCTGTTTCTGCCATGTTTTTATCCACGGTCAATCCGCCCCGGAAACGGTGGCTGATTGGTAGGTTGTGATACTGTGGGCAGTACTTTGTCTCCCGCCTGTCTGTTGGCGGCGACCGCCGCGCTGCTTGTCTGTACCGCCATGGCGGTCGGAGTGTTAAAGTGGCTGTCTTTGTTGGCGGTTTCCGCCACGGTCATAATTTCCTTTTTTTTACGCCAGCCTGTTTGCGGTCTTACCACCGCTTTAACACCGTCCGCAAGGGTTGTAATGACCCCCTTAGTGTTACCAAAGTCAAGACACTAAATAACACATGTTTGCATCCACTCCTACTGCATGATGAATAGGTAAAGGGTGGATTCTATGGCCCTCTTTATGACATTGGCGGTAAATTCCACTTACCGCCATGCTGACTGCCACCAACATACCGCTGCCGCAGCGGATATCCATTCACCATATTTTGACACAACGACACCAATCCGTCACTATACTTCCACACACACAATTCTGCCACACCAAAGGTCAGTGATAAACTGGCGGTATCAAAACCCACACTGTTACGCCAACAAAACAACAACCACAACATTATGACCCATGAATCACCATGGCAGACATTCAACGGCAGTAAACCTTTGGCTGTACATACATACCACACTCCAAGTACACAGACACTAACAAAACAGCATCACATTGGACAATTCAAACTACACACACCTGACACACATACACACCACAACCACAAACCCACACCACCCACATTACCCAGAACCCTTTATGACTAGAAATCATTGCCAGCAGAGAGATTCAGCAAGAGCAGTCACACAACCAGAGTCACATACCACTATCACCTCTACACCACCCACGCACCTCAAATCACATTCCCCAACACATCCCCCTACACACCCTTACACACACCACTCACACTACACTTATTGCACCACAACGACACCCCAGATTCCCTGAGGAGGAGCTAAGTGTCATGGTGGAGGAAATCATCAGGGTAGAGCCACAGCTATTTAGATTACAGGCGCAGCAGATATCCATTGCTAGGAAGATGGAGCTATGGTGGAGAATCATGGACAGGGTCAACGCTGTTGAACAGCACCCCAGAACAACGGATGACATCAGGAAGAGGTGGAATGACCTACGGGGGAAGGTGCATTCCATTGCAGCAGGACCCCCACCTCCTCCCGAACAACTAACAACATGGGAGGAGCAAGTCTTGACAATACTGCATCCTGAGGGCCTGGCAGGAGTAGGAGGAGGACTTGACTTTGGTAAGTCAAATCTCTATTACTATCACTCCCGACCTTCATGCCATCACATACCCACACCCTTACCCTCACTCCCACCACTCCACCACCTCCCACACACCGCATCATCACATCCCACACATCTCAATGCCAAGTCCTGCATGCCATACCTATGTATGGACACCGCTCACAGACCTGCATGGACACCTATCACTACAGCATGCACACTAGAGTCAATCAGCAAGCCCACCAAATAACAAAACACACAAGGCAAAGCTGCCAGGGCAATAATAACCATAGAGGGCAACCCACCCATGCACAATATGTCACACACAGACACAATAACACTGCATTTACATTCCCACAGGTATCCCAGACAATGTCACCAGAGAAGAGATGCCAGCAACATCCAGTCCCCCCACAGAAGAGGCCCACAGTAATGACAGCAGGTCTGCTCGCCTGGAACTGGATGACCAACCTGGCCCATCAGGGACCTCTGGACAGTCGGTTACCCAGGCACAGTCTCACACCACCACAGAGCCTCCCCCCTCAGGAAACACCACCACAGGTCCCACCCAGCGGGTCCATACCTCTGTCCCCAGGACACGTCAATCAGCAGTGTGTCCACCACTAAAGGCTCTGCAGGGCACCCCACAAACCCAGGACGATCAGGGACCTGGGGTCAGTGGCAGTGGACATACGGTTCAGGGGACAGAATCACAGACAACAGAGAAGCTGGGAGGACTGCTGTGCGCCAGGGGGAGGACAGGCCCAGAGAGCTGACTCTTCAGGAAGCACTCACCGTGATCCTGGGAGAATACCAACATTCCCAGGATAAGCTGGGCCAAATACTGGACAAGATGCAGGAGAACATGCGGTTGCAAGAGGGACAGTACCTGGGGATCAGGGTGGACTTGAAGTCCATTAACACCACCCTGGTCACAGGGGTGTTGGAAGACTTGGCCAACCGTGTGAGGGAGGCAGTGGTTCACCAGCGGGCCCCTGCCAGTAGAAAGACCACTGAACAGCCCTCCACCTCAGCTGCCCCTAGTGGACAGGAAGGCCCCCCACAGCACCAACAGACCACCAGCACCCCTCTGCCTCTAGAAGGAGAGCCACTCTGCAAACGATCACTGTGATCCAGGCAGAAGCCAGAGACTATTACCAAGACCCCCACCAGGAAATAAGACTCTCCTGAATGTCACCCTTGTGTCCCACTCTGTCACCCTGTCCACCTTGAACTGCCATTGCTCCCCTTCCTATGCCCCCTTGGACAATACACGTGTGCTACAAATAGACTGGACTGTAACCAGGACTCTCCTCCATCATCACCCCAGCCCATTGCACTTCCCCCTTTTCATCAGAACATTGCAATAAACATACTTAGAAAAAATACAAGTATGGAGTATGTCAAATGATTTCAAAATGTATTTGTTTAACAATGATCTTAAATTGCAATTCAACTGTACAGTAATGTTTACATTGGAAAGTCCTGTAGTTGCCTGCAGTAAACACACCAGGAGCAATAGTGAGGCACCAACATCTGCAAAAAGAGATGCCAATGGGTACAGTGAGTGGCCATAGCAGTAGGAATTCACAGCCTGTCAGTGACAATGTCAAACATCAAACTGTCAATGAACTGGGAAATAACACTGTTTTTCTTACCTGTGTTTCATTGGAAGTATTGTGGAATGACTGCACTTCTGTTGTCCTCATCCTCATCCTCACCCTCACCCTCTGCCTCCTCATCTTCAATGTCCACAGGGGCCACTGCTGCCACACGGGCATCTCCAGCCTCCTCCTCCTGCAGAAAATGCACATGGCGTGTCAAGGCAAAGGTTGTGCAACATACAGTATGTCACACCTTCTTGGGTGAGTAGCACAGGGCTCCGCCTGTTAGATGGAGGCACCGAAACCTGGCCTTCAGGAGGACAAATGTACGTTCAATAATCCTTCTTGTTTGCCCATATGACTCATTGTTCCTCTGCCCTTCTCCTGGGATTCCTCACAGGGGTCAGTAGCCATGAGAGGTTGGGGTAACCAGAGTCATCAGCAAATACAACTGTTAGCCACACACTAAGGGGCTTGGCAGACAATGAAAATCGCGACGGGTGCAACTGCACCCGTCGCACACCAGCAACTCCTCCGGCTCCATTCGGAGCCGGCATCCTCGTTGCTGGTGCTTTCCCGCTGGGCGGCAGGCGGCCTTTTGGCGGTCGCCCGCCAGCCCAGTGGGAAAGTCAGAATGACCGCCGCGGTCTTTTGACCGCGGTACGGTCTTCTGGCGGTTACCGCCAGGCCGGCGGCTTCCGCCGCCGGCGGGGGTCAGAATGACCCCCTAAGCCTTATGTCCCACACCATACCAATACACCAACATCCACTGGGTGGGAACCAGGGCTCACCTATTAGCCACACACAGTGCCTCTGGAGTTGGGCCATCACATTTGGGATGCTGCTATTCCTCAGGATAAAAGCATCATGCACCGAGCCTGGATACTTAGCATTGACATGAGAGATGTACTGGTCCACTAAACATTCATCGAGTGATAACTTTTATGATTTCTGAAGACCTGTTCATTTCGCCAGAAGGGGAAAAATGCTATATGTGTCCCATCAATCACACCAACGATGTTGGGGATATATCCCATTGCATAGAAGTCAGCCTTCACTGTGGCCAAATCCTCCACCTGGGGGAAAACCATGTAGCTGCACATGTGTTTAATCACGGCAGACAACACTCTGGTCAGCACTATTGAGAACATTGGCTGTGACATTCCTGCTGCCAAGCCCACTGTCACTTGGAAAGAACCTGTTGCCAAAAAATGGAGCACAGATAGCACTTGCACAAGAGGGGGGATCCCAGTGGAATCACGGATAGCTGATATAAGGTCAGGCTCCAATTGGGCACACAGCTCTGTGATTGTGGCCTTGTCCACTATATAGGTGAGGATAATGTGCCTGTCCTCCATTTTTGCCAAGTCCACCAGGGGTCTGTACACGGGGGATGTCTCCATCTCCTATTCATCCGCAGCGATTGAAATCTATTGGGTAAAATAGTGAGCAGCTGGTCATTATCTGTACATTGTAACCACTTCAGTTCAATGCATATTGCGATTGTTACAATATTTTGGTTAAATATGTTCAAATTGTGAAATTGTGACCTGTGACACAGTTAGGATCCATAGCCTGCTCCCCCCTAGCAATGGCGTCCACTTGTGGAGTATAGATGGCCAGGGGGAAATGACGTAATTCCGTTGACATTGTGCGCCGTTGCGGGAGGCAGTCGGAATCCACTGTGCAAATCCTCATTGATTATCATTGAGCCCATTGGGCTACAGTGGCCAATAGTGATCTATGCCGGTGGTGACGGTACGCACTGCCGCAGACGTGACGGCCATTTTCTATCTGTTCACTCACTTGCTATCTGACCTTCAACCGGAGAGGACCTAATCTGCATGTGCTGCTGTGACCTGTGTCTGGAACCTACCATGGTGCGTGTGACTGGGGAAAGGGCACCTGCCTTCACCTCGGTGGAGTTGGAGCGATTAGTGGATGGGGTCCTACCCCAGTACTGACTGCTGTATGGGCCTCCAGACCAACAGGTGAGTACACTGTGAGCACGATGCATGGGGCATGATTGCATGGAGTGCTGTGTGTGAAGGACTCGTGTAGGGGGGGTTGGGCCCTGGGAAGCATGCAGCATGTATGCTGGGCCATGTCTGTCTAATGTCTGTGCTAATGTGAATAATGTGAATGTGCTAATGGGAATGGAAAGGGGCATGTTGGGCCATGAGTGTAACAGGCAGGACGGTCTGACTAATAGCTTTCCCAGTGTGTATTTCTCTGCAGGACAGAGCCCATCAAAAGAAGGGTTCATGGCGTGCCATTTCCAAGGACGTGCGGACCCTGAGGGTCTACAGCAGGCAGAGAACCCACTGTCGCAAATGGTGGGAGGACCTGAGATACTGGGCACAGAAGACGGCGGAGGCCCAGCTGGGGATGGCCTCCCAACGAGGAAGGGGTGCCCATCGAACCCTGACTCCCCTGATGGCATGCATACTGTTGGTGGCCTATCCGGAGCTGGCTGTGCGCTTGGGGGCATCACAGCAGCAACAAGGGGATGAGTACAGTGCAATTCATTTCTACTTACGCCTGGTGGGGTTGTATCTGGGTGGGGAATGTGTGTCCGTAAGTGCCCCTAGGCCAGGCCTGACATAGCAGAGTAGGTCCCATGTTGGACTTGGTTCTGATGTGAAATTCATCCAACCTAGCTAGTAGGCATCCACTACTGGGCATGGGTGTGTGGGTCTCAGGTATGCTGAAGTTGGTGGTATGTGTCTCTACCCATGGCCTGGTGACTAGCATTGTAACTGGTAGTGCATTGCCTAGTGCATAGGGCTGTTCCCTGTGTGTGAGTGTGTTGTGTACGCCAGAGGTAATATTGGTGCCCCCATTGACCATGTATCCTTTGTCTCTTCTGCCCCCCTTTTTGATTTGTCACCCTGTCCTTATATGCATTAGTATTATCTGGCAGAGGAACAGAGGCACCTGCGACGGAGGGAGGGGTATCCCACAGGACCCAGGAGGCAGAGTCCACCGACTCTGAGGGCACCAGTGGAACGGAGAGCGAGGGGAGCACCACGGAAATGACTGGAGGGGACAGTTCGGACACAGATACCTCCTCTGATGAAAGCTCCCTGGTGGTGGCGGACACCTCTGTGCCCACCCCAGCTACAGGTACAGCTGCCACCCCTTTACCAGCATCGCCATCCGAGCAGCCCCTCAGCAAGTTGCCCGTGCCCGCTCACTCAGGAGGGTGGGCATCTCCTTCACCCCTGGCACCACAGGCCTTGCCCCAGTTAGCCCTGCTGCCCTGAGGGAGGAGGTTATTGACCTCCTGCGATCCATCTCTGTTGGGCAGTCAACCATTGTGAATGCCATCCAGGGGCTGGCAGCCCAAATGTAACAGTCCAATACATTTCTGAAGGGCATCACACTGACTTGGTGGCCCAACAGAGATCAATCCAGGCTCTGGCCTCCTCTCTGATGGTAGATATTGTCCCTGTTTCCACCCTCCACCCTCCAACTTCCTCTACCCAATTCCATTCCCCTCATACCCAACCTATCCCAAGCATATAGGCAGACGAGCATGCACACAGGACAACACACAAGAGTGGCACAGGCAAACACAAGCACCACATTTCAGTCCACAGGCACTCACACAAACACTATCCAGATCCAGACATACCAACATCCATTGCCTCCACTGTGGCCCCCTCCTCCTCCTCGTCCACCTCCCTCCCAGTTGTGTCTCCACTCACACCTGCATGCACTACATCCTCATCCACTACCCCCATCAACAGCACACCTACCACAACACACACCTCACTGACAGTCACCAACCCCACATCCATGCACACGTCCTCTGTGTCCTCTCCCGCAGTGTCTGTGCCCCCTCCTCCCAAAGTACACAAACGTAAGCACTCAGACACCCAACAGCCATCCACCTCACAACAGCATCCAGCCCATGCACCTGCACCCAAACACAGCAGACTGACACCTCCTACAACCACTCCCTCCTCCTTCACTCCAAAACCATCTCCCTCTTCTCGTTCCAATGTCCCTAAGAAGCTTTTCCTCTCCACCATTGACCTCCTTCATGTCAGGCCAGGGTGGTCAAAACCCAGTCAAGCACCTCAGCCACTCAGTCCATGGGCACAGTAGGGTCCCCACCAACTCCAGGTAGGAAAGGATCCCGGCCACCAACCAGCCAGGCGGAAAGGGTGCCTACCCCAATTGCTGCAGGAAGGAAGGGCAAGGAGCCAGCCCCAGCTGCAGGAAGGAAGGGCAAGGAGCCAGACGCAGGTGCTGCAGGAAGAAAGGGCAAGGAGTCAACCCCAGCTTTAAGAAGGATGGGCAAGGAGCCATCCCCAGCTGCAGGAAGGAAGGGCAAGGGGCCTGCACCAGCAGGCATTAAGGACAAGGGGCCTGTTGCTGGGAATCATTCAGAGACCCCACCAGCAACCATGGTGATGCAGCCGTCTGAGGCTGCAGGGGATGGGCTGGAGCCTCCCCCCACAACCACCACCACTAGCTTCACCAGCAGCACTGCCACCACTAGCAGTGGGTAGCTGTTCGAGGCTGCAGGGGATGGGCTGGAGCCTCCCATACCACCATCAGCAGCAGCAGCATCGCCACCACCAGCAGTGGGCAGCTGTCTGAGGCTGCAGGGAAGGGGCTGGAGCCTCCCCCCACCACCAGCTCTACCAGTAGCACCGCCACCACTAGCACTGGGCAGCCGTCCGAGGCTGCAGGGGATGGGCTGGAGCCTCCCCCACCACCAGATGAACCAGCAGCACCACCACCAGCATTACCACCAGCAGCAGCAGCACCTGTAGGCAGCCGTCCGAGGCTGCAGCGGATGGGCTGGAGCCTCCCCCACCATCACCACCAGCAGCTACAGCAGCACCACTGCCACCACTGAGCAGATGTCACCGCCAGCAGACATTCTGTAGACCTGCATCCATGGGCTGATGTGCGACCTTCCCACTGCAAATTCAGTGGGTATGATACCCAGCTGAGAGACTGTGACCTTGCACTCCACAAGATCTGCATCACAGGGCACGATGCCCCCTCCAGAAACAGTGGAGATGCCATCCGCTCACCCTATCCTCCCCAGGATGAAGATCACAGGGCACGATGCCCCCTACAGAACCAGTGGAGATTTCATCCATTCACCCCATCCTCCCCAGGATGAAGATCACAGGGCATGACGCCCCCTCCAGAACCAGTGGAGATGCCATCCACTCACCCCATCCTTCCCAGGATGAATATCACAGGGCATGATGTCCCCTCCAGTGCCAGTAGGCAAGTCACCCATTTGAGAGACTGTGGTCTTGCAATCCCCAGGACAAAGCACAGGCCACGATGCCCTTTCTAGTGCCAGTGGGCAAGTCACCCACTTGAGAGAATGTGGCCTTGCACTCCCCAGGACAAAGAAAAATGGGCATTTTGCCCCCTACAGGACCAGTAGTGTTGTTCCATCTGTCGGCTCAGGTGCCCCCCATTCCCTGTCTCCGTCCCTCTGAGGTGCCTGCCTATTTTCCAAATGATGCCCCTGCAGTGTTCTCTCCATGTTGTTGCAGGAGTGAAGTGGGGCCTTGGACTTTGTAATGTGCCCCTGTGGCCCACGAACATTGAGGATTGGCAGTGTCCCTACATTTGTAAATATGTATATACTTTTTGATTTGGATGCACGTATTGCTACAATTTTATCTTATTACACTCTTTTTAATCTATAGTAGTTGTCCTTGCATTATTCCTGAGGGGTACGGGGTGTATACGTTATGTTACTGCAGCTGTATGTGTGTATAGTGTTGGGGGTGGTGGTGTTGCGTGTGTGTGTCACTCTCTTTTTCCTCCCCCCTCCCCTGTGTGCTAGGGGGCTGTACTCACCGTGGTTGTCTTCGTCATCGTTGGTGTTCGTAGTGGAGCAGCATGTAGAAGATCATTGGGAAAACATGCAGCTCGGGCTTCATGGCGGCGAGGTTCTTCTAAGAGTAAGTTTGCACTGCTTTTGCGTCAAAGAATGATGCAAATGTGGCGCAAAAAAAGTATAAATAAGGGCCTTAGTGTTGGAAATGTGAGGGAAAAGCTAAACTTTGTTTCTTTAATGTGTGGGTGAGTAATAATTTAAGTTACATCCAGCTGGTTGACAGGGAGTGTTATGAGATTGCCTTTTACTTAATGGCACTCCTACAAGTTTATGTCCTTTGGTCCAATAGCATGTGCACTCTATTTATTTTCACTGTCAAAAAATTCCTTTTGTTTCTTTGACATTCATTAGGTGTTCTCTTCTTAAGGAGCTTCATGGTAGTTTGATCTGCAGTTTAGCCTTGGTACTGGACTGAAAATACCAGAATGCAGTTTTTAATGCTGATAAATACTTTTGAACTCTGTAAGCCTGCCTTCCCTGTATGTAGTGGCTTTGTAGAAGACTGTGTATTAATCTTGTAAGATAACTCTGTGTTATGTACAGGCCCAAGGTTTGAACACTGTCGGCACCCACTTAGTCTTCCTTCATTGAGGTTTTTAAGCTGCGTTCCTGAATATTGAGAAACTTGATGCATTTCAGCTAGTTTTAAACATTATGGCCCTCGTTATGACATTGGCGGTAAATCCTGCTTACCACCACGCTGATGGCCGACAACTTACCGCCGTGGCGGCAGCTGTCCGTTCACCATATTATGACACACACACACCAATCCGACAGAATTCAGACACATATCCGCCAGATCAAAGGTCAATGATAAACTGGCGGTATTAAAACCCATACCGTTATGCCAACAGAACAACGCCCACCACATTATGACCCACAAATCAGCACAGTGGACATTCAATGGTGATAAACCATTGGCGGCACATACCGCCACACTCACAATGGACACCCACAGACAAAACAACACTACATTGAACAATTCAAACAACACACACCTGACACCCATACACACATCAGACCCACACACCCACACCACTATAGAACACACACCAACATTACTCACAACCCTTTATGATTACAATTCACTGGCACAAGACTGACACTAAGACCACTGACACAACCACATACATACACCACATACACCCATATATCCCTCACGCACCCCACTTCACACACCCTAACACATTACCCAACACACCCTCACCAACACATATCACACAACACCCATGGCACCACAAAGGCACCCCTGTTTTACTGAAGAGGAGTTAAGGGTCATGGTGGAGGAAATCATCAGGGTAGAGCCACAGCTATTGGGACCACAGGTGCAGCAAATATCAATAGTCAGGAAGATGGAGCTATGGCGAAGAATCGTGGACAGGTTCAACACCGTGGGAAAGCACCCCAGAACAAGGGACGACATCAGGAAGAGGTGGAACAACCTACGGGGGAAGGCACATTCCATAGCAGCAAGAGACCAGCTATCTATCCAGAGAACTGACAGTGGACCCCCACCTCCTCCCCCACAACTCACAGCATTAGAGGAGCAAGTTTTGACAATACTGCATCCTGCGGACCTGGCCGGAGTCGGAGGAGGACTGCACACTGGTAAGTCAACTTTTAACAATTATCACCCCCATACCTGCATGCCATCACATACCCTCACCCTCACTCCCATCACTCCATTACATCCCATACACCCCACCATCACATCTCACTAATCCCAATGCCAAGCCCTGCATGTTGTACCAATGCATGGACACCCCTCACAGCCCTGCATGGACACTCATCACTAAAGGATGCACAGCACAGATAACTAACAATCCCACCAGACACCAACATACACAAGTAAAAGCTGGCAAGGCAACAACAACCATAGGGGGGAAGCCAGGGATGTACAATATGCCATACACATTGACCATAACACATCATTTACATCCCCAAAGGTACCTCAGCTATTGTCCCTGGAGAGGAGGTGCCAGCACTATCCAGTCCCCCAACAGAAGAGGTCCACAGTGATGACAGTAACTCTGGACTTCAGGATCTGGATGACCTACCTGGCCAATCAGGGACCTCTGGACAGCCAGTTACCCAAGCCAAGTCACAGACCACCGCAGAGCAGCCCCCATCAGGAAACAACACCACCCAGCGTCCCCAAACCTCTGTCCCCAGGACACGTCAATCAGCAGTGTGCCCACCTGTACAGGGACCCCAGGCTACACCTCCCACCCAAGACAATCAGGGACCTGGGGTCAGTGGTAGTGGGCACACGGTTCAGGGGACAGAGGCACAGGCCAACAGGGACACTGGGAAGACTGCTGTGCGCCAGGGGGAGGACAGGCCCAGGGAACCAACTCTCCAGAAGCCGCTCTCCGAGATCCTGGGAGCCTATCAACATTCCCAGGACACAATGGGCCCGATCCTAGACAACGGTCAGGAGAACAGGTGGCTTTAGGAGGGACAGTACCAGGGGATCAGGGAGGACTTGCAGGCCATCAACAACACTCTGATCTCCATAGCAGGGGTGCTGGCAGACATGGCCAACATTATGAGGGAGGCAGACTCACACCAGCAGGCCCCTGCCGTTATCTATGCTAGTAAACCACAGAGGGTAACCCAAAAACCCGATCAGGCTGGGTAGAAGATAATCATTACATACAACAATGCCCTAACGGGGGAAACAAATTGTTTATATATCATAAAGCAACATAGGTGAAAACAAACAAACTATTTATTCATACAAATATAATATTCATTTATTTACTTGTACATAAATATCAATTTAATATATTCATCCTATATGGCCATCCCATCTGATAAAACAACACACCAAAGGACAGGTAGTGTGAGAAAAAGTGCTCGTGATAGATAGAAAGAAGAATAATACATATTCCAATGGATCAAAAACCTATGCAAGAAACAATAAAAAACAGTCAGTTGGTTCTTTTCTGTTTGCTGCATTAAATCCATTCCAAATCCTCAGAGAGTCTAAATCAATTGCTTCAATCCTCCAAAGATACTATGCAGAAACCAATCCAGACTATGATATATCTGTTGATGTTTCGACCACTTTATAATTATACCAATACCCTGGACTTTCCTCCATCATTACCCCATCCCAATGCACTTACCCCTCTATATGTTTGCACTTCAATAAACACCCTTTGATAAAAATCGATTTCGAGTATGTTATGTATTTTAAATATGTATTGATTGAAACAGGTACAACCAGTGCAAATTAACTGTACATAAAATGAGCATAGAATTAATGATCTGTAGCTGGCTGTTGTGATCACACCAGGAGTATTTGTCAAATCACCAACATCTGCAAAATGAATAGCCAGAGGGAAGAGTAAGTGGGCATAGAAGTGGGAAATACCAGCACGCCAATGCCACACAGAATACAACCAAAGTCATTGAAATGTAAAGTTATACTGCCTCACCTGTGTGTCATTGGAAGTACTGATGGATTAAAGTTCTGTTGTCCTCATCCTCATCCTCTGCCTCCTCATCCTCACTGTCCACAGGTCATCTGCTGCCACAGGGGCATCTCCAATCTCCTCCTCCTGCAGAAAAGGGACATGGCGTCTGAGGGTCAGGTTGTGCAACATGCAGCATGCCACTACTATCTGCCAGACCTTCTTGGGTGGGTAGCACAGGGATCCACCTGTTAGATGGAGGCACCGGAACCTGCCCTTCAGAAGACCAAAGGTTCTCTCAATTATCCTTCTGGTTCACACATGTGCATCATTATAACATGCTTTTGCCCTTGTCCTGGCATTCCTCAAAGGGGACAGCAGTCATTATAGGTTTGGGTAACCAGAGTCACCTTCAAATATTGAGGGACAACATTTGGCCATACACTATTCTATATGGCCAAAACTACACCCATATACCAACTGTTAGACCTGACAGCCTTAGGGCGGTCACCCCTAACTTTTTCCCTGCTTCCCTCCACTTTTTATATACTGGTTTTGTTGGTTGTAAGACTCTGCACACTTTACCACTGCTAACCAGTGCTAAGGTGCATATCCTGTCTCCCTTTAAACATGGTAACCTTGGATCATACCTAATTGGATTATTTGATTTACTTATAAGTCCCTAGTAAAGTGCACTATATGTGCCCAGGCCTATTGATTAAATGCTACTAGTGGGCCTGCAGCACTGATTGAGCCACCCACTTATGTAGCTTCTTAACCTTGTCTTATGCCTGACATTGCAAGGCCTGTGTGTGCAGTTTCACTGCCAATTCGACTTGGCATTTAAAAGTAACTGCGAAGCCTAAAACTCCCCTTTTTCTACACATACGTCACCCCTAAGGTATGGCCTAGGTAACCTGTAGGGCAGGGTGCTGTGTAGGCAAAAGGCAGGACACATACCTGTGTAGTTCACATGCCCTGGTAGTATAAAACTCCTCAATTTGCTTTTACAATGCTGTGAGGCCTGCTCCCTTCATAGGCTAACATTGGGACTGCCCTCATGTGTGGTCTGATTGGTAGCTGCTGATCTGAAAGGAGTAGGAAGGTCATATTCAGTATGGCCAGAATGGTGATACAAAATCCTGCTGACTGGTGAAGTTGGATTTAATATTACTATTTTTGAAATGCCACTTTTAGAAAGTGAAATATTTCTCCAATTAAATCGTTCTGTGCCTTACAATCCACATCTGGCTGGGTTTGGTTGACAGCTCCCTTGTGCATTCACTCAGACACACTCCAAACACAGGCATTGTGAATGGGTCTTCCTGGGCTAGGAGGGTGGAGGGCCCGACAATCGCATGTCAAAAGACAGTAGCCTGCCTTCACACAAGGAACTTCCACATCCCCTACTGGGACCCTGGCAGACAGGATTGAACTGAAAGTGGACCTTGTGCACTTCTGAGCTACTCTTTGAAGTCTCCCCCACTTCATAGGCACATTTGGGTATTTAAAGAGGGCCTCTGCCCCTACCAACTCAGGCACTTCCTGGAGAAGAAACCTGAACCAGAACGTGCATCCTGCAAAGAAGAACTGCCTGGCTGCCCAAAGGACTCACTAGTCTGCTTTCTTTGAAGGACTGCTGCTTTGCTGTTGCCCTGCTGTCTTGCTGCTCTCTGGCTGTGGTGAGAAGTACTCTCCAAGGGCTTGGATAGAGCTTGCCTCCTGTTCCCTGAAGTCTCAGGACCAAAAAGACTTCATCTCAACAAGAAGAACTCCTTGTGTGGCGAAATTCGAAAGCACAGCCTGCTAGAAACGATGCACAGCCTGCACAGTGGTGAAAAATTCACTGCACGCCAAACCGGAACAATGCAGCCTTACTTCGCATCGAGAAGATCGATGCAGTGCCAGTGTAGCAGCTATAAATTCGATGCACGGCCCACTGGATCGACGCAGAGCCGAGCCGGAATGACTCAGCCCAACTTCCAGAGAGGAATCGATGCAGCGCATGCCATGTGGTAGAACTTTCGACGCAGCGCCCACTGAATCAACGCAGCTCCTGTGATTTCATCCTGCCAGCACAGGAAATCCACGCATCGTCCCCAGGGTGTCCGAAAACCCCACAACCCTAAGAGGGTCCATGACCAAGGGCCGGAAATCGAGACATAGCCGTCCCTGCGTGAAAACTAAACAACGCATCGCCGTGTGTGGTCTGAGAAATCGATGCACACCCCCTTTGTTTCCATGCATCTCCTCCTCTGCGGTTCTTTGCGGAAATTTTGCACATGAACAAGGTACTTTGTGCTTGAAAGAGACATTTATTGCTTTTTAAAGGCTAAAGACACTTTGGGCCTCATTCTAACTTTGGCGGGCGTCGGACCCGGCCCGCCAAAGTACCGCCGTCAGAAGACCGCTGCGCGGTCAAAAGACCGCCGCAGTAATTCTGAGTTTCCCGCTGGGCTGGCGGGCGACCGCCAGAAGGCCGTCCGCCAGCCCAGCGGGAAACCCCCTTCCATGAGGATGCCGGCTCCGAATGGAGCCGGTGGAGTGGAAGGGGTGCGACGGGTGCAGTTGCACCCGTCGCGATTTTCAGTGTCTGCTTGGCAGACACTGAAAATCCTGTTGGGGCCCTGTTAGGGAGCCCCTGCAGTGCCCATGCCAGTGGCATGGGCACTGCAGGGGCCCCCAGGGGCCCCACGACACCCGTTCCCGCCAGCCTGGTTCTGGCGGTGAAAACCGCCAGAACCAGGCTGGCGGGAAGGGGGTCGGAATCCCCATGGCGGCGCTGCTTGCAGCGCCGCCGTGGAGGATTCCATGGGGCAGCGGGAAACCGGCGGGAAACTGCCGGTTCCCCTTTTCTGACCACGGCTTTACCGCCACGGTCAGAATGCCCCGGAAGCACCGCCAGCCTGTTGGCGGTGCTTCCTCTGCCCTCTGCCCTGGCGGTGAGACACCGCCAGGGTCAGAATGAGGGACTTTATTTCACTTTTATAGTGATATCTCAACATATACTTATTGCATTTTACTCATTTTGACCTGCATCTTATCAGATAAATATTATATATTTCTATAAACACTGTGTGGTGTGTTTTTGTGGTGTTCTCCGGTGTTATTGCATGATTTATTGCACAAATACTTTACATACTGCCTTCTAAGTCTGACTGCTCAGTGCCAAGCTACCAGAGGTGGGCACAGGATAATTTGGATTGTATATGACTTACCGTGACTAGAGTGAGGGTCCTTGTTTGGACAGGGGGTAACCTGACTGCCAAACAAAGACCCCATTTCTAACACCAACATATAATGGGTGGGAACCAGGGCTCACCTATTAGCCACACCCTGTGCTCGGTAGTTGGCCCATCACATTTGGGATGCTGCTATTCCTCAGTAGAAAGGCGTCATGCACGACCCAGGATACTTAGCATTGAGGTGTATTAAGATATACTGGTCCGCCAAGCACACCATCTGCACATTCATAGAGTGGAAACTCTTGTGATTCCTAAACACCTGTTCATCCTGGCGGGGTGAGGAAATGCAATATGTGTTCCGTCAATCGCCCCAATTATGATGGCGATATGTCTCATTGCATAAAACGCGGCCTTCACAGTGGCCAAATCCTCAACCTGGAGGATTGCAATGTAGCTGCACATGTGTTTTATGAGGGCAGACAACACTCTTGTCAGCACTATTGATAACATTGGCTGTGACATTCCTGCGGCCAAGCCCAATGCCTCTTGGAAAGAACCAGTTGCCAGGAAATGGAGCACTGATAGAACTTGTACAAGAGGGGGGATCCCAGTGGGATGATAATAGCAGATATCAGGTCAGGCTCCAATTGGGCACACAGCTCTGTGATTGTTGCCCTCTCCAGTCTATAGGTGAGTATTATGTGCCTGTCCTCCAGTGTAGCCCTGTACAAGGGGATATGTCTCCATCTCCTATTCATCTGCAGCGGTAGGAATCTAAGGGACAAAAGAGTGAGGAGGCTGTCACAAATTGAATAATGGATCCACAACAGTAGTATGCAATCTGTAAACATGTAATGGGTCAATTCAGTTTGATTTGTCCAGTATGTGCTTATTTCTCCTGTGATGCAGCATTATTCCATAGGCCTGCCCCCCCTGAAAAGCCGCCGATGTTGTGCACCGTGGGGGGAGGCAGTCGGGAACCACAGTGCAATTCATCATTGGTTAATATAGGACTCTATGGAGTACCGTGGACGATGGTGATCTATGTCGGTGGTAACGGTATGCACCGCCGTGGACGATGTTGTAATTTACTAGCGATTAGATTAAGCATTAGCAGAAGACATCTTGTATTTAGCAACTATTGTGAACATTTTGTGGAATCCATTTGTATTTATGGCAGCCATTTTCTCTGCCATGTGCTCTGTCCTACCTTTCTGTTAACTACTCTTGAAAATCTGTCTAGTGACAAGTTATATTTAGCATCTCCCACTTTCGCACATGCCCAGTAAGATCTGCAGCTGTTAGTAATCAATAACAGACAGTAATGTGTCAACTAGTCCTTGAAACTGTTAGCCCTCCTACCTGTCGACTGTGCATTTCTATATGACCTTACATGTATGTAAGTCTTGCTTCTATAATTGTACCACCTTCTTTTAGCCCCTGCGTAGGTATAAAAGGACCATGCTCTCTTAGTTCAGTGTGCTACTTCAAACATTACTGAAGGGTGCTGTTTGAACTGTAGTACCTCCTCATGTGGTTTAATAAACTATGTCTTTTATTTCAGTTTCTGTGCCAACTCCTTTCTATATGGTCTGAGGGCTTTGTGCAGAGAAGGGTGAACCCCTTGCACTAGTCAGCCTTGCTGAGGCTTACATCAACAACGAGGCCGCCATTTTCTATCTGATTCCTCACTTGTTTCATGACCTTCAATAGGAGAGGACCTATAATGTATATGCTGCTGTGACCTGTGTCTGGTACCCAACATGGCCCGTGTGACCGGGGAAAGGGCCCCAGCCTTCACTTTTGAGCAGTTGGAGAGACTGGTGGATGGGGTCCTACCCCAGTACGGACTGCTTTATGGCCGTCCAGACCAACAGGTGAGTACACTGTGGGCACGATGCATGTGGCATGTATGTATGGAGGTGTGTGTGAAGGCATAGTGTAAGGGGGAGGGATGTCCTCCTGGCTGGGTATACATTGAGTGCTGGGCTATATGTGTGCCAATAGTGCTGGAAAAGCGTATGGTGGGCCTTTTGTGTTACTTGCTGTTTGTCTAATGGTGTTCTCCAGTCTGTATTGCCTATGCAGGTCAGCACCCATCAAAAGAAGGGTGTATGGCATGCCATTGCCAAGGAGGTGCAGACCCTGGGGGTCTATGGCAGGTGGAGCACCCACTGTTGCAAATGGTGGGAGGATCTGAGACGCTGGGCACAGAAGACCGTGGAGGCCCAGCTGGGGATGGCCTCCCAATGAGGAAGTGGTGGCTGTCGAACCCTGACCCCCCCTGAGGGCCTGCATACCGGCGGTGGCCTATCTAGAGTTGGATGGGTGCTTGAGGGCAACACAGCAGCCACAAGGGGGTAAGTACAATGGTTGTCATTGAAGGAAAAGGCTGGAGGGGTGGTATCTAGGGGGTGGGTGTGAGAAGGTAGCCTCTTTCTAGCCTTGTTACCCCCACTTTTGGCCTGTTTGTGAGTGTATGTCAGGGTGTTTGTCACTGTTTTCACTGTCTCACTGGGATCCTGATAACCAGGCCTCAGTGCTCATAGTGAAAACACTATGTTTTCAGTATGGTTGTTATGTGTCACTGGGATCCTGCTGGTCAGGACCCCAGTGCTCATAGGTTTGTGGCCTATATGTATGTGTCACTGGGACCCTGTCACACAGGGCCCCAGTGCTCATAGGTGTGCATGTATATGTTCCCTGTGTGGTGCCTAACTGTCTCACTGAGGCTCTGCTAACCAGAACCTCAGTGGTTATGCTCTCTCATTACTTTCAAATTGTCACTAACAGGCTAGTGACCAATTTTACCAATTTACATTGGCTTACTGGAACACCCTTATAATTCCCTAGTATATGGTACTGAGGTACCCAGGGTATTGGGGTTCCAGGAGATCCCTATGGGCTGCAGCATTTCTTTTGCCACCCATAGGGAGCTCTGACAATTCTTACACAGGCCTGCCACTGCAGCCTGAGTGAAATAACGTCCACGTTATTTCACAGCCATTTTACACTGCACTTAAGTAACTTATAAGTCACCTATATGTCTAACCTTTACCTGGTAAAGGTTAGGTGCAAAGTTACTTAGTGTGAGGGCACCCTGGCACTAGCCAAGGTGCCCTCACATTGTTCAGAGCCAATTCCCTGAACATTGTGAGTGCGGGGACACCATTACACGCGTGCACTACATATAGGTCACTACCTATATGTAGCTTCACCATGGTAACTCCGAATATGGCCATGTAACATGTCTATGATCATGGAATTGCCCCCTCTATGCCATCCTGGCATTGTTGGTACAATTCCATGATCCCAGTGGTCTGTAGCACAGACCCTGGTACTGCCAAACTGCCCTTCCTGGGGTTTCACTGCAGCTGCTGCTGCTGCCAACCCCTCAGACAGGCATCTGCCCTCCTGCGGTCCAGCCAGGCCTGGCCCAGGATGGCAGAACAAAGAACTTCCTCTGAGAGAGGGTGTGACACCCTCTCCCTTTGGAAAATGGTGTGAAGGCAGGGGAGGAGTAGCCTCCCCCAGCCTCTGGAAATGCTTTGTTGGGCACAGAGGTGCCCAATTCTGCATAAGCCAGTCTACACCGGTTCAGGGACCCCTTAGCCCCTGCTCTGGCGCGAAACTGGACAAAGGAAAGGGGAGTGACCACTCCCCTGACCTGCACCTCCCCTGGGAGGTGTCCAGAGCTCCTCCAGTGTGCTCCAGACCTCTGTCATCTTGGAAACAGAGATGCTGCTGGCACACTGGACTGCTCTGAGTGGCCAGTGCCACCAGGTGACGTCAGAGACTCCTGCTGATAGGCTCCTTCAGGTGTTAGTAGCCTTTCCTCTCTCCTAGGTAGCCAAACCCTCTTTTATGGCTATTTAGGGTCTCTGTCTCTGGGGAAACTTTAGATAACGAATGCATGAGCTCAGCCGAGTTCCTCTGCATCTCTCTCTTCACCTTCTGATAAGGAATCGACCGCTGACCGCGCTGGAAGCCTGCAAACCTGCAACATAGTAGCAAAGACGACTACTGCAACTCTGTAACGCTGATCCTGCCGCCTTCTCGACTGTTTTCCTGCTTGTGCATGCTGTGGGGGTAGTCTGCCTCCTCTCTGCACCAGAAGCTCCGAAGAAATCTCCCGTGGGTCGACGGAATCTTCCCCCTGCAACCGCAGGCACCAAAAAGCTGCATTATCGGTCCCTAGGGTCTCCTCTCAGCACGACGAGCGAGGTCCCTCGAATCCAGCGACGCTGTCCAAGTGACCCCCACAGTCCAGTGACTCTTCAGCCCAAGTTTGGTGGAGGTAAGTCCTTGCCTCACCTCGCTGGGCTGCATTGCTGGGAACCGCAACTTTGCAGCTACTCCGGCCCCTGTGCACTTCCGGCGGGAATCCTTTGTGCACAGCCAAGCCTGGGTCCACGGCACTCTAACCTGCATTGCACGACTTTCTAAGTTGGTCTCCGGCGACGTGGGACTCCTTTGTGCAACTTCGGCGAGCACCGTTTTACGCATCCTCGTAGTGCCTGTTTCTGGCACTTCTCCGGGTGCTACCTGCTTTAATGAGGGCTCTTCGTCTTGCACGACGTCCCCTCTCTCTTCAGGTCCAATTTGCGACCTCCTGGTCCCTCCTGGGCCCCAGCAGCGTCCAAAAACGCCAAACGCACGATTTGCGTGTAGCAAGGCTTGTTGGCGTCCTTCCGGCGGGAAAACACTTCTGCACGACTCTCCAAGGCGAGAGGGATCCGTCCACCAAAGGGGAAGTCTCTAGCCCTTTTCGTTCCTGCAGAAACCTCAGCTTCTTCTGTCCAGTCGAAGCTTCTTTGCACCCGCAGCTGGCATTTCCTGGGCATCTGCCCATCTACGACTTGCTTGTGACTTTTGGACTTGGTCCCCTTGTTCCACAGGTACCCTAGATTGGAAATCCACAGTTGTTGCATTGCTGGTTTGTGTCTTTCCTGCATTATTCCTCTAACACAATTCTTTTGTCCTTAGGGGAACTTTAGTGCACTTTGCACTCACTTTTCAGGGTCTTGGGGAGGGTTATTTTTCTAACTCTCACTATTTTCTAATAGTCCCAGCGACCCTCTACAAGGTCACATAGGTTTGGGGTCCATTCGTGGTTCGCATTCCACTTTTGGAGTATATGGTTTGTGTTGCCCCTATCCCTATGTTTCCCCATTGCATCCTATTGTAACTATACATTGTTTGCACTGTTTTCTAAGACTATACTGCATATTTTTGCTATTGTGTATATATATCTTGTGTATATTTCCTATCCTCTCACTGAGGGTACACTCTAAGATACTTTGGCATATTGTCATAAAAATAAAGTACCTTTATTTTTAGTATAACTGTGTATTGTGTTTTCTTATGATATTGTGCATATGACACTAAGTGGTACTGTAGTAGCTTCACACGTCTCCTAGTTCAGCCTAAGCTGCTCTGCTAAGCTACCATTATCTATCAGCCTAAGCTGCTAGACACCCTATACACTAATAAGGGATAACTGGGCCTGGTGCAAGGTGCAAGTACCCCTTGGTACTCACTACAAGCCAGTCCAGCCTCCTACATTGGTTGTGCAGTGGTGGGATAAGTGCTTGAGACTACTTACCACTCTTGTCATTGTACTTTTCATAAGAGAAAAATATACAAAACAAGGTCAGTGTATATACACATAGCCAAAAAGTTTTGCATTTCCTCTTTTTCACTCTTTTCTAAGTGCTGAAAAGTACTTCTAAACTTTCAAAAAGTTCTTAAAAGTTTAAAAAGTTTTTTTTCTGTCTTTCCAAAAAGTTCTGAAAACTTTTTTCTCTTTTTCTATCACTTTAACTCTCTCTAAAAAATGTCTGGCACAGGCCAAAATGTTGAACTGTCCAAACTTGCATATGATCACCTTAGCTGGAAAGGAGCAAGGAGTCTCTGCATAGAGAGAGGTTTGAGTGTAGGGAAGAATCCTTCCTTAGAACTGTTAATTAACATGCTTAGAGTACAGGATAAGGCCATAAGTGCCCAATCTGGTGAAAAAGCAGCTAATGGTTCTCAATCTGATCCAGGGACTCCCCCAGGAAAAGGTTCAGGAAAGAAACTTCTCACCCTGCCCATTACTAGACAGTCTAGCATAGTTGGTACAGAGGTTGAATCACACCATACTAATGGTGTGCTCTCACATTATACTGGTAGCCAAGCTGTTAGGGTGCCCTCTGTAAGGGACAGGTCTCCTTCTGTTCATTCCCATCATACCTCTGTATCTAGAAATGTCCCTCCCACCCACCCTGATGACAGATTGTTAGAAAGGGAGCTCAATAGATTGAGAGTGGAACAAACCAGACTGAAGCTCAAGAAGCAACAGCTGGATTTGGATAGACAGTCTTTAGAAGTAGAGAGGGAAAGACAGAAGTTGGGTTTAGAAACCCATGGTGGCAGCAGCAGTATTCCCCATAGTCATCCTGCAAAAGAGCATGATTCCAGGAATCTGCACAAGATAGTTCCCCCTTATAAGGAGGGGGATGACATTAACAAGTGGTTTGCTGCACTTGAGAGGGCCTGTGCTGTACAGGATGTCCCTCAAAAGCAGTGGGCTGCTATCCTATGGCTATCATTTAGTGGAAAAGGTAGGGATAGGCTCCTTACTGTAAAAGAAAATGATGCTAATAATTTCCAAGTTCTTAATAATGCACTCCTGGATGGTTATGGCTTAACCACTGAACAGTACAGGATAAAGTTCAGAGAGACCAAAAAGGAGTCTTCACAAGACTGGGTTGATTTCATTGACCATTCAGTGAAGGCCTTGGAGGGGTGGTTACATGGCAGTAAAGTTACTGATTATGAAAGCCTGTATAACACAATCCTGAGAGAGCATATACTTAATAATTGTGTGTCTGATTTGTTGCACCAGTACCTGGTAGACTCTGATCTGACCTCTCCCCAAGAATTGGGAAAGAAGGCAGACAAATGGGTCAGAACAAGGGTGAACAGAAAAGTTCATACAGGGGGTGACAAAGATGGCAATAAGAAGAAAGATGGTGAAAAATCTCAAGATAAGCATGGGGATAAGGGTAAAACCAAAGATCCCACTTCAAATCTTAAACACTCTTCAGAGGGTGGGGATAAAACAAATTCTTCCTCTTCTTCCCAACCTGCACACATGAAAAAGCCTTGGTGCTTTGTGTGTAAAAACAGAGGCCATAGGCCAGGGGATAAGTCCTGTCCAGGTAAACCCCCTGAGCCTACCACCACTAATACATCAAGCTCTAGTGCCCCTAGCAGTAGTGGTACTAGTGGTGGGACTGTTGGCAACAGTCAAGCAAAGGGTGTAGTTGGGTTCACTTATGGGTCCATAGTGGAAACTGATGTAATCAGTCCCAAGACAGTTTCTGTCACACCTAGTGGCATTGGCCTTGCCACACTGGCTGCTTGTCCCCTTACAATGGATAAGTACAGGCAGACAGTTTCAATAAATGGTGTTGAGGCCTTTTCCTCCAGGGACACAGGTGCCAGTTTCACTTTGGTGACTGAAAACCTAGTGCCTCCTGAACAACACATCATTGGACAACAGTATAAGATTATTGATGTCCATAACTCCACTAAGTTTCTTCCCTTAGCTATAATTCAGTTTAGTTGGGGTGGAGTTACTGGCCCTAAGCAGGTGGTGGTATCACCTAGCTTACCTGTAGACTGTCTCTTAGGTAATGACCTAGAGGCCTCAGGTTGGGCTGATGTAGAGTTTTATGCCCATGCAGCCATGCTGGGCATCCCTGAGGAATTGTTCCCTCTCATTTCAAGTGAAATGAAAAAGCAAAGGAGAGAAGGCCTGAAAACTCAGGATCCCTCTCCATCAACAGGTAAAAAGGGTATCACAGTATCCCCTAACCACCATACCATTCAGGATACCATTCCTGTGGTGGGAGAAACCTCTCCTGGGGTGGCACCTGTTCCAAGGGAATCATCAGCTGGCAAAGCTGGACTCCCTGAGGTGGAAGTACCTCTCTGTGGGATAACTAACATTGGTGAGAAAAACAGCACCATTTTAGTTAACATGGAGCATCCCTCCAACCCTCCCAGAGAAACTTTAGTGCAGAAACCCTGCACTACCTCACAACACTTAGGACAGCATCCCTGCCCTAGTGTGGAGCTCATAGGACAGCATCCCTGCCCTGCTCCAACTCAAGAGAAACAGCATCCCTGTTCTCTCTTCCAGCCAGATGGACAAAGTTTTTGCCCAGCTATGGCTTTTCTGAGACAGCATCCCTGTCTGGCATTTCCATCACTACAAATAGGTTCAGTGGACAATTCCCACTGCTCTAAACTAAAACTTACTGATAGAAACTCTGAAAATACATCTTCACATTGTTGCTTAGCTAAAAAACTTCAAACAGGGTGGTTTACATCCCCACAGGGAAGTAACCATATAGTGGATGATAAAGGGAGTAACCAGTCTATTGCAGAGCTACTCTCTACTTATCACCACTTAGACAATAAAGTCTCAACTGGCCAAGGTTAGCCTTATTGTCCTTCGTTTGGGGGGGGGTTGTGTGAGAAGGTAGCCTCTTTCTAGCCTTGTTACCCCCACTTTTGGCCTGTTTGTGAGTGTATGTCAGGGTGTTTGTCACTGTTTTCACTGTCTCACTGGGATCCTGATAACCAGGCCTCAGTGCTCATAGTGAAAACACTATGTTTTCAGTATGGTTGTTATGTGTCACTGGGATCCTGCTGGTCAGGACCCCAGTGCTCATAGGTTTGTGGCCTATATGTATGTGTCACTGGGACCCTGTCACACAGGGCCCCAGTGCTCATAGGTGTGCATGTATATGTTCCCTGTGTGGTGCCTAACTGTCTCACTGAGGCTCTGCTAACCAGAACCTCAGTGGTTATGCTCTCTCATTACTTTCAAATTGTCACTAACAGGCTAGTGACCAATTTTACCAATTTACATTGGCTTACTGGAACACCCTTATAATTCCCTAGTATATGGTACTGAGGTACCCAGGGTATTGGGGTTCCAGGAGATCCCTATGGGCTGCAGCATTTCTTTTGCCACCCATAGGGAGCTCTGACAATTCTTACACAGGCCTGCCACTGCAGCCTGAGTGAAATAACGTCCACGTTATTTCACAGCCATTTTACACTGCACTTAAGTAACTTATAAGTCACCTACATGTCTAACCTTTACCTGGTAAAGGTTAGGTGCAAAGTTACTTAGTGTGAGGGCACCCTGGCACTAGCCAAGGTGCCCCCACATTGTTCAGAGCCAATTCCCTGAACATTGTGAGTGCGGGGACACCATTACACGCGTGCACTACATATAGGTCACTACCTATATGTAGCTTCACCATGGTAACTCCGAATATGGCCATGTAACATGTCTATGATCATGGAATTGCCCCCTCTATGCCATCCTGGCATTGTTGGTACAATTCCATGATCCCAGTGGTCTGTAGCACAGACCCTGGTACTGCCAAACTGCCCTTCCTGGGGTTTCACTGCAGCTGCTGCTGCTGCCAACCCCTCAGACAGGCATCTGCCCTCCTGGGGTCCAGCCAGGCCTGGCCCAGGATGGCAGAACAAAGAACTTCCTCTGAGAGAGGGTGTGACACCCTCTCCCTTTGGAAAATGGTGTGAAGGCAGGGGAGGAGTAGCCTCCCCCAGCCTCTGGAAATGCTTTGTTGGGCACAGAGGTGCCCAATTCTGCATAAGCCAGTCTACACCGGTTCAGGGACCCCTTAGCCCCTGCTCTGGCGCGAAACTGGACAAAGGAAAGGGGAGTGACCACTCCCCTGACCTGCACCTCCCCTGGGAGGTGTCCAGAGCTCCTCCAGTGTGCTCCAGACCTCTGCCATCTTGGAAACAGAGGTGCTGCTGGCACACTGGACTGCTCTGAGTGGCCAGTGCCACCAGGTGACGTCAGAGACTCCTGCTGATAGGCTCCTTCAGGTGTTAGTAGCCTTTCCTCTCTCCTAGGTAGCCAAACCCTCTTTTATGGCTATTTAGGGTCTCTGTCTCTGGGGAAACTTTAGATAACGAATGCATGAGCTCAGCCGAGTTCCTCTGCATCTCTCTCTTCACCTTCTGATAAGGAATCGACCGCTGACCGCGCTGGAAGCCTGCAAACCTGCAACATAGTAGCAAAGACGACTACTGCAACTCTGTAACGCTGATCCTGCCGCCTTCTCGACTGTTTTCCTGCTTGTGCATGCTGTGGGGGTAGTCTGCCTCCTCTCTGCACCAGAAGCTCCGAAGAAATCTCCCGTGGGTCAACGGAATCTTCCCCCTGCAACCGCAGGCACCAAAAAGCTGCATTACCGGTCCCTGGGGTCTCCTCTCAGCACGACGAGCGAGGTCCCTCGAATCCAGCGACGCTGTCCAAGTGACCCCCACAGTCCAGTGACTCTTCAGCCCAAGTTTGGTGGAGGTAAGTCCTTGCCTCACCTCGCTGGGCTGCATTGCTGGGAACCGCGACTTTGCAGCTACTCCGGCCCCTGTGCACTTCCGGCGGAAATCCTTTGTGCACAGCCAAGCCTGGGTCCACGGCACTCTAACCTGCATTGCACGACTTTCTAAGTTGGTCTCCGGCGACGTGGGACTCCTTTGTGCAACTTCGGTGAGCACCGTTTCACGCATCCTCGTAGTGCCTGTTTCTGGCACTTCTCCGGGTGCTACCTGCTTCAGTGAGGGCTCTTCGTCTTGATCGACGTCCCCTCTCTCTTCAGGTCCAATTTGCGACCTCCTGGTCCCTCCTGGGCCCCAGCAGCGTCCAAAAACGCCAAACACACGATTTGCGTGTAGCAAGGCTTGTTGGCGTCCTTCCGGCGGGAAAACACTTCTGCACGACTCTCCATGGCGAGAGGGATCCGTCCACCAAAGGGGAAGTCTCTAGCCCTTTTCGTTCCTGCAGAAACCTCAGCTTCTTCTGTCCAGTCGAAGCTTCTTTGCACCCGCAGCTGGCATTTCCTGGGCATCTGCCCATCTACGACTTGCTTGTGACTTTTGGACTTGGTCCCCTTGTTCCACAGGTACCCTAGATTGGAAATCCACAGTTGTTGCATTGCTGGTTTGTGTCTTTCCTGCATTATTCCTCTAACACGACTCTTTTGTCCTTAGGGGAACTTTAGTGCACTTTGCACTCACTTTTCAGGGTCTTGGGGAGGGTTATTTTTCTAACTCTCACTATTTTCTAATAGTCCCAGCGACCCTCTACAAGGTCACATAGGTTTGGGGTCCATTCGTGGTTCGCATTCCACTTTTGGAGTATATGGTTTGTGTTGCCCCTATCCCTATGTTTCCCCATTGCATCCTATTGTAACTATACATTGTTTGCACTGTTTTCTAAGACTATACTGCATATTTTTGCTATTGTGTATATATATCTTGTGTATATTTCCTATCCTCTCACTGAGGGTACACTCTAAGATACTTTGGCATATTGTCATAAAAATAAAGTACCTTTATTTTTAGTATAACTGTGTATTGTGTTTTCTTATGATATTGTGCATATGACACTAAGTGGTACTGTAGTAGCTTCACACGTCTCCTAGTTCAGCCTAAGCTGCTCTGCTAAGCTACCATTATCTATCAGCCTAAGCTGCTAGACACCCTGTACACTAATAAGGGATAACTGGGCCTGGTGCAAGGTGCAAGTACCCCTTGGTACTCACTACAAGCCAGTCCAGCCTCCTACAGTGGGTGTGTGTCAGTGGGTACCCTTAGTCCAGGCCAGACATAGCAGCGTAGGTCCTCTGGTGGCTGAAAGGTCTGAAGGGGAAAAACTGCCTACCTAGCTTGTAAGCATCCACTACTGGTCAGGGCTACGTGGGTCCTGGATGTGCTGCATTTGGCATTGTGTACTCCTCCTCATGTCTTTGTGGCTATCCAAATCACTGGTAGTGCAATGCATAGTGCGTAGGCCTGTACCCTGTGTGTGAGAGTGCTGTGTATGGCAACAGTGGTGTTGGTACAGTCATTGACCCAGTGCATCCTTTGTCTCTCTCCCTCGCTTTATTGTTTTGTCATCCTGTCCTTGTGTGGATTAGCATCATCTGGCGGAGGAGCAGAGGCACCGGCGACGGAGGTAGCTGCATCCCAAAAGACCCAGGAGGCAGAGTCCACCGACCCTGAGGGCACCAGTGGGATGGAGGGCGAGGGAAGCACCACAGCAGAGACTGGAGGGGACAATACAGACTCAGATATCTCCTGCAATGGGAGCTCCCTGGTGATGGCGGACACCTCTGTGACCACCCCAGCTACAGGTGCAGCTGCCACCCCCCGTACCAGCGCTGCCCTCCCAGCAGCCCCTCAGCGATTTGCCCGTGCCCGCTCACCCATGAAGGTGGGCATCTCCTTCACCCCAGGCACCTCAGGCCCTGCCACAATAGCCCTGCTGCCCTGAGTGAGGAGGCTATTGACCTGAGATCCATCTCTGAAGGACAATCAACCATTGTGAATGCCAACCAGGGCCTGGCAGCTCAGATGCAGCAATCTAATGCATTCCTGGAGGGCGTTCACAGTGGATTTGAGGCCCAACAGAGATTGATCCAAGCTCTGGCCTCCTCTCTGATGGCAGCCATTGTCCCTATTGCAACCGTCCCGCCATTTACCACTTTCCAGTCACATTCTCCTCAACCCCAACCCATCCCAAGCACACAGCCAGATGAGCATGCACACAGGACCACACCCAAAAGTGTCACAGGCAAACACAAGCACCATTCAGTTGCAGGCGCAACAACATCTACTTTTTCCACTGTCTCCCTCTCCTCCTCCACCTCCCACCAAGTTATGTCCACACTCACACCTGCATGCACTACATCATCATCCACTACCTGCATCATCACCACAATAACCAGAACACACACCTCACTGGCAGACACCTCCACAACATCCATGCACACGTTCCCTGTGTCCTCTCCCACCGTGTCTGTTCCCCCCACAAAGTACACAAACGCAAACACTCAGATACCCAACAGCCATCCACCTCACAACAACATACAACCCATTCATCAATAACCCAGCCAAGCACCTCACCTAAACAGTCCATAGGCCCACTTCCATAAGCACCTACATGTGGTGGTATGGATTCCAGGCTATAATTACTGAAGGGGAAGGAGCCTGCACCAGCCATCAAAAAGGGGAAGGAGCCTTCACCAGCCAACAGAAAGGGGAAGGAGCCTGCACCAACCAACAGAAAGGGGAAGGAGCCTGCACGAGCCAGCAGAAAGAGGAAGGAGCCTGCACCGCCAGGAAAAAGGGGAAGGAGCCTACAACAGCAGGTGTCACAGAGCCCGCACCGCCAGCTGTGGTTGTGCAGCCATCAGTGAGTGCAGGGGCTGAGCAGGAGCCTCCCACTACCACCACCACAGTGCAGCCATCGGAGGGTGCAGGGGCTGAACAGGAGCCTCCCACTACCACCATCACCACAGCGCAACCATCGGAGGATACAGATGCTGAGCAGGAGCCTCCCACTACCACCACCACCACCACAGTGCAGCCATGGGAGGGTGCAGGGGCTGAGCAGGAGCCTCCCACTACCACCACCAACACAGTGGAGTCATCGGAGGGTACAGGGGCTGAGCAGGAGCCTCCCACTACCACTACCACCACAGTGCGACCATCACCGAACATCATATGATCCAGCCTCCATGGGCTGCTGTGTGGCCTGTCTCCACCAGAACCAGTGGGCGAATCACCCACTTGAGAGACTGTGGCCTTGCACTCCCCAAACCCAAGCACAGGGCAGCTGCCCCCCCCCAGAACCAATGGGCAAGTCACCCACTCGAGAGACTGTGTCCTTGCACTCCCCAGGACCAAGCACAGGGCATGTTACCCCCTCCAGAACCATTGGGCAAGTCACCCACTTGAGAGACTATGGCCTTGCACTCCCCAGGACCAAGCACAGGGCATGTTGCCCCCTCCAGAACCAGTTGTCTTGTTTCCGCATCTGGCTGAGGGCCCTCCCGAGGTGCCTGCCTATTTGCCTACTGATGCCCCTGCAGTGTTCTCTACATATTGGTGCAGGGAATGAGTGGTGCCTTGGATTTTGCCCTGTGGCCATGTGGCCCCTGGGAACTTAGGACTGGGCAGTGCCCCTTTTTTGTACATTTGTACATATCAGTTGCATTGCCAAATCGAATTATTAATTCTGATGTTGATCTTATTACAATCACTTTAGTCAATTCCTGTTGTTGTTACATTATTCAGCCGATTTACGGGGATAAATTGTTTTTCTTGTGCAGCTGGTTGTGTATGGGGTGTGTGTTGTGAGTTTGTGTGTCACTCTCGTTTTCCTTCCTCCTCCAATGTGTGCTTGGTGGCTGTACTCACTGTCGTCGTCTTCATCGGTGTTCGTGGTGGAGCATAATGTAGAAGATCATCGGGAATACTTGCAGTTCTGGTTCCATGGCGGACCCTGTGTCTCCAATGGTGAGTCCTTTCCCTTCTGTGATGTGTTTCTGGCAGGCTTTTGATGGCCTTGGTACCGCCCCGGAAACAGTGGCGGATTGCCATGTCATAATATGGTGGGTGGAACTTTGTCTTCCACCTCGTTGTAGGCGGCTACCTATGTGGTGACTGTTGTTTCCACTCTGATGGTCGGTGTGGTACTTTGGATGTTTTTCAGAGATATCACCGCCATGGTCATAATTTGGCGGTACTCTGCCAGCCTGTTGATGGTATTACCACCACTTTATCACTGACCGCCAGGGTCCTAATGAGGGCCTATATAAAATGTACAATCATATTGTTTTAGCATCATCATTATTATTAGAAATAGGTTGATAGTATCAACTACACCAACTGGGACAGCACCTAAAAATCACATCGATCAAAAAAAAAAAAAAAAGGGAAGCAAATAAACATTCACTTTTGAAATATTTTTACGTGTTATTACTTAGTGACATCTAAAAAGATACGTCTGCAATACAATATGTCACAGATGACATCCGCGCACTCCTTCGCAGTGGCCATACAGCAGCCCTCATCCTACCAGACCTAATGGCTGCCTTCAACACGTTCTCACACAACACCCTCTGCACCAGGATGCACACAGCCGGCATCCGCGGAAAGGCCCTACAATGAATACGCTCCTTCCTTCAGTGATCAGCTGTGCATTTCCACAGGGTTCCTTCCTGAGCCCCACATTCTTCAACATCTACAGGGCCCCGCTTGCAACCATCGTCAGGAACCACGGACTGAACATTGTCTCCTACGCTGATACCCAGCTTATCATCTCACTGACTGAAAATACCACTATTGCCAAAAGGAATTTTCATGATGAGATGGAAGGTGTCACCGCCTGGATGAAGGACAGCTGCCTCAAGCTCACCTCTGACAAGACCAAGAATCTCGTCCTGGGACCATCCACATCAGCCTGGGTTGACTCCTGGTGGCCATCCACCTTCAGCACCCCCTTTCCCGAACAAACCACGCACGCAACCTCGGCTTCATCCTGGATTCATCGTTCACCATGACCCGCCAAAGCAACTCAGTCGCATCCTGCTGCTTTCACACACTCTGACATCTCCGAAAGGTTTACAAATGGATCACAACAAACTGCTGCATGCCCTGGACACCAGCACACTCGACTATGGCAATGCCCTCCATGTTGGTACCACCCATAACAACCTGAAAAAAAACTACAGCACAGTGACCTCCACTGGCTTTCTATCGAAAAAAGAATTAACTTTGAACTCCTCATCCATGCATACAAGGTCCTCCATGACCTAGGTCCCACTACCTTAACCACTGCATCACCTTCTACTCCCCCACTAGACGTCTCCCCTCCGTTCAACATGCACTAGCCACCGTACCCGCATATGAAAGACCTCAGCTGGTGGGAAATCCTTTGCCTACCTCGTGGCAAAGAGCTGGAACACCCTGCACCTCAGGCAGTCACCATTGTTACTTCAATTCAGGAAGGACCTTAAAACCTGGCTCTTCATCTGAAGCTCAGCGGACAAACCCCCCTAGTGCCTCGAGGCCCCTTATGGGTGAGTAGTTGTGCATTATAAATCCTGATTTGACTTGATTTAAATACAAAACATTTGTAAATCTTCAATAAAGTGAACAAAATTCATTACCATGCACATCTCTGACCCTAAATCACTTCGAAATGCAATATCGGACAAGAAAGAAATCAGTCATATAATGTTTTCCTAAACTCTAGCACAGAAACCATTTTAAGACATTTTTAACAACGTTAAGAAATACGAATATTCATTAGTTTGAACATTTAGCATGGATAAAAGAATGATGACCCATCAAATATTAATTGCAATCCCCTTCCAAAATACCGTATGAGCCATAGTTAAAGTTTCGCCAATGAAAAGTGAGAATAGCTTCAAACTACTTAGCTTTGAATAGAACACAATTTTGGTGAGCTGTAGCAGATTGCATTTTACATGATTGCATGCATCATTTGAATGCTATTCTTTCAAGTGTGCCTGATTTGGCTTAATTGAGACTCCAGGAGCTATTTAGTAATTTGGAGCGATAGTTTTTTACATCTTATAATTGGCCATGAACCAGGTGTTTTATCTTCTGTTCAAACTGGGACTATATTGGTCTAACTGTAAATCAGAAAATACCTACTTGTGTGTAAAAAGAGAGAAAACTAAAGTACATTGTTACAAAGATGTCTCTGTCTGACGTTAGAATCACTATGAGAATGATAAAACGACTATTTTGCTTTAGATGAATGCATTATTGAAGATTACTGCGGTTGAAGTCTCTGCAGAGACATGAACAATTTGCATTCGTTTGCAGTCATTGTTATCAATCTGTACTTCCCACTTCTACTATCTAATTTTCCACCAATCTATGATTGATTTTAGGAATGACGTAAGCATATCTTTCAAAGAATGCATTGTAATGGAAAACAAAACAATGCTGTTTTATCTTTCCCTGCTTTAAAATATGAGACCCTACCTGGCCAAAACTGGCTTGAGGAGACATTGAAAGAAATGTTCCTTTTTCACAAGGTTGGTGGTAATGATCCGCTCTGCAGCCTCTGTGGCACTATTCTTATACCCATGACAGACCTCTATGGTTCATCTTGTCGGATTCAATGTTTGAAGTAGTTCAATTCCATTATCGCAACAACCAACCAACTACGTTTGCTACACGTCCAAAACTGTATCGTCTTCAACACCAGAAGCAATATCTACAATACCTTTAAAAACATATCAGAAAATAAAAACACTCAAATTGGTAGGAACTAGGACAAAGTGGAGATGTAGACAGCAAGAAGAAAAAGACCCGATGGCAAACATTTCCATTTCTATAAAACAAGATCTTCAGTAACATTTCCATCAACATCAGATTTTCCCATATCATCCAAAATTCAAAAAGGAATTGAAGCCCCATTAATTTAAACAATACAACTACCTCTCCCAATGAAATTAACCTGTTTACCCTTACAATTATAGATGGGACAGGCCTTCATCTTTCTGAGGGCGGTGCCCCACTGGCTCTGTAATTGGAAAGCTTACGCGAACAGCTTGTCAGATTAGGGACCATTAGAGTAAACACATCAAACCCCCACCATATTTAAAGCAGAAAGGTCTGATAGGGGAAAAACATGACAGTCTCAAACAGAAAAACTATAAATATTGCTCCTTACCCTAGGAGAAAACTCCCATGGTGTGGAGGGTATTAAGGGATTTGCTTGTGAAAAACTACAAAATTGGGCCCATATTTATACTTTTTGCTGCAAAAACTGTGCAAAGCAGTTTTGCAGCAAAAAGTATAGCAGCGGCCTGTGTCATTTGAAAGCGCCAGCCGGGTGCCAAATTTATGGAATCCCGCAAGCCGGCGCTGGAGGTGGGCTAGTGTCAGGAAAAATTATGTTAGCCGGGTGGGGGTGGGGGTGGCGGTGGCGGCACGGGGGTTTTGCCTTAATAAATTATACTAGCCTGGTTAGAGGCAAAAAAATGCTGTTAACCAACCTAGAGTCATTTCCTTATGCAAAATCATCCATACTACATTACTTCTGTCTTATAAAAGACAGGAGTCATGTCACCACCCCAATGGCCAGCATAGGGAACCAGTGCCCCCTGGGCATGGCCATTGCACCCAGTGCCATGCAGAGAGGCCCATTTCAGGGCCCAAAATGGCACTTAAATAATAAAAAAAAAATACTTACAAATACTTACCTTATTTACCTGATATGGGGTTCCCCCATCCACTGGTATCCCTCTGGTGTGGGTGGGAGTGTTTATGGGGCTTGGGGTGTGCACCTGTGGGCCCATTCCATGGTGTTTCAACATGGAAATGGGGCCACAGGTCCTCTAACACCTGGTCTGAACCAGGCGTTAAATAATGTTCTGTTACCCAGAATCCTTTGCAAACCTCAAAATATGACCAAAAAAACACTTTTTCCCTCTCATTTCGGTGACAGAAAGTTCTGGAATCAGAGGGGAGACACAAATTTCCTTCCACCCAGCGTTCCACCACGTCTCCCGATAAAAATGGTACCACACTTGTGTGGGTAGGCCTAGCGCCCACAAAAGGAAATGCCCCACACATCAAAATTAGCCCATACAAAACTACCTGTTTTTGCAGGGGGGCACCTGTGTTTTTGGTCCTGGGCTCAGCAGCCTTCTAGGGAAACCTACCAAACCCAGACATTTCTGAAAACTAGACACCTGAGGGAGTCCAGCGAGGTGTGACTTGCGTGGCTCCCCCAATGTTTTCTTACACAGAATCTTCAGCAAACCTCAAATTTAGCTAAAAAATCCAATTTTTTCCAACATATCTGTGTGGGATCACTGCACTGGGACACATTTCATACCACCCAATTTTACCCTCAGTCTCCCGGTAAATTTGTGTAGGTGGGCCAAGTGCTTGTGAAAGGGAGGACCCAAAAACATGCCGACATACAATTTGCCCCCCAGGGGAGCGACCCTTGCCTAATGGGTCGCTCCCCATCTCTAAAAAAACAAACAAACAAAAAAAAAACACAAAGAAAAAATTAGCCCTGACACCTAGAGGTTTTAGACCGATCTGCCCCTGGGGGGCAGAAATGGGCAAAAAAAAAATTGCCTCCCCCCCGGGGAGCGACCCCTGCCTACGGGGTCGCTCCCCTAGCGTGACATTGGCGCAAAAAATAAGATCTAGTGTGGGAGGCTGGCCTGGTTTGTAGTGGTACCAAGGGGTACTTACACTCTGCACCAGGTCCAGTTATCCCTTATTAGTGTAGAAGAGGTGTCTACCAGCTTAGGCTGATAGAAAAGGGTAGCTTACCAGAGCAGCTTAGGCTGAAATAGGAGACGTGTAAAGCTCCTACTATACCACTGGTGTCATATGCACAATATCATAAGAAAGCACAATACACAGATATACTAAAAATAAAGGTACTTTATTTTTATGACAATATGCCAAAAGTATCTCAGTGAGTACCCTCAGTATGAGGTTAGCAAATATACACAAGATATATGTACACAATACCAAAAATATGCAGTAATAGCAATAGAAAGCAATGCAAGCAATGTACAGTCACAATAGATTGCAATGAGAGCACATAGGTATAGGGGCAACACAAACCATATACTCCAAAAGTGGAATGCGAATCACAAATGGACCGCAAACCTATGTGACCTTGTAGAGGGTCGCTGCGACTGTAAGAAAACAGTGAGGGTTAGAATAATAGCCCACCCCAAGACCCTGAAAAGTGGGTGCAAAGTGCACCTAAGTTCCCCAGAGAGCACAGAAGTCGTGATAGGGGAATTCTGCAAGGAAGACCAACACCAGCAATGCAACAATGATGGATTTCCAGACGAGAGTACCTGTGGAACAAGGGGACCAAGTCCAAGAGTCACACTCAAGTCGTGAGTGGGCAGATGCCCAAGAAATGCCAGCTGAGGGTGCAAAGAAGCTGCCACTGGATGGTGGAAGCTGTTGATTCTGCAAGAACGAAGAGGACTAGGAACTTCCCCTTTGGAGGATGAATGTCCCACGTCGTGAAGAAGCTTGCAGAGCTGTTTCTGTGCAGAAATACCGCAAACAAGCCTTGCTAGCTCCAAGGGTCGCGGTTAGGGTTTTTGGATGATGCTGTGGCCCAGGAGGGACCAGGATGTTGCCAATTGCGTGAGGAGACAGAGGGGGCGCACAGCAAGACAAGGAGCCCACTCAGAAGCATGCATCACCCGCAGAAGTGCCGGAACAGGCACTTCGAAGAGGAGTAAACCGGAGCTCCCCCAAAGTCACAAAAGAAGGTCCCACGACGCCGGAGGACAACTCAGGAGGTCGTGCACTGCAGGTTAGAGTGGCGGGACCCAGGCTTGGCTGTGCACAAAGGAAATCCTGGAAGACTGCACAGGAGCCGGAACAGCTGCAAATCACGTGGTACCCAGCAATGCAGTCTAGCGTGGGGAGGCAAGGACTTACCTCCACCAAACTTGGACTGAAGGGTCACTGGACTGTGGGAGTCACTTGGACAGAGTTGCTGAGTTCCAGGGACCATGCTCGTCGTGCTGAGAGGGGACCCAGAGGACAGGTGATGCAGTCTTTTGGTGCCTGCGGTTGCAGGGGGAAGATTCCGTCAACCCACGGGAGATTTCTTCGGAGCTTCTAGTGCAGAGAGGAGGCAGACTACCCCCACAGCATGCACCACCAGGAAAGCAGTCGAGAAGGCGGCTGGATCAGCGATACAAGGTTGCAGTAGTCGTCTTTGCTACTTTTTTGCGGTTTTGCAGGCGTCCAGAGCAGTCAGCGGTCGATTCCTTGGCAGAAGGTGAAGAGAGAGATGCAGAGGAACTCTGATGAGCTCTTGCATTCGTTATCTAAAGAATTCCCCAAAGCAGAGACCCTAAATAGCCAGAAAAGGAGGTTTGGCTACTTAGGAAGGAGGATAGGCTAGCAACACAGGTAAGAGCCTATCAGAAGGAGTCTCTGACGTCACCTGCTGGCCCTGGCCACTCAGAGCAGTCCAGTGTGCCAGCAGAACCTCTGTTTCCAAGATGGCAGAGGTCTGGAGCACACTGGAGGAGCTCTGGGCACCTCCCAGGGGAGGTGCAGGTCAGGGGAGTGGTCACTCCCCTTTCCTTTGTCCAGTTTCGCGCCAGAGCAGGGCTGGGGGATCCCTGAACCAGTGTAGACTGGCTTATGCAGAGATGGGCAGCATCTGTGCCCATCAAAGCATTTCCAGAGGCTGGGGGAGGCTACTCCCCCCCAGCCCTGACACCTCTTTCCAAAGGGACACCCTCTCTCTGAGGAAGTCCTTTGTTCTGCCTTCCTGGGCCAAGCCTGGCTGGACCCCAGGAGGCCAGAAACCTGTCTGAGGGGTTGGCAGCAGCAGCAGCTGCAGTGAAACCCCGGGAAAGGTAGTTTGGCAGTACCCAGGTCTGTGCTAGAGACTCGGGGGATCATGGAATTGTCTCCCCAATGCCAGAATGGCATTGGGGTGACAATTCCATGATCTTAGACATGTTACATGGCCATGTTCGGAGTTACCATTGTGACGCTATACATATGTCGTGACATATGTATAGTGCACGCGTGTAATGGTGTTCCCGCACTCACAAAGTCCGGGGAATTTGCCCTGAACAATGTGGGGGCACCTTGGCTAGTGCCCGGGTGCCCACATACTAAGTAACTTAGCACCCAACCTTTACCAGGTAAAGGTTAGACATATAGGTGACTTATAAGTTACTTAAGTGCAGTGGTAAATGGCTGTGAAATAACGTGGACGTTATTTCACTCAGGCTGCAATGGCAGGCCTGTGTAAGAATTGTCCGAGCTTCCTATGGGTGGCAAAAGAAATGCTGCAGCCCATAGGGATCTCCTGGAACCCCAATACCCTGGGTACCTCAGTACCATATACTAGGGAATTATAAGGGTGTTCCAGTATGCCAATGTAAATTGGTGAAATTGGTCACTAGCCTGTTAGTGACAATTTGGAAAGAAATGGGAGAGCATAACCACTGAGGTTCTGGTTAGCAGAGCCTCAGTGAGACAGTTAGTCATCACACAGGGAACACATACAGGGCACACTTATGAGCACTGGGGCCCTGGCTGGCAGGGTCCCAGTGACACATACAACTAAAACAACATATATACAGTGAAATATGGGGGTAACATGCTAGGCAAGATGGTACTTTCCTACACAACCCGCCCCCCCCCCAAACGATGGACAATAAGACTAGCCATGACCTGATGAGTCTTCATTGTCTAAGTGGAAATATCTGGAGAGTCCATCTGCATTGGAGTGGGTACTCCCAGGTCTATGTTCCACTGTATAGTCCATTCCCTGTAGAGATATGGACCACCTCAACAATTTAGGGTTTTCACCTTTCATTTGTTTTAGCCAAAGTAGAGGTTTGTGGTCTGTCTGAACAATGAAGTGAGTGCCAAACAGGTATGGCCTCAACTTCTTCAGTGCCCAGACCACAGCAAAGGCCTCCCTCTCTATGGCAGACCAACGCTTTTCTCTAGGGGTCAACCTCCAGCTGATAAAAGCAACAGGTTGATCCTGGCCCTCAGAATTAAGTTGTGATAAGACTGCCCCTACCCCTAATTCAGATGCATCAGTTTGAACAATGAATTTCTTGGAGTAACAAGGGCTTTTTAGGGCAGGTGCAGAGCACATGGCCTGCTTCAGCTCCTCAAAAGCTTTCTGACAGTTTGCTGTCCATAATACCTTTTTAGGCATTTTCTTAGATGTGAGGTCATTAAGAGGGGCTGCAATGGAGCCATAGTTCTTTATAAACCTCCTGTAATACGCAGTGAGGCCTAAGAAGGCTCTCACCTGGGTCTGAGTTTTAGGGGGAACCCAATCTATAATAGTTTGGATTTTCCCCTGAAGTGGTGCAATCTGTTCTCCACCTACCAGGTGTCCCAGATAAACCACTTTTCCCTGCCCTACCTGTCACTTTGAAGCCTTGATAGTGAGGCCTGCCTTTTGCAGGGCCTCCAAAACTTTCCATAGGTGGACCAGGTGATCATCCCAGGTGGAGCTAAAGACAGCTATATCATCTAGATATGCTGCACTAAAAGCCTCCAATCCTTGCAGGACTGTATTCACCAACCTCTGAAAAGTGGCAGGTGCATTTTTCAAACCAAAGGGCATTACTGTGAATTGGTAGTGCCCTCCAATAGTCGAAAATGCAGTTTTTGCTTTAGCATCCTCTGATAACTTTATCTGCCAATACCCTGCAGTCAAATCAAAGGTGCTTAGATACTTGGCAGATGCCAGTGTATCTATTAGCTCATCTGCCCTGGGTATAGGGTGAGCATCAGTTTTAGTTACCTGGTTGAGACCTCTGTAATCAACACAAAATCTCATTTCCTTCTTTCCATCTTTGGAATGAGGTTTTGGTACAAGTACCACAGGAGAGGCCCATGGACTTTCAGAGTGCTCAACCACTCCCAGTTCAAGCATTTTCTGAACCTCTTGTTTTATGCGGTCCCTGACATGGTCAGGCTGCCTATAGATTTTACTTTTAACAGGCAAGCTGTCTCCAGTATCTATAGTGTGCTCACACCAAGAAGTGGTGCCTGGCACAGTAGAAAAGAGTTCAGAAAACTGACCCAGGAGATTTATGCAGTGGTCTTTTTGCTCAGCAGTAAGACAATCTGCCAAAACTACACCTTCCACTAGAGCATCTTGTTCTGTGGAAGAGAAGAGATCAAGGAGAGGGTCACTCTCTTCTTCCTGTCCTTCATCTGTTGCCATGAGCAGGGTGAGATCAGCCCTGTCATAGTAGGGTTTTAGGCGATTGACATGGAGCACCCTAAGGGGACTCCTGGCAGTGCCCAAGTAAACCAAGTAGGTGACTTCTCCCTTTTTCTCAACAATAATGTGGGGTCCATTCCATTTGTCTTGGAGTGCTCTTGGGGCCACAGGCTCCAAGACCCACACTTTCTGCCCTGGTTGGTACTGAATCAGAACAGCCTTCTAGTCATGCCATTGCTTTTGGAGCTCTTGGCTGGCCTGAAGGTTTTTACTGGCCTTTTTCATATACTCAGCCATTCTGGATCTTAGGCCAAGTACAAAGTCCACTATGTCTTGCTTAGGAGCTTTTAAAGGTTGTTCCCAACCCTCCTTCACAAGTGTTAGGGGACCTCTTACAGGGTGTCCAAATAGGAGTTCAAAGGGGCTGAAGCCCACTCCTTTTTGGGGTACCTCCCTGTAAACAAAAAGGAGGCAAGGTAACAGGACATCCCATCTCCTCCGGAGTTTTTCAGGGAGTCCCATTATCATTCCTTTGAGAGTTTTATTAAACCTCTCAACCAGTCCATTTGTTTGTGGACGATACGGTGTGGTGAATTTGTATGTTACACCACATTCCTTCCACATGACCTTTAAGTAAGCAGACATAAAGTTGCTACCCCTGTCTGATACCACCTCTTTTGGGAAGCCCACCCTGGAAAAGATTCCCAGGAGGGCCTTTGCCACTGCAGGAGCTGTAGTGGTCCTTAGAGGAATTGCTTCAGGATATCTGGTGGTATGGTCCACTACCACCAAAATAAAGCTATTGCCTGAAGCAGTAGGAGGGTCAAGGGGGCCAACTATGTCAACCCCTACCCTTTCAAAGGGGACCCCAACCACAGGTAGGGGAATAAGGGGAGCCTTTGGAGTGCCACCTGTTTTGCCACTGGCTTGACAGGTTTCACAGGACTTACAAAATTCCTTTGTGTCCTCTGACATTCTAGGCCAATGAAACAAGGGGACAAGCCTGTCCCAAGTTTTCATTTGTCCCAAATGTCCAGCCAAGGGAATGTCGTGGGCTAGAGTTAGGAGGAACTCTCTGTATTGCAGGGGAATCACCAATCTCCTGGCTGCTCCAGGTTTTGGATCCCTTGCTTCAGTATACAAGAGGTTGTCCTCCCAGTAAACTCTGTGAGAGTCACTGACATCCTCATTTTGCTGTTTGACGGCTTGCTGTCTTAGACCCTCTAGTGTGGGACAGGTCTGCTGTGCCACACTCAGCTCCTCCCTAGCAGGCCCCCCGCCACCCAAAAGCTCAGCAGTGTCTGCTTCCAGCTCCTCTGGTGAAGGTTCTGCACAGGGGGAAATTCTTCTTCCTCAGAAGTTGAATCCACTGTAGAGGGAGGGATAGTAGGTAGTGTTTTACCTTTACTAACCCTAGCTTTAGGGAGCACTTGGTCCATTGTTTCAGGATCCAAGTCACCCTGTCCTTTTTGCTTTTTGGCCTGAGCCCTGGTCAAAGCAGAAATATGCCCAGGAATGCCCAGCATTGCTGCATGAGCCTCCAACTCCACTTCTGCCCAAGCTGATGTCTCTAAATCGTTCCCTAGTAGACAGTCTACAGGTAAATCTGAGACAACCACAACTTTCTTTGGACCAGTAACCCCCCCCCCCAGTTGAGATTCACAACAGCCATGGGGTGGCTAAGAGTGTTGTTATGAGCATCAGTCACTTGGTACTGGTGACCAAGTAGGTGTTGTTCAGGGTGGACCAGTTTCTCTATTACCATTGTAACACTGGCACCTGTGTCCCTGTAGGCCTGAACCTCAACACAATTTATTAGAGGAAGTTGCTTGTACTTATCCATATTAAGGGGACAAGCAACTAAGGTGGCCAAATCAATGGCACCTTCAGAGACTAACACAGCCTCCGTGGTCTCCCTAACAAGACCAACCCCAACTACATTACCAAAAGTGAGCCCAGCTACTCCCTTGGATTGGCTATTAGTAGGTTTGCTCCCACCACCACTGCTATTACTAGGGGCACTAGGTGTAGCAGCAGGGGTTGCAGTGGTGGGAGGCTTGGTGCTTTTCTTTGGACAACTGGCATCTGTTGTCCAATGGCCTTTTACTTTACATAAATAGCATCATGGTTTCTTTACTTGATTTGAATAGGATTTGGGCCCACCACCCCACCAGAGTGTTATTGTGGGCCTGATGAAGACTCATTTTTAGATTTGTCCCCACCCTTGTCAGAAGACTTACCATCCTTCTTCTTGACATCCTTGTCACCCCTTGTATGAACTTTTCTGTTCACTCTTGTTCTGACCCATTTGTCTGCCTTCTTTCCCAATTCTTGGGGAGAGGTCAGATCTGAGTCCACTAGATACTGGTGCAACAAATCAGACACACATTTATTAAGAATATGCTCTCTCAGGATTAAGTTATACAGGCTTTCATAGTCAGAAACTTTACTGCCATGTAACCACCCCTCCAAGGCCTTCACTGAATGGTCAACAAAGTCTACCCAGTCTTGTGAAGACTCCTTTTTGGTTTCTCTGAACTTGATCCTGTACTGTTCAGTGGTTAAGCCATAACCATCTAGGAGTGCATTCTTAAGAACTGTAAAATTATTGGCATAAATTTCCTTCACAGTAAGGAGCCTATCCCTACCCTTTCCACTGAAAGATAGCCATAGTATAGCAGCCCACTGCCTTTGAGGGACCCCCCGTACAACACAGGCCCTCTCAAGTGCAGCAAACCACTTGTTAATGTCATCCCCCTCCTTGTAAGAGGGAACTATCTTGTGCAGATTCCAAGAATCATGCTCTTTTACAGGATTACTATCTGTAATACTGCTGCTGCCACCATGGGGTCCAAACCCCAACCTCTGCCTTTCTTTTTCTAAGTCAAATGCTTCCCTGTCTAGATCCAGCTGTTGCTTTTTCAGCTACAGCCTGGACTCTTCCACTCTCAATCTATTGAGTTCCCTTTCTAACACTCTGTCATCAGGGTGGGTGGGTTGGGCATGCTTAGACACAGAAGAATGGTGTGAATGGACAGACGGAGACCTGTCCCTAACAGATGGCACTCTAACAACCTGGCCTAAAGGAGTAATCTCCCTACTGTGATGAGAACTCACATAAGTACCAGCACTGCTAGGTGGCCTGCTAAGGGGCAGGTTGGGAAGGTTCCCATCTAACACTTTTGCTGGGGCTACCCCAGAGTCAGAGTGTGAACCATCAGCTAATCTGTCACCTGATGTGCCAGCTATGGCCTTATCATGTTCAATGAGCATATTAACCAACAATTCTATAGAGGGATTCTTCCCTACCCCCTAAACCTCTATCAATGCAGAGACTCCTTGCACCTTTCCAGCTAAGGTGGTCATAAGCAGTGCTGGTCAGATCCGGAGTTTGACCTGTACCAGACATGATAGAAAAAGGTTTAAGGGACAGAAAAAGAAAGAAAAAGTTTCAGAACTTTTTAAAGGAAACAGAAAAAAAACTTGTTCAACTTTTAAGAAACTTTTTGAAAGTTTAGAGGTACTTTTCAGCACTTAGCAATAGAGTAAGAGAAGAAAAGCAAAACTTTTTGGTTAGGTGTACATACACTGAACTTGTTTTGTATATTTGTCTCTTATGAAAGGTACAAAATGACAAAGTGGTAAGTAGTTGCAAGTACTTATCCCACCGCTGCACAACCAATGTAGGAGGCTGGCCTGGTTTGTAGTGGTACCAAGGGGTACTTACACTCTGCACCAGGTCCAGTTATCCCTTATTAGTGTAGAAGAGGTGTCTAGCAGCTTAGGCTGATAGAAAAGGGTAGCTTAGCAGAGCAGCTTAGGCTGAACTAGGAGACGTGTAAAGCTCCTACTATACCACTGGTGTCATATGCACAATATCATAAGAAAACAATACACAGATATACTAAAAATAAAGGTACTTTATTTTTATGACAATATGCCAAAAGTATCTCAGTGAGTACCCTCAGTATGAGGATAGCAAATATACACAAGATATATGTACACAATACCAAAAATATGCAGTAATAGCAATAGAAAGCAATGCAAGCAATGTACAGTCACAATAGATTGCAATGAGAGCACATAGGTATAGGGGCAACACAAACCATATACTCCAAAAGTGGAATGCGAATCACGAATGGACTCCAAACCTATGTGACCTTGTAGAGGGTCGCTGGGACTGAAAGAAAACAGTGAGGGTTAGAAAAATAGCCCACCCCAAGACCCTGAAAAGTGGGTGCAAAGTGCACCTAAGTTCCCCAGAGAGCACAGAAGTCGTGATAGGGGAATTCTGCAAGGAAGACCAACACCAGCAATGCAACAATGATGGATTTCCAGACGAGAGTACCTGTGGAACAAGGGGACCAAGTCCAAGAGTCACACTCAAGTCGTGAGTGGGCAGATGCCCAAGAAATGCCAGCTGAGGGTGCAAAGAAGCTGCCACTGGATGGTAGAAGCTGTGGATTCTGGAAGAATGAAGAGGACTAGGATCTTCCCCTTTGGAGGATGGATGTCCCACATCGTGAAGAAGCATGCAGAGGTGTTTCGGTGCAGAAAGACTGCAAACAAGCCTTGCTAGCTGCAAGGGTCGCGGTTAGGGTTTTTGGATGCTGCTGTGGCCCAGGAGGGACCAGGATGTCGCCAATTGTGTGAGGAGACAGAGGGGGCACCCAGCAAGACAAGGAGCCCACTCAGAAGCATGCAGCACCCGCACAAGTGCCGGAACAGGCACTACAAAGAGGAGTGAACCGGAGCTCACCCAAAGTCACAAAAGAAGGTCCCACGACGCCGGAGGACAACTCAGGAGGTCGTGCACTGCAGGATAGAGTGTCGGGGACCCAGGCTTGGCTGTGCACAAAGGAAATCCTGGAAGAGTGCACAGGAGCCGGAACAGCTGCAAATCACGCGGTACCCAGCAATGCAGTCTAGCGTGGGGAGGCAAGAACTTACCTCCACCAAACTTGGACTGAAGGGTCACTGGACTGTGGGAGTCACTTGGACAGAGTTGCTGAGTTCCAGGGACCATGCTCGTTGTGCTGAGAGGGGACCCAGAGGACCAGTAATGCAGTCTTTTGGTGCCTGCGGTTGCAGGGGGAAGATTGCGTCGACCCACGGGATATTTCTTCTGAGCTTCTAGTGCAGAGAGGAGGCAGACTACCCCCACAGCATGCACCACCAGGAAAGCAGTTGAGAAAGCGGCTGGATCAGCGATACAAGGTTGCAGTAGTCATCTGTGATACTTTTTTGCGGTTTTGCAGGCGTCCAGAGCAGTCAGCGGTCGATTTCTTGGCAGAAGGTGAAGAGAGAGATGCAGAGGAACTCTGTTGAGCTCTTGCATTCTTTATCTAAAGAATTCCCCAAAGCAGAGACCCTAAATAGCCAGAAAAGGAGGTTTGGCTACTTAGGAAGGAGGATAGGCAAGCAACACAGGTAAGAGCCTATCAGAAGGAGTCTCTGACGTCACCTGCTGGCCCTGGCCACTCAGAGCAGTCCAATGTGCCAGCAGCACCTCTGTTTCCAAGATGTCAGAGGTCTGGAGCACACTGGAGGAGCTCTGGGCACCTCCCAGGGGAGGTGCAGGTCAGGGGACTGGTCACTCCCCTTTCCTTTGTCCAGTTTCAAGCCAGAGCCGGGCTGGGGGATCCCTGAATCGGTGTAGACTGGCTTATGCAGAGATGGGCACCATCTGTGCCCATCAAAGCATTTCCAGAGGCTGGGGGAGGCTACTCCTCCCCAGCCCTGACACCTTTTTCCAAAGGGAGAGGGTGTAACACCCTCTCTCTGAGGAAGTCCTTTGTTCTACCTTCCTGGGCCAAGCCTGGCTGGAGCCCAGGAGGGCAGAAACCTGTCTGAGGGGTTGGCAGCAGCAGCAGCTGCAGTGAAACCCCGGGAAAGGTAGTTTGGCAGTACCCGGGTCTGTGCTAGAGACTCGGGGGATCATGGAATTGTCTCCCCAATTCATGATCTTAGACATGTTACATGGCCATGTTCGGAGTTACCATTTTGACGCTATACATATGTCGTGACATATGTATAGTGCACACGTATAATGGTGTCCCCGCACTCACAAAGTCCGGGGAATTTGCCCTGAACAATGTGGGGGCACCTTGGCTAGTGCCAGGGTGCCCACACACTAAGTAACTTAGCACCCAACCTTTACCAGGTAAAGGTTAGACATATAGGTGACTTATAAGTTACTTAAGTGCAGTGGTAAATGGCTGTGAAATAACGTGGACGTTATTTCACTCAGGCTGCAATGGCAGGCCTGTGTAAGAATTGTCAGAGCTCCCTATGGGTGGCAAAAGAAATGCTGCAGCCCATAGGGATCTCCTGGAACCCCAATACCCTGGGTACCTCAGTACCATATACTAGGGAATTATAAGGGTGTTCCAGTATGCCAATGTAAATTGGTGAAATTGGTCACTAGCCTGATAGTGACAATTTGGAAAGAAATGAGAGAGCATAACCACTGAGGTTCTGGTTAGCAGAGCCTCAGTGAGACAGTTAGTCATTCAACAGGGAACACATACAGGGCACACTTATGAGCACTGGGGCCCTGGCTGGCAGGGTCCCAGTGACACATACAACTAAAACAACATATATACAGTGAAATATGGGGGTAACATGCTAGGCAAGATGGTACTTTCCTACACCTAGGTGTCTCTGCCTCTCTTGGGGGCAGATTGACCTAAAATCGGCCGATCTGCCCCCAAAGGGGGTAGAAATGGCCTAAAATAAATTTTCCCCCCAAAGCCTCCCAGGTCGCTCCCCTTGCCTACGGGGTCGCTCCCCTTGCGTGACATTGGCGCAAAAAAAAATCCCCGGTGCTTAGTTGTTTCCGCCCCCCTTGGGTGCAGATTGATCTAAAATCGGCCGATTGGGGGCAGAAATGGTCTAAATACAATTTACCCCCCATGGGAGCAACCTTGCCAAATGGGTCGCTCCCCATCTCTAAAAAAACAAATAAACAAAAAAAAAACACACAAAAAAAATTTGCCTTGGCGCCTGAGGTTTTTGCCCCCCTTGGGGGCAGATTGACTTAAAATCGGCCGATCTGCTCCCAATAATTTGCCCCTCCAGGGGAGTGACCCTTGCCTAAAGGGTCGCTCACCATCTGTAAAACAACGACAAGAAAAAAAATCCCCGGTGCCTAGTGGCCTTTGGGGGCAGATCGGCCTAATTAAAATAGGCTGATCTGCCTCCCAGGGGGGCAGAAATGGCCTAAAATAAATTTGCCCCCCAGGGGAACAACCCTTGCATAAGGGGTCGCTCCCCTTGTGTGAAATTCATGAAGAAAAAAAAAACTCCCTGGTATCTAGTGGTTTCTGTCCCCCTTGGGGGCAGATTAGTCTCATAAAAATAGGACAATCTGCCCCCAAGGGGGGCAGAAATGGCCTAAATATAATTTGCCCCCTAGGGGAGCGACCATTGCCTAAGGGGTCGCTCCCCGCCTCTAAAAAAACAAAAAAAAACCTCCCTGGTGCCTAGAGGTTTCTGCCCCCCCTGGAGGCAGATCGGCCTAATAATAGGCAGAAAAGGCCTTATAAAAAATGCCCCCCCTGGGAGCGACCCTTGCCCAAGGAGTCGCTCCATCATGCCAAATTCCTAAAACAAAGTAAATCCCTGGTGTCTAGTGGGTGTTTTAAATGCTCAGAGAGACTTCAAAGGGAAGGAAATTCATTTCCTTCCCTTTGAAGCCTCTCCGGCCTCCTCCACATTATCGGAAGAGAAATGCTTTGTGCCAACGCCACGGGGGGCTGCGGGGGTTGGGGTTGGAAGGGGAAGGGCTTCCCCTTCCGTCCCTGCCTTGGGGGGGTGGGGGAGAACCCCACAGAGGGAGCACTAGCACTCCCTCTTGGCTCTGTGCCCAGGACGTAATGGTTACGTCCTGGGCACACGAGCACTGTGCCTCAGGACGTAACCATTACGTCCTGGGCACAGAAGGGGATAAATATGCCCCTAGGTGTAGCACGCATGATGGTTGTTCCTCTGAAGGCACAGAGATAACTACTGGGCCGGTGGTGATCTCTAAATATGACAGGGTTCTGTCTATCAGTGGGGGTGTCATGTCCTCTGTGATGCTTTTGGATAGATTAAAGACCACTCTACTTAAAATCAGCCCTTAGTCAGCAATATAACTTTTTGGGAAATTCGGGAAAACTCAGGAATTGATTTATAGTCTTAAAGATTAATATATTTTTAAAAATCATCAAGGAGTTCACATACAAAGCAATGTGCATCTATGGTCAACACTGGGAATGTTAGGCTTTTAACTGGCTTTTAACACTTGGGCAGTGCTCAAGTGATCTTTGTGTTGGTTCCACTGTTTGCTTTTTGTGAGACAGTGTCTCTTTTTGCATGGCCATCCCAATTATTGTGGACTGATGCAGCTGTTTTTTTAGCTCTGCACATAGAGGCACTGCTCAATAATCCCCACTGCATTTACTTCACCTCCTAAAACATGGTAAAATAAGCCAACCCCTAATACACATTTTAACTTCCAGTTAAGCCAGAGTACATAGTGCAGGAAATACACCAATGCCAGAAAGTAAAATCTCATCTGCGAACTGAAGCACATGTTGTGCCATAACCTAGATTGACTGGCTTCAGGTCTATGGGCCTCATTACAAGTTTGGCAGTCTGAGGACAAACATGATGGTGGTGACAGTCCGACCGCCAACAGGCTGTTGGAGAAGACTGCCAAATTATGAGTTTGGCTGTGGTGCACACAAAAGACCTCTAAAACTCTGCCAGCACCGCCAGGCAAGACAGACCCCCGGGGTTGAATGGAGGCACCAACAGCCCGGCAGAGACTATGTTTCTGCCAGACCTGTCAGGAGATTACATACTGCCAATGTGACCACTGCAGTAAAACTTCAATGTAGTACCAGGCAAAAATGGACAGTATAAAAGGAGACACTCACATCCAGGAAGCCACACATGTCTGGAGCAGCCATGGAACCACAGCTAGACATCAATTTGTTGCTCCTGCATGCAGAAATACAAGAAAATAATCATTGATTTAACTCACCTATTACATATGTAAAATATAATAATTTGATTTGAACAATTACATAACATACCATAGGGATGGGGTGCGAAGGACTGCACTCACACGTAACAGCATAGTGACACACACACTCACATACTGCATCAAGGGCATCCACACATACATATCAAACACACTTCAGCCAGCACACACACACACACCACACGTCAATACCACATATTTATGCATGGCAACACAGCACAGGCCCATTCTATTAATAGATTCCCATACAACATACAGAATTGTAACAACAACACAACAACTGCACAAATACAAATACATGACACACAATCACACCAAACACTGGCCAGGGACTCGACACACATACAATAGAATATACAATCATGTTTGATGGAACATAAACAAGAACACCATCATGCAACCAAGCAATTGAAAAACATATACCATATACAGACAGTACACTGAACATGTTATGCCATGCACAATACAAGCAGACTTAAGCAGTCAAAACACACCAAGCAACACATCAGAATAAGATCGTCACAGAACCAATGGGAGCATTCAAACCATGCAAGGAAGGAGGCTGTACTGGGACATGTCTCATGTTGAACAAGGCCCACAAAAACAGCCCACCTGAACAGGCCATATGCAGATCTCATGGTCAAGCAATACCAACAATAAATGATATGCACAGTCACACATATGGGTGAAGGGCAAGGATACCAAGCATACACCACTCCAAACTCCATACAAGACACCAGCCAGTTCTGAGGAACAAACACCAACATAGTAACATGCACACAAAAGCAAAGCACACCTACACATTTCAACTTACTCCAAGGCAGATTTTTAAAAAGTAGCGCTGCATAATGATTGATTCAAGCCCGGTGGGAGTTTACGTCTCTGTGGTGAAATTACATAATTCTTTCTAGTGTTGGATGTGCCGGATGAAAAGGATTAAGCAATGCTGTTCTAGGAAGTTGATGTTGAAAGCAACAAATATTATGATTTATTCCACTTTGACAAATTGTTCTGCGGATGGTCTCATGGACGGTTTGAGCCTTGGGAGACCGAAACGTCAAACTTACTCTCTCCATGACGCAATTCTTTCCATGAGCTGCAGGAGTCCATTAGGAGTGATTTCTGATTGTTTGAAAGACTGCATATATGACTCAAACCTTTTGCAGTTGGAGAGTCAGGAGAGTTGGTACTCTCCTTCTGTCCCTTGTATGTAAAGGGATTGTGGACTAGAAGAGAAACAATATTAGTCATGTAAGGACCAAGTATGTTCACACCAATGTCCCACACACAATTACAAGTTTGCCATTTTGTGTTTGTATAAAATATACTCCTGTGCTGTGCAGGAAGGAGGGGAACAGACTTTGCAAACACAAACATGGGAACATGAGTAAACCAATATGCCACTGAATGACAAACAACATCACTACCCAAACATCAGAAATGGCAAGCCTGGCATCTGTCAGTGGAGGATTTCTAGAGGCAAAGCATAAGTGATGCTAACATATTTGGTACACCAACCATGATGCAAGCTAATAGTCAGGTCACACTTACCAACCTACACACAAGCCAACCTACACACAGGTGTATATGAACTACCACAACTGCACCAAAAAAGTGTTATGTCACACATGAGGTTCCCAAACACCCAGGCCTCATTTTACATATACATTATAGCAAGAGCAGGTACCCATGATAAATTCCAATGTTGAGACATGAATTAAGTAATCAATATTCACATGATGTTGACGCAATACTGCCTGGGCCATAGCTGTGAGTGGACCACCATTGCCTATGTATCATACCTACAAAAGTATGCCAATTGAGAAAAAAAAGACTAGTTTTGACTCTCAGAACATCAGCCTGATATTCACATCTGAAGATACTATGGGGGTCATTCTGACCCTGGCGGTCACCGACCGTCAGGGCCAACGACCGCGGAAGCACCGCCAACAGGCTGGCGGTGCTTCCATGGGCATTCTGACCGCGGCGGTACAGCCGCGGTCAGAAACGGGAAACCGGCGGTGTCCCGCCGGTTTCCTGCTGTCCCATGGAATCCTCCACGGCGGCGCTGCTTGCAGCGCCGCCATAGGGATTCCGACCCCCTTACCGCCATCCTGTTCCTGGCGGTTTTCACCGCCAGGCACAGGATGGCGGTAACGGGTGTCGTGGAGCCCCTGGGGGCCCCTGCAGTGCCCATGCCAATGGCATGGGCACTGCAGGGGCCCCCTAACAGGGCCCCACATTGATTTTCAGTGTCTGCCAAGCAGACACTGAAAATCGCGACGGGTGCCACTGCACCCGTCGCACGCCTTCAACTCCGCCGGCTCCATTCGGAGCCGGCTTCCACGTTGAAGGCGCTTTCCCGCTGGGCCGGCGGGCGGCCTTCTGGCGGTCGCCCGCCAGCCCAGCGGGAAAGCCAGAATGGCTGCCGCGGTCATTTGACCGTGGTGCGGTCATTCGGCGGCTTCCGCCGGGCGTGCGGTTACCGCCGCCGGCAGGAGTCGGAATGACCCCCTATATGTGTTCCTGTAGAAATGTAGCATTATCACACTGAATATGTTAAATAAGAATGTCATGTGGCATGTCTGATGGATATCAATGCATCACATAATGCTGTTACTCATCAGAAACCAACAACTACTGGAAATGACTTACCCCTGCCTGACTTAAAATCAAACACAGACATAGGCCCTCATTGTGAACACGGCGGGAAAGACTGCACCACCGACAGTGGCTGTAACTACAGCGAACAGTCAGGAGGTCTGGGTCACCAAATAATGAAGCACATGAAAAACAGGCAGCCTGAAAAACACCTACCGCCAGCAGAGGAGTGTCGACAATGACGGAAAAGCCCTACCCACCCAACAAATAATGAAGCACTAGACCGCCGTCAGTTCCAGGGCGGGAACCACCACCACGCAAAGCCTGGCAGAAACAAACCAAATAAAAGGAAACATTCACCGGAGGCTCACACAACACGCCGAAGCAGACATGGAGAGAGAGTTGCAAATCATGCCAGTGCTGCTCCTTGCCATATACCTCCAAGACCGAGACTGCCAATGAAGACGACAATGGTAAGTACCCCAACCTACTAAACAAGGGACGAAAGGGCACAGTTACATAACCACCCACTCCACCCACCCCGTAAAGCACCCAAAAACCCCTCACAACATCAAAAGCCATACACACCTGAGCAAGAGGTACTTACCCGACACAAGCCCAAGACAACCGGCCCAAAGTACCCACATGTGCACAACCCCCTCCCAATGAAACGACGAACCACGGATCCAGAGTGTGCCAATACTGGCCACACAAACTTTAATAAAGCTCCAGGAGCCATAACAAAAAGGCGGATGGGCCCAAATGGCCCGAACTTGACTCCCACATGTGCACATGGTACTCCACCATAAAGGGGCATCAATGGGGCAGCCAGGCACCTCAGGGAACAGGGCCAGGGTGTGGCAGGGGTGGGGACTTACATCTGGGAGGGGGACTTGGGCTTACCTTAGGGTTGTAGAGTAGGTTTGGGTTTAGCCTTTGAAGGTGGAGGAGCGGGCTTGGACGGGGGGTGGCAGATGTACCTTCTGGCCCCTGGATGGCATTCACAATGGTTGTCTGCCCTACAGAGATGGTCCTCAGGAGGTCAATAGACTCCTCCGTGAGGGCAGCAGGGCTGACTGGGGCAGGGGATGAGGTGCCTGGGGCAAAGGAGACGTCTACCCTTCTGGATGACCGGGCACGGGCAACTGTGTGGGGCGCAACTGGGAGGGGGGTGATGGTGTGGTGGAATATGACAAAGAATCGGTGGGCCCACTAGGGTTTGCCACCACCAGGGAGCTCCCATCGGATAAGGTATCAGATTCACTACCTCCAGTGGTAGTTGCCTCCCCCGTGGTAATCCCCACACCCTCCAACCCACTGGCCCCCTTGGCGTCGCTTGACTCTGCCTCCTTTGAACCGTGGCCGCTGCATCCCCACTCACCAGTGCCACTGCTCCCTCACCAGATGATGCTGAGGTACACAGACATTACAAGAGTACAGGGGTGGGAGACAAAACAGGAGAGAAATCTGTAAATAGCAGAATGGATGTCCATATCGGGTTCACACATACTCCCACCCAGCAAATATACCAACATGCAGCATCTACAGCTATATTCATGGCTATGCCCCTGACTAGTGCCTACAACCCTGGTACACAGCCATCTCCAACATTACAGAAGTACCTGAAGAACTGCAGACCTGCCCCATATCATCTAAATGCCCATGGGGGCCATTATGCTAAATGACATCAGTCAGAGTCCCTGCCACTAGACAACATACGTATTACAGCACCCTCAGACATCCATCAAGGAGGAATACAATTGTATTTGTACTCATCCCCTTGTGTCTGCGGTGCAGCCTGCAAGCGCCCATCCAAGTCTGGATATGCCACCACCAGAATGCGGCGCATTAGGATGGTCAGGGCCCGACGGGCACCCCTTCCTTGTTGGGAAGACTTCCCCAGCTGGGCCTCGCAGGTCTTCCTCGCCGAACACCGCAGGTCCTTCTACCACTTCTTGCAGTGGGTGCTCTGCCGGTTGTAGACCCCCAGGGTCCGGACCTCCCTGGCGATGGCATGCCAGAGTGCCCTCTTCTGATGGGCGCTGACCTGTAGTAGACACACAGGAAAGAAACACTGAGGTCAGAATAAGCACATGTGATACCGCTGGCCATACATCCCCTATGGGACAGACACTTAGAACAGCATTACAGCACCTCACTCATGCAGATTGTCATGTATTAAACGGCTGTGCAGATACAAATCGTGCACACATGTTTACAGGCATCCACCACCATCACACACATCCATGCACCACAATCTGCCTTCTCACCTGCACCTCGGGTCAACCATATGGCTTGGCATACAGGGGTAGGACCCCGTCCACCAGCTTGTCCAGCTCCTCCGTGGTGAAGGTCAGGACCCTTTCCCCATGACTCATGCCATTTCTATGACCAGAGTCAGGACACAGCAGCACAATCAGTGGAATACTTGAATGCACGGAATCCAGGAGTCAAGTTAAAGCTGGGGTAACTAAATAGTGTACGCTCCACGGCGGTGTGCACCGTCACAGCCGCCAGCGATCATGATAGGCACATATTCCCCATTGACAACCATGTTAACCAATGAATGGGTGCATGGCGGTGAACACTGCCTTATGCCATTACGACAACTGCTTGCGGTATGAGTTCACTACCACTGCTACTTATCTGGATGACAGGGGGCTGACATTTTGTGAACTATTACACAGTTATTATTTGGTCATTGGCCCCATGCTGGTCCTATGGACCCCAGCCCTCAAACGCATGGCCAAAAGACAATTTACTCACCACAACAGTCCAGATGTATCAGTTAGGACATGTCTCCACAGTTTCACATACTACAATGCTTAGGTGTCACCTACCAGTCTGACAACAGTGTTATGTACACAAAATGTTGTGCAAATGGATTTGTGTACCTGACATTTGTTCGCCACTCATCCTAAGTACAGACCCATGTGGCAAAGGAGGGCCCCATCTGTGTACAGACCACTTGTTGATTTGGATACAATGGTGGAATGTTACATCATTATCAATCACAGACTCACTTTGTGCTACTATTCATGAACTTTGTGCATTACTGGATCCAGCACTGAGACCGGCTAATCGGAATCAGCATGCCATCCCTACAGAAGTGCAAGTGCTCTCTGTACTCCATTTCCTGGCCACGGGCACGTTTCAGGTGACTGTGGGCATGGGTGCAGGGTTTTCACAGTCAATGTTTTGCCTCTTCCTGTCCAGATTCCTGGATGCATTTGTACAACACCGGCAGTCATATGTGAGGTTCCCTAAAGTGCTGAAATACCTGCCATCAAGTCAGACTTTTATGTCTTTGCCAACATTCCCCATGTGATAGGTTCCATCAATGGCGCACACATAGCTCCCATCCCCCCAAGAGTAAGTGAACAGGCATACAGAAACAGGAAGAAATTTCACTCTATGAACATTCAGTTGGTCTGTACTGCAGACCAGTACATCTCACATGTGAATGCCATGTTCCCTGGATCAGTCCATGATTCATTTGTGCTGAGGAACAGCAGTGTGCCACACATGATGGAACAACTACAAAGGGACAGAGGATGGATCATAGGTGAGTGTGGCTAACAATTTTACTGTACATTGCAGACAGCCAGGCTGTCTGCAACTGAGGATAGTTAGTTACAGTCATGTTTTTCTCACTTTTGCAGGTGATTCTGGCTACCTCAACATGCATTTGCTTCTGACACCAGTGAGGAATCCTAGAACAAATGCTGAGAGGAATTACAATGAGGCCCATGTACGTATTAGGAGGGTGACTGAGCGCACTATAGGTCTCCTGAAGGCTAGATTCTGTTGCCTCCATATCTCTGGGGATTCCCTGAGCTATGGCCCTGAGAAGGTTGTAGAATAGTGGTGGCCTGCTGCATGCTGCCCAAGATGGCTGTGAGGAAATCCATCCCCCTCTTGGAGGAGGATGAGGAGGGTGCCGTATATCCAGACCAGCTTCCTCTGAGAGGGGATGAGAGTGATGGTGATGATGAAGAGGGGGAAGATATACACTCCAGGAACTAACTGATCCAACCATACTTCCAGTGACTAAGAGGTACTCTTTGCTGATGTTGTTGTCTGTACTGCATACTGTCGGTCTGACTTATTCTCAATGGGGGGGTTGGGTCTGTAGACATTTAAACTGTAACAAGGTATTCAAGTGCCATGTGACATGATGAACAACTAATTAGACATTTCTGTTTACTCCACACCATGTTGTTCGTGGGGTGCCATTCCTGCAATAAAGGTTGGATTATTGGATTTCAATGGCAAATGCATTCACACTTCAATTTGATTCAACATAATGACAGGGAACATTGACATTGGTGTACATGTGTTTTAATAAGTGTCAGGGATGCCATGGTGCTCTTTACAGTGATGGCAGTGGGCTGATGGTGGATGTCCATACTGTCTACATGGTCTCAGCATTTGGTGGCTGCGGTAATGTGTCCATCTGTACCTTGCAGGTTGTTGAGTTTCTATTGGCTGGTGAGGATGGCACTCCTTGTCCTTTCCGTCAGTGTGGCATGGGTGGTGGTGCCTGTGGGGGGAACATGTATGTTACATTTACAGAACTGGATTGGGTGCACAGGGCAGGACTATTTTGTGCAGGTTTTCGACTGTTAGGCCATGCAGGGACCTATTGTGGGGTTGCCATTGCATTTAACATAGAATGTGGAGGTGCATTGTGGGTGGTGTAGTGCCATTGTGATTCCTCGTAGGGGTAGGTGGCTGTGCACAGGGGGGTGGTGTGGGCCTGTTGGTGGGTTTGTGGGCATGCAGGGTGACTGGATGTAGCGATTGTGGTCTGGGTGGGGTAGTTGTACTGGTGGTAGTTGGAGGGGTGTGGAGGTGCATGCATTACAGGTGTGGTGGATATGGGTTAATAGTAGATGCCTTATCCGAGTCCATTCCTCCAGTGAGTCCAGTGAGGCCCTAAGGGTGCAGGATGGCCAGTACCTTTTCCTCCCAGTCAGTGTAGTCAGGGGGTATTGGGGGGGGTCCTCCCCCAGTCTTCTGGACCTCAATGTTGTGCCTCAATGCCGTGGACCTCACCTTCCCACGCAGTTCGTTCCATCTCTTGCGGATGTCGTCCCTTGTGCATGGATGGTTTCCCACTGTGTTGACCTTGTTGACTATTGTCTGCCATACTTCCATCTTATTGGCGATGGGTGTGTGCTGGACCTGTGCCACAAATATTTGTGGCTCGACCTTGAGTATCTCGTCAGCCATTGTTCTTAGCTCCCTTTCTGTGAAGCGTGGGTGCTTATGGGGTGCCATTGTGTGTGTTGTGGGTGGTGTGTTGTGTGGATACGGGTATATGTGTGAGGGTGCTGTTGTGTGGTTGGGTGTGTGAGTTGTGTGCTGTTGCATTCAGCGTCTGCTTGTAGTGTTGTCAGTCTGGCTTCTCCTATTGGCGGTGGAAAGGATTGTGGGGTGTGTCTGTGCATGTTTTATAGTGTTATGGATGTCAGGTGTGTGGGTTTCAAACTTGCCAATGTGTGCATTTGTTGCTGTTGGGGCCCATTTCTGTCCGCCATTGGTCATTCGGCATCCACTGACCGCCACAGTGATTTGTGGATTATTATTTGGAGGGTGGGGGATTTGTGTGCTCGGCGGGGTGGGGTGTGCAGCTTTTTTGCCAACAATGCCCTGGCTGTGGCTGGTGGTAACAGAAATTTAGGCGGTTTCTGGTTTTGGCATCTTTATATGGCTGGTTTCTGTTCACTGCCAATGGCGATACTCTGTTCACCGTCGCCACGGCGGGCAACGGTTTTCACCGCCATGTTCATAATGACCCCTATAATCCCTGATACATAGCAGGGGACAGAGAGCAAGAACCTACCCACATTTCTACTGTGACGCCAAGAGAATTGAACTGTTGGTGGGAACACCTACCAGGGTAGTAAAAGCTGGGGCACATATAACACAGTCATATGTGCTCCATTGTGTGCCATAGAGCTGTGGATTCCCCATAGTTGAGTACCATGTCTCAAAATAAATTTGTATGTGCATACCTGTTTCTAAAAGATGACTGGTGTATATGAATGTGATCACAGGAGATCTATGACACTTTACACTTACCACATTTCTTACCACATTGTCATGAGTTAGGTCTGTATTTAGCCATTTGTGGTTGCAGTTCTGCCCTCAAACGCCCATCCAACTCAGAGTAGGCCACTGCCAGAATTGGGGTCATTAGGGGGTCATGGTCATTAGAAGGACATCCCAGTTGGGCCTCTGTGGTCTTCTGGGCCAGCATATCAGGTCCTCCCACCTCTTCAGACGGTGGGCACTCTACCAGCTGTGGACCCCCAGGGTCCACACCTTCTTGGCGAAGACAAGCCAAATCCCCTTCACCTTGTGTATGTTGACCTGATGGATGCCAAAGACAAGAAAGAAAATCATGTCCACAAGTCCCACACAAGAGAGTTAACTACAAGGTGCTACATCAAGCCAATTACAAAGTGCCTTGACTCATCCTGTCCCCAGATACAGTGAGGGCACACTTAAGGGGAGAAACCCACAGACAACATGCATCTACAGCAACAGTTGACATGTGAGCACATATGACCACACATCATGTATATATGAAGATGGGATTTACCAGGTTATGGCTGGTGTTAGACTTGGCATCCTTGGCGTGGTCTCCCCTAACTTTTTGCCTCTGTTTCCCGGGTTGGTGATGTGTGCTGGACTCTGTTTTTGCTGTTTTTGTTACTCTGTGCTCTTTATCACTGCTATCCAGAAATACTTCCAAATTTGTTTTTCACTGTTGCAAAGCATATCTTTCTAATAGGTTAACATGGGGGCTACCTTTGAAAATTATTAAAGCATAGATTCCCTTTGGGAGCAGATAGACATGTGGAGTTTGGGGCCTCTGTGCTCACAATTCAAAAATACATATTTTAGTAAAGTTGGTTTCAAGATTGTGTGTTTGAAAATGCCACTTTTAGAAAGTGGGCATTTTCTTGCTTAAACCATTCTGTGACTCTGCCTGTTTGTGGATTCACTGTCTGGGTCAGTTTGACAGTTGGGCTGTTTGCACTTCTCTCTAGATGGTGACACAAAGGGAGCTGGGGTGTAGCCTGCATATCCTGATGAGCCATCTGTGCTAGGAGGGAGGGGAAGAGTGGTCACTTACACCTGAAAGGGCTGTGCCTGCCCTCACACAATGCAGTCTCCAACCCCCTGGTGTGTGTCTGGGGCCTGGACTGGGCAAGGCAGGATTTCAAAAACAAGAGAAACTTTCCTTTGAAGTAAGCCTACTTCAAAGGTCAAAATGGGTATAAGAAGGGCACCCAAAACCACAGACTTTAGATCACTTCTAGACATCAAGAGGAACCTCTGCCTGGAGAAGAGCTGAAGAGCTGAGAAGTGCTGCCCTGCCTGTGACTGTGCTTTGCGGAGCTATCCTGCAGTCGATGCTTCTACCTGTGCAAGGGGACAAAGACTGGGCTTTGTTGTGCATTCCTGCTTGTGAAGAAAAACTCCAAGGGCTTGTTCTGAGCTTGCCACCTGTTGTTGAAGTCTCAGGGCCATCAAAGACTTCTCCAGCCAGCACCTGGACTCTCTGCTGAGACTCCTGCCCTGCCACGTGGTGCCCTATCCAGTTCCTGGGGCCTTGGAAGGTGAAGTTGGCAGCTGAAGACTGACAATCAACACACAGACCGACGTGGCTGTAAAAATGATGCGCCGTCGGCTTTGCAGCAGAATTCAATGCTTCATCGGCAAGGTGGCTGGAAAATCGACGCACGTAGGTGGAAGAATGACGCGCTACACCCGCTGATGGAGGCTGATAAGAATGCAACCCACATTCCGCAGTTTTGCTGATACCGTGCGGAAGGATTTTCAACACAATCCTTGCTGGGCACAAAAAAACGATGCAACGCCTGCCTGGACCCGAGTTTTGTCCAGATTGATGCATGCCGACCCGACTGGAGAAGGAGAAACAACGCACAGTCTCGCTTGCAGGTGAGAAATCGATGCACCACTTACCTTGTTCGACGCACACTTGCCCGTGCGTGTTATTTTGATCCTACCCAGGTACTTTTCAACGCTAACAGTGTCTTACCTGTTTACTCAAGGATTTAAGACTCTTGCTTTTAAAATTAATAACTTGACTTGTGTATGTTGGATTCTTGTTGTTTTGGTCTTGTTTTGTTTCGATAAATATTTCCTATTTTTCTAAACCTGTGTTTTGTCATTTTGTAGTGTTTTCACTGAGTTACTGTGTATGTTGGTACAAATACTTTACACCTAGATCTCTGAAATTAAACCTGCCTGCTTGTGCCAAGCTACTAAGGGGGTGAGCAGGGGGTAACTAAGGGTGATTTTCCTTTACCCTGACTAGACTGAGGGTCCTTGCTTGGACAGGGGGTAACCTGACTGCCAATCAAAGACCCCATTTCTAACAGCTTACATTGCACCTCTGCTAACCATGTGCAACAGTCACAAGGTGGGTCATGGAACAATTATGGCACAGTCTCCACAATTTTTCAGCGCTCTAAACCTGTCAACTAAAATAGGTACTTGCCCAGGAACTCAACCATTTTAGCACAATGATAGCACCTAACGGGCTTTAAGGACATATTCTGAAATATTGACCAGTAGCCTTTGCTCATTAAATCAAAGCCTTGTCAAGCTACAGATACATATGGGCACATGGTACTCTTACCTGCTTCTCTGGAGCACCACAGAGCTGTTGATACAGGGTTTTTGATGCAAAGGATGATGCTCTGTAAAGAGGTGCATGTTTTTTAGTGCAGTTTGTAGATGTGTCAGGTATGTGGATGTATGGATTTTAAACCATCCAATGTGGTGTTGTCGATTACTGTGGCGACCACCAACCACAGTGGTTTGCACTGCCATTGGCTGTCCACCACAGGCGTACTGCCTTTGTGAGTTTTGAGTCGTAATGGGTTTGGTGGTTGGTTGGTGGTTGACGGGCTGGCAGTGCTGGTGGTGGGACCACCTCTTTCCCGCCCTCCAGAGTCCTGGCAGTGTCGGTTTTTTGGCTGGGTTTGGTGGTCCTGCCTGTGTAATTCAGAATACAGCAGTCTGTATGCCAGACAGCCAAACTCAGAATGAGGTCCTACATGCACAGCCTTACTCTGTAGTTTATAAACCTGCAGGCAAACCTGTTAAAATAACCCTTTCTGACAAGCACAAACATCTATTTTCAAATATTAATGTTTGTCTTTTCAAAATTAAATATTAAGTAAGTCTGAAGTGTAGCACACAAGGCAGCCCTGTAGTGACTAGCTCCGAAATGCAATTTCATTGTATAAGTTTATAGTTCTTTCAATGAGAAAAACTAAAGTACAGTTAAATTGCTGTTTTTCTAACTTCAAACTAGCATACAAAACAGACTCTATAAGCACTGTTTTTATTATTTGTTTACAAATTTACAAATTTCAGCTTATTATATGATATGTCACAATATTGGCGTTCTTAATATTTCGAAATGCACTCAATTATCTCTTTATTAGCATCTTTAAAACAAAAATATTGTCACAGTAAAGAAATAATATTCTTTACGCTGGCATACGTACTACGTAACTAATATTTAGAATTGTGTGTTTGAAAGGACAGGAACATGGTTAGTAAAACTTTTAAAATCTGTGTGTAATTCTGTGATACTCCTTTTATCATACATTTTTTTTTTTTTTTTATGTAACAGTGAAATGGCAAATTCTGAGAAAGTTCCCTTTTGTTCATTGAGAAATTTAAACAGAATGATAGTAAGTATGACGTTGAAGTTTCTTGATGCATGTATTGTGTGCAGGTATACATTAATCAGACATTATTAGACACAGTTGAAGGTGGAGAATATAAAATAATTGATAAAGATGAAGAGACAATATTATGGCCCTCATTATGACATTGACGGTAAATTTCACTTACCGTCATGCCGACTGCCGCCAACATACCGCAGTGGCGGCGGAGGATATCCACTAACCATATTATGACACACACATACCAAACCGTCACTTTTCAGACACTCACACAAATCCGCCAGCCCAAAGGTCAGTAATAAAGTGGCGGTAGCAAAGCCCACACCGTTACGCCAACAGAACAACGCCCATCACAATATGATGTCCGAATCACCATGGTGGACAATCAATGGCGGTAAACCATTGGCGGTACATACCGCTGCACTCAAAATACACACACACAAACAAAACAGCACTACATTGGACAAGTCAAATTACACACACCTGACACCCATCACCACAGCATGCACACTAGAGAGAATCACCTAGCCCACAAAATAACTACTCACACAAGGGAAAGCTGACAGGGCACTCACAACCATAGAGGCCAACACACCCATGCACAAGATGTCACACACAGAAACAACAATACTGCATTTACACCCCCCCAGGTATCCCAGCCAATGTCACTGGAGAAAAGTTGCCAGCAACATCCAGTCCCCCCACAGAAGAGGCCCACAGTGATGACAGCAGCATTGCTCACCTGGATCTGGATGACCAACCTGGCCCATCAGGGACCTCCGCACAGTCTCACACCACCACAGAGCCTCCCCCCTCAGGAAACACCACCACAGCACCCACCCAGCGGGCCCATACCTCGGTCCCCAGGACAAATCAATCAGCAGTGTGTCCACCACTGCAGGGACCCCCGGGCACACCACAAACCCAGGACAATCAGGGACCTGGGGTCAGTGGCAGTGGGCACACAGTTCAGGGGACAGAGGCACAGGACAACAGGGAAGCTGGGAGGACTGCTGTGTGACGGGGAGGACAGTCCCACGGAACCGACCCTCCAGGAGGCACTCACCACGATCCTGGGAGCCTACCAACATTCCCAGGATACGCTGGGCCAGATTCTGGACAAGATGCAGGAGAACATGCAGCTGCAGGAAGGACAATACCTAGGGATCAGGGAGAACTTGAAGTCCATTAACACCACCCTGGTCTCCATTGCAGGGGTGCTGGCAGACATGGTCAAAAGCATGAGAAAGGCAGTGGCACACCAGCGGGCCCCTGACACTAGCCTGACTACTGAACAGCCCTCCACCTCCGCTGCCGCTAGTTGACAGGGGGCCTGCCACAGGACCAACAGGCCACCAGCAGCCCTCCCCCTGCAGAAGGAGAACCACCCCGCAAACATTCCCTGTGATCCAGGCAGAAGCCAGAGACTATTGCTAAGACCCCTGCCAGGAAATAAGACTCTCCTGAATGTCACCCTTGTGACCCACTCTGTCACCCTGTCCACCTTGAACTGCCATTGTTCCCCTTCCTATGCCCCCTTGGACACTGCACCTGTGATACTAATTGACTGGACTCTACCCTGGTCTTTACTCCATCATCAACCCAGCCCATTGCACTACCCCTTCTTCTTCAGAGCACTGCAATAAACACACTTAGAAAAATACAAGTATGGTGTATGTCAAATGATTTCCAAATGTATTAGTTTAACATGGTTCAAACATTGCAATTCAACTGTACAGTATTGTTTACATAAGGAAAACCTGTAGCTGGCTGCACTGAACACACCAGGAGCAATAGTGGGGCACCAACATCTGCAAAAAGAGAATGCAAAGGGTACAGTGAGTGTACATAAAAGTAGGAATTCACAGCCTGCCAGTGACAATGTCACACATCAAACTGTAAATGAAATGTGAAATAACACTGTCTTACCTGTGTGTCATTGGAAGTATTGACGAATGACTGTACTTCTGTTGTCCTCATCCTCATCCTCTGCCTCCTCATCTTCACTGTCCACAGGGCCCACTGCTGCCACACGGCCATCTCCAGCCTCCTCCTCCTGCAGAAAAGGCACATGGCGGTGAAAGGCTAGGTTGTGCAACATACAGCATGCCACGATGATCTGGCAGACCTTCTTGGGTGAGTAGCACAGCGATCCACCAGTTAGATGGAGGCAACGAATCCTGGTCTTCAGGAGGCCGAACGTCCTTTCAATTATCCTTCTTGTTCACCCATGTACCTCATTGTAATGTTCCTCTGCCCTTGTCCTGGGATTCATCACAGGGGTCAGTAGCCATGAGAGGTTGGGGTAACCAGAGTCACCTGCAAATATCAAGGGACAGCTGTTAGCCACACACTCACCCTTAGGGCCCACAACATACCCATACACCAACATCCACTGGGTGGGAACCGGGGCTCACCTACTAGCCACACCCTGTGCCTCTGGAGTTGGGACATCACATTTTGGATGCTGCTATTCCTCAGGATAAAGACATCATTCACAGACCCAGGATACTTTGCATTGACATGGGAGATGTACTGGTCCGCCAGGCACACCATCTGGACATTCATGGAGTGAAAACTCTTTTAATTTTTGAACACCTGTTCATTCTGCTGGGGGGGAGACAAATGCACTATGTGTTCCAACAATTGCCCCAATGATGTTGGGGATATGTCCCATTGCATAGAAGTCAGCTTTCACTGTGGCCAAATCCTCCACCTGGGGGAAAACGATGTAGCTGCACATGTGTTTAATCAGGGCAGCCAACACTCTGGTCAGCACTATTGAGAACATTGGCTGTGACATTCCTGCTGCCAAGCCCACTGTCACTTGGAAAGAACCAAGTTCCAGGAAATGGAGTACAGATAGCACTTGCACAAGAAGGGGGGATCCCGGTGGGGTGACGGATAGCAGATATTAGGTCAGGCTCCAATTGGGCACACAGGTCCGTGATTGTGGCACTGTCAAGTTTATGGGTGAGGATAATGTGCCTGTCCTCCATTGTTGCCAAGTCCACCAGGGGTCTGTACACGGGGGATGTCTCCATCTCCTATTCATCCGCAGCCGATGCAATCTATGTGGCAAAAGAGTGAGCAGCTGGTCATTATCTGTACATTGCAACCACTACAGTTTTATGCACATTGTGATTGTTACATTATTTAGATGTGATAGGTCCAAAATGTGAATTTGTGTACTGTGACGCAGCTAGGATCCATGGCCTGCACCCACCCCCTGAAATGGCGTCTGCCTGTCCAGTATGGAGGGACAGTTGGAAGTGAGGTAAATTCACTGACATTTTGCGTCGTTGCGGGAGGCGGTCGAGAACCGCCTTGCAACTCCTCATTAGTTGTCATTGGGCCCCGTGGGGTACAGTGGGAAATGGTGATGTACGCCGGCGCTGACCGTAAGCCCAGCCGCGGACGTGACTGCCATTTTCTATCTGTTCACTCATTTACTACCTGACCTTCGACAGGTGAGGACCTACACTGCATGTGCTGCTGTGACTTGTGTCGTGAACTGACCATGGCTCGTGTGACTGGGGAAAGGGTTCCTTCCTTCACCTTGGCAGAGATGGAGAGACTAGTGGATGGGGTCCTACCCCAGTACCGACTGCTGTATGGACCTCCAGACCAACAGGTGAGTACACCTTGAGTACGATGCATGGGCCATGAATGCATGGAGTGCTGTGTGTGAAGGCATCATGTAGGGGGGGGTTGGTGGATGGGCCACGTGCAGCGTGCAGCATGTATGCTGGGCCATGTCTGTGCTAATGGGGATATGAAGGGGCATGGTGGGCCATAAGTGTAACCGCCAGGATGGTCGGACTAATACCTTTCCCTGTATGTATTTCCCTGCAGGTCACTGCACATCAAAAGAAGGGTAAATGGCAAGGGTATATGACCCTTGGGGGTCTACGGCAGGCGCAGCACCCACTGTCGCAAACGGCGGGAGGACCTGAGATGCTGGGCATGGAAGACGGCAGAGGCCCAGCTGGGGATGGCCTCCCCACGAGGAAGAGGTGTCCGTCGAACCCTGACCCCCCTGATGGCCCGCATACTGGCAGTGGCCGATCCGGAGCTAGTTGGGTGCTTGTGGGCATCACAGCAGCAACAAGGGGGTGAGTACAGTGCCCTTCATGCCTGGTGGGGTGGTATCTGGGAGGGGTGTTTGGACCTTGTGAGTGCCCCGAGGCCAGCCCGGACATTGCAGGTTAGGTCCCATGTTGGGCAGGGTTCTGATGTAAAATACCTCCAACCAAGCTAGTAGGCATCACTACTGGGCAGGGGGCTGTGGGTCTCAGGTATGCTGCAATTGGCGTTAGGTGTCCCTATCCATGGGCTGGTGATTAGCATTGTGACTGATAGTGCATTGCCTAGTGCGTAGGGCTGTTCCCTGTGTGTTGTGTACGCCAACGGTGGTATTGGTGCCACCATTGACCAAGTGAATCCTTTGTCTCTCCCCCCCCTTTTTGTTTTGTCACCCAGTCCTTATGTGCATTAGTATCATCTGGCAGAGGAGCAGAGGCACCGGCGACCTAGGGAGCTGCATCCCACAGGACCCAGGAGGCCGAATCCACTGATGGTGAGGGCACCAGTGGGACCGAGGGCGAGGGGAGCACCACGGCCGAGACTGGAGGGGACAGTTCGGACAGCGATACCTCCTCCGATGGAAGCTCCCTGGTGGTGGCGGACCCCTCTGTGCCCACCCCAGCTACAGGTACAGCCGCCACTCACATATCAGCACTGCCCTCCCAGCAGCCCCTCAGCTAGTTGCCCTTGTCCTCTCACCCAGGAGGGTGGGAGTCACCTTTGCCCCAGGCACCTCAGGTCCTGCCCCAGTCACCCCTGCTGCCCTGAGTGAGGAGGCTATTGACCTCCTGCGATCCATCTCTGTTGGGAAGTCAACCATTGTGAATGCCATCCAGGGGCTGGCAGTCCAAATGCAACAGACCAGTGCATTTCTGGAGGGCATTCACACTGGCTTGACAGCCCAACAGAGATCAATCTAGGCTCTGGGCTCCTCTCTGACGGCAGCCATTGTCCCTGTTTCCACCCTCCCCCATCTAACTCCACCCAATCGTATTGCCCTCAACCCCAGCCTATCCCAAGCTCATAGGCAGACGAGCAGGCACCCAGGACAAAACACAAGAGTGGACACGGCAAACACAAGCACCACACTTCATCCCACAGGTACTCACAAAAACACCATCCAGATGCAGACATACCAACATCCACTGCCTCTACTGTGACCCCCTCCTCCTCATTATCCACCTCCCTCCCAGTAGCGTCTCCACTCACACCTGCATGCACTACATCCTCATCCATTATCACCAGAACACCTATCAGTACACACCCCTCACTGGCAGCCAACCCCCACATCCATGCACATGTCCCCTGTGCCTCCTCCTTCCAAAGTACACAAAGACAAGCACTCAGACACCCAACACTCATCCACCTCACAACAGCATCCAGCCCATGCACCTGCACCCAAACACAGCAGAATGACACCTCCAACAACCACACCCTCTTCCTCCACTCCCAAACCATCTCCCTCTTCCCACCCCAATGTCCCTAAAAAGCTTTTCCTCTCCGCCATTGATCTCTTCCCTACCCCTCCTCCCCGTCCCTCACGTCAGGCCAGGGTGGTCAAAACCCAGGCAAGCACCTCAACCACCCAGTCCACGGGCACAGTAGTGTTTCTAGCAACTCCAGGTGGGAAAGGATCCCAGCCACCAGCCAGCAAGATGGAAGGGTGCCTGACCCAAGTTATTTAAGGAAGGGAAAGGAGCCAGCCCCAGCTGCAGGAAGAAAGGGCAAGGAACCAGCCCCATCTGCAGAAAGGAAGGGCAAGGAGCCAGCCCCAGCTGCAGGAAGGAAGGGCAAGGAGCCAGCCCCAGCTGCTGCCAAAAGGTGCAAGGAGCCATCCCCAGCTGCTGGCAGAAAGGGTAAGGGGCCTGCGCCAGCAGCCAGTAAGGACAAGGGGCCTGGTGCTGGAACTCAGTCCGAGCCACCACCGCCAACCATGGGGGTGCATCCATCCGAGGCTGCAGGTGATGGGCTGGAGCCTACCCCCAACACCACCAGCAGCACCTCCACCAGCACCACCACCACCAGCCTCAGTGGGCAGCCGTCTGAGGCTGCAGGGGATGGGCTGGAGCCTCCCCCTACCACCACCAGCAGCACCACCACCAGCGACAGTGGGCAGCCATCTGAGGCTGAAGGGGATGGGCTGGAGCCTTCCCACACAAAAACCAGCACCAACACTGCCACCACTGAACAGGCATCTCCGCAGGCAGACAATGTGTAGTCCTGTGTCCATCGGCTATTGTGCAGCCTGGCCCCTGCAAATCCTGTGGGTATGACACCCAGCTGGGAAACTGTGACCTTGCACTCCCCAAGATCTGCATCACTGGGCATGATTTCCCCACCAGAACCAGTGGAGAAGCCACCCACTCGCCCCATCCTCCACAGGATGAAGCTCACTCGGCATGATGCCTCCTTCTGAACCAGTGGAGAAGCCATCCACTCACCCCATCCTCCACAGGATGAAGCTCTCTGGGCTCGATGCCCCCTCCAGAACCAGTGGAAAAGCCATCCACTTGAGAGACTGTGGCCTTGCACTCCCCAGGACACAGCAATGGGCATGTTGCCAGCTTCAGAGCTACTGGGCAAGTCACCCACTCAATAGACTGTGGCCTTGCATTCCCCAGGACAGAGCAATGGGTATGTTGCCCCCTCCAGGACCAGTGGCATTCTACCATCTTCCGGGCTAAGGTGCCACCCCATTCCCCGTCCCCCTGAGGTGCTTGCCTATTTTCGACCTGATGACCCTGCAGTGTTCTCTCCATGTTGTTGCAGAAGCGAGGTGGGGCCTTGAACTTTGTTATGAGTCCCTGTGGCCCACGGACATTGAGGACTGGGCAGTGTCCCTTGATTCGTAAATATGTATATACCTTTTTATTTGTATGCATGTATCCCTACTATATTTATCTTTTTACACTCATTTTAATCTATTGGTGTTGTCCTTGCATTATTCCTGGGGGGTACGATGTAATATGTAATGTTACTTCATCTACTTGGGGGTATGGTATTGGGGGTGGGGGTGTTGCATGTTGCATGTGTATATCACTCTCTTTTTCCTCCCCCACTCCCCTGTGTGCTAGGTGGCTGTACTCACCGTGGTCGTCTTCGCCATTGCTGGTGTTTGTAGTGTAGCAGCACATAGAAGAGCATGGGGAAGACATGCAACTCGGGCTCCATGGCAGCGTGGTTCTTCCCTGAGTCTCCACAGGTGAGTTGTTTCCCTTCCATGCAGTGTTTCCGCCAGGCTTTTGATGTTGTTCGTACCGCGCTGGAAAAGGTGGCGGATTGGCATGTCTTAATACAGTGGGCGGAACATTGGCTTCCTCCTGGCTTCAGGCAGTTACCGCCATGGTGCCTGTTGTTTCTGCCCTGGCGGTCGGTGTGTTAAAGTGGCTGTCTGTCTGAGCTGTTTCAGTGGTGGTCATAATCCAGTGTAAATCCTGAAATCAGAGAAACAGAACTTTTTCATGAACCAGCACTGAAGTTAGCAAATAAAACTATAGTATTAAACACAACTTAGAATGTTGTAGAATGGAGAGATTAAATCAGTTAAACAATTCTATTTTGTAGATTTGATGTTAAGACTGTAGGTCTTTAATAATGCAATCTACGATACAAATGTTCCATTTAAATATAAAGTGACGTAGTGTGCCATTTCAAATATCATTAGGGTGCTGAATTTTTTTTCCTTGTTAGAATAGTATATTTTATTTATGGAGAAGGAAGGGACAAGTCATGCTTCATGTAGCATTTGCATGCCCTGCTGCTAAGGAGCTCAATCATTGTTATCCGAGTTACATGCTGAATTTTATCCTAAGTATGTAATATTATGTTTTGTCTGTTTTATTTAAAACATGAAAAAAATAATTACTTAGTTGACCCAGTGCAAATTTCCCTACGACAAAAAAAAAGTACTTAAGCCTTCAGTTGAGGAAAAGCTCCATAGTGGATTTGGGCAGAAAGTCCTGTAAGTGTTGCTGATGTGGCTGGAGAGTGGAGATCCTAAGACATTTCTGTCACTTCTGCTTCTCTGCTTAAGCATTATCCCACTGTTGGCCCTAATCGTAGGTGACTGTCATTCCACAATGTTTCAGAGGTAATCTTGTCATAGATATTTTCCTGAAAGGCGTCTCTCCCTATGCCAACAAGAGATGCCTCATTTGAAAGATTCGTTCTGGCAGGACAGTAAAAATAAAACTCAGAAGTCCATCCATGGCTAGTTTGATAGAAGTGTTTCCTTTGCTACATCACTGGTTGAATTGGCATCAGCATTCTCTTTTAAATCAATCTGTTGGTAATGTATTTAATTCTTTCACTTTCTTCTGTAACCTCTGGTGTTTCATATGACCCTATGTTAAAAATTGTTCCTATTAACATAGAATGATTAAACAGAATTTCTTCACATTTCTTTCCACATGTTTCTCAAATTATTGCTCTTATTGGCTAAAACATGTTTTTTACTTTAGTAATTCAGTAGGCTTAACATATTTTTTGTACTTCATTTCTGTTCAAATTGCTCGCTCTTTTTACCCCATAACACACAAAAAAAACATTTAAATAGTGTCCATTTTTCTAAAAGATGAGAAAAGTGTATTATAAAGAAGTATATAGTTTTCTCTCTGAAGGGTCCATTTTGTAAGGTGGTTCTAGAAATGTTACCATTGCACATGTATATGCATTTGGAAAACAGGGTCTGTGTTATGTTAACTGCATTGTGTTATGTTCTATGTTATGTAATGTTTGTTTGTAAAGCTCCTGCAATTGTATCCTTGCTGTTAGAGCTGTCAGCCTTAGAGTGGTCTTTCCCCAAACATTTTGCCTGCTTATCTCCTTTTTTGCTGATTCTTTTTGTTGGCCTTAGGTCTCTGAGCACTTTACCACTAGTGTCCAGGACTAAAGTGCATGTGCTTCTCCTCTAAAACATGTTAAAAAATGTTCATCCACAATATTTTATGTGTCTTTAAGTCCATATTAGAGAGCATTACCTGTGTTCAGGGCCAGAAGAAAATGCTACTAGTTTACTGCAGCATTGCTTGTGCCACTCACACAAGTAGCCCTTCAACATTCCTCAGGCCTGTCACTGCAGGGCCACTGTGTAGCACTTAAATGTTTTGTAAAACCTTAAACCTCCCTTTTATTACATAAAAGTCACCTCTAAGGTAAGCCTTATGTAGCACCTAGTCCAGGGTGCTATATAAGTAAAAGGTAGGACATTAACTTTTACATTTTGCATGCCCTGGTAGTGAAAAACACCTAACAGCTATGAGGCCCACTCTTCTCGTAGGTTAATATTGGGAATCTTGTATTACATTTTTAATTTAATTCCTGATTGGGAAGGAGTAACTCTGTCTAGCATCATTGGAATGGTAATTTTAAATCCTATTTGCTGACAAAGTTCAATTTACATTACTATTTTAGAAATTACATTTTTGAAGAGTTGGTATTTCTCTGATCTTAAAGCTCTGTTTGTCTGTAGCTTGTCTCTAATACACGTCTGGGGTAGGTGTCAGCTTGACTTTGTGCATTTCCTCTAGACAGCCAAGCACAAAGGAAGGGTAGATGTGTCTGAGTGTCCATCTGCATCCTGATTGCTCATCATGCACAAGATGGGAGGGAGGAGCTGACACTTACACCTGAAAAGGCAGTGTCCTGTCCCACACAAAGAGTGATTAACCCCTGTAGTGAGTCTGGAGCCAGGGCTAGGAAGAAAGAACATCTGTGCATTTCAACGTCCCTTCTTTAAAGTCAGCCCCTCTTCAAAGGCACAACTGGGTATAAGTACTGGATCTCTGACCCCACCAAATCAGTCACTTCTGGACCTGTAAAGAACCTCTGTCAGAAGGACTGCTGTGCTACTACAAGGACTGTCACACTGCTGGACTGCTGCTCTTGAAGAATTGCTTTTCTGCTGTGCTGCCCTGCTGCCTGCTGTTCTATGACCCTGCTGAGGGAGAGCTGGACTCTGCCTGGAACCCAGAATGATCTCCAAGGGCTTTTTGGCTTGCCTCTTGTTGCTTGAGATTCAGGGATATCAAAGTTCCATAACCTGCTCCTATGCCTGGACCATTGGAACTGGACCAGGCCCTTTCAACAAATCTCCTGTCTGCTGAAAAGTAAGGCAATGCATTGTTGCTATTGTGGGAGCAGAGTTAGTGCATCATACTCTGAACCAGCACTTTGCCTACGGAACTAACGCATTGGAACAGCATCTTTGCCACTGCTGCAGTGTGGGAAGATCGACACAACCCCTTGATTTCTGCAGGAATCTGGTGCATTGTCTACAAAACGAACACTTATCAGTGCATAATCTTTGGACCTAAAGCATTGCCACCACTGCGTGAAGTAAATCAAGGCATCACATCAACTGCAGGACCAGCACAGATGCATAGCTCAACTGCACCATGCATCTTGCTGTTGTGAACAGGATCAAGTTACAGTGTTCAGCGTGCCTGCATGGGTCCTGTGTCCAGTCTGCACTTCATCACGGCTTGAATACTTTACTTAGCTCCGGTGCAGCATGACCAGATAATGCCCATTGGATCTTATTGCTTCTAAGCGTTACAGACATTTTTATTCTTTAGAAATTCATATGTTTTGTCATTTTGGTCTTGATTTATTTATAAATCTATTTTTCTAACTTGGTGTGGAGTCTTTTTGTGATGTTTGTATTGTGTTACTGTGTGTTGTGTTACACAAATACTTTACACATTGCTTCTTAAGTTTAGCCTGACTGCTTTGTGCCAAGTTATCAGAGGGTGAGCACAGGTTAAATTTTAGTGTGCATCTGACTTACGCTAACTAGGATTGTGGTTCCTGCTTGAACAGGGTGCATACCTATTTCAGTCAGAAACCCAATTTCTAACACTTGCATTGATGTGTGCATAGATGTTGAACCACCTTAACAGTGAAGAAGTACATACCAACAAAGTGCTAGCTCCATTTTATTTAAGGAAACAAGGAAACTACTTTACGAAATGCTTCTAAAGATGTGAAAACACCATTTTAATATTAACCCATAGCAATATTTGGTGAACTTCAGGGGCACGACTAATAATAGAGCAGATGTGGGAGGCTTGATTACATATGTCATTGAAGCCAGAACATGAATGGAATAAAGCTAGCTATGATATATATATATATATATATATACACATATATATATAGAGTTATATCATCTTGATTGTAAGATGACGTGTTCTAACCCATGGAAATTCCCCAGTTTTTTTTTCTTCTTTTGGACCTCTTGATATTGTGCTGTTGCTGTGCTGTAGGTTCCCCAAAATCTCTCACTCAATCATCATTAGTGCATGGGTAGTACTATGGACATGGTGACAATGATAAAATCGATATCATTTAATAAGAAATTTAAACAAACTGTACCATGCCATTTTGGCAAAGTGTATCATGTGTAATATGAATTGCTCTGCACTATAAGTCTGCTTATATTTTACTGCATCTCCACATTATTGCATGAGACAAGTGCCTTCCTTAAGGAAAGTAATGCTTGGAAATGCCTGGTGGGAGAATGAATTGCCCCAACTGGCAGATCCAGTGAGCTTGAGTACCATATGCCTATTCTAGGGAAATTGGGCTTCTGCTAATAGAGGAAGGGGGAGGGTCGGAATCATCATCACCAGCAACTCCAATAAATTAACTTGTATGATGTTCCCACATGGGACAAAGAAAGGATAGGGAGAGTATATCCCTCCAGTGACCACATGAGGATTCTTTAAGATCTTGGAGGGCTTGAGACCAGGCTTCAGTAGTCAGACCTTGACTGTCAGAATGAGAGATGTGCACCAGTTTGGAAGAGAGTTGCCTCCTTGAAGCCTTTCCAGAGTTCAGCACAGGAATGAGGCAGACCAAGAGCTGGTATCTGTGAGTGAAATGAAGTGGGGAGGGATGATGCGGCACCACATAGCTGGAAGGGCACCACCCCAATCATAGCAAATCTCACCTCAGTTTTTAAGTTCCTTCACATTTTGATAGCTGTGAGGTGCCTGCAAAAGTGGACCTAAAGGAGTTAGTTGCTTGGACGTCAGTGGCCTCCTGGCCCTGTTTTGGGTAGCCAGGGAAATTATACTACAGGTGTCACGTGGGCTCTCATTATCCTAATGAGGCTGCTGGATTTAGGAGGCCGCATCACCTGAATTGTGGGGAGTCCAGTCCCACACCATATGACAACTGGTGGCCTAATCCGTTTGTGGCCAACTAGTAGCACCTCATCTGTGCCCAAGAGCATGGATGATTTGTGGCAAATGGGCACATGACAAGATGACTTCTCAGGGAAATCATAGTTGATCAGATCCCATCCTTTTCCCTCAGTTACATTAGTCTCACACATGCAAAGACAAACAGAAGAAAATGATTCAATAATAGTTATTGAATCAGCTGCATCTTAGATAATTTGGCATGAAATGCAGTAATGAAAATTATAAAACACTAATCACAGTAGAAGCAAAATGGTGACAATGAAAGTGAAACACATTAGTATCACACATGCGAAGACAAATAAAGGAAGAAAATGGTTCAATAAGATTATTGAATGAGCTGCATCTTAGATTAATTGGCGTGAAATGCAATAATGAGAATAATGAAACATGCTAGAAGCAAAATGGTAACAAGGGAAGTGAAACACAGGAAAAATCCCATCATACAGTCCCTAGTCACAATATATGTCATTCCTGCCAAAGCAATGTTAGAGTACAGCATGATAAGCCCCAATCCTCCCTTCAGGATTCCCCCCTGAGAAGAAATGATCCCCCATACCTGAGTTTGCCTGTTGTCTATAGAGACACCATCCCCAAGTGGGCCAGGGAACCAGTGGTCTCAGCAAGCAGCTGTAACAAAGCCAGTCAGCATGCAGTTGTGGACATCTGGCAAGAACCATCCTCTAACATGCGTGGGACAGGGAAATGTTTTTATATTAAAACAGCTGATGTTCTGAGAAAATATCCCTACGTAAAACTATGTGTGTTTTTGTTAGAGACACCATGCACCACTTGTGCCGACAATCTAAGAAATGCAATGCTTTCCTAGGTGAAAGAACAACTAGATAAAGAAAAGACAACATCACCATGAATGTGGCCAATTCTAAAATAATACAAATGAAGCTGAATAAAGTATTACTAGGCTAAAGGGCACAGGTAGCAGGCTTAGTTGCTAACATAACATGCCCAGACACATTATTAAAATGGCTATACAGCATAGGCCCTTGGTGAACAGACTGTCACAAAGCATGTGGCCAAAGGCCTGGGCAGCCGAGTAGCAGTGCAGGTAAAGAGAGTGGTCTGCTGTGATGAGCCTTTTGTGCTGTTGCCATGATGGCTCGACTAGCAGGGCTGAACAGGAGCCACATCTAGGATCCTGCAGCTCTGCTGCTGATAAGAAACAGTAAACCACAATAACAGAGGCTGTGGAAGGTACCAGGAGTTCCTCATCCATAACTGTGGCCTTTAGGACACCTTAGTAAACTGCCTCTACACACCACCAGTGAATAATCTGTGATAAATTGAGTAGCACGTCCAAGATATTGAAAACTTAAAATTCTACTCATATGTGGCAGTTTCAGAACTACCACGGGTATATCCTTGAGCATTGGGCCTCACAAGAAATCCTCCACCACAGACATATCAAAAAGAAAAAGAAAATAGCCCTATGTGAAGTGGTGCTGTCGTATAACGAATAAAAATGACAACATAGAGGATAATGGGTGTGTGAACAGACCATTTTATTTTCTGTGTTATTGTCTCTAACTCCACATGTCGAATGCCCCAACTGTTGAACTTAGAACATTAACAGAACCTTCATTCTGTGCACGAGACTGGAACTACCATAAGGGAAGCAAATGAGGAACAGGAATAAACCAAAAACCAAGTGGGATAAATATGTTTATACAATACATATAAGCCCTCATTTCGACTTCAGCTGTCTTTCTGAAAGACCGCCGAAGCCCCCGGTGCCACTATACCGCCAGTGCTGGCGATATATGCGGCTCCCTATTTTGACTTTTCCGCTGGCCCAGCAGAAAAGTCACATCAACAGTGCAGCGGGTGCAGCAGCACCGGTAACGCATTTCACTGCCCGAAATTCGGGCAGTAGATGCGCGATGCGGCTGTGCCTGGGGGCCCCTGCACAGCCCATGTCAAGTTCATGGGCAGTGCAGGGGCCCCCGGGGGCACCCAAGTCCCCCTTACCGCCAGCCTTTGCATGGCGGTGTTTACCACCATGGACAGGCTGGCGGTTGGGGATTCATAATCCCCAGGGCAGCGGTGCTTTATATCAGAATTTATATCCATAAACCTATCACTAGAATCATCTTCAATAACATTTCCACAATCAAAGTATGTCATATGTCTACTAATTTGAGTACATTTTTCAATCATGCACTTTTTGCATTTGGTTAACCTCAGAAAACTCCAAGATTTGCCAATGCAAGTTAAAACACTGCCTTTGTTTGTTTTGATAACTTCAATGGGCTCTGAGAACTTACTTTTTCCCTTGCCTACATGTTTGCTCAGCCACATTTTCAACCCCCCACTGAAATTTTATTAGGGGTAGTTCTATGTGCCAAGTCATATCTCATCTTTGATTTTCAATGTTTTTTGCTAACATTTCCTCTCACCACATCCATGTCAGACTCATGCACAGTACGATCAACCAAGAATTTAGAATTAAACACTATGGAGTAATTAAAGAGGTAGGCGGTCTCCCTTTCAATAACAGGAATGGTGATAAAACAGTATCTGAGTGTGGAGCAATTAGGTAAGACCACAATATTTCACGCACTTCGAAAAGAAAAGGGATTTTCAGCACAATTGCCAAATACACACTCTCTTTTGGATAACGGTTTAAATGTGCAAGCAGCCCATTACAATAGGGATCTCACATTGCAGTTTTATTCTACTCATTGATATGTATGTGTAAGAATTGTGTCATGTCTATGGATGAAAATTGTAGGCCATTTTCTGTGACCAATTTGTTTGGGAGCCTTTCCCTGCTGAATACTTCCATGGGAAATTCCAGTACTACACTTGCTGTTATTTTCTCCACAAAAACATATAACTTGCATGTTTAGGGTAGGTTTTTGAAAGGACCAACATTAACTAACCCCTCTTTCTACCAAGCAAATTCTGGCCATTTGGTGATTTACATAAGAGTGATATTGGTTTTACAATATTTATTTCATGTCATACAAATTTCACATTGTTAAAACAAACATTTTGCTTCTGCATCATTTCCTGTCCACTAATAACAACCATATACAAGTTTTTGCACTGCAGACATTCCCATATGCCCAGTGTGGCTCAAGCTAAGCAGCCAATCACAAAGTCCAACTGGGGGAACACATTTATCATTTGCAAGAAAACATTTTTACTAACCAGCACTGCTTGTGCAAAAGAAAGGAGACAGACTGTCTGATTTTTTCATTTGGGACAACCTTCATTCAAGTATTGTTTAATGAATTTCATCTCACTATCTTTGTCATATTCAGTGATCCTTTTGATTTCATTCATCTCATCACCAATCACTACACACACTTCACCGAGGGATTGATTTAGATATTGGTGGAGGGATTTCTCCATCAAAGAGGTGACGGATATGCCATCCACCGATAATGGGATTTAGATTTCAGTGGCTGGGATATCGATCACTGTTTTGATGGAGTAACCCCTCCACCAGTATCAAAATCAGGCCCTTAGACTTGCTACCACATCATAATCTCTATTGTCCTATTCATCATAATTATTTTATTTTAGACACAAAACTTAAGAAAGGCTGTTTTGTTTCTATGTCCTGGGACAAAATTAATATCAAAATTGTATTCTTGAAATTTAGAACTTAACCTTGCTATACTAACAGTGGAATTATTTCCCCCTTCCAGTGACAGTGCTGGAGTCAAGGGACTTGTGGTCTGTTCGAATGGCAAACCTGTTGTCCCAATCAAAGTGTCTGATGTGATTAGTATCCCATACAAATGCTAAGAGTTGTCTTTATTCACAGTCTGTTTCATGTAAGGTTTTGGAGGCATGTACCACCACCACCCACTCAGAAGTTCCTGACCTCTGTGATAACACCACCCCCAGTCCATGAGTGCTAGCATTCACTGAAAGGGTGCATTTGTTTTCCATTCCCAAAAGGTTGAATGGCAGTCATGGTCACAGTTTGTGATTTAAAAAATTCAAAAGCACGCTGTTGTTCTGGTCCACATACAAACTCAGACCATTTACACATGAGATTTCTCAATGGCTCCATTAAAGATTAAAAGTTTTGTACAAACTTTGTGAAAATGTTTCATAATCCAATGAATGACACTGGGAGATGGTGTTTTTCTGAGAGCATCAATCAGATTTAACTTTGGGGCCACCCCTTTTGCAAATATGATGTGGGCCAAAAAATCCACTTTGGACTCAAATTGTTTACAATTTTCTAGACTTAAAACAATGCTCTTGTCAGATAGTCTATTAGACATTCCTCTTCAAACAGTATGATGTTTATCTTTTCTGTTAGAGAATCCCAAGTGAGATCCTGAAAACATCTCACCTGCCCTTCAATGTCACTAAACATATGGAACATTTTCCTTTGGAATACAGAAAAGGCAGAGCTAATCCTAAATTGACATATGCCATTGGGTGTTATGAAAGCTGTCAATGGTCTTGACACTTTTAATAGTTCTATCTGGTGAAATGAGCTTTGAAGGTCAAGAGTTAAAAATAGTAGCACCACACAAATTTGCAGAAAGGTCATTTATTTTGACAAGAGGATGCTTTTCCACAAATATGTTACTATTCAGGGCTCTCAAATTCATACAACACCTGAGGTATTCATTACTTTACTTAGGTCGCAACACAAGAGTTTTCACTCTGATCTTCAATAACGTCATCCTTTATCATTTAGTCTAGTAAGTCTTCTAACTTCTCCTTCACACTAAATGATACTCCTGTTACTTTCTGCCCGATTGGTAGTGCACTCTTCTTAAGCTTTATCTCATTTTCAAATCCTTTCAGTGTACCCATTGTTTTACCTTAATGACTAAAACATGATCTTTAGCACTTGGGTCCAATTTTAGACTTAGGGGGTGATTCTTACCTTGGCGGGCGGCGGAGGCCGCCCGCCAAAGTACCCCCGCCAGAACACCGCACTGCGGTCGTCAGACCGCTACAGTGATTCTGGGTTTTCCACTGGGCTGGCGGGCGACCGCCAAAAGGCCGCCCGCCAGCCCAGTGGAAAACAACCTTCCCACGAGGACGCCGGCTCTGAATGGAGCCGGCGGAGTGGGAAGGTGCGACGGGTGCAGTTGCACCCGTCGCAAATTTCACTGTCTGCAATGCAGACAGTGAAATTCAAACTGGGGCCCTCTTACGGGGGCCCCTGCAGTGCCCATGCCATTGGCATGGGCACTGCAGGGGCCCCCAGGGGCCCCACGACACCCCATACCGCCATCCTGTTCCTGGCGGCTATGGCGGTATGGGGTGTCAGAATCCCCATGGCGGCGCAGCGAGCTGCGCCGCCATGGAGGATTCTTTTGGGCAACGGAAAACCGGCGGGAGACCGCCGGTTTTCCACTTCTGACCGCGGCCAAACCGCCGCGGTCAGAATGCCCTGCGGGGCACCGCCAACCTGTTGGCGGTGCTCCCGCCAACCCTGGCCCCGGCGGTCAGAATGACCCCCTTAATCTTTTTCATTCTTCCAACCTAGGACATAAGCACCCTTTTTTGCCATATAAATCATTATGCAAGCTGCTCTTCCCCTGAATTCTGTTTCAGCCATGAAATGACTCAAGAACTTGATTCGCTGTCATAGGTACCTACTTGAATGTTATGCGGTAACAAATGTGTTATCCTCCTATCACTATGCTCGTCAAAGTAGGCTTTGAAAATGTTTGTGACTAGAGACCCAAAACCAGCCATCTCAGTAAATTCCCTATAATGTACAAAAAAGTGACACATAGGAGGGTTCACAACTTCTTTACTTTCCATGTTGTCTTACACTTGTACCATCAACATCATGTTGCTTCTCACTCAGGCATCCTTTTCTATGTTTTTATCATCATTTGCTGAACCTTCTACCACCTGAGCAACTTGAGCATTCACTGATTTCTTTGGTATTGTGACACATTATTTTGAAATGTCCTTTTCCTTTGTACTTTGAAGAAGACAGGTGTGATGGGTCTCCAAATTTGTAACAAATAGTTTTACTCTCCTTGTGCCCACTTTTAGATTAGGCCTGGGCAGCGTTCACGAAGTCCAACTCCCAAGAATTCTGCAGAGTTAAAAAAAACTCTGTTGAATTTTGCAGAGGTCGAGTTTGTGATCCATGGAGTCCTGAATGTGCCAGATCTCGGAAGCGCAACGCAGGGTTGGCCTGGTCAGTCAGGCCCAACCCTGCTTTGTGGTTCTGAGATCGAGCGCATTTTGGAGAGGGCACAACACACAGGACAGGCTGGTGCACAAGAGGCCTGAAATGACAGCTTTCTTTTGCTGCTTATGGCTCTGGACTGAATTTAGGACAGGGCCGTAGGCAGTGAAAGTTGCCAGGCCTGTTGTGCACTAGGCTGCTCCATGTGCAGTGCACACGGGGCAGGCTGGTGCACAAGAGGCCTGAAATGGCAGCTTTCTCTATCTACGGCCCTGGCCTGAATTCAGGCCAGGTCAGTAGGCAGCGGAAGCTGCCAGGCCTCTTGTGCACAGGCCTGCCCAATGTGCACCGCACACAGGACAGGCCAGTGCACAAGAGACCTCAAATTCAGGCCTGGGCTGTAGGCAGTGAAAGCTGCCGTTTCAGTCTTTGTTTGTGCACCAGTGTGCACAAACAATGACCAAAAAAAGAGAAGAGGAGTAGAGGACTTACCTGGGTCTTCCCAGGGGGTACTCCTCTCCAGCGACTGCCTCCTTCCTCTGCTCCAGTGCACGCTGCAGCCCAGTTATGGGCTGCACAGCGCAAGTGCAGACTGCCTGTGCTTGCGCTGTGCAGCCTAACTGGGCTGCAGCACGCAACAGATGAGCTCAGCTCCGCTAGCGGGACTAACAGAGTTTTTTAGACAACTTTGCCCTCCAAGCAGAGCGGGGAGTTCCAAAACTCCCACTTCAGACGCATCTAATTTGCCATCTTTTTTTTTTTCATTACATACGTCTCAATTCTTTTTATAATTCGTTCACCTCTTTCATCCAGCTTATTGACAATCAATGACTGTGGCAGAGGTAATCACCTCGTCCAGTTCGGGATCCCTCATGATCCATAATCATTCTGGGATGTATTTATTGTTGGTGTTAACAATGAGCTGTGTTTGTGGTGTTGCCAAAGTTGCATGTGCAACCATAATGCAGGGAGGAATTTGTGAAAGGTCAAAGGTCTCTCTCCATCCCTTTGTCTTCTTATATAGAAATGATGGGTTTAAAATGGTTTTCCAACCTGTGCATGGCTTCAATCATTTCATACAATTCATATTCTTCCCTGGTGCCTCAGTTTTGGGTAAAAACCTGAATATTTCATGACCCTCAGAACCTGGTGAATGTAATAATATGCATTTTCTTCTTCCAGCAGAAGTTATTTCCTTTAATTGTCTTCAAATATGTGTAAAACTCCTCTTCCAAGGAATAGGTGTTTCTCCCTTAGAAGGTAGAAAATTAATTGGAGGGTCTAATTGCATTTTTGTTACTCTCTTTTCAATTGTTGGTGGAATATAAATATATTGTGCTATATATGTGTGTGTGTATATAGATATATAGGGGGTCATTCTGACCCTGGCGGTAAATACCGCCAGGGCGGAGGTTGGCGGTAGCACCGCCAACAGGCTGGCGGTGCTCCGCCGGGCATTCTGACCGCGGTGGTACAGCCGCGGCCAGAAGCGGAAAGCCGGCGGTGTACCGCCGACTTTCCGTTGCCCATGGGAATCCGCCAAGCTGCGCCGCCATGGGGATTCTGACACCCCATACCGCCATCCTGTTCCTGGCGGTTCGCCTGCCAGGAACAGGATGGCGGTATGGGGTGTCGTGGGGCCCCTGGGGGCCCCTGCAGTGCCCATGCCAGTGGCATGGGCACTGCAGGGACCCCCGTAAGAGGGCCCCACAAAGAATTTCAGTGTCTGCTTTGCAGACACTGAAATTCGCGACGGGTGCAACTGCACCCGTCGCACCTTCCCACTCTGCCGGCTCCATTCTGAGCCGGCTTCCTCGTGGGAAGGGTGTTTCCCGCTGGGCTGGCGGGCGGACTTTCGGCGGCCGCCCGCCAGCCCAGTGGGAAACCCAGAATGACCGCCGCGGTCTTTTGACCGCGGTACGGTCTTCTGGCGGTTCCCGCTTGGCGGGCGGCTACCGCCGCCCGTCAAGCTTAGAATCAGGGCCATAGTTCCAAAAAGCTGCTGTTCACTCTCTTTTTTCTTCACAGGTATTATTTATATTTGTTTATGTCCATGTTATATGTTACTGTATATATTTTTTACTGTCTGTTTCCTCGCGAAGTGTATAGAAGAAGTATATTTTCCATGCTACGGAATACGGTTATAGAATGGCTGCTGAGTTCCCTTGGAATGCATGTTAACATAAAATTCAATAGTAATTCAAAATTGCAGCTTAGATAATGAAGCTTATACGCGTAAACTCTCCCCCAGTTTTGCTAACTACTTCACCCAGGATCTCACTGGAAATGCGTACCTCTGATTCTCTGCAAAGCTTGAAAATCAATGCTGCCAGTAGGGATGCAGCAACCATGGCTCAGGATCCTCTGGGAGCTGCCACAGAAAGGAGCAGCAGATCGCCAACAATGTGAGGTTCATACCTCTAACCAACTTGCCAAAAGTTTTCTGGCTCCTGATTCTTGCTAGTAAGTCCTTCATAACTGCTATTCTTCTCACTGGCACCAATTTCAGTGCTGCAAAACCCATAAAACAACCACTGGGAAGATGATGGGTGTGTGAATGGATCACTTGGTTTTCTGTCTTATCATCTCAATCTCCACATGTTGCATGCCACAAAAGTCTAATTTTGAATGTGAACAGAAGCCCTCATTCAAAGCACGAGGCACGAACTACCGGAAGGGGAGGGAATGGACAGGGGAATGGAAAGAGAAAGGTGAAGGGGTAAGGAAGAGAAGGGAAGGAATGAATCAATAACCATGTGGGATAAATATATGTGTGTGTACAATGAACATCATCTTGTAATAATCATATAGTACATTAAAGATAACAAGCACTATGTAATGTATTGCATGGCAAAAAAGTGCACATTTCTACAGTTGTAATGCAATGGAAATGGTGCAACCAGTTTATTTTCTGAGCCTTCTGTGGCCATCTGGAGGTGTGGTGAGTCCCCATAATCTGCTCTTGTGCATGGAAAAATTGCAAACTTCAAGGACCAGATTTTTAAAAAGTGTCGCTGCACCAAGTGCAGTGCCACTTTTTGTGTGCCCCTTATGGCCTCCCTAATGTACTGTGTGCGCCATATCTAAGATACAGTGCCCCATGGTGGTAGTTAGGAAAGTAGTATCTAAATTTTTGATGCTAGTTTGGAGCTTTGCATGGGTGGCTTAAAAAATGTTGACGTTAATCCTGCAAAGCCCATTGAGGCCCATTGTAAACAATGGTGCGCCTCCTTTTAGCGCCTGCTCTGAGCAGGCGTTAAAAGTGCCGAAGAAAATGATGCAAATAAAATGTCTTAGATTTCTTTGTGCCATTTTTTCAGCCACCATAACGGGGGAATGCCCCCTTTGCATATATTATGCCTGACGCAAGAAAAATGTAGCGCACAAGGATACAAAGTGTCTCAATGCATGCTTTGCGCCAGTTTGTAAATTTGTCAACATGATTTTGGCCTTATTGCACCACACTAGTGTAAATAAATTATGCTAATGTAGCGGAAGGAGGCACTAGGTGCTCTTAAGTCTGCCTAAGTCTGTCACAAAAAATGCATATTGGACTCAGATGGACTTTTGATTAAACTATTTCCATGAATGAGCTTTTGTGTACAGTCTAGGAGTACTGGACCCGTGGATCATGAGAGGTTGCTAGGGAACCAAGTAAAACAAAAATATGCAACATATCAATGCGATATAGAGATCTCTGACCCCAGCGCCCTCAATCTAAAAATTGTACCAACACCACTGGTCTTATTTACCATACTGGCTACTCTGCCAGTAAGCACAGTGCAAATACTTTACTGTTTCTTGCCACATGAGCTGGCTATATACTGTGAATACAACAGAAGGCAAATGGCCTTGGCAAGGCTCACAGTGTCCATTCTTGAGTTGCAAAATGGAACACTTTCCTTCTTTATTTCAAAACCCAGAATTTTGTGCAATCAAATGTTGTGTTGTGGACTTGGTTGGAATGGGAGGCGATGAAGGTTGGAAGTTCGGGGGAAATTAATAACGGAGTAAACTTCTTCCAGCTTACGTAAAGTACTGTGGATATAAATAACTTCAATCAGTGACAATTAAAAATGGAAGTGTAAAAGAATGTTTGTATTATTAAATGCAAAGCACTAATGTTCACGTGTCTGGGCCTTTTGGTAGGAGGAACGGTGGAGTCAGCGATTATAAATTGCCAAGCCAATTGCCAAGCCTTTCTAACCTCAGGTAATGCGAGAAATCTCAACATAACAGCCAGAGGATAGAGGCAAGGTGCACCCCAAGGAGGGCCATTGGGCCAGGTTAATAACAAAACCCACTAAATATGCTTTGTGGCCGGTAGGTGAATATTTTTAGTGAAAATGGAAGATCTGACAGACCAAAGCCCATGAAATGAAAAAGGGGTTGTAGAATAGTCAGTGCATCTGCCCCAGCGCTATTAGCCTTTGGGTCTACTGATGAGCCATAAACCTCCACATTTTCCAAAAAGTCAGCTAATCGCAGCACCAAACCAATGGAATTCGGTACTACAAAACTAATTCTTAATGTTATCATTCTCAAGGTTTCCAGGGCGCCTGGAACATATCAGTCTTCCTGGAGAGCAGGTATTGTGAAATACACAAACTTCTCCAACCTATTTACCATGTGAGGAGGGGATGACGTTTTCGAGGGAGTGGGCTTAGTGCCGAGCACTGCCTAAAAATCAATTGGGCACTCTGGCCCATAATAATAGGAAAATGATGGAGTTCCAGGCTGCACCAAAATTGGCAGGGCTGCGCTCCATCATTTTCTCAATGCAGTGATGTGCCGTATTAAATTGAATATGGCGCATCCCGGTGTTGTACCCTGTGCTGGCACAACATTTAGCAGCCAGCGCCAATGCAGGCATCCTTGCAGCATCGTGTCTACGTTGAGGGGTAGGATTGTTTATGTGTGGGAAGGTGTCCCTTCTAGCACATAAACAATCACTATTGGCGATTTGGCACAGCATGAAAGTGCCAAGCATCATTTTCAAATTATTGTTTATGTGCAGGAAGGGACACCTCCCAGCACATATACAATTATGTTTCGCATTTTGCTCTTTCTATGCATGCTGCAGAATGCATCATATATAGAAAAAGCAAAAAATGCTGAGGAATAAAAGTATTCCTCCTTGTTATGCCTAGCTAACGCCACCCCTGGGGTGTGAAGGCTGGGGACAATGGGCCAGATGTAGCAACGTAAAAATTTGCGAGGTGCAAAGTGCGAGTCCACGCGACTCGCAATTTGCACCTCGCAAATTGGTATGCAGTACGGTGTCTCAGACACCAACTGCAACTCGCTATGGGGTCGCAATGACCCACCTCTTGAATATTCATGAGGTGGGTCGCAAATTGCGGCCCCATAGCGAGTATAGGCACTCGCAAACATGGAGGCCTGCTGTAGTCAGCAGACCTCCGTGTTCGTGACTGCTTTAAATAAAGCAGTTTTTTTTTTTTTAAGTGTAGCCCGTTTTCCTTAAAGGAAAACGAGCTGCACTTAAAAAAAAAAAACGAAACCTTTAGTTTTGTTTTTTTTTTCAGGGCAGGGAGTGGTCCCTGGGACCACTCCCTGCCCTGAAAAAATATTTGTGGGTCCATTCACAAAGGGTCCCCCTTCCAATTTGCGAGTGGGTTACCATCCACTTGAAGTAGATGGTAACTGCGATACGATTTCGCAAATGGTATTGCATACCACTCAGACTCGCAAATAGGAAGGGAACACCCCTTCCTATTTGCGAGTTGGAAATGCATTTTGCGAGTCGGTTCCGACTCGCAAAATGCATTTCTGCATAGCAAAGAGGCATTTGCGCTTCGCAAAACGGCGTTTTTCGCCGTTTGCGAGGCGCAAATCCTTTGCTACATCTGGCCCAATGTCCTGTGAAGGTTTATTCGCCATAATCGCCATGGGCTGTGCATAGCCTCAAAGGTGAGCTGTAAACCCTTGAAAAACAACTGCATACAATGTTTTGCTGCTCTCCTGGTGCTACCGTGTTATACGAGCTCAATGTCAGGTGACCGTCAAGACAGCCGATATTATGGGCTGATCGAATGTGAAACATGGTAGCGCCATGTGAGTTGTTACGTCTGAATACGTACTATCCAGGTATTAAAGGACAAGAGAAACAACAGATACTTTTTAAAGACATCAGCTTAAATTACCTTGAATTGTGTGTCAAGCGGGGCAGAAATTACATTATCACTGCGAAAAATGCAGTTGAACATTTAGGAATACTACAAATGTTGCAGAACAAGCTGCATAGTGAGGGATGAATTCATGTGAAATTGTGTGTCTGGGGTATGTGGTCAGTTTATATGCAATCCATATTGCAGGTATGCTTGTCAGTGTGTGTGAAGTGTTTGTGAGGCTGGTGTACGTGTATGTGTGCTGTGTGTATTTGAGAGTGGGGATATTTGTTTGGATTGGGGTATACGGTGACTCTGTGGTTGGATTTGTGTGCTGTATATTAATATTTCTTTATAATTTGTTGTATATTTGATTTAAGATTTTGTTGTGTTCCATGTATTTTACTATTTTATTTTTCTTTGATGCATTTATTTTTTGTTATTCAGTTATTTAATCCAATACTAATATTAGAACGTGCGCCCTAAACATCTCCATAACACAATAGTCTCAAAAATGTGTTCTGTGTACCGAATGAAGGCTGACGGAAGAGCTAGGTTTGTGAAGACACATTTAAATAGAATAAAAAGCATTGGCAAAGCTGGCTTTATAGCATACCCTCACTCACTGTGTGTATATCTCACAACTTTAAGCACAGTTACTCATCGTGTATACACCTGTTGCTCTTTTAGCATAGGCACTCTCAAAGAGCGCACAACTTATTTTTGGCATAACAATTTGCACACATTCTGTTGTCCTGTCAGTGTAAATAATAGATGTTACATCACATGGGTGGTATTTCGTTTCATGCAAAGATAACTTAGTTTGGCACCTGGAATAAAGCATAGGATACCATCCTAGGGGCTCAGACATGTAAGCATGTAACACAATATATGGCAAAACACCTACGGTCTTTCTACTTCCAGAAATTGTGCTTGCCTCGCCTATCCTAAAGGTCATCTACCTCCCCTCCTTTCATCAGCTAACCTTAACATCAACCTGTGCTGTACCATTTAACGTTGATCTGGGGGAGAAAGGTCACTCTTAATAATGCCTTAGTGTATCTGGGGGGCTGGGAACTGTGTTTTAGATGAACATTTAGTAAGAGGTGCATCTCACAGCTTGGGCTCCTGTACAGTACTTCACACATCACTATGAAACAACACATGACACAATGACTTTGCTAGCAGGAAGCAATACTTTCATCAATTTTCATACACAGATTTTAGATCCAAGATATGGAATATGAAAACTATATCAATTGATTAATAAGCAAAAACCTTTATATTCATCAAACCCCTAGTGAAACTAGGCTTTACCAACAGCAAGACATATAGGACTTAACACTCCGCAACGAGCAACACACCACATTGCTTACTTTAAACATATGATATACAAATCCCCAAAATGAAGTGTTGACAGTGTAAAGTATTACTTTGATATCTAAAATATGCTTTCAGAATGTCTGATGGATCATCTAGCCAAACCTGTGAGTGAGTATGGTGTAACTAACTGGGGGTAGCTGATGTAAGGGGTTTACCCTAGGACACATGGGAAAAGATGACAAAAGCAACTCTTTTAAGGTTTCCATTAGATTAATGCATGGCTCAATAATCAGGGGTGGACTGAGAATGAGACAAATTCAATGGAAAGGGACATTCAGGAACTCAGGGAAGAATAAAGTGTCAAATTGGAATACGCATCACCTGGGAGAAGCCAAGGAGAATATGAAACCTCTGCACTAAATTTGGGATAGTTACTTGCCATGTGCAGAGCTGTGGGACTTTAGTCAAGTTTCAATGAATATGCTTTACTCAGTGATTAAATCTGCTGCACTCAGGAGAAACCACTTTCTCACCCTCCACAGAGCTTACTGGTCTCCGATAAATCAGAGCGAGTTTTCCAGGTGGAAAAGGTTTGGACCTTCAGACACAGATGACGTCCATATGTTTGACAGGTGCCCAAACCGGGAGGGTTACTGGCAAAAAGGTTGTGAGACTGTAGGCATAGCCATGGAGGCAAGATCTGCTATGATAATCTTCATCTTATTACAAAAGGAGTCAGCAGTGGCATCCGTCTTGGTAAAACAGCTTACGTTGATCTTCTACCTGATTTCTTGTCAGGGAAGGAAATTTGTAAAAGTTGTGTCAATCCTCAGCTCCAACATGGTGTGATTGGTGGGGGTATGTGAGATACATTAAGGAGCCGGATAGGATGGCCATTAACACCTTCGCTGCCAGGCCTTTTCCACCTCCTGTGCCGAGCCTTTTTTGGTGCTTAGGCCCTCATAACTTTTTGTTCACATAAGCTACCCACGCCAATTTGTATCCTTTTTTTCCAATATCCTAGGGAGTCTAGAGGTACCCAGACTTTGTGGGTTCCCCAGAAGGAGGCCAAGAAATTAGCCAAAATACAGTGAACATTTCGCATTTTTTCCAAAAAATGGGAAAAAGGGGCTGCAGAAGAAGGCTTGTGGTTTTTCCCTGAAAATGACATCAACAAAGGGTTTGCAGTGCTAAAATCACCCGCTTCCCAGCTTTAAGGAACAGGCAGACTTGAATCAGAAAACCCAATTTTTCAACACAATTTTACTGGGACATACCCCATTTTTACGATTTTTTGTGCTTTCAGCCTCCTTCCAGTCAGGGACAGAAATGGGCGTGAAACCAATGCTGGATCCCAGAAACCGTAAAATTTCTGAAAAGTAGACAACATTCTGAATTCAGCAAGTGGTAATTTGTGTAGATCCTACAAGGGTTTCCTACAGAAAATAACAACTGAAAAAAAAAAAAATATTGAAATTGAGGTGAAAACAACTGCAATTTTTCTCTACGTTTTACTATGTAACTTTTTCCTGCAATGTCAGATTTTTGAAAGCAATATACTGTTACGTCTGCTGGACTCTTTTGGTTGCGGGGATATATAGGCCTTGTAGGTTCATCAAGAACTCTAGGTACCCAGAGCCAATAAATGACCTGCACCCTGCAGTGGGTTTTCATTCCATACCGGGTATACAGCAATTTATTTGCTGAAATATGAAGAGTAAAAAATAGCTATCAAGAAAACCTTTGTATTTCCAAAATGGGCACAAGATAAGGTGTTGAGAAGCAGTGGTTATTTGCACATCTCTAAATTCCGGGGTGCCCATACTAGAATGTGAATTGCAGGGCATTTCTCGAATAGACGTCTTTTTTACACACTCTCTTATATTTGGAAGGAAAGAATGTAGAGAAAGACAAGGGGCAATAACACTTGTTTTGCTATTCTATATTCCCCCAAGTCTCCCGATAAAAATGATACCTCACTTGTGTGGGTAGGCCTAGCGCCCGCGACAGGAAATGCCCCAAAACACAACGTGGACACATCCCATTTTTTGACAGAAAACAGAGGTGTTTTTGGCAAAGTGCCTACTTGTAGATTTTGGCCTCTAGCTCAGCCGGCACCTAGGGAAACCTACCAAACCTGTGCATTTTAGAAAACTAGAGACCTAGGAGAATCCAAGATGGGGTGACTTGTGGGGCTCTGACCAGGTTCTGTTACCCAGAATCCTTTACAAACCTCAAAATTTGGCTAAAAAAACACATTTTCCTCACATTTCGGTGACAGAAAGATCTGGAATCTGAGAGGAGCCACAAATTACCTTCCACCCAGCGTTCCCCCAAGTCTCCCGATAAAAATGATACCTCACTTGTGTGGGTAGGCCTAGCACCTGTGACAGGAAATGCCCCAAAACACAACGTGGACACATCCCATTTTTTGACAGAAAACAGAGGTGTTTTTTGCAAAGTGCCTACCTGTAGATTTTGGCCTCTAGCTCAGCCGGCACCTAGGGAAACCTACCAAACCTGTGCATTTTTGAAAACTAGAGACCTAGGGGAATCCAAGATGGGGTGACTTGTGGGGCTCTGACCAGGTTCTGTTACCCAGAATCCTTTTCAAACCTCAAAATTTGGCTAAAAAAATACATTTTCCTCACATTTCGGTGACAGAAAGCTCTAGAATCTGAGAGGAGCCACAAATTTCCTTCCACCTAGTGTTCCCCCAAGCCTCCCGGTAAAAATGGTACCTCACTTGTGTGGGTAGGCCTACCGCCCATGGAAGGAAATAGCCTAAAAAACAAGGTGGACACATCCCATTTTTTGACAGAAAACAGAGGTGTTTTTTGCAATGTGCCTACCTGTAGATTTTGGCCTCTAGCTCAGCCAGCACCTAGGGAAACCTACCAAACCTGTGCATTTTTGAAGACTAGAGACCTAGGGGAATCCAAGATGGGGTGACTTGAGGGGCTCTGACCATGTTCTGTTACCCAGAATCCTTTTCAAACCTCAAAATTTGGCAAAAAAAACAAATTTTCCTCACATTTCGGTGACAGAAAGATCTGGAATCTGAGAGGAGCCACAAATTTCATTCCACCCAGCATTCCCCCAAGTCTCCCGATAAAAATGGTACCTCACTTGTTTGGGTAGGCCTAGCGCTCACGAAAGGAAATAGCCCAGAACACAACGTGGACACATCCCATTTTTTTACAGAAAACAGAGGTGTTTTTTGCAATGTGCCTACCTGTAGATTTTGGCCTCTAGCTCAGCCGGCACCTAGGGAAACCTACCAAACCTGTGCATTTTTGAAAACTAGAGACCTAGGGGAATCCAAGATGGGGTGACTTGTGGGGCTCTGACCAGGTTCTGTTACCCAGAATCCTTTGCAAACCTCACAATTTGGCTAAAAAAACAAATTTTCCTCACATTTCAGTGACAGAAAGTTCTGGAATCTGAGAGGAGCCACAAATTTCCTTCCACCCAGCGTTTCCCCAAGTCTCCCAATAAAAATGGTACCTCAGGGGCGTGGCCTGGCCACGAGGAAAGATGGCTACCTAATACGAGAGCTCCGCGTCGAGGCAAATACGGCGGCGGCGGGGGCGCTGAGATGGCAGGAAAACATACTATGCACGACGACACCCGCTCCGACAGCCGTTGTGCCCCGGACCGAAGCCTGGAGACACCGTGAGGGCGAGCCGGGAGGCCAAAAACTTGCGACCTGTCCAGGTCCTCTCCTTTCCGACAGAGAGGGCCTGGCTGGAGAGGCAGAGTCGCGTAAAAGGAGAGCCGGGTACGGCGCGGCCGTGGAACAAACTGACGAGCCACGGGACCGTGAGGAGTAGTTTACACGCGATACACAGATCTCCCGGGGAGATCCGCTGAGGCGTCAAAGACCCGCATTCTACACGACGGGCCGGTAGAAGAGCCAGGATGACCGAAAAAGTGCAAACCAATGGAGGTACGATCTCCCCCCACCTCCTCCGCCACCCTTCTCCATAAACCGAAAACCACCGGAAGATCGGAACACCCCCTCCCCCGTTCCCCCCACGGAGATATCAAGCGCAATTACTTCTCCTCTCTCTCCCATAAACTATAAATAACATTGAAAAACTGTAAGCTGTGAGAGGACAGAGGAGATACTAGAGGGGAAGAGGGGAACAAACGGGGACGAGGAGGATGAAGTGGAGAGACAAAAAGAGAGGGCGCGGAGGGGACTAAAGTAAAGCGTAAAGTGGAGAAAAAAAAGGGGCAGTGGGACAGACGATGAACAGAGAGGCGACGACAAGCACACACACCGCATTCAATCCTCTCCCCACAGGAACACAGCCACGTGCAACCCCGACCAGCCCAGACGACAGGTGAAGGGCTCAGAGGAGGCCACACTCCCCCATCGTTCCCTGTACGTAACAACAAGCACAAAAGAGCCAGGTATAGGGAAAAGTGACTAAACCCACATAAATACTCTGGGCTATGACAACCCCCACACCGGTTCTATCATAACGAACCGACAAGGATATAACCTCCTCTCTCAACTGAAAACAAAGTCAGGTAGATCCACTCTGACATAGCAACTAAAGGGGGAAAAGGCAAAGGAAGAAAACGATGAACCACAAATGAGAGAAAACGCTCATAGAAGAGCAAGGAGAAGGGGAAAAAAGGGGAAAAAAAAGGAAGGATAGAATAGAAGTAAGAACCAACGGTCACAGAAAGCCCATGCCCCAAATGGACTTAGAGGAGGGAGAATAGTACACTAAGCAGAGGACTCGGGCGGACTGTCGAGGCGATGCCCGGTAACAAACTGAATCAAAAATCCGCCAGTAAGCCCGCACAACAGTTATTATTCTTGAAAGCACTCCAACATAAACGCTTAGCCTCTACCACAACCAACCCCCAAACATCATCACCTCCAACTGAAACCACCACAATGGCAGAAAAGAGCCATACCACAACAATGGACAGGATATTACAGGAAATCACCACTGTCAGTCGCCGCATAGAGGGGATGGACGCCTCTATAACCTCACTAACGCTAGAGACCAAACCTATGCGAGCTGAAATTGCAGGCTTTCAATCCAGAGTAACTGGACTGGAACAACGCATGGGATTTTGTAGAGGCACAGACCACCATGTCCCCGGACCAAGACCAAGACCTCCTCTATCTGAGGAGTAAACTAACAGACATGGAGGATAGGAGCCGGAGAGATAATACACGCCCACATGGGATACCGGAAAATGAAGAACGCGTGGATGTGCAATCCTTCCTGAGATCTGCCCTTCCAAAACTGACCTCATTGGAGTTCGACCCACCGATAAAATTCCAACGGGCGCGTCGAGTAGGACCAAAGCGCCCCGGCAACCCCTCAAGACCCCGACCAATCATCGCATGCTTACTACGACACACCCAGACTCTTCAAATACTACAAGTGGCACGCAAACATGGACCCTTCCAAATGGATCAGAATGACATCCGCATAACCGCCGACTAGGAAACTAATGACCGCAGAAAGGCCTTCCTAGCTCTACGACCCCGACTGCGTCAACTGGAGATAAAATACGGCCTCTTCGACCCCGCAAGAATGTGGGTCACTAAAAACGGAGTGTCTACGGATTTCTACAACCCCGAAGAACTGCAACTATTTCTAGACTCCTTCCAACCCCAATCAATGGACTCTACCAGCACAAACGGTTCGCATGACAACGGAGGCGTCAATGAAGGAAACCTACCCCCAGGACAGGAAAAGACGGACATGGCCCTATGTGACACTGGAGTCGGACAAAGAGGTAGAGACATAGAGAGAATGGCCAGATCTCATGATGACAGGGGCCAAGTATTGCGCGCTGTGGTAACCCACACCCAGTTATCGGAAAAGGACAAATCTCGTTCCCCATTGAAACCAACGACTAAGCCCCCTTGAGAAGAAGACATGATCCCACACACAAAAAAGACATTTGCCTAAACCAAGACAATCGCAGAAACTCTTGAAACTGGGGACGGATGAGTATCTAATCAGTTCATATATATGCGTGCCTTTTTTATAATCTTTATAATTGTTTATAATTGCATTATGATCGTTAATATAGTTGTTTACACTTGCCATCCCAAAAGCACATGTACACTGTAACCCGGTATAAGGTCTTACGATGGGTAAAAACTGTTACCCGCCTTGGGTGTATGACAGAACACACATACCCTCGTAAGGGCTAGACCTCCCCCCCTCTTTTGGACTCCATAAGAGCCTAGACCAGGACCTACGGGACCGCGATTAGGATACAAAAGGATATTCTAATCTATCCCCCGAGACACATGCAACATAATATGACCCATTGAATACCAATAGACCAGTTAGCACCACACACCAAACCCACACAAGATGACACAATACAGCATAGCACAATTACATGGGACCCCACACATCAAGGTATCGCAACACAAATAAGGTACATACCACCTTCCGGGATGTACTCAACCGCCCACAGATCATCCATCACGGACGCCTGTGAACTCCCTCTAGGAAGGACGACTATAAGGGTAATATGCACCACACTACTAAACGGTCGGCACCCGTTTATTATGCACCCCATAACAGTATTATGAAGTAATAATACTTGACAGGACATCAGCAAGGAGGCAGGCCACACAATGCCCTCGCACACCATGGAACTATGCTGCATTCACTGCTCACTGCACGATGTATAGACCGATACCCAGATCCAAAGCTTATAACATAATAAAGTAATAATAGTCATAAGGATGTATAATGTTAATAAGAATTAATAGGTTATACAAATGTTGAAGTAGATAAAAATGTGATGTTGGGGCGAGGGAGAGAGACCTGGGGAATATTGTGTACCTAAAACTCTCTGCACCTCTATCCACAAAGGTACTAACGTTACATAACTCCGTTCGCCCCTCTGCTACTTCCACTCCCTTCCCGCCCCAATCTTCCATTAATTGAATACCCTATCCTTTCTGTAAACCCTGTCCTCGCCCGACAATACCACCACAGGACCCTCCCCCCATTACATTATCCCTGCACACCCTCACCTTCCCCTATTTTCAGAAACACCAGAAATAATGTAACATAAACCAAGTCCCACCCTGTACAAACTTTTCCCGTCCATCCCTCCCTCCTCCCCCCCCCCAGCCGGCTGTCGCCTCTCACAAACAGTTAACCGTACCTGCAGCAATACCACCTAGCCACAAGATAACCCACTACTCTCCCACCCTTCCTACCCCCAAAACCACATATCCCAGTCATATAAACGATTAACCATAACATGACAACCATCACAACCCATCGGCAATAAGTGTTAGACTTGCCCCTTGACCCTTGATACACAGCCAAGATCCCTACGCATCTCATTGTCATTAACATGTGGATAGCCGACTGTCAACTGTCCTCCCCCTCCCGGCCCCTCCTTTGCCCCCCCCAATAGGGACCATCCCAACGACGCGTGAGCCCCGAGAGGAACCGGACCCGCCGTCTATTGAACTAGCTAAGGAGGCAGGTCCTCCAGCCTTCTCTCCCTCCCTTCCTTCCTTTTTTTTTTTTTTTTTTTTTCTTCTCTCTTCTCTTTCTTATATCTCCCTCTTCTCCTACATATTTCGCCTCTCCTCTCCCCTCCCCTCTCCAACCTCAACCTTCTCTCTCATTTTCTCTTCCATAGCGTGCATCTCCGACCCCCGCCAGCTGCAACCCCTCCTCCCATAACCCATCGTACCATAACAAACACAATTCTTATTTGAACAAAAGGGATAGGTGGCACTTCCCTCCCCCCCGCTAGGGTTGGCACTGAAACAAGCGCGACCTGGTACACCTGTTCAAAGATGTCGAGGAGAACCCTTCAAGGGACACGGCCACTGCGTATCATCTCATGGAATGTACATGGCATGACGAGCTATGTTAAACAGAAAAAAATATTGTCCTACCTTCAATCCAAAAAAGCAGACATTGCCTTAATACAGGAGACTCACCTTGATACTTTAGAATCCGACAAACTTAAGCGGGACTGGGTAGGGAGGGTTGTTCATAGCTGCTACCAAGTGAACCAAGAACCTGGGAGCTGCACACCTCGCAAGTGTGGGGTGACTATATTAATGCGAAAATCTCTCCCGATTACAATCATTAAAACATGGAGCGATACGGAAGAAAGATACACATTCGTTAAAGTAAAAATGGGAAATACTTTCCTATGCGTGGGCTCCGTCTATGCACCAACCGGTTCAAAACGCGCATTCTTCCTACAACTAAAACGCATCTTGACAGAAATCGGGACAGCCCGGTATATAATCGGGGAAGACTGGAACCTTGCCCAAGACGCAATACTGGACAGGACAGGCCCCATTGATATAGGCAACAACCACGACAGAGCCCTCCTGACAGACATAACGACGGACGTCGACCTAGTGGACTGTTGGAGAATACAACACCCGAAAGACAAGGAATACACTTTTTTATCGGCTGTCCACGGCACCCAATCACGTTTGGACTACTTTTTGGTGTCACACACTGTAATCCCCGGAGTGCTGGATTCCAGTATTCTGGACAGTGGCCTTTCAGACCACTCCCCAGTACTAACTTTGATTCAGATAGGCCTGTCCCCCCAGGGCCGAAAACCGTGGCGCCTTGTGGTGCGCAGATATCGCTCCCCCCAAGGGAAGGAACAATTAAGAGCACACGTATCTACATATATGACAGAGAACAAAGGTACTGTGACCTCCAAAAGGATCTTATGGGCAGAGGCAAAGGCGACACTGAGAGGCAATATGATGCGAGACGCAGCATTGGCCAACAAAGACAGAATCGCCCGTCAAACCATCATAGAGACCACAATCCAGAATCTCACTAAACAGTATACTACTCAACCGTCCCCTAGACTACGCCACTCCTTTGAACAAGCCAGAATAGCACACAATGAACTATTCACGTCCCAGGCAAAATTCGCACTACAAAAACTGCGAGACCATCATTACGAACAAGGAGAAAAAGCAGGACGCCTCCTAGCGGCCCAGCTCCGACAAAGAGAGGCAGTTTCCGCCATTTCGGCCATAACATCCTCATCTGGGGCAGTGCTAACTCGTCCACAAGATATCGTGAATGAATTTGCTAAGTACTACCGGCACCTTTACACGCCGGAAATGTCCTCTGATCAGACACAGATAGAGACATTTCTTAGTACGGCCAACCTACCCCGCTTGACGGAAGCAGGCAGAACCCTCTTAGACGGTGATATCAGCAGAGAGGAGTTAACACAAGTTGTAACAAATCTCCCCTATCATAAATCTCCAGGAGAGGATGGATTCACTGCGGAATTCTATAAATGGGCCGGGGAAGAGGCAATCAATGCAGTCCACGGAGCACTAACCGAAGCATGCCAGGAAGGCTCCCTAGGAGCCTTATCCAACAGGGCCACAATTGTCGTTCTACCTAAACCAGGGAAAGATCCCCTCCTCTGTGGCAGCTATCGCCCCATCTCCCTCTTGAATGGAGACGTCAAACTCCTAGCCAGCATTCTAGCAGCACGCCTGCGTAAAGTGATACCATTTTTGATCCATAACACCCAAATGGGGTTTGTGCCCGGCCGTTCCTCCAGAAACCACATGCGCACTCTCTATCATACACTACTGGAAGCTCTAAATATGCCCGACGAAGCCCTTGCATTATCCTTAGATGCAGAGAAAGCATTTGACCGCATCGAATGGCCCTATTTATTCACCACCATGAAACACTTTGGACTAGGGGAACAATTCATCTCTAAAGTACGCTTATTATATGACCATCCTTCAGCACAGGTTAATTGTGGGGGCTTCCTATCAGACCCCTTCCCCATTGGAAGAGGCACTCGCCAGGGCTGTTCCCTGTCGCCACTCCTATTCCTATTGGCCATGGAACCCCTGGCAGCTACTATACAGAACTCCCAACAGATAAAAGGTATTCAAATAACCGGGGGCTTATCTAAAATTTATCTATATGCAGATTATATCCTATTAACCCTGACTGACCTAGAAACATCCTTACCCACACTGCTTTCCACCATAGAGGAATTCGCGCCTCTATCGGGATACCGGGTAAACTGGGACAAAAGTGAAGCACTGCCTCTATCCCGAATGACAACGAGAGCAGCAGTGCATGGTCTGCCATTCCAATGGACGCCGACTCGCCTCAAATACCTAGGAACGTATATCAACCGAGGCCTGGAACATATAGTTAGAGATAACCTAGATCCCCTTATATCAAAAATGAAACAGGATTTTGCTAAATGGTCATTACTGGGTCTGTCTATGTGGGGAAGGACACAAGCAGTTAGAATGACTACATTACCACGCTTTACATACGTCTTGGGCATGCTCCCCCTACAGGTACCCCTCCCTATACTCCGTTCGATTGACGCATCTATGAGGGCCTTTGTGTGGGGCTCCCTACGCCCGAGACTGAAGCCGGCAACTAACCTAGCCCGACGCCCCTATGAAGGTTTAGGCCTACCCTCAATAGAACAATACTCACTAGCTTTACAAATTTCACAGTTAGCATACACTCTCCCAGACACGCCGGATCCACCACAATGGGTAGTCACAGAGAGACTCCTAAGAGGACAACACACGATGGGAGGGATATACACCGACCACCCTTCCCCGCCTAATCCCATCCTCAAAGCCACCGACACAGCATGGCGCAGAGCCCATCGCCTGCTGGACATACACCCCTCTCTGCACGCCCAGGCCCCTATAGCGGGGAATAAAAACATAAAAATAGGAGGGAGCCCCCTCTTGTGGCCCCAATGGTCCGAGGCAGGAATCCATAACATATCCCATAAAATAGACGGAAATATTTTCTCCAGGAGGAGTTCGCCATCCATAGTAATCAAGAATGGAGATACCTGCAGCTTAAACATTTAATGGTCAGCTCGCTAGGGGCTCCCCCAGGGACCTGTAAAACCTCACCCATTGTCACTTACCTTCAGAAATGGGGCCGACACAAAGGCGTTATGGCGGGCCTTTACACCGAACTAACAAATCATCTCTACTCGCAACCCATCCTTGAACGTTTATGTTTAAAATGGCAGGACAGACTTGGGTTAACCTACACAGAAGAAGAATGGTCAGACATACTAGAAGCCCTAGACAGGGGAGTACGCGAAGCCCGACTGAAATTCTGCCTATTTAAAGTTCTACAAGATTGGTACTGGACCCCGTTAAACTTTTTAGGGCAGGACTGCTAACACATGCAAAGTGCTGGAGATGTATAGAACCCCATTGCGATCTACTCCACATCCTATGTCACTGTCCGGCGATACAGCCCCTATGGGATGCAGTACGCCAGACCCTGCTGGATGTTATCCAGATCCCAAACCCGACTCCTCCATCACTTATTCTCCTACATGACATACGCCTGTTCCCCTCCCTAACATGTGCCCAAAAAAGGTTACTACACACTGCATTTGCCACGGCCAAAATATGTGTGCTTCGGCACTGGAGGGCTAGTACTGCCCCCACGCCGACAGAATGGATGACTGCCATGTATCAAACAGCCACCCATGAATGAGTGATCCATAACTTACAGGACCAAACAGAACAATTTGAGGAAGTCTGGCACCCATTTTTGATGAAGTCATAAAGCAGCTGGCGGAGGGCCAATGACAAAAGGTTTGAGAGAAATAGTTCCCCCCCTCATAAGCCATGTTGCCTACTTCTTTACACCTTCCTCTTCTATTCTTCCCCTCTCTTATATGGTTGCTCACCCCACTCTCTCCCTTTTCTTCTCCCACTCTCCAGTTGTCCCACTTAGATAACCACATTAGACTCTTCTCCCGGTCCCCCCACACAATCCATTCCAGGACAACAAAATACGCAAGAAGAACGTATAACTTAAAAAAGAATCTGTAATAATGAATAAGCCGCTATAGACGGCCTCATCACCCCCTCTCCTATACAACCTCTTCTCAGCACCAACCCCCAATAGAGGCAGGAACCCTTACCCTCATGTTAACCTATATCACAAACAAAAAGCCCAAACCCTAAAACTGACTGCCCCCGAGGGAGAAGTCACGACGGACGGAGAATTACGGCTGACATGGGGACAATAATCCCTCCTCCTCTATGCATCCAATAGTCCTCACACTCAGCAATCCCCCTCCCTTCCCTAAACCCCCTAACCCCTGCTTCCTCTTTTCTCTCTATCTTCCACCACTCTTAATTCATAAGACACCCCTATTCATTGCTCCTCTGCTGCAAGACTATCATCCCAAATGTGTTTATAATGTCATGCTTACTGGGCCAGAAATTGTTGTCAGATTGCATTCGTGTATATATCTATTACAGAAATATTTAATGCGAAAAAGGAAAAATTGTGAAAATATTCACTATATATTTGTACTGCTCTATACCTTTAATAAAATAAAAAAAAATAAAAAATGGTATCTCACTTGTGTGGGTAGGCCTAGCACCCACGAAAGGAAATGGCCCAAAACACAATGTGGACACATCCCATTTTTTGACAGAAAACAGAGGAGTTTTTCGCAAAGTGCCTACCTGTAGATTTTGGCCCCTAGCTCAGCCGGCACCTAGGGCAATCTACCAAACCTGTGCATTTTTTAAATCTAGAGACCTAGGGGAATCCAAGATGAGGTGACTTGTGGGGCTCTGACCAGGTTTTGTTACCCAGAATGCTTTGCAAACCTCTAAATTTGGCAAAAAAAACACATTTTCCTCAAATTTCGGTGACAGAAAGATCTGGAATCTGAGAGGAGCCACAAATTTCCTTCCACCCAGCGTTTCTCCAAGTCTCCCGATAAAAATGATACCTCACTTGTGTGGGTAGGCCTAGCGCCCGCAACAGGGAATGCCCCAAAACACAACGTGGACACATCCCATTTTTTGACAGAAAACAGAGGTGTTTTTTGCAAAGTGCCTACCTGTAGATTTTGGACTCTAGCTCAGCCGGCACCTAGGGAAACCTACCAAACCTGTGCATTTTTTAAAACTAGAGACCTAGGGGAATCCAAGATGGGGGTGACTTGTGGGGCTATGACCAGGTTCTGTTACCCAGAATCCTTTTCAAACCCCAAAATTTGGCTAAAAAAACACATTTTCCTCAAATTTCGGTGACAGAAAGTTCTGGAATCTGAGAGGAGCCACAAATTTCCTTCTACCTAGCGCTCCCCCAAGTCTCCCGATAAAAATGGTACCTCACTTGTGTGGGTAGGCCTAGCGCCCACGAAAGGAAATGGCCCAAAACACAACGTGGACACATCCCATTTTTTGACAGAAAACAGAGGTGTTTTTTGCAAAGTGCCTACCTGTAGATTTTGGACTCTAGCTCAGCCGGCACTTGGGGAAACCTACCAAACCTGTGCATTTTTTAAATCTAGAGACCTAGGGGAATCCAAGATGGGGTGACTTTTGGGGCTCTGACAGGTTCTGTTACCCAGAATCCTTTGCAAACCTCAAAATGTGGCTAAAAAAACACATTTTCCTCACATTTCGGTGACAGAAAGTTCTGGAATCTGAGAGGAGCCACATATATCCTTCAACCCAGCGTTTCTCCATGTCTCCCGATAAAAATGATACCTCACTTGTGTGTGTAGGCCTAGCGCCCGCAACAGGAAATGCCCCAAAACAAAACGTGGACACATCCCATTTTTTGACAGAAAACAGTGCCTACCTGTGGATTTTGGCCTCTAGCTCAGCCAGCACCTGGGGAAACCTAGCAAACCAGCACATTTATGAAAACTAGACACCTGGGGGAATCCAATATGGGGTGACATGTGGGGCTCTGACCAGGTTGTGTTACCCAGAATCCTTTGCAAACCTCATAATTTGGCTAAAAAAACACATTTTCCTCACATTTCGGTGACAGAAAGTTCTGGAATCTGAGAGGAGCCACAAATTTTCTTCCACCCAGCGTTACCCCAAGTCTCCCAATAAAAATGGTACCTCACTTGTGTGGGTAGGCCTAGCACCCACGAAAGGAAATGGGCCAAAACACAACGTGGACACATCCCATTTTTTGACAGAAAACAGAGGTTTTTTTTGCAAAGTGCCTACCTGTAGATTTTGGCCCCTAGCTCAGCCAGCACCTAGGGAAACCTAACAAACCTGTGCATTTTTTAAATCTAGAGACCTAGGGGAATCCAAGATGGGGTGACTTGTGGGGCTCTGACCAGGTTCTGTTACCCAGAATCCTTTGCAAACCTGAAAATTTTGCCAAAAAACACATTTTCCTCAAATTTCGGTGACAGAAAGATCTGGAATCTGAGAGGAGCCACAAATTTCCTTCCACCCAGTTTCTCCAAGTCTCCCGATAAAAATGATACCTCACTTGTGCGGGTAGGGTTAGCGCCTGCAACAGGGAATGCCCCAAAACACAACCTGGACACATCCCATTTTTTAACAGAAAACAGAGGTGTTTTTTGCAAAGTGCCTACCTGAAGAATTTTGACCCTAGCTCAGCCGGCACCTAGGGAAACCTACGAAACCTGTGCATTTTTTAAAACTAGAGACCTAGGGGAATCCAAGATGGGGGTGACTTGCGGGGCTCTGACCAGGTTCTGTTACCCAGATGCTTTTCAAACCCCAAATTTGGCTAAAAAAAAAAAAATCCTCAAATTTTGGTGACAGAAAGTTCTGGAATCTGAGAGGAGCCACAAATTTCCTTCCACCTAGCGTTCCCCCAAGTCTCCCGAAAAAAATGGATCCTCACTTGTGTGGGTAGGCCTAACGCCCACGAGAGGAAATGCCCCAAAACACAACGTGGACATATCCCATTTTTTGACAGAAAACAGAGGTGTTTTTTGCAATGTGCCTACCTGCAGATTTTGGCCTCTAGCTCAGCCGGCACCTAGGGAAACCTACCAAACCTGTGTATTTTATAAATCTAGAGACCTAGGGGAATCCAATATGGGGTGACTTGTTGGGGTCTGACCAAGTTCTGTTACCCAGAATCCTTTGCAAACCTCAAAATTTGGATAAAAATACACATTTTCCTCACATTTCGGTGACAGAAAGTTCTGGAATCTGAAAGGAGCCACAAATTTCCTTCGACCCAGCGTTCCCCCAAGTTTCCCCATAAAAATGGTACCTCACTTGTGTGGGTAGGCCTAGCACCCACGAAAGGAAAAGGCCCAAAACACAACGTGGACACATCCCATTTTTTGACAGAAAACAGAGGTGTTCTTTGCAAAGTGCCTACCTGTAGATTTTGGCCCCTAGCTCAGCCGGCACCTAGGGAAACCTACCAAACCTGTGTATTTTTTAAATTAAGAGACCTAGGGGAATCCAAGATGGGGTGACTTGTAGGGCTCTGGCCAGGTTCTGTTACCCAGAATCCTTTGCAAACCTCAAAATTTGGCTAAAAAAACACATTTTCCTCACATTTCGGTGACAGAAAGTTCTGGAATCTGAGAGGAGCCACAAATATCCTTCCACCCAGCGTTTCTCCAAGTCTCCCGATAAAAATGGTACCTCACTTGTGTGGGTAGGCCTAGCGCCCACGAAAGGAAATGCCCCACAACACAACGTGGACACATCCCATTTTTTGACAGAAAACAGAGGTGTCTTTTGCAAAGTGCCTACCTGTAGATTTTGGACTCTAGCTAAGCCGGCACCTAGGGAAACCTACCAAACCTGTGCATTTTCGAAAACTAGAGACATATGGGAATCCAAGATGGGGTGACTTGTGGGGCTCTGACCAGGTTCTGTTACCCAGAATCCTTTTCAAACCCCAAAATTTGGCTAAAAAAACACATTTTCCTCAAATTTCGGTGACAGAAAGTTCTGGAATCTGAGAGGAGCCACAAATTTCCTTCCACCTAGTGCTCCCCCAAGTCTCCAGATAAAAATGGTACCTCACTTGTGTGGGTAGGCCTAGCGCCCACGAAAGGAAATGGCCCAAAACACAACGTGGACACATCCCATTTTTTGACAGAAAACAGAGTTTTTTTTTGCAAAGTGCCTACCTGTAGATTTTGGTCCCTAGCTCAGCCGGCACCTAGGGAAACCAAACAAACCTGTGCATTTTTTTAATCTAGAGACCTAGGGGAATCCAAGATGGGGTGACTTGTGGGGCTCTGACCAGGTTCTGTTACCCAGAATCCTTTGCAAACCTCAAGATTTGGCCAAAAAACACATTTTCCTCACATTTCGGTGACAGAAAGTTCTGGAATCCGAGAGGAGCCACAAATTTCCTTCCACCCAGCGTTCCCCCAAGTCTCTCAATAAAAATGGTATTTCACTTGTGTGGGTAGGCCTAGCACCCATGAAAGGAAATGACCCAAAACACAACGTGGACACATCCCATTTTTTGACAGAAAACAGAGGTGCGTTTCGCAAAGTGACAACCTGTAGATTTTGGCCCCTAGCTGAGCCGTCACCTAGGGCAACCTACCAAACTTGTGCATTTTTTAAATCTAGAGACCTTGGGGAATCCAAGATGGGGTGACTTGTGGGGCTCTGACCAGGTTCTGTTACCCAGAATCCTTTGCAAACCTCAAAATTTGGCTAAAAAAAACACATTTTCCTCAAATTTCGGTGACAGAAAGATCTGGAATCTGAGAGGAGCCACAAATTTCCTTCCACCCAGTTTCTCCTAGTCTCCCGATAAAAATAATACCTCACTTGTGTGGGTAGGGTTAGCGCCCGCAACAGGGAATGCCCCAAAACACAACGTGGACACATCCCATTTTTTGACAGAAAACAGAGGTGATTTTTGCAAAGTGCCTACCTGTAGAATTTTGACCCTAGCTCAGCCGGCACCTAGGGAAACCTACGAAACCTGTGCATTTTTTAAAACTAGAGACCTAGGGGAATCCAAGATGGGGGTGACTTGCGGGGCTCTGACCAGGTTCTGTTACCCAGATGCTTTTTAAACCGAAATTTGGCTAAAAAAAAAAAAATCCTCAAATTTCGGTGACAGAAAGTTCTGGAATCTGAGAGGAGCCACAAATTTCCTTCCACCTAGCGTTCCCCCAAGTCTCCCGATAAAAATGGTACCTCACTTGTGTGGGTAGGCCTAGCACCCACGAAAAGAAAAGGCCCAAAACACAACGTTGACACATCCCATTTTTTGACAGAAAACAGAGGTGTTCTTTGCAAAGTGCCTACCTGTAGATTTTGGACTCTAGCTCAGCCGGCACCCAGGGAAACCTACCAAACCTGTGCATTTTTGAAAACTAGAGACATAGGGGAATCAAAGATGGGGTGACTTGTGGGGCTCTGACCAGGTTCTGTTACCCAGAATCCTTTGCAAACCTCAAAATATGGCTAAAAAAACACATTTTCCTCACATTTTGGTGACAGAAAGTTCTGGAATTTGAGAGGAGCCACAAATTTCTTTCCACCCAGCGTTGCCCCAAGTCTCCCAATAAAAATGGCACCTCACTTATGTGGGTAGGCCTAGCGCCCATGAAAGGAAATGGCCCAAAACACAACGTGGACACATCACATTTTTTCACTGAAAACAGTGCCTACCTGTGGATTTTGGCCTCTAGCTCAGCCAGCACCTGGGGAAACCTAGCAAACCAGCACATTTTTTAAAACTGCAGACCTAGGGGAATCCAAGATGGGGTGACTTGTGGGGCTCTAACCAGGTTCTGCTACCCAGAATCCTTTGCAAACCTCAAAATGTGGCCAAAAAAACACTTTTTCCTCTCATTTCAGTGACAGAAAGTTTTGGAATCTGAGAGGAGCCCCAAAAGTCCTTCCACGCAGCGTTCCCCCAAGTCTCCCGATAAAAATGGTACCTTACTTGTGTGGGTGGGCCTAGCGCCCACAAAAGGAAATGGCCCAAAACACAACGTATACACATCACATTTTTTCACAGAAAACAGAGGTGTTTTTTGCAAAGTGCCAACATGTAGATTTTGGCCTCTAGCTAAGCCGGTCCCAGGGGGGCCAGAAATAGCCTAAAATAAATTTTCCCTCCCAACTCCTCCGGGGAGCGACCCTTGCCTACGGGGCCACACCCCTTGCGTGACAGCGGGAAAAAAAAGAACCCCGGTGCCTAGTGGTTTCTGCCCCCCTTGGGGGCAGATTGACCTAGTATCGGCCGATTTGCCCCCAAGAGGGGCAGAAATGGTCTAAATACAATTTGCCCCTCAAGGGGAGTGACCCTTGCCTAAGGGGTCACTCCCTATCTCTAAAAAAACAAACAAACAAAAAAAAACTCAAAAAAACTTAGCCTGGCGCCTAGAGGTTTCTGCCCCCCGGGGGCAGATCGCCTAATAACAATAGGCCGATCACCCCCCACGGGGGCAGAAATGGCCTAAAATAAATTTGCCCCCCGACCCCCCTTGGGGAGCGACCCTTGCTCACGGGGTCGCTCCCCTTGCGTGACGGCGCAAGAAAAAAGATCCCTGGTGCCTAGTGGTTTCTGCCCTGGCCAATCTGCCCCCAAAGTGGGCAGAAATGGCCTAAATACAATTTGCCCTTCCAGGGGAGCGACCCTTGCCTAAGGGGTCGCTCCCCATCTGTAAAACAACAACAACAAAACAAATCCCCGGTGCCTAGGGGTTGCTGGCCCCCTGGGGGGCAGAAATGGCCTAAAATAAATTTGACCCCCAGGGGAACGACCCTTGCCTAAATTCACGAAGAAAAAAAAAACTCCCTGGTGTCTAGTGGTTTCTGTCCCCCTTGGGAGCAGATTGGCCTCATAAAAATAGGCCAATCTGCCCCCAAGGGGGGCAGAAATAGCCTAAATATAATTTGCCCCCAATGGGAGCGACCCTTGCCTAAGGGGTCGCTCCCCACCTCTAAAATAAAAAAGAAAACAAAAACAAAAGAAAACAAAAAAAATTCTCCCTGGTGCCTAGAGGTTTCTGCCCCCCTTGGGGGCAGATCGGCCTAATAATAGGCCGATCTGCCCCCAGGGGGGCAGAAAAGGCCTTAAAAAAAATGCCCCCCTGGGAGCGACCCTTGCCCAAGGGGTCGCTCCCTCATGACAGTTTCATTTTTAAAATTAAATCCCTGGTGTCTAGTGGGTATTCAAAAGCCAGATTGCTTTGCAATCAGGCTTTTGAAACGCAGAGAGACTTCAAAGGGAAGGAAATAACTTTCCTTCCCTTTGAAGCCTCTCTCGGCCTCCCCCACGTGATTGAAAGAGAAAAGCTTTTGCATATATCAACATATACACTCTCCTGCTATGAGGGGAGGCCCTGTGACAATCAGCGCGCGATCGCGTGCTGATGTCACGGGGGAGTGGGGGGGTCGGGGTGGAAGGGGAAGGGCTTCCTCTTCCATCCCTGCCTTGGGGAGGTGGGGGGAACCCCACAGAGGGAGTGCTAGCGCTTCCTCTGGGCTGTGTGCCACAGACTTAATGGCACTGTGCCGCAGGGTGTAACCATTACGTCCGCGGCACAGAAGGGGATATAGGAGTAGAGGAAGAAAGGTTTTAAAATCTGTTGAAAACTGGATGACTAGGGTCATGTCCAATGATTATACCTCTGGAGTCAGTAGTGGCTGGGGAGGAGTTGCACTCCACATATTTTAGTGAATCTGATCCCCACATAGAGCTTGATAGCCAGACTAAAATTACAGAAATCTAAATCTCACATGGTGCTCATTTCAGGTGATATGAGGACATAAAAAAAGTGGAAGTGATGTAAAGTAACAACGTCCTCGAAATGTATAGTAAAACTGTACCACAAATTAACCCTCCATCTCACAATCCTTAAATCAACCTTAACATTTCAGATTCTGGAAATCCACATTAGATTGTCATAAATCCCAAGCCCAGGGATCTATCAGGAGAGTGCATATGTTGATACATTATATGGTGTTACAGCTCATACAGTTATACAGTTGCGGGGCATTGAATTCTGACAGCAGGCAGGAGCTCCGCTGGCACATGTGTTAGTATCAAGAGGAGTTACCCTGGAACAGTAAAGAGAATATACTAGCACCAAAAGGGGGGCAATCAAAACACAATGGATTAAGTACTTGGGCAGAGCAGGGAGATTCAATGGCCTGGTGAAAATTATCTGCCTATGTCATAGAACGCTTCCACTGGCAAAAAGAATGGGTACACCATACCTTTAACATCATCACTTTCTCAGGACGTTTGCAAATTTAAATGATGGTGGTGGAGAAGGCATGCAATGGTGGTGCATTTTGGATTTCACAGCTGCAATTATCCTAAACCCAGCCACATTGACCTTTTCTCCCATTATTAAGGCAACTATGATGTACATATGAAGGTGGATTGAGTTTCATTCCATTGACAAAATCCTGTCAAAACTGGGTCAGATAGTGAAGTACATGACAAAGAGAATCACTGGTAGGGCAATGCTGGGCATCACTGGTGAATACCCCTTTTTCACTGATCACTAATCAGGAGTTAACAGAAAACACAACTTGTGTAAAAGAGGGGAGTTTTTAGAGAAGCCATCATGTAAAGAGTGTTCATGTGTCTCTTAAATACAGTCTTGTCACTTGCAGGCAGAAATCATGTGACAGGAGTCATCCCATGGCTGACCACTTGTACAACTGCTTAATGCCAGCACTCTTCTCCAAAAAGGGGTCTGTGCAAATTCCCAAGAACAACACTAACCCAACCCTCCCAGGCAGAGTACCACTCACCAGGCTGAGGACTCCAAAAATTACGGTCTAGAGTTCTTGCCACAGTCATGTATTGTAAAGCTTGCTTAGAATGTGTGGTGGAGCCCATTGAAGCCACAGAGCTTCTGCAAAGAAAATATCAGCTGTTATGGCACCCATGTCTTCAGCTTCTTGTCACCCCCATCCCACTCAGCTTGCCACATGCTGGGGGATAGATACAGTCCAGTATCACCCAGAGGCTCTACGTATTACACAACTTGTCCCAGAACTTTAACTGTCTTCAAGTATGAAGGGCTGAAATGTAACTTTGGTTATAGCTCCTGGCAAATTCCCATTAATCTGCCCCTTTGTATGTCCATACCTTACCCGCCACTCACAGGAGTTGTTTGCATAATTTTTTCCAGTTGTACTTAAACAATCCTATATATTCATATTTTATTTATTGGCCAGTTATAACATGCTCATGTCACTTGGTAGGCATTTTCAGAGTATGAACTTGGTACCTCCATGCCCTGGGGGCACCTTAGAGCCCAGAAAACATTAAACAGTGGTGCACAATAACTGTATTGGGAAGTGTTTGCTACCTTCCTTCTGGCACCATGACTGCCCTATCCTTGGACCCCATTAATACCACAACTTGTTCTGATGACACTTTCATTGTCGTTTGACTACTTGATAAAAGACACCTATTACTTGGCTAGGCATGTGTGCAACATAGTAAAAATTATTGCATTTGGTTTCCACTGTGCTATTGGTACATGGTGTATTAGGGCTTTTCATAGAACTATGGAGGATAAAGGGTTAGAAATTCTCATGGTCAGCCTAACTGAAAGGAATGCCTCGGGAATAGTGAAATGTGATTTGACAAGAAACACACATTATGGGGGAGTGGAAAAGCTGGGATTTGATTGCAGTCTCCTACTGTCAAAGTCAACATCATCTCCTCTTCTCCTCTGTAAATGATGAGGAAAAGGAGAGAGAGAAAGGTGCAATATAATGCCTTCAGGTGAGCCAGATGTTCCCGGGTACCACAAAATGTTCACACATGATGACTCCAGTCAAAGCAGTAAGGATGAGTAGACCGTGAGGTATGAGGTACTGCCTCAACAGAGTGCATACAAGCAGACAGAAAACATAAAAGCAAACCATAAGTAAGATATTCTCTGACTGCACCTGAGCAGAGTCCATATGAAGCTCAAACCAGTCGGAAAGCATAACAGATGTAAAATGCCCTGAGCTGTCTCTTTGGAAGCTGAATGAAAGATTGAAAGCATAAGGCACCATTAACACCCAGGAGGTCCTCCTCATCCCAGTCCTCATACATGAGTATATACTCCTCCCCTGACAGTTGTAGTATGTAATAAAGTATTTCTTATATTTTTACTATTACTTTCCTAATAAATAATCCATCCCCTCTCACCTCCTTCCTGCTAATGTCCAGGGGTGCTGCATCAGAGTGGTCTCCACCTACTGGTTAGAGACGGGGGGTTTCCTTACTTGAGATTTGCAGAGTGCTACTAGGTCTGCTCAACAGCCCTTTATTAAACATTATCATCATTATGATTCCAATGATTTGGGTGGTGATTTTAGTTTCACTGTACTTAACAACGATGAAGTAATTGTTGTATTTCAAATAAACACGTTTGGAATCAGTATGAAGTGGTGCAACATTATTTAATTATTGGATACATCCACATGTATAAGGAGTGGGACTCATTTAGGGGATAAGGAATCCATTATTGCCAGATACAACAGTTACTGAACAGGGAGTGGCTAACCTGTGGTAACCAGCCCAGCAGGACTGATGCACGATGCTTGTCTTTCCACACTTCCTGGTGCTTAACCAAGTGAGTTGTACACAGCACTCATACTGGAAGAACACAAAGTATGACATCTTCCTTGTGTGATTCGTCATGCTCATCTGTCAACCTCCTCTCAGTGTGTGAGTACTTGACCGACAACAAGAACAAATATTTTTTTTCTAAAAAAAAACCTTTACAAGTTTTGATTTACAGTTTCAATAATTTACATTGTCTCTCTCAATTTAGACTGAATATATCTGCTAATTTGCAGGAGAATTCTTTAAAACATGAGTTCTTTCTCTTCTAGTTGTTTCCTCACCAGAATTAAAGTAGTCTCTGGAATTGGCACATGCTGTATACATTGTGCGAATCACCAAATAATAATTAAGAACCTTGTACATATTCAACTATCTTGCATCTGTGTACACCAAGTTCTTTTATCTATGCATGAGTGAGGTAAACTATAAATACACTTAGGGGCATATTTATACTCTGTTTGTGCCGGAATTGCGTCGTTTTTTTTGATGCAATTCCGACGCAAAACTAACTCCATATTTATACTTTGGCGTTAGATGCATCTAGCGCCAAAGTCCATGGAGTTTGCGTAATTTTTTAGCGTGGACACCTACTTTGCGTTAATGATATGCAAGGTAGGCGTTCCCGTCTAAAAAATTTACTCCGAGGCATGTGCGCCGTATTTACACTCCCGGGCAAAATTCACGCCCGGGAGTGGGCGGGTCAAAAAAAATGACGTACGGCCGCTTTTGCACCGTTTTTTAGCGCCTGGACAAGGCAGGCGTTAAGGGACCTGTGGGCTCGGAAGGAGCCCAGAGGTGCCCTCCCATGTCCCCAGGGACACCCCCTGTCACCCTTGCCCACCCCAGGAGGACACCCAAGGCTGGAGGGACCCATCCCAGGGACATTAAGGTAAGTTCCGGTAAGTATTTTTTTTTAAAAAAATTGTGGCATAGGGGGGCCTGATTTGTGCCCCCCTACATGCCACTATGCCCAATGACCATGCCCAGGGGACAGAAGTCCCATGGGCATGGCCATTGGGCAAGGGGGCATGACTCCTGTCTTTGCTAAGACAGGAGTCATTTCTATGGGGGTTGGGAGTCAGAAAAAATGGCGCTAATCGGGTTGAGGCGAAAAATTTGCCTCAGCCTGACTTGCCCCATTTTTTGGCGCCCAAGCTCCATATCCCCCTACGCCGGCGCTGCCTGGTGTACGTCGTTTTTTTCCACGGACACCAGGCAGCGCCGGCGGCTAACGCCGGCTAACGTCATTGATTAAATACGGCGCCCGCTTGTCGCTTCAGAATGGCGTTAGCCGGCGCTAATTTTTTTGACGCAAAACTGCAAATTTTAAAAATGGATATAAATGTAACAAGTAAAGTGACACCAAAAGAATCCAAAAAGGGAAATCAGAGATGTGAATTTGTAAATATTTAAGTGAAAATAGCAGCAAAAAAGTGCTAATGAGATTCACTGGAAGCAGTAGACAAGGACCTAGTTTCATATGAGGCTGACCACAATGGAGCCCTGTTTGGATGCAACGAAGTGAATTAGTCCTACTGAAAGTCTGAGAGCCAGAAGGTTGTAAAATGTTTCTAAGCCCCACTTCAGAAAGGGACTTACTGTTTTGGAGGAAATCATTGAAATGTCTTCTAGGTCCCAAAACAGAAAAGGTCTTTATCACTTTTAGAGAAGAAAAGTCCTCCTTGAATAGACCACCACTGAAAATGTAGCTGCCACCATGGAACCAAAGACTGCATACTTGAAGTAGGTTGGTCATGGGCAGAACAAGCTGAAATTCAACCCATACCATGAAATTGCCTTGTATTCTTATTCCTGCTGACACCGCTGGTACTTCAAAGGAAACATTTTCAAAAATTCAGAACTTTCTTCTGGTGAACAGTCAACCACAGAAGTACACTTTGAAGGTACCCAGGACCTAAGGGAATGGATGTTAGAGTCTCTCAATGTGTCAGGCAGAGGTCAACATGGAAACCCAGTCATGTTCTATTTGCCACAGGTCAATTGGGCACAATGCAAAAGCCTCTTGCAGCTTGTTCTGTCTCTGCAGCTACACCGGAGGTTATCTATCTGACTCTTGGAGTCCACTTCTTTATCCTAGGTACAAGAAGGAGCAGGTACAGTCCTTCAAGCCTCATCTCAGGTCACAGACAGCAGGACTAGTCCCCCTCCAATCTTCTGCAGGTTCAAAGAGTGTTCTGCATATGTGCCTAGGGGTGCCACATTAATGGCTGGCACGAGTTAGTGGGGAGGGATGACTCCTGGGCACTCACTAATCAATAGAGTAAACACTTGTGGAGACAGGCCTACCTACTTTTTTAGCAGATCCTTTTGGCCTAACTACAAATGACCCCACAGTACCCATCACATCCAAGATGGGAAAACCCCACTGCCCTTGTATAGAGCTTGTCTGTCCATCCATCGGTGTAGACAGGGTAATGAGTAGCCTCCACCCCTGTGATAACTAAACCAGTTCTGTGGGTAGCTTCCCTCTAACCGGTTTTGGTACCAATCTTGACTGGGGGTTCAAAAGACTGCTTCCTCTAGGTTTACTTGTGCAATTCCAGCTCCCCTGATAAGTTGGTTAAGTTTCTTGGTCCATCCTAACTGGTCTTTCTCATTCTTGGAGAAAAAATACACCTCCTGAAACCCAGGCCCTTGTCTCTACTCTGGGAGATGTTTTCACTCCTAATTTAGGGCAAGTTCATGGTTGGCGGAGGCTGGAGAGCTAATGCAAGTTAGTCTTCAACAGCTTCAGGCAGGATAAGGGTAACTTCTGAAAAGCTACATTTGTCATATATATCTAATTAAAAAGTGACTTTACCATTATATTGCATGTTTATTTAGTATCCAAATAAGTATTTGAATGGAGTCCGTAGCTGGCACAGGATAAAGGTTATAATCTATATTTTGAATTTTTCCATGTGCCAGTTGCAGCATGAATAGTGACAATGTCCATTGGGGTCTAGAAACTGAGAAAATATGTAAATTCTAATGTTACACATGCTCCACTCTTAAATATTATGCCTTACCTTGTGGGCAGCAATATGTGGTTGGGGTGACTTATTTACTATTTAAAATCATTTTTCTTATCTTTCAAAAGGATGATTTTGACAGGCCTGTGCAGCAAAATTCAAACTTCTGCTGTCAAGCTACACATGGTAGTCCTGAAACCAAGTTTTGCTTGCCACACTGGTTAATGGCAGAATAGGTGTTGCAGTCCACATGTGCCATATGACTTTCTATACAATAATGGGACCCCTGTCTAACTTGGCCCAGTATCTGCGCACACGTACTCTGCTGCAGATGAGACCCTAAATAAATTAGGTATGGCCTGAGCATACATTTTATTTTAATTGGGCATCCAAAATAAATATCTACATTTCTTTTTGACTAAAGGGTGATTCTATATTGCTTTACCTTACGCCTGAGGTTCTGTACTGTATTCACAATGTAAGTGATGACTGTACCAAAATATTAACTTGTCATTGTCTCAAAACAGAGAAAACATTGGAGTCACAGAACGTTAGTGGTGTCTCCCGCACAGGGTACATTCAGGGGTAACCTGATCTGTGGGACATTTAGGGCCATATTTATACTCTGTTTGTGCCGGATTTGCGTCGTTTTTTTTTACACAAATTTGACGCAAAATGAACTCCATATTTATACTTTGGTGTTAGACGCATCTAGCGCCAAAGTTCATGGAGTTTACGTCATTTTTTAGCGTGGACACCTACCTTGCGTTAATGATATGCAAGGTAGGCGTTCCCGTCTAAAAAATGACTCCCAGGCCTGTGCGCCTTATTTAAACTCCCGTGCAAAAATGACGCACAGGAGTGGGCGGGTCAAAAAAAATGACGTCTAGCCGCGTTAGCGTAATTTTTTAACACCTGCTCAGGGCAGGCGTTAAGGGACCTGTGGGCTCGGAAGGAGCCCAGAGGTGCCCTCCCATGCCCCCAGGGACACCCCCTGCCACCCTTGCCCACCCCAGGAGGACACCCAAGGATGGAGGGACCCACCCCTGGGACATTAAGGTAAGTGCTGGTAAGTATTTTTATTTTATTTTTTGTGGCATAGGGGGGCCTGATTTGTACCCCCCTACATGCCACTATGCCCAATGACCATGCCCAGGGGACAAAAGTCCCCTGGGCATGGCCATTGGGCAAGGGGGCAATGACTCCTGTCTTTGCTAAGACAGGAGTCATGTTAATGGCGTCTGGGCTTAAAAAAAAATGGTGCAAATCGGGTTGAGCCGATAATTTTGCCTCAGCCTGACTTGCCCCATTTTTTGACACCCAACCTCCATTTTCCCCTACGCCGGCGCTGCCTGGTGTGTGTCATTTTTTTTTACGCACACCACTCTGCAGCGCCGGCTAACCCCGGCTAACGTCATTGAATAAATACGGCGCCCGCATGGCGCTTCAGAATGGCGTTAGCCGGCGTTAAAAATTTTTACGCACAACTGCGTTGGCGCAGTTGTGCGTCAAAAAGTATAAATATGGCCCTTATTTTGTGAGCATCCCAGTTAGTTGGAACAACATACAAGGAAGCCCATGATGATTTAATCATGGGTTCTAACAACTGTAACCTTTCCTTGAAGCATGCCGAATCTTAAGGGCTTTAGTAATCCCTCCAGAATTGTAAGTACCAGAGTGCAGAAGAAAGGCACGTTCCCATATGATAGGAATGTGAAGCGGTAACTAAAAATTCAAAGTAACAAATCAACTAAAATTCCTTACATACTCTCTGTTGGCTGAATCAGAGTGCTACTTCCTCCACTTAACATCATTCATGTGAGATGAGAAAGTTTAATTTCCTCCTTAATTGTGACTGCTAAAGTATCCTACAGAGGTATGAAAATGCCTAGCAGAAGCAGTACTGCATACCATGCACAGATTAAAAGGCGTCTGTCCTGTGACATCACGTTCATGTGAAGAAGGACAGCGCCACTCCTCAACTAGAGTGCTGCAGTGGCCTGTTCAATGTGTGTAGGAATGCAAAGTGACTAAAATGCATCAGCCAGTTAAAGCTCACTGAGCTTCATATGTCCATAAAACAAAGACAAGAAACCCTAATATATCATAATGAGTAAAATTCAGCGATTTATCTCCAGTTAATGTATGGCGGAATCCTGCACTAATATAGTTAAATCTAAAAACCTGACAGCAGCAATGATGAGTCTAGCTTGATTTGCAAAGGAGCATTGTTGCTAACTTTCATTATTTCTCTTATGTATCTCTACCTGAAACTTACAAATGACACTGACTAGCCTACATTTTTCACACTGTAACTGATTATTTTCGCATTATTTGAGGTTTGGAAAATGTCCCTTATCTTCAATGCAGGCAATTTTCCTCTAAAAGCTGATATCGACTATAATGGATCTGATGACATTTTTAAAGCCTTTCTAAGTTAATAGCCCCATCCGGCATATTTAAGCATCATGCTGAGATGAATGTGACATTTTATTATATGTCCAAACCACTTTACAGTGTGGCAACATCTATTTTTCAAAATTGTAATTGCCTTGTACAGTCCTCCTTCCAATTTATCCCCTGCATTAAATAAAACCATCTCAAAATTACAAGGATATGTTAAAATTCAGCATTTTCTAGGTCAATGCACGAGATGGCTTAGCTCTCTCTATGACTGGATGCAGTAAATATATACATCTACAATTCTAGGGGTGCGTGGGTGCACAGCACCCCCTCATATTATGAAAATAGATTATGAAAAGCAGGCCATAACACTGCATATCACACCAGTTCTGTGCAACTAAGTGAAGTGTCATGGGTATGTACCCCTTAAACAAACAGCAGCCTTTTCTAACAAACTACTGCTGTTTTGTATTGATGTGCTGATGTGTGTTTGTGTGTCTTGAAACCTATAACAGCTCGAACTCCACAAAAAGGAGAAACAAAAAAAATCAAAGATTTCATAACGCACACACATATAAACATTTATTTGCTTCTTCTTTTGTAAACTGTACAAATAGCGTAAACAACTATGGCCTCCTAGGAAATTGAACAAAGAGTTTTTAGAAAGCTGTAAATGAACTAAATTGCATTGGAGAACTTAGTATATTGTCCATTAGGTTAAAAACACAATGATTTTAACTGGTCTTCCGCAGACATTGTCTTTTTCAGATCAGCAAATCATGGTGCAGTTGTAAATTCATACTTTCTGACCCTACAGCAAGTTCAGTAAATTAATAGTATACATTATATATTAATTGCGATGTATTCTGCTACTTCATGTTATTCCAATAGAAGTTTAACTGCGCTGTTGTTAGTGTTTTGGGATCGGTGCAGCATGAGCATGATCCTAATGAACCTACCCAACTAACCATACAAAATAATAGCTGCTGCTTGCATGCTGTTTAGAAGAATCCTCCTGGTCTACCTGTACAATTAAGACAAGCAACATACTCTACAATGCATAGGGTGTGGAAGAAAATAGAGCCTCTAAATATCAACACAACTTTACATGCTACTAATTACATCTAATCTGGCATATAGTTAAGGAAAATAGTTTTAAAAATACACTATTTGACAAAAGGCTTCATCCCACAAGTGTTAAATAACTACACAGTTCGAATTCTATCACAAATTAATACTTGGTAGCTCTAGCAAATTAATTAGGTCTTGTCTGCAGACATTGTATAGACTGACGCTGCTAGAAGTCTTGTCTAAATAAACAGGCTTGGAGACCACCCATCTTACCATTTTTTGTCTTCAATGTCACTTTTCTTAGCTGCCTGTTAACCTGTTAAGCAATGAAAACATTTGGCATGTATGTTGTGCCACAAACATAACGTAAAAAGGATACCATTTTAAATAGTTTATTTCTTTAACACACAGAGGCGTTCTACCTTACTGCATCAGATTATGTCACTGCTTAGACATTTATTAAAAATATTTATAGTATGCTCCCAATGGCAATGCCATTTGCGAACCCTAAAAGTGGCCTTGATTCTTATTAAAGTCCATTATAGTCTATTAAATCAAACAAAAGAAGTGTTTTTAAATGAACACCAACAACTCAAGTATAAAAGTTAGGTCTTATGTGATTACAAAGAAAAAAGAGGCTCTGTGAAACAAAATATTGCCTAGAATCACAGAATTTGGACAAGCAAGAAACCACGATTTGATTCCAGATTATCTGGTTCCACAGTTTGAAATTCAACCACCACATGTATCCCTCTCTCTCTCTCCACCTCTCTCTCAATCTCTGTCTCATGTTTTACATCAGTGAGTTTTGTCTTTCTTTCTTGGATCACAAAGAAATGACACAGACATATCAGATCCAACTCAGGGCACCAAAACCCCAACTGCCAAGAATGCATTTATTTGGTTGCATTATATTACAATGTGTTATAACACAACACATGCCTTCATGCGATTCATATCGCACATATTTTGCTATACATATACTTTTACAATGCATCCCTTCAACACATAATTGATAGTCTTTTTAACGTAAGCCTTAATAATGTAAGTTTCTGTACCTCCCTTTTTTATTTACCTTACAACCCAATACCCCTACCGACCCCTAAACCCGAAAAATGCCTTTACTATCCAATACCTTTACCCAGCCCTAAAGCCTAAAAATACCCTTACCACCCAATACTCTTACCCACCCCTATACCCTAAAAACACCCTTACAACCAAATACCCTTACCCAGCTCTAAACCTTAAAAATACCCTTACCAGCCCAGTCCCCTACCCAGCCCTAAACCCTAAAAGTACCCTTACTATCCTATAACCTTACCCACCCCTGAACCCTAAAACTACTCTTACCACCCAATACAAAAAATAGCCTTACTCACCCCTTAACCCTAAATATACCCTTACTATCCTATACCCATACCCATCCCAAACCCTAACATACATTTACCAACCTCTACCCCATCCAATCCCTAAAACCCTACCCAACTCTAAACCTAAAACCTTAAATGTGTGTGTGTGTTTGGGTGGGGGGAGTGTGTGTGTGGGTTTGTGTTAGTATCCTTGTGGGGACTTTGATGTAATAACACACTCATGTTGTGGGGACTTGATTGCGCTGTGGGGACCTGAACCCAGGTCTCCACAAGGCAATGTCTTCTAAATGATCTAAAATGACTTTAGAAACATATGTGTCAATTTTTACAACTTTTTAAAAAGTCACCTTGTGGGGACCTGTGTTTCAAGTGTGTTTATATTTTTGCTCAGCTCTGCCCCTGCAAACAGGAGTTGGTACTGCAGCCTTAAACACACTTTGCATTTAAACACACATTGTTCACCAGAAACACATGCTAGCAACAGAAATGACAAACATTTAACACGGAAAGCTACTTAATTTTGTAAAATATTTTTTATACAATTAGCCTTTCTCTATTTATTGAAATAAAACTTTATTTGCATGAGGTTATCAAATGTATACCTTATGTGTCTGAAAATTGCTAGTGTCAGAAAATTGTTAGTGGTTTTATTAACATTGTTAAACCTACGTGGGTCAGTTTTGAATGTCAGAATACCAATATTTTTTACTCTAAACTGACTTGCACCATTCTTACATGCACAACCCCCAATCTTCCCTTCGCCCTTGCTGCCTGGTTTATTTTGACGCAAACCAGGCCGCAGCACCAGCTAACGTCATTCCATAAATAAGGCACCTGGTTGGTGCATTGGAATGGCGTTAGCCGGCGGTAAACTTTTTGATGCAAATCTGTCCTGGCGCTGAATGGCATCAAAAAGTATAAATATGGGCCTTATTTTGGGGAGTTACAATCCTGTTTCTCAAGTGTTTGATTAAACTAAGCAGCCCTGCTAATACAGACAAAGTGAGTTCCAGAAGTCTTTATGTTGGTTGACTATTTAAAATTCTTTAACTTTTGTGGAAAAAGCTGGCCGCCAGAAGCAAATGTCCAACAAAACACATGTATATTGCAATTCAATGTGATAACCTGAAACAGGAGGAAAGCCTATAGCTTTGACTAAAATATACATTTAGCTAAAAATGTTGACTGCATGCTAATGTTTGTGTGTATTTTAAAAGTAGGTCCTGTACAGGTTTTCTTTTTCTTATAACATAATCTGCTCTTTACAAGATCACCGCCTGAGCAGCACTTTGCTTAGTTAAAAACCTTTCAGTCTACCTGTCTGTCAACATCATGGTGTTCTTCCCCATGTAACTTGACAGTGCTAACTAGGGCCCTCCTTTAACAATTAATATTTGCAATGAAATGGGTCTTGCAGTTGCTGCAGTTAGAGCTATTGGCTTTATAAGTTCCTAATTGGACTTTTCTTCCCAAATAAGTTGAAAAGGAAAAGTAAAACATTTGTTTACAAAAGCAAACCGATTGCAAGTGCCATGGCCGCCATGAGGGTGAAGGAGAGACACAAAAGGAAGTTTGCTCACAGTGAAACATATTGGCAATCATGCAATTATCCAAGTAACAGGGTGAGTCTGCAAGAGGGTAACAAAACCTCCCCAAGAAGGGACAAAAGCATTTTACAATGATAGCAAAGGATTTTTGACAGGCAGGCCCACAAATGAGTGAAAGTGATGGGCGTGAGGTGGGCGTGGTTAAAAGTCCACAATAATTACAACAGGTCAAAATGCTTGAGGGCTTGACCTAAAAATTGAGAAAGACTTGACAATAAGGGTGTAGGGGACATAAAAGGACAGACGGAGAAAGGAGCAGAGCGAACTGGACAGAGGCACAGAAAGAGAAGGCCAATAATATTTAGAGAGGAAAAGAGCAACAAAAGAGACACACTGGGAAAAGAGGTGAGGTGCAGCAGAGAAGAAAAGTAACTGTTTAAGCAGGGAAAGGGGTGGATATGGGAGAAAAAGATGGAGAGCTATTGGTAGTGTAAATTCATTATGAGAGAGGAGAATGATAGAACCGAGAGAGGCAATTGAGAGAGGTGGGGAGGTTAAGAAACAGAGATGGTTCAGTCTAGGGTCTCCAAAGCAGGCACTCCATCTACTCAGGATCTGAGAGCATGTTACAAATCTCCGCTTGATACATAACATGCAGCACTTCTCCAAAATATAAGTACAGTGAGAGATGCCTGTCACATGCAGTTCATGAGTGTCTGCCCGCATGTCAAAACATCAGTCTCTTATAGATGCCAGTCAAATGCACTCAAGTAGCAAGGTGCACTATCTTCTCCTAGTGTGCCTGTCTGACTAAACCCATAGTGCAACCTATGCACTATCTCCTTCGGTTCAATATATCTGCAGATAATAGCTCTGTGGACACAGTGCAGGGTCTCCTCCCTGTGTGCCTGTCTGACTAAGCAGATGGTGTAACCTATGCAATGCCTCCTTTGGTCCATTTTACCTGCCAACAATAACATAGTGCACCATAGTGCAGTGTTTCCTCCCTGTGTGACTGTCTACACTAAGCAATGCGGTGCAAGCTGTGCAGCTTATGCTGCTTTTCATTGTGCCTGTTCACGTTAAGGACATGATGCAAACAGTGCAGTGCTTTGTCCATTTCTGGGTGTCTGCCTATACTAAGCACATGATACAAGCAGTGAAGAGCTTGGGGTCAGTGCTTTCCCCCCTCAGTGTCTTCCCAGTGTTTACAGTCTCTGTCTGCCTACACTAAGCACTATACAATAGCCCAGTGTATCTGCCTGTGATGTGGCATCCCACACTAAACACACTGTAAAAACAGGCAGTGTTTCCCCTAGCGCTGTCTTCCATCACTAACCATGAGACAGAGAGAGTACTATTTGCAACCTGCTTGACTACACTAAGCACATGAAATATATGCAGTGTTTAACGTATAAGCTGGCCAATCAAATGTGAATACGTTAATGAAACATGCAAAAAGCACAATGTTTACAGTGTGGCAACTCTAAAAGACACACAATAGGAAAAAGGAAAAGTAGAACAGCTAACATAAGCAAGCCGATTCAAAGTGCCACGGCCGCCGTGAACATGTTCACGAAGGAGACACACAAAAGGAAAAAGAAGTTAGCTCGCAGTCAAACATATCAGCAAACGTGCAATTATCCATGTAACAAGGTGATCCCTAACGTGGTAATAAAACTGCACCAAGGAGGGACAAACGTAAAGCAACAGAGTAATGGGCATCAGAGAATTGGTTATATGTCTGGCCACCCAAATAGGATTTTAATCCATATTGCCGTTCTTATACTCAGAAAAGATAGGTAAACCCACCTGGATTCAAAGGTCAATATCCAACTTTCAAAGACAATTGCATAGTCAAAGATGAATTCGTATTGGTGATCCCGATCATATGAAAGTACTGGCTGAATACACCGGCATTCTAGTGCCACCATTGTATTCACACATTACATTAGTATGATCAAGATTTATCCCGGGATCACAGTAAGACCGACCTTGTACAGGCACACTTTGATCAGTAACCTTTACAACCTGTAAAAATGGACATACTAGTTCTGCACTATGCGCCTGGAGAAATTCCAAGGTATACAAACCATCTAGGGGGCGAAACATGCCTTGGCTGGCTTCTGTTCTGATGTTTTGGTAATAAAAAATCATTTGGATCACCAATATGAATCCGTCTTTGACTATGAAATTGTCTTTAAAAGTTGGATATTGACCTTTCAATCAAGGTGGGTTTACCTATCTTTTCTGAATATGAGACTTTTTTTAGGAAAAGTGGTCCACACCTCATTAGGTGAACCACACTTGTCTGAAATGGGCATCTGTTAAATAGAAGAGAAGTGTTTGACCGTTGGAGTAGCCGTTCTTATACTGTCTATCACTGCCAGGCAAACCCTGGAAGTAAGGAACAGTGAAAAACATAAAACACTCCCTTGCCATGGGAGATGACTCACATGGTGAGTTAGACATTATCATTTTTTTTTTCAAACATAAAGTCCCGATTTGGGATTTGTTTGTGAAAATCAGAAAGAAAAATATTTGGTGGAAGGCTCCATCATGTTGACAGGGCAATGCACCAAACTACAAAAAGGCATTGACAGGACCTGCTGTGCGAGTGGTTCCTGGCATTTTTTTAGAAATGACTGCCAACTCGGCTGGCAGCATGTCCCTCTAGGTAATTTACTCCATTGCCTTTAAGGAGAAACAGGCCTTCTGACAAAATATAAATCAGGCCATATGTCTAAAGGTAAAGTTTCCAGCCAGGCCGAACTTGGTTTCTGTAGCAACCTACTTCCCATGATGGTCAGCCTCAACTCACACCTATGGCCTGCTCTACAGTGAAGCCCACGGCTAGTTGACCATGGTTAATGCTCTTTGTACCCTATTTTGCTAAAATGGTTTGAGATTTTTCTTGTGTTGTGCTTTGAGTTTATCACTGTTTTTGTACTGCATAAATACATTACACATTAGCTCTAAGTTACGCCTGTCTGCCCTGTGCCATAGCTAGCAGACAGTTGAGCTCAGGTTAATTTAGTGACTTGAGTACTGCACCCTGATAGGAACTGTGGCTATTGCTTAAGTTGGGTCATCAACCCCATGCTGCCCTTTCTGCAATCTCCTCCATCCTCGTTGCCTTGACTCCAGGGAATCTTAAACTAGACAAAACCCAGCACTGAAACCATCACCAGACGGAGAGGAAAAAGTGAAAAGTGGTTTGATGGGAAAACAGAAAGAGTTGTCCTATTATACATATGAAACTTGAGGTGGTACGATTATGAAGTTAGGAAAGAGGGAACCATAAAGGGGCAGAGTGAACAAGACAATGTGTAGCAGGCAGTGGGTTATTGAGTAATGGAAGAATGAAAATGCTAGCTAAGAGGGGGAAATGGAAAAAAAGAAGATGAGGCAGGAGGAACTGTAGCAATGAAAATATGACATTGAGGAAAACGTATGACAAAGAGAAAGCAAACACAATAAAGTAATAGAGAGATGGAGAGGACCGGAAAGAAAAGGGCATGTAGGGTAGGGTAGGGACTGATGTATAAAAAGGCAGGTCACAATCTGTTCACAGACTTTTTGCCACCTGCCTGGTACATCTCATTGCCCTTTGCAAATAGGAGGGGATATCTTTTTCACACCATTTTTTAATTGTGGTTTGGAATGAGCTTGAAGGTACTTTTTGCACTTCAGAAAGGTATTTTGAAATTGCAAAAAAGTTTGGTCATTTAGGAATTGTCATTTTGTGATCACAAATCTAGTTATTTTGCATGTCTTGGAGTTTGTCATTGCAAAATCATTTAGGAATATATGGCCCTAGGATCTATTTAAGAAAACAGTTTCTTTAGGGTTCAAGTGATAGAAGCTGTCTCTCATCTACTACCGGTTATTAGGTGATACCTTCTAAGAGACTTTGGAGAGTCTTATACTTCTACTAAGCACAGGTACTTCAGCTAATGGTAATTCCCTGTCAAAGGCATAAAGCATTTAGGTTATATAAAATCACTGATGTCTTTGTTAATTAACAGATGTTTACTGCTTTTTGTAATACTGTTACCCCTACTAGTGACAAATAGCCTCCAGCTCTACTTTTTACTGTTGTTGTAGATAGTGTTGCATCTGAAGTTTTTGATTCTGTTTCTCACTTTACTAACGTCCATGGTAGCACCAAGAATGCAAGGGGGGTTGTTACACTTTTGACTTTGCCTGTGCACCGTGCCGTCCTGGCTTTAAGGTGGTGTGACTCATGCCACCTCCCCAGGCACCAAAGATCAGAGAGAGGAACTCAATTTTAAAATATTTTATCGAGCTAAAAGCACAACCTACTTATAACCCAAAATTTTCAGTGGATGATAATGATATCATGACAACTCTGGTGATTAATGTACTTGCTGGATGGATATGTGATTTGTCTAGTACCAGTTTTGACTTATCATAGAGTAGCACATATTGGTGGTCATTACAACCCTGGCGGTCGGTGTTAAAACCGCCAACAGGCCAGCGGAAGAAAAATTGGAATCACGACCGTGGCGGAAACCGCCAACAAAGACAGCCACTTTAACACTACGACCGCCACGGCGGTACAAACAAACAGCTTGGCGGTCACCGCCAACAGACAGGCAGAGGACAACGTACCACCCACAGTATCACCACCTACCAATCCGCCACCTTTTCCGGGGTGGATTCACTGCGAACAAGAACACGGTGGAAACAGGACTTCAAAGCGAAAACACTCACCTCTACACACCCCACGAGGAATCAGGACGCCATGGAACCCGAGCTCCACATCCTGCCAGCCCTTATCTTCTTGCTCCTTTACCAGGAGCACGAACACCGGCGGAGAAGACAACGGTGAGTACTGCACCTATGACACAGGGGAGGGAAAAAACAGGAACACACACACGCACCACGCAACACCCCCACCCCCACCCCCACCCTCACCAACCACAACACACACACTAATACAGCATGATACATTACAGCTATATTCCCCAAACCCCCCGGGAAGAATGCAAGGACAAAAGGAAATTAGTCGAATGATTGTAATATATTCAAATACAGTACACAAAAATATATATATACACTATAAACAAAATATACACCAAGAATAGTAGGCCAGGTAGTGCTCCATTGAAGTCCGTGGAACACTCGGCCCACACGGTATGGGCGAGGCCCACACCCAATCCCTGAAATTATGGAGAGAACACTGCAGGGGCATCAGATAGCAATAAAACAGGCACCTCAGGGGGAAGGGAAAAGGGGGGCACCTCAGCCGGTTGAGTGCACGATGCCAAATCCACGAGGGGGCCAAATGCCCACTGTTCCTTCCTGGGGAGTGCAAAGCCACAGTCTCTCAAGTCTCTACAGTGGGTGGTTTGCCCACTGTTCAATCCTCGGGAGTGCAAACCCACAGTCTCACAAGTGGGTGGGTTGCCCACTGTTCCATCCTGGGGAGTGCAAAGCCAGAGTCTCCCAGGTCTCTACAGTGGGTGGGTTGCCCACTGTTCCATCCTGGGGAGTGCAAAGCCACAGTCTCTCAAGTCTCTACAGTGGGTGGTTTGCCCACTGTTCCATCCTGGGGAGTGCAAAGCCACAGTCTCTCAAGTCTCTACAGTGGGTGGGTTGCCCACTGTTCCATCCTGGGGAGTGCAAAGCCACAGTCTCTCAAGTGGATAACAGTCTCCACTGGTTCTGGAGGGGGCATTGTTCCCAGAGTGCTTCATCCTGCCAAGGACAGAGGTAGTGGATGTTTGTCTCCACTGGTTCTGGAGGGGGCTTTGTGCCCAGAGTGCTTCATCCTGCCAAGGACAGAGGTAGTGGATGTTTGTCTCCACTGGTTCTGGAGGGGGCTTTGTGCCCAGAGTGCTTCATCCTGCCAAGGAAAGAGCTAGTGGATGTTTGTCTCCACTGGTTCTGGAGGGGGCTTTGTGCCGATAGTGCTTTATCCTGCTTGTGACGGACTGAGTAGCGTCAGTGCCCTTGGCGCTCATGGGCCAGCGGTGCTTGTTGCGGCGGTGTCATCAGCAGTGGTGCTTGTGGCGGCGGTGCCCTGTTCTGCGGTGCTTGTGGTGGCGGTGCCCTGTTCAGCGGTGCTTGTGGCGGCGGTGCCCTGTTCAGCGGTGTTGTTGCGGCAGTGCCCTGTTCAGCGGTGCTTGTTGCGGCAGTGCCCTGTTTAGCGGTGCTTGTGGTGGAGGGGTCCTTTGCAGTGACTCAGCTTCTGGTGGTCATGTCTGGCCCAGCGGGGCTGGTGCTGGTGGTCCTTCATGGCCCAGCGGGTCTGGTGCTGGCGGTCCTGTCCAAAGCAGCAGGGCTGGTGCTGGCGGTGGCCTCCTGGGCAGTGGGGATGATGGCGGTGGCCTCCTGGGCAGCGGGGATGATGGCGGTGGTGGTCTTCTCCGCCGTGCTGCTCTTCCCAGACTTGCTGACTTTCTTGTGGGCCTTCCCCACCTTGGAAGGTGTCGCAGCTGACTCCACACTCCCACCTGTACCCATGGGAGCGGCATTGGTGGCTGAAGTCTTCCCCCTCTCCCGCCGGGCACTGGACAACTTTTGATGCTTGACAGGTGGGGGACTGTCCGCGTTGAGGCTCCGTGCCACACTAGCTGCCCTGGTGGCCGGTGCACTCCAGATTCTGGTGACTACAGGCACCACTGGCCCCAGAGATGTTGTGGCTGAGGTGCTAGGTTTGGACCTGGAGAGTCTGGCCCTAGGAGACGGATGGGGTGGGGGAGGTGAGGGAAAGAGGTCAAGGTTGGCCAGGAAAAGTTTCTTGGGAACACTGGGATGGGTAGCTGGAGTGGGTTTGGGAGTGGAGGAAGAGGTTGTGGTTGTAGGAGGTGTACGTTTGGTGACTTTGGGTGAAGGTGCATGCGCTGGAGGCTGTCGTGAGGTGGATGGCTGTTGGGTGGGTGGGTGCCTGCATTTGTGTATCTTGGGAGGGGGCATCACAGACATACTGGGAGAGGACACAGGGACGTGTGAATGGTAGTGGGGGTGGTGACTGCACGTGAGCGGGGTGTGGTGCTGTGTGTGCTGGTGATGGAAGTAGTGGCTGTGGATGTAGTGCATGCAGGTGTGAGTGGAGACGAGACAGGGAGGGAGGAGAGAGACGAGGAGGAGGGGAAACAGTGGAGGCAGTGGATGTTGGTGTATCTGCATGTGTGTGATGCTTGCGTGAGTGCCTGTGGGATGTGTGGTGCTTATGTTTGCCAGAGCTTCCATTGTGTGTTGAGGTGTGTGCATGCTGGTCTGAAGGTGTGCTTGGGATAGGCTGAGGTAGAGGGGATTGGGTCTGGGTGGAGGAAGTGGGAGGGAGGAGGCTAGAGACAGGGACAATGGCTGCCATCAGTGCTGAGGCCAGAGTCTCAAAAGCTCACTGAAGGGCCGCCTGACCAGAATGAATGCCCTCCAGGAATGCATTTGTTTGTTGCAACTGCCTTTCTACACCCTGGATGCCATATAAAATGGTAGACTGCCCAACAGTGAGGGACCTGAGGAGGACAATGGCCTCCTCACTGAGGGCAGCAGGGGTGACTGGGGCAGGGCCTGAGGTGCCTGGAGCGAAGGTGATGCCCACCCTCCTGGGTGAGCGGGCACAGGGCAAAGGGAGCTGGGAGGGCAGTGCTGGTAAGGGAGCTTCCATCAGAGGACGAGTCCGTGTCTCTGGTGTCAGCTCCTGTCCCCGCCGTGGAGCTCCCCTTGCCCTCCGTCCCACTGGTGAACTCCGAGTCCATAGTCTCTCCCTCCAGGGCCATGCGGGATGCAGCTTCCTCCTGCTCTGGTGCCACTGCTCCTCCGCCTGATGATGCTAATGCACACAAGAACAGGGAGACCACAAAAAGGGGATGACGACAGAAGAAAGACATGTTGAGTGCATGCATTACCGCTACCGTTGGCGGACACGACAGACACAGAAGCCCCCTGCACTACGCCGCGCACTTGGGGTCCACTGTCCAATCCCTGGGACATGGCCTACAAGGCTATGGATGACATCTGCACACATGGATGACACAGGAGCCTGACTAGGTGAACTTGGCACTGAACACAGGTGGAGTGGGGTGGGGTGCCACAAGGTCTGCCAGAACAAGGGGACCTAACTAGCACACTCGCCCTGGCCTAGGGAAACCCACAGCCCACCTCCCCCACCCAGACACTTGCACTGCATGCAAAATCCGCAGAATGAGAGTGTACTCACCCCCTTGTGCCTGGTGTGATGCCCCCCACCGGGTACGCCACTGCCAGGATCCTGAACATCAGGGGGGTCATGGTGCAATGGGCACCCCTCCCACATTGGGAGGCCATCCCCAGCTGGGCCTCCGCCGTCTTCTTGCTCCAGCGGCGAATGTCCTCCCATCTCTTACAGCAGTGGGTGCTCCGTCTGTGGTGGACCCCCAGGGTCCGGACTTCCTTGGCGAAGGCACGGCAAATATCCTTTTTCTGGTGGGCGCTGACCTACATGAATTGTACAGGGGGAAAAGAAAAGTTAGTACCAACTGCACCGTCACAGTCATTGGCCCCCATCCCTACCCTTGCCATGTGGCACATGCACTCACCGTCGTTTCTTGCAAGCCTCAATCCCCCCCCCCATCTTTCATCCACCCTACTCCACACAGGCATAGCCCATACAGCATGCTCCCAGTGTACTTACCTGTTTGTCTGTAGGACCGTAGAGTAGCGTGTACTGGGGGAGGACCCCTTCCACGAGTTTCTCCAACTCCTCCGATGTGAAGGCAGGGGCCCTTTCCCCAGACACACGAGCCATTGTCTCTTCCAGACTGAGGTCACAGCAGCACTTGCAGTGTAGGTCCTTTCCTGTCGAAGATCAGGTATCGAGTGATTGAACAGATAGAAAATGGCTTTCACGTCCACGGCGGTGCGTACCCTCACCGCCGGCATACATCGTCATTGGCTCCTAGGTCCCATAGGGTCCAATGTTAACCAATGCAGAATTGTGCTGCGGTCTTTGACCGCCTACCGCGACAGTGTGCAACGCCAGCGCAGTTACATCACATCCCATTTTCCCACTTTACAGGTCAGGCATCCGCCATTTCATGGGCCCACATGGCTTAATTTTTGACTGCGTCACACATACCTAGGCCTGGCCTCAACACTCATACAGGCCAAATTTTGGATTATGATTTGTGTTCTGTGTAAGCTGTGGGTACGTACCTCTGAGTTGTTTAACTCTGTGGTCGCTGTTGTCCTCGATAGGCACCTTCCGCTGGGACATATAAGGAGATGGCGGCATCCTCCGGTGTACAGACCGCTGTTGGACCTGTCGACAATGAAGGAAAGACATGTGATCATCACCTACAGGCTTGACCATGCCACAATTCTGGAACTGTGAACAGTCAAAGTTACTAAACAGAGGTGGTTGATGCTATTCGTCGCACATCCGAAAAAGGGAGCTCAAAAGTGCACAAATCATATGTAAAGTCCTGTGAAGGGTGCCAGCCTGGTACGGAAACCCAACCACCACGGGTTTCGGGATGCACAGAACATAGGTGGAAACCCACCTATGTCATGTGTTGTAGAGTACAAAATGCAAGAAAAAAGAGCAACCAGGGCACTCCAAAATAGTAAGTCCAAGATACATAAAGTTGCAGGAAATGCTTTAATCTTTTGTGCTGGGAAAATCCAATTAGTGCTCAATGATAATCATGTCCACATGTTAGAAAAAGCATATCAGAGTTCAGAAACAGCCAACACGTGTTTCGTCCCCACGGACTTTTTCAAGGCAAACAAAATGAGTAATCCAGCAGAATATAGAGCCGTCCCTTGCGGTGTAGGGAAAGAGGTAATCTTCCAAAACAGTATGGACTGTAGGCGTAGAGTGTATCCGTAATTAGGATAGCTCTGTGTAAGTGGCCCAAAATACCATTTTCTATCATATTACTCACTTGCTACATGACCTTCAACAGGAGAGGACCTACACTGCATGTGCTGATGTGACCTATGTCTGGAACCTACCGTGTGACTGGGGAAAGGGCCCCTGCCTTCACTTCGGAGGAGTTGGAGAGACTGGTGGATGGGGTTCTACCTCAGTATGGACTGCTGTATGGGCCTCCAGACAAACAGGTGAGTACACTGTTGGTACGATTCATGTGGCATGAATGCATGGAGTGGTGTGTGAAGGCATCATGTAAGGGGGGTGGGTGGATGGGCCCTGGGCAGCATGTATGGTGAGCTATGTCTGTGCTACTGTGGATGGGAAGGGCCATGGTGAGCCATGAGTGTAACAGGCAGGGCAGTCTGACTAATACTATTTTCCTGTGTGTAATCCCTCTGCAGGTCAGCGTCCATCAAAAGAATGGTATATGGTGTGTCATCGCCAAGGACGTGTGGACCCTGGGGGTCTCTGGCAGGCGTAGCACCCACTGTCGGAAACGGTAGGAGGACCTGAGACGCTGGGCAAGGAAGACGGCGGAGGCCAAGCTGGGGATGGCTCCCAACGAGGAAGGGGTGCCCACTGAACACTGACCCCTCTGATGGCCCGAATACTGGCAGTGGCCTATCCTGAGCTGGATGGGCGCTTGAGGGCTTCACAGCAGCCACAAGGGGGTGAGTACAGTGGCCATCATTACAACTTACATATGGTAGGGTGGTATATGGGTGGGGGATATGTGTCAGTGGGTGCCCCTAGGCCAGGCCTGACATTGCAGCATAGGTCCCCTGGTGGCAAGGGTCCAGAAGGGATAATCCTGCTACCTAGCTCGTAGGCATCCACTACTGGTCAAGGCTGCGTGGGTCCCAGGTGTGCTTGATTTGCTGGTGTGTGCCCCTTCCCATGCCTTGATGCCTAGTAGTATCACTGGTAGTGCAATGCATAGTGCGTAGGCCTGTACCCAGTGTGTGAGTGTGCTGTGTAAGTCAACGGTGGTGTTGGTGCAGCCATTGACCAAGTGTATCCTTTGTCTTTCCCCTTTTTGTTTTGTCACCCTGTCTTTATGTGCGTTAGCATCATCTGGCGGAAGAGCAGAGGCACCGGCGACGGAGGGAGCTGCATCCCACAGGACCCGAGAGGCAGAGGACACCGATGCTGAGGGCACCAGTGGGATGGAGGGTGAGGGAAGCACTACTGCGGAGACTGGAGGGGACAGTTCAGACACAGATACCTCCTCTGATGGAAGCTCCCTGGTGGTGGCAGACACCTCTGTGACCACCCCAGCTACAGGTACAGCTGCCACCCCATACCCGCACTGCCCTCCCAGTAGCCCCTCATTGAGTTGCCCGTGCCCCCTCACTCAGGAGGGTGGGCATCTCCTTAGCCCCAGGCACCTCAGACCCTGCCCAGTGAGGCCTGCTGCCCTGAGTGAGGAGGCTATTGACCTCCTGAGATAAATCTCTGCAGGGCAGTCAACCATTGTGAATCCCATCCAGGGGCTGGCAGCCCAAATGCAACAGTCCAATACATTTCTGAAGGGCATTCACACTGGCTTGGGGGCCCAACAGAGATCAATCCAGGCTCTGGCCTCCTCTCTGATGGCAGCCATTGTCCCTTTTTCCACCCTCTGCCCTCCAATTTCCTCTACCCAATTCCATTCCCCTTAAACCCAACCTATCCCAAGCACACCGGCAGATGAGCATGCACACAAGACAACACACAAGAGTGGCACAGGCAAACACAAGCACCACACATCATCCCACAGGCACTCACACAAACACCATCCACATGCAGACATACCAACATCCACAATTTCCACTGTCTGCCCCACCTCCTTCTCCATCTCTCTCCCTGTTCCATCTACACTCACACCTGCATGCACTACATCCTCATCCACTACCAGCATCACCACCACACCTAGCAGAACACACACCTCACTGGCAGACACCTCCACAACAGCCATGCACATGTCCTCTGTGTCCTCTCCCACTGTGTCCACCCCCCCTCCTAAATTACACAAGTGCAAGCACTCAGACACCCAACAGCCATCCACCTCGCAACAACATCCAGCCCATGCACCTGCACCCAAAATCAGCAGACCGAAACCTCCTACAACCACTCCCTCTTCCTCCACTCCCAAACCTTCTTCCTCATACCGCCCCAATGTCCCTAAAAAGCTTTTCTTATCTACCATTGCCCTCTTACCTACCCCCCATCCTGCACGTCTGGCCAGGGTGGCAAAAACCCAGCCAAGCACCTCAGCCACCCAGTTAAATGGCCCAGTAGTCACCACACCCACTCATGGTGGAAAAGGATCCATGGCATAAAGCCTCAAGGGTAAGGAGCCTGCCCCAGCTGCTGCCAGGAAGACCAAGGGGCCCGCCCCAGCTGCTGCCAGGAAGAACAAGGAGCCTGCCCCAGCTGCTGCCAGGAAGACCAAGGAGCCTGCCCCAGCTGCTGCCAGGAAGACCAAGGAGCCTGCCCCAGCTGCTGCCAGGAAGACCAAAGAGCCTGCCCCAGCTTCTGCCAGGAAGACCAAGGAGCCAGCACTAGCAGGCAGGAAGGGCAAGGGGCCTGGGGCAGAAACTCTGATGGAGCCCCTACTACCAACTATGGTTGTGCAGCCATCTGAGGCTGCAGGGAATGGGCGAGAGCCTCCCCCAACCAGCAGCAGAACCACCACCACCACCAGTGGGCAGCCATCCGAGGCTGCTGGGGATGGGCTGGAGCCCCCCCTACCAGCAGCAGCATCACCACCACCACTACGCAGCCATCTGAGGCTGCAGAGGACGGCTGGAGCTTCCCCCCATCAGCGGCTGCAGCAGCACCACTACCACCACAGAGCAGCTGTCACCGCCGGAGGACGGTATGTAGTCCTGCCCCCATGGGCTGCTGAGCGGCCTGCCCCTCCAGAACCAGTGGGTAAGACACCCACCAACCCCATCCTCCCCAGGATCAAGAGAACAGGGCATGATGCCCCCTCCAGAACCAGTGGGTAAGACACCCACTGTAGGAAAGTCCCATCTTGCCTGGCTTATTACCCCCATTTTTACATGTATGTAAGTTTGGTTTTGCTTGTCTGACTGGGATCCTGCTAGCCATGACCCCTGTGCTCATAGTTTGTGGCCTGAATGTGTATACCTGTGTAGTGACTGGCTGTGTCACTGAGGCTCTGCTAACCAGAACCTCAGTGCTTATGATCTCCCTGCCTTTAGAATTGTCACTATAGGCTAGTGACCACTTTTACCAATTTCAATTGGCACACTGGAACACCCTTATAATTCCCTAGTATATGGTACCTAGGTACCCAGAGTATTGGGGTTCCAGGAGATCCCTATGTGCTGCAGCATTTCTTTTCCCACCCATAGGGAGTTCGGACAAATCTTTACACAGGACGGCCACTGCAGCCTGAGTGAAATAACGCACACATTATTTCACAGCCATTTTCACTGCACTTAAGTAACTTATAATCACATATATGTTTAACCTTCACTTGCTGAAGGTTAGGTGCAAAGTTACTAAGTGAGAGGGCACCTAGTTCAGGGCCATTTCCCCGGACTTTGTTAGTGCGGGGACACCATCACACCCATGCACTACAAATAGGTCAATACTTATATGTAGCTTCACAATGGTAACTCTGAATATGGCCATGTAACATGTCTAAGATCATGGAATTGTACACCCATTCCAAATCTGGTACTGGGGAGCCAATTCCATGCATTCATGGGGCTCCACCATGGACCCCGGGTACTGCCAAACCAGTTAATTGGGGTTTTCTATGCAGCTACTGCTGCTGCCACCCCACAGACAGGGTTCTGCCCTTCTGGGGTCTAGGTAGCCCAGTCCCAGGAAGGCAGAACAAAGAATTTCCTCTGAGAGAGGGAGTTACACCCTCTCTCTTTGGAAATAGGTGTTAAAGGATGGGGAGGGGTTGCCTCTCCCAGCCTCTGGAAATGCTTTGAAAGGCACAGATGGTACCCTCCTTGCATAGGCCAGTCTACACCAGTTCAGGGAACCCCCACTCCCTGCTCTGGTGTGAAACTAGACAAAGGAAAGGGGAGTGACCACTCCCATGTCCATCACCACCCCAGGGGTGGTGCCCAGAGCTCCTCCAGTGTATCCCAGACCTCTGCCATCTTGTTTCGAGAGGTGTGAGGGCACTCTGGTGGCCCTCTAAGTGGCCAGTGCCAGCAGGTGACATCAGAGACCCCTCCTGATAGGTGCTTACCTGACTAGGTGGCCAATCCTCCTCTGAGGGTTATTTAGGATCTCTCCAGTGGGATTTTCCTCAGAGAACGACTTGCAAGAATTCACCAGAGTTCCTCTGCACCTCTCTCTTCGACTTCTGCCAATGATCGACCGCTGACTGCTCCAGGTCACCTGCAGAACTGCAACAAAGTAGCAAGAAGGCTACCAGTGACAATGTATCTCCTAATCCTTCCGGCTTTCTTGAATGTTTCCTGGTGGTGCATGATTTGGGGGCTGCCTGCCTTCATCCTGCACTGGAAGCCACAAAGAAATCTCCAGTGGGTCGACAGACTCTTCCCCCGCTTCAGCAGGCACCAAACTTCAGCATCACCAGTACTCTGGGACCCCTCTCATCCTGCCAAGCATGGCCCCTGGAACACAGTTGGTGGACCCAAGTGACCCAGACTGTCCAGTGGTCCAACTGTCCAAATTCGGAGGAGGTAAGTCCTTGCCTTCCTTCTCCAGACAGTAATCTTGAGCTCTGCGTGAACTGCAGCTACAAGGGCTTCTGTGCACATTTCCATGAAATACTGCATACACAGCCAAGCCTAGATCCCCAGCACTCTGTCCTGCAATGCTCAGTTCCTTGAGATGATCTCCGATGTCGTGGGACCCTCTTTTGCAGTGTTGAGATGACTGCCATGTTCAGACTTCTTGAACCCATGTTCAAGGACTTCTGTGGGTGCTACCTTCTTGTGCATGGGCTCTCCACATTGATGAGGGCCCCCTCTGTCTCCTCTCCCAAGTGGCGATATCCTGGTAATTCCTGGGCCCAGACACCACCCTTTTTCTTCAACTGTGACTCTTACAGCTAGCAAGGCTTGTTTACGGTATTTTTCCAAGGAAACAACTCTGCATCCTCCAGCACTCTATGGACATTTTGTGCAAAAAGGAGAAGTTCCTAGCAACTTTTGTTGTTGCAGAATCTTCAGCTTCTTCCAACCAGAGACAGCCATTTTGCACCTTCATTCGGGATTTAGTGGGCTCCTGCCCCACCTGGACACTTTCACAACTCTTGGACTTGGTCCCCTTCCTTTGCAGGTCCTCAGGTCTAGGAATCCATCTTCAGTGCTTTGCAGTCTGTTGCGGTCTTTGCAAAATCCTCTATCACGACTTTAGTGTGTTTCTGGGGCAATAGTAGTACTTTACTCCTACGTTCTAGGGTCTTGGGGTGGGGTATCTTGGACACCCTTAGTGTTTTCTTATACTCCCAGTGACCCTCTACACACTACACTAGCCTAGGGGTCCATTCGTGGTTCGCATTCCACTTTCTTAGTATATGGTTTGTGTTGCCCCTAGGCCTATTGAATCCTTTTGTATTCTAGTGTTTGCACTATTTTCTGACTGTGTTACTTACCTTATTTTGGTTTGTGTGTATATTTTGTGTATTTTACTTACCTCCTAAGGGAGTATATCCTCTGAGATATTTTTGGCCATTGTCACTAAAATAAAGTACCTTTATTTTTAGTAACTCTGAGTATTGTGATTCTTATGATATAGTGCTATATGATATAAGTGGTATAGTAGGAGCTTTGTATGTCGCTTAGTTCAGACTAAGCTGCTCTGCTACAGCTACCTCTATCAGCCTAAGCTGCTAGAATACTACTACTCTACTAATAAGAGGTAACTGGACCTGGCACAAGGTGTAAGTACCATTTGTACCCACTATAAGCCAGGCCAGTCTCCTACAAAAGGTCAACATGTTATATTGCCTGCGGAGTAAATACACTTGCTACCATCCTTGTGGAGACTATGTGTGGACACTTGCCTTGTGGGAACTAACTTTTCCTAATGTTTTAAAAATATACCAGTAACAGAATAATGTTAAGAAAAAATTAATAATCAAGGATCCTACTTCAAATTTGCAAATATGTTGATATTTATTCACGCACAAAGAACCGTCCTTGTAGGGACTTGAATGTGTGTTACTGTCCTTGTGGGGAATCACTCCATAATTACCGTTTGTATTGGTATACAGTCATGGGAACATGGCTAAATATTTTATAAGCAGTGTGCACAAGTAACATCACAATCTATTCATAACTGAATGACATATGTCAGGGGTACATTTAGATTGATTATATTAATAAGGGACCAGAAAATATAACATATTGGGATTACAGAAGAGAAATTAAAACTGTATGTAACTTTTTGCTCAGTATTCAGATTCTTAGGTGATAATGCACTAACTCATTGATAAATTAAAAGAAGGAATTGAGCAAATATGATCTTGTAGAACTCAGAGCGATTAATTTAATTTATAGCAAAGTAGCTATTAAACTGAGGGCATAATTACAAGTGTGGCAGTCCGAGGACCGCCACACTCATGTTGACAGTCGGACCACTGTAACTTTGGCAGTCCAACCACCCAATTACAACCCAACTCGGTTCCCGACGGCATGAATGTGGTTGGGCTTGTAACCAGCCAGGGCGCCGCTGAACTCAGCGCTGCCTGGCTGATTACAACTCCTCTTTCCACCAGCCTTTTAATTCTGCAAACCCCACCATAAAAAGGCTGGCAGAAAGCCAGTGCTGGAGGCACAAGGGGCCCCCTGCATTGCCTAGGCCTATGGCATGGGCAGTGCAGAGGCCCCCTGTCCAGCACTGTTGGAATACGCACTGTCTGCTTTGTAAACAGTGCACATTCCGAGGGTGATGGAGTGTTAGGATATTGGCCTGGACTTCCTTAAAGGAACTGAGACCAATATCCTAACACTGTTCCCATCTTTCAGCCCAGCAGGAACACATATTACAATGTGCCCACTGGCCAGCCCAGAGGGAACATTGTAATATAATCAGGGGGAATGACCCGTGAGGTTGGTGATCCCATGGTGGCACCACCAAACCGTCAAACTCATAATGAGGCCCTAAATCTCCCTAGAAATATCATGTAATGTTAATGTCTGTCTAGGTGTGTGTGATGCTACCCAGAGGGGATATATGTGATCATAATAATATAATAGTATATTCACAGATGCTGTCTACAACCATGGTGAAAGACTCCCATATAGGCAGCATGTGAAGATAATGATGCTCAAGCCGCCACAGTGTTAGTGTGTGATTATAGCAATAACACATCACGGCAGAGATAGTGTGTGGTTATGAGGATGTTCAAGTCTTGTAGGAAAGTACTATCTTGCCTGGCATGTTGCCACTATTGTTTACTTATATGTATGTTTGTTTTTGCCTGTGTTATTGGGATCCTGCTAGCCAGGACCCCAGTGCTCATAAAGTATGCCCTGTATGTGTTCCCTTTGTGGTTCCTAACTGTATCACTGAGGCTCTGCCAACCAGAACATCAGTGTTTATGCTCTTTCTGCTTTCAAAATTGTCACTGCAGGGTAGTGACTAATTTTACCAATTCTGATTGGCACAATGGAACACCCTTATAATTCCCTAGTATATGGTACCAAGGTACCCAGGGTATTAGGGTTCCAGGAGATCCCTATGGGCTGCAGCATTTCTTTTGCCACCCATAGGGATCTTAGAAAATTCTTACACAGGACTGCCACTGCAGCCTGAGTGACATAACATCCACGTTATTTCACAGCCATTTTACACTGCACTTAAGTAATTTATAAGTCACCTATATGGCTAACCCTCACTTAGTGAAGGTTAAGTGCAAAGTTACTTAGTGTGAGGGGACCCTGGCACTAGCCAAGGTGCCCCCACATTGTTCAGGGCAAATTCCCCAGACTTTGTGAGTGCGGGGACACCATTACACACGTGAACTACATATAGGTCAATACCTATATCTAGCGTCACAATGGTAACTCCAAATATGGCCATGTAACAGGTCTAGGATCATGGAATTGTCACCCCAATACCATTCTGGTATTGGGGAAACAATTCCATGCATCCCTGGGGCTCCAGCATAGAGCAGGGTACTGCCAAACTAACTCTCTGGGGTTTTCTCTGCAGCTACCGCTGCTCCCAACCCTCAGACAGGTTTCTGCCCCCTTGGGGCCTGAGCAACCCAGTCCCAGGAAGGCAGAACAAAGGATTTCCTCAATGAGTGGGTGTTACACCCTCTCCCTTTGGAAATAGGTGTTAAGGGCCTGAGAGGAGTAGCCTCCTCTGGCCTCTGGAAATGCTTTGAAGGACACAGATGGTGCCCTCCTTGCATGAGCCAGTCTACACCGGTTCATGGACTCCCCCAGCCCTGCTCTTGCGTGAAACTGCACAAAGGAAAGGGGAGTGACCACTCCCCTGACCAGCACCTCCCCAGAGGAGGTGCCCAGAGCTCCTCCAGTGTGTCCCAGACCTCTGCCATCTTGAATGCAGAGGTGTGGGGGCACAATGCAGACCTCTGAGTGGCCAGTGCCAGCAGGTGACGTCAGAGACCCTTCCTGATAGGTGCTTACATCTCTCTGTAGCCAATCCTCCTCTAAGGGCTATTTAGGTTCTCTCCTGTGGGTTTCTCATCAGATAACAAATGCAAGAGCTCACCAGAAGTCCTCTGCACTTCTCTCTTCGACTTCTGCCAAGGATTGACTGCTGACTGCTCCAGGGAGCCTGCAAAACAGCAACAAAGTAGCAAAAAGACTACCAGCAACCTTGTAGCTCTTCATCCTGCTGGCTTTCTCGACTGTTTCCTGTTGGTGCATGCTCTGAGGGCTGTCTGCCTTCACCCTGCACTAGAAGCCAAGAAGAAATCTCCCGTGGGTCGACTGAATCTTCCCCCTGCCAACGCAGGCACCAAACTTCTGCATCACCAGTCCTCTGGCTCCCCTCTCATCTTGATGAGCGTGGTCCCTGGAACACAGGGTCTGGATTCAAGTGTCTCCGACAGTCCAGTGGCCCTTCTGTCCAAGTTTGGTGGAGGTAAGTCATTGCCTCCCCACGCCAGACAGTAATCCTGTGTACTGCATGAACTGCAGCTGCTAGGGCTTCTGTGCACTTTTGCAATACTTCCCTTGTGCACAGCATAGCCCAGGTCCCCAGCATTCCGTCCTGCATTGCCCAACACGCTTAGTTGGACTCCGACTTCGTGGGACCCTCTTTTGTTGTGCTGAGATGACCGCCATGCTCAGATCTTCTGAATGCTGCTCAGGTGCTTCTGTGGGTGCTGTCTGCTTCTGCATGGGCTCTCTGTATTGCTGAGCGCCCCCTCTGTCTCCTCCTCCAAGGGGCGACCTCCTGGTCCTTCCTGGGCCCTGGCAGCACCCAAAATCCTCAACTGTGTCTCTTGCAGCTAGTAAGGCTTGTTTGTGGTCTTTCTGCGTGAAAACAACTCTGCATCCTCCAGAACGCTGTGGGACATCTTTTGACCAAAGGAGAAGTTGCTGGCACCTTCCGTTGTTGCAAACTCTTTGGCTTCTTCCACCCAGAGGCAGCACTTTTGCACCTTCATCCGGGGTTTAGTGGGCTCCTGCCCTCCCTGGACACTTGCGTGACTCTTGGACTTGGTCTCCTTCCTTTACAGGTCCTCAGATCCAGGAATCCGTCTTCAGTGCTTTGCAGTCAGTTGTTGTCCTTGCAGAATCCCCTATCTCGACTTTATTGTATTTTTGGGGTAGTAGGGTAACTTTACTCTTACTTTTCAGGGTCTTGGGGTGGGGTATCTTGGACACCCTTAGTGTTTTCTTACACTCCCTGTGACCCTCTACACACTACACTTGGCCTGGGTCCATTCGTGGTTCGCATTCCACTTCTGGAGTATATGGTTTGTGTTGCCCCTAGGCCTATTGTCTCCTATTGCATTCTATTGTGTTCTACAGTGTTTGCACTATCTTTCTAACTGTTTACTTACCGGATTTTGGTTTGTGGGTATATTTTGTGTATATTACTTACCTCCTCAGGGAGTATATCCTCTGAGATACTTTTGGCATATTGTCACTAAAATAAAGTACCTTTATTTTTAGTAACTCTGAGTATTGTGTTTCTTATGATATAGTGCTATATGATATAAGTGGTATAGTAGGGGCTTTGCATGTCTCCTAGTTCAGCCTAAGCTTCTCTGCTATAGCTACCTCTATCAGCCTAAGCTGCTAGAACACCTCTAATCTACTAATAAGGGATAACTGGACCTGGTACAAGGTATAAGTACCACAATGTACCTACTATAAGCCAGGCCAGCCTCCTTCAAGTCTCCATAGGGATAGTGTGTGAAGATAATGTGCCAGTCTTCACACAGATAGTGTGTGAAGTTACATATGCTCAAGCCCCCACAGAGACAGTGGGTGATTATAGTGATGTTCAAGTCCCCACAGAGATAGTCTGTGTTACTAGGATGTTCAAGTCCCCACAGAGATAATGTGGGGTTCTTTGGATGCTTAAAACAGCCCTAAAGAAGATGTGTGTAAGTAAGCATATTCACCTTCTTACTCAGTGTGTGAAGACAATATTCAAGTCTCGACACAGATGGCGTGTGAAGATAATGACGCTCAAGGTTCCACAGAGGAAGAGTGTGGTTATTAGGATGTTCAAGTTCTCACAGAAATAGTGCATGGTTATTGGAATGTGTAAGGCATCAAACAGATATTGTGTGAACGTAATGACACTCAAGTTCACACAGAGATAGTGAGTGATTATAGGCATGCTCAATACTCCTCATAGTGTATGATTATAGTGGTATTGAAATTCATGCCAACAGAGTTTGTAGAGATTATTCCAGCCAAGTTCTTACAATGAATGTGTGTATTCAAGTCCCCACAGAGATAGTGTGTGATTAAAGTGATGTTCAAGTCCCCACAGAGATAGTGTGTGGTTATTGGGGTATTCAAGAGCTCATAAATAAAGTATATGAAGGTAAGCATGCTCAATTTCCCATAAAAATAGCCCAGGAAGATAATGTTCAATACTCCACATATTGTGTGATTATAGTGCTGTTTAAGTCCCTACTGACAGAGTGTACGGAGAATATCATGGGCAAGTCCATTCAGTGATAGTGTGTAAAGGTAAGACTATTTACTTCTGAAGCAGGGGGAAGATTCCATCGACCCACAGGAGATTTCTTCATGGCTTCCAGTGCAGGGTGAAAGCAGGGAGCCCTCAAACTATGCACCACCAGGAAACAGTTGAGAAAGCCGGCAGGATTAGGCGCTACAATGTCACTGGTAGTCTTCTTGCTACTATGTTGCAGTTTTGCAGGCATCCTGGAGCAGTCAGCGGTCGATCTTCGACAGAAGTCAAAGAGAGAGGTGCAGAGGAACTCTGGTGAATTCTTGCAAGTCGTTATCTGAGGAAAAGCCCACTGGATAGACCCTTAATAGCCCTCAGAGGAGGATTGGCCACCTAGTCAGGTAAGCACCTATCAGGAGGGGTCTTTGACGTCACCTGCAGGCACTGACCAGTCAGAGGCCTCCAGAGTACCCTCACACCTCTCGAAACAAGATGGAAGAAGTCTGGGACACACTGGAGGAGCTCTGGGCACCACCCCTAGGGTGGTGATGAACAGGGGAGTAGTCACTCCCCTTTCCTTTGTCCAGTTCCATGCCAGAGCAGGGTCTGGGGGTTCCCTAAACCGGTGTGGACTGGCTTATACAAGAAGTCACCATCTGTGCTCTTCAAAGCATTTCCAGAGGCTGGTAGAGGCTACCCATCCCAAGCCTTTAACACGTATTTCCAAAGGGAGAGGGTTTTACACCCTCTCTCAGAGGAAATTATTTGTTCTGCCTTCCTGGGACTGGGCTGCCCAGATCCCAGGAGGGCAGAACCCTGTCTGTGGGGTGGCAGCAGCGGTAGCTGCAGGGAAAACCCCAGAGTACTGGTTTGGCAGTACCCGAGGTCCATAGTGGAGCCCCAGGGATTTATGGAATTGGCTCCCCAGTAGCAGATTTGGCATGGGGAACAATTCCATGATCTTAGACATGTTACATGGCCATGTTCAGAGGTACCATTGTGAAGCTGCATATAGGTATTGACCTATATATAGTGCACGCATGTAATGGTGTCCCCACACTCACAAAGTCCGTGGAAATGGCCCTGAAAGATGTGGGGACACCTTTGCTATTGCCAGGGTGCCCTCACACTTAGTAACTTTGCACCTAACCTTCACTAGGTGAGGGCTAGATATATAGGTGACTTATAAGTTACTTAAGTGCAGTGTAAAATGGCTGTTAAATAACATGGATGTTATTTCACTCAGGCTGCAGTGTCAGTCCTGTGTAAGAATTGATAGTTCCTGTGGGTAGTGACACAGCTGAGGTGTGTCATGCATATTCTGATGAGTCTCCTGGGCTAGAGTGGGGGAGTCAGGAGCTGACACCTGCACTTGAAAGGGCTGTGCCTGTCCTCCCACGATGTAGGCCCCACCTCCCTTGAGTATGTCTGAGGCCAGGCCTGGGCAAGGCAAGATCTTGTGAACAACAGAGACTTTCCTTTGAAGTTTGCCTACTTCAAAGGTAGAAAGCAGTATAAGTAGTGGACCTTAATCCCTAGAATTGTAGAACACATCTGGATCAAGAGGAACATCTGCCAAGGAGAAGAGCTGAAGAGCTGGAGGAGGACTAATGCCCCTTGCTGTTTGTGCTTTGCTGGGGTGGCCTGCAGTTGCTGCTTCTGCCTTAGAGGGGACAAAGACTGGACTTTGCTCTGTATCATGCTTGTGAAGGTTCTCCAAGGACTTGGACTGAGCTTGCCTACTGTTAAGAAGTCTCAGGGACAGCAAAGACTTCACCTACCAGCGTCTGGGTTCACTTGCTGTGGGCTCTAACTGACCAGGTGGTGCCTATTCCAGTTTTTGGGCCCTTGGGAGTAAAAGCTGGTGAAACCCCCCCTCAAAAACGGGTGCACTGACTCTGGACGATGCCTGGACTGACGCCAACGCCTGACCCCTCGATGCTGCCTGCAACCGAAGCCATGATCCTTGCTGGAGTGCAACTACCCTGGCTGGCATCGTAGGCCTGATACAGCCACACTGCCCTCCTGTGACTTCGTAAGTCCTGAGTGGAATTTTCACTGTGTTACTTTGTGTGTTGGCACCAATACTTTACACATTGTCTTTGAGATAAGCTTGAATGCCTGGGTCAAACTACCAAGGGGTGAGCAGGGGTTATCCTAGGTTTGTATATCCCTACTCAGACTAGAGTGAGGGTCCTTGCTTGGACAGAGAACAAACTGACTGCCAACCAAAAACCCAATTTCTAACAGTGGGCATCTAATTTGCCACAGGCACCTCTGCTAGCCCTGCTGCCTTCAGTAAGGAGGCAATTGACTTCCTGAGGGCTGTCTGCCTTCACCCTGCACTGGAAGCCAAGAAGAAATCTCCGGTGGGTCGAAGGAATCTTCCCCCTGCTAACGCAGGCACCAAACTTCTGTATCACCGGTCCTCTGGGTCCCCTCTCATCTTGACGAGCGTGGTCCCTGGAACACAGGTGCTGGATCCAAGTGACCCCGACAGTCCAAAGATCCTTCTGTCCAAATTTGGTGGAACTAAGTCCTTGCCTCCCCACACCAGACAGTAATACTGTGTACTGCGTGAACTGCAACTGCTAGGGCTTCTGTGCACTTTTGCAAGGAATCATTCGTGCACAGCACAGCCCAGGTACCCAGCACTCTATCCTGCATTGCTCAACTCACTGAGATGACCACCGGCTTCGTGGTACCCTCCTTTATAGTGTTGAGACGACTGCCATGCTCAGACTTCTTGAATGCCTGTTCAAGTGCTTCTGCAGGTGCTGCCTGCTTCTGCGTGGGCTCTCTTTGCTGCTGAGCGCCCCCTCTGTCCCCTCCTCCTAGGGGCGACCTCCTGGTCCTTCCTGGGCCCAGGCAGCACCCATTTTCTTAATCCGTGACTCTTGCAGCTAGCAAGGCTTGTTTGCTGTCTTTCTGCATGGAAACAACTCTGCATCCTCCAGCACACCGTGGGAAATCTTCTGTGCAAAGGAGAAGTTCCTGGCATCTTCTGTTGTTGCAGAACCTTCAGCTTCTTCCACCCAGAAGCAGCCCTTTTGCATCTTCATCTGGGGTTTAGTGGGCTCCTGCCCCCCGGACACTTGCATGACTCTTGGGCTTGGTCCCCTTCCTTTACAGGTCCTCAGGTCCAGGAATCCACCTTCAGTGCTTTGCAGTCAGTTGCTGTCCTTGCAGAATCCCCTATCACGACTTTAGTGTGTTTTTGGGGTAGTAGGGTAACTTTACTCGTACTTTCCAGGGTCTTTGGGTGGGGTATCTTGGACACCCTTAGTGTTTTCTTAAACTCCCAGTGACCCTCTATACACTACACTAGGCCTGGGGTCCATTCATGGTTCGCATTCCACTTTTGGAGTATATGGTTTGTCTTGCCCCTAGGCCTATTCCATCCTACTGTATTCTACAGTGTTTGCACTACTTTTATAACTGGTTACTTACCTGATTTTGGTGTGTGTGTATATTTTGTGTATTTTACTTACCTCCTGAGGGAGTATATCCTCTGAGATATTTTTGGCACATTTTCACTAAAATAAAGTAACTTTATTTTTAGTAACTCTGAGTATTGTGATTCTTATGATTTAGTGCTCTATGATATAAGTGGTATGGTAGGTTTGCATATCTCCTAGTTCAGCCTAAGCTATAGCTACCTCTATCACCCTAAGCTTATAGAACACTACTAATCTCCTAATAAGGGATAACTGGACCTGGCACAAGATGTAAGTACCATCAGGTACCCACTATAATCCAGGCCAGCCTCCTACACTCCTTCCTCCAATTTGTGTTGGTTGTAGGCCTCTGGGCACTTTGCCACTGCTAACCAGTGATAAAGTGCCCATGCTCCCTCTGTAAATTGTATTGGTGATTGGTTTATCCATGATTGGCATATTTGATTTACTAGTAAGTCCCTAGTAAAGTGCATAATGGGTACCCATGGCCTGTTAATAAAATGCTACTAGTGGGCCTGCAGCACTGATTGTGCCACCCACATGAGTAGCCCTGTAAACGTGTTGCAGACCTGCCACTGCAGTGCGTTGCATGCAGTCTTGAACTGCCAATTCGACCCACTTGCCAGACCCAAACCTCCTATTTTTATACATGTAAGATACCCCTAAGGTAGGCACCCCTAAGGTAGGCACCCCTAAGGTGGCCCTAGGTAGCCCAATGGGCAGGGAGCAGTGTATTTAAAAGGTAGAGCATGTACTGGTGTGTTTTACATGTTCTGATAGTGAAATACTGCCTAATTCTGTTTTCACTATTGCAAGGCCTATTTCTCCCATAGGTTAACATGGGGACTGCCTTTAAATATATTTTCAGTGCAGTTTCCCATTGGGAGCAGATAGAGATGTGGAGTTTGGGGGTCTCTGAGCTCCCAATTTAAAAATATATATTTTGGTAAAGATGTCTTTTAGATTGACTTTTTGAAAATACCACTTTTGGAAAGTGGACATTTACTTGCTTAATCATTCTGTGCCCGCATGCCTATGGAATCCAAGTCTGGGTCAGACTGACAGTTGACCCCAATACCCTGGGTACCTAGGTACCATATACTAGGGAATTATAAGGGTATTCCAGTGTGCCAACCAGAATTGGTGAAAAATGATCACTAGCCTGCAGTGACAATTTTGAAAGCAGAGAGAACATAAGCACTGAGGTTCTGGTTAGCAGAGCCTTGGTGACACAGTTAGGCACCACACAGGGGACACATTTAGGTCACAAACTATGAGCACTGGCGTCCTGGCTAGCAGGATCCCAGTGTGACAGGCAAAAACAAATTGACACACAAGTAAAAATGTGGGTAACATGCCAGGCAAGATGGTACTTTCCTACAAGGAGGTAAAACGATTGGGGATGATTCTCAAATGGGCCAGGTGCAAAACCCACCCTCTTGGGTGAGTGGGCACTGCCAATTGGGTGGGGAGCTATAGGGAGGGCCATGGTAGAAAGGGGGGTTACGGCAGAGATGGTGTTGGGGTGGCCCCAGATGGGTCCGCCACTTTGAAGGATTGTCCACTGGAGGAGTATTTCGATGTTGAAGACATGGATCTTGTATCCCCATCCACTCCCCTTCCCATTTGGGCCACTGACTCCATCCGTGTCGGTGGTATCATGACTTGAGGTCCCGTGGCCAGCAGCTTCCCTACTTGGCTGTGCCCCGTCTCCTTTGCCTGCTGATGCTGGAAAACAGAAAAAGAGGTAGTGTCATCATATTATTTTCCGATACTAACATAACACTGTACACATCAATCACATTACAACCAATTGTACTACACCCCCAGGTAGAACCAGGTTAGTGCCAATATCATGTCACAACCAGTTACCATGTACACCCCTACATTATAACAATGTCACACACCAGCTAAGTCACCTATCGAACACACTACTATACCACCATGTCTGTAGAGCTATCACAATATACATTGCAAAAATGACTCTGAGTTCCCGTCCACAGCAACATAGACAACCAACAATCAAGCAGTTGGACATAGTGGTACAATTCATTTCAACATATCACAGACAGACAATCCACACATACCTATATTTTTAGCTGATGTGATGTACCATGAAAGGAACCGCATCATATGCCAAACCCGAGACAGCATGTTGCATACAAGACAATACCATTTCAACTCCAAGAGTCCACAACCTTCACAATTGATGTTTGCAAACATGCAACAACTATATTTGCCTTGCCAGAAATAGGAGTACGATAGAATTGAAACACATGTCACCAACACATGTCCCAATAGTCATATAGGAAAGGATGATACATACTTTGTGGATCTACTCATCTCAGTCATTCTCCACCTGGAAACAAAGTCACAGGATTTACTCACAGACAACCCCAGGTACCATACCAACACCTTAAATAGAATGTACACCTGTCATGTGCATTAACGCCACATACAGTACTGTTGAAGTAAGCCTCAGCAAGGCTTACTAGTGCAAGGGGTTCACCTTTCTCTGCACAAAGTCCTTAGACCATGTAGGAAGAAGTTGGCACAGGAACTGAAATAAAAGACAAAGTTTATTAACCTCATGAGGTAGTACTACAGTTCAAACAGCACCCTTAGGTAATGTCTGAAGTAGCACACTGAACTGAGAGAGCATGGTCCTTTTATACCCACGCAGGGGCTAAAAGGAGGTGGTACAATTATAGAAGCAAGACTTGTATACATGTAAGGTCATGTGGAAAATGCACAGTCGACAGGTAGGAGGAGCTAACAATTTTCAAGGACTAAAAGCTGCAGACCTTACTGAGCATGTGCGAACGTGGGAGATGCTAAATATAACTTGTCACTAGGCAGATTTTCAAGAGTAGTTAACAGAAAGGTAGGACAGAGCACATGGTGAGCACATGGCAGCATGTGGCAAAGACAATGGCTGCCATGAATACAAAATGGATTCCGTGAAATGTTCACAATACATGTAGTTACTAAATACAAGAGGTCTTCTGCTAATGCTTAATCTAATCGCTGCTAAACTACAACAGTACAACTAATCATGATGAGTGGCAACAGCAATAGCCCATCATACAAGTGGCAACATCACTTTCCATACTTCAGACATGAACAATCTTACTTAGGTATGTGAATATCACAATGCCACAATACACTTCTGAGCTTAACATGATAGAGACATACACCTTGAGGCAAGCTAAATGACTGACTATATATACCATTCCAACAACATGTGAAGGTGACTACCACACCTGCAACACAATTAAGACAGTAATACAATAGGATCCCATACCAACATCTTTCAAAACATATCCACAATAGCTAAAGTAAGTTTGTTCACATTGCAACATAATGTTGATATATGGCTGAACCTAACAATGCACACATGATGTTGGTAAAAACCAGTGCAGACTGTAACTATTACAGAGATGTTGTGCCCTATTTAGCATGCACACAACATATTGGAATAGGAAATTGCTGAGTAGAATCCAAGGAACATGTACATGGTGCTGTTATTCTGGGCTATGACATCAATGTTATGGGTTGTATAAGGAGTCTAGTTAAACTACCATGGTTTAGTACATGCATGATGTCCATTCTGATAAAACATCACAGGCGTCAATATTTACTCCTCACTTACCAATGTGGACACCTGCTAACAGGTCTTAGTGTAGCAAGTGTGACATGAAATGCCATATTGAGATCACAGCTTCACACTAAGTTCACAGTCATTGGAAAACTCAGGATCAGTAGGCATGTTCTCAACTTGTCAGACTCAACGTTGCATATAGGGATGCATTAAGGGGCACTTGTATGGACAGAGGGCACTCCGTCAAGGAACAACCAGCAGAATATCAAGAGCAGTATAGTAGTACACATATGATACAGTCACATGTGTATCATCATATGCTTCTGTGCAGAAGGGATGACATAGTTGAGTAATATGTCCCTGTACCCAATACAATGTGCACACCTATATACCAATGTTGAAGACTCTACATCTAGGTATTCATTTGAAACATTAAACCTTTTGCACTTACCACATTGTCACAGCTTTGAGTCTTTCACATTATGCACTGAGCTTGCAGAGGAATGTAAAAGAGTGTAGTCAGTACTCAACCACTTGTGACTGCTGTGCTGCCCTCAAACACCCATCCAACTCAGGGTAGGCCACTGCCAATATGCAGGTTTTTGGGTGGGGTCAAGGTCCGATGAGCACCCCTTTCTCCTTGGGAGGACATCCACAGCTGGGCCTCAGCAGTCTTACGGGCCCACGTCTCAGGTTCTCCCACTGCTTCTTGCAGTGAGCAATTTTCCGGTTTTGGATCCACCAGGGTCCACATTTCCCTGGCAATGACACGCTAGATCCACGTTTTCTGATGGACATTGAACTGCATGGATGGCACAGACAAGAGGAGAAAGTCATGTATACATGCTCCATCCCAATACAAGAATGGTGCACAATAAACTTAGTGCATGTAGCCAAACGTACCCTTCCTCACACTTCAAACTCTTTTTTAAGGCACCCACTACAGTCAGACCATAAGTGAAGTGGAGTCAGACATTCAGGATGCATACTGAGTACCAAAGTTTGGGTAGAAAGATATGTCCAGACCACAAGTATGTCCTAAAAATGGTACATCTCTACAGCAAATTTTCCCACCAACATAGATGTTAATGCCATAATGTAGAAATGTGAACCAGGGTACATACATCACTCATTACCTACTATGTATCAGGGTAACAGTCTTTCAGTTCACATAACCATCTACCCACACTTAATAGCCAATCCTTCATTCCTGCACATTTCATCTAAATTATCATACACTCTATATCTTTCACCCAGTTTTCTTTCATGTGACTCACCTGCTCCTCTGGTGCACCTTATACCTGTCCATACAGGGATAGGACCTCCTTTACAAGCTTGTAGAGCTCTTCTGGAGTAGAGGCAGGGGCCCCATCACCTGCAGGACATGGCATGATTGCTCCCAGAGGCAGCACACAACAGCTCATGTGTTCTGCTTCAGGTAGAGAGGGGACGAAGTGAAAGGAATGCAAAGAATGCAGCACTCTTAGGCCCATATTTATACTTTTGCAAAACAAGTATAAATATGGGCCTTAGTCTGAGTAGTGAATTAATTAAGGCACACCCCAAGATTCATACACAAAAAGAATAACGTGAGCTTTTATTTCAAAGGCAGTTACACGTGCGATTCAAATAATAATCACAGCAGTAGAACAATAATGATCACAGAAACAAAGAAAATGAAATATTTCAACAATGGATATTATATATATTTATATATTTATATGAAACTACATATTCATACATGCACAACACAAAGCTAAAATTAAGAATTAAAAATGCATCACCATTGGGCTTGACACAGTCATCATCCCTTTTGTCTGCCAACTTCAGGCCGTAGAACCCTGGACAACTGGAAAGAGGGAGATTCCCCCAATGGGATTATTTTCTGAGCAAGGCGTCCCTTCTCAGATGAGTTCCTTCTCCCATGCTGTTAAGCTTCCTCAACCTTACATACTTTAAACAAACTAAAGAGGAAGGTTCTAGAAACTCCCTCCCATCGAGTAAGTTGTTCTTCAAATGCTGGCCATACCAGGTCAGTGTTGAAAGATGCTAAAGACTGGCCAGATTCCAAGACCGAGCTGTACCCTGCTTAATCATAAATATTCTCAGGCTGGTACATCCTTATCTCCCTTACTCTTCCATGTTATGTTCCCATCATTGGTGAGAAAGAGTGAAAATGGGTTCACAAGCTGTGCGCAGAAAAATACCTGCGCCACTAGTGTGACGACGTTTGAAGTTAAGCTAAGAACAAAATGGCGTCTGTGGTCAAGATGGAGCCGGTGGTTAAATACAGATAGCATCACATCAAGTCGTGGAGGTCTTGCTGGCAGCAGTGTCAGGAGTCAAGTGAGGGATTGTGCAGAAGATGACGGTCACGTCCACCAAGTAAAAGACCGTCACCGCCGGCGCCACGGGCCCAAGTCCGCCAAAGGTAACAATGTGTTCCATTGGCAATGTCCACCGCAGTTGTGATTGCCTACTGCCATTTTAGAGCTCATATATGTATGATGAAGTTAAGAAAGTTGCGTCAATTACAGAAAACTTATATCTATGTCAATGTGGTAAGTGCTGGCTTACTATTTAGAAGTATAAATGTGCATGTCATTAGAAGAGGAAGTAAAATTAGTTAATTTGGGTTATGTACATGAAACATTGTTATCATCATACAAACGACAAAATAAAGATGGTATAGGTGCAACAAATATGTGTTACATGTCAACTAGAACTTTCACTTTCAGTGACATGTATCTGCATTTAAAGAACATGCGAGGGTTCAGGGGATTTGAATTGGGTACACTTTCATATTTTGCCTCACTGTGTGCTGATTACCACACATGCACTGTTTTATGTGACATGGTTTAGACATTGTTGTGATCATACTTCTGATGTATAGATTGAGTCATTCATGTACATTCTGGTGTTGTCCCACATAGTTACTGTGGACTGAGAAGAGCAAGACAAACTGCAATATACCGTCCACTAGAAGACCTGCAGACCATGGAGGGGCAACATGTAATCTAAATATATCACCTGGATAGGCATTCAATTATGGATCTATGTTGTCAGGTGGAGTCAGATCTGATGCCTGCTATTCGCAATCCCCATAGCATACCTCCTATTGTTCAAGTCATGTCAGTACTGCACTTCCTGGCCACTGGGACCTTTCAGAATATAGTTGCCCTAACTACAGGGATGTCTCAGCCCATGTTCAGTCTGGTTTTGAAGACTGTACTGTCTGCATTGTTAAAACACATGGACAACTACATTAGATTTCATCAACATGAGGATTAGGCCCATGTGAAGGCAGATTTTTTATGCTTTTGGACACATTCCACATGTGGTTGGAGCCATCACTGGCACCCATGTAGCCTTGGTTCCCCCAAATACTAATGAGCAGGTATATAGGAATAGGCAAAATGACCACTCCAGAAACACCCACGTGGTCTGTTTGGCTGACTTACACATTTCACAGGTTTGTGCAAGAGATTCAGGCTCAGTCCATGATTCATTCATCATGCGGAACAGCAAAATCCCACTGGTGATGACACAACTATACACAGAGAGTGCCTGGCTGGTTGGTAAGTCATTTATGTCATGTGTGTCTGAACCTAGTTTCTAGCTACCATATGTGTGGATGTCCAAGACTAATGTTTGGATTGGTGTTACTATACCTTACAGGGCACTCTGGCTACCAAAACCGTTCTTGGTTATTGACACCAGTGAGGTACCCAACCATGCCAGGGGAAGTTTGCTTCATTGAGGCCCACAGAAGGACAAGGCATGTCATGGAGCAGACACTTGGGCTCCTGAATGCAAGATGTTGCAGCATAGACAATCTGGAGGAGCCCTCCTCTACTCACCCTACAAGGTATGTGAAATAATGTTTGCCTGCTGCATGCTCCACAACCTTGCCCTGAAATGTCAGATACCATTCATACCAGATGAGGGGAAGCCAGCAGATCCTGGTAAATCCAGATTTGCCACGTGAGGATGAGCACGATGAAGATCAAGCTGGAGACATCAGGGCAGATGTCATCAATCAGTACTTCAGCTGACTCAAGGTACGTGATGTGATGTCACAATAGTGATTCTATGGGGTATTGTTGAGGTTATGCATGTCAGGTAATATTCTTTTAACCACCATCATTGTGGTCTTACGTGACCCATATATGCACGCAGATTGCTCTGTGGAGTTGTGTACAGAACTGTTCTGTACATTGGACATTGTTTAGCAAATACACAATCAAAGTGACATTTGTAATTATGAATTAATAATGTGATGTATGATTTCCACTCTGGCCTATACCATGTCTTTGTCAATTACAGATTTGCAGATTGGCTGTTTGGCTCATCCTCATTTGCCAAACTAAGAGGCAGATGGGATTTGCAGACTGACATGAGAAGTGGACATTGATTAAACCAGGTGCTGTTAAGCATAAGATTTGTGGTGTTTAAATTCTATGCCCAGACTGGCAGGACAGTATTTTGGAAGTGTAATTTTCCACCGAAAACACCTGTTTGCTATTGGAGGTGGCTCAAATGGTGCCTTTTGTGTCCATTTGCGTCTCACACGCCATAATGTGATATCCAGATTGTCCATCATCATTATGGTTTGTGTTCTATGTGACCTCACTTGTGCATAGCTGTCAGTGTGTTTCCTCATTGCAGGCCAATGTGTCTGAAGACTGACATAGGTGATTTGCAAACCTACAGATCCCTGACCATGGTAAGAGGATGGTTCCATGACTGGGGAGATTAGTACTGACCTACGCCTGTTTCAGGGGGTAAGGTTTTTTGGAAGGTTCAGATGTGGATATGTTATAAGGCTTTAGTAGATGATACATTGAATCAATCTGACTGCCTCTTGGGATGGTGATAGACTGGCATGTCCCTAACTTCTGCATTCTTTGGGTTGGTAGTGAATGACACCCAAGCTGAAACACTGAAGTCCACAGCATGACTTCACAATGTGTTGATCACCATTCTCCAAATAAATATGTGGAGATGTACATTACAGGTGGCTTTTGTTATATATTTGTCACAATCCCATTGCAGTATGTATCCAGGTTGTCCAGTGCATGTGTGATGACCATAACAAAGGCATACCATTGGAAAGGAACATTTTGGTACATAGTTGTCGTACATGACAGTTGTATTTGGTAAACATATCACACTTACATAGGATCTGTGATTAAGTGGTATTTATTGAGCAGTGTATAAAACAAATGAGTGATTTGAAACAGGAATGAAGAAAAGTTAACAGTGAATGGTTCTGTCATGGAGGATGAAATCATCAGGGTAGTGTAAGAGGCTTGCCTGGTTTGAAGTGGGTACCTAAGGTACTATACCTTATACCAGGTCCAGTGATCCCTTACTAGTGAATGTAGTCAGTGTATAAAAGCCAGGCTGTCTAGCGGTAGCTGTAGGCAGAGCAGCCAAGGTTGAACAAGGAGACATACAAAGCTCTTGCAATACCACTGCAGTCACACAGTACTCACACACATGAAAAACAATACTCAGAGTAACCAAAAATAAAGGTACTTCATTTTAGTGACACAAGGCCAAAAATATCTTAAAAGCCATACTCCATAAGGAGGTAAGTATCATACATAAAATATACACGAGTGACCAAAATCAGGTAAGTTAACAGTCATAAAATAGTGCAAATAGTGACAATGGGCCTAGGGGGAACAAAAAGCATGTAGTAAAATGGTGAAATGTGAATATCTGAGAGGATACCAAGTCCAAGAGCATCTGAAGAGTGCAGGAGTAACAGGAGCCCCTGCTAACCCAGATGAAGGTTCAAAAGTGGAACCTTCGGTTGGAAGAAAAAGTCAGAGATGCACCAAAGAAGACAGCTGCGGGTTCCTGCTTGATGCAAGAGATGTCCCATGTTGAAGAGATGAATGCAGGCTGGTTTTCGTCGCTGGATTCCTCCAGCAAGCCTTGGCTCACGGATGACACACGTTTGGTGGGAAAAGGCGCTACCTGTGCCCAGGAGTGACCTGGAGGTCTCAACTCAGACTAAAGAGACAGAAGGGGCTCTCAGCACTTCAGAGAGCCCTCAGAAGACCAACCAGCACCCACAGGAGTCCCAGAATATGGGGACACAGGATTTGAATATCATGGTCATTGCAACACTACACAAAGAGGCCCCATGCCACTGGAGAACAACTCAGGGAGCTGAGCATAACAGGATAGTGTGCTGGGGACCTGGGTTCAGCTGTGCACAAAGGATTCCTTGGAGAAGCTTACAGAAGCCCTAAGAGCTGCAAAACACGTGGTGCACAGGGATACTGTCTGGCACCAGGAGGCAAGCTCTTAACTCCACGAATTTGGACAGTTGGACCTTTGGACTGTCAGGGTCTCTTTGGTCCACCACCTGTGTTCCAGGATCCACACTCGTCATCAGGAGAGAGGACCCAGAGTACCGGTTGTCACTGTAGAGAGGTGCCTGCTGAAGTAGGGAAGTGACTCTGTCACTCCACAGGAGATTCCTTTGGTCCTTCTGGTACAGGATGAAGACTGGCAGTCCTCAGAGCGTGCACCACCTGGAAACTGTTGCTATTGCTGGCAGCAGCTGAAGTTACAGATTTACAGTAGCCTTTTTGGATACTTTGTTTCAAGTTGTAGGGTTCCTGGAGCAGTTCTGCAGTTGATCCGATGGTAGAAGGTGAAGAAGAGGTTGCAGAGGAGAGACCCTAAATAGCCCTGACAGGGGGATTGGTCACCTAACCAGGTAAGCACCTATCAGGAGGGGTCTCCGACGTCACCTGCTGGCACTGGCCACTCAAATGCTCCCAGAGTTCTGTGACCATCCTGAAAACAAGATGGCAGAACCAAGTGACACTCTGGGGTCACTCCCCTTTCCCTTGTCCAGTTTTGTGCCAGAGCAGTGACTGGGGGTCCTTGAGCTGGTGTAGACTGGATTATGCAAGAAGGGCACCATCTGTGCCCTTCAAAACATTTCCAGAGGCTCTGGGTGGATCCCTCTCTCATGCCTGTAACACCTATTTCAAAAGTTAGAGGGTGTAACACTCCTGTCCCAAAGGAAATGCTTTGTTCTGCCTTCCTGGGATTGGGCTGCCCAAGCCCAGGAGTGCAGAAGCCTGTCTTTGAGGTGGCAGCAGATGGGGCTGCAATGGAAACCTTAGAGAGCTGGTTTGGCAGTACTGGGAGTCCATGGTGGAGCCCCCAGGGTGCATGGAATTGCCCCCAATACCAGAATCAGTATGGGGGTACAATTCCCAGTTCTAAGACACCTTACATGGCCATATTCTAGGTTACCATTGTGAAGTTACATATTTGTATTGACCTATATGTAGTGCACACTTATAATGGCATTCTGGGAACTCATGAAGTCTGGAAAAATGGGCCTGGTTGATGTGGGTGCACCTCTGCTAGTGCAGGGGTGCCCTCACACACAGGTACTATGCACCTAGCCTTCAGGGTCTGAAGGTTCGGTATATAGGTGACTGATAAGTGACCTGGTGCAGTGAAAATGGCTGTGAAATAGTGCTTACACTATTTCACTTAGGCTGCAATGGCAGTCCTGAATAGTGTTTGTATAAGCTCCTTATGGGTAGCAAAAGAAATGCTGCAGCCTATAAGGATCTCATGAAACCGCAATGCCCTGGATACCTTAGTACCATATACTAGGGACTTATAAGGGCAGTCCAGTATTTCAATCTGGAGTGAAATGTGGAGTGACTTGACTATAGTGCCAGATTCAGAAACAGAGAGAGCATGCGCACTGGAGTTCTGATTAGCAGGACTCCCTTGACAATTTAGAAAACAATGTGAGTACACTGGCAATTAGGCCACAAACCATAAGCACTGGGGTCCTGACTAGCAGGATCCCAGTGACACAGTCAAAACACATTGACAATCAGGCAGAAATTAGGGGTAACATGCCAAGAGAGATGGTACTTTACTACAGGTAGCTGCTACACCGTTTGGAGACACAAGTCAAGTGTCCTTGCACCATAGGAAAGTAGAGTTAGGTATCAGAACAGTCAAAAGGACGTATCTGTGGCACACAAGGGGGACCAATCAGGAGTGGTTTACTTCCTGGCAGTGGGTTTATTCTTAGCATCTCCTCTTCCTGGATTTCTGGGTGGATGTCCACATTGGGGGGGGGGGGTCTGCTACAGATGGCGAGGTGTCTGAGGCATTCTCTTCCCCTGGCAGGGCCTCAATTCCACTAGCAGCCACAGGTGTAGAGGGGCCAGATTGTCTGTGCCAAACCTACTCAGGATAGTGGTCATGTCCCTCAGCACCCCAACATTGGAAGCCAGGGTGGCATATTTGTGCCTACCACTGCTTCCTGGATTCCTGGTGGTTGTGCCTCTGCAGCTGTCTGATCTCCCCCATCATGGTCAGTACCTGGCCCATCATGCTTTGGTGATTTTGGTAGGCTCCCAAGACCTGGGAGATGGTCTCCTGGTCAGTTGTGTCCCTTGGAGCCCCTATCCTCCGGCCCACACCATTCCTCCCAAACACCCTAACATCATGAACCTGTACCACTTGCACAGGGGTACATCATTGTCAGGGGTGACATTAGGAGACTCAGGTACCTGCACTGGGGGGCACACAATGGATGAGACTGTCCTTGGCTCACAGGTTTAGGGGTGAATCGTTGCCTGTGATGTAGTTGCAACAGGACTCAGTGGAGTCGTTGTGGGCAGGGTGAGGCTGAGAGTTGTTGACTGACCAGGTGTCCCTGATGGGCCAGCTCCCTCTTCAAGGTCCAGACATCCAAGGGTGTTTTCGTCACTGGGGCCTTCATCCAGAGGGGTAGTGTCAGTCTCTGGTGCCCTCGCCATGTTAGGCAAGGTTTCCTATATAAGAAATGGAACACAGAGTTGTTGTAAGTGATGCAACAAGTGATGTGTAAATTAGACAACTAAACATGGTATGTGAGATGCACACACTGCCTTTATGTGATTCCCTGAAATGACAATGACAGCTGCTACTTAATCTGGGTCAGTGCAATGTGGGACACAGCGACTAGGAATTGCATACAGCATGCTCCAAGCTCTTGGAGTATGGTGGTTTTGAGATGGCTGCTAATACCTTCAATTCTTGTCTGAGTGAAGACATGAGACTGTGCATTCCTCTCGTAGTAAGGTGTATCTCTTCAATGGGTCAACTAGTAGTTGAACAATGCACAATGGTGTCAGAGCTGGCACTCAATATAGGTGTCAAATTTTAACCTGGGCTTCTATCTGGATGTACTGCAAGTGCGCCCAGTTTGCCATTTAGATGTCCCCCCCCAGTTGAGTATATGACATTATTAGGTAGGAGGCCTGTTTGGAATGGGACATGGATTTAGTTGTCATTAGCTCATAATGGTACTGGTAGTGGACCATTGCATAGCTGTCATTGCCATGAACTGTTAAATGATGGACCATTCAGGATGGATTACTTTGATTGTTATTTTCAGATACAAGACATTTCACATTTAGTACACTGTTCTGATTTTGTTCACGGTGGAACAGTGCCTTCTGGGAGTAGTAGTGCTGTCCGTTTCCAGGACTTCACATGCCCTTGCAAAACACTGTGGCCCAAGGTGAGTTTACCTGACATGTGGCATGGCAGTGAGGGGTATTTAGAGCTTTTGACTCGGAGGTGGTGGGTGGTTTGGTCATTGGGGTGGAGAAAGGTGATGAGTGATCATGCAAGACAAGACTGTTTGGTGATACAAATGCTTTTGTGACCAATCCAACTCCACCCACTCCCCCAGGTATGCCTGTCAGACCTTCAGGATGCAGAATGTCTAAGACCTTCTCCTCCCATGAAGTGAACTGTGGGAGAGGAGGTGGGGCCCCACCACCAGTCTTGAGGAGTGCCAGCTGGTGCCTGGATGCCATGGCACATTTCTCCTCCTTGAGGTCATTCCATCTCTTCCTGATGTCCTCCCTTGTTTGTTGGTAACTGCCTACTGCATCCACCCTTTTGACTTTCCTTTGCCACAATTCCATTTTTCTGGCTATTGATGTTTGCTGGACCTGTGCTCCAAGTAGATGTGGCTCTACCCTGAAATTCCATCCACCATGATCCTCAACTCATCATCAGTGAAACATGGATGATTTTGTGGGGACATGGTGGTGGTGGTAAGTACGGCGAGGTAGTGAAAAAAGGATGAAAAATGTTTGTGATGAGGTGTGGGTGCTGTGATGTGAGTGGGTGATGGTTGTTGTGTATTGTGTGGGTTGGAATAATGTGTGTTGTGTATGTTGTGCAAGTGTGGGATGTGTGACAAGTGTAATGTGTAGGGGTGCCTATTGTTTGTTTAGCTTGATATAAATGTATTTGCTACTGTCTGGCTGTGAGTTGTGTTCTGGGTGCAAAGGATTATGGGTTGTGTAGGGGTGTGTTTTATAGTGCAGTGTGTAGGTGTGTCGGGTGTCTGGATGTGTGTCAGGTGTGAGGTAATCAAACTATCCAATGTGGTATAGTGTTCTGACCGATGTGAGATCAGACTACGGTGGTTCACACCACCAATGGTTTTCAGCCACTGCTCTTGCGATTTTTGTTGTGCTGGCAGTGCTGGTGGTCGAACTACCTTTTTGCCATCTGCCAGTGTCCTGGAGGTTTTGGGAAATTGACTGTTTTTGGCTGTCTGAGCTGTCTGAGCTGTGTGCCTTTTAATACAATGGTTGGATGCGTCAACATGGTGGTCTTTTGGTGGCAGCCACTGCGACGCACTTACTGTCAGACTGCCAAACTCGTAATGATCCCTATAGTGTTTTACATTTTCATATAGTAAGCCTAAAGCCTTGTTTCAAGGCAGGCTTAGGCATGACTTATTGTAAGAAAGGGGACTATTAGTTGGGGGGGTAGATGTTCACCTCAAGGAATAATAACCCTAGCTTTTCAGGGTGAACCATGAAGACCATGAAAATTAACCTGAGCTCAACAACCTGGTAGCTATGGCAGAGATCAAAAGGCTTAACTTACAGCAATATATATTTATGCAATATCACAACAGTAATAAACCAAAATATCAATCAATAAAAATCGTAAACTGAATTAGAAAAATTGTGTGGAATTATATGTGTTTTGTTTTGTAAATGTCCGTTCATCTTCACTGCATATATTTTACTAGGTATGCTCAACTTACAATTCTGCAAGTGGTGTTAATGTTAAATTGAAATGACTACAACTACCATGATGCAGTGTTTGTGTTTAGCGAAAATAATATTGCAATGTGTTGTTGATCATTCTCCCTTTTCTTTCATTTACACACATATGTTAAATTGTTATGTATATCAATCTCTATCTTATGCTTTGTAACAAAACGCCATCAACATTGTATATTATCACTTTCTTGCTATTTCATTGAATTGATATAAATGGTTTCACAAATCAAAGTAGGTTAACTTAAAAAATGTATGTATGTTATGTTGTATGCGCAGTATAATTTAAACTGTTTTATGCAATGTATAATAATACCAATGAAATGTATAATCATTCTATTAATAATATTTTCCTTTTTAGTTGCTTTATTTGTAGCTTCATACTCATTTGATGTATAATCCAGACTTTTACAATTTGGATTTTCTTTGTAATTCATATTAGGTCCAGCACCCAGAGTACGTGGATAACTATCTGCCACTAAGGATACTTCCACTTCAAACCAGGAGCAAGCCTTCAGTCAGGACTCCACTCCAGCAAGTCAGGATGATGTGGAGCTACTTGGTCCATCTGGTTTGCCTAGGCAAACAGCTCCAGGGAGTCGACCTCAGCCCACACTACACCTCCCACCTCCCACCTCAGCCATTACCACACCTTAGCCAATGGATATCTCCAGTTCCTGTGTCCAAAGGAAAATCTGTCCAATCTTGTGCCCCCAAACCTGACTGCTGTTGATCCAACACCACCACCACCTCCAGTTCAGCCAAGATCCATTTCGATGTGGCACACCAGGGGTTTACTGTCATGCAGGCCACCACCAGGTATGATGGGTCAGGGCCTTACAGTGCTCTGAAACATGAAGCAGTTGCGGAGGGAGCACAATGTACAGATGGAGAATCTAAACTCAATGTTGAGCACCGTGACTGGGTTGCTGCATGACATTTTTGTGCAGGACCTTGCCAGTAAACTCTTCCCCTTCCGGTGGTCCAACAACAGCTGAGGCAACTGCATCTGCTTCAGCCACAGAAAGGGGGGTTCTGCCACAAGAAGAAACAGTTGCACCCACCTCAGTCCCTGCAGTTGTGAATCCACTCCACCCTCTCAGGAGGGGATGTTCGTTCAGATGCCCAGGAGAGGATGGGCAGACCTTCAACACCAACAGTAAGAGATCTAATATTCTCCAGTGTGTGACTACCATTCACTCTGTGGACTATTTTCAGGCACATTTACCTTTTTGATGGCAGTAGTATTTTGTGCCTTGGATTTCAAACAATTTGGTATCTACATTAATCACCCTGACTATTTAATTTTCTGTCTGGGTTTTTGTTTTCATCCCCACTTTTTTTGGGTCTTTGGAATAATCTAAAAACTAACAAGGTCAAAGACTGGTGTTGTATTTCTGTTATACATTTGGTAATTTTTTACCTTGCAACATATATTTTAAAATGTAAATAATTAAAATGATTGTTAGCCAAAAATAAATTCCATGAGGTAATGTTTCTGGCATCTTTTACAAATGACAAAAAATTAGCAAACAAAACAAATCAAAAACTAGTACTTTCATTAAATTGTAAGAAAGAATTGTGTGCCATTGTCTTCCAAAAACATTTCAACCCTTGCACAACCCAAATACTGCCATTTTCCATTTACAGTTCAGGACCTTCGCACCATGAAAGAACAGGATATAATAACAAATCAGATTCATTATAAAAACTATTATTGAGTTATGTCATCAGGTGGAGCCAGATCTTCTGGCTCACAGTAGGAATCTCACTTTAATAACACCCAGAGTCAAAATCTTGGCAGTACTACATATTGTGGCCACAGAATCATTCTAATACAGTGTTGCAGTATCTGGTTGAAGTTGGTTGTGGCATTCTACCAGACACTGCCACTGTGTATCAGAATGTTCCTGTAGCCACAAAATATGTAGCACTGCCATGATCTTGACTATTGGTGTTATTGATGTAGGATTTCTATTGTGAGGCAGAAGATCTGGCTCAGTACTAGTGTGCCTATTCAATCTGACTTTTCCAATATCCCAGTCTTCCATGTTGGCAAGGTGAGAAAATGGTCGAGTTCATATGTCTGCATTAAAAAATAGAAACATATTTTTTAACATGGTCAAACCTGTCTTTGATATGTAACATAAATGTCATGTGTTGCCTATTTAGTCTCTTATCATATCTGGACACAACGTTTATTAGTGATCTTGTTATTTAAAATATCATTTTTTACATGTCTATTCGTTTTTTCAAGAAACATGTAAATAATACCTTTTAAAAGTAATAGGTACACATTCTATTTTTATTAATTTTTGTCATCAGAAATGTTGTCAAGGGAAGTATAAACAAAATCATGCAGCAATTACATTTAACTACAATAACACACTATATAATACTTTTTTGATAGCATTTTGTATATGTAAACAAACTAGCCTCCATTTTGAGTGCTGGTGGCACACGTAACATTCACAAACGCACTATTTCATCTAAAATGGTGGGCGCCTGACTTCACCATCAGGACATTTGCAATCAGACAGACAGCTGTTGGCAGAATTTGACTAGGTACTGAGTGTAAAACTCCAGGATGGACACAGTGATAGGCTAAAATCTGTGACAGCAACAGATGAACGCAAATGGATGTGTTCATCTCAAATGACGAACGTGCACATCGTGTAGATGTAACGGCATTTTAAAAAAGCTGACTTGCCTCCGAACACTGCAACCAACAACACCTCCTCAACTTTTGCTGCTGTTTCCAAAATCTAGTAGCCACAATACCAGGGAAAGCAGTTGACACAGCCCCTAATATCTCACTAGAGGAGCTGGAGTTGCTGGCTATGGTGGTCCTGTCCCTGTACAGCCAGTTTAATGGCTCACCAGAGGAACGGGTACATGTTTAAAATGAAAATGTAATTCTGACTAACTTGTTTTTTAATTTAAACACAGGCTATCATGTTCCTTTTAGTTCCTGAGTGAAGTGTAGTGATTGAAGTGAAGTTTCAGTTCTTCTTAAATTAAATGGAAAAATTATGCTGAGTAATTTGAAACACATTATAATTAAACAACTAACCACACACACACATACACACATAGGTATATGTAATAGATGTATATGAAATCCACAAATTTAACATTATGTTAATTTAGAAAATATATTATATGTGCAATAGAAATTAACATATGCATATATTTTTTGACATAAAAAATAAAAATGATTTTTGCTTTTTGTACAATCCCACAAATCACTCAGCCTAGTCAGGTGTCTCTAACCAGTGTATTATGAACTACCAGTAGCTCGCAAACACCTTCAGAGTAGCTCACAGTCTTGAGCTAAACTTTCTATAAGTACAAGGTCAAATTTTCCTCTTAGAGTTAATGGAAGGCTGTGTACATTTTAACTTATTTGCATCAAGCTACAGATAGCATGGCCAGATAATGAGGAATTATGAACCAGACTGGGGCTTGGTCACAGAGGTAAACAACTGAAGCACTGAGGTATTTAACTCTTAAATAAAAGTCCTTGTTAACTCAGTGTTAGATTTTTGAATAAAATGATGTTTTTGAATACTTTTAAATGGCAGAAAATTAAAATGGAACGTTACTTTAATGATTAAGTTAGCTCTTCATTTTGATTTGCTCCCATTTCAAAGTGACACATTTACAAACATCAGTCCCTTTACTCCCAGGGGCCACTAGACATTGTGCCCTAAGTATACTACAAACATTACAGCCATTGTTTTCAAATGATAGCAATTTAAAGTGCAGAAAATGTTTCCGTAATATGAGCGTATTTGTAGAATATCTTTCTGCTCTTTAAATTTCTCCCATTAAAAAAAAATAACAGTATGTCTGTTTTTTACATGTAACAGTGCCACATATGGTAACAGGTATGTCCTTTTCTGCAAGTACATACAACACGGGCTCTCAATCACCTGTACAAACATATCTCATTCATATACACTCATGTTCATACATCCACAAAGACCTTACTCTCACTGACACACAGCTGGTTGTCAGGTTGTCTGATAACAGTGGGGAAGTTGTTTTGTTTTCAGTAGCTCACAATGATTTTCATTGATCAGAAGTAGCTCTCACTACATAAATTGTTGGAGATCCGTGTCCTAGATGAGGAAACTGGCCTGGATTAGTAAAACACTGAGGTGAGAAGGGATGAGGGTACACAACAGGTTAATCAGATTTTTAAAAAATGTTTGTAATTGATTTCTCAAAATTGTATTACATCAATACAAAAATAAAAAAATTCACAAAACATTTTGCCCATCATTACAACATCAGTGGTAAATCCCGCTTTCCGCCGTGCAGAAGACCGCCAACACACCGCCACGGCCGGGGAATTCCGCTACAGCTATTACGACCCACTGCTGAGAAACCGCCAAAATCTAGACACCCACAGAAGTCCGCCACACCAAAGGACAGTGATAAACTGGCGATAACAAAACCACCACCGTCACGCCAACAGGAATACGCCCACACTTTCATGACCCACGAATCCACGCGGTGGTCTTTCAAACGCGGTATTCCATTGGCGGTACACACAGCTGCGCTCAAAATACACACACATTTACAAAACTCTACCACATTGGACAAATCGACATACACACACCTGATACACATACACACACCACTCCCACACACCCAATACAATATAAAACACACACACACATTACCCACAAACCCTTACTACCCAAAAATCTGAAGAAGGCCAGAGAGAGAGCAAAGCAAAGAAAACACCAGCATACACAGGCACACAACACCATCACACATACACATCCACGCACAAAACACTATACACCCCTAAACATCACCCCACACATCACAAAAAGCACCACCTCACACATCTCCCACACCACCCCATGGCACCGCAAAGACACCCCAGGTTTTCTGAGGAGGAGCTCAGGGTCATGGTGGAGGAAATCATCCGGGTAGAGCCACAGCTCTTCGGATCACAGGTGCAGCACACCACCATAGCTAGGAAGATGGAGCTATGGCGCAGAATCGTGGACAGGGTCAACGCAGTGGGACAGCACCCAAGAACACGGGATGACATCAGGAAGAGGTGGAACGACCTACGGGGAAGGAGCGTTCCGTGGTCTAAAGACACCACATTGCGGTTCAGAGGACTGACGGTGGACCCCCACCTCCCCTCCACAACTAACAACATGGGAGGAGAAGGTCTTGGCTACCCTGCATCCTGAGGGCCTCGCAGGAGTAGCTGGAGGAATGGATTCTGGTAAGTCAAATCTTTAACTACTTCATCCACCACCCTACCTGCATGCTATCACATTCCCCCACCCTCGCCCTCACCCCCATCATTCTAACTCCTCACATATGTCCCACTAGCACAAACCACCCATCCCAACACCAAGCCCTGCATGCAACAAAAAACCATGGACAGACCCCTAAACAATTATCACACAGGCTCCTGCACAGGAATGGAAGCACTGGGGTACAGGGTCACCCACCCATTGCACACCATGGCACACACAGACACTAAATCTATGCCTTTACACCCCTGCAGGACCCCTACTCAACGTCACCGGATGGGAGGTTCCAGACATGTCCACTCCCCCCACAGAAGAGGCCCACAGTGATGACAGCAGCTCTATCCAACTGGATCTAGATGACCAGCCTGGCCCATCTGTGACCTAGGGACAGTCGGTTCCCCTCACACTGGCACAGGCCACCACAGAGCCTACCCCTTAGGAAACACCAGCACAGCACCCACCCAGATGGCCCATACCTCTGTCCCCAGGACACGTCAAGCAGCAGTGTGTCCAGCACTGCTGGGAACCCAGGCTAACCCACCACCCCAACAACAGCAGGGACCTGGGGGCAGTGGCAGTGGGCACACTGTTCAGGGGACAGAGGTCCAGGAACACAGGGGAACTGGGAGGGCCTGCTGTGCAACAGGGGGAGGACAGGCCCAGGGAACCCACTCTGCACGAGGCCCTCTCCAACATCATGGGAGCCTACCATCATTCCCAGGAGACCATGGCAATGGTACTGGCCAAGTTTCAGGAGACCCAGCGGCTGCAGGAGCAACAGTATTTGGGGTTCAGGGAGGAACTCAAATCCATCAATACCACCCTGGGCACCATTGTAGGGGTGCTGAAGGACCTCGTCAACACCAGGAGGGACACTGTGGCAGAACAAGGGGCCCCTGACACTAGCCTGGGCGATGAACTGCCCTCCACCTCCGCCGGCGCTAGTGGACAGGAGGCACCACCACAGGACCACAACAGATGGAGAACCACCCCGCAAACGGTTCCTGAGATCCAGGACAAAGACAGAGAACAATGCCAAGACCCCTGCCAAGAAATGAGACCACCCTGATTGTCATCCTTCTGCCCCACTTTGTCACCCTGTCCATCCTTAAACTGCCCTAGCTCCACTTCCTATCCCCCCTTGGACAATGCACCTGTGAGACAAATAGACTGGACTCTGCCATGGACATTCCTCCACCATCATCCCTCACCATTTTACAACCCCTCCACTTTACATGCACTGAAATAAACACCCTTGAATCACAAAACAATCTGGAGTCAGTCTGTGCTTTCACAAATGTGTATTAGCAATAACTAAGGAAAATAGCAATGTCCATTCTATTGTCAACATACCTATGTCACACAGCTATAGTCCATGAGGTTACATAGCACAGGTGACACAGTGGGACCCACATCTGTGAAATCGAAAGGGAATGTGACAAATCAGGGTCCATACATTGGGTAAACGTGACAGACAGATGAGAGGTCGAACAATTTTATCAGATGTAGGAGGCAGTGATGTCTTCTTACCTGTGTCTCACTGGAAGTATTGATGGATCACGGTGTTTCTGTTGCCTATGTCCTCTTCTTCTGGCTCCTCTTGTTCACTGTCCACAGGCTCCACAGCTGCCACAAGATCTCCATCTGGACCATCCTCCTGCAGAAAAGGCACCTGCCGTTGCAAAGCCAAGTTGTGCAGCATACAGCAGGCCATGATGATCTAGCACACCTTCTTTGGTGAGTAGTAGAGGGATCCACCTGTCATATGGAGGCACCGGAACCTGGTCTTCAGGAGGCCGAAGGTCCTCTCTATAACCCTCCTAGTTCGCCCATGTGCCTCACTGTAGCATTCCTCTTCCCTTGTCCTGGGATTCGTCACTGGGGTCAGTAGCCATGACAGGTTGGGGTACCCAGAGTCACCTGAAAATGGCGAGGGACAACTGTTAGACACAGACTAACCCTTAGGGACAACCCCAGACCCAGAGACCTATTCACACTGTACATGGTCCATGTCCTCACCTAATAGCCACACTCAGTGCCTCTGGAGTTGCCCCATCACATAAAGGATGCTGCTATTCCTCAGAATGTAAGCATCATGCACTGAGCCAGGAAACTTGGCGTTCACATGGGAGATGTACTGGTCGGCCAAACACACCATCTGCACATTCATTGAATGGTAACTCTTCCGGTTTCTGTACAGTTGTTCACTCCTGCAAGGGGGGGACCAAGGCAACATGTGTCCCATCAATTGCACCTATGATGTTGGGGATATGTCCTAGAGCATAGAAGTCACCTTTCACTGTAGGCAAATCCTCCACCTGAGGGAAAACGATGTAGCTGTACATGTGTTTCAGCAGGGCAGACAATACTCTGGACAACAGGTTTGAGAACATAGGCTGGGACATACCTGATGCTACGGCCACTGTAGTTTGAAAAGACCCACTTGCCAGGAAATGGAGTACTGACAGCACCTGCACTTGAGGGGGGATTCATGTGGGATGGCGGATAGCTGACATCAGGCCTGGCTCCAACTGGGCACACAGTTCATGGATTGTGGCACAATCAAGTATGTAGGTCACAATGACATGTCGCTCTTCCATTGTCGACAGGTCCACCAGCGGTCTGTACACCGGAAGGTGCCGCCATCTCCTCACCTGCCCCACCAGATGTGCTCTGTGGATGAGAACAGCGATCAGAGGGTCAGCCAAAACTGAGATACTAAAAAAACTACTTTCTTGCACATATTTGTCAATCCGCTATGTGCCTGTCCTAGTGTGTATGCAAGGCCTAGATATGTGTGACGCATTTAAAATTAATGCCCTGTGGCCCCCTGAAATGATGGCTGCCTGACCTGTAAGGTGGGACAATGGGATAGGAGGTAACTGTGCTGGTGTTGTACACTGTCGCGGTAGGCAGTCGAAGACTGCGGCGCAATCCTGCATTGATATACATTGGACCCTATGGGTCCTAGGAGCCAATGACGATGTACGCCGGCGGTGACAGTACACACCGCCATGGATGTGACTGCCATTTTCTGTCTGTTCAATCACTTGATACCTGATCTTCGACAGGAGAGGACCTACACTGCAAGTGCTGCTGTGACCTCAGTCTGGAATCAACAATGGCTCAAGTGTCTGGGGGAAGGGCTTCTGCCTTCACATCGGAGGAGTTGGAGAAACTTGCGGATGGGGTCCTCCCCCAGTACACGCTAATCTACGGTCCTCCAGACAAACAGGTGAGTACACTGTGAGCATGCTGTATGGGCAATGCCTGTTTGGAGTGGTGTGGATGGAAGATAGGGGGGGAATGAGGCGTGCATGAAACGACGATGAGTACATGTGCGTCAGAGCAAGGGTGGGAACGTGGGCCAATGACTGTGACGATCCGGACGGTTATAGTTTCTCCTTTTCCCCTGTACTATTCCTGTAGGTCAGCGCCCACCAGAAGAAGGATATTTGGCGTGCCATTGCCAAGGAAGTCCGGACCCTGGGGGTCCACCACAGACGGAGCACCCACTGCCGTAAAAGATGAGAGGACATTCGCCGCTGGAGCAAGAAGACGGCGGAGGCCCAGCTGGGGATGGCCTCCCAACGTGGGAGGGGTGCCCGTCACACCATGACCCTCCTGATGTTCCGGATCCTGGCAGTGGCATATCCATAGTTGGATGGGCGCTTGAGGGCATCACAGCAGCCACAAGGGGGTGAGTACAGTCACATCCATCTGATGCTGCGCGCATTACGAGGTGTCTGGGTGGGGGAGGTGGGCACTGGGTTCCCCTAGGCCAGGGCGAGTTTTGCAGGCAAGGTCCCTTCGTGAGGCAGGCTATGTGGCACCCCACCCCACCTGTGTACAGAGCCATCTACAACTAGTCAGGCTCCTGTGACTTCCATGTGTGCAGCAATCAAGCATTGACCTTGTACCCCATGGGCATGTAATAAAGAGGGCTGCCGTGTCTGTAGTGTCCGCCAACGGTAGCGGTATTGCATGCACTGAACATGTCTTTCTACTTTCTTTCCCCCCCTTTTTGTGGTCTCCCTGTTCTTGTGTGCATTAGCATCATCACGCGGAGGAGCAGTGCCACCGGAGCATGAGGGATCTGCATCCCACATGGCCCTGGAGGGCGAGACTACGGACTCCGAATTCACCAGTGGGACGGAGGGCGAGGGGAGCTCCACGGCGGGGACAGGAGCTGAGACCAGCGACATGGACTCTTGCTCTGCTGGGAGCTCCCTTGCGGTGGCAGGCCCCTCTGTGCCCACCACATCTACAGGTACAGCCGCCACCCCCTTTACCAGCACTGCCCTCGCAGCAGCCCCTCAGCGTGTGTCCCGTGGCCGCTCACCCAGGAGGGTGGGCATCTCCTTTGTCCCAGGCACCTCAGCCCCTGGTCCTGTCAGCCCTGCTGCCCTCAGTGAGGAGGCCATTGACTTCCTCAAATCCCTCAATGTTGGGCAGTCTACCATTCTGAATGCCATCCAGGGTGTAGAGAGGCAGTTGCAACAGACAAATGCATACCTGGAGGGCATTCATTCTGGTCAGGCAGCCCAACAGAGAGCTTTTCAGACTCTGGCGTCAGCACTGATGGCAGCCATTGTTCCTGTGTCCATCCTCCCCCTCCAACTTCCTCCACCCAGACCCAAACCCCAGTACCTCAGCCTATCCCAAGAACACCATCAGACCAGCATGCACACACCTCAACACACAAGGGTAGCTCTAGCAAACATAAGCACCACACATCCCACAGGCACTCACACAAGCATCATACCCATGCAGACAAACCAACAGCCACTGCCTCAACTGTGTCCCCCTCCTCCACGTCTCCCTCCTCCCTCCCTGTCTCATCTCCACTCACACCTGCATGCACTACATCCTCAGCCACTACCTCCATCACCAGCACGCCCATCGCCACACACCGCTCACGTGCACTCACCACCCCCACTACCATTCACACATCCCCTGTCTCCTCTACTAATGTGTCTGTGAGCCCACCTCCCAAACTACACAAACGTAGTCACACACCCACCCAACAGCCATCCACCTCACGACAGCCTATCAGCCCATGCACCTTCACCCAAAGTCAGCAAACGTACACCTCCTACAACCACTACCTCTTCCTCCACTCCCAAACCCCCTCCACTTACCGGTCCCAGTGTGTCTAAAATACTTTTCTGGGCAAACCTTAACCTCTTCCCTACACCTCCACCACACATTCCGTCTCCTAGAGCTCGCCTTTCCAGGTCCCAACCCAGCACCTCAGCCACCACCTCACCGGGAACAGTGGTGCCAGCAGTCCCCAGCTTCTGGAGTGCGCCAAGCAGCAGGGCAGCCAGTGTGCCAAGGATCCAGGCCAAGGACAGTCCCCCACCTCATAAACAAAAGAAGTTGGCCACAGCCCGGAGGGAGAAGGGCAAGACACCTGCCACCAAGGGCTCTCCCAGGACCACAGTTGGGAGTAGCAAAACAGCTGCGCCACCATCCAAGGAGGGGAAGGGCCAGAGACAGAAAGGGAAGTCGCCGCCAACCTGCAAGGCAGACAAGACTGCCACCGGCACCGCCACATGTACCGCCGCCACGGGCAATGCCGCCAGCAGCACGCCCACTGAGCCACCCACCAGCACCGCTGCCCAGGACACCGCCGCCAGCAGCACGCCCACTGAGCCACCCACCAGCACCGCTGTCCAGGACACCACCACCAGCAGCAAGCCCACTGAGCCACCCACCAGCACCGCTGCCCAATGAGTGCTGCAAGCACCGCCGCTACTGAGGCCGCCGCCATCACCGCCAGCGGCCACGCCACATTGTGTGCCAGTGGCACCACCACAGACATGGCTGCCATCCCCAGTGGTCAGTCGTACGAGGCTGTTGGTCAGTTCCAGGGGCCTGGACAGCTTCCATGTTGGCCCACTGTCAGTGGAGTATCACATCCACTATCTCAGTTCTTGGCAGGATGAAGCACTCTGGGCACCAGTCCCCCTCTAGAACCAGTGGAGTATTACATCCACTACCTCAGTCTTGGCAGGATGAACTACTCTGGGCACCAGTCCCCTCCAGAACCAGTGGAGTAATACATCCACTACCTCAGTCCTTGGCAGGATGAAGCACTCTGGGCACCAGTCCCCCCCCATAACCAGTGGAGAGATACATCCACTACCTCAGTCCTTGGCAGGATGAAGCACTCTGGGCACCAGTCCCCCTCCAGAACCAGTGGAGTATTACATCCACTACCTCAGTCTTGGCAGGATGAACTACTCTGGGCACCAGTCCCCTCCAGAACCAGTGGAGTAATACATCCACTACCTCAGTCCTTGGTAGGATGAAGCACTCTGGGCACCAGTCCCCCTCCAGAACCAGTGGAGCATCACATCCACTACCTCAGTCCTTGGCAGGATGAAGTACTCTGGGCACCAGTCCCCCTCCAGAACCAGTGGAGAGATACACCCACTACCTCAGTCCTTGGCAGGATGAAGCACTCTGGGCACCAGTCCCCCTCCAGAACCAGTGGTTACTGTTATCCACTTGTGAGACTGTGGCTCCCCAGGATAAAGCAGTGGGCAAACTACCCACTGGAGAGACTTGAGAGCATGTGGCTTTGCATAAAGCAGTGGGCAACCCACCCACTGGAAAGACTTGAGAGACTGTGGCTTTGCACTCCCCAAGGATTAAGCAGTGAGCAAACCACCCACTGGAAAGACTTGAGAGACTGTGGCTTTGCACTTCCCAGGATAAAGCAGTGGGCAACCCACCCACTGGAGAGACTTGAGAGACTGTGGCTTTGCACTCCCCAGGATTAAGCAGTGGGCATGGAGCCCCCTCGTGGAGCTGGCGTTGTGCACTCATCCGGCTGAGGTGCCCCCCCTTCCCTTCTCCCTGAGGTGCCTGTTTTATTTCGAACTGATACCCCTGCAGTGTTCTCTCCGTTTGGATCGGGTATTGAGTGTGGACCTCGCCCATGCATTTTGAGCCCAGTGGTCCACGGACTATGTATGTGCAGTACATGGACTTGAAATCTTGGTGTACATATTTGTTAATAGTGTATATATATTTTTGAATAATGGATTTTTCCTGATTATAATCATTCAAATCATTTCCTTTTGTCCTTGCGTTCTTCCAGGAGGGGCTGGGGGGTGTAAATGTAATGTTTCAACATGTATTGGTGTGTGTGTTGTTGTGTGTGAGGGTGGGAGTGGGGGTGTTGCGTGTTGCATGTGTGTGTCACTCTCTTTTCCCTCCCCTCTCCCCTGTGTCGTAGGTGCAGTGCTCACCGTGGTCGTCGCCGCCATCGGTCATGCTCCTGGTAGAGGAGCATGAAGACAAGGGCAGGTAGAATTTGGAGTTCCGGCTCCATGGCGTCCTGGTCCCTCATGAGGTGTGTAGAGGTGAGCGTTTTCCCTTCCAAGTCCTGTTTCCGCCGAGTTTTTTGTTCGCGTTGAATCTGCCCCGGAAAAGATGGTGGATTTGTGTGTCATAATGGTGTGGGCGGTACATTGTCTTCCGCCTGTGTGTTGGTGGTGACCGCCATGCTGTTTGTTTGTACCGCCGTGGCGGTCGGAGTGTTAAAGTGGCTGTCTATGTTGGCAGTTTCCACCATGGTCGTGATTCCATTTTGTTTTCCGCCGGCCTGCCGCCAACCGCGGCATCAAGGGGGTAAGTTCCTTTTTGAGATAGTCATGCTAAATAACTATTGTCTGTTACAGCATGGCATCAACATAAAGGTTGACATATGACCAATGCACAAGAAGAGTTCTTGAAGGTGTAAGCTTTGCACAAGGTGTATGATGATGTGTTTTGAATATTAATTTGTGGAAAATGATACTACTATGTTTCATTGTCAAAGGACTGTTTTGAGCAGACACAATTTGCATGAGTTTGTTTGATGTTATAAGGGACCCATATACCAAACAGGCCACAATTTATAATTGTGTGAGGTTTGAGGTGGTATCTCCGTCACAATTGTGAAGGATGTTACGTTGGCCTTTTACAGGTGACACAGTATACTATACACTTATGATACAGTGGATGTTCCAAACATGAAATTGGCCAGTTGGTATTATAAACAAACAATAGTGAGCATGTGGACCAAAATGACTATGAGAATAAATGGCAACATGTTTTATTAAAAACGTATTGCAAATATGTTTTTACTAAAAATACAATTCAATGTCTGTTAAAAGTGACAGATTTGCATGATGTCTTACTCCATCACAAATGTGCATGTGTGACAGTCTCATTTCTGAAAAATGAATTTGACAGGCATACAGTTATGAAAAAACAGGAATGTGTACAGATTGGCGAAAGAGTAACACATACCTAAAACCATCATTGTTATGTCCTTTCTTATGTCCAGATGATAAATCAATAATGAACAAAAATAGATTAGCTAAACTGACTTTTACAGATGGAATGTTCTGTCACATATATGTTGTAGTATTCCACCTGAAAAACTCAAAATCAGTCACTGCTCATGACTCATTAGGAAATTTGAGAAATTCATCTAAGTTTAATCTGTAGCATAATGGGATTTGCTTTTTAGTTTAAACAATAAAATAAAATATGAATCACTGTATTAAATACTTACTGTAATGCTATACCAATTGCTGCCTATAGTGAAAGCCAGCTAATGTTCACATTTTATTTCCACAATGGTAAAACAAACTGAAAATACCTTAAGGTTTTTGGGAGTCAAATGTGAGACTATGGGGGTCATTCCAACCCTGGCGGTCCGAGACCGCCAGGGTTGGGGACCGCGGGAGCACCGCCAACAGGCTGGCGGTGCTCCCTTGGGCATTCTGACCGCGGCGGTACAGCCGCGGTCAGAAACGGAAAACCGGCGGTGTCCCGCCGGTTTTCCGCTGCCCTTGGGAATCCTCCATGGCGGCGCAGCTTGCTGCGCCGCCATGGGGATTCCGACCCCCATACCGGCATCCTGTTCCTGGCGGTCTTGGCCGCCAGGAACAGGATGGCGGTATGGGGTGTCGTGGGGCCCCTGGGGGCCCCTGCAGTGACCATGACAATGGCATGGGCACTGCAGGGGCCCCTGTAGGAGGGCCCCACCATGATTTTCAGTGTCTGCCATACAGACACTGAAAATCGCGACGGGTGCAACTGCACCCGTCGCACCCCTTCCACTCTGCCGGCTCCATTCGGAGCCGGCATCCTCATGGAAGGGTGTTTCCCGCTGGGCTGGCGGTCGGCCTTCTGGCGGTCGCCCGCCAGCCCAGCGGGAAACCCAGAATAACCGCGGCGGTCTTCTGACCGCGCAGCGGTATTCTGGCGGCTCCCGCTGGCCCTGCAGTTACCGTGGCCGGCGGGAGTCAGAATGACCCCCTATGTTTGCTTTGTACCAAAGTGGATTAGACATGTATCAAGCCCTATGTATTTACTTATGCTTTAGAAGTCATTTGAAAATACCAAAAACATTATTTTTGAATTTCTTCAACAACATAAGTAAATATGTAGGGAGTGATAATTATTAAGCAACTTGAGTACTGAATTCATTTAATTAATTTCAACATTGAAAAATACTTATGTTACTTGAGGTAAGTGTTACCATTGTGAAATGTCCAAACAAAAGAAACAGGCTTTCAGTTTAGTGAACTATCTGTACAACATTGCAGTACATATTAACACACATTGATTTGTTTTTATTTTTTAATGCCAATAAATTAGCTTTATAGCCTTCAATACATAATGTACAAAGTTGTTTTGCTTTATATTGATTTTTATGACTTAAGTTCACTAGTCAAAACAACCAATCAAAACCATTCAGAGGAGTCAAACAGTTCCTGGAGGAAATGGTTAGGAGAAATTATCAAAAATAGTATTGCAACAAACATGGGAAATTACAAAACTTGTAAATGGTTTCTGAAGTTTTTCCTTACACACATACATTAAAACTAAGTTTAAAAGCCTTGAAGCAGATAAATTATGAACATTTAGAAAATATTTTGTGAAATAACTTCATGATTAGTTCTATTTACACAACCACCAGCAAAACCACAATCACCACCACCAGTGACCTCAGCAGCACACTCATCCAAACAAACACACTAATACAAAATCACCTCATACACCTACATGCAAAACAACACCCACCAAACGCAAACACACACAGTCATCTGAATACCAAACATCTGCCAAATCACACATATCCAAACATACACCAGCCCCACATGCAACAGCAAAACATATAGACAAACACATCACAACAACACCATCCATATCAACACCACACTCATCCAACCAAACACACTCACACAAAAGCAGACCCGCAACAGTGATGAAATCCAAATGCACACACACACACCTGAACACCAAACACCTGTCAAACACACACCAATTAATGCACAACATTCACTAGATCCACATGCAACTGAAGAACATACAGACACATACATATCACCTGCTCCAGCTCCCTCTATGTCCCACACCCAATCCTCTCTGATCCCTCCTACCCATACTTCTCCTCCTGAGTTCATTTCTTACCTGTCCCTAACCCCTGTAAAACTGAAACCCATCCCTCCCAAGAAAGATCTTTGAAGTGCCTGTTCTGTGCCCACTAGAATTCCCTTCGGGAGGACGTTACTTATCTGTTGCCAGTCTGCTTAGAAGCCAACTTCTGTGCAACGATCCCACAGGCTGTTGCTGTGCATCATGTTTGCCCCCCACCCTTTATAATTTTTTAAAATAAAATATTTGAGAGAAGTATCTCATTTAATAATATATATATTCTATTTTTATCACGTTTGTCCCAACATTATTATTAATTTACAAGTCATTGATTAGTAACAATTTGAATGATGAAAATGAGAGATACACATTCTTACTTACATTTATGACAGTAAAGACAAAACTTTTTTAAATACCATATTTGTAGAGTGCAAACATGAGTGATAAAATGTGTAATGGACTTTGACGTTTTGGTGCAAGCATTCATACTGATAATAGACACTTACAACAAAATTAAACTTTTTTTAAAGTGTTAATACAGATGTGTTTGTTTTAACTTGATATGTGATGCAAATACACTGATATGTATTACACCATTACAAAATTATGAGTACATTTAAATAATAGTAATATACAGAAAATGCACTAGACAAGGGGAAATATGACATTAATAAATGTATTAAATGTTTTAAGTTTAGAACTAACATTGAATTTGCATTTACTGTAAACAAAAATGTTTCTACATTTTATTAAATGTAAATTATTCCAATAATGTAAAATGCATATGCATATAATGTAATAGTTAATGAAAAATGATTAAATGCAACTGTATGGACACATTTTGAATTTAGGATTGATGTTAATTTTTGTGTTGGTGTCCTTTATCATGAAGGCAGCTTGCACCAAATGTGTAAATAAGTATTATTATACAGGTGTGTTTCTTTCAATTTCTTAAAAAAACACATTATACACATATGCACTGCACATTAGTGAATTATTGGTTGTAAGTGTGAATTTAAAAATCACAAGCCCAGCAATGACGGGGTTGATTTGATTTGTGGTCAAGTAGCAGCAGCAAACGAAGGGCTTCGATGATTGGGTTCATGGCGGATAGGAAAGTGGAAAAAATAAGAAAAAGCACGTTTTGACCTTATAGCCCTTCCAATCTGCCAACTCAGATGTGGATGTTTCTCTTCTACACTTACATCAGCAGGAAGACACATCGGGCCATATTTATACTTTTCGACACACAACTGCGCCAACGCAGTTGTCCGTCAAAAAATTTAACGCCGGCTAACGCCATTCTGAAGCGCCATGCGGGAGCCGTATTTATTCAATGACGTTAGCCGGCGTTAGGGGAAAATGGAGCTTGGGCGTCAAAAAATGGGGCAAGTCAGGCTGAGGCAAAATTTTCGCCTCAACCCGATTTGCGCCATTTTTTTTTTACGCCCAGACGCCATTAACATGACTCCTGTCTTAGCAAAGACAGGAGTCATGCCCCCTTGTCCAATGGCCATGCCCAGGGGACTTTTGTCCCCTGGGCATGGTCATTGGGCATAGTGGCATGTAGGGGAGCACAAATCAGGCCCCCCTATGCCACAAAAAAAAAAATAATACTTACCAGCACTTACCTTAATGTCCCAGGGGTGGGTCCCTCCATCCTTGGGCGTCCTCCTGGGGTGGGCAAGGGTGGCAGGGGGTGTCCCTGTGGGCATGGGAGGGCACCTCTGGGCTCCTTCCGAGCCCACAGGTCCCTTAACGCCTGCCCTGAGTAGGCGTTAAAAAATGACGCTAAAGCGGCTAGAAGTGATTTTTTTTTACCCGCCCACTCCTGTGCGTCATTTTTGCACGGGAGTGTAAATACGGCGCACATGCCTCGGAGTCATTTTTTAGACGGGAACGCCTACCTTGCATATCATTAACGCAAGGTAGGTGTCCACACTAAAAAATGACGCAAACTCCATGAACCTTGGCGCTAGACGCGTCTAACGCCAAAGTATATATATGGAGTTCGTTTTGTGTCGAATTTGCATAAAAAAAACTACGCAAATCCGACACAAACAGAGTATAAATATGGCCCATCGTGTTTGGCCTGGTGGATAAACTAGCTGTATTCCCTCAGACAGCCACTTTTGCCTATGGCATCATCAAAGCAGGAGGAAAATTCTGATGGAGATGACGGTACTTTGACAGACTTTTGTTGACCTACCAGCATCAAATTATAGTGGGATGACTGGCTATTAGGCAGATGGAGAAATCAACAGAAAATCAACAACGGGACCAGATCTGCCAGGATCAAAATCAGGCCCATAATCCTTTTTATGGAGCAATTTTATGGAGCTCAAAATCCTTTGACATGGCAAGCCTAAGTCTGTAACAAAGAAAGGTGCATCAAAAATGGGCACCTTTGGCGTGAGGGCCCAGTGATGACCCTGGAGGTCTTTGAAGTCCTAAAACATTCCAAGTCTCCATTTTCATGGTCCTGGAGCGGCTCATCTGGGTCACTTCTAAGTGTCTCAGGTCCTAAAGGACAGCACCTAGGAGTCATTACTCACTCCAGCACAGGTCACCAGCAAGGTCCAGTCCAGTTGGTACTGTTCAACATGCCACTTCAGAGAAATGGCCTCTTGCAGCTTATTGTGTTCCTGTATCCATACAGAGGTTCAGCCAACTGACCGTTGGAGTCCACTTTTTTGTCCTGGGTACTACAGTTAACAGCTCCAGTACTTTGGAGCCCCTCACAGGTTACAGCAAGCAGAGTACAATCCTCTTCTAATCTTCTGCAGGCCAAGAATGTGCCACTTTTGGTAATACAAAGCACCCAGTATTGTACACACAGCTGCACCATTTGTACCATTATTATAAAGCCTGCCTAAGCATTCCACTCTTACCAGAGCCCTGCCTTTGCCTCTTGGACATCCAGGGACACCATGGCAATGATGGGTGGTGTTGGGGTGCCTTATTCCTTCCCCTATCATTCAGAGAGAAATTTAGTGGTGAGGAGGAAGAACTGAAACTTAAAGCAATCCTTAACAGCCATGGTACTAGGTTTTGGTCATAGTTGTCTCCATCATTTGTACGGAATCTGGATAGCATTAAACAATCTGCCTAGAACGTCTTTGGGAGGATGAACCCCCCCCTACAAAGTCCTGTATGGGATCCCCATATACCTTCCATATCTTGACAGGTCTGGTGTGGTGACGGTAGAAATACCTTTGACATAAATGAACGTCACTGTCTTGCAGAAAATACAACAGTTCTGTGATGAAAATTCATCAGCACATGCTGCCACTTTGTGATTTAGGGATCTGCCACAATCCGCAGGCTGGATTCCTAAATTTAGGGATCTAGTTTGAGAAAAGATGCCTGTGAAAAAGGAGTTTGACCCATCCTACCTAGCACCAGTTCCAGTTCTAGGAATACAATGTACCAGACTTGTCTTTCGACCACCACTGCCTGGTTTTAAAGACAACTGTTTTGTCTCCATTGATAACATCAAATTGCATCATGTGGTGAATCCTGCATAGCAGACCGCGATAATTCCTGGATAGTTCTCTTACCCCTCCCACTACCATTCTGTATATACCTCTTCAAGCACTAAACAGCACTGGAATTATTTCTCCGAGGCTGGGGAGGGCAGAAAATGAACTTTTCTCATCAGCAATAAATGTACCAATATAAATATGCAGTTTTCCACTGCAACGCAAATAGATTAAATTGTTTATGATGACCTACCTATGAATACATCTACCAGTTACCTTTCACCTGCATCGGCTCCAGTTTTTGCACAGACTGCTTCTGGTTACTTTGCTGACCTTGATGACTTTTCTTCTAACTCTTCAGCATCAGCTACTGCACCTGTATCTAATGCATCTAAGCCTTTTGACTGGCTTAAACATAACTATTTGGTTCATCCAATATAATACTGACATTGCTGGCTTTTCTTCTAAGGATCAGATTTGTCATTGTCTTCTTCTTTCTGATACATGGTCACTGTCTTCCTGAATGCCCTTCTGTTGAACTGGTGGATGAGGTCTTTAAAGCCTTAATTATCCTTGCACCAAGTGAAAAGAGACTTGTCCCTTGTGAACACTTTAGCTGTTCTGTTTCCTGATGAGATTGTTTAGGATGAAGTACTGTTGCTCAAATGTCGATTACCTTAACCCCTTCTGTGCCGTGGACTTAATGGTTACGTCCAACAGCACAGTGCTCATGTGCCGAGAACGTAACCACTATGTCCTCAGCACTGAACGCTCCCTCTGTGGGCTTCACTCCCACCCCCCCAAGGCAGCTGACATCTTTACAGGGTGCCGGTTACACTGAAAGCCATTTGCTTCCAGTGCGATCGAGGAGAAAGAGGTGAGTTTCTCCTCCGGTGGGTGGGGAGTTTCAAAGAGGCACCGGTGGTAAGGAAATGGTTTTCCTTTCCCCCAGTGTCTCTTTGAGCATTGCGATCGGGCAGCAGGAATGCCCACTAGATGCCAGGGATTTTTTATTTGTTTATTTCTAATGTTTTTTGTGTTGGGGAGCGGCCCCTTGGTCAAGGTTCGCTCCCATTTGGGGGGGCATGTTTGCTGTGGCCATTTCGGCCTATTATTTTTAGGCTGATCTGCCCACAAGGGAGGCAGAAACCACTAGAACACCAGGGATTTTTGTTAAAATGTTTATTTATGAGGGGGGCGCCCCCTTGGGGACAGATGGGCCTATTTTTTAGGCCCATCTGCCCCCAAGTGAGGCAGAAGCCACTTAGACACCATGGATAGTGTGTGTGTGTTAGTGGATGGGGGTGTCCCCTTTGGCAAGGGTCACCCCCCCTTCGGGGGCACGTGTACCAAGGTTATTTCTGCTCCCCTTGGGGGAATATCGGCCTATTAGTTTTAGGCTGATCTGCCCCAAGGGGGGCAGAAACCACTAGAACGCCAGGGATTTTTTTTCTATGTTTATTTATGTGGAGGGGCGTCCCCTCGGGCAAGGGCCCCCCCTCAAAGGGGGCAGTGAACTGTTGGCCATTTCCTATTTCTTTTTAGGCCCTACTGCCACCAAGGGGGGCAGAAGCTACTTAGACACCATGGATAGTGTGTGTGTGTGTGTTAGTGAATGGGGGTGGCCCCTTGGGCAAGGGTCACACCCCTTTGGGGGCTCATGTACCAGGGCCATATCTGCCCCCCTTGGGGAGAGATCAGCCTATTATGTTTAGGCAGATCTGCCCCCAAGGGGGGCAGAAACCACCAGAACGCCAGGGATCTTTGTATATGTTTATTTATGTGAGGCGGCATCTCCTTGGGCAAGTGGGCCAGTAGGTAACATGTCTACATGTCTGGCGTAGGGAGCTCATGATCACTCTGTGTGGTATGTGCTGTGTTCTAGTTGGCTCTGAGTTCCTAACCTCATGTGGCATCTAACATTATGGTATTTACGGAATGCATACCCTTCAAGCCAAATGTGATTTATTGAGGGCCAATTACATTAGACATTTGTGACATTGCTGTCTATCTGAGGAATCGGTCTGGGTATTTCCTGTTTTGCTCATTTTTCTATGAACTATTTGTCACCCTATCGGCTATTTCCCCGGACTTTGTGAGTGCAGGGACACCATTACACGCGTGCACTACATATAGGTCAATACCTACATGTAGCTTCACAATGGTAACTACGAATATGGCCATGTAACATGTCTAAGATCATGGAATTGTCCCCCCATGCCAAATATAGTATTGGGGTGCCAATGCCATGCATCCCCGGGCTCCAGCATAGACCCAGGGTACTGCCAAACCAGCTCCCTGGGGTTTTCACTGCAGCTACCACTGCTGCCAACCCACAGACATGCTTCTGCCCTCCTGGGGTCTGGATAGCCCAGTCCCAGGAAGGCAGAACAAAGAATTTCTTCTTAGTGAGGGTGTTATACCCTCTCCTTTTGGAAATAGATGTTAAGGGCTGGGGAGGAGTAGCCTTCCCCAGCCTCTGGAAATGCTTTGAAGGACACAGATGGTGCCCTCCATGCATAAGCCAGTGTACACTGGTTCAGGGATTCCCCCAGCCCCTGCTCTGGTGCGAAACTTGACAAAGGAAAGGGAAGTGACCACTCCCCTGTCCATCACCATCCCAGGGGTGGTGCCTAGAGCTCCTCCAGTGTGTCCCAGACCTCTGCCATCTTGAATCCAGAGGTGTGAGGGCACAATGGAGGCCTCTGAGTGGCCAGTGCCAGCAGGTGACGCCAGAGACCCCTCCTGATAGGTGATTACCTGAGTAGGTGGCCAATCCTCCTCTGAAGGCTATTTAGGGTCTCTTCAGATAACGATTGCAAGAGCTCACCAGAGTTCCTCTGCATCTCCCGCTTCGACTTCTGCCAAGGACTGACCACTGACTGCTCTAGGACGCCTACAAAACTGCAACAAAATAGCAAGAAGACTACCAGCAACATTGTAGCGCCTAATCCTGCCGGCTTTCTCGACTGTTTCCTGGTGGTGCATGCTCTGGGGGCTGTCTGCCTTCACCCTGCACTGGAAGCCAAGAAGAAATCTCCCATGGGTCGAAGTAATCCCAAACGTCTGCTTCACCGGTCCTCTGGGTCCCCTCTCATCGTGACGAGCATGGTCCCTGGAACACAGGAGCTGGATCCAAGTGACCCCGACAGTCCAGTGATCCATCTGTCCATCTGCCCAAATTTGGTGGAGGTAAGTCCTTGCCTCCCTATACCAGAGAGTAATCCTGTGTACTGAATGAACTGCAGCTAATAGGGCTTCTGTGCACTTTTGCAAGGAATCCTTTGTGCACAGCACAGCCCAGGTCCCCAGCACTCCGTCCTGCATTGCTCAACTCGCTGAGTTGACCACCGGCTTTGTGGGACCCTCTTTTGTAGTGCTGAGATGACCGCCATGCTCTATTTTCTTGAGCCTGTGTTCAAGTACTTCTGCGGGTGCTGCCTGCTTCTGAATGGGCTCTGCTGAGCACCCCCTCTGTCTCCTCGTCCAAGTGGTGACCTCCTGGCCCTTCCTGGGCCCGGGCAACACCCTTTTTCTTTAATCGCAACCTTTGCAGCTAGCAAGGCTTGTTTGCAGTCTTTCTGGATAGAAACAACTCTGCGTCCTCCAGCACACCATGGGACATCTTCTGTGCAAAGGAGATGTTCCTGGCATCTTCAGCTTCTTCCACCCAGAGGCAGCTATTTTGCACCTTCATCCGGGGTTTAGTGGGCTCCTGCCCCCCCCGGACACTCTTGTGACTCTTGAACTTGGTCCCCTTTGTTTACGCCTCCTCAGGTTCAGGAATACGTCTTCAGTGCTTTGCAGTCAGTTGTGGTCTTTGCAGAATCTCCTATCACGACTTTAGTGTGTTTCTGGGGAAGTAGGGTAACTTTACTCCTACTTTTCAGGGCCTTGGGGTGGGGTATCTTGGACATCCTTAGTGTTTTCCTACACTCCCAGTGACCCTCTACACACTACACTAGTCCTGGGGTCCCTAAGTGGTTCGCATTCCACTTTCTTAGTATATGGTTTGCGTTGCCCCTAGGCCTATTGCATCCTATTGTAGTCTACAGTTTTTGCACTACTTTTCTAATTGTTTACTTACCTAATTTTGGTTTTTGTGTATATTTTGTGTATTTTACTTACCTCCTAAGAGAGAATGGGCCAGATGTAGCAAAGGTTTTTACCCATTCTGTGTCTATGGGAAAAAGCGTTCGTACATATGGCCCTATATCCTCTGAGATATTTTTGGCACATTGTCCCTGCAACTTCTAATTGAAATAGACTCACCTGAGAGGACAAAATTTGTATAGTCTGTGTAGTACAGGGACTGACATGATTACAACTCCCAGCAAGCACTGTTACTGTAACTCCAAATACCAGAAAAATGTATCATACTCAAACATAACTTGCTTCTCAACTGCAAATTCAAGTGTACTCACCTGGGTGGATAACATCTGTATAGTGTGTGCAGTGCAGCGACTGACATGAATGCAAATGCCAGGAGGCTCTGTCACTGTCACTCCACTAAACCAGCCCATTGTCCCCAGCAACAAAGACCCCTGTGTCACAACTCTCTGATGAAGTTCACTCACCTGGGAGGATAACATTTGTGCAGTGGGTGAAGTACAGGGAATGACAGGACTGCTATGGCCAGGAGGCTCTTTCACTGTTACTCCAGTCTGCCAGCCTACTGTTCTCTGCTCAAATGAGCCTTGTCCATGAACCCATCATTGAAGTCTACTCACCTGGAAGCAAGACATTTGTATAGTGTGTATAGTATTGCCACTGACAGGGCTGCTAAGGCTAGGAGGCACTGGTACTGTCACTACACACACCAGAACAGTGCCCTCTTCTCTGAAGCCCACAATACTTTAACATTTCATCTCACTGGGGTAGTAGGCATCTGTCAGGTAGTTTGGGCAGTGAGAGTGACAGGAAGTGAAGGAGAGAACACTGCAGGGGCACCAGGTAAAAAAGAAAAAACAGGCACCTCAGGGGGAAGGGGAGGGGGTGCACCTCAGCTGGATGATGATACGACGCCACTGCTCCTCGAGGGGGCTCCATGCCCACTGCTTGGTCCTGGGGAGTGCAAAGCCACAGTCTCTCAAGCCTCTCAAGTGGGTGGTTTGCCCACATGCTCTGGAGGGGGCTTTGTGCCCAGTGGGCATCATCCTGCCAAGGATTGGGTGAGTGGATGCATTTCTCCACTGGTTCTGGAGGGGGCTTTGTCCCCAGAGTGCTTCATCCTGCCAAGGATTGGGTAAGTGGATGCATTTCTCCACTGGTTCTGGAGGAGGTTTTGTGCCCAGACTGCTTCATCCTGCCAAGGATTGGGTGAGTGGATGCATTGCTCCACTGGTTCTGGAGGGGGCTTTGTACCTAGTGTTGCTGCACCTGGGGTGTGGCAGTTGACATCCTCTCACCTTGCGATGTACCTGGAACAGGTAGAATGATACTCATGGAGGCAGAGCCACACTCCATCCTGCAGCGACTTAGGCTGCCAATTGCTGGTTTGTGTTAGTGCTGGAGGTGGTTTCTCAAGTGACATGTCCAGGGTCCAAGACGTCACCTGCAGACTCAGACGGCTGCCCACTGTGGATGGTGCTGGCTGCTGTGATGCCCTCAAGTGCCCATCCAACTCCGGATAGGCCACCACCAGGATGCAGAACATCAGGGGGGTCATGGTGCGATGGGCACCCCTTCCACGTTGGGAGGCCAGCCCCAGCTGGGCCTCCGCCGTCTTCTTGCTCCAGCATCACAGGTCCTTCCATCTCTTGAGGCAGTGGGTGCTCCGTCTATGATAGAACCCCAGGGTCAGCACTTCCTTGGCGATGGCACGCCAAATACCCTTCTTCTGGTGGCAACTGACCTAGAGGAAAGGTACAGGAGGAAAGGACATTACTCACCCGTCCGGACCATCAGACTCATTGCCCACCAGTTCTCAACCATGCCCTGACATACATACACTGACCATCTTCACATGCAGCCCTCAGCCCCCCCCCAACATGTATCTTCTATCTACACAGCTCCAAACAGGCACTGCACACGCATCATGCTCACAGTGAACTCACCTGTTTGTCTGGAGGACCGTAGAGAAGCGTGTACTGGGGGGGACCCCATCCACCAGTTTGTCCAACTCCTCCACGGTGAAGGCAGGGGCCCTTTCCCCAGACACTCGAGCCATTGTCGCTTCCAGACTCAGGTCACAGCAGCATTTGCAGTGTAGGTCCTCCCCTCTTCAAGGTCAGGTATCAAGTGAGTGAACAGATAGAAAATGGCAGTCACATAGGCGGCGGTGCATACCGTCACCGCCATCGTACATCGCCATCGGCTCCTGGAACCCATAGGGCCCAATGATAAGCAATGCTGAATTATGCGGCAGTCTTTGACTGCCTACCATGACGTAGCACAACACCAACGCAGTTACCTCCTTTCCCCTTGTCCCTCCTCACAAGTCAGGCAGCCTCCATTTCAGGGGGGCACATGCCATGGCACCTAACTGCGTCACAGCATATTTTGGTACATGACCCTCTGCTCACCGTTTTCCTCCATAGGCCACAACCGCTGGGGCAGATGATGAGATGGCGGCATCCTCCGGTGTGCAGATCCCTGGTGCACCTGTCAACAATGGAAGACAGACACATCATAATCACCTACAGATTTGATCGTGCCACAATCCAAGACCTGTGTGCCCAATTGGAGCCAGACCTGATGTCATCTATTCGCCATCCCACAGGAATACCCCCTCTAGTGCAGGTCCTGTCAGGGCTCCATTTCCTGGCAAGTAGCTCCTGTCAAACAACAGTGGGCATTGCATCAGGGATGTCTCAGCCAATGTCTTCTAACGTTTTGACCAGAGTGTTGTCTGCTCTGCTGAAACACATGCGCAGCTACATCGTGTTTCCCCCGGTGGAGGATTTGCCCACAGTGAAGGCTGACTTTTATGCCCTGGGACATATCCCCAACTTCATTGGTGCCATTGATGATACACATGTGGCATTTGTCCCCCCACAGAAATGAACAAGTGTACAGAAATAGAAAAAGCAACCATTCAATGAATGTGCAGATGGTGTGTTTGGCAGAACAGTACATCTCTCATGTGAATGCCAAGTATCCTGGCTCTGTGCATGACACCTACATTTTGAGGAATGGCAGTATCCCTTATGTGATGGGCCAACTCCAGAGGCACCGGGTGTGGCTAATAGGTGAGGCCAAGGTCCCCACACAGTATGAGTAGGTGTCTGGGTATGGGGTTGTCCCTAAGGGTTAGTGTGTGTCTAACAGGTATCCCTCGACATTTGCAGGTGACTCTGGTTACCCAACCTCTCATGGCTATTGACCCCAGTGAGGAATGCCAGGACAAGGGCAGAGGACCGCTACAATGAGGCACATAGGCGAACTAGGCATATTATTGAGAGGACGTTAGGCCTCCTGAAGGCCAGATTCCGGTGCCTCCATCTAACAGGTGGCTCCCTATACTACTCACCGAAAAAGGTGTGCCAGATAATCGTGGCATGCTGCATGTTGCACAACCTGGCATTGCGATGCCAGGTGGCTTTTCTGTTTGTGTTTAAAGGGTGTTTAGTTAAGGGATAATGAGTATTGGGGTATGTGCAAGGGGCTGGGGTGATGGTGGAGAAATGTCCAGGATAGAGTCCAGTCTCTTGGTGTCACAGGTGCATTGTCCAATGGGGCTTAGGAAGGGGAGTAATGGCAGTTCAGTTTGGACAGGATGACATAGTGGGATAGAAGGGTGACAATCAGGAGAGTCTTATTTCCTGGCGGGGGTCTTGGCAATGTTCTCTGTCTTTTGCCTGGATCGCAGGGACCGTTTGCGGGATGGTTCTCCTTCTGCAGGGGGTTGGGTGCTGGTGGCCTGTTGGTCCTGTGGCGCGGTCTCCTGTCCACTAGCGCCAGCGGATATGGAGGGCTGTTCCTCGATTTGGCTAGTGTCAGGGACCCTTTGTTGTGCCACTGCCTCCCTCATGGTCTTGCCTATGTCAGCCAGCACCCCTGCTATGGTGACCAGGATGGTGTATATGTTGGTGAGGTCCTCTCTGATACCCATGTATTGTATCAGGATGCATGATCGCCAAGACTTGCTCCTCCCATGTTGTTGGTTGTGGGGGAGGAGGTGGGGGTCCACCGCTAGTCCTCTGTACGGCTACCTGGTGTCTTGATACCACGGAACGTACCTTCCCCCATATGTCGTTCCACCTCTTCCTGATGTCATCCCTTGTTCTTGGATGCTGTCCCACTGCTTTGACCCTGTCCACAATTCTCCGCCATAGCTCCATCTTCCTTGCAATGGAGGTCTGTTGCACCTGTGATCCAAATAGCTGTGGCTGTACCCGGATGATTTCCTCCATCATGACCCTGAGCTCCTCCTAAGAAGACCTGGGGTGTCTTTGAGGTGCCATGATGTGGTGTGAGTGATGTGTGAGGTGATGTGTGATGTGATGTGTGGGGTGATGTGTTGAGGTGTGTGGCGTGAGGTGCGTGGATGGTGTATGTGTGATGGTGTTCTGTGCCTCTGGATGATGGTGTGGTCTTTGCTTTTCTCTCTCTCTGTTTCTTCAAAATTGTTGCACGTAAGCCGTTGTGGGTAATGTGGGTGTGTGTTTTATAGTGGTGTGAATGAGTGGGTGTAGTATGTATATGTGTGTCAGGTGTGTGTATTTTGAATTGTCCAATGTGGTTGTGTATTGTAAGTGTGTGTGTATTTTGAACGGCGTGGTGTGTACCGCTAATGGTTTACCACAGTTGAAAGACCGCCACATTGATTTGTGGGTTGTGATACTGTGGGCGTATTTCTGTTGGCGTGTCGGTGTGGGTTTTGCTATCGTAAGTTTATCACTGACCTTTGGTGTGGCGGACTTGTGTGGCTGTCTGTATAGTGACGGATTTCTCAGTGTGTGTCATAATAACCGTAGCGGATTTCCGCCGCAGTCACAGTATATTGGTGGCCGTCAGCACGGCGGTAAGCTGGATTTACCGCCAGGGTTGTAATGAGGGCCATAGTCCCTGGGGCGTCTGAAAACCCTGCAACCTGAAGAGGATTCCAGTCTATGTACCGGAAATCAACTTAAAGCCTGCCCTGCGTGAAAAATCGACATTGCATCACCTGTGTGTGCCAGAAAAATAGACGCGCATCTCCCCGTTTTCCACGCACCTCCTCCTCTGTGGTTCCTTGCAGAGAATTTGAAAGCAAACCAGGTACTTTGTGCTTGCAAGAGACATTTGTTTCTTTTAAGTGACTAAAGACACTTTATATCATTTTTACAGCGATATCTTAACATGTACTTATTGCATCTTAATCGGTTTGACCTGCATCTTATCAGATAAACATATATTTTTCTAAACACTGTGTGGTGTATTTTTGTGGTGCTATACTGTGCTATTGCATGATTTATTACACAAATACTTTACACATTGCCTTCTAAGTTAAGCCTGACTGCTCAGTGCCAAGCTACCAGAGGTTGGGCACAGGATAATTTGGATTATGTGTGACTTACCCTGACTAGAGTGAGGGTCCTTGCTTGGACAGGGGATAACCTGACTGCCAACCAAAGACCCCATTTCTAACAACTTGCAAATATATCCTTTGTGTGGAATTCACACATGAAGTCCACTCACCTGGGGGTATGACATGTAATAGGTCAATGAAGTACATGACTGCTAAGGCCAGGAGGCTTGATCTCTCTAACTCCAAACACAGGCCCAGTGTACAACTGTTCAAAAATCCTTACTTGTTAACTCGCAATGGAAGTGATTTCACCTGGAAGGATGACATAAATACTGTGTGAGGTGTAGTCAAGGAGTAACAGGACTGTAAATCACAGAAGGGACAGTCCCTGTAACTCAGATCACCAGGCCAGTGTCCATATGCCATAATGCATCTATTTGTTAACTCACAAATAAAGTTTACTCACCTGGGAGGGACCAAGATTCAGATCATGGCACACTCTGTGATGTGGCTAAGCTCTTAGGTCCATCTTGAGTAGCTAAGCCAAGATGAAAATATTGTGGACAGGAAGGACAGCTCGACCTGTGTGAAAAAAAAGGTCTCAAGATGCAACAACTGAATGGTATTGGCAGCAGAGATATTCACAATGCAGTGGCCACATGATGACTTCAATCACATATACAACAAAGTGCTGGGTCTGCCTGCATAACAGTCAACTAGGCCTTAAAAGGATCAAAGCCACATCCTTTCCAGCCACTAAGTTGCCTACACTGGTGGCATGATGTAAGTCTCTGTCCATCCTGCCCGGTGCTAATGAATTCATACATCCTGCAGGTGGTTGGCTGAAATGGAGTTGGTGTGTTTAACAAATGTCAGGTCAATGCAATTTATTCCATTTGTACCTGTCACAGAAGGGGAACCTGTTAATCCAATTTATACACAGTGTTTGATAAATATCACTGTAAACTTGTAACATTGTATCTCTCACATCAACATTTTGAACTGCCACTGGGGACACCAAGACCATTGAAGAGACTGCCCCTACCCTCATAGATGAAGCCCTCAGTAAAGACATCACTGCTGGATGTCTGGACGATGAGTACAGTTCTGGCCCAATTGGGAAACCTGGTCTGATGACACCAGTGAGTCTCACTGTGACCACATTGAGCCTTCCCAGCCCAGTTGCATCAATATCACAGGAAGCCATTTGCCTCCCATCCTGTGTTTCCAGGACAGTGACAACAATCCTGTGCCAGGAATAATATATCTGGGGCGTTCCCACATAGGGAGGCCTAGTAAAATGGTGCAGTGAAATTTGCTACATTTCACTGCACCATTTGTACCATTATTATAAAGCCTGCCTAAGCATTCCACTCTTACCAGAGCCCTGCCTTTGCCTCTTGGACATCCAGGGACACCATGGCAATGATGGGTGGTGTTGGGGTGCCTTATTCCTTCCCCTATCATTCAGAGAGAAATTTAGTGGTGAGGAGGAAGAACTGAAACTTAAAGCAATCCTTAACAGCCATGGTACTAGGTTTTGGTCATAGTTGTCTCCATCATTTGTACGGAATCTGGATAGCATTAAACAATCTGCCTAGAACGTCTTTGGGAGGATGAACCCCCCCCTACAAAGTCCTGTATGGGATCCCCATATACCTTCCATATCTTGACAGGTCTGGTGTGGTGACGGTAGAAATACCTTTGACATAAATGAACGTCACTGTCTTGCAGAAAATACAACAGTTCTGTGATGAAAATTCATCAGCACATGCTGCCACTTTGTGATTTAGGGATCTGCCACAATCCGCAGGCTGGATTCCTAAATTTAGGGATCTAGTTTGAGAAAAGATGCCTGTGAAAAAGGAGTTTGACCCATCCTACCTAGCACCAGTTCCAGTTCTAGGAATACAATGTACCAGACTTGTCTTTCGACCACCACTGCCTGGTTTTAAAGACAACTGTTTTGTCTCCATTGATAACATCAAATTGCATCATGTGGTGAATCCTGCATAGCAGACCGCGATAATTCCTGGATAGTTCTCTTACCCCTCCCACTACCATTCTGTATATACCTCTTCAAGCACTAAACAGCACTGGAATTATTTCTCCGAGGCTGGGGAGGGCAGAAAATGAACTTTTCTCATCAGCAATAAATGTACCAATATAAATATGCAGTTTTCCACTGCAACGCAAATAGATTAAATTGTTTATGATGACCTACCTATGAATACATCTACCAGTTACCTTTCACCTGCATCGGCTCCAGTTTTTGCACAGACTGCTTCTGGTTACTTTGCTGACCTTGATGACTTTTCTTCTAACTCTTCAGCATCAGCTACTGCACCTGTATCTAATGCATCTAAGCCTTTTGACTGGCTTAAACATAACTATTTGGTTCATCCAATATAATACTGACATTGCTGGCTTTTCTTCTAAGGATCAGATTTGTCATTGTCTTCTTCTTTCTGATACATGGTCACTGTCTTCCTGAATGCCCTTCTGTTGAACTGGTGGATGAGGTCTTTAAAGCCTTAATTATCCTTGCACCAAGTGAAAAGAGACTTGTCCCTTGTGAACACTTTAGCTGTTCTGTTTCCTGATGAGATTGTTTAGGATGAAGTACTGTTGCTCAAATGTCGATTACCTTAACCCCTTCTGTGCCGTGGACTTAATGGTTACGTCCAACAGCACAGTGCTCATGTGCCGAGAACGTAACCACTATGTCCTCAGCACTGAACGCTCCCTCTGTGGGCTTCACTCCCACCCCCCCAAGGCAGCTGACATCTTTACAGGGTGCCGGTTACACTGAAAGCCATTTGCTTCCAGTGCGATCGAGGAGAAAGAGGTGAGTTTCTCCTCCGGTGGGTGGGGAGTTTCAAAGAGGCACCGGTGGTAAGGAAATGGTTTTCCTTTCCCCCAGTGTCTCTTTGAGCATTGCGATCGGGCAGCAGGAATGCCCACTAGATGCCAGGGATTTTTTATTTGTTTATTTCTAATGTTTTTTGTGTTGGGGAGCGGCCCCTTGGTCAAGGTTCGCTCCCATTTGGGGGGGCATGTTTGCTGTGGCCATTTCGGCCTATTATTTTTAGGCTGATCTGCCCACAAGGGAGGCAGAAACCACTAGAACACCAGGGATTTTTGTTAAAATGTTTATTTATGAGGGGGGCGCCCCCTTGGGGACAGATGGGCCTATTTTTTAGGCCCATCTGCCCCCAAGTGAGGCAGAAGCCACTTAGACACCATGGATAGTGTGTGTGTGTTAGTGGATGGGGGTGTCCCCTTTGGCAAGGGTCACCCCCCCTTCGGGGGCACGTGTACCAAGGTTATTTCTGCTCCCCTTGGGGGAATATCGGCCTATTAGTTTTAGGCTGATCTGCCCCAAGGGGGGCAGAAACCACTAGAACGCCAGGGATTTTTTTTCTATGTTTATTTATGTGGAGGGGCGTCCCCTCGGGCAAGGGCCCCCCCTCAAAGGGGGCAGTGAACTGTTGGCCATTTCCTATTTCTTTTTAGGCCCTACTGCCACCAAGGGGGGCAGAAGCTACTTAGACACCATGGATAGTGTGTGTGTGTGTGTTAGTGAATGGGGGTGGCCCCTTGGGCAAGGGTCACACCCCTTTGGGGGCTCATGTACCAGGGCCATATCTGCCCCCCTTGGGGAGAGATCAGCCTATTATGTTTAGGCAGATCTGCCCCCAAGGGGGGCAGAAACCACCAGAACGCCAGGGATCTTTGTATATGTTTATTTATGTGAGGCGGCATCTCCTTGGGCAAGTGGGCCAGTAGGTAACATGTCTACATGTCTGGCGTAGGGAGCTCATGATCACTCTGTGTGGTATGTGCTGTGTTCTAGTTGGCTCTGAGTTCCTAACCTCATGTGGCATCTAACATTATGGTATTTACGGAATGCATACCCTTCAAGCCAAATGTGATTTATTGAGGGCCAATTACATTAGACATTTGTGACATTGCTGTCTATCTGAGGAATCGGTCTGGGTATTTCCTGTTTTGCTCATTTTTCTATGAACTATTTGTCACCCTATCTGTGATCTATTAATCAGTTGCTTCAAGCCTTGATCACAGGGCTTGCTTGACCACATACTTCTGGCTCGGGGTGAGGGGGAGGTCATGTTGGGTGGAATCAAAAATAACAAAGCAAGTTCGTTGTTATGCTGTCAAAAATGATGACCTACATTGACATTGTTTTTGTGCATATCAACATTTCCTCCCCCTGTTGAATTTTCAACTACTTTATCCACCCCATGTTTCAGGACATTCACATTATTCAATGTTTGACATGTTTCCGTTGTATCTACTACCATTTCCCTAACTACTTGAACTCTACCTAATTTGAGGACTGAATTTTGACAGCAAGAATCCCACATTTGTAGGAAATAACACAAAAACAGCACAGGAATGAGAATTGGCAACAAATGAACAGTCCCGATCTGAGGCACCTCCTTCTTTCTTCATGTTGGCTTGTGGACAAAGTAGTGCTTGGATGGCGAGAGTCAGTGTCCCATTGCCCAGGTCGCTACCAGGTATAAATGTGCAACAGGATGCATCAATCTTGGTGCATAACCCACCCTTCATCTTGGTTGTCAAGTCTAATACATATAGATGTTGCATCACCATGAGGCAGACAAATCTTAGCTCTCCCTTGAAAGCATTTAGGCCAAGCTCAGTTGATCATTTTCAGCATTTCCACCTTGGTTGCCTGCAACCTCCAGGTGTTGGCTTTTGTCTGTAGTGTGAAGAAGGGTATGGGCCCTCCTGTGTTTTCTTGAGTGTCAGTGAATAATCTGAGTTCTTCTGGAACATCCTTATACTGAGCTCAACCAAAATATTCAGCAGTTCTTTTTTTTTTTTGCCTGATGCAATCAAGTTGGTTTCTTCTGTAGCGGATGTTGGAACAACTCAGACAGGTCTTCTCCAGGAATGACCAGGGTGAGGGTGTGCACAGTCACCAGAGAGCAGAGCCCCTGCCATCCAGGATGAGCTGAGCGTAAGCAAATTCTCCTCACTGCTAGTAATAGTCCATCTGCATGGAGGTGCCCCAGTTAATGTCTGGTTCATGCAGTATTGCTCCACAATTTTCATTTGTGTCAAGAGGGATTTGCCTCTGAAATATTAATAATACAGTGTAAATATCCATAAATTTAAGCATTGCCCCTTCCCTTCCAACCATGTGTACCTATTTACTTCAGTATCCTAGATTTATTGGCATGGGATATCTATGCTGGCATTTAACCTTCCCCCATGAGACTAATTTTCCCTTGTGTCATTGAGGTGGATGGCCCTGCACAGGAACTTCATGTTTGGGTTTCAATTGTTATTAAAGAAGGCTGATCCAGACATGCTAAGTGTCACCCTGACATCATAGACAAATGCAGGAAGTGGACATATTTGTGTACTGGTGCAGTGAGTTTGCTACCTCTGACAACCTTTTTTCCAGAAAGTCTCAGGGCCAAATAGTGTTTTCCTCTACAGTGCCCTGCTTCTGCATCCTGTCTAGCTCAGTTTGATTATTGATAGGTTTGGTGTAAAGATACAGTGTGGTGGGATTGGTCTCCTATAGACTAATGTTTACTACTACTCTGTGGGGTTCTGCCCTACTGGGTTGTATCTTGGCCCTGATTCTACAAAGGTACAGGTGGATGTGACATTTTGCTTTCCCTGTTGGCTACCTCCTGGGATAGCTAAAGCCTATCTGTACCTGTGGTGTCAGTGAACAGATGTAGCATGGGCACCCACAGCAATCATGTGCTGATACCATGTGTTGCGTAAGAGTGCACTGTGTAGTGCATGTGGAATACTAACATTAGGTTTAGTGTAATTGTAAGTGATGTGGGTAGGCTCCATTATGACTTGGCAGATTTCTGGGTAAGAATGGATGCTGCCATGCCCACAACAAACAAAAGGTGTACAAGGGTATAATAATACATAAGCTTTTGAATTTTGTAAATCTTGGAATTGTTTTCTTGCGATCAGGGATGTTTTTTCTGTGGTCAAGTACTGTTGTGCCAGGGGTGTCTTGCTTGGGTAAGAGAGTTTATAGTAGAACATCCATAAAAAAAAGGCCAAAAAACACTCCACGGTCTCTGTGTTTGTGCTCTTGGATCTTATTAGAGTTCTGGAAGTTGTTGTTGACAAAGTGGTGGGTCGATGTCAAGGTGGTAAACTTGTATCTTAGTCTTAGACCTGATGGATGAGAGCTGTGGGGTGTAGGTTAGCTTGGAAAAGCATACATTGTCCTTTAATCTCAGAAGATTCCTGTGCCTTTCTTCTTTACTTATGTCCTGTGCATTTATTTCGAGGTGGCTCTAATTGGTGCAACTACTTTAGTGAGTGGTGAGTGTTTTACATCATTGGTCCTGAGTTTTATTTTGTAGGTCATTTGGTCCATTCCTCCTACCATGGCAGGGGAGAGTGCTTCTCTGGGGAGAACTTTGTGGGGTTAGCTATCTTCCCTAATGTGAGTGCACATGTGTGTTTTAGCGATTCGGGTGGAACGTGTTGACCTATAAGTGTGTGGAACAATGTGAAAGGAAGGGAATGTGTCACAATTTGGTGGCAGCTGATGATTCAAATGTGCTCTGAGGACACGTGTATGCCCCTCTAGTCCTTGAATGTGGTATGCAATGAGGTTCTTCCTAAAAGAGTTAGGTGTTTTCTGTCTATGCCCCTTTTCTGGAAACTTAATTTTGGGCTACTTTTTGGGCTTCATTTTGCAAGTTGCTGGGTGATTCCCTAGATCTTCAGGTGATGGTGTTTTATTGGAATGCCGGAGGAGGTCAAAGAGGTGCTCTGTGGCTCCTGTATGATTTTCCAGTGCAACAACTGGGATCAGGCCCTTAACTTCCCTGGACAGTGTGTGGGAGGCCTTGTGTGATCTGATCGACAGGCCAGACTTGGCAGTGAGAGTATCAGTGTGCCTCACATGGAGATGTGATGGTCACTTACAGAGTCCGTTCTCCTCCTAACACTCCCACTCCTTGGGTCCAAAATGTTTTAGGCCTGCCATCCTTGGGCTGTGACTAGGGACATGCTCTCACTGTTTTGGAGGGACATAATCTGACATTCTTTGGTCGGGGTCCACCCTTCCCCCCTCATCAGATTGCCCTTCCATGGGATGTGACCAGCCAGCCCCGCCCTGGGAAACCAGCAGCAGAGTGGGGCCTAAGTCCCTGAAAGTATCCAAATAGTGGATTCTAGTGCAGATTCCTGTTCAACAAAATGTACTGCAGCTTTGAGTTTTCCCGAATGCAAGTAAAGGTGTGAGTTCCCTCCCAATGTTGTGTCACTGATCTTTATTGTTAAAATGGGTTCTGGAGTGGGTACGAGGCGAATATAAACTCATTCGGAGTTTGACTTACTGAGTATTTGTGCTTTATGATTATGCAAAAGTATTGCCTTCCCAGACAGTCACCCCTCCCTGCAGTGGCTACCTCCCTGTCCTTTGCTGGGATGAGTTTTCTGTCTGCTGAATGCAGGATGCCTTTGGGTTGACCTGGGCTTCGTTGTGCTGTTGGGGATTTTGTGGGTACTGGCCTAGGATTATTCCTCTCTGTTCATGATATGCATTTATGTGGCATCAGTTGGCCATGTGGTCCATTCTGTGGCAATAGTAGCACTCAAAAAGGTCTGTCAGTTGCCAGCCTCCCTGACATCTTCCAAAATGACTGGGTGGAAACCTTTTGTGGTTCCGAGGCAATGCTCCCTTTGTATGCTTGCGGCCAACACGGCCCTCTTTTTCAATTTATTTTGGACAAGCTTTGCAGTGTCTCTCCGGGTTTGCTCCTGCTTTTCCATGTCCTTCCTGTTTCTTTCTATAGTAATATTATATGTGGGACTAGATTTCCCATCAAGGTTTGGTGTCTAATCCTACAATGCTGTCCAGTCCACTCTGTATTTTGGTGGGCAGCCCCGTTTTGAGGATATTGTAAAAGAATGCAACCTAGGGGGCCTGTGTCAGTTCATGGCTGTCCTATCTCCTGTTCCCATCATTCCCTTATTTTGTCTAGAAAGTCAGTCATGGTTTCCCCAGGCTTTGTACTCTTCGCAATCAATTCTCCTACATCTGGCCAGTCAGGGTACATTTCCCTCAGGGCCATCTATGTATGGTGTCTGAATGAGTTGAATGTGGAGCCGTCATGCTCGACAGTAGTCAGCTAGATGGTTGGGATGTGAGCTCAGGAAAAAACTTTGTTGGTCTGCTCTCTGATATTGTTGCTGAGCAGAATCTTGACATCACCTATTGCAAAGTTTATTCCCACAGTGTTTTCTCAAAACATGAGATCCATTTTCCTACCCTGTCCATCAATGAAGGCAGTTTGGTCCTGAGCCCATCATAGTTCATTTGCTCGCATGGTACATAGATGGTCTCTGACATGCCCTTCTGTAACAACAGGCATGCTTTGGCTCTGACCGGCTCTGCTGGTTTTTCCTCAACGTAGCGCTCCCATCTTCTGAGGCATTCATGCATGTAGAAGAAGTTCCATTTGGGATCTTCCCCTACATGCCGGATGCAGTATTCCACAACGGCCATGTTCTCTGGTTCAAAGGATCCCTCTTCCGGCCAGGATTTATCATACTGCCTCTCCTGTTTGGTCCATTGGGCTAGCAGGTGGCAAAATGGTCACACAAACACCTCACCTTCTTTTCTGGAAATGTTCTCTCCAGAGGTTCTTCTGTCTGACCAGCACATTCAGAGGGAGTGGTGGACATCTTAACGCTGCTCTCCTCGTGCATGCGTAAAGGTCCCAATTTGCTTCTCCTATGCCTGAGTTGGATTTGGACCAGGCTGTTTTGATCTCTGATTTATTGGTCAGCCCCTCTCCTATGCTGATGGTCTGGTGGGGTTTGAACTCCTGATAGGGGCCTCCCTTCTGGTTCTCCTTCAGACGCCTCTTCAAGTGGATCCCAGGGCCTAGCTCCACTCTTCTTTGGAGAAAGACGGACTGCTCTGTTCCTGTTGTATAGCTATTTTGTTCATGTCTCTGGGCACGTTATTTTAACAACTAGGCCTGCCTCTTGTGCCCTTTAGCCTAGTAACATTTCATTCTGCTTAATTTTTTTGTTTTTTAGATTAAGCCACATTTGTGGTGATGTGTTATTTGGAAAGCATTGTGTTTTATTCTTTTCACTTTGTGCTTTCCTCAAGGCTGCAGCAAGATACGTTTGTCGGTACAATTGTTACACCACATCTCTAACGTTCACAGAAACAGACACATCCTTATGCAGGGACATTTCCCCAGAATATCAGCTGTTTTATTATAAAATACTTCCCTGTCCCATACATATTAGAGGGAGGTTCCAGCCAGATTACCACAACCGCATGCTGATTGGCTTTGTTACAGCTGCTTTTGAGACTACTGGTTCCCTGCCCTACATGGGGATGGTGTCTACATAGACAACAGGCTTCCTTGCTACTGTCATATTCAGGTATGGGGGATGATGTCTTCCTAGGGGGGAATTCTGAAGAGCAGATTAGGGCCTATCATGCTGTGCTCTAACATAGATTAGGTAGGAATCTCAGATATTGAATTGTGACATTTGGTGGGACTTTTTCTGTGTTTCACTTTCCTTGTCCCCATTTTGCTTCTATTGTGTTTCTTCATCGTAATTATTGCATTTCATGCCATTTTATCTAAGATGCAGCTGATTCAATAAATCCTATTGAACCATCTCCTGCCTCTGTCTTTGTATGTGAGAGACTAATGTAACTGAAAGAAAAGCATGAGATCTGATCCACCATGATTTCCTTGGGAAGTCATTCTGTTATGCGCCCGGTTGTCACAAAACATCCCTGCACTTGGGAAGAGTTGAGGCACTGCTAGTTGGCCGGAAATGGATTAGGCTGACAGTTGTCACATGCTGTGGGATTGGACTCAGTTCCCCACAAGTCAGGCGATGCTGCCGCCCAAATCCAGCAGCCTCATTAGGATAAGGAGAACCCATACAACATTCCCCCTTTGCTTTTCCAAAGCGAGAGCTAACTCTCTCTCCTCAACCTGCACCTTTCTTCTATCTCCCACTGGGGCTGACTCTTTCGCTTGGTGATGCACGTGCTTCTCCTTGGTGATAACATACTCTCAACCTCACCCTCTATTGTCTCTTGTGCTGCCTGGGCATACTTTCATGGAGTGTAACCTGTGGCTCACTCCCTGACGTTGGACCCTGGAAGGCCGAGAACTTTTTGCTCCCCTCCACTGGTGGTGTCAATATCCAGAGCTGCTATGAACCTCCCAGTTACCTGAGAGTGCTCCACTGGACAGGTTGGAATGTATGCTCCAGGGGCTGCTAGGGTTTGAACGATAGTGTGTGCCAGTTGGGGACTCCAGCTTGGGGAAACCCCAGCCCTAACCTGGGCTAGGGCTGGTGTCCCTCCAGCCCGGGATCGTTCCCTGGCTGGGGTAGCAGGCCTCAGGGAGAGCACCTCCATACCTATGTGTGGTGGGGGAGCTGCTCGTGGGTTCTAGATGGTTGCAGGTAAAGGCCACCTCGAAGATGGCCCATAGTTCTAACAGTGCTTCTCTTTTAACCTTCTTCTGCTCTACAAAACTTTTCTGAATGTGTGTCCTCGTGTGTTCTATTGTGTTGGTGTCGAAGGTTTCCCTTTCTGGCCACGGGAATGTGTGCACCATTCACAGCAGTATTTATCTAGCTTTTTAGGCTGTGTAGAGAATATAGTTTGTATGTGGCTTAACAGTGACTCCATGATGAGTTGAGAACCATTTTAGGGGACTGGTACAGTTCTAACTTCTTTGAGTTTTAAATGGTCCTAAATCCTATTCAAATCATGGGGATTATGCCGGCAATACCTACTAGCTATGAGCTTGTCTTTAGACAGAGATGCATCAAATAGACTTCACAATACATAAAACAATGCATAAGAAGAGTCACAATCTGAAAGAAAGTGCAATAGTTAACCTAAACATTGTAAACCATTTTAATAGTCGATTAGCAGGCATGGAATAAATCTTTGTGAGAGAAAGATAGTGATGTACTTATTTGCACATAAAAAGACCTAACAGGACATAGTATTTCAATGTGAACTATAGTTGCAATAGTTTATCAGCACCTAAAAATACATCAATTGAAGACCACAATGAAATTGAAAAGAAACTAGAGGAAAAAAATACAGATAAAAAATGATGGCTTTGTCTATGCTGGACGATGCAGTGGAGTGGCTCTGCGTGGTACAGAGTACCAAGTGAGGATGATAGTCTGTCAATATCGAATCAGTGACAAAGATAGCAACACGTTATGTGGAGAAGAAGAAACAACCCAGGCCCTTGTTGGCCAAGCACAAGCTACACCCTATCTCTAAGTTTGGAATTTTCCCTAATGTCCGAATTGCACCCTGTTTAACACTCAGGAGCTTAGTGTACCATCTGTGTCACACCCAGCAGTCCAAGCGAATAACACCTCTCACTTCTTTCAGTCACCACCAGTGTGTATTGGGCTGGTATTGCTAATAAACCCCTTTAGACTAAAAAATAAGATTGAAGTGTTGGCTCTATATCACACCCACAGCCAATGCATACTTTTAGAAATTGGGTTTCTGGTTGGTTAAGGCAGGGGTTTCCGACCTGTGGTCCGGGGACCTCTGGGGGTCCGCGAACCAAGCAGCTGCTTGAAAAATTAAATAATATTAACAGATTAGGTCCCTAGCTTTCAGTAATGACTCATTGGGGGGGTCCCTGGATTATAATAATGATTCAGTGGGGGTCCCTGGATTCCAGTAATAAGAAAGTGGGGGTCCAAAGAAGTCAAAAGGTTGGGAACCACTGGGATAAATTATGCACCTAAGACAGGCAGAACCCACCCACTCTAGTCTGGGCAAGGGAGTTACACGTCCAAGATAACCCCTGCTCACCCCCTTGGTAGCTTAGCACGAGCAGTCAGGCCTATCCCAGAGGCAATGTGTAAAGCGTTTGCACAACACACAACACACGTAACGCACTATCCCCACCACAAAGGAAACACAACATCAAGTTATATGATAATATGCTGTATTGTACACAACACAATTATTAGACCAAACATCACATATCAGTAATATCCTGCTACCTTAGCAGTTGTCAGAACGTTACACATTAGTTACTCTGCAGAACTAGCAGTAGTGACATATAACACACAGGTTACATAGTATTCTCCAACATAAGCAGTAGTCAGGAAACACGTTATTACACCAAAGCATTTGTCATAAGAATATCATAAATGCCTATATTAGGAACATTATAAAACATATGGCAAGTCAGAAAAACATAGTAGCATGTTATGCCCATAAAAGGAACATTTGCATACATATATGAAAACATCATCAAATAGGTAGGCAACATATAAGTCAACATAAAAAGAACTTTTGTTGTGTATGTGGTCTTTTAGTAGTACCTGTGCACTTCCAGTGCCAGTGGAACGACAATGGGGCCCCCGGGGCTCCTCTGCACCAAACGGGGGCCTCCGAATGAATGCATGTGATGGGCCCATCTAGGGGTCCGCAATCATTGAGGGCACCCCCTGGCCTCAACCGGCCCTCATGAGGGGGGCCCAAGTCAGCACCACAATCAGGGAGGAGGGGGACACACACACCACTTCTGCTTTAATAACAGGCCCCTCTTGAGGCCTGCAATCTCTGAGGCCCCCCTGGGCCTTCACCTGCCCTCCAACAAGGGGGGGCAACACCAAGGCACAAAATGGAATCAGTGGCGCGGGGGGCCTCCCGCAAGGCTTCCGCCCCATCCGCGGTCATCAGGAATTACTCCAGGCTCCTGTGGGGCAGGGGGAGGCTTTCTTCTTCCCCTTGCCCGTTCCAAAACCAAGAACAGGAGCTGGGTGGGGCGGGGGAGCCTCCAATGAGGCCTCCGTCCATGCTCAATGTCTGGAGCAACAAACAGCGGCCCGCCTGGCCGTCCGAAAGGGCAGTCACCAGAGTAGGTGCCTGCCTGTGCCCTGGGGGTGCTCCTCGGAGCGCGCTTGACCCCGGGGGCACGATAGGAGTGCACTTGCTCAAATTTTCTTATTTTGATGATGCCCCTGTGGCACAATGAGATAGCGCGTCCTCTCGCTCACGATGAGCAGACCGCCTGGGCAGCGGCAGTGATCTTTCCACGGCACAATAAGCGCTTCACACAGCGCTTTACACTTATTGGTGAGCCTGGGTCGCAGGGGTGTTTATGAGCAAATAAGGAGCACTCTCAAAGCGCTTTAAGGAAAAGATGAAGCACTTTCCAAAGTGCTACTTTTGTCAAGATGTGAAGCACCCCTCGCGCTTCACAGGGTTGAAGTGGTCAGGGGCCACGACACCCTTCAGGAGTTCAGGGAGAAAGGCCCACAGGTGGAGTGGCCCTGCAACAGGCTAGCACAGAGAGGATGCAAGCAAGTGCAAGTCCTTACAGTGACCAAGCAGGTCACAGGTCAGCACAGCAGCAGCAGTCCATTGCGGTCTCTGGTGAGTCCTTCCGGCATTTTTTGTGTCCCGTTCCAAGATGTCTCCCAATTGTGAGGAAAACTCCCCTGTACTTATACTCAGTCTTTACAGTGTTTTACAAGGGAAGGGGAGAGGAGGTTCCAACCAGTTACAAATGGTTCTGGGAGTGCCCCCTCTCTCTTCCAGCACAGGCTCCAAACATCAGTTGGGGGTAAATGACCCAATTGTGTGAGGCCAGGACACAGTCTTTGCAAATCCAGGTGTGCCCGCCTATCCCTTCTCTCAGCCCAGGAAGGCTATTCAGTATGCAGATGCACCTCTGGGACACCTCCACCCTCCCTGTGTACATGCTGTCTGAAAAGTATGCACAACGCCCAAATGTCACACTGCCCAGATGTGGATTGGAGTCAAGCTGCAAAACACCAGAGTCATAAGCACAGAGAAAGGCACACTTTCTAGAAGTGGCATTTCTGTCATAGTAATAAAAAATACACCTACACCAGTAAGCAGCATTTCTCATCACTATTACAACCATACCAAACATGCCTACGCTACCCCTCATAAATCAGACAATACCCCTTACACATAAGGCAGGGCATTTCCAATACAATCCTATGAGAAGGCAACACTCACAGCAGTGATACACCAAGTTAGGCTGTTTGTCACTACCAGGACAGGCCACACAACCTGGAACATGTCCTGCCTTCTACGTACACGGCACCCTGCCCAGAGGGCTGGCTAGCGCCTACCTTAGGGGTGACTTACATGTAGTAAAAGGGGAGTTCTGGGCCTGGCAAGTAAATTTAGATGCCAGGTCCCTGTGGCAGAAACTGCGCACACAGGCCCTGCACTAGCAGTCCTGAGACAGGTTTAAAAGGCTACTTTAGTGGGTGGCGCAAGCAGCGCTGCAGGCCCACTAGTAGCATTTAATGTACAGGCCCTGGGTATAGAGATACCACTGTACAAGGGACTTACAGGTAAATTAAATATGCCAATTAGGTATAAGCCAATCATACCAACTTTAGATGGGAGAGCACCTGCACTTTAGCACTGATCAGCAGTGATAAAGTGCTCAGAGTCCTAGAGCCAACAGTGAGAGGTCAGAAAAAATAGGAGGAATTAGGCAAAAAGTCAGGGGGTGAACCTGCCACAAGGGCCAGGTCCAACACATACCATCTGTGTTATGCTCAAGCTGTCGAAGCGTTGAGGCCTTATCCCTATGTCAGGCTCAGGGATCAAGCGTGTCATCTGTTTCTCTCCAAGCAGTCCAAGCAGAGCCCTATATCACACCCAGGGTTTTGCGTACCAGCTGAGTCTAACTCAGTGCTCCAAGCAGAGCCCATATGACAGCCACGGTCAGGTGTACATTCTGTGTCTCATCCAGTAGTCCAAGCGGAGCCCTATATCACAACCCTGGGTCAGGTGTACCATCTGTGGCTTGCTCAGTGGTGCAAGCAGAGCCCTAGTTTGCCATACGCCAAATGCTGGGACTAAGGATCAGATGTAGTCTTGCACCCACTGATGGAAGCTTCAGAATAGACCTCCACCCCATGGATTCAGTAGAACTTTCAATCAATTGTAGCGTCTGCTCGCTTCTATTTGTTGCACAGATATCAATCTGTACGACTGAGGGCCCCTTCCTTCAGCTGCAGTCTAGGCTTAGAGGACCAATCTTTCCTGGCTGGCTCACCAAAATGTTGCTTGAATGCAGATTTATCTTAAATAAGTGATAGGCAAGAGGTGTTTGTCAAAGCAGGAACAGTCTTTTTATTTAAACGCATTGGCCAGGATAGAGCAATACAGAGTTGGGGTCTGATGACTGTATCTCAGGTGCTGGGGTTTGAGCATTGTTGTGTACATTGACTTGGGGTGAAATAAAATGATTGAATACATTCTTTGAAAAAAGGAATCCGGGCCTAGTAACAAGGCCATAAATTTGACCATCTGACAAAAGTGTGAAGGTGAGAGTTGACCATGTGAGGACATAGTGTGGGCCAATCGGTAACAAATCCAGATGTCCAGCATGGGAAGCACATGGTCACTGCATGTGGTCTGTGGACTGGGTTCTGATTGGCTGTGTGTTTCTACACTCATGTGGCATCTAACTTTTTTTTGTGGCGAGTACTATTTTTTCAAATTACCACATTTGAAAGCGTGAAAAATACTGTTAACCAACACTAAATGAATGTATTTGGATTCCTTTGTTTCCCAGTTGGCCATAAAAGGTTATAAATATTGGAAGAAATTAATTGATTTAAAAAGTGTTTGGGGAACACAAAAGTGTCAAATATAAAGCATGGAAACTTTCATTAGAGCATGTCTAGTTCCGTTGTAAATGATATTCTAAATGACACCATACAGGAAGCAATTTTCCTAAGGTTAGCAAATAAAATACATTAATGCACCCAGCATTCCCTCAGTAGCTAAATTTGAACTTTAGCAAAATAATCTGAATGTTACAGAAAAATAACTCAATGGTTAGGCTCAGAACAGTACCTTTAATTAATCACTTTCATGTCCCAACGGTTATGGTTATTGTGGCTAGTGGACATAATGGTTGTCACGCATGTTTTATTAACTCTACACAGGGTTTTAAAGCAAGCAGACTGAATCCTTGTTACGTCATCACACAACACGCAGACATCATTATCACATACTGTGTAGGTAAACTTTGACAGCAATGCTTACATTCATCCACATTAAGAGCTGTAAAAGAACACCTGAGCCTGTGAAACCAATGATCTGCAAGTCGCTAGGTCATCTGCAGTGATATAGTCCTGTTTAAATATAAACTTTCCAAGACACTTCGGTGAATTGGTCAATCACATCTATAATGCATCCAACATCGCTTTGATTGGTATATATATATATATTCTAGATTTGTTAGCGCCTCCTAAACTGAATGAAGGTATACCTTTAGCCATTCACTCACTCTTTTGAGTGCATTATGATAATTTCCCACAGTTTTGCCATTCTTTGATGTTATCCTGCTGCTGCTATTTTTGATTTGCAATGACTGCCCCATCCAAACGAAGAGAAATGCTGGAGCTCCCACCTGTCCAATTGTGTCATGAATGCACGATGCAGTATTTTGGAGCATTGCTATTGGACGATCTCAACAAGAATTAGTCACTGTTATTTCAACTGTTTCTCAACTGTGTGCACCACTACTTATGGTGCTCTTTCGAATGCACACAGGAAGTATGTCTTGCTTTGCAACATGTACTTTCTATGGATGTAAATCTGATAATGTTCTTGATGAGGGTTCATTTCCAGAAGCGTCCCATGATAATGCATTGGCTATGTAATGTCCTCTATGAGCCGAGCTGCCCTTTGTGAATCTAGTGGCTCCTGTGCCTCAACATTTGCTTCGACATCTGGGACTTTCACAGAATGCTGCCCTCTGTTTGGCTGGAACTATGGCTGATGCAACGTATCATGAATGGTCCTTCCATCTGCTGAATGACATGCTGGTAGTTTTATCATCTGCCGAAGTGGGGTCTCTATCTTGTATTCCATCCCAATTGATGTGCTTGGTGGCATCCTGGTGGATGCAGACGATTTTTCATCCCCCTTGGGGTTAGATAGGCCATGTTTTTGGCTGATTTTGCCCCCGGGGGGGGTCGAAACCCACTAGGCACCAGGGATTGTGAGGTGTGTGTGTTTTGTGTGTTTGCGGGCACCCCTTGGGCAAGGGTCGCCCCACCAAAGGGGGGAAATTTCGTATTGGCCATCTCTATTTTTGTAGGCCCATCTGCCCCCAAGGAGGGCAGAAACCACCAATACGGCAGGAATTTTTTTTTTGGTTCCCCTTTTTTTGTTTTAGTGCTGGGGGTGCCCCCCGTCTTCCCCGTTTGGCAAGGGTCGTCCCCTAAAGTGGTCACAGAGCTGTTGGCCAATTTTTTTATGCCCATCTGCCCCCAAGGGGGGCAGAATCCACTTAGGCACCAGGGATCCTGTGTGTGTGTGTTTTGTTTGGGGGGGCAGTGCCACATTTGGCAAGGGTTGCCCCCCCAAAGGGGGCACATTAGTGATGGCCATTTCTGCCCACCTTGGAGGCAGATCAGCCTATTTTTTTTAGGCCCATCTGCCTCCTAGTGGGGCAGAAGCCACTTAGGCACCAGGGCCAATTTTTAAGTTCTTGGTGGTGGGGTGTTTGTCAACTGGCGAAGTATTTGTATTTGTGATTATAACAGTTTATTTCTTCTTTTTGTTCTAGTTCAAAGCTTTTGCTTCCTTTGCTGTGGATCCCTGTGGTTTTGGCAGTAGTTGTCCTGCGGTTTTCATAGTTGCATGTTTTAGGTAAGTGAAAGCAATTTACTCCAAAGGAGTATTGTTGACATGCATGAATGACATGTTTGTAGGTGGTGTACTAAATGCAGTATTGTGTGTGAAATTGTACTTAGATTTGAGCACAATGATATTTGTGTTGTCATATGTCTAATTAGCTTTTTTCTTTTTTCTTTTTAGTGGAATATCATTGGTGATTGCTGTGTCTGTGCAGAGTAGTTGCTGGTGAATAGCTTTTTCAGGCAAGTGGGTGGTATAGTTTTTCAGTACATAACTCTTTGTGATAACGCTACACTTTGTTTATTACTTATTTTAGTGCTAGTTGTTGTTGGCAATCCATTTGTTGTTAGTGAGGATCATGGCTAGCCGCAGAGTGACCGTTCAGCAGATTGTTGGCATGCTCTTTGAGTCGTCTTCACACCATGATTACGAGACTGACTCTGCATCTGAGGCAGAGGAGGAAGTGAGAGATTCTGGCAGTGAGTTTTCTGTCTGAGAGTATTCTTTTGATAAGGAAGCTGAGCTAGAGGCCAAAATCTACAGGTAGACACTTTACAAAAAACACCTCTGTTTTCTGAAAAATAATGGGATGTGTCCATGTTGTGTTTTGGGGCATTTCCTGTCGTGGACGCTAGGCCTACCCACACAAGTGAGGTATCATTTTTATCGGGAGACTTGGGGGAACGCTGGGTGGAAGGAAATTTGTGGCTCCTCTCAGATTCCAGAACTTTATGTCACCGAAATGTGAGGAAAATGTGTTTGTTTAGCCAAATTTTGAGGTTAGCAAAGGATTCTGGGTAACAGAACCTGGTCAGAGCCCCACAAGTCACCTCTTCTTGGATTCCCCTAGGTCTCTAGTTTTCAAAAATGCACAGGTTTGGTAGGTTTCCCTAGGTGCCGGCTGAGCTAGAGGCCAAAACCTACAGGTAGGCACTTTGCAAAAAACACCTCTGTTTTCTGCCAAGAAATGGGATGTGTCCACGTTGTGTTTTGGGGCATTTCCTGTCGCGGGCACTAGGCCTACCCACACAAGTGAGGTACGATTTTTATCGGGAGACTTGGGGGAATGCTGGGTGGCAGGAAATTTGTGGCAGAACTTTCTGTCACCGAAATGTGAGGAAAATGTGTTTTTTACCCAAATTTTGAGGTTTGCAAAGGATTCTGGGTAACAGAACCTGGTCAGAGACCCACAAGTCACCCCATTTTGGATTCCCCTAGGTCTCTAGTTTGCAAAAAGGCACAGGTTTGGTAGGTTTCCCAAGGTGCCAGCTGAGCTAGAGGCCAAAACCTACAGGTATGCACTTTGCAAAAAACACCTCTGTTTTCTGCCAAGAAATGGGATGTGTCCACATTGTGTTTTGGGGCATTTCCTGTCACGGGCGCTAGGCCTACCCACACAAGTGAGGTATGATTTTTATCGGGAGACTTGGGGGAATGCTGGGTGGCAGGAAATTTGTGGCTCCTCTCAGATTCTATAACTTTCTGTCACCGAAATGTGAGGAAAATGTGTTTTTTTAGCCACATTTTGAGGTTTGCAAAGGATTCTGTGTAACAGAACCTGGTCAGAGCCCCACAAGTCACCCCATCTTGGATTCCCCTAGCTCTCTATTTTTCAAAAATGCACAGGTTTGGTACTTTTCCCTAGGTGCCGGCTGAGCTAGAGGCCAAAACCTACAGGTAGGCACTTTGCAAAAAACACCTCTGTTTTCTGCCAAGAAATGGGATGTGTCCACGTTGTGTTTTGGGGCATTTCCTGTCGCGGGCGCCAGGCCTACCCACACAAGTGAGGTACGATTTTTATCGGGACACTTGGGGGAATGCTGGGTGGCAGGAAATTTGTGGCTCCTCTCAGATTCTAGAACTTTCTGTCACCGAAATGTGAGGAAAATGTGTTTTTTTAGCCAAGTTTTTAGGTTAGCAAAGGATTCTGGGTAACAGAACCTGGTCAGAGACCCACAAGTCACCCCATCTTGGATTCCCCTAGCTCTCTAGTTTTTAAAAATGCACAGGTTTGGTAGGTTTCCCTAGGTGCAGGCTGAGCTAGAGGCCAAAATCTACAGGTAGACACATTGCAAAAAACACCTCTGCTTTCTGCCAAGAAATGGGATGTGTCCACGTTGTGTTTTGGGGCATTTCCTGTCGTAGGCACTAGGCCTACCCACACAAGTGAGGTATCATTTTTATCGGGAGACTTAGGGGAATGCTGGGTGGAAGGAAATTTGTGGCTCCTCTCAGATTCTATAACTTTCTGTCACCGAAATGTGAGGAAAATGTGTTTTTTAGCCACATTTTGAGGTTTGCAAAGGATTCTGTGTAACAGAACCTGGTCAGAGCCCCACAAGTCACCCCATCTTGGATTCCCCTAGCTCTCTAGTTTTAAAAAATGCACAGGTTTGGTAGGTTTCCGAAGGTGCCGGCTGAGCTAGAGGCCAAAATCTACAGGTAGACACTTTGCAAAAAACACCTCTGTTTTCTGTCAAAAAATGGGATGTGTCCATGTTGTGTTTTGGGGCATTTCCTGTCGTGGACGCTAGGCCTACCCACACAAGTGAGGTATAATTTTTATCGGGAGACTTGGGGGATCGCTGGGTGGAAGGAAATTTGTGGCTCCTCTCAGATTCCAGAACTTTATGTCACCGAAATGTGAGGAAAATGTGTTTGTTTAGCAAAACTTTGAGGTTAGCAAAGGATTCTGGGTAACAGAACCTGGTCAGAGCCCCACAAGTCACCCCATCTTGGATTCCCCTAGCTCTCTATTTTTCAAAAATGCACAGGTTTGGTACTTTTCCCTAGGTGCCGGCTGAGCTAGAGGCCAAAACCTACAGGTAGGCACTTTGCAAAAAACACCTCTGTTTTCTGCCAAGAAATGGGATGTGTCCACGTTGTGTTTTGGGGCATTTCCTGTCGCGGGCGCTAGGCCTACCCACACAAGTGAGGTACGATTTTTATCGGGAGACTTGGGGGAATGCTGGGTGGCAGGAAATTTGTGGCTCCTCTCAGATTCTAGAACTTTCTGTCACCGAAATGTGAGGAAAATGTGTTTTTTTAGCCAAGTTTTTAGGTTAGCAAAGGATTCTGGGTAACAGAACCTGGTCAGAGACCCACAAGTCACCCCATCTTGGATTCCCCTAGCTCTCTAGTTTTTAAAAATGCACAGGTTTGGTAGGTTTCCCTAGGTGCAGGCTGAGCTAGAGGCCAAAATCTACAGGTAGACACATTGCAAAAACACCTCTGCTTTCTGCCAAGAAATGGGATGTGTCCACGTTGTGTTTTGGGGCATTTCCTGTCGTAGGCGCTAGGCCTACCCACACAAGTGAGGTATCATTTTTATCGGGAGACTTGGGGGATCGCTGGGTGGAAGGAAATTTGTGGCTCCTCTCAGATTCCAGAACTTTATGTCACCGAAATGTGAGGAAAATGTGTTTGTTTAGCAAAACTTTGAGGTTAGCAAAGGATTCTGGGTAACAGAACCTGGTCAGAGACCCACAAGTCACCCCATCTTGGATTCCCCTAGGTCTCTAGTTTTTAAAAAAGCACAGGTTTGGTAGATTTCGCTAGGTGCAGGCTGAGCTAGAGGCCAAAATCTACAGGTAGACACATTGCAAAAAACACCTCTGTTTTCTGCCAAGAAATGGGATGTGTCCACGTTGTGTTTTGGGGCATTTCCTGTCGTATGCGCTAGGCCTACCCACACAAGTGAGGTATCATTTTTATCGGGAGACTTAGGGGAATGCTGGGTGGAAGGAAATTTGTGGCTCCTCTCAGATTCTATAACTTTCTGTCACCTAAATGTGAGGAAAATGTGTTTTTTAGCCACATTTTGAGGTTTGCAAAGGATTCTGTGTAACAGAACCTGGTCAGAGCCCCACAAGTCACCCCTTCTTGGATTCCCCTAGGTCTCTAGTTTTCAAAAATGCACAGGTTTGGTAGGTTTCCCAAGGTGCCGGCTGAGCTAGAGGCCAAAACCTACAGGTAGGCACTTTGCAAAAAACACCTCTGTTTTCTGCCAAGAAATGGGATGTGTCCACGTTGTGTTTTGGGGCATTTTCTGTCGCGGGCGCTAGGCCTTCCCACACAAGTGAGGTACGATTTTTATCGGGAGACTTGGGGGAATGCTGGGTGGCAGGAAATTTGTGGCTCCTCTCAGATTCCAGAACTTTATGTCACCGAAATGTGAGGAAAATGTGTTTGTTTAGCAAAACTTTGAGGTTAGCAAAGGATTCTGGGTAACAGAACCTGGTCAGAGACCCACAAGTCACCCCATCTTGGATTCCCCTAGGTCTCTAGTGTTTAAAAAAGCACAGGTTTGGTAGGTTTACCAAGGTGCCAGCTGAGCTAGAGGCCAAAACCTACAGGTAGGCACTTTGCAAAAAACACCTCTGTTTTCTGCCAAGAAATGGGAAGTGTCCACGTTGTGTTTTGGGGCATTTCCTGTCGCGGGCGCTAGGCCTACCCACACAAGTGACGTATGATTTTTATCGGGAGACTTGGGGGAATGCTGGGTGGCAGGAAATTTGTGGCTCCTCTCAGATTCTAGAACTTTCTGTCACCGAAATGTGAGGAAAATGTGTTTTTTTAGCCAAGTTTTTAGGTTAGCAAAGGATTCTGGGTAACAGAACCTGGTCAGAGACCCACAAGTCACCCCATCTTGGATTCCCCTAGGTCTCTAGTTTTTAAAAATGCACAGGTTTGGTAGGTTTCCCTAGGTGCAGGCTGAGCTAGAGGCCAAAATCTACAGGTAGACACATTGCAAAAAACACCTCTGTTTTCTGCCAAGAAATGGGATGTGTCCACGTTGTGTTTTGGGGCATTTCCTGTCGCAGGCGCTAGGCCTACCCACACAAGTGAGGTATCATTTTTATCGGGAGACTTAGGGGAATGCTGGGTGGAAGGGAATTTGTGGCTCCTCTCAGATTCTATAACTTTCTGTCACCGAAATGTGAGGAAAATTTGTTTTTTAGCCACATTTTGAGGTTTGCAAAGGATTCTGTGTAACAGAACCTGGTCAGAGCCCCACAAGTCACCCCATCTTGGATTCCCCTATCTCTCTAGTTTTAAGAAATGCACAGGTTTGGTAGCTTTCCGTAGGTGCCGGCTGAGCTAGAGGCCAAAATCTACAGGTAGACACTTTGCAAAAAACAGCTCTGTTTTCTGTCAAAAAATGGGATATGTCCATATTGTGTTTTGGGGCATTTCCTGTCGTGGACGCTAGGCCTACCCACACAAGTGAGGTCTAATTTTTATCGGGAGACTTGGGGGAACGCTGGGTGGAAGGAAATTTGTGGCTCCTCTCAGATTCCAGAACTTTATGTCACCGAAATGTGAGGAAAATGTGTTTGTTTAGCCAAATTTTGAGGTTAGCAAAGGATTCTGGGTAACAGAACCTGGTCAGAGACCCACAAGTCACCCCATCTTGGATTCCCCTAGGTCTCTAGTTTTTAAAAATGCACAGGTTTGGTAGGTTTCCCTAGGTGCAGGCTGAGCTAGAGGCCAAAATCTACAGGTAGACACATTGCAAAAAACACCTCTGTTTTCTGCCAAGAAATGGGATGTGTCCACGTTGTGTTTTGGGGCATTTCCTGTCGCAGGCGCTAGGCCTACCCACACAAGTGAGGTATCATTTTTATCGGGAGACTTAGGGGAATGCTGGGTGGAAGGGAATTTGTGGCTCCTCTCAGATTCTATAACTTTCTGTCACCGAAATGTGAGGAAAATGTGTTTTTTAGCCACATTTTGAGGTTTGCAAAGGATTCTGTGTAACAGAACCTGGTCAGAGCCCCACAAGTCACCCCATCTTGGATTCCCCTATCTCTCTAGTTTTAAAAAATGCACAGGTTTGGTAGGTTTCCGTAGGTGCCGGCTGAGCTAGAGGCCAAAATCTACAGGTAGACACTTTGCAAAAAACACCTCTGTTTTCTGTCAAAAAATGGGATATGTCCATATTGTGTTTTGGGGCATTTCCTGTCGTGGACGCTAGGCCTACCCACACAAGTGAGGTCTAATTTTTATCGGGAGACTTTGGGGAACGCTGGGTGGAAGGAAATTTGTGGCTCCTCTCAGATTCCAGAACTTTATGTCACCGAAATGTGAGGAAAATGTGTTTGTTTAGCCAAATTTTGAGGTTAGCAAAGGATTCTGGGTAACAGAACCTGGTCAGAGCCCCACAAGTCACCCCTTCTTGGATTCCCCTAGGTCTCTAGTTTTCAAAAATGCACAGGTTTGGTAGGTTTCCCTAGGTGCAGGCTGAGCTAGAGGCCAAAATCTACAGGTAGACACTTTGCGAAAAACACCTCTGTTTTCTGCCAAGAAATGGGATGTGTCCACGTTGTGTTTTGGGGCATTTCCTGTCGTAGGCGCCAGGCCTACCCACACAAGTGAGGTATCATTTTTAACGGGAGACTTAGGGGAATGCTGGGTGGAAGGAAATTTGTGGCTCCTCTCAGATTCTATAACTTTCTGTCACCGAAATGTGAGGAAAATGTGTTTTTTAGCCACATTTTGAGGTTTGCAAAGGATTCTGTGTAACAGAACCTGGTCAGAGCCCCACAAGTCACCCCATCTTGGATTCCCCTAGCTCTCTAGTTTTCAAAAATGCACAGGTTTGGTAGGTTTCCGAAGGTGCCGGCTGAGCTAGAGGCCAAAATCTACAGGTAGACACTTTGCAAAAAACACCTCTGTTTTCTGTCAAAAAATGGGATGTGTCCATGTTGTGTTTTGGGGCATTTCCTGTCGTGGACGCTAGGCCTACCCACACAAGTGAGGTATAATTTTTATCGGGAGACTTGGGGGATCGCTGGGTGGAAGGAAATTTGTGGCTCCTCTCAGATTCCAGAACTTTATGTCACCGAAATGTGAGGAAAATGTGTTTGTTTAGCAAAACTTTGAGGTTAGCAAAGGATTCTGGGTAACAGAACCTGGTCAGAGCCCCACAAGTCACCCAATCTTGAATTCCCCTAGCTCTCTATTTTTCAAAAATGCACAGGTTTGGTACTTTTCCCTAGGTGCCGGCTGAGCTAGAGGCCAAAACCTACAGGTAGGCACTTTGCAAAAAACACCTCTGTTTTCTGCCAAGAAATGGGATGTGTCCACGTTGTGTTTTGGGGCATTTCCTGTCGCGGGCGCTAGGCCTACCCACACAAGTGAGGTACGATTTTTATCGGGAGACTTGGGGGAATGCTGGGTGGCAGGAAATTTGTGGCTCCTCTCAGATTCTAGAACTTTCTGTCACCGAAATGTGAGGAAAATGTGTTTTTTTAGCCAAGTTTTTAGGTTAGCAAAGGATTCTGGGTAACAGAACCTGGTCAGAGACCCACAAGTCACCCCATCTTGGATTCCCCTAGCTCTCTAGTTTTAAAAAATGCACAGGTTTGGTAGGTTTCCCTAGGTGCAGGCTGAGCTAGAGGCCAAAATCTACAGGTAGACACATTGCAAAAACACCTCTGTTTTCTGCCAAGAAATGGGATGTGTCCACGTTGTGTTTTGGGGCATTTCCTGTCGCAGGCGCTAGGCCTACCCACACAAGTGAGGTATCATTTTTATCGGGAGACTTAGGGGAATGCTGGGTGGAAGGGAATTTGTGGCTCCTCTCAGATTCTATAACTTTCTGTCACCGAAATGTGAGGAAAATGTGTTTTTTAGCCACATTTTGAGGTTTGCAAAGGATTCTGTGTAACAGAACCTGGTCAGAGCCCCACAAGTCACCCCATCTTGGATTCCCCTATCTCTCTAGTTTTAAAAAATGCACAGGTTTGGTAGGTTTCCGTAGGTGCCGGCTGAGCTAGAGGCCAAAATCTACAGGTAGACACTTTGCAAAAAACAGCTCTGTTTTCTGTCAAAAAATGGGATATGTCCATATTGTGTTTTGGGGCATTTCCTGTCGTGGACGCTAGGCCTACCCACACAAGTGAGGTCTAATTTTTATCGGGAGACTTGGGGGAACGCTGGGTGGAAGGAAATTTGTGGCTCCTCTCAGATTCCAGAACTTTATGTCACCGAAATGTGAGGAAAATGTGTTTGTTTAGCCAAATTTTGAGGTTAGCAAAGGATTCTGGGTAACAGAACCTGGTCAGAGCCCCACAAGTCACCCCTTCTTGGATTCCCCTAGGTCTCTAGTTTTCAAAAATGCACAGGTTTGGTAGGTTTCGCTAGGTGCAGGCTGAGCTAGAGGCCAAAATCTACAGGTAGACACTTTGCGAAAAGCACCTCTGTTTTCTGCCAAGAAATGGGATGTGTCCACGTTGTGTTTTGGGGCATTTCCTGTCGTAGGCGCTAGGCCTACCCACACAAGTGAGGTATCATTTTTAACGGGAGACTTAGGGGAATGCTGGGTGGAAGGAAATTTGTGGCTCCTCTCAGATTCTATAACTTTCTGTCACCGAAATGTGAGGAAAATGTGTTTTTTAGCCACATTTTGAGGTTTGCAAAGGATTCTGTGTAACAGAACCTGGTCAGAGCCCCACAAGTCACCCCATCTTGGATTCCCCTAGCTCTCTAGTTTTCAAAAATGCACAGATTTGGTAGGTTTCCGAAGGTGCCGGCTGAGCTAGAGGCCAAAATCTACAGGTAGACACTTTGCAAAAAACACCTCTGTTTTCTGTCAAAAAATGGGATGTGTCCATGTTGTGTTTTGGGGCATTTCCTGTCGTGGACGCTAGGCCTACCCACACAAGTGAGGTATAATTTTTATCGGGAGACTTGGGGGATCGCTGGGTGGAAGGAAATTTGTGGCTCCTCTCAGATTCCAGAACTTTATGTCACCGAAATGTGAGGAAAATGTGTTTGTTTAGCAAAACTTTGAGGTTAGCAAAGGATTCTGGGTAACAGAACCTGGTCAGAGCCCCACAAGTCACCCCATCTTGGATTCCCCTAGCTCTCTATTTTTCAAAAATGCACAGGTTTGGTACTTTTCCCTAGGTGCCGGCTGAGCTAGAGGCCAAAACCTACAGGTAGGCACTTTGCAAAAAACACCTCTGTTTTCTGCCAAGAAATGGGATGTGTCCACGTTGTGTTTTGGGGCATTTCCTGTCGCGGGCGCTAGGCCTACCCACACAAGTGAGGTACGATTTTTATCGGGAGACTTGGGGGAATGCTGGGTGGCAGGAAATTTGTGGCTCCTCTCAGATTCTAGAACTTTCTGTCACCGAAATGTGAGGAAAATGTGTTTTTTTAGCCAAGTTTTTAGGTTAGCAAAGGATTCTGGGTAACAGAACCTGGTCAGAGACCCACAAGTCACCCCATCTTGGATTCCCCTAGCTCTCTAGTTTTTAAAAATGCACAGGTTTGGTAGGTTTCCCTAGGTGCAGGCTGAGCTAGAGGCCAAAATCTACAGGTAGACACATTGCAAAAACACCTCTGCTTTCTGCCAAGAAATGGGATGTGTCCACGTTGTGTTTTGGGGCATTTCCTGTCGTAGGCGCTAGGCCTACCCACACAAGTGAGGTATCATTTTTATCGGGAGACTTGGGGGATCGCTGGGTGGAAGGAAATTTGTGGCTCCTCTCAGATTCCAGAACTTTATGTCACCGAAATGTGAGGAAAATGTGTTTGTTTAGCAAAACTTTGAGGTTAGCAAAGGATTCTGGGTAACAGAACCTGGTCAGAGACCCACAAGTCACCCCATCTTGGATTCCCCTAGGTCTCTAGTTTTTAAAAAAGCACAGGTTTGGTAGGTTTCGCTAGGTGCAGGCTGAGCTAGAGGCCAAAATCTACAGGTAGACACATTGCAAAAAACACCTCTGTTTTCTGCCAAGAAATGGGATGTGTCCACGTTGTGTTTTGGGGCATTTCCTGTCGTAGGCGCTAGGCCTACCCACACAAGTGAGGTATCATTTTTATCGGGAGACTTAGGGGAATGCTGGGTGGAAGGAAATTTGTGGCTCCTTTCAGATTCTATAACTTTCTGTCACCGAAATGTGAGGAAAATGTGTTTTTTAGCCACATTTTGAGGTTTGCAAAGGATTCTGTGTAACAGAACCTGGTCAGAGCCCCACAAGTCACCCCTTCTTGGATTCCCCTAGGTCTCTAGTTTTCAAAAATGCACAGGTTTGGTAGGTTTCCCAAGGTGCCGGCTGAGCTAGAGGCCAAAACCTACAGGTAGGCACTTTGCAAAAAACACCTCTGTTTTCTGCCAAGAAATGGGATGTGTCCACGTTGTGTTTTGGGGCATTTTCTGTCGCGGGCGCTAGGCCTTCCCACACAAGTGAGGTACGATTTTTATCGGGAGACTTGGGGGAATGCTGGGTGGCAGGAAATTTGTGGCTCCTCTCAGATTCCAGAACTTTATGTCACCGAAATGTGAGGAAAATGTGTTTGTTTAGCAAAACTTTGAGGTTAGCAAAGGATTCTGGGTAACAGAACCTGGTCAGAGACCCACAAGTCACCCCATCTTGGATTCCCCTAGGTCTCTAGTTTTTAAAAAAGCACAGGTTTGGTAGGTTTACCAAGGTGCCAGCTGAGCTAGAGGCCAAAACCTACAGGTAGGCACTTTGCAAAAAACACCTCTGTTTTCTGCCAAGAAATGGGATGTGTCCACGTTGTGTTTTGGGGCATTTCCTGTCGCGGGCGCTAGGCCTACCCACACAAGTGACGTATGATTTTTATCGGGAGACTTGGGGGAATGCTGGGTGGCAGGAAATTTGTGGCTCCTCTCAGATTCTAGAACTTTCTGTCACCGAAATGTGAGGAAAATGTGTTTTTTTAGCCAAGTTTTAGGTTAGCAAAGGATTCTGGGTAACAGAACCTGGTCAGAGACCCACAAGTCACCCCATCTTGGATTCCCCTAGGTCTCTAGTTTTTAAAAATGCACAGGTTTGGTAGGTTTCCCTAGGTGCAGGCTGAGCTAGAGGCCAAAATCTACAGGTAGACACATTGCAAAAAACACCTCTGTTTTCTGCCAAGAAATGGGATGTGTCCACGTTGTGTTTTGGGGCATTTCCTGTCGCAGGCGCTAGGCCTACCCACACAAGTGAGGTATCATTTTTATCGGGAGACTTAGGGGAATGCTGGGTGGAAGGGAATTTGTGGCTCCTCTCAGATTCTATAACTTTCAGTCACCGAAATGTGAGGAAAATTTGTTTTTTAGCCACATTTTGAGGTTTGCAAAGGATTCTGTGTAACAGAACCTGGTCAGAGCCCCACAAGTCACCCCATCTTGGATTCCCCTATCTCTCTAGTTTTAAAAAATGCACAGGTTTGGTAGCTTTCCGTAGGTGCCGGCTGAGCTAGAGGCCAAAATCTACAGGTAGACACTTTGCAAAAAACACCTCTGTTTTCTGTCAAAAAATGGGATATGTCCATATTGTGTTTTGGGGCATTTCCTGTCGTGGACGCTAGGCCTACCCACACAAGTGAGGTCTAATTTTTATCGGGAGACTTGGGGGAACGCTGGGTGGAAGGAAATTTGTGGCTCCTCTCAGATTCCAGAACTTTATGTCACCGAAATGTGAGGAAAATGTGTTTGTTTAGCCAAATTTTGAGGTTAGCAAAGGATTCTGGGTAACAGAACCTGGTCAGAGACCCACAAGTCACCCCATCTTGGATTCCCCTAGGTCTCTAGTTTTTAAAAATGCACAGGTTTGGTAGGTTTCCCTAGGTGCAGGCTGAGCTAGAGGCCAAAATCTACAGGTAGACACATTGCAAAAAACACCTCTGTTTTCTGCCAAGAAATGGGATGTGTCCACGTTGTGTTTTGGGGCATTTCCTGTCGCAGGCGCTAGGCCTACCCACACAAGTGAGGTATCATTTTTATCGGGAGACTTAGGGGAATGCTGGGTGGAAGGGAATTTGTGGCTCCTCTCAGATTCTATAACTTTCTGTCACCGAAATGTGAGGAAAATGTGTTTTTTAGCCACATTTTGAGGTTTGCAAAGGATTCTGTGTAACAGAACCTGGTCAGAGCCCCACAAGTCACCCCATCTTGGATTCCCCTATCTCTCTAGTTTTAAAAAATGCACAGGTTTGGTAGGTTTCCGTAGGTGCCGGCTGAGCTAGAGGCCAAAATCTACAGGTAGACACTTTGCAAAAAACACCTCTGTTTTCTGTCAAAAAATGGGATATGTCCATATTGTGTTTTGGGGCATTTCCTGTCGTGGACGCTAGGCCTACCCACACAAGTGAGGTCTAATTTTTATCGGGAGACTTGGGGGAACGCTGGGTGGAAGGAAATTTGTGGCTCCTCTCAGATTCCAGAACTTTATGTCACCGAAATGTGAGGAAAATGTGTTTGTTTAGCCAAATTTTGAGGTTAGCAAAGGATTCTGGGTAACAGAACCTGGTCAGAGCCCCACAAGTCACCCCTTCTTCGATTCCCCTAGGTCTCTAGGTTTCAAAAATGCACAGGTTTGGTAGGTTTCCCTAGGTGCCGGCTGAGCTAGAGGCCAAAACCTACAGGTAGGCACTTTGCAAAAAAACACCTCTGTTTTCTGCCAAGAAATGGGATGTGTCCACGTTGTGTTTTGGGGCATTTCCTGTCGCAGGCGCTAGGCCTACCCACACAAGTGAGGTACGATTTTTGTCGGGAGACTTGGGGGAATGCTGGGTGGAAGGAAATTTGTGGCTCCTCTCAGATTCTAGAACTTTCTGTCACCGAAATGTGAGGAAAATGTGTTTTTTACCCAAATTTTGAGGTTTGCAAAGGATTCTGGGTAACAGAACCTGGTCAGAGACCCACAAGTCACCCCATTTTGGATTCCCCTAGGTCTCTAGTTTGCAAAAAGGCACAGGTTTGGTAGGTTTCCCAAGGTGCCAGCTGAGCTGGAGGCCAAAACCTACAGGTAGGCACTTTGCAAAAAACACCTCTGTTTTCTGCCAAGAAATGGGATGTGTCCACATTGTGTTTTGGGGCATTTCCTGTCGCGGGCGCTAGGCCTACCCACACAAGTGAGGTATGATTTTTATCGGGAGACTTGGGGGAATGCTGGGTGGCAGGAAATTTGTGGCTCCTCTCAGATTCCAGAACTTTATGTCACCGAAATGTGAGGAAAATGTGTTTGTTTAGCAAAACTTTGAGGTTAGCAAAGGATTCTGGGTATCCGAACCTGGTCAGAGACCCACAAGTCACCCCATCTTGGATTCCCCTAGGTCTCTAGTTTTTAAAAAAGCACAGGTTTGGTAGGTTTCGCTAGGTGCAGGCTGAGCTAGAGGCCAAAATCTACAGGTAGACACATTGCAAAAAACACCTCTGTTTTCTGCCAAGAAATGGGATGTGTCCACGTTGTGTTTTGGGGCATTTCCTGTCGTAGGCGCTAGGCCTACCCACACAAGTGAGGTATCATTTTTATCGGGAGACTTAGGGGAATGCTGGGTGGAAGGGAATTTGTGGCTCCTCTCAGATTCTATAACTTTCTGTCACCGAAATGTGAGGAAAATTTGTTTTTTTAGCCACATTTTGAGGTTTGCAAAGGATTCTGTGTAACAGAACCTGGTCAGAGCCCCACAAGTCACCCCATCTTGGATTCCCCTATCTCTCTAGTTTTAAAAAATGCACAGGTTTGGTAGCTTTCCGTAGGTGCCGGCTGAGCTAGAGGCCAAAATCTACAGGTAGACACTTTGCAAAAAACACCTCTGTTTTCTGTCAAAAAATGGGATATGTCCATATTGTGTTTTGGGGCATTTCCTGTCGTGGACGCTAGGCCTACCCACACAAGTGAGGTCTAATTTTTATCGGGAGACTTGGGGGAACGCTGGGTGGAAGGAAATTTGTGGCTCCTCTCAGATTCCAGAACTTTATGTCACCGAAATGTGAGGAAAATGTGTTTGTTTAGCCAAATTTTGAGGTTAGCAAAGGATTCTGGGTAACAGAACCTGGTCAGAGACCCACAAGTCACCCCATCTTGGATTCCCCTAGGTCTCTAGTTTTTAAAAATGCACAGGTTTGGTAGGTTTCCCTAGGTGCAGGCTGAGCTAGAGGCCAAAATCTACAGGTAGACACATTGCAAAAAACACCTCTGTTTTCTGCCAAGAAATGGGATGTGTCCACGTTGTGTTTTGGGGCATTTCCTGTCGCAGGCGCTAGGCCTACCCACACAAGTGAGGTATCATTTTTATCGGGAGACTTAGGGGAATGCTGGGTGGAAGGGAATTTGTGGCTCCTCTCAGATTCTATAACTTTCTGTCACCGAAATGTGAGGAAAATGTGTTTTTTAGCCACATTTTGAGGTTTGCAAAGGATTCTGTGTAACAGAACCTGGTCAGAGCCCCACAAGTCACCCCATCTTGGATTCCCCTATCTCTCTAGTTTTAAAAAATGCACAGGTTTGGTAGGTTTCCGTAGGTGCCGGCTGAGCTAGAGGCCAAAATCTACAGGTAGACACTTTGCAAAAAACACCTCTGTTTTCTGTCAAAAAATGGGATATGTCCATATTGTGTTTTGGGGCATTTCCTGTCGTGGACGCTAGGCCTACCCACACAAGTGAGGTCTAATTTTTATCGGGAGACTTGGGGGAACGCTGGGTGGAAGGAAATTTGTGGCTCCTCTCAGATTCCAGAACTTTATGTCACCGAAATGTGAGGAAAATGTGTTTGTTTAGCCAAATTTTGAGGTTAGCAAAGGATTCTGGGTAACAGAACCTGGTCAGAGCCCCACAAGTCGCCCCTTCTTGGATTCCCCTAGGTCTCTAGTTTTCAAAAATGCACAGGTTTGGTAGGTTTCCCTAGGTGCAGGCTGAGCTAGAGGCCAAAATCTACAGGTAGACACTTTGCGAAAAACACCTCTGTTTTCTGCCAAGAAATGGGATGTGTCCACGTTGTGTTTTGGGGCATTTCCTGTCGTAGGCGCTAGGCCTACCCACACAAGTGAGGTATCATTTTTAACGGGAGACTTAGGGGAATGCTGGGTGGAAGGAAATTTGTGGCTCCTCTCAGATTCTATAACTTTCTGTCACCGAAATGTGAGGAAAATGTGTTTTTTAGCCACATTTTGAGGTTTGCAAAGGATTCTGTGTAACAGAACCTGGTCAGAGCCCCACAAGTCACCCCATCTTGGATTCCCCTAGCTCTCTAGTTTTCAAAAATGCACAGGTTTGGTAGGTTTCCGAAGGTGCCGGCTGAGCTAGAGGCCAAAATCTACAGGTAGACACTTTGCAAAAAACACCTCTGTTTTCTGTCAAAAAATGGGATGTGTCCATGTTGTGTTTTGGGGCATTTCCTGTCGTGGACGCTAGGCCTACCCACACAAGTGAGGTATAATTTTTATCGGGAGACTTGGGGGATCGCTGGGTGGAAGGAAATTTGTGGCTCCTCTCAGATTCCAGAACTTTATGTCACCGAAATGTGAGGAAAATGTGTTTGTTTAGCAAAACTTTGAGGTTAGCAAAGGATTCTGGGTAACAGAACCTGGTCAGAGACCCACAAGTCACCCCATCTTGGATTCCCCTAGCTCTCTATTTTTCAAAAATGCACAGGTTTGGTACTTTTCCCTAGGTGCCGGCTGAGCTAGAGGCCAAAACCTACAGGTAGGCACTTTGCAAAAAACACCTCTGTTTTCTGCCAAGAAATGGGATGTGTCCACGTTGTGTTTTGGGGCATTTCCTGTCACGGGCGCTAGGCCTACCCACACAAGTGAGGTACGATTTTTATCGGGAGACTTGGGGGAATGCTGGGTGGCAGGAAATTTGTGGCTCCTCTCAGATTCTAGAACTTTCTGTCACCGAAATGTGAGGAAAATGTGTTTTTTTAGCCAAGTTTTTAGGTTAGCAAAGGATTCTGGGTAACAGAACCTGGTCAGAGACCCACAAGTCACCCCATCTTGGATTCCCCTAGCTCTCTAGTTTTTAAAAATGCACAGGTTTGGTAGGTTTCCCTAGGTGCAGGCTGAGCTAGAGGCCAAAATCTACAGGTAGACACATTGCAAAAACACCTCTGTTTTCTGCCAAGAAATGGGATGTGTCCACGTTGTGTTTTGGGGCATTTCCTGTCGCAGGCGCTAGGCCTACCCACACAAGTGAGGTATCATTTTTATCGGGAGACTTAGGGGAATGCTGGGTGGAAGGGAATTTGTGGCTCCTCTCAGATTCTATAACTTTCTGTCACCGAAATGTGAGGAAAATGTGTTTTTTAGCCACATTTTGAGGTTTGCAAAGGATTCTGTGTAACAGAACCTGGTCAGAGCCCCACAAGTCACCCCATCTTGGATTCCCCTATCTCTCTAGTTTTAATAAATGCACAGGTTTGGTAGGTTTCCGTAGGTGCCGGCTGAGCTAGAGGCCAAAATCTACAGGTAGACACTTTGCAAAAAACACCTCTGTTTTCTGTCAAAAAAAGGGATATGTCCATATTGTGTTTTGGGGCATTTCCTGTCGTGGACGCTAGGCCTACCCACACAAGTGAGGTCTAATTTTTATCGGGAGACTTGGGGGAACGCTGGGTGGAAGGAAATTTGTGGCTCCTCTCAGATTCCAGAACTTTATGTCACCGAAATGTGAGGAAAATGTGTTTGTTTAGCCAAATTTTGAGGTTAGCAAAGGATTCTGGGTAACAGAACCTGGTCAGAGCCCCACAAGTCACCCCTTCTTGGATTCCCCTAGGTCTCTAGTTTTCAAAAATGCACAGGTTTGGTAGGTTTCCCTAGGTGCAGGCTGAGCTAGAGGCCAAAATCTACAGGTAGACACTTTGCGAAAAACACCTCTGTTTTCTGCCAAGAAATGGGATGTGTCCACGTTGTGTTTTGGGGCATTTCCTGTCGTAGGCGCTAGGCCTACCCACACAAGTGAGGTATCATTTTTAACGGGAGACTTAGGGGAATGCTGGGTGGAAGGAAATTTGTGGCTCCTCTCAGATTCTATAACTTTCTGTCACCGAAATGTGAGGAAAATGTGTTTTTTAGCCACATTTTGAGGTTTGCAAAGGATTCTGTGTAACAGAACCTGGTCAGAGCCCCACAAGTCACCCCATCTTGGATTCCCCTAGCTCTCTAGTTTTCAAAAATGCACAGGTTTGGTAGGTTTCCGAAGGTGCCGGCTGAGCTAGAGGCCAAAATCTACAGGTAGACACTTTGCAAAAAACACCTCTGTTTTCTGTCAAAAAATGGGATGTGTCCATGTTGTGTTTTGGGGCATTTCCTGTCGTGGACGCTAGGCCTACCCACACAAGTGAGGTATAATTTTTATCGGGAGACTTGGGGGATCGCTGGGTGGAAGGAAATTTGTGGCTCCTCTCAGATTCCAGAACTTTATGTCACCGAAATGTGAGGAAAATGTGTTTGTTTAGCAAAACTTTGAGGTTAGCAAAGGATTCTGTGTAACAGAACCTGGTCAGAGCCCCACAAGTCACCCCATCTTGGATTCCCCTAGCTCTCTATTTTTCAAAAATGCACAGGTTTGGTACTTTTCCCTAGGTGCCGGCTGAGCTAGAGGCCAAAACCTACAGGTAGGCACTTTGCAAAAAACACCTCTGTTTTCTGCCAAGAAATGGGATGTGTCCACGTTGTGTTTTGGGGCATTTCCTGTCGCGGGCGCTAGGCCTACCCACACAAGTGAGGTACGATTTTTACCGGGAGACTTGGGGGAATGCTGGGTGGCAGGAAATTTGTGGCTCCTCTCAGATTCTAGAACTTTCTGTCACCGAAATGTGAGGAAAATGTGTTTTTTTAGCCAAGTTTTTAGGTTAGCAAAGGATTCTGGGTAACAGAACCTGGTCAGAGACCCACAAGTCACCCCATCTTGGATTCCCCTAGCTCTCTAGTTTTTAAAAATGCACAGGTTTGGTAGGTTTCCCTAGGTGCAGGCTGAGCTAGAGGCCAAAATCTACAGGTAGACACATTGCAAAAACACCTCTGCTTTCTGCCAAGAAATGGGATGTGTCCACGTTGTGTTTTGGGGCATTTCCTGTCGTAGGCGCTAGGCCTACCCACACAAGTGAGGTATCATTTTTATCGGGAGACTTGGGGGATCGCTGGGTGGAAGGAAATTTGTGGCTCCTCTCAGATTCCAGAACTTTATGTCACCGAAATGTGAGGAAAATGTGTTTGTTTAGCAAAACTTTGAGGTTAGCAAAGGATTCTGGGTAACAGAACCTGGTCAGAGACCCACAAGTCACCCCATCTTGGATTCCCCTAGGTCTCTAGTTTTTAAAAAAGCACAGGTTTGGTAGGTTTCGCTAGGTGCAGGCTGAGCTAGAGGCCAAAATCTACAGGTAGACACATTGCAAAAAACACCTCTGTTTTCTGCCAAGAAATGGGATGTGTCCACGTTGTGTTTTGGGGCATTTCCTGTCGTAGGCGCTAGGCCTACCCACACAAGTGAGGTATCATTTTTATCGGGAGACTTAGGGGAATGCTGGGTGGAAGGAAATTTGTGGCTCCTCTCAGATTCTATAACTTTCTGTCACCGAAATGTGAGGAAAATGTGTTTTTTAGCCACATTTTGAGGTTTGCAAAGGATTCTGTGTAACAGAACCTGGTCAGAGCCCCACAAGTCACCCCTTCTTGGATTCCCCTAGGTCTCTAGTTTTCAAAAATGCACAGGTTTGGTAGGTTTCCCAAGGTGCCGGCTGAGCTAGAGGCCAAAACCTACAGGTAGGCACTTTGCAAAAAACACCTCTGTTTTCTGCCAAGAAATGGGATGTGTCCACGTTGTGTTTTGGGGCATTTTCTGTCGCGGGCGCTAGGCCTTCCCACACAAGTGAGGTACGATTTTTATCGGGAGACTTGGGGGAATGCTGGGTGGCAGGAAATTTGTGGCTCCTCTCAGATTCCAGAACTTTATGTCACCGAAATGTGAGGAAAATGTGTTTGTTTAGCAAAACTTTGAGGTTAGCAAAGGATTCTGGGTAACAGAACCTGGTCAGAGACCCACAAGTCACCCCATCTTGGATTCCCCTAGGTCTCTAGTTTTTAAAAAAGCACAGGTTTGGTAGGTTTACCAAGGTGCCAGCTGAGCTAGAGGCCAAAACCTACAGGTAGGCACTTTGCAAAAAACACCTCTGTTTTCTGCCAAGAAATGGGATGTGTCCACGTTGTGTTTTGGGGCATTTCCTGTCGCGGGCGCTAGGCCTACCCACACAAGTGACGTATGATTTTTATCGGGAGACTTGGGGGAATGCTGGGTGGCAGGAAATTTGTGGCTCCTCTCAGATTCTAGAACTTTCTGTCACCGAAATGTGAGGAAAATGTGTTTTTTTAGCCAAGTTTTAAGGTTAGCAAAGGATTCTGGGTAACAGAACCTGGTCAGAGACCCACAAGTCACCCCATCTTGGATTCCCCTAGGTCTCTAGTTTTTAAAAATGCACAGGTTTGGTAGGTTTCCCTAGGTGCAGGCTGAGCTAGAGGCCAAAATCTACAGGTAGACACATTGCAAAAAACACCTCTGTTTTCTGCCAAGAAATGGGATGTGTCCACGTTGTGTTTTGGGGCATTTCCTGTCGCAGGCGCTAGGCCTACCCACCCAAGTGAGGTATCATTTTTATCGGGAGACTTAGGGGAATGCTGGGTGGAAGGGAATTTGTGGCTCCTCTCAGATTCTATAACTTTCTGTCACCGAAATGTGAGGAAAATTTGTTTTTTAGCCACATTTTGAGGTTTGCAAAGGATTCTGTGTAACAGAACCTGGTCAGAGCCCCACAAGTCACCCCATCTTGGATTCCCCTATCTCTCTAGTTTTAAAAAATGCACAGGTTTGGTAGCTTTCCGTAGGTGCCGGCTGAGCTAGAGGCCAAAATCTACAGGTAGACACTTTGCAAAAAACACCTCTGTTTTCTGTCAAAAAATGGGATATGTCCATATTGTGTTTTGGGGCATTTCCTGTCGTGGACGCTAGGCCTACCCACACAAGTGAGGTCTAATTTTTATCGGGAGACTTGGGGGAACGCTGGGTGGAAGGAAATTTGTGGCTCCTCTCAGATTCCAGAACTTTATGTCACCGAAATGTGAGGAAAATGTGTTTGTTTAGCCAAATTTTGAGGTTAGCAAAGGATTCTGGGTAACAGAACCTGGTCAGAGACCCACAAGTCACCCCATCTTGGATTCCCCTAGGTCTCTAGTTTTTAAAAATGCACAGGTTTGGTAGGTTTCCCTAGGTGCAGGCTGAGCTAGAGGCCAAAATCTACAGGTAGACACATTGCAAAAAACACCTCTGTTTTCTGCCAAGAAATGGGATGTGTCCACGTTGTGTTTTGGGGCATTTCCTGTCGCAGGCGCTAGGCCTACCCACACAAGTGAGGTATCATTTTTATCGGGAGACTTAGGGGAATGCTGGGTGGAAGGGAATTTGTGGCTCCTCTCAGATTCTATAACTTTCTGTCACCGAAATGTGAGGAAAATGTGTTTTTTAGCCACATTTTGAGGTTTGCAAAGGATTCTGTGTAACAGAACCTGGTCAGAGCCCCACAAGTCACCCCATCTTGGATTCCCCTATCTCTCTAGTTTTAAAAAATGCACAGGTTTGGTAGGTTTCCGTAGGTGCCGGCTGAGCTAGAGGCCAAAATCTACAGGTAGACACTTTGCAAAAAACACCTCTGTTTTCTGTCAAAAAATGGGATATGTCCATATTGTGTTTTGGGGCATTTCCTGTCGTGGACGCTAGGCCTACCCACACAAGTGAGGTCTAATTTTTATCGGGAGACTTGGGGGAACGCTGGGTGGAAGGAAATTTGTGGCTCCTCTCAGATTCCAGAACTTTATGTCACCGAAATGTGAGGAAAATGTGTTTGTTTAGCCAAATTTTGAGGTTAGCAAAGGATTCTGGGTAACAGAACCTGGTCAGAGCCCCACAAGTCACCCCTTCTTGGATTCCCCTAGGTCTCTAGTTTTCAAAAATGTACAGGTTTGGTAGGTTTCCCTAGGTGCAGGCTGAGCTAGAGGCCAAAATCTACAGGTAGACACTTTGCGAAAAACACCTCTGTTTTCTGCCAAGAAATGGGATGTGTCCACGTTGTGTTTTGGGGCATTTCCTGTCGTAGGCGCTAGGCCTACCCACACAAGTGAGGTATCATTTTTAACGGGAGACTTAGGGGAATGCTGGGTGGAAGGAAATTTGTGGCTCCTCTCAGATTCTATAACTTTCTGTCACCGAAATGTGAGGAAAATGTGTTTTTTAGCCACATTTTGAGGTTTGCAAAGGATTCTGTGTAACAGAACCTGGTCAGAGCCCCACAAGTCACCCCATCTTGGATTCCCCTAGCTCTCTAGTTTTCAAAAATGCACAGGTTTGGTAGGTTTCCGAAGGTGCCGGCTGAGCTAGAGGCCAAAATCTACAGGTAGACACTTTGCAAAAAACACCTCTGTTTTCTGTCAAAAAATGGGATGTGTCCATGTTGTGTTTTGGGGCATTTCCTGTCGTGGACGCTAGGCCTACCCACACAAGTGAGGTATAATTTTTATCGGGAGACTTGGGGGATCGCTGGGTGGAAGGAAATTTGTGGCTCCTCTCAGATTCCAGAACTTTATGTCACCGAAATGTGAGGAAAATGTGTTTGTTTAGCAAAACTTTGAGGTTAGCAAAGGATTCTGGGTAACAGAACCTGGTCAGAGCCCCACAAGTCACCCCATCTTGGATTCCCCTAGCTCTCTATTTTTCAAAAATGCACAGGTTTGGTACTTTTCCATAGGTGCCGGCTGAGCTAGAGGCCAAAACCTACAGGTAGGCACTTTGCAAAAAACACCTCTGTTTTCTGCCAAGAAATGGGATGTGTCCACGTTGTGTTTTGGGGCATTTCCTGTCGCGGGCGCTAGGCCTACCCACACAAGTGAGGTACGATTTTTATCGGGAGACTTGGGGGAATGCTGGGTGGCAGGAAATTTGTGGCTCCTCTCAGATTCTAGAACTTTCTGTCACCGAAATGTGAGGAAAATGTGTTTTTTTAGCCAAGTTTTTAGGTTAGCAAAGGATTCTGGGTAACAGAACCTGGTCAGAGACCCACAAGTCACCCCATCTTGGATTCCCCTAGCTCTCTAGTTTTTAAAAATGCACAGGTTTGGTAGGTTTCCCTAGGTGCAGGCTGAGCTAGAGGCCAAAATCTACAGGTAGACACATTGCAAAAATACCTCTGCTTTCTGCCAAGAAATGGGATGTGTCCACGTTGTGTTTTGGGGCATTTCCTGTCGTAGGCGCTAGGCCTACCCACACAAGTGAGGTATCATTTTTATCGGGAGACTTGGGGGATCGCTGGGTGGAAGGAAATTTGTGGCTCCTCTCAGATTCCAGAACTTTATGTCACCGAAATGTGAGGAAAATGTGTTTGTTTAGCAAAACTTTGAGGTTAGCAAAGGATTCTGGGTAACAGAACCTGGTCAGAGACCCACAAGTCACCCCATCATGGATTCCCCTAGGTCTCTAGTTTTTAAAAAAGCACAGGTTTGGTAGGTTTCGCTAGGTGCAGGCTGAGCTAGAGGCCAAAATCTACAGGTAGACACATTGCAAAAAACACCTCTGTTTTCTGCCAAGAAATGGGATGTGTCCACGTTGTGTTTTGGGGCATTTCCTGTCGTAGGCGCTAGGCCTACCCACACAAGTGAGGTATCATTTTTATCGGGAGACTTAGGGGAATGCTGGGTGGAAGGAAATTTGTGGCTCCTCTCAGATTCTATAACTTTCTGTCACCGAAATGTGAGGAAAATGTGTTTTTTAGCCACATTTTGAGGTTTGCAAAGGATTCTGTGTAACAGAACCTGGTCAGAGCCCCACAAGTCACCCCTTCTTGGATTCCCCTAGGTCTCTAGTTTTCAAAAATGCACAGGTTTGGTAGGTTTCCCAAGGTGCCGGCTGAGCTAGAGGCCAAAACCTACAGGTAGGCACTTTGCAAAAAACACCTCTGTTTTCTGCCAAGAAATGGGATGTGTCCACGTTGTGTTTTGGGGCATTTTCTGTCGCGGGCGCTAGGCCTTCCCACACAAGTGAGGTACGATTTTTATCGGGAGACTTGGGGGAATGCTGGGTGGCAGGAAATTTGTGGCTCCTCTCAGATTCCAGAACTTTATGTCACCGAAATGTGAGGAAAATGTGTTTGTTTAGCAAAACTTTGAGGTTAGCAAAGGATTCTGGGTAACAGAACCTGGTCAGAGACCCACAAGTCACCCCATCTTGGATTCCCCTAGGTCTCTAGTTTTTAAAAAAGCACAGGTTTGGTAGGTTTACCAAGGTGCCAGCTGAGCTAGAGGCCAAAACCTACAGGTAGGCACTTTGCAAAAAACACCTCTGTTTTCTGCCAAGAAATGGGAGGTGTCCACGTTGTGTTTTGGGGCATTTCCTGTCGCGGGCGCTAGGCCTACCCACACAAGTGACGTATGATTTTTATCGGGAGACTTGGGGGAATGCTGGGTGGCAGGAAATTTGTGGCTCCTCTCAGATTCTAGAACTTTCTGTCACCGAAATGTGAGGAAAATGTGTTTTTTTAGCCAAGTTTTTAGGTTAGCAAAGGATTCTGGGTAACAGAACCTGGTCAGAGACCCACAAGTCACCCTATCTTGGATTCCCCTAGGTCTCTAGTTTTTAAAAATGCACAGGTTTGGTAGGTTTCCCTAGGTGCAGGCTGAGCTAGAGGCCAAAATCTACAGGTAGACACATTGCAAAAAACACCTCTGTTTTCTGCCAAGAAATGGGATGTGTCCACGTTGTGTTTTGGGGCATTTCCTGTCGCAGGCGCTAGGCCTACCCACACAAGTGAGGTATCATTTTTATCGGGAGACTTAGGGGAATGCTGGGTGGAAGGGAATTTGTGGCTCCTCTCAGATTCTATAACTTTCTGTCACCGAAATGTGAGGAAAATTTGTTTTTTAGCCACATTTGGAGGTTTGCAAAGGATTCTGTGTAACAGAACCTGGTCAGAGCCCCACAAGTCACCCCATCTTGGATTCCCCTATCTCTCTAGTTTTAAAAAATGCACAGGTTTGGTAGCTTTCCGTAGGTGCCGGCTGAGCTAGAGGCCAAAATCTACAGGTAGACACTTTGCAAAAAACACCTCTGTTTTCTGTCAAAAAATGGGATATGTCCATATTGTGTTTTGGGGCATTTCCTGTCGTGGACGCTAGGCCTACCCACACAAGTGAGGTCTAATTTTTATCGGGAGACTTGGGGGAACGCTGGGTGGAAGGAAATTTGTGGCTCCTCTCAGATTCCAGAACTTTATGTCACCGAAATGTGAGGAAAATGTGTTTGTTTAGCCAAATTCTGAGGTTAGCAAAGGATTCTGGGTAACAGAACCTGGTCAGAGACCCACAAGTCACCCCATCTTGGATTCCCCTAGGTCTCTAGTTTTTAAAAATGCACAGGTTTGGTAGGTTTCCCTAGGTGCAGGCTGAGCTAGAGGCCAAAATCTACAGGTAGACACATTGCAAAAAACACCTCTGTTTTCTGCCAAGAAATGGGATGTGTCCACGTTGTGTTTTGGGGCATTTCCTGTCGCAGGCGCTAGGCCTACCCACACAAGTGAGGTATCATTTTTATCGGGAGACTTAGGGGAATGCTGGGTGGAAGGGAATTTGTGGCTCCTCTCAGATTCTATAACTTTCTGTCACCGAAATGTGAGGAAAATGTGTTTTTTAGCCACATTTTGAGGTTTGCAAAGGATTCTGTGTAACAGAACCTGGTCAGAGCCCCACAAGTCACCCCATCTTGGATTCCACTATCTCTCTAGTTTTAAAAAATGCACAGGTTTGGTAGGTTTCCGTAGGTGCCGGCTGAGCTAGAGGCCAAAATCTACAGGTAGACACTTTGCAAAAAACACCTCTGTTTTCTGTCAAAAAATGGGATATGTCCATATTGTGTTTTGGGGCATTTCCTGTCGTGGACGCTAGGCCTACCCACACAAGTGAGGTCTAATTTTTATCGGGAGACTTGGGGGAACGCTGGGTGGAAGGAAATGTGTGGCTCCTCTCAGATTCCAGAACTTTATGTCACCGAAATGTGAGGAAAATGTGTTTGTTTAGCCAAATTTTGAGGTTAGCAAAGGATTCTGGGTAACAGAACCTGGTCAGAGCCCCACAAGTCACCCCTTCTTGGATTCCCCTAGGTCTCTAGGTTTCAAAAATGCACAGGTTTGGTAGGTTTCCCTAGGTGCCGGCTGAGCTAGAGGCCAAAACCTACAGGTAGGCACTTTGCAAAAAAACACCTCTGTTTTCTGCCAAGAAATGGGATGTGTCCACGTTGTGTTTTGGGGCATTTCCTGTCGCAGGCGCTAGGCCTACCCACACAAGTGAGGTACGATTTTTGTCGGGAGACTTGGGGGAATGCTGGGTGGAAGGAAATTTGTGGCTCCTCTCAGATTCTAGAACTTTCTGTCACCGAAATGTGAGGAAAATGTGTTTTTTACCCAAATTTTGAGGTTTGCAAAGGATTCTGGGTAACAGAACCTGGTCAGAGACCCACAAGTCACCCCATTTTGGATTCCCCTAGGTCTCTAGTTTGCAAAAAGGCACAGGTTTGGTAGGTTTCCCAAGGTGCCAGCTGAGCTGGAGGCCAAAACCTACAGGTAGGCACTTTGCAAAAAACACCTCTGTTTTCTGCCAAGAAATGGGATGTGTCCACAGTGTGTTTTGGGGCATTTCCTGTCGCGGGCGCTAGGCCTACCCACACAAGTGAGGTATGATTTTTATCGGGAGACTTGGGGGAATGCTGGGTGGCAGGAAATTTGTGGCTCCTCTCAGATTCCAGAACTTTATGTCACCGAAATGTGAGGAAAATGTGTTTGTTTAGCAAAACTTTGAGGTTAGCAAAGGATTCTGGGTATCCGAACCTGGTCAGAGACCCACAAGTCACCCCATCTTGGATTCCCCTAGGTCTCTAGTTTTTAAAAAAGCACAGGTTTGGTAGGTTTCGCTAGGTGCAGGCTGAGCTAGAGGCCAAAATCTACAGGTAGACACATTGCAAAAAACACCTCTGTTTTCTGCCAAGAAATGGGATGTGTCCACGTTGTGTTTTGGGGCATTTCCTGTCGTAGGCGCTAGGCCTACCCACACAAGTGAGGTATCATTTTTATCGGGAGACTTAGGGGAATGCTGGGTGGAAGGGAATTTGTGGCTCCTCTCAGATTCTATAACTTTCTGTCACCGAAATGTGAGGAAAATTTGTTTTTTAGCCACATTTTGAGGTTTGCAAAGGATTCTGGGTAACAGAACCTGGTCATAGACCCACAAGTCAACCCATCTTGGATTCCCCTAGCTCTCTAGTTTTTAAAAATGCACAGGTTTGGTAGGTTTCCCTAGGTGCAGGTTGAGCTAGAGGCCAAAATCTACAGGTAGACACATTGCAAAAAACACCTCTGCTTTCTGCCAAGAAATGGGATGTGTCCACGTTGTGTTTTGGGGCATTTCCTGTCGTAGGCGCTAGGCCTACCCACACAAGTGAGGTATCATTTTTATCGGGAGACTTAGGGGAATGCTGGGTGGAAGGAAATTTGTGGCTCCTCTCAGATTCTATAACTTTCTGTCACCGAAATGTGAGGAAAATGTGTTTTTTAGCCACATTTTGAGGTTTGCAAAGGATTCTGTGTAACAGAACCTGGTCAGAGCCCCACAAGTCACCCCTTCTTGGATTCCCCTAGGTCTCTAGTTTTCAAAAATGCACAGGTTTGGTAGGTTTCCCTAGGTGCAGGCTGAGCTAGAGGCCAAAATCTACAGGTAGACACTTTGCAAAAAACACCTCTGTTTTCTGCCAAGAAATGGGATGTGTCCACGTTGTGTTTTGGGGCATTTCCTGTCGTAGGCGCTAGGCCTACCCACACAAGTGAGGTATCATTTTTAACGGGAGACTTAGGGGAATGCTGGGTGGAAGGAAATTTGTGGCTCCTCTCAGATTCTATAACTTTCTGTCACCGAAATGTGAGGAAAATGTGTTTTTTAGCCACATTTTGAGGTTTGCAAAGGATTCTGTGTAACAGAACCTGGTCAGAGCCCCACAAGCCACCCCATCTTGGATTCCCCTAGCTCTCTAGTTTTCAAAAATGCACAGGTTTGGTAGGTTTCCAAAGGTGCCGGCTGAGCTAGAGGCCAAAATCTACAGGTAGACACTTTGCAAAAAACACCTCTGTTTTCTGTCAAAAAATGGGATGTGTCCATGTTGTGTTTTGGGGCATTTCCTGTCGTGGACGCTAGGCCTACCCACACAAGTGAGGTATAATTTTTATCGGGAGACTTGGGGGATCGCTGGGTGGAAGGAAATTTGTGGCTCCTCTCAGATTCCAGAACTTTATGTCACCGAAATGTGAGGAAAATGTGTTTGTTTAGCAAAACTTTGAGGTTAGCAAAGGAAGTAACAGAACCTGGTCAGAGCCCCACAAGTCACCCCATCTTGGATTCCCCTAGCTCTCTATTTTTCAAAAATGCACAGGTTTGGTACTTTTCCCTAGGTGCCGGCTGAGCTAGAGGCCAAAACCTACAGGTAGGCACTTTGCAAAAAACACCTCTGTTTTCTGCCAAGAAATGGGATGTGTCCACGTTGTGTTTTGGGGCATTTCCTGTCGCGGGCGCTAGGCCTACCCACACAAGTGAGGTACGATTTTTATCGGGAGACTTGGGGGAATGCTGGGTGGCAGGAAATTTGTGGCTCCTCTCAGATTCTAGAACTTTCTGTCACCGAAATGTGAGGAAAATGTGTTTTTTTAGCCAAGTTTTTAGGTTAGCAAAGGATTCTGGGTAACAGAACCTGGTCAGAGACCCACAAGTCACCCCATCTTGGATTCCCCTAGCTCTCTAGTTTTTAAAAATGCACAGGTTTGGTAGGTTTCCCTAGGTGCAGGCTGAGCTAGAGGCCAAAATCTACAGGTAGACACATTGCAAAAAACACCTCTGCTTTCTGCCAAGAAATGGGATGTGTCCACGTTGTGTTTTGGGGCATTTCCTGTCGTAGGCGCTAGGCCTACCCACACAAGTGAGGTATCATTTTTATCGGGAGACTTAGGGGAATGCTGGGTGGAAGGAAATTTGTGGCTCCTCTCAGATTCTATAACTTTCTGTCACCGAAATGTGAGGAAAATGTGTTTTTTAGCCACATTTTGAGGTTTGCAAAGAATTCTGTGTAACAGAACCTGATCAGAGCCCCACAAGTCACCCCTTCTTGGATTCCCCTCTAGTTTTCAAAAATGCACAGGTTTGGTAGGTTTCCCTAGGTGCCGGCTGAGCTAGAGGCCAAAATCTACAGGTAGACACTTTGCAAAAAACACCTCTGTTTTCTGCCAAGAAATGGGATGTGTCCACGTTGTGTTTTGGGGCATTTCCTGTCGTAGGCGCTAGGCCTACCCACACAAGTGAGGTATCATTTTTAACGGGAGACTTAGGGGAATGCTGGGTGGAAGGAAATTTGTGGCTCCTCTCAGATTCTATAACTTTCTGTCACCGAAATGTGAGGAAAATGTGTTTTTTAGCCACATTTTGAGGTTTGCAAAGGATTCTGTGTAACAGAACCTGGTCAGAGCCCCACAAGTCACCCCATCTTGGATTCCCCTAGCTCTCTAGTTTTCAAAAATGCACAGGTTTGGTAGGTTTCCGAAGGTGCCGGCTGAGCTAGAGGCCAAAATCTACAGGTAGACACTTTGCAAAAAACACCTCTGTTTTCTGTCAAAAAATGGGATGTTTCCATGTTGTGTTTTGGGGCATTTCCTGTCGTGGACGCTAGGCCTACCCACACAAGTGAGGTATAATTTTTATCGGGAGACTTGGGGGATCGCTGGGTGGAAGGAAATTTGTGGCTCCTCTCAGATTCCAGAACTTTATGTCACCGAAATGTGAGGAAAATGTGTTTGTTTAGCAAAACTTTGAGGTTAGCAAAGGATTCTGGGTAACAGAACCTGGTCAGAGACCCACAAGTCACCCCATCTTGGATTCCCCTAGGTCTCTAGTTTTTAAAAAAGCACAGGTTTGGTAGGTTTCGCTAGGTGCAGGCTGAGCTAGAGGCCAAAATCTACAGGTAGACACATTGCAAAAAACACCTCTGTTTTCTGCCAAGAAATGGGATGTGTCCACGTTGTGTTTTGGGGCATTTCCTGTCGTAGGCGCTAGGCCTACCCACACAAGTGAGGTATCATTTTTATCGGGAGACTTAGGGGAATGCTGGGTGGAAGGAAATTTGTGGCTCCTCTCAGATTCTATAACTTTCTGTCACCGAAATGTGAGGAAAATGTGTTTTTTAGCCACATTTTGAGGTTTGCAAAGAATTCTGTGTAACAGAACCTGGTCAGAGCCCCACAAGTCACCCCTTCTTGGATTCCCCTAGGTCTCTAGTTTTCAAAAATGCACAGGTTTGGTAGGTTTCCCAAGGTGCCGGCTGAGCTAGAGGCCAAAACCTACAGGTAGGCACTTTGCAAAAAACACCTCTGTTTTCTGCCAAGAAATGGGATGTGTCCACGTTGTGTTTTGGGGCATTTTCTGTCGTAGGCGCTAGGCCTACCCACACAAGTGAGGTATCATTTTTAACGGGAGACTTAGGGGAATGCTGGGTGGAAGGAAATTTGTGGCTCCTCTCAGATTCTATAACTTTCTGTCACCGAAATGTGAGGAAAATGTGTTTTTTAGCCACATTTTGAGGTTTGCAAAGGATTCTGTGTAACAGAACCTGGTCAGAGCCCCACAAGTCACCCCATCTTGGATTCCCCTAGCTCTCTAGTTTTCAAAAATGCACAGGTTTGGTAGGTTTCCGAAGGTGCCGGCTGAGCGAGAGGCCAAAATCTACAGGTAGACACTTTGCAAAAAACACCTCTGTTTTCTGTCAAAAAATGGGATGTGTCCATGTTGTGTTTTGGGGCATTTCCTGTCGTGGACGCTAGGCCTACCCACACAAGTGAGGTATAATTTTTATCGGGAGACTTGGGGGATCGCTGGGTGGAAGGAAATTTGTGGCTCCTCTCAGATTCCAGAACTTTATGTCACCGAAATGTGAGGAAAATGTGTTTGTTTAGCAAAACTTTGAGGTTAGCAAAGGATTCTGGGTAACAGAACCTGGTCAGAGACCCACAAGTCACCCCATCTTGGATTCCCCTAGGTCTCTAGTTTTTAAAAAAGCACAGGTTTGGTAGGTTTCGCTAGGTGCAGGCTGAGCTAGAGGCCAAAATCTACAGGTAGACACATTGCAAAAAACACCTCTGTTTTCTGCCAAGAAATGGGATGTGTCCACGTTGTGTTTTGGGGCATTTCCTGTCGTAGGCGCTAGGCCTACCCACACAAGTGAGGTATCATTTTTATCGGGAGACTTAGGGGAATGCTGGGTGGAAGGAAATTTGTGGCTCCTCTCAGATTCTATAACTTTCTGTCACCGAAATGTGAGGAAAATGTGTTTTTTAGCCACATTTTGAGGTTTGCAAAGAATTCTGTGTAACAGAACCTGGTCAGAGCCCCACAAGTCACCCCTTCTTGGATTCCCCTAGGTCTCTAGTTTTCAAAAATGCACAGGTTTGGTAGGTTTCCCAAGGTGCCGGCTGAGCTAGAGGCCAAAACCTACAGGTAGGCACTTTGCAAAAAACACCTCTGTTTTCTGCCAAGAAATGGGATGTGTCCACGTTGTGTTTTGGGGCATTTTCTGTCGTAGGCGCTAGGCCTACCCACACAAGTGAGGTATCATTTTTAACGGGAGACTTAGGGGAATGCTGGGTGGAAGGAAATTTGTGGCTCCTCTCAGATTCTATAACTTTCTGTCACCGAAATGTGAGGAAAATGTGTTTTTTAGCCACATTTTGAGGTTTGCATAGGATTCTGTGTAACAAAACCTGGTCAGAGCCCCACAAGTCACCCCATCTTGGATTCCCCTAGCTCTCTAGTTTTCAAAAATGCACAGGTTTGGTAGGTTTCCGAAGGTGCCGGCTGAGCGAGAGGCCAAAATCTACAGGTAGACACTTTGCAAAAAACACCTCTGTTTTCTGTCAAAAAATGGGATGTGTCCATGTTGTGTTTTGGGGCATTTCCTGTCGTGGACGCTAGGCCTACCCACACAAGTGAGGTATAATTTTTATCGGGAGACTTGGGGGATCGCTGGGTGGAAGGAAATTTGTGGCTCCTCTCAGATTCCAGAACTTTATGTCACCGAAATGTGAGGAAAATGTGTTTGTTTAGCCAAATTTTGAGGTTAGCAAAGGATTCTGGGTAACAGAACCTGGTCAGAGACCCACAAGTCACCCCATCTTGGATTCCCCTAGTTCTCTAGTTTTTAAAAAAGCACAGGTTTGGTAGGTTTCGCTAGGTGCAGGCTAAGCTAGAGGCCAAAATCTACAGGTAGACACATTGCAAAAAACACCTCTGTTTTCTGCCAAGAAATGGGATGTGTCCACGTTGTGTTTTGGGGCATTTCCTGTCGTAGGCGCTAGGCCTACCCACACAAGTGAGGTATCATTTTTATCGGGAGACTTAGGGGAATGCTGGGTGGCAGGAAATTTGTGGCTCCTCTCAGATTCTATAACTTTCTGTCACCGAAATGTGAGGAAAATGTGTTTTTTAGCCACATTTTGAGGTTTGCAAAGGATTCTGTGTAACAGAACCTGGTCAGAGCCCCACAAGTCACCCCTTCTTGGATTCCCCTAGGTCTCTAGTTTTCAAAAATGCACAGGTTTGGTAGGTTTCCCAAGGTGCCGGCTGAGCTAGAGGCCAAAACCTACAGGTAGGCACTTTGCAAAAAACACCTCTGTTTTCTGCCAAGAAATGGGATGTGTCCACGTTGTGTTTTGGGGCATTTTCTGTCGCGGGCGCTAGGCCTTCCCACACAAGTGAGGTACGATTTTTATCGGGAGACTTGGGGGAATGCTGGGTGGCAGGAAATTTGTGGCTCCTCTCAGATTCCAGAACTTTATGTCACCGAAATGTGAGGAAAATGTGTTTGTTTAGCAAAACTTTGAGGTTAGCAAAGGATTCTGGGTAACAGAACCTGGTCAGAGACCCACAAGTCACCCCATCTTGGATTCCCCTAGGTCTCTAGTTTTTAAAAAAGCACAGGTTTGGTAGGTTTACCAAGGTGCCAGCTGAGCTAGAGGCCAAAACCTACAGGTAGGCACTTTGCAAAAAACACCTCTGTTTTCTGCCAAGAAATGGGATGTTTCCACGTTGTGTTTTGGGGCATTTCCTGTCGCGGGCGCTAGGCCTACCCACACAAGTGACGTATGATTTTTATCGGGAGACTTGGGGGAATGCTGGGTGGCAGGAAATTTGTGGCTCCTCTCAGATTCTAGAACTTTCTGTCACCGAAATGAGAGGAAAATGTGTTTTTTTAGCCAAGTTTTTAGGTTAGCAAAGGATTCTGGGTAACAGAACCTGGTCAGAGACCCACAAGTCACCCCATCTTGGATTCCCCTAGGTCTCTAGTTTTTACAAATGCACAGGTTTGGTAGGTTTCCCTAGGTGCAGGCTGAGCTAGAGGCCAAAATCTACAGGTAGACACATTGCAAAAAACACCTCTGTTTTCTGCCAAGAAATGGGATGTGTCCACGTTGTGTTTTGGGGCATTTCCTGTCGCAGGCGCTAGGCCTACCCACACAAGTGAGGTATCATTTTTATCGGGAGACTTAGGGGAATGCTGGGTGAAAGGGAATTTGTGGCTCCTCTCAGATTCTATAACTTTCTGTCACCGAAATGTGAGGAAAATGTGTTTTTTAGCCACATTTTGAGGTTTGCAAAGGATTCTGTGTAACAGAACCTGGTCAGAGCCCCACAAGTCACCCCATCTTGGATTCCCCTAGCTCTCTAGTTTTAAAAAATGCACAGGTTTGGTAGGTTTCCATAGGTGCCGGCTGAGCTAGAGGCCAAAATCTACAGGTAGACACTTTGCAAAAAACACCTCTGTTTTCTGTCAAAAAATGGGATATGTCCATATTGTGTTTTGGGGCATTTCCTGTCGTGGACGCTAGGCCTACCCACACAAGTGAGGTCTAATTTTTATCGGGAGACTTGGGGGAACGCTGGGTGGAAGGAAATTTGTGGCTCCTCTCAGATTCCAGAACGTTATGTCACCGAAATGTGAGGAAAATGTGTTTTTTAGCCACATTTTGAGGTTTGCAAAGAATTCTGTGTAACAGAACCTGGTCAGAGCCCCACAAGTCACCCCTTCTTGGATTCCCCTAGGTCTCTAGTTTTCAAAAATGCACAGGTTTGGTAGGTTTCCCAAGGTGCCGGCTGAGCTAGAGGCCAAAACCTACAGGTAGGCACTTTGCAAAAAACACCTCTGTTTTCTGCCAAGAAATGGGATGTGTCTACGTTGTGTTTTGGGGCATTTTCTGTCGTAGGCGCTAGGCCTACCCACACAAGTGAGGTATCATTTTTAACGGGAGACTTAGGGGAATGCTGGGTGGAAGGAAATTTGTGGCTCCTCTCAGATTCTATAACTTTCTGTCACCGAAATGTGAGGAAAATGTGTTTGTTTAGCAAAACTTTGAGGTTAGCAAAGGATTCTGGGTAACAGAACCTGGTCAGAGACCCACAAGTCACCCCATCTTGGATTCCCCTAGTTCTCTAGTTTTTAAAAAAGCACAGGTTTGGTAGGTTTCGCTAGGTGCAGGCTAAGCTAGAGGCCAAAATCTACAGGTAGACACATTGCAAAAAACACCTCTGTTTTCTGCCAAGAAATGGGATGTGTCCACGTTGTGTTTTGGGGCATTTCCTGTCGTAGGCGCTAGGCCTACCCACACAAGTGAGGTATCATTTTTATCGGGAGACTTAGGGGAATGCTGGGTGGAAGGAAATTTGTGGCTCCTCTCAGATTCTATAACTTTCTGTCACCGAAATGTGAGGAAAATGTGTTTTTTAGCCACATTTTGAGGTTTGCAAAGGATTCTGTGTAACAGAACCTGGTCAGAGCCCCACAAGTCACCCCTTCTTGGATTCCCCTAGGTCTCTAGTTTTCAAAAATGCACAGGTTTGGTAGGTTTCCCAAGGTGCCGGCTGAGCTAGAGGCCAAAACCTACAGGTAGGCACTTTGCAAAAAACACCTCTGTTTTCTGCCAAGAAATGGGATGTGTCCACGTTGTGTTTTGGGGCATTTTCTGTCGCGGGCGCTAGGCCTTCCCACACAAGTGAGGTACGATTTTTATCGGGAGACTTGGGGGAATGCTGGGTGGCAGGAAATTTGTGGCTCCTCTCAGATTCCAGAACTTTATGTCACCGAAATGTGAGGAAAATGTGTTTGTTTAGCAAAACTTTGAGGTTAGCAAAGGATTCTGGGTAACAGAACCTGGTCAGAGACCCACAAGTCACCCCATCTTGGATTCCCCTAGGTCTCTAGTTTTTAAAAAAGCACAGGTTTGGTAGGTTTACCAAGGTGCCAGCTGAGCTAGAGGCCAAAACCTACAGGTAGGCACTTTGCAAAAAACACCTCTGTTTTCTGCCAAGAAATGGGATGTTTCCACGTTGTGTTTTGGGGCATGTCCTGTCGCGGGCGCTAGGCCTACCCACACAAGTGACGTATGATTTTTATCGGGAGACTTGGGGGAATGCTGGGTGGCAGGAAATTTGTGGCTCCTCTCAGATTCTAGAACTTTCTGTCACCGAAATGTGAGGAAAATGTGTTTTTTTAGCCAAGTTTTTAGGTTAGCAAAGGATTCTGGGTAACAGAACCTGGTCAGAGACCCACAAGTCACCCCATCTTGGATTCCCCTAGGTCTCTAGTTTTTACAAATGCACAGGTTTGGTAGGTTTCCCTAGGTGCAGGCTGAGCTAGAGGCCAAAATCTACAGGTAGACACATTGCAAAAAACACCTCTGTTTTCTGCCAAGAAATGGGATGTGTCCACGTTGTGTTTTGGGGCATTTCCTGTCGCAGGCGCTAGGCCTACCCACACAAGTGAGGTATAATTTTTATCGGGAGACTTAGGGGAATGCTGGGTGAAAGGGAATTTGTGGCTCCTCTCAGATTCTATAACTTTCTGTCACCGAAATGTGAGGAAAATGTGTTTTTTAGCCACATTTTGAGGTTTGCAAAGGATTCTGTGTAACAGAACCTGGTCAGAGCCCCACAAGTCACCCCATCTTGGATTCCCCTAGCTCTCTAGTTTTAAAAAATGCACAGGTTTGGTAGGTTTCCATAGGTGCCGGCTGAGCTAGAGGCCAAAATCTACAGGTAGACACTTTGCAAAAAACACCTCTGTTTTCTGTCAAAAAATGGGATATGTCCATATTGTGTTTTGGGGCATTTCCTGTCGTGGACGCTAGGCCTACCCACACAAGTGAGGTCTAATTTTTATCGGGAGACTTGGGGGAACGCTGGGTGGAAGGAAATTTGTGGCTCCTCTCAGATTCCAGAACGTTATGTCACCGAAATGTGAGGAAAATGTGTTTTTTAGCCACATTTTGAGGTTTGCAAAGAATTCTGTGTAACAGAACCTGGTCAGAGCCCCACAAGTCACCCCTTCTTGGATTCCCCTAGGTCTCTAGTTTTCAAAAATGCACAGGTTTGGTAGGTTTCCCAAGGTGCCGGCTGAGCTAGAGGCCAAAACCTACAGGTAGGCACTTTGCAAAAAACACCTCTGTTTTCTGCCAAGAAATGGGATGTGTCCACGTTGTGTTTTGGGGCATTTTCTGTCGTAGGCGCTAGGCCTACCCACACAAGTGAGGTATCATTTTTAACGGGAGACTTAGGGGAATGCTGGGTGGAAGGAAATTTGTGGCTCCTCTCAGATTCTATAACTTTCTGTCACCGAAATGTGAGGAAAATGTGTTTTTTAGCCACATTTTGAGGTTTGCAAAGGATTCTGTGTAACAGAACCTGGTCAGAGCCCCACAAGTCACCCCATCTTGGATTCCCCTAGCTCTCTAGTTTTCAAAAATGCACAGGTTTGGTAGGTTTCCGAAGGTGCCGGCTGAGCGAGAGGCCAAAATCTACAGGTAGACACTTTGCAAAAAACACCTCTGTTTTCTGTCAAAAAATGGGATGTGTCCATGTTGTGTTTTGGGGCATTTCCTGTCGTGGACGCTAGGCCTACCCACACAAGTGAGGTATAATTTTTATCGGGAGACTTGGGGGATCGCTGGGTGGAAGGAAATTTGTGGCTCCTCTCAGATTCCAGAACTTTATGTCACCGAAATGTGAGGAAAATGTGTTTGTTTAGCAAAACTTTGAGGTTAGCAAAGGATTCTGGGTAACAGAACCTGGTCAGAGACCCACAAGTCACCCCATCTTGGATTCCCCTAGGTCTCTAGTTTTTAAAAAAGCACAGGTTTGGTAGGTTTCGCTAGGTGCAGGCTAAGCTAGAGGCCAAAATCTACAGGTAGACACATTGCAAAAAACACCTCTGTTTTCTGCCAAGAAATGGGATGTGTCCACGTTGTGTTTTGGGGCATTTCCTGTCGTAGGCGCTAGGCCTACCCACACAAGTGAGGTATCATTTTTATCGGGAGACTTAGGGGAATGCTGGGTGGACGGAAATTTGTGGCTCCTCTCAGATTCTATAACTTTCTGTCACCGAAATGTGAGGAAAATGTGTTTTTTAGCCACATTTTGAGGTTTGCAAAGGATTCTGTGTAACAGAACCTGGTCAGAGCCCCACAAGTCACCCCTTCTTGGATTCCCCTAGGTCTCTAGTTTTCAAAAATGCACAGGTTTGGTAGGTTTCCCAAGGTGCCGGCTGAGCTAGAGGCCAAAACCTACAGGTAGGCACTTTGCAAAAAACACCTCTGTTTTCTGCCAAGAAATGGGATGTGTCCACGTTGTGTTTTGGGGCATTTTCTGTCGCGGGCGCTAGGCCTTCCCACACAAGTGAGGTACGATTTTTATCGGGAGACTTGGGGGAATGCTGGGTGGCAGGAAATTTGTGGCTCCTCTCAGATTCCAGAACTTTATGTCACCGAAATGTGAGGAAAATGTGTTTGTTTAGCAAAACTTTGAGGTTAGCAAAGGATTCTGGGTAACAGAACCTGGTCAGAGACCCACAAGTCACCCCATCTTGGATTCCCCTAGGTCTCTAGTTTTTAAAAAAGCACAGGTTTGGTAGGTTTACCAAGGTGCCAGCTGAGCTAGAGGCCAAAACCTACAGGTAGGCACTTTGCAAAAAACACCTCTGTTTTCTGCCAAGAAATGGGATGTTTCCACGTTGTGTTTTGGGGCATTTCCTGTCGCGGGCGCTAGGCCTACCCACACAAGTGACGTATGATTTTTATCGGGAGACTTGGGGGAATGCTGGGTGGCAGGAAATTTGTGGCTCCTCTCAGATTCTAGAACTTTCTGTCACCGAAATGTGAGGAAAATGTGTTTTTTTTAGCCAAGTTTTTAGGTTAGCAAAGGATTCTGGGTAACAGAACCTGGTCAGAGACCCACAAGTCACCCCATCTTGGATTCCCCTAGGTCTCTAGTTTTTACAAATGCACAGGTTTGGTAGGTTTCCCTAGGTGCAGGCTGAGCTAGAGGCCAAAATCTACAAGTAGACACATTGCAAAAAACACCTCTGTTTTCTGCCAAGAAATGGGATGTGTCCACGTTGTGTTTTGGGGCATTTCCTGTCGCAGGCGCTAGGCCTACCCACACAAGTGAGGTATCATTTTTATCGGGAGACTTAGGGGAATGCTGGGTGAAAGGGAATTTGTGGCTCCTCTCAGATTCTATAACTTTCTGTCACCGAAATGTGAGGAAAATGTGTTTTTTAGCCACATTTTGAGGTTTGCAAAGGATTCTGTGTAACAGAACCTGGTCAGAGCCCCACAAGTCACCCCATCTTGGATTCCCCTAGCTCTCTAGTTTTAAAAAATGCACAGGTTTGGTAGGTTTCCATAGGTGCCGGCTGAGCTAGAGGCCAAAATCTACAGGTAGACACTTTGCAAAAAACACCTCTGTTTTCTGTCAAAAAATGGGATATGTCCATATTGTGTTTTGGGGCATTTCCTGTCGTGGACGCTAGGCCTACCCACACAAGTGAGGTCTAATTTTTATCGGGAGACTTGAGGGAACGCTGGGTGGAAGGAAATTTGTGGCTCCTCTCAGATTCCAGAACGTTATGTCACCGAAATGTGAGGAAAATGTGTTTGTTTAGCCAAATTTTGAGGTTAGCAAAGGATTCTGGGTAACAGAACATGGTCAGAGCCCCACAAGTCACCCCTTCTTGGATTCCCCTAGGTCTCTAGGTTTCAAAAATGCACAGGTTTGGTAGGTTTCCCTAGGTGCCGGCTGAGCTAGAGGCCAAAACCTACAGGTAGGCACTTTGCAAAAAACCACCTCTGTTTTCTGCCATGAAATGGGATGTGTCCACGTTGTGTTTTGGGGCATTTCCTGTCGCAGGCGCTAGGCCTACCCACACAAGTGAGGTACGATTTTTATCGGGAGACTTGGGGGAATGCTGGGTGGAAGGAAATTTGTGGCTCCTCTCAGATTCTAGAACTTTCTGTCACCGAAATGTGAGGAAAATGTGTTTTTAACCCAAATTATGAGGTTTGCAAAGGATTCTGGGTAACAGAACCTGGTCAGAGACCCACAAGTCACCCCATTTTGGATTCCCCTAGGTCTCTAGTTTGCAAAAAGGCACAGGTTTGGTAGGTTTCCCAAGGTGCCAGCTGAGCTGGAGGCCAGAACCTACAGGTAGGCACTTTGCAAAAAACACCTCTGTTTTCTGCCAAGAAATGGGATGTGTCCACATTGTGTTTTGGGGCATTTCCTGTCGCGGGCGCTAGGCCTACCCACACAAGTGAGGTATGATTTTTATCGGGAGACTTGGGGGAATGCTGGGTGGCAGGAAATTTGTGGCTCCTCTCAGATTCCAGAACTTTATGTCACCGAAATGTGAGGAAAATGTGTTTGTTTAGCAAAACTTTGAGGTTAGCAAAGGATTCTGGGTAACCGAACCTGGTCAGAGACCCACAAGTCACCCCATCTTGGATTCCCCTAGGTCTCTAGTTTTTAAAAAAGCACAGGTTTGGTAGGTTTCGCTAGGTGCAGGCTGAGCTAGAGGCCAAAATCTACAGGTAGACACATTGCAAAAAACACCTCTGTTTTCTGCCAAGAAATGGGATGTGTCCACGATGTGTTTTGGGGCATTTCCGGTCGCGGGCGCTAGGCCTACCCACAGAAGTGAGGTATCATTTTTATCGGGAGACTTAGGGGAATGCTGGGTGGAAGGAAATTTGTGACTCCTTTCAGATTCTATAACTTTCTGTCACCGAAATGTGAGGAAAATGTGTTTTTTAGCCACATTTTGAGGTTTGCAAAGGATTCTGTGTAACAGAACCTGGTCAGAGCCCCACAAGTCACCCCTTCTTGGATTCCCCTAGGTCTCTAGTTTTCAAAAATGCACAGGTTTGGTAGGTTTCCCAAGGTGCCGGCTGAGCTAGAGGCCATAACCTACAGGTAGGCACTTTGCAAAAAACACCTCTGTTTTCTGCCAAGAAATGGGATGTGTCCACTTTGTGTTTTGGGGCATTTTCTGTCGCGGGCGCTAGGCCTTCCCACACAAGTTAGGTACGATTTTTATCGGGAGACTTGGGGGAATGCTGGGTGGCAGGAAATTTGTGGCTCCTCTCAGATTCTAGAACTTTCTGTCACCGAAATGTGAGGAAAATGTGTTTTTTTAGCCAAGTTTTTAGGTTAGCAAAGGATTCTGGGTAACAGAACCTGGTCAGAGACCCACAAGTCACCCCATCTTGGATTCCCCTAGGTCTCTAGTTTTTAAAAATGCACAGGTTTGGTAGGTTTCCCTAGGTGCAGGCTGAGCTAGAGGCCAAAATCTATAGGTAGACACATTGCAAAAAACACCTCTGTTTTCTGCCAAGAAATGGGATGTGTCCACGTTGTGTTTTGGGGCATTTCCTGTCGCAGGCGCTAGGCCTACCCACACAAGTGAGGTATCATTTTTATCGGGAGACTTGGGGGAATGCTGGGTGGAAGGGAATTTGTGGCTCCTCTCAGATTCTATAACTTTCTGTCACCGAAATGTGAGGAAAATGTGTTTTTTAGCCACATTTTGAGGTTTGCAAAGGATTCTGTGTATCAGAACCTGGTCAGAGCCCCACAAGTCACCCCATCTTGGATTCCCATAGCTCTCTAGTTTTAAAAAATGCACAGGTTTGGTAGGTTTCCGTAGGTGCCGGCTGAGCTAGAGGCCAAAATCTACAGGTAGACACTTTGCAAAAAACACCTCTGTTTTCTGTCAAAAAATGGGATATGTCCATATTGTGTTTTGGGGCATTTCCTGTCGTGGACGCTAGGCCTACCCACACAAGTGAGGTCTAATTTTTATCGGGAGACTTGGGGGAACGCTGGGTGGAAGGAAATTTGTGGCTCCTCTCAGATTCCAGAACTTTATGTCACCGAAATGTGAGGAAAATGTGTTTGTTTAGCCACATTTTGAGGTTAGCAAAGGATTCTGGGTAACAGAACCTGGTCAGAGCCCCACAAGTCACCCCTTCTTGGATTCCCCTAGGTCTCTAGGTTTCAAAAATGCACAGGTTTGGTAGGTTTCCCAAGGTGCCAGCTGAGCTGGAGGCCAAAACCTACAGGTAGGCACTTTGCAAAAAACACCTCTGTTTTCTGCCAAGAAATGGGATGTGTCCACATTGTGTTTTAGGGCATTTCCTGTCGCGGGCGCTAGGCCTACCCACACAAGTGAGGTACGATTTTTATCGGGAGACTTGGGGGAATGCTGGGTGGAAGGAAATTTGTGGCTCCTCTCAGATTCTAGAACTTTCTGTCACCGAAATGTGAGGAAAATGTGTTTTTTACCCAAATCTTGAGGTTTGCAAAGGATTCTGGGTAACAGAACCTGGTCAGAGACCCACAAGTCACCCCATTTTGGATTCCCCTAGGTCTCTAGTTTGCAAAAAGGCACAGGTTTGGTAGGTTTCCCAAGGTGCCAGCTGAGCTGGAGGCCAAAACCTACAGGTAGGCACTTTGCAAAAAACACCTCTGTTTTCTGCCAAGAAATGGGATGTGTCCACATTGTGTTTTGGGGCATTTCCTGTCGCGGGCGCTAGGCCTACCCACACAAGTGAGGTATGATTTTTATCGGGAGACTTGGGGGAATGCTGGGTGGCAGTAAATTTGTGGCTCCTCTCAGATTCAATAACTTTCTGTCACCGAAATGTGAAGAAAATGTGTTTTTTAGCCACATTTTGAGGTTTGCAAAGGATTCTGTGTAACAGAACCTGGTCAGAGACCCACAAGTCACCCCATCTTGGATTCCCCTAGCTCTCTAGTTTTCAAAAATGCACAGGTTTGGTAGGTTTCCCTAGGTGCCGGCTGAGCTAGAGGCCACAACCTACAGGTAGGCACTTTGCAAAAAACACCTCTGTTTTCTGCCAAGAAATGGGATGTGTCCAGGTTGTGTTTTGGGGCATTTCCTGTCGCGGGCGCTAGGCCTACCCACACAAGTGAGGTACGATTTTTATCGGGAGACTTGGGGGAATGCTGGGTGGCAGGAAATTTGTGGCTCCTCTCAGATTCTATAACTTTCTGTCACCGAAATGAGAGGAAAATGTGTTTTTTTAGCCAAGTTTTTAGGTTAGCAAAGGATTCTGGGTAACAGAACCTGGTCAGAGACCCACAAGTCACCCCATCCTGGATTCCCCTAGGTCTCTAGTTTTTAAAAATGCACAGGTTTGGTAGGTTTCCCTAGGTGCAGGCTGAGCTAGAGGCCAAAATCTACAGGTAGACACTTTGCAAAAAACACCTCTGTTTTCTGCCAAGAAATGGGATGTGTCCACGTTGTGTTTTGGGGCATTTCCTGTCGTAGGCGCTAGGCCTACCCACACAAGTGAGGTATCATTTTTATCGGGAGACTTAGGGGAATGCTGGGTGGAAGGAAATTTGTGGCTCCTCTCAGATTCTATAACTTTCTGTCACCGAAATGTGAGGAAAATGTGTTTTTTAGCCACATTTTGAGGTTTGCAAAGGATTCTGTGTAACAGAACCTGGTCAGAGCCCCACCAGTCACCCCATCTTGGATTCCCCTAGCTCTCTAGTTTTAAAAAATGCACAGGTTCGGTAGGTTTCCGTAGGTGCGGGCTGAGCTAGAGGCCAAAATCTACAGGTAGACACTTTGCAAAAAACACCTCTGTTTTCTGTCAAAAAATGGGATGTGTCCATGTTGTGTTTTGGGGCATTTCCTGTCGTGGACGCTAGGCCTACCCACACAAGTGAGGTATAATTTTTATCGGGAGACTTGGGGGAACGCTGGGTGGAAGGAAATTTGTGGGTCCTCTCAGATTCCAGAACTTTATGTCACCGAAATGTGCGGAAAATGTGTTTGTTTAGCAAAACTTTGAGGTTAGCAAAGGATTCTGGGTAACAGAACCTGGTCAGAGACCCACAAGTCACCCCATCTTGGATTCCCCTAGGTCTCTAGATTTTAAAAATGCACAGGTTTGGTAGGTTTCCCTAGGTGCAGGCTGAGCTAGAGGCCAAAATCTACAGGTAGACACATTGCAAAAAACACCTCTGTTTTCTGCCAAGAAATGGGTTGTGTCCACGTTGTGTTTTGGGGCATTTCCTGTCGCAGGCGCTAGGCCTACCCACACAAGTTAGGTATAATTTTTATCGGGAGACTTAGGGGAATGCTGCGTGGAAGGAAATTTGTGGCTCCTCTCAGATTCTATAACTTTCTGTCTCCGAAATGTGAGGAAAATTTGTTTTTTAGCCACATTTTGAGGTTTGCAAAGGATTCTGTGTAACAGAACCTGGTCAGAGCCCCACAAGTCACCCCTTCTTGGATTCCCCTAGGTCTCTAGTTTTCAAAAATGGACAGGTTTGGTAGGTTTCCCTAGGTGCCGGCTGAGCTAGAGGCCAAAACCTACAGGTAGGCACTTTGCAAAAAACACCTCTGTTTTCTGCCAAGAAATGGGATGTGTCCAGGTTGTGTTTTGGGGCATTTCCTGTCGCGGGCGCTAGGCCTACCCACACAAGTGAGGTACGATTTTTATCGGGAGACTTGGGGGAATGCTGGGTGGCAGGAAATTTGTGGCTCCTCTCAGTTTCTATAACTTTCTGTCACCGAAATGTGAGGAAAATTTGTTTTTTTAGCCAAGTTTTTAGGTTAGCAAAGGATTCTGGGTAACAGAACCTGGTCAGAGACCCACAAGTCACCCCATCCTGGATTCCCCTAGGTCTCTAGTTTTTAAAAATGCACAGGTTTGGTAGGTTTCCCTAGGTGCAGGCTGAGCTAGAGGCCAAAATCTACAGGTAGACACTTTGCAAAAAACACCTCTGTTTTCTGCCAAGAAATGGGATGTGTCCACGTTGTGTGTTGGGGCATTTCCTGTCGTAGGCGCTAGGCCTACCCACACAAGTGAGGTATCATTTTTATCGGGAGACTTAGGGGAATGCTGGGTGGAAGGAAATTTGTGGCTCCTCTCAGATTCTATAACTTTCTGTCACCGAAATGTGAGGAAAATGTGTTTTTTAGCCACATTTTGAGGTTTGCAAAGGATTCTGTGTAACAGAACCTGGTCAGAGCCCCACCAGTCACCCCATCTTGGATTCCCCTAGCTCTCTAGTTTTAAAAAATGCACAGGTTTGGTAGGTTTCCGTAGGTGCCGGCTGAGCTAGAGGCCAAAATCTACAGGTAGACACTTTGCAAAAAACACCTCTGTTTTCTGTCAAAAAATGGGATGTGTCCATGTTGTGTTTTGGGGCATTTCCTGTCGTGGACGCTAGGCCTACCCACACAAGTGAGGTATAATTTTTATCGGGAGACTTGGGGGAACGCTGGGTGGAAGGAAATTTGTGGGTCCTCTCAGATTCCAGAACTTTATGTCACCGAAATGTGAGGAAAATGTGTTTGTTTAGCAAAACTTTGAGGTTAGCAAAGGATTCTGGGTAACAGAACCTGGTCAGAGACCCACAAGTCACCCCATCTTGGATTCCCCTAGGTCTCTAGATTTTAAAAATGCACAGGTTTGGTAGGTTTCCCTAGGTGCAGGCTGAGCTAGAGGCCAAAATCTACAGGTAGACACATTGCAAAAAACACCTCTGTTTTCTGCCAAGAAATGGGTTGTGTCCACGTTGTGTTCTGGGGCATTTCCTGTCGTAGGCGCTAGGCCTACCCACACAAGTTAGGTATAATTTTTATCGGGAGACTTAGGGGAATGCTGCGTGGAAGGAAATTTTTGGCTCCTCTCAGATTCTATAACTTTCTGTCACCGAAATGTGAGGAAAATGTGTTTTTTAGCCACATTTTGAGGTTTGCAAAGGATTCTGTGTAACAGAACCTGGTCAGAGCCCCACAAGTCACCCCATCTTGGATTCCCCTAGCTCTCTAGTTTTAAAAAATGCACAGGTTTGGTAGGTTTCCGTAGGTGCCGGCTGAGCTAGAGGCCAAAATCTACAGGTAGACACTTTACAAAAAACACCTCTGTTTTCTGAAAAATAATGGGATGTGTCCATGTTGTGTTTTGGGGCATTTCCTGTCGTGGACGCTAGGTCTACCCACACAAGTGAGGTATCATTTTTATCGGGAGACTTGGGGGAACGCTGGGTGGAAGGAAATTTGTGGCTCCTCTCAGATTCCAGAACTTTATGTCACCGAAATGTGAGGAAAATGTGTTTGTTTAGCCAAATTTTGAGGTTAGCAAAGGATTCTGGGTAACAGAACCTGGTCAGAGCCCCACAAGTCACCTCTTCTTGGATTCCCCTAGGTCTCTAGTTTTCAAAAATGCACAGGTTTGGTAGGTTTCCCTAGGTGCCGGCTGAGCTAGAGGCCAAAACCTACAGGTAGGCACTTTGCAAAAAACACCTCTGTTTTCTGCCAAGAAATGGGATGTGTCCACGTTGTGTTTTGGGGCATTTCCTGTCGCGGGCACTAGGCCTACCCACACAAGTGAGGTACGATTTTTATCGGGAGACTTGGGGGAATGCTGGGTGGCAGGAAATTTGTGGCTCCTCTCAGATTCTAGAACTTTCTGTCACCGAAATGTGAGGAAAATGTGTTTTTTACCCAAATTTTGAGGTTTGCAAAGGATTCTGGGTAACAGAACCTGGTCAGAGACCCACAAGTCACCCCATTTTGGATTCCCCTAGGTCTCTAGTTTGCAAAAAGGCACAGGTTTGGTAGGTTTCCCAAGGTGCCAGCTGAGCTAGAGGCCAAAACCTACAGGTATGCACTTTGCAAAAAACACCTCTGTTTTCTGCCAAGAAATGGGATGTGTCCACATTGTGTTTTGGGACATTTCCTGTCACGGGCGCTAGGCCTACCCACACAAGTGAGGTATGATTTTTATCGGGAGACTTGGGGGAATGCTGGGTGGCAGGAAATTTGTGGCTCCTCTCAGATTCTATAACTTTCTGTCACCGAAATGTGAGGAAAATGTGTTTTTTTAGCCACATTTTGAGGTTTGCAAAGGATTCTGTGTAACAGAACCTGGTCAGATCCCCACAAGTCACCCCATCTTGGATTCCCCTAGCTCTCTATTTTTCAAAAATGCACAGGTTTGGTACTTTTCCCTAGGTGCCGGCTGAGCTAGAGGCCAAAACCTACAGGTAGGCACTTTGCAAAAAACACCTCTGTTTTCTGCCAAGAAATGGGATGTGTCCACGTTGTGTTTTGGGGCATTTCCTGTCGCGGGCGCTAGGCCTACCCACACAAGTGAGGTACGATTTTTATCGGGAGACTTGGGGGAATGCTGGGTGGCAGGAAATTTGTGGCTCCTCTCAGATTCTAGAACTTTCTGTCACCGAAATGTGAGGAAAATTTGTTTTTTTAGCCAAGTTTTTAGGTTAGCAAAGGATTCTGGGTAACAGAACCTGGTCAGAGACCCACAAGTCAACCCATCTTGGATTCCCCTAGCTCTCTAGTTTTTAAAAATGCACAGGTTTGGTAGGTTTCCCTAGGTGCAGGCTGAGCTAGAGGCCAAAATCTACAGGTAGACACATTGCAAAAAACACCTCTGCTTTCTGCCAAGAAATGGGATGTGTCCACGTTGTGTTTTGGGGCATTTCCTGTCGTAGGCGCTAGGCCTACCCACACAAGTGAGGTATCATTTTTATCGGGAGACTTAGGGGAATGCTGGGTGGAAGGAAATTTGTGGCTCCTCTCAGATTCTATAACTTTCTGTCACCGAAATGTGAGGAAAATGTGTTTTTTAGCCACATTTTGAGGTTTGCAAAGGATTCTGTGTAACAGAACCTGGTCAGAGCCCCACAAGTCACCCCTTCTTGGATTCCCCTAGGTCTCTAGTTTTCAAAAATGCACAGGTTTGGTAGGTTTCCGTAGGTGCCGGCTGAGCTAGAGGCCAAAATCTACAGGTAGACACTTTACAAAAAACACCTCTGTTTTCTGAAAAATAATGGGATGTGTCCATGTTGTGTTTTGGGGCATTTCCTGTCGTGGACGCTAGGCCTACCCACACAAGTGAGGTATGATTTTTATCGGGAGACTTAGGGGAATGCTGCGTGGAAGGACATTTGTGGCTCCTCTCAGATTCTATAACTTTCTGTCACCGAAATGTGAGGAAAATGTGTTTTTTAGCCACATTTTGAGGTTTGCAAAGGATTCTGTGTAACAGAACCTGGTCAGAGCCCCACAAGTCACCCCATCTTGGATTCCCCTAGCTCTCTAGTTTTAAAAAATGCACAAGTTTGGTAGGTTTCCGTAGGTGCCGGCTGAGCTAGAGGCCAAAATCTACAGGTAGACACTTTACAAAAAACACCTCTGTTTTCTGAAAAATAATGGGATGTGTCCATGTTGTGTTTTGGGGCATTTCCTGTCGTGGACGCTAGGCCTACCCACACAAGTGAGGTATCATTTTTATCGGGAGACTTGGGGGAACGCTGGGTGGAAGGAAATTTGTGGCTCCTCTCAGATTCCAGAACTTTATGTCACCGAAATGTGAGGAAAATGTGTTTGTTTAGCCAAATTTTGAGGTTAGCAAAGGATTCTGGGTAACAGAACCTGGTCAGAGCCCCACAAGTCACCTCTTCTTGGATTCCCCTAGGTCTCTAGTTTTCAAAAATGCACAGGTTTGGTAGGTTTCCCTAGGTGCCGGCTGAGCTAGAGGCCAAAACCTACAGGTAGGCACTTTGCAAAAAACACCTCTGTTTTCTGCCAAGAAATGGGATGTGTCCACGTTGTGTTTTGGGGCATTTCCTGTCGCGGGCACTAGGCCTACCCACACAAGTGAGGTACGATTTTTATCGGGAGACTTGGGGGAATGCTGGGTGGCAGGAAATTTGTGGCTCCTCTCAGATTCTAGAACTTTCTGTCACCGAAATGTGAGGAAAATGTGTTTTTTACCCAAATTTTGAGGTTTGCAAAGGATTCTGGGTAACAGAACCTGGTCAGAGACCCACAAGTCACCCCATTTTGGATTCCCCTAGGTCTCTAGTTTGCAAAAAGGCACAGGTTTGGTAGGTTTCCCAAGGTGCCAGCTGAGCTAGAGGCCAAAACCTACAGGTATGCACTTTGCAAAAAACACCTCTGTTTTCTGCCAAGAAATGGGATGTGTCCACATTGTGTTTTGGGGCATTTCCTGTCACGGGCGCTAGGCCTACCCACACAAGTGAGGTATGATTTTTATCGGGAGACTTGGGGGAATGCTGGGTGGCAGGAAATTTGTGGCTCCTCTCAGATTCTATAACTTTCTGTCACCGAAATGTGAGGAAAATGTGTTTTTTTAGCCACATTTTGAGGTTTGCAAAGGATTCTGTGTAACAGAACCTGGTCAGAGCCCCACAAGTCACCCCATCTTGGATTCCCCTAGCTCTCTATTTTTCAAAAATGCACAGGTTTGGTACTTTTCCCTAGGTGCCGGCTGAGCTAGAGGCCAAAACCTACAGGTAGGCACTTTGCAAAAAACACCTCTGTTTTCTGCCAAGAAATGGGATGTGTCCACGTTGTGTTTTGGGGCATTTCCTGTCGCGGGCGCTAGGCCTACCCACACAAGTGAGGTACGATTTTTATCGGGAGACTTGGGGGAATGCTGGGTGGCAGGAAATTTGTGGCTCCTCTCAGATTCTAGAACTTTCTGTCACCGAAATGTGAGGAAAATGTGTTTTTTTAGCCAAGTTTTTAGGTTAGCAAAGGATTCTGGGTAACAGAACCTGGTCAGAGACCCACAAGTCAACCCATCTTGGATTCCCCTAGCTCTCTAGTTTTTAAAAATGCACAGGTTTGGTAGGTTTCCCTAGGTGCAGGCTGAGCTAGAGGCCAAAATCTACAGGTAGACACATTGCAAAAAACACCTCTGCTTTCTGCCAAGAAATGGGATGTGTCCACGTTGTGTTTTGGGGCATTTCCTGTCGTAGGCGCTAGGCCTACCCACACAAGTGAGGTATCATTTTTATCGGGAGACTTAGGGGAATGTTGGGTGGAAGGAAATTTGTGGCTCCTCTCAGATTCTATAACTTTCTGTCACCGAAATGTGAGGAAAATGTGTTTTTTAGCCACATTTTGAGGTTTGCAAAGGATTCTGTGTAACAGAACCTGGTCAGAGCCCCACAAGTCACCCCTTCTTGGATTCCCCTAGGTCTCTAGTTTTCAAAAATGCACAGGTTTGGTAGGTTTCCCTAGGTGCAGGCTGAGCTAGAGGCCAAAATCTACAGGTAGACACTTTGCAAAAAACACCTCTGTTTTCTGCCAAGAAATGGGATGTGTCCACATTGTGTTTTGGGGCATTTCCTGTCGTAGGCGCTAGGCCTACCCACACAAGTGAGGTATCATTTTTAACGGGAGACTTAGGGGAATGCTGGGTGGAAGGAAATTTGTGGCTCCTCTCAGATTCTAGAACTTTCTGTCACCGAAATGTGAGTAAAATGTGTTTTTTAGCCACATTTTGAGGTTTGCAAAGGATTCTGTGTAACAGAACCTGGTCAGAGCCCCACAAGTCACCCCATCTTGGATTCCCCTAGCTCTCTAGTTTTCAAAAATGCACAGGTTTGGTAGGTTTCCGAAGGTGCCGGCTGAGCTAGAGGCCAAAATCTACAGGTAGACACTTTGCAAAAAACACCTCTGTTTTCTGTCAAAAAATGGGATGTGTCCATGTTGTGTTTTGGGGCATTTCCTGTCGTGGACGCTAGGCCTACCCACACAAGTGAGGTATAATTTTTATCGGGAGACTTGGGGGATCGCTGGGTGGAAGGAAATTTGTGGCTCCTCTCAGATTCCAGAACTTTATGTCACCGAAATGTGAGGAAAATGTGTTTGTTTAGCAAAACTTTGAGGTTAGCAAAGGATTCTGGGTAACAGAACCTGGTCAGAGCCCCACAAGTCACCCCATCTTGGATTCCCCTAGCTCTCTATTTTTCAAAAATGCACAGGTTTGGTACTTTTCCCTAGGTGCCGGCTGAGCTAGAGGCCAAAACCTACAGGTAGGCACTTTGCAAAAAACACCTCTGTTTTCTGCCAAGAAATGGGATGTGTCCACGTTGTGTTTTGGGGCATTTCCTGTCGCGGGCGCTAGGCCTACCCACACAAGTGAGGTACGATTTTTATCGGGAGACATGGGGGAATGCTGGGTGGCAGGAAATTTGTGGCTCCTCTCAGATTCTAGAACTTTCTGTCACCGAAATGTGAGGAAAATGTGTTTTTTTAGCCAAGTTTTTAGGTTAGCAAAGGATTCTGGGTAACAGAACCTGGTCAGAGACCCACAAGTCACCCCATCTTGGATTCCCCTAGCTCTCTAGTTTTTAAAAATGCACAGGTTTGGTAGGTTTCCCTAGGTGCAGGCTGAGCTAGAGGCCAAAATCTACAGGTAGACACATTGCAAAAAACACCTCTGCTTTCTGCCAAGAAATAGGATGTGTCCACGTTGTGTTTTGGGGCATTTCCTGTCGTAGGCGCTAGGCCTACCCACACAAGTGAGGTATCATTTTTATCGGGAGACTTAGGGGAATGCTGGGTGGAAGGAAATTTGTGGCTCCTCTCAGATTCTATAACTTTCTGTCACCGAAATGTGAGGAAAATGTGTTTTTTAGCCACATTTTGAGGTTTGCAAAGGATTCTGTGTAACAGAACCTGGTCAGAGCCCCACAAGTCACCCCTTCTTGGATTCCCCTAGGTCTCTAGTTTTCAAAAATGCACAGGTTTGGTAGGTTTCCCTAGGTGCAGGCTGAGCTAGAGGCCAAAATCTACAGGTAGACACTTTGCAAAAAACACCTCTGTTTTCTGCCAAGAAATGGTATGTGTCCACGTTGTGTTTTGGGGCATTTCCTGTCGTAGGCGCTAGGCCTACCCACAAAAGTGAGGTATCATTTTTAACGGGAGACTTAGGGGAATGCTGGGTGGAAGGAAATTTGTGGCTCCTCTCAGATTCTATAAGTTTCTGTCACCGAAATGTGAGGAAAATGTGTTTTTTAGCCACATTTTGAGGTTTGCAAAGGATTCTGTGTAACAGAACCTGGTCAGAGCCCCACAAGTCACCCCATCTTGGATTCCCCTAGCTCTCTAGTTTTCAAAAATGCACAGGTTTGGTAGGTTTCTGAAGGTGCCGGCTGAGCTAGAGGCCAAAATCTACAGGTAGACACTTTGCAAAAAACACCTCTGTTTTCTGTCAAAAAATGGGATGTGTCCATGTTGTGTTTTGGGGCATTTCCTGTCGTGGACGCTAGGCCTACCCACACAAGTGAGGTATAATTTTTATCGGGAGACTTGGGGGATCGCTGGGTGGAAGGAAATTTGTGGCTCCTCTCAGATTCCAGAACTTTATGTCACCGAAATGTGAGGAAAATGTGTTTGTTTAGCAAAACTTTGAGGTTAGCAAAGGATTCTGGGTAACAGAACCTGGTCAGAGACCCACAAGTCACCCCATCTTGGATTCCCCTAGGTCTCTAGTTTTTAAAAAAGCACAGGTTTGGTAGGTTTCGCTAGGTGCAGGCTGAGCTAGAGGCCAAAATCTACAGGTAGACACATTGCAAAAAACACCTCTGTTTTCTGCCAAGAAATGGGATGTGTCCACGTTGTGTTTTGGGGCATTTCCTGTCGTAGGCGCTAGGCCTACCCACACAAGTGAGGTATCATTTTTATCGGGAGACTTAGGGGAATGCTGGGTGGAAGGAAATTTGTGGCTCCTCTCAGATTCTATAACTTTCTGTCACCGAAATGTGAGGAAAATGTGTTTTTTAGCCACATTTTGAGGTTTGCAAAGGATTCTGTGTAACAGAACCTGGTCAGAGCCCCACAAGTCACCCCTTCTTGGATTCCCCTAGGTCTCTAGTTTTCAAAAATGCACAGGTTTGGTAGGTTTCCCAAGGTGCCGGCTGAGCTAGAGGCCAAAACCTACAGGTAGGCACTTTGCAAAAAACACCTCTGTTTTCTGCCAAGAAATGGAATGTGTCCACGTTGTGTTTTGGGGCATTTTCTGTCGCGGGCGCTAGGCCTTCCCACACAAGTGAGGTACGATTTTTATCGGGAGACTTGGGGGAATGCTGGGTGGCAGGAAATTTGTGGCTCCTCTCAGATTCCAGAACTTTATGTCACCGAAATGTGAGGAAAATGTGTTTGTTTAGCAAAACTTTGAGGTTAGCAAAGGATTCTGGGTAACAGAACCTGGTCAGAGACCCACAAGTCACCCCATCTTGGATTCCCCTAGGTCTCTAGTTTTTAAAAAAGCACAGGTTTGGTAGGTTTACCAAGGTGCCAGCTGAGCTAGAGGCCAAAACCTACAGGTAGACACTTTGCAAAAAACACCTCTGTTTTCTGCCAAGAAATGGGATGTGTCCACGTTGTGTTTTGGGGCATTTTCTGTCGCGGGCGCTAGGCCTACCCACACAAGTGACGTATGATTTTTATCGGGAGACTTGGGGGAATGCTGGGTGGCAGGAAATTTGTGGCTCCTCTCAGATTCTAGAACTTTCTGTCACCGAAATGTGAGGAAAATGTGTTTCTTTAGCCAAGTTTTTAGGTTAGAAAAGGATTCTGGGTAACAGAACCTGGTCAGAGCCCCACAAGTCACCCCATCTTGGATTCCCCTAGGTCTCTAGTTTTCAAAAATGCACAGGTTTGGTAGGTTTCCCTAGGTGCAGGCTGAGCTAGAGGCCAAAATCTACAGGTAGACACTTTGCAAAAAACACCTCTGTTTTCTGCCAAGAAATGGGATGTGTCCACATTGTGTTTTGGGGCATTTCCTGTCGTAGGCGCTAGGCCTACCCACACAAGTGAGGTATCATTTTTAACGGGAGACTTAGGGGAATGCTGGGTGGAAGGAAATTTGTGGCTCCTCTCAGATTCTAGAACTTTCTGTCACCGAAATGTGAGTAAAATGTGTTTTTTAGCCACATTTTGAGGTTTGCAAAGGATTCTGTGTAACAGAACCTGGTCAGAGCCCCACAAGTCACCCCATCTTGGATTCCCCTAGCTCTCTAGTTTTCAAAAATGCACAGGTTTGGTAGGTTTCCGAAGGTGCCGGCTGAGCTAGAGGCCAAAATCTACAGGTAGACACTTTGCAAAAAACACCTCTGTTTTCTGTCAAAAAATGGGATGTGTCCATGTTGTGTTTTGGGGCATTTCCTGTCGTGGACGCTAGGCCTACCCACACAAGTGAGGTATAATTTTTATCGGGAGACTTGGGGGATCGCTGGGTGGAAGGAAATTTGTGGCTCCTCTCAGATTCCAGAACTTTATGTCACCGAAATGTGAGGAAAATGTGTTTGTTTAGCAAAACTTTGAGGTTAGCAAAGGATTCTGGGTAACAGAACCTGGTCAGAGCCCCACAAGTCACCCCATCTTGGATTCCCCTAGCTCTCTATTTTTCAAAAATGCACAGGTTTGGTACTTTTCCCTAGGTGCCGGCTGAGCTAGAGGCCAAAACCTACAGGTAGGCACTTTGCAAAAAACACCTCTGTTTTCTGCCAAGAAATGGGATGTGTCCACGTTGTGTTTTGGGGCATTTCCTGTCGCGGGCGCTAGGCCTACCCACACAAGTGAGGTACGATTTTTATCGGGAGACATGGGGGAATGCTGGGTGGCAGGAAATTTGTGGCTCCTCTCAGATTCTAGAACTTTCTGTCACCGAAATGTGAGGAAAATGTGTTTTTTTAGCCAAGTTTTTAGGTTAGCAAAGGATTCTGGGTAACAGAACCTGGTCAGAGACCCACAAGTCACCCCATCTTGGATTCCCCTAGCTCTCTAGTTTTTAAAAATGCACAGGTTTGGTAGGTTTCCCTAGGTGCAGGCTGAGCTAGAGGCCAAAATCTACAGGTAGACACATTGCAAAAAAACACCTCTGCTTTCTGCCAAGAAATGGGATGTGTCCACGTTGTGTTTTGGGGCATTTCCTGTCGTAGGCGCTAGGCCTACCCACACAAGTGAGGTATCATTTTTATCGGGAGACTTAGGGGAATGCTGGGTGGAAGGAAATTTGTGGCTCCTCTCAGATTCTATAACTTTCTGTCACCGAAATGTGAGGAAAATGTGTTTTTTAGCCACATTTTGAGGTTTGCAAAGGATTCTGTGTAACAGAACCTGGTCAGAGCCCCACAAGTCACCCCTTCTTGGATTCCCCTAGGTCTCTAGTTTTCAAAAATGCGCAGGTTTGGTAGGTTTCCCTAGGTGCAGGCTGAGCTAGAGGCCAAAATCTACAGGTAGACACTTTGCAAAAAACACCTCTGTTTTCTGCCAAGAAATGGTATGTGTCCACGTTGTGTTTTGGGGCATTTCCTGTCGTAGGCGCTAGGCCTACCCACAAAAGTGAGGTATCATTTTTAACGGGAGACTTAGGGGAATGCTGGGTGGAAGGAAATTTGTGGCTCCTCTCAGATTCTATAAGTTTCTGTCACCGAAATGTGAGGAAAATGTGTTTTTTAGCCACATTTTGAGGTTTGCAAAGGATTCTGTGTAACAGAACCTGGTCAGAGCCCCACAAGTCACCCCATCTTGGATTCCCCTAGCTCTCTAGTTTTCAAAAATGCACAGGTTTGGTAGGTTTCTGAAGGTGCCGGCTGAGCTAGAGGCCAAAATCTACAGGTAGACACTTTGCAAAAAACACCTCTGTTTTCTGTCAAAAAATGGGATGTGTCCATGTTGTGTTTTGGGGCATTTCCTGTCGTGGACGCTAGGCCTACCCACACAAGTGAGGTATAATTTTTATCGGGAGACTTGGGGGATCGCTGGGTGGAAGGAAATTTGTGGCTCCTCTCAGATTCCAGAACTTTATGTCACCGAAATGTAGGAAAATGTGTTTGTTTAGCAAAACTTTGAGGTTAGCAAAGGATTCTGGGTAACAGAACCTGGTCAGAGACCCACAAGTCACCCCATCTTGGATTCCCCTAGGTCTCTAGTTTTTAAAAAAGCACAGGTTTGGTAGGTTTCGCTAGGTGCAGGCTGAGCTAGAGGCCAAAATCTACAGGTAGACACATTGCAAAAAACACCTCTGTTTTCTGCCAAGAAATGGGATGTGTCCACGTTGTGTTTTGGGGCATTTCCTGTCGTAGGCGCTAGGCCTACCCACACAAGTGAGGTATCATTTTTATCGGGAGACTTAGGGGAATGCTGGGTGGAAGGAAATTTGTGGCTCCTCTCAGATTCTATAACTTTCTGTCACCGAAATGTGAGGAAAATGTGTTTTTTAGCCACATTTTGAGGTTTGCAAAGGATTCTGTGTAACAGAACCTGGTCAGAGCCCCACAAGTCACCCCTTCTTGGATTCCCCTAGGTCTCTAGTTTTCAAAAATGCACAGGTTTGGTAGGTTTCCCAAGGTGCCGGCTGAGCTAGAGGCCAAAACCTACAGGTAGGCACTTTGCAAAAAACACCTCTGTTTTCTGCCAAGAAATGGAATGTGTCCACGTTGTGTTTTGGGGCATTTTCTGTCGCGGGCGCTAGGCCTTCCCACACAAGTGAGGTACGATTTTTATCGGGAGACTTGGGGGAATGCTGGGTGGCAGGAAATTTGTGGCTCCTCTCAGATTCCAGAACTTTATGTCACCGAAATGTGAGGAAAATGTGTTTGTTTAGCAAAACTTTGAGGTTAGCAAAGGATTCTGGGTAACAGAACCTGGTCAGAGACCCACAAGTCACCCCATCTTGGATTCCCCTAGGTCTCTAGTTTTTAAAAAAGCACAGGTTTGGTAGGTTTACCAAGGTGCCAGCTGAGCTAGAGGCCAAAACCTACAGGTAGGCACTTTGCAAAAAACACCTCTGTTTTCTGCCAAGAAATGGGATGTGTCCACGTTGTGTTTTGGGGCATTTTCTGTCGCGGGCGCTAGGCCTACCCACACAAGTGACGTATGATTTTTATCGGGAGACTTGGGGGAATGCTGGGTGGCAGGAAATTTGTGGCTCCTCTCAGATTCTAGAACTTTCTGTCACCGAAATGTGAGGAAAATGTGTTTCTTTAGCCAAGTTTTTAGGTTAGCAAAGGATTCTGGGTAACAGAACCTGGTCAGAGACCCACAAGTCACCCCATCTTGGATTCCCCTAGGTCTCTAGTTTTTAAAAATGCACAGGTTTGGTAGGTTTCCCTAGGTGCAGGCTGAGCTAGAGGCCAAAATCTACAGGTAGACACATTGCAAAAAACACCTCTGTTTTCTGCCAAGAAATGGGATGTGTCCACGTTGTGTTTTGGGGCATTTCCTGTCGCAGGCGCTAGGTCTACCCACACAAGTGAGGTATCATTTTTATCGGGAGACTTAGGGGAATGCTGGGTGGAAGGGAATTTGTGGCTCCTCTCAGATTCTATAACTTTCTGTCACCGAAATGTGAGGAAAATGTGTTTTTTAGCCACATTTTGAGGTTTGCAAAGGATTCTGTGTAACAGAACCTGGTCAGAGCCCCACAAGTCACCCCATCTTGGATTCCCCTAGCTCTCTAGTTTTAAAAAATGCACAGGTTTGGTAGGTTTCCATAGGTGCCGGCTGAGCTAGAGGCCAAAATCTACAGGTAGACACTTTGCAAAAAACACCTCTGTTTTCTGTCAAAAAATGGGATATGTCCATATTGTGTTTTGGGGCATTTCCTGTCGTGGACGCTAGGCCTACCCACACAAGTGAGGTCTAATTTTTATCGGGAGACTTGGGGGAACGCTGGGTGGAAGGAAATTTGTGGCTCCTCTCAGATTCCAGAACTTTATGTCACCGAAATGTGAGGAAAATGTGTTTGTTTAGCCAAATTTTGAGGTTAGCAAAGGATTCTGGGTAACAGAACCTGGTCAGAGCCCCACAAGTCACCCCTTCTTGGATTCCCCTAGGTCTCTAGGTTTAAAAAATGCACAGGTTTGGTAGGTTTCCCTAGGTGCCGGCTGAGCTAGAGGCCAAAACCTACAGGTAGGTACTTTGCAAAAAAACACCTCTGTTTTCTGCCAAGAAATGAGATGTGTCCACGTTGTGTTTTGGGGCATTTCCTGTCGCAGGCGCTAGGCCTACCCACACAAGTGAGGTACGATTTTTATCGGGAGACTTGGGGGAATGCTGGGTGGCAGGAAATTTGTGGCTCCTCTCAGATTCTAGAACTTTCTGTCACCGAAATGTGAGGAAAATGTGTTTTTAACCCAAATTTTGAGGTTTGCAAGGGATTCTGGGTAACAGAACCTGGTCAGAGACCCACAAGTCACCCCATTTTGGATTCCCCTAGGTCTCTAGTTTGCAAAAAGGCACAGGTTTGGTAGGTTTCCCAAGGTGCCAGCTGAGCTGGAGGCCAAAACCTACAGGTAGGCACTTTGCAAAAAACACCTCTGTTTTCTGCCAAGAAATGGGATGTGTTTACATCGTGTTTTGGGGCATTTCCTGTCGTGGGCGTTAGGCCTACCCACACAAGTGAGGTATGATTTTTATCGGGAGACTTGGGGGAATGCTGAGTGGCAGGAAATTTGTGGCTCCTCTCAGATTCCAGAACTTTATGTCACCGAAATGTGAGGAAAATGTGTTTGTTTAGCAAAACTTTGAGGTTAGCAAAGGATTCTGGGTAACCGAACCTGGTCAGAGACCCACAAGTCACCCCATCTTGGATTCCCCTAGGTCTCTAGTTTTTAAAAAAGCACAGGTTTGGTAGGTTTCGCTAGGTGCAGGCTGAGCTAGAGGCCAAAATCTACAGGTAGACACATTGCAAAAAACACCTCTGTTTTCTGCCAAGAAATGGGATGTGTCCACGTTGTGTTTTGGGGCATTTCCTGTCGTAGGCGCTAGGCCTACCCACACAAGTGAGGTATCATTTTTATCGGGAGACTTAGGGGAATGCTGGGTGGAAGGAAATTTGTGGCTCCTCTCAGATTCTATAACTTTCTGTCACCGAAATGTGAGGAAAATGTGTTTTTTAGCCACATTTTGAGGTTTGCAAAGGATTCTGTGTAACAGAACCTGGTCAGAGCCCCACAAGTCACCCCTTCTTGGATTCCCCTAGGTCTCTAGTTTTCAAAAATGCACAGGTTTGGTAGGTTTCCCAAGGTGCCGGCTGAGCTAGAGGCCATAACCTACAGGTAGGCACTTTGCAAAAAACACCTCTGTTTTCTGCCAAGAAATGGGATGTGTCCACTTTGTGTTTTGGGGCATTTTCTGTCGCGGGCGCTAGGCCTTCCCACACAAGTGAGGTACGATTTTTATCGGGAGACTTGGGGGAATGCTGGGTGGCAGGAAATTTGTGGCTCCTCTCAGATTCTAGAACTTTCTGTCACCGAAATGTGAGGAAAATGTGTTTTTTACCCAAAGTTTGAGGTTTGCAAAGGATTCTGGGTAACAGAACCTGGTCAGAGACCCACAAGTCACCCCATTTTGGATTCCCCTAGGTCTCTAGTTTGCAAAAAGGCACAGGTTTGGTAGATTTACCAAGGTGCCAGCTGAGCTAGAGGCCAAAACCTACAGGTAGGCACTTTGCAAAAAACACCTCTGTTTTCTGCCAAGAAATGGGATGTGTCCACGTTGTGTTTTGGGGCATTTCCTGTCGCGGGCGCTAGGCCTACCCACACAAGTGACGTATTATTTTTATCGGGAGACTTGGGGGAATGCTGGGTGGCAGGAAATTTGTGGCTCCTCTCACATTCTAGAACTTTCTGTCACCGAAATGTGAGGAAAATGTGTTTTTTTTAGCCAAGTTTTTAGGTTAGCAAAGGATTCTGGGTAACAGAACCTGGTCAGAGACCCACAAGTCACCCCATCTTGGATTCCCCTAGGTCTCTAGTTTTTAAAAATGCACAGGTTTGGTAGGTTTCCCTAGGTGCAGGCTGAGCTAGAGGCCAAAATCTATAGGTAGACACATTGCAAAAAACACCTCTGTTTTCTGCCAAGTAATGGGATGTGTCCACGTTGTGTTTTGGGGCATTTCCTGTCGCAGGCGCTAGGCCTACCCACACAAGTGAGGTATCATTTTTATCGGGAGACTTAGGGGAATGCTGGGTGGAAGGGAATTTGTGGCTCCTCTCAGATTCTATAACTTTCTGTCACCGAAATGTGAGGAAAATGTGTTTTTTAGCCACATTTTGAGGTTTGCAAAGGATTCTGTGTAACAGAACCTGGTCAGAGCCCCACAAGTCACCCCATCTTGGATTCCCCTAGCTCTCTAGTTTTAAAAAATGCACAGGTTTGTTAGGTTTCCGTAGGTGTCGGCTGAGCTAGAGGCCAAAATCTACAGGTAGACACTTTGCAAAAAACACCTCTGTTTTCTGTCAAAAAATGGGATGTGTCCATATTGTGTTTTGGGGCATTTCCTGTTGTGGACGCTAGGCCTACCCACACAAGTGAGGTCTAATTTTTATCGGGAGACTTGGGGGAACGCTGGGTGGAAGGAAATTTGTGGCTCCTCTCAGATTCCAGAACTTTATGTCACCGAAATGTGAGGAAAATGTGTTTGTTTAGCCAAATTTTGAGGTTAGCAAAGGATTCTGGGTAACAGAACCTGGTCAGAGCCCCACAAGTCACCCCTTCTTGGATTCCCCTACGTCTCTAGGTTTCAAAAATGCACAGGTTTGGTAGGTTTCCCTAGGTGCCGGCTGAGCTAGAGGCCAAAACCTACAGGTAGGCACTTTGCAAAAAAACACCTCTGTTTTCTGCCAAGAAATGGGATGTGTCCACGTTGTGTTTTGGGGCATTTCCTGTTGCGGGCGCTAGGCCTACCCACACAAGTGAGGTACGATTTTTATCGGGAGACTTGGGGGAATGCTGGGTGGAAGGAAATTTGTGGCTCCTCTCAGATTCTAGAACTTTCTGTCACCGAAATGTGAGGAAAATGTGTTTTTTACCCAAATTTTGAGGTTTGCAAAGGATTCTGGGTAACAGAACCTGGTCAGAGACCCACAAGTCACCCCATTTTGGATTCCCCTAGGTCTCTAGTTTGCAAAAAGGCACAGGTTTGGTAGGTTTCCCAAGGTGCCAGCTGAGCTGGAGGCCAAAACCTACAGGTAGGCACTTTGCAAAAAACACCTCTGTTTTCTGCCAAGAAATGGGATGTGTCCACATTGTGTTTTGGGGCATTTCCTGTCGCGGGCGCTAGGCCTACCCACACAAGTGAGGTATAATTTTTATCGGGAGACTTGGGGGAATGCTGGGTGGCAGTAAATTTGTGGCTCCTCTCAGATTCTATAACTTTCTGTCACCGAAATGTGAGGAAAATGTGTTTTTTAGCCACATTTTGAGGTTTGCAAAGGATTCTGTGTAACAGAACCTGGTCAGAGACCCACAAGTCACCCCATCTTGGATTCCCCTAGCTCTCTAGTTTTCAAAAATGCACAGGTTTGGTAGGTTTCCCTAGGTGCCGGCTGAGCTAGAGGCCACAACCTACAGGTAGGCACTTTGCAAAAAACACCTCTGTTTTCTGCCAAGAAATGGGATGTGTCCAGGTTGTGTTTTGGGGCATTTCCTGTCGCGGGCGCTAGGCCTACCCACACAAGTGAGGTACGATTTTTATCGGGAGACTTGGGGGAATGCTGGGTGGCAGGAAATTTGTGGCTCCTCTCAGATTCTATAACTTTCTGTCACCGAAATGTGAGGAAAATGTGTTTTTTTAGCCAAGTTTTTAGGTTAGCAAAGGATTCTGGGTAACAGAACCTGGTCAGAGACCCACAAGTCACCCCATCCTGGATTCCCCTAGGTCTCTAGTTTTTAAAAATGCACAGGTTTGGTAGGTTTCCCTAGGTGCAGGCTGAGCTAGAGGCCAAAATCTACAGGTAGACACTTTGCAAAAAACACCTCTGTTTTCTGCCAAGAAATGGGATGTGTCCACGTTGTGTTTTGGGGCATTTCCTGTCGTAGGCGCTAGGCCTACCCACACAAGTGAGGTATCATTTTTATCGGGAGACTTAGGGGAATGCTGGGTAGAAGGAAATTTGTGGCTCCTCTCAGATTCTATAACTTTCTGTCACCGAAATGTGAGGAAAATGTGTTTTTTAGCCACATTTTGAGGTTTGCAAAGGATTCTGTGTAACAGAACCTGGTCAGATCCCCACCAGTCACCCCATCTTGGATTCCCCTAGCTCTCTAGTTTTAAAAAATGCACAGGTTTGGTAGGTTTCCGTAGGTGCGGGCTGAGCTAGAGGCCAAAATCTACAGGTAGACACTTTGCAAAAAACACCTCTGTTTTCTGTCAAAAAATGGGATGTGTCCATGTTGTGTTTTGGGGCATTTCCTGTCGTGGACGCTAGGCCTACCCACACAAGTGAGGTATAATTTTTATCGGGAGACTTGGGGGAACGCTGGGTGGAAGGAAATTTGTGGGTCCTCTCAGATTCCAGAACTTTATGTCTCCGAAATGTGAGGAAAATGTGTTTGTTTAGCAAAACTTTGAGGTTAGCAAAGGATTCTGGGTAACAGAACCTGGTCAGAGACCCACAAGTCACCCCATCTTGGATTCCCCTAGGTCTCTAGATTTTAAAAATGCACAGGTTTGGTAGGTTTCCCTAGGTGCAGGCTGAGCTAGAGGCCAAAATCTACAGGTAGACACATTTCAAAAAACACCTCTGTTTTCTGCCAAGAAATGGGTTGTGTCCACGTTGTGTTTTGGGGCATTTCCTGTCGTAGGCGCTAGGCCTACCCACACAAGTTAGGTATAATTTTTATCGGGAGACTTAGGGGAATGCTGCGTGGAAGGAAATTTGTGGCTCCTCTCAGATTCTATAACTTTCTGTCTCCGAAATGTGAGGAAAATGTGTTTTTTAGCCACATTTTGAGGTTTGCAAAGGATTCTGTGTAACAGAACCTGGTCAGAGCCCCACAAGTCACCCCTTCTTGGATTCCCCTAGGTCTCTAGTTTTCAAAAATGCACAGGTTTGGTAGGTTTCCCTAGGTGCCGGCTGAGCTAGAGGCCAAAACCTACAGGTAGGCACTTTGCAAAAAACACCTGTTTTCTGCCAAGAAATGGGATGTGTCCAGGTTGTGTTTTGGGGCATTTCCTGTCGCGGGCGCTAGGCCTACCCACACAAGTGAGGTACGATTTTTATCTTAAGACTTGGGGGAATGCTGGGTGGCAGGAAATTTGTGGCTCCTCTCAGATTCTAGAACTTTCTGTCACCGAAATGTGAGGAAAATGTGTTTTTTACCCAAAGTTTGAGGTTTGCAAAGGATTCTGGGTAACAGAACCTGGTCAGAGACCCACAAGTCACCCCATTTTGGATTCCCCTAGGTCTCTAGTTTGCAAAAAGGCACAGGTTTGGTAGGTTTACCAAGGTGCCAGCTGAGCTAGAGCCCAAAACCTACAGGTAGGCACTTTGCAAAAAACACCTTTGTTTTCTGCCAAGAAATGGGATGTGTCCACGTTGTGTTTTGGGGAATTTCCTGTCGCGGGCGCTAGGCCTACCCACACAAGTGAGGTATGATTTTTATCGGGAGACTTGGGGGAATGCTGGGTGGCAGGAAATTTGTGGCTCCTCTCAGATTCTAGAACTGTCTGTCACCGAAATGTGAGGAAAATGTGTTTTTTTAGCCATGTTTTTAGGTTAGCAAAAGATTCTGGGTAACAGAACCTGGTCATAGACCCACAAGTCACCCCATATTGGATTCCCCTAGGTCTCTAGTTTTTAAAAATGCACAGGTTTGGTAGGTTTCCCAAGGTGCAGGCTGAGCTAGAGGCCAAAATCTACAGGTAGTCACATTGCAAAAAACACCTCTGTTTTCTGCCAAGAAATGGGATGTGTCCACGTTGTGTTTTGGGGCATTTCCTGTCGCAGGCGCTAGTCCTACCCACACAAGTGAGGTATCATTTTTATCGGGAGACTTAGGGGAATGCTGGGTGGAAGGAAATTTGTGGCTCCTCTCAGATTCTATAACTTTCTGTCACCGAAATGTGAGGAAAATGTGTTTTTTAGCCACATTTTGAGGTTTGCAAAGGATTCTGTGTAACAGAACCTGGTCAGAGCCCCACAAGTCACCCCATCTTGGATTCCCCTAGCTCTCTAGTATTCAAAAATGCACAGGTTTGGTAGGTTTCCGTAGGTGCCGGCTGAGCTAGAGGCCAAAATCTACAGGTAGACACTTTGCAAAAAACACCTCTGTTTTCAGACAAAAAAAGGGATGTGTCCATGTTGTGTTTTGGGGCATTTCCTGTCGTGGACGCTAGGCCTACCCACACAAGTGAGGCATAATTTTTATCGGGAGACTTGGGGGAACGCTGGGTGGAAGGAAATTTGTGGCTCCTCTCAGATTCCAGAACTTTATGTCACCGAAATGTGAGGAAAATGTGTTTGTTTAGCCAAATTTTGAGGTTAGCAAAGGATTCTGGGTAACAGAACCTGGTCAGAGCCCCACAAGTCACCCCTTCTTGGATTCCCGTAGGTCTCTAGTTTTAAAAAATGCACAGGTTTGGTAGGTTTCCCTAGGTGCCGGCTGAGCTAGAGGCCAAAACCTACAGGTAGGCACTTTGCAAAAAACACCTCTGTTTTCTGCCAAGAAATGGGATGTGTCCACGTTGTGTTTTGGGGCATTTCCTGTCGCGGGCGCTAGGCCTACCCACACAAGTGAGGTACGATTTTTATCGGGAGACTTGGGGGAATGCTGGGTGGCAGGAAATGTGTGGCTCCTCTCAGATTCTATAACTTTCTGTCACCGAAATGTGAGGAAAATGTGTTTTTTACCCAAATGTTGAGGTTTGCAAAGGATTCTGGGTAACAGAACCTGGTCAGAGACCCACAAGTCACCCCATTTTGGATTCCCCTAGGTCTCTAGTTTGCAAAAAGGCACAGGTTTGGTAGGTTTCCCAAGGTGCCAGCTGAGCTAGAGGCCAAAACCTAAAGGTAGGCACTTTGCAAAAAACACCTCTGTTTTCTGCCAAGAAATGGGATGTGTCCATGTTGTGTTTTAGGGCATTTCCTGTCGTGGACGCTAGGCCTACCCACACAAGTGAGGTATTATTTTTATCGGGAGACTTGGGGGAACGCTGGGTGGAAGAAAATTTGTGGCTCCTCTCAGATTCCAGAACTTTATGTCACCGATATGTGAGGAAAATGTGTTTGTTTAGCCAAATTTTGAAGTTAGCAAAGGATTCTGGGTAACAGAACCTGGTCAGAGCCCCACAAGTCACCCCTTCTTGGATTCCCCTAGGTCTCTATTTTTCAAAAATGCACAGGTTTGATAAGTTTCCCTAGGTGCGGGCTGAGCTAGAGGCCAAAACCTACAGGTAGGCACTTTGCAAAAAACACCTCTGTTTTCTGCCAAGAAATGGGATGTGTCCACGTTGTGTTTTGGGGCATTTCCTGTCGCGGGCGCTAGGCCTACCCACACAAGTGAGGTACGATTTTTATCGGGAGACTTGGGGTAATGCTGGGTGGCAGGAAATTTGTGGCTCCTCTCAGATTCTAGAACTTTCTGTCACCGAAATGTGAGGAAAATGTGTTTTTTACCCAAATTTTGAGGTTTGCAAAGGATTCTGGGTAACAGAACCTGGTCAGAGACCCACAAGTCACCCCATTTTGGATTCCCCTAGGTCTCTAGTTTGCAAAAAGGCACAGGTTTGGTAGGTTTCCCAAGGTGCCAGCTGAGCTAGAGGCCAAAACCTACAGGTAGGCACTTTGCAAAAAACACCTCTGTTTTCTGCCAAGAAATGGGATGTGTCCATGTTGTGTTTTGGGGCATTTCCTGTCGCGGGCGCTAGGCCTACCCACACAAGTGTGGTACGGTTTTTATCGGGAGACTTGGGGGAATGCTGGGTGGCAGGAAATTTGTGGCTCCTCTCAGATTCTATAACTTTCTGTCACCAAAATGTGAGGAAAATGTGTTTTTTACCCAAATTTTGAGGTTTGCAAAGGATTCTGGGTAACAGAACCTGGTCAGAGACCCACAAGTCACCCTATCTTGGATTCCCCTAGGTCTCTAGTTTCCAAAAAGGCACAGGTTTGGTAGGTTTCCCAAGGTGCCAGCTGAGCTAGAGGCCAAAACCTAAAGGTAGGCACTTTGCAAAAAACAACTCTGTTTTCTGCCAAGAAATGGGATGTGTCCACGTTGTGTTTTGGGGCATTTCCTGTTGCGGGCGCTAGGCCTACCCACACAAGTGAGGTATTATTTTTATCGGGAGACTTGGGGGAACGCTGGGTGGAAGGAAATTTGTGGCTCCTTTCAGATTCCAGAACTTTATGTCACCGATATGTGAGGAAAATGTGTTTGTTTAGCCAAATTTTGAGGTTAGCAAAGGATTCTGGGTAACAGAACCTGGTCAGAGCCCCACAAGTCACCCCTTCTTGGATTCCCCTAGGTCTCTAGTTTTCAAAAAGGCACAGGTTTGATAGGTTTCCCTAGGTGCGGGCTGAGCTAGAGGCCAAAACCTACAGGTAGGCACTTTGCAAAAAACACCTCTGTTTTCTGCCAAGAAATGGGATGTGTCCACGTTGTGTTTTGGGGCATTTCCTGTCGTGGACGCTAGGCCTACCCACACAAGTGAGGTATTATTTTTATCGGGAGACTTGGGGGAACGCTGGGTGGAAGAAAATTTGTGGCTCCTCTCAGATTCCAGAACTTTATGTCACCGATATGTGAGGAAAATGTGTTTGTTTAGCCAAATTTTGAAGTTAGCAAAGGATTCTGGGTAACAGAACCTGGTCAGAGCCCCACAAGTCACCCCTTCTTGGATTCCCCTAGGTCTCTATTTTTCAAAAATGCACAGGTTTGATAAGTTTCCCTAGGTGCGGGCTGAGCTAGAGGCCAAAACCTACAGGTAGGCACTTTGCAAAAAACACCTCTGTTTTCTGCCAAGAAATGGGATGTGTCCACGTTGTGTTTTGGGGCATTTCCTGTCGCGGGCGCTAGGCCTACCCACACAAGTGAGGTACGATTTTTATCGGGAGACTTGGGGTAATGCTGGGTGGCAGGAAATTTGTGGCTCCTCTCAGATTCTAGAACTTTCTGTCACCGAAATGTGAGGAAAATGTGTTTTTTACCCAAATTTTGAGGTTTGCAAAGGATTCTGGGTAACAGAACCTGGTCAGAGACCCACAAGTCACCCCATTTTGGATTCCCCTAGGTCTCTAGTTTGCAAAAAGGCACAGGTTTGGTAGGTTTCCCAAGGTGCCAGCTGAGCTAGAGGCCAAAACCTACAGGTAGGCACTTTGCAAAAAACACCTCTGTTTTCTGCCAAGAAATGGGATGTGTCCATGTTGTGTTTTGGGGCATTTCCTGTCGCGGGCGCTAGGCCTACCCACACAAGTGTGGTACGGTTTTTATCGGGAGACTTGGGGGAATGCTGGGTGGCAGGAAATTTGTGGCTCCTCTCAGATTCTATAACTTTCTGTCACCAAAATGTGAGGAAAATGTGTTTTTTACCCAAATTTTGAGGTTTGCAAAGGATTCTGGGTAACAGAACCTGGTCAGAGACCCACAAGTCACCCTATCTTGGATTCCCCTAGGTCTCTAGTTTCCAAAAAGGCACAGGTTTGGTAGGTTTCCCAAGGTGCCAGCTGAGCTAGAGGCCAAAACCTAAAGGTAGGCACTTTGCAAAAAACAACTCTGTTTTCTGCCAAGAAATGGGATGTGTCCACGTTGTGTTTTGGGGCATTTCCTGTTGCGGGCGCTAGGCCTACCCACACAAGTGAGGTATTATTTTTATCGGGAGACTTGGGGGAACGCTGGGTGGAAGGAAATTTGTGGCTCCTTTCAGATTCCAGAACTTTATGTCACCGATATGTGAGGAAAATGTGTTTGTTTAGCCAAATTTTGAGGTTAGCAAAGGATTCTGGGTAACAGAACCTGGTCAGAGCCCCACAAGTCACCCCTTCTTGGATTCCCCTAGGTCTCTAGTTTTCAAAAAGGCACAGGTTTGATAGGTTTCCCTAGGTGCGGGCTGAGCTAGAGGCCAAAACCTACAGGTAGGCACTTTGCAAAAAACACCTCTGTTTTCTGCCAAGAAATGGGATGTGTCCACGTTGTGTTTTGGGGCATTTCCTGTCGCGGGCGCTAGGCCTACCCACACAAGTGAGGTATGATTTTTATCGGGAGACTTGGGGGAATGCTGGGTGGCAGGAAATTTGTGGCTCCTCTCAGATTCTAGAACTTTCTGTCACCGAAATGTGAGGAAAATGTGTTTTTTACCCAAATTTAAGGTTTGCAAAGGATTCTGGGTAACAGAACCTGGTCAGAGACCCACAAGTCACCCCATTTTGGATTCCCCTAGGTCTCTAGTTTGCAAAAAGGCACAGGTTTGGTATGTTTCCCAAGGTGCCAGCTGAGCTAGAGGCCAAAATCTACAGGTAGACACATTGCAAAAAACACCTCTGTTTTCTGCCAAGAAATGGGATGTGTCCACGTTGTGTTTTGGGGCATTTCCGGTCGCGGGCGCTAGGCCTACCCACACAAGTGAGGTATAATTTTTATCGGGAGACTTGGGGGAACACTGGGTGGAAGGAAATTTGTGGCTCCTCTCAGATTCTATAACTTTCTGTCACCGAAATGTGAGGAAAATGTGTTTTTTAGCCACATTTTGAGGTTTGCAAAGGATTCTGTGTAACAGAACCTGGTCAGAGCCCCACAAGTCACCCCATCTTGGATTCCCCTAGCTCTCGAGTATTCAAAAATGCACAGGTTTGGTAGGTTTCCGTAGGTGCCGGCTGAGCTAGAGGCCAAAATCTACAGGTAGACACTTTGCAAAAAACACCTCTGTTTTCAGTCAAAAAATGGGATGTGTCCATGTTGTGTTTTGGGGCATTTCCTGTCGTGGACGCTAGGCCTACCCACACAAGTGAGGCATAATTTTTATCGGGAGACTTGGGGGAACGCTGGGTGGAAGGAAATTTGTGGCTCCTCTCAGATTCCAGAACTTTATGTCACCGAAATGTGAGGAAAATGTGTTTGTTTAGCCAAATTTTGAGGTTAGCAAAGGATTCTGGGTAACAGAACCTGGTCAGAGCCCCACAAGTCACCCCTTCTTGGATTCCCCTAGGTCTCTAGTTTTCAAAAATGCACAGGTTTGGTAGGTTTCCCTAGGTGCCGGCTGAGCTAGAGGCCAAAACCTACAGGTAGGCACTTTGCAAAAAACACCTCTGTTTTCTGCCAAGAAATGGGATGTGTCCACGTTGTGTTTTGGGGCATTTCCTGTCGCGGGCGCTAGGCCTACCCACACAAGTGAGGTACGATTTTTATCGGGAGACTTGGGGGAATGCTGGGTGGCAGGAAATGTGTGGCTCCTCTCAGATTCTATAACTTTCTGTCACCGAAATGTGAGGAAAATGTGTTTTTTACCCAAATGTTGAGGTTTGCAAAGGATTCTGGGTAACAGAACCTGGTCAGAGACCCACAAGTCACCCCATTTTGGATTCCCCTAGGTCTCTAGTTTGCAAAAAGGCACAGGTTTGGTAGGTTTCCCAAGGTGCCAGCTGAGCTAGAGGCCAAAACCTAAAGGTAGGCACTTTGCAAAAAACACCTCTGTTTTCTGCCAAGAAATGGGATGTGTCCATGTTGTGTTTTGGGGCATTTCCTGTCGTGGACGCTAGGCCTACCCACACAAGTGAGGTATTATTTTTATCGGGAGACTTGGGGGAACGCTGGGTGGAAGAAAATTTGTGGCTCCTCTCAGATTCCAGAACTTTATGTCACCGATATGTGAGGAAAATGTGTTTGTTTAGCCAAATTTTGAGATTAGCAAAGGATTCTGGGTAACAGAACCTGGTCAGAGCCCCACAAGTCACCCCTTCTTGGATTCCCCTAGGTCTCTAGTTTTCAAAAATGCACAGGTTTGATAAGTTTCCCTAGGTGCGGGCTGAGCTAGAGGCCAAAACCTACAGGTAGGCACTTTGCAAAAAACACCTCTGTTTTCTGCCAAGAAATGGGATGTGTCCACGTTGTGTTTTGGGGCATTTCCTGTCGCGGGCGCTAGGCCTACCCACACAAGTGAAGTACGATTTTTATCGGGAGACTTGGGGTAATGCTGGGTGGCAGGAAATTTGTGGCTCCTCTCAGATTCTAGAACTTTCTGTCACCGAAATGTGAGGAAAATGTGTTTTTTACCCAAATTTTGAGGTTTGCAAAGGATTCTGGGTAACAGAACCTGGTCAGAGACCCACAAGTCACCCCATTTTGGATTCCCCTAGGTCTCTAGTTTGCAAAAAGTCACAGGTTTGGTAGGTTTCCCAAGGTGCCAGCTGAGCTAGAGGCCAAAACCTACAGGTAGGCACTTTGCAAAAAACACCTCTGTTTTCTGCCAAGAAATGGGATGTGTCCATGTTGTGTTTTGGGGCATTTCCTGTCGCGGGCGCTAGGCCTAGCCACACAAGTGTGGTACGGTTTTTATCGGGAGACTTGGGGGAATGCTGGGTGGCAGGAAATTTGTGGCTCCTCTCAGATTCTATAACTTTCTGTCACCAAAATGTGAGGAAAATGTGTTTTTTACCCAAATTTTGAGGTTTGCAAAGGATTCTGGGTAACAGAACCTGGTCAGAGACCCACAAGTCACCCCATCTTGGATTCCACTAGGTCTCTAGTTTCCAAAAAGGCACAGGTTTGGTAGGTTTCCCAAGGTGCCAGCTGAGCTAGAGGCCAAAACCTAAAGGTAGGCACTTTGCAAAAAACAACTCTGTTTTCTGCCAAGAAATGGGATGTGTCCACGTTGTGTTTTGGGGCATTTCCTGTTGCGGGCGCTAGGCCTACCCACACAAGTGAGGTATTATTTTTATCGGGAGACTTGGGGGAACGCTGGGTGGAAGGAAATTTGTGGCTCCTCTCAGATTCCAGAACTTTATGTCACCGATATGTGAGGAAAATGTGTTTGTTTAGCCAAATTTTGAGGTTAGCAAAGGATTCTGGGTAACAGAACCTGGTCAGAGCCCCACAAGTCACCCCTTCTTGGATTCCCCTAGGTCTCTAGTTTTCAAAAAGGCACAGGTTTGATAGGTTTCCCTAGGTGCGGGCTGAGCTAGAGGCTAAAACCTACAGGTAGGCACTTTGCAAAAAACACCTCTGTTTTCTGCCAAGAAATGGGATGTGTCCACGTTGTGTTTTGGGGCATTTCCTGTCGCGGGCGCTAGGCCTACCCACACAAGTGAGGTACGATTTTTATCGGGAGACTTGGGGGAATGCTGGGTGGCAGGAAATTTGTGGCTCCTCTCAGATTCTAGAACTTTCTGTCACCGAAATGTGAGGAAAATGTGTTTTTTACCCAAATTTAAGGTTTGCAAAGGATTCTGGGTAACAGAACCTGGTCAGAGACCCACAAGTCACCCCATTTTGGATTCCCCTAGGTCTCTAGTTTGCAAAAAGGCACAGGTTTGGTAGGTTTCCCAAAGTGCCAGCTGAGCTAGAGGCCAAAACCTACAGGTAGGCACTTTGCAAAAAACACCTCTGTTTTCTGCCAAGAAATGGGATGTGTCCATGTTGTGTTTTGGGGCATTTCCTGTCGCGGGCGCTAGGCCTACCCACACAAGTGTGGTACGGTTTTTATCGGGAGACTTGGGGGAATGCTGGGTGGCAGGAAATTTGTGGCTCCTCTCAGATTCTATAACTTTCTGTCACCAAAATGTGAGGAAAATGTGTTTTTTACCCAAATTTTGAGGTTTGCAAAGGATTCTGGGTAAGAGAACCTGGTCAGAGACCCACAAGTCACCCCATCTTGGATTCCCCTAGGTCTCTAGTTTGCAAAAAGGCACAGGTTTGGTAGGTTTCCCAAGGTGCCAGCTGAGCTAGAGGCCAAAACCTAAAGGTAGGCACTTTGCAAAAAACACCTCTGTTTTCTGCCAAGAAATGGGATGTGTCCACATTGTGTTTTGGGGCATTTCCTGTTTCGGGCGCTAGGCCTACCCACACAAGTGAGGTATTATTTTTATCGGGAGACTTGGGGGAACGCTGGGTGGAAGGAAATTTGTGGCTCCTCTCAGATTCCAGAACTTTATCTCACCGATATGTGAGGAAAATGTGTTTGTTTAGCCAAATTTTGAGGTTAGCAAAGGATTCTGGGTAACAGAAATTGGTCAGAGCCCCACAAGTCACCCCTTCTTGGATTCCCCTAGGTCTCTAGTTTTCAAAAAGGCACAGGTTTGATAGGTTTCCCTAGGTGCGGGCTGAGCTAGAGGCCAAAACCTACAGGTAGGCACTTTGCAAAAAACACCTCTGTTTTCTGCCAAGAAATGGGATGTGTCCACGTTGTGTTTTGGGGCATTTCCTGTCGCGGGCGCTAGGCCTACCCACACAAGTGAGGTACGATTTTTATCGGGAGACTTGGGGGAATGCTGGGTGGCAGGAAATTTGTGGCTCCTCTCAGATTCTAGAACTTTCTGTCACCGAAATGTGAGGAAAATGTGTTTTTTACCCAAATTTAAGGTTTGAAAAGGATTCTGGGTAACAGAACCTGGTCAGAGACCCACAAGTCACCCCATTTTGGATTCCCCTAGGTCTCTAGTTTGCAAAAAGGCACAGGTTTGGTAGGTTTCCCAAGGTGCCAGCTGAGCTAGAGGCCAAAATCTACAGGTAGACACATTGCAAAAAACACCTCTGTTTTCTGCCAAGAAATGGGATGTGTCCACGTTGTGTTTTGGGGCATTTCCGGTCGCGGGCGCTAGGCCTACCCACACAAGTGAGGTATCATTTTTATCGGGAGACTTGGGGGAACGCTGGGTGGAAGGAAATTTGTGGCTCCTCTCAGATTCCAGAACTTTATGTCACCGAAATGTGAGGAAAATGTGTTTGTTTAGCCAAATTTTGAGGTTAGCAAAGGATTCTGGGTAACAGAACCTCGTCAGAGCCCCACAAGTCACCCCTTCTTGGATTCCCCTAGGTCTCTAGTTTTCAAAAATGCACAGGTTTGGTAGGTTTCCCTAGGTGCCGGCTCAGCTAGAGGCCAAAACCTACAGGTAGGCACTTTGCAAAAAACACCTCTGTTTTCTGCCAAGAAATGGGATGTGTTCACGTTGTGTTTTGGGGCATTTCCTGTTGCGGGCGCTAGGCCTACCCACACAAGTGAGGTATGATTTTTATTGCGAGACTTGGGGGAATGCTGGGTGGCAGGAAATTTGTGGCTCCTCTCAGATTCTAGAGCTTTCTGTCACCGAAATGTGAGGAAAATGTTTTTTTTACCCAAATTTGAGGTTTGCAAAGGATTCTGGGTAACAGAACCTGGTCAGAGACCCACAAGTCACCCCATTTTGGATTCCCCTAGGTCTCTAGTTTGCAAAAAGGCACAGGTTTGGTAGGTTTCCCAAGGTGCCAGCTGAGTTACAGGCCAAAATCTACAGGTAGACACATTGCAAAAAACACCTCTGTTTTCTGCCAAGAAATGGGATGTGTCCACGTTGTGTTTTGGGGCATTTCCGGTCGCGGGCGCTAGGCCTACCCACACAAGTGAGGTATCATTTTTATCGGGAGACTTGGGGGAACGCTGGGTGGAAGGAAATTTGTGGCTCCTCTCAGATTCCAGAACTTTATGTCACCGAAATGTGAGGAAAATGTGTTTGTTTAGCCAAATTTTGAGGTTAGCAAAGGATTCTGGGTAACAGAACCTGGTCAGAGCCCCACAAGTCACCCCTTCTTGGATTCCCCTAGGTCTCTAGTTTTCAAAAAGGCACAGGTTTTAAAGGTTTCCCTAGGTGCGGGCTGAGCTAGAGGCCAAAACCTACAGGTAGGCACTTTGCAAAAAACACCTCTGTTTTCGGCCAAGAAATGGGATGTGTCCACGTTGTGTTTTGGGGCATTTCCTGTCGCGGGCGCTAGGCCTACCCACACAAGTGAGGTACGATTTTTATAGGGAGACTTGGGGGAATGCTGGGTGGCAGGAAATTTGTGGCTCCTCTCAGATTCTAGAACTTTCTGTCACCGAAATGTGAGGAAAATGTGTTTTTTACCCAAATTTAAGGTTTGCAAAGGATTCTGGGTAACAGAACCTGGTCAGAGACCCACAAGTCACCCCATTTTGGATTCCCCTAGGTCTCTAGTTTGCAAAAAGGCACAGGTTTGGTAGGTTTCCCAAGGTGCCAGCTGAGCTAGAGGCCAAAATCTACAGGTAGACACATTGCAAAAAACACCTCTGTTTTCTGCCAAGAAATGGGATGTGTCCACGTTGTGTTTTGGGGCATTTCCGGTCGCGGGCGCTAGGCCTACCCACAGAAGTGAGGTATCATTTTTATCGGGAGACTTGGGGGAACGCTGGGTGGAAGGAAATTTGTGGCTCCTCTCAGATTCTAGAACTTTATGTCACCGAAATGTGAGGAAAATGTGTTTTTTACCCAAAGTTTGAGGTTTGCAAAGGATTCTGGGTAACAGAACCTGGTCAGAGACCCACAAGTCACCCCATTTTGGATTCCCCTAGGTCTCTAGTTTGCAAAAAGGCACAGGTTTGGTAGGTTTACCAAGGTGCCAGCTGAGCTAGAGCCCAAAACCTACAGGTAGGCACTTTGCAAAAAACACCTTTGTTTTCTGCCAAGAAATGGGATGTGTCCACGTTGTGTTTTGGGGCATTTCCTGTCGCGGGCGCTAGGCCTACCCACACAAGTGAGGTATGATTTTTATCGGGAGACTTGGGGGAATGCTGGGTGGCAGGAAATTTGTGGCTCCTCTCAGATTCTAGAACTGTCTGTCACCGAAATGTGAGGAAAATGTGTTTTTTTAGCCAAGTTTTTAGGTTAGCAAAAGATTCTGGGTAACAGAACCTGGTCATAGACCCACAAGTCACCCCATCTTGGATTCCCCTAGGTCTCTAGTTTTTAAAAATGCACAGGTTTGGTAGGTTTCCCAAGGTGCAGGCTGAGCTAGAGGCCAAAATCTACAGGTAGTCACATTGCAAAAAACACCTCTGTTTTCTGCCAAGAAATGGGATGTGTCCACGTTGTGTTTTGGGGCATTTCCTGTCGCAGGCGCTAGTCCTACCCACACAAGTGAGGTATCATTTTTATCGGGAGACTTGGGGGAACGCTGGGTGGCAGGAAATGTGTGGCTCCTCTCAGATTCTAGAGCTTTCTGTCACCGAAATGTGAGGAAAATGTTTTTTTTACCCAAATTTGAGGTTTGCAAAGGATTCTGGGTAACAGAACCTGGTCAGAGACCCACAAGTCACCCCATTTTGGATTCCCCTAGGTCTCTAGTTTGCAAAAAGGCACAGGTTTGTTAGGTTTCCCAAGGTGCCAGCTGAGTTAGAGGCCAAAATCTACAGGTAGACACATTGCAAAAAACACCTCTGTTTTATGCCAAGAAATGGGATGTGTCCACGTTGTGTTTTGGGGCATTTCCTGTCGCGGGCGCAAGGCCTACCCACACAAGTGATGTATGATTTTTATCGGGAGACTTGGGGGAATGCTGGGTGGCAGGACATTTGTGGCTCCTCTCAGATTCTAGAACTTTCTGTCACCGAAATGTGAGGAAAATTAGTTTTTTACCCAAATTTTGAGGTTTGCAAAGGATTCTGGGTAACAGAACCTGGTCAGAGACCCACAAGTCACCCCATTTTGGATTCCCCTAGGTCTCTAGTTTGCAAAAAGGCACAGGTTTGGTCGGTTTCCCAAGGTGCCAGCTGAGCTAGAGGCCAAAACCTACAGGTAGGCACTTTGCAAAAAACACCTCTGTTTTCTGCCAAGAAATGGGATGTGTCCATATTGTGTTTTGGGGCTTTTCCTGTCGTGGACGCTAGGCCTACCCACACAAGTGAGGTATAATTTTTATCGGGAGACTTGGGGGAACGCTGGATGGAAGGAAATTTGTGGCTCCTCTCAGATTCCAGAACTTTATGTCACCGAAATGTGAGGAAAATGTGTTTGTTTAGCCAAATTTTGAGGTTAGCAAAGGATTCTGGGTAACAGAACCTGGTCAGAGCCCCACAAGTCACCCCTTCTTGGATTCCCCTAGGTCTCAAGTTTTCAAAATTGCACAGGTTTGATAGGTTTCCCTAGGTGCGGGCTGAGCTAGAGGCCAAAACCTACAGGTAGGCACTTTGCAAAAAACACCTCTGTTTTCTGCCAAGAAATGGGATGTGTCCACGTTGTGTTTTGGGGCATTTCCTGTCGCGGGCGCTAGGCCTACCCACACAAGTGAGGTACGATTTTTATCGGGAGACTTGGGGGAATGCTGGGTGGCAGGAAATTTGTGGCTCCTCTCAGATTCTAGAACTTTCTGTCACCGAAATGTGAGGAAAATGTGTTTTTTACCCAAATTTTGAGGTTTGCAAAGGATTCTGGGTAACAGAACCTGGTCAGAGACCCACAAGTCACCCCATTTTGGATTCCCTAGGTCTCTAGTTTGCAGAAAGGCACAGGTTTGGTAGGTTTCCCAAGGTGCCAGCTGAGCTAGAGGTCAAAACCTACAGGTAGGCACTTTGCAAAAAACACCTCTGTTTTCTGCCAAGAAATGGGATGTGTCCATGTTGTGTTTTGGGGCATTTCCTGTCGCCGGCGCTAGGCCTACCCACACAAGTGTGGTACGATTTTTATCTGGAGACTTGGGGGAATGCTGGGTGGCAGGAAATTTGTGGCTCCTCTCAGATTCTATAACTTTCTGTCACCAAAATGTGAGGAAAATGTTTTTTTTACCCAAATTTTGAGGTTTGCAAAGGATTCTGGGTAACAGAACCTGGTCAGAGACCCACAAGTCACCCCATTTTGTTTTCCCCTAGGTCTCTAGTTTGCAAAAAGGCACAGGTTTGGTAGGTTTCCCAAGGTGCCAGCTGAGCTAGAGGCCAAAACCTACAGGTAGGCACTTTGCAAAAAACACCTCTGTTTTCTGCCAAGAAATGGGATGTGTCCACGTTGTGTTTTGGGGCATTTCCTGTTGCGGGCGCTAGGCCTACCCACACAAGTGAGGTATGATTTTTATCGGGAGACTTGGGGGAATGCTGGGTGGCAGGAAATTTGTGGCTCCTCTCAGATTCTAGAACTTTCTGTCACCGAAATGTGAGGAAAATGTGTTTTTTACCCAAATTTGAGGTTTGCAAAGGATTCTGGGTAACAGAACCTGGTCAGAGACCCACAAGTTACCCCATTTTGGATTCCCCTAGGTCTCTAGTTTACAGACAGGCACAGGTTTGGTAGGTTTCCCAAGGTGCCAGCTGAGCTAGAGGCCAAAATCTACAGGTAGACACATTGCAAAAAACACCTCTGTTTTCTGCCAAGAAATGGGATGTGTCCACGTTGTGTTTTGGGGCATTTCCTGTCGCGGGCGCTAGGCCTACCCACACAAGTGAGGTATGATTTTTATCGGGAGACTTGGGGGAATGCTGGGTGGCAGGAAATTTGTGGCTCCTCTCAGATTCTAGAACTTTCTGTCACCGAAATGTGAGGAAAATGTGTTTTTTTAGCCAAGTTTTTAGGTTAGCAAAGGATTCTGGGTAACAGAACCTGGTCAGAGACCCACAAGTCACCCCATCTTGGATTCCCCTAGGTTTCTAGTTTTTAAAAATGCACAGGTTTGGTAGGTTTCCCTAGGTGCAGGCTGAGCTAGAGGCCAAAATCTACAGGTAGACACATTGCAAAAAATACCTCTGTTTTCTGCCAAGAAATGGGATGTGTCCACGTTGTGTTTTGGGGCATTTCCTGTCGCAGGCGCTAGGCCTACCCACATAAGTGAGGTATCATTTTTATCGGAAGACTTAGGGAAATGCTGGGTGGAAGGAAATGTGTGGCTCCTCTCAGATTCTATAACTTTCTGTCACCGAAATGTGAGGAAAATGTGTGTTTTAGCCACATTTTGAGGTTTGCAAAGGATTCTGTGTAACAGAACCTGGTCAGAGCCCCACAAGTCACCCCATCTTGGATTCCCCTAGCTCTCTAGTTTTCAAATATGCACAGGTTTGGTAGGTTTCCGTAGGTGCCGGCTGAGCTAGAGGCCAAAATCTACAGGTAGACACTTTGCAAAAAACACCTCTGTTTTCTGTCAAAAAATGGGATGTGTCCATGTTGTGTTTTGGGGCATTTCCTGTCGTGGACGCTAGGCCTACCCACACAAGTGAGGTATAATTTTTATCGGGAGACTTGGGGGAACGCTGGGTGGAAGGAAATTTGTGGCTCCTCTCAGATTCCAGAACTTTATGTCACCGAAATGTGAGGAAAATGTGTTTGTTTAGCCAAATTTTGAGGTTAGCAAAGGATTCTGGGTAACAGAACCTGGTCAGAGCCCCACAAGTCACCCCTTCTTGGATTCCCCTAGGTCTCTCGTTTAAAAAAATGCACAGGTTTGGTAGGTTTCCCTAGGTGCTGGCTGAGCTAGAGGCCCAAACCTACAGGTAGGCACTTTGCAAAAAACACCTCTGTTTTCTGCCAAGAAATGGGATGTGTCCACGTTGTGTTTTGGGGCATTTCCTGTTGCGGGCGCTAGGCCTACCCACACAAGTGTGGTACGATTTTTATCGGGAGACTTGGGGGAATGCTGGGTGACAGGAAATTTGTGGCTCCTCTCAGATTCTAGAACTTTCTGTCACCGAAATGTGAGGAAAATGTGTTTTTTACCCAAATTTTGAGGTTTGCAAAGGATTCTGGGTAACAGAACCTGGTCAGAGACCCACAAGTCACCCCATCTTGGATTCCCCTAGGTCTCTAGTTTTAAAAAATGCACAGGTTTGGTAGGTTTCCCTAGGTGCAGGCTGAGCTAGAGGCCAAAATCTACAGGTAGACACATTGCAAAAAACACCTCTGTTTTCTGCCAAGAAATGGGATGTGTACACGTTGTGTTTTGGGGCATTTCCTGTCGCAGGCGCTAGGCCTACCCACATAAGTGAGGTACCATTTTTATCGGGAGACTTAGGGGAATGCTGGGTGGAAGGAAATTTGTGGCTCCTCTCAGATTCTATAACTTTCTGTCACCGAAATGTGAGGAAAATGTGTTTTTTAGCCACATTTTGAGGTTTGCAAAGGATTCTGTGTAACAGAACCTGGTCAGAGCCCCACAAGTCACCCCATCTTGGATTCCCCTAGCTCTCTAGTTTTGGAAAATGCACAGGTTTGGTAGGTTTCCGTAGGTGCCGGCTGAGCTAGAGGCCAAAATCTACAGGTAGACACTTTGCAAAAAACACCTCTGTTTTCTGCCAAGAAATGGGATGTGTCCACGTTGTGTTTTGGGGCATTTCCGGTCGCGGGCGCTAGGCCTACCCACAGAAGTGAGGTATCATTTTTATCGTGAGACTTGGGGGAACGCTGGGTGGAAGGAAATTTGTGGCTCCTCTCAGATTCCAGAACTTTATGTCACCGAAATGTGAGGAAAATGTGTTTGTTTAGCCAAATTTTGAGGTTAGCAAAGGATTCTGGGTAACAGAACCTGGTCAGAGCCCCACAAGTCACCCCTTCTTGGATTCCCCTAGGTCTCTAGTTTTCAAAAATGCACAGGTTTGGTAGGTTTCCCTAGGTGCCGGCTCAGCTAGAGGCCAAAACCTACAGGTAGGCACTTTGCAAAAAACACCTCTGTTTTCTGCCAAGAAATGGGATGTGTCCACGTTGTGTTTTGGGGCATTTCCTGTCGCGGGCGCTAGGCCTACCCACACAAGTGAGGTACGATTTTTATGGGGAGACTTGGGGGAATGCTGGGTGGCAGGAAATTTGTGGCTCCTCTCAGATTCTAGAACTTTCTGTCACCGAAATGTGAGGAAAATGTGTTTTTTACCCAAATTTTGAGGTTTGCAAAGGATTCTGGGTAACAGAAACTGGTCAGAGACCCACAAGTCACCCCATTTTGGATTCCCCTAGGTCTCTAGTTTGCAAAAAGGCACAGGTTTGGTAGGTTTCCCAAGGTGCCAGCTGAGCTAGAGGCCAAAACCTACAGGTAGGCACTTTGCAAAAAACACCTCTGTTTTCTGCCAAGAAATGGGATGTGTTCACGTTGTGTTTTGGGGCATTTCCTGTTGCGGTCGCTAGGCCTACCCACACAAGTGAGGTATGATTTTTATCGGGAGACTTGGGGTAATGCTGGGTGGCAGGAAATTTGTGGCTCCTCTCAGATTCTAGAGCTTTCTGTCACCGAAATGTGAGGAAAATGTTTTTTTTACCCAAATTTGAGGTTTGCAAAGGATTCTGGGTAACAGAACCTGGTCAGAGACCCACAAGTCACCCCATTTTGGATTCCCCTAGGTCTCTAGTTTGCAAAAAGGCACAGGTTTGGTAGGTTTCCCAAGGTGCCAGCTGAGTTAGCGGCCAAAATCTACAGGTAGACACATTGCAAAAAACACCTCTGTTTTATGCCAAGAAATGGGATGTGTCCACGTTGTGTTTTGGGGCATTTCCTGTCGCGGGCGCAAGGCCTACCCACACAAGTGAGGTATGATTTTTATCGGGAGACTTGGGGGAATGCTGGGTGGCAGGACATTTGTGGCTCCTCTCAGATTCTAGAACTTTCTGTCACCGAAATGTGAGGAAAATTAGTTTTTTACCCAAATTTTGAGGTTTGCAAAGGATTCTGGGTAACAGAACCTGGTCAGAGACCCACAAGTCACACCATTTTGGATTCCCCTAGGTCTCTAGTTTGCAAAAAGGCACAGGTTTGGTCGGTTTCCCAAGGTGCCAGCTGAGCTAGAGGCCAAAACCTACAGGTAGGCACTTTGCAAAAAACACCTCTGTTTTCTGCCAAGAAATGGGATGTGTCCATGTTGTGTTTTGGGGCATTTCCTGTCGTGGACGCTAGGCCTACCCACACAAGTGAGGTATAATTTTTATCGGGAGACTTGGGGGAACGCTGGGTGGAAGGAAATTTGTGGCTCCTCTCAGATTCCAGAACTTTATGTCACCGAAATGTGAGGAAAATGTGTTTGTTTAGCCAAATTTTGAGGTTAGCAAAGGATTCTGGGTAACAGAACCTGGTCAGAGCCCCACAAGTCACTCCTTCTTGGATTCCCCTAGGTCTCTAGTTTTCAAAATTGCACAGGTTTGATAGGTTTCCCTAGGTGCGGGCTGAGCTAGAGGCCAAAACCTACAGGTAGGCACTTTGCAAAAAACACCTCTGTTTTCTGCCAAGAAATGGGATGTGTCCACGTTGTGTTTTGGGGCATTTCCTGTCGCGGGCGCTAGGCCTACCCACACAAGTGAGGTACGATTTTTATCGGGAGACTTGGGGGAATGCTGGGTGGCAGGAAATTTGTGGCTCCTCTCAGATTCTAGAACTTTCTGTCACCGAAATGTGAGGAAAATGTGTTTTTTTAGCCAAGTTTTTAGGTTAGCAAAGGATTCTGGGTAACAGAACCTGGTCAGAGACCCACAAGTCACCCCATCTTGGATTCCCCTAGGTTTCTAGTTTTTAAAAATGCACAGGTTTGGTAGGTTTCCCTAGGTGCAGGCTGAGCTAGAGGCCAAAATCTACAGGTAGACACATTGCAAAAAATACCTCTGTTTTCTGCCAAGAAATGGGATGTGTCCACGTTGTGTTTTGGGGCATTTCCTGTCGCAGGCGCTAGGCCTACCCACATAAGTGAGGTATCATTTTTATCGGAAGACTTAGGGAAATGCTGGGTGGAAGGAAATTTGTGGCTCCTCTCAGATTCTATAACTTTCTGTCACAGAAATGTGAGGAAAATGTGTGTTTTAGCCACATTTTGAGGTTTGCAAAGGATTCTGTGTAACAGAACCTGGTCAGAGCCCCACAAGTCACCCCATCTTGGATTCCCCTAGCTCTCTAGTTTTCAAAAATGCACAGGTTTGGTAGGTTTCCGTAGGTGCCGGCTGAGCTAGAGGCCAAAATCTACAGGTAGACACTTTGCAAAAAACATCTCTGTTTTCTGTCAAGAAATGGGATGTGTCCATGTTGTGTTTTGGGGCATTTCCTGTCGTGGACGCTAGGCCTACCCACACAAGTGAGGTATAATTTTTATCGGGAGACTTGGGGGAACGCTGGGTGGAAGGAAATTTGTGGCTCCTCTCAGATTCCAGAACTTTATGTCACCGAAATGTGAGGAAAATGTGTTTGTTTAACCAAATTTTGAGGTTAGCAAAGGATTCTGGGTAACAGAACCTGGTCAGAGCCCCACAAGTCACCCCTTCTTGGATTCCCCTAGGTCTCTCGTTTAAAAAAATGCACAGGTTCGGTAGGTTTCCCTAGGTGCTGGCTGAGCTAGAGGCCCAAACCTACAGGTAGGCACTTTGCAAAAAACACCTCTGTTTTCTGCCAAGAAATGGGATGTGTCCACGTTGTGTTTTGGGGCATTTCCTGTTGTGGACGCTAGGCCTACCCACACAAGTGAGGTATAATTTTTATCGGGAGACTTGGGGGAACGCTGGGTGGAAAGAAATTTGTGGCTCCTCTCAGATTCCAGAACTTTATGTCACCGAAATGTGAGGAAAATGTGTTTGTTTACGCCAAATTTTGAGGTTAGCAAAGGATTCTGGGTAACAGAACCTGGTCAGAGCCCCACAAGTCACCCCTTCTTGGATTCCCCTACGTCTCTAGTTTTAAAAAATGCACAGGTTTGGTAGGTTTCCCTAGGTGCCGGCTGAGCTAGAGGCCCAAACCTACAGGTAGGCACTTTGCAAAAAACACTTCTGTTTTCTGCCAAGAAATGGGATCTGTCCACGTTGTGTTTTGGGGCATTTCCTGTCGCGGGCGCTAGGCCTACCCACACAAGTGAGGTACGATTTTTATCGGGAGGCTTGGGGGAATGCTGGGTGGCAGGAAATTTGTGGCTCCTCTCAGATTCTAGAACTTTCTGTCACCGAAATGTGAGGGAAATGTGTTTTTTACCCAAATTTTGAGGTTTGCAAAGGATTCTGGGTAACAGAACCTGGTCAGAGACCCACAAGACACCCCATTTTGGATTCCCCTAGGTCTCTAATTTGCAAAAAGGCAGAGGTTTGGTAGGTTTCCCAAGGTGCCAGCTGAGCTAGAGGCCAAAACCTACAGGTAGGCACTTTGCAAAAAACACCTCTGTTTTCTGCCAATAAATGGGATGTGTCCACGTTGTGTTTTGGGGCATTTCCTGTCGCGGGTGCTAGTCCTACCCACACAAGTGAGGTATGATTTTTATCGGGAGACTTGGGGGAATGCTGGGTGGTAGGAAATTTGTGGCTCCTCTCAGATTCTAGAACTTTCTGTCACCGAAATGCGAGGAAAATGTATTTTTTAGCCACATTTTGAGGTTTGCAAAAGATTCTGTGTAACAGAACCTGGTCAGATCCCCACAAGTCACCCCATCTTGGATTCCCCTAGCTCTCTAGTTTTCAAAAATGCACAGGTTTGGTAGGTTTCTGTAGGTGCAGGCTGAGCTAGAGGCCAAAATCTACAGGTAGACACATTGCAAAAAACACCTCTGTTTTCTGCCAAGAAATGGGATGTGTCCACGTTGTGTTTTGGGGCATTTCCTGTCGCAGGCGCTAGGCCTTCCCACACAAGTGAGGTATCATTTGTATCGGGAGACTTAGGGGAATGCTGGGTGGAAGGAAATTTGGGGCTTCTCTCAGATTCTATAACTTTCTGTCACCGAAATGTGAGGAAAATGTGTTTTTTAGCCACATTTTGAGGTTTGCAAAGGATTCTGTGTAACAGAACCTGGTCAGAGCCCCACAAGTCACCCCATCTTGGATTCCCCTAGCTCTCTAGTTTTCAAAAATGCACAGGGTTGGTAGCTTTCCATAGGTGCCGGCTGAGCTAGAGCCAAAATCTACAGGTAGACACTTTGCAAAAAACACCTCTGTTTTCTGTCAAAAAATGGGATGTGTCCATGTTGTGTTTTGGGGCATTTCCTTTCGTGGACGCTAGGCCTACCCACACAAGTGAGGTATAATTTTTATCGGGAGACTTGGGGGAACGCTGGGTGGAAGGACATTTTTGGCTCCTCTCAGATTCCAGAACTTTATGTCACCGAAATGTGAGGAAAATGTGTTTGTTTAGCCAAAGTTTGAGGTTAGCAAAGGATTGTGGGTAACAGAACCTGGTCAGAGCCCCACAAGTCACCCCTTCTTGGATTCCCCTAGGTCTCTAGTTTTCAAAAATGCACAGGTTTGGTAGGTTTCCCTAGGTGCCGGCTCAGCTAGAGGCCAAAACCTACAGGTAGGCACTTTGCAAAAAACACCTCTGTTTTCTGCCAAGAAATGGGATGTGTCCACGTTGTGTTTTGGGGCATTTCCTGTCGCGGGCGTTAGGCCTAACCACACAAGTGAGGTACGATTTTTATCGGGAGAATTGGGGGAATGCTGGGTGGCAGGAAATTTGTGGCTCCTCTCAGATTCTAGAACTTTCTGTCACTGAAATGTGAGGAAAATGTGTTTTTTACCCAAATTTTGAGGTTTGCAAAGGATTCTGGGTAACAGAACCTGGTCAGAGACCCACAAGTCACCCCATTTTGGATTCCCCTAGGTCTCTAGTTTGCAAAAAGGCACAGGTTTGGTAGGTTTCCCAAGGTGCCAGCTGAGCTAGAGGCCAAAACCTACAGGTAGGCACTTTGCAAAAAACACCTCTGTTTTCTGCCAAGAAATGGGATGTGTCCACGTTGTGTTTTGGGGCATTTCCTGTTGCTGGCGCTAGGCCTACCCACACAAGTGAGGTATGATTTTTATCGGGAGACTTGGGGGAATGCTGGGTGGCAGGAAATTTGTGGCTCCTCTCAGATTCTAGAACTTTCTGTCACCGAAATGTGAGGAAAATGTGTTTTTTAGCCACATTTTGAGGTTTGCAAAGGATTCTGTGTAACAGAACCTGGTCAGAGCCCCACAAGTCACCCCATCTTGGATTCCCCTAGCTCTCTAGTTTTCAAAAATGCACAGGTTTGGTAGGTTTCCATAGGTGCAGGCTGAGCTAGAGGCCAAAATCTACAGGTAGACACATTGCAAAAAACACCTCTGTTTTCTGCCAAGAAATGGGAAGTGTCCACGTTGTGTTTTGGGGCATTTCCTGTCGCAGGCGCTAGGCCTACCCACACAAGTGAGGTATCATTTGTATCGGGAGACTTAGGGGAATGCTGGGTGGAAGGAAATTTGTGGCTTCTCTCAGATTCTATAACTTTCTGTCACCGAAATGTGAGGAAAATGTGTTTTTTAGCCACATTTTGAGGTTTGCAAAGGATTATGTGTATCAGAACCTGGTCAGAGCCCCACAAGTCACCCCATCTTGGATTCCCCTAGCTCTCTAGTTTTCAAAAATGCACAGGTTTAGTAGGTTTCCGTAGGTGCCGGCTGAGCTAGAGGCCAAAATCTACAGGTAGACACTTTGCAAAAAACAACTCTGTTTTCTGTCAAAAAATGGGATGTGTCCATGTTGTGTTTTGGGGCATTTCCTGTCGTGGACGCTAGGCCTACCCACACAAGTGAGGTATAATTTTTATCGGGAGACTTGGGGGAACGCTGGGTGGAAGGAAATTTGTGGCTCCTCTCAGATTCCAGAACTTGATGTCACCGAAATGTGAGGAAAATGTGTTTGTTTAGCCAAAGTTTGAGGTTAGCAAAGGATTCTGGGTAACAGAACCTGGTCAGAGCCCCACAAATCACCCCTTCTTGGATTCCCCTAGGTCTCTAGTTTTCAAAAATGCACAGGTTTGGTAGGTTTCCCTAGGTGCCGGCTGAGCTAGAGGCCAAAACCTACAGGTAGGCACTTTGCAAAAAACACCTCTGTTTTCTGCCAAGAAATGGGATGTGTCCACGTTGTGTTTTGGGGCATTTCCTGTCGCGGGCGCTAGGCCTACCCACACAAGTGAGGTACGATTTTTATCGGGAGACTTTGGGGAATGCTGGGTGGCAGGAAATTTGTGGCTCCTCTCAGATTCTAGAACTTTCTGTCACTGAAATGTGAGGAAAATTTGTTTTTTACCCAAATTTTGAGGTTTGCAAAGGATTCTGGGTAACAGAACCTGGTCAGAGACCCACAAGTCACCCCATTTTGGATTCCCCTAGGTCTCTAGTTTGCAAAAAGGCACAGGTTTGGTAGGTTTCCCAAGGTGCCAGCTGAGCTAGAGGCCAAAACTTACAGGTAGGCACTTTGCAAAAAACACCTCTGTTTTCTGCCAAGAAATGGGATGTGTCCACGTTGTGTTTTGGGGCATTTCCTGTTGCGGGCGCTCTTCCTACCCACACAAGTGAGGTATGATTTTTATCTGGAGACTTGTGGGAATGCTTGGTGGCAGGAAATTTGTGGCTCCTCTCAGATTCTAGAACTTTCTGTCACCGAAATGTGAGGAAAACGTGTTTTTTAGCCACATTTTGAGGTTTGCAAAGGATTCTGTGTAACAGAACCTGGTCAGAGTCCCACAAGTCACCCCATCTTGGATTCCCCTAGCTCTCTAGTTTTCAAAAATGCACAGGTTTGGTAGGTTTCCATAGGTGCAGGCTGAGCTAGAGGCCAAAATCTACAGGTAGACACATTGCAAAAAACACCTCTGTTTTCTGCCAAGAAATGGGAAGTGTCCACGTTGTGTTTTGGGGCATTTCCTGTAGCAGGCGCTAGGCCTACCCACACAAGTGAGGTATCATTTGTATCGGGAGACTTAGGGGAATGCTGGGTGGAAGGAAATTTGTGGCTTCTTTCAGATTCTATAACTTTCTGTCACCGAAATGTGAGGAAAATGTGTTTTTTAGCCACATTTTGAGGTTTGCAAAGGATTATGTGTAACAGAACCTGGTCAGAGCCACACAAGTCACCCCATCTTGGATTCCCCTAGCTCTCTAGTTTTAAAAAATGCACAGGTTTGGTAGGTTTCCGTAGGTGCCGGCTGAGCTAGAGGCCAAAATCTACAGGTAGACACTTTGCAAAAAACACCTCTGTTTTCTGTCAAAAAATGGGATGTGTCCATGTTGTGTTTTGGGGCATTTCCTGTCGTGGATGCTAGGCCTACCCACACAAGTGAGGTATAATTTTTATCGGGAGACTTGGGGGAACGCTGGGTGGAAGGAAATTTGTGGCTCCTCTCAGATTCCAGAACTTTATGTCACCGAAATGTGAGGAAAATGTGTTTGTTTAGCCAAAGTTTGAGGTTAGCAAAGGATTCTGGGTAACAGAACCTGGTCAGAGCCCCACAAGTCACCCCTTCTTGGATTCCCCTAGGTCTCTAGTTTTCAAAAATGCACAGGTTTGGTAGGTTTCCCTAGGTGCCGGCTGAGCTAGAGGCCAAAACCTACAGGTAGGCACTTTGCAAAAAACACCTCTGTTTTCTGCCAAGAAATGGGATGTGTCCACGTTGTGTTTTGGGGCATTTCCTGTCGCGGGCGCTAGGCCTACCCACACAAGTGAGGTACGATTTTTATCGGGAGACTTGGGGGAATGCTGGGTGGCAGGAAATTTGTGGCTCCTCTCAGATTCTAGAACTTTCTGTCACTTAAATGTGAAGAAAATGTGTTTTTTACCCAAATTTTGAGGTTTGCAAAGGATTCTGGGTAACAGAACCTGGTCAGAGACCCACAAGTCACCCCATTTTGGATTCCCCCAGGTCTCTAGTTTTCAAAAAGGCACAGGTTTGGTAGGTTTCCCAAGGTGCCAGCTGAGCTAGAGGCCAAAACTTACAGGTAGGCACTTTGCAAAAAACACCTCTGTTTTCTGCCAAGAAATGGAATGTGTCCACGTTGTGTTTTGGGGCATTTCCTGTTGCGGGCGCTCTTCCTACCCACACAAGTGAGGTATGATTTTTATCGGGAGACTTGGGGGAATGCTGGGTGGCAGGAAATTTGTGGCTCCTCTCAGATTCTAGAACTTTCTGTCACCGAAATGTGAGGAAAACGTGTTTTTTAGCCACATTTTGAGGTTTGCAAAGGATTCTGTGTAACAGAACCTGGTCAGAGCCCCACAAGTCACCCCATCTTGGATTCCCCTAGCTCTCTAGTTTTCAAAAATGCACAGGTTTGGTAGGTTTCCATAGGTGCAGGCTGAGCTAGAGGCCAAAATCTACAGGTAGACTCATTGCAAAAAACACCTCTGTTTTCTGCCAAGAAATGGAAAGTGTCCACGTTGTGTTTTGGGGCATTTCCTGTAGCAGGCGCTAGGCCTACCCACACAAGTGAGGTATCATTTGTATCGGGAGACTTAGGGGAATGCTGGGTGGAAGGAAATTTGTGGCTTCTTTCAGATTCTATAACTTTCTGTCACCGAAATGTGAGGAAAATGTGTTTTTTAGCCACATTTTGAGGTTTGCAAAGGATTATGTGTAACAGAACTTGGTCAGAGCCACACAAGTCACCCCATCTTGGATTCCCCTAGCTCTCTAGTTTTCAAAAATGCACAGGTTTAGTAGGTTTCCGTAGGTGCCGGCTGAGCTAGAGGCCAAAATCTACAGGTAGACACTTTGCAAAAAACACCTCTGTTTTCTGCCAAGAAATGGGAAGTGTCCACGTTGTGTTTTGGGGCATTTCCTGTCGCAGGCGCTAGGCCTACCCACACAAGTGAGGTATCATTTGTATCGGGAGACTTAGGGGAATGCTGGGTGGAAGGAAATTTGTGGCTTCTCTCAGATTCTATAACTTTCTGTCACCGAAATGTGAGGAAAATGTGTTTTTTAGCCACATTTTGAGGTTTGCAAAGGATTATGTGTATCAGAACCTGGTCAGAGCCCCACAAGTCACCCCATCTTGGATTCCCCTAGCTCTCTAGTTTTCAAAAATGCACAGGTTTAGTAGGTTTCCGTAGGTGCCGGTTGAGCTAGAGGCCAAAATCTACAGGTAGACACTTTGCAAAAAACAACTCTGTTTTCTGTCAAAAAATGGGATGTGTCCATGTTGTGTTTTGGGGCATTTCCTGTCATGGACGCTAGGCCTACCCACACAAGTGAGGTATAATTTTTATCGGGAGACTTGGGGGAACGCTGGGTGGAAGGAAATTTGTGGCTCCTCTCAGATTCCAGAACTTGATGTCACCGAAATGTGAGGAAAATGTGTTTGTTTAGCCAAAGTTTGAGGTTAGCAAAGGATTCTGGGTAACAGAACCTGGTCAGAGCCCCACAAATCACCCCTTCTTGGATTCACCTAGGTCTCTAGTTTTCAAAAATGCACAGGTTTGGTAGGTTTCCCTAGGTGCCGGCTGAGCTAGAGGCCAAAACCTACAGGTAGGCACTTTGCAAAAAACACCTCTGTTTTCTGCCAAGAAATGGGATGTGTCCACGTTGTGTTTTGGGGCATTTCCTGTCGCGGGCGCTAGGCCTACCCACACAAGTGACGTATGATTTTTATCGGGAGACTTGGGGGAATGCTGGGTGGCAGGAAATTTGTGGCTCCTCTCAGATTCTAGAACTTTCTGTCACTGAAATGTGAGGAAAATGTGTTTTTTACCCAAATTTTGAGGTTTGCAAAGGATTCTGGGTAACAGAACCTGGTCAGAGACCCACAAGTCACCCCATTTTGGATTCCCCTAGGTCTCTAGTTTGCAAAAAGGCACAGGTTTGGTAGGTTTCCCAAGGTACCAGCTGAGCTAGAGGCCAAAACTTACAGGTAGGCACTTTGCAAAAAACACCTCTGTTTTCTGCCAAGAAATGGGATGTGTCCACGTTGTGTTTTGGGGCATTTCCTGTTGCGGGCGCTCTTCCTACCCACACAAGTGAGGTATGATTTTTATCTGGAGACATGTGGGAATGCTGGGTGGCAGGAAATTTGTGGCTCCTCTCAGATTCTAGAACTTTCTGTCACCGAAATGTGAGGAAAATGTGTTTTTTAGCCACATTTTGAGGTTTGCAAAGGATTCTGTGTAACAGAACCTGGTCAGAGTCCCACAAGTCACCCCATCTTGGATTCCCCTAGCTCTCTAGTTTTCAAAAATGCACAGGTTTGGTAGGTTTCCATAGGTGCAGGCTGAGCTAGAGGCCAAAATCTACAGGTAGACACATTGCAAAAAACACCTCTGTTTTCTGCCAAGAAATGGGAAGTGTCCACGTTGTGTTTTGGGGCATTTCCTGTAGCAGGCGCTAGGCCTACCCACACAAGTGAGGTATCATTTGTATCGGGAGACTTAGGGGAATGCTGGGTGGAAGGAAATTTGTGGCTTCTTTCAGATTCTATAACTTTCTGTCACCGAAATGTGAGGAAAATGTGTTTTTTAGCCACATTTTGAGGTTTGCAAAGGATTATGTGTAACAGAACCTGGTCAGAGCCACACAAGTCACCCCATCTTGGATTCCCCTAGCTCTCTAGTTTTAAAAAATGCACAGGTTTGGTAGGTTTCCGTAGGTGCCGGCTGAGCTAGAGGCCAAAATCTACAGGTAGACACTTTGCAAAAAACACCTCTGTTTTCTGTCAAAAAATGGGATGTGTCCATGTTGTGTTTTGGGGCATTTCCTGTCGCGGGCGTTAGGCCTAACCACACAAGTGAGGTACGATTTTTATCGGGAGACTTGGGGGAATGCTGGGTGGCAGGAAATTTGTGGCTCCTCTCAGATTCTAGAACTTTCTGTCACTGAAATGTGAGGAAAATGTTTTTTTTTACCCAAATTTTGAGGTTTGCAAAGGATTCTGGGTAACAGAACCTGGTCAGAGACCCACAAGTCACCCCATTTTGGATTCCCCTAGGTCTCTAGTTTGCAAAAAGGCACAGGTTTGGTAGGTTTCCCAAGGTGCCAGCTGAGCTAGAGGCCAAAACCTACAGGTAGGCACTTTGCAAAAAACACCTCTGTTTTCTGCCAAGAAATGGGATGTGTCCACGTTGTGTTTTGGGGCATTTCCTGTTGCTGGCGCTAGGCCTACCCACACAAGTGAGGTATGATTTTTATCGGGAGACTTGGGGGAATGCTGGGTGGCAGGAAATTTGTGGCTCCTCTCAGATTCTAGAACTTTCTGTCACCGAAATGTGAGGAAAATGTGTTTTTTAGCCACATTTTGAGGTTTGCAAAGGATTCTGTGTAACATACCTGGTCAGAGCCCCACAAGTCACCCCATCTTGGATTCCCCTAGCTCTCTAGTTTTCAAAAATGCACAGGTTTGGTAGGTTTCCATAGGTGCAGGCTGAGCTAGAGGCCAAAATCTACAGGTAGACACATTGCAAAAAACACCTCTGTTTTATGCGAAGAAATGGGAAGTGTCCACGTTGTGTTTTGGGGCATTTCCTGTCGCAGGCGCTAGGCCTTCCCACACAAGTGAGGTATCATTTGTATCGGGAGACTTAGGGGAATGCTGGGTGGAGGAAATTTGTGGCTTCTCTCAGATTCTATAACTTTCTGTCACCGAAATGTGAGGAAAATGTGTTTTTTAGCCACATTTTGAGGTTTGCAAAGGATTATGTGTATCAGAACCTGGTCAGAGCCCCACAAGTCACCCCATCTTGGATTCCCCTAGCTCTCTAGTTTTCAAAAATGCACAGGTTTAGTAGGTTTCCGTAGGTGCCGGCTGAGCTAGAGGCCAAAATCTACAGGTAGACACTTTGCAAAAAACAACTCTGTTTTCTGTCAAAAAATGGGATGTGTCCATGTTGTGTTTTGGGGCATTTCCTGTCGTGGACGCTAGGCCTACCCACACAAGTGAGGTATAATTTTTATCGGGAGACTTGGGGGAACGCTGGGTGGAAGGAAATTTGTGGCTCCTCTCAGATTCCAGAACTTGATGTCACCGAAATGTGAGGAAAATGTGTTTGTTTAGCCAAAGTTTGAGGTTAGCAAAGGATTCTGGGTAACAGAACCTGGTCAGAGCCCCACAAATCACCCCTTCTTGGATTCCCCTAGGTCTCTAGTTTTCAAAAATGCACAGGTTTGGTAGGTTTCCCTAGGTGCCGGCTGAGCTAGAGGCCAAAACCTACAGGTAGGCACTTTGCAAAAAACACCTCTGTTTTCTGCCAAGAAATGGGATGTGTCCACGTTGTGTTTTGGGGCATTTCCTGTCGCGGGCACTAGGCCTACCCACACAAGTGAGGTACGATTTTTATCGGGAGACTTGGGGGAATGCTGGGTGGCAGGAAATTTGTGGCTCCTCTCAGATTCTAGAACTTTCTGTCACTGAAATGTGAGGAAAATGTGTTTTTTACCCAAATTTTGAGGTTTGCAAAGGATTCTGGGTAACAGAACCTGGTCAGAGACCCACAAGTCACCCCATTTTGGATTCCCCTAGGTCTCTAGTTTGCAAAAAGGCACAGGTTTGGTAGGTTTCCCAAGGTGCCAGCTGAGCTAGAGGCCAAAACTTACAGGTAGGCACTTTGCAAAAAACACCTCTGTTTTCTGCCAAGAAATGGGATGTGTCCACATTGTGTTTTGGGGCATTTCCCGTTGCGGGCGCTCTACCTACCCACACAAGTGAGGTATGATTTTTATCTGGAGACTTGTGGGAATGCTGGGTGGCAGGAAATTTGTGGCTCCTCTCAGATTCTAGAACTTTCTGTCACCTAAATGTGAGGAAAACGTGTTTTTTAGCCACATTTTGAGGTTTGCAAAGGATTCTGTGTAACAGAACCTGGTCAGAGTCCCACAAGTCACCCCATCTTGGATTCCCCTAGCTCTCTAGTTTTAAAAAATGCACAGGTTTGGTAGGTTTCCATAGGTGCAGGCTGAGCTAGAGGCCAAAATCTACAGGTAGACACATTGCAAAAAACACCTCTGTTTTCTGCCAAGAAATGGGAAGTGTCCACGTTGTGTTTTGGGGCATTTCCTGTAGCAGGCGCTAGGCCTACCCACACAAGTGAGGTATCATTTGTATCGGGAGACTTAGGGGAATGCTGGGTGGAAGGAAATTTGTGGCTTCTTTCAGATTCTATAACTTTCTGTCACCGAAATGTGAGGAAAATGTGTTTTTTAGCCACATTTTGAGGTTTGCAAAGGATTATGTGTAACAGAACCTGGTCAGAGCCACACAAGTCACCCCATCTTGGATTCCCCTAGCTCTCTAGTTTTAAAAAATGCACAGGTTTGGTAGGTTTCCGTAGGTGCCGGCTGAGCTAGAGGCCAAAATCTACAGGTAGACACTTTGCAAAAAACACCTCTGTTTTCTGTCAAAAAATGGGATGAGTCCATGTTGTGTTTTGGGGCATTTCCTGTCGTGGATGCTAGGCCTACCCACACAAGTGAGGTATAATTTTTATCGGGAGACTTGGGGGAACGCTGGGTGGAAGGAAATTTGTGGCTCCTCTCAGATTCCAGAACTTTATGTCACCGAAATGTGAGGAAAATGTGTTTGCTTAGCCAAATTTTGAGGTTAGCAAAGGATTCTGGGTAACAGAACCTGGTCAGAGCCCCACAAGTCACCCCTTCTTGGATTCCCCTAGGTCTCTCGTTTTAAAAAATGCACAGGTTCGGTAGGTTTCCCTAGGTGCTGGCTGAGCTAGAGGCCCAAACCTACAGGTAGGCACTTTGCAAAAAACACCTCTGTTTTCTGCCAAGAAATGGGATGTGTCCACGTTGTGTTTTGGGGCATTTCCTGTCGCGGGCGCTAGGCCTACCCACACAAGTGTGGTACGATTTTTATTGGGAGACTTGGGGGAATGCTGGGTGACAGGAAATTTGTGGCTCCTCTCAGATTCTAGAACTTTCTGTCACCGAAATGTGAGGAAAATGTGTTTTTTAGCCACATTTTGAGGTTTGCAAAGGATTCTTTGTAACAGAACCTGGTCAGAGCCCCACAAGTCACCCCATCTTGGATTCCCCTAGCTCTCTAGTTTTCAAAAATGCACAGGTTTGGTAGGTTTCCATAGGTGCAGGCTGAGCTAGAGGCCAAAATCTACAGGTAGACACATTGCAAAAAACACCTCTGTTTTCTGCCAAGAAATGGGAAGTGTCCACGTTGTGTTTTGGGGCATTTCCTGACGCAGGCGCTAGGCCTACCCACACAAGTGAGGTATCATTTGTATCGGGAGACTTAGGGGAATGCTGGGTGGAAGGAAATTTGTGGCTCCTCTCAGATTCTAGAACTTTCTGTCACTGAAATGTGAGGAAAATGTGTTTTTTACCCAAATTTTGAGGTTTGCAAAGGATTCTGGGTAACAGAACCTGGTCAGAGACCCACAAGTCACCCCATTTTGGATTCCCCCAGGTCTCTAGTTTGCAAAAAGGCACAGGTTTGGTAGGTTTCCCAAGGTGCCAGCTGAGCTAGAGGCCAAAACTTACAGGTAGGCACTTTGCAAAAAACACCTCTGTTTTCTGCCAAGAAATGGGATGTGTCCACCTTGTGTTTTGGGGCATTTCCTGTCGCGGGAGCTAAGCCTACCCACACAAGTGAGGTACGATTTTTATCGGGAGACTTGGGGGAATGCTGGGTGGAAGGAAATTTGTGGCTCCTCTCAGATTCTAGAACTTTCTGTCATCGAAATGTGAGGAAAATGTGTTTTTTACCAAAATTTTGAGGTTTGCAAAGGATTCTGGGTAACAGAACCTGGTCAGAGACCCACAAGTCACCCCATTTTGGATTCCCCTAGGTCTCTAGTTTGCAAAAAGGCACAGGTTTGGTAGGTTTCCCAAGGTGCCAGCTGAGCTAGAGGCCAAAACCTACAGGTAGGCACTTTGCAAAAAAAACCCTCTGTTTTCTGCCAAGAAATGGGATGTGTCCACGTTGTGTTTTGGGGCATTTCCTGTTGCGGGCGCTAGGCCTACCCACACAAGTGAGGTAAGATTTTTATCGGGAGACTTGGGGGAAGGCTGGGTGGCAGGAAATTTGTGGCTCCTCTCAGATTTTATAACTTTCTGTCACCGAAATGTGAGGAAAATGTGTTTTTTACCCAAATTTGAGGTTTGCAAAGGATTCTGGGTAACAGAACCTGGTCAGAGACCCACAAGTCACCCCATTTTGGATTCCCCTAGGTCTCTAGTTTGCAAAAAGGCACAGGTTTGGTAGGTTTCCCAAGGTGCCAGCTGAGCTAGAGGCCAAAATCTACAGGTAGACACATTGCAAAAAACACCTCTGTTTTCTGCCAAGAAATGGGATGTGTCGACGTTGTGTTTTGGGGCATTTCCTGTCGCGGGCGCTAGGCCTACCTACACAAGTGAGGTATGACTTTTATCGGGAGACTTGGGGGAATGCTGGGTGGCAGGAAATTTGTGGCTCCTCTCAGATTCTAGAACTTTCTGTCACCAAAATGTGAGGAAAATGTGTTTGTTTAGCCAAAGTTTGAGGTTAGCAAAGGATTCTGGGTAACAGAACCTGGTCAGAGCCCCACAAGTCACCCCTTCTTGGATTCCCCTAGGTCTCTAGTTTTTAAAAATGCACAGGTTTGGTAGGTTTCCCTTGGTGCAGGCTGAGCTAGAGGCCAAAATCTACAGGTAGACACATTGCAAAAAACACCTCTGTTTTCTGCCAAGAAATGGGATGTGTCCACGTTGTGTTTTGGGGCATTTCCTGTCGCAGGCGCTAGGCCTACCCACATAAGTGAGGTATCATTTTTATCAGAAGACTTAGGGAAATGCTGGGTGGAAGGAAATTTGTGGCTCCTCTCAGATTCTATAACTTTCTGTCACCGAAATGTGAGGAAAATGTGTGTTTTAGCAACATTTTGAGGTTTGCAAAGGATTCTGTGTAACAGAACCTGGTCAGAGCCCCACAAGTCACCCCATCTTGGATTCCCCTAGCTCTCTAGTTTTCAAATATGCACAGGTTTGGTAGGTTTCCGTAGGTGCCGGCTGAGCTAGAGGCCAAAATCTACAGGTAGACACTTTGCAAAAAACACCTCTGTTTTCTGTTAAAAAATGGGATGTGTCCATGTTGTGTTTTGGGGCATTTCCTGTCGTGGACGCTAGGCGTACCCACACAAGTGAGGTATAATTTTTATCGGGAGACTTGGGGGAACGCTGGGTGGAAGGAAATTTGTGGCTCCTCTCAGATTCCAGAACTTTATGTCACCGAAATGTGAGGAAAATGTGTTTGCTTAGCCAAATTTTGAGGTTAGCAAAGGATTCTGGGTAACAGAACCTGGTCAGAGCCCCACAAGTCACCCCTTCTTGGATTCCCCTAGGTCTCTCGTTTTAAAAAATGCACAGGTTCGGTAGGTTTCCCTAGGTGCTGGCTGAGCTAGAGGCCCAAACCTACAGGTAGGCACTTTGCAAAAAACACCTCTGTTTTCTGCCAAGAAATGGGATGTGTCCACGTTGTGTTTTGGGGCATTTCCTGTCGCGGGCGCTAGGCCTACCCACACAAGTGTGGTACGATTTTTATCGGGAGACTTGGGGGAATGCTGGGTGACAGGAACTTTGTGGCTCCTCTCAGATTCTAGAACTTTCTGTCACCGAAATGTGAGGAAAAGGGGTTTTTTTACCCAAATTTTGAGGTTTGCAAAGGATTCTGGGTAACAGAACCTGGTCAGAGACCCACAAGTCACCCCATTTTGGATTCCCCTAGGTCTCTAGTTTTCAAAAATGCACAGGTTTGGTAGGTTTCCCTAGGTGCGGGCTGAGCTAGAGGCCAAAACCTACAGGTAGGCACTTTGCAAAAAACACCTCTGTTTTCTGCCAAGAAATGGGATGTGTCCACGTTGTGTTTTGGGGCATTTCCTGTCGCGGGCGCTAGGCCTACCAACACAAGTGAGGTACGATTTTTATCGGGAGACTTGGGGGAATGCTGGGTGGCAGGAAATTTGTGGCTCCTCTCAGATTCTAGAACTTTCTGTCACTGAAATGTGAGGAAAATGTGTTTTTTACCCAAATTTTGAGGTTTGCAAAGGATTCTGGGTAACAGAACCTGGTCAGAGACCCACAAGTCACCCCATTTTGGATTCCCCTAGGTCTCTAGTTTGCAAAAAGGCACAGGTTTGGTAGGTTTCCCAAGGTGCCAGCTGAGCTAGAGGCCAAAACCTACAGGTAGGCACTTTGCAAAAAACACCTCTGTTTTCTGCCAAGAAATGGAATGTGTCCACGTTGTGTTTTGGGGCATTTCCTGTTGCGGGCGCTAGGCCTACCCACACAAGTGAGGGATGATTTTTATCGGGAGACTTGGGGGAATGCTGGGGTGGCAGGAAATTTGTGGCTCCTCTCAGATTCTAGAACTTTCTGTCACTGAAATGTGAGGAAAATGTGTTTTTTACCCAAATTTTGAGGTTTGCAAAGGATTCTGGGTAACAGAACCTGGTCAGAGACCCACAAGTCACCCCATTTTGGATTCCCCTAGGTCTCCAGTTTGCAAAAAGGCACAGGTTTGGTAGGTTTCCCAAGGTGCCAGCTGAGCTAGAGGCCAAAACCTACAGGTAGGCACTTTGCAAAAAACACCTCTGTTTTCTGCCAAGAAATGGGATGTGTCCACATTGTGTTTTGGGGCATTTCCTGTTGCGGGCGCTAGGCCTACCCACACAAGTGAGGTATGATTTTTATCGGGAGACTTGGGGGAATGCTGGGTGGCAGGAAATTTGTGGCTCCTCTCAGATTCTAGAACTTTCTGTCACCGAAATGTGAGGAAAATGTGTTTTTTAGCCACATTTTGAGGTTTGCAAAGGATTCTGTGTAACAGAACCTGGTCAGAGCCCCACAAGTCACCCCATCTTGGATTCCCCTAGCTCTCTAGTTTTCAAAAATGCACAGATTTGGTAGGTTTCCATAGGTGCAGGCTGAGCTAGAGGGCCAAAATCTACAGGTAGACACATTGCAAAAAAACACCTCTGTTTTCTGCCAAGAAATGGGATGTGTCCACGTTGTGTTTTGGGGCATTTCCTGTCGCAGGCGCTAGGCCTACCCACATAAGTGAGGTATCATTTTTATCAGAAGACTTAGGGAAATGCTGGGTGGAAGGAAATTTGTGGCTCCTCTCAGATTCTATAACTTTCTGTCACCGAAATGTGAGGAAAATGTGTGTTTTAGCAACATTTTGAGGTTTGCAAAGGATTCTGTGTAACAGAACCTGGTCAGAGCCCCACAAGTCACCCCATCTTGGATTCCCCTAGCTCTCTAGTTTTCAAATATGCACAGGTTTGGTAGGTTTCCGTAGGGTGCCGGCTGAGCTAGAGGCCAAAATCTACAGGTAGACACTTTGCAAAAAACACCTCTGTTTTCTGTTAAAAAATGGGATGTGTCCATGTTGTGTTTTGGGGCATTTCCTGTCGTGGACGCTAGGCGTACCCACACAAGTGAGGTATAATTTTTATCGGGAGACTTGGGGGAACGCTGGGTGGAAGGAAATTTGTGGCTCCTCTCAGATTCCAGAACTTTATGTCGCCGAAATGTGAGGAAAATGTGTTTGCTTAGCCAAATTTTGAGGTTAGCAAAGGATTCTGGGTAACAGAACCTGGTCAGAGCCCCACAAGTCACCCCTTCTTGGATTCCCCTAGGTCTCTCGTTTTAAAAAATGCACAGGTTCGGTAGGTTTCCCTAGGTGCTGGCTGAGCTAGAAGCCCAAACCTACAGGTAGGCACTTTGCAAAAAACACCTCTGTTTTCTGCCAAGAAATGGGATGTGTCCACGTTGTGTTTTGGGGCATTTCCTGTCGCGGGCGCTAGGCCTACCCACACAAGTGTGGTACGATTTTTATCGGGAGACTTGGGGGAATGCTGGGTGACAGGAAATTTGTGGCTCCTCTCAGATTCTAGAACTTTCTGTCACCGAAATGTGAGGAAAAGGTGTTTTTTACCCAAATTTTGAGGTTTGCAAAGGATTCTGGGTAACAGAACCTGGTCAGAGACCCACAAGTCACCCCATTTTGGATTCCCCTAGGTCTCTAGTTTTCAAAAATGCACAGGTTTGGTAGGTTTCCCTAGGTGCGGGCTGAGCTAGAGGCCAAAACCTACAGGTAGGCACTTTGCAAAAAACACCTCTGTTTTCTGCCAAGAAATGGGATGTGTCCACGTTGTGTTTTGGGGCATTTCCTGTCGCGGGGGCGCAAGGCCTACCAACACAAGTGAGGTACGATTTTTATCGGGAGACTTGGGGGAATGCTGGGTGGCAGGAAATTTGTGGCTCCTCTCAGATTCTAGAACTTTCTGTCACTGAAATGTGAGGAAAATGTGTTTTTTACCCAAATTTTGAGGTTTGCAAAGGATTCTGGGTAACAGAACCTGGTCAGAGACCCACAAGTCACCCCATTTTGGATTCCCCTAGGTCTCTAGTTTGCAAAAAGGCACAGGTTTGTGGTAGGAGGTTCCCCAAGGTGCCAGCTGTGAGCTAGAGGCCAAAACCTACAGGTAGGCACTTTGCAAAAAACACCTCTGTTTTCTGCCAAGAAATGGGATGTGTCCACGTTGTGTTTTGGGGCATTTCCTGTTGCGGGCGCTAGGCCTACCCACACAAGTGAGGGATGATTTTTATCGGGAGACTTGGGGGAATGCTGGGTGGCAGGAAATTTGTGGCTCCTCTCAGATTCTAGAACTTTCTGTCACTGAAATGTGAGGAAAATGTGTTTTTTACCCAAATTTTGAGGTTTGCAAAGGATTCTGGGTAACAGAACCTGGTCAGAGACCCACAAGTCACCCCATTTTGGATTCCCCTAGGTCTCCAGTTTGCAAAAAGGCACAGGTTTGGTAGGTTTCCCAAGGTGCCAGCTGAGCTAGAGGCCAAAACCTACAGGTAGGCACTTTGCAAAAAACACCTCTGTTTTCTGCCAAGAAATGGGATGTGTCCACATTGTGTTTTGGGGCATTTCCTGTTGCGGGCGCTAGGCCTACCCACACAAGTGAGGTATGATTTTTATCGGGAGACTTGGGGGAATGCTGGGTGGCAGGAAATTTGTGGCTCCTCTCAGATTCTAGAACTTTCTGTCACCGAAATGTGAGGAAAATGTGTTTTTTAGCCACATTTTGAGGTTTGCAAAGGATTCTGTGTAACAGAACCTGGTCAGAGCCCCACAAGTCACCCCATCTTGGATTCCCCTAGCTCTCTAGTTTTCAAAAATGCTCAGGTTTGGTAGGTTTCCGTAGGTGCCGGCTGAGCTAGAGGCCAAAATCTACAGGTAGACACTTTGCAAAAAACACCTCTGTTTTCTGTCAAAAAATGGGATGTGTCCATGTTGTGTTTTGGGGCATTTCCTGTCGTGGACGCTAGGCCTACCCACACAAGTGAGGTATAATTTTTATCGGGAGACTTGGGGGAACGCTGGGTGGAAGGAAATTTGTGGCTCCTCTGATTCCAGAACTTTATGTCACCGAAATGTGAGGAAAATGTGTTTGTTTAGCCAAATTTTGAGGTTAGCAAAGGATTCTGGGTAACAGAACCTGGTCAGAGCCCCACAAGTCACCCCTTCTTGGATTCCCCTAGGTCTCTAGTTTACAAAAATGCACAGGTTTGGTAGGTTTCCGTAGGTGCCGGCTGAGCTAGAGGCCAAAACCTACAGGTAGGCACTTTGCAAAAAATACCTCTGTTTTCTGCCAAGAAATGGGATGTGTCCACGTTGTGTTTTGGGGCATTTCCTGTCGCGGGAGCTAAGCCTACCCACACAAGTGAGGTACGATTTTTATCGGGAGACTTGGGGAATGCTGGGTGGAAGGAAATTTGTGGCTCCTCTCAGATTCTAGAACTTTCTGTCATCGAAATGTGAGGAAAATGTGTTTTTTTACCAAAATTTTGAGGTTTGCAAAGGATTCTGGGTAACAGAACCTGGTCAGAGACCCACAAGTCACCCCATTTTGGATTCCCCTAGGTCTCTAGTTTGCAAAAAGGCACAGGTTTGGTAGGTTTCCGTAGGTGCCGGCTGAGCTAGAGGCCAAAACCTAAAGGTAGGCACTTTGCAAAAAACACCTCTGTTTTCTGCCAAGAAATGGGATGTGTCCACGTTGTGTTTTGGGGCATTTCCTGTCGCAGGCGCTAGGCCTACCCACATAAGTGAGGTATCATTTTTATCAGAAGACTTAGGGAAATGCTGGGTGGAAGGAAATTTGTGGCTCCTCTCAGATTCTATAACTTTCTGTCACCGAAATGTGAGGAAAATGTGTGTTTTAGCAACATTTTGAGGTTTGCAAAGGATTCTGTGTAACAGAACCTGGTCAGAGCCCCACAAGTCACCCCATCTTGGATTCCCCTAGCTCTCTAGTTTTCAAATATGCACAGGTTTGGTAGGTTTCCGTAGGTGCCGGCTGAGCTAGAGGCCAAAATCTACAGGTAGACACTTTGCAAAAAACACCTCTGTTTTCTGTTAAAAAATGGGATGTGTCCATGTTGTGTTTTGGGGCATTTCCTGTCGTGGACGCTAGGCGTACCCACACAAGTGAGGTATAATTTTTATCGGGAGACTTGGGGGAACGCTGGGTGGAAGGAAATTTGTGGCTCCTCTCAGATTCCAGAACTTTATGTCACCGAAATGTGAGGAAAATGTGTTTGCTTAGCCAAATTTTGAGGTTAGCAAAGGATTCTGGGTAACAGAACCTGGTCAGAGCCCCACAAGTCACCCCTTCTTGGATTCCCCTAGGTCTCTCATTTTAAAAAATGCACAGGTTCGGTAGGTTTCCCTAGGTGCTGGCTGAGCTAGAGGCCCAAACCTACAGGTAGGCACTTTGCAAAAAACACCTCTGTTTTCTGCCAAGAAATGGGATGTGTCCACGTTGTGTTTTGGGGCATTTCCTGTCGCGGGCGCTAGGCCTACCCACACAAGTGTGGTACGATTTTTATCGGGAGACTTGGGGGAATGCTGGGTGACAGGAAATTTGTGGCTCCTCTCAGATTCTAGAACTTTATGTCACCGAAATGTGAGGAAAAGGTGTTTTTTACCCAAATTTTGAGGTTTGCAAAGGATTCTGGGTAACAGAACCTGGTCAGAAACCCACAAGTCACCCCATTTTGGATTCCCCTAGGTCTCTAGTTTTCAAAAATGCACAGGTTTGGTAGGTTTCCCCTAGGTGCCGGCTCAGCTAGAGGCCAAAACCTACAGGTAGGCACTTTGCAAAAAACACCTCTGTTTTCTGCCAAGAAATGGGATGTGTCCACGTTGTGTTTTGGGGCATTTCCTGTCGCGGGCGCTAGGCCTACCAACACAAGTGAGGTACGATTTTTATCGGGAGACTTGGGGGAATGCTGGGTGGCAGGAAATTTTGTGGCTCCTCTCAGATTCTAGAACTTTCTGTCACTGAAATGTGAGGAAAATGTGTTTTTTACCCAAATTTTGAGGTTGGCAAAGGATTCTGGGTAACAGAACCTGGTCAGAGACCCACAAGTCACCCCATTTTGGATTCCCCTAGGTCTCTAGTTTGCAAAAAGGCACAGGTTTGGTAGGTTTCCCAAGGTGCCAGCTGAGCTAGAGGCCAAAACCTACAGGTAGGCACTTTGCAAAAAACACCTCTGTTTTCTGCCAAGAAATGGGATGTGTCCACGTTGTGTTTTGGGGCAATTTCCTGTTGCGGGCGCTAGGCCTACCCACACAAGTGAGGGATGATTTTTATCGGGAGACTTGGGGGAATGCTGGGTGGCAGGAAATTTGTGGCTCCTCTCAGATTCTAGAACTTTCTGTCACCGAAATGTGAGGAAAATGTGTTTTTTAGCCACATTTTGAGGTTTGCAAAGGATTCTGTGTAACAGAACCTGGTCAGAGCCCCACAAGTGACCCATCTTGGATTCCCCTAGCTCTCTAGTTTTCAAAAATGCACAGGTTTGGTAGGTTTCCGTAGGTGCCGGCTGAGCTAGAGGCCAAAATCTACAGGTAGACACTTTGCAAAAAACACCTCTGTTTTCTGTTAAAAAATGGGATGTGTCCATGTTGTGTTTTGGGGCATTTCCTGTCGTGGACGCTAGGCGTACCCACACAAGTGAGGTATAATTTTTATCGGGAGACTTGGGGGAACGCTGGGTGGAAGGAAATTTGTGGCTCCTCTCAGATTCCAGAACTTTATGTCACCGAAATGTGAGGAAAATGTGTTTGCTTAGCCAAATTTTGAGGTTAGCAAAGGATTCTGGGTAACAGAACCTGGTCAGAGCCCACAAGTCACCCCTTCTTGGATTCCCCTAGGTCTCTCATTTTAAAAAATGCACAGGTTCGGTAGGTTTCCCTAGGTGCTGGCTGAGCTAGAGGCCCAAACCTACAGGTAGGCACTTTGCAAAAAACACTCTGTTTTCTGCCAAGAAATGGGATGTGTCCACGTTGTGTTTTGGGGCATTTCCTGTCGCGGGCGCTAGGCCTACCCACACAAGTGTGGTACGATTTTTATCGGGAGACTTGGGGGAATGCTGGGTGACAGGAAATTTGTGGCTCCTCTCAGATTCTAGAACTTTATGTCACCGAAATGTGAGGAAAAGGTGTTTTTTACCCAAATTTTGAGGTTTGCAAAGGATTCTGGGTAACAGAACCTGGTCAGAGACCCACAAGTCACCCCATTTTGGATTCCCCTAGGTCTCTAGTTTTCAAAAATGCACAGGTTTGGTAGGTTTCCCTAGGTGCCGGCTCAGCTAGAGGCCAAAACCTACAGGTAGGCACTTTGCAAAAAACACCTCTGTTTTCTGCCAAGAAATGGGATGTGTCCACGTTGTGTTTTGGGGCATTTCCTGTCGCGGGCGCTAGGCCTACCAACACAAGTGAGGTACGATTTTTATCGGGAGACTTGGGGGAATGCTGGGTGGCAGGAAATTTGTGGCTCCTCTCAGATTCTAGAACTTTCTGTCACTGAAATGTGAGGAAAATGTGTTTTTTTACCCAAATTTTGAGGTTTGCAAAGGATTCTGGGTAACAGAACCTGGTCAGAGACCCACAAGTCACCCCATTTTGGATTCCCCTAGGTCTCTAGTTTGCAAAAAGGCACAGGTTTGGTAGGTTTCCCAAGGTGCCAGCTGAGCTAGAGGCCAAAACCTACAGGTAGGCACTTTGCAAAAAACACCTCTGTTTTCTGCCAAGAAATGGGATGTGTCCACGTTGTGTTTTGGGGCATTTCCTGTTGCGGGCGCTAGGCCTACCCACACAAGTGAGGGATGATTTTTATCGGGAGACTTGGGGGAATGCTGGGTGGCAGGAAATTTGTGGCTCCTCTCAGATTCTAGAACTTTCTGTCACCGAAATGTGAGGAAAATGTGTTTTTTAGCCACATTTTGAGGTTTGCAAAGGATTCTGTGTAACAGAACCTGGTCAGAGCCCCACAAGTGACCCCATCTTGGATTCCCCTAGCTCTCTAGTTTTCAAAAATGCACAGGTTTGGTAGGTTTCCGTAGGTGCCGGCTGAGCTAGAGGCCAAAATCTACAGGTAGACACTTTGCAAAAAACACCTCTGTTTTCTGTCAAAAAATGGGATGTGTCCATGTTGTGTTTTGGGGCATTTCCTGTCGTGGACGCTAGGCCTACCCACACAAGTGAGGTATAATTTTTATTGGGAGACTTGGGGGAACGCTGGGTGGAAGGAAATTTGTGGCTCCTCTCAGATTCCAGAACTTTATGTCACCGAAATGTGAGGAAAATGTGTTTGTTTAGCCAAAGTTTGAGGTTAGCAAAGGATTCTGGGTAACAGAACCTGGTCAGAGCCCCACAAGTCACCCCTTCTTGGATTCCCCTAGGTCTCTAGTTTTCAAAAATGCACAGGTTTGGTAGGTTTCCCTAGGTGCCGGCTGAGCTAGAGGCCAAAACCTACAGGTAGGCACTTTGCAAAAAACACCTCTGTTTTCTGCCAAGAAATGGGATGTGTCCACGTTGTGTTTTGGGGCATTTCCTGTCGCGGGCGCTAGGCCTACCCACACAAGTGAGGTACGATTTTTATCAGGAGACTTGGGGGAATGCTGGGTGGCAGGAAATTTGTGGCTCCTCTCAGATTCTAGAACTTTTTGTCACTGAAATGTGAGGAAAATGTGTTTTTTACCCAAATTTTGAGGTTTGCAAAGGATTCTGGGTAACAGAACCTGGTCAGAGACCCACAAGTCACCCCATTTTGGATTCCCCAAGGTCTCTAGTTTGCAAAAAGGCACAGGTTTGGTAGGTTTCCCAAGGTGCAAGCTGAGCTAAAGGCCAAAACTTACAGGTAGGCACTTTGCAAAAAACACCTCTGTTTTCTGCCAAGAAATGGGATGTGTCCACGTTGTGTTTTGGGGCATTTCCTGTTGCGGGCGCTCTTCCTACCCACACAAGTGAGGTATGATTTTTATCGGGAGACTTGGGGGAATGCTGGGTGGCAGGAAATTTGTGGCTCCTCTCAGATTCTAGAACTTTCTGTCACCGAAATGTGAGGAAAACGTGTTTTTTAGCCACATTTTGAGGTTTGCAAAGGATTCTGTGTAACAGAACCTGGTCAGAGCCCCACAAGTCACCCCATCTTGGATTCCCCTAGCTCTCTAGTTTTCAAAAATGCACAGGTTTGGTAGGTTTCCGTAGGTGCCGGCTGAGCTAGAGGCCAAAATCTACTGGTAGACACATTGCAAAAAAACACCTCTGTTTTCTGCCAAGAAATGGGAAGTGTCCACGTTGTGTTTTGGGGCATTTGCTGTCGCAGGCGTTAGGCCTACCCACACAAGTGAGGTATCATTTGTATCGGGAGACTTAGGGGAATGCTGGGTGGAAGGAAATTTGTGGCTTCTTTCAGATTCTATAACTTTCTGTCACCGAAATATGAGGAAAATGTGTTTTTTAGCCACATTTTGAGGTTTGCAAAGGATTATGTGTAACAGAACCTGGTCAGAGCCACACAAGTCACCCCATCTTGGATTCCCCTAGCTCTCTAGTTTTCAAAAATGCACAGGTTTGGTAGGTTTCCGTAGGTGCCGGCTGAGCTAGAGGCCAAAATCTACAGGTAGACACTTTGCAAAAAACACCTCTGTTTTCTGTCAAAAAATGGGATGTGTCCATGTTGTGTTTTGGGGCATTTCCTGTCGTGGACGCTAGGCCTACCCACACAAGTGAGGTATAATTTGTATCGGGAGACTTGGGGGAACACTGGGTGGAAGGAAATTTGTGGCTCCTCTCAGATTCCAGAACTTTATGTCACCGAAATGTGAGGAAAATGTGTTGTTTAGCCAAAGTTTAAGGTTAGCAAAGGATTCTGGGTAACAGAACCTGGTCAGAGCCCCACAAGTCACCCCTTCTTGGATTCCCCTAGGTCTCTAGTTTTCAAAAATGCACAGGTTTGGTAGGTTTCCCTAGGTGCCGGCTGAGCTAGAGGCCAAAACCTACAGGTAGGCACTTTGCAAAAAACACCTCTGTTTTCTGCCAAGAAATGGGATGTGTCCACGTTGTGTTTTGGGGCATTTCCTGTCGCGGGCGCTAGGCCTACCCACACAAGTGAGGTACGATTTTTATCGGGAGACTTGGGGGAATGCTGGGTGGCAGGAAATTTGTGGCTCCTCTCAGATTCTAGAACTTTCTGTCACTGAAATGTGAGGAAAATGTGTTTTTTACCCAAATTTTGAGGTTTGAAAAGGATTCTGGGTAACAGAACCTGGTCAGAGACCCACAAGTCACCCCATTTTGGATTCCCCTAGGTCTCTAGTTTGCAAAAAGGCACAGGTTTGGTAGGTTTCCCAAGGTGCCAGCTGAGCTAGAGGCCAAAACTTACAGGTAGGCAAACACCTCTGTTTTCTGCCAAGAAATGGGATGTGTCCACGTTGTGTTTTGGGGCATTTCCTGTTGCGGGCGCTCTTCCTACCCACACAAGTGAGGTATGATTTTTATCGGGAGACTTGGGGGAATGCTGGGTGGCAGGAAATTTGTGGCTCCTCTCAGATTCTAGAACTTTCTGTCACCGAAATGTGAGGAAAACGTGTTTTTTAGCCACATTTTGAGGTTTGCAAAGGATTCTGTGTAACAGAACCTGGTCAGAGCCCCACAAGTCACCCCATCTTGGATTCCCCTAGCTCTCTAGTTTTCAAAAATGCACAGGTTTGGTAGGTTTCCATAGGTGCCGGCTGAGCTAGAGGCCAAAATCTACTTGTAGACACATTGCAAAAAACACCTCTGTTTTCTGCCAAGAAATGGGAAGTGTCCACGTTGTGTTTTGGGGCATTTCCTGTCACAGGCGCTAGGCCTACCCACACAAGTGAGGTATCATTTGTATCGGGAGACTTAGGGGAATGCTGGGTGGAAGGAAATTTGTGGCTTCTTTCAGATTCTATAACTTTCTGTCACCGAAATGTGAGGAAAATGTGTTTTTTAGCCACATTTTGAGGTTTGCAAAGGATTATGTGTAACAGAACCTGGTCAGAGCCACACAAGTCACCCCATCTTGGATTCCCCTAGCTCTCTAGTTTTCATAAATGCACAGGTTTGGTAGGTTTCCGTAGGTGCCGGCTGAGCTAGAGGCCAAAATCTACAGGTAGACACTTTGCAAAAAACACCTCTGTTTTCTGTCAAAAAATGGGATGTGTCCATGTTGTGTTTTGGGGCATTTCCTGTCGTGGACGCTAGGCCTACCCACACAAGTGAGGTATAATTTTTATCGGGAGACTTGGGGGAACGCTGGGTGGAAGGAAATTTGTGGCTCCTCTCAGATTCCAGAACTTTATGTCTCCGAAATGTGAGGAAAATGTGTTTGTTTAGCCAAAGTTTGAGGTTAGCAAAGGATTCTGGGTAACAGAACCTGGTCAGAGCCCCACAAGTCACCCCTTCTTGGATTCCCCTAGGTCTCTAGTTTTCAAAAATGCACAGGTTTGGTAGGTTTCCCTAGGTGCCGGCTGAGCTAGAGGCCAAAACCTACAGGTAGGCACTTTGCAAAAAACACCTCTGTTTTCTGCCAAGAAATGGGATGTGTCCACGTTGTGTTTTGGGGCATTCCCTGTTGCGGGCGCTAGGCCTACCCACACAAGTGAGGTATGATTTTTATCGGGAGACTTGGGGGAATGCTGGGTGGCAGGAAATTTGTGGCTCCTCTCAGATTCTAGAACTTTCTGTCACCGAAATGTGAGGAAAATGTGTTTTTTAGCCTCATTTTGAGGTTTGCAAAGGATTCTGTGTAACAGAACCTGGTCAGAGCCCCACAAGTCACCCCATCTTGGATTTCCCTAGCTCTCTAGTTTTCAAAAATGCACAGGTTTGGTAGGTTTCCATAGGTGCAGGCTGAGCTAGAGGCCAAAATCTACAGGTAGACACATTGCAAAAAACACCTCTGTTTTCTGCCAAGAAATGGGAAGTGTCCACGTTGTGTTTTGGGGCATTTCCTGTCGCAGGCGCTAGGCCTACCCACACAAGTGAGGTATCATTTGTATCGGGAGACTTAGGGGAATGCTGGGTGGAAGGAAATTTGTGGCTTCTCTCAGATTTTATAACTTTCTGTCACCGAAATGTGAGGAAAATGTGTTTTTTAGCCACATTTTGAGGTTTGCAAAGGATTCTGTGTAACAGAACCTGGTCAGAGCCCCACAAGTCACCCCATCTTGGATTCCCCTAGCTCTCTAGTTTTCAAAAATGCACAGGTTTGGTAGGTTTCCGTAGGTGCCGGCTGAGCTAGAGGCCAAAATCTACTGGTAGACACATTGCAAAAAACACCTCTGTTTTCTGCCAAGAAATGGGAAGTGTCCACGTTGTGTTTTGGGGCATTTCCTGTCGCAGGCGCTAGGCCTACCCACACAAGTGAGGTATCATTTGTATCGGGAGACTTAGGGGAATGCTGGGTGGAAGGAAATTTGTGGCTTCTTTCAGATTCCAGAACTTTATGCCATCAAAATGTGAGGAAAATGTGTTTGTTTAGCCAAATTTTGAGGTTAGCAAAGGATTCTGGTTAACAGAACCTGGTCAGAGCCCCACAAGTCACCCCTTCTTGGATTCCCCTAGGTCTCTAGTTTTCAAAAATGCACAGGTTTGGTAGGTTTCCCTAGGTGCCGGCTGAGCTAGAGGCCAAAACCTACAGGTAGGCACTTTGCAAAAAACACCTCTGTTTTCTGCCAAGAAATGGGATGTGTCCACGTTGTGTTTTGGGGCATTTCCTGTCGCGGGCGCTAGGCCTACCCACACAAGTGAGGTACGATTTTTATCGGGAGACTTGGGGGAATGCTGGGTGGCAGGAAATTTGTGGCTCCTCTCAGATTCTAGAACTTTCTGTCACTGAAATGTGAGGAAAATGTGTTTTTTACCCAACTTTTGAGGTTTGCAAAGGATTCTGGGTAACAGAACCTGGTCAGAGACCCACAAGTCACCCCATTTTGGATTCCCCAAGGTCTCTAGTTTGCAAAAAGGCACAGGTTTGGTAGGTTTCCCAAGGTGCAAGCTGAGCTAAAGGCCAAAACTTACAGGTAGGCACTTTGCAAAAAACACCTCTGTTTTCTGCCAAGAAATGGGATGTGTCCACGTTGTGTTTTGGGGCATTTCCTGTTGCGGGCGCTCTTCCTACCCACACAAGTGAGGTATGATTTTTATCGGGAGACTTGGGGGAATGCTGGGTGGCAGGAAATTTGTGGCTCCTCTCAGATTCTAGAACTTTCTGTCACCGAAATGTGAGGAAAACGTGTTTTTTAGCCACATTTTGAGGTTTGCAAAGGATTCTGTGTAACAGAACCTGGTCAGAGCCCCACAAGTCACCCCATCTTGGATTCCCCTAGCTCTCTAGTTTTCAAAAATGCACAGGTTTGGTAGGTTTCCGTAGGTGCCGGCTGAGCTAGAGGCCAAAATCTACTGGTAGACACATTGCAAAAAACACCTCTGTTTTCTGCCAAGAAATGGGAAGTGTCCACGTTGTGTTTTGGGGCATTTCCTGTCGCAGGCGCTAGGCCTACCCACACAAGTGAGGTATCATTTGTATCGGGAGACTTAGGGGAATGCTGGGTGGAAGGAAATTTGTGGCTTCTTTCAGATTCTATAACTTTATGTCACCGAAATGTGAGGAAAATGTGTTTTTTAGCCACATTTTGAGGTTTGCAAAGGATTATGTGTAACAGAACCTGGTCAGAGCCACACAAGTCACCCCATCTTGGATTCCCCTAGCTCTCTAGTTTTCAAAAATGCACAGGTTTGGTAGGTTTCCGTAGGTGCCGGCTGAGCTAGAGGCCAAAATCTACAGGTAGACACTTTGCAAAAAACACCTCTGTTTTCTGTCAAAAAATGGGATGTGTCCATGTTGTGTTTTGGGGCATTTCCTGTCGTGGACGCTAGGCCTACCCACACAAGTGAGGTATAATTTGTATCGGGAGACTTGGGGGAACGCTAGGTGGAAGGAAATTTGTGGCTCCTCTCAGATTCCAGAACTTTATGTCACCGAAATGTGAGGAAAATGTGTTTGTTTAGCCAAAGTTTGAGGTTAGCAAAGGATTCTGGGTAACAGAACCTGGTCAGAGCCCCACAAGTCACCCCTTCTTGGATTCCCCTAGGTCTCTAGTTTTCAAAAATGCACAGGTTTGGTAGGTTTCCCTAGGTGCCGGCTGAGCTAGAGGCCAAAACCTACAGGTAGGCACTTTGCAAAAAACACCTCTGTTTTCTGCCAAGAAATGGGATGTGTCCACGTTGTGTTTTGGGGCATTTCCTGTCGCGGGCGCTAGGCCTACCCACACAAGTGAGGTACGATTTTTATCGGGAGACTTGGGGGAATGCTGGGTGGCAGGAAATTTGTGGCTCCTCTCAGATTCTAGAACTTTCTGTCACTGAAATGTGAGGAAAATGTGTTTTTTACCCAAATTTTGAGGTTTGCAAAGGATTCTGGGTAACAGAACCTGGTCAGAGACCCACAAGTCACCCCATTTTGGATTCCCCTAGGTCTCTAGTTTGCAAAAAGGCACAGGTTTGGTAGGTTTCCCAAGGTGCCAGCTGAGCTAGAGGCCAAAACTTACAGGTAGGCACTTTGCAAAAAACACCTCTGTTTTCTGCCAAGAAATGGGATGTGTCCACGTTGTGTTTTGGGGCATTTCCTGTTGCGGGCGCTCTTCCTACCCACACAAGTGAGGTATGATTTTTATCGGGAGACTTGGGGGAATGCTGGGTGGCAGGAAATTTGTGGCTCCTCTCAGATTCTAGAACTTTCTGTCACCGAAATGTGAGGAAAACGTGTTTTTTAGCCACATTTTGAGGTTTGCAAAGGATTCTGTGTAACAGAACCTGGTCAGAGCCCCACAAGTCACCCCATATTGGATTCCCCTAGCTCTCTAGTTTTCAAAAATGCACAGGTTTGGTAGGTTTCCATAGGTGCCGGCTGAGCTAGAGGCCAAAATCTACTTGTAGACACATTGCAAAAAACACCTCTGTTTTCTGCCAAGAAATGGGAAGTGTCCACGTTGTGTTTTGGGGCATTTCCTGTCGCAGGCGCTAGGCCTACCCACACAAGTGAGGTATCATTTGTATCGGGAGACTTAGGGGAATGCTGGGTGGAAGGAAATTTGTGGCTTCTTTCAGATTCTATAACTTTCTGTCACCGAAATGTGAGGAAAATGTGTTTTTTAGCCACATTTTGAGGTTTGCAAAGGATTATGTGTAACAGAACCTGGTCAGAGCCATACATGTCACCCCATCTTGGATTCCCCTAGCTCTCTAGTTTTCAAAAATGCACAGGTTTGGTAGGTTTCCGTAGGTGCCGGCTGAGCTAGAGGCCAAAATCTACAGGTAGACACTTTGCAAAAAACACCTCTGTTTTCTGTCAAAAAATGGGATGTGTCCATGTTGTGTTTTGGGGCATTTCCTGTCGTGGACGCTAGGCCTACCCACACAAGTGAGGTATAATTTTTATCGGGAGACTTGGGGGAACGCTGGGTGGAAGGAAATTTGTGGCTCCTCTCAGATTCCAGAACTTTATGTCTCCGAAATGTGAGGAAAATGTGTTTGTTTAGCCAAAGTTTGAGGTTAGCAAAGTATTCTGGGTAACAGAACCTGGTCAGAGCCCCACAAGTCACCCCTTCTTGGATTCCCCTAGGTCTCTAGTTTTCAAAAATGCACAGGTTTGGTTGGTTTCCCTAGGTGCCGGCTGAGCTAGAGGCCAAAACCTACAGGTAGGCACTTTGCAAAAAACACCTCTGTTTTCTGCCAAGAAATGGGATGTGTCCACGTTGTGTTTTGGGGCATTCCCTGTTGCGGGCGCTAGGCCTACCCACACAAGTGAGGTATGATTTTTATCGGGAGACTTGGGGGAATGCTGGGTGGCAGGAAATTTGTGGCTCCTATCAGATTCTAAAACTTTCTGTCACCGAAATGTGAGGAAAACGTGTTTTTTAGCCACATTTTGAGGTTTGCAAAGGATTCTGTGTAACAGAACCTGGTCAGAGCCCCACAAGTCACCCCATCTTGGATTCCCCTAGCTCTCTAGTTTTCAAAAATGCACAGGTTTGGTAGGTTTCCGTAGGTGCCGGCTGAGCTAGAGGCCAAAATCTACTGGTAGACACATTGCAAAAAACACCTCTGTTTTCTGCCAAGAAATGGGAAGTGTCCACGTTGTGTTTTGGGGCATTTCCTGTCGCAGGCGCTAGTTCTACCCACACAAGTGAGGTATCATTTGTATCGGGAGACTTAGGGGAATGCTGGGTGGAAGGAAATTTGTGGCTTCTTTCAGATTCTATAACTTTCTGTCACCGAAATGTGAGGAAAATGTGTTTTTTAGCCACATTTTGAGGTTTGCAAAGGATTCTGTGTAACAGAACCTGGTCAGAGCCACACAAGTCACCCCATCTTGGATTCCCCTAGCTCTCTAGTTTTCAAAAATGCACAGGTTTGGTAGGTTTCCGTAGGTGCCGGCTGAGCTAGAGGCCAAAATCTAGAGGTAGACACTTTGCAAAAAACACCTCTGTTTTCTGTCAAAAAATGGGATGTGTCCATGTTGTGTTTTGGGGCATTTCCTGTCGTGGACGCTAGGCCTACCCACACAAGTGAGGTATAATTTTTATCGGGAGACTTGGGGGAACGCTGGGTGGAAGGAAATTTGTGGCTCCTCTCAGATTCCAGAACTTTATGTCACCGAAATGTGAGGAAAATGTGTTTGTTTAGCCAAAGTTTGAGGTTAGCAAAGGATTCTGGGTAACAGAACCTGGTCAGAGCCCCACAAGTCACCCCTTCTTGGATTCCCCTAGGTCTCTAGTTTTCAAAAATGCACAGGTTTGGTAGGTTTCCCTAGGTGCCGGCTGAGCTAGAGGCCAAAACCTACAGGTAGGCACTTTGCAAAAAACACCTCTGTTTTCTGCCAAGAAATGGGCTGTGTCCACGTTGTGTTTTGGGGCATTTCCTGTCGCTGGCGCTAGGCCTACCCACACAAGTGAGGTACGATTTTTATCGGGAGACTTGGGGGAATGCTAGGTGGCAGGAAATTTGTGGCTCCTCTCAGATTCTAGAACTTTCTGTCACTGAAATGTGAGGAAAATGTGTTTTTTACCCAAATTTTGAGGTTTGCAAAGGATTCTGGGTAACAGAACCTGGTAAGAGACCCACAAGTCACCCCATTTTGGATTCCTCTAGGTCTCTAGTTTGCAAAAAGGCACAGGTTTGGTAGGTTTCCCAAGGTGCCAGCTGAGCTAGAGGCCAAAACCTACAGGTAGGCACTTTGCAAAAAACACCTCTGTTTTCTGCCAAGAAATGGGATGTGTCCACGTTGTGTTTTGGGGCATTCCCTGTTGCGGGCGCTAGGCCTACCCACACAAGTGAGGTATGATTTTTATCGGGAGACTTGGGGGAATGCTGGGTGGCAGGAAATTTGTGGCTCCTCTCAGATTCTAGAACTTTCTGTCACCGAAATGTGAGGAAAATGTGTTTTTTAGCCACATTTTGAGGTTTGCAAAGGATTCTGTGTAACAGAACCTGGTCAGAGCCCCACAAGTCACCCCATCTTGGATTCCCCCAGCTCTCTAGTTTTCAAAAATGCACAGGTTTGGTAGGTTTCCATGGGTGCAGGCTGAGCTAGAGGCCAAAATCTACAGGTAGACACATTGCAAAAAACACCTCTGTTTTCTGCCAAGAAATGGGAAGTGTCCACGTTGTGTTTTGGGGCATTTCCTGTCGCAGGCGCTAGGCCTACCCACACAAGTGAGGTATCATTTGTATCGGGAGACTTAGGGGAATGCTGGGTGGAAGGAAATTTGTGGCTTCTCTCAGATTTTATAACTTTCTGTCACCGAAATGTGAGGAAAATGTGTTTTTTAGCCACATTTTGAGGTTTGCAAAGGATTCTGTGTAACAGAACCTGGTCAGAGCCCCACAAGTCACCCCATCTTGGATTCCCCTAGCTCTCTAGTTTTCAAAAATGCACAGGTTTGGTAGGTTTCCGTAGGTGCCGGCTGAGCTAGAGGCCAAAATCTACAGGTAGACACTTTGCAAAAAACACCTCTGTTTTCTGTCAAAAAATGGGATGTGTCCATGTTGTGTTTTGGGGCATTTCCTGTCGTGGACGCTAGGCCTACCCACACAAGTGAGGTATAATTTTTATCGGGAGACTTGGGGGAACGCTGGGTGGAAGGAAATTTGTGGCTCCTCTCAGATTCCAGATCTTTATGTCACCGAAATCTGAGGAAAATGTGTTTGTTTAGCCAAATTTTGAGGTTAGCAAAGGATTCTGGGTAACAGAACCTGGTCAGAGCCCCACAAGTCACCCCTTCTTGGATTCCCCTAGGTCTCTAGTTTACAAAAATGCACAGGTTTGGTAGGTTTCCCTAGGTGCCGGCTGAGCTAGAGGCCAAAACCTACAGGTAGGCACTTTGCAAAAAACACCTCTGTTTTCTGCCAAGAAATGGGATGTGTCCACGTTGTGTTTTGGGGCATTTCCTGTCGCGGGAGCTAGGCCTACCCACACACGTGAGGTACGATTTTTATCGGGAGACTTGGGGGAATGCTGGGTGGAAGGAAATTTGTGGCTCCTCTCAGATTCTAGAACTTTCTGTCATCGAAATGTGAGGAAAATGTGTTTTTTACCCAAATTTTGAGGTTTGCAAAGGATTCTGGGTAACAGAACCTGGTCAGAGACCCACAAGTCACCCCATTTTGGATTCCCCTAGGTCTCTAGTTTGCAAAAAGGCACAGGTTTGGTAGGTTTCCCAAGGTGCCAGCTGAGCTAGAGGCCAAAACCTACAGGTAGGCACTTTGCAAAAAACACCTCTGTTTTCTGCCAAGAAATGGGATGTGTCCACGTTGTGTTTTGGGGCCTTTCCTGTTGCGGGCGCTAGGCCTACCCACACAAGTGAGGTATGATTTTTATCGGGAGACTTGGGGGAATGCTGGGTGGCAGGAAATTTGTGGCTCCTCTCAGATTCTAGAACTTTCTGTCACCGAAATGTGAGGAAAATGTTTTTTTTAGCCACATTTTGAGGTTTGCAAAGGATTCTGTGTAACAGAACCTGGTCAGAGCCCCACAAGTCACCCCATCTTGGATTCCCCTAGCTCTCTAGTTTTCAAAAATACACAGGTTTGGTAGGTTTCCATAGGTGCAGGCTGAGCTAGAGGCCAAAATCTACAGATAGACACATTGCAAAAAACACCTCTGTTTTCTGCCAAGAAATGGGAAGTGTCCACGTTGTGTTTTGGGGCATTTCCTGTCGCAGGCGCTAGGCCTACCCACACAAGTGAGGTATCATTTGTATCGGGAGACTTAGGGGAATGCTGGGTGGAAGGAAATTTGTGGCTCCTCTCAGATTCTAGAACTTTCTGTCACCGAAATGTGAGGAAAATGTTTTTTTTAGCCACATTTTGAGGTTTGCAAAGGATTCTGTGTAACAGAACCTGGTCAGAGCCCCACAAGTCACCCCATCTTGGATTCCCCTAGCTCTCTAGTTTTCAAAAATGCACAGGTTTGGTAGGTTTCCATAGGTGCCAGCTGAGCTAGAGGCCAAAATCTACAGGTAGACACATTGCAAAAAACACCTCTGTTTTCTGCCAAGAAATGGGATGTGTCCACGTTGTGTTTTGGGGCATATCCTGTCGCGGGCGCTAGGCCTACCTACACAAGTGAGGTATGACTTTTATCGGGAGACTTGGGGGAATCCTGGGTGGCAGGAAATTTGTGGCTCCTCTCAGATTCTAGAACTTTCTGTCACCGAAATGTGATAAAATGTGTTTGTTTAGCCAAATTTTGAGGTTAGCAAAGGATTCTGTGTAACAGAACCTGGTCAGAGCCCCACAAGTCACCCCATCTTGGATTCCCCTAGCTCTCTAGTTTTCAAAAATGCACAGGTTTGGTAGGTTTCCATAGGTGCCGGCTGAGCTAGAGGCCAAAATCTACAGGTAGACACTTTGCAAAAAACACCTCTGTTTTCTGTCAAAAAATGGGATGTGTCCATGTTGTGTTTTGGGGCATTTCCTGTCGTGGACGCTAGGCCTACCCACACAAGTGAGGTATAATTTTTATCGGGAGACTTGGGGGAACGCTGGGTGGAAGGAAATTTGTGGCTCCTCTCAGATTCCAGAACTTTATGTCACCGAAATGTGAGGAAAATGTGTTTGTTTAGCCGAATTTTGAGGTTAGCAAAGGATTCTGGGTAACAGAACCTGGTCAGAGCCCCACAAGTCACCCCTTCTTGGATTCCCCTAGGTCTCTAGTTTACAAAAATGCACAGGTTTGGTAGGTTTCCCTAGGTGCCGGCTGAGCTAGAGGCCAAAACCTACAGGTAGGCACTTTGCAAAAAACACCTCTGTTTTCTACCAAGAAATGGGATGTGTCCACGTTGTGTTTTGGGGCATTTCCTTTCGCGGGAGCTAGGCCTACCCACACAAGTGAGGTACGATTTTTATCGGGAGACTTGGGGGAATGCTGGGTGGAAGGAAATTTGTGGCTCCTCTCAGATTCTAGAACTTTCTGTCATCGAAATGTGAAGAAAATGTGTTTTTTACCCAAATTTTGAGGTTTGCAAAGGATTCTGGGTAACAGAACCTGGTCAGAGACCCACAAGTCACCCCATTTTGGATTCCCCTAGGTCTTTAGTTTGCAAAAAGGCACAGGTTTGGTAGGTTTCCCAAGGTGCCAGCTGAGCTAGAGGCCAAAATCTACAGGTAGACACATTGCAAAAAACACCTCTGTTTTCTGCCAAGAAATGGGATGTGTCCACGTTGTGTTTTGGGGCATTTCCTGTTGCGGGCGCTAGGCCTACCTACACAAGTGAGGTAAGATTTTTATCGGGAGACTTGGGGGAATGCTGGGTGGCAGGAAATTTGTGGCTCCTCTCAGATTCTAGAACTTTCTGTCACCGAAATGTGAGGAAAATGTGTTTTTTACCCAAATTTGAGGTTTGCAAAGGATTCTGGGTAACAGAACCTGGTCAGAGACCCACAAGTCACCCCATTTTGGATTCCCCTAGGTCTCTAGTTTGCAAAAAGGCACAGGTTTGGTAGGTTTCCCAAGGTGCCAGCTGAGCTAGAGGCCAAAATCTACAGGTAGACACATTGCAAAAAACACCTCTGTTTTCTGCCAAGAAATGGGATGTGTCCACGTTGTGTTTTGGGGCATATCCTGTCGCGGGCGCTAGGCCTACCTACACAAGTGAGGTATGACTTTTATCGGGAGACTTGGGGGAATCCTGGGTGGCAGGAAATTTGTGGCTCCTCTCAGATTCTAGAACTTTCTGTCACCGAAATGTGATAAAATGTGTTTGTTTAGCCAAATTTTGAGGTTAGCAAAGGATTCTGGGTAACAGAACCTGGTCAGAGCCCCAAAAGTCACCCCTTCTTGGATTCCCCTAGGTCTCTAGTTTTTAAAAATGCACAGGTTTGGTAGGTTTCCCTAGGTGCAGGCTGAGCTAGAGGCCAAAATCTACAGGTAGACACATTGCAAAAAACACCTCTGTTTTCTGCCAAGAAATGGGATGTGTCCACGTTGTGTTTTGGGGCATTTCCTGTCGCAGGCGCTAGGCCTACCCACATAAGTGAGGTATCATTTTTATCGGAAGACTTAGGGAAATGCTGGGTGGAAGGAAATTTGTGGCTCCTCTCAGATTCTATAACTTTCTGTCACCGAAATGTGAGGAAAATGTGTGTTTTAGCCACATTTTGAGGTTTGCAAAGGATTCTGTGTAACAGAACCTGGTCAGAGCCCCACAAGTCACCCCATCTTGGATTCCCCTAGCTCTCTAGTTTTCAAATATGCACAGGTTTGGTAGGTTTCCGTAGGTGCCGGCTGAGCTAGAGGCCAAAATCTACAGGTAGACACTTTGCAAAAAACACCTCTGTTTTCTGTTAAAAAATGGGATGTGTCCATGTTGTGTTTTGGGGCATTTCCTGTCGTGGACGCTAGGCCTACCCACACAAGTGAGGTATAATTTTTATCGGGAGACTTGGGGGAACGCTGGGTGGAAGGAAATTTGTGGCTCCTCTCAGATTCCAGAACTTTATGTCACCGAAATGTGAGGAAAATGTGTTTGCTTAGCCAAATTTTGAGGTTAGCAAAGGATTCTGGGTAACAGAACCTGGTCCGAGCCCCACAAGTCACCCCTTCTTGGATTCCCCTAGGTCTCTCGTTTTAAAAAATGCACAGGTTCGGTAGGTTTCCCTAGGTGCTGGCTGAGCTAGAGGCCCAAACCTACAGGTAGGCACTTTGCAAAAAACACCTCTGTTTTCTGCCAAGAAATGGGATGTGTCCACGTTGTGTTTTGGGGCATTTCCTGTCACGGGCGCTAGGCCTACCCACACAAGTGTGGTACGATTTTTATCGGGAGACTTGGGGGAATGCTGGGTGACAGGAAATTTGTGGCTCCTTTCATATTCTAGAACTTTCTGTCACCGAAATGTGAGGAAAATGTGTTTTTTACCCAAATTGTGAGGTTTGCAAAGGATTCTGGGTAACAGAACCTGGTCAGAGACCCACAAGTCACCCCATCTTGGATTCCCCTAGCTCTCTAGTTTTCAAATATGCACAGGTTTGGTAGGTTTCCGTAGGTGCCGGCTGAGCTAGAGGCCAAAATCTACAGGTAGACACTTTGCAAAAAACACCTCTGTTTTCTGTTAAAAAATGGGATGTGTCCATGTTGTGTTTTGGGGCATTTCCTGTCGTGGACGCTAGGCCTACCCACACAAGTGAGGTATAATTTTTATCGGGAGACTTGGGGGAACGCTGGGTGGAAGGAAATTTGTGGCTCCTCTCAGATTCCAGAACTTTATGTCACCGAAATGTGAGGAAAATGTGTTTGCTTAGCCAAATTTTGAGGTTAGCAAAGGATTCTGGGTAACAGAACCTGGTCAGAGCCCCACAAGTCACCCCTTCTTGGATTCCCCTGGGTCTCTCGTTTTAAAAAATGCACAGGTTCGGTAGGTTTCCCTAGGTGCTGGCTGAGCTAGAGGCCCAAACCTACAGGTAGGCACTTTGCAAAAAACACCTCTGTTTTCTGCCAAGAAATGGGATGTGTCCACGTTGTGTTTTGGGGCATTTCCTGTCGCAGGCGCTAGGCCTACCCACATAAGTGAGGTATCATTTTTATCGGAAGACTTAGGGAAATGCTGGGTGGAAGGAAATTTGTGGCTCCTCTCAGATTCTATAACTTTCTGTCACCGAAATGTGAGGAAAATGTGTGTTTTAGCCACATTTTGAGGTTTGCAAAGGATTCTGTGTAACAGAACCTGGTCAGAGCCCCACAAGTCACCCCATCTTGGATTCCCCTAGCTCTCTAGTTTTCAAATATGCACAGGTTTGGTAGGTTTCCGTAGGTGCCGGCTGAGCTAGAGGCCAAAATCTACAGGTAGACACTTAGCAAAAAACACCTCTGTTTTCTGTTAAAAAATGGGATGTGTCCATGTTGTGTTTTGGGGCATTTCCTGTCGTGGACGCTAGGCCTACCCACACAAGTGAGGCATAATTTTTATCGGGAGACTTGGGGGAAAGCTGGGTGGAAGGAAATTTGTGGCTCTTCTCAGATTCCAGAACTTTATGTCACCGAAATGTGAGGAAAATGTGTTTGCTTAGCCAAATTTTGAGGTTAGCAAAGGATTCTGGGTAACAGAACCTGGTCAGAGCCCCACAAGTCACCCCTTCTTGGATTCCCCTAGGTCTCTCGTTTTAAAAAATGCACAGGTTCGGTAGGTTTCCCTAGGTGCTGGCTGAGCTAGAGGCCCAAACCTACAGGTAGGCACTTTGCAAAAAACACCTCTGTTTTCTGCCAAGAAATGGGATGTGTCCACGTTGTGTTTTGGGGCATTTCCTGTCGCGGGCGCTAGGCCTACCCACACAAGTGTGGTACGATTTTTATTGGGAGACTTGGGGGAATGCTGGGTGACAGGAAATTTGTGGCTCCTCTCAGATTCTAGAACTTTCTGTCACCGAAATGTGAGGAAAATGTGTTTTTTAGCCACATTTTGAGGTTTGCAAAGGATTCTTTGTAACAGAACCTGGTCAGAGCCCCACAAGTCACCCCATCTTGGATTCCCCTAGCTCTCTAGTTTTCAAAAATGCACAGGTTTGGTAGGTTTCCATAGGTGCAGGCTGAGCTAGAGGCCAAAATCTACAGGTAGACACATTGCAAATAACACCTCTGTTTTCTGCCAAGAAATGGGAAGTGTCCACGTTGTGTTTTGGGGCATTTCCTGACGCAGGCGCTAGGCCTACCCACACAAGTGAGGTATCATTTGTATCGGGAGACTTAGGGGAATGCTGGGTGGAAGGAAATTTGTGGCTCCTCTCAGATTCTAGAACTTTCTGTCACCGAAATGTGAGGAAAATGTGTTTGTTTAGCCAAATTTTGAGGTTAGCAAAGGATTCTGGGTAACAGAACCTGGTCAGAGCCCCACAAGTCACCCCTTCTTGGATTCCCCTAGGTCTCTAGTTTTTAAAAATGCACAGGTTTGGTAGGTTTCCCTAGGTGCAGGCTGAGCTAGAGGCCAAAATCTACAGGTAGACACATTGCAAAAAACACCTCTGTTTTCTGCCAAGAAATGGGATGTGTCCACGTTGTGTTTTGGGGCATTTCCAGTCGCAGGCGCTAGGCCTACCCACATAAGTGAGGTATCATTTTTATCGGAAGACTTAGGGAAATGCTGGGTGGAAGGAAATTTGTGGCTCCTCTCAGATTCTATAACTTTCTGTCACCGAAATGTGAGGAAAATGAGTGTTTTAGCCACATTTTGAGGTTTGCAAAGGATTCTGTGTAACAGAACCTGGTCAGAGCCCCACAAGTCACCCCATCTTGGATTCCCCTAGCTCTCTAGTTTTCAAATATGCACAGGTTTGGTAGGTTTCCGTAGGTGCCGGCTGAGCTAGAGGCCAAAATCTACAGGTAGACACTTTGCAAAAAACACCTCTGTTTTCTGTTAAAAAATGGGATGTGTCCATGTTGTGTTTTGGGGCATTTCCTGTCGTGGACGCTAGGCCTACCCACACAAGTGAGGTATAATTTTTATCGGGAGACTTGGGGGAACGCTGGGTGGAAGGAAATTTGTGGCTCCTCTCAGATTCCAGAACTTTATGTCACCGAAATGTGAGGAAAATGTGTTTGCTTAGCCAAATTTTGAGGTTAGCAAAGGATTCTGGGTAACAGAACCTGGTCAGAGCCCCACAAGTCACCCCTTCTTGGATTCCCCTAGGTCTCTCGTTTTAAAAAATGCACAGGTTCGGTAGGTTTCCCTAGGTGCTGGCTGAGCTAGAGGCCCAAACCTACAGGTAGGCACTTTGCAAAAAACACCTCTGTTTTCTGCCAAGAAATGGGATGTGTCCACGTTGTGTTTTGGGGCATTTCCTGTCACGGGCGCTAGGCCTACCCACACAAGTGTGGTACGGTTTTTATCGGGAGACTTGGGGGAATGCTGGGTGACAGGAAATTTGTGGCTCCTTTCAGATTCTAGAACTTTCTGTCACCGAAATGTGAGGAAAATGTGTTTTTTACCCAAATTGTGAGGTTTGCAAAGGATTCTGGGTAACAGAACCTGGTCAGAGACCCACAAGTCACCCCATCTTGGATTCCCCTCGCTCTCTAGTTTTCAAATATGCACAGGTTTGGTAGGTTTCCGTAGGTGCCGGCTGAGCTAGAGGCCAAAATCTACAGGTAGACACTTTGCAAAAAACACCTCTGTTTTCTGTTAAAAAATGGGATGTGTCCATGTTGTGTTTTGGGGCATTTCCTGTCGTGGACGCTAGGCCTACCCACACAAGTGAGGTATAATTTTTATCGGGAGACTTGGGGGAACGCTGGGTGGAAGGAAATTTGTGGCTCCTCTCAGATTCCAGAACTTTATGTCACCGAAATGTGAGGAAAATGTGTTTGCTTAGCCAAATTTTGAGGTTAGCAAAGGATTCTGGGTAACAGAACCTGGTCAGAGCCCCACAAGTCACCCCTTCTTGGATTCCCCTGGGTCTCTCGTTTTAAAAAATGCACAGGTTCGGTAGGTTTCCCTAGGTGCTGGCTGAGCTAGAGGCCCAAACCTACAGGTAGGCACTTTGCAAAAAACACCTCTGTTTTCTGCCAAGAAATGGGATGTGTCCACGTTGTGTTTTGGGGCATTTCCTGTCGCAGGCGCTAGGCCTACCCACATAAGTGAGGTATCATTTTTATCGGAAGACTTAGGGAAATGCTGGGTGGAAGGAAATTTGTGGCTCCTCTCAGATTCTATAACTTTCTGTCACCGAAATGTGAGGAAAATGTGTGTTTTAGCCACATTTTGAGGTTTGCAAAGGATTCTGTGTAACAGAACCTGGTCAGAGCCCCACAAGTCACCCCATCTTGGATTCCCCTAGCTCTCTAGTTTTCAAATATGCACAGCTTTGGTAGGTTTCCGTAGGTGCCGGCTGAGCTAGAGGCCAAAATCTACAGGTAGACACTTTGCAAAAAACACCTCTGTTTTCGGTTAAAAAATGGGATGTGTCCATGTTGTGTTTTGGGGCATTTCCTGTCGTGGACGCTAGGCCTACCCACACAAGTGAGGTATAATTTTTATCGGGAGACTTGGGGGAACGCTGGGTGGAAGGAAATTTGTGGCTCCTCTCAGATTCCAGAACTTTATGTCACCGAAATGTGAGGAAAATGTGTTTGCTTAGCCAAATTTTGAGGTTAGCAAAGGATTCTGGGTAACAGAACCTGGTCAGAGCCCCACAAGTCACCCCTTCTTGGATTCCCCTAGGTCTCTCGTTTTAAAAAATGCACAGGTTCGGTAGGTTTCCCTAGGTGCTGGCTGAGCTAGAGGCCCAAACCTACAGGTAGGCACTTTGTAAAAAACACCTCTGTTTTCTGCCAAGAAATGGGATGTGTCCACGTTGTGTTTTGGGGCATTTCCTGTCGCGGGCGCTAGGCCTACCCACACAAGTGTGGTACGATTTTTATCGGGAGACTTGGGGGAATGCTGGGTGACAGGAAATTTGTGGCTCCTCTCAGATTCTAGAACTTTCTGTCACCGAAATGTGAGGAAAATGTGTTTTTTACCCAAATTTTATGGTTTGCAAAGGATTCTGGGTAACAGAACCTGGTCAGAGACCCACAAGTCACCCCATTTTGGATTCCCCTAGGTCTCTAGTTTTCAAAAATGCACAGGTTTGGTAGGTTTCCCTAGGTGCCGGCTCAGCTAGAGGCCAAAACCTACAGGTAGGCACTTTGCAAAAAACACCTCTGTTTTCTGCCAAGAAATGGGATGTGTCCACGTTGTGTTTTGGGGCATTTCCTGTTGCGGGCGCTAGGCCTACCCACACAAGTGAGGTATGATTTTTATCGGGAGACTTGGGGGAATGCTGGGTGGCAGGAAATTTGTGGCTCCTCTCAGATTCTAGAACTTTCTGTCACCGAAATGTGAGGAAAATGTGTTTTTTAGCCACATTTTGAGGTTTGCAAAGGATTCTGTGTAACAGAACCTGGTCAGAGCCCCACAAGTCACCCCATCTTGGATTCCCCTAGCTCTCTAGTTTTAAAAAATGCACAGGTTTGGTAGGTTTCCGTAGGTGCCGGCTGAGCTAGAGGCCAAAATCTACAGGTAGACACTTTGCAAAAAACACCTCTGTTTTCTGTCAAAAAATGGGATGTGTCCATGTTGTGTTTTGGGGCATTTCCTGTCGTGGACGCTAGGCCTACCCACACAAGTGAGGTATAATTTTTATCGGGAGACTTGGGGGAACGCTGGGTGGAAGGAAATTTGTGGCTCCTCTCAGATTCCAGAACTTTATGTCACCGAAATGTGAGGAAAATGTGTTTGTTTAGCCAAAGTTTGAGGTTAGCAAAGGATTCTGGGTAACAGAACCTGGTCAGAGCCCCACAAGTCACCCCTTCTTGGATTCCCCTAGGTCTCTAGTTTTCAAAAATGCACAGGTTTGGTAGGTTTCCCTAGGTGCCGGCTGAGCTAGAGGCCAAAACCTACAGGTAGGCACTTTGCAAAAAACACCTCTGTTTTCTGCCAAGAAATGGGATGTGTCCACGTTGTGTTTTGGGGCATTTCCTGTCGCGGGCGCTAGGCCTACCCACACAAGTGAGGTACGATTTTTATCGGGAGACTTGGGGGAATGCTGGGTGGAAGGAAATTTGTGGCTCCTCTCAGATTCCAGAACTGTATGTCACCGAAATGTGAGGAAAATGTGTTTGTTTAGCCAAATTTTGAGGTTAGCAAAGGATTCTGGGTAACAGAACCTGGTCAGAGCCCCACAAGTCACCCCTTCTTGGATTCCCCTAGGTCTCTAGTTTACAAAAATGCACAGGTTTGGTAGGTTTCCCTAGGTGCCGGCTGAGCTAGAGGCCAAAACCTACAGGTAGGCACTTTGCAAAAAACACCTCTGTTTTCTGCCAAGAAATGGGATGTGTCCACGTTGTGTTTTGGGGCATTTCCTGTCGCGGGAGCTAGGCCTACCCACACAAGTGAGGTACGATTTTTATCGGGAGACTTGGGGGAATGCTGGGTGGAAGGAAATTTGTGGCTCCTCTCAGATTCTAGAACTTTCTGTCATCGAAATGTGACGAAAATGTGTTTTTTACCCAAATTTTGAGGTTTGCAAAGGATTCTGGGTAACAGAACTTGGTCAGAGACCCACAAGTCACCCCATTTTGGATTCCCCTAGGTCTCTAGTTTGCAAAAAGGCACAGGTTTGGTAGGTTTCCCAAGGTGCCGGCTGAGCTAGAGGCCAAAACCTACAGGTAGGCACTTTGCAAAAAACACCTCTGTTTTCTGTCAAGAAATGGGATGTGTCCACGTTGTGTTTTGGGGCATTTCCTGTCGCGGGCGCTAGAGCTACCCACACAAGTGAGGTACGATTTTTATCGGGAGACTTGGGGGAATGCTGGGTGGCAGGAAATTTGTGGCTCCTCTCAGATTCTAGAACTTTCTGTCACTGAAATGTGAGGAAAATGTGTTTTTTACCCAAATTTTGAGGTTTGCAAAGGATTCTGGGTAACAGAACCTGGTCAGAGACCCACAAGTCACCCCATTTTGGATTCCCCTAGGTCTCTAGTTTGCAAAAAGGCACAGGTTTGGTAGGTTTCCCAAGGTGCCAGCTGAGCTAGAGGCCAAAACTTACAGGTAGGCACTTTGCAAAAAACTCCTCTGTTTTCTGCCAAGAAATGGGATGTGTCCACGTTGTGTTTTGGGGCATTTCCTGTTACGGGCGCTCTTCCTACCCACACAAGTGAGGTATGATTTTTATCGGGAGACTTGGGGGAATGCTTGGTGGCAGGAAATTTGTGGCTCCTCTCAGATTCTAGAACTTTCTGTCACCGAAATGTGAGTAAAACGTGTTTTTTAGCCACATTTTGAGGTTTGCAAAGGATTCTGTGTAACAGAACCTGGTCAGAGCCCCACAAGTCACCCCATCTTGGATTCCCCTAGCTCTCTAGTTTTCAAAAATGCACAGGTTTGGTAGGTTTCCGTAGGTGCCGGCTGAGCTAGAGGCCAAAATCTACTGGTAGACACATTGCAAAAAACACCTCTGTTTTCTGCCAAGAAATGGGAAGTGTCCACGTTGTGTTTTGGGGGATGTCCTGTCGCAGGCGCTAGGCCTACCCACACAAGTGAGGTATCATTTGTATCGGGAGACTTAGGCGAATGCTGGGTGGAAGGAAATTTGTGGCTTCTTTCAGATTCTATAACTTTCTGTCACCGAAATGTGAGGAAAATGTGTTTTTTAGCCACATTTTGAGGTTTGCAAAGGATTATGTGTAACAGAACCTGGTCAGAGCCACACAAGTCACCCCATCTTGGATTCCCCTAGCTCTCTAGTTTTCAAAAATGCACAGGTTTGGTAGGTTTCCGTAGGTGCCGGCTGAGCTAGAGGCCAAAATCTACAGGTAGACACTTTGCAAAAAACACCTCTGTTTTCTGTCAAAAAATGGGATGTGTCCATGTTGTGTTTTGGGGCATTTCCTGTCGTGGACGCTAGGCCTACCCACACAAGTGAGGTATAATTTTTATCGGGAGACTTGGGGGAACGCTGGTTGGAAGGAAATTTGTGGCTCCTCTCAGATTCCAGAACTTTATGTCACCGAAATGTGAGGAAAATGTGTTTGTTTAGACAAAGTTTGAGGTTAGCAAAGGATTCTGGGTAACAGAACCTGGTCAGAGCCCCACAAGTCACCCCTTCTTGGATTCCCCTAGGTCTCTAGTTTGCATAAAGGCACAGGTTTGGTAGGTTTCCCAAGGTGCCGGCTGAGCTAGAGGCCAAAACCTACAGGTAGGCACTTTGCAAAAAACACCTCTGTTTTCTGCCAAGAAATGGGATGTGTCCACGTTGTGTTTTGGGGCATTTCCTGTCGCGGGCGCTAGAGCTACCCACACAAGTGAGGTACGATTTTTATCGGGAGACTTGGGGAAATGCTGGGTGGCAGGAAATTTGTGGCTCCTCTCAGATTCTAGAACTTTCTGTCACTGAAATGTGAGGAAAATGTGTTTTTTACCCAAATTTTGAGGTTTGCAAAGGATTCTGGGTAACAGAACCTGGTCAGAGACCCACAAGTCACCCCATTTTGGATTCCCCTAGGTCTCTAGTTTGCAAAAAGGCACAGGTTTGGTAGGTTTCCCAAGGTGCCAGCTGAGCTAGAGGCCAAAACTTACAGGTAGGCACTTTGCAAAAAACACCTCTGTTTTCTGCCAAGAAATGGGATGTGTCCACGTTGTGTTTTGGGGCATTTCCTGTTGCGGGCGCTCTTCCTACCCAAACAAGTGAGGTATGATTTTTATCGGGAGACTCGGGGGGAATGCTTGGTGGCAGGAAATTTGTGGCTCCTCTCAGATTCTAGAACTTTCTGTCACCGAAATGTGAGGAAAACGTGTTTTTTAGCCACATTTTGAGGTTTGCAAAGGATTCTGTGTAACAGAACCTGGTCAGAGCCCCACAAGTCACCCCATCTTGGATTCCCCTAGCTCTCTAGTTTTAAAAAATGCACAGGTTTGGTAGGTTTCCGTAGGTGCCGGCTGAGCTAGAGGCCAAAATCTACTGGTAGACACATTGCAAAAAACACCTCTGTTTTCTGCCAAGAAATGGGAAGTGTCCACGTTGTGTTTTGGGGCATTTCCTGTCGCAGGCGCTAGGCCTACCCACACAAGTGAGGTATCATTTGTATCGGGAGACTTAGGGGAATGCTGGGTGGAAGGAAATTTGTGGCTTCTTTCAGATTCTATAACTTTCTGTCACCGAAATGTGAGGAAAATGTGTTTTTTAGCCACATTTTGAGGTTTGCAAAGGATTATGTGTAACAGAACCTGGTCAGAGCCACACAAGTCACCCCCCCCATCTTGGATTCCCCTAGCTCTCTAGTTTTAAAAAATGCACAGGTTTGGTAGGTTTCCGTAGGTGCCGGCTGAGCTAGAGGCCAAAATCTACAGGTAGACACTTTGCAAAAAACACCTCTGTTTTCTGTCAAAAAATGGGATGTGTCCACGTTGTGTTTTGGGGCATTTCCTGTCGTGGACGCTAGGCCTACCCACACAAGTGAGGTATAATTTTTATCGGGAGACTTGGGGGAACGCTGGGTGGAAGGACATTTGTGGCTCCTCTCAGATTCCAGAACTTTATGTCACCGAAATGTGAGGAAAATATGTTTGTTTAGCCAAAGTTTGAGGTTAGCAAAGGATTCTGGGTAACAGAACCTGGTCAGAGCCCCACAAGTCACCCCTTCTTGGATTCCCCTAGGTCTCTAGTTTTCAAAAATGCACAGGTTTGGTAGGTTTCCCTAGGTGCCGGCTGAGCTAGAGGCCAAAACCTACAGGTAGGCACTTTGCAAAAAACACCTCTGTTTTCTGCCAAGAAATGGGATGTGTCCACGTTGTGTTTTGGGGCATTTCCTGTCGCGGGCACTAGGCCTACCCACACAAGTGAGGTACGATTTTTATCGGGAGACTTGGAGGAATGCTGGGTGGCAGGAAATTTGTGGCTCCTCTCAGATTCTAGAACTTTCTGTCACTGAAATGTGAGGAAAATGTGTTTTTTACCCAAATTTTGAGGTTTGCAAAGGATTCTGGGTAACAGAACCTGGTCAGAGCCCCACAAGTCACCCCATCTTGGATTCCCCTAGCTCTCTAGTTTTCAAAAATGCACAGGTTTGGTAGGTTTCCGTAGGTGCCGGCTGAGCTAGAGGCCAAAATCTACTGGTAGACACATTGCAAAAAACACCTCTGTTTTCTGCCAAGAAATGGGAAGTGTCCACGTTGTGTTTTGGGGCATTTCCTGTCGCAGGCGCTAGGCCTACCCACACAAGTGAGGTATCATTTGTATCGGGAGACTTAGGGGAATGCTGGGTGGAAGGAAATTTGTGGCTTCTTTCAGATTCTATAACTTTCTGTCACCGAAATGTGAGGAAAATGTGTTTTTTAGCCACATTTTGAGGTTTGCAAAGGATTATGTGTAACAGAACCTGGTCAGAGCCACACAAGTCACCCCATCTTGGATTCCCCTAGCTCTCTAGTTTTCAAAAATGCACAGGTTTGGTAGGTTTCCGTAGGTGCCGGCTGAGCTAGAGGCCAAAATCTACAGGTAGACACTTTGCAAAAAACACCTCTGTTTTCTGTCAAAAAATGGGATGTGTCCATGTTGTGTTTTGGGGCATTTCCTGTCGTGGACGCTAGGCCTACCCACACAAGTGAGGTATAATTTTTATCGGGAGACTTGGGGGAACGCTGGGTGGAAGGAAATTTGTGGCTCCTCTCAGATTCCAGAACTTTATGTCACCGAAATGTGAGGAAAATGTGTTTGTTTAGCCAAAGTTTGAGGTTAGCAAAGGATTCTGGGTAACAGAACCTGGTCAGAGCCCCACAAGTCACCCCTTCTTGGATTCCCCTAGGTCTCTAGTTTTAAAAAATGCACAGGTTTGGTAGGTTTCCCTAGGTGCCGGCTGAGCTAGAGGCCAAAACCTACAGGTAGGCACTTTGCAAAAAACACCTCTGTTTTCTGCCAAGAAATGGGATGAGTCCACGTTGTGTTTTGGGGCATTTCCTGTCGCGGGCGCTAGGCCTACCCACACAAGTGAGGTACGATTTTTATCGGGAGACTAGGGGGAATGCTGGGTGGCAGGAAATTTGTGGCTCCTCTCAGATTCTAGAACTTTCTGTCACTGAAATGTGAGGAAAATGTGTTTTTTACCCAAATTTTGAGGTTTGCAAAGGATTCTGGGTAACAGAACCTGGTCAGAGACCCACAAGTCACCCCATTTTGGATTCCCCTAGGTCTCTAGTTTGCAAAAAGGCTCAGGTTTGGTAGGTTTCCCAAGGTGCCAGCTTAGCTAGAGGCCAAAACTTACAGGTAGGCACTTTGCAAAAAACACCTCTGTTTTCTGCCAAGAAATGGGATGTGTCCACGTTGTGTTTTGGGGCATTTCCTGTTGCGGGCGCTCTTCCTACCCACACAAGTGAGATGTGATTTTTATCGGGAGACTTGGGGAATGCTGGGTGGCAGGAAATTTGTGGCTCCTCTCAGATTCTAGAACTTTCTGTCACCGAAATGTGAGGAAAACGTGTTTTTTAGCCACATTTTGAGGTTTGCAAAGGATTCTGTGTAACAGAACCTGGTCAGAGCCCCACAAGTCACCCCATCTTGGATTCCCCTAGCTCTCTAGTTTTCAAAAATGCACAGGTTTGGTAGGTTTCCGTAGGTGCCGGCTGAGCTAGAGGCAAAAATCTACTGGTAGACACATTGCAAAAAACACCTCTGTTTTCTGCCAAGAAATGGGAAGTGTCCACGTTGTGTTTTGGGGCATTTCCTGTCGCAGGCGCTAGGCCTACCCACAGAAGTGAGGTATCATTTGTATCGGGAGACTTAGGGGAATGCTGGGTGGAAGGAAATTTGTGGCTTCTTTCAGATTCTATAACTTTCTGTCACCGAAATGTGAGGAAAATGTGTTTTTTAGCCACATTTTGAGGTTTGCAAAGGATTATGTGTAACAGAACCTGGTCAGAGCCACACAAGTCACCCCATCTTGGATTCCCCTAGCTCTCTAGTTTTAAAAAATGCACAGGTTTGGTAGGTTTCCGTAGGTGCCGGCTGAGCTAGAGGCCAAAATCTACAGGTAGACACTTTGCAAAAAACACCTCTGTTTTCTGTCAAAAAATGGGATGTGTCCATGTTGTGTTTTGGGGCATTTCCTGTCATGGACGCTAGGCCTACCCACACAAGTGAGGTATGATTTTTATCGGGAGACTTGGGGGAACGCTGGGTGGAAGGAAAATTGTGGCTCCTCTCAGATTCCAGAACTTTATGTCACCGAAATGTGAGGAAAATGTGTTTGTTTAGCCAAAGTTTGAGGTTAGCAAAGGATTCTGGGTAACAGAACCTGGTCAGAGCCCCACAAGTCACCCTTCTTGGATTCCCCTAGGTCTCTAGTTTTCAAAAATGCACAGGTTTGGTAGGTTTCCCTAGGTGCCGGCTGAGCTAGAGGCCAAAACCTACAGGTAGGCACTTTGCAAAAAACACCTCTGTTTTCTGCCAAGAAATGGGATGTGTCCACGTTGTGTTTTGGGGCATTTCCTGTCGCGGGCGCTAGGCCTACCCACACAAGTGAATTACGATTTTTTATCGGGAGACTTGGGGGAATGCTGGGTGGCAGGAAATTTGTGGCTCCTCTCAGATTCTAGAACTTTCTGTCACTGAAATGTGAGGAAAATGTGTTTTTTACCCAAATTTTGAGGTTTGCAAAGGATTCTGGGTAACAGAACCTGGTCAGAGACCCACAAGTCACCCCATTTTGGATTCCCCCAGGTCTCTAGTTTGCAAAAAGGCACAGGTTTGGTAGGTTTCCCAAGGTGCCAGCTGAGCTAGAGGCCAAAACCTACAGGTAGGCACTTTGCAAAAAACACCTCTGTTTTCTGCCAAGAAATGGGATGTGTCCACGTTGTCTTTTGGGGCATTCCCTGTTGCGGGCGCTAGGCCTACCCACACAAGTGAGGTATGATTTTTATCGGGAGACTTGGGGGAATGCTGGGTGGCAGGAAATTTGTGGCTCCTCTCAGATTCTAGAACTTTCTGTCACCGAAATGTGAGGAAAATTTGTTTTTTAGCCACATTTTGAGGTTTGCAAAGGATTCTGTGTAACAGAACCTGGTCAGAGCCCCACAAGTCACCCCATCTTGGATTCCCCTAGCTCTCTAGTTTTCAAAAATGCACAGGTTTGGTAGGTTTCCATAGGTGCAGGCTGAGCTAGAGGCCAAAATCTACAGGTAGACACATTGCAAAAAACACCTCTGTTTTCTGCCAAGAAATGGGAAGTGTCCACGTTGTGTTTTGGGGCATTTCCTGTCGCAGGCGCTAGGCCTACCCACACAAGTGAGGTATCATTTGTATCGGGAGACTTAGGGGAATGCTGGGTGGAAGGAAATTTGTAGCTTCTCTCAGATTTTATAACTTTCTGTCACCGAAATGTGAGGAAAATTTGTTTTTTAGCCACATTTTGAGGTTTGCAAAGGATTCTGTGTAACAGAACCTGGTCAGAGCCCCACAAGTCACCCCATCTTGGATTCCCCTAGCTCTCTAGTTTTCAAAAATGCACAGGTTTGGTAGGTTTCCGTAGGTGCCGGCTGAGCTAGAGGCCAAAATCTACTGGTAGACACATTGCAAAAAACACCTCTGTTTTCTGCCAAGAAATGGGAAGTGTCCACGTTGTATTTTGGGGCATTTCCTGTCGCAGGCGCTAGGCCTACCCACACAAGTGAGGTATCATTTGTATCGGGAGACTTAGGGGAATGCTGGGTGGAAGGAAATTTGTGGCTTCTTTCAGATTCTATAACTTTCTGTCACCGAAATGTGAGGAAAATGTATTTTTTAGCCACATTTTGAGGTTTGCAAAGGATTATGTGTAACAGAACCTGGTCAGAGCCACACAAGTCACCCCATCTTGGATTCCCCTAGCTCTCTAGTTTTCAAAAATGCACAGGTTTGGTAGGTTTCCGTAGGTGCCGGCTGAGCTAGAGGCCAAAATCTACAGGTAGACACTTTGCAAAAAACACCTCTGTTTTCTGTCAAAAAATGGGATGTGTCCATGTTGTGTTTTGGGGCATTTCCTGTCGTGGACGCTAGGGCCTACCCACACAAGTGAGGTATAATTTTTATCGGGAGACTTGGGGGAACGCTGGGTGGAAGGAAATTTGTGGCTCCTCTCAGATTCCAGAACTTTATGTCACCGAAATGTGAGGAAAATGTGTTTGTTTAGCCAAAGTTTGAGGTTAGCAAAGGATTCTGGGTAACAGAACCTGGTCAGAGCCCCACAAGTCACCCCTTCTTGGATTCCCCTAGGTCTCTAGTTTTCAAAAATGCACAGGTTTGGTAGGTTTCCCTAGGTGCCGGCTGAGCTAGAGGCCAAAACCTACAGGTAGGCACTTTGCAAAAAAACACCTCTGTTTTCTGCCAAGAAATGGGATGTGTCCACGTTGTGTTTTGGGGCATTTCCTGTCGCGGGCGCTAGGCCTACCCACACAAGTGAGGTACGATTTTTATCGGGAGACTAGGGGGAATGCTGGGTGGCAGGAATTTTGTGGCTCCTCTCAGATTCTAGAACTTTCTGTCACTGAAATGTGAGGAAAATGTGTTTTTTTACCCAAATTTTGAGGTTTGCAAAGGATTCTGGGTAACAGAACCTGGTCAGAGACCCACAAGTCACCCCATTTTGGATTCCCCTAGGTCTCTAGTTTGCAAAAAGGCACAGGTTTGGTAGGTTTCCCAAGGTGCCAGCTGAGCTAGAGGCCAAAACTTACAGGTAGGCACTTTGCAAAAAACACCTCTGTTTTCCTCCAAGAAATGGGATGTGTCCACGTTGTGTTTTGGGGCATTTCCTGTTGCGGGCGCTCTTCCTACCCACACAAGTGAGATGTGATTTTTATCGGGAGACTTGGGGGAATGCTGGGTGGCAGGAAATTTGTGGCTCCTCTCAGATTCTAGAACTTTCTGTCACCGAAATGTGAGGAAAACGTGTTTTTTAGCCACATTTTGAGGTTTGCAAAGGATTCTGTGTAACAGAACCTGGTCAGAGCCCCACAAGTCACCCCATCTTGGATTCCCCTAGCTCTCTAGTTTTAAAAAATGCACAGGTTTGGTAGGTTTCCATAGGTGCAGGCTGAGCTAGAGGCCAAAATCTACAGGTAGACACATTGCAAAAAACACCTCTGTTTTCTGCCAAGAAATGGGAAGTTTCCACGTTGTGTTTTGGGGCATTTCCAGTCGCAGGCGCTAGGCCTACCCACACAAGTGAGGTATCATTTGTATCGGGAGACTTAGGGGAATGCTGGGTGGAAGGAAATTTGTGGCTTCTTTCAGATTCTATAACTTTCTGTCACCGAAATGTGAGGAAAATGTGTTTTTTAGCCACATTTTGAGGTTTCCAAAGGATTATGTGTAACAGAACCTGGTCAGAGCCTCACAAGTCACCCCATCTTGGATTCCCCTAGCTCTCTAGTTTTCAAAAATGCACAGGTTTGGTAGGTTTCCGTAGGTGCCGGCTGAGCTAGAGGCCAAAATCTACAGGTAGACACTTTGCAAAAAAAACACCTCTGTTTTCTGTCAAAAAATGGGATGTGTCCATGTTGTGTTTTGGGGCATTTCCTGTCGTGGACGCTAGGCCTACCCACACAAGTGAGGTATAATTTTTATCGGGAGACTTGGGGGAACGCTGGGTGGAAGGAAATTTGTGGCTCCTCTCAGATTCCAGAACTTTATGTCACCGAAATGTGAGGAAAATGTGTTTGTTTAGCCAAAGTTTGAGGTTAGCAAAGGATTCTGGGTAACAGAACCTGGTCAGAGCCCCACAAGTCACCCCTTCTTGGATTCCCCTAGGTCTCTAGTTTTCAAAAATGCACAGGTTTGGTAGGTTTCCCTAGGTGCCGGCTGAGCTAGAGGCCAAAACCTACAGGTAGGCACTTTGCAAAAAACACCTCTGTTTTCTGCCAAGAAATGGGATGTGTCCACGTTCTGTTTTGGGGCATTTCCTGTCGCGGGCGCTAGGCCTACCCACACAAGTGAGGTACGATTTTTATCGGGAGACTTGGGGGAATGCTGGGTGGCAGGAAATTTGTGGCTCCTCTCAGATTCTAGAACTTTCTGTCTCTGAAATGTGAGGAAAATGTGTTTTTTACCCAAATTTTGAGGTTTGCAAAGGATTCTGGGTAACAGAACCTGGTCAGAGAATCACAAGTCACCCCATTTTGGATTCCCCTAGGTCTCTAGTTTGCAAAAAGGCACAGATTTGGTAGGTTTCCCAAGGTGCCAGCTGAGCTAGAGGCCAAAACTTACAGGTAGGCACTTTGCAAAAAACACCTCGGTTTTCTGCCAAGAAATGGGATGTGTCCACGTTGTGTTTTGGGGCATTTCCTGTTGCGGGCGCTCTTCCTACCCACACAAGTGAGGTATGATTTTTATCGGGAGACTTGGGGGAATGCTGGGTGGCAGGAAATTTGTGGCTCCTCTCAGATTCTAGAACTTTCTGTCACCGAAATGTGAGGAAAACTTGTTTTTTAGCCACATTTTGAGGTTTGCAAAGGATTCTGTGTAACACAACCAGGTCGGAGCCCCACAAGTCACCCCATCTTGGATTCCCCTAGCTCTCTAGTTTTCAAAAATGCACAGGTTTGGTAGGTTTCCGTAGGTGCCGGCTGAGCTAGAGGCCAAAATCTACTGGTAGACACATTGCAAAAAACACCTCGGTTTTCTGCCAAGAAATGGGAAGTGTCCACGTTGTGTTTTGGGGCATTTCCTGTCGTGGACGCTAGGCCTACCCACACAAGTGAGGTACGATTTTTATCGGGAGACTTGGAGGAATGCTGGGTGGCAGGAAATTTGTGGCTCCTCTCAGATTCCAGAACTTTATGTCACCGAAATGTGAGGAAAATGTGTTTGTTTAGCCAAAGTTTGAGGTTAGCAAAGGATTCTGGGTAACAGAACTTGGTCAGAGCCCCACAAGTCACCCCTTCTTGGATTCCCCTAGGTCTCTAGTTTTCAAAAATGCACAGGTTTGGTAGGTTTCCCTAGGTGCCGGCTGAGCTGGAGGCCAAAACCTACAGGTAGGCACTTTGCAAAAAACACCTCTGTTTTCTGCCAAGAAATGGGATGTGTCCACGTTGTGTTTTGGGGCATTTCCTGTCGCGGGCGCTAGGCCTACCCACACAAGTGAGGTACGATTTTTATCGGGAGACTTGGGGGAATGCTGGGTGGCAGGAAATTTGTGGCTCCTCTCAGATTCTAGAACTTTCTGTCACTGAAATGTGAGGAAAATGTGTTTTTTACCCAAATTTTGAGGTTTGCAAAGGATTCTGGGTAACAGAACCTGGTCAGAGACCCACAAGTCACCCCATTTTGGATTCCCCTAGGTCTCTAGTTTGCAAAAAGGCACAGGTTTGGTAGGTTTCCCAAGGTGCCAGCTGAGCTAGAGGCCAAAACTTACAGGTAGGCACTTTGCAAAAAACACCTCTGTTTTCTGCCAAGAAATGGGATGTGTCCACGTTGTGTTTTGGGGCATTTCCTGTTGCGGGCGCTCTTCCTACCCACACAAGTGAGGTATGATTTTTATCGGGAGACTTGGGGGAATGCTGGGTGGCAGGAAATTTGTGGCTCCTCTCAGATTCTAGAACTTTCTGTCACCGAAATGTGAGGAAAATGTGTTTTGAGGTTTGCAAAGGATTCTGTGTAACAGAACCTGGTCAGAGCCCCACAAGTCACCCCATCTTGGATTCCCCTAGCTCTCTAGTTTTCAAAAATGCACAGGTTTGGTAGGTTTCCGTAGGTGCCGGCTGAGCTAGAGGCAAAAATCTACTGGTAGACACATTGCAAAAAACACCTCTGTTTTCTGCCAAGAAATGGGAAGTGTCCACGTTGTGTTTTGGGGCATTTCCTGTCGCAGGCGCTAGGCCTACCCACAGAAGTGAGGTATCATTTGTATCGGGAGACTTAGGGGAATGCTGGGTGGAAGGAAATTTGTGGCTTCTTTCAGATTCTATAACTTTCTGTCACCGAAATGTGAGGAAAATGTGTTTTTTAGCCACATTTTGAGGTTTGCAAAGGATTATGTGTAACAGAACCTGGTCAGAGCCACACAAGTCACCCCATCTTGGATTCCCCTAGCTCTCTAGTTTTCAAAAATGCACAGGTTTGGTAGGTTTCCGTAGGTGCCGGCTGAGCTAGAGGCCAAAATCTACAGGTAGACCACTTTGCAAAAAACACCTCTGTTTTCTGTCAAAAAATGGGATGTGTCCATGTTGTGTTTTGGGGCATTTCCTGTCATGGACGCTAGGCCTACCCACACAAGTGAGGTATGATTTTTATCGGGAGACTTGGGGGAACGCTGGGTGGAAGGAAAATTGTGGCTCCTCTCAGATTCCAGAACTTTATGTCACCGAAATGTGAGGAAAATGTGTTTGTTTAGCCAAAGTTTGAGGTTAGCAAAGGATTCTGGGTAACAGAACCTGGTCAGAGCCCCACAAGTCACCCCTTCTTCGGATTCCCCTAGGTCTCTAGTTTTCAAAAATGCACAGGTTTGGTAGGTTTCCCTAGGTGCCTGGCTGAGCTAGAGGCCAAAACCTACAGGTAGGCACTTTGCAAAAAACACCTCTGTTTTCTGCCAAGAAATGGGATGTGTCCACGTTGTGTTTTGGGGCATTTCCTGTCGCGGGCGCTAGGCCTACCCACACAAGTGAGGTACGATTTTTTATCGGGAGACTTGGGGGAATGCTGGGTGGCAGGAAATTTGTGGCTCCTCTCAGATTCTAGAACTTTCTGTCACTGAAATGTGAGGAAAATGTGTTTTTTTACCCAAAATTTGAGGTTTGCAAAGGATTCTGGGTAACAGAACCTGGTCAGAGACCCACAAGTCACCCCCATTTTGGATTCCCCCAGGTCTCTAGTTTGCAAAAAGGCACAGGTTTGGTAGGTTTCCCAAGGTGCCAGCTGAGCTAGAGGCCAAAACCTACAGGTAGGCACTTTGCAAAAAACACCTCTGTTTTCTGCCAAGAAATGGGATGTGTCCACGTTGTCTTTTGGGGCATTCCCTGTTGGCGGGCGCTAGGCCTACCCACACAAGTGAGGTATGATTTTTATCGGGAGACTTGGGGGAATGCTGGGTGGCAGGAAATTTGTGGCTCCTCTCAGATTCTAGAACTTTCTGTCACCGAAATGTGAGGAAAATGTGTTTTTTAGCCACATTTTGAGGTTTGCAAAGGATTCTGTGTCAACAGAAACCTGGTCAGAGCCCCACAAGTCACCCCATCTTGGATTCCCCTAGCTCTCTAGTTTTCAAAATGCACAGGTTTGGGTAGGTTTCCATAGGTGCAGGCTGAGCTAGAGGCCAAAATCTACAGGTAGACACATTGCAAAAAACACCTCTGTTTTCTGCCAAGAAATGGGAAGTGTCCACGTTGTGTTTTGGGGCATTTCCTGTCGCAGGCGCTAGGCCTACCCACACAAGTGAGGTATCATATGTATCGGGAGACTTAGGGGAATGCTGGGTGGAAGGAAATTTGTAGCTTCTCTCAGATTTTATAACTTTCTGTCACCGAAATGTGAGGAAAATGTGTTTTTTAGCCACATTTTTGAGGTTTGCAAAGGATTCTGTGTAACAGAACCTGGTCAGAGCCCCACAAGTCACCCCATCTTGGATTCCCCTAGCTCTCTAGTTTCAAAAATGCACAGGTTTGGTAGGTTTCCGTAGGTGCCGGCTGAGCTAGAGGCCAAAATCTAATGGTAGACACATTGCAAAAAACACCTCTGTTTTTCTGCCAAGAAATGGGAAGTGTCCACGTTGTGTTTTGGGGCATTTCCTGTCGCAGGCGCTAGGCCTACCCACACAAGTGAGGTATCATTTGTAGCGGGAGACTTAGGGGAATGCTGGGTGGAAGGAAATTTGTGGCTTCTTTCAGATTCTATAACTTTCTGTCACCGAAATGTGAGGAAAATGTATTTTTTAGCCACATTTGAGGTTTGCAAAGGATTATGTGTAACAGAACCTGGTCAGAGCCACACAAGTCACCCCACTCTTGGATTCCCCTAGCTCTCTAGTTTTCAAAAATGCACAGGTTTGGTAGGTTTCCGTAGGTGCCGGCTGAGCTAGAGGCCAAAATCTACAGTAGACACTTTGCAAAAACACCTCTGTTTTCTGTCAAAAAATGGGATGTGTCCATGTTGTGTTTTGGGGCATTTCCTGTCGTGGACGCTAGGCCTACCCACACAAGTGAGGTATAATTTTTATCGGGAGACCTTGGGGAACGCTGGGTGGAAGGAAATTTGTGGCTCCTCTCAGATTCCAGAACTTTATGTCACCGAAATGTGAGGAAAATGTGTTTGTTTAGCCAAAGTTTGAGGTTAGCAAAGGATTCTGGGTACAGAACCTGGTCAGAGCCCCACAAGTCACCCCTTCTTGGATTCCCCTAGGTCTCTAGTTTTCAAAAATGCACAGGTTTGGTAGGTTTCCCTAGGTGCCCGGCTGAGCTAGAGGCCAAAACCTACAGGTAGGCACTTTGCAAAAAACACCTCTGTTTTCTGCCAAGAAATGGGATGTGTCCACGTTGTGTTTTGGGGCATTTCCTGTCGCAGGGCGCTAGAGCTACCCACACAAGTGAGGTACGATTTTTATCGGGAGACTGGGTGAATGCTGGGTTGGCAGGAAATTTGTGGCTCCTCTCAGATTCTAGAACTTTCTGTCACTGAAATGTGAGGAAAATGTGTTTTTTACCCAAATTTTGAGGTTTGCAAAGGATTCTGGGTAACAGAACCTGGTCAGAGACCCACAAGTCACCCCATTTTGGATTCCCCCAGGTCTCTAGTTTGCAAAAAGGCACAGGTTTGGTAGGTTTCCCAAGGTGCCAGCTGAGCTAGAGGCCAAAACTTACAGGTAGGCACTTTGCAAAAAACACCTCTGTTTTCTGCCAAGAAATGGGATGTGTCCAACGTTGTGTTTTGGGGCATTTCCTGTTGCGGCCGCTCTTCCTACCCCACACAAGTGAGGTATGATTTTTATCGGGAGACTTGGGGGAATGCTGGGTGGCAGGAAATTTGTGCTCCTCTCAGATTCTAGAACTTTCTGTCACCGAAATGTGAGGAAAACGTGTTTTTTAGCCACATTTGAGGTTTGCAAAGGATTCTGTGTAACAGAACCTGGTCAGAGCCCCAACAAGTCACCCCATCTTGGATTCCCCTAGCTCTCTAGTTTAAAAAAATGCACAGGTTTGGTAGGTTTTCCGTAGGTGCGGCTGAGCTAGAGGCCAAATCTACTGGCAGACACATTGCAAAAAACACCTCTGTTTTCTGCCAAGGAAATTGGGAAGTATCCACGTTGTGTTTTGGGGCATTTCCTGTCGCAGGCGCTAGGCCCTACCCACACAAGTGAGGTATCATTTGTATCGGGAGACTTAGGGGAATGCTGGGTGGAAGGAAAATTTGTGGCTTCTTTCAGATTCTATAACTTTCTGTCACCGAAATGTGAGGAAATGTGTTTTTAGCCACATTTGAGGTTTGCAAAGGATTATGTGTAACAGAACCTGTTCAGAGCCACACAAGTCACCCCATCTTGGATTCCCCTAGCTCTCTAGTTTTCAAAAATGCACAGGTTTGGTAGGTTTCCGTAGGTGCCGGCTGAGCTAGAGGCCAAAATCTACAGGTAGACACTTTGCAAAAAAACACCTCTGTTTCTGTCAAAAAATGGGATGTGTCCATGTTGTGTTTTGGGGCATTTCCTGTCGTGGACGCTAGGCCTACCCACACAAGTGAGGTATAATTTTTATCGGGAGACTTGGGGGAACGCTGGGTAGAAGGAAGTTTGTGGCTCCTCTCAGATTCCAGAACTTTATGTCCCGAAATGTGAGGAAAATGTTTTTGTTTTGCCAAAGTTTGAGGTTAGCAAAGGATTCTGGGTAACAGAACCTGGTCAGAGCCCACAAGTCACCCCTTCTTGGATTCCCCTAGGTCTCTAGTTTTCAAAAATGCACAGGTTTGGTAGGTTTCCCTAGGTGCCGGCTGAGCTAGAGGCCAAATCCTACAGGTAGGCACTTTGCAAAAAACACCTCTGTTTTCTGCCAAGAAATGGGATGTGTCCACGTTGTGTTTTGGGGCATTTCCTGTCGCGGGCGCTAGGCCTACCCACACAAGTGAGGTACGATTTTTATCGGGAGACTTGGGGAATGCTGGGTGGCAGGAAATTTGTGGCTCCTCTCAGATTCTAGAACTTTCTGTCACTGAAATGTGAGGAAAATGTGTTTTTTACCCAAATTTTGAGGTTTGCAAAGGATTCTGGGTAACAGAACCTGGTCAGAGACCCACAAGTCACCCCATTTTGGATTCCCCTAGGTCTCTAGTTTGCAAAAAGGCACAGGTTTGGTAGGTTTCCCAAGGTGCCAGCTGAGCTAGAGGCCAAAACCTACAGGTAGGCACTTTGCAAAAAACACCTCTGTTTTCTGCCAAGAAATGGGATGTGTCCACGTTGTGTTTTGGGGCATTCCCTGTTGCGGGCACTAGGCCTACCCACACAAGTGAGGTATGATTTTTATCGGGAGACTTGGGGGAATGCTGGGTGGCAGGAAATTTGTGGCTCCTCTCAGATTCTAGAACTTTCTGTCACCGAAATGTGAGGAAAATGTGTTTTTTAGCCACATTTTGAGGTTTGCAAAGGATTCTGTGTAACAGAACCTGGTCAGAGCCCCACAAGTCACCCCATCTTGGATTCCCCTAGCTCTCTAGTTTTAAAAAATGCACAGGTTTGGTAGGTTTCCGTAGGTGCCGGCTGAGCTAGAGGCCAAAATCTACTGGTAGACACATTGCAAAAAACACCTCTGTTTTCTGCCAAGAAATGGGAAGTGTCCACGTTGTGTTTTGGGGCATTTCCTGTCGCAGGCGCTAGGCTTACCCACACAAGTGAGGTATCATTTGTATCGGGAGACTTAGGGGAATGCTGGGTGGAAGGAAATTGTGGCTTCTTTCAGATTCTATAACTTTCTGTCACCGAAATGTGAGGAAATGTGTTTTTTAGCCACATTTTGAGGTTTGCAAAGGATTATGTGTAACAGAACCTGGTCAGAGCCACACAAGTCACCCCATCTTGGATTCCCCTAGCTCTCTAGTTTTCAAAAATGCACAGGTTTGGTAGGTTTCCGTAGGTGCCGGCTGAGCTAGAGGCCAAAATCTACAGGTAGACACTTTGCAAAAAACACCTCTGTTTTCTGTCAAAAAATGGGATGTGTCCATGTTGTGTTTTGGGGCATTTCCTGTCGTGGACGGTAGGCCTACCCACACAAGTGAGGTATAATTTTTATCGGGAGACTTGGGGGAACGCTGGGTGGAAGGAAATTTGTGGCTCCTCTCAGATTCCAGAACTTTATGTCACCGAAATGTGAGGAAAATGTTTTAGTTTAGCCAAAGTTTGAGGTTAGCAAAGGATTCTGGGTAACAGAACCTGGTCAGAGCCCCACAAGTCACCCATTCTTGGATTCCCCTAGGTCTCTAGTTTTCAAAAATGCACAGGTTTGGTAGGTTTCCCTAGGTGCCGGCTGAGCTAGAGGCCAAAACCTACAGGTAGGCACTTTGCAAAAAACACCTCTGTTTTCTGCCAAGAAATGGGATGTGTCCACGTTGTGTTTTGGGGCATTTCCTGTCGCGGGCGCTAGGCCTACCCACACAAGTGAGGTACGATTTTTATCGGGAGACTTGGGGGAATGCTGGGTGGCAGGAAATTTGTGGCTCCTCTCAGATTCTAGAACTTTCTGTCACTGAAATGTGAGGAAAATGTGTTTTTTACCCAAATTTTGAGGTTTGCAAAGGATTCTGGGTAACAGAACCTGGTCAGAGACCCACAAGTCACCCCATTTTGGATTCCCCTAGGTCTCTAGTTTGCAAAAAGGCACAGGTTTGGTAGGTTTCCCAAGGTGCCAGCTGAGCTAGAGGCCAAAACCTACAGGTAGGCACTTTGCAAAAAACACCTCTGTTTTCTGCCAAGAAATGGGAAGTGTCCACGTTGTGTTTTGGGGCATTTCCTGTCGCAGGCGCTAGGCCTACCCACACAAGTGAGGTATCATTTGTATCGGGAGACTTAGGGGAATGCTGGGTGGAAGGAAATTTGTGGCTTCTCTCAGATTTTATAACTTTCTGTCACCGAAATGTGAGGAAAATGTGTTTTTTAGCCACATTTTGAGGTTTGCAAAGGATTCTGTGTAACAGAACCTGGTCAGAGCCCCACAAGTCACCCCATCTTGGATTCCCCTAGCTCTCTAGTTTTCAAAAATGCACAGGTTTGGTAGGTTTCCGTAGGTGCCGGCTGAGCTAGAGGCCAAAATCTACTGGTAGACACATTGCAAAAAACACCTCTGTTTTCTGCCAAGAAATGGGAAGTGTCCACGTTGTGTTTTGGGGCATTTCCTGTCGCAGGCGCTAGGCCTACCCACACAAGTGAGGTATAATTTGTATCGGGAGACTTAGGGGAATGCTGGGTGGAAGGAAATTTGTAACTTCTTTCAGATTCTATAACTTTCTGTCACCGAAATGTGAGGAAAATGTGTTTTTTAGCCACATTTTGAGGTTTGCAAAGGATTATGTGTAACAGAACCTGGTCAGAGCCACACAAGTCACCCCATCTTGGATTCCCCTAGCTCTCTAGTTTTCAAAAATGCACAGGTTTGGTAGGTTTCCGTAGGTGCCGGCTGAGCTAGAGGCCAAAATCTACAGGTAGACACTTTGCAAAAAACACCTCTGTTTTCTGTCAAAAAATGGGATGTGTCCATGTTGTGTTTTGGGGCATTTCCTGTCGTGGACGCTAGGCCTACCCACACAAGTGAGGTATAATTTTTATCGGGAGACTTGGGGGAACGCTGGGTGGAAGGAAATTTGTGGCTCCTCTCAGATTCCAGAACTTTATGTCACCGAAATGTGAGGAAAATGTGTTTGTTTAGCCAAAGTTTGAGGTTAGCAAAGGATTCTGGGTAACAGAACCTGGTCAGAGCCCCACAAGTCACCCCTTCTTGGATTCCCCTAGGTCTCTAGTTTTCAAAAATGCACAGGTTTGGTAGGTTTCCCTAGGTGCCGGCTGAGCTAGAGGCCAAAACCTACAGGTAGGCACTTTGCAAAAAACACCTCTGTTTTCTGCCAAGAAATGGGATGTGTCCACGTTGTGTTTTGGGGCATTTCCTGTCGCAGGCGCTAGAGCTACCCACACAAGTGAGGTACGATTTTTATCGGGAGACTTGGGGGAATGCTGGGTGGCAGGAAATTTGTGGCTCCTCTCAGATTCTAGAACTTTCTGTCACTGAAATGTGAGGGAAAATGTGTTTTTTACCCACATTTTTAGGTTTGCAAAGGATTCTGGGTAACAGAACCTGGTCAGAGACCCACAAGTCACCCCATTTTGGATTCCCCTAGGTCTCTAGATTGCAAAAAGGCACAGGTTTGGTAGGTTTCCCAAGGTGCCAGCTGAGCTAGAGGCCAAAACTTACATGTAGGCACTTTGCAAAAAACACCTCTGTTTTCTGCCAAGAAATGGGATGTGTCCACGTTGTGTTTTGAGGCATTTCCTGTTGCGGGCGCTCTTCCTACCCACACAAGTGAGGTATGATTTTTATCGGGAGACTTGGGGGAATGCTGGGTGGCAGGAAATTTGTGGCTCCTCTCAGATTCTAGAACTTTCTGTCACCGAAATGTGAGGAAAACGTGTTTTTTAGCCACATTTTGAGGTTTGCAAAGGATTCTGTGTAACAGAACCTGGTCAGAGCCCCACAAGTCACCCCATCTTGGATTCCCCTAGCTCTCTAGTTTTAAAAAATGCACAGGTTTGGTAGGTTTCTGTAGGTGCCGGCTGAGCTAGAGGCCAAAATCTACTGGTAGACACATTGCAAAAAACACCTCTGTTTTCTGCCAAGAAATGGGAAGTGTCCACGTTGTGTTTTGGGGCATTTCCTGTCGCAGGTGCTAGGCCTACCCACACAAGTGAGGTATCATTTGTATCGGGAGACTTAGGGGAATGCTGGGTGGAAGGAAATTTGTGGCTTCTTTCAGATTCTATAACTTTCTGTCACCGAAATGTGAGGAAAATGTGTTTTTTAGCCACATTTTGAGGTTTGCAAAGGATTATGTGTAACAGAACCTGGTCAGAGCCACACAAGTCACCCCATCTTGGATTCCCCTAGCTCTCTAGTTTTCAAAAATGCACAGGTTTGGTAGGTTTCCGTAGGTGCCGGCTGAGCTAGAGGCCAAAATCTACAGGTAGACACTTTGCAAAAAACACCTCTGTTTTCTGTCAAAAAATGGGATGTGTCCATGTTGTGTTTTGGGGCATTTCCTGTCGTGGACGCTAGGCCTACCCACACAAGTGAGGTATAATTTTTATCGGGAGACTTGGGGGAACGCTGGGTGGAAGGAAATTTGTGGCTCCTCTCAGATTCCAGAACTTTATGTCACCGAAATGTGAGGAAAATGTGTTTGTTTAGCCAAAGTTTGAGGTTAGCAAAGGATTCTGGGTAACAGAACCTGGTCAAAGCCCCACAAGTCACCCCTTCTTGGATTCCCCTAGGTCTCTAGTTTTCAAAAATGCACAGGTTTGGTAGGTTTCCCTAGGTGCCGGCTGAGCTAAAGGCCAAAACCTACAGGTAGGCACTTTGCAAAAAACACCTCTGTTTTCTGCCAAGAAATGGGATTTGTCCACGTTGTGTTTTGGGGCATTTCCTGTCGCGGGCGCTAGGCCTACCCACACAAGTGAGGTACGATTTTTATCGGGAGACTTGGGGGAATGCTGGGTGGCAGGAAATTTGTGGCTCCTCTCAGATTCTGGAACTTTCTGTCACTGAAATGTGAGGAAAATGTGTTTTTTACCCAAATTTTGAGGTTTGCAAAGGATTCTGGGTAACAGAACCTGGTCAGAGACCCACAAGTCACCCCATTTTGGATTCCCCTAGGTCTCTAGATTGCAAAAAGGCACAGGTTTGGTAGGTTTCCCAAGGTGCCAGCTGAGCTAGAGGCCAAAACTTACATGTAGGCACTTTGCAAAAAACACCTCTGTTTTCTGCCAAGAAATGGGATGTGTCCACGTTGTGTTTTGAGGCATTTCCTGTTGCGGGCGCTCTTCCTACCCACACAAGTGAGGTATGATTTTTATCGGGAGACTTGGGGGAATGCTGGGTGGCAGGAAATTTGTGGCTCCTCTCAGATTCTAGAACTTTCTGTCACCGAAATGTGAGGAAAACGTGTTTTTTAGCCACATTTTGAGGTTTGCAAAGGATTCTGTGTAACAGAACCTGGTCAGAGCCCCACAAGTCACCCCATCTTGGATTCCCCTAGCTCTCTAGTTTTAAAAAATGCACAGGTTTGGTAGGTTTCTGTAGGTGCCGGCTGAGCTAGAGGCCAAAATCTACTGGTAGACACATTGCAAAAAACACCTCTGTTTTCTGCCAAGAAATGGGAAGTGTCCACGTTGTGTTTTGGGGCATTTCCTGTCGCAGGTGCTAGGCCTACCCACACAAGTGAGGTATCATTTGTATCGGGAGACTTAGGGGAATGCTGGGTGGAAGGAAATTTGTGGCTTCTTTCAGATTCTATAACTTTCTGTCACCGAAATGTGAGGAAAATGTGTTTTTTAGCCACATTTTGAGGTTTGCAAAGGATTATGTGTAACAGAACCTGGTCAGAGCCACACAAGTCACCCCATCTTGGATTCCCCTAGCTCTCTAGTTTTCAAAAATGCACAGGTTTGGTAGGTTTCCGTAGGTGCCGGCTGAGCTAGAGGCCAAAATCTACAGGTAGACACTTTGCAAAAAACACCTCTGTTTTCTGTCAAAAAATGGGATGTGTCCATGTTGTGTTTTGGGGCATTTCCTGTCGTGGACGCTAGGCCTACCCACACAAGTGAGGTATAATTTTTATCGGGAGACTTGGGGGAACGCTGGGTGGAAGGAAATTTGTGGCTCCTCTCAGATTCCAGAACTTTATGTCACCGAAATGTGAGGAAAATGTGTTTGTTTAGCCAAAGTTTGAGGTTAGCAAAGGATTCTGGGTAACAGAACCTGGTCAAAGCCCCACAAGTCACCCCTTCTTGGATTCCCCTAGGTCTCTAGTTTTCAAAAATGCACAGGTTTGGTAGGTTTCCCTAGGTGCCGGCTGAGCTAAAGGCCAAAACCTACAGGTAGGCACTTTGCAAAAAACACCTCTGTTTTCTGCCAAGAAATGGGATTTGTCCACGTTGTGTTTTGGGGCATTTCCTGTCGCGGGCGCTAGGCCTACCCACACAAGTGAGGTACGATTTTTATCGGGAGACTTGGGGGAATGCTGGGTGGCAGGAAATTTGTGGCTCCTCTCAGATTCTGGAACTTTCTGTCACTGAAATGTGAGGAAAATGTGTTTTTTACCCAAATTTTGAGGTTTGCAAAGGATTCTGGGTAACAGAACCTGGTCAGAGACCCACAAGTCACCCCATTTTGGATTCCCCTAGGTCTCTAGTTTGCAAAAAGGCACAGGTTTGGTAGGTTTCCCAAGGTGCCAGCTGAGCTAGAGGCCAAAACCTACAGGTAGGCACTTTGCAAAAAACACCTCTGTTTTCTGCCAAGAAATGGGATGTGTCCACGTTGTGTTTTGGGGCATTCCCTGTTGCGGGCGCTAGGCCTACCCACACAAGTGAGGTATGATTTTTATCGGGAGACTTGGGGGAATGCTGGGTGGCAGGAAATTTGTGGCTCCTCTCAGATTCTAGAACTTTCTGTCACCGAAATGTGAGGAAAATGTGTTTTTTAGCCACATTTTGAGGTTTGCAAAGGCTTCTGTGTAACAGAACCTGGTCAGAGCCCCACAAGTCACCCCATCTTGGATTCCCCTAGCTCTCTAGTTTTCAAAAATGCACAGGTTTGGTAGGTTTCCATAGGTGCAGGCTGAGCTAGAGGCCAAAATCTACAGGTAGACACATTGCAAAAAACACCTCTGTTTTCTGCCAAGAAATGGGAAGTGTCCACGTTGTGTTTTGGGGCATTTCCTGTTGCAGGCGCTAGGCCTACCCACACAAGTGAGGTATCATTTGTATCGGGAGACTTAGGGGAATGCTGGGTGGAAGGAAATTTGTGGCTTCTCTCAGATTTTATAACTTTCTGTCACCGAAATGTGAGGAAAATGTGTTTTTTAGCCACATTTTGAGGTTTGCAAAGGATTCTGTGTAACAGAACCTGGTCAGAGCCCCATAAGTCACCCCATCTTGGATTCCCCTAGCTCTCTAGTTTTCAAAAATGCACAGGTTTGGTAGGTTTCCGTAGGTGCCGGCTGAGCTAGAGGCCAAAATCTACAGGTAGACACTTTGCAAAAAACACCTCTGTTTTCTGTAAAAAAATGGGATGTGTCCATGTTGTGTTTTGGGGCATTTCCTGTCGTGGACGCTAGGCCTACCCACACAAGTGAGGTATAATTTTTATCGGGAGACTTGGGGGAACGCTGGGTGGAAGGAAATTTGTGGCTCCTCTCAGATTCCAGAACTTTATGTCACCGAAATGTGAGGAAAATGTGTTTGTTTAGCCAAATTTTGAGGTTAGCAAAGGATTCTGGGTAACAGAACCTGGTCAGAGCCCCACAAGTCACCCCTTCTTGGATTCCCCTAGGTCTCTAGTTTACAAAAATGCACAGGTTTGGTAGGTTTCCCTAGGTGCCGCTGAGCTAGAGGCCAAAACCTACAGGTAGGCACTTTGCAAAAAACACCTCTGTTTTCTGCCAAGAAATGGGATGTGTCCACGTTGTGTTTTGGGGCATTTCCTGTCGCGGGAGCTAGGCCTACCCACACAAGTGAGGTACGATTTTTATCGGTAGACTTGGGGGAATGCTGGGTGGAAGGAAATTTGTGGCTCCTCTCAGATTCTAGAACTTTCTGTCATCGAAATGTGAGGAAAATGTGTTTTTTACCCAAATTTTGAGGTTTGCAAAGGATTCTGGGTAACAGAACCTGGTCAGAGACCCAGAAGTCACCCCATTTTGGATTCCCCTAGGTCTCTAGTTTGCAAAAAGGCACAGGTTTGGTAGGTTTCCCAAGGTGCCAGCTGAGCTAGAGGCCAAAACCTACAGGTAGGCACTTTGCAAAAAACACCTCTGTTTTCTGCCAAGAAATGGGATGTGTCCACGTTGTGTTTTGGGGCATTTCCTGTTGCGGGCGCTAGGCCTACCTACACAAGTGAGGTAAGATTTTTATCGGGAGACTTGGGGGAATGCTGGGTGGCAGGAAATTTGTGGCTCCTCTCAGATTCTAGAACTTTCTGTCACCGAAATGTGAGGAAAATGTGTTTTTTACCCAAATTTGAGGTTTGCAAAGGATTCTGGGTAACAGAACCTGGTCAGAGACCCACAAGTCACCCCATTTTGGATTCCCCTAGGTCTCTAGTTTGCAAAAAGGCACAGGTTTGGTAGGTTTCCCAAGGTGCCAGCTGAGCTAGAGGCACAAATCTACAGGTAGACACATTGCAAAAAACACCTCTGTTTTCTGCCAAGAAATGGGATGTGTCCACGTTGTGTTTTGGGGCATTTCCTGTTGCGGGCGCTAGGCCTACCTACACAAGTGAGGTATGACTTTTATCGGGAGACTTGGGGGAATGCTGGGTGGCAGGAAATTTGTGGCTCCTCTCAGATTCTAGAACTTTCTGTCACCGAAATGTGATAAAATGTGTTTGTTTAGCCAAATGTTGAGGTTTGCAAAGGATTCTGGGTAACAGAACCTGGTCAGAGACCCACAAGTCACCCCATTTTGGATTCCCCTAGGTCTCTAGTTTGCAAAAAGGCACAGGTTTGGTAGGTTTCCCTAGGTGCCGGCTGAGATAAAGGCCAAAACCTACAGGTAGGCACTTTGCAAAAAACACCTCTGTTTTCTGCCAAGAAATGGGATGTGTCCACGTTGTGTTTTGGGGCATTTCCTGTCGCGGGCGCTAGGCCTACCCACACAAGTGAGGTACGATTTTTATCGGGAGACTTGGGGGAATGCTGGGTGGCAGGAAATTTGTGGCTCCTCTCAGATTCTGGAACTTTCTGTCACTGAAATGTGAGGAAAATGTGTTTTTTACCCAAATTTTGAGGTTTGCAAAGGCTTCTGTGTAACAGAACCTGGTCAGAGCCCCACAAGTCACCCCATCTTGGATTCCCCTAGCTCTCTAGTTTTCAAAAATGCACAGGTTTGGTAGGTTTCCATAGGTGCAGGCTGAGCTAGAGGCCAAAATCTACAGGTAGACACATTGCAAAAAACACCTCTGTTTTCTGCCAAGAAATGGGAAGTGTCCACGTTGTGTTTTGGGGCATTTCCTGTCGCAGGCGCTAGGCCTACCCACACAAGTGAGGTATCATTTGTATCGGGAGACTTAGGGGAATGCTGGGTGGAAGGAAATTTGTGGCTTCTCTCAGATTTTATAACTTTCTGTCACCGAAATGTGAGGAAAATGTGTTTTTTAGCCACATTTTGAGGTTTGCAAAGGATTCTGTGTAACAGAACCTGGTCAGAGCCCCACAAGTCACCCCATCTTGGATTCCCCTAGCTCTCTAGTTTTCAAAAATGCACAGGTTTGGTAGGTTTCCGTAGGTGCCGGCTGAGCTAGAGGCCAAAATCTACAGGTAGACACTTTGCAAAAAACACCTCTGTTTTCTGTAAAAAAATGGGATGTGTCCATGTTGTGTTTTGGGGCATTTCCTGTCGTGGACGCTAGGCCTACCCACACAAGTGAGGTATAATTTTTATCGGGAGACTTGGGGGAACGCTGGGTGGAAGGAAATTTGTGGCTCCTCTCAGATTCCAGAACTTTATGTCACCGAAATGTGAGGAAAATGTGTTTGTTTAGCCAAATTTTGAGGTTAGCAATGGATTCTGGGTAACAGAACCTGGTCAGAGCCCCACAAGTCACCCCTTCTTGGATTCCCCTAGGTCTCTAGTTTACAAAAATGCACAGGTTTGGTAGGTTTCCCTAGGTGCCGCTGAGCTAGAGGCCAAAACCTACAGGTAGGCACTTTGCAAAAAACACCTCTGTTTTCTGCCAAGAAATGGGATGTGTCCACGTTGTGTTTTGGGGCATTTCCTGTCGCGGGAGCTAGGCCTACCCACACAAGTGAGGTACGATTTTTATCGGTAGACTTGGGGGAATGCTGGGTGGAAGGAAATTTGTGGCTCCTCTCAGATTCTAGAACTTTCTGTCATCGAAATGTGAGGAAAATATGTTTTTTACCCAAATTTTGAGGTTTGCAAAGGATTCTGGGTAACAGAACCTGGTCAGAGACCCACAAGTCACCCCATTTTGGATTCCCCTAGGTCTCTAGTTTGCAAAAAGGCACAGGTTTGGTAGGTTTCCCAAGGTGCCAGCTGAGCTAGAGGCCAAAACCTACAGGTAGGCACTTTGCAAAAAACACCTCTGTTTTCTGCCAAGAAATGGGATGTGTCCACGTTGTGTTTTGGGGCATTTCCTGTTGCGGGCGCTAGGCCTACCTACACAAGTGAGGTAAGATTTTTATCGGGAGACTTGGGGGAATGCTGGGTGGCAGGAAATTTGTGGCTCCTCTCAGATTCTAGAACTTTCTGTCACCGAAATGTGAGGAAAATGTGTTTTTTACCCAAATTTGAGGTTTGCAAAGGATTCTGGGTAACAGAACCTGGTCAGAGACCCACAAGTCACCCCATTTTGGATTCCCCTAGGTCTCTAGTTTGCAAAAAGGCACAGGTTTGGTAGGTTTCCCAAGGTGCCAGCTGAGCTAGAGGCACAAATCTACAGGTAGACACATTGCAAAAAACACCTCTGTTTTCTGCCAAGAAATGGGATGTGTCCACGTTGTGTTTTGGGGCATTTCCTGTTGCGGGCGCTAAGCCTACCTACACAAGTGAGGTATGACTTTTATCGGGAGACTTGGGGGAATGCTGGGTGGCAGGAAATTTGTGGCTCCTCTCAGATTCTAGAACTTTCTGTCACCGAAATGTGATAAAATGTGTTTGTTTAGCCAAATTTTGAGGTTAGCAAAGGATTCTGGGTAACAGAACCTGGTCAGAGCCCCACAAGTCACCCCTTCTTGGATTCCCCTAGGTCTCTAGTTTTTAAAAATGCACAGGTTTGGTAGGTTTCCCTAGGTGCAGGCTGAGCTAGAGGCCAAAATCTACAGGTAGACACATTGCAAAAAACACCTCTGTTTTCTGCCAAGAAATGGGATGTGTCCACGTTGTGTTTTGGGGCATTTCCTGTCGCAGGCGCTAGGCCTACCCACATAAGTGAGGTATCATTTTTATCGGAAGACTTAGGGAAATGCTCGGTGGAAGGAAATTTGTGGCTCCTCTCAGATTCTATAACTTTCTGTCACCGAAATGTGAGGAAAATGTGTGTTTTAGCCACATTTTGAGGTTTGCAAAGGATTCTGTGTAACAGAACCTGGTCAGAGCCCCACAAGTCAAACCATCTTGGATTCCCCTAGCTCTCTAGTTTTCAAATATGCACAGGTTTGGTAGGTTTCCGTAGGTGCCGGCTGAGCTAGAGGCCAAAATCTACAGGTAGACACTTTGCAAAAAACACCTCTGTTTTCTGTTAAAAAATGGGATGTGTCCATGTTGTGTTTTGGGGCATTTCCTGTTGTGGACGCTAGGCCTACCCACTCAAGTGAGGTATAATTTTTATCGGGAGACTTGGGGGAACGCTGGGTGGATGGAAATTTGTGCCTCCTCTCAGATTCCAGAACTTTATGTCACCGAAATGTGAGGAAAAGGTGTTTGCTTAGCCAAATTTTGAGGTTAGCAAAGGATTCTGGGTAACAGAACCTGGTCAGAGCCCCACAAGTCACCCCTTCTTGGATTCCCCTAGGTCTCTCGTTTTAAAAAATGCACAGGTTCGGTAGGTTTCCTAAGTGCTGGCTGAGCTAGAGGCCCAAACCTACAGGTAGGCACTTTGCAAAAAACACCTCTGTTTTCTGCCAAGAAATGGGATGTGTCCACGTTGTGTTTTGGGGCATTTCCTGTTGCGGGCGCTAGGCCTACCTACACAAGTGAGGTATGACTTTTATCGGGAGACTTGGGGGAATGCTGGGTGGCAGGAAATTTGTGGCTCCTCTCAGATTCTAGAACTTTCTGTCACCGAAATGTGATAAAATGTGTTTGTTTAGCCAAATTTTGAGGTTAGCAAAGGATTCTGGGTAACAGAACCTGGTCAGAGCCCCACAAGTCACCCCTTCTTGGATTCCCCTAGGTCTCTAGTTTTTAAAAATGCACAGGTTTGGTAGGTTTCCCTAGGTGCAGGCTGAGCTAGAGGCCAAAATCTACAGGTAGACACATTGCAAAAAACACCTCTGTTTTCTGCCAAGAAATGGGATGTGTCCACGTTGTGTTTTGGGGCATTTCTTGTCGCAGGCGCTAGGCCTACCCACATAAGTGAGGTATCATTTTTATCGGAAGACTTAGGGAAATGCTGGGTGGAAGGAAATGTGTGGCTCCTCTCAGATTCTATAACTTTCTGTCACCGAAATGTGAGGAAAATGTGTGTTTTAGCCACATTTTGAGGTTTGCAAAGGATTCTGTGTAACAGAACCTGGTCAGAGCCCCACAAGTCAAACCATCTTGGATTCCCCTAGCTCTCTAGTTTTCAAATATGCACAGGTTTGGTAGGTTTCCGTAGGTGCCGGCTGAGCTAGAGGCCAAAATCTACAGGTAGACACTTTGCAAAAAACACCTCTGTTTTCTGTTAAAAAATGGGATGTGTCCATGTTGTGTTTTGGGGCATTTCCTGTTGTGGACGCTAGGCCTACCCACACAAGTGAGGTATAATTTTTATCGGGAGACTTGGGGGAACGCTGGGTGGATGGAAATTTGTGGCTCCTCTCAGATTCCAGAACTTTATGTCACCGAAATGTGAGGAAAATGTGTTTGCTTAGCCAAATTTTGAGGTTAGCAAAGGATTCTGGGTAACAGAACCTGGTCAGAGCCCCACAAGTCACCCCTTCTTGGATTCCCCTATGTCTCTCGTTTAAAAAAATGCACAGGATCGGTAGGTTTCCTAGGTGCTGGCTGAGCTAGAGGCCCAAACCTACAGGTAGGCACTTTGCAAAAAACACCTCTGTTTTCTGCCAAGAAATGGGATGTGTCCACGTTGTGTTTTGGGGCATTTCCTGTCGCGGGCGCTAGGCCTGCCCACACAAGTGTGGTACGATTTTTATCGGGAGACTTGGGGGAATGCTGGGTGACAGGAAATTTGTGGGTCCTCTCAGATTCTAGAACTTTCTGTCACCGAAATGTGAGGAAAATGTGTTTTTTACCCAAATTTTGAGGTTTGCAAAGGATTCTGGGTAACAGAACCTGGTCAGAGACCCACAAGTCACCCCATTTTGGATTCCCCTAGGTCTCTAGTTTTCAAAAATGCACATGTTTGGTAGGTTTCCCTAGGTTCCGGCTCAGCTAGAGGCCAAAACCTACAGGTAGGCACTTTGCAAAAAACACCTCTGTTTTCTGCCAAGAAATGGGATGTGTCCACGTTGTGTTTTGGGGCATTTCCTGTCGCGGGCGCTAGGCCTACCCACACAAGTGAGGTACGATTTTTATCGGGAGACTTGGGGGAATGCTGGGTGGCAGGAAATTTGTGGCTCCTCTCAGATTCTAGAACTTTCTGTCAATGAAATGTGAGGAAAATGTGTTTTTTACCCAAATTTTGAGGTTTGCAAAGGATTCTGGGTAACAGAACCTGGTCAGAGACCCACAAGTCACCCCATTTTGGATTCCCCTAGGTCTCTAGTTTGCAAAAAGGCACAGGTTTGGTAGGTTTCCCAAGGTGCCAGCTGAGCTAGAGGCCAAAACCTACAGGTAGGCACTTTGCAAAAAACACCTCTGTTTTCTGCCAAGAAATGGGATGTGTCCACGTTGTGTTTTGGGGCATTTCCTGTTGCGGGCGCTAGGCCTACCTACACAAGTGAGGTAAGATTTTTATCGGGAGACTTGGGGGAATGCTGGGTGGCAGGAAATTTGTGGCTCCTCTCAGATTCTAGAACTTTCTGTCACCGAAATGTGAGGAAAATGTGTTTTTTACCCAAATTTGAGGTTTGCAAAGGATTCTGGGTAACAGAACCTGGTCAGAGACCCACAAGTCACCCCATTTTGGATTCCCCTAGGTCTCTAGTTTGCAAAAAGGCACAGGTTTGGTAGGTTTCCCAAGGTGCCAGCTGAGCTAGAGGCACAAATCTACAGGTAGACACATTGCAAAAAACACCTCTGTTTTCTGCCAAGAAATCTGATGTGTCCACGTTGTGTTTTGGGGCATTTCCTGTTGCGGGCGCTAGGCCTACCTACACAAGTGAGGTATGACTTTTATCGGGAGACTTGGGGGAATGCTGGGTGGCAGGAAATTTGTGGCTCCTTTCAGATTCTAGAACTTTCTGTCACCGAAATGTGATAAAATGTGTTTGTTTAGCCAAATTTTGAGGTTAGCAAAGGATTCTGGGTAACAGAACCTGGTCAGAGCCCCACAAGTCACCCCTTCTTGGATTCCCCTAGGTCTCTAGTTTTTAAAAATGCACAGGTTTGGTAGGTTTCCCTAGGTGCAGGCTGAGCTAGAGGCCAAAATCTACAGGTAGACACATTGCAAAAAACACCTCTGTTTTCTGCCAAGAAATGGGATGTGTCCACGTTGTGTTTTGGGGCATTTCCTGTCGCAGGCGCTAGGCCTACCCACATAAGTGAGGTATCATTTTTATCGGAAGACTTAGGGAAATGCTGGGTGGAAGGAAATTTGTGGCTCCTCTCAGATTCTATAACTTTCTGTCACCGAAATGTGAGGAAAATGTGTGTTTTAGCCACATTTTGAGGTTTGCAAAGGATTCTGTGTAACAGAACCTGGTCAGAGCCCCACAAGTCAAACCATCTTGGATTCCCCTAGCTCTCTAGTTTTCAAATATGCACAGGTTTGGTAGGTTTCCGTAGGTGCCGGCTGAGCTAGAGGCCAAAATCTACAGGTAGACACTTTGCAAAAAACACCTCTGTTTTCTGTTAAAAAATGGGATGTGTCCATGTTGTGTTTTGGGGCATTTCCTGTTGTGGACGCTAGGCCTACCCACACAAGTGAGGTATAATTTTTATCGGGAGACTTGGGGGAACGCTGGGTGGATGGAAATTTGTGCCTCCTCTCAGATTCCAGAACTTTATGTCACCGAAATGTGAGGAAAAGGTGTTTGCTTAGCCAAATTTTGAGGTTAGCAAAGGATTCTGGGTAACAGAACCTGGTCAGAGCCCCACAAGTCACCCCTTCTTGGATTCCCCTAGGTCTCTCGTTTTAAAAAATGCACAGGTTCGGTAGGTTTCCTAAGTGCTGGCTGAGCTAGAGGCCCAAACCTACAGGTAGGCACTTTGCAAAAAACACCTCTGTTTTCTGCCAAGAAATGGGATGTGTCCACGTTGTGTTTTGGGGCATTTCCTGTTGCGGGCGCTAGGCCTACCTACACAAGTGAGGTATGACTTTTATCGGGAGACTTGGGGGAATGCTGGGTGGCAGGAAATTTGTGGCTCCTCTCAGATTCTAGAACTTTCTGTCACCGAAATGTGATAAAATGTGTTTGTTTAGCCAAATTTTGAGGTTAGCAAAGGATTCTGGGTAACAGAACCTGGTCAGAGCCCCACAAGTCACCCCTTCTTGGATTCCCCTAGGTCTCTAGTTTTTAAAAATGCACAGGTTTGGTAGGTTTCCCTAGGTGCAGGCTGAGCTAGAGGCCAAAATCTACAGGTAGACACATTGCAAAAAACACCTCTGTTTTCTGCCAAGAAATGGGATGTGTCCACGTTGTGTTTTGGGGCATTTCTTGTCGCAGGCGCTAGGCCTACCCACATAAGTGAGGTATCATTTTTATCGGAAGACTTAGGGAAATGCTGGGTGGAAGGAAATGTGTGGCTCCTCTCAGATTCTATAACTTTCTGTCACCGAAATGTGAGGAAAATGTGTGTTTTAGCCACATTTTGAGGTTTGCAAAGGATTCTGTGTAACAGAACCTGGTCAGAGCCCCACAAGTCAAACCATCTTGGATTCCCCTAGCTCTCTAGTTTTCAAATATGCACAGGTTTGGTAGGTTTCCGTAGGTGCCGGCTGAGCTAGAGGCCAAAATCTACAGGTAGACACTTTGCAAAAAACACCTCTGTTTTCTGTTAAAAAATGGGATGTGTCCATGTTGTGTTTTGGGGCATTTCCTGTTGTGGACGCTAGGCCTACCCACACAAGTGAGGTATAATTTTTATCGGGAGACTTGGGGGAACGCTGGGTGGATGGAAATTTGTGGCTCCTCTCAGATTCCAGAACTTTATGTCACCGAAATGTGAGGAAAATGTGTTTGCTTAGCCAAATTTTGAGGTTAGCAAAGGATTCTGGGTAACAGAACCTGGTCAGAGCCCCACAAGTCACCCCTTCTTGGATTCCCCTAGGTCTCTCGTTTAAAAAAATGCACAGGATCGGTAGGTTTCCTAGGTGCTGGCTGAGCTAGAGGCCCAAACCTACAGGTAGGCACTTTGCAAAAAACACCTCTGTTTTCTGCCAAGAAATGGGATGTGTCCACGTTGTGTTTTGGGGCATTTCCTGTCGCGGGCGCTAGGCCTGCCCACACAAGTGTGGTACGATTTTTATCGGGAGACTTGGGGGAATGCTGGGTGACAGGAAATTTGTGGCTCCTCTCAGATTCTAGAACTTTCTGTCACCGAAATGTGAGGAAAATGTGTTTTTTACCCAAATTTTGAGGTTTGCAAAGGATTCTGGGTAACAGAACCTGGTCAGAGACCCACAAGTCACCCCATTTTGGATTCCCCTAGGTCTCTAGTTTTCAAAAATGCACATGTTTGGTAGGTTTCCCTAGGTTCCGGCTCAGCTAGAGGCCAAAACCTACAGGTAGGCACTTTGCAAAAAACACCTCTGTTTTCTGCCAAGAAATGGGATGTGTCCACGTTGTGTTTTGGGGCATTTCCTGTCGCGGGCGCTAGGCCTACCCACACAAGTGAGGTACGATTTTTATCGGGAGACTTGGGGGAATGCTGGGTGGCAGGAAATTTGTGGCTCCTCTCAGATTCTAGAACTTTCTGTCAATGAAATGTGAGGAAAATGTGTTTTTTACCCAAATTTTGAGGTTTGCAAAGGATTCTGGGTAACAGAACCTGGTCAGAGACCCACAAGTCACCCCATTTTGGATTCCCCTAGGTCTCTAGTTTGCAAAAAGGCACAGGTTTGGTAGGTTTCCCAAGGTGCCAGCTGAGCTAGAGGCCAAAACCTACAGGTAGGCACTTTGCAAAAAACACCTCTGTTTTCTGCCAAGAAATGGGATGTGTCCACGTTGTGTTTTGGGGCATTTCCTGTTGCGGGCGCTAGGCCTACCTACACAAGTGAGGTAAGATTTTTATCGGGAGACTTGGGGGAATGCTGGGTGGCAGGAAATTTGTGGCTCCTCTCAGATTCTAGAACTTTCTGTCACCGAAATGTGAGGAAAATGTGTTTTTTACCCAAATTTGAGGTTTGCAAAGGATTCTGGGTAACAGAACCTGGTCAGAGACCCACAAGTCACCCCATTTTGGATTCCCCTAGGTCTCTAGTTTGCAAAAAGGCACAGGTTTGGTAGGTTTCCCAAGGTGCCAGCTGAGCTAGAGGCACAAATCTACAGGTAGACACATTGCAAAAAACACCTCTGTTTTCTGCCAAGAAATCTGATGTGTCCACGTTGTGTTTTGGGGCATTTCCTGTTGCGGGCGCTAGGCCTACCTACACAAGTGAGGTATGACTTTTATCGGGAGACTTGGGGGAATGCTGGGTGGCAGGAAATTTGTGGCTCCTCTCAGATTCTAGAACTTTCTGTCACCGAAATGTGATAAAATGTGTTTGTTTAGCCAAATTTTGAGGTTAGCAAAGGATTCTGGGTAACAGAACCTGGTCAGAGCCCCACAAGTCACCCCTTCTTGGATTCCCCTAGGTCTCTAGTTTTTAAAAATGCACAGGTTTGGTAGGTTTCCCTAGGTGCAGGCTGAGCTAGAGGCCAAAATCTACAGGTAGACACATTGCAAAAAACACCTCTGTTTTCTGCCAAGAAATGGGATGTGTCCACGTTGTGTTTTGGGGCATTTCCTGTCGCAGGCGCTAGGCCTACCCACATAAGTGAGGTATCATTTTTATCGGAAGACTTAGGGAAATGCTGGGTGGAAGGAAATTTGTGGCTCCTCTCAGATTCTATAACTTTCTGTCACCGAAATGTGAGGAAAATGTGTGTTTTAGCCACATTTTGAGGTTTGCAAAGGATTCTGTGTAACAGAACCTGGTCAGAGCCCCACAAGTCAAACCATCTTGGATTCCCCTAGCTCTCTAGTTTTCAAATATGCACAGGTTTGGTAGGTTTCCGTAGGTGCCGGCTGAGCTAGAGGCCAAAATCTACAGGTAGACACTTTGCAAAAAACACCTCTGTTTTCTGTTAAAAAATGGGATGTGTCCATGTTGTGTTTTGGGGCATTTCCTGTTGTGGACGCTAGGCCTACCCACACAAGTGAGGTATAATTTTTATCGGGAGACTTGGGGGAACGCTGGGTGGATGGAAATTTGTGCCTCCTCTCAGATTCCAGAACTTTATGTCACCGAAATGTGAGGAAAAGGTGTTTGCTTAGCCAAATTTTGAGGTTAGCAAAGGATTCTGGGTAACAGAACCTGGTCAGAGCCCCACAAGTCACCCCTTCTTGGATTCCCCTAGGTCTCTCGTTTTAAAAAATGCACAGGTTCGGTAGGTTTCCTAAGTGCTGGCTGAGCTAGAGGCCCAAACCTACAGGTAGGCACTTTGCAAAAAACACCTCTGTTTTCTGCCAAGAAATGGGATGTGTCCACGTTGTGTTTTGGGGCATTTCCTGTTGCGGGCGCTAGGCCTACCTACACAAGTGAGGTATGACTTTTATCGGGAGACTTGGGGGAATGCTGGGTGGCAGGAAATTTGTGGCTCCTCTCAGATTCTAGAACTTTCTGTCACCGAAATGTGATAAAATGTGTTTGTTTAGCCAAATTTTGAGGTTAGCAAAGGATTCTGGGTAACAGAACCTGGTCAGAGCCCCACAAGTCACCCCTTCTTGGATTCCCCTAGGTCTCTAGTTTTTAAAAATGCACAGGTTTGGTAGGTTTCCCTAGGTGCAGGCTGAGCTAGAGGCCAAAATCTACAGGTAGACACATTGCAAAAAACACCTCTGTTTTCTGCCAAGAAATGGGATGTGTCCACGTTGTGTTTTGGGGCATTTCTTGTCGCAGGCGCTAGGCCTACCCACATAAGTGAGGTATCATTTTTATCGGAAGACTTAGGGAAATGCTGGGTGGAAGGAAATGTGTGGCTCCTCTCAGATTCTATAACTTTCTGTCACCGAAATGTGAGGAAAATGTGTGTTTTAGCCACATTTTGAGGTTTGCAAAGGATTCTGTGTAACAGAACCTGGTCAGAGCCCCACAAGTCAAACCATCTTGGATTCCCCTAGCTCTCTAGTTTTCAAATATGCACAGGTTTGGTAGGTTTCCGTAGGTGCCGGCTGAGCTAGAGGCCAAAATCTACAGGTAGACACTTTGCAAAAAACACCTCTGTTTTCTGTTAAAAAATGGGATGTGTCCATGTTGTGTTTTGGGGCATTTCCTGTTGTGGACGCTAGGCCTACCCACACAAGTGAGGTATAATTTTTATCGGGAGACTTGGGGGAACGCTGGGTGGATGGAAATTTGTGGCTCCTCTCAGATTCCAGAACTTTATGTCACCGAAATGTGAGGAAAATGTGTTTGCTTAGCCAAATTTTGAGGTTAGCAAAGGATTCTGGGTAACAGAACCTGGTCAGAGCCCCACAAGTCACCCCTTCTTGGATTCCCCTAGGTCTCTCGTTTAAAAAAATGCACAGGATCGGTAGGTTTCCTAGGTGCTGGCTGAGCTAGAGGCCCAAACCTACAGGTAGGCACTTTGCAAAAAACACCTCTGTTTTCTGCCAAGAAATGGGATGTGTCCACGTTGTGTTTTGGGGCATTTCCTGTCGCGGGCGCTAGGCCTGCCCACACAAGTGTGGTACGATTTTTATCGGGAGACTTGGGGGAATGCTGGGTGACAGGAAATTTGTGGCTCCTCTCAGATTCTAGAACTTTCTGTCACCGAAATGTGAGGAAAATGTGTTTTTTACCCAAATTTTGAGGTTTGCAAAGGATTCTGGGTAACAGAACCTGGTCAGAGACCCACAAGTCACCCCATTTTGGATTCCCCTAGGTCTCTAGTTTTCAAAAATGCACATGTTTGGTAGGTTTCCCTAGGTTCCGGCTCAGCTAGAGGCCAAAACCTACAGGTAGGCACTTTGCAAAAAACACCTCTGTTTTCTGCCAAGAAATGGGATGTGTCCACGTTGTGTTTTGGGGCATTTCCTGTCGCGGGCGCTAGGCCTACCCACACAAGTGAGGTACGATTTTTATCGGGAGACTTGGGGGAATGCTGGGTGGCAGGAAATTTGTGGCTCCTCTCAGATTCTAGAACTTTCTGTCAATGAAATGTGAGGAAAATGTGTTTTTTACCCAAATTTTGAGGTTTGCAAAGGATTCTGGGTAACAGAACCTGGTCAGAGACCCACAAGTCACCCCATTTTGGATTCCCCAAGGTCTCTAGTTTGCAAAAAGGCACAGGTTTGGTAGGTTTCCCAAGGTGCCAGCTGAGCTAGAGGCCAAAACCTACAGGTAGGCACTTTGCAAAAAACACCTCTGTTTTCTGCCAAGAAATGGGATGTGTCCACGTTGTGTTTTGGGGCATTTCCTGTTGCGGGCGCTAGGCCTACCCACACAAGTGAGGTATGATTTTTATCGGGAGACTTGGGGGAATGCTGGGTGGCAGGAAATTTGTGGCTCCTCTCAGATTCTAGAACTTTCTGTCACTGAAATGTGAGGAAAATGTGTTTTTTACCCAAATTTTGAGGTTAGCAAAGGATTCTGGGTAACAGAACCTGGTCAGAGCCCCACAAGTCACCCCTTCTTGGATTCCCCTAGGTCTCTAGTTTTTAAAAATGCACAGGTTTGGTAGGTTTCCCTAGGTGCAGGCTGAGCTAGAGGCCAAAATCTACAGGTAGACACATTGCAAAAAACACCTCTGTTTTCTGCCAAGAAATGGGAAGTGTCCACGTTGTGTTTTGGGGCATTTCCTGACGCAGGCGCTAGGCCTACCCACACAAGTGAGGTATCATTTGTATCGGGAGACTTAGGGGAATGCTGGGTGGAAGGAAATTTGTGGCTCCTCTCAGATTCTAGAACTTTCTGTCACCGAAATGTGAGGAAAATGTGTTTGTTTAGCCAAATTTTGAGGTTAGCAAAGGATTCTGGGTAACAGAACCTGGTCAGAGCCCCACAAGTCACCCCTTCTTGGATTCCCCTAGGTCTCTAGTTTTTAAAAATGCACAGGTTTGGTAGGTTTCCCTAGGTGCAGGCTGAGCTAGAGGCCAAAATCTACAGGTAGACACATTGCAAAAAACACCTCTGTTTTCTGCCAAGAAATGGGATGTGTCCACGTTGTGTTTTGGGGCATTTCCTGTCGCAGGCGCTAGGCCTACCCACATAAGTGAGGTATCATTTTTATCGGAAGACTTAGGGAAATGCTGGGTGGAAGGAAATTTGTGGCTCCTCTCAGATTCTATAACTTTCTGTCACCGAAATGTGAGGAAAATGTGTGTTTTAGCCACATTTTGAGGTTTGCAAAGGATTCTGTGTAACAGAACCTGGTCAGAGCCCCACAAGTCACCCCATCTTGGATTCCCCTAGCTCTCTAGTTTTCAAATATGCACAGGTTTGGTAGGTTTCCGTAGGTGCCGGCTGAGCTAGAGGCCAAAATCTACAGGAAGACACTTTGCAAAAAACACCTCTGTTTTCTGTTAAAAAATGGGATGTGTCCATGTTGTGTTTTGGGGCATTTCCTGTCGTGGACGCTAGGCCTACCCACACAAGTGAGGTATAATTTTTATCGGGAGACTTGGGGGAACGCTGGGTGGAAGGAAATTTGTGGCTCCTCTCAGATTCCAGAACTTTATGTCACCGAAATGTGAGGAAAATGTGTTTGCTTAGCCAAATTTTGAGGTTAGCAAAGGATTCTGGGTAACAGAACCTGGTCAGAGCCCCACAAGTCACCCCTTCTTGGATTCCCCTAGGTCTCTAGTTTTCAAAAATGCACAGGTTTGGTAGGTTTCCCTAGGTGCCGGCTGAGCTTGAGGCCAAAACCTACAGGTAGGCACTTTGCAAAAAACACCTCTGTTTTCTGCCAAGAAATGGGATGTGTCCACGTTGTGTTTTGGGGCATTTCCTGTCGCGGGAGCTAGGCCTACCCACACAAGTGAGGTACTATTTTTATCGGGAGACTTGGGGGAATGCTGGGTGGAAGGAAATTTGTGGCTCCTCTCAGATTCTAGAACTTTCTGTCATCGAAATGTGAGGAAAATGTGTTTTTTACCCAAATTTTGAGGTTTGCAAAGGATTCTGGGTAACAGAACCTGGTCAGAGACCCACAAGTCACCCCATTTTGGATTCCCCTAGGTCTCTAGTTTGCAAAAAGGCACAGGTTTGGTAGGTTTCCCAAGGTGCCAGCTGAGCTAGAGGCCAAAACCTACAGGTAGGCACTTTGCAAAAAACACCTCTGTTTTCTGCCAAGAAATGGGATGTGTCCACGTTGTGTTTTGGGGCATTTCCTGTTGCGGGCGCTAGGCCTACCCACACAAGTGAGGTATGATTTTTATCGGGAGACTTGTGGGAATGCTGGGTGGCAGGAAATTTGTGGCTCCTCTCAGATTCTAGAACTTTCTGTCACCGAAATGTGAGGAAAATGTGTTTTTTACCCACATTTTGAGGTTTGCAAAGGATTCTGTGTAACAGAACCTGGTCAGAGCCCCACAAGTCACCCCATCTTGGATTCCCCTAGCTCTCTAGTTTTCAAAAATGCACAGGTTTGGTAGGTTTCCATAGGTGCAGGCTGAGCTAGAGGCCAAAATCTACAGGTAGACACATTGCAAAAAACCCCTCTGTTTTCTGCTAAGAAATGGGAAGTGTCCACGTTGTGTTTTGGGGCATTTCCTGTCGCAGGCGCTAGGCCTACCCACACAAGTGAGGTATCATTTGTATCGGGAGACTTAGGGGAATGCTGGGTGGAAGGAAATTTGTGGCTTCTCTCAGATTTTATAACTTTCTGTCACCGAAATGTGAGGAAAATGTGTTTTTTAGCCACATTTTGAGGTTTGCAAAGGATTCTGTGTAACAGAACCTGGTCAGAGCCCCACAACTCACCCCATCTTGGATTCCCCTAACTCTCTAGTTTTCAAAAATGCACAGGTTTGGTAGGTTTCCGTAGGTGCCGGCTGAGCTAAAGGCCAAAATCTACAGGTAGACACTTTGCAAAAAACACCTCTGTTTTCTATCAAAAAATGGGATGTGTCCATGTTGTGTTTTGGGGCATTTCCTGTCGTGGACGCTAGGCCTACCCACACAAGTGAGGTATCATTTTTATCGGGAGACTTGGGGGAACGCTGCGTGGAAGGAAATTTGTGGCTCCTCTCAGATTCCAGAACTTTATGTCACCGAAATGTGAGGAAAATGTGTTTGTTTAGCCAAATTTTGAGGTTAGCAAAGGATTCTGGGTAACAGAACCTGGTCAGAGCCCCACAAGTCACCCCTTCTTGGATTCCCCTAGGTCTCTAGTTTACAAAAATGCACAGGTTTGGTAGGTTTCCCTAGGTGCCGGCTGAGCTAGAGGCCAAAACCTACAGGTAGGCACTTTGCAAAAAAACACCTCTGTTTTCTGCCAAGAAATGGGATGTGTCCACGTTGTGTTTTGGGGCATTTCCTGTCGCGGGAGCTAGGCCTACCCACACAAGTGAGGTACGATTTTTATCGGGAGACTTGGGGGAATGCTGGGTGGAAGGAAATTTGTGGCTCCTCTCAGATTCTAGAACTTTCTGTCATCGAAATGTGAGGAAAATGTGTTTTTTACCCACATTTTGAGGTTTGCAAAGGATTCTGGGTAACAGAACCTGGTCAGAGACCCACAAGTCACCCCATTTTGGATTCCCCTAGGTCTCTAGTTTGCAAAAAGGCACAGGTTTGGTAGGTGTCCCAAGGTGCCAGCTGAGCTAGAGGCCAAAACCTACAGGTAGGCACTTTGCAAAAAACACCTCTGTTTTCTGCCAAGAAATGGGATGTGTCCACGTTGTGTTTTGGGGCATTTCCTGTTGCGGGCGCTAGGCCTACCCACACAAGTGAGGTAAGATTTTTATCGGGAGAATTGGGGGAATGCTGGGTGGCAGGAAATTTGTGGCTCCTCTCAGATTCTAGAACTTTCTGTCACCGAAATGTGAGGAAAATGTGTTTTTTACCCAAATTTGAGGTTTGCAAAGGATTCTGGGTAACAGAACCTGGTCAGAGACCCACAAGTCACCCCATTTTGGATTCCCCTAGGTCTCTAGTTTGCAAAAAGGCACAGGTTTGGTAGGTTTCCCAAGGTGCCAGCTGAGCTAGAGGCCAAAATCTACAGGTAGACACATTGCAAAAAACACCTCTGTTTTCTGCCAAGAAATGGGATGTGTCCACGTTGTGTTTTGGGGCATTTCCTGTCGCGGGCGCTAGGCCTACCTACACCAGTGAGGTATGACTTTTATCGGGAGACTTGGGGGAATGCTAGGTGGCAGGAAATGTGTGGCTCCTCTCAGATTCTAGAACTTTCTGTCACCGAAATGTGAGGAAAATGTGTTTGTTTAGCCAAATTTTGAGGTTAGCAAAGGATTCTGGGTAACAGAACCTGGTCAGAGCCCCACAAGTCACCCCTTCTTGGATTCCCCTAGGTCTCTAGTTTTTAAAAATGCACAGGTTTGGTAGGTTTCCCTAGGTGCAGGCTGAGCTAGAGACCAAAATCTACAGGTAGACACATTGCAAAAAACACCTCTGTTTTCTGCCAAGAAATGGGATGTGTCCACGTTGTGTTTTGGGGCATTTCCTGTCGCAGGCGCTAGGCCTACCCACATAAGTGAGGTATCATTTTTATTGGAAGTTAAGGGAAATGCTGGGTGGAAGGAAATTTGTGGCTCCTCTCAGATTCTATAACTTTCTGTCACCGAAATGTGAGGAAAATGTGTGTTTTAGCCACATTTTGAGGTTTGCAAAGGATTCTGTGTAACAGAACCTGGTCAGAGCCCCACAAGTCACCCCATCTTGGATTCCCCTAGCTATCTAGTTTTCAAATATGCACAGGTTTGGTAGGTTTCCGTAGGTGCCGGCTGAGCTAGAGGCCAAAATCTACAGGTAGACACTTTGCAAAAAACACCTCTGTTTTCTGTTAAAAAATGGGATGTGTCCATGTTGTGTTTTGGGGCATTTCCTGTCGTGGACGCTAGGCCTACCCACACAAGTGAGGTATAATTTTTATCGGGAGACTTGGGGGAACGCTGGGTGGAAGGAAATTTGTGGCTCCTCTCAGATTCCAGAACTTTATGTCACCGAAATGTGAGGAAAATGTGTTTGCTTAGCCAAATTTTGAGGTTAGCAAAGGATTCTGGGTAACAGAACCTGGTCAGAGCCCCACAAATCACCCCTTCTTGGATTCCCCTAGGTCTCTCGTTTAAAAAAATGCACAGGTTCGGTAGGTTTCCCTAGGTGCTGGCTGAGCTAGAGGCCCAAACCTACAGGTAGGCACTTTGCAAAAAACACCTCTGTTTTCTGCCAAGAAATGGGATGTGTCCACGTTGTGTTTTGGGGCATTTCCTGTCGCGGGCGCTAGGCCTACCAACACAAGTGAGGTACGATTTTTATAGGGAGACTTGGGGGAATGCTGGGTGGCAGGAAATTTGTGGCTCCTCTCAGATTCTAGAACTTTCTGTCACTGAAATGTGAGGAAAATGTGTTTTTTACCCAAATTTTGAGGTTTGCAAAGGATTCTGGGTAACAGAACCTGGTCAGAGACCCACAAGTCACCCCATCTTGGATTCCCCTAGGTCTCTAGTTTGCAAAAAGGCACAGGTTTGGTAGGTTTCCCAAGGTGCCAGCTGAGCTAGAGGCCAAAACCTACAGGTAGGCACTTTGCAAAAAACACCTCTGTTTTCTGCCAAGAAATGGGATGTGTCCACGTTGTGTTTTGGGGCATTTCCTGTTGCGGGCATTAGGCCTACCCACACAAGTGAGGTATGATTTTTATCGGGAGACTTGGGGGAATGCTGGGTGGCAGGAAATTTGTGGCTCCTCTCAGATTCTAGAACTTTCTGTCACTGAAATGTGAGGAAAATGTGTTTTTTAGCCACATTTTGAGGTTTGCAAAGGATTCTGTGAAACAGAACCTGGTCAGAGCCCCACAAGTCACCCCATCTTGGATTCCCCTAGCTCTCTAGTTTTCAAAAATGCACAGGTTTGGTAGGTTTCCGTAGGTGCAGGCTGAGCTAGAGGCCAAAATCTACAGGTAGACACATTGCAAAAAACACCTCTGTTTTCTGCCAAGAAATGGGAAGTGTCCACGTTGTGTTTTGGGGCATTTCCTGTCGCAGGCGCTAGGCCTACCCACACAAGTGAGGTATCATTTGTATCGGGAGACTTAGGGGAATGCTGGGTGGAAGGAAATTTGTGGCTTCTCTCAGATTCTATAACTTTCTGTCACCGAAATGTGAGGAAAATGTGTTTTTTAGCCACATTGTGAGGTTTGCAAAGGATTATGTGTATCAGAACCTGGTCAGAGCCCCACAAGTCACCCCATCTTGGATTCCCCTAGCTCTCTAGTTTTTAAAAATGCACAGGTTTGGTAGGTTTCCCAAGGTGCCAGCTGAGGTAGAGGCCAAAATCTACAGGTAGACACATTGCAAAAAACACCTCTGTTTTCTGCCAAGAAATGGGATGTGTCCACGTTGTGTTTTGGGGCATTTCCTGTCGCGGGCGCTAGGCCTACCTACACCAGTGAGGTATGACTTTTATCGGGAGACTTGGGGGAATGCTGGGTGGCAGGAAATGTGTGGCTCCTCTCGGATTCTAGAACTTTCTGTCACCGAAATGTGAGGAAAATGTGTTTTTTACCCAAATTTTGAGGTTTGCAAAGGATTCTGGGTAACAGAACCTGGTCAGAGACCCACAAGTCACCCCATTTTGGATTCCCCTAGGTCTCTAGTTTGCAAAAAGGCACAGGTTTGGTAGGTTTCCCAAGGTGCCAGCTGAGCTAGAGGCCAAAACTTACAGGTAGGCACTTTGCAAAAAACACCTCTGTTTTCTGCCAAGAAATGGGATGTGTCCACGTTGTGTTTTGGGGCATTTCCTGTTGCGGGCGCTCTTCCTACCCACACAAGTGAGGTATGATTTTTATCGGGAGACTTGGGGGAATGCTGGGTGGCAGGAAATTTGTGGCTCCTCTCAGATTCTAGAACTTTCTGTCACCGAAATGTGAGGAAAACGTGTTTTTTAGCCACATTTTGAGGTTTGCAAAGGATTCTGTGTAACAGAACCTGGTCAGAGCCCCACAAGTCACCCCATCTTGGATTCCCCTAGCTCTCTAGTTTTCCAAAATGCACAGGTTTGGTAGGTTTCCGTAGGTGCCGGCTGAGCTAGAGGCCAAAATCTACAGGTAGACACTTTGCAAAAAACACCTCTGTTTTCTGTCAAAAAATGGGATGTGTCCATGTTGTGTTTTGGGGCATTTCCTGTCGTGGACGCTAGGCCTACCCACACAAGTGAGGTATAATTTTTATCCGGAGACTTGGGGGAACGCTGGGTGGAAGGAAATTTGTGGCTCCTCTCAGATTCCAGAACTTTATGTCACCGAAATGTGAGGAAAATGTGTTTGTTTAGCCAAATTTTGAGGTTAGCAAAGGATTCTGGGTAACAGAACCTGGTCAGAGCCCCACAAGTCACCCCTTCTTGGATTCCCCTAGGTCTCTAGTTTACAAAAATGCACAGGTTTGGTAGGTTTCCCTAGGTGCCGGCTGAGCTAGAGGCCAAAACCTACAGGTAGGCACTTTGCAAAAAACACCTCTGTTTTCTGCCAAGAAATGGGATGTGTCCACGTTGTGTTTTGGGGCATTTCCTGTCACGGGAGCTAGGCCTACCCACACAAGTGAGGTACGATTTTTATCGGGAGACTTGGGGGAATGCTGGGTGGAAGGAAATTTGTGGCTCCTCTCAGATTCTAGAACTTTCTGTCATCGAAATGTGAGGAAAATGTGTTTTTTACCCAAATTTTGAGGTTTGCAAAGGATTCTGGGTAACAGAACCTGGTCAGAGACCCACAAGTCACCCCATTTCGGATTCCCCTAGGTCTCTAGTTTGCAAAAAGGCACAGGTTTGGTAGGTTTCCCAAGGTGCCAGCTGAGCTAGAGGCCAAAACCTACAGGTAGGCACTTTGCAAAAAACACCTCTGTTTTCTGCCAAGAAATGGGATGTGTCCACGTTGTGTTTTGGGGCATTTCCTGTTGCGGGCGCTAGGCCTACCCACACAAGTGAGGTAAGATTTTTATCGGGAGACTTTGGGGAATGCTGGGTGGCAGGAAATTTGTGGCTCCTCTCAGATTCTAGAACTTTCTGTCACCGAAATGTGAGGAAAATGTGTTTTTTACCCAAATTTGAGGTTTGCAAAGGATTCTGGGTAACAGAACCTGGTCAGAGCCCCACAAGTCACCCCTTCTTGGATTCCCCTAGGTCTCTAGTTTTTAAAAATGCACAGGTTTGGTAGGTTTCCCTAGGTGCAGGCTGAGCTAGAGGCCAAAATCTACAGGTAGACACATTGCAAAAAACACCTCTGTTTTCTGCCAAGAAATGGGATGTGTCCACGTTGTGTTTTGGGGCATTTCCTGTCGCAGGCGCTAGGCCTACCCACATAAGTGAGGTATCATTTTTATCGGAAGACTTAGGGAAATGCTGGGTGGAAGGAAATTTGTGGCTCCTCTCAGATTCTATAACTTTCTGTCACCGAAATGTGAGGAAAATGTGTGTTTTAGCCACATTTTGAGGTTTGCAAAGGATTCTGTGTAACAGAACCTGGTCAGAGCCCCACAAGTCACCCCATCTTGGATTACCCTAGCTCTCTAGTTTTCAAATATGCACAGGTTTGGTAGGTTTCCGTAGGTGCCGGCTGAGCTAGAGGCCAAAATCTACAGGTAGACACTTTGCAAAAAACACCTCTGTTTTCTGTTAAAAAATGGGATGTGTCCATGTTGTGTTTTGGGGCATTTCCTGTCGTGGACGCTAGGCCTACCCACACAAGTGAGGTATAATTTTTATCGGGAGACTTGGGGGAACGCTGGGTGGAAGGAAATTTGTGGCTCCTCTCAGATTCCAGAACTTTATGTCACCAAAATGTGAGGAAAATGTGTTTGCTTAGCCAAATTTTGAGGTTAGCAAAGGATTCTGGGTAACAGAACCTGGTCAGAGCCCCACAAGTCACCCCTTCTTGGATTCCCCTAGGTCTCTCGTTTTAAAAAATGCACAGGTTCGGTAGGTTTCCCTAGGTGCTGGCTGAGCTAGAGGCCCAAACCTACAGGTAGGCACTTTGCAAAAAACACCTCTGTTTTCTGCCAAGAAATGGGATGTGTCCACGTTGTGTTTTGGGGCATTTCCTGTCGCGGGCGCTAGGCCTACCCACACAAGTGTGGTACGATTTTTATCGGGAGACTTGGGGGAATGCTGGGTGACAGGAAATTTGTGGCTCCTCTCAGATTCTAGAACTTTCTGTCACCGAAATGTGAGGAAAATGTGTTTTTTACCCAAATTTGAGGTTTGCAAAGGATTCTGGGTAACAGAACCTGGTCAGAGCCCCACAAGTCACCCCTTCTTGGATTCCCCTAGGTCTCTAGTTTTTAAAAATGCACAGGTTTGGTAGGTTTCCCTAGGTGCAGGCTGAGCTAGAGGCCAAAATCTACAGGTAGACACATTGCAAAAAACACCTCTTTTTTCTGCCAAGAAATGGGATGTGTCCACGTTGTGTTTTGGGGCATTTCCTGTCGCAGGCGCTAGGCCTACCCACATAAGTGAGGTATCATTTTTATCGGAAGACTTAGGGAAATGCTGGGTGGAAGGAAATTTGTGGCTCCTCTCAGATTCTATAACTTTCTGTCACCGAAATGTGAGGAAAATGTGTGTTTTAGCCACATTTTGAGGTTTGCAAAGGATTCTGTGTAACAGAACCTGGTCAGAGCCCCACAAGTCACCCCATCTTGGATTCCCCTAGCTCTCTAGTTTTCAAATATGCACAGGTTTGGTAGGTTTCCGTAGGTGCCGGCTGAGCTAGAGGCCAAAATCTACAGGTAGACACTTTGCAAAAAACACCTCTGTTTTCTGTTAAAAAATGGGATGTGTCCATGTTGTGTTTTGGGGCATTTCCTGTCGTGGACGCTAGGCCTACCCACACAAGTGAGGTATAATTTTTATTGGGAGACTTGGGGGAACGCTGGGTGGAAGGAAATTTGTGGCTCCTCTCAGATTCCAGAACTTTATGTCACCAAAATGTGAGGAAAATGTGTTTGCTTAGCCAAATTTTGAGGTTAGCAAAGGATTCTGGGTAACAGAACCTGGTCAGAGCCCCACAAGTCACCCCTTCTTGGATTCCCCTAGGTCTCTCGTTTTAAAAAATGCACAGGTTCGGTAGGTTTCCCTAGGTGCTGGCTGAGCTAGAGGCCCAAACCTACAGGTAGGCACTTTGCAAAAAACACCTCTGTTTTCTGCCAAGAAATGGGATGTGTCCACGTTGTGTTTTGGGGCATTTCCTGTCGCGGGCGCTAGGCCTACCCACACAAGTGTGGTACGATTTTTATTGGGAGACTTGGGGGAATGCTGGGTGACAGGAAATTTGTGGCTCCTCTCAGATTCTAGAACTTTCTGTCACCGAAATGTGAGGAAAAGGTGTTTTTTACCCAAATTTTGAGGTTTGCAAAGGATTCTGGGTAACAGAACCTGGTCAGAGACCCACAAGTCACCCCATCTTGGATTCCCCTAGGTCTCTAGTTTTTAAAAATGCACAGGTTTGGTAGGTTTCCCTAGGTGCAGGCTGAGCTAGAGGCCAAAATCTACAGGTAGACACATTGCAAAAAACACCTCTGTTTTCTGCCAAGAAATGGGATGTGTACACGTTGTGTTTTGGGGCATTTCCTGTCGCAGGCGCTAGGCCTACCCACATAAGTGAGGTATCATTTTTATCGGGAGACTTACGGGAATGCTAGGTGGAAGGAAATTTGTGGCTCCTCTCAGATTCTATAACTTTCTGTCACCGACATGTGAGGAAAATTTGTTTTTTAGCCACATTTTGAGGTTTGCAAAGGATTCTGTGTAACAGAACCTGGTCAGATCCCCACAAGTCACTCATCTTGGATTCCCCTAGCTCTCTAGTTTTCAAAAATGCACAGGTTTGGTAGGTTTCCGTAGGTGCCGGCTGACCTAGAGGCCAAAGTCTACAGGTAGACACTTTGCAAAAATCACCTCTGTTTTCTGTCAAAAAATGGGATGTGTCCATGTTGTGATTTGGGGCATTTCCTGTCGTGGACGCTAGGCCTACCCACCCAAGTGAGGTATAATTTTTATCGGGAGACTTGGGGGAACGCTGGGTGGAAGGAAATTTGTGGCTCCTCTCAGATTCCAGAACTTTATGTCACCGAAATGTGAGGAAAATGTGTTTGTTTAGCCAAATTTTGAGGTTAGCAAAGGATTCTGGGTAACAGAACCTGGTCAGAGCCCCACAAGTCACCCCTTCTTGGATTCCCCTAGGTCTCTCGTTTAAAAAAATGCACAGGATCGGTAGGTTTCCTAGGTGCTGGCTGAGCTAGAGGCCCAAACCTACAGGTAGGCACTTTGCAAAAAACACCTCTGTTTTCTGCCAAGAAATGGGATGTGTCCACGTTGTGTTTTGGGGCATTTCCTGTCGCGGGCGCTAGGCCTGCCCACACAAGTGTGGTACGATTTTTATCGGGAGACTTGGGGGAATGCTGGGTGACAGGAAATTTGTGGCTCCTCTCAGATTCTAGAACTTTCTGTCACCGAAATGTGAGGAAAATGTGTTTTTTACCCAAATTTTGAGGTTTGCAAAGGATTCTGGGTAACAGAACCTGGTCAGAGACCCACAAGTCACCCCATTTTGGATTCCCCTAGGTCTCTAGTTTTCAAAAATGCACATGTTTGGTAGGTTTCCCTAGGTTCCGGCTCAGCTAGAGGCCAAAACCTACAGGTAGGCACTTTGCAAAAAACACCTCTGTTTTCTGCCAAGAAATGGGATGTGTCCACGTTGTGTTTTGGGGCATTTCCTGTCGCGGGCGCTAGGCCTACCCACACAAGTGAGGTACGATTTTTATTGGGAGACTTGGGGGAATGCTGGGTGGCAGGAAATTTGTGGCTCCTCTCAGATTCTAGAACTTTCTGTCAATGAAATGTGAGGAAAATGTGTTTTTTACCCAAATTTTGAGGTTTGCAAAGGATTCTGGGTAACAGAACCTGGTCAGAGACCCACAAGTCACCCCATTTTGGATTCCCCTAGGTCTCTAGTTTGCAAAAAGGCACAGGTTTGGTAGGTTTCCCAAGGTGCCAGCTGAGCTAGAGGCCAAAACCTACAGGTAGGCACTTTGCAAAAAACACCTCTGTTTTCTGCCAAGAAATGGGATGTGTCCACGTTGTGTTTTGGGGCATTTCCTGTTGCGGGCGCTAGGCCTACCCACACAAGTGAGGTATGATTTTTATCGGGAGACTTGGGGGAATGCTGGGTGGAAGGAAATTTGTGGCTCATCTCAGATTCTAGAACTTTCTGTCACCGAAATGTGAGGAAAATGTGTTTGTTTAGCCAAATTTTGAGGTTAGCAAAGGATTCTGGGTAACAGAACCTGGTCAGAGCCCCACAAGTCACCCCTTCTTGGATTCCCCTAGGTCTCTAGTTTTTAAAAATGCACAGGTTTGGTAGGTTTCCCTAGGTGCAGGCTGAGCTAGAGGCCAAAATCTACAGGTAGACACATTGCAAAAAACACCTCTGTTTTCTGCCAAGAAATGGGATGTGTCCACGTTGTGTTTTGGGGCATTTCCTGTCGCAGGCGCTAGGCCTACCCACATAAGTGAGGTATCATTTTTATCGGAAGACTTAGGGAAATGCTGGGTGGAAGGAAATTTGTGGCTCCTCTCAGATTCTATAACTTTCTGTCACCGAAATGTGAGGAAAATGTGTGTTTTAGCTCATTTTGAGGTTTGCAAAGGATTCTGTGTAACAGAACCTGGTCAGAGCCCCACAAGTCACCCCATCTTGGATTCCCCTAGCTCTCTAGTTTTCAAATATGCACAGGTTTGGTAGGTTTCCGTAGGTGCCGGCTGAGCTAGAGGCCAAAATCTACAGGAAGACACATTGCAAAAAACACCTCTGTTTTCTGTTAAAAAATGGGATGTGTCCATGTTGTGTTTTGGGGCATTTCCTGTCGTGGACGCTAGGCCTACCCACACAAGTGAGGTATAATTTTTATCGGGAGACTTGGGGGAACGCTGGGTGGAAGGAAATTTGTGGCTCCTCTCAGATTCCAGAACTTTATGTCACCGAAATGTGAGGAAAATGTGTTTGCTTAGCCAAATTTTGAGTTTAGCAAAGGATTCTGGGTAACAGAACCTGGTCAGAGCCCCACAAGTCACCCCTTCTTGGATTCCCCTAGGTCTCTAGTTTTCAAAAATGCACAGGTTTGGTAGGTTTCCCTAGGTGCCGGCTGAGCTAGAGGCCAAAACCTACAGGTAGGCACTTTGCAAAAAACACCTCTGTTTTCTGCCAAGAAATGGGATGTGTCCACGTTGTGTTTTGGGGCATTTCCTGTCGCGGGAGCTAGGCCTACCCACACAAGTGAGGTACTATTTTTATCGGGAGACTTGGGGGAATGCTGGGTGGAAGGAAATTTGTGGCTCCTCTCAGATTCTAGAACTTTCTGTCATCGAAATGTGAGGAAAATGTGTTTTTTACCCAAATTTTGAGGTTTGCAAAGGATTCTGGGTAACAGAACCTGGTCAGAGACCCACAAGTCACCCCATTTTGGATTCCCCTAGGTCTCTAGTTTGCAAAAAGGCACAGGTTTGGTAGGTTTCCCAAGGTGCCAGCTGAGCTAGAGGCCAAAACCTACAGGTAGGCACTTTGCAAAAAACACCTCTGTTTTCTGCCAAGAAATGGGATGTGTCCACGTTGTGTTTTGGGGCATTTCCTGTTGCGGGCGCTAGGCCTACCCACACAAGTGAGGTATGATTTTTATCGGGAGACTTGTGGGAATGCTGGGTGGCAGGAAATTTGTGGCTCCTCTCAGATTCTAGAACTTTCTGTCACCGAAATGTGAGGAAAATGTGTTTTTTAGCCACATTTTGAGGTTTGCAAAGGATTCTGTGTAACAGAACCTGGTCAGAGCCCCACAAGTCACCCCATCTTGGATTCCCCTAGCTCTCTAGTTTTCAAAAATGCACAGGTTTGGTAGGTTTCCATAGGTGCAGGCTGAGCTAGAGGCCAAAATCTACAGGTAGACACATTGCAAAAAACACCTCTGTTTTCTGCTAAGAAATGGGAAGTGTCCACGTTGTGTTTTGGGGAATTTCCTGTCGCAGGCGCTAGGCCTACCCACACAAGTGAGGTATCATTTGTATCGGGAGACTTAGGGGAATGCTGGGTGGAAGGAAATTTGTGGCTTCTCTCAGATTTTATAACTTTCTGTCACCGAAATGTGAGGAAAATGTGTTTTTTAGCCACATTTTGAGGTTTGCAAAGGATTCTGTGTAACAGAACCTGGTCAGAGCCCCACAACTCACCCCATCTTGGATTCCCCTAGCTCTCTAGTTTTCAAAAATGCACAGGTTTGGTAGGTTTCCGTAGGTGCCGGCTGAGCTAGAGGCCAAAATCTACAGGTAGACACTTTGCAAAAAACACCTCTGTTTTCTATCAAAAAATGGGATGTGTCCATGTTGTGTTTTGGGGCATTTCCTGTCGTGGACGCTAGGCCTACCCACACAAGTGAGGTATCATTTTTATCGGGAGACTTGGGGGAACGCTGCGTGGAAGGAAATTTGTGGCTCCTCTCAGATTCCAGAACTTTATGTCACCGAAATGTGAGGAAAATGTGTTTGTTTAGCCAAATTTTGAGGTTAGCAAAGGATTCTGGGTAACAGAACCTGGTCAGAGCCCCACAAGTCACCCCTTCTTGGATTCCCCTAGGTCTCTAGTTTACAAAAATGCACAGGTTTGGTAGGTTTCCCTAGGTGCAGGCTGAGCTAGAGGCCAAAATCTACAGGTAGACACATTGCAAAAAACACCTCTGTTTTCTGCCAAGAAATGGGATGTGTCCACGTTGTGTTTTGGGGCATTTCCTGTCGCAGGCGCTAGGCCTACCCACATAAGTGAGGTATCATTTTTATCGGAAGACTTAGGGAAATGCTGGGTGGAAGGAAATTTGTGGCTCCTCTCAGATTCTATAACTTTCTGTCACCGAAATGTGAGGAAAATGTGTGTTTTAGCCACATTTTGAGGTTTGCAAAGGATTCTGTGTAACAGAACCTGGTCAGAGCCCCACAAGTCACCCCATCTTGGATTCCCCTAGCTCTCTAGTTTTCAAATATGCACAGGTTTGGTAGGTTTCCGTAGGTGCCGGCTGAGCTAGAGGCCAAAATCTACAGGAAGACACATTGCAAAAAACACCTCTGTTTTCTGTTAAAAAATGGGATGTGTCCATGTTGTGTTTTGGGGCATTTCCTGTCGTGGACGCTAGGTCTACCCACACAAGTGAGGTATAATTTTTATCGGGAGACTTGGGGGAACGCTGGGTGGAAGGAAATTTGTGGCTCCTCTCAGATTCCAGAACTTTATGTCACCGAAATGTGAGGAAAATGTGTTTGCTTAGCCAAATTTTGAGGTTAGCAAAGGATTCTGGGTAACAGAACCTGGTCAGAGCCCCACAAGTCACCCCTTCTTGGATTCCCCTAGGTCTCTAGTTTTCAAAAATGCACAGGTTTGGTAGGTTTCCCTAGGTGCCGACTGAGCTAGAGGCCAAAACCTACAGGTAGGCACTTTGCAAAAAACACCTCTGTTTTCTGCCAAGAAATGGGATGTGTCCACGTTGTGTTTTGGGGCATTTCCTGTCGCGGGAGCTAGGCCTACCCACACAAGTGAGGTACTATTTTTATCGGGAGACTTGGGGGAATGCTGGGTGGAAGGAAATTTGTGGCTCCTCTCAGATTCTAGAACTTTCTGTCATCGAAATGTGAGGAAAATGTGTTTTTTACCCAAATTTTGAGGTTTGCAAAGGATTCTGGGTAACAGAACCTGGTCAGAGACCCACAAGTCACCCCATTTTGGATTCCCCTAGGTCTCTAGTTTGCAAAAAGGCACAGGTTTGGTAGGTTTCCCAAGGTGCCAGCTGAGCTAGAGGCCAAAACCTACAGGTAGGCACTTTGCAAAAAACACCTCTGTTTTCTGCCAAGAAATGGGATGTGTCCACGTTGTGTTTTGGGGCATTTCCTGTTGCGGGCGCTAGGCCTACCCACACAAGTGAGGTATGATTTTTATCGGGAGACTTGTGGGAATGCTGGGTGGCAGGAAATTTGTGGCTCCTCTCAGATTCTAGAACTTTCTGTCACCGAAATGTGAGGAAAATGTGTTTTTTAGCCACATTTTGAGGTTTGCAAAGGATTCTGTGTAACAGAACCTGGTCAGAGCCCCACAAGTCACCCCATCTTGGATTCCCCTAGCTCTCTAGTTTTCAAAAATGCACAGGTTTGGTAGGTTTCCATAGGTGCAGGCTGAGCTAGAGGCCAAAATCTACAGGTAGACACATTGCAAAAAACACCTCTGTTTTCTGCTAAGAAATGGGAAGTGTCCACGTTGTGTTTTGGGGCATTTCCTGTCGCAGGCGCTAGGCCTACCCACACAAGTGAGGTATCATTTGTATCGGGAGACTTAGGGGAATGCTGGGTGGAAGGAAATTTGTGGCTTCTCTCAGATTTTATAACTTTCTGTCACCGAAATGTGAGGAAAATGTGTTTTTTAGCCACATTTTGAGGTTTGCAAAGGATTCTGTGTAACAGAACCTGGTCAGAGCCCCACAACTCACCCCATCTTGGATTCCCCTAGCTCTCTAGTTTTCAAAAATGCACAGGTTTGGTAGGTTTCCGTAGGTGCCGGCTGAGCTAGAGGCCAAAATCTACAGGTAGACACTTTGCAAAAAACACCTCTGTTTTCTATCAAAAAATGGGATGTGTCCATGTTGTGTTTTGGGGCATTTCCTGTCGTGGACGCTAGGCCTACCCACACAAGTGAGGTATCATTTTTATCGGGAGTCTTGGGGGAACGCTGCGTGGAAGGAAATTTGTGGCTCCTCTCAGATTCCAGAACTTTATGTCACCGAAATGTGAGGAAAATGTGTTTGTTTAGCCAAATTTTGAGGTTAGCAAAGGATTCTGGGTAACAGAACCTGGTCAGAGCCCCACAAGTCACCCCTTCTTGGATTCCCCTAGGTCTCTAGTTTACAAAAATGCACAGGTTTGGTAGGTTTCCCTAGGTGCCGGCTGAGCTAGAGGCCAAAACCTACAGGTAGGCACTTTGCAAAAAACACCTCTGTTTTCTGCCAAGAAATGGGATGTGTCCACGTTGTGTTTTGGGGCATTTCCTGTCGCGGGAGCTAGGCCTACCCACACAAGTGAGGTACGATTTTTATCGGGAGACTTGGGGGAATGCTGGGTGGAAGGAAATTTGTGGCTCCTCTCAGATTCTAGAACTTTCTGTCATCGAAATGTGAGGAAAATGTGTTTTTTACCCACATTTTGAGGTTTGCAAAGGATTCTGGGTAACAGAACCTGGTCAGAGACCCACAAGTCACCCCATTTTGGATTCCCCTAGGTCTCTAGTTTGCAAAAAGGCACAGGTTTGGTAGGTGTCCCAAGGTGCCAGCTGAGCTAGAGGCCAAAACCTACAGGTAGGCACTTTGCAAAAAACACCTCTGTTTTCTGCCAAGAAATGGGATGTGTCCACGTTGTGTTTTGGGGCATTTCCTGTTGCGGGCGCTAGGCCTACCCACACAAGTGAGGTAAGATTTTTATCGGGAGAATTGGGGGAATGCTGGGTGGCAGGAAATTTGTGGCTCCTCTCAGATTCTAGAACTTTCTGTCACCGAAATGTGAGGAAAATGTGTTTTTTACCCAAATTTGAGGTTTGCAAAGGATTCTGGGTAACAGAACCTGGTCAGAGACCCACAAGTCACCCCATTTTGGATTCCCCTAGGTCTCTAGTTTGCAAAAAGGCACAGGTTTGGTAGGTTTCCCAAGGTGCCAGCTGAGCTAGAGGCCAAAATCTACAGGTAGACACATTGCAAAAAACACCTCTGTTTTCTGCCAAGAAATGGGATGTGTCCACGTTGTGTTTTGGGGCATTTCCTGTCGCGGGCGCTAGGCCTACCTACACCAGTGAGGTATGACTTTTATCGGGAGACTTGGGGGAATGCTAGGTGGCAGGAAATGTGTGGCTCCTCTCAGATTCTAGAACTTTCTGTCACCGAAATGTGAGGAAAATGTGTTTGTTTAGCCAAATTTTGAGGTTAGCAAAGGATTCTGGGTAACAGAACCTGGTCAGAGCCCCACAAGTCACCCCTTCTTGGATTCCCCTAGGTCTCTAGTTTTTAAAAATGCACAGGTTTGGTAGGTTTCCCTAGGTGCAGGCTGAGCTAGAGACCAAAATCTACAGGTAGACACATTGCAAAAAACACCTCTGTTTTCTGCCAAGAAATGGGATGTGTCCACGTTGTGTTTTGGGGCATTTCCTGTCGCAGGCGCTAGGCCTACCCACATAAGTGAGGTATCATTTTTATTGGAAGTTAAGGGAAATGCTGGGTGGAAGGAAATTTGTGGCTCCTCTCAGATTCTATAACTTTCTGTCACCGAAATGTGAGGAAAATGTGTGTTTTAGCCACATTTTGAGGTTTGCAAAGGATTCTGTGTAACAGAACCTGGTCAGAGCCCCACAAGTCACCCCATCTTGGATTCCCCTAGCTATCTAGTTTTCAAATATGCACAGGTTTGGTAGGTTTCCGTAGGTGCCGGCTGAGCTAGAGGCCAAAATCTACAGGTAGACACTTTGCAAAAAACACCTCTGTTTTCTGTTAAAAAATGGGATGTGTCCATGTTGTGTTTTGGGGCATTTCCTGTCGTGGACGCTAGGCCTACCCACACAAGTGAGGTATAATTTTTATCGGGAGACTTGGGGGAACGCTGGGTGGAAGGAAATTTGTGGCTCCTCTCAGATTCCAGAACTTTATGTCACCGAAATGTGAGGAAAATGTGTTTGCTTAGCCAAATTTTGAGGTTAGCAAAGGATTCTGGGTAACAGAACCTGGTCAGAGCCCCACAAATCACCCCTTCTTGGATTCCCCTAGGTCTCTCGTTTAAAAAAATGCACAGGTTCGGTAGGTTTCCCTAGGTGCTGGCTGAGCTAGAGGCCCAAACCTACAGGTAGGCACTTTGCAAAAAACACCTCTGTTTTCTGCCAAGAAATGGGATGTGTCCACGTTGTGTTTTGGGGCATTTCCTGTCGCGGGCGCTAGGCCTACCAACACAAGTGAGGTACGATTTTTATAGGGAGACTTGGGGGAATGCTGGGTGGCAGGAAATTTGTGGCTCCTCTCAGATTCTAGAACTTTCTGTCACTGAAATGTGAGGAAAATGTGTTTTTTACCCAAATTTTGAGGTTTGCAAAGGATTCTGGGTAACAGAACCTGGTCAGAGACCCACAAGTCACCCCATCTTGGATTCCCCTAGGTCTCTAGTTTGCAAAAAGGCACAGGTTTGGTAGGTTTCCCAAGGTGCCAGCTGAGCTAGAGGCCAAAACCTACAGGTAGGCACTTTGCAAAAAACACCTCTGTTTTCTGCCAAGAAATGGGATGTGTCCACGTTGTGTTTTGGGGCATTTCCTGTTGCGGGCATTAGGCCTACCCACACAAGTGAGGTATCATTTTTATCGGGAGACTTGGGGGAATGCTGGGTGGCAGGAAATTTGTGGCTCCTCTCAGATTCTAGAACTTTCTGTCACTGAAATGTGAGGAAAATGTGTTTTTTAGCCACATTTTGAGGTTTGCAAAGGATTCTGTGTAACAGAACCTGGTCAGAGCCCCACAAGTCACCCCATCTTGGATTCCCCTAGCTCTCTAGTTTTCAAAAATGCACAGGTTTGGTAGGTTTCCGTAGGTGCAGGCTGAGCTAGAGGCCAAAATCTACAGGTAGACACATTGCAAAAAACACCTCTGTTTTCTGCCAAGAAATGGGAAGTGTCCACGTTGTGTTTTGGGGCATTTCCTGTCGCAGGCGCTAGGCCTACCCACACAAGTGAGGTATCATTTGTATCGGGAGACTTAGGGGAATGCTGGGTGGAAGGAAATTTGTGGCTTCTCTCAGATTCTATAACTTTCTGTCACCGAAATGTGAGGAAAATGTGTTTTTTAGCCACATTGTGAGGTTTGCAAAGGATTATGTGTATCAGAACCTGGTCAGAGCCCCACAAGTCACCCCATCTTGGATTCCCCTAGCTCTCTAGTTTTTAAAAATGCACAGGTTTGGTAGGTTTCCCAAGGTGCCAGCTGAGGTAGAGGCCAAAATCTACAGGTAGACACATTGCAAAAAACACCTCTGTTTTCTGCCAAGAAATGGGATGTGTCCACGTTGTGTTTTGGGGCATTTCCTGTCGCGGGCGCTAGGCCTACCTACACCAGTGAGGTATGACTTTTATCGGGAGACTTGGGGGAATGCTGGGTGGCAGGAAATGTGTGGCTCCTCTCGGATTCTAGAACTTTCTGTCACCGAAATGTGAGGAAAATGTGTTTTTTACCCAAATTTTGAGGTTTGCAAAGGATTCTGGGTAACAGAACCTGGTCAGAGACCCACAAGTCACCCCATTTTGGATTCCCCTAGGTCTCTAGTTTGCAAAAAGGCACAGGTTTGGTAGGTTTCCCAAGGTGCCAGCTGAGCTAGAGGCCAAAACTTACAGGTAGGCACTTTGCAAAAAACACCTCTGTTTTCTGCCAAGAAATGGGATGTGTCCACGTTGTGTTTTGGGGCATTTCCTGTTGCGGGCGCTCTTCCTACCCACACAAGTGAGGTATGATTTTTATCGGGAGACTTGGGGGAATGCTGGGTGGCAGGAAATTTGTGGCTCCTCTCAGATTCTAGAACTTTCTGTCACCGAAATGTGAGGAAAACGTGTTTTTTAGCCACATTTTGAGGTTTGCAAAGGATTCTGTGTAACAGAACCTGGTCAGAGCCCCACAAGTCACCCCATCTTAAATTCCCCTAGCTCTCTAGTTTTCCAAAATGCACAGGTTTGGTAGGTTTCCGTAGGTGCCGGCTGAGCTAGAGGCCAAAATCTACAGGTAGACACTTTGCAAAAAACACCTCTGTTTTCTGTCAAAAAATGGGATGTGTCCATGTTGTGTTTTGGGGCATTTCCTGTCGTGGACGCTAGGCCTACCCACACAAGTGAGGTATAATTTTTATCCGGAGACTTGGGGGAACGCTGGGTGGAAGGAAATTTGTGGCTCCTCTCAGATTCCAGAACTTTATGTCACCGAAATGTGAGGAAAATGTGTTTGTTTAGCCAAATTTTGAGGTTAGCAAAGGATTCTGGGTAACAGAACCTGGTCAGAGCCCCACAAGTCACCCCTTCTTGGATTCCCCTAGGTCTCTAGTTTACAAAAATGCACAGGTTTGGTAGGTTTCCCTAGGTGCCGGCTGAGCTAGAGGCCAAAACCTACAGGTAGGCACTTTGCAAAAAACACCTCTGTTTTCTGCCAAGAAATGGGATGTGTCCACGTTGTGTTTTGGGGCATTTCCTGTCACGGGAGCTAGGCCTACCCACACAAGTGAGGTACGATTTTTATCGGGAGACTTGGGGGAATGCTGGGTGGAAGGAAATTTGTGGCTCCTCTCAGATTCTAGAACTTTCTGTCATCGAAATGTGAGGAAAATGTGTTTTTTACCCAAATTTTGAGGTTTGCAAAGGATTCTGGGTAACAGAACCTGGTCAGAGACCCACAAGTCACCCCATTTCGGATTCCCCTAGGTCTCTAGTTTGCAAAAAGGCACAGGTTTGGTAGGTTTCCCAAGGTGCCAGCTGAGCTAGAGGCCAAAACCTACAGGTAGGCACTTTGCAAAAAACACCTCTGTTTTCTGCCAAGAAATGGGATTTGTCCACGTTGTGTTTTGGGGCATTTCCTGTTGCGGGCGCTAGGCCTACCCACACAAGTGAGGTAAGATTTTTATCGGGAGACTTGGGGGAATGCTGGGTGGCAGGAAATTTGTGGCTCCTCTCAGATTCTAGAACTTTCTGTCACCGAAATGTGAGGAAAATGTGTTTTTTACCCAAATTTGAGGTTTGCAAAGGATTCTGGGTAACAGAACCTGGTCAGAGCCCCACAAGTCACCCCTTCTTGGATTCCCCTAGGTCTCTAGTTTTTAAAAATGCACAGGTTTGGTAGGTTTCCCTAGGTGCAGGCTGAGCTAGAGGCCAAAATCTACAGGTAGACACATTGCAAAAAACACCTCTGTTTTCTGCCAAGAAATGGGATGTGTCCACGTTGTGTTTTGGGGCATTTCCTGTCGCAGGCGCTAGGCCTACCCACATAAGTGAGGTATCATTTTTATCGGAAGACTTAGGGAAATGCTGGGTGGAAGGAAATTTGTGGCTCCTCTCAGATTCTATAACTTTCTGTCACCGAAATGTGAGGAAAATGTGTGTTTTAGCCACATTTTGAGGTTTGCAAAGGATTCTGTGTAACAGAACCTGGTCAGAGCCCCACAAGTCACCCCATCTTGGATTCCCCTAGCTCTCTAGTTTTCAAATATGCACAGGTTTGGTAGGTTTCCGTAGGTGCCGGCTGAGCTAGAGGCCAAAATCTACAGGTAGACACTTTGCAAAAAACACCTCTGTTTTCTGTTAAAAAATGGGATGTGTCCATGTTGTGTTTTGGGGCATTTCCTGTCGTGGACGCTAGGCCTACCCACACAAGTGAGGTATAATTTTTATCGGGAGACTTGGGGGAACGCTGGGTGGAAGGAAATTTGTGGCTCCTCTCAGATTCCAGAACTTTATGTCACCAAAATGTGAGGAAAATGTGTTTGCTTAGCCAAATTTTGAGGTTAGCAAAGGATTCTGGGTAACAGAACCTGGTCAGAGCCCCACAAGTCACCCCTTCTTGGATTCCCCTAGGTCTCTCGTTTTAAAAAATGCACAGGTTCGGTAGGTTTCCCTAGGTGCTGGCTGAGCTAGAGGCCCAAACCTACAGGTAGGCACTTTGCAAAAAACACCTCTGTTTTCTGCCAAGAAATGGGATGTGTCCACGTTGTGTTTTGGGGCATTTCCTGTCGCGGGCGCTAGGCCTACCCACACAAGTGTGGTACGATTTTTATTGGGAGACTTGGGGGAATGCTGGGTGACAGGAAATTTGTGGCTCCTCTCAGATTCTAGAACTTTCTGTCACCGAAATGTGAGGAAAAGGTGTTTTTTACCCAAATTTTGAGGTTTGCAAAGGATTCTGGGTAACAGAACCTGGTCAGAGACCCACAAGTCACCCCATCTTGGATTCCCCTAGGTCTCTAGTTTTTAAAAATGCACAGGTTTGGTAGGTTTCCCTAGGTGCAGGCTGAGCTAGAGGCCAAAATCTACAGGTAGACACATTGCAAAAAACACCTCTGTTTTCTGCCAAGAAATGGGATGTGTACACGTTGTGTTTTGGGGCATTTCCTGTCGCAGGCGCTAGGCCTACCCACATAAGTGAGGTATCATTTTTATCGGGAGACTTAGGGGAATGCTAGGTGGAAGGAAATTTGTGGCTCCTCTCAGATTCTATAACTTTCTGTCACCGACATGTGAGGAAAATTTGTTTTTTAGCCACATTTTGAGGTTTGCAAAGGATTCTGTGTAACAGAACCTGGTCAGAGCCCCACAAGTCACTCATCTTGGATTCCCCTAGCTCTCTAGTTTTCAAAAATGCACAGGTTTGGTAGGTTTCCGTAGGTGCCGGCTGACCTAGAGGCCAAAGTCTACAGGTAGACACTTTGCAAAAATCACCTCTGTTTTCTGTCAAAAAATGGGATGTGTCCATGTTGTGATTTGGGGCATTTCCTGTCGTGGACGCTAGGCCTACCCACCCAAGTGAGGTATAATTTTTATCGGGAGACTTGGGGGAACGCTGGGTGGAAGGAAATTTGTGGCTCCTCTCAGATTCCAGAACTTTATGTCACCGAAATGTGAGGAAAATGTGTTTGTTTAGCCAAATTTTGAGGTTAGCAAAGGATTCTGGGTAACAGAACCTGGTCAGAGCCCCACAAGTCACCCCTTCTTGGATTCCCCTACGTCTCTAGTTTTAAAAAATGCACAGGTTTGGTAGGTTTCCCTAGGTGCCGGCTGAGCTAGAGGCCCAAACCTACAGGTAGGCACTTTGCAAAAAACACCTCTGTTTTCTGCCAAGAAATGGGATGTGTCCACGTTGTGTTTTGGGGCATTTCCTGTTGCGGGTGCTAGGCCTACCCACACAAGTGAGGTATGATTTTTATCGGGAGACTTGGGGGAATGCTGGGTGGCAGGAAATTTGTGGCTCCTCTCAGATTCTAGAACTTTCTGTCACTGAAATGTGAGGAAAATGTGTTTTTTTAGCAAAGTTTTTAGGTTAGCAAAGGATACTGGGTAACAGAACCTGGTCAGAGACCCACAAGTCACCCCATCTTGGATTCCCCTAGGTCTCTAGTTTTTAAAAATGCACAGGTTTGGTATGTTTCCCTAGGTGCAGGCTGAGCTAGAGGCCAAAATCTACAGGTAGACACATTGCAAAAAACACCTCTGTTTTCTGCCAAGAAATGGGATGTGTCCACGTTGTGTTTTGGGGCATTTCCTGTCGCAGGCGCTAGGCCTACCCACATAAGTGAGGTATCATTTTTATCGGAAGACTTAGGGAAATGCTGGGTGGAAGGAAATTTGTGGCTCCTCTCAGATTCAATAACTTTCTGTCACCGAAATGTTAGGAAAATGTGTTTTTTAGCCACATTTTGAGGTTTGCAAAGGATTCTGTGTAACAGAACCTGGTCAGAGCCCCACAAGTCACCCCATCTTGGATTCCCCTAGCTCTCTAGCTTTAAAAAATGCACAGGTTTGGTAGGTTTCAGTAGGTGCCGGCTGACCTAGAGGCCAAAATCTACAGGTAGACACTTTGCAAAAAACACCTCTGTTTTCTGTCAAAAAATGGGATGTGTCCATGTTGTGTTTTGGGGCGTTTCCTGTCGTGGACGCTAGTCCTACCCACACAAGTGAGGTATAATTTTTATCGGGAGACTTGGGGGAACGCTGGGTGGAAGGAAATTTGTGAATCCTCTCAGATTCCAGAACTTTATGTCACCGAAATGTGAGGAAAATGTGTTTGTTTAGCCAAATTTTGAGGTTAGCAAAGGATTCTGGGTAACAGAACCTGGTCAGAGCCCCACAAGTCACCCCTTCTTGGATTCCCCTAGGTCTCTAGTTTTAAAAAATGCACAGGTTTGGTAGGTTTCCCTACGTGCTGGCTGAGCTAGAGGCCCAAACCTACAGGTAGGCACTTTGCAAAAAACACCTCTGTTTTCTGCCAAGAAATGGGATGTGTCCACGTTGTGTTTTGGGGCATTTCCTGTTGCGGGCGCTAGGCCTACCCACACAAGTGAGGTACGATTTTTATCGGGAGACTTGGGGGAATGCTGGGTGGCAGGAAATTTGTAGCTCCTCTCAGATTCTAGAACTTTCTGTCACCAAAATGTGAGGAAAATGTGTTTTTTACCCAAATTTTGAGGTTTGCAAAGGATTCTGGTTAACAGAACCTGGTCAGAGACCCACAAGTCACCCCATTTTGGATTCCCCTAGGTCTCTAGTTTGCAAAAAGGCACAGGTTTGGTAGGTTTCCCAAGGTGCCAGCTGAGCTAGAGGCCAAAACCTACAGGTAGGCACTTTGCAAAAACACCTCTGTTTTCTGCCAAGAAATGGGATGTGTCCACGTTGTGTTTTGGGGCATTTCCTGTTGCGGGCGCTAGGCCTACCCACACAAGTGAGGCATGATTTTTATCGGGAGACTTGGGGGAATGCTGGGTGGCAGGAAATTTGTGGCTCCTCTCAGATTCTAGAACTTTCTGTCACTGAAATGTGAGGAAAATGTGTTTTTTTAGCCAAATTTTTAGGTTAGCAAAGGATTCTGGGTAACAGAACCTGGTCAGAGACCCACAAGTCACCCCATCTTGGATTCCCCTAGGTCTCTAGTTTTTAAAAATGCACAGGTTTGGTAGGTTTCCCTAGGTGCAGGCTGAGCTAGAGGCCAAAATCTACAGGTAGACACATTGCAAAAAACACCTCTGTTTTCTGCCAAGAAATGGGATGTGTCCACGTTGTGTTTTGGGGCATTTCCTGTCGCAGGCGCTAGGCCTACCCACATAAGTGAGGTATCATTTTTATCGGAAGACTTAGGGAAATGCTGGGTGGAAGGAAATTTGTGGCTCCTCTCAGATTCTATAACTTTCTGTCACCGAAATGTGAGGAAAATGTGTGTTTTAGCCACATTTTGAGGTTTGCAAAGGATTCTGTGTAACAGAACCTGGTCAGAGCCCCACAAGTCACCCCATCTTGGATTACCCTAGCTCTCTAGTTTTCAAATATGCACAGGTTTGGTAGGTTTCCGTAGGTGCCGGCTGAGCTAGAGGCCAAAATCTACAGGTAGACACTTTGCAAAAAACACCTCTGTTTTCTGTTAAAAAATTGAGAAGTGTCCATGTTGTGTTTTGGGGCATTTCCTGTCGTGGACGCTAGGCCTACCCACACAAGTGAGGTATAATTTTTATCGGGAGACTTGGGGGAACGCTGGGTGGAAGGAAATTTGTGGCTCCTCTCAGATTCCAGAACTTTATGTCACCAAAATGTGAGGAAAATGTGTTTGCTTAGCCAAATTTTTGAGGTTAGCAAAGGATTCTGGGTAACAGAACCTGGTCAGAGCCCCACAAGTCACCCCTTCTTGGATTCCCCTAGGTCTCTCGTTTTAAAAAATGCACAGGTTCGGTAGGTTTCCCTAGGTGCTGGCTGAGCTAGAGGCCCAAACCTACAGGTAGGCACTTTGCAAAAAACACCTCTGTTTTCTGCCAAGAAATGGGATGTGTCCACGTTGTGTTTTGGGGCATTTCCTGTCGCGGGCGCTAGGCCTACCCACACAAGTGTGGTACGATTTTTATCGGGAGACTTGGGGGAATGCTGGGTGACAGGAAATTTGTGGCTCCTCTCAGATTCTATAACTTTCTGTCACCGAAATGTGAGGAAAATGTGTGTTTTAGCCACATTTTGAGGTTTGCAAAGGATTCTGTGTAACAGAACCTGGTCAGAGCCCCACAAGTCACCCCATCTTGGATTACCCTAGCTCTCTAGTTTTCAAATATGCACAGGTTTGGTAGGTTTCCGTAGGTGCCGGCTGAGCTAGAGGCCAAAATCTACAGGTAGACACTTTGCAAAAAACACCTCTGTTTTCTGTTAAAAAATGGGATGTGTCCATGTTGTGTTTTGGGGCATTTCCTGTCGTGGACGCTAGGCCTACCCACACAAGTGAGGTATAATTTTTATCGGGAGACTTGGGGGAACGCTGGGTGGAAGGAAATTTGTGGCTCCTCTCAGATTCCAGAACTTTATGTCACCAAAATGTGAGGAAAATGTGTTTGCTTAGCCAAATTTTGAGGTTAGCAAAGGATTCTGGGTAACAGAACCTGGTCAGAGCCCCACAAGTCACCCCTTCTTGGATTCCCCTAGGTCTCTCGTTTTAAAAAATGCACAGGTTCGGTAGGTTTCCCTAGGTGCTGGCTGAGCTAGAGGCCCAAACCTACAGGTAGGCACTTTGCAAAAAACACCTCTGTTTTCTGCCAAGAAATGGGATGTGTCCACGTTGTGTTTTGGGGCATTTCCTGTCGCGGGCGCTAGGCCTACCCACACAAGTGTGGTACGATTTTTATCGGGAGACTTGGGGGAATGCTGGGTGACAGGAAATTTGTGGCTCCTCTCAGATTCTAGAACTTTCTGTCACCGAAATGTGAGGAAAAGGTGTTTTTTACCCAAATTTTGAGGTTTGCAAAGGATTCTGGGTAACAGAACCTGGTCAGAGACCCACAAGTCACCCCATCTTGGATTCCCCTAGGTCTCTAGTTTTAAAAAATGCACAGGTTTGGTAGGTTTCCCTAGGTGCAGGCTGAGCTAGAGGCCAAAATCTACAGGTAGACACTTTGCAAAAAACACCTCTGTTTTCTGCCAAGAAATGGGAAGTGTCCACGTTGTGTTTTGGGGCATTTCCTGTCGCAGGCGCTAGGCCTACACACACAAGTGAGGTATCATTTGTATCGGGAGACTTAGGGGAATGCTGGGTGGAAGGAAATTTGTGGCTTCTCTCAGATTTTATAACTTTCTGTCACCAAAATGTGAGGAAAATGTGTTTTTTAGCCACATTTTGAGGTTTGCAAAGGATTCTGTGTAACAGAACCTGGTCAGAGCCCCACAAGTCACCCCATCTTGGATTCCCCTAGCTCTCTAGTTTTCCAAAATGCACAGGTTTGGTAGGTTTCCGTAGGTGCCGGCTGAGCTAGAGGCCAAAATCTACAGGTAGACACTTTGCAAAAAACACCTCTGTTTTCTGTCAAAAAATGGGATGTGTCCATGTTGTGTTTTGGGGCATTTCCTGTCGTGGACGCTAGGCCTACCCACACAAGTGAGGTATAATTTTTATCGGGAGACTTGGGGGAACGCTGGGTGGAAGGAAATTTGTGGCTCCTCTCAGATTCCAGAACTTTATGTCACCGAAATGTGAGGAAAATGTGTTTGTTTAGCCAAATTTTGAGGTTAGCAAAGGATTCTGGGTAACAGAACCTGGTCAGAGCCCCACAAGTCACCCCTTCTTGGATTCCCCTAGGTCTCTAGTTTACAAAAATGCACAGGTTTGGTAGGTTTTCCTAGGTGCCGGCTGAGCTAGAGGCCAAAACCTACAGGTAGGCACTTTGCAAAAAACACCTCTGTTTTCTGCCAAGAAATGGGATGTGTCCACGTTGTGTTTTGGGGCATTTCCTGTCGCGGGAGGTAGGCCTACCCACACAAGTGAGGTACGATTTTTATCGGGAGACTTGGGGGAATGCTGGGTGGAAGGAAATTTGTGGCTCCTCTCAGATTCTAGAACTTTCTGTCATCGAAATGTGAGGAAAATGTGTTTTTTACCCAAATTTTGAGGTTTGCAAAGGATTCTGGGTAACAGAACCTGGTCAGAGACCCACAAGTCACCCCATTTTGGATTCCCCTAGGTCTCTAGTTTGCAAAAAGGCACAGGTTTGGTAGGTTTCCCAAGGTGCCAGCTGAGCTAGAGGCCAAAACCTACAGGTAGGCACTTTGCAAAAAACACCTCTGTTTTCTGCCAAGAAATGGGATGTGTCCACGTTGTGTTTTGGGGCATTTCCTGTTGCGAGCGCTAGGCCTACCCACACAAGTGAGGTAAGATTTTTATCGGGAGACTTGGGGGAATGCTGGGTGGCAGGAAATTTGTGGCTCCTCTCAGATTCTAGAACTTTCTGTCACCGAAATGTGAGGAAAATGTGTTTTTTACCCAAATTTGAGGTTTGCAAAGGATTCTGGGTAACAGAACCTGGTCAGAGCCCCACAAGTCACCCCTTCTTGGATTCCCCTAGGTCTCTAGTTTTTAAAAATGCACAGGTTTGGTAGGTTTCCCTAGGTGCAGGCTGAGCTAGAGGCCAAAATCTACAGGTAGACACATTGCAAAAAAACACCTCTGTTTTCTGCCAAGAAATGGGATGTGTCCACGTTGTGTTTTGGGGCATTTCCTGTCGCAGGCGCTAGGCCTACCCACATAAGTGAGGTATCATTTTTATCGGAAGACTTAGGGAAATGCTGGGTGGAAGGAAATTTGTGGCTCCTCTCAGATTCTATAACTTTCTGTCACCGAAATGTGAGGAAAATGTGTGTTTTAGCCACATTTTGAGGTTTGCAAAGGATTCCTTGTAACAGAACCTGGTCAGAGCCCCACAAGTCACCCCATCTTGGATTCCCCTAGCTCTCTAGTTTTCAAATATGCACAGGTTTGGTAGGTTTCCGTAGGTGCCGGCTGAGCTAGAGGCCAAAATCTACAGGTAGACACTTTGCAAAAAACACCTCTGTTTTCTGTTAAAAAATGGGATGTGTCCATGTTGTGTTTTGGGGCATTTCCTGTCGTGGACGCTAGGCCTACCCACACAAGTGAGGTATAATTTTTATTGGGAGACTTGGGGGAACGCTGGGTGGAAGGAAATTTGTGGCTCCTCTCAGATTCCAGAACTTTATGTCACCAAAATGTGAGGAAAATGTGTTTGCTTAGCCAAATTTTGAGGTTAGCAAAGGATTCTGGGTAACAGAACCTGGTCAGAGCCCCACAAGTCACCCCTTCTTGGATTCCCCTAGGTCTCTCATTTTAAAAAATGCACAGGTTCGGTAGGTTTCCCTAGGTGCTGGCTGAGCTAGAGGCCCAAACCTACAGGTAGGCACTTTGCAAAAAACACCTCTGTTTTCTGTCAAGAAATGGGATGTGTCCACGTTGTGTTTTGGGGCATTTCCTGTCGCGGGCGCTAGGCCTACCCACACAAGTGTGGTACGATTTTTATTGGGAGACTTGGGGGAATGCTGGGTGACAGGAAATTTGTGGCTCCTCTCAGATTCTAGAACTTTCTGTCACCGAAATGTGAGGAAAAGGTGTTTTTTACCCAGATTTTGAGGTTTGCAAAGGATTCTGGGTAACAGAACCTGGTCAGAGACCCACAAGTCACCCCATCTTGGATTCCCCTAGGTCTCTAGTTTTTAAAAATGCACAGGTTTGGTAGGTTTCCCTAGGTGCAGGCTGAGCTAGAGGCCAAAATCTACAGGTAGACACATTGCAAAAAACACCTCTGTTTTCTGCCAAGAAATGGGATGTGTACACGTTGTGTTTTGGGGCATTTCCTGTCGCAGGCGCTAGGCCTACCCACATAAGTGAGGTATCATTTTTATCGGGAGACTTAGGGGAATGCTAGGTGGAAGGAAATTTGTGGCTCCTCTCAGATTCTATAACTTTCTGTCACCGACATGTGAGGAAAATGTGTTTTTTAGCCACATTTTGAGGTTTGCAAAGGATTCTGTGTAACAGAACCTGGTCAGAGCCCCACAAGTCACTCATCTTGGATACCCCTAGCTCTCTAGTTTTCAAAAATGCACAGGTTTGGTAGGTTTCCGTAGGTGCCGGCTGACCTAGAGGCCAAAGTCTACAGGTAGACACTTTGCAAAAATCACCTCTGTTTTCTGTCAAAAAATGGGATGTGTCCATGTTGTGATTTGGGGCATTTCCTGTCGTGGACGCTAGGCCTACCCACCCAAGTGAGGTATAAGTTTTATCGGGAGACTTGGGGGAACGCTGGGTGGAAGGAAATTTGTGGCTCCTCTCAGATTCTAGAACTTTCTGTCACCGAAATGTGAGGAAAATGTGTTTTTTAGCCACATTTTGAGGTTTGCAAAGGATTCTGTGTAACAGAACCTGGTCAGAGCCCCACAAGTCACCCCATCTTGGATTCCCCTAGCTCTCTAGTTTTCAAAAATGCACAGGTTTGGTAGGTTTCCATAGGTGCAGGCTGAGCTAGAGGCCAAAATCTACAGGTAGACACATTGCAAAAAACACCTCTGTTTTCTGCCAAGAAATGGGAAGTGTCCACGTTGTGTTTTGGGGCATTTCCTGTCGCAGGCGCTAGGCCTACCCACACAAGTGAGGTATCATTTGTATCGGGAGACTTAGGGGAATGCTGGGTGGAAGGAAATTTGTGGCTTCTCTCAGATTTTATAACTTTCTGTCACCGAAATGTTAGGAAAATGTGTTTTTTAGCCACATTTTGAGGTTTGCAAAGGATTCTGTGTAACAAAACCTGGTCAGAGCCCCACAAGTCACCCCATCTTGGATTCCCCTAGCTCTCTAGCTTTCAAAAATGCACAGGTTTGGTAGGTTTCAGTAGGTGCCGGCTGACCTAGAGGCCAAAATCTACAGGTAGACACTTTGCAAAAAACACCTCTGTTTTCTGTCAAAAAATGGGATGTGTCCATGTTGTGTTTTGGGGCGTTTCCTGTCGTGGACGCTAGTCCTACCCACACAAGTGAGGTATAATTTTTATCGGGAGACTTGGGGGAACGCTGGGTGGAAGGAAATTTGTGGCTCCTCTCAGATTCCAGAACTTTATGTCACCGAAATGTGAGGAAAATGTGTTTGTTTAGCCAAATTTTGAGGTTAGCAAAGGATTCTGGGTAACAGAACCTGGTCAGAGCCCCACAAGTCACCCCTTCTTGGATTCCCCTAGGTCTCTAGTTTTAAAAAATGCACAGGTTTGGTAGGTTTCCCTACGTGCTGGCTGAGCTAGAGGCGCAAACCTACAGGTAGGCACTTTGCAAAAAACACCTCTGTTTTCTGCCAAGAAATGGGATGTGTCCACGTTGTGTTTTGGGGCATTTCCTGTTGCGGGCGCTAGGCCTACCCACACAAGTGAGGTACGATTTTTATCGGGAGACTTGGGGGAATGCTGGGTGGCAGGAAATTTGTGGCTCCTCTCAGATTCTAGAACTTTCTGTCACCAAAATGTGAGGAAAATGTGTTTTTTACCCAAATTTTGAGGTTTGCAAAGGATTCTGGTTAACAGAACCTGGTCAGAGACCCACAAGTCACCCCATTTTGGATTCCCCTAGGTCTCTAGTTTGCAAAAAGGCACAGGTTTGGTAGGTTTCCCAAGGTGCCAGCTGAGCTAGAGGCCAAAACCTACAGGTAGGCACTTTGCAAAAAACACCTCTGTTTTCTGCCAAGAAATGGGATGTGTCCACGTTGTGTTTTGGGGCATTTCCTGTTGCGGGCGCTAGGCCTACCCACACAAGTGAGGCATGATTTTTATCGGGAGACTTGGGGGAACGCTGGGTGGAAGGAAACTTGTGGCTCCTCTCAGATTCCAGAACTTTATGTCACCGAAATGTGAGGAAAATGTGTTTGTTTAGCCAAATTTTGAGGTTAGCAAAGGATTCTGGGTAACAGAACCTGGTCAGAGCCCCACAAGTCACCCCTTCTTGGATTCCCCTAGGTCTCTAGTTTACAAAAATGCACAGGTTTGGTAGGTTTTCCTAGGTGCCGGCTGAGCTAGAGGCCAAAACCTACAGGTAGGCACTTTGCAAAAAACACCTCTGTTTTCTGCCAAGAAATGGGATGTGTCCACGTTGTGTTTTGGGGCATTTCCTGTCGCGGGAGCTAGGCCTACCCACACAAGTGAGGTACGATTTTTATCGGGAGACTTGGGGGAATGCTGGGTGGAAGGAAATTTGTGGCTCCTCTCAGATTCTAGAACTTTCTGTCATCGAAATGTGAGGAAAATGTGTTTTTTACCCAAATTTTGAGGTTTGCAAAGGATTCTGGGTAACAGAACCTGGTCAGAGACCCACAAGTCACCCCATTTTGGATTCCCCTAGGTCTCTAGTTTGCAAAAAGGCACAGGTTTGGTAGGTTTCCCAAGGTGCCAGCTGAGCTAGAGGCCAAAACCTACAGGTAGGCACTTTGCAAAAAACACCTCTGTTTTCTGCCAAGAAATGGGATGTGTCCACGTTGTGTTTTGGGGCATTTCCTGTTGCGAGCGCTATTCCTACCCACACAAGTGAGGTAAGATTTTTATCGGGAGACTTGGGGGAATGCTGGGTGGCAGGAAATTTGTGGCTCCTCTCAGATTCTAGAACTTTCTGTCACCGAAATGTGAGGAAAATGTGTTTTTTACCCAAATTTGAGGTTTGCAAAGGATTCTGGGTAACAGAACCTGGTCAGAGCCCCACAAGTCACCCCTTCTTGGATTCCCCTAGGTCTCTAGTTTTTAACAATGCACAGGTTTGGTAGGTTTCCCTAGGTGCAGGCTGAGCTAGAGGCCAAAATCTACAGGTAGACACATTGCAAAAAACACCTCTGTTTTCTGCCAAGAAATGGGATGTGTCCACGTTGTGTTTTGGGGCATTTCCTGTCGCAGGCGCTAGGCCTACCCACATAAGTGAGGTATCATTTTTATCGGAAGACTTAGGGAAATGCTGGGTGGAAGGAAATTTGTGGCTCCTCTCAGATTCTATAACTTTCTGTCACCGAAAAGTGAGGAAAATGTGTGTTTTAGCCACATTTTGAGGTTTGCAAAGGATTCTGTGTAACAGAACCTGGTCAGAGCCCCACAAGTCACCCCATCTTGGATTCCCCTAGCTCTCTAGTTTTCAAATATGCACAGGTTTGGTAGGTTTCCGTAGGTGCCGGCTGAGCTAGAGGCCAAAATCTACAGGTAGACACTTTGCAAAAAACACCTCTGTTTTCTGTTAAAAAATGGGATGTGTCCATGTTGTGTTTTGGGGCATTTCCTGTCGTGGACGCTAGGCCTACCCACACAAGTGAGGTATAATTTTTATTGGGAGACTTGGGGGAACGCTGGGTGGAAGGAAATTTGTGGCTCCTCTCAGATTCCAGAACTTTATGTCACCAAAATGTGAGGAAAATGTGTTTGCTTAGCCAAATTTTGAGGTTAGCAAAGGATTCTGGGTAACAGAACCTGGTCAGAGCCCCACAAGTCACCCCTTCTTGGATTCCCCTAGGTCTCTCGTTTTAAAAAATGCACAGGTTCGGTAGGTTTCCCTAGGTGCTGGCTGAGCTAGAAGCCCAAACCTACAGGTAGGCACTTTGCAAAAAACACCTCTGTTTTCTGTCAAGAAATGGGATGTGTCCACGTTGTGTTTTGGGGCATTTCCTGTCGCGGGCACTAGGCCTACCCACACAAGTGTGGTACGATTTTTATTGGGAGACTTGAGGGAATGCTGGGTGACAGGAAATTTGTGGCTCCTCTCAGATTCTAGAACTTTCTGTCACCGAAATGTGAGGAAAAGGTGTTTTTTACCCAGATTTTGAGGTTTGCAAAGGATTCTGGGTAACAGAACCTGGTCAGAGACCCACAAGTCACCCCATCTTGGATTCCCCTAGGTCTCTAGTTTTTAAAAATGCACAGGTTTGGTAGGTTTCCCTAGGTGCAGGCTGAGCTAGAGGCCAAAATCTACAGGTAGACACATTGCAAAAAACACCTCTGTTTTCTGCCAAGAAATGGGATGTGTACACGTTGTGTTTTGGGGCATTTCCTGTCGCAGGCGCTAGGCCTACCCACATAAGTGAGGTATCATTTTTATCGGGAGACTTAGGGGAATGCTAGGTGGAAGGAAATTTGTGGCTCCTCTCAGATTCTATAACTTTCTGTCACCGACATGTGAGGAAAATGTGTTTTTTAGCCACATTTTGAGGTTTGCAAAGGATTCTGTGTAACAGAACCTGGTCAGAGCCCCACAAGTCACTCATCTTGGATACCCCTAGCTCTCTAGTTTTCAAAAATGCACAGGTTTGGTAGGTTTCCGTAGGTGCCGGCTGACCTAGAGGCCAAAGTCTACAGGTAGACACTTTGCAAAAATCACCTCTGTTTTCTGTCAAAAAATGGGATGTGTCCATGTTGTGATTTGGGGCATTTCCTGTCGTGGACGCTAGGCCTACCCACCCAAGTGAGGTATAAGTTTTATCGGGAGACTTGGGGGAACGCTGGGTGGAAGGAAATTTGTGGCTCCTCTCAGATTCTAGAACTTTCTGTCACCGAAATGTGAGGAAAATGTGTTTTTTAGCCACATTTTGAGGTTTGCAAAGGATTCTGTGTAACAGAACCTGGTCAGAGCCCCACAAGTCACCCAATCTTGGATTCCCCTAGCTCTCTAGTTTTCAAAAATGCACAGGTTTGGTAGGTTTCCATAGGTGCAGGCTGAGCTAGAGGCCAAAATCTACAGGTAGACACATTGCAAAAAACACCTCTGTTTTCTGCCAAGAAATGGGAAGTGTCCACGTTGTGTTTTGGGGCATTTCCTGTCGCAGGCGCTAGGCCTACCCACACAAGTGAGGTATCATTTGTATCGGGAGACTTAGGGGAATGCTGGGTGGAAGGAAATTTGTGGCTTCTCTCAGATTTTATAACTTTCTGTCACCGAAATGTTAGGAAAATGTGTTTTTTAGCCACATTTTGAGGTTTGCAAAGGATTCTGTGTAACAGAACCTGGTCAGAGCCCCACAAGTCACCCCATCTTGGATTCCCCTAGCTCTCTAGCTTTCAAAAATGCACAGGTTTGGTAGGTTTCAGTAGGTGCCGGCTGACCTAGAGGCCAAAATCTACAGGTAGACACTTTGCAAAAAACACCTCTGTTTTCTGTCAAAAAATGGGATGTGTCCATGTTGTGTTTTGGGGCGTTTCCTGTCGTGGACGCTAGTCCTACCCACACAAGTGAGGTATAATTTTTATCGGGAGACTTGGGGGAACGCTGGGTGGAAGGAAATTTGTGGCTCCTCTCAGATTCCAGAACTTTATGTCACCGAAATGTGAGGAAAATGTGTTTGTTTAGCCAAATTTTGAGGTTAGCAAAGGATTCTGGGTAACAGAACCTGGTCAGAGCCCCACAAGTCACCCCTTCTTGGATTCCCCTAGGTCTCTAGTTTTAAAAAATGCACAGGTTTGGTAGGTTTCCCTACGTGCTGGCTGAGCTAGAGGCGCAAACCTACAGGTAGGCACTTTGCAAAAAACACCTCTGTTTTCTGCCAAGAAATGGGATGTGTCCACGTTGTGTTTTGGGGCATTTCCTGTTGCGGGCGCTAGGCCTACCCACACAAGTGAGGTACGATTTTTATCGGGAGACTTGGGGGAATGCTGGGTGGCAGGAAATTTGTGGCTCCTCTCAGATTCTAGAACTTTCTGTCACCAAAATGTGAGGAAAATGTGTTTTTTACCCAAATTTTGAGGTTTGCAAAGGATTCTGGTTAACAGAACCTGGTCAGAGACCCACAAGTCACCCCATTTTGGATTCCCCTAGGTCTCTAGTTTGCAAAAAGGCACAGGTTTGGTAGGTTTCCCAAGGTGCCAGCTGAGCTAGAGGCCAAAACCTACAGGTAGGCACTTTGCAAAAAACACCTCTGTTTTCTGCCAAGAAATGGGATGTGTCCACGTTGTGTTTTGGGGCATTTCCTGTTGCGGGCGCTAGGCCTACCCACACAAGTGAGGCATGATTTTTATCGGGAGACTTGGGGGAATGCTGGGTGGCAGGAAATTTGTGGCTCCTCTCAGATTCTAGAACTTTCTGTCACCGAAATGTGAGGAAAATGTGTTTTTTTAGCCAAGTTTTTAGGTTAGCAAAGGATTCTGGGTAACAGAACCTGGTCAGAGACCCACAAGTCACCCCATCTTGGATTCCCCTAGGTCTCTAGTTTTTAAAAATGCACAGGTTTGGTAGGTTTCCCTAGGTGCAGGCTGAGCTAGAGGCCAAAATCTACAGGTAGACACATTGCAAAAAACACCTCTGTTTTCTGCCAAGAAATGGGATGTGTCCACGTTGTGTTTTGGGGCATTTCCTGTCGCAGGCGCTAGGCCTACCCACATAAGTGAGGTATCATTTTTATCGGAAGACTTAGGGAAATGCTGGGTGGAAGGAAATTTGTGGCTCCTCTCAGATTCTATAACTTTCTATCACCGAAATGTGAGGAAAATGTGTGTTTTAGCCACATTTTGAGGTTTGCAAAGGATTCTGTGTAACAGAACCTGGTCAGAGCCCCACAAGTCACACACATCTTGGATTCCCCTAGCTCTCTAGTTTTCAAAAATGCACAGGTTTGGTAGGTTTCCGTAGGTGCCGGCTGAGCTAGAGGCCAAAATCTACAGGTAGACACTTTGCAAAAAACACCTCTGTTTTCTGTCAAAAAATGGGATGTGTCCATGTTGTGTTTTGGGGCATTTCCTGTCGTGGACGCTAGGCCTACCCACACAAGTGAGGTATAATTTTTAACGGGAGACTTGGGGGAACGCTGGGTGGAAGGAAATTTGTGGCTCCTCTCAGATTCCAGAACTTTATGTCACCGAAATGTGAGGAAAATGTGTTTGTTTAACCAAATTTTGAGGTTAGCAAAGGATTCTGGGTAACAGAACCTGGTCAGAGCCCCACAAGTCACCCCTTCTTGGATTCCCCTAGGTCTCTAGTTTTAAAAAATGCACAGGTTCGGTAGGTTTCCCTAGGTGCTGGCTGAGCTAGAGGCCCAAACCTACAGGTAGGCACTTTGCAAAAAACACCTCTGTTTTCTGCCAAGAAATGGGATGTGTCCACGTTGTGTTTTGGGGCATTTCCTGTCGCGGGCGCTAGGCCTACCCACACAAGTGTGGTTCAATTTTTATCGGGAGAATTGGGGGACTGCTGGGTGGCAGGAAATTTGTGGCTCCTCTCAGATTCTAGAACTTTCTGTCACCGAAATGTGAGGAAAATGTGTTTTTTAACCAAATTTTGAGGTTTGCAAAGGATTCTGGGTAACAGAACCTGGTCAGAGACCCACAAGTCACCCCATCTTGGATTCCCCTAGGTCTCTAGTTTTTAAAAATGCACAGGTTTGGTAGGTTTCCCTAGGTGCAGGCTGAGCTAGAGGCCAAAATCTACAGGTAGACACATTGCAAAAAACACCTCTGTTTTCTGCCAAGAAATGGGATGTGTACACGTTGTGGTTTGGGGCATTTCCTGTCGCAGGCGCTAGGCCTACCCACATAAGTGAGGTATCATTTTTATCGGGGGACTTAGGGGAATGCTGGGTGGAAGGAAATTTGTGGCTTCTCTCAGATTCTATAACTTTCTGTCACCGAAATGTGAGGAAAATGTGTTTTTTAGCCACATTTTGAGGTTTGCAAAGGATTCTGTGTAACAGAACCTGGTCAGAGCCCCACAAGTCACCAAATCTTGGATTCCCCTAGCTCTCTAGTTTTCAAAAATGCACAGGATTGGTAGGTTTCCGTAGGTGCCGGCTGAGCTAGAGGCCAAAATCTACAGGTAGACACTTTGCAAAAAACACCTCTGTTTTCTGTCAAAAAATGGGATGTGTCCATGTTGTGTTTTGGGGCATTTCCTGTCGTGGACGCTAGGCCTACCCACACAAGTGAGGTATAATTTTTATCGGGAGACTTGGGGGAACGCTGGGTGGAAGGAAATTTGTGGCTCCTCTCAGATTCCAGAACTTTATGCCATCAAAATGTGAGGAAAATGTGTTTGTTTAGCCAAATTTTGAGGTTAGCAAAGGATTCTGGTTAACAGAACCTGGTCAGAGCCCCACAAGTCACCCCTTCTTGGATTCCCCTAGGTCTCTAGTTTTCAAAAATGCACAGGTTTGGTAGGTTTCCCTAGGTGCCGGCTGAGCTAGAGGCCAAAACCTACAGGTAGGCACTTTGCAAAAAACACCTCTGTTTTCTGCCAAGAAATGGGATGTGTCCACGTTGTGTTTTGGGGCATTTCCTGTTGCGGGCGCTAGGCCTACCCACACAAGTGAGGTACGATTTTTATCGGGAGACTTGGGGGAATGCTGGGTGGCAGGAAATTTGTGGCTCCTCTCAGATTCTAGAACTTTCTGTCACCGAAATGTGAGGAAAATGTGTTTTTTACCCAAATTTTGAGGTTTGCAAAGGATTCTGGGTAACATAACCTGGTCAGAGACCCACAAGTCACCCCATCTTGGATTCCCCTAGGTCTCTAGTTTTTAAAAACGCACAGGTTTGGTAGGTTTCCCTAGGTGCAGGCTGAGCTAGAGGCCAAAATCTACAGGTAGACACATTGCAAAAAACACCTCTGTTTTCTGCCAAGAAATGGGATGTGTACACGTTGTGTTTTGGGGCATTTCCTGTCGCAGGCGCTAGGCCTACCCACATAAGTGAGGTATCATTTTTATCGGGAGACTTAGGGGAATGCTGGGTGGAAGGAAATTTGTGGCTCCTCTCAGATTCTATAACTTTCTGTCACCGAAATGTGAGGAAAATGTGTTTGTTTAGCCTAATTTTTAGGTTAGCAAAGGATTCTGGGTAACAGAACCTGGTCAGAGCCCCACAAGTCACACCCATCTTGGATTCCCCTAGCTCTCTAGTTTTAAAAAATGCACAGGTTTGGTAGGTTTCCGTAGGTGCCGGCTGAGCTAGAGGCCAAAATCTACACTTAGACACTTTGCAAAAAACACCTCTGTTTTCTGTCAAAAAATGGGATGTGTCCATGTTGTGTTTTGGGGCATTTCATGTTGTGGACGCTAGGCCTACCCACACAAGTGAGGTATAATTTTTATCGGGAGAGTTGGGGGAACGCTGGGTGGAAGGAAATTTGTGGCTCCTCTCAGATTCCAGAACTTTATGTCACCGAAATGTGAGGAAAATGTGTTTGTTTAGCCAAATTTTGAGGTTAGCAAAGGATTCTGGGTAACAGAACCTGGTCAGAGCCCCATAAGTCACCCCTTCTTGGATTCCCCTAGGTCTCTAGTTTTAAAAAATGCACAGGTTCGGTAGGTTTCCCTAGGTGCTGGCTGAGCTAGAGGCCCAAACCTACAGGTAGGCACTTTGCAAAAAACACCTCTGTTTTCTGCCAAGAAATGGGATGTGTCCACGTTGTGTTTTGGGGCATTTCCTGTTGCAGGCGCTAGGCCTACCCACATAAGTGAGGTATCATTTTTATCGGAAGACTTAGGGAAATGCTGGGTGGAAGGAAATTTGAGGCTCCTCTCAGATTCTATAACTTTCTGTCACCGAAATGTGAGGAAAATGTGTTTTTTAGCCACATTTTGAGGTTTGCAAAGGATTCTGTGTAACAGAACCTGGTCAGAGCCCCACAAGTCACCCCATCTTGGATTCCCCTAGCTCTCTAGTTTTTAAAAATGCACAGGTTTGGTAGGTTTCCCTAGGTGCCGGCTGAGCTAGAGGCCCAAACCTACAGGTATGCACTTTGCAAAAAACACCTCTGTTTTCTGCCAAGAAATGGGATGTGTCCACGTTGTGTTTTGGGGCATTTCCTGTTGCGGGCGCTAGGCCTACCCACACAAGTGAGGTACGATTTTTATCGGGAGACTTGGGGGAATGCTGGGTGGCAGGAAATTTGTGGCTCCTCTCAGATTCTAGAACTTTCTGTCACCGAAATGTGAGGAAAATGTGTTTTTTACCCAAATTTTGAGGTTTGCAAAGGATTCTGGGTAACATAACCTGGTCAGAGACCCACAAGTCACCCCATCTTGGATTCCCCTAGGTCTCTAGTTTTTAAAAATGCACAGGTTTGGTAGGTTTCCGTAGGTGCCGGCTGAGCTAGAGGCCAAAATCTACGCTTAGACACTTTGCAAAAAACACCTCTGTTTTCTGTCAAAAAATGGGATGTGTCCATGTTGTGTTTTGGGGCATTTCATGTCGTGGACGCTAGGCCTACCCACACAAGTGAGGTATAATTTTTATCGGGAGACTTGGGGGAACGCTGGGTGGAAGGAAATTTGTGGCTCCTCTCAGATTCCAGAACTTTATGTCACCGAAATGTGAGGAAAATGTGTTTGTTTAGCCAAATTTTGAGGTTAGCAAAGGATTCTGGGTAACAGAACCTGGTCAGAGCCCCATAAGTCACCCCTTCTTGGATTCCCCTAGGTCTCTAGTTTTAAAAAATGCACAGGTTCGGTAGGTTTCCCTAGGTGCTGGCTGAGCTAGAGGCCCAAACCTACAGGTAGGCACTTTGCAAAAAACACCTCTGTTTTCTGCCAAGAAATGGGATGTGTCCACGTTGTGTTTTGGGGCATTTCCTGTTGCAGGCGCTAGGCCTACCCACATAAGTGAGGTATCATTTTTATCGGAAGACTTAGGGAAATGCTGGGTTGGAGGAAATTTGAGCCTCCTCTCAGATTCTATAACTTTCTGTCACCGAAATGTGAGGAAAATGTGTTTTTTAGCCACATTTTGAGGTTTGCAAAGGATTCTGTGTAACAGAACCTGGTCAGAGCCCCACAAGTCACCCCATCTTGGATTCCCCTAGCTCTCTAGTTTTTAAAAATGCACAGGTTTGGTAGGTTTCCCTAGGTGCCGGCTGAGCTAGAGGCCCAAACCTACAGGTATGCACTTTGCAAAAAACACCTCTGTTTTCTGCCAAGAAATGGGATGTGTCCACGTTGTGTTTTGGGGCATTTCCTGTTGCGGGCGCTAGGCCTACCCACACAAGTGAGGTACGATTTTTATCGGGAGACTTGGGGGAATGCTGGGTGGCAGGAAATTTGTGGCTCCTCTCAGATTCTAGAACTTTCTGTCACCGAAATGTGAGGAAAATGTGTTTTTTACCCAAATTTTGAGGTTTGCAAAGGATTCTGTGTAACATAACCTGGTCAGAGACCCACAAGTCACCCCATCTTGGATTCCCCTAGGTCTCTAGTTTTTAAAAATGCACAGGTTTGGTAGGTTTCCCTAGGTGCAGGCTGAGCTAGAGGCCAAAATCTACAGGTAGACACATTGCAAAAAACACCTCTGTTTTCTGCCAAGAAATGGGATGTGTACACGTTGTGTTTTGGGGCATTTCCTGTCGCAGGCGCTAGGCCTACCCACATAAGTGAGGTATCATTTTTATCGGGAGACTTAGGGGAATGCTGGGTGGAAGGAAATTTGTGGCTCCTCTCAGATTCCAGAACTTTCTGTCACCGAAATGTGAGGAAAATGTGTTTTTTAGCCACATTTTGAGGTTTGCAAAGGATTCTGTGTAACAGAACCTGGTCAGAGCCCCACAAGTCACCCCATCTTGGATTCCCCTAGCTCTCTAGTTTTCAAAAATGCACAGGTTTGGTAGGTTTCCGTAGGTGCCGGCTGAGCTAGAGGCCAAAATCTACAGGTAGACACTTTGCAAAAAACACCTCTGTTTTCTGCCAAGAAATGGGATGTGTCCACGTTGTGTTTTGGGGCATTTCCTGTCGCGGGCGCTAGGCCTACCCACACAAGTGAGGTACGATTTTTATCGGGAGACTTGGGGGAATGCTGGGTGGCAGGAAATTTGTGGCTCCTCCCAGATTCTAGAACTTTCTGTCTCCGAAATGTGAGGAAAATGTGTTTTTTACCCAAATTTTGAGGTTTGCAAAGGATTCTGGGTAACAGAACCTGGTCAGAGACCCACAAGTCACCCCATTTTGGATTCCCCTAGGTCTCTAGTAGTTTGTAAAAAGGCCCAGGTTTGGTAGGTTTCTCAAGGTGCCAGCTGAGCTAGAGGCCAAAATCTACAGGTAGACACATTGCAAAAAACACCTCTGTTTTCTGCCAAGAAATGGGATGTGTCCACGTTGTGTTTTGGGGCATTTCCTGTCGCGGGCGCTAGGCCTACCCACACAAGTGAGGTATGATTTTTATCGGGAGACTTGGGCGAATGCTGGGTGGCAGGAAATTTGTGGCTCCTCCCAGATTCTAGAACTTTCTGTCACCGAAATGTGAGGAAAATGTGTTTTTTACCCAAATTTTAGGTTAGCAAAGGATTCTGGGTAACAGAACCTGGTCAGAGACCCACAAGTCACCCCATCTTGGATTCCCCTAGGTATCTAGTTTTTAAAAATGCACAGGTTTGGTAGGTTTCCCTAGGTGCAGACTGAGCTAGAGGCCAAAATCTACAGGTAGACACATTGCAAAAAACACCTCTGTTTTCTGCCAAGAAATGGGATGTGTCCACGTTGTGTTTTGGGGCATTTCCTGTTGCAGGCGCTAGGCCTACCCACATAAGTGAGGTATCATTTTTATCGGAAGACTTAGGGAAATGCTGGGTGGAAGGAAATTTGAGGCTCCTCTCAGATTCTATAACTTTCTGTCACCGAAATGTGAGGAAAATGTGTTTTTTAGCCACATTTTGAGGTTTGCAAAGGATTCTGTGTAACAGAACCTGGTCAGAGCCCCACAAGTCACCCCATCTTGGATTCCCCTAGCTCTCTAGTTTTTAAAAATGCACAGGTTTGGTAGGTTTCCCTAGGTGCCGGCTGAGCTAGAGGCCCAAACCTACAGGTATGCACTTTGCAAAAAACACCTCTGTTTTCTGCCAAGAAATGGGATGTGTCCACGTTGTGTTTTGGGGCATTTCCTGTTGCGGGCGCTAGGCCTACCCACACAAGTGAGGTACGATTTTTATCGGGAGACTTGGGGGAATGCTGGGTGGCAGGAAATTCGTGGCTCCTCTCAGATTCTACAACTTTCTGTCACCGAAATGTGAGGAAAATGTGTTTTTTACCCAAATTTTGAGGTTTGCAAAGGATTCTGGGTAACATAACCTGGTCAGAGACCCACAAGTCACCCCATCTTGGATTCCCCTAGGTCTCTAGTTTTTAAAAATGCACAGGTTTGGTAGGTTTCCCTAGGTGCAGGCTGAGCTAGAGGCCAAAATCTACAGGTAGACACATTGCAAAAAACACCTCTGTTTTCTGCCAAGAAATGGGATGTGTACACGTTGTGTTTTGGGGCATTTCCTGTCGCAGGCGCTAGGCCTACCCACATAAGTGAGGTATCATTTTTATCGGGAGACTTAGGGGAATGCTGGGTGGAAGGAAATTTGTGGCTCCTCTCAGATTCTATAACTTTCTGTCACCGAAATGTGAGGAAAATGTGTTTTTTAGCCACATTTTGAGGTTTGCAAAGGATTCTGTGTAACAGAACCTGGTCAGAGCCCCACAAGTCACCCCATCTTGGATTCCCCTAGCTCTCTAGTTTTCAAAAATGCACAGGTTTGGTAGGTTTCCGTAGGTGCCGGCTGAGCTAGAGGCCAAAATCTACAGGTAGACACTTTGCAAAAAACACCTCTGTTTTCTGTCAAAAAATGGGATGTGTCCATGTTGTGTTTTGGGGCATTTCCTGTCGTGGACGCTAGGCCTACCCACACAAGTGAAGTATAATTTTTATCGGGAGACTTGGGGGAACGCTGGGTGGAAGGAAATTTGTGGCTCCTCTCAGATTCTATAACTTTCTGTCACCGAAATGTGAGGAAAATGTGTTTGTTTAGCCAAATTTTGAGGTTAGCAAAGGATTCTGGGTAACAGAACCTGGTCAGAACCCCACAAGTCACACCCATCTTGGATTCCCCTAGCTCTCTAGTTTTAAAAAATGCACAGGTTTGGTAGGTTTCCGTAGGTGCCGGCTGAGCTAGAGGCCAAAATCTACAGGTAGACACTTTGCAAAAAACACCTCTGTTTTCTGTCAAAAAATGGGATGTGTCCATGTTGTGTTTTGGGGCATTTCCTGTCGTGGACGCTAGGCCTACCCACACAAGTGAGGTATAATTTTTATCGGGAGACTTGGGGGAACGCTGGGTGGAAGGAAATTTGTGGCTCCTCTCAGATTCCAAAACTTTAAGTAACCGAAATGTGAGGAAAATGTGTTTGTTTAGCCAAATTTTGAGGTTAGCAAAGGATTCTGGGTAACAGAACCTGGTCAGAGCCCCACAAGTCACCCCTTCTTGGATTCCCCTAGGTCTCTAGTTTTAAAAAATGCACAGGTTTGGTAGGTTTCCCTAGGTGCTGGCTGAGCTAGAGGCCCAAACCTACAGGTAGGCACTTTGCAAAAAACACCTCTGTTTTCTGCCAAGAAATGGGATGTGTCCACGTTGTGTTTTGGGGCTTTTCCTGTCGCGGGCGCTAGGCCTACCCACACAAGTGTGGTACAATTTTTATCGGGAGAATTGGGGGAATGCTGGGTGGCAGGAAATTTGTGGCTCCTCTCAGATTCTAGAACTTTCTGTCACCGAAATGTGAGGAAAATTTGTTTTTTACCCAAATTTTGAGGTTTGCAAAGGATTCTGGGTAACAGAACCTGGTCAGAGACCCACAAGTCACCCCATCTTGGATTCCCCTAGGTCTCTAGTTTTTAAAAATGCACAGGTTTGGTAGGTTTCCCTAGGTGCAGGCTGAGCTAGAGGCCAAAATCTACAGGTAGACACATTGCAAAAAACACCTCTGTTTTCTGCCAAGAAATGGGATGTGTACACGTTGTGTTTTGGGGCATTTCCTGTTGCAGGCGCTAGGCCTACCCACATAAGTGAGGTATCATTTTTATCGGGGGACTTAGGGGAATGCTGGGTGGAAGGAAATTTGTGGCTCCTCTCAGATTCTATAACTTTCTGTCACCGAAATGTGAGGAAAATGTGTTTTTTAGCCACATTTTGAGGTTTGCAAAGGATTCTGTGTAACAGAACCTGGTCAGAGCCCCACAAGTCACCAAATCTTGGATTCCCCTAGCTCTCTAGTTTTCAAAAATGCACAGGTTTGGTAGGTTTCCGTAGGTGCCGGCTGAGCTAGAGGCCAAAATCTACAGGTAGACACTTTGCAAAAAACACCTCTGTTTTTTGTCAAAAAATGGGATGTGTCCATGTTGTGTTTTGGGGCATTTCCTGTCGTGGACGCTAGGCCTACCCACACAAGTGAGGTATAATTTTTATCAGGAGACTTGGGGGAACGCTGGGTGGAAGGAAATTTGTGGCTCCTCTCAGATTCCAGAACTTTATGTCACCGAAATGTGAGGAAAATGTGTTTGTTTAGCCAAATTTTGAGGTTAGCAAAGGATTCTGGTTAACAGAACCTGGTCAGAGCCCCACAAGTCACCCCTTCTTGGATTCCCCTAGGTCTCTAGTTTTCAAAAATGCACAGGTTTGGTAGGTTTCCCTAGGTGCCGGCTGAGCTAGAGGCCAAAACCTACAGGTAGGCACTTTGCAAAAAACACCTCTGTTTTCTGCCAAGAAATGGGATGTGTCCACGTTGTGTTTTGGGGCATTTCCTGTTGCGGGCGCTAGGCCTACCCACACAAGTGAGGTACGATTTTTATCGGGAGACTCGGGGGAATGCTGGGTGGCAGGAAATTTGTGGCTCCTCTCAGATTCTAGAACTTTCTGTCACCGAAATGTGAGGAAAATGTGTTTTTTACCCAAATTTGAGGTTTGCAAAGGATTCTGGGTAACAGAACCTGGTCAGAGACCCACAAGTCACCCCATTTTGGATTCCCCTAGGTCTCTAGTAGTTTGTAAAAAGGCACAGGTTTGGTAGGTTTCCCAAGGTGCCAGCTGAGCTATAGGCCAAAATCTACAGGTAGACACATTGCAAAAAACACCTCTGTTTTCTGCCAAGAAATGGGATGTGTCCACAGTTGTGTTTTGGGGCATTTCCTGTCGCGGGCGCTAGGCCTACCCACACAAGTGAGGTATGATTTTTATCGGGAGACTTGGGCGAATGCTGGGTGGCAGGAAATTTGTGGCTCCTCCCAGATTCTAGAACTTTCTGTCACCGAAATGTGAGGAAAATGTGTTTTTTTAGCCAAGTTTTTAGGTTAGCAAAGGATTCTGGGTAACAGAACCTGGTCAGAGACCCACAAGTCACCCCATCTTAGATTCCCCTAGGTCTCTAGTTTTTAAAAATGCACAGGTTTGGTAGGTTTCCGTAGGTGCCGGCTGAGCTAGAGGCCAAAATCTACAGGTAGACACTTTGCAAAAAACACCTCTGTTTTCTGTCAAAAAATGGGATGTGTCCATGTTGTGTTTTGGGGCATTTCCTGTCGTGGACGCTAGGCCTACCCACACAAGTGAGGTATAATTTTTATCGGGAGACTTGGGGGAATGCTGCGTGGAAGGAAATTTGTTGCTCCTCTCAGATTCTAGAATTTCTGTCACCGAAATGTGAGGAAAATTTGTTTGTTTAGCCAAATTTTGAGGTTAGCAAAGGATTCTGGGTAACAGAACCTGGTCAGAGCCCCACAAGTCACCCCTTCTTGGATTCCCCTAGGTCTCTAGTTTTCAAAAATGCACAGGTTTGGTAGGTTTCCCTAGGTGCCGGCTGAGCTAGAGGCCCAAACCTACAGGTAGGCACTTTGCAAAAAACACCTCTGTTTTCTGCCAAGAAATGGGATGTGTCCACGTTGTGTTTTGGGGCATTTCCTGTCGCGGGCGCTAGGCCTACCCACACAAGTGAGGTACGATTTTTATCGGGAGACTTGGGGGAATGCTGGTTGGCAGGAAATTTGTGGCTCCTATCAGATTCTAGAACTTTCTGTCACCGAAATGTGAGGAAAATTTGTTTTTTACCCACATTTTGAGGTTTGCAAAGGATTCTGGGTAACAGAACCTGGTCAGAGACCCACAAGTCACCCCATTTTGGATTCCCCTAGGTCTCTAGTTTGCAAAAAGGCACAGGTTTGGTAGGTTTCCCAAGGTGCCAGCTGAGCTAGAGGCCAAAACCTACAGATAGGCACTTTGCAAAAAACACCTCTGTTTTCTGCCAAGAAATGGGATGTGTCCACGTTGTGTTTTGGGGCATTTCCTGTTGCGGGCGCTAGGCCTACCCACAAAAGTGAGGTATGATTTTTATCGGGAGACTTGGGGGAATGCTGGGTGGCAGGAAATTTGTGGCTCCTCTCAGATTCTTGAACTTTCTGTCACCGAAATGTGAGGAAAATGGGTTTTTTACCCAAATTTGAGGTTTGCAAAGGATTCTGGGTAACAGAACCTGGTCAGAGACCCACAAGTCACCCCATTTTGGATTCCCCTAGGTCTCTAGTTTGCAAAAAGGCACAGGTTTGGTAGGTTTCCCAAGGTGCCAGCTGAGCTAGAGGCCAAAACCTACAGGTAGGCACTTTGCAAAAAACACCTCTGTTTTCTGCCAAGAAATGGGATGTGTCCACGTTGTGTTTTGGGTCATTTCCTGTTGCGGGCGCTAGGCCTACCCACACAAGTGAGGTATGATTTTTATAGGGAGACTTGGGGGAATGCTGGGTGGCAGGAAATTTGTGGCTCCTCTCAGATTCTAGAACTTTCTGTCACCGAAATGTGAGGAAAATGTGTTTGTTTAGCCAAATTTTTAGGTTAGCAAAGGATTCTGGGTAACAGAACCTGGTCAGAGACGCACAAGTCACCCCATCTTGGATTCCCCTAGGTCTCTAGTTTTAAAAAATGCACAGGTTTGGTAGGTTTCCCTAGGTGCCGGCTGAGCTAGAGGCCCAAACTTACAGGTATGCACTTTGCAAAAAACACCTCTGTTTTCTGCCAAGAAATGGGATGTGTCCACGTTGTGTTTTGGGGCATTTCCTGTTGCGGGCGCTAGGCCTACCCACACAAGTGAGGTACGATTTTTATCGGGAGACTTGGGGGAATGCTGGGTGGCAGGAAATTTGTGGCTCCTCTCAGATTCTAGAACTTTCTGTCACCGAAATGTGAGGAAAATGTGTTTTTTACCCAAATTTTGAGGTTTGCAAAGGATTCTGGGTAACATAACCTGGTCAGAGACCCACAAGTCACCCCATCTTGGATTCCCCTAGGTCTCTAGTTTTTAAAAATGCACAGGTTTGGTAGGTTTCCCTAGGTGCAGGCTGAGCTAGAGGCCAAAATCTACAGGGAGACACATTGCAAAAAACACCTCTGTTTTCTGCCAAGAAATGGGATGTGTACACGTTGTGTTTTGGGGCATTTCCTGTCGCAGGCGCTAGGCCTACCCACATAAGTGAGGTATCATTTTTATCGGGAGACTTAGGGGAATGCTGGGTGGAAGGAAATTTGTGGCTCCTCTCAGATTCTATAACTTTCTGTCACCGAAATGTGAGGAAAATGTGTTTGTTTAGCCAAATTTTGAGGTTAGCAAAGGATTCTGGGTAACAGAACCTGGTCAGAGCCCCACAAGTCACACCCATCTTGGATTCCCCTAGCTCTCTAGTTTTAAAAAATGCACAGGTTTGGTAGGTTTCCGTAGGTGCCGGCTGAGCTAGAGGCCAAAATCTACAGGTAGACACTTTGCAAAAAACACCTCTGTTTTCTGTCAAAAAATGGGATGTGTCCATGTTGTGTTTTGGGGCATTTCCTGTCGTGGACGCTAGGCCTACCCACACAAGTGAGGTATAATTTTTATCGGGAGACTTGGGGGAACGCTGGGTGGAAGGAAATTTGTGGCTCCTCTCAGATTCCAAAACTTTAAGTAACCGAAATGTGAGGAAAATGTGTTTGTTTAGCCAAATTTTGAGGTTAGCAAAGGATTCTGGGTAACAGAACCTGGTCAGAGCCCCACAAGTCACCCCTTCTTGGATTCCCCTAGGTCTCTAGTTTTAAAAAATGCACAGGTTTGGTAGGTTTCCCTAGGTGCTGGCTGAGCTAGAGGCCCAAACCTACAGGTAGGCACTTTGCAAAAAACACCTCTGTTTTCTGCCAAGAAATGGGATGTGTCCACGTTGTGTTTTGGGGCTTTTCCTGTCGCGGGCGCTAGGCCTACCCACACAAGTGTGGTACAATTTTTATCGGGAGAATTGGGGGAATGCTGGGTGGCAGGAAATTTGTGGCTCCTCTCAGATTCTAGAACTTTCTGTCACCGAAATGTGAGGAAAATTTGTTTTTTACCCAAATTTTGAGGTTTGCAAAGGATTCTGGGTAACAGAACCTGGTCAGAGACCCACAAGTCACCCCATCTTGGATTCCCCTAGGTCTCTAGTTTTTAAAAATGCACAGGTTTGGTAGGTTTCCCTAGGTGCAGGCTGAGCTAGAGGCCAAAATCTACAGGTAGACACATTGCAAAAAACACCTCTGTTTTCTGCCAAGAAATGGGATGTGTACACGTTGTGTTTTGGGGCATTTCCTGTTGCAGGCGCTAGGCCTACCCACATAAGTGAGGTATCATTTTTATCGGGGGACTTAGGGGAATGCTGGGTGGAAGGAAATTTGTGGCTCCTCTCAGATTCTATAACTTTCTGTCACCGAAATGTGAGGAAAATGTGTTTTTTAGCCACATTTTGAGGTTTGCAAAGGATTCTGTGTAACAGAACCTGGTCAGAGCCCCACAAGTCACCAAATCTTGGATTCCCCTAGCTCTCTAGTTTTCAAAAATGCACAGGTTTGGTAGGTTTCCGTAGGTGCCGGCTGAGCTAGAGGCCAAAATCTACAGGTAGACACTTTGCAAAAAACACCTCTGTTTTTTGTCAAAAAATGGGATGTGTCCATGTTGTGTTTTGGGGCATTTCCTGTCGTGGACGCTAGGCCTACCCACACAAGTGAGGTATAATTTTTATCAGGAGACTTGGGGGAACGCTGGGTGGAAGGAAATTTGTGGCTCCTCTCAGATTCCAGAACTTTATGTCACCGAAATGTGAGGAAAATGTGTTTGTTTAGCCAAATTTTGAGGTTAGCAAAGGATTCTGGTTAACAGAACCTGGTCAGAGCCCCACAAGTCACCCCTTCTTGGATTCCCCTAGGTCTCTAGTTTTCAAAAATGCACAGGTTTGGTAGGTTTCCCTAGGTGCCGGCTGAGCTAGAGGCCAAAACCTACAGGTAGGCACTTTGCAAAAAACACCTCTGTTTTCTGCCAAGAAATGGGATGTGTCCACGTTGTGTTTTGGGGCATTTCCTGTTGCGGGCGCTAGGCCTACCCACACAAGTGAGGTACGATTTTTATCGGGAGACTCGGGGGAATGCTGGGTGGCAGGAAATTTGTGGCTCCTCTCAGATTCTAGAACTTTCTGTCACCGAAATGTGAGGAAAATGTGTTTTTTACCCAAATTTGAGGTTTGCAAAGGATTCTGGGTAACAGAACCTGGTCAGAGACCCACAAGTCACCCCATTTTGGATTCCCCTAGGTCTCTAGTAGTTTGTAAAAAGGCACAGGTTTGGTAGGTTTCCCAAGGTGCCAGCTGAGCTAGAGGCCAAAATCTACAGGTAGACACATTGCAAAAAACACCTCTGTTTTCTGCCAAGAAATGGGATGTGTCCACAGTTGTGTTTTGGGGCATTTCCTGTCGCGGGCGCTAGGCCTACCCACACAAGTGAGGTATGATTTTTATCGGGAGACTTGGGCGAATGCTGGGTGGCAGGAAATTTGTGGCTCCTCCCAGATTCTAGAACTTTCTGTCACCGAAATGTGAGGAAAATGTGTTTTTTTAGCCAAGTTTTTAGGTTAGCAAAGGATTCTGGGTAACAGAACCTGGTCAGAGACCCACAAGTCACCCCATCTTAGATTCCCCTAGGTCTCTAGTTTTTAAAAATGCACAGGTTTGGTAGGTTTCCGTAGGTGCCGGCTGAGCTAGAGGCCAAAATCTACAGGTAGACACTTTGCAAAAAACACCTCTGTTTTCTGTCAAAAAATGGGATGTGTCCATGTTGTGTTTTGGGGCATTTCCTGTCGTGGACGCTAGGCCTACCCACACAAGTGAGGTATAATTTTTATCGGGAGACTTGGGGGAATGCTGCGTGGAAGGAAATTTGTTGCTCATCTCAGATTCTAGAATTTCTGTCACCGAAATGTGAGGAAAATTTGTTTGTTTAGCCAAATTTTGAGGTTAGCAAAGGATTCTGGGTAACAGAACCTGGTCAGAGCCCCACAAGTCACCCCTTCTTGGATTCCCCTAGGTCTCTAGTTTTCAAAAATGCACAGGTTTGGTAGGTTTCCCTAGGTGCCGGCTGAGCTAGAGGCCCAAACCTACAGGTAGGCACTTTGCAAAAAACACCTCTGTTTTCTGCCAAGAAATGGGATGTGTCCACGTTGTGTTTTGGGGCATTTCCTGTCGCGGGCGCTAGGCCTACCCACACAAGTGAGGTACGATTTTTATCGGGAGACTTGGGGGAATGCTGGTTGGCAGGAAATTTGTGGCTCCTATCAGATTCTAGAACTTTCTGTCACCGAAATGTGAGGAAAATTTGTTTTTTACCCACATTTTGAGGTTTGCAAAGGATTCTGGGTAACAGAACCTGGTCAGAGACCCACAAGTCACCCCATTTTGGATTCCCCTAGGTCTCTAGTTTGCAAAAAGGCACAGGTTTGGTAGGTTTCCCAAGGTGCCAGCTGAGCTAGAGGCCAAAACCTACAGATAGGCACTTTGCAAAAAACACCTCTGTTTTCTGCCAAGAAATGGGATGTGTCCACGTTGTGTTTTGGGGCATTTCCTGTTGCGGGCGCTAGGCCTACCCACAAAAGTGAGGTATGATTTTTATCGGGAGACTTGGGGGAATGCTGGGTGGCAGGAAATTTGTGGCTCCTCTCAGATTCTTGAACTTTCTGTCACCGAAATGTGAGGAAAATTGGTTTTTTACCCAAATTTGAGGTTTGCAAAGGATTCTGGGTAACAGAACCTGGTCAGAGACCCACAAGTCACCCCATTTTGGATTCCCCTAGGTCTCTAGTTTGCAAAAAGGCACAGGTTTGGTAGGTTTCCCAAGGTGCCAGCTGAGCTAGAGGCCAAAACCTACAGGTAGGCACTTTGCAAAAAACACCTCTGTTTTCTGCCAAGAAATGGGATGTGTCCACGTTGTGTTTTGGGTCATTTCCTGTTGCGGGCGCTAGGCCTACCCACACAAGTGAGGTATGATTTTTATAGGGAGACTTGGGGGAATCCTGGGTGGCAGGAAATTTGTGGCTCCTCTCAGATTCTAGAACTTTCTGTCACCGAAATGTGAGGAAAATGTGTTTGTTTAGCCAAATCTTTAGGTTAGCAAAGGATTCTGGGTAACAGAACCTGGTCAGAGACCCACAAGTCACCCCATCTTGGATTCCCCTAGGTCTCTAGTTGTAAAAAATGCACAGGTTTGGTAGGTTTCCCTAGGTGCAGGCTGAGCTAGAGGCCAAAATCTACAGGTAGACACATTGCAAAAAACACCTCTGTTTTCAGCCAAGAAATGGGATGTGTCCACGTTGTGTTTTGGGGCATTTCCTGTTGCAGGCGCTAGGCCTACCCACATAAGTGAGGTATCATTTTTATCGGAAGACTTAGGGAAGTGCTGGGTGGAAGGAAATTTGAGGCTCCTCTCAGATTCTATAACTTTCTGTCACCGAAATGTGAGGAAAATGTGTTTGTTTAGCCAAATTTTGAGGTTAGCAAAGGATTCTGGGTAACAGAACCTGGTCAGAGCCCCACAAGTCACCCCTTCTTGGATTCCCCTAGGTCTCTAGTTTTAAAAAATGCACAGGTTTGGTAGATTTCCCTAGGAGCCGGCTGAGCTAGAGGCCCAAACCTACAGGTATGCACTTTGCAAAAAACACCTCTGTTTTCTGCCAAGAAATGGGATGTGTCCACGTTGTGTTTTGGGGCATTTCCTGTTGCGGGCGCTAGGCCTACCCACACAAGTGAGGTACGATTTTTATCGGGAGACTTGGGGGAATGCTGGGTGGCAGGAAATTTGTGGCTCCTCTCAGATTCTAGAACTTTCTGTCACCGAAATGTGAGGAAAATTTGTTTTTTACCCAAATTTTGAGGTTTGCAAAGTATTCTGGGTAACATAACCTGGTCAGAGACCCACAAGTCACCCCATCTTGGATTCCCCTAGGTCTCTAGTTTTTAAAAATGCACAGGTTTGGTAGGTTTCCCTAGGTGCAGGCTGAGCTAGAGGCCAAAATCTACAGGTAGACACATTGCAAAAAACACCTCTGTTTTCTGCCAAGAAATGGGATGTGTCCACGTTGTGTTTTGGGGCATTTCCTGTCGCGGGCGCTAGGCCTACCCACACAAGTGAGGTATGATTTTTTTCGGGAGACTTGGGGGAATGCTGGGTGGCAGGAAATTTGTGGCTCCTCTCAGATTCTAGAACTTTCTGTCACCGAAATGTGAGGAAAATGTGTTTTTTACCCTAATTTTGAGGTTTGCAAAGGATTCTGGGTAACAGAACCTGGTCAGAGACCCACAAGTCACCCCATTTTGGATTCCCCTAGGTCTCTAGTTTGCAAAAAGGCACAGGTTTGGTAGGTTTCCCAAGGTGCCAGCTGAGCTAGAGGCCAAAACTTACAGTTAGGCACTTTGCAAAAAACACCTCTGTTTTCTTCCAAGAAATGGGAGGTGTCCACGTTGTGTTTTGGGGCATTTCCTGTCGCGGGCGCTAGGCCTACCCACTCAAGTGAGGTATGATTTTTATCGGGAGACTTGGGGGAATGCTGGGTGGCAGGAAATTTGTGGCTCCTCTCAGATTCTAGAACTTTCTGTCACCGAAATGTGAGGAAAATGTGTTTTTTACCCAAATTTGAGGTTTGCAAAGGATTCTGGGTATCATAACCTGGTCAGATACCCACAAGTTACCCCATTTTGGATTCCCCTAGGTCTCTAGTTTGCAAAAAGGCACATGTTTGGTAGGTTTCCCAAGGTGCCAGCTGAGCTAGAGGCCAAAATCTACAGGTAGGCACTTTGCAAAAAACACCACTGTTTTCTGCCAAAAAATGGGATGTGTCCACAGTTGTGTTTTGGGGCATTTCCTGTCACGGGCGCTAGGCCTACCCACACAAGTGAGGTATCATTTTTATCGGGAGACTTGGGGGAATGCTGCGTGGAAGGAAATTTGTTGCTCCTCTCAGATTCTAGAATTTCTGTCACCGAAATGTGAGGAAAATGTGTTTTTTTAGCCAAAGTTTGAGGTTTGCAATGGATTCTGTGTAACAGAACCTGGTCAGAGCCCCACATGTCACCCCATCTTGGATTCCCCTAGCTCTCTAGTTTTCAAAAATGCACAGGTTTGGTAGGTTTCCATAGGTGCAGGCTGAGCTAGAGGCCAAAATCTACAGGTAGACACATTGCAAAAAACACCTCTGTTTTCTGCCAAGAAATGGGATGTGTCCACAGTTGTGTTTTGGGGCATTTCCTGTCACGGGCGCTAGGCCTACCCACACAAGTGAGGTATGATTTTTATCGGGAGACTTGGGCGAATGCTGGGTGGCAGGAAATTTGTGGCTCCTCCCAGATTCTAGAACTTTCTGTCACCGAAATGTGAGGAAAATGTGTTTTTTTAGCCAAGTTTTTAGGTTAGCAAAGGATTCTGGGTAACAGAACCTGGTCAGAGACCCACAAGTCACCCCATCTTAGATTCCCCTAGGTCTCTAGTTTTTAAAAATGCACAGGTTTGGTAGGTTTCCGTAGGTGCTGGCTGAGCTAGAGGCCAAAATCTACAGGTAGACACTTTGCAAAAAACACCTCTGTTTTCTGTCAAAAAATGGGATGTGTCCATGTTGTGTTTTGGGGCATTTCCTGTCGTGGACGCTAGGCCTACCCACACAAGTGAGGTATAATTTTTATCGGGAGACTTGGGGGAATGCTGCGTGGAAGGAAATTTGTTGCTCATCTCAGATTCTAGAATTTCTGTCACCGAAATGTGAGGAAAATTTGTTTGTTTAGCCAAATTTTGAGGTTAGCAAAGGATTCTGGGTAACAGAACCTGGTCAGAGCCCCACAAGTCACCCCTTCTTGGATTCCCCTAGGTCTCTAGTTTTCAAAAATGCACAGGTTTGGTAGGTTTCCCTAGGTGCCGGCTGAGCTAGAGGCCCAAACCTACAGGTAGGCACTTTGCAAAAAACACCTCTGTTTTCTGCCAAGAAATGGGATGTGTCCACGTTGTGTTTTGGGGCATTTCCTGTCGCGGGCGCTAGGCCTACCCACACAAGTGAGGTACGATTTTTATCGGGAGACTTGGGGGAATGCTGGTTGGCAGGAAATTTGTGGCTCCTATCAGATTCTAGAACTTTCTGTCACCGAAATGTGAGGAAAATTTGTTTTTTACCCACATTTTGAGGTTTGCAAAGGATTCTGGGTAACAGAACCTGGTCAGAGACCCACAAGTCACCCCATTTTGGATTCCCCTAGGTCTCTAGTTTGCAAAAAGGCACAGGTTTGGTAGGTTTCCCAAGGTGCCAGCTGAGCTAGAGGCCAAAACCTACAGATAGGCACTTTGCAAAAAACACCTCTGTTTTCTGCCAAGAAATGGGATGTGTCCACGTTGTGTTTTGGGGCATTTCCTGTTGCGGGCGCTAGGCCTACCCACAAAAGTGAGGTATGATTTTTATCGGGAGACTTGGGGGAATGCTGGGTGGCAGGAAATTTGTGGCTCCTCTCAGATTCTTGAACTTTCTGTCACCGAAATGTGAGGAAAATTGGTTTTTTACCCAAATTTGAGGTTTGCAAAGGATTCTGGGTAACAGAACCTGGTCAGAGACCCACAAGTCACCCCATTTTGGATTCCCCTAGGTCTCTAGTTTGCAAAAAGGCACAGGTTTGGTAGGTTTCCCAAGGTGCCAGCTGAGCTAGAGGCCAAAACCTACAGGTAGGCACTTTGCAAAAAACACCTCTGTTTTCTGCCAAGAAATGGGATGTGTCCACGTTGTGTTTTGGGTCATTTCCTGTTGCGGGCGCTAGGCCTACCCACACAAGTGAGGTATGATTTTTATAGGGAGACTTGGGGGAATGCTGGGTGGCAGGAAATTTGTGGCTCCTCTCAGATTCTAGAACTTTCTGTCACCGAAATGTGAGGAAAATGTGTTTGTTTAGCCAAATTTTTAGGTTAGCAAAGGATTCTGGGTAACAGAACCTGGTCAGAGACCCACAAGTCACCCCATCTTGGATTCCCCTAGGTCTCTAGTTGTAAAAAATGCACAGGTTTGGTAGGTTTCCCTAGGTGCAGGCTGAGCTAGAGGCCAAAATCTACAGGTAGACACATTGCAAAAAACACCTCTGTTTTCAGCCAAGAAATGGGATGTGTCCACGTTGTGTTTTGGGGCATTTCCTGTTGCAGGCGCTAGGCCTACCCACATAAGTGAGGTATCATTTTTATCGGAAGACTTAGGGAAGTGCTGGGTGGAAGGAAATTTGAGGCTCCTCTCAGATTCTATAACTTTCTGTCACCGAAATGTGAGGAAAATGTGTTTGTTTAGCCAAATTTTGAGGTTAGCAAAGGATTCTGGGTAACAGAACCTGGTCAGAGCCCCACAAGTCACCCCTTCTTGGATTCCCCTAGGTCTCTAGTTTTAAAAAATGCACAGGTTTGGTAGATTTCCCTAGGAGCCGGCTGAGCTAGAGGCCCAAACCTACAGGTATGCACTTTGCAAAAAACACCTCTGTTTTCTGCCAAGAAATGGGATGTGTCCACGTTGTGTTTTGGGGCATTTCCTGTTGCGGGCGCTAGGCCTACCCACACAAGTGAGGTACGATTTTTATCGGGAGACTTGGGGGAATGCTGGGTGGCAGGAAATTTGTGGCTCCTCTCAGATTCTAGAACTTTCTGTCACCGAAATGTGAGGAAAATTTGTTTTTTACCCAAATTTTGAGGTTTGCAAAGTATTCTGGGTAACATAACCTGGTCAGAGACCCACAAGTCACCCCATCTTGGATTCCCCTAGGTCTCTAGTTTTTAAAAATGCACAGGTTTGGTAGGTTTCCCTAGGTGCAGGCTGAGCTAGAGGCCAAAATCTACAGGTAGACACATTGCAAAAAACACCTCTGTTTTCTGCCAAGAAATGGGATGTGTCCACGTTGTGTTTTGGGGCATTTCCTGTCGCGGGCGCTAGGCCTACCCACACAAGTGAGGTATGATTTTTTTCGGGAGACTTGGGGGAATGCTGGGTGGCAGGAAATTTGTGGCTCCTCTCAGATTCTAGAACTTTCTGTCACCGAAATGTGAGGAAAATGTGTTTTTTACCCTAATTTTGAGGTTTGCAAAGGATTCTGGGTAACAGAACCTGGTCAGAGACCCACAAGTCACCCCATTTTGGATTCCCCTAGGTCTCTAGTTTGCAAAAAGGCACAGGTTTGGTAGGTTTCCCAAGGTGCCAGCTGAGCTAGAGGCCAAAACTTACAGTTAGGCACTTTGCAAAAAACACCTCTGTTTTCTTCCAAGAAATGGGAGGTGTCCACGTTGTGTTTTGGGGCATTTCCTGTCGCGGGCGCTAGGCCTACCCACTCAAGTGAGGTATGATTTTTATCGGGAGACTTGGGGGAATGCTGGGTGGCAGGAAATTTGTGGCTCCTCTCAGATTCTAGAACTTTCTGTCACCGAAATGTGAGGAAAATGTGTTTTTTACCCAAATTTGAGGTTTGCAAAGGATTCTGGGTATCATAACCTGGTCAGATACCCACAAGTTACCCCATTTTGGATTCCCCTAGGTCTCTAGTTTGCAAAAAGGCACATGTTTGGTAGGTTTCCCAAGGTGCCAGCTGAGCTAGAGGCCAAAATCTACAGGTAGGCACTTTGCAAAAAACACCACTGTTTTCTGCCAAAAAATGGGATGTGTCCACAGTTGTGTTTTGGGGCATTTCCTGTCACGGGCGCTAGGCCTACCCACACAAGTGAGGTATCATTTTTATCGGGAGACTTGGGGGAATGCTGCGTGGAAGGAAATTTGTTGCTCCTCTCAGATTCTAGAATTTCTGTCACCGAAATGTGAGGAAAATGTGTTTTTTTAGCCAAAGTTTGAGGTTTGCAATGGATTCTGTGTAACAGAACCTGGTCAGAGCCCCACATGTCACCCCATCTTGGATTCCCCTAGCTCTCTAGTTTTCAAAAATGCACAGGTTTGGTAGGTTTCCGTAGGTGCCGGCTGAGCTAGAGGCCAAAATCTACAGGTAGACACTTTGCAAAAAACACCTCTGTTTTCGGTCAAAAAATGGGATGTGTCCATGTTGTGTTTTGGGGCATTTCCTGTCGTGGACGCTAGGCCTACCCACACAAGTTAGGTATAATTTTTATCGGGAGACTTGGGGGAACGCTGGGTGGAAGGAAATTTGTGGCTCCTCTCAGATTCCAGAACTTTATGTCACCGAAATGTGAGGAAAATGTGTTTGTTTAGCCAAATTTTGAGGTTAGCAAAGGATTCTGGGTAACAGAACCTGGTCAGAGTCCCACAAGTCACCCCTTCTTGGATTCCCCTAGGTCTCTAGTTTTAACAAATGCACAGGTTTGGTAGGTTTCCCTAGGTGCCGGCTGAGCTAGAGGCCCAAACCTACAGGTAGGCACTTTGCAAAAAACACCTCTGTTTTCTGCCAAGAAATGGGATGTGTCCACGTTGTGTTTTGGGGCATTTCCTGTCGCGGGCGCTAGGCCTACCCACACAAGTGAGGTACGATTTTTATCGGGAGACTTGGGGGAATATTGGGTGGCAGGAAATTTGTGGCTCCTATCAGATTCTAGAACTTTCTGTCACCGAAATGTGAGGAAAATGTGTTTTTTACCCACATTTTGAGGTTTGCAAAGGATTCTGGGTAACAGAACCTGGTCAGAGACCCACAGGTCACCCCATTTTGGATTCCCCTAGGTCTCTAGTTTGCAAAAAGGCACAGGTTTGGTAGGTTTCCCAAGGTGCCAGCTGAGCTAGAGGCCAAAACCTACAGGTAGGCACTTTGCAAAAAACACCTCTGTTTTCTGCCAAGAAATGGGATGTGTCCACGTTGTGTTTTGGGGCATTTCCTGTTGCGGGCGCTAGGCCTACCCACAAAAGTGAGGTATGATTTTTATCGGGAGACTTGGGGGAATGCTGGGTGGCAGGAAATTTGTGGCTCCTCTCAGATTGTTGAACTTTCTGTCACCGAAATGTGAGGAAAATGTGTTTTTTACCCAAATTTGAGGTTTGCAAAGGATTCTGGGTAACAGAACCTGGTCAGAGACCCACAAGTCACCCCATTTTGGATTCCCCTAGGTCTCTAGTTTTCAAAAAGGCACAGGTTTGGTAGGTTTCCCAAGGTGCCAGCTGAGCTAGATGCCAAAACCTACAGGTAGGCACTTTGCAAAAAACACCTCTGTTTTCTGCCAAGAAATGGGATGTGTCCACGTTGTGTTTTGGGGCATTTCCTGTTGCGGGCGCTAGGCCTACCCACACAAGTGAGGTATGATTTTTATCGGGAGACTTGGGGGAATGCTGGGTGGCAGGACATTTGTGGCTCCTCTCAGATTCTAGAACTTTCTGTCACCGAAATGTGAGGAAAATGTGTTTTTTTAGCCAAGTTTTTAGGTTAGCAAAGGATTCTGGGTAACAGAACCTGGTCAGAGACCCACAAGTCACGCCATCTTGGATTCCTCTAGGTCTCTAGTTTTTAAAAATGCACAGGTTTGGTAGGTTACCCTAGGTGCAGGCTGAGCTAGAGGCCAAAATCTACAGGTAGACACATTGCAAAAAACACCTCTGTTTTCAGCCAAGAAATGGGATGTGTCCACGTTGTGTTTTGGGGCATTTCCTGTCGCAGGCGCTAGGCCTACCCACATAAGTGAGGTATCATTTTTATCGGGAGACTTAGGGAAATGCTGGGTGGAAGGAAATTTGTGGCTCCTCTCAGATTCTATAACTTTCTGTCACCGAAATGTGAGGAAAATGTGTTTTTTAGCCACATTTTGAGGTTTGCAAAGGATTCTGTGTAACAGAACCTGGTCAGAGCCCCACAGTCTCCCCATCTTGGATTCCCCTAGCTTTCTAGTTTTCAAAAATGCACAGGTTTGGTAGGTTTCCGTAGGTGCCGGCTTAGCTAGAGGCCAAAATCTACAGGTAGACACTTTGCAAAAAACACCTCTGTTTTCTGTCAAAAAATGGGATGTGTCCATGTTGTGTTTTGGGGCATTTCCTGTCGTGGACGCAAGGCCTACCCACACAAGTGAGGTATAATTTTTATCGGGAGACTTGGGGGAACGCTGGGTGGAAGGAAATTTGTGGCTCCTCTCAGATTCCAGAACTTTATGTCACCGAAATGTGAGGAAAATGTGTTTGTTTAGCCAAATTTTGAGGTTAGCAAAGGATTCTGGGTAACAGAACCTGGTCAGAGACCCACAAGTCACCCCATTTTGGATTCCCCTAGGTCTCTAGTTTGCAAAAAGGCACAGGTTTGGTAGGTTTCCCAAGGTGCCAGCTGAGCTAGAGGCCAAAACTTACAGTTAGGCACTTTGCAAAAAACACCTCTGTTTTCTGCCAAGAAATGGGAGGTGTCCACGTTGTGTTTTGGGGCATTTCCTGTCGCGGGCGCTAGGCCTACCCACTCAAGTGAGGTATGATTTTTATCGGGAGACTTGGGGGAATGCTGGGTGGCAGGAAATTTGTGGCTCCTCTCAGATTCTAGAACTTTCTGTCACCGAAATGTGAGGAAAATGTGTTTTTTACCCAAATTTGAGGTTTGCAAAGAATTCTGGGTATCATAACCTGGTCAGATACCCACAAGTTACCCCATTTTGGATTCCCCTAGGTCTCTAGTTTGCAAAAAGGCACAGGTTTGGTAGGTTTCCCAAGGTGCCAGCTGAGCTAGAGGCCAAAATCTACAGGTAGGCACTTTGCAAAAAACACCACTGTTTTCTGCCAAAAAATGGGATGTGTCCACAGTTGTGTTTTGGGGCATTTCCTGTCACGGGCGCTAGGCCTACCCACACAAGTGAGGTATCATTTTTATCGGGAGACTTGGGGGAATGCTGCGTGGAAGGAAATTTGTTGCTCCTCTCAGATTCTAGAATTTCTGTCACCGAAATGTGAGGAAAATGTGTTTTTTTAGCCAAAGTTTGAGGTTTGCAATGGATTCTGTGTAACAGAACCTGGTCAGAGCCCCACATGTCACCCCATCTTGGATTCCCCTAGCTCTCTAGTTTTCAAAAATGCACAGGTTTGGTAGGTTTCCGTAGGTGCCGGCTGAGCTAGAGGCCAAAATCTACAGGTAGACACTTTGCAAAAAACACCTCTGTTTTCGGTCAAAAAATGGGATGTGTCCATGTTGTGTTTTGGGGCATTTCCTGTCGTGGACGCTAGGCCTACCCACACAAGTGAGGTATAATTTTTATCGGGAGACTTGGGGGAACGCTGGGTGGAAGGAAATTTGTGGCTCCTCTCAGATTCCAGAACTTTATGTCACCGAAATGTGAGGAAAATGTGTTTGTTTAGCCAAATTTTGAGGTTAGCAAAGGATTCTGGGTAACAGAACCTGGTCAGAGCCCCACAAGTCACCCCTTCTTGGATTCCCCTAGGTCTCTAGTTTTAACAAATGCACAGGTTTGGTAGGTTTCCCTAGGTGCCGGCTGAGCTAGAGGCCCAAACCTACAGGTAGGCACTTTGCAAAAAACACCTCTGTTTTCTGCCAAGAAATGGGATGTGTCCACGTTGTGTTTTGGGGCATTTCCTGTCGCGGGCGCTAGGCCTACCCACACAAGTGAGGTACGATTTTTATCGGGAGACTTGGGGGAATATTGGGTGGCAGGAAATTTGTGGCTCCTATCAGATTCTAGAACTTTCTGTCACCGAAATGTGAGGAAAATGTGTTTTTTACCCACATTTTGAGGTTTGCAAAGGATTCTGGGTAACAGAACCTGGTCAGAGACCCACAGGTCACCCCATTTTGGATTCCCCTTGGTTTCTAGTTTGCAAAAAGGCACAGGTTTGGTAGGTTTCCCAAGGTGCCAGCTGAGCTAGAGGCCAAAACCTACAGGTAGGCACTTTGCAAAAAACACCTCTGTTTTCTGCCAAGAAATGGGATGTGTCCACGTTGTGTTTTGGGGCATTTCCTGTTGCGGGCGCTAGGCCTACCCACAAAAGTGAGGTATGATTTTTATCGGGAGACTTGGGGAATGCTGGGTGGCAGGAAATTTGTGGCTCCTCTCAGATTGTTGAACTTTCTGTCACCGAAATGTGAGGAAAATGTGTTTTTTACCCAAATTTGAGGTTTGCAAAGGATTCTGGGTAACAGAACCTGGTCAGAGACCCACAAGTCACCCCATTTTGGATTCCCCTAGGTCTCTAGTTTTCAAAAAGGCAAAGGTTTGGTAGGTTTCCCAAGGTGCCAGCTGAGCTAGAGGCCAAAACCTACAGGTAGGCACTTTGCAAAAAACACCTCTGTTTTCTGCCAAGAAATGGGATGTGTCCACGTTGTGTTTTGGGGCATTTCCTGTTGCGGGCGCTAGGCCTACCCACACAAGTGAGGTATGATTTTTATCGGGAGACTTGGGGGAATGCTGGGTGGCAGGACATTTGTGGCTCCTCTCAGATTCTAGAACTTTCTGTCACCGAAATGTGAGGAAAATGTGTTTTTTTAGCCAAGTTTTTAGGTTAGCAAAGGATTCTGGGTAACAGAACCTGGTCAGAGACCCACAAGTCACCCCATCTTGGATTCCCCTAGGTCTCTAGTTTTTAAAAATGCACAGGTTTGGTAGGTTACCCTAGGTGCAGGCTGAGCTAGAGGCCAAAATCTACAGGTAGACACATTGCAAAAAACACCTCTGTTTTCAGCCAAGAAATGGGATGTGTCCACGTTGTGTTTTGGGGCATTTCCTGTCGCAGGCGCTAGGCCTACCCACATAAGTGAGGTATCATTTTTATCGGGAGACTTAGGGAAATGCTGGGTGGAAGGAAATTTGTGGCTCCTCTCAGATTCTATAACTTTCTGTCACCGAAATGTGAGGAAAATGTGTTTTTTAGCCACATTTTGAGGTTTGCAAAGGATTCTGTGTAACAGAACCTGGTCAGAGCCCCACAAGTCTCCCCATCTTGGATTCCCCTAGCTTTCTAGTTTTCAAAAATGCACAGGTTTGGTAGGTTTCCGTAGGTGCCGGCTTAGCTAGAGGCCAAAATCTACAGGTAGACACTTTGCAAAAAACACCTCTGTTTTCTGTCAAAAAATGGGATGTGTCCATGTTGTGTTTTGGGGCATTTCCTGTCGTGGACGCTAGGCCTACCCACACAAGTTAGGTATAATTTTTATCGGGAGACTTGGGGGAACGCTGGGTGGAAAAAAATTTGTGGCTCCTCTCAGATTCCAGAACTTTATGTCACCGAAATGTGAGGAAAATGTGTTTGTTTAGCCAAATTTTGAGGTGAGCAAAGGATTCTGGGTAACAGAACCTGGTCAGAGCCCCACAAGTCACCCCTTCTTGGATTCCCCTAGGTCTCTAGTTTTCAAAAATGCACAGGTTTGGTAGGTTTCCCTAGGTGCCGGCTGAGCTAGAGGCCCAAACCTACAGGTATGCACTTTGCAAAAAACACCTCTGTTTTCTGCCAAGAAATGGGATGTGTCCACATTGTGTTTTGGGGCATTTCCTGTTGCGGGCGCTAGGCCTACCCACACAAGTGAGGTACGATTTTTATCGGGAGACTTGGGGGACTGCTGGGTGGCAGGAAATTTGTGGCTCCTCTCAGATTCTAGAACTTTCTGTCACCGAAATGTGAGGAAAATGTGTTTTTTACCCAAATTTTGAGGTTTGCAAAGGATTCTGGGTAACATAACCTGGTCAGAGACCCACAAGTCACCCCATCTTGGATTCCCCTAGGTCTCTAGTTTTTAAAAATGCACAGGTTTGGTAGGTTTCCCTAGGTGCAGGCTGAGCTAGAGGCCAAAATCTACAGGTAGACACATTGCAAAAAACACCTCTGTTTTCTGCCAAGAAATGGGATGTGTACACGTTGTGTTTTGGGGCATTTCCTGTCGCAGGCGCTAGGCCTACCCACATAAGTGAGGTATCATTTTTATCGGGAGACTTAGGGGAATGCTGGGTGGAAGGAAATTTGTGGCTCCTCTCAGATTCTATAACTTTCTGTCACCTAAATGTGAGGAAAATGTGTTTTTTAGCCACATTTTGAGGTTTGCAAAGGATTCTGTGTAACAGAACCTGGTCAGAGCCCCACAAGTCACCCCATCTTGGATTCCCCTAGCTCTCTAGTTTTAAAAAATGCACAGGTTTGGTAGGTTTCCGTAGGTGCCGGCTGAGCTAGAGGCCAAAATCTACAGGTAGACACTTTGCAAAAAACACCTCTGTTTTCTGTCAAAAAATGGGATGTGTCCATGTTGTGTTTTGGGCATTTCCTGTCGTGGACGCTAGGCCTACCCACACAAGTGAGGTATAATTTTTATCGGGAGACTTGGGGGAACGCTGGGTGGAAGGACATTTGTGGCTCCTCTCAGATTCCAGAACTTTATGTCACCGAAATGTGAGGAAAATGTGTTTGTTTAGCCAAATTTTGAGGTTAGCAAAGGATTCTGGGTAACAGAACCTGGTCAGAGCCCCACAAGTCACCCCTTCTTGGATTCCCCTAGGTCTTTAGTTTTCAAAAATGCACAGGTTTGGTAGGTTTCCCTAGGTGCCGGCTGAGCTAGAGGCCCAAACCTACAGGTATGCACTTTGCAAAAAACACCTCTGTTTTCTGCCAAGAAATGGGATGTGTCCACGTTGTGTTTTGGGGCATTTCCTGTTGCGGGCGCTAGGCCTACCCACACAAGTGAGGTACGATTTTTATCGGGAGACTTGGGGGAATGCTGGGTGGCAGGAAATTTGTGGCTCCTCTCAGATTCTAGAACTTTCTGTCACCGAAATGTGAGGAAAATGTGTTTTTTAACCAAATTTTGAGGTTTGCAAAGGATTCTGGGTAACATAACCTGGTCAGAGACCCACAAGTCACCCCATCTTGGATTCCCCTAGGTCTCTAGTTTTAAAAAATGCACAGGTTTGGTAGGTTTCCCTAGGTGCAGGCTGAGCTAGAGGCCAAAATCTACAGGTAGACACATTGCAAAAAACACCTCTGTTTTCTGCCAAGAAATGGGATGTGTACACGTGGTGTTTTGGGGCATTTCCTGTCGCAGGCGCTAGGCCTACCCACATAAGTGAGGTATCATTTTTATCGGGAGACTTAGGGGAATGCTGGGTGGAAGGAAATTTGTGGCTCCTCTCAGATTCTATAACTTTCTGTCACCGAAATGTGAGGAAAATGTGTTTTTTAGCCACATTTTGAGGTTTGCAAAGGATTCTGTGTAACAGAACATGGTCAGAGCCCCACAAGTCACCCCATCTTGGATTCCCCTAGCTCTCTAGTTTTCAAAAATGCACAGGTTTGGTAGGTTTCCGTAGGTGCCGGCTGAGCTAGAGGCCAAAATCTACAGGTAGACACTTTGCAAAAAACAGCTCTGTTTTCTGTCAAAAAATGGGATGTGTCCATGTTGTGTTTTGGGGCATTTCCTGTCGTGGACGCTAGGCCTACCCACACAAGTGAGGTATAATTTTTATCAGGAGACTTGGGGGAACGCTGGGTGGAAGGAAATTTGTGGCTCCTCTCAGATTCCAGAACTTTATGTCACCGAAATGTGAGGAAAATGTGTTAGTTTAGCCAAATTTTGAGGTTAGCAAAGGATTCTGGCTAACAGAACCTGGTCAGAGCCCCACAAGTCACCCCTTCTTGGATTCCCCTAGGTCTCTAGTTTTAAAAAATGCACAGGTTTGGTAGGTTTCCCTAGGTGCCGGCTGAGCTAGAGGCCCAAACCTACAGGTAGGCACTTTGCAAAAAACACCTCTGTTTTCTGCCAAGAAATGGGATGTGTCCACGTTGTGTTTTGGGGCATTTCCTGTCGCGGGCGCTAGGCCTACCCACACAAGTGAGGTATGATTTTTATCGGGAGACTTGGAGGAATGCTGGGTGGCAGGAAATTTGTGGCTCCTCTCAGATTCTAGAACTTTCTGTCACCGAAATGTGAGGAAAATGTGTTTTTTACCCAAATTTTGAGGTTTGCAAAGGATTCTGGGTAACATAACCTGGTCAGAGACCCACAAGTCACCCCATCTTGGATTCCCCTAGGTCTCTAGTTTTTAAAAATGCACAGGTTTGGTAGGTTTTCCTAGGTGCAGGCTGAGCTAGAGGCCAAAATCTACAGGTAGACACATTGCAAAAAACACCTCTGTTTTCTGCCAAGAAATGGGATGTGTACACGTTGTGTTTTGGGGCATTTCCTGTAGCAGGCGCTAGGCCTACCCACATAAGTGAGGTATCATTTTTATCGGGAGACTTAGGGGAATGCTGGGTGGAAGGAAATTTGCGGCTCCTCTCAGATTCTATAACTTTCTGTCACCGAAATGTGAGGAAAATGTGTTTTTTAGCCACATTTTGAGGTTTGCAAAGGATTCTGTGTAACAGAACCTGGTCAGAGCCCCACAAGTCACCCCATCTTGGATTCCCCTAGCTCTCTAGTTTTCAAAAATGCACAGGTTTGGTAGGTTTCCGTAGGTGCCGGCTGAGCTAGAGGCCAAAATCTACAGGTAGACACTTTGCAAAAAACACCTCTGTTTTCTGTCAAAAAATGGGATGTGCCCATGTTGTGTTTTGGGGCATTTCCTGTCGTGGAGGCTAGGCCTACCCACACAAGTGAGGTATAATTTTTATCGGGAGACTTGGGGGAACGCTGGGTGGAAGGAAATTTGTGGCTCCTCTCAGATTCCAGAACTTTATGTCACCGAAATGTGAAGAAAATGTGTTTGTTTAGCCAAATTTTGAGGTTAGCAAAGGATTCTGGGTAACAGAACCTGGTCAGAGACCCACAAGTCACCCCATCTTGGATTCCCCTAGGTCTCTAGTTTTAAAAAATGCACAGGTTTGGTAGGTTTCCCTAGGTGCAGGCTGAGCTAGAGACCAAAATCTACAGGTAGACACATTGCAAAAAACACCTCTGTTTTCTGCCAAGAAACGGGATGTGTACACGTTGTGTTTTGGGGCATTTCCTGTCGCAGGCGCTAGGCCTACCCACATAAGTGAGGTATCATTTTTATCGGGAGACTTAGGGGAATGCTGGGTGGAAGGAAATTTGTGGCTCCTCTCAGATTCTATAACTTTCTGTCACAGAAATGTGAGGGAAAATGTGTTTTTTAGCAACATTTTGAGGTTTGCAAAGGATTCTGTGTAACAGAACCTGGTCAGAGCCCCACAAGTCACCCCATCTTGGATTCCCCTAGATCTCTAGTTTTTAAAAATGCACAGGTTTGGTAGGTTTCCGTAGGTGCCGGCTGAGCTAGAGGCCAAAATCTACAGGTAGACACTTTGCAAAAAACACCTCTGTTTTCTGTCAAAAAATGGGATGTGTCCATGTTGTGTTTTGGGCCATTTCCTGTCGTGGACGCTAGGCCTACCCACACAAGTGAGGTATAATTTTTATCGGGAGACTTGGGGGAACGCTGGGTGGAAGGAAATTTGTGGCTCCTCTCAGATTCCAGAACTTTATGTCACCGAAATGTGAGGAAAATGTGTTTGTTTAGCCAAATTTTGAGGTTAGCAAAGGATTCTGGGTAACAGAACCTGGTCAGAGCCCCACAAGTCACCCCATCTTGGATTCCCCTAGCTCTCTAGTTTTCAAAAATGCACAGGTTTGGTAGGTTTCCGTATGTGCCGGCTGAGCTAGAGGCCAAAATCTACAGGTAGACACTTTGCAAAAAACAGCTCTGTTTTCTGTCAAAAAATGGGATGTGTCCATGTTGTGTTTTGGGGCATTTCCTGTCGTGGACGCTAGGCCTACCCACACAAGTGAGGTATAATTTTTATCGGGAGACTTGGGGGAACGCTGGGTGGAAGGAAATTTGTGGCTCCTCTCAGATTCCAGAACTTTCTGTCACCGAAATGTGAGGAAAATGTGTTTTTTACCAAGATTTTGAGGTTTGCAAAGGATTCTGAGTAACACAACCTGGTCAGAGACCCACAAGTCACCCCATTTTGGTTTCCCCTAGGTCTCTAGTTTGCAAAAAGGCACAGGTTTGGTAGGTTTCCCAAGGTGCCAGCTGAGCTAGAGGCCAAAACTTACAGGTAGGCACTTTGCAAAAAACACCTCTGTTTTCTGCCAAGAAATGGGAGGTGTCCACGTTGTGTTTTGTGGCAATTCCTGTCGCGGGCGCTAGGCCTACCCACACAAGAGAGGTATGATTTTTGTCGGGAGACTTGGGGGAATGCTGAGTGGCAGGAAATTTGTGGCTCCTCTCAGATTCTAGAACTTTCTGTCACCGAAATGTGAGGAAAATGTGTTTTTTACCCAAATGTGAGGTTTGCAAAGGATTCTGGGTATCATAACCTGGTCAGATACCCACAAGTTACCCCATTTTGGATTCCCCTAGGCCTCTAATTTGCAAAAAGGCACAGGTTTGGTAGGTTTCCCAAGGTGCCAGCTGAGCTAGAGGCCAAAATCTACAGGTAGGCACTTTGCAAAAAACACCACTGTTTTCTGCCAAAAAATGGGATGTGTCCACAGTTGTGTTTTGGGGCATTTCCTGTCACGGGCGCTAGGCCTACCCACACAAGTGAGGTATCATTTTTATCGGGAGACTTGGGGGAATGCTGCGTGGAAGGAAATTTGTTGCTCCTCTCAGATTCTAGAATTTCTGTCACCGAAATGTGAGGAAAATGTGTTTTTTTAGCCAAAGTTTGAGGTTTGCAATGGATTCTGTGTAACAGAACCTGGTCAGAGCCCCACATGTCACCCCATCTTGGATTCCCCTAGCTCTCTAGTTTTCAAAAATGCACAGGTTTGGTAGGTTTCCGTAGGTGCCGGCTGAGCTAGAGGTCAAAATCTACAGGTAGACACTTTGCAAAAAACACCTCTGTTTTCTGTCAAAAAATGTGATGTGTCCATGTTGTGTTTTGGGGCATTTCCTGTCGTGGACGCTAGGCCTACCCACACAAGTGAGGTATAATTTTTATCGGGAGACTTGGGGGAACGCTGGGTGGAAGGAAATTTGTGGCTCCTCTCAGATTCCAGAACTTTATGTCACCGAAATGTGAGGAAAATGTGTTTGTTTAGCCAAATTTTGAGGTTAGCAAAGGATTCTGGGTAACAGAACCTGGTCAGAGCCCCACAAGTCACCCCTTCTTGGATTCCCCTAGGTCTCTAGTTTTCAAAAATGCACAGGTTTGGTAGGTTTCCCTAGGTGCCGGCTGAGCTAGAGGCCCAAACCTACAGGTAGGCACTTTGCAAAAAACACCTCTGTTTTCTGCCAAGAAATGGGATGTGTCCACGTTGTGTTTTGGGGCATTTCCTGTCGCGGGCGCTAGGCCTACCCACACAAGTGAGGTACGATTTTTATCGGGAGACTTGGGGGAATGCTGGTTGGCAGGAAATTTGTGGCTCCTATCAGATTCTAGAACTTTCTGTCACCGAAATGTGAGGAAAATGTGTTTTTTACCCACATTTTGAGGTTTGCAAAGGATTCTGGGTAACAGAACCTGGTCAGAGACCCACAAGTCACCCCATTTTGGATTCCCCTAGGTCTCTAGTTTGCAAAAAGGCACAGGTTTGGTAGGTTTCCCAAAGTGCCAGCTGAGCTGGAGGCCAAAACCTACAGGTAGGCACTTTGCAAAAAACACCTCTGTTTTCTGCCAAGAAATGGGATGTGTCCACGTTGTGTTTTGGGGCATTTCCTGTTGCGGGCGCTCGGCCTACCCACAAAAGTGAGGTATGATTTTTATCGGGAGACTTGGGGGAATGCTGGGTGGCAGGAAATTTGTGGCTCCTCTCAGATTCTTGAACTTTCTGTAACCGAAATGTGAGGAAAATGTGTTTTTTACCCAAATTTGAGGTTTGCAAAGGATTCTGGGTAACAGAACCTGGTCAGAGACCCACAAGTCACCCCATCCTGGATTCCCCTAGGTCTCTAGTTTTAAAAAATGCACAGGTTTGGTATGTTTCCCTAGGTGCAGGCTGAGCTAGAGGCCAAAATCTACAGGTAGACACATTGCAAAAAACACCTGTGTTTTCAGCCAAGAAATGGGATGTGTCCACGTTGTGTTTTGGGGCATTTCCTGTTGCAGGCGCTAGGCCTACCCACATAAGTGAGGTATCATTTTTATCGGAAGACTTAGGGAAATGCTGGGTGGAAGGAAATTTGAGGCTCCTCTCAGATTCTATAACTTTCTGTCACCGAAATGAGAGGAAAATGTGTTTGTTTAGCCAAATTTTGAGGTTAGCAAAGGATTCTGGGTAACAGAACCTGGTCAGAGCCCCACAAGTCACCCCTTCTTGGATTCCCCTAGGTCTCTAGTTTTAAAAAATGCACAGGTTTGGTAGGTTTCCCTAGGTGCCGGCTGAGCTAGAGGCCCAAACCTACAGGTATGCACTTTGCAAAAAACACCTCTGTTTTCTGCCAAGAAATGGGATGTGTCCACGTTGTGTTTTGGGGCATTTCCTGTTGCGGGCGCTAGGCCTACCCACACAAGTGAGGTACGATTTTTATCGGGAGACTTGGGGGAATGCTGGGTGGCAGGAAATTTGGGGCTCCTCTCAGATTCTAGAACTTTCTGTCACCGAAATGTGAGGAAAATGTGTTTTTTACCCAAATTTTGAGGTTTGCAAAGGATTCTGGGTAACATAACCTGGTCAGAGACCCACAAGTCACCCCATCTTGGATTCCCCTAGGTCTCTAGTTTTTAAAAATGCACAGGTTTGGTAGGTTTCCCTAGGTGCAGGCTGAGCTAGAGGCCAAAATCTACAGGTAGACACATTGCAAAAAACACCTCTGTTTTCTGCCAAGAAATGGGATGTGTCCACGTTGTGTTTTGGGGCATTTCCTGTCGCGGGCGCTAGGCCTACCCACACAAGTGAGGTATGATTTTTATCGGGAGACTTGGGGGAATGCTGGGTGGCAGGAAATTTGTGGCTCCTCTCAGATTCTAGAACTTTCTGTCACCGAAATGTGAGGAAAATGTGTTTTTTACCCTAATTTTGAGGTTTGCAAAGGATTCTGGGTAACAGAACCTGGTCAGAGACCCACAAGTCACCCCATTTTGGATTCCCCTAGGTCTCTAGTTTGCAAAAAGGCACAGGTTTGGTAGGTTTCCCAAGGTGCCAGCTGAGCTAGAGGCCAAAACTTACAGTTAGGCACTTTGCAAAAAACATCTCTGTTTTCTGCCAAGAAATGGGAGGTGTCCACGTTGTGTTTTGGGGCCTTTCCTGTCGCGGGTGCTAGGCCTACCCACTCAAGTGAGGTATGATTTTTATTGGGAGACTTGGGGGAATGCTGGGTGGCAGGAAATTTGTGGCTCCTCTCAGATTCTAGAACTTTCTGTCACCGAAATGTGAGGAAAATGTGTTTTTTACCCAAATTTGAGGTTTGCAAAGGATTCTGGGTATCATAACCTGGTCAGATACCCTCAAGTTACCCCATTTTGGATTCCCCTAGGTCTCTAGTTTGTAAAAAGGCACAGGTTTGGTAGGTTTCCCAAGGTGCCAGCTGAGCTAGAGGCCAAAATCTACAGGTAGACACTTTGCAAAAAACACCACTGTTTTCTGCCAAAAAATGGGATGTGTCCACAGTTGTGTTTTGGGGCATTTCCTGTCACGGGCGCTAGGCCTACCCACAAAAGTGAGGTATGATTTTTATCGGGAGACTTGGGGGAATGCTGGGTGGCAGGAAATTTGTGGCTCCTCTCAGATTCTTGAACTTTCTGTCACCGAAATGTGAGGAAAATGTGTTTTTTACCCAAATTTGAGGTTTGCAAAGGATTCTGGGTAACAGAACCTGGTCAGAGACCCACAAGTCACCCCATTTTGGATTCCCCTAGGTCTCTAGTTTGCAAAAAGGCACAGGTTTGGTAGGTTTCCCAAGGTGCCAGCTGAGCTAGAGGCCAAAACCTACAGGTAGGCACTTTGCAAAAAACACCTCTGTTTTCTGCCAAGAAATGGGATGTGTCCACGTTGTGTTTTGGGGCATTTCCTGTTGCGGGCGCTAGGCCTACCCACACAAGTGAGGTATGATTTTTATCGGGAGACTTGGGGGAATGCTGGGTGGCAGGAAATTTGTGGCTCCTCTCAGATTCTAGAACTTTCTGTCACCGAAATGTGAGGAAAATGTGTTTTTTTAGCCAAGTTTTTAGGTTAGCAAAGGATTCTGGGTAACAGAACCTGGTCAGAGACCCACAAGTCACCCCATCTTGGATTCAACTAGGTCTCTAGTTTTTAAAAATGCACAGGTTTGGTAGGTTTCCCTAGGTGCAGGCTGAGCTAGAGGCCAAAATCTACAGGTAGACACATTGCAAAAAACACCTCTGTTTTCAGCCAAGAAATGGGATGTGTCCACGTTGTGTTTTGGGGCGTATCCTGTCGCAGGCGCTAGGCCTACCCACATAAGTGAGGTATCATTTTTATCGGGAGACTTAGGGAAATGCTGGGTGGAAGGAAATTTGTGGCTCCTCTCAGATTCTATAACTTTCTGTCACCGAAATGTGAGGAAAATGTGTTTTTTAGCCACATTTTGAGGTTTGCAAAGGATTCTGTGTAACAGAACCTGGTCAGAGCCGCACAAGTCTCCCCATCTTGGATTCCCCTAGCTCTCTAGTTTTCAAAAATGCACAGGTTTGGTAGGTTTCCATAGGTGCCGGCTGAGCTAGAGGCCAAAATCTACAGGTAGACACTTTGCAAAAAACAACTCTGTTTTTTGTCAAAAAATGGGATGTGCCCATGTTGTGTTTTGGGGCATTTCCTGTCGTGGAGGCTAGGCCTACCCACACAAGTGAGGTATAATTTTTATCGGGAGACTTGGGGGAACGCTGGGTGGAAGGAAATTTGTGGCTCCTCTCAGATTCCAGAACTTTATGTCACCGAAATGTGAAGAAAATGTGTTTGTTTAGCCAAATTTTGAGGTTAGCAAAGGATTCTGGGTAACAGAACCTGGTCAGAGACCCACAAGTCACCCCATCTTGGATTCCCCTAGGTCTCTAGTTTTTAAAAATGCACAGGTTTGGTAGGTTTCCCTAGGTGCAGGCTGAGCTAGAGACCAAAATCTACAGGTAGACACATTGCAAAAAACACCTCTGTTTTCTGCCAAGAAACGGGATGTGTACACGTTGTGTTTTGGGGCATTTCCTGTCGCAGGCGCTAGGCCTACCCACATAAGTGAGGTATCATTGTTATCGGGAGACTTAGGGGAATGCTGGGTTGAAGGAAATTTGTGTCTCCTCTCAGATTCTATAACTTTCTGTCACAGAAATGTAAGGAAAATGTGTTTTTTAGCAACATTTTGAGGTTTGCAAAGGATTCTGTGTAACAGAACCTGGTCAGAGCCCCACAAGTCACCCCATCTTGGATTCCCCTAGCTCTCTAGTTTTCAAAAATGCACAGGTTAGGTAGGTTTCCGTAGGTGCTGGCTGAGCTAGAGGCCAAAATCTACAGGTAGACACTTTGCAAAAAACACCTCTGTTTTCTGTCAAAAAATGGGATGTGTCCATGTTGTGTTTTGGGCCATTTCCTGTCGTGGACGCTAGGCCTACCCACACAAGTGAGGTATAATTGTTATCGGGAGACTTGGGGGAACGCTGGGTGCAAGGAAATTTGTGGCTCCTCTCAGATTCCAGAACTTTATGTCACCGAAATGTGAGGAAAATGTGTTTTTTACCCAAATTTTGAGGTTTGCAAAGGATTCTGGGTAACATAACCTGGTCAGAGACCCACAAGTCACCCCATCTTGGATTCCCCTAGGTCTCTAGTTTTTAAAAATGCACAGGTTTGGTAGGTTTCCCTAGGTGCAGGCTGAGCTAGAGGCCAAAATCTACAGGTAGACACATTGCAAAAAACACCTCTGTTTTCTGCCAAGAAATGGGATGTGTCCACGTTGTGTTTTGGGGCATTTCCTGTCGCGGGCGCTAGGCCTACCCACACAAGTGAGGTATGATTTTTATCGGGAGACTTGGGGGAATGCTGGGTGGCAGGAAATTTGTGGCTCCTCTCAGATTCTAGAACTTTCTGTCACCGAAATGTGAGGAAAATGTGTTTTTTACCCTAATTTTGAGGTTTGCAAAGGATTCTGGGTAACAGAACCTGGTCAGAGACCCACAAGTCACCCCATTTTGGATTCCCCTAGGTCTCTAGTTTGCAAAAAGGCACAGGTTTGGTAGGTTTCCCAAGGTGCCAGCTGAGCTAGAGGCCAAAACTTACAGTTAGGCACTTTGCAAAAAACATCTCTGTTTTCTGCCAAGAAATGGGAGGTGTCCACGTTGTGTTTTGGGGCCTTTCCTGTCGCGGGTGCTAGGCCTACCCACTCAAGTGAGGTATGATTTTTATTGGGAGACTTGGGGGAATGCTGGGTGGCAGGAAATTTGTGGCTCCTCTCAGATTCTAGAACTTTCTGTCACCGAAATGTGAGGAAAATGTGTTTTTTACCCAAATTTGAGGTTTGCAAAGGATTCTGGGTATCATAACCTGGTCAGATACCCTCAAGTTACCCCATTTTGGATTCCCCTAGGTCTCTAGTTTGTAAAAAGGCACAGGTTTGGTAGGTTTCCCAAGGTGCCAGCTGAGCTAGAGGCCAAAATCTACAGGTAGACACTTTGCAAAAAACACCACTGTTTTCTGCCAAAAAATGGGATGTGTCCACAGTTGTGTTTTGGGGCATTTCCTGTCACGGGCGCTAGGCCTACCCACAAAAGTGAGGTATGATTTTTATCGGGAGACTTGGGGGAATGCTGGGTGGCAGGAAATTTGTGGCTCCTCTCAGATTCTTGAACTTTCTGTCACCGAAATGTGAGGAAAATGTGTTTTTTACCCAAATTTGAGGTTTGCAAAGGATTCTGGGTAACAGAACCTGGTCAGAGACCCACAAGTCACCCCATTTTGGATTCCCCTAGGTCTCTAGTTTGCAAAAAGGCACAGGTTTGGTAGGTTTCCCAAGGTGCCAGCTGAGCTAGAGGCCAAAACCTACAGGTAGGCACTTTGCAAAAAACACCTCTGTTTTCTGCCAAGAAATGGGATGTGTCCACGTTGTGTTTTGGGGCATTTCCTGTTGCGGGCGCTAGGCCTACCCACACAAGTGAGGTATGATTTTTATCGGGAGACTTGGGGGAATGCTGGGTGGCAGGAAATTTGTGGCTCCTCTCAGATTCTAGAACTTTCTGTCACCGAAATGTGAGGAAAATGTGTTTTTTTAGCCAAGTTTTTAGGTTAGCAAAGGATTCTGGGTAACAGAACCTGGTCAGAGACCCACAAGTCACCCCATCTTGGATTCAACTAGGTCTCTAGTTTTTAAAAATGCACAGGTTTGGTAGGTTTCCCTAGGTGCAGGCTGAGCTAGAGGCCAAAATCTACAGGTAGACACATTGCAAAAAACACCTCTGTTTTCAGCCAAGAAATGGGATGTGTCCACGTTGTGTTTTGGGGCGTATCCTGTCGCAGGCGCTAGGCCTAGCCACATAAGTGAGGTATCATTTTTATCGGGAGACTTAGGGAAATGCTGGGTGGAAGGAAATTTGTGGCTCCTCTCAGATTCTATAACTTTCTGTCACCGAAATGTGAGGAAAATGTGTTTTTTAGCCACATTTTGAGGTTTGCAAAGGATTCTGTGTAACAGAACCTGGTCAGAGCCGCACAAGTCTCCCCATCTTGGATTCCCCTAGCTCTCTAGTTTTCAAAAATGCACAGGTTTGGTAGGTTTCCATAGGTGCCGGCTGAGCTAGAGGCCAAAATCTACAGGTAGACACTTTGCAAAAAACACCTCTGTTTTCTGTCAAAAAATGGGATGTGCCCATGTTGTGTTTTGGGGCATTTCCTGTCGTGGAGGCTAGGCCTACGCACACAAGTGAGGTATAATTTTTATCGGGAGACTTGGGGGAACGCTGGGTGGAAGGAAATTTGTGGCTCCTCTCAGATTCCAGAACTTTATGTCACCGAAATGTGAAGAAAATGTGTTTGTTTAGCCAAATTTTGAGGTTAGCAAAGGATTCTGGGTAACAGAACCTGGTCAGAGACCCACAAGTCACCCCATCTTGGATTCCCCTAGGTCTCTAGTTTTTAAAAATGCACAGGTTTGGTAGGTTTCCCTAGGTGCAGGCTGAGCTAGAGACCAAAATCTACAGGTAGACACATTGCAAAAAACACCTCTGTTTTCTGCCAAGAAACGGGATGTGTACACGTTGTGTTTTGGGGCATTTCCTGTCGCAGGCGCTAGGCCTACCCACATAAGTGAGGTATCATTTTTATCGGGAGACTTAGGGGAATGCTGGGTTGAAGGAAATTTGTGGCTCCTCTCAGATTCTATAACTTTCTTTCACAGAAATGTAAGGAAAATGTGTTTTTTAGCAACATTTTGAGGTTTGCAAAGGATTCTGTGTAACAGAACCTGGTCAGAGCCCCACAAGTCACCCCATCTTGGATTCCCCTAGCTCTCTAGTTTTCAAAAATGCACAGGTTAGGTAGGTTTCCGTAGGTGCTGGCTGAGCTAGAGGCCAAAATCTACAGGTAGACACTTTGCAAAAAACACCTCTGTTTTCTGTCAAAAAATGGGATGTGTCCATGTTGTGTTTTGGGCCATTTCCTGTCGTGGACGCTAGGCCTACCCACACAAGTGAGGTATAATTTTTATCGGGAGACTTGGGAGAACGCTGGGTGCAAGGAAATTTGTGGCTCCTCTCAGATTCCAGAACTTTATGTCACCGAAATGTGAGGAAAATGTGTTTGTTTAGCCAAAGTTTGAGGTTAGCAAAGGATTCTGGGTAACAGAACCTGGTCAGAGCCCCACAAGTCACCCCTTCTTGGATTCCCGTAGGTCTCTAGTTTTCAAAAATGCACAGGTTTGGTAGGTTTCCCTAGGTGCCGGCTGAGCTAGAGGCCAAAACCTACAGGTAGGCACTTTGCAAAAAACACCTCTGTTTTCTGCCAAGAAATGGGATGTGTCCACGTTGTGTTTTGGGGCATTTCCTGTCGCGGGCACTAGGCCTACCCACACAAGTGAGGTACGATTTTTATCGGGAGACTTGGGGGAATGCTGGGTAGCAGGAAATTTGTGGCTCCTCTAAGATTCTAGAACTTTCTGTCACCGAAATGTGAGGAAAATGTGTTTTTTACCCAAATTTTGAGGTTTGCAAAGGATTCTGGGTAACAGAACCTGGTCAGAGACCCACAAGTCACCCCATTTTGGATTCCCCTAGGTCTTTAGTTTGCAAAAAGGCACAGGTTTGGTAGGTTTCCCAAGGTGCCAGCTGAGCTAGAGGCCAAAACCTACAGGTAGGCACTTTGCAAAAAACACCTCTGTTTTCTGCCAAGAAATGGGAGGTGTCCACGTTGTGTTTTGGGGCATTTCCTGTCGCGGGCGCTAGGCCTACCCACACAAGTGAGGTATGATTTTTATCGGGAGACTTGGGGGAATGCTGGGTGGCAGGAAATGTGTGGCTCCTCTCAGATTCTAGAACTTTCTGTCACCGAAATGTGAGGAAAATGTGTTTTTTACCCAAATTTGAGGTTTGCAAAGGATTCTGGGTAACATAACCTGGTCAGATACCCACAAGTCACCCCATTTTGGATTCCCCTAGGTCTCTAGTTTGCAAAAAGGCACAGGTTTGGTAGGTTTCCCAAGGTGCCAGCTGAGCTAGAGGCCAAAACCTACAGGTAGGCACTTTGCAAAAACACATCTGTTTTCTGCCAAGAAATGGGATGTGTCCACGTTGTGTTTTGGGGCATTTCCTGTTGCGGGAGCTAGGCCTACCCACAAAAGTGAGGTATGATTTTTATCGGGAGACTTGGGGGAATGCTGGGTGGCAGGAAATTTGTGGCTCCTCTCAAATTCTAGAACTTTCTGTCACCGAAATGTGAGGAAAATGTGTTTTTTACCCAAATTTGAGGTTTGCAAAGGATTCTGGGTAACAGAACCTGGTCAGAGACCCACAAGTCACCCCATTTTGGATTCCCCAAGGTCTCTAGTTTGCAAAAAGGCACAGGTTTGGTAGGTTTCCCAAGGTGCCAGCTGAGCTAGAGGCCAAAATCTACAGGTAGACACATTGCAAAAAACACCTCTGTTTTCTGCCAAGAAATGGGATGTGTCCACGTTGTGTTTTGGGGCATTTCCTGTCGCGGGCGCTAGGCCTACCCACACAAGTGAGGTATGATTTTTATCGGGAGATTTGGGGGAATGCTGGGTGGCAGGAAATTTGTGGCTCCTCTCAGATTCTAGAACTTTCTGTCACCGAAATGTGAGGAAAATGTGTTTTTTTAGCCAAGTTTTTAGGTTAGCAAAGGATTCTGGGTAACAGAACCTGGTCAGAGACCCACAAGTCACCCCATCTTGGATTCCCCTAGGTCTCTAGTTTTTAAAAATGCACAGGTTTGGTAGGTTTCCCTAGGTGCAGGCTGAGCTAGAGGCCAAAATCTACAGGTAGACACATTGCAAAAAACACTTCTGTTTTCTGCCAAGAAATGGGATGTGTCCACGTTGTGTTTTGGGGTATTTCCTGTCGCAGGCGCTAGGCCTACCCACATAAGTGAGGTATCATTTTTATCAGGAGACTTAGGGAAATGCTGGGTGGAAGGAAATTTGTGGCTCCTCTCAGATTCTATAACTTTCTGTCACCGAAATGTGAGGAAAATTTGTTTTTTAGCCACATGTTGAGGTTTGCAAAGGATTCTGTGTAATAGAACCTGGTCAGAGCCCCACAAGTCTCCCCATCTTGGATTCCCCTAGCTCTCTAGTTTTCAAAAATGCACAGGTTTGGTAGGTTTCCGTAGGTGCCGGCTGAGCTAGAGGCCAAAATCTACAGGTAGACACTTTGCAAAAAACATCTCTGTTTTCTGTCAAAAAATGGGATGTGCCCATGTTGTGTTTTGGGGCATTTCCTGTCGTGGACGCTAGGCCTACCCACACAAGTGAGGTATAATTTTTATCGGGAGACTTGGGGGAACGCTGGGTGGAAGGAAATTTGTAGCTCCTCTCAGATTCCAGAACTTTATGTCACCGAAATGTGATGAAAATGTGTTTGTTTAGCCAAATTTTGAGGTTAGCAAAGGATTCTGGGTAACAGAACCTGGTCAGAGACCCACAAGTCACCCCATCTTGGATTCCCCTAGGTCTCTAGTTTTGAAAAATGCACAGGTTTGGTAGGTTTCCCTAGGTGCAGGCTGATCCAGAGGCCAAAATCTACAGGTAGACACATTGCAAAAAACACCTCTGTTTTCTGCCAAGAAATGGGATGTGTACACGTTGTGTTTTGGGGCATTTCCTGTCGCAGGCGCTAGGCCTACCCACATAAGTGAGGTATCATTTTTATCGAGAGACTTAGGGGAATGCTGGGTGGAAGGAAATTTGTGGCTCCTCTCAGATTCTATAACTTTCTGTCACCGAAATGTGAGGCAAATTTGTTTTTTAGCCACATTTTGAGGTTTGCAAAGGATTCTGTGTAACAGAACCTGGTCAGAGCCCCACAAGTCACCCCATCTTGGATTCCCCTAGCTCTATAGTTTTCAAAAATGCACAGGTTTGGTAGGTTTCTGTAGGTGCCGGCTGAGCTAGAGGCCAAAATCTACAGGTAGACACTGTGCAAAAAACACCTCTGTTTTCTGTCAAAAAATGGGATGTGTCCATGTCGTGTTTTGGGGCATTTCCTGTCGTGGACGCTAGGCCTACCCACACAAGTGAGGTATAATTTTTATCGGGAGACTTGGGGGAACGCTCGGTGGAATGAAATTTGTGGCTCCTCTCAGATTCCAGAACTTTATGTCACCGAAATGTGAGGAAAATGTGTTTGTTTAGCCAAATTTTGAGGTTAGCAAAGGATTCTGGGTAACAGAACCTGGTCAGAGCCCCACAAGTCACCCCTTCTTGGATTCCCCTAGATCTCTAGTTTTAAAAAATGCACAGGTTTGGTAGGTTTCCCTAGGTGCCGGCTGAGCTAGAGGCCCAAACCTACAGGTAGGCACTTTGCAAAAAACACCTCTGTTTTCTGCCAAGAAATGGGATGTGTCCACGTTGTGTTTTGGGGCATTTCCTGTCGCGGGCGCTAGGCCTACCCACACAAGTGAGGTACGATTTTTATCGGGAGACTTAGGGGAATGCTGGGTAGCAGGAAATTTGTGGCTCCTCTCAGATTCTAGAACTTTCTGTCACCGAAATGTGAGGAAAATGTGTTTTTTACCCTAATTTTGAGGTTTGCAAAGGATTCTGGGTAACAGAACCTGGTCAGAGACCCACAAGTCACCCCATTTTGGATTCCCCTAGGTCTCTAGTTTGCAAAAAGGCACAGGTTTGGTAGGTTTCCCAAGGTGCCAGCTGAGCTAGAGGCCAAAACCTACAGGTAGGCACTTTGCAAAAAACACATCTGTTTTCTGCCAAGAAATGGGAGGTGTCCACGTTGTGTTTTGGGGCATTTCCTGTCGCGGGCGCTAGGCCTACCCACACAAGTGAGGTATGATTTTTATCGGGAGACTTGGGGGAATGCTGGGTGGCAGGAAATTTGTGGCTCCTCTCAGATTCTAGAACTTTCTGTCACCGAAATGTGAGGAAAATGTGTTTTTTACCCAAATTTGAGGTTTGCAAAGGATTCTGGGTAACATAACCTGGTCAGATACCCACAAGTCACCCCATTTTGGATTCCCCTAGGTCTCTAGTTTGCAAAAAGGCACAGGTTTGGTAGGTTTCCCAAGGTGCCAGCTGAGCGAGAGGCCAAAATCTACAGGTAGGTACTTTGCAAAAAACACCACTGTTTTCTGCCAAAAAATGGGATGTGTCCACAGTTGTGTTTTGGGGCATTTCGTGTCACGGGCGCTAGGCCTACCCACACAAGTGAGGTATCATTTTTATCGGGAGACTTGGGGGAATGCTGGGTAGCAGGAAATTTGTGGCTCCTCTCAGATTCTAGAACTTTCTGTCACCGAAATGTGAGGAAAATGTGTTTTTTACCCAAATTTGAGGTTTGCAAAGGATTCTGGGTAACATAACCTGGTCAGATACCCACAAGTCACCCCATTTTGGATTCCCCTAGGTCTCTAGTTTGCAAAAAGGCACAGGTTTGGTAGGTTTCCCAAGGTGCCAGCTGAGCGAGAGGCCAAAATCTACAGGTAGGCACTTTGCAAAAAACACCACTGTTTTCTGCCAAAAAATGGGATGTGTCCACAGTTGTGTTTTGGGGCATTTCCTGTCACGGGCGCTAGGCCTACCCACACAAGTGAGGTATCATTTTTATCGGGAGACTTGAGGGAATGCTGCGTGGAAGGAAATTTGTTGCTCCTCTCAGATTCTAGAATTTCTGTCACCGAAATGTGAGGAAAATGTGTTTTTTTAGCCAAAGTTTGAGGTTTGCAAAGTATTCTGTGTAACAGAACCTGGTCAGAGCCCCACATGTCACCCCATCTTGGATTCCCCTAGCTCTCTAGTTTTCAAAAATGCACAGGTTTGGTAGGTTTCCGTAGGTGCCGGCTGAGCTAGAGGCCCAAACCTACAGGTAGGCACTTTGCAAAAAACACCTCTGTTTTCTGCCAAGAAATGGGATGTGTCCACGTTGTGTTTTGGGGCATTTCCTGTCGCGGGCGCTAGGCCTACCCACACAAGTGAGGTATGATTTTTATCGGGAGACTTGGGGGAATGCTGGGTGGCAGGAAATTTGTGGCTCCTCTCAGATTCTAGAACTTTCCTGTCGCGGGCGCTAGGTTATCCTAGGTGCCGGCTGAGCTAGAGGCCAAAATCTACAGGTAGGCACTTTGCAAAAAACACCTCTGTTTTCTGCCAAAACATGGGATGTGTCCATGTTGTGTTTTGGGGCATTTCCTGTTATGGGCGCTAGGCCTACCCACACAAGTGAGGTATCATTTTTATGGGGAGACTTGGGGGAACATAGAATAGCAAAAGAAGTGTTATTGACCCTTGTCTTTCTCTACATTTTTTCCTTCCTAATATAAGAGTGTGTAAAAAAGACGTCTACTTGAGAAATGCCCTGTAATTGACATGCTAGTATGGGCACCCCGGAATTCAGAGATGTGCAAATAACCACTGCTTCTCAACACCTTGTCTTGTGCTTATTTTGGAAATACAAAGGTTTTCTTGATAGCTATTTTTCTCTCTTTATATTTCAGCAAATTAATTGCAGTATACTCGGTATAGAATGAAAACCCACTGCAGGGTGCAGCTCATTTATTGGCTCTGGGTACCTAGTCTTCTTGATGAACCTACATATCCCCGCAACCAGAAGAGTCCAGCAGACGTAACAGTATATTGCTTTCAAAAATCTGATATTGCAGGAAAAAGTTACAGAGTAAAACGTTGAAAAAAATTGCTGTTTATTCACCTCAATTTCAATATGTTTTGTTTTTCAGTTGTTATTTTCTGTAGGAAACCCTTGTAGGATTTACACAGATTACCCCTTGCTGAATTCAGAATTTTGTCTACTTTACAGAAATGTTTAGGTTTCTAGGATCCAGCATTGGTTTCACACCCATTTCTGTCACTGACTGGAAGGAGGCTGAAAGCACAAACAATTGTAAAAATGGGGTATGTCCCAGTAAAATGCCAAAATTGTGTTGAAAAATTGGGTTTTCTGATTCAAGTCTGCCTTTTCCTGAATGCTGGGAAGCTGGTGATTTTAGCACCGCAAACCCTTTGTTGATGCCATTTTCAGGGAAAAAACCACAAGCCTTCTTCTGCAGCCCCTTTTTCCAATTTTTTTGAAAAAACACAATTTTCACTGTATTTTGGCTAATTTCTTGGCCTCCTTCAGGGGAACCCACAAAGTTTGGGTACCTCTAGAATCCCTAGGATGTTGGAAAAAAAGGACGCAAATTTGGCGTGGGTAGCTTATGTGAACAAAAAGTTATGAGGACCTAAGAGAGAACTATTTCAAATAGGCAAAAAAGGCCTGGCACAGGATGGGGAAACGGCCTGGCAGCGAAGGGGTTAAATAAAATCGGTGATCACTTCCAAGCGGCCCTGATTTTTTCTAAATATATATAAAAAGTTACAATGTTTACAAGTTTCTTTTCAATACAACTTTAAAAAAAATAATTGGATATTATTTACAGTTACATTTTCTATACTCAAAGAAACCATTATGTCAAAATCGCAATATCCCTTTTGTACGACTTTCAGCTTTTGTTGGAAAGTGGGTTATTGGTAAGGGCAGGTAATTCCCTTCACTTAGCAATAGGCCACTAACCCCCACTAGGTCCAGTTAGGTCTCAATAAATAAACCCCAGCTCAACCCTTGGTAGCTTCGCAACGAGCAACAATGCTTAGGAGACAAAGGAGGTCATTACGAGTTTGGCGGTCTCACGACTGCCATGTTAGTAGCGGCGTTCATACCATCAATGGCCCAGCAGTGAAGACCGACAAATTATGACCATGGTGCTGTTCCCAGCAGAACACAGCCAAACTACCGCCAGTACTGCCAGTGTGGTCATGCCACCGCGGACGGCGGTAGGCACCTTCAGACCGGCGGGGACCATGTTTCCGCTGAACACATTACAAAGCTGCATACCGCCAAGGTTTCTGACACGGTCGCACCACCACCAAAACCCTGGGGGAAACCAATGGAATAAAAGGAGACACACACCGTTAAGAGGCCATACCTCAGAGCCGCCATGGAACCTGAACACAAAGTCCTCCCACTGTTCCTGCTCACACAACAACTCCGGAACCAGTGACGACGATGAAGACAACAACTGAAAGTACACCCACCTAGCACACATTGGAATCAAAGGCATTAGTACACCTGCCAACACAACATAAACAGCTGGGATGGCTTGCGATGGTCACACACACACACGTAACCACGCACCCATACAAACACTCACACACACCTGCATACACACACGCATACATGTACAAGACACATGCACACCCAAACTACACACATCACGGGCAACACACACGTGCCAAACACACACCGGCCCGCACACACATGACCGCCACTGTCCAACACAATCATACACAACACCACTGAGTCGCACAATGACATCACAACAGCAACTACACAAATGCTTCTGCAAACAGAGTCAGTGCACACCAACACATGACAACACATACCGACACATACCGACAACAACATGTAACAACACCACAAAACCAAACAACACTATCACACTGCCATACAACATTCCATATGTCACACCATGCCCACACAACACACAAAGCATAAGACAATACCATCACCACACATGGGCCCACACACAACAACCACACAATGGTACACAACACCACCATAACACATGGCAACACAAACAGTACACAATTTAGCTACACACATACATGTACCAAACACAAACATATCCCACACACAATACACAGCCATGACAGCGTGACTAATAGCAGGGCCACACACACATACAGCCCAGGCACAATAGCTAGCACAACCAACACACACACACACACATTTCTCACACACACAAATCAAAGCCCAAAAGCACTAAACATCCACTTACAAATAAAGGCAGGACAAGTTTCAATTAAATCTAACACCAGGTTGGTCTAGATGTATTATGAAGGTGAAATGGAATTAAAATAAATAACTACTTACAAACATAAGGCTATTGGCTAGTCCAATGCACATATTGCAAAAGGCACAAATGGCAGTTCACAGTGTCCCTACTTGACCCCTGACTGCAATATGACCAACACAGGGTAGGGGCATCAAGGGGGCTGGCAGGCACCTCAGGGGTGGGGGGGATGTGGGTGTTGTGTGTATAGGATGCAGTGTAGGTTGCTTGGCGGGGTGGGGGTGTTTGGTTGTGTGGGGTGGTTAGTTGTGGTATTTGTGTGCAGTAGGAATGTCTGTATAGTGTTGATTGTGCAGTTGTGTGGTGTGTGGTGTGTGCTGAGTGTGAAGTGTATATGTACCTATAAGTTCTAAGTTATAGGTTTGTAGGTCCTTGCTGTCTCTGTATGTGGTTTTTGTTGCAAAGGATTGTGGGTTGTGTTATATAGTGCAGTGAGTAGGTGCTTCTGGTATGTATATGTGTTGTCAGGTGCAGAGTATTAGAATTGTCCAGTGTGGTGTTGTGTTCTGTCTGAAGTGAGTTTTTAAGTTCAGCAGTTCAGACCCCGAATGGTTTTCCACCATTGAAGAACAGCTGTGCTGATTTGTGGGTCATAATCTGGTGGGTGGAAGGTTGTCAGGCTAGCGGTGCTGGTGTTGGAACCGCCTCTTTCCTGCCCTCCAGTATCCTGCCGGTGTCGGATTTGTGGCAGTTTTTGGTGGCTTTCAGTGTTTGACTCTTAATACGGTGTTGGATTACTGCCAACATGGCATTCTTTCGGTGGCCACTACTGCTGCGGCCCTGAGAAAAGACCGCCAAAGCCGTAATGAGGCCCAAAGTGTGTAAAGCATTCAAATATCACAAAACAACAATAAAAAAACAGAGGAAACAGTTTAAAAATCCAAAACCAATTTCTGAAAATAGAAAGCATTTTTATATTTAGTTTGACACCAAAAGGAATAAAATCGAATAAAGGGAACCGTAAAGGATTCATTTTTTTAGCGCATGGAAACTAAAAGTGGCACTTGGGAAATCTGGTCGTACCTCGACCGGGGCAATGTCAAAGTTTATGGCCAGCTGTGATGGCGCCCTGCTTGGCTACAGCAAGTGGGAGGCCTCGTTCAAAAGCTTAACTTAGGACTTTGTCTTTTTCTTGAAGATTTTCTTCAGTGGGACGAAGTCACCAATCTGATCTGACCTCCCTGGAGCCCTATTCGGATACGCGTCATAGGAGAACTCGGTGAAGAATTCTACCTTCTGACTAAGATGATTTCTCAGGATGAAATCTCATTTGCATAGAAACTGAATCTGGACCCAACGTGCCTGGAGCCCTCCAGAGATGCGCTGCGTGGGAAGTCTCAATCAACTTTTTACGTTTGGACTTTGTCACTTTTTTTGGAGCTCTTCGCTTCCGACGGTGGTCGACCCTCCACAGCAAGCCGATTTTGAGGCAAGGTCATCGGATTGCCTTTCCAGGAGCCCCCAGTGAAATCCTGGATGTCTGGGGGCAACAGAGATTTTCAGCTGGACGAACCTGCAAGTCAGGCCGGGTTGCGGTTAAAGTCAGCCGGCTTGACTCACCACTGTAGGTTGGTCCCTTTATGGAGCTTTTTACAAAATCTTCTTCAATCTTCTCCAAACTTCTGGATCTTCCTCAGTGTCCACAGCACATCCCAAGGTTCCAGAAGCTCTGAGTTGTTCCTTCATGGTTAGCACTCCAACTCACAGAATGTATAAATCAATCCCAGGAAGCAACATTCTTTAAAAATCCAAAATAGTAGAAACTGAAGTTTGGAGGTTAGGTCTGGTTGAGTCCACCCACTGGTACAGCTAAAACCCCTTAACACACCCCTTTCCTGCCCTCTCCTAATCTAATCAGGATGGTACCTGGTTGCATGGGTTTGCAGTAAATGAGGGAGGTCCTGAACTGCTCCAAATGCCCTTCCCTCCTTTGAAGATCAGTTTGGCTGCTCTCTCCCCATCCTGTTTTCCCCATCTGCTGAGGCAGATCTCTTCTCCCAGGCAGTGTCTTTGTCTTCAGCTCAGGTCACTTCACACCTCACAGGGCAGCCTGGCCAGGCTGCCAGAGGCTGGCCAATCAGAGAAGGGCACTACAGGGCTGAAGTTGGGAACTTTTTGGTAGAGTTCTAAAACTCTTTCCTTCAACTCGTTATATTAAATTCAACAATGTCAAGTTGTTGCATTTATTATAACAACCAGTTTGATACCAAACTTGATATATCTAGCTCCTTTTGGGACTTGATTAATTAAAATAAAGTCTCCCCATTCTAGCCTATGGAGCACATTTGCTACAGTGAGGGAAAACACATCTGGCTATTTTACCTCACCAGAATTTATAAAACACTTTTTATAAGGTCCCTGCTTACAGTTACATCGCATCCAGCCCTAGTGGCACTTAGGGCACACCATAGGGGTGACTAACATGTACACAATAAGATAGTTGAAGACTTTGGAAGTACTTTTAATTCCAAAGTCGAATTTGCATGTAACTTTAGTTTAAAAGCAGCCAGCAAAGCAGGCCTGCCTTTAAAATGACACTGGGTACCTCAGCAGTGTAACTATAGATGCACTACCTATGCTGGGGTCCCTAAACCTACATGCTCTACTATATACAAGGGACATATAGGTAGGTTGACATAGCCAATTATAAGTAGCCTAATTTGCATATCCACTTTACCCAGACCACTGGCCCTGAGACTGATAAGCAGCACCCAGGGTACAGCCAAGAGTCAGTAACCACTAGTATCTGTCTAAAATGTTTGGTGGTGGCCAGGGCAAGAAGGAGGACTTTCTTATACTTTTGAATAATCTAGCACAAATACATCTGGAAATATTAATATTTCCTACAAAACGCCAGGTAGACATGATCATTAACTGTGATTAACTGGATTATTAACTGGAGGAAGAACGAAAAGAGTCACAACAACCTTAGCATGTTTGGTTAATACAATTTTATATCATTTAATTGCTTTTAACCACAGTTATTCTTTTAAAGTAACAACACAAGTCAACATTCCTTTCCTCAGAGAGATTAGTATATGGGACCAGATTTATAAAAGGAGTTGTGTCACTCTTTCACCACACAAAATGGTACAAAAGTGATACATCTCTTAAAACAGATTTATCTTGTGTGGCCTTAATCTGCCCTGGAAGGAATTTCATGGGTGGGCGCGGGGGTTCCCATGCATCCACCCATGGATTTTGGTGCATTCTCAGATTTGCTATTACTGGTAGACCTGGAAATGTATCAAAAACCTGTGCTTCCCCAGGTGAGGAGTGATGAGGAGAAATATCTTTATTTGTTCTCATTGTTACTTCTTCTTTCTATGTGTGCTGCAGTCTGCAGCACACATAGAAAGAGGAATTTGCCTTATGGGATTGTTTTTGTGCAGGAAGGTGTTCCTTCCTGCACAAAAACAATCCTGCTTATAATACAGGCACCGTTGAAACATGGGTTAAGGGTGCCTTAGTTGCCACTAGGCAGAATATTGTGTGCCAGCACTCAGGAAAGTCAGGAATATGCTGTCCAATATCAGGTATGGTGCTTTCCTGCCCTTTTCCTATCACACAGCACAGCACAGCACAGCAAGGGGACCTGCTGCACTGCATGATATAATGATAAATACGCCCCAAAGTATTTAGGCAGAACCAAAACTACATTCAAAGCAAGTAAGTAATACGTAAAACTGTTTTAGGTAAAAAAATAAAAAATGGAGTGAACAAAATAAGGTCAACAAGGTAAAAATGCTTAAGCGAAACCAGGGAGATGTTTTTTCAATTTTGAATGCTAAAAAATTGTCATGAGTGTATGAAGCAGCAATGTAGTAAATGGGGATGTGTTATCAGGTCCTCTGCGCCTTTTCAGTTTAGGGGACATGGTAGCCCAGATCCTAGGTGCCTCTTCAGGAAAACAATGAAGTAGCAAGTCTCTCATGAAGTCTGGAGGTTCACCCCAGTTAACATTTTTACATTGGGACTTAGAAACAAATATGTAAGATAACATTTTCTATTGAGGAAAGGCCGGATGCTGTTGCCAGTTGGTCTAAAATAATGGAGGACAACATTTAGTTTTGGGGAAAACCCAAATGCTGTCGGCAACTAGGGTTTAGCATACAAAAGCAAGAGCACACTTTAAAATTAAACACTGAGCATGTTTTGCAGCTAAAATCACTTTGCCACCTTCTGTACGAGGTCACAACAGAACCTATTTGGTCACTGCTAAAGAATCTGAGCAGGACAAGCAAGGCAGTCCTGCCTCTGAGGTTTCATTTTTGTCACTTAGCCTCAACATATTGTCCCAGTCCTCCAGAGGTCCTAACTTTTTTTATGATGATGTTCTTGTTTCTTTTGTTGTCTTCTATGTCTGACAGATCACATGCTCATTTGTCATGCAGTTATACCAGAGTGCCTAGTGAGCTGTGTATTATTTTCCTACACCTCAGTGAAGTGGCTTTGTGCGATATATATTATCTTGCGGGCTAACTGTCTTCTAAGGGGGCTGGCTCCGGGATGTGCATGTTTTTGAGTATCAAGGTGTTGAGTGGGTGTCGAATACCTGTAATATCCTGTGGGGGCCAATTGATATTCTTTCTGTAGCTCCATAAAGAACAGAACCTCTCCCTCTATCTCTTTTGTTAATTACATTTTGCATATTTAGTATTAGGATAAACACATTTTTGATTTCAGAATGACAGAACTGAACTAAAGTTAAAGGGTGTGCTCAAAGAATATTATTTACAGAAATGCATAAGCTTAGTCGAAAATGAATTAGTACAATAAGCATACAAATCATAAGGAATACAAAGAGGAACTCAGTAACGTTCTGCTAGAACTCCATTATAGATTTGCTTCCCAAGAAACAGGAAAGGTGTATGTGCATCATGAGGAAACACACTATTTTTTAGGACCTTGCTCTTAAACAAAGGATTTCATACATTCATTACATGAGTACATGGTTCACAGCATCCTAATCAATAAGAAATGAGCAAGAGAAAACAATTACTAAAATATACATTCAGGGATTCTCTCATCATTCTAGTATATTAAACTCAAGTGTTCCTAGAGACTATACATGTGACTGATGTGTTATTCAGTCTGAGGCAGTTGGGCTGGCCTTAGGAGAGTACATTTTGTTCGAGTCAGCTGGGAAAGTATTAGTATCTTTATAGCAAGCCTAAAATCCTTTAATTACAGTAAATATTAGTAACAGCGATGATCACATGTATACTACGGTGTCAAATTCAATATGGTTGACATGACAATGTTGGTCTAAATTAAAGAAACCTCAATTTCTCATGTTTTATTCATCACACTCCCTAGTGATGACAGACCCATCAGGACCTGCTCTTGTACCATTCTTGTCTGCCACTTCCAGATCTAGCGCCACACTCTCTGTTGATCCCCACCCAGATGACGGTGCCCACTCACCCAAGAAGGTGGACATTTCCTTTGCCCCAGACATGTCAGCCCCAGCCACTATTACCCCTGCTGCCCGAGTGAAGAGGCTATTGACCTCCTGAGGAGTATCTCTGTGAGGCAGACAGTCATTGTGAATGCCACCCAGGGGTTGGCAAGCCAACCTCAGCAGACCAATGCTTTCCTGAAAGTCATTTATAGTGACATGTCTGGCCTACAGAAATATTTCCAGGCTCTGGCCTCCTCTCTGAGGGCAGTCAGCAACCTCTCACATTCCTCCCTCTCCACCTCCCTCTTCCCAATTCCCAATTCCCTATTCCCTGGCTTGTCCCAAGCACACAGACACATCTGCAAGTACCCACCTTAAAACACACAAGCAGCACACCTCAACACAATAACCACAAGATACACAGGCATGCAGGCACGCAACATTCACCCACAGACACCACATCAGCCACCACTTCAACAGACACCCCCACCACCACCACTGGCCCACACACCACATCCAGCATACCCACAGACATCATCACAGCAGCAAGTGAGAATGTAACCATAACACCATACAGCCAGACAACATCTCACAACTCACAGACCCACACACCTCTGACACCATACCCCAGACACCAGCACAACATTCACAGACACATCCAGAACATCAACCATACCCGCAGACACCACCCATACCCACACAGACAAATCTATCACAACCACCACCCCAAAAGAAATACACACATCCACCACTCCCACATCAACCAGCACCTCCAACTCCCAGCCCCAAAGACATGCAAATGCCCACAATCACACATGTAACAGCCACCCCCAAACACAAGCATATCTCAAACAGACACACACCAAAGGCATCTACACCCACAAACATGTCCACCACTCCCTCAACCACATATCCCCAACCCTTTCTGATGACCCAACCCATTTTCCCAAAGAGAGTTTCCTTTTTAAGCTTACCCTTTCCCCTCTTACCTTCAAACTTCCTCCCAAACCCAAGGGGCCCCCACCCATATCGCATCCTATCCCTTCCACATCCAAGTCCCCCCGCCATATCTGCTCCTCCTTCGAGCACCCATACCCCTCCCCTCAAAGAAGAAGCCCATCTCGCCAAAGAAAAATACCCCCCTACCAAAACCAAACCAACCTATCCCAAATCCGACCCCGTCCCACCCAAGGATGTCTTAGGTGCCTGCCTGCCCACTTGATGCCCCTTCCTTCGGCAGTGAGTGGAGTCAAGCGTGGGCACAGTAATGTGCATGAACTGATGTGGACTGGCCGATGGCCTTTGTTCTTAATCATTTTACTTCAATAAACCCAGGTTGTTGTTTTGTTTGGTACACATTTGTCCTGCAATTACTTTTCTACCTTTACGTTGTTCCTGAGTAACTTGCGTTGTATGCCTACAGTTGTGTGTGTTACATTGCTGATCAATTTGCTATTGTTTACAATATCTGACTTTGTGGGCAGTGCAGTTGTCACCGAATACAAAGGTGGATGTACACTGTATGTGTATGTGTTTGTTATTCCAATTGGGGTGTCATTGCATTGTGTTCTTTTGCTATGGTATTTCATCTTGTGTTGGCCAATGTCAGCATGTATAGTGTTAAACGTGTCCCCTTGATATGGATTGCACATTTGTCTCATGTGTGGAAACTAGAGTTTTCTTTGTCCACACATGAAGGGTGTTCAATTGCAATACCTTCCTTTACATTTGGCTGACCTTGTGTCGTCTAGATATATGGCCATGCTGTTGCTGTTGTATGTGCTTTCTTGAGTTGCACTTACACATTATGCAGATAGACATGTCACTTATATCTACTATTGCTTGTCCCTGAGAAACATGAAGGGTCAGTTCCTGTGCAAATGTTGTTTTAGTGGTATGTGCTAAGTATAATGTGTTCCAGGTGAGCATCCTTCCATGTGTGCTCCTGTTGCTGTCAACCCTATTGTGCAGGTATTGTTTGTATTCTGAACTTTAGATATTTTTCTCTCAAACGATTGTGCATCCCATTGACCTTCCATTGTAATGCAATGCAGGTGATGTGTGGGCCCCTTGCAGGGCTGCTTCGTGGGAGGAGTGTTTGTGTTCCGTGACACATCCATACATATGCGTCTTCAATCTGACAACAGTCCATGACATGTGTGCAATGTGGGTCCCTTGCAGGGTTGTTTCTGGGGAGTATTTGAGTTCTATGACACATCCATACATATGCGTCTTCAATTTGACAACAGTCCATGGTATGTGTGCCACGTGAGGGTGACATGTGTTTGCATTATGAACATTATATATTTGTCTCAAAATATTGAGCATCCCATTGACCTTCTGTTGTGTTGCAATGTGGGTGATGTGTGAGTCCATCGCAGGCCTGCCAACCTGGATGAAGACACCCCTGCCTCTGTAGCAGCAGGTTCCCCCGCTGCAAGTGGGGATGTCCAGCAAAAAAATCCATGAGGTTTTGATGGCAAGACACCTACCACTGTCTGCAACAACTTCTTCCTTAAGGAGGTTCTTTGTGTGTTACACAACACTTTGTGGACTGATCCTGAACCACCTTCCATTTCTAATGAGAGGAGTACTCTGGACTTTGGACTTCCATTGAGAATGCATCTACTACAATGATTTTGTTCACCATGATTGACCCATTCACATATTCTTTTTGGTTGATTCTTTCTGTTAGTTGTAGTTTCACAATAAAATCGCCCATCACTGATTCATTGTCGGCTGATTTGCCTTACATAGTTTGCCACGTAGTTATGTCAGACCATGTGAACCATACAATGATGATTCAAGGTATTTGTCCAAGAAGATATATGTTGCATGTAGACAGTTACCAGCTTAGGGGTACAACCACTACACACAAACAACTGCATATAAGTGTGTGGTCAAACTAAAAACTTTCTACGTTCTGACGTAGTCACTTTTTTGGAGATTTCCTTCAGCGAAACAAAACTACAAGTCAGGTCGGGTCACGGTTGAGTAAACTGGCTACAGTTGGTCCCTTTATGGAGCTTTTTCCAAAAGGTTCTCCAATCTTCTCCAAACTTCTGGATCTTCTTCCAGAAGGTCTTTTATAGTTCTTTTGGAGTCCACAGCTCAACGCAAGGTTTCAGAAGCTCTGAGTTGCGCCTTGAGGGTTGCAGACTACAACTCCCAGAATACACCTGGCTCAAACTCCAAAACTGCCACTGGACAGTGGCCAGCTGGTCAGTTTCTTCAGGATTTGATGCAAGGGACTCTGGTTAGCACTTTTTCACCTGTAGCAAACTGGGAGTCCCTCTTTGAACTAGTTGAAGCCAAGCAAAGTCCTCCTTGTGGTGAGGCCCAAGTGTGCAGGTGGTGCAGTCCTTCAGAGTGCAGTGTCCAGGAGCAGGTCAGGGGTCCAGCAGGGCAGTCCTTCTTCTGCCGTTATTCATTGTTGGAATCTGGTAGGGATCAGGTAGGGAACTGAGGTGTGGGTGCAGCTCTGCAACATTTATCCTTGCTCCTTGGTGAAAAACAGGGGGCTTCTGGTTCTTCAATCAGATGCAAGGTCCTTCCCCTTGTGTTGACCACTTCCTGGGACGAGTGGCAAAAATCAATCCCAGGGAGCAACATTCTTCAAAAATTCTTCATGGCTGAAACTGATTTTCAGAAGTTACATCTGGCTGAGCTTACCCTCTCCTGCCCTCTCCTAAGCTAATCAAGTGGGAGCATAACTGTCTGGGTTGCAGGATGTGAGGGAGGTGCTGGGCTACTCCAAATGTCATTCCCTGCATTTGAAGACCAGTTTGGCAGCCCTCCCCCTTCCTGCTTCCCTATCTGCTGAGGTATGTCTCCTCACCAAGGCACATTCCTTTGTGCTCAGCCCAGGCCACGTCACACCTCATCAAGGTAGCCTGGCCAGGCTGCCAGAGGCTGATCAATCAGAGAAGGTCACTACCGAGCTGATGTTGGCAACTTTTCAGGTAGAGTTTAAAACTCTTTACCGGAACTAGTTATATTAAATCCAACAATTGTAAGTTGTGGGATTTATTATAACAATTAATTTGATACCAAACTTGTGGTATCTGACACTTAAGGGGACTTTGGTAATTAAGACTTTAGGGGTCATTACAACCCTGGTGGTACAAGACCGCCAGGGCTGTTATGACGGAAGCACTGCAAACAGGCCGGCGGTGCTTCGCAGGTCATTACGACTGTGGCGGAAGTGCCGGGGTTGCACCTCCGGGGCCGGCGGTTTCCCGCCACAATGGCCCCGGAGTTAGTAATCCGCCAGGGGATTACGAGTCCCCCTACCGCCAGCCTTTTCCTGGCGGTTTGAACCGCCAGGAAAAGGCTGGCGGTACGGGGAGTCGTGGGCCCCTGTTGTTGTGGGTGTAAATTTTATGCTACAGACCACTACTCTGCAGTGTTACAGGCCAAAGAAAAAGAAATGATGGACCACTGTCCTCAGTCTTTTGTCTGATCATGGGATGATTCCAGTATTCCCTCACATATATATGCATGACAACATGTGTTTAGAATTTGATATATGTAATGGGGCTAAATTTCATGTGGCGCCACAGACAGGAGTGTGTCACCATTAATTGTTGACCTACACATATCCTCACACATGATTACATTTTATTTGGCATGTACTACTGCAGTACAAATGTGGGACATGCCAGGTAGGACTAGAGATTTTACACACAATGTGCATTTCCATGCCATTGTTTTGGCATCATGTGGAATTGTGCAGTGCATATGAGCAATGGGGAATGTTTGTTACCTGACTGTTGGTATGCATCATTGAGTGACTTGCACTTACGCTGGATTCACTTGTGGTTAGGTACAACCATTCACTGACAGACATCTGGGTCTGCAGGACCAAAAGGTAGATTGTGATGTAGCTTCCCATTGGGCAACATGTTGAGAGCCTTCTACAAGTACTTGCACATTTCTGGGTCTCTCCAACATACAAATGTCTAAGATCTTTTGTTGATGCATTATGTCATTGCAAGGGGTGCTAGACATTCATGGTGATTTCCCTGGGGCTTGCTCCTTCATTTTGTTGTGGATTTTACAGACATATCTCTCTGACAATTTTCACATTTTGCCAATAGTGTACAATTCCATGCCAAATGAGTGGTATATCTGAGCAAGGTAAGTACTACCTCCATGACTCCATAAGGAAAATTACACATGGTGAAGTGTGCATTGTTGATATGTTTCCAATGTGATATGATTATTTCCATGTCACCTTCTTCAGGCCACTGTACCTTTGTCAGCAGCATGCCAGGATTTTGGAGCATCATTTCTTATTGTTGGTTTATTGTGTATGGCAAACAGATGTAAGCATGAATTGTGTGGGTTCTGTAGGAATGAACTTGGCATTGGACTACTATTGTATGACAACAGGTTACCGAGTTATGCTCCATGAGGCAAAGCATTGATGGTGATGTGGTCTCTTACTTGTTCAATGGTTACTGTGATTACATAACTTCACCCATGCAACCGGAGTTATCTGAGATCCTGATATTCCTTTAGGCAACTCTTTAGAGTTCAGGTAGCATGCATGCATATGGTATAGTACATGTAGGAGTCATTTTGATGTCGTTTCTTTCTGGGGCCTACTTGACGTCATGGTAATGTTTGCTAATCAAAGCTATTGTTCAACTGAGATCAGGAACATGTAGTGACCTGTTTCCTCTTTGTATTTGCAGCATCATCCCAAGCAAGAGAAGGAGACGGGGCACAACCAAATGGGGAAGCATCTGGCCGTAGTGCTTCCAGTCATAACACCAATGACAAGGAGGGACCGAGTGGCCCAGGGGGCGAGGGGAGTGCCACGGAGGAGACACAATCAACCTTGTCATCATCAAATTCTACCTTGAGTGGCCACTCCCTAGTGATGACAGACCCATCAGGACCTGCTCTTGTACCATTCTTGTCTGCCACTTCCAGATCTAGCGCCACACTCTCTGTTGATCCCCACCCAGTTGACGGTGCCCACTCACCCAAGAAGGTGGACATTTCCTTTGCCCCAGACATGTCAGCCCCAGCCACTATTACCCCTGCTGCCCCGAGTGAAGAGGCTATTGACCTCCTGAGGAGTATCTCTGTGAGGCAGACAGTCATTGTGAATGCCACCCAGGGGTTGGCAAGCCAACCTCAGCAGACCAATGCTTTCCTGAAAGTCATTTATAGTGACATGTCTGGCCTACAGAAATATTTCCAGGCTCTGGCCTCCTCTCTGAGGGCAGTCAGCAACCTCTCACATTCCTCCCTCTCCACCTCCCTCTTCCCAATTCCCAATTCCCTATTCCCTGGCTTGTCCCAAGCACACAGACACATCTGCAAGTACCCACCTTAACACACACAAGCAGCACACATCAACACAATAACCACAAGATACACAGGCATGCAGGCACGCAACATTCACCCACAGACACCACATCAGCCACCACTTCAACAGACACCCCCACCACCACCACTGGCCCACACACCACATCCAGCATACCCACAGACATCATCACAGCAGCAAGTGAGAATGTAACCATAACACCATACAGCCAGACAACATCTCACAACTCACAGACCCACACACCTCTGACACCATACCCCAGACACCAGCACAACATTCACAGACACATCCAGAACATCAACCATACCCGCAGACACCACCCATACCCACACAGACAAATCTATCACAACCACCACCCCAAAAGAAATACACACATCCACCACTCCCACATCAACCAGCACCTCCAACTCCCAGCCCCAAAGACATGCAAATGCCCACAATCACACACGTAACAGCCACCCCCAAACACAAGCATATCTCAAACAGACACACACCAAAGGCATCTACACCCACAAACATGTCCACCACTCCCTCAACCACATATCCCCAACCCTTTCTGATGACCCAACCCATTTTCCCAAAGAGAGTTTCCTTTTTAAGCTTACCCTTTCCCCTCTTACCTTCAAACTTCCTCCCAAACCCAAGGGGCCCCCACCCATATCGCATCCTATCCCTTCCACATCCAAGTCCCCCCGCCATATCTGCTCCTCCTTCGAGCACCCATACCCCTCCCCTCAAAGAAGAAGCCCATCTCCCCAAAGAAAAATACCCCCCTACCAAAACCAAACCAACCTATCCCAAATCCGACCCCGTCCCACCCAAGGATGTCTTAGGTGCCTGCCTGCCCACTTGATGCCCCTTCCTTCGGCAGTGAGTGGAGTCAAGCGTGGGCACAGTAATGTGCATGAACTGATGTGGACTGGCCAATGGCCTTTGTTCTTAATCATTTTACTTCAATAAACCCAAGTTGTTGTTTTGTTTGGTACACATTTATCCTGCAATTACTTTTCTACCTTTACGTTGTTCCTGAGTAACTTGCGTTGTGTGCCTACAGTTGTGTGTGTTATATTGCTGATCAATTTGCTATTGTTTACAATATCTGACTTTGTGGGCAGTGCAGTTGTCACCGAATACAAAGGTGGATGTACACTGTATGGGTATGTGTTTGTTATTCCAATTGGGGTGTCATTGCATTGTTTTCTTTTGCTATGGTATTTCATCTTGTGTTGGCCAATGTCAGCATGTATAGTGTTAAACGTGTCCCCTTGATATGGATTGCACATTTGTCTCATGTGTGGAAACTAGAGTTTTCTTTGTCCACACATGAAGGGTGTTCAATTGCAATACCTTCCTTTACATTTGGCTGACCTTGTGTCGTCTAGATATATGGCCATGCTGTTGCTGTTGTATGTGCTTTCTTGAGTTGCACTTACACATTATGCAGATAGACATGTCACTTATATCTACTATTGCTTGTCCCTGAGATACATGAAGGGTCAGTTCCTGTGCAAATGTTGTTTTAGTGGTATGTGCTAAGTATAATGTGTTCCAGGTGAGCATCCTTCCATGTGTGCTCCTGTTGCTGTCAACCCTATTGTGCAGGTATTGTTTGTATTCTGAACTTTAGATATTTTTCTCTCAAAAGATTGTGCATCCCATTGACCTTCCATTGTAATGCAATGCAGGTGATGTGTGGGCCCCTTGCAGGGCTGCTTCGTGGGAGGAGTGTTTGTGTTCCGTGACACATCCATACATATGCGTCTTCAATCTGACAACAGTCCATGACATGTGTGCAATGTGGGTCCCTTGCAGGGTTGTTTCTGGGGAGTATTTGAGTTCTATGACACATCCATACATATGCGTCTTCAATTTGACAACAGTCCACGGTATGTGTGCCACGTGAGGGTGACATGTGTTTGCATTATGAACATTATATATTTGTCTCAAAATATTGAGCATCCCATTGACCTTCTGTTGTGTTGCAATGTGGGTGATGTGTGAGTCCATCGCAGGCCTGCCAACCTGGATGAAGGTGCAAAAGTGGATTCTCCGGTTAGAAGAAAAGTATAGAAATGCCCCAAAGAAGACATCTGAGGTCTCCTGCTTGGTGCAAGAGATGTCCCATGTTGAGTCGTTGGATGCAGGCTGTTTTCGTCACTGGATTTTGCCAACAAGCCTTGGTTCATGCAAGAAAATGTTTGCATCAAAGAGGCACTGCCCGGGCCCAGGATGGACCTGGGAGTCTAGACTCTGACTGGGGAGACAGAGGGGGCTCTCAGCACTTTAGAGAGCCCTCAGAAGTCCCGGCAGCACCCACAGAACTCCCAGGACAATGGGACAAAGGAGTTGAAAAGTACGGTCACCGCAGCACTACACAAATGGATCCCACGCTGCTGGAGAACAACTCAGGGAGCTGTGTGTCGCAGGATAGAGTGCTGGGGATCTGAGCTACACCATGCATGAAGGACTTTTGGAAGTAGTGCACAGAAGCCCAAGGAGCTGCAGAAGACGGGATGCACAGGGGTACTGTCTGGCACGGAAAGGCAAGCCCTTACCTCCACCTAATTTGGACAGCTGGGCCTTTGGACAGTCAGGATCACTTCAGTCTACCTCCTGTGTTCCAGGGCTCATGCTCGTCAACAGGAGAGGAGTCCCAGAGTACTGGTCATCATCGCAGAGAGGTGCCTGCTGAAGCAGGGAAGTGACTCCGTCACTCCACGGGAAATTCCTTCGGTCCTTCTGGTGCAGAATGAAGACAGGCAGCCCTCAGAGTGTGCACAACATGGAAACGATTGCAGTTGCTAACTGGAACTGAAGTTGCAAGTATCAAGTAGCCTTTCTCAATACTTTGCTGCAGTTACAGTGGTTCCTGGAGCAGTCTGCCGTTGATTCGAGAGTCAGAAGATGAAGCAGGGGATGCAAAGGAGTTCTTGTGGAGTCTTGCAAACCGAATCTGAGGAAACACTTAGAGGAGAGAGCCTAAATAGCCCTGAGAGAGGGATTGACTACCTACCCAGGTATGCGCCTATCAGGAGGAGTCTCTGATGTCACCTGCTGGCACTGGCCACTCAGATGCTCCCAGAGGGTCCCCACCTTGGAATGCAAGATGGCTAGCGCCAGGGACACCCTGGAGGAGCTCTGGGCAACACCCCTGGGGTGTTCACTCCCCTTTCCACTGTCCAGTTTTATGTCAGAGCAGAAACTGGAGGTCCCTGAACTGGTGTAGACTGGATTATGCAGGGAGGGCACTGTTTGTACCCTTCAAAGCATTTCCAGAGGCTCTGGAATGCTACCCTTCCCATGCCTGTAAAACCTATTTCCAATGGAAGAGATTGTAACACCCCTCTCGTAAAGGAAATTCATTGTTCTGCCTTCCAGGGATTGAGCTGCTCAATCCCCAGGAGGGCAGAAACCTGTCTGTGAGGTGGCAGCAGCTGGGGCTGCAGCGGAAACCTCAGAGAGCTGGTTTGGCAGTACTGGAGGTCCATGGTGGAGCCCCTAGGGTGCATGGAATTGTCCCTCCAATACCAGATTTGCATTGGGGGTTCAATCTCACAATCTTAGACACCTCACATGGCCATATTCGGAGTTACCATTGTGAAGCTACATATATATATTGACATACATGTAGTTCACGCTTATAATGGTATCCCCACACTCATGAAGTCTGGGAAATTGGTCCTGGACAACGTGGGGGCACCTTTGCTAGTACAAGGGTGCCATCACACATAGTAACTTTGCACCTAGCCTTCAGTACCTAAAGGTTAGACATATAGGTGACTTATAAGTTACCTGGTTCAGTGAAAATGGCTGTGAAATTGTGTGTGCACTATTTCACTCAGGGTGCAGTGTCAGTCCTGAAGGAGTCTTTGTATGAGCTCCTTATGGGTGGCAAAAGAAATGCTGCAGCCCATAAGGATCTCCTGGAACCCCAATGCCCTGGGTACCTAGGTACCATAAACAAGGGACATACGGGGGGGGTCAAGTGTGCCAATCTGAATTGGAATATGGAATCACTAAACTATAGTGGCAAATTTGGTAAACAGAGAGAGCAGAAGCACTGGAGTTCTGGTTAGCAGAACTCCAGTGACACAGTCAAGCATACTCTCAACACAGTAAAACACACTGACATATAGGTCACAACCTATGAGCACTGGGGTCCTGACTAGCAGAATCCCAGTGAGACAGTAAAAACACACTGACAAACACTGACACACAGGCCAAAAATGGGGGTAACCATGCTAGAAGAAAGCTACTTTCCTACAAGGAGTATTTGTGTTCTATGACACATCCATACATATGCATCTTAAATGTGACAACAGTCCATGGCATGTGTACACTGTGAAGGTGTCATTTAATGTTCTGTACACTTCACTGTCCCTCACACTGGAATGAGCAGATGTGTGTTTTTGTGAAGTGTGGAGGTGCAGTGCCTGTGACCTGCCCAAAGGGGGCATTTAATAGCTTTGTCTTTGTCATTCTTTGTGAATGACTGTGACCCAGGACACAATGACATGTGTACTTGGTGCCAATAGCGTGAGCTCCCTATCATGTGGATGATGGTGGGACTATCTGTTGCTGAACTTTATTGCACAGGTAGGGGTGTGTTCTTGCCATTGGTTGCATCCACGGTGGTGTGGATTTTGGGCTCCTTCGATGAGCAGAGGCAGGATGTGTGTGATGGGCTCCATGGCGGCACAGGATATGTAACACTGCCTGCAGGGGAGTTGCTTCCTTTGTACTCTCCCTTTCTGCCTGCTGGGACATGGTAATTGGACCGCTAAGGTCATGTTGGAGGTGTGCATCTCTCTGTCGGCCTGTTTGGCCTGCCTCGTCACTGCAGCAGTTGCCTTTCCTGGCGGTACCGGAGGGACTGTGGCAGTCTTTTCTCAATGGGCCCTCTTGCATCGTAATATCACCAAGCTGAAGGCGGTTGAACTGCCGCCATGGCGGAGCATGGACTGCCAAACATGTAATCAGGCCCTTGGATTGGGCTGGCAATAATAAATGTTACCCCTTTAGTGTCCACACCTTACCCCAAATTGGATTAGATTGGAGTGGGAAAAATAAATGTCACCATTTTAGTATCCAGCGCCTTCCATAAATTGGTTTAGGAGGAGTGGAAAAAGTAAGGCTCTGATTGAAGAAAAGTGGTGCTGCACCCAGTTTCCTTTCCTTGTGCCCCTTAGCGCCTCCCTAACAGCACCATGTGGGGAACTAGAGTCAACATTTTTGACGTTAGTTCGGAGCGTTGCAGGATTAGCGTGAAATGTTCTAATACTGCAAAGCCCATTGAGGCCCAAACAATGGCATGCCTCCTTTTAACGCCTGCTCTGAGCAGGAGTAATGAAATAAATTACGCAAAAAAGTATTTTAGATTTCTTCTCTCCATTTTTTAGGCCCCCCATAACGGGGCAATGCCCCCTTTGCATCCATCATGCTTGGCGCAGCATGCATTGCACCACTTTGTAAATTTGGTGCAGCGATTTTGGGCTTGTGAGGCCACATTAGAGTAAAAAAAAATGCTGCTAATGTGGCGCAAAGATGCACTAGGGGCTCTGAAATCATCCCCTAAATATCACCCTTTCAGTGTCCAACGCCTTCCCCAAATTGGTGTAGGTTTGATTGGGAATAGTAAATGACATCCCTCTAGTGTCGAACACCATCCCCATATTGGTTCGGATTGGAAGGGGAGTAGTCAGTGTCACCCCTTTAGTGTCTAACAACTTCCTCCAAATTGGATTATGTTTGAGTAGGAATAGTAAATGTCACCCCTTTAGTGTTCAATACTTTTCATACAATAAAGATATGTCAAACATTTTTCTATTTTTTTATTTCAATTTTTATTTATTATATAGTTTTATATTTTGTATTATATATTCTTCAAGTAAAAATAATAAAACTTATAAAGTAAGTAATTAAAACTTAATGAACTTTTTATAATAAAAAACAGGTACCTCATAATTCAATACATTTATACGTGTTAAATTTTGATTTTATGTGTGTATATATATATATATATATAAATATATATACATATAGATATATATATATATTCCACATTATTTTCACATGTTTTATTAGTATACATTTTAAAATATATACATATTTTATATTAGTATTTGACTTATACTTTGCATTTTTTCATAATCTTTCAAAACATTGTTTAATATGTTTTCCATCGTTTATTATTACCCCTTTAGTGTCCAACACCTTTCCCCAAATTGTTTTGGGCTGGAGTGGGAATAGTACCTATAAACCATTTAGGGGGTGATTCTAAGCTTGCGGGAACCGCCAGAAGACCGTACCGCGGTCAAAAGACCGCGGCGGTCATTCTGGGTTTCCCACTGGGCTGGCGGGCGACCGCCGAAAGTCCGCCCGCCAGCCCAGCGGGAAACACCCTTCCCGCGAGGACGCCGGCTCAGAATGGAGCCGGTGGAGTGGGAAGGTGCGACGGGTGCAGTTGCACCCGTCGCGAATTTCAGTGTCTGCAAAGCAGACACTGAAATTCTTTGTGGGGCCCTCTTACGGGGGCCCCTGCAGTGCCCATGCCATTGGCATGGGCACTGCAGGGGTCCCCAGGGGCCCCGCGGCACCCCCTACCGCCATCCTGTTCCTGGCGGGAGACCCGCCAGGAACAGGATGGCAGTAGGGGGTGTCAGAATCCCCATGGCGGCGGAGCGCGCTCCGCCGCCATGGAGGATTCTCAAGGGCAGCGGGAAGTCGGCGGAACACCGCCGACTTTCCGTTTCTGGCCGCGGCTGAACCGCCGCTGTCAGAATGCCCAGCGGTGCACCGCCAGCCTGTTGGCAGTGCTACCGCCGACCTCCGCCATGGCGGTAATTACCGCCAGGGTCAGAATGACCCCCTTAGTGTCCCCTCCCCTTCCCCAAATTGATTTGAATGGGAGTAGTAAATGTCACCCCTTTAGTGTCCAACTCCTTACACAAATTGGATTAGATTGTAGTAGAATTAGTAAATGTAACCCCTTTATTGTTCAATACTTTCCCCTAGTTAGTTTAGATGAGATTGGGAATAGAAACTGTTACCTCTTTAGTGTCCAACGCTTTCCACAAATTAGTTAGGGTTGGCGTGGGAATAGTGTATATAACCCTTAAATGTCCCTCCCTTTCCCCAAATTGGTTTAGGTTGGAATGGGAATAGTAAATGTCACCCTTTTACTGTTCAACTCCTTACCCAAATTGGATTAGATTGGAGTGGGATTAGTAAAGGTCATCCCTTTAGTGTCCAACACCTTCTTCAAATCGGTTTAGATTGTAGTGAGAATAGTCCACCTTCCCCATACAGGTTTAGATTGGAGTGAAAATTGAATTGTAAATGCAACCCTTTTATTGTTTAGTACCTTCTCCTAATTGGTTTAGATGAGATTGGGATTAGAAACGGATAACCCTTAAATGACCACTGCTTTCCACAAATTGGTTTAGGTTAGAGTGTGACTAGTAAATGTCTACAAATTTTGTGCAATAAGGCATGTTACACTTTTTTTCTATTTTTATTTGTTCTATAGTTGTATATTTTGCATTATTTATGCTTCAGGTCAAAATAATAAAATATATAAACTTGAGTAAATAAAACATTGTTAATTATTTCTAATAATAAAAAGAGCAAATCATATTTAGATACATTTTAGATGTTGTACTTTTTTAGTGTATAGTAACACAAAATTAACATTTACTCACCTTTTTAAAATACATATTTTCAACACTATTTTAACATATATTTTAGTAATATATAATAAATAGTTGTATATATTTAATACTATTTTTGTATTTATACTTTATATTTTTTCTTAATTTCTTTAAACATTGTGTGGTGTATTCTGCATGTTTAATTATTTTTGCATATTTTGTAAACATTTTTTCAACATTTTTACAATATTTCCTATTAATTTTCATGTGGAATTAGTATTTTTTGGTTCTTTTAGAAGCCATTTTTCTACATTCGTTGTAATGTATTTGTGTTGTTTTTAGTCTATTTATTTCAACTAGGTCACAGTGAGGTGGTGCTGCTTGTCAGAAAAGATAATTCATTTTTAAAGAATGTTTAAAGGTTTTGAGAATAGAGGGGATTAAGGCAGGTGATTTAAAAGTTAGAGATAATGTTGCTTTGTAGGATATTTGTATACTTAGATACATTGCGGCTAGTGTTTTTCATTAGTTTGCAGTTTTGCATTTTAAGTGTTTTAGTTATGTATCACTATGCTAAGTTACATTGTGTGGTGTTAATTATATTTTGATGTTTGATTATTATGTATATGTATTTTTGGGAATGTAGTGTGTTCTATGGGCATTTGTAGTTCACTTTTTTTAATACAGAAATCAGTTTTGGTTTATGGTAACCAATGGTTTTTACTTTGATTTCATTTTTTCAGCTCTCCGAGAATGTTATTTTTTATTTAAACACTTAAAAAAATAATAATAATGGAACCGACATACTTTGGATTGCATCGAGGGATTTGATTGGATACATTGCATTTTTAGAGTTTATGAGGGGAATTTTTGGATTAATTTCCCTTATTTCTGTTGGATTACTATTTTTTATTACATATAAACAGAGAAAGATCTGCAGCTACAGAACAGTGACTTTCATTTATTTGATTTATTTTGGGTAGAAAAAATGTTATTATGTGTTCATGTTGAATTATGTGATTGTTATGTGAAATTGTTTGAATCATGTGTTGTAATTATTCTATGTGATGATTTGAGTCTGATTATATTATTTTGGTTGATAGCTGAATTTAAAAAAATACTTTTTATATATACATATATATATATATTTAATGTCAGTCTTATAAACATTGCAATTTTAAATAATTGTTTGACTGTTCTAATAAAATGTTATGTGTATTTATTAAAAAAAATTGGTATGTTGGTGAAGAGTCTGTCATAGCTTTGGAGGTTTTTGGAAGGTTAACATTTATTTGATCATGTGCTTCTGGCTACAATTTCTAAGTAATCTGCTCCTTTGTTAATTATGAAGAGTTTGACTTTAAATTGTAGCATGTTGTACATTCTTTGGTTTGTTTGCAAAGATTAGGGCCAATTTGGTAACAGATTGCTTCATTTATAGTTATTGATAGCTCTTCTCTTTTTGTAATGCTTCTATGAATTTGTATAGTGAAGGTTGAGTTCTGCCTATTGTTGGTTGTAAGGTGTTGTGCCATCCTTCCACTGCGTTGTTTGATCTGTCTTCCTGTGCCAAGGTGCTGTGATAGACATTCCTCCATGGTATTTAGAATTTGGGTTGGCATCTGTGTCGGAAACGATTTGTGTTGACAATAGCCCAATAAGGTAGTAAAGGCCTGATTATGAGGATGGCAGTCTTGAGACCATCAGCCGCACAATGGTGGCCAGGACTACTGCTGCTGTGGCGGTCCAGCTGCCACATTACAACCCTAATGTTCAGACTGCCACGGTACCTCCATCTCTGCCAGGATCAGTGATCCTTATCACCGCCATGAAAAGGCTGGTGGAGAACAAGTGCAGGGGGCAACAGGGGGGCCCCTGCACTGCCCATACACTTGGTATGGGCAGTGCAGAGGTCTCCCTGCTGTACAGACATTAAGCGTTGCGAGGGTGCTGGTGCACCCTGCTGTAGCAGCATTGCTGCTGGCTTGATTACTAGCTGGCAACATGCTGCCACCACTTTGCTGCTGGGCTGACTGGCTGAATCCTTGATTACCACCGTCAGCTCAGGTGGAAAGGTGTAATGGGCCTGGCGGGGAGGTAGCCAGCATGGGAGTAACCTCCCTGTCAGAAGTTCGGCAAACGGATCTTCTTGTCTGCCAAACTCATAATGAGGGCCACACTTTTGGCAGCCTCTGTAATTGTATCTGAAAACAGTGTAATAGAATAAATAAATATATATATATATAAATATATATATATATATATATATATATATATATATATATATATTCTGTGGTAAACATACATTTATGTTTAATTATTAATGGTTAATAGGTAGTTTGACACTTTCGAATTATATATGCATGTCCTTAGAAATTGAGTCTTTGGTTGGCAGTCAGGTTACCCCCTGTCCAAGCAAGGACCCTCACTCTAGTCAGGGTAAGGGAGAATCACCCTCAGCTAACTCCCGCTCACCCCCTTGGTAGCTTGGCACAAGCAGGCAGGCTTAACTTCAGAGTGATAGGTGTAAAGTATTTGTACCAACACAGACAGTAACTTAATGAAAACAATACAAAATAACACAACACAGGTTTAGAAAAATAGAAAATATGTATCTAAACAAAACAAGACCAAAACAAAAAAAAATCTCCAACATTCACAAGTGAAGTTATTAATTAAAAAGCAAAAAGAGTCTTAAATCATTGAGAAGATAGTAAAAACACTGTTAACATTGAAAAGTACCTGGGTAGTGTCAAAATAACACGCATGGGCGAGTATGTGTCGAAAAAGGTAGGCAGTGCGTTGATTTCTCACCCGCAAGCGAGATCGTGCGTTGTTTCTCCTTCTCCGGTGGGGTCAGCGTGCATCGTTTTTCCTCCCCACAGGGGAGCGATGCGTCGATCCAGGCAGGACTCGGTCCGGGAAGGCATTGCATTGTTTTTCTGCGGCCAGCAAGGTTTGCGTACAAAATCCTACTGCACGGTATTAGCAAAGTTACGCAATGTGGGTTGCGACTTTATCAGCCTCAGTCAGCGGGTGTTGCTCGTTGTTCTTCCTGCTATGTGCGTTGATTTTCCAGCCCCAATGCCGGTGGAGTGTCGATTTCTGCAGGATAGCTCCACAAAGCACAGTCACAGGCAGGGCAGCACTTCTCCTTAGCTCTTCAGCTCTTCTCCAGGCAGAGGTTCCTCTTGATGTCCAGAAGTGATCTAAAGTCTGTGGTTTTGGGGGCCCTTCTTATACCCATTTTGGCCTTTGAAGTAGGCTTGCTTTAAAGGAAAGTCTCTCTTGTTTGTGAAATCCTACCTTGCCCAGGCCAGGCCCCAGACACACACCAGGGGGTTGGAGACTGCATTGTGTGAGAGCAGGCACAGCCCTTTCAGGTGTAAATGACCACTCCTCCCCACCCTCCTAGCACAGAGGGCTCATCAAGATATGCAGACTACACCCCAGCTCCCTTTGTGTCACTGTCAAGAGAGAGGTGCAAACAGCCCAGCTGTCAAACTGGCCGAGGCAGGGAATCCACAAACAAGCAGAGTCACAGAATGGTTTAAACAAGAAAATGCCTACTTTCTAAAAGTGGCATTTTCAAACACACAATCTTAAAACCAACTTTACTAAAAGATGTATTTTTAAATTGTGAGCTCCGAGACCCCAAACTCTGCATGTCTATCTGCTCCAAAAGGGACTCTACGCTTTAATAATTTTTAAAGGTAGCCCCCATGTTAACCTATGAGAGAGATAGGCCTTGCAACAGTGAAAATGTAGGTGGTCATTACAACCCTGGCAGTCGGTGTTAAATCGGCTGTAAGACCGCCAACAGGTCGGCGGTAAAAAGTTTGCAATTACGACCGTGGCGGAAACCGCCAACAAAGACAGCCATTTTAACACTCCGACCGCCAAGGCGGTACAAACAAGCAGTGCGGCGGTCACCGCCAACAGACAGGCGGAGGACAAAGTACTGCCCACAGTATCACAACAGGCCAATCCGCCACCTTTTCCGGGGCGGATTCAGAGCGAACAAAAACACGGCGGGAACAGGATTTTGAAGGGAAAACGCTCACCTCTACACACCCCACAAGGAACGAGGACACTATGGACCCGGATCTCCAAATTCTCCCTGCGATTGTCTTCCTGCTCCTCTACCAGGAGCACAAACGCTGGCGGCGAAGACCACATTGAGTACTGCACCTACAACACAGTGGCGGGGGGAGGGAAAAAACAGGGACACACACACGCAACACCCCCACCCTCACCCACTACAACACACACACTAATAATACATCATGATACATTATAGTTACACCCCACAACCCCCCCGGAAGAATGCAAAGACAAACGAAAATGAGTGTAACCATTGTAATATATTAAAAGCAAGTAGGCAAAAATATATATATACACCATGTACAAAATATATACCAAGCATAGTAGTCCAGGTAGTGCTCCAATTAAGTCTGTGGAACACTGGGTCCACACAGTATGGGCGAGGCCCACACAAGATCCCCAACCATGATGGAGAGAACACTGCAGGGGCATCAGATACCAATAAAACAGGCACCACAGGGGGAGGGAAAGGGGGGGCACCTCAGCCGGTTGAGTGCACGACGCCAAATCCACGAGAGGGCCCACTGTTCCATCCTGGGGACTGCAAAGCCACAGTCTTTCAAGTCTCTACAGTGGGTGGGTTGCCCACTGTTCCATCCTGGGCAGTGCAAAGCCACAGTCTCTCAAGTCTCTACAGTGGGCGGGTTGCCCACTGTTCCATCCTGGGGAGTGCAAAGTCACAGTCTTTCAAGTCTCTACAGTGGGTGGGTTGCCCACTGTGCAATCCTGGCGAGTGCAAAGCCACAGTCTCTCAAGTGGATAACAGTCTCCACTGGTTCTGGAGGGGACATGGTGCCCAGAGTGCTTCATCCTGCTAAGGACAGAGGTAGTGGATGAATCTCTCCACTGGTTCTGGAGGGGGCATGGTGCCCAGAGTGCTTCGTCCTGCTAAGGACAGAGGTAGTGGATCTATCTCTCCACTGGTTCTGGAGGGGGCATGGTGCCCAGAGTGCTTCATCTTGCTAAGGACAGAGGTAGTGGATCTATCTCTCCACTGGTTCTGGAGGGGGCATGGTGCCCAGAGTGCTTCGTCCTGCTAAGGACAGAGGTAGTGGATGAATCTCTCCACTGGTTCTGGAGGGGGCATGGTGCCCAGAGTGCTTCATCTTGCTAAGGACAGAGGTAGTGGATGAGAGTCTCCACTGGTTCTGGAGGGGGCATGGTGCCCAGAGTGCTTCATCCTGCTAAGGACAGAGGTAGTGGATGGATCTCTCCACTGGTTCTGGAGGGGGCATGGTGCCCGGAGCGCTTCATTCTGCCCGTGACAGACTTAGTAGCGTCAATGCCCTTAGCGCTCATTGGCCAGCGGTGCTTGAGACGGCAGTGCCCTGTTCAGTGGTGCTGGATGCGGCGGTCTCCTTTGCAGTGACTCAGCTGCTGGCGGTCCTTCATGGCCCAGCGGGGATTGTGCTGGCAGTCCTCTCTGTCCCAGCGGGGCTTGTGCTGGCGGTCCTTCATGGCCCAGCGGGGCTTGTGCTGGCGGTGGCCTCCTGGGCAGCTTGGCTGGTGCTGGCAGTGGCCTCCTGGGCAGCTGGGCTGGTGCTGGCGGTGGCCTCCTGGGCAGTGGGGATGATGGCGGTCTTCTCCGCTGTGCTGCTCTTCCCAGAATTGATGACTTTCTTGTGCCCCATACCCACCTTGGAAGGTGTTGCAGCTGACTCCACACTCCCACCTGTACCCCTGGGAGCGGCTTTGGTGGCTGGAGTCTTCCCTTTCTCCCGCCGGGCACTGGCCAACTTCTGATGCTTCACAGGTGGGGGACTGTCTGTGCTGTGGCTCCTTGCCACACTGGCTGCCCTGGTGGCCGGTGCACTCCAGATTCCGGTGACTACAGGCACCACTGGTCCCAGAGATGTTGTGGCTGAGCTGCTAGTTTGGTACCTATGAGATGGACGGGGTGGGGGAGGTGTGGGAAAGAGGTCAAGGTTGGACAGGAAAAGTTTTTGGGACACACTGGGATGGGTAGCTGGAGGGGGTTTGGGTGTGGAGGAAGAGGTTGTGGTTGTAGGAAGTGTTCGTTTGCTGAATTTAGGTGAAGGTGAATGTGCTGGAGGCTGTCGTGAGGTGGATGGCTGTTGGGTGGGTGTGTACCTGCGTTTGTGTATCTTGGGAGGGGGCGTCACAGACACACTGGGAGAGGACACAGGGGACGTGTGAATGGTAGTGGGGTGGTGACTGCACATGAGCGGGTGTGGTGGTGGGTGTGCTGATGATGGTAGTAGTGGCTGTAGAGGTAGTGCATGCAGGTGTGAGTATAGACGAGACTGGGAGGGAGGAGGGAGAAGAGGAGGAGGGCGACACAGTGGAGGCAGTGGATGTTGGTGTGTCTGCATGTGTGTGATGCTTGCGTGAGTGCCTGTGGGATGTGTGGTGCTTATGTTTGCCTGAGCTACCCTTGGGTGTTGATGTGTGTGCATGCTGGTCTGTAGGTGTGCTTGGGATACGCTGGGGTACAGGGGATTGGGTCTGGGTGGAGGAAGGTGGAGGGGGGAGGCTAGACACAGGGACAATGGCTGCCATCAGTGCTGAAAGAGTCTGAAAAGCTCGCTGAAGGGCCGACTGACTAGAATGAATGCCCTCCAGGAATGCATTTGTTTGTTGCAAATGCCTCTCTACACCCTGGATGGCATTCAAAATGGTAGACTGCCCAACAGTGAGGGACCTGAGGAGGTCAATGGCCTCCTCACTGAGGGCAGCAGGGGTGACTGGGGCAGGGCCTGCGGTGCCTGGGGCAAAGGTGATGCCCACCCTCCCGGGTGAGCGGGCACGGGAAACAGGCTGAGGGGCTGCTGGGAGGGCGGTGATGGAAGGGGGGGTGGCAGCTGTACCTGTAGATGGGGGGGCACAGATGTTGCCGCCACCACAAGGGAGCTCCCATAAGAGGACGAGTCTGTGTCACTGGTGTCAGCTCCTGTCCCCGCCATGGAGCTCCCCTCGCCCCCAGTCCCACTGGTGAAGTCCGATTCCGTAGTGTGGCCCTCCATGGCCATGTGGGATGCAGCCCCCTCGTGCTCCAGTGCCACTGCTCCTCAGCCTGATGATGCTAATGCACACAAGAACAGGGAGACCACAAAAGTGGGGGCGACAGAAGAAAGACATGTTGAGTGCATGCATAACCACTACCGTTGGTGGACACGACAGACACAGAAGCCCCCTGCACTACGCCGCGCTCTTGGGCTCCACTGTTCAATTCCTGGGAAATGTCCTACTAGGCTATAGACGACATCTGCACACAGGGGCATGACTAGGTGTACTTGGCACTCTACAGAGTTGCGGTGGGGTGCCACATGGCCTGCCTTACGGAACTCGCCCTGGCCTAGGGAAACCCACAGCCCACCTCCCCCACACAGACACCTCCACTGCGCACAAAATCAGCAGAATGAGAGTGTACTCACCCCCTTGTGGCTGCTGTGATGCCCTCAAGCGCCAATCCAACTCCGGGTACGCCACCGCAAGGATCCTGAACATCAGGGGGGTCATGGTGTGACAGGCACCCTTCTCACATTGGGAGGCCATCCCCAGCTGAGCCTCCGCCGTCTTCTTGCTCCAGCGGCGAATGTCCTCCCATCTTTTCCGGCAGTGGGTGCTCCGTCTGTGGTAGACCCCCAGGGTCCGGACGTCCTTGGCAATGGCACGCCAAATATATTTTTTCTGGTGGGCGCTGACCTACATGATTTGGACAGTGGGAAGAGAAACTTATTACCAACTGCATCGTCAAAGTGATTGGCCCCCATCCCTACCCTTGCCATCTGGCACATGCACTAACCGTCGTTTCATGCACGCCGCACTCTCCCCCCTTCCTTCTTACATCCACCCCTCTCCACAAAGGCATAGCCCATACAGCATGCTCACAGTGTACTTACCTGTTTGTCTGGAGAATCGTAGAGTAGCATGTACTGGGGGAGGACCCCATCCACGAGTTTCTCCAACTACTCCGATGTGAAGGCAGGGGGCCCATTCCACAGACACTCAGCCATAATCGCTTCCAGACCGAGGTCACAGCAGCACTTGCAGTGTAGGTCCCCTCCTGTCGAAGATCAGGTATTGAGTGATTGAACAGATAGAAAATGGCGGTCACGTCCGTGGCGGTGCGTACCGTCACCGCCGGCGTACATCGTCATTGGCTCCTGGGACCCATAGTGTCCAATGTTAACCAAAGCAGCATTGCGCCACGGTCTTCGACCGCCTACCGCGACGGTGTACAACGCCAGCGCAGTTACCTCACATCCTATTGTCCCACTTTACAGGTCAGGCAGCCGCCATTTGAGGGGCCCACATGGCTTCATTTTCAACTGCGTCACACATACCTAGGCCTAGACTCAACACACATACTGGCCCCTTTTTAGGTTATGAATGGTGTTCTGTGTTAGCAGTGTTTACGTACCTCTGAGTTGTTTGACTCTGTGCTCTCTGTTGTCCTTCATAGGCACCGTCCGCTGGGACATGTGAGGAGATGGCGGCATCCTCCGGTGTACCGACCGTTGGTGGACCTGTCGACAATGGAGGAAAGACATGTGATTATCACATACAGGCTTGACCGTGCCATAATCCAGGAACTGTGTACCCAATTGGAACCAGACCTGATGTCAGCTATCCGCCATCCCGCAGGAATCCCCCCTCAAGTGCAGGTGCTGTCAGTACTCCATTTCCTTGCAAGTGGGTCATTTAAAACAACAGTGGCCATAGCATCAGCGATGTCACAGCCTATTTTTTCCAACATGTTGTCCAGAGTGTTGTCTGCCCTGCTGAAACACATGCGGAGCTACATCGTTTTCCCTCAGGTGGAGGATTTGCCTACAGTGAAAAGTGATTTCTATGCCCTGGGACATATCCCCAAAATCATAGGTGCCATTGATGGGACACATGTGGCTTTGGTACCCCCCGCAGGAGAGAACAGGTGTACAGAAACCAGAAGAGATATCATTCCATGAATGTACAGATGGTATGTTTGGCAGACCAGTACATCTCCCATGTGAATGCCATGTTCCCTTGCTCAGTGCATGACGCTTACATCCTGCGGAGAAGCAGCATCCCTTATGTGATGGGTCAACTCCACAGGCTATTAGCTAAGCACCTCGAAGCAAGTCAGTGGGAATGGTTGTCTGGGTCTGGGGATATCCCTCCAGGTTAGTGTGTGTCTAACAGTTGTCCCTCGCCATTTGCATGTGACTCTGGTTACCCCAACCTGTCATGGCTACTGACCCCAGTGAGGAATCCCAGGACAAGGGCAGAGGAACACTACAATGAAGCCCATGGGTGAACTAGGAGGGTGATCGAGCGGACCTTCGGCTTCCTGAAGGCCAGGTTCAGGTGCCTCCATATGACAGGTGGATCCCTATTCTACTCACCAAAGAAGGTGTGCCAGATCATCCTGGTCTGCTGTATGCTTCACAACTTGGCTTTGCGACGACAGGTGCCTTTTCTGCAGGAAGATGGTCCAGATGGCGGTGTTGTTGTAGCTTTGGAGCCTGTGGACAGTGAAGACGAGGAAGCAGAGGAAGAAGACATGGACATCAGGGACTCAGTGATCCAGCAATATTTCCAGTGAAACACAGGCAAGAATACAGACCTGCCTACTACATGTGCTTAAACAATACTGCCTCTACTGTCTGTCGTTTTCACCCAGTGTATGGTCACTTAGTTGTCACTTTCCCTTCCGATTTCACAGATCTGGGTCCCCATGTCTGACATCTGCTTTGATTCCTCATGGACTAGAGCTGTGTGACATAGGTATATTGACATTACAAATGAAAGAGCTTTTTGCCACAGTCATTGCTAATACAGTATTCCGAAATCACAGACTGACTCCAGATTGTTTTGTGCTTTAAGGGTGTTTATTTAAGTGCTCAATATTGGAGGGGGTTGTAAAATGGTGAGGGGTGATGGCGGAGGAATGTCCATGGCAGAGTCCAGTCTATTAGTCTCACAGGTGCATTGCCCAAATGGGCATAGGAAGTTGAGCTGGAGCAGTTTAAGGATGGACAGGGTGACAAAGTGTGACAGTAGGATGACAATCAGGGTGGTCCCATTTCTTGGCGGGGGTCTTGGCATCATTCTCTGTCTTGTTCCTGGAACCGTTTGCGAGGTGGATCTCCCTCAGCAGGGGGTGGGGTGCTGGTATGGTGGACCTGTGGCGGGGCCTCCTGTCCACTAGCGCCGGCAGAGGTGGTGGGCAGTTCATCGTCCATGCTAGTGTCATGGACCCCTTGTAGTGCCACAGTGTCCCTCCTGGTGCTGAGTACTTCCTTCAGCACCCCTACGATGGTGCCCAGGGTGGAATTGATGGTTCTGAGTTCCTCCCTGAAGCCCATATACTGTTCCTCCTGCAGGCGCTGGGTCTCCTGAAACTTGGCCAGTACCGTTGCCATCGTCTCCTGGGAGTGGTGGTAGGCTCCCATGATGGAGGAGAGGGCCTCGTGGAGAGTGGGTTCCCTGGGCCTGTCCACCCCCTGTCGCACAGCAGCCCTCCCAGTTCCCCTGTGTTCCTGGGCCTCCGTCCCCTGGACCGTGTGCCCACTACCACTTCCCCCAGGTCCCTGTTGTTGTTGGGATGGTGGGTTAGCCTGGGTTCCCTGTAATGGTGGACACACTGCTGATTGACGTGCCCTGGGGATGGAGGGATGGGCACGCTGGGTGGGTGCTGTGCTGGTGTTTCCAGAGGGGAGAAGGTCTGTGGTGGCCTGTGACTGGGTGGTGGGAACCGAATGACCCGAGGTCCCCGATGGGCCTGGCTGGTCACCTAGATCCAGTTGGACAGAGGTGCTGTCATCACTGTGGGCTTCTTCGGTCGGTGGTGTGGACATTTGTGGACCCTCCTGTAAGGTGACGTTGGATAGGGGTCCTGCAGGGGTATAAAAGGATGTTTATTACATCTGTGTGTGGCATGGTGTGCAATGGGTGGGTGACCGTGTACCCCAGTGCTTGCATTCCTCTGTGGGACCTTGTGTGATGATGGTTTAGGGGGTGTATGGGTATGTGCAGTGGGCATGCTTTAGTGATGGGTGTCCATGCTTTGTTGTTGCATGCAGGGCTTGGTGTTGGGATGTGTGGTTTGTGATGTTGGGACATTTGTGAGGAGTTAGAGTGATGGGGGTGAGGGTGAGGGTGGGGGTATGTGCTGGCATGCAGGTAGGGTGGGGAATGTAATAGTTAAGGTTTGACTTACCAGAGTCCATTCCTCCACCTACTCCTGCGAGGCCCTCAGGATGCAGAATCGCCAAGACCTGCTCCTCCCATATTGTTAGTTGTGGGGGAGGAGGTGGGGGTCCGCCGCCAGTCCGCTGAACCACCAGGTTGTGTCTTGAGACCACGGAATGCACCTTCCCCAGTAGGTCGTTCCATCTCTTCCTGATGTCCTCCCGATTTCTTGGGTGGTGTCCCACTGCGTTGACCCTGTCCACTATTCTTCACCATAGCTCCATCTTCCTTGCAATTGAGGTGTGCTGCACCTGTGCTCCGAATAGCTGTGGCTCTACCTGGACAATTTCCTCCACCATGACCCTGAGCTCCTCCTCAGAGAACCTGGGGTGTCGTTGCCGTGCCATGGGGTGGTGTGGGTGATGTGTGGGGTGGTGTGTGGGGTGATAAGTGTGCTGATATGTAGTGGTGTGTAGTGTGCTGTGCGTGGAAGTTCTGTGGGTGATGGTGTTGTGGCCCTGTGGATGCTTGTATTGTTGATGGTGGTGTCTCTCTCTGGCCTTCATTCGTGATTTGTTGTCGTAAGGGTTTGTGGGTGATGTGGGTGTGTGTTTCATATAGTATTGGATGTGTGGGAGTGGTGTATGTATGTGTATCAGGTGTGTATATTTCGAAATGTCCAATGTGGCTGTGTTTCGTATATGTGTGTGTATTTTTAGTGCAGCGGTTTGTTCCGCCAATGGAATACCGCGGTTGAAAGGCCGCAGCGTGGATTTGTTTGTCGTGATAGTGTGGGCGTATTTCTGTTGGTGTGACAGTGGAGGTTTTGTTTTCGCCAGTATATCACTGACCTTTGGTGTGGCGGACTTGTGTGGGTGTCTAGATTTTGGCGGATTCCGAGATGTGGGTCATAATAGCTGTGGTGGAATTCCGCGGCCGCAGCGGTGTGTTGGCGGTCTTCTGCACAGCGGTAAGCGGCTTTTACTGCCAATGTTGTAATGACCGCCTTAATTTGGCCGTATTTCCCTGTCAGGACATATAAAACACATTAGTATATGCCCTACCTTAAACACACACTGCACCCTGTCCATGGGGCTACCTAGGGCCTAAAGTAGGGGTACCTTTCATGTAAGAAAAGGGAAGGTTTAGGCCTGGCAAGTGGGTGCACTTGCCAAGTCGAATTGGCAGTTTAAAACTGCACACACAGACACTGCAGTGGCAGCTGTGAGCCATGTTTACAGAGCTACTAATGTGGGTGGCACAACCAGTGCATTGCAGTAGGGACTTACCAGTAAATCAAATATGCCAATCATGGAGAGCCAATTACATGCACATTTTATACAGGAGCACTTGCACTTTAGCACTGTATAGCAGTGGTAAAGTGCCCAGAGTAACATAAATAGCAAAAACAGAGTCCAGCACACATCACCAACCTGGGAAACAGAGGCAAAATGTTAGGGAAGACCACACCAAGGATGAAAAGTCTAACATATATATATATTTTTTTTTTCACTTCAATAGCATTTCGGATCTGCTCCAGACCATCGGCAGTGCCCTTCAGTGGTGCCACGCGCTGCGCCTTTGTATTGGCAGTCGTCAGGAGGTAGTTACAGTAAGGACAATAGTAAAAGCATTTTTTGATATGCCTATATCTTTGGCGTTGTTTGACGAATCATCACGATTTAAAAAAAAAATAGTGTGCAGGTGATTCATTCTGCGCATTGAAATTTGTGGGGTGATCTGTCAATCTGTTGCCCTAAGTTAAATATAACTCGCACCCTCGCCATGCACTGCTAATCACTCCAGATATTAGAGCACTCATGATATCTTTTAGAACACCACTGATAACTTTACTGTAACATTTGTTGTAAAATTATTGAGAAGATAACTGGGTATAAGTTATAGTTACCTTAGTGCATGAGTTACAGTTATTTGAAATAACACCTACTATAATAGCTGAATTTCTATGGTTTTGTATGTTTAACATGTGAGCCTAACTATAAAGTGAATTTCTATTATTTTGTTATTCTATTTTCTAACTATAATATCCCTGTAACCTTTGTTTTTTTTCAATTAATATATATATATATATATATATATATATATACATATATATATGTGTGTGTGTGTGTGTGTATATATATATATATATATAAAATAATATGGAGAGAGACCAAGAGAGAGAGAATGTTGTATAAATGTTTGTAGTTTATGCAATTTTTAAACTCATATTGTTATGAATTGTTATGAATTTTGTTATACTTGTATTTGTGGTGATTCCGAATTATTTTGGCAATGTAACATATTTTTTGTTACCACGTATATATGTTGTTTAATATTAAATTTAATGTTTTGTTTAAAAATAAAAGTAGCTATTTGTATGTTTATTAATGATAATGTAATTAATTTGATGATAATGCTGACAAAAGTGTGTGAGGTGATATTTGTGACTAATCCTTTGTTTTTTTAAACTATCAATATTTTTTGTTTCAATATTTTTGTTTAAAAAAATGATTATCTTTTAGAAAAAAAATATTTTAACAGGGATATTTGAGTTCTTGATATTTGTGGGGTTTTAATTTAACCCCTTCGCTGCCAGGCCTTTTCCCCCTCAGGTGCCAAGCCTTTTTTTGGCTATTTGGGGCAGTTCACGCTTAGGCCCTCATAACTTTTTGTTCACATAAGCTACCCACGCCAAATGTGCGTCCTTTTTTTCCAACATCCTAGGGATTCTAGAGGTACCCAGACTTTGTGGGTTCCCCAGAAGGAGGCCAAGAAATTAGCCAAAATACAGCGAAAATTTCGTTTTTTTCAAAAAAAATTGAAAAAGGGGCTGCAGAAGAATGCTTGTGGTTTTTTGCCTGAAAATGGCATCAACAAAGGGGTTGCGGTGCTAAAATCACCAGCTTCCTAGCTTTCAGGAACAGGCAGACTTGAATCAGAAAACCCAATTTTTCAACACAATTTTGGCATTTTACTGGGACATACCCCATTTTTATGATTTTTTGTGCTTTTACCCTCCTTCCAGTCAATGACAGAAATGGGCATGAAACCAATGCTGGATCCCAGAATCGGCAACATTTCTGAAAAGTAGACAAAATTCTGAATTCAGAAAGGGGTAATTTGTGTAGATCCTACAAGGGTTTCCTACAGAAAATAACAACTGTAAATATAAGATATTGAAATTGAGGTGAAAAAATCTGCATTTTTTCTCTACGTTTTACTCTGTAACTTGTTCCTGCAATGTCAGATCTTTTAAAGCAATATACCGTTACGTCTGCTGGACCCTTCTAGTTGCAGGGATATATAGGGCTTGTAGGTTCATCAAGAACCCTAGGTACCCAGAGTCAATAAATGAGCAGCACCCTGCAGTGCGTTTTCATTCTATACTGGGTATACAGCAATTCATTTGCTGAAATATAAAGAGTGAAAAATAGCTATCAAGAAAACCTTTGTACTTCCAAAAAGGGCACAAGATAAGGTGTTGAGGAGCAGTGGTTATTTGCACATCTCTGAATTCCGGGGTGACCATACTAGCATATGAATTACAGGGTATTTCTCAAATAGATGTCTTTTTTACACACTCTCTTATATTTGGAAGGAAAAAATGTAGAGAAAGACAAGGGGCAATAACAATTGTTTTGCTCATCTATGTTCATCTATGTTCAACCTCACCTGGCGCCTAGAGGATTCTGCCCCCCTAGGGGCAGATCGGCCTAATAACAATAGGCCGATCTACCCGCAAGGGGGGCAGAAATGGCCTAAAATAAATTTGCCACCCCACCTCCCCCCCGGGGAGCGACCCTTGCCTACAAGGTAGCTCCCCTTGCGTGACAGCGCAAAAAAAAGATCCCTGGTGCCTAGTGGTTTCTGCCCCCCTTGGGGGCAGATTGACCTATAATCGGCAGATCTGTCCCCAAAGCAGGCAGAAATGGCCTAAATACAATTTGCCCCTCCAGGGGAGCGACCCTTGCCTAAGGGGACGCTCCCCATCTGTAAAACAACAACAACAAAAAAATCCCCGGTGCCTAGTGGTTTCTGCCCCCCTTTTGGGCAGATCGGCCTTATTACAATAGGCTGATCTGCCCCCACGGGGGCAGAAATGGCCTAAAATAAATTTGCCCCCCAGGGGAACGACCCTTGCCTAAGGGGTCGCTCCCCTTACGTGAAAAAATAAAATAAAATAACTCCCTGATGTCTAGTGGTTTCTACCCCCCTTGGGGCAGATTGGCCTCATAAAAATAGGCCAATCTGCCCCCAAGGGGGGCAGGAATGGCCTAAATATAATTTGCCCCCTATGGGAGCGACCCTTGCCTAAGGGGTTGCTCCCCACACCTAAAACACAAAAGAAAACAAAAAAAAACAAACAAACAAAAAAGTATTCCTGGTGTCTAGAGGTTTCTGCCCCCGGGGGGGCAGAAAAGGCCTTAAAAAAAAATGCCCCCCTGGGAGCGACCCTTGCCCAAGGGGTCGGTCCCTTATGTCACTTTCCAAAAAAAACAAAAAACATCCCTGGTGTCTAGTGGGGTTTCAAAAGCTGGATTGCAAGCAATCCGGCTTTTGAAACCCTGGGAGAGACTTCAAAGTGAAGGAAATACATTTCCTTCCCTTTGAAGCCTCTCCTTGCCTCCCCCACGTGATCGAAAGAGAAATGCTAAGCATTTCTCTTTCGATGGGGAGGCTCTGTGATTGTCAGTGTGCGCTCGCGTGCTGACGTCACGGGGGTGGGGGGGGTATGGGGTGAAGGGGAAGGGATTCCCCTTTCAGCCCTGACCTGGGGGGTGGGGGGGCTTTCCTCGGGGGGAGCGCTAACGCTTCTCCCGAGGGCAGTATGCAGGACGTAATGGTTACGTCCATGGCGCCACACGGGCGCTGCCATGGACGTAACCATTACGTCCATGCCGGGGAAGGGGTTAAGTTATGGAAGGCAATATTTTTGTTAACAATATTTATTTTCTGATGTTTTTGTATATCAATGTTGTGTGCATCGATATTGTCTCATTGAACTGCCTATCAGCATCCTTTTCTGGGAGTGCTGGGGGATAGGATACTATAAGAAGTGGATTGAGCTAAAGAAGTGATATCAGATTTTGTAGGGAGAGACACTAGCAACTCAGTGTAGTTTATTCCTGTGGTGATGAATACTGTGGAATGAGGTCCACCTGCCTGGCTTCTTTTTTTTAAAGATACTGTCAGCGGGAAACAAGTGAAGTCACTGCCTTTAGAGATTGATGCTGATAAACAATGGCTGCTTCTCTGGCTACTTCTTTTAAACCTTGTTTTGTCATCAATCAAGCAACGTCACAGATGTTGGGAACTGAAGTGATGTCACTTTCTTTGGTGATGGACCTAGGGAATAAAGTTCACTTCTGTGGTTCTTCTTTTAAAGATGTGGTTTGTGAGCAATCTTATTCTTACTGCAACTAATAAGCCTTAGTGAGTGTTTGTGACTGTACAAATCAACTGCAACTCTACAAAGGCAAAATATTTTGATAAAAGAGATAAAAATCACTTCATTGAAGGAATGAGGAAAAATAAAAATGAAAACACACTTTGCATATTGGTTTGAGACAAATGGGTCAAATCGTGACTATTCCTTGGAGAAAAGGATCTCAAACATCCACAGTAGCTCTGTTTAGTTTTTGTAATTTCAACTCCTTCTTCTTCCCCAAGTTTCATGACAGAAAAGAATATTCTGTTTAGAGACTAAGGGCAGAACAGTGTGTGAAAAATGTTTGTGATAGAGGTCAGCGTTTATGTTATCTCACTTCCACTGACATTCTGCTGAATGTCCTAGTTTCATCTCTTCAAGTGTCTTCATTTTAAAATACCATTTCATTGTTGCTTGACAGTCACCCAAACTAAAACAGAACGGGGTGAGTAGCCTTAAAAGAGCTTTTAAACCAACAGCTAATATATTTTCAACCAACCACTTGATTATTTCCTGGTAGGTAAAAGAAAATAAGTACCGTACTATGTCACTGGAGTCACTGTAGGAAAGTACCATCTTGCCTGGCATGTTACCCCCATTTTTCACTGTATATATGTTGTTTTAGTTGTATGTGTCACTGGGACCCTGGTAACCCAGGGCCCCAGTGCTCATAAGTGTGCCTGAATGTGTTACCTGTGTAGTGACTAACTGTCTCACTGAGGCTGTGCTAATCAGAACCTCAGTGGTTATGCTCTCTCATTTCTTTCCAAATTGTCACTAACAGGCTAGTGACCATTTTTACCAATTTACATTGGCTTACTGGAACACCCTTATAATTCCCTAGTATATGGTACTGAGGTACCCAGGGTATTGGGGTTCCAGGAGATCCCTATGGGCTGCAGCATTTCTTTTGCCACCCATAGGGAGCTCTGACAATTCTTACACAGACCTGCCACTGCAGCCTGAGTGAAATAACGTCCACGTTATTTCACAGCCATTTTACACTGCACTTAAGTAACTTATAAGTCACCTATATGTCTAACCTTTACCTGGTAAATGTTAGGTGCAAAGTTACTTAGTGTGAGGGCACCCTGGCACTAGCCAAAGTGCCCCCACATTGTTCAGAGCCAATTCCCTGAACTATGTGAGTGCGGGGACACCATTACACGCGTGCACTACATATAGGTCACTACCTATATGTAGCTTCACAATGGTAACTCCGAATATGGCCATGTAACATGTCTATGATCATGGAATTGCCCCCTCTATGCCATCCTGGCATAGTTGGCACAATCCCATGATCCCAGTGGTCTGTAGCACAGACCCTGGTACTGCCAAACTGCCCTTCCTGGGGTTTCACTGCAGCTGCTGCTGCTGCCAACCCCTCAGACAGGCATCTGCCCTCCTGGGGTCCAGCCAGGCCTGGCCCAGGATGGCAGAACAAAGAACTTCCTCTGAGAGAGGGTGTGACACCCTCTCCCTTTGGAAAATGGTGTGAAGGCAGGGGAGGAGTAGCCTCCCCCAGCCTCTGGAAATGCTTTGTTGGGCACAGATGTGTCCAATTCTGCATAAGCCAGTCTACACCGGTTCAGGGGACCCCTTAGCCCTGCTCTGGCGCGAAACTGGACAAAGGAAAGGGGAGTGACCACTCCCCTGACCTGCACCTCCCCTGGGAGGTGTCCAGAGCTCCTCCAGTGTGCTCCAGACCTCTGCCATCTTGGAAACAGAGGTGCTGCTGGCACACTGGACTGCTCTGAGTGGCCAGTGCCACCAGGTGACGTCAGAGACTCCTTGTGATAGGCTCCTTCAGGTGTTGCTAGCCTATCCTCTCTCCTAGGTAGCCAAACCCTCTTTTCTGGCTATTTTGGGTCTCTGTCTCTGGGGAAACTTTAGATAACGAATGCAAGAGCTCATCCGAGTTCCTCTGCATCTCTCTCTTCACCTTCTGCCAAGGAATCGACTGCTGACCGCGCTGGAAGCCTGCAAACCTGCAACATAGTAGCAAAGACGACTACTGCAACTCTGTAACGCTGATCCTACCGCCTTCTCGACTGTTTTCCTGCTTGTGCATGCTGTGGGGGTAGTCTGCCTCCTCTCTGCACCAGAAGCTCCGAAGAAATCTCCTGTGGGTCGATGGAATCTTCCCCCTGCAACCGCAGGCACCAAAAAGCTGCATTACCGGTCCCTTGGGTCTCCTCTCAGCACGACGAGCGAGGTCCCTCGAATCCAGCGACTCTGTCCAAGTGGCCCCCACAGTCCAGTGACTCTTCAGTCCAAGTTTGGTGGAGGTAAGTCCTTGCCTCACCTCGCTGGGCTGCATTGCTGGGAACGGCGACTTTTGCAGCTACTCCGGCCCCTGTGCACTTCCGGCGGAAATCCTTTGTGCACAGCCAAGCCTGGGTCCACGGCACTCTAACCTGCATTGCACGACGTTCTAAGTTGGTCTCCGGCGACGTGGGACTCCTTTGTGCAACTTCGGGTGAGCACCATTTCACGCATCCTCGTAGTGCCTGTTTCTGGCACTTCTCCGGGTACTACCTGCTGCTGAGAGGGCTTCTTGTCTTGCTCGACGTCCACTCTCTCTCCTGGTCCAATTTGCGAGCTCCTGGTCCCTCCAGGGCCACAGCAGCGTCCAAAAACGGTAACCGCACGATTTGCAGCTAGCAAGGCTTGTTGGCATTCTTTTGGCGGGAAAACACTTTTGTACGACTCTCCACGGCGAGAAGAATCCGTCCACCAAAGGGGAAGTCTCTAGCCCTTTTCGTTCCTGCAGAAACCGCAGATTCTTCTGTCCAGTAGAAGCTTCTTTGCACCCGCAGCTGGCATTTCCTGGGCATCTGCCCATCTCCGATATGCTTGTGACTTTTGGACTTGGTCTCCTTGTTCCACAGGTACCCTAGATTGGAAATCCACAGTTGTTGCATTGTTGGTTTGTGTCTTTCCTGCATTATTCCTTCTTCTTTGTCCTTAGGGGAACTATAGTGCACTTTGCACTCACTTTTCAGGGTCTTGGGGAGGGTTATTTTTCTAACTCTCACTATTTTCTAATAGTCCCAGTGACCCTCTACAAGGTCACATAGGTTTGGGGTCCATTCGTGGTTCGCATTCCACTTTTGGAGTATATGGTTTGTGTTGCCCCTGTCCCTATGTTTCCCCATTGCATCCTATTGTAACTATACATTGTTTGCACTGTTTTCTAAGACTATACTGCATATTTTTGCTATTGTGTATATATATCTTGTGTATATTTCCTATCCTCTCACTGAGGGTACACTCTAAGATACTTTGGCATATTGTCATAAAAATAAAGTACCTTTATTTTTAGTATAACTGTGTATTGTGTTTTCTTATGATATTGTGCATATGACACTAAGTGGTACTGTAGTAGCTTCACACGTCTCCTAGTTCAGCCTAAGCTGCTCTGCTAAGCTACCATTATCTATCAGCCTAAGCTGCTAGACACCCTATACACTAATAAGGGATAACTGGGCCTGGTGCAAGGTGCAAGTACCCCTTGGTACTCACTACAAGCCAGTCCAGCCTCCTACAGTCACCATACTGAAAAGAGGTAAGTATAGTAGGACGAATCAAAAAAATCTTTGAGGAACGTCTTCATGACTTATAAACAGTAACAGACTTCATATTGTGCTCTCAAGATGAAAAAAAATCAGTGAACAGGTTGGACTTCTAACCGATTACAAGTATCTCAGAAGCAAAGCACTTAACTCAAATGACGTCCTCTCTTTCCTCTCTCTCCCATCTTTTTCCCATGCTTCCATCAAGTCCTTTCCCCTTCCCCACTGTAGGGACGAGGGATAGTATTTCCTGCAGGCGTTGATGGCAATGGTGGATGGGTTACACCTTTAGGCCCATATTTATACTTTTTAGCATTGCATTTGTGCCGCTTTTTGACGCAAAAGCGGCTCAAACTTACAAAATACAGCTGTATTTTGTAAATTTGCGCCACTTGTGCATCAAAAAATGACGCAAATGCGGCACTAAAAAAGTATAAACATGGGCCTTAATGTCTTTACATCATGGAAACTGCAAGTGTCTCTTTATCTTTGAACTTCCCTCTTGTTTGGAACCACATGGTCACTGACAAAGCAACAGGGAGCCAAGACCAAACAGAGGCAGCTCCAAATGGCAGCTCTAAATGGGAGGAAATACAAAGCTAGGCAAGGGTGAAATGTGTGTAATTTCCTTTCAGAAAATTATGCAAAATGCCCAAAAAAAGATGCAAAATTACGTGCTAAAACAAAAAATGCTGGTTTTGTCAATTTTGATTTATTTTTTCTTTGAAATACTTCTTGATGTGAGGAAGCACTCTATGCAAACAATAGTGTAAAATGTGCAACACAAACACAGTAGCGGCTTGCATCAAGCAGAAGGGGTGGGGCGGCTTATGGCGGAGGGGGTTGGGGGAGAAACTAAACTAAAATGAAAAATAATTTAAAACAAAACACTTGCCATAGTGCCGTGTGCCGCTCCACTCCTCCATTTCCTCGTTGCAGGCACAGGCTCCCAGCCTGCCCTGCTGCCAATGCTGACGCTGCTCAGAACAATGCCAAGATTGGCTGGGAGCGCCCAGCCAGGGCACTCCCAGGAAGAATGGGAGCTTGTGCAGGCTCTCTCCTGCCCGGCAACTGTGTTGCTGGGCTGGAGAGAGCCTACTGCGCATGTGTGGTTGGCCGGCCTGTGACGGCTGGACAAACATACATGTGCAGTGAGGGGGAGTGCTGTCACCCCCCGTGGCCCGCCCCTTTCAAAGAAATCGCTAATAATCAAAGTTTATTATCGTTTTCTTCTAACGGTTTTGCAGCTGGCGTTGCTGGAGGGGAACAACGCTCCTCTCCAATGGAGGAGCTGCCGCTGCACAAACAACAGCTGCTTATGGCCAGTTTGATTGCGCTCTTCTCATGCTATAGGATTTATACCAAGTCAACCTCTCAGTTATGAACCATGGCATAATGCTGTAATCGCAGACATTTCATGTAACAATTGCAGTGCAATTCTGGAAATGATGTGAGATCATTCTGATGCATGTGACGTTTCATCCCGGCTCACACAAAGCACCACTGCATTAAACCTAAGCACAGACAAATGGTAAGGAAACAAGCATTGGCAAGTCAGTAGGTCTTGCCTTTGGAGCCTGCTGTGTAGCATAGCTAAAGAATTTTAGCTTTTAACACAGCTTGATCCATCATTTTTGATTCACATGCACCAAACATGCGTTTGGCTACAAAATTATACAGGTGCTTTTCTTTTTATTTATCAATCCCAGTTTTATATTTTTTAGCAGGTGAAGGGGTTGAAGCAACACTTGAGGGGAAGCAACGCTGGTGAGGGGAGCAACATGGGGTGTAAGCTGGGGCTGAAGCAACATGGGGGCTCGGGTTGGAAGCAACACAGAGGGCTCAGGTTGGGGGGGTTAAAGAAAAACAGAGCAAAGGGGTGGGGAAGGAACAAAGGGGACATGAGGGCAAATAAAAGACTTTTACATGGATATGGCAGGGAGCATTGCTTAATTTGTACAGGTGGTTTCCGGTGTTCAGCGCCAGAACTTATTAGACAGGGTCTGGGCTACAGAATTTTTCTTCCATTAGTGGAGGGCCTAAAAAGTATTAAAAATAAATATCCCTGTCCTTCAGGGTGGCTGTCCGGTATCTCCTGATTGGCTAGGCATCCCTGATGGTGCATGATGTCACTGCACTATTTTTTTATTCCATATGTCTTTATTTTGAACTTAAGAAAACACATCCATGTGTAAAATGATACATCAAATCAATTGTTCAGCCGCAACACAACAATGTGTATACATAGGAGTTGCCACGTATCGTATTAATCATAAAATCCACTGCAATAAAGACGTACATATCAACTTGACTAGTGTGTACTGACTGAATTCCTGCGCTGGTACATAAATGAAAAAAAAAAAAAAAAAGAGAATTGCTGAATAATATACTTATTATGTATGATACCCAAACTGTGAGGTACCCAAAACATGACTTTATTGCAATTAACTAGGTGTGCATTCAGGGCGCGAAAACATAAGCAGGAGCATTCAGGGCACGAGTCAGTCTGGCGGGCAGGAAACCCAACCGGTCCCAACATAAGTGACAAAAAGGGTGGGGGGAGAGGGGGGCTGCCAGATGAGGGGGGCGGAGAGGGAGGGAGAGATTTTTTCACCTCAATCAACAGATTCTACAGCCGGTTGTGGACCAAGCAGACTCTCAGCACCTTCAAGAAGTGCTGTCCAGTCTGGAAGGTTGTGAAGCGGGCCCACCCGCCTATTGGGTGATAATGATAAATGCTGTTATGCCAGGAATCCGTTGGGAATATCGACGAGCCATCTCGACACCCCGGCGGTCAACGCAGACTTCCAACACATTGCTAGGCATCTTTTTGCTAGTATGAGTGCTAAGCCCAATATTTAATTCATTGATTTGTTCTTAGGGGTTCTATGTATTACTCCCAGCAGAAAGTGTACCATGTCTCACATTACTCTTTGTTATTTTGTTTAGCGTCTCTGTTATTGCTTCCCAATATTCAACTACGCGGGGGGAGGTCCACGCCATGTGTACGAAATCCACATTCCCATTATGGCATCTCGGGCATCTATCTGATGCAGAGGAGCAGATCCTTGCTAATCTCGCAGGAGCGAGATATGTGTGATGTAAATAATTAAATTGTATGTACTTGTAACAGGCATTCATAGAGATAGTTTTCGGATACACGAGGGCCTGTTCCCATTGTGTATCTGTGAGTTTCATGCAGAGCGCATCCTCCCAGTACGGTCGGAGCGATGTTAAAGGACAACTAGTCTCCATGTGGAGGGCTCTATAAATATTTGTAATGGCTCTTCTCTCACCCCCATGAGTCAGCAACGTTTGAAGCAATATTGATGTATTCGGTTTCTTAGGCAGTGTATCCCAATGGGCCGTTGCTTGTCTCGTCACCGCCGCGTATGCGATGAAAGTCCCTGGTGACACACCAAAATTATTCACTAGGTTGTCAAACGGGACCAGCATGTGATCCTCGAACAGGTCACCCCACTTCACTATACCCGCTACCTCCCAGGCTCTCAATGAAGGATCATGTGGGGAAATAGTGCTTCCCGGCACAACACGTAACACCTGCTGGGGTGCATAGGGAAATGCCTGTCCTGATTTATGCGCGAAAGCAATCCAGCATTTCTTGTCAGTTTTCATTAATAAATTACTACCGCCATCCAACCCAGTAGAGTACGGCGACATTAACCAACCCAAGGGACCACCAGAGTTCAGTGTCTGACATGTGGAGGACAATTCGTACAGGTTGGTGCCCCGCCATCCAGCGCATTGGCCACTGGAGTTGGGCCGCCATATGGTAGTGCTCGAAATTCGGAGCCCCCAATCCACCCTCTGACATAGGCGCATAAAGCTTGGACAATGCCATCCGGTTCCTACCTCTGCCCCATATCAGTGCAGTAAGAAGCAAACGCATCTCCGCGAACCACTTCCGTGGAAGGTAAACAGGGAGAGCCGATAAGGGATACAGCAGTTGCGGTAGGGCCAGCATCTTAGCAATGGCTAGTCTACCCATCGGTGAGAGCGGGAGGGAGCTCCAAAATTGCAACGACGATCTCGCCCCGCCAGTACCTTGCTTATGTTGGCATATAGCAAGTCCTTTTCTTCATGGAATATCCTAACTCCAAGATATTTAATGGTGTCACATTCCCACAAGCGAAAGGTGTTGGGCAATTGCGCTTGTTGAGCCATGGTCAGGGACATAAGAGGGAACAAGCAGGACTTAGACCAGTTCACTTTGAGACCAGATGCCCTGCCAAAACTTTGCAGTAACGCCATCAGCGGCGGGCTCACGTAGATACACGAGCGCATCATCCACGTAGAGCGAGATGATATGCCAAACCCCTTCCACACACAGACCCCACTCGGGAGCTCTCACCCACAAGGCCCACGCCAAGGGCTCCATTGCTAGCACAAATAGGAGTGGGGACATGGGGCAACCCTGGCGAGATCCACGACCGATGACAAAGGGCTCCGATATTCTGGCACCTGTTGTCACCCTGGCTAACGGTGCCTGATATAGTAGAGTTATCCATTTTGGTAAAGCCAGGTCCAAAGCCCATTGTTTGTAGGAACTTTAGTAAGTAGCCCACTCCCAGAGTTTCGAATGCTTTTTCGATGTCCAACAAAGCTACTATATTCTCCACCCCCCTCACTCCCCCCAGTTCATAATGGAGAACAATCGACGGAGGTTAAAGAAGGTGTTTCTGCCAGGGATGAAACCATTCTGGTTGGGATGCACTAGGCCAGAAATTGTGGGCGCTATTATCTCTGCTAGTATACGACTTAAGATCTTTTAATCAGAGTTGAGAAGTGATAGTGGACGATAGGATCCCAGTAGTAAGGGGTCCCTGCCCGGCTTAGGGAACACCACCAGCATCGCCTCCCTCAAAGAGCCGGGAAGGATCCCCCTGTTGTATGCTGTCTTTATACATTTTCAGCAACTTAGCAGCCAACGCTGTCCGATATGTGGCACAAAATTCAATCGGCCAGCCATCCGTGCCGGGCGTCCTCCCCCAGGCCGTGCTCTTGATAGCCTCCTCAATTTCCGAGAGCTGCAGGGGGACCTCAAGTGCCTCTCTATCTGCAGGGTGCATTCTCAGCATTTGGAGGTGGCACAGAAACTCTTCAGCCACTGCACCCTCCCCTCCCATCTTAAAGGCTGTGTACAGAGCTGAACAGTATTCATAAAATGCCACATTGATGTCCACCTTCCCGTCCCATCCCGTAGTGCTCTAATTGGTGTCTGGGCGCGCCCTGAGCGAAGGGGCCATGCCAGTAGTTTGCCTGTTTTGTCACCTTCCGCATGTTTGTGAGCCTGGTACTCCCTATAGTTTAGCTGGGCCAATCTTTCCAGTGTTTGTCTATTGGCGATCTGCACATTTGCCAGGAGCTCTGCAACCCCCGAAGCCATAGGTAGGAGCTGCTCATAATGTTTCAGCTCCAATTCTAAGTCTCGGAGCTTCCTGCGCAGTAGCAGCGCCATCCTATAATTTGTTTTAATCGCGTGGCCTTAAAGGGTCCCACTCGATCCCCGTGTCCGACACAGTATTCTCGTTAAATTCATAGTAAGTTTCAATGTGCCCTCTCAAGCTCTCTCTGTAAGCAGCCGCTTGTAGTTCCATGACCGTCAGTCTCCAAGTTGGTATACTCGGAGGACTGCGGCTCCATTGTATCCCTAACTGCAGGGGTGAGTGGTCAGACAGGGCCCGCCCAAGGTAATCCGCACTGTGGATCTTTAACAACGCTTCTGGATTACAATAAACTAAATCAATCCTAGTGTGCAGCGCATGAAGGCTTGAGTAAAACAAGTAAACCCGGTCAGCGGGATGTAGATTACACCCCGCTTCATGCAATTGATTATGTGTGGCCCACAGGAGCAACTGTTGTGCCAGCACAACTGATTGGGCTCCCCGCAGTGGAGGGTGAGACCTGTCTAAGTCACTGCAAGGTGTGCCATCAAAGACTCCCCCCTAGTAGTATTGTGCCTCCGGGTTATAGAGTAGGGACATGGACAATGTCTGTAAAAATAAGGCCTGGTTAGCGTTGGGAGCGTATAATGAAATTAGTGAAATCTGTGCCCCACCTAATGTCCCCTCTAAGATGCCAAAGCGCCCGTCTGGGTCTATCTGAGTCCTTTGTATCAACAGCAGTACCCCAGGGGCCACCCATATCAGAACACCCCTAGCATATCTGGAATACATGGTCCCAACCAGTGTTCCCCACCAACGCTTGCGCATCTGTCCCAGGTCTGGTGCCGTGAGATGTGTCTCTTGCAGTAAATCTACCTGTATCTTGTGTCGATGCAGGAATTAATACACCTTGTTACGCTTGCCAAGGCCCACCAGTCACCTAACATTCCATGTTATAAAGGCTCTGGCCTCCACACTGTTTATGTTGTTCCTAAGTGACTTGTGTTGTCCGCCTACAGTTGTGTGTGTTTCACCCTGCTTGCAGATCCATTTGCTGTTGTTTTTAGTATCTGACTTTGTGGGCAGTGCCGCCAGGGCAAGGGTATTTGTTGACTGTAAGGATATGTGGGTGTAAATGCAATAGTCGTGACATGACATTGTATACTGTTTGGTACGGTAAGTATTTAGGGGGTCATTACAACCCTGGTGGACGGTGTTAAAGCGGCAGTAAGACCGCCAACAGGCTGGCGGTCTTTTTTTGAGTATTCTGACCATGGCGGACATGGTCATCCGCCGCTTCTCCGTTCCCCCCGCCAGGGCGGTGACGACTGCTGGGCTGGAGACCTGGGTCTCCAGCCCGGAGGCCGTCACAATACCGCAGCTGGTATTTTGACCTGGCGTACCGCCGTGGATTTCCAGCGGTAGGAACCGCCATGAAATCCATGGCGGTAAGCACTATCAGTGCCAGGGAATACCTTCCCTGGCACTGATAGGGGTTTCCCCACCCCCCACCCCGACTCCCTCCCCTACACCCCCCACCACTCCTGTCAGCCCCCAAAGGTGGCAGGGCCCCCCTCCTGACCCCAACATCACAGCACTCACAGACACATGACACGCACGCAGGCACCACCAACACACACACCGACATACATGCCTACATCAACACAGTCAGACACGCACACCCATATACAGACATGCACGCACGCATCCATACAGACATACATACAGACATACACGCACTCATTCCCAAAACACGCAACACCCCCGCAAGCATACACGCACTCACACACCCCCTCTACATACACAGACGCACACCCCCATGCACCCACACGACACACAACACCCGCTACCCCCCTCCCCTAACGGACAATCGACTTACCTGTTCCGTCGATTGTCCGGGAGGGGACGGGAGCCACGGGGGCAGCTCCGCCGACACCACACCGCCAACAGAACACCGCCACGGTGAATCACAGGACGTGATTCACTAGGCGGTGTTCTATTGGCGTGGCAGTGGAGGTGGAGCAACCTCCACTTCCCCGCCACCCGCCAGTATGGCTGTTGGGGGCTCTCCATCCGAAAAAGGACGGAGAGCAGCCAACAGTCATAATACGCCGAGCGTAAAACCGCCACTACTGGCGGTCTTCCACACGGCGGTCCCTCGGCGGTCTTGTTAAAAGACCGCTGAGGTTGTAATGACCCCCTTAATCTTGTGTTCTCCAATGTGAGCGAGTATGGTGTTAAAACTGTCCCCTGATGTGGCTTATGGATTAATCTAATGTGTGGTGGCTTGGGTTTTGTTTGTGCAGACATGGAGTGTGTTCAATTGTGCAAGCTTTGTTTGCATTTGACTGTGCATGTGTCAATTTAGCTGTGTGTACCTTACAGCTACTTCTTGTAGGGGTATGTCCCATGCTGTTGGAGTTGTATGTGCTTTGTTGACTTGCACTTTCAGATTGTGCGGATAGGCAAGTCATTTGGGTCTAGTACTATTTGTTCCTGAGATACATATAGGGCCAGTTTGTTAGAAATGGGGTCTTTGGATGGCAGTCAGGTTACCCCCTGCCCAAGCAAGGACCGTCTCTCTAGTCTGGGTAAGTCACACACAATCCAAATCACCCTGTGCCCACCCTCTGGTAGTTTGGCACTGAGCAGTCAGGCTTAACTTAGAAGGCAATGTGTAAAGTATTTGTGCAATAAATCATACAATAACACAATATAGCACCACAGAAATACACCACACAGTGTTTAGAAAAATATATAATATTTATCAGGATAAAATAAGGTAAAAAAGATCAAGATTTGATAAGTACATATTGAAATATCACTTTAGAAAATGATAAAAAGAGTATTAAGTTATTAAAATCAATAAGTGTCTTTTGCAAGCAAGGAAGTACCTGGTTTGTGTCTAAATTATTAAAAAAGAACCGCGGAGGAGGAGAAGCGTGGAAAACAGGGACGCGTGCGGTGGTTTCTCCGGGCGCACACAGATGATGCGTCTATTATTTCTCACGCAGCCAGGGCCTTGCGTAGATTTCCTGCATGCAGACTTGGATCCTCTTCAGGTTGAGGGCTATTTAGACGCCCCGGGGACGATGCAGAGAAATCCTGGGCATGCAAGACGAAGTCACAGGAGCTGCGTCGATCCGGTGGGTGATGTGGGGATTATTCTGTCGCACGGCGGGAGCTGCATCGATTCTTCTCGTAGGAAGTCGGGCTGTGTATTTCTGGCTCTGCTATTCGTCAACGTGACATTTCTAAAATAGTAATACTAAATCCAACTTCACCAGTCAGAAGGATTTTGTATTACCATTCTGGCCATAGTAAATATGACTTTGTTACTCCCTTCAGATCAGAATCTACCAATTGAACAGTATATGAGGGTAGCCCTAATGTTAGTCTGTGAAAGGAGCAGGCCTTACAGCAGTGTAAAACAAATTTAGGAATTTGACACTACCAGGACACATAAACTACACAGGTACATGTCCTGCCTTTTACCTACACAGCATCCTATGGGTTACCTAGGGCCTACCTTAGGGGTGAGGTATAAGTAGGAGAAGGGGTGTTTAAGGCTTGGCAAGTACTTTTAAATGCCAAGTCGAATTGGCAGTGAAAATGCACACACAGGCCTTGCAATGGCAGGCCTGAGACATGGTTAAGGGGCTACTTATGTGTGGGGCACAACCAGTGCTTCAGGCCCACTATTAGCATTTAATCTACAGGCCCTGGGCAAATGTGGTGCACCTTACTAGGGACTTATACGTAAATTAAATACGACAATTGGGTATGAGCCAATGTCACCATGTTTTAAGGGAGAGTGCATATGCACTTTAGCGCTGGTTAGCAGTGGTACTAAAACCAGAAAAAGCAGTGTCCGAAAAGTGGAGGGAGGCAGGCAAAAAATTAGGGGTGACCATTCTAAGGCTGTCAGGGCAAACACAGTTCCTATGCAAATGTTGTTTAAAGGGCATGTGCAAAATGATATGTGTCCCAGTGCAGCCTCCTTCCCTGAGTGCTCCTGATGCCCCCGTCCCTATTGTGCAGGTACTGTTTGCATAGTGATCTTTGTATATTTGTCTCCCTGTCTATTGTGCATCCCATTGTCCTTCCACTGTGTTGCAATGTGGGTGATATATGTGTCCATGGCAGGGAGAGGTGTTTTGTGTTCCCTGCAAAATCCATATATATGTGTGTAGAATGTGATGACAGTCCATGGCATGTGAGGAATGTGAGTGTGGGAGTTTTATTATTAGATGTGATATTGGTGTGTTGCTGGCATTGTGTGAGACAATGGTGTGTACACTTCACTGTCTCTGTACCTGAAGTGAGCAGACATGTGTTTTTGTAGTGTTGTGGTGCAGTGTGAGTGACCTGCCTAAAGGGGCATTTTGTGAATGTGATTGTGTATTTCTTTGTGTCTGATTGTGATGGCAGACAGATTGGCAAGTGTACTTGTTGCCAGTAGCGTGACCCATATATAATGTGGCTGACGGCACAAATTGTTGAGCATAATGACACAGAGAGGTGTGTGTACTTACGGTTGGTTGAGCCAATGGTGGCATGGATTTTGTGCTAAATCGATGACTAACAACTGCAGCAGGACATGTGTGATGGACTCATTGGTGGTACCAGACGTATAAGGCTGCCTGCAGGTGGGTGTCTGCCTTTATGCTGTCTGTTTGCACCTGCTGAGAAGTGGTGGTTGGACCACCATGGTCACATTGGTGGTGTGCAACCTCATAATGTGTCCGGCAGAAACACTGTCTCTGCCACCTGTTTGTGTTGCCTTGTGACTGCAGCAGTCTGTGCTACTTGGCGGTGCTGGCGGAACAATGGGGGTTTTTGCTCCATAGGACTGCATGACTCGTAAAAAGGCAGTCCAACTGCCAACCTAGCAGTGATCGGACCACCAACTCTGCCACAGTGATCCATGGACTGCCAGACTCGTAATGAGGTCTTAAGTCCATTTTTCACTACTGAATGGGGCTTGCATTAAAACACCCTTTAAGTGTAATTTCCCATTGAGAGCAGATAGAAAATTGAAGTTCGGTGTCTCTGGACTCACAATTTAAAAAACATCTTTTAGTATAGGAGGTTTTTAAATTGCAGGTCTGAAAATGTCACTTTTAGAACGTTGGCATTTTCTTACCTCAACTATCCTGTACCTCTGCCTGTCTCTCAATACTCGTGTGGTTTATATGACAACTGGGCTTTGTGAATTTTGCCTTGTCAGTCACACACAAAGGGAGCCTGACTGTGACATTTGCCTCCAAATCGCCAGGCTGATGGGTCATCCTGGACGTGACGGGAGGAGGGAGCTAACACTGACACCTGAATAAAGCGTGCCTCTCCTCACACAAAAGGCTACATACCCTCCGTAAAGTGTCTTTAGCCCAGGAAGGAAGTGCTGGGAACTTTGTACCCTTCAAATGCCTCTTTAAAATCTCCCCCACATTCGGGTATACGTACTATGCCCTAAACCCAAACCAATTCAGTTCACTTTGGGGTCCTGAGGACGCTTGCCAACAAGATGAGTTGTGCTGTCAGGAGGGTCTGGCACTGTGCTAATGGCTTTGATGTGTTGGCCTGATGCCTGTGGATTGCTGTGGTGCCAGGAGGGACTGCCACTTTCCAACCTGCTCTGCTGTGCTGTCCTGCTGCCAGATGCCTCTGGTAGTAAGAGGGGCTAAAACCACCTCTATAACCTTTAAATCCCTAGTAACTCCTAAGGGTTTTTGGCTTGATCCCTGTTCTTTTTAAATATCAGGGTCATCAATGGCTTTGTACCCTCCTTTTTATTAAACCGCTGCAGGAGCCATTCTAAGAACATCCGTGAGTTCCCAGCGCTTTGCTCTGCATAAGGAAGGACTTCACTGCAAGGAGCGAGTGCTGCCCTTTCACCAGAGCCAGCGCTATCTTTTTAAGTTGCAACTAAGTTGCAACTAAGATCACCAACAAGCACTGAATAAAATCACTGCCTTCAGAAAAAGCTGACACCGCAGAACTGAGGGAAGTTTCTACCGTGTCCCCTATATTGCATTAACAACCAGGCTTCCCCCATGACAATGCATCTTCAGAGGTCTCACTATGTGGCATAGAGGAGAATGAACTCACTGAACCTGCTTCGACCGCTGAGGGAAGCCTTGCATATCCTCACGCAGCACCGCTTGCACCAGGAGCACCACGCCTACACTGAAAGGTATTGTGTTCAGGAACAGGACCTGCAAACTCTTTTGTGTTCATCTCTTGCCCGCTCTGTGGCCAACTAACTTTCACCTATCATTCCCGAGGGACCTGTGGCTTATTTCTCCTTTGGGTGGACCCAAAAAGCTTGCTTAAATACCATGCACATACCAGTCAATCTTCCTGTGGGATACCTGTCAATCACGCCGGTCTAGTGAGACTGCAACAGCTCTGATATTGCGAGCGCTTTCTAGCATTCTCAGGAAATAACATATTTCTTTCCGCACTGTGATAGTACATGTGCCCTTGAAAATAGTATAACTTGGTATAACTTGTAAAGTACTGGTTTGACCTTTCTGTTTTGGTCTTATTTCAATCAGACAAATATTTTCTATTTTTCTAAAGTGGTTAGGAGTCTTTTTGTGGTGTTTTTCACTGGTTTACTGTACATACGTTTTTCACAAATACTTTACACATTGTCTCTCAAGTAAAGACTGACTGCTCTCTGCCAGCTACCAAATGGTGTGCACAAGTTAATTTAGGCTGTGTATCTGATTTACCCTGACTAGGATTCTAGTCTGGCCCCTACTTGGACAGGATGCATACCTCTGCCAACTAGAGACCCAATTTCTAATAGAATGATTGACTGAAACATGGAATTCAGCCACTTAGTTATTATCTCTTTCTTGCTCCTTTCAATAATTACACAAATTAAATTGGTGCTCTGTGTTTGATGTATGTAAGTATTAACTGTTAAAGGACCACAAGGAAAGCACCTGGGTTGCTTGACTCAGTTTTATTTTGACTTATAAGTCTCCCTGGGCTGAGCAAGAGTAAGGCATTCAGCCTGAGCGAGGCGTGAGCCTTGCTTGTCTAGCCCAGTTCTAATTTCTGCTGTGTGTTGAAAATATATTTTTGTGTATTTTCTTGTATTCTAGCAGCCTATCGGAAATCATTTGACATTTGCATTCATGCAATGGTTACTTAAAACTAAGTGCTTTCTTCAGAGATGTGTGCCTGATGTCATTGGTCAACTGCCATGTGTAACTTCCAGTGGTGTCACTGGGCCAATTGTCACATAATTTGACTTCCTCTGATGTCTCTGGGGCTAGATGTTTGGTGGCTGGACTGCTCTCGAGAGAGCAGAGTTATGTGTTATACCTGGTGTAATCTTACTTTTCTATAATCTGTGTTTTGCCTGGGTTGTGGGCATTAGGTTGTCTGCTTTCTGGTATAGGGGCAATAATCTTTTTCTTCAGTTAAAATACTTATATCATACATAGCACGTATCCATTTTTGTAAGAGGTAGTGTACTGCGGACCCATGGCTAATCGGAGGCAGAGAATCAGTGTTCAATTATTGAATCGTTACTACAGGTGAACCCATCACCTATAAACTAATAAATAGTGGGTGTTTGTGCAGCATTTAATTTTGGAACATGGGTTAGGATGTTCATATCAAACTATTATAAATGTTCAGGTTTATGCACCAAAGCATTGCAATACTTAAATTACTGTTAATTAAATCCTTAAGGTCTACAGTATTTTGTCTCTAGGAGGGAGACAAAACTGTATGGCACAACCAGTACTGCATGAACTGAAGAGGTGCAAGTGTCCATTTACAGTTAAACACACATCGGGACCCCGTACAATGGTCACATCCAAGAGTTCTGTCCCAGCGATTACACAATGCAAGACATTCAGGGTAAGGAAAACAGTGCAAACTCTTTTCTTACATAGGTTAATGTGCAGTGAGCGCTCGTACAGAAGTACCCACATGGCACTGGCCATGTGGCTCCTATTGAAAAATTCAAAGTGCACAGTATAATATTTTGTTAGAGTATAGTGGCATGTTCATCACAACACAAAAATTCCAATTGCCTCAGTTCTCTAGAAAGTTGTTTTTAGCTGGCCTTCCAAAAACACATAAACAGATATCAAAAAGTGAAGAAGTACTATGATCCATTCAATAGTGCTAAAAGAGAAGAAAGGGAACTACAAACCATTCAGTGCTTTCATAAGAGAAAGTGTTAATGCACATTGAGTAAGAGAATTTGGCACAGTAAAATTACCTCACAGAGAGGAACAACACTATTATTATGAAAATATTTATAGATTTTGAATATTTCTTCTGTTGTTGTTTTTATGAAAGTATTCTTTAGTGATGTTTAGTGCTATTTCACTTTTCATGGAATCCTCAGCAATAACACTACCACCAATATTTTTGGCAAACCAGGGAATTCTCCTGTTGAGTGTGAAGAATGGATAGACATGCTTGAGAACTACTTGGAGGCTATTGATGTTCAAGACATCTCGCTCATCAGAAAAAAAGCAATGTTACTCAGCACTCTTGGCAAACTCTGACAACGTGCATTTACATAGCTATCTTTGGGATTAAAAATTAAAGGGGCAGCACTTCCAAGACACCTACAAAAAATTATTTAAAAAGGCAAAAAATTGGTTTTCAGATGATACAAACATAGTTATAATTACGTCTCATAATCACAACGGGGGAAGAATCAGTAGATGAACTCATGTCCTGATTGTGTGAATTATCTGTCAAATGTCAATGACACATGAATTTATATGATTGGTTGTAATATGCCAGCAGCAAATAAATCCTAAATGAAAGACCCAATAGTGATAACTAAAGTAGCAGAAGAATTTGATTATTAGATAAGGGAAATGGAGAAGAGAGACATTAGGAATAGTGTTAATGTATATTTTGTTGATAAAGAAGATAATGAAGTAAGTGCTATCACTTGGAGCAGTAACAATAAGCCAGGAAATGGAGGGATCACCCACAAAAAGAGTAGTAGGATATGCAGCAGATGTGGGAATAGATACCACAATTCAGATTTTTAGAGTTGGTATGTCACAGGTAGGGAGTGCAGCAATGAGGATGCAAAGGGCAATTTGCATTTATGGGTAGAGGAAATCTTAAGAATAGATTTCCTAGACCATGAAGTTCACAAGACAAAGAAAGAACTGATAAGGTTTCATGTGTGGGTGATGATGATAAAAGTACAGACACGCCAAACACAGAATTTAAGATTAAGGGTAGAAAAATGCAATTTATGGTAGATTCAGATTTAGAATATACCATTACTGCAAGGACTATGGGGTTCATGCTGGTGGTCAAAACACTGACCGCCAGCGACCCCGGAACCCACATGGAGCCGCCGTCAATGCCTATGTGCGGCAGGTGCAGTTGCACCCGCCACGACCTGCGCAATGGGGCTTTGCACCGGGGCCCATGCAAAGTGCATGGGCAGTGCAGGGGCCCCCAGGGGTACCCCTGGGCACCCCCTCCGTCAGCCTTCTCCGGGTGGGATATCCTGCCAGAAAAAGGCTGGCGGGAAATGAAACATTATCCGCAGGGTAGCGCTGCTACCCTGAATGATAGTGTTTCAACTCACCGCGAGGCTGCCTGATGGCAGGAGCCTGGCAGTGGGTGAGGGCTGCCGATGGTGGCCCTCACCATGCTCAGAATATGGCGGTTTGGCCCGGCATGCCGGCTGGCGGCCACAGCCAGGTTCGTAATGATGGCCTATGTTTGTGACTGAGTGGCATAAGGAAAAGTTATGACTCAAAAACATAAATTGTGGATGTTAGCATGTTGAAAAGATTATTATTGTTGGATATGCAGTAACTAAGTTTGAATTTCAAAGATAGGCAGGTTTAGGAAATATTGTACATAGCCGAGAGAGGTACACCGATTTCAGGCTGGGAGCACCAGAATGACTCACCCATCATAATCAGTCTGAGAGCCCCTAACCAAGTTTATGTGGTATAGGATGCCACTAGAGATGAAATTATCCAAGGAGCCAAACAAAGGTTTGCTGAAATGTTGAGGGAATTAAAAGGTTAAAAACATAGGACCATAGTGAAGGCTGATGCTGTCCCCTTTCAGAATAAGCTTAGGACTGTCCTAGTTATGTTAAGGAATGAAATGAAAAAATGTTACAGGAGATGGTTAATGAGGGAATAATGAACCAATTGAGGCTTCAAACTGGATTTTTCAAGTAATTATTATGGAGAAGGCTGATGGAAATTTAAGGTTTTGGGTGGACTTAAGGAGCTTGAACCCAAACATTTTTGTAGTTAATTATCCATCACAAAACATCAATAAACTCAACTTTTTACTGAAAGGTGGAAATATTTATAGCAAATTAGACGTGAAAAGTGCATATCACAAAATTAAATTGTACAAGGAAGAAGCCACTCACAGCTTTTATAACAATGGAAGGCACTTTTCAAATCACTAAGATGCCATTCGGATTATCATCAGAGGTAAGCATTTTTCAGAGGATGAGGGGTGAAGTTTTTAATGGAATTAATAGTGTTTGATGCTTGCTGGAACTGCAGAAAGCCACAATATTGCCCTTAAGAAAACCCTGCAAAGAGGTGTTGAAGCTGGTTTGACAAATAAAAGGGAAATGCTAATATTTACTTGAAGACATTGAGTATTTGGGAGCACTTTATTGCATGAGGAAGTAAAACCAAAAAAAAGAACCTATAAAAGCTATAAGGCTAGCAACCTTATCTCAACATGAAGATCAGCTAGGGTCTTTTTTAGTACGTGTAGAATATTATTAAAAATGATAGCTTGAACAAAAGATCACCTTCCAATCCAATTTCATCTGGTCTTTTATTACGGTACTTACACCTGTGTTGTGAATGTTGTGGCGTCTGGTTGATCTGACTTTGAAGTGGTTCCTACAACATTCTTCTCCATAGCAGCAAATCCTGTTCAACGGCTCCTCTGGGAATGTTAACCAGTCTCATGGAACCCTCAAAGGCTACATCCTGCAGCTTCCTCCTGCTTGAGATTTCCTACTTCTAAAAAATTGACAAAGTCCAAACATAGACAGCTTTACCATAACTTCTTCGAGTGGTTCTCCCCCACGATGATGCCTCGTCTTAAGACACCGCTGGTTGCCCTGCACCCCTGAGTTTTACATTCTCAGTAACTTCTTTTTTAAATTATTAATTCTGAAGGTAAGCAGACATCAGACCCAATCCATCTCATTTATCTGAACTGTGCTCCATCACAGTAAACATTAACTTTTAACTTTGTCACACTTTTGTGGGATGAGGTACCTGTGGTTGGCACTTTGATCTTCGTAGGCACTTTTTCACTTAATGCTTTAAACTTTCATACCTCCTACTGATTGTATTTGATTCTTTTTTGTGTCACATCATGTTTTTTAATTGTCTCTATTTTTCTACATTGGTGTGGGATTTATTTATGTTATAGTTTCATTTTATTACTGGGTGTGTGCTGCATTAATACTTAACACAATGCCTCTGAGATAACCATGACTGCTTTTGTGACAAGCTAACAGAGGTTTCAGCATAGGTTAATTTAGTGATTCACTCCAACGAGGATTGTGTTTGTTTCTTGAGAAGGGTTAACACCTCTCCCTAAAACCAAAAATCCAAATACCTACGCCTAAAATGTATTCTCTTGCATTCAATAAAGTCCAAATACATAAGCCAGCAAGGCAACAATCACAGCGCCTCTGCTTCCTTTTCTCACTCCTGTGGCTAGTATTGTAAAGGTTCTGCATCTACAAAATGGTAAACATAAAATACAATTTTGCTCTGTTTAGTAGAATACTGCGGATTCTGTAGCTATGTAATGGAGAATGAGCCCAGAAGAGTGTATATTCCCTTGTTTGAAAGTTGCTCACCCCTATGATGTTAATTACATTCTTTCAATCTTTATATCCTTTTGAAACTGTGTCTAGTGTGCCTATTTAAGTGACTAGAATACTGCTGTATCTCACGGGTTTACCCTTTTTTTCATTACAATAATATAGATCTACCTGTTCTGTCTTTTCAGTCTTGAAGCTTTTACTGATTAGTTGGCAAAGTACAATATGGTCTCACATTAGCCTTTTGTGCAGAATTAAGTAAACTGATATCTCAAATAGAACAGCCGCAAAACAATATTGACGCGTTGCAATTTGATAAACCCTATCTCTTTGGTGCAGATACACTAATCTTTCCCTCCAGGCCTCCATTAAAAGTCGATTTGAGCATAAGGCAAGAGCATACTGTACATTTTTCTCTTTGTAGAAAGGCTTTCGTTCACATTGCCATGGTGATGTAAACAATCCCATTCTTTGTTAATGAGAGGTAAAATGCACAGAATGTGTGCCACATTTTGAAAAGTGCCAGTATTTGTCAATTGAACTGTGTAAACCTCTTTTGCTAATTCGATCATTTTGCAGTTTTCTGCAAGGCCCTTTCTAACAGCTCGCGCATTTACAATGCCCAAGTTTTAATTAGGCTGGATGGAAATTGAGCCCAGAGCAACGAGAAATATAGTTTTCTTGGAAAGGTGGCGTGCTGTCAGCACCATCCCATGGAAAACAAATGAAACATTTCCTCTCTTCATAATTTGGTGTACAATTTTAGTTCGTTCATTGACCTTCATAGTTGGTAAGACTGCTGTATATTTTCGGGTAATTTCGATTGCAAAATGTAATATACAGCACTAAACTGCCAAAGCTAAGCCACTATATGCAGTTTTGAGTCCAAAGTGTTGAGCTATTCATCCGTTAAATAAATAACAACCGTCATCAAAATAGAAATTTCTCCTAGTTAAAATGGGTGATCATAATTTAAAAGATAAAAGTTCCCAGTTATTCGAAATATGCTTAGTGCAAATCTTGTGGTGAAATAATGTTTTAATCAAATTTTTGCGGGGAATTTGTGGCTCTTGTTTTTGATTGCTACAAAAGTGGCCTTGACACCCCTTCTGTTTCAATGGATGTGTGCTGCACCATTACAGGAAACGATTTGAGATTTGTAATACATTTCGTTGTTAGTTGAGAGTACTGTAAGCCCCACCCAGTCAACAACCACAGTCCTTGTCAGAGGGAACCACAGAAGTCACAAAGGTAACTTGTGCTTTACCCTCAGTTAGAGTGGTACAAAGCAGTCAGGCTTATTTTAGAGGCAATGTGTAAAATATTTATGCAGCACACACACTAATATATTTGAAAACACAGAACACAAGAAAAATACTTAACCAATTTAGAATCAAAATGTATATTTGAATAAATAAAATGACATAAAAACATTCAAAATACAATCAGTACCACCACAGATTTAAACTTTTTCAAAGTTTCTGTTAAAAATGGCGCTAAAAGTCACTGCAGGAATCTGGTTGTGGAAACAAAATCACAAATTCGGGCCTACTGCAAATAAGTGCAGGCCAGGTACAGGACCGAGTGTATCCTGATGGGAGTTGTAACTTTTTGAACTTGGGGTTGTGGCACGAGCACTTCCGTTGGTCTACACTAATCAGGAGCTGCACGGTGTTGGGATGTGAGCTCCTGTGTTGACAGTGTCATATTGTGCCGATTCCAGTGAAGCTGCTGATCAGGCGCTGCAAGGTGCTGTGATGTCAGTTCCTATATCAGGATGCATCGTTCTGTGACAGTTCCAGTGAAGCTTCCTTTCAGAAGCTGTGAGGCACTGCAATGCTCAGCCCTGCATAAGGCTGCGTTGTACTGCACTGGCCTTGGTGAAACTTTGAGATGCACCGGGGGGAGTGCACTCTGACTTCAGCCATAGGTCCAGGACCTGGTGGATCAGGACTAACTTCCAGAGAGGCCAGCAAATGGGACCAGGACAAATCCACTTGGGTCTGGTTAGCTGGGAAGCAGAAGAGGCCTCTAGTAGTTTGTTTTTGTACCTGTAGCTCACACAAGAGGTCAGCCAATTGGCCCTTGGAGTCATTGATCAAGGCAAGCAGGTCCAATCTTCTGTCTTCAGACAGATAGGCAATCCTTTAAGCAGCAGGGCAGTCCTTCTAGCAGCAGGGATGTCTTTCTTCTGAAACTTCCACAGGTCAAGGAGTGTTCTGAACAGTGTTTCTGAAAGTCACTCTATACCCAAAACTGGTTCTAATGCATTCTTCCCGTTCTCTTGGTCATGGCTCCAAACAGCCTAGGATGAGAAGATGCACTATCCTTTGTGTGTTCTGTAAGCAAGGTCCTTTGAAAATGTAATCAGGGCATGGTACAGTTCTTTGCCAGTCATCTTGGCCAGGAAGACCCTCTCTGAGCTACACCCAGTTCCGCTGCTCACTGTCTGGGTGTCAGTCACCAGATCCTTGGGGACTGTGCACGTTCCCAACACTTCCACCACAAGACAGCTCCAATGCTCTGATTAGATTTGTCACAGAGTCTAAGAGAGTCCAAGCGGGGAAAATGGGATTAGGAAGGGAACAGCTGGGAAGGAGACCTGTAGGAAGCAAAAGGATAAAACACACATCAAAATACATCTCATGAAAACAGTACTATACTATGAGTCTAAGTATTGTCATTCTGAAAACATGAACAATCTACGAATATTCTTAAAATTACCAGGCTTTTAGATGACTGAATCCCTGTGGTGGAATCTAGAACTCTGGTCTTTTTGTGTTCTCTCAAAACATTGGAAAGTGTATTGCACACTTGCAGGTTTTCATATAAGTATTAAACACCATAGAAGGATTGTGCACCATGAATAACACAACATAGATTCAAAGAATAAATCACGCAACTTGTCAACTTGAATACTACCAAGTAAATGCCTTAGCGCACAGTAAATAACATTAATTAAGCATGAGGAAAGAATAGCGCGTTTTGCCGATTCGAATGCCACCATCTAACTGCCAAAAAATGGTAGCGCACAATGAATAACATGAATTAAACACGAGGAAGGAATTGCGAGTCTTGCCGATTCGAATGCCACCATGTAACTGCCAAGGAATGATAGCGCACAATGAATATCATGAATTAAACACAAGAAAGGAATCGTGTGTCTTGCCGATTCGAATGCCACCATGTAACTGCCAAGGAATGGTAGCAAACAATGAATATCATGAATTAATCACAAGGAAAGAATAGCACGTCTTGCCAATTCGAATGCCACCATGAAACTGCCAAGGAAATGGTAGCGCACAATGAAAATCATGAATTACGCACAAGGAAAGAATTGCGTGTCTTGCCGATTTGAAGGCCACCATGAAACTGCCAAGGAAATGGTAGCGTACAATGAGCATCAAGGGTTAAATCACTAGGAAACAAATTGCGCGTCTTGCCGATTAGTAGGCGCACAATGAATATCATGAATTAAGCACAAGGAAAGAATCGTGCGTCTTGCCGATTTGAATGCCAGCATGCAAATGCCATAAAAAATCCAAACACACATTCACACGCGCAAGAGCAAATTGTTTAGCATGAAGAATTAGGCCCAAGAATTTGAGCGCCCTCGATTACGGGGTCGGGGGCCCAGCCCAACCTCCGTTTTACCCCCCTGATTAAGAATCACCACTGTAGTATGAAGGGCAGAGGCCTGGAAGATCAAGGTAGGCCACCGGAACAGGAGCTCAGGAAGTTGCTGCTGCTCTGCACCGGGACCTCTGAATAGTGAGCACGTGGAGCTGGGCTGGCTCCCTTTTATAGAGTCTTGGCCCAGCCCACAACCACACCCAGACATGCTGCAGGGGAAGCTTCTAGAAGGCCCTGGAAAGGGACCATACCCTGACTCACTCTGAAAGCCTACAGCAATACATTGCAAATGAACAGTATTTATAAGCACCTTAAGAATGAGTCTTCAGGATTGAATTCTGCAATGCAAAAGGTTAAACAATAACATATCAGCACAAGGCATAAATTACATTATCTTGAGAGTGTTGGGTTTTTGCATTCTTGTCACCCGTAGAGCGCGCACTGTCCTGGTGTTGACAGTACTCCCCTCTCCCAGACGCGCTCTAGGGCCTGGTTTGTCTCGATTGAGATGATAAAAGCGTCTAACAAGTACTGGCGCATGAATATCAGATGCGGAAACCCATGAATTACTTTCAGGGCCATAACCTTTCCATGAGATTAAGTACCATAGGTTACGCCCTCTCAATTTAGAATCCAACACTTTCTTGACTTCGTATTCTTCTTCTTCCCCCTGTACTAGAACAGGAGCTGGATGAGAGCGGACCTTTTGGACTGCCTTTTTTAAGAGGGAAGTATGGAACACTGGATGAATCCGTAATGATCTTGGCAATTGCAGTTTATAGGTCACAGGATTAATTTGCTGAAGGACAGTGTAAGGACCTATGAATTTGGGGTTGAACATGTGCTTCTTCTTGAAGTCTATAAGTTTTGTGGAAAGCCACACTTTGTCACCTGGTCGATACTGCGGTCCCTCACAATGTTTCTTGTCATAATGCTTTTTGTATTTTTGTATGGCTTTTTCTAAATGCTGTTGAATCAATTTCTGGGTTTGATGCAAATGTTGAATGGTTTCTGACACAGCTGGAGTAAGAGAACTTTCTTGAGGAATTGTGATGGGCAAGGTTTCAGGATGATAGCCAAACAAACCAAAGAAGGGTGTAATGCCAGTAGAAGTGTGGAAGGAGTTGTTGTAGGCTAACTCAGCTATCCAGAGCATTGATGTCCAAGAATGAAGTGCTTTTTCAATGTAAGCATGTAGGTGTTGCTTCAAAGTCTGATTTAGGGGGTCATTCTGACCCTGGCGGTCCGAGACCGCCAGGGCCATTATGAGTGAAAGCACCGCCAACAGGCTGGCGGTGCTTTCTCACCCATTGCGACCGCGGCGGTAAAGCCACGGTCGCCCCGCCGGGGCCGGCGGTTTTCCGCCGTTTTTGCCCCGGCTGGGAGAATCCACCAGGGCAGCGCTGCCCTGGGGATTCTGACCCCCTTACCGCCAGCCTGTTTCTGGCGGTTTTCACTGCCAGGAAGAGGCTGGCGGTAAGGGGTGTCCTGGGGCCCCTGGGGGCCCCTGCACTGCCCATGCCACTGGCATGGGCAGTGCAGGGGTCCCCTAACAGGGCCCCGGCCGGCTTTTCACTGTCTGCCTAGCAGACAGTGAAAAGCGCGACGGGTGCAACTGCACCCGTCGCACGGCCGCAACACCGCCGGCTCCATTCGGAGCCGGCTCCTGTGTTGCGGCCTCATTCCCGCTGGGCCGGCGGGCGCTAACTTGGTTAGCGCCCGCCGGCCCAGCGGGAATGTTGGAATGGGGTCCGCCTAAATTCGTCCGCATGGCGGCCGAATGGCGGTTTCCGCCTGGCGGCCGGCGGTAGCCACCCGCCAAGGTTGGAATCACCCCCTAAGTCTCTCCGTTTGACCATCTATTTGTTGATGGTGGCTAGTAGATAGTGTAGATGTCACTTGGAGCGTTTTACACCATGTCTTCCAGAAGTTGGAGGCAAATTGCGACCCCCGATCAGAGAGGATCACTTTTGGCAGTCCATGATAATGAACCACTCTATTCAGTAAGATAGTTGCCAGTTCACTAGAGGTGGGCAATTTCTTACAGGCAATGAAATGTCCATATTTCGTGAGACTATCTACTAACACCAGAGTTACTGAATGCTGTTGAACCACTGGCAGACCAGTAATAAAGTCTAAAGAAATGTGCTCCCACGGACGACTTGGGGTTGGGAGTGGGTGTAACAACCCTTTCGGTTTTGAATTACTTGTTTTAGTGCGAGCACAGACTTCGCAGTTGTTTACAATAGTTTTTACATCGTTTGTTAGGGTAGGCCATCAAAAATAGCATGGGATTAATTCAAGAGTTTTAGGAGTACCTGGGTGACCTGCAGTAGGTATAACATGCAACCAATGAAACACTATATTGCGAAGTTTGGTAGTGGGCATGAACAAACGAGCATCATGAAAGGGTAGTCCTTGCTTGATTGACCTTTTGGGATCTGCTTGGGTGCACGTCTGCAATTTTTCAACAGTGAATGAATTGCGGATGTCTTCAAAGAAATTTTCAGTTTTTATGATACATAGGACCTTGTCAGGAGCAATGATAGCTCTGGAGGTTTGAACTGCAGGCAACGTGGTAGACTCTTGGTGGGACAAGGTGTCAGCTTTGCGATTATCTTTACCAGGCCGGAAGGTTACCACAAAATCAAATTCGGCAAAAAACAGCATCCAGCGTAATTGCTGAGGAGTCAAAAGTCTGGCGTAACTCATGATTTGAAGATTGCGATGATCAGTATATACTGTGACAGTATATTTGGCACCCAACAAATGATGTCTCCATTCTTTAAAGGCGTCACAAATCGCCAGAAGCTCTTTTTCAGCAATGACATAGTTCTGTTTGGCTTCGTTCAACTTCCGAGACATGTAAGTTACAGGATGAAGTTGATCAGTGTTTTTGTTTCGTTGTGACAAGACTGCTCCTATCGCCACATCTGAAGCATCAGCTTCCACTGTGAAAGGTCAATGCGCATCTGGATGAGTCAAGACTGGGGCAGTGGAGAAAGCTTCTTGCAAAGTTGAAAAGGCTTGATCGGCTTCTGGGGACCATGCAAATTTTTCTTTCTTTCTTAATAGCTTAGTAATTAGAGCCACTGTCTGGGAGAAATGATTTATGAACCTCCAGTAACAATTTGCAAACCTCAGGAGACATTGTACATCACCAACAGTCTTTGGGGTGGGCCAATCAGATACGGCTTTTACTTTCTTTTCTGTCATCACCATACCTTGAGGGGTAAGGATAACCCCTAAAAACTCAACTGTGGTAATATGAAACTCACACTTGGTTAGTTTGCAATATAAATAGTGCTTACGAAGGACTGCCAGAATTTTCTTGACATGTTGGACATGTTCATTTTCATTGTCTGAGTAGATCAAAATGTCATCAGTGTAGACTATGGCAAATATATCAAGGTACTCTCTAAGAACGTCATTCAAGAAAAATTGAAATGCTGCTGGAGCATTGCACAGACCAAAAGGCATGACGGTGTATTCAAAAAGGCCATATCTTGTTTTGAACGCTGTTTTCCATTTGTCACCCTCTCTCATTCTGACCAAATGATAAGCACCTTGAAGGTCAAGCTTGGTGTAGATTTTTGCTTTCTTTACTTGTTCCAGTAAGATCGGAATTAGGGGCAAAGGATATTTGTTCTTGATGGTGATTTTGTTCAAACCCCTATAGTCGATACAAGTTCGAAGTTTTCCATTCGCCTTTGGAACAAAAAACAAAGGAGAAGCTGCGGGAGACTTAGAGGGGTGAATGAAACCATTGTCTAAGAATTGATCCAAGTATTTTCGTAAATGTTGATTTTCATGTTCTGACAGGGCATACACACGACAGTTGGGAAGTATCGCACCTGGAACTAGATCAATCTGACAGTCATAAGATCTATGAGGAGGTAAGTTCTCTACTTCTTTCTCATCAAATACATCGTCATAGGATAAATACTGTTTGGGCAACTGAACTTCTTTCTCTGCGGCAGTAGCTATGAAGAGTTGCAAACTTCCGATTCTTGATTCCTTTGGAGACATCGTTCTTTACATAGTGCAGATGAGAACACAACCTTTCGTTCTGCCCAATTAATCTCTGGATTGTGATGAGTTAACCATGGCAAGCCAAGGATAATCCCACACTGGGGAGAATGGATCAAGTCAAGGATAAGTTTCTATTTATGTTTCTTTCTTTGATTTTTATCTTCACATATCACCGACAAGGGGACAGTCTGAAGAGTTACCGGACCTCCAGTCAAGAGTTTTCCATCGACTGCCTGGATGATTTCTGGGGTCTTCTTTTCAATACATGGAATCCCCCATGCACGAACCAATTGGGCGTCAACAAAGTTCCCAGTAGCCCCAGAATCGACTAGAGCCTTCTTGAAATAGGTCTTTTTCTTAACCTGAACTCTTATTCCCAGTTTGAGATGTCTAGATTGTGAAGGGTCCACGGTGACACCCAAGAGCAACCCTTCTCTGCATCTTGGGTGTTTTAGTTTTCCGACTTGACTGATGCATTGGCTGCAACCTTCTGAACTGGACCTCGATTGTTCTTTGGTTTGATTGAACAGTCTTTGACGAAATTACCTTTTCGCCCACAATAGAGATATTGTCCATTTTTTCTGCGTAGATCCTTTTCATCTTTGGTCAAAAGTCTCCTGGTGGTTCCAATCTCCATCGGTCCAGGCGTTCTTTCTTTCGGAGTTCTTGAGTCTCTGTTATCGTGAACACGCCAGGAATATTTGTCAGTCTTTTTACTCGTTCCTTTTCGTTCAGTTAAACGATGATCAAACCTCAAGACAAGGTTTATTAATTCTTGACAGTCTGTAGGTTGCGGGTCGATTTGCGGTAAGATATCTTTTAACTCCTCTTTGAGTCCCTTGTAAAACAAGGCCGCTTGTTTTTCCTCTGGCCAGGATGTCTCAGCGACCAGCCGATTAAAGTTGGCTAAATATGACACTAAGGGGGTCATTACAACCCTGGCTGACGGTGTTAAAGCGGCGGTAAGACCGCAAACAGGCCTGCGGAAAAAAAAGGGAATTATGACTGTGGCGGAAGTCGCCAACATAGACAGCCACTTTAACACTCCGACGGCCACGGCGGTACAGACAAACAGCGCGGCGGTCACCGCCAAAAGACAGGCGGGAGACAAAGTACCGCCCACAGTATCACAACCTATCAATCCGCCACCTTTTCCGGGGCAGATTCACCGTGGATAAAAACACGGCGGAAACAGCCATTTCAATGGGAAACGCTCACCTCTACACACTCCACGAGGAAGGAGGCCACCATGGAGCCGGAACTCCAAATACTCCCTGCGATAGCCTTCCTACTCCTGTACGATCATCATCAGCGCCGGTGCCGAAGACAACGGTGAGTACTGCACCTACGACCTAGGGGAGGGGGAGGCAAAAGTCAGGGACACACACACGCAACACCCCCACCCCCACCCCGACCCTCACCCACTACAACACACACACCAATGCATATCCAAACAGTACAGTAACAACCCCAATACCCCCCGGAAGAATGCAAAGACAAAAGGAAATGAGTGCAACCATTGTAATGTATCAAAATACAGTAAGCAAATATATACAGATATAATATTCACATTCAACAAAATATACATCATGATTAGTAGTGCAGGTATGCACCATTCAATGTCCGAGGACAACTGGGCCCAAAATGCATGGGCGAGGCCCACACACGATACCTGAGCAAAACGGAGAGAACACTGCAGGGGCATCAGATAGAAATACAACAGGCACCTCAGGGGGAATGGAAGGGGGGCACCTCAGCCGGATGAGAGCACCATGCCAGATCCACGAGGGGGCTCCATGCCCACTGATGTATCCTGGGGAGTGCAAAGCCACAGTCTCTCAAGTCTCTGTAGTGGGTGGTTTGCCCACTGTACCATCCTGGGGAGTGCAAAGCCACAGTCTCTCAAGTCTCTACAGTGGGTGGTTTGCCCACTGTACCATCCTGGGGAGTGCAAAGCCACAGTCTCTTAAGTCTCTACAGTGGGTGGTTTGCCCACTGTACCATCCTGGGGAGTTCAAAGCCACAGTCTCTCAAGTGAATAACAGTCTCCACTGGTTCTGAAGGGGGACTAGTGCCCAGAGTGCTTCATCATGTGCAGGACAGACTGAGTGGATGCATGTCTCCACTGGTTCTGGAGGGGGACTGGTGCCCAGAGTGCTTCATCCTGTTAAGGACAGAGGTAATGGATGCTGTTCTCCACTGGTTCTGGAGGGGGACTGGTGCCCAGAGTGCTTCATCCTGTTAAGGACTGAGGTAGTGGATGCTGTTCTCCACTGGTTCTGGAGGGGGACTGGTGCCCAGAGTGCATCACTCTCCCCGTGATGGTCCCAGTTCCGTCACTGCCCCTGCCGCACATGGGCTAGCGGTGCTTGAGTTGGCAGTGCTTGCCCTGTTCAGCGGTGCTTGCCCTGTTCAGCGGTGCTTGACTTTGCTGTATCTGACCTGTTCAGCGGTGCTTGCCATGGCGGTCTTTGCCCTGTTCAGTGGTGCTTGACTTTGCTGTCTCTGACATGGGTAGCGGTGCTTGCCATGGCGGTCTTTGCCCTGTTCAGCGGTGCTTGACTTTGCTGTATCTGACCTGTTCACCGGTTCATGCCATGGTGGTCTTTGCCCTGTTCAGCGGTCTTTGCCCTGTTCAGCGGAGCTTTACTTTGCTGTTTCTGACCTGTTCAGCGGTGCTTGCCATGGCGGTCTTTGCCCTGTTCAATGGTGCTTGCCCTGTTTAGCGGTGCATGACTTTGCTGTCTCTGACCTGTGCAGTGGTGTTTGCCATGGCCCTCATTGCCCAGCGGGGCTGTGGCTGCCGGGGCCCTCCTGGGCACTGACTTTGGCGGTGGTATCCTGGCCAGTGACGATGGGACTGCCCTCCTGGGCACTGACTCTGGTGGTGGCCTCCTGGCAAGTGACAATGGGGCTGCCCTCCTGGGCACTGACTCTGGGGGTGGCCTCCTGGCCAGTGACGATGGGACTGCCCTCCTGGGCACTGACTCTGGCGGTGGCCTCCTGGCAAGTGACGATGGGACTGCCCTCCTGGGCACTGACTCTGCCGGTTGCCTCCTGGGCAGTGACGATGGGACTGGAAGTGGCCTCCTGGGCAGCGGGGATGATGGCGGCCTTCTCCGCCATGCTACTCTTACCAGACTTTGGTGCTGTCTTCTGCCCCTTCTCCACCTTGGGAGGAGTCACAGCTGAGTGGACAGTCCCCCCGGGACCCTTGTGAGTGGCTTTGCCGGGCTGGAGTCTTCCCCCTGTCCTGTCGGGCACTGTCCAACTTCTGGTGCTTCACAGGGGTGGGACTGGCTGTGCTGTGGCTCCGTGTCACACTCCACATACCTCTAACAGGCACCACTGATACCGGCGATTTTTTGGCTGAGGTGCTAGTACGGGACCTATGAATTGGAGGGGGGGGGTGGTGGGAAAGAGGTCAAGGTTGCTGAGGAAAAGTTTCTGACGAACACTGGGACGGGTAGCTGGAGGGGGTCTGGGAGTGGAGGAAGAGGAGGTGGTTGTAGGAGGTGTAACTTTTGTTGATTTGGGTGCAGGTGCAAGCGCTGGAGGCTGTCGTGAGGTGGATGGCTGTTGGGTCGGTGTGTGCCTGCGTTTGTGTACTTTGGGGGGGGCGTCACAGACACACTGGGAGAGGACACAGGAGATGTGTAAATGGTAGTGGGGGTGGTGAGTGCAGGTGAGCGGGGTGTGGTGGTGGGTGTGCTGGTGCGGGACGTAGTGGCTGTAGTGGTAGTGCATGCAGGTGAGAGTGTAGACGACACTGGGAGAGAGGAGGGAGACGACGAGGAGGGGGACACAGTGGAGGCAGTGGATGTTGCTGTGTCTGTATGTGGGTGATGCTTGCGTGAGTGCCTGTGGGATGAGTGGTGCTTATGTTTGCCTGAGCTTCCCCTGTGTGTTGACGTGTGTGCAGGCTGGTCTGATGATGTGCTTGGGATAGGCTGGGGTACAGGGGATTGGGTCTGGGTGGAGGAAGTTGGAGGGGGGAGGCTAGACACAGGGACAATGGCTGCCATCAGTACTGAGGCCAGAGATTGCAGGGTTCGATGATGGGCAGCCTGACCAGAATGAATGCCCTCCAGGAATGCATTAGTGTGTTGCAACTCCCTTTCTGCACCCTGGATGGCATTCACAATGGTAGACTGCCCAACAGTGAGGGACCTGAGGAGGTCAATGGCCTCCTCACTGAGGGCAGCAGATGTGACAGGAGCAGGGGCTGAGGTGCCTGGGACGAAGGTGATGCCCACCCTCCTGGGTGAGCGGGCACGGGGCGAAGGCTGAGGGGCTGCAGGGAGGGCGGTGCTGGCAGGGGTGGTGGCGGCCGTACCTGTAGAAGTGGGGGGCACAGATTTTGCCTCCACCACAAGGGAGCTCCCATCGGAGGACGAGTCCATGTCGCTGGTTGCTGATCCTGTGACCGCCGCAAAGCTCCCCTTGCCCTCCGTCCCACTGGTGTATTCAAAGTCCGTGGTGTCACCCTCCATGGCCATGTGGGATGCAGCTTCCTCGTGTTCCGGTGCCACTGTACCTCCACCTGATGATGCTGATGCACAAAAGAACAGGGAGAGCACAAAATGGACGACAGAAGAAAGACAGGTTGAGTGCATGGCTTACCGCTACCGTTGGTGGACAATACAGACACAGCAGCCCCCTGCACTACGCCGCGCTGTTGGGCTCTACTGATGCAGTTCCTGGGATATGGCCTACATGGCTATGGTGGACATCAGCACACATAGATGACACAGGGGCATGTATACCTGTACTTGGCACTCTACAGAGGTGGGGTGGAGTGCCACATGGCCTTCATTACGGAGGGGCGTAGCCTACGGAACTCGCCCTGGCCTAGGGAAACCCACAGCCCTCCTCCCCCACCCAGACACCTTCACTGCGTGCAAAGTCCACTGAATGATAGTGTACTCACCCTCTTGTTTCTGCTGTGATGCCCTCAAGCGCCCATCCAACTCAGGTTAGGCCACCGCCAGGATCCGGAACATCAGGGGGGTCATGGTGCGATGGGCACCTCTCCCACATTGGGAGGCTATCCCCAGCTGAGCCTCTGCCGTCTTCTTGCTTCAGCGGCGAATGTCCTCCCATCTTTTACGGCAGTGGGGGCTCCGTCTCTGGTGGACCCCCAGGGACCGGACGTCCTTGGCAATGGCACCCCAAATATCCTTCTTCTGGTGGGCGCTGACCTACATGAAATGTACAGGGGAAGAAGAGAAGTCATTAGCAACTGCACAGTCGATGTGAGTGGCCCACATCCCTACCCTTGCCATGTGGCACATGCATTCACAGTCCTTCCTGCACGCAGAACTCTGCCCCCTTCCTTATTACAACCAGCCCTCTCCACCCAGGCATAGCCCATACAACTTGCTCCCTGTGTACTCACCTGTTGGTCTGGAAGACCGTAGAGTAGCGTGTACTGGGGGAGGACCCCGTCCACGAGCTTCTCCAACTCCTGTGCAGTGAAGGCAGGGGCCCTTTCCCCAAACGCACGAGCCATTGTCTCTTCCAGACCAAGGTCAGAGCAGCACTTGCAGTATAGGTCCTCTCCTGTCGAAGATCAGGTATAGAGTGATTCAACAGATAGAAAATGGCAGTGGCGTCCGCGGCGGTGACGTCCACGGTGGTGCGTATCATCACCGCCGGCGCACTTCGTCATTGGCTCCTGGGACACATAGGGTCCAATGTTAACCAATGCAGGATTGCGCTGCGATCTTCGACCGCCTACCACGATGGTGTACAACGCCAGCGCAGTTACCTCACATACCATTGTCCCAGTTTAGAGGTCAGGCAGCCACCATTTCAGGGGCCCACATGGCTTCATTTTCAACTGCATCATACATGCCTAGGCCTGGATTCAACACACATACAGACAACTTTTTGGATTACGTTTCGTGTTCTGTGTAGCTGTGGGTACATACCTCTGAGTTGCTTGACTCTGTGGTCGCTGTTGTCCTTCCTAGGCACCGTCAGCTGGGACATGTGAGGAGATGGCAGAATCCTCAGGTGTACCTACCGCTGGTGGACCTGTTGACAATGGAGGAGCGACATTTAATCATCACCTACAGGTTTGACCGTGCCACAATCCAGGAACAGTGTACCCAGTTGGAGCCTGACCTGATCTCAGCTATCCGCCATCCCACAGGGATCCCCCCTCAAGTGCAGGTGCAATCAGTGCTCCATTTCCTTGCAAGTGGGTCATTTCAAACAACAGTGGCCATGGCATCAGGGATGTCCCAGCCTATGTTTTCCAACATGTTGTCCAGAGTTTTGTCTGCCTTGCTGAAACACATGAGGAGCTACATCGTTTTCCCTCAGGTGGAGGATTTGGCTAATGTTAAAGGTGACTTCTATGCCCTTGGACATATCCCCAACATCATAGGTGCCATTGATGGGACCCATGTGGCTTTGGTCCCCCCCACAGGAGTGAACAGGTGTACAGGAACCGGAAGAGTTATCATTCCATGAATGTACAGATGGTATGTTTGGCAGACCAGTACATCTCCCTGGTAAATGCTATGATCCCTGGCTCAGTGCATGATGCATACATCCTGCGGAATAGCAGCATCCCTTATGTGATGGGTCAACTCCAGAGGCACCGGGTGTGGCTACTAACCCCAGTGAGGAATCCCAGGACCAGGGCAGAGGAACGCTACAATGAGGCCCATGGGCGGACTAGGAGGATGATCGAACGCACCTTCGGCCTCCTGAAGGCCAGGTTCAGGTGCCTCCATATGACAGGTGGTTCCCTATTCTACTCACCAAGGAAGGTGTGCCAGATCATCATCGCCTGCTGTATGCTTCACAATCTTGCTTTGCGACGCCAGGTGCCTTTTCTGCAGGAGGATGGTCCAGATGACGGTGTTGTGGCAGCTGTGGAGCCTGTGGACAGTGATGAGGAGGAAGCAGAGGAAGAAGACATTGACAACAGGGACTCAGTCATCTAGCAATATTTCCAGTGACACACAGGTGAGAACACTTTCTTGCCTACTACAAGTACTTTCACACTTCTACCTCTATCCTGTCTGTCAATTTCAAGCAGTATTTGGTAAATGAGTTGTACATTTCCATTACAGTTTCACAGGTGTGGTTACCAACGTGTGTCATCTGCTTGCATTCTTCATGGACTTGTGATGTCTGACATAGGTATGTTGACATTACATTTGTGAACGGATTTTGTCACTGTCATAGCTAATACACATTTTCTAAATCGCAGACTGACTCCAGATTGTTTTGTGCTTCAAGGGTGTTTATTGACATGCTAATTATGGAGGGGGTGGTAAAATGGTGATGGGTGATGGTGGAGGAATGTCCATGGCAGAGTCCAGTCTATTAGTCTCACAAGTACACTGCCCATATGGGCATAGGAAGTGGAGCTGGGGCAGTTCCAATATGGACAAGGTTACAAAGTGGGACAGTGGGATGGCAATCAGGGTGGTCTCATTTCTTGGCGGGGGTCTTGGCATCGTGCTCTGTCCTGTTCCTGGATCTCAGGGAGAGCTTGCGGGGTGGTTCTCCGTCTGCAGGGGGTGGGGTGCTGGTGTGGTGGTCCTCTGGTGGGGCGTCCTGTCCACTAGCGCTGGCAGAGGTGGTGGGCAGTTCATCATCCATGCTAGTGTCAGGGGCCCCTTGGAGTGCCATGGTGTCCCTCATGGTGATCTGAATGTCCTTCAGCACCCCTACGATGGTGCCCAGGGCAGAGCTGATGGTTCTGAGTTCCTCCCTGAAACCCAAATACTGTTCCTCCTGCAGGCGCTGGGTCTCCTGAAACTTGGCCAGGACTGTAGCCATCGTCTCCTGGGAGTGGTGGTATGCTCCCATGATGGAGGAGAGGGCCTCGTGGAGAGTGTGTTCCCTTGGCCTGTCTGCCCCCTGTCGCACAGCAGCCCTCCCAGTTCCCCTGTGTTCCTGTGCCTCCGTCCCCTGGACCGTGTTCCCACTGCCACTGCCCCCAGGTCCCTGTTGTTGTTGGGGTGGTGGGTTATCCTGGGTTCCCTGTAGTGGTGGACACACAGCTGATTGACATGTCCTGGGTACGGACGTATGGGCCCACTGGGTGGGTGCTGTGCTGGGGTTTCCAGAGGGTGGAAGGTCTGTGTTGGGCTGTGCTTGTGCGAGGGGAACCGACTGTCCCGAGGCCCACGATGGTCCGGGCTGGTCATCTGGATCCAGTTGGCCAGAGCTTCTGTCATCACTGTGGGCCTCTTCTCTGGGTGGGGTAGAGATGTCTGGATACTCCTGTCTGGTGACGTTGGGTAGTGGTCCTGCAGGGGTGTAAAAGCATGATTATTGCATCTGTGTGTGTCATGGTGTGCAATAGGTGGGTGAGCGTGTACCCCAGTGCTAGCATTCCTGTGTGGGGGCTTGTGTGATGATGGTTGGGGGGGTGTTCTGGGTATGTGCAGTGGGCATGCTTTAGTGATGGGTGTCCATGCTTTGTTGTGTCATGCAGGGCTTGGTGTTGGGATGTGTGGTTTGTGTTATTAGTACATTAGTGAGGAGTTGGAGTGATAGGGGAGGGGGTGAGGGTGGCAGTCTGTGATAGCATGCAGGTAGGGTGGGAGATATGATAGTTAAGATTTGACTTACCAGAGTCCATTCCTCCACTGACTCCTCCGAGGCCCTCAGGATGCATAATGGTCAAGACCTGCTCCTCCCATGTTGTTAGTTGTGGGGAAGGAGGTGGGGGTCCGCCGCCAGTCCGCTGTACCGTTATGTTGTGCCTGGAGACCACGGAACGCACCTTCCCATGTAGGTCGTTCCACCTCTTCCTGATGTTGTCCCGATTTCTTGGGTGCTGTCCCACTGCGTTGACCCTGTCGACTATTCTTTACCATAGCTCCCTCTTCCTAGCTATGGAGGTGTGCTACACCTGTGCTCCAAATAGCTGTGGCTCTACCCGTACGATTCCCTCCACCATGACCCTGAGCTCTTCCTCCGAGAACCTGGGGTGTCTTTGCTGTGCCATGGGGAGGTGTAGGTGATGTGTGGGGTGGTGTATGTGGTGATGAATGAGGTGATGTGTAGTGGTGTGTGGTGTTTTGTGCGTGGATGTTGTGTGCGTGATGGTGTTGTGTGCCTCTGTGTAGTGGGGTTGTTTATGCTGTGCAGTCTCTCTGGCCTTCGTCAATAATTTTTTGTCATGGGGTTTGTGGGTGATGTGGGTGTGTGTTTTATATTGTGTTGGGTGTGTGGGAGTGGTGTTTGTATGTGTATCAGGTGTGTGTATTTCGAATTGTCCAATGTGGCGGTGTTTTGAAGATGTGTGTGTATTTTGAGCGTGGCGGTGTGTACCGCCAGTGGAGTACCACGGTTGATAGACCGCCGCATGGATTTGTGGGTCGTGATAGCATGGGCGTGTTTCTGTTGGCGTGACGGTGGAAGATTTGTTTTCGCCAGTTTATCACTGACCTTCGGTGTGGCGGACTTGTGTGGGTGTCTGAATTTTGTCGGATTCCGAGATGTGGGTCATAATAGCCTTGGCGGATTACCGCGGCCGCAGCGGTGTATTGGCGGTCTTCTGCACGGCGGTAAGCGGCTTTTACCGCCAATGTTGTAATGACCCCCTAAGTCCTGATTCCCCTGGCGTAAATCTAATAGTTCACGATCTGCTGACAGTGTTACAGTTCTACGATCAAAAACTCGCTCAAACTCATGAACAAAGTTTCTCCAGTTGTACAACAGGGGACTATCTTTACGCACAAGAGGAATAGCCGCATCTCCAGATATATATGATAACGAGAAAGCTACTTTGGACTGGGCATTGGAAAAAGTGTGTGGTCTGCAGGTAAAGTGTAGTTCCACTTGAACCAGGAAAGATTGCGCTTTCAAGGGGTCACCTGAGAAACGTTCTGGGGGAGCTGAAGGAATGGCTGAAGGAACATTAAGGGAAATGTTTGTCGGATTACCTCCAGAAGTCTGAGAAGAAGTACCTGGCCAAGATACACCTGTGGGACTTTGTTCCTTCTTCTCTACCTTATCCTGTAACTGACTCACTCTCTCAGCTAGGCTATTTGTCAAATCTTTTGATGATACAACTTCTGCCTGGAGCTGGGTGATAGCCTTGACTAGCTCGTCCAGTGTGGCCATGCTGAGAACCTACACAAACCAGGAGGATAATAATTTGTGGACTCACTATTCTGTCAGAGTCACCAGATCCTGGGGGTCTGTGCACGTTCCCAAGACTTCCACCACAAGACAGCTCCAATACTCTGATTAGATTTGTCACAGAGTCTAAGAGAGTCCAAGCGGGGAAAAGGGGATTAGGAAGGGAACAGCTGGGAAGGAGACCTGTAGGAAGCAAAAGGTTAAAACACACAACATCAAAATTACATCTCATGAAATCAGTACCATGCTATGACTCTAAGCATCGTCATTCTGAAAACATGAACAACCTGCGAATAGTCTTAAAATGACTAGGCTTTTAGATGACTGAATACCTGTGGGGGAAGCAAGAGAGGTTAGATAAAACTTTCAGATTCAAGTACTTTCTTTAGCATGAGAATCAGGAAACAATCTGACTAATATCTGAACCATCATATGAATCTTATTTTAAGAATACATATCAGGAACACACAGCATTACACACAGAACTCTGGTCTTTTTGTGTTCTCTCAAAACATTGGAAAGTGAATTGCGCACATTGCAGGTTTTCATATAAGTATTAAACACCATAGAAGTATTGTGCACCATGAATAACACAACGTAGATTCAAGGAATAAATCACACGACTTGTCAACTCGAATACTACCAAGTAAATGCCTTAGAATGATAGTGCACAGTAAATAACATTAATTAAGCATGAGGAAAGAATTGCGCGTCTTGCCGATTCGAATGCCACCATGTAACTGCCAAAAAATGGTAGTGCACAATGAATAACATGAATTAAACAAGAGGAAGGAATCGCGCGTCTTGCCGATTCGAATGCCACCATGTAACTGCCAAGGAATGATAGCGCACAATGAATATAAAAAATTAAACACGAGAAAGGAATTGCGCGTCTTGACGATTCGAATGGCACCATGTAACCGCCAAGGAATGGTAGCGCACAATGAATATCAAAGGTTAAATCACTAGGAAGCGATTTGCGCGTCTTGCCGATTCGAACGCCACCATGAAACTGCCAAGGAATGGTGGCGTACAATGACTATCATGAATTAATCACAAGGAAAGAATCGTGCGTCTTGCCAATTCGAATGCCACCATGGAACTGTCAATGAAATGGTAGCGCACAATGAATATCATGAATTACACACAAGGAAAGAATTGCGCGTCTTGCCGATTCGAATGCCACCATGAAACTGCCAAGGAAATGATAGCGCACAATGAATAACATGAATTAAACAAGAGGAAGGAATCGCGTGTCTTGCCGATTCGAATGCCACCATGTAACTGCCAAGGAATGATAGCGCACAATGAATATCATGAATTAAACACGAGAAAGGAATTGCGCGTCTTGCCGATTCGAATGCCACCATGTAACTGCCAAGGAATGGTAGCGCACAATGAATATCAAAGGTTAAATCACTAGGAAGCGATTTGCGCGTCTTGCCGATTCGAAGGCCACCATGAAATTGCCAAGGAATGGTGAGACGAAAGATGGCAGTTAAAAACTTCACCAGGAACTTCAGTGGCAGGCCTAAGACTAGTTTTTATCTCATTACTTTTTACAAAATGTGGTACTCCCTTCTTCTTTGAATCCAAGTTATATTTTAAATCGGTTTGTTTCACATGAAACATTTCTTCCACCTGAAATTACAAGCCATGCAATTTAGCAGGGATGCTCAAAGTGGAGCAATGCCAAAACCATATTCAAATATTTATTTTCTCGGTTTATCTTCACCTTTATTTATTCCTGGTCAGTTTCATAATATTCAGACACTTAGGGCAAATCAAGCAAGCTAGTATGAAACACAGATCTTTGTCAAATCTTAGAAAATTATGAAGCAGTTAAATGACGGAAAATAATAAAAAAATCCATGCAAAGCAGTAGTGAAAACTGCACATTTGCCTCAAAGTACCATCAATACCAGCACATGGGCACCCCTCCAAAGCAAGTCAACAAATACATGAAAAGAGCACATGCCCGTCACACAACAAAATGTGGGTATTGTAACACCAGCATGACAAAATCTGGTGCCTATATATTTGCACAAAGTGAAGAATAACCATGGCCAAACTCTAATGTGCAGACATATACACAATACCTCTGTCCCATCCGAAAATAAACTGGATACAGGTGAGCGCACAATGTCTTCTATAGGCAAATGTGGCCTTCTCCCCCACCTCTACTAGTAGGACAGAGACACTGTAGGTATGCGCTCACGCTAATATAGGAAATTATGAAGACATGCCTGTAGTCTGCATCCAAAGCTAACTATTGCCAATGAAAGTATTAGTAACAATAAGAAAGGACTTTAGCCACATTACTCTACATACACTGAAAGGAAATGCTCATACCATAAATTGAAACCATAAAAGGTGGAGTGGCAGTGGAAACACACAAGGGCTTAGTCTTCATGCACAATAGATTGATGTTAAATAATCAAGGAAAGGAGCCACTGGCAACCACAAATGGGCAGGCTGCTATCAATAAATGTCCTGGTATAAAAGGATCACCAACATCAGCATACAACCAAAGGGCGTTATGCTCAGGTATACACCACATCTGCAAATTTCACTTCAATTATAGTTGGTGGCCTCAAAATACAATTGTGCAAATCCCAGTTAGCAAGCACCATCATTATCCTACAACAATCTATTTCTGCTGGAGATGCAGATTGATTGGAGGGAATTCTATATGTCTTTTTCGCCATGAAGGAAGCTGCTGGTTAGAATGGGCCAGGTGTTAGGTTTTCCACACTGGCCATAAGCTCTGTCACATTTTCATTTGCTACTATATTTGGAAAGCACAAAATGGTGATATTTCCAACTCTATATCGATTATTCAGCACATCAATTTACCACACATCATCATCAAGATATCATCTCTGCTCCTACTTCATCCAATTGTTCACGCACACTGTGGAACAAATTTATCCAGGGTGTTTTCTCTTTAAAGTCACAAAAAGTGATGCAAACTGTCTCAATGTCCTAATAAACTATTTAGTATCCAGTAGTAGCCCGAATGTAATGCAAACTGTGTTACTGCGCACCACTTTGTGGCAATGGGGTGTTCCATGGGTGTTCTACTGGCACTCCCATTAAACTATCCATCTTTTTTTTAAGAGAAGCTCTATATTATAAAAAACAGCAAGTGCACAGTGAACAAAGTTTGCCATTTTCAACTTTGCAAGTTGACTATACTGTACAGCACACACACACATACATTTTAAACTACATCTATGCATAGTATTTTATACTGGAATGATACTCTTGTAGTAAAAACAATTGCTAGGCATTACACACACAAACACACTCATGCACACACACATGCAACCACACACACACACACACACATACACACACCCTTGTACTCTGGTTCAAGAGTGTGAGCATGGTGCATGGCAGTCAAGGGGAGAGAGCAACAAGACCTTAGTACTTTTGCTGCTGCCCTTCTCCCTCCCTTTCATGCAACACAGCACAGGAAGTTTGCTAATTGCATTACATGAGCTCTTAGGAAATTTGCTGATTTGTATTTTTGACCCTGCAACATTGGTTGCAGCCTCCAGACAAATGCTGTGGCGGGTCATCCCCCGCCACATCTCCACCCACCTGAGAAACCTACACAGGCTCCCCATCACAAACGCATCACCTTCAAACTCTTGACACATGCTTACAAGGCCCTGCAAAACATCTAACCAGCCTACCTTAACCACCACTTATCCTTCTGCCCCCCCCAGACAAATCTGCTACTCTCAACTGGCTGTCACTGCCACCTCTAAAATCAGGAAGAACACAGCAGGAGGTAGATCCTTCTTCCTCACCATGCAGACCTGGAACATCCTGCCTCTCCACCTCAGGCAGTCCTCCTTGCTGAATCGGTTCAAGAAGGGCCTCAAGACCTGGCTCTTCAACTGATCAGCACCCCCTGACCAGTGCCTTGAGACCCAGTAGGTAAGAAGTTGTGCTGTACAAATTATTGATTGATTGATATTTTCCATTTGGGTTAAATCTTACTCAACAGCTGTCACTATCATTTTCGCCTTTGCACATGTTTCAAACATTACCTTCACATTTCCTTCTGATCTTCTATAAGGTCAACTAAAGACAAATCCAAGCCACTGTCCTGTTATTGGCATCCTAAATGTTTTCCAACCATGATATACCTTTGGTTGATCTCTTTGCTGCCAGATTCTAGTTGATAATAATTTTCTGATGCAGAATCCAATGAATCCTTCACAATTTCTCCTCCATCTGCATCCTTCAGAAATATACCAGAATCCTTGATCTCCACATGAACATGTTGAGCTTTCAGACTCCTCAGAGATTCAAATACCACCCCTATTTCCTGTTACGTGGCATCAGAATTTGCACTCTAAATGGCCATCTGCTCTTACTGGCAATTCCACCACTCCAAAGCTTCCACTGGCTAGCATTTTGTGAATACATACAACGTTTTTCTTTCATACTGAGATGGGATACAGAGTTTAAATATATTTGTGGGATCAAGTCGTGTAGTTGAAACACAGCAGGGATCCTATAGGATAGTGAAAAGCAAATATGACCTCCACAATTTTTCTGCCCACAGTGTCCTCATTTGGACTAGTGCAGTGTTGTAGAAGATGCAATAAGTTCCAACTCGGCTAGGTCTGAACTTATTGCATCAGATAAATAACTCCAAATTGCAATGTTTGAGATATGGGCCTTTCACATATAACTAGTAACCCTGAACAATTTCATTGCCGGAAATGTTCCTAAAAGCAGCTTGATTTAAAAAGACAATAAGCTCTCAACCACCTTATGTGGCATGCTTTATTATTGGGCTTGATCTTCGCCCTAAGCATCAAAGTTTGCGTATTGTGAGGTTATTTTGACTTTAGCATTTTTCAATAAGCACGCACAACCATTAATAACAGGGATCCATCTGAAATGAAAGTAAACTTCTCCCAGTCAAGAGACATTATAATATTCCTTGACACTGGAATCATGACTATCCATCACTAAATTGTATATCCCCTAAAGTATAGGATTGCATGAACAGTGCAAGGATTTTCAGTGCCATGGTTAAAATTGACCAGATTCTGCAAATAAATGCTGAATTTGGCGTGCAGAGCAGTAATCGGGTGTTCTATGCTGCCCCTCATTTTTATGCAGTCGCTAACAAGGCATCTGCCAATAGATTGTATAGTGTGTCACTTATCTCATGTCAAATTACTGCTGAATTTGTTGCCAACGCTGAAAAGGCATAATTGACTGATTAGTACTTCAATTGTGGTGAATTTAGCAGCAGCATTTGATATTCTATGGCATGAATTTGAGTTCTGTGGTATTTCAAATCCCCAGATTGTGCAGAAAATGTTAAACGCCGCTGTGAATGATTCTCCACCAAACAATAAACTCTGCCATACAATTCCTAGAGTAGAGACAATTAGAGTAGAGTTGAGTAGAGTAGAGTGTGTGACAATTCCCCTCCTCTGGACAATACATCAATGGAGAATTTGCCATTTTATCTACAAATCAAAGGATCGCCTTTACTACCCTGCACTTCAATTGATTTATTTTTAAATTGTGCTGTTTGCGTACACTCACAAGTCACACAAACCTTAAATACAACTTTTTTTCTACCTTGTTTGTTGACAACAATATTGAATCATCAGCTAGCTTGCAGCACCCAGGACACCTCTGATTGTGCGTGATGAATAACTTCTGTGAACTGGCTGACGCCTTTCCACTTGTTATCGATGAGCAGAAAATAACTGATTTGAATTTAAATATATATTCTCATCTGCACCGATGAGCTATCTGCTGTACAGGGCTATCGAATCATAGGCTGGAAAAAGAAATAAGGTCCCATCTTCAGTGTATACCAATTTATATAACACCACTATGATCTGCGGTACGCATTGCCTGACCATATATTAACAAAGCAAATATGTATCACATATACAAGAAAAGTTAAGCAAGGCTACAAAACATTTCAGTATATTTAGATATTTATGTGCTGCAAGTTTCAAATGCCATTTCTCCCACCCTCACGTCAGTATATTTGCTTAAGCCTTAAAAGCTGTTTTATAAATACAGAGTGCAGACTAGAAAGAAAAGTGTATAACTTAATGCTCATTTCTGCTGCCAACCTATTGAAGTTAATGTACTAAGCATTCATAGAACTGGATAGATAAGTACATTGAAGCATCTTATGCAAAGATAATTAAAATCTCCTCTCAAGTGCTGTTAGACATTGTCTCCCCTAACTTTCAGCCTCTACTTCCCAGGTTGTTTGTGTGTGCTTGACTCTGTTTTTGCTGTTTTTGTTTGCTCTGGTCACTTTACCACTGCTGACCAGTGCTAAAGTGTAAATGTTCTCTGTATAAATTGCATGTGTACATTGGCTTATCCAGGATTGGCATATTTGATTTACTAGTATGTCCCTAGTAAAGTGCACTAGAGGTGCCCAGAGCCAGTAAATCAAATACTACTAGTGTCTGTGTATACAGTTCTAAACTGCCAATTTGACTTGGCAAGTGTACCCACTTGCCAGGCCTAAACATTCCCTTTTTATTCATGTAAGGCACCCCTAAGGTAGGCACTATGTAACCCCATGGGCAAGGTGCAGTGTATGTTAAAGGTGGGACATGTACTTATGTGTCTTACATGTCCTGACAGTGAAATACTGCCAAATTCGTTTTTCGCTGTTGCAAGGCCTCTCTCACAGGTTAACTTGGGGGCTGCCTTTAAATATTATTAAAGAACAGATTCCCTTTGGCTGGCGATAGACATGTGGAGTTTGGGATCTTTGAACTCACAATTTAAAAATACATCTTTTAGTGAAGTTGGTTTTTAGGTTGTGTGCTTGAAAATGTTACTTTTAGCATTTTCTTGCTTAAACCATTCTGTGGCTCTGCTTGTTTGTGGATTCCCTGTCTGGGTCAATTTGACAGTTGGGCTGTTTGCATCTCTCCTCTACACAGTCACACAAACGGAGCTGGGGTGTAGCCTGCATATCCTGATGGGCCATCTGGGCTGAGGGGAGGGGAGGAGTGGTCACTTACACCTGAAAGGGCTGTGCCTGCCCTCACACAATGCATTCTCCAACCCCCTGGTGTGTGTCTGGGGCCTGGCCTGGGCAAGGCAGGATCTTGAAAACAGTAGAGACTTCTCTTTTAAGTAGGCCTACTTCAAAGGCAGAAAGGGGTATAAGAAGAGCACCCAAAACCTGTGAAAATCAGACTACTTCTGGAACCAAGAGAAACCTCTGCCAAGGAGAAGAGTTGGAAGCTGGAGGAGGAGTACTGACCCTTTGCCTGTGACTGTGCTTTGCTGGGTTGGCCTGCAGTAGCTGCTTCTACCTGAGACAGGACAGAGACTGACGTTTGTGTGACTTCCCACTGGTGAAGAATCTCCAAGGGATTGAAATGAGCTTGCCTCCTGTTGTTGAAGTGTCAGGGACATCAAAGACTTCTCTCTGCCAGCACCTGGGCTTTCTGCTGAGAGTCCTGCCTGCCAAGTGGTGCCCTAACCTGTCTCAGGGCCCTTGAAAGGTGAAGCTGGTGGGAAAGGGCAGAAATCCATGCAAAGACCATAGTGCGTGGAAACTTTCGATGCACCACCCACCTCCGGGCTGACACACGACGTGCCGCCGGCCTAGTGGCTAAAATCAATGCTCCACCTCCATTGCGGCTGGAAGATCGACGCAACATGGCTGTAGAAACGACACGCAACACCCACAGCGGCTACTGTTAATGACGCAAGCCCCCATGCAGTGTGGTTTCTTGACATTGTGTGACCGGATTTCAACACAACATCGCTGGGCACGGAAAAGCAACGCAAAGCCTGCCCGGACCCGAGGTACCCATCCGGAGAGATGCATTGCTCTCTTGCGGGAGAGAAGAAACGATACACGCTGACCCAACCGAAGGAGGAATGACTCACATTCTCGCATGTGGGTGAGAAATCAATGCATCGCTAGTCTTTTTCGACGCGCACTCGCCCATGCAGCTTCATGTTTAAGCCACGCAGGTGCGTTTGTGCATAAAAGCATTCTCACTGTTTTCTAAGGATTAAGGCTCTTATTCTTCTTAAAATTCAGAGCTTGACTTATGTATGTTGGATTTTTGTCATTTTGGTCTTGTTTTGTTCAGATAAATATTAACCGTTTTTCTAAACCTGTGTTGTGTCATTATGTAGTGTTTTCACTGAGTTACTGTGTGGGTTGGTACAAATACTTTACACATTGCTTCTAAAGTTAAGCCTGCCTGCTCGTGTCAATCTACCAAGGGGGTGAGTAGGGGTTAACTGAGGGTGAGTCTCCTTTACCCTGACTAGAGTGAGGGTTCTTGCTTGGACAAGGGGTAACCTGACTGTCAACCAAAGACCCCATTTCTAACAAGTGCTCATTCAAAGTTGCATAGTGTGGTATTTTTGCATATTTGAGCCCATATTTATGAAAGGTTTGCACCGCCTTTGCGTCATTTTTTTTTACGCATAAAAAGGCACAAACCTAATGCCATATTTATATTTTGATGCTAGTCCCATCTAGCGTCAAAATAACTGAGTTAGAGTAATTTTTTGGGCACGCCAACCCACCTTGCGTCGTATTGTGACAATCATATGCAAGGTAATACGTTCCCTTCTAAAAAATTACACTATCCCTCCAGCTCCATATCTACCACCTGATGCAAAAACAATGCACACTAGGGAAGAGGGCCCAAAAAATGATGCAAAGGCCGATTTGCATCAATTTTAACACCTGGTCAGACCAGGTGTTAAAAAGTGGATCACACAGCACAGCTTAAGGAAAACACACAGAAGGAGCATTGGCAGCCTCCTGGACAACATGGAAGTGTTACTGCTCCAGCTTGGCAGATGCCGCAGACGTCGAAGATGACAACAGGTCCCTCCGCCACCACTACAGCAACCTCACACACCACCAGAGCAGCCACAAAGGCGACGCAGAATGCAGGAGAGGATCTTTCGACAGCTAAAACCATTCTTGGGCTCAGGGCACAAGATGTCATCTGGACTTACCGTATAAACTGGGAGTCAGTTGTATGCCTGATGCACCACATTGCACCAGACATCACTGTAAGGGTGGTAATTCCAACAAACATACCACCCATGACCAAACTCCTCGCTGCCCTCCACAAGCTGGCATCAGGATCTTTTCAGACAAAGGGTGCACAAGTGCCCTGTATCTCTCAGCCGTCATTCTTGGTTTTCCTTCTAAACATTCAGGACGCAATCATATGCCTCACACTCCACCACATCTGCTTCCTAAACACCCAGCTACAGCAGCAGGAGACCAAGCAAGCTTTCTATCTAATTGCTGGGTCCCCTCATGTGCAGGGTGCAATGGACTGCACCCATGTCCAACTGGTGCCACCTGCAGCAACAGAGCACCTTCACAGGAACCACAAGCACACCCATTCCATGAATGTGCAGGCCATTGTGGACCACCGTGAGCTCTTCTCAAACATCCTTGCCAAATATCCAGACAGCTTAAATGATGCCTACAAATTCTGGCATTCCAGCAGGAATGAGCGGTTCCAGGATGGTGAATATGGCAATGGCCTACTTGTAAGTAAGCCACCATACCAAACAGTGCACAGATAACACAACTATCATGTAGGACAACCAAGACGTACACCACACTAAACACACCTAAGCAGGGGAACACAGATGTACAGGCAACAACACATACGAGGCATGCCACACTACATCACAATCACTGCACATCACAAACACATATACATTCACATGTACATAATACAGCCACAACCTGATTGGCACACCACTTGAGGACAGGTAGAGCTATGTCCCCTTTGCATACAGAAGGTGTGCATAAACCACTACAAGTGTCCAATGGTTGACAACTAAACACAGATCCCACACACATTACACCTAATAATGTTTAGCTCAGCTATGTGAATGGTGTAGGCCATGTCAATGTAAAGAAAGTCACACATAGACACAGCCCCACATCAGTCCTGGGGTTCAAGCATCTGTCGGTACAAAGCAACCTTCATTGACACATATGCGTACACCATCTCCTGCCACTAAGATACATAAGGAACTATGGCCCGTATTTATACTTTTTGACGCTAAACTGCACTAACGCAGTTTAGCGTCAAAAAGTTTAGCGCCGGCTAATGCCATTCTGAAGCACCATGCGGGCGCCGTATTTATTGAATGGCGTTAGCCGGCGCTAGCAGACCGGCGCTGCCTGGTGTGCGTGGAAAAAAACCACGTACACCAGGCAGCGCCGGCGTTGGGGAAAATGGCGTTAGGGCGTCTTAAAAATGGTGCAAGTCAGGTTGACGCTAAAAAATCGCCTCCACCCGATTTGCGCCATTTTTAACGACGCCCAGACGCCATTTACATGACTCCTGTCTTAGTAAAGACAGGAGTCATGCCCCCTTGCCCAATGGCCATGCCCAGGGGACTTATGTCCCCTGGGCATGGTCATTGGGCATTGAGGCATGTAGGGGGGCACAAATCAGGCCCCCCAATGCCAAAAAAAAATATAAAAAAAATAAAAATGTATACTTACCTGAACTTACCTGAATGTCCCTGGGATGGGTCCCTCCATCCTTGGGTGTCCTCCTGGGGTGGGCAAGGGTGGCAGGGGGGTCCCTGGGGGCATGGGAGGGCAGCTGTTGGCTCATTTTGAGCCCACAGGTCCCTTAACGCCTGCCCTGACCCAGGCGTTAAAAAGAGGCGCAAATGCGGGTTTTTTTGCCCCGCCCACTCCCGGGCGTGATTTTTGCCCGGGAGTATAAATACGACGCATTTGTGTCGCAGTCATTTTTTTGGACGGGAACGCCTACCTTGCATCTCATTAACGCAAGGAAGGCGTTCACGCAAAAAAATGACGCTCTTTCCTCATACTTTGGCTCTAGACGCGTCTAACGCCAAAGTATAAATATGGCGTTAGTTTTGCGCCGAATTTGCGTCGAAAAAAACGACGCTAATTCGGCGCAAACGGAGTATAAATATGCCCCTATATGTCACATGTTTAGCAGAGCATCATGAAGGCTAAACTAACAACACACCACGGAGTGGACACACATGCACACGTATTGCCAGGGGGAACATGATTTCAAACCAGCCATAGTTCACTGCATCCTCTGAGTACAATTTGTCATGGCTGTCACATGCTTTACCATGTATTTCACATAGCCCATCATATCTATTGTGTTGTTGGTATGTGTACATTGGCATATCAGACATAACAATGTGGTAAACCCACAAATATGTGTTAGAACACATATGTACACTCATAGTACACATGTGCTAAGGTATGTTGACACAGTCTAGCTACAAATGCACATTTGCACACGGTATCAGTCATCGCATGCATCACACACATAAACATATAGGTTGAACATACCAATGTCACCGTCAAGATTTGAGCAGACATACACACACATAGAGCGATATCATACTGACAACATAATTGCATAGCCCTTGTGACATGCTATGTGTATCTGGGTGCAATGTAAGCCTACATAATCGATTCCACACATTCCTGTCATGAGTCAAAATCTTTTGATGCAAACTGCTGCAAGCCCAGAAAATGACGCCTGACCCCTTCGCATCAAACGTAGGGCCACAGGCCTTATCAGCCTGTAAGGGAAGGAATACCACACCTGCTCGTCATGCACCAAAAATTTAGATACAAAGGCCTAAACTTCACACTTTTATTTGCTGACAAAAGACACCTGGCCCCTGAGTGACTAGCGCAAGTCCACAGGCCTTGTCACGCACAATGAAACAAAATTGACACATGACTGTTATGCGTAATTTTTTTTAAAAAAAACATATTACTGAAAATGTGATGCACAGGCCCAGGAAGTGTTGAAAAAGGACATCCTGCCTGCATACATGATACAATGAGTTCACTTTCACTTTCACTTCACATTCTTATTCTCTGTGAGGGTGTGTGGAGCTGGTGTTGTTGGCAGATTGGAGTTTTTGGAGTGTTTTTGTGCTGTGTCCTGCAGTTGTTGTGTTTTTTTTGGTCTTGTAATCAGTTTTTGGCGAGTGCGTTTGTACTGTATCTGTCACTGTATTGTGGGGTGTTTGTGTAGGGGTAGGATAGTTTTTTGAGTATTTGGGGCAGTTAAAAAAAAAAAAAGGCATTTGCAGTATACATTCACTGCATGATGTCTGGGGAAGGGAGAATGTCGAAGATGATGGCTGATGATCTGGGGAGCTGTAATTGGCTTGCGCAGAATTACCTGCCAATGGTGCTTGTATTGGGTGGCCGCATAATCCAGGGCTACCCCACAGGGGCCAGGAAGCTGCGGTGGGGTAAGGTGCTCCACCACCTGACAAGAATATCTGATGTCAGACGCAATGACCACCAACTTAAACACTGTTGGGCTGACCTGATTTCAAGGGAGCAAGATCTACTGAATCACCTGGGAATTGAGATTGATGGAGTAGTTGGTAAGTACCCCATTTGCATAGTAACACAATTATTTGCATGTGCATGGCAGGTGCTGATAAGATTGAGTGCATCATATTTTGTCAAAGGATCTGGTCATGTAGTATTGTGCCTGTATTAAGGTCCCCAGGGCCACCTTAGGGCTGCCATTGTAATGAACATTTATGAAGCAGAGCTAGGGCAGAAGTGCAACCTTCCCTACGCAATCATAACAAAGTGGTGTGATACATGCAAAGCGCATCTTGTATGGGAGGGGGGCCCTACCCCTTTTTGGAGTGCTAAAGTACATGCCTCTGAGAAGTATGAGAAACTTCCTAGTGCCACATTTCCTGCACTTTGAACGGCTGCGTAGAGCAGCTGTTATAAGTGGGCATACAATTGTGCCCACTTATAACAGGGGCCCCCTATGTACCCAGTAGAAGTTGTGCTAATCTTTTTGTTGCTACTCCTGCTGAGTACATCATTTGCATCCATATAAATAGATTCCGTTGCCCCCTACCTGTACCATGCTGCACCATATTGCTCATAAGGCACACATATGGTGAAGGTAAGGGATGCACTGTACTTGGTGCAGCACAACTTCCTTTAATCTGCACCTTTTGTCATTGGCCAACGCCATTTAAGGGAGCATGACTATGTGTTGGGTCCAGACTACTAGCACTTTCCTCTTCCTGTACATTGTGTATCACATACATCCCAAACTTTGTATATTACCCCACACACATGTGCTGATTCTGTACCACAGGCCTGCCACGTCTTACTGACAGTATGGGGCAAGCCTGCATCTGCACCAGCACTAGCACATTGCTGATAAACCTACACCCACACGGGCTTCCGTGGACCACAGAGCAAGTGTGTCTGTGTTGAGGCATATGTCTATGTGTTTGATGGTATCCCTTCCTGGAAAAATAATGAAATACCATGGCAACAATGGCTGGCCACACAATATTGGCAAGACATTCATAATTTCAATCAGTTAATGTACAGGTAGGAACAACTAAAAAAACATAAGTAAACTGCAATGGCATTATAGCTCAAGTGTGTGTGCCATGTAAGGGCACACACATATTAGTAACTAGTAACAAGGATGTATCAAAGCATTCCTCAACACTTTGGAATACTTACACAACCACTGGGCAGTTGTTTGTCAGTTTGCAGTGATAATGAGTTAGATGTTTTCAACATCTGGGTCAGGCTCAAAAGCTATGGGTTTCACAATGGGATGGCCATTGCAACAACCATCACATGCCCCTCAGATGCAGAATACAGTGTCATGCAGCCCCTTATGGTCATAGAGGTGTAAAGTTACAAACCACCTGCATGAAAATTCCATGTGCATATAGTGCAGTGAAAAGCACCACAGGAGTGTCAGAGAAAGTGATGGTTTGTATATAGCAGGGTCTCCATTATCTGAGACTAAGGCCCTCATTATGATGTTGGCGGTAAATTACACTTACCGCCACAGTGATGGCCGCCAACATACCATTTGCCATATTAAGACACACACACTAAACTGACAGAATACTGCCACAAACACATATCCGCCAGATCAAATGGTAAACTGTTGGTACGAACACCCATACCGTTATGCCAACAAAATAACACCCACCACATAAAGAGCCATGAATCACCATGGTGGACATTCAACGGCGTGAAACCATTGGCGGTACACACCGACGCGGTCAGAATGGACACCCAAAAAACAATACAGCACAACATTAGCCAATACCAAAAACACACACCTGACACTAATACACACACCACACCCACCCACCCACAGAACTATGAAACACACACCCATATTACCCACAATCCTTTACAAACGTGAAAAATAGCCTAGAGACAGACACGCTAATCACAGACACAACTACACACACCACTAACACCCAGCTATCCGTCACGCACCACACACCCCACCACATCATTCAACACTCACTGCACAACACACACCACACAACACCCACGTCCCCACAAAGACACCGCCGTTTCACAGATGAGGAGTTGCAGGTCATGGTGGAGGAAATAGACAGGGTAGAGCCACAGCTGTTTGGAGCACAGGTACAGCAAATATCCATTGCCAGGAAGATGGAGCTATGGTGGAGAATTGTGGACCAGGTGAATGACATGGGACAGCATCTAAGAACAAGGGACGACATCAGGAAGAGGTGGAATGGCCTACGGGGGAAGGTATGTTCCATGGGAGCAAGGCACCAGCTCGCCATCCAGAGGACTGGCGGTGGATCCCCACCTCCTCCCCCACAGCTGACAGCATGGGATGAGCAAGTCTTGGCAATACTGCATCCCAAGGGACTCACTGGAGTAGCCGGAGGACTGGACACTGGTGAGTCAATATTTACGACCTATTACCCGCCTCACATCTGCATGGCATCTCACCTCCTCACCCTGACTCCCAACACTCCACTACATCCCACGCAGTGCATCTAAACATATGACTAACCCCAATGCCAAGCCCTGCATGCCATACCCACTGCATGTACAGCCCTCCCAGCCCTACATGTACAGCCACCACCTATGAATGCACAGCATGGAGAACTAACAATCTTAAAATCCATCACCATTCATAAACAAAGGTTGCAGGTCAACAGCAATGATATAGGGGAAGCTAAGGATGTAGAATATGTCACAGACATGATGCATAATATATCACTTACATCCACGCAGGTGCCCCAGCCAATCCCAGCTGCAAGGAGGTGCCACGGCTATCCAGTCCCCCAGCGGAAGATTCCCCCAGTGATAACAGTAACTCTGGACATCTGGATCTGGATGAACTTCCTGGCCCATCAGGGACCACTGGTCAGTCGGCTATCCCAACCCACTCCCAGTCAACCACAGAACCTCCCCCCCAGTATCCAACACCCAGCACCCACCCAACATCTCCACACCTCTGTTCCCAGGACACGTCAATCAGCAGTGTGCCCACGTGTACATGGACCCCAGTCCACACCTCATAGCAAAGACAATCAGGGTCTTGGGGTCAGTGGCAGTGGCAGTGGGCACACCGTTCAGGGGACACAGGCACAAGGGGACAGGGACACCACTGGGAGGATAGCTGTGCGTCAGGGGAGGACAGGCTCAGCGAACCGACAGTCCTGGAGGCACTCACTAATGTCCTGGGAGCTTACCAACAATCCAAGGATAAGATGGGCCAGATTCATGACATCATGCTGAAGAACCAGTGGCTGCAGCAGGTACACAATCAGGAGATCAGGAAAGATTTGCAGGCCCACAACACCATCATGGTCTCCATAGCAGAGGTGCAAGCTGATATGGCCAACATAATGAGGGAATATACAGCAAACCAGCAGGCCCCTTCCACTAGCCAGTCAACTGAACAGCCCACCACATCTGCTGCAGCTAGTGGACTAGAGGCCCTGCCACAGGACCCACAGGCCACCAGCGTCCCCTCCTGCGGAAGGTGAACCACCCCGCAAACATTCCCTGTGACCCAGACAAATGCCAGAGACACTTGCTAAGACCACCGCCAGCAAATAAGCCCCTCTTGAATGTCCCCCTTGTGTCCCACTCTGTCACCTTGTCCACTTTGAACTGCCTTTGCTCCCCTTCCTATGGCCCCTTGTACACTGAACCTATCTTACAAACAGACTGGACCAATACCCTGGACTTACCTCTACCATCACCCCATTCCATTTCACTATTCTGTCGATAAATTTCACTACAATAAACACCCTTGAACTCAACTTGAGTGATAGTGCTTTATGTGATGAAAATGTACAATTATGGTAACAGTTACATCTTGTGCAAATGACCTGAACTCTGTGATATCATATAAATAATGAGTTGTAGCTGTCTGTAGTGATCACATCAGTACACAGTAGTTATAACACCAACATCTGCAAAATGAGAAGGCATAGGTGAGAGTCAGTTGAGATGCAAAGGAAGTGAATGCCATCCTGCTACAGCCACACTGAAAACATAAATAATCAGAGGAATGGTCAGTCCCACAGTCTCACCTGTGTGTCATTGGAAGTACTGGTGTATAATTGATGTTCTGTTGTTCACATCCTTATCCTCTGCCTCCTCATCCTCCCTGTCCTCATGGTCCACTACTGCCACAGGGGCATTTCCAATCTCCTGCTCTTGCAGAAAAGTCACATGTCATCTGAAGGCCAGGTTGTGCAATATGCAGCATGCTACAACAATGTGGCAAACCTTCTCAAGGGAGTAGCAGGGGGATCCACCTGTCAGATGGAGGCATCTGAACTTGACCTTCAGGAGGTCGAAGGTACATTCTATGATCAGCCTGGTTCGCCCATGTGCATCATTATATAAAAGTCTCAGCCCGTGTCCTGGCATTCCTCACAGGGGTCAGGAGCCACAATAGGTTTGGGTAGCCAGAATCACCTTTAAGTATTGAGGGACAAACATTAGCCTTATACAATGGTATGGGGGATGACTCCTGAAGGCATACACTTACATACATTGGGTGGGGACTCTAGCTCAGCTATTAGCCACACCTGTGTCTCTGTAGTTTCACCATCAAATTTGGGATGCTGCAATTCCTCAGGACGAAAGAGTCATGCACCACCAAGGATACTTGGCAGTGACGTGGGAGATGTACTGGTCCGCCAAGCACATAATTTGCACATTGTGTGAGTGGAAACTCTTCCTATTCCTGAACACCTGTTCATTGTGCTCGGGGAACAAACGCAATATGTGTTATATGTCCCATTGCATAGAATTCAGCCTTCACAGTGGCCAAATCTTCAACTTGGGCGAAAGTGATGTAGCTGTACATGTGTTTGACAAAGGCAGACAAAACCCTTGCCAGCACGATTGAGAACATTGGCTGTGATATTCCTGCTGCCAAGCCCACTGTCACTTGGAAAGAAACAGTTGCCAGGAAATGAAGCACTGATAGAACTTGCATAAGAGGGGGGATTCCAGTGGGATGACGGATAGCTGCTATCAGATCAGGCTCCAATAGTGCACACAGCTCTGTGATTGTGACCCTGACCAGTCTATAGGTAAGTATAATGTTCCTGTCCTCCAGTGTAGCCAAGTCTACAAGGGGTCTGTACACAGGGTCTTGTCTCCTCCTCCTATTCCTCCGCAGTGGTAGGTATCTAAGGGACACAAGAGTGAGTAGGATGTCACAAATTTAACAATGGAACCACCACCTCAGTGTACATCGAGCATATATGCAATCGGACAATGTGAATGGTAATGTATGTGCAATTTACAGCAGTGTCTAATTTCTAAATGTTGTCCACCACCATAAAATGGCGACTGCCTGTGCTGTAAGGATGGACAGGTGGAAGTAGGTAACTCCGCTGGCGATTGGCGTCCTGGCGGAAGGCGTTCTTGCACTGCTGTGCTATTCCTCATTGGCCAATATGTGGCTGTATGGAGTATAGTGTCCATTGGGGATCACCGACAATGGTGATGTTGTACACTGCAGTGGACGTGACCACCATTTTCGGTCTAAAACCTCACTTGATTCCTGACTTTCCACAGGACAACACCTCCACTGTGTGTGCTGCTGTGTCCTCTGCCTGGATCCTACCATGGCCTGTGTGACTGGGGAAAGGGCCCATGCCTTCACTTTGGAGGAGTTAGAGGGCCTGGGGGATGGGGTCCTACCCCTGTATGAACAGCTGTTTGGGCCTCCAGACCAACAGATGAGAACACCATGGGCATAATGCATGTGACAAGTTTAGGAGGCTGGCCTGGCTTATAGTGGGTACCTGACGGTACTTACACCTTGTGCCAGGTCCAGTTATCCCTTATTAATAGATTAGTAGTGTTCTAGCTATAGCAGAGCAGCTTAGGTTGAGCTAGGAGACATGCAAAGCTCCTACTATACCACTTATTTCATATAGCACTAAAACATAAGAATCACAATACTCGGAGTTACTAAAAATAAAGGTACTTTATTTTAGTGACAATGTGCCAAAAATATATCAGAGGATGTACTCCCTTAGGAGGTAAGTAAAATACACAAAATATACACACAAACCAAAATCAGGTAAGTAAACAGTTAGAAAAGTAGTGCAAACACGGCAGAATACAATAGGATGCAATAGGCCTAGGGGCAACACAAACCGTACAGTAAGAAAGTGGAATGCAAACCACTTAGGGACCCCAGACTAGTGTAGTGTGTAGAGGGTCGCTGGGAGTTTAAGAAAAAACTAGGGCCCATATTTATACTTTTTTAGTGCCGCATTTGCGCCTCTTTTTGACGCAAAAACGGCACAAACTTACAAAATACATTTGTAATTGTATTTTTTAAGTTTGTGCTGTTTTTGTGTCAAAAAGTGGTGCAAATGCGGTGCTACAAAAGTATAAATATGGGCCTAAGTGTGTCCAAGATACCCCACCCTAAGACCCTGAAAAGTAGGAGTAAAGTTACCCTAGTTCCACAGAAACACACTAAAGTCGTGATAGGAGATTCTGCAAAGACCACAACTGACTGCAAAGCACTGAAGATGGACTCTTGGACCTGAGGACCTGTAAAGGAAGGGGACCAAGTCCAAGAGTCACGATAGTGTCCGGCGGGGCAGGAGCCCACTAAACCCCGGATGAAGGTGCAAAATGGCTGCCTCCAGATGGAAGAAGCAGAAGATTCTGCAACAACGGAAGATTCCAGGAACTTCTCCTTTGCACAGAAGATGTACCACAGCGTGCTGGAGGATGCAAAGTTGTTTCCACGCAGAAAAACTGCAAACAAGCCTTGCTAGCTGCAAAGGTCATGGTTGAAGAAAATGGGTGGTGCCTGGACCCATGAAGGACCAGGAGATCGCCCCTTGGAGGAGGAGACAGAGGGAGTGCTCAGCAGCACAGAGAGCCCATGAAGAAGCAGACAGCACCCACAGAAGCACTTGAACAGGCATTCAAGAAATCTGAGCACAGTGGTCATCTAAACATTACAAAGGAGGGTCCCACGAAGTCGGTGGTCAACTCAGCGAGTTTAGCAATGCAGGACGGAGTGCTGGGGACCTGGGCTATGCTGTGCATGAAGGATTCCTTACAAAAGTGCACAGAAGCCCTAGCAGCTGCAGCTCATGCAGCACACAGGATTACTGTCTATTGTGGGGAGGCAAGGTCTTACCTCCACCAAATTTGGACAGAAGGACCACTGGACTATCGGGGTCAGTTGAATCCAGCTCCTGTGTACCAGGGACCATGCTCGTCAAGATGAGAGGGGACCCAGAGGACTGGTGATGCAGAAATTTGGTTCCTGCTTTAGCAGGGGGAAGATTCTGTCGACCCAAGGGAGGTTTCTTCTTGGCTTCCAGTGCAAGGTGAAGGCGGACAGCCCTCAGAGCATGCACCACAAGGAAACAGTCGAAGAAACCGGCAGGATTAGGGGCTACAATGTTGCTGGTAGTCATCTTGCTACTTTGTTGTGATTTTGCAGGCGTCCTGGAGCAGTCAGCAGTCAAAGAGGGAGATGCAGAGGACCTCTGGTGCGCTCTTGCATTCGTTATCGGACGAGAAGCCCACAGGAGAGACCCTAAAGAGCCCTCAGAGGAGGATTGGCCACCTAACCAGGTAAGCACCTATCAGTGGGGTCTCTGACGTCAGCTTCTGGCACTGACCACTCAGAGGCCTCCATTGTGCCCTCACACCTCTGCCTTCAAGATCGCAGAGGTCTGGGACACACTGGAGGAGCTCTGGGCACCACCCCTGGGATGGTGATGGACAGGGGAATGGTCACTCCCCTTACCTTTGTCCAGATTCACGCAGAGCAGGGGCTGGGGGTTACCTGAACCAGAGTGGACTGGTTTATGCAAGGAGGGCAACATCTGTGCCCTTCAAAGCATTCCCAGAGGCCAGGAGAGGCTACTCCTCTCAGGCCCTTAACACCTATTTCCAAAGGTGGAGGGTGTAACACCCTCTCTCAGAGGAAATCCTTTGTTCTGCCTTCCTGGGATTCGGCTGCCCAGACCCCAGGATGGGCAGAAGCCTGTCTGTGGGTTGGCAGCAGCAGTAGCTGCAGTGAAAACCCCAGAGTGCTGGTTTGGCAGTACCCGGGGTCCATGCTGGAGCCCCGGGGATGCAGGGGATTGGCACCCCAATACCAGATTTGGCATGGGGGACAATTCCATGATCTAAGATATGTTACATGGCCATATTCGGAGTTACCATCGTGAAGCTACATATGGGTATTGACCTATATGTAGTGCATGCATGTAATGGTGTCCCCGCACTCACAAAGTCCAGGGAAATTGCCCTGAACAATGTGGGGGCACCCTGGCTAGTTCCAGGGTGCCCTCACACTTAGTAACTTTGCACCTAACCTTAACTGGGTGAGGGTTAGACACATAGGTGACTTATAAGTTACTTAAGTGCAGTGAAAAATGGCTGTGAAATAACGTGGACATTATTTCACTCTGGCTGCAGTGGCAGTCCTGGGTAAGAATTGTCTGAGCTCCCTATGGTTGGCAAAAGAAATGCTGCAGCCCATAGGGATCTCCTGGAACCCCAATACCCTGGGTACCTAGGTACCATATACTAAGGAATTATAAGGGTGTTCCAGTGTGCCAATCAGAAATGGTAAAAATGGTCACTAGCCTACAGTGACAATTTTAAAGACAGAGAGAGCATAAGCACTGAGGTTCTGGTTAGCAGTGTCTCAGTGTCTCAGTGACACAGTTAGGTACCACACAGGGAACACATTCAGGCCACAACTATGAGCACTGGGGTCTTGGCTAGCAGGATCCCAGTTAGACAGGCAAAAACAAACTGACATACAAGGAAAAATGGGGGTAACATGCCAGATAAGATGGTACTTTCCTACAACGAGGTTGCATGGAGATGTGCCTCCTAGCAGTGTGTCATTTGGGTGGGGGTATGTCGGTGGTAGTGTACATGCAGGGCTCCAGGTGATGTGTGAGCAAATGGAGATGGAAATGGTATTTGTGGGTCAAATGTGTGACAGGCTGGATTGTATGGTTAATTGTGTTCTTCAGTCTGTATTACCTCTGCAGGTCAGCGCCCATCTAAAGAAGGGATTGTGGCGTGCCATCGCCAAGGACGTGCGGACCCTTGGGGTCTATAGCAGGCGGGGCACCCACTGTAGGAAAAAGTGGGGGGTCTTGAGGTGCTGGGTCCGGAAGACCTCAGAGGCCCAGCTGGGGATGGCCTCCCAACGAGGGTGGGGTGTGTGCCGGAACTTGACCCTCCTGATAGCCCGCATACTGTCTGTGGCCTACCCAGAGCTGGATGGGCACTTGAGGGCAGCACAGCAGCCACAAAGAGGTGACTACAGTGAGCGTGACAACAATTACTGTTGGGTGACATGGGATCCTGGTGGTGGGTTTCAGTTAGTGGGTGTTCCTTAATGCCACCTCAGCCATCGTTGCCTGATCCAGCTCAAAGTAAATGGGTGTATAGCAAAATCTAGTAACCTAGCTAGGTTGCATTCCATGTCAGACAGAGCTTAGTGGGTCACAGGATGTGTGCAGCTGGCAGTTGTTGCCTCTCATCTTGCTGTGGGACCTAGCTAATGGAATGCCTGTGCTATGCATAGTGCTCAACCCTGATCCCTGTGTGTGATGGTAGTGTGTATGCCAACTGTGGTGTTGGTGATGTAATTGACCCAGTGCTCCCTTTCTCTCTCCCCCATTTTCTTCTGTCATTCTGTCCATGTGTGCATTAGCATAATCTGGTGGAGGAGCAGGGGCACCGGTGACTGAGAGAGCTGCATCACACAGTATCCAGGAGGCAGAGTCAACGCTGAGGGGACCAGTGGGATGGAGGGCGAGGGGAGCACCACAGCGGAGACAGGAGGTGACAACACTGACTGTGATTCCTCCTCCGATGGAAGCTCCTTGGTGGTGGTGGACAACTCTGGAGCCACTCCAATTACAGGTACAAGCGCCAAACCCCAGACCAGCACCGCCCTCCCAGTAACCCCCCACCGAGTTGCCCGTGGCTGCTCACCTAGAAAGGTGGGCACCTCCTTTGCCCCAGGCACCTCAGTCCCTGCCCCAGTGTGCCCTGCTGCCCTGAGTGAGGAGGCTATTGACCTGCTGAGATCCATCTCTGTAGGGCAGTCAACCATTGTGAATGCCATCCAGAGGCTGGTATCCCAGATGCAGCAATGCAGTGCCTACAGTCACACACAGGCGGCACACTTCAGGCCACAAGCACTAACACAAACAACAGACTGTTGCACACACAACCACATCCACTGATTCCACTCTATGCCACTCCTCCTTCTCCCTCACAGTAACATCTGCACTCACACCTGCATGCACTACATCAACAGCCACCACCACCATCACTACATCAAGCAAAACACCTCACTTGCTGACACCTCCGCAACATCCATCCACACGTCCCCTTTGTTCTCTCCCACCCTGTCTGCCCCCCTAAGAGACACAAACGCACGCACTCAGACACCCAATAGCCATACACCTCACACATGCACACTGTCCATGCACCTGCAGATGTACACATCCCACAACTACTCACTCAGCCTCCACTCCCATCCTTCCTCCCACATTCCACCGCAACATCCCTAAGAAGCTTTTCCTTGCCCAACTTGATCTCTTTCCTCCCTCTCTATCCTCAGTACTGCCCGTAAGAGCAGGGTCCCAATGACCCAGCCCAGCACCTCAGCCAAACAGTCTGCCACTGCTCCTATCAAATCATCTGCTGCTAGCACACAGGGGCGCCACTCCTACTGAGGGCACACCTCTGGTTCAGAAAGGGAGGACTAATGTGGTAAAAAGCAAGGGACAGGATACAGGACAGTGGAGGCAACTCCTAGCCCTGGAGGCAAGGACACAAGTGACATGTCAAAGGCCAAGGGGATCCGTCACAATAAGGAACACATGGATCCCCCTCTACCAGCAAAGAAAGGGAAGATTCCCACTCAACCACCAATGAAAGGGAAGGTTCCCACTCAACCACCAATGAAAGGCAGGAAGCCCACTCAACCACCAATGAAAGGCAAGATAACCACTCCACCAGCAGAGGCCAAGGAGCCCCCACCTCCAGCACAGGCACAGCAACCCTCACCTCCAGCTGAGGTACAGGAGCCCTCACCTCCAGCACAGCAGCCCTCACCTCCAGCAGAGGGCAATGAGCCCCCACCTCCAGCAGAGGCGCAGCAGCCCTCATCTCCAGCAGAGGGCAAGGAGTCCCCACCTCCAGCAGAGGCACAACAGCTCTCATCTCCAGCATAGGGCAAGGAGCCCCCACCTCTAGCACAGACACATCATCCCTCACTTCCAGCTGAGGCACAGCAGCCCTCACCTCCAGCACAGGGCATACAGGCCTCCTCCAGTGACTGTTGTATAAGGAACCCCCTCCAGAACCTTTGGGCAAGTTCCCCACTTCAGAGTCTGTAGCCTTGCACTCCCCACCCAAGACAAATGGGCATGGCACCCCTCCAGAACCAGAGGGCAAGTTCTGCACTTCATAGACTGTAGCCTTGCACTCCCCACCAAAGACAAATGGGCATGGTGCCCCCTCCAGAACTAGTGGGCAAGTTCCCCACTTCAGAGACTGTGGCTTGCACTCCCCACCAAAGACAAATGGGCATGGAGCCCCCCCTGAACCAGTGGGCATGTTCCCCACTTCAGCTGAGTTGTCCCCCACCTATCCCCCATCCTCTTGAGGTGCCTGCCCGTTTCCAACATGATGCCCCTCAACAGTGGATTCCAAAATGTGTCAGGAGTCAAGTTGTGCCTTGGACTGGGCCCTGTGGCCATGTGGCCCTTGTGTACTTTGGACTGGTCATTGACCCATTCTGGACATTGTTGTCTGCATTTGTATTCGAAAGGACAATATGGTGGCTGTTGGCATCAAATTACAGTGTTTATTGATTATCATTGTGGTCCATGTTTCATTTTAACGTGTCTCCTGTGACATTGTTTGAACTCTCTAGCTGGTTCTGTGTATGGTATGTGTATGAATGGTGTGTGTTGTGCGTGTGTGTCACTCTCCTTTTCCTCCCTCCCTCCCTTGTGTGCTAGGTGGCTGTACTCACCGTTGTCGTCTTTGTCAACATTGTTGATCTCGGAGGGCCATGGCGTAGAAGAGCATTGGGAAGACTTGAAGTTCCGGTTCCATGGCGGCGGCTGAGTCCTCTGTGTACTCGTTGGTGAGTCTTTCGTTTTCTGTGTTATGTTTCCGCCAGGCTTTTGATGGCATTGGTACCACCCCGGAAATCCTGGTGGTTTGCTATGTCATAATGTGTTGGGCGGAACATTGTCTTCCACCTGGCTGTTGATGGCTACCGCCGTGGTCAGTGGTGTTGACACCCTGGCAGTTAGTGTGGTACATTGGCTGTCTATGGGAGGTATCACGGCCATGGTCATAATTTGGCTATAATTACCACCAGCCTGTTAGCTGTATTACTTCCACTTTAACAGTCACCCACTATGTCACAATGACCATCTATGTGTGATTGACTGATCATAGATGTTTGACAGTTGGTCTGATCTGCCTCTAGGTTGACTTGCTCACTCTCCCTGACAAGTTGATTTTTAACACTGTTCTCCATGCACAGCAATGTCCAAAAATTACAAAGCTACTTTTTCCTTTCATGTATTGCAGGTGGAACTCCACTCTACACCAGTGGAGAGGTGTCAAGATTAGAAGACCCCAGTGCTGCCAGTAAGTGTAGCCTTGTGCGTCATGTGTGGCAATCCAGGCTTTGCCGTGATACAGTCTGATGTGTGCAATGGAATGAATACAAGTTTAGTGCGACCAATGCTATGATATCAATGGAGTTAGGATGGTGACATATTATCTGTTGCAAAGTTTAGCATTGAGAATGGCTTGATTGTTGCACAAGTGGCAACATGTGCTGTTATGGAATTGTGGGTGTTAGGAAATAGTGTTATGAAATGGAAAGCATGGGTACATATACATTGATGTCAATCATGATAGGTGTCAGAGCAGCTGTTTATGTAATTAGCATTCCTGTTGACAACAACTTTGTGACAGCATTTATTACAGCACTGTGTGCCACACATAGCTTACAGTTACTCATGAGACAGTACAGATGAAGGAAATGTATAGAGGTCTCTAGGGGGCTTATGAAGGAGACACATGCACCACTGGTGCCTCAGTACCCTTTAGATATAAATTGAGGCCACAGCCATGCAAGGAGCCATATTGTGATGGGCAACAGTCAATAGACTACAAAATTAGTATACAACCCAGCTCCAGACTGTTGTGGGAAATGTCTATAAATTGACCCAAGCTAGATCTCAGCAGAATTACCAGCAAGGTCTTGCAATCATGATATTTGTGAGTGATCTTGGTCACACCACATGTACATATGATGTGAATTCTGAGTCTGTACCTGGTACTTTGGTGATGGCTGACATGCACGTGCACATGATATTCAATAAATACAATACTTTAGCAGCACCCAGAGCAGTGACAATCTTACTGTGGCCTTAAGGGCTCCCATACAGCCACCATCTGTGTGCCGCATTACACATTTTGCACAACATAGCACAGGGTAGGGGGCATTTTTTACGTAATCTGTAGAAAACTTTGATGTGCTGGTTAAGGATTTGGCCAAACCTTATGGGGACATTGCATTATTTGTACATGTGGGCACAACATGAGCCCCCTTGTAATGTATGCTCAGACTAGGTCTTGTTATAGTCTTAAATCAGGACGCATGAATGAAGCATTAAAAACCTCAGAATAGCCGGTGGGAAGTTTGATGTAGCACCAGGGGAAGCTTGATGTAGAACCAAGGGTGTCAAAGTGGTGGATTGCATACAAAGCCCCTCATATTGACAAGGGCACAGGGAATCTAGACTTGTCGGCCATGTGATCCTCACTAGTTTGTTACCACAAATGTCTAGCAAGGACTCAGTAGTCCACTCACCTCTAGGCCCTAATGGTCAACAATGGCTAGGCGTTATCCCAGTGACATGTACATGATACCGACGATGGCTGATAGGAAATAGTTGTGGATTCGGAGTAAATCATTGTTGCAGAATGTGTGGTGGACTGCATGTGTCATCAGCGGATGCAGTGTACATTACATGTCTGGTCTACCACAAACCAATGCTGTATTAATGCTTTATTCTCTTCATTTTTCAGCTGCAAATATGTCACCTTCAGAACAACATGCATTCCACAAAAGGGAAGACAGATACAGACAAATTTTGGATGTGCATGCGGGTTACCAGAGGGTGGAGAGGAGGCTCCAGAAGGAAAGGGCCACAGGGGCATGGCGTCCTTTCCCACATGGGGGACCTCTGCAGCAGCCACACAAAAAAGCAAGCCCCATTAAGGAAAACATCAGTGGTCCAGGGGGCCTCTGCGGGTCTGATCCCCTCAACATCAGCTGCACCCGTCACATGCCAGGCACCTGTACAGCTACCTGCTGCAGCCATCACACCTACCTTTGAAAGTGCCATGAGATGGGACATGGCTGCCATGATGGCCAGATTGGAACATTTAGAGAAGGAGAGTGCTAAGAACCACAAAATGTTGACGTACATAAAGAAGAAATTGAAGAAGATGTGAAATGGCAGTGCCACAACCTCCCAATGCCTTACCTCTCCCTGTTTACAGTTGATAATTTCTTTAGATTGGGTTTTAGATGGGTAGTGTTTGGTTAATTAAATTGTGTAAGGTAGGCATAGGTTAGGGTGAGTGTTGTTGGAGGGTGGGTTTTAGTACATTTTTTAAACTGGGGAGTTGGGTTGGGGTTATTTTGGGGTTATATATATAAAAAATGTATAAAAAATTAAAATACAAAAAATATATATTTGTTTAGGACATAGGTTAAGTAAGTGCATGTGCAAGATTAGTTTTGAATATGTTAGATAGGTGCGGTTGTAAATTAAAATAAGTTAGTTTAGGTTAGTTTAGTGTAGGTTGTTTTTAAAGATAGGTTTAGGAATGTAGTTTTAAATATTTCTTAATAAATGCTGTTTGTATGACTATTTTTTCTCAATATTGATTTAGTGTCTGGGTGTTCTCATGTGTGCACTGGCCAAGTTGTAGAATGGCTGAGGTTATGTGTACTGTCTTGATTTCCATGGATTACCATGTGCATCCGCTATGACTAAGAAGCGGATGCCAGATTGCCAGATTGGCTGCTAAATTACAACTAGTCCATACATTTGTCATCCACAGTTCCAGCCATTCACATTGCATATGTGCATGTTATCATGGACAGATAAATATGGAACTTCAACTGTCTTTGGTGGGGTCTTGCAGTATCATTGTTAGCAAGTGTGACACATATGACAATAGGCAAATTTGGGACTGTACTCTGCAACACTGACAGATGCCAGTCACTGATAAGGTTAGCCTCTTCTATACCATACATATTAGTTGTATTGGTACTCCCATCTGTGTGAATAACCATTGACTTGGTTCTGAGTCATACATGTCGTATGTCAACTTCCAATGATTTCTGTTCAATATATGTTTTGAATACTGAATACTGAATGTATGTTTGCTGTAGCTCACAACAGCATCTTTCACCTCTCTCATGTTAGGATCCTAGTGTGTGGCTTTGTGTCTTACAGTAATGCACTCATGTATGGATGTTCAGTACTCATTGACATGGATTCACACACTGCAATCATTTAGCTGAGTTGATGGATCACAGTAAACGTAGAAATGTTACATAGGAACAAGGTGCTTTATTTACAGGTGCAAGTCTAATTTAAAATGCTATACAATGTCCTGTTCACAGATCCCATGAAAGAAACTTAGCAATTTGTAGTACAATCAGAGTCAAGGGGTGAGGGACATGTCATGAGACATGGTTAGGAGTAGTGTGCATTAGTGAGGAGGTGTCAACATTGCCAATAGGTAAGACAATGACAGTACACAGCAGACAAGTCAACAGTGGTTGAGTGAAGAGAGCACATTTCATGCTGACACAACACTGGCATGATCTTAAGCCCAGAACTAAGGAGATACTGTCCAAGTGGCATGGACTGGTGTGACTGGGTGGTTTTGATTGTGAATTTTGTTACTTCCACATCTTCATACTCTGATGTGTTTGATGCCTCCTGTGCCATGGGTGGTGCTGTTGTTGAGGTTGATGGGGCCACACACACATCATTGGATAGAGATGTGGAGTCAAAGATCCTAGCAGCTGTCATTTGTGGGAACACATACAGCATCACTGCAGCACGGAGGAACTGCTGATTTCTCAACAGCACAGCAACATCACAGTGGTAGGCAGTCATGTTTTCCCTGTGAGAGGCCACTTCCCACTGCATGGACTCCAGAGTATTCTGTATAGCCCCAGCCTGTTGTCTATCATGCTGCTGCCACTTTGGGAGAGCAACTGTTGAGGCCTCTGCCTCATATCAGCAGCTATGCCGGCCAGGGACTGCTAGAATGCATGTAGCAGGGAGTGGGTGCCTCTGATGGCAGTTGAGTTGTCCTTAATTTGACTGCGGCACCTCTGCACGCCCGCTAGGCTGCCTGCCACGGTCTCCATCCCCATCCGCATTGCTTGGCCTGCTTCCACTGGACTCCTACCACTGTCCTCTGGAAGGTGATGTCTGAGTCCTCAGAGTCCATGGAGGTGCTGTCTGGAGGGAACCTAGGACATCCTGGAGAGTTTCTTCATTGACGGTCGGCAGCTGGTCATTTATGTCATCTGTAAAATCCAGGACAGGCACGTCGGCAGGAGGTAAGGCATCATCCTCTGCAATGAGATAGTGAAATGTCAATTGTGGTGGCTGTTGACATGGCACATCATTTACTTGCTACTGGAGGCTCAGTGTCATGTTACAGACCCATGGTTGTAGTCGTATATCATGTGTAGCATTGTGCATCACACGTGGGTCAAGCTCACAGGGTATTTTGAGGCAAATTTGGGTGCCCCTAGCACCACTTGAGTGTGACGCTTGGGTGGCGCAATGCCCTGCAACGGTTTTACAATATGGCGCTAACTGACTTATTGTGGCTTATGGCCATCTTGTAAGAAGGGCCCCTTCACATGCAGCACTTTGCGTGGTAGGGCCTCAGACTGACTAGTTTTTGTAAACCAGAGTCCTTGCCAAAATATCACACCACCCCAGGGGTGGCATTGGCACGGTGCAATGGAGTTATGTGCCGTATTTTCTCCTCATTTTGAACTTGTTTCATGTGTGCTGCGTTTAACAACACACGTAGACAGAGCTAATGGCCTTCTGAGAATGTTTTAATGCAGCAAGGTGTTCCTTCCTGCACAGAAACAATATCCCCCTCAATGCAGCCATCCTTGCACTATGGTTCAAGGATTGCTGCATTATTCCATGTCAGCTAATTTAGCCCTGGCACAGGGAGTGACACGGCGTGCCCTGCATTCTAGTAAATACTGGCCATCAGTGAGTTTTGAAAATGATGGTGCATAACACTGCCAAATTTGGGGTAGTGTGGCACGCCATCATTTCCTATTACATCAGGGCTTTTGTGATTTTATCCCACACCACCTACTTCCCTGCAGGCTCCTTTTCCCTGCCACTGACACCATGGTGGCATGTAATTAGCCTTCCAATTCACCATGGTGGACATTGCCACAGTAGTGTAATGTGTGCTGTCACTCTTTTGGTGCAATGATGCATTGGCACCATGAATGATGGGACTAGTGCAGCATAGCACAGGTAGGTCTATTGCATACAATTCTTTTGTTACATTCTCATCTGCCTGTAGCAGACCCCACACATGTGCCAGCTGGAAGAGACAGTGCAACCATTATGGATTGTCTGCCCCATTAGATTGTCCCTCAATTAATTTGCAACATTTCCTTGCACACGAGATATCAGCAACAGGCATGTGTTGGTGTAAGGATGTTGAATGTGGATCAGTGCATGCATTTTGTGACTTTGCAGATGTGCCACAAGGGGAATGTGCAGCTTGGTTCCACATGGGTTACTATTAGAATAATGGTACCGTTGCATTACAGGCTAGTTACATTGTGCTGGTAGTGCAACATTGATGCCATTTGTGCCAGTCCTCACGCATGTTAATTGTTCCATTAAGCAATAGACTAACCTTTCACACAAGTCGGATGGTGAGATTGCAGCTACTTGTACAGCTGCACGCATGATGTTCACAGTCATGCTCCATGTGTTGTATGTGTTTGATTTTGTGGCCATTCCCATATGTCGCATGGAGTTGTGTGTGAGTTGTTGTGGGTTCACCCTGTGTGGTTTGAATTCCACAGATAGCACAGTTTAGGCCTGATTTTTTCTCAAGTGGCACAACTAAGTGTAGCAGCAATATGTGTTGCATGACACTGCATCAGTTTAGAAACGCAGGGATGGTCCATGTTTACTGGAATGCGGTACACCCCTCCAATTCTCCCTGTGCCTGCACAGATTTGTTCTCCCTGCACCAACTCAGGCATTGTTGCAGTATGATGAAGGGGTGCCTTCCTTGAGGGAATAAATTGTTTATGTTTAAATTTTTACATGACCAATCTATTTTTCCTACGGTGTCATTTCAATGTGTGCTGCAAGATGCATAAGGAGGGCAATGAGACAAGGAGGAAGGGAAGCATTTTGGCCTATTACACCACCTTGACACCATCCATGGGGTGTTATTGATTTCAGTCCTGGTCTCTGATGTACAAGTTGTCTAGGATCAGGGGCTTTGGCAATACGCAACGGGTGTTGTTGTGGCACAGCAACACTAATTGCACGTTACTATCAGGCAATGTGCTGCATATTTTCATGATGGAATATAGACAAATTGAGCGGCTAATGTCCACTTTGATTATATGTTAGAGTGCATTGTGCATCCAAAGTGTCAGTATATGTGTGGCTTGGGTGGCAATGGAGCATTTTGATTCATGGCCTATGTGTCCTGATGCATCCTTTACAATGTATTGAATGTATCCTGTGTGCCTCCCCCTTCTGCCATTTGTGGAATTCCAGATATTACCCCCTGCAACTTACCCTGCATTTGTGGTAGTTCTTGGTAGTCTATGCTGTCCTGTCCTGAGATTCCAGTGGCCAGCTCCTCCAGGATGACCGCTGCAACCATCTCCTCCAGCTCATCAAGGTTCTTCTGTGGTGCGGGACTTCCCCTTCTAGTCTGCAGTGCTGCCTTTTGGTTCCTGGACAATTTCTCCTTAATCCTGCACTTGCAATCGTGCCAGTGCTTCTTGTAATCGGTGACAGTCTTCCTCACCTCTGCCACACTGTTGACTTTGTCTACTATTGCCTGCCATATTGCGTCTCTCCTACCGACTGTTAATTTGGAGGTAGTGAAGAGCTGGTGTTGGTGCTCCGTCACCTCTCTGACCAGGATGTCATGCTCCTCCTCACTAAAGCGACACTGCCCTTCCTCTTCTCCTTCTCCTGGGAATTTGCTGGACCCTCCTGGGTGGTAATTGGGTGATTGGGATCTCCCTGGGGTCACTCCTGGCCTGCAATCTCCATCTTGTCTTTCAATTTGTTTTTTTCTTGCTTGTGCCTTTTTTTATGCTAATCCGGTAAAAAATTGTGCTAACCCATTTTGCGCGAGAAATACGTGCCGCAAAACAGTCTAGCTCCACTTTCGCAGCTTTAGTGTAATTTTGCCTTCTATCATGTCATTAGCATCATTTTTTTTTACACTAACCATTCCTTAGCGCCATTGTGCGTCATTTTTTAAATATGGCACTAGGGAATGAGGGTAGCTTGCGGTAGAAATTTTCAAGCAAAACTGCGCTAGCACAGTTGTGCATCATTTTTCTTAGCTATGGGCCTTGTTGTTTTATTAACACCAGGCGTTTGAAAGTTTTACCAAATCTGGGACTGGATTTAGTAAAACCAGATGCTTTTCCACACACAGGTTCTTGGTTGGAAATGCATGAGAAGAAGAATACAAAATCTAGGATTCCCAATCAAACAGTATTTCTAGATTCTGCATGTATACCCAGTATTACGGCTCGAAAAACTTGTGATGAGTGCACTGACTTCTCCATGTTTGGTGCCATTTTCATTTTGTTTCTCTTCAACACATTTCTGTTGCTTTCAGTTGGTTAAAATTCCCAGGGTGAAACTATTGGGCATGTGTTGTTACTATTACTATTGGAATGAGACAGAGTTCACTTGATAGAGCCAGTCGCTGCTCGTATGGGGACAAAGTGCGGGGAGGTGTACAAAACAAAAACCCACTAAAAAAAGTACCTGCATCAGCTCTTCAGGCTCCACGACCACTGTCCACTGTAGGCACAGGCTCCCAGCCTACCCTGCAGCCCATCCTAATGATGTTCTTATGCCCTAGTTTTGTGCTCCCAGGCAGACTGGGATCCTGCTGTCTCCAACCCAGCATCACAGCTAGGGTTGGAGACAGCTCAGTGCACATGTGGGTTTGGCTGACCTGAGGCGGCTGGCCAAACTACTTTGCGCAATGAGGGGAGTGCACACCACTCCCCCTCCATCGCTGTCATTCCCCATGACCCCACCCCCTTGAAAAATAAAACGATGATAAACATGGTTTATTATTTTATTTTTCAAGTATTCAAGTATTGCTGCTGGTTGGGGGCGCTGCTCTTCTGCCATAGTGGAGGAGCCACCACTAGATAGAGCTTCTTATTCTTACAAGTTATTAAATCAGAAGTCACATGCACTTTGGGATTTTTTTTAAATTCAAAATAGGCAAAAGAGAAATTCTATTATGTTTGTGTAATTGTGTGCAATTTGTTCCATGTGTTCCAGCACTGGACTCACAGCTAAGGACGTTTAGGTTTGATAAAAGAACCATGATTTCCACCTCTTGTTGAAGATAAATTCAGATTTGAGTAAATGAAAGTCTAAAGGGAGTTGTTCGAGGCAGAGGAACCCAAAAAGAAGAAGTGGCTACCTGCTCTGGAGTGGCAAATCTTGGGTACCTTAGCTAATGCACGTTTTGAGGAGCGTGATTTCCTAGCTTAGTGATACGACTGAATTCTGAATGCCGGATAACTAGGACCAGTATGATGTACACTCTGTGGATGAGTACCAGGGCTCTGAACAAACTGTGTTTCCTTACCAGGAGCCAGTTCAGAGAATAGAGGTGAGGGGACATCACTTGTCTGTTAATTAGATAGTCAGGTAGGACAAAGTTAAAGTGTGTTGCATAGTTTAGTTTGGACCTGATGAGTGCATGAATATCTGTTTTCCTAGTTGGAAGAGAGAGAAAATAAAGAAACATTTTCAGTATATGGAGGAGGCCACAGCAGGACCCTGCCATAAACATAACTTTATGCTGGAAGGACAGGAGGTTGTCAAACTTGAATCCTAGGTTCTCCACCACTCTCTATTGGGGGCCAGGCCCGCCAGCCCAAAAATCTGCCAAAGTGAGGGTAAATTGTGGCCGAAGAAGAGAACTTCAGATGTATCTGCATTACATTTCAGATGGTTGAGGCACATCCAGTGAAAGACAGCAGCTAAGTAAGGCTTAATATTGTCAGGTGCAAAATCTTCTTTTTTTAAAGAACAGGAGATATGGGTCGTCCGCGTAGGAAATTATTTTCAACCTAAAAGATTCTGTCAGGCATGCCAGTGGAGTGAGACAGAAATTAAACACAGAAAGGGGTTAAGGGCTGAACCCATGTGAACCCCTTACTGTTAAGTCTGTTGTATCTGAAAAGAACAAAGGGGTCCTGTCCTCTGATTCCTATTTGTTTTAGCACCAAACTGTATACTTATGTCCAAAATAGAAACAAGTGCATTTTCCTCTAATCTTTATTGCCAAATGTCAATTTGGGATTTTGTGTAATTTTGCTTCATTTTTCTAAAATTTTGCATCACTATGCACAAGAAAACTAAGCAAAATTCTTACTCCCCTTACTGAAAGGCACACATGTGTGCACATATGTCACTGCAAAACACCACACAATTTATAGTGACACAGGAGAGAAATGTTAATTCTCCTACATATGCATTCCCTGACCTTTAGTGTTTTGCCTGTTTAGAGGGTCCATACACTAGTCTGTATTGTTAGCTCTAAAGAAGCATTACCAAAATCAATAGATCTCACTTTTTTTCAACTAAGAATTTCCAAAGTCAAAATGTCTGACGTATATGTGCTAATACATACAAAAACAGGAATGGGGAAATGCTATTTGCAGGTTGTAACATACATTAGTGAGACCTATGGGCTTTCAAAACAGTAAGTAAGAAGAGTGAGCAGCACAAGAATGCAGTACCGCAGATTAAAACCCAAGACGTGATGTTAGACTTGGCATCCCTGGTGTGGTCTCCCCAAACTTTTTGCCTCTGCTTCCCAGGTTGTTTCTGTGTGCTCGACTCTGTTTTGCTGTTTTGTTTGCTCTAGACACTTTACCACTGCTGACCAGTGCTAAAGTGTAAGTGTTCCCTGTATAAATTAAATGTGTAAATTGGCTAATCATGATTGGCATATCTGGTTTATTAGTAAGTACCTCGTAAAGTACCCAGGGCCTGTAAATCAGATGCTACTAGTAGGCCTGTAGCCCTGGTTGTGCCACCTACACTAGTAGCCCTGTAAACATGGCTCAGACATACCACTGCAATGTCTGTGTGTGCAGTTTTAAACTTCCAATTCGACCTGTACCGACTTGCCAGGCCTAAACCATCCCTTTTTATACATGTAAGGCATCCCTAAGGTAGGCCCTGGGTATCCCAATGGACAGGGTGCAGTGTATATTGAAGGTGGGACATGTACTGGTGTGTTTTACAGGTCCTAACAGTCAAATACTGCTAAATCCAGTTTTCCCATAGGTTAACATGGGGGCTGCCTTTAAATATTATTCAATTGCAGATTCCCTTTGGGAGCAGATCAAAATTTGAAGTTTAGGGTCTCTTAACTCACAGTTTAAAATTACATCTTTTAGTGAAGTTGATTTTTAGATTGTTAGTTTGAATATGTCACTTTTAGAAAGTAGGCATTTTCTTGCTTAAACCATTCTGTGACTCTGCCTGTTTGTGGATTGTCTGTCTGGGTTAGTTTTACAGCTGGGCTGTTTATGAATCACCTCTAGCCAGTGACACAAAGGGAGCTGGGGTGTAGTCTGCATATCCTGATGAGCCATCTGGGCGGAGGGGAGTAGTGGTCACTTACAGCTGAATGGGTTGTTTCTGCCCCCACACAATACAATCTCCAACCCCCTGGTGTGTGTCTGGGGCCTGGCCTGGGCAGGTAGGCCTACTTCAAAGGCAGAAAGGAGTATAAGTATTGGACCTAAAACCCCTGAAAATCGGATTACTTCTGGAACCAAAAGGAACCTCTGCCAAGGGGAAGAGCTAGAGGAGTACTGCCCCTTTGCCTGTGACTGTGCTTTGCTAGGTTGGCCTGCAGTAGCTGCTTCTGCCTGAAAGAGGAAAAGAACTGACTTTGTTTGTGACAACTCACTGGTGAAGAATCTCCAAGGGCTTGAACTGAGCTGACCTCCTGGTGTTGAAGTCTCAGGGACATCAAAAACTTCTCTCTGCCAGCACCTGGACTCTCTGCTGAGACTCGTGCCCTTCCAAGTGGTGCCCTAACCTGTCTCTGGGCCCTTGAAAGGTGAAGCTGGTGGAAAGGCACACACCACCGTGTGGGGGAAACTTACGACGCACCATCCGCAACACGGTTGATAAAGATAAAAACCCTCCTGGCTGGTAGTTGGGTGATTGGGAGATCGATGCATCACAGCTAGAGAAACGACATGCAACACCAACTAGTGTCTGCTGATAATGACGCAAACCCATGCAACACGATTTCCTAACACAGTGCAACCAGATTTCAACTCAATATCGCTGGGCGTGAAAACTCAACGCAAAGCCTGCCCGGACCCAAGGTGCCCGTCTGGGAATCAATGCACTACTCTCTTGCAGGAGAGAAGAAACGATGCACGCTGACCCGACCATAGAAGGAACGTCGCAGTAAGAAATTGACACATGGCTAGCCTTTTTCGACACACACTCGCCTGTGCAGCATTATTTTGACGCTAACAAGGTACAACATTCTCACTGCTTTCTAAGGATTAAGACTGTTATTATTTTTAAAATTCATATCTTGACTTGGGTATGATAGATTTTTGTTGTTCTGGTCTTGTTTGATTTGGATAAATTTACTTCTTTTTCTAAACTGGTTTGTGTATTAAAGTCCCACTTTTTGCCCTGGTCACCCCCAAACGTTTTGGACTGATACTGGTGGTTACTGACTCTTGGCTGTGCCCTGGAGACTGCTTCCCAGTCCCAGGGCCAGTGCTCTGTGTAAAGTGGATATGCAAAATAGGCTAATTATAATTGACAAAATTAACCTACCTATAAGTCCCTAGTATATGGTAGGGCATGTAGGTTCAGGGACCGCAGCATATGTAGAGCCCTCAAAGGTGCACTGCTGAGGTACCCAGTGTAATTTTAAAGGCAGGCCAAAGCTACTTGGGGGAAGGGAGTCCCTTCAGAAAGAGAGAACATGTCCCTTAGGGAAAGAAAGCTGGAGGCCCAGCTAGCATTTCTAGCTTTGGAGGAAGAGAAGCTGGCCCTAGAAAAGAAAAAGTGGGCAAGGGAAGAGAAAAGAGATGGTGGCAGCGACAAAGGAGCTGAGATGTCCATGGGTGTTTTTTATGCACCAGATTACCCAAGGGGGTGGTTCCTGCCTATGTAGAGGGGGATGATATAGATAAGTGGCTGGGGTCCTTTGAAAGGGCCCTCCAGATGAGGAGTGTTAAGCCTCAGTACTGGGGTTCACTTCTTTGGGAGTTGGTCCCCAACTCTGGGAGGGATAGGCTTCTGACCTTGACGGGGGAGGAGGCAGATTCATACCCCAGTATGAAAAGCTGCCTAACTAAAAAGTTTGGTCTGACCCCAGAGCAGTATAGGCTCAAGTTTATGGACACCCAAAAGACAAGCACACAGTCCTGGGTGGACTTTGTAGACATCTCAGTCAAAGCACTAGAGGGCTGGATACAGGGCAACAAGGTAAGTACATTTGAGGGGCTTCATTGGATTATGACGGAGCACCTTCTAACCAACTGTGCCCAAGATAAGCTCCGCCAGTATCTAGTTGACTCTAAGTTGACCAAGCTCAGAGAGCTGAGGGAGGCAGCAGATAATTGGTTAAGAACTTGGGTTAACCAGAGGCCCCTAGGTGGTGATCAGAAAAAGGGAGGACATGGTTCTTCTCAGGGGAAGAACCAAGAAGGTGATAAGAAGCCCAGGGAGTCCTCACAAGAGTCCCCAAAAACGTCTCAGGTTCAGGGAGTCCTGAGCCATTCCACTTCTAAGGGGAAAGGGTATCAGGGGAAGCATTATGATCCTGTTAAGGCAGGAAAGTTTCAGGAGCTCGCTAAGGCTGGCAAGTGCTTTGAGTGTCATCAACCTGGACACAAAAGAGGAGATGCTATCTGCTCCAAGAAGCCCCCCGCTGGTGGGCAATCGAAGGGGATTGCCAGTGTAGGGATGGGGGTGGAAGTTGGCCCTGGCCTGGCATTAGGGTACACAGAGGTCTCCTTAGTATCTGTGGGTGGGATGGACATTGCAACTATGGCCACTTTACCTCTCAGAATGGAGAGGTATAGGAAGAGGCCTAAAGTCAATGGGACTGAGGTGGAAGCTCTGAGAGACATTTGGAGCAAACCAGCACCTCCCTCACATCCTGCAAACCCAGACAATTAGGTCCCCCCTTGATTAGATTAGGAGAAGGCAGTAGAGGTGTGTGTTTAGGATTTTTAGCCACACCAGTGGTTAGGCTCAGCCAGAAGTAACCTCCAAAAATCATTTACAGCCACAATGGACTTTTGAGGAATGTTGCTCCCTGGAATTGATTTTTTCTGCACTTCCCGGGAAGTGGTCATCACGGGGGAAGGACCCTGCACCTGATTGGAGAACCAGGACCCCCTGTTTTTAACCCAGGAGCAAGGATAAAACTGGAAGACCAGCACCCTGCACCCACACCTCAGATCCCTACCAGGAAGAAGTACAGGAGAAGAAGGATTGCACTGCTGGACCCCTGACCTACACCTGGACACGGCACTCTGGAGGACTACACCAGCTACACACTCGGGCTTCACCACAAGAAGGACTTTGCCTGGCTTCAACTGGTTCAAGGAGGGACTCCCTGTTTGCTACAGGTGAAAACTTGCTAACCAGAGTCCCCTGTGACAACTCCTGAAGAAACCAACTAGATGACCACTGTCCAAGTGCATTCTGGGAGTTTTAGTCCACATCCTCAAGGAGCATCTCAGGGCTTCTGGAACCTTGGGGTGAGCTGTGGACCTCAAATGAACCTCAAAGGAACATCTGGAAGAAGATCCAGAAGTTTGGAGACGTTTGGAGAACTTTTGCAAAAAAGGTCCATAAAGGGACCGACCTGCCACAGCAATTTTAGCCGGCTTGCCTCAACCGTGACTGGGCCTGACTTGCAGGTTTGTCCTGGAAAATCTCAGAAAAAGTGACTAAGGGCCAGATGTAGCAAAGGTTTTTCCCCATTCTGTGTCTATGGGAAAAAGTGTTTGTACATATGGCCCCAAGTCCGAACGTAGGAAGTTGACCGGGACCTCCCAAGCAGTGTATCTGTAGAGGGCTCCAAAGACGTCGGATCAAGATTCAGGTTTGCCCCGGTCGAAGGATTTTCATCTAAAAAAAACGACTAAGTCCGAAGGTAAAAATCTCCACCGAGGGCTACCGCAACGCGTATCCGAGGAAGAGTACCAGGAGTGCGGATTGGACTTGGTCCTGCTAAAGAAAATCTTCAAGAAAACGACTAAGTCTGAAGGTAAACTTTTGACCAAGCCCTCTCGCCGGCTGTAGCCAAGCAGGGCTCCATTGTGGTCGGCCTCAAACTTTGACTTTGTCCCAGTCAAGGTGTGAGCAGATGACCAGATTGGCACTATTCATTCTTAAGCGCTGAAAAACAATAATTCTTTAAAAATGTATATCTCCGGTTCCCTTTATCCGATTGAAGTCGTTTTGGTGTCATTTTAAAGCTAAAAATATTTCCTATTTTTATAAACTGGGTTCAGATTTTTAAACTCCTTCCTGTGTTTTATTTAATTACTGTTTTGTGATATTTTAATGCTTTACGCTTTGTCTCCTAAGTTAAGCCTTGTCGCTACCAAGGATTGAGCTAGGTTTAATTTACTGAAACCAAACTGGACCTAAGTGGAGGTTAGTGGCCTATTGCTAAATAAAGGTACTTACCTTCCCTTACTAATTACCCATCTTCCAAGAGTGTGGTGTTCATTTTGTAGTGTTTTCACTGTATTACTGTGTGTGTTGGTATACATACTTTACACATTGCTTCTGAAGTTAAGCCAGCCTGCTTGTGCCAAGTTACCAAGGGGGTGAGTGGGAGTTAACTGATGGTGATTCCCCTTTACCCTGACTAGAGTGAGGGTCTTTGTTTGGACATGAAGTAACCTGACTGCAAACCAAAGACTCCATTTCTAACAAGTGACACAATCATACAGTACAACAAGTTTTTAATGGCTGCCCAGAGAGTTAGCAGCACAAGACTGCACAGCAAATACATTTCTGCCTACCTATACAAACCTTTACATGGGATTGTGGGAGAAAGAAGTGGCTTGGTCGGATGCATTAAGGCCCATATTTATACTTTTTGATGCAAAACTGTGCAGACGCAGTTTTGCGTCAAAAATATTACCGCCTGCTAACGCCATTTCTTTGCGCAGTGCGGGTGTCAAATTTATACTTTGACACACGGCGGTGCAAACCACAGGTGTGAGTCATTTTCTTTTACGCACACCACAGCGTCACGTTGTAAAGCAAAATGACGTTAATGCAGCAGAAATGACTGTGAGCCAGTTTACGACACCCCAACCGGATATGCAGCGTTTTCTGACGCAATTGCATCAAAACTCGCTGCAAACACAGCAATTTTTGCAGAGGAGATCCAAAATGGATCCCAGATGCTTGCACAGACCCCAGGAAGATGACAACAGACCAGGAACCAGCCAGGAGGACCCACACAAGACCCAGGACAGGGAGAAGAAGAAAAGAAAGTGTTGCTTCAGTGCAGAGGAGCAGGAAATTCTGGTGAAAGAGGTGATGGAACACCAGCACCAACTGTTTGTCACCTCAAAGTTGCCAATCAGTAGGAGAGAGGCAATATGGCAACAAATTGTTGACAAGATTAACAGTGTGGCAGAAGTACGCAGAACAGTTATCGAGTGCAAGAAACGCTGGCATGACTGCAAGCGCAGGACCAAGGAAAAGATGGACAGGAACAGGAAGGCAGCACTGCAGACTGGAGGTGGGAGTCCAGCACACCAGGAGGCCCTGGACCACATGGAAGAGATGGTTGCAGCCGTCATCCCTGATGAGATTGTCACAGGGATTCCAGGACAGGTCAGCGCAGACTACCAGGAGACAACACACATGCAGGGTAAGTCGCATGGGGAATTAAAATAAACTAATGTCATCTGCAACAGGGAGGGTGGACATACCCACTACACAGTGCATGTAAGTCATGATATTCAGGGAGTGGCATGGGTAAAGGGGCACGGCATGGGGGCATGGCCCATACTGAGGAAACCTGGGGCACACCGCTACACAACACCAACAACCTTTGCATGGGGGTATGCTGCCTTGCCAAGGATGTTGCAAAGGTAAAACCAGGCCACTATACTCCCTACATTAACTAGGGCCCAATTAACAACCTCTGGCCATACCTACAAGTGGAATTTAACATTGACAACAGTTGCCACTACCACCTCTGCTGTGTGTGCAGGCCAAGTAGCTAATGACAGTAACGTCCCCATGGATCTAAAACACCCAAATTAGAGGGTTCAGGATGACAACGTTAACAATCCCCTGAAACAAGACAAATGTTCCAGTCCTGTCAAATGTGAATGTCCATAGTTGCCGCAAACATCAGACAATGGCATCAGCATTAGGAGGTACACAGCACTAATGTCATACCCATGCTGCATATGTCAGGGTCCACCCTGTGCCTGGGTTACAAAGCAACATCCTAAATGTCATACTACTCAGACAACAGCATTGAAGTGTAGGACACATGTAACTGGTCACTGAAAAACACCTGCACAGTCAGAGGAGGAAATAGGACACTGCTACTACTATCAGGCAAATCCAATGTACCACACATTCCCCAACATCAGCAGTACACATTACCAATGCTGACATCCATATTGTGCCATAACAATGCTATACATAGTATATGCTACATTTCAACTACACATAGGTGGATGTGAAAGATAAGACACTGGGGCAGTTCCAGATTGTTAAGTGTGGTAGTAGTGCCATCAGAGCACCCACAGCCAGTGAAAGGCCTCACCATGAGAATGGAAGTAGATGGAGGGTTGTGTAGGACAAGAAGGTGGCAATTCACAATTTGGCCAGAACCAACACCTAGAAGATACGATGCTGACAAGTCCACAAACTGACCACAATACATGTGACATGCAGGTGGGGCATAGGCCTGGGAGAATACCAATCTGAAAGACAGGAACAATGAACAGGAACCAAGATCATAATGTAAAAATAATTGCAAGGCAGGCATGTCACATTACAAAGGCCACAACACAGACACACTAATTGTACCGTATTTCATTGCAGAGCACGATGGATCTCCTACGGATATGCCTGTCCAGGACTACCCTGATGACATGGATGACGAGCTGACAAACATCAGCCAGCAGACCCTCCAAGAGGCCCTTGAAACCCTCCAGACCCCACCTTCAGTCACAAGGAGGAGCACAGAACTAACAGCCATCACAGAGGACCCACCCACAACCCCAATTGTACGACCTGCCAGCTCCAACACAGCTGAGGACTCTGACGACACTGGCACCAGCTTTGAGCGAACTGTAGTTGGAGTACAGCAGGAGCTGGCCAAGGAGGTGCGGGTGGGGATGCATACTATGGCAGCCAGCCTAGAGGGGGCGTGTTTGTGCATGATGTAAACTGAAGAACAGACAGCAGCTATGCAAGGGCGAACAACTATCTTGTAGGAAGTAGAAAAAAGGCTGAAGGAAATCAGCACAAGTGATTTACTGATTTACATGTCTTTGTACCAAACTTGTATCATCAGTCCTAGGTACACTATTTACAACCCTATGCCTGTGTCTGGGGGGGTGGACAATCAACTAATAATTTCTAACAAAAAGGACACCCAGGAAGCCTTGGAAAGCTGGACATGGGTTTGGCCCAGCACACACACCACAGGTAAGAAGGAACTCCAAATAGGAGACAGCCAACCCTTGGAAATCCCATCAACACTTATCTTTGGAAATGCAGGCCTTTGTCCACATCATTTACTACCAGTAAGCCATGACTTACAACAAACAGATAGATGCAAGAACACCTCTGTCCATGAGTTGAATGCACACCTAGGCCATTGTACTCAAGTGCCACATACTCGTAGCAGTACATGTGGAGCTACATGCTGCTAAGAAGTTTAACATACAGTCTAACATGTTCATTAGTGAATAGGGAAGCAGAAGTCTGTGGGTAAGACGTTGGCATCCCTATTCTGGGAGAATCCGGGTCTGACTGGCTGACTAATTCACTAATATGGTCCACTGCTATTTTTTCTGGATCAAGTTTTATCCACATGGCTCATCCCTATTCACATTGCCGTGCCTGCAGGACTGACCTAGAATACCAAAATATGACAATACGATAAGGATTGGGCAACTCAAAGATGGTGATAAAATGATATTCCACTCATGGAACAAAACAAATGATTGACCAGCGCATCACACCTTGCTATGTGTCCAACACACAGGAGTCCATCACACAACACATAACAGAAATATCAACACTTACTGGAAATGTCTGGGTCCCCAAATCGAGTCACCTCGCCAATAGTGTAGGGTGCCGGTCCACCTGTAAGGCATGGAAGGGAGAAATATGCTCAATGTCTGTGCACTGTACAACAATTCTAAAGACAAATACTATTTGTAAGATTAAATCAGAAAGTGAAGCCTCTCAAACATGATGATACTGCATCCTACATTCCACTGCAAACATGAACAGACCTAGGGACTGCATTGAGCGATACACACATATCTGCACACATGCAGTGGCCCTAACTATCATGAGGTGGCAAACATGCTCCTTCATTAGTGAGCAGACAAAATCATGGAGTGTATTCCTCTCATCATGTGTATCCATGAGAGACATCCAAAGCCACTTTCCGTGAGGACTGCATTACCAGTCAACCAGCCATCGTCACTATGACCAATTTCAGACACACAGGTACAATGTACAGAGTGCCAGGGACAGTTGTTAGCCCTCAATTTGTATCAGTTTCTTCATTTGATGTGGCACAGCTATGATGAGTTGCACCAACCATAGAGATATGAACCCATGTGCATACCTTTTGCCTGCCATCCCTAATTTAAATGTGGCACTACAAACTCCAAATATCAGTCTAAGATGTTAGCTGAGTGCAGCTAGAACTTGTTACATATGTGTCCAAATCCAGATCAGACATGTTTTCGAAAAGAATGGAGGGACACAATAATTCTAATTATTTTCGGGATTTCCATGATCGGTTTCCTGACAAACTCACCGAACACACATGAAACATATGTTGGCACTACATTGCCATCATCAATTGACGTGAAGCCTGCACTAATTTTCATGCTCCTGTTGTGTTTATAAAGTTAGTCTAGCTGTTGTGTCCACAAATGACGGTAATGTGTTGGAAATTTCCATACCTCACAGTCAACTGTGGCCTATATCTATACATATTTTGCACCAGATTTGTGTTTCTGTTTGACACAAAGGCGGCGCAAACTTACTAAATACAAATGCATTTTGTACGTTTGCGGCGCTCTCGCTTCCAAACAGGTCGCAATTGCGGTGCTAGCAAAGTAGAAATATGGCCCTGTATGTTTCACTAGCATTCCAAATGCTCAACAACATTGCCGCCAGATATTGTAAAAATCAGCTACTGTCACTAAAGAGCATTTAAACGTGCACATTAACCTGATTTGTACTCACCAACAGGACCACCAATCACAATCCCCAGGTGGTCCAGCAGATCTTGCTCCCTGGATACAAGGTCAGCCCAGAGGTGCTTGAGCTGGTGGTCATTTCGTGATGTGTTGTATATCCTCTGCAGATGATGCAACACCTTTGCCCATCGGAACCTCCGTGCCTCTGTGTGATACACGACCACCTGCCTCAATCATCAGGGGTAGGAAATGGCACACCAGCCAAATTAACCCACCCAGCTCCTCCTCTCCCATCCTGCCAAGATGAGGCCTACCCAACATAATGGTACAAAAAGCGGGGATAAAGGGAAAAAATGAGAATAGGGGGCAAGTAGGACAGGAAAAATGCAAAAAAAAACTAGAAACACAGCCCTACTATACCCAAACTACCACTACCCACAACAGACTCCCAACACAACAAAGACAAATGTTGACAACACAAATGACCACAAAAACACTCAGACAGGATACCACAGACAGTTAGTATACACAAAAAGACAATTTAAAGACCACACTGGAGACAAAATCACTAAATGCACAGAGACAATTCGAGACACAATCACACAGTCAGGAAATATCACAGATTGCAAAGTGAAAGTGAAAGTGCACCCACTGTACCAATTCTGTAAACAGGATATCCTATTACATCACTTCCTCCCTAAAATGCAGTTCGTTTTTATTGTCATGCGTCAAAATATTATGACGCTTACAGTCTACACATCATTTCTTATTGACGCAAAGGAGTAGATTTAACCGCGCATCCATATGATTCAAAATTGTTTCAAACTCAACCAATTTCCGGGGGTACAGTGTGGGAAATACCACTCAGGGCCAATGGATGTTTCAGGGCATTGTGTGTCATATTTCGAGCATATGCGTCATTTTTAGACGCATGTGAGTAATATTTTGACGCGCATGCGGCAACATTTCTGGCATTAACTGGGTTTGGGTCATTTTACCATTTTAATTGTACATTACAGTTGTGACAATACTGAGATAGGCTGATTGCACCCACTTTGGGCGTGACGGTGTATGGGCACATGTGACACATCATACTACAGTGGACCATGATCCGCTACTTGATGTACAGGATTTTCACTCTTGACTGACGCAATAGATGGCCAAACGTGTGGGCTACATATATGTATTACCCAAATTGGGCATGTTTGGCGTCAGGAGAGGATAGCAAGGGGACGCACATAAGTAGAATTACTCAATGCCTATGGGTCAATGTGTGTGATTTGGCTACTACTATTGTTGTGACCATCACAAGATGCATTATAGCAAATATGTTTGTATGCATGTGGAGTCAATGTGTCCAACCTTCAGATGCAAGTCAGTGTGGAAATGAGAGAGGACATGTGTTAGACATACATGTAGCAACAACTGTTGTGTGCACTTTCTAGATTTTGGGTAACATAAACACCACAAATGACAAAGCATGCACTGGATAGATAGGAGATGGTTGTTCATGTCAATGGTCCAAAACTTGGCCATCACATGTCCTGGAATGTTGGATACTACTTCCTAGGCACTTGTTGGTGAACCCACCATGAGTCAGCATTACATACTATGTGGGTACCGTGTTTGTGACACCGAGACCCAAAGATAAACCACATTTGTAATGTTACACCACAGATGAGGTCATATAACTGAGCCACGACTCTCCTGTGGCAGTGGAGGACCAGCAGACCAAGCAGCACGTGGCCACATATTTCCAGTGGTCAAATGCACAGAGGTGTCTGGTTCATGTGTGGGCCAATGTTTAGCCTGTATATTTTTAGGGGTCTATGTTGTCACAGTTATGTCCAGGTCTAGTCATGAGTCTGTGGCAGCTATTCCTATATCTACTAAGTATCCTTCGGAGATCAATAGAAGTAAAGCCAATGAGTATTTGAGAACCCACATGGGGAAGTGTTATGAGACTGTCAACAGGGCAACCTTGGTGTGCTGAGTAAGTTAATATCTCAGGATTCTTGTACCGGCAGGTGTCATCACAACATTTGTACACAGGTTGGCCTCTAAAATTCCCACTGCATCTGGGAACATCATAGCCTCTGTGCTGATTATTCTCGCAGCTATTCACTACGCACGCCCCATCAATATGTTGTGAGCAATATGAATCAGTGTGTAGACTGTCAGGGTCCTAACATGTGGACATTTCATGCACATTATCTGAAGTTGCTGGTTCTGCTGGAGGCACCATACCCAATCCCTGCATACTGCCATAGTACACTGTCACAATTTGTCACTCATACATACATGAGACCCAGACAAGGGATAGGCCATGATTTGGGTATTTGGAGACAAGTTCCCAACAATGGTACAATAAATAGATTATGCTATATAATGTATTTGAGTATGCATTGTAGACCCACCTGACAAAATACCCCAGGAGGAATGGGAGGGTTGGGAAAGCAACTATCATACAAATGTAGCCACAAGGAACCTTTAGGGTAACGCACAGACAGGAGCTAGTCAGCTTAACAGGATGCAGGGTCAATCAGGATCCAGACATTTCACAAGGTAAATACACAGTGGTCAGACTGAGACTGATTAGAGGAGGAACAAGACAATTGAAATGGAAAACTGTGTTTGTCCTGTGTTTTGGAAGGTGACACATTTCCCAAGGGCTGTGTTACACAGCTGAGTTACACGGCAATGCATAACAGTGTTATCAATAAAATGGCAGCTTCTATGCTGTTCCAAGCATCTGCAAGGGCAGTGCATGTTCAAATGGCTGGTCTTCATGGAGGTGCTCACAGGTGTGTGCACCATCATTCTCTCCCAAGTCCTGTATGTGAGATTCAAGTTCAAAGGGCCAACAGTACCGTTCACACGGGAATCACTGTACAGGTGATAACAGGTATTATAAACTACAAGCCAGTGCATTATTTAACGTGACGTTCATGCAGACAAAAGTACAACGACTATGGCATACCATACTAAAGGGGGAAGCACACTGGGTTAACATTGTGAGCCTGGGAGTGTGTAGAGAAGGGATTATCTAGGTACACATATTACCATTCGAGGGACCTTTGAAGATGGGTGGTGTGAGACCTGGAACATGGGTGTGTCAGGACTTAGTACATCTGCTGACATGTACATGGGATGTCATGTGCGCAATGCTTGTCATACCTGTGGCACTTGTGCTATTTATTTGCTGCTCATATGGAATTCTAGTCACACATAGTCCTTGCGAAGATAGGTGATGTAACAGTTAGTGCTGTCAAGGGTCTGGTCATACATTCCTGTTACTAATAAAATAGCACATCCACTGCCTCATGTATGATGTTTTTTGTTCCATTATTGACTGATGTTGTCTTAGTTGTGTGGCATATGCTGCAATGAACCATGTTGCCAACATGTATGTGTGAAATAGGTGTGGTCCTCTTCTATTGCCCTTCAAATGTGAAATGTACAGGATATATGTAATTTACAGTGTGTGTGAATGTGACTGTAGATTCATATGCATCACAATAGCTTTGGAATTTTCTGTGTCCTGATCGGTATATCAGCAATGCTCCATGAGGCTACACTCTTATTCTGATAGTTAGAGATAATGTTATGCAAAAATGATTACCCAGACCATGATATGGTGATTATTATGGTGTTTATTTACATATGGTAAAACAGTTGTGATGGTGAGTTGAGTCAAAAGAAATTGTTGACAATATGTTGGTGCCTACGCAATCCTGCAGCTGTGTTTGGTTGGTCCCCCTCATGTTGATGGCCAGCATCCTCCTCTTCCTCCTCTTGAGGCATTTGTGGCTCTGGTTCACATAGGGGAATGTTCCTTCGTACACATATGTTGTGCAGGATGGCACAGGTCAAAATGATCTTGCAGACCATTTCTGGTGAGTATAGGAGGCTGCCTCGAGTGATGTCGAGGCACCTGAATCTTGACTTCAGGATGCCAAAGGTCCTCTCAACTGTGGTGCGTGTCCTCCTATGTGCCTCATTATAGGCACGCTCTGCTGCAGTGCTTGGGTTGGCAAATGGGGTCATAATCCATGGCTGGATCCCATACCCCTGATCAGCTGAAAGAGAAAAAAATTGAGAACATGTTGATGAAGCTTGCCCCATAAATATCACCTTGCATGGCAGTAGTTCTCTTGTGTTGTCTGTGACTCATTGGTGTTTGTGTTATTGTGTCTATTCCTAGGCTTCTAGGATGTACCATCAGCATTGGGATGTTTCCTTAGCTGAACGAGTGTTTGGCTGCTGACTGGATGTCAGCAGTATTTTTTGAGAGTTGCAGTACAGTGTGTACTTCCTTGCATTGTGACTTGTGATACAGGTGTCCCTGTCAACTGGGGGTGAGATGATAGTTCCATACACAGAATCAAATAGACAGTGGTGGTAACACGTTTGCATCTATCTACCCTGGACATTCCATCCATTTTGACATATGCAATAGATTAATTTAACTATCAGTGAGACCCTTAGATTTTGCACTGTGACAATTTGTCAAACTTCTCCGTACGTTGTGATCACTGACGTGTTAACATTTGACTGTACACTAAATTCAAATGTGTGACAAGTTCACTGCAGACCTATTTCTCTGCCCTTGCCAAGTTGACTCAGGTTGTAACGTGTACCTGGACTCCTGCACATGGCTAACTTGGTTGTGAGGTTGTCATTTTGAGTTTCAGAAGGTCCGTATGGCAGTACATCTGTTGTGTGTGTGTTAATTTGTCACAAAGCGTATGTGTAGGAATGTGCTCTTTCCATATTGTCCCATCAAGATGTGTTCTTCGCACAGTCCACTTGCCTCTTGGTAGTGGGCAATATGAGAGCAGGAGTGATGTGAGATATTGGAACGGCCTCAATGATCGCACGTGACCTTTATTGTAGTCATCATGATGCTATGTGTGTCATGGTGTTTGACCTGCAGCAACAAATATTCCACACCCCTTACACAGTATGCATTGATTTGCAGGGTGTTTGATTGAGTGTTATTGATATATTGAAGTTTAATCTTCACAGATGTACTGCCAGTTGGGGCCATGTGTTTGTCATTGTGTTGTTTTACATTTTCCCCTTGTGTCTGTGGAGTGGCATCAGTTGTTTTTTGGAACGGTCATTTGTCCCTAGGTGTGTCTCACATTGGTTGAAGATATCAAACATGCCTAGCGGTGTCACAACCTCAGTGTCTTCCTGTCCACATGTCGATGTCATGGTGTATGTGTTCTGTGTCCTAGAGGGTTGCTGTGCAGTGTGTAAATTCTTAGGTTTCTGTACTTACCAACAAGTAGTCCATTTCCATATCGTCCATCCTGGAAGTGTTGATTGATGGTGCAGTGACAGAAGATGAATGAATCATGGACACTCCCAGGATACTTTGCCACAATGTTGGTGATCAATCCCTGGTGATCCACAATGGCCTGCACATTGATGGAGTGTGTGTGCTTCCTGTTGCAATATAGATGTTCAGTTGCAGCAGGTGGCATAATGCATACGTGTGCAGTCAATGGTACCAAGGACGTGTGGGAATCCATTAATTAGGTAAAACCCCTGTTTTCTCTCCTGCTGCTTCTGCTGTGTGTTGGGGAAGCAGATGTGGCGGGTGTGAGTGAGATGATAGCATCCAGTACCTTGGGCAGGAAGGTGGAGAATGATGGCAGTGAGATCGCAGCAACCAGGGCACCAGTGGTTTGAAAGGAGCCACTTGCGAACATGTGTAGTACAGCTAGCATCTTGGTTTCTGGTACAATAGTGCGGGGTGTCTGCAAGCTGGGTGCAAACTGTGGCTCAATGTTGCGCAGCAGCTGCTGAATGGCTTGCCAATTCAGCCTGTACCTCTGGATGATGTCATGTTCCCTGAGGCCATGAAAGGTTGTCCTGGTGCGGAATATCCTCTCCTGCCTTCTGCGTTGCCGTTGGGGTCCCTGCTGGTGTTGTGGAAAGCTGCTGTTTCTGGTCCTGTGCTCTGCGTCTGCGTGCACGCTGGATGAGAAGCACCTCCATGTCTTCCTTTTGGAGCTCTGCTGTTGCTTCTGTGTGTTTTCATTAAATACAGGTGTGTTTGCCCCATTTTAACACCTGCCCTGACCCAGGCGTAAATTTTTTACGCAAATCGGGATGTGTGTCATTTTCCGACTCTGCCTCCTGGCCGTGCGTCATTTTTGCGTTGTACCATAAATAAGGCGCACGGGTGTTTGTGTCATTTTTTGGACAGGAACGCCTACCTTGCATGTCATTAACGCAATGCGATTTCCCGCATCCAGAAAATTACGCACACTGCGGGATTTTGGCATTCGCGGGCTCGTGCGTCAAAGTTTAAATATGGTGCACGGTTTGCGCTGAATGTGCATCAAATATTTTGACACACATTTGGCACACACAGAGTATAAATATGCCCCTAAGTGCCTACATGGAGAAAGTAGTGCTGTGGGTGCGATATATAGACAATCTCATTTTCATTTGGAATGGTCACGAGAATGCGTCACAGAAGTACATTGACCTACTGAATCAGAACGATTTGAATATCCACCTTATAACAACATGAAGTAGGAGCAATATTGAATGTTCAGATGTCCTGCTTGAAGAAAAAGATAAGAAACTAGAAATTTCTATATTTCACAAACCAACAGCATGCAATGTAATATTACATGGCAATAGCGGGCATCCAAAGGCTTTAAAATGGAGAATTCCTTACAGTCAGTTCCTGCAGGCCAGCAGGATCTGCTCAAATAACCTGGCATTTAAGAAGGAAATATTTGTAATGATTGTAGAGATTCTTGGAGAGAGGGCACCCACATAAAGTTGTTACATATGCATACTATAGGGTCATATAGGGTCAAATGTAAGAGAAGGTAGGATTTGTTCTTTAAACATCAGCACCCTATTGAATATATAGAAGATGGCATGTCTCAACCCAGACTGCTTTTTTTTACATAATCATCACCACCAGGCACTTAAAAACATTTGTAATCATAACTGGCATGTCCTGTAACAAGATCAACAGAGTAAAACAAGGATTTGCAAATCACATATCGAAAAGCTAGCTCATTTCTGGATTTTCTGACCAAGAGCTTGTTTGTGAGAAAAGAGAGAAAAGAGAAGAGAAGACATCTTGGTTAACAAAAAGAGCTTTGGGTTTTGGAGTTGTGGTCACTGTAAAGCCTGCAAATATGCTATGAACTAAAACGTTTTGAAACATTCGAAGGAAGAAGGTGTTCCATCACAGTTAGAAATATATGTGAAACCGATTATTTGATCTATATTATTCAATGTGGTTGTTAGAAAAAATATGTAGGAAGTACTATCCATAAGTTGAAAATTAGGTTTTTGCAACATCTCAGAGAAAACATTTCTGGGAAATTCATGGAGGAGACTGCAGTACTCTGACCTTCTATGGAATCAAACAAATAAAGTTAGGTCCAAGAATGGAGGATGGGACATTAGTACTAAGGAGAATAGAATCCAAAATGATTTTAATATCGAGCACAGAAAAGCCATGGGGACACAATTCGGATGTTTAACTACATGTGCATGTATAGAAGATGGTTGGTTCAGATATAGATGATACCAATATGACAGCGGTGAATATTGGATGGATATGAATTAGACGTATATACTTCCATGATATAGATCTATTCCATCCATTAACTGGAGTAGTTTATGTTCCATGTAGGTTTTCACCTTCTGGCAATACAACAGTGAATTACTTCTATGTCAAGGAAGCACTACCTGTGGCTATTGATGCTTGATGTTATTCCATATATTTTTATATTGATGATGTTTCATTTATCACAGGGCATTATATACACATGGGTGTTTTTTAGAGTCCAATGTCAATTGATATTATCAACTGCTTTGCTTGGAATGATGATACGTTGATAACCCCGTGTGACAGTACAACATCCAGTAGTACTTTATATAATGTGTTGTTAATTATATTTGCCATGGTAGATTGTGCCAAACTTTTTATATAATGGGCAACGTACTTTTACCTTCGAAACACTGACTTATTCTATTGGAGACTAATGGCCATTGTAGGCATGAGAAATTATGCACTTACATTAAGTTTTCATTCTTTTGGCTTGAATTGCAATAGATATGGTACAGATTATTTAAGGCATGCACAACTGATATAATCTAGAACCACAATGCAATTATCACTTAGAGGGATGTGCTATTGCATTATTGTCTGTGCCAAATAGCATATTTCACTCTTTTTATAACTTGGAAACCAATGTTTGATTCTATTTATCAGTTGTCTATATGATTACCCATAGAAGTTTATGAATCAATTGGATTTGTCGTAACATTCTAAATTACAACTATAGACTTTACTTATCGGTAGTATACAGGATTACTCATAGGAGTTTTTGAATTAATCAGATTGGTCATAACATTCAAATCATAATTCCATATGCACAGGTGCCACTTTATTTCAATGTTATGTACAAATACAGTATTTATTGCACACGCATTGAGTTATATATAGAGTAGAAACCTTTTATAACTTGGATATTAAACATGTATATATATATATATATATATATATATATATACATATATATATATATTACCTCAGAGCCCCAAATCATTTATTTATTTTTAACTCTGCAATACCTAGAATACAACACACCTCAAAACACCATAAAAAAATAACAGCTTTTATCTGCTCTTATTACGAAACCTCATCACCTAATTAGTTATGAAGAAAATAATTGCTTGTCAATGCGTCAGCCGTCCACCTTTAACTTAGTGTCAATTTGTCTGAGGCCTGTCAGGCAATTGACAGGTGGCAGTCGAATTTTTGTGCATTAATGTCATCATGGGGGGATGGAGCACCATAATGTCTAACCGGTTTGCGGCCCATTCTCAAGAAGCAAACGCAACAGCTGATGGGATGATAACTAACAAATGAGTAGTTCCACAAATAGGTATGTAATATCATATAGGCTACTGCTCTTCTCTCTGGGAGACAAGGAAAATAGCAATAGTGATGAAGCAGGGAGGAGGGACACCTTCCAGTCACCGAGCACAAGTTCTCACATGCACTCATCACCAATCCCACCATCCAAAAGAGAGGAGATGTCCAACAATGCATAAAGCAGGCTGCAGAGACTGTATTCTACACAAATGTCAACCTACATGTCACTCAATGGGTCCTGTAGTATGAAGTTGCTGAGAAATTGAATACTAACCCCTTAACTGCTGGGCCTCCCTTCTCCCCCACCCAGTGCTGATCCCTTTTTTTGGCTATTTTGTCTAACATAACTTTTTCCCTTTTTTCCAACATCCTGGGGATTAAGAAGGTACGCAGGGTTTGTAGATTGCCCTGGCGGGGGCTGAGAAAATAGGAAAAATATGGCAACATTTTCATTTTTTTTGAAAAAATAGGAAAAAAAAGTGACTTTTTTATCCTCGAAATGGCCTCAGTGAGCAGTCTGTTGTGTTAAAGACACCGTCTTCCTGGCTTTCAGGAACATACAGAGCTGAGTGAAAAAAAAATATATATTTTACCATCATTTTGGCATTTTTCAAAGGGTAGCCTATTTTTTAAATTTTTGGTGCTCTCCACCCACTCTCAGTTTGTGGTGGAGACCAGTGTGAAACCCATCAGTAATCAAGGAAAGCTATAGATGACTGCTAAATAGACACAGATCCAAATTTAACAAGGGGTCAAATGTGTAGCTCCCTCAAGGTTTTCCCCAATAAAATAGATTTTGAAATAGAGAAATATTGAAAATGAATAGAAAAACACCATTTGTGATGTTTTGATCTGTAACTTTTGATCTAACCCTTCTGGTTATGGGAATTTATAGAGGTTGTAGATTCCCCAAGAACCCAAGGTAGCCAGAACCATCAAACCAACAACTGAGCTGCACTGTACAATCAGGTTCGATTGTGTACGGAGTATAGATCAATTAATATGGTGAAATATGTAGAGTGAAAAATGAGTATCAGGGAAACCGATGCATTTTAAAAATGGATACAAGATATGTAGTTTAGGTGTAGTGGTTATTTGTACATCTCACAATTTGTGGGTACCCATAGTAGCATATGGTTCAGGGAGAATTTGTCAAAATCTCTTCTTTCTTACACACAGGCTTAAATTTAAAAGGTGTAAATGCAGAGAAATCCACTTGGTAATAAGAAAGGTTCTACTATGCTATGCTCCAACATGCATTCCGATAAAAATGGTAGTTCACTTGTGTGGGTAGGCCAAGTACCCACAACAGGAAATGGCCCAAAAAACCAACATGATACAACAAGTTTCCCCTCAAAACAGACCCCTTTTTTTGCAAAGTGGTTAGCTGCGGATTTTGGGCCCTAGCTCAGCTGCTACCTAGGGAATTGTGGTATAGCCTTATCAGTGGGAAATGTAGTGTTTTAATGCTATTCTTCCCACTCACTGCGTTATTGGCATGTTCGAAATGGAACACTTTAGAATTTTCTTGCCTGATTGGCTGACATTTACAATGGGCACTGGTAGAGGTGGACTTAGTTGGATGGCGTTCTGCTTTTCTATAATAAAGTACCTATCCACTCATCTAGCTCCCCTGGAAATTACTGGAGGATTCTGCATAATTTACATTGCGATGCTATCAACAACCATGTTCATGATTACTGGGTTTTTAAGGATAAACTATGAGTGAGGCCTCTTTTTGCACTGTTAGACCTCCACTTTTTACCTAGAGAATGACTTGGTTTGAAAATTGTAAGTGCCCTGTGCCCCTGCTGGACAGCTTCCCAGGGCCAGATCTCTTTCTCCAAAACTCAACTATGTATTGGCACTTCAGTCACACCTGCAAGTCCCTGGTAAATGCTACCCCTGGTACCCAGGGCATGGGTGCTGGATAGGGCCCCCCGGAGGTGCAGGACCAATGCACCACTCTGAGAGGCCCCACACCAGCGTCATGCAGCCTGCCATTGCAAGTACATGACAAGGTGTGTTTAAAAGTTGCAAACTCAACATGGCACTCACCAAGAATGCCCTGTCCACTAACACTGCATGCACTATGGGTAAGTCACCCCTCTGGCATGCCTTACAGCCCTAAGGCAGGGTACACTCTAATGCACGTGGGGGCATATAGTTGCATGAGCAAATATGCCCCTACTTTGTCTTTACAAAATCTTTAGGCATAGTAAGTGTACAGGGGAGCCATAGCAAGTACATGTGCTGGGCACATATCATCAGGAGTTTCTCAGCTACAGGATGGCTACTCTAACCCCTGGGTTGTTTGGTATGAAACATCTCAGAGTCAAAGATATCAGTGACAAGCTAAGAAATCTGTCCCTCCTTCACGGAGGTACTGCCTTTCTCCCGGACACAGGAAGTGATGATGACAGTAGGATGGGATGCCGATTAGTTTTCTATTAATATAGGGCCTTGAGAGGTGATGTATTACTGACAGACCTCCCAGTGCAAAAAAAAAAAATGGCAGACATCAATGCCTACACAATTGATGACCAAGGACTAGAAGGCGGTCCACGCCGGGATCAAGACAGTTTCTTTTAACAACTGCTTCAAGCTGACTCAATTTAACATTATACATCAGGTGTATTTATCCCGTAAAACCTTACACAACATATACCCCACAAGACCATCACATTGCCAGAGGTGTTGGCGAGAGGAAGCTGATTTCCTCCATATGAAGTGGCTATGCCCAGTCATGGAGGCTTACTGGGAGCAGGTGCTGATAGGTGAGAGAGGCCACTGGGAGGACAAAACCCAAGGAAATTTGCTAACGTGTATTGGGGAGGGTACCTTACAGTAAATCCCATGAGATGGCAAGAGGGTTTACGCTGTTGCACCTAGTGTTTGCCAAGCGGTGGATGGGTATATGCTTGTTGTCACCTGGGGTCCCCACCCTCCATGAGTGGAAACTGAATTTAATAAAATGGGAAAATGCAGACGAATGTGACATGTGGCATACATGAAGAGACCCAAAACTGGGGGAGGACCTTCTCACCTGGACGACCATACTGAATGATCTGATGAGCCTAAATGCCACATCCACACAAGCGACAGGAGAAATGGGGGGGATTGGCAGACTAGATGGTGGTAATAATGGGATGCAGGTGGATCAGGTAGTAACAGGGACAAACGCCAACCCAATCCCAGGCCTGCATGAGGGGGAGGGTGCAGGTTCTAACAGGTAGGAGGAAAATGAGTGGAGGACCCCCTTCTGTCCTCTGATATGTATTTCATACATAAAGTCAATTTTCCATGCCAAAACAGTATTCCGGAAGTGACCAAGATGTAAGTTAATGTAAAATATTGATGTCACATTTTTTCCTCTATACTGTGTATCAAACAGCCAATAAAAACCTATGTACAAAGAAATCAAACAACTCAGAGGTATAAATCCTCACTGGTACTAGTGTTGGATTTATTATAAAATGTACCCAGGGGCCACCTTAGACGTACCCTTGCAAAACCTACACCATTCGGGCACGGTTGCTGGCTAGTTCAAACTAGCCTGCCACACTAGACACAATTCTGGATCCATGGGGTAAGAGCCTCTGCTCTCTGGGACGAGAAGACAAAGCCCTTCCTGGGTGGAGTTTCATACCTCCTCTCCCAGGAATGTGCCCTGCTCTGGTAGGAAGCTTCAAAGGCATGCCACCTATGAAGCACCGCTCTAGCTATTTGCTGCTAGCAGCAGATGGCCAACCCCTCATCCCAGACACCACTTTTGGCAGAAGGAACAGCAGGAAAACTAACAAAGGATAGGTGGATTGACCACCCTTAGCCTGCACCACCCCTTAGGTGTAGCAGGGGAGGTAATCACTCCATTTCATTTTCCTCCATCTTGGATGGGAGGAAAATAGCCAATCAGGGTTATGGATGTAACCTCTTCCCACATGAAGTGGTCACATAGTGTGTGTAGCCACCTTAAAGTAAGTGGCCCTTTAGCCACTACCAGGTACTTCCCAAAAGTGGGAATCCCTAGACCTGCAGATAAGATTTGACGGACAGAAGACCAGCAACAAAGTAGACCCAAGGCTCGAGAACAGACGTCCTCCTGCAAGAAGGAAAAGGTGATAGAATCAGCCTTCTGCACCCAGGACTCAGCAATTGCCACTGAGGGACTGACTGGACATTGGACAGACTCTATGAAGCCCAAGAGGACCTCCAAACTTCTAGCATTGCCAAGAACTTTCCTCCAGAGTGTAGGCATCACTCCCTCCAACCAGCAAGCAAGATTCAGTGAAGTTCACTTCACTGACCGGCTGCTGACCAATGAACCACACCTAGCAGCCAGACCAAATTAGACCCAACAGACTAGGAGAACATACCCTGCAAATGGGCCAAGTTTCTTGGCACTGTGACCTCCAGTAGTTGAACCATTCATTAGTCAGTGATATTGGATCCCCAAATCGGACACCCAGAAGAAAAGTTCACTGCAGACTTTCCAAAGACCAGGAGTAAGGACCAGTCAAGGGACTTCAGGACACCTAAGTACCACCCCCCAACGTGGCCCTGCTGACCTGCAAATCACCCTCCAAGTGACCTGCACCTGGCTCAAAAGTCTCCTAAACACACCACACTTGGATGACCTATCTGCTCTGCTCTGCATCAGAGAATCAGATGTGCTCCAGGGGTCCCTAACCCATTGCAACCTCCACCCTCCAAGGGGACCCACCGGACTTACCTTTAAGTCCCTCTGTGCAAGGCATTTCCAAGTAGACCCCTTCCCTGTGGCACACCAGCTCCAAGACCTAGAGCCACTGCTCCTGCTGGACATCTCAACGACCCCAACCTGGTGACACTTGTGAGATTATTGACTGATTTCATATGCATTTTTAAGTTTTCTCCCATTGACCGTACTTATGCACAGAAACTGGTACTAGAAAAATGTCTAAACTTTGATAAATCATAACTTAGGAAGTACTTACTCGATTTTAATGATCCTGGTCTTTAAAATGTTGTAAAAATGGAAGTATTATGGTAAATTGGTCTTGAGTTAGTCTTCTGAGTAAGTGTCCACATTTATTGACACTGAGTACAACAAATACTTAGCACATCTCCAAGATTAGCCTAACTGTTCGACAAAGCTACCATAACAATAGAGCATTAGGTTGCCTATTTGTTACATCTGAATACCAATGTGGGCTTGCTTGGACTCTTGGCTCAGTGCACATCATTTTTGTGCACTATATCGAGAGCCAGCCTCCTACAGAAACTTCAACACATCATCATCATTCTTCCGATTTTGTTTTCATACACCTCTTTGAGCCTCTGTTGGCCCTTCAGGTATAGTTTTCTCTGGACTACCATTTTGGTTTATCTTTGGGGTATTTTCTGAAGGCCATTTCTGTTAGTGCGTGGCTCATGTTTCCTTTTTTATATAAGCGACCCCTCATGCCCTCAGCTCACTGCCTCCTCTTGATCACAGAAGCCACCTCCTTCAAGTGAGCACTTTGGATCTGTTTCTGGTAGGCAGCTCTGCTTCCCCATCATGTGCTAGAATCTGTGGACTGCATTGTGTTCAAGCACTCGGGCTTACAGCTATGTGTCTCATGCACTGATTGTCTTGCCGTCATGGGATGAAGTCAGTGGACTGCATTGTATTTAAGCATTTGGGCCCACAGCCATCTGTTATAATCCAAGGAGTCCAATTTCCTAATGCATTACAATTCATTTCACAAGTGTGTGCTGGTTGATTGCGTATGTACTCTCTAGGAGACTATTCCACTTACCTTCAGGACTTGGATTGTTACTGGTCTACCCAGGCTGCAGTTGGACGGGCTCCATCTCTCTGTGTCAAGATAATTAAGGATAGGATGCATTATTCTTTGCCTGAAGAAAGACCACATGTTATTTTGTTAATAAATTGCTTTTACTTTTAGGGGGACTTGAGGCACAATTTTGTGTGTCTGAGGTTTGTGTGCACTACATTCTCTTCCTGCTTTCTCTTTGTTTTTTTTCCTTCTTTTTCGATTTCCCATTTCACGTCCTCTTCCTACTTTTTCCTTTTATTTCCATCATGCAAAATATTTTGCCACCTCTGTTTTTTCTGCCCTTCCCTGGAGAACCTCTACTTCCTTGGGTCAAATGGAAAAAAGTATTTATAAATTACTTGACATTCTGTGGCCTGAATTTGTCTCCTGACAAAAAGGCGTCACTGCTGCTTCGATGTACAAGGGCTGGAGGGCAAAAAATATTTGAATATTTGCCTGACTGATATTGACTCTAATGATGGTGGTGATGTATCATAATTTCTTAGTGAGTTTGACAGATTTATCAAACATTTAGATGACCATTTTCTACCTATAGTCTGTCATTTTGAAACGCTCATATTTTGGAAGGAGGAAATAGGGTTGTGATGAATCAGTTTAGGATTTTGTCACTACTCTGGGAAAGTTAGCTTCGTCTTGCAATTTTGGGGACAACACAGAAGAAAGATTAGGAGACAAATTCATGTTAGAATGCAAATGTGAGAAAAATGTGTGAAGAACTATAGTCAATAAGTGATCCTAGCTTGAATGAGGTGCTAGTTGTTGCCAAGCGAGTTGATAGTTCTTTGTGTATTTATAAACTACAGAAACACGAAGAAGCTGCTTCCACCATGCATACCCTGTGATCCAATAGGAACCTTTTCCCACAGTGGTATAAGTGAAAAGTCGTTGCTTCAGGTGTGGGAGACCCAATCACTTTGACAATTGTAAAGATTGTCCAGCCATCAAAGGTATTTGTAGGCTATGTGGTAAGAAAGGGTACTCTGAATCCTTATTTAAATGCTTGGTTAATCAAAACCGTTGCATCGTCCATACTACATTCACAGCTTAATACATAATTCATATAAAAGAACCATAAATCATTTAAAAATTTTAGCTATTCAAACCCTTGTGTTCATTAATAAAATTCTTTACACATGTATACAATTCTGTTGCCATATCCATTGATAAATATAAATAAATGATAAAAGCAGTCATTCATTATCTTTTCATCATAAAACTGCAGGATCGATTTGTGTGAGAGCAACCAGACTTAACCAAAAATGTATTGACTGAAGCCCATATAAATAAGGACAAATATGCATCAAGTAAACCACATTACCCCTGAGCCTAAAATTGAGACAACATATATTAACTGCCAATAAACAAACTCATATTGCTCCCTTAACTGGAATTAAATTGATTTGGGCGTCCAATTTTTTTGAAGCCTGACTTAAAAATGTAATTAGTCTGGTATTCAGCATGGTGTCCGAGGAATTGAAACTGGCAATCACTGCTTGCCTGCATGTGCGTATGACTCTCTGGTTAAAGGCAACCTTAAGATATTTTCTACTTTTTTGCCTTAGACCTTGACATATACAAATCAAATGTAGTAGGTTCCCGACTCTCCTTCCACATAAAAGGCAAGGGGAATTAATGTCAGAGCCTACCCGTGGAGCAGAGTTTAAGCCCATAGGGAAAAAAACAAATCGATATTTAGTAAATTAGTCTTTTTCTTTTTTTTTCCAGCCCAAGTCCAGATACGACTGACTTTTTAGAGTTTGGTACTCGTTTATTATAGACCAAGCATGAGATCTACCAGCATAAAGACTCTTGTCCACAGCTACAGATTTTCTTTTCACAGTACGATTAATGATTGATTTAAAAGCATCAAGTGGTAGAGACTTTTCCCATAATGAGCGGGCCCCCAGATCATCAAGTGCCTGGTCTAAATATAGCCTTGATGGGGCTCTCAGGTTCATACTAATCTCTTTCCAGAGTGCTTGACTTAGCCTGGTTCCCTTAGCTTGTTGTACGTGTTTCCAGATTTGAATGTATGCACCCTGTCTTGCTATTACTTGGTTCGAGTAACCCATCTCCAGCCTAATTTGGGCCTCAGAGGCTTTCCTTGGGAGATGGAAAAGAGCTCTAAACACTTTCCCAACTATCCTATTCAGAATAATAGCCCTACCGCTCAAAGCTTCGCTACCATAGGTGACACTTGGGATTAGTTTGGCGGTAATCACTTGTAGCAGTGGTCTGTAGCTAGGGCCATGTAGCGATCTTAGTAGGGTACGGAAAGCGAGTAGCAGACTGTTTCCTTTTTGGGTTAGGTCAAGTTTCTGGGGAGAAATGAACCCCTTCTCATCAAATAGAACCCCCAAGTACCTATAAGTTTTACCTTGTTCAAGTATTTGGCCTTGGATGAACCACTTATGAGATTTATTTAATCTTGCTGATTTCCATGGATTTTGAATTCTTATTTATTTCCAGTCTGTTTATTACTGCAAATTCTGACAATTTCACTATCAGACATTGTAGACCAACTTTGGTATAACTTAAAAGGACTACATCATCCACAAAAAGCAAGTTTGAAATGAATAAGTCACCAATCTTTGGAGGGTGAGCATTCACCTCATCTAACAAGTCCGATACAAAGAGATTAAAGAGGTAAGGCACAAGCATGCAGCCTTGTTTTAGGCTGCATTTGCTCCCAATTTTTCTTGATAGGAAGAAGCCGTCCCCAATTTTCACTCTAACCCATGTATCTGTGTATAGCATCTGTATTGCTTTCAATACCTTCGCTGGAATGCCTCCAGAGGTTAATTTTGTCCATAACTGGCTGCACTGTACCAAATCAAAAGCGGATTTAAAATCCACGAAACATAAGTTCAGGAGTTGTTTTTTCTGTTTACATTTGTTTATACTGTAATGGTGGTAAGTGACAGAATGTTTACAGCTGTTCCCGGCCCTTTAACAAAGTATGTCTAATTAACTGGGAAAATACTGTTTCCTTCAGCCGAGGTTTTGAGATCTTCCAAAGGGAGCCAGCATAGTTTTTTGATTCCGAGTTGGTTAGAATAATTCAGCGATAATTCTCAGGGTTGGTATGGTTGACGCCCTTAAAGGTCAGGTGAATAATTGCCCCCTTCCAGGAGTTTGGAATAATTTTGAGCTCCAATGTGTTATTATAAACCACAACCAGCCTCTCTGCCCAGATGCCTGAGTTTGTTTTATATAAGGCATTTGGGACTCCGTTTGGGCCAGGTGCCCTGCCCTGCCTGCTGTTATCGATGAGTTTGGTATTCTGAGCAATGGAGAACATTTGTTTGTTTTCTTCATTAAGGCCGTGACAGGTTAACTTATTACCAATTTGCTGGCCTCCCAGAACAGAGCACCACTTTTTATCTTGGTTAAAATATAGAATTATAAAGTAAAACCATGATGATTCGGAAATATCTGAACTGGTCAAAATTGTTTAAGTTATTTGCCATTGTCTAGAATGCCTGAGAGCTCATTTGTTTACTTAAAAATAGGGCCTTTGCTCAGAAGTCCTGCCTGTTCCTTACTTTTTTCTCCCACATCTGTCCGATATAAGCTATTTATAGTCTTTAAATCTGTGTGTATTTAGGGGTCGAATGGATGCTTTTCTTTCTTAATAACCTATTCCTCTTCTTCCTTAGTTGTGTAGTAATAGCTGTTTCTTTTATTAATTCTCTGGGCCATATTTATACTTTTTGACGCAAAACTGCACTAACGCAGTTTTGCGTCAAAAAAATTAGCGCCGGCTAACGCCATTCTGAAGCGCCATGCGGGTGCCGTATTTATTCAATGACGTTAGCCGGCGTTAGCCGGCGGCGCTTCCTGGTGTGCGTGAAAAAAAATGACGTACACCAGGCAGCGCCGGCGTAGGGGAATATGGAGCTTGGGCGCCAAAAAATGGGGCAAGTCAGGCTGAGGCAAATTTTTCGCCTCAACCCGATTTGCGCCATTTTTTTCGACTCCCAACCCCCATTGAAATGACTCCTGTCTTAGCAAAGACAGGAGTCATGCCCCCTTGCCCAATGGCCATGCCCAGAGGACTTCTGTCCCCTGGGCATGGTCATTGGGCATAGTGGCATGTAGGGGGGCACAAATCAGGCCCCCCTATGCCACAAAAAAATAAAAATAAAATACTTACCTGAACTTACCTTAATGTTCCTGGGATGGGTCCCTCCATCCTTGGGTGTCCTCCTGGGGTGGGCAAGGGTGGCAGGGGGTGTCCCTGGGGGCATGGGAGGGCACCTCTGGGCTCCTTCCGAGCCCACAGGTCCCTTAACGCCTGCCTTGTCCAGGTGCTAAAAAACGGCGCAAAAGCGGCTGGACGTCATTTTTTTTGACCCGCCCACTCCCGGGCGTGAGTTTTGCCCGGGAGTGTAAATACGGCGCACATGCCTCGGAGTCAATTTTTTAGACGGGAACGCCTACCTTGCATATCATTAACGCAAAGTAGGTGTCCACGCTAAAAAATGACGCAAACTCCATGGACTTTGGCGCTAGACGCGTCTAACGCCAAAGTATAAATATGGAGTTAGTTTTGCGTCGGAATTGCGTAAAAAAAAACGACGCAATTCCGGCGCAAACAGAGTATAAATATGCCCCTCTGTTTGTTATAATTTCTTGCATGTAATACTGGTGAGGTTTATGGGAAGCATTAGAGAAAAACGTGGTTGCAAACTTCTCCAGGAATACTGACCATAAGATTATTGGATCATGAATTGGATCATATATGAGTTTATTAAATAGTGCCTCATAGTTTTTACCAATAGTCTCAATTGAATCTCCGCACCATTGAAATTTCTTTTAATTGGTGGATGCCAGGTTCCTGGGAAAGGTTGCAGATAGTTTGAGCTTTGGATAACTATGACTGATCTCAATACTTTGCAGCCCATGGTTGCTTAGCTCAGTCATTATAATACAATAAGAGGAGACTGAGGTTACAAGCGGCAATGTAGCCAGTGCATAATCAATTAGGGATTACCTTCCAAAGACGTAGCAGGTGGCCGCAGGAGGGGTATCCTGTTGATACCTACCATGCAGAATTCTAAGATCAAGTGCCTCCAGATTCTTAACCAAGGTAGCCGCCTTGACATCTGTTGTGCCGCTGCCTATATTCCCTAAAGATTGCTGTGGGACTGACCATTTAAAGTCCTGCTGCACAATATGTTCCTCTCTTTCATAAGGTTCCAATAATTTCATAATAAAATACCCTGCAATTAATAGCTCCGGGGTATCTGGGTCTTGGAGCCCGGCTAAACTTACTTTAACAAGTTTGGAGGACATAATTTTTCTTAGAGTGGGTAGCAGGATGTACATAGATGTTTATTATCAGAAGGTGTCTTGCTATCGTTTTATGCCAGTTTGACACTCTTACTACCAAGAGGTCTGCATGTTCTTCTTTTAGCTGTGTACATGTTATTGTAACCCGACTGCAATAAAAATCGCCAAACCTCTCTTTGGGCCCCCAAAATTCTTCACCTTATTGGCTAGGGAAAAAAAGCCCAGATAACCATCAATTGTGAATGGTTTTAGTGGCCAGGTGTCCTGAAGCAACACAATTTGGAAATCTTTTACTAGGGTTAGATATTTGCGTTGGTTGTTAGCACTAATCCTGTTTATATTCCAGGAACAGATTTTTTTAATAAATCACAAAAATATGGCACTTTGGAATAATTTAATAAGGTGGGATATTGTCAGTGGCTCCCACCGTTACGGAGAGCAGTTGAGAGCCATCCTGAGTTTAATTGGCCAGGTATCTGCCCCTTGTCCAGTGTATAGCTTAGTGGGTGGTAGATGGCCGGTGTGGAATTCCCAATTGCAGTTTTCAAAATTGTATAGGGTTTTTGAACTTTGTTCTTTACAGTGAGTTCTGGCGTCCGATTACCTGACTCCAAGGGTTTAGTATAACCGACCTGTTGGGGGATTTTTTTTATAAATTCCCCATTTGTGAAAAAACATTTTTCTTCTTAAAGACCCTGTTGGTGACAAGTGATGAAGACCAAGTCACCAAAGTGGATTCTTGGGTGTAGCTGATTGCCAACTCTGCAGGGACTACAAATTCTATATAATCAATATCTACCGATTGGATATTTTCCAATGGTGGTATTGTTCACACAAGTGTTAATATATTCCCACAATTTAAAATATCTTGTGGGGCCCTAGTCTGGTATCTTGGAGAGAAGATTATCTTATTTCCTCTTCCGGGCAGATTCTGCAGACAACCCTCCAATATTGAATCCTGACTAGTTTCACATGATTGACCGTACTGGTCATTCGTAGTAGTGAGTGGAAATCTTTCTCCACCATTTGATGGCTGGTATTCTCGACCCGGACCTTTGTCTGAGCTAGTTATCGTGATCTGCTCTATAGTGGGCCTTGGGTGCCCTTCCCCTCCCTGGGGCTCAAACACAAGGGGGGTGTTATTCTGCCTTCTGGCCCACTTCCCCTATTTACAATGGCATCTATTGTAAAAGTGACTGTTACAAAACCATTTTCAAGTACCTTCCTTTTAAGATTCCCTCTTTGCCCGTCTTCTAACCTAAGTTAGGAGTCGGGCCCCTTTTTTAGGCCTTTCCCCCTCCGGATCTTGGTGAGCTTGTACTTTCATTTCACGTTAGCCTATGGTTTCCAAAATAGGTACGGCCCCTGCCTCCTCCTATCGTGGAGTATATTCAATAGGGACTGGGGAATGCTGTCCCTGTTTATGGGTGTTAAATAATGGGTACATCTTAGCGTCTGAGGTACTGTTCTTGTCTTTCATATATTTTTAGAATTTGTTTTCCCCTTTCTTGAATTCGGTAGTTGTGGAAACTGGTATATTTGTCATGGTGTCATCGGTGGCACCCTGGACACCCTTCAACTTTTTTCTGGCTTTCCTTAGTTTTTTCTTTGCTTTTTGGTTGCCGGTAATTTTAATGCTTTTTGGGTCTTTAATACCCTGTGGGAAGGTGAAGAAAGGGACAGTGGGGTCTGACTAAGTGAGCCTTACCTGGATTCTGATATTTCTTTTGCTAGTATCTTTGTGATATATTCGCTCCCTGGGCTTAGGTTTGCCTATAATACATCTTGGTCTATTATATCCACTCTCTTCCTTCCATCAGTTGCCCTACCCCTCTGTTCCCCCACATTCCGCCCTATTTCATCATCCTTTCTTTCCAGGGTAATAAGTTTGGCTTTGAAATCTGACATCAGAGTGCTTACGACCTCTGGGATAGCAGCTAATTTGCTAATTATTGGGGCACAGGTACAGGCATGCTCTGTTGTTTCTGCATAGCTCTGAGCTCGTTTGATCAAGGTATTTAGATCTGCCAATTTTTTATCAATTCCTGAAACAGAGTGCGTCATTAGATTTAGCAAGTCCACCTGCATGTCCATTTTTGTAGATTGATAGGACAAGGCGTCCAGGTTTTAAAAAAGAGGTCCCACACTTTATCACTATGCCCTTCCTTGTTGGGATAGCCATGTTGTGGGGCTTCTGTTGAGTCGCTCTCTATTACATTTTTTTGTCCTTGAAGTGAAGAATTTATCTGATTGTTACCCGTGCTGATCTGTGCAATAAGTGGCATGTTTTCGGGCACAGATGGGGAACCACTTTTATGATCGGTGAGTAAACAGTTACCTAAGCCCTGTTGGGTGCCTCTCTGACAGTCGTTGACTTGACTCCTGCTACCCACAGTGGGGCTTAGGGCCCCGGTTTCCAGAAAGTGGGGGGCATTAGGCTGTTGCTTTTCACAAGCTCTTTCACCATCCCTACCTTTGAAGTTTTCCGTGGCCATTGCCTTCTTAAAGATAACATTCACCTCAAGGGGGATTGGGTCCCTTCTCTTCAAGGAGTTTTTAAGACTGTGAGATGGAGATGGAGGAGGAGACGGTGATCTAAAAGTGAGGAGGTCTAAATCACTAATTGATCCCCAATCGTTTCCTTTACCGGCTGGTATTTCGTGTGAAATACCCAGGGGGAGTGTTGCATCCTCCTCGTCTACTTCCAATACGATTTGATCCCCTTGTTGATATTCCAAATTGCACCCAGTTGAGTCATTTATATATGAAGAGATCATTATATGGTGTTGCCCCTTGGTTTTGAAAAACTGAAGAATGGAAGATTTCCCATGGATAATTGTTGACTCCCCTTGAGCCACATCTGAGCCAACGTTCTCCCCCTTTCCATATTCAAAGCTAACTTCACTTTTTATTGGGGAGATGGGATAAGGAAGGGCTCCTTGATCTCTGGTGGAGGAAAAAAGAGCTTTACTTCCTTCTGAAACATACGTGCAATAGGAGAAATCAAGGTCGAGAACTCTTCCACAGTCTTTTTTGATCACTTGAAGTGCACAGTTTGCAAGTTGGGGGTTTGTGTTTCCTCTTCCTTCTTTTTGCTAGGAGGGGTGATGCCCTCTCTTTCCCTGATCACATTCTCCCAAGTGAGGAACGGTAACTCTTACACTGTAATTTCCTTCTGAAGTAGCAGTTTTTACAGACTTGTGGACATTCTAGGCATGCTAGAATGCGTCGCCACACCACAACACCTCAATGGTCAAGGGGCATGAGTACACAGGAGATCTGTTAGTTGAGGGGGGATGGAGGGAATGAAAAAGAGTTTGTTGTTATTTTTGTTGTTTCCCACCACTTCCCGGTTGCAAGCTGCGCCCCTAAACAGAGACCGCTTCTGCATTCACACCACACAGATCAACACATCAACCCACTGAGGGATCTGTACCCCCTTTGAGCGCTATGTCCCTTTATGATCAAAGTCACTGCTTGGGCACTTAATCTGCCATGCCAAAATCTCCAATTCTCCAGTCCTCCCCACGACTCAGGGCCACCAACTGACCCCAATCTGCTTTCCTCCATGTCAAAACTGCCCAATTCTGCAAAGATGACCACAGGGCCACAGGGCTTCTGCAGGACCTGGAACAGAGCGTGAGGTGGGGCCAGAGAGAGGTGCATAGCTCCAGGTGCCAGGCGGCAGGCACCTGGCAGGCAAGCTGACAGACAGTAAGCAAGCAATTGGCAACAATTGGCAGAGGGTAGATGACCTGGTTGATGAACAGGTGAGGCAGAGCGGGCGGGGAGCGTCCTCTCCTCTTCTCACCTCACCTCACTGATTACAGCACAGCCCAGCTCACTTGTGGTGGCACTACGGCATAGCACGCGGCACTCCTCCTTAGCCTCCGGTTAGGTGGGCCCTGTGAAATGACCCAGTATCTGTGGTGCCCCCGCAGCATCTGCAGCACCCTCTGCACTTGCTGCACGGATCTCCTGCCTCTCTCCCTCTCCTCACCTCTTGCTGCTGGAAGCCACCTGGTGCCAGGGTTCTCTGTGATGGGCGTGAGTGTGTCGGCTTTTCCAATGAATAAAGGTAGCTGGTGTCCAAAGAGTGCACTACACACTCCAGACTGGTCCTTCTCGAGTAACCACAAAGGTTTTGAAAACAAAAAAGGAATTTTGATAGATGTTGTAAGTCTAATGTACCTCGAAGGAAAGTTTGCTCAGTTAGTGTGGATTATCCTGAAATAATCTTCCAAATTGTAAATTATTTTAGTTATGTGTCTAGCATTGTGTGCAAGCATCCATCAGACCAAATATCCCTAACTGGCAACACAATCACAATGATGATGCACTCAGGAACAAGGCTTTCCTTAATTTCAAATAAAGATTTTGCTAAGGAAAAGTTTGGTTTTGAAGGGAAGGTTGAACTGAGGGATTGAGATGTCACACCCTCTAGGTATGTGCACCCAACACACTGAGTTGGTTGGCTATTTTAAGGCAAGTATAGAATTTATAGTTAACACAATAGAAGGGAAGATGTATGTGTCTGTTAAGGGAGACACTGTGTTAAGCTAGCCACATCAGAATTGCTGGGAATCTATTTAGACCCCAATTCAGAACCTCAGATTCAGGTCAGAAAGATTAACACTTTGGCTATAACATCTGACAAACATACTGGCAATTTTGCACAAAATGCATTGGAAAAGGGATGCAGTTTCTGTTGTGTGTAAAGTCAGAAATGTTCCTATAAACTTTCAAGACGCAGGTAAGTTGGAGTTGGAGCGTTTGGTTGCAGAGGGTATGTTTGAAGCAGTGCAAGCCTCTAAAAGGATTGCCCCTATTGTGGCTGCAACTAAAAGCTCAGGAGAGGTCAGAATGTGTGTGGACCTCGGGCATCTCCATAAAGAAATAGTGGATGTTGTATTTCCTCTTCCTAACATGATGGATATGGTGGGCATACTGGGTGAAGCAAAAATTTTCTTCACTCTGGATATACCTCAGTCTATCACCAGGTTTGCCTGAATGAAGACTCAAAGAATTTTACTGCCTTCATAAAACTTCTGAGTACATCATTTTAATAGGATTATGGAGGGACTAAAAAGTTTTAGTTTGAGAGATATTGCACTTAATGTCCTGGCAAATGCAAATTTTGTCCAACTGAAATAACACAGTTTCTGCAGATGGGGTCAAACCTAACAGTTATCTGGTGAAGACCAATCAGGTTTTACACCCTCCAGAGAAGAAAGAGGATGTGCAGGAATTCCTGGGTATTGTCAAATTTCACTGTAAGTTTATTCCCTATTTGAGCAGTCACACGTACATGGATGGCTCCTCCATTAGGGCGGAGGAGCGTTGCCCTTCGCCAGCAACAGCAGCTGCAAACCTTTAATAGGATAACAATAATAAACAGTGTTTCTTATTGTTTCCTTTTAAAGGGGCAGGGCCGAGGGGGTGACAAGGAGTGAGGGGTGAGGGAGAGTGCACAGCCAGCTGTTTGGGGCCAGCCAAATACACGTGCAGTAGGCTCTCTCCAGCCCAGCAACATAGTTGCCCGGCTAGAGACAGCCTGCACAGGCTCCCAGTCTGTCTGGAAGTGCCCTGTTTTGGCACTCCCAGCCAATCCTGATGCTTCTTTGAGCAGCATTAGGGTTGGCCCCAGGGCAGGCTGGGAGCCTGTTCCTGTCTGCAGCGATAGAGGAGAGGAGCAGCACGATGGAGAAGGTGTTTGTTTATTATCTTTTTCAATGTAATTTTATATACCCACTGGACCCCCGACTTCACCTCCTCCTGTCCGTGCCATTCAGAGGCTGTTAAAGAAGGATGTGCAATTTGACAGGCATAAGGAGTGTAAAAATGAATTTGTGAATATTAAAGGTTTTATCCCTTGGTTACTATGTTGTGTTGTTACTGATGCCAGTGAGAAGGTTCTTGGAACAGACCATAAGCAGATCTGAAGCAGAAACAGGAAGGTGGGGAGGTCACTATGGGGGTCATTGCGAGTATGGCGGTCACTTGATCGCCAGATTTGCAGTAGTGGTCGGTCCATGTGCCATATGATGACGGTTCTGCCGCAGGTGGACACGCCAGCAATGCCAGGATCAGAGATCCCGGTGATCTGGCGGTTGCGGCGGTCCTAATCAGTCAGACACAACCTTGTTCTCGGCAGTGATTTCATGGTAACACAGGCATGAAAAGGCTGGTGGAAAATGAGTGCAGGGCCCACCCCGGCCAGCACCCTCGCAATGTTTGCAGACAGTGAACATTGCAAAGGTGCACCCTGCATCCTTCAGCATCGCCGCTGTCTCGATTACGAGCCAGAGACAATGCTGTAGGGTGTTTCCTGCTAGGCCAGCAGGCAGAAACTCAGGTTAACGCCCGCTGACCCGGCCAGGAGGTAGCCATTATGGCAGCAACCTCCCCGTCAGAAGTTCGGCAGACGGCCTAAACCATCCACCAAACTCTTAATTGGGCCCTATAACTTTTGCTTTTAGGACTTTGAAGGGGACAGATAGTAACTACTCCACAATTGAAAAGGAGGCTTTAGCAGTGTTAAGGGGTGTTAAGAAATACAAACAGTTTTTTTTGGGGGGGCGGCAAAGTTACATTTGTGGCATTGACAGACTATAACCCATTACAGGAAGTTTTTGGTAGATTGGGCTTGGATTGCATTTCAACCCGGATGATGAAATAGCTGGTTGCAGAGCAGTATTCCAATTATTCTATTGAGTACATCCCCAGAGTTTGGAATAAAACTGCAGATTGTCTCTCTTGGCTTGTAGAGGATGCTCTAGGTTTGCATGAGGAAGAATGTTGCTGGTGAAAGGAAGGAGAATCTAAAGTTTGTAGGGTTACCGGAGATTGCATTTCTGAGAGTGAATGGTTGGAGGAGATTGAGAGATATGATGTAATGTCTTGAAATTGTGTCAGAGAGGAGAGCCAAGAATGCTTAGGAGGATTCGATAAAGTTATATGAGCTTTTGTATGTAACAAACTTTCATTGCAGGGCAACAGATTGCTACCTCCCCTACATGTGAGGGACCGTTTTATGAGTTTAGCTCATGAGGGACATCAGGGTGTTTGTAAAACTAATGAATATTTGAGAGTTGCAAATTGGTGGTTGGTCATGGATCTACAAATTGAGAGTAGTCAGAGAATGCTGTCAATTCAGATTGAGTGACAAGTCTCAAATCGTGAGAATGGCACTGATGGTTTATCATGAAATTCCTTGAGAAGCATGGGAGGAGATAGCTTTGGGCATTGTTGGTCCTGTGGATATGAAAGGAAACTAGAGCAAGTTTTTCCTTGTGCTGATGGACATGTTGTCCCAGTGGCCTGAAGCTGACATAGTGTATGACATCTCCCCTTTTTCTATGTTTTTAGCTGGGGTGTTTTCAAGAGAAGGTAGGCTTTGTTGCATTCTTACAGATAATGGAGTGCAATATATCTCTAATGGCTTTGAGACATTTCTGTCAGAGTGAGAAATTTTCCATAAGAAGTTTGCTTTGCACCATACTGAAACAAATACGATGGTAGAAAGGTTCAACAGAATGATAAAAGAAACCATTCAAGTTGTAAGGCTGAATGGGATGGACTGTGTCAAGAATGGTTAAGTGTAGGGTTGAGGAGGACAGCCCCCTACATACCATAACAGGGTTATTTATTTTTGAGTTGTTTCATAAACATGGGCCTAACACCAAAATTTGTCCGACTTGAGTCTGTACTTCTAACAATCAACTTCACATAAATTAAGGAACAAAATACTGAAGGGAAGACCAGAGAAATACTGTTGCAAAAGGAAAGGATAGAAAGGAACAACATGATGCTTGCAAAGCTGTCAAAGATGCAATCAATCAATCAGAGAATTTGTAAAGCGCACTACTCACCCGCAAGGGTCTCAAGGCGCCGAGAGGGGGGGTGGCTGCTACTGCTCAAACAGCCATGTCTTGAGATATCTCTTGAAGGTAAGTAGGTCCTTAGTCTCATGCAGGTGGGTAGGAAGAGTGTTCCACATTTTGGTGGTGAGGTGGCTCTGGCGGTTGTTCTGCGGATGCATGGGACAGTGGCAAGGTCAGCGGAGCGAAGCTGTCGGGTCGGGGTGTAGAAGGAGAGCTGTCTGTTGAGGTATTCTGGTCCGGTGTTGTGCAGTGCCTTGTGAGCGTTGGTGAGGAGCTTGAATGTGATTCGCTTGTTGATGGGGAGCCAGTCTAGGTCTCTCAGGTGGGCTGTGATGTGGCAGTGGCGGGGGATGTCCAGGTTGAGGTGTGCAGAGACATTCTGAATGCGTTGCAGTCTTTTCTGGAGTGTGGCCATGGTTCCTGCGTAGAGGGTATTGCTGTAGTCCAGCTTGCTGCTCACAAGGGCTTGGGTGACGTTCTTCTGGTTTCCGAGGGGATCCATTTATAGATCTTCCAAAGCATGCAGAGGGTGTTGAAGCAGGAGGAGGGGGTGGCATTGACTTGCTTGGTCATTGATAGTGAAGAGTCCAGGATGAATCCCAGGTTGCATGCATGGTCGGTGGGTATCGGTGCGGTTCCCAGTGTGGCAGGCTACCAGGAGTCATCCCAAGTGGAGGGGGTGGGGCCGAAGATAAGGACCTCAGGCTTGTCGGAATTCAGTTTCAGGCAGCTGTGGCGGGGTCCTTGGTGAGGGAGAGGATCAGTTGGGTGTCATCAGCATATGAGATGGTGTTGAGGTTGTGAGATCGGGCAATGTTAGCGAGCGGAGCCATGTAGATGATAAAGAGGGTCGGGCTGAGGGATGAACCCTGGGGTATGCCATAGATGATTTTGGTGGCTTCAGAGTGGAATGAGGGAGGCGGACTATAGGAAAGTGCCTGGCATGTTACCCCCATTTTTACTGTATGTATGTTTGTTTCTGCCTGTGTCACTGGGATCCTGCAAGCCTGGACCCCAGTGCTCATAAAGTATGCCCTGTATGTGTTCCCTGTGTGGTGCCTAACTGTATCACTGAGGCTCTGCTAATCAGACCCTCAGTATTTGTGCTCTCTCTGCTTTCAAAATTGTCACTGCAGGCTAGTGACTAATTTTACAAATTCTAATTGGCACACTGGAACACCCTTATAATTCCCTAGTATATGGTACCTAGGTAACCAGGGTATTGGGGTTCCAGGAGATCCCTATGGGCTGCAGCATTTCTTTTGCCACCCATAGGGAGCTCAGACAATTCTTACACAGCACTGCCACTGCAGCCTGAGTGAAATAACGTCCATGTTAATTCACAGCCATTTTACACTGCACTTAAGTAACTTATAAGTCACCTATATGTCTAACTCTCACTTAGTGAAGGTTATGTGCAAAGTTACTTAGTGTGAGGGCACCATGGCACTAGCCAACGTACCCCCACATTGTTCAGGGCAATTTCCCCGGACTTTGTGAGTGCAGGGATCCCCCCAGCCCTGCTCTGGTGCGAAACTGGACAAAGGAAAGGGGAGTGACCACTCCCCTGACGAGCACCTTCCGAGGGGAGGTGCCCAGAGCTCCTCCAGTGTGTTCCAGACCTCTGCCACCTTGGATGCAGAGGTGTGAGGGCACAATGGACACCTCTGAGTGGCCAGTGCCAGCAGGTGATGTCAGAGACCCCTCCTGATAGGTGCCTACCTTTCTCTGTAGCCAATCCTCCTCTGATGGCTATTTAGGGTCTCTCCTGTGGATATCTCACCAGATAAAGAAGGCAAGAGCTCACCAAGGTTCCTCTGCACTTCCCTCTTCGACTTCTGCCAAGGATTGACTGCTGACTGCTCCAGGACGCCTGCATAACCGCAACAAAGTAGCAAGAAGACTACCAGCAACATTGTAGCGCCTCATCCTGCCAGCTTTCTCGACTGTTTCCTGGTGGTGCATGCTCTGAGGGCTGTCTGTCTTCACCCTGCACTGGAAGCCAAAAAGAAATCTCCTGTGGGTTGACTGAATCTTCCCCCTGCCAACGCAAGCACAAAACTTCTGCATCACCGTCGTCTGGGTTCCCTCTTCTCCTGACGAGCGTGGTCCCTGGAACACAGGAGCTGGGTCCAAGTGTCCCGTACAGTCCAGTGGCCCTACTATCCTAATTTGGTGGAGGTAAGTCCTTGCCTCCCCACACCAGATAGTAATCCTGTGTACTGCGTGAACTGCAGCTGCTCGGGCTTCTGTGCACTTTTGCAAGACATCCTTTGTGCACAGTTCAGCCCAGGTCCCCAGCACACTGCCCTGCAGTGCCCATCTCCCTGAGTTAGACTCCGACTTCGTGGGACCCTCTTTTGTGGTGCTGAGTCGACCATCGTGCACAGATCTTCTGAATGCCTGCTCAGGTACTTCTGTGAGTGCTGTCTTCTTCTGCATGGGCTCTCCGTATTGCTGAGTGCCCCCTGTGTCTTCTCCTCCAAGGGGCGACCTCCTGGTCCTTCCTGGGCCCTGGCAGCACCCAAAACCTTCAACAACGACTCTTGCAGCTAGCAAGGCTTTTTTGCGGTCTTTCTGCGTGGAAAAAACTCTGCATCCTCCAGCACACCGTGGGACATCTTCTGACCAAAGGAGAAGTTCCTGGCATCTTCTGTTGTTGCAGAATCTTTGGCTTCTTCCACCTGGAGGCAGCCCTTTTTCACCTTCATCCGGGGTCTAGTGGGCTCCTGCCCCCCCTGGACACTTGCGTGACTCTTGGACTTGCTCCCCTTCCTTTGCAGGTCCTCAGGTCCAGGAATCCGTCTTCAGTGCTTTGCAGTCAGTTGTTGTCTTTGCAGAATCCCCAATCTCGACTTTTCTGTTTTTCTGGGGTAGTAGGGTAACTTTACTCCTACTTTTCAGGGTCTTGGGGTGGGGTATCTTGGACACCCTTAGTGTTTTCTTACACTCACAGTGACCCTCTACACACTACACTAGGCCTGGGATCCATTTGTGGTTCGCATTCCACTTTTGGAGTATTATGGTTTTTGTTGCCCCTCGGCCTATTGTCTCCTATTGCATTCTATTGTGTTCTACAGTGTTTGCACTACTTTTCTAACTGTTTACTTACCAGATTTTAGTTTGTGTGTATATTTTGTGTATTTTACTTACCTCCTAAAGGAGTATATCCTCTGAGATACTTTTGGCATATTGTCACTAAAGTACCTTCATTTTTAGTAACTCTGAGTATTGTGTTTCTTATGATATAGTGCTAAGTGATATAAGTGGTATAGTAGGAGCTTTGCATGTTTCCTAGTTCAGCCTAAGCTGCTCTGCTATAGCTACCTCTATCAGCCTAAGCTGCTAGAACACTTCTAATCTACTAATAAGGGATAACTGGACCTGGCACAAGGTGTAGGTACCACAAGGTACCCACTATAAGCCAGGCCAGCCTCCTACATTGGTGGTACAGCGGTGGGATAATTACTTGTAACTGCTTTACCACTTTGTCATTGGTGCTTTTCATAAGAAAAACATATACCAAATACTTCAGAATATACACAGTAACCTAAACAGTTTAACTTTCCTTCTCTAAAAACTTTCTGAAAAGTTTCTGAAAAGTTTTTCTCTGTTCTTTTAAAAGTCCCAAAAACGTTTTTCTCTCTCTGTCCTAAACCTTTTCTGTCATGTCTGCAGTAAAGCTTACTCCCACAGTTGTCCAGGAAACATATGGGAATCTAAACTTAAACATTTTGAGGGGTCTCTGCATAGAAAGAATTTAGCAATTGGTAAGAATCCTACAAAAGATCTTCTCCTCTGCCTTCTCCTACAAAGTGACCAGAACCAGTCTGGCCCATCCCAGGATCAGGAAGTAGAGGAGGACTCAGCGGAGTCCCCTGATGTTGCTGGGGAGGGTTCTTCCAAGGAACTGTCCGCTAGCAGGCCACCTAGTGTCACTGATAGTGGCAGGGGGGTCACACATTAGTAGGGCACCTTTCACTCCTAAAGGCCAGGTATTACGGTCCAGTCAGTTAGGGACAGGTCCAACTCTGCCAATTCCCACATAAATTCTGTGTCTCACAATTCACAAGCCTCTCACCCTGAGGATAAGTTAATGGAAAGGGAACTCAGAAAGCTGAGGTTGGAAGAGGCCTGGCTGAAGCTTAAACAGCAGCAGCTGGCCTTAGACAGGGAATCTCTGGATGTGGAAAGGGAAAGGCAGAGGTTGGGGTTAGTTCCCCATGGTGGCAGCAGCAGTCTTTTTGATAGCAATCCTGTTAGAGAGCAAGATTCCAGAAACCTGCATAAGATAGTCCCCCCTTACAAGGAGGGGGATGACATTAACAAGTGCACTTGAGAGGGCCTGTATGGTACAGTTGGTCCCTCAAAGGCAGTGGGCTGCTATCTTGTGGCTATCTTTCACTGGTAAGGGTAGGGATAGGCTCCTTACTGTCAGAGAAAGTGATGCTAATAACTACAAGGTTTTGAAAGATGCACTCTTGGATGGATTTGGCTTAACCACTGAACAATACAGGATTAATTTCAGAGACTGGAAAAGAGTCCTCTCAAGGCTGGACAGACTTTGTAGACTGTTCAGTGAAGGCCTTGGAGGGTTGTTTACATGGCAGTAAGGTGACTGACTATGAAAGCCTGTATAATCTAATCCTGAGTGAGCATATTTTGAACAATTGTGTGTCTGATTTGTTGCACCAGTACTTGGTAGACTCAGATCTGACCTCTCCTCAAGAATTGAGAAAGAAGGCAGACAAATGGGTCAGAACAAGAGTGAACAGAAAAGTTCATATAGGGAGTGACAAGGATGGCAAGAAGAAGGATGGTAAGTGTTGTGACAAGAGATGGGACAAAGATAAAAAACATTCTGAGTCTTCATCAGGCCCACAAAAATCCTCTGGGGGTAGTGGGTCCAAATCCTCTTGTCACAATCAGAAAAAGCCTTGGTGTTATTTATGTAAAGTAAAAGGCCATTGGGCAGGTGATGCCACTTGTCCAAAGAAAAACACGAAACCTCCCACCACCACAACCCCAACTGCAAATCCTAATGCACCTGGTAATAGCAGTGGTGGTGGGAAATCTACTCCAAATAGCCAATACAAGGGTGTAGCTGGGCTAACTATTGGCAGTGTAGTTGGGGTTGGTCTTGTTAGGGAGACCACAGAGGCTGTTTTAGTCTCTGATGGTGGCATTGATTTTGCCACCTTGGTTGCTTGTCCCCTTAATATGTGAAGTACAAGCAACTACCCCTAATTAATGGTGTTGAGGTTGAGGCCTACAGGGACACAGGAGCCAGTGTAACTATGGTTATAGAGAAACTGGTTCACCCTGATCAACACCTACTTGGTCAGCAGTACCAAGTGACTGATGCTCACAGTAACACACTTAGCCACCCCATGGCTGTCGTGAATCTCAACTGGGGGGGCGGGGTTACTGGTCCAAAGAAAGTTGTGGTAGCCACTGAATTACCTGTAGATTGCTTACTAGGCAATGATTTGGAGACATCAGCTTCGGCTGAAGTGGAGTTGGAGGCTCATGTAGCAATGCTGGGCATTCCTGGGCATATTTTTGATTTGACTAGGGCTCAGGACAAAAAGCAAAAAGGACATGGAAACTTGGATCCTGGAACAATGGACCAAGTCCTCCAAAAGCTAGGGGTAGCAAGGGTAAATCCTTGCCCACTATCCCTCCCTCACCAGAAGATTCCCCTTTTGAGGAAGAGGAATCCCCTCCCTGTGCAGAACCTACACCAGATGAGCTGGCAGCAGATCCTGCTGAACATTTGGGAGCAGGGGGGCCTGCTAGGGAAGAGCTGAGTGTGGCACAGCAGACCTGTCCCACACTAGAGGGTTTGAGACAACAAGCTGTCAAGCAGCAGAATGGGGATGTCAGTGACAGCCATAAGGTGTAATAGGAAGACAACCTCCTGTATACTGAGTCAAGGGACCCTAAACCTGGAGCTGCCAGGAGATTGGTCATCCCTTTGCAATACAGAGAGTTTCTTCTTACCTTGGCACCTGACATTCCCTTGGCTGGGCATTTGGGCCAAAGTAAAACTTGGGACAGGCTTGTTCCCCTGTTTCACTGGCCTCATATGTCAGAGGGCACAAAAGAGTTTTGTCGCTCTTGTGTGACCTGCCAAGCTAGTGGCAAGACTGGTGGAACTTCAAAGGCCCCCTTAATTCCACTTCCAGTGGTTGGGGTGCCCTTTGAAAGGGTAGGGATTTACATAGTTGCCCCCCTTCACCCTCCAACAGCTTCAGGCAATAGGGTTATCCTTGTGGTTGTAGACCATGCCACTAGGTACCCTGAAGCCATCCCCTTAAGGACCACTACCGCTCCTGCAGTGGCAAAGGCCCTCCTGGGAATCTTTTCCAGAGTGGGCTTCCCTAAGGAAGTGGTGTCAGACAGAGGTAGTAACTTCATGTCTGCATACCTCAAAGTAATGTGGAAGGAGTGTGGTGTGACATACAAGTTCACTACTTATCATCCACAAACAAATGGTCTGTGTTAGAAATGGGGTTTTTGGTTGGCTGTCAGGTTACCCTCTGTCCAAACACGAACCCTCACTCTAGTCAGGGTAAGTCACACACAATCCAAAATTATCCTGTGCCCACCCTCTGGTAGCTTGGCACGAGCAGTCAGGCCTAACTTAGAAGGCAATGTGTAAAGTATTTGTGCAATAAATCATACAATAACACAATATAGCACCACAAAAATACACCACACAGTGTTTAGAAAAATATATAATATTTATCAGGATAATTGTAGGTCAAAACGAATAAAGATGCAATGTGAAATTGTAGAGTTATCACTGAAAAGTGATATAAAGGGGGTGATTCTAAGTCCGGCGGGCGGCGGAGGCCGCCCGCCAGACTTCCCCCACCAAAATACCGCTCCGCGGTCGAAAGACCGCTGAGGGTATTTTGGAATTTGCCCTGGGCTGGCGGGCGGCCGCCAAAAGGCCGCCCGCCAGCCCAGGGCAAATCAACCTTCCCACGAGGACGCCGGCTCAGAATTGAGCCGGCGTAGTGGGAAGGTGCGACGGGTGCAGTGGCACCCGTCGCGTATTTCAGTGTCTGCAAAGCAGACACTGAAATACTTTGTGGGGCCCTCTTACGGATGGCCCCTGCAGTGCCCATGCCAATCCTACCGCCGCCTGTTCCTGGTGGGAGACCCGCCAGGAACAGGATGGCGGTAGGGAGTGTCAGAATCCCCATGGCGGCGGAGCGTGCTCCGCCGCCATGGAGGATTCTGCAGGGCAGCGGGAAACTGGCGGGAGACCGCCGGTTTCCCGCATCTGACCGCGGCCGAACCGCCGCGGTCAGAATGCCCTGCGGGGCACCGCCGGTCTGTCGGCGGTGCTCCCGCCGACCCTGGCCCCGGCGGTCTCTGACCGCCGGGGTCAGAATGACCCCCAAAGTGTCTTAAGTCTTTAAAAAGCAAACAAAGTCTCTTTCAAGCACAAAGTACCTGGTTTAAAGTGGAAAATCTCTGCAAAGGGCCGCAGAAGAAGTGATACATGGAAAAATGGTGTGTGCGTCGATTTCTCCTCTGCACACACAGACGTTTTCCGGCGCGCGGACAGTCTCTTTCTGTAGGTCGCGGGATTATCAGATGTCTCGGGGTCTGTGCGTGGATTCTTCGGCTTGTTTTCCAGCTGCTCGTCGTTCCGGGAGGCTGTGTGTGGAATTCTTGGTCTCACTGCAGGCGTCGCGTCGATTTCCCCTCTGGAAGTCAGGCGGCGTTGTCCTTGCGAGGCCATGCGTCGAAGTTCCGGTTGCCCCGGAGGTGTCGCTTTGATCAGCGTCGGTGTGCGGCGATTTTCTCGCCGCAGAGCAAGCTGTGTGTCGAAATGTTTGGCGCACAAAGAGTCCAGATGAAGAAGAGAAGTCTTTTTGGTCCTGAGACTTCAGGGAACAGGAGGCAAGCTCTATCCAAGCCCTTGGAGAGCACTTTTACAGCCAGACAAGAGTTCAGCAAGGCAGCAGGGCAACAGCAAGGCAGCAGTCCTTTGTAGAAAGCAGTTAGGTGAGTCCTTTAGGCAGCCTTGCAGTTCTTCGTGGCAGGATTCAGGTTCTGGTTCAGGTTTCTTCTCCAGCAAGTGTCTGATGAGGTAGGGCAGAGGCCCTGTTTTATACCCCAATGTTCCTTTGAAGTGGGGGAGACTTCAAAGAGTGGCTAAGAAGTGCACTAGGTCCCCTTTCAGTTCAATCCTGTCTGCCAAGGTCCCGGTACGGGGTGTGGCAGTCCTTTGTGTGAGAGCAGGCCCTCCACCCTCCCAACCCAGGAAGACCCATTCCAAATGCAGATGTATTCAAGTGAGGCTGAGTACCCTGTGTTTGGGGTGTGTCTGAGTGAAAGCACAAGGAGCTGTCAACTAAGCCCAGCCAGACGTGGATTGTAAGGCACAGAAAGATTTAAGTGCAAGGAAATGCTAATTTTCTAAAAGTGGCATTTCTAGAATAGTAATATTAAATCCAACTTCACCAGTCAGCAGGATTTGGTATTACCATTCTGGCCATACTAAATATGACCTTCCTACTCCTTTCAGATCAGCAGCTACCACTTCAATACTGTATGAGGGCAGCCCCAATGTTAGCCTATGAAGGGAGCAGGCCTCACAGTAGTGTAAAAACAAATTTAGGAGTTTTACACTACCAGGACATGTAAACTACACAGGCACATGTCCTGCCTTTTACCCACACAGCACCCTGCTCTAGGGGTTACCTAGGGCACACATTAGAGGTGGCTTATGTGTAGAAAAAGGGGAGTTTTAGGCTTGGCAAGTACTTTTAATTGCCAAGTCGAGGTGGCACTGAAACTGCACACACAGGCCTTGCAATGGCAGGTCTGAGACAAGGTAAAGGGGCTACTTAAGTGGGTGGCACAACCAGTGCTGCAGGCCCACTAGTAGCATTTAATCTACAGGCCCTGGGCACATATAGTGCACCTTACTAGGGACTTATAAGTAGTTTAGATAGTCCAATCAGGTATGATCCAAGGTTACCATGTTTAAAGGGAGAGAGCATATGCACTTTAGCACTGGTTAGCAGTGGTAAAGTGTGCAGAGTCTAAAAGCCAGCAAAACAGAGTCCAAAAAGTGGAGGGAGGCAGGCAGAAAGTTAGGGGTGACCATCCTAAAGCATGTCAGGTCTAACAGTCTGGTTGAGAGGTTTAATAAAACTCTCACAGGTATGATAATGGGACTGCCTGAAAAACTCAGGAGGAGATGGGATGTCCTGTTACCTTGCCTTCTTTTTGCTTACAGGGAGGTACCCCAAAAATGATTGGGCTTTAGCCCCTTTGAACTCCTCTTTGGGCACCCTGTGAGAGGTCCCCTTGCACTTGTTAAGGAGGTTTGGGAACCACCTTTAAAAGCGCCTAAACAGGACATATTGGACTATGTACTTGGCCTAAGATCAAGAATGGCTGAGTACATGAAAAAGACGTGTAAAAACCTTCAGGCCAGCCAGGAGCTGCAAAAGCAATGGCATGAGCAGAAGGTTGTCCTGACCCAGTACCACCCAGGACAGAAGGTGTGGGTATTGGAGCCTGTGGCCCCAAGAGCACTCCAGGACAAATGGAGTGGACCCCATCTAATTGTAGAGAAAAATGGTGATGTTATCTACTTGGTAGATCTGGGCACTGCCAGGAGACCCCTTCGGGTGCTCCATGTCAAACGCCTAAAATCCTACTATGACAGGGCTGATCTCACCCTGCTCATGGCAACTGATGAGGGACAGGAAGAAGAAAGTGACCCTCTCCCTGATCTCTTCTCCACCACTGAAGCTGATGGCTTAGTGGAGGGAGTAGTACTTGCAGATTGTCTTACTGCTGAGCAGAAAGATAACTGTGTAAATCTTTTAAGTCAGTTTTCTGAACTCTTCTCACTGATACCAGGTACCATTACTTGGTGTGAGCATTCAATCAATACTGGAGACAGTTTACGTGTCAAGAGTAAGATGTATAGGCAGCCTGACCATGTCAGGGACTGCATTAAACAAGAGGTTCAGAAAATGTTGGACTTAGGAGTGATTGAGCCTTCAGAAAGCCCATGGGCTAGCCCAGTGGTGCTTGTTCCAAAACCTCACAGTAAGGATGGTAAAAGAGAGATGAGGTTTTGTGTTGACTATAGAGGGCTCAACCAAGTAACCAAGAGAGATGCTCACCCTACACCCAGGGCAGATGAGCTAATAGATACACTGGCTTCTGGCAAGCATCTAAGCACTTTTGATTTAACTGCAGGGTATTGGCAGATTAAGGGGGTCATTCTGACCCTGGCAGTCGGTGACCGCCAGGGTCACCGACCACGGGAGCACCGCCAACAGGCTGGTAGTGCTCCGTCGAGCATTCTGACCGCGGCGGTTCAGCCGCGGTCAGAAACGGAAAGTCGGCGGTCTCCCGCCGACTTTCCGCTGCTCGGGAGAATCCTCCATGGCGGCGGAGCGCGCTCCGCCGCCATGAGGATTCTGACACCCCCTACCGCCATCCTGTTCCTGGCGGGTCTCCCGCCAGGAACAGGATGGCGGTAGGGGGTGCCGCGGGGTCCCTGGGGGCCCCTGCAGTGCCCATGCCCATGGCATGGGCACTGCAGGGGCCCCCGTAAGAGGGCCCCACAAAGTATTTCAGTGTCTGCAATGCAGACACTGAAATACGCGACGGGTGCAAACTGCACCCGTCGCACATACCCACTCCGCCGGCTCCATTCGGAGCCGGCATCCTCGTGGGGAGGGGTTTCCCGCTGGGCTGGCGGGCGGCCTTCTGGCGGTCGCCCGCCAGCCCAGCGGGAAAGCCTGAATGGCCTCCGCGGTCTTTCGACCGCGGAGCGGCCATATGGCGGTTCCTGCCAGGCGGGCGGCGACCGCCGCCCGCCGGCCTCGGAATCAGGCCCTAAGTTATTAGAAGATGCAAAACCTAAAACTGCATTCTCAACCATTGGAGGGTACTATCAATTCACTGTGATGCCCTTTGGTCTAAAGAATGCACCTGCCACTTTTCAAAGGTTAGTGAACACAGTCCTGCAAGGGTTGGAAGCTTTTAGCGAGTGCTCTACTTACAAGTGGAGCTACGGGAGGCAGAGCAGTTCACTGACCAGGTCAGTGGCATTGCTCGACCTACCACGGTGCAGTTGCCTTTAAGTAGGGAGGGGGGAAAGGACAGCTGGGAGGCGGGAGCGGGGGTGAAAACAGCATGAAAGAAGGGGGCGGGCCGCGGGGACAGCAGTGGCACGAGCGCAGCGAGAAGTGAGGAGGGATGGAGGTGGGGCACAGTGGCAGCAGTGGGGGGGAGAGAGAGAAGGGGGAGAGTGGGAGAGCGGAGTGGAGGGGAAATCAAAGAAAGACTGAAAGAGTGAAAAGCAAACGGAGCACTGTGGGGAACAAGCGGCAAAAGGGGCTCAAGAGGGCAGACACGGAAAAGAGAGCACACAGCGAGCGAGGCAGAGAGAAAGGAGGAGGGAAGCCTAGTAGGAAAGCAGAGCTCTCCCACTAGACAACAGGGATGAGGCGCAGGCAGAAGTCTGCGGTGGAGGAGGGCCTCAAACTCCTGACAGGGGTCAGGAATTCAGAGGAACGAGGGCTCTACTTACAAGTGGAGCTACATGAGCTACATGAGGCAGAGCAGTTCACTGACCAGGTCAGTGGTATTGCGGTATAGATGTTAAAGTTGATAGCATGGAGGTTAACATTTTAGTGATCTTAATTACGTTCACAAAGTACTTAAGGGAGATGCAAAACTAGAAGATGGGAGAATTTGGAATCTCAACAGATTATTTCTTAATAAATAATTGGTTTGTGTTTTTGTTGTTTCTCCCATATTTAGGTCACACTTTTTTTTGGGGAGCGGGCGGTGTGATTCAAGGGAATAAGTGTGTAGTGTAGCCATTGTAGTGGTTTGTTTCCCTGGAGGATCCCTTAGTGTATTAATGATACGTTCTAAATGGAATGGTTTGAATGTTATGGCCTGAATGAATGACAGTTACAGTGAGCAATGTGGAAATGAAATTATGTGGATTTGAGTTTCTATGTTCTATTTCTATATTCCACAATGAAGAACCTATCAACTCATCTAGGTCTCCTGGTGTATTCTGCATACTTCACCAGAAACTTAGCAAACTTTCACATTTCTGAAAATTAGAAACCTGGAGTAATCTAGGGTGGGATGACTTGCGTGGCTATCACCAGGTTTTATTTTTACCCAAAATCCCTTGCAAACCTCAAACCATGACCACAAAAGCATATTTTCCTTACATCTCTCTGATGGAAAGTTCTGGAATCTGAAGAGATCAAGAAACTTCAATCTACCCAGAATTCCCCTAAGTCAGTAGTTTCCAACCTGCGGTCCGGTGGACCCATGGGAGTCTACGATGCATCCTGAGGGAGTCCGCAGCTGCTTAGAAAATTAAATAATCTTAACACATTAGGTACCCAGCTTTAAGTAATGACTCAGTGAGGGGGTCCCCGAATTCCAATACTGATTCAGTGGGGATCCCTGGACTCCAGTAATGATAAAATGGGGGTCCACAAAAGTCAAAAGGTTGGGAACCACTCCCCTAAGTTTTCCAATAAAAACGGTTCCTCACTTGTGTGGGTAGGCTTAGTGCCCATGACAGAAAACAGCCTGAACTGCAACTTAAATACATCAAATTTTTCCACTCAAAATGGACCCTTGTAGCTGTGGATTTTGGCCACCTATTTAGGAAACCTTACCAACCTGCACATTTTTTAAAACTAGACAACCAGGGCAATCCACAATTGCAGGATTTGCATGGCTTTCACTAGAAAAACTCACCCAGAAGCCCTTGCAAACGTCCAACTGTGGTATAACATATACATTTTCTTCACATTTCTGTAAAATAAATGTTCAGAATCCACAGGAATCCAGGAAATTCCTATTACCCAGTATTACCCCTCTAGTGAAGTCTCCCATTGACCTCGGTTTGATCCATTCCTTTTGCAGGCACAAGACCCGGCCACAAAACTGGTGCAGCAATTTTATCTGTCCAAGTGAGGTAATTCTAGGTTACAGAAATTTTGAGGATTCCTGTGGATTTCTGTGAATTCCAGAAATTTCCATCATGGACGTTTAAGGTAAAAGTGTGATTTCAGGCAAAGCTTGAGGTTTGAAGGACTCTGTGAGCAATACAACCTTGTGGGATCCACTCAAGGCACACCACTCTGGTCTGTCTAGTTTCAGAAATGTCTGCAGTTGATAGACTTCCATGGACGGCGGCTGAGCACGGCCCCAAATTGTGCATCTATCCCTATCACTGATCTCTCCACATAGCCCTTTAGGGCCTTTTATGTTGTGGTCCCTTGGCCCACCAACACAAGTGTGGTACAGTTCTTATCAAGAGATATGTGGGAACTCAAGGTGGTAGGAAATTTGTTCTCCCCACAGATTCCAGAAGTTTTAGTCACAGAAATATGATGAAAATGTGTGTTTCAATCATAGCTTCAGGTTGGCAGGACATTGTGAGATCCACAAGAAGCACACCACCCTGAACTCCCCTGGGGTTTCTAGTTTTCAGAACTGCCTGGGACTGGTACGCTTACCCAGGTTACAGCATACCCAAGGCAAAAAAGTCCAGCCATTCAAAATTGTAAGTGGGCTGATATTGGGAGTTGGCCACACCCTCTTGGCTCATATGTAAAAACAACAACCAAAAGAATCGGGGGCCACATGTACAAAGCTTTTTTCTCATTTCAAACAGCCCGATTCACAGAATTGTAAAAATGGTTTGCGAGTCACAATTAGGAAGGGGAGTTCTCTTCCTAATTGCGAGTCGCAGTGCTATGTAGGATTGTTTTATGACCGTGAATGCGGTCACAAAACAATCACAGTTAGCACCAATTTCAAATTGGTGGTAACCTATTGCAAACAGGAAGGGTTCCCCATGGGACCCCTTCCGCTTTGTGAATGGTCGCAAAAATACTTTTTCACCTGCTCTGAAAAAATGAAAAGAAATCTTTTCATTTTTGTTTTTGAACTGCATTCCCTTTTCCTACATATGGTTTTGCGGCTCGCAATTTGCAACTCGCAAATGAGTCGCAAATTGAGAGTAGCAAAAGTCAGGGTCGTACATCTGGCCCCAAATCTCTTCTAGTTTGCCATTGGTTTTGGATTATTTAGTCAGTAGAGAAGCAGAAATACTGTTGACACTTTGGGTAAAAGTGTGGCCTGATGTTAGGACGTGCTAAGCCCGCCACAATATTCTATTAATAAAATGTATTTCTACCATACAGAAGGCTTTTTGCCACTCCGTTGGCAAATTGGGGGCAAACCTCCAGGAGGGGGAAGACATGTTTCCCCTTTTGGGATGGGTGTGTGGACAATGCCAGGGAGCAGCACCCACACCACTTTGTTTTGCCCAAAAGGCAAAATCCCTGGTGTCAGGTGGACTTCCTACCCCCTAGGGGGCAGATTGGGGAGCAACCTCTTCAGTTTGGACAAACCGCCTATCTGCCCCCAGAGGGGCAGAAAGACACTATTGCCCCTTTTTGGGTGGGGTTATCTCTCAGTGCCACAGTAGGCTACCCCCTCCATTTGCTTGTTTTGGTGCTGTTATGAATCCCTGGTGTTCAATAGGATTTCTGCCCCCTGGGGGCAGATTAGGTGTTAAATCCCCCATCCACCCTCCTGGGGGGAAGGAAAAAGTTCTATTTGGCCAGGGGTTCGGGAGATCACAGGTTCATGCCATGGGGGAAATTCCACCCCAAACAAATGCTGCATAAATACAGTCTGGGCTTTCTGCCCTCGGGGAGGTCAATTTGGGGGTGACTGTCCCAATGGCCTTAGGGGGAACAGAAAGACTGTTGAAACCTTTTTTGGAGTCCCTATTTGTAGTGGGCTTTCTGCCCTCCAGGAGGCAGATATGGGGTAATGACCCCCATCTTCCCTCCAGGGGCAGAAAGACTGTTTGCGTTTACGTTTGGGGGGGGGAGGGCGAGGGCATGTCCATGTCCACCCCAACCCCTATTTTGTTAATAATAACCCCTGGTGTCTAGTGGTCTTTCTGACCTACCTTGGGTGGGGGGAGAATGAAGGTACTCACCCCATCCACCTCCCGGGGGGGGCAGAAAGACTGGTTTTATAAGGGGGTGTGGGGAGCACAAGCTCTTGTCCCAGGGGCCTCAAAATCCCTGCTGTTTAGAAGGTGGATCCCTGCTTGATAATTGCTCCTCTATGCTCATCCCTAAGCAGGAATCCACTGGACAGTTATTGCATTGGATAGGGAAGACTCTCCCCATTGCAACAATACCTATCCTACCCCAGTCAGTGCTCAGGAGACTGAGATAGGCCCCCCAAGCACTGATGCATTGAAAGTAAAACAGGCCTATCTGCTCATTTTACTCTCACTTTACTGTAGTGAGGTCAGCATGCACTGCTTGCTGATTGTCATTTCAGTAAAGCAAAAAAACTACTCAGGTTGCTCAGCAAGCTCTTCCCAAGCAGCCTGAGGTAAGAAAAGAACAAAGGAAGCTCCAGAGGCATAGATCCAGAGGGGGTATTTGGGGTGCAACACCCCCCTAAGAAATGTATTTTCTGGAAAATAGTTGGGTACAGATGCTTTCAGTCGGGTATGGTGAGGTGTCTGTTGGAATTCACAAGAGATTTTTATATAAAGACGAACAAAAACGCACACACATGCTTTCCCTCTCTGTTTTGAAAGTCTTCAAAAATGTTGGTTACTTTACAAAATAATGGGGGTCATTTTGACCCTGGCGGTACTAGACCGCCAGGGCTAACATGACGGAAGCACCTCCAACAGGCTGGCGGTGCTTCCTGGGTCATTACGACCGCGGCGTCACACCGCCGGGGCTGGCGGTTTTCCGCCACAATGGCCCTGGTGGTAGTAATACGACAGGGCAGCAGGGGATTACGAGTCCCCGACCACCAGCCTTTAAAGGCTGGCGGTACGGGGAGTCGTGGGGCCACTGGGGGCCCCTGCACTGCCCATGCCACTGGCATGGGCAGTGCAGGCGCCCCCTGACAGGGCCCCTTGCGGGTTTTCACTGTTGCTATGCAGACAGTGAAAAGCGCGACGGGTGCAACTGCACCCGTCGCACTGCCGCAACATCGCCGGCTCCATTTGGAGACCGCTCCCATGTTGCAGCCCAGCAGGGATGTCAAAATGGGCACCGTGGGAGTGCGGCCGCATTGGCGGCCGCACGGCGGTTACAACTGCCAATGTTGTAATGAGGCCCAATGTGTTTTCTTCACTTTGTCCCCCTGTTATTTCACATTTGTCTCCCTTTCCAATGGCTCTTTTATCCCTCTCATCTGCCTCGCTTGTTGTTTAATATATGATATTGTACACCAGCATGATTGTTGGGAAATCTAAAGCTCACACCCCTCTAGTCTTACTGACCAAGTTACGCCAGAGGAATTCTTCTGGTGAAGAGCACTAAAGAGGTCTTTATATGTCTCTCCACTGTTGGCCAATGGCTGATAGAAGCAGTGGGGAAGTAGTGTGGGTGTTGGTCGAGGACAGAAAGGTAGAGAGGAAAACAAGCAGAGGACTGAGGACAAAAAAGAAGATAAGCAAGTGAGCAGACCAGCAAGCAGGACTGGAGCACGTCTAAAAAACAAAGAAGGTGGAGATGACAGGAGGGTGAAGATGATCAAAGGGAGCAACTGTAGGACCGGGGAAATGAAAGAACAGATTGAGAAGGAGGTAGGGAGGATCTACAACAACATGCTGTAACAGTCCTACTGAAAACAAACGTTTTTGATGATGAAGTAACTATCCACAAAATGCCATGGGCTTGAAAAATAAATAATATGGGCTAGATGACCAAGTAGTGGCCAATGGCTGAAAGAGGCTTACCTAAAAAAAAGAAAGCATATATGTTATGTAAACGTATGCAAAATTGTAAAAAAGTGGAAGGTCACCCACCCATTTGCACCTTTGTAAAACCTTAATCTCCCCCTACTAAATAACGACGCTGCGGGAAAAAACTTCTTCCATTACATATAGTTTCTGCATCATTTTGTCTCAAAAAAGCCTTGTTTTTGCACGATTTTGCAAACACTCTTTTCAACCTTCAAAAATCTCATAAAACCTAGTGATAGTTTGAAATAAACTTCTTGAAATTGTTGAAATCCAGCTTCTGCACACCAATAAAAATAATTGTGAAACCACCTTATTTCTTATTGGCGAAGTACATAGATTTTGATCTAATATCTGATTTCATATTGTTAAAGCCATGTACGAAAATTACGCATGATAAAAATAATACACAACAGAGAAGGGGAAATGCAGATGAGTTTGCTATATTAAAAATGGAAGCCGATAAAGTAAGTAAACTTAGCAGCCAAGAGTAAATGCTTGAGCTTGATGGCCTAAAAAGTCATCTCAACGAAAGATTGGTCGCCAATTGCACAAAGGGCCATGGTCTTCCTTTATAAAAATGCAAGCTGTGTAGTGAAAGCCTTGGTGCAGTTTTTGAATACAAAATCCTGTATCCAGAGCATATGAAACAAGGATTCTCATTTGCACCAGAGTCCTGTCTGGACCGAATTTCCTAATCAAAGCTTATCAAGCAATTGTTTTGATTAGTTTTAAAAATTAGCTAGCTACTCAGGGCCGTCCAACAAGAGGTGATTAAGAAGGCAATATTTCTCTGGCCCATCTTTTTCAGGCCCCTGAACACTTGCTACAAAACATATTTACACATTATGAAGCACTTTGTATTTATTCAGGGCAGAAGCTATGCTACAATCACGAGATGACACCAAACTGTGAAGCTGCTGTGTTTCTTGGTCTATATGAACAGGTTTTGAAAAAATACAACCAAGTGCTCATAACATGTGGGAATCTAACTGACCTTTTTGACCCAGGCCGTGTTAAAAGCTTTGCCACCCCACTACCTTTCACGATTCATCCTGTTTGCTCTAGCTACTAAACTGTGTATTCAATGGCCACCTTTATTCTTACTTTTCTAACTCATCAAAATATTTTATTCCCCTCATATTTCTCTTCTTTTATCTTTTGTTCTCCTAGTTTCACTGTCTCAGTCACAAACCCCCTTGACTTGCTTCAACACATGAGCAATTTAGGGGCATATTTATACTCTGTTTGCGCTTAATTAGTGTCATTTTTTTTTCGCTACTTCAGTGCAAACCCAACATCTAGAGTCAAAATATTGGTGCTAACGTAATTTTTGGATGCGTGAAATCTTCATGCATCCATGCAAGTTAGGCATTCCCGTCCCAAAAATTATTCCAACACTGTTGTGCTGTATTTAACCACCGGGCAAAAATGGCACACAGATGGGAGCCGGACCCAAACAATGACGTTAACTTTGATTTTAACACCTGGGTCAGGGCAGGCATTAAAATGAGGCAAACACACCACTACTTAGGGAGAACACAAAAAAGAAACATTACAACCCACAGGAGAAGATGGAGGTGATACTGCTAAAGCTTGCTAGATGGCGCAGAGGACAGCAACAACTCCTGCACACTACAACACTGCCCACAAAGGCAACCCAGAAGGAAGGAGAGGGTCTTGAAAACCAGGACAACCCTCCTTGGCATCAGGGACTTGGACATTATTAGGACCTACAGACTCAACCGGCAAGCCATGCTTCACATGCTGCACCACATTGAGCCACAAATTGCAGCCAGCCTGCAGACCCCACAGAACATGCCATCTATGACAAAGCTACTCGCTGTCCTGCACATGGTGGCAAGTGTTTCCTTCCAAACAACGGGTGTACTGGTTGCTGGTGTCTCACAGCCGTCATTCTCTTCATTCCTGTCTAATGTGTTAGACACAACCATCTCCCTGACACCCTGCCATATCAGCTTCCCCAGCACCCTGCAAAAGTAGTAGGAGAACAAACAGAGGTTCCATCAAATCCATGGCTTTCTGCATGTGCTTGGTGCAATTGACTCCACCCATGTATGTATGTATGTATGTATTTATGTGTTTGTATTTATAAACCGCATTCCGGCCATGGCATCGAAGCGCTAGGCAGCAGTGAGTAGACTGACCAAGAGAAAATGAAAAGAAAGAAGAATAAAACTACTGAGGAAAAAGCCAGGTCTTTACCTGCTTCCTGAAGGCAATGAAATTGTGTCCCTTCCTTATTGTTACCGGGAGCAAATTCCAGTGTTTAGTGGCAGCCACTATAAATGCTTTGTTGCCCCATCTAGCCTCACTGGTGTGAGGGACGTGCACCAAATAGCAACCTGTTGATCTTAGCAGATGACTTGGAGTGTGCCAGTGTAACCTCGATGACAGGTATTCAGATCCGCACATATCCAAGGACTTGTGCGTCAGACATAGGGGGTCATTGCAACATTGGCGGTAAATGCCGCTTACCACCGTGCAGAAGACCGGCAACATACCGCCGCGGCCACGGAAATCTGCCACAGATATTATAACCCATAGCTCGGAATCCGCCAAAATTCCGACACCCACACAAGTACGCCACACCAAAGGTCAGTGATAAACTGGCAAAAACAAAACCTCCACTGTCACGCCAACAGAAAAATGCCCACACTATCACGACCCACAAATCCACGCGGCGGTCTTTCAACCGCGGTATTCCATTGGCGGTACACACCGCCGCGCTCAAAATACACACACATTTACAAAACACTGCCACATTTGACAATTCCAAATACACACACCTGATACACATACACACACCACTCCCACACACTCAATACAATATAAAACACACACCCACATCACACACAAATCCCTACGACCAAAAATCACAAACGAAGGCCAGAGAGAGACACCACCATCAACAACACTAGCATCCACAGGCACACAACACCATCACCCACATAACTTCCACGCACCGCACACTACACACCACTAAATATCATCACACTTATCACCCCACACACCACCCCACACATCAACTACACCACCCCATGGCATGGCAAAGACAGCCCAGGTTTTCAGAGGAGGAGCTTAGAGTCATGGTGGAGGAAATTGTCCGGGTAGAGCCACAGCTATTCGGATCACAGGTGCAGCACACCTCAATTGCAAGGAAGATGGAGCTATGGCGAAGAATAGTGGACAAGGTCAACGCAGTGGGACAGCACCCAAGAAATCGGGATGACATCAGGAAGAGGTGGAATGACCTACGGGGGAAGGCGCGTTCCGTGGTCTCAAGACACCACCTGGCAGTTCAGCGGACTGGCGGCAGACCCCCACCTCCTCCCCCACAACTAACAACATGGGAGGAGCAGGTCTTGGCGATTCTTCATCCTGAGGGCCTCGCAGGAGTAGGTGGGGGAATAGACTCTGGTAAGTCAAACCTTAACTATTACATCCCACACCCTACCTGCATGCCAGCACATACCCCCACCCTCACCCCCACCCCCATCACTCTAACTCCTCACAAATGTCCCAACATCACAAACCACACATCCCAACACCAAGCCCTGCATGCAACAACAAAGCATGGACACCCTTCACTAAAGCATGCCCACTGCACATACCCATACACCCCCCTAAACCAACATCGCACAAGGTCCCACAGAGGAATGCAAGCACTGGGGTACACGATCACCCACCCATTGCACACCATGCCACACACAGATGTAACCATCTGTTTATACCCCTGCAGGACCCCTACCCAACGTCCCTGGACAGGAGGTTCCACACCTGTCCACACCACCAACAGAAGAGGCCCACAGTGATGACAGCACCTCTGTCCAACTGGATCTAGATGACCAACCCGGCCCATCCGGGACCTCTGGACAGTCGGTTCCTCTCACCTAGTCACAGGCCACCACAGAGCTTCCCCCCTCTGGAAACACCAGCACAGCACCCACCCAGCGGGCCCATACCTCTGCCCCCAGGACACATCAATCAGCTGTGTGTCCACCACTACAGGGAACCCAGGATAACCCACCACCCCAACAACAACAGGGACCTGGGGGCAGTGGCAGTGGGCAAACGGTCCAGGGGACGGAGGCCCAGGAACACAGGGGAACTGGGAGGGCTGCTGTGCAACAGGCGGTGGACAGGCCCAGGGATCCCACTCTCCACGAGGCCCTCTCCTCCATCATGGGAGCCTACCACCACTCCCAGGAGACAATGGCAATGGTACTTGCCAAGTTTCAGGAGACCCAGCCCCTGAAGGAGGAACATTATGTGGGCTTCAGGGAGGAACTCAGAACCATCAATTCCACCCTGGGCACCATCGTAGGGGTGCTGAAGGAAGTACTCAACACCAGGAGGGACACTGTGGCACAACAAGGGGCCCCTGACACTAGCATGGACGATGAACTGCCCACCACATCCGCCGGCGCTAATGGACAGGAGGCACCGCCACAGGACCACCACACCAGCACCCCACCCCCTGCAGAGGGAGAACCACCTCGCAAACGGTCCCTGAGATCCAGGAACAAGACAGGGAACGATGCCAAGACCCCACCAAGAAATGAGACCACCCTGATTGTCATCCTTCTGTCCCACTTTGTCACCATGTCCATCCTTAAACTGCCCCAGCTCCACTTCCTATGCCCATGTGAGACTAATAGACTGGACTCTGCCATGGACATTCCTCTGCCATCACCCCTCACCATTTTACAACCCCCACCAATATTGAGCACTTAAATAAACACCCTTAAAGCACAAAACAATCTGGACCATGTCTGTGATTTCGGAATACTGTATTAGCAATTACTGTGGCAAAAAGCTTTTTCATTGGTAATGTCAACATACCTATGTCACATAGCTCTAGTCCATGAGGACTCAAAGCAGATGTCACACAGTGGGACCCACATCTGTGAAATCGTAAGGAAAAGTGACAACTCAGTGACCATACACTGGGTGAAAACTACAGACAGTAGAAAGGCAGTAGTGTTTAAGTACATGAAGTAGGCAGGTCTGTATTCTTACCTGTGTGTCACTGGAAATATTGCTGGATCACTGAGTCCCTGTTGTCCATGTCTTCCTCTTCTGCTTCCTCGTCTTCACTGTCCACAGGCTCCACAGCTGCCACAACACCGCCATCTGGACCATCCTCCTGCAGAAAAGGCACCTGTCGTCGCAAAGCCAAGTTGTGAAGCATACAGTAGGCCACAATGATCTGGCACACCTTCTTTGGTGAGTAGAATAGGGATCCACCTGTCATATGGAGGCACCTGAACCTCTCCTTCAGGAGGCCGAAAGTCCGCTCGATCACCCTCCTAGTTCACCCATGGGCCTCATTGTAGCGTTCCTCTGCCCTTGTCCTGGGATTCCTCACTGGGGTCAGTAGCCGTGACAGGTTGGGGTAACCAGAGTCACCTGCAAATGGCAAGGAACAACTGTTAGACACACACTAACCTGGAGGGATATCCCCAGACCCAGACAACCATTCCCACTGACTAGCTTCCAGGTGCTCACCTAATAGCCACACACGGTGCCTCTGGAGTTGACCGATCACATAAGGGATGCTGCTATTCCGCATGATGTAGGCATCATGCACTGAGCCAGGGAACAAGGCATTCACATGGGAGATGTACTGGTCTGCCAAACATACCATCTGCACATTCATTGAATGATAACTCTTCCGGTTTCTGTACACCTGTTCACTCCTGTGGGGGGGGACCAAAGCCACATGTGTGCCATCAGTGGCACCTATGATGTTGGGGATATGTCCCAGGGCACAGAAATCACCTTTCACTGTAGGCAAATCCTCCAGTTGAGGGAAAACGATGTAGCTCCGCATGTGTTTCAGCAGGGCAGACAAAACTCTGGACAACACTTTGCAAAACATAGGCTGGAACATCCCTGATGCTATGGCCACTGTTGTTTGAAATGACCCACTTGCAAGGAAATGGAGCACTGACAGCTCCTGCACTTGAGGGGGAATCCTGTGGGATGGTGGATAGCTGACATCGGGTCTGGCTCCAACTGGGTACACAGTTGCTGGATTGTGGCACTGTCAAGCCTGTATGTGATTATCACATGTCCTTCCTCCATAGTCGACAGGTCCACCAACGGACAGTACACCGGAGGATGCCGCCATCTCCTCACATGTCCCAGCGGACGGTGCCTATGAAGGTCAACAGCGAGCACAGAGTCAAACAACTCAGAGGTACGTACCCACAGCATACACAGAACACCATTCATAATCTAAAAAGTGGCCTGTATGTGTGTTGAGTCTAGGCCAAGGTATGTGTGACGCAGTTAAAAATGAAGCCATGTGGGCCCCTGAAATGGCATCTGCCTGACCTCTAAAGTGGGATAATGGAATGTGAGGTAAGTGCGCTGGCGTTGTACACCGTTGCGGTAGGCGGTCGAAGACCGCGGCTCAATGCTGCATTGGTTAACATTGGACCCTATGGGTCCCAGGAGCCAATGACGATGTACGCCGGCGGTGACGGTACGCTCCGCCGCGGACGTGACCTCCATTTTCTATCTGTTCAATCACACAATACCTGATCTTCGACAGGAGAGGACATACACTGCAAGTGCTGCTGTGACCTTGGTCTGGAAGAGACAATGGCTCGAGTGTCTGGGGAAAGGGCCCCTGCCTTCACATCGGAGGAGTTGGAGAAACTCATGGACGGGGTCCTCCCCAGTACACGCTACTCTACGGTCCTCCAGACAAACAGGTAAGTACACTGGGAGCATGCTGTATGGGCTATGCCTGTGTGGAGAGGGGCGGATGTAAGAAGGAAGGGGGGAGAGTGCGACGTGCATGAAACGACGGTGAGTGCATGTGCCACATGGCAAGGGTAGGGATGGGGGCCAATCACTTTGACGGTGCAGTTGGTAATAACTTTCTCTTCCCCCTGTACAACTCATGTAGGTCAGCACCCACCCGAAAAAACATATTTGGTGTGGATCCTGGCGGTTGCGTACCCGGAGTTGGATGGGCGCTTGAGGGCATCACAGCAGCCACACGGGGGTGAGTACACTCTCATTCTGCTGAGATTGCGCGCAGTGGAGGTGTCTGGGTGGGGGAGGTGGGCTGTGGGTTTCCCTAGGCCAGGGTGAGTTCCGTAGGCAAGGTCACTCCGTAAGGCAGGCCATGTGGCAACCCACTGCACCTCAGTAGAGTGCCAAGTACACCTAGTTATGCCCCTGTGTCATCCATGTGTGCAGATGTCGTCCATAGCCTAGTAGGCCATTTCCCAGGAATTGAACAGTGGAGCCCAAGAGCGCGGCATAGGGCAGGGGGCTTCTGTGTCTGTCGTGTCCGCCAATGGTAGCGGTAATGCATGCACTCAACATGTCTTTCTTCTGTCGTCCCCCACCTTTTTGTGGTCTCCCTGTTCTTTTGTGCATTAGCATCATCAGGTGGAGGAGCAGTGGCACCAGAGCACAAGGGGGCTGCATCCCACATGGACATGGAGGGCCACACTACGGAATTGGACTTCACCAGTGGGACATAGGGCAAGGGGAGTTCCACGGTGGGGACTGGAGCTGAGACCAGTGACACAGACTCGTCCTCTGATTGGAGCTCCCTTGTGGTGGCGGCAACATCTGTTCCCCCCCATCTACAGGTACAGCCGCCACCCCCCCTTCCAGCACCGCCCTCCCAGCAGCCCCTCAGCCTTAGCCCCGTGCCCACTCACCTGGGAGGGTGGGCATCACCTTCGCCCCAGGCACCTCAGGCCATGCCCCAATCACCCCTGCTGCCCTCAGTGAGGAGGCCATTGACCTCCTCAGGTCCCTCACTGTTGGGCAGTCTACCATTTTGAATGCCATGCAGGGTGTAGAAAGGCAGTTGCAACAAACCAATGCATTCCTGGAGGGCATTCATTCTGGTCAGGCGGCCCTTCAGCAAGCTTTTCAGACTCTGACCTCAGCACTGATGGCAGCCCTTGTCCCTGTGTCTAGCCTCCCCCCTCCAACTTCCTCCACCCAGACCCAATCCCCTGTACCTCACCCTATCCCATGCACACCTACAGACCAGCATGCACACACGTCAACACACAAGGGAAGCTCTGGCAAACATAAGCACCACACATCCCAAAGGCACTCACGCAAGCATCACACACATGCAGACACACCAACATCCCCTGCCTCCACTGTGTCCCCCTCCTCCTCATCTCCCTCCTCCCTCCCTGTCTCGTCTACACTCACACTTGCATGCACTACCTCTACAGCCACTACTACCATCACCAGCACACCCACCATCACACCTCGCTCACGTGCAGTCATCACCCCCACTACCATTCACACGTCCCTTGTGTCCTCTCCCAGTGTGTCTGTGACGCCCCATCCCAAGATGCACAAATGCAGGCACACACCCACCCAACAGCCATCCACCTCATGACAGCCTCCAGCGCACGCACCTTCACCCAAATGAACACCTCCTACAACCACAACCTCTTCCTCCACTCCCAAACCCCCTCCAGCTACCCGTCCCAGTGTGTCAAAAAAACTTTTCCTGTCCAACCTTGACCTCTTTCCCACACCTCTCCCACCCCGTCCATCTCATAGGTCCCGAACTAGCACCACAGCCACAAAATCTCCGAGACCAGTGGTGCCTGTAGTCACCGGAATCTGGAGTGCACCGGCCACCAGGGCAGCCAGTGTGGCACGGAGCCACAGCACAGAGAGTCACCCACCTGTGAAGCATCAGAAGTTGGCCAGTGCCCGGCGGGAGAGGGGGAAGACTCCAGCCACCAAAGCCGCTCCCAGGGGTACAGGTGGGAGTGTGGAGTCAGCTGCAACACCTTCTAAGGTGGGGAAGGGGCACAAGAAAGTCAGCAAGTCTGGGAAGAGCAGCACGGCGGAGAAGACCGCCATCATCCCATCTACCCAGGAGGCCACCGCCAGCACCAGCCCAGCTGCCCAGGAGGCCACCGCCAGCACAAGGCCAGCTGCCAGGAGGCCACCGCCGGCACCAGCCCAGCTTCCCAGGAGGCCACCGCCAGCACAGGCCCCGCTGGGACATGAAGGACCGCCAGCACAAGCCCCGCTGGGCCATGAAGGACCGCCAGCACAAGCCCCGCTGGGCCATGAAGGACCACCAGCAGCTGAGTCACTACAATGGAGACCGCCGCTCCAAGCACCGCTGAACAGGACACTGCCGTCTCAAGCACCGCCGCCTCAAGGACCGCTGAACAGGGCACCGCCGTCTCATGCACCGCTGAACAGGGCACCGCCGCCTCAAACACCGCTGGCCCATGAGCGCCAAAGGCACTGACAGTACTGGGTCCGTCACAGGCAGAATGAAGCACTCTGGGCACAAGGCCCCCTCCAGAGCCAGTGGAGAGATCCATCCACTACCTCTGTCCTTAGCAGGATGAAGCACTTTAGGCACCATGCCCCTCCAGAACTAGTGGTGATTGACATCCACTACCTCTGTCCTTGGCAGGATGAAGCACTCTGGACACCATGCCCCCTCCAGAACCAGTGGAGACTGTGGCTTTGCACTCCCCAGGATGGAACAGTGTGCAACCCACCCACTGTATAGACTTGAGAGACTGTGGCTTTGCACTCCCCAGGATGGAACAGTCGGCAAACCACCCACTATACTGTAGAGACTTGAGAGACTGTGGCTTTGCACTCCCCAGGATGGAGCAGTGGGCAACCCACCCACTGTACTGTAGAGACTTGAGAGACTGTGGCTTTGCACTCCCCAGGATGGTACAGTGGGCAACCCACCCACTGTATAGACTTGAGAGACTGTGGCTTTGCACTCCCCAGGATGGAACAGTGGGCATGTGGCCCGCTTGTGGATTTGGTGTTGTACACTCAACCGGCTGAGGTGCCCCCCCTTTCCCTCCCTCTGAGGTGCCTGTTTTGTTGCTCTCTGATGCCCCTGCAGTGTTCTCTCCGTCATGGTCGGGGATCTTCTGTGGGCCTCGCCTCGCACATTCCGTGTGGGCCCAGTGTTCCACGGACTTAATTGGAGCACTACCTGGACTACTATGCTTGGTATATATTTTGTACATGGTGTATATATATATTTTTGCCTACTTGCTTTTAATATATCACAATGGTTACACTCATTTTCTGTTGTCTTTGCATTCTTCTGGGGGGTTGGGGAGGGTAACTTTGATGTATCAATATGTATTAGTGTGTGTGTTGTTGTGTGTGAGGGTGGGGGTGTTGCGTGTGTCACTCTCTTTTCCCTCCCCCCTCCCCTGTGTTGTAGGTGCAGAACTTACTGTGGTCTTTGCCGCCGGCGTTCGTGCTCCTAGTAGAGGAGCAGGAAGACTATCGCAGGGAGAATTTGGGTTCCGGGTCCATGGTGTCCTCGTTCCTTGTGGGGTGTGTAGAGGTGAGCGTTTTCCCTTTGAAGTCCTGTTTCCGCAGTGTTTTTATCCGCGGTGAATCCGCCCCAGAAAAGGTGGCGGATTGGTGGTTTGTAATAGTGTGGGCGGTACATTGTCCCCCGCCTGTCTGTTGGCGGTGACCGCCGCGCTGTTTGTTTGTACCGCCGTGGCGGTCGGAGTGTTAAAGTGTCTGTCTTTGTTGGCGGTTTCAGCCACCGTCGTAATTGCAAAAATTTTACCACCGGCCTGTTGGCGGTCTTACTGCCACTTTAACACCGTCCGCCAGGGTTGTAATGACCACCATAATGTCTTAAAAATAATGCGCTTCTTGACAGGTAGCCAATGTAACTGCTTCAGACTACCTCTGGCCGAAGGTGAGCGGGGAAGATCTCTTATTAGATGGGCCGCTGTATTCTGAACTAGTTGAAGTTTATTAAGCAAAGTTTTGTCTATATTAAGCATTTAAGCATTACAACAGTCTATTTTGGAAATTACCAAAGCAAGAGATACTGTAATTCTAAGCTCCTTTTGTAAATACAGGAAAAAATGTTGCAAAGTTCTAAGTGTCCAGAAGCAGGCCTTAGTGATGAATTTTCCTTGAGACTTAAAAGATAGGCCATTGTCAAAATCAGTCCCCAGATTCTTAGTAGAACTGATGGGGGTAGGAATCTCTCACCATGTGGGTGGCCACCAGCGTGGGCTCCACAGGTCCCTACTACAGCCAAAAAGCAAGATCTCTGTTTTATCACCATTCATCTTAAGCCAGTTCTGGCCCATCCATCTGTTGATATATGTTCAGACAGTGATGAAATCGATTGGTGGCTTCCTCCCAATTCCTATGAACAGGGATGATTAATTGAGTATCATCCGCATAGGAGGTGGCAAGAAAGCGGAAAGATCGAATGAGTCTGACCAGAGGTGCTACATATAAATTGAATAACGTAGGGCTAAGTGAGGAGCCTTGAGGGACTCCACACTGTTGTAGTTTAGCAGCGATTAGATTAAGCATTAGCAGAAGACATCTTGTATTTAGTAACTATTGTGAACATTTTGCGGAATCCATTTTGTATTCATGGCATGCCATGTGCTCACCATGTGCTCTGTCCTACCTTTCTGTTAACTACTCTTGAAAATCTGCCTAGTGACAAGTTATATTTATCATCTCCCACTTTCGCACATGCTCAGTAAGGTCTGAAGCTGTTAGTCCTTGAAAACTGTTAGCTCCTCCTACCTGTCGACTGTGCATTTTCCACATGACCTTACACGTATGCAAGTCTTGCTTCTATAACTGTGCCACCTCCTTTTATCCCCTGCGTTGGTATAAAAGGACCATGCTCTCTCAGTTCAGTGTGCTACTTCAAACATTACCGAAGGGTGCTGTTTGAACTGTGGTACCACCTCATGAGGTTAATAAACTTTGTCTTTTATTTCAGTTTCTGTGCCAACTTCTTCCTACATGGTCTGAAGACTTTGTGCAGAGAAAGGTGAACCCCTTGCACTAGTAGGCCTTGCTGAGGCTTACTTCAACAAATTGCCACCCGAACAGGGACTCACTGGCGACTCAGATGCCCAACGGATTGGTCGCGACGAAGGATTGGGATCTCGCTGCGGACGATCAATGCCTGAGGAGACCCAAGTCTTGGCAACCACTGCGTTTTTCCCTTCTTTCTGATTTGACCATCAAGTTGGCACCGGTCCTCGACTGAGATCCTTTTTGTTCATTCGTCATGCAGTGACCATTTGGTCGATTTTAGAACTTGGCAGTTGGAACCTGGACACCCTGTGATTGGTAAGAGCCGTTTTACGGCACTTGCTGTGGGTTTTGATGCCTTGTTTGGTAATGTAGTTTAGCACTACTTACTGTGGCTCTCGTGTTTTGGGTGACTAGTCAATTTGTGTCTTTTGAATTGATATATAAATTGCAATTTATATAGGCAGGTAATGAGGAGAATGTTCTCCAATTTAATTTTGATTTGAACGGCACCTTAAGTACTACTTTGATTATAATATTGCATATTCTGCACTAGTTTTTGGCATGCCTGTTTTTAGCGCACTTCGTAGGATGTGTTGCTTTTGTAATGATACCAATTTGAGACTGGAAGAATCGCAACCGCCACCCCCAGAGGGGACGCCCAATAGAGATATGTATGTTAAACATGGTCTTTCTTCTATAATGTACAGCACATTATGGAATAAATACACTCGTGCGGATCCTGAGTTACGTTGGCCTATGCATGGGTCATTTGATTTGTGAAAGATTGAGTATGTGGAACAATGTATGTGTAAGCGAAAGTCTAGGCGAGATATGTTTGACTGTGTAGGAATGTGGGAGAAAGAAGTGCGTGGACGAGTGAAGCATGAGCAAGCCTTGCTTGAGAAAGAGCAGCGGAAGAATGTATAAATGAAAGCATTGGAAATGTGAAAGAAAGAAATAAATGACTTAAAGGAGCTAGAAGAGAAAGAACGTAAATTACAGGTAACTGGCCAATACACCGTTAGGCAACCTCTCTATCCTATCCCTAATAAACCCCATGATGATTTATTGTTATTAGATCGCCCTCCACCTCCGTATGTCGTTCCTTGTGCCCCTCATGAGTTAGTTAAGGCCTCCAGTTCGGAGCAACAGAAGATGCGAGACAGTCGCTCTATGTTGCCTGCTGACCGTGCGTCTGAGCTTAGATCTATTGCTCGTAAAACAATTCGTAGTGTTGTCTCTGCTTCTGAACTTTTAGACAACATGAAAGGGTGGACGGAAAAGGAGCAGCTATATTTCACTGAGGCATTTGGCTCAGAAGTTATTGAACTATATCGGAAATATTCTGATGAGTTAGAGCCCGATGATGTAGCAGCTGATCATAAGCAAATGCGTGATAGTCTTTTTGTTTTCTCCCAGGTGGCTGATGCAATCAGGCGTTTGGTGAAATAATGTGTTACGGCAGTCCGCTTGCAAGAGGAGAAAAGGGCTGTGGACGTAGTTGCACAGACATCTCAGACCGGTGGGGTGCAAGCTTCCATCTTCAGAACAGATAAGACTATGATAGTTCACGCGAAACCAATACGGGAGGTCGCACCTTTGTATGTTCCTCCTAAAGGATTGGGTACAAGTGATGATAAAACTTCCGTTGATGCTAAGGGTTATTTTATTTATAATTGGGTGTATACTCCTTGGAATAGGGCAGATGTAATGGCACTTAAAACAGCATTACCTGACACGCGGAAAAATCCAGCCGCCTTTTATGAGGAAGTTGAGGGAGCAATTAGTTCTTTTATTATGACTTTGGCTGACATTGATTTATTTTTTGGATTGATATTACCGCCAGATATGTGGAGAACTGTTCGTAAAATTGATGATCGTGCAGTTTTTGGGGCGTCATGGAAAGAATTAGAACAGATGGACGGAGATAGGGAACCTGCGAAAAAGCCATATCAGTTGATTCAAGATCTTCCTGCAGCCATATTAGTTAAGTTAAAAATGATTATTCCCCCTAAAAAGATAGATTGGACTGTTTTAGCGCTTTGTAAGCAAAAGGCAGATGAATCGGTCTCTGATTTTTTTACACGCTTTGAAGAAGCATTTCATGGTTTTAGCGGCCAGTTTTTGTCAGATGATTCGGGCAGACATTTGTTTGTCGATAAATATGTCGCAAACATGTTACCAGGAAAAGCTAGTCGTCTAAAAGCTAGTGAAAGTTCATGGACTACCTCTTCTCCGGTTTCTCTTTTGACTATGGCTCAGTATTATGAACGTCAGGAATTAGAAGCAAAAGGTAGCGAGGATAAAAAGATTAAAGAATTAAAGACGAAGGTTATGTTGGCTCAAGTTTATGGTCCGCCTTTTAGAGGTAGTGATAGAGGTGGACGTGGATCTTATGGTTCTTCTTACACTCGTTTGAATTTGTCTGTTGATCAGTGTGCGTATTGTAAGAAATTTGGGCATTGGGCTGCCGATTGTCCAGCACTACGTGTTCAGCAGTGTTCACGTGGTCGGGGACACATGAGAAATCGCTCAGGATATTCAGGACCTAGAAGAAGCACGAATGATCATGCTAGGGTTGATGCTAATGTACGAGGACAGGATGGGTTTAACACCTTTGATAGACGGAACCAATACCATATGTCTAACTATGTGCAGCCTGATTTCCAAGATTCTGCTTATGCATAGGATTGCCTAGGATGGGGTAAGGAATCAGTTGAAGTTCCAGTAGATCAGAGGGGTCCCTATGTTACAGCACATGTTTTGGGTTCAACTGATCAGTTTCTGGTTGATACAGGAGCTACTCGATGCGCCTCGTCTAAACAATTGATTCCAAGGGCTCCCATGTCTGGCTTAACCATTACATCAATAGGTTTCAATGGAACACCTTCCCCTAGCCCATTGTCACAACCACTTGCATTCCATGTTGATAAATTTACTGCTCCATGTCCATTTTTGCTTTCTCCAAATACCCCAGACAATATTGTGGGTCTAGATATGCTCAAGTATTTCAGGGCTACAATAAGATGCTCTCCTGAAGGGCTGTGTGTTATTTTAAATGATAATCATCCTGTGATGGAAAGAGTTTGTCTTGTTAAAGAGGATATTGCATTAGCTTCACTCCCTAGTACTTTGTGGGCTACTTCAGACACTGATGTGGGACAAATGATTATTCTACCGGTACATATTAGTGTCAAGGAGGGAGCTGTATTGCCACGTTTGCCTCAAAACAAAATTTCACAGGAGGGCGAAGAAGCACTCACACGGATTGTGCATGATCTTATTGCAGTTGGAGTTGTTGAGGAAGTTCTGTATAATGTTTGTAACAGTCCGATTCTTCCTATTCTGAAAAAGGATACTGATACTAGGATTTACCGATTCATTATTGATTTACGAGAAGTCAATAAGATTGTGATACCATAATATCCTGTGGTATCTGACATCACAACACTTCTTACTTTGGTTCCCCCAACAGCAACTACGTTCTCTGTGATAAACTTGAAGAATGCTTTCTTTTCGATCCCTATTCATCCTGACAGCCGATATTTGTTTGGTTTTACTTTGAATAAACGATCATTTAGATTTTGCAGAGTTCCTCAAGGCTATACGGAGAGTCCAAGTATTTATAGTGAAGCGTTAAAACAACAACTTGATTCTTTTGTTTTGCCTGAAGGTGTGGCTCTCATACAATATGTCAATGATAATTTGTTGGTGGCTGATTCCCCTGAGCAATGTGAAAAGTGCACTTTGTCCTTACTTTCTTTTCTTGCTTCACACCATCATAAAGTGTCAGAAAGAAATTGCAATATTGTAGACCAAAGATAACCTATTTAGGTCACCTTTTGTCTAAGGAGGGCCGTGCACTTACATCAGATCGTATTCAAGCAATTTTAGACACACCAGTACCCTCTACTCAGAAATTTGTTCGGGCATTCCTTGGTCTTACTTCTTTTTGTAGGCAATGGATATTAGGGTTTTCACACATTGTCAAACCTTTGCTAGCACTTTTGACTAAAGATACTCCAATGCCCCTCCCATGGACAGATGAATGTGAGACTGCTTTCCGGCAGCTGTGACAAGCCCTTTGTTCAGCACCAGTGTTAGGTTCTCCAGATTACATGAAGCCTTTTGCACTTTACGTATATGAGAAAGATGGATGTGCATTGTCAGTTTTAGTACGACACATGGCATATTTTTCAGCAGTAAGTGATCCTGTCGCTCGAGCATTGCCTGGGTGTTTTCGTTCAGTTGCCGCAACAGCTGTGTCAATACGTCAGAGTGAAGGGATAGTTTTGTCACATAAGCTGTTGGTGTTAGTACCCCATGCGGTTGATGCTCTTTTAAATCAAACAAAGACACAACATTTAACTAGCGCTCGTATAACAGGATATGAGTTGACATTGCTGGCTCCTCACATTACACTGAAGAGATGTGCAACACTAAATCCAGCCACTTTGTTGCCATATCCGGTGAATCAGCATCAGTCACAAGAAACACATGATTGTATATTCCTTACTGAAGAACAGACAAAGGGTCATATTGATTTACAAGATACGCCCCTTCCAGATGTAGACGGGGAACTGTGGGTTGATGGGTCTTGTTTGAAGTTGCCTGATGGTACGACCTCAGCTGCATATGCAATCACCACAATACACACGGTAGTGGAGACAGCTCGTATACCACAGAAGTCAGCTCAAGCAGCTGAACTAATAGCTTTGACACGAGCATGTGAGCTTAGTACTCACTTATGTGTGAATATTTATACAGACGGCCGCTATGCTTTTGGAGTGGCTCATGATTTTGGTTTGCTTTGGAAGGAGAGAGGCTTTCTCACATCCCACGGGATGCAGATAATGCACGGAGAATTAGTGCATAACCTCTTGACTGCATTGACATATCCAAAGAAACTAGCTATTGTAAAATGTAGTGCGCATAAGAAAGTGACCGATAAGATAGGGCAAGGTAATACTCTTGCGGACCACGTAGCACGTGAGACTGCGATGCAGTGAAGTACTACTTCTATGTATGCAGTGAAGTCACAAGCTGAACGTTGGCATAACGCTAGAAAAGACATATTAGATATACAGAAATCTGCTTCTGTGAAAGAACATGAGCAATGGTCTGAAGATGGAGAATTGGATGATGACGGCTGTTGGCGGAATAAGCAGATGGATAAATGGAAATTGCCTATATCGTTTGTACAACCTATGGTTCAGATGGCACATGGGCTGGCATATGTTGGAGCTTCAACAATAACGAAGTTGCTTACGCAAGTTTGGGAGCATCCAGAAATTTCCAGTACAGCTAAGAGAGTAGTACAGTCTTGTTTGATCTGTTTACAATACAATCCTGGAAAAGGGATACGTACTCCTGCGGGAAGGTTTGCTACACCAACTGCACCTTTTGAAGTTCTACAAATGGATTATATTCAGCTTGAACGCTGCAACAATTTAAAGTATGTCTTGGTGGTGGTATGTGCCTTCAGTAAATGGAAAGAGGCGTACCCCACAAAGGATAATACTGCCAGTACCACAGCGAAGGTGCTTTTGAAATAATTTTTCCCTTGGTTTGGTGTTTGCAGACTTTTATGGAATGATAACGGACCTCATTTTGTTGGGGAAGTTATTAAGTGTGTCCTGAAAGGATTAGGGATCAAACAGAAGTTCCATGCGGTTTTCCACCCACAATCAGCAGGGTTGGTGGAAAGGTATAATGCTACTTTGAAGCTGAAGTTAGCGAAGATACAGGCTTCTACATCCTTAACTTGGCCGGATGCATTACCGTTGGCATTATTGTCTATTAGGTCAGTGCCACACTCTCGAACAGGCCTGACCCCCTATGAAATAGTATTCGGAAGGCCAATGAATATTTGGGGAGATCCTAAGCCAAATTCTGTATATGATGTACCTTGTGTCCTGATGAATGATTATTTGGCACAGGTAACCGACAATTTGGTTTCTATTCATCAACAGGTTCGAGAAGCACTTCCTGACAGATCTACAGGTGAAGGCCATGAACTCTGACCTGGTGACCAGGTGATGATTAAGTCCTTTGAAAAATCAAGCAGCTTGGAACCAAGGTGGCAAGGCCCAGAACAGGTGCTCCTTGCGACAAGGACAGCAGTTCGAGTGACGAACCAAAAGAATTGGGTCCATAGTACTCACTGCAAGAGAGTGCTACCTACCTTGGTGGAACCTGCTGTGCTGACCGATCATTGAGAGATTTTGAATACGGAGAAAGGCCCCGCTATATCACCGGACGAATCTGCAGAGGTCTTCCCGGACCATACGACTTCTGTAGTGTCGAGATATAATTTGAGACCGAGGAAAGAATCTGAAAATGTTTTGAAAAAAACTGGTTGAGATACCGCCCTGGGTTAGTGAAACGGAGAGCCAATGTGGCAGGGGGGGATCAGCCATGCATTAGAGTAGTGACACCCGTCTTGGCCCGTGGTGAAGAAATCAGCGGCTGCCCAGGGATAAAAGCTCCAACGATTGTTTTTAATTCATTTCTGAAAGGGTCGATTACCACTGTTGCTAAAATGAATAACAAACTGATCATTAGTACTATGGGGTTTGTTGTTGTTTTGGTGGTTATAGCAATAATCACCTGGTTTGTTGAACAGAAGGCTCCTGCTCGGGAGTTTTTTGTTGCCACTACTCCAGTACCAGAGGATAACTATTACTTTACGCTTCCCTATCAGGAGCAGAAGCACCGTCAATCATACTTCAATAATACTTTCATTCAGATGTTGCATCATACTCATAATGCAACAAATACTACTAACTTTTGGGTATGTGGAATGATACCTGCGCATCAAAAGAAAGGAGGAACACCTTTCATTCCTCTTCCTTTTTCACACAATGGTTCTTGTCAAGCTTGGTACACGCTTTTGTTTGCTTCTGGAAAACGTACAGAGGGCGGACTTCTTTTTCGCCTTAATAAAGTATGCTAGCAAGACAAAGATGGGTATCCCCAAGCCAAAGGAACTAAATGGGAATGGGAAGAGTATCAACCGGACAATGTTTCAATACAATATGTCTTCACAAATATAAGAGACTCTGACAAGAAAGAACAATTTGTGATTTCTGTTACAAAAACTAAAGCAGATTTATGTATACGTAGCATTGGGCGAATTCCAGTAGGGATAAGCGATTGTACCTTGATTTTAACTATTGAGGGTGTAAATAATAGTAGTTTTACAGATTCACATAATACATATTTTGTTTGTGGTAACTACGGATATTACCAACTACCTGTTGGGTGTCAGGTGTGTGTTATGTATCTTTTCTATTACCCCCTGTGTTTTTGGCCCCTGCATCGTATCACCGAGATTTTAAACTGTTCAATGACATCGTTAAAAATAGATATAAAAGGGCAATAAGTACAAATGAGGTAGACCAAACGGATACTAGCCTGCAACAATATGTTGATTTAAATTTATGGTTATTCCCCTTTGTGGGTGCTGCGTTAAACAGTAGGAAAGTGAGACGATTGACTAGTGGAAGCTGTTACCAATCAGACAGCTCTGTCACTTGGGAATATTATCGAGGAGCTCCAAATTGCGAGGATTGTAGCATTCCAAAATCGTATGGTACTAGATGTGATATTAGCGGACCGAGGTGGTGCATGTCGCATCATCAGTAGTAGTTGCTGTGTTTTTATTCCCGATCACTCACCTTCAGTATATGATGCAATATCTAAATTGCATAAAATTGCTGCAGAAATCCACACAGAGACTGGTACTTGGACTTTTTCTGGATGGTTTTGGGCTCTTGTTTTCGCCTGGGGCTGGAAACTACTGACTATCCTGTGTGTAATGATTGCAATGTTTTTCACATGCTGTATCTGTATTCAGTGTGGTCCAATGTTCTGCTCCATGTGTATTACTGCTTGTATGCCTACCAAAAGAAATATTACAGAAATGAAAGCACAACATATGTTAGATAAGGAAATAGCTGAAATGATGAGCATAAATATACAAGATGAACATTTAGATTATCCTAGAAAGACGAATGTCTTCAGCTAATGCTGAAAGGGTCATCTGTTGTAGTTTAGCAGCGATTAGATTTAGCATTAGCAGAAGACATCTTGTATTTAGTAACTATTGTGAACATTTCGCGGAATCCATTTTGTATTCATGGCAGCTATTTTCTCTGCCACATGCAGCCATGTGCTCACCATGTGCTCTGTCCTACCTTTCTGTTAACTACTCTTGAAAATCTGCCTAGTGACAAGTTATATTTAGCATCCCCCACTTTCACACATGCTCAGTAAGGTCTGCAGCTGTTAGTCCTTGAAAACTGTTAGCTGTTAGCTCCTCCTGCCTGTCGACTGTGCATTTTCCACATGACCTTACACGTATGCAAGTCTTGCTTCTATAATTGTGCCACCTCCTTTTAGCCCCTGCGTGGGTATAAAAGGACCATGCTCTCTCAGTTCAGTGTGCTACTTCAAACATTACCGAAGGGTGCTGTTTGAACTGTGGTACCACCTCATGAGGTTAATAAACTTTGTCTTTTATTTCAGTTTCTGTGCCAACCTTTTCCTACATGGTCTGAGGACTTTGTGCAGAGAAAGGTGAACCCCTTGCACTTGTAGGCCTTGCTGAGGCTTACTTCAACAACACGGTGCAACTTACTATGGTAGATCTGTCCTCTAAAAAATATTTCAGAGTGTTCAATGCTATGCCTCTAATACCTGCTTGATGAAGTCGATGTGCCATAATATGTGGAGGGATGGTATAAAAAACCGCTGATAACTCTAACAGCACCAAAATGGCTCCCAATCCCTCAACAATTAATCTCCGGATAGTATTTGATGTAGTAATGAGGGTGGATTCCATGCTGTGGGGTTTCCTGAAACCATGTTGAGTGGAGTCTAAACCACCAGAGTATTGAATAAACTTGGCAAGTTCTTCATTAATATGTTTTTTAAAGATTTTAGTTTGAAAAGGAAGCAAGGCTATAGGCTGAAGATTATTAAGGTCATTTGCCGCTCCATCCAATTTCTTTTTCGAAGGCATCACTATTGCTTCCTTCCATAGAGGGGGAAAAACTCCTTTAAGCAGGACCTTCTGATATATTGGAACAAAAGTTGTGGAAACTAAGTCAGGAACCAACTGTAATATGTAAGGCGGACAGGGGTCCCGGGCGAGCCAGGTTTAATGCCCATCATAAGCGCTTTGATTTTCTCCCGCTGCACCGGCTGAAAATTAGTCAACATAAGACTATCCTCATCTATAGAGCTGTTAAGATCCTCATAAGGATCCGATCTGTCTGAAGACTGAGTAAAGTTTGCTTGTATTTTCAAAACTTTATAAAAAACAAAAAGGCAACCTTGTTGCAGAATTCCTGAGAGTTCTCTAGCTCTGGGGAGTAGTAGGAATCGAGAGGGCATATACTACTTTAAAGAGTTCTCTAGGAGCATTGGATGCTTCCTTAATTTTCTGTGAATAAAATTCAGTTTTGGCTTGATTGATCATGTCTTTGTGGACACTAAGGGTCGCTCTGAGCTTTCTTCTTTCTATGGGATTGGTGTCTAATTTCAACCTCCGTTCTTGTTGACGGTATTTTCTCTGCAAGTTCTGAGGTCCTTGGAGAACCAAGGGCAACTAAACATTTTCTTCTCTAAGGGCCTAGAGGATCTAAGCGGGGACAACTGATCAATAGCCATTTTAACTCCCTGATTAAACCTATCTATAGCTGACAGAGTAAAATTCTTTGCTATTTCCCATCCTGAGACAATGCTGATCTTAGTGGTTGTTCCTTAATACTATTCCAATGTCTAGATGGTTTCAAAGTGGGATTAGCGTCCTGGGAAGATGATGAAGTCATCAGTCTAAAAATAAGAAGGTGGTCCGTCCAATCCAGTGGCTTATTTTGTAGAAGAGCCAGGTCATTATGACAAATATCTCATCCAAAATATGGCCTGCCCTATGAGTGGCTGTCGTAACTTGTAGATTCCAATCCAGACCCGTCATAAGATTAAAAAATTCATTAATATATGAGTCCTGGCTATTATCAAAATGAATGTTGAAATCAACTAATACAATACATTTAGAAGACATAATCAATGGCTCAATTATAGATGGCCAATAATGCAAAAAAGTAGAGTAAGTTCCCTGAGGTCGATAGACCAGCAGTCCCTCAAAAAGCATAGTGTTATTCTGACATATTTTGAAACAGACACCCTCACAGATCTCTGATCAACATTTACGACTTCCACTGACAGGAGAGAGTTGACTTAATGATAATCGCCAACCCACCTCCTCTACCTGTGATTCTTTCCAGTATTTGAAATGAGTATCCAAGTGCAGTAGCAGCTATAAAATCAGGGATGTAGTCCTCTCTCGCCCAGGTTTTAGTAATAAAAAGGCAATCTAAGTTATTATAGTTAATCAAGCCCTCTATTTCGGTCTTGTGTTTGACAAAAGAGTGAGCATTGATTAAGGCACAACTCAAACAGTTAGTAGTGGAAGCCTCTATATTTTTGTAAGTTTCTCGCCCCACCTGGGATCTAATGTGAAGGGAAGCAGTAATAGATGGTGTCGTAGGTGACCAATTGCAGTATTTACAGCTCCACCCCTCTAGATTTTCTAGAAGGACCTCAGCCTTGCGCTCACACCCTTGACCTCCTACTAATGAGAGGAGGGTGTGAGAGGAGTAAAGAATTTGGGTTGGCACGGGCCAAAACGAGACAGAATCCCCGGCCCCCAGACCTGAACGGATGCGGACGGGCACAGATGGGCTTGCCTTGGGCGTGGCCGCATCTTTCCTTAAATAAGAGCAACGGGCTCAATTACTTCGTAGCCATGTGACCGCGCATCAACAGCTAGACTGCTGACCTAAATTCCCTTGCGCAGGTATTTGCTCTAATTTCAAAGGGGAGGGCTCTAACAGGCCCACACTCTTTTCTAAAAAAGAAGCAATGATCTGAACACCTAAAATAACGTAGCGCAAAGGCACCTAAAATCAATAATGTTTCGTGCTAAAAGTCGGAAGGGCAACAACATCCACAAGAAGCAAGCCAGCAAGCTTGAACAGGGGCCTATTAGACCTAATACAAATATTTGACAAAATAAACACACATATAAAAACTATCAGTTTAAAAATGATCATGTCTGGCTCCTACGACCTGCAGCAACAGAGCACTTATACAGAGTGTCCATGATGCCTACCTATTCTGGCACAGCAGGATCAATGAACAATTCCAGGATGGACAATTTGGAAATGGCCTACTTGGGTAAGTCAACAAATCTAGTAATGTACACAAAACACACCAATCCTGTCGGGCACACAAGACATACACCACTACAGTAACATACGGCCAGGGTAACACACATGTGCAGGTGATAACAAATGTGCACCATGCTGCAGTACAGCCCAATCAGTACACAACACTAATACATACACCCACATGTACGTAACATACCGAAAACTTGACAGGCACACCACAGGAAGGACAGGCGCAGACATGTTCCCTTTGATAACAGCAGAACTACACAGACCACTACAAGTGCCCTCAGGTTGCCCACTACATACACATCACACACCAAACAAAGAATAGCACAGACATGTCAAAGGCATACACCATGCCTATGTCACGTAATTTCCAAATAGGCACAGATGCATCATCATGCAGTGCAAAGCACTTCCAGAACAAATATCAAACACCACACAACTTGCACCTACATCAACTGCATCTCATCAACACATACCTAACTTACCTGTAGTGTGCAGAGACATCTGCCTGACTCATTGGCTCACACACATAGGAATACAAGATCAATGCCCATCACATACCATGTGCCAGACGTGTGAGAAGTGGTACCACACCTACTATAGTGCAACCTCACATGCAACACTCACTGACTCACAACACCATCATGTCTGTACCAGATACAATTAATGGCATAACAGGGGGCAGAGACACAGTCAGACAGTGCAGATCATGGATGCCATAGTGGGACCCAGTAGGAGAAAACAGGACATCACTGACCTCACATGCACTGTCCCAAGGGACACATTTGCTAAGTAGCTGAGCTCCATCCCATAGCCTGCACTGTGCATGTGTCGACAGTATAAATGCACATTTATGTATTGGAAGATATCAAAGGCATTGGTAGTTATGTTGATCATCCTGTGACAATGGGATACATACCCTTGGACACCTCATGGCTGACACAAATATTAGCTGCAACTTTGGAACACCAAGGGACCAATGTAATAGCCCACAGTTCCATAGTCATGGGCTGCTCTGTATGTACATCTTGGCAGATTACCATTTCATTATGACTTGGAGCCAGATTGTAAATTGGCCACCCTCCCTTGCTGTATGTAGTGGGGAAGAGGTGTGCAATGTTTCTCGCTGCAGGTCTGTCACCCCAAGATACGTAGCATGATGATGCAGTCTCACATGTAGCTGTCCCCTAAAACCTGAGGAGTTGCCAACAACAAATACCACCCCAGGGGTGCTATGTGCAGGGTGCAAAAAGGAAGTAGACTGTTCTTTGAACTCAGATGAATGTGGCACAAATGCATGCTGCACACTTCTGCACACACAGAAAGAGACAATTGGCCATCACAAAAGCAAGGTACAGGGAGGTATACCATCTTGCACAGATACATCCACCTCCACAAGGCAGCTAGCAAAGTCCCCTGGTGCAGGGTAGGTAGTGTTGGTGCACAACTGCATATGAGCAACTGGCGCAGGGGACAACAAAGGGTTGCCAAGTAACATGTCACACATGGGGCATTCTTGCATAGTCAAAATGTTGCAGAATAGCGCAGCCACATTTGGAGACATGTATTGCATTCTCACTAACCAATTTCAAAGGCCCTAAGTGTCACACCTCATCTGCAATGACACATGTCAAAAGGGATGGGATGTCCTGGCTCTGTAGTGCTACCATGTTGCCACCACATCTGACCCCATTGTGTTGTGAGGATGTGTCATGTCCCCTCTAGTGATAGCACATGGATACAAAGGTGCAATACACAACGCATGGTACATACATAATGACTATCAGTGTGGAATCCAAATCATGTGGTCCAGGTCTTGAACCAAAACACAAGATTGTCATGTCCAACAACCTATTGCTGAGGAAAGATTACACAAGGATAGGAACTCACACACATCCACAAATACATATGAGCCACAACCAGTTCTTAATATCAACAGCCATGCTACATGACATACCTGTTGCAAGCCCTAACAAAAAATGACTCCTTTAATCTTTTGCAGCAGATCAGCGTTATGGCATACAGCCATGGATAATGACCCAGTTTCCCAACCAAAGTACAGCAGCAGGGCGTGCATATAATGAGGGACAATGGAGGACATGGACTATTGTGAAGAGGACATTTAGCATCCTGAAGTCCAGATTCAGGTGCCTGGACATTACAGGAGGCAGCCTTCTTTATGCCCCACACATCGTCTTCATGATATTTTTCACATGTGCCATGCTGCACAACATATGTGAGCGGATAAAAATCCCCTTATATGAGCAGGTTGATGACCTGCCTGAGGAAGAGGAAGAGGATGGTGGAGAAGAAAATGAGGGGAAACAGCACAACACAGCTGCGGGAATACGCCGCAGACTGCACAATGTTGAAAAAAACCTCTTCACTAAATAATCACGTAACTCACCTTGTAGATTTTGTCAATGAAAACATCACTTATCAAACAATCCAGCTTGGTGTCTTCAGTCTCTTAAACATATACCTTAGGATTATGAGTCTAACCTCAGGGAGCATGTCACAAACACTAATCTGAAGAGTACTGTAGCAACATCACATGCGAAGCGTAAGAGTGCACTGATACCATCACACACATCACAATTAGCCTCATCACTTCACTGTGACAACTGAAGGACACAGTCCATGGACCACAGCATATAAGGTACATCCATGTTGCCAACTTCTACAACAATAGCTCATCACACACAACAACATGTCCAAAAAGGAGGTGTTGGAAATGGCCTTTCTGCAGGGTCACCCCCAAACTTTTTTTGCCTTCCTCCTTCTCTTTTTCTGACCATCATTAAAACATGATGACATCGGCTCATACCCAATTGGCATATTTAATTTACTTATAAGTCCCTAGTAAAAGTGCACTACGTGTGCCAAGGGCCTGTAAATGAAATACTACTAGTGGGCCTGCAGCATTGGTTATGCCACCCACATAAGTAGCCCCTACCCATGTATTGGACCTGCCATTGCAAGGCCTGTGTGTGCAGTTTCACTGCCACTTTGACTTGGCATTTAAAAATAATTGCCAAGCCTTAAACTCCCCTTTTTCTATATATAAGTCACCCCTAAGGTAGGCCCTAGGTAGCCCATAGCGACGGGTGCTATGTAGGCAAAAGGCAGGTCATGAACATGTGTGTTCTATAGGTCCTGGTAGTGCAAAACTCCTAAATTAATTTGACACTGCTGTGAGGCCTGCTCCTTTCATAGGATAGCATTAGGGCTACCCTCATATACTGTTTGAGTGGTAGATTCTGATCTGAAAGAGCAACCAGGTCATATTTAGTATGGCCAGAATGGTAATAGAAAATCCAGCTTAATGATGAAGTTGGATGTAATATTACTATTCTAGAAATGCCACTTTTAGAAAGTGAGCATTTCTCTACAGTCAAATCCTTCTGTGCCTTCCAATCCACATCTGGCTAGGCCAGTTGACAGCTCCCTGTGAGAAGCTGGCCTGGTTTCTAGTGGGAACCAGAGGTACTTACAGCCTATACCAGGTCCAGTGATCCACCTTAGTGAAATGTAGGCAATGTCTATCAGCTTAGGCTGTCTAGGGGTAGCTGTAGCAGAGCAGCCAAAGCTGAACTAGGAGACGTGCAAAGCTCTTGCAAAACCACTATAGTCACACAGTACTTATACACAAGAAAGACAATGCTCAGTATTCCCAAAAATAAAGGTACTTTATTATAGTGACACATGGCCAAAAATACCTTATAGGAAATACTCCTTCTGGAGGTAAGTATTATACACAATTTATACACTAGTAACCAAAATCAGGTAAGTAAACAGTCATAGAATAGTACAAACAGTGAAAAACACAATAGGTTGCAAGGGGCATAGGGGCAACACAAACCATATACTCAAATAGTGGAATGCAAATGTCAGTTTCCCCCCTAGGCAGGTGTAGAGTGTAGATGGATGCTGGGAGTGTAGGAAACCCCGAAGGTAAGTAAATTACCCCACCCCAGAGCCCAGAAAACCAGGAGTAAAGTACAGCAAGTTTTCTCAAAATACACTAGAGGTTGTGGTAAAGGATTATGCAAAAACCAAGCAAGACTGCAAGAAACCAACAATGGATTCCTGGACCTGAAGACCTGTGGAGATAGGAGACCAAGTCCAGAAGTCGATGAAGAGTCCAGGAAGAACAGGAGCCCCTGCTAACCTGGATGAAAGTGCAAAAGTGGATTCTCTGATTGGAAGAAGAAGTCAGAAATGCACCAAAGAAGACAGCTGCGGGTTCTTGCCTGGTGCAAGAGATGTCCCACGTCGAGTCATTGGATGCAGGCTGGTTTTCGTTGTTAGATTCCGCCAACAAGCCTTGGCTCACGCAAATGCCACAGTTGGGGGGAAAAGGTGCTACCTGGGCCCAGGAGGGACCTGGATGCCTCAACTCAGACTGAGGGGGCAAAGGGGGCTCTCAGCACTTTAGAGGGCCCTCAGAAGACCATGCAGCACCCACAGGAGTCCCAGAACACAGGGACAAAGAGTTGCAGAATGTGGTTGTCACAGCACTACACAAAAGGATCCCACGCCGCCAGAGAACAACTCAGGAGGCTGATCGTCACTGCATAGAGTGCTGGGGACCTGGGCTACGCTGTGCACAAAGGATTTCTGGGAGAAGTGCACAGAGCCCAAGGAGCTGCAGAACACATGGTGCACAGGGGTGCTATCTGGCATGGGGAGGCAAGCCCTTACCTCCACCACATTTGCATAGCTGGGCCTTTGGACAGTTAGGATCACTTCAGTCTACCACCTGTGTTCCAAGGATCACGCTCCTTCACAGGAGAGGAGTACCAGCTGTCATTGCAGAGAGGTGTCTGCTGAGAGATTCCTTCAGTCCCTCTGGTGCAGAATGAAGAAAGACAGTCCTCAGGGCATGCACAACCTGTAAACTGTTGCAGTTGCTGACTGGAGCTGAAGTTGCAGGATCACTGTAGCCTTCTTGGATACTTTGTTGCAGTTACAGCGTTCCTGGAGCAGTCTGCTGTTGATCCAACAGTCAGAAGCTAAAGCAGAGGATGCAGAGGAGTCCTGGAGGAGTCCTGCAAACTGAATCTGAGGAAACCCCCAGAAGAGAGACCCTAAATAGCCCTGGGAGGGGGATTGGCTATCTAACCAGGTATGCACCTATCAGGAGGGGTCTCTGACGTCACCATCTGGCACTGGCTACTCAGATGCTCCCAGAGAGTCCCCACACCTTGGAATCCAAGATGGCTAACGCCATGGACACCCTGGAGGAGCTCTAGGCACTACCCCTGGGGTGGTGATGGACAAGGGAGTGGTCACTCCCCTTTGCCCAGTTTCACACCAGATATGGACTGGGGGTCCCTGAACTGGTGTAGACTGGAGTATGCAAGAAGGGCACTGATTATACCCTTCAAAGCATTTCCAGAGGCTCTGGGAGGATACCACTCCCATGCCTGTAATACCTATTACCAATGGAAGAGGGTGTAACACCCCTCTCCTAAAGGAAATGCATTGTGCTGCCTTTGTGGGATTGAGATGCTCAATCCCCAGGAGGTCGGAAACCTGTCTGTGAGGTGGCAGCAGCTGGGGCTGCAGTGGAAACCTCAGGGAGCTGGTTTGGCAGTACTTGGGGCCCATGGTGGAGCCCCAAGGGTGAATGGAATCGCCCCCCCTATACCAGAATTAGATTGGGGTACAATTCCTCAATCTTAGACACCTCACATGGCCATATTCAGGGCTACCATTGTGAAGCTACATATATGTATTGACATATTTGTAGTGCACGCTTATAAAGGTGTCCATGAACTCATGAAGTCTGGGAAATTGGTCCTGGGCAAGTGATGAGCTGTAAAATGATCAGAAATAAAAGTGGGCTGGATGGTGACACTGTGTCACATTTAAGTGGTTCATCGTGCACGTGCAGAGAATCATATCTTGTGAGGCTTGTGCCGCTCAATGGGCAGCATTGTGTAAATCAGATGATGACAAGACACATGTAGGACCATATGTGACTTAGATGTGCACCGTTGTGAAAATAATGGCACTGGAACACACCGTCATTCTCACAACACAGTGATGCACCATTTTGTAGACATATTGGTGCATCCCTGTTTTGTAATGTACATGTAGGTCTGGGTGGGCAATTGTCCCCCAGCATGGTGCCACTAATTTTGTACTCCACTTATGTGACACTTATATGGAATGTAATAGGTGTGAATGCAGGTCAAGTCCAATCGTGTGCTGGCATGGTCATGGGTGTGTGAAGAATGGTATTGCTGATCAGGTATTGATGGGTGTCTACACTTGGACACATGAATGTAGATGTGATAGACCTATGGATACCAGCTTCATATTTGTCATCACATAACATATGGTACACTCCCTGACTCCATGTATAAGTGAGCATGCCTTGGTGGATGACATGGACAGTTGAGATGATGATCTGCTGGGCCATACTCCCTGAGGCACGGGGGTGGGAACAGCAAATTTGTAGGTAGATTTGATGCTCACAGTGTAGGTGACAGTCATTTTGATCAGGCTTGCATGTGTACCTATCAAAACTGAACCCTTATGGTTACCAACTGCATCCCATACTCCCAATAACAGATACAAGTTTCTGGTGATGTATGTTTGAAAATTTGACACAGATGATGAGGAATAGTGGCCCTGATCAATGTGAAGTTGACGCCGCCTTTGCATTGTCACACATGGTACAAAATCTATGCAGATCCAATTTAATTTGTTTCATAATCTTGTTGTGGGTGGCTATGGTGTCAAGGAAATGTTGCTAAAGCAGTGTTGTCATTTTATCCATCAGGGCCATTGTATTATCCGGAATGTGAGGGAGTGCATGTGCAAATTGATGTAGATAGTAAGCTTGTTTTCTATACATAATCCACACAATACTGACACTGATGGTTTCCTGTCTCATTTTAACAGCTGCCAACATGAATAATGAGCAACTCTGTGTCTTTCAGAAGAGGGCAGTGTGCTATCGGCACATATTGGCAGTGGAATCTAGGTTCAGGAGGATGGCACTCCGCTATCGCTCTGAGCAATCCATCGATGAGTGGTGGGCATTCAGCTAAGGGGACACACACGGGCCGCACAGAGTGGACCAAGCACCACAGCTGTGCAGGGGCCCAAAGCTCCCAACATCATTATTGCCCCAGCTGCCGCACCCTTTACTTCCATCCCACAGCCAACCACACCTGCTGCCATGGACATGAGTGCCATCACAGACTTACAGAGGGAAGTGACACAGGACCTCAATTGGTTGGACTCTATAGAGAAGGAGGTGGCTAAGAACACGTGGACGCTCAAGTACATTAAGAGGAAACTCAAAAGGGTCAACTTCTGAATGTCATGATGTCACTCTTCCCAAGTTCAGTCCCCTCCCATCTAAATTTTTTCCAGGTTTTTAGTGGGTGTTAGGGGGTTAGTTGTAGGATAAGATTAGGATAAGTAGGTTTGTGGGTGGGTTTTCTACTTTTTATGTTTTACTACTTGGATGGAAGGTTATGTTGAGGCTTTTATGTGTTTATAAAAAAAAATCAAAAATACCCAAAAATATATATATTTGTTTAGTAATAGTAAATGTGTTGTTTAGTTTATGTTGCCCTGCATGTGTCTTGTGATATAAGGGGGTTGGGGTGAATGTTTAGAGTGTGTCGTTAATCGTTAAATGTGTTAGGTAAGTGAAGCATAGAGTAGTTAGGATCTGTTGTGGGTTATGAATATTTAGGATAGGTTAGGCTAGGTTAGGATAGGTGTTCGTAATTATTTTTAGTTTTTTTATTATCAAAATAAATAATTTTGTGTACTACCTTACATCATGTGTCATATGCTTGGGTCTCAGGGTCTTCCCATGGGTGTACAGTGAAAATTGTGTCTTGTCCTAGGGTCTCAGTCCTGCATCCAGATCCCCCTTTGACATGTTCCTCACCTTCTTATGGATGAACTGTCACATTATCAGTAACAACACATCTACGTATTTGTGCATCTGCCATCCAGTGTACCCACCACTCAAGATGACTATGTTGACCATGTATAGGATAGGTAGGTGTGGTAATGCAGCTGTCATTGAATGGGTTTTGTTTCAGGGTATTGGGCATGGTGGGACATTTGACAACAGCCTACCTTTTATTCCTATCCTGCTAACCTGACCAGTGGCAATTATAGATAAGGTTGAGTCCTTCTGTTTCACACCAATGTGTTCTACTGGTAATCCCAGCTGACGATATTGCTCGATAACTCTTTCAAAGCCATTCCTGCCATATGTAGTGGGTATAGCATACATGTGTTCAATATGATTCACATACTCAGTGAATTGCTTGTACAGGATGCCACCAGCATCGGTGTATATCATATATGTACCATATGCATAGATATGTGCCCACATATTCATGCACTCTTGTACTGGCACTCTGTGACTTGAGACGTTACACAAATCACAAATCCTAGGCATAGTAGATGAGTCACAACACAAAAAACATGCTGATTGTGTAGGTGGTGTTTAATAACAAGTGTAATAGTGCAATATTTACAATGTCCAGGTATGTTACCCCATTCGTAGAATCCATCCAATTGGGGCACAAAACAAGTCTAGGGTTGATGGACATGTCATGCAACATATTTGGGTAGAGTGTCTTTCAGTGCAGGGGAACATAAATTGCCAATTGAAAAGTTAGAGACAATTGCAGTCCATAGCGGAAAGTTCAACAGTGTGTTGAAGAAGAGTGCATGTCTGCAACAGTGCTAACACTGGCATGATGTCAAGCACAGGACAAAGGAAAACACTGCCCATGTGGCATGGGCTGGTGCTACTGGAAACTCTTATGGGTGAAGACAATCTGTTCCATATCTTTATCCTCCAATGTGTGTGGTGTCTCCTCTTCAGTGGTTGGAGATGTGGACTCCTAATTCCCGCAGCTGCCATCTGTGGCACTACCTACGGCATCACTGCAGCAAGGAGGAGCTGCTGATTTTCAAGTATAGCTGCAACATCCCTGTGGTAGGTAACCATGTCTGCCCTGAGGGAGACCATTTCACGGTGCATGGAGTCCATTTTGTCCTCAAGAACACTGATGCCAGCTTGGGAGGGCAGTTGTTGTGGCCTCTCCCTCATGACAGCAGCTATGTCCCTCAGACACTCCTGGAATCCATGCACTGGGGAGTTTCTGCATCTGTTGGCTGCAGTCTGTGGTGTTGCGGTGACCATGAACGTCTGCATTCCCTCAAGGCTGGCTGCCGTAGTTTGCATCCCCACTGGCACCTCCTTGGCCAACTCCCGTTGGACTCCCACCACTGTCCTCTCAAAGCTGGTGCCTGGGTCCTCTGCTGTGTCAGTGCTGGCAAGTTGTACTATTGGGGTGCTAAGTGGGGCCTATAGGATGTCTGCTACATCAATACTCCTCCTTGTGACTGGAAGTGGTATCTGGAGGTTTACAAGGACTTCTTGGAGGGTCTCTTTGGCTGATAGTTGCCAGCTGGTCATCCAGGTCATCAGGCTACTCCAGGACAGGCAGATCCACAGGACAGCCATCATCCTCTGCAATGAGATAGTGTAAAATCAGGCTATCTGTGTTGTGGCTGTTGACAATTTGAGGCTCATTGTCATATTAGGGCTATATTTATGAAAAAGTGGTGCTGCGCGATGCTGTGCAACAATTGTCAGCGCTACGCTGTGTTACTTTGGTAAAACAAGGATGCGCCATATGTAAGTGAATATGGGGCACCCCTGGGGTGTCGCGCATGCTGGTGCAAGATTCAGCTGCCAGTGTCAACACAGGCATCCTTGCACCATCGTGCAAGGATGTATGCGTTGAGTGGTGTGACTGTTTATGTGCGTAAAGGTGTCTCTTCATGCACATTAACAATCACCAATGGAGCTTTGGTACTTCTGTGTGAGCTGTACAATGCAGCACACACAGAAGAGCCAAAGTCTGATTTACATATAATTGTTTATGTGCAGAAAGGAACACCTTCACGCACATAAACAATCATTTCTGGCATTTTGCTCTTCCTGTGCATGCTGCAGAACGCAGCACACATTGGAAAAGCAGAAAAAGAGGAGGTATAAATATATTCCTTGTCATTGCACCCTGCTAATGCCACCCCTGGGGCTGGCATACAGTTTTGGCCCTGCCTCAAGTTGTCAAAATTCCATTTATCTGAGGCAACATCAAAATGTAATGGGTGTTGCTGTGGCACGCCCACAGCAACACCCATTTCACCATCTTCCAGTGATGATCAGGAGGGTCCATATTTACGAGGTGACATTGAACCACAAAAAGTGGTTTAAATGGCACCTTGTCAATACGACGCAGTGCTTAGCGCCACAGGAGCGTCACTAAAAGTGACGTTCCAGTGGCGCTAGGGGCCTATGATGCTCCCCTTAGTTCCAAAGGATTGTTCCAATACATTATTCCTACAGTCTACAGCCCCATGCCCTACCTGCATGTCACATGAATAGAAGCCCAGTTGGCACAATTGTTTGCGTCATATCTTCTATCCTTTTTGTGGCTTGATGTTGTATTTTCATGTTCTACCATCCCTTTGCATCCATTTGCATGGTGAGGCCTTTCAATGGGTGTTGTGGTGCTCGTACCACAGCACCACACATGGCAATTTTCACCTGTCACAGTCTTAGATGTTTCACATACACCCATGCTGTGCTGAGACCTTGCACCACCCCAGGGATGGCACTGCCGGGACATTGTGCTCTTGTTGCCATTGATGGCTCCTCATGTTGTCATTTGTGTTTGTGTGCTACATTTCATGGCACTTATGGACCTGGCAGAGTTCAGTTTCAACTCCTGTCTATGTAGGTTGCTTGCGTTACTAAACACCTATGTCCTCCCCCTCAATGCAACCCTCCTTGCACTATGATATGTGAGTGCAGCATGGTGACAGTACAGCTCATTTGACAGAAGCACAGGGTTGAACCCAGGGATGGCCAGTATGGGTTTGACATTTCTGCTGTGTATTTCATTCTGTATGTGATAGTGCCTGATGGTAAATGTGTCTATGGACATAGCCATTTAACAGGAGTTGTAATTAGGTCAGGGCCTGAAGCAAGTTCTGCATTTCATGTGCATCAGTCCAAAGGGCACCTGACTGCCATTGTGTATTTGACCACCCCCAACAGCACAGGTGGTAGTTGCAACTGCTGTCAATGTAGAATGCTCCACGGGCCAATGGCTGTAGGAAGGTAGCCTCTTTCTAGCCTTGTTACCCCCACCTTTGGCCTGTTTGTGAGTATATGTCAGGGTGTTTTTACTGTCTCACTGGGATCCTGCTAGCCAGGGCCCAGTGGTCATAGTGAAAACCCTATGTGTGTCAGTGTGTTTGATATGTGTCACTGGGGTCCTGCTAGCCAGGACCCCAGTGCTCATAAGTTTGTGGCTTATATGTGTTCCCTGTGCAGTGCCTAACTGTATCACTGAGGCTCTGCTAACCAGAACCTCAGTGTTTATGCTCTCTCTGCTTTTAAAATTGTCACTGCAGGCTAGTGACTAATTGTACCAATTGTACCCAGGGTATTGGGGTTCCAGCAGATCCCTATGGGCTGCAGCATTTATTTTACCACCCATAGGGAGCTCAGGCAATTCTTACACAGGACTGCCACTGCAGCCTGAGTGAAATAATGTCCACATTATTTCACAGCCATTTTACACAGCACTTAAGTGACTTATAAGTCACCTATATGTCTAACCCTCACTTAGTGAAGGTTAGGTGCAAAGTTACTTAGTGTGAGGGCACCCTGTCACTAGCCAAGGTGCCACCACATTGTTCAGGGCAATTTCCCCGGACTTTGTGAGTGCAGGGACACCATTACCCGTGTGCACTACATATAGGTCAATACCTATATGTAGCGTCACCATGGTAACTCCGAACATGGCCTTGTAACATGTCTAGAATCATGGAATTGTCACTCCAATACCATTCTGGTATTGGGGGGACAATTCCATGCATCCCTGGGGCTCCAGCATAGAGCCCATGTACTGCCAAACTGCCTTTCCGGGGTTTTCTATGCAGCCACCGCTGCTGCCAACCCTCAGACAGGTTTCTGCCCGCCTGGGGCCAGGGCAGCCCAGTCCCAGGAGGCAGAACAAAGGATTTCCTCTGAGAGAGGGTGTTACACTCTCTGCCTTTGGAAATAGGTGTGAAGGGCCTGGGAGGAGTACCATATCCTGGTCTCTGGAAGTGCTTTGAAGGGCCCAGATGGTGCCCTCCTTGCATAAGCCAGTCTACACCGGTTCAGGGATCTCCCCAGGCCTGTTCTGGCACGAAACTGGACAAAGGAAAGGGGAGAGACCACTCCCCTGACCAGCACCTCCCAGAGAGCTGCCCAGAGCTACTCAAGTGTGTTCCAGACCTCTGTCATCTTTGATGCAGAGGTGTGAGGGCACAATAGACAGCTCTGAGATGCCAGTGCCAGCAGGTGAGGTCAGAAACCCCTCCTGATAGGTGCGTACCTTTCTCTTTAGCCAATCCTCCTCTGAGGGCTATTTATGGCCTCTCCTGTGGGTTTCTTTTCTCACCAGATAACGAATGCAAGACTTCACCAGAGTTCCTCTGCACTTCCCCCTTCGACTTCTACCAAGGATCGACTGCTGACTGCTCCAGGACGCCTGCAAAACTGCAACAAAGTAGCAAGAAGACTGCCAGCAACATTGTAGCACCTCATCCTGCCGGCTTTCTCAACTATTTCCTGGTGGTGCATGCTCTGAGGGCTGTCTGCCTTCAACCTGCACTGGAAGCCAAGAAGAAATCTCCTGTGGGTCGACGGAATCTTCCCCCTCTCATCCTGATGAGCGTGGTCCCTGGAACACAGGAGCTGGGTCAAAGTGTCTCCGACAGTCCAGTGGCCCTGTAGTGTGGTCAGTTTTATGTATCCTTTGCGCGTTAGCTTTAGGCGTTAGGCCCTTGTGCACTTTGCCCTGGATGTCTTTTATTCCTTTGCTCGCAGCATAGATCCTCTGTGCACTTTGCTCTAAATGCTTGTTATTCAGCTTCGTACTGTTATTTTTCAAATAGCCAGTTCTTGTTTTATTTTTTATATCACACTGTATAGCCTACTTCAGCACTGAAGTTTTCAATAACACATTCTTGTTCACTCTGTGCTTCAGTCAAGGATACAGTCTGGTGCATTGCCAATAGACGTGGTAGGAGTTTAGTCTTTGGCATTCTTGCGTAGGGACATTTTGTGATCACACTGACATGTTAGTTATAAAAACACTTCCTTGTGCTAATACACGCAACAGGGAGATTCCGACCAGGGAACCACAACTTGATGCTGACTGCCTCGTTGCAGATGCTGAATCAGATAACAGGCCTTTGCTCAGGTATGAGGGTTGATGGCTTCCCAGGGAATCTAAAAGGCAAGTTAGAAGCTTAACATGCTGTGCTCAAAATAGAACTAACTGAGAGAGAGAGAGTAGAATTTATTAACACCATGATAGCTTTATTCTTATGTTTCACTCTCCTCGTGACTATTTCAATCCTACTGTGTTGTATGGTTCTGGTTATCACGGCTCACGCCTTAATATCTAAAATGCAGTCGTTTTATTAAAAACAATCTATAAAACTTAAACTGCCTTTGTCATTTGTATATGAGATCATACTGTAAATGAGAGAGCTGGTTTGTATCTGAGTGACCACGACTTCCCTGAGAAGTTCCAAAGATGTCATGCGCTCGGCTGCCCAGTCATCTCTTCCCCTTGGGAGAGATGAAGCACTGCTAGTTAGCCGGAGCAAAACCGGATTTGAGGTGACAGAGGTCCTTCCAAGTGGGGAAGACTTAGTCCCCCACACCAGGAACAACCCTGCTACCTAGAAATCCAGTAGTCTCATTTAGGATAATGAGAGCCTACGCGACAGCCCTTCTGTCAAAAGTTGGTAGAGGTAAGTCCTTGCCTCCCCACGCCAGACAGTAATCCTGTGTACTGCGTGAACTGCAGCTGCTCTGCCTTCTGTGCACTTCTGCAAGACTTCCTTTGTGCACAGCGTAGCCCCCGCCCCCAGCACTCTGTCCTGCATTGCCCAACTCGCTGAGCTCGACTCCGACGTCATGCGACCCTCTTTTGCTGTTCTGAGTTGACCGTCATCCTCAGATCTTCTAAGTGCCTGTTCAGGTGCTTCTGCGGGTGCTGCCTGCTTCTGCGTGGGCTCTCCGTGTTGCTGAGCACCCCCTCTGTCCCTCCTCCAAGGGGCGACCTCCTGGTCTTTCCTGGGGCCTGGCAGCACCCAAAATCCTCAACTGTGACACTTGCAGCTAGCAAGGCTTGTTTGCGGTCTTTCTATGTGGAAACAACTCTGCATCCTCCAGCACGCCGTAGACATCTTCTGACCAAAGGAGAAATTCCTGCCACCTTCCGTTGTTGCAGAATCTTCAGCTTCTTCCACCCGTAGGCACCCCTTTTGCACCTTCGTCCTGGGTTTAGTGGGCTGCTGCCTGCCCTGGACACTTGTGTGACTCTTGGACTTGGTCCCCTTCCTTTACAGGTCGTCAGGTCCTGGAATCCTTCTTCAGTGCTTTGCAGTCAGTTGCTGTCCTTGCAGAATCCCCTATCTCGACTTTACTGTCTTTCTGGGGTAGTAGGGTAACTTTACTCCTACTTTTCAGGGTCTTGGGGTGGGGTATCTTGTACACCCTTAGTGTTTTCTTACACTCCCAGCGACCCTCTGCACACTACACTAGGCCTGGGGTCCATTCGTGGTTCGCATTCCACTTTTGGAGTATATGGTTTGTGTTGCCCCTAGGCCTATCTCTCCCTATTGCATTCTATTGTGTTCTACAGTGTTTGCACTACTTTTCTAACTGAACTTACCTGATTTTGGTTTGTGTGTGTATATTTTGTGTATTTTACTTACCTCCTAAGGGAGTATATCCTCTGAGATACTTTTGTCATATTGTCACTAAAATAAAGTACCTTTATTTTTAGTAACTCTGAGTATAGTGTTTTCTTATGATATAGTGCTAAGTGATATAAGTGGTATAGTAGGAGCTTTGCATGTCTCCTAGTTCAGCCTAAGCTGCTCTGCTATAGCTACCTCTATCAGCCTAAGCTGCTAGAACATCTCTAATCTACTAATAAGGGAGAACTGGACCTGGCACAAGGTGTAATCACCACAAGGTACTCACTATAAGCCAGGCCTGCCTCCTACAATGGCCTGGACATGGCAGGTTACCAGCAGCTTACAGACTGGCTATGGCATCTGCCCTTTGACACCAGACCAGTGATATGTTCAACACTACCCTCCAGGTCTGTTTCTGCATTTCCATGAGCCTTTGCATGGCAGTGGAATCCCCATGAAATGGTTGTTGGTGATGTGGTGGGGCCCTGGGTCCCCCTGCACAGCCCATGCACTTGGCATGGGCAGTGCAAGGGGTACCATACCTTGGACCTTTGACCTTTGCCCTTTCCACTGTCTGTTTTGCAGGGCTGAATGAAGCATGTCTTGTTATACCTCATGCAGGCAAAATCTGGCACTGACTCTATTCAATCAATCAGAAATGTTTACTAAGTGCCCCAAAGAGCTACCATGAGCAGACAGATTTCCAATCGCCATCCCAATGTGTGACTCATACTGCCAAGTGCAAAGGGTACACTGCACTGGCAGTCTTACCAACCCCGGGCTTGTCCATGCACCATCCCCCACTCATTGATGTGGAATTATCCACCATTATGTTCACAGTCATACCCCATGTATGTTTATTTCCCCATTCCCATGTGTCTGACATGGTTGTGTAGTTGTGGGCTCAGCCAGGGACAGTTGTGACCTACTGTTTGCTATCTGTGGTACATATTTTCTGTAGTGGCACATTTCAGTTCAGCATCAGTATGTGTGGTTCAACACAACTTCAGTTTAGTTGTTCTGGTTAGTGGCATGTTACCAATGATACAGGTCTAGCCTGCTATTCCCCAAGCACCTGTTGAGTTCATTGTTCCATGCACCAAGGGGACACCCTGACTGAATGATGTAGGGATGGCTGCCTCAAGTGAATGTGTTGTCTATGTGCAGTGTGGTGGTGCTACTGGCACATGCCTTTGTACTGTTGGAACAGTTGCAATGACTTGTGTGCTGTGCGATGCAGCACACATGTGTTTGGGCAATGAGGCAAAGCAAGGAAGTTTCAAGGTGTTACTGTAAGGGACACCACAATCAAGTAACCCCAGGAATGATGTTGACTGACTACCTGGTCTCTGAGGTCTTGGTTGTGTTGGTGGTGTTGATGTGACTACATGCAAGGGATATTGTGATGTCACAACCAGTGGCACAGTGATTGAACATGCCATCCAGCCCATGTGCTGCATTTGTACATGTAGGTATTTAGGTGTGGTGTTCTAAATATGTCCATGTTGTGTATGTGTGAATGGTGCATGACACTATCAAGGTACATGTGTAGCTTATGCTGACATGGTGAAACCTGCTTAATGTGCATTGTGTCCCTCTACACTCCTTTGACATGCGTTGTGTGAGTCCTATGTGCCTCCCCCTTCTTGCACTTGGCAGTTAAGCATGTATTTCCCCCAGTCAACTTACCCTCCATTTGTGGTGTTTACTGGTATTCTGCCAGGTCCTGTCCTTGTATTCCTGCGATGATTTCCTCCGGGATGACCACTGCAACCATCTCGTCCAAGTCCTCTTGTGGTGCTGGACTCCCACCTCCAGTTTGCAGTGCTGCCTTCCTCTTTGTGAAATTTTTTCCTTTGTCCTCTTGTAGTCATGCCAGCATTGCTTGCACTCCTGACCTCTGCCACACTGGTGATCTGATCCACAATCTGCTATCAGATTGCTTCTCTCCTTCCAATTGGCAATTTTGAGGTGATGAAGACTTGATGTTGATGCTCTGTCACCTCTCTCACCAGTATGTAATGCTCCTCTTTTTCTTCTCCCTCCCCTTGGTCTTGTATGTGTCCACCTGGCTGGTTCCTGGTTAAATGGGGTCTCCGTTAGCAAAACAAAATGATGATGGACGGAGTGCTGACAATGCAAACACTCACCCCCAGTCACAGATCTGGGTTTAATCCATCGTTTTTTTGCTGCCCATGCCATTCCAGTTTGGACCCAGCCATATGCAAATCAGTCTTGACCCTGTTCCCTATGGGAACAGTCCAGCCCGAACTGCCAGGCCAGGTCTTCCCTGGACTGGAAACAAGCATCCTGGGACCGGTTTCGGGGTTTCACCCCTCATCAGCCAGGCTAGCTTGAATCCAGTGGCATGGGAAGCACGGGACCCACGTCTGGGCATACCCTTCCCACTTAGGGCGACATTAGCAATGTCTCCGTGACATCTCTTTTGGCTTCCTGGATCAATTTTGGGGCTTCTTTGCACTGTTCTCTCCATTAGCATCTGTTTTTGATGCTATTGTGGGCAAAAATGGTCCATTTCCGTTTTGGACATGTTTACATGTCGTAAACCGGATTAGAGTCATTTTTCTCAGTTAACTTCATTTTGCCTTATGACAAGGTGCAATGGTTACCATTGGAAAAAATTACTCTAACCATTTTTTAGCATCACCCAGAGTCATAGTATAAATATGACACCCGAGTAGCATTAAAAAATGGCGCTAGTCAGCGCTACCCTTTTTGACGCAAAACTGCATTAGTATAAAATATAAATCTCTGTGTTCTGTCTTTCTTTCACTGTCTAACCTATATAACCATAACCACCACATCATATTATCGCCTCTTGTTATCCTCCATTCCCATCCATAATTTTGTGACTGCTGTTTAACCCAAAAACACAGTGCAGAAAACAAATTTGCTTGGCAACGTTGCACAAAGGGGAAAACACAGCGCAGAGCCAGCCAAGCTGCTGTCATCCTATGAGTTGATGATCTAAAACAGTGCCTTGTATGACACACAGGGGGTCATTACGACCTCGGCGGTCTTTTTGCAAGACCGCCGAGGGACCGCCGTGCGGAAGACCGCCTGTGCAGGCGGTTTGCCGCTCGGCGTATTATGACTGTTGGCTGCTCTCCGTCGTTATTCCAATGGAGAGCCGCCAACAGCCATACTTGCGGGCGGCAGGGAAGTGGAGGTTGCTCCACCTCCACGCCAACAGAACACCGCCCAGCGAATCACGTCCTGTGATTCGCCGTGGCGGTGTTCTGTTGGAGGTGTGGTGTCGGGGGAGCTGCCCCCATGGCTCAGGTCCACTCCCGGAGGATCGACGGACCAGGTAAGTCAATTGTCCGTTAGGGCAGGAGGTTGGGGGGTTGTTGTGTGTTGTGTGCATGCATGGGGGTGTGCGTATGTGTATGTTGAGGGGGTGTGTGGGTGCGTGTATGCTTGCGGGGGTGTTGTGTGTATGTGAATGAGTGCGTGTATGGCTGTTGGTATGTCTGTATGGATGTGTGCGTGTATATTTGAATGTGGGTGTGCGTGTCTGACTGTGTTTGTGGATGTAGGCATGTATGTCGGGGTGTGTGCATGTGTGTGTTGGTGGTGCCTGCATGCGTGTCGGGTGTGTGTGAGTAATGTTATGTTGGGGTTCGGGGTAGGGAGGGGGGCACTGCCACTTTTGGGGGGTGGCAGGGGTGGTGGGGGGTGTAGGGGAGGGAGTCGGGGTGGGGGTGGGCGGTGGGGGAGACCCCTATCAGTGCCAGGGAAGGAATTCCCTGGCACTGAAAGTGCTTACCGCCATGGATTTCATGGCGGTTGAAACCGATGGAAATCCACGGTGGTAAGCCGGGTCCAAATACTGCCTGCAGTATACTGACGGCCGCCGGGCTGGAGACCCAGGTCTCCAGCTCGGCGGACGTCTCCGCCCTGGCGGGCGGGACGGAGAACCGGCGGATGACCATGGCGGTAGCCGCCATGGTCATAATTCACCAAGGTAAGACCGCCAGCCTGTTGGCGGTCTTACGGCCGGTTCTCCGCCATCCGCCAGGGTTGTAATGACCCCCACAGTTTCATAGCCTCACATAAGTGTGTAAAGTCTAGCATGGGATTTGTACTGGAAGCATAGCCTCCTAGGACAAATTAGTTTGTCTAGATAAATGTTGAAAAATCTTAAGCACTGAGGCCCATATTTATGGGAAAATGATGGAGCGCGATGCTGCCCCAGAATTGGCAGAGCTGCGCTTTGTCATTTTCACAACACAGAGATGCGCTGTATTTAATTGAATACGGCACACCCCTGTGTTTTCCTATGTGCTGGTGTTAAATTTTGCTGCCAATGCAGGCATCCTTTCACCTTTGTGCAAAGATGTCTACGTTGAGAGGTATGATTGTTTATGTGTGGGAAGGTGTCCATCCTGCACATAAACAATCAGTAATCGCGCTTGCAAAATGCAGCACATACAGAAATGCCAAAGGGTAATTTTCAAATAATTGTTTATGTGCAAGAAGGGACACCTTCCCACACATAAACAATATTTGTTCTCTCAGGTTTATGAAATCTCGTACAATCTGACTCAGCATCAAAATGCAATGGGTGTTGCTGTGGCACGCTCAGAGCAACAATCATTGCACGCCCCTCTGATGCAGAAAACTGCATCGGAGGGGCCCATACTTTCAAGACAGCGTTACAACTCCTTCTACATATGGAGCAGAGGTTAGCGCCACTGAAGGGTTACGTAAACTCACACTCCAGTGGTGCTAGAGGCTCCTAAATATGCCCCTGAATGTGTACTGTGCATTTTAGCACATTTGCACTGCTTATGTTATTCAAATTAAAAGATTTCTCCTTGTTAACCCCTGATTCCAGGAGGCGTTGATTTTGAATGCAAGACCTGAGCTGGTTATCTTAGAATTGAAAGCTTTGTGTCCAAATCTATAAGAGTTTACCCTGATTCACAAAAGCAACACCCCAGTACTGTCCCCTTGATTCAAGCACTAAAAAGTTTTTTTGTGTCTGAGAAAAGGACACCTTTCCAGAGCAAAATGCCTCTAATAAAGCAAATGCTATGCACCACTTTGCACTGATTTGTGTAACTTTGAACTGACGCTTGGTCGTAATAAATCTAGGCCTAAGAGTATTGTTTTTTTTTGTCAATTGAATTTGTACAGTAGATTTCATATTTAGTTATATGTACATAATCAGTTCAGGTCATGGGCCAAAATAAGCTGCGCTCAAATCAACAAAAGAAGGCAGAAAAGGAAGAGTGACAATCGGAAATCATGTCCTGGGGAAATCCATGTTTGTTGTCCACATTGTTTCGTTGAAGCTAACAGGTTTTTGGCCTAGGCAGAAGCTGGAACCATGCTGATTAGGTCTCAGTGGTAGGTGTGTCTTTAAGCTAACAACCAATTCTAGTCCTGTCATACCTCTCACTCTGGTGAATCACATGTCTGTCCACAGAGTCCATCTGCAGTTATTTAGATATGTGGAATTGGTGTGCAATAAGAATTCTCAGCATAGTAAGGTTAGATTTTGTTACATATAACCATTTACTCTTAGGATTTTTTCATATAGTCTACCTGAGCGCGGCTATATGTTTAAAAATGCATTCACATTCTTGCCTATGATTCATCTCAATTTGAATCTATTTTATTCCAATGCTCAGATGAAGCCAGCACCTGCCAGCAAACAGAAATCTTATGTGAATGCCACTTGGTGGACAGAACATTAGCCCAGGTATTCCTGGAACATGTCTAACGGAATATTCCCCCTCATCCGCAGCAACTCTCTCTTTTCAGAATGTAGTACACAGCAAACAGAAGAGGCAACATAAAAGAGAAACTGGGCTGTTAGCAGTGAGGTGGAGATTTTCTTCGTAGTTTAGTAAACTGTTGTGGGCAGTTTAAGGGTGGGTTCACTGCTTTGGAACAGAAAAAGACACCACGGTGAATGATACCGTGGACTTGATTTTTCACATTAAGCACAATACTTCAAGAGCTAAAAGGAACTGGATAGGACTGAACTACAAACATGCTAAATCATGGAAATTGTAGTGTTACTGGCCTAAGGGTGATCACTGGTATCAGACTGGGTTTACCCTTAAAAAATATTCTAACACTAACGAAGAAGAGAAATTGGCACATGAAGAGGATAGAAGACATCCCTGCTTGCAGTGCAGAAACATTTTGTGTTCCTTACCAAGTACTGTACAGGGAATTATCTTTAGCTTCATCTTTGACTTATATTTTCCGCATCTCTTTCCCCTACTAGTAATTGTAGCTTTCTAAGAGTGTTAAAGGGCATGGCACTGAAGCCTACTTCCTCTTATGAGAATTTCCAAATACGGCTGGAGGATCCAGAAGTTCACATATTGGGGATATATTTTCCTGCCAGGAAGCAAGCCACTAAAGCACATAAGGTTTGATTTTTCTATTGATTACCCCTCTCTCCTGTGACAGAAATGTATCAATAACCCTTTGAAGAATGAAAGCTGCTTTTGATGGAGAGAAATCCTGTGGAACTAAAGAATTAGCCATAAATGTTATTCCTCCAAGGTAGCAACACTACAGGCCATCTTCTAAAAAACAGTCTATCTGAAAAAGTTGCAGCCAACTGTAACCTGGCCATGATAACTTGTGATTTAGCCAAAAAGGCTGCTTAGTTTCTGATCACCCCTTAGACCAAAAAGTTTAGATTAACCATAAATCATATTTCTTCCTTTTTTGGTTTTTAACTTATGATCGCTCTTTAACTCCCTTAGTCTTAACCTTTTCATGTATTTTTATTTTTTTTAACTTTTCTCTGTATTTGCTAGTTTTTTTACTCGTCAATTACAAGAATAATCTCAGACTAACCCCTTCCTGCTAGTTCCAAGTGTTCAGGGAATCCTCACATAACCAATTTGTCTGTTGTGGTCAGAAGTTTTCTAACTTGGCTGTCCATTAGGTCTGGGTAAGTTTGTATTTGTTTGCGGACCCTGGTAATGTTGACCATTGGATCTGTCCACCTGTAGTATGATTCTAATCAGCATAATATATGCCAAAAAATGAAGAGAACGGCAGGTAGCTAGTATCGGTGAGGACGAAGAGGTGAGTAGTAGACTGATGAGGATGAGCAATTAAGATTTCACAAAGCAAATCCCTTCACCCCATACAGAACTTGTTACGTTATGAAGGTATTATAGGAGATTTGGACAAAACCATGGAAGAATATCTCTATTGGACCATTTTATTATTTATTTATATGTTTTAAACCTTTTAACTTTTTTTGGCCTCTTCACCAATCCTTAAGTGATGGAGGTAGAACATGATGGATGTGGATGAGATAATGAAGATAGAATGTCAAGGTGATCGGTATAAGAAATTTAAAAGGAAAACAAAATGCAGAATTTTACAGAGGTGGTGGAGTGATATGGGGCAAGAAAGATAGAAGCAAACCTATTGCATCTGCCCATTCTCCTGCAATATAGTTTCTATAAAGCATTTTGATCTGTGCAGCTTTACGCAAAACATTATCATCTGGAAGAGGTGAAGAATAATTAGTGCTTTGGAGTTGGACAAATGTGGGAGGCTGGAGCTGAACAGGAATCGCTAAATGCCAAATAAAGGACGGCAGAGTACATTGAATACCTACGCTGCTTTGACTATAAGAAATATATAACCCGAAAACACACAGCCCAAGATAAGGCAGAAACCATGATGGTGTAGTTGGTCAATCCAACCAAGAGAGGCTAAAGATTTTTAGAAATAGATACCATCCAGTGGAGCATCCTTTACAAACCTAACGAGATAAACCAGGCCTTCACTGAATATTATAAAATGCTGTACTTCAGCAAACAGATAAAAAGGCCGCACTACATGCATCACTTCCTAGAGGTGCTATCCCTTCTCCGCCTCACATCTGAGGATGCAGAAGAAATGAGGGCTGAAACAACAGTGGAAGAGATTAGGGTGAGTGAAGAGATTTGTCCTGGGAAATGTTCCGAACACAGGTTGCCGTTTCCCAGGGATACATCACCTTGGTGTCAAGCACCATATCTTGTTATATGCCAATGATATGCTGCTTTTTCTTGGTGACAGGTGAACAGGCCCAGGGAAGGCAGTACAACTCTTTAGTGACTGTGGAGACGCCACTGGGCTGCGAATAAATTGACTTAAAACTCGTGTTTCCAATAGGGCCTTTCCAAACGATATGCCAGACACTCATGGAATGCATTGGGAGCTGATATCAATAAAGTACTTCGGGATCTGTATCTATACAAACAGCCTTGACCTTCTTGAGGGAGTCATTGTTTCAGCCATTGCAGCCCTAAGGACCAGCGTGGCTTTTTGTAAAACACTCCAAATCTTGATAATCAGAAATATTGCAATTGTTAAAATGGTAGCATTACTGTCCTTAGAATATTACTTTCTGACACTTCCAGTGATCATCCCTAGAAGTAAATTCCAAGATCTGGCTACTGCTCTAAGGGATCTGGCAAGAGACAGTAAGTGTCCTTAGCTACATTACTCCATCATACAATGGATGGCGAATTAGGGATACAGGATTTTGAAGCATATCGTCTGGCAGCTCGAGTGTCCTTAACTAAATCACTACTCCCGACGAAGGACAGCGAATTGGGGGGTCGGATTCTGAATTGTATTATTAGGAAGCTAAGCTGCAGTGATATTTACACCGGCCACCAGGATGTCCATGGTGGAACCAAGGAATCTACCCCGACACCCTGACCCTAGATTTACTGTTGTCCCTCCTCCTAGTTAATAAACCAATTTCCACTGGCAATGGCAGTGACATGAAGGAAATTTGGCACTGTTAGGTTTGAATTCTACAGATCACACACAACTCCACACCATACTTACTCACACTTCCACTATGTGTGTTGGCTACGCTCACACAAGAAAACAACTTGAAGCAGTTACAGGGATGAGTGGACCTGTGGATTGAAACTGTTGGCTCCCAGTTTCCGAATGGTGAACCACTAACCTTTGAAGATTTAAAAGAGGTATAGAGTGTCCCAGCACAGCCTTTTATTCTACGTGGCACCATGGTGGTGGTCATGAGGAAGCATTGGAGGAGAAGGGGCACAGAACCCCTGATACATTGAGGCTGTCAGTTACTCTGTGCTATAGATGCCACATGCAGACTGGTGTCAGGCCTGTATCAAGCACTATTAGTAGGTGTTAGAAATGGGGTCTTTGGTTGGCAGTCAGGTTACCCCCTGTCCAAGCAAGGACCTCACTCTAGTCAGGGTAGTGGAGAATCACCCTCAGTTAACCCCAACTCACCCCCTTGGTAGCTTGGCACAAGCAGGCAGGCTTTACTTCAGAGTCTAAGTGTAAAGTATTTATACCAACCCACAGAGTAACTGTGAAAACACTACAAAATGACACAACACAGGTTTAGAAAAATAGAAAATATTTATCTAAACAAAACAATACCAAAACGACAAAAATCCAACATACACAAGTCAAGTTATTAATTTTAAAAGCAAAAAGTGTCTTAAATCCTTTTGTAAACAGTAAAAACACTGTTAGTGTTGAAAAGTACCTGGGTCACCTCAAAATAATACGCACAGGTGAGTATGCATCAGAAAAGTCTAGCGATGCGTCAATATCTCACCCGCAAGTGAGACCGTGCTTAGTTTCTCCTCCTCCGGTCAGGTCGGCATGCATCATTTTTCCTCTCCACAGGAGAGTGATACATCGATCCGGGCAAGCACTCGGGTCTGGGCAGGTTGTCGTTTTTCCGCGCCCAGCAAGGTTTGTGTTGAAAATTCTGCTGCATGGTATCAACAAAACCGGGATATGTGGGTTGTGATGTTATCAGCCTCCGTCAGCGGGTGTTGTACGTCATTTCTCCAGCTGCGTGTGTTGATCTTCCAGCCAGGCGCGATGCCAGTGGAGCGTAGATTTCTGCTGCGAAGCCGGTGGCACGTCGTTTTCCAAGCACGTCTCGGAAGGTGCGTCAACCTTTGAGAGCGTGACTCAAAAAATACGCCTGTCTGTGCGTGGATTTTCAGTATTGGTCTGCCAGCTTCACCTTCCAAGTCCCCAGGAACTGGATAGGGCACCACTTGGCAGGGCAGAAGTCTCAGCAGAGAGTCCAGGTGCTGGCAGGGGGAAGTCTTTGATGACTCGGAGACTTCAACAACAGGAGGCAAGCTCAGTTCAAGCCCTTGGAGATTCTTTTCAAGCAGGAATGCCAAACAAAGTCTAGTCTGTGTCCCCTTTCACAGGCCAAAGCAGCAACTGCAGAATAGCCCAACAAAGAACAGTTACAGGCAGGAGCAGCACTTCTCCTCAGCTCTTCAGCTCTTCTCCTTGGCAAGGTTCCACTTGATTCCAGAAGTGATCTGATTTTTAGGGGTTTTGGGTCCTCTTCTTATACCCCTTTCTGCCTTTGAAGGAGGCCTACTTCAAAGAGAAGTCTCAGTTGTTTACAAGATCCTGCCTTGCCCAGGCCAGGCCCCAGATACACACCAGGGGATTGGCGACTGCATTGTGTGAGGGCAGGCACAGTCCTTTCAGGTGGAAGTGACCACTCCTCCAGCCCACATGGTCCATCAAGATTTGCAGGCTACACTACAGGTCCCTTTGTGTCACTGTCTAGAGGAGAGGTACAAACAGCCCAACTGTTAAACTGACCCAGACAGGGAATCCACAAACAGGCAGAGTCACAGAATGGCTTATGCAAGAAAATGCCTTCTATCTAAAAGTGGCATTTTCAAACACACAGGGGGCCATTCTGACCCTGGCGGTCACCGACCGCCAGGGCCAATGACCGCGGAAGCACCGCCAACAGGCTGGCGGTGCTTCCATGGGCATTCTGACCGTGGCGGTACAGCCGCGGTCAGAAACGGGAAACCGGCGGTGTCCCGGCGGTTTCCCGCTGCCCCAGGGAATCCTCCACGGCGGCGCTGCTTGCAGCGCCGCCATGGGGATTCCGACCCCCTTACCGCCATCCTGTTCCTGGCGGTTTTCACCGCCGGGAACAGGATGGCGGTAATGGGTGTCTTGGGCCCCTGGGGGCCCCTGCAGTGCCCATGCCAATGGCATGGGCACTGCAGGGGCCCCCTAACAGGGCCCCACATTGATTTTCAGTGTCTGCCAAGCAGACACTGAAAATCGCGACGGGTGCCACTGCACCCGTCGCACGCCTTCAACTCCGCCGGCTCCATTCGGAGCCGGCTTCCTCGTTGAAGGCGCTTTCCCGCTGGGCCGGCGGGCGGCCTTCTGGCGGTCGCCCGCCAGCCCAGCGGGAAAGCCAGAATGGCCGCCGCAGTCATTTGACCGCGGTGCGGTCATTCGGCGGCTCCCGCCGGGCGTGCGGTTACCGCCGCCGGCGGGAGTCGGAATGACCCCCACAATCTAAAAACCAATGTCACTAAAATATGTATTTTTAAATAGTGAGTTCAGAGACCCTAAACTCTACATTTCTGTCTGCTCCCAAAGGGAATCCACGCTTTAATGATATTTAAAGGCAGCCCCCCTGTTAACCTATGGGAGAGATAGGCCTTGCAACAGTGAAAACCAAATTTGGCTGTATTTCTCTGTTAGGACATGTAAAACACATCAGTACATGTCCCGCATTTAGCATACACTGCACCCTGCCCTTGGGACTACCTATAGCTTTGTTGTGTAAAAAGGGAAGGTTTAGGTCTGGCAAGTGGGTACACTTGCCAAGTATTGGCAGTTTCAACTGCACACATAGACACTGCACTGGCAGGTCTGAGACATGTTTACAGGGCCACTAATGTGGGTGGCTCAACCAGTGCTGCAGGCCCACTAGTAGCATTTGATTTACAGGCCCTGGGCACCTCTAGTGCACTTTACTAGGGATGTACTAGTAACTCAAATATGCCAATCAAGGATAATCCAACTTTCACATACATTTTACATAGGAACACTTGCACTTTAGCACTGGATAGCAGTGGTAAAGTGCCTAGAGTAACACAAATAGCAAAGGCAAAGTCCAGCACACATCAATAACCTGGGAAACAGAGGCAAAAAGTTAGGGGAGAACACGCCAAGGATGCCAAGTCTAAAAGTAGGCATGACCTAACCAATTACTCTGCTCAAAAACAAATGGGAGGAGGATTTGGGTGTCCCCATTTCTGAAGGGGGTTGGATTAAAATCATAGAGGCCATCCTGAAGGAATCCTGCAGAGTGGGTTCAAACTAACCAACTACTATTTGGTACAACTTACATGCCTCAAGTCACACTTCACAAGAGTGCCCCAGAAGTTGCTGAGAGGGAGTGGGAATGTTACACATCCTATTTGGATGCACACTCCTTACTGACTACTGGTTGGAAGTACTTAATTTGGAATTACCTAATTTCCTGAATGACATTACATCTCGATTTATTGACCCAGCGCCAGTATTGGCCAAGTGCTGCAAAACAATTCACTGGAAAGTGTCTGCTGAACTGCAGGTTGAATGATAGAAGGCAGACCTCCTACAGTGGGTGGAGTAGGAAGGTGGCACACTCCTCAGAGATGTCAGAAAGGGCAAGGACTCTTTGCTAGGGACAGGGAGAATCTGACAGAGATGATGAGGGAAGGAGATGAGGAGGTGGATGCTGCATCTTCCCCTTGAATTCCCTCTACTTGTTGGTCAGGAGGAATGTAATCCTATTTGTCTGGACATTATTTATAGCTTTACTGTCCAGCTGACAGACCAGGACCCGGGACAGACAACTGAGGACACATGCGCCCCTACTAGACTGATCAGATTACACCTGCGACCACCACCGTCCTCTTATGAAATGCTTGACACCACAAGGACTTGAGAACTGGAGGGGGAATGGACTAAACTTTGTTTGTTGATCTGTGATTAAACTGTTGACTTTCTGATAAATCTGCAATTGGATATCACCCACTGTCATGTACTCAGTACTACAGTATAATTGCTGACTGCTTAAGGGGAATGGCGTCCAATGCTTGAATGTCACTCTATTTTGTAATTTATCCATTTTGGGATTGAGATGAGGACCCTGAAATGCCCATCCTATTGCTATGTACAAGATCAGTTTGCATACAAACCATTGGATAAAATATGTTCACAAAAAAAAAGAAAAAAAAAGAGTGCTTTGGAGTTGGAGGTGAGGAAAATGAAGAGACAGAACACTAGCTACAGGAAGAACTGAACATTGAGTAAATGCTAGACATGCATTGTGGCTTTACATTTCTCAGTCTATTGCAGTACTATAAAACATTTGATGCTAAAAAAGTTATGCAACACCTCATGGGAGATTGGGCAGAGCAATGTTGAGAACCACATGAAGTTTGACTAGCAGAAAAATAGCCATTGTTTTAAAAATGTTAAATATGCATCAAGTTATGCCAGCAAGTGAGAACAACCATAACAACTGAAGCACTGAAAAAAAGAATTAACTTCCTTATGCTGCTTTGAAATACCATCTATTGAAAGTAAATAATAATCCAACATTTCCATAGACTGTGTTTAATACTATTACCCTGTTTTGTGGCAAAATACTGAAATCCTCTTTTTTTACATATCTTGTAGTGCTAAAGCATGGTGGACCTAGGTAAGAAAAATGAACACGGGAAGTCCTAACCTAAAGCATTTGACGTCCCTGGCATACATTTGTAAGTGGTGTTATGCTAGATGGGCAACTGGCTAAAGATAACTGATAGTGGAGCCAGCTCATGCTCTGCCATTAGAAACCTAGTGGTTGTCCAACGTTTAATAAAGCAGAGGTTCCAGGGGTTGGCTTGATGAAAGACTATTAATCCCCGATGCTTCCTCTTCAACCACATCATAAATTACCCTCTAAACCACGTACTTAGCTGTCCTGCAGGAACATTCCTTTTAAGATTAGCTGGAGATAACTTTATGTTTCACTGCTGGCATAGCATCTGCACAATGAAGTGGACCATGTTGAAATATACATTTTAATAGCCGTAAGAGAGATGTTCTATGTGGTCTGTTCAGAATAGGGTTTATTTCTGAAAATTCAGGGATCTCAGTGACACCTTCATTGTATTTACTTGGCAGTTCTTTCCAGCTCTTCTGTCAGTTCTTCGGGCAGTACACTCTGACACCAGTCAAGGGTCCTGGGACCTTAGAAACAGTACTTTGGGTGAGGACTCACTCCAACAGAACCCACCAGCAGGGTCCACGGCAGGTCCAGTAAAACCAGGTCAACTGGACTCTTCTGGAAAGTGGCCCCTGGCAGCTTTTGTGTTCCAGTAGCTTCGCAAGATGTCAGCTAACTTACCCTTGGAGTCCATCTCTTTGTCCTGGGTACAGGTGAAAGGAGGCCCAACCCATAGGGTTCTCCTCAAAGGTCACAACAGCAGGTGCAGTCCTTCTACTTTCTTCCAGAGGTCCAGCAGTGTTCCAAAGAGGGTTCCCAGGGGTACCACATTTACTCCTGGCACTAAGCTGTGAGTGGAGGTGTTTCCTGACTGATTAGCAAAAGGTTTCCAGGGGTAACCCTACCCACCTTTGCAGCAGTTTCTCTGTCCCTTACTGCAAACAATCCCACAGTGTCTCTCTCTTCCTATATCTCCCTTGTGCAGAGTCCTGTGCCCACTCTTTAGGTATGACCAGGGAAATGAACAAGCCCTACCATGTGGTCACTCCAAACCAGGTCTTGGGGGGGGGGAGCTCTCACACTGGGATTTGTACTTAGATAGCTAGGAAAACAATAGAAGAGGCAGGCCCAGATGTTAGCTACATCTGCATGTGACAGGGCTGGACCCTTTGAAGATAAATAAGTTCCTGGGCACTGCCAATGTGGTCATACTGTCAGAGGAACAGGGGGACAGGACAGCACTCCATACCTATGTCCTTTGCTCCAGCTCTTGGAGCAGGTTCACACCTCATCAAGGAGCTAATAACCTCTTCATTGACTGTTGAAAACCCATGTAAATGTGCTTCTAGAGGCTTTAGTTAAACAAAAAGTACCTGTATTTAGCAAGAATTTAACTTTGCCTATGAATTGAACTTGTGATTAATGTTTTAAATAGTCAAAGAAATAACTTTTTAGCTGGTTGTTATGTGGAGATTACATTATTTCAATTTAAACGTAACTCCCAATGCTTTCCTACAGGACAGCTAACCCTGCTACACTGAGAATAGCTCTCCAGGCCTTTTCACTGCAAAATAGTGTCCAACTTTAAACGTTTACATGTCCTATGTTTGAATGCCATGCACCCTGCCTTATGGCCGCTTAAGAGTTACTTTGAGGTTACATTAATATTTAAGAGGACAGTTTAGACCTTTCAAAAGGAGTTAATCTGACAGGTTGAATTTTCAGTTTAAACCTGCACAGCCATGTTGCTGGTGGCAGGCCTGCAGTCATGTTTGCACTATTTTGTAGTGGCACAATGTGTGCTGCAGTCCACTAGTGATATGAAACTTACGGGCTCTAGGTACAATTGATACCATTTACTAGGGACCCATATTCAAGTTAAACATGTTGTTTACGAGAATAGCCAAATTTGACATGTTTAGGGGTCAGAGGACATAAAATCGGGCCTGGTTAGCAACATCCCAGTGCACAGAGTAAAAAAAACTGCAACAACAGTCAAAAAAAGTGGAAGCGATCATGCAAAAGAGGCCCCTATTGTAGTCTTATTCACTTTCACATATGTTAGCTGTCATCATGAGAAATTTGGTGGTCTCGTAAGAAAATCTTGAGCTGCAGATCTTTGAACTGGAACTAGGCTCATGTCACTGAGTCAACTCAGCATCCTGTGAATCAGGGCAAAGCCCTTAATCTCCCTGAACATACAAAAAGGAATCCTACCTTGTGTAACATAATGTGGTGAACAGGTAACGTGCTCTTAAAAGCTCTTGGACGACATTACAATTAAATAAGACTGCAAGAAAAAAATGATGAAGCTTCTTATACAGCAGCCACATTTTATCTCCAATATGTATGTGAGTGCCAGCTGTCTTGTGCATCACTCTCATGGACTTTCACAGCTCTTCTTGGATGTGTATGGTATCTAGTTATATCAAGCACATTTATTATTTGCCGCTATTTGATTGTGCTGTAATTCACAAAAAACATAATGCTAAATGCCAGTCAGGATATGATAGGATTGTGCTATAACATTCCTATGGAAGACTGAAGCTTCTTTTGTACACTAAGGGGCATATTTATACTCTGCTTGCGCTGGATTTGCGTCATTTTTTTAATGCAAATTCAGTGCAAAACTAAGACCATATTTATACTTTGACGCACGACCTCGCAAACGTCATCATTTCGCAGTGTGTGTCATTTTCTGGATGTGTGAAACCGCCTTGCCTTAATGATGTGCAAGGTAGATGTTCCCATCCAAAAAGTGACTTAAACACCCGTGCGCCATATTTATCCAACCACGCAAAAATCCTGCATGGCTGGGAGGCGGAGGCGGAAAATGGCGCACATCCCGATTTGCGTCAAAAATTAATGCCTGGGTCAGTGCAGGCGTTAAAATGGGGCAAACACACCAGTACTTAAGGAAAACATACAGAAGCAACATCAGAGCTCCAAAAGGAAGACATGGAGGTGCTATTCATCCAGCATGCACGAAGTCGCAGAGCACAGGACCAACAGCAGCAGCTACCACCACACCAGCAGAGACCCCAAAGGCAACGCAGAAGGCAGGAGAGGATACTCCGGACCAGGACAACCCTTCAGGGCCTCAGGGAACATGGCATCATCCAGAGGTACAGATGAAACTTGCAAGCCATACAGCAGCTGCTGTGCCACATTGAGCCACAGTAGGCACCCAGCTTGCAGAAACCCCACATCATTCCACCAGAGACCAAGGTGCTGGCTGTCCTCCACATGTTGGCAAGTGGCTCTTTACAAACCACTGGTGCCCTGGTATCCGGGAGGTCACAACCCTTATTCTCTGCCTTCCTACCCAAGGTACTGGATGCCATCATCTCCCTCACACCCGCCACATCAGCTTTCCCAACACACAGCTGAAGCAGCAGGAGACCAAACAGGGTTTCTACCAGATCATTGGCTTCCCACACGTGCTTGGTGCCATTGACTGCACACATGTACGGATTGTGCCACCTGCTTCAACCGAGCATCTATACCGCAACAGGAAGCACACACACTCCATCAATGAGCAGGCGATTGTGGATCACCGGGGATTGATCAACAACATTGTGGCAAAGTATCCTGGGAGTGTACATGATTTATTCATCTTCTGCCACTGCACCATCAATCAACACTTCCAGGATGGACGATATGGCAATGGCCTACTTGTTGGTAAGTACAGAAACCTAGTTATATACACACAGCACAGAAACTCTGTAGGACACACAACACATACACCACTACATTGACTCGTGGCCAGGAAGACACTGAGGTTATGGCACTGCTAGTCATGTTTGCTATCCTGACCCAATGGGATACACACCTATGGACAAATGACAGGTTCAAATAACAACAGATGACACTCCAGAGCCACAAGGGTCCAATTTAAAACCTCACAGTGACAATGACATGGCCTAAACTGGCAGTACAACTTGGAAGATGAATCTTACAATATCACATCAATAACGCTCAATCACACACCCTTACAACCAATACGTACTGTGTAAGGGGTGTGTAATGTGTTTCGCTACAGGTCAAACACCATGAGACACATAGCATGATGATGCTGACTCTAATGAAGGTGACATGGAATCATTGAGGCTGTACCAACATCCCACATCACTCCTGGGGTGACATTGCCCGCTAGCAATAAGGAAGTGGACTGTGCTAAGAACACATATTGATGTGACTTTATTGAAAAGTGCACATTGCTAAACATATAGATTGAGACAATTACACATATACACAAAGATGTACAGGCATTTGGACCTTCTGACACTTAAACCTTCACCCCCACAACCAAGTAAGCCAGCTTATCTGGACCAGGTTCAGTAGTGTAGGTACACGTTTGCACACAAGCCAACTCGGTGAGGGCACAAAAATAGGTTTGCATAGAACGTGTCACACATGGGATATTTGTGCATTGTCAATTGTGAACACTTCAATGCTGCAAACTTATGGAGATGTGTTGTACATTGTCACCTAGCCAAATCATAGGGCCTCACTGTTGTTTTTCACATGCTATTACATATGTTGAATTGGATTGGATGTTCAGGCCACATAGTGCAACCATGTTACCACCACAATAGAATCGATTTTGTGTGTGGAAGTAATATGTCACCTCCAGTGAAGACACATGGACACTTCTTTCACATGACATAATGCATGGGAGATACACAATGTACTGTAAGTTTACAAACACACCGCTGCTATCTGGTCAATCAGCCAAACACCAGTTTAGATAAATAAACAACCCAATGCTGATAGAACATCCTAGAAGCCTAGGATCCTACACAATTACACAAACACAGATGAGTCACAGACAACACAAGATAACAACTGCCATTCCATGCAAAGTTATAATCAAGGTGAAAGCAACATCCAAATATTTACACTCATTTTCTCTTTCAGCTGATCAGGGGTATGGGATCCAGCCATGGATCATGACCCCATTTGCAAACCCAAGCACTGCAGCAGAGCCTGCCTATAATGAGGCACATCGGAGGACACGCACATTGGTAGAGAGGACTTTTGGAATCCTGAAGTAAAGATTCAGGTTCCTCGACATCACCGGAGGCAATCTCTTATGTTCACCTGAAATGATCTGCAAGATCATTTTGACATGTGTTCATCAACATGAGGGGAACCATCCAAACACTGCTGCAGGATTGCGCAGGAGACAACACATTGTACAAAACTTAATTTAACTCTAGTCACCATCACCACTTTCTTACCATATGTCATTAAACACCTTACTTCATCACTCAATCATGGTCTGGGTAGTTATTTATGCATCACATGATCCCTAGGAATCATAATCAGAGTTTAGCCTCATGGAGCATTGCAGAAATGCAGATTTGGATACTGAAAAAGCAACATCACATTTGATGGGTATGAATGTACACCCAACATCACACACAGTAGAAATTACATATGTCCTGTCTATTTCACATGTGAAGGGCAAAATCTTAGGACTACATCTCTGAGACATATCCATGTTGCCAACATGGGCCATTGCTGCACAAGACACACAACTAAGACACCATCAATCATAAGGTAAAATAAAGTGTTTCATACATGAGTCAGTGGATGTGCTATAGCATTGGTAACAGGAATGTATGACCAGACCTTTGACAGCAGTAAGTGTGACATCAGCTTGCAAGGAGCATGTGTGACAAGAAGTCCATCTAAGCTGAAAATGGATAGCAGGAGTGCCCCAGGAATGACAAGCATTGCTCACAAGATATGCCCTGAGCAGTCCATCTCCCCACCCTTCCCTAGGGGGCCCTGTAAATGGACTATTTGTACCCTGATAGCCTTCATCTACACACATCCAGACTCACATTCTGACTCATGTGTGCTCCCCTCTTCAGTATTACATGCCATAGTTATAGTTAATCTGTCTGCATGGACTTCAGGTCTGATAATGCACTGTCTGGTAGTCGGTAGGACCTGTAATCATCTGTCAATTGCTTCCCATGTGAAAGGTAGTGTTGGCCCTTTGAACTTGATTCTCACCTACAGGACTTGTCAGAGACTGAAGCTGCACAAACCTGTGAGCACTTCCGTGCAGACCAGCCATTTGAACCTGCACTGCCATTGCTGCTGCCTGGAACTGCTTAGAAGCTGACATTTTCTAAATAGCCTTGTTGTGCATTGCCCTATAAATCACTTGTGTAACACAGGCCTTGGGGTATTGTGTATCGTTGCAGCCCACAGCACAAGGGCAGTTTTTAGTTCCCACAGCGTTGTTTCAGCTTTTCCCAGTCAGAGTCTGCTCACTGTGTATTTACCTTGTTTATTTTTGTTCCTGACTGACCCTGTATCCTGTTAGCCTGACTGGTTCCTGTCTTTGCGTTACCATAGAGGTTCCCTGTGGCTACATTTGTCTCATAGTTGCTTTCCATGCCCTCTCTTTCTTCCTGGGGTATTGTGTCTGGTAGGTCTATGATGGATCCTCAAATGTATAGTATAGTTTAATCAGTTTACTTATCGTATTATGGTCTGGGACATGCACTCAAATTGGCTAATCCAGCCCCCATCCCTTGCCTGGGTTTCATGTATTCATGAGTGACAAACAGTGAAAGTGTACTATGGCTGTATGCATGGATTTGGTACAGTGCCCCCAGAACTACAAACAATGTTTGCTAATGTGTATGAAAGGACAAAACAAGTTTATGCCCTGACGGTCTACACACAGATTCACATTGGCCGCAACCTATTGATGGTGCTTGGGTGGTGACTAGCTGTGAGATTAATCAGCACAGAGTCACTGATGTTCTCTGTTGCAGTGGGAATTTTAGAGGCCACCCTGTGTACAAATGTTGTGATGAAACCTGCCTGTTTCCTATTACTGATCCATAAAGTTTGTAAGCACACCAAGGTTGCCGTGTTGTCAGCCTTACAAAAGTTCTGCCATAGCTGGACTATCCCCATGTGTGTTGTCAATTTATCTTGTCATTTAGGTCAATTCTGATTTGAAGGATACTCTGTTAATGCAGGCAATGGCTCCACAGACTCATGACCAGACCTGCACGTAACTGTGACAATATGGAGGCTAATACTGACACAGGGTACCCATGTCCACACACTTAAATTGGTCACCTTTGTGCAATGAACCACCGGAAATATGTGAACACGTGCAGCATGGTCTGCTGGTCCTCCACTGCCACAGAAGAAACATAGGTCATTTATATGACTCAAACTGTGGCGTAACATAACTTTTTTGGATTGGTGTTGGGGCTCTGTGTCACAAACACTGTACCTACCTAGCATGTTCAAATGCCTGATGCATGGGTAGTATACAAAGAAGTGACCAGGAAGTGGTATTCAATATTCCAGTACATGTGATGGCTTACCCCTGTAACATATCCATTATCGACCGTTCTCTATCTACCCTGTGCATGGTTTGTCATGGGAGATGTTTTGTCCCCCAAGTCAGGGAAGTCCACATAGCATTAAATGCTACGGGTATGACAAACACATATCCTGACTGATGTACCACAATGAATGGCATCAGATGGTTATCCGCAGTTACAACACATGCATACAAGCACATTATGTAAAACACGTCTTGTGACGTTCACACTGACGCACAACAGCAATTGAAATAGTCAATTCACAGACATATACACACAGGCGACCGTTGTAGTAATTGCGGGGCCGGCAGAAGTGGAAAGCCGGTCCCGATGCGTGAAGACTGAAAGAGTTCTGACCGTGTTACCTACTACGAATTTAGCCTGAATTACACATCTGTCAGCTTTTCGGCATTTCATTTCTTGCTGCATTTTTTGATTATTGTGACCGACTGGATACCATTGTGCCCTGAAGAAGCCCCTTTGGTGGGCGAAATGCGTTGGCTGTCTATTTTCTGTACCATGTGTCGCATTTACAGAACTGTGCGAATACCAAATATTGGACTTGAAAAGAATTAAAAGGAAGTTTTATTTCATCTTTACTACAGGAGTACTGGACTCTCTTTGTATTGTATCCAAGGGTTTGCTTATCTGGTGGTGCACTGCCTATTTGGGTTTATCTTATTGGGGCTAGTCCAGGCTCTGAGGCTCTCTATGCAGCAGGGGCCTTGGTGGAGTTGCACGCCTGTTGACACTAGAAATAATCATCTTTGTACTCAGCATTGTGGACAACTAGGCATTCATAGGGATTAGTGCGTTACCTACGAGCGTGCTGCATGTTGTTTTTCTGTTTGTTTCAGGAATGAGATGTATTTCACATGCTTAAGCAAGGAATGAATGTAGTCCCCAATTATTTGGAATACATGTCTGAACTGTATTCATGGCCATACGTAAGAAGTTCTCCCTAACCTCTGGTAATATCTTAGGCTGATACTTTGACTTGGTTTGTGCAGCATTTAAATCAGAAATGGATGCCAAAGTAATGCACACAGGATAATATCTAAAAGTTTGGTGCTACTTTCCATAGCTGTAGCGTAAAACATGAAGCAAATGCTACAAATAATTATTATATCTGTCCCTCTGTTCATTGTTCCTGTGTTGTAATTAGCCTTGGGCACAATTGCTGGAACAGAGCTCATGCATTTGCCATCCGTGTCACTTTATAGCCATGCAATTCTCATAAGTTAATGGGTCATCATGAGATACCTGAACTTGGTGAATGCATGGTCACAAATTATTACTTGCACGATGTTGGACAAGGGAACCCTGACCGCTTCCATCATACATATAAAGTGACAAAATAGTTTGCTAGTTTACGTTTGGTACACCCCTGCTGATCTAGTGCAGCATATGTACAATAGTTAACTTACCAGTATGAAGGCTATCACAGACATGGGTGTATGCTAAGATCAGCACACCAGCATTCCTGTGACTTGTGCCATTCCCAAGGTGCATACAAATTGAGACCTACCTGATCATGATTGCCACAGTAGGACATTTGCTAAACCATTTTTCAATTAGGAGACAGTGTCAGTTCGCTGTATACCCGCAGATCACCCAACTTGGCATATATAAGATGATGAATGTGGCTAACTGTGATTTACAATATCCGATATAGATACACAGGGCAATGAGTAACACATTTCAGGGGCAATGACTACACCTGTGCCCATGCATTCTGTCACGGATGATCAAAATAGACACTGTTAGCATATATTTCTTTGTTGTTTTGATTTAGATAAATGACCAATCCGTGTTTAGAGTAGGATTGTCATCAAGTAACACAAAGGATATCGGCCATCATGGTGTCATAGGGGCATATCCGACTCTGGATACACTAGCAATGTGGCATATGTGACCTACAGACAAGACAGGCACGCATATAATGGACCATAGAAAGCATAATAATTCATGAGCTAAACTCAACCCACATGAGCATCACACAGTAGCCGATTGTCCCTTGATGCACAAGCCGCAATACCTGAGTAACTGGTATTGCAGTGCACCATGAATGTGGCTCTCAGAACAACAAATGAGGAAATGGAGTACCCTCTATAAATGAATGTGCACCCAATTGAGTAATCAGGTTTGTCACCACATGATTGTTAGGGCCTCTACATGTGTGCATATGTGTGTGTATCACTCACTGGAGTGACAGGGTCAATACATGTTTGCAGTGGTATGTCTTTTGGGGTGTCTACATGCCTGAGGTGCTGGTCTATCATATATAATGTCACACATGGTGAGTTTTTGTTCCAATTGTTGTACAGTGAGCAGACATTGAGCACATTTCACCCTTCCATGTTTTATAGGTGGACCAGCCCCCTACACAATTGGAGAAGTGGCTTGATTTGCGGACCCAGACATATCCAGTAAGTATTGATATGTTCATTTTGTGTTGTGTTTGCAGCTGTTGCGTGATTGACTCCTGTGTGTCGGACACATAGCAAGGTATGACGTGCTGGCACATGATCTGATATGTGACTTGACTGGAGTTTGGCTTGTTTTTCCATATTTGAGTTGGACAATCAGTGGCGTAGAGTCATTGTTTGGGAATCCAGTGCTGTGCCCTGGGCATGGGCAGGTGAACAGGGTGATATTTGTTGCTACATTTATTCTAATGAAAATTTTGGAGGTAGCCATTTTCATGATTTAGTCAGCAAATCATACCCTGATTCACCCAGAGCAGTGATGCAGAAGTCTTACCCACAGACTTGAACCTCCCTGTTAACTAATGCACATGTAGCACTGTATGTTTGACTTCCTAGCAGAATCTAGCTCCACATGTTGTGCTACTTGCATGTGGCACTTGAGTAGAATGTCATAGGTGTGCATGCAGCTCAAGCCCAGATGGCTGCTTGCATCTATGTGCTTGTTTTTGGAAAGGAATTAGTGATAGCAAATGATGTGGACAATTGTCCGCAATTAGGAACATAAATGTGAATGTGACTGTCCAGTGTTTGTGTCTATCCTAGTTGGAAGCCCTCCTTAACTGTGGTGGACTGACTAAACCCATGGACTACAGCTCCTGCACCTCCCCCTCCAAGCATGGCACCAGCACAACCATCTGCTGCAGTCATTGACAATGCGGAATTTATGAACATGCGACGTGACATTCAACGGATATTGTGCAGGATGGACAGGCTGCAGCAGGAGGTGTCCCGCATTAGCAGGAGACTGCGTGGGATAAAGAAGATCCTGCGGAGGGCAAACTTGTAACTGTTGGACCCTCAGCCATAATTCCCTGCCCTCCCTCCTCTTTCCTGGTTCTTATATTTAGTGGGTTTAGGGGGCTTAGTGTTAGCTTAGAATAGGCTGTTAGTTTGGTTAGTATAAGTGGGTTGGGGGTGGAGGGGATTATATTTTTACATGTGTTTTTTTTGTGGATGGGTGGGGGATGATGTTGGGGTTTTTGTGTATAAAAGAAAAAGAAAAATACAAAAAAAGTATTGAAAATATCTAAAAAATATATAGATTTGTTTAGGATAAGATAGTGTGTGTTTAGGTTAGTATATGTTGTCCTACATGTGTCCCGTCATATAAGGGGCATGGGGGATTGATGTTTAGAGTGTTTAGTTAAATGTGATAAGTAAATTTAGCTTACAGTAGTTAGGGCCAGTTGTGGGTAATGTGTAGTTACGATAGGTTAGGTGAGTTAAAGTGTTTCCCCTAGTTTTAGTATCAGTTTTTTACTGTTAAAAAATATTTAGGTACTCCTTAACAGTATGTGTCATATGCTTGGGGCTCGGGCCTTAGCATGGGTGAACAGTGTCAATTTAGTGTTAGCATTAGTGTTCCATCGTGCATCCAAATCCAATTATTGACATGGTTATTCCCATATCCAATTGGGCTGTCACATTGGCAGCTACACCAAAGCTACTTCTCTATGCATCTGCCATCCATTGCACCCACCACTCAAGGTTACTATGGTTCCCAATGTGTTGTTTATATGTGTGTTTTCAATCTGTCATCATTTGAGACCTGATTTGGAATCTTGGGCACTGTGGTACGTCTGCCTGCAGCCTGATGTTCATGTGAACCCTGATAAGGTGAGTGACGTTATAATGTTATGTAGTTTTGTATATATAACTCACAGCTATCATTTCTTACATTGTACTCCAAGGTCACATATTTGTCCATACACTCATACACATCCATTCCTGCTGAATGGTGTGTTTGAAATGAAAGTTTATAGTCAGATGTCACATACATAAAGATTGTCTAGAAGGGAATTTTGAACACATTGATGTTCTGCTTAAACATCCGTTGAAGCAGACTTTTTCAATCCAACACAGCATTATACTGTTTGTTTTCTATTTATTTCATAAATAACCCTCAGTAAGCGCAGCTGATGATACAATCCAGACCCCAGGGCATAGTTATCAGCCCACATTCTTTCAAGGCAGTTGTATTGACATTCTATGGCCATTGACATGTGACATACATCACTAATCTCCTACACAGTTGATGTGTCACATTACACAGAGACAAAGTGGTTGTGTAAGTGCTATTTATTTTAAAGTGCTGTGGTGCAATATTTACATAGTCCAAGATTGTGAGTCCATTAGTATGACACATTCTATTGTGATACTACACAGGTGCAATGGGACATGTCATTGGACCCGCTGAGGTGAAGTGTCATACAGTGCAGAGGAACATGAATTGCCAAGGAGGTAGTGAGAGACAATCACAGAGCAGAGTGTCAAGGTAAACAGTGGGCTGGAGAACAGTGCATGTGAACAGATGTTGCAAGACTGGCATGTTAACAAGCATAGGACCTAGGATATAAGTGCCCATTTGGCATGGACTTGTGCTACCGGGTACTCTTACGGGTGAAGGTGATCTGTTCCACCTCTTCATCTTCTGATGTGTGTGTTGTTTCCTCTGCCCTCGGTGGTGGTGGGTTTGAAGGGGCAACACACACTTCAGTGCTTGAAGACGTGGAGTCAGAAATCCCGGTAGCTGCCAACTGTGGGGCTATTAAGGGCAGTACTGCAGCAAGTAGGAGCTGCTGGTTCTGATGTATAGCAGCCACATCACTGTGGTAGGCAGCCAGGTCAGCCCTGAGGGGGTCATTATTGCATTAGTGCACGCAGTGAACAGTTTGGTGTGTGAGATATTATGGCAACTCCCTAAATGCTGTGCTGATTTCCTTCACACTTTGTTGAACTTCTTGCAGGATAGATGTTCGCCCTTGCATGGCTGCTGCCTGTTCTGCAGATGACATCATGCCCGAACGTACCCCCTCAAGGCTGGCTGACATATTTTGCATCCCCACCCGCACCTCCTTGGCCTGCTTCCGCTGTACTCCAACTACAGTCCTCTCAAAGCTGGTGTCAGTGTCGTCAGAGTCCTCAGCTGGGTTGGAGCTGGCAGGTCTTACAATTGGGGTAGTGGGTGGGTCCTCTGGGATGGCTTCTACTTCTGTGCTCCTCCTTGCAACTGAAGGTGGGGTCTGGAGGGTTCCAAGGACATCTTGGAGGGTCTGCTGGCTAATGTTTGTCAGCTCGTCATCCATGTCATCAGGGAATTCCAGGACAGGCATATCCCCTGGAGAGCCTTTGTCTTCTGCAAAGAGATATTGTACAATTAGTGTGTCTGTGTTATGGCATTTGTAATGTGATTTTCCTGACTTCCTATTACTTGCACATTGTGATCTTCGTTCTGTTCATTGTTCCTGTCATTAATATTAGCATTCTCCCAGGCCTATGCCCCACCTGCATGTCACATGTAGTGTGGGCAGTTTGCGGAAATGTCTGCATCACATCCTCTAGGTGTAGGTTCTGTCCAAATTGTATGTTGCCACCTTCTTGTCCTATTCAATCCTCTGTCTACTTCCATTATCATGGTGTGGCCTTGCACTGGCCGTGGATGTTCTGATGGCACTTGCACCACACTTAACACTCTGGAACTGACCCAGTCTCTGATATTTCACATCCACCTATATGTTGCTGAGACCTAGCATATACTATGTATAGCATTGGCATGGCACGATACGAGTGTCAGCGTTAGTAGTGTGTACTCTTGATGTTGGGGAATGTGTGCTACATTGGGTTGTACTGATGGTCCTAGCAGTGTTCCATTTCCTCTTTTGACTGTGCGGGTGTGTTTCACTAGCTTGAAACATATGTCCTCTCCTTCAATGCTGTTGTCTTAGCACTATGACACTTGCGATGTTGCATGGTGGCATTGCAGCTATTGTGTCCCAGGCACAGGGTAGACCCTGACATGTGCAGCATGGGTATGACATTACTGCTGTGTACCTAATAATGTTAATAATAATACCTGATGTTTGTAGCACCTATGGACATGGGCATTTGACAGGATTTGCACATTTTTATTCTTTACATGCAATTGATAATGTCATCCTGAACTCTCTAATTTGGTTGTGTTTGATCCATTGACACCTAACTGCCATTAGATACTTTACCTGCACACACAGCAGAGGTGGAGGTGGCAACTGTTGTCAATGTTAAATACCACTTGCGGATGTGGCCTGAGACTGGAAATTGAGCCCTAATTCATGTAGCCACAATACCAACTGTTGTGTGACAGCAGGCCAGTTTTACGTTGTACCCTACCCTCCTGGACTGGCTTTGCTTGTCCAACATCCTTGGCATGGCAGAATACCCCAATGCAAAGGTTTTTTGTGTAGTGTTGTGCTGTGGCCCAGGTTTGCCCTGCACAGCCCATGCCCCGTGCCATGCCCCTTTACCCTTTCCACTACCCGATTATCATGTCTTACATGCATTGTGTAGTAGGTATATCCCTCCCCGCTTGCAGTTAACATTCAGCCGTTTCAGTTCCCCATGCCACTTACCCTCCAATCTGTGTTGTATCCTGGTAGTCTGCACTGTCCTTTCCTTCAATCCCTGTGACAATCTCCTCTGGGATGACGGCTGCCACTTTCTCCTCCATGTGGTCTAGGGCCTCCTGCGGTGCTGGACTCCCACCTCCAGTCTGCAGTGCTGCCTTCCTGTTCCTTGCTATTTTTTCCTTGGTCCTGCTCTTGCAGTCATGCCAGCCCTTCTTGCACTCGGTGACTGTTCTCTGTACTTCTGCCACACTGTTGATCTTATCGCCAATTTGTTGCCAAATTGCCTCTCTCCTCTCTATTGGCAATTTAGAGGTTTTGTCACCTCTTTCACCAGTATTTCATGCTCCTCTGCACTGAACCGACATTTCCTTTTCTTCTTCTCCCTCTCCTGGTCTTGTGTGAGTCCTCCTGGCTGGTTCCCGGTTGGTTGTCATCACTCTGGGGTCTCTCATAGCTTCTGGGATCCATTTTGGGGCTCCTTTGCACATTGTGCTATGTTTGCACCTCTTTTTGGCGCTATTGTGGCAAAAAAAGGCCAGTATCTGGTTTGTGACGTCGTAAACCAGATTAAAGTAATTTTCGCCTCATTAACGTTATTTTTCTTTACAACGTGGTGCATTGGTTTGCGTAAAAAAAAATTACTCTAACCAGTGGTTTGCGCCGCCGTGCGTCAAAATATACATTTATCGCCCAGGTGGCGCAAAGAAATGGCTTTAGCTGGTGTTAAACTTTTTGACGCAAAACTGCGTCGGCACAGTTTTGCGTCAAAAAGTATAAATATGGTCCTAAGTGTATTTCTTTTATGGCGCAAGGTAACATGCTAATTTGTTTATGTTGGGAAAACTGTTGCCACTTGAGTAAAGGACATTAATGTTTCTTCAGATTTTGAGCCACATCTGTAAATTACTTCACAAATAATTCTCTCTATATGAGACTTTCGTAATGCTCAAATACCTACTAAAATGTGTTCTTATTATTAAAAGAATTCTTCTCACCTATCAAACAACAATACTAAAAAGAAGATGATTGCGGCTGAGCAGAGGATATCATTCAGCAGCAATTGTCTTCCCATTGGCTTTACCCACAGATTTCTTTTGGCGTTTTGTTGTCACACAGATGTCAAGAGATTTCACTGGTAGGACAGAGTTATCAGCTATCTCCAGCAAATCCCTCCAGAGCTGTCGAACATCTGACAAGGGGCCCCTTCTGGAGCAATAGGTCGGGGTTTCTACATTTCTGCTTGGCCTCAAGCTTCAAAGAATCAGTGAGAAATTGTATTTATTTGTGATTTATAAGCACACCTGGTAAGAGTCTAGAAACATTCCCACACATTTATTTGTCATGTTACAAGTCTCAGAGAGATCTTTCAGCAAAGCTGCAGCAATTCATAACCGCACATTTACCAAGTGAGGCAGACATTTCTACTGCAGTCCTGTTCTACACACTGTCAACAGTTGTAGCCTTGTCTAAATCAAAGCCACTCTGGTACATCTTGATATCACTCCAGAAGCAAGTCACAAAGAGTGGAACAGCCAGATGGTTTCAAGATGCCCACCTGTTGAAAACAGCTAGTTGATATATGAAAACAGAGCTATTCTGGGCTAATGACAAACTAGCAACACAGATCAGTTATTATCCTCATTATCTGTGTACTGTATATAATTACTTTGGAGCCTTGAGGCACGGCAGATGATGAACCTAGGGCCAGATGTATGGACCTTTGTTCTGGTCACAAACGGCCCAATTTGCAGAATTGCGCCATTTGCGACAAGAAAAAAGCATTTTGGTATGTACAAACACTATTTTGTTATTCAGTAATCTATTTACTGAATTGCAAAATAGGTTTGTGAGTCGTGATTTGGAAGGGGAGTTCCCTTCCTAATTGTGAGTCACAGTGCTAATTGTGAGTCGCAGTGCGATGTATGATTGTTTTGTGACCGTGAATGCGGTCACAAAACAATTGCAGTTAGCACCAATTGCAAATTGGTGCTAACACGTTCACAAAAGGGAACGGGTCCCCATTGGACCCCTTCCCTTTTGTGAATGGTAGCAAAAATATATTTTTGGAGCCGGCAGTGGTCCCAATGACCACTGCCTGCTCGGAAAAAATGAAAAGAAAACTTTTCATTATGGGTTTTGAAATTCATCCCATTTTCCTTCGAGGAAAATGGGCTGCATTTGAAAAAAAAAAAACTGCTTTATTTAAAAGCAGTCACAAACATGGTGGTCTTCTGTCCCTAGCAGGCTACCATCCCTGTGAGTGCCGCCATTCACAATGGGGTCGCAAATTGCGACCTACTTCATAATTATTTATGAAGTAGGCCATTTGAGGCCCCATTGGGAATTGCAAACAGTGTCATTGACACTGTTGTACATCAGGTTTTGGGACTCGCAAATTGCGAGTCGCTAAGACTTACAATTTGCGAGTCGCAAAACCTGATATTTGTACATGTGGCCCCTAGTTCCTTAGTAGGTTGGAGTAGATGGATCATTAAACCTGGATTAACAAGTACTGAATTAGTTCACTCTGAAAAAGGCACACAAATAACTCAAAATCTAAATTTAAAGAGGGAATCAAAACTTTAATTGATATTCATCTTCTAACGCCAGTTTTCAAATATGCTGTTTCATACCAGTTTTGTGATTCAACCCATGAAAACAAATAGGGCCAAAATGGCACATCCCATTAAAAGATGTGAGACTTCAGAAGCTGCTGCTAGTTGTAAGTGCAGCATCGTAAGTTGAATGAGACATGTTTACAGCTAAGGAACTGTGAAATCTACTACACAGCCCCCAAAATGACATATCGGCAACTTAATATGATGTTTAATAAGTATTACAGTTAGACTGAAATGTGTTGACACATCTTAAAGCACACCTTGAACCCTAACGCTGAGTCAGTGAGGAGCCGCTGCAGCAGGGAATACACTGAAGGACACATCATGGTAACAATCAATCAATTTGGAATTTGTAAAGCGCACTACTGCTGAGACGGGGATGGAGGGAGGGAGGAGGTCCTGCTACTGCTCGAACAGCCAGCTCTTGAGAAGTTTCTTAAAGGTAAGGAGGTCTTTGGTCTGACGCAGGTGGGTGCGAACAGTGTTCCACGTCTTGAACAGATCCCATTGCCAAGCACTTGCAGGATAAAAACAGTAGAAACTGTCTACCAGTGTTGGATTCATCATAGCCCCAAGCCTGACTCCATATAAAATGAAGGACCTTTTTGGTGTTCTCAAATCTAACCCATGCTAATGTTTTACTTGTGTTTTATACCAATGTTGTGCTTCTTTGGTGATCTGGTAATTTCCTCCATATCCTATTGTCCAAAGAAAGAATGCAAACTGCTTTTGCTGAGGGTTGTTTTGCTCCTGAACACAAGGGTGCACCAACTGTAGTGAAAGTGCGTACTAGATTCTGATAACAGAGTCCTTCTGCACATGGTCTTTTGCTGTCGTCTGTCTGCATAATAGGGAATCATTCATCCTTCTCCTATGCAGACTGGGGTTTGCTTGCTTATGACTAAATGTTGAAAGAGAATATGCAGCTGTCGCTTTTCATTGGTTGGTGTTGGCACTGTATCTGTTTTATTGGCAGTGGATGCAGTGCTCCAGAGTATTTCTCTGACGCTTTGCAGTGTGAAGAAAGCAGCCGGAGTATATGACGCATTGCTGTTGCCTTGCACATTCTGAGGGAACAAAATAACATTTTGTAGGGGTCTGCCCTGTTTACTGCCCTGCTGTAAACATTAGCCTACAGCAATGGCACATCGAGGGATGGTATTGTTTTGTGCAATGCACTGAGGTCACCTCTTGCTGCATGAAAGGGAAGACATTTGTATGATTTTACCTAGGAGTGGGTAGAATTTTCAATTCCGCTGGTTGAATTGGAGGTAATTCTGAGTAACTCTTGTAAAGCAAATTGCTGATTAAAATATGCCACTCTGCAGGTGGAATTAATCTGAAGTTGTTGTTTTTTTTATTAAAGGGGGCTGAAAGAGGAAGCTTTCCCTCTATGTTTAAAATCACTCCAGATAAAATTTAATCCGCAGTGGATTTTTAAACAGAGGGACTGCTACCTCTCCTAGCCACGTTTAAACCTCAGCATAGCAAGGCATACATTTGGCTCCCTTCCATGCTTAAGTAAGGGTGCTAAGGGTTGTGCACTACACTGCAGTGCCTACTCCTCTGTGTCTTTACATAAGTATGTAAGGTTGATGAGTGGTATGCACTGGAGTGGATATCTCTCGGTGCCCTCACATACTTATGTAAAGGAACAGAGGGTATGTGCTGCACTGCACTGTGTAGTGCAGCTTCAACCCCTCACCACCCTTACGTAAGTATGCAAGGGTACTGAGTGGTATGCACTTGAGTGGCTACCCCTCTGTGCCCTTGCATACTCCGCCATTTCTACCTACCCCTACGTTTACCCTTGGAAAATGTTCAGTGGGATGCCTGCCATGAAGCAAAAACACCTCCTTTCTCCAGGACAACGGTCTGTACACATTTTGGGCTGTTTAGCCTTCAAGGATCTTCACATGAAACATTTGCACTTTCCCATGCAAATCAGTTCTGATACACAACTCAAATTTAATATTAAATAAACAAATGATCACAAAATGCCCTTTACTCTTTCAACATGTCCAAATATATTAACGAGATAAAACATTAACAGAAAAAGATATGTTTAATTCCACCCTTTCCAAGCATAGATACTGGTAGATATTCTTCGGGCCTGCATTAAAAATGGAACTCATTTTTCTCTGCCTCCCTGGTAGGGTGGTGAAATAGAGGTAGTCTGCCATTTTAGTCGACTTTTTTTTTAACAATTTCAGAGATTCCTGTGTTTTTAGGAGGCTCTTGCAAACCATCACTTTGGTCGGGTGAGATATAAATAATGAGCAAATTAAAATAAATAGCTACAGACAAACAATAAATGAGAAAACATTGGGGGAAAAGCATGCCTTTTTTTTACTTGTCATGAATGCAGTACCTGTGTTGTGATATAGCAACCAGAAAAGGGTGCGTGTGCTACTGGTTTTCATTGAATACTTGACTTGGTACATTTCAGAGAAAATTATTTTGTAGGAGTCATCTGGTTTTGACAACCCATTTTATGATGCAGTAGTTTAACTATGCAGCTTGTGTAGATGGGTCCCATGATCCTCTAAATGTATGCAAAATGTGTTTTATTTTAGCTGCACTGTGATATTTCGATAACTATTTAACTATATACTGATAAAGAACATGTTAACTATAGTTTAATTTAAACCTTTAATCTGAAGATTGGATTAATCTGTTTAAATTTTCTTTCTTGCTTCATTTCAGATTTTCTTAATCTTCATTTTCTCGTTGACTACTGGTACACTTTCTACCTCATTATGCTAACGAAAGATGAATTGAGCTATTAACATGCCGAACAGCCGACAAGATGTTCTGATACAGAATGTCATTCATTTTTATGGCTTGCCTGTCAGTGTAGGCTGCAATAAAGTTATAATTCCTCACTGACAGTGTGTGATGCTTGGTGTTGCAGTGCAATGCATATTAACATTTCAATAATTTCAAGTCAGTTTTACGCAAACATAACTTTCATGAAAACATAGCTTTAGTAAGTTGAAACATATACTGCTAGAACAGTGAAATAAATTGAAGGTCACCTCTGTACCACACTCTAGTTGACCCCTTCCCTTTTCTAACAATACCCCACCTTCCATAGTTTGCCTGAACATTGATTTGGCAACATAAAACTTTGTAGCATCTCATCCATACCCATCACTGATGAATTATTGCTCTGACAAATATATCACTCCTCACTCCTCCTCAGTGTGGCTCAATGGTTAGAGCGGCAGACCCTGAAGCAGAGATCTGGCTCAAGACCAGGGTTCAAGTCCCGCTTCGGCAGGTCTTGGGCTCAATTCCCCTTGACCAGATAATTCTCGCCTCGGTGCCTAATCTAATTCATGGGTCCCACTCTGCAACTCTGGGCAATAGCTTGCTTAATCTCCACAACAGCCCCAACAGTGCTTGGATGCCTGGGGGTGCTCAGGAGTGGGTGCCTCACAGGGAAAAGCCAGGAGGGGTTCCATAGTGGTATGAGTACAGCGCCTTGAGACCCTAACGGGTGAGTAGTGCGCTATACAAGTGCTAATTTACATTTTTTTTTTTTTACACCACGCAAATACTTTCTACTGAAGAGGGTATCACCGAGGCACCAGTAGTGAACACAACAGACAATGAAAACCACTGATAAGAGTAACAGTAAAGAATATTTTTTGTAATTTAATGGGACTGCAACAGTTCTTGCATGCACCACCATATCCAGCCACTGCTAGACTGTAATTGTAGGAAGCTGGGTCTTTATGTGATATATCAAAATGAGCTATAATGTATAAAGAGTCCAGGGGTTACCTTCCCAGTGAACAGGGGCTTGCCCTAGCAATCCCAAGGTGCTCTTTTAGGGGGGTTTTGTGGTCAAGCAGCCTTTGGCTTATCATAGAGGAGTGTGAGACATCTGCAAATACACACCTAGTCAATAAATGAGACGCACAACTCAAGAAGGGGTCCTTTCCAATTTACAATATAAACAAGTATCTTTATGTATGTTTAGGCAACATAATCAAAACAATCAGGTAAGTATGTTTTACAAGAAAAATATTTGCACATTTCCAAAGTCAACAGTGCAATTTTTAGAAGTAGTAATGTTATTCTATGGACAGAAGAACAAGTACTGCACACAGGTATAGTAGAAATTGTGAGGCCAATCTCCTGGACTGTAGGTAAGTACTGGGCAAGGGTAGGACCACACCAACAGGTCACACCAGGCGGCACTGGGGTGGCCAGGTACATAGGTGCAGTATGGCAATGCATGCTCACACGGAGGGTACATAGTGTGCAAGTCCAATGTGGGGTTTGTCTCTGGAGGGCTGGGGAACCACACTTGCACTGTTGATCCACTTCAACTCAGGCTGTGCGGCACAGGTGCAGTGATGCTTTCAGGTTTCAGGATTTGTTAGTGGTTGTAGTCCTCACAATTTGTTTTGGAGGGCCTGCAAGGTGCAGGGAAGCAGCTCTGCTGCTCCACATGAGTTCCTGGGCCTTTGCTGATGGCAGTCAGTCCTCCTTTGGAGGCACAAAAACTACAGGACAAGATGACGTTGGCACAATTAGGTGGGAGCAGCAGATAGGCCAGAAGGGCTGGTTCTGGGTCAGGTGCTTCTTCCTTTGCTTTTGTGGCTCTCTAGTGTCCTTTATATGTTAGCAGGAATCTGATTTCCTAGTGCCAGGGGCTCCCCTAAATACTGAATTTAATGGAATATTGGTGAGTGTAGGGTTCCAGTGGGAAGCAGATATAACCTTGTCCAGAGTTACTATATCTGCCAACACCAGGATGGCAGATTTCTAAATGTTGTGTCCACATCAAGCAGCGCACCTTAGGGGTAGACACACCTCTCTGAACACTACATTTCCCACCTGTACAGGTGCCAAATGGGCCCTAGGGCAGGGGTGTTGGCATTTCTTCTTTGAGAGAAGCCTGATCTGCAGACCAAGGGCAGTGGACTTCTGCAAACCCCCATTCCTTGGAATGCAGATTTGCACGTCACCCTGTTGGATGGGGTGTTTAAACACCTGTCTCAGAGCAGGCTTTGTTTCTGACCACTGAAGAGTAAATGCTCTCACCCCTGAGGGTCAGAATTGTGTCTGATGGTGGCGGGCTGGCTAAAACTAGTCAGTTGAGCACTGGTAGTCAGTAGGTTTTCAGGGGGCACCACTAAGGTGCCCTATAGGGGCATGTATTAATAAATCCATCACTGACATCAGTGAGGGTTTATTAATACAAGATGTTTGATACCAAACATCCATATTCTTATTTGAGCCGTCATGTAGCTGGGGAAATCATAGTGACCAGTGACCAGTGACCAGCACATGTACTTAAAATGGTTTCCCTGCTCACTCACTATGTCTAAGAATCGACAAAGGCATAGCAGGTTCATATCTGCTCTTGCAGATTTGTCCTCATGTAATTTAATGCACCCTGCCTTAGGTCTGTAAGGCCTGCTATAGGAGTGCCCTACACATAATGCATGCAGTGTTAAGGGGACATGGCACAAAGGCTGTGAGCCATGTCGTCTTTTCAGTTTTAGTTGTACCAAGACATGCAGACTGTAATGGCAGTCTGCATGTGGTAGGTGAGGGGGTCCCTCAGAGTGGCACAATACACGCTTCAGCCCTTGGGGACCCTTCTTGGTGCCCATGCCCTATGTGCTGGGGTACTGTTTACTACGGACTAACAAGGAGGGCAAAGTTTTTACCAATTATGGTAACAATTGTACAGTTTTAGGGAAAGAAACCTTGCACTAGGGATCTGGTTAGCACATAACATTGCATCAGTTACAAGGCAAAAAGTGGGGTTAACCATGTCAAAAAGGGAACCCTAAAACTGTCCTAGAATGCTTGTTTCTAGTCCAGGGAGGACCTGCTCAGGCAGTGTGGGCTGGACTGTTTCCACTTGGAGCAAGGTTAAGACTGATTTGCATATGTCTGTGTCCAAACAGGGGTGGCATGGTGATCACAAAAATTATGGATTTTTAACCCAGATTTGTGACTGGGGGAGTGCTTGACAAGTTTGAGCAATCTGTCCATCGTCCTTTGGTGTTGAGAAAGTTGACCTAAATGGCCAGGGTATGCCCAGATGGGGTTCACTTGCTCACTCTGCCACTGGATTCAAGCTACCCTAGTCGATGAGGGGTGATACTCTGAAACCAGACCCAAGATGCTTGTTTCCTGAGCAGAGAGGAACTGGCCTGGCAGTTTGGGCAGGACTGTTCCCATTGGGAGCACAGTGAAGACTGATTTACATGTGGCTGGGTCTAAACTGGGGTGACATGGTGAGCAAAAAAATTATGGATTTAACCCAGATCTGTGACTGGGTGTTAGTGCTTGAAAAGTTTCACCACTCTGTCCATCATCTTTTTATGTTGCTAACTTTGCCCTAAATGACAAGGGTATGCCCAGATGTGGGTCACTTGCTCACTCTGTCACTGCATTCAAGCTAGCCTAGCTGTGCAGGGGTGATACCCTGAAATCAGTCTCAGTATGCGTGTTTCTGGTCCAGAGAGGACCTGGCCTGGCAGTTTGGGATGGACTGTTCCCATGGAAGCACGGACAAGACTGGTTTGCAGATGGCTGGGTACAAACTGGGGTGGCATGGTGAGCAAAAAAAGCGATGGTCCACCATCCTTTTGTGCTCCCTCATTTACAAAACTCCAAGACCACATGCCAATGTTGCTGTCTCCATTTCTAACTTTGTTGTGCCCTTCATCCTAACCTCCAGCACCTACATTCTCCAAGGAGACCTGAACTGCCTCCCAGAAGTCAGCCCCGTCCTAAACTCAACAGAACTACTCATGAACTTTGGCATCACACCAGTTATGAAACGACCCACACACTGCACCGGGCACATCCTGGACCCAATTGTCACATGCTTCGACAACATCTCTGTCGAAAAACCCATACCTAGACAGACCACGCCATCATCAAGTTCAGAATCCCACACAAGCTCAGATCAAATACTGTCAGACCACCACACCGAAACATGAACAACCATTGAGAGGAAGACTGGACTACCATACAGCACCCCAGCTGAAACACAGAAACATCCTACACAAGTCCATCAATAACCAACATCTGGGTTACCAACTTCACAGACATCCTTGCCCCTCTCGAGCTGCGCAAAGCTAAAATAGCCAGTTTGAGCTAGGTGCATTCTGGGGGTTGGAGTCCTAACCATCAATGAGCAACTGAGAGCTTCTGGAACCTTGGGGTGAGCAGTGGACTCCTAAAAGACCTTCAGACATCTTCTGGAAGAAAATACAGAAGTTTGGAGAACTTTTGGAGAAAATCTCCATAAAGAGACCGACCCGCCGTCGAGAGTGAAGCCACCTTTCGTCGACCCGACCTGTCTTGCAGGTTTGTCCCACTGAAAAGCTCTGGAGCCCCAGACTTCCAGGATTTCACCGATGGCTCCTGGAAAGGCAATCCGGTGATGTTGACTGAAAATCAGCTTGCTGTGGAGGGTCATCCACCGTCGGGGATAAAAAGCTCCAAAAACTTGACTAGGTCTGAAGGTAAAAAGTTGACCGGGACCAGTCCGAGGAGGGATGCAGGGAAGTTGGATCAAGATTCAGCTTTGCCCCGGATGAAGATTTTCATCCCAAAAAATCGTCTAAGTCTGAATGTAGAAATTTTCACCAAGTTCCTCTGGAACGTGTTCCTGAAGAGGGCTCCAAGGAGGTCGGATGGGATTGATGACTTCACCCTGCTGAAGAAAATCTTCAAGAAAATGACTAAGTCCAAAGGTAAATTTTTGACCGAGGCCTCCTGTTTGCTGTAGCTGAGCAGGGCTCCATAGCCGTCAACCTGAAACTTTGACTTTGCTCCTGGTCGAGGTGCGACCAGATGATTAGCAGTTTTAGTTTGTATGCACTAGATTACATTAATTCTTTAGGTATTCATATCTCCAGGTCCCTTTATAAAATTTTAGTCGTTCTGGTGTCATTTTAAAGATGAAAATGTACTCTAGTTTTATAATTTTGTGTTGGATTTTTATTTTGGTTTGTGTTTTACTTATTTACTGTTTTGTGATTTCTAAATGCTTTATGCACCTGCCTCCTAAGTTAAGCCTTGTTGCTCGTTGCCAATCTACCATGTGTTGAGCTGGTTTTAATTTATTGAGACATAACTGGACCAAAGTGGAAGTTAATGGCCTATTGCTAAGTGCAGGTACTTACCTGCCCTTACCAATAATCCACTTTCCAACTCCATCATAATGCTTTGACCAAAAGACTTCAACTTGTTAGAGAAGCAATCACCATTATGAACGCCTCAATTTTAACTACTACCTTCTTGGACACTTGCAGGCACTCCACCGTCCTCTTCTGAACAGGAAGTCCTCTTTGGACCCTTCAACACTCAAAAATTCCAGATCGATCTCCCTGCCCCCATACGCAGCCAAAGTCCTAGAGGAACTCATGAACAAATGCCTCACCAACCATCTCAGCTACCACCAGCTCCTCAACCTCACACAGTCCCACTTCTGACCCAACCACAGCACTGAAACAGTCCGTATTGCCCCCACAGACAACATCGGCATGATCCTGGACAGAAGAGACATGGAAACCCACATCCTCTGGCACCTCTCCATGGCATTCAACACTGTCTTCCACCCCACCCTCATTTGGGTGAGGTAGAGTCTAAGGACATGAGCGCCATTGGATTTGATCAGACTTGCCCCTAAACCTGGCAAACATCATCCACACCAATGACATAAACGTCCTCTCATACGCTGACAATGCACAGCTCATGTTCTCACTATCAGACAATGCCCCCAATACCTAGAACTAGTTCTTGGTGAAGATCAACTATCCCAATCTTAACAGAGAGAAGACAGAAGTTGTGCTCTTTTGGAGGACCACCTCATAGTGGTACTCCACTTTGTGGACAGCTGAGCTAGGACCTACATCCACCTCCCACCCACACCAGGAACCTCAGGATGATCATTGGTAACAAACTTGATAGGAACGTTCAAGTCAACTTTGTCACAGCCTTCTGCTTCCACATTCTGAAGATGCTGAGGAACGTCTTCAAATTCCTCTACACCAGCACCCACAAAACCATTACATAGACACTTATCACCAGCAAGTTGGACTATGGAAACAAGCTCTACATTGGAATCAGTAAATAACTTACAAGATGCCTGCAAACCATACAGCACTCGGCAGCCAGAACCACACTCAACCTTTTTCATACCCCCTTGCTTACCATACACAAACGTGCACAGTTCAAACTCTTTGCTCCCACCTTCGAAGCACTACACAATACAGGCTCAGCCTACCTCAAAAGCTGTATCTCTGTTCACAAACAATCCATACACCTCAGCTCTACCAGACTCCTTCTTGCCTACATTCTACCCATACACAGAATCACATTCAGAAGTGTAACATTCTCCTATATTTCTTCAAAAGCATGGAACGATTTGCCTTTACACATCAGAGCCTCATCCTCACTTCTTGAGTTCCACAAGAGGCTGAAGACATGAAGACAACCCCCACCCTGCATTCCTAGACAAATCTAGTCTCATACCTGCTCAGTGCCAGGATAATCTGGTGCTCTACAAATACTTGAACTATAACAGCATAACATGCAAAAATGATTCTTTTTTAGATTATGGAAAACTAAATGCAATTTAACTGATTAGTTGTCTAAAATAGATAGAGGTGCAAAGTTAAAACATCATCTACAAAGATGGCAAAGTTCGCACCTCATGAAAAAGTAAAATTTGCTAAGTTCTTCCCCTTGGCTAGACTTCTATGGTCAAGAGAATACTTGCAGAAAAGCTAACTTTGTGGGCCACATTAATCTGTTTTTAACAACTTCGCCGTCTTTCTTATGTTTATAAAGATTGCGAAATGTATAAACACTAAGGCCCTGATTTACACTTTTTTTGCTCTGCATTAGCTCTGCATTAGTGATGCAAAAGTGGCACAAACTTACGAAATACAATTGTATTTTGTAAGTTTGCGCTGCTTTTCTGTCAAAAAATGACGCTAATGCAGTGCAAAAACAGAATAAATCAGGGCCGAAAGGCCCAATTTATATGTTGGTAGAAAGGGTACTTCTTGGTGGAAAAGTTACTCCGTCGTAAGGGCAATGGAGTAACTTTTCCACAAACATAATGGTTTACCTGCCAGATTTAAATGTGGGCAGATATTTGATGTAACCATGGTGAAGATCATTCTGTCTCTGCTGTGGTTACACCCCTCTGTTGGAGGTTGACCTGTATGTCTGCCCACCTAATTGAGATGGGTGGACATACAGGTCAGTTTTCCCTGCTCGCTATTGCCAGGAAAGCCCTGGCAGTAAGGAGCAGTAAAAACTGCAACTGCCACGATGAGGGGGCACTGGTGTTTGATGGCTGTCACAAGGTCTGCTGAACCTTTTTGACCTAATGTGCTGCTACACAGAAGGGGGGTGTACAATGCAGACAATTGTTGACTGAACGAAAGTCTGCTCCTTTGGAATCTGCTTTTCCACGAGCATATTTCTTGTAATGAGAGAATCACTGGAAACTCCTATCATTAGAGTGGGTCTCCCTGGAATACAAATAACACATCTCAGTTCAGAGAAACAACTGTTATCTTCCCCAACAATCAATGAAGGGAACCAGATAATAGGACCCATGACTAGGTTTATGACCTGCCAAGTACTGATGACTCTAATCAAAATGAGGACTGAGATAGCAGTGGCTGATGCCTGTGCAATGCAGAGCAATTGCTTGGCCTCAAAGCTGGAGACTCACTTCGAGCATTACTGTTAATATCAGAATAGTAAACGTGCACCATGATACGTTCACATATAAAAAATGAAATTGCACCACTATTATCAGATTCATCTATCATGAACTCTCCATCAACCCCGACTCAGAAATATATGGTCAGGTAGGCTCTGAGCCCTAGGCCTGAGAATACTGATTGACAGGTCACAGGTAGGGTAGCATGTAGACGGCAGACAAATGTGCAAACAGGAAACTCATATCAATCCCACACATAGGTGCAGCAACACTGCAATGATCCCATCTTATTGGCCCCAATAAAGTACACATGGCCAGAGGGGTGAGCATATTCCCAAAACACCATAAAGTCAAATGCCATATGAAGTTAGGAACACTCAGCCACTCAGAACACAGCAGACACTGTAACATGCAGTTGTCATGCACCCCTCAGGCCTGACGTATACACGTTACCTGCTGGCCCTCGTGTCCATGCGAGGTTGAGGCCCACCTGCATTTGTTATCAGGGACCCTATTTATGACTACAAGACAACTGTTCACATTCTTCACCTAAAAAAAGAATGCTGCAATTGTTTTGTGATGCCCAGAGAAATGCATAAAACAGCACTCAGATCGATTCAACTGTGAGACAGTCCTCAGACCCTATTTCTGTAACTCTTCTCCCAGCCATAGTGTTTAATTAAACCAACTGTTTTGCCAAACGCCTCTTGTCTTTTGTTTTTTCAAGGTACATTCACATTCAAGCAAAATTACCTCACAGGAAGGAAGGTTCACCTGGCATCAACGAGTTTGATCTCTCATTTTTGACATGACACAATGAAGTAAAATGGAACATGCTCAATGACAATTGTCAGAACTTGCCCAACAAGATAGCGTTTCTCATGAGGGAATTCAGTAGGTTATCATCATCAATTACGTTCATCATTGAGTCTCACTTTGCTTAAAATAAAAACTATCCTGATTGCTTGGGGCAAGAGGGGGATATTATGAGCCATTCCTAGCATCATGAAGTACTAAAAGAAGTAAAGTGGGCATTTTGCTGGCCAAAGATTATGCCAGGTAGTGACTGAGGAGAAGGTGAAATAAAGCTTTTTTTTGTGAAAATCATAGTTCAGGGTAGAACATTAGTCACCAGCTCCATCTATTGCATGAACAAGAACAGACATTATTTTTTGAAGTGGCGTGGAACCGATTGGGACACTTTTGAGGAGGTGAGCTAATATTGGGGGTGACTTCAGTTTGTCTAGATCCCTTGAAATTGATAGGATATGCAAAATGTGTGACAAGCAGCTGCGGACACAGAAAAAAGTTGCCCTGAATTCTGAATCAATCATTTAGAGATGGCTCATAAATGATGTTTAGATGAAACTGCATGCCCTAAAAATGTTTAACATTATACTCTTTCACTTTGAGTCCAAAGCTCAAACTAGTCTCTGTTTCACCCACTGTGGAAACCTGACTTAAGTCAAGAAGGCTGAAAATAAAATAAGTACCTTGATTAGAAGATGGTGATTTTTAAAAGTGGTGATGCACAAATCAAAACCTTAAATGGCACTTTGGGCCAGATTTAGACTTTTTGAAGCAAAACTAAGCTAACACAGTTTTGCGTCAAAAATTTGAGTGCTGGCTGACACCATTTCTTAATGCCACCCATACGTCAAATTTATACTTTGATGCACAGTGGCGCTAAGGACAGGTTAGAGACTTTTTTTCAGACGCTAACCATTGCGCCGTGTCGTAAGGCAAAATGACGTTAATGCAGGAAAAATGACTCTAATCTGGTTTGTGACATGAAAAAAGTCGCAAAATGGATATGCGCCATTTTTCTCCGCAATAGCGTCAAAAAGTGATGCACATGCAGCAAACAGTGCGTAGGAGCCCCAAAATTGATCCCAGGAGCCAGGACAGACCACAGGGAGACCTAAATCAACTAGGAACAAGTCAGGTGGACACAGACAAGACCCAGGAGAGACACAAGAAGAAGACGAAGTGTCACTTCAGCGTAGAGGAGCATGAAATCCTGGTCAGAGAGGTGACGGAGCGCCAGCATCAGTTATTCATAACCTCAAAATTGCCAATTGGAAGGAGAGAGGCAATTTGGTAACAAATTGTGGCCAAGATTAGCAGTGTGGCAGAGGTCAGGAGAACTGTCAACGAGTGTAAGAAACGCTGGCATGACTGCAAGAGCAGGACAAAGGATGGCAAGGAACAGAAAGGCAGTACTGCAGACTGTAAGTAGAAGTCCAGCACTGCAAGAGGACCTAGACGAGATGGAGGAGATGGTTTTACTGTCATCCCGGAGGAAATCGTCACAGGAATCTCAGGACGGGACAGCACAGACTACCAGGAAACAACATATATGCAGGGTAAGTTGCATGGGGGACAAAAATGTCTAAATGTCAAGTGCAAGAAGGGGGACACATACCTACTACACAATGCATGTCAGCCCTGAAAATCAGGCAATGGAAAGGGCACAGGGGCGCAGTATGGGTGCATGGGTTGTGCAGGGGCATCCTGGGGCAGAGCACAATACAGCACCAACAAACTTTGTATGGGGTGCACTGGCATGCCAAGGCTGCAGGAAATGCTGAAGCAGACCAGGAGGATAGGGAAGAATGTAAAACTGGGCTGCTGTCACAGGGCAGCTGGTATTGTCAGAATGTACACTAGTCTCAAGCCATTGGCTCAAGCAACATTTACCATTGACAGCACTTGCCACTACTACCTGAGCTGAGTGTGCTGGTCAATTAGGAAAAGGCAGTTAGGTCCCCAGGGCACAAACACACTCAAAATGAAGGCTCAGTATGACTACGTGATCAATCCCCCTCAATCCCTATCCAAGTGCAAATCCTGTCAAATGCTCATGTCCATAGACTCAATAAACATCAGGCACTGTCACATACATTATGAAGTATACAGCAATAATCTCATACCCATGCTGCCCATTCCAGGGCCTACCCCTGTGGCTGTGTCACAATAGCTGCAATGCCGCCATGCAACATCTCAAGTGTCATAGTGCTTAGACACTGCATTGAGGGGGAGGGCATATGTGTGTAGCTAAGCAAGCACACCCGCACAGTCATCAGAGGAAATGGAACTCTGCCATGGGCCATCAGTGCAACGCAACATAGCACACATTCGCAAACATCAACATGAAAAACTACCAATGGTGACACCTGTATTGTTTCACAGAAATGTAATACATGAGATGGTGTTAGGTCTCAGCACCATATAGGTGTATGTGAAATATTATAGACTGGGACAGGGCCAAATTGTTATGTATGGTGCATTTTGCATCAGCACACCAACAACCATTGCAAGGCCTCACCATGATAATGGTAGCAGAGGGAGGGTTGATTAGGACAAGAAGGTGGCAAGCCACAAGTTGGACAGATACCACACCTAGAAGATGTGACACAGACAAATCCCCCAACTGCCTACACTACATGTGACATGCAGGTGGGGCATGTGCCTGAGAGACTGCAAACATTAATGACAGGAACAATGCATGGGAACCCAGATTTCAACCAACCACCAATAGGAAGTCTGTGACATCACATTACAACTGGAAAAACACAAACTAATTGTACAATATCTCATTGCAAAGGACGATGGCTCTCCTGTGGATCTGCCTGTCCTGGACCACTGTGAAGGCATGGATGACCAGCTGACAACCATCAACCAGGAAACCCTCCAAGATGTCCTGGGAACCCTCCAGACACAACCTCCAGTCACAAGGAGGAGCACACATGTAGCAGCCATCCCAGAGGATTCGCCCACCACCCAAGTTGTACGACCTGCCAGCTCAAACACAGCGGAGGACACTGATGACACTGGGACCACCTTTTGAGAGGACACTTGTGGGAGTACAGCGGGAGCTGGCTAAGGAGGTGCGGGTGGGGACGCAAACTATGGCAGCCAGCCTTGAGGGGATGTGCATGATAACATCCGCAGAATAGTCAGCAGCCATACAAGTCACCCAATCACTACTGCAAGAAGTCCAACAGTGTGTGAGGGCCCTCACCACTGATGTGAGGGAGTTGCCACAACACCTGCCCTCCCAATCTTGCAGCTGCATGCATGACAACAAGCTGGACTCCCTCAGGGCAGACATGGCTGCCTGCCATACTCAATAATGAGCAGCTCCTCCCTGTTGCAGTTATACCATGTCTAGTTCCACAGATGGCAGCTGCCGGGAATTTAGAGTCCACTTCTCCAACCACTGAAGTGTGTGTTGCCCCCTCAAACCTACCACAACCATCATCAAGGGCAGAGGGGACGATACACACATCAGAGGATCAAGATGTGGAACAGATAATTTTCACCCGTAGGAGTACCCGTTAGCACCGCCCATGTCACATGGGCACTGTTTTTCCTTTGTCCTGGGCTTGACAACATGTCTATGTTGCTACAGTTGGTGACATGCACTTTTCACTGATACACTGTTAACCTTACCACTATAGAGTGCAATTGTCTCTCACTACCCAATTGGCAATGCATGTTCCTCTACACTGAATGACACTTCATCTCAGCATGTCCAATGACATGTCACTCAACCTTGCCCTTGTGTTGTATCACAATAGAATGCTTTACACTAATGGGCTCACAAACCTGGACTATGTAAATATTGCACTACAGCACTTTAAAATAAACAGCTCCTACACAACCACTTTGTCTCTGTGTAATGTGACACATCTACTTTGCTGGAGATGTGTGATGCATGTAACACGTCTATGGTCACAGAGTGTCAATACCAGAGTACAGAAATAATGTGGGTAGATATTTATGCACAAGGACCATGACTTCTAAATCGTCTGTGCTGCCCGTGCCTCATTTTTGAAGTAAAAGCAGCACCAACTTACAAAATATCATTGTAATTTGTAAGTTTGTGCTGCTGTTGCATTAAAAAATTAGGCAAATGCAGTGCAATAATAGTATATTTCAGGCCCAAGGTATCTACAAGAAGAAAGTCAATACTGGCCACATCCCCTACAAGACAGACATTGTGTATGTGTATTTGTCTCAAAACATGAATTCCACACCCACAACATACAGCAGTAATGGCTGTGTAAGAGTGTTTGGCCAATAACATCAGCTGGGAATACAATTAAAACACCAAGGTGTTAATTTTGTGTACTTGACTCATCAGAAATTGACACTACTCAGTTTAGAAGTGTTCGCATGAACATCAGGGTGCAGGCAGACATCCCACACTGCCCAAGATTCCAACACAGGACCCAAACGATGACAGCTTTAAAATCACACCTACCTGTCCAATACATGGGAACCATAGTCACCTTGAGTGGTGGGTACAGTGGATGGCAGATGCATAGAGATTTAGCTTTGTTGTAGCAGCCAATGTGACAGCTAAGTTGGAAGTGGGAATTAACATGCCAAGAGTGGGATGCGGCTGCAGGACAGAATATACAGGCCAACAGAAAATTGGCCGTGTACATTCATGCCAAGACCCATATCCCCAAGCAATAACTATGTATAAAAGAGAACTTCAAAATATGTCACACACCTATACTAACCTAACCTATCCTAAATATACATTACCCAAAACTGGCCCTAACGACCCTATGCTAAACTTACTTACCACATTTATCTAAACACTCTAAACATTTACCCCCCACTCCCCTTATATGACGGGACACATGTAGGACAACATATAATAATCTACTAACAGATACTAACTAATACTAAACAAATCTATATTTTTTTATATTTTGTATTTGTATTTTTTATTTTTTTATTAGAATACACCAAGACCCCAACATTAACTCCCACCTACCTATCCACAAACTAACATGTAATAATATGAAACTCCCCCACCTTCAACCTACTTATCCTATCTAAACTACTACCCTACTCTAGCTAAACCCCCTAAACCTACTAAAAAACTGGATAAGGAAAGAGGAGGGAGGGGACGGAATTAGGGGTGATGTAAGGCAGGATTTCAAAGGTTTGCCCTCTTCAGAGGTTTTTTTGATTGCCTTTAGCATCCGGCTATTCCTGTCCACATCGCTCTCGAGAGTGTCAAGCTTCTTTAGGACTTTCCTTTTGTCCCTCTGTAGCTGTGTTATTGTGGCCATGTCCAAAGCGACTGCTGTGGTGGTCTGTGTTCCTGATGTAGATGTTCCTGCAGGTGTCGTGGTCAGGGATGCTGGAACGGAAGGTGCAGCAGGTGTTGTGTGTCTCCCTTGGCTGAAAGACCGACAATAACGTCTTGCAATCTTCCGGAACCCAGACTCCACAGCCAAGATGTGCCTGTACCTCACTAACCACCTCCAGAAATCCCACAGCATTCATGTTGGCAGCTGAAAAAATGAGACAGGCGACCATTACTGTCATCATTGTGTGATGCATGTACAGATGATAATCTAACACTCTCCCTCAAATTACACATGCAGTCTGAATCACAGTACAGATGATATATTGTCCCTGAGGAATGACATGGCAACGCTGCCTAACCATCAAGTATTTAACAGCACGGCAAAGCACAACAAGGGGTGTACCAAATAAAGTGATCTGTGCATTTATGTAGTGCAATGTGTCACAATGCAAATGCAGCAAGTACTTAACATGTGCCAGGTCGACTAATCCCTGTCATCTGGATCAACTTCAAGGCACCCAAGACCAGTGATTTGTAGATGTAATTGGCAGGATGGTATGCCGTTGCCAATCATAAGGGGTCAGCGTTGTTTGGGAGACATGCATGCTTGAATTAGATAATTGTCATCTATACTGTGACCATCACACCTACCTACAGATATGTTCTCCCCCTACCCCTGTGCCTTAGGAGGGATGGGCATGCAATACATCATCACAACTGTCAAGGACAACCACAAAGCCATGTCCACCTGTACATATATTTAGTGAAGGGAATACATGTGAGGAGGTCTGCCAACTAGGAGTGAGGTTCCCATTGGTCAACCACATCTACATTCATGTTTCCATTTGTGGACAACCATAAACACCTGATCTGCCAACACATTTCCAAAATCACCCACATTGATGCCAGCACACATCTGGCCTTGACCTGCATGTACGCCTAAAACATACCACATAAGTGTCACGTACATGGAGTACAACATATGGGGCTAGGTGTTGGAGCACAGTTACCCATACAGTCCTACATGTACATTACAGTGCAAGGATGCACAATTTTGTGTTGAGAATTGATGCATCACTGTCTTGTGAAAATGAGGATACGACTTGCTGACAATATTCTGACACTGGAGCACTTCCAATGGGCCTACATGTGGCTACTAATCACCTTGTTCACATGCTGCTGCCTATTGCGCAGCACAAGACTCCCAAGATATGACTCTCTGCCTGTGAATGTCTAACCCTTGCATGAAACACTATGTCAACCTCCAGTCAAGTAATATATCAGATCACGTGCCAGCTCATCATATCTTGCAATGAGCGCAACACACAAGAGTCACTCACCCAACAGCTGCAATCACTACGCAGCACAGATGTTTTCACACTTACTGGACACATCTGGATCCTGAAAGCAAGCCACTTCCCCGGGGGTTTAGGGGGCTGGTCCACCTGTAAGTGATGGAAAGGAAATATGTGCTCAATGTCTGATCACTGTACAAACGTGTGGACAACATATCACAGTGTGTGACATTTTATATGAGTAAGCTGCTGATCCTGCATGTAGACACTCCAACAAGCATACCACTGCAAACTTGCATTGACACTGACACTCCAGTGAGTGATAGACACACATATGCACACATGCACTGGGCCTAACAATCATGTGGTGCTAAACCTGACTTAAAAGATTTGTGGCTAATCCATTTCAGATGGTACTCCATGTCATGATTTGTAATTGGGTGACAAATGCAATGGCACTTCCCAGGTGCACTGCAATACAAGTGACTCAGATATTGTGGCTTGTGCATCTATGGACAATAATTAACTGTGTGATGGACAAGTGGGTCACTTTTTAGTCAGCAATTACCGTGCATTCAGTGGTCTGTAACAGATGTGGCACAGTTGTATGTAGGTAACAAATGCTCCACTGGCAGTGTTCCCTAAGCCGTATATATGCCCCCTATGTCAAACATGATGGCAAGGATCACGTGTGTGTGTAATGATGACAATGTAGCGCTAAACATGGATTAGCCACTTTGCTTTCCTGATACATTGAAATGTGGTATGCTGACAGTGTGTTAGCTGATCATCATTGACAGAATGCATGGGCACAGGTGTGTCATTGCACCTGAAATGTGTTACTCAGGGCTATATGTACCAAGATCAGGTTTTGTGAGTTACACATTGTGAAACTAAGCAACTAGCAATTAGCAAGTTGTATGATCTGAGGTAGAACACTCTCAATGACACTGTTTGCAATGCAAAAATGGTATAGCAAATGACCTACCTCATGAATTATGATGGTAGGTATCATTTTGCCAACCCCTCGGGAATGGCAGCACTCACAGGGATGCTGGCCTGCTGGATGGAAACCAGGTGCCAGAACAAATCAAAGTTAAACAATTCTATACAGTTGAGGACTGTTAGTACACTTACCAGACACGGTACCCCAAAAGGAAACAGAAGGCAAGGGAACCAACTAGGAGGAAAAGGCAGGCACAGGAAACAGGCTCTGGTTGACGCAAAGACTGGAACAGGTCTGGGTAACAAAAAGCAGGCTCTGGCAGAAACAAACATGAACAAGGCTGAAAAACAGGGAGCAGGGTCTCACTGGAACAAGCAGGAACAGCACTGGGTAAACAGAGAGCAGTTTGAGGTGTAATCAGGACTATAACACAATCCAACAAGGGCTCTGGTACACAAAGGAATTGTACTCCAATGCACGACGAGGAGCTTCAGGGAATGGCAGCTTCTAAGCAGTTCCAGGCAGCAGCAAGGCCAGGGCAGAGTCACATGGGCAGGGTTGCACAAGAGAGCTCACAGGTGTGTGCAGCTTCAGACTCTCACAGGTCCTGGAGGAGAGAATCTAGTGTAAGGGGACAACTGGACTTTTCCCATAGGAAGCTATGGACAGAAGATTACAGGTCTTACCGACTACCACGCAGTGCTGGCTAATGTAGTTCTTCTATATCATGCCATATGGAAAAGGGAAGCAAACTGGAGTCAGAATGTGAGTCTGGGTGAGTGTTAATGATGATTCCCAGGGTAACGATAATCCATTGACAGTGCCACCCAGAGAAGGGAGGGCAGAGACTTAACACATGGCAGTGTCAGGACTTATTACTAGGGATGGACTGCACAGGGCATGTGCTGTGACCATTGCTTGTCATACTTGGGACACTCATGCTATCCATTTTCATGATTGATGCACCTCTTGTCACACAGGCTCCTTGCAGAGATCGCAAATGTCACACTTACTAATGTCAGGGGTCTGTTCATACATTCCTGTTACCACTGTGATTTCACATCCACTGCCTCATGTATGAGGCACTTATTTACCTTATGACTGGAGATGTCATAGTTGTGTGTCATGTGCTACAGTAGACCATGTTGGCAATGTGGATGTGTATCATATGCTGTGGTCCTATGATTTCGTCCTTCATATGTGAAATTTAAAGATGTTGGTTTTTTTTACACTGTGGGATGTTTGCTGTACAATCATACACATTGCATGTGATGTTGCATCAGAAGTAGTCAGATTTGTCTTTGTAACATGCTTCCTGAGGTAATACATTAATATAGAACATGTGATGGAGAAAGAAGGAACCAGAGCAGGATTGTGTGATAAAGTGAGGTGTTTATTTACATATCCTAATAATGTGTTCAGAGTAACTATTGGTGAAAAATGTTTTGAACAATCTGCTGTCGGTGATGCATTCCTGCAGCTGTGTTTGGATGTTCCCTCTCATTTTCCCTGGCACCATCAGCCTCCTCCTCCTCAGACAGTTCCTCGGGTTCATATAGGGGGGTGATCCTCCTAACACAAATGTTGTGCAGAATGTCAGAAGTCAAGATGATCTTGCAGACAATTTTTGGGGAATATAGGAGGCTGCCTCCTGTGATGTTCAGGCACCTGAATCTGGACTTCAGGATGCCAAAGGTCCATTCCACAATGGTGTGTGTCCTCCGATGTGCTGCTGTGCTTGAGTTGGGGAATTGGGTCATGATCCATAGCTGGATCCAGTAACCCGGATCAGCGAAAAACAAAATAGGAGTAAGTATTTTGTTAGTGCATGCACCAAGAATGTCACATAACATGGCAGTTGATATCTTGTGTCGTCTGTGACTCATATGTGTTTGTGGCATTGTGTGAGATCCTTGGCTTCTATGAGGTTCTTTCTGCATTGGGTTGTTTGACTTGACAACTTGTGTTTGGCTCATTGACCTGATATCTATGGTTTAGTTTCCAAACTGCTGGTTAATATGTATGTAACAAGTGTTGTGTAGTGACCAACATGTTTTAGTGTGCTTTCACTGGACGGGACATAATACTTCCACGCACACAATAGATACCGATGTGGAGGTAATATGGTTGCACTACATGGTCTGGACATCCTATCCACTTAGACATATGTCATTGCTGATGAAATCCAGAAGTGAGACCCTTTGATTAGGCTTGGTGGCAGCACAGAGGTGTTCAGCATTAACAATGTACAATTGTCCCATCTGTGACTTGGTTCTATGTAGACCTTTGTGGTTCCCTCTGCCAGTGGCTCATGTGCAACCGTGCACCTACACTACTCAACTTGCTCCAGGTATCCTGGCTAACTGCCTTGTGGAGGTGGACGTATGTGTGTAGGAAGGGCCATCTCCCTATACATATGTTCTTTTGATGGACAATTGGCTCTTTCAGTGTGTGCAGCAGTGTGCAGTTTGCATTTGTGGCACATCAATATGTGTTCATAGCACAGTCCATTTCCTTATTGCTAGCCAGCAATGTCACCCCAGGAGTGATGTGTGATGTTGGGACTGCCTCAGTATTTCCAGGTCACCTACATGTGAGTCAGCATCATCATGCTATGTGTCTCATGGTGTTTGACCTACAGCAACTCACATTGCACACCCCTTCCAAGGTACATATTGCATGAGAGGTTGTGGGATTGACTATGTGGTCTACTATAATAGTAAATGGTTTATCTTCTGAATTGTACTTCCAGCGTAGGCCATGTCATTGTCACTGTGTGCTTTGACATTAGTACCTTATATCTCTAGAGTGGCATCTATTGTTATTGGCAGCCCTCATCTGTCCATAGGTGTCTATCCCATTGTGTCAGGGTGTACAGCATAACTACATGTGTCACACCTCAGTGTCTTCCTGGCCACGTGTCAATGTAGTGGTGTATGTATTGTGTGCCCTACAGGATTGCTGTACTGTGTGTATATTGCTAGGTTTATGGACTTACCTACAACAAGGTCATTGCCATATCGTCCTGGAAGTGCAGATTGATGGTACTGTGGCGGAAGATGAAGGAATCATGTATACTCCCAGAATACTTGGCCAAGATGTTGGTAAACAATCCCTGGTGGTCAACTATGGCCTGCACATTGATGGAGTGGGTGTGCTTTCTGTTCCGGTATAGATGCTCTGTTGCAGCAGGTGGTACAATCCGCACATTGGTGCAGTCAATTGCACCAAGCACATGCGGGAAGCCATGTATTTTGTAAAACCTCTTTTTGGTCTCCTGCTGCTTCTGCTGTGTGTTGGGGAAGCTGATGTGGTGGGGTGTGAGGGATATGATGGCATCTAGCACCTTGGGAAGGAAGGCAGAGAATGAGGGCTGTGATACCCCAGCGACCAGGGTACCCGTTGTTTGGAAGGAGCCACTTTCCAACATGTGCAGGACAGCTAGCAGCTTGGTCACCGGTGGTATATTGTGTGGTGTCTGCAGGCTGGCTGGTGCCTGTGGCTCAATTTGGTGCAGCAGCTGCTGTATGGCTTGCCAGCTGAATCTGTACCTCTGGATGATAGCTTGTTCCCTGAGGCCCTGGAGGGTTGTCCAGGTCCTGAAGACCCTCTCCTTCCTTTGCCGTTGACTTTGGGGTTCACGTTGGGGTGGCTACTCCTGTTGGTCCTGTGCTCTGCATCGTCTAGCATGCTGCATCAGTAGCACCTCCATGTTGTCCTTCTTGAGCAATGATGTTGCTTATGTGTGTTTTCCTTAAGTAGTGGTGTGTTTGCCCCATTTTAACACCTGCCCTGACCCAGGTGTTAAAATTTGACGCAAATCGGGCTTTGTGTCATTTTTCGATTCCGCATCCCACCCGTGCCTCATTTTTGCCCTGTTGGATAAATATGGGGTTAGGGTGTTTGAGTCATTTTTTGGACGGGAATGCCTACCTTGCATCTCATTGACACAAGGAGGTTTCACACATCCTTGAAAAGATGCAAACTCCAAAAATGTTACGCTAGACGAGTCTAGCCTCAAAATATAAATATGGAGTTAAGTTTGCAACGGGAAATTATGCAAATCCGGTACAAACAGAGTATAAGTATGGGCCTTTGTGAACAAGAAGATAGCTACATCATAACTTCCTCCATTTAGATGATTGTTTTTCCGTGTTGAAAACGGGAATAATGGTCATAACTGTGCATTTCCCAAATAATTAACCCTACAGAATTGATCTAAAAGCCACATGTTTTACTGGTCTCTTTGAAGTAAAACACATTAAATGTTTCAAAGATTTAAGGGTGTGTCAAAAGAGCCTTCGTCTTACCAGGTGTACAGAGACCACAAAGGAAGACTGTGTATTTAATCCAACTCAAACCTTTCATTTAATGATTAAGGTTTAGAGGTGTAGGACAATACTAAGCAAAGGGGAGGAATTAAAACAAAGGAAAGAGAAGCCAAACATAACCATTCAAATCATTGTATTAATGAAGATATTGATTGAAAAATACATCACCATGGTGAAGTGTAATGTACAATTGGTTTCTAACTATACACACAATTTAAATATGTATCAGCCTTATTTTAAGTTCCAACTGAAAAAACAGGAAGTACGATGTACATGGTGTTCACTTAAATAGCAGTTATCAGTATTCGTATGATGCAGAATATTCAGCTCAGGAAATAGAGAGGGACAAAAGGGAGGAAGAGAGAGATACACAGGAGAACAGCGCTTACAGGTCACAGCAATCCATTATGTCATGCAGCTGCAATCTGTAATGAAGATGAAACAGGGTTATCCAACGTTTTCAATCATGTTTGTTAAAGCTATATCTAAATGACCTCTGCCACCAACCCACATCTGGTGTTCTCAGACCCTCCAGCTCAGACTGCACATAAAGAATCTATAAGTCAAAGTAGATCTTAGAATATCATACATCTCCCCCTTAAAAGTAACACAATTTTTTAAGTATTTACAACTAAGAAACAAAAATATGTTTTATCAACCCATTTACAGCACAAACGTTTAAACTGAGAGTTGTTCAATAATGATTCAAAATTCACATATAATCATGTAAGTACTCAGGTTTCTTTCCCATACTTTGACTTTTCCTACTACACATTTGTGCATCCAGCACATGCCTAAAAGGTTCTTCAATTTCAGTTGTCATCCTTGTTTCATTACTTGACAGGTAAAAACGTTGAACCCTTCTATGATACAAAGGCCCGAATTTAAGAAAAGTGGGCTGCATCAAATGTAGAGCCATGTTCCTTGCACCCCTTAGCAGCTCCCTTAATATATGGTACGCCATGGTGCAGGGTAGGGGCAAAAGCGTCAAAATGTTTGACGCTGTCGATGTACTGTGCAGGATTAGCACCAACATTTTGGAGTTAATCTTGCAGAACACATGAGGGCCAATTGAAAACAATTGATTGCCCCCTATTAACACCTGCTTTGTGAAGGCATTACAAATAGCCACTAAAAATGTAATCGTCCTTATGGGGGAACACCTCCCCTGCATACACAATGCCTGGCTTAGCCATAAGGTGGAGCTAGGGTTTACAAGTGATGCAATGCAAGCCATAAAAATGATGCTAATATGGCGCAAGGAGGCTCTAGGCCCTCTTATATTTGGGCACTAATCTTTGGATTGGACTGTATTCCTGAATAGTTTATTTGCATTCAATGGTTTGCTGAATTTTGAAACATCTACTATAGGCTTCCTTTCTTCTAATCATCTTCTCTTTTTCTCTTTCTCTCTATCACACCTTTCATTTACCGACTCTGACATACCCTACGATTAACTTTCTATTTCTGAATAGCTCAAAAGGTGAGATACCAGTCGCTGTGTAAGGAGGTTATCCATATATTCTTATATTTAACTCTTCTATCCAACACAATTCAAAAACAATCGATTGTTGTATTGATTCTTTCAATACACTATTGGCTTTGGGATGATACAAGTCTGACTTTCTCTGTCCCTTAAAAACCATTCCATAACCTTGGAATGTAAGTGGAATTCCATGTTCTGCCCATGAAGTGGTAGAATATTATTCTCTACCAAACAGCTTGTCAAGGAAACAGTTGACATTGCATATCGATACAACTCAAAACATACTTATTCAAAGTAGATATTCTGATAGGACCAATAATAAACAACATTGCATTTACCCAGGGCCCACACGCTGACTCATTCAAAACATGAGTTGGTTTTTAAACATCATAGATTTGTCAGTGTTGAGCCACTCATAGTAATATCCCATTTCTCTCTCAAATCATTATTTATTTTCATACGTGGCCACCAATATCTCTTTCTGATTCACTCCTCAGTTTTGGATATGCCTAGATGACTGTCAAGAGCATTGTCAAATAGGTGTTGTCTCAAACTAGTAGGAGGCACCAGTTTGCTTTCGGTTAAGACCAAACCATTCTTGAGTGAGAGTTCATCCTTAATCTTCCAGTACCAGCTGGAGTTGTCATAACACATCTAGACTTCCAGACTCCCATCAAAATGCTAATCATGTTTTGCAAGACCTGGTCTCTTCCTAACTGTGTTTTCCCTGCCTCCTTCTGAATCAAGTCAACTGTCACTTCGCATTCATTTTCATCTTCAGTCAAGGCCTCACCTTCAGAATATATTTCACATAGCCTGGAAAAGCAATCTGTAAAACAAATGTTTTCCTACGGATAACACATCAAAGTGAAATCAAATTATTGAGAAGAAATACGGAAATTTGTAAATCGTGCAAGAAATTAAGTCAATTCCTTTCTTAGTGAACACTTCCTTCAGGTACTTATGATCAGTTTTCCACAGGGTCATTTTTTTTACCCTTTTTGGCTGACATTAGAACTCTGGTCACTTTATCACTGCTAATCAGTGCTAAAGTGCATGTGCATGTGCATGTGCTCTCCCTTACAAACTTGGTATGATTGGCTTATACCTGATTGGCACATTTAATTTACCTGTAAGTCCCCTGAACAGTTGTATCCCTATACCCAGGCCCTGTAAATTAAATACTACTAGTGGGCCTGCAACGTAGCTTATGCCACCCACAGAAGTAGCCTTTCAAACCTGTCTCAGGCCTGCTAGCTCAAGGCTTGTTGCCCTCTTTTCTACAAGATTTTCAGACATCCTGAAGCTCCAGCCCTCCAGCACTCCATCCTGCGATGCACAGCTCCCTGAGTGGTTCTCTGGCGGCGTCGTAGCCCTTTTTGTAGTGCCGCTTGGGCCTCTTCTGTGACCTCTGTGTCCCCATCCTGTGAGACTCCTGTGGGTGCTGCCCGGCCTTCTCTGAGCTCTCTGTGTTGCTGAGGGACCCTTTTGGCTCCCTCTCCTGGGTAGAATCCTCCTAAGCTTTCCTGGTCCCCGGCAGCTCCACTTTCTGCTAACCGCAGATTTTGCGTGTGTGCCAAGACTTGTTGGCGGAATCCAAAAACACAAACCGACTGCATCCTCCTTCCAGCGTAGGACACCAACTACATCCTCCAGGAATTCTACTTTGTCTTCTTGAGTGCAGTGCTGACTCTCCTTCACCGTTTACCCACATCTTGCACCTTCACTTTGCTGAGTAGGGGCTCCTGGCCTTCATGGACGCTACTGTGCTTCTTGGACTTGGTCCCCTTCTTCCACAGGTCCTCTTGTCTAGGAATCCACTGTTGGTGTCTTGCAGTCTCTTCTGGGTTTTGTATTATTCTTCATTTGCATTATTTTTCTTTTCTTCTAAGTGGGTGTTCCGGGGATTTTATAGTGAATTCCACCTGCTTTCCTGGTCGCTAGAGTGGGTTTTGGTACTTACCTTTGGGCTTTCCTAGTACTTCCCCTCCCCTCTAGACACTCCACATACCAAGGTGGGGGACCGACTTTCGCATTCTATTTTTTTAGTATATGATTTGTGCTCCCTCTAGGGCTATTTCTCTCTATTGTGATTTTCATTCATTGCACTGTTTTCTAACTGTTTTTATGCCTATTTCTGCATACTAGTGTATATAATTTGTGTATTACTTACCTCCTAAGGGAGTATAGCCTCTATGGTATTTTTGGTATTTGTGTCAGCAAAAGAAAGTGCCTTTATTTTTGTAACACTGAGTGTTTTCTTTCAAGTGTGTAAGCACTAAGTGTGAGTAAAGCGGAATTGCATGAGCTTTGCATGTCTCCTAGATGAGCCTTGGCTGCTCATCCACAGCTACCCTTAGAGAGCCTGGCTTCTAGACACTGTCTACACTACACTAATAAGGGATACCTGGTATAAGGTCTAAGTACCATAGGTACTCACCACACACTAGGCCAGCTTCCTACAGAGAGCACTACATTCAATAAATCTCCAAGGTGCAGCAAAAGCTCTCTGCTTTGTTGCCTACTTGCTCATAGTGCTGGGGACCGATTGTAAGGAAATGCCTCCTTGGCATGGTTACCCCCTGACTTTTTGCCTTTGCTGATGCTAAGTTTTGATTTGAAAGTGTGCTGAGGCCTGCTAACCAGGCCCCAGCACCAGTGTTCTTTCCCTAACCTGTACTTTTGTTTCCACAATTGGCACACCCTGGCATCCAGGTAAGTCCCTTGTAACTGGTACCCCTGGTACCAAGGGCCCTGATGCCAGGGAAGGTCTCTAAGGGATGCAGCATGTATTATGCCACCCTGGGGACCCCTCACTCAACACAGACACACTGCTTGCCAGCTTGTGGGTGCTAGTGAGGACAAAACGAGTAAGTCGACATGGCACTCCCCTCAGGGTGCCATGCCAACCTCACACTGCCTATGCAGTATAGATAAGTCACCCCTCTAGCAGGCCTTACAGCTCTAAGGCAGAGTGCACTATACCATAGGTGAGGGCACAAGTGCATGAGCACTGTGCCCCTACAGTGTCTAAGCAAAACCTTAGACATTGTAAGTGCAGGGTAGCCATAAGAGTATATGGTCTGGGAGTCTGTCATGCACGAACTCCACAGCACCATAATGACTACACTGAAAACTGTGAAGTTTGGTATCAAACTTCTCAGCACAATAAATGCACACTGATGCCAGTGTACATTTTATTGTAACATACACCCCAGAGGGCACCTTAGAGGTGCCCCCTGAAAATGTAACCGACTACCTGTGTAGGCTGACTGGTTTTAGCAGCCTGCCACACTAGAGACATGTTGCTGGCCACATGGGGAGAGTGCCTTTGTCACTCTGTGGCTAGTAACAAAGCCTGTACTGGGTGGAGGTGCTCCACACCTCCCCCTGCAGGAACTGTAACACCTGGCGGTGAGCCTCAAAGGCTCAACCCCTTTGTTACAGCACCACAGGGCACTCCAGCTAGTGGAGTTGCCCACCCCCTCCGGCCACAGCCCCACTTTTGGCAGCAAGGCCGGAGGAGATAATGAGAAAAACAAGGAGGAGTCACTGGCCAGTCAGGACAGCCCCTAAGGTGTCCTGAGCTGAGGTGACTCTGACTTTTAGAAATCCTCCATCTTGCAGATGGAGGATTCCCCCAATAGGGATAGGAATGTGACCCCCTACCCTTGGGAGGAGGCACAAAGAGGGTGTACCCACCCTAAGGGCTAGTAGCCATTGGCTACTAACCCCCCAGACCTACACCCGCCCTTAAATTTAGTATTTAAGGGCTCCCCAGAACCTAGGAACTCAGATTCCTGCAACCTAGGAAGAAGAGGACTGCTAAGCTGAAAAACCCTGCAGAGAAGACGGAGACACCAACTGCTTTGGCCCCAGCTCTACCGGCCAGTCTCCCCCCTTCTGAAGACACTGCTCCAGCGACGCTTTCCCCAGAGACCAGCGACCTCTGGATCCTCAGAGGACTGCCCTGCTCTAGAAGGACCAAGAACTCCCGAGGACAGCGGCTCTGTTCACCCAAGACTGCAACTTTGTTACAAAGGAGCAACTTTAAAACAACTTGCGTTTCCCGCCGAAAGCGTGAGACTTGCTACTCTGCACCCGATGCCCCCGGCCTGACTGGTGGAGAACAAACACTTCAGGGAGGACTCCCCGGCGACTGCGAGACCGTGAGTAGCCAGAGTTGCCCCCCCTGAGCCCCCACAGCGATGCCTGCAGAGGGAATCCAGAGGCTCCCCCTGACCGCGACACCCCACCATCACATCTCACTCATCCCAATGCCAAGCCCAGCATGCTGTACCAATGCATGGACACCACTCATAGCCCTGCATGGGCACTCACAACTAAAGCATGCACACTATAGAGAATTAACTATCCCACCATACACTAGCATACACAAGTGAAACTGACAGGGCAAATCCAACCAAAGAGGGGAAGCCACTGATGTACAATATGTCAGACACAGAAACCATAACACATCATTTACATCCCCACAGGTACACCAGCCAATGTCAGTGGAGAGGAGGTACCAGCACTATCCAGTCCCCCAACTGAAGAGGCCCACAGTGATGACAGCAACTCTGGTGTTCAGGATCTGGATGACCTATCTGGCCCATCGGGGACCACTGGACAGCAGGTTACCCAGGCCCAGTCACACACCACCACAGAGCCTCCCCCATCCAGAAACACCACCACAGCACCCACCCAGCATACCCATACCTCTGTCCCCAGGACACGTCAATCAGCAGTGTGTCCACCTCTACTGGGACCCCAGGGCACATCTCACCCCCAAGTAAAACAGCGACCTGGGGTCAGTGGCAGTGGGCACACGGTTCAGGGGACAGAGGCACAGGCCAACAGGGACACTGGGAGGACTGCTGTGCGCCAGGGGGAGGACAGGACCAGGAAACTGACTCTCCAGGAGGCACTCGATGAGATCCTGGGAGCCTATCAACATTACCAGGACATGATGGGCCAGATCCTGGACAATGTGCAGGAGAACAGGCGGCTGCAGGAGGGATAGAACCAGGGGATCAAGGAGGACTTTCAGGCCATTAACAACACCCTGATCTCAATTGCAGGGGTGATGGCAGACATTACCAAAATTATGAGGGAGGCAGTCTCACACCAGTGGGCCCCTGCCACTAGCCAGAGATCTGAACTGCCTTTCACCTCCGCTGCCACTAGTGGCCAGGAGGCCCGCCCACAGGACTCACAGGCCACCAGCACCCCTCCCCCTTCAGAAGGTGAACCACCTCCAAATGTTCTCTGCGATTCAGACAGAAGCCAGAGACACTTGCCAAGACCCCCACCAGGAAATGAGACTCTCCTGATTGTCATCGTTATGTCCCACTCAGTCACCCTGTCCCCTTCCTATGTCCCCTTGTACAATGCACCTGTGCTACAAACAGACTGGAATAATACCCTCAACTTTCCTCCATCATCACCCCATTGCACTTGGCCCTGTATAAATACGTCAATAAACACCCTTTGAAGAAAAAACATTTTGGAGTATGTCATGTATTTCAAATATGTATTCATTGTAACAGGTACAAACATTGCAAATCAACTGTAGAGAGAATGAGCATAGAATAATGACCTGTAGCTGGCTGTAGTGATCATACCAGGAGTATATGTCAGGTTACCAACATCTGCAAAATGAATTGCCAGAGGGAACAGTAAGTGGGCCTAGAAGTTGAAAATATCAGCATGCCATTGCCACCCAAATTAAAACAAAAGTAATTGAAATGTGAAGTACCATTGTCCTACCTGTGTGTCATTGGAAGTATTGTCGGATCACATATGTTCTGTTGTCCTCATTCTCATCCTCATGGCGTCTGAGGGCTTGGTTATGCAACATGCAGCATGCCACTACTATCTGAAAGACCTTCTTTGGTGAGTAGCACAGGGATCCACCTTTTAGATGGAGGCACCGGAACCTGGCCTTCAGGAGGCCAAAGGTCCTTTCAATGATCCTTCTGGTTCGCCCATGTACCTCATTATAATGTTCTTCTGCCCTTGTCCTGGCATTCCTCACATGGGTCAGCAACCATGATAGGTTTGGGTAACCAGAGTCATCTGCAAATATTGAAGGACAACATTTAGCCACACACTATCCTATATGGCCCACACCATACCCACATACCAACATATACTGGGTAGGAACCAGGGCTAACCTATAAGCCACACCCTGTGCCTCTGTAGTTGGCCCATCACATTTGGGATGCTGCTATTCCTTAGGACAAAGGCATCATGCACCGACCCTCTATACTTAGCATTGACATGGGAGATGTACTGGTCCACCAAGCACACCATCTGAACATTCATGGAGTGAAAACTCTTACGATTCCTGAACACCTGTTCATTCTGCCAGGGGAGGAGGAAACAAACGCAATATGTGTTCCATCAATCACCTCAATTATGTTGCTGATAAGTGCCATTGCATAAAACTCGGCCTTCACTATGGGCAAATCTTCAACCTGGGAGAAAACTATGTAGCTGCACATGTGTTGTATCAGGGCAGAAAACACTCTTTAAAAACATTGGCTGTGACATTCCTGCTGCTAAGCCCACAGTCACTTGGAAAGAACAAGTTGCCAGGAAATGGAGTACTGATAGAACTTGGACAAGAGGGGGGATCCCAGTGGGGTGACGGATAGCAGATATCAGGTCAGGCTCCCACTGGACACACAGCTCTGTGATTGTGGCCCTGTCAAGTCTATAGGTGAGGATATTGTGCCTGTCCTCCAGTGTTGCCAAGTCCACAATGGGTCTGTACACAGGGGTATGTCTCCATCTCCTACTCATCTGCAGTGGTAGGAATCTAAGGGCTAAAAGAGTGAGGAGCCGGTCACAAACTGAACAATGGAACTCAGTACTTTGCATCCTGTAAACATGTAATGGGTCATTGTGATTTGTCCAGAAAGTGCTAATATCTCCTGAGATGCAGCATTTTTCCAGCGCCTGCCCCCATGAAATGGTGTCCTCCTGTCCTGTGTGGAGGGACAGGTGGAAGTGAGGTAATTCTGGTGATGTTGTGTGCCATTGCGGGAGGCGTCGGGAACCGCCATGCAACTCCTCATTGGCTAACATTGGGCCCTATGGGGTAGAGTGGCCAATGGTGATCTACGCCGGTGGTGACGGTATGCACCGCCGTGGACGTGACCGCCATTTTCTATTAGATTCCTCACTTGCTAACTGATCTTCCATAGGAGAGGACCTACACTGCATGTGCTGCTGTGACCTGTGTCTGGAACCTACCATGGCCCGTGTGACCAGAGAAAGGGCCCCAGCCTTCACTTCAGATGAGTTGGAGAGACTGGTGGATGGGGTCCTATCCCAGTACGGACTGCTGTATGGGCCTCCAGACCAACAGGTGAGTACACAGTGAGCACAATGCATGTGTCATGAATGGATAGAGTTGTGTGTGTGAAGGCCTTGTGTGAGGGGGTGGGTAGATGTCCTCTTGGTGGCATACAGGTTGTATGGGCTATGTGTGTGTAAATGGTGATGGGAAGGAGTGTAGTGGGCCATATGTGTAACAGGCAGGACTGTTTGTCTAATTCTATTTTCCTCTGTGTATTGCCTCTGCAGGTCAGCGCCCATCAAAAGAAGGGTATATGGTGTGCCATGATCCAAGGACGTGTGGTCCCTGGGGGCCTATGGCAGGTAGAGCACCCACTGTCTCAAACAGTGGGAGGAGCTGAGATGCTGGGCACAGAAGACAGTGGAGGCCCAGCTGGGGATGGCCTCCCAATGAGGAAGAGGTGCCCTTTGAACCCTGACCCGCCTGATGGCCCGCATACTGGCGGTGGCCTATCCAGTGCTTGATGGGCACTTGAGGGCATCACAGCAGCCACAAGAGGGTGAGTACAGTGCCCATCATTACAACTTATGCATGGTAGGGTGGTATCCGGGAGGGAGATGTGTGTCAGTGGGTGCCCCTAGGCCAGGCCTGACATTGCAGCACAGGTCCCCTGGTGGCTAGGGTTCTGAAGGGATAATCCTGCTACTTAGCTCGTAGTCATCCACTATTGGTCAGGGCTGCGTTGGTCCCAGGTGTGCTGCTTTTGGCAGTATGTGCCCCTCCCTATGCCTTGGTGGCAAGCAATTTCTCTGGTAGTGCAATGCATATTGCATAGGCCTGTTCCCTGTGTGTGAGGGTGCTGTGTACGCCAACAGTGGTGTTGTTGCAGCCATTGACCCAGTGTATCCTTTGTCTCTTCCCCCACTTTCTTGTTTTGTCATCCTGTCCTTAAGTGCATTAGCATCAACTAGCAGAGGAGCAGAGGCACTGGCGACAGAGGGAGCTGCATCCACAGGACCCAGGAGGTAAAGTCCACCGACAGTGAGGGCACCAGTGGGACAGAGGGCTAGTGGAGCACCCCAGCAGAGACTCAAGGGGACAGTTCAGACTCAGATACCTCCTCCGATGGAAGACCCCAGGTGGTGGCAGACACTTCAGTGACCACCCCAGCTACAGGTACAGCTGCCACTCCCCGTATCAGCACCGCCCTCCCAGCAGCCCCTCATTGAGTTACCCGTGCCCCCTCACTCAGGATGGCGGGCATCTCCTTCATCCCAGGCACCTCAGGCCCTGACCCAGTTAGCCCTGCTGCCCTGAGTGAGGTGGCTATTGACCTCCTGAGATCAATCTCTATAGGGCAGTCAACCATTGTGAATGCAATCCAGGGTCTGGCAGCCCAGATGCAGCAATCTAATGCATTCCTGGAGGGCATTCACACTGGATTGGCGGCACAACAGAGATCAATTCAGGCTCTTGCTTCCTCTCTGATGGCAGCCATTGTCCCTGTTTCTACCGCCCCCCCTTTAACTTCCACTGCCAAGTCCCATTCCTCTCAACCCCAACCTATCCCAGGTACACATACAGATGAGCATGCACTAAAGACAACACCCAAGAGTGTCATGGGCACTCACACAAACACCATCCAGTTGCAGACACAAAAAAATCGATTATTTCCACTGTCTCCCCCTCCTCCCCCTCTACCACCTCCCTCCCAGCCAGGTCTACACTCACACCTGCATACACTACATCATCATCCACTACCACACCAAGCAGAACACACTCCTGACTGGCAGACACCTCCTAAACATCCATGCACACAACCCCTGTGTCTTCTCCCACTGTGTCTGTCCCCCCTCCTAAAGTACACAAATGCAAGCACTCAGACACCCAACAGCCTTCCACCTCACAACAGCATACAGCCCATGCACCCAAAGGTGGCAGACACCTCAAACAACCACTCCCTCATCCTCCACGCCCATTCCTTCTCCCTCTTCCCGCCCCAATGTCCCTAAAAAACTGTGCCTATCCAACATTGACCTCTTCCATACCCCCCCCGTCCTTCACATATGGCCAGGTTATCACAAACCCAGCCAAGCACCTCAGCCACATAGTCCACTTGCCTAGTCCTAACCACACCCACTTGTGGTGGAAAGGAATCCAGGCCACATGTACTGAAGGGGAACCAGTCTGCCCCAGCAGGCCAGAAGGGCAAGGAGCTTGCACCTTCCACCCAAAAGGCCAAGGAGCCTGCACCAGCAGGCAGGAAGGGCAAGTAGCCTGCACCAGCAGGCAGGAAGGGCAAGGAGCCTGGACCAGCAACTGTGACAGAGCCCCCACCACCAACTAGGGTTGTGAATCCGTCTGAGGGTGCAGGAGATGTGCAGGAGCCCCCCCCCCCACCATCAGCACCACCACTGTGCATCTGTCTGAGGGTGCAGGGGATGTGCAGGAGCCCCCTCCCACCAACAGCACCATCACTGTGGAGCCGTCCAAGGGTGCAAGGGAATTGTAGGAACCTCCCCCCACCAGCAGCACCACCACTGTGCATCCGTCCAAGGGTGCAGGGGATGTGCAGGAGCCTCCCTCCACCAGCAGCACCACCACTGTGCAGCCACCTGAGGGTGCAGGGGATGTGCAGGAGCCTCCCCACACCAGCAGCACCATCACTGTGCATCTGTCCGAGGGTGCAGAGGATGTGCAGGAGCCTCTCCCCACCAGCAGTACCACCACTGTGCAGCCGTCTCAGCCGGCGGACGCTATGTAATCCTGCCTCCATGAGCTGCTGTACGGTCTGCCCCCTCCAGAACCAGTGGGGAAGACACTTACTCCATAGACTGTGGCCTTGCACTCCCCAGGACCAAGCACAGAGCATGTTGCCCCCTCCAGAACCAGTGGGCATGACACCCACATGAGAGACTGTGGCCCATCGCCCTCCTAGGATCAAGCACAGGGCATGATGCCACATCCAGAACCAGTGGGTAAGACACCCACTTGAGAGACTGTGGCCTATCACCCTCTCAGGATCAAGCACAGGGCATGTTGCCACATGCAGAACCGGTGGGAAAGACACCCACCTGAGAGACTGTGGCCTTGCACTCCCCAGGACCAAGCACAGAGCATGTTGCCCCCTCCAGAACCAGTGGGCATGACACCCACATGAGAGACTGTGGCCCATCGCCCTCCTAGGATCAAGCACAGGGCATGATGCCACATCCAGAACCAGTGGGTAAGACACCCACTTGAGAGACTGTGGCATATCACCCTCTCAGGATCAAGCACAGGGCATGTTGCCACATGCAGAACCGGTGGGAAAGACACCCACCTGAGAGACTGTGGCCCATCACTCCCCAGGATCAAGCACAGGGTATGTTGCCCCCTCCAGAACCAGTGGGCATGACACCCACATGAGAGACTGTGGCCCATCACCCTCCCAATATCTAGCACAGGGCATGTTGCCACATCCAGAACCAATGGGCAAGACACTCACCTGAGAGACTGTGGCCCATCACTCCCGAGGATCAAGTACAGGGCATGTTGCCTCCTCTAGAACCAGTGGACAAGACACCCACCTGAGAGACTGTGGCCCATCACTCCCCAGGATGAAGCAAAGCGCATGTTGCCCCCTCCAGAACCAGTGGACAAGACACCCAACTGAGAGACTGTGGCCCATCACTCCCCCGGATCAAGCACAGGGCATGTTGCCCCATCCAGAACCAGTGGGCAAGACACCCACCTGAGAGACTGGGGCCCATCACTCCCCAGGATCAAGCACAGGGCATGTTGCCCCCTCCAGAACCAGTGGTCTTGTTTCATCTCTCGGCTGAGGTGCCCCCCTGTCGCCCATCCCCCTGAGGTGCCTGCCTATTTACCAACTGATGCCCCTGCAGTGTTCTCTCCGTTTTGAAGCAGGTGACAAGTGTGGCCTTGAACCTTGGCCTGTGGCCAAGTGGCCCACACAAATTGAGGACTGGGCTGTGTCCCTTTTTCTGTAAATCTGTATATATCTATTATCTTCTCTAACTTATTATTTCTACTGTGTTGGTCTTATTACAAACACTTTGGCGAATTTGTTTTGTCCTTGCATTATTCAGCCGAGTTACAGGGGTCAAATTGTTTTTGTAATCCATCTGGTTGTGGTATTGTGTGTGTGGGGGGATGTGTGTTGTGCATGTGTGTGTCACTCTGTTCCCTCACCTCCCTTGTGTGCTAGGCGGCTGTAGTCACCGGCGTCATCTTCTCCGGCACTGGTTTCGTGGTGGAGCAGAACATAGAATATCATTGGAAAATCATGCAGTTCTGGTTTCATGGCGGTGTGGTTCTTTCCTGTGTATCCAATGGTGAGTCCTTTCACTTCTGAGCTCAGTTTCCACCAGGCTTTTGATGTCGTTGGTACACCTCAGAAAAAGTGGCGGTTTGCAGGGTCTTAGGCCCTCATTACAACCCTAGTGGTCGGTGTTAAAGCGGCAGTAACACTGCCAACAGTCGGGCGATAAAACAACTTGAATCATGACCATGGCGGAAACGGCCAACACATACAACCACTTTAACACTCAGACCGCCACGGCGGTAGCAACAAACACCGCAACGGTAACCGCCAAAAGCCAGGTGGAAGACAATGTTCCGCCCACTGTATTACAAGAGGCCTATTCGCCACCTTTTCCGGGGCGGTATCAACGTCATCAAAACCACGGCGGAAACAGAGTTCTGAAGGGAAACGACTCACCTCTCGACGCTCACGGAAGAACTATGACGCCATGGAGCCCGAGCTGCAGGTCTTTCCCATGCTGGCGTATCTGCTCATACACCAGGAGCACCAATGCCGCCAACGACAACCAGGGTGAGTACTGCACCTAGCACACAGGGGAGGCGAGGAGGAAAAAGAAAGTGACACACACACGCAACACCCCACCCGCAAACCTCACCCCAAACACCATACACACAAACACATGCAACAACATTACATATACACCCCGTAACCCTCTGGAATAATGCAAGGACAAAAGGAATGCAGTCAAATGAGCTTAATATTAGAAATAGTTAGAAATAAGTTCAGAAATCAAAAACAGTATTTCCAATAGATACAATATATACAAAAGGTGGGACAATGTCCACTCAAAATGTCCATGGCCCACTGGGCCAAAACACATAGGCCAAGCCCACACTTGACTCCTGCCTCAGTACGGAGAGAACACTGCAAGGGTATCAGGTCGAAAACACACAGGCACCACAGGGGGACAGGGAATGGGGGGGCACCTCAGCCGGAAGATGGGACAACGTCACTGCTACTGGAGGGGGCTCCATGCCCACTGCTTGGTCCTGGGGAGTGCAAGGCCACAGTTTCTCAAGTGGGGGTTTGCTCACTGCTTGGTTCTGGGGAGTGCAAGGCCACAGTCTCTCTAGTGGGTGGTTTGCCCACTGCTTGGTCCTGTTGAGTGCAAGGCCACAGTCTCCCAAGTGGGTGGTTTGCCCACTCTTGGTCCTGGGGAGTGCAAGGCCACAGTCTATCAAGTGGGTGGTTTGCCCACTGCTTGGTCCTGGGGAGTGCAAGGCCACTGTCTCTCTAGTGGGTGATTTGCCCACTGCTTGGTCCTGGGGAGTGCAAGGCAACAGTCTCTCTAGTATGAGGTTTGCCCCCTGCTTGGTCCTGGGGAGTGCAAGGCGACAGTCTCTATAGTGGATGGCTTCTCCACTGGTTCTGGAGGGGGCTTTGTGCCCAGTGTGCTTCATCCTGCCAAGGATAGGGTGAATGGATGCCTTCTTCCACTAGTTCTGGAGGGGGCTTTGTGCCCTGTGTGCTTCATCTTGGGCCCACCTGGGCTGCTGCTGCTGGCAGTGGTGCTACTGGCGGTGCAGGTGGCGGTGCTTGCGGCGGTGCAGGTGATGTGCTAGCCACGGTGCAGGTGGTGTGCTGCCAATTGTGGGGGGAGGCTCCAGCCCTTCCCCTGCAGCCTCGGACAGCTGAAGTGACCTGGCTGGTGTTCTGTGCCCCTTTCTGCCCTTGGCAGATGGTGGTGCCTCCTTGCTTCTGCCAGCTGGAGTTTTTGCCTTGGCCTTGCTGGCTGGTTGTGAGTCCTTCTCCTTGCTGGTTGCTGTCCCCTTTTTGCCCTTTCCTGGTGACGGAACCTTCTTGGCCTTGGCAATTGTTGGTGGCACACTGGCTGGGCTGACGGGTGCCTCCTTTCAGCCTGCCAGAGCTGCAGAAACCACAGCGGACATGGACTTGGTGGCTGAGGTGCTGGGCTGGGTTCTGGCCAGCATAGCCCGAGTTGAAGGACGGGGGGGAGGGGTAGGGAAGAGGTCAAGGTTGGCTAGGAAAAGCTTCTTAGGGACATTTGGGTGGGAAGAGGGTGAAGGTTTGAGAGTGGATGAATAGGGAGTGGTTGTAGGAGGAGTCAGTCTGCTGTGTTTGGGTGCAGGTGCATGAGCTGGATGCTGCTGTGAGGTGGATGGCTGTTGGGTGGATGTGTGCTTGCGTTTGTGTACTTTGGGAGGCGGGGTCACAAACACAGTGGGAGAGGACACAGTTGACGTGTGCATGGATGTGAGGGTGGTGACTGCCAGTGAGGGGCGTGTAGTGATAGGCGTGCTGGTGTTGGAGGTAGTGGATGAGGATGTAGAGCATGCAGGTGTGAGTGGAGACGTTACTGGGAGGGAGGTGGACGAGGAGGAGGAGGGGGACACAGTGGAGGCAGTGGGTGTTGGTGTGTCTACATGGGGATGGTGCTTGTGTGAGTGCCTGTGAGATGAAGTGTGGTGCTTGTGTTTGCCTGAGCCACTTCTGTGTGTTGATTTGGGTGAATGCTGGTCTGGAGGTGTGCATGGGATAGGTCAGGGTTGAGGGGATTGGGATTGGGTAGAAGAAGTTGGAGGGGGGAAGCTGGTTACAATGGCTGCCATCAGTGGGGAGGCCAGAGCCTGAAATGCACTCTATTGGGCTGCCACGCCAGAGTGAATACCCTCCAGGTATGCATCCCCATCCACCAGTCTCTGCAATTCCTCCGAAGTGAAGGCTGGGGCCCTTTCCCCAGACACTCGAGCCAGACACAGGTCACAGAAGCACTTGCAGTGTAGGTCCTCTCCTGTTGAAGTTCAGGTAGCAAGTGATTGAACAGATAGAAAATGGCAGTCATGTCCACGGCGGTGCGTACCATCACCACTGGCGTAGATCGCCATTGGTTCCTGGAACCCATAAGGCCCAATGATAACCAATGTGGTGTTGCACGACGGTCGTTGACCGCCGACCGCAACGGCTCACAAAGCCAGCGGAATTACCTCATTACCACTTGTATCTCCTCACAGGTCAGGCACCTGCCCTTTCAGGGGGGCACAGGCCATGGCAACTAACTGCGTCACAGCAGACATTGGCACATCAACTAACTTTAATATTTAATATTCACATACTGTTTCTGTAAAGGAAGAAATGCATTTTTATTTTCACATATGTGTGAATAGGACCCTCTGCTCACTGTTTTCCACCCTAGAGTTCAACCGCTGAGGATGAATAGAAGATGGAGACATACCCCCGTGTATAGACCCCTGGTGGTCCTGGCGACAATGGAGGACAGGTACATTATCCTTACCTACAGACTTGATAAGGCCACAATCCTAGAACTGTGTGTTGACCAGAGTGTTGTCTGCCCTGCTGAAGCACATGCACAGTAACATCGTATTCCCCCAGGTGGAGGACTTGGCCACAGTGAAGGCTGACTTTTATGCCCTGGGACATATCCCCAACATCATTGGCACCATTGATGGTACACATGTAGCATTTGTTCCCCCCTGGAGAAATGAACAAGTGTTCAGGAATAGAAAAAGCTTTCAGTCTCTGAATGTGCAGATGGTGTGTTTGGCGGACCAGTAGATCTCCCATGTGAATGCCAAGTATCCTGGCTCTGTGCATAATGCCTTTATCTTGAGGAACAGCTGCATTCCATGTGTGGTGTCTCAACTCCAGAGGCACTGAGTGTGGCAAATAGGTGAGCCCTTGATCCCTACCCAGTTGATGTAGGTATATGTGTGGGTTTGGCCCTAAGGGTGAATGTGTTTCTAACAGGTATCCCTCAATATTTGCAGGTGACTCTGGTTACCCCAACCTTACATGGCTACTGACCCCAGTGAGGAATGCCAGGAAAAGCGCAGATGAACGTTACATAAGGCACATGGGCTAACAAGGAGGATAATTGAAAGAACCTTTGGCCTCCTGAAGGCCAGGTTCAGATGCCTCCACTGACAGGTGGATCCCTGTAGTACTCACCCAAGTAGGTGTGCCAGATCATCATTGCATGTTGCATGCAACACAACCTGGCCTTTAGACGCCAGGTGCCTTTTCTGCAGGAGGATGAGCCTGGAAATTGTCTTGTGGCAGGGGTGGAGTCTGTGGGCAGTGAGGAAGAGGATGCAGAGGATGAAGATGTGGACAACAGAAGTTCACTTACTCAACAGTACTTCCAGTGACAGACAGATAAGACACTGTAACTTCACTTTCCATTGCAGTTTTGTGTTAGACATTGGACATGGCAGCCTGATTTCCCTTTGTCCATGGCCACTTACTGTACCCTTTGCCATCTCTATTTTTCAGATCTCTGTGCCCCACTCTGGCTCCTACTGTGTTTACTGCTGCCCACTACAGGTCATGCCTATGTATATATAACTGTACATATGAACTGCAATGTTTACAGCTTGTTAAACTAATACATATTTCAATCAATTGACAGACTCCATACTTCTATTTGTTCCAAGGGTGTTTATTTAGATGTTAATAAGTAGAGGGGGATGTGCAATGGCTGGGGTGATGGTGGAGGAATGTCCAGGATAGAGTTGAGTCTATTTGTGTCACAGGTGCATTGTCCAAGGTGGCATAGGAAGTGGAGCAATGTCAGTTTAAGGTAGACAGAGTGACAGAATGGGACACAAGGGTGACAATCAGGAGATTCTTATTTCCTGGCAGGGGTCTTGGCAATGTTCTCTGGCTTCTGCCTGGATCGCAGGGACCATTTACAGGGTGGTTCTCCTTCTGCAGGGGGTGGGGTGCTGGTGGCCTGTTGTCCCTGTGGCGGGGCCTCCTGTTCACTAGCGTCAGCAGAGGTGCAGGGCTCTTTATCGGTTTGGCTAGTGTCAGGGGCCCGTTGGTGTGCCACTGCCTTCCTCATGGTTTTGGCCATGTCTGCCAGCACCCCTGCAATGGTGAACAGGGTGGTGTGGATGTCCCTCAGGTCCTCCCCAATCCCCAGGTACTGTCCCTCCTGCAGCCGCTGGGTCTCCTTGAACTTGGCCAGTATCTGGCCCATGGTCTCCTGTGAATGGTGGTATGCTCCCAGGATGTTGGTGAGTGCCTTGTGGAGAGTTGGTTCCCTGGGCCTGTCGTCCCCCTGTTGCACAGTAGTCCTCCCAGCTTCCCCATTGTCCTGTGCCTCTGTCCCCTGAACCGTGTGCCCACTGCCACTGACCCCAGTTCCCTGATCATCCTGTGTTTGTGGGTTGTCCTGGGGTCCCTGTAGTGGTGGAAACACTGCTGTTTGATGTGTCTTGGGGAGAGAGGGATGGGCCCGCTGGGTGGGTGCTCTGCTGGTGTTTCCTGAGAGGGAGGCTCTGTGGTGGGTTGGACTGTGGCAGGGGAACCGACTGTCCAGAGGTCCCTGATGGGCCAGGTTGGTCATCGTGATCTAGGCGTGCAGAGCTGCTGTCATCACTGTGGGCCACTTCTGTGGGGGGACTGGATGTTGGTGGCACCTCCTTTCCGGTGGCGTTGAGTGGGGGTCCTGTGGAGATGTAAATGCAGTGTTATTGTATCTGTGTGTGCCATCTTGTGCATGGATATGTTTCCCTCTATGGTTGTTATTAGCAAGGCACGTTTGGGTTGTGTGAGATGTTATTGGTTTGGCCAAGTGATTGTCACTAGTGTGCATGCTGTGGTGATGGGTGTCCATGCAGGTCTGTGTTGGGTGTCCATGCATTGGTGTTGCATGCAGGGCTTGGGATTGGGATGGGTAGGTTGTGATGGTGGGGTATATGTGAGGTGGTGGAGTGATGGGGTGAGGGTAGGGGTAGGAGTTTGTAATGGCATGCAGGTAGGGTGGGGGATTTAGTAGTAAAGATTTGACTTACCAGAGTCCAGTCCTCCTGCTACTCCTGCGAGGCCCTCAGGATGCATGATCGCCAAGACTTGCTCCTCCCATGTTGTTAGTTGTGGGGAAGGAGGTGGGGGTCCACCGCCAGTCCTCTGTATGGCTACCTGGTGTCTTGCAACCACGGAATGCACCTTCCCCCGTAGGTCGTTCCACCTCTTCCTGATGTCATCCCTTGTTCTGGGGTGCTGTCCCACGGCGTTGACCCTGTCCACGACCCTACGCTATAGCTCCATCTTCCTTGCAATAGACGATTTCCTCCACCATGACCCTTAGCTCCTCCTCTGAGAACCTGGGGTGCCATGGGTGTAGTGTGAGTGGTATATGTGAGGGTATGTGGGGTGATGTGTTGGGGTGTGTGCTGTGAGGTGTGTGGATGGTGTATGTATGATGGTGTTATGTGGCTCTGATTCAGTGAGTGCTCCTGGCTTGTCTGTCTCTCAGTTGGCTATATTTTTTTTCCTTGTAAGGGGTTGTGGGTAATGTGGTTGTGTGTTTTATATTGGATTGGGTGTGTGGGTGTGGTGTGTGTATGTGTGTCAGATGTGTATAGTTTGAATTGTCCAATGTGGTGTAGTTTTGTTAGTGTGTGTATTTTGAGCGTGGCGGTGTGTACAGCCAATGGTTTACTGTGGTTGAATGACCACCGTGGTGATTCGTGGGTCATGATGCTGTGGGGGTATTTCTGTTGGCATAATGGTGCGGGTTTTGGTACCTCCAGTTTATCACTGACCTTTGGTCCGGTAGACTTGTGAGGGTGTCTGTGTAGCAGCAGATTTCTCTCTGTGGGTCATAATACCCATCAGCAAGGCGGCCCGCGCCATTTACCGCCAGGGTTGTAATGAGGGCCTTAATATGGTGGGGAGAACATTGACTTCTGCCTGGCTGTAGGCGGCTACCGCCGTGGAGGCTGTTGTTTCCACCCATTGCCTGTCATTCTGAGATCTTTCCGCCATGGTCATAATTTGGCGCTAGTTACCACAAGCCTGTGGGTAGTATTACCGCCACTTTATCACCGACCGCCAGGGTCATAATGTGGGCCATAGTTTGCAATGTCAGTTCTTTGATTAATTTTCAATGTTGTTTAGTATAGTAATGTTACCCGGAGATACCAGAGATCCATTGATATTATCCAACATACAATTTGTTCTTTTTAAAAAAGAGCAGCAAACATTGTTGATCTTTGGTCCTATATACAAGAGTTCTTCCTCCCGAAATGAAGATGAAACATGCTAATTAATTTTTTTATTCCTAAGTTTATTGCAGAAACATATAAATAACCTGAGCCTCCAGGTCCCATCTGCTGTTTTCCCTCCCATCCTCCAGCTCAGACTCAGGATAAGCATTCTAACAGTCACAGCAACAGTACATTCTTAGAATACTACACAGCCCCCACCCCAAAACCCACAAGGGTGCCACTTGACAGAGTCTACCAACCTTAAAGGTCTGCTGTGTATTATTTTCTAAATGCATTGCAGTCCATGGCATTTTACAGCTGATGTAGTCTAATGACGTACCAGAGGCGGGAAACTGCATGTGGCTAAGTATTAACCCAGTAAGAAGGCAAGACTCACTCAATACTCCACTGGATAATAATCATTGTGTACTGGTGGCAAACCATCAAAGATATCACAACAGCATGAGCAGTTAATTCTCCTTGGATCAGCAGCACGTGCATTTATGTAGTAAGCCAGTGTCATATTCATTATCTTTTTCTCCTCTCCAACTCAAATAGATAAATACTTGATGAACTTAACCAGAGAGATGGGACTGATCAAACTCTAGCGAACCAAATCATGTCACAGAGTAGAGTGAGGTCAGTGAAGCTTGCAGAGTCCGCTCCTCTTTGTGATTAGAGGGAAAGGGCGTAGCTTGCAGTGCTCAGAATACATCTTTCGTCAGCCACTGCCGTACACATCTGCACAGCGGGACACACAAATGTGCATGGTTGGTTGTCTCTCCCTTGTGCAGATCGTAAGTGATGAAGCAGAAAAAGAAAAACTAACAAACATTCATATATCATGTAACAAAATCATATACAAAAATGTGATTTTAGCAGAGAAAAATAATGTGTGTAGAAAATGTGCCCACGAAGTAGTTCGCCATTATTATAAAAGAGCTTAATTAATCATGAAGAAGCGACAATGTAGTAATCCGTCATAATTGCAGATGTATTCTATGATTTTCTTGTTGAAACTGTTATATGCTTAGCTTAAATTTAGCAAAGGCTTTGGCCTAGTTGCCTGCTCTCACATTCAACTGCGTGGTTTTCACTTGTATTAACAAAAATGCATTTTAAACTTTAAAGGCTGTATTTTTCCAGTGGAATGACTAATACACTTATCTCAAGGTTTCGTGCTAGGCAAGTTTCATCCCTTTTGAAGCAAGGTCAGTTTCTGCAGGTGCAGACAATAAAGACACTGATACAGAAATAATTGGCAAACTTTGTTGCTACTTGTGTTCCAAAACTCCAAGGACACCTTATGCATAAATGAGTACTAAGAGAAAGACACTATTCATTGGTCAAAGAGAAGCCACCCTATGAACCCTCCAATGGAACACCCTGAAGAATTTGGAACGTTTTTTACTTAAACCCTCCGGACAAAGAGAAGTCAGCCATTTTCTTTGATGCCATTTTGAAGCAAGATTCAAGACGCCATTTTAAATGACACTTTGATGCTTTTCTCTATCCCAGAGAAAGAGACTTTGAAGAATTCTCACCCTAGAGACTTCAACTTTAATTTTACCCCGTCTTGCCCATGCAATAACTTTTGCCCCATTTTCCTTGCTGCTGCAAGGAAAACTTGCCTCAACTTTGCCCCTTTGAAATCTGCCCCATGCTGATCGAACCGGTACCTGAAGGATGAAGACTTACCTTGAGTGCTGATTTTATTTGGTAATTATGAAAGGATAAATGTGTTATTCATTGTATTTTCTTCTTAGGTATCAACTGCTTATTTTGACAGAGCCCAGGCTAGAAGTTTTCTAAATTCATGTTGATTGAATTATTTTGCATGAAGCCCCATATGCCAATGCTAATCAGAGGATAGTTGAGGTATTCGCTTGATGCACCATGCTGAATTGAAATCTTGTTATGCTGACTAATGTATGAAATTAGTCAAATTCAGTTACTCTTGTTAGTGATTTGATTGCTATAACCGAGTGCATTATAATCCAGATTTTGCGTAGATTGCGTTTCTTCCGTCGCTATGGACAGCTAGTAATGTTCATATATGTATACCATTTGATTTTGAGACTTACTTATATTGTGCTAGCTTTGTTAATATAGGGAAATAAACTCATTAACTTTTAATAAACAGGTGTGGTTATTCATGACTGAAAGGTCATGGTGTGTCAAATTACTGATTGTTATTGATTCCTAATGTGTTGTTTGATTATTAATTGAGTATTGGTTATTGATTATAAAGGATTATTAGTTATTGATTTGAGGGATCCGACTATTTTTGGATGAGGAGAACTCAACTCGTTCAAAAGGTTCACCGACCTCCAGCGTGTCCAAGTATGAGTAATTTAGAAGGATTGGACGCGCTTTCATAAGTCATGCAGCCAGACACTAGGCACAACATTGTTCTACCGGGCGAGAGACAGAAAGGATAGTAGGTGGCTGAAAAATAGAGTGGGAGAAGCCCCAATGTTTTAAAGGATGAGTCACCACTATTTGCCAGACGACAATGTAACTGTAATCATAATAGTGGCCTGAAAGCAAAAGAAAAGTTAGGGAAATAATATATAATAATCTATTACTACAAGATAAACCATTTGTGGCAGAGATTCAAGATGCTATCGAAAAATGTCTAAGCGAAAGATAATGGTGAGGCCTACTTCGGGTCTCAGTGATGCGTGCATGCAAAACTGAAAGAACAAATAGTCCAAGAAGTAGAAAGAGCTGCTGGAAATTGCAAAAAGTGATGGTTACATGCTATGTAAGAATTATCATAATAAATGAAAATAGATGAAGATGCAGGGAACTGAGGGCAGATTTCTGTGAGGTACGGGTAAAAAAGAATATTAGAGGTAAAATCACAGCTTTACTAGAATGCAGAGATGAAAAATAGTATGAAGAACTGTAAAAACCTGACTCCATTATACTACATTAAATAATTATACAAATTATGTCCAAGTGGAAAGATGGGTTGGAATCAGGAACGTTCTGGAGAATTTAAACATCTCTAATAACGTCCGATGTGGTGTGCAAGTGACCATAAAGTGAGTAAAGTGCCAGGATACAATGGCCCAGATTTAAGAAAAATGACACACAACTCCGCTAGTGCAGTTGTGCGTCAAAAAAATTAACACCGTCTGATGACATTTCCTTGCCCCATCCATGCGTCATATTAAGATAATGCGCTAAGCAAAGGTTATCATAAAAAAATTACGCTAACTATTGCGGCACATCATAAGAAAAAAATAACACTAATACTATAAAAGTGGCATTAGCACGATTAGTGGCACGTATTTTGATGCTAATCGTGATTGCGCCTGTCTTCTCCAGGACACCTGTTCGGTATGAGTCAATAAGGACGCTCAATAAAGGACCACACGCTAATTATAAATACAATTTAGCTTTGCTAGAATTACAGGTAAATGTAGGCATTTAGCACATTAACAATAGTAAAATAAGAATAGCAATGAAAAGCATCTATTTATATATGAGTACACTACAAAGAGCATCTATATATATATATATATATATATATATTTATATATAAGCAAAGAGTTCATTGACAAATGTAAGTTTTGATTAACTGTATACCAAAATGCATCACACTACGATGTTCAGGAAACAGGATATAAATGAGGTGAATACTTCAGATAAGCTTTGATTTACTGCACACCAAAATGAATGTTTCAATTACTGCAGCAGGCTCTCACTGCGATGTTCAAGAGGCAAAATATAAACAAACTGAATACTTCAGATAAGCTTTGATTTACTGCACACCAAAATGCATGTTTCAGTTACTGTAGCAGGTTCACACTACGAGGTTTAGAAAGCAAAATTTAAACAAGATGAATACTTCAGGTTATAAACACAATGCAAGCATAAGTAATCAGTCATAATAATAGAGCAGAGAAACAAAGGCCTTTCATCCCTGTGTGGAACTTAACTTAGTCCACAAAATGCTGGGAAGCCCTCTACCGCCTGCTTGAACCTCTCTCCCCCTCAAGCATCACGGTCACCAAACAGGGAGGCAGCGATGGGCCATGGCAGCTTTCACTGGATTCCTTGCAAAAGGGCACAGAAGCCCTAGCAGCTAAAGGTCACACAGTACACAGGATTACTGTCTGTCGTGGGGAGGCAAGGACTTACCTCCACCAAATTTGGACAGATGGACCACTGGACTGTTGGGGTCACTTGGATCCAGCTCCGGTGTTCCAGGGACCATGCTCGTCGCGATGAGAGGGGACCCAGAGGACCGGTGAAGCAGAAGTTTGGTGCCTGCGTTAGCAGAGGGAAGATTCCGTTAACCCACAGGAGATTTCTTCTTGGCTTTCAGTGCAGGGTGAAGGCAGACAGCCCTCAGAGCATGCACCACCAGAAAACAGTTGAGAAAGCCGGCAGGATTAGGTGCTACAATGTTGCTGGTAGTCTTCTTGCTACTTTGTTGCAGTTTTGTAGGTGTCCTGGAGCATTCAGCGGTCGATCCTTGGCAGAAGTCGAAGAGGGAGATTCAGTGGAACTCTGGTGAATTCTTGCACATTGTTGTCTGAGGAAAAGCACACAGGAGAAACCCTAAATAGCCCTCAGAGGAGGATTGGCCACCTAGTCAGGTAAGCACCTATCAGGAGGGCTCTCTGACGTCATCTGCTGGCACTGTCCACTCAGAGGCCTCCATTGTGCCCTCACACCTCTGGATTCAAGATGGCGGAGGTCTGGGACACACTGGAGGAGCTCTGGGCACCACCCCTGGGGTGGTGATGGACAGGGGAGTGGTCACTCCCCTTTCCTTTGTCCAGTTTGTCTCTAGAGTAGGGGCTGGGGGATCCCTGAACCTGTGTAGACTGGCTTATGCAAGGAGAGCAACATCTGTGCCCTTCAAAGCATTTCCAGAAGCTGGAGGAGGCTACTCCTCCCCAGCCCTTAACACCTATTTCCAAAGGGAGAGGGTGTAACACCCTCTCTCAGAGGAAATTCTTTGTTCTGCCTTCCTGGGGCTGGGCTGCACAGACCCAAGGAGGGCAGAATCCTGTCTGTGGGTTGGCAGCAGTGGTAGCTGCAGTGAAAACCCCAGAGAGCTGGTTTGGCTCCATGCTGGAGCCCCGGGGATGCATGAGATTGGCACCCCAATACCACGTTTGGCATGGGGGGACAATTCCATGATCTTAGACATGTTACATGGCCATATTCGGAGTTACCATTGTGAAGCTACATATAGGTATTGACCTATATGTAGTGCACACGTGTAATGGTGTCCCCGCACTCACAAAGCCTGGGGAAATTGCCCTGAACTATGTGGGGCACCTTGGCTAGTGCCAGGGTGCCCTCACACTTAGCAACTTTGCACTTAACCTTCACCAAGTGAGGGTTAGACATATAGGTGACTTATAAGTTACTTAAGTGCAGTGTAAAATGGCTGTGAAATAACGTGGACGTTATTTCACTCAGGCTGCAGTGGCAGTCCTGTGTAAGAATTGTCTGAGCTCCCTATGGGTGGCAAAAGAAATGCTGCATCCGATAGGGATCTTGTGGAACCCCAATACCCTGGGTACCTAGGTACCATATATTAGGGATTTTTAAGGGTGTTCCAGTGTGCTAATTAGAATTGGTAATAATTGTCACTAGCCTGCAGTGACAATTGTAAAGGCAGAGAGAGCATACACACTGATGTTCTGATTAGCAGAGCCTCAGTGACACAGTTAGGCACTACACAGGGAACACACATTCAGACCACAACTATGAGCACTGGGGTCCTGGCTAGCAGGATCCCTGAGAGACAGGCAAAAGCAAACTGACACACAAGTAAAAATGGGGGTAACATGCCAGGCAAGATGGTACTTTCCTACACACATATACCCATTTATGAAGAAAGATGCAGTGCAACAGCTTAGCTTGCTGTGCTGCATCATGCCAAATGTGAAGGGATGTGTAGTTGTCACAGATAGTCAATGCATCCCTCTATTAACCTTTTTCATGTCAAACATATGACAAGCAATACCAACTTTGCCACAACAACTGCATAGTGTAGGGGTGTCCCTCTTGCCGATCTTAATACACATATGCAGAAAGGTACACATACTGCAAATTCAACTAAGAGGAATGCTGTCTGCCACTCACAAGATTGATGGTGATTTCAACACACATTTAAAGTAGTCCATAATAGGATTACAACAGTGTCAGTCACCAGTACTACAACTGCAATACCACCCCTGATGTGGTGTCCAAACAAGATGCATCAACACATCAACAAGCCTCAAAATGTGTAATGTCCTCATGCCACCTCACATGTGTTGTCTGAGTGATGAAAGTGGGTGGGCTTTCCACATGCATCCCCCTAGCCACTTTGAGTCATGTGTTCAGCATCCTGCACCACACAGCATAACAATGGACCACCATGTGTGCTTGTGTCCAAACAGGAAGGTCTACCTATCAGCAAAAAAACACTAATTTCAGAGATACAGACATCCTTGCAGCTCTGAAACAAGGAAACATGTGGTGTGGTGCAAGGAGGAGTGTTGTTCTGCAAGAAGGGAGAAATTCCTCTTTGCACACATGCAAACGAGGTGGCTGAATCTCAAATTGGGTGGTGCAGGATATTGGACACATGACTCAAAGCGGCTAGGAGGATGCATGTTGACAGCTCAGACCCTTCTGCCACTCCAACAAACCATGTAGGGTGGCAGAGGAGTCAGTGACTCACTCAAATATCTCTAAAAACAAATGCTAAAAATTCTGTGCATCTCCATTTGTGGTGTGTGCACAAATCCCTAAAAATGTCAATTGCATGCATATGTAGCACAATTAAATCAATGAAAGTGGAACATATGCAGAAGTCCATGACAAGGCAATCAAGGTGGGGGTAACACACGGTGGAATGTGGACTGGCAGATTGTGCCAAAGGTTACTCCATTGAAATGATGCTCATGTGGCACACTGTGCCACTAGGCGTCCATAAAGGTGTGCCTTGATGTGTGGGTCTGTACCATGTCACAAAGCCACCAGTAGCAAGTAAATGATGAGCCATGTCAACAGCTACCACAGTCTAATATTGACCTTTCACTATCCCATTGCAGAGGATGAAGACTTACCTACTGTGGATCTGCTTGTCCAGGATTTCTCTGATGATCTGAATGACCACCTGCCGACCATCAATGCTGACACTCTCCAGGAAGTCCTGGGTTCCTTCCAGACACCACCTCTAGTCACAGGGAGGACACACAGAATTGCAAAGTCTCCACATGAACCACCCAACAACTAACACACTGTACTGACCCTTTAAGCCACATCCCTGGACTCTTAGGAGCCAGATATTACCTTTCAAAGGACAGCAGTTGGGGTCCAGTGGGATATGGCACAGCAGGTGCGGGTGGGGATGGAGACCATGGCAGGTAGCCTAAAGGGAGTACATACATGCCTCAGTCCAAATAAGGACAACTCTGCTGCCATCAGTGGCACCCACTCTCCCCTATGTGGACTCCAGCATTCCCTGGCAAACATAGCAGCTGTCCTGAGGCAGAGGCTGGAACAATTGCCCTCCAAAAGCGGCAGCAGCATGATTGACAACAGGCTGGGTCCATCCAAAATGTCCTGAGTCCATGCAGCGGGATCTGGCCTCCCTCTTTGAAGCCATGGCTACAGAGATGCATTTAGCTTTTCCACAAATGGCAGCTGCAAGGACCTTTGCTGCCACATCTCTTTCCCTTGATGTGTGTCCGCCCCCCTTATCTTCAACAACATCACCATGACACAGGAGGCACCATACACATCAGAGGATGAAGATGTGGAAGGAACAACATTCACTAGAAAAAACACCCAACAGCTACAGTCTGTGCCACATGGACAGTATCTCTTTAATTCTGTGCTCAAGATCATGCCAGTGTAGTGACAGCTGCCCTCTTGCCCTCTTCACTCTACCACTTTTGACTCTTCATGCCTGGACTGACATAATCTCAATTCCTACCTGTTCTTAAATTGCACACCTCCTTACTGATGCTCATCTCTCCTACACATGTCTCAACACATGTCCCTCACCCCTGGACTCTAGCTGGACATTCGATGGCTTGAGATCTCTCATGTAGGTCAGATAACTATACATTGTACATCATCTGGTACACAACTTGCACATGTAAATACATTACAATAATCAGATATATACTGTGTTTTGCTGTGATCCATCAACTATGCATTGTGTGAAGCTAGGACAATGACCACACAACAAAAGGACAAGTGTGGATTTCTGTCTGACACAAAACCACATGCAGAGACTCAAACATGATTAGGGTGACTGACAGCATTGTGGATTGGGATAAAATGCGAGTCTTCCATGCATGTGATAAACAGGTGCCATGCAAGTTCACATATGGCATGTGTAGTTCAGAGCACAAGTGCCCGAAAGGTTAACTAATGATTGCACCAGTACAAAACTGATGTGACCAAAAAATAAGCATAGGTAAGACTGTGAGGGGCAGCTGATTGTGTGCCAGTATCCATTCCCCAAATGAGGTGGAGTGCAATGTGCTAAACCTATCAAGAATGAATGTTACAGAACTTAGCACAAACAATGGATGTTGCAGGATTACTTGTCTTAGGATTTATATCCTTACACAAAGTGAGTGCTAGGAACTTCGCTGAAAAGTGTATTGAGTAGCTAATGTCATACCGCTGTCAATCAGACAGGTACTTGGTAATAGGGGATACACATAATCACACATGTAAATCAATACTGAATGCATACCCAAAGGCATTTGTCTAACTTGGCCAGTGCAGACATGATTACACCCAGACAGTCAAACATCATGGACACCATATTGTTGAAAACTAACAAGATTTAGTATCACTTAGAAACAAAACCTATAAAAAAACTCAACTACACACTAACCTACACTAACCTTACCTATACAAACTTATCTTAACGTATCCCTACATCTATGTACACTAATCTAAACTTATCTTATACATGTAACGCCACACAATAAACATTGGCCCCCACACCCCTTAATATTCAATAGACGGGTAGGACAACATGAATGAAACTAACTGAACCTATTACCTAAACAAATATATTTTTTAATGCATTTTCTAAATATATACCGCTATACATAACTCCCGACACCCCACATAAAAAATAAAAAAAATACCTACAAGTAACCTATGCTATGCTGTCTAAGCTCTGCCTACCCACCTAAAACCCACTACAATTATTTACAATGGACACTGGGGGAAGGGAAGGTACTGGCAAGAGGACACTGTCCACACTTAGAACTTCTTCAGCTTCTTCATGATGTATTGCAGGAGTTTATAGTTTCTTGCATTGCCCTGTTCCGGTTTGGCCATCCTTGCTTTCACCTAAAAAGGGGCCAGTGGCAGCTGGTGGTGGCTGTTGCTGGGTTGCCTGTGTGGTATGGGCCATGGATGTGGAAGGGCAGGACCTGCTGAGGCACCCCAGACCTTCTGTGTTGAGGTCACACTCTTCTTTGAGATTGGTGCAGGCTGTTTTTCTGGTCCTCCATGTGGAAGCACCTGACAGGACCCCGATGTCTTCTCCGTTCTGTACCTTCTGCCCATCCTACGGTACCCTATCTGGACCTCCCAGATATGCCTGATTCACTCTACCCTCTTTGAAAAGGCACACTTCTGTGCTGGAGTCATTGTAGCCACTAAAACATGAGGAGAACATGTTATCTAAAACTGCGTTGGGTAGAGTAAGAACAAGCATGCAATGAAAACAGATTCTTCAGGTGACACATTTAGTCCATGACACCACACCAGTTTAGAAAAATAGGCAATATTTATCTCAATCAAACAAGACTAACATGACAAAAATCCAACATACACCAGTCAAGATATGACTTTTCAAATGAATAAGAGTCTTACTCCATAGAAAGCAAAGAAAACGTTGTTGTTACACAAAGTACCTGGTTTGTGTCAAAAATATAGCCGCACGGGTGAGCATCCATCGGAAAAGCCAGTGATGCATTGATTCCTCACTCACATGTGAGGAAGTGTGTTGGTCTGGTAGACGATGTGTCATTTTTCTCTCTCGCATGAGAGAGATGCATAGATTTCTGGATGTGGTCCCTTGGATCTGTGCAGTTTCACATGGATTTTGACACCCAGCGATGTTGCGTGAGAAATCTGGCCACACAGATATTGAAAACCACGCTGCGTGGGGTTTGGTCATTTTCAGCAGCCAGCAGAGAGTGTTGCGTTGTTTCTCCAGCCACGATAGAGGTGATGCTTTGATTTTCCAGCCGCGATGAAGGTGGTGCGTTCTAATCAGCCACAAAGTGGTGCTGGCAGAGGAAGGCTTTGATGGCCCTGAGACTTAAAAACTGGAAGCAGTCCAAGCCCTGAGAGATTCTTTACACACATGTATATACCACAAAGTCCAGTTTTTGTCCTCTTTCAGGCAGAAGTAGCAACTCCGGCCAACCCAGCAAAGCACAGTCACAGGTAAAGGAGCAGTACTCCTCCTCCAGCTCTTCAGCTCTTCTCCTTGGTAGAGTATCCTCTAATGAAAAATTGGAGTTTTGGGGCTTCTACCTATACCTCTTTCTGCCTTTGACGTAGGCAAACTTCAAAGGAAAGTCTCTGTTGCCCACAAGATCCTGCCTTGCCCAGGCCAGACTCACACCAGGGGGTTGGAGACTGCATTGTGTGAGGGTAGGCACAGCCCATTCAGGTGTAAGTGACCACTCCTCCCTCCACTCTAGCCCAGATGTCCCATCAGAATATGCAGACTACACCCAGCTCCCTTTGTGTCACTCTCTGGTGGAGATTCACAAACAGCCCAACTGTCAGTCTGACCCAGACAGGGATTTTCAAACTGACAATTTAAAAAACAAGTTTACCAAAACATGTATTTTAAATTGTGAGTTTAGAGACACCAAACTCCACATCTCCTTCTGCTCCCAATGGGAAACTTCACTTAAAAGTTATTTAACGGCAGCCCCCATGTTACCCTATGAGAGAGATAGGCCTGGAAGCAGTGAAAAGCAAAGTTGGCAGTATTTCACTGTTAGGACATGTAAAACACATTAGTACATGTTTTACCTTTCACATACATTGCACCCTGCCCATGGGGCTACCTAGGGCCTACCTTAGGGGTACATGTATAAAAATGGAAGGTGTGGGCCTGGTAAGTAGGTACACTTACCAGGCAGAATTGGCAATTTAAAACTGCACACACAGACACTGTTGTGCTCATGTGGGTGGCACAACCAGGGCTGCAGGCCCACTAGTAGCATTTGATTTACATGATTACTTTCTCATGGGAGTTCTCTTCACTAAGGCGGAAGAATGTGGACAGACCATCAGCATTGGTGGGTTCTGTTCCAGGGCACTGTTCCATTGTAAAGTCCATTCCCTGTAGGGAGATAGTCTACTGCAACAGTTTGTGTTCTCAGCCCTTAGCTGCATTACCATCTGATGGGCCTGTGGTCTGTCTGAACCCAGAAGTGATCCCCAAACAAGTAGGGTCTTAGCTTCTTCAGCGCTCAGACCACAGCAAAAGCTTCACGCTCAATTGCACTCCACCTATGTTCCTGGGGAAGTAACCTCCTACTAATGAAGGCTACAGGCTGGTCTAAGCCCTATTCATTTAGCTGTGACAACACTATTCCTACACCATGCTCTGAAACATCAGTGTGCACAACAAATTCTTTAGAGAAGTCAGGTGCCTTCAGCACGGGTGCTGTGCACAAAGCTACCTTCAGGGCATCAAAAGCTGTCTGGCAGGACTCAGTCCAGATCACTTTCTTTGGTTGTTTCTTGAAGGTTAACTCTGTTAAGGGGGAAACAATTGTGCCATACCCCTTAACAAACCTTCTATAGTAACCTGTGATACCTAAAAAGGCTCTCACCTCAGTGTGGGTCTTGGGAGGCTCCCAAGCCAGAATGGTGTCAATCTTTGGCTGTAGGGGTGCCACTTGGCCACTCCCCCCTGGTGTCCCAAGTTCACCACAGAGCCCCGCCTTAGTTGGCACTTACTCACCTTAATAGTGATATCTGCCTTCTACAGGGCCTCTAACATTTTGCAGAGGTGCTGCAAGTTTTCCTCATAATCAGCTCCGGGGATAAGGTGCATGTCAGTCTTCGTGACTGCATTGAGTCCCCAGTAATCCACACAGAACCTGATTTCTGGGGTAGCACCATGAGCAGCAGCTTTTGGGACCAAGAGCAGAGGACTGATCCAAGGGCTACTGGAAAACCTGATAGCCCCAAGATCTAACATTTTGGATACCTCATCCTTAATGTTGGCCCTAACTTTGTCAGTCACCCTGTAAACTTTGTTTCACAGGTAGACTGTCCAGAGTGTTCACATCATGTGTACACAAATGAGTGACCCTTAGGATCAAGAAAAACAATGAAGCAAACTATCCCAACACCTGGTGACAGTCCCTCTGTTACTCCAGGGGAGAGGTTCACACCTTCCACAGACCCATAATTGTCCTTAGCAGACAGGAGGTCAGGAAGAGGCTCACTCTCTTCCTACACCCGTCACCTTTGCTAGGAGCATTGTCACTTAAGTCCTCTCAAAGTGAGGGTTGAGGTGGTTCACATGCAGGGCCATCAGTTGGTTCCTAAGAGTCCGCAAGTTCACAAGATAGGTGACATCCCTCTTGGGCTCCACCACCTCAAAAGGCCTAGTCCACTTGTCCTGGAGAGCACAAGGCTCCACTGGGGCCATCACCCACACTTTCCGGCCAGGATGAAACTCAACCAGAGTGGCATTCTGGTCATACCAGTGTTTCATATTTTCCTGGCTTGCTTCCAGGTTCCCCTGAGCGAGCTTCCTGAAGTGTGCTGTCTATTTTCTAAAACCAACATGTAGCTGAATACGTCCTTCGGGGGCTTACTGGAGGCCTTCTTCAAGCCTTCTCTAACCATACTCAGAGGTCCTCTCACAGGGTGTCCATACAACAACTTAAAAGGGCTAAATACAAGACCCTTTTGTGGCATCTCCCTGCAGGTGAACAGGAGGCATGGCAAGAGGATGTCCCACTTTTGCCTAAAGGGCTCTGACAGGCCCAGGATCATGCCCTTCAAGGTGCTGTTGAATCTCTCAACTAGACCGTTTCCTTGGGGGTGGTAAGTAGTGGTAAACCTGTAGGTTACCCACACTCCTTCCACAGATACTTCATATATGTAGATGTGAAGTTGGCACCTCTATCAGATACCACTTCCTTGGGGAACCCTATGTGGGTAAAAACTCTCATCAATGCACGTCCCACCACAGGGGCAGTGATTGATCTAAAGTGAATGGCTTCTGGGTACCTTGTGGCATGGTCCACTAAGACTAGGATAAACTGGTTGCCCATGGCTGTCTTGGGATCCAGTGGATCCACAATGTCAATTACAACCCTTTCAAAGGGGGTGCTGACTACAGGAAAAGGTTGAAGGGGAGCCTTACATTTCCTCCCACTCTTACCACTTGCCTGACAAGTTTGGCAAGACCTACAATCTACATCTGAGTGCCTGCAGATTCGGTGTCAGTGAAAGTGGGTGACAAGCCTCTCAAAGGTCTTGTCCTGCCTCAAATGTCCAGCTAAAGGCACATCATGAGCCAAACCCAGTAGGAAGGCTTTGAAGCACTAGGCTACCACCAGCACATGGGCTGCACCAGGCTCAGCAACCTTATGCTCGCTATGTAGGAGGCCATTCTGCCAATACATCAGATGTGAACCAGACTCTTTGCCTGATGCCTAGCCTGCTGTTGTAAACCCTACAGAGTAGGGCATGTCTTCTGTGCCTCCCAGAATGCTTCCCTGGTGGGGCCCCCATCCTGCTGCCACTGAGCCAGCTGAGGAACCTCCCCCAGCTCAGCCACCTGTTCCCCTGTAGGCTCTGGGGGATCTCCCTAGATTCAGCCTCCTCCCTGACTGTGGGAATTTCTAGGGTGGGTTTCCCGTGCCCCTTGCCGTTTCTCCTTCTGGCAGACACCTTGGCCACTCTTTCAGGCTCCAGGGCCTCCTGATCACTCTGACGGGCTGCCATTGACTGGGTGGACACACACACCCACCCTGGCAAACCCACATCTCCAAGTGAGACCTGTGTTCTACCTCCTTCCAAGGGGAATCCTTCAGGTCATTGCCAAGCAGACACTCTAAAAGCATGGTTGGACTCACAGCTACCCTAAAGGAACCTGAGACTCCCCCAACTCAAAGGGAACCTGCTCAGAGTTGTCTATCCCAACTACTTGGTGAAGTGCATGACGAACTACCTGCTCTTCAGACACCAGGTGACTTCTCACAGTAGCCGCACTGGCTCCTGTGTCTCGCAGGGTGCAGTGTATGTTAAAGGTGGGACATGTACTGATGTGTTTTACATGTCCTGACAGTGAAATACTGCCAAATTCGTTTTTCACTGTTGCAAGGCCTATCTCTCTCATAGGTTAACATGGAAGCTGCCTTTAAACATCCTTAAAGTGCAATTTCCCTTTGGCAACAGATAACGATGTGGAGTTTGGTGTCTCTGAACTCTCTATTTAAAAATACAACTTTTGGTAAAGTTGTTTTTTAAATTGTCAGTTTGAAAAAGAAACTTTTAGAAGTGAGCATTTTCTTGCTTAAACCATTCTGTGACTCTGCCTGCTTGCGTATTCCCTGTCTGGGTCAGACTGACATTTGAGCTGTTTGAGAATCTCCAGTACACAGTGATACAAAGGGAACTTGGGTGTAGCCTGCATATCCTGATGGGCCATCTGGGCTAGAGTTGAGGGAGGAGTGGTCAATTACACCTGAAACGGTTGTGCCTGCCATCACACAATGCAGTATCAAACCCTGGTGTGAGTCTGGAGCCAGTCCAGGGCAAGGCAGGAGCTTGTCAACAACAGAGACTTTACTTTGAAGTTTGCCAACTTCAAAGTCAGAGAGGGGTATAAATAGTGGACCTAAAAACCCCAGTTTTTTAGATTACTTCTGGAGCCAAGAGGAACCTCTGCCAAGGAGAAGAGCTGAAGAGGAGTACCGCCCCTTTGCCTCTAACTGTGCTTTGCTGGGTTGTCCTGCAGTTGCTGCTTTTGCCTGAAAGAGGACAAAGACTGGACTTTGTGGTATATTTCTGCTTGTGAAGTGTCTCTAAGGGCTTGGACTGAGCTTGCCTCCTATTTTGAAGTCTTAGGGCCAACAAAGACTTAGGTCCATATTTATACTCAGTTTGCACTGAATTAGCGTCATTTTTCTTTTTATGCTAGTTCAGCGCAAACCTAGCTCCTTATTTATACTTTGGTGCTAGACATGTTTAGCGCCAAAGTTATGGAATTAATATTGTTTTCTGGACGTGCAAACCTACCTTGCATCAAGGAGATGCAAGGTAGGCGTTCCCGTCCAGAAAAGGACAATATGGCCTTTGTGCCACATTTATCCCCCGTGCTCAAATCCAGTACGGGGGATGAGGCCTTAAATAATGACGCTAAGCTTGCTTAGCGCCATTAATTAACGCCTGGGAATGGGCAGGCGTAAGGGGACCATGGAAAGTGCCCACAGGTGCCCTTCCCTGGCCCCAGGGACACCCCCACCCACCCTATCCACACGAGAATGACACCACAGGATGGGGGACCCATTCGAGGTAAGTCTCAGTAAGTATTTTTTTGTCCCCCACTCGGGGGCCCTGACTTGGGGCCCCCTGCACAGCGCTGGCCCCAATGGCCATTGGGGTGGTGGGCATGGCTCCTGTCTGTACTAAGACGGGAGCCATGTCAATGGCAGTTGTGCACCAGAAAATGTCTCTACACTGCTTAGAGCCATTTTCCTGCCACTGAACAGTGTAGTGCCATAATTCTTCACACAGGCCACGGTTTCCCCTATGTCTCCCCCGCCCTGTTAGCATCTTCTCCAAGGACGCTAACAGGGCATTACCAATGGCTAGCAACATTCCATAAATATGGCGCCCGGCCGGCGTCTTGGAATGGCGCTAGACGGCGCTATACTTTTTCTTGCAAAAATCTGCCAGCACCTGGACTCTCTGCTGAGACTTTTACCCTGCCAAGTGGTGCCCGCTCCAGTCCCTGGGCCTTGAAAGGTGAAGCTGGTGGAACAAATGCTGAAATCCAGGCACAGGAGCCATGCAGTGAACATTCTGATGCTCCACCTGCAACACGGCTGTAAAAAATGACGACCCACCTGCACTGCGGGTGAAAAATCAATTCACCTTGGCTGGGAATCGCAGATGAAGAAATTATGGAGAAATGATGCAACCCCTGCTTGCTTCTGTTGAAAACTATGCAAACACCACGCAGTGTGGTTTTCCACCACATTGAGGTGGGATTTTGCACTCATCCTTGCTGGGCTTCAAAATCAACGTGAGCCTGTACGAATCCAAGGTGCCCCATTGGTAAATCGATGCATTGCTCTCTTGCGGCAGAGAAAAACGACATATCGCCTACCCAACCGGAGAAGAAACAACGCATGGCCTCACATGTGAGTAAAGAATTAACACATCACTGACTTTTCCGACGCACACTCACCCATGAAGCTTTATTTTGGATGCAAACCTGGTACTTTGCCATTTCCATTGTTTTCTATGGAGTAAGATTTTATTATTTTAAAAACTCATAAATTTATTTGTGTATGTTAGATTTCTGTCGTTTTGGTCTTGTTTGATTTAGATAAATATTGGATATTTTTCTAAACCCGTGTGGTGTCCATTCTGTAGTGTTTTCACTGTGTTACTGTGGGTTTTGGAACAAATATTTTACAGATTGCTTTGGAGATAAGCCTGAATGCTTGTGCCAAGTTAACAAGGGGGTGAGCAGGGGTTATCCTAAGTGTGTATCTCCACTACTCTGAGTAGAGCAAGGGTCCCTGCCTTTACAGAGTGTGAACTGACTGCCAGCCAGAGACCCCATTTCTAACAGGCTTGCACATCGATTGAGTATGTATGTTTGTGGTTCCTGTGGAGGTATTCCGTTGCAGCTGGAGGAACAAGTTGAACATGGGTGCAGTCCATTTCACTCACACATGCAGGAACCCAGCAATTTGACAGATTCTTTGCCTGGTCTCCTGTTGCAGTGGCTGGATGTTGGGGAACCGGATGTGGTGGGGTGTGAGGCAGATGATGGCATCTAGAATCATAGGAACGAAGGCAGAAAAGGATGTTTGGGAGAGACCACCCACTTGAGCAGCAGTGGTGTGGAATGATCCCAAGAGCAGCACGTGTAGGACAGCCAGCCAGAAGTCTGGTCATGGGTGGTATGGCTGTGTGGCTTTCCTCTTCTGCGGTGATGTCAGGAGCAATGTGTAAGAGCAGCCGTACAATGGACTCCCGCTTCAGATGGTAGAGTCTGATGACATTTTTTTCCCGAGGCCAAGGATGGCTGTATGTTGGCAACATATCCTCTCCCTCCTTCTGTGCTGCCTTTGTGGCTGTAGTTGCGGTGTTTGAGGTTGCTGCAGTGGTGCTAGTGGCACGTGACGTTGTTGCTGTTGTCTACTCCAGTTGACGAGCTGTAGCCGTAACAGGTCCCTGGTGTCCAGTTGCTTGCCAGAGTTCCTTCTGTGTGTTTCCCTTATATAGTTGTAGCTGGTACTCTTTTTAATGCCTGGCCTGACCAAGCATTAAAATTTTAGCGCTAATCAGAATTAGCATCATGTTTTGGACCCGGTCCTATGCGTGCATTGTTTTTCTGTTGGCTTGTAAATATGGCGCTAGTGGATTAGCTCCATTTTTTGGGAGGGAACGCCTACTTTGCATATCATCGTCATTATACGCTTCTATGCAAGGTGAGGTGGCACACAGAAAAACTCACGCTAATTCAAGAAATTTGTCACTAGACTGCTCTAGCAACAAAATATATGTATGGCTCTGTGTTAGCGCCTCTTTTTCATAAAAATATTCACACAAATGTGGCGCTTACTATGCTTAATTCTGGGCCAAAAGATTTAACAAGTCTTTCCAAAGTGCCTTTGTCCACCAAATAGTTCAACACTTTGTTGATATTCATTCTCCAGCGTGGCTTACTGGTAATGGCAATGTTCCAGGTTATGATCACATAAACCCGAACCGAATGGAATGATCTCAGGTAATGCAGAACCACACTCTTAGACACAGGTGCAAGGATGCTATCAAAAAAATAAACAGGCCATAGTGTGTCCTTCCAATGCACGAGCATCAAGTAAGATTTGTCAGATCAAGAAAATGGGGTAGAGAACACTTGCAAAAACCTAACGTTTTTTCATACTCTTATTCACCTACACTACTCTACCAATATGGCTGCCATTCTTGGCCCGACTCTGGCCGGTTCCGGTTATCGGACCACATCCGTTGCCTTCTTACGTCTTCTTTGATGCTCCCCCACCCCCTCTGTTTCTATTTACTTCCACCTGATTGAGCCTCATTAGCCTCGATCTAGAGACTAATAGGAGACACACATGCGGGCTCACGGTGAGTTACTTAGCCTTAACTAATTTGGCTGCACCTTCCCCCCTTTCTCTTTTTTCTGCCTTGTTAAGTTTACCGCCCAACTGTTTTTACTACTTGTTTCTGGTCTCGGACTTTGCTTTTTTACCGCGCTTCTACTATTTATATTGACAGACCGGCTACTTACATGACTAAGGCTTATTTAGCCGCAAAACTGTCAACAGTTCTACAATCTACATTGACAGACCAGCTCCCTCCCTTGCATAGCTGCAAAACTGTCCACAGTTTTACTGCTTACTTCTGTCCTTGGACTTTGTTTTCTCACCGCGCTTCTACAATTCACATTGACAGACCGGCTCCCTACATGATTACGACTCGTTTAGCCGCAAAACTGTCCACAATTTTGACTACCTTTTTCTGTTCTCGGACTTTGCTTTCTTACCGTGCTTCCACAAATTACATTGTCAGACCGGCTCTATACATGACTACGGCTCGTAGAGCCACAAGACCGTCCTGCCCCCCCCATTTACGCCCCGTGCCTGAACGCCTTAGTTTTTCACCGGTATCCATTATCGCGTTTTTTCACCGAATTACGTAAGCTCATGACTTTAATAACTTTTATTGTAAACGTTTTTAATTCACTATAGGTCGTTTGCCTTTATGCGCTGTAGATCTCATTCATCTTTTTCTTTACAATCTCAACATACTTACCTTTGACTCCATTCTGGGACTTACCAGGGTCCTACCAACCTTTGTTGTTTTGGTATATTAACCTGCTAGTTTAGTTGACACTACCACGAAGACGTCGTCTAACAACGAACGTTTCGTCACTCCGACTCGGACACAATTTCCACACCTGTTCATGCACAGGTAGTCTGTTTTAATTCTACAATTTACCTCTTCATACACCACTTTTTTTGATTCCACTTCAACCAACCACTTATTTAATCTGTACTTTTTTCTTCTTTTTCACCCTCTCTTCTTCTCTCCTTCTTTACCTCTCTTATTGCCCCAGGTTTCTTCTTTACATACCTCACTAAGGTACTCCTTCTTATCAATGCCAATATAGGTAGGCGGCTTGTACATTGATTTGCACCTTTTTAATTCATCTTATCGCAATAATGATACTATACACTGGGTAGCCGCGCAATATGGTGACCATGGTTTTACACCGTGTTATTTATAATTCACTTTTGACGGACATTTGGGGGGTCATTCCGACCCCGGCGGTCAAGGACCGCCGGGGTCGGCGGGAGCACCGCCAACAGGCTGGCGGTGCTCCACAGGGTATTCTGACCGCGGTGGTTCAGCCGTGGCCAGAAAGGGAAAACCGGCGGTCTCCCGCCGGTTTTCCGCTGCCCTGTAGAATCCTCCATGGCGCCATGGGGATTCTGACCCCCATACCGCCATCCTGTTCCTGGCGGCTTCGGCCGCCAGGAACAGGATGGCGGTATGTGGTGTCGTGGGGCCCCCGTAAGAGGGCCCCACCCTGAATTTCAGTGTCTGCTCAGCAGACACTGAAATTCGCGACGGGTGCTACTGCGCCCGTCGCACATCCTCCACTCCGCCGGCTCCATTCGGAGCGGGCATCCTCATGGAGGGGTGTTTCCCACTGGGCTGGCGGGCGGCCTGTTGGCGGTCGCCCGCCAGCCCAGTGGGAAACCCAGAATACCCGAGGCGGTCTTTTGACCGCGCAGCGGTATTCTGGCGGTTCCCTCCAGGCGGGCGGCTCCCGCCGGGGTCAGAATGACCCCCTTGGTTTCTTATATATACTTACATTTGGTATAAGATATAGTTGTATCCCTCACATCGTGCCTTATGGGCTCCACTCTCTTTGTTCACCAGGGAAGCAATTCCGACGTTCTTGTCTGTACTCGCTATTACTTCACGTTTGCACACTGGTTTTGTTTGCCATGTCTCTCTTTACTCACATTATCTCGTCTTCAAGATATATTTGTTCAAGTTAATATTTACAATCCATACAACCTGGTATTGTATATATTGTTACAGCCTTGAGGAAGTCACATTTGTGACGAAACACGTGTTGGCTGTGCCTGTTTGATTGCACTTCACGACTATTCCGTGAAAATTAAAGACCTACTGGAACATCATGAAAGACTTTGAATGATTTATTTACTTACCCTTATTATGTACTGGAACATCAAGAAAACCTTTGAATGATTCATCTACTGTTCTGTTACGTATTAGATTGTACTTACACGCTTACCATTTGTACACTATTTGAGTGCTGTGGTCATTTCCTGGCAATTCTGTGCCTCCTTATGTCTTGCTATAAGGGCTAGCAGATTCCCTACTCTGTCACTGTATTCAGAGCTTCCTGCCTTATGTAGGTTGCCATTCTAGCATATAGATTGTCAATGTCCGCCTTGACAACCGAAATCTCCTGAAGGATCTCATATACTTCCCATCATTGTTATCCCTCTATGGAGGGATTTCATAATAGCCCTTTGGCTCCCTGTTTGTGAATACTGAAGTTGAGTGTTTCTTTTCGGATACCATAGTTTTATGGCTTCCCATATCCCCTGTTTTTCTGAGTGCTTTCTGCCTCATTTTTACTGCTTTCTCCTTCCATCCCCCCATTTTTCTAAGTGTTTTCGCCTGCTTTCTGCCTCGTTTTCCCTGCTTTCTCCCTTCTTTTCCTCGAGTGCTTTAGCTTTCTTTTGCCTGATTTTTTTGCTGCTTTCTTCCTCCTTTACCCCGTTTTTCTGAGTACTTTATCCTGCTTTTTGCCTCCCTTAGATCTGTGTTCATTCCCTTGTTTCTCCGTTCCAGCTCACGCCTGTTGCCCATTTTCCGGCCTCTTGCCTAACCCTGACCACCACCTCCCAGCACCCCTCCCTCCTCCCAGGACCTACTTAATAGACAGAAAGCCTGTCTGTGCCTGTCCCTGCCTGGACGGTGCCCAGTGCCAGGACCCCTGGCTCTTCCATCCCACAAAGATACACCGCTGCTGAACTCCAAGCCCTGGACTTCGTACATGCCAAAACCAGTGCTGCTGTTCATATCCGTGTACCACCAGTGGACTGTTCTCCTGCCAACACTGCTGCCTCACCTTCAGAACCGAAGCAACCAATGCACTGACACATCGACTGAGACCACCACAACACAACTCAAGTGCATCCTACTCAATGCAAGTTCACTAGTTAAACATGCCACCGAGGTCTGGAACACAATCTCCTCCCTCACCCGGAAGTCGTCTTCCTCACAGAAACCTGGCTCAACCCCACTTCACCACCAAACATCGCCAATGCCATCCTGGAGGTTACAAGATAACTCACTGGGACTGAACCAACAAGAACAGAGGTGGAATCGCCATCCTCTACAGGGACTTCATTCGCTGCACGACCACCTCTGACAAGCCAACACAGGTAATGGAACACCTCAACTTCCACCTTGATGACCCCAGCAACTCTAACTCCACTGACCTCCTGGAAGGCTTGAGCAACATGGGCCTCAAGCAGGTCATCACCGACCCGTCCCACATCTCTGCACACATGCTCGACCCCATCCTGACATCAGTGACAGAGTCAGGTACATCCATACCTCACCACTCATCTGGTCAGACCATCACAGTGTACACTTCACCATCCCCGGACCCACATAACCTGGCACTGTGCCCCCAGATCCACGCAAAGAAACTGGAAAAAAGTATCAGAATACCAGTGGAATGACCCTCTCCGCTCCCACCTCCAACACTCTACACACAACTCTGAACAAGCAGCAAAGAACTTCTCCCAGTGGATCACAGAATGTGCCAACACCATCGCTCCCACCAAGACAGCCAAGGTTAAAGAACAAAGCAAAAGAGCAAGCTGGTTCACCGAGGAACTGCACTCCTCCAAATGCAACTGCTGACAACTAAAAAGGAAGTGGCACATCAGCAAAAAACAGAGAAGACTGACCCACAGTCAGGACTGCCCACAACCAGTACCATCGCCTCCTGAAAGAAATCAAGAAGAGTGCACTAACAGACCGCAGCAAAGCCAGCACAAACCACAGCAAAGAACTCTTTGCCATAGTGAAGGAGTTCACCAATCCCGTAGCCACTGAGAATGACATCACTCCCTCCCATGAACTGTGTGACAACCTCACTGACTTCTTCCAAGACAAGATCTCAGCTATCTATGAAAACTTCTAATGCCAACCCTCCCCCACAGACAGCATCAGCCAGCTTACATGACCAAACATGAACCCCAAACACCTTCTCACCCACTGGGAACTCCACACCACACAAGACACTATCTCCATCATGAACTATGTACACTCAAGAGCACCCAAGAACCCATGCTCCTACCACATTTTCAACCATGCAAGCAGGACAATCAGTGGAGATCTCAGGGAGGTCCTGAATACCTCCATCACTGTGGCCCCCTTCCTGGAGGTCTGGAAACATGCTCAATTGAGGCCCCCCCTGAAAAATCCATCTGCCGACCCAGTTGAATTGAAGAACTACTAGCTCATCTCACTGCTCCCCTATCCAGCAAAAGTCCTTGAGAAAGCGATAAACCAGCAACTCACCTAACATTTTGAAGACCCTTCCAAATCTGGATTTTGAGCTAACCACAGCACCAAGACAGCCCATATTGTAGCCACAGATGACATCTTATCCCTCCTGGACTGTGGGGAAACAGCAGCTCTCATCCTCGTGCTCCTGTCCAGCAAGTTTGACACCGTCTGCCACCATATCCTGATCAACAGAGTCCACCACATCAAGATTCAAGCAAATGCCCTCAAATGGATTGCCTGGTACATCACCGGAAGAACCCAAAGGATCAGCTGTCAAATCCCCCAAGGATCGTCATGCAGCCCGACCGTCTTCAACACCTGCATAACCACCCTGGCTGTAACCATCAGATCACAAGGACTTAACATCATCTCCTATGCCAAAGACACATAGTTCATCCTCTCACTGTCTGAAGAACCCTCCACCACAAAAGCTAACTTCCACAGATGCATGATAAACATTGGGGACTGGATGTAGGGCAACTGTTTCAAACTCAACACCAAAGAAATAGAAGTCCTCATCTTTGAGAACACCTCACCATGGACTGACACATGGTGGCCCGTAGACCTCAGCACACCCCTGCCCTGACAGACCACACCGCAACTCAGCATCATCCTGGATAGCAAATTATTCATGAAGAAACAAGTCAACACGTCTCATCCTCCTGCTTTCACACCCCCATATACTCTGCTAGATTTTCAGGTGGTTCCCAGCAGACACCAGAAGGACTGTCACGCAGGTCTTTATCACCAGCAGACTGGACTAATGAAACAGACGCTACGTAGGAATCACAGCATGCCTCCTGAAGAGAGTCCAGACAATACAGAACTCGGCAGCAAGACTCCTACTCGGCCTCTGCATAAAGACCAAAAGCACATCCCATCTCAAAAAACTACACTGGCTCTTGATTCGGAAGATATGCCAGTTCAAGATGCTGACCCATACCTAAAAGGCCCTGCACAACAAAGGACCAGCATATATCAACAAATGCCTGACTTTCCACCAACCGAACAAACACCTACCACCAGCTTCCTTCTCCCTCGCAGGCAACTTATGGATCCGTTGAGCCAACAGCAGAGGATACTCCTTCTCACACCTGGAAGCCAAGGCTTGGACCAACCCCCCTTGTACCTTAGGACTGCACTGTTACTCCAGCAATTGAGAGGAGAACTAAAGACCTAAATGTTTGAATGATCATTCCACCACACAGGAAAATACAGCCATGGAGCATCAAGACTCTCACAGGTGATTTTCCACGCTCTATAATTTTTGATTGTTATGGCCTTACACCTAGAAGACAGCCTAATTCTAAAGTCAGAGGGTTATAATCAGAGAAGATCTTTGGAAATTTCAGCACCCAGGTCTCGTTCAAGAGGCAAAATGAGACCAGAAGATAGTCCAGACAAACATACTTTCTTTGAGGAAAAGAGAAAATTTGAACCCAGGATCCAGACTATTTAGTGCCACCCATACATCCCAAAGCCCATTCAATTATGTAAGATTTTTTATGGCTGAGTACACTTTCAGTTTCCTTCCACCATACCCCTGCTTGTACGGTATCTAAATGATAGTAAAGGTATCCTCAGACACCTATAGGTGGTGTCTAGGAAGCCATTTCTATTGCTAGATAATCTATAACTGCTGCCTCATCAAGGCTAGATCCAAAAATTGAGCATATATAATATTTAAATCCTCCTATTTCACATTCTGCTAAAACCCATCTACTCAACATGTCAAAGGCATACCTATTGATGCCATAGAGGCCTGCTTGGGTAATATTGCCACCCCTCACAGTGTCTTCCTGTGTGGTATATAAAAGCATGTGGAATCCTGGGGTCCCCAACAATTGTTTCTTAGTGGCAGAAGTAGGTGTTTCCTGAAAGCAAATTATGGGCCTCATTATGACCCTGGCGAACGGTGTTATTTGGAGAAAGGTACTGCCAACAGGCTTATGGTACCTTTCCCCAAAATATGACATTGGCGGTTTGGCTCAAGCCAAAGCACCAATGTACCACTCCGTCCGCCATGGCGGTAACAGCCGTCGGACTGGCGACTTCAGTCTCCAGCCCGGCGGCCATCACAATCCCACCCTCTGGATTATGACCCTGCCTACCGCCATGGTTTTTGTGGCAATCTCACCACCACGAAAACCATGGTGGTAGGCACTATTAGTGCCAGGGAATTCCTTCCCTGGCACTGATATGGGTCTCCCCCGCCACCCTCCCCCTCCCCGGAACCCTCCCAAACCCCACGACATACACACACCTACACATGCAGACATACACACTCATTCACACATGCATACTCACATCCACCCATGCATGCATACACACACACCTCAACATACACTAACATACATAAAAGAACACACACATTCACATGACACAACATACACGTACACTCACACCCATCCATGTACACACACATTACACATGCCTCAGACCTACATGTAAGCATTCAAAAACAATCACACACACTCCCACAAACATATACAATACCCCCACCCCCATCCCCTGTTGGAGAACCCGACTTACCTGCTTGCAGGGGGTCCTTTGGCAGGAGATGGGACACAGCGCTGCTGCCAGCAGCAGCATCCGTCAGCGGAACACTGCCAGGCACTATCATGTGTCATGATAGGGTCGGCGGCGTTCTCCTGGCGTGGCGCTGCTGCTGGCCATGACCGTAGCCGAAATTCCGCTAGCCTTCTGGTTGAAATTCCAGCTACAGTCATTATATGGTGGACGGTAGGTAGCCACGGCAACGGTCTTTTGGAGGCCATTGCCTTGGCAGTAGGCGGGATTTACCACCAATGTTATAATGAGGGCCTATGTCTTCTCTCAGTATCCTCAACCCCTGCACCACCACGGCTCTCTTGGTCCAGGTATTCCGACTTTGCACATTAGCTGACACACTTCACTATGGGGGTCATTACAACATTGGCGGTAAAAGCCGCTTACCGCCGTGCAGTAGACCGGCAATACACCGCCGCGGCGGTGGGAGACCGCCACAGCTATTATGACACACATCACGGAATCCGCCGTAATTCAGACACCCACACAATACCGCCACACCAAAGGTCAGCGATAAATATGCGGAAACAAATCCTCCACCTCCACGCCAACAGAAACACGCCCATGCTATTACGACCCACGAATCCACACGGCGGTCTTTCAACCGCGGTATTCCAATGGCGGTACACACCGCTGCGCTCAAAATACACACACAGCTCCAAAACACCACCACATTGGACAAATCCAAATACACACACCTGATACACGTACACACACCACTCCCACACACCCAACACTATATAAAACACACACCCACATCACACACAAACCCCTACGACCAAAAATTAGAGACGAAGGCCAGAGAGAGACAGCACAGAATAGAGAACACCATCACACAGAGGCACACTACACCATCACCCACACAACATCCACGCACAAAACACCACATACCACTACACTCACCACACTCATCAACACATACACCACCCCACACATCACACACACCACCCCATTTCACGCCAAAGACACCCCCGCTTCTCCGAGGAGGAGCTCAGGGTCATGGTGGAGGAAATTATCAGGGTAGAGCCACAGCTATTTGGATCACAAGTACAGTACACATCCATAGCCAGGAAGATGGAGCTATGGCAAAGAGTAGTCGACAGGGTCAACGCAGTGGGACAGCACCCAAGAAATAGGGAGGACATCAGGAAGAGGTGGAACGACCTACGGGGGAAGGTGCGTTCCACGGTATCCAGGCACCACATCGCGGTACAGCGGACTGGCGGCGGACCCCTACCTCCTCCCCCACAACTAACAACATGGGAGGAGCAAGTCTTGTCCATCTTGCATCCTGAGGGCCTCGGAGGAGTCGTTGGAGGAACGGACACTGGTAAGTCAAATCTTCACTATCATATCCCCCACCCTACCTGCATGACATCACACACCCCCACCCTCACACCTTCCCCTGTCACCCTAACTCCTCAGTAATCTACCCATAACACCAACCACCCAACCCCAAGACCTGCATGACACAACTAAGCATGGATACCCATCACTAAAGCATGCCCACTGCACAGACCCAGAACACCCCCCAACCATCACCACACAAGCTCCCACACAGGAATGCTAGCACTGGGGTGCACGCACACCCAAACATTGCACACCATGAAACACACACATGCAATAATCATGTACTTATACCCCCGCAGGAACCCGAAGGAACGTCACCACACCAGAGGGTCCAGACAACACCACTCCACCCCCAGAAGAGGCCCACAATGACGACAGCAGCTCTGCCCTACTGGATCTTGATGACCAGCCCGGACCATCGTGGGCCTCAGGACAGTCGGTTCCCCTTGCCCAGCCACAGCCCAACACCGAACTTCTACCCTCTGGGAACATCAGCACAGCACCCACCGAGCGGGCCCATACCTCCCTACCCAGGACAGGTCAATCAGCGGTGTGTCTACCACTACAGGGCACCCAGGCTAACCCAACAACAACCGGGACCTGGGGGCAGTGGTAGTGGGCACACGGTCCAGGGGACGGAGACACAGGAACATAGGGGAACTGGGAGGGCTGCTGTGCGACAGAGGGAGGACAGGCCAAGGGAACCTACTCTCAACGAGGCCCTCTCCTCCATCATGGGAGCATACCACCACTCCCAGGAGACGATGGCAACGGTCCTGGACAAGTTGCAAGAGACCCTGCGTCTGCAGGAGGAGCAGTAATTGGTGTTCAGGGAGGAGCTCAGGACCATAGGCTCCGCCCTAGGCACCATCGTAGGGGTGCTGAGGGACATTCAAAAGACCTTGAGGGACACCGTGGCACTCCAAGGGGCCCCTGACACTAGCCAGGACGACGAACTGCCCACCACCTCCGCCGGTGCTAGTGGACAGGACGCCCCGCCACAGGACCAACACACCAGCACCCCACCCCCTGCAGATGGAGAACCACCACGAAAGCGGTCCCTGAGATCCAGGAACAGGACAGAGCAAGATGGCAAGACCCCCGCCAGCAAATAAGACTACCCTGATTGTCCCCCCACTGTCCCACTTTGTTACCCTGTCCACATTGGAACAGCCCAAGCTCCACTTTCAATGGCCAGATGTGCAATGTACCAGTGAGACTAATAGACTGGACTCTGCCATGGACATTCTTCCATCATGACCTATCCCCATTTCACAACCCCACTACATTTTTATGCACTTCAATAAACACCCTTGAAACCTCAATAATATTGGAGTCCGTCAATGACTGTGAACTTTGTATTGTCAAATACAGTGTTAAAAAAGGTTACCCATTGGAAGGCCAACATACCAATGTCACACATCACAAGCCTTTCAAGGGTGCAAGCTGTTGACACGTAGGTTACCACATTACTGAAACTAAAATGGAAGGGGACAACTCAGTTAACAAATAGGGAGTGAAATGTAGGTACAGGATAGAGGTAGACATGTGAAATGTAATATTATGTGATACATGAAATTGTACTCACCTGTGTCTCACTGGAAATATTGCTGTATGACTGACTCCCTGTTGTCGTTTTCATCTTCATCAGCTTCATCCTCATCACTGTCCACAGGCTCACCCACTGCAACAACACCGTCATCTGGATCATCCTCCTGCAGAAAAGGCACCTGGCGTCGCAATGCCAAGTTATGGAGCATGGAGCAGGTGATGATGATGTCGCACACCTTCTTCGGTGAGTAGAATAGGGACCCACCTGTCATATGGAGGCACCTGAACCTGGCCTTCAGGAGGCCGAAGGTCCGCTCAATCACCCTCCTAGTCCGCCCATGGGCCTCATTGTAGTGTTCCTCTGCCCTGGTCCTGGGATTCCTCACTGGGGTCAGTAGCCAGGACAGGTTGGGGTAACCAGAGTCCCCCAATAGCCATACACGGTGCCTCTGGAGTTCACCCATCATATCAGGGATGCTGCTATTCCGCTGGATGTAGGCGTCATGCACTGAGCCAGGGAACATTGCATTTACCTGCGAGATGTACTGGTCTGCCAAACAGACCATCTGGACATTCATCGAATGATAACTCTTCCTGTTCCTGTACACTTGTTCATTCCTGCGGGGGGGACCAGAGCTACATGAGTCCCATCAATGGCACCTATGACGTTGGGGATATGTCCAAGGGCATAGAAGTCACCTTTAACTGTAGGCAAATCCGCCACGTCAGGGAAAATAATGTATCTCCTTACGTGTTTCAGCAGGGCAGACAACACTCTGGATAAGACGTTGGAAAACATAGGCTGGGACATCCCTGATGCCATGGCCACTGTTGTCTGAAATGACCCACTTGCAAGGAAATGGAGCACTGACAGCACCTGTACTTGAGGGGGGATTCCAGTTGGATGGCGGATTGGTGACATCAGGTCTGGCTCCAACTGGGTACATAGTTCCTGGATTGTGGCACGGTCAAACCGGTAGGTCACGATGACATGTCGCTCTTCCATTGTCAACAGGTCCACCAGCGGTCGATACACCGGAGGATTCCGCCATCTTCCAATATGTCCCAACTGACGGTGCCTAAGAAGGACAACAGCGAAGAAACTGTCAGCATTCCTCCAGGTATGTACCCACAGTTACACACAAGACTACAACAGACAATTAACCCATCCGGGAAAGGTTTTGAGTGTAGGCCTCGGTATGTGTGACGCAGTAGTAATTGAAGCCATGTGGGGCCCTGAAATGGCGGCTGCCTGACCTCTAAACTGGGACAATGGAATTGTGGGGTAACTGCGCTGGCATTGGACACCGTCGCGGTAGGCGGTCGTAGAGCGCGGCGCAATGCTGCATTGGTTAACATTGGACCCTATGGGTCCCAGGAGCCAATGAACAGGTGCGCTGGCGGTGATGATGCGCACCGCCGCGGACGTCACCGCTGCGGACGTCACCACCATTTTCTATCTCTTCAATCACTAGATACTTGACCTTCGACAGGAGAGGACCTACACTGCTAGTGCTGCTGTGACCTCGGTCTGGAAGCGACGATGGCTGCTGCGTCTCGGGAAAGGGCCCCTGCTTTCACTGCACAGGAGTTGGAGAAACTTGTGGATGGGGTCCTCCCCCAGTATACGCTACTCTACGGTCCTCCAGACCAACAGGTTAGTACACAGGGAGCACGTTGTATGGGCTAGGCCTGGGTGGAGAGGGCTGGGTGGATGAGGGAAGGGGGCAGAGTACATAGAACAGTCATGCATGGGGATGAATGGGCCACAGGGATAGAGTTGGGAGGGGGCCAATTACAATGATGGTGCAGTAGGTAATGACTCTTCCTCTTTCCTTGTGCATGTCATGTAGGTCAGCGCCCACCAGAAGGACATTTGGCGTGCCATCGCCAAGGAGGTCTGGACCCTGGGGGCCCACCAGAGACGGGGCACCCACTGCCGGAAGAGATGGGAGGACATTCGCCGCTGCAGCAATAAGACGGCGGAGGCTCAGCTGGGGATGGCCTCCCAACGTGGAAGGGGTGCCCGTCGCACCATGACCCCCCTGATGTTCCGGATCCTGGCGGTGGCCTACCCGGAGTTGGATGGGCGCTTAAGGACATCACAGCAGACACAAGGGGGTGAGTACAACCTCATCCTATGGACTTTGCGTGCAGTGGAGCTGTCTGGGTGGGGGTGGTGGGCTGTGGGTGTCCTTAGGCCAGGGCGAGTTAGGTAGGCAAGGCCCCTCCGTTATGTAGGCCATGTGGCACTCTACCCCAGCTCAAAACAGAGGGAAGTTGATGTATAGTTGCCCTTTTGCCATCCATGTGGGCAGATTTCTACCATTGCCATGTAGGCCATATCCCAGAAATTGCATGTGCAGAGGGCAGGAGCACGGCGTAATGCAGGGGGCTGCTGCGTTTGTCTTGTCCGCCAACGGTAGCGGTATGCCATGCACTAAAACTCTTTCTTCTGTCTCCCCCCTTTTCCTGCTCTCCCTGTCCTTCTGTACATCAGCATCAACAGGCGGAGGTACAGTGGCACCGGAGCACGAGGGAGCTGCATCCCACATGGCCATGGAGGGCCACACCACAGACTCGGAATTCACCAGTGGGACGGAGGGTGAGGGGAGCTTCACGTAGGCCACAGGATGACCAAACAGCGGCACGGACTCGTCCGCCGATGGGAGCTCCCCTGTGGTGGCGGCACCATCTGTGCGCCCCACTTCTACAGGTACAGCCGCCACCTCCCCTACCAGCACCGCCCTCCCAGCAGCCCCTCAGCGTTCGCCCCGTGCCCGCTCACCCAGGAGGGTGGGCATCACCTTCGCCCCAGGCACCTCAGGCCCTGTCCGTGTCACCCCTGCTGCCCTCAGTGAGGAGGCCATTGACCTCCTCAGGTCACTCACTGTTGGGCAGTCTACCATTGTGAATGCCATCCAGGGTGTAGAACGAGAGTTGCAACACGGTAATGCATTCCTGGAAGGCATTCATTCTGGTCAGGCTGTCCTTCAGCGAACCCTGCAATCTCTGGCCTCCGCACTGATGGCAGCCATTGTCCCTGTGTCCAGCCTCCCCCCTCCAACTTCCTCCACCCAGACCCAATCCCCTGTCCCCCAGCCCATCCCAAGCACACCTACAGACCAGCATGCACACAAGTCAACACACACAAGTAGCTCAAGCAAACATAGGCACCACACACACCACAGGCACTCACACAAGCATCACACCCATACAGATACAGCAACATCCACTGTCTCCACTGTGTCCCCCTCCTCCTCTTCTCCCTCCTCCCTCCCAGTGTCGTCTAACCACACACCTGCATGCACGACATCTACAGGCACTAGGACTCGCACCAGGACACCCAGCACCACAAGCCGCTCACCTGCACTCACCACCTCCACTGCCATATACACGTTCCCTGTGTCCTCTCCCAGTGTGTCTGTGATGCCCCCTCCCAAAGTACACAAACGCCGGCAATCACTCACCCAACATCCATCCACCTCACGACAGCCTCCAGTACCTGCACCTGCACCCAAAACACCTAAAGTGACACCTCCTACAACCACCTCCTCTTCCTCCACTCCCAGAGCCCCTCCAGCTACCCATCCCAGTGTCCGTCAACAACTGTCACTCTGTGAAATTGACCTTTTTGCCCCCACCCCCTCCCCTCCAGTTCATCAGTCCTTTCGTAGCGCCTCAGCCAAAAAGCCTCCAGTACCAGTGGTGCGTGTACCAGGTTTTTGGAGTGCCCCGTCCACCAGGGCAGGCAGTAGGACCCGGAGCCAAGACACTGTCAGCCCACCCCCTGTAAAGGCTCTGAAATTGGAGAGTGGACGACGGGAGAGTGTCAAGACTCCTGGTGGGACAAAAAGTGAAATGGGATCGAAGGCGATTGGTGAGTCATCTGTAACTCCAAAGAAGGTGGGGAAGGTCCCGAGGAAGTCTCCCCAACCTGTTGTGAGTGTCACGGCGGAGAAGTGCGCCATCATTTCCGGCGGTCCAGACACAACCGCCAGCACCGTCGTTACTGGTCCAGAAACCACCGCCAGAGTAATAGCCCAGGAGGGCCCAAGTATCGTCGCTGGTCCAGAGACCACCGCCAAAGTCATAGCCCAGGAGGGCCAAAGTATCGTTAGTGGTCAGGAGACCACCGCCACCGCCGGAGTCACAGCCCAGGAGGGCCCAAGTATCGTTACTGGTCCAGAAACCAAACCACCGCCAGAGTCATAGCCCAGAAGGGCCCAAGTATCGTCACTGGTCCAGAGACCACCACCAGCGTCATAGCCCAGGAGCCAAAGTATCGTTAGTGGTCAGGAGACCACTGCCGGAGTCACAGCCCAGGAGGGCCCAAGTATCGTTACTGGTCCAGAAACCACCGCCAGAGTCATAGCCCAGGAGGGCCCAAGTATCGTCACTGGTCCAGAGACCACCGCCAGAGTTATAGCCCAGGAGGGCCCAAGTATCGTTACTGGTCCAGAAACCACCGCCAGAGTCATAGTCCAGGAGGGCCCAAGTATCGTCACTGGTCCAGAGACCACCGCCAGAGTCATAGCCCAGGAGGGCCCAAGTATCGTTACTGGTCCAGAAACCACCGCCAGAGTCATAGTCCAGGAGGGCCCAAGTATCGTCACTGGTCCAGAGACCACCGCCAGAGTCATAGCCCAGGAGGGCCCAAGTATCGTTACTGGTCAGGAGACCACCGCCACCGCCGGGGTCAGTGTCCAGGAGGGTTCAGAATCCCACAGCCCCGCTGGCCAATGATGGAACGTCAAGCCACACACCAATGTCCAGTGTGGAGTTCGTCATGCCACACACCAATGTCCAGTGTGGAGTTCGTCATGCCACACACCAATGTCCAGAGTGGAGTTCGTCATGCCACACACCAATGTCCAGAGTGGAGTTCGTCATGCCACACACCAACGTCCAGAGTGGAGTTTGTCATGCCACACACCAATATCCGTACTTGAACCGCCATGTCAAAGCACCGCTGAACAGGGCAAAGACCGCCATGGTGAAGACCGCTGAACAAGGCCAAGACCGCCATGGCAAAGCACCGCTGAACAGGGCCAAGACTGCCATGGCGAAGACCGCTGAACAAGGCCAAAGACTGCCATGGTGAAGACCGCTGAACAAGGCCAAGACCGCCATGGCAAAGCACCGCTGAACAGGCCAAAGACTGCCATGGTGAAGACCGCTGAACAAGGCCAAGACCGCCATGGCAAAGCACCGCTGAACAGGGCAAAGACCGCCATGGTGAAGACCGCTGAACAAGGCCAAGACCGCCATGGCAAAGCACCGCTGAACAGGGCAAAGACCGCCATGGTGAAGACCGCTGAACATGCCAAAGACCGCCATGGTGAAGACCGCTGAACAATGCCAAGACCGCCATGGCAAAGTACCACTGAACAGGCCAAAGACTGCCATGGTGAATACCTCTGAACAGGCCAAAGACCGTGTGGGTATGAATAGTCCGGCACATCAGGCATTGTTCTCCCATGTGCAGCTGGGACTGTGACAGGACATGTACTTTCACAGGGAGACTCATCCAGTCTGGGCACCAGTCCCACCCAGTACCAGTAGAGAACTGCATCTACTTGCGAAGATGTGGCTTTGCTCTCCCCAGGATGGCACAGTTGGCAAGCCACCCACTGAAGAGACTTGAGAGACTGTGGCTTTGCACTCCCCAGGATGGCACAGTGGGCAACCCACCCACTGGAGAGACTTGAGAGACTGTGGCTTTGCACTCCCCAGGATGCAGCAGTGGGCAAACCACCCACTGTAAAGACTTGAGAGACTGTGGCTTTGCACTCCCAGGATGGCACAGTGGGCAACCCACCCACTGTAGAGACTTGAGAGACTGTGGCTTTGCACTCCCCAGGATGGCACAGTGGGCAAACCACCCACTGTAGAGACTTGAGAGACTGTGGCTTTGCACTCCCCAGGATGGCACAGTGGGCAAACCACCCACTGTAAAGACTTGAGAGACTGTGGCTTTGCCCTCCCCAGGATGGCACAGTGGGCAAGCCACCCACTGTAGAGACTTGAGAGACTGTGGCTTTGCACTCCCCAGGATGGCACAGTGGGCAAGCCACCCACTTGTGAGACTTGAGAGACTGTGGCTTTGCACTCCCCAGGATACATCAATGGGCATGGAGCCCCGTCGTGGATCTGGCGTCGCATTCATCTGGCTGAGGTGCCCCCCCTTCCCTTCCCCCTGAGGTGCCTGTATTGTTTCTATCTGATGCCCCGGCAGTGTTCTCTCGGATTTTGGTCAGGTATCTATTGTGGGCCTCGCCCATGCATTTTTGGACTGTTTGTGCACGAACATTGTTGTGTACATATCTGCACTACTTCTTGTATTGTACATTTATTTTTGACAGATTTCGTGATATATATCAGTATATTTTTTTATGAGTAGTATATTGGCACAATACAAAGTTTGACCGCAATTCGCTTTGTTTTTTCATTCTTCCGGGGGGATTGTGGGTTGTTACTGTGATTTTTGTGACTGCATTGGTGTGTATGTTGTGCTATGCGAGGGTGGGTGTGTTTGGTGGGTGTCCCCCTAACTTTTGCCTCCCCCCTCCCCCATGTAGTAGGTGCAGTACTCACCGGTATCTTCTGCGGCTATGTCGCTGTTGGTCGTAGATGAGCAGGAATGCAAGGGCTGGGAGTATTTGTAGTTCCGGCTCCATGGTGTCCTCGTTCCTCGTGGGATGTGTTGAGGTGAGTGTTTTCCCATTGCAAAAGCTGTTTCCGCCGTGTTTTTATCCACGGTGAATCCGCCCCGGAAAAGGTGGCGGATTGGTGTGTTGTGATAGTGTGGGTGGTACATTGTCTTCCGCCTGTCTGTTGGCGGCGTCCTCCGCGCTGTTTGTCTGTACCGCCGTGGCGGGCGGTGTGTTAAAGTGGCTGTCTTAGTTGGCGGTTTCCGCCAGGGTCGTAATTCCCTTTTTTTGTCCGCCGGCCTGTTTGCGGTATTACCGCAGCTTTAGCACCGTCCACCAGGGTTGTAATGACCACCTATATCTCCATACTATTCAAAGGGATGGATAGACGAAGTATCCCAATCAATTAAAAGTATATTAAAAATTTAATACATTCCACAGTGATTTTCTCTAAGCCAACATCATCCAGAAAAAAGCTTCAAAGGTTTGTCTTAAATAATTTCTTCACTCCTCATTTTGCGTTACTTTTTCATCACTCTCCTCCACTAATTCTCTCCCCACACCGACTTGATCCCCCACCCCTTGACACCACGAACCCCATTCCCACATGCACCCTGTCACCCAACACCATTTACCATCCTGTGCAGCAATCAGACCCATCATCAATTCTATTTGTGATGGAGCATGCTATCCCACCCCAGTGTAAGAGCAAACCATGGCCCATACTTATAATTTTTGACGCAAAACTGCGGTAACACAGTTTTGCATCAAAAAGTATAGCACATGCTTGCGCCATTCCAGGACACCAGCCGGGCATCAAATTAATGGAATGGTGCAATCCGGCACAAAGGGTGGGCTAGAATCAAAAAATTTGATGTTAGCCCGGTGGGGGTGGTGGGATGGAAGAAGGGTGTTTTAGCGTTAAAAAATGACATTAGGCTGGTTAGTGTAAAAAAAGGTGACTTTAACCAGCCTATTGTCATTTCTTGATGCAAAACCATCCATACAGCATGACCCCTGTCTTATAAAAGACAGGAGTCATGGCCACCACCCCAATGGCCAGCAGAGGGGACAACGGTCCCCTGGGCATGGCCTTTGCACCCAGTATGATGTAGGGGGGGCATTTCTGGGCCTCCTATGGCATTTAATAAAAAAAGGTGAAAACTAAGGTAAGTAATCAGTATTAACCTGGGATGGGGTCCCCCATCCTCTACTGTCCCTCTGGTGTGGGTAGAGGTATCCCTGGGGCCTGGGGAGGCCACCTGTGGACTCATTCCATAGTGTTCCACAATGGAAATGTGCCCATAGGTTCCCAAATGCCTGCCCTGACCCAGGCGCTAAATAATGGCGCTAAGCTTGGGCGCACCTTCCTCCCGTGTACTATTTTTGCACGGGAGGATAATAAGGCTCTAGGGCCTTAGAGTAATTTTTTACCAGGGAACGCCTATCTTGCATCTAATTGACGCAAGGTTGTTTTCCGCAGGCAAAAAAAACTTTAACTCCAATATTTTGGCACTAGATGGGTCAGATGGGTAGAGCATCAAAACATAAATATTTCAGCGTAAACAGAGTATAAATATGCCCCCATGTGAGCTGTAAGATAAGTTAATCATGCAACATGGCCATCCTCCTTCACTGAACCGTCCTAGCCTCATGATCCCTAATGGCAACACATGGCTGCTCTGCCAATACAATGACATCATTTAGTGATCCACTGCTATCTAGTATCACATTAAGTATCACATTAAAGTATCCAAGTGTTGCTGTTCTGAACTGAACATGCATGTCCTCTTGTTATATATGATATTTAGTCTTGCTGGATTAAGCAAAAAAGCCTGGAACAACATGAAAAGGCTTAATCATCTGTCGAAGACTTCAGGGTCACTCAACCGTTGCATGACCGAAATCAGGTCTCACAAAGAAAACATGTTCATCACTGCTATTTTTTGCATTTGAATATACCTTTTCAAAGACCACTTACCTCAGCAAAAAATTGCCAAAACAACCCTAAGCTTTGAACCAGAGGTACCATCCCTCTGAGTTCATAGGTTGTTTGAGAGGGGGAATCTGTGTGACCTTTGTGCATCACATTCCCAGTCCCACCCCATGATCACTGGAAAAGCACCTTGAAAGAGCTTAATGATAAAGGCCCTCACATCTTCACGCTCTACACTCTCCTCAATCCCAAGCATCTTATTTTGTTGCAGGGCTGCCGATTTTGAAAAGCCTCCAGCTTCCATTGAACATCTGCCAGTTGGCACTCATGCGCAGAAACCCATTCTCTAACGGGAGTAAGTCTGGTCTGTAACCCAGTGGTCTGACCCTCCACCACCCTCCACCACTAATATTATCTCCATTATTTCAGTTGATTTTGTCGCAGCTTGCGTAACCCTCCTCCTCTTACTGAGGGGCACTTTGTTGACACTAACCTTTTCAGGTGCCCGGTTAGGTATGTAAAAGATCTCTTGACACCAGGAGCATACCCAGGAACATACTGCGAAACGGGCATTACATATTCCAGGGGCCAGCCATCAAGTCTGACGTTATTAGCTGGAGCAAGGTCGGAGCCCCCTTTCCCCAGGATAGACCTAGAGATGCCACTCCCCATCTGACCAGTCCCTTACGTAGCACATGGATTTGTCCCTAGTATTCCATCTTTCCCACTGTTGACCCCATAACTATATTTGCTGTGTTTATCCGGTAAACAGCCCCAACATAAATCTTAACATTGGTCTCTCTCACATGTAATCCAGAATTGGGAGCAGGAAGGGCTGGCTCCCAGTACAACACCACATGTTGCACCAATCGGGGATCAATAGGGTTGTTCCTTATGCTGGCATCTGGTTGTAACATAATAGCACCCCATGTACTCACTACAGAAATGGCAGGATCCATCACCAAGCCTACCGGGCCTTGAGATGATGGCAGTGATAGTACAGGGCTAGAGATGATATCGTCCACTTCAGCCTGTGAGATCTCAATCCCTACACTCTCCTGCTCTCCTGCTCTCCAGTGACATGCATAGTTTATTTAATAGATTTATTATTGTGTGCTTGCCACCCTCGACAATGATATTTTGGGTGATGAGAACCAATGTTGCCCCAGACTATGATACGGACGCTGGCAATGGACACATCTGTTTGGAGCACAATCCCTGGGTGCATTGCCCAGGCTGAACCTAAAACTGATGCTGCTCTCACCATCCCTGCTGCTCCGCTGCTCCTGCGGCTCCTGCAGCTCCTGTGTCCCCTGCCGCACATCCTGCTGCAATGAGCATGGTCACTCCTAGAGTCGGCACTGTTTTGGCCTGTTTCAGCCCATATCTCCTTTCACACCACCAGATTTAAGGCCTTGGAGGGCCATGTGGGAGGATCACCTTCATCATTGAGTCTCCCAGGATGGGAACAGACATGCAGATTCAGGCTTCCAGGCTACACAACACAGTCACAACCAAACAAGGTAGCATAATCCATTGAACTGCATACTGTCAAATTACCCCATGTCTCTCTGTCTTTTCTTCACCGAGGCACAATCCCTTGAGGGTCCTGCACTGTTTCACAAACACATATAGGTGGAGGGTGCGGTGCTAGGCCTATTTAAGTAGCTGCCATCTTGTCTCCTACAGGAAAGGTCACAGCGGTCATTTGACAGTTCCCATCAGTTCTTTTTGCAGTTTGGATGCTAGGCTCCTTCAACATAACGGAGCCTTGAACCAAACTTGTTTCTTTTTTATTCTTCTTTGGGTAAAATCCCAAAGATGGATTTTCTTTTACACAATGAAAATGATCATGCCCCCCTCGCTATGGGAGTCATCTCCCATGGCAAAGGAGTTTTTCTTTTTGTTTTTTACTGCCATTACGACCAGAGGTTGCCCAGTGGTGAAGGACAGTAAAAAGTGACTGTCCACCCATCCTAGTTGGGCAGATTAACATAAAAACAATTCTATGATGGCCCTTACTGTGCCGGAACATTATTAAAGGTAATGGTGTAGCCCAGTGGTTCCCAACCTGTGGTCCGGGGACCCCTGGGGGTCCGCAAAGCCTTCTCAGGGGGTCCGCGAGAGTCTAGAAAATTAAAAAATATTGACAAATATTGACAAATTTTGTCCTCAGCTTCCAGTAATGACTCAGACGGGGGTCCCCGGATTCCAATGATGATTCAGTGGGGGTCCCTTGGTTCCATTAATGTTAAAGTGGGGGTCCACAGAAATCAAAAGGTTGGGAACCACTGTGTAGCCCATCATTTTCCTAAGGAACTGCCACAGTGAAAATAGTATTTGGGGCTTTTCTGCTGAAAGGACCTGCAGAAATTTAAATTCTCCATGTCCCTTTCTTATGCAACAGATTTTTATTAAATGTTATTGGTGAAACAATAGCATTGCCAATTTTACTACTCAGACAGTGTGTTAGAAATTGGGGTATCTAATTGGCAGGGTATGTGCCCTGTCCAAGTAGGCACCACATTCCTAGTCAAGCAAGTCAGATACACAGTCTAAATTAAGCTGTGCTCACTCTCTGGTAACTTGGGGCAGAACAGTCAGGCTTAATTTAGAAGGTAATGTGTGAAATATTTGTGCAACACTTAACTACAGCAACTCAGTAAAAGATACCACACAAAAAGGACTCAACACTGGGTTAAAAAATAGACATCCTTTATCTGATTTAAATAGGGCCATAATGGCAATGCTTCAATAAGACAATCAAGGTTAAGGAGACTGGTGAGAACTTAGGCCCTCATTACAGCGGTCGGTGATAAAGCGGCGGTAATACCCCAACAGGCCGGCGGTAATAAATATGAAATTATGACCACGGCGGAAACCGCTCAGACAGACAGCCACTTTAACACACCGACCGCCAGGGCGAAACCAGCAGGCACCACGGCGGTAACCGCCAACAGCCAGGCGGAAGACAATGGCCCTCATTACAACCCTGGCGGTCGGTGTTAAAGCGGTGGTAATACCACCAACAGGCCGGCAGTTATAAAAATTGAATCACGACCACGGCAGAAACCGCCAACACAGACAGCCACTTTAACACTCCGACCGCCATGGCGGTAGCAACAAACACTGCGGAGGTAACCTCCACTGGTTCTGGAGGGGGCTTTGTGCCCAGTCTGCTCCATCCTGCCAAGGATAAGGTGAGTGGATGCATATCTCCACTGGTTGTGGATGGGGCTTTGTGCTCAGTCTGCTTCATCCTGCCAAGGATAGGGTGAGTGGATGCATATCTCCTCTGGTTCTAGAGGGGGCTTTGTGCCCAGTCTGCTTCATCCTGCCAAGGATAGGGTGAGTGAATGCATGTCTCCACTACGTCTGGAGGGGGCTTTGTGCCCAGTGATGCAACACTTGGGGTGTGACAGTTCACAGTCTCTCACCTGGGTCTCTGAGGCACGAGATTTGCATGGACCAGGATGCATGATAGTACATGGAGGCAGGGCTAGAGACCATCCGGCGGCAGCTACGGCTGCAAACTGGTGGTTGTGCCGGTGTTGCCAGTGGTGGAGGGAGGCTCCAGCCCCTCTCCTGCAGCCTCGGATGCCTGCCCACTGGGGCTGCTGCTGGTAGTGGTACTACTGTCAGCGGTGAAGGTGGCGTTGCTTGCGGCGGTGCTAGCGGTGGTGCAGGTGGTGGTGCTGGCCGCTGTGCAGGTGCCGGTGCTGCCAGGTGGCGGTGCTGCCAGTGGTGGTGGGAGGCACCAGCCCTTCTCCTGCAGCCTCGGACGGCTGCCCACTGGGGCTGCTGCTGTTGACAGTAGTGGTGCTAGCGGCGGTGCATGTGGTGGTGCAGATGGCAGTGCTAGCGGCGGTGCTAGCGGCGGGGCTGCTGGAGGTGCCAAAAGCGGTGTTGGCTGCGGGGCAGGTGGCGGTGCTGGCGGTTGTGCTTGTAGCCACCAGGCCTTCACCTGCAGCCTGGGTTGGCTGAAGTGCCTTGCCTGGTGTTTTGTGCCCCTTCCTCACCTTGGCAGCTGGTGGTGTCACCTTGGGTCTGGCAGCTGGAGTGTTTGAGGTGGCCTTGCTGGGTGGTTGTGGTTCATTACCCTTGCTGGATGCTGGCCCCTTCTTCACCTTGCCCGGTGGTGGAATGGTTTTGGCCTTGGCAGGGGTTGGTGGCACACTGGGTGGGCTGACGGGTACCCCCTTTGAGTCTCTGACAGGTGCAGGAACCACTGCGGACGTGGACTTGGTGGCTGACGTACTGGGCTGGGTTTTGGCCATCCTGGCCTGAGGGGAAGGACGGGGGAAAGGGGTGGGAAGAGGCCAATGTTTGCCAAGAAACGCTTCTTAGGGACACTGGGGTGGGAAGAGGGAGAAGGTGTTGGATTGGAGGAAGAGGGAGTTTTTGTAGGAGGTGTCTGCTAAGTTTGGGTGCAGGTGCATGGGCTGGATGCTGTTGTGAGGTGGTTGGCTGTTGGGTGGGTGGGTGCTTGTGTTTGTGTACTTTGGGAGGAGGGGTCACAGACACAGTGGGAGAGGACACAGGGGACGTGAGCATGGATGTGGGGGTGTTGACTGCCAGTGAAGGGCATGTGGTGATAGGCGTGCTGGTGATGGAGGTAGTGGATGAGGATGTAGTACATGCAGGTGGAGTGGAGACGCTACTGGGAGGGAGGTGGACGAGGAGGAGAAGGGGGACACAGTGGAGGCAATGGATGTTGGTGTGTCTGCATGGGGTTGGTGCTTGTGTGAGTGCCTTTGAGATGAAGTGTGGTTCTTGTGTTTGCCGAGCCACTTCTGTGTGTTGATTTGGGTGAATGCTGGTCTGAATGTGTGCTTGGGATAGGCTAGGGTTGAGGGGATTGGGACTGGGTAGAGTAAGTTGGAGGGGGGAGGCTAGAGACAGGGACAATGGCTGCCATCAGTGCGGAGGCCAGAGCCTGAAATGCTCTCGTTTGGGCTGCCATGCCAGAGTGAATGCCTTCCAGGTATGCATTTGTTTGTTGCAAATGCCTCTCAACACCCTGGATGGCATGCAGAATGGATGACTTGCCAACAGTGAGGGATCTCAGGAGGTCAATAGCCTCCTCACTGAGGGCAGCAGGGCTGACTGGGGCAGGGCCTGAGGTGCCTGGGGCAAAGGAGATGCCCACCCTACTGGGTGAGCGGGCACGGGAAACACACTGAGGGGCTGTGGGAGGGCAGTGCGGTTAGGGGGGATGGCCGTTGTACCTGTTGTTGGGGAGGGCAAAGAGGTATCCGCCACCACCAGGGAGCTTCCATCGGAGGAGGAGTCGCTGTCTGTAGTGTCCCCTCCTGTCCCTGTCGTGGTGCTCCCCTCACCCTCCGTCCCACTGGTACCCTCACCGTCGGTGGATTCGGCCTCCAGGCCCATGTGGGATGCAGCTCCCTCTGTCGCCGGTGCCTCTGCTCCTCCCACAGATGATGCTAATGCACACAAGGAGAAGGTGACAAAACAAAAACAGTGGGGAGACAGAGGATACACTCGGTCAGTGCCAGCAACTACCGTTGGCGTACACAACTCAAAGGGAACATCCCTAGGCCATGCGCTACCAGTTACAATGCTAGTCACCAGCCCATGGGGAACAGTGCCTAACACCATCAGCTCCACACCTCAAACAAACAGGGCCCTGTCCAGTAGTAGATGCCCATTAACACTATTGGGGTTGGAGTGCTTCAGAGTCTGCCCAACAAGGGACCTACCCTGCCATGGTCGCCCTGGTCTAGGGGCACACACAGCCCACATCCCCACCCAGGTCAACCCTTAATGCATGCAAAATATTTAATCTGAATTTGTACTCACCACCTTGTGGCTGCTGTGATGCCTTCAAGCGCCCATCCAACTCCGGCTAGGCCACCACTAGGATGCGGAACATTAGGGGGGTCAGGGTACGACGGGCACCCCTTTCTTGTTGAGAAGCCAGCCCCAGCTGGGCCTCGCCATCTTCCTTGCCCAGCGGTGCAGGTCCTCCCACCGTTTGTGGTAGTGGGTGCTCTGCCTGTCAAAGCCCCCCACAAAGGTGGCTTATACACACAGCAATCAATACATTCATGGCCCACGCATCATGCTCACATTGTACTCACCTATTTGTCTGAAGGACCGCAGAGTAATGTGTACTGGGGTAGGACCCCATCCACCAGTTTCTCCAACTCCTCCGCAGTGAAGGCAGGAGCCATTTACCCAGACACATGAACCATTGTTGCTTCCAGACACAGGTCACAGCAGCACATGCAGTGTAGGTCCTCTCCTGTTGAAGGTCAGGTAGCAAGTAAGTGAATGGATAGAAAATGGCAGTCAAGTCCGTGGCGGTGCGTAACGTCACCGCCGTCGTACATCGCCATTGGCTCCTGGAACACATAGGGCCCAATGATAACCAATGCGAAGTTGCGTAGCGGTCGTTGACCGCCTACCGCTACGGCGCACAACACCAGCGGAATTACCATATTTCCACTTGTCCCTCCTTTGAAGTCAGGCAGCCGCAATTTTAGGGGGGCACAGGGCATGGCACCTAACTGCGTCACAGCAGACATTGGCACAGCAACTGTGCATCATTATTTCAATAGATGTGTGAGTATGACCCTCTGCTCACTGTTTTCCTCCATTGGCTTCAACGGCTGAGGATGAATATGAGATGGCAACATTCGCCAGTGTACAGACCCCTGGTGGACTTTGCGACAATGGAGGACAGACACATTATCCTAACATACAGACTTGATAAGGCCACAATCCAAGAACTCTGTGCCCAATTGGAGCCAGACCTGATGTCAGCTATCCACCAGCCCACAGGTATCCCCCCTCTAGTGCAGGTCCTGTTAGTGCCCCATTTCCTGGCAAGTGGTTCCTTCCAAACAACAGTGGCCATGGCATCAGGGATGTCTCAGCCAATGTTCTCAAAGTGTTGACCAGAGTGTTGTCAGCCCTGCTGAAACACATGCGCAGCTACATTGTATTCCCACAGGTGGAGGATTTGGCCACAGTGAAAGCTGACTTTTATGCCCTGGGACATATCCCCAACATCATTGGTGTCATTGATGGTGCACATGTAGCATTTGTCCCCCCTCCCCCGGAGAAATGAACAAGTGTTCAGGAATAGGAAAAGCTATCACTCTATGAATGTGTAGATGGTGTGATTGGCGGACCAGTACATCTCCTATGTGAATGCCAAGTATCCTGGCTCTGTGCATGACACATTGATCTTGAGGAATAGCAGCATCCCATATGTGATGGCTCAACTCCAGAGGCACCAGTGTGGCTAATAGGTGAGGCCAAGGTCCCCACCAAGTATAAGTTGGTGTCTGGGTATGGGGTTAGTGTGTGTCTAACAGTTGGACCTCGATGTTTTCAGGTGACTCTGATTACCCCCTCCTCTCATGGCTACTGACCCCAGTGAGGAATGCCAGGACAAGGGCAGAGGAACGTTACAGTGAGGCACATGGGTGAACAAGGAGGATAACTGAAAGAACCTTTGGCCTCCTGAAGGCCAGGTTCCGGTGCCTCCATCTGACTTGTGGATCCCTGCACTATACACCCAAGAAGGTGTGCCAGATCACCGTTGCATATTGCATGTTGCACAACCTGGCCCTGAGATGCCAGGTGCCTTTTCTGCAGGAGGATGAGCCTGGAGATGGTCTTGTGGCAGTGCTGCAGCCTATGGACAGTGAGGAAGAGGAGGCAGAGGAAGAGAATGTGGACAACAGAAGTAATATTATACAGCAGTACATCCAGTGACACGAAGGTAAGACACTGTAACTTCACTCAACTGTTCAGTTGTCTGTTGGACATTGTACATGGCAGCCTGATTTCCATGTGTCTCTGGCCACTTACTGTACCCTTTGACATCTGTATTTTCAGATCTCTGTGGCCCACTCTGGCTTCTGGTATGTTTACTGCTGCCCACTGAAGGTCATTCCAATGTAAATATAACTGTACATATGACTTGCTATGCTTTCATGAAGTTGTACTAATACATTTTGAATCATTTGACAGACTCCAGATTTGTATTTGTTCCAAGGGTGTTTATTTAAGTGCTCATAACTAGAGGGGGATGTGCAATGGGTTGGGGTGATGGTGAAGGAATGTCCAGTTAGAGTCCAGTCTCTTGGTATCACAAGTGCATTGTCCAAGGGGGCATAGGAAGGGGCGTAATGGCAGTTCAAGGTGGATAGGGTGACAAAGTGGGACAGAAGGGGGACAATCAGGAGGTCTTATTTCCTGGCGGGGGACTTGGCACTGTTCTCTGGCTTCTGCCTGGATCACAGGGACCGTTTGCGGGGTGGTTCACCTTCTGCAGGGGGTGGGGTGCTGGTGGTCTGTTGTTCTGGTGGTGGGGCCTCCTGTCCACTAGCGCCGGTGGAGGTGGAGGGCTGTTCTTCAGTGTGGCTAGTGTCAGGGGCCCATTGGCATGCCACTGCCTCCCTCATGGTGTTGGCTATGTCAGCAAGCACCCCTGCAATGGTGACCAGGATGGTGTAGATGTGTTTGAGGTCCTCCCTGATCCCTAGGTACTGTACCTCCTGCAGCCGCTGGGTCTCCTGCAACTTGGCCAGTATCTGGCCCATCGTCGCCTGGGAATGGTGGTATGCTCCCAGGATGTTGGTGAGTGCCTCCTGGAGAGTGGGTTCCCTGGGCCTGTCCTCCCCGGTCGCACAACAGTCCTTCCAGTTTCCCTGTTGTCCTGTGCCTCTGAACCATGTGCCCACTGCCACTGACCCCAGGTCCCTGATCGTCCTGTGTTTGTGGGATTGCCTGGGGTCCCTGTAGTGGTGGACACACTTCTGATTGTTGTGTCCTGGGGACAGTGGCATAGGCCCGCTGGGTGGGTGCTGTGGTGGTGTTTCCTGAGGGGGAGGCTCTATGGTGGGTTGGGACTGTGGCAGGGTAACCGACTGTCACGAGGTCCCTGATGGGCCAGGTTCGTCATCGTGATCCAGGCATGCAGAGCTGCTGTCATCACTGTGGGCCTCTTCTGTGGGGGGACTGGATGTTGCTGGCACCTTCTCTCCGGTGACATTGAGTAGGGGTCCTGTGGGAATGCAAATGCAGTGTTATTGTATCTACGTGTGCCATCTTGTGCATGGGTGTGTTTCCCTGTATGGTTGTGATTGCCCTGTCAGCTTTGCCTTGTGTGTGTGATGATTTTGTGGGCTAGGTGATTCTCTCTAATGGGCATGCTGTGGTGATGGGTGTTCAGGCAGGTCTGTGATGGGGGTATGTAGGAGGCTGGCCTGGCTTAAAGTGGGTACCTTGTGGTACTTACACCTTGTGCCAGGTCCAGTTATCCCTTATTAGTAGATTAGAGGTGTTCTAGCAGCTTAGACTGCTAGAGGTAGTTATAGCAGAGCAGCTTAGGCTGAACTAGGAGACATGCAAAGCTCCTAATATACCACTCATATCACTTAGCACTATATTGTAAGAAAACATAATAGTTAGAGTTACTAAAAATAAAGGTACTTTATTTTAGTGACAATATGCCAAAAGTATCTCAGAGGATATACTCCCTTAGTAGGTAAGTAATATACACACAAACCAAAATCAGGTAAGTAAAACACTTAGAAAAGTAGTGCAAACACTGTAGAACACAACAGAATGCAATAGGAGAAAATAGGCCTAGGGGCAACACAAACCATATACTCCAAAAGTGGAATGCGAACCACGAATGGACCACAGGCCTAGTGTAGTGTGTAGAGGGTCGCTGGGAGTGTAATAAAACACTAAGGGTGTCCAAGATACCCCTACCCAAGACCCTGGAAAATAGGAGTAAAGTTACCCTACTTCCCCAGAAAGACAGTAAAGTCGAGATAGGGGATTCTACAAAGACAACAACTGACTGCAAAGGAAGGGGACCAAGTGCAAGAGTCATGCAAGTGTCCAGGTGGGGCAGGAGCCCACTAAACCCCGGATGAAGGTGCAAAAGGGCTGCCTCCGGGTGGAAGAAGCAGAAGATTCTGCAACAATGGAAGGTGCCAGGAACTTCTCCTTTGGTCAGAAGATGTCGCACGGCATGCTGGAGGATGCAGAGTTGTTTCCACGCAGAAAGACCACAAACAGGCCTTGCTAGCTGCAAGAGTCACAGTTGAAGGTTTTGGGTGCTGTCAGGGCCCAGGAAGAACCAGGAGGTCGCCCCTTGGAGGAGGAGACAGAGGGGGCACTCGGCAACAGAGAAAGCCCACGCAGAAGCAGGCAGCACCCGCAGAAGCACGTGAATAGGTATTCAGAAGATCTGAGCATGACAGTCGTCTCAGCACAACAAAAGAGGGTCCCACTAAGCAAGTTGGGCAATGCAGGACGGAGTGCTGGGGACCTGGGCTATGCTGTGCACAAAGGATTCCTTGCAAAAGTGCACAGAAGCCCTAGCAGCTGCAGTTCACGCAGTACACAGGATTACTGTCTGGTGTGGGGAGGCAATGACTTACCTCCACCAAATTTGGACAGAAGGACCTCTGGACTGTTGGGGTCACTTGGATCCAGCTCCTGTGTACTAGGGACCACACTCGTCAAGATGAGAGGGACCCAGAAGACCGGTGATGCAGAAGTTTGGTGCCTGCGTTAGCAGGGGGAAGATTCCAGAGGACCGGTGATGCAGAAGTTTGGTGCCTGCGTTAGCAGGGGGAAGACTCCGTCGACCCGCTGGAGATTTCTTCTTGGTGCATGCTCTGAGGGCTGTCTGCCTTCACCCTGCACTGGAAGCCACCAGGAAACAGCTGAGAAAGCAGGCAGGATTAAGCGCTACAATGTTGCTGGAAGTCGTCTTGCTACTTTGTTGCAGTTTTGTAGGTGTCCTGGAGCAGTCAGCGGTCGATCCTTGGCAGAAATCTAGAGAGATGCAGAGGAACTCTGGTGAGCTCTTGCATTCAGTATCTGAAGAGAAACCCACAGGAGAGACCCTAAATAGCCCTCAGAGGAGGATTGGCTACAGCGAGAGGTAAGCACCTATCAGGAGGGGTCTCTGATGTCACCTGCTGGCACTGGCCACTCAGAGGTGTCCATTGTGCCCTCACACCTCTGCATCCAAGGTGGCAGAGGCCTGGGACAAACTGGAGGAGCTCTGGGCACCTCCCCTTGGGAGGTGTTGGTCAGGGGAGTGGTCACTCCCCTTTCCTTTGTCCAGGTTTGCATCAGAGCAGGGCTGGGGGTATTCCTGAACCAGTGTAGATTGGCTCATGCAAGGAGGGCACCATCTGTGCCCTTCAAAGCACTTCCAGAGGCCAGGAGAGGCTACTCCTCTCAGTCCCTTAACACCTATTTCCAAAGTCTCAGAGGAAATCCTTTGTTCTGCCTTCCTGGGACTGGGCTGCCCAGGCCCCAGGGAGGCAGCAACCTGTCTGAGGGTTGGCAGCAGCGGTAGCTGCAGATAAAACCCCGGAGAGATGGTTTGGTAGTACCCGGGCTCTTTGCTGGAGCCCACGGGATACATAGAGTTGTCCCCCCCAATACCAGAATGGTATTAGGGTGACAATTCCATGATCCTAGACATGTTACATGGCCATGTTCGGAGTTACCATTGTGACCCTACATATAGGTATTGACCTATATGTAGTGCAAGGTTGTAATGGTGTCCCCGCACTCACAAAGTCCGGGGAATTTGCCCTGAACAATGTGCGGTCACCTTGGCTAGTGCCAGGGTGCCCTCACACTAAGTAACTTTGCACCTAACCTTCACTAAGTGAGGGTTAGACATATAGGTGACTTATAAGTTACTTAAGTGCAGTGTAAAATGGCTTTGAAATAACGTGGATGTTATTTCACTCAGGCTGAAGTGGCAGTCCTGTGTAAGAATTATCTGAGCTCCCTATGGGTGGCAAAAGAAATGCTGCAGCCCATAGGGATCTCATGGAACCCAATACCCTGGGTACCTAGGTACCATATAGTAGGGAATTATAAGAGTGTTCCAGTGTGCCAATCCGAAATGGTGAAAATGGTCACTAGCCTTCAATGACAATTTTAAAAGCAGAGAGAGCATAAACACTGAGGTTCTGGATAGCAGAGCCTCAGTGATACAGTTAGGCACCACACAGGGAACACATATAGGCCACCAACTATGAGCACTGGGGTCCTGGCTAGCAGGATCCCAGTGACACAGGGAAAAACAAACTGACACACAAGTAAAAATGAGGGTGACATGCCAGGCAAGATGGTACTTTCCCACTGGTAGAGCTACAGCTGCTTGAAGCACAGGTACAGCAGATTTCCATTGCAAGGAAGATGTAGCTATGGCAGAGAATCGTGGACAGGGTGAATGACGGAATGACGTGGGACAGCACCCAAGAACAAGGGACGGCATCAGGAAGAGGTGGAACAACCTACTGGGGAAGGTACATTCCATTGCAGCAAGATACCAGCTCGCCATACAGAGGACTGGCGGTGGATCCCCACCTCCTCCCCCACAGCTCACAGCATGGGAGGAGCAAGTACTGGCATTACTGCATCTTGAGGGACTCGCTGGAGTAGCCGGAGGACTGGACACTGTTAAGTCAACATTTACTACTTATCAACCCCCATACTTGCATGCCATCTCACACCCTCACCCCCACTCCCATCACTCCACTGCATCCCACATACTGCACCTACACCTATGACTAACCACATTGCCAAGCCCTGCAAGATACACCAATGAATGGACACCCCTCCCAGCTCTGCAAGGACACACATCATTAAAGCATTAACAGCACAGGGAAACTAAAATTCCCACAATACATCTCCATACACAAGCAAAAGGTGGCAGGGCAACACCAACGATAGAGGGGAAGCCAGGGATGTACAAATGTCATACACCAGAAGCATTATACAACACTTACATTCCCTCAGGTACCCCAGCCAATAACAGTGGAGAGGAGGTGCCACGACTATCCAGTCCCTCAACAGAAGTTGTCCACAGTGATGACAGTAACTCTGGACTTCTGGATCTGGATGACCTACCTGGCCCATCGGGACCACTGGACAGCCGGTTACCCAAGCCCACTCACAGACAACCACAGAGCCTCCTCCATCAGGAACCAACACCACAGCACCCACCCAGCATACCCACACCTCAGTGCCCATGACACGTCAATCAGCAGTGTGCCCACCTGTACAGGGACCCCAGGTCGCACCTCATACCCAAGACAATCAGGGACCTGAGGTCAGTGGCAGTGGGCACACTGTTCGGGGGTCACAGGCACAGGGCAACATGCAGCATTCCACTACTATCTGGCAGACCTTCTTGGGTGAGTAGCACAGGGATCAATCTGTCAGTTGGAGGCACCTGAACCTGGTCTTCAGGAGGCCGAAGGTTCTTTCGATGACCCGCCTGGTTCGCCCATGTGCTGCATTATAACGTTCTTCAGCCCTTGTCCTGGCATTCCTCACAGGGGTCAGCAGCACGATAGGTTTTGGGCAGCCAGAGTCACCTGCAGGTATTGAGGGACAGAATTTTGCCACACACTTTCCTATGAGGGTAACACCAGAGGCATACACTAACATACAGTGGGTGGGGACCAAGGCTCACCTATTAGCCACACTCTGGGCCATATTTATACTTTTTGACGCAAAACTGCGCTAACGCAGTTTTGCGTCAAAAACATTAGCGCCGGCTAATGCCATTCTGAAGCGCCATGCGGGCGCCGTATTTAATCAATGACGTTAGCCGGCGTTAGCCGCCGGCGCTGCCTGGTGTGCGTGGAAAAAAACGACGTACACCAGGCAGCGCTGGCGTAGGGGGATATGGAGCTTGGGCGCCAAAAAATGGGGCAAGTCAGGCTGAGGCAAATTTTTTGCCTCAACCCGATTTGCGCCATTTTGTTTGACTCCCAACCCCCATAGAAATGACTCCTGTCTTAGCAAAGACAGGAGTCATGCCCCCTTGCCCAATGGCCATGCCCAGGGGACTTCTGTCCCCTGGGCATGGTCATTGGGCATAGTGGCATGTAGGGGGCACCAGTTAGGCCCCCCTATGCCACAATTTTTTTTTTTTTTAAATACTTACCGGAACTTACCTTAATGTCCCTGGGATGGGTCCCTCCAGCCTTGGGTGTCCTCCTGGGGTGGGCAAGGGTGACAGGGGGTGTCCCTGGGGGCATGGGAGGGCACCTCTGGGCTCCTTCCGAGCCCACAGGTCCCTTAACGCCTGCCTTGTCCAGGCGCTAAAAAACGGCGCAAAAGCGGGCGTACGTAATTTTTTTTGACCCGCCCACTCCCGGGTGTGAATTTTGCCCGGGAGTGTAAATACGGCACACATGCCTCGGAGTCAATTTTTTAGACGGGAACGCCTACCTTACATATCATTAACGCAAAGTAGGTGTCCACGCTAAAAAATGACGCAAACTCCATGGACTTTGGTGCTATACGCGTCTAACACCAAAGTATAAATATGGAGTTAGTTTTGCGTCGGAATTGCGTCAAAAAAAACGATGCAATTCCTGCGCAGAGTATAAATATGCCCCTCTGTGCCTCTGTAGTTGGCCCATCACATTTGAGATGCTGCTATTCCTCAGGACAAAGGCATCATGCACCGACCCAGTATATTCAGCATTGACGTGAGAGATGTACTGGTCTGCCAGGCACACCATCTGCACATTCATCGAGTGGTAACTCTTATGATTCATGTACACCTGTTCATTTTGGCGGGGGGACAACGCAAAATGTGTCCTGTCAATTGCCCCAATAATGTTGGGGATATGTCCCATTGCATGGAATCTGGAATCTGGACATCACAGTGGCCAAATCGTCCACGTGGGGGACAGCTATGTAGCTGCACATGTGTTTTACCAGGGCAGACAACACTCTGCCAACAACACCATCTACATCATGAACACCATCCACTCCCTCTCTCCATCTCTTCCCCTGTCCTCACCACATCCTCAACAAAGCAAGCTCTGATATCGCACCCCAACTACGGAATATCATCAATAGCTCCTTCGAGTCTGCCACCTTCCCAGTGAGCTGGAAACACTCAGAGATCAACGCCCCCTCAAAAAACCCAAGCCGGACCCAAAGGACCTCAAGAACTTCCAGCCTATCTCCCTGCTCCGCTTCCCGGCAAAAGTCATTGAGACTCACCGCCGCTACTGACAACATCAGAACCATACTGGACAGCATTGAAACCACAGCTCTCATTCTCCTGGACCTCTCAGCTGCATTAAACACCGTCTGCCACCACACCCTATGCTCACGCCTCAGCAATGCTGGAACCCGCGACAACCCTGCATTGGGTCACATACTTTCTTGCCTGCAGAACCCATAGAGTCTGTCTCATCCCATTCCGCTTAGAGGCCTCCAAAATCATCTGCGGCGTACCCCAGGGATCATCCCTTAGCCAAACCCTCTTCAATGTTTACATGGCCCCGCTCGAAAACATTGCCCGATCCCACAACCTCCACATCATCTCATATGCCGACGACACCCAGCTGATCCTCTCCCTCACTAAGGACTCTGCCAATACCTACCTCCATGAAGGAATTAAGGCCATCGCTGAATGGATGAAGAGCAGCTGCCTCAAACTCAATTTCAACGAGATGAAAGTCCTCATCTTTGGCTCCACCCGCTCCGCATGGGATGACTCCTGGTGGCCTGCCACGCTCGGAACCGCTCCGACTCCCACTGACGACGCACGCAACCTAAGATTTATCTTGGACCCCTCACTATCCATGACCCAGCAAGTCCACGCCATCTCCTCCTCCTGCTTCAACACCCTCCACATGCTCCAAAAGATCTACAAGTGGATACCCACAGAAACCAGAAGAACAGTCACCCAAGCCCTCGTAAGCAGCAAGCTAGACTATGTCAATGCCCTCTACGCAGGAACCACAGCCAAACTCCAGAAGAGGTGGCAATGCATCCAGGACGCCTCCGCATGCCTCATCCTGGACATCCCCTGCCACTGCCACACCCCAGGCCACCTTAAAAACCTGCACTGGCTGTCCAATGTGGTGTAGTTTTGTCAGTCTGTGTGTATTTTGAGCACGGCGGTGTGTACAGCCAATGGTTTACAGCAGTTGATAGACCGCCTCAGTGATTCATGGGTGCTGATACTGTGGGCGTACTCCTGTTGGCGTACCGGTGTGGGTTTTTGTACCGCCAATTTATCACTGACCTTTCGTCTGGAGGACTTGTGTGGGTGTCTGTATAGTGGCGGATTTCTCTGTGTGGGTCACAATACCTGTAGCGGTATACCGCCGTGGTCCCGGTATGTTGGCAGCCGTCAGCACAGCGATAGGTGGCATTTACCGCCAGGGTTGTAATGAGGGCCAATGTATATGAGGCTAGGTATGACATGGGAAGTAGGAATGTGTGTTCCTCACACAGAACAGACACATCATTGTCACGCATTGCTCACATTTAGCACAACTTCCTTTCACATGCAGGTTGGGCCCAGCCAGAAAAGCAGCATTACAAGGTTTGCTCACAGGGAAAGAACTGATCGAACTGATGCAGCGGCAGTGCAAGCTTTCCACTCTGACACAGAACACTGGCAGCTGGTGTGTAACGTTCCCACTAACACACAAATATGGTAGTACAACATAGGTGGCAACAGCACTGCCAGCGTTCTCGATCTTGGAGAATGTTGGTTTTCTCATGTTATAGGATTTTGAAATTGGTAAACATAAGCTAAAGCCACAGAAAGCGCATTTTAGGGTGCAGAAAGATATATTCAGAAACAAACTGAAGGGGGAAAGGGCAAGGGGATGGTAAAAAAAGACAATTTCTTTTATATGGCCACGAGTGGGGTCTCTGCAATCACCAGCCTCTGATGTGGCACTCCCGCTGGCTGGTGGTGGTTCAAGAGTTCCTCCAGTTGAAAGAAAAGGGAGCACCAGAGTGAGTCTCAGCTTCAGTCCCGGGGGACAGGTGGGTGTGCATTGCCCCGGGGGAACTGGTGAGTGCTGTTGCGGTGGGAGGGTTGACTTCCCACAAAAGGAGTCAGAACTGTGATCACGAGGTCTCCAACTGATACCAGTACAGCGCGTAGAGCCCATAGCAGCAGGCAGCGCTCGTTGTTGCTTCAAAGCAAGGATGTACATATTGTAGTGACAGCAGGGGTGCTGACAGGCTTAAAATAAGTTCCACTAAAGCAGATGGAAACAGTACTTGGGCCTCGGCACACTGATAAGAGCAAACACATGAGGAACAAACACTGGTAAATGCAGGAATATGCTACAGCCAGGAGAAACAGAGGAAAAGTAAGTGACAAGCACAGGAACCTACGAAAAGCAAGGGTGGGATGTAAGTCCATTTTAAGATATATTTAATGCAATAGATTTCACAGCACAAGTGCTATGCAGGCATAACCTAAAAAATTACTTTATTCAAATTTAATCACAGATCGGTTGGTCTGTAGACTTCACCTCTGGGATGGCATCCAAACGTAGTGAGCTATAGTTTGCTACCTACCTCATGAATGTTGATGAGGTAGGTCAGAATGCAGCTCATTATGATTTGGAGCCTTGTGAGGTTGGTTCCCAAAATTCCTTTCTAGTCACCAAAAAATTGATGAGCAATTTGCTACCACTTTTGTGTCGATGGCCCTTGGCCCTGCCTGTACAACTAATGAAATTTATGTACAAGCGAATGCCTGCGCTTCACACTGCTGTACAACTCATGAAATGTATGTACAAGCGAATGCCTGCGCTTCACACTCTCTATAACTTAGCACAGCTCAACATTCCATTTAGAATGGAATTTCTCCAAGACCAAACATAATCTAGATGATGCAGGCAGGATTTCTAATCAAACATCTTGGTCTTTAAGTCAGTGATAAGGGGGCACGGATTTTACACCATCATATGTTGAAAGAAACATTGACTGCCCTGTGATGTCAAAGGCTTAGGGCTCTGCCATCTCATACCATTTATGAGTGACACATCTGCTCCTGCGTGTTGCATCCTGTTTGTTATAGAGCTCTCAATTCAATATTACAGAAAGATAAAATGGAAAGCCAAAAGTTCAGACGCTGATTCCAAATGTATTGTCTTGCCAATGGTCTTTTGCTTTGTGTTAGACCTGGCATCATTGGCATGGTCTCCTCTAAATGTTTGCCTCTAATTCCCAGGTTGCTTCTGTGTGCTGTACTCCCTTTCTGCTGTTTTGCTGTTTTGATTGCTCTGGACACTGTACCACTGCTGACCAGTGCTAAAGTTTAAGTCTTCCCTGTATAATTATACAGTATGTCTGCATTGGCTTATCCATGATTGGCATATTTGATTTGATTTGATTTACTAGTAGATCCCTAGTAATGTGCACTAGAGGTGCCCATGGCCTGTAAATCAAAAGGTACTAGTGGGCCTGCAGCACTGATTGTGCAGCCCACATTAGTAGCCCTGTAAAGCTCAGACCTGCCACTGCAGGGTCTGTGAGTGCAGTTTTAAACTGCCAATTCGACTTGGCAAGTGTACCCACTTTCCAGGCTTAAACCTTCCCTTTTTATAAATGGAAGGCACTCCTAAGGTAGGACCTAGGTAGCCCCATGGGCATGGTACACTTCACTGTTGCAAGGCCTATCTCTCTCAATGTTTAACATGGGGGCTGCTTTTAAATATTATTAAAGTGCAGATTCCCTTTGGGAGCAGCTAGACGTTTGGAGTTTAGGGTCTCTAAACTCATAATTTAAAAACGCATCTTTTAGTGAAGTTGGTTTTTAGATTGTGTGTTTGAAAATGGCACTTTTAGAGAGCAGTTCTACAAAATGAGGCAAACCCCAATAACCCTTAGAACTGGGTAATTAAATAATGAATAGAAACTAGGCCACCAGAGGGAAGTGTATGACTTAACTTCCACTGTAATTTTAAGTTCTAGAAAAAACATCTTTGTCTATGTACAGTGTCCTTCAATTAGTTCATATTTTTTATTTTGTTATTCCTTTGAAACAATTTCATCTTTTTCATTCCAAACAGGTTTATAAATTAATAAAACTTAAATATTTTAAATTTATAGGTGCTCCTAAAATGACAGCGCAGTGAAAGTGCGTAATGTGATAGTTAAAGTGCCACAGTGTTATATACAATATATACAAAATGTGGATTAAAGAAATGGAGAGCAGTGATCTTCAAATAAACCATCTATTTAGTCTCAACCTTCGGCTTTCGCAGAGATGTTCAAGTTTTATTAATATATAACTTTAAGAAAGTAGGCATTTTCTTGCTTAAACCATTCTGTGGCTCTGCTTGTTTGTGGATTCTTTGTCTGGGTCAGATTGACAGTTGGGCTGTTTGCACCTCTCCTCTAGACAGTGACACAAAGGGAGCTGGGGTGTAGCCTGCACATCCTGATGGGCCATCTGGGCCGAGGGGAGGCGAGGGAGGAGTAGTCACTTACAACTGAAAGGGCTGTGCCTGCCCTCACACAATGCAGTCTCCAAACCCCTGGTGTGTGTCTGGGGCCTGTCCCGGGCAAGGCAGGATCTTGAAAACAACAGAGACTTCTCTTTGAAGTAGGCCTAATTCAAAGGCAGAATGGGGTATAAGAAGAGCACCCAAAACCCTTGAAAATTAGATTACTTCTGGAACCAAGAGGAACCTCTGCCAAGGAGAAGAACTGGAAGCTGGAGGAGAAGTACTGCCCCTTTGTCTGTGACTGTGCTTTTCTGTGTTGGCCTACAGTAGCTGCTTCTGCCTGAGAGAGGACAAAGACTGACCTTTATGTGTCTTCCCACTGGTGAAGAATCTCCAAGGGCTTGAACTGAGCTTGCGTCCTGTTGTTGAAGTCTCATGGACATCAAGGACTTCTCTCTGCCAGCACGTGGGCTTTCTGCTGAGAGAACTGCCTGCCAATTGGAGCCCTAACCTATCTATGGGCCCTTGAAAGGTGCAGCTGGTGGAAAGGACAGAAATCCACTCAAAGTCTGCTGTGCGGGGAAAGTTTTGACTCAACACCCGCCTTGCGGCTGAAAAACAACACACCGCCGGGCTCAGAGCTAACATTGACGCTCTACCTGCATCGTGGCTGGAAGATCGATGCAATGTGGCTGGGGAAATGATACACAGCACCTGCAGCAGCTGCTGTTAACGATGCAAGCCCCAATGCAGTGCTGTTTCTTGACACCATGTGACCAGATTTCAATGCAACATCGCTGGGCACAGAAAATCTACGCAAAGCCTGCCTGGACCCGAGATGCTCGTCCGAATCGATGCATCACTTTCTTGCGGGAGAGAAGAAACAATGCACGCCAACCCGACCAGACAAGGAACAATGCACGTTCTCGCTTGCGGTTGAGAAATTGATACATCGCTGGCCTTTTTCAATGCGCACTTACCTGTGCGGCTTTATTTTGATGCTACCCAGGTACTTTTGTATGCTAACAACGTTCTCACTGTTTTCCATGTTTTTAAGACACTTTTGCTTTTTAAATGTATAACTTGACTTGTGTATGTTGGATTTTTGTCATTTTGGTCTTGTTTTGTTTAGATAAATAGTATCTATTGTTCTAAACCTGTGTTGTGTTATTTTATAGTGGGTTCACTGAATTACTGTGTGTGTTGGTACAAATACTTGACACATTGCTTCTGAAGTGAAGCCTACCTGCTCGTGCCAAGCTACAAAGGGGGTGATCTGAGGTTAAGTGCGTGTGATTCTCCCTTACCCTGGCTAGAGTGTGCGTCCTTGCTTGGACAGGGGGTAATCTGACTGCCAACACAAGACCCATTTCTAACACTATGTAAATACTTTTTGTAATATTTACATACTGAACTCTTGGAGCAGATGCATGTTTGTTCAAGTGCACTCTTGGGCAGCTATCTTTCCAATATTTTCTGCAATAAATATTGGAAAAATAATTCTAAGATGGCCATGTGAGCATGCTCCTGTGGACACTCACTTAAGGACAGATAGTCATTAGTTCCTGCACAATACGGTGTAACAAAACTTTAGGGGGCCCCCAGGTACACTACAGAGCCCCCCTCTGGTCTCACTCAAGAGCTTTCAGGCACGAGTATTATGCCGAGGGGGCCCCTTGGAGCTTGTTCCTCCCCAGACCCGCAGCACAGCAGAAGATGTGGGGACCTTGCTACGCCAGAGGCACAACAAATTACTATGCATGTTTCTGCAATGTGACCAGCATTTTTGTTAGTGTGTCCTAGTTATTGCTAACTAAACCAAACCTATTTCAGACACTATGGCCCTGATTGATCATTTTTTTGCAACGCATTACCATCATTTATTGATGCAAAAGTGGTGCAAACTTACAAAATACAATTATATTTTGTAAGTTTGCGCCACTTTTGCGTCACAAAATGATGGTAAGGTGGCACAAAAATAGTATAAATCAGGGCCCATGTTCGAAAAAAAAATATTTCACTTTTACCCTGTCTTAGAAACATTTTTGGAATACAGTTTTACAAAGCTTCTCGCAAGAGTATTCCTCCCACCCACATGCAGGCATTTGTTCACACACACAGGAGGCACACTGAAATGATTGAAAAAGCAATTCTCAAAGATGGCGGCTGCTAGCACCTTGCTATGTTTAAGGAGCTCCTGGGCCCTGGTGCAAAGGATCAAAAAAAGATAAAAGGTAAAATAAATGAGAATCAAAATAAAAACACATACTGGATTAGGAAAGTAGTCCCTGGTCATTGAATTGGAGTACCTTTTCTCTGGATGTGAACATTTTGTACCAGAAGAATGCCGTAACTCACTGTAATTTCAGCCAGTAATTCCCCATGCTGTAGTGAGACGAATTAACATTCCATGACATAGCAACAAACCAATACATGAAGAGTGGTCGTTTAAATCCCTTTCGCGTATGATATATACAATTTTTACTTTAAGGTTAATCAAAATGTCTTGTCTAAACCCTGAATAAAAATATATGAGGATGTAACAAGCTTTCGTCAGTGTACTAATATGAATGATGCAATTTAGCATGATACATACTTGAGATACACTTTAGACTGCGAGCACGTACATTTTATCCATACACGTAAATAGTTAATTGAACAGTCTGATATTTATATTGATTTATATATTACTGTGAGTGAAACGTTTAGCATTCTTTTCAAAACGATGAAAGTGCAATTGTAATGTACCCACTCTTTCTGTTTTAACTTGATATGCAGATGCTGGTGTGTGCCATCTGTATCATATTCAGTGTGCTTAAAATAAAAAGTAGGTCCCATAATATAAAGGATTCTCTCATTTCGGTTGCTTATCCGGAGTAGGACATTGAAAATAACCGGAGTACAAAATGAATGAATCGATTTAAAGAATAATAATGTAATTTCTAACCCACCAATGGCTGACATTTTCTGAAAGAAATACTCTCTGGAATATAAATGTCCTGTCTCTTATAAATCTTTGTTTTTTTCTTTAGTGACCACAAACATGTCTGTTTGCTGAAGGCTGAATTAATCATCAGTGGATAGTTTATGTTTTTATTGTAATTTGTTTGCAAATTTTATACAATGTTGTAAGAATTTGTAAAACTATTTGTATAAAAACAAAATATGAAGGTTTATTTTGCAGCAATTTTCTAGAGAAGATAGTATTTTATTTTTTGGCACACATTGAGAATACTAACTTCTTATATGCATGGCTCCTGTATTAAATATATCCGGTATTTGTAATTATGTAAGAGTGAATCATTCAAATTATATTAATCTTGAAATTGTAAACAATTCTCTCAAAGACCTTCTTCAGTATGACTTATTTTTACAAAACGCTTGGATGTCTCTCTCCGAAAGAGGGCAATGGAAATAGGGCATGGAACATAAGACCACTTGCAAATATGACAACACCTTGCCTGCATTCTGATGTTTCTGCTAGCCCTGACATTGGGTCTGCAGGTCTATGTGCACAGTTTGTTCTTGTCTATTTATGCACGAGTCAGTAAAGGTTCTTTGTCCTCAAAGACTGAAAAGCAGGATGAAGAGAATGACAACAGTGGAGAGAGAGCAGAGTTTGTTAAGGCCACCAGTAGGAGTGAAGGGCTTTCTGAGACCCATGGAACAGCTTCTCAATGACCATGCCAGCTTGTAAGCATTGAGACCAGCCTGATCAACTACATAAGGCCTTAATGGGATGTAGGGAGGAATCCTATTGTGTCACTTTTTTGACTTTCCAGCAGCCTTTGAAACAGTAAATCACCATAAGCCCCTTGACACACTAAAAAGTCGACTGGACATTGATGGCATGGTCCTTTATTGGTTTGAGACTTTCCTCATGGATAGGTTACTGAGGTTAAAAATCAATGACTGTTTTTCAACACAGAAGGTAGTTGCTGAAGGAGCCCATCTGGGTTCTATCCTTGTTCCAACCCTGTTCAACTTTTATATCAAGGTTCTAGGAGTTCTGCTAAGAAAGGCTGAGATCTTCTATCATCAATATGCAGATGAGACCTAACTCTACCTATAAGCCTCCTCCTCAAATGAAATCTCACATCTTGCCACCCCTCTAATTCGGTTAAATACTGCATGACTTCCCCCAATTTAAAACTGAACCCTTCCAAAACTTGCATTCCTCTTCACCTACTCATTGAAATCAGCACTCCCTCTACCATCATGAATAGATACACTCAGCATCCTTGACAGCAAACATACCATTGTAGACAGTGCAAAATCCCTAGCAGTCACCCTACGTAAAAGGCACAACCTGCTACCCTAAATCAGCACTGTTGGAGTTGGCCCTTTCTACAGGGTCATCCCCAAATACTTGGGCATACTTCTCTTTTGTCAACCCACATTTTCAGCTTTCTGGACTCTGTGGACTTTTCCACTGCTAGTCAGTGCTGAATTGCTCGTGCTTTCTCCTTGAAACATGGTATTATTGGTTTATACCCAATTGGCACATTTAATGTACTTGTAAATACCTAATAAAGTTTTGTTACCTGTGCCCAGGGCCATGTAAAGTAAATACTACCAGTGGCCATGCAACACTGATTGTTAACCCATATCCATCATATTCATATGATACATGTTGAGTCATTAAACAAGTACTATCAACATAAAATGAACCCAGACCAATCCAAGCAATGTAATGAATGTTAAGTAGTTTAGAAACACCGAAGGTTATCCTATCCATACAACATCTAATATTGTGCGTTACTCATCCTAGTCACCTAGAAAATATTCAAGTTCACTGTCCGTATTAAGACCTGTTTCTACCGCTCTCAAGCATAATATCCATAATGCCTCTTTTCTTCTTAAAGCCAACTCAAAGAGCATTTACTCTCAACTTTTGAATTACTGCAAAAATATGGTATTTGCAATATATAGGTAAGACTCTGGTTTTTGGTTCTCAAACATCAGGGCATATAAGAGGACTATTCTGCTTTGAGGTCACCCTGTGATTTGGAAGATGTGTGGGGACTATACCTTGCATAGATGTAGAATCCTTATATCGGATAGGTTTTTCCATCTTTCCACACTTGTGTACTAATATTATGACTCTTAATTACTCAATGATGCACAGAACTAAGAGTTCACATTATTTTATGTTTTGACACGTGGAACTAACATGCTTGAGGATGCATGTTTTTTAATATATTTTTAATAATCATCTATCCCACCCTCTGGTAAACCGGTGATGCACATTTATATCATCGTGTAACCTTGATGATTAATTCAGATTTACTTAACAGGAACTTATACAATTGCAGCCCTGACAAAGTCATTGGGGAAATCCCCGGACGAAACACGTGTTGGCTGTGAGGTTGGACGTGAGATTGAAATCGGCGGTGAGGATTAAATTGAACGATACACGTGGATAACATTGTTGAGTATGGACTGAACAATTTGGGACTTTTGATATTTAGTCATGTAACAGATTGGAGCAACATACATGACGATCTTCTTTAATCTTTTTCAAATTGGATTTGGATATTGATATTAAATCACAGGACATTGAAATATTTGTTGAAGTTTATTTGCCTTTCATTTCAATAAATGTTTACTATATTCTTCCAGAAATATTTGAAATTTTGTTTTGCTTCCAGAACACTGACGCCGTAGTACTATTTGTTAAACTTAGTTAAACTGTGTTATTGTAACGAGTGTCTTTTGTTGTTTGTATGGTTTAAAGTTATGCACTTCGCACATAGGTAGGGCTCAGGGGTGGGGTCCTTCGAAGGTGCACCGTTTGAGGATATTGTTTTCATTTGATATTCACCTCATTGCCCTGAGCGCCAATTTTCTCTCACTTGAGTACACCTGCACGGAGTTACTTCTTACACCCCCACTAGGTGTTTGGGACTACCTAATTCATCAGTAGTGCTTGACTTTCTTGCCCTGCCCCCGGCTGTGATGCCACATGTGGTCATTCTGGCCAACATCCCTATTTCATCACCCACAGAAAATTAATCATAACACTCAATGAGGAATAAATGGCTGCATTGGGTGGGTAACAAAACAGGGTTAACACAGGCCCTTTTCACGGATATAAAGATGGTCAGAAGAGTAAGATGGGTTGATTGAGGTTGTAAACCTTTACAAGGGGGCTACGTAGCCCCACACTCTTATGGTGTACCTCTATCAAATTACATTGCAACCACCTGGCTATTTTTATCAACCACCAACTGAGGTGAAAATACCTAGATTGATGGGAAATTTAAGTCCGGGATGCCCATCAGGTCTGTCTTATGCCATTCCGACCAATGATCGATTTGAAAAACTGGCATCATTAGACTGACTTGTTATAGAATCCCCCTCTGCCCTGAGATTTGAGGGTGACTGCACTGTAGATTGTGCTGACTCTAATGGGAAAGCCTGCCCATCTATTGACCCACAGCAAAGTGTATCTCTGGCGATGACTGTTCCCCCGGAATTCTCTTTTACCCCCATACACCGACAATGGCCCTGATGGAATCCCCACTCATGGGTCCATTGAGGTCTTATTTAGGAATGTGACAGGTTTAAGTGAAATAACTATGGTAGTCGAATTAGTTAACTTGTTATTAACTTTTGCATATTGTGCCTCACAATACCTGGGCAGTGGAACACATACATATTAATGGGTATCGAACATATCATGTACCTGCTGTACCATCATGCTCAGGGAGTTCCGAAGGGGCACTCTGCATTTAGGTTTTCAATTATGTGCTCTTTACCTACATAGATATGGTGGTGTCTAATGTGTATTATCAAATTATCCTCTGATGGCCTGTTCGCAGTGGTGAATTTTTACAATAATGCTATAATGCATGAAATATATTCTGCTCTCTGGCAAATAGACAATTACTTAGAGACCATCATCTATGATAGAATGAGTAAACTGAATATACTTTGGGGCGTAGAGTTTAGTATGAATTTGTGTTCAAACCCCACAATCAAGATCTGTGATCTCTCTAGTATTGATAACCCTGACCAAACACACTTTCTGCATACTTGCTTTGATGAAAATTTAAATGACCTGTTGTTTAAATTTGACTTGGCTTTTTGAAGTGAACTCTGCTCTCTGCCAGTCCTTTAATGGAAGAGGTACTAACTCTATCTTAGATGATCTGTTATTTTCCAACTGACACACTGCCAGGGTAACAAATATTGTCACACATAATTCTAAAGTGATTATTTCAACAGAGTGTAAATCTTGCTTTTATGAATGCTGTTAATTTGACTGAAAACCATAACTCACATATAGTTGATAATCTTGAGATCTCCAGTGTTAATGGTTATTCCCTGCGCTGGGCACAGATTGAGCCCAATACATTTTTAGAGCTTATAATTACAGTGCATAAAAAGGCTTTTAGGGTGTGCCTAGATGAGACCACTGATCATGTTAAAGTCACTGGAGCCTTCCAACAAATAACAAAAGGGGTCAAGGATGGCTTAACTGTCTCAAGAAGATGCCCAATATGTAAGGGACCAGGGTGGTTTGATTTGATATGTTCAAAGGCTCACAGGAAATTTAAGAGATGCTCTACACAAAGTGCCCAGATGTAAGAAGGAGATCCGGGCATGTAGGAGGGAGTATAGGCTAGATCTAAATCAGCAGGCAATAGATCTTAGAGAGGAAGCATGGGCGTCCTTACATAAAGCAAGCCTTAGCCATGATAACATTGCCTATTGGAGTGGGGTAAATACCCCTTTCGTGAGACCAGCAGATGGCTCCCGATTGGAAATTGCTATTAGTGGTGATGAGTGGGTAGCCCATTTTTCTGCCATTTATAAGAAGTCTTTAGAAAAAATCTGCTATTGTTTTTTGGGACTGGAAGGGTTAAATCTATTTTGGGATATTATGCCATGTTAAATGCTAACTTAAAAAAAGAATCATGCCACAGGGGCCTATACACAGTGGCCTAGAACTAGCCCAACAGACCATGCAGTGCAGAGGATGCCCGGAGGTGCTTGGGGACCCCTCTGGCACTGTGCAGGGAGTGATGTCACCAGGCCTGCTAGGTAATTACAGACTCGAAACTGTGAGGGGCACCCACATGTATGTTGCAGGGGAGCACACTTGCATTTCATCATACAACAGGTTGGACAGGGTGTCTGTCCAACCTGTTGTGTGATTTAATATACATGTTGTTTGAAACATTATCACAATTCTTTTATGAGGTGGTGCAGGGCATGAATGGCCAATGTTTATTTGTTGTGCTTTAGTAACGTAAGTAGCTAAGTGAAGAAGAAAAAAAGCATCGTTACTGTCTGATGTGTATAGCAATGTTCAGAACATATATTGAGTTGAGAAGGCCAGAGCAAAATTAATACCTTGAAGATTGTGGTCTGTCAATTTATTCTGTTCACATAGCCATTAAAGTCAGGCACCCTTGTAAAATGTAGGAAGGATGGTTTGGTACTTTGTCTGCATTCTGTGCACCTGAGACATGATTTCTCTGATATTATCCATAAACACTGCAACATGGCATACACATGTTCATCATTAAGCCACCTTATAGGCTACATGTCCAACACATTGATGATAACAGACATTTATGAAGTCAATGTACTAGGCTTCTTATGTACACAGTGTACATATTGAATATTCACAGAGCCATGTGCCATGTTTTGACTTGTAGGTGGACCTCACCATACACAAATGCTGAGGTGGATACCTTCAGGGATCCTAATACTACCAGTGGATGTCATCTGAATGCTTATTGTGCTCTCTAAGGATTGTGTGCAAACTCTTGATATTGGTTGCATTGAGATGAATAAGGGTTTCATAATTCACCTTAAGTAAATGTTATTATATGTCAAATCGCAAAGGGAGTAGGACCACGTTGCCTGTGCAATTGATAAAAACAAATGTCAATGTGCATATATACTCAGTGTATGCAGGCACTCATGATGGATGGCTCAGAATCTGCTGTGGTAATGTTTAACCATCTATTGTGGTGATGCTTATGGCACATGTACTATCACCAGCCACAAGACCAAAGGATAGTCATAAGTTCAAAGGTCTCTCCCCAATACCATCGAGCAAAAGTTACAAAAATGTTAAACAATTATGTGACAGAACAGTTGCATGAGATGGGCTGAGATATCAGTACACTGTATATTTGCTGAGGTCCAAAGTTAAGCAGGACACAGGTGTGTTCGACGTGTAACACATATTCCAGACAACACTGCCAATAGTAAAAAAATATATGTATTTGAAAAAATACACAGTGGATATCTTTTCAAATGTAATTGTCCTCCTATTGTGGGTTGATATCATACTATGGCCATACATGCATAATATGTTACTCATTACTACCTCCATTGGTAAAGTGTGAAGGATTGAAGTCGTGTTCAGAAATTAATGCTATTAAACACACAAAATGTTTGTGGATCCACACATGTACCAGTGGCTAAGTGTCTAGCCAAAGTTTGGAATCCAATAAACTTGTATGACCATGCTAGGCATCACAAAACAAGATTATATCCTAGTATTGTTGCTGCATATGTATTTGCCAGGTGAGAAGGTTAAAATGTATCATTCATTAGAGAAAACCCAGTGGCCAAATGGCATATCACCATGTTTTGCTGTGAGTGATTAAGTACATTGTCCATAGCAATGATTTACTTGTGCTCACCACTTAGCCCACATTTATTTTGATATGTGGCAACTGTCATCCAACCTTATGGGTACCTGAGCATCCCTCTGAGTACTGCATATCAGTGACATGTGAGTTGGGGTGACAAAGGAGCATTTTCCAAAATGCCATGGAAGTTTTAAGGATGTTGGAGAGAAAGTCTGTGTGAACATGGCTTCGGACGGTTCAGCTTCAATCTGACTGACTGATGCACACTACTACTGTAGTTGTCCACATGGCAATGTATGGACATTCTGTGTGGCAGGTCCACAGATGATGTGATGATTCCTACTTCAGTGCAGATAGAGTAGCTATCACTAGATTTGGCAAATGTCACCAGTTCACATATGGTAATAGAGTTAAATGCCTGATTCACCCTCATGTACCCAATGTCCTATAATTGACATGTGATCATACCTTTGTAGTGTTTTGTTAAGAAAAAGGCCAATGTGTAAAGCAGCACATGCATGTTTGTACTATGTTGCAAGCATATAGCCTATTACACAGTCCATGTAATGGTAGAGTTACCAATACTGTCTCCCCCAAAAAACTGTCATGCTTGATTAATTTTTAGCAAATACCTGCAAGCAAAAGATACATATACATATAAGATCTAGAACATGCATGAACACACTCATCACATGGATGCGGTTTGTGTTTATGTGCCTCAAGGTAACATTCTAAACGGACACTAGGCTAAGTGAAGGATCTCACAGTTTGCTTAAATTTCATTACATGGTATATGCAATATGGTTCCAGGCATTTCCTTGGGTCAACATTTAAGAAGTATACAACAAGACAGTTTAATTAAAGGTAGCTAACCACCCTCCATCTATGTTTCAACTACCCAGCGTAGAGTCAGTCTATGCTGCTATCTCCATGGCCTTGTGTATTTGCCATATCAATTACGTAATGCTGAGGCACAATAGCTGTACCTGCTACACATTATTCATTTCACATAGGTTATTGGGCATAGAATATACCCTTTTTCATGCTGCATGCCAAACCCCAGGGAGTACCTAGGTGGATCATTTGTACCATTCCATGTGAACACAACATCATAGTTCCTAATCAGTCTTAGTATTTATATTTGCATATGTTTATTTGGGCACACACTGCAATTTCGTACACCTACAATGTCAACACATGATTACCTTTGCATTGTTACATTAGGAGAAGTATATGTTTCTTTGATGGTTTGCCATTTTTTGGCAGGACATGCCACGCGATTTTTTGGTAACATAAGCCTTTTATTGATTACAACATGTAAATGTTAGCTTTGTATGATACATTTTTCCCTCCTCTCCAACAGACAACAGGCCGCCTGACCAGGAAAAAGCCTATGCTATTGGTTTGTAAAGATGCCGCTGTATCAGCCATGCTGCCCAGGCCTACTGGCATATGGGACGGTCGTATGTGGAGGAGAAGTTGGCCAGGACTTCGAAATCTAGACCTAAGGCGCAACAAGAAATGGACAAGGCAAGCACAACCAGGATATCAATGTGCCCCATGTGCCAGAGCAGTCACGGTTCCTAGCACCTCCACAGTGCAGCCCGCACAAGCACACCAGCTGCTAACTATAACGCTAGGACAGCCCTTTGATTTTAAATAACAGGTTCTTAAAGACCTTTCTGACTTTAAACTATGGGTAGCTGGCATTGAGTTGCAAGATGCAACATTGATGCAGATGATGCAGACATTGCAGCAGTTGGTGAATAAGATTGCCACACAGATTTAGCCCTCCGTTGGAACCTGGGTCTGTAGTAGGCAGAGATATACACCCTGTGCAAGTAGGGACCACAATTCTAGACAGGGTAAGTCAGATACACCGTAAATTAACCTGTGATCATGACCTTGTTGCTTGGCACAGAGCAGTCTGGCTTAACTTAGGAGGCAATGTGTAAAGTATTTGTGCAACACTTAACTACAGTCACACAATGAAAGACACTACAAAAAAGACTCAATACCATGTTAGAAAAATTATAATATTTATCTGATTAAAACAAGACCAAAAAACAAAAATAAAATCAGTAGAAGTCGAGATATGAATTTTTAAACATCAATTTTGAAAAAAGTCCTAGTGGTAGAAAGGTTATTTGAGGTCACTAGGGACCAGTGCAAAGTCAAAATTTAAGCTGACCATGATGGAGGGTAGGCTGGCTGTATAAATCATGCAGGGTCCACTGAAAGAGTACCTTTAGAGTACAATGTGTCATTGGCAGGGGTGCAATGTGCCAATATTGTTTCCTCACTTGGGGCAATGCACCATCGTCAGGTACTGTAGAAGTGGATGTGATGCATCATCGGTGGGCTACAGAGAGGGTCATCATTGGCTAGCACAGTGGTAAAGCTGCATCATCGAAGGGGAAGCAACTCGTTATTTTTTTTGCCACACTTGGTGTGATGCGTTGCTTTTTGGAGCTGCAGATGCGATATGTAATTTTCCTGAGGCGGCGCATCACTTTTTCTGCTGCACTTTTTTTTTGCAATTTGCAGCTGCAGAACCCACTTCTGAGGCCCAGGATTGGAGAGGGGAAACTCAGGCAACGCAAGTACTCAAAGGGGTGGAGGCCAGCAGCACCAGGAGAGTTACAAGAAGTCTTTGATGTCATTGAGACTGCAGAGAACAGGGGCATTGCAGCTTACTCACAGAGATTCTTGTTTGAAAGGATGTAGAGAGCAAGTCCAGTCCTCACTGCAGGGAAGACGCAGCAGGCCATCACAACAGAGCATGCAGCAGGCCAACACAAAAGAGAAAGCAGCAGTCCCTCCTACAACAACAGTAGGTCAACACAGCAATGTAGTTGCAGAGTTACAGTCCCTCCTGGCAGCCTAGTAGTCCTTCTATGTGGCAGAGTGTCCTTGGTCCCACTAGAGATCCGATTTGCAGGGGTTTAGAGTCCAGTACTTCTACCCAAAAAGGCGTATGATGTGGGGGAGACTTCAAAGAAGTTCTCTGAAGTGCATAGGGTCCCTTTCATCACAGCCCTGTCTGCTAGGCTACATGTGGCGGGGGATCAGTCCTTTGTGTGGTGACAGGACACCACCAATTGAAGTGCAAGTGTCAAGCTCTGCCCTTCCCTCTGTCCAGAAAGACCCATCAGTATGCAGATGAATACATATGCAGTTGAGTGTCCTGTGTTTGTGGCTATCTAGATGGAATTCACAATGTGTAGCTGTGCCCCAGCCCAACCCAGATGTGTATTCAGAGACATGCTAAGGCACAGAATGGTTTAAGGTAAGAAAAAGGCAACTTACAAAAGTAGCATTTTCAGACTAACAATTTAAAATCAGACTTCATCATAAGTTTTGATTTTAAATTGTGAGTCTAGAGACACCAAGCTCCATATCTTTATCTTTATCTTTTTCCAACTGGAAAGTATACTTAAAAGATGTTTTAAGGTAATCCCAACCCTATCCTATGAGATAGATAGACCTTGCAACAGTGAAACATAAATTTAAGAGTTTTTTTTTTACTATCTGGAGATGCTAAACTAAAAAGTGCAAGTCCAATTTTTTAATACACTGCACTCTGCCCTTGGGGCTGACTAGGGCCGACTTTAGAGGTGACTTACATGATGAAAAAGGAAAGTTGGACCTGGCAAGTAGTTATACTTGCTAAGTATAAATGGCAGTTTAAACTGCACACACAGGCTCTGCAGTGGCAAGCCTGAGACATGTTTTTAAGGCTTCTGTAGTGGGTGGCACAATCAGTGCTGCAGGCCATCTAGTAGCTTTTAATTCACAGGCCCTGGGTACACGTAGTGCACTCTTGTAGGGACTTACAGGTGAAGTAAATATGCCAATTGGGGAAAAGCCAATGTTACCATGTTTTAGAGTACAAAACACCTGCAGTTTAGCACTGGTCAGCAATGGTAAAGTGCACCGATTCCTAAAAGCCAGCAAAAATGAGTCATAAAAACAGGATGTCAGAGGGAAGTAAGTTAGGGGAAATCACTCTAAGGATGCCAGGTATAACACCCTTCCTTGGACATTTAGGTCTTCCACGTTTTTTTATATCTTGCTTTTATAGATTAGTATTGTAGGTTAGGATAGTACTGTATGTTAGGATAGGTTGTAGCATGGTATTGTAAGTTAGGGTAGGTTGTAGAATAGGGCTAGGTTAGTTTAGTGATAGTATTTTCTAGATTTTAATAGTGATTCCTTCTTATGTGTGGATATGGGTGGGTAGGTTATTAAGTGGGCGGTTGATGTTTAAGATATCTTTATAAAAATACAAAAAACATATTTGTTTAGGTTATAAGGTTAGGTTGTTTGTGTATAGGTGTAGTTTATGTTTATATTGTGTGAATAAGTGTATTCAAGGGGGTGGAAGGTTAATGTTTAACATGTCTGTTGTGGTAAACGTGTAGAGTAGTATTTGTTAAGGTTAAACAGATTAAGTTAGGTTAAGTTAGGGGTAAGGTAGTGTAGGTGAGTTAGCATAGGTTAGTTTAGTCACAGTATACATAGGATAAATGTAGTGTGGTATAGTTATGGGGCATATTTACAAGCCCCTTGTGCCTCCTTGCGCCACACTAGCGTCATTTTTTTACTTTAACTTCGCTGCACCACATTATCCCTGTGTCAGGCATAATGTATTCAAAGGGGGTCTGAAAAAATGGAGCAGTGAAATTTATATTTCACTGCACCATTTTGTTCTGTCATTTTTAACACCTGCTCAGAGCATGCTTTAAAATTATGCACCCATATTAACCTATACGCCTCCCTGTGCTTTGCTGTACTAACGTCAAAAGACCATCATGGTGCATCATATCATAAAAACGGCACAACCATTGTGTAATTAGGTGGTGGTAGGGGGATTCAAGGAAAGTGGCGCATTGAGACTGATGCACCTCTTTCTTCTAAATATGCCCCTTAGTTTTAGATTGCGATAGTTTTATAATTATAATTATAAACAATGGTTTCCCCTTTCATGACTGCTTAATGCATTTGTCACCCTAAGTGGGAAGGGTATGCCCAGATGTGGGTCCGGTGCTCACTGCACCACTGGATTCAAGCTAGCCTGGCTGATGAAGGGTGATACCCTGAAACCGGTTCTAGGATGCTTGTTTCTTGTCTGGGGAGGACCTGGCTTGGCAGTTCGGGCTGGACTGTTCCCACGAGGAACAGGATCATTGCTGATTTGCATATGGCTGGTTCTAAATGGGGTGGCGTGGTGAGGAAAAAAAACAATGGATTAAACCCAGGTCTTTTTGACTGGGGGTGAATGTTTGCATTGTTAAGCATTCCAACCATCACCTGTTCTTTTTGCATTTGTCGCTCTCAGTGGGAATGGAATATCGAGACACGGGTCCCGTGCTCACTGCGCCACTGGATTCAAGCTAGCCTAGCTGATGAAGGGTGATACCCTAAAACCGGTCCTAAAATGCGTGTTTCCGGTCCAGGAAGAGCCTGGCTTGGCAGTTTGGGATGGACTGTTTCCATGGGGAACAGGGTCAAGACTGATTTGCATATGGCTGGGTCCATATTGGGGTAGCGTGGTGAGCAAAAAAACGATGGATTAAACCCAGATCTTTGTGACTGGGAGTGAATGTTTGCATTGTTCAGCATTCAGTCCATCATTTGTTCTTTTTCCTTTCTGTTCTCTTTGCTTAATGATTTACTGCCTAGGAATTGTCAGATATGTTTAGGTTTTGTTAAGCACATGCTGTAGGATTTCCAGGCAGTGTTTATATACATTTGTTAGTATGTGAAACACCTATGGAGGTGATAAAATTAGGTTTACAAAGGAGTCACTTAAAGGTTTTTTTAACATGATTGTGCAACGTAAGTGGCACTCTTGCTGTGAATGAACACACAGGCCAAAACAGATGATCACCTACTTTTGCACTGGGTGTGTAAGTTATGCTACGTGTATTGTATGGATGAATATGTCAATGTATTGTCACAAATCAAGGATTTGTTGGGTCAAACACTGATAACAGCCACTTACACACTCTCCCTTACACCATTTTGTTGTCATATCACTGTTGTTTGCTGGCTGTTATCCATGGAGGCAGCCTCCACCTGGGCCGAAACTTCAGCCCTTAGCATTGACATAGGGTTGACATTTACCATTCCCATTGGCCTGTATAAATTTTTCCATATGTCTATGTCACACAATTCCCTTTTGGTAGTACTTAGGGGGCAGATTTATGGAAAGTAGTGCTGCTCCGAGGGCAGTGCCACTTTCCCTGCACTGCTTAGCACCCCCCTATCGCCACCATGTGTGCGCCGTATTTAAAATACTGCGCACCATGGCGCAGAGTAGGGACAGTACATCATTTTTCATGAATCTATCGATGTACTCTGCAGGAGTAGCACCAAAATATTGCTGCTACTCCTGCAGAGTACATAGGGCCCCATTCTAAAGAATGGAAGCCCCCTTTTGATGCCTGCTCTTGAAAAAAATGCCATAAAAAATGATACAAGCAAATCTCATAGATTTCCTTACGCCATTTTTCCGGGTCCCCTAATAGGGGAACGCCCCCTTTGCATACATTATGCCTTGCGCAGGCATAATGTAGCGCAAAGGGTTACAGAGTGGTGCAATGCATGCATTGCGCCACCCTGTAAATAAGGTGCAGGGATTTCGGCCTTGTTGGGCCACATTAACATAAAAAATAATGACTTTAATGTGGTGCAAGGTGGCGCTAGGGCATTATAAATATGCCTCTTAGTGTCTTTAAGGTCAGCACATTCACCACGGTCTACTTAGTGCAATCAGCAACAGACATACAACATGCAGGTTAAAGATGGTTCTTTTATCTACATGTGTTTAAATATGAAGGATCACAGTAGCAGTTTTTGCATCAACAACCTCAACATTGTTTTAGAGGTAAAGGATATACTGACATAGTCCATGGGAAATACATGCCATGTGACAAGTGAATGAGAGGAGCATTCCAATAAGGAGGAGATCCAAATTTTCATTAGAGAATGGAAGCCACATTGACAGTCCACAAATGGATAAGTGCATAAGGTGGGCAAACACAAAGTAGACAGTGCCAGATGACGAGGGCAACAGCATGTTACTCATCACAGGTCCAATGGGAAATGGACCAATGACCACAGACAGATGTTACTTAGAAGTACTTCACCAGAAAGTGAAATTCCACATCTTCCGTCTCTGATGTGTGCTGTGCCTCCCCTGAGGGTGGTGCTGTTTGTGCAGTACTCAGCTGAGGCACAAACACATCAGGGACTGCTGATGTGGCTCCCATATCCCCAGCAACATTTGCCTGTGCAAACAAGGAAGGTGGCACAGCAATGAGAAGGGCCTGTTGGCTTGTCAGCACAACAGCAATGTCACAGTGAAAGACACCCATTGTTGTAATATAGGAGCCTTGCTTCCGCTCCATGGATTAAAGGATTGTGCGTATAGTCCACAGGTGGGTGGCAACTTCATTGGTATCACATTGCCAGGGTTGTTGCTGTTGTCTCTGCTTCATGACACCAGCAATGTCAACCAGGGACAGCTCCAATCTCGAGTGAAAGGTAGGTGGCTCTAATTGCATCTGAGTTGTCTTTATTTGAACTGAGGTACCTATGGACTCCCTCTAGGGGGTTCACAATGGTTTACATCCCTGCACACACCTCATTCAACATCTGCCTCTGGACTCCTATCGCTTGAAGTTGAAATACAACTTGTGGTCCTCGGAGTCCGAAGCTGGTCTGGGACTTGCAGATGGGGTAGGTTTGGTAGTAGGTGCTTCCTCTGGATACCCGATGATGCTGTCAGCCCCTCACACACCCAGAGAAGGTGAGACAATGTAGTTCAGGATTTGCTGAAATGTGTCTTCGTCCATGGGGGGGGGGCAGGGTGTCATAGGCAGAAGGTTGTTAATCCTGGACAGGCAGCTGGTCAGGAGGAGTTGTTTCTCCCTCTGCAATAAAATGGATATATGTGTCAAGGTTGATCATTGCTAGATGTTGACATGATGAGTATTGTGGCTACCATACAATATGTATCCTCATTCACTTTCTTTTCAACATTGATGTGTAAAACCGATGTGACTTTTATGTATTGAGCGGAAGCTTGCTGGCCTGCCCTGTCAGTGTGGATAAGTTGAGGTAAAGTACACATCGAGCTTGGAGATTGGCACTTATTTTCATGATGCCTATGCCCTAACGCGTTTCAATGTATTTATAGCACTACTGTGCACACTGGACCAACACTGGCCTAAATCCCAGGGGTGCCAAGCATTGCCTGTGGCAACTACTCATGCCAAAGTCCATGTGAAAGCAAACAGGCTTTGTTGATGTATTCAATTTGATGCTGCTGTCAGCCTTACACATGTTACATCATAGCAGTCTGACTTGTTGTGCTGTCTGGCATGCATATTGTGAATTGAGGTGGCCAAGGTTGATATTGGTCATGCATCCACACTACTCTACGTGGCTAGCAAGCTGCTACACTGCAAGAATGTGTATTTGAATGTACTCCATGGCTGTGATAACTGTGAAAACCGTGACTAGTGTGTTCTAACTCAGAGGGGCCATTTCCAGTCAAACGAGGTAGAAAGCTAGCACTGACGCTCAACCCATTTCATCATTGCCGGAGTCTTTTTATCTGCTGAGTAGCACACATTGTTGGACTCAGACCTACTCACCTGAACCTGTACATGACTCCTCTGGCAATCCTCATTTAGGCTAAGTGACTCACACACAGATGGAAGCAGGATCATCTATTGAGTCACGTGTGATGCCACAACCTACAATTAGATTTACCACTTCCAATTGCCTAACATGGTTTCTTGCATTTGTGAGCTATGTACTAGGCTGGACCCACACATGCTAGTAGTTTTGATAATGCATAACATGTACCTACCCTAGTTTGCAACACAATTTTACCCATACTTCTCAGACACAAACCATCACAGATTCCTGCCCATTGTTATGTCAACCTTGCTCACCCTGTCACTTCTGATTTCCCTGTTTGTCATACTCCTGCTTTGACATATGAAGCCTAGTGTGAAATTTCTTCTTCCATCTGGTGCACATCACATGCACATCTTCTTCCGGTGCACATCACATGCAGGATGTAGTACAGCTATGCCCTCTTCCTGTCATTCATTCCCATTTGCAACAGATGTATGACACTATCAAGCACAATGGTGTGTTTGCATAGTCAGGCTACTTCACTTCTCACCTCCTTGCTATGCAATGTGCCCCATTCAAGCACAGGGACAACTCAATGTGCTCAGCCACAGTTATATTAACCAGCACTACCAGGGGTCCACAAGTCTCACAGACCATCTATTGTTTGACAAAACACAAATGTATGCGTCACTTGCATCACCCCCACTGTGATTTTTTTACATACCAGAATTTAGGCTATTGGCTACCATGGCAGGCTACACCTGTGTACTGCTTACCCCATAACTCACTACAGCTGTGTGCAATGTAGTTTATTGGTAGGGAATAAGGGGCATAGCTATAAGCACCATGTGCAGACAGTACAACACTTTTTTTATGCGCCAGCGGCAGACCCATTTCTATGAAGCCTCATTGCTGCGTTGCCTTACTCTGGGTCAGGCTGGCATTGCATGGCGTTGGAGTGTTTTTTTAATACAACCCTCCCATGGGTTTTGACTTATTCCCATATTTACAAGGATGGTTAAACCTGGATATAAGTCAAACCCATATGCTTACCCAGGGCAGGTGTAATTTGGAGAAATATCTTTATTTCTCCTCCTTTTCCTTCTTTCCATATGTGCTGCATTCAGCGGCACAAATAGTAAGAGAGAAAATGCCAACAGGGATTGTTTTTTTGTGCAGGAATGTGTGCCTTCCTGCACAAAGACAAACTTGCATGCAATGAAGGCTCCCTTGCAACATGGTGCAAGTGTGCTTGCATTGACGCTAGGCAGCCATAAGGGCACCAGAGCTGGAAAAAGGAACAGAAATGCACAGTTTTTTTAAAAATATGGTGCATTTCTGCCTTTTACCTGTGTGGTTACTTGCTGTGCTGCCCTGGACCACAATTGTTGTACTTATGTCAGTCTGGACGTGGCTCTGCACATATGTGGTGGTACTTCACATGCCCAACACCTGACTCCTCTCTCAGGGGGGGGAAATTGATCCTCTGACATCCCCATTCCATTGCTTTGCAGTCCAGATTTATCTGCATGGCCGTAAGAGAAACCGACTAGCCTCATGGTGCAGGGGGGCATGCATTATCCAAGTCAGGGTGGATAGAGTTCCAGTGTCCTGCATTGTTGTGGTGTTCCAGTCTAGGCGGTCATTACAACATTGGTGGTAAAAGCTGCATATCGCCGTGCAGAAGACCGCCAACACACCGCCGCGGCCTCAGAAAACCACCACTGCTATTATGACCCACAGCACGGAATCCGCCAAAATTTAAACACCCACACAAGTCACCCACACCAAAGGTCAGTGATAAACTGGCGAAAACAAATCCTCCACCGTCACGCCAACAGAAATACGCCCACACTATCATGACCTACGAATCAAAATACACACACTCTTACAAAACACAGCCACATTGGACAATCCGAAATACACACACCTGATACACATACACACACCACTCCCACACATCCAATACAATATAAAACACACACCCACATCACCCACAAACCCCTATGACCAAAAATCACTAACGAAGGCCAGAGAGACACCACCATCAACAATACTAGCATCCACAGGCACACAACACCATCACCCACAGAACTTCCACGCACCTCACACTACACACCACTACATATCAGCACACGTATCACCCCATACATCACCTACACCACCCCATGTCACGGCAAAGACACCCCAGGTTCTCGGAGGAGGAGCTCAGGGTCATGGTGGAGGAAATCGTCCAGGTAGAGCCACAGCTATTCGGATCACAGGTGCAGCACACCTCCATTGCAAGGAAGATGGAGCTATGGCGAAGAATAGTGGACAGGGTCAATGCAGTGGGACAGCACCCAAGAAATCAGGAGGACATCAGGAAGAGGTGGAACGACCTCTGGGGGAAGGTGCATTCCGTGGTCTCAAGACACCACCTGGCGGTTCAGCAGACTGGCGGCGGACCCCCACCTCCTCCTCCACAACTAACAACATGGGAGGAGCAAGTCTTGGTGATTCAGCATCCAGAGGGCCTCGCAGGAGTAGGTGGAGGAATGGACTCTGGTAAGTCAAATCTTAACTATTACATCCCCCACCCTACCTGCATGCCAGCACATACCCCCACCCTCACCCTCACCCCCATCACTCCAACTCCTCACAAATGTCCCAACATCACAAACCACACATCCTAACCTCAAGCCCTGCATGCAACAACAAAGCATGGACACCCATCACTAAAGCATGGCCACTGCACATACCCATACACCCCCCCAAACCATCATCACACAAGGTCCCACACAGGAATGCAAGCACTGGGGTACATGGTCACCCACCCATTGAACACCATGGCACACACAGATGCAATAAACATCCTTTTATACCCCTGCAGGACCCCTACCCAACGTCACCGGACAGGAGGGTCCACACATGTCCACACCACTAACACAAGAGGCCCACAGTGATGACAGCACCTCTGTCCAACTGGATCTAGATGACCAGCCCGGCCCATCGGTGACCTTGGGAAAGTCAGTTCCCCGCACCCAGTCACAGGCCATCACAGAGCTTCCCCCCCTCTGGAAACACCAGCACAGCACCCACTCAGCAGGCCCATACCTCCGTCCCCAGGACACGTCAATCAGCGGTGTGTCCACCACTACAGGGAACCCAGGATAACCCACCACCCCAACAACAACAGGGACCTGGGGGCAGTGGCAGTGGGCACACGGTCCAGGGGACGGAGGCCCAGGAACACAGGGAAACAGGGAGGGCTGCTGTGCGACAGGGGGCGGACAGGCCCAGGGAACCCACTCTCCACAAGGCCATCTCCAACATCATGGGAGCATACCACCACTCCCAGGAGAGGATGGCAACGGTACTGGCCAAGTTTCAGGAGACCCAGCGCCTGCAGGAGGAACAGTATTTGGGCTTCAGGGAGGAACTCAGAATCATCAATTCCACCCTGGGCACCATCAAAGGGGTGCTGAAGGAAGTGCTCAATACCAGGAGGGACACTGTGGCACTACAAGGGGCCCCTGACACTAGCCTGGACGATGAACTGCCCACCACTTTCGCCGGCACTAGTGAACATGAGGCACCGCCACAGGACCACCAGACCAGCACCCCACTCCCTGCAGACGGAGAACCACCTTGCAAACGGTCCCTGAGTTTCAGGACAAAGACAGAGAATGATGCGAAGACCCCCGCCAAGAAATGAGACCACCCTGATTGTCATCCTACTGTCCCACTTTGTCACCCTGTCCATCCTTAAACTGCCCCAGCTCCACTTCCTATGCCCATTTAGGCAATGCACCTGTGAGACTAATAGACTGGACTCTTCCATGAACAATCCTCCGCCATCACCCCTCACCATTTTGCTACCCCCTCCAATTTTAAGCACTAAAATAAACACCCTTAAAGCACAAAACAATCTGGAGTCTGTGATTTCAAAATAGTGTATTAGCAATTACAGTGTCAAAATGCTCTTTCAAATGTAATGTCAACATAGCTATGTCACACAGCTCGAGTCCATGAGGAAACAAAGCAGATGTCACACTGTAGGACCCACATCTGTGAAATCGTAAGGGAAAGTGACAACTCAGTGACCATACACTGGGTGAGAACGACAGTAGAGTGGTAGTAGTGATAAAGTACATGTAGTAGGCAGGTTGTATTCTTTCCTGTGTTTCAATGGAAATATTGCTGGATCACTGTCCCTGTTTTCCATGTCTTCTTCTTCTGCTTCCTCGTCTTCACTGTCCACAGGCTCCACAGCTGCAACAACACTGCCATCTGGACCATCCTCCTACCGAAAAGGCACCTGTCGTCACAAAGCAAAGTTGTGAAACTTACAGAAGGCCACGATGATCTGGCACACCTTCTTTGGTGACTAGAATAGGGATCCACCTGTCATATGGAGGCACCTGAACTGGCCTTCAGGGGGCCGAAGGTCCGCTCAATCACCCTCCTAGTTCACCCATGGGCCTCATTGTAGCGTTCCTCTGCCCTTGTCCTGGGATTCCTCACTGGGGTCAGTAGCCATGACAGGTTGGGATAACCAGAGTCATCTGCAAAAGGCGAGGGACAACTGTTAGACACACACTAATCTGTGGGGATAACCCCAGACCCAGACAACCATTCCCACTGTCTTGCTTCCAGGTGCTCACCTAATAGCCACACACGGTGCCTCTGGAGTTGACCCATCACATAAGGGATGCTGCTATTCCGCAGGATGTAGGCACCATGCACTGAGCCAGGGAACTTGGCATTCACATGGGAGATGTACTGGTCGGTCAAACATACCATCTGTACATTCATCGAATGATAACTCTTCCGGATTCTGTACACCTGTTCACTCCTGTGGGGGGTACCAAAGCCACATGTGTCCCATCAATGGCCTCTATGATGTTAGGGATATGTCCCAGGGCATAGAAATCACCTTTCACTGTAGGCAAATCCTACACCTGAGGCAGGGCAGACAACACTCTGGACAATACATTGGAAAACATAGGCTGGGGCATCCCTGATGCTATGGCCACTGTTGTTTGAAATGACCCACTTGCAAGGAAATGGAGCACTGACAGCACCTGCACTTGAGGGGGGATTCCTGTGGGATGGCGGATAGCTGACATCAGATCTAGCTCCAACTGGGTACACAGTTCCTGGATTGTGGCATGGTCAAACCTGTATGTGATGATCACATGTCTTTCCTCCATTGTCGACAGGTCCACCGGAGGATGCCCCCATCTCCTCACATGTCCCAGCGGACAGTGCCTATGAAGGACAACAGCGAGCACAGAGTCAAACAACTCAGAGGTACGTAAACACAGCTTACACAGAACACCAATCATAATCTAAAAAGTGGCCTGTATGTGTGTTGAGTCTAGGCCTAGGTATGTGTGACGCAGTTGAAAATGAAGCCATGTGGGCCCCTGAAATGGCGGCGGCCTGACCTCTAAAGTGGGACAATGGGATGTGCGGTAACTGCGCTGGCATTGTACACCATTGCGGTATGCGGTCGAAGACTGTGGCGCAATGCTGCATTGGTTAATATTGGACCTTATGGGTCCCAGGAGCCAATGACGATGTACGTCGGCGGTGACGGTACGCACTGCAGCGGACGTGACCGCCATTTTCTATCACTTCAATCACTCCATACCTGATCTTCGACAGGAGAGGACCTACACTGCAAGTGCTGCTGTGACCTCGGTCTGGAAGAGACAATGGCTCGAGTGTCTGGGGAAAGGGCCCCTGCCTTCACATCAGAGAAGTTGAAGAAACCCGTGGATGGGGTTCTCCCCCAGTACACGTACTCTACGGTCCTCCAGACAAACAGGTAAGTACACTGGGAGCATGCTGTATGGGCTATGCCTGTTTGGAGTGGGGTGGATGAAAGATGGGGGGGGGATTGAGGCGTGCATGAAACAACTGTGAGTGCATGTGCCACATGGCAAGGGTAGGGAAGGGGGCCAATGACTGACAGTGCAGTTAGGAATAAATTTCTCTTCACCCTGTACAAATCATGTAGGTCAGCGCCCACCAGAAAAATTATATTTGGCGTGCCATCGCCAAGGACGTCCGGACCCTGGGGGTCTACTACAGACGGAGCACCCACTGCCAGAAAAGATGGGAGGACATTCACCGCTGGAGCAAAAAGACAGCGGAGGCTCCGCTGGAGATGGCCTCCCAACGTGGGAGGGTACCCGTCGCACCATGACCCCCCTGATGTTCAGGATCCTAGCAATGGCGTACCCGGAGTTGGATAGGCACTTAAGGGCATCACAGCAGCAACAAGGGGGTGAGTACACTCTCATTCTGCTGATTTTGCATGCAGTGGAGGGGTCTGGGTGGGGGAGGTGGGCTGTGGGTTTCCTTAGGCCAGGGCGAGCTCCGTAGGCAAGGTCCCTCCGTAAGGCAGGCCATGTGGCAACCCACCACACCTCTGTAGAGTGCCAAGTACACCTAGTCATGCCCCTGTGTCATCCTTGTGTGCAGATGTAATCCATAGCCTAGTAGGCCATTTCGCAGGAATTGAACAGTGGAGCCCAAGAGCACGGCGTAGTGCAGGGGGCTTCTGTGTCTGTCGTGTCCACCAACGGTAGCGGTAATGCATGCACTCAACATGTCTTTCTTCTGTCGTTCCCCCCCTTTTTGTGATCTCCCTGTTCTTGTGTGCATTAGCATCATCAGGCGGAGGAGCAGTGGCACCAGAGCACGACGGGGCTGCATCCCACATGGCCATGGAGGGCCACACCACTTACTCGGACTTCACCAGTGGAACGGAGGGCGAGGGGAGCTCCACGGCGGGGACAGGAGCTGAGACCAGTGACACGGATTCGTCCTCGGATGGGAGCTCCATTGTGGTGGTGGGAACATCTGTGCCCCCCCATCTACAGGTACAGCCACCACCCCCCCCTTCCAGCACCGCCCTCCCAGCAGCCCCTCAGACTTTGCCCCGTGCCTGCTCACCCGGGAGGGTGGGAATCACCTTCACCCCAGGCATCTCAGGCCCTGCCCCAGTCACCCCTGCTGCCCTCAGTGAGGAGTCCATTGACCTCCTCAGGTCCCTCACTGTTGGGCAGTCTACACTCCATCCAGGGTGTAGAAAGGCAGTTGCAACAACCAAATGCATTCCTGGAGGGCGTTCATTCTGGTCAGGCGGCCCTTCAGCGAGATTTTCAGACTCTGGCCTCAGCACTGATGGCAGCCATTGTCCCTGTGTCTAGCCTCCCCCCTCCAACTTCCTCCACCCAGACCCAATCCCCTGTACCCCAGCCTATCCCAAGCACACCTCTAGACCAGCATGCACACACGTCAACACACAAGGGAAGCTCAGGCAAACATAAGCACCACACATTCCACAGGAACTCACGCAAGCATCAGACAGACACATGCAGACACACCAACATCCACTGCCTCCACTGTGTCCCCCTACTCCTTGTCTCCCTCCTCCCTCCCAGTCTCATCTACACTCACACCTGCATGCACTACCTCTACAGCCACTACTACTATCACCAGCACACCCACCACCACACCCCGCTCACGTGCAGGCACCACCCCCACTACCATTCACACGTCCACTGTGTCCTCTCCCAGTGTGTCTGTGACGCCCCCTCCCAAGATACACAAATGCAGGCACACACCCACCCAACAGCCATCCACCTCACGACAGCCTCCAGCGCATGCACCTTCACCCAAAGTCAGCAAACGAACACCTCCTACAACCACAACCTCTTCCTCCACTCCCAAACCCCCTCCAGCTACCTGTCCCAGTGTCTCCCAAAAACTTTTCCTGTCCAACCTTGACCTCTTTCCCACACCTCCCCCACCCCGTCCGTCTCCTAGGTCCTGAACTAGCACCTCAGCCACAAAATCTCCGGGACCCGTGGTGCCTGTAGTCACTAGAATCTGGAGTGCGGAATGGGCAAAAGAAACTCAGCAAGTCTGGGAAGAGCAGCACGGCGGAGAAGACCGCCATCATCCCCGCTGCCCAGGAGGCCACCGCCAGCACCAGCCCAGCTGCCCAGGAGGTGACCGCCATCAGAGAGGACCGCCAGCACAAGCCCCGCTGGGCCATGAAGGACCGCTGGCACAAGCCCCGCTGGGCTAGAGAGGACCGCCAGCACAAGCCACGCTGGGCCATGATGGACCAGCAGCAGCTGTGTCACTGCAAAGGAGCCCACCGCTCCAAGCACTGCTGAACAGGGCACCGTCGTCTTGGGCACCGCTGAACAGGGCACCGCCGTCTCAAGCACCGCTGAACAGGGCACCACTGTCTCAAGCACCACTGAGCAGGGCACCGCCGCCTCAAGCACCGCTGAACAGGGCACTGCCGTCTCAAGCACCGCTGAACAGGGTACCGCCGTCTCAAGCACCCCTGAACAGGGCACCGCCGTCTCAAGCAACGCTGGCCCATGAGCGCCAAGGGCACTTACGCTACTGAGTCCATCAGGGGCAGAATGAAGCACTCTGGGCACCATGCCCCCTCCAGACCCAGTGGAGAGATCCATCCAGTACCTCTGTCCTTAGCAGGATGAATCACTCTGGGCACAAAGCCCCCTCCAGAACCAGTGGAGAAATCCATCCACTATCTCTGTCCTTAGCAGGATGAAGCACTCTGGGAGCAATGCCCCCTCCAGAACCAGTGGAGACTGTTATCCACTTGAGAGACTGTGGCTTTGCACTCCCCAGGATTGAACAGTGGGCAACCCACCCACTGTAGAGACCTGAGAGACTGTGGCTTTGCACTCCCCAGGATTGAACAGTGGGCAACCCACCCACTGTATAGACTTGAGAGACAGTGGCTTTGCACTCCCCAGGATTGAACAGTGGGCAACCCACCTACTGTATAGACTTGAGAGACTGTGGCTTTGCACTCCCCAGGATGGAACAGTGGGCAACCCACCCACTGTAGAGACTTGAGAGACTGTGGCTTTGCACTCCCCAGGATTGAACAGTGGGCAACCCACCCACTGCAGAGACTTGAGAGACTGTGGCTTAGCACTCCCCAGGATTGAACAGTGGGTATGTGGCCCTCTCGTGGATTTGGCGTTGTGCACTCAACCAGCTGAGGTGCCCCCCCTTTCCCTCCCCCTGAGGTGCCTGTTTTCTTGTTCTCTGATGCCCCTGCAGTGTTCTCTCCATCATGGTCTGGGATCCTGTGTGGGCCTCGTCCATACCGTGGGGGCCCAGTGTTCCACTGACTTAATTGGACCACTACCTGGACTACTATGCTTGGTGTATATTTTGTTAATGGTGTATATATAGATTTTTGCCTACTTGCTTTTAATATATTACAATGGTTACACTAATTTTCTTTTGTCTTTGCATTCTTCCGGGAGGGTTGGGGGTGTAACTGTGATGTATCAATATGTATAAGTGTGTGTGTTGTAGTGGGTGAGGGTGGGGGTGTTGCGTGTTGCGTGTGTGTGGCCCTGTTTTTTCCCTCCCCCTCCCCTGTGTCGTAGGTGCAGTACTCACTGTGGTCTTCGCCACTGGCGTTCGTGCTCCTAGTATAGGAGCAGGAGGACTATTGCAGGGAGAATTTGGAGTTCCGGATCCATGGTGTCCTAGTTCCTCGTGGGGTGTGTAGAGGTTAGTGTTTTCCCTTCGGAATCCTGTTTCCGCTGTGTTTTTATCCGCGGTGAATCCGCCCCGGAAAAGGTGGGAGATTGGTAGGTTGTGATACTGTGGGCGGATCTTTGTCTTCCGCCTGTCTGTTGGCGGTGACCGCCGCGCTGTTTGTTTGTACCACCGTGGTGGTCGGAGTGTTAAAGTGGCTGTCTTTGTTGGCGGTTTCCACGGTCGTAATTGCAAAATTACCGCCGGCCTGTTGGCGCTCTTACTGCCGCTTTAACACCAACTGCCAGGGTTGTAATGACCACCTAGATCTTTTTCTAAGTAATGTGGGACTTCTAGTCCTGGACACTGATGTTATACATTGCCAAACAAATCCCAAGATCCAATGGTAAAGCTGGACTGGTGCAGCATATCACTCATGGACTGTGCTGTGCAACATGTGAGTGTTTTTTTAATTAGATTTCCATGATGTGTGACTAGACATATGGCAATTTCCGTCCCTTTCCCTTACATTCTGCACACTGCAGCACAGAAGTGTATCATTCTGCACTGCTGAACCTAACATATTTGGTGATATTGTCCCTCATTGTCTTGTTGGTCCTCATAGGCTGTACTGTCATGTCCTTCCACTCCTACCACCAATTTAGGTGGGATGGCTGATTCTCCAAGGACGTCAGTTCCTCCTGGACCTCAAGTCCTGCTCCTTCGGTCCCCATGGTTGCCTTCAAGTTGCTGGCCAATTTCTCCTTGGTCCTCTGCTTGTAGTCATGCCAATGATTCTTCCAGCCTGTGACTGTCCTATTGACTTGCCCTACACTGTTGATTTTATCCACTATGGACTTAACGTAAAGCCTTTCTTCCCCAGATGCAATTTTGGGGTGATTAAGAGTTAATGTTCCTTCTTTGTCACCACGGTTTATGAGTATTTGATTCTCCTCCTCACTAAAATTACTCTTCCTCTTCGCCTGGGGTTCTGCCTAGGCACCTAACTGGTGCTGGGGTTGTTGAGGTTGTTGAGGTTGCTGTCCTGGCTGTTTTTGCCTGCTCCATCTTTTCATTTCTATGTATGAGAAACACTATTCTACTGCAATGAGTCACTTTTTGAAGGATTTCTGACGCATTATGCACTCAAAGTGATGCAAAGCTGGACTTCCTTGCTTTATGTACTGCAAATCAGTTTTGCAAGAAATGCGTCAGTTTAGCTTATAACATCTCTCCATTGGATGTGTCATTTTTTGACACACCATGGGTCAAGTCTGTGGCTGGGGCTTCCTCCTGGTCCTTTTTCAGTCTGGAATGGACTGTCCTTCTGGGTGTCCTTTTGAGGTGACCAGTACCTGGGGCTATTTCACTGTCTGGCCACTGGAGGTTGCCACCAGCTTGGCACACTGGTAGGTTTTGTCCTCAAGGCCTAACAGGTCAATTTTGGTCTTGCTGCGGCATCCATTTCCTTGGTCAGCAGTCGGTCAGTGAAGTGGCCTTCACTGGGTTTTTGGTTCTGCCTTGGAGTTGTAGAGTGATGCTTTCACTCTGGAGGGAGATCTTTGGCAATTTGTGAAGAGTGGAGGTCCTCTGGGGGTTGTAAAGTCTGTCTGAAGCTCAAGCAACCATTCAGCAGTGACTGTCGAGTCGTTGGTACAGCAGGCAGGGTTTGGACCTTTTCTTGGTGCAGCAGGACTTCAGTTCTCAAGCCTTGGGTCTTCTTTTTTGCTGGTCTTCTTGTGTCAATAGAATTGGATTTCTTGGTTTAGGGATGCCCAATAAATACTGTATTTAGTGTGCATTTTAGGGGGGAACCTAGTAGTGACCAATGGGTCATCTACTTTAGGGTGGCTACACCCACTATGTGAGCACTTTCTGTGGGCAGACGTCACTTCCCTAAACCTGATTGGCTATTTTCCTTCCTTGCAAGATGGAGGACAATACAATGGAGGGACCAACTCACATGCAACAGCTTAGGGGTGGTACAAGCCAGGAATGACCACTCCTCCTCCTGCCTTTTGTTTGGTTTCCCACTGATGCTCCTGCCAAAAGTGTGAGGTTTGCAATGGGGGCAGCTATCTGGTGCTAGCAATAGGCCTAGGGTTTGAGTTTCAAGGGTGGTAAGCCCTTTGAAGCTTTGTAGCAGGGCAGTGTACATTCCTGATGGAGGGGGTGTTAGCCTCTCCGCTCCGAAAGTGCTTTGTTCTGAATCCCAGAGAGCAGGATCTCTCACCCCAGGGTTTCAGACTGTTGTCTGGCGGTGGCAGGCTGGTTGTGTCTGGCCAGCAACAATGCCAGGGTAGTTAGCTTTTGCAGGGGGCACCTCTAAGGTGACCCCTGGGTACATTTTGCAATAAAGCCAATACTAGTACCAGCTTGGATTTATCATTCTGAGTTATTTGATACCAAACAACCCAGGGTTCAGAGTGGCCATCATGTAGCAGTGAAAATCCTATTGACCAGTGTCCAGCAAAGGCACTTAAAATGGCTGCTCTGTTCACTCACTATGTCCCAGGTTCGGCAAGGACACAGTGCAGGCATATTGTTCATGCAACAAAGCCCTCACATACAGTGTAGTGCACCCTGCCTTGGGGCTGAAAGACTTCTCAGAGGGGTGTCTTATCTGTACTGAATGCAGTGGGTAGTGAACAGGGCACACAGGCAGTGTGACATGTTGAATTTGTCTTTGGGGATTGCATCAGGACACACAGCCTGCAATGGCAGTGCTGGGTGCATCTGAAAGCAAGGTCCTAGAGGGTAGCACAATCAGTGCTGCTTCCCTCAGGGGCCTACTCTTAGTACCCCATGCCCTGGGTACCTAAGCTAAATGTGTCTCCAATTGTGCCAATGCATCACATCAGTTTGGAGGAAAGAGATCTGACCCAGTGAACCTCATTAGCAGGGGCCCTAGGCACTAACAACCTTAAAGCTATGTCATTTACCAGGCAAAATGTGGGGGCTAACCATGTCAAAAGAGGCCTTTTCCCACAGATACTGTATTTGGGCTACAATCACAGGCCTTGGACAAGTCTAAAAGTATTACTTAAGTGGGTGATATAAGCAGTGTTGCAGGCCCATTAGCAGCATTTAATTTACAGGCCTTGGGCACATTGAGTGCTCTTTGTTAGGGACTTATGAGCAAATTAAGTTTGCCAATTTGGAATGTAATAATCAAACTATGGCCCTCATTATGAAGTTGGCGGTCTCGACTGCCACATAATGAAGGTAGTGAGGACTGCCACAGGCGGTCTCCTACCACCGCCAGGCTACCGCTGACAGGCAGCCTGACAATGGTGGAATTCTTCATCTGACAGGGCAGCGCTGCTTGCGGATAAAAAACCCTTGTTCGCCAGCCATTCCCTGGTGGGTTCACCCACCAGGCAAAGACTGGCGGAAGAGGTGCTCCGGGGCCACCCAGGGGGCCCCTGCACTGCCCATGCACTTGGTATGGACAGTGCAGGGGCCCCTGTGCAGTGCCCCGTCGCGCAGGTCTGATCTGCGAGACGGGTGTAGCTGCACCCACCGCACAGCGGCATTGACGACAGCTCCATGTGGAGCCGTCGCCATTGTACCGACCCAGCAGAATGTTCATAATTCTCAAGGGGGCTGGCTGGCTGTGATAAGACCACCAGCATGAATACGGCAGGGATTCCTGATGTGTTCATAATGACCCCCTATGTTTGAAGGAGAGAGTACAAGCACTTTAGCACTGGTTAGCACTGACAAAGTGCACCGGGTGCTAAGGCCAACAAAAATGAATTCAGCAAAATTAGAGGCAAACAAGCAGAAAGTTTGGGTAAGGACCACCCTAAAGCTGTCAGGTCTAGCACTCCTGATGTTCAGAAACCTGCCTCTCTAAAAAGGATGATGAGTATATCCTGCATACCTTCTGGTGTTCTGGGTGAGTTCTAGATTGGTAAAGTATTAAAATAATAAGGTATTCCAAATATTTTCTGTAAAATATTCCATATTGGGAGGGCAGCTTTGAGTGACTTTGGGCTAACTTCTTTAAAGAACTTTGATTTCAAACCTCTGCAAGAACTCATCCTGTCCACAATCTACTAACATTGCTGGAAGGAATGCCCCATGGTAGATTGGTTAGGGGCTGAGCCTAGCATACAAACGTTTGTCAAACTTTACAGCATATGGACTTATTTGGAAATTGGGTAGTGCTAAGCCACTACTTTTCAGCATGTTTCTCAGCTTTTTCCATGAGAATCTAGGTGACTTGTGCTTCCAATTCTCATGGTGCTTTTGAAGCATTTTGCTCTCAGTTTTGTGTGCTGAGGGTTCAGTGAGTCAACCGTTTCTTCAGTCCTTGATGGCTTCCTTGCAGACTGACACCATTACTTTATTTATGCATATATTTTCTTTTTCCTGAAAACACACAACTTGGGGCAATAGGAATGCAATTGAAGAAAAAGACTATTCTAAACAATAGAGTTGTTTATTTGGGGAATTCTATGGTATTTAATTTATAAAAGAATATTACACACCTTTATGACTATGTAATGCCTGGAGCGGACGCCGCCAAATTTGCACTTTTTCCCACTAAATGTATTTTTTTCTATTATTTTCACAGTTGCCGCTCTTGAAGGAGCAGTCAATTCCAAGATTTGAAAATGTTTCAAGCAGTTTTAGGAATACATGATATGCTATGGTGGAATTACACCTCGATCAGCTGGCTCCACAGGCTTTAATATTTTAAATCTGAGTGGGTATTTTCGATTGAAGTTCTCATCATGTGCATTACAGCAGAAAGGCATTGCCTACAAATTGCAAAAAAAAATAGATTGGTCCACCATTCAGGTGGCATTTGTCGGATTTGATTTGAAACTGATTCCAAGGCCTTCCCTATTATTAGCAAAGATGGCAAACACTTTCTGTCAGGAATCATATTTCATGTGCTGACTCATTGGTTCTTATTTATTTGTTTCTCTATGTGGATTAGGAAGTCTGATTAATTAATAACAATAGCAATATATTTCCTCAGTCTCCCCCTGTTATGTGATATTATATTATGTTGTTACGTTTTGTTAGAAGGGAGAATCTATCCCCCTGAAGTACACTATGCGGATATTGCAAGTCACTGAGGAGTTTCATTACCATGTAGAGGAACAAAGCCAAAAGGCACATTTCTGTATTCGGGTATGGAACTCCAAAGTGATCCTTATGTACTTCAGGCGGTACTTTATGCCATATAATACATGGTCACACCACCTTTCACGCAAACCACTTAAACCTTGGTATGTAGCTCTTGCACATGTAAGAGTGAGCATGTTTGCAAGCACACATAATCAAAAAATAACCTCTAGTGAACAATAAAACACATCAAAACACATCAAAAACCTTTTAGTTCTTTGTTGCAAACAGATATTAGAAACCATTGAATAGAAATTAAAAAAAGCTGCTCTAGCAAGGAATGTGTAGAAATGTGCTGAAATGTTCTAGCTTTTTTTCCAACTATGTAATGAGATCAAAAATGTAACCTGTTTCTCTGCTTATCATTGTAAACTAAAAATAGAACCGAAGAAAGAAAGGCACTGTCCTGTTTTTGTCGCTTTTAACAGCTGCTTCAATTATGCTCTGTGACTGGACCTACCTTTCACCTCGGCTGCTGGCTCTGGCAGAAGGCTTTGTTATGTCACAACTTGATTGTAAAACATATAACAGTTGAGTTTTGACGTCTTTTCTTTACAGTCAGCGACTGGGTGCATCACAAGTCACTAATTATAAATAAATTAGATACTGATGTGTATACAGGGATTACAGAAGCCTATGTAATATATGTATTTATCTCTGGGAACCTGCAGAAGCAACTGATGATCAGAAGAATTGCTTGGTGGTATGTTGATGACATTTTCAAAGAAAAACAGGTGAACAAGATTCTTGATGCATAATCAACAAGAAGAGGGTCTGAAACAGTGGCATTTCGAAATTTGAGGGGGCTCTCCTGCAAGCTGCAGAGTGCATTGAGGAGCCCCCCCCCCCGACCCAGAAAGGAACTCTCAGGCAAGGGGAATGCTGCCTGTACACAGTGCACTGTGGTGAGGGGGCCCACTGGAGCTCAAGGGTCGCTCTTGAAGCTCAGAGGAACCCCCGCATAGTGGGACCTACGCGGGCCAATGTTATGCTGCTTTCTGAAACTGATCCGTTTGCCCTAGCTGCAGCCAATGAAAGGTTTGGAATGCACAAAAAAAGTCAGGGTCCTATTCTCAAAAAGCATTTCTAGTAAGTTTAGTAGTACAACAATAGTGTCACCAGTGCCCTACAAAACACTATTGATTCACCTACATGCCTAGGTCTATGTCTCTGCTTCTACAAGCTTTTGAGTGCAAATATCTCCACTCCCTACTGGAGAAGTCTCCAAAGACATAGGTGTGCATTTTAGTAGTTAAAATAGGGGTGGATATGGAGGAGTGACTGGAAAATGGTGAATACTTACTTCTAAAGGGAATGGGGTTTTGGAAGGGTAAGGAGGTGAACAGAAGGCTGGGAAGGGGTTCCAGGAAGAACACGCATCCACAGACCAAGGGGTAATATCACTATTCACAAGCTGGACTTCTAAAATTAATAAAGTAAAAAACGACCCAAAATAATACTAACTGTACTCCAGTTTAGATGTAGGGTATGTCCAGGACTACTCTAACACAATCACAAGAGAGTGAGAGGTAATCAGGTCAGTGCGTCGAAAGGACTCTTGTATCTCAATGAGACTTCTGGATTCCAGGTGACAACACCTCTGATTGTAGGCAACTGAGTCACTCCCGCAACAGTTGGAAGCTGTCTGTCCAACCTTTCCAACGTTCTAGCAGCACCTCACCAAAACGCAAACAGTAAAGGTGATTTCTGGCAGCCTAGCTCATGGATGCTGAAATCCTCTCAGGGAAAATTGTGGTAGAACAAATCTTATGCTTTTCTCTTTTTAGAAATGAGTCTCTAACACACATGGGCAAGAAAGAAGATGCAGAACAATTTTCAATACATTTATTGAAAAGATTGCAAACTATGACAAAATACATGAGCTTCAATGATTAGGATAGTGACAATAGACAAAATCAGCTATGTAAAGATGAACAACCCCAACATTTTGCAAAACGCATAAATACACAAACTTCTCCCTAAAGCCTAGTGGCTATCCACGCATTGTCCATAAGAAGCGCCCCAACCCTTGTTACTTAGAACAAGGTTGACCTCCACTCTCCAAATCAGGTTGTGTAGAGACACAAAGGCTGAGATCTCCTGTGTTGAGACATGCAGTATGGTTTTAATCTCCTGGGTGGAACCCCCTCTACTGACCTTGTTCTTACAGAGTGTTTTTGTAAGGCCCTTGTAATTGTCTGTGCAGACATCCTGACGTGAGTATGTACCGAAGCTTTAGATTTTGTGTGCAAATTGAATCGGCAATATCATAACAAATTGCCCGACAGTTCACATTCTGTTCTTGCCTAATGTGAAGCATGATCACAATCCAATACGTATATACACTGATAATGACACTTTCATGGAATGTAAACTAATTACAAAATAAAAAACATTTCTTATAAAATGTAAGACCTGCAATACTGCTAAAATTAATACTCATTAATAATAAAACAGAGCGTGTTTGTCTAGATAAAAGGGCACAGGCCTACAAGCCTCAGCTTAGCTAAACTGCCATACCCAAGCAACTAAAATCGAACTAGGCACCCTCCCCTTTCAACGAAACAAGGGTGCAACATCCAGCATCTAAAAATGCTTGAAATGAAAAACTTAAAAGAAAACATAAAATCAGACATAAGAGACACATTGTCAATAGTGACAAGCAAAATAGGCCTGCAGACAGGCCACATTGAAAGGCAATTTGGTGTCACATTTTATATTTTTTTGAAAAAAGCCACTGGTCAAATCAACAATCATCATGATCTGGCAAAAGTTATCCAATGTCATCATTGGAGATTGAGACCAGAAAGGACTCCACTTTGGTTGGCGATAGATGGATCAAAGGATTAGCAGAGGGATCCAGGGTGCAGAAGTGTGCAGGAACCTCAACACAGAATGACCATTGTGCCGTAAGTCTTGGAAACAGGAAATCCACAAGCTGTGGTTCATAGGATGCCTTGTATATCAATCTCAGTCTCAAGGGGCATGTCCGTGAATGAACCCTCATTGAGAACATTAACAGATCCTTGTCCACAGGAGGCATGGGCTGCATGGCAATACACATTATTTGTGCGCATTTGAAGGTACACCAAGTGTAGTGGAAAACCGACTGCACACAGGTTAGGATTGGTCTGAATGTCAATGACCAATTATGCTGCAGCTGTCCCAGCAAGGAGGCCCCGAAGTACTGCATCATGTGATCACAACACAGCCGGGTTGGTGGTAGCTCCAGGACTCTGCTTGGCTGAAATAGGGCAGCAGCTGGATAGAAAAAATAATGTCAGCATTATTCTGCCAATTAACACCAAACTGGGAATCCGCCAAAGACACTAAAAAACAATGAGTGTATGGATGAAGGTATGACTCCAAACATGGGTGGTCATTATGAACATGGCGGTAAACACCACACCGCCGGCGGTGGCGTTAACTACCGCCAACATGCTGGCAGTCCAGACCGCCAAATAATGAAGCACACGAGAAACAAGTAGCGGTCCATCCACACACTGCCATCTTTGTAGTCCCGACGAGGATGGAGGAGGCCACCCACAGGCCGATGGGAAGGTCCTATCCGCCTACCAAATAATGAAACACAAGACAGCCAGCAGTTCCAGGGAGGAAACCACCGCCAGGCAAAGCGTGGCAGACATGAACAATATAAAAGGAAACACTCAACGGAGGCACACACAACACGCTGATGCAGAAATGAAGAGAGAGCTGGAAATAATGCCAGTGCTGCTCCTTGCCATATACCTCCACGACCGTGACCACCGACGAAGACGACAATGGTAATTACCGCAACATAGTACACATGGGAAGAAAGGGCACAGTTATACACCCACCCCACCCACACCGTAATGCGCTCCCAACCCCTCCCACTATCGCAAGCCATAAATACCATAACAAGAATTACTTACCAGACACAAGGCAACAAAGACCTACACCAAAGTACACATATGTGCACACCACATCCCCACAGTGAAATGCTGAACAATGTCACTACATAGTTTCAACAGCAATACTGGGCACTCAAATTTTACTTGAACCAAAAAACAGTATTGTCCAAATAAGGCCATTAGCCAGTCCATTTTAAAATCCTTGAAGGGCCTATATAGGCCGAACTTGACTCTCTCATGTGCAAAGCGTACTCCACTTGAAAGGGACATCAATGGGGCAGCCAGGTACCTCAGGGAACAGAGGCAGGGGATGGAGGGGTGGGGACTTACATCTGGAAGTGGGGGCTTGGACCAGGGGGTGGCAGAGGGACCTGAGGCAAAACAGGGCTTCTTCCTCCCTGGGCAAGGGGCATGGGAATGGGAAGGACGGACTGGGGTGGACTTGGACGTGGAAGGAGTGGACTGGGCAAGGAGATGGGCACGTTTAGGGACGAGATGGGGTGGGCCAGTAGGTTCGAACAGGTCAATATGGGAGAGGGAAAGATTCTTAGGGGCAGTTGGGGGGGATTTGGAGGCAGGTCTTGGAGTGAAGGTTGAGGGAGTGCTTGTACCAGGTGTAGATGTGCCTGACATGGATGCAGGTGCCTGTAAAGTATGCTGATGTGTGGTGGATGTATGTGGTGTGGATGTCTCTGGCTGTTTGAGTGTTTTGGGAGGAGGGGTAGTGGACACAGTTGGACAAGACAGGCTGCCAGTGTACATGGATATTGTCTGGGTGTCTGCAGGTCTGGTGAGAGTGTTGCAAGTGTCTGTCAATGTAGTTGTAGTGAGTGCAGGTGTGGTGTCTGGGGTGTCTGGATGTCAGATATTGTGGTGACTGCATCAACGGGGGCAGCAGAAGTGACTGAGGGCGCAGTGCATGTGGGTGTGCATGGTGAGGTGACAGACAGGGTGGCGGGGGAGGATGGCACACACTGGGGGAATTGGATGTGGTTGTGTGTGCTTTTGTATGGTGGGTGTGTGCATGCCTGTGGTGGGAAGTGTGGTGCTTCTGTTTCTCTGTTTGCTTCTTGTGTGTTGACGTGTGTGCATGGCTGTCTGTACGTGTGCTTGGGATGGGTGAAGGGAGTGGGGTGCTGGAAGGGGTAGAGGTGGTGGGTGGGGGGATGAACACTGGCTGCCATCAAAGAGGAGGCCAAAGCTTGAAAAGATCTCTGTAGACCAGACATGGCACTGTGAATGCCCTCCAGGTATGCATTGCATTGCTGCATCTGGGATGCTAGCCTGGAACTTCTTTCGACTTCTGGACTTGGTCCCCTTCCTTTGCAGATCTTCAGGTCCAATAATCCAGCAGTTGTTCTTTGCAGACTTGGTTGGCTGCTGCAAAATCCCCAAAACGAGGTGTAGTGTGTCCTAAGGAATCTTGGAGTACTTTACTCCTGCTTTTCTGGGCTCTGAGGTGGGGTAATTTACTTACCTTTACTGTATTCTTACTTTCCAGCGATTCTGCACACACTACACACTAGGTGGGAATTTGTGATTCACATTCCACTTTTTTAGTATATGGTTTGTGATGCCCCTAGACCTATTTTCTCTCTTTCTATTCTATAAGATTACCTACTGTTTGCATTTGCATTGTTCTACGACTATTTGCTTGCCTAATTTTGGTGTCTAATGTATATATTGTGTATAATACTTACCTCCAGAAGGACTATTGTCTCTAAGATATTTTTGGTACTGTGTCACCCAAATAAATACCTTTATTTTTGGTGACACTGAGTATTGTCTTTACTTGTGTATAAGTACTGTGTAACTATTGGTGGTATTGCATGAGCTTTGCATGTCTCCTAGTTCAGCCTAATCTGCTCTGCTATAGCTACCTCTATCAGCCTAAGCTGCTAGAACACTACCTTTCACTAATAAGGGGTAACGGGACCTGGTTTAAGGTGTAAGTACCCAAGGTACCCACTACAAACCAGGCCAGCCTCCTACAGCGGGCACAGGCAACTGGGTGGGGGAGCAACTGGGAGGGTGGTAATGGCATGGGGGGTTGCGGAAGATGGCATAAAATGGGTGTGTCCAGTAGTGTCTGCCACAAGCAGGGAGCTCCCATTGGAGGAGGTATCAGAGTCACTATCTCTAGTGGTATTTGCCTCCCCCATGGTACTCCCCTCGCCCTCCAACCCACTGGTCCGCTTGGTGTCCACCGACTCTGCCTCCTTGGAACCGTGGGCTGCTGCATCCCTACTCACCTGTGCCACTGCTCCCTCACCAGATGATGCTGATGTACACAAAGGACACAAGAGCACAGGGGTGGAGAGACAAAACATGAGACATCTTTGTCAAACCCTGAATATATGTACATCTCTGGCTCACACACACTCCCATTCAGGTCACACACCTATACGCAGCACCTAAAACATCCGTCATGACTGTGCCCCTGACTAATGCCATTACCCCAGAATACACAACATTACCCCTAGGAAACATGGACCTGATGACCTGTGTGGAGTACACCCATGGGAGTCCATGCCCAGCCAATGCACTTACTAGTCAATGAGGCCACACGGCATACCAGATAGCAGAAAGGGGACCCCCCATGGGCCTATAGGGACCGCCCAAACTTGCTCTCACACCATTACAGGGACTTTGAGGGGGCAGGACTGCAGGAAAACACCTGTCCAAGTGCCTGGTTACAAGTCAGCATACACACCACAGCACCAACATCCATCCATCAAAGCAGTATAACAACAGTGTTGGTACTCACCACCTTGCGGCTGCTGTGCTGCCTTCAAGCTCCCATCCAAATCCAGATAGGCAACAGCCAGAATCCGGTCTTCCTGGCCCAGCGACTCAGGTCCTGTCACCACTTCCTGCAGTGGGGGCTCTGCTGGTTGTAGACCCCCAGGGTCTGCACCTCCTTGGCGATGGCTTGCCACAGGCCTTTCTTTTGATAGACGCTGACCTGCATGGGACACACAGAGTAAAGAAGCAGAGGTCAGAATGTGTGCACCAAATACAGATTACATGTCATTCCCTATGGAACGGCCCTTGATGAAAGGCATGTTATCAACTCCCATACAGTACATGCCAGACAGTCTATGGCTGGGCAGTCACAAATCAAACTCACATGCACACAGGCATCCACCACAATCACACACATCTAAGGATGACAGCCGCCAACTCACCTGTACCTCTGGTCGCCCATACAACTTGGCATACAGGGGTAGGACACCGTCCACCAGCTTCTCCAGCTCTTCCCCTGTGACCTGCGCCATCTCAGGGACCAGAGTCAGGACACAGCAGCACGTGCAGTGGAGTACTACCCTGCATGGGAATCAGAAGTCAAGTGTCAAGGGTCTGACGACATGGCGTAGATACCGCGGCAGTGTGCTCCATTGACAACCATGTCATCCAATGATGGGGTTCACGGAGGTGAACACTGCCTTCCGCCATGATGAATAACACCAGCGGAATGAAGTCACTTCCACTCCCTCATACCTGGATGGCAGGAGGCTGCCATTTTGCTACCACCAAGTCACCATAGCCTGGCCAGGGGCCTCATCCTTGCCCTCAAAATCTCTGACCTTAGTCACTTGCTGACATGAGCTTAGGATTCTCACATGCACCCACCTTTGGAATTGTGTCCTCCCTGGGATGCCATTATAACAGAGTTGACTCAGCACACATATGCCTGATGGTGTACTTCATACTTTGCATCTGTGTGTTACCTACGAGTCACACTTACATTGATACAGTGACATCATGTGATGCAGGTGTATATTTACACTCAATATGTGTTCTTTCCTCCACCATAGGTACAGACCCATGTGGCAAGGGAGGGACCCATCTGTTTACCTGATTTGGAAACTATGGAGGAGCGTCACTTCATTGTCACCTACAGACTCAATAGAGATACTGTCTATGACCTCTGTGTTTTAATGGATCCTGTACTGAAACCGGCTAATCGGAATCAGCATGCCATCCCTACAACCGTAACAGTGCTATCTGTACTCCATCTTTTGGCTACAGGCTAATTTCAGGTGATAGTGGGAATGGGTGCCGGGGTTTCACAGCAAATGTTCACCCTCATCCTGTCAAAATTCCTGGATGCATTTGTCCAGCACCTGCAAACATATGTCCAATTTCCCCAGAGGGCTGAACTTCCTGCCATCAAATCTGGATTTTATGCCTTTGCCAACATCCCACATGTGATTGGTGCCATTGATGGAACCCACATAGCTCTCAGACCCCCAAGAATGAATGAATAGGTGTACAGGAATCAAAATAACTCTCAATTCATGAATATACAATTGGTGTGTATTGCTGACCAGTACATTTCGCATGTCAGTGCCAGGTTCCCAGGCTCAGTCCATGGTTGCTTTGTCCCAAGAAACAGCAGTGTACCACACTTGATGGGACAACTACAATGGGACAGAGGATGGCTCATAGGTGAGTGTGTATGACTCTGGATTTGTATATAACTAACAGCCAGCCAATATGCAGGCAACGTCAGTTTCTGAATGTCTTGTTTTACACATTTTTGCAGGTAATTCTGGCTACCCCAACCTGACACCTGTGAGGAATCCCAGTACAGATGCCAAGAGGAATTATAAGGAGGCCCAGGGACATACTAGGAGGGTGACTGAGCAAACTATAGGTCTCCTGAAGGCTTGATTTTGTTGCCTCCATCTCTCTGGGGGATCCCTGTGCTATGTGCCTGACAAAGGTGTGTAAGATAGTGGTGGCCTGCTGCATGCTGCACAACTTGGCTGTGAGGAAAGCTATCCGCCTTCCGGAAGAGGAGGGTGCTCTACAACCAACCCTGCAACCTCAGGGAGGGGATGAGAGTGATGGTGAGGAAGAAGAGGGGGAAGATCTCAACTCCAGGAGCCAGCTGATCTGCCTATACTTCCAGTAACTATGAGGTACTGTTCACTGATGCTGATGTCTTCATTGAATAGTTTCAGTCTGACTCATGTAATTGGTAATGTGGTGTATGAAGTCATTGACGTTGTTAACTGATGACTGAAGTGGCATGTGCCAGGGAACCCAATAGTAGGTACAGTGTGACATACTTCAGACACTACAGTGCGTTGGATCCCTTCCTGCATAAAGGCATAATTATGAAATTGACTGGCTAATGCATATACACTCACAATTGATATCTCATATTGACGAGGGACATATGATTTGGTTGCATAGGTGTATTTTTAAGTGACAAAATATACATATTTAGTGGAACAGTGCTGGGAGTGGGCACATGGTGCATATCCATACTCAAGTACATATGCTCAGCCATTGGTAGCACTGGGTTTTGTTCCATGTGGCCATTGGTAGATGGTGTAATGGCAGTGGCAAGTCAACAAGGGAGCACGGTGGCACACAAGGGAGACAGTCCAGGGCAGAGTCACTTCCTAGGGGTGGTCTTAGCTGATGTTTCAGTAGCATGGCTGGGTGTGAGGGCACGTTTGCGTAACTGGAGCTGGGCTGCAGGGGTAGGGGTGCTGGTTTCCTGGGTGTCCTCTGGCAGTGCCACCAGTCCAGTAGCTGCTGCAGATGTCAATGGCAGGTCAGTATACTGGCCAGTGGTAGGGGCTTGCAGGTGGGTTGACGTCTCAGACTGGCTATGGTACTGGTGCTGCAGGACCCCTACAATGGTGGCCATGGTGTCCTTAAGCTGTTTCCATTGCTCCATGGCCTCCTGGTGGTGTGCTATCTGCAGCCTCAGATTCTGCTCCAAGGTGGCCAGGATCTGACCCATCCTGTCCTGGGTATGGTGGTATGCTACCAGAACCTCAGATATCACCTCCTGGGCTGCTGCATCCATCCTTTCATTACAGCTACACCCCTGGGCCACTGATATCCTCCTACTGGCCCTAGTCCCCTGTGTCTGTGTCCTCTGCACAGGTCTGGTAGTCCCACTTGCACTGGGCCCTTCATCATCCTTCCTGTTGGTTGGTGGAGACTGTGGCCTCTGTACTTGTGGGCCACCAGTCTGTGGCTGGGAGACACTGGTGTGGGGTCATTTGGCCAGAGCTGATGATGATGGCTGGGTGGTAGGGCTGTCAGTGGTATCCTGGGTGGGGCTGCTGGAGGGTGATAGCCCAGGACTGTGTGATGGGCCAGGGTATTCTTCAATTTCCATAAATCCCCCGCCACTCTCCTGAGTGGGGCCTCTGTCTCTGTGTGGGGTGCTGGCACTCCTTGGCATTTCCGTCGGGGGGCATGGGTGGTGGTGCCTATGGGGGGAATGGACATGTGGGTGTCAGGTACTTTTTCCGCAATTGATGCACAGGTCTGCCCTATTTGGTGCTTATATTCCCCTGTTGTGGCATGCAAGGACCCTTCGTGTACATATCTGCAATTTATGTGGGGGGTGGAGGTACACTGTGGGTGCTGTAGTGCCACAGGGAATCCATGCAGGGGTAGGTGACTGTGCACAGAGGACAGGAAGGAGGTCTGTTTGTGGGATTGTGGGCATGCAGAGTAGTTGGATGTGGGTGCTGTGGTCTGGCTAGGGATGGGGTCCTGGTGGTAGTGAGTGGGGTGGGGTGGGGTGATGCATGCATTATAGGTGGAGTGACTGTTAAGGTATTGTAGTTGACTTACCTGAGTCCAGTCCTCCAGTGAGTCCAGTGAGGCTCTCCAGGTGTAGGATAGCCTGGACCTTTTCTTCCCAGTTGGTGTAATCGGGGGGTATAGGTGGGGGACCTCCACCAGTCGTTTGTACGATGATGTTGTGTCTGGATGCCATGGACCGTACATTCCTGCGCAGGTCGTTCCATCTCTTCCAGATGTTATCCCTTGTGCGTGGATGGTTTCCCACTGCATTGAACTTGTTGACAATCATCTGCCATAGCTCCATCTTCCTGGCCACAGGTGTCTGCTGCACCTGTGCCCCGAATATTTGTGGCTCGACCTTGATTATTTTATCCACCATGGTCCTTAGCTCCCTATCTGTGAAGTGGGAGTGCCTAGGGGGTGCCATGGTGTGTGTTGTGGGTGGTGTGTTGTGGGTGTATTTGTGAGGGTGCTGTTGTGTGGTTATGTATGTGGCTTATAAAGGTGTTCGGTGTGTATATGTTTTGGTGGTGTATTTGTGTGTGTGACTTGTGTTATGTTGTGTTCAGTGTATGAGTGTTGTCTATCTCAGTTGTGCTATTGGCGATGCAAAGGATTGTGGGGAGTGTATGTGCGTGTTTTATAGTGTTGTAGATGTGTGTCATGTGTGTGGGTTTCAAAGTTGCCAATGTGTCCATTTGTTGTTGGTGGGTCCTATTGTTGGCCGTGGCGGTCTGTACCGCCAATGGTCGTTCAGCATCCATTATCCGCCATGCTGATTTGTGCTTCATTATTTGGTGGGCTTAGGATTTGTCTGCATGGCGGTGGCGGAGTGGGGTGTACTGCCTTTCCACCATTGTGGGCCCTGATGGTGGGTGGAGGTTGCAGGATGTTTGGAGGTTTGACTTTTTGGCATTATAATTTGTTGGTGTCCTGTCTTTTGCCACTGGCAGCCTTCTGTTCACTGTTGCCACAGCAGTCGGGGGTGATTGCCGCCAAGTTCATAATGAGGGCCATGATCTGGAATATGCTGACAAACCTAGACCTGACAGCCTTAAAAAAGTGCACAATCCCTTCAATGCTAGAGGCATTAAAAATTGTTCTGACCAACTCTCCAAAGGGCTTGGGGAAATTGGAAATTATTAGGGACTGTATCTCAGTTGATGACGTCTCTATCTGGAGAGCATACATCTCTCTGGCTGATGTTAGGGTCACTTGAATTTGAGACAATAGCACCATTGGTCTACTCAACCTGTCAAAGTTTACATTAGAAGTAACAATGTAGGGCCACAGTTCCGCTACTCTTACCTCTTGTGTGGGGGGAATAAAATATGACCACAGCAAGTTACCATTTAAGAAACCGAAATGACATAGGAAACTCCAGGCTTCACACTGCAGCAGCTTTCATCGTTCAGAACAAAATAACTTCAATTTGAAAGTATCTGAAATGCTGGATGAATTGAAGGGACGGGTGTACCCTTCAGATGGCATGCTGAGTTGGTGACCTCTGCATTACAAAGACCATGAGAGAACACCTGCTAACAAATCATAGAATGACTAACAGTAGTTTCACATCCGCTTCCACTAAGAAAGACCTCTGTTTGGCCATTCACACATTTGAAAATGAAAGACAACTCCCACACCTTCTGTATGTAACTGTCTCCTAGTTGTTCATACCTGTCTACAGCAAAATGTTTCAAACAGTTTGTGAAACAAAGGTGGAAATTGCCAGAATTATTTATTTATTAATAGTATTGCTGAGGGAATTTCTGTTACTGTAAAGTCAACTTTTCTAACTTTTCAATGTTAGGCATGATGTACCTGGCTTCTTTTTTAGCTATTGTCTGCTGTTCCCTGGATTAATTAAAAGTAGCAAATAATTCACTACTCTTTATGTGTTTCCAGGGCAGGCAACCACTTTTCAAAACTTGAAGTGTCCAACCTAACTGCATGATGGAATGCAGTTGACTCCGACCATGTTGCAAAAAGGATGTCATTCTGAATGACGTCAATCGCCAATGACACAATATTATTTAAGGTGTAAATACTGTTGGACAAACTGTTCATGACATTATCAACAACACCAAGGGGGTCATTACAACATTGGCGGTAAAAGCCGCTTACCGCCGTGCAGAAGACCGCCAAAACACCGCCGCGGCCGCGGAATTCCGCCACAGCTATTATGACACACATCTCGGAAACCGCCGAAATTCAGTCACCCACACAATTCCGCCACACCAAAGGTCAGTGTCAAACTGGCTAAAACAAAACCTCCACCTCCACGCCAACAGAAATACGCCCATGCTATTACAACCCACGAATCCACGCAGCCATTTTTCAACCGCGGTATTCCATTGGCGGTACACACCGCCGCGCTCAAAATACACACACATCTCCAAAACACCGCCACATTGGACAATTCCAAATACACACACATTATACACATACAAACACCACTCCCACACACCCAACACAATATAAAACACACACCTACATCACCCACAAACCCTTACGAACAAAAATTTGTCACGAAGGCCAGAGAGACAGCACTGATTAGACAATCCCACCACACAGAGGCACACAACACCATCACCCACACACCATCCACGCACAAAACACAACCCACCACTACACATCACTACACTCATCACCACATACACCACCTCACACATCACACACACCACCCCATGGCACGCCAAAGACACCCCCGCTTTTCCGAGGAGGAGCTCAGGGTCATGGTGGAGGAAATCGTACGGGTAGAGCCACAGCTATTTGACTCACAGGTGCAGCACACCTCCATAGCCAGGAATATGGTGCTATGGCGCAGAATAGTGGACAGGGTCAACGCAGTGGGACAGCACCCAAGAAATTGGGAGGACATCAGGAAGAGGTGGAATGACCTACAGGGGAAGGTGCATTCAGCGGCAGTCTCCAGGCACAACATTGCGGTAAAGCAGACTGGCGGCGGACCCCCACCTCCTCCCCCACAACTAACAACATGGGAGGAGCAAGTCTTGACCATCATGCATCCAGAGGGCCTCGGAGGAGTCGGTGGAGGAATGGACACTGGTAAGTCAAATCTTAACTATCATATCCCCCACCCTACCTGCATGCTATCACACACCCCCACACCCTCACCTATCACTCATACTCCTCACTAATGTACTAATAACACAAACCACCCATCCCAACACCAAGCCCTGCATGACACAACAAAGCATGGACACCCCTCACCAAGCATGCTCACTGCACATACCCAGAACAACCCCATAACCATCATCACACAAGCCCCCACACAGGAATGCTAGCACTGGGGTACACGCTCACCCACCCATTGCACACCATGACACACACAGATGCAATAATCATGCTCTTATGCCCCTGCAGGATCACGAAGGACTGTCACCACACCGGAGGATCCAGACATCTCCACTCCACCCACAGAAGAGGGCCACAGTGACGATAGCAGCTCTGCCCTACTGGAGCCTGATGGTCAGCCCGGACCATCGTGGGCCTCGGGACAGTTGGTTCCCCTTGCACAGGCACAGCCCAACACTGACCTTCCACCCTCTGGTAACACCAGCACAGCACCCACCCAGCGGGCCCAAACCTCCGTACCCAGGACAGGTCAATCAGCTGTGTGTCCACCACTACAGGGAACCCAGGATAACCCACCACCCCAACAACAACAGGGACCTGGGGGCAGTGGTAGTGGGCACACGGTCCAGGGGACGGAGGCACAGGAACACAGGGGAACTGGGAGTGCTGCTGTGCGACAGGGGGCGGACAGGCCAAGGGCACCCACTATCCACGACGCCCTATCCTCCATCATGGGAGCCTACCACCACTCCCAGGAGACGATGGCGACTGTCCTGGTCAAGTTTCAGGAGACCCAGCGCCTGCAGAAAGAACAGTATTTGGGCTTCAGGGTGGAGCTCAGGACCATCAGCTCCGCCTTGGGCACCATAATAGGGGTGCTGAAGGACATACAGCAGACCTTGAGGGACACTGTGGCACTCCAAGGGGCCCCTGACACTAGCCAGGATGATGAACTGCCCACCACCTCCGCCGGCGCTAGTGGACAGGATGCCCCGCCACAGGACCACCACACCAGCACCCCACCCCCTGCAGACGGACAACCACCACGCAAGCGGTCCCTGAGATCCAGGAACAGGACAGAGCAAGATGGCAAGACCCCCGCTAGGAAATGAGACCACCCTGATTGTCCCCCCACCGTCCCACTTTGTCACCCTGTCCATACTTTAACTGCCCCAACTCCACTTCCTATGCCCAGATGGGCAGTGCACCTGTGAGACTAATAGACTGGACTCTGTCATGGACATTACTCCACCATCACCCATCACCATTTTACAACCCCCCTCCATTTTTGAGCACTTAAATAAACACCCTTGAACCACAAAACATTCCGGAGTCAGTCTATGATTTTGTAAAATGTATTATCAATGACAGTGTCAAAATGCTTTTTTAGTTGTTAAGGCAACATACCAATGTCACACATCACAAGTCCTTGAAGGATGCATGCAGATGACACACGTTGGTAACCACACCTGTGAAACCGTAATGAAAATGAACAACTCAGTTACCAAATAATCCCATTAAATTACACACAGGATAGAGTAAGATGTGTGACAGTGAATGTAATGTAAAAAATGAAAATGTTCTCACCTGTGTGTCACTGGAAATATTGCTGTATGACTGACTCCCTGTTGTTGTTGTCTTCTTCCTCAGCTTCCTCCTCATCACTGTCCTCAGGCTCCACAGGCTCCACAGGCTCCACAGCTGCCAAAACACCGTCATCTGGACCATCCTCCTGCAGAAAAGGCACCTGGCATCGCAAAGCAAGATTGTGAAGCATCGAGCTGGCGATGATGATCTGGCACACCTTCTTCGGTGAGTAGAATAGGGAACCACCTGTCATATGGAGGCACCTGAACCTGGCCTTCAGGAGGCCAAAGGTGCGTTCGATCACCCTCCTAGTCCGCCCATGGGTCTCATTGTAGCGTTCCTCTGCCCTGGTCCTGGGATTCCTCACTGGGGTCAATAGCCAGGAAAGGTTGGGGTAACCAGAGTCCCCTAATAGCTACACACGGTGCCTCTGGAGTTGACCCATCAAATTAGGGATGCTGCTATTCCGCAGGATGTAGGCGTCATGCACTGAGCCAGGGAACATAGCATTAACCTGGGAGATGTACTTGTCTGCCAAACAGACCATCTGTACATTCATGGAATGATAACTCTTCCGGTTCCTGTACACCTGTTCACTCCTGTGGAGGGGACCAGAGCTACATGGGTCCCATCAATAGCACCTATGACGTTGGGGATATGTCCAAGGGCATAGAAGTCACCTTTCACTTTAGCCAAATCTTCCACCTCAGGGAAAATGATGTATCTCCTTACGTGTTTCAGCAGGGCAGACAACACTCTGGACAGCACGTTGGAAAACATAGGCTGGGACATCCCTGATGCCATGGCCACTGTTGTCCGAAAAGACCCACTAGCAAGGAAATGGAGCACTGACAGCACCTGCACGTCAGGGGGGATTCCAGTGGGATGGCGGATTGGTGACATCAGGTCTGGCTCCAACTGGGTACATAGTTCCTGGATTGTGGCACGGTCAAACCTGTAGGTGACGATTAAATGTCGCTCCTCCATTGTCATGTATGTATGTTCTGTCAGAGTTGAATAAACCCAGCAATTCTTTTTTGTTTCTTGATGGTATTTGGTGGTTGAAGTTGTATGCATTTCACAAGAAAGTGAGGGGCAGACTCTCTTGCCATCATCTAACAGCTTGTATCCCAGAAATAGGACACTGAGAAAATCATTTTTTTTTCTTGAAATTAAACTTATAGCCCTGGGCAGCGAATCCAAGAATGATCCAATTGACCCTGGCAATATGAATGTTGAGGTTGCCGTTTGTGAGATAATTCTAATCCACAAAGAACAACGCCTAAGGATCCATATCATGTAATATTGATGATACTCAGGCTAAACACAACCCTAGGCTGTTCCTATACCCCTGAGGCAAATGACAAAAGTGCCACTGTGAGCCTAATGCTCTAAAGGCACTATAATCCTGACTTTCAGTCGCTACGTTTTGACAGAAAATAACATTGGAAATATACAAGTTAGTTTTGTATTTTTTACGCACTATATTGTTAATTGCTGTGCTGTGTGCATTTTGTATTGCATATGTGTGTGTGTGACTGTTCAAATGTCTGTAATCTAAAACTATCCTATCTGAATGGTCCAGTTTTGCAAGAGGGAATAGGTTGTTATTCATTGCTGAGACACAGGGCCCAACTACTCCCTGGTACTCGAGATGTGCGAGAATCTCTCTCAATGGAACTTTAGCCTCAAGTTTAATTGGATATTGAGGTTGAGGCTGGGGTGCGGACCTAAGAAGTGTTACATGGCTGGTGGGTGTGGAGGCACGCCTGTCTGCTGTCTCTATGATGAGAAAGGCATTAGTTGCTGTCAAATCCAGATGATCCATAAGACTCTGGTGACAAATTGTGACTTATGCCGGTCTTTCCAGCATGTCCTGTTCTTCAACAATGTTCTCAATATTGCTGGCATGTTTAATAGAAATTACTGCCACCTTTTTTCTTTTTAAATTGGTGCTTTTGCTGAGGAGATTTGTAACCTTCTGAATAACATTGTGAGTCCTTTGCCAACTTCATGTAGTCAGTATGGTGTTCTGACCAGCCCACTCTCTCACTTCATTTATCCGGCATGTCCTAAAAGGAACAAAAGGGGTGTGTATTACTATAATGATATTGATCAAGAGTTTTTAAAGTTTCTCTATTTCAGAGATTATAACATCATTAAGAGTTCTCGGGATGCAGAGAATCTGCTCTCTGACGTCTTTTGTCTTTGCTTTGTTTTTGTTTATCCCAGTGTTTTTTAGAACCTTCTTGCACTTGTTTAGTGCCTTCCTTAGGAGTGGTACTCTGAATTTGTGGTTTAGTTGATCTGGCCCCAGACTATCCCAACCTAAACTAGTATAGGTTTCGGAGATAATCTTTGGCAGCTCCCTCTCCTGGCTCTGTTGAGGAATCTTCCGGAGCCATTGGTAAACGGCCAGTGCGGCTGCTTCTCCTTTAATGTTGATTATTATTATTGTTGAGACTGTGTCGAAGATACGCATCAGTGTCATTCCCAAGGCCAGGGCAAGGGCTGCCCTGTGTTCATTTTTAATTTGTTTTAACACTTCGATAGATTGGCAAGTGTTGTGGTACCATGTGTGGTTGTTTAATTTGCAGCGAAAATTGGTCCCCAAGTGGTGCAGTCCTCCTCTGAGGGAACCACTCCAAATGGCAGGCAACATTGTAAGGATTCTATGTTTATTTTGGGTCCCATATGGGGAAACACTTCTTCCAGCTGATTGATTTGTTTCTGTACTATCCAGAATATAATCTTTTCCTGTTCTGTGTGTGCTTTGCCCATTAATGACTGTACTGTTTGAGGAATAATTCCTGTTGCTGCCAATTGATGGATAGCTGGAGCAGCCCTCGCTGGGGCGGTGTTTAAAGTCCGCATTACGAACTGTATCAGTTGTCTGTATATTGCTACTCACTCATTGTAAATTATGCGCATGCCAGCTATTTGCATAGCCTCTACTTGGGTTGTGGTATGTACGTGGCAAATGTGGGCCATGTTGGTCCGCCATTACTTAAAGGACCTTATCTTACAGGTTGTATTACATGTGAAAGGGCACCATTTAACCAGTTTTTGTGTTCTTGATAAGAAAGTGGTACATCTAAATGTTGAAAAGCTTGGTACCGCTGTGGGACATTTGCTATTGTGTAAGTGTGAAATGTGAGTGAATTGTCTTCAGTTCAGGAAAGGTGACCCAAGAATAAAATGTTTCTGTTTGGTATGCCTAATGAGCTTCCACAACAAATGTGACTTCCCTGCCATCATCAGTGAAGCCATTGACCAAAGGAAACTGTGTAAGTGCTTGTCTGCAGTTCTCCTGGATGTTTATGGTGTTTGCCATGTTGAGGAGATGGTATCAGAGTTCAGAATAAATCCTTTTTTAAGATTTAAACTTGAACAACCTACAGTCTAGAAAAGTACTTCCTATTCAGCTCTGGAGGATTGTCCCTAGACCACAGATGTCTCCATATAATGGTACATTAGGGTACCTTAGTGTGTGTGAGTCAGAGATACTCAAGAGACTTGTAAATTAGTGCTACACCATTGTTGGTGATACCATGTCATAAAGACTCTTGTATCTCTAAAAGACTGTTGGATTAGGGGGAACAACACCAATGACTTAGGTGTCAGAGTCACTCCAACATCCATCACAACCCCAGGGGTGGTGCTCAGAGATCATCCAGAGTGTCCCTGGATTTTGCCATCTTGGATTCCAAGTTAGCAGGGCACTCTGGGAGCACCTGGGTGGCCAGTGTGAGCAGTGATGTCAGAGCCCTCCCCTATTAGGTGCTTACCTGTGTAGCTGACCAATTCCCCTTTCAGGGCTATTTAGGGTCTCTCTCTTGGATGGCTTCTTGGGTGGTTCTTCAAATTCGGATTGCAAGACTCCAACAGGAATCCTCTGCATCCTTTACTTCACCTTCTAACCGAAGAAACTGCATCTGGACCCTCCAGGAACTCTGCAAACTGCAACAAAGAAGCAAAGATTACTTCTGCAACATTGTATCTTCCGCTCCTGCCAGCAACTGCAACTGTTTCCAGGTTGTGCATCCAGCAAGGACTGCCTGTCTTCAGCCTGCACCAGGAGAATGAAGGGATCTCCCTTGAAGGGAAGGAGTCACTTCCCTGCTTAAGCAGGCACCCCTCTGCAGCGACAACCAGTGGATTGGGTCCCCTCTCCTGACAAAGTGCATGGGTCCAGCATCACGGGTGGTCGACTGAAGTGGTCCCGACAGACCTGACATCCTACTGTCCAACTTTGGTGGAGGTAAGAGCTTGGATCCCCACGCAAGACAGTACCCCCATGTACTGTGTGTTTTGCAGTTGCCAAGGCTTGTTGGCATCCTTCCACAAAGTTCTTCATGCACCGTGCAGCTCCGGCCCCTAGCACTCTTTCCTGTAATGCACAACTTCCTGTGTGGTTCTCCGGCAGCGTGGGACCCTTTGTTGTAGTGCTGTCTGGGCCTCCTTTTGCACCCTCTTTGTCCCTATGCTGTGGGGCTCCTGTGCACTCTGCCTTGCCTTCGGAGGGCTCCTGAGTTGCAAAAGCCCCTCTAACTCCTCTCCTGGGTAGAGTCGCCAGGTCCCTCCTGGCCCAAGCAATGACATTTTCCACTAACTGTGAGCTATGCGTGTGCCAAGGCTTGTTGGTGGAATCCAGTGACGCAAACCAGACTGTAATCATCCATCCTGCGTGGGACATCATTTGCACCAACCAGGAACCCACATCCATTTTCTTGGGTGCAGTACTGACTGTTGTTCTTCACTGGTGGGTCTTCTTTTGCACCTTCATCTGGGTTAGCAGGGGCTCCTGTTCTCCCTGGACTCTACAGTGCTTCTTGGATTTTGTCTCCTTCTTCCATATGTCTTCAGGTCCAGGAATCCATTGTTAAGTATTTTAGTCTCTTCAGGTTCTTACATAATCTTCTTTCCCGTGTTCTTGTGTGTTCTAGGAAAGTTACTGTGATTTACTCCTGCATTCCTGGGCTCTGGGATGGTTGCTATTACTTACATGTGGTGTTTTCTTATACTCCCAGCGCCCCTCTACACACTATCATTGTCTAGATTTTAGTGTGTGGTTTGTGTTCCCCCTAGGCCCATTTCTAACTACTGTGATTTTCACTATTTGCACTGTTTTCTAACTGTTTTTACAGATATTTCTGCAAACTTGTGCATATATTTTGTGTATTACTTACCTCCTAAGGGAGTATCATCTCCATGGTATTACTTGCATTTGTGTCACCAAAATAAAGTACCTTTATCGTTGTAACTTTGAGGGGCATATTAATACTTGTTTTGCTCCAAATTTGCATCATTTACACAAATTCAGTGCAAAACTAACTCCATAATTATACTTTGGTGCTACTCCCATCTAGCACCGAATTTATGGCATTAAAGTCATTTTTTGGAAGTGGAAACTCATTTTGCACCAATGAGATGCAAAGTAGGCTTACCTGTGCAAACAATACCTATATGGCCTTAGGGCCATATTTATCCCCCTTTGCTAAAATCATGCACTGGTGGGAGGAGGGGTCAAATAATGGTGCAAAGCTTGCTTTGCATCATTATTTAACACCTGGATCAGGGCAGGCTTTAGGGGACCAGTGGGCCTATTTTCATTTGTGGAACACCATGAAATAAGCCCACAGGTGCCCTCCCCAGGACCCAGGGACACCCCCACCAACACCAGAAGTACAGCGGAGGATGGGTGAGCCCATCCCAGGTAAGTATAGGTAAGCACAGGTAAGTATTTTTATTTAAGTGCAATTGTGGTCCCTGAAATGGGCTCCCCTACATGGCACTGGGTGCAATGGCCATGCCCAGGGGACCCTGGGTGACAGTGCAGGCCATTGGGGTGGTGGGCATGACTCTTGTCTTTTCTAAGACAGGAGTCATGTGGTATGGAGGATTTTGCATCAGAAAATGACTCTAGGCAGGTTAGAGTCATTTTCTTTTACTCTAACCTGCCCACCGTAATTGTTTGGTGCAAAACCCCCTTCTTCCATACTACCAGCCCCACCAAACTAACGTCAATGTTTTTTGACGCTAGCCTACCCTTTGCACCGGCTTGCACCATTCCATAAATATGGTGCCTCGCTGGTGCACAGAAATGGTGCAAGCCGGTGCTAAGCTTTTTGGTGCAAAATTGTGTTAATGGAGTTTTACACCACAAAGTATAATTCAGGGCCTGAGTGTTTTCTTTCATGTCTGTGAGTACTGTGCGACTACAGTGGTATTGCATGATCTTTGCATGTCTCCTAGTTAGGTCTTGGCTACTCATCCACACTACCCCTAGAGAGTCTGGATTCTAGACACTGACTACATTTCACTAATAAGGGATAGCTGGTCCTGGTATAAGGTGTAAGTACCTTTGGTACCCATTTCAAACCAGGCCAGCCTCCTACAGTTACTATATCGAGATCTTGGCCCTGTTGATGGCGATGTCCGCCAAGTGTGCGGAACTTCATATACCACTGTAAAGTCACAACTAGTAGTAACTGTATTGTCATATATAATGTTTTGCTGGTTACACTTGCAATTGCACTTTTGAGTACCTTTACACTCATCAATGCAGAATAGACAAAAGTAGTGTAAAGTTACACAAAAGTCTAAGGGCCTCATCTATAAAACATGATGTACCACTGCACAGAGCAGTGGTGCATCAAAATATTTAACACAGTGTAACAACAGATCCCAACGCCATGCTTGCGCCGTATTTACAAAATAGAGTACCATGTAGTTAGGATCAGGGCACCGTAATAAAAAGAAGGCTCTAGCCTGTGCACCACGTCGCTAAACAAATTACACTAGTGCTGCAAAACTACTATCAGACTGATTCAGCAAAATGGGCTTTATTTGTCAAATGACAATATGTGAATTACACTATTGGCCATTCTTTTCCACATGTATTGAAATTGTACCTAACCAAGTTGCCCCATCTGCTGTTTTGATTGAGTATATGTTAATTTTTTGTGTTTCGCTTGCACCGTTGACAAGCACAATATGAACGGCCACCTTACGTTCACTTGCACTTTTTAGTTATGAGAATTGTGGTTGCTGCTTGTGGTTTTTATTGCTGTCTTTAAAACAATATGGAAATTGTTTTACAAATGCATACTTTTCAGTGGTAACCTAATTTTTAGGTCCTATAGTATTGGATTATGCATTATCCCTGCTGAGACATTTGTTGCATATACTTATCTACTCTCGGACTCAACTGGGTTTCCTTTAGGTATCCCCTGTGGCAGGTTTCCATTAGGGTGATTAGCAGCACATAATCTGATGCTAGCCATCCTAGTGTCATCTTTGCACATAAAAATGTTATAAAACAGCTGCAAACACCGCTTTACAAAAAACAGGAGACACTGCAAAAGCAGAAATGGAGAAGCCAGGAGACCAGAAACCCCATGACAACCCCTGTACCAACTAGGATGCCCAGACAGACTCCCAGGAGAAGGGGAAGAGAAAGAGAAAATGCAGGTTCCGTGAAGAGGAGAACACCATATTGATCAGTGAGATGACAGATCATCAATACCAGCTCTTCGTCACCTCTAAATTGTTGTTAGGGAAGAAAGAGGCAATATGGACAACGTCAACAATGAGCAGAGGTGAAGAGGACATTCATTGACTATAAGAAGTGATGGCACAATTGCAAGTGTAGAACAGAAGAGAAACTGGCCAGCAACCATAAGGCAGCATTGCTGACCAATGGTGGAAGTTCAGCACCCCAGAAGGAGCTGGAGGAGTTGGAAGAGATGGTGGCAGTTGTCAACCCTGAGGAGATGGTAAGAGGAGTTAAGGGACATGGCAGTGCAGCATATGAGAAACTACAACAACCAAAGGGTAAGTTGCAGTGGGGGGCAATGTGGTAACTATACAACGTCAAAAGGGGAAGGCAGTTATGTTGCAGTGCTAAAGTGTACTCTATGTAGGTTAAAGGTTAGTATGCTGGCACACTTATAGTTAAACAGCAAAGATATGTAATGCGCAGTAACCTCTGACAATTAGCACACCCCAGTTCAGAACCATTACCTCACTTTCTTCATTGTGTGAAGTACAGCATCATTCCACATTCACCTCACTTTGGGCCTCATTTGCAAGGCCCTGCAGTACACTATGCCACCTGAGTGTCATTCTTATTTGACGCACCGGTGATGCAATGTGCCACCCCATATTTACAAGGCCACGAAAGCCACCTTGCATGGCTATTCAAGACCTTGTAAATATAGACCCCTTTCACGCATAACAGTGCATGAAAATGTCATGCTATGGGTGTTGCTTAGGGTGTTCCTATGCAACACCTATGGAACCTGAAGGAATGTGACACATTCCCAGATTTACAAGTCTGGGAATGTGTCAGATTCCTTCACCACCCCAGAGGTGGCACAAGAATGACACAACAGGGAGAAATATCTTTATTTCTCCCTGTTGTTCCTTTTTCTATATGTGCTGCATTCTGCAACACACATAGAAAGAGTAAAACACCTATTGTGATTGTCTTTGTGCAGTAAGGTGTCCCTTCCTGCACAAAAACAATTATCCCCACAATTTAGGCATCCTTGCACCATGGTGCAAGTGTGTGTGCATTGGTGCTAGACAGCAATTTGTGTGCCAGCGCAGGGGGACAGGACAGAAATGCACTGTATCTTGTAGATACAGTGCATTTCTGCCCTTTTCCGGTGGTGCAAGGTGGCACAGAAAGGTGCTTGATGTGCGGCCCTGCACCACAGGCCTCGTAAATGAGGCCCTTTGTGCCTCATATATGAGAAAATGGTGCAGTGCAGCATAGCCAGCCAGCTTACTGCACTGCACTGTGTCATTTAGAAAGTGCAGTGATGTGTCATATTCACTGAAATTCAATACATCCCTTTACTTTCCTCAGCAATGATTCAGAAACCTCTGCCTAGCTCTAATGTAGGCATCCTTGCACCATGCAGTTACTCAGTCTCACTTGGGCCTATGCACACTAATCTAGGATGTAGACCCTCTGAATGTAATAGCTGTGTGTAGGAGGCTGACCTCGCTTATAGTGGGTCCCTGGTGGTACTTACACCTTGTGTCCGGTTCAGGTATCCCTTATTAGTAGATTAGTAGTGTTCTAGCAGCTTAGGCTGATAGAGGTAGCTATAGCAGAGCAGCTTAGACTAAACTAGGAGACATGCAAAGCTCCTACTATACCACTTATATCATATAGCACTATATCATAAGAATCACAATACTCAGAGTACTTTATTTAGTGACAAAATATCTCAGAGGATATACTCCCTTAGGAGGTAAGTAAAATACACAATATATACACACAAACCAAAATCAGGTATGTAAACAGTTAGAAAAGTAGTGCAAACACTGTAGAATACAATAGGATGCAAAAGGCCTAGGGGCAACACAAACCATATGCAAAGAAAGTAGAATGCAAACCACTTAGGGACCCCAGACCTAGTGTAGTTTGTAGAGGGTCGCTGGGAGTGTAAGAAAACACTAAGGGGGTCCAAGATACCCCACCCCAAGACCCTGAAAAGTAGGAGTAAAGTTACCCTACTTCCTCAGAAACACACTAGTCGTGATAGGAGATTCTGCAAAGACCACAACCGACTGCAAAGCACTGAAGACGGATTCCTGGACCTGAGGACCTGCAAAGGAAGGGGACCAAGTACAAGAGTCACAAAAGTGTCCAGGGGGGCAGGAGCCCACTAAACCCTGGATGAAGGTGCAAAATGGCTGCCTCTGGGTGGAAGAAGCTGAAGATTCTGCAACAACAGAAGATGCCAGGAACGTCTCCTTTGCACAGAAGATGTCCCACGGCGTCCTGTAGGAAGCAGAGTTGTTTCCATGCAGAAATCCTGCAAAAAAGCCTTGCTAGCTGCAAAGGTTGGGGTTAAAGAAAAGGGGTGCTGCCCGGGCCCAAGAAGAACCAGGAGATTGCCACTTGGAAGAGGAGACAGAGGGGGCGCTCAGCAACACAGAGAGCCCATGAAGAAGCAGGCAGCACCCACAGAAGTACTTGAACATGGGTTAAAGAAAACTGAGCATGGCAGTCATCTCAACACTACTAAAGAGGGTCCCACGAAGCCAGTGTTCAACTCAGTGAGTTGAGCAAAGCAGGACGGAGTGCTGGGGAACTGGGCTGTTCTGTGCATGAAGGATTACTTGCAAAAGTGGACAGAAGCCCTTGCAGCTGTAGGATTACTGTCTGGCGTGGGGAGGCAAGGACTTACCTCCACCAAATTTGGACAGATGGACCACTGGACTGTCGGGTCACTTGGATCCAGCTCCTGTGTTCCAGGGACCACGCTCATCAAGATGAGAGGGGACCCAGAGGACGGGTGAAGCAGAGGTTTGGTGCCTGCGTTAGCAGGGGGAAGATTCCGTCAATCCACGGGAGATTTCTTCTTGGCTTCCAGTGCAGGGTGAAGGCAGACAGCCCCTAGAGCAGAGGTCTTCAAACTGGGGGGCTGGCCCCCCTAGGGGGGCCTCAAGTGATCACAGGGGCGCCAGACTTTGCCAAAAAGAAGCATTACACACATAACAGGCCTTTGTTTTAAGCAGAAGCATGTTATTGCATCTTTAACAAGATAACAGTACTTAACTACAATGTTTAAATAGGTCTAGACATATTTAAACATTGCCATCTTTATACAATAATTGTGCAAAATTCTGAGGAAGGGGCCCAATGTTTTTTATTTTTCAGCTGGGGGGGCGCGGCGTTAAAACGTTTGGAGACGTCTGCCCTAGAGCATGCACCACCAGGAAACAGCCAAGAAAGCCGGCAGGATTAGGCGCTACACTGTCGCTGGTAATCTTCTCGCTACTTTGTTGCAGTTTTGCAGGCATCCTGGAGCAGTCAGTGGTCGATCCTTGGCAGAAATCGAAGAGGGAGATGCAGAGTAATTCTGGTGAGCTCTTGCATTCGTTATCTGAAGAGAAGCCCACAAGAAAGACCCTAAATAGCCCTCAGAGGAGGATTGGCCACCTGGTCAAGTAAGCACCTATCAGGAGTGGTTTCTGAAGTCACCTGCTGGCACTGGCCACTCAGAGGCCTCCACTGTGCCCTCACACCTCTGGATTCAAGATGGCAGAGGTCTGGGACACACTGGAGGAGCTCTGGACACCACCCCTGGGGTGGTGATGGACAGGGGAGTGGTTACTCCCCTTTCCTTTGTCGAGTTTCACGCCAGAGCAGGGGTTGGGGGATCCCTGAACCGGTGTAGACTGGCTTATGGAAGGAGGGCATCATCTGTGCCCTTCAAAGCATTTCCAGAGGCAGGGGGAGGTTACTCCTCCCCAGCCCTTAACACCTATCTCCAAAGGGAGAGGGTGTAACACCCTCACTCAGAGGAAATTCTTTTTTCTGCCTACCTGGGACTGGGCTGCCCAGACCCCGGAGGGCAGAAGCCTGTCTGTGGGTTTGCAGCTCTGGTAGCTGCAGGGAAGACCCCAGAGAACTAGTTTGGCAGTGTCAACATCAGGGAAGTGCGCGCTCTATGGGCGACTAGAATGCAAAAACCCAGCACTTTCAAGATAACATAATTTATGCATTGTGGTGATATGCTGTTGTCTAACCTTTTGCATTGCATAGTTTAATCCTGAAGACTTATTTTCAAGGTGCTTATAAATACTGTTCATTTGCATTGTATTGCTGCAGGCTTTCAGAGTGTGTAAGGTTGTGGTCCCTTTCCAGGGCCTTCCAGAAGCTTTCCCTGCAGCATGCCTGGGTGTGGTTTGTGGGCTGGGCCAAGACTCTATATAAGGGAGCCAGCCGAGCTCCACGTGCTCACTATTCAGAGGTCCTGGTGCAGAGCAGCAGCAACTTCCTGAACTCCTGTTCCGGAGGCCTACTTTGATCTTCCAGGCCTTGCCCTTTTCACTTTGTCGGTGATCCTTGATCAGGGCGGTAAGACGGAGGTCGGGCTGGGCCCCCGATCCCGTTCTCGAAGGCTTTCTAGTTCTTGGGCCTAATTTGCATGATAAAACACTTTTGCTCTTGTGCGTGTTAACGTGCGTTTGGTGTTTCATGGCATTTACATGCTGACAGTCGAATCAGCAAGACACGCGATTCTTTGCTCGTGTACAACTCTTGATGTTCATTGTGCACTACCATTTTATGGCATTTACAAGGTAGCATTTGAATCGGCAAGTCGCGCAATTCATTTCTTGTGCTTAATCCGTGTTAGTCATTGTTCGCTACCATTTCATGGCATTTACAAGGTAGCATTCGAATCGGCAAGACCCGCAATTCATTTCTTGTGCTCAATTCATGTTGTTCATGGTGCGCTACCATTTCATGGCATTCACATGGTGGCATTCGAATCGGCAAGACGCGTGAATCTTTTTTTGCGCTTAATTCATGTTATTCATTGTGCGCTACCATTTCATGGCATTCACATGGTGGCCTTCGAATCGGCAAGATGCGCAATTCATTCCCTGTGCTTAATTCATGAATATGTAGTGTGCGCTACCATTTCATGGCATTCGCAAGGTAGCATTCGAATCGGCAAAACACGCAATTCATTTCTTGTGCTTAATTCAGGATATTCATTGTGTGTTACCATTTCCTGGCATTTGCGTGGTGACATTCGAATCGGCAAAACGCGCAATTATTTCTTGTGCTTAATTCATGATATTCATTGTGTGTTACAATTTCCTGGCATTTACGTGGTGACATTTGAATAGGCAAGACGCGCAATTCATTTCTTGTGCTGAACTCATGTTATTCATCGTGCGCTACCATTTCGTGGTATTCGAATCGGCAAGAAGCCCGATTCATTTCTTGTGCGTAACTCATGATGTTCATTGTGCGCTACCATTGCATGGCATTTACTTCGTGGCCTTCGAATCAGCAAATCGCGCGATTCAGTTCTTGTGCCTAACTCATGTTATTCATTGTGCACAACCATTTCATGGCATTTACAAATTCTTGTGGAAATCCGCAATGTGCGCAATTCATGTTCCTGCATTCTAAGAAACTAAAGTGCTAGTATTCTATATGTTGTATTGTATGTGCATAATAAGTCCCTTACGAACAATTCCTATGGTGGTATAGAATTCATTCAAATTATTTTCTTGTTCTTATGCAAAAGACTATGCTTGAATTTGAAAATGTAATTCTAATTCTGTAAATGTTTCTAATCCATGTGTAACATTCCATTGAGATGTTTATTGAAAAGTTGTATTAATCCTTCTTGATTCCTTCACAAATAACCAGACATCTTGAGGCCTAGTTATTTAGTCCATGCTTAAGTTATCCATGTTTCCAGTATGACAATGATTAGAGTCATAGGTGGTCATTCTGACCTCGGCGGTAAAAGGCGCCTACTGCCGGTCAGAAATCCTCCATAATCCCGCCGCGGTCGCGGAAACCCGCCACGGTCATTCTGACCCGCAGAAGGCAAACCTCCGAAAATCCGACCGCCACAACAGACCGCCAGACCAGCGGTCGGCGGAAAGGTGGAGGTGACCAAACCTCCACCGCCACGCCAACAGAAATACGCCCATGCCATTCTGACCCACGAATCCACGCGGCGGTCTTTCAATCGCGGTTTTCCATTGGCGGGACACACCGGCGCGGTCAGAATACACACAAACGAACAAAACTCACCCACATTGGACGATTTGAATCCCACACACCTGATACACATACACACACCACTCCCACACACACAATACAATATAAAACACCCACCCACATCACCCACAAACCCCTACGCTTAAAAATTCGTAAAGAAGACAAGAGCGAGACACCAGCATCCAAAACATAACAGCCACAGCCACTCAACACCATCACCCACACACTATCCACACACAAAACAACACACACCACCACACTCAACTCACTTAAATACACATACTCCACCCCACACATCATACACACCACCCCATGGCACCCCAAAGACAACCCCGCTTCACAGACGAAGAACTCAGGGTTATGGTGGAGGAAATCGTTCGGGTAGAGCCCCAGCTGTTCGGCACACAGATACAATACACCAGCATTGCCCGGAGGACGGAGCTATGGCAGAGGATTGTCGACAGGGTGAACGCAGTGGGACAGCACCCCAGAAATCGGGAAGACATCAGGAAGCGATGGAACGACCTACGGGGGAAGGTGCGTTCCATGGTATCCAGGCACAACATCGCCGTGCAGAAGACTGGCGGAGGACCCCCACCTCAACCCCCACAATTCACATCATGGGAGGAGGAAGTCTTGAACATCCTGCATCCTGACGGCCTCGCAGGAGTCGGCGGAGGAATGGATACTGGTAAGTTGAAGCTTCAATACTGCTTCCCCCCCACCTGCATGCCAAATCAGACCCCAACCCTCACCCCCATCCTCGAACCCCACCCTCACCCCCACCCCCATCCTCACCCCCACCCTCACCCCCACCACCATCCTCACCCCCACCACCATCCTCACCCCCACCCCCAGCACACCTATTCCCCGCCAATGTCTCACCATCACAACCCACACATCCCAAAACCTAGGCCTGCATGCGTCCACTAAGCATGGACACCCATCACCAAAGCATGCCCAATGCATATAAACATCCCCCCCACAAGCCACCCTCACCAAAGCCCCCACACACGAATGCCAGCACTTGGGGACACGGGAACCCACAGATACACCCATATGCCACATATTGAAACTATAACCATACCTCTATACCCCTGCAGGACCCGACTGTCAACACACCGCGGCGGAGGGGCCAGAATTATCCACACCCCCCACCCAAGAGGCCGTCAGCGATGACAGCAGCTCTGTCGATCTGGACACCGATGACCAGCCCGGACCATCGGGGACCTCTGGACAGTCGGTTCCCCTCACACAGGCACAGGCCACTATAGACCCTAACCCCTCTGGGAACACCAGCACAGCTCCCACCCAGCGGGCCCATGCCTCTGTCTCCAGGGCGCGTCAATCTGCGGTGTGTCTACCACTACAGGGCACCCAGGATAACCCACCACCCCAACAACAACAGGGACCTGGGGGCAGTGGTAGTGGGCACACCGGCCAGGGGGCAGAGGCCCAGGGAAACAGGGCAACTCGGCGGGCAGCTGTGCGACAGGGGGGGGAGGAGAGGCCCAGGGAACCCACTCTCCACGAGGTCCTCACCACCATCATGGGAGCATACAACCGCTCCCAGGAGACGATGGCGACGGTACTGGCCCGGTTCCAGGAGATCCAGGTGCTGCAGGAGGAACACTATCGGGGGTACAGGGAGGACATCAGAGCCATCAACACCACCCTGGTTACCATGGTAGGGCTGCTGCAGGACCTCGTAAACAGCAGGGCGGACACTGAACAACACCCAAGGGCCCCTGCCACTAGCCTGGACCAAGAACAGCCATCCACCTCCGCCGGCGCTAGTGGACAGGAGGCCCCCGCACAGCAGCAGCCCACCAGACCCCCACCTCCTGCAGGAGAAGAACCACCCCGCAAGAGGGCCCTGAGATCTCGCAAGACAGAGTAGGATGTCAAGACCCCCGCCAGCAATGGATACCACCTGATGTCATCCCACTGTACCACATTGTCACCCTGTCCATCCTTGAACTGCCCATGCTCCATCTCTCCACAGGCCTCTGGACAATGCACCTGTGTGACTGTTACTCTGGACTCTGCCATGGACATTCCTTCACCATAGCCCCCACCCACTTGAAACCACCCATCCCATTTTGAGCACTTCAAAAAACACCTATTTTGCACCAAAATATCAGGAGTCTGGCTGTGATTTCAATAGATTGTAATTGACATGACAGTGCAAATATGTCCTTGTACATGGTGAAGTCAACAAACAGCTGCCACAAAGCTGTAGTCCAAGGGGAAACGAAGCACAGGACTCGTAGTGGGGACCCCAGATCTGAAATAGGGAGGGAAAAGCCAAAACTCAGTCATCATACACTGGGGCAAATAGACAGGCAGCAGAGATGCTGCAGAGTAGTTAACATTTACTAAATTATCTTTGAAATGTTACCTGTGTCCTATTGGAAGTACTGTTCAATGATTCTGTCCCTGTTGTCTGTTTCAGCCCCGTCGTCTTCCTCCTCGTCACTCTCCTCAGGTTCCACCGCTGCCACAACACCACCGTCTCGACCATCCTCCTGCAGGAAAGGCACCTGGCGGCGCAAAGCCAGGTTGTGAAGCATGCAGCAGGCCACGATGATGTGACACACCTTCTTAGGTGAGTACATTAGGGATCCACCGGTCATATGCAGGCACCTAAACCTGGCCTTTAGGAGGCCAAAGGTGCGTTCGATCACCCTCCTAGTACGCCCATGGGCCTCATTGTACCGTTCCTCTGCCCTGGTCCGGGGATTCCTTACTGGGGTCAGTAGCCACGACAGGTTGGGGTACCCAGAGTCCCCCACTAGCCATACACGGTGTCTCTGTAGCTGTTCCATCACGTAAGGGATGCTGCTATTCCTGAGGATGTAGGCGTCATGCACTGACCCTGGGAATTTGGCATTTACATGCGAGATGTACTGGTCAGCCAAACACACCACCTGGATGTTCATTGAATGGTAACTTTTTCTGTTCCTGTACACCTGCTCCCTGTCTCTTGGGGGAACCAAAGCCACATGGGACCCATCAATGGCACCAATTACGTTGGGAATATGTCCAAGGGCGTAGAAATCACCCTTCACTGTAGCCAATTCGCCCACCTCAGGGAAAATGATGTAGTTCCTCACGGATTTCATCAGGGCAGACAACACTCTGGATAACACCTTCGAAAACATGGGCTGAGACATCCCGGAAGCAATTCCCACGGTTGTCTGAAATGACCCACTTGCCAAGAAATGTAGTACTGAAATGACCTGCACCAGAGGGGGAATCCCTGTGGGTTGGCGGATGGGGGACATCAGGTCGGGCTCCAGCTGGGCACACAGTTCATGGATAGTGGCACGGTTAAGACGGTAGGTCAGGATAATGTGGCGTTCTTCCATTGTCGACAGGTCCACCAGCGGTCGGTACACGGGAGGATTCATCCGTCTCCTCGCCCAACCCAGCGGACGGTGCCTAGGAAGGACAACATGGAGCACACAGTCAGGCAACCCACAGGTACGTACTCACAGCTAGCACAGTAAACGATTCTCTATGCAGTGAATGCCGTGTCTGAGTGGCTATGCAAGTCCTAGGCCTGTGTGACGCAGTTGAAATTGAGCCATGTGGGCCCTGGAAATGGCGGCTGCCTGACCTGTGAAGTGTGACAATGGGATGTGAGGTCAATGCGCTGGCGTGGCACACCGCGGCGGGCGGCGGGCGAAGACCGCGGCGCGAAGCCGCATTGGTTAACATTGAAGCCTATGGGTTTCAGGAGCCAATGGCGAAGGGCGCCGGCGGTGGCGGGACGCACCGCCGCGGTACGCACCGCCGCGGACGTGACTGCCATTTTCTATCTACTTATCCACTTGCGACTTAAACTTTCACAGGAGAGGACCTATACTGCAAGTGTTGCTGTGACCTCGGTCTGGAAGGGACAATGGCTGCTGCGACTGGGGAAAGGGCCCCTGCCTTCACTGGAGAGGAGTTGGAGAAACTTGTGGATGGGGTCCTCCCCCAGTATGCGCTACTCTACGGTCCTCCAGACCAACAAGTGAGTTTAATTCAATATGGATTTGGGGCCACTGGCTGGCTTGGGGGCCTGGCGGGGATGGGGGGCATGTTGGGGCTGGCGGGGGGCCTGGCGGGGATGGGGGGCATGTTGGGCCTGGCGGGGGGCCTGGCGGGGATGGGGGGCATGTTGGGCATGGCGGGGGGCCTGGCGGGGGGCCTGGCGGGGATGGGGGGCATGTTGGGGCTGGCGGGGGGCCTGGCGGGGATGGGGGGCATGTTGGGCATGGCGGGGGGCCTGGCGGGGGGCCTGGCGGGGATGGGGGGCATGTTGGGGCTGGCGGGGGGCCTGGCGGGGATGGGGGGCATGTTGGGGCTGGCGGGGGGCCTGGCGGGGATGGGGGGCATGTTGGGCCTGGCGGGCGGCCTGGCGGGGATGGGGGGCATGTTGGGCATGGCGGGGGGCCTGGCGGGGGGCCTGGCGGGGGGCCTGGGGGGATGGGGGGCATGTTGGGCATGGCGGGGGGCCTGGCGGGGATGGGGGGCATGTTGGGCATGGCGGGGGGCCTGGCGGGGGGCCTGGCGGGGATGGGGGGCATGTTGGGCATGGCGGGGGGCCTGGCGGGGGGCCTGGCGGGGATGGGGGGCATGTTGGGCATGGCGGGGGGCCTGGCGGGGGGCCTGGCGGGGATGGGGGGCGTTGGGCCACTGGAAAGGAAAATGCTGAGTAACTTGAACGTGGTATTTCTCCCTCCCTGTACGTGTCACATAGGTCCGCGCCCATGAGAAGATCGGGATTTGGCGTGCCATCGCCAAGGAAGTCCGGGCCCTGGGGGTCCACCATCGACGGGGCACCCACTGCCGCAAGAGGTGGGAGGACATCCGCCGCGGGACCAAGAAGACCGCCGAGTCTCTGCTGGGGATGGCCTCCCAACGTAGGCGGGGTGCCTGCCGTCAACTGAGCCCCCTGATGTTCCGGATCCTGGCGGTGGCCTACCCTGATTTGGATGGGCGCGTGAGGGCAGCACAGCAGACACAAGGGGGTGAGTACAAGCATTATCTACTCTGTTGTCGCGCAGTGGAGGTGTCTGGGTGGGGGAGGAGGGCTGGGGGTCCCCCTAGGCCAGGGCGATATCTGTAGGCTGGGCACCCCCGTAAGCCCCTGTGTCCCCAGCCACCACCCTCAGTAGTTTGTCAGTACAGCCATCCCTGGGCCGTGTCATCCATGGGTGCAGTTGTCAACTCTAGGCGTGTAGGGCATGTTCCACGGAATGCGTAGCGTACCCCAAGTGCGCAACTTAGTGCAGGGGGCATCTGTGTCTGTCATGTCCGCTAACTGTACCGGAGATCCATGTACTCAATATCCCTTTATTTCTCTCTCCCCCCCCCTTTTTGTTTGTCTTTCTGTGCTTGTGTGCATCAGCATCATCAGGCGGAGGAGAAGTGGCATCGGGGCAGGAGGGAGCTGCATCTCACATGGCCCAGGAGGGCCATGCCACAGAGTCAGACTGGACCAGTGAGACGGAGGGCGAGGGGAGCTCCACGACGGGGACGACTGGAGCCTGCAGCGACACGGACACGTCCTCGGAAGGGGGCTCCCTTGCGGGGGTGGCACCATCCGTGCCCCCCGCCATTACAGGTACAGCCGCCACCCAGCGCACCATCTCCGCCCTCCCAGCAGCCCCTCCGCGTTCGCCCCGTGCCCGCTCTGCCAGGAAGCCGGGCATCTCCTTCGCCCCAGGCACCTCAGGCCCTGCCCCTGTTACCCCCGCTGCCCTCAGTGAGGAGGTCATTGACCTCCTCCGAACGCTCATTGTTGGGCAGACTACCCTTTTGAATGCCATCCAGGGGGTGGAGAGGGAGGTTCATCGCAGCAATGCGTACCTGGAGGGCATTCATTCGGGTCAGGCTGCCCATCAGCGATCGTTCCAGGCTCTGGCCTCAGCACTGACGGCAGCCATTGTCCCTGTCTCCTGCCTGCCTCTACTAACTCCCTCCTCCCAGTCTCCTGTTCCTCTGCCTGTCCCACCCACACCATCAGACCAGCCTGCACACACCTCAACACCCAAGAGAAGCTCATCCAAACATAAGCACCACAGATCACGCAGACATTCACACACGCAACATTCCGATGCAGACATGCCAACAGTCACTACCACCTCTGTGACCCCCACCTCCTCGTCTCCCTCCTCCCTCCCTGTGACGTCTACACTCACACCTCCATTCACCTCACCATCAGCCAGTGTTTCCATCACCAGCACACCCTCCACTCCAGTCCGCACACGTGCAGTCACCACCCCCACTGCCATTTACACGTCCCCTGTGTCCTCTCCCACTGTGTCTGTCACCCCCTCTTCCACACCACACAAACGCAGCCACCCACCCACCCAACAGCCATCCACCTCACGACAGCCTATCCCTCCTGCACCTGCACCCAAAGACAGCAAACGTGACTCACCTACAACCACATCCTCTCCCTCCACTCCCATTCCCACTGTACCTACCACTCTCCATTGTCCCAAGAAGCTCTTCCTCGCCACTACTAACTTCTTTCCTGACCCTGAGCCCCCCCCTCCTTCTCGTCGGGGTAAGAAGAGCACCTCAGCCACCACCAGCCCTGCAGCCCCCTTGACAAGGGTGCAGGGGTATTGGAGCCCGCCAGCCCGCATGTCTGGATCTTCGCCCAGCAGCAAGGGGACAGCCAGCCCACCCCCTGGGAAGAGGAGCAGAAGGCGGAAGGGGCGCCGCAGGAGCCCGCCTTCTACATCCCCCCCGGACACCACCCAGAGACAGTCACCAGCCACAGCTCCAAAGGGAGGAAAGGGCCACAGGCCGACGACTAAGGAGGGCAAGGGCAGCAAGTTGGAGAGGTCAGGCAGCAGGCCTGCTGCCCAGGAGGAGCCCACAACCCCCATAGCCGCTGCCCCGGGAGGAACCGGCACAGCTGCCCCGGGAGAGCCCACCAGCCCCATAGCCGCTGCCCAGGGAGGACCCAGCCCAGCTGGCCAGGAGGGCCCCACCACCCACAGCCCAGGTGGACAGTGAAGGAGCACCATCCCCGCTGCCCAGGAGGGCACCACCAGGCATTTAGCAGTTGGCCATAGACCGTCCGCCGTCTCAAGAACCGCTGAACTGGGCCCTTCAAGGCAAGAACCGCTGAACTGGGCCCCGCCGTCTCAAGAACCGCTGAACTGGGCCCTTCAAGGCAAGAACCGCTGAACTGGGCCCTTCAAGGCAAGAACCGCTGAACTGGGCCCCGCCGTCTCAAGAACCGCTGAACTGGGCCCCGCCGTCTCAAGAACCGCTGAACTGGGCCCTTCAAGGCAAGAACCGCTGAACTGGGCCCTTCAAGGCAAGAACCGCTGAACTGGGCCCTTCAAGGCAAGAACCGCTGAACTGGGCCCTTCAAGGCAAGAACCGCTGAACTGGGCCCCGCCGTCTCAAGAACCGCTGAACTGGGCCCTTCAAGGCAAGAACCGCTGAACTGGGCCCTTCAAGGCAAGAACCGCTGAACTGGGCCCCGCCGTCTCAAGAACCGCTGAACTGGGCCCTTCAAGGCAAGAACCGCTGAACTGGGCCCTTCAAGGCAAGAACCGCTGAACTGGGCCCCGCCGTCTCAAGAACCGCTGAACTGGGCCCTTCAAGGCAAGAACCGCTGAACTGGGCCCTTCAAGGCAAGAACCGCTGAACTGGGCCCCGCCGTCTCAAGAACCGCTGAACTGGGCCCTTCAAGGCAAGAACCGCTGAACTGGGCCCTTCAAGGCAAGAACCGCTGAACTGGGCCCCGCCGTCTCAAGAACCGCTGAACTGGGCCCTTCAAGGCAAGAACCGCTGAACTGGGCCCTTCAAGGCAAGAACCGCTGAACTGGGCCCCGCCGTCTCAAGAACCGCTGAACTGGGCCCTTCAAGGCAAGAACCGCTGAACTGGGCCCTTCAAGGCAAGAACCGCTGAACTGGGCCCCGCCGTCTCAAGAACCGCTGAACTGGGCCCTTCAAGGCAAGAACCGCTGAACTGGGCCCTTCAAGGCAAGAACCGCTGAACTGGGCCCCGCCGTCTCATGAACCGCTGAACTGGGCCCTTCAGGGCAAGAACCGCTGGCCCTTTGGCAGACGTGGCAGGGCAGGATCTATCTCGGGCAGGGCTGCAGGATGTCCTCTGGCCAACTTGCCTCCTCCAGTGGCAGTGGGGTCTGTTATGGACTGTATGGACTGTGGCTTTGCTCTCCCCAGGATGGCCCAGTGGGCAGGCCACCCACTGTATGGACTGTATGGACTGTGGCTTTGCTCTCCCCAGGATGGCCCAGTGGGCAGGCCACCCACTGTATGGACTGTAGCTTTGCTCTCCCCAGGATGGCCCAGTGGTCATGGAGTCCCCTCGTGGATCTGGCGTCGTGTACTCAAGTGGCTGAGGTGCCCCCCCTTCCCTTCCCCCTGAGGTGCCTGTCCTATTTTCTTTCTGATGCCCCTGCAGTGTTCTCTCCGTGGAGTTCTTGTCGTGGGACTGGGCCTTGCCCCTTTGCACAGGACCCCTGTGATCCACGGACAGTGGTTGGACTACATTTAGTAGCTGTATATATTTTGTACATAGTTTATTTATTTATTGGGATTAATGGCGTACATATTTCAATATATCTGCCCGTTTATGATCTCTTCTTTTGGTCTTTGCATTATTTCGGAGGGGGGTGGTTTGTGGGTTGTGACAGTGATCTGTGGGAATGCATTGATGTGTGTGTTGTAGTGGGTGTGGGTGGGTGGGTGTGTGCCGGTAATCTTTTCCCTCCCCTGTGTCGTAGGTGCAGTACTCACCGATGTCTTCCGCGCCGCCGGGCGTGCTCCTGGTATATGAGGAGGAATAGGAGTGCGGGGATGACCTGTAACTCTGGCTCCATACTGCCGGAATCTCGCGTGGAGTGCGTAGAGGTGAGCGTTTTCCCGTTCGTAGTCTGTTTCCGCCGTGTTCTTATCGGCGGTGCTCCCGCCCCGGAAAAGGTGGCAGATTGGTGGGTCGTAATAGGGTGGGCGGTACTTTGTCTGCCGCCGGGCTGTTGGCGGGAACCGCCGCGCTGTTTGTTTGTACCGCTGTGGCGGGCGGAGTGTTAAGTTGGCGGGCTGTGTTGGCGGTTCCCGCCAGGGTCAGAATTGCATATTTTAGACCGCCGGCCTGTTGGCGGCTTGGCCGCCGCTTTATCACCGACCGCCAGGGTCAGAATGAGGGCCATAGTCTAGTAATGATTAATATGATATAATCTTGATATTGTGTGTTTTAACCTTTTGCTTCCTCTTGGTCTCCTTCCCAGCTGTTCCCTACCTAATCCCCTTTCCTCCCTTGGACTCCCTTAGACTCTGTGACATTCTAATCAGAGTATTGGAGCTGTCTTGTGGTGGATGTGTTGGGAACATGCGCAGACCCCGAGGATCTGGAGACTCTGACAGGCAGTAACTGGAGTCGATGCTGGAGCCCTGGGGATGCATGGGATTGGCACCCCAATACCAGATTTGGCATGGGGGGACAATTCCATGTTCTTAGACATGTTACATGGCCATATTCGGAGTTACCATTGTGAAGCTACATGTACGTATTGACCTATATGTAGTGCACGTGTGCAATGGTGTCCCCGCACTCACAAAGTCCAGGGAAATTGCCATGAACTATGTGGGGGAACCTTGGCTAGTGCCAGGGTGCCCTCACACTAAGTAACTTTGCACCTAACCTTCACCAAGTGAGGGTTAGACATATAGGTGACTTATAACTTACTTAAGTGAAGTGTAAAATGGCTGTAAAATAACGTAGACGTTATTTCACTCAGGCTGCAGTGGCAGTCCTGTGTAAGAATTGTCTGAGCTCCCTATGGGTGGCAAAAGAAATGCTGCAGCCCATAGGTATCTCCTGGAACCCCAATACCATGGGTACCCAGGTACCATATACTAGGGAATTATAAGGGTGTTCCAGTGTACCAATCAGAATTGGTAAAATGGTCACTAGCCTGCAGTGACAATTTTAAAGGCAGAGAGAGCATAATCACTGAGGTTCTGATAAGCAGAGCCTCAGTGACACTGTTAGGCACTACACAGGGAACACACATTCAGGCCACAACTATGAGCACTGGGGTCCTGGCTAGCAGGATCCCAGTGAGACAGGCAAAAACAAACTGACACACAAGTAAAAAATGGGGGTAACATGCCAGGCAAGATAGTACTTTCCTGCACTGTGTCACAGGTCAAACAACTCATTTGAGAGGGAGGCCAGGTGAGGATGATGGGTGGCATACACACATAGGGACACAGCAAGAGCCATGTCTATTGTACCCCGCATGAAACTAAACTGTTTCAAGCTGACATGGCAGGCAAGGGAGTGCACACTGGTGTCAGCTGCCATGGAAGGGACCATAGGAACTCATCGTAAATATTTAACTGTAGGGTGGGTAATGTGAGAACTGTACAACATTAGCGTACTGGGGAGGTGGGAATGGACATGTTTACTGCATAGTATTTATAGAAATACACATGCATCACTGGGTCGGACTGTGCAATGCTCGTGTCACACCTGGGAAGGGATGGCAGAATAAATTCCATTGGGAGGCTACAACCTACATGGAATTTAACAGACATCGTTAGATTTCATTGCTGCATGGTCAAAGACAATGAACATAAATGTTTTCTCCATCCCACACCACTACATTTTCATTTGAAGTACAAACAAGTGTGTGATATACAGGTGTATGACATCCCACTATGTACATAGGCACATACATCATGCCTCATCTACATGAGACTTGATCCATTGAAGTGTCTAAAATGTGGATCACTAATGCTAAGGGACATCTCTGTTGTGGATACAATAGCTCATCCAAGAGCTCATTTATAGCAAGATGCTGTTGCTTGCAACATTCAAACATATTTGGGTATATTCATTACAACCTTGAATATCAAGTTTACAATAACCAATACTTGTTAAATGTCTCACTTATTATAACCAATGCTTGTTGATTATGTACATTGTATTCCACCTGCTCCAACTGTAACTGCCACAACATGTGCTTGTCACAATGTGATCTGTATTGAACATGTGCCACAATCAGGAGTTTAATTGCTCATTTCCTTAACAAGCAGCCAACTGCCTTTACACCTGCTCCAACTGTACCTACCAAAACATGCTCTTCAAAATGTGATCTGTATTGAACATGTGCCACAATCAGGAGGATAATTGCTCATTTTCTTAAAAAGCAATCAACTGCCAAAAGGCGCATGTGCACACTTGATTATTTAAGGATGTGTGTACCTTGTCGTCCAGCCTACCTTCAGTCAAGTTCCAGAGAAAGTCAAGTACCTTGTCCTCCAGCCTGCCTCCAGTCCAGTTCTAGGGTTTCCCGTTCTCCGACCAGTTTCCAGTTGAGTTCCATCATTTGTCATCCTCCGGACAGCCTTCAGTGGAATTCCAGCAATCCTCGCCCTCCAGTCGGCTTCCTGAGGAGTCCCCGCTCTCCTCTTCTGTCTTCTGCCGATGATCCTGTAACTTCATTTTTAAGGTAAAAGCGTAATCACTTCAATGAAAAAAAACAGAGCTCTGTCTTTTAAATAATTTATGACAATAAGAACTAGTGTGATTTGACGTTTGGGTGGAAATCCAAGATACTGCTAAACAGACATTAAGGAAAGACGTGTTTCCAGTAACAAGCACTCCCCTGAGAATTAAGAGATTGGACATAGAGCAAGTTTATCAAAACTATTATTGGCAAGAGATTACGCCGGAACATAAAGAAGCCCTTTAGTCAAGTTAATTGTTCTTGAGTTTGGACATTGCTTCAGAGACTCTGAAAGTATTGTAAAAAGAGGAAGAGACCTGTTCAGTCTTATAGAAACATATGCACAATGTGTCAACAACTGACATTGTGCAATATATAATTTTGCAATAGTTTGTGCAAGTTCAATGTATTACTGAAGTAATTATTTTGCAACCCAGAATCCTAAAAACCCAGAACCCAGTATTTTGAGAAATCAGACGTCCTGACACTCAACACAACATGTAGTCCTGGGTCCAGCAGTCCGATCCTGCAATCCACAAAGCAAAAGCTGGTATTTTCTCTTTTTCTCCTCGCAAAACCCCTTCCCCTTGATGACTTGCGAGAAGACAATGTACTCTTCATCACGGGCATGTTAGTCCTCACCGGGATTTGGGGAATTGTCATCGCCCCATCGGAACACCTGGGGTTCAGGTGAGTGGCTTACACAGACCAATCTCCCAAGGTGGCACATGTTGAGATACAATCTGGCAGCAGGCAAATTATTGGAAATGTGCACACTTTCTCAGGCTGCCCTAAGCACATCAGGTGACATGTGCACTGTGGTGCTAACAGGAAAGTGTCCGAGAGGTATGCTAGGGACACTGCTCAGTGTGGGGGAATGACAGCCCAGTTTTTGGAAACCTTTGTGCCATAATTTTTCTCTAAAATGACTGTTTGGATATGTAATGGTATTTAAAGCCTGTCATATGTCAACCACTGACACAATGGTATACAATTACCAGCCCAAGTGTCACCCTGCACCGCCTGAGCAACATGTCTCATGAGTTTATGTGGCACAGTGTGCTTGGCCATGGGCACAAGGCTGGTCATGCATCAGAGTCATAAGTCACCTCAGGAGGAGTGTCACATTGGCCCAATGGGAATTAAATACCTTACTTATCCATGTTTTTTAACTTCCTATGAGTGGTGCTATCTATATCACACAAGGACAATGGACAACACCTTTGATGATTGTATATGTGCAGGATGGTGTTCCTTCCTGCACATGTACACTCATCTCTAGCAACCATGTACCCTTTCAACATGATACAAGAGTGCCTGCATTGGTGCTCATCAGCAATGTGTGGGTTAGCACAAGGGACAAGTACAGGAATGTGCCATATGTCATATTTACAGCACATGTCAGGGATGTTTGTTAGTGCAGAAACACAACTTGCATCCCTGCCCTGTGTCCTAACTTAGTAGAGAAGGTCCTATGGACATCAGACATCTACTTGCAAGTGCAATACAGGATTCACTCAAAAGACTGTGCACTTACCAGCAGTTCCACTGACCTGTATCCCGAGGTAGCCCAGCAGGTCACGTTGATGTCTGCCCATTGATGTTTGAGTTGGTGGGTCGTATGATCCAACTTGATGATCTGCTGCTTGTGATGTGAACCTTCCCCCACCGCAGCTTGCGTGCCTCCACCCTGTATCCCGGGATCACTCGCCCGCTCATGGGCATCCTATTTGGCAGGTAGTGGGTGAACAGATAGATGAAGCCCTCCCCAACTTTTCTGCACTCATGTCACGCGCCTTTCCCTTCCCCAACATGTCCCAACCCAAACCCATGATTAACTTAATAATAAAAAAATATATCCGCAACTACCTCAACAGACTGATCTTCTCCAAGGACAAACACCAGACAATACACAGTAAAAACACAATATACAAACAGACACAAAAAACAGATGTCAAGGACACAACAGAGACAGCAGACAGCACAAAAGACTCCTGAAACAGCACTCTTCAATACAACTCCAAACACCACACTACACGAGCTCTCCCAAGCACAGATACAAAGACTGTGACTGTAAGAGAAAATGAAAGCAACTTTACAGTTCCTAGTTTGCCATATGGCTGATCCATTGCATCACTTCCTAGGCTGGTGCAGCATATTTTGAGCCATTCGCATAATTTTTGGATGCTTCACACCAACGCGTGGATTTTTGAGGATGCATGATGAAGCACCATGAACTCCCGATGTGTCACATGGGATGTGTCAATTTTTGGCACACACGATGGATGAAAAAACAAACATTGGGACAATTAATTAAATATGTGTATATGTGTATGGTGTCATGTGGAATTCATTTTTATAGTCATGTGGATTTCTGTGTTGCCTATGAATAGTTCTGCTTAACACTCTCCCCTCTTTCCATGTGTCCAATGGATGTTTTCTAAGTGTACATTGGTGCAAGTACATGCATTACAAGGATCATATCATACATTGTGGACACTCCTCTTAGGTTTTGTTGTCACGACACATTTGAAGGGTTGACCAATGTGCCAAATATGTGTTGCCACCTGAGTCCATTGCTTAGTTTACCCCCAGGGATGCCATGTACTTGCCCTGGAATGTAGACCGTACACCTAAATCTAGTACAGTGCAGACATCTGCCAATATATGCTGTGTCCCAAAATGCAGACAGCAGGCTGTTAGGCAATGGGGTTGGGGATTACAGTGTCCAGTGCAGGCAGATGGTGTGATACCTAGTACACACATGTGAAGGGACATGTGAATAGTACAGTTTGCTCATGTTACCCCATCCAGGGACCTCCCACCAGGGGCCACACTGCCAGTTTGCCTCCGGAGACTGTCTCTGCGTCAGGCAACACATTCTACATATAGCAGACAGTCAAAAATTCCCTGCCCTATTATCTACTAGGGATTTATAGGGAGTTTGATTCCCCCTTGCCCTTTTATCTACTAGGGACTTGTAGGTAGTTTGAGTCCCCCTTACCCTGTTATCTATTTGGGACTTATAGGAGTCTGCCATTGGCAGCTGTACTTGTACCACTTCAGCATATACCTTTTATTCAGGGTAGTGGCCCTGGGCCTGGTTAGCAGTCACCAACATTTTCAGTAAGTCAAATTTGGTTGTATTTGCCAACAGGATGACTTTCTTACACTGTGACTGGGCAGGTAATTTGGCTACACACTGGTTGTGATGATATGTGGTATGTGACAGAGATACGCTTTTTCGCGTTATCACACTCTTCTGACATTGTGTGAGTCATTCACACATGTCCCACACACAAGACTAGAATATGTTACCTCAGCAATGCTGCTGCTATTGATGTTACATTTAGTGCTCGTTCCCCATCTTCCCCATACTCATTGTCCAGTTCTTCATGCTCCTCATTCTCATTGGGTCATAGGAGATTATGCCCTGCAAATGTGTTCTGCAATATGACGCACACTAGTATCAGTTTTGTTGCTCTTGGTGGTAAGCAAGCTAATTGGACCTCAATCATATCCGGATTCTCGAAGTAATACTTGTGTACACTGGAAGTCCCCTCCACAATGTAGCCGGTCCCGTTTAGCACATGATTATGGCTCTGCTCAGCTTATCTGTGGGTTTGTTTGTGAGAAGTACTCACCCACAGCTGCAGACTATTTCCTTTGTCAGCTGCACAGTGAGTAGGGGTGGATTGGGGAAAGGTCATTACAGTTAATGGTCCCACATACATATACAAGTCATTCTGTATTCTGTGTTTGGCAGTCATACCTTCAGTCACATGTGCTTAACTAAAAAAGTTCTGCATGATGTGTGCATGCCTTTGTGCACTGGCAGCAGTGTTATTGAGGTCAAGATGATATGGTGGCTCACCCTCCTCCTCCTCCCTTGGTGCCTCTAGGTCTTCGTCCAATGGGAGATCTGTTCTGACACAAATATTTTGCAGTATTACACAGGCAAATATTAACTTGCAGACTGGGGGATAAGGGGGATACAAGAGTCTCCCACCTGAAACGTCCAGGCATTGAAACCTGCCCTTGAGTTGGCCAAAGGTCTGCTCAACAATGTTTCTCATATGACTGTCCACCTGGTTGTAGGCCTTTTCTGCCTCAGTTTGTGGGTTTCCAAATGGTGTCATGCCCCACTGTTGGATGCCATATCTTTGGTCATCTGAAATGTAAAGGAAAATAAACAATGTCATTTTTGAGGATTATTGTATTTACATAAGCCCTGCCCATATGTGTTATGTGTATTGGTTTTATTGTGCACTTCTCCCAGTTATGACCACATGATTTGTCAATAATGCCAGTGTACTACCTTTTCCAGGGACCTGTTCAATCACTGCATCTTATGTCAAATGCAGTGCATGGATAGATACATCATACAATTCAACTTCCTGACTGTCATATTTTTTCAACAGATTTTGATGGTGGCTGATTCCCATCGCTCAAGTCCACTCAATGTTTTGGGCTCACAATACATGTGTGGGTGAGACAGAATGTGGATGTGAATCTTTTTTGTAGGTCTATCCTAGGTTGTTGGTTACCTGCTAGACAAGGCTGACAAATACATAGGTGCATGCTCATCCCCAGATGATGGTGTTGCCATACATTACATTTGTCCATGCCTTTGATTGTCCTGCATTGTCCATGACGGTTGACATGATGCTGTCCATACAGTGTGCACTCACACATCCCAACTGAGTGACATGATGTGACAAGTGCCATTTACCAATGCATGGTTGCATGTCACAGTGGGGGAAACATTGTGAACATGTATCACAGCATTGTGCTAAATTTGTTAACATAACACATGTTTCCTGCCAATTTGTTGGTGGACATCTGCAAGTACACATTCATACTTGCATCAGAGGTTGTAGGTGTTTCTTTGCTTTCAGGATAGAATTGGTGTATTTGGGAGCATCTTCCATCCAAGGCTGCTGCCTCAAAAGCATCAAGAGTGATGTCTGTGTGTAGCTTTACACTTTGCATACGTAAGATGGGAGTTATTTTATATACCATTATACGTTTGTACAGTTACATGTCACTTGCCGATGGGCCGTTTTTTGTCTTCTTGCACCTAGGGCCTCATTTACAAGGCCCATGGCACATGGCGGTGCAGCAAGTGCCTTGCCGTGCTACCATGCACCACTGGGAAAGGGCAGAATTGCACCATAACTACAAGATATTACTCCTTCCTGTCCTCTCCCCCGGCACTGGTGCACAAATTGCTGCCTAGTGCCAATGCAGGCAACCTTGCACCATGACTTCCCTGGGAGTTGCATGGGTACAACCCAAGCAACACCCATGGAACGCCTCTTTCACACAGTGTTATACGTGAAAGGTATCCATATATTTACAAGGCCATGAAAAGCCATGCAAGGTGGCTTTGCATGGCCTTGTAAATATGAACTGGCACACTGTGCCACCGGAGTGCCAGGAAAATGTCACTCCGGTGGTGCATTGTGCCAGTCAGGCCTTGTAAATGAGGCCCCTAGTCCCTGATGTATGAGTCATGACACGACTGATGGCCCATGTTTGTTGCATGTGACCACTCCACAGTGAACATGGTACACCTCCCTTGCACACCTGTTGATCAGATTTCCTGGCTGCCATGCATGGCTGTGTGCTTTATATCATGCAACATGTACATAACTGGCTGGAGACGTCGTCATCTGTATTTCAGGGAGATTTGCATTGCATATGTGTATCGGAGCATGGCGCATGTATGTGTCACAGGCATCATTCTGCAGCCCCTATCAGTGCAGGCATACAGTTATCTGTGTATTGTGTCCCCATATCTATTTGTTATTGTGTCCGTTAGGTACTTGTTGTTTGCTTACCTACAAGCAGGCCATTTCCATATTATTCATCCTGGAATCTCTGGTTATACATGGACTGCTGGAGATGTAGGCATCATGCACGCTGCCAGGGTATTTGGCCACCACATTCAGGATGAACCCACGATGGTCAACAATGCCCTGTACATTCATTGAGTGGGAATGTTTCCGATTCTTGTGTGACTGTTCAGTTGCAGAAGAAGGAACGAGTTGCACATCTGTGCATTCCATGGCACATAGTACATTTGGAAATCCAGCAATGGTGTACAAACCTTGCTTTATTTCCTGCTGCAGTTGCTGGGTATTAGGGAAGAGGATGTGGCGGGCTGTGAGGTGGATGATGGCATCTAGGACAGAAGGGAGGAATGCTAACAGGGATGACTGTGATACTCTTGCCACTTGTGTTGCAGTGGTCTGGAAGGAGCCTGATGCAAGCATATGTAGCACGGCCAGGAGCTTGGTCAGTGGTGGTATGTTGGTCACTATGTTGACCGTAGCCTGCAGTCTGGGCGCAATTAGGTAAAGCAGTTGGATGATGGACTCCCTGTGCTGCTGGAAGAAGGTGATGACCTCTTCATCCCTGGGGGGAATCAGTAATGTCCGCTGGCAGTAGCTACGATCCTTTCTCCTGTGCTGCCTCTGTGGTCTGGGTGGGGATGATTGTGGTTGTGTTGGTGGATGTGGTGCCAATGGTGGGGTTTGTGGTGGTCTTCTTGGTACCCAAAGCTGTAGTAGGATTAGATCCATGCTTTCCTGCAGGTTGCCACAGTGTTTTGGGTGCGCTTTCCTGATGGACCTGTGCCAAAGAGTCATTTTAACACCCGGTCTGACCATGCGTTAAAATGTTAATTCTAGTCAGACTTAGCACGACTTTTCCTAAGCGAACATTATTTTACGGAAAGCTTGTAAATACAGGTGCATCAAACCAATGTAATTTTTTAAGATGGAAAGCCTACTTCGCATATCATTGTCAGTATCTGACACAGTCAGATCCAACGCTGTTAAAAAATTACAGTGGGGTAGAAAAAGTGATGCTAGATGCCTATAGCATCACTTTGTAAATATGAAGTTGTTTTAGCGCCACAGCAGTGTACAAAAAAATAACATTGCAGAGGCACTAACTCCTTGTAAATAAGCCCCTAATAGTAAAATGAGTGATAATATTTACTTTTACTTTTGTGAATAGCCCCTCAATGTTGTTCGCATCTCCCAAGTGATCTTTACAAAGATAATTTTATAGATGCACTTCCGACATGGACAACGAAACACAGTTTCTTTGGGACTGAATTATTTGGCTGAGACAATTTATTATCTTCTACATATGTTTTATCGCTAACATGCTTCTTAACTTTTTGTCTTTCAATGTGTAAAATAAGGTCAGAATGTACTGTTGCAAATTACAGTCTCAAAGTTCCTCACTTTGGTATCCCTGAAAGTGGTACCTCCCTTAAGAGAAACTGAACTGTTTCCTTACCACCATCGCTACGTTTTTTAGTCTCATATGTGTTAAAAGCGTGGTTGCAAAAAGCAATTGCAATTACCTTGACATTTTGCGAACACTATTTTATGATCCAACCTGTGAACTAATAGGTAAGTATGTAAAATAACATTTGAAGGTGGTTGCAGAACAATCTGCTCATCAATATTAATTTGAGAACACACCCATTCTGAATAAACCTGATTGGCTGCAAAGACAGGGATGGTGGTCTGCAAGGGATAGCAGGCCACTGTGCCCGTTTTTATATTTCAAAACGGATTATTGTTTTCATAACCCAGCCCTGCTTCCCTAAAAGAAATGGTTTTTTTCTGTTTAAAAAAAAAAAAAAAAAATCAGTTTTGAAAAACTTCAGTAGAGTTGGTTGTGGTGTCCTGGACCTCTGCCTACTCTCACTGAAGCTACCATCTCAGTTAAAAAATGGGAAGGGGCTTTCTTTCGCAAATGAAATACCAAATAAAATTTAGAGTTGATGACTTATCAATAGTTTGCTACTGGACTTCTGGTTGTAAACCATTGACCCATATGCTACTGATTCAATATTTGGACTGAGTATCATTCAAAACATGCCCCTTCCAAATACCTATTCCGTAATCACTTTTAAACATATTTTATGATCTGGAAACCGTTTTCAGTTTTGTAAAATGTGTTTAGTACATTAGGCGAAAAAAACCTTGTTAGCAGTTGCAAACCTGCTGATTTACTGAATCTGGGGCTTACGACCAGTAAAAATGTTTAGTACCTCTGGCCCTTGATTTCTTACGTCCCCCTACAGCATATTCACTGTGAGTGTGCAGACTCAGGCTGTTGACAGCCGCGGACAAACTCTTGTTTAAGTAGGAAGCAGTGCAGTAATGTTACCACTATTCCTCATTCGCATGAATGCCATGGGGCCCTACGCTCAGCTTCCGGGACTGTCACTCAGAATTCTCTTCAAATGGGTTGTACTTCATCTTTCTCAGTACATGCTCCGATACTCCTGCTTCTCCTGTACATGCTTGTTATTGAGCAACACAATTTCTTGAAATATTGAGTAGGCTGCGACACGCTGTCAGTGACAAGTCCGTTAATGGACGTTGATGCTGAAGAGCCATGTGTACATTTTATTGTCACTCTAGGGTAAAATGAGAGTGGGTCCATGCAATAAAGAGTCAGGGGCCCATCACTATGCCACTAGGTTTGTTTGCAGGACCTATTTTATATGCGTTAGCTACTATTCTCTTTTGCCCAGGAAAGTGTTGTACCTATTAATGAAAATGTGTAGTCAATAATGGGAGTGGACATCATAGTACTATATTTATTTGTGCATGCTTCATTCACATTAGGTCCAAAAGAACACCTAAGTGGCTGTCTGAAGAGCAGTAGCATCTGCGGGATAAAGCATGTTAAAATTCTGTACTAAACACATACAGAAACATGATAAAATCTATCTTGACTTTTGATCAGCGTTTTACTTTTGAATGTTGGCTGGCCGTATGAACCCAGAGGCCTAATATGTCTCAAACTCAGCTCCTAATCTCAGGCATTTGGGAACTCAGACAGAGAGTAACGCTGTCCTATATTTTATGTGCAGCTGAGAGTTAACAGAAAATTGAACACACTTGCAGAAGCAGTGCGAGGATATGAGTCAGTCAGAAATTGCATTAGGGCAAAGAAAAGCCTTGGCGGCCTGATGGCAAGCCAGATTAAAGGCTAGGAAGCTGCTCACTGGAAGGATGGTGAAAAGGGCAACAATTCTGCTGGCTGGTAGAGGGAAGTTTTATAACTCAAAATATGTCCTAATAAGTACCTGCACATGTAGCCTTCCTATGACGCTTAATTGTAATAAAGGTTTTAGGGATTCAGGGCCACATATACGTACGTTTAAACGGTGGAAGTGCTATTTGCGACTGTGCAAAATGCAAAATGGTATGTACAAATGCCATTTCGGAGTCCCAGATAGCGATGCAACCAATTACCGAATCGCAAACATTTACGACTGGATTTTGTGATTTGCGACTCGCAAACCGAATGTACAAGGCAGTCGCAAATTACGATTAGTCGCAAATAGGCCATTTTGCACACCCAGATTAGCACTGATTCCAAACAGGTGGTAATCAGAACCAAAGTATAAAAGCAGACCCAGAAGGCATCTGGGATTTTCACTTGGAGGTGACTCCAGGCTGCCCAGCAGAGGAGGAGGAGGAGGAGGCAAGTGAGGATATACAGACCCATGCAAACCATATTTCAACAGACTGAGGACGAAAAATATGAGAAATAAAGACTGAGCAGCACAGTCATCTTAGAGATCATGGAACTGCTGAAAACTCAGCTAGAAATCCAAACCCTGCCCAGCTGCTCCATCCCCACACATGTGCAAGTGCTGTGCTCACTGTACCTCTTGGCCTCGGGTAGCTACTAGGGGGTTATTGCTGTTGCTGGTGGGGTGTCCCAAAGTGCCTTGTCACGATTCTTTAGTCGGTTCTAAGACTCGCACACATGTCCAGATACATTTACCTTCACAGGAATGCAGAGGAAATACACAATACCAAATTGAACTTCTACAGAATTGCAAACTTTCCCCATGTAATGAGGTGGACAGGACACATATACCCATATGTCCACCTGCAAATCTGGAATATGTGTTCCGCAATAGGAAATGTACTCACTGTGGTGCGTAGATCGAATGTGGAAGGTTGACATTCGATCTACGAGACGGGGGTTCGGGAGGTGGCGGTTAGAATGAAAGCAGTCGGGATGAACGGAGCGATTCCGACAATGCTCCTGTAATGTACCCGCATTATCTAGGAATAAAATGATTACCTGTTACTGCCGGTCTCTGTTTTTACAGTGGCGACGAGGCGGGCAGGAGCGATGTCGGTGGTGAGGATTCTGCTTTTATTTTTGGCGATTTTCTGGCTGCTGGTGCTTTCATAACTTGAGGGGCTGCGCATTAAGTACCTATTGATGTCTAATGGCGATTTTCTGGCTGCTGGTGTTTCCATAACTTGAGGGGCGGCGCATTAAGAAACTCTTGATGTCCTGTATTGGCAAGATTCCTGTTTCGGGAAAAATATCTGCAACTACGCCAGGAATTATGGGTTGGTGTGTGCCCAAATTACTCTAAAGAGTGAACAACACCGTTGAGGCAGCCATTTTGAAGTGGTTTCTTCAGAGATCTTTTTGAATCTTCTACAAATAGCAAATTAGCAGCCATCTTTAAGCAGTAGACCTCGTGCATGCAAATATTGTCTACAATTACAAGGAACTAGGCACGCTTATAGTGCCATAAATACAATTACAAGGAATTTGGCACGTTTAATTTGGAATACGGTGATAGGCACACCTTGTGCTTATAATTACAAGAAGAACCTTTTATCTATACATTTGACTTGTTGGATGTGCCGGAATTTATTGTGACTGGACTCTGTTTTTTTTTTTTAAAAAGGAAAAACTGTATTGTTCAACTGCATTCAGTGATTATTGATATAGGACATTGTTAATTACAGAATGTCTAGTATTCAACCTCCACCATTTTTTTTTAATGAACCAGGAGATCCGCCCATTCAGTGGGAATTGTGGTTGGATTTATTTGAGGCATATGTTGATGTGTTGGAAGAGGGCGAATGTTCACCTGATAGGCACCTGTCATTGCTTAAACATCATTTGGGCGCTGTAGGGTTAAGGGAATTTAAAAATGTACCACCTGTAGATAATGTGCATGGGGTAGATGTGTATAAATGTGCTTTACAACAGTTACAGGATAGGTATGGCCAGAAAATAAATGTAGTTATGGAAAGATACAAATTTCTATTCCAGGGAACAGAAGGCTGATGAGTCCATTGACCAGTATATGGCAGTGTTAAGGGGCTTATCGGTTACGTGTGCTTTTGACAATATGACATATGACCAAGTTTTGAGGGACCAATTATTAATGAAGACTAAATCTAAGAAAATACAGGAGAAACTTTGGTCTTCTGGGGAAATATCTTTAAAAATGGCTGTTGAAGTGGCGAGGAGCATTGAGATTACCGAAGATTGCATTCAAACTATGAGGAGGGAAGTCAAAGATTGTGACAACGTTTGTACTGTAAGTAAAAACAGGGAATGCATGGACAAAAAGAAAAACATTGTTGCACGGGCTGGTAGTGGGGACAACAAATCTGGGGATAACAAGTCTAGCATGTACAACAATACTAAAGTGTGCTTTAGATGCGGCGCCAGTTCGCATTTTGCAAATTTTAATGGTTGTCCGGCGATTGGGAAAAATTGCAGTGCATGTAAAAAAAAGGGACATTTTGCACGCGTATGCAGAAGTTTTGAAAAAAAAGTGAGTTGTGATGTGGAGAATGTGGATGATGATGAGGTTGAGGGAGGAATTCAGAATTTGGTACTAAGCATTCAAGAGCATAACATTAAGGGAAAAGAGCTTCAATTTCCTAAGTGTTACATAAATATTGATGGTGTACAAGTGGAAGTTATGGTGGACTCGTGTGCGTGGTACACCATAATAGGCAAGTCTCTATTTAATCAGTTGTGGCCTGGAAGGAGTTTACAAAAAACAAAAACCAGTCCTTGTAGTTATTCTGGTCATAAAATTGCTATTGTAGGAAAAATACAGGCAGAAATCGAATATGCTGGAAAGAAGTGTTCAGGTGAAGTTCTTGTGGCAGAAGGAGGGGCAACTATTCTGGGTTGGCCACATATATGTCAATTGGGGTTGAGGGTGGACCCTAATGCTACTCCGCCAGTGTGCATTGTGAGTATGGATATGTTGCAGAATGATTTGTATCGTGATATAAAGGGACTATTTCCTACCGTGTTTAGTGGTTGTTTGGGAAGTATGAAAAATGTTAAACATACAATTGTATTAAAGGAGAATGCTGTTCCTATAAGGCAGAAGTTGAGGAATGTTCCCTTGAATTATAGAGAATAATTGAAGGAGATGTTAAAGGATTTGTGTGATAATGATATCATTGAACCAATTGAGTGCTCCGATTGGGTTTCTCCGATTGTGATTTCGGTAAAATCCAGTGGGGACCTCAGGTTGTGTGTTGACCTGCGGGCACTCAATGATGCAATTTGGATAGATGCATTTCCTTTACCAAATTTGCAGGAATTGATGTCCTCTATTGGAGATGCTAGTGTATTTTCAACCATCGACTTGGCGAGTGCGTATCACCAGATACATTTAAGTCCTGAGTCTAAACATTGTACAGCTTTTATTACTCCGGAAGGAATATTCCAGTACAAATTAATGCCGTTTGGATTGGGTAGTGCGTCTGCAGTTTTCCAGAGGGAATTGTCCAAAATACTTTCGAATGTTAAGGGGGCAAAGGTATTCCAGGATGACATTTTAGTATATGGTCGCGACAGAATTAAGCACGACCGGAACTTAAAAGCAGTATTGCAAGCACTGAGTGACTATGGATTAACTGCTAAGGGTCAAAAGGGCAAATTTGGAGAGAGCCACGTGGAATATTTAGGTCATATAATTTCTAAGGATGGTATTCGACCTAAGGTTAGTCACATCAAAGCTATTAGTGAGGCTCCAGAACCAAGGTGCAAGGAACAATTGTTATCATTTTTAGGCCTAGCAGAGTTTTATTCTCGCTTTGTGGAAAACTTTGCATCCAAGGTGGAGAACCTCCGTGCCTTGCTGAGGAAAAATGTGACGTTCTGCTGGACAGAGATACATTCCAAGGAGTTTTCGACTATAAAGGAAGAAATTGTCAATGCATCTTGTCTCAAATCGTTTGATGAAACTGCTGAATGTATGTTGGACCTGGCTTTTTGACAGGGACATCCCCAAACTTTTTGCCTCCTTCCTCCTATTTTTTCTGACCTGTTGTCGTTGGCTTTTGACCTAAATATTATATATTTTTCTAAACACTGTGTGGTGTATTTTTGTGGTGTTATATTATGGTATTGTATGATTTATTGCACAAATGCTTTACACATTGCCTTCTAAGTTAAGCCTGACTGCTCGTGCCAAGCTACCGGAGGGTGAGCACAGGCTGATTTTGGATTGTGTGTGACTTACCCTGACTAGAGTGAGGGTTCTTGCTTGGACAGAGGGCAACCTGACTGCCAATAAAAAAAAACATTTCTAACAATGTACTATAGCAGTAGATGCTTCCGCATATGGTATTGGTGCGGTTTTGTCTCAGAAGAAGAAAGGAGTCAATGGGTGGTCGCATATGCTTCTCGTATTCTGTAATTGAGAAGGAGTTATTGGCCGCTACGTGGGCTGTGCAACGATTTAGGATGTATATATGGGGGCGCAAATTTAAAATTTGTACGGATCACAAACCTCTGATTAATATTTTGAGCACGGGAGGGTGAAGGAACCTTACTCCTAGGTTGGCAAGGTTGGCTTCGAAATTACAAATGTATCACTTTGAGATTTTGCATCTTCCAGGGAAAAGTAATTGTGTGGCGGATGGGTTGTCTAGGTTACCACTATCGCATAGTAGTGCCGAGGAAATTGATGATGGAGAGTGCGATGTTGCGTTCACTTGTAAAGATGTTATGTTTTTGCAAAATGGAAATATGCATGACAATTTATCTGAATGTGTGTGGATGAAAGAAATGCAGAAGGATGTGGTTTTGTTGAAAGTGAAAGAGTTTATTTTGAAAGGATGGCCATCAGAGCGTAGTTTACGAGGCGAGAGCAGTACATTTTGGAATATTAAAGAGGAATTGTCTGTGTCGAATGACATTATATTAAAAGGTGATAAAATTGTGCCTCCCTATGGTATGCGTGATACCATTGTTAAGTTGGGACATGAAGGTCATGGTGGCATGGCAAGTACCAGGAGGAAGATCAAAGAAGTTTTTTGGTGGCCGGGGTTAGATGGTATGGTAGATCGTTGGGTAAGAGAGTGTGGTAAGTGTGTATTGAGTGACAAGTCTGTGAAACCATTAGTGGTACCATTACAGTTGGTTGAGTTGCCAGATGGCCCGTGGCGCAAAGTTGCAATTGATTTTATGGGTCCGTTTGTTAACTTACCTGCTAAGGAAGGGTATGCGATTGTCTTAGTTGATTATTTTTCCAAATGGCCAGAGGTTCGTATGGTTGGCAATATAACTACTGATACTGTGATCCAATTCTTAAAAGATGTATTTGCGAGGGAAGGAATTCCTGAAACTATTGTTTCGGACAATGGTGTACAACTTACTTCTGTTAAGATGAGTTCCTTTTTGAAGAGCTGTGGGGTAAATCATGTGAAGGTGTCATTATACCATCCTGAAGGTAATGGTCAGGTTGAAAGGTTCAACAAGGTTATCAAGGACACTATACAATTAGCTTTAGAATCTAATTTGTCTTGGAAGGAGGCCATCCAAAATATGTTGTTATCATACAGAATTACGCCACATTCAGTCACTGGGAAAACACCTTTTGAGTTATTGAGGGGTCAGAAACCCTCTTCTAAACTAATCCCTTGGTGGTTGATGAACAGAAGGCAAGGAAGTTTTGGTGGGGTAGACTTTAGCTCTGTGAAAAATCTGGTGCAAGAGTATCAAAACAAAGTTTTAAACAAAATCAATAGTTGAAAAACTATGCCAAACGGGGCAGTTGGACAGTATGTACGTGAGAAAAATTTTGGGGCTAATAAATAAAGGGAATGCGAGATGGTCACGCCCTATGAAAGTGGTGAAGGTATTGAATGGTGCAGTTCAGCTTGAGGATGGAAGAGTACGTAATTTGCGGCATGTGAGTTTGTTTAAGGCAAGTAACTTTCCCCAGGAATCTGTGTGTGAAGATGTTGATGAAGAGAGTGGATATTTGTGGGGATACGAGGATGCGCGGTCAGACAGAGGTGAAGGAGGTGGTGAATCCCGTGGTCTTGAATCCGGGAATCAGGAGGATGACGTGATACCTATTCGTAAACGTTTGAGAGAAAGGAAATTACCAAGGCATTTCAATGAATTCGTGATGGGAAGTCAACTAAATGGGAATGCTTCTAATTCAATGTAGAAAATTAATTTTCTTTAGAGGTACATGTATTATGTATTTTCTCTTATATGTATTTTCCCGATTTTAAGTATGTTATTTGTTTTTGTTGTTGTTGATAAGAGGGGAAGATGTGTGGTGCGTAGATCGAATGTGGAAGGTTGATATTCGATCTACGAGACGGGGGTTCGGGAGGTGGCGGTTAGAATGAAAGCAGTCGGGATGAACGGAGCGATTCCGACATTGCTCCTGTAATGTACCCGCATTATCTAGGAATAAAATGATTACCTGTTACTGCCGGTCTCCGTTTTTACACTCACTCACTAAACATCCAGGTGGTATGTGATGCCCATAATGTCATAACTGATATAGTGATGAAATTTCAAGGGAGCACACATGATGCATACATTTTCAGGCACAGTGGGATACACCAAAGCCTAGAACGTGGGGAGTTTGATGATGGATATTTATTAGGTACTGTGTAGTAAACACCAATGTCAGAAATACATGTCTCTGCATAACCATGTGAAGCCATGCTCATATCTGTTGTTTTGTTACACAGGTGACAGTGCATATGCCATGGATTCTCACTCCATACCTAACACCTGCTAATCAGAATGAGAGGTGCTACAACATTGGACATCGGCGCACCAGAGCCGTCATTGAAAGGACCTTTGGCATGTTGAAGTAACGTTTTGGATGCCTGCACAAAAGTGGAGGGGCACTCCAGTATGCCCCAGAGACTGCCTACAAGATTGTGGCGACATGTGCCATCCTACACAACATAGCAACCAGATGTGGGCTACATCTCACTCTATATGACACAGATTCTGAGGATGAGGAGTAGGAGCCACCGCAACGACAGCCTGGGGATGGTAGCATCGCAATGGAGAGCAGATGAAGACGGGATCACATAGCAACTCATCACTATGGCAGGTAAGTGCAAACCGTAACAGCACTCACAAATGTAAGACACATATAGCCAGGTTGTGCAAAACAAAAACATTCTTTAATGTCAGGAGTGCATGATGTAAATGGTGGTGTATACCAAGCAGTAAACAAGTATTTTGTACCAAAACCTAACACATTCCACTCATGTGCCTTACGCTAAACCTAGTGAGAAAGCATCACACCCTCCTACAGCTATGACCAACATGGCCTGTGCCTGGTTGGTCCACAGATGTCTGGCGGGCACTGCTACTATGCAGGATACAGGCATCTGAGGCAGAAATCTGCTCACACTTGATACGTCCTCACAGTCCTGAAGGTTGTCACCAGTACCTCTTGCTGCCTGGGAGGTATGAATAAGATCTACAGCAGCAGTAATGCGCCCTAGTCCCCATGCTGCATCTCCAGCAAAATGTCCTAATTCAACCTGGAGCGTGACAGTGTGCCTTGACAGGGATGTGGTTATGGTGGCTAGGCGACCAATGGACTGACTGAGCCGGTCCAACCGTGCAGCTGTGTTGCACTCATTGCGCTTTACATGGGCCCGAGCTGCCACCATTTCCCTACATAGGTCAGTGATGGCAGTGGTGAGCTTGACCATGTTGGTGTTCATGGTGGATAATTGCTTTTCAACATTCCCAAATCCCTGTGTGAGAGTCTGTTGCATTCGGTGTAGTTTCCGGTTCATCAACTGCATGTGTTAGTTTTGCAGGTGGTGACTGCTGAGTAGGGATGCCTCCAGTCCCAGTATTAATTGTGTACTGGCATCCTCCTCACCTGCATCATGTGTCAGACGATGCTTTCTATGCCCAGACCCAGCTGATCTCAGTGGCCGACTCTCACACATCTGTGGCCCGGAAGTCAGGTTTACTGCCTCATTGTCCACATCTGTGTCCTCTGTTGGAAATGCTGACTGCCTTGTCTCCTGCCATGGTGGCATCGTTATCTCCCTCCACACTGGGGTCATCAATGGATACCCAAGGGAGACCTTTGGGACACAGGGGATACAATGTCCATGCCTCTCAGATGTGTGGCTTATCAAAATAAAAATTCCTCAAAATTTGGACTACTGTACTACATCACCCATAATGCACTGAACCTGAGGTGGGCATGGCACTATTTGGATGATGCATGCTTTTGTGAACTGTGGTTGTGTGAATTGTGCCTTGAAAAGTGTGAATAAGTGAGATGTGCTACTTACTTTTGGAGGTTCCAGGTGCTGACTGTCCAGGTCCCCAATTCCAATAACAGCCTCTGGCTCCAGTGTGGTCTCCACCATGCTCTCTATTGCTGTGGGGGGTGGTACTGTGGATGTTCTCCACCTGTTCCATGGGCCTCCTTCATGCGCTCTGCAACCCTTTTGTTGGTTCCTGACCTGAGGTCATACCATCTTTTGCGCATGCCCTCGATGGAGCAACGACTGACTCCAATGGCATTGATCTTACTTTGTATGCTGAGACAGATTTTCTTTTTTTGTGAGTCAGGGACACTCATTGTTGCCTTCCCAAACAGGACTTCATGGTGTAGGCAGCACTCCTCAGTGAGGACCTCCAACTCTTTGTCTGGGAATTTGAGCTTTGTCTTCCTCCCTGCAGTGTTTGCCTCCTTTGTTTGGCTTGCCATGGCTGCGGTTGCTCCTCTCAGCTGGGTGTGCCTCTGCTGTCTGTCCTGGTTAGACTCCTTCCACTTCCATGGGAGGCACTTCGTGATTCTGAGGTCATCATCCGGCACCAGGAAGTGTATTTTCTCTGTTCCTGTGTACCCTTTCGCTAATTGCGACTCAGTCGCAATTTGCGATTCCGGGTCGCAAATACAGATTCGTTTACACCCCCCTTTTGCAATTTAGAAAATTGCAATTTGCGATTTCACAAATTGTGATGCAACTCAGCATCGAATCGCAAAAATGGTCTGCTATTTGATCGTACATTCTGATTTGCGAGTCAGTAATTGCAATTTGCATAGAATCGCAATTACGGACTCGCAAATTTTTAGCTTTGGACATGTGGCCCCAATTTACATGTTGGTGCATCATTTTTGGATGATGCAACGGTGGCACACAGAGTACGCCCCCATCTACAAGCCCATGCAAAGCCACTTTGCATGGCTTCTCATGGCCTTGTAGATGTGGTGTAAGGCAACATGGCACAAGTTGCTGAGCTGCCTTAATCTGCATCAAGGAGGCTTATCATGGGCATTGCAGTAGGTGTTCCCATGCAACATCCATGGGTTTTGATGCATTCTCAGATTTACATGAATCTGTAAACCTGGGAAAGTGTCAAAACTGCACACCACCCCATGGCAGACGCAAGAAGGAGAAATATATTTATTTCTCCTTGTTTTTCCTCTTTGCATGTACGCTGCATTCTGCAGCACACACAGAACAAGGAAAATGCCTTTCTGGATTGTTTTGTGGAGGAAGATGTCCCTTCCCGCACAAAATCAATCCTGCTAACAATGGTGCAAGGGTGTCTGCACTGACGTGAGGCATCAATTTGTGCACCAGTGCAGGGGGAAAGGACAGAGATGCACCATATCTTGTAAATGCAATGCATTTCTGCCTTTTTCCCTGTAGTGCAGGCAAGCACAGGAAAGTCATTTGCTGTGCTGCCCTGCGCCACAGTGCTTTTTAATATGCCCCTTAGTTTAGATGAGGGAAAATATAATCACCATACAGGATGTTACATTTGCTTCAAGGCCTAAAATTAGTTTATTAGTATCTCAGAGCATTTGTCTATAGGTTGTGGTGCACGATGTTTGTTATGGTCTTAGTGCTCAGGGTAGTCAAAAGCAGAGCATGGATACTCTGGGCCTATTTAACAAAGGTAACCTTACATTTTTGTTTAGGTTAACTATTGTTTGCTATTCACAACAATATATTACAAGTAGTATCTTTAGGACTGCAGAGTCTCCAAAGATAAAAAGATAGGACTGTCCTGTCTTTTTATGTACTGAGTCTCTGCTTCCTCTGTATTGGAGCTGGGTTCTGGAACAGAAGGATAGAGAAGAGGATGCTCTTCTAGTACTTTGTCTCTAGGTTTCCTCTATCCCTTCCCACCTTTTCCCCTCATTCCCTTAGTTTCACCAAAAATCCAGAATTGTCTGATGCCATTCTTGTGTTAAGAGAATGGATTGGATCCCTCTTCCAAAACAACTGGCAAAAGATAAAGAACGGATGCACTGGGATTGTACTCTCCGCATCCGGAGTGGAATCTCCGCACTAAAGTTGGATCTCCCCCCGAGTGTGGACGTAAAAATACTACTTGTAACTTACCTTCCTGAATGCCTAAAAGTCATGAACTTAGACTTTTGTCTAAGCTAAGACCAAAAGTCAAAGTCTCTTTGTGAATCAGGCCCCTAGTGGCACTGCATGCCACAAAAGGTTGGTATTCTTCAGGGAAACTCACAGATCATTAGATATACTTCTGGAAGAGGTTGAAAAATATTGGATGATATCTGGTCTAGTAATCAATTGGGATAGTCAGGGGTTAGTTAACCTTCCATTAAAATTGTGTAATTTACAACACTTAGTAGCATGTAAAAGAGCATTAGGGAGTATAAATGTAACTGTCCAATATATAACACACCAAAAGCTACATTCATGTATATGGGGTCAGATTGCCACACAATCCCAGATCTATTGAAAGTCAGTTGCTTCCTGGAAAGATATATGTATCAATCTATGGACTATTACATTGATACTTGCAGTAGCAAAAAGGTGCTGCACTGTAAAAGGGATGAACAGATTTCAGGGTGTGGAGGAATGGGTGAATGCATAAGAAATACACTGACATTTTTGAGACTTGAAGAGAAATTATAAGAGGTCCTCAATGATCGCAGATTATTGTAGCATTACACAATATTATACCCACACCCTATGTACCACCTTAAATTAGATGAAGGATTATGATCATACCTTTCATATATCGAGTTGTGATCAAATTGGTTGAACAAATGAAACATCCATGGTGAAGAATTCAAGTCAATTGATTGGCAAACTGGAATGCTGCCGGACTGGCGACTTGTGCTTCGAGCATGGTCCTGTGAAAACAGAGGTATTACATGTAAGAATTGTGAAATTGTATCTCATTTAATTTTGAAAGAACACTGTATAACATGGCCAGATGAAGTTGCTTGGTAGGAACGAAACGCGTTGGCTGGGTCTGTTTAAAATGGAATAGCAATAAAGGAGAATATTGAGACAATTGCAGAAGTTTTGGACTGAAAATTATTTCCATTGAATCAGTGTCAGATAATGAGTGATCCTATGTAGTAGCAGCTCTAAAGATAGTGTGAATCCCGACTAAACTGTAATTTATGATAGGTGACGTGCTCCCCTTCTTTGATTGGTTCTTTGAATATATGGGTGGTAGCAGTTACAACCAAAGGACTAGGCGCGTTTGTTTGTTTGGAAATGGGATATTGAATTGACCTATGAGACCTATTTTACTCACGACTGTTTCTTTGGAGTTGTTTTTATTTTCAGATTAATCAGCGATTCTCTAAACTCACCATGCACACCAGGAGACAATATTCTGAAGCGAAAATGCTGTCTAAGGTGGCCGAAACAGAGAGTGCACTGGTAACATCAAACACTTCATGCAGTTAAACTGGCTTTTTAGTGACATAATCTGAAAAAGATGTTGTAAACAATAATAAAGAAGTGTCTTCAGGGGGTTGCAAGAAAGCTTTGTCACACTTAAAACGAAAAAGGTAATTGCCGATTGGACTTCATGCATAATTTGACCTTTAAATGAAATATTGAAGGAACCAGGATTTTACGAGAAAAAAATGATTCACTTAGTTCCAAGTACAATGCTTTTTAGATGTTTTATGATATAACATGAGTCACCGTCGTGTCACTTTGAGAAGTTCATACATAGGTAAAATACATAAATGGATTGATGACGTAGTGACGGGCAGCTGGGCCTAAGTGAGAGGTGAAAGGGTTTGCGTTTCAAGCATCCTTTAGAGCTCTTGTGGAGCTGCCCTTTCTAACCCTGTGCATCCTTGTCTTGCTGTGTTTTGATTCACGACTCTTAAAACGATGCCATTTCTGAGTTTTCAATACTTTACACAAAGCAGCAGATAGTGTTAATTTTTAGATGAAACAGACAGGTCAGTCACTTAAAGGACCAAGAGCTGGACATATGGTGTGATGTGACTAATTCTTTTAATTTATAACATCAAGCTGTGTGCTGCACAGCCGGAAAACTGTTGCTGTTTCATTGTCGTGATATTGAAGAACTAAGGAGCATATTTATACTCAGTTTGTGCCGGATTTGCATTATTTTTTTTACGCAAATCTGGCGCAAACTTAACTCTATGTTTATACTTTGGAGCTAGACCCATCTAGCGTCAAAATTATGGAGTTTGCGTCATTGGGCATGGCCATTGGGCAGGGGTGCATGACTCCTGTCTTTGCTAAGAAAATGGCGCTAGTCAGGTTAGAGTCCATATTTTTTATGCTAACCTGACTTGCACCATTCTTTCCTACGCCTCCGCTGCCCAGTCAGCGTCATTTATTTTGACACTAACCGGGCTTTAGCGCCAGCTAGCGTCATTCCTTAAATATGATGCCCGGCTGGCATCTAGGAATGGCGGAGGCTGGCGTTAAACTTTTTGACACAAACCTGTGCTGGCACAGGTTTGCATCAAAAAGTATAAATCAGGACCTAAATATAAATTTTCCATATATCTCCGAAGCACGGATGTATATTAGTGCCACTGTTCAGAGATGGTTTCTTGGACAATCATTTCCAGTCAATAACAATTTTCAACTCTCTCTACAAGGACAATCCCCTGCAATGAGCTCCACAAGGTTACATATGACCCACAACAATACCAAACTTTGTACATGGAAGTCCTCAGTTCATTCACACTCTGCTGTATGTGATTTAGTTCCACTGAGAACGTGGATGACCTTGCACGGATCCTTGGGAATCATCGGTTTTGGACATCCCTTAAACATACCGATTCATCCCATCAAAAACAGTGTTCCTTCTGATTTACACCACCAACTGCATCATTCCAATGCAGCCCTTGGTGTATTCAATATATCCACTCAGCTGCAAGTGTTCTATTATTTAATGCATTGAATCGTTGGTCTTCATTGTGTACAAAATCCCGAATCAGTAGGGCCATTTAAATATTTTTTTATCTGAGAAGCACAATGCCGCATCTGATTCCTCTGTGATATAAAACCCCAAAGCCAAGCAGAAGACTTTAAATCTGTGATTTAATCCCTAGTTTTTTCAAGGCTTGATTTTGGTATATTCCTACTTACTGTTATCCTTTAAAACCCCCTTGCTCCTCTAAAATCAACTCTCCGTGCCACTGTTAAGCCAGTACCGGGGACTAGAAGATCTGAACATTCAACACAGATACCGATCGCTCCCAATTTGCTTCCAAAGAAATCCAGTATCGTATTCAATGCGACCTCTTTAGTTCTTCAAAATCTTCACTCTGAGGCTCTGTGAAGCACATTTTTGGAGGGAGTACATACAATGTTTGGAATTCTCTCTTTCTTGATATAAGGACAGCTCCCTCCTATGTTACTTTAAATAACCATAAATGCCTACTGTTTCGATATCACTTTCACACATGACATGCCACAAGACTGTCTCTAAGTTCTATGAAGTGGGATGTAACAAAAAAAGAGCCCTGAAATTGCATGTATTTAGACATTGTATCGTTCTGAGCGCTGGGCACTCTCATGTATTAATTGTGAAACTTATTATTTATGCTTCTTCCTATATATTCCTTGTGAGTTCCTCTAGCTTTTTAAAGTACTCATGTCTTGGTAGCTGTGTTCTCGTATATGTTACCTGCAACTTTAATATTTCCTGAATCTACAAACATTGCTACACTGCCATGCTGGACATGATGTGAACTATGTAAAACTGCAATTATACACAAATCATCAAATTCGCTTAGAGACACTAAATAATCGAGTCTATGAAAAATATGAGGGCCCAGCTCTTTCAGATGTATTATAATGTTTACTTGTGACTTACTCGCTGGAATAACAGCAGAGACGAGATGGCAGTATAGTGAACTTTTAAAATCGCTTTGTTGCGTCTCTGGATCCAAAACAAGAAGCAACTCTTTCCACATTTAGGCAACCAAAGATCTACAGCAGTGTGTTGTAAATTAATTGCAAGTGAATTGTGCATCCTAGATTTGTTTTGAAGAGAGGCACTAATGGAGTGTGTACCTGAATCTAATTGAGGAGTGTGCTTTGCATCAGACAGGTTTGGAGGAAAAGCCTGGCCCTCGGTCATTTCATTGCTCAACAGAACAGAAAATGTCTTTAAATGAATGTAAAGAGTTAAAGGTAGGTTTTAACAATACCTGACATTTACCAAATAGATGAAGAGAGTCAGTACAACAATATTTCGTCTTGCCCTAATAGGTACATTTAACATGGTGATTAAGCCTCATGTATGTATGTATATGGCACACCTATGGCATGCACATAGTTGAAAAGCAGTGTTTTACAAGGTCAAAGCCTAGCATAAAGTCGATGAATAATAGGACAGGAAGCTGGATTTTGTACGTTTAATGCATCGTGATGTAGCGTTCTTAAAGAGGTGAGGCTACACTCTTTCCTAAATTGGAGCAAAGTTAGGGTGGTGCCTCTATCCACAGGGCTGTTGTCCCAGATCCTGGGTGCAAAGATAGAAGAGGCAAGCTGTCTTTCTTTTTTTTTTTTTACATTTCTAAATCTGCAGCATGATGGTATCCTACTTGCAGGTGTGTCAATAACTGCCAGTGATAATAGGCTTGTCTTCATGATGAGCAGGTGTACTGGTCTTGACAGTTTTGTAAATGATGCAGCTGGTTTTGAAGATGGTGTGGGCTGGCACATTGGGCAAATGCAGTTCCATCAGAATGGGAGTTATATGACATTTGCTGAAACTGGCTATCCTCCATGAAAGTGCACTTTTGCTTCTAAAGTGTCAGTAATTATTGATACAGTGTAGTGTGGTCTGATGTTTTGACTCTGGATAATGTAGCAGCAATCCCAAGTTACCTCCCAGAGGCTGCAATAGGACTAGTGGAGAAAACAATTTTGCAAAATAATTGAACACTCATGGAAAAGCTGGCAATTTGGGACCAGCAGTGGTGGTTTGGATAAGCTATTGCATTTATGCAGAATCTCATTGGATGGTACAAGGTGCAGAATATGGAGCAATGTATTTTCCTGAGCAAGGTGGTTACACTACTCTACTAGTCTTTAACAGGGGCATTAAATATCTCATGTGTGAAAAGTCATAGAAGAGCAATCATAGGACGAACTATTCTTGCAGTTTATCGACTAACATCTGTCAGAATGGTGTGTGCCCAAATAATCACCAACCACATTCAACACAGGGTTGGTTTTGAGCTACTCTGCCACAGACTTGAAACTATGAGGAGGTAAGAAAGCCTATCACACATTTTGTTTGGAACAATTATCTATAAGTCACTTGGAGTAAGCAGTGGAATCATTAGGGCCATGAGCTAAGCTGGTTCAGGTTATCTCGATATGGTCTGGCCCAGCGTTACTGTTTAGTCCCTGTTACCTGCTACTCTTCCCCACTGAAGATTGTTAAATATGTAATGTTTCCGCCATTAGCTACATAAACATAGCTGTCACCCAGAGACAAAATCAGTAATTCATCACCCAAAAAGGGACTGCTTATGACTTCACAGCATGTTTAATAATAACTTACAGGCTTTAACAACATATATTAAATAGAAAATCAAATATAAACAGAAAAATTATACTCCATCCATAGGCTCGCCTCAATAATGTTAATAGTATGGTTATATGCAATGTCAAATCACCTTTCACATCATGTGTGAGGTCATAAACCGACCGCTTGGGACTCGAGCTATGGTTTTCATGTCTTGAACCTAAGTTATGGTTTGTAGAACATAGAACATATATTGAGTCATGTAATGTGTGAGGTCATAAGCAGTGCATGGAGAAGCAAGTTAATATTAGCTCTGTGTTTTCAATTCGAAATGTTAATGTTGTCACTGACATATGCACCAAACTATCACGTTACTTTAACCTTTGGATTGTTTTCTTTGAATTTCTAAACTTTATTTTCACACATACCTATAAATGTACTTTAATATGTGGTTTTTAAAGTTAATTTCTATGTTCTTTTTAATATGAAGTAATATTTTAGTACCATATATAAAGGCAATCCCCCACCCAAATACAGTCTTTAACCGTGCATGTAGGGGGCTGCCCACAGGGACTGGCCTGCAACCATTCCCTGTGGCAAACCCCCCCACAGGCAGCCACCCCAGGCTGTGCACCACCTTCTGCCAAGCATTACAGAGAGTTGGTAAAAGAGCGTGGCTGCCGCAGGCCATTTGGCCCATGCACTTGGACAGAGCTGACCCCCTTGCAGGCAGCTAAACTCATAACCATTTGTCTCATGTGGCAGGGGGTTGACTGCAGGACCATCCGACTCCCAGGAGACAGTCACCCTGGCAGTCAACCCAACATCATGCCTTGACTCTGTCCATGTAGGGAGTGGGGTAAGCCGCATGGCCAGTGCTTCAGCCAGGCCAGGCTTCCAGCTCCCTGCAGGCAGCCAACCCCACGCTGTGCATAGCCATTGGCTGTGCGTAATGGGATTGATTGCTGAGTCTGACAGAGGTTGGCCTGCTACCAGGCCCTATGGCCAAACATCTAGCTGTCCTCCATCCCCATACCATGCACAGACGTTGCCACGCACAGTATACAGTTGGCCTTCAGACCCTGGGGACCCCAACCCTGGGACCAAATCTAATATAAAAGGAGAGAGGGGCTATGTGCCCCCTCCTCGAGCCTTTGTAGGCCTGGGGGGCCCCATCGGCCAGGACTTTATGTGTTTTAAGGCCTCATTAGGCCCTGGGATCCCCATTTTCCAGGGCCTTAAGTATTTTACATGGGAGGAGGCCATGCAGCCCCCTCTCTAACCCTCATTATGCCCTGGGGGCACCATCCTCCAGGGCATTTGTTTTTAAGAGGATGGGGCTCTGTGGCCCACCTCACGGAGCCTCATTGCCCTGGGGACCCCAGCACCTTTTCTTTTTGAGACAGGAGGCAATCTATGTGGCTGCAACCCTGAGCCTCATTAGACCTTCGGGACTGCATTCCCCAGAGCCTTATGATTTTTAAAGGTGAGGGTGCACATAGTTACCCTTACTGAGCCTAATTATGCCCTCTGGACCCCATCCACCAGGACCTTTGTTTTTAAAGGAGAGGGGGGCCATGTGGCCCCTCTTCCCAAGATTCATTAGGCCCAGTGGACATCATGTCCTTGGGTCATATGTTCTTTAAACAAGAGCCTTCCAGGCTCTGGGGACCCCATTCCCAAGGGCCCTATTTTTTTAAAGGGGAAGGGGGCCACATGGGGCGACTAGCATATATATATATATATATATATATATATATATATATATATATATATATATATATATATATATATAAATATATAGATATATATATAGATAGATATATAAATAGATCTATATATATATATATATATATATATATATATATATATATATATATGTATCTCTCTCTCTCTCTCTCTCTCTCTATATATATATATATATATATATATATATATATATATATATATATATGTGTATATATATATATATATATATATATATATATGTGTATATATACAATACGTTGCTTTTTGGACACCTTCAAACTTATTCCAAACTAGGTTTGATTTTGGTGGATAAACACAGACAACCTGACTTGAAACATTTTGTGTGCCATATGTTTGCTATATTTTGTGCAAAGAACATGCTATTTCTAGTAATACTAAGGCTCAGCTTGAGAATTATTGCCACTGTGAGAGCTTTGAAAACATTATGTTGAAATCTAAATGTGAATTTGCACACAGTAAAATGATACATTAGAAAGGAATGGAGTCATGGAAGCCTCATTGTTTATAGACAGAAAAAGTTGTGCTGAGTGTACATTTCAATGTCACAGTGCAATAGAAAGCCCAAGGTGGGTTGTATAGAGAACTATACCTCTCAGAATGCCATTGAACAATTAAGTGCAAATCATATATGAGCAATTGTCGTCTTTACCCATACGCTGGCACCAGCAGTTAGAGTGCTCCGCTTTGAAGACCGTTTGTTGTGGATTGAATTAAGAGGTAGCACCTGGCATTGTGGAAAGTATGGGAACATCAGAAATGGTTAGAGAGTTGAGAGGGGATACAATGCTCCTGCGCTTGTTCTAAACAATGGAAGACTAATGACTGTATGTCTAAACTTCTAATGCACTTTACGCCACTCTGCAACTGATGGGATACATCCCGGTACCGATGCAGCCCTGTACTGGAGAAAGGGCCCTGTGACGAGTTGCAATGCAACATTCTATTGTTTCAAGTAGATTGGGACTGGAAAGTTGATATGTTGAGCGCTATGAACATGCTATTGTTCATAATACTAAGGCACAGCTTGAGAATGATTGGCACTGTGAGAGCTTTGAAATCATTGTGAGAAATTCAAAAAGTGAATTCGAAAACAGTAAAAGAATACATTAGAATGGAATGGATTAATGGAAGCCTCATTGTTTAAAGGACAGAAAGATTTGTGCCAAGTATAAATTTCAATGTCACAACACAATAGAAAGCCCGAGCTGGGTTGTTTAGATAACTATAAGTCTCAGAATGCCTTTGAACAATTAAGTACAAATAAAAGCCACATATGTGGCAGCAACGTGAAAATACAGATTAAAACCTACTTGATGAAGACAGACAGTCGAAATGGGTTGTGGGGTCTGTTTTGGAACCGTTTGAACTAATAAATGAAAATTGCAAAGAGGAGTCTCCGGGAGTGCAGCACTTTTGTTGGAACAGAATATATATATATATATATATATATATATATATATATATATATATATATATATATATATATATATATTGCAAAACAATTGGTCTGAAAAGTTGTGCACTCCTACTGCCAGTGACAGCATAGGGTTGAGGCCAGAACCCTCGAAAAATAAGCCAACAGGAATTGCTGCTCTCCCAAAGGTAAAGATTAGCAGATTCCATTCATTCACAGATCAGCAATTCAAACACCACTACGCCTTTCAACATTTTGTCTTCCTCAGGTGGTTATAGTTTGTAGGCACATATGGTTCTCATTTACCTTCCTGATATAGACACAGGGGTATTCTGGGAGTTATAGTTCAAAGTGCTTCTTTAATTATTACTAATCAATATTTGTGTTCTGCTTATTTCACAAGTAAACAAACTATGAGAGGTCATAACAGTCTCTGTGTAGTTTATGGTCAGTGCTTTTATACTTGTACTTCCATTAATAAAGGTGACATTCACATAGAGTTAATAAACACAAATATTGATTAGTAACATATAAAGAAGGACTCAGAAATGCTGCTAGAGATGACTGAACTATGTTTGAGAAACAATGTGTTCATAGTCAATCATCAAATCTATAAACAAGTCTGTGGGACTGCCATGGGAGTTTCATTTTCTCTAAGCTATGCGAATTTAACCATGGGATGGTGGGAAAAACACATAGTCTGGGGGGAAGAAAACAAAAGATATATGGAAAATGTAGTGGTATGGTTGCGATACATAAACAATCTTTTTGTAAACTGGAAGGGTACAGAGGCACCTTTTAAGGAGTTTTTTATAAATTGAATACAAATGATATAGTACATCAATTCACACATAAAATGAGTAAAAATTCCATTGAGTTTTTAGATGTGATGGTAAATATAGATAATGACACATTACAAACTACATTGCATTGAAAACCGACGGCGACCAACAGTGTGTTACATCGGTCAATTTTTCAGCCAAATTCACTCATTAAAAGTATTTCTTATGGTGAGTTCATCAGAGTCAAGATAAACTGTTCTAATAAGGAGGATATGGATAATAAATTTAAAAGAGACAGAACAGAGATTTCTAACATGAGGCTACAGGGCTTGAGATGTTAAGCAAGGTGGAAGAAAAGCAATATCAATAACACGAACACAAACTCTTGTAAACAAGCTTGAACAGAAGCAAGAAGATGGAGAAGATCTGATAAGATTGATTTTGACTTATAGCAAAGAAAATAGACAAATACTCAACATTCTAAATAAACATTGGTACTTGATCAAAAGGGACCAAGACATAGGACCACGTCTCGGGATCCGACCAAATGTAACTTATAGGAAAGTACCATCCTTAAAATACTTTTTGGTGAAGAGTCACTTTGAATCACCGATAACATTGAATTGGCTAACAAATTCTAACAAAGGCTTTATTTGTTGCAACAAATGTAAGGCATGCAAGATTGCAACAAAAATAAGATCACAGACTTTCGGGGAAGGGAAATTCCGATTGTGGACAGAATAACATTTGAGACTACATTTGCCGTATATATAATTGAATATCTCTTTGGGTTAAAATATGTGGGGAGTACCATTTGTCCTTTAAAAAAAGAATACTGGAACATATTAGGGCAGTACAGATGGATGATATGAATTATGCCATGACCAAACATTTGAAGAACCATAATGGGGCTGATTGGTTACATATGAGATATTTTGGGGTTGCAACAATTAAAAAACATGATAGAGGGGGAGATAGAGTTAAACAACTGAGACGCTTGGAATCAATATACATCATTAGATTAAAAACTAAGACCCTATTTGGGATCAATGGCGATGAGGAGCTGTATTGAAACGGACATGGGTTATGGATAGCAATATACATAGAAATGTTATTCTTGGTGCCAATCCGATGGTGGGGCTAAATATCAAGAACCATCTTGAGATATGTCTGTATTGGTTAATATAGATGGGTACGAGACCCTCATTGGAAGTCTTGCCTTTTAATAAGAATTGAGGCAAAATATTTGAAAGAAGCAATCCTAAAATGATGATAAAAATGATTGTTTATTGTAAATAATATTTAATAATTGGCTTAATAAATTGACAAAATATGTATATAAAGTAGGCTTGTGTATGCTATAGTATGTTTTGTATGATAGTTTGTATATTATTCACTACTTGTTGTCTTATTATTTGTTTGACAAAAAATGTGTCACTACATTTCCCAGAATACCACAGAAAGGCATATGGTGGAAAAAAGTATAAATTGTAAGGAATGGATCACTCTGGTACCATGATCAAGACCTTGTGAGTTGAAACACATTGGTGTTGGATGTATTTGATTCACTATACAATTAAAACAGAATTTCCAAATATCCTGTGAGCGCCGCGTATGACCTTGAGTCATTTTATTGGAGAATATATACATATATATATATTCCATTCCATATATATATATATATATATATATATATATATATATATATATAAAAGGGAGGCCTTTGCTGTGAATTGGACGCTAAGTAAGCTGAGACTATACCTGTTTGGGACACACTTCTGGGTTCAGACAGAACACTGGCCCCTCAAACGAGTCATGCAAATAAGGGGTGAAAATCCCAAGCTGTTGAGGTAGTCCATCTCCCTACATGGAATGAACTTAACAGTGGAACACTGCCCTGGGTCAAACCATACCAAAACAGATAATGCACTTTACGGTGGAACACCGCCCTAGGTCAGAGCACACCAATGCTGATGGTCTCTCCAGGTCCTTTCACCTTAGTGATGAGAACACCCAGTTCTGCCCATTTTCAGCTGTGGGGGACACATCTTAGATCTGTTAGCTCTAGGGTGGTCTTCCCCTAAACATTTTGCCTTACACCTCCTGTTTTTGTTGAATTTGTTTTTGTTGGCCTTGGGACTCTGCATGCTTTACCACTAATAACCAGTACTTATCTCCTTTAAACATGATTAAAACGGCTTACACCCAATTGGCACATTTAAATTACTTATCCCTAGTAAAATAATACTATATGTACCCAGGGCCTGTAAGTTAAGTGCGACCTTTGAGCGGGCAGCACTCATTGTGCCACCCATTTAAGTAGCCCTTCAAACATATATCAGGTCTGCCACTGCAGCCTGTGTGTGGAGTTGTAAACTGTGTATGCAGGTGCAGGGTTTAAGACAGTTGAGCCTTTTCTTTGACACAGACCTCACATCAATTCTTGTGACCACAGCTGCATAGTGCAATGTTCTGCAACTAGAATTTAAGGGACATTTCTTAGTGATGCTACCTTAGTTACTGTATCTGGCGAGCACTCCACTGCAGGCAGCCTCTACTTGTGATTTTGGGCCAGATGTAGCAACATTGAAAATTGCGACCCGCAAATTGCGAGTCAGAGCGATTCGCAATTTGCGAGTTGCAATTCTCAATGTTGGATGGTGTCCCTGACACCATCTGCGATTCGCAAGGGGGGGCGCAAAGGTCCACCTCATGAATAATCATGAGGTGGGTCGCAATTTACAACCCCCTTATGAATGGCGGCCCTCACAGGGATGGTGGCCTGCTGCGGACAGCAGACCACCATGTCTGTGACTGCTTTTTAATAAAGCAGTTTTTTTTGTAATGCAGCCCATTTTCCTTAAAGGAAAACGAGATGCATTACAAAAACGAAAAATGAAACGTTTTTGTTTCATTTTTTCAGAGCAGGCAGTGGTCCATAGGACCACTGCCTGCTCTGAAAAAATATTAACAGTACCATTCACAACGGCGAAGGGGTCCCATTTCAAAAGGGTGTAAATTGCGATTGTTTTGCTACCGCGTTCGTGGTCACAAACCAACCCTGCATTGCACTGCGACTCGCAATTAGGAAGGGAACACCCCTTCCTAATTGCGACTCGCAAACTCATTTTGCGATTCGGTAACCAGGTTACCGAATCGCAAAACATTGCGAAGTGCTTTTTGCACGTCGCAAACAGCAAAATTCTCTGTTTGCAAAGTGGAAACTGCTTTCTACATCTGGCCCCAAGTCCCTGTCCACCTTGATCAGATAACCACAGTTGGCACTTTGTGCTTTTAAGCATTATTTTTACCTAAATCTTTAATACTGCATATGTCTGGTTCTACTGATATGATTTTTGATATTTTAGTGTCAAATCAAGTATTATATTTGAGTCTGTTTTGTAAATTGGCATGTTTTTTTCCGTGTTCTTCATAAACACTTTACACTTTCTCTCTAAGTTAATCTGACTGGTGTAGTGCCAAGCTACCACAGAGTAGGTTAATTTGGGGTTTGCTTTTGCATCTCCCTGAGAAGAATTGTGGTTGTTGCTTGAGTAGGGCTTCACCTCCATCACCGAGTAACCCAATTTCTCACAGGAGGGATATAGCTGTTCTATACTAACCACATAGCATGGGTGCAAACTACTCACATGCTCTTGGATAAGTGGAGGCCAGAGCGGGAATACAGATAAGACTGCCCGCTCTCCCATTTGTGTTCATACTTATGGTACAACCTTTAGCTGTCATAATTTTCTGAGGTTCTGAGCGTGAGACAGACAAATCATATTGTGCCTGATTCACAAAGCTATACTTAGACTTTTGGTATAAGTTTAGACCTAAAGTTTACATTTACAACTTTTCATTATTCAGAAAGGTAATTTATGAGTAGTATCTTTATGTCCGCACTCGAGGCAAAATCTCCACACTGAAGGCAGAATCTGCTCCCCGAGTGTGGAGATTCCACTCTGGAGTGTAATCTTCGCACTGGGAGTGTACTCTCTTCACCCGGAGTGATATCTCCGCACTCAGGGTGGATCTCCGCCCTGAGTGTGGACATAAAAATACTACTTGTATCTTACCTTCCTGAATACCTAAAAGTCATAAACTTAGACTTTTGGTCTAAACTTAGACCAAAAGTCAAAGTTTACCTTTGTGAATCTGGCCCCTCGTGCCCTGCATGCCACAAAAGGTTGGTATTCTTCAGGGAAACTCACAGATCATTAGACATACTTCTGGAAGAGGTTCAAAAATATTGGGTGATATCTGGTCTAGTAATCAATTGGGATAGTCAGGGGTTAGTTAACGTTTCATTAAAATTGTGTAATTTACAACATTTAGTAGCATGTAAAAGAGCAATAGGGAGTATAAATGTAACCGTCCAATATATAACACACCAAAAGCTACATTCATGTATATGAGGTGGGATTACCCCACAATCCTGTTAGACTTTTCATCCTTGGCGTGGTCTCCCTTAACTTTTTGCCTCAGTTCCCCAGGTTGTTCATGTGTGCTGGACTCATCCATGATTGGCATATTTGATTTACTAGTAAGTCCCTAGTAAAGTGCACTGGAGGTGCCAGGGCCTGTACATCAAATGCTACTAGTGGGACTGCAGCACTGGTTGTGCCACCCACATAAGTAGCTCTGTAATCATGACTCAGACCTGCCATTGCAGTGTGTGTGTGTGTGCAGTGTTAACTGTAAATTCGACTTGGCAAGTGTACCCACTTGCCAGGCCTAAACCTTCCCTTTTCTTACATGTCAGACACCCCTAAGGTAGGCCCTAGGTAGCCCCAAGGGCAGGGTGCAGTGTATGGTTAAGATAGGACATATAGGGGGTCATTATGACCCTGGCGGAAGGCAGAGAAAGCGGCCGTAAGATCGCCAACAGGCTGGTGGTCTTTTTTTTGGTATTATGACCATGGCGGTTACCACCATGGTCATCCGCCGGTTCTCCGTTCTGCCTGCCAGGGCGGAGACGACCACTGGGCTGGAGACCACCGGCGGTATTTTGACCCAGCTGACCGCCATGGATTTCATGGGGTTTGAAACCGCCATGAAATCCATGGTGGTAAGCACTATCAGTGCCAGGGAATTCCTTCCCTGGTACTGATAGGGGTCTTCCCCACCCCCCCCCCACCCCAACTCCCTCCCCTACACCCCCCACCACCACCGCCCCCCCCAAAGGGGGCAGGGTCCCCCTCCCCACCCGACCCCCAACATCACATAACTCACACACACAACACGCACGCAGGCACCCCAACACACACACGCACACACACCGACATACATGCCAACATCCACACACACTGTCAGACACGCACACCCACATTCAAGCATACACGCACAGATCCATACAGACATACCCACAGACATACACGCACTCATCCCCAAACACACAACAACCCCGCAAGCATACATGCACTCACACACCCCCTTTACATACACAGATGCACACCCACATGCACGCACACAACACCCCCCCGCCCCTAACGGATGATCGACTTACCCGGTCCGTCGATCCTCCGGGAGGGGACGGGAGCCATGGGGGCTGCTCCGCCGACACCACACCGCCAACAGAACACCGCCACGCCGAATCACAGGACGTGATTCGGTGGGCGGTGTTCTGTTGACGTGGTGGTGGAGCAACCTCCACTTCCCCGCCGCCCGCCAGTATGGCTGTTGGTGGCTCTCCGTCCGAAAAAGGACGGAGAGCAGCCAACCGTCATAATACGCCGAGCGGCAAACCGCCACCACTGGTGGTCTTCCGCACGGCGGTCCCTCGGCGATCTTGTAAAAAGACTGCCGAGGTTGTAATGACCACCATAGTAATGTATTTTACATGTCCTGACAGTGAAATATTGCTAAATGTGTTTTTCACTGTTACAAAGCCTGTCCCTCTCATAGGTTAACATGGGGGCTACCTTTAAATATGATTAAAGTGTAGATTCCATTTGGGAGCGGATGGACATGTGTAGTTTTGTGTCTCTGTGCTCACAATTTAAAAATACATCTTTTAGTAAAATTGATTTTAAGTTTGATTGTTTGAAAATGCCACTTTTAGAAAGTGATCATTTTCTTGCTTATACCATTTCTGTGTCTGCCTGTTTGTGGATTCCCTGTCTGGGTCAGTTTGACAGTTGGGCTGGTTGCACCTAAAACTAGACAGTGACACAAAGGGAGCTGGGGTGTAGCATGCATATCCTGATGAGCCATCTGTGCTAGTAGGGAGGGGAGGAGTGGTCACTCACACCTGAAAGGGCTGTGCCTGCCCTCACACAATGCAGTCTCCAACCCCCTGGTGAGTGTCTGGAGCCTGGCCTGGGCAAGGCAGGATTTCACATTCACAAGAGACTTTGCTTTGAAGTAGGCCTACTTCCAAAGAAGAAATTGGATATAAGAAGGGCACCCAAAACCACAGACTTTGGGAACGCTTCTGAAAACAAGAGGAACCTCTGCCTTGAGAAGAGCTGATGAGCTGAGGAAGAAGAGCTGCCCTGCCTGTGACTGTGCTTTGTGGAGCTATCCTGCAGTTGCTGCTTCTGCCAGAGTAAGAGGGCAAAGACTGGACTTTGTGTGCCTTCCATCTTGAGAAGAACTCTCCAAGGGCTTGATTTAGAGCTTGGCTCCTGTTGTTTGATGTCTTAGGGACAGCAAATACTTCTCTCTGCTAGCACCTGGAGAGTCTGGAGAGACTCCTACTCTGCCCTGTGCTGCCCATCCAGTTCCTGGGACCCTGAAAAGAGAAGCTGGCAGCCTAAAGAAAAGGAAATCCACGCACAGAGCCCTGTGCGGGGAAAAGTTCGATGTGACTCCGCTCTGCGGTAGAAGAAACAACGCGCCCTGACCCAGCAAAAGGAGAAATGACACAAGGTCCCGCTCATGAATGGAATCATTGCATCACAAGCCCTTTTCGATGCACACTCACCTGTGTGGGGTTATTTTTGACGCATCCAAGGTACATTTTCACGCTAACAGTGTTAGTGTGTGTTTGAAACTACTTAAAGACTCTTTTTGATTTTTAATTGATAACTTGACTTGTGTATTGTGGATTTTTGTTGTTTTGGTCTTGTTTTGTTTAGATAAATATTTCCTTGTTTTCTAAACCTGTGTTGTGTCATTTTGTAGTGGTTTCATTAAGTTACTGTGTGCGTTGGTACAAATACTTTACACCCAGCACTCTGAAGTTAAGCCTACTGCTTTGCCAAGCTACCAAGGGGGTACGCAGGGGTTAGCTGAGGGTGATTCTCTTTTACCTTGACTATAGTGAGGGTCCTTGCTTGAACAGGGGGTAACCTGACTGTCAACCAAAGACCCCATTTCTAACATCAAAAGCAACATTCATGTATATGGGGTGGGATTGCCCCACAGTCCCATATCTATTAAAAGCCAGTTGCTTCCTGGAAAGATACATGCATCAATCTATGGACTGTTACATTGATATTTACAATAGCACAAAGCTGTGGCACTGTAAAGGGGATGAACAGATTACAGCATGTGGAGGAATGGCTGAATGCATAAGAAATACACTGACATGTTTGAGACTTGAAGAGAAATTATAAGAGATCCTCAATGATCGCAGATTATTGTAGCATTACACAGTATTATACCCACACCATATGTATCATCTTAAATTAGATGAAGGATTATGATCATACCTGTCATATATCGAGTTGTAATCAAATTGAAACATCCATGGTGAAGAATTTAAGTCAATTGACTGGCAAGCTGGGATTCTGCCGGACTGGCGACTCGTGCGTCGAGCATGTTCCTGTGAAAACAGAGGTATTACATGTAAGAATCGTGAAATTGTATCTCATTTAATATGAAAGAACACTGTATAACATGGCCAGATGAAGTTGCTTGGTAGGAGCGAAACGCGCTAAACCAGCGGCACAGCTCCAGTTTAACAATCCTTTATTGCAATATTTTAAAAAGTGCAGGAAAAACAACAGAGCAATGTGTTTCGGCTGCAGCCTTCAACAGGATCACAAAGTACATGTGCGTCCATTTAAAGGCACCTCATTATCCATTACCATTCAACTTAAAAACAACTGGGCTGCTAACTTCACATTCTCATTGCTGAATATATATATATATGTAGCACATTTCCTTGTTTCGCCTCCAGCTGACAGTCATGCATCAGCTGTGTTCTATATATTAGTGCTCCATGTTAAACCTATCCAATGTACAGTAAACACTGCACTGATTTTTAAGCTCCTGCCCTGCTAAGACCAAGGTTATGTCTCTTGATTCTAAGGTACCCTGTTCTTAGAATACCCTGGTATTGCATAGTGCCAACAGTAATATATGTAAAGAACAAGAATCACTCCCAAATGCTTATTGGGCCAAAGCAGCACAAATAGGTGCAAAGCAGAGCAGATTAGTGCATATCATCAGATGAATGTGCATACTACAAATGGAATACCGGGGTGCTGATTTAAAGTGCTATCTGTAAGGTGTAAACTACATCACATGTGTGCAAATCAGAGCATGATAGTGCAAATCATTGCATAACAGTTCATGCCCCAAATGAGGTATTGAGATATTTATGTAAAGTGCTGCGTGTGAAGTACAACACTGCATAAAATATGTGCAAAGCAGAGCAAAATAGTGCAAATCAGCGCATGAGAGTACATAGCCCAAATGGGATGTCTACCTGGTAACCTAAGGTTTTATTGTTAAGTACAGGCTTTCTTCAATCAGATTTGAGTAATCATCATCATACCTGAAGTACTTCGTGGTTTATATAGGACCAGGCAGATCTAAAGTGCACATGATTTTGCTATCAAGAGAACAGCGGCAAGGAAAATGTCAATTATTATTCAGAACCTTCTCGCTTAGGGGACACCGGCCAGCATATAAGACCAAAGTTCAATGGTCAAGGAACAGAAAAATGTCTAAGTCTGACCTCCTTAAAGTGTTATATGCATCATGTATAAAAGGGCATGTACTAAAGTTCATGTAAGAAAGTGAAAGTGTTACGTCTTATCCTATTGTGCAACAAGACAACCAAGTAATACTATTTTCAGAGAAGGAGAGACAGCCAGCAGATATTCATTCACAATGTTCTGCAGGCATTTTCTCTAAAGAGTCTCATAAATGCACATGTAACTCTCCATCAGAGTTTAGCACCAATGGATGTTCGTGTCCGTAATTCCAATCTCTGTCTCCGTAAATTCAATCTCCATAAGTCAAATTCTTTATCACCACCACATTCTTCATCAGGTTTTGGATCCCATAAAAAATCATATTAGAAGCATTCCCATCATGTATCTCCCAGAGATGCTTAGACATGATGTAGAAGTCTCAGTTCTTTATTGCTCATAAGTGTTGAGGAATATGGAGTTTTAATTTGTTTACTGTGCTGCCTACATATTACTTTCTACAGGAGCATTCTAAAACATACACCACAAATGTTGTCTCACAGGTGATCCATTCTTTAATGTTCCTCAGCATTCCATTCTGTATTTGCAAACTTAATTGTACTTAGGGCATGTGAACAGGCTTTACAAGTTTGACGTTTTCAGGAGCCCTTCTTGTTGTCTGTCAGCCAAGTGCAAGCCCAAGACCTCCCAGTCGTTTCTGGTGTCATGTAGCTATTAGTTAGTCCATACCCCAGTGAGTTTTTTTTTATAGGTTATACTGGGATATTCCGCTAACATATCTATTAAAGTATCATCCATTTTGAGAACCCGCCAGTTCTGTCCCACCAGATCTTTAACTTCTCTACTGGTCATACCAAAATCCGTTATATATCTTGTCACCACCCTTCCAGTCTTATTGGGTGTAGCTTTTGGTTTCTCTGTAAACAGGTAGTCTTTTGTCTTTCTCTTTGCTCTGTTGAGGGCATCCTTCTTTGGGAAATCCTCTCCCCTCAAATTTCTAATACATGTCACATGCTTGCCTCACGAATTCCTCTGTTTCTGAGCAGTTTCTCCATGCCCAGAGGAACTCACCCACATGGGACCCTCCATTTTAGGGCCCGTGGATGCCCTCTGTTAGTATGAAGGATGCTATTGCTGCTGTGGTTTTTCTGTGGATCTTCCTACAGATTTTGACATCTCTGACATATATCCTGATGTCTAAGTAATTGATTTCAATGTTACTGATCGCAAAGTGAATATGAATTTTGAGGATTATTGTTCAAAGATTGAATACATTCCTCAAAGTTCTCTTTTTCATCGTGCCATGGGATGAATAAGTCATCAATGTAGCGAACCCACAAGACACAACATTAGCTGTCATGCTCAGGTAGTGATCACTCCACACAGTCTCTGCCTCCCATCAGCCCATGATGAGATGTACATTGGTCGGTATGAATGATGTACCCATGGCAGTTCTATGTTTTTGAAGGAAGCACTGTCCATTAAACAGAAAAAAATATAGTGGAGATGAAAGTCCATCATCTGTAGGATCATTTTTGAGTGTTTTAGTAGTGAGACTGATCAAGATCTCAAGAAATATTCACAGGCTTTCAAACCATCTGAGTGCTGAATAGAGGTACAGAGAGAGACTACATCTACTGTGGCTATCAGGTAACTCAATTTCCATGGTATTCCATCTATTCTGCTAAGGGAATCTTGAGAGTTTCTTAAATAGGAAGGCAATGTCATCATTTCAGTGAAGAGAAAGATATCAATGAACCTTGAAATATTCTCTAGCAGGGCACCAATTAAACTAACGATAGGCCAGAAGACAGATTGACCTGATGTATATGAACTTTCATAGAAAGTAGATTTTGGGTATAATTTGGTGGTCTATTTTTAAGAACATATATTTGTTGTCATCCGGTAGTCCTTCTTCATGCCACCCTGCTAATTTTTAGTTGAATATCTCCATGTATTTTTCAGTGAGGTCCTTAAGGAGTTTTCTGTAGTACTCGTTATTTCCTAATTGCTTGTAGGTTTCGGCTATATATTTTCCCTTACTCAAAATCACAATATTGTCCCCTTTATCTTGTGTTTTGATGATGATATCCCTATCATTTTGGAGGCCGTGTAGTGCCACCCAATCACTTTTTGCCATGTTGATGTATCTCCACACATTGCTTTTTTCTTGTTTCTGATACATCCTATATAAACCTTCACTCATTAGTTCTTGAAAGATGTAAATGTTATTCTCTGCAGGGAGCTGGGAGCTTGGAGCAAAACCTGGAGTTGGGTTTGCATCTACTCTCTCCAGATATGTCTGTAGGGAGTTCCACATACTCACAAAGCTGAATATCTGACATGTGATCCAAATTGTCTTGAGTTGTTATGTCGCTTGTCTCTATTTCCATAGATATAAGGGATCTCAAATGGACTAGATCGTTGGTTGACAATACTGATTTCCTCTTATATTGGCATCACCCCTCATTGTTTCTTCTGTGCAAGATATTTATTTAACTTTAATTTTCTAGAAAATGTGTACAGGCCACAGGAGTAAGCCACAGGGCCTGTCTCTCTGGGTGTGAGAATGGGTGTGAGAGGGTGTGTTGAGTGTGAGACTGACTCTGAGAGTTTCTGTCTGGGTGTGAGAGTGTTTGATGGCACTTCAATAGATGAAATTCACCTCCACAAAGGATTTCAGATCATTTTTTAATTCCAGAAGTGGAGCTTTAACTTGGGCACCTGCTCCATTTATATCTGTAAGTGCTTCCTGTTGAGGTTCAATTTCTGTGAAATGAGTATCATGGCCATAACAGCCTTGTATTCCTATTTATTTATTTATTTGTTCAGGTTAGGGGGCCCCCTCCTCCAGCTGATTTCTGCTCTGGGGACACCATCCCCCAGGCCTGGCCGTACCAGTTACTTTTATTTGGGGTGGAGACACGCAGCTCTCCTCCCCTGGGTGATTTCAGCACCCAGTCTGCATTGGGGACTGCAGCGTGAGCCTCAAGGTCCTTGTGGTCCCAGCCGGCACCCCAAATCCTGCAGGAACTGGTATTGCTTTTTCACACAGGAAGCTGCTAAATATACAGTTCCCTGACTGCAAAAGCAATTGTTTCCTCTGTTTTCCTACCCATGGGCAGGGAAACAGTGGAAACCTCCACACAGAGCATTGAGAGCTGTTTAACAGCTCTCACTTGCTTTGAGTGGAGTGTTTGCTATGACTTGGCGGGAACTGTCAAAGTTCCCACCAAGTCACAGCAAACAGCTATGTCCAGGGGGTGGACATCCCACGACACAGCATTAGCTGGCCCTGGGGTTTGGTGGTCACCAGGACCATCTACGGCTCCTCGATGGGAGACCACGCAGCCCCTCTTCAACGTCAAGTAACCCTGGGGAGGTGGTGGTCCCGGGGTTGGGGGTCCATGATGGACCCCTTTCATTATTTTAATTCAGATCCGGGCTGTGGGCGGCCATACAGCTCCCGTACATTATTAATTAATCCCCAGGGAGGTGACGTTACCCAGGGCATAAAAAGGTCCTAGGTGGAGGGCCCTGTGCATCGCCTCCTTTATTTTTAACATTCCCCCAGACCTGGCCCATCCGGAGGCTTTAGTAAAACAAACATAGAGTCTGCACTTTTTCTTTTATTCATTTTTTTCTGCGGATTTGCAGATCCACAGCAAATTCACAGCAACAATTAAAAAAAAAAAGTTTTTTGCCCTGTGTGAGAAAGTAGCCCCTTTCTAGCCTTGTTACCCCCACTTTTGGCCTGTTTGTGAGTGTATGTCAGGGTGTTTTCACTGTCTCACTGCGATCCTGCTAGCCAGGGCCCAGTGCTCACAGTGAAAACCCTATGCTTTCAGTATGTTTGTTATGTGTCACTGGGACCCTGCTAGTCAGGAACCCAGTGCTCATAAGTTTGTGGCCTATATGTATGTGTTCCCTGTGTGGTGCCTAACTGTCTCACTGAGGCTCTGCTAACCCGAACCTCTGTGGTTATGCTCTCTCATTTCTTTCAAATTGTCACTAACAGGCTAGTGACCAATTTTACCAATTTACATTGGCATACTGGAACACCCTTATAATTCCCTAGTATATGGTACTGAGGTACCCAGGGTATTGGGGTTCCAGGAGATCCCTATGGGCTGCAGCATTTCTTTTGCCACCCATAGGGAGCTCTGACAATTCTTACACAGGCCTGCCACTGCAGCCTGAGTGAAATAACGTCCACGTTATTTCACAGCCATTTTACACTGCACTTAAGTAACTTAAAAGTCACCTATATGTCTAACCTTTACCTGGTAAAGGTTGGGTGCTAAGTTACTTAGGGGGTCATTCTGACCCTGGCGGTAGACTACCGCCAGGGCCGGGGACCGTGGATGCACCGCCAACAGGCTGGCGGTGCATCCTTGGGCATTCTGACCGCGGCGGTACAGCCGCGGTCAGAAACGGGAAACCGGCGGTGTCCGGCCGGTTTCCCGCCGCCCTAGGGAATCCTCCATGGCGGCGCTGCAGGCAGCGCCGCCATGGGGATTCCGACCCCCTTACCGCCAGCCTGGTTCTGGCGGTTTTGACCGCCAGAACCTGGCTGGCGGTAACGGGTGTCGTGGGGCCCCCTAACAGGGCCCCACCAAGATTTTCAGTGTCTGCCAAGCAACTGCACCCGTCGCACCCCTTCCACTCCGCCGGCTCCATTCGGAGCCGGCATCCTCATGGAAGGGGATTTCCCGCTGGGCTGGCGGGCGGCCTTCTGGCGGTCGCCCGCCAGCCCAGCGGGAAACTCAGAATTACCGCGGCGGTCTTTTGGCCGCTCAGCGGTATTCTGACGGCGGGACTTTGGCGGGCGGCCTCCGCCGCCCGCCAAAGTCAGAATGACCGCCTTAGTGTGTGGGCACCCTGGCACTAGCCCCCACATTGTTCAGGGCCAATTCCCCAGACTTTGTGAGTGCGGGGACACCATTACACGCGTGCACTACATATAGGTCACTACCTACATGTAGCTTCACAATGGTAACTCCGAATATGGCCATGTAACATGTCTATGATCATGGAATTGCCCCCTCTATGCCATCCTGGCATAGTTGGCACAATCCCATGATCCCAATGGTCTGTAGCACAGACCCTGGTACTGCCAAACTGCCTTTCCCGGGGTTTCACTGCAGCCGCTGCTGCTGCCACCCCTCAGACAGGTTTCTGCCCTCCTGGGGTCCAGCCAGGCTTGGCCCAGGATGGCAGAACAAAGGACTTCCTCTGAGAGAGGGTGTTACACCCTCTCCCTTTGGAAAATGGTGTGAAGGCATGGGAGGAGTAGCCTCCCCCAGCCTCTGGAAATGCTTTCATGGGCACAGATGGTGCCCATTTCTGCATAAGCCAGTCTACACCGGTTCAGGGACCCCTCAGCCCTGCTCTAGCGCGAAACTGGACACAGGAAAGGGGAGTGACCACTCCCCTGACCTGCACCTCCCCTGGGAGGTGCCCAGAGCTCCTCCAGTGTGCTCCAGACCTCTGCCATCTTGGAAACAGAGGTGCTGCTGGCACACTGGACTGCTCTGAGTGGCCAGTGCCAGCAGGTGACGTCAGAGACTCCTTCTGATAGGCTCCTTCAGGTGTTGCTAGCCTATCCTCTCTCCTAGGTAGCTAAACCCTCTTTTCTGGCTATTTAGGGTCTCTGTCTTTGGGGATTCCTTAGATAACGAATGCAAGAGCTCATCCGAGTTCCTCTGCATCTCTCTCTTCACCTTCTGCCAAGGAATCGACTGCTGACCGCGCTGGAAGCCTGCAAAACTGCAACAAAGTAGCAAAGACGACTACTGCAACTCTGTAACGCTGATCCTGCCGCCTTCTCGACTGTTTTCCTGGTGGTGCATGCTGTGGGGGTAGTCTGCCTCCTCTCTGCACTAGAAGCTCAGAAGAAATCTCCCGTGGGTCGACGGAATCGTCCCCCTGCAACCGCAGGCACCAAAGAACTGCATCACTGGTACCCTGGGTCTCCTCTCAGCATGACGAGCGAGGTCCCTTGAATCCAGCAACTCTGTCCAAGTGACTCCCACAGTCCAGTGACTCTTCAGTCCAAGTTTGGTGGAGGTAAGTCCTTGCCTCCCCATGCCAGACTGCATTGCTGGGAACCGCAACTTTTGCAGCCACTCCTGCCTCCGTGCACTTCCGGCAGAAATCCTTTGTGCACAGTCCAGCCTGGGTCCACGGCACTCTAACCTGCATTGCACGACCTCCTAAGTTGTCCTCCGGCGACGTGGGACTCCTTTGTGCGACTTTGGGTGAGCACCATTTCACTCCACTTTGTAGTGCCTGTTCCGGCACTTCTGCGGGTGCTGCCTGCTTCTGAGAGGGCTTCTTGTCTTGCTCGATGCCCCCTCTGTCCCCAGACGCAATTGGCGACATCCTGGTCCCTCCTGGGCCACAGCAGCATCCAAAAACCCTAACTGCATGATTTGCAGCTAGCAAGGCTGGTTGGCGGTCTTTCTTCAGGAAAACACTTCTGCACCACTTTCTACGGCGTGGGAAATCCGTCCCCTAAAGGGGAAGTTCCTAGCCCTTGTTGTTCCTGCAGAATCTTCAGCTTCTACTGTCCAGTAGCAGCTTCTTTGCACCCACAGCTGGCATTTCCTGGGCATCTGCCCATCTCCGACTTGCTTGTGACTTTTGGACTTGGTCCCCTTGTTCCACAGGTACCCTCGTTTGGAAATCCATCGTTGTTGCATTGCTGATTTGTGCCTTTCCTGCAGAATTCCCCTATCACAACTTTCCTTTGGGGAACTTTAGTGCACTTTGCACTCACTTTTCAGGGTCTTGGGGTGGGCTATTTTTCTAACCCTAACTGTTTTCTTACAGTCCCAGCGACCCTTTACAAGGTCACATAGGTTTGGGGTCCATTCGTGGTTCGCATTCCACTTTTGGAGTATATGGTTTGTGTTGCCCCTATCCCTATGTGTCCCCATTGCATCCTATTGTAACTATACATTGTTTGCACTGTTTTCTAAGACTATTACTGCATATTTTGGTATTGTGTACATGTATCTTGTGTATATTTGCTATCCTCATACTGAGGGTACTCACTGAGATACTTTTGGCATATTGTCATAAAAATAAAGTACCTTTATTTTTAGTATATCTGTGTATTGTGTTTTCTTATGATATTGTGCATATGACACTAGTGGTACTGTAGGAGCTTCACTTGTCTCCTAGTTCAGCCTAAGCTGCTCTGCTAAGCTACCATTATCTATCAGCCTATGCTGCTAGACACCCTATACACTAATAAGGGATAACTGGGCCTGGTGCAAGGTGTAAGTACCCCTTGGTACTCACTACAAACCAGTCCAGCCTCCTACACCCTGGGGGGTCATTCTGAGACCCTAGCACCAGAGAAAGGGGTCATGGTGTCCCCACCCTGGCCCCTTTTTTGTTTCACTTTTCTTTAGGGACTCAGCTGAAGCAGAGTCCCAAGATGGTTGTTGGCAGCCAATCAGAGCTCTGCATTTCCCTGCATGAGCTCATCATTATTTATGAAGTTGTTGAGGCCAGAGATATACAAATTTGGATTTTCGTAAATTTCTCAATGACTACTGAACAGATAATCGAAAGCGTAATCTGCATACTGAAAGCTACCTTTCTGCCAAATTTGGTGTAATTCCACCCAGCAGTTCGGGCTGTAGTCATGTTCAAAACTGCTATGGGAACTAACAGGGGAAACACACGTTTTTGACCCCCCCCCCTTTTACCAGCCTCCACTTGACGTATCACCTCAAAATTTTCAGTGTACAACAAGAATCACTGGCACACTGTTTGTGAAAATTCATTAAACGACGCAAAGATATATGCAAGTCGTAAAATGCTTTTTCTATGGAAACATGGTCCTAACTATAGCTATCAACTGGTGACTATATATATATATATATATATATATATATATATATATATATATATATATATATATATATACCTTATTAAGGAATCTATAAATAAAAGGTTCCTTGTGAATACAATGTGGGTTGGAATTTTCAACTTTGTGCAAGATAACACACATATTGTTGTGCAATAGAACTTCTCTTCGTTTCAGGTAAGAGGCATTTTGGGTGCAGAGTAGGACCTGAGACCTAGGGGTAGCTCGACATTTTTGTACAACGTTTACTTTCAGTCTCCCTCATAGACAATAGACATTCCTGCTGACATCCATTTGTGACTGATGAGTCAAGGGTGTGAACCTCTGTAGGGCCTAATAAGCTCCTTGCCATGCAGTGAAGTAAGGTAGGTTGCAAACTATTTCCCAGGTGCTTCTAAAAGGGTAAGTCTAATCCATTCTGCTGCAGTACAGACATCTGTGCATTGATATGGGTTTAATTGGATGGATACCACTGCCAAAATCTGGATATGAAAAGATAGAATAAAGCGAGTGAGAGAAATATAATCTCTAAGGAATACATGTCTGGAACACATGACTTCATTGTGGAAATAAAGAGAAGACATTCCTGCTGTATTTATTTTTAGGTGAACCCAGATAAAGTAGTGATATTAGAGAAAAGCATTGACAGGTTATTGATATAGGAACTTACTGGTGACTAAAGTCAAAATTAGGGCCAAATTACGAGTTTTCGTGGTGCGAGGACCACTAAACTTGCAGTGGTGGTCGTACATTTGCACTCCTGGTGGATCAACCGCCAGATTGCAACCCTGGTCGCCGGCCAACAGGAGACCTCCGCCACCACTGGGATCATGGATCCCGGCAGGGTGGAGGCAGTCGGAGCCTTGGTCAGTCACTGCTCAGTTCAATGCTGCAGTGCTGACCAGGAGTTCTCTTTCTGCCAGCCTTTTTTCCCTGCCATGAAAAGGCTGGCAGAAAGGCAGTGCTGTGGGCCACAGTGGGGGTCCTGCACTGCCTAATCACAAGGCATGGACAGTTCAGGCCCCTCCTGCCAGCACCCTCAGAATGTGCATTCTGAGGGTGCTGTTGTTCCATGGCAGTGGCCTCGGCTTCCCTAATTGAGCAGTGGCCAATGGCGTACCACTGTTTGGCAATGTCATAATACGATGTTTCGACCTGTCAGCCCGGTAATATGACTGGGGGAGGCCGCTGGTATAACGGCAGCTTCGTCCCACGGTTTTGCGGATCAACAAGTGCTGACCGCCACAGCCGCAATGAGGCCCTTAGTCACTGAATCCCCCAAACAAATTACTTTGCAAGAACAGGAAAACAAACTATTGTTTTTATTTTTTGTACATTTTTACATTAGGATGACAGACTATTGTCACGATTTCTGCTTAATTAAAGGCCTCGATTATGACTGCCTCCTTTAAATACCTGTCATTTCTCTGCTGCGGAACTGTGTGCCTCGTAATAGGTCATATAAATGAAGGAGTTCCATTACATTGCTTCATGGTCGCTCTTTCAGTCCTGTGTAGCTGCGTTCAGTATTCAAAGACTCAAGCTCGCAACTGCCTTTAGAACTTAAAACTGCTAAGTCAAATAAATGTGGACAGCGAAGTCCAGCTATATATGCAGACACTGCAAAAACCCGGAAACCCAGGTTTACACATTAATTTGTCTGCATCCTGCTCGGTGGACCAGTCAAATTTCCTAACATCAATACCCTATTTTTGATCTTGTCCAGTTGTTTTCTCATTGATTCACATTCCCAATATCTAGTGTTCCTTTATCATTCCTAGCACAATGTTTTGCTTAGGAAAAGGGCTGCCGATAAATAGTTTCTGTAAAGCAGCCGCAGTCTTATTGAAGTTGGGGTTGCGGGTCCTTCATCAAATATCAGGACTGTCCATTGCTAAAAGTAAGTTTCCTGAATTTCTAATAGTTCAAATGAAAGCTATCACTCGTAGCTCTCAGTTATTTGCATTAAGAAAACAGAAATGCTAAGGCCTGTTTTTAATTATATTGTGCAGTTTATTACAATTAGTATCCTTGTTTGCTTTGCACTGACTGTCTGCATCTTATTCTAAAATTTCTAAGTAATGAAATAGGTGCTAGTAATTGGCGCATTAAATGAGGAGAGTGGAAACCCACTTCAATAATAATCATGATTGTTGTCAGGTTGAACAAAGAAAAGTCAATAAATAAACCTTTACTGAACCTTCTAGTAGCATGGCACAAAAGCAGTAAGGCTTAATCCAGAGATGTAAAGTATTTATGCAGTACTCAAACAGTTATAAAGTGAAAACACAACACAAGAAAAATCCCAACATAATTTAGAAAAATAGAAACTATTTTAATAAATGAAATGACACAAAATCAAATCAGTAGCCACAGATATGTCATTTTAACCCCTTCGCTGCCAGGCCTTTTCCCCCTCCTGTGCCGGGCCTTTTTTTGCCTATTTGGGGCAGTTCGCGCTTAGGCCCTCATAACTTTTTGTCCACATAAGCTAACCAAGCCAAATTTGCGTCCTTTTTTTCCAACATCCTAGGGATTCTAGAGGTACCCAGACTTTGTGGGTTCCCCTGAAGGAGGCCAAGAAATTGGCCAAAATACAGTGAAAATTTCGTTTTTTTCAAAAAAATTGGAAAAAGTGGCTGCAGAAGAAGGCTTGTGGTTTTTCCCCTGAAAATGGCATCAACAAAGGGTTTGCAGTGCTAAACTCAGCAGCTTCCCAGCTTTCAGGAACAGGCAGACTTGAATCAGAAAACCCAATTTTTCAACACAATTTTGGCATTTTACTGGGGCATACCCCATTTGTGCAATTTTTTGTGCTTTCAGCCTCCTTCCAGTCAGTGACAGGAATGGTCATGAAACCAATGCTGGATCCCAGAAACCTAAACATTTCTGAAAAGTAGACAAAATTCTGAATTCAGCAAGGGGTCATTTGTGTAGATCCTACAAGGGTTTCCTACAGAAAATAACAGCTGAAAAAGAAAAATATTGAAATTGAGGTGAAAACACCATCAATTTTTCTCTACGTTTTACTCTGTAACTTTTCCCTGCAATGTCAGATTATCGAAAGCAATATACCGTTACGTCTGCTGGACTCCTCTGGTTGCGGGGATATATAGGGTTTGTAGGTTCATCAAGAACCCGAGGAACCCAGAGCCAATAAATGAGCTGCACCCTGCAGTGCGTTTTCATTCTGTACCGGGTATACAGCAATTCATTTGCTGAAATATAAGGAGTACAAAATTGCTATCAAGAAAACCTTTGCATTTCCAAAAAGGGCACAAGATAAGGTGTTGAGGAGCAGTGGTTATTTGCACATCTCTGAATTCCGGGGTGACCATAGTAGCACGTGAATTACAGGGAATTTCTCAAATAGATGTCTTTTTTACACACACTCCTATATTTGGAAGGAAAAAATGTAGAGAAAGACAAGGGGCAATAGTACTTGTTTTGCTAATCTATGTTCCCCCAAGTCTCCCGATAAAAATGGTACCTCACTTGTGTGGGTAGGCCTAGCACCCGCGACAGGATATGCCCCAAAACACAACGTGGACACATCACAGAAAACAGAGCTGTTTTTAGCAAAGTGACTACCTGTAGATTTTGGCCTCTAGCTCAGCCGCCACCTAGGGAAACCTACCAAACCTGTGCATTTCTGAAAACTAGAGACCTAGGGGAATCCAAGGAGGGGTGACTTGTGTGGCTCGGACCAGGTTCTGTTACCCAGAATCCTTTGCAAACCTCAAAATTTGGCTAAAAAAACACATGTTCCTCACATTTCTGTGGCAGAAAGTTCTGGAATCTGAGAGGAGCCACAAATTTCCTTCCACCCAGCGTTCCCCCACGTCTCCCGATAAAAATGATACCTCACTTGTGTGGGTAGGCCTAGCACCCGCGACAGGATATGCCCCAAAACACAACGTGGACATATCACAGAAAACAGAGCTGTTTTTAGCAAAGTGACTACCTGTAGATTTTGGCCTCTAGCTCAGCCGCCACCTAGGGAAACCTACCAAACCTGTGCATTTCTGAAAACTAGAGACCTAGGGGAATCCAAGGAGGGGTGACTTGTGTGGCTCGGACCAGGTTCTGTTACCCAGAATCCTTTGCAAACCTCAAAATTTGGCTAAAAAAACACATGTTCCTCACATTTCTGTGGCAGAAAGTTCTGGAATCTGAGAGGAGCCACAAATTTCCTTCCACCCAGCGTTCCCCCACGTCTCCCGATAAAAATGATACCTCACTTGTGTGGGTAGGCCTAGCGCCGGTGACAGGATATGCCCCAAAACACAACGTGGACATATCACAGAAAACAGAGCTGTTTTTAGCAAAGTGATTACCTGTAGATTTTGGCCTCTAGCTCAGCCGCCACCTAGGGAAACCTACCAAACCTGTGCATTTCTGAAAACTAGAGACCTAGGGGAATCCAAGGAGGGGTGACTTGCGGGGCTCGGACCAGGTTCTGTTACCCAGAATCCTTTGCAAATCTCAAAATTTGGCTAAAAAAACACATGTTCCTCACATTTCTGTGGCAGAAAGTTCTGGAATCTGAGAGGAGCCACAAATTTCCTTCCACCCAGCGTTCCCCCACGTCTCCCGATAAAAATGATACCTCACTTGTGTGGGTAGGCCTAGCGCCCGTGACAGGATATGCCCCAAAACACAACGTGGACATATCACAGAAAACAGAGCTGTTTTTAGCAAAGTGACTACCTGTAGATTTTGGCCTCTAGCTCAGCCGCCACCTAGGGAAACCTACCAAACCTGTGCATTTCTGAAAACTAGAGACCTAGGGGAATCTAAGGAGGGGTGACTTGCGGGGCTCGGACCAGGTTCTGTTACCCAGAATCCTTTGCAAACCTCAAAATTTGGCTAAAAAAACACATGTTCCTCACATTTCTGTGGCAGAAAGTTCTGGAATCTGAGAGGAGCCACAAATTTCCTTCCACCCAGCGTTCCCCCACGTCTCCCGATAAAAATGATACCTCACTTGTGTGGGTAGGCCTAGCGCCCGCGACAGGATATGCCACAAAACACAACGTGGACATATCACAGAAAACAGAGCTGTTTTTAGCAAAGTGACTACCTGTAGATTTTGGCCTCTAGCTCAGCCGGCACCTAGGGAAACCTACCAAACCTGTGCATTTCTAAAAACTAGAGTCCTAGGGGAATCCAAGGAGGGGTGACTTGTGTGGCTCGGACCAGGTTCTGTTACCCAGAATCCTTTGCAAACCTCAAAATTTGGCTAAAAAAACACATGTTCCTCACATTTCTGTGGCAGAAAGTTCTGGAATCTGAGAGGAGCCACAAATTTCCTTCCACCCAGCGTTCCCCCACGTCTCCCGATAAAAATGATACCTCACTTGTGTGGGTAGGCCTAGCGCCCGCGACAGGATATGCCCCAAAACACAACGTGGACACATCACAGAAAACAGAGCTGTTTTTAGCAAAGTGACTACCTGGAAATTTTGGCCTCTAGCTCAGCCGCCACCTAGGGAAACCTACCAAACCTGTACATTTCTGAAAACTAGAGACCTAGGGGAATCCAAGGAGGGGTGACTTGTGTGGCTCGGACCAGGTTCTGTTACCCAGAATCCTTTGCAAACCTCAAAATTTGGCTAAAAAAACACATGTCCCTCACATTTCTGTGGCAGAAAGTTCTGGAATCTGAGAGGAGCTACAAATTTCCTTCCACCCAGCGTTCCCCCAAGTCTCCCGATAAAAATGATACCTCACTTGCGTGGGTAGGCCTAGCGCCGGCGACAGGAAACACCCCAAAGCGCAACGTGGACACATCCGAAATTTTGGAAAAAAACAGAGGTGTTTTTTGCGAAGTGCCTACCTGTAGATTTTGGCCTCTAGCTCAGCCGGCACCTAGGGAAACCTACCAAACCTGTGCATTTCTGAAAACTAGAGACCTAGGGGAATCCAAGGAGGGGTGACTTGCGGGGCTCGGACCAGGTTCTGTTACCCAGAATCCTTTGCAAACCTCAAAATTTGGCTAAAAATACACATGTTACTCACATTTCTGTGGCAGAAAGTTCTGGAATCTGAGAGGAGCCACAAATTTCCTTCTACCCAGCGTTCCCCCAAGTCTCCCGATAAAAATGATACCTCACTTGCGTGGGTAGGCCTAGCACCGGCGACAGGAAACACCCCAAAGCGCAACGTGGACACATCCTAAATTTTGGAAAAAAACAGGTGTTTTTTGCGAAGTGCCTACCTGTAGATTTTGGCCTCTAGCTCAGCCGGCACCTAGGGAAACCTACCAAACCTGTGCATTTCTGAAAACTAGAGACCTAGGGGAATCCAAGGAGGGGTGACTTGCAAACCTCAAAATTTGGCTAAAAATACACATGTTACTCACATTTCTGTGGCAGAAAGTTCTGGAATCTGAGAGGAGCCACAAATTTCCTTCTACCCAGCGTTCCCCCAAGTCTCCCGATAAAAATGATACCTCACTTGTGTGGGTAGGACTAGCGCCCACGAAAGGAAAGGGCCCAAAACACAACGTGGACACATCACATTTTTTTATAAAAAGCAGTGCCTACCTGTGGATTTTGGCCTGTAGCTCAGCCGACACCTGAGGAAACCTAGCAAACCAGTGCATTTTTGAAAACTAGAAACCCAGGGGAATCCAAGATGGGGTGACTTGCGGGGCTCTGACCAGGTTATGTTACCCAGAATCCTTTGCAAACATCAAAATTTGGCCCAAAAAACACTTTTTCCTCTCATTTCGGTGATAGAAAGTTCTGGAATCTGAGAGGAGCCACAAATTTCCTTCCACCCAGCGTTCCCCTAAGTCTCTCGATAAAAATGGTACATCACTTCTGTGGGTAGGCCTAGCGCCCACAAAAGGAAATGGCCCAAAACACAACGTGGACACACCATATTTTTTCACAGAAAACAGAGGTTTTTTTTGCAAGGTCCCTACCTGTGGTGTTTGGCCTGTAGCTCAGCCGGCCCCGGGGGGGGGGGGGCAGAAATGCCCTAAAATAAATTTTCCCCCCCAACCCTCACCCTCCCCCGCCGGGAGCGACCCTTGCCTACGGGGTCGCTCCCCCTGCGTGACATTGGCACCAAAAAACAAATCCCCAGTGCCTAGTGGTTTCTGCCCCCTTGGGGGCAGGTTGACCTAAACTCAGCCAATCTGCCCCCAAGGGGGGCAGAAATGGCCTAAATACAATTTGTCCCCCAGGGGAGCGACTTTTGCCTGATGGGTCGCTCCCCATCTCTAAAAAAAAAAACAAAGAAAAAAAAAAGAAAAAAAAGAAAAATTCCCCTGACGCCTAGAGGTTTCTGCCCCCCCCCGGGGCAGATCGGCCTAATAATAGGCCGATCTGCCCCCCGGGGGGCAGAAATGGCCTAAAATAAATTTGCCCCCCCCAACACCCACCCCCCCCCGGGAGCGACCCTTGCCTACGGGGTCGCTCCCCCTGCGTGACATTGGCGCCAAAAAACAAATCCCCGGTGCCTAGTGGTTTCTGCCCCCTTGGGGGCAGGTTGACCTAAACTCAGCCAATCTGCCCCCAAGGGGGGCAGAAATGGCCTAAATACAATTTGTCCCCCAGGGGAGCGACTTTTTCCTGATGGGTCGCTCCCCATCTCTAAAAAAAAAAAACAAAGAAAAAAAAAAAGAAAAAAAAGAAAAATTCCCCTGGCGCCTAGAGGTTTCTGCCCCCCCCCCCCCCCCCGGGGGCAGATCGGCCTAATAATAGGCTGATCTGCCCCCCGGGAGGGCAGAAATGGGCTAAAATAAATTTGCCCCCCCAACACCCCCCCCACCCGGGAGCGACCCTTGCCTACGGGGTCGCTCCCCCTGCGTGACATTGGCGCCAAAAAACAAATCCCCGGTGCCTAGTGGTTTCTGCCCCCTTGGGGGCAGATTGACCTAAAATTGGCCAATCTGCCCCCAGGGGGGCAGAAATGGTGTAAATACAATTTGCCCCCCCAGGGGAGCGACCCTTGCCTGATGGGTCGCTCCCCATCTCTAAAAAAAGAAACAACAAAAAAAAAAATTGCCCTGGTTCCTAGAGTGTTCTGCCCCCCCCCCCGGGGGCAGTTTGGCCTAATAATAGGCCGATCTGTCCCCCGGGGGGGCAGAAATGGCCTAAAATAAATTTGCCCCCTCAACCCCCACCCCCCCCGGGAGCGACCCTTGCCTACGGGGTCGCTCCCCCTGCGTGACATTGGTGCCAAAAAACAAATCCCCGGTGCCTAGTGGTTTCTGCCCCCTTGGGGGCAGATTGACCTAAAATTGGCCAATCTGCCCCCAGGGGGGCAGAAATGGTCTAAATACAATTTGCCCCCCCAGGGGAGCGACCCTTGCCTGATGGGTCGCTCCCCATCTCTAAAAAAAGAAACAACAAAAAAAAAAAGCACAAAAAAAAAATTGCCCTGGCGCCTAGAGTGTTCTGCCCCCCCCCGTGGCCAGGTCGCCCTAATAATTTCGCCGATCTATCCCCCGGGGGGGCAGAAATGGCCTAAAATAAATTTGCCCCCCCAACCCCCACCCCCCTCCCCCGGGAGCGACCCTTGCCTACGGGGTCGCTCCCCCTGCGTGACATTGGTGCCAAAAAACAAATCCCCGGTGCCTAGTGGTTTCTGCCCCCTTGGGGGCAGATTGTCCTAAAATTGGCCAATCTGCCCCCAGGGGGGCAGAAATGGTCTAAATCCAATTTGCCCCCCCAGGGGAGCGACCCTTGCCTGATGGGTCGCTCCCCATCTCTAAAAAAAGAAACAACAAAAAAAAAACACACAAAAAAAAATTGCCCTGGCGCCTAGAGTGTTCTGCCCCCCCCCCGGGGGGCAGTTCGGCCTAATAATAGGCCGATCTGTCCCCCGGGGGGGCAGAAATGGCCTAAAATAAATTTGCCCCCCCAACCCCCACCCCCCTCCCCCGGGAGCGACCCTTGCCTACGGGGTCGCTCCCCCTGCGTGACATTGGTGCCAAAAAACAAATCCCCGGTGCCTAGTGGTTTCTGCCCCCTTGGGGGCAGATTGACCTAAAATTGGCCAATCTGCCCCCAGGGGGGCAGAAATGGTCTAAATACAATTTGCCCCCCCAGGGGAGCGACCCTTGCCTGATGGGTCGCTCCCCATCTCTAAAAAAAGAAACAACAAAAAAAAAAAACACAAAAAAAAAATTGCCCTGGTGCCTAGAGTGTTCTGCCCCCCCCCGGGGGCAGTTCGGCCTAATAATAGGCCGATCTGTCCCCCGGGGGGGCAGAAATGGCCTAAAATAAATTTGCCCCCCCAACCCCCACCTCCCCCCCCCCGGGAGCGACCCTTGCCTACGGGGTCGCTCCCCCTGCGTGACATTGGCGCCAAAAAAACAAATCCCCGGTGCCTAGTGGTTTCTGCCCCCTTGGGGGCAGATTGACCTAAAATTGGCCAATCTGCCCCCAGGGGGGCAGAAATGGTCTAAATACAATTTGCCCCCCCAGGGGAGCGACCCTTGCCTGATGGGTCGCTCCCCATCTCTAAAAAAAGAAACAACAAAAAAAAAAAACACAAAAAAAAAATTGCCCTGGCGCCTAGAGTGTTCTGCCCCCCCCCCGGGGGCAGTTCGGCCTAATAATAGGCCGATCTGTCCCCCGGGGGGGCAGAAATGGCCTAAAATAAATTTGCCCCCCCAACCCCCACCCCCCCCGGGAGTGACCCTTGCCTACGGGGTCGCTCCCCTTGCGTGACATTGGCGCCAAAAAACAAATCCCCGGTGCCTAGTGATTTCTGCCCCCTTGGGGGCAGATTGACCTAAAATTGGCCAATCTGCCCCCAGGGGGGCAGAAATGGTCTAAATACAATTTGCCCCTCCAGGGGAGCGACCCTTGCCTGATGGGTCGCTCCCCATCTCTAAAAAAAGAAACAAAAAAAAAAAAAAAACACAAAAAAAAAATTGCCCTGGCGCCTAGAGTGTTCTGCCCCCCCCCCCCGGGGGCAGTTCGGCCTAATAATAGGCCGATCTGTCCCCCGGGGGGGCAGAAATGGCCTAAAATAAATTTGCCTCCCCAACCCCCCCCCCCCCGGGAGCGACCCTTGCCTACGGGGTCGCTCCCCCTGCGTGACATTGGCGCCAAAAAACAAATCCCCGGTGCCTAGTGGTTTCTGCCCCCTTGGGGGCAGATTGACCTAAAATTGCCCAATCTGCCCCCAGGGGGGCAGAAATGGTCTAAATACAATTTCCCCCCCCCAGGGGAGCGACCCTTGCCTGATGGGTCGCTCCCCATCTCTAAAAAAAGAAACAACAAAAAAAAAAAACACAAAAAAAAAATTGCCCTGGCGCCTAGAGTGTTCTGCCCCCCCCCGGGGGCAGTTCGGCCTAATAATAGGCCGATCTGTCCCCCGGGGGGGCAGAAATGGCCTAAAATAAATTTGCCCCCCCAACCCCCACCCCTCCCCCCTGGGAGCGACCCTTGCCTACGGGGTCGCTCCCCCTGCGTGACATTGGCGCCAAAAAACACATCCCCGGTGCCTAGTGGTTTCTGCCCCCTTGGGGGCAGATTGACCTAAAATTGGCCAATCTGCCCCCAGGGGGGCAGAAATGGTCTAAATACAATTTGCCCCCCAGGGGAGCGACCCTTGCCTGATGGGTCGCTCCCCATCTCTAAAAAAAAAAAAAGAACAAAAAAAAAAAACACAAAAAAAAAATTTGCCCTGGCGCCTAGAGGTTTCTTCCCCCCCTGGGGGCAGATCGGCCTAATAATAGGCCGATCTGCCCCCAGGGGGGGCAGAAAAGGCCTTCCCAAAAAATTGCCCCCCCTGGGAGCGACCCTTGCCAAAGGGGTCGCTTTGTTGCCTGACATTCGCGCGCAAAAACAAACTCCCTGGTGTCTAATGGTTTCTGCCCCCCTTGGGGGCAGATTGGCCTTATCAAAATAGGCCAATCTGCCCCCAAGGGGGGCAGAAATGGCCTAAATATATATTGCCCCGTAGGGGAGCGACCCTTGCCTAAGGGATCGCTCCCCACCTAAAAAAAAAGAATTCATCACAAAAAAACAAACAAAAAAAAAAAGGTCCCTGGTGCCTAGAGGTTTCTGCCCCCCCTGGGGGCAGATCGGCCTAATAATAGGCCAATCTGCCCCCAGGGGGGGCAGAAAAGGCCTTCCTAAAAAAATGCCCCCCTGGGAGCGACCCTTGCCCAAGGGGTCGCTCCCTTTTGCCAATTTCAAGAAAAGAAAAAAAAATCCCTGGTGTCTAGTGGGGTTTCAAAAGCCGGATTGCAAGCAATCCGGCTTTTGAAACCTGTGAGAGACTTCAAAGGGAAGGAAATACATTTCCTTCCCTTTGAAGCCTCTCGGGGCCTCCCCCATGGGATTGAAAAAGAAATGCAAAAGGATTTCTTTTTCAATCGCGCTGGAAGCTCTGCTTCCAGCGCGATGGGGGAGACCCTGTGACTAATCAGCGTGCGCTCGCGCGCTGACGTCACAGGGGGGGTTGGGGGTGTCGGGGGTGGGAGGGGAAGGGCTTCCCCTTCCATCCCTGACTTGGGGGGGTGGGGGGGAACCCCACAGAGGGAGCGAGAGCGCTCCCTCTGGGCTCTGTGCACAGGACGTAATGGTTACGTCCTGGGCACAGCAGCACTGTGCCTCAGGACGTAACCATTATGTCCTGGGCACAGAAGGGGTTAAACCTTAAATTAAAAATAGAGGTTAAAAGCACAAAGTGCCAAGCTCAGATATCTTGTTGCACTGCACCGGTTCAAAGTAAAAAATTAAGATGGACCCCGATGGAACATGGTTCGAAAATGGATTTTGACAAGTCATCAAAGGCACAAGCTGCAAGCTGGATTTGTTGCAAGACTCGTTGGCGGGTTGCTGAAGAGCTGAGCCAAGGGTCAGTCGCCGACAAAGACGGGAAACTTCTGAGTGGGCGAAGTCTGAGTGCACAGGAAGGCTTCAACATTGAAGGGCGGTAACCCATTGGCGGTACACACCGCTGCGCTCAAAATACATACACACTTACAAAACACAACCACATTGGACAATTCAAAATACACACACCTTACACACATACACACACAACACCCACACACTCACAACACTATAAAACACACACCCACATTAGCCACAACCCTTTACACTGAAATTTTTTAAAGAACCGAGAGAGAGAGAAAAGAAAGGACCACACCAGCATCCAGAGGCACATAACACCATCACTCATACACCATCCACGCACAAAACACCACACACCCCAAAACATCACCCCACACATCACATCTAACATCACCTCACACATCACTCACACCACATCATGGCACCTCAAAGAAACCCCAGGTTTTCTGAGGAAGAGCTCAGGGTCATGGTGAGGAAATCATCCGGGTGGAGCTACAGCTATTCAGATCACAGGTGCAGCAGACATCCATTGCAAGGAAGATGGAGCCATGGCGGAGAATTGTCGACAGGGTCAATGCAGTGGGACAGCATCCTAGAACATGATATCAGGAAGAGGTGGAATGACCCACAGGGGAAGGTACGTTCTGTGGTGTTCAGACACCAGGTAGCCGTACAGTGGATTGGCGGTGGATCCCCGCCTCCTCCCCCACAACTAACAACATGGGAGGAGTAAGTCTTGGAAATTCTGCATCCTGAGGGCCTCGCAGGAGTAGCAGGAGCACTGGACTCTGGTAAGTCATATCTTCACTATTATATCACCCCCACCCTACCTGCATGCCATTACAAACTCCTACCCCTACCCTCACCCCCATCACTCCACCACCTCACACATACCCCACTATCACAACCCACCCATCCCAATATCAAGCCCTGCATGCAACAACAATGCATGGACACCCATCACAGTTCTGCATGGACACCCATCACCAAAACATGTCCAAGAGAGAGACTCACCCAGGGCACACAATCACCACTCACACAAGGGCCAAGGTGATAGTGCAAGCACAGTAATATAGGAAAACACACCAATTGCACAAGATGGCACAGACGGATATAATAACAATGCATTTACACCCCAACAGGACCCCTACCCAACCTCACTAGACAGGAGGTGCCAGCCATATCCAGTCCCCCCACAGAAGAGCCCACAGTGATGACAGCAGCTCTGCACGCCTGGATCAAGATGACCAGCCCAGCCCATAAGGGACCTCTGGACATTCGGTTCCCCTGCCACAGTCCCATCCCACCACAGAACCTCCTCCCTCAGGAAACACCACCACAGCACCCACCCAGCGGGCCCATGCCACTGTCTCCAGGACTAGTCAATCAGCAGTGTGTCCACCACTATAGGGACCCAGGCAAACCCACTAACCCAAGACAATCAGGGACCTGGGGTTAGTGCCAGTGGGCACGTGGATCAGGGAACAGAGGCACATGACAACAGGGAAGCTGGGAGGACTGCTGTGCAACAGGGTTAGGACAGGCCAAGGGAACCCACTCTCCATGAGGCACTCGCCAACATAATGGGAGCATACCACCATTTACAGGAGACCATGGGCATGGTACTGGCCAAGTTTCAGGAGACCCAGCGGCTGCAGGAGGGACACTACATGGGGATCAGGGAGGACTTGAAGTCCATAAACACCACCCTGGTCAACATTGCAGGGGTGCTGGCAGACATGGCCAACACCATGAGGGAGACAGTGGCATACCACCGGGCCCCTGACACTAGCGCAACCGATGAACAGCCTTCCACGTCTGTCGGCGCTTGTGGCCAGGAGGCCCCGCAACAGGACCCCACCCCTTGCAGAAGGAGAACACCCAGCAAATGGTCCCTGCGATCCAGGCAGAAGACAGAGAACATTGGCAAGACCCCGACCAGTAAATAAGACTCTCCTGAATGTCACCCTCCTGTCCCACTCTGTCACCCTGTCCATCCTTGAACTGACATTGCTTCCCTTCCTATGCCCCATTGGACAATGCACCTGTGATACCAAGAGACTGGACTCTACTATGGACCTTCCTCCACCATCACCCCAGCCCCTTCCACATATCCCTATACACATTAGCCCATAAATAAATACCCTTGAATCACAAACCAATCTGGAGTCAGTCTGTTATTTTACAAATGTATAACTACAACAGCATCCACTAATATCAAGGTAAATGTTCATTTGCTCATACCACTGTATGACAGTTGTTGGACCGCAGTAAATATAGCAGAAGGCAGAATGAGGTACCCAGATCTGTGAAATGGAAAGCCAAAGTGAACTGTCAGTGTCCATAGACAGAGGTTAAGAGGCTGACTTACTATGTCCTACAGTAGTCAGATATGAGAGGAGCAGTGCCGGTCTCTTACCTGTGTGTCACTGGAAGTACTGCATGATGATGTTATTTCGGTTGTCAATATCTTCTTCCTCTGCCTCCTCTTCCTCACTGTCCACAGACTCCACAGCTGCCGCAAGGCCATCATCAGGCCCATCCGCCTGCAGAAAAGGCATCTAGCGTCACAATTCCAGGTTGTGCAACATGCAGCATGCCACGATTATCTGGCACACCTTCTTCGGTGAGCAGTATAGGAAGCCACCTGTTAGATGGAGGCACCGGAATCTGGCCTTTAGGAGGGCGAACGTCCTCTCAATAATACGCCTAGTTCGCCCATGTGCCTCATTGTAGCATTCCACTGCCCTTGTCCTGGCATTCCTCACTGGGGTCAGTAGCCATGAGAGGTCGGGGTAACCAGAGTCACCTGCAAATGTCGAGGGATATCTGTTAGACACACACTAACCCTTAGGGACAACCCAATACCCAGACTCCTATTCATACTGTGTGGGGACCATGAGCTCACCTATTAGCCACACCCGGTGCCTCTGGAGTTGGCCCATCACATAAGGGATACTGCTATTCCTCAAAATGTTAGCGTCATGCACAGAGTTAGGATACTTGGCACTCACATGAGAGATGTACTGGTCTGCCAAACACAGGATCTGCACATTTTTAGAATGGTAGCTTCTTAGATTTCTGTCCACTTGTTCATTTCTGCGGGGTGGGAAAATGCTACAAGTATACTATCAATGGCACCAATGATGTTGGGGATATGTCCCAGGGCATAAAAGTCAGCCTTCACTGTGGGCAAATCCTCCACCTTGGGGGAAACAAAGTAGCTGCGCATGTGTTTCAGCAGGGCTGACAACACTCTGGTCAACACGTTAGAAAACATTGGCTGAGACATCCCTGATGCCATGGCCACTGTTGTTTGAAAGGAGCCACTTGCCAGGAAATGGAGCACTGACAGGACCTGCACTAGAGGGGGTATTCCTGTCGGATGGCGGATAGATGACATTAGGTCTGGCTCCAATTTTTCACACAGTTCTGTGGAACGATCAAGTCTGTATGTGATAATGATGTGTCTGTCTTCCATTGTTGACAGGTCCACCAGGGGTCTGTACACCGGAGGATGATGCCATCTCATCATCTGCCCCAGCGGATATGGTGAGCAGAGGGTCATGTACCACATAGTTTGCACAAGTGTGTATTCAATCATGTGAGTAAATCCGTGTGTGTCATTGTCTGTCTGTATATCTGTCTAATAGTGCTGTGACGCAGTTAGGTGCCATGCCATGTGCCCCCCTGAAATGGCGGCTGCCTGACCTGTAAGGAGGGACAAGGGGAAATGAGGTAACTGCGCTGGCATTGTGCTGCGTCGCGGTAGGCGGTCAAACACTGCCGCGCAATTTAGTATTGGTTATCATTGGGCCCTATGGGTTCCAGGAGCCAATGATGATGTACGCCGGCGGTGACGGTACGCACCGCCGCGGACGTGACCACCATTTTCTATTGCTTCACTCACTTGATACCTGACCTTCAACAGGAGAGGACCTACACTGCAAGTGCTGCAGTGACCTGTGTCTGGAAGCGACAATGGCTCATGTGTCTGGGGAAAGGGCCCCTGCCTTCACCGTGGAGGAGTTGGACAAACTGGTGGATGGGGTCCTCCCCCAGTACACGCTACTCTACGGTTCTCCAGACAAACAGGTGAGTATACTGTGAGCATGATGCGTGGGCAATGCCTGTTTGGAGTGGTGTGGATGGAGATACATGTGAGGGGGCCTGAGGCCTGCATGTGAGGATGGTGAGTGTATGTGCGTCAGGGCATGGGTGGGAACTGGTGGGCAATGAATATGATGGCCCGGACGAGAGAGTAATTTCCTTTCATCCTGTACCTTTCCTCTACGTCAGCACCCACCAGAAGACGGGTATTTGGCGTACCATCACCAAGGAGGTGCGGACCCTGGGGTCTATCATAGACGGAGCACCCACTGCCGCAAGAGATGGGAGGACCTGCGCCGCTGGAGCAAGAAGACGTCGGACGCCCAGCTGGGGTTGGCCTCCCAAGGTGGAAGGGGTGCCCATCCCACCATGACCCCCCTGATGTTCCGGATCCTGGCGGTACATATTCGGAGTTGGATGGGTGCTTGAGGGCATCACAGCAGCCACAAGGGGGTGAGTACAGTGTTATTCAGCTGAGTCTGAGCGTTTTACGAAGTGTCTGGGTGGGGGATGTGGCCTGTGGGTTCCCCTAGGCCAGGGCGAACTAGGTAGGGTAGGTCCCTTGTGAGGCAGACTCTGAGGCACTCCAACTCCAATAGTGTTAGTGGGCATCTACAACTAGTCAGGGTCCTTTGGGTTCCAGGTGTGCAGCAAATGGTGTTAGGCATAGTACCCCACGTACTAACTACTATTGCATGGCCTAGTGCATAGGGCTGCTCCCTGTGTGTTGTTTACGCCAACAGTAGTGGTGTTGCTGGCATTGACCATGTGTCTCCTCTGTCTCTCTCCCCATTCTTGTTTTGTCACCCTGTCCTTGTGTGCAATAGCATCATCTGGCAGAGTAGCTGAGGCACCGGCGACTGAGGGAGCTGCATCCCATATTGCCCTGGAGGGGAATCTATGGAGTCTGAAGGCACCAATGGGACGGAGGGTGACGGGAGCTCCACAACGGGGACAGGAGGGGATGCCAGCGACAGCAACTCCTCCTCTGATGGGAGCTCCCTTGCAGTGGCGGGCACCTCTGTGCCCACCCCAACAAGAGGTACAGCCGCCACCCCCCTACCAGCACTGCCCTCCCAGCAGCCCCTCAGTGTGTTTCCTGTGCCCGCTCACCCAGGAGGGTGGGCATCTCCTTCGCCCCAAGCACCTCAAGCCCTGCCCCAGTCAGCCCTGCTGCCCTCAGTGAGGAGGCTATTGACCTCCTGAGATCCCTCACTGTTGGGTAGTCAGCCATTCTGAATGCCATCCAGGGTGTCAAGAGGCATTTGCAGCAAACAAATGCATACCTGGAGGGCATTCTTTCTGGCATGGCGGCCCAACAGAGAGCATTTCAGGCTCTGGCTTCAGCACTGATGGCAGCCATTGTCCCTGTGTCCAACCTCCCCCCTCCAACTTCCACTACCCAGACCAAATCCCCTCTACCACAGCCTATCCCAAGCACAGCTTCCGACCAGCATGCACACACATCAACACACAAAACTGGCTCAGGAAAACAGAAGCACCACACATCCCACAGGCACTCACATAAGCACCATACCCATGCAGACACACCAACATCCATTGCCTCCACTGTGTCCCCCTCCTCCACGTCGTCCACCTCCCTCCCTGTCTTGTCTCCACTCACACCTGCATGCACTACATCATCAGCCACTACCCTCATCACCAACACACCCATCACTACACACCGCTCACGTACAATCACCACCCCCACTACCATTCACATGTCCCCTGTGTCCTCTCCCAGTGTGTCTGTGAGCCCTCCTCCCAAAGTACACAAACGTAGGCACACACCCACTCAACAGCCATCCACCTCACAACAGCCTCCAACCCATGCACCTTCACCCAAACTCAGCAGACGTACAACTCCTGCAACCACCACCACCCCCACCATTTTCCCATCCCAGTGTGCCTAAAAAACTTTTCCTAGCTAACTTTGACCTCTTCCCTACACCTCCCCCCTGTCCTACCCCTAGGGCCAGGATGTCTAGATCCCAGCCCAGCACCTCAGTCACCAAATCTACATCCGCTGTGGTCTTTGCTACTCCTGGATGGTCTAAGAGGGCACCCGTCAGAGCTGCCAGTGTACCACTGACAGAAAAGAAGGACCACCCTATTCCACCACCTGCAAAGGTCAAAAAGGGGCTGGCTTCCAGCAGGGGACAGTCACACCCCCTACCCAGCAAGGCCTCGCCCAAATACTGAGTGGACAGTGCCAATGTCTCTGAAGCGACTGTCAAGATGGGGAAGGGCCACAAGCCAAAGGGCACAACACCTATGGGCACAATGTCACCTGGTGAGGGGCTGGTGACCACCAAATCATCAGGGATGGCAGCCACATGCACCACAGTCACCACTGCCGCTCCGACCGCCGCCTGCACTGCCACCTGCACCGCCGCTTCCACAACGTCAGTCTGCAGCATCCACCTCAAGGATCAACCATCCGAGGCTGCCGGTGACGGTGTGGTGTCTCCATCCACCGCAACTGTCACTTGCACCACGGCCAGCACTGGCAGCATCTCCGCCGCAGCCACCGCCGCCTACACCACCATCAACACCGCCACTTGCTCATCCAATGCCCCTCTGTCGGCCATCAGCAGCATCCCCAGTGTGCATCGGTCAGAGTCTGCAGGTGACGTCCTGGACCCTGGACATGCCACTTGGGACACCACCTCCAGCACTGACACGAACCAGCAATTGGCAGCCTAAGTCGCCGCAGGATGGAGTGTGGGTCTGCCTCCATGGAGTATCATGCTACCTGTTCCAGGTACATCGCGTGGCTCAGACACCCAGGTGAGACGAAGTCAACTGCCACACCCGAGGTGCAGCATCACTGGGCACAATGCCCCCACCAGAACCAGTGGAGGAAAGCATCCACTAACACAGTCCTTGGCAGTATGAAGCACTCTGGGCACAAAGCCCCCTCCAGAACCAGTGGAGAAGGCATCCACTAGAGAGACTGTGGCTTTGCACTCCCCAGGACCAAGCAGTGGGCAACCCACCCACGTGAGAGACTTGAGAGACTGTGGCTTTGCACTCCCCAGGACCAGGCAGTGGGCAGTGCACCCACTCGAGAGACATGAGAGACTGTGGCTTTGCACTCCCAGGACCAAGCAGTGGGCAGTGCACCCACTTGAGAGACTTGAGAGACTGTGGCTTTGCACTCCCCAGGACCAGGCAGTGGGCATGGAACCCCCTCGAGGAGCAGTGGCGTTGTACCATCATCCGGCTGAGGTGCCCCCCTTTCCTTCCCCTTCAGGTGGCAGTGTTCTCTCCGTTTTGAGGTGTCATGTGTGGGCTTCGCCCATGATTTTTTTGCCCACTGGGCCATGGACATCTGCAAAGGACAGTGTACGGCCTTCTGTACATATTGTAAATATTTGTATATACTGGTTTTTACAATGGTTTACTTTATCTGCCTGTTTCTAATATATGAAAGATTTGACTCAATTGCTTTTGTCCTTGTGTTCTTCCAGGGGGTTAGGGGTGTATATGTAATGTTGTTACATGTATTTGTGTGTATGGTGTTGTGGGTATGGGTGGGGGTGGATATATTGCTTTTTGCATTTGTGTGTCACTCTCTTTTGCCTCCTCCCCTCCCCTGTGTGCTAGGTGCAGTACTCACCGTCATCGTCGCCGCCGCCTTATTTCCAGTTTGTGGTGTATGAATAGATACAGCAACATGGGCAGGACCTGTAAGTCGGGCTCCATGGCGTACTGGTTCTTCTTTGATTGTAGAGAGGTCAGTGGTTTCCCTTCTGTGCTCTGTTTCCGCTGTGCTTTTGATGGTGTTGGCACCGCGCCGGAAAATCTGGTGTTTTGGTGCCTTGTAATAGTGTGGGTGGTACATTGTCTTCCGCCTGTCTGTTGGCAGTGACCACCGCGGTGTTTGTTGCTACCGCTGTGGCGGTCAGAGTGTTAAAGTGGCTATCTGTGTTGGCGGTTTCCGCCATGGTCATGATTACATTTTTTTAACCGCTGCCCTGTAGGCGGTATTACTGCTACTTTAACACCGACCACCGACCGCCAGGGTTGTATTGAGGGTTAATGTCTCCTTAATATGCCAACAATGTCAACAACGTGGTTTAGGTGTGTTCATGCAGCATGACACACACTGACTCTTACTTGTAGTAGATCGCATGCAATTCAAAATAGTCTGAATTTCTTACCCAATATAAACAAATACATAGGCCTCTAAATTTCTCAACATATCACAGAAAAGGTGACTTTGAAATCCAGTTTTCAATTGCAACAATCAGAGTAACTCTTCTTGTCAGTGATATAAAAACAAGGGAGAAATATAACGAAAACAAAAAGGCAGAAAGGCAAAGAGTGGGTTTAGAGTCTAAGGGTGAAATGTGGCGCTAAAGAAGTATAAATCAGGCCCTTACTTTTTTGTGCCACATATGCGTCATTTTTTTATGCAAAAGTGGCGCAAACTTACAAAATACAATCATATTTAGTAAGTTTGCGCCACTTTTGCATCAAAAAATGACACAAATGTGGTACAAAAAAAGTGTAAATATGGACCTTAGTCTCCCTGATTTTATGAAAGATCTCTTTGATATAGAATCATGGACCTACCCACTGGTATGAATAATTATAGTCTCCATTTGCTGGCCCTCTTATTTATACAGTACCTACAGTATCCTAGTACCACATGTGTCAGGTGGAGATAGTTCTGAGAGTAAAATGGAAACACCAGAGGAAAATTAGGAAAACGTACATTTATGACACATACAACTCAGCACTGTGCAACAATTTACACATATACACAGGCTGATGGAAATACTTCTGAGTGACCTTGCGTAATCATTCTTGTCTCTCTCAAAGTAAGATTTAAAGCACTCACTGAGAATAGCTTGGACTGAGAATCCTAATACTGGCAACAAAGCATATATACTTTGATCACAAGTGGCTGTTAGTCTCATTATTCAAGCAAAGCATTTTCAAGGATATGTTTTGGGCATATTTGACTGGCTTGTGCTATCAAGATTAATACTGACATGAAACGCGCAAGGGTATCACGTTTAGGGCTTCACCCCATAGCGGATGTATACAGCATGTATCAGAATCACTTTTCACATAAAACACTGCATTTTTAACATAGTCCTTAAAGAACCTCACTTGTATATTCACAAATGTGTAATACCACCTTCCACCCCTAGAGTGTCTCTCCACATGAAAAATCACATGATACCTTTTCAGGTCACAGCATTGTAACCATAGACTTTGCCCCTAGAGAGTGCAACACTCCCAGCCTGTGGAATGCTTAAAAATGTATCAAAACCCTTAAGGGGTTATCATTTGGGAGTCCCCTGAAACTGAGGATGAGGATGTTTGAATTCCTTTTGGGGGGAGGCTGTGCTCCTCCTGCAGCTTCCTCTGCACTTTGGTATACTTTTGGTGATGATCCTACACCACAACTCGTAAACAAGTGAGTTTTTGCTCAAAAAATTCAGTCAGGATCTGCAAGGCATTATGGGGTGCCCCTCAATGAGCAGTATAGTTTAGATGAGCGTCACTCCAGCTGCTTTGGAGAGAGTCACTATAGCAGTTTCCTTGTTTTTTGGTTTTACGCAATCTCACACGGTGGTTTTTATTTCTTTTTGGGGTGTCTGGTTTCACCCGGACAGCCTGTGTTCTGGTATCTCTGTTGGAGAGTGGCTCTGGAAGTCCACTGCCAGCCACTCATGCTGGCTTCCCACCCGGCCAGCAACCTCAAGTGTTGCTGCATGAGCTGTCACTTCACTTCAGTCTGTCCGCTACTGCGGGCAGATGCCTCTGCTGCTGCTGGTCATCCTGCTGCTTGACAGGCATCTCAGGGCCCAGGGTTGGGGTCCTTGGGCCCTTCTCTCCTTCCAAGGAACCTGGGTGTCTTCTCGGGGCCAAGGATGAGGTCCTGGACCCCCTCTGTTGTTCTCAGGAGTGCCAATGGGCTTTCCTGCTTCTGCCTTCTTCCTGTGGGACCAGGAATGTGATATTGGTCCCTCTGCCCAGAAACTGGGAGTCCAACAGAACTCCCCAACTGCAGATTATTTCTCTGGGTCCAGGGATGGGGGTCTTGGGCCCCTTTGACTCCTCAGGGGAGAGTGTGATGGTGCTGCCCCTCATTTATGGCTTGTTTCTTCAGCCACAGCCCCAGGGCCCCCGGACCACCCCATGGGCAAGACCTAAAACAGTGGCAAAGCCCAGCGTGCTTCATTACCGGAGCCACACAAAGGGTCAAAAGTCACCCACAACTCAAAACAGCTCCTTCGGGTCAATTCTGACATTTCCGGTGACCTTTCGCTCCTGGTGGTGAGCCCTTGCCACCTGGAAAACGTTCTTTAGGCCTTCTGGCCTCGCAGAAGCCTAACTGTTCAGGAAGCAGGTTTCATAGGCTCCCTGTGTCAGTCTTTTGTTTGGCTCTCCTCTGGGCCTCTCCTCCTTGCACAGAGCCTAGTCTTTCCCCAACCTGGTGCTAGGGTCAAACAGAAGCAGAGTCCTTGATCTAGTGGGCAGTCAGAGGTTTCTTCCTTCCATTCGTCCATGCTGCCAGCCTCCAGTCCCAGTGTGTGGAAGAAAAGCATACCATAGAGAGCTTTCTCCGAGGCACAGGACCTTTTAAGTGGGGGAGGGAGTGTCCAGCAGGGCAGCCCTTCTGGCCTATCCTGATGTACCATGTCACCTCTCAGTCCCTGTCCCAACCTCCCTGCACAGTCTTCTGGGATAGCTCAAAATAGCATCTCCCAGTAGTCACTTGCCATATGTGCTCTTGGGGGCTTAGCTTCTCCCCTCGCTGATGTCACTGCCAGGGCCTTCTCCCAGAAAATCTTTAAAGGATCCCACCTCTGGTTGCGCTCCAGAGGTCAAGACTCCCTCCTTTGTAGAGTGGCTTGGGGCAGACCCTCTTCCTCGCATAGGATGACAGCTGGCTGATTGATGCAGAGCAATTCACCAAATTCCTTCCTCCTTCAGAGCTGACTTAAGCACTGTTAATTGTTTCCTTTGATGGGTGAGGCATTTGCTCCTGTAGCTGGAGTGAAATGTAATTAACCCAGCTCAGCAGGGCCACGAAAGACCTGGGCTCTGATCCTGAGCTAAGTCAGATAAATGTGACATTCCTGGATGGCTCATAAGCTGTACAAATATGCCTTTGGACTTCATAGCAATGTTCTTTTCACACAAGTCACAGTGTATATCGTGCAACTCTGGTGTCTGTGGACCCTAGGGAACTAGAGTTGTGCCCTAGGGCAGCCTTTCCCATAGGAGTTTAATGTCACTACAGGACTATAATGCCACTACAGTCAAGACAGCAAAGCACACTGACTTTCCCTACATGTGTACACCAACATTATAAAGCCTATTCCAGATCACCACCCACTCTGTGCTCAGTTCTTGGCTGCATACAATGCTGCACACAATGCACCCTCATTTGTGCACACATGCGTGTGCACACGTGTCATCATGTAATTAGCCAGGTGCCTCTTATGCTTGCTGCATCGCAGTGGCCTCGTCTTGGAAGGTAGGCACTAGTAGTAAACACGAGCAGTCCATTTTACCACGAGTTTACTATGGGTGAGTCACAGGTCATGAGGAGATCCCACTGTAAAAGGTAAAAAAACAGGTGATCAAAAAGCCAAACATACAAACCGATTAGATGGTCAGAACCGCATGTGGTTGTTATTCTGTTCAAACATAAGGTCAGCTCGGTCCCCCTTAGTATTAGGCAACACCTTAAAAAGTTATTGGACTAGATGTGCAAGGATATCACTGAACCTACAGACTCTTCTGAGTGGGTTTCGGCTATTGTTATTGCAAAGAAAGAATCTGGCAGTACGTGGCTTTATGCCGATCTTTGTCTTTAAATAATATATTATTTTTGACGTGGATCCTCTTCCCCACATTCAAGAGCTGTTAGCGGTTATGGGTGATTCTTCCTTTTTTATAATTTTTTATTTGACATCTGCATACCACCAGGTGGCTCTCTCAGAAACATCTGGGGATTTTACAATATGTTTAATACTCTTTGGTGACTTTAAGTATCTCAGACTATCCCTTGAACTGGCTTATGCTGCCAGTGTGTTTCAGCAGCTTATGGATATTGTATTTAAAGATGTCAAATGGATTCAAGCCTTCCAGGATGATATTTTCATCTTTGCTGAAACTATATCAGATTACTATGTCATTTTTTACACAGATTTTGGCAGGAAAAAGTATGACAGTTTCACATGATAAATGTAATTTTTTTTTAAAAATAGAGGTGGGCTATAGAGGCATTGCTATTTCTGTCAAAGGTATCAAACCTAAAACGGATTTACTTGTGACAAACACATTTGCACCCAAATCTACCAATAAGGATTCACATAGATGATGCTTAGGTCTCTGTGAGTATTGTGCAGAATTTGTTCAGGCTCATGTTCTCACAGTTAAGTCAGTTGAAAAATTGCTGCATAAAACAGTAACATGTGACTGGGATGGAGAGCAAGAAAAAGCTTTTTTAGAGAGTATATAAGCTGATTGCCTGAGCAACATGTTTTAAATCATTTGATATGAATTCTAAGTCTTCTGTTTAGTTGATGCCAGATCAATTGATCTTTGTGCTGTTTCAACAAATGGCAAGGCAATAAGGTGTGGGTTTTATTTCTCACAATTTAAAAGGAGCTTAATTATATTACAGTACCATTGAAAGTGGGGATCTGCATTTGCATGGGCAGTAGAAAGTTTACATTCCTATGGAGCAATACATTTCCTATCATTACTGACCATATAAGAGAATAGTTATTGTAAGTGGCACTGTTTTGCGATTTGTCAAGAAATTCATAGCTAATGGTTGGCTGTGTGTAAGATCCTTAAATCAATCCATTGTACCTTACAACAAATCGCTTCTGAATTTTCTGAAGAAAATGGCAAGGTTACTAGTAAGGGTTGTTGTCCTCCTCCCATGTCCATAAGAAAAAAATGTATTAAGCATAGCACATAGTGGTCATAAAGGCATTACTGGTACTAAAAAAAAATATTTTAGGACATTTTATTTGTGGCCATCCATGGATGATCATGTTGAGGAGCTTGTGAACAGGTGTTATCTATGTTTGCTTCCCAATAAACACTGGAAGTGTTTTAAACAACCTGTAAATTTGAATCAATTATCTCACAAACCTTTGCATAGAATACGTTTTGATTTGGCAGGACCTTATAGATTACTCACTAAGAGGAAGTATTTGGTTATTTTGACATATTATTTCAGTAAATGGATTTATTATAAATGTGTAGGTGTTCCTAGTATGGATAGGGTCCTGGATTTTCTAAAGGATGTGCTCAGTAACAAAGATGTGCCCTTGTCTCTGACAATAGTACACAGTTTGTGCCTGACAGAATGGTGGGATTTTTAAAGTTTAGTGATATTAAACAAGAAAGTATTTGCAGCAGCCAATGGTTCAGTAGAATGTTCTATCACGTTTTTAAAAGAATGTATACAAACTGCATTGGCTTCACAGCTAAATGTTAAGGACTATTCAAGGGAAAAGAGGTGGACTTATTTATGTACTCCTCTTTGTACTATGGGATTTTTCCTTTTGTGTTATTGATGAGAACCCAACACCAGACTGACACTGAGTTGGTTTAATGTGAACTTTGCTATGTCTCCACCTGTAGGAGAAGTGTAAGAGCATGTTACAAACATGCAGGAATGTTCTAAGGAATATTGTGAGTGTTTGAGAGGTATGTGGATAAGAGTTTGGAAGATAGAAATTAGGTTCTTATTAGAAAAACCTTTCATGTGCAGAAAGGAGAATCTTGGTTTTATGAACCCATTCAAGTTGACATAGGTCTAAGAGTGCGGTCTTGGTGAAAGATCAAGGATGGTGGATTAAAGGATCTGTTATCAAAATTAGTTCTGATCAGAAAGCCATTATGTTCAAAACATTCCAGTCTACCAATAAAGATTGTTGGTTTGACATTCATTCAAAAAAAGTCTAGTAAAATGTTTAAATAATGAGAATTAGAATGTGGTCGGTGTTAGAGTTTTTAATCAAAGTATTCAAAATGACAGTGACTTGAGTACAACTGATGAAGAAGGTGGTGATGAAACTAAGGACCAGAATTGCTAAAAAAACTTAGGAAGGAAGAGGGATGTGTCTGAGGTAATTTATGAATAAGAAAGTGTATTTGAGGTGATTTCTGAAGAAGAGAAGGTGACTTCTAATTTAAGGTCTGATGTAAGGAATGTTACAAATGTTAACTTACCAGTAGGCTGTTGTAAGGAATGGTAGAAATGTTAACTTACTAGTTAAATTTAAAGAATATGTTTTGTATTAATCCTTGATTCACGTTTTAGTGCATTTTGTTTTCTGAGTGTTGGGGATGTTGTATGGGTTATTTTCGTGTTATAGGTTTGTATGTTTGCTGTTTCCAATGCTTGCTATTGCCTTTGTATTAGATTGGTTATGTAACTTAGGATGTCAGTATTTTCCAGAGGTTGCTTCAGGTGTGCATTCTTAATCCTGGTGGCTTGCGGGACAGGGTGTCTTATTGTGTGCTCCCCTTGTGGGCCTGTCAAACTTGGCATGGTTTCCCCTCTAACATTTTGCCTTCAACCCACCTGTTTGTTGTCAATTCTGCTGGCATTAGGACTCTGCACACTTTACCACTGCTAACCTGTGCTAAAATGCTTGTGCTTGCTCCTTAAAACATGGTAGAATTGGCTTATACCCAATTGCAAGCCCACAGTAAAGTGATTTTACCTGTGCCCAGAGCCTGTAAAAGTAAATGATACTGGCAGGCATGCAGCACTGATTACACTACCCACTTAAGTTGCACTTTAAACATGTTTCAGGTTTGCCATTGCAGCCCGTGTGTGCAGTTTTTACACTGCCATGTTGACCTGGCAAAATAAACCTCTTGCTAGGCCCAATCCTTCCTTTTACATACAGATGTTTCCCGTTTTGGAGGGCTTGGATAGCCCACAGGGCAGGGTGCAGTGTATTTAAAATACTGGACATGTAGTTTTTAGTTTTACATGTCCTGTTAGTGAAAAACTCTTAAATGTGTTTTTCACTACTAAAAGGCCTCCCTATCTCATAGGATAACACTGGGGTTAACTTATTACGTTTAATTAGTGATCATTTCCAAATGTGAGCAACAGTTCCTGTTTGGTGTCTTTGGAATTGTAATGAGAAATAGTCTCTCATGGTGAAGTCAAATTTTAAATTACGATCTCAAAATTAGACAGTTGGCATTCTCCTGCATGAGCCATTTAGCGCTTGTAGCCCTGTTTCTGGGTCACATGACTGGGTGTTGCTGACAGGTTAGCTGTGTGTAATCCTCCATGATAGCCCCAAACTATAGAGAGTTTAGGTGTGCATGGATGGGCCTTCACTGGAAAGATGGGAAGGCAGAGCTGGGCACAGCCCTATGTACACTTGAAGAGTCTGTGCCCTGCCTCCACACAAAGCTGCATACCCCATGTAGCTAGTCTGGAGCCAGGGCAGGGAATGCAGGATGCCTGTGGAATTCAGAGGCAAACCTCTAGAAACTTTTTCCACTTCAAAGGAAGGGCTAGCTATAAACAATGGCACCCAGACAACGACTCTTCAATACACTCCTGGACCTTTTTGTACTCTGCTGTGCTCACCTGCCTGGGTGAGGGGAACTGAACCTGTATCTGTTGAACCCAGGATATCAGTGTGACCTCAAAGGGCTACTAGGCTGACCTCATTACTTGAGTGTCAGGGACAGAAGGCTCCAACAACCTTGACCCCAACAACTGGACTCTGTCATCTGTGGGTCAATCCTTGCAAGTTGTGCTGCCCCAGTCCTGGACTCTTAGAAGAGGGATTGAGGTGTTTTATCGGCCTCTGTGGATTCTCTGTCACAGGGACCTGCATTGTATTGCAAACCTCATTGGAACTGCCTCTGAGCAATGAATCGTCGGCGCTAGCCCTTACATCCCTCATTGATGGCAGTCTCAATGACGAAGCCGAACTCCACATCACAGCCTCGCATCTCCATGGAAATAGTGCATCACCTGACAGCGCAACGCATCCTCAACAAAGGATTTCACCTCACAAGTCCCATTGATGAGATCTTCGACAACAACCAATGCCCTCACATTGCAGCCTCACCACATCTCAGAATTCATGCATTGCTTCAGCTATGCAGCACCTCATCAATGCGGACCCTCTCCACCCTTCACAATCTAGGATTTAAGGTATTTTGTTCAGCAGACCCAACTGGATCCCTGTAGTGGTCCCGAACTCCAACACAGTCAGTCTTAACTTGGGACATTGTCCCAATCCAGTGCAATCAGATATCCACAGATGGCGCTTTGTGCTTTTTGATGCTATTTTTAGTGAAATTTTTGAACTTGCGTATTTAGTTGTTCTACTGTTTGGATTTTTGTCATTTTGGTCTTGTGCTTTTGCTTAAATTGTACTATGTTATCTTTTGTGCAATGCTGTCACTTTATTACTTGTCGAAGTATTGCACAAATACTGTACACATTGCCTCTGAATTAAGCTTGACTGCTCTCTGCCAAGCTACCACGGGATTGAGCAAAGGTTAATTTAGGATTGGCCTGTTCCTCATCTTCACAAGGATTGTACTTTCTGCTTGACCGGGGTTCATACACGATCAGCCAACAACCCAATTTCAAGCACTGGTGATCAGCAGTGAGGATTAGGAATCATGTTTGTACAGTGCCATACAGTGATTTTTTTGCTACACTATCATCCCATATCTGAGACCAATTTGAGTTCCAAATTGGCCTTGGTTGGCCTTTTTTGTTTTTTCAAATTCTCTCTCTGACTGGAACTACACCTTCAAGGATAGAGTTTGAGCTTGCCAATATGGATGCCTAATTGGGGCTCAGCTCAAGGTGTTCTGCAAAGATATGGGGCTTTGAGCAAAGAGCACCACCAGGAAGGTGGATCTCCAAAAGGCAGTAACCACCTGGACAGAAGCCCACCATACATTGGTTTCAGCCACAGAAGGGAATGATGAGATGGACCTGGCTGAGGTGCAGCCATCAGAATAGGGGGTAATGTGACCCAAGAGTAAGAAATTCCTGCCAGACCAGAAATCAGTGTGTCTTCTCAAGGCCTGATCCCAAGGGAGCTAGTGGACATGCAGGTATAGAGGAAGTATGGACTGAAAATGGCCCATTTGGAAATAGAGGAGAAGAAACTGGCCATGGAGACAGAGCAGAAGAAAATGGCCATAGAGGCAGAGCAAAGGAAACTGACCATGGAAAGCAGAGGAAAGAAAAATGGCATACAAGAAGGGCCTCAGAGAGCTGGACAGAAGGGCTAGACAAACAGAATCCAGCAATCTTTGTGGCAGCATACCTGCATTGTCTTCTAGTGACAAGAAGGTACCTCATCCCAGTGGTCTAGTTCCTGATTTTGTTGTGGGGAATAACATGGACAAATGGTTTGAAGCTTATGAGGTTACTTTACAGAAGAATATGATCCCTGAGGATGATTGAGTGGGTTAGCCCCTGGAAGCACATCCCTAGTGAGCGGAGGGATGCCCTACTGGCCTTAGATAAGAAAGACAGGATGAGGTATCACATCATGAAGGGCAATCTTTTCAGAAAATATCGCCTCACCCCTTCTGGACCAGCAGTCCTGGATTGTGTGGACTCATTTTACAAGGCACTGGATGGTTGAGTGAAGGCCAGTGAAGTGAAGGATTATCAGGGGATGCACAATTTGATGGTGAGAGAGAACATGTTCAGTCTTTGTTTTGTAGATCTACGCCAACACCTTATTGATAGAAAGCTCACTGACCTCCAGAAAGACAACTGTCAGATGTCATCTGGTGACCTCAGAGCAGGTAGTCATCCCTTATGCATTGCAGCAGGTTATTGCAGCTTATAACCATGAGAGTCACTACCCAGTGCTACTGGTTCCTTTTAAGTGTGGGGGGGGCTCAGGTTCCTTGAGGATAGCTGTGAGGCCATCCATGCCTGTGGATTGTCTGCTTGGCAATGACCTCAAGCACACCATCTGGAAGGAGGTGGAGCTCAGGTCACACTTGGGGATGTTAGGGTTACCTGAGTGGGTGTGCATGACCACATGATTCACGGCCACTGAGAGGGTATTTGGGAAGGCCTGGACCCTGGAAGAATGGCTCAGGTGCCTGCTAAAAAGAGAAGGGGAAGGGGAGCAGGAAACCTGCTCCTGAAACTCCCACATCTGTAGAGTGAGCCTGAGGGTGACACCCCAGAACCTACAAGGCAATACATTACCACCATGGGAAATCTTCTTGAGCTGACCATCTGGCAGCAGTAAGAGGGTCTCACTAGGGAGGAGTTCTGCAAGAAGCAGATGGAGTGCCTTACTCCTTTTTTTTTATTTTTTTTTATTTGATATTCTGCAATAACATAACAATCTTGAGTCCCCTCAGACAGGGGCTACAGGTCTACACAAGGAAATAGCTAACATATAAATCAGTCTAAAAGCGACATCTGGTCAATAATAACATTTTGCACTAGACTTCATAGTAACCCTTCCATATTCTATTTCACCACGTATACCTGCATAGAATTGCCCCCAACAATTACATGTTCCCATTCAGTAATTCAACACATATTGACAACAGGCAATTATGTGGGGGTCATTCATGCAATAAATCTATCAAAGTATCAACGTTCAGGTATGTCTCACAGCCCACATGGAGTGCCCTATCTTGAGGGCTTCTGGCGTAATACTGAGGCCCAGGCAGATGGTGACACCTCTAGTGATCACCTGATCTATTGTGAGAATAATTTTCTGTATAGCAAGTCTAAGGTTCTTGAGCCTGATGCAACCCATGTGCTAATGGTCCCCAAGTGCTACAGGGTCTTCCTACTGGAGCTGGCTCATGATGTACCCATGGCAGGTCATCTGGGGCAGAGCAAGACTTTTGAGAGGCTTGTCACCCACTTTTACTTGCCCTAGATGATGATAGTCTCAGATGCGGGTCATGCCATACCTGGCAGGCCAGTGGCAGGTGAGGAGGGAAGTGCATGACTCCCCTGCAACCATGCCCTGTTGTTGGCACTCTCTTTGAACAGGTGGGCATCGACATTGTTGGGCCTCTGGGCCCAAAGACAGCCCTTGACAACAGGTTTATCCTAGTATTATTTGACCATGCCACAAACTACCCGGAGGCCATACCTCTGAAATCAGTTACTGCACTAACAGTGGCCAGGGCACTGATGGTGATCTTTATGTGAAGGGGATTTCCCAAGGAGGTCATTTCTGACCTGGGTACCAACTTCATGTCTGAGTACATGAAGTCCAGGTGGAAGGAGTGTGGGGAAACCTATAAGTTCGCCAGTCCTTACTACCCCCCAAACTAATGGGCTTGTTGAAATGTTCAAGAAGACCCTCAAAAGCATGATCATGGGCCTATCAGAGCCCTTGAGGTGGATGTGGGATCCCATCCTGCTGTGCTATTTGTTTGCTTACAGGGAGATACCACAGAAAGGGGTTGGCTTCAGCCCCTTTGAAACCTGTAAGAGGACCTCTCAGTCTGGTGAAGGAGGGCTGGGAGCAAGCTCCCAGGAAGCTAAACACAGGATATTGTCAGCTGCACACTGGCACTCCGTACCCATGTGAAGCACTTATGGGAGAAAGCCAAAGAAAATCTAGAAGCCAGCCACGGGGTCATGAAATGTGGAATGATCAGATGACCTCTCCAGTCAAGTTTCGGTTGGGCAAAAAGTGTTGGTTAGGAAGCCTGTGGAGCAGGGCCCTGCAAGGCCACTAGTCTGGGCCCTATGAGGTGAAGGAGTGCAGTTGGGTCTCAATACTCCCAGGGACTCTTTAAGGGTTTTCAACTTCAAGCACTACAAACCGCGCTTTGAGAGGATGATGGTCTGGAGGTGGAGAGTGAAACTCTTCCTGACCTTCTTTCTTCCATTCAACAGAATAAGTAAATAGAAGATGTCAGCCTCTCTTCTACCCTGACCCTAGATCAACAGGGAGGCCGCAGCCAGTTGTTTGGGGCAGTTTGCCTCACTCTTATCCCTTACCTCAGGACTCCGTACATTGTGTACCCATGATATTGACACTAGGGACATCATCCCTCTTAAGAATACATTCTACAGGTTAGCTGAAAAAGGTGAGAGGCAGCGTTAAGTAGCAAGTCTCCAAAATGCTGGAGTTAGGAGTCATTGATCCCTCAACTGTCCTTGTTCCAGTTCAGTGATGTTGGTCCTCAAGACTGTTCCTCCTTGTGCCACCCCAGAACATTGGTTCTGTGTGGACTACAGGGGGCTCCATACAGTCACCAGGCTGATGAGCACTTCATCTCCTGAGCTCATAGATCCTCTAGTGCCAGTCTGAGTACTGGCAGATTGCCTTGACCAAGGTGGCCAAAGAGAGATCTGGGACTCCAGAATGATATTTCCAGTTCCAGGTATGCCCTACAGGTTGACGATGCTCCTGCCATCTTCCAGGGGTTGGTCAACCGAGTCCTTGCTGGGTTGGAAAACTTCCGTAACTATCTAGATGACATTGTGGTCTTCAGTTGTAGCTGGGAGGGATATTTGCACAATCTCAAGGAAGTGCTTCAGGCTCTGGCAAGGCATGCCTGACTACCAAGGCCAGTAAGTTCCAGATAGGCCAGAGTTCAGTGGTCTACTTGGGACATCAAATGGGAGGAGGCTAGGTGCAGCCCCTCCAGGCCGAGATTGAAACCATTCTGGCTTGGGAACCTCCCAGGACCTAAAACGGAGTTGAGAGCCTTCCTAGGTCTCACCGGATACTACAGGAGATTCATTAAGGGGTAAAATACCATTGTTGTTTTGTTAACAAAGCTGGCTTCTAAGAAGCAGCCCAGACAGATGATCTGGACAAAGGTGTGCCAGAACACTTTTGACAACTTGAAGAATGCCATGTGCACAGCACCTGTGCTTAAGGTGCATGATTTTTCCGGATAATTAATTTAGCAGACAGACACCTCAGAGCATGGCGTAGGGGCGGTGGTCTCACAGCTAAACACAGCTCAACCTGTAGCCTTCATGAGCAGGAGGTTGCATCTCAGGGAACAGCAATTGAGTGCACTATAAAGGAAGCCTTTGCAATGGTCTTGGCACTGAAGAAGCTGAGACCATACCTTTTTGGTACTCTCTTTGGGGCTGAGACAGACCACAGATCGTTCAGTTGGCTAATTCAGGTGAGGAGTGAGAATCCTAGCCTGTTAAGGTATTCCATATCTCTACAGGAAATTGACTTTATGGTGGAACACCGTAATGGAACAGACCACACCAGTGCTAAAGTTCTCGCCAAAGTACTAAATTATAAAATGCAAATATGCTCACATTTGAGACTCTGGTGGCAGAGGTACTGCCTGCACCAAGGGCCAACAACTACTACTATCCATATATTATTTTGCCATGTTTGCCCCTCCTTATACTAGTTGATTATAGAGGAAGCTAGGATGTGGAAGAATGATTGCATGCTGATGGCAGACATCAGCATGGCATTGTACATACTGTGATGCTGGTATTCCTGAATAAACTTCAAGCCTGGCAGAATCTCACATTGTGGAGGCACCAGGGTGCTGAGTAATCCCTGATGATTCCCTTGTCAATACTATTTGCATGTGTGATACTAACAAGGAAATCTCTGGGGTTTCCCAATGGCCTCGGGCCCAATGCACTCAAATAATATCAAACATCACCTAACCTGGATTGTGGCATTACCCCTTGATTAAAATAAAATCCTGAGTAGTCCCTTGCTGAAACCATACATAATGGCAGTTGGTTCAGCCAGCTAGGAGTTGGTAGTCACTCCCATTTTACCCTCTTCAGGGCACAGAAATTCCCCTGTGATACCCAGTACACAAGAGTAATAGAGTGAGAAGAAGCACTGGAGGTTCACTATTTTGCATCCTGGCTATAATAGTTCATGTCACTGCTGCCTCTCAGGGCACATAATTTGGTCACTGTGTAACTCACAGAACTATCAGTACCTGGAATAACCAGAGGAGTTCAACATAACTGATTTATCGGTGGTGTAATGATTTAACAGGTCTACTATGGTTATTTATTGAGTAGTGGAGCCACTGAGGGAGAGTAAGGGAAAACATGCTAAGTATTCCTGCAGTATGGGAACACAATGTCTCAAAATACTGTTAATAGTATATGTGGGTGGTGGTTTCTCCAAAGACATTGGAGCCACATTCAATTCAGGCAGCTTTATAACTGAAGATTCCCCTGGCATCAATGCACATGCTTGCTGTCTTCGCAAGGGGATCCATGGGGATTTTCAAGCATGTCGGACTCCACACACATGTAAAGTAAAACAGCAACAAAGAGGAGGGCAGGGTGACGGCATGGGGTAGAAAGGGAATTCCTGACCACTATATGACCAGACCGCACATTTGTAATACCCAAGGACACATATGCTCCTTGATTGTGAGGCAAGGGATGGAAGAAAAACCCAGGAGACTTTACACAATATGCTAGAAGAACAACATCTGTCACTGGTCTGGGTGGTGAACAGTCATGCTTCAGGGATCCTGTAACTTCCTTAGAAGGTAATAACTGCACCTTGGTGACTAATGCATTTTATCCCTTCAGCAATCTGAGGTCTTTACTTTTGTTCTGGTCCCTGGACATAACCACAAGTGAAGTTACTGCAAGATAGCCACTTTCCAAGGCCATCACCTAGACTGATCAATGTTATGTTCACCTCAATATTATTGGAGTCATACCAAGGTGATTCCATTAGCCCCCAAAAGGAAATGCACTCTTTTTGGAAAATCAGAGAAAAGAAGAAGTGGCAGATGCCTCTCGTCCCTTCTGACTTAGGTAGAGAGTTTTAGGAATCAAGAGAATCTCTTATCTGCAGGTGGCAATGAAATGGAGCCTCCCCCTGGTAGCATAAATGAATATGCAGACAATAGTGACAATTCACAATTATGTGGTTATTATACAATATTTGTCTACAGAATGAGTGTTTCAGTAATGTCAGCAAATAATGTTCAAATTAGGTTGAGTGTTCCATATGCCGAGATCTAAATCAGGCCCTTAATTTTAAATTGAAATACTTCTAGAAATCTCAGCTCGGTTTCCTTCTTTCATTAACAAGTGTTCGCCTTCATCTTCTTTTTGCTTCTAGCTACTCAGTTTTTTGTTTTATTTATATATATATATATTTCCCAAATGCTCTTCCAGTTTGTATACTGTCACAATGTTGTAATTTAATAGCGATTAGATTAAGCATTAGCAGAAGACATCTTGTTTTTAGCAACTATTGTGAACATTTCGCGGAATCCATTTTGTATTCATGGCAGCCATTTTCTCTGCCATGTGCTCGCCATGTGCTCTGCCCTACCTTTCTGTTAACTACTCTTGAAAATCTGTCTAGTGACAAGTTATATTTAGCATCTCTCACTTTCGCACATGCCCAGTAAGATCTGCAGCTGTTAGTAATCAGTAACAGACAGTAATGTCTCAACTAGTCCTTGAAAAATGTTAGCCCCTCCTACCTGTCGACTGTGCATTTCCATATGACCTTATATGTATGTAAGTCTTGCTTCTATAATTGTACCACCTTCTTTTAGCCCCTGCGTGGGTATAAAAGGACCATGCTCTCTTAGTTCAGTGTGCTACTTCAAACATTACCGAAGGGTGCTGTTTGAACTGTAGTACCACCTCATGAGGTTTAATAAACTTTGTCTTTTATTTCAGTTTCTGTGCCAACTTCTTCCTATATGGTCTGAGGACTTTATGCAGAGAAGGGCGAACCCCTTGCACTAGTAGGCCTTGCTGAGGCTTACTTCGACAAATTGGAGCCCGAAAATGGTCGCGACGAAGGATTGGGATCTCGCTGCGGACGATCAATGCCTGAGGAGACCCGAGTCTTGGCAACCACTGCGTTTTTCCCTTCTTTCTGATTTGACCATCCAGGTGGCATCAGTCCTCGACTGAGATCCTTTTTGTTCATTCGTCATGCAGTGACCATTTGGTTGATTTTAGAACTTGGCAGTTGGAACCTGGACGCCCTGTGATTGGTAAGAGCCGTTTTATGGCACTTGCTGTGGGTTTTGATGCCTTTGTTTGGTAATGAAGTTTAGCACCACTTACTGTGGCTCTCATGTTTTGGGTGACTAATCAATTTGTGTCCTTTGAATTGATATATAAATTGCAATTTATATAGGCAGGTAGTGAGGAAAGTTTTCCCCAATTTAATTTTGATTTGAACGGCACCTTAAGAGCTACTTTGATTATAATATTGCATATTCTGCACTATTTTTGGCATGCCTGTTTTTAGCGCACTTCGTAGGATGTGTTGCTTTTGTAATGGTACCAATTTGAGACTGGAAGAATTGCAACCGGCACCCCCAGAGGGGACACCCAATAGAGATATGTATCTTAAACATGGTCTTTCTTCTATAATGTACAGCACATTATGGAATAAATACACTTGTGCGGAACCTGAGTTACGTTGGCCTATGCATGGGTCATTTGATTTGCAAAAGATTGAGTATGTGGAACAATGTATGTGTAAGCGAAGGTCTAGGCAAGAGATGTTTGACTGTGTACGAATGTGGGAGAAAGAAGTGCGTGGACGAGTGAAGCGTGAGCAAGTCTTGCTTGAGAAAGAGCAGCGGAAGAATGTATATGTGAAAGCATTGGAAATGAGAAAGAAAGAAATAAATGACTTAAAAGAGCTAGAAGAGAAAGAACGGAAATTACAGGTAACTGGCCAATATACTGTTCGGCAACCTCTCTATCCTATCCTTAATAAATCACACGATGGTTTTTTGTTAGTAGATCGCCCTCCACCTCTGTATGTTGTTCCTTCTGCCCCTCATGAGTTAGCTGAGGTCTCTGGTTCAGAGCAACAGAAGATACGAGACAGTTGCTCTATGTTGCCTGCTGACCGTGCGTCTGAGCTTAGATCTATTGCTCATAAAACAATTCGTAGCGTTGTCTCTGCTTCTGAACTTTTAGACAACATGAAACGGTGGATGGAAAAGGAGCAGCTATATTTTACTGAGGCATTTGGCACAGAAGTTATTGAACTATTTCGGAAATATTCTGATGAGTTAGAGCCCGATGATGTAGCAGCTGATCATAAGCATATGCATGATGGTCTTTTTGTTTTCTCCCAGGTGGCTGATGCAATCAGGTGTTTGGTGAAATTATGTGTTGTGGCAGTCCATTTGCAAGAGGAGAAAAGGGCCGTGGACGTAGTTGCACGGACATCTCAGACCGGCGGGGTGCAAGCTTCCATCTTCGGAACAGATAAGACTATGATAGTTCACGCGAAACCAATGCGGGAGGCCACACCTTTGTATGTTCCTCCTAAAGGATTGGGTACAAGTGATGATAAATCTTCTGTTGATGCTAAGGGTTATTTTATTTATAATTGGGTGTATACTCCTTGGAATAGGGCAGATGTAATGGCACTTAAAACAGCATTACCTGACCCGCGGAAAAATTCAGCCACCTTTTATGAGGAAGTTGAGGGAGCAATTAGTTCTTGTACTATGACTTTGGCTGACATTGATTTATTTTTCGGATTGATATTACCACCAGATATGTGGAGAACTGTTCGTAAAGTTGATGAGAATGTAGTTTTTGGGGCATCCCTGGATAGAATTAGAACAGATGGACGGGGATAGGGAACCTGCGAAAAAGCCATATCAGTTGATTCTAGATCTTCCTGCAGCCATATTAGTTAAGTTAAAAACGATTATTCCCCCTAAAAAGATAGATTGGACTGTTTTAGCATCTTGTAAGCAAAAGGTAGATGAATCGGTCTCTGATTTCTTTACACGCTTTGAAGAAGCATTTCATGATTTTAGCGGCCAGTTATTGTCAGATGATACGGGCAGACATTTGTTTGTCGATAAATATGTCGCAAATCTGTTACCAGGAATAGCTAGTCGTCTAAAAGCTAGTGAGAGTTCATGGACTACCTCTACTCCGGTTTCTCTTTTGACTATGGCTCAGTATTATGAACGTCAGGAATTAGAAGCAAAAGGTAGCGAGGATAAAAAGATTAACGAATTAAAGACGAAGGTTATGTTGGCTCAAGCTTATGGTCCGCCTTTTAGAGGTAGTGATAGTGGTGGATGTGGATCTTATGGTTCTTCTTACACTCGTTCGAATTTGACAGCCGCTATGCTTTTGGAGTGGCTCATGATTTTGGTTTGCTTTGGAAGGAGAGAGGCTTTCTCACATCCCACGGGATGCAGATAATTCACGGAGAATTAGTGCATAATCTCTTGACTGCATTGACATATCCAAAGAAACTAGCTATTGTGAAATGTAGTGAACACAAGAAAGTGACCGATAAGATAAGGCAAGGTAATGCTCTTGCGGACCGCGTAGCATGTGAGACTGCGATGCAGCGAAGTACTACTTCTATATATGTAGTGAAGTCACAAGCTGAACGTTGGCATAATGCTAGAGAAGACGTATTAGATATAAAGAAACCTGCTTCTGTGAAAGAATGTGAGCAATGGTCTGAAGAAGGAGAATTGGATGATGAGGGCTGTTGGCGGAATAAGCAGATGGATAAATGGAAATTGCCTATAGCTTTTGTACAACCTATGGTTCAGATGGCACATGGGCTGGCACATGTTGGAGCTTCAACAATAACGAAGTTGCTTACACAAGTTTGGGAGCATCCAGAAATTTCCAGTACAGCTAAGAGAATAGTACAGTCTTGCTTGATCTGTTTACAATACAATCCTGGAAAAGGGACACGAACTCCTGCAGGAGGGTTTGCTACACCAACTGCACCTTTCGAAGTTCTACAAATGGATTATATTCAGCTTGAACGCTGCAACAATTTAAAGTATGTCTTGGTGATGGTATGTGCCTTCAGTAAATGGATAGAGGCGTACCCCACAAAGGATAATACTGCCATTACCACAACGAAGGTGCTTTTGAAAGAATTTATCCCTAGATTTGGTGTTTGCAGACTTTTATGGAATGATAACGGACCTCATTTTGTTGGGGAAGTTATTAAGTATGTCCTGAAAGGATTAGGGATCAAACAGAAGTTCCATGCGGTTTTCCACCCGCAATCAGCAGGGTTGGTGGAAAGGTATGATGCTACTTTGAAGCTGAAGTTAGCGAAGAAACAGGCTTCCACATCGTTAACTTGTCCAGATGCATTACCATTGGCATTATTGTCTATTAGGTCAGTGCCACACTCTCGAATAGGCCTTAATCCCTATGAAATAGTGTTTGGAAGGCCAATGAATATTTGGGCAGTTCCTAAGCCAAATTCTGTGGTTGATGTACCTTGTGTCCTGATGAATGATTATTTGGCACATTTAACCGACAATTTGGTTTCTATTCATCAACAGGTTCGAGAAGCACTTCCTGACAGATCTACAGGTGAAGGCCATGAACTCCGACCTGGTGACCAGGTGATGATTAAGTCCTTTGAAAGATCAAGCAGCTTGGAACCAAGGTGGCGAGGCCCAGAGCAGATGCTCCTTGCGACATGGACAGCAGTTCGAGTGACGAATCGAAAGAATTGGGTCCATAGTACTCACTGCAAGAGAGTGCTACCTACCTTGGTGGAACCTGCTGTGCTGACCGATCATCGAAAGATTTTGACTACGGAGAAAGGCCGTGCTATATCACCTGGTGAATCTGTGGAGTTCTTCCAGGACCATACGATTTCTGGAGTGTCGCGATATAATTTGAGACCGAGGAAAGACCCCGTAGTTCTGGAGAAAACTGGTTGAGCTACCGCCCTGGGTTAGTGAAACGGAGAGCCAATGTGGCAACGGGGGGGATCAGCCATGCATTAGAGTAGTGACACCCATCTTGGCCCGTGGTGACGAAATCAGTGGCTGCCCAGGGATAAGAGCTCCAACAATTGTTTGTAATTAATTTCTGAAAGGTTCGATTATCACTGTTGCTAAAATGAATAACAAACTGATCATTAGTACTATGGGGTTTGTTGTTGTTTTGGTGGTTATAGCAATAATCACCTGGTTTGTTGAAAAGAAGGCTCCTGCTCGTGAGGTTTTTTTTGCCACTACTCCAGTACCAGAGGATCACTATTACTTTATGCTTCCCTATCAGGAGCAGAAGCACTGTCAATCGTACTTCAATAATACTTTCATTCAGATGTTGCATCATACTCATAATGTTACAAATACTACTAATTGTTGGGTATGTGGAATGATACCTGCACATCAAAAGAAAGGAGGAACACCTTTCATTCCTCTTCTATTTTCACACAATGGTTCTTGTCAAGCTTGGTATACGCTTTAGTTTGCATCTGGAAAACGTACAGAGGGTGGACTTCTTTTTCGCCTTAATGAAGTATGCTACCAAGACAAATATGGGTATCCCCAAGCCAAAGGAACTAAATGGGAATGGGAAGAGTATCAACCGGACAATGTTTCAATGCCATATGTCTTCACAAATATAAGAGACTCTGACAAGAAAGAACAATTTGTGATTTCTGTTACAAAAAATAAAGCAGATTTATGTATACGTAGCATTGGGCGAATTCCAGTGGGGATAAGCGATTGTACCTTGATTTTAACTATCGAGGGTGTAAACGTAGTTTTACAGCTTCACATAATACATATTTTGTTTGTGGTAACTATGGATATTACCAACTTCCTGTTGGGTGGTCAGGTGTGTGTTATGCTTCTTTTCTATTACCCCCTGTGTTTTTGGCCCCTGCATCATATCACCGAGATTTTAAACTGTTCAATTACATCATTAAAAATAGATATAAAAGGCCAATAAGTACAAATGAGGTATACCAAACGGACACTAGCTTGCAACAATATGTTGAATTTAATTGAGGGTTGTTCTCCTTTGTGGGTGCTGCATTAAACAGTAGGAAAGTGAGACGATTGACTAGGGTTGTGGAAGCTGTTACCAATCAGGCAGCTCTGGCACTTGGGAATATTACAGAGGGGCTCCAAATTGTGAGGATTGTAGCGCTCCAAAATCGTATGGTACTAGATGTGATATTAGCTGATCGAGGTGGTGCATGTCGCAGTTGCAGTAGTTGCTGCGTTTTTATTCCAGTTCACTCACCTTCAGTATATGATACAATATCTAAATTGCATAAAATTGCTGCAGAAATCCACACAGAGACTGGTACTTGGACTTTTTCTGGATGGTTTTGGGCTTTTGTTTCCGCTTGGGGCTGGAAACTACTGACTATCCTGTGTGTAATGATTGCAATATTTTTCACATGCTGTATCTGTATTAAGTGTGGTCCAATGTTCTGCTCCATGTGTATTATTGCTTGTATGCCTACCAAAAGAAATATTACAGAAATGAAAGCACAACACATGTTAGATAAGAAATAGCTGAAATGATGAGCATAAATATACAAGATGAATATTTAGATTATCCCAGAAAGACGAAGGTCTTCAGCTAATGCTGAAAGGGTTGTCTGTTGTAATTTAATAGCGATTAGATTAAGCATTAGCAGAAGACATCTTGTATTTAGCAACTATTGTGAACATTTCGCGGAATCCATTTTGTATTCATGGCAGCCATTTTCTCTGCCATGTGCTCGCCATGTGCTCTGTCCTACCTTTCTGTTAACTACTCTTGAAAATCTGTCTAGTGACAAGTTATATTTAGCATCTCCCACTTTCGCACATGCCCAGTAAGATCTGCAGCTGTTAGTAATCAGTAACAGACAGTAATGTGTCAACTAGTCCTTGAAAACTGTTAGCCCCTCCTACCTGTCGACTGTGCATTTACATATGACCTTATATGTATGTAAGTCTTGCTTCTATAATTGTACCACCTTCTTTTAGCCCCTGCGTGGGTATAAAAGGACCATGCTCTCTTAGTTCAGTGTGCTACTTCAAACATTACAGAAGGGTGCTGTTTGAACTGTAGTACCACCTCATGAGGTTTAATAAACTTTGTCTTTTATTTCAGTTTCGGTGCCAACTTCTTCCTATATGGTCTGAGGACTTTGTGCAGAGAAGGGCGAACCCCTTGCACTAGTAGGCCTTGCTGAGGCTTACTTCGACAACAAGACTAAATTATTATTTCACGAAATCTATCTATCTATCTATCTATCTATCTATCTATCTATCTATCTATCTATCTATCTATCTATCTATCTATCTATCTATCTATCTATCTATCTATCTATCTATCTATCTATCTATCTATCTATCCATCTATCTATCCATCTATCTATCTATCTATCTATCTATCTATCTATCTATCTATCTATCTATCTATCTATCTATCTATCTATCTATCCACTTAAAAAAACAGTGGTTTACCTAACATCGTAGTTAACACAAGCTAACATTAAAAAGCCCAAAAACCAATGAAATACAGAAGTTATAGTTTAGTTTATGCTGCTTTTGGTGTTGGAAATAAATGTTCCACTCAGCATACTAGATTTTTATTTTTACATCAGTGAGGAAGATATTTGAGAATTTATGGAAACTATGTCCTCATTTTAGCTTTTAGCTTTTTAGCTTTCTAGATCACTAAGCATAATTTCTATAGAAAAATAAACCACCCAATTTCGTTCATTTCTGAACAGAAATGCTTTCAGTTGCGTAGCTTTGATTTCATCAAGATGGCATTAAGATGTGCCACACTTTTGTCATAAATACAGAATGTTAGCACTCTAATTGTTGATTAGAACACACTGGTAAAGGCACTGTAGAACACTGGGGATTCAACTGACAGGCTTCTGTCGGAAGTACATGTTTTACTAAGAATACCAGACTTTCTTCTCACATGGATCAGGAAGATAGGGTAACCTTTTAAAAAAAGTTCTTTCACTTTAGTTTCTGGAGCAACTTCCATACACATTTTGTGGAAATCATAAGAGAAATTGCAAAAAGCACACTTTCTGAGAAACGTTCCAAGTTTTTAACAAAAATTGGAGTCATTCCCTTGTGTCATTTTTCGCTAGCAGAGAGCAGTCACCTAAGGGAATCAAGATGGGAAATGACACTTTTGAAACCCCCTTTTTCTTGTCCCCCACTTGACAGATCTGCCAAAAACTTTTCATGGAGGAGCCAAGGTAGATGAACTTTTTGTTGAAAGGTTTTGCACAAATATTAATTTGTAAAGCGAATGGCTGCTGCCAGATTCTCTTCCCAGAGCTAACCTGCTACTATTGTGACATATAGAGTGCAAATTTGTATGTTATACTAATTTGTAAAGCAAACAATACTAAAGTTATTAGTGAAACAAGTTATGGGAAAATATTTATCTATATTTTTTTCCAAATAGTACAGGGTACTACTGTACTACCTAGGAAGTCCTGTGGTACCTTTTGAAATTTAAAAGAACAATTCTGTGAAACAATAAAACCATAATAAAAATTAGTTTTTTCTGTTTTGATACAATAGATACAACAGTACTTCTTACATAGGCCCTCATTACAACCCTGGTGGACGGTGTTAAAGTGGCGGTAATACCGCCAACAGGCCAGAGGTAAACAAAATGAGATCACGACCAAGGCGGAAACCGCCGACACAGACAGCCATTTTGACACTCTGACCGCCAAGGCGGTAGCAACAAACACCGCAGCGGTCACCAACAACAGACAGGCGGAAGGCAATGTAACGCCCACTCTACCACAACCCGCCAATCTGCCAGCGTTTCCGGGGCGGTACCAACGCCATCAAAAGCTTGGCGAAAACAGGACTTTGAAGGGAAACCACTCACCTCTCGACACTCAATGAAGACCTAGGACACCATGGAGCCCGAACTGCAGGTCTTGCCGATGCTGGTGTATCTGCTAATACATCAGGAACACCAAAGACGGTGGCGGCGACGACCACAGTGAGTACTGTACCTAGCACACAGGGGAGGGGGGAGCAAAAAGAGAGTGACACACACACGCAACACGCAACACCCCCACCCTCACACACAATACCATACACACAAACACATGCAGCAAAAGTACATTTACATCCCGTAACCCCCTGGAAGAATGCAAGGACAAAAGGAATTGAGAGAAACAGTGATATATTAGAAATATGCAGATAAAGGTAACAATTGGAAAAAACAGTCTATAAAAATATTTACAATATGTACAGAAGGACGTACACTGTCCTTTGCAAATGTTTATGGCCCAGTGGGAAAAAAAATCATGGGCGAAGCCCACACTTGACTCCTGCCTCAAAACGGAGACAACACTGCAGGGGCATCAGGTCGAAAACACACAGAAACCTCAGGGGGAAGGGGAGTCTGATTCATCCTGCCAAGGAAAGTGATAGTGGATGCTAATCTCCTTCTGGAGGAGGCCTTGTGCCCAGTCTGCTTCATACTGCCAAGGAAGGTGATAGTGGATGCATATCTCCACTGGTTCTGGAGGGGGCCTTCTGCCCAGTCTGCTTCATCCTGCCATAGAAAGTGATAGTGGATGCATTTCTCCACTGGTTCTGGAGGGGGCCTTGTGCCCAGTGATGCTGCACCTGGGGTGTGGCAGTTCCCATTCCCTCACCGGGGTGTCTGAGGCACGAGATATGCAGGGAACAGTTAGCATGATGCTCCATGGAGGCAGAGCCAGACTCCATCCTGTGGCGACTAAGGCTGCAAACTGCTGGTAGTGCCAGTGCTAGTGCTTCAAGTGGTGGGGGAAGGGTCCAGGCCGCTTCCTGCATCCCCGGACGGCTGCCCACTGGGGATGCTGCTGCTGACAGATGTAGTGGCTGGGCTGGGCAGATGGCGGCGCAGGTGGCGGTGCTTGTGGTGGTGTCTGCAGCGTCGATGCTGCTGGTGCTGTCTATGGTGCAGGTGCTGGTATTGGTGGCGGGAGACACCAGGCCGTCTCCTGCAGCCTCGGACTGCTGCCCACTGGGGATGATGCTGCTGACAGTTGTTGTGGCAGCGGCGGTGCAGGTGGTAGGGCAGATGTTGGTGCTGCTGGTGGTGCCTGCGGCGGAGCTCTCCGTGGTACAGGTTGCCAGGCTGTCGGTACTGATGTGGGCACAATTCCTTCACCTGGAGCCTCCGAGGCCTGAAGTGCCTTGCCTGGGGTTTTCTTCCCCTTCCCCACCTTGGCAGACACTGCTGGGGCCTTGGCACTGGCAGCTTGAGTTTTGGTGGAGGCCTTGCTGGGTGGGTCGTGCTTCTTGGCCGTGCTGCATGCTGGCCCCTTCTTCACCTTGGCAGGTGGCGGAATGGGTTGATCCTTTGCAGGTGTCGGTGGAACACTGGCAGCCCTGACGGGTGTCCCCTTTGATCCCCTCGGACTTGCATGTACCACAGCAGACACCGACTTGGTGGCTGAGGTGCTGGCCTGGGATCTTGACACCCTGGCCCGAGGGGAAGGACAGGTGGGGGAGGCTTAGGAAAGAGGTCAATGTTAGCCAGGAAAGGTTTTTTAAACACACTGGGACGGGAAGATGGAGAGGGCTTGGGAGTGGAGGAAGAGGGAGTGGTTGTAGGAGGTGTACGTCTGCTAAGTTTGGGTGAAGGTGCATGGGATGGATGCTGTTGTGAGGTGGATGGCTGTTGGGTGGGTGGGTGCTTGCGTTTGTGTACTTTGGGAGGAGAGGTCACAGACACACTGGGAGAGGACACAGGGGATGTGTTCATGGTTGTGGGGGTGGTGACTGCCAGTGAGGGGTGTGTAGTGATGGGCGCGCTGGTGGTGGAGGTAGTGGATGAAGATGTAGTGTATGCAGGTGTGAGTGGAGATGCTACTGGGAGGTAAGTGGACGAGGGGGAGGAGGGGACACAGTGGAGGCTGTTGATGTTGCTGTGTTTGCATGGGTATGGTGCTTGTGTGAGTACCTGTGAGATGAAGTGTGGTGCTTATGTTTGCCTGAGCCACTTTTGTGTGTTGATTTGGGTGCATGCTAGTCTGAAGGTATGCTTGGGATAGGGTGAGGTAGAGGGGATTGAGTCTGGGTAGTGGAAGCTGGAGGGGGAGGCTGGACACAGGGACAATGGCTGCCATCAGTGCTGAGATCAAAGCCTGAAATGCTCTCTGTTGGGCTGCCACGCCAGAGTGAATGCTCTCCAGGTATGCATTTGTTTGTTGCGAATGCCTCTCGTCACCCTGGATGGCATTCAGTATGGTTGACTGCCCAACATTGAGGGATCTCAGGGGTCAATAGCCTCCTCACTGAGGGCAGCAGGGCTGACTGGGGCAGGGCCTGAGGTGCCTGGGACGAAGGAAATGCCCACCCTCCTGGTTGAGCGGGCACGGGAAACGCTCAGGGTCTGCAGAGAGGGCGGTGCTGGTGGGGGGGTGGTGGCTGTCCCTTTGGTTGGGATGGGCACAGAGGTGTCCACCACTGCCAGGAAGCTTCCTTTGGAGGATGAGTCGCTGTCAGTGGTCTCCCCTCCGGTCCCCGTCGTGGAGCTCCCCTTGCTCTCCGTTGACACTGGTGCCTTCACCCCTGGTAGATTCGGCCTTCAGGCCCATGTGGGATGCAGCTCCCTCTGTCGCAGGTGCCTCTTCTCCTTTGCCAGATGATGCTAATGCACACAAGGACAGGGTCACACAACAAAAAGGGGGGGAGAGACAGAGGATACACTTGGTCAATGTCAGCAACAACACTACCGTTGGCGTACACAGCACAAAGGGAGCTGCCTAATGCACTAGGCCATGCCCAACCAGTCACTAAGGTAGTCACCAGCCCATGTGGTACAATGCCTAATGCCAGCATCTGCACACCTGACACCCACAGGACCCTGCCCAGTAGTAGTTGGCCACTTGTACCATTGGGGAAGGAGTGCTTCAGAGCCTGCACACAAGGGACCTACCCTGCTATGATCTCCCTGACCTAGAGGCAACCACAGCCCATATCCCCCACCCAGCTAGGTCCTAAAGCACGCAAAGTCAGCTTTCTGAATCTGTACTTACCCCCTTGTGGCTGCTGTGATGCCCTCAAGTGCCCATCCAACTCCGGATAGGCCACCGCCAGGATCCAGAACATCAGGGAGGTCATGGTGTGACGGGCACCCCTTCCACATTGGAAGGCCAGCCCCAGCTGGGCCTCCGCTGTTTTCTTGGTCCAGCGGTGCAGGTCCTCCCATCTCTTGTGGCAGTGAGTGCTCCGCCTGTGATAGACCCCCAGGGTCCGCATCTCCTTGGCTATGGCATGCTAAATACCCTTTTTCTGGTGGGCGCTGACCTGCAGGGAAAAGACAGCAGAAATGGAAATTACTTCCCCGTCCGGACCGGCATACTCATTGCCCACCAGTTCCCACCCATGCCCTGATGCACATACACTGACCACCTCTCATGCAGCACTCAGACCAGGATGCCTCAGCACTCCCCAACATGAAGCTTACATCCACACCACTCCAAACATGCATTGCCCACACATCATGCTCACTGTGTACTCACCTGTTTGTCTGGAGGACCGTAGAGTAATGTGTACTGGGGTAGGACCCCATCCACCAGTTTCTCCAACTCCTCCACAGTGAAGGCAGGGGCCATTTCCTCAGACACTCAGGCCATTGTTGCTTCCAGACTCAGGTCACAGCAGCACTTGCAGTGTGGGACCTCTCCTGTTGACGGTCAGGTAGCAAGTCAGTGAATAGTTAGAAAATGGCGGTGATGTCCACGGCAGTGCGTACCGTCACCGCCAGTGTACATCACCATTGGCTCCTGGAACCCATAAGGCCCAATGATAACCAATGCGAAGTTGCGCGGCGGTCATCGACCGCCTACCACGATGGCGCACAATGCCAGCGCACTTACCTCATTTCCATTTGTCCCTACTCACAGGTCAGGCAGCCGCCATTTCAGGGGGGCAAATGGCACGGCACCTAACTGCGTCACAGCAGAGATTGGCCCATCAACTGACTCTCGCCTTCACATACTCCTTCTGTCACGTAAATTCAGCAACAGTAGTGCAATCTATGTGGAAATATGACCTTCTGCTCACCGTTCTCCTCCATAGGCTACAACCACTGAGGCAGATGATGAAATGCCGTCAGACCCCTGGTGGACCTGCCGACAATGGAGGACAGACATATTATCATCACATACAGACTTGATCATGCCACAATCCAAGAACTGTCTGCCCAATTGGAGCCAGACAAGATGTCAGCTATCCCCCAGCCCACAGGAATCCCCCCTCTAGTGCAGGTTCTGTGAGTGCTCCATTTCCTGGCAAGTGGTTCCTTTCAAACTACAGTGGCCATGGCATCAGGGCTGTCTCAGCCAATGTACTCCAACGTGTTGTCCAGAGTGTTGTCTGCCCTGCTGAAACACATGCACAGCTACATCGTGTTTCCCCAGGTAGATGATTTGGTCACAGTGAAAGCTGACATTTATGCCCTGGGACATTGGTGCCATTGATGGAACACATGTGGCATTTGTCCCTCCTCCAGAGAAATGAACAGGTTTACAGGAATAGAAAAAGCTATCTCTCTCTGAATGTGCAGATGGTGTGTTTGGCGGACCAGTACATCTCCCATGTGAATGCCAAATATCCTGGCTCTGTGCATGATGCCTGTATCGTGAGGAATAGCAGCATCCCATGTGTGAGGGGCCAACTCCAGAGGCACCGGGTGTGCCTAATAGGTGAACCCAAGGTCCCCACACAGTATAAGTAGGTGTCTGGGTATGGGGTTGTCCCCAAGGGTTAGTGTGTGTCTAACAGGTGTCCCTCGATATTTACAGGTGGCTCTGGTTACCCCAACCTCTCATGGCTACTGACCCCAGTGAGAAATGCCAGGACAAGGGCAGAGAAACGTTACAATGAGGCACATGGGCGTACAATGAGGATTATTGAGAGAACCTTCAGCCTCCTGAAGGCCAGGTTCCGGTGCCTCGTGGATCCCTATACTAATCACTCAAGAAACTGTGCCAGATCATCGTGGCATGCTGTATGTTGCACAACCTGGCCTTGAGACGTCATGTGTCTTTTCTGCAGGAGGATGACCCTGGAGATGGTCTTGTGGCAGCGGTGGAGACTGTGGACAGTGACGAAGAGGAGGCAGAGGAAGAAGATGTGGATAACAGAACAAACATACAGCAGTACTTCCAGTGACACACAGGTAAGAGACTGTAACTCAACTTAACATTTCAGTAATCTTTTGGACATTGTACATGGCGGCCTCTTACCCTCTGTCTATGGACACTGACTGTTCCCTTTGGAATCTCTATTTTCAGATCTGTGTGCCCCATTCTGGCTCCTGTTATATGTACTGCTGCCCACCAAAGGTTATCCTGTAGTATATTTCACTGAACATATATGTTGCAATGCTTTGATAATGTTGTACTAATACATTTGAGATTCATTACACTGACTCCAGTATGGTATTCGTTTCAAGGGTGTTTATTTTTGTGCCAATAAGTATGGTGGTATGTGCAAAGGGCTGGGGTGATGGTGGAGTTATGTCCAGTTTGAGTCCAGTCTCTTGGTATCACAGGTGCATTGTCCAATGTGGATGTGTGGGGCGATGTGTTGTTGTGTATGCTGTATGGGTGATGGTGTTCTATGCCTCTGATTGGGTGGGTGCTCCTGGCTTGTCTCTCTCAGTTAGCTATAGTTAGCTATCTTTTTTTCGTTGTAAGGGGTTGTGAGTAGTGTGGGTGTGTGTTTTATAGTGGTGTGGTGTGTTTATGTGTGTCAGGTGTGTGTATTTTGAATTGACCAATATGGTGTAGTTTTGTAAGAGTGTGCGTATTTTGAGCACTGCGGTATGTGCCGTCAATGGTTTAATGCGGTTGAAAGACCGCTGCGTTGATTCGTGGATCGTGATACTGTGGGCGTATTCCAGTTGGCATAACCGTGTGGGTTTTGCAATCGCACGTTCCTCACTGACCTTTGGTCTGGCGGACTGGTGTGGTTGTCTATATTGTGGCAGTATTCTATGTTTGGGTCGTGATACCCGTGGTGGATTACCGGCACGGTCACGGTATGTTGGCGGCCGTCAGCACGGTGGTTGGCATTTACCGCCAGGGTTGTAATGAGGGCCATAGTATTGCAGTACCCCCGACCTTTTTTAAAAATATATACAAAAGTTTCCCTAACCATTTACACTTCTCTAAAGTGCCTTGTGTCTTCCTATTGATTGAAAACATATTAATAACCTCTATCTAATGTCACTCCAATGTATGTTATTCCACTCTATGCTACTCCAATCTATGCCACTCCACTCTACACTTCTCTTCTGTAAGGCACTGAACAACATTCCACTCTATGACACAACATTCCACTCTACTCTATAGCATGCCACTCCACACTGCTCCACTTCACTCTACTCCACTCCACTCCACTCCACTTCATGCTAAACCACCCTACACCACTCAACTTTACACCACCCCACTCTATGGTATTCCACTGTACACCCCTCCACTGTAAGACACTATAAAAATGCCACTCTTGGACATGACAAAGCACTCCACTCTATGATGTGCCTCTCCACTTTGCACCTCCCGAGTATACATGCCATTCCACTCTATGCCACTCCACTGTACACCATGACATGAAGCAGTATGCCATGATACTCTATGATACATCAGTGTACAACACAACACTGTATGACACCCCACTCTACACCACTTCACTCTTTGCAACTCCACTCAACTCTGATCTACAACACTCTATTCCACTCCATGACACTCTACAGCCCTCCACTCTACCACACTCTACTCCACTCTTTGGCGCTTCACTGTATAAAACTCCACTGCAATCTATACCACTCAATGGCACATGACTCCACTCTCTGCCACTCTACAACACACTACTTTGTTCTACAACAGTGTACCCAACTCCCTTTATGCCACACGACCCCACTTTGCTCCACTCAACTCTATAACAATTACTCCACTTTACTCCACTGTCTTCCACTACTCCACTCTTCTCACTTCACTCTATGCCACTGTATGTCACTTGACTCTAAAACACTCAATGTCACTCCACTCTACCATACTCTACTCTACTATATGTCACTACACTCTACAACACTCTACTCCACTCTATGACACTCCATTCTATGCTATCCACTGTATGTCACTCCATTCTATGCCACTTCACTCTGTACTACTTCACTCTATGCCCTTAAACTCCATACTATTCAACTCTGTTCCTCTCCACAGTAGGCACCGGAGCACTTACACTGCCATTTGCCTCTGGTCTCCAATTCCTGCTTTTTCTAGCCTTATCCAGTTATTGCTGTTTGACCGAGTAACAACGCTGCTGGCTCGATTTTCCCGCCTGGGTTTTCCTGCTCATCGTTCTTGAGAACAACAGAAGCCCCAACCCCCCCAGGACCTACTTTATCCAGGCCACACTAGTAGTCACCTGTGCACCTAGCCTACCACTTGCCTGTGGCATCCAGGTCCTGCTTGTTTCATTCTGATCTAGTTGCCACAATTAGATCCTGTGACATCGCAGCTGCCTGGATTTTCTTGTCCTGATTTTCCTGCTCACCCTTCTTTTTGTCAACAGAAGCCCCACCCACCCCAGGACCTACTTAATGCAGACTACAGCATGACTTCACTAGTAGGCACCTGGGCACTTAGCCTGCCACATGCCTGTGGCCTCCAGTTCCTGCTTGTTCCAGTCAGATGCAGTTACTGCAATCTCACCAATTGCCACTGTCGTTGCCTGGGTTTTCCAACCCAAGTTTTTTCATTCATCATTCTGCCCACCAACACAACGCAGGATCTACTTAATGCATGCTGCAGCGCAACCACGTAACAAATGTGCCACTGGCACACCAAAGGCATGCCAAAGCAAGCCTGACTATGCTCCTCTGCACTTGGAATGTGCCCAGTGCCAGGAACCCTAGCCCCATGATCATCCAATGCAACACCAGAGTCCGCAGCTGCCACTGGAGCCAATGAACATCGCCACTGCTCCTCCACCATCATCCACAACACACACCAGCAAATACGTTATTGCCATACGTCCCGAGCACCGCTGTAGGACCTTACTTTTGCACACATTGCCATTTCACCTGTGACATCTCAGACACCCACACTACTGAGTAGGACTCATACAATGGGGATAATACTGCTGATTCTTGGGTGACAGCAGCACCAGCTGTGTTTGAGTGAGTTGTTACCTCACTGTTTGGTAACTGTCAGCCTAACTATTTTGCCTAGCTAGCAGTACTTCACCCAAACCTGGGAAGTAAAGGTGATTTGTGGCAGCCTAGTGCAAGTGACACTCTGACTCCTGAGGGAAGTCGTGGTTGGCAGAACTCATTGCTGTCACTCATTTGCACAATTCTCACACAAGAAAAGGTGAACAAAGAGTTGCAGGACAGTTTTCAATGTATTCATTGAAAGGACTGTATTCTATGATAAAAGACAAGAGCTGCGAAGCAAATGAAAAGTCCCAGCATTCTGCAATGATCATTTGTTCATAAATTCCCGCCTCCACTTCTTAGCATCTACATGAGAGCATAGCAGTGATAGCCCTTTTTCTGCCCATACTAGTCCCTCAAAAGAAGTCCCGTCCACATACCTAAAAAACAGGGGTCTGCCCATTGTCTCCTCGATTGGCTGTAGAGATAGGGCTCAGGTCAGAAAATTTGCAATGAAGTGGCATTCAGCATAGGATGGCTCCTCTGCCTGGAATTACCTCTCTAACCTTGTTTGGGCCTGTGTGGTGTTTTTATATTAAAACATGGTGTGTTCTGAGAACAGGCACGCATCAGTGTCGAGGGCTTGCTATGCACTCTTGTGGTGGCAATACTAAATACACTGTCAGGTACAGCCTTGAGCAGAGGCACAGCATGAAATATTGTGCAAGGGAACCAACAACACTTTCACAAAATAGCAGCTGATTAGAAAAATAAAACATCCCCACTAAGAGCAAGTTATGCTAAAATGAATTAAAATGAATAAATGAAATACAAATGTGTAACTAGGTAAAAGGGAACAGGCCTCAGGTAAAAAACGGATCCCCAAACAAAGTGCTAAAGTGAACCCACAACACAACTACATCTAAACAACCAACGCTGGCCACCACCTCCACCCTGCATGAACTGTCTGCCATTCTCCTCCATATCCCATCCCTCAAGAAATATCCCACCAAAATCTGGGACCTCCTCTACAGCAACACACCTGACTTTCTCTTCCTAATCGAAACATGGCTCAACACAGCCTTCAACCCAGACATCACCGCAGCCATCCATCCACCTACAAAATCATAGACCATGACCAAACCCACAAGCCACACAGAGGACTCACGATTATCTACAAAAACATGATTGACTGCTCCACCTCCATGGACTGGAACACCGACCTCATGGAACACCTCCACTTCAAAATATGAACGGACTACAATGCCACTCTTAAGAGAACCCTTGCCTACCATCCTGTGAGCTCGAGAGCAGAATTCTGCAGCCTCATCACAAACTTCATCTTTCCTCTCTCCATCAGATTAGCCAACTACATCCTCAGGGACCTCAATTTCCACCTAGACGACCCCACAGACACCCAACTCCACAGCCCTCCTCGACAGCCTCAGCAACCACAGACTCACCTAGCTTGTCCAAGGACCAACCCTTAGAGCAGGCCACACACTCAAACCTATGTTCTTCTCCAACAACAGGATTACCACCACCCACACAACACTGCTCACTTGAGCCAACCACTACATCATACATTTCAAGATATCCACCCACCAAGCCACGCCACCAGAAAAATCCAAAGTACCATCAAGATACTGGGCAAAATATCTGAAGAAAGACTCTAGATCAACACCCACCAAATCACATCAGGAATCTCGATGCCAACACCAAGCTCTTCAATAAATGGCTCACCAACTGTGACAACCCCAACTCTCTGATCAGAACAAGACCTGGTAACACAACAAACCCCCCAGCTGGTACATGAACAACCTTAGGGAGTCCAACCACCACTGCAAACAACTTGCGAGAAAATATAGGCTCACCAATAACACTACCACAAGATCCACATACAAAGCCCCCCCTACCTCTACCACTAACATTTATGTGATGCAAAGAAAAAGGCACTAACTCTCAAACTTGAAGACAGCCCCATCAATAACAAAGAACTGTTCACTATCGTCAAGGAATTTTCCTATCCTGCAGCTGCCAACAATTACATTATCCCATCCCAAGCACTCTGCAACAACCTATCAAACTTCTTGGAACAGAAGATTGCCAAGATATACAGCACATTCAACCCACAGTATATTGATTCAAATGCCTGTTCACCAAACAGCAGCTAAGTAACTAGAAGTTCCTCTCTAATGAAGACACAACTGCCCTGATGAATACCATCCACTCAGGAGCCCCCTCAGATCCTATTGAAGAAGCCTACAGATGACCTCAACAACCTTAGTAGCTACAGACCCTTCTTGCTCCTGCCTTTTCCAGTTAATGTCAATGAGAATACCCAACTCGCAGACCAGCTAGAACTCCATCAACTCTGCCTAACTCTCTCACTGAGGCTCTGCTAACCAGAACCTCAGTGGTTATGCTCTCTCTGCTTTCCAAATTTTTCACTAACAGGCTAGTGACTAATTTCACCAATTCACATTGGCATACTGTGTAGGAGGCTGGACTGGCTTGTAGTGAGTACCAAGGGGTACTTGCACCTTGCACCAGGCCCAGTTATCCCTTATTAGTGTATAGGGTGTCTAGCAGCTTAGGCTGATAGATAATGGTAGCTTAGCAGAGCAGCTTAGGCTGAACTAGGAGACGTGTGAAGCTACTACAGTACCACTTAGTGTCATATGCACAATATCATAAGAAAACACCATACACAGTTATACTAAAAATAAAGGTACTTTATTTTTATGACAATATGCCAAAGTATCTTAGAGTGTACCCTCAGTGAGAGGATAGGAAATATACACAAGATATATATACAAGATATATATACACAATAGCAAAAATATGCAGTATAGTCTTAGAAAACAGTGCAAACAATGTATAGTTACAATAGGATGCAATGGGGAAACATAGGGAGAGGGGCAACACAAACCATATACTCCAGAAGTGGAATGCGAACCACGAATGGACCCCAAACCTATGTGACCTTGTAGAGGGTCGCTGGGACTATTAGAAAATAGTGAGAGTTAGCAAAATAACCCTCCCCAAGACCCTGAAAAGTGAGTGCAAAGTGCACTAAAGTTCCCCTAAGGACAAAATAGTTGTGTTAGAGGGAAAATGCAAGGAAAACACAAATCAGCAGTGCAACAATGATGGATTCCTGACTGAGGGTACCTGTGGAACAAGGGGACCAAGTCCAAAAGTCACAAGCAGCTCGGAGATGGGCAGATGCCCAAGAAATGCCAACGGTTGGTGCAAAGAAGCTCTTACTAGGCTGAAGAACTGTGAATACTGCAGGAACGACAAGGGCTAGAGACTTCCCCTTTGGAGGATGGATCCCCCACGCCTTGGAGAGTCGTGCAGAAGTGTTTTCCCGCCGGATGGACGCCAACAAGCCTTGCTACACGCAAATCGTGCGTTTGGCGTTTTTGGACGCTGCTGGGGCCCAGGAGGGACCAGGAGGTCGCAAATTGGACCTGTAGAGAGAGGGGACGTCGAGCAAGACAAAGAGCCCTCACTGAAGCAGGTAGCACCCGGAGAAGTGCCAGAAACAGGCACTACGAGGATGCGTGAAACGGTGCTCGCCGAAGTTGCACAAAGGAGTCCCACGTCGCCGGAGACCAACTTAGAAAGTCGTGCAATGCAGGTTAGAGTGCCGTGGACCCAGGCTTGGCTGTGCACGAAGGATTTCCGCCGGAAGTGCACAGGGGCCGGAGTAGCTTGCAAAGTCGCGGTTCCCAGCAATGCAGCCCAGCGAGGTGAGGCAAGGACTTACCTCCACCAAACTTGGGCTGAAGAGTCACTGGACTGTGGGGGTCACTTGGACGGTGTCGCTGGATTCGAGGGACCTCGCTCGTCGTGCTGAGAGGAGACCCAAGGGACCGGTAATGCAGCTTTTTGGTGCCTGCGGTTGCAGGGGGAAGATTCCGTCGACCCACGGGAGATTTCTTCGGAGCTTCTGGTGCAGAGAGGAGGCAGACTACCCCCACAGCATGCACAAGCAGGAAAACAGTCGAGAAGGCGGCAGGATCAGCGTTACAGAGTTGCAGTAGTCGTCTTTGCTACTATGTTGCAGGTTTGCAGGCTTCCAGCGCGGTCAGCGGTCGATTCCTTATCAGAAGGTGAAGAGGGAGATGCAGAGGAACTCGGCTGAGCTCATGCATTCGTTATCTAAAGTTTCCCCAGAGACAGAGACCCTAAATAGCCAGAAAAGAGGGTTTGGCTACCTAGGAGAGAGGAAAGGCTACTAACACCTGAAGGAGCCTATCACAAGGAGTCTCTGACGTCACCTGGTGGCACTGGCCACTCAGAGCAGTCCAGTGTGCCAGCAGCACCTCTGTTTCCAAGATGGCAGAGGTCTGGAGCACACTGGAGGAGCTCTGGACACCTCCCAGGGGAGGTGCAGGTCAGGGGAGTGGTCACTCCCCTTTCCTTTGTCCAGTTTCGCGCCAGAGCAGGGGCTAAGGGGTCCCTGAACCAGTGTAGACTGGCTTATGCAGAATTGGGCACATCTGTGCCCAACAAAGCATTTCCAGAGGCTGGGGGAGACTACTCCTCCCCTGCCTTCACACCATTTTCCAAAGGGAGAGGGTGTCACACCCTCTCTCAGAGGAAGTTCTTTGTTCTGCCATCCTGGGCCAGGCCTGGCTGGACCCCAGGAGGGCAGCTGCCTGTCTGAGGGGTTGGCAGCAGCAGCAGCTGCAGTGAAACCCCAGGAAGGGCAGTCTGGCAGTACCAGGGTCTGTGCTACAGACCACTGGGATCATGGAATTGTACCAACAATGCCAGGATGGCATAGAGGGGGCAATTCCATGATCATAGACATGTTACATGGCCATATTCGGAGTTACCATGGTGAAGCTACATATAGGTAGTGACCTATATGTAGTGCACGCGTGTAATGGTGTCCCCGCACTCACAAAGTTCAGTGAATTGGCTCTGAACAATGTGGGGGCACCTTGGCTAGTGCCAGGGTGCCCTCACACTAAGTAACTTTGCACCTAACCTTTACCAGGTAAAGGTTAGACATATAGGTGACTTATAAGTTACTTAAGTGCAGTGTAAAATGGCTGTGAAATAACGTGGACGTTATTTCACTCAGGCTGCAGTGGCAGGCCTGTGTAAGAATTGTCAGAGCTCCCTATGGGTGGCAAAAGAAATGCTGCAGCCCATAGGGATCTCCTGGAACCCCAATACCCTGGGTACCTTAGTACCATATACTAGGGAATTATAAGGGTGTTCCAGTAAGCCAATGTGAATTGGTAAAATTGGTCACTAGCCTGTTAGTGACAATTTAAAAGTAATGAGAGAGCATAACCACTGAGGTTCTGGTTAGCAGAGCCTCAGTGAGACAGTTAGGCACCACACAGGGAACATATACATGCACACCTATGAGCACTGGGGCCCTGTGTGACAGGGTCCCAGTGACACATCCATATAGGCCACAAACCTATGAGCACTGGGGTCCTGACTAGCAGGATCCCAGTGACACATAACAACCATACTGAAAACATGGTGTTTTCACTATGAGCACTGAGGCCTGGCTATCAGGATCCCAGTGAGACAGTGAAAACAGTGACAAACACCCTGACATACACTCACAAACAGGCCAAAAGTGGGGGTAACAAGGCTAGAAAGAGGCTACCTTCTCACACAACCCCCCCCCAAACGAAGGACAATAAGGCTAACCTTGGCCAGCTGAGACTTTATTGTCTAAGTGTTGATAAGTAGAGAGTAGCTCTGCAATAGACTGGTTACTCCCTTTATCATCCACTATATGGTTACTTCCCTGTGGGGATGTAAACCACCCTGTTTGAAGTTTTTTTAGCTAAGCAACAATGTGAAGATGTATTTTCAGAGTTTCTATCAGTAAGTTTTAGTTTAGAGCAGTGGGAATTGTCCACTGAACCTATTTGTAGTGATGGAAATGCCAGACAGGGATGCTGTCTCAGAAAAGCCATAGCTGGGCAAAAACTTTGTCCATCTGGCTGGAAGAGAGAACAGGGATGCTGTTTCTCTTGAGTTGGAGCAGGGCAGGGATGCTGTCCTATGAGCTCCACACTAGGGCAGGGATGCTGTCCTAAGTGTTGTGAGGTAGTGCAGGGTTTCTGCACTAAAGTTTCTCTGGGAGGGTTGGAGGGATGCTCCATGTTAACTAAAATGGTGCTGTTTTTCTCACCAATGTTAGTTATCCCACAGAGAGGTACTTCCACCTCAGGGAGTCCAGCTTTGCCAGCTGATGATTCCCTTGGAACAGGTGCCACCCCAGGAGAGGTTTCTCCCACCACAGGAATAGTATCCTGAATGGTAGGGTGGTTAGGGGATACTGTGATACCCTTTTTACCTGTTGATGGAGAGGGATCCTGAGTTTTCAGGCCTTCTCTCCTTTGCTTTTTCATTTCACTTGAAATGAGAGGGAACAATTCCTCAGGGATGCCCAGCATGGCTGCATGGGCATAAAACTCTACATCAGCCCAACCTGAGGCCTCTAGGACATTACCTAAGAGACAGTCTACAGGTAAGCTAGGTGATACCACCACCTGCTTAGGGCCAGTAACTCCACCCCAACTAAACTGAATTATAGCTAAGGGAAGAAACTTAGTGGAGTTATGGACATCAATAATCTTATACTGTTGTCCAATGATGTGTTGTTCAGGAGGCACTAGGTTTTCAGTCACCAAAGTGAAACTGGCACCTGTGTCCCTGTAGGCCAAGGCCTCAACACCATTTATTGAAACTGTCTGCTTGTATTTATCCATTGTAAGGGGACAAGCAGCCAGTGTGGCAAGGCCAATGCCACTAGGTGTGACAGAAACTGTCTTGAGACTGATTACATCAGTTTCCACTATGGACCCATAAGTGAACCCAACTACACCCTTTGCTTGCCTGTTGCCAGCAGTCCCACCACTAGTACCACTACTGCTAGGGGCACTAGAGCTTGATGTATTAGTGGTGGTAGGCTCAGGGGGTTTACCTGGACAGGACTTATCCCCTGGCCTATGGCCTCTATTTTTACACACAAAGCACCAAGGCTTTTTAATGTGTGCAGGTTGGGAAGAAGAGGAAGAATTTGTTTTATCCCCACCCTCTGAAGAGTGTTTAAGATTTGAAGTGGGATCTTTGGTTTTACCCTTATCCCCATGCTTATCTTGAGATTTTTCACCATCTTTCTTCTTATTGCCATCTTTGTCACCCCCTGTATGAACTTTTCTGTTCACCCTTGTTCTGACCCATTTGTCTGCCTTCTTTCCCAATTCTTGGGGAGAGGTCAGATCAGAGTCTACCAGGTACTGGTGCAACAAATCAGACACACAATTATTAAGTATATGCTCTCTCAGGATTGTGTTATACAGGCTTTCATAATCAGTAACTTTACTGCCATGTAACCACCCCTCCAAGGCCTTCACTGAATGGTCAATGAAATCAACCCAGTCTTGTGAAGACTCCTTTTTGGCCTCTCTGAACTTTATCCTGTACTGTTCAGTGGTTAAGCCATAACCATCCAGGAGTGCATTCTTAAGAACTGTAAAATTATTGGCATCACTTTCTTTCACAGTAAGGAGTCTATCCCTACCCTTTCCACTAAATGATAGCCATAGGATAGCAGCCCACTGCCTTTGAGGGACATCCTGTACAACACAGGCCCTCTCAAGTGCAGCAAACCACTTGTTAATGTCATCCCCCTCCTTATAAGGGGGAACTATCTTGTGCAGATTCCTGGAATCATGCTCTTTTGCAGGATGACTATGGGGAATACTGCTGCTGCCACCATGGGTATCTAAACCCATCTTCTGTCTTTCCCTCTCTATTTCTAAAGACTGTCTATCCAAATCCAGCTGTTGCTTCTTGAGCTTCAGTCTGGTTTGCTCCACTCTCAATCTATTGAGCTCCCTTTCTAACAATCTGTCATCAGGGTGGGTGGGAGGGACATTTCTAGATACAGAGGTATGATGGGAATGAACAGAAGGAGACCTGTCCCTTACAAGGGGCACCCTAACAGCTTGGCTACCAGCATAATGTGAGAGCACATCATCAGTATGATGTGATTCAACCTCTGTACCAACTATGCTAGACTGTCTAGTAATGGGCAGGCTGAGAAGTTTCTTTCCTGAACCTTTTCCTGGGGGAGTCCCTGGATCAGATTGAGAACCATTAGCTACTTTTTCTACAGATTGGGCACTTATGGCCTTATCCTGTACTCTAAGCATATTAATTAACAGTTCTAAGGAAGGATTCTTCCCTACACTCAAACCTCTCTCTATGCAGAGACTCCTTGCTCCTTTCCAGCTAAGGTGATCATATGCAAGTTTGGACAGTTCAACTTTTTGGCCTGTGCCAGACATTTTTAGAGAGAGTTAAAGTGATAGACAAAGAGAAAAAAGTTTTCAGAACTTTTTGGAAAGACAGAAAAAACTTTTTAAACTTTTAAGAACTTTTCTAAAGTTTAGAAGTACTTTTCAGCACTTAGAAAAGAGTGAAAAGAGGAAATGCAAAACTTTTTGGCTATGTGTATATACACTGACCTTGTTTTGTATATTTTTCTCTTATGAAAAGTACAATGACAAGAGTGGTAAGTAGTCTCAAAGCACTTATCCCACCGCTGCACAACCAATGTAGGAGGCTGGACTGGCTTGTAGTGAGTACCAAGGGGTACTTGCACCTTGCACCAGGCCCAGTTATCCCTTATTAGTGTATAGGGTGTCTAGCAGCTTAGGCTGATAGATAATGGTAGCTTAGCAGAGCAGCTTAGGCTGAACTAGGAGACGTGTGAAGCTACTACAGTACCACTTAGTGTCATATGCACAATATCATAAGAAAACACCATACACAGTTATACTAAAAATAAAGGTACTTTATTTTTATGACAATATGCCAAAGTATCTTAGAGTGTACCCTCAGTGAGAGGATAGGAAATATACACAAGATATATATACAAGATATATATACACAATAGCAAAAATATGCAGTATAGTCTTAGAAAACAGTGCAAACAATGTATAGTTACAATAGGATGCAATGGGGAAACATAGGGAGAGGGGCAACACAAACCATATACTCCAGAAGTGGAATGCGAACCACGAATGGACCCCAAACCTATGTGACCTTGTAGAGGGTCGCTGGGACTATTAGAAAATAGTGAGAGTTAGCAAAATAACCCTCCCCAAGACCCTGAAAAGTGAGTGCAAAGTGCACTAAAGTTCCCCTAAGGACAAAATAGTTGTGTTAGAGGGAAAATGCAAGGAAAACACAAATCAGCAGTGCAACAATGATGGATTCCTGACTGAGGGTACCTGTGGAACAAGGGGACCAAGTCCAAAAGTCACAAGCAGCTCGGAGATGGGCAGATGCCCAAGAAATGCCAACGGTTGGTGCAAAGAAGCTCTTACTAGGCTGAAGAACTGTGAATACTGCAGGAACGACAAGGGCTAGAGACTTCCCCTTTGGAGGATGGATCCCCCACGCCTTGGAGAGTCGTGCAGAAGTGTTTTCCCGCCGGATGGACGCCAACAAGCCTTGCTACACGCAAATCGTGCGTTTGGCGTTTTTGGACGCTGCTGGGGCCCAGGAGGGACCAGGAGGTCGCAAATTGGACCTGTAGAGAGAGGGGACGTCGAGCAAGACAAAGAGCCCTCACTGAAGCAGGTAGCACCCAGAGAAGTGCCAGAAACAGGCACTACGAGGATGCGTGAAACGGTGCTCGCCGAAGTTGCACAAAGGAGTCCCACGTCGCCGGAGACCAACTTAGAAAGTCGTGCAATGCAGGTTAGAGTGCCGTGGACCCAGGCTTGGATGTGCACGAAGGATTTCCGCCGGAAGTGCACAGGGGCCGGAGTAGCTTGCAAAGTCGCGGTTCCCAGCAATGCAGCCCAGCGAGGTGAGGCAAGGACTTACCTCCACCAAACTTGGGCTGAAGAGTCACTGGACTGTGGGGGTCACTTGGACGGTGTCGCTGGATTCGAGGGACCTCGCTCGTCGTGCTGAGAGGAGACCCAAGGGACCGGTAATGCAGCTTTTTGGTGCCTGCGGTTGCAGGGGGAAGATTCCGTCAACCCACGGGAGATTTCTTCGGAGCTTCTGGTGCATAGAGGAGGCAGACTACCCCCACAGCATGCACAAGCAGGAAAACAGTCGAGAAGGCGGCAGGATCAGCGTTACAGAGTTGCAGTAGTCGTCTTTGCTACTATGTTGCAGGTTTGCAGGCTTCCAGCGCGGTCAGCGGTCGATTCCTTATCAGAAGGTGAAGAGGGAGATGCAGAGGAACTCGGCTGAGCTCATGCATTCGTTATCTAAAGTTTCCCCAGAGACAGAGACCCTAAATAGCCAGAAAAGAGGGTTTGGCTACCTAGGAGAGAGGAAAGGCTACTAACACCTGAAGGAGCCTATCACAAGGAGTCTCTGACGTCACCTGGTGGCACTGGCCACTCAGAGCAGTCCAGTGTGCCAGCAGCACCTCTGTTTCCAAGATGGCAGAGGTCTGGAGCACACTGGAGGAGCTCTGGACACCTCCCAGGGGAGGTGCAGGTCAGGGGAGTGGTCACTCCCCTTTCCTTTGTCCAGTTTCGCGCCAGAGCAGGGGCTAAGGGGTCCCTGAACCGGTGTAGACTGGCTTATGCAGAATTGGGCACATCTGTGCCCAACAAAGCATTTCCAGAGGCTGGGGGAGGCTACTCCTCCCCTGCCTTCACACCATTTTCCAAAGGGAGAGGGTGTCACACCCTCTCTCAGAGGAAGTTCTTTGTTCTGCCATCCTGGGCCAGGCCTGGCTGGACCCCAGGAGGGCAGCTGCCTGTCTGAGGGGTTGGCAGCAGCAGCAGCTGCAGTGAAACCCCAGGAAGGGCAGTCTGGCAGTACCAGGGTCTGTGCTACAGACCACTGGGATCATGGAATTGTACCAACAATGCCAGGATGGCATAGAGGGGGCAATTCCATGATCATAGACATGTTACATGGCCATATTCGGAGTTACCATGGTGAAGCTACATATAGGTAGTGACCTATATGTAGTGCACGCGTGTAATGGTGTCCCCGCACTCACAAAGTTCAGTGAATTGGCTCTGAACAATGTGGGGGCACCTTGGCTAGTGCCAGGGTGCCCTCACACTAAGTAACTTTGCACCTAACCTTTACCAGGTAAAGGTTAGACATATAGGTGACTTATAAGTTACTTAAGTGCAGTGTAAAATGGCTGTGAAATAACGTGGACGTTATTTCACTCAGGCTGCAGTGGCAGGCCTGTGTAAGAATTGTCAGAGCTCCCTATGGGTGGCAAAAGAAATGCTGCAGCCCATAGGGATCTCCTGGAACCCCAATACCCTGGGTACCTTAGTACCATATACTAGGGAATTATAAGGGTGTTCCAGTAAGCCAATGTGAATTGGTAAAATTGGTCACTAGCCTGTTAGTGACAATTTAAAAGTAATGAGAGAGCATAACCACTGAGGTTCTGGTTAGCAGAGCCTCAGTGAGACAGTTAGGCACCACACAGGGAACATATACATGCACACCTATGAGCACTGGGGCCCTGTGTGACAGGGTCCCAGTGACACATCCATATAGGCCACAAACCTATGAGCACTGGGGTCCTGACTAGCAGGATCCCAGTGACACATAACAACCATACTGAAAACATGGTGTTTTCACTATGAGCACTGAGGCCTGGCTATCAGGATCCCAGTGAGACAGTGAAAACAGTGACAAACACCCTGACATACACTCACAAACAGGCCAAAAGTGGGGGTAACAAGGCTAGAAAGAGGCTACCTTCTCACATACTGGTACACCCATATAATTCCCTAGTATATGGTACTGAGGTACCCAGGGTATTGTGGTTCCAGGAGATCCCTATGGGCTGCAGCATTTCTTTTGCCACCCATAGGGAGCTCTGACAATTCTTACACGGGCCTGCCAGTGCAGCCTGAGTGAAATAACGTCCACGTTATTTCACAGCCATTTACCACTGCACTTAAGTAACTTATAAGTCACCTATATGTCTAACCTTCACCTGGTGAAGGTTGGGTGCAAAGTTACTTAGTGTGTGGGCACCCTGGCACTAGCCAAGGTGCCCCCACATCGTTCAGGGCAAATTCCCTGGACTTTGTGAGTGCGGGGACACCATTACACGCGTGCACTGTACATAGGTCACTACCTATGTACAGCGTCACAATGGTAACTCCGAACATGGCCATGTAACATGTCTAAGATCATGAAATTGTCACCCCTATGCCATCCTGGCATTGGGGTGACAATTCCATGATCCCCCGGGTCTCTAGCACAGAACCCGGGTACTGCCAAACTGCCTTTCCGGGGTCTCCACTGCAGCTGCTGCTGCTGCCAACCCCTCAGACAGGTTTATGCCCTCCTGGGGTCCAGGCAGCCCTGGCCCAGGAAGGCAGAACAAAGGACTTCCTCTGAGAGAGGGTGTAACACCCTCTCCCTTTGGAAATAGGTGTGAGGGCTGGGGAGGTGTAGCCTCCCCCAGCCTCTGGAAATGCTTTGATGGTGCCCATCTCTGCATAAGCCAGTCTACACCGGTTCAGGGATCCCCCAGCCCTGATCTGGCGTGAAACTGGACAAAGGAAAGGGGAGTGACCACTCCCCTGTCCTGCACCTCCCAGGGGAGGTGCCCAGAGCTCCTCCAGTGTGTCCCAGACCTCTGCCATCTTGGAAACAGAGGTGTTTGTGGCACACTGGACTGCTCTGAGTGGCCAGTGCCAGCAGGTGACGTCAGAGGCTCCTTCTGATAGGCTCTTACCTCTCTTGGTACCCAATCCTCCTTCCTAGGTAGCCAAACCTCCTTTTCTGGCTATTTAGGGTCTCTGCTTTGGGGATCTCACCAGATAACGAATGCAAGAGCTCATCAGAGTTCCTCTGCATGTCCGCTGACTGCTCAGGATGCCTGCAAAACCTCAACAAAGTAGCAAGACGACTACAAGCAACCTTGTATTGCTTCATCCTGCCGGCTTTCTCAACATTTTCCAGGTGGTGCATGCTCTGGGGGTAGCCTGTCTCCTCTCTGCACCAGGAGCTCTGAAGAAATCTCCCGTGGGTCGACGGAATCTTCCCCCTACAACCGCAGGCACCAAAAGACTGCATCACTGGTCCTCTGGGTCCCCTCTCAGCACGACGAGCGTGGTCCCTGGAACTCAGCAACTCTGACCAAGTGACTCCCACAGTACAGTGACTCTTCAGTCCAAGTTTGGTGGAGGTAAGTCCTTGCCTCCCCACGCTAGACTGCATTGCTGGGTACTGCGTGATTTGCAGCTGCTCCGGCTCCTGTGCACTCTTCCAGGAATTCCTTCATGCACAGCCACGCCTGGGTCCCCAACACTCTAACCTGCAGTGCACAACCTTCTGAGTTGTCCTCCGGCGTCGTGGGACTCCCTTTTGTGACTTCACATGGACTCCAGTTCACTCTTCTTCCAAGTGCCTGTTCAGGTACTTCTGCAGGTGCTGCCTGCTTCTGTGTGGGCTCCCTGACTTGCTGGGCGCCCCCTCAGTCTCCTTCATCCAAGTGGCAACATCCTGGTCCCTTCTGGGCCACAGCAGCACCCTAAAACCTCTACCACAACCCTTGCAGCTAGCAAGGCTTGTTTGCAGTCTTTCTGCATGGGAACATGTCTGCTAGCTTCATTACGACGTGTGACATCCATCCTCCAAAGGAGAAGTTCCTAGTCCACTTATTTCTTGCAGAACTCCAAGCTTCTTCCAACAGGTGGCAGCTTCCTTGCACCCTCAGCTGGCATTTCTTGGGCTCCTGCCCACTCTCGACACTGTTGCGACTATTGGACTTGGTCCCCTTGTCTTACAGGTACTCAGGTCTGTAAATCCACTGTTGTTGCATTGCTGGTGTTTGTTCTTCCTGCAGAATCCCTATCACGACTTCTGTGCTTTCTGGGGGTAGTAGGTGCACTTTACACCTACCTTTCAGGGTCTTGGGGTGGGCTATTTTTCTAACCCTCACTGTTTTCTTACAGTCCCAGCGACCCTCTACAAGCTCACATAGGTTTGGGGTCCATTCGTGGTTCGCATTCCACTTTTGGAGTATATGGTTTGTGTTGCCCCTATACCTATGTGCTCCAATTGCAATCTAGTGTAGCTTTACACTGCTTGCATTACTTTTCTTGCTATTACCTGCATAATTTTGGTTTGTGTACATATATCTTGTGTATATAGCTTATCCTCATACTGAGGGTACTCACTGAGATACTTTTGGCATATTGTCATAAAAATAAAGTACCTTTATTTTTAGTACTTCTGTGTATTGTGTTTTCTTGTGATATTGTGCATATGACACCTGTGGTACAGTAGGAGCTTTACATGTCTCCTAGTTCAGCCTAAGCTGCTTTGCCATAGCTACCTTCTATCAGCCTAAGCTGCTAGAAACACCTCTTCTACACTAATAAGGGATAACTGGACCTGGCACAAGGTGTAAGTACCTCTGGTACCCACTGCAAGCCAAGCCAGCCTCCTACACATAGCATTACATATTGTGTCTGGCTCTCCAGCTTTTCTGAAAGGAAGCCAAATCACTGTATTAAATAGCATCAAATGTCCTTCATGCTTTTTAAAAATAGCCTTTAATTCACAATGACACATATGTTGCATCTATAACATGTAAATGAACTCTTGATATCTCTTGTCATCAAATTATCTCCTTTCTTAAGCGAAAGATCGATTTTGGTGGTCATGTCTCCTGTTGAATGTAATTTTGTATGTGATCACAGAATAGTCATTATTACAATCTTTATTCTCCAGATCAAATTACTAAACTTTCCAATACTTATGTAATATTTGGGACAATTTCTCAGTGGCACTAGCAGTATATAAATATGAGTGTGTTAGTTTTCCGCAATAATTTAGGATTGAGGAGCTTATCACACCAACAATTCCCAGCCCAATTTGAGCAGATGCCAATGTACCATGAGTCTATTCTCTCTCATTGAACAGTCTATGCATTCTTTTAGCTTCAGTTTTAAATTCACAATTCTAAACAGTTTTGGCAAGGGCTGTGTGAAAGATTCTGCTCTGCTGATGGAGTTTACAGAGTTTTGTCCACTTAGCGTTCTGCTTGGAGCACAGAGCTTCAGAAACACTCCACTGTGTGGTGGAATTTGTTCTCACACGTGGCTCACAAATGTGAAGTTGGTGAGCGCGAGTAAGAATTTGCATCCTCAAGTGCAAATCCTGGTGAGATTCCTCAACATTGGCAGTCAGTGCAGGTCCTTACCCTTCGTGTTTAGAAAGCTGCTGCTGAGAAAGCTACTGCTCAAATAGAAAATCTACTCGAGCGTCAGAAAGAAACAGCATCCTCTTGCTCACCTCACGGTGCCATTTGCATAGATTTCACTGCATGGAACAAGCTCCTGGCACTAAAAATCAGTGTGAGCAGCAAGACATGATAAAATTCCACCTGCTCGCAGAATTCTGTGGAAACTCATCTACGAGTTCCTCCTAGAACTAGTTTTTCAGGAGTGCAGTATCTCACTAACTGTAATACTGGTTACTAATTTCAGAGAACCAGAGCTAAACACATGTAAAATAGAGTGTATCGTATTCCAAAACAGCATTCTATTAAAACTGTTGGGTCCACTCACAGAGACAAAAATTGTCATAAAAGAAATTGTATTAATACATTTGTCCTTTTTATTCAGTTTACAAAGTCAGAAAGTACTTCCTGGCAGGCGTGAACCCATTTAGAGGGCAGCAAGCCTCTGCCATGAGTGCAGAGATCTCCAGAGCTGTAAATATCACTCAAGGAGTAGGAAATGGGAATTTCAAGCCATCGTGTGCCTTAAACATTTGGGAACATCTACAAACTTGCATATTTGTAGACATTCTTCCTCCCCTTTCTACTCTAAACACGCCTTTAATTCACTCCAGCAAGGCGCTGGTGTAACTTTGGGAAGGGAAATAGATCACCTCTGGCCAAGGACAAGGGGTCCATTCACATGGGAAATATTTCCCGCCAGAGAAATAAATAAAGTGTTTGCGAAATTCACCTAATTTGCTTTTGCATAATCATGCACATTTCTTTAACAGTATGTGAAATTCTGCATAATTATACAATATTAAAATTTGCAATTGAGCCTTATATGTTATCGCTAAATGAATCTTTGTGTTCCACTTTCAACATGCGAACATTTTTTGCGGTTAAAAATCTAGTGAACAAATCAACAGCACCATGAACAATAGCTGCTTGTATTCTGTCATTCCTGTACATTTCCTGTAACTTTTTACAGTGAACTTGGTGCAATTCTGCACAGTGGCTTAATGGCACTTTAACAGCACAGCATCTTCCTTCCTATTTCTAAGAGTCCAGGACTGGACAGGAGCTACTTCGGAGTCCAAGTGCAGAGTTCAAGATGGGCTGTCTGTATTATCAGCACTCCCTTGCTCTCACATAGGCATTGACACCATACTTTTGACGCATGCACCAAGCTGTGTTTTTTAAACATATGTATCCCTTTCATCGTTGTATGATTATAGTTGGATATTTGTGTGTGCTCTTTACAGCCTTGAAAAAAATCACTGAAGTCATGAAACGTGTCGGCTGTAGACGATTAACATTGTATTCTCTGATGCTCTCTTTCATGTCGTTATATCGACAGTATTTTACGATGGACATGTCATATAGTCATTTAGGCTATTTCTACAAAGCACGGGAGGTCTTTTTGTTTCCCCCCCACAAGAAACGTGTTTCATTAATTCTGCTAGGGCCACCGAATCTACACACACTATCTCCTGAATATAAAGGGGGGATATCTCGTAAATACAATATTTAGCCTCCTCTTACAAAAGAGGACTTGTGGATTCCTATACACAGTTTTTTTTTGTCATTCAACTAAAATAGCCAAAACAATCAAACCTGAAAGTATAATTAAATTATATTATAAAACCACATAGGTGGAGGGAAGACTAATGCGAATCCATTTTAGGAAGCTCGTGTGGTGAAAGAGACTTGGTCAACAGGCCTCACACCAAAATAGATGTTTAAAATCTAGAGGTATAATGAGTCAAAAAGTGAGGAACAGCTTGAGAAGATGAGCTTTACAAAGGCAGCATTTTAAAGTCTCAAGATAGTTTTGTAGTTATTATTCCTCATAACGCTCTTACTGTCATTTTGTCTTGATCTTACTGGGTTTTTATATAGATATTTAAAACAGCTGAAAACGGTTTACTCTATTTTTATTTAATGCGTCTGGTGGTAATTATTTCAAGGTATTGCAAAATAAAAAAATTAAATATTCAAATTATCTGTATGCACTTTGTGAAGATAAAAAGCACTCAACATTCTTCGAATAAGTGTATCAGTTTAACATGATAAAGACACAATATGATCTGTCAATAGAGATGTATTGGTGTGATGATTGTTGGTGTGGTGTGATGGGAATTGCACAGCTCATAAAATAGGGCTTCTGTCTGTGGAATGAGCCTAATTTATCAGGCATTGTTTTAATGACTTGTGGAGGAACGGTATTATTGTTAGTCAGACTTGGTTGCCCCTTTGCTGTACTTGTAAACTCTAAGGCCCATATTTATACTTTTTGACACAAAACTGTGCTAACGCAGTTTTGCGTCAAAGAAATTAGCGCCAGCGAACGCCATTCTGAAGCACGATGCGGGCGCCGTATTTAATCAATGACGTTAGCCGGCGTTAGCCGCCGGCGCTGCCTGGTGTGCGTGAAAAAAAAACGACGTACACCAGGCAGTGCCGGCGTAGAGGGATATGGAGATTGGGCGCCAAAAAATGGGGCAAGTCAGGCTGAGGCAAATCTTTCGCTTCAACCCGATTTGCGCCATTTTTTTCGACTCCCAACCCCCATAGAAATGACTCCTGTCTTAGCAAAGACAGGAGTCATGCCCCCTTGCCCAATGGCCATGCCCAGGGGACTTCTGTCCCCTGGGCATGGTCATTGGGCATAGTGGCATGTAGGGGGGCACAAATCAGGCCCACCTATGCCACAAAAAAAATAAAAAAAATGTACTTACCGGAACTTACCTTAATGTCCCTGGGATGGGTCCCTCCAGCCTTGGGTGTCCTCCTGGGGTGGGCAAGGGTGACAGGGGGTGTCCCTGGGGGCATGGGAGGGCACCTCTGGACTCCTTCCGAGCCCACAGGTCCCTTAACGCCTGCCTTGTCCAGGCGCTTAAAAACGGCGCAAAAGCGGCCGTACGTCATTTTTTTGACCCGCCCACTCCCGGGCGTGAATTTTGCCCGGGAGTGTAAATACGGCGCACATGCCTCGGAGTCAATTTTTTAGACGGGAACGCCTACCTTGCATATCATTAACGCAAAGTAGGTGTCCACGCTAAAAAATGACGCAAACTCCATGGACTTTGGCGCTAGACGCGTCTAACGCCAAAGTATCAATATGGAGTTAGTTTTGCGTAAAAAAAAACGACGCAATTCCGGCGCAAACAGAGTATAAATATGCCCCAAAATCCCTGGAAGATTTGAATTTGCATGTTTACTTTTCCAGGTTTTCATCCATGCAGTAAGTTACTTTTGCACTTGAAACGGGCTTTAAATAATTTACGATGATGGTGGATGTCAAAAATCAGTTTCTACCTATATTATGTATTCTCCTAGCCCAGCCTTTAGCACAATATTTTAAAGAGCAAATCCTAACGTCCCTTCCTTAATTCATGGAAAATCTGAAACTGAAGCAATCTTAAATGCCTTGTAGATAATTATTCTAATTTACTCTGACTAAACAACAATGCCGCAGGTGGCAAAGCTACTGTCAGAAGATGAAGAACCCACGCACAATTCAAATATTCTCTATTCATAAGGTTCTTAATAAAGACATGTCATGCAAGGCACTCTATAATTACACACTTCATGTTTTCCGTTTCGTGTGTAGGACAAGGTTGAAACACAATAAAATACCTGACACCCTCTAAGTTCTAGTAAGTTCAGTAACGATGTGTAGCAGCTACATGGATGAAAAGGTCACGCTGCTGAAGATATGTACGCATGTTTATGGGCGCACCAATGACAGATGTGTAGTTTTGGACCAAGAATCACACCGGTTATGTCAGAAGTGGGCCCAAGGTCAAAAGAACGTAGCAATGGTGATACCTTGTAGGAGCCTTGTATTTTAATTAGTGGATCAATCATCCACCCCTTCAAGCGAATCTCCATATTGCACACAACAAACAGCATAGTCATTATACATATAATGAACTACAGAAGTGAAAAATGGAGGCAGCTCTAATTTCATAGACATTCACTGCAAGAAAAGGGAAGGATGTGACAATTTCGAAATACGATGATATCAAGTTCAAAATAGCTACTGCTAAAATATCGACTTTATTTACATATAATGTAGATGGCAAGCACATCTATAACAAAAGATATCGATATTAAAACATTGTGATTATAATATTATCTTATACCAAAAATATCCACTACAAAATTTAGGGCCTGATTAAAGAAAACTTGTGCTGCACCCAGTGCAGTGCCACTTTTCCTGCACCCCTTATCACTCCCTAAAGCCACCACGTGTGCACCATGGCGGTAGTTAGGGAACTATAGTCAGACCTTTTGATGCTAGTTCCAAGCGTTGCAGGATTAGCAGCAAAAATGTTGACGCTAATCATGCAAAGCCCATAGAGACCATTGTAAACAATGGCATGCCTCCTTTTGACGCCTGATTTGAGAAGGTGTAAAAAGTGCCAAAAAATGACACAAATAAATCTCTTAGATTTCTTTGCTCCATTTGTTTGGCCCCCTAGCAGGGGAACGCCCCCTTTGCATATATTATGCCTGGTGTAGGCATCATGTAGTGCAAAGTGACACAATGTGGCGTAATGCATGCATTGCACCAATACGTAAATTTGGTGCAGCGATTTTGGCCTCGTTGGGCCACATTAGCTTAAAAAAAATGTCCCATATTATTTTTTTCAAAAATAAACAACAAAGTAGTTTATAGCAAAAATATAATTTTCTGAAATATTTTAAGAATAATTATGGAACAATAAAAGACTCATTAATACCCATTAAGTTACAAAAACATTTTTAGTCATTTTACCACCATACAATTAATATTTAAAAATAAAATATGTAAACAAAGGAAATACTACGTTTTAATTTGTAAAAATAGCACTTACAATATTTTCATATTTCCCAAAAATATGAAATTATACAAATATATATCCATTTTAAAAACAATTATATTTGACCTTACACTATAAAACAAAGAAATGTTGCAAAATAAAATGCAGAATTATATTATTTCTAAAAATACCAATAATAAATGAGGATAACTATTTCAAGTATATATAGAACTATATTGAATTATTGATACATATAACAATTTAAAATAATGCACCTTTATCATATATGACATCGAAGCTACTGTTCCTCAAATTCATCTATAAACTGCTAGATCATTTAAACAAAAAAAAAACTAGGTAGTAAGGTGCTGCCGGAGCAGGGATCTCAGTTAACCCCTTCGCTGCCAGGCCTTTTCCCCCTCAGGTGCCAGGCCTTTTTTTGTCTATTTGGGGCAGTTTGGGCTTAGGCACTCATAACTTTTTGTCCACATAAGCTACCCACGCCAAACTGTGTCTTTTATTTCTAACATCCTAAGGATTCTAGAGGTACCCGGAGTTTGTGGGTTGCCCTGGTGGAGACCAGGAAACTAGCAAAAATACAGCAAAAATTTAGTTTAAAAAATGGGAAAAAAGGGCTGCAGAAGACGACTTGTGTTTTTTTCCCCTGAAAATAGCATCAACAAAGGGTTTGCGGTGCTAAACCCACCACCTTCCAAGCTTTCAGGAACAGGCAGACTTGAATCAGAAAACCACATTTTTCAACACAGTTTTGGCATTTTAACGGGACATACCCCATTTCTACTATATTTTATGCTTTTAGCCTCCTTCCAGTTAGTGATAGAAATGGGTGTGAAACCAGTGCAGGTTCCTGGAAAGCTAAACAGTTCTGAAACGTAGATAAAATTATAAATTCAGCACAGTGTAGATCCTACAAGGGTTTCCTACAGAAAATAACAGCTGAAATAAAAACATGTTGAAATTGGGGTGAAAAAACTGCCATTTTTCTTCACATTTTACTCTGTAACTTTTTCCTGTAATGTCAGATTTTTGAAAGCCATATACTATTACGCCTAATGGCCTCATCTGGTTGCAGGGATATATAGGGCTTGTAGGTTCATCAAGAACCCTATGTAGCCAGGGCCAATAAATGAGCTGCACTTTGCAATGGGTTTTCATTCTATACCCGGTATACAGGAATTCATTTGCTAAAATATAAAGAGTGAAACATAGGTATCAAGAAAACCTTTGTGTTTCCAAAAAGGGCATTAGATAAGGTGTTGAGAAGCAGTGGTTATTTGCACATCTCTAAATTCCGGGGTCCCCATATTAGCATGTGAATTACAGTGCATTTCTCAAATAGACGTCTTTTTTACACACTGTTCTACATTTGGAAGGAAAAAATGTAGAGAAAGACAAGGGACAATAATGCTTGTTCTTCTATTCTGTGTTCCCCCAAGTATCCCGATAAAAATGGTACCTCACTTGTGTGGGTAGGCCTAGTGCCTGCAACAGGAAACGCAACTTGGGCACATCACATTTTTACATTGCAATCTGATGTGTTTTTCAAAAAGTGCCTAGCGGTGGATTATGGCCTCCAGCTCAGCCGGCACCCTGGGAATCGTAGCAAACATGTGCATTTCTGAAAACTAGACACCTAGGGAAATCCAGGATGGGGTAATTTGTAGGGCTCTCACCAGGTTCTGTTACCCAGAATCCTTTGCAAACCTCAAAATTTGGCCCAAAAAACCCTTTTCCTCATATTTCGGTGATAGAAAGTTCTGGAATCTGAGAGGGGCCACACATTTTCTTCCACCAAGTATTTCCCCAAGTCTCCTGATAAAAAAGGTACCTCACTTGTGTGGGTAGGCCTAGTGCCCGCGACAGGAAATGCCCCAAAACACAACATGGACACATCACATTTCCCTAAAGAAAATAGAGCTGTTTTTTGTAAAGTGCCTAGCTGTGGATTTTGGCCTCTAGTTCTACTGACACCTAGGGAAACCTACCAAACCTGAGCATTTTAGAAAACTAGGCACATAGGGAAATCCAACATGGGGTGACTCGTGGGGCTCTAACCAGGTTCTGTTACCCAGAAATGGTGCATGTGAAGCACACCACCCTGGACTCACCCAGATGTTTAGTTTTCAGATGTGTATAGGTTTTGTGGATTTTTCTACATGGCAACATCCCAAGGTCCAAAAAGTGCAGCCCTCACCTTTCCAAGTGGGATGATTTTGAGAGTTATCCAAGCTCTCATGGCCCAAATGTAAAACCCAAACCCAAAATAATCAAATGTCCTCTTGCTTGCCATGGGATAAGATGTTTCAGTGTGCAGGGGGAGAGCTGAAAGACTGTTACCCCCTTCAGTTGGGGTGGGGTCATAACCAGGCCCATGATGGTTGGTAGCCACCATCCCAGTATTTTTTTTTAAATTCCCTGGCATCTAGTAGACTTTCTGCCCCCCGGGTGTGGATCTGAGGTAATTGCTCCATCTGCCCACCGATGGGCAGAACAACCTTGTCCCCATCTTTCCTAGTGTCTGGTGGGCTTTCCGTCCCCCTTGTGGCAGCACCGACTCTCCAGATTTATATTCCAGAATTTCAGAATTGCCGTAGGAATGGAAGGGGTTTGAGGAGGGTACTGTGGGGAGGGAGATCTGGAACAAGATATCTCAAGGATGAGTAATCAGGGTTCTATCCTCAGTCCCACAGATTATACGAAAGTACGTCCAGTTCTGTAGTTACAATCTTACGTGGGTCTAGTAGTATCTTACGGAAGATATCCAACTTTGGGGATCAAATACAATATTTATAGATATGACCCAACTTTGGAAACTGTGACAAGATCGATGACTGCGATCTAACTTTATGAACAATGGCAGTGTCCAACATGTCTAAGACAGTGGTCCAACTTTACAAACTATGACAATATGCAACTTGTCTTATGACTATAATCCAAGTTTGCACAGTGGCAATGCCTGTGACTATAATTGTTCATGAGTCTTTAACCTTGATTAAGACCTTCCCACAACAAGATAATGGGTGTTGTTACTTTCTAGTCTGTTGTTTGCACAATATCCTTAAATGAACTCTGTCTGACCTCCCGCCTCTTTACACCAGTAGCGCTTGTTGCAAATAAGTTCAAACTGTCTCATAAGTGCTATTGTTTGCATTCACGTATCACATAGCCAGGGCTGTGTTTCCTTTCCAAGGGTATCTCTTACAAATACTTGCTGCTGCTCAAATGTGACTTTACCTTGAAAAAACAAAAGAGGTGCTAGGTAAAACAGGAACAATTCATTTAATGAAACATTACTGCCAGGAGAGCAGTTACAAAAATGGAGTCTGAGGACTGTTTCTCAAGTACAATCAGTCTGAGTGATTTTTATACATTTCTTGTCATAAACCATTTACAACATTTCCTTTGAGGTAAAGAATGTGAACAGTTGTCTTGGAGTCATAAATAAGGTCCTGACAACATATGCAGGTGGGTCTTGACCTGGTGTGGACACAATGAGGGCCAGTGGGTAACATGTCCAAATGTCCGGCCTGAGGGGCAGTTGATTGCTGTGTGTACTATGTTCTGATTGCTAAACGTTTCTAACTAAGTGTGACATCTGACTTTATGGTATTTGGGAATGAGTGCATCCCTCGAGCCATGTGCATTTTTTGGAGGCCAATCTCCCGAGTGTCGCTACTCCAAACTGTGGGACTAATCTTGAGTTTCCTGTGCACACGTTTGTTTGCTGGTTATGTGCTGCCACACCTGTGACCTATCAGTCAGTATTCTCAGGCATAGGTTTCAGAGCCTGCCTGACCATGTCTTTTGAAGTTGGGGTTGATGGACAGTTCATATCCGGTAGATTACCTAATAGTGATGTGATTCTTTTGGTATATGTGATCATGTCATGGTGTACATCGACTTTCACAATATTAACAACACCTCCTCTAGTTGAATTTTCATCTACACCATCTATCCAATAGTTCACGACAGTCACATTATTGGGGGCTTCAGTTTTGCTTACTACTACTACTTTCCTTGTTACTTGCATTCTACACAATTCCAGGACTGCGTTTTTACAGCAGGAAACCCCCACTTTAAGGAAACTACACAAAAACAAAAAAGATATGAAAGCAGGCAAGAATGACATGTACAGTCATAGGAGCCAAAAGAACCAGTTTGTGAACCACTCCTGCTCTTCACGCAGGTTTTTTTGTAATCGGTGCAATGCTTGGATGACAAGGGTCAGAGTTACATTTTCCATGTCATTGCCCGGTATAAACATACAGCAGGATGCACTGATCTTTACACATCTTTTTTATGCATATCGGTATCACATTTGTTTATGAGTCGTACACTATGAGTATAGCTCAGAGACATGGATAGAGTACAGTTATTTGGTCAGGTGCAGCAACTGATGGGAGTGGTAGGAGTGGAGGTGGAGAAATACATGTGAGTGCTCAGGATGTGCCATTAAAGGAGTGATACTATGTGGCATATGTAGTTTAACATTTTTTTAACTTGGGTCATATTCCTGACTTGTAGAGCCAGAGTTATTGAACATATTGTGTGGGTTTGTTGATATGATATAACCCAATATTTGTACTGTCTGGTCTGTAAAAACAGGCACAGTTCTATACCGAAAGTAGATCAAATTTACAGCACATTAATATATGTTGAACGCGCTGTGCAAATTTGAACCCAACGTCATCTCAGCCACACAGAATATGACATATCGCTTTGGCGCTCTTGGCTATAATACTAACAGTACCAGTTCTAGTCGATGTGAATTCATGTGAAAGAGGTATGCTGGACAGGGAAATTAAATATGCACTGCAGTGCTGTGTGAGTTTATTTCTGTACTAATATTGACCGCTACATATATCTATATATATAGATATGAAAGCACTACAATATGCACAATCAACTCTGCATCTGTGCAAACTACCATGAATGGGAATATCCATCACAGACCCTAAGGAATTTGGAAAACATGTTTGGACCTACTTAGATGAAGAATTGACAGATAGGGCTGTAGTGGCAAATTTTGATAATATGTCCTAATCAATAGAGGCAAAGCATTTATGAATTTCTATTGTATATTATAATGGGGAATATTTGTGTACTTTACAATTTGATGCTTGCTGGATAGCAATTGGGCCTATCACCTGAAGAATGCATGAGTAGTATGTGAGTAATGAAGTGACTAGATAGCTGTTTCTGACAAACAAGCTTAATATGTTGAGACTGATCACTATGCCATTGACTTTGGGATAGATGCATGTAACATGTGGAGAAGCACCTTAAGGTGTTAGTCATCACAGGTAGAATAATGATGTAGACTGAATGCATGAAGAAAGACTAGTAAAACTCTATCATGGTACTATCAACAAATTCTATATGACGCAAGCAAAAACTTGGCTAGCTAGCTAGAGTGATGCATGGGCATATTCACAACATATGTGGAGAATAATGGTATAAACAAATTGTCTAAAAGTAAACTATTGCCATACTATGATCCTAAACATTAAAATGAATCATAATATTGTATTTAGAAGAAACCCCAGAAAACAGATAGAAGATATGCTTTATCATAGTGAGTCCTGAAGAATGGCATGGAAACAATACTGCCAGTGAAACGTGTGTCGACCATTTTAGTCCCAAAAGTATAACTCAATAACTGTGGAAGAGCTAAGTGATAAGCTCCTTGTTGCAGTATTCCTTGAACTGTTGGGGACGAATAGATGATTGTCAGGAGTATGTATGAGGTTGTCTGAATGGTATGATGTAAGGCTTATAGATTTGTTTTGAAGTTTCTGATTAGCGGGCTTTATTGTGATCTGCGCAATGTGGACAGAATGTATGATATATATTATTTATTATGTATTTAGAACAGACTTGAATGTGTTATAACAAATGAAAGCACTCTAGGGCCCTCATTACAATGGGTCAGCGGTGAAGACCTCCAACTTACGAGTTTGGCGGTTTGGCCGAAGCCAAACCACTGATATTCTGCTCGTCCTGCCTCTTTTCTGCAGTCCTCCGGGCTGGAGCTAGGCACCTTCAGCACGGCAGATGCTATGATACTGCTAGCGGTATTACGACACGGGAGACCCCCAGCATTTTTCTGGCAGTAGCACCACCAGAAAAAGCTGGTGGTTTTGCATCCTTGAAACAGGAATAAGCATTCCTGTCGCAAGGATACACTCCCACACATGTCCACATACCCACACATATGCACCCACATACTCCCCCAACACCCCCCCACTCACCCACGCACTCAATAATACACTCCCATTCACACTAACATACACACACAAATACCACACTCACGCACGCATTCACTTTCCCTCCCCCAGCGTATACATACATTCACACCCCCACCCTCAGCGCATACATACATTCACACCCCTCCCCCTGCACCGCATATACTCACTCATCCGCTCTCCCTGTCCACTGACACACACGCACCTCCCTCCTCATTCACTCACACAAACACGCACCCCTTTTCACTCACACAAACATGCACCTCCTCCCCTATTCACTCACACTCACGCACTCAGTCGCTCACACCCGCACACACTCACTCATGCACTTGACCCCCTCCTCATTCACAAATACTCACACACCCCCACCCCATCCACAAACACTCACTCACTCCCCTCACCCCGTCCTCAAAAAATCACTCACACATTCAGACATGCACCCAAAAACACCTCCCTTTCCTCCACATTCACGTCATTCACACATGCACTCGCACACTCACACACACACACATACACCCTCCACTGTCGGATGTTCCACTTACTTCATCCATCGAGGAGGTCATCCGGGAGGGGACAGGTCCCAGTGCTTCTACCGCCAGCAGCACCCCGCCATCAGGACACTGCCACACCATATTATGAGTCATAATATGGCATGCAGCATCCTTTTGGCATTGTGGTGCCGGCAGTGAAACTGCCTCTTCACAACCGACCACCAGCACGACTGGTGTCAAAATTCCTCCCGAATTCTGGTGGAATTCAGAAATCATTCGTAATAGGATGGTCTTAAGACCGCCAGCACTGGTGGTCTTTCGGCACCCGCAGCTTCAGCGGTCTTAAGAAAAGACTGGCAAAGTTGTAATGAAGGCCTATATCTGCAAAAAGTGATAAAGTGATCAGTATCTTTGAAAATATTTTTAGGTCAGTCATCATCTCTTTATTTAAACTGGAATTGATTTTATAAAGATTAAATGGGAATTTGATGTGATATATTGCTCTCGAAGTACAACTCGTTACAAACCTAAAGATAATTATTTGAGTTACCCAATGTGTATTGTTCTGGTTTCCTGTCAAAAATCTTTAAAACAAAAAGCTAACTAAGTGGAGATCATTACCCATAATCCATCTCCAAATGAAGTGATATCGCTCTGTGTTCTCCCAAATTCACTCAACTCTCTAGGGTATTCCACCACTAGGGCACCTATCCGCAGGCACAGACAAGTGTATTGCCTGTTTTGGCTTGTTAGGATGAGGAAGATATTTGGGGCAGAACTTCTGCTTCAAGGAACCCCACATGGTGAGATATAATCATGTGTTTTATGCAGCACCTCACAATCAAACACAGACTAAGACAACACACATTTTCACTTAGCATCCTTGCAGCACACAGACCCAATATAAACACATCACACTAAAGACCATGTGCCCTCAAACTACCAAGCACACAATCCAAACTTTTCTCCTTAATGCATGCTATGTGGTACTTCATGCTCCAGACAGCACGTCACATCACTTATGATAAGCCTGACACCCCATGATCACAGACACATAGTTCATCCTCACATCCTCATTAGATGTGGGTGAAATTTTCAGTTCTTCCATGGACTTCTGCCAACTGTGTGGCAGAATTTTTCTTCTGCAAGTCTTAAGCATATATGAGCTGGAAAGTACATGCTAGATTTGTCATCTCCTAGTGTGTTATTCTAATGTGGGCAGTCACCAGTGTTTGGGAGAGGTTGTGGTCAGAGGGATGCCATTTGAGTAGATTTGCTGCTGAGCCAGTCTATTTTCTACTTGGGTGGACAGCAAAATCAACTTGAATGGCCATGCGCTCTTGTTACAATGCATGGTGCAGTTTAGGCTGATTTTCAGCTCTGCTCACACTACTGGCTTTAAATTGCAGTGCAAGCTGCATATTTTCCACCCATTGGTGGAATTCCTTGGAATCTTGAGGGTTTTTTCTGTACTTCTGCAGAATTCTGCAAACTGAAACGTGGTGAGTTCTGCCCACCCCTAATCCTCATGCATCCTAAACATCCTTGCATGAGGCCATGTTTTCACTGCCTTTGTAGGGAAAGGCACAATTGGTTCCAACTTTGTATTTCTCTACCATATGCTATGGCTTTATAGAAAAGGTAATTGCCCCAGTCAGGATTCTGACATTTCTAACACACGAGCACAAGCACTTTTTCCTGTTTACTAGGGGTAAATTGCATAGAGTTCCAGTGCCAGAAACCAGAAAAGGTAAATATTTGAGGGCCACCCTGGAAAAGAGTGTCATTTCCTACACATGCACCCCTCCCCAGCAGCAGACAGAGAGTCTATCCAGTCAGGCAGGGAGTCTATCCATTCTTCTGGAAGTTGTCATTGTTCAGACAGAAACACCTGGAAAGACTATCCGCATTGGTGAAGTCACTACCATATTGGTTTTCTCATTCTTTTTTCTTTACCCTCATGCTTGTCCTGGAATGTTCTGGGCTCCAATAGCTCAATTTCCAACTCATTTTGACTAGGTTGATATTCTATCAGAGTGGCCTTTTGGTCGCACTTCTGTTTAATCATTTTCTTGCTAGCCTCCAAATTCATGCCACCCACTTTCATGTCCTGCACCATCTTGGATCTTAGGTCTAACATGTAGGTGGTCATTCTGACCCTGGCGGTCTTTGACCGCCAGGGCGGAGGACCGCGGGAGCACCGCCGACAGGCCGGCGGTGCTCCAATGGGGATTCCGACCGCGGCGGTAAAGCCGCGGTCGGACCGGCACCACTGGCGGGGTCCCGCCAGTGTACCGCGGCCCCATTGAATCCTCCGCGGCGGCGCAGCTTGCTGCACCGCCGCGGGGATTCCGACCCCCCCTACCGCCATCCAGATCCCGGCGGTCGGACCGCCGAGATCCGGATGGCGGTAGGGGGGGTCGCGGGGCCCCTGGGGGCCCCTGCAGTGCCCATGCCACTGGCATGGGCATTGCAGGGGCCCCCGTAAGAGGGCCCCTAAATGTATTTCACTGTCTGCTGCGCAGACAGTGAAATACGCGACGGGTGCAACTGCACCCGTCGCACAGCTTCCACTCCGCCGGCTCGATTCCGAGCCGGCTTCATCGTGGAAGCCTCTTTCCCGCTGGGCTGGCTGGCGGTCTGAAGGCGACCTCCCGCCAGCCCAGCGGGAAAGTCAGAATTACCGCCGCGGTCTTTCGACCGCGGAACGGTAACCTGACAGCGGGACTTTGGCGGGCGGCCTCCGCCGCCCGCCAAGGTCAGAATGAGGGCCGTAATCTCCAACATCTTGTGAAGGTGTCCTGGAGGCTTTTTCCTGCTGCTCCTTCTCAAGACTGAGAGGTCCCTGGATAGTGTGTCCAAACTGAATCTTAAAGAGTTGAAGGCCACTCACTACAAGACATTGCTCGTACACCTCAAGGGCCCACCTAGCCTCACTATCATGCTTTTCAGGGTATTTTTGAGTCTTTCAAAGTGCCCATTGTTCAGAGAATAGTAAGGTGTGAGGAGCTTGTAGGTAACCACGTACTATTCCTACAAGGACTTCCTGTATGCTGACATGAAGTTTGTCTCCTGATCTGAAACTACCTCCTTGGGTAAATATTCCCATCAGTGCCCTGGCCACCACAGGGTACTGGGTGGTAATGGTCAGCCAATACAAAGACATCCATGTTCTGTAAGTGCAGTTTTAGGTCCTCCAGGCTAACAGTGTTAACCCTTACCTTCTCAAAATGAGGGGCATATTTACAAGAAAGTGGCGCATCATAGATTATGCGCCACTTTTCTTGCTCGCCGTTGCGTCCCCCTAATGACACCACGTGTGCAACATATTTACAATATGGTGCACCATGGCACACGCTAGGCTAATAACATCAAAAATGTTGATGCTACGGTGGCACTTTTATGGATTAGCACCACAAATGATGGCGCTAATCCACCAAAGACAGGGAAGGCCCATTGAATACAATGGCAGCGTCTCTTTAATGCCTGCCTGAGGCAGGCAATAAAAATGATGCTAAAAATGGAGCAGTAAAATCTTGTGAGTTTTACTGTCCTTCTAGCAGGGGAACGCTCCTACTTGCATACATTAAGCCTGGCGCAGGCATAAGGCGGTGCAAGGGGTAAGAAAGTGGCACAATGCTTGCATTGCGCCACTTTGTAAATATGGCGTGACCAAAGTGCCTCCTTAATGCCATATTAGCTTATAAAAGAAAACATTATGCTAATGTGGCGCAAAGAGAAGCAAAGGGCTTGTCAATATGCCCCTAAGTCTCCACTACAGAGAACTTCTGAAGGGTAGTCATGTGCTTTACTCTGATATGCCACTGGCTTGAAAAGACACCTAGAACTAGCAGAATGTCTCTCCCTTGATCCTTAGCTGGGGCAAATAGAAGTGAATGACCAGGCAAGGAAATATTTTGGCCTGCCCAAGGTTCCCGCCACTGGAAAAATATGCACTAGTTCCAGTAGGAAGGCCCAATAGCACTGGGGTACTACCAAGACTCTGGGTGGCCCAGTCATATGTACCTTAGGCTCACGCAAAATATGATAATTTCCTACATTAAACATTTATACATAAACATAAATAATGGTCACATAAATTTAACAGATATGACAAATACATTCAAACAAACCTTACCCTTATATATTTCCACAATAGCTAAAATTCCGAAATTGATTCTGCAAGAGAAGAAGAAATATTTTAGACAATACAGTCTGCAAATAAAATCACAGAAACATGGGGGCAATAACAATTAATAAGAACAAAAGTCAATCTTTATGTAATAATGTTAGGAAACAATCCTCTATTTTGGAATGTTAAAAACAAGCACACTTTCTAATAATTATTATTTCTTTCTATAACATTAACAGAGTAAAATGTTATACAAATGATCCTAAGTGTATCACCTTACAAAAAACTCTTAACCTGTCTGGGCTACACATATCACCAATAAGACCCACAAATGAGATGGTGTACTAGAAGTGCACCAAACAATATTCCAACCAATGATATCAAAGAGCAATTACAGTTAATTACTTTACAGAAAACATAATGAAGCACAAGTATTCACTTTTAATAGGAACTTTAAAATGACTGTTGTAGTGGATGGTTTAAAATCAACAGCATCCACATCTGATGCATCCAGAGGCTCTAGAAAGCACAGCTGCCCCTGAGACCTATTGTTACAATTTCTTTAAAATATAACATAAAGTGGGCCTTGATTTTACTCATCTTTGGCGATTGGCTGTTTGGTTTACCACTCCAATTCCTGTGGTCTGTTATGCTGCCTCTTCATGTTGTCTTCCAATGTCAGCTTGCTGCCCATGCCCCGGGACAGACATCTGTGGTGAGTCTCAAAAAACAGGCTACTTCATCATACTTTAAAATATTTTGTAGATGCACTGTATCTAGAAAGTAATTGTTTTTGGTTTTGATTTGTACTACAGACAGCATTTTTTAATGATTTAACCGGGACTCAAAATACAAGCCACAGCTATTGGCTTTGCCAATGCACTTTTTTGGACATTGTAAAAACAAAAGATTACTCTTCATGCCACTGAATAAGAGACAACAAAGTTATAGGGGCATGTGGTTTAGTCATGGCTCTTAGCCTGAACAATCTGTATACTTACATGGTTTTACCTAAAGGAAGACCACCATAACACAGTCTTCTGAACAGTTTCTATTTTCAAAGACTTGCTACTTCAATGGGGCTTTTGCTTAATAAAAATTAATCTGAAACTCTTACGGGAGCAAACGAAAATCACCCTCTATTTCTATCTGAAAAGCACATAGTAGCCACACAAGTGGACAGATACATGTGCATAAACACGAAATTCTGTATTATTGTTGTTAATTTTACCATTCTAAAATGGCTGCCAGTGAGAAATTAAAATTGCATAAAAGTTGCTCATTTGTCAGAATGGTTGTCTAATGGAATGACACATGCAGGAACCACGCATGCCTGAACAGTTCGGTCGGATCAATGTCCGCTTTATTTCCACGCATGCCTTTACCACGCATGATTTTTTGTTGTGAAGGCATGCCTAGTAAAGGCATGTGTGGAAATGGCCTGCGTGGTTGTCGCATGCCGCCCCCACCCTAAAAACTGAAGTACCCCGACCCCCCCTTAAAAACTAACCTGATACCCCCACCCACCCTGAGCCCTAAAACCGACCCCCACCCCCAAAAATAAAACAATCCAACCCCTAAAAAGAAAATTACCCTGACCCCCACCCCTAAAAAAAGAAGTACCACAACCCCCACCATTAAAAACTACCTGATACCCCCACCCACCCTGAGCCCTAAAACTGACCCCCACCCCCAAAAATAAAACTACCCAACCCCTAAAAACAAAATGACTCCGACCCCACCCACTCCCCATGCCTGGATACAAAATTACCCCAACGCCCATCCTGTCCCTAAAAACCTGACCCCCACCCGCCTTCAAAACAAAGTTACCCCAAACCCCCCTCCTCCACCCCTAATAACCTGGAAATACAAAATTACCTCAATCCCGCCACCCCGCCCCTAAAAACCCAACCCCCCCACCTGCCCTGAATACAAAATTACTCCAACCCCCACCCCACCCATAAAAACCCGACCGCCCACCCGCCCTAAATACAAAATTACCCGACCCCCACCCCTAAAAGCCCACCCCCGCCCTAAACACAAATTTACCTCAACCCCTCACCCCTAATACTCCACCCCCACCCACCCTAAATACAAAATTACCCCAACCCCAAAAACCCGACCCTCCAAATACCAAACCATAGTATCAACTCCCCTAACCCCACCACTTACAAAAATAAAATATCTAACCACCCCAACGCCTTCACCCCGCCCCACCCCTAAAAACTACCCCCAACCCTGACCCAACGCCACTTACCTGACCGCATCCTTTCCCAATGGATTTTCCTTTTTCTTTGCCTTAACCATGCATGTGGTTAAGGCCGAGAAAAAGGCCTACGTTAATCAGGCAAATGACGTTCCGCTTGTGTGAACAACGCAGGCATGGTTTCGGATGCGTTGTTCTGGATCTTTCCCGTCAGAACATATGTGCATGAACACATGCACTTGGTGGCCATCTTGAAATGGTGAAAACATTTTTTTGTAGTTCCAAGAAGACTGCCTGAAGCGCATGTGTACCTACATCTTGAAACACCAACCACCATTTTGGCAATCTAACATGATGGATACAATTTTAGAATTCTAATAAAAAAATACAGGAGTGAAAGTTAAAATAAAGAGCAGATATAGGCGGTCATTACAACATTGGCGGTAAAAGCCGCATACCGCCGTGCAGAAGACTGCCAACACACTGCCGCGGAAAAACGCCACAGCCCTTATGACCCACAGCACGGAATCCGCCAAAATTCAGACACCCACACAAGTCCGCCACACCAAAAGTCAGTGATAAACTGGCAAAAATAAAACCTCCACCGTCACGCCAACAGAAATACGCCCACACTATCACGACATACAAATCCACGGGGCGGTCTTTCAACCACGGTATTCCATTGGCGGTACACACCGCCACGCTCAAAATACACACACTTTTACAAAACACAGCAACATTGGACAATTTGAAATACACACACCTGATACACATACACACACCACTCCCACACACCCAACACAATATATAACACACACCTACATCACCCACAAACCCCTACGACCAAAAATCATGAACGAAGGTCAGAGAGAGACACCACCATCAACAATACTAGCATCCACAGGCACACAACACCATCACCCGCATAACTTCCACGCACCTCACACTACACACCACTACATATCAGCACACTTATCACCCCACACACCACCTCACACATCACCCACACCACCCCATGGCACGGCAAAGACACCCCAGGTTCTCGGAGGAGGAGCTCAGGGTCATGGTGGAGGAAATCGTCTGGGTAGAGCCACAGCTATTCGGATCACACCTCAATTGCAAGGAAGATGGGGCTATGGCGAAGAATAGTGGACAGGGGCAACGCAGTGGCAAGGCACCCAAGAAATCGGGAGGACATCAGAAAGAGGTGGAACGACCTACGGGGGAAAGTGCGTTCCGTGGTCTAAAGACACCACCTGGTGGTTAGGCGGACTGGCGGCGGACCCCCATCTCCTCCCCCACAACTAACAACATGGGAGGAGCAGGTCTTGCCGATTCTGCATCCTGAGGGCCTCGCAGGAGTAGGTGGAGAAATGGACTCTGGTAAGTCAAAGCTTAACTATTACATCCCCCACCCTACCTGCATGCCAGCACATACCCCCACCCTCACCCCCATCACTCTAACTCCTCACAAATGTCCCAACATCACAAATCACACATCCTAACCCCAAGCCCTACATGCAGCAACAAAGCATGGACACCCATCACTAAAGCATGCCCACTGCACATACCCATACACCCCCCTAAACCATCATCACACAAGGTCACACACAGGAATGCAAGCACTGGGGTACACGGTCACCCACCCATTGCACACCATGCCACACACAGATGTAATAAACATCCTTTTATACCCATGCAGGACCCCTACCCAATGTCACTGACAGGAGGGCCCACACATGTCCACACCACCAACCGAAGAGGCCCACAGTGATGACAGCACCTCTGTCCAACTGGATCTAGATGACCAGCCGGGCCCATCGGGGACCTCTGGACAGTTGGTTCTTCACATCCAGTCACAGGCCACCACAGAGCTTCCCCCTCTGGAAACACCAGCACAGCACCCACCCAGCAGGCCCATACCTCCGTCCCCAGGACATGTCAATCAGCAGTGTGTCCACCACTACAGGGAACCCAGGCTAACCCACCACCCCAACAACAACAGGGACCTGGGGGCAGTGGACACATGGTCCAGGGGACGGAGGCCCTGGAACACAGGGGAACTGGGAGGGCTGCTGTGCGACAGGGGGCGGACAGGCCCAGGGAACCCACTCTCCACGTGGCCCTCTCCTCCATAATGGGAGCATACCACCACTCCCAGGAGACAATGACAAAGGTACTGGCCAAGTTTCAGGATGCCCAACGCCTGCAGGAGGAACAGTATATGGGCTTCAGGGAGGAACTCAAAACCATCAATTCCACCCTGGGCACCATTGTAGGGGTGCTGAAGGAAGTACTCAACACCAGGAGGGACACTGGGGCACTACAAGGGGCCCCTGACACTAGCATGGACGATGAACTGCCCACCACCTCATCCGGCGTAGTGGACAGGAGGCACCGCCACAGGACCACCACACTAGCAACCCACCCCCTGCAGACAGAGAACCACCTCACAAACGGTCCCTGAGATCCAGGAACAAGACAGAGAACTATGCCAAGACCCCCGCCAAGAAATGAGACCACCCTGATCGTCATCCTACTGTCCCACTTTGTCACCCTGTCCATCCATAAACTGCCCCAGCTCCACTTCCTATGCCCATTTGGGCAATGCACCTGTGAGACTAATAGACTGGAATTTGCCATGAACATTCCTCCGCCATCACCCCTCACCATTTTGCTACCCCCTCCAATTTTGAGCACTAAAATAAACACCCTTAAAGCACAAAACAATCTCGAGTCAGTCTGTGATTTCGGAATACTGTATTAGCAAGTGCTGTGGCAAAAAGCTCTTTCATTTGTAATGTCAACATACCTATGTCACACAGCTCTAGTCCATGAGGAATCAAAGCAGATGTCACACTGTGGGACCCAGATCTGTGAAATCATACGGGAAAGTGACAACTCAGTGACTATACACTGGGTGAAAACGACAGACAGTAGAGAGGTAGTAGTGTTTCAGTACATGTAGTAGGCAGGTTTGTATTCATACCTGTGTTTCACTGGAAATATTGCTGGAACACTGAGTCCCTGTTGTCTATGTCTTCTTCCTCTGCTTCCTCGTCTTCACTGTCCACAGGCTCCACAGCTGCAACAACACCGCCATCTGGACCATCCTCCTGCAGAAAAGGCACCTGTCATCGCAAAGCCAAGTTGTGAAGCATACAGCAGGCCACGATGATCTGGCACACCTTCTTTGGTGAGTAGAATAGGGATCCACCTGTCATATGGAGGCACCTGAACCTGGCCTTCAGGAGGCCGAAGGTCCGCTCGATCACCCTCCTAGTTCACCCATGGGCCTCGTTGTAGCGTTCATCTGCCCTTGTCCTGGGATTCCTCACTAGGGTCAGTAGCCATGACAGGGTGGGGTAACCAGAGTCACCTGCAAATGGCGAGGGACAACTGTTAGACACACACTAACCTGGAGGCATATCCCCAGACCCAGACAACCATTCCCACTGACTTGCTTCCAGGTGCTCACCTAATAGCCACACACGGTGCCTCTGGAGTTGACCCATCACATAAGGGATGCTGCTATTCCACAGGATGTAGGCGTCATGCACTGAGCCAGGGAAATTGGCATTCACATAGGAGATGTACTGGTTGGCCAAACATACCATCTGTACATTCATCGAATGATAACTCTTCCGGTTTCTGCACACCGTTCACTCCTGTGGGGGGTACCAAAGCCACATGTGTCCCACTAATGGCACCTATGATGTTGAGGATATGTCCCAGGGCATAGAAATCACCTTTAACTGTAGGCAAATCCTCCACCTGAGGAAAACAATGTAGCTCCGCATGTGTTTCAGCAGGGCAGACAACACTCTGGACAACACGTTGGAAAACATGGGCTGGGACATCCCTGATGCTATGGCCACTGTTGTTTGAAATGACCCACTTGCAAGGAAATGGAGTACTGACAGCACTTGCACTTGAGGGGGGATTTCTGTGGGATGTTGGATAGCTGACATCAGGTCTGGCTCCAACTGGGTACACAGTTCCTGGATTGTGGCACGGTCAAGCCTTTATGTGATGATCACATGTCGTTCCTCCATTGTCGACAGGTCCACCAACGGTCGGTACACCGGAGGATGCTGCCATCTCCTCACATGTCCCAGCTGACGGTGCCTATAAAGGACAACAGCGAGCACAGAGTCAACCAACTCAGAGGTACGTACCCACAGGTTATACAGAACACCACTCATAATCTAAAAAGTGGCCTGCATGTGTGTTGAGTCTAGGCCTAGGTATGTGTGACACAGTTGAAAATGAAGCCATGTGGGCCCCTGAAATGGCGGCTGACTGACCTGTAAAGTGGGGCAATGGGATGTGAGGTAACTGCGCTGGCGCTGTACACCGCTGCGGTAGGCGGTCGAAGACCGCGGCGCAATGCTGCATTGGTTAACATTGGACCCTATAGGTCCCAGGAGCCAATGATGATGTACGCCGGCAGTGACGGTATGCACCGCCGCGCTCGTGACCGCCATTTTCTATCTGTTCAATCACTCTAAACCTGATCTTCGACAGGAGAGGGCCTACACTGCAAGTGCTGCTGTGACCTCGGTCTGGAAGAGACAATGGCTCGAGTGTCTGGGGAAAGGGTCCCTGCCTTCACATCGGAGGAGTTGGAGAAACTCGTGTATCGGGTACTCCCCCAGTACACGCTACTCTACGGTCCTCCAGACAAACAGGTAAGTACACTGGGAGCATGCTGCATGGGCTGTGCCTGTGTGGAGAGGGGTGGATGTTAGAAGGAAGGGGGGAGAGTGTGGCGTGCATGAAACAACGGTGAGTGCATGTGCCACATGGCAAGGGTAGGGATGGGGGCCAATCACTTTGACGGTGCAGTTGGTAATAAGTTTCTCTTCCCCTGTACAACTCATGTAGGTCAGCGCCCAACAGAAAAAATATATTTGGCGTGCCATCGCCAAGGGCTTCCGTACCCTGGGGGTCTACCACAGACGGAGCACCCACGGCCGGAAAAGATGGGAGGACATTCGCTGCTGGAGCAAGAAGACGGCGGAGGCTCAGCTGGGGATGGCCTCCGAACGTGGGAGGGGTGCCTGTCGCACCATGACCCCCCTGATGTTCAGGATCCTGGTGGTGGCGTACCCGGAGTTGGATGGGCGCTTGAGGGCATCACAGCAGCCACAAGGGGGTGAGTACACTCTCATTCTGCTGATTTAGCGCCCAGTGGAGGGGTCTGGGTGGGGGAGGTGGGCTGTGGGTTTCCCTAGGCCAGGGCGAGTTCCGTAGGCAAGGTCCCTCCGTAACGCCGGCCATGTGGCAACCCACCGCACCTCTGTAGAGTGCCAACTACACCTACTCATGCCCCTGTGTCATCCATGTGTGCAGATGTCGTCATTAGCCTAGTAGGCCATTTCCCAGGAATTTAACAGTGTAGCCCAAGAGCGCAGCGTAGTGCATGCACTCAACATGTCTTTCTTCTGTTGTCCCCCCACTTTTTGTGGTCTCCCTGTTCGTGTGTGCATTAGCATCATCAGGCGGAGGAGCAGTGGCACCGGAGCACTAGGGGGCTGCATCCCACATGGCCATGGAGGGACACACTACGGAATCGGACTTCACCAGTGGGACAGAGGGCGAGGGGAGCTCCACGGTGGGGACAGGAGCTGAGACCAGTGACACAGACTCGTCCTCTGATGGGAGCTCCCTTGTGGTGGCAGCAACATCTGTGCCCCCCATCTACAGGTACAGCCGCCACCCCCCTTCCAGCACCGCCCTCCCAGCAGCCCCTCAGCCTTTGCCCCGTGCCCGCTCACCCAGGAGGGTGGGCATCACCTTCGTCCCAGGCACCTCAGGCCCTGCCCCAGTCACCCCTGCTGCCCTCAGTGAGGAGGCCATTGACCTCCTCAGGTCCCTCACTGTTGGGCAGTCTACCATTTTGAATGCCATCCAGGGTGTACAAAGGCAGTTGTAACAAACCACTGCATTCCTGGAGGGCATTCATTCTGGTCAGGCGGCTCTTCAGCGAGCTTTTCAGACTCTGGCCTCGGCACTGATGGCAGCCATTGTCCCTGTCTCTAGCCTCCCCCTCCAACTTCCTCCACCCAGACCCAATCCCCTGTACCCCAGCCTATCCCAAGCACATCTCTAAACCAGCATCCATACACGTCAACACACAAGGGAAGCTCCGGCAAACATAAGCACCACACATCCCACAGGCACTCATGCAAGCATCATACCCATGCAGACACACCAACTTCCACTGCCTTCACTGTGTCTCCCTCCTCCCTCCCAGTCTCGTCTACACTCAGACCTGCATGCACTACCTCTACAGCCACTACTGCCATCACCAGCACACCCACCACCACACCCAGCTCACGTGCAGTCACCACCCCACTACCATTTACACGTCCCCTGTGTTCTCTCCCAGTGTGTCTGTGATGCCCCCTCCCAAGATACACAAACGCAGGCACACACCTACCCATCAGCCATCCACCTCACGACAGCCTCCAGCGCATGCACCTTCACCCAAAGTCAGCAAACGAATACCTCCTACAACCACAACCTCTTCCTCCACTCCCAAACCCCCTCCAGTTACCCATCCCAGTGTCTCCAAGAAACTTTTCCTGTCCAACCTTGACCTCTTTCCCACACCTCCCCCACCCCGTCCATCTCCTAGGTCCCGAACTAGCACCTCTTCCACAACATCTCCGGGACCAGTGGTGCCTGTAGTCACCGGAATCTGGAGTGCACCGGCCACCAGGGCAGCCAGTGTGGCACGGAGCCACAGCACAGACCTTCGCCCACCTGTCAAGCATCAGAAGTTGGCCAGTGCCTGGCGGGAGAGGGAGAAAACTCCAGCCACCAAAGCCGCTCCCAGGGGTACAGGTGGGAGTGTGGAGTCAGCTGCAACACCTTCCAAGGTGGGGAAGGGGCACAAGAAACTCAGCAAGTTCCCACTAATGGCACCTATGATGTTGAGGATATGTCCCAGGGCATAGAAATCACCTTTAACTGTAGGCAAATCCTCCACCTGAGGAAAACAATGTAGCTCCGCATGTGTTTCAGCAGGGCAGACAACACTCTGGACAACACGTTGGAAAACATGGGCTGGGACATCCCTGATGCTATGGCCACTGTTGTTTGAAATGACCCACTTGCAAGGAAATGGAGTACTGACAGCACTTGCACTTGAGGGGGGATTTCTGTGGGATGGTGGATAGCTGACATCAGGTCTGGCTCCAACTGGGTACACAGTTCCTGGATTGTGGCACGGTCAAGCCTTTATGTGATGATCACATGTCGTTCCTCCATTGTCGACAGGTCCACCAACGGTCGGTACACCGGAGGATGCTGCCATCTCCTCACATGTCCCAGCTGACGGTGCCTATAAAGGACAACAGCGAGCACAGAGTCAACCAACTCAGAGGTACGTACCCACAGGTTATACAGAACACCACTCATAATCTAAAAAGTGGCCTGCATGTGTGTTGAGTCTAGGCCTAGGTATGTGTGACACAGTTGAAAATGAAGCCATGTGGGCACCTGAAATGGGGGCTGACTGACCTGTAAAGTTTGGCAATGGGATGTGAGGTAACTGCGCTGGCGCTGCACACCGTTGCGGTAGGCGGTCGAAGACCGCGGCGCAATGCTGCATTGGTTAACATTGGACCCTATAGGTCCCAGGAGCCAATGATGATGTACGCCGGCAGTGACGGTATGCACCGCCGCAGTCGTGACCGCCATTTTCTATCTGTTCAATCACTCTAAACCTGATCTTCGACAGGAGAGGGCCTACACTGCAAGTGCTGCTGTGACCTCGGTCTGGAAGAGACAATGGCTCGAGTGTCTGGGGAAAGGGTCCCTGCCTTCACATCGGAGGAGTTGGAGAAACTCGTGTATCGGGTACTCCCCCAGTACACGCTACTCTACGGTCCTCCGGACAAACAGGTAAGTACACTGGGAGCATGCTGCATGGGCTATGCCTGTGTGGAGAGGGGTGGATGCTAGAAGGAAGGGGGGAGAGTGTGGCGTGCATGAAACAACGGTGAGTGCATGTGCCACATGGCAAGGGTAGGGATGGGGGCCAATCACTTTGACGGTGCAGTTGGTAATAAGTTTCTCTTCCCCTGTACAACTCATGTAGGTCAGCGCCCAACAGAAAAAATATATTTGGCGTGCCATCGCCAAGGGCTTCCGTACCCTGGGGGTCTACCACAGACGGAGCACCCACGGCCGGAAAAGATGGGAGGACATTCGCTGCTGGAGCAAGAAGACGGCGGAGGCTCAGCTGGGGATGGCCTCCGAACGTGGGAGGGGTGCCTGTCGCACCATGACCCCCCTGATGTTCAGGATCCTGGTGGTGGCGTACCCGGAGTTGGATGGGCGCTTGAGGGCATCACAGCAGCCACAAGGGGGTGAGTACACTCTCATTCTGCTGATTTAGCGCCCAGTGGAGGGGTCTGGGTGGGGGAGGTGGGCTGTGGGTTTCCCTAGGCCTGGGCGAGTTCCGTAGGCAAGGTCCCTCCGTAACGCAGGCCATGTGGCAAACCACCGCACCTCTGTAGAGTGCCAACTACACCTACTCATGCCCCTGTGTCATCCATGTGTGCAGATGTCGTCATTAGCCTAGTATGCCATTTCCCAGGAATTTAACAGTGTAGCCCAAGAGCGCAGCGTAGTGCATGCACTCAACATGTCTTTCTTCTGTTGTCCCCCCACTTTTTGTGGTCTCCCTGTTCGTGTGTGCATTAGCATCATCAGGCGGAGGAGCAGTGGCACCGGAGCACGAGGGGGCTGCATCCCACATGGCCATGGAGGGACACACTACGGAATCGGACTTCACCAGTGGGACAGAGGGCGAGGGGAGCACCACGGTGGGGACAGGAGCTGAGACCAGTGACACAGACTCGTCCTCTGATGGGAGCTCCCTTGTGGTGGCAGCAACATCTGTGCCCCCCATCTACAGGTACAGCCGCCACCCCCCTTCCATCACCGCCCTCCCAGCAGCCCCTCAGCCTTTGCCCCGTGCCCGCTCACCCAGGAGGGTGGGCATCACCTTCGTCCCAGGCACCTCAGGCCCTGCCCCAGTCACCCCTGCTGCCCTCAGTGAGGAGGCCATTGACCTCCTCAGGTCCCTCACTGTTGGGCAGTCTACCATTTTGAATGCCATCCAGGGTGTACAAAGGCAGTTGTAACAAACCAATGCATTCCTGGAGGGCATTCATTCTGGTCAGGCGGATCTTCAGCAAGCTTTTCAGACTCTGGCCTCGGCACTGATGGCAGCCATTGTCCCTGTCTCTAGCCTCCCCCTCCAACTTCCTCCACCCAGACCCAATCCCCTGTACCCCAGCCTATCCCATGCACATCTCTAAACCAGCATCCATACACGTCAACACACAAGGGAAGCTCCGGCAAACATAAGCACCAAACATCCCACAGGCACTCATGCAAGCATCATACCCATGCAGACACACCAACTTCCACTGCCTTCACTGTGTCTCCCTCCTCCCTCCCAGTCTCGTCTACACTCAGACCTGCATGCACTACCTCTACAGCCACTACTGCCATCACCAGCACACCCACCACCACACCCAGCTCACGTGCAGTCACCACCCCACTACCATTTACACGTCCCCTGTGTTCTCTCCCAGTGTGTCTGTGATGCCCCCTCCCAAGATACACAAACGCAGGCACACACCCACCCATCAGCCATCCACCTCACGACAGCCTCCAGCGCATGCACCTTCACCCAAAGTCAGCAAACGAATACCTCCTACAACCACAACCTCTTCCTCCACTCCCAAACCCCCTCCAGTTACCCATCCCAGTGTCTCCAAGAAACTTTTCCTGTCCAACCTTGACCTCTTTCCCACACCTCCCCCACCCCGTCCATCTCCTAGGTCCCGAACTAGCACCTCTTCCACAACATCTCCGGGACCAGTGGTGCCTGTAGTCACCGGAATCTGGAGTGCACCGGCCACCAGGGCAGCCAGTGTGGCACGGAGCCACAGCACAGACCTTCGCCCACCTGTCAAGCATCAGAAGTTGGCCAGTGCCTGGCGGGAGAGTGAGAAAACTCCAGCCACCAAAGCCGCTCCCAGGGGTACAGGTGGGAGTGTGGAGTCAGCTGCAACACCTTCCAAGGTGGGGAAGGGGCACAAGAAACTCAGCAAGTCTGGGAAGAGCAGCACAGCGGAGAAGACCGCCATCATCCCTGCTGCCCAGGAGGCCACGCCACCAGCCCTGCTGCCCAGGAGGACACCACCACCAGCCCTGCTGCCCAGGAGGCCACCGCCAGCACCAGCCCTGCTGCCCAGGAGGCCACCGCCACCATCCCTGCTGCCCAGGAGGCCACTGCCAGCACCAGCCCTGCTGCCCAGGAGGCCACCGCCACCACCGCCACCAGCCCTGCTGCCCAGGAGGCCACCGCCAGCACCAGAACTGTTGCCCAGGAGGCCACCGCCAGCGCCAGAACTGTTGCCCAGGAGGCCACAGCCGTCATCCCCGCTGGGACAGAGAGGACCGCCAGCACAAGCCCCGCTGGGCTAGAGAGGACCGCCAGCACAAGCCCCACTGGGCTAGAGAGGACCGCCAGCACAAGCCCCGCTGGGACAGAGAGGACAGCCAGCACAAGCCCCGCTGGGCCATGAAGAACCGCCAGCAGCTGAGTCACTGCAAAGGAGCCCGCCGCTCCAAGCACAGCTGAACAGGGCACCACTGTCTCAAACACCGCTGAACAGGGCACCGCCGTCTCAAGCACCGCTGAACAGGGCACCGCCGTCTCAAGCACCGTTGAACAGGCCACCACCATCTCAAGCACCGCTGAACAGGACTCCTCCGTCTCATGCACCGCTGGCCCATGAGCGCCAAGGGCACTGACGCTACTGAGTCCGTCACGGGCAGGATGAAGCACTCTGGGCACCATGCCCCCTCCAGAACCAGTGGAGAGATCCATCCACTACATCTGTCCTTAGCAGGATCCAGCACTCTGGGCACCATGCCCCCTCCAGAACCAGTGGAGAGATCCATCCACTACCTCTGCCCTTAGCAGGATGAAGCACTCTGGGCATCATGCCCCCTCCAGAACCAGTGGAGACTGTTATCCACTTTGAGAGACTGTGGCTTTGCACTCCCCAGGATGGAACAGTGGGCAACCCACCCACTGTAGAGACTTGAGAGACTGTGGCGTTGCACTCCGCAGAATAAAGCAGTGGGCAACCCACCCACTGTGGAGACTTGAGAGACTGTGGCTTTGCACTCCCCAGGATATGGCAGTGGGCAACCCACCCACTGGAAAGACTTGAGAGACTGTGGCTTTGCACTCCCCAGGATATGGCAGTGGGCAACCCACCCACTGGAAAGACTTGAGAGACTGTGGCTTGCACTCCCCAGGATATGGCAGTGGGCAACCCACCCACTGGAAAGACTTGAGAGACTGTGGCTTTGCACTCCGCAGGATATGGCAGTGGGCAACCCACCCACTGTAAAGACTTGAGAGACTGTGGCTTTGCACTCCCTAGGATTGAACAGTGGGCATGTGGCCCTCTCGTGGATTTGGCGTCGTGCACTCAAGCGGCTGAGGTGCCCCCCCCTTTCCCTCCCTCTGAGGTGCCTGTTTTCTTGCTCTATGATGCCCCTGCAGTGTTGTGTTCTCTCCGTCATGGTCTGTGATCTTGTGTGGGCCTCGCCCATACCGTGTGGGCCCAGTCTTCCACAGACTTAATTGGACTACTACCTGGACTTCTATGCTTGGTGTATATTTTGTTAATGGTGTATATATATATTTTTGCTTAACTTGATTTTAATATATTACACTGGTTACACTCTTTTTCTATTGTCTTTGCATTCTTCTGGGGGATTGGGGGGTGTAACTGTGATGTATCAATATGTATTAGTGTGTGTATTGTAGTGGGTGAGGGTGGGGGTGTTGCGTGTTGCATGTGTGTGTCCCTGTTTTTTCCCTCCCCTGTGTCGTAGGTGCAGCACTCACCGTGGTCTTTGCTGGCGGCGTTCGTGCTCCTGGTAGAGGAGCAGGAAGACTATTACAGGGATTATTTGGAATTCCGGGTCCATGGTGTCCTAGTTCCTCGTGGGGTTTGTAGAGGTGAGCGTTTTCCCTTCGGAATCCTGTTTCCGCCATGTTTTTATCCGCGTTGAATCCGCCCCAGAAAAGGTGGCGGATTGGTAGGTTGTGATACTGTGGGCGGTACATTGTCCTCTGTCTGTCTGTTGGCGGTGACCGCCGGGCTGTTTGTTTGTACGCCCGTGGCGGTCGGAGTGTTAAAGTGGCTGTCTTTGTTGGCGGTTTCCGCCACGATCGTAATTGCAAAATGTTTACCACTGGCCTGTTGGTGGTCTTACCACCGGTTTAACACCGACCGCCAGGGTTGTAATGACCACCATAGTAATTCAAAATAAAGTGGAAAAGGATGATAGGGAGAAATCGGTACAAGGAGCAGCAGCTGGGAAGAACGCAGTGCAGCAGCCATACACAGCAGACTGATCCTCACCTATTCAGTTCTAAAAAGAAACAATGAACTAGGAAGTGGAAATTATTGGAAATGATTGGAGAGGATCAATAGACAAGCGTGGCTGGGTCAGGGTTCTGGGAGAGCAAGTTTTGGTGAGCTGATGAAGTGAAGAGTTTTTAGGGTTCAAGATCGGCTTGCATTGAGGGTGGTGAGGAATTTTAACGATTGTGGAATGGGTGGACTTTAGATGCAGAACTGCTTTTTTGGTGTTCAGGGATAGGTAGAGATTGGGATGTGAGGGATTTTAGACATCATGGATGGATGACTTTTAAAGGTGGTGAGAGTATTTTAAGGCTTAGGGATCAATGAAGTTTGGGTATGGTGAGGGGCTTCAAGATGTCAGTGGTGGGGTGGTTCAAGCAGTGAAAGTGGTGTTCAGGGTTCAGGAATGGGTTGAATTTAGCGGTACTGAGGAGCTTAAAGGTTTTGAGAAAGGGCTTTTAGGGTTCAGCGATGGGTGCAGCTGTGGTATTTACACTTTAAAAGGAAGCATGACACTAAAAGACATTCTATAAATTGGTTTCTATGAAATGGTAAATTGCATTCATTCAGAAAAGTTGAAACAGTTTTGAAGTAATGATTGTCAATGACATTGTTTTTCTATTAAATCACATACAACCCAGATGCCACTGAACAAGGAGCAGGAAACTGGAAAACAGGAAATAGGAAACTGAGGTAGATAAGTGAGCTAACCAGTCATGAGGTGACCAAAAGACCACCTATATATTGTATTTGTAGACAATAAATAGATCTTCATCAATAGACAAATGTATATGCCTGTAGGTGAAACCTAAAAGAGGATTCACAGTGCTGATCGTTTGGGGTCTCTCCTTTCCAGATATATGGTATAACCATCTACTATGGAAATTATTCAAAGTGTGTAAATTATCACATATGGACAGGCCTGTCTGCACTGTTATTGGACATCTAGCACTGAAAGTATTAGAATAGCCCTGAACTATGTGGGGGCACCTTTGCTAGTGCAAGGGTGCCCTCACACTTAATAACTTTGCACCTAACCTTCAGCAAGTGAAGGTTAGACATATAGGTGACTTATAATTTACTTAAGTGCAGTGAAAATAGCTGTGAAATAACGTGTCCGTTATTTCACTCAGGCTGCAGTGGCAGCCCTGTGTAAAGGTTTGTCTGAGCTCACTATGGGTGGCAAAAGAAATGCTGTAGCCCATAGGGATCCCCTGGAACTCCAATACCGTTGGTACCTAGGTACCATATACTAGGAAATTGGTAACAGTGGTCACTAGCCCATAGTGACAAATGTAAAGGCAGAGAGAGCACTACAAATAACCAATCAAAGGGTGTAGCTGGGCTCACCATTAGTAATGTAGTTGGGGTTGGTCTTGTTAGGGAGACCACAGAGGCTGTTTTAGTTTCTGATGGTGGTATTGATTTTGTCACCTTGGTTGTTTGTCCCCTTAATATGGGTAAGTATAAGCAACTACCCCTAATAAATGTTGTTGAGGTTGAGGCCTACAGGGACACAGGAGCCAGTGTCACTATGGTGATTGAGAAACTAGTTGCCCCTTGACAACACCTATTTGGTTAGCAGTACCAAGGGACTGAGGCTCATAACAACACTCATAGCCACCCCATGGCTGTTGTGAATCTCAAGTGGGGGGGGTGTGACTGGTCCAAAGAAAGTTGTGGTAGCCACTGATTTACCTGTCGACTGCCTACCAGGAAATGATTTGGAGACATCAGCTTGGGCTGAAGTGGAGTTGGGGGCTCATACAGCAATGCTGGGCATTCCAGGGCATATCTTTGCTCGCACAAGGGCTCAGGCCCAGAAGCAAGAAGGACAGGGAAAAATGGACCAAGTGCTCCCAAAACCGAAGGGTAGTAAGGCTAAACCCCTGCCCACTATCCCTCCCTCTACAGAAGATTCCCCTTTTGAGGAAGAGGAATCCTCTCCCTGTGCAGGACCTACACCAGATGAGCTAGCAGCAGACACTGCTGTGCTTTTGGCTGTAGGGGGGCCTGCTAGGGAAGAGCTGAGTGTGGCACAGCAGACCTGTCCCACACTAGAGGGTTTAAGACAGCAAGCTGTCAAACAACAGAATGGGTATATCACTGATAGCCATAAAGTCTATTAGGAAGACAACTTCCTCTATACTGAGTCAAGGGACCCTAAACCTGGAGCTGCCAGGAGATTGGTCATCACTTTGCAGTATAGAGAGTTTCTTCTGAGTTTGGCTCATGGCATTCCTTTGGCTGGGCATTTTGGGCCAAAGTAAAACATGGGACATTCTTGTTCCATTGTTTCACTGGTCTCATATGTCAGAGGACACCCAGGAGTTTTGTCACTCCTGTGAGAGCTGCCAAGCCAGTGGCAAGACTGGTGGCTCACCTAAGGCCCCCTTAATTCCACTTCCAGTGGTTGGGGTGCCCTTTGAGAGGGTAGGGGTTGACATTGTTGGCCCCCTTAACCCTCCACCAGCTTCAGAAACAGATTAATCCTAGTAGTATTGGACCATGGGACTTGGTATCCTGAAGCTATAGCCTTAAGGACCACTACAGCTCCTGCAGTGGCCAAAGCCCTCCTGGGAATCTTTTCCAGAGTGGGTTTCCCTAAGAAAGTGGTATCAGGCAGAGGTAGTAACTTCATCTCTGCATATCACAAAGCGATGTGGAGGAGTGTGGTGTTACCTACAAGTTCACCACTTCTCATCATCTACAGACAAATGGATTGGTTGAGTGATTTAACAAAACTTTCAAAGGTATGATAATGGGACTCCCTGAAAAACTCAGAAGGAGATGGGATGTCCTGTTACCTTGCCTCCTTTTTGCTTATAGGGAGGTACCCCAGAAAGGAGTGGGCTAGAGCCCCTTTGAACTCCTCTTTGGACACCCTGTAAGAGGTCTCCTCGCTATTGTGAAGGAGGGTTAGGAACAACCTTTAAAAGTTCCCAAGCAAGACATTGTGGATTATGTACTTGGCCTCAGATCTAGGATGGCTGAGTACATGGAAAAGGCCACTAAAACCTTCAGGCCAGCCAAAAGCTCCAAAAGCAATGTCATGACCAGAAGGCTGTCCTGACTCAATACCAACCAGGACAGAAGGTGTGGGTACTGAAGCCTGTGGCACCAAGTGCACTCCAGGACAAATGGAGTAGACCCCATCTCATCGTGGAGAAGAAAGGTGAGGTCACCTATTTGGTGGACCTGGGCACTGCCAGAAGCCCCCTTAGGGTGCTTCATGTCAATCGCCTTAAACCTCACTATGACAGGGCTGACTTAACCCTGCTCATGGCCACAGATGAGGGGAGGGGCAGGAGGAAGAGAGTGACCCTCTCTCTGACCTCTTCTCCACCACTGAAGCTGATGGCTTAGTGGAGGGAGTTGTACTAGCAGATTGCCTTATTGCTGAGCGGAAGGACAACTGCATAAATCTCCTTGGACAATTCTCTGACCTCTTCTCACTAGTTCCAGGTACAACTACCTGGTGTGAGCACACAGTTAACACTGGAGACAGTTTACCTGTCAAGAGTAAAATTTATAGACAGCCTGACCTTGTCAGAGACTGTATCAAACAAGAGGTACAGAAAACATTGGACCTTGGAGTGATTGAACCCTCTGAAAGCCCCTGGGCCAGCCCAGTGGTGCTTGTCCCCAAACCTCATAGTAAAGAAAGAAAGAAGGAAATGCGGTTTTGTGTGGACTATAGGGGTCTCAATCAAGTAACAAAAACTGATGCTCACCCTATACCCAGGGCAGATGAGCTAATAGATACACTGGCTTCTGCCAAGTAGCTAAGCACTTTTGATTTAACTGCAGGGTATTGGCAGATTAAGTTATCAGAAGATGCTAACCCAAAAACAGCATTTTCAACCATTGGAGAGCACTATCAGTTCACAGTTATGCCCTTTGGATTGAAAAATGCACCTGCCACTTTTCAGAGGTTGGTGAATGCAGTCCTTCAAGGATTGGAAGCCTTTGGTGCAGCATATTTTGATGATATAGCTGCTTTTAGCTCCACCTGGGATGATCACCTGGTCCACCCGTGGAACATTTTGGAGGCCCTGCAAAAGGCAGGCCTCACTATCAAGGCATCAATGTGCCAGATAGGGCAGGGGAAAGTGGTTTATCTTGGACACCTGATAGGTGGGGAACAGATTGCACCACTGCAGGGGAAGATCAAACCATTATCGAATGGACTTCCCCTACAACTCAGACCCAAGTGAGAACCTTCCGAGGCCTCACTGGGTACTACAGGAGGTTCATTAAGAATTATGGCACTCACATCAAAGAAGATACCTAAAAAGGAACTATGGACAGCTAGCTGTCAAAAGGCTTTTGATGAGCTCACACAGGCCATGTGCACACAGGCCATGTGCACCTGTCCACAAAAGCCCTTGTTACTCCAAATGCTTCTGAATTAGGGGTAGGGGCAGTTCTATCACAGCTAAACACAGAGGGCCAGGATCAACCGGTTGCCCCCTAGCAGGAGGTTGACCCCTAGAGAAAAGCGTTCATCTGCTACAGAGAGGGAGGCCTTTGCTGTGGTCTGGGCCTTAAAAAAATTGAGACCATACCTCTTTGGAACTCACTTTATTGTTCAAACAGACCACAAACCTCGATTGTGCCTTAAACAAATGAAAGGTGAAACCCCTAAATTGTTGAGGTGGTCCATATTCCTACAGGGAATGGACTATACAGTGGAACATAGACATGGGAGTACCCACTCCAATGCAGAGGGACTCTCCAGATATTTCCACTTAGACAATGAAGACTCATCTGGGCAAGGTTAGCCTTATTGTCCCTCGTTCGGGGGGTTGTGTAGGAAAGTACCATCTTTCTTGCTATGTTACCCCCAATTTTACATGTACGTCAGTATGTCTTTGCCTGTCTCACTCGGATCCTGCTAGTCAGGATCCCAGTGCTCATAGTTTGTGGCCTAAGTGTGTATGCCTGTGTAGTGCCTAACTGTGTCACTGAGGCTCGGCTAATCAGAACCTCAGTGCTCATGCTCTCTCTGCCTTTAAAATTGTCACTATGGGCTAGTGACCACTTTTACCAATTTCAATTGGGATACTGGAACACCCTTATAATTCCCTAGTATGTGGTACCTAGGTACCCAGGGTATTGGGGTTCCAGGAGATACATATGGGCTGCAGCATTTCTTTTGCCACCCATATGGAGCTCAGACAAACCTTTACAGAGGACTGCCATTGCAACCTGAGTGAAATAACGCACACATTATTTCACAGCCTTTTTCACTGCACTTAAGTAACTTATACGTCACCTATATGTCTGACCTTCACTTGCTGAAGGGTAGGTGCAAAGTTACTAAGTGTGAGGGCACCCTTGCACAAGCAAAGGTGTCCCCATATAGTTCAGGGCCAATTCCCGGGACTTTGTGAGTGAGGGGACGCCATTACATGCGTGCACTACATATAGGATAATACTTATAAGTAGTTTCACAATGGTAACTCCGAATATGGCCATGTAATGTGTCTAAGATAATGGGGAGCCAATTCCATGCATCTTGGGAGCTCTACCATGGACCCCCAGTACTGCCAAACCAGCTCTCCAAGGCTTGCAGTGCAGCTACAGCTGCTGCCACCTCACAGCGACGTTTCTGCCCTCCTGGGGTCTGAGCAGCTCAGTCCCAGGAAGGCAGAACAAAGCATTTGCTTTGGGAGCAGGGTGTTATACCCTCTCCCTTTGGAAATAGGTGTTACAGGCTGGGGAGGGGTAGCCTCCTCCAGCCTCTGGAAATGCTTTGAAGGGCACAGATAGTGCCCTCCTTGCATAAGCCAGTCTACACAGGTACCGGGACCCCGAGTTCCTGCTCAGGGGCGAAACTGGACAAAGGAAAGAGGAGTGATGACTCCCCTGTCCATCACCTCCCCAGGGGTGGTGCCCAGAGCTCCTTCAGTGTGTCCCAGACTTCAGTCATCTTGTTTTCCAAGGTGTGGGGACACTCTGTAGGCTTCTCAGTGGCCAGTGCCAGCAGGTGACGTCAGAGACCCCTCCTGATAGGTCCATACCTGATAAGGTAGCAAATCCCCCTCTCAGGGCTATTCAGGGTCTCTCCTGTGGGTTTCTCTTCAGATTCTACTTGCAAGCTTCCAGCAGGAACCCTCTGCTACTGCTACTTCATCCTCTGACCTCAGATCAACCGCAGACTGCTCCAGGAACCGCTGTAACAGCAACAAAGTATCCAGAAGGGGTACTTTTCCTCTGCAACTTCAGCTCCAGCCAACAACTGCAACAGTTTCCACGGTGTGCACTCTCTAGGGACTCCCTGTCTTCACCCTGCACCAGAAGGACCGAAGAAATCTCCAGTGGAGTGACAGAGTCACTCACCTGCTCAAGCAGGCACCTTCTAAGTCTTACGACCAGTTCTCTTGAACTCCACTCCTGGCAACAAGCGTGCTCGTTGGAACACAGAGGGTGGACCCCATCGACACAGAGGGGGTGATTCTAACCCCGGCGGTCTTAGACCGCCAGGGTCGGCGGGAGCACCGCCGACAGACCGGCGGTGCCCCGCAGGGCATTCTGACCGCGGCGCTTTGGCCGCGGTCAGTGCAGGAAAACCGGCGGTCTCCCGCCGGTTTTCCGCTGCCCGTTGGAATCCTCCAAGGCGGCGCAGCTTGCTGCGCCGCCGAGGGGATTCCGACCCCCCCTACCGCCATCCAGTTCCCGGCGGTCCGCCCGCCGGGAACCGGATGGCGGTAGGGGGGGTCGCGGGGCCCCTGGGGGCCCCTGCAGTGCCCATGCCACTGGCATGGGCACTGCAGGGGCCCCCGTAAGAGGGCCTCTAAATGTATTTCACTGTCTGCTGCGCAGACAGTGAAATACGCGACGGGTGCAACTGCACCCGTCGCACAGCTTCCACTCCGCCGGCTGGATTCCGAGCCGGCTTCATCGTGGAAGCCTCTTTCCCGCTGGGCTGGCGGGCGGCCTGAAGGCGGCCGCCCGCCAGCCCAGCGGGAATGTCAGAATTACCGCCGCGGTCTTTCGACCGCGGAACGGTAACCTGACGGCGGGACTTTGGCGGGCGGCCTCCGCCGCCCCCCAAGGTCAGGATGAGGGCCAGACTGTCCTCAGGTCCTGCTGTACAGTTTGGAGAAGGTAAGACCTTGCCTTCCCAGAGAATTACAGTAACCCTGTGCACTGCATCTTCTTCACCTCCTGAGGCCTCTGTGTACTATTTGCAAAATTCCTTCGTACAAAGCCTTGCCCAGGTCCCCAGCACTCTATCCTGTGATGCTCAACTCACTGAGTTGACCTCTGGTGGTGTGGGACCCTCCTTTGTAGTGCTGTACCAACCACATATTGCACCTCCTTTGTCCCCGTGTCCTGGTACTCCCGTGGGTGCTATCTTGTGTTCTGAGAGCCCCTTCTTCCTCCTCACATAGAGTTGAGGCCCCCAGGTCCCGCCTGGGTCCAGATAGCGCCACTTTGATGCAAAACGCAACTTTGCCAGAACCAAGGATTGTTGGAGGAATACAGCACCAAAACTCACCTGCATCCAACTTCTCTTCATGGGACATCTAGTGCATCATGCAGAAACCCACTGACATCTTCCTTGGGTGCATTTCTGCAGTCTTCGTTTAACCAGGGACTCTTCTTGTGCACCATCTTCTGGGTTGGCAGGGGCTCCTGTTCTTCCTGGAACTTCATTTGACTTCTGGACTTGGTCTCCTTCCTTTGCAGGTCTTCAGGTCTAGTAATCCACCATTTGTTGTTTCAAGTCTTGCTTGGTTCCTGAAATAACTCTAATCACGACTTGTAGTGTGTCCTAAGGAAACTTGCAGTACTTTACACCTGCTTTTCTGGGCTCTGGGGTGGAGTAATTTACTTATCTTTACTGTGTTCTTACTCTCCCAGTGATTCTCCACACACTACACTTGTCTAGGGGGGAATCTGTGATTCACATTCCACTTTCTTAGTATCTGGTTTGTGTTGCCCCAGACCTATTTTCTCCCTTTGCATTCTATTGCATTTCCTATTGTTTGCACTAACCCATGTCTAATTACTTATCTTATTTAGGTGTCTAGTGTATATATTGTGTATAATACTTACCTCCAGAAGCAGTATTGTCTCTAAGATATTTTTTGCCTTGTGTCACCCAAATAAACTACCTTTAATTTTGGTAACACTGAGTATTGTTTTTACTTGTGTATAAGTACTGTGTAACTATAAGTGGTATTGCAGGAGCTTTGCATGTCTCCTAGTTCAGCCTAAGCTGCTCTGCTATAGCTATCTCTATCAGCCTAAGCTACTAGAACACTACTACATTTCACTAATAAGGGATAACTGGACCTGGTGTAAGGGGTAAATACCCAAGGTTCCCACTACAAACCAGGTCAGCCTCCTACAGATGTGCTGCATGAGGTTGTGATGGTGGTGACTGCGCATGTAGTGGGTGGGGTGCATGTCTGCATGTCTGCTGTTGTGGTGACTGTGGGCAAGGCTGTACAGGAGGTGAGCTTGGACTGATGACCCTGTGCATGAAGGTGTGAGTGTTGATGTGACTGTGAGGGAGGAGGAGGAGAGTGACAACATCAGGGCAGTGCACGCTCTACGGGCGAATAGAATGCAAAAACCTAACAATTTCAAGCTAACATAATTTATGCATTGTGCTGATATGATGTTGTGTAACCTTTTGCATTACAGAGTTTAATCCTGAAGACTTATGTTCAGCATGCATATAAATACTGTTCGCATGCAATGTACTGCTGCAGGCTTTCAGATTGTGTCAGGGTGTGGTTCCCTTCCAGGGCCTTCTAGAAGCTTTCCCTGCAGCATGCCTGGGTGTGGTTGGTGGGCTGGGATAAGACTCTATAAAAGGGAGCCAGCCCAACTCCACATGCTCACTATTCAGAGGTCCCGGTGTCGAGCAGCAGCAACTTCCTGAGCTCCTGTTCCGGAGGCCTACTTTGATCTTCCAGGCCTTTGCCCTTCATTTACATTGGTGATCCTTGATCAGAGCGGTAAGAGGGCGGTCGGGCTGGGCCCCCGATCCCGTTTTCGAAGTCATTCGAGTTCTTGGGCCTAATTTTCATGTTCAGAGATTTTCCCTTGTGCGTGTGAATGTGCTCTGGATTTTTCTGCCATTTACATGTTAATATTCGAATCGGCAAGATTCGCGATTCGTTTCCTCATGCTTTAACCCTTGATATTCATTGTGAGCTACTATTTCTTGGCAGTTACATGGTGCCATTCGAATTGGCAAGACGCACGATTCAATTCTTGTGTGTAATTCATGTTATTCCTTGTACGCTACCATTTCTTGTTATTCATATGGTAGTCTTTGAATCAGCAAGTCATGTGATTCCTTTTCTTGTGTTTAATTCATGATATTCAATGTGCGCCACCATTCCTTGGCATTGACATGATGGGCTTCGAATCGGCAAGATGCGTGATTCATTTCTTGTGTCTAATTCATGATATTCATTGTGTGTTACCATTTCATGACATTTATTGGCTGACATTCGAATCGGCAGAATGTGCAATTCATTTCTTGTGTTGAACTCATGCTATTCAGCGAGCATTACCAATTCATGGCATTTACTTGGGGGTGCTCGAATCGGCAATACGCGCAATTCATTTCTTGTGTTTAAAATCACAGTGTTCATTATACGCTACTACTTCATGGCATTTACTTGGTGACCTCCAAGTCGGCAAGACGCACGATTTATTTCTCGAGTCTAACTTATGTTATTCATGGTGCACAATCATTCCATGGTATTTACAACCTTTGTGAAAATCTGCAATGTGCGCAATTCATGTCCCTGCAATTTTGAGAAAACAAAAAAATGCTAGAGTTCTAGATGTGATGTTGCATGTACATAATAAGTTCCTCAAGCACGAATCATATGATGGTTTAGAAATCATTCAGATTATTTCCTGATCCTCATGCAAATCATAATACTTAAATTTGAAAGTTGCATTTAACCTTTCTTGATTCCCTCACAGGTATCTAGTCATCTTGAAGCCTAGTTATTTAAGTCTATGCTTAGGTTGTCCATGTTTTCAGAATGACAATGCTTAGAGTCATAGCCTAGTACTGATTAATATGATATAATCTTGATATTGTGTGTTTTAACCTTTTTCGCTTCCTACAGGTCTCCTTCCCAGCTGTTCCCTTCCTAATTCCCTTTTCCCCACTTGGACTCTCTTAGACTCTGTGACAATTCTAATCAGAGTATTGGAGCTGTCTTGTGGTGGAAGTGTTGGTAACGTGCACAGACCCCGAGGATCTGGTGACTCTGACAGAATAGTGAGCCCACAAATTATTATCCTCCTGGTTTGTGTATGTTCTCAACATGGCTACACTGGACAAGCTAGTCAAGGCTATCACTCAGCTCCAAGCAGAGGTGGTATCATCAAAAGATTTGGCAACTAGCCTAGCTGAGAGAGTGAGTCAGTTACAGGATAAGGTAGAGAAGAAGGAACAAAATCCCACAGGTGTGTCTTGGCCAGGTCCTTCTTCTCAGACTCCTGGAGGTAATCCGACAAACATTTCCCTCAGTGTTCCTTCAGCCATTCCTTTAGCTCCCCCAGAACGTTTCTCAGGAGACCCCTTGAAAGCGCAATCGTTCCTGGTTCAAGTGGAATTCCCCAATGCCCAGTCCAAAGTAGCTTTCTTGTTATCATATCTGACTGGAGATGCAGCTACCTGGGCTATTCCTCTTGTGCGTAAAGACAGTCCCCTGCTGTACAACTGGAGAAATTTTGTTTGCGAGTTTGAATGAGTTTTTGATCGTATAACTGTAACATTGTCAGCAGATCGAGAATTATTAGACTTACGACAAGGGAATCAGGACTTAGTGTCATATTTAGCCAACTTTAATCGGCTGGTCGCTGGGACATCCTGGCCTGAAGAAAAACAAGCGGCCTTGTTCTGAAAGTGACTCAAAGAGGAGCTAAAAGATATTCTAGCTCAAATAGACCCGCAGTCTACAGACTGTCAAGAATTGATAAACTTGAGGCTGAATCATCGTTTCACAGAACGAAAAGGAACACGCAAAAAGACTGAAAAATATTCCTGGCGTGTTCACGCTAATAGAGACTCAAGAACTCCGAAAGAAAGAATGCCGGAACCTATGGAAATTGGAACAATCAGGAGACCTTTGACCAAAAAGGAAAAGGACGTACGTAGAAAGAATGGACAATGTCTCTATTGTGGGCGCACGGGTCATTTTGCTAAATAATGTCGAATCAAACCAAAGAGCAAACGAGGTCCGGTCCAGAAAGTAGCAGCCAATGCACAAGTTGAGTCGGAAAACTAAAGCACCCAAGATGCAGAGAAGGGTTGCTCTTGGGTGTCACTGTGGACCCTTCACAATCTAGACATCTCAAACTTTGTATAAAAGTTCAGGTAAAGAAAAAGACCTATTTCAAGAAGGCTCTAGTCGATTTTGGGGCTACTGGGAACTTTGTTGATGTCCAATTGGATTGTGCATGGGGGATCCCATGTATTGAAAAAAATACCCCAGAAGTCATCCAGGCAGTAGATGGAAAACTCTTGAATGGAGGTCCGGTAACTCTTCAGACTGTCTCCTTTTCGGTGATTTGTGAAGGTAAAAATCAAAGAAAGAAATATAAAGAGAAACTCATCCTTGATGTGATCCATGCTCCCCAGTATGGAATTATCCTTGGCTTACCATGGTTAACTCATCACAATCCAGGGATTAATTGGGCAGAACGAAAAGTCGTGTTCTCATCTGCGCTATGTAAAGAACAATGCCTCCAAAAGTTTCAAGTATCAAAAGTTTGCAACTCTTACATAGCCACTGCCGCGGAGAAAGAAGTTATATTGCCCAAGCAGTATTCATCTTACAAAGATGTATTCGATGAGAAAGAAGCAGAGAACCTACCTCCTCAGATATTATGACTGTCAAATTGATCTAATTCCAGGTGTGATACTCCCCAACTGTCGTGTATACGCCCTGTCAGAACATGAAAATCAACATTTACGAAAGTATCTAGATACATTCTTGGAGAATGGTTTCATTCGCCCTTTTAAGTCTCCTGCAGCTTCTCCTTTGTTTTTTGTTCCGAAGGCGAATGTAGAACTTCGAACTTGTATCGACTATAGGGGATTGAACAAAGTCACCATCAAGAATAAATATCTTATGCCCCTAATTCCGGTCTTGCTGGAACTAGTAAAGAAAGCAAAAATCTACACGAAGCATTATCTTCGAGGTGCTTATCATTTGGTCAGAATGAGAGAGGGCGACGAATGGAAAACAGTGTTCAAGACAAGATATGGCCTCTTTGAATACACCATCATGCCTTTTGGTCTGTGTAATGCTCTAGCAGCATTTCAATTTTTCTAGAATTACGTTCTTAGAGAGTCCCTCAACATATTTGCCATAGTCTACATCGATGACAATTTTGATCTACTCAGACAATGAAAATGAACATGTACAACATGTGAAGAAAATTCTTGCAGCCCTTCAAAAGCACCATTTATATTGCAAAATACCAAGTGTGAGTTTCATGTTACCACAGTTGAGTTTTTAGGGATTATCCTTACCCCTCAAGGTATGGTGATGGCAGAAGAAAAACTAAAAGGCCGTATCTGATTGGCCCACCCCAAAGACGGTTTGTGATGTACAATGTTTCCTGGGGTTTGCAAATTTTTACTGTATGTTCATAAATCATTTCTCCCAGACAGTGGCTCCAATCACTAAGCTATTAAGGAAGAAAGAAAAATGTGGATGGTCCCCAGAAGCTCCCAAGCCTTTTCAACTTTGAAGGAAGCTTTCTCCACTGCCCCAGTCATGACTCATCCTGATGCGGATCGTCCCTTCATAGTGGAAGCTGATGCTTCAGATGTGGCATTAGGAGCAGTCTTGTCGCGATGAAACAAATACACTGGTCAACTTCATCCTGTAGCTTACATGTCTCGGAAGTTGAACGAAGCTGAACAGAACTATGTCATTGCTGAAAAAGAGCTTCTGGCGATTTGTGACACCTTTAAAGAATGGAGACATCATTTGTTGGGTGCCAAATACACTGTCACGGTATATACTGATCATCGCAATCTTCAGTTCATGAGCTCCGCCAGACTTTTGACTCCTCGGCAATTACGCTGGATGCTGTTTTTTGACGAATTTGATTTTGTGGTAACTTTCCGACCTGGTGAAGACAATCGCAAAGCTGACGCCTTGTCCCGCCAAGAGTCTACCACGTTGCCTGCAGTTCAAACCTCCAGAGCTATCATTGCTCCAGACAAAGGGGGTCATTCTGACCCTGGCGGTCCATGACCGCCATGGCGGAGGGCGGCGGAAGCACCGCCAACAGGCTGGCGGTGCTTCCTGGGCTATTCTGACCACGGCGGTAAAGCCGCGGTCAGAAAAGGGGAACCGGCGGTTTCCCGCCGGATTTCCCCTGGCCCAGGGAATCTGCCATGGCGGCGCTGCTTGCAGCACCGCCATGGGGATTCCGACCCCCTTCCCGCCAGCCTGTTTCTGGCGGTGTCCACCGCCAGAACCAGGATGGCGGGAACGGGTGCCATGGGGCCCCTGGGGGCCCCTGCACTGCCCATGCCACTGGCATGGGCAGTGCAGGGGCCCCCTAACAGGGCCCCAATAAGATTTTCACTGTCTGCTTTGCAGACAGTGAAAATCGCGACGGGTGCCACTGCACCCGTCGCACCCCTGCAACTCCGCCGGCTCCATTCCGAGTCGGCTTCCTCGTTGCAGGGGCTTTCCCGCTGGGCCGGCGGACGGCCTTTTGGCGGTCGCCCGCCGGCCCAGCGGGAAAGTTCGAATGACAGCCGCGGTCTTTTGACCGCGGTGCGGTCATTCGGCGGTAACCGCATGGTGGGCGGCGACCACCGCCCGCCGCTGTCAGAATGACCGCCAAAGTCCTATGTATCATAAAAACTGAAGATTTCTTTGAAGACATCCGCAATTCTTTTTGTAGAAGCCTAATTATTCAGCACCCATTCAGGATACAAACGACCGTTAGCCAGCTCTTCTAGATAAACATAAAGGATTTATTAGAGATAGAAATAGAAAGACATGTACATGGAGGATGCTCTGTACTAGTGTACACGAACAGCCTAATACAAGGAAATAATACACAATCTTTTATAGTATTAAACCACAAACATAATTCAACGTCTTATTGGTTCTTTCGCTTTGACGTATGATTGACGTATGACTACTTCTCCATTATGGCTGAGGTCGTTTTTCCTATCATACCATATATAGTAACAAAAAGCATAGAAAAGGATTTTACACAAGGTGGCCTACGTGCCTAATATCACATGGTCCATCTTGTGACAGAGCTTGAGAACATCACGTACTCAGACTGGTACTTTCCAGAAGGGAGATTGCTTCAGCTAGCATGCAATGACACTGATATTTCATGATGGCTGTTCAGAGAGCAAGCCTTGCAACATAATACATTCCTAGCAGTAGCGAATTACATTTGTAGGCCTCTTTACTTAATGATAGGCCTGTGCAGAGATTGTCATTGTGTATCACAGGGGCCACTAGGCATAGCATACCTAAGAACTGTAAAATGCGATTCCACATTCCGCCCTCTGATACTCAATGACAAATCTAAGGGTCATGGTGTATTGCTCTCATTTATACCTCTTGCTCGGACTTGTTGTCATCCTTATATATTTTTCTTTGATAATGTGTGTGTTTCTGGTGACAGTTTTTTTTTTCAAGAGTAGGGCCAGGAAGGATGGACAAACTGGTATGAGCACACATATCGTTATCAGTGCCACGATCCCTATCGCTAGTACCTCTACCAACCAGGTACCCCAACCCCTGAACCATGCTGCTATTCGATCCAGCATTCCTCCGACGTCTGTCCCATCTCCCACTTTCCCAGCTCCTTCTTCTACCTTTTTTTATATCCTCTATTTCCTTTCTTATATTCCCCACGTTGGTGTCCTCTTCCTGCGCACCCCGCCAAGTGTTCTCTTTTCCCCCTTCTATAATTCTGTTCTATGCGCCATTTTTGGTAGCACGAATGCTAGGTAGTAGGTACCTTGCCAACCTGCTGGCAATTTAAAAAAATGCAGATGTCCCACATATAATAAATATTCCTTTGGGAGGTGTCAGGCCTATGGACAAGACTGTTTTGTCATTTCTTTTGTAGTCTAGGCTCAATGTTGTATTGCAAATACTATGTCCCACATCAATTCCGTTTTTGCTAGTGTCTGCGTTACCTCTTGAGAATTTGAAACACCATGGTGCCATAAATGCATTCAATAAATTCTCTTGTTCTTTCTTCGGATCTAATCTCCTACACTTCTTTCTTCTCCTTCTATCTTCTTCCTTCAATTTATTTTACACTCTTTCTACCAATTTTCCTTGCATATCACCTACATAAGGTTCATCTTCCAAACCATAGTCATCCCTTTTTCTCCTAATTTCTCCTTTGTTTATATTTTCTATTATTCTCTCCTTTTTTCTTTTCCCTGTTCTCATTCCTTTTAAATTTCCCCCTAACATATTATCTAATATGTTACATGCCACAAATTCTGTGAGGGGCATTTAAGTGTAATTTCTTTTCTCCTGGCTAGTGGTCGGTAGGTGGGTACATATATAACAATCAGACACATTTGCTAGTTCTTTGTACATTGATACCATTTGCACAAATGTATTGTCCTTATAATCTTCTCCATCTTCTTTCCATTTTGTATATTTCACCCATTTTGTTTTATCCTCCACCCTCTCATGTTATTTTGAGATATTGTTGTTCTCACCACCTGTTGTTCTTTCACCTTGGCCATTTTTGGGGATGTAGTGTTCCTGGTCGAGCCATGGAATATGTATGTCGTCTTTATATACTATCAGGATTGTTGTTAGTACTATAGCTGCTACCGGGGTGAGTAATGCTGTGACCACCACGGGCCACTTCTTCTGCTCCTTTTTCTTACGTTGTAATCTGAAATCCATGTCGCCTTATAGGGTGTGGTCGCATGTGGCTAGCACTTGAAACCAGTTCTATTGGTATGTAACCTTTGGTACCTCCTTATTCCTGTAGGAGTGCCACACGAGTAGTCTATTCCTTCTGTATATTTTTGGGGCGACGTTGAATGCTATTTGACACTTGTAGTTATGCAGAGTATAAAGGGATGAATCCCAGTGTACAGTTCTAAGGGAGTTGGGTGCGATAGTCCACTGACCTGAGGGATGGCCCTTTTTTCCTATTTTTGCTGTATTCCTAATTGGAAGAGGCACCTCCCAATGGGGCTACAAACCGCACTGATCCTAGTGACCAGCCGCTTCCGTAGGACTGGGATCTGTACCTCTTGGCGCAAATTTTTCTAGCGGACTTTTAGTATTCTGTTCATTTATATCCTGATGTCTTTAATACTTAAGTGGCCTTGCTTGACTCTCCGACTCCTGTGGAGAGTAGCACGAGCAGTTCTGAAAGAGTATCCTGGTGTCTTGAAGGACCCGCTTGCACCCTCCGACTCCTGTGGGGTTGCAGCACGAGCAGTCCAAGAACAATGCTCTGGTGTACTGGGGAACCCGCTTACACTCTCTGACTCCTGTGGGAGTGTAGCACGAGCAGTTCCGTCAGTGTTGGCTGGTGGCGCTTGTTTAACGAAGGTTGTACCGCTGTGGTGAAGGTGGAATTACTCTCATCGGCAACTTTGTTGGCGGCTGGTCGTTCTTTGGTTCAGCGGCCTTCTTGGTGTGTGAGGTATGGACCCAGGATGTGATGCCCTCACACTTGACTGCTGTGGCTGTTGTCTACAGGACTTGGTGTGGTCCCTTCCACCGTGGTTGAAGGCAGTGACGTCTGGTGTGGCCTTTACCCACACCCAGTCTCCAGGATGCAGTCGTGTTCCGGTGGTGTACCTTCTTGGTGTAATAGCTATGGATCCAGGAGGTCAGTCCCTCCTACTTTTCAGGAGACCCAAGCCCAATCTCCCTGTTGGAGATCATGTCCAGGTAGTGTTGTCCAGCCAGGAAGGACCTGCAGCACCTAATGCTGAAGGTAAGGCAAACTGCTGTCAAAATGTCTTATCAGACAATAACTTCTCAGCACCAGACATGTTCATAGGCCAGTCAAACAGTATCTCAGTCGGTGCTCACTTTGACAACTTTGTCAAGGGTGCCTTTCTTGACCAATGAAGCAAGCGGTAGTGCATCATTCTAGAACCGCTCAGCAGATGCACAAAATCTTATAAAGGGACATATCTGACTTGTTTATGGGGTAACTAGCACACTCTTAAACTGAAATCAACACTCAAAAAATAAATAACAATTACACTCAGTAACAGTGGAATATTCACACAAACTATTTCACCAAACAAATGGTGATCCAAAGGTCAGGAGAAAACACATGTTACACTGGTATACAGCCAGTATAATTTTTTAACATAGCATTGTATCCTATTATTCTATTTCAACACCCTGAATATCTGCATCAATGCTGGAAGGGTTGGGACTTTGCAGGCATCACCGCCATCAGAAGTCACTTCCCCTTTCTCGTACAAGTGTGATGTTCTGAAATGCTGATATTCCTTTAAGATATTATATTTATTGTATTTATTTATATTTGGCACCCTCATCATCAAAAGTATATTACTCATAGCTGTATTGCAGTACTACATAGCACATCCTAAGGTAGTAATAACTCTATCCTAATATAGGTATTTTCAATACTTAAAACCAGTTTGGAGAATATTTAGTTGCAATCTACCGACACATGAAGGTAATCCATGTCACTGCGCACATTTAAGATGTACCACAGAAGACTCCCATTAATTATGAAAACATAAAACGTAACATAGACAGACGGATACAGAAACCACATCTTCTCGTCCATGTTCTGAAACCTAGGAAAAAACATGGATAGAAAAATACTCCTCCTGCCACCAATTATATGCACATATTTATATACGTAGATAATTACATCCTGCGTCCAGGGTGTATATAAAAAAAATCCTATAAACTTTAAAATTAGCTGTAACATTCAGCTGTACATTTATTTTACATTTCTACTTGGAACGTCATGGTAACACATCGCAACAATCCGTGGCTTTGCCCTTGGAGTCATGCCCAGAGTCTGTGGTTTTCAGAAATGGTGAAGGTAATCTTAACTGCTACAATTTAATACAGGGACGGGACCTCGCAGATAAATGCATAAAATAAAATACCATTAAAAAAAACACATTTGTGACAAATGTGCTGCATTTTTACCCATTCATTGCCCTTTTGACACCCTGGTTGCACTCACATGACTTCAACATACTACATGTACTGCAGATGTTTAAACATCCACTTGTGTTATTTTCTTTTAGCCTCTTATTAAGTGAAATCGATCAGTCACTAACACGTCATGTGTAATCATTATTACTGCACTAATGTGTTTATTTTAAATATCAATACACCTTAGTAGACGTTTGTTATCACATAATTAACTCACTCTACACCCCAACAAGAACCCACATTATTATATATCTATTTTTTTCCTTATATTATTTACAATTCAGCACATAGTAACTCTTCTGTTAATTTCAATATCTCTTCTGTCATTGAACATAACTAAATTATTAGTATGTACTCTATACAGCTATGAAGAAATACACAACCAGGGGTATGGAACTACCGTAAACAAATGTCCAGCACAATTCTCCCAGAATTCTCTCTCATCAGATGCAAATATCTGCAGAAACTTGAAAGCAAAATTTGCTATTCCCTGCTTTAAAAATATCTTCACAAACAATGTAACTAGGTAAGAAACATTCTGCTAAACTACCATGATATTTTAGGTGTCATTTCTTTGAAGCATCATTTAGTAAAATGTGCGAATGCATGTTGGTATTTACAAAATGTATATTCATAACAGGAAAAATCAATGTAACCTTTTCATTAAAGTTACACATTGCCATAGTAGTTCCTGGCATGAACAAAACGACTTTGTGCCAAAACTACTTTGTGCCAATATTCTTCGTATGGAAGAGCAGAATGGTGTCACTACCACTGAAGCGAGTCAATAAACAGAGAGACAGAATTAAAATAACAAAAGGTCTGTGATAACCAGTTTATGGCATAATTCTTAAAGAAAATCACAAAGTGCACCCATGGTATCTGTTCCTGCATTAGTGCAGATTTACAGCTTTTATGCATGAGCTAGCATTTAATGAGGCAGACCAGGAAATCGAACTCCTAGACAATATTTGTAAACACCATTTTAGCAGGAGGAAAATATGCATGTGTTTTTACAGGACAAGTAGACTGATGACACAAACTGTCCCATGGACAATTAGACATTTTATAAAATTCCACACTCCTGACAACATATTGTTAACTGCTGCAAATGAATCCTCTGTTCCCTCCAGACTAAATTTGTTCACTGTAAGAATTTTGGCAACCTTTGCATGGGTCAAATATTTTTAAATGTAATCCCTACATAAGAAAGTTCTAATTTGTTGTACACCTGTGGTTCCTAACCTTTTTACTCCTGGGGACCACCAGTGAAACATTACTGGAAGCCAGGTACCCCCAAGCAATTTGCACAATTTAAATTTCAAACATGAAATCATTCTTTTTATATTGAAAAAATATGCAAAAATCTAAACATTTTATTGGAAATGTTGGTGTTGCATCTTGGCGACCAACTTTTCAATTTTTACTTTTATTTAGGAAAGGTGAATCCTTCAGGCAATTTGTTTAAAATTATCTCCAGGGCTATTTCTGTTATCATTTTTAGGTACATAATATCTAAGAAAGCTTTTATACATAAATATGTGGTGGGGAAAGGAAGTAAACCATAAGTGCCTCTCTTCTCTCCCTATCCTTTTTGTCACATTTAATAAATTTTTATTATAGCATCTCTCATACCAGTGTAGGTGTTGTAGCACTTTACAGGGGAGTACAAGGTGTAGGATTCACATGGTATCCACATTGGTAGGCATTTTTCTAAGAGTGCTTGGTCTGGAGAAGCACAAACTCAGCATTCAGAACACTACACAGTCGTCAGCGTTGTCTTTAATAATAACAATGTATTTCTACACAGGCAAACCCTTTTTTTTTTTTTTTTTTTTTGAGCAGCATAAGGAAAATGAAAGACTGGGGAAAAAACAGCTTTCTAATTTGTGCTATGCAGTTGGCATGCAGCTCCTTAATTGCAGTTCATAGCTCACTGTGCTAGATTACTATTATGAACTGTACAGTAACTAAAGAATCTCTGTGACAAAAGCAGTAACCCACTGTGCCATCCACATAAAATACTGTTCTTTTCATGATACACATCCTTTGCAGCCTGCATATTAACCATCTGCACTATCTTTCAGTCAAAAATGCCACTGTCCAAAACTCTCATTCCTCCCCAGCAGGTACATTAATCACTGGAGTTATCTTGACGCTTTTATTTTCGCTGTGCAATGCTCTTTGCAGTGCTTTTAAAGCCATTAACAAGTAATAAAGTCTGAATTTTGTGTCTTATTACGTGTGATAACTTAACAATTAAACTTAAATTTTCTACAGTGTGTAAGCATGTTACAGCCATCCCTTGTCTACTTGCAAACCTTTCCCATACTCACTCTGGCGCCAAATGATAGTGTAGTAATTGGAGTAGTGGTCACATATTTCAGGCCAGTGTATCGCCTTCTTATAATCCTCCCACAAATCTCATGGTACAATAATGCTAAACAATGTATCCAGATCCTTCCAAATCAGCCCTTCCCATGGCTATTATTCTGTTTAACTCTGTACATTTTTATGTACTTCAAGAGACTGTGTCTTGTGATCTCCAGCTGTGTGTTTGTATTGCTGAGCACCTCCTTCCACATCTTGATGTTATGGATTGTGTGATGTGCATAAATGGACATATCCCATAGTAAATTGTGTGATCCCTCTCGCCCCTTGCCAATACATCTTTCCATTTCATTTGATATCTGTTCGTACTTCTGTTAATGTTTTCTAATTGCGTTAGCCACTTCCTCTTTACCCTGGCTATGGAATAACTGTCTAATTCTTTCACAAGGTCTCTTACGTTTTGCTTTTATTTTTCACTTCCTCATCCATCAAACGCCATGCCAGGGTGCGGCTTTCACGTTCTGTCTCTGCCTGCTGTTGTAGAGGCAGCTCAGAGTGTTTGGTCCCTGTTGTGGTGCCCTCAGGCTGTAGTGTATTTCCCAAATGTCTTCAAACAAAATCGATGTTTTGTTCCTGTGACTGTGCACTCGCCACAGGAAGAGAGCTTGACAAGCCCCTATTGTCTCTATTTTTTTTTTCTTCGTCCTCCAATCTTCCCTGCCCTTGTCAGCCCCACCACCATGTGGAGGAAACCATTCTTCAGTTCAGTTTTTTTTTATCCTCCACATACAGGACAGCCCCACATTCAAGGGACATCCCATATGCTACCAGTATGTAGGCGGCATTGTAACGCACCACACATGTCTGCAAAGCCACAGAAACACTACTGTTAGTTTCCTTGCAAAGTCAAAGTCTAAGTACAATAGTGCCTATAGGCCTTCTTTCGCCTCTATTTGGTACGCTGGACTGTCCTTGGGGCTATGTTGATGTGTCTCTAGTTTGCCTTTACTAAGAGGGTTTCTCGTGACTGTCTTACCCTAGCCGTTTGTTACATAACACGAAGACAATTACAATCGTTCCAGAAAACAGTAGGATGTTGGTGTATTTTTTTTACACCGCTCATACCCCATGACACAGAAGGGGTAACAATGAGTACATTTTCCCTCGCAGCCTCTCTCTGCCAGACGTGATTATTTATTAGTAAAAGCAGGAAGCAAGCCAGTCTGCATTCATGCCACAATTTCAGCCAGCCATGTCCACCTTAGCTCACACAAAGTTTGAAATCAGACAGTACCCAAAGTGCTAGTGACGGCGTCCACACTGGCGTCCCCTGGGGCGAATCAAGAGATGACAGAATAGTCAGGAGGGAAAGATTAAAAAAATCCTTTCCTGCCCTTGGGCAGGGTGCGGCTGTATGATATTGGAAACTGGACCAGATCCTTGGCCAGTGACACACAGATAATGCAATAGCGGTGAACAAGTCAGGCAACCACATGTGACGGCAGAACCATAAACAAGGGTCACAGTACAACTAGCCCTGTGGGGTGATCCTACTCCCACTCCTTGTATCAAATATGTAGTGAGTGCAGGGCGGTGTTTGTACTGTGTGATGTTTGCAGATTAAATCAGTCAATTGTCATAAAAATCTGTATTATGTCTCCCAGGAGTCCACCCACCTAGTCTTAAATTTTCTAAAAATTCTTATCTTAAATCGCAAATGCATGCAGTCAAAATAAATCACAGTACACCACCTTGTGGTGAACCCTTCCTTCATGAATCAAAAACCACTTTCTCACACACACGTATTTATAGCTCAAAAACCACTTTCACACACACACGTATCTATAGCTCAAAAACCACTTTCACACACACACGTAATCAAACCAGCATCTATAGTTTACACCATTTCACATGAGTAGCCGATAGTTCAATATGCCATAAGCATTGTTCAAAGAGCTGCAATATCACAGGAAACAGATAACATAACAATTGTTTAACACGACAAACAGAGCCTGCCTGCTCCACTGGACTGAACAACTATCATCCAGTTACTGGAATGAACCACTATCACTCCTATACACATAGACCCTGGAATGGACCACTACCATACCATTTCCACATCTGGGCAACGCACTTTTAACCTGGGGTTGGCTTGGCGCCTACAACACCCTCTCTGGCCAGAGTTATCCACCCCAGCCCCTCCGGCTGGGGACTTCAAACAGCGACTCGTGCTGTGTTCTGAAGCAACACCGCTAGTTGCCCCTATTCCTCGGACTACTTTTTTTAAACAGTAACAAGCTACATGAAATACAGGAAGCTATTCTAAGTATACAGCTGCAGCACAGGGAGGAAGGAAATGGTGTAATACAATGGAAGGACCAAATTAACACAGAATGCTAGCAGCCTGCGGACGGCTATAGTTAACTATCTGAATGTTTTCACGAGGTGCATTATCAGAGCCCGCAACAGAGGACAACAGAGGAAGAAATGCCCTTGGCATGCCACCGGAGACAGAGAAAAAAAAAAATGTCATTACAAAAAGCTGGCTAAGGGGTACGGCAAATAGAAATATTAACCATAAATGCATAACCACTCTATGCAGGAAACATATTAACGAAACACCCCAGTTATCTCCCTGTTTTGCAATATTTACACCGAAAATACAGTATAGCAAACAGCGAGTGCAGGACCACGAAGCAGCAATAGATACTCACGACAGATCCAGCCTCCGTCGCAGGAGGGGCCCTGTCCAATGGGTCAGCTGTCACCCCAACTGAAACAGGAGCCGGGCTGAAGGAAGCTATTCGCTGAACGAGACCGCTATTCTTCCATTCTCCACCAAATGTAGAAGCCTAATTATTCGGCACCCATTCAGGATACAAACGACCGTCAGCCAGCTCTTCTAGATAAACATAAAGGATTTATTAGAGATAGAAATAGAAAGACATGTACATGGAGGATGCTCTGTACTAGTGTACACGAACAGCCTAATACAAGGAAGTAATACACACTCTTTTATAGTATTAAACCACAAACATAATTCAACGTCTTATTGGTTCTTTGGCTTTGACGTATGATTTACATATGACTACTTCTCCATTATGGCTGAGGTCGTTTTTCCTATCATACCATATATAGTAACAAAAAGCATAGAAAAGGATGTTACACAAGGTGGCCTACGTGCCTAATATCACATGGTTCATCTTGTGACAGAGCTTGAGAACATCACATACTCAGACTGGTACTTTCCAGAAGGGAGATTGCTTCAGCTAGCATGCAATGACAATGATATTTCATGATGGCTGTTCAGAGAGCAAGCCTTGCAACATAATGCGTTCCTAGCAGTAGCGAATTACATTTGTAGGCCTCTTTACTTAATGATAGGCCTGTGCAGAGATTGTCATTGTGTATCACAGGGGCCACTAGGCATAGCATACCTAAGAACTGTAAAATGCGATTCCACATTTCACTGTTGAGAAATGGCAGACATGGGCCCAAGCAGATCCCAAAAGGTCAATCAAACAAGGATTACCTTTTCATGACACTCGTTTGTTCGTGCCCACTACCAAACTGCGCAAGATAGTGTTTCATTGGTTGCATGTTATACCTACAGCAGGTCATCCAGGTACTCCTAAGACTCTTGAATTAATCCAACGCTCTTTTTGGTGGCCTACCCTAACAAAAGATGTAAAAGCGATGGTAAACAACTGCAAAGTCTGTGCTCGCACTAAAACAAGTCATTCAAAACCGAAAGGATTGTTGCATCCACTCCCAACTCCAAGTCGTCCTTGGGAGCACATTTCTTTAGACTTTATTACTGGTCTACCAGTGGTTCAACAACATTCAGTAATCCTGGTGGTAGTAGATAGTCTCACGAAATATGGACATTTTATTGCCTGCAAGAAATTACCCACCTCCAGTAAAATGGCAACTATTTTACTGAATAGAGTGATTCGTTATCATGGACTGCCGAAAATTATCCTCTCCTATCGAGGGTCGCAATTTGCCTCCAATTTCTGGAAGACATGGTGCAAAACACTCCAAGTGACATCCACACTATCTACTAGCCACCATCCTCAAATAGATGGTCAAACTGAGAGACTAAATCAGACTTTGAAGCAATACCTGCGTGCTTACGCTGAAAATGCACTTCATTCTTGGACATCAATGCTCTGGTTAGCTGAGTTAGCAATAACTCATTCCACACTTCTACTGGCGCTACACCCTTTTTTGGCTTGTTTGGCTATCATCCTGACACCTCGCCCATCACAATCCCTCAAGAAAGTTCTCTTACACCAACTGTGTCAGAAACCATTCAACATCTGCATCAAAACCAGAAATTGATTCAACAGCATTTAGAAAAGGCCAAACAACAATACGTAAAGCATTATGATAAAAAACATTGTGAGGGACCGCAGTATCAACCAGGTGATAAAGTGTGGCTTTCCACAAAACATATAGACTTCAAGAAGAAGCACATGTTGAAACCCAAATTCATAGGTCCTTACACTGTCCTTCAGCAAATCAATCCTGTGACCTATAAACTGCAATTGCCAAGATCATTATGGATTCATCCAGTGTTCCACACTTCCCTCTTAAAAAAGGCAGTCCAGAAGGTCCCCCCTCATCCAGCTCCAGTTCTAGTACAGGGGGAAGTAGAATACGAAGTCAAGAAAGTGTTGGATTCTAAACTGAGAGGGCGCAATCTATGGTACTTAATCTCATGGAAAGGTTATGGCCCTGAAAGTAACTCATGGGTTTCCGCATCTGATATCCATGCTCCAGTACTTGTGAGGTGTTTTCATTGTCTCAATCCAGACAAACCAGGCCCTAGAGCGCATCTGGGAGAGGGGAGTACTGTCAACATCAGGGCAGTGCGTGCTCTACGGGCGACTGGAATGCAAAAACCTAACAATTTCAAGCTAACATAATTTATGCATTGTGCTGATATGATGTTGTTTAATCTTTTGCATTACAGAGTTTAATCCTGAAGACTTATGTTCAGCATGCATATAAATACTGTTCACGTGCAATGTACTACTTCAGGCTTTCAGACTGTGTTACGGTGTGGTCCCCTTCCAGGGCCTTCTAGAAGCTTTCCCTTCAGCATGCCTGGGTGTGGTTGGTGGGCTGGGCTAAGACTCTATAAAAGGGAGCCAGCCCAGCTCCACGTGCTCAATATTCAGAGGTCCCGCTGCAGAGCAGCAGTAACTTCCTGAGCTCCTGTTCCGGAGGCCTACTTTGATCTTCCAGGCCTTTGCCCTTCATTTACATTGGTGATCCTTGATCAGGGCAGTAAGACGGAGGTCGGGCTGGGCTCCCGATCCCGTTTTCTAAGGCATTCGAATTCTTGGCCCTAATTTTCATGTTGAGAGATTTTACCTTGTGCGTGTGAATGTGCTCTGGGTTATTCTGGCATTTACATGTTAATATTAGAATCAGCAAGACGTGCGATTCGTTTCCTCATGCTTTAACCCTTGATATTCATTGTGCGCTACCATTTCTTGGCAGTCACATGGTGGCATTCGAATTGGCAAGATGCGTGATTCGTTCCTCGTGCTTTAACCCTTGATATTCATTGTGCGCTAACATTTCTTGGCAGTTACATGGTGACATTCGAATCGGCAAGACGCGCGATTCAATTCTTGTGTGTAATTCATGTTATTCCTTGTACGCTACCATTCTTGTTATTCATATGGTAGTCTTCGAATCGGCAAGTCGCGCGATTCCTTTTCTTGTGTTCAATTCATGATATTCAATGTGCGCCACCATTCCTTGGCATTCATATTGTGGGCTTCAAATCGGCAAGACGCACAATTCATTTCTTGTGTTTAATTCATGATATTCATTGTGTGTTACCATTTCATGACATTTATTGGCTGACATCCGAATCGGCAGAACGCGCGATTCATTTCTTGTGTCTAATTCATGATATTCATTGTGTGTTGCCATTTCATGACATTTATTGGTTGACATTCGAATCAGCAGAACGCGCAATTCATTTCTTGTGTTGAACTCATGCTATTCAGCGAGCGTTACCATTTAATGGAATTTACTTGGGGGTGCTCGGATCGGAAATACGCGCAATTCATTTCTTGTGTTTAAAATCATGGTGTTCATTATGCGCTTCCACCTCATGGCATTTACTTGGTGACCTCCGAGTCTAACTTATGTTATTCATGATGCACAAACATTCCTTGGTATTTACAACCTTTGTGAAAATATGCAATGTGCGCAATTCATGTTCCTGTAATTTTGAGAAAACAAAAAAATGCTAGAGTTCTAGATGTGATGTTGTATGTACATAATAAGTTCCTCAAGCACGATTCATATGATGGTTTAGAAATCATTCAGATTATTTCCTGATCCTCATGCAAAAGATAATACTTGAATTTGAAAGTTGCATTTAACCTTTCTTGATTCCCTCACAGGTATCTAGTCATCTTGAAGCCTAATTATTTAAGTCTATGCTTAGGTTGTCCATGTTTTCAGAATGACAATGCTTAGAGTCATAGCCTAGTACTGATTAATATAATATAATCTTGATATTGTGTGTTTTGACCTTTTTCTTCCTACAGGTCTCCTTCCCAGCTGTTCCCTTCCTAATCCCCTTTCCCCCACTTGGACTTTCTTAGACTCTGTGACAATTCTAATCAGAGTATTGGAGCTGTCTTGTGGTGGAAGTGTTGGGAACGTGCACAGACCCCAAGGATCTGGTGACTCTGACAGAGGGGAAGACAGTGGAGGCAGTGGCTGTTTGAGCATCTGTGTGTTGGCTGTGTGTGTGCCTGTGGAGTGAAGTGTGCTGTCTGTGTTTGTCTGTGTAAGTCCTGTCTGATGTTTTGGGTGCATGCTTGTCAGATTGTGTGCATGGGATGGGATGGGGGAGAGGGCTTTGAGACTGGGGACAGGTAGTTAGATGGGGCACGGAAGAACTAGGGACACTGGCTGCCATCAGAGAGGAGTCCAGAACCTGAAACGATCTCTGTAGGGCAGCCCAGACACCGTGAATGTCATCTAGGGGCTCGCATCCAAGATGCAGCAATGCAATGCCTACCTATGGTTGGCTGCCCTACAGAGATGGAACTCAGGAGGTCAATAGCCTCCTCAGTGAGGACAGCAGAGCTGACTGGGGCAGGGACAGGATGAGAATAGGAAAGAGGGTGGGGGAAAAAGAAAGGGAGCACAGGGTCAATCACAGAAACAACAGCACATATGGCATTCACATCACATTCACACACTGGGACTAACATTGTGCAGTATGGACCACAATCACAAAGCATTACCTGAGCACAGCAGCAGTAAAGAACCCAAACACTGCCATCTGCACACCTAGTGGGATTCACTAAGCCCCACCTGCCATGGTATGTCAGCTGCTTACCAACACCAAAGATACATAGCTCCCTACATAGCTAGGCAGGACCTCAAAGGAAAAGCTAAACTGGCATATTGTGGCACAGACTGACTACAACCTTCTACCCAAACCCCATGTCATGCAAAATAACAAATAAATACCACACAGTCTGCACTCACCCCCTTGTGGCTGCTGTGCTGCCCTCAGACGCCCATCCAACTCAGGATTGGCCACCGCCAATATGGGGGCCATTAGAGGGGTCAGGGTCCAACGGACACCCTTCCCTCGATGGTAGGCCATTCCCAGCAGGGCCTCTGCAGTCTTCCGGGCCCAGCTTCTCAGCGCCTCCCACCTTTTGCTGCAGTGGGTGCTCTGCAGGCTATGGCCCCCCTGGGTCCGCACGTCATTGGCGATGGCACAACACAACCCTTTTTTTTGATGGGTGCTGACCTGCAGAGGAGACACAGACAGAAGGACACCATGACCTCAACAATCCATTCTGTTACACAATTGGCTTACATTCTGCATATGACCCACATTAAGCACACACATGACCCCAGCCTCTGCAATCACATTGCATGCAGCCAAACCCTCCCAAAGGACACACTGCCAGCACACACATACATCTTCATGCAGCCATGTCTCATCCAACGTACTCATGATGTACTCACCTGTTGGTCTGGAGGCTCATACAACTGCTCATACAGGGGTAGGACCCAATCCACAAGCTTCTCCAACTCCTCTGATGAGAAGGCTGGGGCCCTTTCCCCTGCAGCACGGGCCATAGTGGGTTCCAGACACAGGTCACAGCAGCACATGCAGTGGAGATGTACAACCATAGAGAGTCAGAAATCAAGTGAAGTAGTACAGAGAAAATGGCAGTCACGTCTGGGGCAGTGAACACCGTCACCACCGGTGTTGATCATCATTGGTTCCTGTACTCCATAGAGCTCCATGTTAGCAAATGAGAAGTTGCACGGTGGTGCAGACCGCCTTCTGCCATGATGCCAAACGCTGGCGGTGTGAGGTCACTTCCACTTGTCCCTGCAGACAGGACAGGTGGTTTCCATTTCCTAATGCTTATGTTGGACAAATGTATGTGCGTCATTGGCATTGTTTGTACACACCTAGACTGTTCCTAACGTGTACATACATACATGCTCTGTGTACTGTGATATTGTGTGTCCATACTTCCTGTAGTCACACACATTATAATTTTGACTCACTTAGATACCAACCACTGCAGAGAATGAGGAGGAGGAGGCAAGCACCCGTGTACATACCCCTAGTTGACTTGGCTACACTGGAGAACCGGCACATCATACTCACTAATCGTCTGGACAAAGCCACAATTAATGAGGTGTGTGCACAATTGGAGCCTGATTTAATTCCTGTCACCCGTAGCACTACAGCAATTCCTCCCTGGTACTCTCAGTGCTCCACTTCATGGCAAGTGGTTCATTCCAGGTGACAGTGGACTTGGCTGCAGGAATGTCACAGCCAATGTTTTAAATAGTGCTTGGAAGGGTTTTGGATGCCTTGCTCAAACACATGGTTTACTAATAGCCGTGACTTCTGAAAACGCCCGGCTCGGCAATGTTGTTTAACTAAAGACTACTAGTTGGTTTGTGGTATTTAATGATTTATTTTGTTTCCTTCGCCATCCAGGCACTGTCCTTATTGTCCTGAGGAGGCCGGACTTGTTAAGGCCGAAACGCGTCAACTGTATTTTTCGAGGAGTGACTCTTGGAATTTATGAACTATGAGCTAAGAAATTACGGATTGTATCAGACTTTTTCTCGGTGATTGCTCTTTCCCACTGAGGCAAGATACGCTCAGTGGATAACCGTCATCTCCTTCTTTTGTGACTGCTGGTCATGGATTGACTTTGCAGATCATATTTTTTCACGGTGCTTTAATGGAATTTTTGTTTGATGATTTTTGTGATGTATAATACGTATATATTGTATATTTCTCCTAGTTGGATATACGATTTCCCTGGGTGCACAGGTACCTGTGGACACTATAGTTTAATTGGTTAATTGGAAATAAAAGAAATCATTTTCTAGTGAATAATTGAGCTTTTCACTGTGTTAGTCAAGTTTATATTTATCCCTTCTGGATACCTTTTTGTTTTCATTATTGCTCAAACACATGAGCAGCTACATCTCATTCCCCCACAGTGAAGATTTGCCCACTGTGAAGGCTGGATTCCATGCCATGGGACACACACCACATTTTATAGGGGCCATTGACAGGACCCATATTGCCTTGGTCCCTCCCAGGGCTAATGAGCAGGTCTACAGGAATAGGAAGAGTTTCCACTCAATAAATGTCCAGTTGGTGTGTCTTGCAGATCAATACATCTCCCTCATTACTGCCAAGGTTCCTGGATCTTTGCATGATGCATGATGGAGGAATTGCAGTATCCCACAGGTGATGGCACGACTACAGAGGCACAGAGTGTGGCTCATAGGGGAGCTTGAATATTCACACAACCTATGGCAGTGTATGCCAAATGGAGTCCTACGCCATGCCATTGTACATGTATAATGTGTGTCCCTCACTACTTCCAGGTGACTCCAGCTACCAAAACCTGTCCTGGCTGTTGACCCCTGTTAGAAATCCAAGAACAGGGACTGAAAATTGATACAAGGGACACGGCCGTACAAGGAGGGTTGTGGAATGCACATTTGGTCTACTGAAAGGCAGGTTCAGGTACATGCAGGTGGGTCCTTATGCTATGCCCCTAGGAAAGGTCTGCCAGATTGTGGTGGTCTGCTGCATGCTGCACAATTTGGCCCTCAGACGCCATGTGCCCTATTAGCAGGAGGAAGCGGAGACCATGCACCTGTGGCAGCAGTGGACGCAGAAGACAGTGAGGAGGAGGAAGAAGAGGAGGGTGTGGACAACAGGAAACATATCATACAGCAGTACTTCCAATGACACTCAGATAAGACTGTAGATCTGATCATATATCTATTTAAGTTAAGTGCTGTGTGCCAGATGTGTTGTGCCTATCACTGCCTTTACATTTCAATTGACTGTCACTTAGGCCGTCCCCTTTTGCAGATCTTGGTGTCGTCACAACTGTGTACTGATGTGATGACTACAGACTGCTTAATCACATTAGTTGGATTTATTCACACATTACAAGACATTGGCACAGGATAATACAGTTCATTACATTGCACATTTCTGTCTGAAAAAACACTATTACTCCAGTTGTGTTCAAGGGTGTTTATTGACGTGACAATAATGAAGGGACAGTGCAATAGAATAGGGTGATAGTTGAGGAATACTTCAGTGTAGTGGCCCAGTTGGTTCATAGCACAGGTCCAGTGTCCTTGGGGCCATAGGAAGAGGATCAATGGCAGTCCACAGTAAACAAGGTGACTCAGTGGCACACAAGAGGGTACACTCTTGAGGGGCTCATTTCCTGGCGGTGGACTTGGTCTTCGCAACAGTTTCTGGTGTCTGTCTGGGTCACAGGGAACATTTGCGGGTTGGTTTCTCTGCTGGAGATGGAGGGGTGCTGGTGGCATTGGCAGGTCCTCCTGTTCACTCGCTGCAGCAGATGTTGATGGCTGGTGTGTGGACTGGCTATTGGAAGTGGGCAGCTGGTGTGCTCTGTTCTCCTGCGTAGTGTTGGCCATGTTACCCAGCACCCTTACAATGGAAGCCATGTTGGCATTTAGGCCCTGCAACTGCTACATGACCTCCTGGTGGTGTACCCCCAGCAGAAGCTGGTTCTCCTGTCTGATGGTGATCACCTGGCCCATTCTGTCCTGGAATTTTTGGTATGCCCCCAAGACATGTGTGAGTGCCTCCTGGGCAGTCAGTTCCCTGAGGCTGGCCTCCCCCTGGTGCACAGCTGGCCTCCCACTGTCCCACTGTCCCTGGCCCTCTGTGCCTGTGTCTTCTGAACGGTGTGCCCACTCCCACCTACACCAAGGCATCACCATCTTGCCTGTGTGGTGTCAACTCATGTCCCTGTACAGATAGGCACACTATTGATCCACGTGTATTAGGGACCTGGGTCTGGGGACGTTGAGTAGCTGGTGTGGGGTTGGAGTTGGGGGGGGCCCTGTTGTGGACTGACTGTGGGATGTGAAAGCCGACTGACCTGTGGTCCCAGATGGGCCAAGGAGTTCATCCAGCTCAGGACATCCAGAGTTGCTGTCATCACTGAGGGCATCTTATGGTGGAGGACTAGGTTGCTGTGTCACCTGCTCGCCGCTGACAGTACCTGGGGCACCTGTGGGGATGTACGTGATTTGTTTGGGTAATTGTCTGTCACATTATCCCCATTTCTACCTTTCTCTGTGGGTTTGGTGTTGTCCCTCCAACTTGTTCACAGGCTTCTGGGGCTCAGCGTCCCCTCGTCAGGTGCTCATTTTGACATCTGTCAGCCATTTTATGAGCACTATCTGACCTCCTCCACAATAAGGCTAGAAATCCATCAGTGTTCATGGTGGTGGACGGTGGTAATCTGGCGCTGCTACTACCAGCACTGCCACGACAGTACAACACTACCAGCCGTATCATGACAATTCATACGCCTGGTGGTGTTCTGCTGGCGGCGTGCTGTTGGTGGTAGCAGCGTTCCTTTCCATTCCCTGTCAGAAGACCTCCTCGGCCAAGGTAAGTCGGGCTTCCGACAGGGGAGGGGGATGGAAGGGTAGGGGGTGTCTGAGTGTGTGCATGAATGTTTGAGTGAGTGTGTGAATGCGTCTGTGTTGTTTGGTGAAGTGAGTGCATGTATACATGTCAGTGTGATTTTGTGCAAGAATGCGTGCAAGCGTGTATGAATGGAATGTGTGTGTGCCAGTGTGAGTGTTAGGGTGTATGCGTATCTGTGGCTGTGTGCATGTATGGGGGGTGAGTGTGAGGATCGGAGGGGGTGGGGGTGTGTGTGTGAGGATCAGAGGGTTGGGGGTGTTTGGATGGAGGGGGGCTGGAGTGTGTCAGGTGAGTATTGAGTGTGGGAGAGACGCCTATCGGTGACGGAACGAATTCCCTGTCACCAGCAGGGATTACCGCCATAGTTTTTGTGGCATTGCTAACCCCACGAAAACCATGGTGGGAGGCAGGCTCATAATGCCACCAGCGGTACTATGCCAGCCGCTGGGCTGGATCCAGCCCAGCGGGCCATAACGCCATGGTGGTATGAGTGGAGAAGTGGCAGGTTGGCTGCAGCCAACCTGCCAATCTCATAATGTGGCGGTATGTACCGCCAGCCTGTTAACTAGCCACATTAACACTCACTGCCAGGGTCATAATGACCCCCAAAGTCTCAAACCTCCATTAAGTTTAACGTATATACCCACCAGAGAAACCCAATCAGAACTCTCTACTGGTTCAATAATCACTTTCTGACATAACTCTTTTAACATTCCTTTGAATGTGCTTCTGTAATTTATTGGGACATTCCTCAATTTTGGCCTAACAGGTGCTGCATGATCATATAATATAACTTTGTGCCTGAGTCCCTTCATTCTTCCCAATTGATCACTGAACACACTAAGATAATTTGTTTTCAGATTAGCATATTCTATATAATTTTTCCCCCTCCATCAATCCTGTAATCCGAATACACTGGGGAATTAACACATGGATCAATTCATATAACAAATTCGATTATATGTGGCCACCCTAGAATCATTGACCCTTCATCAACAACATAAAACCTTCCCATGACAGTATCTGGATTCAAACTCAACATCAGCCCACATATATGCTTGCAAAGGATTCCTGTGACTTGAGTAGCTCCCTGGATTACTATCTGGGTCATGCAAATATTTTCCCGGCCATGGTCTCTCATGACATTTTTTCCCATTATGGCATACCATGCACACAAATCCACCATAGTTTTAACTTGTACACCATCTATGTATATAGAATAATTAGGTAATTTCCTGGTCTTCTTACTTCCAGATGTTTGTAACTGTTGCACACACTCATCTCGCAACCCCTGTAAACTCTCATCAATGTCTATCATGTCAACCACAATTTGATTCACTTTTTTAGCAATATTTTTACTTTTCCTTTTTCTTACATGTGCTTCAAACTTTATTCAATGCAGGACACACTTTAGAGTTGGCCAAATGGCTACTTGACCGACATCTGAAACACATCACATTTATGGCAGTTGCAAAACCAGATGTATGACTCCTAGCATTTGTTCTAGCATCAGCCATTTTACCTTTATTCTTACTATTCCTTCCCTAATTTACTACACTAAAATGAGAACCACTATTGCCCTCCTTCCTTACAGTTTGTATGCATTTCTCTGATACCTCAATACTATGGGCCACATCAATAGATGCTTTTAATAATATTTCTCCAGAAGATCATAATTTTTCGTACATTTTCTTAGATTTAGGCCCTCATCATGACATTGGCAGTAAATCCTGCTTACCGCCACGGCTGCCAACAAACCGCCCCGGTGACGAATATCCGTTCTCCATATTATGACACACACACACCAGTCTGACAGAATACTGCCACATACACAAATCCACCAGCCAAAGGTCAGTGTAACAGTGTCTGTACCAACACCCATACCGTTACGTCAACAGAACAATGCCCACCACATAATGACCCACGAATCACCACAGCACACATTCAGTGCGCTAAACCATTGGTGGTACACACTGGTGCACTCAGAATGGACACTCAAATACTGAACTACACAACATTGGCCAATACCAAAAACACACACCTGACACCTGACACTGATACACACACCACACCCACCCACCCACAGCACTATAAAGCACACACCCACATTATCCACAACCCTTTACGAATACAAATTATTGCCGCCAGACTGACACCAAGACCACTGCAACAACTAGACACACACATCACATACACCAATAAATCTGTCACACACCCCACTTCACACACCCAACCACAATACCCAACACCCACACACTTACACAAACCACACAACACCCATGTCCCCACAAAGGCACCCCCTTTTCCAAGAACAAGGGACAATATCAGGAAGAGGTGGAATGACTAACAGGGGAAGGTGCGTTCCGTGGCAGAACGGCACCAGCTCGCCATACAGAGGACTGGCGGTGGACTCCCACCTCCTTCCCACAGATCACAGTATGGGAGCAACAAGTCTTGGTAATATTGCATCCTGAGTGACTCACAGGAGTTGCCTGAGGACTAGACACTGGTGAGTCAACATTTACTACTTGTTAGAAATGGGGTCTTTGGTTGGCAGTCAGGTTACCCCCTGTCCAAGCAAGGACCCTCACTCTAGTCAGGGTAAGTCACACACAATCCAAATTATCCTGTATCTACCCTGTGGTAGCTTGGCACTGAGCAGTCAGGCTTAACTGAGAAGTTAAAGTATGTGACTCACAGGAGTTGCCTGAGGACTAGACACTGGTGAGTCAACATTTACTACTTGTTAGAAATGGGGTCTTTGGTTGGCAGTCAGGTTACCCCCTGTCCAAGCAAGGACCCTCAATCTAATCAGGGTAAGTCACACACAATCCAATTATCTACCCTCTGGTAGCTTGGCACTGAGCAGTCAGGCTTAACTGAGAAGTTAAAGTATTTGTGCAATAAATCATGCAATAATACAGTAGAACACCACAACAAATACACCACACAGTGTTTAGAAAAATATATAATATTTACTTGATAAGATGCAGGTCAAAACAATTAAGATGCAATAAGTATACGTTGAAATATCACTGTAAAAATGATATAAAGTGTCTTTAGTTCTTTTAAAAGCAACAAATGTCTCTTGCAAGCACAAAGTACCTGGCCTGCATTCAAATTCTCCTCAAGGGACCTCAGAGGAGGAGATGCGTGGAAAACGGAGAGGTGTGTGTCAATTTTTCTGGCACACACAGGTGATGCAATGTCGATTTTTCAAGCAGGACAGGCTTTCTGTTGATTTCCGGTGCATAGACTGGAATCCTCTTCGGGTTGTGGGGTTTTCAGACGCCCCGGGGACAATGCTTTGAAATCCGGCGCTGACAGGACGAAGTCACAGGGGCTGCGTTGATCCGGTGGGCGCTACGTGGAAATTTCTACAGCACAGCAGGCGCTGCATTGATTTCTCTCAGGAAGTCGAGCTGCATCGTTCCGAGGCAGCCAGGCAGTTCTTCTTGGAAGGTTGCAGGTTCTGGTTCAGGGTTTCTTCTCCAGGAAGTGTCTGTCTTGGTAGGGGCAGAGGCCCTGTTTAAATACCCAAATGTGCCTTTGAAGAGGGGGAGACTTCAAAGAGTGGCTTAGAAGTGCACAAGGTCCCCTTTCAGTTCAATCCTGTCTGCCAGGGTCCCAGTAGGGGGTGTGGCAGTGGCCACACCGTTCAGGGGACACAGGCACAGACCAACGGGACACTGGGAGGACCGCTGTGTCCCACGGGGAAGACAGGACCAGGGAACCGACCCTCCAGGAGGCACTCTCTGAGACCCTGGGAGCCTACCACCATTCCCAGGACACAATAGTCCAGATCCTTGACAATGTGCAGGAGAACAGGCGGCTGCAGGAGGGACAGTATCAGGGGATCAGGGAGGACTTGCAGGCCATTAACACCACCCTGATCTCCATAGCAGGGGTGCTGGCGGACATGGCCAACATCATGAGGGAGGCAGCAGCACACCAGCGGGCCCCTAACACTAGCCAGTCCATTGACCAGCCCTCCACTTCCACTGCCGCGTATGGGCAGGAGGCCCCACCACGGGACCCACAGGCCACCAGCACCCCTTCCCCTGCAGAAGGTGAACCACCCCACAAATGTTCCCTGCTACACAGACAGAAGCCAGAGACACTTGCCAAGACCAAGACCACCGCCAGGAAATGAGACTCTTATGATTGTCGCTTTTGTGTCCCACCATGTCACCTTGTCCAATTTGAACTGCCTTTGCTCCCCTTCCTAGGGCCCCTTGGACACTGGACCTGTGCGACAAACAGACTGGAACAATACCCTGGACTTTCCTCTACCATCATCCCATTCCATTGCACTTTTCAGTCAATTATTTGCACTACAATAAACACCCTTGAACACAATTTGAGTGACAATGTTTTATGTGTTAAAAATGTGCATTTATGGGAACAGTCACATCTAATGCAGATGATCTGAACACTGTGATAGAATACAAATAATGACCTATAGCTGTCTGCAGTAAATACATCAGGACACTGTTGTCATATCACCAACGTCTGTAAAAGGACAAGCCATAGGGGACAGTAAGTTGAGATCCAAAGGAAGTGAATGCCTTCAAGCTACAGCTAAACAGAAAATATCAATAGTCAGAGTTGCACTGTCTCACCTGTGTGTCATTGGACGTACTGACGGATCACTAATGTTCTGTTGTCCACATCATCATCCTCTACCCCCTCATCCTCACTGTCCTCAGGGTCCACTGCTGCCACAGGGGCAACTCAAGTCCCCTCCTTCTGCAGAAAAGGCATATGTCGTCTGAGGGCCAGGTTGTGCAACATGCAGCAGGCCACTATTATCTGGCAGACCTTCTTGGGTGAGTAGCACAGGGATCCACCTGTCAGATAGAGGCACCTGAACATGACATTCTGGAGGCCGAAGGTTCTCTCAGTTATCCTTCTGGTTCACCCATGTGCCTCATTATAACGTTCTTCAACCCGTTGTCCTGGCATTCCACACAGGGGTCATCAGCCACGATAGGCTTGGGTAACCAATGTCATCTGCAAATATTGAGGGACAACATTTAGTCGCACACTATCCTATTTGGCCAACAGCATAGGCATATACCAATATACACTGGGTGGGGACCAAGGCTCGCCTATAAACCACACCCTGTGCATCTGTAGTTGGGCCATCTCATTTGTGATGCTGCTATTCCTCAGGACAAAGGCATCATGCACTGACCCAGGATACTAAGCATTGATGTGGGAGATGTACTGGTCCGCCAGCCACACCATCTGCACATTCGTGGAGTGGAAACTCTTACGATTCCTGTACACCTGTTCATTTTGTCGGGGGGGGGAACAAATGCAATATGTGTACCATCAATCGCCCCAATTATATTGGGGATATGTCCCATTGCATAAATCCAGCCTTCACAGTGGCCAAATCTTCAACATGGGGGAAAGCAATGTAGCTGCACATGTGTTTTATCAGGGTGGTCAAGACTCTTGCCAGGACCATTGAGAACATTGGCTGTGCTGCCAAGCCCACTGTCACTTGCAAAGAACCTACAGCCAGGAAATGGAGCACTGGTAGAACTTGCACAAGAGGGAGATCGAAGTGGGATGACAGATAGCTGATATCAGGTCAGGCTCCAACTGCGCACACAACTCTGTGATTGTGGCCCAGTCCAGTCTATCAGTGACTATTATGTGCCTGTCCTCCAGTGTAGCTAAGTCCACCAAGGGTCTGTACACAGGGGTATATCTCCATCTCCTACTCATCTGCAGCGGTAGGTATTTAAGGGACACAAGAGTGAGTAGGCTGTCACAATTTGAACAACTATACCAATAGGGATGTACACCGGCGGTGACGGTATACACCGATGCGGACGTGACTGCCATTTTATATCTCATTCCTCACTTGTTTCCTGACCTTCAACAGGAGATGACCTACACTGCATGTACTACTGTGACCTGTGTCTGGAACCTACCATGGCCCGTGTGACCGGGGAAAGGGCCCCAGCCTTCACTTCTGAAGAGTTGGACTGACTGGTGGCCCAGCTGGGGATGGCCTCCCAATAAGGAAGGGGTGCCCGTCGGACCCTGACCCCCCTGATAGCTTGCATACTGGCGGTGGCCTACCCAGAGCTGAATGGGCTCTTGAGGGAATCAAGCAGCCACAAGGGGGTGGGTACAGTGGGTATAGTTACAACTTATGGCTGGTGGCGTGTTATCCGGGTTGTGATTCTATGTTAGTGGGTGCCCCTAAGGCCAGGCCGGACATAGCAGCATAAGTCCTCTGAAAGGTAAGGGTTGCATGGCAAATACAGGTAACCTAGCTTGTTAGTATTCACTTCAATTCAGGGCTGCGTGGGTCCCAGGTGTGCTGCAGTTGGAGGTGTGTGCCCCTCCTCATGGTTTGGTGGCTAGCCATATCACTGGTAGAGCAATGCATAGTGCGTAGGCCTGTTCCCAGTGGGCAGGGTGCAGTGTATGCCAACAGTGGTGTTGGTGCAGTCATTGACCCAGTGTATCCTTTGTCTCTCTCCCCACCTTTCTTGTTTTGTCATCCTGTCCTTGGAGCATTAGCATTATCTGGCGGAGGAGCAGAGGCACTAGCAACAGAGGGAGCTGCATCCCACAGGACCCTGGAGGCAGAATCCTCCGATGCCAAGGGAACCAGTGGGACAGCGGGCGAGGGGAGCACCATGGTGGAGACTGGAGGGGACAACAAAGACTCAGATATCTCCTCCGGTGGGAGCTCCCTTGTGGTAGCGGACACTCCAGCTGCAGGTACAACCGCCACCCCCGTGCCAGCACCTCCCTCCCAGTAGACCCTCAGCAAGTTGCCCCTGCCCACTCACCCAGGTAGGTGGGCATCTCCGCCCCAGGCACCTCAGGTCCTGCTCCAGGGAGCCCTGCTGCCCTGAGTGAGATGGCTATTGACCTCCTGAAATCCATCTCTGTAGGGCAGTCACCATTGTAAATGCCATCCAGAGGCTGACAAGCCAGATGCAGCAATGCAATGCATTCCTGGAGGGCATTCATGGTGGTTTGGTGCCCAACAGAGATCGATTCAGGCTCTGGCCTCTTCTCTGATGGCAGCCATTGTCCCTGTGTCATCCGTCCCCCCCTCCAACTCCCACTCCCCAGTCCCATTCTCCTCAACCCCAACCCATCCCAAGCACACAAACAGACGAGCATGCATACAAGGCAACACCCAAGAGTGGCACAAGCAAACACAAGCACCACACTTCATCCCACAGGCACTCCCACAAACAACATACCATTGCAGACATGACAATATCCACGGCCTCCACTGTCTCCCCCTCCTCCCCCTCCACACCCTCCCAGTTACATCCACACTCACACCTGCATGCACTGCATCAACATCCACTACCAGCATCAGCACACCAAGCAGAACACACACCTCACTGGCAGACACCTCCACAACATTCATGCACGCGTCCCCGGTGTCTTCTTCCACTGTGTCTGTCCCCCCTTCCAAAGGACACAAACGCAAGCACTCAGACACCCAACAGCCATCCACCTCACATCAGCATACATCCCATCCACCTGCACCCAAATCCAGTAGACATACACCTCTGACAATCACTCCCTCATCCTCCACTCCCATTACTCCTCCCTCCTCACCCCCCAACGTCCCTAAAAGGCTTTTCCTTGCCCAACTTGACCTCTTCCTACCCGTTCCCCCCTGTCCTGCACGTATGGGCAGGGTACCAAGGACACAGTCCCAGCACCTCAGCCAAACAGTCCACGGGGATAGTGGTAGCACCACCTGTTCGTGGTGGTAAGGATACCAGACCTACGACACTGAAGGGGAACGAGCCAGCACCACCAGGGATGAAAGGGAAGAGTCCTGCACCAGCAGTGAGGAAGGGGAAGGGGCCCTTCATCAGCAGTGAGGAAGGGGAAGAGGTCTGCACCAGCTGTGAAGAAGGGGACAGAGCTTGCACCACCTGTGAGGAAGGGAAAGGAGCCTTCACCAGCTGTGAGGAAGGGAAACAAGCCTGCACCAACAGACAGAGAAGGGAAGAGCCCATCCATCCCTGCCAGGAAGGGAAAGGGATCCCCAAACCATGGACAGGAGAAGAAGAGGAACTCTACTCCAGCGGAAGCTGCCAGAATAACACCGCCACCACCACCACCAGCTGACACGGGCCCCCACTGCCAGCTCTGGATGAGCAGCCATCAGTGAGTGCAGGGGCAGCCCAAGAGCCTCCCCAAACATCACCACCATGCAGCTATCGCTGAGTGCAGGGGCTGCCCAGGAGCCTCCCCCAACCACCACCACCATTCAGCCATCACTGATGGCAGATGCCATGTAGTCCACCCTCCAGGGGCTACTGTGCAGGCTGCCCCCTCCAGAAGCAGTGGGCAAGTCACCCACTTGAGAGACTGTGGCCTTGCACTCCCCAGGAAAACGCAATGGGCAAGGTTCCTCCTCCAGAACAAGTGGGCGTGTTCCCACATCCGGCTGAGGTGCCCCTCCTCCCCCTGAGGTGCCTGCGTATTTGCAAACTGATGCCCCTGCAGTGTTCTATCCGGATGTGCTCAGGATTCGAGTTGGGCCTTAGACTGTGCATTGTGGCCATGTGGGCCCTTTGAACTTTGGACTGGGCAGTGTCCCTTTTTTGTATATGTGTACATATTTGTTTCATTGCCAAATCAAATTATTAAATTTGTTGTTGATCTTATTACAATCACTTTAGTCAATTCCTGTTGTCCTTCCATTATTCTGCCGGTTTTTGGGGACAAATCGTTTTTCTTGTGCAGCTGGTTGTGTGTATGGTGTGTGAGTGTCAGGTGTGTGTGGTGTGTGTGTGTGTCACTGTTGTTTTCCTCCCTCCCTCCCTTGTGTGCTAAGCAGCTGTACTCTCCGTTGTCGTCTTAGTCGGCATTGGTGTTCCAGGTGGAGCATAACGTAGAAGATCATCGGGAACACTTGCAGTTCGGGTTCTATGGCAGCATGGTTCTTCCCTGTGTCTCCAATGGTGAGTTCTTTCACTTTTGAGCTCTGTCTCTGCCAGGCTTTTGTTGGCCTTGGTACCACCCCAGAATAGGTGCTGGTTTCCTGTGTCAAAATATGGTGGGCAGTACTTTGTCTTCCGCCTGGTTGTTGCCGGCTACCGCTGTGGTGGCTGGTGTTTTGCGCGCTGGTGGATGGTGTGGTACATTGGCTCTCTGTTGGGGGTATGACCGCCATGGTCATAATTTGTCTGTAATTACCGCCAGCATGTTGATGGTATTACCGCCACTTCATCACCCACTTCCAGGGTCGTAATGAGGGCCATAATGTAGACCATGGCAAGCACAGCAGGCCAAAGTAAGGGCAATAAATGCAAACTTTGAATTTGGTATTCTAAGCCAATCATCAAATATTTCTAACAATAGTCATGATCTTGAAGAGCATCTTCAAAGCCATTGAATGGAAAGGACTTCAGGAAAGAGGCCACATCGTCAGATGTTAGATCGATCACATGATAGGCAGACAGATCCATGGAGCAACAATGCATAGCATTCTCTTGTGCAGGTCCACCTGCAGGAGTGGCACTCTCCATAGTGCCAAAAACAGCCACATCGTTCTCCAAGGGCGGCTTGTAAGTGGCCTTGCAAATCCATTGTAGTCTCAAGGGGCACGACTATGAATGAACCCTCATTGTGGACATCAGCAGTGCTTGGTCCACAGGAGGCACCAGTGTCATAGCAAGACACACTGTAGGCAAGTGTTCGAAGAGAGACCACACCCAGCAAAAGACTGGTTGCACTCACCATAGGAGTTATCGGAATGACAATGACCAATCATGCTCCAATTCCTCCAGCAACAGAGTATTAAAGACCTGACCCATGCGTTCACAGCAACGTTGAGCTGGTGGCAGTGGCTCTATTGCTTTGTGTAGCTGGAGAGACACAACCACTGCAAATCAAAAAAAATAGCAGCAGTATTCTGCCAATCAAAGCCAAAATTATAGGAAAGCCACCAAACACACTTGAAAAAGAGTGAATGGATGTCCAGAAGACAGTCTGGAAGATGGACGCAAATCCAGACCCAACAGCGTTAAAGAAAAGGAGAATCCCCGTAGTGTTCGAAGCGTTGAAAAATCTGGATACCAGCTCTCCAAAGTGTTTGGGAAAGTTGATATTTAATAGGGATTGTATCTCGGCTGATGATCTTGCAATCTGGAGAGCATACGTTTCTCTAGCCGATGTCAACACGATTTGTTTTTGGAACAGTAGCTCCTTTAGTCTGCTCAGTTTGTCATAATTTACATTAGCAGTATCAATGTGAGACCACATTTCTGATACTTTTATCTCTCATGTGGGGGAATAAAACTTGTGCACAACACGTAACAACCTTAGATTTTGAAATCGCGATGGAAATTCCTGGTCACATACTGCAAAAGGCTTGGTCGCTCAGCACCACATAACTTCCATTCGAGTACCTGAAATGCTGGTCGAATCAAAGGGATGGGAGTACCCTTCAGAAAACAAGCCAAGTTTGCGATCCCCGTATTGCAAAGGCCGTGAAGGGACACCTGCTTGCAGATCATTGAATGACTAACAGTAATCTCCCATTCACTTCCGCTGAGGCAAGACCTCTGTTTTGCCGTTCAGACATTTGTATTCAAAGGGCAACTCCCACTCTTCTTTAATATAGCTATCGCCTAGTCGCTCATACCTGCCCATGGCAAGATTTTTCAAGCATTTCAAAAAATTAAAAGTGGAAATGGGCAGATTAACAATGCCATGTAGGAGCCATACTGTTGATGGACTTTTTGCAAGTGTGAAAGGCAACTTCTCTAACTTTTATATGTGAAGCAAAATGAAACTTGATTCCCTTTTAGCCATCGTCTGTTAATCCCTGGATAAATTAAAAGCAGTGAACAATTCACTACCGTTCATGTACTTCCATGGAACTCAGCCATTTTCCAAAGTCTGTAACATCCAACCTAACCACATGATGGAACGCTGCTGACTTTGCCCATAATGTAAAAGGGACATGTCTGTCTGAATGATACCGATCCCAGGCGATACGATGTTTGTCAGGGAGTAAATCCTGTTGGACAGAGTGTCCATGCCGTTGTTGATAACAGCTAAAGCCTTTTCTAAGTTTTCCTTATCTATTTGCCTTAAACGTGCAGCAGCTTCTATCTGAGAAAGCTTCCAGATCTCTTTATACATAGCATAGCCAAATGTTTTAGAACGCGGCTTTCTAGGTCCTAACAAAAAGTCCTGCAAGTCTATATCGTCCAAAAGATTGTTAAGATGTTGCTTAACTGCGGCTAACGTGTTACTCTGTACCAATTGTTAGCACAGTTTACCCACACTGTACGTTGTAACTATAACTGTGTGTTGACCTGAGACAAAGCAAGGGTCTGGCTGGCTAATCTTGAAACCCCCTGAGGAAGTCACAAAATGTGTCTGACATCCATTTGTGTCTAATGGCCATAGAAACCAACCACCGGGCCTGGAAAGTGAAGAGTTATAGGTACCAGCCTGAACTACTGCATCCCGTTCTTCCTTGGTGACATTCAGGAAGTATTGCCAATTACCAAAGTTTGCCATAGGGGGGATACTGGGCATGTTCATTTCTTTTATTTTCGCTAACCCCAGACACGATATCTGTTCAATGGTGTAGTTTAAAAAGATAATTTTCACAGAAATCAGCCACACTCTAAGTAAAGCTTCCCTATCCTGTATTTGCCAATCTTTTGTTTCCCATACACTCCTTAAATCAAGAATGTTCCTCCAGTATTCGGAACCTTCAACTGCAAGACAGGAAACAAAGGAATCTGAATATATCAGCTTTGTATCAGTTAGCAAAATTTTCCTAATTTTTGAAGAAGGTAATATGACTTTGGATGTTTTATGTCATGCCCAGAAAAATAAGTATATTTATCTGAATAACTGGTAATGTTGAACAGTGTTCCCATTTTGTGTATTTAAGTTATTGTAACAGAACATTTTCCCATAATTCATTGTATGTCTATATACATCATCACTTTCAACACTAAATAGTCCTTCATTTCAGTTAACATAGAATCAATTGTCTGGACATCCCAATCATCAGATACAACACCAGGTGTAATTACATCAGTCATAGAAATTTTGAAGATAGGAAATATGAATGCCCTCAGTAGGCCCATATATATCAAATGGAACGTTGTCCCACACAATCCCATCAGGAATTGGTTCAGCTGAAATGTTCACAAGGGACAAGTCTCTTCGGACCTTATGTGAGGAATGATATGGAGTTAAAACTTCATCCACAGACTCAACAAAGGAGCGTTCAGGAAGGTAATGACCATTTAGAAAGCAAAAAGAAAATATTCACGAAACCAATCCATAGAAATAATTCAAAAAATGTCAAGCAGAATCATAAATAGTTCCATGGGTGAATTAAATAGTTATGTTTAAGCCATAGGTGCAGCTTACGTGTCTGTGATACATTTTCAATTACTGGAGTGGATGAGTCTGAAGAAAAGTCATTAATGTCAATGAAATAACCAGAGGCAGTCTTTGCAAATGCAGGAATGCAGGAACAGGTGCATTACTGGTGGATGGATCCACTTCACATGGAGGCTCATAGTAGACTGTGCTGTCAGTCTGTGTAGTGTTGGTGTAGAAAACAGCCAAATCTTGGACAGGTGCTGTCATTAAAGTGTTAACTGGAATCAGCAAGAGCTCATTTACCACCCTTTCCACGGTCGAGGAGGCATTTGTAGCATCATTGGACATTGTTGTGTAATCCGAAGTAGTGTTATTATTTCTACTTTGAAGAGGTATGTCCTGCTGGGTAGTGAGAGGGGATGGGGAACTACCCAAGGGACCTCTGGGTCTACTGTGCAGGATTGGCCTCATGGTGAGGTTTGACGTCATCAATGGAAATTAATCTGTTTGCTTTGGAACCAGGCAGCGGTGACGAGATAACAGTTCTGGTACCTTGAACTCCCAGGACTGGAACCGAATTCCTTCTTCACAGCAATCTTCTCATGAACCAGATCCCCCATTTTAGGAATCCAGCCAGTGAAAGTTGTTGATAAATCCCTTAGTCCTAAAGTGGCAACACTGGCAGATGATTTATCATCACAAAATTGCTCAAGCTTCTGTCAAATAGTGAGACGTTCATTTATGTCAAAAAGGTGTATCTGCTGCCACCAAACCAGGGCCATCAAGATCTGGGACATACATAGGTATCCCAAAAAGAACATCATAGAGAGTGTTTCCCCCCAAGGACCGTCTTGGCAGATTATTCAGTGCTCTCTGGACCAAATGCAGCCAGAACCTAATACTCTAGCTGTTAAGGACTGCTTTAGATCATGATTCCTCCCCTCCACGACCATATTTCCCTCAGGATGGCATGGTGAGGAGTAATGGAGTTCAACACCCATCATCCCCATGGTGTCCCTGAATGCCATAGAGGCCAAGGCAGGACCCTGGTCTGAATGGAATGATGCAACCGCATATGTACCGATAAAGATCAGCAAGTCTTTTATAACAGTTAGAGCGTCAGCCGACCGATGAGGCCATACCCACAGGAATCTAGAACAATAATCTACAGCAATTAAGATGTATTTGTATGCACCATCAGGTTGAAGGGGACTGCAGTGGTCCAGGTACACACATTGTAGTGGCCTGTTGGACACTAAGAGGGATGTCTGTGGTAGACGTTTGATGTTGTAGCCCTTAATCTACTGGCAAAGGTCACAACAAAAGAGGTATTGTTTTGTCTGTTTGTATAGAGTGTTACTGTGGCTGAAATACCAGCATGAGCAGAGGTGACACCCTCATGAGTTGCTTTATTTAGATCTAATCTCTGGTCTTGATTGGGGACTCGATCTCCAACCCCAGGAATTGTTGCGTAGGCAACAGTCTGTGCACTGATCTGGTAAGAGTATTTTGTAGGGTATGCTTTTGGAAGAGGCTTGCCTTCAACTGAAGCTTTCACAGCAGTCAGAATTTCATTATCTAATTTCATCTGAGAATGAGTCACTGCAGCCACAGAAGCCATAGCTACTGCAAATGTGGCTGCTTCATCTGCCAGAGTATTGCCTATAACGTGTACTCCTACAGGTTGGTGGCCCAATGTATGTGATACATCGACACAAGATAGCTTATCCTTAAGATCAGCTACTCTACCCCTCAGAGTTCTGTGTTTTATGGTGTTCCCTTTCGAGTCTCTGAACCCATTCATTCGCCAATGATTAAGGTAATCATTGTAGGATTGGACGCAGTAGTATGAGTCACAGACAATTAAAGTCAGCAATCCTAGCTCTGGGTGTTCTAGCGCTAAGATAAGGGCTTTGAGTTCAGCCAGCTGAGCTGCGCAGTCCCCAATGTCTGCATGTAGGTATTATGAGGGTGGAATACTCCATCCTTCATCACTCCGCTCACAGCTGTGCAAGGGGCAGAATATTGATGTTTGGCACCTACAGCTGGTTGTGCTGAACCATCAGTGTAAATGACAGTATTGTATCCGTCAAGTGGCAGAATATCTAGAGGAGTGGGGCACTCCTGTTCGTATTGGAGAAATTCTTGTGTCAGAAGTAATCAACCTCAGTGGCAGTCAGGGAGGTTGCCCACTGAATCCAGCGTGGATGTAATGCTTTAGCATTAGGAACACTTGTTTTAGTGACTGCCTCGAAGGCTGGCACCGGAGTAACGACAATAATGAGTTTCCCTCGGGCAAATGGCCTCTCCTTAATGACAGCCATCTGAAATGCAGTTAGATTTGTTTCTGTGGGTGTAAACCATTGTTCTGCATCAGAGTATAAATGTGGTTTATATGCTACGTCCACTGTGTCGCCCTCATTAAAGGAGACATAAGTGAACCCAATGGCACCAGCTATAATCCTGATAGACAAATTTGTTTTGTTGTCACATGTGTGCAAGTGTTTTGCTTCTAGTATGTCCTGATGCAATTCCCTAAGGATGCATGTGTGTTCAATTGGCCAGTGTCGGCTAGACAAATCAGGGCGTATTAAGTCATAGAGTGGCTTGATACGGTGCACATAGTCAGGAATGTCAGTTTTGCCAAAGTTTAAGAAACCAAGTAAGGAATATAGGGCCATATGTACGAAAGCTTTTTCCCATAGACACAGAATGGGTAAAATCCTTTGGTTCATTTGGCCCATAGTTTCTTGAGAGTGTTAGGTGAGTGGAGTTGAGCACATTTCTCCAGAAAGTCGGGCTATGCTCTTCCCCTCGTTTGATAGCTTGTATCCCAGGAACAATACACTGAAAAAGGCTAGTTTAGTTTTCCTAAAATTACAGTTGCAATAAGGGCTGCGAATCCTAAAAGCGATCGACCCTGGCAAGATGAATGTTTAGAACGTCATCTGTGAGATAGATGTCATCCACGCAGGGCAACGTCTTGCGATCAACATCATGTAATATTGATGTTACACGGGGATGGCCCTGGGTTGTTCCTGTTGCTTTGGGGCAAACAACAGAAGCGTATTTGTGTGCCAAATGAGAATGCACTCAGGTCACGACTTTTGTGTGATAAGGTTTGGCAGAAGAAACCATTAGAAATATCCAAGGTTGTTTTTGTATTTTTTACGCACTATGTTATTAATTAATGCTGTGCTATGTGAATTTTGTATAGCGTATGTACATGTATGACTGTTTAAATGTCTGTAATCTAAGACTATTCAATGGGAATGGTCTGGCTTTGCAATGGGGAATAACAGGTTATTAATTGCAGAGACACAGGGCTCAATTACTCCCTGGTACTCGAGCTGAGTGAGGATCTGCCTCACTGGAGCTTTTGCTTCTTGTTTGACAGGATATTGTGGCTGAGGCTGGGGTGTTGACCTGATAGGTATTACATGACAAGGAGGGTCCGTGTCCCAACCTACATGATTGCGGTACAATGCAGGTGCCTGCACTAAACCCAATTGACAGCATAGGCTTGTTTTACCCCTTCTGGAACAACATCATAGAAAGAAGGCAAAATTACATCTTCCCTACGTGGGAGCTTACGGATGTGCTCGGGTGGCCAGTCCCTTTCGGCCAGCAGAATATCACAACTAAGTTCATCCCAGAATATCACACCAATGGTGCACTCCACGTCTTCCTCAATTTGGATATTTAAATAATCATCAGAATACTTTATTTGTCTCATAAGAGCCATAAAAGACACAGGGCCTGATTCTGACCCCGGCGGTTCCTTACCGCCGGGGCCAGGGTCGGCGGGAGCACCGCCAACAGGCTGGCGGTGCCCCGCAGGGCATTCTGACTGCGGCGGTTTTGCCCCGGTCAGAAGTGGAAAACCGGCGGTCTCCCGCCGGTTTTCCGCTGCCCATTAGAATCCTCCATGGCGGCGCAGCTCGCTGCGCCGCCATGGGGATTCTGACAACCCATGCCGCCATCCTGTTCCTGGCGGTATGGGGTGTCGTGGGGCCCCTGGGGGCCCCTGCAGTGCCCATGCCAATGGCATGGGCACTGCAGGGGCCCTCGTAAGAGGGCCCCACAAGAATTTCACTGTCTGCATTGCAGACAGTGAAATTCGCGACGGGTGCAACTGCACCCGTCGCACCTTCCCACTCCGCCGGCTCAATTCTGAGCTGGCGTCCTCGTGGGAAGGGAGTTTTACACTGGGCTGGCGGGTGGCCTTTTGGCGGTCGCCCGCCAGCCCAGTGTAAAACTAAGAATAGCCGCAGCGGTCTTCCGACCGCGGTGCGGTATTCTGGAGGGAGGAAGTCTGGCGGGCGGCCTCCGCCGCCCGCCAGACTTCGAATGAGGCCCACAATCAATTATATGCACCTTAATCAGAGATAAAAATAAATAAATAACAATATCAATATAAAAAAACATTAAAAATAATTAATAACAATTACAAATTCGAATAGCAGCATTTATAAAATTTGGCACCGCCTCTGTTGTCACCTCTCTTCCCAGGTCCTGTAAATAAGAAAAGGCAATGTGACTACGCCTAATGCCCGTGGGGAGGAGAACGGGACATAAAATCCTTCTCCTAGGTACAGTGTATAAATTGCACAAAAGAATAAAGTGAAAAGTGCTTTGGCGCGATCTACCATTACAGCTGCATGGTGGAAGTTTCTTAAACCAAGTTCCTTGCGTGGGAAATGCTAATAGATAATGTATGGACTTCAGTCAAAGTCTGGTAAGTAGGAACCTGTAACGCTCAGAAATGATGATGTTAAGGTATAGCTTAAAATGTAATGACTGTGGCGGCGGACTCTCCAGATCCCCAGGTGTGTCATTGGTTAAATTTGAATCATGAATAGAAGGCCAATAAAGGTCCTTAATCCTCTCTTTAGCCCCCCCGCCCGGCAAGGAGGTGGGGGTCCTGGAAATAATCCCCTATGCCAAGACGAGAGAACATAAAATTAACATATCTGAGCCAGGGATTGTCCATAGACCGAGTCAATGACAAAAAATCCGTAATCACAGACCTACACAGATGAGCTTTGGGATTTAGCCAGACTCTTAAGCAGAGCAATAAAGGTTGTAATCTTATGTGGTCAGCTATACCCCTCCAACCTACTTCGTCATGGCTAAATGCAGCTGGAGTAGATTAAGGGACTGCTAACAGCCTTCTCAAAAACTTGTTTTCCACTATCTGAATGCTCAGACAATCTGTATAACCCCACACCCCAGCTTCGAATGAGGCAATTGAAAAACATTTACTTTTAAAAACAATCAGCATTTCCTTTACTGGTTTATGTCCCAGTTTCCTTGAAAATCTGAAAACTGTGTCAATAGCTCTTTCGAACTGCAAAATGCGAACACTAATTAACAATTTCCAGTTAAAATCAACATCAATAAGAACCCCCAAGTAGGTGAGGTGAAGTTAGGAACTTTAAGTATTTCCACTCCTTCCAGAATAAATCTTTTACTTTTTGATAACTTTGGGCTACTCTTCATCGCAAAGGATTTGTTCTGTTAGTTTTAAGGGCAAGGTTTCCCATAAAAGTGTTAAAAGCATCCAGTAAAGATTGAAGGCCATTTGCTGTCCCCATGTGGCACAGTCATCCACCGAGGGAACCATTCTGAAGGAGAAGCACATTGTGAGAATTCCATGTTTTCCTGTGGTCCCGTATGCGGAAACACAGCTTCCAGCTGATTTGTTTTCTGTGCCATCCAGAACGGGATTTTCTCTCATTCTGTGGATACCTTACCCATGATAGTATGTGCTGTTTGTGGATTCATCCCAGGTGCTGGTGGTGCTGGATGCATTGGTTTTGTGTTCAGAATTCGCTTTACGAACTGAACAAGTTGTCTGTAAGGTGTTACTAGTTCAGTGTATAAATTGCACAGATCTGCTGCCTGCATATTTTATATACTTGGGTGAGGTGTCTATGTGGCAAACAGGCCACATAGGTCCGTCGTTACCTAAGGGACCTAATCTCACTGGTTCTATTACATGTGGTAGGGTGCCTTCAAACCAGTTCTGATACTCCTTATAAGTGAGCAGTATTTTATGATACTGGTATGTTTGGTACCGAAGAGGTACATTTGCAATTATGTATATGTGGAATGTGAATGTAGTGTTATCTTCCTTAGGAAAGTGAACCCAGGAATAAAAAAATTCTGTTTGATAAGCTTCACTAGCTTCCACTATGAATGTAACATCCCCACCCTCTTCTCTTAAACCACGCGCTACTAGGTGTAATGTCAATGCTTGTCTAGCATTTTAAGGAATTTCTATGTTGTTAGCCATGTTTTGAAATAGGTAGAGATGGAACACCAAGTAGGAAGAAAAGACCTTTTATGAGTTCAAGCTCAAACAACCTACAGCATGATTAGGTGGTCCCTGTTCTGCTGAGGAGGATCTTCCCAAAGGCCACGGATGTCTCAGTATAATGGTACTTAGGGTACCTGTTGTATGTGAGATAGTGATAATCATGGTATCCGTAAATTAGTGCCTAAACACTACCGTTGGTGGCGCATGTAGTAGTTTGACTCATGCTCTAGGCAAGACTGCTGGTTTAAGGATGATAGTACTTATGTTTGTAGGCGATTATACCTATCCTGCAACAAGTCTCAACTGTTGTCCCAACGCTCCTGGCTCACAAACAGCACCTCACCAGAAACCCAAACAGTAAAAGGTGATTTGTGCCAGCCTACACACATGGACTCAAAAGTGTGACCTCTCAGGGAGTGTTGTGGTTAAACGGAGGCTACCCCTTTCTCACATGAACAACAAGTCTCAATCAAACACAGGCAATGAAGGAGATGCAGTAAGGTTTCAATAGATTTTATTTAACAAAACTGTGATATAAGATATGTTGCATGGGCTGCAATGATTAAGATAATGAATAATGCAAGAAACAGAACGATAAAGACAAGAGTCATTAATACAAAGACCCCCACCATCTTGCAATGACATGAAATGACATAAGATGTGAAATATGTCCTAATACCCTAATGATGTAAACCTAATCTCTAACCTAAAACAGAGCTAGGTGTGTAAAACCTAATCTGCCAATGCCATGTCCAGGAGAAGGGCTCCCCAACCCTTGTTTCCTTGGAATTAGGTCTCTAGCTTAGACTCCTTAGGGACACAAAGACTGGGTCAGCGTCAAGGCAACATGCAGCATCGATAGCAATGGCATCTGGTTGGAATCCCTCTATCTGTTTAAGTGAGGTGCATTTATACAGATCTGCTCGGACCCCTGACGTAGGTCTGTTCCTAAACAATAGACAACAATACATGCTTGTGATGGCAATTTCTGTAAACAATTCCCTTGAAGGCATGAAGAGGGAAAGTACCTAATGTGAACACCTACAGTTTGTTTATCTTTACTGCTTGCTATTGATGCCTTACCAAGGTGGCACTGATAATGTGAAACTAAAACATTGGCTGAACTAGAAATAAGGCAGCAATCCTAAAAGATATAATTAAATAAATGCGCTAAAACAGGGCAAGCTAAGTAGGGTAAAAGTCACTAGGTGACTGGAGCATGAGTCTGCAAGCCAAAGGTTCAGCTAACTCCTATTTCCCATTAAAACAAACTAGGATTCACTACAGTAACAACACCACAAGCATACAAATGTAAACACGTCACTCACAACCAACACTGTCCAGGGACTCGACACACATACAACACAATGTACAACCATCTGTGATGGAACACACATAATTACACAATCATACAACCTAGCAATTGACACACCCACACAGCACAACAAACCTATAATGCAATGCACACTACATGCACAATCAAATAGTAAAAACAGACAAAAGCAACATAGCACAACAACAAACATATCAACACAAACAAAACACAATACCATGACAACAACATTTCAGCTACATACACATGCCTATTACACAACACACACCCTATCCCAAGGGGACAAAAGCAGTGCACGCAACCTCACAGACTGCTCACACAATACAGGAAGCACAAGCAGCATACGCACACAAATACTGGCACTCAACCAATGTCAGCCAAGAACAACTCACACATAGGAAAGGAAATCCAGGACAAAGAGTTAGCCAGAAACACCAACAACTCGTTGGTTATTGTTAGAAATGGGGTTTCCGGTTGGTTAGGGTATGTACCTAAGCCAGGCAGGATTTACCCTCTCTAGTCAGGGCGAGGGAGTTACATACCCAAGATAACCCCTGCTCACCCCCTTGTTAGCTTGGCACAAGCAGTTAGGCCTAACCCAGAGGCAATGTGTAAAGTGTTTGCACAACACACACAACACATGTGACGCACTATCCCCACCATAATGGAAACATAACACCAAGTTATATAAAAATAAGCTGTATTGTACACAACATTATTAGACCAAACACAACATGTCAGTGATATCCTACCACTTAAGCAGTTGTCAGAACATTACACAATGCTGTTACTCTGCAGTAACCATCAGTAGTCACACATAACACACAGTTTTCCTATTATTCTGCAACATAAGCAATAGTCAGGAGTCACATTACTAGAGAAATGCACATCTCACAAGATCTTCATAATTGCCATACCAGGAACATCAGGAAAATGTATGGTGAGTCATGAAAACATGTTATGAGGAATGCTTAGGAGTCACTCATGAGAGCACATCAGATGAAACATACCTATGCCTGAATGCGGCAGCATGGTCAGGAATGCACATGCCTTAGACACATCTTCAGAAATGTACATATCACTGTAACACCCATGTCATAAACACTGTATCGCCAAAGAAAAATATCCAGACATTATCAGCATTACACCATCACTTATATCATATTAGGCGTGGAAATACCAGCTCCGTAGGTGAACACAGGAGCTCCTATGCTCTAAATGGGGGACAGGCAGGAGTAATGGTAGCGGGGCCGGGCTCTCCTAGGATCACCACCCCGGCCCGATACCTGTGCCTCCAACAAGAAGATTGCCCCTGCGAGGAGGGTCGTTAAAAGGGACTGGGCCGGCAACAGACTCCCGTTGAGGTTCTCCTCCTGTTCTGGTCAGCCGTGTTCCACTGCGGTAACCAGCCCTACCTCTTCCCCCCTTTAAGCCAAGGTCGTCCGGGGAGGGGCGCGAGCCTCCTGGCTCGAGACCCCGCCTGTTTTCAAATATGGACCCCTGATCCTAGACGGGGTCGCCACTGCCCACAGGGGCTCTGGAGGCTCGTCCTGCAGCACCCAATCCGATGTGTGAGCAGTTCACTGTCCCCGGGCCGTGGTAGTGAGGTTGGTCTCAAAAGCAGTTCCTACTGGTGCCGCCGGAGGCACTTTCCAATACGCTCCCATCCCTCGGGGACACAGATGAAAGGGGCGCATCGCACACTTCCACGAGTCAGCTGACCTGCCCGGGTTGCGGTGGTGAGCCCCACAGCAATATTTAAAATAGCACTTTTTAAGGCTCTCAGCACAAAGCAAAAAAACACTCTCCATGTTCTGCAGCCACAACAGGGAAAAGCAGTTTTCAGGCATCATGTATATTGGCAGAGCAGCGCTCCTCACGTGCTGCACACAGACAATTGCAGGGGTCAGGGGTCACAGCACCCAGCACCTGGGGACACAAAAGGGTACACAGGGCGTTAGGGCCTAGCAGAAGGCCAGCACAAAGAGTTGAGGTCAGTGCAGTTCCTCCTAATGACCCAGCAGGCCACAGGTCAGCACAGGAGCAGCAGTCCAAGGCGATTCCTGGTGAGTACCTCCAGCAGCATTCTGTGTCCAGTTACAAGCATGTTATAGTTCAGAGTGTCTCTAAATTGTGGGGAAACATCCCCTGTACTTATACTCAGTTTTTCAAAGGTTTAATAAAGAGGGGGAGAGGAGGTTCTAACCAGTTACAACTGGTTCCATGAGTGTTTCTTATCTCCTCCAGCACAGGCTCCAAACACCAGTTGGGGTAAACAAGCCCTTTGTGTGAGGCATGGGCACAGCGTTTACAGATGCAAGTATGCCCTGCCTCCCCTTATCTCAGCACCGGAAGACCATGCAATTTGCAGATGCACCTCTATGACACCTCCACCCTCCCTGTGTACAGACTGTCTGAAACGTATGCACAAAGCCCAACTGTCACTCTGCCCAGATGTGGATTGGAGTCAAGCTGCAAAACACCAAAGTCATAATCATAGAGAAATGCTCACTTTTTAGAAGTGGCATTTCTGTAATGATAATAAAAATCCACCTACACCAGTAAGCAGCATTTCTCACTACCATTACAACCATACCAAACATACCTACCCCTCATAAATCAGACAATATCCCCTAGACATAAAGCAGGGCATTTCCAATGCAATCCTATGTGAAGGCACCCCTCACGCAGTGGTAAACCAAATAAGCTGTTTGTTACTACCAGGACAGGCCACACAACCAGGCATATGTACTGCCTTCTACATACATAGCACCCTGCCCATGTGGCTACCTAGGGCCTACCTCAGGGTTGACTTACATGTAGTAAATGGGAAGTTCCGGGCCTAGCAGGTACATTTAGATTCCAGGTCCGTGTGGCAGTAAACTATGCATACAGTCCCTGCGCTAGCAGGCCTGAGACAGGTTTGAAAGGCCACTTCGGTCGGTGGTGCAAGCAGCGCTGCAGGCCCACTTGAAGCATTTAATTTACAGGCCCTGGGTATAGGGATACCACTGTACAAGGGACTTACAGGTAAATTAAATGTGACAATTAGGTATAAGCCAATCATACCAACTTTAGAATGTAGAGCACCTGCACCGTAGCAAAGATAAGCAATGGTAAAGTGCTCAGAGTCCTAGAGCCAACAGCCAGAGTTCAGAAAAAATAGGAGGAAGGAGGCAAAAAGTCTGACAATGAACACGCGAAAAGGGCCAGCTCCAACAGTTATCATTATATATTGATATTAAGATAATTTAAAGTACAAGGCCATTGGCCAGTCCCTACATGCAAAAGTAATTTGCATCAAAAGCACAACATGGTGCACCTACTTGATTCTTTACTGCCATGTAATCTTCACAGATAGGGCCATCAAGGAGACAGGCATGCTCCTCAGGGATTCTTGGGTGGGGTGGGGGAGGGGAGTTTGGGCTTGGGAGGGGGGTTTAGGCTTGACTGGGGAGGGGGTTGAACCTTTTTGGGAGGGGTGGACTTCTTTTTGTGGGGGGAGGGGTATGGGTGCTGGCAGTAGGGTAGCTGAGGCCGTGGAGGTGGAAGGGATGGCCTTGGGGAGGGAAACAGATCTCTTAGAGGTATAATGGGGGGAAGAGTAGGAGAAAGGTCAAACTAAGAAACAAAAACTTTTTTTGACTCAGAGGGCAGTCATCAGAAGGGGGTTTGGGTGTTGAGGGAGTGGTTGTCTGATGTTTAGGTGTGGATGTCTTGGGTGCGTGTTTGTGGGAGGTATGCTTGTGGGTGGTAGGTGTCTGTTGGGTGGGTGAGTGAGGGCGTTTATGTGTCTTGGGCTCGGGGTGGAGGTGCTGGGGTCTGTCTGTTGGAGTGGCGACTGCAGGTATGGTGGATGTGCTACATGTCGGTGTGTCGGTGGTTATGGTGTCTGTGGGTGAGCTGACTGGGATGGATGTCTGAAGGTCTGCTAGGGTGCTGTCTGTGGGAAGGATAGGTGTGGTGGCTGGATCAGTGAATGTTGGTGTGGTGTCTGCAGGTGTGTCAAGTGTTATGTCTGTGATGCTGGGGGTGGTGGGGTTTCAGGGCAGGTTGTAACTGTTGCGTGTCTGCAGGTGGGTGTTTTTTGCCATCATTGTGGAAGCCAGAGCCTGAAATGATCTCTTTAGGCCAGCTAGTGCACTGTGAATGCCCTCCAGGAATGCATTGCTCTATTGGTTTTGAGTTGCCAGTCCCTGGATTACACTCACAATATTCGACTGACCCACAGAGATCGACCTCGGGAGGTCAATAGCCTCCTCATTGAGGGCAGTAGGGCTTGCAGGGGCTGGGGCAGAGGTGCCTGCAGCAAAGGAGATGTCCACACTCTTGGATGAGCAATCACGGCCAACTGGGTGGAGAGCTACAAGGAGGGCGGTGTTAGAAAGGGGGGTGGAGAACAGAGATGATACTGGAGTGGTCCCAGATGGGTCTGCCACCACTAGGGATAAGCCACTGGAGGAGGATTCCGAAGAAGATGTAGTTGATCCATTCTCTTCTGTGGCACTCCCCTCGCCATCCAGGCCACTGGGGTCCTCACTGTCAGTGATGTTGTGACTGGAGGTCCTGTGGCCAGAATCTTCCCCACTTAGCTGTGCCCTGTCTCCTTCACCTGCCAGTGCTGGTGCTGATGCTGAAAATAGATAGTGAAGTAGGGTCATCACATTCACAAGATAACACTTCCATCATATATAATACATGTCTCATTACTTGCTGTTCACCAACACCCCCAGGTTGTGCCACCATCATGTCACAACAAGTTATGATGTATGTCCCTCAATATTAGCATTGTTATACACCAGCTAAGATACCTAATTGACATCTACAATACCATGATTTCAGTTGACCAATCACACTGACCATACCATGACAAGGTGACTTTGCCACATTATCTGTCCACAACAACATACTCAAGCACCAATTAAGCAATTGTTTAGAAATGTGAAATTGCTTACCACTAATCAAAAACACATAATCAACACATACAAGTATTTTACCATGATGTCATGTACCAGGCAATGACACATGTTGTAAAGTAAAGGCAAGCAAGCCTTCTGCAAACAAGCCATACGCATGACAATTTTAGGTCAAGGAGTCAGAACACGTGACACGCACATGCAACAATAGTGATATATCAAGCACTGAAAATACAATGTGGACCAAGGCAACTAGGTCATTGAAACAAACTTTATCAGAAATGTAAGGGCCAAGTAAACTCAGACCAAAGTCTCACACACACCCACAACTTGTCAATAATATGTACCTTACAAATGGACTATTGTACTCTGCAGGAAGGTGACTATCAAACCTACCAAATCATGGAATTAGTCCATCAATAGGCCACTGACTGACAATGTCACTGTCAACACATCAGACATTGCAAGCCTTACATCTGTCTTTGGAGGATTATTAGAGCCAAAGCACATGTGACACTGCCATGACAGGTACACCAACCATGATGCAAGCCAAAAGCCTGGATACACTCACATGTGTATGTGAACTACCACACCTGCACCACATGGGTGTCATTGCCAACATTAGGTCTGCAAACATCCAGGACTTTGTTGACATACCCTTCATAACAACTGCAGGTAGATATAACTATTTCCATTGTTGATTTATGACTGAACCTTTCAGTTGACACATGATGTTGACAAATATCTGTCATGAATATTACTGTGAATAGGCTACCATTGCATATGTCTCATGCCTACAACAGTATGCCCAAGGACAATGCTGTGTGGCCACTTTCCTCTAATAAGAACATTGGCATGGTAGTAACATTCCTCCCTCTGACACAAATTTATGTGTCCCAATAGAAATGGCAACAAATTAATGGTATCCAACATACATATTGTTAACTCTGATCAAACATCACAAATGTCTATGTTCATCCCTCACTTACCAAGGGGGATTACTTTGCAAGAGGTGTGAAGATATTAACCTTGTATGTCATATGACATGTCAGATGGACATCACAGCCTCACATGATGCTGTCATTTCTCAGACACTGTATATAAACTATTGATGACTTGAGTATGTCTGACACACTGCAGAGGACAGAGAGCAAGGACCTAGGTACCTTACCATCATGACATTCAGAGGATTGACTATTTGGTGTGAATTAACAATCACCAGGGTAGAAGAAGCGGTATAGTAGTGCACACTACACAGTCATATGTGTACCATTATGCAAAGCTGTATAGTGGTACACATATGACACAGTCATATGTGCGCCATTATGTGCTATTGTACTGATGGGACGATATAGCTGAGTAATGTGCCTTAAAATAAAAAAAAAATATGTGCACACCTGTGTGCTATAGATGGCTACTGTACATTAATGTGTTCAAAGGAGATCTGTGACACTTTCCACCTACCACATTGTCAGCACTAACAATCTGGTACATCACTCAGTCACCTGGTAAAGAAAAAAAGTGAGTTTGGTCTGTAATTACCCCCCTTGTGGCTGGTATGCTGGCTTCAAACACCTATCCAACTCAGGGTAGGACACCGACAAAATGCGGACAATTTGGGGGTCAGGGTCCGACGGGTACCCCATCTTCACTGGGAGGACATTCTCAGCTGTGCTTCTGGGGTCTTCCAAGCCCAGTGTCTCAGAACCTTCCACCTCTTCCAACAGTAGGCGCTCCACTAGCTGTGGACCCCTGGGGTCTGCACTTTTTTGGTGATGGCACACCAAATCCCCTTTTTCTGATGGACGTTGAACTGCATGGATGACATAGACAAAGAAATCTCATGTCTACATGTACCACACTATAACAGGCAGAGTTACTAACAAGTTAGTACAACAAGCCAAACACAGGGGGCCATATTTATACTCCGTTTGCGCCGAAATTGCGTCGTTTTTTTTGACGCAATTTCGACGCAAAACTAACGCCAACTAACGCCATATTTATACTATGGCGTTAGAGGCGAATAGCGCCAAAGTTCCCGGAATGTGCGTCATTTTTTAGCGTGAACCCCTTCCTTGCGTTAATGATATGCAAGGGAGGCGTTCCCGTCTAAAAAATGACTCCCAGGCCTTTACGTGGTATTTATACTCCCGGGCAAAAGAGACGCCCGGGAGTTGGCGTGACAAAAAACGGCGCATTTGCGCCACTTTTTAACGCCTGCTCAGGGCAGGCGTTAAGGGGCCTGTGGGCTCAAAATGAGCCCACAGGTGCCCTCCCATGCCCCCAGGGACCCCCCCTGCCACCCTTGCCCACCCCAGGAGGACCCCCAAGGATGGAGGGACCCACCCCAGGGACATTCAGGTAAGTTCAGGTAAGTATGATTTTTTTTTTTTTATATTTTGTTTTGGTGGCATAGGGGGGCCTTATTTGTGCCCCCCTACATGCCACTATGCCCAATGACCATGCCCAGGGGACAGAAGTCCCCTGGGCATGGCCATTGGGCAAGGGGGCATGACTCCTATCTTTACAATGATAGGAGTCATGTTGATGGGGGATGGGCGTCGAAAATAAATGGCGCAAGTCGGGTTAAGACGATTTTTTCGACGTAACCTGACTTGCCCCATTTTAAGACGCCCATGCGCCATTTTCCCCCTACGCCGGCGCTGTCTGGTCTACGTGGTTTTTTCCCACGCAAACCAGGCAGCGCCGGTCTGATTGCGCCGTCTAACGCCATTCCATAAATACGGCGCCCGCATGGCGCTTCAGAATGGCGTTAGACGGCGCAAAACTTTTTGACGCTAAACTGCGTTAGCGCAGTTTAGCGTCAAAAAGTATAAATATGGGCCAGACTGTCTTGAACATCCCCTCCACTGACAGATGAGCATATACAGTGAGTTCATATGTGAGGTGGAAACAGGCAGGCAATATGCAGCTCCAGCACCAGCTGTCATGTCATCACATATGCCCAGACAGCAAACACGTATGAATAAATGTTTTTCCAGTAGTAGTCTGGCATACCAACTCCACTAACTAAAGGTGTGTCAGGGAACATACATAAAACACTCTCCGCAATGTCTCAGGAATCAACATCTATCACCAAACAGAAATATATGCCCATGAAATCACACATTCTAACCAAACTTTGGTAGCCTATGAACTCTAGGAACACTGTCAGAAACATTGCTCATCAGACTTTGCTTTGTATAACAAAGAATAGTTGAGCTAATGAAACCTATGTGCACATGGTGCACTCACCTGCTCCTCTGGTGCACCATAAAGCTATCTATACAGGGATAGGCCCTCCTCCACTACCTTCTCCAGCTCCTCAGGTGAGAAGGCAGGGGCCCTATCACCTGTAGGATGTGGCATGATTGCTCCCAGAGGTAGTACACAGCAGCTCAGATCCTGGAAGTCTTGCTGGCAGCAGTGTCAGGAGTCAATTGAGAGATGAAGTTTGACATGGCGGTAACGTCTGCCACGTAAGAGACCATGACCACTGGCGAACATCACCTATGGCACAAGACCTCCAAAGGCAGCTACGTGTCCCATTGGCAATGTCCACCATGATAGTATCCACCTTTCGCCATGACGACTTCTGCAGGCGGGTGCAGGTTATTTCCTAATGTCCAGTACAGTAGGTCAGCCAGCTGCCATTTTATGGTCCTAAGATGGTCAGAAAAGGTCATTTAAAATTGTGTCACAAGCTGTGAAACATTTCAACGCCATAGTCTTTGGTGCTGGCTATGACTAACCATGTATATATATGCAGATTTGATAGACATGATGTAATATTGATTAGACATATGTAATGTATCTTTTGTGGCATAGTCAGCACCTTCATGCATTTGGATAGATTGTATTTGTGCCTTTTAATTGTGAAACATAGTAAGAGTGTTGATGTCACAGATACTTTTACTGATATGCGTTTCCATTTCCAAGTCATAATTGAGGAAAATGAATGAGCTTGCAGTAATGAGTCATTATTTCCTAAGGTCTGTGCTGTGTGCCAGTTTTCTACACTATCATTTGGCATGTCCAAGTATTATGTGTGACATATGTATTCTAACACTTACAATGGACACAATGACTGATAGACATACCTTCTTATTTTCTCTATCATAGTTACCCTGGCATGAGAAACGTCAGAAAACCTCCAGTGGGCCATCCACTAGTGGACCTGCGGACCATGGAGGATTGACATGTCAAGCAGATCTACCACCTGGATAGGCAGGCAATCATGTATCTCTGTTGTCAGTTGGAGCCAGATCTAATGCTAGTCATTCGTCATCCCAATAGCATAACACCCATTGCACAAGTCATGTCAGTCTTTCATTTCCTGGCTGTAGGCTTCTTTCAAAATACCATGGCCCTAACTGCAGGGATGTCCCAGTCTATGTTCAGTTTGGTCTTGAAGGATGTACTCTCTGCATTGTTGAAACACCTTGACAGGTACATGCAATTTCCACAACATGAAGATTTGGCCCATGTGAAGGCTGATGTCTATGCTTTGGCACATCCCATCCCACATGTAGTGGGAGCCAGTGATTGTATCCATGTAGCCATTGTTCCCCCACATGGCAATTAACATTTGTATCAGAATAGGAAGAACATTCACTCCATAAATGTCCAAGTAGTGTGTTTGGCAGGCCTCTACATTTCACAAGCATGTGCAAGGTACACAGCTTCAGTCCATGATGCCTTCATCTTGAGTAACAGCAATGTCCTGCTTCTGATGACACAACTGTACATAGAGAGGGTCTGGCTGGTAGGTAAGTCATATATGTCATGTGTGTCAATATTGTATGTCTGCTGCCAAATATGAGGATGTTCAAGATTTATGTTTGCACACATGTAACAATTCCTTACAGGGGATTCTCGCTACTCAAACCGACCCTGGTTTTTGATACCAGTGAGGTACCCAACCACACCAGATGAAATCTGCTTCAGTTAGGCCCAGGGAAAGACAAGGTATGGTGTGGAGCAGACCTTTACTCTTGAAAGAATTGATAAGTCTGGTGGAGCCCTCCTCTACTCACCCACCAAAGTATGTAAAATGTTTGTGGTCTGTTGCATGCTCCACAACCTCACCCTGAGACATCAGACCCCATACATCCCAGATGAGGGGGAGCCAGTGTTTCTACTAGGTGAGGATGCAGAAATGCCAAGTGAGGGTGACAGTGGTGAGGATTAAGGTGGAGGCATCCATGCAAATCTCATCAATCAGTACTTCAACTGACTATAGGTATGTGTTGTTCTGTAAAATGATTGATTAAGTGGTGTTACAGTGGACTTAGAGATGTTTGAGAAGGGTCTTTGTATGACCATCAGACAGGTCATTAGTTGCTTAGAAGTACATATCCCACGTGTTCATGCAATATAGTACATGGAGTTGTGAGTTTTGTGGTGATCTCCTTTGTTAATATTTGTCACAATGCACAATCTGCATTACCACTGCATTTAGGACATGTCTATATACATCTTTATTACCATTACCTGCCTATAACTTTTGTTGCACAATTTTACTTTGTAGATGTCTTCCCAATGTTATCCTCAGGTTGTCATTTCTGAATTGTCTTACTGCAAGTGGGATAATCAGGTCTGGCTTGTGAAGTGGACATGGATTAATCCAGATTTTGTATGGCATTCTATTGGTGGTGTCTTAGTTCCATTCCTGACTGTCAAGACAGCGGGATGGCAGTGTTCTGTTCCACACAATAGACCTGTGTCCCATGTTATCTGGGTCCAATGGTGTCATTTGTGTGGTCTTGTGTCTATTACGTGTCATCCTGTGCAATTCATAACCTCACCCTTCTCATTGGTTTAATAATGGTACTATCTTACTTGTATGTAGCTGTCACTGTGTTTCCTCATTGCAGGCCACTGTGCATGTGTGATAGGACTGACATAGGTGAGTAGCATGCCTACAGATACCTGACCATGGTAAGTGGAGAGTTCCATGACTGGGGACATTTGTACTGATCTCTTTGGAATGTATGGTATGGGAATGTGACAAGACTTTATCTGATGATACATTGAACCAATATGTTTGCCTATTTGGATAGACAATGACTGACATGTCCCTAACTTCAGTAGTCTGTGGGATGTCAGTTATTCACACCTATGCTGAAGGACAACATTGTAAAGATGTACTTCACTGTGTGATCATTGGCTTTTTGTCAACCTATGTGAAGGAAAGTGCTATAAATAGGGTTTGAAGATTGTTGATGTGTTTCATTGTCTGTAATTGAACTCAGATTCAACAGTACATGTGAGAAAGAACTTAACAGATTTGGTACATTTGTGAATATCATGTCTAAGCCAGAAATTTCACTATTCATTGATCTCTGTAGATGTAAGATGACTCTCAAACATAATATGTAGTTTAATGGTGTTTATTTACAAGTGCACAGGAAAAGGAAAGGATTGGGAACAAACCAAAAAGTGGAATCAATGAATGGTTCAGTCATGGTGGATGTAATCATCAGGGTAGCTGCTACATCATTTGAAGTATCAAGTCCAGTGTGCTTGTACCATTTGAAAATAGAGAGTCATCAGGGGTGTGGTCAAGGCCATGGCGGAAGATGGCCGCCTAGTCCGGGAGCTCCGCGCATCTGTGGGCATTGTCCGGGGACGGGGGTGGGGGCCGCGACCACCGCAAACTTCTCTATGTGAGCTTTGGACGTCTACAGACCCCCACCCATTGCCGGAGAGGCCGAGGCAGGGGTGCGCAGTGGGCAGCTCTACATCATGGCAGCGGAGGCTTAGGAGGCAGGGCGGCAGCAGGAGGTTTCTGGCTTTGCCTCTACTCCCCTTACCCCCCTCAGTCTCCCTTTCAACAAACATATATGCTGACCACATCTCAGGGAGAGGCGACCAAAGTCCGTCACAGTGACGCATTGAACTGTACCGCCTGCCTCATCCTGCCCCAACCTCAGAGCGAATGCCTGTAAGCTGGGGTGTTTATTGTCGCAAACAGGGGTGAGGGACACACTCAGAATGGTAGGAGAAGCTACCTCGTGAGCTGGATGACCCATTACTGCAAAGAAGAGCACGAAGGGGGATACAACGCTGACACATGGATGCCCGCTTCCCCAACTACTGAGAGCCCAGCGACGCTACACCTACGTTAGCAAGGAACCCTGCTGGCTATCATCATTTCTGAGGGCCCTCTGACTTCCGGCCGACTACTGCCAACCAGAGGGGTCACCCGCCCCACATAATAGTACGAAAGCCGTACAGCTCTCGACACCTCGCGTACTTGGAGCTCCTGGGTGGAACTATATGTGATTAGGCTTACCATGGTCCTCTAGCCTCTTCTTACTCGACCTCCTTCTCAAAACATAAGACATCAATTTGTCTCTGGTACTTTGGAATATTGAGCTATTTATCTGCATCATAGCCTTGATAAAGTCTACCCAGACGAAACACGTGTCGGCTGTTGTCTATTTGGGCTGATGTTCATTTGAAAAGGATTTCTGTTGTCATCTCTTGACTCTGGCTCCAAGATGTTACCTTGGGCCACAGATTATTGTTTCATCTAAAGACATCACGAGGAATAAACTGGAACATTATAACCGCTTGGGATGTGCCGTGGTTTTTCTTCTTCGCCCCACATAATAGCTCCGGGCTGCTACTGCAGGTCCTTTTCCTCCTTTTCATGTTATCATTCTCGCCCAAACTTTGCGCCAGACATGAATGATACACCCCCCTTCTGTACCCTAAGTGGTCTTGCTGCGCCCTACCTGCGCTGACCTGTGGACATAGAGTGGGGACTGCGGTGGGACTCCGGCGTCAAGGAAGTATCTGACGCCACTTCGTTGCCCCGTACCCTCCATTCCATCGGTCCCTAGATTATAGCGACGTCTCCCCTCACCCATCTAGCACAGCTCTCCCTGCTGGCACAGCCTAAAGATCTCAGTGTACTGTGGACGGCATCATCTCTACATTAGACAGCGACAAGAGGACTGATTCTTGACTGGCCTCTATACAGCCGACCGTATCGGCTATCGAAACAGGAAGAAGACCTGACGGAGTGGATCCCCTCCTCCGCACAGGCCTAGGCTCTTCAAGGCCATACCCACACAATACACCTGAAATGCCCGGTGCCAAAGTGATGGACAAATCTTCAGGCAGACCGGCGCAACAGCTGCTTTTCTCCGAGGCCCTACAATTCAAACGACCTGTCTCCCCTACTGTGGGACCCCATCACTTGCACAGCCTTCCACTACGTCCAATAAGGAGCAGCCCTCGACCATTGACCAGATACTTTAGGAGATCACTGCAGTAAGCCACAGGATAGAGGGAATGGACGCCGCCATAACCTCCTTGACTCTGGAGACCAAATCCATGCGTTCGGATATAGCAGGTTTTCAATCCAGGGTAACGGGGTTGGAACATCGCGTGGTGACCCTGGAAGCATACATGAATACAGTCCAAGATAGGGATCAGGACCTTATCTATTTACTTAGTAAATTAACGGAACTGGAAGACAGAAGCCGAAGAGATAATGTTTGCTTCTTTGGATTCGAAAAACGAGGAGGGTCCCGACGTCCATGCGTTCCTCAGATCAGACCTCCCTAAAGTGACAGCACTAACCTTCGATCTGCCATTAGAATTCCAACGGGAACAACGGCTAGGCCCAAGATGTCCGGATGGAGCCTCCAGACCCTGTCTGATCATTGCTTGCCTTCTGCAACATGGACAGACTCGTCAACTTCTCCAGGCAGCACAAACCCACGGCCCCTTCCAGGTGGAAGGATATGACATTCGCTTAACGGCTGACTACTCAAAGGACACCAATGATTGCCGGAAAGCTTTCTTGGCTCTCTGGCCCCATCTACGCCAACTGGAGATGAAATACGGCCTTTTCAATCCAGGAGAATGTGTGTCACCAAAAATTGAGTATCCAAAGACTACTATGACCCAGAGGATCTGGGACTTTTCTTGGGCACTTCTCAGCATCAACCTATGGACACAGCAACCCCAGCTCGACCACAAGAGCAACCAAGGGATAGCTATGACTCGCCACCCCCAGGATCAGAGCGAGGTGGGGTGGATTGACACTATCCTGACCACCGTCCCAGAGGCAGAGATCTAGAAAGACTTACAAGGACACATGACGATAGGGGGCAAGTATTACAGGCAGTGATGCTCCACACCCAACTCTCAGAAAGGGACAAATCTCTTTAAAACTGGCCCCAGCTCCTACTTGACACATGATACTGTAGTTGTGATGTGCGATGATTGGGGACCAGGAGTTCGATTGAGAAGCCCAGGAAGACCGCTACTGACCCGGCGGATGGATGAGTGCTTGCCTGGATACTTTGTTGTTGTTGATATACATGTTATTTGTATGTTTCTATAACGTGTGTTATCCTTGACCATGTGCCAAGCATGCACTAATCAGACATTGATTGGATCTTACTTATAAATGTTATATAAATGCATGCTGGTGGTGCACTCTAATGCCTGATGTTCCCTGCATGATACTGGTTTCACCTCATAGGCTATAGGTCTATTATCATTGTCTTTCCCCATCCAACACACTCCCCTTCCTCCCTGTTTCCCCCTTCCCCCCACAACCCTCACGGAGACGATTTCTGCCGGAACGAACAGCTTGGTTTTGTAGTCCCCTGCTATATTATAAGGGGTGCACTCTCTCTCAGCTACGGAGTAGCCTTATACGAGAGCGACGGCCCCTCCACCATGACATGATACCACAACTGGACTATAGACGCCCTGAAACGCCGCCCCTTGGTGAGATGTGAAGGGGCACAATCAGATGCACGGACTTATCTTCATGGTCACATTAACAGTTCTTCCCCTCCTCCCCCCTCCCCATACACCCTGCCCCTTGCCACTGGCGGGGGAGTACCGGGCCGCGCTGATGGCTTACCCCTCTCTCTCACTCAAGTCTCTTTCCCAAGGTGGGCCAACCCTCATTCACCTTCCTCCCCTCCGTCCCTCTACGATATACCTCCCTCCGCAGGCAGCCTTTATGCACTCCTCAAACAACGGCAGTTTGGGGTGCCCCCCCGGCAGGGTCCCGACAAGCTGTGCATAGGGATCCCATAGGTTAGGACCCACAGTCCACAGATCTGACCCCAAGGGGCTTTGCTCCCTAGCTCACCCAGCCGACCTCCAGCTACTTTCCGCTCCCTCTCACTTCCTTCTCTCACTTCTTCTTTCTTCCCTCTTCCCCCTTCCCCCGACTCATCGTAACCCCTCTCCTTCAACTTCCCAACCTCCTCTCTCCTCCTTTCAGTCCTCTTCCATTTCTCTAACTTCCCCTTACCCCTACCCCCATACTGCGTGGGACCGCCTGATGCCTACCGGCTTTCCCTCCCTGCACCCTTTGACCTATCCTCTACTACACACAGCAAGAAATACCTCCTCCCTCCCTACTTGCTCAGCCCTTGTCTACATCATAACCCTACCCCCTCCTCATACCCACTCCATTTGCCAGCACGTCAGGAACCATCCCCCACACGACTCATCCACTGCAGATTCTCTCCTGGAACAAGAGTGGCTTGACAAACTACTTTAAACAAAAGAAAATACTGTCCTACCTTCAACCGAAGAGGGCAGACATAGCTCTTCTCCAGGACAAGCATCTCGATACAGTGGAAACCAGTAAACTATGCCGAGACTGGGTGGGAAGGGTGCCTTTTAGCTGTTGTCCAGCACAACGGGAGGCAGGTGGTGGAATCCCTCGAAAATGTGGAGTAGCAATACTACTTCGCAGAACCCTACCCGTCACGGTCATTCAAGTGTGGATGACCTGGAGGGAAGATATGTGTTCGCTAAATTGAAAGATGCGTTTCTCTGCATGGGCTCTGTGTATGCGCAGATCGATTCTAAACGGCTGTTCTTCTTGCTACTAAATCGCCTCCTGACTGAAATAGCGACAACCCGCTACATCATAGGGGGATACTGGAATTTGGCCTGAGATGCAATACTTGACAGGACGGGCCTCATAGATGTGGGTAATATTCATGACAGGGCGCTACTAACCGATGTGATGACTGATACAGGTCTAGTGGACTACTGGATGCTAACCCATCCTATGGACAAAGAATACACCTTTCTCTCACCCTTCCACGGAACCCAATCTTATTTGGACTACTTTACGGTATCACATACTGTGGTGGGCCAACTACAAGTCGCTCGTATACTGGATAGCAGGCTCTCCGATCACTCTCCTATCCAGATGTCGATCCGAACGGGTCTAACATCCCCTGGTCGTAAACCATGGTGTTTTGCTGTGCACCGTTACTGCTCCTCACAAGGGAAGGACCAGCTGCAAGCCCACAGGTCCACATACATGTCTGATAATGCTGGCACCGGGGCCTCCAAACAGATTCTCAGGGCGGCTGCGAAGGTGACCCTGAGAGGCCAAATGATGTGGGATGCAGCACTGGTCAACAGAGACAGGGCGGCCCGCCAGAGGACCCTTGAAGATGACATCCAGAGACTTACAAGGCAATACACTGTTGAGCCGTCTCTTGCGACACGCCGTTCGCTAGAATGTGCTCCCATGGCACACAATGAGCTTTACACCTCCCAGGCTGAATATGCACTGCAACGCTTGCGTGGTCGGCACTACGCGCTAGGCGAAAAGGCTGGGCGGCTGTTGGCAGCGCAGCTCCGCCAGAGAGAAGCTGCCACTGCCATCCTGGCCATCACATCTTCCACAGGAGAGATACTAACACGTCCGCATGACAATGTAAACAAATTTGCGCCCTTTTACCAACATCTTTACACCCCGGAAACGGTAGCAAGCACCACCCAAATAGAGACCTTCCTCACTGACGCCAACCTACCTAGTCTCTCGGACGCGGGTCAAGCCCTCCTGGACAGTGAAATAAGCAGAGCAGAAATAGCTCAAGCTATTTCAGATCTCCCCTTCCACAAATCCCCAGGCAAGGATGGCTTTCCCGCAGAATTTTATAAATGGGCTGGTGAAGAGGAGGTCGGCGCTGTCCACGAGGCACTCGAAGAGGTGTGTTGGGAGGGTTCTCTAGGAGCAATGTTTAACAAGACTACAATAGTTGTTCTACCAAAACTGGGCAAGGACCCTCTACTCTGTGGCAGTTATTGGCCCATATCTCTCCTGAATGGAGACATCAAAATTTTGGCGAGTGTCTTGGCGGCGCGGTGCACAAGGTCATACCGTCGCTGATTCACTAAACCTAAGTGGGGTTTGTACTGGGCCGTACTCCAGAAACCACATGGGTACTCTCTGCCACACCCTGCACAAGACCTTAAACCTTAGGAGGCTCTAGCCCTATCTCTAGATGCAGAGAAGGCGTTCAACCGCATTGAATGGCCCAACCTGTTAGCCACTATGACAAAATTTGGTCTCAGAGAACAATTCATCTCCAAAGTCCGTTTACTATACGACCACTCCATGGCGCAAGTCAATTGTGGGGGCTTTCTATCGGATAAGTTCCCCGTCAGAAGAGGTACGAGGCAGGGCTGCCCCCTGTCGCCACTCTTGTTCCTTTTGGCAACTGACCCACTGGCAGCTACATCCCCCACTCTCAGCAGATCTCAGGAATTTCCTAGCTGGCGAAATCTTGAAAATATACCTCTACCCTGATGACATTTTACTAACGCTAACTGATTTGGCGAGATCTCTGCCGACAGGTTTTGCAATCCTGTTTGGTTACCAGGTAGACTGGGACAAGAGCGAGGCGCTGCCTCTCTCGCGGATAACGACGAGAGCTGCAATCCATGGTCTCCCAATCCGCTGGATCCCGATCGGCCTCAAGTATCTGGGAACCCTTGTTAACCGGGGTCTAGAGTGCATAGTTGGGTACAACCTGGACCCTCTTGTGGCTCGTATGAAGCAGGACTTTGCAGAGTGGTTGCTCCTGGGTCTTTTCTTGTGGGACAGAGTACAGGTGGTGAGAAAGATCACACTCCCGCGATTTACATATGTTATAGGCATGCTTACCCTACTGGTGCCCCTCTCCACTCTTAGGATGATAGACGCCTCGATGAGGGCCTTTGTTTGTGGTTCCACGACTGACGCCGGCAAAAATAATTGTGTGCCGTTCCTGCAGGGGTCTAGGACTCCCCTCAGTGGAGCACTACTCCCTAGCCCTTCAGCTACCCCAATTGACTTATTTGCTACCCGGAACACCGGACCCTCCACAGTGGGTGTCCACAGAGAAACTCCTGCTGGCCCATCACGGAGGACTTGGAGGCCTGTATAGTGCAGGATCCTTGCAGACCAATCCAGTCAACCCGATCCTTTTGGCAACGCGCTCAGCATGCAAAGGGCCCACCGTCTACTAGGAGTACATCCTTCTGTACATGCCCACGCCTCCATATGGGGTAATGACAGTATAAAAATAAGGGGAACTGTTCTGAGATGGCCTCAATGGAGCCTGGCTGGTATTGACTGTATAGCCCACGTCATGGATTAGGGTCAGCCCAAGTCGTTTCACAAGCTCAGAGAGGAGTACAACATCAACCACAGCCAAGAATGCCGTTATCTACAACTCAAGCACTGTCTCCACTGAGCTTTGGGCACCACCTGATGGGAGATCAAGGCCTCTCCAATCGTTGCCTATCTGCAAACATGGGTCCATCACAGAGGCGTAATTGCCAGCCTCTACAATGTGTTAGTGAGCCATCTTTACTTGCAACCCCTTCTTGAAAAGCTACGATAAAAATGGCATTTGGAGATCCAGCGCTGCCCCAACCCCAGCAGAGTGGATGACTGCTATGATCCAAACAGCTGCACACGAACAGGTTATTTACAATTTACAGGACCAAGCGCCCTGTTCAACAAAGTCTGGAACCCATTTCTTATAGGACCGTCTCTGTCATAATTTTCTCCACTACTGACCCACTTCCCCCCTTTTCTTCCTACCCTCCCTTCTGTCTCTTCCCCCTCCAATTCCTACCTCTGCTGGTAGGTCATCAGCTCCCTTTCCCCTCCTCCCTCCCTCACTCCCTCATTTCCTTGCCTACATCTTTTCTTGCACCCCCATTTACGCTCATCAGGAACCTCAAAACATCATCCTATGCTGCAATCTTAAGTCTCTTCTCTACTTCCCGCTCATACGCGATTTAACCCATGCAACATGCTATAGACTCATAGACTCTCCCCACAGTCTAGCTTCGCTCCATATCCTCTAGTCTCTGACTGCCATCACCCCTCTAGCTCTCACCTATTCACAGGACATGTCCCTCCCCTCCATCACTCTCCCTCCCCTCTCATCACTCTCCTCACTCTCCCTTCCTCCCCATTCTTTCCTCCACTCCACCCATTGCTCTCCGCCCGATTAGCATAAGACTACCTGCCCTGTCCAATAGGGGCTATGCTCTCATGGAATGCTTTAACCAGGACCTTCCCGAACCTTCTTGCACACAACCGTTGGGGGGCGGACTCCGAGAACTAGACGCTACCAATGGCGGACAACTCGCCCGAACTGCACTCCGTATCCTAACGAGTATCTGCGTAACTACTTTTTTTGATTACTCCCTAACTGTCTTGAAAGACAATAGTGGGTCGGTTTCGGCTGAACCACTTGTACCAGATAGTATTGTAGGCCTGAGACGGACTCTATACCATGGTGATCCATCCCAATATTCCACTAAACATATCCTTACGAGGCTTCTCCTTTGGATCCTTTGGAACACTTGACTTGTTATGATCACTCTGTTTGTCCTGCCTACTCGGCCTACCTTGAATATCCTGAACACCACAACATCTGTTAAAACTATCAATAACAGTCCCTCTCACCACTCGCACCCCGTTCCCTCCAGCCCCTCTCCTCCCACCGTCCCCCATATTTTCCTGCCAATCACCCAACACCCCCCTTTTTTTCCTTCTTCTCCTTTCTTTCCTGTACACCCTTACTTGCCTTCCCCCGGCACTATTCCTTCCACATTGGTTTGAATAGCAATAAGCCTATATGTGTTTACTTCACAGTTGTAATTGTTATGCTGATCATAGGCTGTTTAGCCTTCTTCCATAATACTACCTGATTTACAATAAAGAATATAAAAAAAAAAGATAGAGAGTGGTAGAAAAAACAGTCAACAGGGTGTATCAGTGGCACACCAGGGGAACCAATCAGTAATGAATCAATTCCTGGCATTGGTTGTAGTCTTGGCATCTGCCCCTCCTGGATGTTTTGGTGGAAGTCCATGTTTGTAAGGGGGTTCTTCAGCTACAGAGGAAGGGGTGTCTGAGGCATGTCCTTCCCCTGGCAGGGTCTCCATTCCACTGTCTGCCTGAGATGATGAAGAGGCTTGTGTTATGTGGCCAATGGAAGAGGTCTTCTGTTGTGGACATACCCTACACAGGGTGGTGTAAATATTTCTCAGCCCCCCTGTTAAGGAGGCTTTAGGACGCTGGACTGGCTTATAGTGGGTACCTGATGGTACCTACACCTTGTGCCAGGTCCAGTCATCCCTTATTAGTAGATTAGTAGTGTTCTAGCAGCTTAGGCTGATAGAGGTAGCTATAGCAGAGCAGCTTAGGCTGAACTAAGAGACATGCAAAGCTCCTACTATACCACCTATATCATATAGCACAATATCATAAGAAAACACAATACTCAGAGTTACTAAAAATAAAGTTACTGTATTTTAGTGACAATATGCCAAAAGTATCTCAGAGGATACTCTCACTTATGGGGTAAGTAATATACACAAATTATATGTACACAAACCCAAAACAGGTAAGTAACAATAAGGAAAGTAGTGCAAACAATGTAGAATCACAATAGGATGCAATAGGTAGACATAGGTCTAGGGGCAACACAAACCATATACTCCAAAAGTGGAATGTGAATCACGAATGGACCCCAGACCTATCGGAGGTTGTAGAGGGTTGCTAGGACTGAAAGCAAACAGTAAGGGTGTCCAAGATACCCCACCCCAAGATCCTGAAAAGTAGGAGTAAAGTTAACCTACTACTTCAGAAAGACAGAATAGTCATGATAGGGGATTCTGCAAGAACCACAAGCACCAGCAAAACACTGAAGATGGATTCCTGGACCTGAGGACCTGTAAAGGAAGGGGACCAGGTCCAAGAGTCACACAAGTGTCCAGGGGGGGCAGGAGCCCACTAAACCCCGGATGAAGGTGCAAAAGGGCTGCCTCTGGGTGGAAGAAGCCAAAGATTCTGCAACAACAGAAGGTGGCAGGAACTTCTCCTTTGGTCAGAAGATGTCCCACGGTGTGCTGGAGGATGCAAAAGTCTTTCCACACAGAAATACCGCAAACAACCCTTGCTACATGCAAGAGTCACAGTTGAGGATTTTGGGTGCTGCTGGGGACCAGGAAGAACCAGGATGTTTCCCCTTGGAGGAGAAGACAGAGGGGGTGCTCAGCAACTCACAGAGCCCCAACAGAAGCAGGCAGCACCAGCAGAAGTACTAGAACAGGCATGTAGAAGATCTGAGGAAAGCGGTTGACTCATAGTCACAAAGGAGGGTCCCACGACGTCGGAGTCCAACTCAGTGAGTTGGACAATGCAGGACGGAGTGCTGGGGACCCAGGCTATGCTGTGCACAAAGGAATCCTTGGAAAAGTGCACAGAAGATGGAGCAGCTGCAGATCGCACAATACACAGGATTACTGTCTGGCGTGGTGAGGCAAGGACTTACCTCCGCCAAATTTGGACAGAAGGGCCACTGGACTGTGGGAGACACTTGTACCCAGCCCCTGTGTTCCAGGGACCACGCTCATCCGGATTAGAGGGGACCTAGAGGACCGGTGATGCAGAAGTTTGGTGCCTGCGTTGGCAGGGGGAAGATTCTGTCGACCCATGAGAGATTTCTTCTTGGCTTCCAGTGCAGGGTGAAAGCAGACAGCCCTCAGAGCATGCACCACCAGGAAACAGTTGAGAAAGCCAGCAGGATGAGGCGCTACAATGTTGCTGGTAGTCGTCTTGCTACTTTGTTGCGGTTTTGCAGGCGTCCTGGAGCAGTCAGCGGTCGATCCTTGGCAGAAGTCAAAGAAGGAAGTGCAGAGGAACTCTGTTGAGCTCTTGCATTCGTTATCTGAGGAATAGCCCAGATGAGAGACCCTAAATAGCCAGAAAAGGAGGTTTGGCTACTGAGAAAGGAGGCTTGGCTACTGAAAGAGGTAAGCACCTATCAGGAGGGGGTCTCTGACATCACCTGCTTTCAATGGCCACTCAGAGCTGTCCATTGTGCCCCAACCCCTCTGAATCCAAGATGACAGAGGTCTGGGACACACTGGAGGAGCTCTGGGCACCTCCCCTGGGAGGTGCTGGTCAGGGGAGTGGTCACTCCCCTTTCCTTTGTCCAGTTTCGCGCCAGAGCAGGGCTGGAGGATCCCTGAACCGGTGCAGACTGGCTTAAGCAGAGATGGGCACCATCTGTGTCCATCAAAGCATTTCCAAAGGCTGTGGGAGGCTACTCCTTCCCAGCCCTTCACACCTATTTCCAAAGGAAGAGGGTGTAACACCCTCTCTCAGAGGAAATCCTTTGTTCTGCCTTCCTAGGACCAGGCTGCCCAGGCCCCAGGGGGGCAGAAACCTGTCTGAGGGGTTGCAGCAGCAGCAGCTGCAGTGGAAACCCCGGAAAGGCAGTTTGGCAGTACCCAGATTCTGTGCTAGAGGCCCGGGATGCATGGAATTGTCCCCCCCAATATCAGAATGGTATTGGGGTGACAATTCCATGATCCTAGACATGTTACATGGCCATGTTCAGAGTTACCATTGTGACGCTACATATAGGTAGTGACGTATACGTAGTGCACGCGTGTAATGGTGTCCCCGCACTCACAAAGTCCGGGGAATTTGCCCTGGACAATGTGGGGGCACCTTGACTAGTGCCAGAGTGCCCACACACTAAGTAACTTGGCACCTAACCTTCACCAAGTGAGGGTTAGACATAAAGGTCACTTATAAGTTACTTATGTGCCGTGAAAATGGCTGTGAAATAACGTGGACATTATTTCACTCAGGTTGAAGTGGCAGTCCTGTGTAAGAATTGTCTGAGCTCCCTATGGGTGGCAAAAGAAATGATGCAGCCCATAGGGATCTCTTGGAACCCCAATATCCTGGGTACCTAGGTACCATATACAAGGGAATTATAAGTGTGTTCCAGTGTGCCAATGAGAATTGGTCAAATTAGTCACTAGCCTGCAGTGACAATTTTAGATAGCAGAGAGAGCATAAACACTGAGGGTCTGGTTAGCAGAGCCTCACTGATACAGTTAGGCACCACACAGGGAACACATATAGGCCACAAACGTATGAGCACTGGGGTCCTGGCTAGCAGGATCCCAGTGACACATATCAAACACACTGACAACATAGGGTTTTCACTATGAACACTGGGCCCTGGCTAGCAGGATCCCAGGGAGACAGTAAAAACACCCTGACATTTACTCACAAACAGGCCAAAAGTGGGGGTAACAAGGCTAGAAAGAGGCTACCTTCCTACACTTTGTAGAAAGAAGAATGATGCTTCAACACCTCAGGCACCATTTCTACACCAGAGTGTTCTGGGAGATAAGGCCAATAAATATGTATGATGAAAACAGTCACAAATCCAGTCCACAAGAGTAGGGAAAGTAAAGCAAATGTAATCTACAAATAGGACCATAGACAGATCAGATAAGTGTGTTTTAACCAGTGAAGGGAATCATGAACACCATGAAGAGTGAGAAGAATCAGAAGAGAAGTCGTTAATGTCGGCAAAGTAACCAGAAGTGTTCTGTGCAAAGACAGGAGTCTCAACAAGTAAAAGAGAACTAGTAGACACCTCCAAAGGTGGTTTATCATGAACAACTCTCTTGCTTTGAGTAAAAGCAGAAAACTGCAGGCCTAGGTGTGAGGTAATTTTTGTATTTGTAGCGTTAACAGGGATCAACAAAAGTCCATTCTTCGCCCTTTGCGTCAGGTACATAATATTGGAGTTGTTTATTGCTTGAAAGGCATTTCCTGTAGGCTAGTGAGATAGGTTAGGAAACTACCTAGGAGTCCTTGTGGCCTACTGTGAAGAATCAGCCACATGATGCAAGTTTACTTGATCAATGGATATAAAACATTAGTCTCTATGACCAGCAAGCGGTAGCAAAATCACAGTTCTGCTACCCTGAATTCCAAGGACCGTCACCTGTGCACGGTATGATGCGCCAAATTCTTTCTTCACTGCTATCTTTTCTAGAACCAGATCCCCAACTTTTGGAATTCAGCAGCTAGGTACTGGTTGCTTGTTCACTCCTTCAGTGGCATAACGCATGTTTGAACACTCATCCAGGAAGTTTTGGAGTTCCTGTAAGACAGATAACCATTCATTTATGTCAAAAGGTGCATCTACCCCCACTGGGCTGGGACCATCAAGACCTGGGACACACATCTGGATGCTGAACAGGCCTTCATATGAGATTTGATGACCCAAAAATCATCTACAATATTGTTTAATGCTGTCTGGACTCCATACAGGTAGATGATGGATCCATGTATGACCTGAACCTATTAGTCTAGCTGTTTGCTTTAAGTTTCAGTTTTTCCTTTACACAATCACATTTCTCTCAAGATAATATATGGAGGTGTCTATATAGCTAACCCAGGGTTCCCATGGTGTCCCTGTAAGCCTAAGAGGTAAAAGCAGGGCCCAGGTCCGAGTGGAATGCAACTATTGCATATGTCCCAATAAAGACTAGCAAATCTATAATAACAGTGCAAGTGTTAGCTGATCGCTGTGCCCACACCCAAAGGAATCTGGAGCAAGAATCTACTAACAATGCACCATCTGAAATAAGAAGACACTAATGGTCTAGATACACTTCTTAGGGCAGTTTGTTTGAACCTAAGAGGGGTGTTTGCGGTTGGTGAGCAACAGAAGAGCTCTTAAATTATTGGCAAGTGTCACAACAGAGGACATACTGCATTCTGTGTTTGTACAAACCATGCCACCATGCCACCAAAACCATTTTATAATTGGGAGACAGTGGCTGCCATACCAGCATGGGCAGATGTACACCCTCATGTGGTGCTTTAATTAATTATCGTCTGCAGTCTTGGTTGGGATTCACTCAATCGCCCACCCCTGTAATGGTGCCAAAAGGAATATTTTGGGCACTTAATTGGTAGGAATGTTTTACTAGATATGCTTTTGGTAGAAGGGTGCCACTGCAAGAAGCATTATCGACAGTAATGATTTCTTTCTCTACCCTTGTATGTGAATGAGTAAACCCAGCTACTGTAGCAATCTTTAATGCAGATTTGGCTGCTTCATCAGCCATTGAATTCCATACACTGTGTATTCCAACAAGTTGATGACTCAGTGTATGAATTACATGAGTCTATGGCAGAATGTCTTTAAGTTCTACCACCTTTTCCCAAAACATTGTATGCTTTATGATACAAATTAAATACTTTATGAGTGGGGAATTCAAGATCTTTATGCTATAGTGTCAGAATCAAAGCTTTTAGTTCAGCCAGCTGTGCAGTGCAACCCCTAGGACTGCGTGAAATATTGTTAAAGGTGGAATTCTCTGCCCCTCATACCTCCATATACAGCTGTGCAAGCCACAAAGTATTTTTGCTTGGTGCATATAGCAGACTGAGCTGAACCGTCAGCATGTTTAATTGATTTATGCTTTTCAAGAGGCAATATGTTAGTGGGTATGGGTAAGTAGTGTAGGGCCAAAAGCATAGTGTACATCAGTGGCCATCAGGCAAGTGGCCCACTGTATCCATCCAGGGTGTGAGGCTTTCACATTTGGAATGCTGGCCTTTGTGACAGCCTCTAAGGCTGGGATGAGAGTAATAATAATTATGTTTCCCTTGAGGCAGTGGTCTTTCCTTTATGACAGCCATCTCATCTGAAATGCAGTCAGATTTTTTTTCAGTAAATGTAAAATGCATTTTTGTATTAGAATATAGATGAGATGTATACACAATCACCACGGTGTCACCTTCATTAAATGTGTTTTGTATTTGTACAGGTTTTGATTGTACGGACAAATTAAACCATATAAAGGTTTGATGTGTTGTGCATCATCCAAAATATATGCACTGCCAAAATGTAAAAATCCTAGTAGGGATGGTAGTTTTTTAATTGTGTTGGTGGTTGTAATTGGGCACATTTCTTTAGGAAGTGTGGTGCTAGGCTACTTCCCTCATTTGAGAATTCACATCCTAGAAATAGAATACTGAGAAAGGCAAATTTGTAAAAGTGGCCATATTCAGCAAATCCCAATTTTGGATGCACTTGCTGGCTTGATCTAATGGATATAAAGTGATTAGGTGAGTCCTTATCCCAGTCCACATTGTTGCGGTATGAGGCAGGGGCTTGTTTTACATCTTCAGGAACAAGGACAGAGAAAGATTGTAATATTAAGTCTTCCCCATTGTGGTAAGTTTTAACAAACTCTGGTGGCCGATCCCTTACAGTCAAGAGAATGTCGTAGATAAGTGTTAACATTTCAGAGAAAATTACTTTAATTGTGCACATTATCTCAACCTCCTCCCGTATATTCAATTTCTACAGACTGTCATGAAGGGCGACTTGCTGATCTGAGGTTTTGACTTTTATGAAGTTGTTAGTTGCTTTTGCATCCAGAATCTCTTGGAGGTTCTGGCAAACTACCTTTAAGCTGTAGCTTATTTTGTCTGGCACCCAAATGATCTTGACCTATTGATATATAGGTGTCCATATTAATTTTTGGTAACTTGTGCGCCGGGTCTACCAATGGAACCTCGCGAGAAATTGGTGAATTGCTAGTGCTGCTGCTTTCCCTTTTGTATTTCTTAATATAGTTGAGGACAAAGAGGCAAAGTTTCCTGTTAATTTCATACCAGAGTCCTGGGAGGGGCTGCCCCATATCCATTTTGAATGTGTTTTAGCACATCAAGTAAATATAGCTGAGTGATGGTGTATCATGAGTTATGGTATATATTGCAGCAGAAATTGTGCCCTATGTTTATCTTGGGGTTCTGTATGGGGAAACAGTCCTTCAAGCTGGTTTTTATTTTGAGCAATCCAGAATATGATTTCCTTCTGCCTGGTGAGTACATGACCCATGATAGCATTGATAGATATTTGGTCAATCCCTGGTGCAGCCAATTGTGATTGGATAGCCCTTGCAACCATCGCTTGGGCAGCTGTTAATATATGCATAACAAACTTCAATAAAAATTTGTATAGTCTCACTAAATTAGGAATATTCATTCTATGTGTTATTTTTAATATATGGAATTCAGAGAGAGCGAAATACTAAGTTGGAGTATCCTTTTAAAGGTTCAAGCTTGAACTACCCACAGATATAAATTGGAGCTTCCTATAATGCTGACAAGGATTAATTCACTAACACCACGGCCATCTGAGTTTTAAGGTGAGTAGGAGACCCTGGACACTCAATAAAAACTACGCAGGAGACTTGCTGAATAAGTACCTGACCTATGAACATTGGTGACACCATGCTGTATGGTTCCTACAAAGATAATAGGACTGTGTATTAGGACGACAGAACCTCAGAATGTGGGGGACTAAGTCCGTCCACACCATCAAGAGCTGTCAGTCCAATTTCTAGCTAGTTCACCTACATCACTAACCTTACCAGGGTGAAAGGTGATCATGGAAGCCTAAACATGACATTCTGGCTCACAAGGACGTTGTGGAAACAGATTTTATGCTTTTGTTGTATTACTCATGCATGACCATGCATAAACAAGAGAGATACATATAAATTGTAGTCCTGCATAGAGAGAATGAGCAGCACGAATTAGTCAGATGAAACAAAGAAAAGTAAGTAGCATTATGAACATGGTAAGGAGAATGAACAACCAATCATGTTAAACGTTTTCTAGACGTTCCTACATAACCCTAAGGGGCAGTTTTATGAAAAGTGGCATGGCACCTAGTGCAGTGCCACTTTACTTGTGCCCTTTAGCGCCCCCCTGATGCCAACATGTGTGTGTCATATTTAATATACGGATCACCGTGGTGGTTGTTAGAAAAATAGCATAACATTTTTTTATGCTAGTTTGCCGATTTGCAAGATTAGCGGAAAAAATGATTACATTAATCCTGCAAAGCACCCAGAGGCGCATTAAAACCAATGGGAGCCTCTGTTTAATGCCTGCCCTAAACAGGCATTACAAATGCTGATAAAAATGATGGCAAGAAATCTATTAGATGTCTTTGCGCCCTTGTTTCAACCCCTCCTAACAGGGGAACGCCCTCTCTTGCATACATTATGCCTGACCACAGGCACAATGTGGCGCAAAGGGGTTACAAAGTGGCACAATGCATACATGCATTTTTCCACTTTGTAAATCTGGTGCAGCATTTTTGGCCATCTAACACCACATTAGCGTCAAAAAATGAATCTAATGTGTTGTTAGATGATGTTAGGCACTCTTAAATCTGGGCCAAAGTCTATACTGAGATTATAGTTGGTGTACCCTCTGCCCGATTTTAGAGGTTAGTCTTAGTCCCATATCTGTGAAAGGCATCAGGAGTCAGCCTAGTATGGATGGCAAACCCTTCAGAAAGCTGGTAGATAATCAGGACCAACCGTACAGGAACGCATTATTCTCTCTAATCACTTGTGGGTCTTTACATAAACCCTAATAACCCACTTCAATGTAAGTATTTGTCAGAAATAGTTTTGAGTCCCTTGTAGTACTTGAGAGTGATCATGTGTGGTGTTTGGCTTGCTACATGGATAGGCTGGAAGTAGAAAAGAATGTAACTTTGGTGAATGACAACTAACCTAAAAGTGCTTTGTATTTTCATTTCCTTATTCACCTTCTTAATCTTGGCATAATCCTTCCACTTTATAGTAGATATTCTGCATGTGCCTGCAACTCCACTTTGCCTCACCCACACTCATGGTGGTGAACTCCGCACATAAAAGATGGCAGTCATAGGAGGAAATCCTCTGCCGTATCTTAACGAATTGCATTAGAGTGACCTACTTTACACATTCTAAGAATGCTTTGAGGGTAGGATATGGATTCCGAATCACAAAGAAAAGTGTAAAAGCATGTACATATTTCTGTGAACAAGTCAGAATATATTTTTACACTTTTATCTAATTATCATAACAAGTAAAATATTAATCCTAGAAAGCCATGCCAGGAGTAGGTATTCTGATACACTGTTTCACTTGTCCTGCGGCTTTTTTAAGCTGCCTATTCCAGCTATGATACGTTCTGAATAGCGTTCAACTTCACAAAGGAAGGACAGCGGAATTTGCAAAAACACACTTTCTTCAGTTTTGTGTGCTTTGAGAAACCATTTTTATCTGTGCAAAATAATCCTTCACCTGTTACAAGTCCGTTCCCATTCACATCCTGGAAGTGGAGTTGCTCTGGTCATTGGTTAAAGTGGCGCTGCACCAAGTGAAGCACCACTTTCCTTGCACCCGTTAGCGCCCCTCTACCGCCGCAATTTGTGTGCTGTATTTGAAATACTGCGCACCATGGTACAGGGTAGGGAGCAATAGCGTCAGAATTTTGGATGCTATTGATTTACTGTTCAGGGTTGGAGCCAGAATTCTGGTGCTAACCCTGAACAGTACATAGGGGCGCAGCGATTTTGGCCTTGTTGAGCCACATTAGCCTAAAAAAAATATTGCTAATGGGATACAAGGAGGCGCTACGCGACTTAAATCAGGGCCTAAATATCTGACCATTTCCAGGGTGGGAAAGAGTCAGATTTCTGCCTGTAAATGCCCATAAATATGTTTGTAGGGTTTCATAAACTTACAAGGCCACCTATTCGCCCCCACTTCTATTAAGGAATTTACTACAACAGATGTGCCTCATTTGTTGTAGAGAAATACTTAGTAAAAACACAGTTACGCCTCAAGGAAGCCATTTTTGAATTCCTGACAAGCATAAAAAAAGTAAATTTTGTCCCCAAGCTTTCCTTTATGGCCAAAAACGACTTTGTGAACAGAGCCCTTGATGTCATCCAAACATCTCCACGTAGAGATATCAGTCACAAGCCAATTTGTTAGCAGTTCTCTTATTAAAAAGTATTGCTTCTTCACAATGACCATGAAATAAAGCAAAAAGATAGGTTCAGATTTGTCATTTTTATGTGCGCACCCAGAACGCTTGCAGTACGAAATTTGAATTGCCAGATGCACTGCACCTGCTCCTTTATAGCTGTGCTTCAGGGTCTGTCGTGAGGACTATGTTAACGTGTTCTGAGTTTCTAGAGCTTCATTACGTATTTCCATGACAGATTTGTATACATAAACATAAGTAAATTAAAATAATCCAGTGTCGATGGCAAGTTTATGTCTTTCAGATATATTCATTGACACCGTTAAACGATAGTGAAGGGTTCTCTTCCATTTATTTCTTTACAGACCATTCCTGCATGTTTTTCACGTTACGCGTGTTTGTTTGTTTTTTCTTTTAGGTACAGTAGAGTGCCATATTTTCGAAGTCCAGTGTGTCCCGCAGAACCTTTGGTTCTACTGATTAGGTTTTTGCACGTTTGGTGTAAAATAATTCATTAAATTGTACTCTGCTTTTCTGTATTGGTATTCAATTGTTCTTGTGTTGTGTTTTCACCTTATTGCTGTTTGACTGCTGCATAAATACTTTACATGTTGCCTCTAAGTTAAGCATACATCCTTTTGTGCCAAGCTACCATAGGGTTAAGAACAGGTTTGTTTATTGACTTTTTGTGGTTCATCCAGACAGGGATTGTAGTTGTTGCTTGAGAAGGGTTAACACCCTTATCAACCAATAACCTAATTTCTCACAACCATTTTACTTCACAGTTGGATTTAAAACTAGAATAACGTGAAAACTGTAGTTTCCTATGTTTCATTTGCATTTAAAAGTGCATATTTAGCACCATGATATCAATGATGTAATTTGAGATTTTTTCAGTGATGTCAACAATGATGGCATTATGTGAGGTCAGGAGGATTGAGTGACAAGGGCCACAGCTATAGGTTGCTGCCTGAACTATAACAGGCACTTTTACAAGATTTTGTTTCACTTTAAGCAATAGTTTTCAACTCACTTCAAAACCTAACTATAATGTTATTTTCACCTTTGTTTTACATTGAATTACAACGGTTTTTATCATAAGCTGAGATGAATTTCTAGGTGTATTTAATGTAAAGAAAAGTCATAAATACCATGCCTAACTGTAACATCTCTTTAACCTTTGGTTTTTCGAGTGAATTTCATTTTTTTCATATTATATTCAGCCATCAATTCCACTGCACGTTACCTTCGTCCATTAACAGTGGACGGTTGGCCAGGCGTACCCACGTGAGTTACTAACCCACTCCAGCCTGTTTTCTATGGTTAATTTGCTGTCTCTGCTACTGCCCCTGTCCTACCTGCCTTCATTTCTCCATCTGCATGCTCCTGCCTCCTCCTTTCTTCCCTCATTGGTCAGCTTGCTGCCCCTTGCCCCACCTCCCATCTGCTCTCCACATGTGTGCTCCTGCCCCCTCCCACCTCTGTGGTCATTTGTGTTACTTGGTCTATACCCTCTTGTCCTCCCTGGTCAGCCTGCCACCCCTGACCCCTTCCTCCCTGCCCCCTGTTCTCTTTGTTTATGCCCCTGCCCCTTCCTCTCTGGCCCATTGTGTTGCCACGTCTCCTCTGCTAACACTTCTGTCAATTGCTGTCCCTTCCCAATCCTCATGCACCCACTCATCATGTGTGTGCCTCCAACCCCTCTCTCGCTTTTCCATGTGTTGCCACTGCCCATGTATTGTCACTGCCCTCAATTGCTGCCCCTGCTACCATTCTCTGAGTACATGCACATGCTTCACCCTCACTGGTCCATTGTGTTGGCAGTGACCCTTTGCTGGCATTGTCCTCTGTAGCTGCCCCTTCCCTCTCTCCCCTTCTCTCTCCCCAGTTCTTTGTGTGTGCGTGCCTCCCTCCTTGGTCACTGCTGATTACTGTAACTGACCCTGTGCTGCCACTGTCCTGTATTGCTACCCGTCCTATTTCCATGTCTCCCTCCTTTTCCATGTGCATACCCCTGCCCACTCTTTTCTTGGCCTGTTGTACTGCCACTGCCCCTGTGCTGCAACTGTCCTCCATTGATGACCCTTCACTCTTTCCCTCTGCCCAATGATTTCTGTGTATGACTATGCCCCTCCCTCCCTAGTCTGTTGTACTGCTACTACCCCTGTGCTGCCACTGCCCTCTGTTGCTGCCCCAACCCCTCCCCTTCTTCTCTCCCCACCCTCATTTTCCAAATGTATATCCCAGCACCTTCCCTCAATGGTCTATTGTGCTATCACTACCCATTGTGCTGTCACTGCTTTCCATGGCTGCCCTTGCCATGCCCCATCCTCCTGGCTCTCCATGTACATGCCCCTGCCTACTGCCTCCCCAGTCTCTTGTAATGTCACCGCTTCTGTGTTGCCAATGCCGTCTGCTCCAACCTCTGCTCCCTTTCTCTTTGTTCGAGCCACTGGCCTCTCCCTCCCTGGCCTGTTGATCTGCCTCTTCCTATTTGCTCCCACTTCCCTCTATTGCTACCCTACCCTCTCCTTGTGCACCACCGTTCTACTTGTTAGTGCCTCTGCCCCCTCCCACTTGGTCCATTGTGCATCCATTATCCCTATGCTGTCATTGCATTCTGTTCCTGCCCCTAGCTCTTACCTAAATTCATTGTGTGTGGGCCTGCTTTCCCCTGGTCTGTTCTGCTGTCACTGCCTTCAGTAGTTGCCTCAGTCCCCATACTGTCCCCTTCAGAATCTTTATCAGTATGGAAACATAGAGAGCACACTTAGTTTTGCCTGGTCATCATTTTGACATTTACAGAAGTGGAGGTTGAACTGGTGCACCTGCTATTTTCAAATGTGTAAGTGTTTCTCATTTAGGTTTCATTTCTGCGATTTCAGCGACTGTTCCAGCATCAAAGCTTGCCTGGAATGTATACAAGAAGAGTTCACAGTTTTGCATCAAATGTTAATCTAACAGGAATTCTTTCTAATGGTTAATGTGTAAGTTGTACCTTGCTGGGAGAATAAATGTGAGAAAACTGGGCTGATTGCAGAAGCCCCCTCACTTTTTCCCCCATTTTTACCTGCTACTGGTGTTTTCTGATCCTGATTATGCCCAGGCCCCGCTAACCAGTCCAAGGGCCAGTGCTCTATTTAAAATGGCATATACAAATTAGGAATGATTATAATTGGCTCTGACAGCCTACCTATAAGTCCCTAGTATATGGTAGGGCATGTAGGTTTAGGGGTCCCAGTGTAGTGAGGGCACCCCTGGGTGCACTGCTGTGGTCTCTGCTGTATTACAAAACCAGACTTGCCTTGCTGGCTGCTTTTAAATTAAAATTAACCCCACATTCAACTTTGGAATTAAAATTACTTCCAAAGTCCTAAACTACCTTATATTTACATAGAAGTAACTCCTTCCTCAGTTCTGCCCTAGGTGCTCCAATGGTTGGGTGCATTGTAAAATAAGTGGAGACTTAAAAAACGATGTTTAATATCCCATGGTGAGAAAAAAGCAGCCATATTTATTTTCCCCATTGTAGTGCATGAGCTTCATAGGCTAAAATTCTGAAACTTTACCTAAATTTAATAAAGTCTAATTTCCATTGGAAAAGAGCTAAAACTGTCATGTCTGGTATCAAATTTAAAGTTAAAATGAATCCAACAACTTGCTGAGGTTGAATGTAGTATAACTAGTACAGACAAAGAGTTTTAAAACTTTTTGTGAGTATTACCAAAATCAGTCATATAGGCCCTCATTATGACCCTGGGGGAGAGTGATAGTGTGGCGGTAATACCACCAACAGGCTGGTGGTGAGTACTGCCAAATTATTACCATGGCAGTGATAACTCCATAGACAGCCAATGTATTACACCAACAGCCAGGGCAGAAACAACACTCACCACGGTGGTGGCCAACAACAGCCAGGCGGAAGACAAAGTACCACCCACCATATTAAGACACATCACTCCGCCACCTTTTCAAAAGCCTGGCAGAAACGCATCACTGAAGAGAAAGGACTCACCATCGGAGACACAGAGAAGAACAACGCCTCCATGGAACCCGAACTGCAAGTCTTCCCGATGATCTTCTACGTTATGCTCCACCTGAAACACCAACGCCGACGAAGACGGTGATGGTGAGTACAGCCGCCTAGCACACAAGGGAGGGTGGGAGGAAAACAAGAGTGACACACACACGCACGACACACACCTGACACACACACACACCATAAACACAACCAGCTGCACATGAAAAACAATTTGTCCCCAAAAAACGGCAGAATAATGCAAGGACAACAGGAATGGACTAAAGTAATTGTAAACAAATCAAATTCAAAATCAATAATTTGATTTGTCATTGAAACAGATATGTACATATGTACACAAAGGGACACTGCCCAGTCCAATGTTCAAAGGGTCCACATGGCCACAGGGCACAGTCTAAGGCCGAACTCGAATCCTGACTACATCCAGATAGTACACTGCAGTGGCATCAGTTTGCAAATAGGCCGGCACCTCAGGGGGAGGAGGATACCTCAGCCGGATGTGAGAACAAGACCACTGGTTCTGGAAGGGGCTCCATGTCCATTGCACTGTCCTGGGGAGTAGAAGGCCACAGTCTTTGGAGTGGGTGATTTTCCCACATGTTCTGGAGGGGGCAACATGCCCATTGCTCTGTCCTGGGGAGTGCAAGGCCACAGTCTCTCAGGTGGGTGACTTTCCCACTGGTTCTGGAGGTAGGGATAGGGAAGAGGTATATTTGGGAAAGGACAAGCTTTTTAGGTACGTTGGGGCGGGAAGGGGGAGGAGTAATGGGAGAGGAGGTTGAGGGAGTGGTTGTTGGAGGTGTATGTCTGCTGGACTTGGATGCAGGTGCACGGGCTGTATGCTGATGTGAGGTGCATGGCGGTTGGGTGTCTGAGTGTTTGTGTTTGTGTCCTTTCAGAGGGGGGACAGATAGGGAGGGAGAGGACAGAGGTGACATGTGCATGGCTGTTGTAGAAGTGTCTGCCAGTGAGGTGTGTGTCCTGTTGGTGTGGTGATGCTGGTAGTGGATGTTTTTGTAGTGTTGATGTAGTGCATGTAGTTGTGGGTGTGGACGTGACTGGGAAGGAGGTGATCGAGCAGGAGGAGTAGGGGGAGACAGTGGAGGCAGTGGATGTTGTCATGTCTGCAACTCTATGGTGTTTGCGTGAGTGCTTGTGTGATGAGGTGTGGTGCCTGTGTTTGCCTGTGACACTCTTGGGTGTTGTCTTGTGTGCATGCTCATCTGTATGTGTGCTTGGGATGGGCCGGGGTTGAGGAGAATGAGACTGGGGAGAGGGAGTTGGAGGGATGGAGAAACAGAGACAATGGCTGCCATCAGAGAGGAGGCCAGAGCCTGAATCGATCTCTGTTGGGCCGCCAATCAACTGTGGATGCCCTCCAGGAAAGCATTGCTTTGCTGCATCTAGGATGCCACCCCCTGGATGGCATTCACAATGGTTGACTACCCTACAGAGATGGATCTCAGGAGGTTAATAGCCTCCTCAGTCAGGGCAGCAGGGCTCACTGGGGCAGGGCCTGAGGTGCCTGGGGCGAAGGGGAAGCCCACTCTCCTGGGTGAGTGGGCACAGAAAACTTACTGAGGGGCTGCTACTGGGGGTGGTGGCTGTACTTGTAGCTGGGGTGGTCCCAGATGTGTCCGCCACCAGCAGGGAGCTCCCATCGGAGGAGGTATCTGAGTCTGTGTTGTCTCCTCCAGTCTCTGCCGTGGTGCTTCCCTCACCCTCCATCCCAGTGGTTCCCTCCGTGTTGGTGGATTCTTCCTCCTGGGTCATGTGGGATGCAGCTCCCTCTGTCGCCGGTGCCTCTGCTCCTCCGCCAGTTGATGCTAATGCACACAAGGACAGGATGACAAAACAAGAAAGGGGGGAGAGAGACAAAGGATACTCTGGGTCACTGACTGCACCAACACCACAGTTGGCATACACATCACCGTCACAGGCTAGTCACTAAGGCAAGATGAGGAGCGCACACCGCCAACTGCAGCACACCTGGGACCCATGATGCCCTGCCTGAAATGGACTACTAGCAAGCTAGGTCACCTGTATTTTCCAGACACCCATTGAGATGACCCACGCTGCAATGCCTGGCCTGGCCTTAGGGGCATTCACTAACACACATCTACCACCCGGATACCATCCAACCAGCCAAAATATGTATTGATACCCACTGTACTCACCCCCTTGTGGCTGCTGTGATGCCCTCAAGCACCCATCCAGCTCAGGGTAGGCCACCACCAGTATGTGGGCCATCAGGGATATCAGGGTCCGACAGGCACCCCTTCCTCGTTGGGAGGCCATTCCCAGCTGGACCTCCGCAATCTTCCGTGCCCAGCATGTCAGGTCCTCCCACCGTTTCTGACAGTGTGTGCTCCGCCTGCCATAGACCCCCAGGGTCTGCACGTCTTTGGCGATGGCACGCCATAATGCTTTCTTTTGATGGGCGCTGACCTGCAGAGGCAATACAGACAGAACACCATTAAACAAACAGTCCAGCCTGTCACACAAATGGCCCACCATACCCATTTCCATCACCATTGGCACACACATAGCCCAGCGCACAACATGTACACCTCCAACAGACAATCCCCCCATCCCCACATCCACCCTTACACGATGCTTCCACCCACATCTCCATGCATCCTTGACACATGCATTGTGGCCAAAGTGTACTCACCTGTTGGTCTCGAGGCCCATACAGCTGTCCGTACTGGGATAGGACCCCATCCACCAGTTGCTCCAACTCCTCTGAAGTGAAGGCAGGGGCCCTTTTCCCGGTCACACGGGCCATGGTAGGTTCTAGACACAGGTCACAGCAGCACACGCAGGTCAGGAAACAAGTGAGTATTGAGATAGAAAATGGAGGTCACGTCTGCGGCGGTGTACACCGTCACCGCCGGCATAGATCCCCATTGGCCACCGTACTCCATAGAGCCCCATATTATCCAATGAGGAATTGCACGGTGGCGCAAGGCCGCCTTCCGCCAGGACGCCCAGCTTCGGCAAAGTAACCTCACTTCCACCTGTCCCTACATACAGAGCAGGCGGTTGCCATTTCAGGGGGGAGCAACGCATATTGACAATTGCTGAATCACAGATGAAATTGGCACATTCTTTGCCATTAACACTGTCCCAATACATAAGTGCACCATGTTGACAGGTGTTGTGGTTTTGTTGTTCCAATTGTGACAGCCTATTCATTCTTGGGTCCCTTAGATACCTACCGCTGCAGATGAATAGGAGGTGGAGACATACCCAGTGTACAGACCCCTGGTGGACTTAGCTATACTGGAGGACAGGCACATTATACTCAGCTACAGACTGGACAGACCATTCTACCCAGTTGGGGCCAGACCTGATCAAATCTATCCATAATCTGACTGGGATCTCCCCTCTTGTACAAGTGCTATCAGTGCTCCATTTCCTGGCGACAGGTTCTTTCCAAGTGACAGTGGGCTTGGCGCAGGAATGTCACAGTCAATGTTCTCAAATTGAGCTGGTAAGAGTATTGTCTGCGCTGGTAAAACACATCTGCAGCTACACAGCTTTCCCCCAGGTGGAAGATTTGGCCACTGTGAGGGCCGGATTCTATGCAATGGGACATATCCCCAATATTATTGGGGCGATTGACGGGACACATATTGCATTTGTTCCTCCCACCAGAATGAACAGGTGTACAGAAAACGTAAGAGTTTCCACTCCATGAATGTGCAGATGGTGTGCCTGGCGGACCAGTACATCTCCCACGTCAATGCTAAGTATCCTGGGTCAGTGCATGATGCCTTTGTCCTGAGGAATACCAGCATCCCAAATGTGATGGCCCAACTCCAGAGGCTCAGGGTGTGGCTAATAGTTGAGCATTGGTCCCCACCCACTGTATGTTAGTGTATGCCTCTGGTGTTAACCTCACAAGATAGTGTGTGGCTAAATGTTGTCCCTCAATACCTGCAGGTGACTCTGGCTACCCAAACCTATCATGGCTGCTAACCCCTATGAGGAATGCCAGGACAAGGGCTGGACAATGTTATAATGAGGCACATGGGCGAACCAGACGTATCATCAAGAGAACCTTCGGCTTCCTGAAGGCAAGGTTCAGGTGCCTCCATCTGACAGGTGGTTCTGTGTGCTACTAACCCAGGAAGGTCTGCCAGATAGTAGTGGAATGCTGCATGATGCACAGCTTGGCCCTCAGGTGCCATGTACCTTTTCTGCAGGAGGAGGAGACTGGAAATGCCCCTGTGGCTGCAGTAGACCTTGATGACAGTGAGGATGAAGAGGCTGAAGATGAGGATGAGGACATAAGAACATCAGTTATCCATCAGTACTTCCAATGACACACAGGTGAGACAGTGCAACTTCACATTTCTATGACTGTTGTTGTATTCTGTGTGGCTGTGGCATGATGGCATTAACTAATTTGTACCTTTACTTACTGTCACCTATGATTTATCGTTTTACAGATGTTGGTGCTATGGCAACAGTATACTGATGTGCTGACTACAGCCAGCTACAAGTCATTATTTCTATGCTCTCAAGATGTACAGTTCATTGCCGATGGATGTAACTGTTTCCATAAATACACTTTTTCAACACATGACACACAAGTATTTGAGTTGTGTTCAGGGGTGTTTATTTTAGTGCTAACAAATTGAGGGAAAAGTGCAATGGAATGGGGTGATGATGGAGAAAAGTCCAGGGTATTGTTCCAGTCTGTTTGTAGCATTTGCGCAGTGTCTGAGTGGCCATAGGAAGGGGAGCAACAGCAGTTCAAGGTGGACAAGGTGACTGAGTGGGACACAAGGGGGACAATCAGGAGAGTCTCATTTCCTGGTGGTGGTATTGGCAAGTGTCTCTAGCTTCTTTCTGGGTCGCAGGGAATGTTTGCGCGATGGTTCACCGTCTGCAGATGGAGGTATGCTGGTGGCCTGTGGGTCCTGTGGCAGGGCCTCCTGCCCACAAGCGGCAGCGGAAGTGGAGGGCTGGTCAATGGACTCTCTAGTGGTAGGGGCCCGCTGGTCTGCTGTTGCCTCCCTTATGATGTTGGCCATGTCTGCCAGCACCCCTGCTATGGAGATCAGGGTGGTGTTAATGGCTTGTAAGTCCTCCCTGATCCCCTGATACTGTTCCTCCTGCAGCCGCCTGTTCTCCTGCATGTAGTCAAGGATCTGGCCCATCGTGTCCTGGGAATGTTGGTAGGCTCCCAGGATCTTGGAGAGTGCCTCCTGGACGATTGGTTCCCTAGTCCTGTCTTCCCCCTGGCACACAGCAGTCCTACCATTGTCCTTGTTGGCCTGTGCCTGTGTCCCCTGAATGGTGTGCCCACTGCCACTCACCCCAGGTCCCTGATTGTCTTGGGGGTGAAGTGTGGCCTGGGGTCCCTGTACAGGTGGGCACACTGCTGATTGACATGTCCTGGGGACAGATGTGTGGGTAGGCTGGGTGGGTGCTGTGGTGTTGGATACTGAAGGGAGAGGCTCTGTGGTGATCTGCTAGTGGGCTTGGGTAACCAGCTGTCCAGTGATCCCTGATGGGCCATGTATGTCATCAATAACCATAAGTCCAGAGTTACTGTCTTCACTGGGGGCATCTTATGTTGGGGGACTGGATAGTGGTGGCACCTCCTCTCTACTGACACTGGCTGGGGTATCTGTGGGGATTTAATATGCTTCATGTGTATGACATTTGTACATCCCTGGCTTCCCCTCTGTCGTTGGTGTTGCCCTGCCACCTTTTGCTTGTGTATGGTGATGTATTGTGGGAATGTTAGTTTCCCTATGCTGTGCATGCTTTAGTGATGGGTGTCCATGCAGGGCTGAGGTAATGGGTGTCCATGCATTGGTATAGCATGCACAGCTTGGCATTGTGGTTAGTCATATGTGTAGGTTCAGTGCATGGGATGTAGTGGAGTGATGGGAGTGAGAGTAAGGGTGTGAGATGGCATGCAGGTATGGGGGGGGTGATAAGTAGTAAATGTTGTAGTAAATGTTGACTTACCAGTGTCCAGTCCTCCGTCTGCTCCAGCGAGTCCCTCAGGATACAGTATTGCCAGTACTTGCTCCTTCCATGCTGTGGGGGAGGAGGTGGGGATCCACCGCCAGTCCTCTGTATGGCGAGCTGGTACCTTGCTGCAATGGAACGCACCTTCCCCCGTAGATCATTCTACCTCTCCCTGATGTTGTCCCTTGTTCTTGGATGCTGTCACACAGATTTCACCCTGTGCACGATTCTCGGCCATAGCTCCATCTTCCTTGCAATGGATATCTGCTGTACCTGTGCTCCAAACAGCTGTGGCTCTTCCCTGTCAATTTCCTCCACCATGACCTTTAACTCCTCCTCAGTGAAACACGGGTGCCTTTGTGGTGCCATTGGTGTTGTGTGGTGTGTGTTGGTGAGAGTGTGTTGAGTAATGTGGTGCGGTATGTGATGTGGGGTGCATGAGGGATATATTGGTGTATGTGGTGTGTGTGTCTAGTTGTCTCTGTGCTGTTCGTGTCACTCTCCTGACAGTAATTGTTGTTCATAAAGGGTTGTGGTTAAGGTGGGTGTGTGTTTTATGTTGGTGAGAGGGGGTGGGTATGGTGTTTGTATGGGTGCATTTTTGGTATTGGCCAATATAGTGTTGTTTTGTATGTGGGTGTCCATTCTGAGCGTGGCGGCATGTACTGCCAATGGTTTGCCGCCGTTGAATGTCTGCTGTGGTGATTTGTGGGTCGTAATGTGGTGGGCGTTGTTTTGTTGGTTTAACGGTATGACTGTTGGTACCGCCAATTTATCACTGACCTGTGGGCTGGCAGATTTGTATATGTGGCATTATTCTGTCATATTGTTGTGTGTGTGTCAGAATATGTTGAACAGATATCCGCTACCGTGGCAGTATGTTGGTGGCCGTCAGTGTGGTGGTAGGCAGCATTTACCGCCAATGTCAAAATGAGGACCATAATGTCCTTCCCTATTTGGTCAGCCTTTGACAGCCCTGAGCCAAGCTACCTTAACGAGGTGTGAAGTGGCCTGGGCTGAAACAAAGGAAGCATCTGGTGGGAGAACTGTGTGGGTGGGCTCAGCCAGATATAACCTTCAAGGTGAGATTGTCCCCATGTTGGTTTTTTAGAGAATGTTGCTTTTTGGGATTGATTTTTGCCACATTTCCCAGGAAGTGGTCACCCTGAGGGTGGCACCCTGCATCACAGTTGTAAGGTGTGCCCCCTTCCTGTCCAATCCAGAAGCAAGGCAAATATGCCCGAGCTGTCCAGCAATTCAGATTTATGCTGGAAGAATATATTGGAAAAGAAGAACTGCCCTGCTGAAGCCCAGGTATGTACCTGAAGGACTACACCCATCAGGACTGCACCAGCTGCACACTATGGGCTTCACCAAGAAAATATCTTTGCCTTGCTTCTGCAACTTTAGGAGTGGACTTCCTGTAAGGTACAGGTACAAAGGAGCTGAATGGAGTCCCCTGCATTAATATTTGCAAAAAAGACCCAGCTGACCAGCGTCCAGTGTCCATTTGAGGATTATAACCAGGTGCATTCTTGGAACTGTAGTCACAACTTCCAAGGAGCAGCACAGACCTTCAGGAACTTGGATCATGTTTGTGGATACTTCAAGGAAGAAGATCCAGATGTTTGGAGCAACTTTGAAAAAAACAAAAGCTCCATAAGTGGACCGCCCGACGTCGTGAGTCAAGCAAGCTACATTGAATCACAACTCGGAGCTTCAGACTTCCAGGAATTGACCAGGGTCATGTGGAAAGGCAATCTGACAGATCAGCTTACTGGAGAGGAATGCATGAATTTGAGGAAGAAAACCACCAAAAAAAGTACAAAGGTAAAACCTTGACCAAGGCCTCCATCTCAGTGTATCTGAGCAGGGCTCCATTGCAGTCTGCCTCAACTTTTGACTTTGCCCCCCTCAAGTGTGACCAGACGTCCTGGTTGGGTCTTTTTTGTCTTTAGGCACTAAAAAGTGCTTTTTTACTTTTAATCTTTTAAAATATTTCCTGTTTGTATAAATTGGTGTCTGTTTTTTATTGTGTGTTTTGTTTTACTTATTTACTGTTTTGTTGATATTAACACACACACCTGTCTCCTACGTTAAGCCTATCTGCTCATGGGCCAAGCTACCAAGGGCTGAGCAAGAGTTAATTTATTGAGACTTTGACTGGACCTAGCAGGGGATTATGGCCTATTGCTAAATATAGGTACCTACCTGCCTTTACAAATAATCCACTGTTCAACAAATCATGTTTATGTTTTTTATGTGTTCATAGTACCACTGTACCACCATCAATTCCATTGAACCTTATGGCAGTGTACACTGGGTACCATGCTTCCAGCTGTTTCATACTGTGGTACCTGCTGGCCAAATACATATATTTTTTAATGTAATGTAATGTGGAGTCCCCTTGGATTCACTCACATAGACCTCGAGGTGGGCAGTGCGTCCACACCTTCACCCCTTATGTCAGTACTGGAGGACTATATCAATCTTTGAAAAGCTGTGGCCAGCCCATATAATCATTTCTGGTCCAACAGTACTAAAAAGGCTGAAGAGAAAAAAATGTCTATGTTCCATTCAGAAGCCTATTTTTTTAAAATTACAGTCTTACATGACCAGGTGTCCAGATATCACTAAGGCCCTCATTACAACTTCTGCAGTCTTTTCAAAAGACCGCCGAAGCTGCAGGCACCAGCATACCGCCAGTGCTGGTGGTATATCTGGCTCCCTATTATGGCTGTTTTGCTGGGCCAGCGGATGGAAACAGCATTCCCATCGGCTGGCCCAGCGGAAAAGTCACATCAACATTGCAGCCGGCTCATAATACAGCCAGCGGCAATGTTGATGTGCAGCGGGTGCAGCTGCACCTTTCGTGCATTTCACTTCCCGAAATCAGGCAGTGAAATGTGTGATGAGGCTGTGCCTGGGGGGCCCTGCCCTGCCCATGCCAAGTGCATGGGCAGTGCAGGGGCCCCCAGGGGCACCCCAAGTGCCCTTTACCGCCAGCCTTTCAATGGCAGTGTTTACCGCCGTGGACAGGCTGGCAGTTGGGGATTATGACCGTCAGGTGGCAGTTACACTCTGTAAATACGGCACGGGGATTTCGCCCTTGTTGGCCCACATTAACGTAAAAAATAATGACGTTAATGTGGCGCAAGGTGGCGCAAAAGCATTATAAATATGCCCCTAGGTCCTAAAATAACTACCTAGTCACTCTCCCCCCGTGTGGTTCCCCTCGAGGAGCCAATGATGCCCCTGAGGGCTGCCACCACCCAGGGCTGGCTCCTGCTATATGCTGGTATGCCCACCTCTGGGACGTAGCTGTTTGCTTTTGCTTGGTGGGGGCTGACAGTTCCCACAAAGCAAAAGCAAACAAAGTATGTTTTCAGCAAGCAGGGAGCTGCTATTTGAAGCAGCTTCCTGTGTTTGGGAGCTGAGCCAGCACCAGCACCAGCAGGATGTGTGGAGCCAGGTACAACTGCAGGGGCCTTGAGGCTCCCCCCCACTGTCCTATTACTCTCTCTCGCTCTTCCATCCCATAGTGGGATCGAAGAGAGAAAGAGAAACATTGTTATTGTAATGTTTTCTCCATACAATGACTTCAAAGTTTCACACCAGCAAGATGTTTTGTCTAAATGTTATAGATATGTTTTGCTGCATAGCATAACAGAGTCACCTGTGTCCTGGTGGTGAGCTGTTTGGACTGTCACTCTGTAGGTTGACGGTTCAAATCCTAGTATCGCTTGGTAGTGTTTTGTTTATTTAGTAGTTTTTTTAACATTAAGAATTCCTAGTGAGGGAACATTTACGTCTTTTTCCCAATAAAAACATTTAATTTGAATGTCATAGTTATGTTTCAAAAATGCATGGTAGGGTGTCACGTGTGTCCTAGTGGTTTAGGTGTTGGACCTAAAGTTCAAGTCTAGATTTGTCACTTGTCCTTTCCCTGTTTTCATTTCTTTTCAAATTCAAACATTTAAATTACATACCCAAAGGTGAGCTTTCTCTTTTCACTTGACAATTATGTTATTCTTTTCAATTTGTCCTAAAACATATCATTATATAATAAAGTTTAGAAAAGCTCTCTGGGTGGTTACATGGAGATTGCGGCCAACCCCAGCCATGCGAAGCTGGGTAGTTATGGGGGCGCTGCAGCCAACCCCCACTGAACATGGCCAAAGGCCATACACAGTGCTGGGTTAGTGGTAATAGGGACGTTGTAGCCAACTCCTAATGTGCATGGCCAAAGGGCGAATGCAGTGCGGGTTGGGTGGTTATAGGTGTTGGTCGCAGGCCCTGCAATCAACATCTGATGCACAAAGCCAAAGGATGTGCGCGGCGGTAGTTGGAGTAACAGTTAACAATTAAAATTACTTTACTTTAAAAAAAACATACAAATTCACTGAAAAAACAAACCATTGACATGATATTTAGGAAATAGAATTAAAAAAACCTTAGAAATTCACTTAAAAAAACAAAAGTTACAGGGATGTTATAGTTAGGTTCTGAATTAACTCACATAAAACCATAGAATTTCAGCCCTAAGGTAACTATAGTTCATGTCCTCGCATGCACTGCTAATTATCCCAGACATTAAAAAACTCATAACAACAAGTAACACAAGCCCTTTATAGGGTATTTGGGACAGAGGGGAAGATCTTTTCAGCGTGCTTATAAAGTAGCAGTTAAAGCACTGATATAGGAGGTGACAACATGTTGGGACTCAACTATTATATGTTGCCACGTCTATTTGAGCAGTACAGACAGATCAATGACTATGTCATTTAAAAAGGAAGGGGTGCATTTGGGAAAGCTATGACCATAAATGCACACAAATGGTGCCTATTCAAATGCCTGACACAGATGCTGCTCCCTTTTGAGGTTTTCAAATGGGAAGTTAGCAAGGAGGACAGTACGATGGGCCAAGCTATCCTGTTGTTGCATCTGCTGCAGAACCAGCTAAAGAAGGTGTCTTAAATGCTCACACTTGCAGGTGTGAACAAAAGCCTAGAAGTGCATGCTTTGGTTGAGAGCTTCAGCTATCGCTTGACTTGTAATGCAAAGTTGCTAAATGACATTATCTTGTCCAAAAAATATATCTGTGCCACACTACATGATCCATGCTGCAAACAAATTCTTCACAATTTTATTCCTTTTTCCTAAGTAAATGTATCATAATACAAGAGGTGGATTGTTGAGCAAGCCAGACACCAGGAAGAAGAACTCTGGAACTTAGAGCACCACTCCATAGTTTTGGGGTGATGCCTTTAACTTCCAGATAGGGCAGTCTTGCCCCATCACAGCAGCCAACACCAGCAACAAGAACACCAGCAGAAACTGCAAAAGAAGAATTGGACCCAAACTCTGCATTGGCTCGGATTCAAGTGGCAGGTATTAAGTCCAGTGCACAGGTGAAGGCAAAAGAGGATGAAAAAGTGGCAGCACCGCTGACCATTCAGAGGATGTTCCAGAAGTATCTGGATAACCCAAAAGAGGTGTATGTGGATCACAACTCATTGGTGTATTGGCATGGGAAGATGAACCAATGGCCAGAGCTCAGCTGTCTCGCAATAAAGCATCTGGCTTGTTCTGTAGCCAGTGTGTCTGCTGAACGTGTGTTCAGTGCAGCTGGTACAGTAATTACAGAGAGAAGGACCAGTCTTTTGCCTCAAAAAGTGAAAAGATTGACCATGGCCCAAAATGAATACACATTTCATACCACTTTATTACACAATCCTCGAAACACCACAGCAGGAAAAGGAGGATGACTGCTCAGAATCAATTGTGTTAGCTGAACAACTTCTGGGTGAACCATTTGAGTTTGAGGATGAAGTGTACTTCCCGGACTGAGTATGTCAGTACTACGTTAGAACTTTTTAATTATTTTGTGTTGAACTTTTTTTTTGCAAAACAGGAAGTAGATAGTGGAACATTCATTGTTTCAGATTTAATTTTATTCTGCCCTACCATTTTTTAGTCACATATACGGTCAGATTGAAGATGGACCGGTACGCAGTGAGGAAGCCTATACTGTATAATGCCTTCATGACATTGGAGATAATGCCTGACTCCCTCGCATGCCTATCCTATTTCTGCATCACTTAGCACGGCTGCCTTAGAAGATCATTTATTTACAAGAATGCCAATACCAAGTTCCAATGTGTTGACTGTGTCAAAGATACAATTGTGTACCTAACCTACCCTTGGATTAGAAGAGGTTACTATACCTATGTACATTTATTGCAACAATGAGTGAGTGATTGTGAGTAATGATTGATGATTTATGTGGTGGCAGACAGGGAGGAGAGTGTTCAATTATTAGTAAACTTGATTTTGTTGAATTGGAATGCTTGGTGCCTGATGGGTGATCATTTTTCCTGAAGGTGTTTGGCCTTTAGAAATGTATTAAGCGAAAATGTACCTGTACTGTCTGCTCCTTTTTTAGGTATTTCAGGTTCTTCAGAGTAACAAACACAAGTCTATACAAAATATGGCAATTGTGTTTTTCTACTTGTTATTCAACAGCAGTGCACTACATGTCTATCTTGTTTGTGTCAGGACTGGGACAGAGATATTTGGAGTCAGGAGGAGGATGGAATGACTCAGGGTGGCACTACCTCATCAACAACAGGTAGAGGAAGGGAGTTATCAACTTCAAATGGAAGCCATAACTCTGATGGGAAATGCTGATGAGTGTGTGTGTTTCACTGTTAGCAAAAGCGAAACTCTGAGACCTCTTATTTTTTGTCTGTCTCTGAGTCTTCTTGGTATACCCCTCTTGAAGCTAACATTCCTTCTGTTCTTCTCCTTGACTCTACAATACAGTTTCTGTTTCATGATCTGCAGGCCTTCTCCTCTCCTGCATAAATCAAAGGCAAAAGATGAGCTCAACAATCCTGCTTGTCAACTGGACTGGTGTTAAGACAGGGACCTAAGAATGAAGAACATTCCGATGAGAATGCAGATGCACCACCCAATTTAGGAAGACAGTATCATTTTTCTTTTAACAACCACACTTTTTTAGAACTGAGTGGGTTTGATTCACTCCTCCATTTAAAACCTAGATGGTAGAACATTTGAATGATTATACCTTGGATCTCCGGGTCAGAAGTACTGTTTGCAATGCACTTAATTGAACTGTGTCATATTCATTCCTTCATTAATTTCCAGAACTGATTGATGATGATGATGTGCTGCTCATTGCCCTGCTGAATACTGTTGTTGTGTTGTGCTTGTCTTTGTCACACATTTCCCCAGATCCCTTTTCCCATCCATTCATCAAACCCCTGACACTCTTCCCATGGGCTGTGTGATTTATTGAAGTGTGACTTAAGTTAATTTACACCAAATAGATCCAACACTTGGTGGGGTGAATGTGGTTAGATGCAACCCCAACTCACAGCAGTATCTTCTATTACTTGAGCAATAGCTCACACCAGCCCCATTTACCCAAACACAAATAAATAAGAATGAACATCATTCCTCAAAGTCAACACATCATCATTCAGGACTTTGTTATACGTCAATAAACTGCTTAACCTTGTCGACTACAGAGTACAGACATTGAGTAAATTTTTAATTACTTGAGGATTTCATAGCTTTGGTTTCAAATTCCATGCTCACCATTGCTCAAAATAATTTACTATTGCTAATTTTTGACATGAGGTATTCTTTGATGTGTCATGGTGGTAGTTGTCTGTCCTCAGTCTTTCTAATGCTATAATATAAATCTACATGTATAACCTAATAACTCTCAGTTTTTCTTTCAATTTAGTTGCCTGTGATCTTTTTTAATAATCGAAGAGTTGGAGGTCACCTAGGTGAGAGTGGAACCTCAGTGTGACGCCTTTCCTATTAGCGCACATCCACTACCATAGAGAAGGCACATTGTAAAACACTTCAGTAAGGTGTCAGATTGACAGAGGGAGCAGCCACCAGACATCACTTCGATTTTACAGGTAAGAGAACTATGGGGTGAAATGAACTACTTTACCTAATACACAACTAACATACTGTAGTTGAGATAAGTGAGGGGCTGTTTATCTATGTTTCTGTAGAAAATTTTGGTGATGGCAGCTAACCCTCCTAACTGGCAAACACTTACAGAAAAAAAATAAAAAGGCAGGCTGTGTGAAAAGGCATGAAGCAAAGTTAAAGTAAAACACAAAAGAATTCAGACATAAAGTAGATTATAAAAATATCCCCTTTATTAACATATAAAATATAAATATTAACCTGTAAAACCCACCCTCTCCACCCACAACAGGCCCACCTCTCGCCTCCATATTCCCCCACCCCCAACAAATGTCCAAAATAAATGTTATGTTTTTATGTCCTGCCTATTTGATTGCGCGTCGAAAGTGGTTACGGCCAGTGTGTAGGAATGTGGGGGTAAGACATTGTATTGTTGCCTTAAGAATTCTGATGAGGGAAAGTTCCCCCCCCTTGCCCTGTGCGGTCAGTAGGTACATTACAGCTGCCTGGCATGTACGTACTTATCACTTGGGGAAAGTTGCTGATGCGGAACTTACTTCCAAATAAGGACAACATGAAAAACTGACAATGGAATGTTTTAGTCATCAAATTTTAACCACACACCTAGACTGGAACAATACCCCATGATTGATTTAAATGACAGTCAGTAGGAGATTAGGTGTTTGGTTTTTATGTGTTTTAAGGCCGTAAAGGATGTTCTTTTTTATTCCTCTTATTTCCTTTTTAACATAATTTTTACTTATCTTTTATCTTTCTACCGGTGGTTGTTTTGCTTTTAGGGTTGAAAGTAACCAATAAAGCTATGTATGTACAAATATAACTGTGGGAGAAAACAATTTTGCGAGGGCTTTGATAGTGTGCCCCCGAAGTACACCACTGATCCCAATGTTTCTTGATTTGGGGCTAAACCAAGTAGCTGATTTAATTTCCCTATGACCTCTATTATATTGGATAAGGATTTGGACCACCCTGAATTGGATTTATACAAAGCATCATTGCTTGACCTGCTAAAGAGACCAAATGCAGCTATTATTCCTTGGATTAAATATGTGTCCAATTGGTTTTGTATCTTGGGGTTTGGAGATTATTGGGAGAATCCCCAAAAATTAGTGAAATCCCATAAAACTGCTTTGAAATCAGCTTACTGGTCCAATGTATGGAACAATTATATTTGTTGTAAAACTCATGGTCGATTATCTAATCTTTTTACTGATTTTAAGTGGTTTCCGCAGTATGAATCCTATTAAGATATTATACTAGATCTACAGGGCAAAGGTTTATGTGCTAGATTCCGTTTTGGGTCCTTACCAATGTTGTCTTTAACTTGCAACTGGGGGCCAATCACTACTTCAGATATATGTCCGGCTTCTGGCGGTGCCCCGGAAACAGTTGAACATTTTATGTTTTTTTTTGCCCAACATATTTTTTTTTCCACAGTCAATATGGATTCGAAAAACCTGTAGGGAAATGGGGCTGGAAAACTGCAGCATAGCAATAAGGGTTTTAAAAAAGCCATAGATCAAATTAATTAATTTTAGCAGTCAGCAAGTTTTTAGTGGCAGCATGGCATATACGTGATCACCATTTTAATCAAGGACCCACGAAGCGTGCCCAGGCAGGATTTTAGATGAATACTCTGATATCACATGTATGTATTTATTTATGTGTTTTTTTTTATAAAATTATTAAATCATTGTACAGATTATAAAATGAGATGAAATTTTTCTTTTAATGTATGTGATGCTTTCATGGTTAATTGACCGAATAAAGCTTGACTTGAAAAAAAAAAAAAAAAAAAATGTTCAAGTCCTTAACTGTGCAGCAATGTTGATATGAAAAAATACTGTTCACAAACTCCCACCCTCTCCACCCACAACAACTCCCTTCATCCCAAATAAATAAAAAAAGGGCAAAAAGAAGGTATTTTGTATGAGGCTATCCAGATGTTAAATGCAGACCTTGAGGCGTGCCTGCTGATGACCCACTCGCACCAGCATGTGGCGATGGTAGAGCTGGTCTGAAAGGGGGGCAGAATAGCTATGCTGTCGATGTGACCTTGAGGCGTGAGGTACAGCTGGTTGGTTGGTGGAGCTGGGCCCAAGTCTAGGTGCAGGGGCATGTGCTTGGCCATCCTCATCCACCAGCTGCTTCTAATATGCCCTAGTGGCCTCCAGCCTGTGCCGCTGGAGCTGGGCTGTGATCTCCAGCTGGGTCTTTGGTGGAGGTGGACCAGCAGGATTAACTATATCAAGAAAGAAAAAAAAGAATAAAAAAGACATATTATAAAGAATGTCCTGTGCAAACACTTTTAAAACAAATTACATAGTGGCACAGTATAAGTCCATTGCTGTTGGTCCCCTATGGCCATTGGAAATTTTGATGTGATGATTATGAAAGTAAATCACAGGTGGGAATCTGATTGCAACACATGACTTAGAAAACCACGGACTGGCTAAAAGGAGGCAGCATAATATTGAAAAAAAACAGAGAGATTTTTTTTCTGGGAAAGGATTTCCAAAATATTAAACCACACAGACACTTTGGGGCAGATTTGCAAGAAATGCATTGGTACTGATGCAGCATTTTTGTTGCATCACCCTTCCCCCCTTAACGGCACCATGATTTCCCCGTATTTACAATATGTCGCACCATAGGGGTTGTTACCACAAAAGCGTCAACATTGTTGACACTGCTGAGGTGCTTTGCTGCACTAGCATCACATTTTTTGATGCTTGTGCAGCAACGCATAGCGAGGCCCATAGATTATTATGTGTGTGTCACTTTAACACCCGCCCTAAGCAGGCGTTAAAAATTATTGAAAGAATGAAGCAGTGAAATTTTTTAAATTTCACTGCCCATTCTTCCGGCCTCCCTACATGCCTGACTCAGACACAGGCCCTCATTATAAACATGGCGGTCCGTTCCGCACCACTGGTGGTGGCGGTAAAAACCGCCAGCAGAGGAGCGGGCCGGACAGCCAAATAATGAACCAAACAAAAGACAGGCATCCCGAAAACCACCCACCGTCAGCAGAGGAGTGCCGACGATGATGGCAGAGTCTGCCCACAGGCCGACGGAAAGGCCTAAGCCGCCTATCAAATAATGAACCATCAGTCCGCCGCCAGTTCCGGGGCAGGAGCCCCCACCACGCAAAGTCAGGCGGCAATGAACAAAATATAAGGAAACAATCAATGGAGGGCCACACAACTCGCAGACATGGATAGAGAGCTGCAGATCATGCCAGCCCTGCTCCTTGCTATATACCTCCACGACCGTTGAAGACGATGATAGTACGTACCGCATTCTACGAAACAAGGGAGGAAAGGGCACAGTTACATACCCATCCACCCCACCCACCATGCTACACCCCCAACCCTTCACAGCAGCACAAGTCATGCACCCTACAGCAAGAGGTGCTTACCCGACACAAGGCTAATCCAACTTGACCATAGTACATACAAATGCCCCACACCCTTAAACAATTAAACAAAATACCAGGGATCAACAGCATGCCGCCAAAACACAGGCGACACAGAAATCTTAAATGTGAAGCTCACAGAGCCAAACAGTCCAAACAGGGCCAATGGCCAGTCCATATGACTACATTTGCCATGGGCCACAACAGGCCCAAACTGACTCCCACAAGTTCATGGTACTCCACCTAATGGGGCAACATATGGGCATCCAGGTACCTCACGGAATGGGGGCAGGGGGAGGTAGGGGTGGGGATTTGCGACGGGGTGGGCCTTGGACTTTTGTTTGGAAGGTGGAGGGGGGTGGGTTTGTCCTTTGAAGTGGGTGGGGGGTATTTAGATCGGGTGGAACTAGGTGGACTCGGCTCAGTCCGGGCCTTTTTTTTATCTGGGGAAGGGGAACGGGAATGTGAAGGGCGGACAGGGGTGGGCTGTGATGTGGAAGGAGTTGAAAGGGCAAGGATGTGAGAACGCTTAGGGACAAGACGGGGTGGGCCAGTGGGTTGGAAGAGGTCAGCACGGGAGAGGAAAAGTTTCTTCTGAGCAATTGGGGTGGTCCTGGATGAGGGCGTGGGAATGGAGGCAGAGGCAGTGGATGTATGTGGTGCAGGGATGCGTGTAGTGGGTGCAGGTGACTGGACAATATAAAGTGGTGTGGTGGATGTCTGATTGGTGGGTGTCTTGGTGTGTTTTTGTGTTTTTGGAGGAGGGGGTGTACACAGTGGGAGAAGACAGACAGCTAGTGTGGATGTATGTTGTGTGGGTGTCTGCAAGTCTGGTGAGTGTGCTGCATGTGTCAACTACAGTAGTTGTGGTGAGTGCAGGTGTGGGTATTGGGGTGCATGAATGATGTCTGCTATTGTGGTGAGTGCAGCAAGAGGAGCAGCAACAGTGACTGAAGGTAAAGTGCATGAGGGTGTATATGTAGAGGGGACAGACAGGGAGGCGGAAGAGGTGGGCACACTGGGGGAAGTGCTGTGTGAATGCTTGTGGTGGGAGGTGTGGTGCTTTTGTTTTGAAGTGTGTTTCTTGGGTGTTGATGTGCTTGACTGCGTGTCTGAATGTGTGCCTTGGACAGGTGAAGGGTGTGGGGTGCTGGAAGGGGTAGAGGAGGTTGGAGGGGGGACAGAATGGCCAGGGAAACTGGCTGCCATCCGAGAGGAGGCTAGAGCATGAAGGGATCTCTGTAGGGCAGACACGACACCGTGAATGCCATCCAGATAGCCATTTGTCTGCTGCACCTCTGATGCTAGCCCCTGGATGGCATTGATGATGGTTGTCTGCCCTACAGAGATGGTTCTCAGGAGGTAAATAGCCTCCTCTGTGAGGGCAGCAGGGCTGACTGAGGCAGGGGAGGAGGTGCCTGGGATGAAAGAGACGCCCACCTTTCTCAGTGAGCGGGCACGGGCAACTCGGTGGGGAGCAGAAGGGAGGGCAGTGATGGAATGGAGGGTGGCAGAAGATGTCACGGTAGTGGTGTGGCCACTAGGGTCCGCCACCGCCAGGTAGTCGTCCTGTGGTAGTTGCCTCTCTATGGAACTCCCCTAGCCCTCCCACCCAGTGGTCCCCTGGGCGTTGGTTGTCTCTGCCTCCGAGGATCCATGGGCCACTGCTTCCCCACTTGCCGGTGCCTCAGCTCCCTCGCCAGATGTTGATGTTGTACCAAACCAACACAAGAGAACAGGGATGGGGAGACAAAACAGGAGGGACAATTGTAAGTAGCTGAATGGAGATACATAATGGCCAGACATACACCCACCCAGAAGACACACCCAACAGGCAGCACCATTCACTATGCCCATGGCCATGCCCCTGACTACTGACCAGAGTACTGCTCTACACCCATCACCCCGGACTACCTAAGGAGGCGACGTATGGGAGACCTAACAAAGACACCCCTACACCCTTTGGGAACCTTAAAGTAGATGGACACCAGTCGAAGTCCCTGCCTCTAAGCAGCATGAACCGTAATGCACACCCAGACATCCTTCCAGACTGAAGTATGTGAAATGAGTAATCACCCCCTTGTGACCATCCAGGTCTAGGTACGCCACCACCACGATCCGTCGCATGAAGGGGGTCAGTGCCCGACGGGCACCCCTTCCACGTTGGGAGGATGTCCCCAGGTGGGCTTCACTGATCTTACGCGCCCAGCGCTGCAGGTCCTCCAACCTCTTTCTGCAGTGGGTGCTCTGCCGGTTGTAGACCCCCAATGTCCGCACCTCCTTGGTGATGCATGCCAAAGTGCCCTCTTCTGGTGGGCGCTGACCGAAAAAGGGTGACACAGAAATGGAACACAGAGGTCAGGCACTTGCACAATAGGTGCAGCTGGCTATTCGTCCACTATGGGACTGACAGTACTGTCAGACATACAGGACATATGCACACAGCATGCCATGCACCATGGCCTATGCAAGCTCAGAGGTGCACACATATGTACAATCAACACCACCCATTACACACACAGTGTCCCCCAACCCCAGACTCACCTGTACCTCTGGCCGTGCGTACAGTTTTCCATACTTGAGCAGGACCCCGTCCACTAACTTCTCCAGTTCCTCCTGGGTGAAGGCCGGGGCCCTTTCCCCTGCAACACGAGGCACATCCATAGCCAGAGGCAGGCCACAGCAGTACACACAGTGGAGTACCTGTCCGCACGAGATCAGGGAGTCAAATGAATAATCGATGACAAACTTGCGTACGTTCCATGGCAGTGTACACTGTCACCACTGGCGGCGATCATGATATGCAAGTATTCCCCACTGGGATCCATGTTAACCAATGAGGGTGCGAAAGGCGGTAAACACTGCCTTACGCTGTGACATCAACCGCTGGCAGTATGAGGTCACTTCCACAACAAAATGGCAGAATCACAGTGGGCAGACATTTTGCCATGACCTACACATCTAAAAAATAAACTTTTCACTATGCAGGCCCTACTAGCCACATGAAGCACCTAGGCCTCTGTCCAGTCAGTATTCTACCACACATGAGATACTCTGTTCCCTCTTTGTGATATACATGTATATCTGTCAGGTAGCAGTCATTGTAGAGTCACTACAATGAACTATGCAGTGCACAAATGATGACAAGTGTGCCTATGTATGTGTCTTCATCACACCTTTTTGAACCCCTCGTAGGTACCGACCCTTGTGGCGAGGAAGGGCACCATCGGTGTACAGACCACTTGTGGATATGATGACCACGGTGGAGCTTCAGATAATAATCAATTACAGACTCACACATGCAACAATTCAGCAACTTTGTGCTTTACTGGATCATGCACTCTGGGAAATCGTAATCAGCATGCCATCCCAACTGAAGTGCAGGTGCTCTATGCACTCCATTTCCTGGCCACGGCTCATTTCAAGTGAACATCCCGATTGGTATGTACAGCAGACCAGTACATCTCACATGTGAATGCCATGTTCCCAGGTTCAGTCTATGATTCCTTTGTGTTGAGGAACAATAATGTGCCACAGAAGATGGAACAACTCCAAGAAGACAGATGGTGGATTGGATCATAGGTAAGTGTACCTGTCACTAACTGACACATAGCAGACAGCCAGGCTGTCTGACTAAGGGGCATAACAATGACAACTCTGTATTGCACCTTTTTCTAGGTGATTCTGGCTATCCAAATTTGCGTTGGCTCCTGACACCAGTGAGGAATCCCAGGACGGATGCAGAGAGGAATTACAATGAAGCCCATGGACATACTAGGGGGGGGTGAACTATAGGTCTCCTGAAGGCTAGATTTCATTGTCTACATATCTCTGGGGGTTCGCTGGCCTATGGGCCTGATAAGGTGTGTAGAATAGTGGTGGCCTGCTGCATGCTGCACAACGTGGCAGTGAGACATTCTATCCCCCTCTTGGAGGTGGAGGGTGCTGTATGTCCTGATCAGCTACCTCAGAGAGGTGAGGAGAGTGATGGTAATGATGAGGTAGGGGAAGATATCAATTCCAGGAACCAACTGATACAACTCTACTTCAAGTAAATGTGTGGGACTTGGGCCTGACATTGGGGTTTGTGACAAATACTGTCAGTGTGCTCAGTCATATGGGGGGTGGTAATGATAGGCGGAACATGGTCCACTTCTGCATGGTACACATTGACATTTTATGCATTTACTCATTGCTACCATTTAGGCACACAGGACTCCCTTCATGCACAGATTTGACAATAAAGTAGTTCCCAGCCAGTTGCATCCATACTTCACTTTGTTCACAATTTAACACAGGGGACAGTGTTACAGGTGTGATATGTGTTTTATTGGTTGGTGTGAGTGAATAGTGCTATTTACAGTGATGGCAAGTAGTGAGGGGTGGGTGTCCTCAAGACCAACATGGAGGCAGCCTTGTTGGTACTAATGATGGGTCCATCTTGTCTTACAGTAGTTCATATTGCCTCTTAGCAATGTGTGGTTGGTGATTGGGTGGGATGGTTGCTGTGCAGAGTGTTGATGAGTTACTTTATGAAGGGGGCCTTGTTCTTTGCTGGGGTTCCAATGCCATATCTTGGCCTGAGGGTCTGTTTGGGCACCTGCTGTTGATCATCAGGGGATGACATGGTAGGCCCTTGGGTTTCCTGGGAGGGTAGTTTCTGGGATGTTTCTGCTGATGGGGTAATCTGATGCTGGTTGTCCGGTGCCATTGTGGGGGCCTCTTATCCTGTGTGGGTGTCAGACTGGTTTTGGACCAGCTGCAGCAGTGCTCCTGCTATGGTGGCCTTTGTGGCGTTGTTCTCTTTCCAGCGCTCCATGGCCTGTTGGTGGTGTTCCTGCTGCATCCTCTGACTGTGCTCCAGGGCGGACACAATATGTGCCAACCTGTCATGGATATGCTGGTAGGCTCCCAATACCTCTGATATCACGTCCTGGGCTGCTGCATCCATCCTGTGGCCTCCCCCTGGCCCACTGCCACCCTTGCATTTGCCCTAGCCCCCTGTGCCTGTGTTCCCTGCACAGGTCTGGCAGTACCACTTGTACTGGGGCCCTCGCCTTCCTGCATGTTGGGAGTGGGAGACTGTGGCCTCTGTACCTGTGTTCCACCAGTCTGTGGCCTGGATACACTGGTGTGGGGACGCTTGCCCTGGGCTGCAGGTCTTGACTGGGTGGTAGGGGTGACAGTGGTTTCCTGGGTGGGGCTGCTGCATGGTGAGAGTCCAGGACTGTGTGATGGGCCTGCCTGCTCATCAGTGTCCGAGGATCCTTCACCAGTGTCCTGTGAGGTGCCTCTGTCTCCCCGGGGGACACTGGCACTCCTTGTCCCGTCCGTTAGGGTTGCATGGGTGGTGGTGCCTGTTGGGGGACATAGAAATGTATGTAACAACTGCATGAAAGTTTGAGGTGAACAGGACTGGGCTATTTTGTGATGGTGTTACTTTCAGTGGCCTTCCAGGGTGTCTTTGTGAGGTTGACATTGCATTTAGTGCCAGTATGGGGTTGCATTGTGGTGGGGGGGTGTTGTTCCATTGTGGGTACTTGCAGGGCTGGGTGGCTGTGCACAGGGGGAGATATGTGGACCTGTTAATGGGTTTGTGGTCATGCAGGGGGGTGGATTTAGTGGCTTATGCCTGGATGGGGTGCTGGTCCTGCTGTGTGTGGATGGGGTGGGGTGCTACATGCATTACAGGTATGGTGTATATAGGGTATATGTTGATGACTTACCCGAGTCCATTCCTCCAGTGAGTTCAGTGAGTCCCTCTGTGTTTTCTGGTGGTGTTGGTGGCGGTCCTCCCCAAGTCTTCTGCAGTGCGATGTGGCGCCTTGATGCCATGCCCCTGACCTTCCCCCGCAGGTCGTTCCATCTCTTCCAGGTATCCTCCCTGGTGCATGGATGGTGTCCCACTACATTGACTCTGTTCACAATGGTCTGCCACAGCTCCATCTTCCTTGCGATGGGTGTGTGCTGCACCACGGCCCGAATATTTGTGGCTCCACCTTCAAGATCTCATCAACCATGGTCCTTAACTCCCTTTCGGTGAAGTGTGGCTGTTTGGGGGGTGATATGGTGAGTGTGGTGAATGATGTCGGTACCGGAAACGAGGTGAGGGTGCTCTGCTGTGGGTCAGTGTGCGTCTCCTGTTTGCTGGCATTCACTGCCTGCCTCTGGTTCTCTCAGTCTTCGTGGCCTACTTTTGTTGCAAAGGATTGTGGGGTATATCTGGGGGTATTTTATGGGGTTCTAAATATGTGTCAGGTGTGTGGGTTATACGCTTATCCAATGTGTGCACTTCTAGCGGTTGAGTCCACTTGCTGCCCGTGGCGGTCGCAGCCGCCAGTGGTTGTCTGGCCTCCACTGTTCGCCAAGGTGATTTGTGCATCAGTATTTGGAGGGCGGGATGTGGGTGTGCTTGGTGGTGGCGGGGTGGGGAGATCGGGATTCCCGCCAACAGGGTCATGGCGAGGAGTAGTGGTCTGGTGATTTTTGGTGGGGATGGGATTTTCGTTCATTATATGGCAGGTTTCCATTCACTGCCAACGACGGGATTCTCTTCACCACCGCCACGGCGGTCAACGGTGTTTCCCGCTGTGTTCATAATGACCTCCATAATGTGGCGCAAGAGGTTGCAAAGTGGCACAATGCATGTATTGCACTACTTTGTATATATGATGCAGGGGAATGGCCACCCCTAATGCCACCTTAGCATCATAAAATTATGCTAAGGCGGAGTTAAGGCAGAGCTAGGGGCTTGTACATCTGCCCCTTTGTGTGGAAAAAATTAAAATAACTCTGCTTAATGAGTGAGGCATCATCCATGTTGCTGTAGAATACAGAGGGCTCACTGGTAATGTAGCTTAGGCTTAATCAGTCTCTGTTGAAACCTAAAAGTTAATTAATTTCACATTGAACAGGCGTAAGTCCATTATGGGAGCCATATCAAGTATGAAACACTTGTTCTGGCTGTCAGAGTTGGCACATGCCAAAAATGTTTTTTCTCAATGTGGACAGAAGTTAGGAATGAATAGTGCGGTACTTGGGTAGGTCACTGAGTGGGCCCTAGGAGGGAAGAGAAAGACACCTTGTTTTTGTTTTGGCTTGCATTCCGTTGAAGGTTTTATAAATGCTACATTAACAGAAGCAGACCCACATTGCACAGCCAACACTGCAGTGCCAGATTGAAACATGCATCAGTTGGGTGAGGTCTTCATCATCATAATCATTTCCCATGGGCCAGGACTCACAAAATGCCAAGGGCAAAGAGGTCATGGATGATGGGTGGGTGGGATCTGCCTGATTTAACAAATCCAGTGTGTATACTAGTGATTGTCAATAACCAAGCAATTTGACTTACCTTCATTTGTCCCTGCTGCCCCAGAGACTCCTCTTTCAGGGGCAGTATTTGGTGCACTGGTGCTGGTCCCGGCTCTGGTGGTCTGTGAGGCTAGAAAAAACAACATTTCACATTTCAGATGCCACATAAACCTCCCACTTTTTTTTTACAAAATACTTATAAAACCACAACACATGACTAAATTTAGTTTGCGGCATCTCCGCTCCCATCTAAAATATAATTTTGGTCATTTTCCTGGTTGATAATGTTAGAAAAGCCAGCAATCAAGCCAGCCATAATGGAGGGACAGAGGTAGGATAATGACTGTAAGTCATTTGAAGTGCAATTAAGGGGTAGAATATATTTGTCAATAAAGGACATATGGTTTGGGTTTAGTTGTCAATTTTAGCAAATACTATGGGACAGTCCTTATACTACTTTACTGCCATGGAACACTGCCATTCAAACTGCTGGGATTATACAACATAGCATTGGGGGTTCACCATAACTTTGGCCCCTCTCTTGTCATGTGATCATGAGCAAGAAATAGAAAGCCTACTCAACAAACAAACATAGAAGAGCTTGCTTCTGTCTACAAACACTGTAATCTTCATAGAAGATTCTGGCATCTTAGGGCCTGATTCTAACTTCGGCGGGCGGGCCCCCACCAAAATACCGCTCCACGGTCGAAAGACCGCTGAGGGTATTTTGGGATTTGCCCTGGGCTGGCGGGCAGCCGCCAAAAGGCCGCCCGCCAGCCCAGGGCAAATCAACCTTCCCACGAGGACGCCGGCTCAGAATTGCAGTGGCACCCGTCGCGTATTTCAGTGTCTGCATAGCAGACACTGAAATACTTTGTGGGGCCCTCTTACGGGGGCCCCTGCAGTGCCCATGCCATGGGCATGGGCATGGGCACTGCAGGGGCCCCCAGGGGCCCCGCGGCACCCCCTACCGCCATCCTGTTCCTGGCGGGAGACCTGCCAGGAACAGGATGGCGGTAGGGGGTGTCAGAATCCCCATGGCTGCGGAGCGCGCTCCGCAGCCATGGAGGATTGTGTAGGGCAGCGGAAAACCGGCAGGAGACCGCCGGTTTTCCTTGTCTGACCGCGGCCGAACCGCCGCGGTCAGAATGCACTGCGGGGCACCGCCGGTCTGTCGGCGGTGCTCCCGCCGACCCTGGCCCCGGCGGTCTGAGACCGCCGGGGTCAGAATGACCCCCTTAGTCTTTCAGTAACTGGCCATAGGGTATAATAAGGTTAGGTGAGAGGGACAGATTAACAAATCAGAAGAAAGTTTAAACTACAGATTACAGAAACAGGAGGAAGACTGCTACAGAAACAAGAAATATAGAAAAAAGGATAATGCAAAGTGGGATAACATGAGCAAACAATGAATATAACAGTGAGCATTTGACAAAAAGAGTTACAGCATAGGAGAAAGGATGAAAAAATATTCTAATTGGGGAAAGTTAAAAGTTAGATAAATAATATTAACAAGAACTTACCGGGGCCAGCAGAGCCATCTGCTGCGGTGCTGGTGGTGACAGTAGAATTTCTACCCAATGCAGCATTGGTGGTGGCACCCTCTTCGGCCCGACCTGCTAATACCCTCTTTTTGCCCTCGGATGCTGATGTAAGAAATAAAGAAGACAACAAAAATAGATTAGTAGTACAATTATTTTCTCCTAGAAAATATTTTGACAGGCAAAGGCAAACACAGTGACATATTGGGCCTTATTACTACTTGGACAGAGGGGTCTCCTCCATCACAAATGTGACCGATATTCTGTCCACCGTATTACGATGTCCGTAGAATATGACAGGATCATAATACCGCAGATGGGATATCCGTCATATTTGTGATGGAGGAAACCCCTCCGTCAAAGTTCTAATAAGGCCCATTGACATTTTACTTTTCTGAAAAAGATTACCTAATACCTATATGAGTAAGTTGACCTCTTCCTAATTTTTGTCACTTTACCTAAACTGCATTTGGAAATACTAATGCATTGCAACAAATGATCTTGGCTTCACAAATCACATTTGCAAACCCCCAAAATCAGTCAGTTTCCCTTTTCAGTGTATAGATGCATGCGTACATCACTGGAAGAATGCTTGGGACTGTTCAAGCTACATAAAAAGAAAGGCACAGAGAACACTATCTCACTGATTTATATTTCTTACATTTTCTACTACCACAGTACCACTATGTCAATGACAGATGGACAGAGTAAGAAGCATAATTAGCATATTTAGTATAATCAGACACAGTGAGTGCCTACAACAACGAGCAGACGTAGATGGCACCGAGCACCTGGCTTGCTCAAATTGCACCACATAATATTTGTAACATCAGGTTATGTGACCCTAATTTATCTTTGAGTCAGCATCAGCAACTGCAGGGCATGTCAAACCCCAGTTCATCGACAGACACATGGCTCACCTTTCCCTATAGCAAGTGATGCTTCTGCAGGCCTTCCCAAATGCTGGGCCTCCCGTCTTCTGCCAGCATGAAGAGGAGGTGATTTTGCACACAAAAACAAGTACAGCCACCTCCTGTGATGGTGATGGGCAAGGTCTTGACCAAACTCTGGGAAATCAAACTGCTACAGAGAGACATGCACAAAGACATGCAAGAACAAATGGAGGCCCACACTACCAACATGGACTACCTAATGGGTGATGAGGTACCTAAACACAGTCCTGAGCAGGGCTTTTCAAAATAAATCTTCCCCTTCCTTTGGCTCATTAACACCAGGCACATCAATATTGATGTCACTAGAACAGAGGCCCTGTTAGAGGAAGAACCCTCACCAGACACTCCTGCCTCTGTAGCAGCTGATCTCTCTGATGCAAGTGGGGACATCCAGCAAAGAATCCAGGAGGTGCAGATGATAAGACATCCCCCAACTGCCAGCAAGTGACCTCTTTCTAAAGGACCTCCTTTGTGTGCCACATATTCACTTTGTTGACTGATCATCAAACACATATCAATTCCAATGGGAGTAGTTTTCAGGAATTTGGACTCCCACTGGTGTGGCATCAGCACCAATGATTTCATTCACCATAACTGAAACCTTCACTTTACTGTTTTGTTCCTTTCTGTCCACATTTTATTTACTGCTTCAGCATTGTAATAAATTAACCCATCACAAACTCATTGTCTGCTTGCTTAATTTCCACATTTTGCTATGTAGAGATGTAAGACCACATGGCCATATGATGAAGACACAAGCTACTTGTGCAAGGAGGGATATGTTACTGGTGCAGAGTGTTCTGCTCAGGATTCCAATCATTACACACAAACACATTAGTACAAGTGTCTGGTTACACCAAACATTTTATTCCAGTGTACAGCACATAGGCTGACTATTTGTCTAGAATTCTTGAAACACAAATGTGTGACTCATACTAAGACAAAGTACATATTCCAAGGTACAGCCCCCTGGACCAAGGAAGAAAGAGATTTGACAGACATTGTCCTAAAGAATAGGCAGACATGGAAGTGGTAGATGTCAGCAGTGTGAGCCTTATCACATACAACACCATAGTAATCCAAAATCACATAATCCAAGATACAGACAGATGGCAGTACAACAGTCCCTTATCACAGGCACATCTTAGTCCAATGACCATACATCTCGTGATATGACACACATATATGTCAGTGTTGTGGCACGGCACTGTGGCCTGCAATGATGAAACACATCTAAAGCGCCACACAGGCCACACAAGAATAGTGTTTGGCCAATGTGAAGGGAAAATGACTTGGATGCTATCTATGAGTACACATGTAATGCCTCCATGATGACACGCATGAAGGAGCAGCCCCTACAGCACACAAAACAAGTTCATTGCGCACTTATGACCTTCCACCCAAACACTGTGCAAGCTGTCTTGGCATAGGTCGCATACACCTCCAAATCTGTGACCTAAATTACCTGGAACAATCCATGTCGACATTGTATGTCAGAATAGCACCAGATACCTGCCAAGGTCACAACTCTTAAATGCCCACATAAGGATTTCATGGTGAAGGTACCTGTACAAAGATAAAACAAGGAGTATAGGCTTGAAAACATACCTAATACACAAATCACAGAGCAAGCATTTGGAAATGAAATTACATCACAAGGACACAAACAAAGCAAAATCATCAAGATGTGGATATGCCAAAAGCGTACTCATTAAGCAGCCTTTGGCTGAATGTTGCAGAATATCAGCTCCCTAGTTATTTCGAAAACACTCAACTCCACACATTCTCACAAGTACAGTTCATTGTACAGTCACAATCATGACATCACATGACATACACTCATGAAAAGTAGCTGTTGATGAGATTTTCCCGCAAGTCAGCTGCTTCCTCTTCACCACTGTCATCCTCACTTGGCATTTCAGGAGTTTTACCTGGTGGCACTGCAGGCTTTCCCTTCTCTAGGATATACAGGATATTCCTCCGTAGGGCAATTTTGTGGAGAATACAGCATGCCACAGTAATTTTACACACTTTTCCGGGGGAGTAGAGGAGGGCACCACAAATTCTGTCCAGTCACCTAAATCTGGCCTTCAGGAGCCCAAAAACTCGCTCCACTACCCGCGTGAAATGTAGAGATCTGCCAGACAACTTGCATGTTGATGGAATGGAAGTTCTTTCTGTTGCAAAAAGCCACCATGTGTGCAATCAATAGCCCCCACCACATTTGGGAGGCGGACAAAACCATAGCCTTCACATTGGCTAAATCATTACATCGGGGAAATCAGATAGAGCTGCCAAGATGTTTAAACATTGCTGAGAGGACATCCTTCACCACCAGTCTGAACATAGGTTGGGACAGACCAGCAGATAGGGCCACTGTATGTTGCAAGGACCCCGGTAGCTAGGAAGTGCAATACTGACATGACTTGTACAATGGTTGGTATGGTGGTTGGATAACTAATAGCTGGCATCAGATCTGGCTCCAACTGATGACATAAGTCCACTATTGTTTTCCTATTCAGGTGGTAGTACATGATGATGTGCTTTGGCTGATTGGACTGAAGGTCTGGCAGTGGACAATAGACAGGAGGTTGATGGAACCTCCCTCTCCCAGGCAACCTATATATGATAAGACATGATTTAAAACATTTCACCAGTGTGCCACAGCAACATACATGATGCATTTCAATGAGATCATGTGAGAAGACATTTCTGACTGTATAGATTTGACACACAGTACACATCACAGTTGCCAACTGCACAAGGGCCACATCTGACCCCCACGGTGTTCAACACGTGTCCACAACATGGATTTGAATGAAACTCAAAGATGTGCAACACAATTGTCCCTAAAAATGTGACTGCACATGCTGACTGCCAAAATGACCGTCGATGGTGGTGGACTGCTCTTCGCTGTTAAATGCCATTTGTGACCTGCAACATGCTACAATGGTGGTTGAGTAGCAGGACCTACATGACAAGAAGGGATAAGGATGTTTGTGTGGTAAAAAAACAAAAAAAAAACATGTTTTGTAGGTGTGAAATAGTTAATAAAGCACAATACAGCATTTCAGGCTACCAAAATACTCAACTGGACATTAGGAATCACCAGCAACTGACTGGCGAAGTCATTATGGTGGTAGGTGGTTGCAACCACACCAGACACAGTCATAGGATAACTTTGTTCCCAATGGCAGCTGTGGGCCAATGGCTATGTCCGCCAGTGGTTGCGGCCGCATGAGTGGCGGACGTGTCTGCCATGTTATGCAGATTCACTCCTGACACTGCTGCCAACAACACCTCTGCGACCTGTGCTGCTGTGTGCGTGTCTGGGAGCAATCATGCTTCGTCCAGCAGATGAAAGGGGCTTCTCTCCAGGGGAGCTGGAGAGGCTAGTTAACAAGGTCCTTCCCCTGTATGGGCAGGTCTATGGCTCACCACAGGAGCAGGTAAGTACCTCATTGGCACAATTGTCTCTGTACTTCATCATCCTTTTCCTCCTCACAGGCTACAATGTGCCCCTGTTTGCCAGTTAGACTTTTTGTGTGCCTGTTGTTGCAGTCTTTATGGAATCAATGGGATGAAGAATGTGCAGCTATTGGTGACCAGTATCATGTGGTAAGTTCAGCTACATTGTGTTTTATGAGGTTTTTGGAGTCCTATATCATCCATGTGTTGGTTGCACATAACTAGGTAAGGAGACATTACTGCCATCCAATGGCATTTCTTTCCTTAAGATGGTTGTACATGTTAGCCAACATGTACACACATCATAGCACACGCTGTGTATGTATGTTGTATGAGTCATTTGAGAATCATGTGAGCAATGTGCACAGTGCCAGAGATCTTTCAAACCACATCTGGCATTGCTAAACTCTTTTGTGGAAGGCATATCATGACTCACTGTGCCCTTCAAGTTGTGACACACAACACATGCCAAATTGCTGATGGCCACAAGATTTACTGTCATGCGTGGAAGTGATGGGAATGGAGTTTCATTTAGGTTTTGCATGCTCAGTCTGCAGAGGCCAGGACCTATCAAATGTATCTCCTAGTATGGGACCTAGTCCAGACTGTAGGAGTGTCACTATAGCCATCAAACTGCGGCACTGTGCCCACTCCCTGGACTCCAGCAGATCCTGGCCTGTGGCCAATATGCTGCTCTAGTGGCAAAACCCACCCTGAATGTCTCATTCCTTTGACTAGATTAGGAATGGGGAATGAGGTAAATCATTAATCTTGTCCATATGTGCATTCTGCATCACTGTCAATGTGTGTCTTAGACTCATGACAGGTCCCTTACTCCCACAGCTCTGTTGTTACCCTCACAAATGTCACATTTATCTTGTATAAGCTTATTGCATAAATGACAGTCCCACTGTGTAGACAGTGTGTTGATTCCTAGGAGGCCATGATATGTGACTCAGTAGCTTAGTCACATAGCATAAACTGTACAATGGATGCCTTTGTATGTTGGATGCCATCTCTGTAGGATAGACACATATATCCTAAGGGCTGTTATGTGGTACAGGCACTTACAACAGAACCCATCCTCTGGAGTGGCATGTGTCTGGATGTGTTATTCCACATGCTCACACATTGACAAGGAAGACACTTTCTGTACCCACCATGTCAGCCCCTTGATTGTTACTCAAGTGTAATGGTGAAGTTTGTACTATGGCAGTTGCCTCTAGGGGCTTTATGCAGTGAGTCAATCTCATAGAGTGTGAATGTGTAGGTCCATTCAGGCCTACAAAGTTTATCCTTAGAAGCCACATGGGTGTGTAGTGTTTCATTGTGGCTCACATCAAAGTACAGGGTGCTGAAGCAGAGGCTACCTGATGTCATTAAGCTTGCTAAATCATTGTAGGTCATGAGCAGGGTAGTGGGTTAGTCTACAGATGCAAATACATATGTCTGTAGTCTTATCCCCATACTTATGGGCTTGTTTGTTTCACACTTGTGGAGTGTTAACAAATTGACCCAGACCTTGATGGGCATTTCAGAACAACACAGCAGCCAAAAGGGGGGGAGTACAGGGCATATTCCTGCCTGTCACATTACCAAATGAATGTGTTAAATTCTGATAGCTCCCCCTAAAGATTAGGGATGAGCCATATGTAACACAGTATATTAGAGATTGTTTGTGTAGACATGTCATGTATTGCATACTGATGTGCCTTACCTATTGGTCCAGGGACCTAGGACACAACTGCGTACAATCCACAAATACCTTGCTCTCCATGGACAACATATTGATCTGGACAGTAATCAATCAAGTACTGTTTGTTGTGGTGGGTGTAATTTCTATGCAACAGACCACTATTTCTCAGTATTACAGGCCGAAGGAATGGTAGTGATGGATAATTATCTACAGCCATGTGTCTAGTAGAATGAGTATATTGGCCTCTGCCACCCAGGGGCTACTTGTCTTCAGTGTATGTAATGTGAAGCTGACCATCCTACACGTGACAGTGCATACATTTTTGGGGGTGCAGCTATAGGTAACTACTTTCCTATGGTAAGTGGGGAATGTCCATTTACATGATTTATGTGCCATCACTGTTGCCAACATTCCTTGTGCCTACATGTCAGCATGTGTCCCTTTCTCTGTACAAAAAACATCTGCAAACTACTGTTTCATGCATGGTCTACCTATGTTGAGGGGATAATTTCTGTATTCCCTCATACATATGTGTATGCCAACCTGTGTGTGAAACAGGACATTTACAATGAGAGTACATTTCATGTTGTGCCACAGACAGCAGTGTATCACCATTGATTATTGGCCTCACCCATCAAAGGATGTCATTTGGCATGTACAACTGCAGGTGCAATGAGGTACATGACGGGTAGGCCTAGAGAGATTTATGCATAATGTGCATTGCCATGCCTTTAATGTAGAAATGTGTATTAAAGGGCTTTGCACATGTGAAATGGGGAAGGTTTGTAACCTGACTGTTGGCATGCATCATGGAGAGACTTGCAGTTATGTTGGAAACACATGTGTTTGGATACAAGTATTCATCCATAGACATCTTGGTTTGCATATTCAAAATGGGGACAGAGATGTAGCTTCCAATCGGGCAACATGTTGAGAGCCTTCTACAGGTACCTGCAAATCTCTGGGCCTCTCCAGCATCCAAGGTACTAATGACTAATGGCATCTACTGATGCACTCAGAGTATGTCATTGTAAGGGGTGCCAGACATTAGTGATAGTTTCTCTTGGACTGACTGATTCATTTTGTTGTAGAGTTTAGAGACATATATCCTTGCCTTTTTGCCCATTTTGTCTACAGTGAACATTTAAATTCCAAATGGGTGGCATATCTGAGCAACATTAGTACTACTTCCATGACTCCCTTGGGACAAATGTCACTTGGTGAAGTGAGCATTGTAGAACTGCTTCCACTGTGAAATGAGTATTTGCATGTCACCTTCACCAGGCATGATCTAGGAGCATCAGTTTTTATTGTTGTGTCATTGTGTATGTGACAAATATATGTACGTATGACCTTGTGAAGAATTTGTGGGAATACAGTCGGCATTTGGCCTACTATTGTATGACAACAGGTAACTGACTTATGCTCCATGAGGCAAAGCATCAAAGGTGATGAGGTCTTCTACTTGTTGAATGGTTACTGTGATTACACTACTTCCACCATGCAATTGTAGTTGTGCGAGATCCTGATTTTCCTGTGGCCAACTTTTGACAGTTCAGATGGTATGCATGCAAATGGTATGGTACATGTAGGGGACACTTGGGTGGAATATTGGGCTGGACCCTACTCAACATCCACATCATGGTAATGTTGCTCATCACAACTGTTATTCAAGTGTGATTGGGAACATGTGATTACACTATTTCTCTTTGTCTTTGCAGCATCGGACCAGGAACGTGAAGGAGACAGGGTACAGCCAAGTGGGAAGTACCTGGCCATGGGACCCTGGGTCAAGACACCACCAACACAGAGGAACCCAGTGGTGGGGAGGGTGAGGGGAGTGCCACAGGGGAGGTGGATCTACATCCTCATCATCATCAGATTCTTCCTCCATTGACCACTCCTTAGTGGTGGCAGACTATGGGAGGCTGGCCTCGCTTATAGTGGGTACCTGAGGGTACTTACACCTTGTGCCAGGTCCAGTTATCCCTTATTAGTAGATTAGTGGTGTTCTATCAGCCTAGGCTGATAGAGTAGCTACAGCAGAGCAGCTTAGTCTGAACTAGGAGACATGCAAAGCTCCTACTATACCACTCATATCATATAGGTGCCATATCATAGGAACGACAATACTGACAACGGAAGATGCCAGGAACTTCTCCTTTGCACAGAAGATGTCCTACGGTGTGCTGGAGGATGCAGAGTTGTTTCCACGCAGAAAGACCGCAAACAAGTCTTGCTAGCTACAAAGGGTGCAGTTGAAGAAAATGGGTGCTGCCCGGGCCCGGGAAGGACCAGGAGGTTGCCCCTTGGAGGAGGAGAAAGAGGGGACGCTCAGCAGCACAAAGAGTCCATAATGTCCCGACCCTTGTCAGAAGACTTACTATCCTTCTTCTTGCCATCCTTGTCACCCCCTGTATGAACTTTTCTGTTCACTCTTGTTCTTTGAGGAACCAACTGTACCATACAAGCCCTCTCAAGTGCAGCAATCCACTTGTTAATGTCATTCCCCTCCTTGTAAGGGGGGACTATCTTATGCAGGTTTCTGGAATCTTGTTCTCTTACAGGATTACTATCAAAAACACTGCTGCTCTCACAATGGGGAACTAACCCCAACCTCTGCCTTTCCCTCTCTACATCTAGGGATTCCCTGTCTAAGGCCAGCTGCTGCTGTCTTAGCTTCAGCCTGGCCTCTTCCAACCTCAGCTTTCTGAGTTCCTGTTCCATGGTGATATCCTCAGGGTGGGAGGCTTGGGAATTCTGAGACACAGAGGAAATGTGGGAATTGGCAGAGTTGGACCTGTCCCTAACAGGCTGGACTCTAGTAACCTGGCCTTTTGGAGTTAAAGGTGCCCTACTAGTGTGTGACCCCCCCTTCCACTACCAGTGTCACTACGAGGCATGTTAGCTGGCAGGTCTTTGGATGAACCTTCCCCAAAGCCCTCAGGACCCTCCCCTGATTCTTGCTGGGTACCTCCCTCCTCTACCTCCTGATCCTGGGATGGGCCAGACTGGTTCTGGTCACTTTCCAGGAGAAGGCTGAGGAGAAGATCTTTGGTAGGGTTCTTACCAATGCTTAACCCTCTTTCTATGCAGAGACATCTCAAACTTTTAAAGTTTAAACTACCATAGGTTGCCTGGACAACTGTGGGAGTAAGCTCTACTGCAGACATGTTTAGAAAGGGGTTTAGGACAGAGAGAAAAAAAAATTGGAAACTTTTAAAGAAAGTTTATAGAAAGAAACAAACTGTTTAGATTAACTGTGTATATTTTTAAGTATTTGGAATATGTTTGTCTTATGAAAAGCACCAATGACAAAGTGGTAAAGCACAAGTACTTATCCCACCTCTGCAATACCAATGTAGGAGGCTGACCTGGCTTATAGTGGTTACCTGACGGTACTTACACCGTGTGCCAGGTCCAGTTACCCCTTATTAGTAGATTAGTAGTGTTCTAGCAGCTTAGCCTGATAGAGGTAGCTATAGCAGAGCAGCTTAGGCTGAACTAGGAGACATGCAAAGCTCCTACCATACCACTTAAATCATATAGCACTATGGGGGTCATTACAACCCTGGCAGTCGGTGGTATAGCAATGGTAAGACCGCCAACAGGCCAGTGGGAAAAAAAATTGAATTATGACCGCGGCGGTCATCCGCCACTTCACCATTCCGACCGCCATGGAGGTGATGACCGCTGGGCTGGAGATTTCGGTCTCCAGTCCGGCGGCCGTCACTAGACTGCCAACGGTATCAGGACCCTGCATACCGCCATGGATTTCGGGTGATTGGGAACCGCCATAGGATCCATGGCAGTAGGCACTATCAGTGCCAGAGAATTCCTTCCCTGGCACTGATAGGGGTCTCCCCCACCCCCCACTACCCCCCACGAGTCCTCCACCCACATCCCCCGCCCCCCTGCCACCCACCCAAAGGTGGCACAACCCCCTACCCACCCTCACCCCAACATGTATATGTACACATATACACACCCCTACACGCACACACACCCCAACATGCACATACATGCACCCCTACACGCACACATCTATCACGACAACACATAACTGCACACAAACAAACAGATATGCACACCCAGCGACCCGCACACATTTCCCATACACACAGCACCCCCTGCACACATACACACACTCACACACCCCCTCTACACACTCACACACATACCCCCATGCACGCACACAACACACATCACGCCCCTAACGGATGGTCAACTTACCTTGTCCGTTGGCCCTCCGGGAGGGGATGGGATCCATGGGGGCAGCTCTGCCACCAACAAACCGTCATCAGAACACTGCCACACCGAATCATGGGACGGGATTCTGTGGGCGGTGTTCTGTTGATGTGGCGGTGGAGGATGAGCAGCCTCCACTTTCCCGCCGACCGCCAGTATGGCTGCTGGCGGCTTTCTGTACGGAAAAGGAAGGAGGGCTGCCAGCAGTCATAATACGCTGCGCGGAAGACTGCCACCACTGGCGGTCTTCAGCACGGCGGTACCTCTGCGGTCTTACAAAAAGACCGCTGAGGTCGTAATGAGGGCCTATATCATAAGACTCACAATACTCAGAGTTACTAAAAATAAAGGTACTTTATTTTAGTGACAATGGGGGTCATTACGACCTTGGCGGTCTTTTTGCAAGACCGCCGATGGAACGCCGTGCGGAAGACCGCATGTGCAGGCGGTTTGCCGCTCGGCGTATTATGACTGTTGGCTGTTCTCCGTCGTTATTCCAACGGAGGGCCGCCAACAGCCATACTTGCGGGAGGCGGGGAAGTGGAGGTTGCTCCACCTCCATCACCACGCCAACAGAACACCGGCCAGCGAATCATGTCCTGTGATTCGCCGTGGCGGTGTTCTGTTGGCGGTGTGGTGTCGGCGGAGCTGCCCCCATGACTCCCGTCCCCTCTCGGAGGATCGACGGACCAGGTAATTCGATCGTCCGTTAGGGGAGGGGGGTTGGGGGGTGTTGTGTGTTGTGTGCGTGCATGGGGGTGTGCGTGTTTGTATGTAGAGGGGGTGTGTGAGTGCGTGTATGCTTGCGGCGGTGTTGTGTGTATGGGAATGAGTGCCTGTATGTCTGTGGGTATGTCTGTATGGATGTGTGTATGCATGTTTGAATGTGGGTGTGCGTGTCTGTGTGTGTGGATATAGGCATGTATGTCGGGGTGTGTGCGTGTAAGTGTGTAGGTGGTGCCTGCATGCGTGTCAGGTGTGTGTGAGTAATGTTATGTTGGGGGTCGGGGTGGGGAGGGGGGCCCTGCCACCTTTGGGCAGGGGTGGTGGGGGGTGTAGGTTAGGGAGTTGGGGTGGGGGTGGGGGGTGTAGGACACCCCTATCAGTGCCAGGGAATGAATTCCCTGGCACTGATAGTGCTTACCGCCATGGATTTCATGGCGGTTCAAACCGCTGGAAATCCACGGCGGTAGGCCAGGTCCAAATACCACCGGCGGTATACTGACGGCCACCGGGCTGGAGACCCAGGTCTCCAGCCCGGCGGGCGGGACGGAGAACCAGCGGTTGACCATGGCGGTAACCGCCATGGTCATAATACACCAAGGTAAGACCGCCAGCCTATTGGCGGTCTTACCGCCCGTTCTCCGCCATCCGCCAGGGTTGTAACGACTCCCAATGTGTCAGAAATATCTCAGAGGATATACTTCCTTAGGAGGTAAGCAAAATACACAAAATATACACACAAACCAAAATCAGGTAAGTAAACAGTTAGAAAAGTAGTGCAAACACTGTATACAATAGGATTTGCAATAGGCCTAGGGGCAACACAAACCAAATACTAAGAAAGTGGAATGCGAACCCCTTAGGAACCACAGGCCTAGTGTAATGTGTAGAGGGTCGCTGAGAGTGTTAGAAATCACTAAGGGTGTCCAAGATACCCCACCCAGGACGCTGAAAAGTAGGAGTAAATTGACCCTACTTCCCCAGAAACACACTAAAGTTGTGATGGGAGATTCTGCAAAGACCACAACAAACTGCAAAGCACTGAAGACGGATTCCTGGACCTGAGGACCTGTAAAGGAAGGGGACCAAGTCCAAGAGTCACGAAAGTGTCCGGGGGGGGCAGGTGCCCACTAAACCCCATATGAAGGTGCAAAATGGCTACCTCCGGGTGGAAGAAGCTGAAGATTCTAAAACAACAGGAGATGCCAGGAACTTCTCCTTTGCACATAATATGTTGCATGGGGTGCTGGAGAATGCAGAGTTGTTTCCACGCAGAAAGACTGCAAACAAGCCTTGCTATCTGCAAGGTCATGGTTGAAGAAAATGGGTGCTGCCCGTGCCCAGATAGGACCAGGAGGTCGCCCCTTGGAGGAGGAGACAGAAGGGGTGCTCAGCAGCACAGAGAGCCCACGCAAAAGCAGGCAGCTCCCGCAGAAGCACTTGAACAGGGGTTCAAGGAAACTAAGCACAGCGGTCGTCTCAACACTACAAAGAAGAGTCCCACAAAGCCGGTGGTCAACTCAGCGAGTTGAGCAATGTAGGACGGAGTGCTGGGGACCTGATCTATGCTGTGCACGAAGGATTCCTTGCAAAAGTGACCAGAAGCCCTAGCAGCTGCAGTTCACGCAGTACACAGGATTACTGTCTGGCGTGCGGAGGCAAGGACTTACCTCCACCAAATTTGGACAGATGGACCACTGGACTGTCAGGACCCTGGGATCCAGCTCCTGTGTTCCAGGGACCACGCTGGTTGAGATGAGAGTACCAGAGGACCGGTGATGCAGAAGTTTGGTGCCTGCGTTAGCAGGGGGAAGATTCCACGACCCACAGGAGTTTTCAGTGCAGGGTGAAGGCAGCCAGCCCCCAGAGCATGCACCACCAGGAAACAGTCAAGTAAGCCGGCAGGATTAGGTGCTACAATGTTGCTGGTAGTCTTCTTGCTACTTTGTTGTGGCTTTGCTGGCGTCCTGGAGCAGTCAGTGGTCGATCCTTCGCATATGTCGAAGAGGGAGATGCAGAAGAACTCTAGTGAGCTCTTGTATCCGTTATCTGAAGAGAAACCCACAGGAGAGATGCTAAATAGCCCTCAGAGGAGGATTGCCCACCTAGCCAGGTAAGCACCTATCAGGAGGGGTCTCTGATGTGACCTGCTGGCACTGGCCACTCAGAGGCCTCCATTGTGCCCTCACACCACTGCATTCAAGATGGCAAAGGTCTAGGACACACTGGAGGAGTTCTGGGCACCACCCCTGGGATTGTGATGGAGAGGGGAGTGTTCACTTCCTTCTCCTTTGTCCAGTTTCGTGCCAGAGCAGGGGCTGGGGGATCCCTGAACCGGTGTAGACTGGTTTATGCAGGGAGGGCACCATCTGTGCCCTTCAAAGCATTCCCAAAGGCCCAGAGAGGCTGCTCCTCTCAGGCCCTTAACACCTATTTCCAAAGGGAGAGGGTGTAACACCCTCTCTCAGAGGAAATTCTTTCTTCTGCCTTCCTGGGACTGGGCTGCCCAGACCCCAGGAGAGCAGAAGCCTGTCTGTGGGTTGGCAGCAGCGGTCTCTGCAGTGAAAGCCCCAGAGAGCTAGTTTTGCAGTACCCGGGGTCCATGCTGGAGCCCCGGGGATGCATGGGATTGGCACCCCAATACCAGATTCGGCATGGGGGACAATTCCATGATCTTAGACATGTTACATGGCCATATTCGGAGTTACCTTTGTGACGCTACATATAGGTATTGACCTATATATAATGCACGCTTGTAATGGTGTCTCCGCACTCACAAAGTCCGGGGAAATTGCTCTGAACTATGTGGGGGCACCTTGGCTAGTGCCAGGGTTCCCTCACACTTAGTAACTTTGCACCTAACCTTCACTAAGTAAGGGTTAGACATATAGGTGACTTATAAGTTACTTAAGTGCAATGTAAAATGGCTGTGAAAAAACGTGGACGTTATTTCACTCAGGCTGCAGGGGCAGTCCTGTGTAAGAATTGTCTGAGCTCCCTCTGGGTGGCAAAGGAAATGCTGCAGCCCATAGGGATCTCCTGGAACCCCAATAGCATGGGTACCTAGGTACCATATATTAGGAATTATAAGGGTGTTCCAGTGTGCCAATCAGAATTGGTAAAAAGTGGTCACTAGCCTGCAGTGACAAATTTAAAGACAGAGAGAGCATAAGCACTGAGGTTCTGGTTAGCAGAGCCTCAGTGACACAGTTAGGCACCACACAGGGAACACATTCAGGCCACAAACTATGAGCACTGGGGTCCTGGCTAGCAGGATCCTAGTGAGACAGACAAAAACAAACTGACACACAAGTAAAAATGGGGGTAATATGCCAGACAAGATGGTACTTTCCTACACTGACCCATGCATACAAAGCCATGCACAACACAGGACCAACATACATCAACAAATGAATGAACTTCCACCAACCAACCGGACACCTGTGATCTTCCTCCCTCTTCCTCCGAGACATGTCAGGGATCCACTGATCCAATAGCGAAGGACGCTTCTCCTCTCAACTGCCAGCCACAGCATTGAGCAATTTTCCCCTGCACCTCAGGAATGCCACATTGATCGAGGAATGCCGAGAAGGACTCTAGAAGCAGCTAGCAACTCCACAGCCTTCAGACCCCTATAGGTGATTTGCTGCGTCTTAGACATCCTGGTTGATTTAGTTAAATATATTTGTATATTTGGATGATTGGGTTCAGGGGACTAATTCAAGGGTCCCTTGTATATATTTGAAATCTTCTGACTGGATTAGGGGGCTGTTTCTTTTGGGTCACTTTGCTCCCACAGGAGTCACACTCCTGTGGGACCAAGGGCTCTTATTTGCTGCCTGCAGGATGAAGAAAAATGTTGCAGGCCAGCATTATAGAAGCCAGGAATGTAGTCCTGTCCTCAGTTTAAAAACTTTAAAAAATAGGGTAGGGATACAGAAAAAAACATCTGCTGGTGTTTTCAATTTAAAACATTTGACCTATGAGGTAGGCCAAGGCCCAGGAGTCCTTAATAAACTATGTAGGGGTAGAGGTAGAATGAGTGGGGCCACACCCCAGGGACCACATCCCCTAGCACCAAATGTTCACTAAAGAGGACGGGAGCATATGGCACCCACTCCTGAGCTAATATTGTACTCCAGGTAACCCATTCCCTAGATTCAATTTGATAGAAAAGGGGAGGGGAGCAATGCTCCCCACTTCCCATGGTGGTATGTGCCAGGGCACCCCAGCCTCAGGTGTGTGATAGTAAACTGTGTGCCAGGCCGACCACCCCAGGACATTGTGGTTCCCTGCCCAAGATAGGATAATTCAGCCTATCTGGGCCTCTCAGCAATTTTACTTCACACCCTTCAGGTGATACAAAACAATGTGGAATAATTGATTCTCAAATGTCCTAGATACTACTTATGCCTCTCATGCATTAAAGAATCTCCATTGGCTGACAAACAAGAAATTCAAATTGAAATAGCCTATGTGACTTATAAAGCAGTGAACAATATGGCTCTCGCCTTTGTGACATCTGGGATCAATAGGTATTCTGTGGTAGGTGTTCTGAGATCTCAGAATGCATCATATCTCTGTCCCACACTCCCACAGATAATGACGGGGAGGTCTGTCCTTATCTATGTTGGCTCCTTCTTTTTTGCAATTCCCTCCCAGAGAAAGTTTGTCAAGAACCTAATTATTTGAGAATTTGAAAAGTCTTAAAAACCTGGCTGTTTAGACAAGCATTGCCCTGAGGTTTGAGGTTTTCTTCTGGGTTTCCCAGCTTCTTCATTTTATAGCAACAACATGAAAAGCTTAGGTGGATGTCTGCTTTATAAGTACCCTCTAACATAACATACAATTACAAGTTTCTTTTAATTTTCCAAAACGAAATCCAAAGTGAGATTTTGTTTTGATTTTTTTTTAAAACAGTGCCCCATGGGAATTTTCTGCCATGACTAAGGGGCATTTTGTAGTTTTCGCTGCCCATTACCAGGTTTTACCTGGCCGTGACAGACAGGGAAAGCTTGCCATGTTTTCTCCCACTTTAAATCGCGTAGGGGGACACATGGTCACAACTCCAACGGCCCTTACTCCAGTGGACCGTCAGAGGTTTATGTCGGCACTGAAGATGGAGTAGTCTTTGCCCTCAGCATAATGAAGGTCTGCCCGACACTGAATGAGGCGGACAGACCTTCAGTTTGGCAGAGTGGGAACTCCATCACAGTTGTGACACAGGGCCAGATGTAGCAAAGGCTTTGCGCCTCGCAAACGGTAAAAAACGCCGTTTGCGAGGCGCAAAAGCCTCTCTGCTATGCAGAAATGCATTTTGCGAGTCGGATCGGACTCACAAAATGCATTTCCGAATCACAAATAGGAAGGGGTGTTCCCTTCCTATTTGCGACTCGCAATGCTATGCAATTTCATTTGCGACCGCAAAAGCGGTCGCAAATGAAATCGCAGTTACCATCCACTTGAAGTGGATGGTAACCCAGTCGCAAACAGGAAGGGGTCCCCTTTGTGAATGAAAAAAAAATAAAAAATCAGAGCAGGCAGTGGTCCAATGGACCTCTGACTGCCCTGAAAAAACCCAAAACTAAAGGTTTTTTTTTTTTTTTCAAGTGCAGCTTGTTTTCCTTTAAGGAAAACGGCCTGCAGATGGAAAACAAAACTGCTTTATTAAAAAGCAGTCACGGACATGGTAGTCTGCTGACTCCAGCAGGCCACCATCCCCGTGAGTGCCCATACTCGCAATGGGGTCGCAAACTGCAACCCACCTCATTAATATTAATGAGGTGGGTCTTTGCGACCCCATTGCGAGTTGCAGAAGGTGTCTGAGACACCTTTCTGCATAGCAAATTGCGACTTGCAATTTGCGAGTCGCACGGACTCGCAAATTGCAAGTCGCAATTTGATTTTTTGCTACACCTGGCCCACAGTACCCTAACTGCACTGTAAGAAGGTGTAAGAGGCTGGCCTGGTTTGTAGTGGGTCCCTAAGGTACTTACACCTGATACCAGGTCCAGGTATCGCTTATTACCGAAATTTAGGCAGTGTCTAGAAGCCAGGCTCTCTAGATGTAGCTGTAGCTGAGCAGCCAAGGCTTATCTAGGAGATATGCAAACCTCATGCAATACCACTGTAGTCACACAGTACTCACACACATGAAAGAAAATACTCAGGCCTTCATTATGACCCTGATGGTGAGTGATAAAGTGGTAGTAAGCTCCACCAAATTAGGACCATGGCGGTGATAACTCCCATAGACAGCCAATGTACCACGCCAATCGCCACGACAGAAACAACATTCACCACAGTGGTAGCCAAGGTGGGAGACAAAGTACCACCCACCATTTTAAGACACACAAAACCACCACCTTTTCCGGGGTGGTACCAATGCCAACAAAAGCCTGGCAGAAACAGAGCCCAGAAGTGAAAGGACTCACCATTGGAGACGCAGGGAAGAAGCACGCCTCCATGGAACCCAAACTGAAAGTTTTCCTGATGATGCTCCAGTTTTATGTCATGCTCCACCTGGAACACCAACGCCGATGAAGGCGATGATGGTGAGTACAGCCGCCTAGAACACAAGGGAGGAAAACGAGAGTGACACACACATGCACCACACACACCATCCACACGCACACCATACACACAACCAGCTGCACATGTAAACCAATGGCACACAACACACGCCATAATAAAACACGGACCATGTTGCTGGAGTACTGGCAGTGTATTAGCATAGCAAAACCCACCACATGAACCAAATATATTTACAAATGTAAATAAAGTGGCAACACCCAGTGGTGCTCCCCTCACCCTCTGTCCCACTGGTTTCCTCAGTCGGTGGACTCTGCCTCCAGGGTCCTGTCGGATGCAGCTCCCTCTGTCACCGGTGCCCCTTCTCCTCCGCCAGATGATGCTAATGCACACAAGGACAGGATGACAAAACAAGAAAAGGGGGGAGACATAGGATACACTTGGTCAATGACTGCACCAACACCACTATTGGCATGCACATCACCCTCACACACAGGGAACAAGCCTAAGCAATATGCATTTCACTACCAGTGATATGGCTAGTCACCAAGGCTAGATGAGGAGCACACACCACCAACTGATGCACACCTGGGACTCACGATACCCTGCCTGAAAATGACTAATAACAAGCTAGGTGCCCTGTATTTGCCATGCAACCATTACCCTAGAGATGACCCACTCTGGCATGTCTGGCCTGGCCTTAGGGGCACCCACTAACACACAAGCACCACCCAGATATCACCCCGCCAGCCAAAATATGTAATGATACCCACTGTACTCACCCCCTTGTGGCTGCAGTGATTTCCTAATGTGCCCATCCAGCTCAGGGTAGGCCACCGTTAGAATGCTGGCCATCTGGGGTTCAGGATCCGACGGGCACCCCTTCCTTGTTTGGAGGCCATCACCAGCTGGTCCTCCACAGTCTTCCATCCCCAGTGTCTCAGGTCCTCCCACCGTTTCCGACAGTGGGTGCTCTGCCTGTCATAGACCCCCAGGGTCTGCACGTCCTTGGTGATGGCACGCCATAATCCCTTCTTCTGATGGGCGCTGACCTGCAGACAGGAGAACTAAATTAAACTAACAGTCACGCCTGTCACACACATGGCCCACCATACCTGATTCCATCACCATTGTCACACACATAGGCCAGCCCACAACATGTACACCGCCAACAGACAATCCCCCCACCCCTCCACCCTTCCACAATGCCTTCACACACATCTCCATGCATCCATGCCACATGCATCGTGCCCAAAGTACACTCACCTGTTGGTCTGGAGCCCATAGAGCTGTCGTGTACACCGTCAATGCATCCCCATTGGCCACTGTACTCCATAGGACCCAATATTACCCAATGAAGAATTGCACGTCGGTGCACGACCGCCTACGGCCATGACGCCCAACGTCCGTGGAATGACCTCACTTCCACCTGTCCCTCCATACAGGACAGGCAGTCGCCATTTCAGGGGGGTGAACAGGAATATCGACAATTGCTGCTTCACAGTTTAAATAGGCACATACTTCGAAATGTACACTGTCCCAATACATAAGTGCACCATGTGGACTTCTATTGAGGTTTAGTTGTTGAAATTGTGACAGCCTACTCACTCTTGTGTCCCTCAGATACCTACCGCTGCGGATGAATAGGAGGTGGAGACACACCATAGTGTGCAGACCCCTTCTGGACTTAGCTACACTGGAGGGTAGGCACATTATCCTTACCTATAGACTGGACAGGGCCAAAATCACAGAGCTGTGTGCCCAGTTGGAGCCTGACCTGATCTCATCTATCCGTCAACCGACTGGGATCCCCCCTCTTGTGCAAGTGCTATCAGTGCTCCTTTTCCTGGTGACAGGTTATTTCCAAGTGACACTGGTCTTGGCAGCAGGAATGTCACAGCCAATGTTCTCTGTCATGCTGGCAAGAGTGTTGTCCGCCCTGGTAAAACACATGTGCAGCTACATAGCTTTCCCCCAGGTGGAAGATTTGACCACTGTGAAGGCTGGATTTTATGCAATAGGACATATTCCCAATATTGTATGGGCGATTGATGAGACACATATTGCATTGGTCCCTCCCGCCAGAATGAACAGGTGTACAGGAATCGAAAGAGTTTCCACTCCATGAATGTGCAGATGGTGTGCCTGGTGGACCAGTATTCCACATCAATGTTAAGTATCCTGGATTGGTGCATGATGCCTTTGTCCTGAGGAATAGCAGCATCCCAAATGTTATGGCCCAACTCCAGAGGCACAGGGTGTGGCTAATAGGTGCGCCTTGGTCCCCACCCACTGTATGTTAGTGTATGCCTCTGGTGTTAACCTCACAAGATAGTGTGTGGCTAAATGTTGTCCCTCAATACCTGCAAGTGACTCTGGCTACCCAAACCTATCATGGCTGCTGATCCCTGTGAGGAATGCCAGGACAAGGGCTGAAGAACGTTATAATGAGCCACATGGGCAAATTATCGAGAGAACCTTCGGCCTCCTGAAGGCAAGGTTCCGGTGGCTCCATCTGACAGATGGATCCCCGTGCTACTCACCCGAGAAGGTCTGCCAGGTAGTCGTGGCATGCTACATGTTGCACAACCTGGCCCTCAGACCCCATGTACCTTTTCGGCAGGAGGAAGGGACTGGAGATGCCCCTGTGGCTGCAGTAGACCCTGGTGACAGTGAGGATGAAGAGGCTGAGGATGAGGACAAGAGAACATCAGTTATACGTCAGTACTTCCAATGACACACAGGTGAGACAGTGCAACATCACATTTCTATGACTATTGATGTATTATGTGTGGCTGTGGCATGATGACATTAACTTCCTTTTACCTCTGCTTACTGTCACCTATGGTTAGTAATTTTACAGATGTTGGTGATGTAACAACTGTGTACTGATGTGCTCACTACAGCCAGCTATGGGTCATTATTTACATGGTCTCACAATGTACAGTTCATTTGCAATGGATGTAGCTGTTTCCACAAGCACAAATTTTCAATACATGAAATACTAGTAGTGACGTTTTGTTCAAGGGTGATTATTGTTGTGCCAAGTCATTGAGAGGAAAGTGCTATGGAATGGGATGAAAATGGAGGAAAGTCCAGAGTAATGTTCTAGTCTCTTTGTAGCACAGGTGCAGTGTCCAAGTGGTGATAGGAAGGGGAGAAAAGGCAGTTCGAGGTAGACAAGGTGACAGGGTGGGACACAAGGGGGACAATCAGGAGAGTCTCATTTCCTGGCGGTGGTCTTGGCAATTGTCTCTGGCTTCTGTCCTGGTCGCAGGGAACGTTTGCAGGTTGGTTCACCTTCTGCAGGGGGAGGGATGCTGGTGGCCTGTGGGTCCTGTGACAGGGCCTCCTGGCCACTAGCATCGGTGGAAGTGGAGGGCTGTTCAGTTGACTGGCTAGTGGTAGGGGCCCGCTGGTGTGCTGTTGCCTCCCTCATGAAGTTGGCCATGTCTGCCAGCACCCCTGCTATAGAGATCAGGGTAGTGTTGATGGCCTGCAAGTCCTCCATGATTCCCCTGATACTGTCTGTTAGAAATGGGGTCTTTGGTTGGCAGTCAGGTTACCCCATGTCCAAACAAGGACCCTCACTCTAGTCAGGGTATGTCACACACAATCCAAATTATCCTGTGCCCACCCTCTGGTAGCTTGGCACTGAGCAGTCAGGCTTAACTTAGAAGGCAATGTGTAAAGTATTTGTGCAATAAATCATGCAGTAACACAGTATAGCACCACAAAAATACACCACACAGTGTTTAGAAAAATATATTATATGTATCTGATAAGATGCAGGTCAAGGTGATTAAAATGCAATAAGTATATGTTGAGATATCACTGTATAAGTGAAATAAAGTGTATTTAGTCTTTTAAAAGCAATAAATGTATCTTTCAAGCACAAAGTACCAGGTTCGCTTTCAAAATATCTGCAAAGAACCACAGAGGAGGAGATGCGTGGAAAACAAGGAGGTGTGCGTTGATTTCTCAGGCAGCGCACAGCGATGCGTCATTTATTTTTTGTGTGTCGATTTCAGGCACTCAGTCGTGGATCCTCTTCAGGTTGCGGGATTTTCTGATGCCTCGGGGACAATGCGTAGATTTCCGGCGGTAAAAGGATGAAGTCACAGGGCCTGCGTCGATCTGGTGGGCGTTGCGTGGAAATTTCTACTGCACTGCAGGCACTGCGTTGATTCCTCTCTGGAAGTCTGTGCATCGATCCAGTGAGCCATGCATCTAATTTCCGGTCACTACACTGGCACTGCATATATCTTCTCCTCGCGAAGTCAGGCTATGTCATTCCGGTTGGCGTGTGATGAATTTTTCACTGCAATGCAGGCTGTGTGTCGTTTCTGGCAGGCTGTGCACCGATTTTCGGAGCACAATGAATCCTTCTTATAGAGAATAAGGGGGTCATTTTGAACTCAGCAGTCTTTTTTAAAGACCGCTGAGGGGCCGCTGTGCTGAAGACCGCCAGTGGTGGCGGTTTTCCGCTTGACGTATTATGACTGTTGGCAGCTCTCTGTACTTTTTCGGACGGAGAGCCTCCAACAGCCATATCGTGGGTGTGCGCGTATGTGTGTTGGTGGTGCCTGTGTGCGTGTTGTGTGTGATTGAGTGATGTCTGATGTTGGGGTCAGGGTGGGGAGGGGGGTCCTGCCACCTTTGGGGGGTGGCAGGGGTGGTGGGGGGTGTAGGGGAGGGAGTCAGGGTGGGGGTGGGGGAGACCCCTATCAGTGCCAAACATTGCCATGGATTTCATGGCGGTTCCAAATCACATGAAATCCATGGCGGTCAGCCGGGTCCAAATACCGCCGGCGGTATAGTGACGACCGCCGGGCTGGAGACCCAGGTCTCCAGCCCAGCGGTCGTCTCCACCCTGGCGGGCGGAACAGAGAAGCGGCGGATGACCATGGAGGTAACCGCCATGGTCATATTTGCAAAAATAAGACCGCCAGCCTGTTGGCGTCTTACCACAGCTTCTCTGCCATCCGACAGGGTCGTAATGACCCCCTAAGTCTTTCTGGTCCTGAGACTTCAGGAAACAGGAGGCAAGCTCTATCCAAGCCCTTGGAGAGCACTTCTCACCACAGCCAGAGAGCAGCAGTCCTTCACAGAAAGCAGTCAGGTGAGTCCTATGGGCAGCCAGGCAGTGCTTCTTGGCAGGATGCAGGTTCTGGTTCAGGTTCTCTTCTCCAGGAAGTGTCTTGTCAGGCAGAGGCCCTGTTTAAATATCCAAATGTGTCTTTGAAGTGGGGGAGACTTCAAAGAGTGGCTTAGAAGTGCACAAGGTCCCCTTTCAGTTCAATCCTGTCTACCAGGGTCCCAGTGTGTGGCAGTCCTTTGTGTGAGAGCAAGCTACTGTGCTTTGACATGTGAGTGTCAGTCCTTCCAACCTCCAAGCCCAGGAAGACCCATTCAAAATGTAGATGTATGCAAGTGAGGCTGAGTATCCTGTGTTTGGGGTGTCTGTGGGAATGCACAAGGGAGCTGTCAACTGATGACAGCCAGACGTGGATTGCAAGGCACAGAAGGATTCAAGTGCAGAGAAATGATCACTTTCTAAAAGTGGCATTTCTAAAGTAGTAATATTAAATCAAACTTCACCAGTCAGCAGGATTTTGTAGCCCTGTTCTGGCTATACTAAATATGACCTTCCTGCTCCTTTCAGATCAGCAGCTACCACTCAAACAGTATATGAGGGTAGCCCCAATGTTAGCCTATGAAGGGAGCAGGCCTTCCAGCAGTATGAAAACAAAATTAGCGGTTTTACACTACCAGGACATGTACACTGCACAGGTACATGTCCTGCCTTTTGTCTACACAGCACCCTGCCCTATGGGTTACCTAGGGCATACCTTAGGGGAGCCTTAAATGTAGTGTTCTCCTGCAGGTTGTCAAGGATCTGGCCCATCCTATCCTGGGAATGATGTTAGCCTCCCAGGATCTCGGAGGGTGCCTCCTGGAGAGTCGGTTCCCTGGTCCTGTCCTCCCCTTGTTGCACAGCAGTCCTCCCAGTGTCCCTCTTGGCCTAGGCTCCTGTTCCCTGAATGGGAGTGCCCACTGCCACTAACCCTAGCTCCCTGATTGTCTTCGGGGCGATGTGTGGCGTGGGGTCACTGTACAGGTGGGCACACTGCTGATTGATGTGCCCTGGGGACAGAGCTGTGGGTATGCTGGGTGGGTGCTGTGATGTTGGATCCTGATGGGGAGGCTCTGTGGTGGACTGTAAGTGTGCTTGGGTGACCGGCTGTCCAGTGGTCCTTGATGGGACAGGTAGGTCCTCCAGATCTTGAAGTCCAGAGTTACTGTCATCACTGGGGGCATCTTCTGTTGGGGGACTGGATAGTGGTGGCACCTTCTCTCCACTGTTATTGGCTGGGGTAGCTGTGGGAATGTAATTGATGTATTATGGTTCATGAGTGTGATATAGTGTACAACCCTGGATTCCCCTCTACAGTTGGTGTTGCCCTGCCAGCTTTTACTTGTGTATGGTGATGTATTGTGGGTATGTTAGTTTCCCTATGCTGTGCATGCTTTGGTGACGGGTGTCCATGCTGGGCTGGGAGGGGTGTCCATGCATTGGTATGGCATGTATGGCTTGGCATTGGGGTTAGTCATATGTGTAGGTGCAGTGTGTGGGGTAGAGTGGAGTGATAGGGTGAGGGTGAGGGTGTGAGATGGCATGCAGGTAAGAAGGAGGTGATAGGTAGAAAATGTGACTTACTAGTGTCCAGTTTGACGGCTACTCCTGCATGTCCCTCAGGATGCAGTATTGTCAAGACTTGCTCCTCCCATGCTGTGAGCTGTGGGGGAGGAGGTGGGGGTCCACTGCCAGTCCTGTGTATGGTGAGCTGGTGCCTTGCTGCAATGGAACGCACCTTCCCCCATAGGTTGTTCCATCTCTTCCTGATGTCGTCCCTTGTTCTTGGGTGCTGTCCCACGGCGTTGACCCTGTCCATGATTCTCCGCCATAGCTCCATCTTCCTTGCAATGGAAATCTGCTGTACTTGTGCTCCAAAGTGCTGTGGCTCTACCCTGACAATTTCCTCCACCATGATCCTTAACTCCTCCTCAACGGGGGTGCTTTTGTGGTGCCAAGGGTGTTGTGTGATGTGTGTTGGTGAGAGTGTGTTGAGTAATGTAGTGGGTGCATGAGGGAAGTATGGCTGTGAGTGATGTGTGTGTCTAGTTGTCTCTGTTCTCTTCTTCTCAGTCTCCTGGTAGCAATTGGTGTTTGTAGGGGTTGTGGGAATTGTGTGTGTGTGTTTTATAGTGGTGCGGGTGTGTGGGTGTGTTGTGTGTATGGGGGTCAGGTGTGTGTTTTTGATATTGACCAAATGTAGTGTATGTGGGTGTCCATTCTGAGCGCAGTGGTATGTACCGCCAATGGTTTACTGCTGTTGAATGTCTGCTGTGGTGATTCGTGGGTCATAATGTGGTAGCCATTGTTTTGTTGGCGTAACGGTATGGGTGTTGGTATCACCACTTTAGCACTGACCTTTGGTCTGGTGGATTTGTTTATGTGGCAGTAGTCTGTTGGACTGGTGTGTGTGTGTCAAAATATGACAAACAGATATCCGCCACTGCGGCAGTATGTTGGCCGCCGTCAGCGTGGCGGTAAGCAGGATTTACCGTCAATGTCATAATGAGGGCCTCAGTGTTACAAAAATAAAGGTACTTTATTTTGCTGACACAAATTCCAAAACTACCATAGTGACTATGGTAAGTACTACACAAATTATATACACTAGTATGCGAAAACAGGTGTAAAAATAGTTAGAAAACAGTGCAATTAGTGAAAATCAAAATATTTAGAAATGGGCCTGGGGGAACAGAAACCATATACTAAGAAAGTGGAATGTGAATGTTGGTTTCCCCCCTAGGCAAGTGTAGTGTGTACCGGGGTGCTGGGAGTACTAGAAAACACCAAAGGTAAGTACTAGACCCACCCCAGGGCCCAGGAAATCAGGAGTAAAACACAGTTACTTTCCCAGAACACACAGAAACATGAGAAAGAAGACTATGCAAGACCCACAAGAGACTGCAAGACACCAACAGTGGATTCCTGGACCTGAAGACCTGTGGAAGAAGGGGACCAACTCCAATAAGCACAGAAGCGTCCAGGGAGAACAGGAGCCCCTGCTAACCCGAAAGAAGGTGCTAAAGAAGAACCACCTGTGAACAAGAACAGTCAGTATGGCACCCAAGAGGACGGATTCGGGTCCCTGGTTGGTGCAGATGATGTCCCACGCCGGATGGAAGATTGCAGTCTGGTTTGCGTTGCTGGATTCCACCAACAAGCCTTGGCACACGCAAAGCTTGCGGTTAGCGGAAAATGGTGCTGACCGGGACCAGGAAGGACCAAGCCGAGTCTACCCAGGAGGGGAAGTTAGAGGGGGCTCTCAGCAACTCAGAGAGTCAACAGAAGCCCAGGCAGCATGCACAGGAGTCCCACAGTATGGGGACAAAGGAGGTGCAAAACAAGGCCCATACAGCACCATGACAAAGGCTCCCTACGCCGCCGGAGAACTACTTGGGAAGATGTGTGTTGCAGGATAGAGTGCAGGGGCCAGAGCTGCAAGGTGCACGAAGAACTTTGTGGAAGGATGCCAACAAGCCTTGCAATGGCAGCCGGTAGCTTTAGGAGGGAGGGGGGCGGGCGGGACACGCACGCACACACACACACTCATTCTTTCACACACAGACACACACGCACGCACATCCATTAACAACACTCATACCATTCAAACATGCACGCACGCACCAAATATTCATTTTAAAAGATCACACACACTCATTCTTACACACGCACGCATGCACATCCATTAACAACACTCATAACACTCAAGCATGCATGTGCGCACCAAACATTCAATTTAAAACATCACACACATACACACACACACTCACACACTCACACTTACCTTCAGCCTCCAGGTCCCAGGAGGGTTGGGACTGCTGCCTTCCAGCCAATGAGGGAAGGCAGCAGTCCAAGCCTCGTCACAGAGTGAGATGGGGTCAGTGAGACTTCTGACCCCACCCCACTCTGTGACAAAGTGTCATTGATTGACACTCGCCCTGGGCACTTCAGAGCTTAAACCTGAAGCGTCCAGGGAGAGTGTCAATTGGTGACGCTTTCCTCGTGACCCAGGGGAGGGCTTCGAGGCACCTTTACTGAGCCAAGGAGGTCACGCCCATAGGAGCTGTGACCTCCTCAGGCCAGCAAAGTTCAGCTCCGGCAACCAGGAGTGTGTGCAAATCGCGCATGTCTGCTCCTGGCTGCCTGAGCTAAACATGGAGAGTGTCTGTCAGGCTGACCTTTGTTCAGCCTGACAGACACTCTTCATGAGGGGCAAAAGGTGGGGGTGAGTGGCCCCTCCGCCCTAAATGACGGGGCGCCACTGATGCCTTGGCAACTGCAATACACGTGTTGCACGGGGGTACTGTCTTGCATGGGGAGGCAAGCTCTTACCTCCACCAAAGTTGGACAGTAGGACCATTGGGACCACTTCAGTCCACCACCCGTGATCCAGGATCCATGCAGCTCCTCAGGACAGGAATCCATGCAGCTAGTTGTCGATGCATTGAAGTGCCTGCTGAAGCAGGGGATTGACTCCTTCACTCCAAGGGAGATTCCTGTGCTATTCTGGTGCAGGCTAAAGACAGGCTCTCCTCTGAGGATGCATGACTGGAAAACAGTTGCAGTTGCTGGCAGGAGCTGAAGATACAATGTCGCAGAAGTCATCTTTGCTTCTTTGTTGCAGTTTGTAGCGTTCCTGGAGGGTCCAGATGCAGTTTTTTCTGTGAACAGGTGAAGTAGAGGATGCAGAGGTTTTTCTGCTGGCGTCTTGCAATCCGAATCTGAAGAACGATCCAAAAGAGAGACCCCAAATCACCCTGAAAGGGGGATTGGTCACCTAATCAGGTAAGCATCTATCAGGGGAGGGCTCTGACATCACCTGCCGTCACTGGCCATTCAGATGCTCCCGAAGTTCCCAGCCAACCTTAAATCCAAGATGGCAGAACTCAGGGACCCTCTGGAGGAGCTCTAAGCTCCGGGGTGGTGATGGATAGGGGAGTGGTCACTTCCCTTTCTTTTGTCCAGTTTTGTGCCAGAACAGAGACTGGGAGTCTCTGAACTGGTGTAGATTGGATTGTGCAACTAGAGCACCAAATATGCCCTTCAAAGCATTTCCAGTGGCTTGGGGTGCTGCCCCTCCCAAGCCTGCAACACCTATTTCCAAATGGAGATGGTGTAACACACCTCACCCGAAGGAAATGCTTTGTTCTGCCTTCTCTGGCTTGAGCTGCTTGAGCAACAGGAGGGCAGAAACCTGCCTGAGAGGTGGCAACAGCAGGGGCTGCCTGGAAAACCTCAGAAGGCTGTATTGGCAGTACTGGGGGTCCTCTAAGGAGCCCCCAGAGTTCATATAATCATACAACCAATGCTTGCAAAAGAAAGCTTGGGGGTATGATTTCTAAATGTTTGATACCAAACATGCCTATGTTCGGAGTGACCATTACGTGGCTTGACATAGGTAGTGACCTATGTCCAGTACAAGCGTAAAATGGCATCCCCACACTCACAAAGTCAGTCAAAATGGTCCTGGAGGTCATGGGGGCACCTCTGCTAGTGCAGGGGTGACCTCTAGTGCAGGGGTGCCCTCACACACAGGTACTCTGCACCCAGCCCTCAGGGCTGGAGGGACCTGGAGCAGTGTAAATGGCAGTGAAAGGGTACATGCACCTTTTCATGCAAGCTGAAACGGCAGTCCTGCAGAAGCCTTTGCATAGGCTCCCCATGGGTAGCAAAAGTAATACTGCAGCTCATAGGGATCGCCTGGACCCCCAAAGCCCTGGGTTCCTAAGTACCATATACTAGGGACTTAGAAGGGGGCACCAGTATGCCAATTGTTAGTGAAATACTGGGTTACCAGTATGCAACAACCAATATTTAAGGGAGCAAGCATAACTACTGGGGTCCTGATTAGGAGGATCACAGTAGAAAAAGTCAAACCCACTGACAAACAGGCCAAAAGTGGGGGTAATCAAGCTAGGAAGAGGCTACTTTCCAACAGAAGTGCCCTAGGTTACTATCTTTAAGTGGTGTTTTCTCTTTGCTAGGCTACATCAGCTTCGCTTTGGAGTTGGCATTAAATGACTGGCAGTGATGTGTGGATTTTATCTTTCACAAGAGGAGACTAATGCCCTATGCTTTTTGTTAATAGGTGGCCCTTTTTGCTGCCCTAATTACACTGCAACCTCATTTAGAATTGTATCACTAATGAGAGTAAAAGAAATTGTATTACCTTTCTTAACAAAACTCTTCCTTCTTTCCTTTGATATATAGATCTGTCAATTATCCATACATTTATCCATCCTTTTTTCACCATTAAAAAGCTATTTGATCATAGTGTTTGCAGTATAGACTATGATAAGCCAATGCTGCTCTCATTTTCTCAAACGTCAGTGTTTTAACACTGGAGCAAGAATCTTCAGGATTGGATTTCTTTCCTTTCAAAGATAACATTTACACCTGTGAATCTGTAAGAATCTCCAAGCCAAGTTTAATCTGTTCTACGGAACAGAAGACTCACAGCGGCAATTAATATCCAGCATTCACCTCTACAAGAAGTGATATCACTTCCATCCTTTCCCCCATTTATTTAAACTCCTCAGGACGTCCCACCTGTGGGAGTGCCACCAAAGATAGGGTACTGAGAATAAAAGTGATTGTTTAAACCTCTAAATGTGGGACAGAGAAAGTTGAATTATCTGTTTGAGTCTGTTAGGTCTAAGAAAGATCTTTAGCTAGAATCCATGTTCCTCTGCCATATACAAGGTCATATTCAACTATGTGCACCCCAGTCTGGTGATCCCCACAATCACATCAACATTTAGACCAAGCAAACACACATATAGTACAAATAGTATCCTCACAAAACAAAACCTTAAAAACACTACATTAACTAGCATACACCTTTAAACTACTGAACACACATTCCAACTAATGCTCAATAATACACAAGGTAGGAAGCTGGCCTGGTGAGTGGTGGGTACCTAAGGTACTTACACATTATACCAGATCCAGTTATCCCCTGTTAGTATAGTGCAGGTGGTGTCTAGAAGCCAGGCTCTCTAGAGTTAGCTGTGGATGAGCAGCCAAGACTTAACTAGGAGACATGTAAAGCTCATGCAGTGCCACTGTGGTCACACAGCACTCACACATGAATGAATATACTCAGTGTTACAGTGTTACAGAAATAACCGGGTCTGGTGGCTTAGTGGACTAATGCATCCACTATAGGGGCCTGTGTTCGACCTCATGGTCACAGGTTCAAATCCCGGCAGGTTCACTCAGCCTTTCATCCAAAATTCTGAGGTCGATAAAATGAGTACCATTGAGTTGGGTAACAATAAACATCTGTTATTCAGCGCCAAGATGCCTGCGGGTGAACGTGCGCTTTACAAATACACATGTTATGTTATAAAGGCACTTTATTTTAGTGACACAATACCAAAAAGTACAAGAGAGGCAACCCATCCAATAGGAGATAAGTAACACACTAGATACATACACTAGTAATCAGAAATAGGTGTACAAAGTAATAAACAATAGTGACTGTAGGGGGAGCCCAGACCATATACTAAAAAAATGAAATGCGAACACAGGACTCCCTCCTAGCTAAGTGCAATATGTAGAGGGAAAACAGGGGTATTAGGAAACCCCAAACATAAGTACCACTGTGCCCTCTAATGACCAGGAGGAAAGGAGTAAATTACTAGATTTCCCCCAGACCATCCAAAAGGAAGGAAATGAACAAAATGCAACACCCACAAAAGACTGCAAGAAACCAGAAGTGGATTCCTGAAGAGGAAGATCTGTGGAACAAGGGTACCAAGTCCATAAGTTTAGGAGGAGTAGGAGCTACTACCCACCCAGCTGCGGATGCAGGAGTTGGTTGACGGTAGGGCGAAGACGGTCAGGAATGCAGCCTGGGAGCAGGTGAAGAGTTCCTGGAGTATGCAGTTGACGTCCCATGCCGGATGGCTGATTGCATTCAGACAGTGGTGAGGAAAAAAGCCACCAACAAGCCTTGGCAAAGGCAGGAGTCATTGTGGAGCAAAAGTGGAGCTGCCGGGGGCCAGCAAGGTCCAGGAGTACTCAATCCATGGGGGGAGTGCTAGGGGGACCCTCCACAAGGCAGAGCGTCCAAAGAAGAACAGGCAGCCCACACAGGAGACCTACCGGACAATGAACCAGGAGTGGCGGAAGAATCCATGCAGCATAACTGAAGAAGGGGCCCACGCCGCAGGAAAAGCACACAGTTGGCTGTGCATTACAGGAAGGAGTGCTGGGTGCTGGGGCTAAACGGAGCCTAAACAGAGATACAAACAAGCCTTGTAACTGCAAGAGATGTGGTGCACGGGGGTACTGTCCTGTGTAAGAAGGCAAGTGCTTATTTCCACCAAAGTTGGACAAAGAGGACTACTCCGGACCACCACCTGTGGTGCAGTATTCATGCAGCTCAGGATGAAAGGAGATCCACGCAGCCGGTTATCAGTGCAGTTGGTGCCTGCGGATGCAAGGGAGTGACTCCTTCACTCCAAGGGAGATTCCTTCTTCCTTCTCATGCAGACTGAAAGCTTGCCACCCTCAGAGGATGCGTAGCTGGGGAAATGTTGCAGAAGCTGGAAGGAGTGGTGGAAACAATTTTGCAAACAGAGGGGGTTATTCCAACTTTGGAGGAGGTGTTAATCCGTCCCAAAAGTGACGGAAAAGTGACGGATTTACCACCAGCCGTATTACGAGTCCATTATATCCTATGGAACTCGTAATACGGCTGGTGGTATATCCGTCACTTTACCGTCACTTTTGGGACGGATTAACACTCCTCCAAAGTTGGAATAACCCCCAGAGTCTTCTTCCTGGATGCAGATTGTCGGTTCTTTGAGGGTCCAGTCTCAGTTCCAGTGACTAGAAGTTGAACTAGAGGTTGTAGATGAGTCCTGCTGGAACCTTACAAGCCAAATCTGAGGACCCTAATTAGCCCTCAAAGTGGGATTGGTCACCTAGCCAGGTGACTATCTATCAGGAGGGGGCTCTGGCATCACATGCCTGACCTTGGCACTCAGATGCTCCCAGAGGTCCCTGCCAACCATGGAGTCAAGATGGCAGAACCCAGGTACCCTCTGGAAGAGGTCTGGGCACCACCCCTTGGGTAGTGATGGGCAGGGGTGTGGTCACTCCGCTTTCCATTGTCCAGTTTTGTGCCAGAGCAAAGAGTAAAGGTCTCTGAACCTGTGTAGACTGGTTTATGTGCAGAGGGCACCAAATGTGGCCATCAAAGCATGCCAGTGGCTTGGGGAGGCTACTCCTCCCAAACCATGTGACACCTATTTCCAAAGGAAGAGTGTGTTACCCTCCTCTCCCAAAGGAAATCATTTGTTCTGCCTTCCTAGGCTTGAGCTGTTCAGGAAGCAGGAGGGCAGAAACCTGTCTGAGGGGTGGAAGCAGCTTGGGCTGCCGAGAAAACACCAGAAGGCTGGTTGGAGCAATGTTGGAGGTCCTCTAAGGGGCTCCATAAGTGCATGGAATCATACTTCCAATACTGGCAACAGTATTAGGGTATGATTCCAGCATGGTTGATGCCAAACATGCCTAGGTTCGGAGTTACCATTATGTAGCTGGTCATAGGTAGTGACCTATGTCCAGTACATGCATAAAATAGCGTCCCCGCACTGAGGAAGTCCATGAAAATGGAACTGGAGTTCTTGGGGGCACCTCTACTAATGCAAGGGTGCCCTCACACACAAGTACTTCCACCCTGCCTTCTGGGCTTGGAGGGCCTGCCTTAGGGATGACTTACAATGAGCTGGTGCAGTGACCTGCTGTAAAAAATGGGGCATACACACTTCCACATAGCCTGCAACAGCAGCCCTGCAAAACACTTTGTACTGGCTCCCTATGGGTGGCATAAAACATGCTTCAGCCCATGGGGATCCCCTGGTACCCCAATGCTCTGGGTACCTCTGTACCATATTGTAGGCTTACATGGGGACACTAGTATGCAAATGTGGGGTGAAAATAACAGTGTTATCAAGTTAGAAGGGAGAGAGCATAATCACTGGGGTCCTGGTTAGCAGGGTCCCAGTGAATACAGGCAAACACACTGACAACACGCAGTAAAATGGGGTAACCATACCAAGAAAAAGGGTACTTTCCTACACACATTCCTACACACATTTTGTAGAACTATGCTACTGACGTCACAGATCTCATCACCCATTACAAGTTTGATGCTCTCTTCAGCAAATTTTTACACATCCTAGGCATTGTTTTCCCCACAGGCAATAGCATCCATTTTGTACACTGTGCACGCAAAAATGGAGGAGGCCATACTATGACACATAAGTTCTCCTAGTTCTGCACCCTAGGCAAAGATGTGATACTCAATTGCATAGTGGTCCTCCCAGGGAACTGCCCACTCTCTACAACTCAGGGCCTGATTTAGAACTCAACAGCCAGTTACTCCATCACTGTGACAGATATCTCATCCGGAAAAATGTAATTACATAGGACATAATGGGATTTAGATTTCAGAGGCCAGGATATCTGCCACTATGGTGACGGAGTAACTTATTAGCTGAGTTCTAAATCTGGCCTTCAGTCTTCTCCCTTCCATTTTATCTACAGACCTCCCTAAATTTGAGCACTAACATTTATAAAACCTCTGCAGCTCTTGGGACACTCCACTGCATACTTTTGAAATGAGCTGGGAAATAAAGAACTGTTCTTTTATAAAGCTCAACTCAGTCAGATTTAATTTTTGAGAGTCAAAATGAGAATTGTGAACACATTTTAGATGTTTTATTAATTGTTAGTTCTCAGATATTTTGTGTTATCTTTATTAATCAAACATAAGTTACAGAACATAGCAGAAAGTGTGTCCCATCAATATATCCCTAATCTATATTTCTAAATCAGGAAGATACATTGGAATCGAGTAACTCCAAAGGACTTTTCTCATAAAAAGAGCAGTCAAGGCTCAGCAACAGAGTACCATATGATTCAGAGAGTATCAACAAAGAAAATATAAAATAGCAAAACAAGCATCTGAAAATTCTGTTTATCATCTAAGGCTTTTCAGTAGCAAAATGAGGAGAATATGGCAGCGAAGGCAACAAGAGAGAACATCTCAGCAGCGAACAATGGGCAACAAGCAGATAGTGATTGGGGTGGGCATAAGGCATAACGTGTGAACCTGTTCCTTCTCTGGGACATTTTTATACAAGGTACAATGATGCAAAAGTTTTAACTATTTCAGAGATAAGTGTGCAATCATCCAATGAGAAGATGAGAGAGTCATGAGGCAGGTACAATGTATGTCAAGATGGTAAATTCTAACAAAGAGTCTTCTTAATACCTAATTTGTTTAAAATAACTTCTCAACTGCAATGAAACATCTCAAAATCTTCATAGTTGCCTGAGTCTCCTAAAGAAAGAATGGCCATGTAAATTTTAGATATAATTACATTATGTCATCTCCTTTCTAACACATCTTTACACTAGAAGCCTGTTCATAAAGAAGCAAGTTGTAATATTAGTTGAGCAAATGTGAGATTCCAAAGCAGGTCAAGTAGTTAATTAGAATAAAAAATATATATTTTCATTGTTAGCATAGGAAGGGTGCATCATGAGAAGCCATGCAAAAGTCTCAAAGGAAACATTTCAGCTGAGCTATAGCAGTTTTGAATTTGCTAGTATTAGCAAGTCAAACAAGTGCAGGCCATTCAGAATTTAGAAAGGAAAATGTATGTGAAAAATGCCGTGCTTAGTTAGATTTACAATTCATTCAGACAGGTTATTAATTAATTGCTCTTTGTTTTATTAAAAAATATCTAGCAAAGGCAGACATATTACAGAAAGGAGGGTTGTAGTTTAGAAGACCCAGAAGCGGAAGGTGGATGGAGAGCAGGGGGGAAATGGATATGGGTCAAAGGGCGGGCTGATCTGCTTGTAGTTTGTGGTAGGGTAGGTGAGGGGGTTTGTGAGTAAGGGATCCCTGGTGTTTGAGGGGTGCATATGGTCGTGAAGGATATTTGTGGGAAGTGGATGTTGCAGGGTTGTGTAGTGAGGTAATGAGATGGGTAGAAGTGAAAAGGAGAGTCCGACCTGGGAATTTAGTGAGCATGCCCTTGCATCTTGTCCTCTGCTTTGATTCCCTCCTGGCGAATACTGTTGTTGGTGTCCAGTGTTTTAGTGGAGCTCTTTCTATTGGTGGGTTGTCCTCAGTTAGATTATTCCTCAGAGCCCAATAAGAGTTTTTTATCCTTTAGATGTGTGAAATGTGTTCATAGCAGTCTTATTTTTATTTTGTTATGATAGCTTTTCACTGCAGTGGTTGTTAACAAGGAAATCTGGATGATTCGGAGGAAGGGTAGACGAGTTTCGTTGTGAGTAGCCCAATCTTTTTTACAGTTGAATTTTCTGCCACTGATTTTTCCTGCTTGCAACATCTGTGAAAGACCTGGTCTACCTCGAAGGGAAAATAGAAACATTTCCGTGGCACATTAAAAGAAAACTCCCTGAGCATCAGTGATATTTTTGTGTCGCGTAAACATATCACCTTGATGGAGAAAGAAGAAAAACATAGAAATGGCAAGCGGTGACAACAACATTGCGGATCTCATGGCAGTCATATGTGGCAAATTTGTAAGATCTTTCAAAATTAAAATTCGAAGGACAGGGCCGGAAGAAATTAGGTGATAGAGGGTTAGTGACAACGAGAGGGTCAGGACCTACAATGGTATTGAAAGAAAGGGAGAACCACCTGCCGGACTAAGTACAACTCATTTGTTTAGAAAAATAAATTAGGAAAATAGGTGTGAATCATTTGTGGGCGACTACGGTAGACTTCCACGTGTAGCAGAAATGTTAATCATCAGTCCGAGATACATGTACACGTGATAAGGGAAATAGAAGGCTTAAATCATGCAGAAGCATAGGAGTGACTTATACATTGCAAACAGTATGATTGCCTTGATGTCCTTTATGAACTGGGCCTGAGACACGAGTGTAGGTTTTGCAAGCATTTAACGCGCTTGTTTTGTTTTCTGCACTTTACATTTAGGCTTTCTTATCATCAATCTGTTGTGATTCCAATGGTAAAGGGATAGTACATAGAAGTGGATTGCCTGGATTGCCTTAACAACTAAAAATAAGATTGACATACTTTTTCCCTGTTGTGTACTCCACGGGGAGAGTCACGATTACTATCCAAAGTCAAAGAATACAGACACTGCAGCGTAAAAGTGATTCAAGCACAAAAAGATCAAGTGGCAAACTCTGCAGACATCACTTAAAACACAAAGCGTTCGTCGGATTGATTGATTTCATGCATCTATCTATCCATGTGAAAAGTCATCCTTATAGCAATGTAAGGGCATTGCATAAAGGTTATCTTTTACTTTTTTTACTGTCAAAACTAAAATAGCGAGACTTCTTGGAAAATGAACTTTGTTCAAACCATTCTCATCCCATCTAGCCCAGCACATACAGCTGAGCAGGGGCTTATGTAAGATTGGGGGGTGGGGAGTGGGCGTTTCATTTCTCAACAATCAAGCTGGCATACAATTTTAAAATAGATTAGACTAAGTCAGGATGCATAAGAGGGTTTTTCTGGCGCATGGAAAGTGGTGAGGAATGCAGATTGGTAGGGGTACTAAAAGAGTGGAAAAAGTATTCTATAAACTTACCAACATTTTTGAAGGCTTTCAAAACAGATAAAGGGAGAGAGTGCGTGCATCTTCATCATCATCATCAGCTTTATTCGATCAATGACCATAAAAGCACATAAAAACAAAGATAATAAGTAATACTTAAGTAAATAAATAAATACACATCTTTAAATTGGTATAAAAACATTAAAACAATGACTTGAATTACACATAAGACTCTAAAACTTATCTATAAAAGAAATGGGGCCTTAGATTACTTTTTGAAGATGGCATCGTATGCGCCAAGCTGTTACTAAATACTTGCTTACTAAAAGAATTACGTCGGCTGAATTATGGCTTTTTAGAACCCATAGAGCCAAAGAGCAGTTCTTAAATCCCATAGCCCTGCAAATATTGCGAATCCATTTTGACCGCGGAATCGCATAGGCTGGGCAGAAGAACATGAAGTGCTCAATGGTTTCAAAAGTACTGCCACAGGCAGGGCATATATCGGGAAGATTAATCGATCCCCACCTATGGATCAATGACATCAAGGGCAAAGAGCCAAAACGAAACCTTGCATATAAGCTCTTGCCCTGCAAATCCGGTATAATATCCAGATAGGCTTCAAACTTTGGGGACCATTTAATATCAATGAAGGAATTAATTAAGCGACCATGGGATTTGTGGGTTATGTAGTTATCCCTAACATAAGACCAATAGGTTAACTTTAAAACATTTTTATGCCGTCTGTCTAATTTATGGGGATTTTCCCAATAATGACCCAGGCCCAATAGCCGAAGCCAATGGGCCACATGGCGAATCCAGGTAAGAGTGATAGCGTTTTGGCATTTTAATAGATCGAGTAATGAGGTCTTATATATATCTAGTTCGGGGGTTATCCATAACCTGATCCATTAAAGGAGAGGTCTTAAAGTAGCTAGATCTGCTACTCGGCTTAACCCCAGATCTAGAAATAATGGAAGCAGGGGTGTGGTGCGTGGACATGCAGTTAAAGCCCTTGCAAAATTGTTTTCCCCCACACTAATCTTGTTACAGTTAGCGTAACCCCATACCTCCGCTCCGTACAGGGCTGCACCTTGAGCCTTAGCTGTATACATTTTTATTGCTGGGGAAACAATTTTTGTAGAGGTGCTTTGATAAAAACGCAATATGGATGAGGCTCTGTGTTTTAGGAGCCCTGCACTTTTTATAATCTGCTCTTCCCATGATAGTTTACTAGTTAGCCTGACTCCCAGGTAATCTATAGAGCTTACTTCCTTCAAGGGTACTCCCTCAATATGAATGGAACATTTTTTCCTAGGTCCCTTGGATAACACCATCAGTTTGGTTTTGTTGATATTAACCTCCAACCCATGATCGCTACAAAATTGGTTAAACCGGTCAACGAGGATTTGCAACCCCATTGGTGTCTTAGAGATGAGAAGCGAATCATCGGCGAAGAGCAGGATGGGGATTTTTTGTGAGTTCAGGGAGGGGGCATCGTTCTGGCCTATGGACACAGCTTTTACTACTTTGTGCATCATTGTTTATGTAAACATTTGTGGTGAAACGTCCTCATACCCGACTGAAAGCACCTCTACCCAAGCATTTAGCAGAAAATAAATATATTAGGGGGTGTAACACCCCAACACCCCCTCCCATCCCCCTTTGTAACTTGATCTGACAGACTTCAAAAGCTACACAGAAAGTACCCACCCAGCTTTGGGTCGAAGGGGAGAAGACATTATAAAGTCACAGGGCTGGAATCTGTACATTTTTGAAGGGTATAGTAAGTGCACAATTAAAGTTTTAACAACAATGTTTGAACCTGCCTCATGTCCCAAAAATGGTTTTTAGCAGAAGTCATTGAGCATGGTCAATTTATGCCCATGTTTAAATTCCATGAAGTATAAAATAGCATGCTGAGTTAGAATTTAAACTCAGTAAATACTGGTCCTCTGACTGTAAAGCAGATAATGGTTGAAGATAGAAATCAGACAGAAGAGCTCAAAAAAATGAGGGCTGCTCTAGCCAATGGCGCAATCATGTAAAGCTGCCAAAACAATGATGGGTGGAATGCGTGAATTGATTTCAGGCACTGGTAACTGACTAAAAGCCCAATACATTGTTTTTACTTGTGTGTTCCATTACCAACAGGAACAACCATATTCAAATCAGTCTTGGCTTTGACAAAAAATTTACATAAGGGCCTGAACTCCCAGGTCAGGTCCATTCTGAGTACAAAACTGATAGATTAGAATTAAGCCTAGTGTAATTAACAGTTACTAAAGTATTCCACACAATATGTTGCTTTTCTGAGCTGAGTATGTGATTAAAAACAAACTGTACCTCATTGAGATTCAATGAAGCGTAAACGTGTCTAGTGTTTCTTATGTAAGAAAGTCTGTGCTCCTGCAGTTTGGTCTGGGCTGTTCTTATGAAGCAAGATCCACGCTGATTTACTGGACAGACAAACAATGTATTTGAAAATGATAGACTGGAATAGTGCTGGGGGAATTACTAATGGCTGAGATTAATCGAAAGATTGCATCCATCTCTTTTTTTTGTTACATGTCATGCCTTATGTTTGACATTCGTGTCTAGGCGTGATTGTGTGGCTCAATGTGTCATTAGATTCAAGCCACACTTCACACTTATGTTACCCAGCGAGGTTAAAACCTTTCTTCATATTATTGTGCTGTTATCAAGAGGGAAAGTAGCAAGGCATTTTGGGCTGGTATCTTCCAACAGGAGTAGGGCCAAAGATGATTTGGATATGATTTCCACCTCACTGGAGTGGCATAGTGAGAAAAACAATGAAGGACTGCATTGTGAACAGAATAACTTCTTCCATAACAAGATCGCAAACATCTACAGCAATTTCAAACCCCAGACCAAGACCACAGACTTCTTCAAGCAACACAGTGACCCTGTTATCACCATAGACATCCAACAAACTGAATTGAGTCAGCTCGCCCCACAAGACACTGTCTCCATCATGAAGTTAGTGCACTCAGAAGTCCCAAATGACCCATGCCCTCACCACATCTTCAACCTAGGCAAATCCAGAACCAGCTACTTATTTACCACCTTGTTTAACACCTTAATTGCTAACAACTACAGACCAATCTCCCTGCTCCCATTACTGGCCAAAGTATTAGACAAAGCCATCTTCCAACAACTCTCCTCACATCTTGAGAAAAACTTCCTACATGAAACCTCCCATTCTGGATTCCACAGCAACCACAGCAGAAGACAGCCCTCATTGTGGCTACCAATGACATCCAAGCCCTACTTGATTGAGGAGAGACTGTGGCTCTAATTCTTTCTGTCCTCTTGGGAGCCTTTGATATGGTTCCCACCACACACTCATCCCAAGGCTGCACAACATAGGCAACCAAGGAGCCACTCTCAGATGGATTGCCCGTTTACTCACAAGAAGAATGCAAAAAGTATGCCTTCCCCCCCTTCACCTACGAACCTAAGAAAATCATCTGTGGAGTACCCGAAGGATCCTCGCTCAGCCCCACCTTCTTCAACACTTATATGACACCTCTGATCAGCATTGTCAAAACCCATGGACTCAACATCTTATCCTATGCTGAACACACACAACTCATCCTCTCCCTCACCGAAGACACCTCTACATCCACCTTCCACAACTGCATAATAGATGTTGGCAATTGGATGAAGGACAGCTGCCTGAAGCTCAATACGGACAAGACAGCGGTAATGATCTTTGGAAACAGCCTTTTGGAAACAAAAGCTCCCCCTGTGGCACATTCTGGTGGCCCATACAACTCAAACCTACTCACTGACCATATTAGGAACCCTGCTGGACAGCTATCTAACCATGATGACTCATGCGTCTTCATCCTCCACCTGCTTCATAAGATATTTAAATGACTACCGCTAAGCCTAAAACCGACCATCACTCAGGCTCTCATCTCCAGCCGACTGGACTATAGGAATGTTGTTTATGCAGGGATCGCACCTACTCTGATAACTACAGACCATGCAGAACACCACAATAGAATCCATCTGGATCTATCTAGGCAAACCCACATAACACCTACCTCAGGGAACTTCACTGGATCCCTGTACAGAAAAGATGCTAATTCAAGCTCTTAGCCCACTCATACAAGGACCTATACAACCGTGGACCTGCCTACTCAAACCACTGCCTGAACTTCCATCAGCCCACCAAAAACCTCTGTTTTCTTTTTTCTAACCCTCACCCCCCCACATCTGATGCAGCAGATGCAGAGGTCGCACCTTCTACTACCTATCAGTAAAGACATGGAACAAGCTACCTGTTAGGAATGGGGTCTATGGTTGGCAGTCAGGTTACCCACTGTCCAAGCAAGGACCCTCACTCTAGTCAAGGTAAAGGAGAATCACACTCAGGTAACCCCCACTCACCCCCTTGGTAGCTTGGCACGAGCAACCAGGCTTAACTTCAGAAGGAAGGTGTAAAGTATTTGTACCAACATACACTGTAACTCAATGAAAATACTACAAAATGGCACAACACAGGTTTAGAAAAATAGGGAATACTTATCTAAACAAAAAAAGACCAAATTACAAAAATCCAACATACACCAGTCAAGTAATGAATTTAAAAAGCAAAAAGAGTCTTAAATCCTTCAGAAAAAAGTGAGAATGTTGTCAGCGTGCAAAAGTACCTGGGTAGTGTCAAAGTAAAGCCGCACGGGCGAGTGTGCGTCGAAAAAGGCCAGTGATGTGTTGATTTCTCACACATAAACGAGACCGTACATTGTTCCTCCTCCAGTCGGGTCGTTGTATGTCATTTCTACTCTCCCGCAAAAGAGCTATGTGTCGATCCGGGAAGGCACCTCGGGTCCGGGTAGGCTTTGCATTGTTTTTCCATGCCCAGCGATGTTGCATTGAAAAGCCAGTCGCACGGTATCACAAAACCACGTTGCGTGGGGTGTTCGTCATTATCAGGCTCCATTAGCAGGTGTTGCTTGTCGCTTTGCCAGCAGCGTTTTGCCGATCTTCCTGCACGGTGGTCTGTGCATGGATTTTAGTTATTGTCTTCAAGCTTCACCTTTCAAGGGCCCAGGAATGGGATAGGGCACCATTTGGCAGGGCAGGATTCTTAGTAGAGGGTCCTGGTGCTGGCAGGGGAAGCCTTAGATGGCCCTGAGACTTCAACAACAGGAGGCAAGCTAAGTTCAAGCCCTTGGAGATTCTTCACAAGTAGGAATGCACAACAAAGTCCAGTCTTGGTCCCCTTTCGCAGCCATAAGCAGGAACTGCAGGATAGCTCCACAGAGCACAGTCACAGACAGGGCAGCATTTATCCTCAGCTCTTCAGCTCTTCTCCTTGGCAGAGTTTCCTCTTGATTCCAGAAGTGATCTAATTATCAGGGGTTTGCGTGCTCTTTTTATACCCCTTTCTGCCTTTGAAGTAGGCCTACTTCAAAAGAAAGTCGCTCTTGTTTGTGAGATCCTGCCTTGCCCAGCCATAGCCCTACACACATGCTCCAGGGTGTTGGAGACCGCATTGTGTGAGGGCAGACACAGCCCTTTCAGGTGTAAGTGACCACCCCTCCCCTCCTTCTTAACATAAATGGCTCATCAGGATATGAAGGCTACACCCCAGCTCCCTTTGTGTCACTGTCTAGAGAGAGGTGCAAACAGCCCAACTGTCAAACTAACCCAGACAGGGAATCCACAAACAAGCAGAGTCACATGGGGGGTGATTCTGACCCGAGCACCGCCAACAGGCTGGCGGTGCCCCGCAGGGCATTCTGACCGCGGCGGTTTGGCCGCGGTCAGATGCGGAAAACCGGCGGTCTCCCGCCGGTTTTCCGCTGCCCTGGGAATCCCCCATGGCGGCGCAGCTTGCTGCGCCGCCATGGGGGATTCTGACAGCCCATACCGCCATCCTGTTCCTGGCGGTTCTCCCGCCAGGAACAGCATGGCGGTATGGGTTGTCGTGGGGCCCCTGTAAGAGGGCCCCACTTTGTATTTCAGTGTCTGCATTGCAGACACTGAAATACGCGATGGGTGCAACTGCACCCGTCGCACCTTCCCACTCCGCCGGCTCAATTCTGGGCCGGCGTCCTCGTGGGAAGGGTTTTTGCACGGTCGCCCGCCAGCCCAGTGCAAAAGCCAAAATACCCTCAGCAGTCTTGCGACCGTGGAGCGGTATTTTGGAGGCCCCCGCCGCCCGCCAGACTTAGAATGACCCCCATAATGTTTTAAACAAGAAAATGCCTACTTTCTAAAAGTGGCATTTTCAAACACATAATCTCAAAACCAACTTCACTAAAAGATGTATCTTTCAATTGTGAGTTTAGATACCCCCGACTCCATATGTCCACCTATTCCCAAGGGGAACCTGTGCTTTAATAATATTTAAAGCAGACTCATTTTAACCTATGAGAGATATAGGCCTTACACAGTAAAAACCGAATTTGGCAGTGTTTCACTGTCAGGACATATAAAACACATTAGTATATGTCCTACCTTAAACGTACACTGCACCTTGCCCATGGGGCTAACTATGGCCTACCTAAGGGGTGCCTTATATGTAAGAAAAAGGAAGGTTTAGGCCTGGCAAGTTGGTACACTTGCCAAGTCGAATTTGGCAGTTTGAAACTGCACACACAGACACTGCAGTGGCAGGTCTGAGCCATGTTTATAGGGCTACTAATATGGGAGGCACACCCAGTGCTGCAGGCCCACTAGTAGCATTTGATTTATAGGTCCTAGGCACCTCTAGTGCACTGTACTAGGGACTTACCAGTAATTCAAGTATGCAAATCATGGAAAGCCAACTACACATACATATTACATGGGAGCGCTTGCACTTTAGCACTGGATAGCAGTGGTAAAGTGCCTAGAGTAACAAAAACAGCAGAAACAGAGTCCAGCGCACATCAACAACCTGGGAAACAGAGGCAAGAATTTAGGGGAGACCATGCCTAGGATGCCAAGTCAAACACTACCCTTTTATCTCCGGAGGTCCCCATCTCTTCCAGAGTTCAGAAAATCCCTGAAGACCTGAATATTCGCCTATTCTACTGGACCCTGCCAGTGCCTGGATACCCTCAAGGGTGACAAGAAGAGCTCTACAAATCTGATTGATTGATTGATTGAATAATTACAAGTGGTTGAGAATAATTTAAACATCCTCCCATCACAGTATTGTTTTTCTACTGAAGTAAGGCATAATGCAGGTGGAACTCATATTTTGCTCCTCAAGAAGACAACGCTGGACAATTTTTTCTCTCCAGTCATATATTTATCACAAACCTTGCTGTCAAATATTATGAAACTGTGTGTGAAATGTAAATCTGAAGATTGCTATTTCAAAAGAATAAAATGCTCAAAAACTCAGAGGACACTCATTGAAGACAGGAAACTGCTTCATTGAAGCTGTGTCTCGGTATGCACAGGAGGAGAATTATGAAATGACGCACACTGGACTTGTAAAAATTAATATACACAAGATTTTGCAATTGCTGCAAAGCATAAAAATTGCAAAAATAATTGCCTGCTAGAGCAAATCACTATTTTGATACGCTGAGCAGCCCCTGGCAATGGTTCACAGGATTGCTCCTTGCTCCCTCTGGTGTGTTCCTAATCCCTGAAAGATTTTTTTAAACCAGAACCTGTCCCCCTAATGACGACGGACTGCTTAAAACGTGATTACTGTTTGGGAAATCAGATGCAAGAATGATCATCTGCTGTCCTCTGCAGGTCACCATCCTAGTGTGTGCAGCCATTTCCCGGGGGGTTGCATATTGTGATCTTACTAATTAATATTTATTTTGCAGCCTGTTTTAGGACCACCACACCCTCCTCAGCACTTCTTTATAATGAGCCTTTTTAAATGTCCTATCAGTACAAAAGGCTCATTGCTAATTGCACAACCATATGCGAACCAGTTTGTGTTAAAAATAGAGTACTGTTTTTTGTGCATGTGGTCTAATAGGTTTAAACCTAAAGAATCTTGCACATATTTACTTATCTAAAAAAATATGTTTAGGTACAGTACAGTATTTAAAACAGTGCTGATTGTCTAAACATGTATTAAATATGCATAAACAAATAGAATGTAAAACAATCACCAAAAACATGAAGGAATATAACACACAATAGTAAAAAGAATATATATATTCATATAAACTTAATAGACCCCCAAAGAAAGTAGCTACTTGGAAAACAAACATTGCAAATAAGCCTCCAAATAAGTATTAAAAATAAGTATTAAAAGTAAGTGTTGGAAAATGGGTTATTGGTAAGGGCAGGTAGGTACCTACACTTAGCAATAGGCCACTAACCTCCACTTAGGTCCAGTTAGGTCTCAGTAAATTAAACCCAGATCAACCCTTGGTAGCTTGGCAACGAGCGTCAAGGCTTAACTTAGGAGACAGAGTGTAAAGCATTCAAATATCACAAAACAGTAATTAAATAAAACACAGGAAACAGTTTAAAAATCCAAAACCAATTTATAAAAATAGGTTATATTTTTATCTTTAAAATGACACCAAAACGAATAAAATCGGATAAGGGGAACCGGAGATATGAATTTTTATAGAATTATTATTTTTTTAGCGCCTAGAAACAAAAAGCGCCAATCGGGTCATCTGGTTGCACCTCGACCGGGGCAAAGTCAAAGTTTAAGGCCGACCGCGATGGAGCCCTGCTCGGCTACAGGCCGCGGGAGGCCTCGGTTAAAAGTTTACCTTCACACTTAGTCTTTTTTTCGGAGATTTTCTTCAGCGGGACGAACCTGCCAGTCCAATCCGACCTCCTGAAGCCCTTCTCCGGATACGCGATGCGGGAATCCTCGGTGGAGATTTTTACCTTCGGACTTAGTCGGTTTTTTGAGGTGAAAATACTTCGACCGGGGTAAACCTGGATCTTGATCCGATGTCCATGGAGCCCTCCTCGGATACGCTGGCTGGGAGGTCCCGGTCAACTTTTTACCTTCGGACTTAGTCTCTTTTTCGGAGATTTTCTTTACCGGGACGAACCAGCAAATCAGGCCGGGTCGCGGTTGAGGCAAGCCGGCTAGAGTTGCCGCGGCGGGTCGGTCCCTCTATGGAGCTTTTTTTCAAAAGTTGTCCAAACTTCTCCAAACTTCTGGGGCTTCTCCCAGATGTCCTTTTAAAGTTCTTTTGGGGTCCACAGCTCACCCCAAGGGTCCAGAAGTTCTGAGATGGTCCTTGGGGGGTGCGGACTACAACTCCCAGAATGCACCTGGCGCAAACTCCTTTTTGGAAACTGGGCAGTGGTCAGCTGGTCGCTTTCTTCAGGAGTTGGTGCAGGGGAATCTGGATAGCAATTTTTCCCCTGTAGCAAACAGGGAGTCCCTCCTTGAACCAGTTGAAGCCAGGCAAAGTCCTTCTTGTGGTGAAGCCCAAGTGTGCAGCTGGTGCAGTCCTTCTGAGTGCAGGTTCCAGGTGCAGGCCAGGGGTCCAGCAGGGCAGTCCTTCTTCTTCTGTTGTTCTTCCTTGTTGGATGTGGTAGGGAACTGAGGTGTGGGTGCTGGTCTGCCAGTTTTATCCTTGCTCCTGAGTGAAAAGCAGGGGGTCCTGGTTCTCCAATCAGGTGGAGGGTCCTTCCCCCTGTGATGACCACTTCCTGGGAAGTGTGGCAAAAATCAATCCCAGGAGGCAACATTCTCTAAAAATCCATCATGGCTGAATCTGATTTTTGGAGGTTACATCTGGCTGAGCCCACCCACTGGTGTGGCTAAAAATCATAAACACACCCCTCTCCTGCCCTCTTCTAATCTAATCAAGGGGGCACCTAGTTGCCTGGGGTTGCAGGATGTGGGGGTGTTGCTGGTTGCTCCAAATGTCCTTCTCTGACTTTGAAGACCAGTTTGGCAGCCCTCCCCCTACCTGCCTTACCATCTGCTGAGGGGAGATTCCCTCCCACAGGCACATTCCTTTGTGTGACGCCAGGCCACTTCACACCTCATCAAGGCAGCTTGGCCAAGCTGCTCAGGCTGGCCAATCAGAGCACAGCAGCAAAAACAATGCAGGGCTGAAATTGGCAACTTTTCAGGTAAAGTTTAAAACTCTTTACCTGAACAAGTTATATTAAATCCCACAACTGGAAGTTGTGGGATTTATTACAACAATTAATTTGATACCAAACTCTTGGTATGCATCTGTACTGCCATTTGATAAATTTAGTTTTGACCAATGACTTTGTGTTTCACCACTGCGCATATTAGTTGCTCAATGTTCACCAGTAGCACATGGTATGTTTTGTTCAGTTGAGCCGCCTATTGGCTTTGACATGGCATTAGCCATTACTTTCTGTATTCAGTTTAGCCGCCTATGGGCTTTGACATTGCATTAGTCATTACATTCTGTATTCTGCCTATTGGCTTTGACATGGCATTAGCCATTACTTTCTGTATTCAGTTTAGCCGCCTATGGGCTTTGACATTGCATTAGTCATTACATTCTGTATTCTGCCTATTGGCTTTGACATGCTGTATCCAGTCTAGCCGCCTATTGGCTTTGACATTGCATTCCTATTGGCTTTGACATGATGTATTCAGTTTAGCTGCCTATTGACTTTGACATGCTATTAGATATTCTGCCTATTGGCTTTGACATGATATTATATATTGCATTTTATATTCAGCTTAACTGCCTATTGGCTTTGACATGATATCATATATTACATTTTGTATTCAGCTCCGCTGCCTATTGGCTTTGACATGATATCATATATTACATTTTGTATTCAGCTCAGCTGCCTATTGGCTTTGACATGATATTATACATTGCATTTTATATTCAGCTCAGCTGCCTATGGGCTTTGACATGATATTATACATTGCATTTTGTATTCAGCTCAGCTGCCTATTGGCTTTGACATGACACTAGACATTGCATTTGATATTTAGGTTAGCTGCCTATTGCCTTTAACATGACATTGCATTTGATATCTAGGTTAGCTGCCTATTGCCTTTAACGTGGAGTTAGACATTGCAGTTGAGAATCCAAGCTGTATTTTTCCAAGCTGTGTTTTTGCACAAGATGAACCAAGATGTTTTTCTCACAGTAGACTAGACATGATAAGAGAGAGTACATGGGTGTTGTTTTTCCTTCGCTTGAGCTTGGGAACAGGAGTAGTCTTGGAGACCTGGCCAGTCTCCAAAAGGCTTGCTCAGTTTCCCAGGTCTGAGAGGAGGGGGCACACCTTTGTAACAAATGTAACAGGCTGCAGAGAGTCAGATTCGAATCTGCCGGACCTCGTGCTGGAGCTTGGCGCAGGCTGCCAGCAATCCTGTGTGGGTAGATGAATCTCTCTTTCTCGCGGCTGACAGGGGTCATCAGCTTGCAGACCTTAGAAAGATGAAGCTGTAGATAGTTCCCACACGGTGAAGTATTTGTTTTGCTTTGCATTCAATATCTTATAAATATAACCTGCTGTGTATATTGCAAACTGATATATTTTGTTTGATTAACGCGGACTTGAAAGCTACTAATTCGTCATTCATAAATATTGTGGTTGGGGAAGAATTAACAACAATAAAAGTCTTCTTTGACCTCAGAAGTGCATTTCTGTTGTGTTATGTTAGTGCTTAGAAACTAAATAAGAGGAAAGCACTACAATTGGTACCAGGAGTCGTGGGGCCGGTCATTAAGAGGTGATTAAGGGGTATTGACGAATTAGTAGATTTCTAAGTGCACACTTTAAAAGTGTAATTGTTTCTGTTGTTTGGAGAATTACAGAAATTGTTTTTTTTGGAGAATCACAGTAGCACGGCAGACCATGTCTGAGAATTCATGTGTTGGTAAACTGCCTGATGGTGCTAAGAAAAACTGTGAATTGTTTTCTGTTTGGGGAATTACAGAAGCACTGCAGACCATGTCTGAAGATACATGTGTAGCTAAAATGCCTGATAATGCTTTGAGGAATAATTTCTGTTGTACATATGTAGAAAAAGTGTCTTTTGGAAGTAATGATGACAGAAAGGTCTGGATACCTTTATCTGCTTACAGAGAAATGCAGGAGAAATGTAGGAAGTTGGAACATGAAAATAGGAATTTACGTGAGCAAATTAGCCCGACTGAAAGTTATAAAAGGGCTGTTTTTGAAGAATCTTTCTTGTCCCATTCCAGTAATGAGGGGGTTAAGACAGCTCCGAGCTGCACTGAGTTTTCGTGTGAGCCAGGGTTTTTGGCAGGAGTTACCGTTGCAAAATGCACAAGTAAAACGAAAGATTTTAGAGCAAGAGCCGACTTTCATTAGCTTGTTTGATTTTTGGAAAAAGAATAGCCTTCATTTGAGTGAAATCCTAACACTTTTGTATATGGTCACTGTGAAAAATTATATGCAGCTGCGCGCTTGTGATTTGGCAAATGAAATAATGCAGACTTTAGGTTTCTGCGCAGTGCAAGAAGGAAATACTTATGTACATGTAACTCAAGAACAAGGAAAGAAAATAGTGCCCCTGGCTAGAATCATACAATGGATCTGGTACTTGCAAGGCAGGGCTAGAGTACCACAGATAAAAGAATTACCGATGAAATTGTGTGCACCATTTGAATTCGTGTCTACTGAAGATAAAAAGCATGTTTGTTTTACTAATGATTCATTGACTGAAATGTTGTTTTCTGGCACAGTAGAAGGAACAGCGTTGTATAATGTGTGTCAGATTTTAAAGCAAGAGCTACGTGAGATGTGTCATTTTTATGCTGATTTTTGGTTCTTTGATAATGTTTTAGCCACATGGCTTGTACCTAACTGGTTCAATTACCTTGCAGATGTTAATGAGAAAAATTCAGAGAGAGAAGTGTTCACCCAGAATTCTGCCTTAGTGGGGATGGCTAAGTGGGTGCCCCAGAAATGTGAACAGCTGAGAGAAAAAGCCACTTACAGGTGGGCAGAGATGAGAGAGATGCACATTCCCCTAGTTTTGATAAAAACTGTGCAGCACGCACAAAAGCAATCTGTCATGCAAGCAGTCACAGAGCAGTTGGGGAGAGGAAAGTTACCAGAACAGAAATGGCAAATTGATCAGGTTTTAGGGAGAGTGATTGCTGCAAATTACCAAGGAAAAATCGAAATTATGCTGATACCTAGAAAAGAATCTGATTCATTGATACAAATTGGAGACAGAATGGCCCAAATTGACAAAAGTGCAGTGAATGGAGGTTTGGTAAAGAATGAGTCTGCCCCAGCCCTTCTGACAGTGCAAGAAAAGGGAAGCTGTGGCGCAGCAGATAAAAACCTCAGTGCTGATGTGTGGGCTGAAGCCCCAAGTGATCCTCCAGAACCTGCAGAAAATATAACAAAGGGCCTCAAAAACGTCCTGCTGATTATAAAACAGGGAAAGGAAGAGGAAGGGTGCAGTTTAAATGAAAAATGTTATTTGCAAGAAAAGTCATACTTGTTTCTTTTGCAGATCCTACCACGTTTCACCACTGTCCCTGAGTGTGCTGTGTGGTCCCCCTTCCGGTGTGTGCGTGTGGGGTCGGGGAAGGGACCGAATCCCCAACCTGAACCTGGCTGAGTAAAGTGCCAGCACCATGGATCCATTTTGCGCAAACTGCGCCTTCAGTTCAAGTTCAACTTGTTTGATTGCATTCTTCCACTGGAACTAAGCTGTGTTTTTTTTTTTTTTTCCCTCTCGTATGGAACTCTGACTTTTGCTTACCTTCCAGAAAACCTTTCAGGTGGACCGTGCATCTTTACATGAGTAGAACTCATGCCACATCAAATTGCTAACACTGTTGAATTAGAGACTCATTCAGAGAAAAAAAAATTGCTCAGTCTTTTCTATGTAGATGTATCTGATGTGAAAGGTTATGAAATCAATGTGTTAATCCACTTCTATTGCTTTACAGGGATTGCTTTGTGCTGATGTTTTTGTTTGAAACAAGAGATATGTGAAACAAAAATTCATTGGTCAAAGGGCGGAATGTACTGCCATTTGATAAATTTTGTTTTGACCAATGACTTTGTGTTTCACCACTGCGCATATTAGTTGCTCAATGTTCACCAGTAGCACATGGTATGTTTTGTTCAGTTGAGCCGCCTATTGGCTTTGACATGGCATTAGCCATTGCTTTCTGTATTCAGTTTAGCCGCCTATGGGCTTTGACATTGCATTAGTCATTACATTCTGTATTCTGCCTATTGGCTTTGACATGGCATTAGCCATTACTTTCTGTATTCAGTTTAGCCGCCTATGGGCTTTGACATTGCATTAGTCATTACATTCTGTATTCTGCCTATTGGCTTTGACATGCTGTATCCAGTCTAGCCGCCTATTGGCTTTGACATTGCATTCCTATTGGCTTTGACATGATGTATTCAGTTTAGCTGCCTATTGACTTTGACATGCTATTAGATATTCTGCCTATTGGCTTTGACATGATATTATATATTGCATTTTATATTCAGCTTAACTGCCTATTGGCTTTGACATGATATCATATATTACATTTTGTATTCAGCTCCGCTGCCTATTGGCTTTGACATGATATCATATATCACATTTTGTATTCAGCTCAGCTGCCTATTGGCTTTGACATGATATTATACATTGCATTTTATATTCAGCTCAGCTGCCTATGGGCTTTGACATGATATTATACATTGCATTTTGTATTCAGCTCAGCTGCCTATTGGCTTTGACATGACACTAGACATTGCATTTGATATTAGGTTAGCTGCCTATTGCCTTTAACATGACATTGCATTTGATATCTAGGTTAGCTGCCTATTGCCTTTAACGTGGAGTTAGACATTGCAGTTGAGAATCCAAGCTGTATTTTTCCAAGCTGTGTTTTTGCACAAGATGAACCAAGATGTTTTTCTCACAGTAGACTAGACATGATAAGAGAGAGTACATGGGTGTTGTTTTTCCTTCGCTTGAGCTTGGGAACAGGAGTAGTCTTGGAGACCTGGCCAGTCTCCAAAAGGCTTGCTCAGTTTCCCAGGTCTGAGAGGAGGGGGCACACCTTTGTAACAAATGTAACAGGCTGCAGAGAGTCAGATTCGAATCTGCCGGACCTCGTGCTGGAGCTTGGCGCAGGCTGCCAGCAATCCCGTGTGGGTAGATGAATCTCTCTTTCTCGCGGCTGACAGGGGTCATCAGCTTGCAGACCTTAGAAAGATGAAGCTGTAGATAGTTCCCACACGGTGAAGTATTTGTTTTGCTTTGCATTCAATATCTTATAAATATAACCTGCTGTGTATATTGCAAACTGATATATTTTGTTTGATTAACGCGGACTTGAAAGCTACTAATTTGTCATTCATAAATATTGTGGTTGGGGAAGAATTAACAACAATAAAAGTCTTCTTTGACCTCAGAAGTGCATTTCTGTTGTGTTATGTTAGTGCTTAGAAACTAAATAAGAGGAAAGCACTACAGGATCATTTAAGGAGACTTAAAAAATTAAAATAAAGTCTCCACATTCTAGCCTATGAAGGCCATTTACTACAATGAGGGAAAAACGAATTTGGCTGTTTTTACCTCACCAGGGCTTATAAAACTATTTTTATAAGGTCCCTGCTTATAGTTACATGGCACCCAGCCCTAGGGGCACATAGGGCACACCTTAGGGGTGACTTATATGTAAAAATAAGGTAGTTTAAGACTTTGGAACTACTTTTAATTCCAAAGTCGAATTTGCATATAACTTTAATTTAAAAGCAGCCAGCAAGGCAGGCCTGCCTTTAAAATGACACTGGGCACCTCAGCAGTGCACCTATGGTTGCACCACCTATGCTGCGGTCCCTAAACCTACATGCCCTACCATATACTAGGGACTTATAGGTAGGTTAACTTAGCCAATTATAATTAGCCTAATTTGCATATCCATTTTACACAGAGCACAGGCCCTGGGACTGGTTAGCAGTACCCAGGGCACCATCAGAGTCAGGAAAACACCAGCAAAAAGTGGAAAATGGGGGCAAAAAGTTAGGGGGCCTCTGCAATCAGCCCTGTTTTCTCACAGTAACCTAACATTGTAACATGACATTATGACAAATTATTTTGTGTTGAAGTTTTGCTTAAAACAATGATGTTTCAATCTTTTTTTAAGTGGGTGAGGAATGGAAGAATGGAGCACAGTGGATTGTGGACACACGAGAGGAGAATGTTCACTTCCTGTGCCTTCTTCCATCTTTTGAATTACATCTTCTGAATGAGGCTGATGCATGTCTTGAGTAGTAGGGTACCGGATATTCAAAAGAGGAAAATGTGAGAAATTAACATCAGCATATTCATCCAGTGGCGAACCCCCAAAGCTATTTTCACTGGTAGTGTTGTAGCTGAATCATTGAAAATATCAACATGCAGATAATAAACTTTAATCTGTAACTTTTGACAGGAAACAGCTACCTACAAAAGTCCTCCAATTACTGTTTTCATATTTATTAGAAATCTAATCAAATGTTAAAATCAGATTTTAATAAATATTTAGAAAAAGTAAATTTTGGAAAATTACCCGTTGCCTGCATTAACCCAAAGTGGGCTAATTATCACTGAATTACTGACAGTTGGTATGCAAGTGCTTGACCTTAATTAGGTTTGAAAACTGCTCCTAGAGTAGATTGATAGCCTAGGCCTGGGGACAGAATATACTGTGTCTGGGGTATTTGTTCCTTATAAGCTCAGAAAAAAAAATATTTGGTGTAGACCAATCAACTTCTTCACTTTGTAAGGGAAGCAGACAAGGCCTGGCCATTCATACATTAGTGTAATGTGTGATCAATGATGGAAAACCCTTGCCTCAAGGCCTACACTAGTCAGAGTGCCACTAACGTTCATATCTCCAGTTTCATTGTTTGATTTATGTTACTTTGGTGTCATTTTGCTTATTACATTTTACTTTATTTTGGAATTTTTTGTTATTTAGTGATTTGACTGTTTTGGTACTACAAAATGCTTTATTTGCTTTACTCATTGCCCTAAGTTACGCCTGTCTGCTCTGTGTCATGGCTAGCAGAGGGTTGTACTTAGGATAATTTAGTCACTTTGAAGTTCACCCTGTTAGTGTCAATATTTCTTGAGGTGGTTGCCCACCCCAAATATAAATCCATTTTCCTGTATGTGTCAATGCAGAACCGGCAAAGTCATCAGAATCTTGGCACAGTGGTGTGGAGTTATTGAGTCTCACTTCTTTGAGCAATTTCTGACCCTGCTTTGTCCTGTTGGTGGTGATGAGCACAAATTCAGAATTGGTGATTTTTGTTTACTGTCCTTCACCAGGAAGATATACCTGGTGGTTACAGTCAGTTACAAAATCAATCAATTTGGCCACTGTAAATAGGGTGAATGGTTGAATGGCTTACCTTTGACAGTCGCTGGATGAAGGTTTACACCTACAAAGTAAATTTTCCTCAATCTGCATAAACCTGGTGGTCTGCCCACCTCTGTATTGTGTGAGTGGATCAATAGAATATTCTCTAGGACAGGGTATCCTAGTCTCCAAACTCTAAATAAGCCCTTAAGTCAGCGGGTAAAGGCTTTGAAGGGGACAAACTCTCTTGGGCTGGACAAACTCTCTTGGTGTGTTTAACAAATACTCCTTCACAGTTGGCCTGAAGTTACGCCTACGTCCGGTCTACCACTTTTGCTTAGACTATCATTGGCACCTAGTGCATTTTTGTGCCGTTTTGGTGCCATTTCTACTTACAACTTTAAACATTCATATTCATTCCCTACTGGATCTATGTTGTTTTGGTGTCATTTTGTTTATTTATTTTTCTCATTCAGTTTGGGATTTTTGCCGTTTAAAGTTTTGAATGTATTATTGTTTTGGTTTTGCATAAAATCTTTGCACATTGCCCTAGGTTAATCCTGTCTGTTCTGTGCCATAACTAGCAGAGCATTTTTATTAAAGGAATTGTACTTTATTCTTTTGTGGAATTTAGTGGTGAAGCTCGTCTCAGTGATCCTCTCTGGGAACAGCAGTTGTATGAAGGGGTGTTGATCTCTGAGGTTATTGGGGTTGATGTCTTTGTTTTTCAGGAGAGGCAGTTTAAACGTCATCAAGAAAGCTAACTTAATTTAGTTATGGTGATAAGGCACAAACAGCTTTTTTGCCTTTGATGATCTAATGACACTGCTTTCGTATAATGTGGTCTTAACCAATCAAAATAAACCTGTTAGGTCATTAGCAGACAGGTATTGAAGGAGATCCATCATTGTGATTTATATAGAAGGGCTAATTTTTTCCCAACTGTAAATCATTTATATAGCGCAGTTCAGACATGCGCTTTGAGTGAATTTCCTTTAGCTATTTTAAATAAAATGACAGCTGGCGTCCAAATTCACCTTTCCACTTCACCACTCAGGAAGAGAATATTAATTTAAACAAATCTACAGTCTTTGTACAATGCTAAAAGGTGTTAGCACTATAAATAAACATTGTGATGTTGCACTGTGTTCACGTTTCTTAGCATTAAAGGGGTTAATTGCTCAATTGGGGCTATATGTAAGTCACAAATATAATATCTCATGTAAACCAAATACATTCGTAATAGAAAATCAACAAAAACAAAGCTCAACGTAGAAACCGTTAAGGTTTATTAACTATGAATCATTACAGAAGGCAAAACAAAATTGATATAATTTGAGTTTATAGAAGGTATATGTAATCAAGAAGAGTATATAATGTGATTCGCGAGACAAGTATATCAATTTAAAAAATTGAAAAAATACATTGATTACTATTAGTAATTAATTTATAACATAGTGAAATAACAGTAGCTTTTATTCATTCTCTATTGAGAGTTTGACTCTTCATCAAGCGTATTTGAAAGTGCAATTAAAAACTCGAGTAAGGCCACTCTTGTCAACTTCAAGAGCTTTGTTAAATTAAAAGCATCACAAAGATAACCTGTATGTCTATCTATCATTAATTAATTGCACAGAGACATTCGTTGTTAAAACTGTTTCCACAAGTGTTTAGAAGGAACTTACTTCAAACTTGAATAATTATGAGAGGTCGAAAGAGGACTCATAATGTCGGACCGTTTGCTCGTATATTCGAATGTACATTTACCCCTGGAATTACAAGTAGGTATGGGTGAAATGTTAATAATGGCAGGGTAATTGGAGTAATTTCATTAATTTCTTATTACTGTTTTAACATGAAATTACAGTTAATTATCTGATTACACCAGTTCACATAATTATACACAATTTGGCACAAAAGGAACAAACAAGCAAACAAAGAACTTGGGCAGCTGCTGTTCGCATTCTGTTCCATTTAGTGCTATTTTAATAACGCAAAATGCGTCCTTGGATCCATTTAAGATGATTGGGTGCAACTTGAGTGAGGAAAACAGTGTTAAATGCTGAGTTACTTTCTTTGTATAGTTCAACGTCATCTCACGCAATTTTGCTGTGATTTCATGTAATTACACTACATCAAATTACACGAGTTCCACCCACACCTAATCAAATATAAATATCACTAGTAATATTTGACTTTTACATTGCATACTTTCCATGCTGACGGATAAATTAATTGCTCTACCCTAAGAATTAAAATAGTTAAGGTCCTCAACAAATGTACTTTCTTCACTTTTAGCGAAACTAAATGGTGATTTTGGATACCTTCTTCTTTCATGCAAATAATCTTTTCATTTTTTCTTTATATGAATCCGAGCCTGCAAACTTGAGGATATATTTAATATCACTGCCGTGAATGCTGACTGACCTTTTTAGTCAATTGAAACCCCTTTTTGAGCTAAGGGTGGCTTTCTCAGTTGCAAAAAAGTGCATAACACTTTTCAGTAGGAAAGAAAATATTGTGTCATTCAGACATAGAATACCGTGCCGTCCTCTAATATGACTGTACCAACAAGATGCAGCCTATTGAAAGCATAATAACTCCATGACGAAAAATAGGCAGCGTGTACGCTTCTTTCAGCTTTGAAAAGGGGGTCTTATCTTAAAAGAAGTATTGAGAGCTAACATGCATAATGTTCACCGCAGGATATTCGCAGGTGAATAGCTGATGGGCATTATATGCCCCAGTAATCAGGATAGAATATTGTACCACTACGCAGTGTAAGTGAATTTATGCTGAGAAAGAATTATGAAAATATACATTTGCCTTTGGCTGGAAATAAACACAATAATAAAAACGGAGATGACTTGGAAATGTGGCACAGTCAGAGCAGCTATTGGCTTCTTTAACAGCATTTCAATGCATTCAACCACCAATCTGTTATATTCCAATTACAGTTAATGCACAGCCATTTTAGACTTCGGGTCTATTTAACTGTTGCAAACAAAGTTAGAGGTGCTGGTGCCTAAAATCAATTGTATATCATTTTTCTGCTCGAAGTAGCTATCGGATTTCAGGAAGGCATCGGAGGAAAGAATAAAAAGGAAGACAGGGAAGCGCGAAATGTGAGCAATGAAGAACACGATGAGAAGGACTTGGGAATTACAGTGAAAGATGGAAATTACAGCACATCTAGTGTAAAATTACTCATCCTAAAAGAGCTTGAATTAGTCATCTGCAAAATCAAATGAAATGAATGGCTTTAATTATGCCGCTGAAATAATTGTGTTGTTGTGTATGTTTGAGAATCATTTTTTTCATACTGTTTTACTATGTTTGGTGACTGGAATCAGGTTTGTACCTGTGGTTGTTTCATTAACTAAGAGATGTGTAAGCATAGTTATTCTCGGATGAGCAATGTGGAATTATTCAGCTCAAAGAAAAAAGTAGGGTGCACAAAGCTTCCAGGGAAAACACCTGATTTCATCATAGAAAATCTGTGGGTATTGAGGTGAAGAGTGTTGGCGTGAGCCTAAACATGCGGGAAAGGTTTGGCTCATATGAGCAGAACTGCTTTTGAAACACAGGTGGAATACTGCGTGCCTTGCCTAGCCTATATTCTTGTTTTGTAGGAGTGGCGAAGGGCCGTGGTTTTCAGTAAGGATATGTTTGGAGTATGTTTTACAACGCCTTGATAAAGGATTGCCCACCTTCAGTACAGAAAGGCTGTCTCCTTGGGAGAGGTGGGGAAATAAATGAGTTCCCAGCGTCTTATGTATCATTTTTCAGACTGATCATCAGTACTTGTGTTTACTTCAGCAGCCTGATCAATGTTAACCTCTTAGCTGCTGGGCCTTCCCCGCCACCAGTGCTGAGCCCATTTTTGGCTATTTGGGGTAGTTCGCGCTTAGGACTTCATAACTTTTTGTCCACATAAGCTAGCCACGCCAAATTTGTGTCCTTTTTTCCCAACATCCTATGGATGGACATTTGGAAGGAAAAAAATGTAGAGAAAGACAAGGGGCAATAACACTTGTTTTTCTATTGTGTGTTCCCCCAAGTCTACCGATAAAAATGGTACCTCACTTGCTTGGGTAGGCCTAATGCTCGTGACAGGAAACTCAACATGGTCACATCACATTTTTACACGGAAATCTGACGTGTTTTTTGCAAAGTGCCTAGCAGTAGATTTTGGCCTATAGCTCAGCCGGCACCTAAGGAAGCCTACCAAACCTGTGCATTTTTTAAAACAAGACACCTAGGGGAATCCAGGATGGGGTGACTTGTGGGGCTCTCGCCAGGTTCTGTTGCCCAGAATCCTTTGCAAACCTCAAAATGTGGCCAAAAAACACTTTTTCCACACATTTCGGTGACAGAAAGTTCTGGAATCTGAGAAGAGCCACAAATTTCCTTTGACCCAGGCTTCCCCCAAGTCTCCCGATAAAAATGGTACCTCACTTGTGTGGGTAGGCCTAGCGCCCGCAACAGGTTATGCCCCAAAACACAACGTGGACACATCACATTTTCCCAAAGAAAACAGACCTGTTTTTTGCATAGTGCCTAGCTGTGGATTTTGGCCTCTAGCTCAGCCAGCACCTAGGGAAACCTAACAAACCTTGGCATTTTTGAAAACTAGACACCTAGGGGAATCCGAGATGGGGTGACTTGTGGTACTCTGACAAGGTTCTGTTACCCAGAATCCTTTGCAAACCTCAAAATTTGGCTAAAAAAACACATTTTCCTCACATTTCGGTGACAGAAAGTTCTGGAATCTGAGAGCAGCCACAGATTTCCTTCCACCCAGCGTTCCCCCAAGTCTCCTGATAAAATTGATACCTCACTTGTGTGGGTAGGCCTAGCGCCCGCTACAGGAAATGCCCCAAAACACAACAAGGACACATCCCATTTTTTGACAGAAAACAGAGGTGTTTTTTGCAAAGTGCCTACCTGTAGATTTTGGCCTCTAGCTCAGCCGGCACCTTCGGAAACCTACCAAACCTGTGCATTTTTTAAAAATAGAGACCTAGGGGAATCCAAGATGGGGTGACTTGTGGGGCTCTGATCAGGTTCTGTTACCCAGAATCCTTTGCAAACCTCAAAATGTGGCCAAAAAAACACATTTTCCTCAAATTTCGGTGACAGAAAGTTCTGAAATCTGAGAGGAGCCACAAATGTCCTTCCACCCAGCTTTCCCTCAAGACTCCCGATAAAAATGGTACCTCACTTGTGTGGGTAGGCCTGGTGCCCGCGACAGGAATAGATCACACAACGGTCAATGTTGGTCTTTACATGAGGCAGCTGTTGACCCTGGGGTGATCCATTCCTGACGCAGGCACTAGGTATAGGCACTCAAGTGGGGTAGTGTTTTTATCAGGATAGGTGAGGAATCACTGGTTGGTAGGAATTTTGTGGATCTCAGCAAATTCCTGTAGTTTGTGTGACAGAAATGCGAGAAAAATAGAGTTTTTATTCAACATTTCAGCTTTGCAGGGTATTCTGGGTAAGAAAACTTTGAGGAATCCACACAAGTCACACCACTGTGGACTCCCCTGAATGTCTAGTTTCCAGAAATGTTTGGGTTTAGTATGTTTCTCTATATGGCCACCAAACCCAGGACCAAAAACTCTGGTGCCTGCCTTACAAAGCCAGTTTGTTTTGTTATAGATAATTTTGATGTCTCCACAATACGATTTGGGCGGTGGAATTTGGGGCTGAACTAAATTGGGGAGCTCCCAAGAGAGCACTCTCCCTCTCTGCTTGCCGCCGCATTCACCTGCTCTCTGGGTTGGGCTAACCCACTATTACCCCGTTGTACAGACTGTGCTTGCGAAGATACAACGGGACTGTTCTCATCACCTCCCTCATAATTTAATGGAAGAGGAATTATCAAATGGGACTCCTCCGACTGAAAAATCACTCCCAGAGTCTGCTCCATTGTCCTATCCCACAGATGCTGTCTCAGTATCTGATGTCTCAGTCTCTGATCCTATGTCAGAGCTGTCCTCTATAACCCGAGTGACGGCAGCAGTCATCCACCAAGATGCCATCTCTGCTATTGGCTAAACTGTTGCTCTAAAACACTAGCCTACGGAGACAGTCACAAAATCGATGGTGTGTGTGAGATATGTACAACAGTAGAGGCCACCTTACCTTAGCTTCTTCCCTCAATCAGCACGTTCTTTCAAGACACTCAAAAAACACCTTGTAACATACCATTCGTCACAGTCTTTAGCAGCTCCTGCGCCCAGTCCAACAATCATTATTGGTGCTCCCACTCCCTTCTCCTCGGATTAACTCATTACCACCCAGCAAAAGTGCCCTTCATCTCTCCATAGCCACCCCCCACCCCGCACATACATTTAATTTGTATTATAGCGCAGGTAATGGCTGACTTTACTAATGTACTCAGCTATTTACATAAAATACAGATTTGCTCTTTGCAGTAGGCATATAAACCTTCTGCGCTTCTTTATGGCACTAAAACTGCAACTAGGCAAAAGTCTGATCCTTTTGTAGCAGAAACATAATCACAATACTTACTTGACTTTTTTATTGCTGCCTAAAAGCTACAGTTGAAATGCGTCAGTTACATATATATAGATCTATCTCTTTATATATCTATCTACATGGATATATCTATAGATAGATCTATATAAATATATATATATATAGATATATATATAGATCTATATATATATATATATATATATATATATATAGATCTATATATATATCTATATATATAGATATATATATATATATATATCTATATATATATATATATAGATATATCTATAGATATATTCATGTAGATAGATATATCTACATAGATGTGTCTTTATATATAGATGTATTTATATATATAGATCTATATTTTTTTAGTAGTTGTATGGTTTCCTTGGGGGCCAAAATGGCCCCCAGGAAACCCTACAACAAAAAAATATATATATTGCCCCCACAGGGGCGACCCCCTGTCCATTTCTTTTTATTCTTTTTCTTTTTTTTTCTTTTTTTTATTTTTTAATAAAATTTAGTCCCTGGGGGGGCGCGATCACAAGCCTTTGTGCCCCCCCAGGAGACACCTACTTTTTTTAAAAATATGCCCCAAGTGAAGTCCCTGGTGTCTAGTTGTGTTTCCTGGCCCCAGATTGCAGCTGTGCTGCGATCGGGGGCCAGGAAACACTTTCAGGAAGGCCTCGTAAGAAAGGGGAGAGTCTCCCCTTTTCTTACGAGGCCTTCCCGAATGTGGGGAAGGCCGATTGGGGCCGTTTTCCCCATCGGAGCAGGAAGCGGCCTTGCGGGCGCTTCCTGATCCAATGGGGAAATCAACAAGGTGTCACAAAGGGGCGGAGGGAGACACAGAAAAGCTTCCGTGTCTCCCGGGGAATAATAAAAAAAAAAAGATTAACCCCCTCCCTGGTGTCGCCCACTGGTCGTAACCCGCACCAGGGAGGTAGTGTGGGCGTCGGCCAGTGGCCGACGCCTGCATTTAAAGGGTTAAGTAATAAGACACTTTCGCTGTTAAAATGTTGGAGAGATGAATTGGAATTCTTGGATTTCAAAATACACTATGGCTTTGAATTCAGATGTAATTCCACATAAACTGGCACTTTTCAGTATAGTATATAATGTAGTTCATATTTCAAAGTTCTTTAAAAATGCTGTACTAAATATTAATTGACAAAAATGAAACATGATGATAACTAGAAATTTAACCCAGACAGCTGAGCAATTCAAAAAATTTGCATTTTGAAAGGTTGTTGCTTGTTAATTATAATTTTCTCACAAGAAATAAAATCAAGTTTTTAACACATATTTTAATCACTTAGAAACAGAAGAGTGTTCTATAGAAATCAACTACAGGCAGTGTTACTGTGAAACAAAACCATCTCAACCCAGATTGATGCAATGCAGAGCAGCTACCAAAGGTGCTGTTCTACATTGTGTTACCCGTCAAGAGCAGGAACATGCCACAGCTAAAAAAGAAGTAGCATTATTCAGCAGACATGCTCCAATGCAGGCACCTTTGCGCCACGGTGCAAGAGAGTTTTATCTGTGCAGGGGTCCTTTCCTGAACATTAACTATGTTTTAAGGCAATTTCCTCTTTGCTTGTGTGCAGCAGAATGCACAATATTTCTCCTCATTATGACAACCAAAGGGGGCACTGGATTTTGGCACAAATGCATGTCTACAATTCTTTGTAGATGTGGGTTTGCATCAAAATGCATGTTAAGGTACCATGAATGCCCATGTACCACAATGGAACACACCCTTGACACAAAGCAATAAAAAGCAGTGCAATGCATTGCATGGTGTTACTTTTGATACAAACCAATGCAAATCTCCATTTGCCTTGATTTCTAAATGCCAACCTAGGATTTGTGTCAGGTCTTATTTAAAAAAGTAACACAAATGCAGTGTTTGTAAATCTGGGTCTTGCATTTTTTTCTATTACAAAAAGGCAAGAAATTTGCTTTACATCAAGGGATGGGAGGGCCGACACCAAGGATGTGTAATGCAGTGGAGGTTCTGATGAGGTGGTGAGTTGTGATGTAAGTCTTTGTGATGAGGAGATCGGCTGAGCAGTAGTGATGTGTCAGTTCTTCTTGGGGTTGCTCTGTGCAGCAGAGGAGATGCATCGGTTCTGCTTGATCTACATAGGCTGGCCAAGCCATTAGGTTTCCCTTCCAAGTACTAGAACATGGAGTGGCACCACTTGGCAGGGTAGATTTAAACATGGCAGAGTCTAGATGTTGGTGGCAAGGATGTTGGAAGCTTCTGTCCCTCATGCTCAGGTTAGGAGAATGGTCAATTTGCCCTTGTAGTCACTCTGGGTTCAAAAGATGCAGGTTCAGTCTTTCTCACCAAGGCAAGAGGGCAGCAATCAGCAAGTCAGTACAGCAGGGCAACAGTCCTTCAGAGTGGCAGTCCAGAACAGTTGCAGTCCTTTCAGAAGCACACCAGTTCTTGTTCCTGGCAAATAATCGACAGGTCCAAAACTGTATTGAAGAGTTGGTGTCTATGGTCAACTATTTATACCCAGTTGTGCCTTTGAAACTGAGACATCTAGAGGCATGCATTTGAAGTGCACATGTGTGCTGATTTCCTTGCCCTGGCTCCAGACTAGCTACAGGAGAAATGCAGCCCTATGTGTGGAGGCAGGACACAGGCTACTTAAGTGTAAGTGGGGCTGTGACCAGCTCCTCCATCCCATCTTACCAGTGATGACCCATCTAGGCACACCTCATCTCCCCAATGTGTGTTTCTGTATAAGAGGTATACACAAAGCCCAGCTGTCAAATAAACTCGGTCATATGTCTCAGAAACAGACTTCAGGCACTAAATTGCTAAAGCAGAAAAAAGGAAACTTTCAAAAAATTATAGTTTAAAATCCGACTTCACCATAAGTTAGGATTGTTCATTACAATTGCAAATGCATTGAACATGAAAATGTTACCTGTTCCCATTTGGACGTTACAGCTTATTTAATGTAATAAGGTAACTCCAAGGTTATCCCAAGGGAGAGGTAGGCATTGCAGTAGTGAAAAACACATTTAGGAGCTTTCCACTACCAGGACATGAAAACACTTAAAAGTACAAGACCTGCTTTTTAAATACATTACATCCTGCGCTCTGGGCTGTACAGGGCCTAATCTCAGGTAGCATATGAAAAATAAAGAAGGTTTCACCTGGCAAAAGGTTAATTGGTGGAATTGGCAGTTTGAAACTGCATACAAAGGCTGAAATAGCATGTCTGAGATTTGTTTAAAGTGCTATTTAAGGGGGTAGCAAAAGCAGTGCTGCAGACCTACTGATAGTATTGAATGTACACCTTTAGGCACAGGTAGTGTCATTTTACTAGGGACTTATAAGTAGAATAACTATACCAATTAGGTATAATCCAATCGTACTATGTTTCAGTGAGGGAGCACAAGCACTTTAGCTGTGATTAGCAGAATCCTAAAGCCTAAAACAAAGTCAGCAAACACGAGGGTTGAAGGCAAGATGTTAGGAGGAACCCATGTCAATTATGCCAGGTCTAGCATTCCCCTGTACCCTTAGCCCAATACCTCACCCTTCATCCCTAACCTTAAACAATCAACCTTTTACTCATGCATATTTTTTAGTTAATATAACTTTATATAATTTATAATCTCACATCAATACCTATACATTCTAATACCATACCAGTAACACTTTGACTGTAAAACTGCCCCCCAAAACCATGGTTTTATAGCCAAACCCCTTAACCCTACACCTTTAACTGTTACTCACACCCTTGAGGCCTATACTCTGAATCCTCTATCCCAATGTTTTTACCCTATACTTCTACACCCTTAGCCCTTTAACCATAACCATATAATTTCAAGCCAATACACATGAAAGCTAATCTCATACCCTTAATCACCATACCCTTAATGCTGATATCCTAACTCTTAACTCATAACACTTATTCACTTAAAGCCTACATTTTTAACCTGTTAATACCAACCTTTAATATTATATCTCATACCCTTTACCCTAAAACCAAAACACTTATCCTTATGTTTTGAAACATTAACCCCATATCCTTAACCGCTACACCTATAGCATCTAATCCTTAACCCACTTCACACTACCCTAACAACAATATAATTTGAGAACACTTTTAGAAGTGTGTTTTTTTTAAGTGTGTATTTTTAGAACTAATATTTGAGAAGCATTATTGATGCAATACCATTTGGCTCAGAGAATTTCAAGATCAACTAGGGAAACCATTAAATAAAGGCGAGACAGGCCTCCTTACAGACTTAACCCACATGTCACTATTCACTGTTTGTACATTAACTGTCAGCGAAAATAGTGTTTTGATGTGGTCCATCAGGATGACAGTAGAAAGGTCAGGCTGTCATGGATGTCACACTGCTTGAAAAGGAGCTGCAGAATTAATGTGGGCAATAAGCAAAATAATTGTTTAATGTTATTGTAATTGTTAATGGTTGTCTGGAGTTTGTAGTCCAAAAATAAATGCGATTGTTGCATAATCATTCTTGGCATCAAGCTGTCAACCCTAACCAAACATCTTCTCAGTTAATGTCCTGCCCTAACATCTACATTTTAAAATCGAATTAGATTTCCATTTTTAAACAAAAATAAAGTTTGTTCAGTCTTCCATGGTAATGCATTTAAGTAAATGTTTAACGTACATGGCCCACTTTTCTCTTAGACACATTTAAAGTTACCAGTATAGATCCACAAATGGTAAACAGAGAGGACAAAAGAGATAATTTGCTAATATTATATTTGGTTCAGTGTTTCTCAAACCCATTTCTTTGTTCATTTCGACTATGGAAAACAATAAAAGTACTTCAACTACCAGAATGCACTGGCATAGATGCTAGAAGAAATCCTATGCATTGTAGCATGATATTTTTGTTTTGACTGCAGCCCACTCAATCTCAATGCCCTGTACCTGGAACACTTGCTCAGGTAACCAGCATCCACTCTTTCCGGAAGCCAGCAAAACATTGGAAGAGTGGACTGTGGCATGCCAAACAAACATCTAAAATGCCACAACTGACATAGGTTCAAAATTATGCTTATATAATATCTTGATATTTCTATTTTTTCTTTTCCAGCTTTTTCTTCCGTTGAATGCTTATTTACTACAACATACTCACTAAAGACCCTTTCAATGAAATGATTGGATGAAAATGACAAATGTGTGGCTACATATTTTGAAACCTCCATTCTTCATCTAATCTGGATCAATCTTCAAGGCATTAGTGTGAGGTTCTCTGGGTAGAAGAAGCAATTATTTATTACATTTATATAACTTTCTTGATACTTATTAGGGTTAGGGTTAGGGTTTGTAAAATGTTCAGAGCAGATGACTGCAACCTACCTGGGAACTATTAGATTTATAAACTTCATTGGGCGGTCTCACCTTTCACCCAAAAGAACATACAATACAAATAATTAAAAACATTACTTAAAATCATACAGTATATTTCAGAATTATTTTCTATTTACAGCATATACATTCCTTCACAGCCACAATCACCCAAGCCTATGCACTCAGTGTCAGTAAAAGACAAAGTTTTATGTATTTAATTAAATACAATTGTCTAGAAGACAAGGAGGCGCATGTTTCATGTTGGAAAGTGGATTATTAGTAGGAGTTAGAACACACCTACCACTAGCAATAACGCCACTGACCACTGTATGGTCCAGGCAAGGTCTCAAAACTGGCTCAACCCCTGGTAGCTTGGCAACAACCAGGCAGGCTAAACTTAGGAGACAGGTATGTAAATCATTTAAATACAGCAATACAGTAAATAAGTAATACACCACATACAATATACATCCAACACAATTTGTATAAATAGGGAATGTGTTTGTCTTTAAAATGACACCATAAAGACAAAAATCCAATTTAGGGAACCAAAGATATGAATTTTTAAAGAATAAATAAAATATGTGCGTTCCAGTGCTTAAGGGCTAAAAGCCCCAATGGGGAACTTTGGTTGTGCTAGACTTGAACCAAGTCAGAATGTGAGGGCGACTGCATTGGAACCCAGCTCAGATACACTGACTGGGAGGCTGCAGACAAAATTTACCTTCAAACGTAATCGTTTTTCTGGAGCTTTTTCTCTCCCTGTGGGCGATGCTCCTCTTCAGGGCAGGATCCAATGCAACGTCATCGGCTTGAGTTTCTGTGAAGCCCCAGTCAAGTCCTGGAAGTCTCGTTGATGGGGGAAAGCTCTGGAGTTTCAGTGGGATGAACTTGAAATACAGGCCGGCTAGCGGTTCGGCAGCGGCTTGACTCTTGTCGAAGGGCTGGTCACCTTATGGAGGGGACAAACAGGACAGCACCCCTGCCCAATGAGATGGAAAGTACCACTCTAAAGCATGACAGCTTCCTCCAAAGTGTTACATTTTCTTGTCCCACAAAGCACTGCATTTTACCAGATGGATGATTGCCCTGCAGCAGAGTAAGACCTGCAAACCAACCTACTGGTGCAGCTCATTTCCATTAACACTCCCATCCAGACCCTCTGCAAATGTTTTTTCTGGGCCTGACATCTGTTTAAGGGGTACAGGAAGAGGGTGCATGCATGACTGGCATTCCTAGCTGTCCTGCTTTCTTTAAAGCCTGGTTTCATTTACCCAGCCCCTTTCCTAGCCTGGGCCCTGCAACTGCATCAGCTGAAAAGGTGAACTTTGAGAGATGTGTTGAATAATGCAAAACAATTAGCATCACTTAGAGAACCTTACAAATTGAGTACTTGTGAATTAATTAGTTAAATTATGTTAAAAGATACGCTGCATTTTAACTATGAAACATATACAATTATCTAATTTACCGAGATGCATTGGAATACAGGGAGTGCAGAATTATTAGGCAAATGAGTATTTTGACCACATCATCCTCTTTATGCATGTTGTCTTACTCCAAGCTGTATAGGCTCGAAAGCCTACTACCAATTAAGCATATTAGGTGATGTGCATCTCTGTAATGAGAAGGGGTGTGGTCTAATGACATCAACACCCTATATCAGGTGTGCATAATTATTAGGCAACTTCCTTTCCTTTGGCAAAATGGGTCAAAAGAAGGACTTGACAGGCTCAGAAAAGTCAAAAATAGTGAGATATCTTGCAGAGGGATGCAGCACTCTTAAAATTGCAAAGCTTCTGAAGCGTGATCATCGAACAATCAAGCGTTTCATTGAAAATAGTCAACAGGGTCGCAAGAAGCGTGTGGAAAAACCAAGGCGCAAAATAACTGCCCATGAACTGAGAAAAGTCAAGCGTGCAGCTGCCACGATGCCACTTGCCACCAGTTTGGCCCTATTTCAGAGCTGCAACATCACTGGAGTGCCCAAAAGCACAAGGTGTGCAATACTCAGAGACATGGCCAAGGTAAGAAAGGCTGAAAGACGACCACCACTGAACAAGACACACAAGCTGAAACGTCAAGACTGGGCCAAGAAATATCTCAAGACTGATTTCTCTAAGGTTTTATGGACTGATGAAATGAGAGTGAGTCTTGATGGGCCAGATGGATGGGCCCGTGGCTGGATTGGTAAAGGGCAGAGAGCTCCAGTCCGACTCAGACGCCAGCAAGGTGGAGGTGGAGTACTGGTTTGGGCTGGTATCATCAAAGATGAGCTTGTGGGGCCTTTTCGGGTTGAGGATGGAGTCAAGCTCAACTCCCAGTCCTACTGCCAGTTCCTGGAAGACACCTTCTTCAAGCAGTGGTACAGGAAGAAGTCTGCATCCTTCAAGAAAAACATGGTTTTCATGCAGGACAATGCTCCATCACACGCGTCCAAGTACTCCACAGCGTGGCTGGCAAGAAAGGGTATAAAAGAAGGAAATCTAATGACATGGCCTCCTTGTTCACCTGATCTGAACCCCATTGAGAACCTGTGGTCCATCATCAAATGTGAGATTTACAAGGAGGGAAAACAGTACACCTCTCTGAACAGTGTCTGGGAGGCTGTGGTTGCTGCTGCACGCAATGTTTGATGGTGAACAGATCAAAACACTGACAGAATCCATGGATGGCAGGCTTTTGAGTGTCCTTGCAAAGAAAGGTGGCTATATTGGTCACTGATTTGTTTTTGTTTTGTTTTTGAATGTCAGAAATGTATATTTGTGAATGTTGAGATGTTATATTGGTTTCACTGGTAATAATAAATAATTGAAATGGGTATATATTTTTTTTTGTTAAGTTGCCTAATAATTATGCACAGTAATAGTCACCTGCACACACAGATATCCCCCTAACATAGCTAAAACTAAAAACAAACTAAAAACTACTTCCAAAAATATTCAGCTTTGATATTAATGAGTTTTTTGGGTTCATTGAGAACATGGTTGTTGTTCAATAATAAAATTAATCCTCAAAAATACAACTTGCCTAATAATTCTGCACTCCCTGTATATTCTAGAAGAAAGACAATGTATGTAAGACAGCATAATATAAGAACATTCACTGCAGCCCACTCTATCCCAGTGTCTTGTACCATAAGGACTTGTTCTGGTAATCAGTAACCATCCTTTCGGGAAGAAACAGAAACTAGCAAAAACATTTGAAGAGGGGACTGTGTACTCAAAGCTGCATAGAAAATAAACATTAATTTTTTTTAAATTTCAACAACTCGCATTGGCTCAAATTATGTTAATATAAATTTCTATTACGATGATATTTCTAGATTCACATTTCCACCTTTCTGTTAACTTGAATGCTTACTCAATTTTACACATTCTCCATGGATCCATTTTCAAGACATCTGTTTGAAGTTCTCAGGGTAGAAGGATCAGTTTTAATAGGGCTGAATTTTTCCACAGTTTTCCAGTGCCAATATCTTTATTGATGACATGGGAAGAAAATGGGTTACCCTGCCCTTTAGAAAAGAGGAAGACTGTGTTGAATGTTTTCTTTAAGGCTTTTATGACATATGATTTCCAGCCCAATAAGCTGGATATTTTAAAATCAAAATGTAGGTACAAGATATCGCCCTCTAAAGACCATTGTCTTGGAATATGTGATGTTTATTTTAAGGCCTGCTTTTTACAACATAACTCGAATCTTTGAGACTGCGCTTGTAGGCCTTTTGGGTGCAAGCATTGAAAACAGAGTTGTCCGGAGAGGCTTTGAATTCCTCAATTGCAGGCATAGGCATTGCCGCTGACAGGGCCACCTTCTACAGACGATGCACATATAGCGAGAACAACAGGGGAGCGAGCACATAGGTCTGCATCAAACCTCTTGATAATTATCAGGATTTACTCAATATACGACTCTGCCTCACGCTGACTTGTGAGGTAGTTCTTTATTATCAATAGCACACCTTTATCTATTCCTAGATTTCTCAGCGTCTTTCAAAAGCTGTCTCTTGAGACAGGTGGAAAGCAGACATGAAATCCAGGAAGACAAAACAAGGGGACGTCTGCTGAACCGGACTGTAACTGTGCACACAGTGAAGTAAAATAAATACTTGATCAATAGTTGAAAGGCCTAGTCGGAGCCGCCCTGCACTTTACCTGGCACTGACAACATTAAACAACCTGGGCTAGAAAGTTGAGTGCTGTAAATGCTGTTTAACTCAATTATATATAATGAATACGATGTAGACATTTGTAGGTTGTCAGCAGATCACCAGATCATATGACATTTTTCACTTTTCGGAAGTTGAAATTTAGTATTTGTTTAGGTTTTGCAAATGCGACTTTTTTCTCTGTAGTAATTCTTGAAAATAACACCACATTCGACAGATCACACATTGTTCTGAAAAGTTTTAGGTTGGGATAGAAGTGACCCTGAAGACTCCTTATTGAATGTTATGTTTTGGTGCATCTCAAACCTATTCATTTGACTTGAAAGGATAGCTTATTAATTAGGAAGCTGTATTGACAGTGCAGAAGTCTGACGTAAACATTTAGAATTGAAATACTGCTAGGTAGTTTCAATGTAGCTTGAAGCTTGGAATTTTGATTGCTGGCATTTTACGGAGAGACCCACATACTTACTCGATAAACAGTATAGTACAGTCTGACAATTGCTTTCTCGCTTTGGGCATCCACTTCATTGAACAATCTATTACACATCCGGGGAAGCAAGCTTTCTAAAAAAATATGAAAAGATTCACAATGAGATGAACAAAACCCCAGTGCCAATGAAAAGAGGCATACTACAATAAGACTCTGAAATAGAACATTTCAAAGTAAAAATTCAGGAGCATAGTAAGAAGCAGGCTTTGTGTGCTGGTCTGTGTTGTGTGTGTCCATATGCATGTATGTCTGTATGTCTACCACAAATATGTTCTTCACTAAAAATTCCCTAACTTAGGCGCATGTTTAAGAAAAGTAGTGCAACAAAACTTTTCTGAAGCCCTTTACTGCCTCACTACCGCCACCATGTGTGCGCCATATTAAAAATACAGCACACTATGGCACAGGGTAGGGAGGAATAGCTTAATTTTCCATGACGCTATTTATGTACTGTATAGGAGTTATGCCAAAATATTGGTGCTACTCTTGTAGAGTACATAGGGGCCCATTATAAATAATGGAAGCCCTGTTTTAAAAGTGCCGTAAAAAATGACGCAAGGAAATCTACATCTAATCTCTTAGATTTCCTTGCACCATTTTTTTGGACCCCTACCGGGGAACGCTCCCTTTGCATAGATTATATCTGGCGCAGGCATATTGTAGCGCAAAGGGTTACAAAGTGGTGCAATGCATGCATTGCACCACTTTGTAAATGTGGCATGAGGATTTTGGCCTCGTTAGGCCACATTAGTGCAAAAAACAACAACGCTAATGTGGTGCAAGGTGGAGCTAGGGGCTTATAAATATGCTCCTTAGATTTTAAGTGAATTCATATGAAAGGAGTGCAGTAGATACACATAGCCCCCAAAGACATCCAGGACAACATGTAGTAAGTGGCATGTTCTCAGAATTACAACTTAATCTACTGCAATCTTCAAAAAGTGACCCCTCTCCTTTGCACAGTGATGTGTAGGGGAGCAATCAATGTGCAAAAGTATTGAGTTTATTTTTTCACTCACTGCCCACCTCATAAAAATGAAAACAGGCTCATTTTGAATGTACACATCACTGCACACAACACCTAAACGAAGGATAGATACTTGAACCATGGTAGACAATTTCAAAACGCCCCATCTGATGCTGTTGACAATTAACTGTGAAATACTACAACTATACCATTTTACAGTCTGCAAAGAACAAGCTGTCCTAGTGCAGCCATCTACTGCATGTCAGGGCAAAATGCTTTACACAGCTCATTTCCCTTTTTATGGGTCATTTAAAGTTGTAAATAATCACTGCGTGTACTAAGAGGTACAATCGCCAATGAATTACTTTGTTGAGGCCGGCATACAAATCTTTTGCCCCTTCCACTTGTAAATGTCAAATTTCTGTATGTGAACTTTCTGCATTTAAATACAATTAGTGACCACAAAACCAAGCCCATATTTATACTTTTTTAGCGCCACATTTGCGTTGTTTTGACGCAAAATCGGCGCAAACTTCTTAAATACAATTGGGCCATATTTTTGGACACAAAACTGCGCCCGAGCAGTTTTGCGTCAAAAATATTACCGCCGGCTAACACCATTTCGGTGAGCCGTGCGGGCGTCAAATTTATATGTTGATGCCCGGCGTTGTAAACCACAGGTGTAACTCTTTTTTTTTACGCACACCGCAGCGTCAAGTCGTAAAGCAAAACAACGTAAACGCAGCGGAAATGACTGTGGGTCGATTTACAACACCGCAAACCAGATATGCATTGTTTTTTGACGCAAAAGCGTCAAAATTCACCTCGAACACAGCCATTTCAGCAGAGGAGAGACAAAATGGATCCCAGATGCCTCTACAGACCCCAGGAAGATGACAACAGACCAGGAACCAGCCAGGAGGACCCACAAAAGGTCAGTTTGAAGAAGAAAAGAAAGTCTCGCTTCAGTGCAGAGGAACAGGAAATTCTGGTTAAAGAGGTGACGGAACACCTGCACCAACTGCTTGTCACCTCAAAGTTGCCAATCAGTAGGAGAGAGGCAATATGGCAACAAATTGTTGACAAGATTAACAGTGTGGCAGAAGTACGCAGAACAGTCATCGAGTGCAAGTAACGCTGGCATGACTGCAAGCGCAGGACCAAGGAAAAGATGGCCAGGAACAGGAAGGCAGCACTGCAGACTGGAGGTGGGAGTCCAGCACACTAGGAGGCCCTGGACCGCATGGAGGAGATGGTCGCAGCCGTCTTCCCTGAGGAGATCGTCACAGGGATTCAAGGACAGGACAGCGCAGACTACCAGGAGACAACGCACATGCAGGGTAAGTCACATGGGGAATTAAAATACACTAATGTGAACTGTAAGCAAGGGTGGGGGATACCGACCACAAAATTAATGGAAGCCATGATATACATGGAGTGGCATGGGTAAAGGGGTATGGCATGGGGGCATGACCTGTACAGAGAGGAGCTGGGGCACATCATAACACAACACCAACAGTCCCATGGGGGTATGCTGCTATGCCAACGATGCAGCAAAGGTAAAACCACGCCAGGAGGGAAGGGCACAAAGTCAAACTGACATACCGTCACACGTCATCCACTATACCCCCTACATTAACTAGGGCCCAATTAACAACCTCTAGCCATACTCACAACTGGAATGTAACAGTGACAACAGTTGCCACTACCACCTCCGCTCTGTGTGCAGCTCAAGTAGCCAATGGCATTAACGTCCCCATGGATCATACACACCTAAATTAGTGGGTTGAGGATGACAACTTTAACAATCCCCTGAAACAAGACAAATGTTCCAGTCCTGTCAAATGTGAATGCCCATAGTTTCCGCAAACATCAGCCAATTTCATCAACATTAGGAGCTACACAGCACTAAGGCCACACCCATGCTGCATATGCCAGGGTCCATCCTGTGGCTGGGTAACAATGCAACATCCCAAATGTCATACTGCTCAGACAACAGCATTGAGGGGGAGGACACATGCAACTGGTCACTGAAATACACCTGCACAGTCAGAGGAGGTAATAGGACACTGCTATGACTATCAGGGCAATCCAATCTCCACTCATTCCCCAACATCAGGTGTACACATTACCAATGCTAACATTCATATTGTGCCATAAGAATGCAATGTATAGGATATGCTACATTTCAACTACATATAAGTGGATGTGAAAGATCAGAGACTGGGGCAGGTCCAGATTGTTAAGTGTGCTGCTAGTGCCATCAGAGCACCCACAGCCAGTGAAAGGCCTCACCAATAGAAGGAGGGTTGAGTAGGACAAGAAGGTGGCAAATCAATATTTGGCCTAAAACAACACAAGAGGAGATGATGCCGACAACTCTAATAACTCACCACAATACATGTGACATGCAGGTGGGGCATAGGCCTGGGAGAATGCCCATCTGAAAGACTGGAGCAATGAACAGGAAACAATATCACAATGTGAAATCATCACAAGGCAGGCATGTCACATCACCAATGCCACAACACAGACACACTAATTGTACCCTATTCCATTGCAGAGGACAATGGATCTTCTGCAGATATGCCTGTCCAGGACTACCCTGATGACATGGATGACGAGCTGACAAACATCAGCCACCAGACCCTCCATGATGTCCTTGGAACCCTCCAGACCCCACCTTCTGTCACAAGGAGGAGCTCAGAACAAGCAGCCATCACAGAGGACCTACCCACCACCTCAAGTGTAAGACCTGCCAGCTCCAATACAGCTGAGGGCTCAGATGACACAGGCACCAGCTTTGAGAGGACTGTAGTCGGAGTACAGCGGGAGCTGGCCAAGGAGATTCGGGTGGGGATGCAAACTATGGCAGCCAGCCTAGAGGGGGTGCGTTCATGCATGATTTCAACTGAAGAACAGGCAGCAGCTATGCAAGGGCGAACAACTCTCTTGCAGGAACTTGAAAAAAGGCTGAAGGAAATCAGCACAGCTGTAATACAGTTGACCCAACACCTACAACAGCAATCCTGTCAACGCGTGCACAAATGCAGCATTGAACCTCTCAGGGCCGACCTGGCTGCCTACCATTGTGATGTGGCTGCTATTCTCAAGAACCAGCAGATCCTCCTTGCAGCAGTACTGCCCTTAAGATCTTCACAGGTAGCAGCGACCGGGATGTGTGACTCCACGTCTTCTAACACTGAGGTGTGTTCCCCCTTCACAACCACCACCACCAAGGACACAGGAGGCAACACACACATCAGACAAAGAAGACATGGAACAGATCACCTTCACAAGGAGAAGTGCACTAGTCCCTGCCACATGATCAACTATTACCAAGGTCCAGCGCTTTGTAACATGCCAGTCTTACAACAACTGTACTCAATGACTGTTCTGTAAACCACTGTATATCTTGTCAGCCTGCCCAGTGCTTGTCTCTCACTTACTCATTGGCAAATCCTGTCCCTCTGCACTGTCTGACACATCACCCCAGCATTTCAAATGCATTTTCGTTTAGCACGTGTGTAGGATCACAATGGAAGATGTCACTATAATGGACTCACAATCATGGAAAATGTACATATAGCACTACAGCACTTTTCAATAAATAGCACTTACACAACCACGTTGTCTCTGTGTAATGTGACACATCAACCGTGCAGTAGATCACTGAAATTTGCCTCCTGTCAAATTACAAAGCTTGTCAATACAACTGTCCTGAAATTATGTAGTCTGCTAACTATGCACAGTGGCCTGGATTGCACCATACTCTTCCCTTCCTGAGGGTAATATCTGATGAAAAGAGAAACCATACACCATAATGCTGTGTTGGACAGAAGAATGCTTCCTCAAGGGATAGCTAAGCCATTAAATAGTGGCAGCAAAATGTTACCACCGTGCAATACTAACACATATAACATTGCCCAGAAATCTAAGCAAACAGTCAACAAACTGCATAAATGAAGGTGTCTGAGTTTACATCCAAATAAGTAATCATGCTGTACAGTGTCACAAATGATCTATGTGAGTCATGAACATGATACTACAAGAGTGCTTACTACCACTCAGCTAATAAGGGTTTCAATGAACATCACACTGAAGTCAGACATAACACAGTGTCCCCAATCATAAATCTGGAAGCATTGTATGTGACATTGAAAACATACTTAATGAAAAAAACATGTTGGGATCCATAGTAACTGTGATTGGTGGTTGCAATGAATGGTCAAATCTTTGCAAGGTAGCTCTGGGGTAGCTGCCAATCTTACAGCTCAGTTGGGATTTGTTCGTAGCATAGGACACAAATGTAATAAAACAAAATGCATGTACACTTATGCCAAGGCCCTGATCTACAAGCATTTCACACATACTGTAAAGGGTTCACTACATATTTATTAAACGGGAATAACAGAAGAGGAAACTTGGGGAAAAGTCTTACCTACCCTAATCTACCCTAACTACTCATTACCCACTACTGTCCCTAACTAACCGAAGCTAAACTTACCACATGCAACAAAACATTCTAAACATCAACCCCCCACCCCCCTTATGAGACGGGACACATGGAGGAAAACAGATACTAACCTAAACACATACTATCCTATCCTAAACAAATATATATATATTTTTTTTTTATATATATATTTTTTTCAAAACACACAAGAACCCCAACATAGCCCCCACCCCCCCACAACCTTAAAAAGAAAACATTGAAATAATCAGGACCCCCACCCCCACCCACTAACACTAACTAAATTAACAGCCTATACAAACCTAACACTAAGCCCCCTGAACCCACAAAGTATAAGAATAAGGAAAGAGGAGGGAGGGGAGGGAATCATTTCCATCAAAAAAGTCTAGAGCTTGGCCTTCCGGAGGGTCCCCTTAATGGACTGCACACACCTGTTGATATGGCGAACATTCCACCGCAGGTGACTCAGTTCCCTGAGGACGCGGTCCATTTTGCACTGCATGTCCAAAAAAGCAGCAGGGTCAATTGTTGTAGCTGGGGTGGTCTGTGTACCAGCTGAGGACGTGTGTGGCTGTGTATGGTCAATGCCTGTGGGCTGCCCTGAAGGTGGTCCACTGCTAGGGCCTGGAGCACTTGCAGATGTTGTTGGCACAACGGTCCCAGCTGTGGGTGGTGCCACCTGGGTGGTAGTGGTGGTGGTGCTGGTGGTGGCTGTGGTGGGCAAAGAAAGGCCACCCTGTGGGAAAGCCCTCCAGGCTCCGGAGGCCTGTTCGGTCCTGTATCTTCGGGCCATCCTTCTGTACCCCGACCCCGACTCTACCAGCAGGATATGCTGGTACCGCATTGCCCGCCTCTGGAATTCACAGCCCTGGATGGGTGTCATATTAGCAGCTGTGAAGACAAATAAAAAAACTTCCTTTAGGAACTGCATTGTGTGAAATGGCGCAAGAAGTAAATCAGACTGTACATCTACTGTACTTGTAACAGCTCCTATCATCATACAGATCATTGAATGTCCCTGAGGAAGTACAGCCTTCAAAGGTCGTATCACACATAGCACATCCAAACCCTACAAGATGGGTAACAACTGGCATGATTTTGGCATCAGAGTTCTGCCAGTTGTCAGCTAACAATCATGCTGCACATCCTCCGCCAATGCCAGGGCTGCAAATGTCAGTGTATGGGATGGAAATCTAGGGCCACATAATCTGCAAGTTGTAAATGGACTTGCTAGTATAGTACTCATGTGCTAAACCTGAGTGTGTATACTAGGTTCAGACCAAAGGTTCACTGATTTACATGTCTGTGTAACATACTTGTATCATCAGTCCTAGGTACACTATTCACAAACCCATGCCTGTGTTTGAGGGTGGGGGGTGGAGAAAGAAGAAACAATTTCAACCAACATGGACACCCAGGAAGCTTATGAAAGCTGGACATGTGTTTGGCTCAACACACACACCACAGGTAAGGTGTATCTACAAATAGGAGACAGCAAACCCTTGACCAATCCCAGTGCCACACATGTCTTGCAATGCAGACCATTGTCCACATCATATACTTCCAGTAAGCCATGACTTACAACTAACAGAGAGTAGCAAGAACACCCCAGGCCATGATTTGCATGCACACCTAAGCCATTGCACTCAAGTGCCACATACTCGAAGCACTACATGTGGAGCTACATGCTGCTAGGAAGTTCAACCTACAGTTTCATAAGTACATTAGTTAACAGGCATGCAGAAGTCTGTGGGTAAGCATTCTGCAGCCCCATTCTGGGAGAATGTGGGTCTGACAGGCTGACTAACTCTGAGATTAGGTCCAGTGCGACTCTTGCTGATACAAGTGTAATCCACATGACTCATCCCAATTCACATTGCGGAGCCTACAGGAATGACCTAGAATCCCTAAATAAGACAATAGGATAAGCATTGGCCAACTCCAAAATGCTGAGAAAATGAAATCCCACTCATGGAACAAGACAAATGATGGGCCAGCGCATCACACCTTGCTATTTGTTCAACACACAGGAGTCTATCACACATCACCAGCAAACACAATGCAGAACAGACTTATCAACACTTACTGGAGTTGTCGGGGCCCTCGAATGAAGCCACCTCGCACACAGTGTAGGGTGCGGGTCCACCTGTAAGGCATGGAAGGAAGAAATGTGCTCAAATTCTGTGCACTGACCAACAATTCCAAAGACAAATACTATGTGTCAGATTACATAAGTAAGTAAAGCCACTCAGACATGATGACTGCATCCGATATAGCACGGCTGACTTTTACATACCATGGGTCTCCTGTGAAATTTACACACATATCTGCACATATGCAGTGGCCCTAACTATCATGTGGTGGCAAACATGCTCCTTCATTAGTGAGCAGACATAATAATGGAGTGTATTCGTCTCATCATGTGCATCCAAGGGAGACATCCAAAGCCAGTTTCCTTGAGGAGTGCATTACCAGTCAAACAGCCACTGTGGCCATGACAAATGTATGACACATAGGTACAATGTACATCACCAGACACACATGAGACATAAGTCTGGGCCACATTGCTATCAACAATTGACGTGAAGCCTGCTCTCATTTTCTGCATCATGTAGTGTTTCTAAAGTCAGTCTAGCAGTTGTGTCAACAAAGGTCGGTAATGTTTTGGAAAATCTATACCTCACTGGCAAATGTGACCTATATATACATGTTTGGCTCCTAATTTGTGTTGCTGTCTGACACAAAGGCAGCACCAACTTACATTAAGCAAAATTATTAAGTAAGTTTGCAGAGCACTTGCTTCCTGACAGCTAGCAATTGTGGTACTTAACATAGTCCATCAATGAACCTGTATGTTTCCAAAGCATTCCACACACTTAACAACATAGTCGGCAGATATTGTACAAATCATCTGATGTCACTACAGAGCTTTTATTTGTGCACATTTACATGATTTGTACTCACCAACAGGGCCACCAATCATAATTCCCAGGTGGTCCAGCAGATCTTGCTCCCTGGAGATGAGGACAGCCCAGCGGTGCTTCAGCTGGTGGTCATTCCTCTGGCTCCGATACACACGTTGCAAGTGATGCAGGACCTTTCCCCACCGGATTCTACGTGCCTTGGTGTGATACCCCTGTATCACCTGCCCCCTGTCTCAATCATAAGTGGGAGGAAATGGAACACCAGCCATATGAACCCCCCAAGCTCCTCCTCACCCATCTTGCCAAGACGTGGCCTACCCAACATCTTAGCACAGAAAAAGGGGAATAGGGGATAAAGAAGAACAAAGGCGAATAGGGGAAAGTAAAATAAGAAAAAAGTAAACTTAACAACTAAAAAAGCCCAACTATCCCCAAACTATCACCTCCCACAACAGGCTCCCACAAACCACAAAGACAATACAATACTGGACAATAGTACACAATAAACACTCAGACCGTATACAACAACAATTTTAATTCACAAACTAACAAGTAATGGACCACACAGGAGACAAAAGCACAATTTCACTGGACAAAACTCAGAACACAGCCACAGGGTCTAGAAGAATCACAGACTGCAAAGTGAAAGTGAAAGTACCCCCACTGTACATAATCTGTAAACAGCATATCCTATTACATCACTTCCTGCATAAAATGGTTGCCGTTTTTATCATTATGCATCATAATTTTTTTACGCATACAGTATGTGCGTCATTTTTTTTGACGCACAGGAGTCAAAATTAGGTCGCATCCATATATTTGGAAATAGTCTAACACGTAACCAATTTTAAGGGCATAATACATCATTTTTCAGGCATAAGTGTCATTTTTTGACGCGTGTGCGTAAAAATTTCAGGGCATTAACTGGGTTTGGGTCATTTTGCCATTTTAATGTAATGTTACATTTGTGACACAACTGAGATAGGCTGATTGCACCCACTTTGGTGTTGACGGTGTATCGTCACATGTGAGACATCATACTGCTGCGGACCATGATCCGCTACTTCCTTAACAGGATTTTCACTCTTGGCTGACGAACTAGGTGGCCATACGTGTGGCCTACATATCTGTATTGCACAAATTGGGCATTTTTGGCATCAGGAGAGGATAGCAAGGTGACACACATAAGTACAATACCTCAATGCCTATGGCTCAATGTGTGTGCATTGGCTACTAATGTAGTTGTTGACCCAGTGTGTGTGCATCACAAGATGCATTATTTAAAATATGCTTGTAAGAATGTGAAGTCCAAACCTTAGATGCAAGTCAGTGTGGAAATGAGAGAGGACATGTGCTAGTCATACTTGTAGCAACATCTGTTGTGTGCACTTCCAAGATTTTGGGTAACGTAGACACCACAAATGACAAAGCATGCACCGGATAGATGGCAGACGCTTGTTCATGTCAATGGTCCAAATGTTGCCCATCCCATGTCTTAGAAATTTGGTAACTGCTTCCTAGGCCCTTGTTGGTGAACCCACCGTGAGTCTGGCACATGTACAGACTAGGTGGGTACCATGTTATTGGCACAGACAGCCAAAGGTGACCCACAACTGTTATATCATGCCACAGTTGTGGTCATATGGCTGAGCCACAACTCTCCAGTGGCAGTGGTAGACCAGCAGACGAGGCAGCTCGGGGCCACATATTTCCAGTGCTCAATTGCACAGAGGTGTCTGGTTCATGTGTGTGGTCCAATGTTGATCCTGTATATTTTTAGGGGTCTATGTTGTCAGAGTTACGTCCAGGTCTCATCATGAGTCAGTGGTGGCTATTCCTGTATCTACTCAGTATCCTTCGGATATCAGTGGAAGTAAAGTCGATGAGTACATGAGAACCTACATGGGGATGGTCCCACCCTGTCACTGCAGACGTGCTATGAGACTATCAACAGGGCAACCTTGGTGTGCTGAGTGAGATCATATCTCAGGAGTCATGTTCCGGCAGGTGTCATTACAACATTTGTACACAGGTTGGCCTGTAAAGTTCCCACTGCATCTGGGAACATCATAGCCTCTGTGTTGATTAATCTTGTAGCTATTCAGCACGCACAGCCCATCAATATGTTTTGAGCAATGTGGTTCAGCGTGTGAACTGTCAGGGTCCTAACATGTGTGGACTTTTCATGCACATTATCAGAGGTAGCTGGTTCTGCTGGAGGCACCATAACCAATCCCTGCATACGGCCATGGTACACTCTCACACTTTGTCGTTCATGCATAAATGAGTCCCAGACAAGGGATAGGCCATGATTTTGGTATTCAAAGACAATTTTACTAATATGGTATGACTAAAAAGCAGATTATTTTATACAATGTATTTGGGTATGCATTGAGGAAGCACATGACAAAATACCCCCTGAGGAATGTGAGGTTTGGTAACGCAAGTGTAGTACATGAGTAGCCACAAGGAACCTTTAGGGTAACGCACAGACAGGTGCCAGTCAGGCTGACAAGATGCAGGGCCAATCAGGATCCAGCAATTTCACAAGGTACATACTCAGTGGTCTGACTTACACTGGTCGGAGGAAGAACAAGCCAGTTGTCATGGGAAACTGTGTTTGTCCTGTATTTTTGAAGGTGACGCATAAAACCAAGGGCTGTGTTACACGGCTTAATTACTAGCAATGCATAACGGTGTATTTGACAAAATGGCAACTTCTATGCTGTTCCAAGCATCTGCAGGGGCAGTGCACATTCAAATGGATGGTGTGCATGGAGGTGATCACAGGTGTGTGCTGCATCCGTTTATCACAAGTCCTGTAGGTGAGATTCCAGTTCAAATGGCCAACAGTACCTTTCACACGGGAAGCAATCTACAGGTGATAACAGGGCTTAGAAACTACAAGCCAGTGTATTAATTGACCTGATGTCCATGCAGCCAGATGTACTGTGACAATGGCACACCATAGGAAAGGGTGTAGCACACTGGATTACTTTTGTTAGTCTGTGTGTGTAGAGGAGGGAATATCGGGGTACACATATTACCATTCCAGGGACCTCTTCAGACAAGTGGGTTGAGACCAGGAGCATGGGTGTGTCAGGAGTTACGAAATGGACTGACATGTACATGGAATGTCATGTGCACAATGCTTGTCATAGGTATGGCTCTTGTGCTGTCTATGTTCTGCTTCGAGGGAACTCTAGTCACAGATTGTCCTTCCAAAGATAGGTGCTGTATGACTTACTGTTGTCAAGGGTCTGGACATACATTCCTGTTACCAATGTAATAGCACATCCACTGCCTCATGTATGAGGTATGTTTTTCCCTTATAAACTGATGGTGTCTTAGTTGTGTGCCATATGCTGCGATGAACCATGTTGCCAACATGTATGTGTGAAATAGGTGTGGTCCTCTGCTATTGCCCTTCAAAGGTGAAATGTACAGGATATATGTAATTTACAGTGTGTGTGTTTGTGACTGTTGTACAATACGCATCACAATTGCTCAGGAAACTTCTGTGTCCTGATCGGTATATCAGCAATGCTCCATGAGGCTACACTCTTATTCTGATAGAGATAGAGGTGAGCACAAATGATTAGCCATACCATGATATGGTGATTATTATCGGTGTTTATTTACATTAGTTTATACAGTGGTGATGGTGAGTTGTTTTAAAAAAAATTGTTCACAATATGTTGGCGCCTAGGCAATCCAGCAGCTGTGTTTTGTTGTTCCCCCTCATGTTGCAGGCCAGCATCCTCCTCTTCCTCCTCTTCAGGCATTTGTGGCTCTGGTTCTAAGAGGGGAATGTTCCTTCGTATGCAAATGTTGTGCGGGATGGCACATGTTAGAATGATCTTACAGACCATTTCTGGTGCATATAGGAGGTTGCCACCAGTGATGTCGAGTCACCTGAATCTCGACTTGAGGATGCCGTAGGTCCTCTCAACTATGGTGCGTGTCCTCCTATGTGTCTCATTGTAGGCACGCTCTGCTGCAGTGCTTGGGTTGCCAAATGGTGTCATAATCCATGGATGGATCCCATACCCCTGATCAGCTGAAAAAGAAAATGAATATGATCATGTTGATGTAGCTTGCCCCATTAATATCACCTTGCATGGCAGTAGTTGTCTTGTGTTGTCTGTGACTCTTTTGTGTTATTGTGTTCCTTCCTAGGCTTGTAGGATGTACCATCTGCATTGTGTTGTCTCCTTGGCTGAACGAGTGTTTGCCTGATGACCGGTTGTCAGCAGTATGTTTGGGTATTTGCAGTACAGTGTGCACTCCCTAGCATTGTGACTTGTGATACAGGTGTCCCTGTGTCTTCACTGGGGGTGAGATGATAGTTCCATACGAAGATTAATTTTGACAGTGGTGGTAACACGTTAGCACCTATGAACCCTGGTCATCCCATACCTTTAGACCTATGCAATGGATTAATTTAAACATCAGTGAGACGCTTACATTTTGCAAGGTGACAATTAGCTAAACCTCTCCATATGTTGTGATCATTGACGTCTTAACATTTGACTGTACACTAATTTCAGATGTGTGACAGGTTCACTGAAGACCTATCAAACATGTCTAGCGATGTTACGACCGATGTGTGTTCCTGTCCACATGCTGCTGTTGTGGTGTATGTGTTGTGTGTCCTAGAGGGTTGCTGTGGTGTGTGTATATAAGTAGGTTTCTGTACTTAGCAACAAGTAGGCCATTTCCATATCGTCCATGCTGGAAGTGTTGATTGATGGTAGAGTGACGGAAGATGAACGAGTCATGTACACTCCCAGGATATTTTGCCACGATGTTGGTGATCAGTCCTCGGTGATCGACAATGGCCTGCATATTGATGGAGTGTGTGTGCTTCCTGTTGCGGTAGAGGTGTTCAGTTGCAGCAGGTGGCACAAGGCATACATGTGTGCAGTCGATGGAACCAAGGACATGTGGGAATCTATTAATGAGGTAAAACCCCTGGTGTGTCTCCTGCTGCTTCTGCAGTGTGTTTGGGAAGCAGATGTGGCGGGGTGTGAGTCCAATGATGGCATCCAGTACTTTGGGCAAGAAGGCAGAGAATGATGGCTGTAATATTCTGCCAACCAGGGCGCCAGTGCTTTGAAAGGAGCCACTTGCCAGCATGTGAAGTACAGCTAGCAGCTTAATTTCTGTTGGGATGGTGCGGGGTGTCAGAAAGGTGGGTGCTAACTTTGGCTCTATGTTGCGCAGCAGCTGCTGAATGGCCTGCCAGTTCAACCTGTACCTCTGGATGATGTCATATTCCCTGAGGCCATGAAGGGTTGTTCTGGTGTGGAATATCCTCTCCTGCCATCTGCGCTGCCTTTGGTGTCCCTGCTGGTGTTGTGGTAGCTGCTGTTGTTGTTGCTGGACCCTACGTCTGCATGCACGCTGGATGAGAAGCACCTCCATGTCTCCCTTTTGCTGCTCTGCTGTTGCTTCTGTGTGTTCTGATTAAATACAGGTGTGTTTGCCCCATTTTAACGCCTGCCCTGACCCAGGCGTTAATTTTTGATGCAAATCGGGCTGTGTCATTTTCCGCCTCCGCCTCCCAGACGTGCGGCATTTTAAACAAGCGTTTAAGTCATTTTTTTGGACGGGAACGCCTACCTTGCACATGATTAATGCACTGCGGTTTCCCGCATCTAGAAAATGACGCGCACAGTGGGATTTTGACGTCCGAGGGCATCAAAGTTTAAATATGGGGCAAGTTTTGCGCTGAACGTGCGCCAACATTTTTGACGCACATTCGGCGCAGACGGAGTATAAATATGCCCCAATTGTATTTTGGAAGTTTGCGCTGCTGTTGCGTCAAAAAATGATGCAAATGCGGCGCTAAAAAGTATAAATATGGGCCCAAGTTTGTGCTTTGGACACAGAGATTCACAAGATTAGCTGCTCTGAGTAGCACTCATTTTGCCACTTTAACACCCCTTTGTACACAAAACCCGGCTCTGAGTGAGTCATGAAAATGGGAATTATTCACCTTGCATTAAGTTGTTTTCCAAAAGACAATTTAAATCCACACCCTCTCGCTGAATGATGGGGACCAGTGTCGAAATCACTACTTGAAATATCTACTGCAAGAGGTTTATCTTCATATGCCCAAATGATTGCTTGCCCGTGGAAGAGGATCAAACAAATCAATCAATCTGTGAGACTGGAGTGTTATGATGTCATCGGTCATGATGAAAAATGCACACACAAGAGAAAGAGAGTTCTAGAACACGCACGTTTCCTACGGAGCTGTCAAAATGAAGTACTTTTGACATTTGAGAACATTTATAAGCAAATTGCTCTAAATTATCAATAGTTCTACATACATTGGTATATTAATGTGAGGCCCAATGCCTCAAAAGACTTGTAGTTCAATTCCCTACAGTCACAGGCAAATAAAAAAAAATAAACTGGTATTTGAAAATACCCTGTTGGCAGAAAAGCGTCAGCGTACTTGGCCATTTACTAATAACCTTAGCTGAATGTTTTGATCTTTCAACCCCCTCATTTCAAACACAGCAAACACAATTATGCCACAAAAAAGTTGACGCACCACCAGATTGGAGGAATTACTCAATAGGTATACTAACAAGGTTATTATATTTTCCTTTTTTCTTTTTCTTTTATGTTTTCTAACAAATAACGGAGTTGTTGATATCTATGGAGAGTCAGTTTTTTTTTAAAAAGGGGCAGAAGCCAAAGATCCTCTACTATGTTGCACTTGGTAAGAGATAAGATATAGTGGTGCTGCTCCCTTCTGACGCTCTTTGAAGTGCCTAGCCCCATTCACACAATTAAATTTAGACCATAATGTAAAGGCATAAGTGTGATATCTAGCATAGTCTTTGTGCTGGAAGAGTGCATTTCCAGTACAAAAGAGTATACACAGACATGCTTTGGCATACTGTTGGATGCTGGTTATTAGTAGACGTAAGTAAGAAACTACTACCAGCAATGATGCCCCCAGACAATGCTAGGTTAGGTCAACCTCTCAAAAATATCAGCCCCTGGCTCCACCCCTGGTAGCTTGGCAACGGGCAGGCATGCTTAATTTAGGGAACAGGTATGTAAAGCATTTAAATACACCAATACATTAAATAACACAACACACAATAAAAATTCGACAGCAATTTATAAAACTAGTAAATATTTTTGACTTTAAAATGACACCAAAACAACAAAAATCCAATATAGGAACCCGGAGATATGAATTTTTAAAGATGAAATAAAAAATGTGTTTTCTAAATCTCAGAAATCAATAGTACCAACCAGGGATATCTGTATGCGCTTGGCAGGGACAAAGCCAAATTGTGAGGCTGACTGCAATGGAACCCTGCTCGGATACACGGAGCGGGAGGCCTCGGTCAAAATTTTACTTTTGCACTTAAAAGCTTCTCAGAGCTTTTCCTCTCATTGTCCAGCTATGATCTTCGTGGGGCTGAGATCTGATGATGATGGCTTGATTTCCAGTGAGGCCTTGGTCAAAATCCTGGAACTCTGTAGCCTTCAGTGGGTTGAACCTGAAATCCAGGTAGGGTCATGGGTCATCATCAACGGCTTGACTCTCATTGACAGGTCGGTCACCTTATGGAGGTTTTTCACAAAAGTTCTCCAAATGTCTCCAAACTTCTGGATCGCCCTCCAGAAGTTCTTCTTTGGGTCTCAAAGTGTCAAAACACAAATCCAAGGGTCTAGCAGCACTGAAATGGTCCTTGGAAGTTTGAAAGTTCATTCACACAATGCACCTGGCCAAACACTTGCAAGTCCATTTAATGAACTCCAGACTGGGGACTTCTGTGGAAGGTGGAAGCTGGTGCAGGGAAACCCCTTTAAACCAGTTGCTTTCAGGGAGTCCACTCCTGAGTCCTTTAAAATACAAGGCAAAGTCCTTTGGACTGTTGTTCTAGTGTGCAACAGGAGCAATACTTCAGTATGCACTCCTATGAGTTGCAGACCATGGTTCCAGCAGGGCAGTCCTTCTTCTTCCTGTGGGCCAGGCAGCAGATCTGAATTCCAATGTAGATCAGCCAATTTATTCAATCATCTTGGGGGGACAGTCAGTGGTCATTCTTATCCAGTGCGCTGCAGGGTGCCACCCAGAAGCATTACAACTTCCTCCAAATTGTAGCATCTTCTTGTCCCATAAAGCACTGCACTTTAACATTTCAAAATGGATGGTTTTTGCTCCAGAGGAGCTAAACCAACCCACTGGTGTAGCTCATTTCCATGAACTCCCCTCTGGAAATCTGCACATTCCTTTCGTGAGCCCACTATCTATCTGTGGGGTACATGGTGAGAGGAGAAGCATGACCACATTCCTTTGGGACTGGCGTCTTTTAGAATCCTCATCTTGATTTACCCAGCCCCTTTCCCTATTTACCTAGTGTAGGAAAGTTCCCTCTTTCTTGGCATGGTTACCCCCATTTTCTGCTTGTTGTCAGTATGTTTGACTGTGTTTGACTGTGTCTACTGGGTTCCTGTTTTGCTCTCTCCTCTGAATTGTAGCTTTTTCTTCCCACAATTGGCATACTGGTCCCCCCATGTAAGTCCCTAGTACATGGTACCTAGGTAACTGGGGCATTGTGGTTCCAGAGGATCCCTATGGGCTGCAGCAGTTATTCTGCCACCCATAGGAAGCCCATACAAAGAGTTCTGCAGGCCTGCCAGTGCAATCTGTATGAACCGGGTGCACACACGCGATTTCACTACAGGTCACTGCACCAGGTCACTGTAAATCACCCCTATGAAAGGCCCTCTCAGCCCAAAGGGCAGGGTGCAGGTACCTGTGTGTGAGGGCACCTCTGCACTACCAGAGGTGCCCCCATGAACTCTAGCCCCATTTCTAGACTTCGTGAGTGTGGGGACACCATCTTATATTTGTACTGGACATAGATCACTACCTATGTTCAGCTACATAATGGTAACTCTGAACCTGGGCATGTTTGGTATCAAACATATTGGATTCATACCACAATAATGTTGAAATTATTGGAAGTATGATTGCATGCAATCTGGGGACACCTTAGAGGACCCCCAGCATTGCTACCACCAGTCTTACAGGGTTTTCTGGGCAGCCCAGCTGCTGCCACCCCTATGCCCTCCTGCTACTTGATCTGATCAAGCCCTGGGAGGCAGGACAAATTATCTCCTTTGGGAGAGGGAAGGAATGCCTTCTCCCTTTGGAAATAGGTGTGACTGGCTTGGGAGGGATAGCCTTGCCAAGCCACTGGTTTGTTTTGAAGGGCACATTTGGCACCCTCTGTGCATAAACCAGTCCACACAGGTTCAGAGACCCTTAGTTTCTTGCTCTGGCATGAAACTAGACAATGGGAAGGGGAGTGACCACTCCCCTGTCCATCACAGCCCCAGGGGTGGTGCCCAGAGCTCCTCCAGAGGGTCCATGGGTTCTGCCATCTTGATTCTAAGGTTGGCAGTTAACTCTGGGAGCATCTGTGTGGCCAGGCCAGGCAGGTGATGTCAGAGCCTCCTCCTGATAGGTGCTTACCTAATTAGGTGACCAATCCCCCTTTCAGGGCTATCTAGAGTCTTCTCTGGGTGTCTTCTTTTTCCTCTTTTCCTCCTATTGGGTGGTTTGGGGAAAATCCAGTGCTTTACTCCTGCAATCCTGGTAGCTGGGAGGTACTGTTTTACTTACCTTTGTGGTTCTCTAGTACTCCCAATCCCCTCTACACATTTTAGTTACCTAGGTGGGGGACACCTTGTTCGCATTCCATTCTTTTAGTATAGGGTTTGTGCTCCCCCTAGGATCACTATTGGTTACTACTGTTTGCACTGTTTTCTAACCATTTCCTTGCCTATTTCTAATTGCTTGTGTATATATTTAGTGTATTACTTACCTACTAAGGGTGGGTCACCTGTCTAGTATTTTGTGGTAATTTGTTCCCAAAATAAAGTGCCTTTATATTTATACAACTAAGGGCCAGATGTAGGTAACAGTTTGCACGTCGCAAACAGCAATTTTTGCTGTTTGCGACGTGCAAACTGCACTATGGAATGCACAAAACCCGTTTTGCGATTGGGTAACCTGGTTACCAAATCGCAAAACGGTTTGCGAGTCACAATTAGGAAGGGGAGTCCCCTTCCTAATTGCGAGTCGCAGTGCAGTGCCAGATTGCTTTGTGACCGCGAACGCGTTGCGACCCAATCGCAGTTTGCACCCATTTGAAATGGGTGGTAACCCATTCTCCTTTGTGAATGGTACTGCAAACATTTTTTTCAGAGCAGGCAGTGGTCCTATGGACCACTGCCTGCTCTGAAAAAATGAAACAAAAAAGTTTCATTTTTCTTTTTTCTCATGCATCTCGTTTTCCTTTAAGGAAAACGGGCTGCATTACAAAAAAAAAAAAAAATGCTATATTAAAAAGCAGTCACAGACATGGTGGTCTGCTGTCCGCAGCAGGCCACCATCCCTGTGAATGCCGCCACTTGCAAGGGGGTCACAAATTGCAACCCACCTCATGAATATTAATGAAGTGGGCCTTTGCGACCCCCTTGGAAGTCGCAGATGGTGTCAGGGACACCATCCTACATTCCAATTTGCGAGTCGCAAATTGCGAGTCACTCTGACTCGCAATTTGCAGGTCGCAAATTGGAATCTTTCTACATCTGGCCCCAAGTGTTTTCTTTCATGTGTGTAAGTGCTGTGTGACTAAAGTGGCATTCCATGAGCTTTGCATGTCTCCTAGATAAGCCTTGGCTGCTCAACCACAGCTACCTTTAGAGAGCCTGGCTTCTAGACACTGCCTACACTTTATTAAGCAGGGATACCTGGACCTGGAATAAGGTGTAAGTACCATAGTTACCCACCATACACCAGACCAGCTTCCTACACCTAGCCTTAGCATCTGACAATCTCACACATCAGATAGCGTTTGCTCTGGGCAGGCACTTATTACCTCATCAATGCAGTTAGGCTAATCCTGTTAGGGCTGATCAATCAAGAGAGACCACTAGCAGGCTGGAATTTGACTTGCAGAAAAGAAAGTCTTATAACTTCTTTTCTGTACTGGTTATCATGAATTCAACAGGGGTAAGCAGTTGTATTTATCATTACCATTCGTTTGAGCCCTTTCATGACAGATTTAGCTACCTCCTAGCCATAATAATTGTTGGAAATGGCCCCTCTGCATGGTCACCTTAAAACATTTTGCCTTCCCCCTCTTCTTTTTCTGACTTCACTTTTGCTGGTTTTAGGACTCTGCACACTTTACCACTGCTAACCAGTGCTAAAGTGTATATGCTCTCTCACTTGATCATGGTAAGATTGGTTCATTCCCAATTGGAATATTTGATTTACTTATAAGTCCCTTGCAAAGTGCACTACATGTGCCCAGGGCCTGGAAATTGAATGCTACTAGTCGGCCTGCAGCACTGATTGTGCCACCCACATAGGTAGCCCCTTAACAATGTCTCAGGCCTGCCATTGCAAGGCCTGTATGTGGAGTTTCACTGCCACTTCGACTTGACATTTAAAAGTACTTGCAAATCAATCAATCAATCAATCATAACATTTGTAAAGCGCACTATGTACCCGTCAGGGTTTCGAGGCGCTGGTGGGGGGGGGGGGGTGGGTGAGCTGTTAGCGGTCGAAGAGCCAGGTCTTGAAGGCGAGGAGGTCCTGGGTCTGGCGCAGTGAGGTGGGGAGAGAGTTCCAGGTCTTGGCGGCGAGGAAGGAGAAGGATCTGCTGCCGGCGGTCTTGCGCTGGATCCTGGGGACGATGGCGAGGGCGAGATTGGCAGAGCGGAGTTGATGAGTGGGGGCGTAAAAGTTGAGTCTGGAGTTGAGGTAGGTAGGTCCGGTGTTGTGTAGAGCCTTGTGAGCGTGGGTGAGGAGTTTAAAGGTGATCCTCTTGTCCACGGGGAGCCAGTGGAAGTCCTTCAGGTGAGGGGAGATGTGACATCGGCGGGGTATGTCAAGGATCAGGCGGGCGGATGCATTTTGGATACGCTGGAGTCGTTTGATGTCTTTTGTTGGGATGCCTGTGTAGAGTGCGTTGCCGTAGTCAAGTCTGCTACTGACGAGGGCTTGGGTCACCGTCTTTCTGGTTCCTGTTGGGATCCACTTGAAAATTCTGCGGAGCATTCGAAGGGTGTTGAAGCAGGAAGAGTAGACGGCGCTGACCTGTTTGGACATGGTGAGGGCTGAGTCCAGGATGAATCCGAGGTTTCTTGCGTGGCTGGCTGGGGTGGGTGGGGGTCCGAAATCAGTGGGCCACCAGGAGTCGTTCCAGGCCGAAGGGGTGCGTCCGAGGATGAGGACTTCCGTCTTGTCGGAGTTGAGCTTCAGGCGGCTGTCGTTCATCCACTCGGCGATGGCTTTTAGTCCCTCGTGGAGGTTGGTTTTGGCGGTGAGTGGGTCTTTGGTCAGGGAGAGGACGAGCTGGGTGTCGTCGGCGTAGGAGATGATGCTGAGGTGATGTTGGCAGGCCAGTTTGGCGAGGGGGGCCATGTAGACGTTGAACAACGTAGGGCTAAGGGAGGATCCTTGGGGGACGCCGCAGATGAGGTTGGTGGCTTTGGAGCAGAAAGGGGAGAGTCGGACTCTCTGGGTTCTGTCGGAGAGGAAGGATGAGATCCAGTTGAGGGCTTTATCCTGGATGCCGGCTCCATGGAGGCGGGTTAGTAGGGTGCGGTGGCAGACTGTGTCAAAAGCGGCTGATAGGTCGAGGAGGATGAGGGCCGAGGTTTCGCCGTTGTCCATTTGCGTTCTGATGTCATCTGTGGCGGCGAGGAGAGCAGTCTCGGTGCTGTGGTTTCGTCTGAAACCGGATTAAGAGGGGTCTAGGATGGAGTTGTCTTCGAGGAAGTGGGCGAGTTGTGTGTTGACGATCTTCTCGATGACTTTTGCTGGAAAAGGGAGGAGAGAGATCGGTCGGAACTTTTTGAGGTCGTTGGGGTCAGCCTTGGGTTTCTTGAGGAGGGGTTGGATTTCTGCGTGTTTCCAGCTGTCTGGGAAGGTGGCGGAGTCAAAGGAGAGGTTGATGATCTCGCGGAGTTTGGGGGCGATGATGGCGTTGTCTTTGGGGGCCTTGAACCCCCCTTTTTCTACATATAAGTCACTCCTAAGGTAGGCCCTAGGTAACCCATAGGGCAGGGTGCTATATAGGTAAAAGGATGGACATGTACATGTGTGGTTTATATGTCCTGGTAGTGCAAAACTCCTAAATTCATTTTCCACTGCTGTGAGGCCTGCTCCTTTCATAGGATAGAATTAGGGAGACCGTCATACACCACTTGCATGTTAGATTCTGATCAAAAAGGGGCAACAAGGTCATATTTAGTATGGCCAAAATGGTAATACAAAATACTGCTCATTGGTGAGGTTGGATTTTATATTACTATTTGTTAGACCTGACAGCCTTAGGGTGGTCACCCCTAACTTTTTGCCTGCATCCCTCCACTATTTGGACACTGTTTGTGCTGGTTTTAGGACTCTGCACACTTTACCACTGCTAACCAATGATAAAGTGTATATGCTCTCCACCTTAAAACATGATGACAATGGATCATACCCAACTAGCTCATTTAATTTACTTATAAGTCCCTAGTAAAGTGCACTATGTGTGCCCAGGGCCTGTAGATTAAATGCTACTAGTGGGCCTGCAGCACTTATTATGCCACCCACTTAAGTAGCCCCTTAATCATGTCTCAGGCCAGCCATTGCAAGGTCTGTGTGTGAAGTTTCACTGTCAATTTGACTTGGCATTTAAAAGTACTTGCCAAGCCTAAAGCTCCCCTTTTTCCACATATAAGTCACCCCTAAGGTAGGCTCTAGGTAACCCATAGGGTAGGGTGCTGTGTAGACAAAAGGCAGGACATGTACCTGTGTAGTTTACATGTCCTGGTAGTGTAAAACTCCTAAATTAATTTTACACTGCTGTGAGGCCTGCTCCTTTCATAGGCTAACATTAGAGCTACCCTCATATACTGTTTGAGTGGTAGATCCTGATCTGAAAGAAGTAGCCAGTTCATATTTAGTATGGCCAGAATGGTGATACAAAATTCTGCTGACTGGTGAAGTTTGATTTAATATTACTATTTTAGAAATACCACTTTTAGAAAGTGGGCATTTCTCTGTACTTAAATCCTTCTGTGCCTTACAATCCATGTCTGGATAGGTTTATCTGACAGCGCCCTTGTGCATTCACTCAAACAAAACCCAAACACAGGATGCTCAGCCACACTTGCATACATCTGCATATTGAATGCTTCTTCCTGGGCTGGGAGGGTAGAGGGCCTGACACTTACATGTCAAAGGACAGTAGCCTGCCCTCACACAGAGGATTGCCACACTCCCCACTGGGACCCTTGTAGACAGGATGGAACTGAAAGGGGGCCCTGTGCATTTCTAAGCCACTGTTCAACTTCAAAGGAACATTTGGGGGTATTAAAGCAGGGTCTCTGACCCTTCCAACTCAGACACTTCTGGACAAGATACCATTGGAGAAGAAACCCTGAACCAGAACCTGCAACCTGCCAAGAAGAACTGACTGGCCGCCCAAAGGACTCACCTGGACTCCTCTTCTGAGAAGGACTGCTGCCTTGCTGTTTCCCAGCTGCCTTTCCGCTCTCTGCTTGTGCTGAGAAGTGCTCTCCAAGGGCTTGGGAAGAGCTTGCCTCCTGTTCCCTGAAGTCTCAGGACCAAAAAGACTTCACTACTGAAAAAGAACTCCCTGTGTGGCAAAAATCAACGCACAGCCTGTAAGAAACGATGCACAGCCTGCATCGCAGTGAGAAAATCACGCCAAACTGGAACGACACAGCCCAACTTCGCAAGGAGAAGATCGACACAGCGCAAGCGTTGTGACTGGAAATTCGACCTACAGCCCACTGGATCAATGCAAAGCCAAGCAGGAATGACGCAACCCGGCTTCATGAGAGGAATCGACTCAGTGCCTGCCATGAGGTAGAAATTTCCACGCATCACCCATTGGATCGACGCAGCCCCTGTGACTTCATCCTGCAAGCGCCGTATTTCAACGCAATGTCTCCGGGGTATCCAAAAACCCCGCAACCCAAAGAGAATTCAAGTCCCCATGCCGGAAATCAACGCAAATCCTTCCCTGCGTGGAAATAACTACACAATGTCTGTGTGCGTCTGGAGAAATCGATGCACACCTCCCTGTTTTCCACACATCTCCTCCTCTGCAGTTCCTTGCGGAGAATTTGAATGCAAACCAGGTACTTTGTGCTTGCAAGAGACATTTGTTGCTTTTAAGAGACTAAAGACACTTTATATCATTTTTACAGTGATATTTCAGCATACACTTATTGCATCTTGATCGTTTTGACCTGCATCTTATCAGATAAATATTTTTCTAAACACTGTGTGGTGTATTTTTGTGGTGTTCACAGTGTTATTGTGTCAACATTAGGACAGTGCACGCTCTACGGATGACGTAAATGCAAAAACCCAGTCCTTATGCAAGGGCATATTTCATGCATTGTGTTTCTATGCAGTGTGTTAACCTTTTGCATTGCAGAGCTTTTACCTTGAAAAGTAATTAATGCTGTTTGTAATACATTGTTAATTTCCAAGGCTTATTTGCAGGATTACAGGGTGTGGTCCTTATTCTAAGACATTCTAGAAACCTTTCCTGCAGCATGCTTGGGTGTGGCTCATGGGCGGGGCTTGACTCTATATAAGGAAGCCAGCCCAGCTCCACGTGCTCACTATTCAGAGGTCTCGGTGCAGAGCAGCAGCATTTTCCTGAGCTCCTGTCCCGGCGGACTATCAAGTCATTTCCAGGCCTGCCCTCATTTATTTGGTGATCTTCAAGCAGGGCGGTAAGGCAGAGGTCGGGTTAGGCCCCGACTCCATTTCCAGTGACATTCGAGTTTTGGGCCTAAACATAAAATCATGCGTGCAATTGTTTTCCTGGCATTTAATTCTTGGCATTCATATCAGCAGTGTGCGCGATCATTTCATGGCATTTGCATCGTGATGCTCGAATCGGCAACAGTGTGCGCGATTCATTCCTGGAAGTTAATTCTTGGCATTCAGATTGGCATTGTGCGCGATCATTTCATGGCCTTTGATTCTAGATTTTCAAATCGGCAACAGTGTGCGCGATTCATTTCTGGCATTTAACTCTTGAAGTATAGATCGGCAGTGTGCGCAATAATTTCATGGCATTTGGTTCTTAATGTTAGAATCGGCAACAGTGTGCGTGATTCATTCCAGGCAATTAACTCTTGAATTACAGATCGGCAGTGCGAGCGATCTTTTCATTGCATTTGAATTGTGATGTTCGAATCGGCAACAGTGTGTGCAATTCATTCCTGGCGTTTTAACTTTTGAAATACAGATTAGCAGAGTGCGCGATCATTTCTAGACATTGAAATCTTGATGTGCAGTTTGATTAAGGTGCATACTAATTCCTGAACATTTGAGTCTTGGAACTCTTAATCAGAGTGTGAAGTAGCAGTGTTATTCATGATTCTAGTACAGTTCATTCATGCAGAGAAAACCAGGTGCTCTTTGATTTTTGTTGTTAATTCTGGAATGTTCAAATGAAACTTTGCATAACCTTTCTTGATTTCCAGGTACCTAGATTCCTGAGGCCTAGTTATAGTGAAGCTTTAGGCCATTCATGTTTTCAGTATAAGTGTTATTTGAAACAAAGCTTATTGAAAGTCATTGTGATTAATCTTGCAATTGTGTTGTTTAACTCTTTCTTCCACAGGTCTCCTTCCCCGCTGTTCCCAACCCAAAACCCATTCCCCCACTTGGTCATTCTTTAACTCTGTGCTATAATAACTAGTGGAGTTTGGAGCTGCCATGAGGTGGAAGTGTTGGGAACATGCACAAGCCCCGGGGATCTGGTCTCCTTGACATATTGCATGATTTCTTGCACAAATACTTTACACATTGCCTTCTAAGTTAGCCTGACTGCTCACTGCCAAGCTACCAGAGGGTGGGCACAGGATAATTTGGATTGTGTGTGACTTACCCTGACTATAGTGAGGGTCCTTGCTTGGACAGGGGGTAACCTGACTGCCAACCAAGGACCCCATTTCTAACCCTATTTTAGAAATGCCACTTTAGAAAGTTAGCATTCCTCTGCACTTAAAATCCATCTGTGTGTTGCAACCTATCTCCAATCAACGTCTGGCTGGGCTGGTTGACAGCTTCTTGGTGCATTTCACCCAGGCAACCATAAACACAGAACACTCAGTCACACCTGCACTCATGTGCATACTTAATGGGTCTTTCTGGGCTGGAAGGGTGGAGGGCTTCACACTTGCCTCCTGTTTTCTGAAGTCTCAGGGCCAAAAAGACTAAGGTCCTCATTACAACCCTGGCGGTAAATCCCACTTTCCGCTGTGCAGAAGACCGCCAACATACCGCTGCGGCTGCGGAATTCCGTTACAGGTATTACGACCCACAGCGCGGAATCGGCCACAATACAGACACCCACACAAGTCCGCCACACCAAAGGTCAGTGATAAACTGGCGATACCAAAACCGACACCGTCACGCCAACAGGAATACACCCACAGTATCAGGACCCACGAATCAACGCGGCTGTCTTTCAACCACGGTATTCCATTGGCGGTAGACACCACCACGCTCAAAACACACACATTTACAAAACACAACCACATTGGACAATTCAAAATACACACACCTGATACACATACACACACCACACCCACACACCCAATCCAATATCAAGCACACACGCACATCACCCACAAACCCTTACAACCAAAATTTAGAAAGAAGGCCAGAGAGAGAGACTACCTAAAACACCACTCCACACATCACCCAGACCATATCATGGCAACTCAAAGACACCCCAGGTTCTCTGAGGAGGAGCTCAGGGTCATGGTGGAGGAAATCATCCGTGTAGAGACACAGCTATTCGGATCACAGGTGCAGCAGACATCCATAGCTAGGAAGATGGTGCAGAATTGTCGACAGGGTTAACGCAGTGGGACATCATCCAAGAACACGAGATGACATCAGGAAGAGGTGGAACGACCTACGGGAGAAGGTACGTTCCGGAGTATCCAGACACCAGATTGCTGTACAGAGGACTGGCGGTGGACCCCCACCTCCTCCCCCACAACTAACAACATGGGAGGAGCAAGTCTTGGCAATTATGCATCCTGAGGGCCTTGCAAGAGTAGCAGGATGACTGGACTCTGGTAAGACATATCTTTACTACTCTATCCCCCGCTGCCACCTGCATGCCATCACATACCCCCACCCTTACCCTCACACCCATCACCCCAACAGCCCAGAGATACCCCACTAACACAACCCACACATCCCATAATCAAGCCCTGCATGTAACACCAATGCATGGACACCCATCACCAAAGCATGTCCAGTACAGAGACTCACTCATGCCCCAAAATCACCAATCACACAAGGACCAAGCCAATAATGCAAGCACAGGAGTAGAGGGTCAATCACCCATTGCACAAGATGGCACACACAGATACAATAACTATGCATTTACACCCCAACAGGACCCCTACCCAACGTCACCGGACAGGAGGTGGCAGACATATCCAGTCCCCCCACAGAAGAGACCCACAGTGATGCCTGGATCAAGACGACCAGCCCGGCCCATCAGGGACCTCGGGATAGTCGGTTCCCCTGACACAGTAAAAAACCACCACAGAGCCTCCCCCCTCAGGAAACACCAGCACAGCACTCACTCAGCAGGCCCATCCCTCTGTCCCCAGGACACGTCAAGCAGCAGTGTGTCCACCACTACAGGGTACCCAGACAACCCCACTAACACAGGACGATCAGGGACAGGGGACAGAGGCACAGGATAACAGTGAAGCTGGGAGGACTGCTATGCGACACGGGGAGGACAAGCCCAGGGAACCTACTCTCCACGAGGCACTCTCCAACATCATGGGAGCTTACCACCATTCCCAGGAGACCATGGGCACGGTACTGGCCAAGTTTCGGGAGACCCAGCGGCTGCAGGAGGAACACTACCTGGGGATCAGGGAGGACTTGAAGTCCATCAACACCACCCTGGTCACCAATGCAGGGGTGCTGGCAGACCTTCTCAACACCAGGAGGGACACAGTGGCACACCAATGGGCCCCTGACATTAGTCTGGATGATGAACAGCCCTCCACCTCTGCCGGCGCTAGTGGACAGGAGGCACCGCCACAGGAACAACGGGACACCAGCTCCCCACCGCTTGCAGATGGACAACCACCCTGCAAACGGTCCCTGTGATCCAGGAACAAGACAAAGAACATTGCCAAGACCCCTGCCAGGAAATAAGACCCCACTGAATGTCACCCTTCTGTCCCACTATGTCACCCTGTCCATCCTTAAACTGCCATTGCTCCACTTCCTATGCCACATTTGACAATGCACCTGTGAATCATATAGACTGGACTCTGCCATGGACATACCTCCACCATCACCCCAGCCCATTTTACAACACCCTCCACTTATTTGCACAGGAATAAACACACTGCAATCACAAAACAATCTGGAGTCAGTCTGTGCTTTCACTAATGTGTAATTGCAACATCTCTGAAATATGGCAATGTCAATGTACTTGTGCACATACCAATGTTACAGAGCTGTAGGCCAGAATAAACATAGCAGAGGGCACAAAGTGGGACCCAGATTTGTGAAATGGAAGGTCAAAATGACAAGTCAGTGTCCATTCACTGAGTGAAAAATGACAGACTTATGCTAGCTCCAACAATAGAATGAGATGTGGGAAGCAGTGACATCTTCTGACCTGTGTCTCACTGGAAGTATTGCATGATGATTTTGTTTTGGTTGTCGATATCCTCTTCTTCTGCCTCCTGTTCTTCACTGTCCACAGGCTCCACAGCTGCCACAAGACCACCATGTGGCCCATCCTCCTGCAGAAAAGGCACCTGGCGTCACAAAGCCAGATTGTGCAGCATACAGCAGGTCACGATTATCTGGCACACCTTCTTCGGTGAGTAGTATAGGGAACCACCTGTCAGATGGAGGCACCGGAATCTGGCCTTCAGGAGGCCAAAGGTGTGTTCGATTATCCTCCTAGTTCGCCCATGTGCCTCATTGTAGCGTTCCTCTGCCCTTGTCCTGGGATTCCTCACTGGGGTCAGAAGCCATGACAGGTTGGGGTAAACAGAGTCACCTGCAAATGTTGAGGGACAACTGTAAGACACACACTAACCCTTAGGGACAACCCAATACCCAGACACCTATGTCAACTGTATTGGGATCTTGGCCACACCTATTAGCCACACACAGTGCCTCAGGAGTTGCCCCATCATATAAGGAATGCTGCTATTTCTCAAAATGTAAGCATGATGCACAGAGCCAGGATACTTGGCATTGACATGGGAGATGTACTGGTCTGCCAAACACACCATCTGCACATTCATCTAATGTTAGCTCTTGCGGTTTCTGTACACCTGTTCATTCCTGCAGGGGGGAGACAAATGCCACATGTGTCCCATCAATGGCGCCAATGATGTTGGGGATATGTCCCAGGGCATAGAAGTCACCTTTCACTGTGGGCAAATCCTCCACCTGAGAGAAAACGATGTAGCTTTGCATGTGTTTCAGCAGGGCAGACAACACTCTGGACAACATGTTAGAGAACATTGGCAGGGGCATCCCTGATGCCATGGCCACTGTTGTTTGAAAAGACCCACCGGCCAGGAAATGGAGTACAGACAGGACCTGCACTAGAGGGGGTATTGCTGTGGGATGGCGGATAGCTGACATCAGGTCTGGCTCCAACTGGGCACACAGTTCCAGGATTGTTGCATGATCAAGTCTGTATGTGATTATGATGTGTCTCTCTTCCATTGTCGACAGGTCCACCACCAGTCTGTACACCGGAGGATGCCGCCATCTCATCACCTGCCCCAGCAGACGTGCCCTCTGGAGGAGAACAGCGAGCAGAGAGTCATCCAACACTGAGGTATCACGATGTGTTATTTGCAGAAACGTTATTAATCCGCAATGTGCCGGTATCTGTATTCCTGGCCTAGATAGGTGTGACGCAGTTATTGTCCATCCCATGTGGCCCCCTGAAATGGCAGCTGCCTGACCTGTAAGGTGGGACAAGGGGATATGAGGTAACTGCGCTGGCGTTGTACACCATCGCAGTGGGCGGTCAAAGACCGCAGCACAATTCTGCATTGGTTAACATTGGGCCTTATGGTTCCCAGGAGCCAATGACGATGTACGCCGGCGGTGACAGTACACACCGCCGTGGACGTGACCGCCATTTTCTGTCTGTTCACTCACTTGATACCTGACCTTCAACAGGAGAGGACATACACTGCAAGTGCTGCTGTGACCTGTGTCTGGAAGCGACGATGGCCACAGTGTCTGGGGAAAGGCCCCTGCTTTCACTTCGGACGAGTTGGAGAAACTAGTGGATGGGGTCCTCCCCCAGTACACGCAAATGTACAGTCCTCCAGACAAACAGGTGAGTACACTGTGAGCATGCTGCATGGGCCCATGCTTTGAGTGGTTTGGATGGAACATACATGGGGGAGGGGCTGAGGCCTGCATGTGCGGATGGTGAGTGTATGTGCGTCAGGGCATGGGTGGGAACTGGTGGGCAATGAGTATGATGGTCCGGATGGGTGAGTAATTTCCTTTCCCCCTGTACCATTCCTCTAGGTCAGCACCCACCAGAAGAATGGTATTTGGAGTGCCATCGCCAAGGACATCCGGACCCTCGGGGTCTACCACAGACGGAGCACCCACTGCCGTAAAAGATGGGAGGACCTGCGCCGCTGGAGCAAGAAGACGGCGGAGGCCCAGCTGGGGATGGCCTCCCAACGTGGAAGGGGTCCCATGATGTCCCGGATCCTGGCGGTGGTATATCCGGAGCTGGATGGGCACTTGAGGGCATCACAGCAGCCACAAGAGGGTGAGTACACTCTCATTCAGCTGACACTGCATGCATAACAAGGTGTCTTCAGTGGGTTCCACTAGGCCAGGGTGAACTTGGTAGGCAAGGTCCCTTGTGAGGCAGGCTATGTGGTACCCCAACCCCACTAGTGGTAAGAGCCATCTACACCTAGTCAGGCTCCTGTGACTTCCAGGTGTGCAGCATTGGGCTTAGGCCTCGTACCCCATGGTCAGGTGACATTTCTAGAAACTGTTAGTGCATGGCGTAGTGCAGAGGGCTGCTCCATGTGTGTTGTGTCCGCCAACGGTAGTGGTGTTGCATGCACTGAACATGTTTTTCTTCTGTCTTTCCTCCCCCTTTTTGTGGTCTCCCTGTTCTTGTGTGTAATAGCATCATCAGGCGGAGGAGCATTGGCACCGGAGCAGGAGGGAGCTGCAACCCACTTGGCCCTGGAGGGTGAAGCAATGGAGTCTGAAGCCACCAGTGGAACGGAGGGCGAGGGGAGCTCCATGGCGGGGACAGGAGCATACACCAGTGACAGCGACTCCTCCTTTGATGGGAGCTCCCTTGCGATGGCTGGCACCTCTGTGCCCACCGCATCAACAGGTACAGCCGCCACCCCCCCCACCAGCACCGCCCTCCCAGCAGCCCCTCAGCGTATGTCCTGTGCCCGCTCACCCAGGAGTATAGGCATCTCCTTCGCCCAAGCACCTCAGGCCCTGCCCCAGTCAGCCCTGCTGCCCTCAGTGATCAGGCTATTGACCTACTGAGATCCCTCACTGTTGGGAAATCTACCATTTGAATGCCATCAGGGGTGTCAAGAGGCATTTGCAACCAACAAATTCATACCCGGAGGGCATTCATTCTGGGCAGGCGGCCCAGCAGAGAGCATTTAACGCCCTGGCCTCAGCACTGATGGCAGCCATTGTCCCAGTGTACAGCCTCCCCACTCCAACTTCCTCCACCCAGACCCACACCCCTGTACCTCAGCCTATCCCAAGCACACCATCAGACCAGCATGCACACACATCAACACACAAGAGTGGCTCAGGCAAACCACACATCCCACAGGCACTCACACAAGCACTATCCCCATGCAGACACTCCAATATCCACTGCCTCCACTGTGTCCCCCTCCTCCACATCCTCCTCCCTCCCTGTCTTGTCTCTACTCACACCTGCATGCACTACATCCTCAGCCACTACCTCCATCACCAGCACGCTCATCACCACACACCGCTCACATGCAATCACCACCCCCACTACCATTCACACATCCCCTGTGTCCTCTCCCAGTGTATCTGTGAGCCCTCCACCCAAAGTACACAAACCCAGGCACAAACCCACCTAACAGCCATCCACCTCACAACAGCCTCCGTCCCATGCACCTTCACCCAAATTCAACGGATGTACACCTCCTACAACCAATACCTCTTCCTCCACTCCCAAACCCCGCCATCTTCCCGTCCCAGTGTGTCTAAAAAACTGTTCCTGGCTAACATTGACCTCTTCCCTACACCTCCCCCCGTCCTTCCCCTAGGGCCAGGCTTTCCAGGTCCTAGTCCAGCACCTCAGCCACCAAATCCCCAGGCACAGTGGTGCCAGCAACTGCGGGGTCATCGAGTGCGCCACCCATCAGGGCTGCCAGTGTGCCACATAGCGAGGGCAAGGACATTCCGACAGCTGCCAAGGTGAAAAAGGTGCCCACATCCCGGAGAGAGAAGCCGAAACTACCAGCCACCAAGGGCTCAGCAAAAACAAAAGGGGGTAGTAGCAAAACAACTGCAGCACCATCAAAGGTGAGGAAGGGCCAAAAGCAGAAGAGCAGGTCAGGAGAGGGCATGGTGGCACCAACTGAGGGACCAGTGTCACACCTTCTGTCCACGACCACACCAACCTGTAAAGCGGCGAACACCGTTAGCTGCCCTGCCACCACTACCACCACCTGCACCACCACCGGCACGTCTACAGCCTCAGCAACAGTCCCCAGCCTCTTCCCCAGTGGGCAGCCATCCGAGGCTGCAGGAGACACCTTGCTGTGTCCCTCAGTAGGTGCTGACCCATGCACCACTGTCAGTACCGCCGCCACAGAAACTGCCGCAAGCACCGCCGCCACAGACACCGCCGCAAGCACCGCCACCGGCTCCGCGACATACTCGGACAGTTGTACCACCGCTTACATGGCTACCATCCACTGTGGTCAGTTGTCCAAGGCTGGAGGAGAGTCCCTGGACCCTGGGCAGCTTCCATGAGGCATGACTTCCATCACTGTTTGCACCTGCAGGTGGAAGGCAAAGCCGCAGCTGTGTGGGGTATGTCGCTGCCTCCATGGCGTATCATGCTACCTGTACCTCGCCAATATCATGGCACGCACACCCAGGTGAGGGAATTGTACCAGCCACACTGCACATGGAGCACTCTTGGCACCATGCCCCCTCCAGAACCAGTGGAGAATGACATCCACTACCTCAGTCCTTGACACGATGAAGCACTCTGGGCACCATGCCCCCTCCAGAACCAGTGGAGAATGACATCCACTACCTCAGTCCTTGGCAGGATGAAGCACTCTGGGCTCAAGGCCCCCTCCAGAACCAGAGGAGAATGACATCCACTTGAGAGACTGTGGCTTTGCACTCCCCAGGATACAGCAGTGGGCAAACTACCCACTGGAGAGACTTGAGAGACTGTGGCTTTGCACTCCACATGATAATGCAGTGGGCAAACCACCCACTAGAGAGACTTGAGAGACTGTGGCTTTGCACTCCCAGGATACAGCAGTGGGCAAACCACCCACTGGAGAGACTTGAGAGACTGTGGCTTTTCACTCCCCAGGATAAAGCAGTGAGCAAACCACCCACTGGAGAGACATGAGCGACTGGGGCTTTGCACTCCCCAGGATAATGCAGTGGGCAAACCACCCACTGGAGAGACTTGAGAGACTGTGGCTTTGCACTCCCCAGGATAATGCAGTGGGCAAACCACCCACTGGAGAGACTTGAAAGACTGTGGCTTTGCACTCCCCAGGATACAGCAATGGGCATGGAGCCCCCTCGTGCAGCAGTGGCGTCGTGCGTTCATCTGGCTGAGGTGCCCCCCACACCCCGTGAGGTGCCTGTATATTTTCGATCTGATGCTCCAGCAGTGTTCTCTCCGTTTCCAGTCAGGTATCTAGTGTGGACTTCGCCCATGCATTTTGGGCCCTGTGGTCCACGGACAATGATTGGTACACTATCCGGACTTGTGTAGTTGGTGTACATATTTGTATATACTGAATTTGGAATTTTGACTATCTGATTTTTCATGATTACACTGGTTACAATAATTTCCTTTTGTCCTTGCATTCTTCCAGGGGGTGGGGGATGTATATGTAATGTTGCTTCATGTATTTGTGTGTATGGTGTTGTGGGTGAGGGTATTGCGTGTTGCGTGTGTGTGTCACTCTCTTTCCCCCCCTCCCCTGTGTTGTAGGTGCAGTATTCACCGTGGTAGTCGCCGCCGCCGTTCGTACTCCTGGTAGCTGAGAAGATACACCAACATGGGCAGGACTTGTAACTCGGGCTCCACGGCTTCCTGGTTCCTTGTTGGGTGTCGAGTGGTGAGTGTTTTCCTTTCTGTGTACTGTTTCCACTATGATTTTGATCACGTTGGTTCCGCACTGGAAAAGGTGGTGGATAGGTGTTTTGAAATACAGTGGGCGGTACTTTGTCCTCCGCCTGTCTGTTGGTGGTTACCGCTGCGGTGTTTGTTTCTACCGTCGTGGCGGTCGGAGTGTTAAAGTGGCTGTCTATGTTGGCGGGTTCCGCCATGGTCGTGATCCCATTTTTATCTCCGCCGGCCTCTTGGCGGTATTATCGCTGCCTTAACACCGACTGCCAGGGTTGTAATGAGTGCCTTAATTTCTTAAGGAAACTCCTGGTGCACTTAAAATAGTTGCACAGCCTTCCGGAAACGACGCACAGCTTGCCTTGCGATGAGAAAATTGCCCTCACAGCTGAACCAGAACGATGCAGCCTGGCTTCCAGAGTGAAGATTTGACGCAGCGCCTGCCTTGCGACCCTAAATTTGACACACCCCCCTACCAGATCAATGCACAGTCTAACCAGAACAATGCAGTCAGACTTCCAGAGTGAAGAACCAATCCAGCGCCTGCCGTGTGACAGACAATTTGACGCATCACCTACTGGATCGACGCACTGCCTGTGACTTCTTCCCATATTCCCAGGATTTTCCCTGCATCGTCCCTGGGTGTCAAAAAGATCCCCGCATCACAATGAGGAACCAAGACTGTGTCCCGGAAATCAACGCAAATCCCCTTGCAGCATGAAAAGAAATGAGGCATCGTCTGTACTGCGCCCGAAATTCCAAAGCACACCCTAGCTTTCTACACATCTCCTCCTCTGTGGTCTTCATACATGTTATTTTGTGACGCAAACCAGGTACTTTGTGCAAACAACTGTTCATTCCAATAATTTAAGACTCTTTTTGATCTTGAGTGATCATTGATCATCTTTCAAGATGGATGAGGTAGAATGATATCTCTACTTGTGCTTACTGAATCTTTATCGTTTTGACCTTAATTTAACCAGATAAATATCTTATATATTTCTGAAGCTCTGTGGTGTATTTGTGTGCTGTTTTCACTGTGTTACAGTATGATTTATTGCACAAATTCTTAACGCATTGCCTTCTAAGGTAAGCATGACCTCTCAGTGCCAAGAAACCAGAGAGTGGGCACAGGATCATTTGGATTGTGTGTGACTTACCCTGACTAGGATTGTGGACCAGTTTTTGGACAAAGGTGAATACCTCTGCCAACTAGAGACCCCATCTCTAACACTTATGCTTTGGTAAAATATTCCCATTCTATCCTATAGAGCTGAGTATCTACAATGGGAAAAAATGGAAGGTGCAGTTTTTCCCTCTCCAGGGGATATAAAACATATTTTATAAGGTTCCTGCTTACAGGTTCATGGCACCCCCCCCCCCCCCCGGCATCTTGGAGAGACGTTGGGGGTGACTTATATGTAACAATAAGGTAGTTTATAACTTGAGAAGTACCTTAAGCTCCAAAGTCGAATTTGTAAACATTTTAATTTTTAAAGACAGTCTGCAAGGAAGGTCTGCCTTTAAAAATGACAGCTGGCACTACACTAGTGCACACTTCAGTACAGGAAATCTACTGGGATCCTAAACTTCCCTGTCCTATTATATACTAGGGAACTATAGGTAGTTTAAATACCAGTGCCCTTATCTACTAGGACTTAGGGTCCGTCATTGCCAATTTGAATTATAACATTGTATCTTTGAACCATATACCATTTTTTTTAGCACTGGCTCCGGGCCTGGTTAGCAGAACCCATGACACAGTCAGCGTCAGTTACCAACAGTATCAGTCAGAAACATTGGGGTGAACAATCTAACAGGTTGACTGTCTTACACATACTTTACAAGTTGTCCGCATTAAATGTGTGCTGTATATTGAAGCTCACATGCATCATGTGTACTGAGGAGAAATGAAAACATTTCTGCTTTTTAGCAGCTGCCTCAAGGAGGTGGTATTTTTGGGTGCAAGTCCTTTCAACTAGTATTAATCGATAGGATTAGCATCAAAAACCGAATGTTGTGTAGGAATGCCCATCTATCACACTCTTTTGGCCTGGTCTGGCTCTAGATACTATTTTGAAAAGAGCACACGTCTGGTCATTAAGTAATTGTAGGTTTTATTGAATATAAAGACTGAAGGCGCATTAAAACATTAGTTTCCTAAAAGTAAAGGGGCACAGAGAAGAGACATCGCTACTGTCAGTTGATGCCTCGGAATCCTGTGACATCAGTAAAGGCGATGTCACACAATTCCAGGTGCCATAAACAGATTCTAATACACCATGGGGCTGATTCTAAGCTTGGCGGGCGGCGGGAGCCGCCCGCCAATCGTGAACCGCCAGAAGACCGTACCGCGGTCAAAAGACCGCGGCGGTCATTCTGGGTTTCCCACTGGGCTGGCGGGCGACCGCCAAAAGGCCGCCCGCCAGCCCAGTGGGAAACACCCTTCCCACGAGGAAGCCGGCTCCGAATGGAGCCGGCGGAGTGGGAAGGTGCGACGGGTGCAGTTGCACCCGTCGCGAATTTCAGTGTCTGCAAAGCAGACACTGAAATTCTTTGTGGGGCCCTCTTACGGGGGCCCCTGCAGTGCCCATGCCATTGGCATGGGCACTGCAGGGGCCCCCAGGGGCCCCACGACACCCCATACCACCATCCTGTTCCTGGCGGGCGAACCGCCAGGAACAGGATGGCGGTATGGGGTGTCAGAATCCCCATGGCGGCGCAGCAAGCTGCGCCACCATGGCGGATTCCCATGGGCAGCGGAAAGTCGGCGGTACACCGCCAGCTTTCCGCTTCTGGCCTCGGCTGTACCGCCGCGGTCAGAATGCCCGGCGGAGCACCGCCAGCCTCAAGCGGTGCTACCGCCGACCCCGGCCCTGGCGGTATTTACCGCCAGGGTCGGAATGACCCCCCATGTCATTACACTTCAACCCCGCCTTGAAAAATAATGCAAAAAAAAAACAAATACAGAGTGATAATGAGAATAAAACTAGAACAATCCTATAGGCAAAAGTAACATCTATAACAGACATCTTAAAATTTAAATTCTATAATGCAGCTCTTTATGTCATGACATAATCTCGAAATGTTGCAAGTTTATAACCAACTCTCACACTTTTTCTCCTAAAACACTCTCCAATCTCATCAGAATCAGCAACCATGGATTGCCTTTGTGTACCTTGCACCATCATAGAGGGATCTAGAGCTATTGTAGTAGTACTCCACCAGTTGCCATCTGACAATTTCACTGCATTCCTTTGCAATTCCTGAATTTGTAGAGAATCCCAGAATTTTGACGTACCTTTTCTTAGCAACAAAGGATTCTTTACCCTCATCCAATCTCCCACATGCAGCTTCTAATTCTTGTCTTGTAACCTGCTCAGTTTTCTTTGTCCTACTCTATTTGAATTAGTTTCTGAAATTGGCCAGGTTTCTTTCAAATCAGAACCATCAAGAAACAATTTAACCATCCAAAACAGGCATAATTCAGTAGCTGCAACTCTACCTCTCATGAGCTCAAATGGACTCTTACCAGTGGTCACATGTGATGTCGTACAATAAGACCAAACCAGGTCTTTAATGGCCTGATCCACTGAGACATTGCTTCCATATGCAGCTTGGACACAATCCACAAAACACCCGATTAAACCATTCCACCATTCCATTGCTTTGAGGATGGTACAATGGAGTTCTAACATGTTTGATGCCACATTTGCTTAGAAATTGTACCAGTTCCATTGAAACAAACTGAACACCATTATCAGTCAAAATTTGTTCTGGAAAACCCTTACAAATAAATAAAAAAAAATTAAGCAATTGATTACACTTTGGGTGGTAGGAAACCTCAGAAATTCTACCTCAACCCATCTTGAAAGATGACCAATGATCACTATAAAGGACCTCATGTTAGGTGGCAACACAAGATAAGGACCCAAGAAGTCTAAACCTAGCTTCTGCCAAGCCCTACCCGGTGATGGTACAAATAATTCTGTGTCTATTCCTGTAATCAAAACCTTGTCACTTGTGGAGCATCTTGTACAACTTCTGACATAATCTTCTATTTCTTTATCCATTCTAGGCCACCAAAAATCAGTTCTTAGCTTCCTCTTAGTGATAGTTGCACCTAAATGACCAGAATGCGCTCTAACAATTAAATCTTTTCTCAAGGCTGAAGATCAGGTAAATTACTTCTTTCTTTAGGCCAGCCAGATTTCACTAAACGCATCACTTAAACTAACAAATTATCTTTCTTCACTGACTCGATCCAACCTTCCTCATCTAAAGTTTTATCTCACTCAGTAATGTAAGCCACAAAACATTCTTCAATCACTGTTTCCCACTCCTGTTCATCATCCTCTTTAATGGGTACATGAGAGAAAAAATCAGCCCTACAGTTTTTCCCACCAGGTATATACTCAAGGGAAAAATTGAATTCTAACAGTTTAGCAGGTAACCTGGCAAAGGTCGATGATCCGTTTTTAAAATGAAAAATCTTTCAGAAATTTTACATAAAACTCACATAACCCCAGAAATGACAATAATTGTTCTTAGGTTTTTGGAGCAGGCGCCTCTAAAATGCTTCTTACCAGGCCCGGTCTTGGTTTAATACCTTGATCTGATAAAATGTGGCCCAAATACTCAATTTCTCTTGTCTTGAATATGCACTTTTCTTCCCTTAAAGTGACTCCTCAATCTTCCAATGTGCCTAAAACATCCTCCAAAATTTTTTCATGTGCCACTTCAGTGTCAGAGAAAACCAAAATATCGGCCTGAAATACTACAACATTAGGATTATTGCTGAACATGTCAGACATTAGTCTCTGAAAGACTCCCGCAGCCGAGGCTAACCCAAAGGGCAACCTACAGAACTGAAATGTACCGTCAGGTGCAACAAAAGTGATCAGGTGCCTGGAATTGACATCCAGTTCTACTTGATGATATGCCGATTTTAAGTCCAGCTTTGTAAACCAGCTAGATGAACCAACCTTTGTGATTGTATCTTCAGTTCTTGGTAAAGGAAAATTATCTACCCAAATTTCCTTGTTCAAACTTCTTAAGTCCATACACATTCTCAAGTCTCCTGAACTTTTTCTGGCTAAAACAATGGGAGACAACCAGAGAGTTGCCTCTACTTTCTCTATTACACCTTGCTCACACATGTCTTTTAATAAATTGGACCTTATACTGAAAGGTACATTCCTTAATTTATGTTTAACTGGCACTGCACCCTGTTTAAGTTGAATTGTATGTGTAAAATTAGTTATCTTTCCCAGATTGCCTTGAAATATTTTTTTTAATTTTTATTGCCAAGTACTTACACCATCCGCAACAGAATTTACACAACGTAAGTTTTTTTTTCAATGGACACTGGTTTCTCTCGACCTGGTTAGATAACTATATTAAATTCAGCTTGGTGAATCAAACCTAGAATGTTGATTCCCTTTTTTGCCACATAAACTTTTCCTTGAATAGTCTCATTAATAATAGACAATGATGCAGAGAAGTAACCAATTAAATCAATTCTGCTACCTTTAAAAGCAACTGTGGAAACATCAAGACTGAAAAGAGATTTTGCCCCAAAAATCATCAAACTTTTCCTTTGACACAGTAGTAATACGAGCTCCCATGTCTACGAGCAGTTTAACTGTAACCCCTTCTATTGACACATCGCTATCAGGATCTGCAACCAATTTGTTATCTCATGACATAGCATCTTTGACCACCAAAACAAATTCACTCTCATCATGCTATACATTCTCCTTATCATCCTTAAGCACACATTGAAAAATATTCTTCCGTGCACTTTTACAAACTCATGAAAAATGACCTATTTTGTTGCAATTCCTACAATATTGACCAAGTGCAGGACAGTTCTTAAACGAAGAAACATGAGATGAAGCACCACATCTATAACAAAAGATCTTCTGACCATATTTAAATATAGAAATGTTTCTAAAACTAGAACTATCTTGTTTTTTCTCCATAGATTAATGTTTCTTATTGTCACTACTCTGTACATTTGTTACCACACCTAAGATTGTTGTATTGGCTGAAGAAGATTCCAGTTGTTTAGCATCTTCTAGAGAACACTCAATGCTTTTTGCTATCTCAACCGCCTTATCTAGAGAAGAGTCTTTACATGTAAGTAATCTTTCCTGAATTCTTTTAGAATAGCATCTTGCTACTAATTGATCCCTAATCAATTGCAAGACATTCTCAAACTCACACTTTGCACCCAACACCTTCAGTGCTGTGATAAATGTATCAATGCTCTCATTGGGATTTTGCAATCTAGTAAAGAATTTATATCTATGCACCACAATGTTCTTAGTTTTAATAAAATGGTTGTCCAACTGTGCAACTGCCATGTCAAATGTATTCAATTCTTCTTATTCTCCCCTCTCATCTGCTGGTAAGTGATCAAATAAATTTTGTCCTTGAACACCTAAATAATAATACATCAATCTTTTTTCCTTTCGGGTCCGAATTTGTGACCATCAATAGACTCTATAAATAGGCTTTAAAAGAGCGCAGCCACAATTTCCACTCCAAAGGAGGGTCCCCAGGATCTTGCAAGAAAGGAGAAGGTGGTAAAACATTCTGCATTGTCGAATTATTAAAAGCTTGGAAAAGTCCACAAAGTCCAGAAATACCAAAAATAACTTCTTCCAAAAGCAAGACAAAAAAAAGCGTTCTTTCTTCTTTTAAAAAAAACAAAAAACTGGGAGAACAAGCAAAAAGGAAAGAAGATTTTTTTTTTTTATGTATTCTCTCCTCTTCTTCCTCCCAAGGTAAGATGGCCGATCTGCAGGAAACAAAACCTTAAGTCCTTCTTCTGTTCTGCCCACACATCACTTGAAAATAAAATTTGTGGAGAAGACAGAAGATAACACGAGAGACCGGAGTCCTGCTGTTGTGGTAAGTTTTTCCGTTTCTCTTCTTTTCTTTTTTCTTTAAAAATCGAGTATTCATAGGAAAAACATTTAAATACACAGAATGTTCATGTGTACCCATCCTCATACACGCGTAGGATTTCATTATCAAAACCAGTCAGTGATAACGCACGTGTACCACGTATGCGTACTGGCAACAGTGAGCTGAGCTGCTGACGTCTCCCATTAAAGCAACAACGCTGCAGAAACGTTACTGCACGTGCACTAGGTGCCGAACACGCACCTGAAAAAATATGGTAACCGCTGCCCAAAATGTAAACTCTGTGCCCCCAAAGTAACACGAAAGACTCACAGTGGAAACAAATACTTGTGGCAGTTGTTTTGAATATAGAAAAGACAAAACACGTCTCTCTTCTAATAATCAGCACAGCATCTTCTCCGAAGTTCCTCTCCCTCATCGCCACATTGAAAAGAGTACACGTGGGGTCCTTAGGTAATTGCAGGTTTTATTGAATAAAGACTGAAAGTGCATTAAAACTTTAGTTTCCTTAGAAGTAAAGGAGCACAGAGAAGAGACGTCGCTACTGCCAGTTGACGCTTCGGAATCCTGTGACTTCAATCAAGGGGATGTCACACGATTCCAGGTGACAGAAACAGATTCTAATACACCATTCATTACATATTTCTAAACCCTTGAGTTCAATTAATCTTTTTCTCTGTTCCGAGGGGTGAGAAGATCATTTTTCCACAAGTTTATCAATCAGAGTACAACCTGTGGGCCATACATTAAATATCGGAGACCAAATTTAAGTTATAAAGTTTATTGGAGTCTCAAAGCCAAACTTACATAAATGAGTCTCAAAACCATAGCGTAAATGTAAAGCATCACCAAAAGAGAATCAAACTGAAAAGCTACTTTAAACTTAAACAACATATAGGAAACTAATATTTAAATCACAGCAATACAAAACAGAAGGAGAAGTGTATGATGCTTTGGATTCAAAGATAAATCTTCCTGCCTAACCATTTGACTTGGCTAGCTAATTATCCCAACATCTAACTGGAGTTCAGAGAAAAAGTGGTAGCACAACAGAAGTTCAGGAGAACGTTCTGTCAAGAAAGGTGTGTACATTATAAAACCACTAAGGCCCTCATTATAACTTTGGCAGGAACTGCTGCCTACTGCCATGGCGATGGCCGCCAACATGCCACCGCCGTGGCTACCAGCTGTCTACGCATATTATGTCCACGGACGATATTCCGCCTGAATGCTGGCGCAATACCGCCGAAGGTCATGGTGGCGGACGGCAGTAAGGTGGCGCTGCTGACAGCAGTACTGCCACGCCAGCAAAACATTGATGACCGTATCAGGACCAATGATACGGCCTGGCGGTGTTTTGCTGGCGGACGCTGCTGCTGACAGCAGTGCTGCAGACCTTCTCCAGCCGGAGGACCCCCTTCAAGCAGGTAAGTTGGGCTCTCTGACAGGAGGGGGGGTGGGGGGTGTTGTGTGTATGCGGGTGGTGTTGTGTGTATGTGGGTGTGTGTGTGTGTATGTTTGGTATGCGTGCATGCGGGTGTGAGTCACATTGAATGCGTGCATGAATGACTGAATATGAGTGTATGTTGTGTGTTGTGAATGCATGTGTGCAACAAGGTATGTTGGTGTGTGTTGCGGTGTGTGGGTATGCATGTGTGCATGCCTGGGTGGTGGTGGGTATGCTTGTGTGCTTGTGTGTATATGGGTGTGTGTGTGAGTGTGTACATGTGCGGGGGCCAGGAGAGGGAGGGGGAGGGTGGGGGAGCACTCTGTGGAGGGGAGGACGGGGGAGACCCCTATCAGTGCCAGGAAAGGGATTCCCTGGCACTGATAGTGCCTACCACCATTGTTTTCATGACAGTAAGTTTGGCATGAAAACCATGGTGGTAGGCCGGGTCATAATCCTGAGGGTGGGATTGTGACGGCCACCGGGCTGGAGACCAAAGTCTCCAACCCGGCGGCCGTTACCACCCAAAATCCCATTTTTTTTACCGCCGGCCTGTTGGCTGTATTAAATCCACTTTAACACCAATCGCCAGGGTCGTAATGAGGTCCTAAGTGTTTGGAAATAGAGGTCTCTGCCATAGAAGGGTCCACTCTGTTCAAAGGGAAAATGGATGCTGCACATACTACCCTTAAGTCTCAATTCTTGGCAGTGGCATCACAGAAGATTTTTTCCACTAAACAACAGCTCTATCAACTGCCTAAATGGTGACTAATCCTTGAAGTATCTTTTGGTTCACTCCCATGCTCAGGAGTTCAGAGGTTCAACTGCCGTCTCCATGTTACCCCTCTTCAACCTTGGTAGCATGTCTTATCAGACCCCCTTATCTCTTTTACACAGTGGAATCCTTATTAGTTACATTAAATAAAACAAACATTCATGTTAAAGAATACACACAGGAAAAGTTGGGGGGAGAGATACAGGTGGGACTTTAGTTAAATGATTTTAAACACATTTCTCTCACCCATTAGAAATAACATTTTATAAAGTACTTTAACATGAATATATTTGAAACTGATGAATACATGTGGGTTACATGTATAATAAATTTTCATCCATGCAGTTTATTGGTATGCAATCCGATGCACCAAGGTTTGGGGAAATCCATTTCCTACACATTTACATAAGCAAATTATTTCACATGTTGTGAGGCAGAATGGCACAGCCAAGTTAGGCTCTAGCAACCCTCCGTCTGATGACATATTAAGTAATCAAAATCCCACTTTATTCACGAATTAGACTCTCTAAAACCTTGTTGTTTTAAACAACTTTCATCTGGACTCCTCCACACTTTTCATATCATCGTAATATTTACACAGACTGTCTTCCAATTCAACTGATGCTTTCTTTATGCATTTCTGAATCCTCATTCACTGGAAAATCTGGTATCCAACCAGCAGACCTTTTGCCACTATCAAAATAATCAACAACGGCTTTAAAATAAAACCTACAATTTCACTTCCTATGTTCCCAAACCATTTGCTTATGGCAGAAAATCCATCTCCAGTAGATGTGCAAGCACCTGCTGCTTCCAACCGCTTCAAGTCTTTTGTCAGCCCTGGAATATTCTGAATGCACGTTTCCAAATCCTTACTATTACCCAGTATATAAGTGCAACATTGCTGAACTTTCAGCATCCAACAGACCCCAGCTTCTTTTGCGAGTAAAATGGCCAAAGCAAGCCTGTTTTGCAAACCACAGATCTGATCGCTATCATCTCTGAATTTACATCCCATATTGCTCCATCAATACTAGTGGCTAATTTATCCATTATAGGTGACAGCCTTCTGATCTTTAACACAGATGGAATTAGAGAGCCAAAGATGTCACCTACACATTCTACTGCATTCAAACCATGTTTAGGTCTAAAACCTAGAGTCCCCAAAAAATTGTTAAGATGTTCTATGTCATAAGTCTTAGGAGAAAACAATCCTTAAATAACACCATATCATCATTTTGGCAATTTAAAATAAGCACGCTCTCCACTAATAAATAAACATTCTAACAATAATAGCATCCTTTCCATCACCCTTTCCCACAAATGCATTGTCACTATCAAATCTCTCCATCCAAATGCACAATTTTCCTTTATGTTTCCAATTAAGAGCTAACACAACCAGGTTTCCTGCTAACTGATGTTCGATTTCTTCTCTAGTACACTTATTTTGACTTTGAAAATGCTTATCTCATTTTGAACTAGCTTCCAATTCCCTTATTCGTTCCTCAACTAAGATTAATAACTTCATCTCAACTTCTGACAGCATAAATGTTAAATTGAGTTAATGTATATACATTGTTTCTAAAGTGGCAACAGGTTTAAAGAATCTTGCAATTATCATTATTTCCACCGGGGTTGGGCGACTGTTTAAATGATCACTGATAGAGATTTCTGAAAGAACTCAATCATAAATTTAAAAAAGTAATACTGATTAAGTCATGTCCCATAAAACAAGCTCAGCAAAAGACTACATAAATCTTATAAGTCACAGGAATATGATGATAGGAGATATCTTCTGAAACTGAAACAGGCAAATGAGTGCACATGTAACATTCCCTTGCTTTCATGGTATCAACATATTCCTATAGCAATCAATAATATACAATTGCAGAATAATCTCCACTAGATGCACCTGAATGTAATATTTTCTCATATAACTTTACTTTCCTGAGGATTAAAAGATTGTGAGATAAAATTAGAAGATAATTCTTTATCTACAAAGAATGTAGGGAAAAATGCTCCCATCAACAACACTAATATTATAGGAAAGATTAGCACTAAGGCACCTTTTATGTATCTACACGTATTTCTTTGATTTGGCTCGATCACTTCTTCAGAATCAGATCTACCACCTGAAAGTACACCGGCAGCAATGTTTCATCAGCAGTTTCACCACAAGTAGAATAAAAGAACTAAAAAATGCAACACTCATTCAATAATATGCCATAAATCTTTGTGAGACTTCCATAGCCCTACTCCGTGTGCTTCTAAAGAACAACCCTTCTTCTTTTACTGGGGCCTAGGAATTCTTCCAAACTTTTTGATCCCAATCAATGGAAATTTCTCTAATGTCCACAAAAACCAAGCTCATAGATCACAATGAAAATTCAAGATACAATTCAACCACAATGTTCAGATAATGAAGGTTCAGCCAAACTTGTATGTTGATCCCAATATTTCAAGAACGCTAGATGTATGTCAATTGCAAAGTACATTCACTCTGGTGAAGAATACCTACAACTAGGCACTCTCCTTCTTTTTGATTTTCTGACTGTTGCACCTTTAAATCAGAGTTCTCAGTTTCTTCAGCAATTGTTGGTTGCACACATTCTTTAGCCAGACTCACTTTTCTTCTTTCCTTTCTTCTGGCCCATCATTCTCCTGCTTCTACTCACTTTCAAGCACTCCTTCCTTCATCAGGGTCTAATTATGAGTCTGACTCATTCATCACAGGAAAAGACTCAATTGTTTCTGATTCAGGTTCAGTCGGGACTTGTTTTAGACCCCCTTTGTTTTGCTCAAGTGCAGTGTCAGCTTTAGTATGGTCCCCAATAGCTTGTCTACCCTGCTCCTGCTATCTGTGTCGCACCACTGGTTCTTATGGAACAGAGGCTGCCGCATCCAGGGGACACTCAACTCTGAATGTATGGGAAGTGTGATTGAAGTTGTCGAGACCTCCACACTGTGCATCAATCATTATTACCAGGAGCACCCAATAAGGCCCACACCAAGAAGGTTCCAGACACATTTTTGAAAGTGTTTCCTTACCAAGACCCACTTGCCAGGACTAAGGTCATGGCACTGTTCCTGTTGTGGAGGAGCAGGGGCATCCCCAACCTGATGAAACACAGAACACACCACATCAGCAATAATCGAAGACCATATTATTAGTAAACTTCTCAAGTGCATTTGCAGGAATCGCTGGCAGCCTTATCATCTTGTGAGGGGACAATTGAGTCTTTTGATAAGGTATACTCTGAAGACTCATCAACACAAGAGGCAAAGCATAAGCTCACTTTAAAGATTTTGAAGTACACAACTTTGCAAGTCTTGATTTCAGTGTGCCATACATTTATTCCACAAGACATGATGGCTCAGGTCGATAGCTGCAATGTAGTGTTTATTCCATTTGCAATGCTGCACACAACAATCCCAAAACCTCATTATTGAACTGAGTACCTCAATCTGATTCCAAAGAAGTTGATAAGCCAAATATGGGTAGGAGCTCTCTTAACAGCAACTTAGGTACTATGAGACTATTGTTCTTTCTAGTTGGATAGGCCTCAACCCGATGGGAAATGAGGCACACAATTACCAGAGCTTTCCTCAACCCATTTCACACATGCATCTCAATGAAATCCACCTATATCCTATCAAAAGGTCCACCTGACCTCGCTATGTGACTTAATGTAACTGCAGTTCTCCTGCCTATGTTTGTTGTTGACACACAAGGCACCTGTGACACAATGCTTCAGCCATCAATATGAACCTAGGATTGAACCAGGCTTGTCTGAACAATCTCACCATGCTATCCCTGCCAATCTAAGCTGGACCACTGAAATGCCTAGCCATAGGAGGTAACAAACTATTTGGCACCACGGGTCGTCCATCCACTGAAACCCAAATGTCATCATCTCCTTGACACAACCTGCTCTGACTCCGCTCTGTTGTTCTTCCTTAGACACTTCCCCCTGAAACCTCTTCCCCTCACCACAAGTATCAGCTGTTGTCAACATGAAGTTAAATTTAGTCTCATCCATTCCCTCATTTGTGAATTCCCCATTAAATGTACAAAACATAATGAGCAAAGTACTTGTGAACCTCATCAGCATGTCTATTGCCCATAGTCACATGATCATCTCCAGAACAATGTGCAGGACACTTGATCACTGTGACTTATTAAGACATATGCAATGCCTCAAGAAGGTTTTGCACTTCTTCGGCATTTCAGATCGGAGATCCAGAGTGTGAGAAAACAGGGCTGATTGCAGAGGCCCCATAACTTTTTGCCCCCATTTTCCTCTTTTTGCTGGTGTTTTCCTGACTTTGATGGTGCCCTGGGTACTGCTAACCAGTCCCAGGGCCTGTGCTCTGTGTAAAATGGATATGCAAATTAGGCTAATTATAATTGGCTAAGTTAACCTACCTATAAGTCCCTAGTATATGGTAGGGCATGTAGGTTTAGGGACCACAGCATAGGTGGTGCACACCTAGATGCACTGCTGAGGTGCCCAGTGTCATTTTAAAAGCAAGCCTGCCTTGCTGGCTGCTTTTAAATTAAAGTTATATGCAAATTTGACTTTGGAATTAAAGGTACTTCCAAAGTCTTAAACTACCTTATTTTTACATATAAGTCACCCCTAAGGTGTGCCCTATGTGCCCCTAGGGCTGGGTGCCATGTAACTATAAGCAGGGACTTTATAAAAATAGATTTATAAGCCCTGGTGAGGTAAAAACAGCCAAATTAGTTTTTCCCTCATTGAAGTAAATGGCCTTCATAGGCTAGAATGGGCAGATTTAATTTTAAATTTTAAAGTCTCCTTAAATGTTACATACCAAGAGTTTGGTATCAAATTAATTGTTGTAATAAATCCCACAACTTCCAGTTGTTGGATTTAATATAACTTGTTCAGGTAAAAAGTTTAGACTTTACCTAAAAAGTTGCCAATTTCAGCTCTGCATTGTTTTTGCTGCTGTGCTCTGATTGGCCAGCCTGCAGCAGCTTCTGCCAGGCTGCCTTGATGAGGTGTGAAGTGGCCTGGCTTCACACAAAGGAATGTGCTTGGGGGAGAGAATCTCCCCTCAGCAGATGGTGAGGCAGGAAGGGGGAGGGCTGCCAAACTGGTCTTCAAAGGCAGAGAAGGACATCTGGAGCACCCAGCAACACCCCCACATCCTGCAACCCCAGACAGCTAGGTGCCCCCTTGATTAGATTAGGAGAGGGCAGGAGAGGGGTGTGTTTATGATTTTTAGCCACACCAGTGGGTGGGCTCAGCCAGATGTAACCTCCAAAAATCAGATTCAGCCATGTTGGATTTTTAGAGACTGTTGCCATTTGGGATGGATTTTTGCCACACTTCCCAGGAAGTGGTCATCACAGGGGGACGACCCTGTACCTGATTGGAGGACCAGGACCCCCCTGCTTTTCACCCAGGAGCAAGGATAAAACTGGCAGACCTGCCCCCACACCTCAGATCCCCACCAAATTTCAAGAAGAAGGAACTAAAGGAGAAGAAGGACTGCCCTGCTGGACCCCTGGCCTGCACCTGGAACCTGCACTCAGAAGGACTGCACCAGCTGAACACTTGGGCTTCACCACAAGAAGGACTTTGCCTGGCTTCAACTGGTTCAAAGAGGGACTCCCTGTTTGCTACAGGTGAAAAATTGCTAACCAGAGTCCCCTGCACCAACTCCTGAAGAAAGCGACCAGCTGACCACTGGCCAAAAAGGAGTTTGCGCCAGGTGCATTCTGGGAGTTGAAGTCCGCACCCCCCAGGGACCATCACAGAACTTCTGGACCCTTGGGATGAGCTGTGGAACCCAAAAGAACCTTAAAAGAACATCTGGGTGAAGCCCCAGAAGTTTGGAAAAGATTTGAGAATTTTTGGAAAAAAGCTCCAGAGAGGGACCGACCCGCCGCGGAAATTCTAGCCGGCTTGCCTCAACCGCGACCCGGCCTGACTTCGTGGTTCGTCCCGGTAAAGAAAAACATCCAAAAAAGAGACTTAGTCCGAAGGTAAAAAGTTGACCGGGACCTCCCAGCCATCGTATCCGAGAAGGGCTCCATGGACGTCGGATCAAGATCCAGGTTTACCCCGGTCGAAGGATTTTCATCTTGAAAAAACGACTAAGTCCGAAGGTAAAAGTCTCCACCGAGGAAACCCACATCGCGTATCCGGACACGGGCTCCAGGAGGTAGGATTCAACTAGCAGGTTCGTCCCGGTGAAGAAAAACTTCAAAATAAAGACTAAGGTGGTCATTCTGACCCTGGCGGTCTTTGACCGCCAGGGCGGAGGACCGCGGGAGCACCGCCGACAGGCCGGCGGTGCTCCAATGGGGATTCCGACCACGGCGGTAAAGCCGCGGTCGGACCGGTACCACTGGCGGGGTCCCGCCAGTGTACCGCCGCCCCATTGAATCCTCCGCGGCGGCGCAGCTTGCTGCACTGCCGCGGGGATTCCGACCCCCCCTACCGCCATCCAGATCCCGGCGGTCGGACCGCCGGGATCCGGATGGCGGTAGGGGGGGTCGCGGGGCCCCTGGGGGCCCCTGCAGTGCCCATGCCACTGGCATGGGCATTGCAGGGGCCCCCGTAAGAGGGCCCCTACATGTATTTCACTGTCTGCTGCGCAGACAGTGAAATACGCGACGGGTGCAACTGCACCCGTCGCACAGCTTCCACTCCGGCGGCTCGATTCCGAGCCGGCTTCATCGTGGAAGCCTCTTTCCCGCTGGGCTGGCGGGCGGTCTGAAGGCGACCGCCCGCCAGCCCAGCGGGAAAGTCAGAATTACCGCCGCGGTCTTTCGACCGCGGAACGGTAATCTGACGGCGGGACTTTGGCGGGCGGCCTCCGCCGCCCGCCAAGGTCAGAATGAGGGCCTAAGTCAGAAGGTAACTTTTTAACCGAGGCCTCCCGCGACCTGTAGCCGAGCAGGGCTCCATCGCGGTCGGCCTGAAACTTTGACTTTGCCCCGGTCCTGGTGCAACCAGATGACCCGATTGGCGCTTTTTGTTTCTAAGCGCTAGAAAAATAGTAATTCTTTAAAAATTCATATCTCCGGTTCCCCTGAACCGATTTTAATCGTTTTTGTGTCATTTTAAAGATAAAAATATAAACTATTTTTATAAATTGGTTTTGGATTTTTAAACTGTTTCCTGTGTTTTATTTGATTACTGTTTTGTGATATTTGAATGCTTTACACTTTGTCTCCTAAGTTAAGCCTTGACGCTCGTTGCCAAGCTACCAAGGGTTGAGCTGGGATTAATTTACTGAGACCTAACTGTACCTAGGTGGAGGTTAGTGGCTTGTTGCTAGGTGTAGGTACCTACCTGCCCTACCAATAACCCATTTTCCAACACAGAGGACGTCATAAATCCTCGCTGGGACAAAAGTTGTCTGGAATCATGAATGACACCAAAGTCTTATTGACTATCAGTAAATATTGTCACTTTCAATTGATCAGAGACACATCATGCTCTAGTAAGAGCAATCAGTTCAGCAACTTAGGCAGATCATATTCTTTGGATTCAAGAAGCTTTGATAACTACATAAGGAATACCTACTGCATGGGTTGCTCTCAGACATCCTTCATTATCTCTCAAACATGAATCATTGACATGAAGGACATAATCAAATTCAGGTAATGGTGTCAGTTTGGTACACAGTTCAGTAACATCAAGACAATCATGGTCCCCTTCACACTCTTCATTTCTTCCCTGACCCAGTATTGGCAACAGAGTGGCAGGATTCTAAATCCCACAATCTTTGATAGTCACATTTTTTGCTGCCAAGATGATCTGCTTGTACCTAGTAAGTCAACCACTTGTTAATTGTTGGGTTCTTGTTCTAGTCAGCAAAAGCTCAACCAAAGGCAGTATATACACAGTTAGTGGGTGAATCATAACAATATTTTCACACTCTTTATGCTGATCCTGACTGCTGCTACAGATTTAAGGCAGCCAGGCAATTCAGAAGCAACAGCTTCCAACACGGTGAAAAAATAAGCCACAGGTTACTTAGTTCTTCCATGCGCTTGAGCCAGTACTAAAGGAGCACAGCCCTCCCTCTCACTGCAGAAAAGTGAAAAAGATTTGTTATAATCGGGCATCCCTAAAGCCAAAGACATTCTCTCGGCTCCAGAAATGCTACAAGGCAATCGTCATCCCATGGTACTAGATCAGACACATTCTTGTGTGTCAGCCTCTGTAGAGGGTTAGCTACAAGAGAAAAGTTTGGTGTCCACTGTCTACAGTAGCCCTTCATTCCCAAACACATCCTGACTTCTCTCTGTGTGGTTGGCGGACTCATTTTCAGTATGGGTGAAGTTCTATTTCGCAACACTTTTTTCTCTCCCTTTTCAATGTGATATCCAAGATACTGGACCTCTTTTTGACAATATTTTACCTATCCAGGTGATACATTATGTCCATTCTTAGCCAAGTGGTTCAATGACACAATGGTGTACTGTTTACAAGCTTCTTGAGTATTTGATGCCCCCATTAGGTCACTGATGTATTAAATCAAGACTGGATTGCAAGGTAAAACCATTAAATTTCAGATTTGTATTTAAAAACTGGTTGAAAATAGATGGAAATTCGGGATACCCTTGTGTGACTCAGCACCATACCAAAACCCTATTTCCAAGCTGGAATGCAAAGAGGAATTGTCTATGCTATTGCAATGGTTTTGAAAAGAAGGCTTTACACAAATCAATGACATTGCACCACTCAGCCTCACATGGAGTCTGAAATACTATTAGAACTTGATTCAGTTCCACTGGGCAACCAGGAACAACAATGTCATTTATTTTCCTATCGTCCTGTATGATTCATATTTATCAATCAGCTTCTGAAGACCCATAATGGGAAAGTTAGAAGGTGTCCATTAGAATTTCCTTCTGTATCATGGACTCGATTACAGGAGTTATTCCAGTAATTGTTTCAGGGGCCAAATTGTACTGTGGGACTCCTGGGAAGTCAACATTAGGTTTAACAGTAATGCAGAAAAGTTCTACACCTTCTGACAGTCCAATATATTTTCCTGAAAAATGTCACACTTCATGCTTGACAGTTTATCTCAAATCTGGAGACAAATTGTTAACTACATTAATAACATGCAATGTGATTTATTTTTCATTAACTTAAATACAGCATTCTCGTCTTGGGTATGTACTTCTATTCCTGCTGAGGTACACAATTCAATGTTGCCTGTTCATTTCTTCCCAAAAGGTTCACAGGACTATAATCACACATTATGAACTTGTGTTTATCCTAAAAGGATCCTATCGCCACTGTGACTGGGGCAGTTTCCTAAGCTGTCATTAGTCTATTCTCTACACTAACATCTTACACTGTTTTTCCCGAACTGGTAGGTTGGGAGCCTCTAGTGTTCTTGGAATAGAGCAGGCAGCAACAGTGTCAACCAAAAAATGACACGGAATGGCCATCCACTTGATTATCTATGAATGGCCTACTCTGATCTACCTCTAAGTCTACGCCAAGTGTGCAGTCTTCCTTCCCCCTAATGCACCATCAAGCTGAATGATCAGAGCCACTTCTTTCACCCATATCAACTAAAGGGAACTTTTGGAATGGATTATTATCCTACATTACACTTGCATTCATACTCAAGTCTTTATTCATATTCTTACCCGGACCAACATCATTCTGGTATGGCATTGGAGGTTGGGGAACTTGCATTATTGGTTCCGGGGCACATTAAAAGTTTGACTCCTGGGTTTTTGGACACCCTGCAGCAGATTAGGATTGTTATTCTGAGAAGGCACAAATCCTTTTTGCACCAGTTTAACAACATTGCCACTTCCAGTGTCCCAGCTTATTGTAAATATAACAAGGAATTGACTGTTTAGGACTATTTACATCCATTCCCATAATGGGATCTATAGGAACTCCTCGACCTCTCCCCTGCATCAGATTTGGTGTTTGCTAACATATACCTTGAATTGTTAATACATTGTTTACAGCTGGGTTCATCTGGCTAGTTCTCTGGGCTTCTTTCATCTGGGCAAACATCAGCTTTTTATATTTCATCTCTATCTCATTGTGGTAGTACTTGGTGTACCACAAAATGTCATCAATTGACATATTTTGCCAACAATTCTAATGTTGCTGAATTGTCATGCTGTCATCTGGCCTCAGTCCTGTCACAAACCCATACCTAAAATGTCCCATATCCTTGGCCTCTAATGTATCCATACCACTGTACTGTTTAAATGCCTGTAACAACCTCTCATAATAAACATGTATCAACTCCTTTGAGTCTTAAGTCATTCTGTCAATGTTGACCCAATCAACATCTTGAGGAGGCACATTCCTTTTCATGAATGTCATGACCTGCAGATACATTTCCAATACCAATGCCCCTTAATTATGAAATTTCTAGTTGGTTCCATCTCTGGCCGTCGAATAGCTATTTTACACTCAGTCAATAAATCGCTTGGAACAACAATGCTGAACAATGTATTTAAATTAATCCACAAAACCTGTGAAATGTTCACAAACCGGTCAACCTGTTTATACCATTCCACTGGCTTCACTCTTGTTTAGGGAAATCATTGGAGAATGACACAAGATCACTTCTGCTCCACAGCACATTAACATATCCTCCACCAGGCACTTCTCTCAAGGGGAAGGTGGTAACCCCTCCCTCTGCTCCAATTGGAGGCAGTCCCCCTGAAAGTTTCTCTGCCTCCCTTTTTACCCATTTAGTTTCCCACTTATCAAATTCAATCCATTTGCTAATATTCTGAACTAGTTCTTTGATCTGAGTTTTCGATCCTGGAGTCCTCATATCAGGAATCTCTTTTTCACGAAACACACCAAATAGCTCATTTGCAGAGTTTTAGCTTTATTTAAGTCTACCTCATGTTTTTCAGCCGACACTGCCAATTTGTTGTTAACTTGGCCTGCTGGCTAAGTAATGTCCCTACACATAAATGCAAGCTCATTTTCCTGACGTTTCCAGCTGTTCCAGGCCCAGATTTCCAATAATCATTTCATATAATTCTACTGTCAACCTTGCCACATCCAAAGTTTTCTCTCTAAGTTTTGATGGATTTGTTCCCTGACTCACTTATGTACTGGTACTTTCTCTAGTTAGAGTACCTCCATTAAAGAATTGTAACAATTCATCTATCTATTTTGCACGAATGGACCGAGTCACCACAGGAATCCTAGGTGTGGAATAATTTCCCTAAGCACAATTTCCCAAATTCAAAGGCGGTTCCTATCCAGGGTAGAACAGGAGGGTATCTTCTGATAAGTACCTACTGAGGTGCATCCTGAAATATTCAGAGTTGTATCTGCATTTGCTCCACATGGAGTGCTAGTATGTGCTGGAAGAAAAGGAACAAACTACCTGATATCTGTACTATTTGGACCTGCACTATGTCTCTCTATATCATTAGGTAGAGCAAGATTTTAAGTATTTTTGCCAGAACCTTCTGATTTGTAAATGGGAACTTCCAGGCCAATTGTTACTGGGACTGTAAGTTGCAAAAATACTTGGGCCACTAGAACCAGTGTCTTAACTTCTGCTTTCACCTCTAGTTTCATCATACAGAGGTGGATATTCAGAAAGGAATACATCCAAAAGACAGTCTTCAGAGTCCTCATCGCTGTCTACGCTGGTATCATCCGGTTCTTTTTGTTTCTTCTCTTTGGATTCCCTACTCATTTTACTTTCTCACTCTTCCTCAACCTACGCCCTTCTATCATATCTGTTCTCCTTCTTTCTGTTCTACATCATATAGCTTTCTTTGCTCTATCCTCATATTTCTCCTTTTTTCTGGCATAAACAGCATGGTGCCAAGCATGTTCCCAAGCATTAAGTGCCTCATATGATGCAGGTCTGGGAGGCAGCTTCATTTCATATAATATCCTCCTCAAATTCTCAATAATCCGCAAATTAAATGTGCCACATTGTGGAAAAATTAAGGACCCTTCTTTTTCTGTGATCTTGTGCCATTGACCAAGCCAAACACATGTATGAATCCCTAAATTAATTGCCATATAATGACCTGGTGTATCTTCATGATGCGCCACTTTTTACCTACTGGGAATATGAACAACACCCCTAAACAAATATTGCATCATCCTAAAACATTTCATTTTTCAACAACTACCATAAAACTTCAGTTCAATTCAGAACAATGTTATATTAACAATCCCTTATTCCAAAGTAATCACTAATAGCAGCACAGCTCTCTATGAAGTTGTTAACCAATAGCAGTGCAGCACCAAACCAACTGACCTATACCAGTGTGGCACACTGTGACGTTGACTTCGCTCATTGCAGCAATCCTTTACAATCTGCATGCATACTCGCTTAGCAATGTCACACACAAATGTAAGAGAGGTGTGTGCAGCATAAAGCTGCTAAGTCTTTAGAAACAGAGGTCTATACCTCAGAGGGGTCCACTCTGTTCAAAGGGAAAAGGGAATTTGCCCTTGAGGTAACTACGATTCTTAAATCTCAATTATACTAAAGAGTGACATCACAAATGAAATGTTCGTCTGAACAACAACTCTATCAGCAACCTAATTGGCAACTAATCCTTGAAGTATACTTTGGCTCACTCTTGTGTTCAGGAATTCAGAGGGGTGTTTGATTGCCGCCTCTATGTTACTCCTCTTTGACATTGGTAACAAGTCTTCTCGGGATCCCTTCTCTTTTCTACACAATTGAATACCAGCATCTCATTACCTCTTGACTGGCCTCAAGGTTACTTTTGGCCGTCTTCAAGAAGCAGTGCATCTGGTTGCGGATGGCCAACATGTAGCTGACCACATCCTGAGGGGGTGCCTTGGGAGCTTTCTCCAACCCCGCCTGTGATCATGCATTTCAAGGTCTTGTTGAATCTCTCCACAATACCAATGGATTGGGGGTAATAGGGTGTACTGAACTTGTAGGTTACCCACACGCATCCCACGTGGACTTCATGTATGTAGACAAGAAATTAGTGCCTCTATCAGACACAGTCTCCATTGGAAATCCCACATGGGTAAATATCCCCATCAGAGTTCTAGTCACCACCGGTGCAATCGCCATCCTCAGAGGGATTGCCTCTGGGTAGCGGGTGGCTTGGTCCACCACAACCAGGATAGACCTGTTGACTAGAGCACTTTTGGGGTCCAATGGACCAACAATGGTGATGCCTACCCTTTCAAAGGGGGTGCCAACAGCAGGGAGTAGGATCAGGGGGACTCTTAGCCTTTTCCCTGTTTTACTCACTGGCCTGGCAGGTGGGACAGGACCTACAGAACGCATCTGAGTTTGTCCTCATCCAGGGCCAATGGAAGTGGGTGACAAGCCTGGCAAGGGTCTTGTCTTGCCCCAAATGTCCTGCCAGGGGAATGTTGTGAGCCAGACCTAATAGGGAGGCTCGGTAATACTAGGGGACCACCAGCACAAGTGCTGCCCCACACTCAGGAACCTTAGGCTCACTGTAAAGGAGATAATTCTGCCAATAGATCAGGTGATCACCAGACGTTTAACCCGCTGCTTGGGCTGAGGCCTGTTGCCTCAAGCCCACCAGAGTGGGACACTCTTTCTGTGTCTTGCAGAACTCCTCCCTGGTGGGCCCACCCTCAATTATCCAGCCAGCAAGGTCAGGTAGGTTACCTAGGGCGGCAATGTCTTCCCCAGTTGGCTCAGTGGCTTCTCCTCGAGAACCTCGTCAACCACTGTGGGAATTTCTGGGACCGGTTTCCCACACCACTTGCCCCTCTCTTTGGCAGCTGTCTGGGCCATTCTTCCATTCTTCCAGGCTCCAGACGCCCTTGACTTCTCTCCCGGGCAGCCATGGACCATGTGGTCATGCAGACCCACTTGGGCAATTCTAACATCTCCAAGTGGGAACTTAGCTCTACCTTCTTCCAGGCAGTATGCTCAAGGTCATTTCCTACAGACCATCTACAGGCATACCAGGACTCACAGCTACTTTTAGAGTACCAGTGACCCCCCCACACTCAAAGGGACCCAGAGATACCGGTAGGTGGCTCTAAAAATTGTCGGCGACTATGACTCGTGGAATGTATTAGGGAGGATCTGCTCTGCTGATTCCAGCTGACCCTTGACAGTGGTCATGCTGGCTCCTGTGTCACGCAGAGCCTCCATCCATTGCCCATTGATGGTGACCCACTGCCTATACTTGGAAGTATTGGCAGGCATGTGGATTTTTGGAACCATCTCTGCATCTCCCATTGATACTAGGGTTACCTCTATCTGTTCCCCAAAAATACCTCCTCCCTGAGCGCTACACTAGCCAACCCAGGTGTCTGCCCTCCAGTGGGGGGCTATGCCTTCTTGGGACACTTGGAGTTACCCTTAGAGTGACCATACTTACTGTGCTCTATGCCTGGGGTACAAAACTCCCTGTCTATGGTCAGTTAACCCTTTCCTTTTGGAATCAGACTGGGACTGGTTACCACTATTCCCTTGGGAACTCTTTTGGTGGCCTTTTGAGAACTCCTTGTTTTTAAGTTTTCCTCCCCCCTCTTTCTTCTAATGGGAACCCTGACCACCTTTATGGGTGTCCTCCCCCAGATACCTTTGTGTGAGGGCAGGCTACTGTCCTTTGACATGTAAGTGTCAGGCCCTCCACCATCTCAGCCCAGGAAGACCCATTCAGTATGGAGATGTATGCAAGTGTGACTGAGCATCCTGTGTTTGGGGTTTGTCTGACTGAATACACAAGGGACTTATCAACTAAAGCTAGCTACACGTGGATTGTAAGGCACAGAAGGATTTAAGTGAAGAGAAATGCTCACTTTCTAAAAGTGGCATTTCTAAAATATTAATATTAAATCCAACTTCACCAGTCCCCAGGATTTTGTATTACCATTCTGGCAATACTAAATATGACCTTGTTACTCCGTTCAGATCAGGAGCTACCAATCAAATAGCAAATGAGGGTAGCCCTAATGTTAGCCTATGAAAAGAGCAGGCCTCAAAGCAGTGTAAAACAAATTTGAGATTTTTTAACAACAAGGACATGCAAACTACACAGGTACATGTCCTGCCTTTTGTCTACACAGCACCCTGCCCTATGGGTTACCTGGGGCCTACCTTAGGGGTGACTTATGTGTAGAAAAAGGGGAGTTTTAGGCTTTTAGGCTTCGCAAGTAATTTTAAATGCCAAGTCGAATTGGCTGTGAAACTGCACACACAGGCCTTGCAATGGCAGGCCTGAGACATGGTTAAGGGGCTACTTTAGTGGATGGCAAAATCAGTGTTGCAGGCCCACTAGTACCATTTATTCTACAGGTACTGGGCACACATAGTGCACTTTACTAGGAACGTATAAGTAAATTAAAGAAACCAATTGGGTATGATCCAATGTCATCATATTTTAAGGGAGAGAGCATATGCACTTTAGCACTGGTTAGCAGTGGTAAAGTGTGCAGAGTCCTAAAACCAGCAAAAACAATGGTGCTCATTACAACCCTGGCGGTCGGTGTTAAAGCGGCGGTAAGACCGCCAACAGGCCGGCGGTAAAAAAATTGGAATTATGACCGTGACGGAAACCGCCAACAAAGACAGCCACTTTAACACTCCGACCGCCACGGCGGTACAGACAAACAGCTTGGCGGTCACCGCCAACAGACAGGCAGAAGACAAAGTACCGGCCACAGTATCACAACCTACCAATCCGCCACCTTTTCCGGGGCAGATTCACCGCACGAAAACAGGAATTTTGAAGGGAAAACGCTCACCTCTACACACTCCACGAGGAATGACACCATAGACCCGGAACTCCAAATCCTACCCGCGATACTCTTCCTGCTCTTGTACCAGGAGCACCAACGCCAGCGGCGAAGACCACGGTGAGTACTGCACCTGCGACACAGGGGAGGCAAAAAACAGGGACACTCACGCGAAACACCCCCACCCCCACCCTCACCCACTACAACACACACACCAATTCCTATCTATACATCATAGTAACACCCTCAACCCCCCCCAGAAGAATGCAAAGACAAAAGGAAATGAGTGTAACCATTGTAATATATCAAAATGCAGTATGCAAAAATATACATATAAACACTATACACCAAGAATAGCAGTCCAGGTACTGCACCATTTATAGTCCGTGGACCACTGGGCCCAAAATGCATGGGCGAGGCCCACACACGATACCAGATCAAAACAGAGAGAACACTGCAGGGGCAACAGATAGAAATACAACAGGCATCTCAGGGGGAAGGGAAGGGGGGCACCTCAGCCAGATGAGTGCATGACGCCAGATCCACGAGGGGGCTCCATGCCCAATGATGTATCCTGGGGAGTGCAAAGCCACAGTCTCTCAAGTCTCTACAGTGGGTGGGTTGCCCACTGCTTCATCCTGGGGAGTGCAAAGCCACAGTCTCTCAAGTCTCTACAGTGGGTGGTTTGCCCACTGTTCAATCCTGGGGAGTGCAAAGCCACAGTCTCTCAAGTCTCTACAATGGGTTGTTGCCCACTGTTCAATCCTGGGGAGTGCAAAGCCACAGTCTTCTAAGTCTCTACAGTGGATGGTTTGCCCACTGTTCAATCCTGGGGAGTGCAAACCCACAGTCTCTCAAGTCTCTACAGTGGGTGGTTTGCCCACTGCTTCATCCTGGGGAGTGCAAAGCCACAGTCTCTCAGGTAGATGCCTTTCTCCACTGGTTCTGGGGGGACTGGTGCCCAGAGTGCTTCATCCTGTGAAGGACAGACGGAGTGGATGCATGTCTCCACTGGTTCTGGAGGGGGACTGGTGCCCAGAGTGCATCACGCACCCCGTGACAGTCCCAGTTGCATCAGTGGCCCTGCCGCTCATGGGGTAGCGGTGCTTGAGTTGGCGGTGCCCTGTTCAGCGGTGCTTGAGGTGGCGGTGCCCTGTTCAGCGGTGCTTGAGTTGGCGGTGCCCTGTTCAGCGGTGCCTGAGTTGGCGGTGCCCTGTTCAGCGGTGCTTGAGTTGGCGGTGCCCTGTTCAGCGGTGCCTGAGTTGGCGGTGCCCTGTTCAGCAGTGCCTGAGTTGGCGGTGCCCTGTTCAGCGGTGCTTGAGTTGGCGGTGCCCTGTTCAGCGGTGCTTGAGTTGGCGGTGCCCTGTTCAGCGGTGCCTGAGTTGGCGGTGCCCTGTTCAGCGGTGCTTGAGTTGGCTGTGCCCTGTTCAGCGGGCCTGAGTTGGCGGTGCCCAGTTCAGCGGTGCCTGAGTTGGCGGTCCTTCATTGCCCAGCTGGGCTGGGGCTGGCGGTCCTTCATTGGGCAGCTGGGCTGTGGCTGGCGGGGCCCTCCTGGGCAGCTGGGCTGTGGCTGGCTGGGCCCTCCTGGGCAGCTGGGATGTGACTGGCGGGGCCCTCCTGGGCAGCGAGGATGGGGCCGGCGGTGGCCTCCTGTGCAGTGAGGATGGGGCTGGCGGGGCCCTCCTGGGCAGCTGGGCTGTGGCTGGCGGGGCCCTCCTGGGCAGCTGGGCTGTGGCTGGTGGGGCCCACCTGGGTAGCGAGGATGGGGCTGGCGGTGGCCTCCTGTGCAGCGAGGATGGGGCTGGTGGGGCCCTCCTGGGCAGCTGGGCTGTGGCTGGTGGGGCCCTCCTGGGCAGCTGGGCTGTGGCTGGCGGGGCCCTCCTGTGCAGCTGGGCTGTGGCTGGCGGGGCCCTCCTGGGTAGCGAGGATGAGGCTGGCGGTGGCCTCCTGTGCAGCGAGGATGGGGCTGGTGGGGCCCTCCTGGGCAGCTGGGCTGTGGCTGGGGGGGCCCTCCTGGGCAGCTGGGCTGTGGCTGGCGGGTCCTCCTGGGCAGCTGGGCTGTGGCTGGCAGGGCCCTCCTGTGCAGCGAGGATGGGGCTGGCGGTGGCCTCCTGGGCAGCTGGGCTGTGGCTGGCGGGGCCCTCCTGTGCAGCGAGGATGGGGCTGGCGGTGGCCTCCTGGGCAGCGAGGATGGGGCTGGCGCTTGCCTCCTGGGCAGCGGGGATGCTCCTCCCAGACTTGCCGGGTTTCTTGTGGCCCTTCCCCACCTTGGGAGGAGTCACAGCTGAGTCCACACTCCCACCGGGACCCCTGGGAGCGGCTTCGGTGGCTGGAGTCTTCCCCCTCTCCCGCCGGGCACTGGCCAACTTCTGGTGCTTCACAGGGGGGGGACTGGCTGTGCTGTGGCTCTGTGCCACACTGGCTGTCCTGGTGGCCAGTGCACTCCACATACCTGTGACCACAGGCACCACTGGTCCCGGAGATGTTGTGGCTGAGGTGCAAGTTCGGGACCAATGAGTTGGATGGGTGGTGGGAAATAGTCAAGGCTGGACAGGAGAAGTTGTTTGGACACACTGGGACGGGTAGCTGGAGGGGGTTTGGGAGTGGAGGAAGAGGTGGTGGTTGTAGGAGGTGTACGTTTTGTGGCTTTGGGTGCAGGTGCATGCGCTGGAGGATGTCATGAGGTGGATGGCTGTTGGGTGGGTGTGTCCCTGCGTTTGTGTATCTTGGGAGGGGGCGTCACAGACACACTGGGAGAGGACACAGGGGACGTGTGTATGGTAGTGGGGGTGGTGACTGCACGTGAGCGGGGTGTGCTGGTGGGTGTGCTGGTGCAGGACGTAGTAGCTGTAGAGGTAATGCATGCAGGTGTGAGTGTAGACGAGACTGAGAGGGAGGAGGGAGACGACGAGGAGGGGGACACAGTGGAGGCAGTGGATGTTGGTATGTCTGTATGTGTGTGATGCTTGCGTGAGTGCCTGTGGGATATGTGGTGCTTATGTTTGCCTGAGCTTCCCTTGTGTGGTGAGGTGTGTGCAGGCTGGTCTGATGGTGTGCTTGGGATAGGCAGAGGTACAGGGCATTGGGTCTGGGTGGAGGAAGTTGGAGGGTGGAAGCTAGACACAAGGACAGTGGCTGCCATCAGTGCTGAGGCCAGAGTTTGAAAGGCTAGGTGAAGGGCCGCCTGACCAGAATGAATGCCCTCCAGGAATGCATTGGTTTGTTGCAACTGCCTTTCTACACCCTGGATGGCATTCAAAATGGTAGACTGCCGAACAGTGAGGGACCTGAGGATGTCAATGGCCTCCTCACTGAGGGCAGCAGGGGTGACAGGGGCAGGGGCTGAGGTGCCTGGGGCGAAGGTGATGCCCACCCTCCTGGGTGAGTGGGCATCGGGCAAAGGCTGAGGGGCTGCTGGGTGGGCGGTGCTGGTAGGGGGGTGGCGGCTGTACCTGTAGATGCGGGGGGCACAGATGTTGCCGCCACCACAAGGGAGCTCCCATCAGAGGACGAGTCTGTGTCGCTGGTTTCAGCTCCTGTCCCCGCCGTGGTGCTCCCCTCGCACTCCGTCCCACTGGTGTATTCTGAGTCCGTAGTGTGGCCCTCCATGGCCATGTGGGATGCAGCTCCCTCGTGCTCCGGTGCCACTGCTCCTCCACCTGATGATGCTAATGCACACAAGAACAGGGAGACCACAAAAAAGGGGGGTGGGAAACAGAAGAAAGACTTGTTGAGTGCATGGATTACCCCTACCGTTGGCGGACAAGACAGACACAGAAGCCCCCTGCACTACGACGCTCTGTTGGGCTCTACAGTGCAATTCATGTGAAATGGCCTACAAGGCTATGGACGACATCTGCACACATAGATGACACAGGTGCATGAATAGCTGTACTTGGCACTCTACAGAGGTGGGGTGGGGGGCCACAGGAACTGTGTACACAGTTGGAGCCTGACCTGATGTCAGCAATCCGCCATCCCACAGGAATCCCCCCTCAAGTGCAGGTGGTATCAGTGCTCCATTTCCTTGCAAGTGGGTCTTTTCAAACAACTGTGGCCATGGCATCAGGGATGTCCCAGCCTATGTTTTCCAACGTATTGTCCAGAGTGTTTGTTTTCCCTCAGGTGGAGGATTTGCCTACAGTGAAAGGTGACTTCTATGCCCTTGGACATTTCCCCACTATCATAGGTGCCATTGATGGGACCCATGTGGCTTTTGTCCCCCCCCACAGGAGTGAACAGGTGTACAGGAACCAGAAGAGTTATCATTCCATGAATGTACAGATGGTATGTTTGGCAGACCAGTACATCTCCCATGTGAATGCCATGTTCCCTTGCTCAGTGCATGACGCCTACATCCTGCGGGATAGCAGCATCCCTTATGTGATGGGTCAACTCCAGAGGCACCGTGTGTGACTATTAGGTGACTCTGGTTACCCCAACCTGTCATGGCTACTGACCCCAGTGAGGAATCCCAGGACAAGGGAAGAGGAACGCTACAATGAGGCCCATGGGCGAACTAGGAGGGTGATCGAGCGGACCTTCGGCCTCCTGAAGGTCAGGTTCAGGTGTCTGCATATGACAGGTGGATCCCTATTCTACTCACCAAAGAAGGTGTGCCAGATCATCGTGGCCTGCTGTATGCTTCACAACTTGGCTTTGCGACGACAGGTGCCTTTTCTGTAAGAGGATGGTCCAGATGGAGGTGTTGTGGCAGCTGTGGAGCCTGTGGACAGTGATGAGGAGGAAGCAGAGGAAGAAGACATGCAGAACAGGGACTCAGTGATCCAGCAATATTTCCAGTGAAACACAGATGAGAATACATTCCTGCCTACTACATGTACTTTTACACTTCTACCTCTATCCTGTCTGTCGTTTTTACCCAGTGCATGGTCACTGAGTGTCACTTTCCCTTACGGTTTCACAGGTGTGGGTCCCAATGTGTGTCATCTGCTTAGATTCCTCATGGACTCGAGCTGTGTGACATAGGTATGTTGACATTACTATTTCAAGAACATATTGTCACTGTAATTGCAAATACACTATTTCGAAATCACAGACAGACTCCAGATCATTTGGTGCTTTAGGTGTGTTTATTTAAATACAAAATATTGGAGTGGAAAGTTAAATGGTGAGGGGTGATGGTGGAAGGAGTGTCCATGGCAGAGTCCAGTCTATTAGTCTCACAGGTGCATTGCCCATATGGGCATAGGAAGTGGAGCTGGGGCAGTTTCAATATGGACAGGGTGACAAAGTGGGACAGTGGGATGACAATCAGGGTGGTCTCATTTCTTGGTGGGGGTCTTGGCATTGTGCTCTGTCTTGTTTCCGGATCTCAGGGACCGTTTGCGGTGTGTTTCTCCCTCTGCAGGGGGTGCTGGTGTGGTGGTGCCTCCTGTCCACTAGCGCCGGCGGAGGTGGTGGGCAGTTCATCGTCCATGCTAGTGTCAGGGGCCCCTTGTAGTACCACAGTGTCCCTCCTGGTGTTGAGTACTTCCTTCAGCACCCCTATGATGGTGCCCAGGGCGGAGCTGATGGTTCTGACTTCCTCCCTGAACCCCAAATACTGTTCCTCCAGCATCCCCTGGGTCTCCTGAAACTTGGCCTGTAGCGTTGCCATTGTCTCCTGGGAGTGGTGGTAGGCTCCATGATGGAGGAGAGGACCTCATGGAGAGTGGGTTCCCTTGGCCTGTCCGCCCCCTGTCACACAGCAGCCCCCCCAGTTCCCCTGTTGTTGAAGTAAGCCTCAGCAAGGCCTACTAGTGCAAGGGGTTCACCTTTCTCTGCACAAAGTCCTCAGACCATGTAGGAAGAAGTTGGCACAGGAACTGAAATAAAAGACAAAGTTTATTAACCTCATGAGGTGGTACCACAGTTCAAACAGCACCCTTAGATAATGTCTAAAGTAGCACACTGAACTGAGAGAGCATGGTCCTTTTATACCCACGCAGGGGCTAAAAGGAGGTGGTACAATTTTAGAAGCAAGACTTGTATACATGTAAGGTCATGTGGAAAATGCACAGTCGACAGGTAGGAGGAGCTAACAGTTTTCAAGGACTAACAGCTGCAGACCTTACTGAGCATGTGCGAAAGTGGGAGATGCTAAATATAACTTGTCACTAGGCAGATTTCAAGAGTAGTTAACAGAAAGGTAGGACAGAGCACATGGTGAGCACATGGCAGCATGTGGCAGAGAAAATGGCTGCCATGAATACAAAATGGATTCCGCGAAATGTTCACAATAGTTACAAATACAATATATCTTCTACTAATGCGTAATCTAATTGCTGCTAAACTACAACAGACGACCCTTTCAGCATTAGCTGAAGACATTCGTCTTTCTGGAACAATCTAAATATTCATCTTGTATATTTATGCTCATGATTTCAGCTATTTCCTTATCTAACATATGTTGTGCTTTAATTTCTGTAATATTTCTTTTGGTAGGCATACAAGCAGTAATACACATGGAGCAGAACATTGGACCACACTGAATACAGATACAGCATGTGAAAAATATTGCAATCATTACACACAGGATAGTCAGTAGTTTCCAGGCCCAGGTGGAAACAAGAGCCCAAAACCATCCAGAAAAAGTCCAAGTACCAGTCTCTGTATGGATTTCTGCAACAATTTTATGCAATTTAGATATTGCATCATATACTGAAGGTGAGTGATCGGGAATGAAAACACAGCAACTACTACCGATGATGCGACATGCACCACCTCGGTCAGCTAATATCACATCTAGTACCATACGATTTTGGAGCGCTACAATCCTCGCAATTTGGAGCTCCTCAGTAATATTCCCAAGTGCCAGAGCTGCCTGATTGGTAACAGCTTCCACAGCCCTAGTCAATCGTCTCACTTTCCTACTGTTTAACGCAGCACCCACAAAGGGGAACAATCCTGAATTAAAATCAACATATTGTTGCAGGCTAGTATCCGTTTGGTCTACCTCATTTGTTCTTATTTCCCTTTTATATCTATGGTTAATGATGTCATTGAACAGTTTTAAATCTCAGTGATATGATGCAGGGGCCAAAAACACAGGGGGTAATAGAAACGATACATAACACATACCTGAGCACCCAACAGGTAGTTGGTAATATCCATAGTTACCACAAACAAAATATGTATTATGTGAAGCTGTAAAACTACTATTATTTATACCCTCAATAGTTAAAATCAAGGTACAATCGCTTATCCCTACTGGAATTCGCCCAATGCTACGTATACATAAATCTGCTTTAGTTTTTGTAACAGAAATCACAAATTGTTCTTTCTCGTCAGAGTCTCTTATATTTGTGAAGACATATGGTACAGAAACATTGTCCGGTTGATACTCTTCCCATTCCCATTTAGTTCCTTTGGCTTGGGGATACCCATATTAGTCTTGGTAGCATACTTTATTGAGGCGAAAAAGAAGTCCGCCCTCTGTACGTTTTCCAGATGCAAACAAAAGCGTGTACCAAGCTTGACAAGAACCGTTGTGTGAAAAAGGAAGAGTAATGAAAGGTGTTCCTCCTTTCTTTTGATGCGCAGGTATCATTCCACATACCCAACAGTTAGTAGTATTTGTAGCATTATGAGTATGATGCAACATCTGAATGAAAGTATTATTGAAGTACGATTGACGGTGCTTCTGCTCCTGATAGGGAAGTGTAAAGTAATAGTGATCCTCTGGTACTGGAGTAGTGGCAACAAAAAACTCACGAGCAGGAGCCTTCTTTTCAAACAAACCAGGTGATTGTTGCTGTAACCACCAAAACAACAACAAACCCCATAGTACTAATGATCAGTTTGTTATTCATTTTAGCAACAGTGATAATCGACCCTTTCAGAAATGGATTAAAAACAATTGTTGGAGCTCTTATCCCTGGGCAGCCGCTGATTTCTTCACCACGGGCCAAGACGGGTGTCACTACTCTAATGCATGGCTGATCTCCCCCCACCCCCTTGCCACATTGGCTCTCCGTTTCACTAACCCAGGGCGGTAGCTCAACCAGTTTATTTAAAAAAAAAATCAGATTCTTTCCTCGGTCTCAAATTATATCGCGACACTCCAGAAGTCGTATGGTCCGGGAAGACCTCTGCAGATTCGTCAGGTGATATAGCACGGCCTTTCTCCGTAGTCAAAATCTCTCGATGATCGGTCAGCACAGCAAGGTAGGTAGCACTCTCTTGCAGTGAGTACTATGGACCCAATTCTTTCGATTCGTCACTCGAACTGCTGTCCTTGTCGTAAGGAGCACCTGTTCTGGGCCTCGCCACCTTGGTTTCGAGCTGCTTGATCTTTCAAAAGACTTAATCAACACCTGGTCACCAGGTCGGAGTTCATGGCCTTCACCTGTAGATCTGTCAGGAAGTGCTTCTCGAACTTGTTGATGAATAGAAACCAAATTGTCGGTTAACTGTGCCAAATAATCATTCATCAGGACACAAGGCACATCATATATGGATTTTGGCTTAGGAACTCCCCAAATATTCATTGGCCTCCCAAATACCACCTCATAAGGACTAAGGCCAAGTCAGGAGTGTGGCACTGACCTAATAGACAATAATGCCAATGGTAATGCATCCAGCCAAGTTAAGGATGTGGAAGCCTGTATTTTCGCTAACTTCAGCTTCAAAGTAGCATTATACCTTTCCACAAACCCTGCTTATTGTGGGTGGAAAACCGCATGGAACTTCTGTTTGATCCCTAATCCTTTCAAGACATACTTAATAACTTCCCCAACAAAATGAGGTCCGTTATCAATCCATAAAAGTCTGCAAACACCAACCCTAGGGAAAGATTCTTTCAAAAGCACCTTCGCTGTGGTAATGGCAGTATTATCCTTTGTGGGATACGCCTCTATCCATTTACTGAAGGCACATACCACCACCAAGACATACTTTAAATTGTTGCAGCGTTCAAGCTGAATATAATCCATTTGTAGAACTTCAAAAGGTGCAGTTGGTGTAGCAAACCCTCCCGCAGGAGTACGTGTCCCTTTTCCAGAATTGTATTGTAAACAGATCAAACAAGACTGTACTACTCTCTTAGGTGTACTGGAAATTTCTGGATGCTCACAAACTTGCGTAAGCAAATTCGTTATTGTTGAAGCTCCAACATGTGCCAGCCCATGTGCCATCTGAACCATAGGTTGTACAAAAGCTATAGGCAATTTCCATTTATCCATCTGCTTATTCCGCCAACAGCCCTCATCATCCAATTCTCCTTCTTCAGACCATTGCTCACGTTCTTTCACAGAAGCAGATTTCTGTATATCTAATACGTCTTGTCTAGCATTATGCCAACGTTCAGCTTGTGACTTCACTACATACATAGAAGTAGTACTTCGCTGCATCGCAGTCTCACTTGATACGCGGTCTGCAAGAGCATTACCTTGCCCGATCTTATCGGTCACTTTCTTATGTGCACTACATTTGACAATAGCTAGTTTCTTTGGATATGTCAATGCAGTCAAGAGGTTATGCACTAATTCCCTGTGCATTATCTGCATCCCGTGGGATGTGAGACAGCCTCTCTCCTTCCAAAGCAAACCAAAATCATGAGCCACTCCAAAAGCATAGCGGCTGTCTGTATAAATGTTCACACTTAAGTCAGTACTAAGCTCACATGCTCGTGTCAAAGCTATGAGTTCAGCTGCTTGAGCTGACTTCTGTGGTATACGAGCTGTCTCCACTACCGCGTGTATTGTGGTGATTGCATATGCAGCTGAGGTCGTACTATCTGGCAACTTCAAACAAGACCCATCAACCCACAATTCCCCGTCTACATCTAAAAGGGGCGTATCTTGTAAATCAATACGACCCTTTGTCTTTTCTTCGGTAAGGAATATACAATCATGTCTTTCTTGTGACTGAGGCTGAGTCACCGGATATGGCAACAAAGTGGCTGGATTTAGGGGGTTATTACGACTTTGGAGGAGGTGTTAATCTGTCCCAAAAGTGACGGTAAAGTGACGGATATACCACCAGCCGTATTACGAGTTCCATAGGATATAATGGACTTGTAATACGGCTGGTGGTATATCCGTCACTTTACCGTCACTTTTGGGACGGATTAACACCACCTCCAAAGTTGTAATAACCCCCTTATTAGTGTTGTACATCTCTTCAGTGTAATGTGAGGAGCCAGCAATGTCAACTCATATCCTGTGATACGGGCGCTAGTTAAATGTTGTGTCTTTGTTTGATTTAAAAGAGCATTAACCGCATGGGGTACTATCACCAACAGCTTATGTGACAAAACTATCCCTTCACTCTGACGTATTGATACAGCTGTTGCGGCAACTGAACGAAAACACCCATGCAACGCTCGAGCAACAGGATCAAGTACTGATGAAAAATATGCACAGGGACGCTGCTTATCGCCATGTGTCTGTACTAAAACTGACAATGCACATCCATCTTTCTCATGTACGTAAAGTGCAAAAGGCTTCATGTAATCTGGAGTACCTAACACTGGTGCGGAACAAAGGGCTTGTCGCAGCTGACTGAAAGCAGTCTCACATTCATCCGTCCATGGGAGGGGCATTGGAGTATCTTTAGTCAAAAGTGGTAACAAAGGTTTGACAATGTGTGAAAACCCTAATATCCATTGCCTACAAAAAGAAGTAAGACCAAGGAATGCCCGAACATCTTTCTGAGTAGAGGGTACTGGTGTGTCTAAAATTGCTTGAATACGATCTGATGTAAGTGCCCGGCCCTCCTTAGACAAAAGGTGACCTAAATAGGTTACCTTTGGTCTACAATATTGCAATTTCTTTCGTGACATTTTATGATGGTGTGAAGCAAGAAAAGAAAGTAAGGACAAAGTGCACTTTTCACATTGCTCAGGGGTATCAGCCGCCAACAAAATATCATCGACATATTGTATGAGAGCCACACCTTCAGGCAAAACAAAAGAATCAAGTTGTCGTTTTAACGCTTGACTATAAATACTTGGACTCTCAGTATAGCCTTGAGGAACTCTGCAAAATCTACATGATCGTTTATTCAAAGTAAAACCAAACAAATATTGGCTGTCAGGATGAATAGGGATTGAAAAGAAAGCATTCTTCAAGTCTATCACAGAGAACGTATTTGCTGTCGGGGGAACCAAAGTGAGGAGTGTCGTGATGTCAGATACCACAGGATATTGTGGTTTCACAATCTTATTGACTTCTCGTAAATCAATAATGAATCGGTAAATCCTAGTATCAGTATCCTTTTTCAGAATAGGAAGAATCGGACTGTTACAAACATTATACAGAACTTCCTCAACAACTCCAACTGCAATAAGATCATGCGCAATTCGCGTGATTGCTTCTTCGCCCTCCTGTAAAATTTTGTATTGAGGCAAACGTGGCAATACAGCTCCCTCCTTGACACTAATATGTACCGGTGGAATAATCATTTGTCCCACATCAGTATCTGAAGTAGCCCACAAAGTACTAGGGAGTGAAGCTAATGCAATATCCTCTTTAACAAGACAAACTCTTTCCATCACAGGATGCTTATCATTTAAAATAACACGCACCCCTTCAGGAGAGCATCGTATTGTAGCCCTGAAATACTTGAGCATATCAAGACCCACAATATTGTCTGGTGTATTTGGAGAAAGCAAAAATGGACATGGAGCAGTAAATTTATCAACATGGAATGCAAGTGGTTGTGACAATGGGCTAGGGGAAGGTGTTCCATCGAAACCTATCGATATAATGGTTAAGCCAGACAGGGGAGCCCTTGGAATCAATTGTTTAGACAAGGCGCTACGAGTAGCTCCTGTATCAACCAGAAACTGATCAGTAGAACCCAAAACATGTGCTGTAACGTAGGGACCCCTCTGATCTACTGGAACTTCAACTGATTCCTTACCCCATCCTAGGCAATCCTATGCATAAGCAGAGTCTTGGAAATCAGGCTGCACATAGTTAGACATCTGGTATTGGTTCCGTCTATCAAAAGTGTTAAACCCATCCTGCCCTCGTACATTAGCATCAACCCTAGCATGATCATTCGTGCTTCTTCTAGGTCCTGAATATCCTGAGCGATTTCTCATTTGTCCCCGACCACGTGAACACTGCTGAACACGTAGTGCTGGACAATCAGCAGCCAAATGCCCAAATTTCTTACAATGCGCACACTGATCAACAGACAAATTCGAACGAGTGTAAGAAGAACCATAAGATCCACGTCTACCTCTATCACTACCTCTAAAAGGCGGACCATAAGCTTGAGCCAACATAACCTTTGTCTTTAATTCTTTAATTTATTTGTCCTCACTACCTTTTGCTTCTAATTCCTGACGTTCATAATACTGAGCAATAGTCAAAAGAGAAACCGGAGTAGAGGTAGTCCATGAACTTTCACTAGCATTTAGATGACTAGCTATTCCTGGTAACAGATTTGCGACATATTTATCGACAAACAAATGTCTGCCCGTATCATCTGACAATAACTGACCGCTAAAATCATGAAATGCTTCTTCAAAGCGTGTAAAGAAATCAGAGACCGATTCATCTGCCTTTTGCTTACAAGACGCTAAAACAGTCCAATCTATCTTTTTAGGGGGAATAATCGTTTTTAACTTAACTAATATGGCTGCAGGAAGATCTAGAATCAACTGATATGGCTTTTTCGCAGGTTCCCTATCCCCGTCTATCTGTTCTAATTCTTTCCATGACGCCCCAAAAACTGCACGATCATCAATTTTACGAACAGTTCTCCACATATCTGGTGGTAATATCAATCCGAAAAATAAATCAATGTCAGCCAAAGACATAATACAAGAACTAATTGCTCCCTCAACTTCCTCATAAAAGGCGGCTGGATTTTTCCGCAGGTCAGGTAATGGTGTTTTAAGTGCCATTACATCTGCCCTATTCCAAGGAGTATACACCCAATTATAAATAAAATAACCCTTAGCATCAACAGAAGTTTTATCATCACTTGTACCCAATCCTTTAGGAGGAACATACAAAGGCGCGGCCTCCCACATTGGTTTCGCGTGAACTATCATAGTCTTATCTGTTCCGAAGATGGAAGCTTGCACCCCATCGGTCTGAGATGTCCGTGCAACTACGTCCACAGCCCTTTTCTCCTCTTGCAAACGGACTGCCGTAACACATAATTTCTTTAAACGCCTGATTGCATCAGCCACCTGGGAGAAAACAAAAAGACCATCACGCATTTGCTTATGGTCAGCTGCTACATCATCGGGCTCTAACTCATCAGAATATTTCCGATATAGTTCAATAACTTCTGAGCCAAATGCCTCAGTAAAATATAGCTGCTCCTTTTCCGTCCACCCTTTCATGTTGTCTAAAAGTTCAGAAGCAGAGACAACGCTACAAATTGTTTTACGAGCAATAGATCTAAGCTCAGACGTACGGTCAGCAGGCAACATAGAGCGACTGTCTCGCATCTTCTGTTGCTCAGAACTGGAGAGCTTAGCTAACTCATGAGGGGCAGAAGGGACGACATACGGAGGTGGAGGGCGATCTAGTAACAATAAATCATCACGTGGTTTATTAAGGATAGGATAGAGAGGTTGCCTAATGGTGTATTGGCCAGTTACCTGTAATTTACATTCTTTCTCTTCTAGTTCCTTTAAGTCATTTATTTCTTTCTTTCTAATTTCCAATGCTTTCACATATACATTCTTCCGCTGCTCTTTCTCAAGCAAGGCTTGCTCATGCTTCACTCGTCCACGCACTTCTTTCTCCCACATTCGTACACAGTCAAACATATCTTGCCTAGACTTTCGCTTACACATACATTGTTCCACATACTCAATCTTTTGCAAATCAAATGGCCCATGCATAGGCCAACGTAACTCAGGATCCGCACGAGTGTATTTATTCCATAATGTGCTGTACATTATAGAAGAAAGACCATGTTTAACATACATACCTCTATTTGGAGTCCCCTCTGGGGGTGCCGGTTGCGATTCTTCCAGTCTCAAATTGGTACCATTACAAAAGCAACACATCCTACGAAGTGCGCTAAAAACAGGCATGCCAAAAATAGTGCAAAACATGCAATATTATAATCAAAGTAGCACTTAAGGTGCCGTTCAAATCAAAATTAAATTGGAGAAAATTCTCCTCATTACCTGCCTATATAAATTGCAATTTATATATCAATTCAAAAGAATGCACCTGTGCGCCTTCTTGAGTGGTACTTAAACCTGTGAATACTTTCAAGGCGGCATTTCAAGCAACCCCGCAAGCTACACGTTGCTCTTCGCTGATGACGGCCAAATAGCCAGAAACACGTGTCCGAAGATACGGCACTCGCCGCACCAACTTATGGTGAAAAACTTTCAAAACTCTATTCAAATTTGTGCTAATGACTGCATTTACCATGATGCCTTGGGGTCACAAATGCTGGAATGGAAGACAGGGTGCTCCCCATTTTGACTGTTGTAATTAAGGCTTCCGTGAGCCTCTGAGCTGACGAGCTCGGGTGAAGCACCTGTGCGCCTTCTTGAGTGGTACTTAAACCTGTGAATACTTTCAAGGCGGCATTTCAAGCAACCCCGCAAGCTACACGTTGCTCTTCGCTGATGACGGGCAAATAGCCAGAAACACGTGGCCGAAGATATGGCACTCGCCGCACCAACTTATGGTGAAAAACTTTCAAAACTCTATTCAAATTCGTGCTAATGACTGCATTTACCATGATGCCTTGGGGTCACAAATGCTGGAATGGAAGACAGGGTGCTCCCCATTTTGACTGTTGTAATTAAGGCTTCCGTGAGCCTCTGAGCTGACGAGCTCGGGTGAAGCACCTGTGCGCCTTCTTGAGTGGTACTTAAACCTGTGAATACTTTCAAGGCGGCATTTCAAGCAACCCCGCAAGCTACACGTTGCTCTTCGCTGATGACGGCCAAATAGCCAGAAACATGTGTCCGAAGATACGGCACTCGCCGCACCAACTTATGGTGAAAAACTTTCAAAACTCTATTCAAATTCGTGCTAATGACTGCATTTACCATGATGCCTTGGGGTCACAAATGCTGGAATGGAAGACAGGGTGCTCCCCATTTTGACTGTTGTAATTAAGGCTCCCGTGAGCCTCTGAGCTGACGAGCTTGGGTGAAGCACCTGTGCGCCTTCTTGAGTGGTACTTAAACCTGTGAATACTTTCAAGGCGGCATTTCAAGCAACCCCGCAATCTACACGTTGCTCTTCGCTGATGACGGCCAAATAGCCAGAAACACGTGTCCGAAGATACGGCACTCGCTGCACCAACTTATGGTTAAAAACTTTCAAAACTCTATTCAAATTCGTGCTAATGACTGCATTTACCATGATGCCTTGGGGTCACAAATGCTGGAATGGAAGACAGGGTGCTCCGCAGTTTGACTGTTGTCATTGTTCCACATACTCAATCTTTCGCAAATCAAATGGCCCATGCATAGGCCAACGTAACTCAGGATCCGCACGAGTGTATTTATTCCATAATGTGCTGTACATTATAGAAGAAAGACCATGTTTAACATACATATCTCTATTTGGAGTCCCCTCTGGGGGTGCCGGTTGCGATTCTTCCAGTCTCAAATTGGTACCATTACAAAAGCAACACATCCTACGAAGTGCGCTAAAAACAGGCATGCCAAAAATAGTGCAAAATATGCAATATTATAATCAAAGTAGCACTTAAGGTGCCGTTCAAATCAAAATTAAAGTGGAGAAAATTCTCCTCATTACCTGCCTATATAAATTGCAATTTATATATCAATTCAAAAGACACAAATTGACTAGTCACCCAAAACACGAGAGCCACAGTAAGTAGTGCTACACTACATTACCAAACAAAGACATCAAAACCCACAGCAAGTGCCGTAAAACGGCTCTTACCAATCACAGGGTGTCCAGGTTCCAACTGCCAAGTTCTTAAATCAACCAAATGGTCACTGCATGACAAATGAACAAAAAGGATCTCAGTCGAGGACCGGCGCCACCTGGATGGTCAAATCAGAAGGATGGGAAAAACGCTGTGGTTGCGAAGACTCGAGTCTCCTCAGGCATTGATCGTCCACAGCGAGATCCCAATCCTTCGTCGCGACCAATCCGTTGGGCATCCGAGTCACCGATGAGTCCCTGTTCGGGCGCCAATTTGTTGAAGTAAGCCTCAGCAAGGACTACTAGTGCAAGGGATTCACCTTTCTCTGCTCAAAGTCCTCAGACCATGTAGGAAGAAGTTGGCACAGGAACTGAAATAAAAGACAAAGTTTATTAACCTCATGAGGTGGTACTACAGTTCAAACAGCACCCTTAGGTAATGTCTGAAGTAGCACACTGAACTGAGAGAGCATGGTCCTTTTATACCCACGCAGGGGCTAAAAGGAGGTGGTACAATTATAGAAGCAAGACTTGTATACATGTAAGGTCATGTGGAAAATGCACAGTCGACAGGTAGGAGGAGCTAACAGTTTTCAAGGACTAACAGCTGCAGACCTTACTGAGCATGTGCGAAAGTGGGAGATGCTAAATATAACTTGTCACTAGGCAGATTTCAAGAGTAGTTAACAGAAAGGCAAAATTTTCACAATAGTTACAAATACAAGATGTCTTCTGCTAATGCTTAATCTAATCGCTGCTAAACTACAACACTGTGTTCCTGGGCCTCCGTCCCCTGGACCGTGTGCCCACTGCCACTGCCCCCAGGTCTCTGTTGCTGTTGGGGTGGTGGGTTATCCTGGGTTCCCTGTAGTGGTGAACACACAGCTAATGACGTGTCCTGGGGACGGAGGTATGGGCCCGCTGGGTGGGTGCTGTGCTGGTGTTTCCTGAGGGGGGAAGGTCTGTGGTGGCCTGTGCCAGTGTGAAGGGAACCGACTGTCCTGAGGCCCCCGATGGTCCGGGCTGGTCATCTAGATGCAGGTGGACAGAGGTGCTGTCATCACTGTGGGCCTCTTCTGTGGGTGGAGTGGACATGGCTGGACCCTCCTGTCTGGTGACGTTGGGTAGTGGTCCTGCAGGGGTGGAAAAGCATGATTATTGCATCTGTGTGTGTCATGGTTTGCAATGGGTGGGTGACCATGTACCCCAGTGCTGACATTCCTGTGTGTGAGCTTGTGTGATGATGGTTTAGGGGGTGTATGGGTATGTGCAGTGGGCATGCTTTAGTGATGGGTGTCCATGCGTTGTTGTTGTATGCAGGGCTTGTTGTTGGGATGTGTGGTTTGTGATATTGGTACCTTTGTGAGGAGTTGGAGTGATAGGTGTGGGGCGAGGGTGGGGGTATGTGATAGCATTCAGGTAGGGTGGGGGATGTAATAGTTAAGATTTGACTTACCAGAGTCTATTCCTACACTGACTCCTGCGAGGCCCTCAGGATGCAGAATCGCCAAGACCTGCTCCTCCCATGTTGTTAGTTGTGGGTGGGGAGGTGGGGGTCCGCTGCCAGTCCGCTGAACTGCCTGGTGGTGTCTTGAGACCACGGAACGCACCTTCCCCCGTAGGTCGTTCCACCTCTTCCTGATGTCCTCCCGATTTCTTGGGTGTTGTCCCACTGCGTTGACCCTGTCGACTATTCTTCGCCATAGCTCCATCTTCCTTGCAATTGAGGTGTGCTGCACCTGGGATCCAAATAGCTGTGGCTCTACCCGGACGATTTCCTCCACCATGACCCTGAGCTCCTCCTCCGAGAACCTGGCCTGTCTGTGCCGTGCCATGGGGTGGTGTAGGTGATGTGTGGGGTGGTGTGTGTGGTGACAAGTGTGGTGATATGTAGTGGTGTGCGATGTTTTGTGCGTGGAAGTTGTGTGGGTGATGGTGTTGTGTGCCTAAGGATGCTAGTTTGTTGATGGTGGTGTCTCTCTCTGGCCTTCTCTCTGTAATTGTGGTCGTAGGGGTTTGTGGGTGATGTGGGTGTGTGTTTTATATTGTATTGGGTGTGTGGGAGTGGTGTGTGTATGTGTATCAGGTGTGTGTATTTCGATTTGTCTAATGTGGTGGTGTTTTGGAGATGTGTGTGTATTTTGAGTGCGGCGGTGTGTACCGCCAATGGAATACCGCGGATGAAAGACCGCCACATGGATTCGTGTGTTGTCATAGTGTGGGCGTTTTTCAGTTGCCGTGACGGTGGAGGTTTTGTTTTCGCCAGTTTATCACTGACCTTTGGTGTGGGGGACTTGTGTGGGTGTCTGAATTTTGTCGGATTCCGAGATGTGGGTCATAATAGATGCTGGGGAATTCCACGGCCGCGGCGGTGTGTTGGCGGTCTTCTGCACGGCGGTAAGCGGCTTTTACCGCCAATGTTGTAATGACCCCCAATGTCCAAAAATGGAAGGAGGCAGGCAAAAAAGTTAGGGGTGACGACTCTAAGGCTGTCAGGTCTAACAAATCCTTATTAGTCTGAAACTCATGCCACTGCACCTGCAGCTGAGAGAAGCACAAAATAAAATTTTAAAAAACGTACAGATTGAAGATTAAACACAACAAATAGCATGCCTTCACTCTGGCCAAACTAACGTTCATATAGATTGTACTTTAGTAAAATGAATTTAAGCACATTTCTCTCAGTGAATATAAAATGATGATGAAAATAACATTTTCTAAAATAATTGTACATGAATATACTTGCAACCGATGAATACATGAGGGCTACATGTAGGATTATTATAATCTGTGCATTTTACTTGTATGCATTCCGTTCAACGACATAATGGCGTAATCCATTTCCAACAAGTTTACATAAGGAAATGACCACTCCCCTATTTTACATGCTGTGAGGGATAATGGCACAGCCCAGTTATGCTCTTTCAGACCCAAAGTAACATTAGTAGCGCAACATTTTAGGTATAAATCTACTTTCAGTAAATACTTTATCAATAATTTGCATCTGCATGCATCACTTTTTGTGACTTCACACAAGTTCAGGGTGTTGATAAGTCAACCCCTAAATACATGTACTTAATGTACCACTCTTTATTGCAAGAAAAAGTAATTCAGCATTTGTGTTCACTTTTAGAAAATTAGGAAAGATAATTCTATATCACCTCACCTTGTCTGCTATGGAGTTCTGAGAAATGTATATATTGCTGGGCTGCGTTGTGTTTGCTTATGTAATGGTCAATCAAATAAATAAAATCAGACCTATACATCGCCAGCAGTCCATCAAAGTGCAGCGTTGCATGATTTTGCCATACAATGTAAAGAAGTAAATAGCACACAAGTACATACCGAATGTGCCTTCTCAAAGGAACGGTTATTAACAGTTCGATAAATCTATAAATATAAATTGTCATATTTTGTTTCTGAAGTAGCTGATTTATGTAGTGTTGATATATTTCAATATCCCTATAATTTGGATGCGATAAAAAAAAAATTATATACACCGTACCTCAAAGTAGGTTTATATCAAGCGTAGAGTGCTCTATCTTATATTTTTACAAATTAAAGCATAAATTGACTGTAGCGTCTTCATTACCATTGTAGGGGACTCGTTTTTAGGTTGAAGGAAGTGAGAATCCTTCTCAAGCAGAAACCACAATCCCAGTCATGGTGAACCACAAATGTCACTAAATTATCCTGTGCTTAGCCCTCTAGTAGCTTGGCATGAAAGTCAGACTTAACTAAGAGGCACTGTGTTGAGTTTTTCTACAGCAATCAAGTAATAAAGTGAAACTAAACACAAGAAAAACCCGGCACCAATTAAACAATAGAGAACATGTAGTAAATATGTTGACGCTAGAACAACAATACAATCAGTAGAACTCGAGTTCTAAACTTTAGTAGAAACTGGTGCCTAAAAGATAAAAGAATCTACCATGGTCATTTTGGGCCAGATGTATCAAGCCTTTTTGCATTCGCAAACTCTGCGAATGCCCATTTGCGAATGCAAAAATGCCTTTCAGTATTTATGAAAGGCATTCGCAATGCAAATTTAAAGAATAGCTAAAATAGCAATTCCTTAAATTTGCGAGCCCATTTAGAGAATCGCAAGTTGCGATTCTCTAAATAAGAAATCGCAAACAAGGAATCCTTATTTGCGATTTCTAAACCACATGTAACAAGCAATTCCTTAATGCGAATTTGACATTAAGGACTCACTATTACCACCAAGTTGAATTTGGTGGTAACTATGTGCAAATTTTAAAAATGCATAAAAAATGCATCAAAATTTACATGTATCGCACACATGCCCCTTTGGCATGTGTGTGCCTTAAATGTCCTTAAAAGAATTCTTGGGGTGCAGCAGAGGGGGCCTTAGGCCCCTAGAACCCTGGGGTTTGCATTTCCCAAATTTGCGAATTCCAGTTATGAATTCGCAAATTGGGAAATGCAAATAAATCGCAAAGGTGCAAACGGGGCCGGTATCGCAATTTGCGATTTGGTAATAGCATTTGCGATTTTTAAGAAATTGCTAATACTGAATCGCAAATATGATACATAGCATTTTGCGAATCAGAAATAGCGATTTCTTAAAAATCTTTATTACCGAATCGCAAAAGGCTTTTTTCATACATCTAGCCCTTAGTTGCCTAAGACTGGAGCAAAGTTGAAAGGTATGGCTGTTCTCAATAGAGCGCGGTTTGGATAAATGAGGAGGATTGGGCTTGGTCCCCACTTATATTTGGACTTGTAAGAATGGTTGAAGAAAAATGTTCAAGAAGGTAAAGTTCAATGGGAAAAGGCAGCCGGCCTTATCCGCAGGGGAGGAATGTTGTCAGGGAGCCACTGGAAAAAGTTGCAGAGAAGATTTTAACATTCTGAATTAGGCCCAGATTTTTCATAGGATTGTGTTGCTCTTGTGAGTGACCCAGTGGCAACGCAGCAACCCATCAATTAGATGTACCAACTCACGCAAGGCCCCCTTGAGTAGTCTTGAGTTACCCAGCACCAAGAAAGGTGTTGCATGGATGGAGCATGGGTGTTCCCACACATCCACCCTTGTATTTCGCATATTCCCAGAATTACCTGGACCGGTAATCTTTGGAATGCTACACCTTCCCAAAGAGAGGGGCAACAAGGAGAACATTTTTTATTCCTCTTAATTTTTTCATCATTTTACAGCATACTTAGAAAGATGAAAATGCCTCTAAGGATTATTTTGGTGCATGAAGGAGACCACAAAGTCAGGCCAACCGGTGATTTACCTTGGTTAGTTCAGCGAGCAAGTGAGTGCCGGTCTCCTGTCAGCGATTTTAGTGGAAAAGTCCCAGGTTTTGACTGTTTGTGCATTTTAGCACCACTTTCAAGTCTCCAGAACTGGGTGGGATCCGCTTGGAGGGTAGGATTCACTTCAGACAGTATCAAGGTGCTTGTTCAATGTTGTTGGAGCTTTTTATTTACCTGTAGCTCAGAACAGGAGGTCAGTAAACTGACCCTTGGAGTCAATCTGGTAGTCCTGTGATCAATCAGCAAGGCAGGCTTCAAGCAACAGGGCAATCCTCTGAGGGCACAAGGAAGGTCTGTCACCTGGTCACAAAAGCTCACTCCTCGACGGTACAAAGCAGGCCTCAGACAGCATGGTAGTCCTCTGAAGTACAAGGCAGTCCTTCTGGGGGTACTCTGCAGGTCCAGGAGGGAACTGTTGTTGCCCAGGAGGTCAAATGTTTATACCTGGTGCCACAATTTGAAGAGGGGGGGATCTTTTAGTCAACACCCAATCTGATTCTGGAAAGTTCCTTCCTCCACCTTTCTTTACCTGCTCAGACTCCAAGCGGTCTAGGCTCACAAAACGTTAGTGTCAAGATCCTTGGTATGTGTGCTGGAGGCAGCACTTTGAAATGTAAGTGGGGCAGGGAACTGCTCCAGCTAACCCTACTTGCAGGATGACCCTGTGTGAGAAATTGGTTTGATGGAGTTGTGAACCCTTCTCAAGCACAGACACAATTCTTTTTAGGATGAACCACAAAAGTCATTAAAGTAACATGTGCTTAACCCTCTGGTAGCTTGGCACAAAAGCAGTCAGTCCTAACTTAGAGGCAATGTACATATGCAGCACATAAACAGTAGTAAAGTGGAAACACAACACAATGATAACCACACCAAGAAAAATTTACTAAATTATTTGATGCTAAAATGACAAAATTCCAATCAGTAGAACTGGATATAATCAGTTTCAAAGGTTTAAAGTAAGTATAGCTCCTAAAAGTACAAAACTTTACTCACGGTTATCTGGTCATGTAACACTGGGTTTAAGTCACAGGCTCAGGCTGACCAACATAGTCATTGGGCTGGATACAGGGACCAGGTTAGTCATTCTGAAAAAGGCCCCCTTTAAAGTCTAGCATGAAGAGTTCAGTTTGTGGTGGAGAAGGCCATGAGGAACAGGGATTGTGCCACAGATGGTTTTTGCTGTAGTGCAAAGTGCATCCTGAGCATCTCAGACGGTCATTGCTGTTGCATGAAGATCCAGGCCTTGTGGATGGTTGTTGCTGGGCATTTGCATTGGTGGTCAATGGGGTCTGTTCATGAGTAAAGTGAAGTGACAATCTTGCGTTCTTAGTCATTGCTGGCGGTCACTGTAGCATGAAGAGTCAGGACCACCTGAACTTATTGTTGGTGGATGGCAAGACCGTGGAGTGACTGGCCCATTCACAGTCCTGAAGAGCTCAAAACATAAGTATTTGTCCTTTTCATCAAGGATGAGCTCAACTAATGCCAGACCAAGGTTCAGGAACTCATTCTAGCAGAGGCCAGCAGGGGTCAGGCAGGTCCAGTTGCAGGTCCAGGCAGATTCAGATGTAGCAGGTCAGTTGGACAAGTTCAGAGTGTCCCTGTAGCTCAGAACAGGAGGTCTGTCAGCTGACTCTTGGAGTCCCTTCACCCTAGGATGAAGGGTGCAGGTCCAGTCTTAATGCTCAGCAAGCAGGGCAGGCCCCAAGCAGCAGGGTAGTAGGGTGTCCTTCATCAGTATTATTCACAGTTCCAGAAGGGTACTAAAGAGTGGGTCTGAGGGTCCCCTTTTTATTCCTGGTGCCCACTTTAAAGTAGGAGAAGCTTCTGAAGTATTCCCCATATGTAGGTGTGTGGAATTGTGTACCTCCCTGTCCTGGCCCCCATCTGTTTGGGGGATAAAAGGTTAGTGTGAAGTCCTTTGTGTATGAGCTAAGCCAATTATGTTAAAGTTCAAGTGAAGCAAGTGACAGCTCCTCCCCTATCAAGCCAGAGATTGTCCACCCTGTCAAAACCCAGACCCTCTATTGAGATTGTGTCTGGGAGCTTCTGGCTGGGAGCACCCCATAAGGACCTCCGGAGTTTATATGTCTATGTTGGTTTGGTGCGTGTGGTGGCCCAAGGAGTTCAGCACAATGTTGTGTTCACTGCACGAGGAGCATCAGCCTCCCCATCAGTGAAATTCAAGAGTGACCCTAGGCTTGAGGTATTGTTCTTCTGCTAGGAGTGCAGTGTCCTCTAGGCATTGTTTTCTTTTGGTTGCATGTTTTGTGGCATGAAAGTTCTTTAAAAAAAAACACAGGCACACATTGCATTTATTTTCAAAGCTTTATTATCTGCTTATGCTGACTGTAACTGTTCAAATGCTTTACTGGCAATAATTATTCCATTAACATGTGTTTATTGATTTCAGTGAAATTGTGTTTTTTTTAACATGTGGATTACTTGTCTTTTAAGGTGAGGATCCTTTGACAGAGGTGGTGGGATTGCCTTATTTAACGTAATACTCCATATATTGTGATGTGTTTCTGGTAAAGGTGGGGAGGGCTACTGAGATTTATGGGGTCATTATCCTTTAGGGGACAAATGTGATTTCATAATGTCATCTAAGGTGGTTTTATTCAGCCTTATGCACATATTTGTAAATTAATGTGTAGTATTTTGTAGTGTGTGTAGTAAAAGTTCTTTTCATTTTATAAAGAAAAAGCACTGACTGGACAATCATTTATTGAGTGTTAATAATGTATGCCAGTGAATGGCAACTACTAGGCCACACTGCCTCCCCTGAGTTGGTCTTGGGCTGCTCTGCATCCTGAGAGAGTAAACCACTACAAAGGGGTGCTTGGTTCCCAATAAGGGGCCAGACCAAGCATTAAAATGACACACAGGTATATAAGGAGAACTCCCACAAAACACTCTGGCAACCCACAGGACACCATGGACTAGCTGCTGCTCCAACTTGGAACCCTTAGATGATACCAGTGACGATGCCAGGCACCACCAGCACCACTGCATCACTCACCATCACCACCTAAGCAACCAGAAAACCAGCAAAGGAGGAGAGAGCGCATATATTGACAAAGGGAAACAATCATTGGTGTCCAAGAAGAAGACACCATAAGATATTATTGACTGAGGCAAGAGTCAATCATTCGGGTGCTCCAGGAAATTGCACCCACCATTACGGCAAGAGCAGGAAGGCAAACTAACATTCCACCTCTCACAAAGCTCCTGACTGTGCTTTAGATGCTGACCTCTGGCTGCTTCCAAACAACTGTAGCACAAGTGGGTGGAATATCCCAGTCCTCCTTTTCACATCCCTTGCCTACTGTACTGGATGTCATCATCACCCTAACTCCTGCCATATCCACTTTTCCAACACCCAAAAAATCCAGCAGGAGGCTAAAGATGGCTTCAATGTCTTTGATGGGTTTCCTCATGTTTTGGGTGTCATGGACAGTACACATGTGCAACTTGTACCTCCTGCTGTTACAGAAAACAGGAATCATACATATTCTATAAATGTGCAGGCCATAGTGGACCATTGGGCACTCTCCATAAATGTCCTGAAAAATATCATGGAAGCATTCATGATGCCTTCCTCTTCAGGGACTCTATCATCAATCAACGTTTCCAGGATGGACTATATGGAAATAGCCTGCTCTTAGGTAAGCCAACAGACCACACCAGGAACGTAGTTGAGCATGCTCAAAGCAAGATTCAGATGTCTAGATATCTCAGAAGGTAGGCTACTGTACTCACCTCCACTAGTGTGTAAGATGATCGCTGTTGGTGCGATTTTGCACAATATATCTGTGCAGACTAATGTCTGAGAGGAACAGTTGGAGGACTCCTGGGAGGAGGATGAGGACAATGATGACCCACCTTAAGATAGGGATGGACCTCATACCAGTACTGGGGAATGCAGGCGTGCACAAATTGTAGCCAATTTTGTATCCTGATGCAACTCATTGATGTGTCATCGCGCATCTATTTGTGCAAAAATCACTTAGACCCTCAATATGACATTGGCGGTAAATGCCGCTTACCAACATGCTGTCGGCTGCTAACTTACCGACACACACACACCAATCCGACAGAATACAGCCACACACACAAATCTGCCAGAACAAAGGTCAGAGATAAAGTGTCAGTATCAAAACCCACACCGGTATGCCAACAGAACAACGCCCACCACATTATGACCCAAGAATCACCACGGCGGACATTCAACAGCGATAAACCATTATGTACCTCCACCCTCAAAATGGACACCCACAAACAAAACAACACCACATTGGACAATTCAAACAACACACACCTGACACCCATACAGACACCACACCCACACCACTATAAAACACACCCACAGTACCCACAACCCTTTACGAATACAAACCATTGACACCATGAGGCACCAAGACCACTGACACAACTAGAGCCACACACTACTCACACCTGTACACCACTCACGCACTCCACATCACGCACCCCAACACATTACCCAACACCCCCCCACCAACAAACATCACAAAACACCCATTGCACCACAAAGACACCCCCATTTCACTGAGGAGGAGCTAAGGGTCATGGTGGAGGAAATCGTCAGGGTAGAGACACATCTATTTGGAGCACTGGTGCAGCAGATTTCAACAGCCAGCAAGCTGGAGTTATGGCGGACAATCGTGGACAGGGTCAACGCTATGGGACAGCACCCCAGAACTAGGGATGACATCAGGAAGAGGTGGAATGACCTACAGGGGAAGTTACATTTCATTGCAGCACAACACCAGCTTGCTATCCAGAGGGCTGGCGGTGGACCCCACCCTCCTCCCCCACAACTCACAGCATGGGAGAAGCAAGTCTTACTGCATCCTGAGGGCCTGGCCGGAGTTGGAGGAGGACTGAACTCTGGTAAGTCAACTCTACTATTATCACCCCCCTACCTGCATGCCATCCCACACACTCCACCATCAAAACTCACTCATCCCAATGCAAATCCCTGCATGATATACCAATGCATTGACATCCCTCACATCCATGCATGGACACTCATCACTTAAGCATGCACAGCATAGAGAATTAACTACCCCACCATACACTAACATACACAAGTGAAAGCTGGCAGGGCAAATCCAACCACAGAGGGGAAGCCACGGCAGTACAATATGTAAGACACAGAAACCATAACACATCCTTTACATCCCAACAGGTACCCCAGCCAATGTCAGCGGAGGGGAGGTGCAAGCACTATCCAGTCCCCAAACTGAAGAGGCCCACAGTGATGACAGCAACTCTGGTCTTCAGGATCTGGATGACCTACCTGGCCCATCAGAGACCACTGGACAGCCAGCTACCCAGTCCCAGTCACACACCACCGCAGAGCCTCTCCATCAGGAAAGACCACCACAGCACCCACCCAGCGTACACATACCTCTGTCCCCAGGACACGTCAATCAGCAGTGTGTCCACCTCTACAGGGACCCCAGGGCACACCTTGCCCCAAAGACAATCAGGGACCTTGGGTCAGTGGCAGTGGGCACACAGTTCATGGGACAAAGGCACAGGCCACCAGGGGCACTGGGAGGACTGTTGTGCACCAGGGGAGGACAGGCCCAGGGAACTGACTTTCCAGGAGGCACTCTCCGAGATCCTGGGAGCCTAGCAACATTCCCAACAAACAATGGGCCAGATCCTGGACAACGTACAGGAGAACAGGGGGCTGCAGGAGGGACAGTACCAGGGGATCAGGGAGGACTTGCAGGCCATCACAACACCCTGATCTCCTTAGCAGGGGTGCTGGCAGACATGGCCAACATTATGTGGGAGGCAGTCTCACACCAGTGGGCCCCTGCCACTAGCCAGACATCTGAACAGCCTTCAACCTCCGCTGCTGCTAGTGGCCAGGAGGCCCCACCACAGGACTCACAGGCCACCAGCACCCCTCCTGCAGAAGGTGAACCACCCCTCAAACGTTCCCTGTGATCTAGACAGAAGCCAGAGACACTTGCCAAGACCCCTAACAGGAAATGAGACTCTCATGATTGTCACCCTTGTGTCCCACTCAGTCACCCTCTCCACCTTGAACTGCCATTGCTATCCTTCCTGTTGTCCCTTGGAAAATTCACCTGTGCTACAAACAGACTGGAACAATACCTTGGACTTTCCTCCATCATCACCCTATTCCATTGCACTTTCATCCTTTATGTTAGCACTTCAATGAACACTCTTTGAAAAAAAGTCATTTGGAGTATGTCATGTATATCCAATATGTATTGTTTGAAACAGGTACAACCATTGTAAATTAACTGTACATAGAATGTATCATCAATCACCCCAATTATGTTCGGGATATGTCCCATTACATAAAACTGGGCCTTCGCCATGGCCAAATGCTCAACCTGGGGGAAAACAATGTAGCTGCACATGTGCTTAATCAGGGCAGATAACACTGTTGTGAGCACTAATGAGAACATTGGCTGTGTGGGTTTCCTGCTGCCAAGTCCACTGTCACTTAGAAAGAACCAGTTGCCAGGCAATGGAGTACTAATAGCACTTGCACAAGTGGGGGGCTCCCAGTGGGGTGACGGACAGCAGATATCAGGTCAGGCTCCAATTGGGCACACAGCTCTGTGATTGTGGCCCAGTCAAGTCTATAGGCGAGGATAATGTGCCTGTCCTACAGTGTTGCCAAGTCCACCAGGGGTCAATGCATGGAGGTATGTCTCCATCTCCTATTCATTCACAGCAGTAGGAATCTAGGGGACAAAAGAGTGAGGAGACAGTCACAAACTGAACACTGGAGCTACAACAGTAGTTTGTATCCTGTAAACATATAATGGGTCAGGGTGGTTTGTCCAGTATGTGATAATATCTCTTGTGATGCAGTATTATTCCAGAGGCCTGCCCCCCTCCTGAAATGGCATCCGCCTGTCCTGTGTGGAGGGACAGGTGGAAGTGAGGTAATTCTGCTGACATTGTGTGCCGTTGCGGGAGGCAGTCGTGAACCGCCGTGCAACTCCTCATTGGTTAACATTGGACCCTATGGGTTACAGTGGCCAATGGTGATCTACGCCAGAGGTGACGGTATGCACCGCTGTGGACGTGACCGCCATTTTCTATCATATTCCTCTCTTGCTACCTGACCTTCCCTAGGAGAGGACCTACACTACAGATGCTGCTGTGACCTGTGTCTGGAACCTACCATGGCCCGTGTGACCAGGGAAAAGGCCGCAGTCATCACTTCAGAGGAATTGGAGAGACTGGTGGATGGGGTCCTCCCCCAGTACGGACTGCTGTATGGGCCTCCAGACCAACAGGTGAGTACACTGTGGGCACGATGCATGTGGCAAGGATATATGAGTGGAGTTTGTGAAGGCCTTGTGTAAGGGGGGGTGGGTGGATGTCCTCTTGGCAGCATACAGGTTGTGTGCTGGGCCATGTGTGTGCCAGTGGTGATAGGAACGGGTATAGTAGGCCATATGTGTTACAGGCTGGACTGTTTGTATAATATTATGTTCCTGTGTGTATTGCTTCTGCAGGTCAGCACCCATCAAAAGAGTATATGGTGTGCCATCCCCAAGGAGGTGCAGACCCTGGGGGTCTATGGCAGGCGGAGCACCCACTGTCGCAAAGGGTGGGAGGAACTGAGACACTGGGCATGGAAGATGGTCGAACCCTGACCCCCCTGATTGCCTGCATACTAGTGGTGGTCTATCCAGAGCTGGATGGGTGCTTGAGGGCATCACAGCAGCCACAAAGGGGTGAGTACAGTGCCCATCATTACAACGTATGCATGGTAGGGTGGTATCCGGGTGGTGGATGTGCGTGAGTGGGTGCCCCTAAGCCAGGCCTGCCATTGCATCGTAGGTCCCCTGGTGGCTAGGGTTCTGAAGGGATAATCCTGCTACCTAGCTCGTAGTCATCCGCTACTGGTCAGGGCTGCGTGGGTCCCAGGTGTGCTGTATTTGCCGGTGTGTGCCCCTCCCCATGCCTTGGTGGCTAGCAATATCACTGGTAGTGCAATGCATAGTGCATAGGCCTGTTCCCTGTGTGTGTGCTGTGTACGCCAATGGTGGTGTTGGTGCAGCCATTGACCCAGTGTATCCTTTGTCTCTTTCCCTCCTTTCTTGTTTGGTCATCTTGTTCTTATGTGCATTAGCATCATCTGGTGGAGGAGCAGAGGCACCGGCGACGGAGGGAGCTGCATCCCACAGGAACCAGGAGGCAGAGTCCACTGATGGTGAGGGCACTAGTCGGACGGAGGGCGAGGAGAGCACCACAGCGGAGACTGGAGGGGACACTTCAGAGACAGATACCTCCTCAGATGGAAGATCCCAGGTGGTGGAGGACACTTCTGTGACCACCCCAGCTACAGGAACAACTGCCACCTCTGTAACAGCACCACCCTCCCAGCAGCCCCTCATTCAGTTGCCTGTGCCCACTTACCCAGGATGGTGGGCGTCTACTTCGTTCAAGGCACCTCAGGCCCTGCCCCAGTGAGCCCTGCTGCCCTGCGTGAGGAGGCTATTGACCTCCTGAGATCCATGTCTGTAGGGCAGTCAACCATTGTGAATGCCATCCAGGGGCTGGCAGCCCAGATGCAACAATCTAATGCATTCTTGGAGGGCATTCACACTGGATCGGTGGCCCAAAAGAGATCAATCCAGGCTCTAGCCTCCTCTCTGATTGCAGTCAATGTCCCTGTTTCTACCGTCCCCCCTCCAACTTCCACTGCCTAGTCCCATTCCACTCAATGCCAACCCATCCCAGGCATACATGCAGATGAGCATGCACACAGGCAAACACAAGCACCACACTTCATCCCACAGGCACTCACACAAACACCATCCAGTTGCAGACACAACAACATCCACTATTTCCACTGTCTCCCCCTCTTCCTCCTCCTCCTCCTCCCACCAAGTTACTTCCACACTCACACCCACATGCACTACATCATCATCCACTACCAGCATCATCAACACACCAAGCACAACACACAACTCACAGGCAGACACCTCCACAACATCCATGCACATGTCCCCTGTGTCCTCTCCCACTGTGTCTGTCCCCCCTCCTAAAGTACACAAACACTAGCACTCAGACACCCAACAGCCATCCACCTCACAACAGCATACAGCCCATACACCTACACCCAAATCCAACAGACAGACACCTCCAACAACCACTCCCTCATCCTCCACTCCCATTCCTTCTCCCTCTTCCCACCCAAATGTTCTTAAAAAACTGTTCCTATCCACCATTGACCTCTTCCCTACCCATGCCCCCCCTGTTCTCCACGTATGGCCTGGGTATCACAAACCAAGCCAAGCACCTCAGCCACACAGTCCATGGGCTTCCATCCACACCTACCCATGGTGGAAAGAGATCTACGCCACATTTACTGAAGGGGAAGGAGCCTGCACCAGCCAGCCTAAAGGGGAAGGAGTTTTAACCAGCAGGCCAGAAGGGGAAGGAGCCTGCACCTCTCACCCGAAAGGCCAAGAGCCTGCACGAGCAGGCAGGAAGGGCAAGGAGCCTGCACCTGCCACCCGAAAGACCAAGGAGCCTGCACCTGCCACCCAAAAGGGCAAGGAGCCTGCACCAGCAGGCAGGAATGCCAAGGAGCCTGCACCAGTTGGCAGGAAGGCCAAGGAGCCTGTACCAGCAGGCAGGAAGTGTGAGGAGCCTGGACTAGCAGCTGTGACGGAGCCCCCACCACCAACCATGGTTGTGCAGGGGATGTGCAGGAGCCTTCCACCACCAGCAGTACCACCACAGTGCATCAGTCTGAGGGTGCAGGGGATGTGCAGGAGCCTCCCACTACCAGCAGCACCACCACAGAGCATCCGTCACCGCCGGCTGACGCAATGTTATCCTGTCTCCATGGGCTGCTGTGTGGGCCGGCCCCTCCAGAACCAGTGATCAAGACACCCACTTGAGAGACTGTGACCTTGCACTTCACAGAACCAAGCACATGGCAGGTTGTCCCCTCCAGAACCAGTGGGCAAGACACCTACTCGAGAGATTGTGGCTCATCACTCCCCAGGATCAAATACAGGGTATGTTGCCCCCTCCAGAACCAGTGGGCAAGACACCCACTTGAGAGACTGTGGCCTTGCACTCCCGGGGATCAAGCACAGGGCATGTTGCCCCCTCCAGAACCGGTGGCCTTGTTTCAGCTCCCAGCGTAGGTGCCCCACTTCACCCTGAGGTGCCTGCCAATTTACCAACTGATGCCCCTACAGTGTTCTCTCCGTGTTGAAGCAGGTGACAAGTGGGGCCTTGGACTTTGGCCTGTGGCCATGTGGCCTACACAAAATGAGGACTAGGCTGTGTCCCTTGTTCTGTAAATTTGTATATATATTTATATTGCCTGAATTATTATTTCTACTGTGTTGATCTTATTATAAACACTTTAGCGAAATCGTTTTGTCCTTGCATTTTTCTGCCTATTTAGGGGGATTAACTTGTTTTCTTGTGCAGCTGGTTGTGTGCATGGAGTGTGTGTATGGGTGTGTTTTGTGCGTGTGTGTGTCACTCTTGTTTTCCTCCCCTCTCCCTTGTGTGCTGGGTGGCTGTACTCACCTTCGTCGTATTCGCCCGCGTTCGTGATGGAGCAGAACGTAGAATATCATCTGAAAAACATGCAGTTCGGGTTCCACTGCAGTGTGGTTCTTCCCATTGTCTCCAATGGTGAGTGCCTTCACTTCTAAGGTCTGGTTCCGCAGGCTTTTGATGTCGTTGGTACAACCCCAGATTGTGTAGTTGCAATATGGTAGGTGGAACTTTGACTTCCGCTTGGATGTAGGCAGCCACCGCCGTGGTGGCTATTGTTTCCGACCTGGCGGACCTGGTAAATTGGCTATTTTTCGGAGATCTTTCCACCATGGTCATAATTTGGAGGTAGTTAGACCAGCCTGTTGGCGGTATTACCGCCACTTTATCATCGACCGCCAGTGTCGTAATGAGGGCCTTAATCACACAAGTCTCTTGGAGTATCTGTCACATGCAAATGCAAAAGCTAATTATATACATTGTGGAAAGTGAGACTACACCAAAACAGTTTTAAAAGAAGTAGGAACACACTCAGCAAGACCGTTCATTTACACACACAGCAATGGAATGGATATGGTGTGTGTCATGTTTGATCTGCCATTTTCACAAACATGTTGCATTGAAACATATACGCAAGTCTGTTGGCTTGAAATATCATAGCAGTCACAATGGTATGCCTTGTGATGAATGTCATCTAGATGTCACCCCTGGTAGGACAAGAGTAGTCATTGCCCACAACATTTGGTCACTGTCAGCAATGTGACAACACAATTTCTTCACATCCCAATCACATTACAAAAATTAGAACATATTCGTCAGTGACACACAGATGCATGTAAAGAAGTCAAAGGACTAAGCACCAATATCTAGGCCTGTCCCACTCAAATAACTAATCATCTCCCATGTATGTCTAAAAATGTTATTTCATCCGTCATTTCCTTGACAAAATCCATGTGTCAATCTGTGCACAGACCTATGTATGACAGGCAAGGATGACAGAAATGCCATGTAAGTCCCTAGTTGATAATTGTGGAAGGCTGACCTCTAAATCCTGTAAGACCCTAGCAGATAATAGGACAGGAGAGTGTAGATGGACATTAGGAAATCTGCATTTGTATGTGTACTGATGTCTAGCCACACATCCCTATCTGATTGCACCTCTGCCATGCATAGCGTGTGCTAGAAGGCAATCTTGAATTGAATGATTTGGTGAGGATTTGTGCTGTCAGGTTGTATGTTGAAAATACATTGACACAAATTGTGACCTTACTACCCCCCATGTGTCCCTGGCTCTGTGTGGCCCACAATTGTGAGCATATCCATCCAAAATCGATGATGCATCATAGCACATGGTGTGTGGGGGAACCACCTTTAACACTGGTGTAGGAAAGTACCATCTTGCCTGGCATGTTACCCCCTTATTTCACTGTATATCTGTTGTTTTAGTATATGTGTCACTGAGACCCTGCCAGGCAGGGCCCCAGTGCTCATAAGTATGTGCCCTGTATGTGTTCCCTGTGTGATGCTACCTGTCTCACTGAGGCTCTGCTAACCAGAACCTCAGTGGTTCTGCTCTCTGCTTTCCAAATTTGTCACTAACAGGCTAGTGACTAAATTTACCAATTCACATTGGCATATTGGTACACCCATTTTATTCCCTTGTATATGGTACTGAGGTACCCAGGGTATTGGGGTTCCAGGAGCTCCCTATAGGCTGCAGCATTTCGTTTGCCACCCATAGGGAGATCTGACAATTCTTACACAGGCCTGCCAGTGCAGCCTGAGTGAAATAATGTCCACGTTATTTCACAGCCATTTACCACTGCACATAAGTAACTTATAAGTCAACTATATGTTTAACCTTCACTTAGTGAAGGTTGAGTGCAAAGTTACTTAGTGTGTGGGCCCCCTGGCACTAGCCAAGGTGCCCCCACATCGTTCAGGGCAAATTCCCTGGACTTTCTGAGTGGGGGGACACCATTAGACGCATGCACTATACATAGGTCATTACCTATGTATAGCATCACAATGGTAACTTCGAACATGGCCATGTAACATGTCTAAGATCATGGAATTGTCCCCCCAATACCATTCTGGTATTGGGGGGACAATTCCATGATCCCCCGGGTCTCTAGCACAGAACCCGGGTACTGCCAAACTGCCTTTCCGGGGTCTCCACTGAAGCTGCTGCTGCTGCCAACCCCTCAGACAGGTTTCTGCCCTCCTGGGGTCCAGGCAGCCCTGGCCCAGGAGGGTGGAACAAAGGATTTCCTCTGAGAGAGGGTGTTACACCCTCTCCCTTTGGAAATAGGTGTTAAGTGCTGTGGAGGAGTAGCCTCCCCCTGCCTCTGGAAATGCTTTAATGGGCACAGATGGCGCCCATCTCTGCATAAGCCAGTCTACACCGGTTCAGGGATCCCCCAGCCCTGCTCTGGCATGAAACTGGACAAAGGAAAGGGGAGTGACCACTCCCCTGACCAGTACCCCCCAGGGGAGGTGCCTAGAGCTCCTTCAGTGTGTCCCAGACCTCTGCCATCTTGGAAACATAGGTGTTGGGGGCACACTGGACTTCTCTGAGTGGCCAGTGCCAGCAGGTGACATCAGAGGCTCCTGATAGGCTATTACCTCTCTTGGTAGCCAATCCTCCTAACTTGGTAGCCAAACCTCCTTTTCTGGCTATTTAGGGTCTCTGCTTTGGGGAATTCTTCGGATAACGAATGCAAGAGCTCACCAGAGTTCCTCTGCATCTCCCTCTTCACCTTCTACCAAGGATCGACCGCTGACTGCTCCAGGACGCCTGCAAAACCGCAACAAAGTAGCAAGACGACTACCAGCAACATTGTAGCGCTTAATCCGGCTGGCTTTCTCGACTGTTTCCTGGTGGTGCATGCTCTGGGGGTAGCCTGCCTTGATCCTGCACCAGAAGCTCTGAAGAAATCTCCCGTGGGTCATCGGAATCTTCCCCTGCTAACGCAGGCACCAAAAGACTGCAACACTGATCCTCTGGGTCTCCTCTCATCCTGACAAGCGTGATCCCTGGAACACAGCAACTCTGTCCAAGTGACTCCCACAGGCCAGTGACTCTTCAGTCCAAGTTTGGTGGAGGTATGTCCTTGCCTCCCAATGCTAGACTGCAAAGCTGTGTACCGCGTGATTTGCAGCTGCTCCGGCTCCTGTGCACTCTTTCAGGATTTCCTTCATGCACATCCTAGCCTGGGTCCCCAGCATTCAGTCCTGCAGTGCACAACCTTCTGAGTTGTCCTCCGATGTCGTGGGACCCCCTTTTGTGACTTCGTGTGGACTCCGGTACACTCTTCTTCTAAGTGCCTGTTGGGGTACTTCTGCATGTGCTGCCTGCTTTTGTGAGTTCTCTCTGAGTTGCTGAGCGCCCCCTCTGTCTTCTCCTCCAAAAGGCGGAGGTCCTTCCTGGTCCTCAGCAGCACCCAAAAAACTCTACAGCGACCCTTGCAGCTAGCAAGGCTTGTTTGCGGTGTTTCTGCGTGGGAACACCTCTGCAAGCTTCATCGCGACGTGTGACATCTGTCTTCCAAAGGAGAAGTTCCTAGTCCTCCTCTTTCTTGCAGAACTCTAAGCTTCTTCCAACCGGTGGCAGCTTCCTTGCACCTTCAGCTGGGGTTTCCTGGGCTCCTGCCCCTCTTGGACACTGTTGCGACTAATGGACTTGGTCCCCTTGTCTTACAGGTACTCAGGTCCGGAAATCCGTTGTCAGTGCACTGCTGGTGTTTGTTCTTCCTGCAGAATCCCCCTATCATGACTTCTGTGCTCTCTGGGGGTAGTAGGTGTACTTTACTCCTACTTTTCAGGGTCTTGGGTGGGGTATTTTTCTAACCCTCACTGTTTTCCTACAGTCCCAGCGACCCTCTATAATCTCACATAGGGCTGGGGTCCATTCGTGGTTCGCATTCCACTTTTGGAGTATATGGTTTGTGTTGCTCCTATACCTATGTGTTCCTATTGCAACCTGTTGTAATTCTACACTGTTTGCATTACTTTTATTGCTCTTACTTACCTAATTTTGGTTTGTGTACATATAACTTGTGTATAGTACTTACCTTCTTACTGAGGGTACTCACTGAGATACTTTTGGCATATTGTCACAAAAATAAAGTACCTTTATTTTTTGTAACTCTGTGTGTTGTGTTTTCTTATGACATTGTGCATATGACACAAGTGGTATAGTAGGAGTTTTGCATATCTCCTAGTTCAGCCTAAGCTGCTTTGCCATGGCTACCTTCTATCAGTCTAAGCTGCTAGAAACACCTCTTCTACACTAATAAGGGATAACTGGACCTGGCACAGGGTGTAAGTACCTCTGGTACCCACTACAAGCCAGGCCAGCCTCCTACAACTGGCAAGCAATAGCAATGTATGTACAGAGTGTAACATGTTAGTCACTCATATGAGTAAGTATATTGTTCTGAAGGAGCAGAATGAGTCAAAAAGAATCACAAAGCTTGTAGCACTGGTGTCCCTGACATACCACTATATTTGGTTGAAGACATCACTCATGAAGAACACAAACCAAGCACATTCATGGCATGACTAAAACATCTGTAGGACATGCCTGTCGTAAACATCACCACACTTGCCTGCATGGGGAACTGTTCTGTATCCATGTTGCATGACAGGCTGATGTCTCCTCCTTTGGACACACATCAAAGTAGCACACAAATGCACGTAGGTGTTCACGATCTAGGTAAAGTCAAATGCATCCCAGGATGAACATATACCAAGGATATCATGTGAGTGAACATGTTGAACACATTGGCTAACTATCATAAGCAGTATAGCTACATCATCATTGTAAATGCCCTATCCGTGTAGTCAGATCCCAAAAATGCATGTACCTCCACTTAGAGGCACTTACAGAAAACATATTGAGGGCATGGGACAACAGGTAGGTGTGAAATAGTGAAGTTCCAGTGATGCAAGTGGCTGGACAATTTGATCTCCACACTTGCTAAGACAATACAGTTCAAAAACACCACCCCTTGCATGACAGCTTGCTGTCTGTACATTTTGACCAAGCGCATTTTGTCAGACATGTGTCTAGTCCTACATGTTGTTGGATGGGCCATATTCTGTGGTGACTCCATGCACACCCTGGGTGTGAACTAATCAATGATCTAAGGTCACCACACATACAGCTATAATCCCAATGAACCTAATTCATTGGTTATGATGTCTAACTGTCATTGGATTGCCCAGCGACCCCCAAACCACACCATGGTAGTGGGGTAATCCAAATACAGTACTCCATGGCATACCAAAGCACAGGTTTGATAAATACAATGGACGCAGTTGTGGCGCTTCGCTGGACTGACACTCAAATCTGTTCTACTAACTTATGAAAGGTGAGGACAACCCATAGTCAAGAGCAGTAGCATCAGTCTTACACCTGCTGTGCCTATCCATTACAAAATATAGTAAAAATTGTTGCAAAGAGAGTTAGTCACTTTCACAATGCTATGGCTGTTGCGGAGGTATGCCCATCTTAAACAAATCATACCTTGCACAGGTATGGTGTGTCACAATGGGTTTACAAATTGGCACAATGCTAGCCTTGAGCCAGTTCAAACATAAATGATCCACGGTGTGGCCCTGTTTAGCGCCAGTGCTATATAAAATTGTGTGGCAAAACAAGCACAAATGTGCACACAGACCTTTATACATGCCACAAAGTAGCCGCATAAAGCAACCCCAATGCAGCTGACATTGACATGACTGATATGAAGGCATTCCTTAGACACATGGAAAGAGAGTTCGATGTTGATCTTACATATCCGCTAGTAACACAACACTACACATGATTGATGAAATGGAAAAACAAAATATTTCTTAACATACCATACATTTTAGCAAATTTAACATACCTTACATAAACAAAATCAACAGATTTCTGATATGCGTCAATTTTCTATTGCATTGTGTGTACTAAAAATTACGCATACCATGCGATACACTAAAAATTTTTAATGTTGTCTTGACATGCAACCAAAAATCACACGTGTGTTTTTCGCAAAAAAAATAACACATCCTGAAAAACATGACACATCATCGTGGGGAGTGAGGTAATGGATCTACCAGGCATGCCAGGAACTGCAAAACCACTTTCTCTTACAAGCACATGCTTTTTGTCTGTGTTGGTGAGAGAAGTTGATTTTGAGAGAGTTTTATTTGGAGCTGTAATTTTGTGCTGTCTGCTGTTGTGTCTTTTTGTCCTTGACCTCTGTATTTTCCTGTCCATTATACTTTCATATTGTGGTGTCATTTTATTGTTGGCTGTCTTTCTCTGGGGTGGCATAATCATTTAGGATATTTAGGGTTTGTAGGGGTAACATTTTGTTGTAGGGTTATTGTACGGAGTGTGTGTGACAATATGTTGGGGGGAAATAGCACATCACCTCAGCACAGGGAAGTTAGGAGGAATTTTATGGCTGGTGTTTCATTATCAGCCCAACATGGTGGCTATGGGTGGGTAAGTGATAGAGGGTTACATGACCCATGCGAGGAAGCTGCAGTAGGGGAAGGTCCTCTCCCACATGACCCGTATCTTTGAGGTGGAGTGGACTGACTGTCAGTTGAAACTTTGCTGGTCAAACATTGTCAGCAGGGAGCAGGACTTCTGGACCACATTGGCATTGAGGAACTGTTGGTGAGTAAACAAACTTTGTGATTGACTTTTTGCTGCGCAATTGCTGGTACGTGTCTGTTGGCCTTCGGCAAATCAAGGCAAAGGGCAGGGTTGTAAGTATGGAGTTGGTGGAAAAAAGAGCAACCATGACAATAGCAACACTGCACCACTGGGAAGACAAAAGGAGGATTAGGGACAGCTTTAAAACCCCAGGTGGTGCAGTGCAGCAAGTGTCTTGCTGTGCTGGACCACCTTTGAAGGGCAGGTCCGCGCTGCATCTACAAGATAGGGTGACTTCCTGTCCTTACCCTCTGCTCTGGCACACAAGTTGCTGCATAGTGCCAACGCAAGCACACTTGCACCATGGTACAAGTGTGCCTGCTTTGTGGGGATAATTGTTTTTGTGCAGGAAGAATTCAGCACACACAGAAAGTGTGAAAAATAAGGAGACAGAGAAATGTCTCCCCACTGCGTTGCTTCTATGCCACCTCTGAGGTGGTGTAGAAATCTGACCCTTTCCCAGCATTGTTAATCCGGGTATGTGTGAGATACTTTAGCATTCCATGGGTGTTGCTATGGGAACACACAGCAACACCCATGGGATGCCCCTTTTAGGCTGTAATGTGCGTGAAAGGACCCATACATTCAAGGCCATGAAAAGTTACATAAGGAGGCTTTGCATGGCCTTGTAATTATGGAATGGAACATGGAGCCATCGGAGCATCAAGAAAAAATATGCTTTGGTGGTGTACTGTGCCGCTAGAGGCTTGTAAATCTTCCCCCAAATGTCAAACAACTGTTTTATGTTCCATAGGCCCTCATTACAACCCTGGTGGTCGGTGATAAAGCGGCGGTGATACCGCCAACAGGCCGGCGGTAACATTTTTTTAATTTTGACCACAGTGGAAACACAGACAGCCACTTTAACACACCGACCGCCACGGCAGTAGCAACAAGCACTGCGGCGGTAACCGCCAACAGCCAGGCGGAAGACAATGTACCGCCCACTGTATTAACAGAGGCCAATCCACCAGCTTTTCTGCATACATACGCAACACACAACACCCCCAACCCCAACACCATACACACAAACAGAAGCAACAACATTACATATCCAACCCGTACCACTCAGGAATAACGCAAGGGCAAAAGGTTGTGAGTAAAGACAGTGTAATAATGTACATTTCGAGAAATACATCCTTAAAGCACAAAACAGTATCTACAATACATACAAATGGAGGGAAAATGCCCAGTCCAAAATGTCCGTGGCCCACAGGGCCATAAATCATAGGCAAAGGCCACACTTGACTTCTGCCTCAATACGGAGAGAACACTGCTGGGGCATCAGGTCGAAGATACACAGGAACCTCAGGTGGAAGGCGAAGGGGGGCACCTCAGCTGGAAGATGGTAAAATGCCACTGCTTCTTGAGGGGGCTACATGCCATCAGAGATGTCCTGGGGAGTGCAAAGCCACAGTCTCTCAAGTGGGTGGTTTTCCCACTGCTTGGACCTGGGGAATGCAAAGCCACTGTCTCTGAAGTGGGTGGTTTCCCCACTGCTTGGTCCTTGGGAGTGCAAACCCACAGTCTCTCTAGTGGGTGGTTTTCCCACAGCTTGGTCCTGGGGAGTGCAAAGCCATAGTCTCTAAAGTGGGTGGTTTTCCTACTGCTTGGTCCTGGGGAGTGCAAAGCCACAGTCTCTCTAGTGGGTGGTTTGCCCACTGCTTGGTCCTGGGGAGTGCAAAGCCACTGCTTATTTCTGGGGAGTGCAAAGCCACAGTCTCTCTAGTGGGTGGTTTGCCAACTGCTTGGTCCTGGGGAGTGCAAAGCCACAGTCTCTCAAGTGGACGGCTTCTCCACTGGTTCTGGATGGGGCTTTGTGCCCAGTGTGCTTCATCCTGGGAAGGAGGGGGTGAGTGTATGCCTTCTTCCACTGGTTCTGTAGGGGGCTTTGTGCCCAGTGTGCTTCATCGTGGCAAGGAGGGGGTAACTGGATGCCTTCTTCCACTTGTTCTGGAGGGGGCCTTGTGCCCAGCGATGCAGATCCTGGGTGGGGCAAGGTCACAGTCTCTCACAAGGGTGTCACACCTAAAGTTGTTGCAGGGGCCAGGACGCACTACAGCCCATGTAGGCGTGACTACATACTGCTCGCCGGCGGTGACGGCTGCTCAGTGATGGCAGTTGCGGGGCTGGCCACGGTGCTGCCAGTGGTGGGGGGAAGCTCCAGCCCTTCCCCTGCAGCCTCGGACGGCTGCTCACTGGGGCTGCTGCTGCTGGCAGTGGTACAGGCGGCGGTGCAGGTGGCGGGGCTGCCAGTGGTGGGGGATGGCTCCAGCCCTTCCCCTGCAGCCTTGGATGGCTGCCCACAGGGGCTGTTGCTGACAGTGGTGCAGGTGGCTGTGCAGGTGGTGGGGCTGCCAGTGGTGGGGGGAGGCTCCAGCCCTTCCCCTGCAGCCTCGGATGACTGCCTACTGGGACTGCTGCTGCTGGCAGTGGTGCAGGTGGTGGTGCAGGTGGCAGGGCAGGTGGCAGGGCTGTCAGTGGTGGGGGAGGCTCCAGCCCTTCCCCTGCAGCCTCGGATGGCTGCCTACTGGGGCTGCTGCTGCTGGCAGTGGTGCAGGTGGCGGGGCTTTCAGTGGTGGGGGGAGGCTCCAGCCCTCCCCCTACAGCCTCAGATGGCTGCCCACTGGGGCTGCTGCTGCTGACAGTGGTGCAGGTGGCGGTGCAGGTGGCGGTGGTGGCGGTGCTGACGGCGGTGCAGGTGGCGGTGCTGTCAGTGGTGGCGGATGGCTGAAGTGCCATGCCTGGTGTTGTTTGCTCAGATGCTACTCCAGCACTAGGCACCAGATCCATCCTGCCTGCGGCGTCTGTGCCTTTTACATTGCGCTTGGCAGCTGGTTTTCCCTTCCTGCCCTTGGCAGCTGGTGGTGCATGCTTGCTTCTGCCAGCTGGTGTTCCCTTCCTGCCCTTGGTAGCTGGTGGTCCCTTTTTGCCCTTGCTAGCTGGTGGTACCTCCTTGCCCTTGCTAGCTGGTGGTGCCTCCTTGCCCTTGCTAGCTGGTGGTGCCTCCTTGACCTTGCTAGCTGGTGGTGCCTCCTTGCCCTTGCTAGCTGGTGGACCCTTCTTGCCCTTGGTAGGTGGTGCAGGCACACTGGCAGTGCTGAAGGGTGTCTCCTTGTAGCCTCTCACACCTGCAGTAGCTGCAGAAACTACAGTGGCCGTGGGCTGGGTGGCTGAGATGCTGGCCTGGGTTCTGCCCACCCTGGCCCAAAGTGAAGGACGGGGAGGAGGGGCAGGGAATAGGTCAAGGGTGGAGAGGAAAAGCCTTTTAGGGACACTGGGGCTTAAAGAGGGTAAAGGTGTGGGAGTGGAGGAAGAGGGAGTGGTTGTAGGAGGTGTCTGTCTGCTGTGTTTGGGTACATGTGCATGGGCTGGATGCTGTTGTGAGGTGGATCACTGTTGGGTGCCTGAGTGCTTGCGTTTGTATACTTTGGGAGGAGGGGCCACAGACACAGTGGGAGAGGACACAGGGCTTATGTGCATGGATGTGGGGGTGGTGACTGCCAGTGAGGGGCGTGCAGTGATAAGCGTGATGGTGATGGAGGTAGTAGATGAGAATGTAGTGCATGCAGGTATGAGTGGAGACGCTACTGCACCCTTAACCCCATAGGAAGGATTGACAAATATCACTGGGGTGTACCTCCCTTAACATTGGGCTTAACACACTGCTCCCACATCCTTAACCCCATAGGAAGGATTGATACGCATCACTGGGGTGTAATCACATACTCCCATCACCCTATACTCCAACAGGACCAGGGTTTCACCTACCTCTACTGCATTGGGGTGTAACCACCTACCCCATCACCAAGAGGAGAGGGACTCAGTGGAGGCAGTGGATGTTGGTGTGTCTGCATCTGGGTGCTGCTTGTGTTTGCCTGAGCCACTTCTGTGTGTTGATTTGGGTGCATGCTCATATGAAGGTGTGCTTGGGATAGGCTGGGGGTGAGGGGATTGGGAGTGGGTAGAGGAAGTTGGAGGTGGAAGGCTAGAGACAGGGACAATGGCTGCCATCAGTGAGTTGGCCAGAGCCTGGACAGATCTCTGTTGGACCACCACGCCACGCCAGAGTGAATGTCCTCCAGGAATGCATTTGTTTGTTTCAAATGCCCTGCCAGACCCTGGATGGTATTCAGTATGGTTGACTGCCCAACGGATATGGATCTCAGGAGGTCAATAGCCTCCTCACTGAGGGCAGCAGGGCTGATTGGGGCCGGGCCTCAGGTGTCTGGAGCGAAGGAAATGCCCACTCTCCTGGGTGAGCGGTCACGGAAAACATGCTGAGGGGCTGCTGGGAGGGCAGTGCTGGTACAGGGGTGGTAGCTGTACCTGTAGTTGGGGTGGGCACCGAGGTGTTCGCCACCGCCAGGGAGCTTCCATCGGAGGAGGTGTCGCTGTCCGACCTGTCCTCCCCAGTCTCCGCTGTGGTGATCCCACTGGTGCCCTCACCGTTGGTGGATTCAGCCTCATGGGTCATGTGGGATGCAGCTCCCTACGTTGCTGGTGCCTCCGCTCCTCCACCAGATGATGCTGAAGCATCAAAAGGACAGGGTGACAAAACACAAAAGGGGGGGAAGAGACACAGGATACACTTGGTCAATGCCAGCAACAACACCACCGTTGGCGTACACAACACACAGGGAACAGCACTATGCACTAGGCCATGCACTACTAGTTACAATGCTAGTCACCAGGCCATGGGGTACAATGGCTAACGCCAATAGCAGCACACCTGAAACCCACAGGACCCTGCCCAGTAGTAGATGCCGGTAAGAGGCTGGCCGGGCTTATAATGGGTACCTTGTGGTACTTACACCCTGTGCCACGTCCAGTGATCCCTTATTAGTAGATTAGAGGTGTTCTAGAAGCTTAGGCTGATAGAGGTAGCGATAGAAGAGCAGCTTAGGCTGAACTAGGAGACATGCAAAGCTCCTACTATATCACAATACTCAGAGTTACTAAAAATAAAGGTACTTTATTTTACTGACAATATGCTAAAAGTATCTCAGAGGATATAATACCTTAGGAGGTTAGTAATATACACAAAATATACACATACAAACCAAATCAAGTAAGTAAACAGTTAGAAAAGTAGTGCAAACACTGTAGAACACAATATAATGCAATAGGGAAGAATGGACCTAGGGGCAACACAAACCATATACTCCAAAAGTGGAATGCGAATCACAAGTGGACCCCAGACCTATGGGAGCTTGTAGAGGGTCACTGGGAATGTAAGAAAACAGTCAGGGTGTCCAAGATACCCCACCCCAAGACCCTAGAAAGTAGGAGTAAAGTTACCCTACTAACCCAGAAAGACACAATAGCCGTTATAGGAGGATTCTGCAAGAAACACAAGCACCAGCAAAACACTGAAGACTGATTCCTAGACCTGAGGACCTGCAAGGCAAGGGGACCAAGTTCAAGAGTCGCGATAGTGTCCGGGGGGGGCAGGAGCCCAGGAAACCCCAGATGAAGGTGCAAAAGGGCTGCCTCTGGGTGGAAGAAGCCAAAGATTCTGCAACAACGAAAAGGGCTAGGAACTTCTCCTTTGGATGGAAGATGTCCCACGGTGTGCTGGATGTTGCAGAAGTATTTCCATGCAGAAATACTGCAAACAAGCCTTGCCAGCTGCAAGGGTGACTGTAGAGGTTTTTGGGTGCTTCTGGGGACCAGGAAGGGCTAGGATATCGCTCCTTGGAGGAGGAGACAGAGGGGGCGCTAAGCAACTCAGAAAGCCCCCAAAGAAGCAGGCAGCACCCACAGAAGTACCAGAGCAGGCACTTAGAAGATTTGTGAAACTGGAGTCACAAAAGGAGGGTCCCACGACTTCGGAGTCCAACTGAGAGGGTAGCGCACTGCAGGACAGAGTGCTGGGGACCCAGGCTAGGCTGTGCACAAAGGAATCCTTGGAAAAGTGCACAGAAGCCGGAGTAGCTGCAAATCACGCAGTACACAGGTTTGCAGTCTGGCGTGGGGAGGCAAGTACTTACCTCCACCAAACTTGGACTGAAGGATCACTGGACTGTGGGGGTCACTTCGATCTAGCTCCTGTGCTCCAGGAGGTTTGGCTACCAAGAAAGGAGATTTGGCTACCAAGAGAGGTAAGAACCTATCAGAGGGGGTCTCTGATGTCACCTGCTGGCACTGGCCACTCAGAGCAGTCCAGTGTTCCCCCAACACCTCTGAATCCAAGATGGCAGAGGTCTGGGACACACTGGAGGAGCTCTGTGTACCTCCCCTGGGAGGTACTGGTCAGGGGAGTGATCACTCCCCTTTCCTTTGTCCAGTTTTGTGCCAGAGCAGGGCTGGGGGATCCCTGAACCGGTGTAGACTGGCTTATGCAGAGATGGGCACCAACTGTGCCCATCAAAGCATGTCCAGAGGCTGGGGGAGGCTACTCCTCCCCAGCCCTTCACACCTATTTCCAAAGTGAGAGGGTGTAACACCCTCTCAGAGGAAATCCGTTGTTCTGCCTTCCTGTGCTGGGGCTGCCCAGACCCCAGGAGGGCAGAATCCTGTCTGAGGGGTTGGCAGCAGCTGCAGTGAAAACCCCAGAAAGGCAGTTTGGCAGTACCCGAGTTCTGTGCTAGAGATACAGGGGATCATGGAATTGTCCCCCCAATACCAGAATGGTATTGGGGTTAAAATTCCATGATCTTAGAAATGTTACATGGTCATGTTCAGAGGTACCATTGTGACACTATACATAGGTAGTGACCTATGTATAGTGCACACATGTAATGGTGTCCCTGCACTCACAAAGTTCGGGGAATTGGCCCTGAACGATGTGGGGGCACCTTGGCTGGTGCCAGGGTGCCCACACACTAAGTAACTTGGCACCTAACCTTCACCAAGGGAGGGATAGACATATAGGTGACTTATACTTTACTTATGTGCAGTGAAAAATGGCTGTGAAATAACGTTGACGTTATTTCACTCAGGCTACAGTGGCAGGCCTGTGTAAGAACTGCCTGAGCTCCCTATTGGTGGCAAAAGAAATGCTGCAGCCCATAGGGATCTCCTGGAACCCCAATGCCCTGGGTACCTAGGTACCATATACAACGGAATTATATGGGTGTACCAGTGTGCCAATGAGAATTGGTAAAATTAGTCACTAGCCTGCAGTGACAATTTTATAAAGCAGAGAGAGCATACACACTGAGGTTCTGGTTAGCAGAGCCTCGGTGATACAGTTAGGCACCACACAGGGAACACATATAGGGCATACATTATGAGCACTGGCAGGACTTGCCTAGCAGGATCCCAGTGACACAAGGGCAAAAACAAACATACAAACAGTGAAAATGGGGGTAACATGCCAGGCAAGATGGTACTTTCCTACAAAGGTGAAGGCAGACAGCCCTCAGAGCATGCATCACCAGGAAACAGTCGAGAAAGCCGGTAGGATGAGGCACTACAATGTTGCTGGTAGTCATCTTACTACTTTGTTGGGGTTTTGCAGGGTCCTGGAGCAGTCAGCGGTCGATCCTTGGCAGAAGTCGAAGAGAGAAGTGCAGAGGAACTCTGGTGAGCTCTTGCATTCGTTATCTGGTGAGAAACCTACAGGAGAGACCCTAAATAGCCCTCAGAGGAGGATTGGCGACAGAGAAAGGTAAGCACCTTTCAGGAGGGGTCTCTGACGTCACCTGCTGGCACTGGCCACTCAGAGCTGCCAATTGTGCCCTCATCATTTGCATCCAAGATGGCAGAGGTCTGGGACACACTGGAGGAGCTATGGTCACTCCCCTTTCCTTTGTCCAGTTTCGCGCCAGAGCAGGGCCGGGGGGCATCCATGAACCGGTGTAGTCTGGCTTATGCAAGGACGGCACCATTTGTGCCCTTCAAAGCATTTCCAGAGGCCAGGAGAGGCCACTCCTCCCACGCCCTTCACACCTATTTCCTAGGGGAGAGGGTGTAACACCCTCTCTCAGAGGAAATCCTTTGTTCTCCCTTCCTGGGACCAGGCTGCCCAGGCACCAGGGGGGCAGAAACCTGTCTGAGGGTTGGCAGCAGTGGTAGCTGCAGAGAAAACCCCGGGAAGTTAGTTTGGGAGTACCCGGGGCTCTATGCTGGAGATCCGGGGATACATGGAATTGTCCCCCCAATACCAGAATGGTATTGGGGTAACAATTCTATGATCCTGGACATGTTACATGGTCATGTTCAGAGTTACCATTGTGACGCTACATATAGGTATTAACCTATATGTAGTGCACGCGTGTAATGGTGTGCCCGCAATCACAAAGTCCGGTGAATTTGCCCTGAACAATGTGGGGGCACATTGGCTAGTGCCAGGGTGCCCACATACTAAATAACTTTGCACCTAACCTTCACTAAGTGAGGATTAGACATTTAGGTGATTTATATGTTACTTAAGTGCAGTGAAAAATGGCTGTGAAATAACGTGGACGTTATTTCACTCAGGCTGCAGTGGCAGTCCTATTTAAGAATTGTGCCAGTAGAAATGGTTGACTAATCTCTCCCATGTCTTGGTTTGTCCCAAATGCCCAGCAAGGGAAATGTCATAGGCTAAGGTCAGAATGAACTCCCTAAACTCCTGAGGCACCAGGTTTGGGATCTCTTGCCTCAGTGTAAAGAAGTCCATCTTCCCAATAGACCCTGTGGGTTCTACTGACAGTTACTTTTTCTTGCTCAGCTGCTTGCTGTCTTAGGCCTTCAAGAGAGGGACAAGTTTCTTGCCCCTTACACAGCTGTACCCTTGAGGGTCCCCCTGGGCTCAAGAGCTCAACCTGGTAAGGCTGCAGCTCCATGGACTCAGTTCCTTCAGGGGATAGAACATCTTCCTGGGAAGAGGAGTTCTGTTTCTTCTGCTGTGTTGAAGCTGGTTCCCCAGTCTTCTTTCTTTTTCTCTTAGAAGGTAGGGCCATTATTCCAGACTCCAACACTTCTTTTTCACCCTGAGCCCTGCTTTGTGCCCTTGTCTTGACACACACCAGTTCAGGGATACCCAGCATGGCTGTATGGGTCTTGAGCTCTACCTCAGCTTATGCTGAGGAGTCCAGATCATTCCCTGGCAGACATTCTACTGGAATTGCAGAGAAGACTACCACCTGTTTCAGGCCAGTGACCCCTGCCCATTCTAAAGTTACCATAGCCACGGGATGGACTTTAGTTTGTTTGTCAGCTTTAGTGACTGGATATGTCTGTCCAGCCAGGTACTGTCCTGGGGAAACCAGTTTGTCTTTCACCATGGTGACACTAGCACCTGTATCCCTCAGTGCTTCTACTCTAGTCCCACTGATTAAGAGCTGCTGCCTGTATTTTTGCATGTTAGGCGGCCAGACAGCAAGTGTGGCTAAATCTACCCCACCTTCAGAGACTAATGTAGCTTCAGTGTGAACCCTGATTTGCTCTGGGCACACTGTTGATCCCACCTGGAGACTGACTATTCCAGTACTAGCCGGAGTAGTTGTTGTTGTGGGACTTTTCTTTGGACAGGCCTTGTCTCCAGTTTGGTGTCCATGCTGACTACAGATTCGACACCAGGCCTTCTTGGAATGAAAGTATTTACCCTTATACCCATTTGTGGACTGTGAAGGGGCTTGGGCCCACCCTCCTAAGCAGGTTTTTGGGGCCCTGTAGAAGACTCTTTACTTTTGCCCTCGGATGTCTCACCACTCTTCCCTTGGGAAGGCTTTGTGACCCCTTTCTTTTGGTCACCCCCTGTGGAAGTCTTAGCCACCCTAGTCTTGACCCAGTGGTCTGCCTTCTTCCCAATTCTTGGGGAGAAATTGGACCTAGGTCTACCAGATGTTGATGCAGTTTGCCATTGAAGCAATTACTTAACAGATGTTCCTTTCCTAAACAATTTATACAGCCCATCATAATCATTTACACCACTGGCAGTTATCCAACCATCTAGTGTTTTGACTGAGAACTCAACAAAATAAACCTATCTCTGGCTCGAGGATTTTTGAGCCCCCGCTGAACCTAATCCTGTACTTCTCAGGGAGAATCAAAAACCCTCAATCAGGGTAGCCCTCATGAGGTCAGAAGATTCTGTATCTTTATCAGAGAGTGTGAGGAGTCTACCCCTAGACTTTCCAGTGAACATTTCCCAAAGGAGAGCTCCCCAGTGAGATCTGCTTACTTTTCTGGTTGCACAAGCCATCTCAAAAGCTGTAAACCATTTGGTGATGTCAGCACCATCTTCATATTATGTTACAATCTCTTTGGGGATTTTTAGGATGTCAGTATTCTCTCTGACCATATTTATGTTGTTGCCACCATTGATGGGAGTTAAACCCATCTCTTAATTTTACCTTTCTATGGCTAGGAGTTGCTTCTCCAAATCTAATCTTTTTGCCATTTTGGCTAACAGGAGGCCCTCTTTATTGAGGCTGCCCTCAATGCTTCCAGAGGTACTGGTTTCCCCTGTGGAAGAACCAGTCTCTCTGCTATGATTTGTGGAGTCAGGTTTTGAGGAACCCTGTTCTCCCTGGTTAGGACAGGAGGGGGAAGATCTTCCTCCTGGTCACTAACTTCCCCATCTGAAGTAGTATCCTCAGAGGGGTGGTCCCTTGTGAACTCTGCTAAAATCTCCTGGAGCTTTACTTTGGTAGGGTTGGACCCAGTTTTTATCTTTTTTAGCTTACAGAGAATCCTTAACTCTGATATCCCTTGATGCAGATAAAGGGTGAGGTTGAGTTTCACCACCATCTCATCTGTGCTAGACATTATCACTCTAAAAGTTGGGATTACCTTTTAAGAATCTAAGAACTATTTCTAGAAATAAAATCCAAACGTTTACAAACTTTTAAGTTCTAAAAGAAATGCTACTTGGGACTTACACAAGGCCCTAGCAGGACATTTAAAACATTTAGAAAAATAGTCAAATTGTAAAAATCAGTTTCTAAGGACATTTTTTGGAATTTAGTCATGTGATCAGGTTTTAGCTCAGTAGTCCAGAAAATGCAAAGTATCAGACCCCACCGCTGATCCGTCAGTGTAGGAATTTGGCTCTGTATATACTATCTCAAGAGTGAGAGATAGTGTGCACAGAGTCCAAGTTTCCCCTTAGAGATTGATAGTGGCTAAATTAGATAATACTAATGCTCTATTTTGTGGTAGTGTGGTCGAGTAGTAGGCTTATCAGAGGGTAGTGTTAAGCATTTGTTGTACACACATAGGCAATAAATGAGGAACACACACTCAAAGACTTACTCCAGGCCAATAGTTTTTATATAGAAAAATATATTTTCTTAATTTATTTTAGAACCACAAGATTCAAGATTTGAGGTAAGTACATAAAATGCAAGGTACATCACACAGGTAAGTATAGAACTTTGATTCAAAGCAGTAGTACACACAGTTTTGGTAAAAATGGCAATAAGCTATTTTAAAAGTGGAAACACTGCAAAACTCAACAGTTCCTGGGGGAAGTAAGATTGGTTACGTTTCTCAGGTAAGTGAAGCACTTACACAGTCAGTCTCCTGGGCATAGGCAGCCTACCATTGGGGGTTCAAGGCAACCCCAAAGCCACCGCACAAGCAACATAGGGCCGGTCAGGTGCAGAGGTCAAAGGAGGGCCCAAAACACATAGGCGCCTGTGAAGAACGGGGTGATCCGGTCCTAGTCTGCTCACAGGTAAATACCTGCATCCTTGGGGAGCAGACCAGGGGGGTTTTGTAAAGCACAGGGGGGGACACACACAAGCCCACAAAACACACCCTCAGTGGCACAGGGGCGGCCGGATGCAGTGGACAAAGTAGGCGTTGGGTTTGCTATTGAAAGCAAAGGAGGGACCTGTGGTCACTTAGGCGATGCAGGCAGAGCACAGAGGGGCTTCTCGGGCCAGCCACTGACTGGGCTAGGAAGAGGGCCGCCTGCTGGTCACTCCTGTACTGGAAGGTGGTTCCTCTTGGTCCTGGGGGCTGCGGGTGTAGTGCTTGGTCCAGGCGTCAGGTTCCTTATTACCAGGCAGTCGCGGTTGGAGAGCCTCTAGATCCTCTCTGCAGGAGTCGCTGTAGGGGTGCAGTGGGGTCGACTCATGGTACTCACGTCATCGTAGTCACTTGGGAGTCCTCTCTGCAGTGTTGGTTCTCCTGAACTCGAGCCAGGGGTGTCGGGTGCAGAGTGAGAAGTCTCACGCTTCCAGCAGGAAGAGAGAGTTCTTTAAAAGTTGCTTTAAAGTTGCAATGTTGTTGCAGTTTTAGAACAGTGCCGCTTTTCATGGGAGTTTCTTGGTCCTTCGGGTGCAGGGCAGTCCGCTCAGACCTCAGAGGTCACTGGTCCCTGACGGACGCGCCGATGTGCAGGTTTTTTGAGTCTGGAGACAGGCTGGTAGGACTGGGGCCAAGTCAGTTGTCATCTCCATCGTCTCTGCAGGACTTTCAGGTCAGCAGTCCTTCTTCTTGTTTTAGGTCGCAGGAATCTGATTTCCTGGGTTCAGGGACACCCCTAAATACAACATTTAGTGGTGTGTTTAGGTCAGGGGGGCAGTAGCCAATGGCTACTGTCCTTGACGGTGGCTGCACCGTCGCTGTGCCTCCTCCCTGAGGGGAGGGGGGCACATCCCTATTGCTACTGGGAGAATCCTCCAAACTCAAGATAGAGGAATTCTAAAGACAGGAGTCACCTTAGCTCAGGGCACTTTAGGGGCTGTCCTGACTGGTGGGTGACTCCTCCTTGTTTTCCTCATTATCTCCTCCAGCCTTGCCGCCGAAAGTGGGGGCAGTGGCCGGAGGGAAGGGCATCTCCACTAGTTGGGATGCCCTGGGGTGCTGTAACAAAAGACATGAGCCTTTGAGGCTCACTGCCAGGTGTTACAGTTCCTGCATGGGGAGGTGAGAAGCACCTCCACCCAGTACAGGCTTTGTTCCTGGCCACAGAGTGACAAAGGCGCTCACCTCATGTGGCCTGAAATGCGGCTGGTTGTGGCAGGCTGGCAGAAACTGGTCAGCCTAGCACTAGGAGTTGGACTGGTATTCAGGTGGCATCTCTAAGATGTCCTCTGGATGTATTTTACAATAAATCCCACACTTGCATCAGTGTGCATTTATTGTGCTGAAAAGTTTGATACCAAACTTCCCAGATTTCAGTGTAGCCATTATGGAACTGTGGAGTTCGTAATTGTCAGACTCCCAGACCACATACTCTTTATGGCTACCTTGCACTTACAATGATTAAGGTTTTGCTTAGACTCTGTAGGGGCATGGTGCCCATGCACTTATGCCCTCACCTGTGGTATAGTGCACCCTGCCTTAGGGCTGCAAGGCCTGCTAGAGGGCTGATTTACCTATGCCACAGGCAGTGAGAGGTGGGCATGGCACCCTGAGGGAAGTGCCATGTTGACTTTTTCTCCCCACCAACACACACAAGCTGTGAGGCAGTGTTCATGTGCTGAGTGAGGGGTCCCCAGGGTGGTATAAGACATGCTGCAGCCCTTAGATACATTCCCTTGGCCCTTGGTACCAGGGATACCATTTACAAGGGACTTATCTGTGTGCCAGGGCTATGCCTATTGTGGGAACAAAGGTACAGTTTAGGAAAGAACACTGGTGCTGGGGCCTGGGTAGCAGGTTCCCAGCACACTTTCAATCATAATTGGCATCAACAAAAGGCAAAAAGTCAAGGGGTAACCATGCCAAGGATGGAATTTCCTTACAATGTTTATCAGTGTTAATGGTTCACATGAGTCAATAGATGGTTACACATGGTGCCTCAATGACATGGTGCAGAGCCACACATCAGATTCCCTCATTTCAGGGCACCCAGAGGCATAATATGCCATCAGGTTGTGATATTTTTAACACACTGTTAGAACAATATTTCAGACCAGGATTCATAGTCCAATGTAAGACATGTTGTGTAATTATTCTTTAGGCACAACTGCATGTAGACCTCTTACATGCATTACACTGCATGGCAGTTGTGTGGCATGGGTGTTGCTTAGAATGTTCCTATGCAGCACCAACAGAAACTTACAGATTCATTTGCATTGCCAGATCAGTTACTTTTAGTGTGTCACTATCTTTAGCCAACCCATGTGTGTTGTAACAGTGATGTAAGGGGTGAAACTGTCCACATGCATTCTCCTTGTACCTCTTACCATGTGTGCTACATCCTGAACTGCTCATTGTAAGATGCAACCACTTCTCATGTATGGGATTATACAGGAAGGATGACCCTCTTGCATGACAACACTCATCCCTGCATCACAGGCCTTCTTGTAACATTGGTGCAAGTGTTGCTCTGTTGCAGGGATGTCATGCAGGAAGGTGGTTGCATCTTACTATGGGAGCACCATGGATCGCGTCTCCACAATAGCATCATAATTTATGATGCTACTGTGGTGCCTTACTAGATAAGTGCCATAACTTATGGCACTAGTGCAGCAAAGCAATATTGAGGCCCACATGCTCCTATTGGCCAGTCACTTCAACCCCTTCCCAAGCAGGCATTTAAAATAATGGAAAAAGTTGTCGCAGAGGAACATTCTGTATTTCACTGCGCCATTTTTTGCCATTCCCCTGCATGGGAACACCCTCCTTGCAACATTATACCTAGCGCATGTATAATGTGCCGGAAGGGATTACAAAGTTGTATAAAACTAGCTTTGCACCAATTTGTATTTATGGTGCAGAGAAAAGCCTCCTCAATGCCACGTTGGAAAAAATTTCACTAGTGTTGAGCGAATAGGCAGTAGGGCCTGATAAATCTGGCCCTATGTGTGCTGCATTCTACAGCACACACAGAAAGAGGTGAATTCCTCTCTTGATTGTGTTTTGTGCCAGAATGTGGCCTTGATAGCCAACATCAATCATCCCCAGTTCACAGGCACCCTTTCAGCATGGTGTAGGTGTGCCTGCGTAGGCACATGGCAGCTACATTTGCACCAGTTTAACAGTAATTAAAGAAATGCCCCATATGTTGAGTCAATATTACATTTGTGGCCTGTCCCAGTGGCGAAGGAAGGCATATCTCTGTCTTTTGTGGCCCATCCTGCACAACAAGCCTGGAACATGATGACATATGAAAGTTAAGCTTGACCAGGTGGTTCAGCTGATATGGTGAGGGGAGTTGTGTGATGGTAGTGAGGTTGTGTGTACATATTTGGGGGGGTCAGTGCACAATGCATCTGTCTGGCGTTTCACCATTATTGTGCCCCATGCAACCATTTTTCACATGCATATAGTGCCTCCTATGTGCCATTAGGTTCCACCCCACTGCAAATTACCCTGTGTTTGTTGTCGCTCATCAAGAGCCATGGACTTCAGTGATCACCTCCTCTGGGATGACTGCTACCACCATCTCCTTCAGCTCATCCAGCCCCTCCTGGGGTTCCAGACTTCCACCTCCAGTCTGCAGTGCTGCCTTTCGGTTGCTGGCCAGTTTCTCTTTAGTCCTGTACTTACAATCATGCCAGCGCTTCTTACAATTGATGATAGTCCCCCTCACCTGTGCCACACTGTTGACTTTATTGACTATGGACTGCCATATGTCCTTCTTCCTACCCATTGGCCCTTCAGAGGTGACAAAGAGCTGGTCTTGATTCTCCGCCACCTCTCTAAACAGAATAGTTCACTGAGGAGGAAATGTTGTCTTCCTCACTGAACCTACACTTCCTCTTCCTTTTCCCTTCTCCTGTGAGTCTGTCTGTCCATCCTGGCTTGTACTGGGCTGATTAGGTCTCTCCTGTCCTGATTTCTTAATTTTTCTACCTCATGGTTTCTGTTTGACATTTTTGCTAGAGTTCTTTGCCATCTTTAAGGAAAAAGTGACACTAGCACGATTAGCTTAAAAAAAACATGCCCCAAATAGTGTTAGTGGCACTTTTCCGACACTAGGGTAATTTGTTTTGCAACATGTCACAAGGGTTAGCGTCATTTTTTTAAATGATAAGCATTTCTTACGACCATGTTGACCATTTTATAAATATGGCGCAAGCATGGTGGTATAAAGTGATGGTATCCGGCGTTAACATTTTTGATGAACAACTGCCTTAGCACAGTTGTGCATCAGTTCTGGTAAATTTGGGCCTTAGTACCAATGTCAAAGTCTACAGTGGCAATGACATGGCCTACACTGTAAGTACAACTTGGAAGATGAACCATTTACAATTAAAGTAGGCCACATAGTCAATCGGCCACCCTCCTAAGCAGCATGTAGTGTGGAAGGGGTGTGCAATGTGTGTTGCAGCAGGTCTTACACCATGAGGCACATTGCATGATGATGCAGACTCAGATGTAGGTGGCATGAAAATACTGAGTCAGTCCCAACATCATACATCACTCCTGGGGTGCCGTTTCCAGGTTGCAATAAGGAAGTGCACTGTGCTATGAACACATATTATTGTGCCACCAATGCAAACTGCACACTGCTGCACACACTGAAAGAGACAATTGTCCATCAAAATAGCATATGTACAGGGAGATGGCCCTTCCTGCACAGATACATCCACCCCCACAAGGCAGTTAGCCAGGTTCCCTGGAGCAAGTTCGGTAGCGTAGCGTCTGAGTGCGGAAGCTGTCATGAATGTCTGCGAACTTGTGGTGGAAGAAGGTGGCTAGGGAGTCGCAGGGGTCTTGTGATGGTGGAATGTCAATGACGTTGGAGTCGGGGTTGGAGAGCTCCTCCACGATGTTGAAGAGCTACTTGTGGCTGTGTGCACTGTTGTTAATGCGTTCTTTGAAGGTGGTTCTCTTGGTGGTTCAGATGAGATGGTGGTGTCTGCAGATGGCTTTTTTGAAGGTTGTGTGGTTGTCCAGTGTCTGATCTTGGTGCCACTTCTTTTAGAGTCTTCAACATGTTTGCTTAGATTCTTGGAGGTCTGTGGTGAACCAGAAGGCCTTTCTGAAAGTGTAGTAGTGTTTTCCTTTGTATTGGGGTTGGCTCCTGGTTTCCAGGGGGCAATTCCAGCCCCCATCCTTTGTCTAGTGTTGCATGTAGTCATTATTGCCAAACAGTGACAGAGTGCCATTGCTCTTTTCCAGGAATTGCCACTGTGTCTCCAGCTGGACCCACAAGGGCTAGTCTTGTGTATGTAAGTGCAATCCTTGTTTGTGCCCTAAGGGTCCAGAGACAAAATCACTTCTGCTGCCTCCTTTCTATGGGGCTTGCAGGGTGACTATCTGTAAGAGTAATCTGCACAGAGGCATTGACGTTCCCTGTTGCTGTGGGAAGTTCTGAGCCCTACCCTGTGTACAACCTTAGTGATAAACCCAGTGTGTTTGCCATTACTGATCCATTCCTTGTTTGTTCACACTGAGGTTGCTCTGCCTTTACTTTCCTGTTTTCTCTGCCTCACCATAGCTGTCCTTTACCCTTGTATCCCTTTAGCTGCACTTCTGCTTTGGTACACTACCTCCTTTGGAGATACTCTGTGAGCTCAAGGGGTGCCCCTAACAGAGTCCTGACTAGACCCGCCTGTAAGAGGCTGGCCTGGCTTATAGTGGGTACCAATGGTACTTACACCTTCTGCCAGGTCTCTACTACTCTTATTATTAGAGTAGTATTGTTCTAGCAGCTTAGGCTGATAGAGGTAGCTATAGCAGAGCAGCCAAGGCTGAACTAGGAGACATGCAAAGCTCCTACTATACCACTTATATCAGATAGGCACTATATCATAAGAAAGAAAATACTCAGAGTTACTAAAAATAAGGTACTTTATTTTAGTGACAATGTGGCAAAAATATCTAAGAGGATATACTCCCTTAGGAGGCAAGTAAAATACACAAAATATACACAGAAAACTAAATCAGGTAAGTAACACGATCAGAAAGTAGTATAAACACTGTAGAATATAATAGGATGCAATAGGCCGAGGGGCAACACAAACCATATACTAAGAAAGTAGAATGCAAACCACAAATGGACCCATAGGCTAGTGTAGTGTGTAGAGGGTCGCTGGGAGTGTAAGAAAACACTAAGGGAGTCACAGATACCCCACCCCAAGACCCTGAAAAGTAGGAGTAAAGTACTACTATTTCCCCAGAAACACACTAAAGTCATGATAAGGGATTTTGCAAAGACCACAACAGACTGCAAAGCACTGAAGATGTATTCCTGGACCTGAGGACCTGCAAAGGAAGGAGACCAAGTCCAAGAGTCGCGAAAGAGCCCGCGGGGGAAGGAGCCCACTAAACCTCAGATGAAGGTGCAAAATGGCTGCCTCTAGATGGAAGAAGCTGAAGATTCTGCAACAACAAAAGGTGCTAGGAACTTCTCCTTTGTACAGAAGATGTCCCACGACATGGTGGATGAAGCAGTGTTGTTTCCTTGGCAAAATACCACAAACAAGCCTTGATAGCTGCAAGAGTCACAGTTAGAGAAAAAGGGTGCTGCCCAGGCCCAGGAAGGACCAGGATGTCACCACTTGGCAGAAGAGACAGAGGGGGCTCTCAGCAACATAGAGAGCCCACGCACAAGAAGGTAGCACCCATAGAAGTCCTTGAACATGGGTTCAAGAAGTCTGAACACAGCAGTCATCTCAACACTGCAAAAGGAGGTCCCACAACACAGGAGATAAACTCAGGGAGCTGAGCATCGCAGGACAAAGTGCTGGGGACCTAGGCTCAGCTGTGCTTGCAGTATTTCTTGAAAATGTGCACAGAAGCCCTTGTAGCTGTAGTTCGCATGGTGCACAGGATTATTGTACAGCATGGGGAAGGAAGGACCTACCTCCTCCAAATTTGGACAGTTTGACCACTGGAAAGTCTGGGTCACTTGGGTCCATCACCTGTGTTCCAGGGGCTATGCTTGTCAGGATGAGAGGGGTCCCAGAGTACCAGTAAAGCTGATGTTTGGTGCCTGCTGAAGCAGGGTGAAGATTCTGTCGACCCACTGGAGATTTCTTTGTGGCTTCCAGTGCAGGGTGAAGGCAGGCAGTCCCCAGAGCATGCACCACCAGGAAACAGTTGAGAAAGCCAGCAAGATTAGGCGCTGCAATGTTGCTGGTAGTCTTCTTGCTACTTTGTTGCAGTTTTGCAGGTGTCCTGGAGCAGTCAGCGGTCGATCCTTGGCAGAAGTTGAAGAGAGAAGTGCAGAGGAACTCTGGTGAATTTTTGCACATTGTTATCTGAGGAAAAGCCCACTGGAGTAACCCTTAATAGCCCTGAGAGGAGAATTGGCCTCCTAGTCAGGTAAGCACCTATCAGGAGGGGTCTCTGACGTCACCTGCTGGCACTGGCCACTCAGAGGCCTCCAGAGTGCTCTCACACTTCTAGAAACACGATGGCAGAGGTCAAGGACACACTGGAGGAGCTCTGGGCACCCCCCTTGGGGTGGTGATGGACAGGGGAGTGGTCACTTTCCTTACCTTTGTCCAGTTTCGCGCCAGAGCAGGGACTGGGGGATCCCTATACCGGTGTAGACTGGCTTATGCAAGGAGGGCACCATCTGTGCCCTTCAAAGCATTTCCAGATGCTGGGAGAGGCTACCCATCGCCAGCCTTTAACTCCTATTTCTAAAGGGAGAGGGTGTAACACCCCCCCTCAGAGGAAATTCTTTGTTCTGCCTTCCTGGGACTGGGCTTTCCAGACCCCAGGAGGGCAGAACCCTGTCTGTGGGGTAGCAGCAGCGGATAGCTGCAGAGAAAACCCCAGAGAGCTGGTTTGGCAGTACCTGGCTAGCAGGATCCCAGTGAGACAGGCAAAAACAAAGTGACATACATGTACAAATGGGGGTAACATGCCAGGCAGGAGGGTGCTTTCCCACTCCGCCTGAAACCGTGACACCATGGAGCCTATTCCTGACACAGGGTACACATGCCCACACACTTGAACTGGAAACCTCTGTGGAATGCACATCTGCAAATATGTGAACATATGCAGCCAGGGTAGCAGGCCCACCACAGCAACACAAGTAACATAGCTAATAGTAATGAGTCAAACTGGCGTGTACCAAACATTTTATTGGTGGAATTGAGGCACAGTGTGTCAAACACAGTATGTACCAAATATATACACATGTCAGACATTTGTGTAGTCCACACACAAGTCACCTTGAACTCATAACCAACAATTAATGACATATTAGTGGTAACATATCCTACATAACACTCATCAGCCAAACTCAGACTCAGAGAGCTCTATTTGGGGCAACAATACCACAATGTCCTTTGTGAGCCAGTTCAATTACTTTCTGTTGCAGACTCTCTGGAATTGGGATTTGTGACCCCCACAGGGTAAGCCCATCCTGAGTTATGGACAATTCATCTTTGAAATGTTTGTATTTTTGACATTCACCATCATTATTGAGAGCTCAGGTGTGTTTTTTCTATGACCAATATGTCAATATGTCTTTTAACTTCAGCATGTCACTATCACGGCTTGTGGCAGTGATAATATGGGCTAACGATATAGCAGCTGGTGTGCTTGACTTGACGATGGAATTAATGTAGGCATCAGCCATCATGGGTGGAGTACCTTCACCGTGTATAGACACTTCAGAAAGTAGTCAGTAAAATTCTGGTCTTTTCCTATATGATGCACAGTTGTATAATCGTACTCCTGTAATCTTAGTCCCCATTTTTTCATGCGAGTAGGCATCTTGGCTTTTGGGTTGGCAAGAATGGTCAGCAAAACCTGATGATTAGTTAGCAGCGTAAAAGGCTTCCATACAGGAATACATGGAAATGTTCACAAGCCCACACCACAGCCAAGCTTTCTTTCTTAAGCATGTTCTCTATGAGACAAGCTTCGACTAGTACAGGCCACAATATGCCGTTGAACATTTAGGCATCCATCATGCTGTGCAAGGCTAGTACCTAACCCAACCAAGCTAGCTTCAACCACAACCTCTGTATGAAGTTTTGGATTGAAGTATGCCATTTCAGTTCATTTTCAAAGGCCTATTTAATCCACTTGAAACTTCTCTCACATTGTAACCATTGAAAAGGAGCATTTTTCTTCATCAACTCTTATAATGGAGTACTAACAGTGTCAAAGTCCTGTATGTGTCTTGAATAGTATTTGGCTACGCCAAGAAAAGAACGTACCACTGAAACATCTTATGGGGGATCAGCATTTAACATAGCCTGTACATTTTCAGGATCAGGAGTCACACCCCCATCAAAAAAGATGTGGCCAAAGAACTTTGTCTTGTTTAATTTACGTGTGGCAGTATTCTAAGTCAAACCTGCATCAGCGGCTAAACAACATATTTGTGTGAGAGGTCTATCATGCTCCTTCTGTGTAGCTCTGAGAAACAATATGTTATCACTGTAATTGAATGCATTCACAACTGGCTGTATGATATGTCCAAAGACGTCTTGGAAAAGAGCTGCAGCCAATGACACACCAAAACTGAAGGCCTGATTTAGATTTTGGCTGATGTTACAAAAAACATCATCCATCTGCTGAAATCTAAATCAGGCACTAAGGCTTCTGTATCTAAACCAACTAACATGTGTAGAAAAGGTTCTTCAAGTTCCAACTGGTGAAAACCTTTATTTAAGTACAGGTGAGAGAAAACCTTTGCACCATTTATTTGTGTTAGCAATATGTGGACCTGAACGTCATTCTCGTTCATTTGCCAGGTTTACCTGACGCATATCTATGCAGATGCACGCAACTTCTTCACGGTCCAATTTAGGCACTACTACTATGGAAAAAAAATATGGTGTTGGACCCGTGGAATGCTCAATAATGTCATGTTTCGGGAAAGATCCAAGTTTTTTTCAACAGCTTCTTGTAAATGAAAAGCCATTTGTAAATGACTCTGAGCAACAGGATGGACATCCTCATTAATATGAAGTTTTACTTTCAGAGTTTTAACTTTCCTAAACCATGAAACAACAAAGGGAATTGACGTACTACTGTGTGATCAACCGTTAATTCTGTAATTCACAGAGATCAGTCCCCTATCATCAGCCTTGTTGAAGCTGAGTAAACGGGCACTTGACGCTGTACCTTGAAGCACATGGATCGGTGCTTGTTTCTTTGTTTTTTTTATGTTTTATTGTTGTTACAAATGAACCTTGACTCTTTATGGGCATCGATGCAGTCATGTATACACTTTGGTCTTCAATGGCAATGGCAATTTGTATTTTGTCCATTTTGCACTCACTTTTTCCTTTGCTTTACACACTGTCTCAAATCCACATCTAAACCACCGCTTCTTTTTACATGCAGACATCACTTTGTGTTATTCAGTCTTTTGCTTCTTACTACGTTTCACACTCATGACTGACTCGCTTTGGGCAACTCCTACCTATATGTCAGCAGCTTGTCTCTCAGCACATTCCTCAGCTCTGGCAGCCATTAGCACTTGCTCCAGGCTTAGTGTTTCACTCAGCATTCATTGTCTGTATGACTCAGACAAGCATCCATCAGTAATTCTAAGACGCATAACTTCTTCATTATTAAATTCATTGAACTTACAGTGTTTGAAGAGTGCATTGAGTTTTTCCACAAACTCACTGATAGCTTCACCAAATCTTTGACGTTCTTGACTGAAAATGTGTCATTCATATTTATTCTTAGGAATTGTATTGAACTTGAGATTCTAAGCATCTTTGATCTGACAATATGTGACTTCTTCATCAGATCCCAGCATTTTCTGTTTGACTTCCCTCACACCATCACCAGCAAGACTTTTAATATATTTGATAACCTTTCTATTATCAGTCTCTTCAAGTGCTTGAATGAAATCTTCAAATGTCTATCCAAGCAGTCCATCTATCGCCAACATTTTGCCATTTGGCGGTATTGAGAGGTGGGTTCAGGAAGGCGGCAGCATTAGAAACCAGTTTGGAACTTTCTGACATTGAGAGTAGTGTGCTTCCTGATGCTGTTGGATGATCATGTTTATGCAAACTTTCTTTAAAGTCTTTTGATGTGTGAGCCACAGGATCATCTTTCACATTCATTGGTCTTCTCTCACAGAAGTCATCATCGAAATTTAAAAGAAAAATAACTGTTGCCTTCATCTCTTTGTTCTTTGAAGACCTATGAAGTTGTTCTGAGCCCCACTCAGCAGCCAGGTGCACAGCTGCTTTGGGTGTGGACAGCTCCTTAAGCACAACCCTGAGCACTTCTCCTTGAGCTACTCTGTCAAATGCTGTGGCACTATGACTCTCTTTAGCATGCTTGGTGAGTTATTTGTTTCCTCCTTCCCATACATCAGTTTACATTTTCTGACACTTGGCTGATCTTTGCCTTGCAGCGCTTTGGAAGCCTGGTTGTATCCACCTTGAATGTTAACACTCTGCACACTGTATGCTTTTTTTGGCATGGCAGCACTGTAACTTTTAGTATGCTCTTGGTCATAGCATCTTGACCAATGATGCATAGAGTTCTTAGTCAAGCTTTATTCTGATTCAAAAGCTTCATTCCAGCTAGAGTTGCACTTTGCCTCCACATACACCAACCGTTACTCAGCACGTCAACAAAAGCACGTGTCACACATGAGCAGTTTGCTTGGACCACAGGAAACTCTTCTGGAGAGCACTTTCTTCTTCAGGTTACATATCCTCTATCTTGTCACCAGTTGTAGTGTCCTCTACTGAGTTGGTTTAACCAGGTAAGTTTAATTTTACCTTCATCAGCAGGACAGCACAACTCCTGCATCCATCTCCATCCGATTCGCCCAACCGTCCTCCCGTCTGTTCCATTCCGTCGAGTCTCGTGCCATTAAGATTCTACAATAAGCATGAGACTCGATTGAACAACCCAACACATATTCCCCTTTATCAACAATAAAAATAAATTGCACTACAATGTAACATCAACACTCGGACACAACAGGGAATAATAATCCTACTTTCATACAAAAAGTACATAATCACAGTATTTGCTAGAAAGCATCTTGTTCCTAGGCGCAGTCTTTCGTATTATGTCCTTTGTTTCATGCTTCACCATGGTAGATCCATCCAATGCCTTACCCAACAGCTCCACATCATGAGCTAAGGATAACTTCTCCTTATTCCACCAATTACCATCTTCCAATTTGAATGTATTTTTGCAAATTTTGATGGCCTTTTTAGGGCACGAAAAAACGTAGATTTACCCTTCTGGACAATGCGAACACTTTTAATCTTCACATAATCTCCCACCTCAACACAAATTGTTTTCCTCAGTTCCCCCTTATATTTATTTTGAGTAGACATGCTTTTCTCATTCCCCTTCTCAATCAATCCTTCCTTAAATGGGAATTCACCCATCCATTGTCTTGTCAACTTGGTTGCAGGAACTCTACCTCTCAAAAACACAAAAGGGGACACACCTGTATCTTCCTCAACTTCACCTTGCAATTCAAACCCCTTGCCTTAGCCAGTTATACATTCTCCTTGATCATCCTATTGAAAAGTTCAACCGGTCCATTACTCCTAGGGTAATATAGTGAAGTTTTAGCATGCCTAACTCCCATGTGCACCAGAAAACTAGAAAACTGAGCAGACATGAACTGACTTCCATTGTCTGTGAGTATTTCATCAGGAATACCTTCCCTCTCAAAAACAGATTCTAAAAACTCAATGACTTTTTGTAAATTAGGTAATTTCACCAGCCAACAACTATAAAAGTCAACTAACACTATGCCATATTCAACCACCCCATCCGACAGGCTAACAGGACCAATCAAGTCCACAGCAATCTTACTCTATGATTTATTGGGCACCTCAGTTGCCTCAACATGAGAAGGCAGAGTGACCTGAGATTTGTCACTAATCGCACAGGCCGAGCAATCTCTCACAAAGTGTTCCACTCCTTTATCCAACCCAGGCCACCAAACATTCTCCTGAATCCTCCTCTTTATGACCCACATTCCAATGTGTCCTTCATGTCCCAAAGTTAATATTTTGTTCCTCATCCCTTCCGGCACAACCAGAACACCAGCACGCATAAAAATATTGTTCACTACAGACAATTCTTCAAAGACTTGCTTGTATGCCTCACACCGAACAGATTTGCAGGTAGACCACCCTTGCAATATACCCTCCATAACCTCCTTTATTTGTTCATCTCTTCCGCATGCTTCCTTCCTTTCAATTTCCATCACCGCACCCTCTAGGGAGCATACCAAAACATCATCCTCATCCGCACCCTCTTCATCATGCACACTTCTATGAGGAAGACGAGAAAGGCAATCAGCAAGCAAATTTCTCACACTGGGCACATTTTCCACATGGAAATCATACATCTGCAATCTATATTGTCATTTGACAATTATTGGAGTAGCACGTTGAGCACCTGTGGTAAAAAACAACTGCACAAAAGTTTTATGATCCATCCTGACCGTAAAATGCACACCCCAAAGATAAGATTTGAAGTGCATAATTCCCCACCAACCTCTCTTTCTATACTTGAATAAGTAGCTTCAGCCCCTCTAAGACTTTGTGAGACAAAAACTAACACTTCATCCTTACCATTCCTCCTCTGCAGCAAAACAGCCCCCGAACGTAGTTGGCTGGCATCCGTCATAATTATAATCTCATCCTTAGTATCAAACACCTTCAAAGGAATGGCCAGTGCAACTTCTTTTTTAATAGCTGCCAACTCCTGTTCACATTGGTGGCACCAATCAAATTTAGCGTTTTTTTTTTTTTTAAAGGAGTCCTAATGTTATCAGTTTTACTGGCACAATTGGGAATAAATCTGGAATAAAACTCAATCAGATCCATAAAAGATCTAACTTGATCCCTATTACATGGTGACTGAAAATCCTCAATGGCTTTAATCAAACTCTCCTTCAGTTCCACCCCTCGTTCTGAAATTTTAAAACCTAAATAATCAATACATGAAGTACTGAACTTACATATGTTCGCACTGAGAACGATGCCTCTATCACTGAACACAGACAACACTTGTTTTATCCTTTCATCATGCTGCTCTTGATCCTTCCCAAAAATCAAAATATCGTCCTGGAAAGCAATAACTCCTTCCATATCCTTGAATAATCTATCCACCACTCTTTGGAACACAGCAGAAGCTGATGCTAAGCCAAATGGCATGCGTCTAAATTGGAACAACCCTTTAGGCATAACAAAAGCTGAATCAGGATGCAAATTGATTTGATGATAAGCTGAAGTCATGTCCAACAAACTGAACTCATTAGCATTGCCCAGTGTAGACAACATTTAGCAATGTTAGGCAAGGGACGGCGATCCACCCAAATTTGTGCATTGAGAGCACACAAATCCACACACATGTACATCGATCTATTAGCTTTATGAGCAAGCACAATGGGAGCGACCCAATCAGACGCTTCAATTTTCTCAATTATGTGCTGTTCATACAACCTGTCAAGTTCCTTCCTCAATTCCACTCTTAGCGCTAAAGGTACTCTACGTGCTTTATGAACTTTAGGAACAGCATCATCTGCTAACTTAATCTTGTGAGAAAAAACCATGAACATTCCAAGTCCTTCTTTGAAAACATCAGGAAAAGTATCAACCCATGTAGATCCGACCGACAGCACGTTTATAATTCTTGCTTTAAATTTCTTGTTCAGGGTTATTAGGATCCAACAAAATTCCTAAATTCTTTTGATCTTCCCAACCCAACAAGCATGTGTCATCCTTTGCCACATGCACTATACCTTTAGCAGTGCTTCCCTGAAAACTGAAATCAACTTCGTATTCACCCAAGACCTCAACAGGTTTTCCTCCATAACCCACTGGCCTGATGTGAGACTTCCTAGGCTCAATATGGCCAACACACTCCTTCCATTTCCTCTCACTCAAGGGCAAACCTGAATCAGCCACAACAACAACTTTACAGCCATTGATTAATAATTTGCAGGAAGGCCTTTTAGACTTATTGGAAAATATTCCTTGATTACTACCTTCGCTTAATTTAGAAACATTGGAGACACTTAGAATTTCCTCCTCCTCGCTAGTTGTAGACTCCAAACCACCCCTATTGTCATTAAGTAGTTTAAGAACTTTGGGGGTCATTACAACATTGGTGGTAAATGCTGCTTACCGCCGTGCAAAAGACCGCCAACACACGGCCGCGGAATTCCACCACAGCTATTACGACCCACAGCCCGGAATCCACCAAAATCTAGATACCCACACAAGTCCGCCACACCAAAGGTCAGTGATAAACTGCCGATAACAAAACCTCCACCATCACGCAAACAGGAATACGCCCATACTATCATGACCCACGAATCCACACGGCAGTCTTTCAACCGCGGTATTCCATTGGCAGTACACACTGCTGCACTCAAAATACACACACATTTACAAAACACAACCACATTGGACAATTACAAATACACACACCTGATACACATACCACTCCCACACATCCAATACAATATAAAACACACACCCACATCACCCACAAACCCTTACAACCACAATTGCGACAGAAGGACAGAGAGAGACACCACCATCCACAAACTAGCATCCACAGGCACTCAACACCATCACTCACACAACATCCACGCACAAAACACCACACACCCCTAAACATTACCCAACACATCACAACACACACCACCCCACACATCACCCACACCACCCCATGGCACTGCAAAGACACCCCAGGTTTTCTGAGGAGGAGCTCAGGGTCATGGTGGAGGAAATCATCCGGGTAGAGACACAACTATTCGGATCACAGGTGCAGCACACCACCATAGCTAGGACGATGGAGCTATGGTGCAGGATAGTGGACAGAGTCAACCCAGTGGGATAGCACCCAAGAACACAGGATGACATCAGGAAGAGGTAGAACGACCTACAGGGGAAGGTACGTTCCGTGGTCTCAAGACACCAGATTACAGTTCAGAGGACTGGAGGCGGACCCCTACCTCCTCCCCCAGAACTAACAATATGGGAGGAGCAGGTCATGGCTATACTGCATCCTGAGGGCCTTGCAGGAGTAGCTGGAGGAATGGACTCTGGTAAGGCAAATCTTTAAATACTTCATCCCCCACCCTACCTGCATGCTATCACATACCCCCACCCTCACCCCCATAACTCCAACTCCTCACACATGTCCCACTATCAAAAACCACACATCCCAACACAAGCCCTGCATGCAACAACAAAGCATGGACACCCATCACCAATGCATGGCCATTGCACATACCCACACACACCCCTAAACATTTAGCACACAAGGTCCTACACAACAATGTAAGCACTGGGGTACAGGGTCACCCACCCATTACACACCATGGCACACACAGATGCAATAATCATGCCTTTACACCCCTGCAGGTCCCCTACCCAACGTCACCGGACAGGATGTTCCAGACATGTCCACTCCACCCAGAGAAGAGGCCCACAGTGATGACAGCAGCTCTGTCCAACTGGATCTAGATGACCAGCCCGGCCCATCTGGGACCTCAGGACAGTCGGTTCCCCTCACACTGGCACAAGCCACAACAGAGCCTCCCCCCTCTGGAAACACCAGCACATCACCCACCCAGTGGGCCCATACCTCTGTCCCCAGGACACGTCAAGCAGCAGTGTGTCCACCACTACAGGGAACCCAGGCTACCCATAACCCCAATAACACCAGGGACCTGGGGGCAGTGGTAGTTGGCACACAGTTCAGGGGACAAAGGCACAGGAACACAGGGGAACTGGGAGGGCTGCTGTGCGACAGGGGGAGGACAGGCCCAGGAAACCCACTCTCCACGAGGCCCTCTCCAACATCATGGGAGCCTACCACCATTCCCAGGAGACAATGGCAATGGTACTGGCCAAGTTTCAGGAGACCCAGCGGCTGCAAGAGGAACAATATTTAGGGTTCAGGGAGGAACTCAAATCCATCAATACCACCCTGGGCACCATTGTAGGGGTGCTGAAGGAACTCGTCAACACCAGGAGGGACACTGTGGCACAACAAGGGGCCCCTGACACTAGCCTGGAGGATGAGCTGCCCACCACCTCTGCCGGCGCTAGTGGACAGGAGGCACCATCACAGGACCACCACACCACCACCCCACCCCCTGCAGATGGAGAACCACCCCACAAGCGGTCCCTGAGATCCAGGACAAAGACAGAGAACAATCCGGGTCAAGACCCCCGCCAAGAAATGAGACTACCCTGATTGTCATCCTCCTGTCCCACTTTGTAACCCTGTCCATCCTTAAACTGCCCCAGCTCCACTTCCTATGCCCCTTTGGACAATGCACCTGTGAGACTAATAGACTGGACTCTGCCATGGACATTCCTCCACCATCACCCCTGACCAGTTTACAACCCCTTCCACTATTTAGCACTGAAATAAACACCATTAAATCACAAAACTATCTGGAGTCAGTCTGTGCTTTCAAAAATGTGTATTTGCAATTACTGTGGAAAACTGCTTTATCCATTGTATTGCCATCATACCTATGTCACACAGCTCTAGTCCATGAGGAAACAAAGCAGATGTCACACAGTGGGACCCACATCTGTGAAATTGAAAGGGAAAGTGACAACTCAGGGTCCATACACTGGGTGAAAGTGACAGACAGATGAGAGGTAGAACAAGGGTATCAGATGTAGCAGGCAGTGATGTCTTCTTACCTGTGTCTCACTGGAGGTATTGATGAATCACTGTGTTTCTGTTGTCGATATCCTCTTCTTCTGCTTCCTCGTCTTCACTGTCCACGGGCTCCACAGCTGCCACAAGACCTCCATCTGGACCATCCTCCTGCAATGGCACCAATGATGTTGGGGATATGTCCAGGGTATAGAAGTCACCTTGCACTGTAGGCAAATCCTCCACCTGAGGGAAAACGATGTAGCTGCGCATGTGTTTCAGCAGGGCAGACAATACTCTGCACAACACGTTGGAGAACATAGGCTGGGACATCCCTGATGCTATGGCCACTGTCGTCTGAAAAGACCCACTTGCCAGGAAATGGAGTACTGACAGGACATCCCTGTGGGATGGTGGATAGCTGACATCAGGTCTGGCTCCAACTGGGCACAAAGTTCCTGGATTGTGGCACGGTCCAGTCTGTAGGTGACAATTACATGTCGATCTTCCATTGTCAACAGATCCACCAGCGGTCTGTACACCGGAGGATGCCGCCATCGCCTCACCTGCCCCAGCGGACGTGCTCTATGAAGGAGAAGAGGAGAACAGTGAGCAGAGAGTCAGCAAACACTGAGGTCCGAAAACACAACTTTATTCCACAAATTTTTAACTCCACTATGTGCCTGTCTTAATGTGTCTGCAAGGCCAAGATCTGTGTGCGCATTTAAAATTAATGACATGTGGCCCCCTGAAATGTCGGCTGCCTGACCTTGTTACGACTCGGTCGTCCCATTTCCAGGGGGCGCTGTAAGGGGACTGTCAGAAGTCTGGGAATCACCTTGAACACCTATCTAGAGTGCCTTGCTGACTCCTGTTTGTTTCTCTTTTCTCCATGGTACACTTGTGTAGGACTACATTTGCTTCATGGGACTGCAAATCCCATAATGCACAGCTTGGTAGACAGGAAAACCCGGATTCTGTTTCCCATTGTTTTCAATGGGAGAAGTCCAGTTGCTCCTTTTCACTGGATCCTCTCCTCCAGGACTTGCAAGTGTCCGAAACCACACACACCTGAAACCTCTCCTGTGCAGCCCAGCTTGGAACTGCTTATAAGCAGCCATTTCCTCAAGCTCCCCAACGTGCATCGAACTTCAATTCCTTTGTGTTACAGACCCCTTGTCGGATGGTGTTCCAGTTTTGTTCCTCTTCTGTTCCAGCCTGATCCTGTTTCCTGTTTCTCTGCCCTGCTCCTGATTGTTCCAGCCAGAGTCTGCTCCCTATTTCTTAGCCTTGTACCTGTTTGTTTCTTCCAAAGCCTGCTCCCTGTTTCTCTGCCCTGCTCCTGCCTTGTTTCAGCCTGAACCTTCTCTCTGTTTCCCAGTCCTGTTTACTGCTCATTTCCTACTCCCTGTATTCTAGTCCTGTCCTTGCCTGTTCCAGCCAGAGCCTGTTCTCAGTTTCCCAGTCCTGTCTCTGTCTGTACCAGCCAGAAGTTTGCGCCCTGTTTTCAAGTCCTAGACCCGCCTTTGCTTCAGCCTGAGCCTGTTCCTAGTTCTTGCCTCTGCCTCTTTGTTTGTTCCCTTCTGTTTCTGTTTCTTCTTGGTTCTTTGTGTCTGGTAAGTGTTCTATCAGTCTTCACCAGTGTATACGTGTCCTCCTGTGTACTGGGGTTGGCTCCTGGTTTCCAGGAGGCAATTCAAGCCCCCATCCTTGTCCAGTGTTATACGTTGTATTTCGTGCCTAACAGTGACAGTGTGCTATTGCTGTTTTCTCAGGAATCGCCACTGTGTTTCAAGCTGGACCCACAAGAGTGTGTCCTGTGTATGTAAGTACTATCCTTGTTTGTGCTCTAGAGTCCAGAGACAGAATCACTTCTGCTGCCTCCTTTCTATGGGGCTGGCAGGGTGACTATCTGTAAGAGCAAACTGCACAGAGGCATTGAGATTCCCTGTCACTGTGGGAGGTTCTGCGCCTTACTCTGTGTACAACCCCAGCATGTTTGTCCACTGGTAATCCGTTTCCTGTTTGTTCACACAAGGGTTGCTCTGCTTTTACTTTCCTGTTTCCTGTGCCTATCCATAGCTGCCCTTTCCGTGTATGCCTTTAGCTGCTCCTCTGCCCCAGTGTACTACCTCTTTAGGATATTCGGTGACCTCAAGGGGTGTCCCAACCAAAGTCCTGATCAGACCCGCCCGAAACCGTGACAGAATGCACGAACCAAACATTTCAAGCTCCCCTGGCAGTAAAGGCACGCACAGACCTAAAATGTTTTCCTATCATGTTAAGACACCCCTTTCTAAACCTATACATTCTCTGAAGACCTCTAAAAAGGCCTTAGTTTAAAGGATAGACTTGTTAAAGAAAACCATAACTTGCAAGTTCAGTACTATACTGAGTGGCTTGCTAATCTTTGAATGATAGACTATTATGTTATTTGTGACTATGACCCCCAGTCCCTGTCTGTAGAAGAATTACAAGGACGTAATGAGTTTTTGCAGTATCTATTAGCTGAAGCCAGTAAGAATGTTCATAACCATGGAAGCGCTCTTGCTACCTCTGCACAAGACACTTACACTCAAGAAAAACTGGTTAATTCCTTGCCTCATGCTAGTGCATCCCAAGTTCACCTCCAGTACTCTGCCAAAACAAAGAACCTTGACACTGTTCAAGAAGCCACACTAGGGATTCCCTTGTTTTCTGTTGAGTGCTTCAGCCCATCTAGGCCAGTATATCAGAATTCAAAGTGCAGTGCTGACTCTTCTAAAGACCTATCAGTCCCTCAGAGCTTTCAAGTCAGCAGGCTAGACCCTGTATCTAAGGGATCAGTAAAGACTGTGGGATTCCTTAGTTCAACTCAAATGGCTTGTGCTCCTCCCAAATTGGATGACAATACACCAGTCTCAATCCCTAAAAACTCTGCTAAACCCTTTTCTATTCTGAGTGGGTTTGAAAACAATATGGACATACATACACTAAAAGAGCAGTTTTGGCAGATTAAAAGGCAGATATTGGACTTCTATGATGAATATGTTATAACATACACTAGAAATCTTGCCCGTGGGCTCTTTTCATCAATGCATATTTCACTGTTGCCAGAACCAGACATTCTGTTTATCTGTAAGGTAGAATAAGTAACAGAGCAGCTGATGGAAACTACTGCATGGCAATTTGTAAACTTGAAAAAAGAAAATGATCACCAGCTTTGGCTTAAAGAACAGTATGCTACTTTGTGTGCCTCTCCAAAGACTTCTATAGAGCAGATTGTCCCTTCTATTAATGACAGTCAAAAGACAGCTCCAGTTATAAATATATCAGCCTCTTCTTCAGACTCTCTCTCAGCTTGTAGTTTTCCAGAGAATATCCCTGTGCAGTTGACTGAATCTCTGACATCTCTGAGAGATTTGACACCTCTTGATTCAAAGGATGGATCAGAGTCTTCAGACGGAAGTGTCTCTGCCCCTCTATCAGAACAAATAAAGCCAAAGGAAGAAGAGAGTTCTGATGCAGACTCCAATAGCTGCACCTTAAGAAACCAAGATATGACTTTACTGGAGATTAATGGCAAGTTGTGCAACAGTGTTGAAGAATCTGAATCTAGTGATGACAGTGGTTCCTGCCTTGCCGTGAACAAACCTGCAGATAGTGCTGTTCAAATGGCGCACACACCAGAATTTTCAGATTGTGGGGATACCCCTGCTCTTTCAAACAATATCATAGAATTTTCAGATAATGAAGAGACAGTTCCTGTTTCAAGAGAACTAATGGAATTTTCTGACCGTGAAGAAATACCTGCAATTACTAAGAATGTAATGGACTTCTCAGAAAGTTTAAAAATCTCTTGGGTGTCAAAGCAAACCGTGGAGATTTCAGACAAGGAAGAAAGCCATCAATCTGAAATTAAACAGCCTGTCATAAGAAATGAGATCCTTCTCCTAGAACTGGACACAGTTGCAGCCTCAACCACTGATCCTGACCTGCTGATCCCTGTCAATGTGTATCCTGTTTCCAGCTCCACAATTAGTGAAGAACAGATCTCTGAGCTACCGGTATCTGATCTTGATGTAAAATCAGCCACACCAACGTCACCTGCTGTGTCCCTGAAACTAAAGACTCCTGAAAACCAGCAATCTGAAACCGAAGCTCAAGTGCTGAAAGATGTAATATTTCCCACTAAAACTAAAGACTTGAATTTGAATCTTGTATTCGAAGATCTGATGATAAGTACTGTTCTTAGTGTTTTATTGCAAGAAACCATCATCAATTCAAAGGCAAGAGCTGAAAATGTAGATACCAATGTAAAGGTGATTTCTGAAGAGACTCCGGTTCCATTTCTTTCCAAAGAACAACCTTTCAGTGTTAACAGAGTTGAAGATCAACTACCTGTAGTAGAAACACTTTGCAAAGAAACCATTTCTGATACCATGAATACACCACAGAGCACTTGCAATGATGAAATCTCAGTCTTGTCTGAAGATCACCCTAAAGAATTAGCTTGTGGAACTTCTACATTTTCAGATGTTAATCCAGTTTCTAAAGACTTAAAAACTCTTGTTGATCCTGTGATTGATACTCCGAAGTCATCCAAAACTAAAGAAAATTCTGACTTTTACATGTTTACCTTGAGACCACCAGTTACCAATGTCTCCCCAGTCTCTATGCTTTGCAAGCCTCAGACCACAATCAATGCAAATACTGCTGCAGAAACAGACATATCCTGCTTGTCGGAAGGAGTTATAGACCTTACAGTTACTAATACGCCAATTATCTCCTCCAAAGAAGACAGTACTGAACAGGGAACTAATGTCCTAAAGAATACTGCTCATAATGCCATTCCAGATCTCCTTGCTCCTGAATCCACTTCACCAGAAACCAACTCCATGCACTCCTCCCGTATCAATCGAACAATAAAGAGGAAAGACATCAGAGCCCATATGGGTATTAATACATGCTTTACTCATTGGAATATTCACCTATGGCAGGACTGTAAACTCATCAACCAAGGTTAGTGTTGGATTTTCTTGCTGTGGCTTTTCCTCTTCAACTTTTTTCAGCCAAAGGATCGCCTTCTCTTCTTGAGCAGACTGGTGGGAGGGGGTATACTGTTACGACTCGGTCGTCCCATTTCCAGGGGGCGCTGTAAGGGGACTGTCAGAAGTCTGGGAATAACCTTGAACACCTATCTAGAGTCCCTTGTTGACTCCTGTTTGTTTCTCTTTTCTCCATGGTACACTTGTGTAGGACTACATTTGCTTCTTGGGACTGCAAATCCCATAATGCACAGCTTGGTAGTCAGGAAAACCTGGATTCTGTTTCCCATTGTTTTCAATGGGAGAAGTCCAGTTGCTCCTTTTCACTGGATTCTGTCCTCCAGGACTTGCAAGTGTCCGAAACCACACACACCTGAAACCTCTCCTGTGCAGCCCAGCTTGGAACTGCTTATAAGCAGCCATTTCCTCAAGCTCCCCTTCGTGCATCGGACTTCAATTCCTTTGTGTTACAGACCCCTTGTCGGATGGTGTTCCAGTTTTGTTCCTCTTCTGTTCCAGCCTGATCCTGTTTCCTGTTTCTCTGCCCTGCTCCTGATTGTTCCAGCCAGAGTCTGCTCCCTATTTCTTAGCGTTGTACCTGTTTGTTTCTTCCAAAGCCTGCTCCCTGTTTCTCTGCCCTGCTCCTGTCTTGTTGCAGCCTGAACCTTCTCTCTGTTTCCCAGTCCTGTTTACTGCTCATTTCCTACTCCCTGTATTCCAGTCCTGTCCTTGCCTGTTCCAGCCAGAGCCTGTTCTCAGTTTCCCAGTCCTGTCTCTGTCTGTCCCAGCCCGAAGTTTGCGCCCTGTTCTATCAGTCTTCACCAGTGTATACGTGTCCTCCTGTGTACTGGGGTTGGCTCCTGGTTTCCAGGAGGCAATTCCAGCCCCCATCCTTGTCCAGTGTTATACGTTGTATTTCGTGCCTAACAGTGACAGTGTGCTATTGCTGTTTTCTCAGGAATCGCCACTGTGTTTCGAGCTGGACCCACAAGAGCGTGTCCTGTGTATGTAAGTACTATCCTTGTTTGTGCTCTAGGGTCCAGAGACAGAATCACTTCTGCTGCCTCCTTTCTATGGGGCTGGCAGGGTGACTATCTGTAAGAGCAAACTGCACAGAGGCATTGAGATTCCCTGTCACTGTGGGAGGTTCTGCGCCTTACTCTGTGTACAACCCCAGCATGTTTGTCCACTGGTAATCCGTTTCCTGTTTGTTCACACAAGGGTTGCTCTGCTTTTACTTTCCTGTTTCCTGTGCCTATCCATAGCTGCCCTTTCCGTGTATGCCTTTAGCTGCTCCTCTGCCCCAGTGTACTACCTCTTTAGGATATTCGGTGACCTCAAGGGGTGTCCCAACCAAAGTCCTGATCAGACCCGCCCGAAACCGTGACAGACCTGTAATGCAGAACAAGGGGATATGAGGTAACTGCGCTGGCGTTGTACATCGTTGCCGTAGGTGGTCGAAGACGGCGGCGCAATCCTGCATTGGTTAACATTGGACCCTATGGGTCCAGGGGTGTGGAATTTATTAAAATATCTACTTGTCCAGGGGACAGGTTGCTTCTCAAATCTACTTGTCTACTTGTCCTGTAAAAAGATCTACTTGTCCCTTTGGTGCCATGTAGTGTGGCGACAAATTATGGCAGCAATCTCATTATGTAGGAACTCTGATAATAGCCTCTCTGATTATACCAGGGCTACTACCATAGTAGGGCTTGAATACTTGCAGCTTCAATCCCCACTGTAGCAATTTCCTTATTTTGCCACCTTTCTGCAGATCTGCATACTGGGGCTGGAGGAAGCAGTAAGCAATAGTTCCAGGGCTGGAATGCCTTTGAGTCTGCAAACCTACTAACCTGCATGTTTTAAAGATTTTCACCAGCTTCTCTCTAATATTTTCCCATAATAAGAAAGGTTGGACATTTACTCCTGACAATGGCAGAATTAGAACTTCTTCCAGGGATGGGAAGAAAGTAGCCGGAGGGAAAATGAACTTGCAAATGCCCAATAGATTTTCACATGAGCAAATCTACACTTTTTTACCCATGCTAAAATACAGTTCACAAATATTTTATAGGGATACGACATATACCAGGGGTGCACTTTTGTGACTTTCTTTAAGAATTTGGGGCCACGTGTAGGTAGGTTCAGATTTGCGACCCGCAAATTGCGAGTCAGAGCGACTCGCAATTTGCGAGTCGCAAATCCGAATGTAGGATAGTGTCCCTGACACCATCTATGATTCGCAAGGGATTTGCAAATGCCCACCTAGTGAATAATCATGAGGTGGGTCGCAATTTGCGACCCCCTTGCGAATAGCGGCCCTCACAGGGATGGTGGCCTGCTGGAGACAGCAGACCACCATGTCTGTGACTGCTTCCTTAAAGGAAAACGAGATGCATTACAAAAACGAAAAATGAAACGTTTTTGTTTAAATTTTTCAGAACAGGCCTTGGTCCACAGGACCACTGCCTGCTCTGAAAAAATGTTTACAGTGACATTCACAATGGGGAAGGGGTCCCGTGGGGACCCCTTCCCTTTTGCGAAAGTGTTAGCACCCATTTGAAATAGGTGCAAACTGCGATTGGTTTGCGCCCCCGTTCGCGGTCACAAAACAATCCTACATTGCACTGCGAGTCAAATTAGGAAGGCAACACCCCTTCCTAATTGCGAGTCGCAAACCCGTTTTGCGATTCGGTAACCAAGTTACTGAATCGCAAAACTGGGTTTGTGCATCGCAATGTGCTTTTTGCACGTCGCAAACAGCGAAAGTCGCTGTTTGCGACATGCAAAAAGCTACCTACATGTGGGTCTTGGTCCCTAATTAGGTCTGGTGTTAACAAATACATTTTGTTTTTATTAAACTTCTATTTCTCTCTCTTTTGGCTGGCTTTACTGTGAGTGATCGCATTCTGCTCTTCCACAAGGCGCATATTGGCACACAAAGTAGTTTTGTTCAGTGTCAGGAACTACAGTGGCCATCTGTGACGTAACAAAACTGGAGGGTGCCCCTTTGCAAAGAACATGGAGGAGCCCCCTCTCCAGACTCACTCAGGGCAGGTGCTGTGCTGAAGGGGCCCCCTGGAGGGCGGCTGCGGGGCCTTTGTTATGCCACTGGTGGCAACGTGTGCTTTTAGAGTTCAAAAACCTTTTGGTTTTTTTTTGCCAGTGTTTGTTACAATGTTGAGGGCCTGGTAGCTCCCACAACAATAAAGTGTTACAAAAGCCATGTCAAAACAAGACACGCATTGATGAAACTAAAAGACTTATAAAAATATGTCAGACCAGTTGGCTTTGTTAGTGTTTGTTTATTTTCATGCTTCCCATATTCGTTTTGAAAATGGTTACACTGATTTTCCATTAGAAATATTTTTGGGAAATACTAGCATGCATCAACACATTTGACTAAATGACACTTCCTTTGCATCTATTCAGAGAGCATTCTGTGAGCATTATACTTAGCCTTATAGCCTAAACTTTTCAAACATGTGTATACACGTTTTTTTTTTTTGTACTGAAACCAACGTCAGTAGTGAAGTGTGACCTTAAAACATTTATTTACAGCACTCACCCTAATAATGAAGGCTTTCAAATAATGAACCATAAATACAAGTTTGAATAGCATTCTCTTTTGGAAACACATTACCTCAACTGCAGAGAGTTCCACTCTCTGTAAACAGGCAGCCAAAGGGTTTGTGCTGCAGAGGGTTGGGCCTACTTGTCCCAAGGACAAAGTAAACATAAAAACGTGTTGCCCTTGACCCCAAACAAGATGTCCTGGGCGTCGGGCGATAGGAATTCCACATCCCTGGGGTCCCAGGAGCCAATGGCGATGTACACCAGCGGTGACGGTACGCACCGCCGTGGACTGGACCGCCATTTTCTCTCTGTTCACTCACTTGATACCTGATCTTCGACAGGAGAGGACCTACACTGCAAGTGCTGCCGTGACCTCAGTCTGGAAGAGACAATGGCTCATGTGTCTGGGGAAAGAGCCCCTGCCTTCAGCACAGAGGAGTTGGTGAAACTAGTGGATAGGGTCCTACCCCAGTACACGCTACACTACGGTCCTCCAGACAAACAGGTAAGTACACTGTGGGCTTGCTGTATGGGCAATGCCTGTGTGGAGTGGTGTGGAGGGAAGATAGGGGGGGAGAAGGAGGCATGCATGAAACAACAGTGGGTGGATGTGCGTCATGGCAAGGGTAGGGATGCGGGCCAATGACTGTGACGGTGCAGACAGTTATATCTTCTCCTTTTCCCCTGTACTATTCCTGTAGGTCAGCGCCCACCAGAAAAAGGATATTTGGTGTCATCGCCAAGGAAGTCCGGAACCTGGGGGTCCACCACAGACGGAGCACCCACTGCCGTAAAAGATGGGAGGACATTCGCTGCTGGAGCAAGAAGACGGCAGTGGCCCAGCTGGGGATGGTTTCCCAAAGATGGAGGGGTGCCCGTCGCACCATGCCCCCCCTGATGTTCCGGATCCTGGCGGTGGATGGGCACTTGAGGGCATCACAGCAGCCACAAGGGGGTGAGTACACTCTCATTCAGCTGATTCAGCGTGCATTTGAGGTGTCTGGGTTGGGGAGGTGGGCTGTGGGTTGCCCTAGGCGAGGGTGTGTTTAGTAGGCAAGGTCCCTTCGTAAGGCAGGCCATGTGGCACCCCCACCTGTGTTCAGAGGCAACTACACCTAGTCAGGCTCCTGTGTCTTCCATCTGTGCAGCAATTGTGCATAGGCCTTGTAACCCATGTCCCTGTGATTAATTAGGGTACTCAAAGTGCACGGCGTAGTGCAGGGGGCTTCTGTGTCTGTACTGTCTGCCGACGGTAGCGGTATTGCATGCACTGAACATGTCTTTCTTCTGTCTTCCCCCCCCATTTTTGTGGTCTTCCTGTTCTTGTGTGTATTAGCAACATCAGGCGGAGGAGCTTTGCCACCGGAGCTGGAGGGAGCTGAAATCCACATGGCCCTAGAGGGCAACACAATGGAATCTGAAGCCACCAGTGGGACGGAGGGCGAGGGGAGCTCCACGGCGGGGACAGGAGCTGAGACCAGAGACACGGACTCCTCCTCTGATGGGAGCTCCCTTGCAGTGGCGGCCCCTCTTTGCCCCCTGCATCTACAGGTACAGCCGCCACCCCCCCTACCAGCACAGCCCTCCCGGCAGCCCCTCAGGGTGTGCCCCGTGGACGCTCAACCAGGAGGGTGGGCGTCTCCTTTACCACAGGCACCTCAGCCCCTGCCCCTGTCAGCCCTGCTGCCCTCAGTGAGGAGGCCATTGACCTCCTCAGATCCCTCACTGTAGGGCAGCCTACCATTTTGAATGCCATCCAGGGTGTAGAGAGGCAGTTGCAACAGACCAATGAATACCTGGAGGGCATTCATTCTGGTCAGGCAGCCCAACAGCAAGCTTTTCAGACTCTGGCCTCAGCACTGATGGCAGCCATTGTCCCTGTGTCCAGCCTCCCTCTCCAACTTCCTCCACCCAGACCAAATCCCCTGTACCTCAGCCTATCCCAAGCACACCATCAGACCAGCATGCACACACCTCAACACACAAGGGAAGCTCTGGCAAACATAAGCACCACACATCCCACAGGCACTCACACAAGCATCATACCCATGCACACATACCAACATCCACTGCCTCCACTGTGTCCCCCTCCTGGTCTCCCTCCTCCCTCCCTGTCTCATCTCCACTCACACCTGCACACAGTACATCTTCAGCCACTACGTCCATCACCAGCACACCCATCACCACACCCCGCTCATGTGCACTCACCACGCCCACTACCATTCACACATCCCCTGTGTCCTCTCCCAGTGTGTCTGTGAGCCCATCTCCCAAGGTATACAAACGCAGGCACACACCCACCTAACAGCCATCCACCTCACGACAGCCTCCAGCCCATGTACCTTCACCCAAAGTCAGCAAACGTACACCTCCCCCAACCACTACCTCTTCCTCCACTCCCAAACCCTCTCCATCTACCCATCCCAGTGTGACCAAAAAACTTTTCCTCTCCAACCTTGACCTCTTCCCCTCACCTTCCGCCCCTATAGCCTGCCTTTCCAGGTCCCAACCCAGCACCTCAGCCACCACATCAGCGGGAAGAGTGGTGCCACAGTAACTGGCTTCTGGAGTGCGCCAAGCAGCAGGGCAGCCAGTGTGCCAAGGAGCCAGACCACAGACAGTCCCCCACCTCAGAAGCATAAAAAGTTGGCCACTGCCCGGTGGGAGAAAGGCAACACATCTGGCAACAAAGGCTCTCCCAGGAGTACAGTTGGGAGTGGGAAGACAGCTGCGCCACCATCCAAGGTGGGGAAGGGGCACAGAAAGAAAGGCAAGTCGCTGCAAACCTGCACGGCGGACAAGACCGCCACCAGCACCGTTGCCAAGGACACCGCCGCCACCAGCACCGCTGCCAAGGACACCGCCGCCACCAGCACCACTGCCAAGGACACCACCGCCACCAGTACTGCTGCCAAGGACACCGCTGCCACCAGCACTGCTGCCAAGGACACCGCTGCCACCAGCACCGCTTCAAAGGACACCGCCGCCACCAGCACTGCTTCACAGGACACCGCCACCCCCAGCACCGCTGCCAAGGACACCGCTGCCACCACCACCACCACTTCACAGGACACCACCTCCACCAGACCCGCTTCACAAGACACCGCCGCCACCAGCACCGCTGCCAAGGACACCGCCGCCACCAGCACCGCTGCCGAGGACACCGCCGCCACCAGCACCGCTTCACAGGACACCGCCGCCACCAGCACCGCTTCACAGGACACCGCCGCCACCAGCACCGCTTCACAGGACACCGCAGGCACCTGCACCGCTTCACAGGACACCGCCGCCAACAGCACCGCAGGCCAATGAGCGCAGAAAGCTCCAACGCTACTGTGTTCGCCACGAGCAGGTTGTAGCACTCTGGGCACAAAGCCTCCTCTAGAAACAGTGGAGAAAGACATCCACTACCTGAGTCCTTGGCAGGATGAAGCACTCTGGGCACAAAGCCCCCTCCAGAACCAGTGGAGAAAGACATCCGCTACCTCTGTCCTTGGCAGGATGAAGCTCTCTGGGCATAAAGCCCCCTCTAGAACCAGTGGAGAAAGACATCCACTACCTCTGTCCTTGGCAGGATGAAGCACTCTGGGCACAAAACCCCCTCCAGAACCAGTGGAGAAAGACATCCACTACCTCTGTCCTTGGCAGGATGAAGCACTCTGGGCACAAAGCCCACTCCAGAACCAGTGGAGACTGTTATCCACTTGAGAGACTGTGGCTTTGCACTCCCCAGGATAAAGCAGTGAGCAACCCACCCACTTGAGAGACTTGTGAGACTGTGGCTTTGCACTCCCCAGGATAAAGCAGTGGGAAAACCACCCACTGGAAAGACTTGTGAGACTGTGGTTTTGCACTCCCCAGGATAAAGCAGTGGGCAACCTACCCACTGAAAAGACTTGTGAGACTGTGGCTTTGCACTCCCCAGGAGAAAGCAGTGGGCAACCCACCCACTGAAGAGACTTGTGAGACTGTGGCTTTGCACTCCCCAGGATACAGCAGTTGGCATGGAGCCCCCTCGTGGATCTGGCGTCGTGCACTCATCCAGCTGAGGTGCCCCCCTTCCATTCCCCCTGAGGTGCCTGTTGTATTTTTATCTGATGCCCCTGTAGTGTTCTCTCCGTTTTGATCGGGTATTGAGTGTGGGCCTCGTCCATTCATTTTGGGCCCAGTGGTCCACGGACTTTAATGGTGCAATACCTGGACTTGTATTCTTGGTGTATATATTTGTTTGTAGTGTATATATATTTTTGAGTACTGGATTTTAATAGATTACAAATGTTCAAATCATTTCCTTTTGTCTTTGCATTCTTCTGGGGGGGTGTAATGTAATGTATCAATATGTATTAGTGTGTGTGTTGTAGTGGGTGAGGTTGGGGGTGTGAGTGGGGGTGTTGCGTGTGTGTGTCACTCTCTTTTCCCTCCCCCCTCCCCTGTGTCGTAGGTGCAGTACTCAGCGTTCATGCTCCTGGTAGAGGAGCAGGAAGACAAAGGCAGGGAGAATCTGGAGTTCCGGTTCCATGGCATCCTGGTTCCTCGTGGGGTGTGCAGAGGTAAGCGTTTTGCCTTCCAAGTCCTGTTTCCGCCGTGTTTTTGTTTGTGGTGAATCCGGCCCGGAACAAGGTGGCGGATTGGCCTGTTGTAATATTGTGGGCGGTACATTGTCCTCCGCCTGTCTGTTGGTGGTTACCGCCACGGTGTTTGTTTGTATCGCCGTGGCGGTCGGAGTGTTAAAGTGGCTGTCTATGTTGGCAGTTTCCGCAATGGTCGTGATTCCATTTTTTTTACCGCTGGCCTGTTGGCGGTTTTACCGCTGCTTTAACACTGACCACCAGGGTTGTAATGACCACCTTTGTCTTTTGAACGAGACCCCGCCCTACTAGCAGCTCTGCACACCCTAGCAAAATTACCTACCTTAAAAATTTGGAACACTAATGCCGGACAACCACTTGCATTACCTAAATGAGAAGAACTACCACATCTAAAACATTCTGGCTTCTTGGAATTCTCCTTTTTAACAGATGTTTCAGGTCTAACATTCATGTGATTTTTGTTAAACTTCTGTTTAACTAATGATACACACTGATGCCAGTCTTTATCACTAGGTGTGCTAATTTGTTCCATGAACATTGTAGTACTCTCAATTCTAGTGGCTATTTCCACCGCTTTCTCTAACGTTAAATTTGGCACAGACAGAAGAGTCTCTTGTACCTTCTCCTTATTAGTTTTCTCAACCAGTTGATCCCTTATCATTTCGTCCTCACACTCTTTATAATCACTTAAAACAGCTAACATTCTTAAAGCCCCCACAAAGCTTGCAACAGGTTCACCAGAAACCTGTACTCTCTTGAAAAACGTATGCCTCTCCATAGTGATATTTTTACACGCTTTAAATCTAACATCAAGTGACTTAATGGCAGAAGCATATTCATCAATTCCTCTATCCCATTCTGCCTCAGCCAATGGTATGCTAACTTGAGGAATGTGTTAGGTCCTAAACAATGATGAAGAATGGGGAATTTTTTCTTGTGAGTAAAGGAATCACCATCAAGAGCGTCCAAATAGGCTTCAAAACCTTCCTTCCATGAATCCCAGTCAGATTCTGAAGAAACTGGATCCGGAGAAAAAACAGGAGGAGGTACAATAGAGTGCTGCATGGCAAAAGTTGATAAACCTCAACCAAAATGGTGGGCGTATCACCGTAAAGCAAATATAACATGACACAGTAGTCAACCTGTAAAATGAAAACAAAGTGACGCGCTTGTTAAACAAGGTGTGCGTATCACCGTTTGAAAATGATAAATGTAATGAAGTAGAGGACTGGTAAAAGTTAATAATCTTCAGTCAATATTGTGTGCGTATCACCGTAAAGCAATGTAACGAGACACGGTTCTCTTCCTTTAAAATGAAAACAAAGTGACACGCTTGTTAAACAAGGTGTGCGTATCACCGTTTGAAAATGTCATCAGCACCAACACAGAATTCCAGCCAGAAAGTGCAGGGAATGCCAGTAAAGATCAAAATAAAAATGACCTTTACTCATAAAATTAACTGGCACACAGAACGAGAACCGGAAGACAGCGCACTTTTTACTTCTTTCCTGTTGCTCTGGAGATGGTAAACAAAGTCTCCCAGCAACATACTGATGACATCCACCAGGAGGCACGCCCAAAACAAACGTACGTGGCGTGCACAAAGCAGCTCCCGCACCTCCTGCATTTACAAGGGAGACACGCCCAAAACAGATTAATGTGGTTCGCGTGTTTACAAACTAGAGTGCGCCAACCAGCTCCTGCCTTCGCCTGTTTACAGGGGCCGACCAAAACACTTCCTCAGCCCGCAAACAACTCCAATGTTTGAAATGTACAGACGGAAGGAAGCGGACCAGGCTCCCAAACCAAAATCGTGGGAAGACCATGAAATCCAGAGGCAGCTCCGACGTCTAAGACGTTAGCACAGTGCACGCGTGAAAACACATAGGTGGGCATTACAACCCTGGTGGTCGGTGTTAAAGCGGCGGTAAGACCGCCAACAGGCCGGAGGTAAAAAAAAATTAATTACGACCGTGGCGGAAACCGCCAACATAGACAGCCACTTTATTACTCTGACCGCCACGGTGGTACAAACAAACACAGCGGCGGTCACCGCCAAGAGACAGGCGGAGGACAATGTACAGCCCACATAATTACAACCTACCAATCCGCCACCTTTTCCGGGGTGGATCCACCGCAAACAAAAACACGGCAGAAACAGGACTTCGAAGGGAAAACGCTCTCCTCTGCACACCCCACGAGGAACCAGGACGCCATGGAACCAGATCTCCACATTTTTCCAGCCTTTATCTTCTTGGTCCTCTACCAGGAGCACAAACTCCGGCGGCGAAGACCATGGTGAGTACTGCACCTAAGACACAGGGGAGGGGGGAGGGAAAAACAGTGACACACACACGCAACACCCCCACCCTCACCCACGACAAAACACACACTAATACAGCATGATACATTACAGTTAACCCCCCCCGAAAGAATGCAAAGACAAAAGGAAATGAGGTGAACAATTGCAATATATTAAAATTCAGTATTAAAAAAATATACATACACTATTTACAAATATATACACCAATAATATGAGTCCAAGGTATTCCACCGTTAAAGTCCGTAGACCACTGGGCCCAAAATGCATGGGCGAGGCCCACACTCAATACCCGAACAAGATGGAGAGAACACTGCAGGGGCATCAGATAGAAATAAAACAGGCACCTCAGGGGCAAGGGAAAGGTTGGGAACCTCCGCCGGTTGAGTGCACGACGCCAAATCCACGAGGGAGCCCCATGCCCACTGTTTAATCCTGGGGAATGCAAAGCCACAGTCTCTCAAGTCTCACAAGTGGGTGGTTTGCCCACTGTTCAATCCTGGGGAGTGCAAAGCCACAGTCTCTCAAGTCTCTACAGTGGGTGGTTTGCCCACTGTTCAATCCTGGGGAGTGCAAAGCCACAGTCTCACAAGTATCTACAGTGGGTTGTTTGCCCACTGTTCAATCCTGGGGAATACAAAGCCACAGTCTTTCAAGTCTCTACAGTGGGTGGTCTGCCCACTGTTCAATCCTGGGGAGTGCAAAGCCACAGTCTCTCAAGTGGATAACATTCTCCACTAGTTTCTGGAGGGGGCCTTGTGCCCAGAGTGCTTCATCCTGCTCGTGGCAGCTCCAGTAGTGCCAGAGCTTTTGGCGCTCATGGGCCTGCGGTGCTTGTGGTGGCGGTGTCTTTGGCAGCGGTGCTTGTGGCGACAGTGGTGTCTTTGGCAGCGGTGCTTGTGGCGCCGGTGTCTTTGGCAGCGGTGCTTGTGGCGCCGGTGTCTTTGGCAGCAGTGCTTGTGGCAGCGGTGTCTTTGGCAGCGGTTCAGCTGCTGGCGGTCCTGTCTTGGGCAGCGGTTCAGCTGCTGGCGGTCCTGTCTTGGGCAGCGGGGCTGCTACTGGCGGTCCTGTCTTGGGCAGCGGGGCTGCTGCTGGCGGTCCTGTCTTGGGCAGCAGGGCTGCTGCTGGCGGTCGGCTCCTTGTCAGCGGGGCTGATGGCGGTCCTGTCTGGGACAGTGGGCCTGCTGGCGGTCGGCTCCTTGGCAGCGGGCTGATGGCGGTCTTCTCCGCCGTGCTGATCATCCCAGACTTGCCAGTTTTCTTGTGCCCTTCCACACCTTGGAAGGTGTCGCAGCTGACTCCACACTCCCAACTGTACCCCTGGGAGAGGCTTTGGTGGCTGGTGTCTTCTCCCTCTCCCGCCGGGCACTGGCCAACTTTTGATGCTTGACAGGTGGGGGACTGTCCCTGCTGTGGCTCCTTGCCACACTGCCTGGCCTGCTGCCTGGTGCACACCAGAATCCGGTGACTACTGGCACCATTGGTCCCGCCAATGTTGTGGCTGAGGTGCTAGGTTGGGACCTGGAGAGTCGGACCTTAGGAGACAGACGGGGTGGGGGAGGTGAGGGAAGTAGGTCAAGGCGGGCCAGGAAATGTTTCTTAGGAACACTGGGACGGGTAGATGGAGGGGGTTTGGGAGTAGAGGAAGAGGTAGTGGTCATAGGAGGTGTATGTATGCTGACTTTGGGTGAAGGTGCATGGGCTGGAGGCTGTCGTGAGGTGGATGGCTGTTGGGTGGGTGTGTGGCTGCGTCTGTGTACCTTGGGAGGTGGGCTCACAGACACACTGGGCGAGGACACAGGGGATGTGTGAATGATAGTGGGGGTGGTGACTGCATGTGAGCGGGGTGTGGTGGTGGGTGTGCTGGTGATGAACGTAGTGGCTGAAGATGTAGTGCATGCAGGTGTGAGTGGAAACGAGACTGGGAGAGATGAGGGAGACGAGGAGGGGGACACAGTGGATGCAGTGGATGTTGGTATGTCTGCATGTGTGTGATGCTTGCGTGAGTGCCTGTGGGATGTGTGGTGCTTATGTTTGCCAGAGCTTCCTTTGTGTGTTGAGGTGTGTGCATGTTGGTCTGATGGTGTGCTTGGGATAGGCTGAGGTACAGGGGTGTGGGTCTGGGTGGAGGAAGTTGGAGGGGGGAGGCTAGAGACAGGGACAATGGCTTCCATCAGTGCTGAGGCCAGAGTCTGAAAAGCTCGCTGAAGGGCTGCCTGACCAGAATGAATGCCCTCCAGGAATGCATTGGTTTGTGGCAACTGCCTCTCTACACCTTGGATGGCATTCAAAATGGTAGACTGCCCAACAGTGAGGGACCTGAGGAGGTCAATGGCCTCCTCATGGAGGGCAGCAGGGGTGACTGGGGCAGGGCCTGAGGTGCCTGGGGGGGGAAGGTGATGCCCACCCTCCTGGGTGAGCGGGCACGGGGTAAAGGCTGAGGGGCTGCTGGGAGGGTGGTGCTGGAAGGGGTGGTGGTGGCTCTACCTGTAGATGTGGGGGTAGATGGGTCTGCCACCGCAAGGGAGCTCCCATCAGAGGACGAGTCCGTATCACTGGTGTCAGCTCCTGTCCCCCCGTGGAGCTCCCCTCGCCCACCGTCCCACTGGTGAAATCGGAGTCCATAGCCTCGCCCTCCAGGGCCATGTGGGATTCAGCTCCCTCCTGCTCCGGTGCCAATGCTCGTCCGCCTGATGATGCTAATGCACACAAGTTCAGGGAGAACACAAAAAGGGGGGGGAGACAGAAGAAAGACATGTTGAGTGCATGCATTACCGCTACGGTTGGCGGACACGACAGACACACAAGCCCCCTGCACTACACCGCGCACTTGGGGTCCACTATTCAATTCCTGGGACATGGCCTACAAGGCTATGACCGATATCTGCACACATGGATGTCACAGGAGCCTGACTAGGTATAGTTGGCACTGTACCCAGGTGGGGTGGGGTGCCACAGGGTCTCCCTGAAAAAGGGGACTTAACTTTCCTAGGGGAACCCACAGCCCAGCTCCCCCACCCAGACACCTCCACTGCGCGCTGAATCAGCTGAATGAGAGTGTACTCACCCCCTTGTTGATGCTGTGATGCCCTCAAGCGCCCATCCAACTCCGGATACGCCACTGCCAGGACCTGGAACATCAGGGGGGTCATTGTGCGACGGGCACCCCTCCCACATTGGGTGGGCCTCCGCCGTCTTCTTGGTCCACCGGCGAATGTCCTCCCATCTTTTACGGCAGTGGGTACTCTGTCTGTGGTAGACCACCAGTGTCCGTACGTCCTTGACGATGGCACACCAAACATCCTTCTTCTGGGGGGTGCTGACCTACAAGAATTGTACAGGGGAAAAAGAAAAGTTATTACCAACTGCACCGTCACAGTCATGGGCCCCCATCCCTACCCTTACCATAACGCACATGCACTCACTGTCGTTTCATGCACGCCTCATTCTCCAACCCCCTATCTTTCATCCACCCCACTCCACACAGGCATTGCCCATACAGCATGCTCCCAGTGTACTTTACTATTTTTCTGGAGGACCGTAGAGTAGCGTGTACTGGGGGAGGACCCCATCCACGAGTTTCTCCAACTCCTCTGTGCTGAAGGCAGGGGTCCTTTCCCCAGACGCACGAGCCATTGTCTCTTCCAGACTGAGGTCACAGCAGCACTTGCAGTGTAGGTCCTCTCCTGTCGAAGATCAGGTATGGAGTGATTGAACAGATAGAAAATGGCAGTCACGTCCGCGGCGGTGTGTACCGTCACCGCCAGCGTACATCGTCATTGGCTCCTGGGACCCATAGGGTCCAATGTTAACCAATGCAGAATTGTGCAACGGTCTTCGACCGCCTACCGCGACGGTGTACAATGCCAGCGCAGTTACCTCATATCCCATTGTCCCACTTTACAGGTCAGGCAGCCGCCATTTCAGGGGCCCACATGGCTTTATTTTTAACTGCGTCACACATACCTAGGCCTTGGCTCAACACTCATACAGGCAAATTTCAGGTTATGAATAGTTGTCTGAGTAAGCTGTGTTTACGTACCTCTGAGTTGGTTGACTCTGTGCTCGCTTTTGTCCCCCGTAGGCACCGTCCGCTGGGACATGTGAGGAGATGGCGGCATCCTCAGGTGTACAGACCTCTGGTGGACCTGTCGACAATGGAGGAAAGACATGTAATCAACACCTACAGGCTTCATCGTGCCACAGTCCTGGAACTGTGTGCCCGGCTGGAGCCAGACCTGATGTCAGCCATTTGCCATCCCACAGGGATCCCCCCTCAAGTACAGGTGCTGTCAGTACTCCATTTCCTTGCAAGTGGGACATTTCAAGCAACAGTGGCCAAAGCATCAGGGATGTCCCAGCCAACGTTTTCCAACGTGTTGTCCAGAGTGTTGTCTGCCCTGCTGAAACAGATGAGGAGCTACATCATTTTCCCTCAGGTGGAGGATTTGCCAACAGTGAAAGGTGACTTCTATGCCCTGGGACATATCCCCAACATCATAGGTGCCATTGATGGGACACATGTGGCCTTAGCCCCCCCCCCCCCCAGGAGTGAACAGGTGTACAAAAAACCGGAAGAGTTACCATTCGATGAATGTGCAGATGGTGTGTTTGGCAGACCAGTACATCTCCCATGTTAATGCCAAATTCCCTGGCTCAGTGCATGACGCTTACATCCTGCGGAATAGCAGCATCCCTTATGTGATGGGGCAACTACAGAGGCACCATGTGTGGCTACTAGGTGAGCACCTGGAACCAAATCAGTGGGTATAGTTGCCTGGGTCTGGGGATATCCCTAAGAGTTAGTGTGTGTCTAGCAGTTGCCCCTAGCCAATTTGCAGGTGACTCTGGTTAACCCAACCTGTCATGGCTACTGACCCCAGTGAGGAATCCCAGGACAAGGGCAGAGGAACGCTACACTGAGGCCCATTGGCGAGCTAGGAGGATTATAGAGCGGACCTTCGGCCTCCTGAAGGCCAGGTTCCGGTGCCTCCATATGATAGGTGGTTCCCTATTCTACTCACCAAAGAAGGTGTGCCAGATCATCATGGCCTGCTGTATGTTTCACAACTTGGCTTTGCGACGACAGGTGCCTTTTCTGCAGGAGGATGGTTCAGATGGAGGTGTTGTGGCAGCTGTGGAGCCTGTGGACAGTGAAGACGAGGAAGCAGAAGAAGAGGACATTGACAACAGGAACTCTGTGATCCTGCAATACTTCCAGTGAGACACAGGTAAGAAGACAAACCTGCCTACTACATGTACTTTAACACTACTACCTCTCTACTGTCTGTCCTTTTCACCCAGTGTATGGTCACTGAGTTTTCACTTTCTCTTACGATTTCACAGATGTGGGTCCCACTGTGTGACCTCTGCTTTGTTTCCACATGGACTAGAGCTGTGTGACATAGGTATGTTGACATTACCATTTAAAGAGCATTTTGTCACTGTAAATGCTAATCGACTAATTCAAAATCACAGACAGACTCCAGATTGTTTAGTGCTTTAAGGGTGTTTATTTAAGTGCTCAATATTGGAGGGGGTTGTTAAATGGTGAGGGGTGATGGTGGAGGAATGTCCATGGCAGAGTCCAAGCTATTAGTCTCGCATGTGCATGGTCATAGGAAGTGGAGCTGGGGCAGTTTGAGGATGTACAGGGTGACAAGGTGGGACAAAAGGATGACAATCAGGGTGGTCTAATTTCCTGCCGGGGTCTTGGCATTGTTCTCTATCTTTGTCCTGGATCTCAGGGAACGTTTGCGGGATGGTTCTCCATCTGCAGGGGGTGGGGTGCTGGTCTGGTGGTTCTGTGGCAGTGCCTCCTGTCCACTAGTGCCGGCGGACGTGGTGGGCAGTTCATCGTCCAGGCTAGTGTCAGGGGCCCCATGTTGTGCCACAGTATCCCTCCTGGTGTTGAGGACTTCCTTCAGCACCCCTACGATGGTGCCCAGGGTGGAATTGATGGATCTGAGTCCCTCCCTGAAGCCCAAATACTGTTCCTCCTGCAGCCGCTGGGTTTCCCGAAACTTGGCCAGAACCGTTGCCATCGTCTCATGAGAATGATGGTAGGCTCCCATGATGTTGGAGAGGGCCTCTTGGAGAGTGGGTTCTCTGGTCCTGTCCTCCTCCTGTCGCACTGCAGACCTCCCAGTTCCCCTGTTTCCCTGGGACTCTGTCCCCTGAACCGTGTGCCCACTGCCACTGCCCCCAGGTCCCTGTTGTAGTTGGGGTGGTGGGTTGGCCTGGGTTCCCTGTAGTGGTGGACACACTGCTGATTGACGTGACCGCTGGGTGGGTGCTGTGCTGGTGTTTCCAGAGGAGGGAAGCTCTGTAGTGGCCTGTGACTGTGTGAGGGCATCTGACTGTCCCGAGGTCCCAGATGGGCCGGGCTGGTCGTCTAGATCCAGTTAAACAGAGCTGCTGTCATCACTGTGGGCCTCTTCTGTTGGTGGTGTGGACATGTCTGGACCCTCCTTTCTGGTGACGTTGGGTAGGGGTCCTGCAGGGGTGTAAAAGCATGATTATTGCATCTGTGTGTTCCATGGTGTGCAATGGGTGGGTGACGGTGTACCCAAGTGCTTGCATTCCTGTGTGGGACCTTGTGTGATGATGGTTTGGGGGTGTAGGGGTATGTGCAGTGGCCATGCTTTGGGGATGGGTGTCCATACTTTGGTGTTGCATACAGGGCTTGGGGTTGGGATGTGTGGTTTGTGATAATGGGACATTTGTGAGGAGTTGGAGTGATGAGGGTGAGGGCGAGGGTGGGGGTATGTGATAGAATGCAGGTAGGGTGGTGGATGTAATAGTGAAGATTTGACTTACCAGAGTCCATTCCTCCAGCTACTCCTGCGAGGCCCTCAGGATGCAGAATAGCCAAGACTTGCTCCTCCCATGCTGTTAGTTGTGGGAGTGGAGGTCCATCGCCAGTCCTCTGAACCGCAAGGTGGTGTCTTGAGACCACAGAACACACCTTCCCCCGTAGGTCGTTCACCTCTTCCTGATGTCATCCCTATTTCTTGGGTGTTGTCCCACTGCGTTGACCCTGTCCACTATTCTTCGTCATAGCTCCATCTTCCTAGCTATGGAGGTGTGCTGCACCTGTGATCCGAATAGCTGTGGCTCTACCCGGATGATTTCCTCCACCATGACCCTGAGCTCCTCCTCAGAGAACCTGGGGTGTCTTTGCCGTGCCATGGGGTGGTATGGGTGATGTGTGGGGTGGTGTGCGTTGTGATGTGTGGGGTGATATGTGGTGGTGTGTTGTGTGAGGTGCGTGGGTGTTATGTGAGTGATGGTGTTGAGTGCCTGTGGATGCTTGCTTGTAGATAGTGGTGTCTCTCTCTGGCCTTCTTTCAGGATCTTTGGTCGTAGGGGTTTGTGGGTGATGTGGGTGTGTGTTTTATATTGTATTGGGTGTGTTGGAGTGGTGTGTGTATGTGTTTCAGGTGTGTGTATTTTGAATTGTCCAATGTGGTTGTGTTTTGTAAGAGTGTGTGTATTTTGAGCGTGGCGGTGTGTACCGCCAATGGAACACCGCAGTTGAAAGACCGCTGCGTGGATTAGTGTGTCATGATAGTGTGGGCGTATTCCTGTTGGCGTGACAGTGGAGGTTTTGTTATCGCCAGTTTATCACTGACCTTTGGTGTAGCGGACTTGTGTGGGTGTCTCAATTTTGGCAGATTCCGAGCAGTGGGTCATAATGAATGTGGCGGAATTCCGCTGCCGCGGCGGTGTGTTGGCGGTCTTCTGCACGGCAGTAAGCGGTTTTTACCGCCAATGTTGTAATGACCCCCATACTGTCCTACAGCGTCGCCAATACTGAGTCAGTTTAACCAGGTAAGTTTATTTTTATCTTCATCAGCAGGACAGCACAACTCCTGCATCCACCTCCATCCGATTCGCCCAACCGTCCTCCTGTCTATTCCATTCCATCGAGTCTCTTGCCATTAAGATTCTACAATAAGCATGAGACTCAATAGAACAACCCAACATCCTCCCCAGTCTCTGTACCTGCCAATCACACGTCTTTATTCCTCTGCGTATACCTGTGAACTCCAACATTCTAAACCAAGCTTTCATACATTATATTCTAGTGATTATGTCACACTGATGGAGGCTGTTTGGAGCCAGAAAAGGTCTGTCCTCTAACATGCAAGACACTACACCATGAACACCCCACATTGTAAAGGTCTCATTTCCTGGCATAGAAGTAGTTTAAAATCTACAATAAGGATCTGCATGATCTAGGAATCACAGTTGCCTACCTTTGGTGGTTTCATCATACTCGCAACAGAAAACCTGTCTCATCTACCTGCCTGAATACATACAAATCCCAAAACAATTCCAGTACCTATTTGGGGAAAAAAGGCTGAAGTATACAAGTAGACACCTGAAAATGAATCAATCAAATACATCTGCTTGGTGGGTATCTCTGCCCCGAGTGACCATACTGCATTTAAAATGTGTATCTTGACTTTTTCTGCTGGCCTAACTGATACACTAATCTAGCATGGGAGGTCTGGCCCAGGCAGATTTCATGGTATTTAACCTGTTTTGTTACATCTAGGGGTGCCCCATGCTTGCCCTCAATAGGGACACATGACTACCATACATCCCCTGCGCTATTGACTTGAAGCAGTGCTGGCAACATAATTTGTTTGTAGATAATGATACTGAGCAGACATATTTTCTGGTTAAACAGGAGTCTGGTGCCTCCCCCCCACTCATGTAATCGTCTTCTTAGGTAAAATGCCCACACATTTGCACTGATATCCAGTGTATGTTTGGAGTGTATACATGGAAGGAATGAATGCTGGCAAGTCTATGGTGGTCATTATGACATTGGCGGTGACTGTCAAAGTGATGGTAATACCTCCAACAGGCTGGCGGTAATTACCACCTAATTAAGACCATGGCGGTGATACCTCCCATAGACAGCCAATGTACCACAACATCCGCTAGGGCGTTAACACCACCCACCACAGCGGTAGCTATCAACAGCCAGACGAAAGATAAGGTACCGCCCATCATATCATGACACTGCAAACTGGCACGTTTTCCGGGACTGTACCAACACTATCAAAAGCCTGGAGGAAAATCATCAATGAAGACCAAAGACTCACTAACAGAGACACAGAGAAGATCAACGCCGCCATGGAACCAGAACTGCAAGTCTTCCCGATGCTCTGCCATGCTCTACCTGGAACACCAACGCCAGCGAAGATGACAATGGGAAGTACAGCTGCCTAGCACACAAATGAGGAAGGGAGGAAAAGCAGAGTGACACACACACGCACGACACACACCAGACACACAACCAGCTGCAGACGTAAACCAATGGCACAGGACACACAGCATAATAGTACAAGGACTAGATGTTGGCAGTACTGAAATTGTAATTGCAAGGCAAAATCCACCAAATGAACCAATTTTAGAACAGAGATTCATAAACAATTGTCCAGAAAGGGAGAATGCTTGGTCTAAAGTCCATAAGGCCCACATGTCCACAGGGCACAGTCCAAGTCCCAACTTGATCCTGACTAACTAGGCACAGAACTGTGCAGGGGCAACATCACGGAACTGGACAGGCACCCCAGTGGGAAGAGGGGTGGGGGGCACCTCAGTTGAAGTCGGGAACTTGCACACTGGTTCTGGAGGGGACTTCATGCCCAGTTCCCAATGCTGGGGAGTGCAAGGTCACAGTCTTTGAGGTGGGTAACTTGCCCACTTAACCTTGAGTGGGCTCCATGCCCATTTTCCAATGCTGGGGAGTGCAAGGTCACAGTCTCTGAGGTGGGGGACTTGCCCACTGATCCGGGAGGGGGCTCCATGCCAATTTCCTAATGCTGGGGAGTACAATGTCACAGTCTCTGAGGTGGGGAACTCGCTCACTGATCCAGGAGGGGGCTCCATGCCCATTTCCCAATGTTGGGGAGTGCAATGTCACAGTCTCTGAAGTGGGAAACTTGCCCACTGATCCAGGATGGGGCTCCTTGCCCATTTCACAATGCTGGGGAATGCAAGGTCACAGTCTCTGAGGTGGGAAGCTTGCCCACTGGTCCTGGAGGGGGCTTCATGCCCATTTCCCAATGCTGAGGAGTGGAAGGTCACAGTTTCTAAGGTGGGGAACTTGCCCACCGATCCTGGAGGGGGCACCTTGTAGAACAATCCCTGGAGGGTGATCTCCAAACCCTCAGCTGGAGGTGAGGGCTGCTGTGTATCAGCTGGTGGTGAGGGCTCCGTGACCACTGGTGGTGGTGGTGGTGCCCTGCCAGCCTCTGTTGGAGGTGAGGGCTGCTGTGTATCAGCTGGGGAAGGTACCTCCTGGGCAGCCTCTGCTGGAGGTGAGGGCTGCATTGTCTCTGCTGGGGGAGGTGTATCCTGGGAAGCCCCTTCTGGAGGTGAGGGCTGCTGTTTCCCAGCTGGATGTGAGGGCTTCTTGCCTGCTATTGGTGGTTGAGTGGGAACCTTTTCTGTCATTGGTGGTTGAGTGTGAACCTTTTCTCTCCTTAGTGGTTGAGTGGGAACATGTTCTGTCATTGGTGGTTGAGTTGGAACCTTACCCCTCCTGGCTGGTGGAGTGGGATCCTTTGCTTTCCTGGCTGGTGGAGTGGGATCCTTCACTTTCCTGGCTGGTGGAGTGGGCTCCTTCACTTTCCTGGCAGGTGAAGTGTGATCCTTCACTGTCTTGCCTCCACGCCTAGGAGGTGCCTCCACTGTCCATGGGACATTTTGGCTGAGGTGCTGGGCTGGGTCATTGGGACCCTGCTCTTATGAGCTGGACGGGGGAGGGGGAGGGAAGAGGTCAAGTTGGTCAAGGAAAAGCTTCTTAGGGACAGTGGGGTGGGAAAAGGGATGGGAGTGGAGGTGGGGGAGTGGTTGTTGGAGGAGTACGTCTGCAGGTGCATGGGCAGTGTGCTGATGTGAGGTGGATGGCTGTTGGGTGTCTGAGTGCCTATGTTTGTGTCCTTGAGGAGGGGGGACAGACAGGGTGGGAGAGGACACAGGGGATGCATGGATGGATGTTGTGGAGGTGTTTGCTAGTGAGATGTGTGTGCTGCTTGGTGTGGTGATGCTGGTGGTGGCTGTTGAAGCAGTGCATGCAGGTATGAGTGTGGACGTGACTGTGAGGGAGGTGGAGAAGGAGGAGGAGGAGGGGGAGATAGTGGAGGCAGTGGATGTGGATGTGTGTGCCACTGTCTGATGTTTGTGTCTGGTGTTTGTGTGAGTGCTTGTGGACTGAAGTGTGATGCCTGTGTTTGACTGTGCCTCTCTTGTGTGATGTCTTGTGTGCATGCTCATCTGTATGAGTGAATGGGATGGGTTGGGGTTGAAGAAACTGGGACTGGGAAGTGGTAGTTGGAGGGGGGAGGGTAGAAACAGAGACAACGGCTGTCATCAGAGAGGAGGCCGGATCCTGAATCGATCTCTGTTGGGCCGTCAATCCACTGTGGATACCCTCCAGGAATGCATTGCATGGCTGCATCTGGGATGCCAGCCCCTGGATGGCATTCACAATGGTTGACTGCCCTACACAGATAGATCTCAGGAGGTCAATAGCCTCCTCACTCAGGGCAGCAGGGCTCACTGGGGCAGGGCATGAGGTGCCTTGGACGAAGGAGATGCTCACCCTCCTGGGTGAGCTGGCATGAGTAACCCCATAAGGGGCTACTGGGAGGGCAGTGCTGGTACGGGGTTGGCAGCTGTTCCTGTAGCTGGGGTGGTCAGAGAAGTGTCCTCCACCACCAGGGATCTTCCATCAGAGGAGGTATCTGTGTCTGAAGTGTCCCCTCCAGTCTCTGCTGTGGTGTTCCCCTTGCCGTCCTTCCAACTGGTGCCCTCACCTGCAGCTGGGGTGGTCACAGAGGTGTGCGCCACCACACGGGAACTTCCATTGGAGGAGAAATCAGAGTCTGTGTTGTCACCTCCTGTCTCCGCTGTGGTGCTTCCTCTACCTTCCGTCCCACTGGTCCTCTAGGTGTTGGTGGACTCTGCCTCCTGGGTCCTGTGGGATGCAGCTCCCTCTGTCGCCGATGCGCCTGCTCCACCACCAGATGCTGCTAATGCACACATGAACAGGATGACAGAAGGAGAAAGTGGGGAGGGAGAAAAAGGGAGCACTAGGTCAATTACAGCACCAGCACCACACAGTACCGTCACATACAGGGATCAGCAATGAGCACTATGCATTGCTTGGCATTCAATTGGCTAGATGTCTCAGCAAGATGAGGGCCAACCACCTCTAACTGCACCCCTCCTGGGACCCACAAATCCTTGACTGACATGGAATGCAACTGAGCTAGGTTACCTGAATTTGCTAGACACCCATTACCCTGGAGCTGGATCACACTGCAAACTCTGACCTGGCATTAAGGGGCACCAATTAACTCACACCAACCATCCGGATCCCATGCCACCTGGAAATTATTGTAGTAATGCTCACTGTACTCACACCCTTATGGCTTCTGTGATGTTCTCAAGCGCCCATGTAGCTCTGCATAGGCCACCACTAGTATGTGGGCCATCGGGGGGGTCAAGTTTCAACAGGCACCCCTTCCTCATTGGGAGGCCATCCCCAGCTTGGCCTCTGCAGTCTTCTGTGCCCAGCAACTCAGGTCTTCCCACCGTTTCCTGCAGAGGGTGCTCCGCCTGCTATAGACTCACAGGGTCTACACGTCCTTGGTGATGGCACACCACTATCCCTTCTTTTGATGGGGGCTGACCTGCAGAGGTAATACAGACAGGAGGACACCATTACACATACAATCCAGCCTGTCACACATATGGCCCACAAATCCTGTTTCCAACTCAATTGGCACACACATCGCCTGGTGCCCACCATGTACGCTACCATCAAACATCCCTCCCCCAAATGACACAATGCCTGCACACACATCTCCATGCAACCTTCCCACATGCATCATGCCCCAGGTGTACTCACCTGTTGGTCTGGAGGCCCATACAGCTGTCCATAGTGGGGTAGGACCCTATCCGTCAAGCGCTCCAACTCCTCCAAAGTGATGGCAGGGGCCCTTTCCCTGGTCACACGGGCCACCGTAGGTTCCAGACACAGGTCACAGCAGCACACACTGTTTAGGTATTCTCCTGTGGAAAGCCAGGAATCAAGTGAGGTTATAGACAGAAAATGGCGGTCATGTCCGTGGCGGTGTACACCGTTGCTGCTGATCCCCATTGGCCACTGCACTCCATAGAGCCCCATATTAGCCAATGAGGAATTGCACAGTGTTGCAACACCGCCTTCCACTACAATGCCCAACGTCAGTGGAGTTACCTCACTTCTACCTGTCCCTAGATACAGGACAGTCGGTCGCCATTTCATGGTGGTGGATTACATACAGATCTTTTATAACTGTGTCATTGCCGAAAATTGCACATACATTGCCATTCCCACTGTCCCATCACATTAATGATGTATGCACACTGATGTGGTGGTTCCATTGTTTAAATTGTGATGGCCAACTCACTCTTGTGTCCCTTAGATGCCTACCACTGCGGATGAATAGGAGGTAGAGACAAACCCTGGTGTACAGACCTTTTGTGGACTTGGCTACACTGGAAGACAGGCACATTATACTCACCTATAGACTGGACAGGGCCGCAATCACAGAGATGTGTGCACAATTAGAGCCTCACCTGATATCAGCTATCTGTCATCCCACTGGGATCCCCCTCTTGTGCAGGTTCTATAAGTGCTCCATTTCCTGGCAAGTGGTTCTTTCCAAGTGGCAGTGGGATTGGCAGCAGGAATGTCACAGATAATGTTCTCAATCGTGGTGGCAAGGGTATTGTCTGCCTTGGTGAAACAGATGTGCAGCTACATTTCTTTCCCCAGGTTGAAGATTTGGCCCCTGTGAAGGATGGATTCTATGCAATAGGACATATACCCAATATTATTGGGGACATTGACAGTACACATATTGTGTTTGTCCCCCCCCCTGCCAGAATGAAAATGTGTTCAGGAATCGGAAGAGTTTCCACTCACTGAATTTTTGCCTGGTGGACCAGTGCATCTCCCACGTGACTGCCAAGTATCCTGGGTCGGTGCATGATGCCTCCGTTCTGAGGAGTAGCAGCATCCCAAATGTGATGGCCCAACTACAGAGGCACAGGGTGTAGTTAATAGGTGAGCCAGAGTCCCCACCCACTGTATGTCAGTGTATGCCTTCAAATGTTATCCCCATAGGATTGTGTAAGGCAAAATTCTAGACCCTGGCTACCCAAACCTATCGTGGCTCCTGACCCCTGTGAGGAATGCCAAGAAAGTGGCTGAGAACCGTTATAATGATGCACATGGGCAAACCAGGAGAATAATCAAGAGGACCTTCGGCCTCCTGAAGGCCAGGTTCAGATGCCTGCATCTGACAGGTGGATCCCTGTGCTACTCACTCGAGAAGGTCTGCCAGATAGTAGTGGCATGCTGCATGTTGCGCAACCTGGCCCTCAGACGACATGTGCCTTTTCTGCAGGAGGAGGGGACAGGGATGACACTGTGGCAGCAGTGGACCCTGAGGACAGTGAAGATGAGGTGGCAGAGGATGAGGACAACAGAACATCCATTATACGTCAATACTTCCAATGACACACAGGTGAGACAGTGCAACTGACCATCACTCTGAATATTGATATTTTCTGTGTGGCTGTAACATGAAGGCATTCACGCCCTTTGCATCTCAACTTACTGTCACCTATGGCTTTTCCTTTTACAGATGTTGGTGATATGACAACAGTGTCCTGATGTGTTCACTGCAGACAGCTATAGGTCATTATTTGTATGCTATCCCAGTGTTCAGATCATTTGCTCTAGATGTGACTGTTTCCATAAATGCACATTTTCAACACATAAAACAGTGTCACTCAAATTGTGTTCAAGGGTGTTTATTGTAGTGCAAATAATTGACTGAAAAGTGCAATGGAATGGAGTGATGGTAGAGGAACATTCAGGGTATTGTTCCAGTCTGTTTGTAGCACAGGTCCAGTATCCAAGGGACCATAGGAAGGGGAAAAAAGGCAGTTCAAAGTGGACAAGGTGACAGGGTGGGACACAAGGGGGACAATCAGGAGAGTCTCATTTCCTGGCAGTGGTCTTGGTCTTGGCAAGTGTCTCTGGCTTCTGTCTTAGTCGCAGAGAACATTTGTGGGGTGGTTCATCCTCTGCAGAGGGAGGGGTGCTGGTGGCCTGTGGGTCCTGTGGTGGTTCCTTCTGCCCACTAGCTGCAGTAGAAGTGGAGGGCTGGTCAATAGACTGGCTAGTGGTAGGGCCCGCTGGTGTGCGGTCCATTCCCTCATGATTTTGGCCATGTCTTCCAGCACCCCTGCTATGGAGATCATGGTGGTGCTGAGAGCCTGTAAGCCCTCCCTGATCTGCATATGGTGTTCCTCCTGCAGCTGCTTGTTCTCCTGCATGTTGTTAAGGATCTGGCCCTCTGTGTCCTGGGATTGTTGGTAGACCCCCAGGACATTGGTGAGTGCCTCCTGGAGAGTCGATTCCTTGGCCCTGTCATCTCCCTGGTGCACAGCGGTCCTTCCAGTGTCCCTATTGCTCTGCGCCTGTGTCCCCTGAATGGTGTGCCCACTGCCACTGACCCCAGGTCCCTGATGTTCTTGGGTGAGAGGTATGGGCAGGGGTCCCTGTACAGGTTGGCACACTGCTGATTGATGTGTCCTGGAGACAGGGGTGTGGGTGCTGTGGTGTTGGATACTGATGGGGGTGGCACTGTGGTTGACTAGGAGCAGTCGGTATGGGTGTTGGTACCAAAACTTCAACACTGACCTTTGGGCTTGCGGATTTGTGCATGTGGCAGTATTCTGTCAGATTGGTGTGGCGAACGGATATTCACTACCGCAGCGGTATGTTGGCGGCCTTCACTGCGGCCGTAAACAGGATTTACCACCAATGTCATGATGAGAGCCTATGTGTTGTATTGATATTATTATAGCTGACACTAGCAGATTGCATTTTTGATATTCACTTTTTGGCATGGTACTTGATGAAGGACAGAATATAGCTTTTCCAAACTGTAGAAATAAAGAAAGGGGTCTCAGACTTTGAAATGAGTAAAGATAGAGACAGGGCTACATTTGGAAATTCCATGAAGTCATTGTTTAGCAAGAGATTGCTGAATAATCCCACCTGAGCACTACTGGTGAGTCAGCAGATAAATCGATTGAGGTTGAAGAAGTTTTAAGGTAAGGTCTGCTCATTTCCCTTGATTTCTACAGCTGGAACGTTGATGATATGCAGGTGTAAAGTCTTAGGGGAATATTTAAGAGCCCCCAGTGCCACACCTTAGTGAACAGTAGTATCATTTTTTTTACGCTAAGGCAGCACTAAAGTGTCTTTTTCAATGTGCCATATTTACAAAGTGGCAAAATGCATGCATTGCTCCACTTTGCAAACACTTGTACCACATGATACCTGTGCAAGGTATAATGATTGCAAGGGAGGCGTTCCAGCGCTAGGACACCCGCAAAAATGGCGCAGTGAAATTTAACAGATTTAACTGCACTATTTTTGGCATAATTTTTTATGCCTGCACAGAGCAGGTCCCATTGAAACCTATTGGACTCCTTGTAATTTGCTTCACTAGCATCAACAGTTCTGATGCTAGTGTAGCAAAGTGCCACAATAGGGTCAACAATTTTGACACTATTGTGCTAACGACCCTCATAATGCACGGTATGATAAATACAGTGCAACCGTAGTATCATTAGGTGCTGGTAAGGAGGCACAGAATGCGCCGCTATTTCTTAAATATGGGCCTAAATGTGCCCATGATTTGGCTACTCCTGGTTGGAGCCAGTATCATTACCCATCATGGTGCATCGCATGATAAATGAGGTGCATCCGGAGTATCATTAGGTGCTGGTAAGAAGGTGCAGAAAAAGTGGTACATCAGCTCTGGAAAATCAGTATAAATGTTAAATATAAACCATCCTTCCTTGTTCCAGTCACAAGATTCCAGGTTTGAAAGAATTAGATCAGATTTCTATAAAAGTGAACGCTTCGACTTCATATTTCTGACATTGGGTGAGGTCATCGTCAGGACAAATGTTTAAACAAGGCCTCCCAAAAGGTCTGCTATCATTTTAGTTAGAGATGAGAAAATGTAAATAGGACAGGCCAACGGCTAAATAGGAAGTAGGCTTTTCATGCAGTACAAATGGTGGGATTGGACAAGTCAGCCAATGATTGCTGTATGTCATGCTGCTGGAACATGCAAAATAGACATGTGTTTGAGTGACATAGTAGACTAATAGGGTTTATAAAGTGAATCAAAAGATGTTTGCATGTACACCACAAAAACTGCATATGTAGATAAGGTGGTGAAATTACTGCAGTATATATGTCATTGGAGTTGACTTGTCGACCTATTCTTGTTTGGGTGCCTGGCTCTGCCTGGCCTTCCCTGGCATGCCTGGCCCTGTTGCTCCTGATCTCCAACTCAGCCCCACCCAGTCCTACCTCCTTGCCACTGTTTCCTGCTCCTTGCTTCTCATCTTCCCTCCTCGCACCCGCCTACTCCAGGCCCTACCTAATGGCAGTCACTGTGTGACTGCATGTATCGGGTGTGCCACTGGTGTGCCAAAGGCAAGCCCATCCGCCCCGTCTGTGCCTGGACTGCACCCAATACTAGGACCCCTGCATCTTGAGCCTGCCACTGGTACTCCTCTGACAAGCTCAGAAACCTCAAACCCAAGACCCAAGACACCAACTGCAGCACTGCCTCACTGCATTCCACTGACGGACCCTTCACCTGCCACCAAGGCCACTTCTCCTCTGATGTCATAACCTCCACGAACACCACTCAGCAGACAACCAGCCAGAGACTACAGATCCACTGTGCACTACTCATTGTGCGATTCCTCTGCAGGCACGCCATGTAAATCTAAGACATCATAACTACCCTCACCCAACGTGATGTTCATCACTGAAACTTGACTCACTCCTGTATCAGCACCCGACATCGCCGCTGCAACAGCCCCCAAATACAAGATGATCCATTGCGACCTCCTTGACAGACAAGGCGGAGGCATCACTATCATCCACAAGAAGACCCTCAGCAGCACAGCTGTGGGCGATGACACTACACCAATTATGGAACACTTCAACTTCCAGATCAAACCAGTTGCCAAAACCACCATTAGACGGACCCTCACCGACAGCCCCCAGGGCTCTCACCACAATTTCTGCAACTCCATCCCAGACCTCATTGCCCCTCTGGCAATCAATTCCAACCACTACATTTTCCTCGGTGACCTGAACTTCCACTTAGAAGACCCTAATGACAACAACTCCACAATGCTTATTGAAAACCTAAATATCAGTTGCCTCTCACTAGTCACTACCCACACACACAAATAAGGACACACTCTCAACCCTATCTTCTCCACCAAAGAGTCAAATTCTCGTGCACCACTGAGATGACCTGGACAGACCACTGTATCGTTCACTTCACAATCCATAGCCACCCAGAACCCGACAGTACCCCCCATCCACCCTCGCTGTAACGGGAGCAAAGTCATTGGACCTATCTGGATCACTGCTCTCAAAGAAACTACCTCCACCCCCTCAGACACTTGACCAACTAGATCTCCACATCCACTGACAGAATCGCCCCCGTGAAAATCACCACCATCATCAAACCCACCGAGCAGACAAGGTGGTTCACTTCAGAGCTACTGACCCTCAAACACCACTGCAAGAAGCTTGAGAGACATTAGTGCTCCATCAAGACACTCACCAACCTCAACTCCTTCTGATATGCCCTCAACAGCTACAACCACCATTTCAAGGAGACCAAGAAAAAGGCCCTCACCCCAGCATAGAGGCAAGCTGCAGATTACTTTTACCACAATATGTCTGACATCTACAGTAACATCGACCCCAAACCTACCAACCTCAACCACCTCTGCACCTAAACTAACACCTCCTACCCCCTCGCGATTACTTACTGGAAGCTGCTCTTCACCGAAGATACCATCTCCATCATGAACTCCATCCACTCCAGATCCCCCATGGACCTCTGCCCACATCACATCTACAATGTAGGAAGAGAAGCAATCACAAGCTCTGTCATATACATCCTCAACACCTCCATCCCCACAGCCACTGTCCCCAATGCTTGGAAGCATGCCGAGGTCAAGCCCCCCCCGAAGAAACCCTCAACCAACCCCAACCAACCCAAAAACTACTGCCCCATCTCACATCTCCCTTTCCCTGCCAAAGTCTTGGGAAAAGCCATCAACCATTAGTTCACAGACTACCTAAAAGAAAACAACCTGCTGGACCCTTCCCAGTCTGGTTTCTGAACAAATCACTGAGCAGTCAACACCACCCTGATTGCAGCAACGGGCAACATCAGATGCCTCCTCGACTTAAGTGGATCAGCAGCCCTCATCCTCCTCAACCTATCAGCAGCCTTCAACACTGTCTCCCACCACGCTCTTGTCACTAGACTTCACCATATTGGCATCCAAGCCACCGGACTAAATTGGATCTCCTTCTTCCTCTATGGTCGAACACAAAGAAACTACCTACCACCCTTCGCCACTGCACGCAAAGACATCATATGTGACATCCCCAGAACTCCTCCCTCAGTCCCTCACTCTTCAACAACTACATGACACCACTAGCACATTCGCCCACACCCATGGACTCAACATCATCTCCTATGCGACGACACTCAATAAAGACCAACTGCCTTAAACTGAACTCAGAAAAAACAGAGGTCCTCCTCTTTGAGAACAGGCCCTGCTCTTCTTCATGGTGACTCCCAGCACTCAGCCCACCAACCACGCTTGCAACCTCGGAATCATCCTAGACACTCAACTATCCATGCAACAACAGATTAATGCCATCTCCTCAGCCTGCTTCCACACTATCCGCATGCTCCGCAAGATCTTCTGATGGATCCCCATCTCAACCAAGAAGACAGTCACCCAGGCCCTCATCTCCAGCTGTATCACCTACAGCAATGCACTCTACACTGGAACCAGCAAATAGCTGCTAAACTAACTCCAGACCATCCAGAACTCAGCAGCAAGATTCATTTGCAATCTCCCCAGAAGAACCGGAACCAGCCCTCACCTGAGGGACCTCCACTGGCTCCCCGTCCAGGAAAGATGCCTCTTCAAACTCCTCACATGTGTATACAAAGCCCTCCACAAATCCAGACCCACACACATAAACAACCGCACAACAATTCACCAACCAACCAGAGAGCTCTGCTCCTCCACCCACACCTTGGCCCACATCCCTCATATCCGCTGTGACTGCCATGGAGGGTACATCTTTTCCTACCTCACTGCCAAATCCTGGAATGACCTCCCCTTTCACCTGTGCACCTCCCTATCTCTCAAGGACATCAGGAAGCAGCTCAAGACCTGGCTCTTTGACCACCATCACACTATGACTGAGGCTCACAGATCCCACCAGCACGTGGAGACCCCCTGCGGTGACAAGTCACACTCCACAGACCTACTGATTGATTGATACTGGTTGATTTAATACTACAACACCCATAGAGTTTGAGGCAAAAAAGAGTGAGAGCTTACATAGACAATAGACAACAGCTCCTCAAAGTTTGAAAACTTGATAGATCTTGTGAAACTAAATAGTTCGAAGTCATAGCAACAAAGGCTATTAGCTAGGAGGCACTACTGAATTATCATAAAAAGCCAATACTGGGATTGTACTCACAGTCAGAATATAAGAAATGTTTTTGACCAGTATCACCTACCTACATCTAGTTATGTTTGTTGAGAAATTAATACCTGTGCATATCTATTTAAGAAAAAGAAGCCAAAATAGCAACAAACACCACATCTCACCAATTCTGGAAGGCTAACATGCTGTAGTTCTTATAACTTGAGTAAGGAAAGACTCATAGATGCATGTGACACAGATAAATAAGTACAGCATGTCATCACAAACGGCACCTTGAAGGCAGTGTGTCCAAAAAAACATTAAACAACAGATGAGAAAAAGGCATTTTTTGAAACTCCAAAATCATTCTCGCTGGAAACGGTCTTCTCTGCAGGCTCACTGCCAAACATTCCTCCTACCTCTTTTTAAAATTTGTTTCTTTTGGTTTCAGGTCTCGGGGTACTGTACCACTGCTAAGCCGTTCTGAAGTGCATGTGGTCTCTGCTTAAAACATGGCAGCATTGGCTTATACTCAATTAACATATTTAACTTACTTATTGGCCCCTAGTAAAGTGCATACCATGTGCCCAGGAAATGTGAATTAAATGCTACTGGTGGGCCTGGAGCACTGATTGTGCCATCTACCCAGGTTACCCTTTAAACATGTCTCAGGCCTGCCATTGCAGAGCCTGTGCATGCACTTTTGGACAATGGGGGTCATTACAACCCTGGCGGATGGTGTAAAACCGGCGGTAAGACCACCAACAGGCTGGCGGTTTTACCTTGGTGTATTATGACCATGGCGGTTACCATCCACCAGTTCTCTGTCCCGCCCGCCAGGGCGGAGACAACTGCTGGGCTGGAGACCTGGGTCTCCAGCCCGGCGGCCGTCAGTATACCGCCGGTGGTATTTGGACCCGGCTTACCGCCGTGGATTTCCAGTGGTTTCAACTGACATAAAATCCATGGCGGTAAGCACTATCAGTGCCAGGGAATTCCTTCCCTGGCACTGATAGGGGTCTCCACCCCCCCCACCCCGACTCCCTCCCCTACACCCCCCACCACCCCTGCCACCCCCCAAAGGTGGCAGGGTCCCCCTCCCCACCCCAACCCCCAACATAACATTACTCACACACACCCGACACGCATGCAGGCACCACCAATACACACATGCACACACCCCGACATACATGCCTACATCCACACACACAGTCAGACACGCACACCCACATTCAAACATACATGCACACATCCATACAGACATACCCCCAGACATACACGCACTCATTCCCATACACACAACACCCCCGCAAGCATACACGCACTCACACCCCCCCTCTACATACACACACCCCCATGCACGCACACAACACCCAACACCACACACCCCCCTCCACTAACAGACTATTGACTTACCTGGTCCGTCGATCCTCCGGGAGAGGACGGGAGCCATGGGGGCAGCTCCGCCGACACCACACCGCCAACAGAACACCGCCGCGCTGAATCACAGGACGTGATTCGGTGGGCGGTGTTCTGTTGACGTGGTGGTGGAGGTGGAGCAACCTCCACTTCCCCGCCGCCCGTCACTATGGCTGTTGGCGGCTCTCCGTCGGAATAACGACGGAGAGCAGCCAACAGTCATAATACGCCGAGCGGCAAACCGCCTGCACAGGCGGTCTTCCGCACGGCAGTCCCTCGGCAGTCTTGCAAAAAGACCGCCAAGGTCTTAATGACCCCCAATATGCCTAGGGGCAACAAAAACCATATACTTCAAAAGTGGAATGTGAACCACGAATGTACCCCAGGCCTAGTGTAGTGTGTAAGGGGTCACTGGGAGTGTAAGAAAACACTAAGGGAGTCCAAGATACCCCACCCCATGACCCTGAAAAGTAGGAGTAAAGTTACCCTACTACCCCAGAAAGACAGTAAAGTCGAGATAGGGGATTCTGCAGAGACAACAACTGACTGCAAAGCACTGAAGATGGATTCCTGGACCTGAGGACCTGCAAAGGAAGGAGACCAAGTCCAAGAGTCACGCAAGTGTCCAGGGGGAAGAAGGAGCACACAAAACCCTGGAGGAAGGTGCAAAAGGGCTGCCTCCGGGTGGAAGAAGCCAAAGATTCTGCAACAAAGGAAGGTGCCAGGAACTTCTCCTTTGGCCAGAAGATGTCCCACGGCGTGCTGGAGGATGCAGAGTAGTTTCCACGCAGAATAAACACAAACAAGCCTTGCTAGCTGCAAGAGTGGCGGTTGAAGGTTTTGGGTGCTGCCAGGGCCCAGGAAGGACCAGGATGTCGCCCCTTGGAGGAAGAGACAGAGGAGTTGCTTAGCAACAGAGGGAGCCCATGCAGAAGCAGGCAGCACCCGCAGAGGCACCTGAACAGGCATTCAGATGATCTGAGCATGTCAGTTGTCTCAGCTCAACAAAAGAGGGTCCCACAAAGTCAGAGTCCAACTAAGCGAGTTGTGCAATGCAGGACTGAGTGCTAGGGACCTGGGCTGTGCTGTGCATGTAGAAAGTCTTGCAAAAGTGCACAGAAGCCCTAGCAGCTGCAGTTCACGCAGTACACAGGATTACTGTCTGGCATGGGGATGCAATGACTTACCTCTACCAAATTTGGACGGAAGGGCCACTGGACTGTCACAGACACTTGGATCCAGCTCCTGTATTCCAGGGACCACGCTCATCAAGATGAGAGGGGACCCAGAGGATCGGTGATGCAGAAGTTTGGTGTCTGCATTGGCAGGGGGAAGATTCCGTCTACCCACAGGAGATTTCTTCTTGGCTTCCAGTGCATGGTGAAGGCAGACAGCCCTCAAAGCATGCACCACCAGGAAACAGTCGAGAAAGCTGGCAGGATGAGACGCTACAATGTTGCTGGTAGCCTTCTTGCTACCTTGTTGCAGTTTTGCAGGCGTCCTGGAGCAGTCGGTGGTCGATCCTTGGCAGAAATCGAAGAGAGAATTGCCGAGGAACTCTGGCAAGCTCTTGCAATTGTTATCTGGTGAGAAACCCACAGGAGAGACCATAAATAGCACTCAGAGGAGTATTGGCTACCTAACCAGATAAGAGCCTATCAGGAGGGGTCTCTGACGTCACCTGATGGCACTGGCCACTCAGAGGTCTCCATTGTGCCCTCACACCTCTACATTCAAGATAGCAGAGGTTTGGGACACACTGGTGGAGCTCTGGGCACCACCCCTGGTGTGGTGATGGACGGGGGAGTGGTCACTTCCCTATCCTTTGTCCAGTTTCATGCCAGAGCAGGGGCTGGGGCCTCCCTGAACCGGTGTAGACTGGCTTATGAAGAGATGGGCACCATCTGTGCCCATCAAAGCATTTCCAGAGGCTGGGGGAGGCTACTCCTCCCCAGCTCTTAACACCTATTTCCAAAGGGAGAGGGTGTAACACCCTCTCTCAGATGAAATCCTTTGTTCTGACTTCCTGGGAATGGGCTGCCCAGACCCCAGGAGGGCAGAAACTTGTCTGAGGGTTGGCAGCAGCGGTAGCTACAGAGAAAACCCCAGAGAGCTAGTTAGGCAGTACCCGGGGTCCATGCTGGAGCCCCGGGGATGCATGGAATTTTCCCCCCAATACCAGAGTGGTATTGAGGGGACAATTCCATGATCCTAGACATTTTACATGGCCATGTTCGGAGTTACCATTGTGATGCTACATATAGGTATTGACCTATATGTAGTTCACAAGTGTTATGGTGTCCCCGCACTCACAAAGTCTGGGGAAATTGCCCTGAACAATGTGGGGGCACCTTGGCTAGTGCCAAGGTGCCCTCACACTAAGTAACTTTGCACCTTACCTTCACTAAGTGAAGGTTAAACATATAGGTGACTTATAAGTTACTTAAGTGCAGTGTAAAATGGCTGTGAAATAACGTGGATGTTATTTCACTCAGGATGCAGTGGCAATTGTCTGAGCTCCCTATGGGTGGCTAAAGAAATGCTGCAGCCCATAGGGATCTCCTGGAACCCCAATACCCTGGGTACCTAGGTACCATATACTAGGGAATTATAAGGGTGTACCAATGTGCCAATCAGAATTGGTAAAATTAGTCACTAGCCTGCAGTGACAATCTTAAAAGCAGAGAGAGCATAACCACTGAAGTTCTGGTTAGCAGAGCCTCAGTGATACAGTTAGGCACCACACAGGGAACACATACAGGGCACACTTTATGAGCACTGGGGTCCTGGCTAGGAGGATCCCAGTGACACAGGCAAAAAAAAACATACATGCAAGTAAAAATTGAGGTAACATGCCAGGCAAGATGGTACTTTCCTACAATTAGTGATTTTTAAGCTCTGAAAGACAAGTTTTCGGGCTGTTAGTGAAAGGGCCCAATTGCTCCGAAACCTTTTCGCTTTCCAAGAAATCCAGAGTGAGCAGTCACAAGTCTGTCTCTTCGCACACAAAGTATCGCTGTTCTCAATCGCAAGTGTAATCAAATTCAAGGTCAGCGCAAGGGGGAAGTAACCTAGACTTCAGCGGAATATAACAGACTTAAAAAGATTTCCCAGTGTACCAATAATGTCATACAAAAGAAAATGTATTACTTCATCTATAATATAATATTACTCACAACGTTTTTTGTAAATCTCAGTTAAACAAGTAATTCTGTTCATTTATATTTTACATTTGTCACGGTAGGTGCTCTTATAAAACAGTGAAGGTGTTGAAGTGCAGGTGAGTGAAGGTGATATATACAATCGGTGCAGAGTGCTGTGTTAAGAAAATTATGAACTTCAAGTGGCTCCTTCTATCCAGGAAGCCCTAAAGTTTCACAACATTTCTTTGTATCAGTCTCAACCACTCTTTGGAGATGTGTCGACGTTTCGACCCCGTATTAAGGTGAGTCAAGGTGGGGTCATCATGAGGACAAGGATGATCGAGTTGGAAGCACCTAAATTCCAGTGTATCGTGCCAATCCAGTAATCAGGGACATCTTCAAGATCTGGAAATTTCGAGAGTCTGAGTGTCTACGTTTGTCTGTGATCAGTGGACGCCAAGGATCGCTATTATCTAGTGCTCAGGAGACTTAGTTAGTCCGGTCTCACTATGTGGGGTTGTGGCTGAACCATCCAAGGGTTGTAAGTGCCACTAAGCGCCGTAATATCAGGGGCTTGGGATATTTGAGTATTCAAGCCGCTGCCTAGGCAGTCAGCATGCGATCGTCAATTCAGCCGGTTAATTAAGAACTGGGTAGGAAACCTCTATGTGCGTCCACGCTAATTCACGGAGTCGCCATCTTCGCACAGAAAGTATCGCTGTTCTCAATTGCAAGGCTCCAGTCTATCCATCTGTGATGCCCAGCTGGCTCTATGTGCAACTCCTCCGAACATCGCCAGAAACTCCTTGCTCCTGGTAAACTTTTCTGCATGAATGAGACTCTTGGCAAAAAACTTGAGAAGGTAAATAGCTGAACAATTCTGGGAATGTATCTGAGCTGCCCTCCGTTGCAGTTGGCTTGAACTTTTGAATTTCACCTCATCCAGCATGACCAGATAGCTTTGGTTGGCGCTTTATGCTTTTAGGTGCTATTTTGCAGTTTATTCTGTGCACCTGCATACCATCCAGTTCTACGTATTCGAATTTTGTCATTTTGGTCTTGATTTATTTATTACATTTTGCTCTTCTTTTCTGGAGTGGAATCTTTTTGTGTGTTGCTTTTACTGTTTTATTGTTTGTTTGAAGTGTTCCAGAAATACTTAACACACTGCCTCTATGTTAGTTTGACTGCTGTGTGCCAGGTTACCAGAGGGTGAGAACAGGTTCATTTAGGGTTTGCCTGACATTTACCCTGATAGGGTGCTTGACCAGGGCTCATAGCCTAGTCAACTAGAGACACAGTTTCTAACAATCTCCATGCATATGTATGGATTTGGAAAAATACGATTTGTCCTCTGTGGTGTATAATACCCCATAGTACAACATCACTGATTGCTTTTCAGTGTTCATATGTGAAGTATACCAGAGGTTGGCAAATTCTAACACTTATAATATTGTACACATTTTGTTTGGAATATATTCTTAATCATTGTTGTACAATTATGTGTCCGTGACAGAAGCAAGAAAATGCCTTTATCTATCAATGAATTATGCTAATTTCCTGTGGACAATATACTGCACTTTGATGCACTAAATCCCCCGTAAAATGTTATGCACGTAGTAATAATGGGGGTCATGCCGACCCCGGTGGCGGCGGGAGCCGCCCGCCTGGAGGGAACTGCCGAAGGACCGCACCGCGGTCAAAAGACTGCAGCGGCCATTCTGTCTTTCCCGCTGGGCCGGCGGGCGACCGCCAGAAGGCCGCCCGCCAGCCCAGCGGGAAACCCCCCTCAACAATGAAGCCGGCTCCGAATGGAGCCGGCGGAGTTGTAGGGGTGCGACAGGTGCAGTGGCACCCGTCGCGATTTTCAGTGTCTGCAAAGCAGACACTGAAAATCATTATGGGGCCCTGTTAGGGGGCCCCTGCACTGCCCATACCAGTGGCGTGGGCAGTGCAGGGGCCCCCAGGGGCCCCACGATACCCGTTCCCGCCATCCTGTTCCTGGCGGTAAAAACCGCCAGGAACAGGATGGCGGGAAGGGGGTCGGAATCCCCATGGCGGCGCTGCAAGCAGCGCCGCCATGGAGGATTCCCTGGGCCAGGGGTAAACCGGCGGGAAACCGCCGGTTTCCCTTTTCTGACCGTGGCTTTACCGCCGCGGTCAGAATGGCCCAGGAAGCACTGCCAGCCTGATGGCGGTGCTTCCGCGGTCCCCGGCCCTGACGGTCATGGACCGCAAGGGTCGGAATGACCCCCAATATTCTTACTTAAAAAAATATGTCACCCAAAAGTTGGATGAAAACAAATGTATTGAGAGCTGCTTGAAAAATTAATTCAGAAATCCAGTTATTGTAAATAAAGCCAAAAAGGCAATCACAGGTTCTCAATACAATGGTGGGCATGCTTCTAAATAGAAACACATCTAAAGTGTAATTGTTGCATTCATAATACTACTACTCACAGAATTTTTTTCCTAAAACAGTTCAGAGAATAAATAATCCCTTAGGCTCTGGTTTTAAGGACTGCCACATTCAGTCCATTCTTTACAGTTTCCAGGCATACACTGGTTACTCTGAGTGATGGTCTCATTTTTAGATTCACCCTCCATTTAAGACCCATAGTTATGTGTTTTGATTTAGGAAAGGATTTTCAACATAAAAAACTAAGGACCTGATTTTGAAGTTGATTACTTCGTCAGGCTTGACAGAGTATTTTACTCCGTCACTCCAAATTTAGAGATGGCTGCTCCGCAAGCAGACATGTCTTGCGCTGGCAGAAACTGCCATAAATGTGGTTTCTATCAATGCATTGAAAATTAGTATTTGTTCTCTAAATAGGAAGGGCAGACAAATGGGAACACATCTGACAGCCCTTACTCTTTTGGCCAGTGGAAATGTATACAAATGACAGTGACAGACTATTCTTCACTGCTGGCATTCTGAAGTTTCAACCCAATTCATCTTGAGGCAGGTGTGCCTTCAGTTGAGAGAAAAGGGACTTTGTCACCACTGCGATGGAATAACCTTTACACTACGTTCTAAATCAAGCCCTATCTTTTGTGTTGTGATAATCTCTGTCTGATCTTTTGAGTAGTTTGGCCTACTGACAAGAAATCACAGGGACATGTAATGAGTTAAAAGATAGTGCAAGGTTACCAATATTTGGAGTATTGGCTGTGTGTTTAACAATTGCCTTATTTTAGTATTGGAAGTCTGTGCATTGACCCACATGTGTAATGGGGTACAATAATCAAAAGGTCCTGTGTTTACTCTGTTTCATTAAGGTTTTCATCTGTTTGTTTGCACAAAAGCGGTCTGAACATAAAATAGGAAAGGACCACGCTTTCTGACTCTAAATGATTTGTAGCTCAGCAGATGTAATTGGCTTCAATTTGAGATTAGAGTTGGGCATTGCTACAATTTCCTAATTTAAGCCTGACTCAGAGCAAGATTAAAAACAACCCACACATTTTGTTGTCTATTATAGGTATATTGCTCTATTACAATTGATTGTTTGTAAAAGTCAGATAAATAAGTGAGGTCAGTATTAGAAGTCAACATGTAGTTTACAACTGAAGGTGAATAAATTACATTCTAGGACTGGTTTTCCCAAATTACCTAAAACTATTTTACCATTAGAGATTATACAGATTTCTAGAAAAGCTTTTTAACAATTCTAGGAAGTGGCTTCCTACCTCAGCTAATAATCCCAATCTTTGTCAGGGTGCTATTTCAAGTTACTAAATTAACCTGAGCTCAACCTTGTGGCAGCTATGGCACAGAGCAGACAAGCTTAATTTAGGACAGTGTGTGAAGAACATTATGCAGTACCACAACAATAACAATGTTAAAACTCCAAATAATACAAATGCCAAACCAAATTAGAAACCTATGGTACAACGTACTGAATGAAAGGACAGCAAATGACAAAAATCCAATAAGGGGGAACAGCTATACTTTATTAAAACTTTCTTTAAAAATAGAGCCAAAAATCACTAAGCATCACCTGTGGTCAGGAAACAGCCATTACAGTGTGGTCATGACCACGCATGACAGTTACCACTGAGCAATTACCACCCATTTACCTTTACCATGCATGCTTTTACTACGCGTGCCTCACCACAAATGTATCTTTATCACGCATGCCTTTACAGGGAAATTCGTTCTAAAGGCATGAATGGTAAAGACATATGCGAGGTAAAGGTTTTAAAGGTATGTATCATTTTTTTTATTTTGGAAAGGCATGAATGGTAAAGGTTTATGCACAGTAAAGGTTTTTCAGGTAAGTACAGGTAAGTATTAAGGGGCAGATTCAAGAAAAGAGGCGAAGCACCCAGTGCAACTCGTCTTTCTTTGCGGCCCCATCACCCTCTACCGCCACCATGAGTGAGCCATATTTAAAATGCGGCACACCATGGTGCACGGTAGAGGGCAATAGCGTCATTTTCTGGGACGCTATTGATGTACTCTGCAGGAATAGTATGAAAAGCTTAGCACTGCTCCTGCAGAGTGCATAGGGGCCCATTATAAATAATGCTATGCTCCTTTTTAATGTCTGCACTGAGCAGGCCTTAAAAGTGCTGAAAACAATGGCGTAAGGAAATCTCTTAGATTTCTTGTGCCATTTTTTCAGCCCCCCTAATGGGGGAACGCACTCCTTGCATACATTATGCCTAGCGCAGGCATAATGTGGCACAAGGGTTTATGGCGTAAATATGGCGTGGGAAAAAGGCCACTTTAGCGCTGCCTGAGCGTCAGAGAAATGGCGCGATAGTAGTGCTAAGGTGGCATTGGGGACACTTAATTATGCCCCTAAGTTTTATAAGTGTAGATAGATAGATAGATAGATAGATAGATAGATAGATAGATAGATAGATAGATAGATAGATAGATAGGCAGATAGATAGATAGATAGATAGATAGATAGATAGATAGATAGATAGATAGATAGATAGATAGATAGATAGATAGATCAGGATTTTAGGGTTTAGGGGTTTAGGGTAGGTACTGTTTTTTGGGTGGTAAGGGTGTTTTTAGGTTTTAGGATGGATTTGGGTTTTTGAGTGGTAAGAGGCTTTTAGGGTTTAGAATGGGTATGGGTTTTTGGGTGATAAGGGTTTTTTAGGTTTTAGAGTGGGTATTGGTTTTTGGGTGGTAAGTGTTTTTTAGGATTTAGGGTGGGTATGGGTTTTTGGATGGTAAGGGATGTTTAGGTGTTAGTGTGTGTATAAGATTTAGGGTGGTAAGGGGTTTTCAGGTTTTGAGGTGGGTATGGGTTTTGTGGTGGTAAGGGCATTTTTAGGTTTTAGGATGGGTATTGGTTTTTAGTGGAAAGGGCATTTTCAGGTTTTAGGGTGGGTATGAGTGTTTGGTGGTAAGGACATTTTTAGGTTGTCAGGTGAATATGGCTTTAAGTAAGGGTTTTTTAGGGTTTAGGGTGGGTATGGGTTTTAGGGTAGTAAGGGTTTTTAGGGTTTAGGGCAGGTATGGGTTTTTGGGTGGTAAGGGCATTTTTAAGTTTCAGGTTGGGTATGGGTTTTTTAGTGACCAGGGCATTTGTAGGTTTTAGGGTGGGTATGGGTTTTTGGGTGGTATGGAAATTTTTTGGTTTTTGGATGCGTATGGATTTTTGGTGGTATGGAGTTTTTTGGTTTTAGGATGGGTATTGTTTTTGGGTGGTAATGGATTTTTAGGGTTTAGGGTGGGTATGGGTTCTGAGTGGTAAGACCATTTTTACGTTTGAGGGTGGGTTTTGGTTTTGGGTTGGTAATGTCATTTTTGGATTTTAGGGCAGGTATGGGTTTTTGGGTGGTAAGGAGTTTTTAGGGTTTAGGCTGGGTAGGGCTTTTGGGTGGCATACATATATATTTATTTATTTAAATATATAAACACACACATACGTATATATTTGTGTATATACATACACACACACTCACACATATATATATATATGTGCGTGTGTGCGTGTATACTTACCACTTTACTTTTTACTACGCATATGCCTTTACCAACCATGCCTTTACATTGAAATATTTATTGTAAAGTCGTGCGTGGTAAAGGCATATGCGTGGCAAAAACTCTAGTTGTAAATTAATACGTGGTAATGACAATGCGTTACAGTGATCATGTTATAAAGGCATGAGTGATGAATGCATGCATGGTTCTGTCATGCATCCCCTGTGGTCAACTTGCCAACGTAGACCATGACCTAGGCGCAATTTGAGGCTGACTGGTATGGAGGGCAGCTCAGAAACAGAAGCCAGAACACAGTCAGAGATTCTACCTTAGGACTTCGGGCCTGATTTCGAATTTGTCAGAGAGGGTACTTCATTGCAACAGTGGGGTAGCACCTTCTCCATCATACTTAAGGTGCCCTCAGCTCATTAAGAGTCAAACAAACCAGCATGGTATGAGTGAGACACTACAGCACTGCCACTGACATACACATCCGACAGCCTAAAACAGCAATGGAAGTAGGGGGTTTTGCCATTGTCTGCCTGCTCTATTTAGTATGGGCAGACAAATGACAAGTTTTCATTGTCCAGCATTTGGCTGTAAGCGACAATGAAAACTGTAAAATTACCCTCTGACCAGAGGGAAATACTGCCATGGTGAGGGGGTCATTTACTTTTTTGTGTTCAAATACAAAATCCTGTTTTGTGATTATTTTTTAAAATTAAAAAAAATATTGAAAGTTTAACAGGTGGCTCCATCATCAATTGCTTACAGGAACCTCTGTAAATGCTGGTTTCCTGTCAATGCAAGAGATGTACCCTGGTTTGGCTGATATCTCTCAATTTGTCTGGCCTCACCATGGCAGTAATAAAGTACTCCATTTTGCCAATGGTGCGCTGTGGTCAAAGAGTACTATTCTTGGCCAGATAATTTCTCCACGTGGATGTGCTGCTGTGTACAAGCTCTGGGTGAAAGAAACCTGAAATCTTAGTGCAGCTGCAATGCATGTTTATCGTATCGGCTTGGCAGGTTTATCCCGGTCCTCTGGAGGTCTTGAAGATGTTTTCAAGTTCCAGGTTTTCCAGGATGAAAGAAGTCCAGCCAAACACAGTAAACAGTTTCAGGCCTCTTGCAAAGCACTTGGGGTATCATTAATCACTCAAGCAAAGGCCATTAGCAGGGTCTAGATCAGGTCTAGCTGGAAGTGGTCAGCTGGGCTGTTAAATATTCTAGCTTATTAAAAAGATTACAATAGTAGAACAAAAAAGAGCACTTTAAGTCCAATACAATTATAATAATTTTTTAAAGCAGCCTGTAGAATAAATTACAAAGCTAACTAATCACAGTTCCCTAACATGCAATGAGGTAAATTTAAACATTTCAGTATTTGTCAATAGAATTATGAGGTTTAGTTGTAAAACAATAGGTAACGGTCTCTGAAGTTGTTCTGACGTTTCGTTCACTAAAAAGATTCCACTGATAAAACATCCTTAATAGTAGCTATTTTGGGCAGATACATAATAGGTGACCAAGAGGTTCCTCCACAAAGCCACAAATTTGACAAGCACTCTTCCTTTTTAGAGCCAAATTCCCTGCTCCCTAAATTCCTATAGTGTTATATAGAGAAGCCAGTCTCTTAAGTATTACTTTTTTATCACCCCTTGCAGGACTGAGACAATATATTCTTGAGGTATTAATAGGTAGGATTATTGAACCCAATCCATGTGTTTATATTTCTTTACTGAAGCAAAAAAGCAATCTCTGGGCAAAGCCTTGCTTAAAATGTTTTTCTGTGTTGTACAATTCACTTTGTCCAGTGTCTCTATCTCTGGTAAGTTTCACTCTTTAATTACTTTGCTTATTGAGAGGATGTTTGTTTCCCTATCCCTATTTGAGCTGTTTTGAGCTTCCCTTCACTGTGGTGCTTGTGTCTTGAGGATGGTCCCAGCCTTCTCCTGCACATGATCGGTGATCAAGTTCCCCACCTCCCAAGGCTGTTTTTGGTTTTCAGTGAAATGACAAGCAGCCTGCACGTTGCGCTGATGTCATTTCACTGGAAACACAAGTTAAATGAACTGATCAGATCATTCCACTTTCCCTGCCTCAGTGCTCAGGGGGCTATTTCAGGCCCCTGAGCACTGAGACAGGTGGGAGAGGTTTTGTTGCAAATGGAGAATCTCCCCTTTCTAATGGTACCCATCCCAGGTGTATCCCTGCTTGACGATTGCCCAAGGAGGGTGATCCCTAAGCAGGGATCCACTCCACTAGACACCAAGGGGATGGGGCAGCCCCTTGGGAAAGAGCTTTTGCTCCCCCAGTATTTTGTGTTAATATTCAGTCTTTCTGCCCTCTCTGAGGGGCGAAAAGCCCACTTCGAGGCAGGAATTCATTTTTGTATATGTATTGAGGGTGTGGGCTACCCTAAATGCCACTGTCGCATAGGCTCTCATTATTCTAAGGAGACTACTGGATTTTGAGAGACAGAATTGCCCGCGGCATGGGAGACTGAGTCTGACCCACTGCAGGTGACACCTGTCACTCCAATCCTGTTTTTGCTTCAGCTAACTAGCAGTGCCTCATCTCCAGCTAAGGATGGACTGGGCAGCCCAGCGCATGACATCCTTAGCTTCTCAGGGAAGTCATGGTCACTCGGGTCTCATTCGGTTCTCTCATTAACAGTTCAGTCTCATATATAAATGACATACAGAGGCAGTATATGTTTCAATAATAGGTTTAATAAAATTACTGCATCTTAGATAGTAAAGCGTGAGTTGCAATAACCAGGACAACACAACATGACTATTAAAATTGTGACGAGAAGAGTAAAGCATAAAAACAATGCTATCATATTGTAACTCTAATCGATGGACTAGCTCCTACCTAAGCTAAGACTGAGCAGAGCATGTTAAGCTCTAAGTCTGCCCTTCAGGTTCCCCTGGGAAGACATCAACCCCCATACCTGAGCAAAGGCCTGTGGTCTGCATTAGCATCTGTAGCGAAGCATTCAGCATACAGTTGTGGTTCCCTGGCTGGAATCTCCCTCTAACGTGTAAGGGACAAGGAAGTGTTTTTATAATAACACTGCAGATATTCTGAGAAAGTGTCCCTACTTAAGGATGTGTATTTTCTACGAATGTTGGAGACTAAACTTCTACCACGTTCACCGGCAATGTACTGTGCTGTAGCCTTGGAAGAAGCACAGAGTGATCAAGAATGTCTTGTTTGAGAACAGAGTGCTGGCCTAGGCAAAAACAGTTAGATAGATTAAAATAAAACAAGACCGTAAAAATGGTTATTGTAATAATAATAAGATAAAGCTGAATAAAATATATCTAGGTTAAAGTGCACAGTGGCCTAGTGTGTTGAAATAACGTGCATGGAGCTATAACTAAAATGGCTGCAAAACACCCCTGCCCTTTTCCACAGTCTTTCTGCTCCCCCTGGGTGGTATATGGAGGGCAGAAAGCCCACTAGACAACAGGTATGTTTTTTTATTAAAAGAGTAGTGGGTGCTGCCCACCATGGGCATGGCCATGCCCCAGCCCCGTTAAAGGGGGATCAAAGTCCCTCTGACCCTCTAGGGGGTCAGGCGGGGTCAGTAGACTCTTTCTGCCCCCTGGGGATCAGAAAACACACCAGGCACCAGGGATTATGAATACATATTGATGGAGGACTGTGAACGTACATGGGCACAGTATTTCTGCCCACCTGGGAGGTGAATGGGGGTTATTACCCCCAATCCGTCCACCCCGGGGGACAGAAAGCCCTCTAAATACCAGGGACTATGAAAAATGACGCACAACTGTGCTAGTGCAGTTGAGTGTCAAAAATGTTAACTCTTGCTACCGTCATTCCATAGCGCCATCAGTGTGCCATACTTTAAAAATGAAACACAGTGGCGCTAAGGAACGGTTAGCACCAAAACAATTACACTAACCATTGCAACATGCTGTAAGAAAAAATTAAGCTAATGCTGCAAAAGTGGTGCTAGACCATTTTGCGGCATGTTTTTTTACACAAAATGGGTTAGCACCATATTTAATCACAGTAGCTTAAAAAAACAGGCGAGCTAGAAGAAAACATTTGGGAAGCCAAGATGGAGAATGCCGGCCAGGAGAGACCCCAGGGAGTCCCCAATCAGCCAAGTACCAGCCAGGAGGGCCCAGAAAAGTCCCAGGAGACGGAGAAGAGGAAGCAAAAGTGTCATTTTAGTGAGAAGGAGCATGACATCTTGTTCAGAGCAGTGACGGAGCACCAACACCAGCTCTTCGTCACTTCCAAATTGCTAATAGGTAAGAGAGAGGCCATATGGCAGTCAATAGTAGACAAAGTCAACAGCGTGGCCAAGGTGAGGAGGACTGTCACCAATTGCAAGAAGCTTTGGCATGACTGCAAGTGCAAAACTAAGGAAAAAGTGTCCAGGAACCCAAAGGCAGCACTGCAGACTGGAGGTGGAGGTCCCACACCACAGGAGGACCTTGATGGGCTGGAGGAGATTTTCGCAGCTGTCATCCCAGAGGACCTGGTCACTGGAATCGCAGGATAGGACAGCGCAGACTACTAAGAACTACCACAAATGCAGGGTAAGTTGCAGGGGGCTATCTGGAAACTCACAAATGCCAGAAGGGGGAGGCACATAGGACACACTTAATGCATTCTAAAAGGCCACACATGTACTAACCTAAATTATTTCCTAAACAAATTAATATTTTTTGTAGCTTTCTATAGTTTTTTTATTTTTTTTATTTTTTTAAATTTTGTTATGGACATAGAAACCCTAACATAACCCCCACCCAAGCCCCCAAAGTAAAAATTGTACTATAACCCACACCCCCAACTATACTTACACTAACCTACACCTAAACTACACCTTTTTACTATCCTAACATTACCCACCTAAAACCCACAAAAAAATGTAACCTCAATAAAAAGGAAAGGTAAGAAACTGGGAGGCTGTGGCACAATTTGTTTACAACTTCTTTAGTTCTTTCTTGCAGTACATTAGTAGTTTGTAATTCTGGGCATTGTCTCTTTACAACTTATCCAGCATTGCCATCATGACTGCCATGTCCCATCTCATGTCGGATTCGAAGGTAGAGCTTGTGGCTGGAGCAGGTGGCTTTTGGGGTGCCTGGCTGTGGATTGGTGCACTAGAAGTGGAGGTGGTATGACCAGCAGAGGCCCCTCTTGCCCCAGATTTCTACACCAATGTGGCCTGGCCAGTTGTGGGCTGTAGCAGAGGTCCACCATTTGAAAATGCACTCCAAGCCCCAGTGGATTTCTCGCTACTACATCTCTTCTTCATCCTTTGGTACCTGGTCTGTACCTCCATTATGTGCCTATCGCTATCAGCCTCTCAAAAGGCATATTTTTCAGCTGGGGCATTTTGGCAGCTAAAACATAAGGAAAAAAGGGTACTAAATACAGAATTGGGTGGAGGTAGACCAAACATGCAATGTACACAGCATTCTCAAATGATGCATGCTGTCCACCACACAGTCCACAAAACTGACAAACTCCAAATAGATGCAAACTTACTACCAGCCATCTATGGTATCATGTACATGTCACTGGGGTAATGGCTATCCATTGTTGACCATCAGGGCCTAGAGGTTAGTGGACTACTGCGTCCTTGCGCAACATTTGTGTCATCAGACTAGTGAGGATCAAGAGGCCCTACAATTCCAGAATCCCTGTGCCACTGTCAATATGTAGCACAATAAATGCAATCTACCACTTTGACATTCCTGGTGCTATATCAAGCCTGGTAGTTCTAAGGTTTCACAAAGCATCATTCATGTGTCCTTGAATTCACACATGTGCAGAGCACATGTTACAAGAGGGCACATCATTTCTCACAATGGGCCCACATGTACATTTCAGGCTTAGTGCCCATATAGTTTGGCCAAAGTATGAATAGTATATCTATGTTTTCTACAGATTTGGTACCTATTTCCCACTACCCGGTGCTATGTTCTACAAATTGGGTAATGCGGCACACACATGATGGCTGTATGGGTGCCCTAAGAGGCACAGTAAGATTGGCACTGCACTGGGTGAAGCTACAGTATTCCTATTTATTGAACAACATGTGCATATCCATGTCAGAGATCTCATAAGTACCAGGTACACACTCAGCATTCACATTCTATGCGCATGTGATGTGACCAAGATCACTCACAAATATCATGATGGATAGACCCTGCTGGTAAATCTACACATCTAGCTTGCTACATACCGTAGACATGTCATACAACATACTTGAGCAAAGTTGTATTCTCACTGTGTACTCAACTGACTGTTGGTCGACACAATAAGGCTTCTTTCATGACTGCTGCCAGTGGTGCATGTGCCTCCTACATAATCCCCCTAGAGACCTCTAAACATGTACATCATCTTGTTTCCTGAGTAACTGAAAGCTACGTTTGGCACGCAGTGCTGTCAAAAGTGCTGTGACATATATCTTGGCAACAGGCATGATAAACAGCAGCTCAGACACATGTTATGATTGACATTAATGTATATGTGGGCATGTTTTCCTATTCCTAACACCCACTATTCCATAGCAGTACATGTTGGCACTTGTGCAAAAATCAACTCATACTCCAGCCTCAACATAGCATCAGGCATGATGTTCATATCCTAACTCAGATGACATCATCTCATTAGTCACACATTACATTTCATCTTTGCATTGCACACATCAGACCCTCTCACACAAAACCCAGGAATGATTCACGTGACACACCGGTTGACACTTACTGGCTGCATTGAGATCTTCAAATCTGGACACTTCTCCAAAGGTGTAGGACCTGGCCTAGCAGTTCGGGCTGGACTGTTCCCATGGGGAACAGGGTCAAGACTGATTTGCATATGGCTGGGTCCAAACTGGAATGGCATGGGCAGCAAAAAAACGATGGATTAAACCCAGATCTGTGACTGGGGGTGAATGTTTGACAATGTTCAGCATTCCGTCCATCACTTGTTGTTTTTGCGTATGGTGGAGGCCAACCTGCAATACATGACAGAAAAACATGGCTAAGTGGTTTTTGGATATTTCTTTGCATGAACAAAAGTTTCACATTCAACTTGTTAAGCTGACTAAGCAAGTCAACTTAGTCGCAGGTCAGAACAGAAAGGCCGGAAAATGGAGACCCTGGGACCACCAAAGCATCACTTTCCCTGATGGTCCTGTTGTGCATTTCACTGCACCATATGTACATGGATTTGTTATGCAGCTGTTTATTTACGTTACACCTCCATGCCTAAATGGGGCAGCATGACACAGTATTCTGCACGAGAGGGGCATATAATGGTTGTTGCAGTGGCTGTCCCCGTGTAATACCCATTGCTTTTAACCCAGCCCCAGATGTTGAAGAAATCTTACTCATTATAAGTGCTAAAAGACTAACAACTGCCAGAGGGTGGTGTGAGCATAGCAAAGTGCTGAGAAATGCATTGATACATCCTTGTTTTTTGTCACTAATATGTGTGTGCCATTTCAAGGCACACACAGTAGAGCTAAAATGCCATGGCAATGTCCTCATGTTTATGTAGTTTTCCCTTCCGGCACATTAACTGAATTAAGGATGTCTTGCCAATACTGTGTGGGCAGCCATTTTCACCATAATAGACCATTCATGTCCAGGGAGGGATACCAACCTGCGCATTCACTCCCCTCAACACAAACACACTGGCACTGTGGTCCAAGTATGCGTGCATTGGTGCTGGCTATAGAGTAATGTGCTAGTGCTACCACAAATGCAGGCCTGCCCCATACTGTCTGTAAAAATGGGTAGGCCAGTGGTACAAATTCAGCACATGTGTGTCAGATAATAGAAACATTATGGGGTGCATGTGATGCACAACGCAAAAAGAACAATTGATTGACAGAATGTAGACCAAATCAAACATTGAACCCCAGTTACAGATCTGGGTTTAATCCATCAGTTTTTTTTGCTCACCATGACATTCCAGTTTGGACCCAGCCGTATGCAAATCAGTCTTGACCCTGTTCCCCTGGAAACAGTCCAGCCGAACTGCCAGGCCAGGTCCTCACTGAACTAGAAACAAACATAATGGGACCGTTTTCGGGGTATCACCCCTTTACAGCCATAGTGAGCACAGGACCCACGTCTGGGCATACTGTTCCCACTTGGGGCAACAAACACAAAAAGAACAGTTGATGGACAGAATGTAGACCAAATCAAACATTCACCCCCAGTCACAGATCTCGGTTAATCTATGATTGTTTTGCTTATCATGCCATTCACGTTTGGACCCAGCCATTGCAAATCAGTATTGACCCTGTTCCCCATGGGAACAGTCCAGCCAGAACATACACAATGTACACAAAGAGGAATGTGCAAGTAGCCTGGACTCAGTGCCTAGCTAAAATCCCTTAAATGCCATTGGCCAAAGACACAAAGGACTGATTTAAGGAAAGAGGTGCTGCGCCTAGTGCTTCGCATCTGCGCTTGTGCCCCTTAGTGCCCCCTAGCGCCCCCTAGCGCCCCCTAGCGCCACCTATCGCCCCCCTTTCCTCCACCATATGTGCACTGTCTGAAGTATACAGTGCACCATGCCGATGGGTAGGTGGAAATTGCGCCATTTCATATAGACGCAAATTATGTACTCAGCAGGAGTGGCACCAAAAAAGGTGCACTGCTCCTGCAGAGTACAGACCATCATTTGTAAAGGTATGCCCCCTTCTAATGCCTACTCGGAGCAGGTGTTCAAAGTGCGGGAAAAATGGTGCTAGGATATATAGTTATTCCCTGCCCTATTTATTTTTCCCCCCTTACAGGGTAAGCCCCCCCTCCCATACATGATGCCTGGTGCAGCCATCATGTTGTACAAGGCTTAACAAAGTGGCGCTATGCATGAATTGCATTGCTTTGTTAAAATGGCACTAGGAATATGGCACATCAGCCCTGGCTTAGTTTCATTTGTGAATTCACAATGGCAGCACTAATTTGGCGGTAGGGGCTCTTAAATCTGGCCCACAACAACCTGTCCTGGCCCTTGACAAAACACCCTTCACTCAATTATATATCCGCCTGTCATGCACATTCAAATAAGGATGCAGCAATGCAAATGGGTTACTTACCAACCGGGCCCACAATCTGTATTCCCAGGTGATCCAGTAGATCCTGCTCCCATGCTATCGGGTCAGCCCAACGGTGCTTCCACTGGTGGTCAGTGCACACTACTCCAAATATTCTGCACAGGTGGTGGAGCACCTTGCCCCACCTCAGTTTCCATGCTCATGTGGGGTAGCCCTGGATTACATGGCCACACAAAAATAGCATCATCTGAAGGTAATGCTGCACTAACAAAATGAACCCTCCTAGTTCATCAGCTACCATCTAGGTTGCCCTCCCTTTTTCAAACACTATGCAGTATGTGCAAACTGCAAATGTAACAAACCCAAAAACACTAACTGTACAAACTACCTCACCTAACCCCAACTACCCCAACAAACATACTACCCCTGGACAAACACCCCACAATGACGCATAACAGGAATGCCTGGATTTTGTTGGAAAGGCTGACAGTGCACCCAGATTCATGTACCATGTCACCGGGGCAATGAATGTATGTAGTATGGCTACCCGTGTGTGCATGTTTGTACATATCTTAACAGTAACATCAGTATGTGTTACCATTGTGTTTGTATGTGTGTGTGATGCATGTGATGACTGATACCATTTCCTTATGTGCATGCGTTACTAGACTTTTTACACATACATTACCACATGTATACTAGGAGTTTACATATGTGATCTAACACATATATGTGGGTCTACCACATTGTAATGTCTTATTTCAAAATGTACATATAACTACAACACAGTAGATATGATGGCCTATGTCTAATACGTGGTAATGCATGTGATAGTGATGATAAATCGTACTGAGAGGATGCAGTGGACAACAGCTGGGTTGATTTTACATTACACCTCGCAATATGAGTGCATGTGTGTCCACAATGAGTTGTATTGTTAGGTTTAGGCTACATGATGATCTGCTACACGTGTGACATATAGTTCCCCATGCATTTTTGATGCAGGAGATGGTGTACTCACATGTTAATGAAGGTTGGTATGTGCCATGTGGGTTGAAAGACAGGTCTTGTGTCATATGTGCAAAATTGACTACAGCGGAATGTTCATGGGATATGAAACCTCACATATCTATCTTCCTGCATGGATACATGTTGGACTTTGTTAAATGGCTGTGTGGTCATATCAGTCCCACCTATGTTTCCGTATGTTGGAACACATCTGATGGTCATTTGAGTCTGTCAATGATCATGTTATTCAAATGCAATTTCATTAGTGGAAAGTTGATGTTTCTGCAACACATAATACCCGGTCTGTGCCATTTAGGTGGTGCATGTGTGCAGAGATATCAGATATATGTGTGCATGCCACATACTAGGTACTTACAACTGATCACAACATGTTTGTTATGACGTACAACGGCATACAACTGTGTAGCAGTGTTGCAGTCAGGCAATGATTGCAGCCTAGTGATCATTTGTACTGTTTGAACTTTTAAGCTCACACAGAAACATAGGCCCTCATTATGACCCTGGCAGTCGGCGGTAACATGGTGGAAAGTACTGCCAACAGACACACACGCATACACACACCCATTCCAACATGCATCCAAGCATGCATACATCCATTCACACACACATCCACACACACTTTCATACATCCACACAGACACGCATCCACAGTACACATACATGCACTCACACCTTCATACATGTACACACATTCAACACGAAGCACACACCCGCATACACACACGCACAAACGTTCACACACACAACCCCATACACACAACATCCCCCACCCGCCTCCCCTGTCAGATCACCCACTTACCTGTGTTCAGGGGGTCCCCGGCAGGAGACGGGGCGAGGCGCTTCTGCCACCAGCAGCATCCACCAGGAAAACACTACCAGGTCATATTATGGGTCATAATACAGCTGGTGGTGGTCTGCTGGCGGTGGTCTACTGGCGTGGCACTGCTGGTGGCAGCAGCGCCACCTTACTGCCATCCGCTGGCATTGCCACAGCCAGATTGCTGCCATTATTCTGGCAGACATCAGTCAGTGGTCATAATACGGCGGACGGATGGTAGCCGCGGCAACGGTCTTTTAACTGCCGTCGCTGCAGCAGTAGGCATTTTTTTTCCGCCAATATCATAATGAGCGCCGTAGTCACATGTTTTGGCACAGCTTTACTGTGCTCCACTCTGCTCAGTCCACTGTGCACATGCATCAGGCCCCTACTGTGTCAATAATCAATTTAGCCTCAGCGTTGGGGCTAGGGGTTATTGGGCCGGGATATGGCCTCCTCATGATAGCTCTTCAGTAAAGCGATGTGCAGTTCCATGCAGACTGACACATGTACATTTGTGATCAAATGGCCTTGGATTTTCATTTTCCTTTGGGGTACTTGATGTCAGGCTTAACCTATCATGTACAGAGGACTGGCTACTTGTACATGTAGGACATGTTTCATCATTTTACATGGTCTGACAGAAATGGTTATATATTCTTAGTAATTTCCATTTGCAGCTTGGGAAGGGCCTGTATCTCTAGTGTAACTTGTTAATTTTGTACAACCCAGGGGATAAATAATGTAATTTTTCACTTCATTCTGCCAGAATAGTGTGCGATGGGCAACTACAATATTATTGTTGTAGCAAACATCTGTGGGTTTAATACTGACCTAGCCATCCTCTCTGTACATATGTTGGGTGATCATATGGTGACATGGTTGTGTTGCACAGTCAGTATTGGTCTAGGTGTATAACTTCTCCATCATTTACGGCATATCTTGTTTGGAATAGATTAGGTTCTACATGGCTGGCGTTCTTTAGGCTGCTTACACTTTGCACATATCTTCAACTGCAACATTGTCCAGTCGTACATGGACAGGATGCAAAATATGACTTGTGTAATTTGGAGATGTACATATCTTCTACTACTGGCTACATTATAGATTTCCTCACATTTCCACCTATTGCAAGATTATATAGCTTCCACATACACATGACAGTACACCTGCTACACCACTTGTGTAGCCTCTAAGTGACCTCCTCCTATTGTATCTCCAAGTATCTGTGTGAATATTTCAGCTATCCTTCCACTTTCTTTGGTGTACATGGGTTTGCACTACATTCAGCATTCCACAGCCTATGTCACTGTCACCATGAGTGTACCTTGTTAGTGAGTAAAATCATCCCAGCGTTGTATTATTATCTTTACCATATGCAACATATCCATCTCCTTCTTCAGCCATACATTTTAAGATGGGACTGTGGCACGTTTCGGCATTGCTAGACACACTTGCAATCTCACACCTGAGTGGCAAGTTGGAGACCTAGACATTTAAGGCAATTTTATCACTGTTGGTAACTTACTCTTGGTCAGGTATGTGAGTGTCAATGAGAGGTATGTTTTCATATGCGGTGTGTGATGATATCATGCAGACTATACTGGGTAACCTTGCTGACACATGTGAACCATTGTAGGTAACTGCAAATCCTTTCCTACCTGGGCCATACACCCGTTCATAGTCTTCATATGCATATCCGCTTTAGCTGCAGGCATGTGACAAGACATTTGTGTAACAAGTGTGTTAGAATGTATGTAGGGAGTGGGACAGACTCTGCCTACATTCCACCCAGACATTAATTTTGTGGTGCATTCTCCCATTTTATAGCTAAATCCTGGACATGGGCCATACATTATGAGAGCGGATCAGCTCCCATTGCTGCTTTGCTTGTCTATCAACCCTTAGCACACTCCATAGCCAACATGTGTGCTATATTTTAGGTACAGCACACCATGTGGTAGGTTTGGGTCCAATGACAGTGCCGGAACATAACACCATAGAAAGAGGGTGCATGCTTAGGCTCTAACTTCATTTCCTAACCCTGAACAGTCAATGAAGGTCCATTAAAACCAATGGTCTCCCCCCTTGTCACACATGCTCAGTGCTGGCATGGCAGCTATCTGCCTGAGTTGTGACACAGTTCAGTTCCTATTTTTCTAATATACCATTTGGAAACAGCCCCTACCGAATGTATGCCCCCCTTGCAAACATCTTGTCATGCATGGGGATGATGTGGAGAAGGGGTAGGAATTAGCACAATGCCCATTTGATGCCACATATTTTTTGTTGTGCATGGATCTAGGCCTTTGAGAGAGACATGGCAATGAGTTATGTGACACTGGTGTGTGGCAAGGAGTCACTAGACCCTCTTACATCACAACCTATGTTCCAACTATCTTTGTTACTGTTGTCCAATGGTATATGCAGTGGAGAATGAGTAGACAATGGAGATTCTGGTGCAAAATGATGTATTGGTGATATTTACAATGTGATATCATTTGTACAGTGTTTTGGTGTAGAAATTCAGCACAATTTGTTGTTTCCTGTGAACTCCAGCAGCAGTGTTTTGTAGTTCCCCTCCAACTGTGCTGCACCATTGTCATCATCCTCCTCATTGGGGACATCTGCTAGTGCACCCAAGGGAACATTGCTCCGTATACATATGTTCTGCAAGATTGCACATACATGTATCATCTTGCATACCAGGGGTGGTGCATACAACAGGCTTCCTCCTGTCAGAGCCAGGCACCTGTACCTTTCTTTGTGTTGTAATTATTTTATCATATTATCCACGAAAGAGAGAGCAATACAGAAAGGGGGATGAGTACGAGTCATCTTTTGCAGTCTTATTCAACATTTTGTACAGAAAAGGAGACGGTGTATATTTATATATATACTTAACTCTTATATCTAAACATTAGAAGAATAACTCAACTGGTGCTGACTATAGTCTTAGTATCACACCGTCCATCATGTTCTCAGGAGGTAATAAGTCTGAGGAAAGTCAACGGGGTAGTGGTAAGAGGGGGGAAGGGAGGGAGGGATGAAACTGGGGCAGATTGGGGAAACATGTAGGTCGTGTCACGAAGCATTGTAGAATGTATTTGCTTACAGGTCGGTCGTCTCAATGTTGGTAAAATCGTACGAAGGGAACGAAGGGGTGTGTTATATAGAACGTGTCATTTTGGTATGTATACAGTTATACCATGGACTATGAGGGGGTGGGTTTTAAAGGAAAGGAAAGTGCGGAGGGGGGGGAGAGGGAAATAGAGGGATAGATCCGTGAGAGGCCGAAAGGGGGAGGGGGTCGTGGATCAGTAGGGAGAAAGAGATAGGTAAAGAGGGGAAAAGTGGGGAGAGGTGAGAGAAGGGAAGAGAAAGCGGGGGAGTGAAGTGGGGGAGATAGGGTGGGAGGGGGGAGGAGAGAGGGGAGGAAGTGGAGAGATGGGGAGAGGGAAGGGGGAGGGAGGGAGAAGAAAGAAAGAGAAGAGGCAGAAAGGGAGAGAGGGGGATAGAGAGGGAAAAAGGGTCGCCCGGGAGCGTGGGGGTGTCTACTGGGGATGAAGTACCTGACTTAAGACATGTTATGGGTGGGGGGAGGAGGAAAACAGGGAGGGGGATGGGGGGTGAGGGGGACAGTGGGGAGAGTGAAGAATTAAAAGGGAGGATGGATGGAGGGGTGCAAGTCATAATATACAGGGAGGGGGGAGGGATGGGGAACAGCCATGGAGAGCTACACGATGAGTGAATAAGGGCGATTGGATGTATGCATGGATAAGTCATGGTGATAGTGCAAGTGGAAGGGAGAGGGGGAGGTATTATGGGCGAGAATGGGTCCTGAGCCATGGGTGGTGTTGTTGTGGGGTCAGACGTCAGGTAATCCCTGTTGCGGGGTTAATATTGACAGAGTAGTGTCTGCGATGTTTATAGTGGTTGCGGTGGCAGAGGGTCGGTAAGGAACAGGGCCCATACTCTAAAGAACATGTCCGCCTGGTCTTGGAGTTTGTAAATAATTTCCTCACACGCAGCTATCCGGGTCATTGCCGTTATCCATTCTCCCGTTGTAGGGGGGTCCGTCGAGCGCCAATGGCGAAGGATACATATCTTTGCTGTTGCGAGTGCGGTATGCAGCAGTCTCAGTAAGGAACGTGGCAATACCGGGAGGGTGAACATGTCGTGTAAGATGATGAGAGAGGGGGTAGTCGTTCTGGTAACGGGATTGAAGTGGAAAGGGTGAGGCTGACGGCTTCCCATAGAGGGGGGACCGAGGGGCAGCCGACCAGAATATGGAGTAGGTCGCATTGAGTTTCCGAGCAGCGCCAGCAGGTCGCGTGTGGGAAGAGGCCTGCTCTATGGAGTCGTAGAGAGGTCCAATACCAGTTGTGTATGATCTTGAAGAGGCAGAATTTCAGGCGAACCTCGCAAAACCCTCTGTCCAATGCCTCTAGCAGGACGACCCAGTCTTCTGTGTCGAAGGGTCTCTGCAGTCGGGTTTGCCATTGTGAACATAGAGATTCTGAAAGGGGTTGAGCGAACTTGTGCCATGTAAGGACCTCATATATGCCTGTCATAACACCCTTATATTTCCCCCATGTTCGAATGTACTGCATCACTGGTGACGATTTTGAATCTTGGTGGGCGATGTTTGTGTAATGTTGCAGGCAGTGTTGGAGTTGCATGTACCACCATTCTTGGTGTGGATGGAGACTGAAGCTCTCTTTCAGTGAGGCAAAAGTCCTGATCACTCCGTCCTGAAGAATCTGGCCTAGATGTACTATACCTGCCTCTCTCCAGGACAGCCAAGTGAAGACCCTTCCTCCTATTCGCAATCCGTCGTTGTTCCACAGGGGTGCTTGGGTGTGCAACAAGGGGTGGACTCCAACCAAGGAGTGGGTCCTTCTCCATGCCATTTGAATCTCTCTTAGTATTGGATTTGCTAGTATAAGGGGGGCTGTGTCAGTGCAGTATAGACTCTCTATACTACCGCCATGGAGGTGCAGTGCTTTCTCAGTTGCCACCCACTGGGGTTGTTCTTTCATGTTCGATGTTAACGTGGCTAATGGCGATAGGTGAAAGGCTAGAGCGTAGTATTCTACTGAGGGGAGGGCCAGGCCTCCATAGGAACGGCGTGCCAGAAGTTTGGTGGGGGACAAGCGTGGTTCCATGGAGCCCCGAACGAAGGCTCTGATCTCTGCGTCTACTGACCGGAGTAGCGGGAGGGGTATCTGGAGAGGAAGGAGGCCAAAACATAGGTAAAGCATGGTACGGTGACCATTCTCTCCGCTTGTACTCTTCCACACATGGAGAGGCCCAGAGGGGACCATTTGTCAAAGTCTAGCCTCATGCGTGTGATCAAAGGGGTAAGGTTATCCATCACCATGTGGTCCAGTCCTCTATTAACCAGAATACCCAGATAGTTAAGATTTTTTGGGGTCTATCTGAAGAGATGTCCGTGGATGTCAGCTTTTGTTGTCATGCGTGAGAGGGGGAGGGCCTCGATTTTTTCCCAATTCATCTGGTAGCCTGAGATGGGGGCAAAGGTCTCAATGGTCTCCAGTAGCGTAGGAAGGGAGCGCCCAAGGTCTGCTATAGCGAGTAGGATGTTGTCGGCATATAGGTAGATTTTGGAGACGCCGCCGGGTATGGTGAGTCCCGTTATCGAAGGGGAGGTATGAATAGTAGTCGTGAGTGGCTCCATAGCTAGTAGGTTATAAGAGAGGGAAAAGGGGGCATCCCTGACTAGTTCCTCTTTGAATGGGGAAGGGGTCAGAGAGAAAGCCCCCACAGATGACCTGCGCTGTTGGATTATCGTACAGGAGGCGAACTTTGGAAATGAACTGATCTCCTAGGCCAAATATTTTCAGGGTTACAAACAGGTATGGCCATTCGATGCGATCGAAGGCCTTCTCCGCATCCAGCGACAGAGCTAGGGCGGCTTCCGGCATGTTTCTAGATGACCATAGTGAGTTGCACAGGGTACGCAATTGGTTCCTAGAGGTACTAAAAACGCTGGCTAGAATCTTGATATCTCCGTTTAGGAGGGAAATTGCCCAATAACTGCTACAGAGCAAAGGATTGCGTCCGGGTTTCGGTATTACCGCTATTGTGGCAGTATTAAAGATCGTGCCTAGGAAGTCCGTCTGACAGGCTTCGTCTATTGCTCCGTGTAGGATATCGAGTGCTTCTTCCACGGACCATTTGTAAAATTCTGCTGGGAAACCGTCTTCACCCTGTGATTTGTGGTGGGGGGTCGGAGGAAACCTGCGATATTTCCAGTCGGCTGATTTCTCCCTCGTCGTTCCGTGGAGAGGGAGGGTTGTTCTATACCATTGAGGAAGGTGTCAATGCATGCAGGTGTAGTTGTCGACTCGGGGGTGTAGAGGTGACTATAGTAAGATGCAAACTCATTGACTATGTCTTGCGGGCGAGTGAGCGTTGTTCCTGAACGGGCTATCAGCATTGGTATGGCCATAGCTGATGTTCGCTGGCGAAGTTGGGCCGCTAATAGTCTCCCTGCTTTTTCCCCCCATTCGTAGTGTCTGCCCTGTATACGTTGGAGAGTGTATTCTGCTCGTTTGGTGTGCAGGTCGTTGAGTGCCATGCGGGCAGCCTCCAGGCGCCTGCGTGTGGGGAGAGAGGGGTGGTCTGTGTATTGCCTCGTCAATTGGCGGACCGATTCTTCCAAGTTTGTTTGTTGTATTTTCCTGTCCCGATTCGCCAGCGCTGCGTCCTTCATCATCTGTCTCCTCACAGTGCCTTTGCCGCCGCCCATAGGATCCTTCGCGAGTCAGTGGAGCCTTGGTTATTCTGGGCATATGTGGACATATGGTCTTGTGATCGTGCCTTGCCCTGTGGAGAGCGGTAGCGGTGGACTGCCAGTCTCCAAAGTTTATGACCGGGGGACATTAGGCCCAGGTGGATTGCGATTTGCACTGGGGAGTGGTCCGATAAACCACCCTCCAGTATCCGGGCGTCTGCGACCAGCGCCGCTAGGCCATGTAAGATAAGAAAGCAATCTAGGCGGGACTGGGTACCATGTACCGGTTATAGGAAGGTGTATTCTTTATCGGTCGGGTTTGCCATTCTCCATTAATCTACCATACCATTGTCCTACATCACATCTGTTTGTAGAGCCCTATCTCTTGGTCACATCTACGGGGCCCGTTCTGTCTAGCACTGCGTCTCTGGCTAGGTTCCAGTCTCCCCCTATTATGGTTCTGGTAGTTCCTATTTCTGACAGTAGATGGTTGAGTCGTAGGAAGAACAGACGCTTGGGGCCTGTGGGGGCATAGACGGATCCCACACATAAGGAGGCGTCTCCAAACTTGAGCTTAACAAACACGTATTGGCCCTCTGTGTCTATCCATGTTTTGGAGATCGAGCAGACAATCTTTTTCCGTATCAGTATGGCTACACCACTTTTGCGTGGGGGGCCCTCGCCTCTATCTCCAAGAGGGGGGTGCAGCTGTATAACGCCATTCCCACCCAGTCCCGGTGCAGTTTGGCCGACTCCTCCTTGTTTAAGTGGGTCTCTTGTATTAGGGCAATGTCTACTCGTTTTGATTGGAGGTATGAGAGTATTTTTTCTCGCTTGATGAAGTGGATCAGGCCGTTGACATTCCATGAGATAATCTGTATGGTGGTGGGAATATGCGGGGAGGGTCCTGCCATATGCTGACTGTTGTGTGGAGCTTGTCTGGGCATTGGTGGGGGATAGTAGCTGTTTACAGGAGAGGGGTGGAGAGATTTAGGGATGTTTAAAGGGTCTGAGGGGGGATATTTATTAGCTGTGGAATGGGAACAGGAGTGGGTATTTATGTTAGTGTAAGAGGGCAGATGGGACAGAGGACGAGAACAAGGAGCAGGGGGAGAGAGGAGTGGGGAGTGCAAAGGTTGGAAGAGTCGCGAGTGATGAAGAGCACGAAGCGGAGATGGTATCAAGCTACGACGACCAGAGAGCAGGATCAAGGGTGGGCGACCTGGGGAAAGAAGAGGCAGAGAGAGAGAGAGAGGGATGGAGAGAACAGTAGTAAAGGAAAGTAGGAGGAAAAGAAGGAAAAGGGGGAAATGAGGGGGTGAAGAGCTGTTGTACAGATGGATATACGAGTTAGTAGTAGCTGGGGGTGCGGTAGGGGAAAAGGGAGGATAAAAAAGAAAAGAAAGATATAGAGGGGAAGGGGAGGAATGAAAGGAGTTGAGGCGGATGCGCTATGGCCGCGCTCTTCGGAGTATGTAGTCTGCGGGTATAGACCCAGATCGGGAAGCCCCGTCCCAGCCAGCGGCCCCACGACCAGGAAGGGCAGGTGCCCTTGGAGTGGCAAGGATGTCATAACCCCTGTGGTTCGTTACCCTGTCTTCGATGGCGGTGTCTCCCAGTGGAAGCCCTTGTGTCCCTTTTACAGTGGACAATGTCCTTTCTTCAGTTCTAGAGAATAGGAAGAGGAGGAGAACATGCAGAGGAGAGTCGTGTCTTGAGTGACAGACCAATGTGGTGGCACGGAGGGGGGGAGGGCACGGGTGTAGCATTTCCTAGAGGCCACAAATAGTCCTGTCAAGGGCGGGGGGTTGGAGGCCCTCGTCTGTTACTGTGGCTGAGAAACCATCGGCCGTTCTAGCGATAAAGGGAGCTGCGGGAGATTGAGCGGATGGGTAAGTGGATATATATATATCTATATATATATATATATATATATATATATATATATATATATGTGTGTGTGTGTGGGGCCGGTCTGAGCGTGGCGGGGGATGCCTAGGGGGAACGCAGGGTTGTAAGCGAGAGAGCGAGGGGAGAGAGCACCAAAGCTGAGTCAGTGGCTAGCATGCAGCCCGATAGAAACACACCAAACAATCAAAACAAAATAAACAAGAATAACAGTGCACAGCGATAAAGCTTCACATAACACTCATCTGCCATTCGTCATGCCTGTAAGTTGAGAACAGGTGGGTAGGTACGGGGTTGGAAGAAGGATGCCTTTTCCTGTCCCATCCCTAAGGTATATGTCCTGTTCTTATCTTTCCACCTCAGGTGGGGGCTGGAGGGGGGCTTTAGGGGTGAGCAGGATTGGCCCCTGTCCGTCCCCTGGATGTGTTTAACCACTGCGTGCAATATTTGGCCCCTGTCGTCATAGTTCTTAGAGAGTCTTTCAAGGTCTCTGCCTCTGTTGGAGATTTCCGAGGGGTCGTGGTCCAGATGTTCGGGAGTCGATTCCATCGATGGTGGGTTCCGCGCTTGTGTGATCTGGGCCTGTCATAGGGTCCGGCTGGACATGTCCATCGAGCAGTCTGAGATGCTGTCCAGGTAGAGACTCAGGTCTGCTGGATCATAGAAGTCCTTGGAGACGTTGTTTTTTGTGATCCACATTCTTGCCGGTTCAAAGAGGCCGAACTTTATCTCTAGTTGTCGCAGACGGGGGCGAAGAGCTAGGAATGCCTTTCTGCAGTCGCTGGTCTCTTTGGAGAAGTCGGCTGTCATTCGAATCTGGAGGTCGTTCATGCAGAAGGGGCCCTGCGCTCATGCTTTTTGTAAAAGCTGGCGTGTCTAGGTGTGTCGCAAGAAGCAGGCGATGATGGGTCACGGGTGGTTGGCATCCTCCCGGCATTTAGGGCCTAGTCTGTGTGCTCTTTGGAACTCCAAAGGGGGGGTCGAAGGCGAGGCCAGTGAGTTGAAGTAAGATGTTCTTTAAGAAAGACTGCACATCCGCCCGTCAATCTCTTCTGGGAAGCCAAGGAAGAGGACATTGTCTCTGCGGCTTCTGTCTTAAAGATCGATGACCTTGATGCGAAGGTATATGAGTTCCTGGTCCCTGTCCTCAGTGAGTGTGGCTTGCGTCTCCACTGCTGTTACCCGTTGCTCCAGTGTGATCACTCTGGACTGGAAGACTGCAATGTCTAGGTGCATTAACTTTGTCTCCTCCGTGAGGGAGATCATCCTGCTATCCATGCCCTCGAGCTTGCGGCCCACTGCTGATATCTCCTGCAGGATGCGGTCCATTGTTGCACCCTGTGGGGCGTCCGCCATGTCACTAGGTTGGTGAGTCATATGTTCCTGAGGTGTCGAAGGCGGGGCTCTGTTCTGTCTCAGGGCTTCCGAGAAGAGCAACTGTCTCGCTGGTTTACCCAGGTGCTTGTTTGAGGGTTTGTTCCCTAGCATCACCAGATGTTGGGCTCCAGGGAGGCTAAGCATGCTGTTGAGACGTGGGCTTCTTGGTGAGAGGTAACGTGGTTGCGTGGTCAATGGATGTGCGTTCCTTAGGACATCAGAGGGGTCACTGCCGTGGTCGCCGCGGGCTCCCCCGAGTCTCAATCTGCATGTCCATAAGTGTGTCGCCAAATGTGCTCGGGTCCCTTGCGGTGAGGCGAAATAGGGAGCAGGACGAGGAGGGCAGCGGATGCAGGGTAGTGTCCAAAGTGTGTGGTTCCCCTCTCGGTGGTGTAGTAGCACGGTGTTTGGTTGGCTTACTATGACTGCCGTTTCTCCCTTTTTTTTGTAGTAGGGGTGATCGTTTGTGGTCAAAGAGTGTCTGCGGTGGTTCCCCTCCTCCCGTCGTGCAAGAGGGGTCCTCTTGATTGTGGGGAGAGCAGGGGGTATCGTAGAGGGCTAGGATATAGTGATCTAGCCAAGGGTGGTTTGAGGACCTTCAATGAACAGTTCGCGGGTTTGAAAATGTCTGTTTCCTGGGTTGCTGTTCTGCAGCTCCATGAGGCTGTTGTGACCACAGTTCAATCCCCACATGGAGCGGTGTTCGCAGTGTTCAATGGGGGCTCTGCTATGAGGTAGTCTCTCAGAGGTTAATGGGAGCTTTTGTCTGCTCCTTAGGTGGGTCCAGGTGGCCTTGTACTTCCTGCTGGTCTCTTCGTGGCCCAGGCGGAGGTAGATGAGCTCCTGTTGGATTGCTGGTGCCTCTCAAGATGGTTTTGTGCTCATGGGGAGAGAGGCTCGGGAGGGCATCCATAGATCAATAGAGCTTTTTATTGCCTTATGTTATTTCCTTTTTTTGTGTTGATCTTTCTTTTTCTTCTTTTCTTTTATATTTTGTTCTTTTTTTTCCCCTCTATTCCCTCCTTGAATGTGGCCCCCAAGTCGGGTCTTTCTGGTGTCGGTCCTCAGTAATTAGTAGTGCTTCCGCCGTCCCCCCTTCCCGCTCACCATCTTCTCTCCTGGTTGATTCTGTTTACTCCCGCTGGCCTGAATATTGTACCCAAGGCCGCGGCTTCACATCTGCGCGCAGGCCTCACTATCCGATCCAGCCCCAGGTGAGAAGAAGATGCAGACGGGGCTCTCGCGGCCCGAGCGATTGAACCTGTGGCTGCCCTGGGACCTCACAGGTCCTTCTCGACTCCGTTGCGAGGGGGCATCAGTCGTTGGGACGCCCTCCTGCCCGATCTGGGGCCCGCCGACGGCAGAGCTGTCCGTCTAGGCGGCAATGTCATTGCGTGGCCAGACCATGCTCCCAGGCACCTGTACCTTGACTTCAGTGGCCCAAATGTCCTTTCCACCACAATTCATGTCCTTATGTGCCCTTCATTGTATGCACGCTCTTCCACCGTTGTCAGGTTGCCAAAAGGAGTCATCACCCATGGCTGTATGCCGTAACCTTGGTCGGCTGCGAAGGAGTGAGAGAACATGTGTTGGTAATGCATATTTCTGGTTTTGTATGCTCCATGGCAAATGTTAGTTTTAGTTGGAGTGGTGACTCCGATTTGCTTCTGGTATTGTATGTGTGTTCCTGTTTTGTAGTATGGTATAGTAAGTGCCAGCCATCATGTGTACAAGTGACTGGTTCACACAATTGGAGGAGTAGCAAAATAGGTGCAGCAGAATCTCCAAGGTTCCTATACATGATTTATCACTTTCAACACATAGACAGTGCAGAGGTCGGGAGGGGGCACACCATATTTGTGCATTGATCCCTATGTACGGTGCAAGAAAGTCCAGGTATATTCTCAATACTTCCATAGAGACCTCCTATGGCATTCATTATCTTGACAGTATTACACCTGCTCTGCGACATGGTGGCCTGTTTATTTTACATGCTGCACACATGGTGGTGTTATGGGGTGATAAGGGGCACATGTGAAATGGCACTGGAATAGGTGTAGCACCACTTCTCATTTATCTGTCCCTTGGTCTTTCATGGCTGATGATGTTGTATCCCTATGTGTGTGGCACAATGCAGCAGACAGGTAAAGCTGCACACTACATGCACTTCAGGTATGTGTAGGTAATATGTAGTTGGTATTGGCACCACTTGTGTGGCATTTGATATTGGTGCCGCCAGAGGCTTGAACACCATGACAATTTTGGGGTTGTGCCTATGTGTGACTTTCGTTACATTGGCATGGCCTATGCCATTCACATAGCTGAGCTATTCATTGCTTGGTATAATGTGTGTGGTATCTGTATTTAGTTGTCAAACCAGTGGACACTTGTAGTGGTTTGGGCCCAGCTTCTGTATGCAGAGGGGGCATAACTCCACCTGTCCTTCAAGTGGTGTGCCAGTCAGGTAGTGGCTGTATTTTGGACACAGGGGTGTATGTGTGTGTGATGTGCAATGAATGCGATGTAGAGTGATATGTGGCACATCTGTGTTCCCCTGCCCATGTGTGTTTAGTATGGTGGATGTCTTGTTTATCCTACAAGGTTGGTGTGTTGCCTATGTACTGGTTTGTATAGTGGCATACCTACGAGTGGGTCATTGCCATATTGCCCATCCTGGAACTGCTTGTTGATGTTGGAATGCCAGAATATGTAGGCATCATAGATGTTAGTGAAGAGCCCACGGTGGTCCACAATGGCCGGCACTTTTATGAAATGGATGTGTTTGCGGTTTCTGTGGAAGTGTTAGGTATTAGGTAGAAACCTTTCTTGGTCTCCTGCTGCAGTTGCTGGGTGTTGAGGAAGCAGAAGTGGTGGGATGTAAGGCGGATGATTGCATCCAGAACCTTTGGTTGGAAGGCAAAGAAGGATGGCTGGGAGAAACCAGCCACTTTTATGCCCAATGTCTAGAATGCTCCTGATGGCAGCATATGAAGACAGTGAGGAGTTTGGTCAGTGTTGGAATATTTGTTGGAGTTTCCACCCTGCAGTGACCTCTGGTACTATATGGTGCAGCAGGTGTACAATGGACTCCCGCTTTAGTTGGTGGGTTCTGAAGACATCTTGTTCCCTGAGCCCCAGGATGGTTGTTTGCTGTCGGAATATCCTCTCCCACCTTCTGCACTGGCTTTGTGGCTGCCATGGTGGTGTTTGGGGTTGCTCTGGTGGTGCTGGAGGGACCTGTTGTCATTGATGTATTCTGTGGCATGTTCCTAGCTGGAGTATTAACAGTTCCACATTGTCCAGGAGATTGACAATGCTCCTTCTGTGTTTTTTCCCTAAGTAGTGGTGTGTGGGCCTCATTTTAACACCTGGTCTGACTAGGCATGAAAATTTGACGCACAACGTGCTTTGCGTCAGTTTTTTAGACTGATTCCGTTCTGTGCGTTGTTTTAGCATCTGGTAATAAATATGGAGCTAGCCCTCTATAGCGTCATTGTTTGGAAGGGAATGCCTTCCTTGCATATCATTGTTGCAAAACGGTGAAAGGGGAGTTGGTGCTCCCAAAAAATGACGCTAACTCAGATATATTGACACTAGATGGTCTAGCATCAAAATATAAATCTGACAGTAGGCTTGTGCTGCTTTTGTATAAAAAAGAATGATGTGAAGGCGGCGCAAACTTTTCATAAATATGGGCCTATGTTTTTTATTAGTGTAGCAGTAGGGGTTGCCCAGAATGGGCATGGCAGTGCCCCCACCTCTCAAAATGGCAACAGTTTTTCTGCCACCCCTGGGGGGCAGATGGAATTTATTACCCCTGCTCTGCCCCAAGAGGACAGAAAGGCCAGTAGACTCCAGGAAGATTTTAATTTTTAAAGAGGAAAGAGGGCGTGGCCATGCCCCGACCCCAAATAAATGAGCCAGATGGGGTATTAAACCACCGATCCTCCGCCAGGGGCAGACACCCCACTAGACGCCAGGGAATTATAAAAAAAAATAGAGGGGTAGTGGCTGCCTACCACCATGGGCATAATTATGCCCCCACCTCAACTGGGCAACAGTATTTCTGCCCCCGTGGACTAAAGCATCTCACCCCAATGACAAGCAAGAGGACATTTGACTCTTGGGTTTTGATTTTACATATGGGCCAAAAGAGCTGGGCTAACTCCCAATATCTTCACACTTGCAATGATCAGAGGCTCCACTTTTTGGACTTGAGTACGCTGCTACATGGAAAAACCTACCAGATCGAGACCTTCTGAAAACTATACATCTGGGGGAGTCCAAGGTGGTATGCTTCACATGCACCCCACACCATTTTCTTACCCACAATGCCCTGCAAACCTCCAACTTTGCCTGAAATCATGCATTTTTACTACATTTCTGTGATAGAAACTTCTGGAATCTGCATGAAGCCACAGAATTCCTACCCCCTTGCATTGCCCCATCTATACAGATAAAAATTCTGTCCCAATTCTGTGGGTGCCCAAAGTCGAGTCAGCTTAAAAACATATGAAAAAAACTCTCCTTTTGGACCGTCGTTGGTTCCCCCTCAATTTATACATGTTTTTGGGCCTTCCCTGTCACAGGCACTAGGCTTACCCACACAGGTGAGATACCATTTTTATCATAAGACTTAGTGGAATGCTGGGTGCAAGGAAGTCTGTGACTCCCCCTAGATTCCAGAACTTTGTATCACTGAAATTTGAAGAAAATTTGTTTTTTTTAGATACATTTTGAGGTTTGAAAAGGATTCTGGGTGACAGAACCTGGTTAGAGCCCCACAGGTCACCCCATCCTGGATTCTCCTATGTGCCTTGTTTAAAAAAATTTACAGGTTTATTAGGTCTCCTTTGGTGCCGACTGAGCTAGAGACCAACATCCAAAGTTAGGCACTTTGCAAAACACGTGTCAAATTCCAGTGGATAAATGTGATGTGTCCATGTTGCATTTTGGGGCTTTCCTGTCACGGGCAATAGGTCTACCCACACAAGTGAGGTACCATTTTTATCTGGAGACTTGGGGGAAGACAGAATAGCAGTACAGGTGCTATTATCAATTGTCTTAATCTGCATTTGCACCTTTCAAATGTAAGACAGTGTGCAAGAAAGAAGTCATTTTGAGAAATATCCTGTAATTCACATGCTAGTATGGGTACCTCCAAATTCAGAGATGTGGAAATAACCACTGCTTCTAAATTCCATATCTTGTACCCATTTTGGAAATACCTATGTTTCCTTGATACCAATTTTTCATCAGGTGAATTGCTGTATGCTCGGTACACAATGAAAAACAATTGTAAGGTGCAACTCAGTAATTGGCTTTGAGTACCTTGGGTTGTTGGTGAACCTACAAGCCCTATATATATATATATATATATCCACAACCAGAAGGGTCTAGCAGACATAACAGTATTTTGCTTTTGAAAATCTACCATTGTTTGAAAATGTTACAAATGAAAACATAGACATAAATAGCTGTTTTTGTAAATTCAATTTCAATATTTTTTATTTAAACTGTTGCTTTCTATTGGAACATCTTTAAGTGTCTAAACAAATTACCCCTTGCTGAATTTAGAATTTCACCTACGTTTCAGAAATGTATAGCTTTCCGGGATCTACAATTGGTTTCACACCCATTTCTACCACTATTTGGAAGGAGGTTGATAGCACAAAAAAATAGAAAAAATGGGCTATGGCCCACTAAAATGCCAAAACTGTGTTGAAAAGTTTGGCTTTCTGATTCAAGTCCACTTGTTCCTAAAAGCTGGGAAGATGGTGATTTTAGCACTGCAAAGGCTTCACTCATGCCATTTACAGGGAAAAAAACAGATGCTTTCTTCTGCAGCATTTTTTCCCATGTTTCCCAAAGACCCAAAATGGAGCTGTATTTTGGCTAATTTCTCAGTCCCCTCCAGGGGAGTCCACAAACCCTGGGTACCTCTAATCACAACAATAGTGATCACATTCAGTGCCTATTTTGGAAAAAGAGGTTCAAACAAACTAGTGACTTGCAGGAATGACAGCTTCCACCACAGTGAAAACCAAAGTGGGCACCATAGTAGTAACCATGACTGCAACCATGATAGTCAATAGAGGGGACCACAGCTATAAACACTGCAAAGTACCACACTTGTCATCATAGCAAGGGTAGCAGCATTTACATTAGCAGGTTGAAGAACTGCAACCACAGCCGTAACCACAGTAGGGTCTGTAGCAGCAACCGCATCAACAATCAAAGTAGGATCCACATTATTAACAACAGCTTATCATGGCAGGAGAAACTATTGCTGTTATCACAGCAAGGACAAGAATAGCTGCTAAAAACAAGGACCACAACAGCAACCACTTCTGGTACCACAGCAGCAGCCACATTTAAAAACAGCAAGTAGACAACAGCAGCAGCAAAAGTGTCCATGTTTTTTACTGAAGCAGGGGCAACAGCAACAATGGCTAAACCACAGCCATAGCTGTAATTACATTATGGTGTTGGGTCTGGCCCTTTCTGCAGGGTAATCCCCAAACATTTTGCCTTCCACCTCCTCTTTTTCTGAATTAAATTCTGCTGGCTTTAACATTCAGTGCACTTTACCCCCGCTAACCAGTACTAAAGTGCAGGTGTTCTGTACTTTTAAACATGCTGATTGAGTATACACAATTGGCATATTTAATTTACTTGTATGTCCCTAGCAAAGTGCATTATATGTACCCAGAGCATGTAAATTAAATGCTACTAGTGGGCCTGCAGCACTGATTGTACCACTGTAGGAGGATGGCCTGGTTTGTAGTGGGTACCTCGGGTACATATACCTTATTCCATGCTTTAGTTATCCATTATTAGTGAAATGTAGTAGTGTTCTAGTAGCTTAGACTGATAGAGGTACCTGTAGCAGGGCGACTTAGGCGGAACTAGGAGACATGCAAAGCTCCTGCAATACCACTATAGTCTCACAGTACTTATGCACAATAAAAGACAATACTCAGTGTTACCAAAAATAAAGGTAGTTTATTTTAGTGACACAAGGCCAAAAATCTCTTAGAGGCAATACTCATTCTGGAGGTAAGTATTATACACAATATATGTGCTAGACACAAAAATAAGGTAAGTAAATAGTCGTAGGATAGTGCAAACAATAGGAAATACTATAAAATATAATAGGAGAAAATAGGTCTAGGGGCAACACAAACCACATACTAAGAAAGTGGAATGTGAATTACAAATCCCCCCTAGACAAGTGTAGTGTGCAGAAAATTGCTGGGAGAGTAAGAAAACCTCAAAGGTGAGTAAAATACACCACCCCAGAGCCCAGGAAAATAGGAGTAAAGTACTGCAAGTTTCCTTAGGACACACTACAAGTGGTGATAAGAGTTACTGCAAGAACCAAACAAGACTGTAAGCAACAAAAGGTGGATTCCTTGACCCGAAGACCTGGGAGGAGAGGAGACCAAGTCCAGAAGTTGCAGAAGATTCCAGGAAGGACAGGAGCCCCTGCCAACCTAGAAGATGGTGCAGAAGAGGATTCTCCGATTGGAAGAAGACTGCAGAAGAGCACCAAAGAAGATAGCTGCAGGTTTCTGCATGATGCCAAGGATGTCCCATGTGGAGATGTTGGATGCAGGTGAGTTGTAGCACTGGATTCATCCACCAAGCCTTGGTTCAAGCAATGTTGCGGATTGCATCAAAATGGCACTGCCTGGGCCCAAGAGGGACCTGGGTGCCTCAACTCAGACTAAGGAGGCAGAGGGGGCTCTCAACACTGGAGGGAACACACAAGTGATCAGGCAGCACCCACGAGGTCCCAGGGCACTGGGACAAAGAAGGTGCAAGTTGCGGTTGCTGCAGCACTACAAAGGAAGGTTGCACGCCGCCGGAGGACAACTCAGTGAGTTGAGCACTGCAGGGTAGACTGCTGGGGACCTGGCCAGGCTGTGCACAAAGAATTCTTGCAAATAGTGCACAGAGGCCTTAGGAGGTGAAGATGACGCGGTGCACAGGGGTTCTGTCACAAATGGGGAAGGCAAGCTCTTACTTCCTCCAAATTTGGACAGCAGGGGCTTAGGACAGTCTGTGTCAAAGGGGTCTACCACCTGTGTTCCAAGGAGCATGCGCTCGTTGCCAGGAGAGGAGTCCAAGAGAACCAGCCTTTGCCTTAGAAGGTGCCTGCTGGAGCAGGGAAGTGACTCCGTCATTCCACAAGAAATTTCTTTGGTCCTTCTGGTGCAGGGTGAAGACAGGGAGTCCCCTAGAGTGTGGACACCATGGAAATTGTGGCAGTTGGTGGCTGGAGCTGATGTTGCAGAGTCGAAATAGCCCTTCTGGATACTTTGTTGCAGTTACAACGGTTCCTTGAGCAGTCTGCAGTTTATCCAAGGTCAGAGGATGAAACAGTAGTTGCAGAGGATTCCTGATGGAAACTTGCAAGCAGAATCTGAAGAGAGCCCTCAGGAGAGACCCTAAATAGCCCTGAGAGGGTGATTGGCTACCTATCAGGAGGAGTCTCTGACGTCACTTAGTAGCACTGGCCACTCAGAGGCCTCCAGAGTGTCCCACCACCTTGGAAAACAAGATGACTGAAGTCTGGGACACACTGGAGGAGCTCTGGGCTCCACCCCTGGGGTGGTGATGGACAGGGGAGTGGTCACTCTCCTTTCTTTTGTCCAGTTTCATGTCATAGCAGGGACTGGGGGTACCTGAACCAGCGTAAACTGTCTTATGCAAGGAAGGCACCATCTGTGCCCTTCAAACATTTCCAGAGGCTCTGGGAGGCTACCACACCCATGCCTGTAACACCTATTTCCAAAGGGAGAGGGTGTAACACCCTCATCTCAAATTAAATGCATTGTTCTGCCTTCCTGGGATTGAGCTGTCCAGACACCAGGAGGGCAGAACCCTGTCTGTGAGGTGGCAGCAGCTGTAGCTGCAGTGCAAGCCTCAGAGAGATGGTTTGGCAGTATTGGGGGTTCATGGTGAAGCCTCCAGGATGAATGGGATTGCCCCCCAATACCATATTTGGAATGGGGGATAATACCATGATCTTAGACACCTTACATGGCCATATTCGGAGTTATCATTGTGAAGCAACATGTAGGTATTGACCTATATGTAATGCACATGTGTAATGGTATCCCCGCACTCAAGAAGTCTGTGGAATTGGCCCTGGACAGCATGGGGGCACCTTTGCTAATGCAAGGATGCCCTCAGACTTAGTACCTTTACGCCTAGCCTTCAGTAAATGAACGTTAGACATATAGGTGATTTATAAGTTACTTAAGTGCAGTGAAAATGCCTGTGAAATAGTGTGTGCACTATTTCATGCAGGCTGCTGTGGCAGTCCTGTGAAAGGTTTTGTCTGAGCTCCTTATGGGTGGCAAAAGAAATGCTGCAGCCCACAAGGATCTTCTGGGACCCCAATGCCCTGGGTACCTAGGTACCACATACTGGGGACTTTTAAGGAGGGTCCAGTGTGCCAATTGAAATTGGAATATGAAGTTACTAAACTATAGTGACTAATTTGGAAGCAGAGAGAACATAAACACTGAAGTTCTGCTTAGCAGAACTTCAGTGACACAGTTAAGCACTACTGACAACACACATATAGGCCCAAACTATGAGCACTGGGGTCCTGACTAGCAGGATCCCAGTGAGCAGAGTGACAAAACAAGGGGCCAAGCGGTGTGGAGGGCCTCCGGTGAGGCTTCCTCCCCGCCCGTGACCTCAGATATAAACTGATGGCCTGGTTGGGCAGGGAGACTTCGACGATGCCTCCTCCCCACCTTTTTTCCACCAGAAGAAGGGTTCAGCATTGCTGGGAGCCTCTGATGAAGCTTCCTTCCCCACCTGTCCCGGGAACACAGACTCACCCGCATCCAATCTGGTACGCAAGTATGCTGCAGCCCGCCCGGGACGCAGCGGTGAGCAGGGCCAAGTTGGGGCCTGTTGGTGGCCCGGGGGCGCTCCTTGGAGCATACTTCCCCCGGGGGCACCAACTGGAGCATGCTGGCTACAGGTTTAAAATCTTTAAGCCCAGGGGGCATCTGTCAACATCAGGGCAGTCCGCGCTCTACAGGCGACTGGAATGCAAAAACCCAGCACTTATGAGATAACATATTTCATGAATTGTGTTGATATGCTGTTGTTTAACCTTTTGCATTGCAGAGTTTAATCCTGAAGACTTATATTCAAGGTGCTTGTGAATACTGTTAATTTGCAATGTATTGCTGCAGGCTTTCAGAGTGTGTCAGGGTTTAGTCCCTTTCCAGGGCCTTCTAGAAGCTTTCTCTGCAGCATGACTGGGTGTGGTTTGTGGGCTGGGCCAGACTCTAAATAATGGAGCCAGCCCAGCTCCACGTGCACATTATTCAGAGGTCCCGGTGCAGAGCAGCAGCAATTTCCTGAGCTCCTGCTCTGGAGGCCTTCCTTGATCTTCCAGGCCTTTGCCCTTCATTTGAATTGGTAATCCTTGATCAGGGCGGTAAGACGGAGGTCGGGCTGGCCCCCCGATCACGTTTTCAAAGGCATCTGAGTTTTTGGGCCTAGTTTTCATGTTGGAAGATTTTTCCTTGTGCGTGGGACTGTGCTCTTGGTTTCTGGCATTTACATGTTGATATTTGAATCAGCAAGATGCGCGATTCTTTCTTGGCATTTGACTTTTGACATTCGGGTCGGCAACAGTGTGCGCGACCATTTCTAGACATTTGCATATTGACGTTTGAATCAGCAAGACGCGTGATTCATTTCTTTGCATTTAACTCTTGATACTCATTGTGCGGTACCATTTCTTGGCATTTACATGGAGGCATTCGAATCGGCAAGACGCGCGGTTCATTTCTTTGCATTTAACTCTTGATACTCATTGTGCGTTACCGTTTCTTGGCATTTACATGGTGGCATTCTAATCGTCAAGAGGCGCGATTAATTCCGTGCATTGAACTCTTGATACTCATAGTGCGTTACCATTTCTTGGCATTTACATGCTGGCATTCTAATCGGCAAGACGCGCGATTCATTCCGTGCATTGAACTCTTGATACTCATTGTGCGCAACCAATTCTTGGCATTTACGTGGTGGTATTCGAATCAGCAAGACACGCGATTCATTCCTTGCATTAAAACTTTGATAATCGTTGTGGGCGACCATTTCTTGGCATTTACATGGTGGTATTCGAATCAGCAAGACGAGCAATTCGTTTCTCGCATTTAAAACCGATGTTTAAGATCGCTTGCAGAGTGCGCAATCATTTCCATGGCATTTACATATCATTGTTGAAATCGGCAGTGTGCGCAATTCAGATCTCGCATTTAAAACTAGATGTTAAAATTCAAGATGTTACATTATATGTGCATATTAAGTCCTTAATAGAATCCCTATTGTGTTCCAGGAAAAGTTCAGATTACTTTTTGTCCTTGTGTAAAAAGATCATGTTTGTTCTGAAAAAAACATAGGTGGTTGGTGTTAAAACATCGGTAAAACTGCCAACAAGCTGGCGGAAACAAAATGGAATTACGACCGTGGCGGAAACCGCCAACATAGACAGCCACTTTAACACTCCGACCACCAAGGCGGTACAAACAAACACCGCAGCGGTAGCCGCCAACAGACAGGCGGAGGACAATGTACCGCCCACAGAATTACAACAGTCCAATCCGCCACCTTTTTTCAGGGCGGATTCACCGTGAACAAAAACACAGTGGAAACAGGACTTGGAAGGGGAAACACTCACCTCTACACATCCCACGAGGAACCAGGACGCCATGGAACCGGAACTTCAGATTCTTCCAGCCTTTATCTTCCTGCTCCTCCACCAGGAGCATGAACACCGGCGGCGAAGACCACGGTGAGTACTGCACCTACGACACAGGGGAGGGGGGATGGAAAAAACAGTGACACACACACGCAATATGCAACACCCCCACCCTCACCCATGACAACACACACATTAATACATCATGATACATTACAGTTACACCCCCAACCCCCCCTGGAAGAATGCAAGGACAAAAGGAAATGAGTCGAATGATTGTAATATATTCAAATACAGTAATCAAAAATATATGTACATAAATAAAGATATTCAAACTGTAAACAAATAAATACACCAATTATACAAGTCCAAGGTATTCCACTATCATTGTCCGTGGACCACTGGGCCCAAAAGGCATGGGCAAGGCCCACACTCAATACCCAAACAAGACGGAGAGAACACTGCTGGGGCATCAGATAGAAATAAAACAGGCACCTCAGGGGGAAGGGAAAGGGTGGGCACCTCAGCCGGATGAGTGCACGATGCCGGATCCACGAGGGGGCTTCATGCCCACTGTTCAATCCTGGGGAGTGCAAAGCCACAGTCTCTCAAGTCTCTACAGTGGGTGGTTTGCCCACTGTTCAATCCTGGGGCGTGCAAAGCCACAGTCTCTCAAGTCTCTACAGTGGGTGGTTTGCCCACTGTTCAATCCTGGGGAGTGCAAAGCCACAGTCTCTCAAGTTTCTACAGTGGGTGGTTTGCCCACTGTTCAATCCTGCAAAGCCACAATCTCTCAAGTGGATAACAGTCTCCGCTGGTTTCTGGAGGGGGTTTTGTGCCCAGAGTGCTTCATCCTGCCAAGGACAGAGGTAGTGGATGTCTTTCTCCTCTGGTTCTGGAGTGGGCTTTGTGCCCAGAGTGCTTCATCCTGCCTGTGGCGGCCTCAGTAGCATCAGAATCATTGGCGCTCACTGGCCTGCGGTGCTGCTGGCGGCGGTGTCCTGGGCAGCGGTTCTGCTGGCGGTGGTGTCTTGGGCAGCGGTGCTGGTGTGTGTCCTGGGCAGCGGTGCTGGTGGCGGCAGTGTCCTGGGCAGCGGTTCTGCTGGTGGAGGTGTCCTGGGCAGCGGTTCTGCTGGCGGCGGTGTCCTGGGCAGCGGTGCTCGCGGAGGCGGTGTACTGGGCAGCGGTACTGGTGGCGGCTGTGTCCTGGGCAGCGGTTCTGCTGGCGATGGTGTCCTGGGCAGCGGGGCTGGTGGCGAAGGTGTCCTCGGCAGCGGGGCTGGTGGCAGCGGTGTCCTGGCCAGCGGGGCTTGTGGCGGCAGTGTCCTGTCCAGCGGGGCTGGTGGCAGTCTTGTCCGCCATGCAGATCTTCCCAGACTTGCCGGTTTTACTGTGCCCCTTCCCCACCTTGGATGGTGGCGCAGCTGTCTCCACACTCCCAACTGCACCCCTGGGAGCGGTTTTGGTGGCTGATTTATTTCCCCTCTCCTGCTGGGCATTGGCCAACTTTTTATGCTTTACAGGTGGGGGACTGTCCGTGCTCTGGCTCCTTGCCACACTGGCTGCCCTGCTGCCTGGTGCACTCCAGAAGCCCGTGACCACTGGCACCACTGGTCCCGCCGATGTTGTGGCTGAGGTGCTGGGTTGGGACCTGGAGAGTCGGTCCCTAGGAGACTGAAGGGGTGGGGGAGGTGAGAGAAAGAGGTCAAGGAAAAGTTTCTTAGGAACACTGGGACGGGTAGCTGGAGGGGCTTTAGGAGTGGAGGAAGAGGTAGTGGTTGTAGGAGGTGTACATTTGGTGACTTTGGTTGAAGGTGCATGGGCTGGAGGCTGTTGTGAGGTGGATGGCTGTTGGGTGGGTGTATGGCTGCGTTTGTGTACCTTGGGAGGTGGCCTCACAGACACACTGGAAGAGGACACAGGGGACGTGTGAATGGTAGTGGGGGTGGTGACTGCACGTGAGCGGGGTGTGTTGGTGGGTGTGCTGGTGATGGAAGTAGTGGCTGAGGATGTAGTGCATGCAGGTGTGAGTGGAGATGAGACAGGGAGGGAGGAGAGAGATGAGAAGGCGGGGGACACAAGGAAGTCAGTGGATGTTGGTGTGTCTGCATGTGTCTGATGCTTGCGTGAGTGCCTGTGGGATGTGTGGTGCTTATGTTTGCCAGAGCTTCCCCTGTGTGTTGAGGTGTGTGCATGCTGGTCTGATGGTGTGCTTGGGATAGGCTGAGGTACAGGGGTTTGGGTCTGGGTGGAGGATGTTGGAGGGGGGAGGTTAGAGACAGGGACAATGACTGCCATCAGTGCTGAGGCCAGAGTCTGAAAAGCTTGCTGATGGGCTGCCTCACCAGAGTGAATGCCCCCCAGGTATGCATTGGTTTGTTGCAACTGCCTCTCTACACCCCGGATGGCATTCAAAATGGTAGACTGCCCAACAGTGAGGGACCTGAGGAGGTCAATGGCCTCCTCACTGAGGGCAGCAGGGGTGACAGGGGCAGGGGATGAGGTGCCTGGGGCGAAGGAGATGTCCACCCTCCTGGGTGAGCGGGCACAGGACACACGTTGAGGGGCTGCTGGGAGGGCGGTGCTGGTAGAGGGGGTGGCGGCTGTACCTGTAGATGTGAGGGGCACAAATGGGCCCGCCACCACAAGGGAGCCCCCATCAGAGGAGGAGTCCGTATCGCTGGTGTCAGCTCCTGTCCCCACCGTGGAGCTCCCCTCGCCCTCCGTCCCACTGATGAATTCAGACTCCATGTGGGATGCAGCTCCCTCCTGCTCCAGTGCCACTGCTCCTCTGCCTGATGATGCTAATGCACACAAGAACTGGGAGACCACAAAAAGGGGGGGGGGGACAGAAGAAAGACATGATGAGTGCATGCAATACCGCTACCGTTGGCGGACACTACAGACACAGAAGCCCCCTGCACTATGCCGTGCACTTGGAGTTCCCTAATCAATCCCAGGGACATGGGTTACAAGGCTATGCCCGATTTCTGCACACATGGATGTCACAGGAGCCTGACTAGGTGTCGTTGCCTTAAGAAGGGTACTTGCCTACTAAACTCGCCCTGGCCTAGGGGAACCCACAGCCCACCTCCCCCACCCAGACACCTCCAATGCACACTGAATCAGCAGAATGAGAGTGTACTCAACCCCTTGTGGCTGCTGTGATGCCCTCAAGCGCCCATCCAACTCCGGGTACGCCACCTCCAGGATCCTGAACATCAGGGGGGTCATGGTGCGACAGGCACCCCTCCCACATTGGGAGGCCATCCCCAGCTGGGCCTCCGCCATCTTCTTGCTCCAGCGGCGAATGTCCTCCCATCTTTTCCGGCAGTGCGTGCTCCGTCTGTGGTAGACCCCCAGGGTCCGGACTTCCTTGGCGATGGCACGCCAAATGCCCTTCTTCTGGTGGCCGCTGACCTACAGGAATAGTACAGGGGAAAAAGAGGAGTTATTACCGTCCGCACTGTCACAGTCATTGGCCCGCATCCCTACCCTTGCCATGACACACATGCACTCACCGTCGTTTCATGCACGCCTCATTCTCACCCCCCCATCTTTCATCCACACCACTCCACACAGGCATTGCCCATACAGCATGCTCACAGTGTACTTATCTCTTTGTCTGGAGGACCGTAGAGTAGCGTGTGCTGGGGGAGGACCCCATCCCTGAGTTTCTCCAACTCCTCTGTGCTGAAGGCAGGGGCCCTTTCCCCAGACACACAAGAAATTGTCACTTCCAGACTGAGGTCACAGCAGCACTTGCAGTGTAGGTCCTCTCCTATCGAAGATCAGGTATCAAGTGATTGAACGGAGAGAAAATGAGGGTCACGTCCGCGGCGGTGCGTACCGTCACCGCCGGCGTACATCGTCATTGGCTCCTGGGACCCATAGGGTCCAATGTTAACCAATGCAGGATTGCGCTGCGGTCTTCGACCGCCTACCGCGATGGTGTACAATGCCAGCACAGTTACCTCATATCCCCTTGTCCCACATTACAGGTCAGGCAGCCACCATTTCAGGGGGCCACATGGCATTACTGCATCACACATATCTAGGCCTTGTCTAAACACTCATACAAGCATATGTCGATTTGCTAATATTTTCGGAGTAAGCTGTGTTTACGTACCTCAGAGTTGGTTGACTCTCTGCTCGCTGTTCTCCTCCATAGGCATCGTCCGCCGGGGCGTGAGAGGAGATGGCGTCATCCTCCCGTGTACAGACCGCTGGTGGACCTGTTGAAAATGGAGGAGCGACATGTGATCATCACCTATAGACTAGATCGTGCCACAATCCAGGAACTGTGTGCCCAGTTGGAGCCAGACCTGATGTCAGCTATCCGCCATCCCACAGTAATCCCCCCTCAAGTGCAGGTGCTGTCAGTACTCCATTTCCTAGCAAGTGGGTCTTTTCAAACTACAGTGGCCATAGTATCAGGGATGTCCCAGCCTATGTTTTCCAACGTATTGTCCAGAGTGTTGTCTGCCCTGCTGAAACACATGCGCAGCTTCATCGTTTTCCCTCAGGTGGAGGATTTGCCTAAAGTGAAAGGTGATTTCTATGTCCTGGGACCTATCCCCAACATCATAGGTGCCTTTGATGGGACACATGTGGCCTTGGTCCCCCCGCAGTAGTGAACAGGTGTACAGAAACTGGAAGAGTTACCATTCGATGAATGTGCAGAGTGTGTGTTTGGCTGACCAGTACATCTCCCATGTGAATGCCAAATTTCCTGGCTCAGTGCATGACGCTTACATTTTGAGGAATAGCAGCATCCCTTATGTGATGGGGCAACTCCAGAGGCACCGTGTGTGGCTATTAGGTGAGGACATGGACCCAATACAGTGTGAATAGGTGTCTGGGTCTGGCGATGTCCCTCTGAGTTAGTGTGTATCTAACAGTTGTTCCTCGACATTTGCAGTTGACTCTGGTTACCCCAACCTGTCATGGCTACTGACCCCAGTGAGGAATCCCAGGACAAGGGCAGATGAACGCTACAATGAGGCCCATGGGCGAACTATGAGGAATATAGAGCGGACCTTCGGTCTCCTGAAGGCCAGGTTGCGGTGCCTCCATATAACAGGTGGTTCCCTATTCTACTCACCAAAGAAGGTGTGCCAGATAATCGTGGCCTGCTGTATGCTTCACAACTTGGCTTTGCGACAACAGGTGTCTTTTCTGCAGGAGGATGGTCCAGATGGAGGTGTTGTGGCAGCTGTGGAGCCTGTGGACAGTGAAGACGAGGAAGTAGAAGAAGAGGACACAGAGAACAGGAACACAGTGATCCTGCAATACTTCCAATGAGACACAGGTAAGAAGACAACACTGCCTGCTACATCTGATTTGATTCTACTACCTCTCAACTGTCTGTCATTTTCACCCAGTGTATGGTCACTGAGTTGTCACTTTCTCTTACGATTTCACAGATGTGGGTCCCACTGTGTGACATCTGCTTTATTTCCTCATGGACTAGAGCTGTGTGACATAGGTATGCTGATATTACATGTGATGTAGCATTTTGCCACTGTAATTGCTAATACACAATTTTGAATTCACAGACAGACTCCTGATTGTTTTGTGATTTAAGGGTGTTTATTTAAGTACTCAATATTGGAGGGGGTTGTAAAATGGTCAGGGGTGATGGTAGAGGAAAGTCCATGGCAGAGTCCAGTCTATTAGTCTCAGAGGTGCATTGTCCAAAGGGGCATAGGAAGTGGAGCTAGGGCAGTTTAAGTATGGACAGGGTGACAAAGTGGGACAAAAGGATGACAATCAGGGTGGTCTCATTTCTTGGCGGGGTTTTGGCGTTGTTCTCTGTCTTTGTCCTGGATCTCAGGGACCGTTTGCGGGGTGGTTCTCCATCTGGAGGGGGTGGGGTGCTGGTGTGGTGGTCCTGTGGCGGTGCTTCCTGTCCACGAGCGCCGGAGGAGTTGGTGGGCAGTTCATCGTCCAGACTAGTGTCAGGGGTCCCTTGTTGTACCACAGTGTCCCTCCTGGTGTTTACGAGTTCCTTCAGTACCCCTACTATGGTGCCCAAGGTGGAATTGATTTGAGTTCCTTCCTGAACCCCAAATACTGTTCCTCCTGCAGCCACTGGGTCTCCTGAAACTTGGCCAGTACCGTTGCCATAGTCTCCTGGGAATGGTGGTAGGCTCCCATGATGTTGGAGAGGGCCTCGTGGAGAGTGGGTTCCCTGGGCCTGTCCTCCTTCTGTCACACAGCAGCCCTCCCAGTTCACCTGTGTTCCTGGGCCTCTGTCACCTGAACCGTGTGCCCACTACCACTGCCCCCAGGTCCCTGGTGTTGTTGGGGTGGTGGGTTAGCCTGGGTTTCCTGTAGTGGTGGACACACTGCTGATTGACGTGTCCTGGGGACAGAGGTATGGGCCCGCTGGGTGGGTGCTGTACTGGAGTTTCCAGAGGGCTGAAGCTCTGTATTGGCCTGTGCCAGTGTGAGGGCAACCGACTGTCCTGAGGTCCCAGATGGGCCGGGCTGGTCATCTTGATCCGGTTGGAAAGAGCTGCTGTCATCACTGCGGGCCTCTTCTGTGGGTGGAGTGGACATATCTGGACCCTCCTGTCTGGTGACGTTGGGTAGGGATCCTGCAGGGGTGTAAAGGCATGACTATTGCATATGTGTGTGCCATGGTGTGCAATGGGTGGGTGACCATGTACCCCAGTGCAGGACCTTTTATGATAATGGTTTAGGGGTGTGTATGGGTATGTGCAGTGGCCATGCTTTGGTGATGGGTGTCCATGCTTTGGTTTTACATGCAGGGCTTGGGTTTGGGATGTGTGGGATGTGTGGTTTGTGATATTGGGACATCTGTGAGGAGTTGGAGTGATGGGGGTGAGGGCGAGGGTGGGGGTATGTGATGGCATGCAGGCAGGGGGGGTGAAAGTAGTGAAGAGTGACTTACCAGAGTCCATTCTTCCACCTACTCCTTCGAGGCCCTCAGGATGCAGCATAGCCAAGACCTGCTCCTCCCATGTTGTTAGTTGTGGGGGAGGAGGTGGGGGTCTGCCGCCAGTCCTCTGAACCGCGATGTGGTGTCTTGAGACCACTGAGCACACCTTCCTCTGTAGGTAGTTCCACCTCTTCCTGATGTCATCCCTAGTTCTTGGGTGCTGTCCCAGTGCGTTGACCCTATCCACGATTCTTTGCCATAGCTCCATCTTCCTAGCTATGGTGGTGTGCTGCACCTGTGATCTGAATAGCTGTGGCTCTACCCGGATGATTTCCTCCACCATGACCCTGAGCTCCTCCTTAGAGAACCTGGGGTGTCTTTGTGGGGCCATGGGGTGGTGTGGGTGATGTGTGGGGTGGTGTGTGTTGTGATGTGTGGGGTGATATTTAGAGTGTGAGGTGCATGGATGTTGTGTGCGTGATGGTGTTGGGTGCCTGTGAATGATAGTGTTGTTTCTGGTGGTGTCTCTCTCTGGCCTTCCGTTGCAATTGTGGTCATAAGGGTTTGTGGGTGATGTGGGTGTGTGTTTTATATTGTATTGGATATGTGGGAGTGGTGTGTGTATCAGGTGTGTGTATTTCGATTTGTCCAATGTGGTAGTGTTTTGTAAATGTGTGTGTATTTTGAGCGCAGCGGTGTGTACCACCAATGGAATACCGCGGTTGAAAGACCGCCGTGTGGATTCGTGGGTCGTGATAGTGTGGGCTTATTCCTGTTGGCGTGATGGTGGAAGTTTTGGTATCGCCAGTTTATCACTGACCTTTGGTGTGGCGGACTTGTGTGGGTGTCTGGATTTTGGCAGAATCCGAGCTGTGGGTCATAATGACCGTGGCGGAATTCCGCGGCTGCAGTGGTGTGTTGGCGGTCTTCTGCACGGCGGTAAGCGGCTTTTACCGGCAATGTTGTAATGACCCCCATAATTCTAGAAGGTTCTCATAATCCTAGACTATTGTGTAACATTTCATGAAAAGTTTCATTGAGAAGTTGTATTAATCATTCTTGATTCCTTCACAGGTACCCAGACGTCTTGAGGCCTAGTTATTAGTCCTTTCTTAAGTTATAAATGATTACAGTATGACAATGCTTAGAATTATACTATAGTGAAAATCAATGTGATATAATCTTGATATTGTGTGCTTTTAACCGTTTGCTTCCTACAGGTCTCCTTCCCAGCTGTTCCCATCCTAATCCCCTTTTCCCCCTCGTGGACTCTCTCAGGCTCTGTGATTTTAACTATCGGAGTCTTGGAGCAGTCTAGTGGTGGACATGTTGGGAACGTGTGCAGACCCCGAGGATCTGGTCTCCCTGACAGCACCTCAGGGAGCGCATTTCAGACATGCTCCGATTTTAGAGCCGGCCGGGGTCACGGCAGTGATTTCTTTCACTAAGAACCACGGTAATGAAGAGGAAGTGCTTCCAATGCCCTTATATAGACAAAATAAAATCGCTCTCCAGGCATTTTGCCAGAAGCACATCCAGCACCAGGTGCCAAAGCAGTCAGTAGAGTGCTTCTCCAGGCACTAAGCAGGCAATTGCAGGGGTCAGGGGCCACAGCACCCAGCCCCTGGGGACACAAAGAGGGGGCACAGGGTGACAGGGCAACAGAAAGGGTTGCAGTCAGTGCAGTTCTTCCTAGTGACCCAGCTGTTCACAGGTCAGCACAGCAGCAGCAGTCCAAAGCAGTTCCTGGTGAGTCCCTCCAGCAGAATTCTTTGTCCAGTCACAAGCATGTTAAAAGTGTCTCTAGTGTCTCCCCTTGTGGGGAAAAATCCCTTGTACTTATACTCAGTTTTGCAAAGGTTTAACAAAGGGGGGAGGAGGTTCCAACAAGTTACAACTGGTTCTGGGAGTGTCCTCTCTCTCCTCCAGCACAGGCTCCAGATATCAGTTGGGGGTAAACATGCCCTTTGTGTGAGGCCAGGGAAAGGCCTTTACAGATGCATGTGTGCCCCTCCTCTCCTCTCAGCCCATGAATACTATTCAAAATACAGATGCACCTCCGTGACACCTCCACCCTCCCTGTGCACAGTGTGCCTGAAAAGTATGCACAAAGCCCAACTTTCACTTTGCGCAAACGTGGTTTAGAGTCAAGCTGCAAAATACCAGAGTCGTAACCTCAGAGAAATGCTTACTTTCTAGATGTGGCATTTCTGTAATGATAATTAAAAAATCCACCTACACCAGTAAGCAGCATTTTTTACTTCCATAACAACCATACCAAACATGCCTATGCTACCCATCATAAATTAGACAATACCCCCTGGTCATAAGGCAGGGTATTTCCAATGCAATCATATAAGAAGGCAGCACTCACAGCCGTGAGAAACCACATGGGCTGTTTGTCACTACCAGGACAGGCCACGTAACCAGGCACATGTACTGCCTTCTACATACTTCTGTGGGTGGCACAAGCAGCGCTGCAAGGCCACTAGTGGCATTTAATTTACAGGCCCTGGGTATATGAATACCACTGTAGAAGGGACTTACAGGTAAATTAAATGTGCCAATTAGGTGTAAGCCAATCATATCAACTTTAGAAGGGAGAGTACCTGCTCTTTAACATTGATCAGCAGTGGCAAAGTGCTCAGAGTCCTAGAGCCAACAACAAGAACTCAGGAAAAATAGGAGGAAGGAAGCAAAAAGTCTGGGGATGAACCCACAAAAAGGGCCAGGTCCAACATTCAGAATACCAAACTCTAGCAAAGCCAGTAAGACCGGTTTAATGTGCTACTGTATGTGTATACAGTCACACACAAATATACATAGAATACTTCCTCCACTTCGCAGTCTGCTTTCTTGTGTACCTCCTTTGTCTATGCCCTGTCTTGTGTTCCCCGTACTTGGGGTTCCATGCAGCAGGTTATACTACTACACAGCACAAATAGTCTGTACAGACCTGCCTGTGCTTGCATGTAATGGCACATTAAAGGTGGATGTATTAGCTTTGCTATTGTTTCTCATCTTTGTCAATGAACAGCGTATTCCATTCAGTTTTTATTAGGTCTTATTTGTTGACCATAGTCAGTGATTTTTGTTACACCGCATCACCACAAATAAATGTATATTTACCAATTTAAAAAATACAAATCTGCAGCTTTTTGGTGACAAGTTTCGTTTTTTAAACATACTATGGTTATATAATAAATGATATGCATTTTCTCAAGTAGCTTACAAATAAACAGTCTTCATGAAGATTATAAAAATGAATCTGAGCAGCGCGAATAAATGTATCACACTAGAAGTTAATTGAGAAAGCCTAAAGAATACATGGAAATCAGTATAAATACCGCCAAAAGATATCACCCAATATTTATATATGCTTTTACAGCATAGAAAAACACAAAAGGTTCAGACCAAGTTGAAATTTACATGCCGTGATGCAGCAAACAAATGCATAAGTGATTTGATAGATATGTTACTGACTTTAGCTTTTTTCACCTTAGCACAGTGAAAGTGCGTCTTCATTAACCAGTCATAATTTCCAATTCTTGTATTTAGTGATAGGTTGTTAGTTATTCTGAAATGTCATAAAACATTATTTTCAAAAATAAGTAGCTCACAATTAGAAGTCATATTTTTTTCATTTTACTACAGCGATTACATTTTTTTTGTAAACAGAGATTGTAGTTAGAGAGTGGATTTTTAGTTTATCATAATAAAGAAGTAAACTAAACATAAAAATATTTTTTGGTTGTATATTTGATTGTTTTGCCCCAGTTAAATGTAAAATGCATACCGGAAAATAATATAAGATGTTGTTTCTGATCTGAAAAGAAAATGGCAGAAAAAATATTGTTTACTCTTTTTACTTCATCTGCACTAGATCATTCATAGTTGATATGAAGCATCCCCAGATGTTCTATAATTTATAGTCTCATCTCTCAGCATCCAAGCTCTAATCAAATATAATGGCTGCAGCTTCCTTCATACTGTGACTGCACTTCCCAGCAGATGTAGTATTAAAGCCACAGACCCGTTTCATGTGTTGCAGGGAAGACATTGCAAATTCAACACATCTCCTGTACAAGACAGTGTGTGTATATTCAGGCAATATGCAAGTTTATATATCCACATCACAATAACCCTGTCATTGGGGTCCGGGTGTGCTATGCGATGCATTGAAATCATTAAAGGTGGCTCAAGGACAACGCAAAGGCTTCAGTAATATTTACAAAGCACAGGCCAGATTTGTGTTCCCTTGCATTTCTAAAGTGATGTAATGGAAGACAGCTACTTGTGCTGCGTCACATGAAAATTCAACTTGAGAGGAGTCCAACTGGCAGAGCATTAGTGTTTCCATGCATCCACCCATAGATTTTGGCATGGATTTTGGCAAATTTCCAAATTTACATAGACTTATAATGCTATTCCTTCCTCAGTGAGGTGTTATTTTTGTATTTACTCTATGTGTGATGATTTCTCCAGCTCACATAGAAAGAGGAAAATGCCTCTAAGGATTTCTTTTGTGCAAGAAGTGATGTAAAGGCAAAAGGCCTGACTCCATTTTAAGTAGGCCGCATCTACATTTTCTGTAACTTGGTAAAGTCATCAACATGTCTGCCTTTGATGCAGATGTCATCTGACTTTATCTTTCCCTTAACATTTGCAAAAGTTTATTTAACCCCTTTCCCGCCATGGACATAATGGTTAACTCTGGTGGCAGACATAAACATTACGTCCTGGTATAAGCCCACTGGGAAAGCGTTGGCACTTCCCCTGAGTGCCTCCCCACCACCTCTCCAGGGCAGGGCTGGAAGGGGTCACTTCCCCTTCCACCCCGTACCCCCAACCCAGTGACGTCTGAAGACGTCAGCGTGCCAATGCGCGCTGACCTCATCAGAGGTCAACTCCCGTTGCGCTGGAAGCAATGCTTTCAGTGCGACCTGAGGAGAAACTGATTAGTTTCTCCTCTGTAAGGGGGACAGGGGAGGCACAGAGGCATGAAAAGGGAAGGAAAGGCTTTTCCTTCCCTTTTCATGTCTCTCTGTGCATTCCAGCAGCACGATCGGCTAGCGATCATGCTGCAGAAATGCCCACTAGACACCAGGGAGTTTGTTTACTTTAGGTAAGAAGGGGAGTGGCCCCTTGGGCAAGGGTCGCTCCCCAAGGGGGGCAATTTATTATAAGGCAATTTCTGGGGGCAGATCGGCCTATAATAATTAGGCTGATCTGCCCCGGGGGGGGGGGGGGGCAAAAGCCACTAGACACCAGGGATTTTTTTTATTTTTATTTACATTGATCAGGCGAACGACCAATTAGGAATGGGTCGCTCACCGGGGGGATTGTTTTTGGGCCATTTCTGCCCCACTTGGGGGCAGATCAGCCTATTTCTATTAGGCCGAGAAATCACTTTGGCACCAGGGATTGGTGTTTGTGTATGTGTTTGTTTTGCTTGGGGGGCAGCCCCTTGGGCAAGGTTCGCTCCCCAGGGGGGCACATTACTTTTGGTCATATTTGCCCCTCTTGGGGACAGATCAGCCTATTTTTGGAAGGCCCATCTGCCCCCAAGGGGGGAAGAAAGCCCACAAGAGACCAGGGAAGATTTGTTTTTCAAAATAAGAGGGTTTGGGTATGGCCATATCCCCACCCCAAATAAATGAGGCCAAAGTTGTTCTGCCCACCAGTGGGCAGATGGGGAAATTACCCCATATCCACGCCCGGGGGGGCAGAAAGTCGACTAGATGCCAGGGAATTTTAAAAAAACAAAAAATAGGGGGGTGGTGGCTATCAACCTGTGTGGGCCTATTTATGCCCCCACCCCAATTGAAGGGTACCAGTCTTTCAGCTCTCCCCTGTACACTAAAACATCTTATCCCACACCAAGCAAGAGGACCTTTGATTATTTTGGGTTCTGGTTTACATTTGGGCCATGAGAGCTTGGCTAACTCTCAAAATGGTCCCACTTGGAATGGTGAGGGCTGCACTTTTGGACTTTGGGATGCTGCCATGTAGAAAAATCCACAAGACCTAGACACATCTGAAAACTGAACATCTGGGTGAGTCCAGGGTGGTGTGCTTCATATGCACCCCATACCATTTTCCTACCCACAATGCCCTGCAAACCTCCAACGTTGCTGGAAATCACACATTTTTTCCATATTTTTGTGATAGAACCTTCCGGAATCTGCAGGAATCCACAAACTTCCTATCACCCAGCATTGTCTCATCTATACTGATAAGAATTCTGCCCCACTTGTCAGCCTAAAAATGTTTTTTTTTTTCATACTGCCCTTTTGGACCTGATTTGGTTCCCGATTAAATTCGACATGTTTTTGGCTCTTCCCTGTCACAGGCACTTGGCCTGCCTACACAAGTGAGGTATAATTTTTATTGGGAAACTGAGGGGAAAGTTGGTGGTAGGAAATTTGTCCCGTTGCAGTGATCCCACAGGGAAATGTGGGGAAAATATGACTTTTTAGATAAATTTGAGGTTTGCTGAGGATTCTGGGTAAGAAAACATTGGGGGATCCTCCCAAGTCACGCCTCCCTGGAATCCCTCGGGTGTCTAATTTTCAGAAACGTTTGGGTTTGGTAGGTTTCCTTATATGGCTGCTGAGCCCAGGACCAAAAACGCAGCCCCCCCGCAAAAACGGGTAGTTTAGTATTTGAAATTTTTTATGTGTCAACATAGTGTTTTGGGGCTTTTCCTTTCGCGGGCGCTAGGCCTACCCACCTAAGTGAGTTACCATTTTTATTGGGAGACTTGGGGGAACGCTGGGTGGAAGGAAATTTGTGGCTCCTCTCATATTCCAGAACTTTCTGTCATTGAAATGTGAGGAAAAAGTGTTTTTTGGCCAACTTTTGAGGTTTCTGGGTAACAAAACCTGGTGAGAGCCCCACACGTCACTCCATCCTGGATTCCCCTAGGTGTCTAGTTTTTTAAAATGCATAGATTTGTTTGGTTTCCCTAGGTGCCAGCTGATTTACAGGCCAAAATCCACAGCTAGGCAAATAACCACTGCTTATCAACACCTTATCTTGTGCCCGTTTTGTAAATGCAAAGGTTTTCTTGATACCTATTGTAGGAAAGTCCTTCTGTTTGCCCTGGACACCCCTAAACTTTTTGGACAGGTACTGGTGGTTACTGACTCTTGGCTGTGCCCTGGGTACTGCTTACCAGTCCCAGGACCAGTGCTCTGTGTAAAGTGGATATGCAAATTAGGCTAATTATAATTGGCAAAATTAACCTACCTATAGGTCCCTAGTATATGGTAGGGCATGGAGGTTTAGGGACCCCAGCATAGGTAGTGCCCCAAAAGGTGCACTGCTGAGGTGCCCAGTGTCATTTTAAAGGCAGGCCTGCCTTGCTGGCTGTTTTTAATTAAAGTTACATGCAAATTCGACTTTGGAATTAAAAGTAGTTCCAAAGTCTTAAACTTCCTTATTTTTACATGTAAGTCACCCCTAAGGTGTGCCCAATGTGCCCCAAGGGCTGGGTGCCATGTACCTATAAGCAGGGACCTTATAAAAATGGTTTTATTATCCCTGGTGAGGTAAAACAGCCAAATGTGTTTCCCCTCATTGTAGTGAATGTCCTCTAAAGGCTAAAATGGGGAGACTTTATTTTAATTTTAAAAATCCCCTTAAGTAACAGATAACATAAGTTTGGTATCAAATTCATTGTTATAATAAATCCCACAGCTTCCAGTTGTGGGATTTAATATAACTTGTTCAGGTAAAGAGTTTTAAACTTTACCTGCAAAGTTGCCAACTTCAGCCCTGTAGTGTTTTTGCTGCTGTGCTCTGATTGGCCTGGCCAGGCTGCCTTGATTAGGTGTGAAGTGGCCTGGCTCAGCAGAAAGAGATGTGCCTGGCGCAGGAGATCTCCCCTCAGCAGATGGGGAAGCAGGAATGTAGGGTGCTGCCAAACTGGTCTTCAAAGGCAGAAAAGGACATTTGGAGTAACCCAGCAACACCCTCACATCCTGCAAACCCAGACAATTAGGTGTCCCCTTGATTAGATTATGAGAGGCCGGGAGAGGGGTGTGTTTAGGATTTTTAGCCACACCAGTGAGTTGGCTCAGCCAGATGTAACCTTCAAAAATCACTTTCAGCCATGATAGATTTTTTAGGAATGTTGCTCTCTGAGACTGAATTTGCCACACTTCCCAGGAAGTGGTCATCACAGGGGGAAGGACCCTGCCCCGATTTGAGAACCAGGACCCCCCTGTTTTTCACCCAGGAGCAGGGATAAAACTGCAGACCTGCACCCACACCTCAGATCCCCATCAGATTCCAACAAGGAGGAACTACAGGAGAAGAAGGACTGCCCTGCTGGACCCCTGGCCTGCACCTGGACCCTGCACTCTGAAGGACTGCACCAGCTGCAACTTGGGCTTCACCACAAGAAGGACTTTGTCTGGCTTCAACTGGTTCAAGGAGGGACTCTCTGTTTGCTACAGGTGAAAACTTGCTAACCAGAGTCCCCTGCAACAACCCCTGAGAAACCAACCAGCTGGCCACTGCCCAGTGGCCAAAAAGGAGTTTGTGCCAGTGTGCCAGGTGCATCCTGGGAGTTGTAGTCTGCACCCCCAAGGAGCATCTCAGAGCTTCTGGAACCTTGGGGTGAACTGTGGACCTCAAAAGGACCTTAAAAGAACATCTGGAAGAAGATCCAGAAGTTTGGAGAACTTTGGAGAACTTTTGGAAAAAAAGCTCCATAGAGGGACTGACCCACCATGGCAACTCTAGGCGGTTTGCCTCAACCGTGACCTGGCCTGACTTGTCGGTTCATCCCGGTGAAGAAAATCTCCAAAAAAGAGACTAAGTCAGAATGTAGGAAGTTGAGCGGGACCTCCCAGCCAGCGTATCCCAAGAAGGGCTCCAAGGATGTTGGATCAAGAATCAGGTTTGCCTCGGTCGAAGGATTTTCACCTCAAAAGAACGACTAAGTCTGAAGGCAAAACTCTCCACCGAGGGCTCCTGCGACAAGTATCCAAGGAAGAGTTCCAGGAGGTCGGATTGGACTGGCAGGTTCGTCCCTCTGAAGAAAATCCCCGCTTTTGACCAAGGCCTCCCGCGGGCTGTAGCCGAGCCGGGCTACATCGTGGTCGGCCCTAAACTTTGACCTTGCCCCGGTCTAGGTGCGACCAGATGATCAGATTGGCTCTTTTTGTTCCCATACGCTAGAAAGCAATAATTCTTTAAAATTTCATATCTCCGGTTCCCCCTATCCGATTTTATTCGTTTTGGTGTCATTTTAAAGCTAAAATTATTTCCTATTGTTCTAAATTGATTTCGGATTTTTAAACTGTTTCCTGTGTTTCATTTAATTACTGTTTTGTGATATTTGAATGCTTTACGCTTTGTCTCCTAAGTTAAGCCTTGTAGCTCATTGCCAAGCTTCCAAGGGTTGAGCTAGGTTTCATTTACTGAGACCTGACTGGACCTAAGTGGAGGTTAGTGGCCTATTGCTAAGTGTAGGTACTTACCTGCCCTTACCAATAACCCATTTTCCAACACCTATTTTTCACTCTTTATATTTCAGCAAATGAAATGCTGTATACCCGGTATAGAATGAAATCCCAGTGCAAGATGCAGCTCATTTATTGGATCTGAGTACCTAGGGTTCTTGATGAACCTACAAGCCCTATATATCCTCACAACCAGAAGAGTCCTGCAGACGTAATAGTATATTGCTTTAAAAAATCTGACATTGCAGGAAAAAGTTACAGAGTAAACCGTTGAGAAAAATGGCTGTTTTTCTCACCTCAATTTCAATGTTTGTTTATTTCAGGTGTTATGTTCTGTAGGAAAACCTTGTAGGATCTACACAAATTATCCCTTGATGAATTCAGAATTTTGCCTACATTTTGGAAATGTTTCTTCTGGGATCCAGCATTGGTTTCACACCCATTTCTGTCACTAACTGAAAGGAGGCTGAAAGCACAACAAAAAGTAAAAATGGGTTATGTCCCAGTAAAATGCCAACATTGTGTTAAAAATGGGGTTTTCTGATTCAACTTTGCCTGTTCCTGAAATCTGGGAAGCTGGTGATTTTAGCACTGTAAACCCTTTGTTTATGCCCTTTTCAGGGAAAAAACACAAGCCTTCTTCTGCTGCCATCTTTCCCATTTGTTTGAACAAAACAAAATTGTCACTGTATTTTGGCTAATTTCATAGTCTCCTTCAGGGAAACCCACAAAGTCTGGGTACCTCTGGAATCCCTAGGATGTGGGAAAAAAAGGACAACCATTTGGCATGGGTAGCTTATGTGGACAACAAATTATGAGGGCCTAAGAGCAAACTTCCCCAAATAGCCAAAACAAATGCTTGGCACCTGAGGGGGGAAAGGCCTGGCAACAAAGGGGTTAAATAAAGGCAGCAACAAAACACATGACACAATATTAATCTGGAATGAGAGCATTGCAAGGTGAAACACAGAACAATAATCAAAATAGTGTAGTCTGAAAAGGCGCACATTACTTATATCTTGAAAGGAATGTGTCTTAGACTACAATGTTGAGGCTTATTGGGTAAATCAAACATTCCCATGGCTACATTGCAAATTCCATCTTGGATAAGATGCTGTATAAAAGAACTACCACTTGACCACCTATTAAGAGAGGTAATTCACCCCAGATCATCACAATCAAGGTACCGCCAGAACAGAAAATGATCCTGTTTGACAGAGATGCTGGGGCCATATTGTGCTTTCTACTGAAACCTGATATCGAGCCGGGAAGGAGTTGAAATGGATGATGAACTTATGTTTGTGCATAGCATAGAACACAGTCTCACTGACTCCTGATAAATATAGTGTTCTGATATAAACAAGGTATGCCATGCCCTCATCCTCCCTAAAAAATGTAGCTGCAAGGTATTCTACTTTCTATGTTCTCTACATAGAAGTAGATTTTAGGGTATTAGGTTTTTATATAACATTTGTAACCATTGTAGAAATGTTTCTTTTATTCTTGCTCGCAACATGCATTTGTGCTGTTTAATCATATTCTGTGTGGTTATCTCAGATGGATTGAGCAACAGGATGCACTTGTTGAAATAAACATGCTTTTGAGTTAAAGCTTCTGTTTCTTATCGCAACTTGTGTGTATGTGATTGAAGAGAACGAAAAAGGTTTGTTTCTGATCACCATTGTGATCCCTGTTTAGGGAGTGTTAATAACCCAAAAGCATTGATGTCACTTCAACTGTGTATTGGGAGTGGTTCTGAGGGACTACAAAATCTATCTCTTACATTCAAGCTTGGTGTATTGAACTATGCTCACTCGTGTCACCCCTGCCAAACCTTGTAGAGCTGAGCAAGAAACTCAGTTTACATAACACTGGTGCCCAATGCACTGGGCATGGCTGTTTTGGGAACCCATTGAGTAGTTTCTTTTTGATACTCACATATATGAACCTTTATTACATCATTAAAAAGACACTTTTTAGTAATGATAGTTACCTTCTACTGGGACCTATTGCAGTAGGTTTATCAAGCTTGACTCTTAAAAGGATATTCTCTATTCTGGTTTTGTAATTCTTTTATCAGTTTTGTTTGAATCCATTCATATGGCTGCCCCTATTGCAACAGGTGCCACTTAAAGGGAAGCAGGTACTCAGCATCTCAAGCACTGAAGTGTCCCCGATGAGGGAGGGACAATTACTTTTGTAATAACTGCTCGTGCAACATATGCCTTTGAGACATTTTATCCATGGGTGGAGCTTGAGGCTATAGACACTGCTTCATCGGTTTTTGAGGCACATAAAGCTGCCCAACTTCCTATACACAATAGGGCTAACCAAGATTTGGTAATCCTGTTGACTTACCAGTTTTCCAGAGCTGGTTTGCTGGTCAGTTACCACATATGCACAGGAATGTCTGTCTGGGACTCTTGAGCATTAAAGGGGCCAAGTGGCCAGTCTCGGTAGGCTACACATCTGCTCCTGGTCCTCACATCTTGGCACACCCTGAGGTTGTAGTGGTTTTAAATTACACAGTTTTATTCTACACTAGATTTGTAGTTTATATTATGTACCACTACTTTCACAGCTCATCTAGAAGCTTCAATGCTGATATAACCCATTAGACTACTAATAACAGTAACATGAAAACAGCTCCTGCAGAGCATAAAGAGATTTCCTTCTAGGTTGCTCACAAGGCCAACCAGTTGGAAGTGGTTTATCCATTTACAACACCCAAGACAAATATAGAATGTTGACTATGTATCTACCTCTACCGATGGTGTCAACTGCAGAGAAATGTAACACCTGAGGAAGCATATTTACATGGATTTACACCTGCATGCATGGCATGCTTTCATTGGCAGTTCGCCTAGAGGTACTGAAACAAGTACAGAAAGAGCACTGAGCTGCACAGCTCTAGATGTGGGGACAACATTAATGGGATACTTGCCCATGGTTTTGGCTATCATCCTGGCAACATTAAGGTAGAAGCTTAATTTCTGACACTATGCTAAAGACTGGAAACAGTTTCAGTTCCAGATCATGAAGGAAAAATACCAAAAATCTTTTCAAATTATACCCCCCTGTGGGTTGTGGTTGTCACAAACCCCACAGTCGCGACCTCCTCTTGTGCCCTATGTGCTGTTTTATACACCAGAATCATTTAGTACTTCCCTTGTGGCACCTTTCTGTCTCATACAATTCATGGCAGTTGAACCATTGAACCTGATGTACTGTTGCTAGTCTGTTCTGCCTTGCATCTGCAGATGAACCATGCCTTTTGCTGTGTCCATCCAGACCTGTGGTCTTTTGCCATAATGCTCTTCGTTTCCGCTAATAATTGTTAATTGTTTCCAACTGTCACTTGCACCTCTCACCTGCAGAGGTTTATATCTGTTGTGTGTAAGGCATGCTCTTCCCCAGGTTCCTTGGGAACTTCCATTTATCCACATGAGACACATGCCTTTGTGTCCAACATTGATAATAGAGTTGGGTGGCGCTCACAGAGTTGTTCTTCATCAAATTCTGTGGAGTTGTGTAAAAACTCTGCTTAATGCTGTGGACTTTTATGCAACCGCACACCCCTGTAGCACGCCACTCACCAGCATAATTAAATTGTACCATTTTAAAGGAGTGCAGACCAGCTCAGGATAAATTAAGTATGGTGATCAGAACCCCACCCCACAACTTCATTATGGCATCTTGTGCTGTCTCAAGTCTTTTATTTAGTGTCCAGCAACAGTCACCCACACAGGACCACAGAGACTGCAAACATTGGACTAAACTGATTGCTAATTGTTTTCATTAGGGAGTGTTAAGTAGAACAGTGGCTGCCAGACTCAAACAACTTCAAAAGTCACACTTACCTTCTCAGGAGCACTGGCTTGCCTGGTTCAAGAAGTAGGAGATTATCACTTGATGCAGAATCCTTGCAATGCATGCATCACACATGTGTCTGTGACAGTGCACTGGTATAGATCTGAGCAGTTCTGAAGTGCAGCGTTTGAGGTGGAGAGAACCAATGATGAAGAAGTGCTTGTAAGCCTTAGCGGTGCTCGGCTGCAGACGGTGCCTACCCTAAAGTGTTTGTAGCTAACGCAAAAATGACCGACTGTGGTAGGGCTGGGCACAAACACCAAGGCGTTCCTCACGTAATGAACAGATTATGTCATTAACAGTATTCAGGAAAGAAAAGTCAAGATGTAGATTCAGTGTCTATGCCAGCAGCTGGCTCTGAACCCACTGAATTACCCTATGTACTATCAGTGAAAGGAGATAGACAGAGGTGATATGTTCTTCATCCGTGACGTACAGCAAACTCAGGATGTGTTCAGAGTTACTGTCATCCACTTCTCTCCATCACCAACATACTACGTGTATAGTACAGTGCCAGATGTCACTGCACAGGAGTTTTACATATATTTATTTTTTAATTGCAGATTTTGGAAAGTGAGAAGCGTGAGGTTGAGACACAAAGGGCCAGATGTATGAAGAAGGCCTTTTGCGAATCGGAAATAGCGATTTTTAAGAAATCGCTATTTCTGATTCGCAAAATGCAATGTATCACATTTGCGATTCGTTAATAGCGATTTCTTAAACATCGCAAATGCTATTACCGAATCTCAAATTGCAATACCGGCCCCATTCGCACCTATGGGTCTGTCGGACCATATTTGCGAATATCATGCATTTCCCAAATTGTGATAACTTATAAAGTGAACCTCAAGCGGTGGCCTAACACCTTTAATGCCAGAAGTAAATTGTGTTTTTTAAGCAATGTTAGATCAGTTGTAATATCAGGGCATAATATCGCCTTGTCTGTCACCACTGAACATTTCCTTTTTTCCCTTCTCTAAAACTGACTGATCTTATAGGATTGTATTAGACTATAGGAATTTAAGCACACATACAAAAGACTCAGTATTAAAAAATGCTTATAGCACAGGTTTAGTGATGAACCTAGTGACAGTAAAATGCAAAGAAACCCTAGACATCTCTAATGGGGTTTTCAGGCAAAATATAAAGCCTGAAAGTGAACATCTAACTGCCATTAATTTCAACGGGGTACAGTTTTCATTTCAACGTTTGTTGATCGGCTATATCAACAATCCTGGCCTTCTCTAAGTGCATATTATCATGGAGATCTTACAACCAGATCACGAGGTATTGTCACACATTGATGATACATGGCTTACTGATGATGACTTGAAGCTACACCTAACTAAGGTGAACAAATTAGTAACACTAATAACATTACAAGGTTACAGAATTCACTTTAAAAAAATCAAAGATTACCTACCTGATGGTGACCATCCTTGGATATGAGCTAGGGTCTGGCTTCTGATACCTCCAGAAGTGTGCTATCTTGTAGCCTCCAAACACACTGAAAAAGTTGCAATTCCTCCTGAGATTCCTTAGCTGCCAGACAAACGTACTTTCCACACTATGCTGAACATGTGAAGCGCGTATATGACTTGATTTCTCCCAAGTTTTCAGCAAAAAACAGTGGACGAGCAGGCACACTGGTATCTTACATCCTTTGCAAAAAGACATGCTTGAGACATAATATTTACAAACTAGGCATAGTAAACCTAATCTAGTTCTTTGAGACATACCAAGTTACCCTGCTTGTACCAATGTCATCTACAATGAGGGACAGTCTGTTCCCATTGTTTTGTTATGTTATGTCATGTTTTGCTATGTTATGTGCATCTGTAGATTGTGCTTACCACCATAAAGGTATCCGAGTGCTGGGTAGGTGAGTAGGCCAATCTGACTCCTCATTGAATAACCAAGTCATCTGATTCTTGCAGAATTTGAGAAGGGATTGGGAGGTCCTGATGTTGTGTGGAAGATCATTCTAGGATTTAGCATAGGAGAAGGAGCGCCCTCGGGGACTTGTTCCTGGAGATGCAGGGTATTTGTGCTGACTCAGTTTACTGGGGGGTTGGCGGAAGTTGAGGCAGTGTTTGTAGAAGGCAAGTCCCAAATTGTGAAGGGTTTTGTAAGCATGGGTGAGCAGTTTGAATTGGCATTCTTTCTGGATTTGTAGCCAGTGTAGCTCTTTGAAGTGGAGTGTGATGTGTGTGTTGCAGGGTATGTTGAGGATGACTCTGGTGGTGGTATTCTGAGTATTGGTAGGGATCCAATGGAATATTTTGTGGAGCATATGTTGGATGAAGAAGCATTAGGAGGTGACAGTGTTCACTAATTTGCACCATCCTGAAAATGTTGTCCATGATGATGCTGAGGATTTTGGCGTGGACAGTGGGGATTGGCACGGGTCCCAGATCTGTTGGCCACCAGGAGGAATCCCATGGAAAGCACTTGTTTCCAAAGATCATGACTTAAGTTTTATCTGTGATGAGCTTTAGGCAATTCTGTTTCATTCACTTTACTATGTTACAAATGTAGGTGTTAAAGTTGGTGCTGGTGGTGTGGTTGTTGTCTGTGAGGGAAAGATGAGCAGGGTGTCATCTGTGTAGGATCCAATATTGATTTTGTGTGATCTTATGAAGTTGGCAAAAGGTGCCATGTAGACATTGAAAAGGATGGGGCTTAGTGATGTTCTTTGAGGGACTTGATTTCAGAGGTGTAGGGTAGGAGCCTGATTCGCTGGTTCGCTAGGTCATGTTGGAGAGGACAGAGTGGGCCATTTATATGAGAATTGTGGGGCATTGTGGTGAGGGTGCTGTTGGAGATGGTGTGGAAGGCTGAGGAGAGATCAAATAGTATGAGTGCTTTAGTTCCTCCTTTGTCCATGGTGGCCTGGATATGGTCAGTTGCTACAATGATACTGGTTTCTGTGCTGTGGTTGTTGCAAGATGAGTCTGTAGATTTTGAGCTCTTGGATCTGCCCTGTGACTCACTTGAATTCTAAAACTGAAGCACATTTTCCATTGGAAAAGCCCTTTTGAATGGCTAACTTGAAGGAGCACCCTTTGGCACAGGAAAACTCATGATGGTCTTTTCTCCTGTACCAGCACTAGAGGTGACCACAAAAGCAAGTATTCCTAATGCTTGTGACCAACATCAACAACACATTTGTCCTAGTCCATAAGCCTTGTCCTTTCAGCCTTATCAGAGTAGATGTTTCTGCTCACCCAGTGGTAGGAACAAAGTTCAAGTTCTATGCAATCTGGTAATGCCGCAGATTCCATGGGTATTGCCTGGGAACACCCACCGTAACACCCATGGAATGCCCCTAACAGGAAGAGAAATGTGTGAAAGGGGTCAATATCTACAAGGTCATGTAAAGCCACACAAACCAGCTTAGGGTAGCCATGTAGATATGGCTCTGTAGCCTATGCTTCTGGTGCATCAAAAAAAGTGCCAGATTGACATGCAGGCCATTTGTAAATGAGGCCATAAGATCTTAAGCAAGAGCACTGTGAAACTCTTTGAACTATATGCTCTGTTACTTGCATTGCAAAAGGTTTATCCATCAGTTCTCACACTCATATTGTCGGATTCGTGTTTCTGTGTGTAATGGTACAATTTTGATTTTCACCATTTGGGAATTGAATGGATTGAAGGATTCAAAGGGCAAATCAGTTGAAGATAAACAACATTGGTGTAGGGCAGCTGTCTTACAAGATTAGCTCCCATTGGTCCATGTGAGGCACACTTTGGACCATCAGCATGATAGAATTTGTGCTAAAGAGAACTGTATAGGTGATTGAGCTGCCACAGGTGCAAATCAGACTGTAGCACCAACACAGATATTTTAAAAGCTATCTTTACCACTAAACAAGGCTAGAAGCCTCCCACAGGATTTCCTCCTAAATATTCCTGCACCCTTAATTCATAGCACATGCCTGTAGTCACTCTACCAGGAGTGGGAGACAGGATAATACCTAACAAGCTAGCCAGAGAAGATTTAATCAGGGAAGCTCTTATTGGATTGGCATCTGTCCATGCTGGGGTTAATGCAACTGTAACACTGCTACAACAATGCTACTTGTGGCCTTTTTTATATTAACAAATTAGAGACTATGGGCCTGATTTAGAGTTCGGCTGATGGGGTTACGCCATCGCAAACATGATAGCTATCCAGTCCACCATATCATGATTCCAATATATCCTATGGAAATTCCAATATAGTGAACGAGATATCTGTCATGTTTAGGATGAAGTAATCTGTCTGCCAAGCTCTAAATCAGGCTCTATGTCAGGAAGTTTAACATTTGTCGGATGATTAAACTGTCTGCTTTTAGGATACCCCAGGCAACTCCTGTTGGTAGCGATGGGGCCGTTAATTAATTTCACTTGGATAACAGCCCTACACCCCCTCCAAGCCTTACAGGGATAACATGTCTGTACTAGGAGTTTTGCCTGCAATTTAACAACCCTTTGAGTGCAGAATCCAAGGGGTTATTTGAGAGGGATAATGGCATGCTTACACATGCTTAGCCTACTACAGTACTAAGTTGAGGACTTAGATGGGACCATACTCTGTATGAAGTCCAGAGAGCATTGAATAACTTACCTAGATGAATATTGACGGCACACACTCCACATGAGGTTCTCTTCAGAGTTACTCTGTACGTGCCTGGCCAGGATAATCTGGGGAAGGTGGTGGGTGAAGAAAGGTTTGATCTGGAAAACTTTGATACTGAGTATATAAAAAATCAGAGACAATCTGTTAAATGTGAATAATCCTGAAACTACCACTAGCAAAGATGGATCCCTAAAGTGGGGGATCTATTTAATTAAAGATTCATGACAAGCGAGCTTTTGAACCATCTTACGGAACAAACTGTGCAGTTCTTAAGGTAAAGAGCAAAAAAACTGTCATTCAACCTGCTTTGACTGGTTCAGGAAAAGCCCACAGGTGTCTACCAACCATGTTCAAAAGCACTATGTAGCTAATTCTGTATAGATCTATATCAGAGCATCGCAGACACCAAGAATGATTCGGCCTCTCTCTACTCTGAATAACATCTCCCTTAGTGAGAGCAGTTACATCACTAGCTTGAGTTCCCAGCCAGGGATATTTTAGCATACTGCATCTCCAACTCTACATAGAGCAATGAACTCCAATGACAAATCTGAATGCAGTCATCACTACAGTTGCAAAGGTTTCACTCAACTCTATGATCACATTTGAAGTACCAGCTAAGCTCACATCAGTCGAACTGATGCTCTTTCTGGAAACAATTGAATATGCGAACGGTTCAGAGTATTTTTCACTGCACATTACTTTATACAGTAGATTGTTTTACACCTATTTTAGACAGGTACTTGATTCCACCTTGGTCCTACATTTGAATCACTCATCATACTCATCATACGGTTTTTACACATCATGTGGCTCTCAGCAATAATTACTGCTCTATTACTACTAAATGAACACTACCTTCCAGAAAGAACAGTTGTACAACCTGTGCTTCATGAACTTTAGCCACATCTTTCATCTGACAGATCTCAAAGACATCTCTACTCTGCAAACATCACAGCTTACCCTATGTGTGAGGGCATAGCTTCGGAAAAAGTTCCATGTCAAATTATGGGACATACTGAGACATTGTAATTACCTTATGATCTCATAGTTTATATGAATGACATTGTTATTAATGGTTCTCTTTCAATAAACTGGCATACAGAGATTGTTAAATTAATGATGTTTAATGTAAAGGCATATGCTACTTTGAATTATAAAGAAATGTAATGTTATCATCACTCTGCCCATTATTTCATATGCAAAAAAGTCTAGCCTGGTGAAACACACAATTACACTCAATAGAAGCATTGCCAAGCTCCACCTTAAAATTCACCCAAATTTCTTAAAGACCTTTCTTTACTCCATAAGTGATGACAGGTCACATACCTCAGCTTTTCATTCTTCAAAAAGTCAACAACTTCAAAAACTTGCAATCATCACTTGCAAGCTGAGTTATCCAAATGAATTTAGTCATAACTTGGCCATCCAAGGCTATGAGAATTGGAAAGAAAATGTTGATGAGAAACGTATTTAAGGGGCAATATTTACGCATATTCTAGACAAAGAGGCCTTATTTGGGGCATCATTATCCCTAAAAAAATGATTTTCCTAAACAAAACCATCCAGAAGACTACCTGTGTGGAAGTGCTTTAAAAAGCTTTCTATGCCAAACGTTAATTTAACTCTGTTTAGCAATTGCCAATCGCAAATGAATGTTTCTGATTCAGATATATATCAAATGATCCAAAATGGATGTAATTCCACTCAATTCCCTTCAAAAGGTTTAGCTTTATGGCCCTTTGATTCTAATATCTGCATGTGTCAGATCCCCTCAGAAGGTTTAGATTTATGGCCCTTACGGCCCTTTGATTCTAATACCTCCATGCATCATTTATTTTGCCAACACCCCTGGTCCTAAAGCTAAACAACCTGATCCACCTGCAAACAATGTTTCTCACTAAGAGAGTATATTTATTAAATCACATCCTAACCTCTGCTTCAAACCTTATTAAGGACTTGGGTGTGTTACAACATGATCAGGCTCAATTAAGAACTATCAAACAATTAGTTAAGGCATTACACACACTCAGATCAAGCTTCATGCCTTGGCAATTTCTAAATGAAATAGTTGTTTTTGAACCTTCATATCTGGCCGTAGCAGAGAAAACAATGGTGAAAAAAGAATCCACTTATGCTTTGCTTAGTGTCAAACAAATGGAAGAAGCACCATTTTCTGTTAGCGACCATTCACCTATTACCTGGTTGATGCACTGCAGTATTTCCCTACCAAACACAACATTTCTTTTTCACAACTGTCAGAAATGCAAATTATTAGACTGGTACAGAGCAATGCATGATTCACATCAGCTTTATTTGTGTACGTTCCATTGTCCTACATGTGCTTGAATAAAGATGAACCTGTGTTTTATTAATACATCCAGTGATCGAAACCCGTTAGAAGAATCACTTCTCTGTGATACTAGTTCATTGCATGGAATGTGTAGCACTTTGATACCAGGTTAAGTTGTATTTTATCAGTCACACACCGTGAATTACTGGACAGTGGCTCCTATTTGTTTACTTTCTGTGACTTGAAACTAGGCCAGTTATATTTGTCAACGGTTTCCAAAACAATACATTGCTGTGAAAGCACCTTGTGCTCACTGCCTCTACAAGTAATCAAAAATGTCCCTTGGCCTAGTACTGATATGAGAAGCATGTATTTTGACAAAATTAGCAAGTTGGTCATAGTGTTGCTACAAAAGAAGTTCCTTTGACTTCTACTGCAAAAACATCCAATTTACAGATAGCCAAAACGATTTCAGTGTATCACAGTCTGTTAAAGACGCAATACCCAAAGTCACTCATATCATGCATTCGATTTTTAATTTGTCCTCAACAAATGGCATTGTGCTTCTTTTTAAGATCATTGGATCTGGTCTGGTGACTGGATTAAATGCAGTATTTGGACTGATTCCATTGTTTTTTTCGCCTTTGTTCTGTGCTGCTTCTACACATCTGTTGAGTATTTCCGACCCTTCTTTTGCTCATGTGCTGCGGTAGTGTCATATTTCTCCTGCACCTATCCAGCTGAACAAAGATGCAATGAGACCCTAGCACTTTATCTGGCACATTCTTGTCTTTCTGAGCTTAGTGAGAGGTGGATGATATATTTTTGTAAAAATAGACAATGTACAGGTAAAACCCATAGTCTGGTGTATGAACTGTCAAGCTGAAACTGTCTTGGATTTACATCTAGAGAAACCTTCAGTGGCTTTCACTTGATGTGGAAATTTTGTTTTAACCATTGCATTCACACCAAACTCAATGCAGAGCATTTATCCCTAATACAAAATATGAAGGATCAACCTCAACAATGGCACTCCTTGACACGATGTTAACATTTTAGTATCCGAATTCAGTACGCTCACCATCACTGAGTACTTTAAAACTGCAACTGATAGCTGATCATTCTCATGTGTGGGCTAACAAAAACAAGAAACATGCATTAATTGGATTTCACAATGACCCCACTCATGCTGCTTGTGCGTCAGATGACGCTGATATGTCCTCAGATGAGGATTAAAAACAGAACCCTAATTTACTGCCGAGACTCAAAATAATGATACTGTTTATGGCCTATGTTTATTTTAACTTTTTCTTTTTAAAGTTGCATAATTTTTCATTGACATAATCGGTAGCATGCCTGATCTGTTTGATCATCAACATGCATCCCTCTCAGCCAATGTAAATGTTCTTATGATGATGCACATATTATTACATTTTACTGTTCTATTGATCGGTATATGCAAATCTTGTTTAAACATATTCATGCAGAACTTACTGCATTTATTGTTGCTGTTTTATGTAATTATGCTTTTATGATATTACATTATGTATGTGTACTCATGTTATGCTTCATATGTCTATTACAAATAGTGTGACATTAGCTAACTATTGAATTTTATATCTCAGTGTTCTGCATGGATGTCCTTATAAATTAGACAAATCCCCATATATCTGTCCCCATATGACATCACAATTCAGACATACAAGCTGAGCGTGATGTAAAGACATAAGGCCCAACTCCATTTTAAGCCTGTCCTTATCTTTCCAAGAACTGTGAAAATGCCAATTTATTGTACTTTTACCTTATATTTTCAAAATGCGTATCAGACTAGCTTCTTGGTTTAATTAAGCATTCCTTGCAATTTTCATCTCAAGGAAGATAAAGCATAAAAGAACTGACACTTGACAACATGTTATTATTGAGAGCAAGATGATGCCAGACCAGAAGACTATCCTGCCTGCCACGTTGTGCTGAAAGCTGATACTTAGTCTGCTCCCAGGAGGAGTTGTTACTGATGCTGAATGTATTTTTGCCCTTTGCAGGGAAAACGTTCTCCGTGAATCCTGATAACGAAAGTGTTCTAGGATTCAAAAGGTATGTTGTGTGCTCATCCTTCCTATGGATATCTACATGCAATTTGCGCTATATTCCATGCACTCCTAGCTTGGCACATAGAAGTAGGTTTTAGGGTGTTAGGTTTTTAGATGACATATTAACCATGGTAAAAATGTTCATTTTATTCTCATTGTTCGCAACATGCATTTGTGGTGGTTTAATCAAATATTGTGTAGTTGTTTTAGACATGTTGATGTTATTTTAGATGTGATGGTGCATTGGTAGCAATAAACACGCTCTTTAATATTTACATTGTCTTTATTTTAGCACATCTTGTGTATGTTTGATTGAAGAGAACTAAACTGTTTTGTTTCTGATCACCCACCGAGTCCATGGTTCCCTGTTTAGGGACTGTTAGTAACCCAACAAGATTAACACCACTTCAACTATGTATTGGGTAGGGTTCTGCTGGGCTCCAAAAACCTGTCCTTCACATTGAAGCATGGTGTGTTGAGCTAAGTTCACTCATGTTACTTGTGGATGTGAATGGAAACCCTGAAGAGCTGAGCCACAAACTCAGTTTATGGACCATGTAACAGAAGGTGTCCCTTCCTGCACAAAATAAATCCTGCCTGTAATGCAGAGACCCTTGCTGTATAGTGCAACAGTGCTTGCATTGGCGCGAGGCTGCATTTAGTGATGCAAAGGGATCTGACAAGTGGCTTACATGGCCTGATGAGCCTCCTGGGCTAGAGGGGGGGAGCTGAAACCTGCACCTGAAATGGCTGCGTCTGTCCTCACAGATTGCCTCTGGATCAAGAGGAACCTCTGCCAAGAAGAAGAGCTGAAGAGCTGGAGAAAGAGTACTGCCCCTTTGCCTGTGAGTATGCTTTGCTGGGTTGGCCTGCAGTTGCTTCTTCTACCTTAGAGAGGACAAAGACTGGCCTTTGCTGTGTTTTTCTGCATGTGAAGTGTCTCCAAGGGCTTGAACTGAGCTTGCACCCTGTTTTAAAGTGTCAGAGCCTTCAAAGACTTCCTCTGCCAGCACCTGGACTCTCTTGCTGAGACTCCTACCCTTCCAAGTAGTGCCCTATCCAGTCCCTGGGCCCTTGAAAGGAGAAGCTGGCGGAGCCATGGCTGAAATCCCCACACCGGAGCCGAGTTGGGGAAAAATTGACACAGCACCTGCTTTCTGTCTGAAAAATCAACACAGCACTCACTTGCAGCTGCTGAAATTGATGCAGCACCTGTATATCTGCTGGACAATCGATGTAAAACTTGCTTGCAGCTACAGAAATTGACACATCCCCCATGCAGCGTTGCCTCTTCACCATTGTGCTCCAGGATTTTGCATGCATCATCATTTGGCGTCAAAACCACCATGAACCTGCACGGACCCGATGCTGCTCATCCAGAAATCGACACATCGCTCTTCTGTGGGAAAGAGAAACTACCCATTACCTATCTGACCAAAGAAGAATCAACGCACATCCTCATTTGCGAGTCAGGAATGGATGCATTGCTTACATTTTGATTTCTATGAGTTAAGACTTATTTCAATTTAAAAAAATCATATCTTGGCTTGTGAATGTTGGATGTTTGTCATTTTGGTCTTGTTTGAGTTAGATAAATATTGGCTATTCTTTTAAACTGTCGTTGAGTGCTCTTGTGGTGTTTTCACTGTATTACTGTGTGTGTTGGTACAAATACTTTACACATTGCCTCTGAGATAAGCCTAACTGCTTGTGCCAAGCTATCCAAGGGGGTGATCAGTGGTTGTCTGAGGAATGTAACTCCCTTACCCTGACCAGAGCGAGGGTCTCTGCTTGGACAGAGGTCAAACTGACTGCCAACCAGAGACCCCATTTCTAGCACCCTTGTAGCACCTGCAGTGTGGGGGGGGGGGCGAAACTACACTGGCCTGAAACCCCCTGAGAGAGTCTGGTGAGGGGGCCCCTCCATTAACTGTGCAGGTGGACCCCCTCAAGTATCATTACGCCACTGTGTACAAATACATGCCTTATGTCTATGAAACACATATGAGTAGATGTCTCATGGACCTGTTGCGGATAGATGTGAATCAAACAATAAACACAACAAAGAAATACAGAGCAATGCAGTGGTTTTATTTCAGTGCAAACATTTATTGTTTGTATAATACAATAAAGATTCAATGGAGATCCACTTTCTAATATTTCGCAGCGTATACAAAAGTAAATCCAGATATATCTTGGATTTTCAGCGTTCACACAAAGAGATGTACCAAGGCCTGTGCGATAAAAATAATAAGCTGGGTGATTTACAGGCACTTAGAAGGCCTATCATCAATCATGCAGTGTTTCATTGCATTTTCTATGCTAGCTGCACGATACTTTTACTGTAAAAAGGGAACCTTCTGTACCTGGAGACCGAACAAATATCATACCCCAGATGGCAGTATTATCCATGAAGCTTAAGTGCTTTCCTTCGCTCAGTGGGTACACTGCAATCTAACTAGAGGCCCATTTTATACACTTGAGAGGTAATGCGGTTTAGAGGTAAAACAGAATGCTCCTTCACTCATTTGTTTCAGTTGGTGCTGGAAAGAAAATGCCAGATAAAAAGCTTTACTACACTTAGGGCTAATTAACAATTATTGATTTATGCTAACCTAACCTTAAAATAACTACGAAAGAGAATGGTAATATTATTTAAAAAAGTTAACACAAGACTTTAGTAGACAGCTTATCTTTTGGGAATCATCGCTATTGCAAGCTTAAAGGCAGGTTCTCCTGACAAATGAAGTTATTGGCTGAGGCTGTGAAGTGTGAGATTATGATCAGCTCAGTGTGACTTTGTGATTCACGGTTGCTATATTACAAAGGGAAAATGGGGATTAATGATTCATATCCACTTTCAATTCGTGGCAAAACAAGTAAACCTAAGAACTTCCAGGTCTGCACCATGAGACAGGATATTACTAGTCAGACAATTGTGGAACAAATGAGATTAAATGCTACCATGTTGAATCTCAGCTTTATCGACATGGCATTACAGAGGGCCATCATGTGGGCCTTCCGCTCTGTACTTTAGTTCTGCAGCACACACCTGATTAAAAGTCAGTTTGTGAATAGCAGAGTATCACACTGAGCAGGTTACTATTCATAAGTACAAAGACTGATCCGAATTGTTTGAAGGAAATCATTTGAAAAATCTCTACTGCTGTGGAAATACATTTCTCAGCAAGGTGTAATATTAAAAAAATATTCATCGTATGAAAGAGGATGAGGGCATTTGCTTCCGCGTGCCTCTATTGTGTCCTTGGCAGTTCATCGAAAACAAACTCTTTCAGTTTCTCTGGTGCTGGTATCAAAATTAGGCACATGTCTTGCATGTTTGGGACAGTAAAATCACAACCATTGTCTCAAATCCAGCATGCCATAGACTGACATTTTGGTACCAATATGCTAATACCTGAAAATGATGGCCGAAGGTTTTGGTTTGGTTCGAAGCCAGCATTTAGCAATATTATTAATTTTGCATAATTCAGAATAGAGGTCATAACGAACGACGCGTTCTTCTCCTCTTGCTCAGTTGATGTATGCTTGTCTTAGACCATGTACAGTGCTGATGCCTTTTGGCTAGGTATGTGCTATAGAAATGTCATATACATATACACATACCCACAACCAAATGTATTGTATGCCTTCCAGTTTTAAAAAAAACCATTCATTTCCAGTCTGACAGAATGGCACTATACAAAATGACAACTGGGCAAACAGGTAGTAAAAGACTTATGAAAATGTTTTTTTTTTCTATATTCCATTCTCAAAGAAATAAACACGTAATCATAATAGGGACACAATCACTATTATCCCCCCGCCTTTTTTCCCATTCCCCCTCCCCCTCCAGTGCTGAGCCCTTTTTTGGCTATTTGGGGTAGTTTGTGCTTAAGGCTCCATAACTTTTTTTTCAGATAAGGTATCCATGCAAAATTGAATTTCGTTTTTTTCAACATCCTAGGGATTCTAAAGGTACCAGGGATTTTGGATTCCACTGCAGGTGAGTTTTTGTGAGAAAAATAGGGGAAAAAGTGCTCCAGATAAAAGTGTCTATTTTTCCCCCAAAAAAGCACATCGACAAACAGTTTGCTGTACTAAAGTCACCATCTTCCCAGCTTTCAGAAACATGCAGAGCTGAATAAAAAAAACGAACTTTGTACCACAGTTTTGACATTATTCTAAGAGGTAGCCTATTTTCCCTACTTTTTGTGCTCTCAACCTACTTCCAGTTTATGGTATGAAATGCATTGGTGATCCAGAAAAGCAGTACATTTCTGAAAAGTATATACAATTGTGAATTCAGCAAGGGGTCATATGTGTAGATTCCGCAAGGTTTTCTCAAGAAAAATAAATGTTGAAATAAAGAAATATCGAGGAACAAAAAACAGTTTTACTACTTTATACTCCCACAAGTGTTTTGATAGAAATGGTACCTATGGGTAGGCGTAGTGCCTGTGACAGGAAATGGACCTAAATGCAACATAGATGCATCTGATTTCTCCACAGAAAACTGACCTTCTTTTTCCAATGTGAGTAGCTCTAGATTTTGGACCCTAACTCAGCCGGCACTTAAAGAAATCTAGCCAACCTGTACATTTTTTTAAACTAGACACCTAATCCCTTGCAAACGTTGATGAAAAAAACACATTTTCTTCATATTTCTGTGATGGTAAGTTCTGGAATCTGCAGAGAGCCACAAACTTCCATCCACCAAGTCTCCAAAAATGGAGCCTCTTTTTCCAACATGGGCAGCTCAAGATTTTGGACTCTAACTCAGCCTGCATCTAGGAAAATGAAGCCAAACTGCACATTATTAAAAACTACTCACCTTTCAAAACACAATTCAATGATAAGAGATAGAGAAGACGTTGAATTCTTGCATCCAAGTAACAACAGCAATTGACAAGTGCTTCATGAAATACCTTGAGCCTGGTACGAAAAAGCCTGGACATCAGCATTAATTCTCATCTGCCTGACCAAGCATGAATAGATGAGATTATGGTCAGTATATAAGAAAAAGAGGAGTTTGATGATTTTAATTCATCTCAGTTATAAAGTTGCTAGCATTCTTAATAGAAAGTTATCACCCCTTCTGCTTTGGAAAAGTAGTATACATCTATATAAAGATAAGATATAAATTATTCAAACTGTAACCAGTTGCGCATATATCTGTTTACATATACATATGCAGCCCTCCTCCTCAAAAACAAAATATTATAATGCTAGGCTGCAGGGGATGGGGTCCCCCAGGGCCAAAATCAGCCAGGGGAGGAGTGCCATGTGGCCGTCCTCCCCTATTAAAATGTGAAATCCTTTCCTGTAAGGAAATGCATCACTGAGCTATTGCAGCACAATCTGCATGTGACTGTGATGAGTGGGTTCTTTCTTGTTTTCTCCTGATGAGAACAGATTCCATGGTTCTCGCTTTAAAATGCTATGAGTATGTAAATGTGCAAATCACCTGGAGGCTCTGCCTGCCTGGCCCCGCGCTGTCCACCTTCGTAGTATGCCAAGGTCTTCACACATTTTGACAGGATAATGGACAGCTTGCCAAAGGGACCCCCAGTGTGTTCCCAATTATTTTGGTGGCGCGTTCTTGATGCCCAGGAATATGAGGACATCTCCACAAAAACAAAGAAGCACTTATGTCATATCAATAACAGCAAGGGCCCTGGTTTTGTGGAGATTTTGGGCCATATTTATACTTTTTTAGCACCGCATTTGCACCGCTTTTTGGCGCACAAGCGGCGCAAACTTGCAAAATACAATTGGATTATGTAAGTTTGCACCGCTTTTGCATTAAAAAGCAGCGCAAACGCAGCCCTAAAAAAGTATAAATATGGGCCTTACATTCTTGTAGTCTTGTTGGCCCCTCTATAGGAAGATTCATTTTATCATCGAATTCAAGAGAAAGATGCACAAGGAACAATCACATTGCTAAATGTACACAAGGTCACTGGTGATAGTCCCTTGTGGTCCATTACACAGCTGTAGTGTATAATACACACTGGACTTTTACCCAAGGAGGCAGAAAAAACTGCACTTGGGTAGATATTTTGTGCAAAGTTGTGGACACTTGTTGGAAAATAGGGCATGTGAGATCCCTTTGTGACTGAGTCACTCACACAGCTAATGACACACCCACACAGACAGTCACACATCCACTCACAGGCACACTCAGACACTCATGCACCCACTCACAGATGCAGTCAAAGACTCATGAACTCACTCAGAAACCCACTTAGACACTCACACATCCACTCAGAGACTCACTTAGACACTCATGCAGGCATTCACAGACATTCATGTACCCACTCAGAAACCCACTCCAGCTCACGCACCCACTCAGAGACCCACTCACAAACTCTGCACTAACTCACAGACCTACTCAGACACACACACACCCACTGACAGACCCACTTAGACACACACACACTAACCCAAGGACCCACTCAGAGACTTATGCACCCACTCACAGAACCACTCAGAGACTCATGCCTCCACTCACAGACCTACTCAGACTCACACACACACTCACAGACTCATTCAGACAGTCACAAACCCTTTCACAGATACACTCAGAGTCAAGCACTCTCTCACAGACCCACTTAGACACTCATTCACCCACTCACAGACCCATTCCAAAAATCATGCACCCACTCACCGACCCACTCAGACTCTTACACACTCACTCACAGACCAACACAGAGCTCACACCCACTCACACTGACACTCTCACTCACACACTCAGACCCAGAGACTCTCTCACACACCTACTCTCAGACCCAGGCAGACACTCTAAAACCCACACTTATACCCACTTTCATAACAAGCATCTGTCACACCCACTCTCACATCCAGAGACACCCTCCCACACCTTTCTCACACCCAGAGAAACCACCCAGCAACCAACCCTCAATGCGCATGGCCAAAGGGCATGCGTTGTGGTGGTTGGATTAACAAATGGCAGTTAAGATTACCTTAGATTAACAAAAAACCCTAGAAATTCACAAAAAAACTAAGTTTGCAGGGAAGTTATAATTAGAAAATAGAATTAAGAAAACCACAGAAATTCACTAAAAAAAACAAAGATTACAGGAATGTTATACTTAGGTTCTGAATTTACTCTTAGAAAACCATAGACATTCAGCAGTTCGAGTTATTTCAAGTAATTATAACTTGCTGCCTAAGGTAACTATAACTCGTGCACTCGCCATGCACTTCTAATTACAGCACGCATGACAGCTTTTATAACATCAATAAAACATTAGAAGTTAAATTATTGAAGAAAAAACTGTAACTGCTGAATATATTTATATACATATATATATAAATAAAACCGCCTGAAGATGTTTGCCAAAACTTCATGAAATTTTCAAAACAAATACAACAGTCAGTTCACCTGCTGTGTTGAAAACTTTGGGGTGATTCATCAATCAGGGGCCAAGCAAAAGGCGGGGTCACAAAACACTTTTCCTCCATTCTCTGCCTATGAGAGTTTTAAAAAATGTGTACAGATCTAAAGTCCAAACCAGGTAAAATTTGGCAGGAAGCTAGATCTTGGTCCATAAACTGTGCTTTTTATAATTTGGTGTAAATACATTCAGTTATTTGAGGTTAAAATACATAGATGTGGAGCGAAGCAGATCATCTGTGGATCAATCAGTAGAGAATTTGGAGATCCAGGGAAAAAGCAATGCCCTGGTTGGCTGGTCACAACCAGAAAGGAAAGTTGTGGCTGCCATTTTATTTCTTGCGTTGGCCTGGGGGTGGTAAAAGAAGAGTGTAAAAACATATAAGGGGTCAAAAAACAGGTATCCTGAAAACGTAGGACACATGGAGGGGTCAAATATTTGCCCAATGACCAATTGATTTTTTTAGGACTATCCAGGGATATACCGCAGTTTAACTATAACTGCTGAGTTTCTATTTTGAATGGGTAAAGCATCAACATAACAATAACGTCCCTGTAACCTTTTTTTTTTCAGTGAAAACATATATATATATGGTGGAATTGAAGTTGTGAGGAAGCTTTCAGATTGAAAGCGTAGATAATGTCAAGGAGATTTAAGGAAAGAAGGTATTCAGAGACGATTATTAAAAATGCATTGGAGAGGGCAAAACAGGCAAAACAAGAGGATCTATTAGTATTGAAGGAGAGTAGTAAAGCTGAAACAATAAGGTTTGTCACCACATATCATAGTCAGTAAGGTGCAATGAGAAAAATCCTATGTAAACCTGGGCTAATATTAAAAACTGATAAGAAATTTGAAAGAATCCTGGAAGATTACCCACAGATAACCTTTAGAAAAAGTGCCTCCTGAAAAAAGACTCTTTAAGTCAGAGTGTGATACCACAGCAAAAGAAAGGAGTAATGGAAGAAGGAGAAGAAGAAGAAGCATTCCCTGTGGGAAATGTAAGGCGTGCAGACATTGTAAGAACTGCAAGAAAGTAATTTTTCTAATGACACTAAAGTGGTAAGCTAAGAAACATCTAACATGTCATTCGGATTACAGAGTTTATGCACTCAGATGCCCATGCAATAAGTATTATGTGGGAATTACCATACACAACGTAAAAATGAGAGTGTTAGAACATATGAGAGCAATAGAACATAAGAGAAGACATACTTGATAGCAAAACATTTTAGTGAATACCATGACAAAAAGTTTGATCTAATGCAATTTACAGTATTAGAAAGGATTCCTCTAAAAGAAAGAGAGAGTGATAGGATGCTTGAATTGTGTCAAGAATAATTGTAGGATATCAGACCGTGCACCCAGTAGTTTTAAATCTTACTGAAGATTTGGTAGTTCATGCAGGTAGAGCATAGTATTGTAAAACAACAGTAAACAAATGTGGGACCTGTTGATGAGTAGAAAACTGCAATCATAGTTATGTTGGATGTATAATTGTACAATGTTGGATTTTAATCTTAAATTTAATGTTTTCACTCACTTTTATTTTTAGATATTTTATGAACTGCGTAGAATGGTGATACCTATTGGTGGATGTAAAGTGAAGTGAGATTTACCATTATTTCAAAAGAACTGTTATAACCTTTTGTGCCCACTTTAGCTTAATGGGGATAATAATTAATTTGTTGAGAAATCACAGTAATAGAAATCGTAATTGAGAAATTGTTAATATGGGAGGAGAATGTTAAGAAATATTAGGGAGTTGGAGGACATTTAAAAATGGCCACCAGTTTGCATGCATCAAAGAGCAAAGTGGAGACTCATAGTCCATTCTTTTTGTTATTAACACGAGGGTGGTTGGTTTAAAAATGATGTTTTGAATTTGTAATGGTTACTCGTGATAAAGGAGATTTATTATCTGAGATGTGTTGGGTATTTTAAGAGCTGTCACACGTTTATGAAAATAAACAGCTACTGAATTGATGAGTTGGTGGTTTTGACTGTTTATTCAGCATGAGCACTGAGAAACAGGAGTTGTGGATATAAGGGGAGTCACTACCCCGTCACAACCTGCAATGATTGGCAACCGGGAAGAGAGAAAATGGAGGTGGAATGTCTATATGCAGTAGGTAGTTATAGTTAGGAACTAGTTTCTATAGAAAAAAGCTTTTCTTTTACTTGCCTATATCGTTAGCGGCACTTGATAAATCTTCATGAAAATATCCCAAAAACTGTGATGCTTACATCAGCTTGTGTCTGAAAATTTCCTGGTGTTCAGTCAAGCAGGAGTTGAGTAAAAGAGGGGGGGGGGGGAGAAGGTGAGCTCCCATGTTAATTCCAATAGGGATTTTGAACAGGAATAGTGCATGAACCACTGAATGAAATGACAACATATTTGGCAGAAAGGTAGCTTGTTGTCCAGAAAGCACCCTTTTTGTTATTTGTTCAGGAACAAAATGTTGTATATAGGAACACAAAGGCTCCACCAACCCTTGCAATCTTGTGATGAGATCTTTTTGGCTGCCAACACTTCAGCAAGGAAGTGTTGGCAGCCAAGTTGGGACTCAGCTTCAGAATTTCTCTTTTCAATTTGTCCAGAAATATCTCATTCTAAGTATATAATTTATCAAGGTCTACATCACCTTCTCTCTCTCAATCTGTCACTTACTCTCTCTTTCTCTCTCCCTCACTTTCAGGGTTAGGTGGTTTGGGGGGTGACCACATAAGCCTTTTCTGCTACTTCGTTTTAATCCTAACATTTACTTTACTGATCCTGAATATCCATGCTTGTTGGCTGTCAAAATACCCTGCAAGTCACATAGAACACACACATGACACAGAGTAGATCAAGGCAGCCTATTGATTTGCCTTTCTTTACCTAATCACTATGACGGCAGTATGAGGCACATAGGATGACTTGGCATGCTTGCATGGATATATTTGAGATCCATTTGCCTCCTGAGGTCCATGTTGAAATATGCATACCAACAGGTAGAAGAGAGTCATGTCAAACAACGACCATATCATATCATGTCATGATACACACAAATCGGCTGTATGAACATGGGTCTGGAAGAAGGGCACAGAGTCATTATACAATAGCTTTTGAATTTTTGACTCATATCTTTTTCATCATTTTTGTGTTCATGAGGCCAACTTGGCTAGCCAAAAAGGGTTCTGATTTATACCAAAGAAGAACCCATTTGCTATTGGCATCATATGTTGAAATATTAAGGGGTAACTTGTACTTTGGATATGGGTATGCATTCACTCAAATTGTTAAGCTGTGCATTCATTGTTACATTATGCCACTCTGACCAGGAATGCATCAGTGCATGGTGACTTAGCTGGATTCAGCTTGCATTTAGTCCTTGCTTGTGTGCAAAGGTTACTTGATCCGAATCTTTATGTTGGGTTTTTCACAAATGAAATGTTGATAGAGGAGTTAACCTATTGTTTGTATCTGACTAAAACACAGGAACATGGTATGAGACATCCCTGCTTGGTCCATTCCCATAATCCTCTAGAGGGACAAATGTGGCAGCATTGGTAGTAGATGAACAATCTTGTGTATTTTCCAGTGAAATGTGTGTTGTGATATGTTACGATGTAGGTTATATTTGCCTGCACACATTGATGAAGCATATGTTGACTGTTTGGTTTGGACTGTGTTCTCATTGCCATACTATGTGCCTCAGCTGACATACATCAAACCATGAGTACAGTCTACCACTGTTTACAAGTATGTGACTATTAGCTGAAAAACACAATATTTACTTTTACAAAGATTTTGTCTGACGTTACTTACACTGCAACATAACACATTACCATGAGCTGAACATACTTTGCCACATTATAATAGTAGTTTTTGACCTGTATAACAAATAAACCAGCATTTTCCATAAGTCATTGACACGGACACGATATTTAGATTGCAATATATCGTCCACCCCTGTTAGTTACTCATTGTACATACCTCTGCTGTGTGCAAATGACTTGCATATATGTTAGATCTTTTAGTGGTTTACAGTAACTTGGAACAAAGGATGCTTGCACATTGTAAGTGTTATGAAATATTTTTTATTTTGATTATCATTCTTTCAGATAGACAATGCATTTCTTATAGACTTGAATAGTCTCATGCATCTGTGAAAAAAAAAAGAAACGTTTACAATTTGGTCTCTCTGCTGTGTCCTGGCAATTGATGCAACATTTTGATGTTGCCCATAATCTTCCTCTTTCTCCTCAGAAGGGCCTTCCTGGTCCACATTTTCCTCATTGCATGGAACATTGGTACGCACACAGATATTATGCAGAATGTAGCAGACCAGAATGATTTTACAGGGTGGGAAGTAGAGCAATCTCCTCTCAGACAAATCAAGACACCTAAAGAGTGGTTTTACTAGTCCAAAAGTCCACTTAACAATATACCAGCTCCTGCCCAGGGCATGATTGTAGTTGCACTGTTCCTCCATCTGGGGATGTGCATATGAGGTCTAAACCCATGGCTGAAGACCATATGCTTGGTCAGCTGTAAAGACAGGAGGGGAACAATCCGACAATGTTTAATAACAGTTGCTGTGCTCGCATTCATTTACATACTGGTTAATGTCATGATTGACTCAATCAGTTTTTACACAGTATGGGAGATGTACCGACCTTGTTTGACGTACATATACTTTATTTTTTTTATTTCTGACACATTTTACACACACAAGTGTACTGGTTTTTGTTACAATTGTATCTGTCTAACATGTGAGTGCCAAAGCCATGCTCTTGGTGAGTCATTAAACTTATGCTGATGTCATCCCATTCTTTCACACACATTTGAATGTGACAGTAGTATCTCTGTTGTTCATTAGCTACAGCAATGTGAGTTGATAAGTATTAGAAATGGGGTATTTGGTTGGCAGTCAGGTTATACCCTGTCCAAGCAAGGACCCTCACTCTAGTCAGGGTAAAGTAGAATCACCCTCAGTTAACCCCTGCTCACCCCCTTGATAGCTTGGCACGAGCAGGCAGGCTTAACTTCAGAAGCAAGTTGTAAAGTATTTGTACCAACACACACAGTAACTCAGTGAAAACACTACAAAATAACATAACAAAGGTTTCGAAAAATAGATATTATTCATCTAAACAAAACAAGACCATAACGACAAAAATCCAACAAGTCAAGTTATGAATTTAAAAAGCAAAAGAGTCTTAAACCCTTTAGAAAACAGTGAGAATGTTGTTAGCGTACAGAAGTACCTGGGTAGCATCAAAATAAAGCCTCACGGGCAAGTGTGCATCGGAAAAGGCCAGAGTTGCGTTGGTTTCTCACTCGCAAGCAAGAGCGTGCTTCATTCCTCCTCTGATCGGGTCACAGTGCGTCATTTCTTCTCTGTCACAAGAAAGCGATGAGTCGATACGGATGGGCACCTCGGATCCGGACAGGCTTTGCGTTGATTTTCCACCCCCAGTGGTTAGGTCGAAATCCGGTCAAACGGTATTAAGAGTCCTCGCTGCGTGGGGGCTTGCGTCATTAACAGCAGCTGCTGTGAGTGTTGAGTGTCATTTGTCCAGCCAGGTAGCATTGATCTCCTAGCCTGGAGGCCTGCAGCATGTTTTTTTTCAGCCACAAAGCGGGAGATGTGTCGAAGGTTTCCCCGCACAGCGGTCTTTGCATGGATTTCTGCCCTTTTCCACCAGCTGGACCTTTCACGGCCCCAGAGACAGGTTAGGGCACCACTTGGCAGGCAGGACTCTCAGTAGAAAGCCCAAGTGCTGACAGAGATAAGTCTTCATGGCACCTGAAACTTCAACAGCAGAACGCAAGCTCATTTTCAAGCCCTTGAAGATTCTTCACCAACGGGAAGTCACACAGAAGTCATTCTTTGTCCTCTCTCAGGTAGAAGCAGCTGCTGCCGGCCAACCCAGCAAAGCACAGTCACAGGCAAAGGGGCAGTACTCTTCCTCCAGCTTCTTCAGCACTTCTCCTTGTCAGAGGTTCTTCTGGTTTCAGAAATAATCTGATTTTCAGGAGCTTTGGGTGCTCTTCTTCCACCCCTTTCTGCCCTTGAAGTAGGCTTACTTCAAAGGAAAGTCTCTGTTGTTTTAAAAATCCTGCCTTGCTGAGGCCAGTCCCCAGACAGACACCAAGGGATTGGAGACTGCATTGTGTGAGGGTGGGCAGAGCCCTCTTAGGTGTAAGTTACCACTCCTTCCCTCCCCTCAGACCAGATGGCTCATACGGATATGCAGGCTACACCCCATCTCCTTTTGTATCACTGCCTAGAGGAGAGGTGCAAACAGCCCAACTGTCATACTGACCCAGACAGGAAATCCACAAACAAGCAGAGCCACATAATGGTTTAAGCAATAAAATGCCTACTTTCTAAAAATTGCATTTTCAAACACACAATCTAAAAACCAGCTTCACTAAAAGATGTATTTTTAAATTGTGATTTAAGAGACCCCAAACTCCACATGTCTATCTGCTCGAAATGGAATTTGCTCTTTAATCATATTTAAAGGCAGCCCCATGTTAACCTAGGAGAGAGATAGGCCTTACAACAGTGAAAAACGAATTTGCCAGTATTTCACTGTCAGGACATGTAAAACACTTAGGGGCATATTTATACTCCGTTTGCGCCGGATTTGCTTGTTTTTTTTTACTCAAATTTGACGCAAAACGAACTCCATATTTATACTCTGGCGTTAGATGCGTCTTGCGCCAAAGTCCATGGAGTTTGCGTCATTTTTTAGCGTGGACACCTACTTTGCGTTAATGATATGCAAGGTAGGCGTTCCCGTCTAAAAAATTGACTCCGAGGCATGTGCGCCGTATTTATACTCCCGGGCAAAAATCACGCCTGGGAGTGGGCGGGTCAAAAAAAATGACGTCCAGCCGCTTTTGCGTCATTTTTTAGCGCCTGGTCAGGGCAGGCGTTAAGGGACCTGTGGGCTCGGAAGGAGCCCAGAGGTGCCCTCCCATGCCCCCAGGGACACCCCCTATCACCCTTGCCCACCCCAGGAGGATGCCTAAGGATGGAGGGACCCATCCCAGGGAACTTAAGGTAAGTTCAGGTAAGTATTTTTTTTACATTTTTTTTTGTGGCATAGGGGGGCCTGATTTGTGCCCCCCTACATGCCACTATGCCCAATGACCATGCCCAGGGGACAGAAGTCCCCTGGGCATGGCCATTGGGCAAGGGGGCATGACTCCTGTCTTTGCTAAGACAGGAGTAATTTCAATGGGGGTTGGGAGCCAAAAAAAAAGGCGCAAATCGGGTTGAGGCGAAAATTTTGCCTCAGCCTGACTTGCCCCATTTTTTGGCGCCCAAGCTCCATATTCCCCTACGCCGGCGCTGCCTGGTGTAAGTCATTTTTTTTCACGCACACCAGGCAGCTCCGCCGGCTAACTTCGGCTAACGTCATTGAATAAATACGGCGCCCGCATGGCGCTTCAGAATGGCGTTAGCCGGCGTTAGATTTTTTGACGCACAACTGCGTTTGCGCAGTTGTGCGTCGAAAAGTATAAATATGGCCCTTAGGGCCAGATGTAGCATTTTCCGATTTTGCGGATCAGAAATTGCGAGTCAGTGCGACTCGCAATTTCCGATTCGCAAAATCGGATGCAGAATGGTGTCTCAGACACCGTCTGCGAGTCGCTATGGGGTCGCAAAGGCCCTCCTCATTAATATTAATGAGGTGGGTCGCATTTTGCAACCCTTTAGCGAGTCCCTGCACTCACAGGGATGGTGGCCTGCTGAAGACAGCAGACCTCCATGTCTGTGACTGCTTTTTAAATAAAGCAGTTTTTAAAATTTTTATTTTGCAGCCCGTTTTCCTTAAAGGAAAACGAGTTGCAAAATAAAAAAAATAATGAAGCCATTTGGTTTCGGTTTTTCAGAGTAGGCAGTGGTCCATTGGACCACTGTCTGCTCTGAAAAACCCTTTTTGGCAACATTCACAAAGGGGACGGGGTCCCATGGGGACCCCTTCCCTTTTGCGAATGAGTTACCACCAGTGTGACACTGGTGGTAACTGCGAATTGCTTTGCGACCGCATTCGCGGTCACAAAGCAATTTAGCATAGCGATGCGAGTCGCAATAGGAAGGGAACACCCCTTCCTATTTGCGAGTCGCATTCACAATTTGCAAGTCGGTACTGATTCGCAAATTGTGAATGAGCATCGCAAACGGCATTTTGCATTGCGCAAACTGCGATTTTCGCAGTTTGCACCATGCAAAATGCTTGCTACATCTGGCCCATAATAACATGTCCATCCTTTAACATACACTGCACCATGCCCATAGGGCTACCTAGGGCCTACCGTAGGGGTGCCTTACTATGTATAAAAAGGGCAGGTTTAGGCCTGCAAGTGGGTACACTTGCAAAGTCGAATTGGCAGTTTAAAACTGCACTCAAAGACACTGCAGTGGCAAATCTGAACCAAGTTTACAGGGCTACTAATGTGGGTGGTACAACCAGTGCTGAAAGCCCTCTAGTAGCATTTGATTTACAGTCCCTGGGCACCTATAGTGCACTTTACTACAGTAAATCAAATATGCCAATCATGGATAAGCCAATGTACACATATAATTTATACAGGGAACACTTACACATTAGCACTGGTCAGCAGTGGTAAAGTGTCCATAGCATACAAAACAGCAAAAAACCGAGTCCAGCACACAGAAACAACCAGGGAAGTAGAGGCAAAAAGTTAGGGAAGACCATGACAATTATGCCAAGTCTAACAATAAGTGCATGTCACTGTGCTATGTGATTGTCTACACATGTCAGTGCACTGTGTCTATGGTGTTGACAGTACAAAAGTTGAGAGATTTCCTGGAGTTTTGTAGTGTACAGTGCAAATATCAAACTCTCAAAACTACCCTGACTCAATGATGCATTGTTGTGGATTTGCCACCTGCACATGCAGTCAATTGACAGCATTTCACCTAGAGAGGTATCTTATGAAATGGTGAATGTGTCGCTGCCCTGAGTATGAGCTAAACTGTGTGCATATGGACCTATCTTGCTGAACATTGTGAATCCCTGGGTGATTGTTCGATTAGGTTCTTGTATTACAAAATGAAGCTGACACAGGATGGCTGGTGTGTTAATATCACAAGTAATTTCACAGGGTGAACATGAGCTGGGTATGGTCAAATATTTGTTTCTCTTTACATTTCACAGGTATTGGGAAAATTAAATGCCTCATGGCTATGGGAGCTACCTGTGTACACACTGCAATCAACAATTGAGGCCCTTCCTACAGACCGGGATTGTAACACAGCATTTTATACGTTGTTGCATTGCTAGTGATCTTTCCACCGTTTTAAAGGACACACATTGCCTCATTTCCAGGCTGTTGCCACAGGGCAGCACAGGGAGTCACTTAGCTGCACTGCTCTGCATAAATGAAAAGGGCATTAATGTGTCTTATTAACAGCATATTTATGTTTCTGTGCATGCACAATATCACAGATTGGTGAATGGTGACAACACATGCCCCCTTGCACTTTGTGTAGGGGTGTCTGAATTGTGGACTCACCTATTTTCATGCCGTAAGGGAAATCTTTAAGCACATGATACTTTGTGTGTGTGCTGCAGAATGCAGCATACATATGAAGAGTAACTAACAATAAAAATTAAGTTATGTTGTCCTTGTGACAGGTCCCCTGGTGAGGTATATACATGGAGAAAATATGCAGTTCACCATGACCTTGTACATGCGGGAATTCATCAAATGCATTAGGTGTTGCATGGATAAACCCAACATGAGGCCCATGTAACACATCCTTGATGCAGAGTAAGGTAACACAGCACTTTGCACTACCTTGCCTTTGTCCATATCCATGAGACCATGCAAAGGCACACAGGATGACTTTGTGTACCCTCATATTTATGATTGGGATACCTGCCTCACCAAAGCATCATGGAAGTTGACACTCCAGAAGTTTAGGCTTCTTGTACATAAGGTCCAGGTCACAGGTCTTGACATATGTGAATTGTACAGTTATATTGACATATGCCACGTGTCAGTTTGCAAGTATGAACATCAATATACACTAAGGATAAATACATATATACTTTATATCTCAATGAAAATGTCAATTAATCACTGAAAAGAATTTCCTCTTTTCACTCTAATTATTTAATAATATTTATCTCTCTTTGTCTCGCTCTACTGTACCAAACTAATCTCTTAATCACATAAAATATCAACAAAATACCTACACATTCACACACAACTTTAAACATCTCATTGCTTAATACATGATGGTTGAGCATACATCCATTGGTGCTCAATGTTTTTAAAGTATTTTGCATTAACAGCTTCCCACACAGTTTTCAAATATAAGCTGCTCAGCCTTTTCCAGGCAAGCAGTATTCCGAATGAGGTAGTGATGATTAATACCTCGCTGTCTAAGCTCTTGTTCCTGTTGGTTATTTATGGTATAATTCCATTACCATCATTTAATGGTTCCAAAATTCAAAACACTCCTCAAATAGTCAACATGTTTGGGCCTTACAACTTCTGGCCTCCTCAGGACATCGGAAGCAGTACTTTTATATTTATTTCAAGATAAATATGTTCTTATTAGGATGACAATGGACTCCTTCTCCTGTGCTGCCTCTCTGGGGGATTGGGTGGTGGTCGTCTTCTTCTTGGTGATCACATTTTGAATAGGAGTAGCTCCATGAAGTAGTTGAGCTTGTCAGAGTCTTTTGGGCCTGTTGTGCTTATGTACCAATGCCAATGTGTCATTTTTATGCCTGGGTTGCTGATGCACAGAAATTTCATATTTTTGAGTGAGCATAATTTGTCACTGATGCGTCACTTTACCGAAATCCTATAACTATGGATGTGTCAGTTCTGCATCAGTTTTTAAAAGTGAACGCCTACCCTGCACATGATTAATGTTGCTTGACACATCCGGTAGTTGAACAAGAAAAAACTGGAGCAGGAAGGGAAAAGTGACGCATTTCTCAGTGCAAGCTCCCTCAAAGTATGCACCGTACTTTCCACAGGAGCAGCTTTTTTTTGTTTTGCCAATAACTTTGAGGAATCTTCACAACATTTTCAAAATTAGTACGCCATTCACATCAGCTGTTGTCTTGTAAGTTTCAGGGTGATTTGTAAATCAGGGCTATTAAAATGTGGGCCCAGAACACATTTTCCCCATGCAATTTCTTAGAGATTTTAGACATGGCGACTGCCCAAACCACTTGACAGGTTTACACAAAACTTTGCAGAAACCTAGCACTTGTACAAGAAAACAAGCTTTTCATAATTTGATGTAAATCCTTTCAGTAGTTTTGGAGTTTTAAAGGAAAAAAAAATACAGACATCTAGGGAAGTGGATCCTCCTGAAAACCCAAAGTCCCTGTGCTGATATACAATTTACTGCCAGCACTTCAACCATAATATTTTTTCAGCCATTTTGGGACTCAATGTTAGCTGAATACCCTGACCCATCTAGCGTGGTGCCCAAGGGACCCCCCTAGGGATATAAAAACACTTTTGAAAAGTTTTGGCAAAGACGTGGTGAATCCATAGATCTGGTGAAAAAATATTTTAAAAAACCAAGTGCAGGTTCTCCTACTTATTTTTTTCAGCCCCCAGGTGTGGTAGGTCCCGGGGGCATGCAATGTATAAAAAAATAGGAGGGGTGCTTGTGGCCCTCTCCTCAGGCCCTTTTGGCTCCTGGGGACCACCACCTCCTGTGGGCTTCATGTCAATATTAGAGGGGGGCACGTGGACCCCCCTCCACAGGCTCTTTTGTGCCCTGGGGACCGCCACCTCCCTGGGGCTTAACAAAAAATAGAGGGAAACACACAGACCCCCTTCCTGTCTCTGGTTGTTGCTCCTGGGACCACCACTTCCGGGGGCTTAAGTAATTTATTAGAGGGGGATCCTTCATCATAGCCCTATAAGGCCCTGGGGACCTCTACCTCCCTGGGCCACAAAATCCAAATTGCATCCAGATATATAGCTTTTCTGTAACCTTTGGTTTGTACAGTAGATTTCTAAGGTTTTTCTATTTCTATTTTCTAACTATAATGTCCCTTTAACCTTTGTTTTTTTTGTGAATTCATAAGATTTCATAAATCTAATTTTCCTAACTATAACATCCCTGTAAACCTTTTTTTTCGGTGAATTTCAAAGATTTTTATTTAAAGTCAGTATAATGTATCTATACCTTTTGGCTTTTTTGGTGAACTTTTGTTACTTTTAAATTACATTTTTAATAACTTTGTATCTATGTGTAATCTATGATTTCTTTTGATAATTTCTAAAATGATTTTATACTACAATATTTAATACCATTTAATTTTGCTAATTAATGTAATTGTTTTTATTTTTTAAACTGATTTTTTTTTTTTCAAACACAGAAACATTTTGTAACATTTTAATATGTCAAATGTTGTTAAGGTAAAATATTTTGACTTTGTAAAGGGAATGAAATAATTTATATATATTTTTTAATTATTTTTTGGGACCGTGGGTTCTCCGTGGGTCTGAAAAAGCTAGACAAGTACTCCGTGGTTTGTAATACCATGATTGGAATGAATCAGCAAATTCTGAATTGTGGATTAGTCACAAAAGAAAAAAAAAGGTCTTACATATATCCCCTTATATTTTCATTAACCCCTTCTACGCCATGGATGTAATGGTTACGTCCGTGGCAGCGACTCCCAGGTGCCACGGACATAACCATTACGTCCGTGTATAGGCCCTCGGTGTAAGCGCTAGCGTTCCCCTCGATGGACGCCCCCTCACCCCCCCAGGTCAGGGACCCCTGACCTCCCCACCCTCCCCACCCCCAATCGTCCTATGACATAATGAAATGGTGGAAAGACGTGCTGGAAGCCATTTGCTTCTAGCACGTCGACCACGAAGGAGGTATGTTTAACCTCCGGGCGGGGGGATCCCTCTGAAAGAGGCATCGAGGGAAAGGAAAGGGTTTTCCTTTCCCTCAATGTTTCGCATCAGGAAATTAGTGTGTGTGTGTGTTTGTATTGCATGGGAGAGTGACCCCTTGGGCAAGGTTCACTCTCTTTTGGGAGGCAATGTATTTTTCACCATTTCTGCCCCCCTTGGGGGCAGATCTGCCTTATTTTTAAGCCAATCTGCCCCAAAGGGGGGCCTGAAAGCCACTAGAAACCAGGGATTTTTTTTGTTTTTTTTTTGTGTTGGGGCGGCCCCTTGGGCAAGGGTCACCCCCAAGGGGCAAAAAGCCTTATTGGGCAGTTTTGCCCCCCTTGGGGGCAGATCAGCCTATTTTTTTAGGCATTTCTGCCTGGGGGCAGAATCCACTTAGTTCCAGGGATCATGTGCGTGTGTGTGCTTTGTGTGGGGGGTGGCCCCTTGGGCAAGGGTCGCTCCCAAAAGGGGGCAATATAATCTAGGCCATTTCTGCCCCCCTTGGGCAGATTGGTCTTATTTTTTGTAGGTCCTTCTGCCCCCGGGGGGGGGGGTAGAAACCATGAAGAAGCCAGGGATTTTTTTTTTCTTTCTTTTGTTTTTTTTTGTGTTGGGGATGCGCCCACTTGGGCAAGGGTCGCCCCCATAGGGCAAAAAGTACTATTGGGCAGTTCTTCCCCCTTTGGGGGCAGATCGGCCTATTTTTTTTTAGGACCATCTGCCCCCAAGTGGGGCAGAATCCACTTAGCGCCAGGGATCATGTGTGAGTGTGTGTGTGCTTTGTGTGAGGGGGTGGCCCCTTGGGCAAGGGTAGCCCCCTAAAGGGGGCAATATATTCTATTTTTTTGTAGGCCCTTCTGCCCCCAGGGGGGGGGCAGAAACCATGAAGATGCCAGGGATTTTTTTTCCTTTCTTTATTTTTTTTTGTGTTAGGGTCGGTGCCCCCTTGGGCAAAGGTCGCCCCAAGGCGCAAAAATTACTATTGGGCAGTTCTGCCCCCCTTGGGGGCAGATCGGCCTATTTATTTACCAGGGATCATGTGTGTGTGTGTGTGTGTACTTTGTGTTGGGGGGTGGCCCCTTGGGCAAGGGTCACCCCCCAAACGGGGCAATATATTCTAATTATGTTTAGGCCCATCTGCCCCCAAGCAGAGAACACTAGACACTAGGGAAAATTAAAAAATGGTTGGTGGCGAGGTTTTTGTCAACTGGCGAAGTATTTGCATTTATGATAATAACAGTTTATTTCTCCTTTTTGTTGTAGTTCAAAGCTTTTGCTTCCTTTGCTGTGGCTTGTTGCAGTTTTGGCAGTGGTTGTCCTGCGGTTTGCGTAGTTGCATATTTTAGGTAAGTAAATACATTTACTGCAACGGAGTATTGTTTCCATGCATGAATGACATGTTTGTAGGTGGTGTACTGAATGCAGGATTGTGTGTGAAATTGTTCTTAGGTTTATGCACAATGATTATTGTGTTGTCTTATGTCTAATTTGCGTTTTTTTCTCTTTTTAGTAGGATATCATTGGTGATTGCTGTGGCTGTGCATAGTAGTTGCTGGTGAGTCAAGCTTTTTCAGGCAAGTGAGCAGTATAATTTTTGAATATATCACTCTTAGTGATAAAGCTACACTTTGTTTGTTACTCATCTTACACAGTGCTGGTTGTTGGTGGTGCATTTGTCCAGGTAATTTTTGTAGGCACAATCATGGCTAACCGTAGGATGACCCCTCAGCAGGTTGTTGGTGTGCTTTTTGAGTCGTCTTCTGACCATGATTATGAGACTGACTCTGTATCTGAGGCAGAGGAGTAAGTGTAAGATTCCGGAAGTGAATTTTCTGTCAGAGAGGAATCATCTGATGATGAAGCTACTCTCAGTGCTGACGAAAGGCCTATTTTAGAGGAGGACACTGATGTGCCAATGGTGCAGCAGTCAGTGGCTGAAAGGCTTCCCATTGGAAAACCTGACACGTGGGTTGCACCAAACATGGAGCAGCCACAGTTGCCTGAGTTTACTGGTTTTCCATGGTGTCGAGTTAATATGGAAAACGTTTTGCCTATCAACTTTTTTGAGTTGTTTAAGGACTATGGCCCTCATTACAAACCTGGAGGTCGGTGTTAAAGCGGTAGTAATACCGCAAACAGGCTGGCAGAAAACAAAAAGAGATTACAACCGTGGCGGAAACCGCCAACATAGACAGCCACTTTAACACTCCGACCGCCACGGCGGTAGAAACAAACAGCGTGACGGTCACCGCCAACAGACAGGCGGGAGACAAAGTACCGCCCACCCTATTACAAGAGGCCTATCCACCACCTTTTCCGGGGCAGAAACAATGGTATCAAAAGCACGGTGGAAACAGTGCACAAAAGGGAAAACACTCACCTCACAACACCCAACAATGAACCAGGACGCCATGGAGCCCGAACTTCATGTGTTACCCATGTTGGTTTACCTCCTCTTCTATGAGGAGTACGAACGGAGGCGGCGACCATGGTGAGTACTGCGCCTACAACACAGGGGAGAGGGGGAGGAAACAGAGTGACACACACACGCAACACCCCTACCCTCACCACCACACACAACAATAGACACACAAATACATGCAGCAACATTACATATACACTCCCCCCAGCCCCTGGAAGAACGCAAGGACAAAAGGAAATGATTGTAACCATTGTAATCAAGAAAAATCCAGTATTCAAAAGTCAAAATTCAGTATATACAAATATGTGCACCAACTACACAAGTCCGGAAAGTGTACTAATCATTGTCCGTGGACCACTGGGCCAAAAATGCATGGGCGAGGCCCACACATGATACCTGATTCGAATAGGAGAGAACACCGCTGGGGCATCAGATCGAAAATATACAGGCACCTCAGGGGGATGGGGGGCACCTCAGCCTGATGAACGCACAATGCCACTGATGCACAAGGGGGCTCCATGCCCATTGGTGTATCCTGGGGAGTGCAAAGCCACAGTCTCACAGGCCTTTCCAGTGGGTGGGTTGCCCACTGCTTTATCCTGGGACGTGCAAAGCTACAGTCTCTCAAGTCTCTCCAATGGGTGGGTTGCCCACTGCTGCATCTTGGGGAGTGCAAAGCCACAGTCTCACAAGTCTTTCCAGTGGGTGGGTTGCCCACTGCTTTATCCTGGGGAGTGCAAAGCTACAGTCTCTCAAGTCTCTCCAATGAGTGGGTTGCCCACTGCTGCATCCTGGGGAGTGCAAAGCCACAGTGTCACAAGTCTTTCCAGTGGGTGGTTTGCCCACTGCTTTATCCTGGGGAATGCAAAGCCACAGTCTCGCAAGTGGATGTAATTTTCCACTGGTTTCGGAGGGGGCCTGGTACCCAAAGTGCTTCATTCTGCCAAGGCCAGAGGTAGTGGATGTATCTCTCCACTGGTTCTCGAGGAGGCCTGGTGCCCAGAGTGCTTCATCCTGCCAAGGAAAGAGGTAGTGGATGTCATTCTCCACTGGTTCTGGAGGGGTCATGGTGCCCAGAGTGCTTCATTCTGCCAAGGACAGAGGTAGTGGATGTCATTCTCCACTGGTTCTCGAGTGGGCCTGGTGCCCAGAGTCCTCCACGTGCAGTGTGGCCGGTACAATTCCCTCACCTGGGTGTGCGTGCCACGAGATTGGCAAGGTTCAGGTAGCATGATACGCCATGGAGGCAGCGACATACCCCAACCTGCTGCGCCTTCCACCTACAGGTATAAACAGTGTTGGAAGAAATACCTCATGGAAGCTCCCAGGGTCCGGGAACTCTCCTCCAGCCTCAGACGACTGACCACTGGGGATGGTAGCCATGTCAGCGGTGGTGCCTGTGTCGGAGGACGCAGCGGGGCCAGTGGCGGTGCTTGCTGCGGTGTCTGTCACGGCAGTGCTTGCGGCGGTGTCTGTAGCAGTGGTGCTTGCGGCGGTGTCTGTTGCAGCGGTGCTTGCAGCGGTGCTTACAGCGGTGCTGGCAGCTGTGCATCGGTCAGCACCTGCAGAGGGACACAGCAGGAAGTTTCCTGCAGCCTCCGATGGCTGCCCACTGAGGAAGATGCTGGGGACTGTCGCTGAAGCTGTAGACGTGCCGGGGGCGGTGCAGGTGACAGTGCAGGTGGCGGTTGTGGTAGCGGTTGTGGTGGCAGGGCAGCTAGCGGTGTTCGCTACCATACAGGTTGGCGTGGTCATGGACACCATGCCCTCTCCTGACCTGCTCTTCAGCTTTTGGCCCTTCCCCAGCTTTGATGGTGCCGCAGTAGTCTTGCCACTATCCCCTTTGGTTTTTGCTGAGCCCTTGGTGGCTGGTACTTTCGGCTTCTCCCTCCGGGATGTGGGCACCTTTTTCACTTTGGCAGGTGGCAGAATGTCCTTGCCCTCGCTACGAGGCACACTGGTAGCCCTGATGGGTGGCGCACTCCATGACCCAGTAGTTGCTGGCACCACTGTGCCTGGGGATTTGGTGGCTGAGGTGCTGGGCTGGGACCTGGAAAGCCTGGCCCTAGGGGAAGGACGAGGGGGATGTGTAGGGAATTGGTCAATGTTAGCCAGGAAGAGTTTCTTAGACACACTGGGAACGGAAGATGGAGGGGGTTTGAGAGTGGAGGAAGAGGTAGTGGTTGGAGGAGGTGTAGGTCGGCTGAATTTGGGTGAAGGTGCATGGGCCGGAGGCTGCTGTGAGGTGGATGGCTGTTGGGTGTGTGTGTGCCTGCATTTGTGTACTTTGGGAGGAGGGCTCAATGACACACTGGGAGAGGACACTGGGGATGTGTGCATGGTAGTGGGGGTGGTGAGTGCACATGAGCGGTGTGTGGTGATGTGCATGCTGGTGATGGAGGCAGTGGCTGAGGATGTAGTGCATGCAGGTGTGAGTGGAGACGAGAATGGGAAGGAGGAGGAGGACATGGAGGAGGGGGACATAGTGGAGGCTATGGATGTTGCTGTGTCTGCATGGGGATGGTGCTTGTGTGAGTGCCTGTGGGATGTGTGGTGCCTATGTTTGCCTGAGTGTTGATGAGTGTGCATGCAGGTCTGATGGTGTGCTTGGGATAGGCTGAGGTACAGGGGATTGGGTCTGGCTGTAGGAAGTTGGAGGGGGGAGGCTGGACACAGAGCAATGGCTGCCATCAGTGCTGAAGCCAGAGCCTGAAATGCTCTCTGTTGGGCTGCCTGCCCAGAATGAATGCCCTCCAGGTATGCATTTGTTTGTGGCAAATGCCTCTCGACACCCTGGATGGCATTGACAATGGTAGATTGCCCAACAGTGAGGGATCTCAGGAGGTCAATAGCCTCCTCACTGAGGGCAGCAGGGCTGACTGGGGCAGGGCCTGAGGTGCCGGGGGACAAGGAGATGCCCACCCTCCTGGGTGAGCGGGAACGGGAAAAGCTCTGAGGGGCTGCTGGGAGGGCGGTGCTGGTAGGGGGGGTGGCGGCGGTACCTGTTGATGCGGTGGGCACAGAGGTGCCCGCCACTGCAAGGGAGCTCCCATCAGAGGAGGAGTCGCTGTCACTGCTTCACAGTGGAGAAGTGTGGCTCAATGTTTAGAGCAGCAGACCCTGATGCAGAAATCTGGCCCGGGACCAGGGTTCTATTCTCGCCTTGGTGGGTCTTGGGCTCAATTTCCTCAGACCTGATAATTCTCGCATCTGTGCCTACTCTAATTCATGGGTTCCACTCTGTAACTCTGGGCAATAGCTAATGGGTGAGTAGTGCCCTATACAAGTAAGAAGTTTACAGTTTAAGTTTTTACTGCTGTCTGCTCCTGTCCCCGCCATGAAGCTCCCCTCGCCCTCCGTCCCACTGGTGGCTTCAGAGTCCGTTGTTTCGCCCTCCAGGGCCAAGTGGGTTGCAGCTCCCTCCTGCTCCGGTGCCAATGCTCCTCCGCCTGATGATGCTATTGCACACAAGAACAAGGAGACCACAAAAAGGGGGGGGAGACAGAAGAAACACATGTTCAGTGCATGCAACACCACCACAGTTGGCAGACACAACACACATGGAGCAGCCCTCTGCTCTACGCCATGCACTAACAGTCCCTAGACATTTCAGCTGACCATGGGGTACGAGGCCTAAGACCAATTGCTGCACGCCTGGAAGTCACGGTAGCCTGACTAGATGTAGATGGCTCTTACCACTGGTGGGGTTGGGGTGCCACATAGCCTGCCTCACAAGGGACCTTGACTACAAACTTTGCCCTGGCCCACCTCCCCCACCCAGACACCTCGTAATGCACACTGAGTCAGCTGAATGAGAGAGTACTCACCCCCTTGTGGCTGCTGTGATAGCCTCAAGTGCCCATCCAACCCCGCATACTCCACCGCCAGGATCCAGAACATAAGGGGGGTTATGGTGCGACGGGCACCCCTCCCACGTTGGGAGGCCATCCCCAGCTGGGCATCTGCCGTCTTCTTGCTCAAGCAGCGCAGGTCCTCCCTTCTTTTACGGCAGTGGGTGCTCCATCTGTAGTAGACCCCAGGGACCGGACGTTCCTGGCGATGGCACGCCAAATACCCTTCTTCTGGTGGGTGCTGACCTAGAGGAATGGTACAGGGAGAAAAGGAAATTACTTACCCGTCCGGACCATCATACTCATTGCCCCCCAGTTCCCACCCTTGCCATGATGCACATACACTCCCCATCCACACATGAAGGCCTCAGACCCTCCCCCCATGTATCTTCCATCCACACCACTCAAAACAGGCTTGCCCATGCAGCATGCTCACAGTGTACTCACCTGTTTGTCTGGAGGACCGTACAATTGCGTGTACTGGGGGAGGACCCTATCCACTAGTTTTTCCAACTCCTCCGAATTGAAGGCAGGGGCCCTTTCCCCAGGCACATTAGCCATCGTCGCTTCCGGACTAAGGTCACAGCAGCAGTTGCAGTGTAGGTCCTCTCCTGTTGAAGGTCAGGTATCAAGTGAGTGAAAAGACAGAAAATGGCGGTCACGTCCGCGTCGGTGCGCGCCGTCACCACCGGCGTACATCGTCATTGGCTCCTGGGACCCATAGGGCCCAATGTTAACCAATGCTGAATTGCGCAGCGGTCTTCGACCGCCCACCGCGACGGTGTAGAACGCCAGTGCAGTTACCTCATATCCCCTTGCCCCACCTTACAGGTCAGGCAGCTGCCATTTCAGGAGGCCACATGGGATGGATGTTAACTGCATCACACCTATCTAGGCCGGGAATATAGACAGATACCGGCACATTGCGGAATAATTACGTTTCTGAAAATGAGACATTGTGATACCTCAGTGTTGGATGATTCTCTGCTCGCTGTTTTCCTCCATAGGGCATGTCCACTGGGGCAGGTGATGAGATGGCGGCATCCTCAGGTGTACAGACCCCCGGTGGACCTTTCAACAATGGAAGAAAGACACATCCTGGTCACATACAGACTTGATCGTGCAACAATCCCGGAACTGTGTGCCCAGTTGGAGACGGCCCTGAGGTCAGCTATCCGCCATCCGTCAGTAATCCCGACTCTAGTGCAGGTCCTGTCTGTACTCCATTTGCTGGCCAGTGGGTCTTTTCAAACAACAGTGGCCATGGCATCAGGGATGTCCCAGCCAATGTTCTCTAACGTATTGGCCAGAGTGTTATCTGCCCTACTGAAACACATGTGCAGCTACATTGTTTTCCCTCAGGTGGACGATTTGCCCACAGTGAAAGGTGACTTCTATGCCCTGGGACATATCCCCAACATCATTGGTGCCATTGATGGGACACATGTGGCATTTGTCCCCCACGCAGAACTGAACAGGTGTCCAGAAACCGGAAGAGTTACCATTCAATGAATGTGCAGGTTGTGTGTTTGGCAGACCAGTACATCTCCCAAGTCTCCTGGCTCTGTGCATGCGCTTACATTTTGAGGAATAGCAGCATCCCTTATGTGATGTGCCAACTCCAGAGGCACCGTGTGTGGCTAATAGGTGAGTTCAAGGTCCCAATACAGTTGACACAGGTTCTGGGTATGGGGTTCTCCCTAAGGGTTAGTGTGTGTCTAACAGTTGTCCCTCGACATTTGCAGGTGACTCTGGTTACCCCAACCTGTCATGGCTACTGACCCCAGTGAGGAATCCCATGACAAAGGCAGAGGAACGCTACAATGAGGTACATGGATGAACTAGAAGGGTGATCGAACGCACCATCGGCCTCCTGAAGGCCAGATTCCGGTGCCTCCATCTGACAGATGGATCCCTCTACTACTCACCGAAGAAGGTTTGCCAGATAACTGTGGCCTGCAGTACGCTGCACAACCTGGCTTTGCGACGCCAGGTGCCTTTTCTGCAGAAGGATGGGCCAGATGGTGGTCTTGTGGCAGCTGTGGAGCCTGTGGACAGTGAAGAAGAGGAGGGAGAAGAAGAGGATATCGACAACCGAAACAACATCATCAGGCAATACTTCCAATGAGACACAGGTAAGAAGATGCCACATCTCATTCTATTGTTGGAACTAGCACAAGTGTGTAATTTTCATTTAGTGTATGGACCCTGACTTGTCACTTTGACTATCCATTTCAAAGACTTGGGTCCCACTTTGTGCCGTCTGCTATGTTTACTGCTGGCCTACAGCTGTGTTACATTGGTATGTGAACAAGTAAATTGACATTGCTATTTTCCATAGTTATTGCAATCACACATTTTTGAAACCACAGACTGACTCCAGATTGTTTTGTGATTGAAGTGTGTTTATTCCTGTGCAAATAATTGTAGGGGGTTGTAAAATGGGCTGGGGTGATGGTGGAGGAATGTCCATGGCAGACTCCAGTCTATTTGTTTCACAGGTGCATTGTCCAAAGGGGCATAGGAAGTGGAGCAATGGCAGTTTAAGGATGGACAGGGTGACATAGTGGAACAGAAGGGTGACATTCATGGGGGTCTCATTTCCTGGCGGGGGTCGTGGCAATGTTCTCTGTCTTGTTCCTAGACCTCAGGGACCATTTGCGGGGTGGTTCTCCATCTGCAGGGGGTGGGGTGCTGGTGTCCTGTTGTTCCTGTGGCGGTGCCTTCTGTCCACTAGTGGAGGTGGAGGGCTGTTCATTGTCCAGGCTAGTGTCAGGGGCCCCTTGTTGTGCCACTGTGTCCCTCCTGGTATTGGTGAGGTCTGCCAGCATCCCTGCAATGGTGTCCAGGATGGTGTTAATGGACTTCAAGTCCTCCCTGATCCCAAGGTAGTGTTCCTCCTGCAGCCGCTGGGACTCCTGTAACTTGGCCAGTACCGTTGCCATTGTCTCTTGGGAATGATGGTAAGCTCCCATGATGATGGAGAGTGCCTCGTGGAGAGTGGGTTTCCTGGGCCTGTCCTCCCCCTATCGCACAGCAGTCCTCCCAGTTTCCCTGTTATCCTGTACCTCTGCCCTGAAAAGTGTGTTTACTGCTACTGCCCCAGGTCCCTGATTGTCTTGGGTTAGTGGGTTTGCCTGGGTTCCATGTAGTAGTGGACACACTGCTGATTGACGTGTCCTGGGACAGAGGGATGGGCCCGTTGGGTGGGTGCTGTGCTGGTGTTTCCTGAGGGGGGAGGCTCTGTGGTGGCTTGTGACAGTGTCAGGGGAACCGAATGTCCTGAGGTCCCAGATGGGCCGGGCTGGTCATCTTTATCCAGTTGTGCAGAGCTACTGTCATCACTGTGGGCCTCTTCTGTGGGGGGACTGGATATGTCTGGCACATCCTGTCCGGTGACATTGGGTAGGGGTCCTGTTGGGGTGTAAATGCATAATTATTGTATGTGTGTGTGCCATCGTGCTCAATGGGTGGTTGACCCTGTACTCCATTGCTTGCATTATTGGCTTGGTCCTTGTGTGATTGGTGATGTTGAGCAATGAGTGAGTCTCTGTAGTGGAGATGCTTGGGTGATGGGTGTCCATGCATTGGTGTCACATGCAGGGCTTGTATTTGGGATGTGTGGGTTGTTTTGGTGAGGGATCTGTGGGTTGTTGGGGTGATGGGTGTGAGGGTAAGGGTGGGAGTATGTGATGACATACAGGTAGGGTGGGGGGATATAGTAGTAAAGATTTGCCTTACCAGAGTCCAGTCCTCCTGCTACTCCTGCGAGGTCCTCAGGATGCAGTATTGCCAAGACTTGCTCCTCCCATGTTGTTAGTTGTGGGGGAGGAGGTGGGGGTCCACCTCCAGTCCTCTGTACAGCAATCTGGTATTTGAAGACCACGGAACACACCTTCGCCCGTAGGTCGTTCCACCTCTTTCTGATGTAATCCCTAGTTCTTGGATGCTGTCCCACTGCATTGACCCTGTCGACGATTCTGTGCCATAGCTCCATCTTCGTTGCAATGGAGGGCTGCTGCACCTGTGATCCGAATAGCTGTGGCTCTACCCGGACGATTTCCTCCACCATGACCCTGAGCTCCTCGTCAGAAACCCGGGGTGTCGTTGAGGTACCATGATGTGGTGTGGGTGATGTGTGAGGTGGTGTCTTTTGTGATGTGTGAGGGGGTGTATTGGTGTGTGTTGATGTGTGAGGGGGTGTATTGGTGTGTGTTGTTTGAGGTGTGTGGATGTTGTGTAAGTGATGGTGTTATGTGTCTGTGGATGCTGGTGTTGTTTTTAGTAGTGTATCTCTCTGGCGTGGTTTCAAAATTCTGGTAGTAAGGATTTGTGGGCTATGTGGATGTGTGCTTTATATGGGATTGGGTGTGTGGCTGTATTGTGGCGGATTCCAGGCTGTGGGTCGTAATACCTGCAGCGGAATTCCGCGGCCGCAGCCGTATGTTGGCGGTCTTCTGCATGGCGGTAAGCGGGATTTACCACCAGGGTTGTAATGAGGGCCTATATATTTTAGTAAGAGATTGTTGAGCAGACTAATTTGTATGCAGAGCAGTATTTGAGGGACAACGCTGCCAGACTTAGGCCATACTCTAGAGCTAGCCAGTGAATTCCCACAAATCTGGAAGAGTTGAAAAAGTTCTTGGGTTTAACTTTTTTGATGGGGCTGATAAGGAAGCCATCACTGTCTTCATATTGGTCTACTAGTCCCTTGATGGCAACTGCCATATTTCCTGCAATCATGAGTTGCAACTGATATGAGCTTCTTCTTGGGATGTTTTTTTGTAGCTAATGCTTTAGCCTTGCCACAAGATCACCCCGATTCTGACCATCTTTTTAAGATTAGACCTGTCCTAGATCATTTGGTAGATCGGTTTTCAGAGATCTATGTTCCAGGTAAAGAACTATCTGTAGATGAGTCTTTGGTCCTGTTCAAGGGTGGTTTGGTTTTTAGACAGTACATTCCTAGCAAGAGGGCACGGTATGGAATTAAAATGTATATGCTGTCTGAAAGTAGTACAGGAAATGTTTATAATTTCCGGGTCTACACTGGTTGGGATTCCAATATTGACCCCGCTTGTTGTCCACCCACTTTTGGAGTTAGTGAGAAAATTGGGTAGGAACTTGGTAGACAACTGTTTAACAAAGGTCACCATTTATATGTAGATAACTTCTACACTGGAGTTCAGTTGTTCAAGAAGTTGTTCAAAGTGGACACTGTTGCTTGTGGCACAATCCGCTCTAATTGGAAAGGCTATCCAATAGACCTTGTCTGTAAAAAACTTGAGAAGGGAAAGTGAAGTGCCTTGCGGAATGATGAGCTGCTAGCTCTGAAATTTGTACAATGGAGGGATGTGTACATGCTAACTACCATCCATGATGAGAGTACTTCACCTGTGGCTGTTTGGGGTCAAGTTGCTGAAGTGCGCGGACCTGTGTGATTTTAGACTATAATAAGCACATGGGTGGTGTTGATAGAGTAGATCAGAGGTTGGAACCTTACACTGCTGCTCATAAGTCTTATATTTGGTATAAGAAATTAGCGGTTCACATGTTCCACTTGGCAACTTTTAATGCTTTTGTTGTGTTCAAGGATAGTTCTCCAGAGTCAAGGATGACATTTGTGAAATTTCAGCAGCCTATCAAAGTAAGCCTTGTTGTGATGGGACAGGCAAGAGTTCTTAGAGAAGCAGTGGTGGAGGATGTGGCTAGATTGAAAGGTCGCTACTTTGCTGAGCACATTCCTCCCACGGCCCAAAAAGCTTTCCTGCTTAGAGATGTAGGGCCGTATTTATACTTTTTGGCGCACAACTGCGCCAACGCAGTTGTGCGTCAAAAAATGTAACGCCATTCCAAAGCGCCATGCGGGCGTCTTATTTATGGAATGACGTTAGCCGGCGGAGCTGCCTGGTGTGCGTCAAAAAAATGACTTACACCAGGCAGCGCCGGCGTAGGGGAAAATGGAGCTTGGGCGTCAAAAAATGGGGCAAGTCAGGCTGAGGCAAAATTTTCGCCTCAACCCGATTTGCGCCATTTTTTATGACTCCCAACCCCCATTTAAATGACTCCTGTCTTGGCAAAGACAGGAGTCATGCCCCCTTGCCCAATGGCCATGCCCAAGGGACTTAAGTCCCCTGGGCATGGTCATTGGGCATAGTGGCATGTAGGGGGGCACAAATCAGGCCCCCCTATGCCCCACCGAAAAAAAAAAAAAAAAAATACTTACCTGAACTTACCTTATGTTCCCTGGGATGGGTCCCTCCATCCTTGGGCGTCCTCCTGGGGTGGGCAAGGGTGGCAGGGGGTGTCCCTGGGGGCATGGGAGGGCACCTCTGGGCTCCCTCCGAGCCCACAGGTCCCTTAACGCCTGCCCTGACCAGGCGTTAAAAAATGACGCTAAAGCGGCTGGACGTCATTTTTTTTGACCCGCCCACTCCCGGGCATCATTTTTGCCCAGGAGTGTAAATACGGCGCACATGCCTCGGAGTCATTTTTTAGAAGGGAACACCTACCTTGCATGTCATTAACGCAAGGAAGGTGTCCACGCTAAAAAATGACGCAAACTCCAAGATCTTTGGCGCTAGACGCATCTAACGCCAAAGTATAAATATGGAGTTACAAACAGAGTATAAATATGCCCCATAGAGTCTGTGCTCGAAGAGGTATCAGGAGGGAGACTAGAATGTACTGCCCTGATTGTCCTTCAAAGCCTGGGCTGTGTGTGGGTGGCTGTTTCAGGAGCTACCACACACAGAAGAATTACTGGGAAATACCGTGAGCGTAAACTGCTGTTTTATATTTTCATATGTTCAGTTTCACGGTTGGCATTACTGTCATGTACTCAGTTAGAGCTTTTGTGTTTGTAGTGTCGAAGTAAGCCTCAGCAAGGCCTACTAGCGCAAGGGGTTCGCCCTTCTCTGCACAAAATCCTCAGACCATACAGGAAGAAGTTGGCACAGAAACTGAAATAAAAGACAAAGTTTATTAAACCTCAAGAGGTGGTACTACAGTTCAAACAGCACCCTTCGGCAATGTTTAAAGTAGCACACTGAACTAAGAGAGCATGGCCCTTTTATACCCACGCAGGGGCTAAAAAGAAGGTGGTACAATTATAGAAGCAAGACTTATATACATATAAGGTCATATGAATGCACAGTCGACAGGTAGGAGGGGCTAACAGTTTTCAAGAATTGTAGACACATTACTGTCTGTTACTAATTACTAACAGCTGCAAACCTTATTGGTTATGTGCGAAAGTGGGGGATGCTCAATATAACTTGTCACTAGACAGATTTTCAAGAGTAGTTAACAGGAAGGTAGGACAGAGCACATGGCGAGCACATGCCAGCATGTGGCAGAGATAATGGCTGCCATGAATGCAAATGGATTCCACAAACTGTTCACAATAGTTGCTAAATACAAGGGGGCATATTTATACTCCGTTTGCGCCGGATTTGCGTCGTTTTTTTTTACACAAATTCGATGCAAAACTAACTCCATATTTATACTCTGGCGTTAGATGCGTCTAACGCCAAAGTCCATGGAGTTTGCGTCACTTTTTAGCGTGAACACCTACTTTGCGTTAATGATATGCAAGGTAGGCTTTCCCATCTAAAAAATTTACTCTGAGGCATGTGCGCCGTATTTACACTCCCGGGCAAAAATCACGCCCGGGAGAGGGCGGGTCAAAAAAAATGACGTCCAGCTGCTTTTGCGTCGTTTTTTAGCGCCTGGTCAGGGCAGGCGTTAAGGGACCTGTGGGCTCGGAAGGAGCCCAGAGGTGCCCTCCCATGCCCCCAGGGACACCCCCTGTCACCCTTGCCCACCCCAGGAGGACGCCTAAGGATGGAGGGACCCATCCCAGGGAACATAAGGTAAGTTCAGGTAAGTAATATTTTCTTCTTTTTTTTTGTGGCATGGGGGGCCTGATTTGTGCCCCCCTACATGCCACTATGCCCAATGACCATGCCCAGGGGACATAAGTCCCCTGGGCATGGCCATTGGGCAAGGGGGCATGACTCCTGTCTTTGCTAAGACAGGGGTCATTTCAATGGGGGTTGGGAGTAAAAAAAAAATGGCGCAAATCGGGTTGAGGCGAAAATTTTGCCTCAGCCTGACTTGCCCCATTTTTTGGCGCCAAAGCTCCATTTTCCCCTACGCCGGCGCTACCTGGTGTACGTCATTTTTTTTCATGCACACCAGGCAGCTCCGCCGGCTAACGCCGGCTAACGTCATTGAATAAATACGGCGCCCGCATGGCGCTTCAGAATGGCGTTAGACGGCGCAAATTTTTTTGCCGCAAAACTGCGTTACCGCAGTTTTGCGTCAAAAAGTATAAATATGGCCCAAGATGTCTTCTGCTAATGCTTAATCTAATCGCTACTAAATTACAACAGTAGTTTTGTACGTATTTATAATTAGTGATGGTGGTGTGTGTGGGGTGGCGCTTGGCTGGAGGTGTGAGTGGGATAGCTCTTGGCTGGCGGTGTGCGTAGGGTGGCGTTTGGCTAGCGGTGTGAGTGGGGTGGCACTTGGCTGGCGGTGTGCGTGGGGTGGTGCTTGGCTGGAGGTGTGCATTGGTTGGCGCTTGGCTGGTGGTGTGAGTGGGGTGGCGCTTGGCTGGCGGTGTGAGTGGGCTGGCTCTCAGCTTGCGGTGTAAGTGGGGTGGTACTTGCCTGGCAGTGTGCGTGGGGTGGCGCTTGGCTGGTGGTGTGTGTGGGGTGGTGCTTGGCTGGCGGTGTGAGTAGGGTGGTGCTTGGCTGGCGGTGAGCGTGGGGTGGCACTTGGCTGTCCACACACTCCCATCAGCTGGTGTGATTGCTGTATCAGGCATTAGGGCGTAAGTACGTGATGGGCCCTTGAGTGGCGCTGTCTGTCGGTGCGAGTGTTGTAATGTGCTGGGCCCATGGCTGGCGGCGTAAATGGTCTTGTGCATGTCATGTATGAAAGGTGTGTGAATGGACTGTAAAGCGGTTGGTGCCTTGTCGTGGCTTTACAGCTCACAAGCTGTGAGTGATTAGTTCAGTTTTTTGAACTTTCCGTTATTAACAAGTGCATTTCATTTTTGTGAAATCTCTTGTTAATAAAATTTGATCTACTGAACCATCACTCACCATCACTCACCCTCCTGCCAAATCCAACCAGTATGTGTGGTAAAAATAACAAAACCTGCTCCGCTGTAATCAGGCGTCGCAGCACACCAGTGACATGCTAGGTGTCTTGAGTTGGACCCTGATGATGAAGCATGGCACCAACTTGGTTGGTGGGTGAGGGGTCTTTTCAACATAACTTAAGTGTGTTTATTTTCAGAATATTTAGGCCCTCATTCCGACCCTGGCGGTTTCAAACCGCCAGGGTGGAGGGCAGAGGAAGCACCGCCAACAGGCTGGCGGTGCTTCCCGGGCCATTCTGACCACGGCGGTAAAGCCGCGGTCAGAAAAGGGGAACCGGCAGTTTCCCGCCGGTTTTCCCCTGGCCCAGGGAATCCTCCATGGCGGCGCTGCTTGCAGCGCCGCCATGGGGATTCCAACCCCCTTCCCGCCAGCCAGTTCCTGGCGGTTTACACCGCCAGGAAGAGGCTGGCGGGAACGGGTGTCGTGGGGCCCCTGGGGGCCCCTGCACTGCCCATGCCACTGGCATGGGCAGTGCAGGGGCCCCCTAACAGGGCCACACAAAGATTTTCACTGTCTGCTTAGCAGACAGTGAAAATCGCGACGGGTGCCACTGCACCCGACGCACCCCTGCAAATCCACCGGCTCCATTCGGAGCTGGCTTCCTCTTTGCAGGGGCTTTCCCGCTGGGCCGGCGGGCGATCTTTTGGAGATCGCCCGCCGGCCCAGCGGGAAAGTTGAAATGACCCCCGCGGTCATTTGACCGCGGTGCGGTCTTTGGGCGGTTTCCGCCCGGCGGCCGCCATCCGCCGCCCGCCGGGGTCGGAATGACCCCCTTAGTGTTTGGAACATAACATAAGTACGTGAACACATCAAAATTGATGTATTGCAAAACTACCTATGTTTGGGGAGAGCACCTATGATTTTGGTCCCGGGTGCGGCCTTCATCTAGGGAAACCTACCAACCCCTGACATGTTTTAAAACTAGACACCCCAAGGAGTCCAGGGAGGTGTGGCTTGTCTGGATCCCCCAACATTTTCTTACCCAGACTCCTCTGCAAACCTCAAACTCTGCTTAAAAATGATTTTCCTCACTTTTCTTTGTAGGATCACCACTCTGCCACAGATTTCCTACCACCCAACGTTTCCCTCAGTCTCCCAAGTAAAATGATACCTCACTTGTGTGGGTCCCCAAAGCAGAGTCAGCCTAAAAGATGTATAAAAGAAAAATATGTGCTTATCAACCCCACTGTGCTAACCCCTCTATCTCTACAGGTTATTGGCATTTATCTGTTGCAGGCACCTGGGCCACCCACTCAAGTGAGGTATCATTTTTATCGGGAGACTTGGGGGAACACTGGGTGGAAGGAAATTTGTGGCTCCTCTCAGAGTCAGTGTCTGTATTGTTGTGTGCCTGGCTATGTCAGTGGCTATATTAGAGTGTGCATGTGTAGGTCAGTCTCTGTATCGGTGTGTGCCTGGGTGTGTCAATGTCTGCATTAATGTTTAGCAGGATCTGTCAGTGTCTGCATCAGTGTATGCCTGGGTGTGTCAGTGTATTTATCAGTGTGTGCCTTGTTGTCCTATTGAATGCATTATTGTTTGGATGGGTGTGTCAGTGTCTGCATCTGTCTATGCCTGGGTGTGTCAGTGTCTGCAGTGCTACGTCCCTGGGTGTGTCAGTGCATATGTCAATGTGTGCCAAGGTGTGTTATTGGATGCATTAGTGGTTGCCTGAATGTGTTAGTGTATGTATCGGTGTATGCCTGGGTGTGCCAGTGTCTGCATTGGTATGTTCCTGAGTGTGTCAGTGTATATGTCAATGTATGCCTGTGTGTGTTATTTTATGCATTACTGTTTGGCTGGATGTGTCAGTGTCCGTATCACTGTATGCCTGGGTGTGTATGTGCCTGCTTTGGTTTAAGCCATTATCTCCCAATAGGATCAAAGAGATTATGGTACCTTGTCTCCATCGAGCAGGGATTAGAGATACGACATTGAAAATTTTAGAATCCTTTTTAGGTGTTAGACTGATTACGGTGAGTTGGGCCGATTTTAGGCCCTGCCGTATTGTCTGCCATGTGCTGTTCCAAGGCTCTGCTCTTAGTCCCACCTTGTTCAATCTCTATGTCGCTCCTCTAGCCAGACTGATTCGTTCGTATGGTTTCATGCCCACCTCATATACTGATGATACCCAATTGATCATCCCTGTTTCTAAAACAAATTGGGAGGAAGTGGCAGATCGGTTTTACAATTGCATGCGAGAGATCAACAGCTGGATGGGTCAGAACTGGCTAAAGCTGAATAGTGACAAAACTGACATTTTGTTGTTCGGCTCCAGCAAGGAGCTATGGAATTCTTGTAGTTGGCCTTCGCAGTGTGGCGAGCTTCCCGCTCCTAATACTGCCACCAGAAACCAGGGGGTAATTTTTGACAACTGTCCAATTGAACTCTATTACTAAAACAAGTTTCTGGACTCTGAAAATGCTGAAAAAAATTCTTCCTTACTTGCAGATGGAGGAGAGAATTGCGGTCACCCTGGCGTTAGTAATGTCTAGATTGGATTACTGCAACTCTTTGCTGCTCGAGCTGGTTGAATTTTCACTTAGGAAGCTTCAGCTGATTCAAAATAATGCGGCCCGCTTGATTTTAGATCTCCCACTCGGCTTCTGCTAGCAATAGCTTGAAACTACTGCATTGGCTACCGGTCGCTAAGCGACTTATATTTAAAACTCTATGTCTAACTTTTAAGTCTGTACATGGAGACGGAGCTGACTATCTGGCTTAGAGTGTGCATGTGCAGGTCAGGGGACGCCCTAAAGACTTGAGAGGGACTACATAGCCCAAGCTGCTTTGTGCCCCCAGAAGGCGGCCATTTTCACAAGCATCAGCACCCACTTGACACCAACAAGTGCTATAAAGCACGTGGGGGCACTTCATGGGACGCGCTAAAGACTTGAGAGGGACTACATATCCCAAGCTGCTTTGAGACCCCAGGAGGCGGCCATTTTCACAAGCACCTGCACCCACTTGACATCAACAAGCACTATAAAGAACATGGGGGCACTTCGTGTAGCAGGACGGCCCATCCCCGCCCGTCGGAGCCCAGAAGAGGCTGGGTTAGGGCCTCCGCCCTAACATTGACCTTTCAAGTAGGCATCACTGACCCTCGCTTTGTATATTATTATAATACTGTGCCACCCTGTAGGTTGCATTGTTATATTAAAACTTTACAGAATATTTTATCACCGACCACAATCCCAGATGGGTAAAAGGAAAGCAATAGATGCTGGGGCAGGGTCAGCGCTAAAAACTAAGCAGAAAAGGCACGAGCATGCAGCTAGTAACTGCGTTATGGACAGAATTGACACTCTTCTTGGTGAATGCAAAGGAATTTTAACTGCTTCTCAGGGAAATGACTCTAACGGAATTGGGGGAGAGTGTTCCCCAACCAAGAGAGGGGCAGGCCCAAAGAAAATTGCTGAGATATTTGTAAAACGGGGACAACAGGACATAGCTACTATAGGGCAGGGAGAGGGCAGGAATGTCATCACCCACGCTGTTCCATCTTCAGTGAATAAGCCACTATTGGGCTGTAACGACTCCATCCAGTGCAGCAACCGCTTTAGCCCTTTAATTAATGCCCCAGACCCACATGATGACCCTGACCCAGGTTCCAGGGTTGGTGGGCTACTAGCCGCAAACACACACCTAACTCACATAAACACATAGCACATTCAATGCATTCAAGAACTAAAAAGGGAGGTATCAAAACTCAAGCTTATGGTTAACTCCTTCACTGCAATAGTAAAGCTGCTAATTCCTCCAGATGCCACGGCCACCATGAACTACACCCAAAGCCCAATTACAACCCTATCAGGCATCTCGATGAAGTTGACCAAATTACCAGCACCCAGTTGTGATGGCCTCCTCTCAGCCGGCGCTAAGACCAAGAACTTCTATCAGCCTCCTTTGCACAACAGCTTAGGCACAGGAAATACATTAGACGACTATCACAAAATCCCCAAACTCATGAGCAACGCTGCACCAAAATACCCTGCTCACCCTTCCACTGATCAGTTTCAATCAGGAAATTTAGTTCTAATGGTCAACGTTCCCAAGTTAAACATACCAACACCAAGGGAAGGGGCAGACTCTATCAGAAACAAGGCAATTCACTGGATCCGCCACGTAAGAGGCTGTTGCTCTGTAATGCGTGAGGATACAATTAATGGAGCAAGAAGGCCTGACCCAGGGACACATTTTGACATCTTAAAACTGACACTTAGGGACAGGACCATGGTGGACAATTTGGTGGCCCTAGATGCAAGAACAAGTCCTCCAGGACACTCGCGCATCCAGTTCAAATACCGTAGGCCACCCGCGTACCACAGGGTTTACCCCAGCCACTTCCTAGCAATCAATTTATCTGCCCTCAGTAAAAACGATTGACTTAAAGCTCCATCTGGAATCTATGCTGAAATACCGTGCAGTCTCCAACACTGTCTTTGCAAGTACTCATGTCCCCCTCATGACATATCCCCCAGACCTCTGACGACTTACTGTGCAAACACTACAACATTGCATTTTTCACCTTGCAGGAATATTATCCACCAAATCAAGAACCGATAGCTAAGTGTGCAAGTACTTCCTCCATCAGGGCCAGGCCAGCTCTACCAGAGGAACATTGCCACTTACCCCAGGTCTCACTGGGCAACAGAGACATTGATCCCCCTCCTCCCACTCAACTGCACCTGCCAAACCAACCCCTGGTAGCCAATCTTGTAAATACTAGGCCATTGGACAGGACAGCTCCTCCACTCACTGGGGTATGACTTGTCTCATGGAACGTGGCAGGTTTGAAATCCATCCTCCCTCTTCCATCCGTTCACCTCTTTTATCGAACAACAAAACATATGCCTTCTTCAGGAGACATGGTCAATTGATCCACTTGTCCAAACAGGCTATTCAAATTTCTATATCCCTGCCTTGCCCTGCACCAGGGGCAGGCCTTCTGGGGGCTTGACCACCTGGGTTAGAACATCACTTAACTGTCATATATCACAGTTATCCACTGATTCCTCCGATCTGTTAGGTCTTTGCCTATCATCCGGGCCTGACACTGTTGTGAACATTTTTAACATCTACACTCCAGGGGTCAGGGGGGAACAAGCATCCAAAACCCTTTGCGCCCTGTCAGCCTTTCTGAATAACTGTCCCCGCTATCATAAAACCATTGTGGCAGGTGACCTTAATGTCACATTCGAACCTCTAGACAGAGACGATCTCAGGTCCACAGACAAGGCGGATCGAGCTTGGCCTATCCTGCCTACCCCACCCATCAAGAGATGGCCGCTGGCCGCTGTCCAAGTAAAATCGCTGACTATGGAATTTGGGCTCAGGGCATTAAATGGCAGAACCAAATCAGATGCCAAAGGCCGTCACACATTCAACAAAACCAACCACACCAGTAGAATCGACTACTGTTTAGTCGACATAAGATTATGGCCCCTGGTCATCAACATGATAATCATTGAGAGAACTGAAAGTGACCACAATCCTCTCTCTGTCCATATGCTAGCTCTGGGTAGCTACCTGCCCATGATTAACTCCTCAGCAACAGCACCAGGGGGCATTAGTATGGTTAACGACAAACGTCACCTAAAGTGGGACAAGGCACTCATTCATGCAGCTAATAACACCTTAAAGACTGCATTAATGGACCTAGAGGAGGGTCCCACAATCCCCAACGAGGAAATAAGTTTCACCCACACCTCATGCTTCAGAGACATCGCGGCCCACTTCTCAGTATCCACAGCCCATGATGGCAAGAGACCTAAGGGTAGGCATCGCTGGTTTAATAAAATGTGCAGGTCCTCACACAAACATTTAATCCAAGCAATCAAATCCAAGGATGCCAACGCCATCCTCTTAGCTAGGTCCTACAAGCTAGCCATATGCAAAGCCAAGCATGACCAAGATGATAAGTGGAGCACAGCACTCAGCGACGCTGCACGCGAGAGGAATTGTAGACTGCTTTGGTCCCTGGCAGTGCAGGGCCCAGAAAGCAGGGGATTGAACATAACAACTAACATCGCAAAATCAAAAAGGTGGTGCACCGCTAGGAAAGCAATTATTTAAATACAGTTAGCAAAGAGTCCAATACTCCAGTGATGATGATGAAGCAAATCTTCCATTTATCACTGTTCAATTCCGATACTTGGTATTCACACAGAAGCCTTATTGCATCATAAAGTACATAGGATTGACAGCCAACGCGTTTCGCCCATCAACAAAGGGCTTCTTCAGAGCGCAGTAGTGTCACGTCAGTCATAATAAGAAATGAAGCAATCATGGATAAGTTATCGAATGAGCATTGTAGAGCAGGATCAAAAGTGGCCCATGATCAGTAGCAGAGTTAAGGGGCCGTTTTTTTCATTCCGGGGCCGGTAAATTGTAAATGCCAGTCCCCAAAGCGTAGACGTCCCCTTAACACTGCTAGGTTGACCAGTGTAGGTTGTAGTAGATCATCAAACACAACTCCAAATAGCACATCATAGTCTGTCCTTAGAATCTGTTGCATTCTCAAGTGTACAAAGGCAACCATTATGTTTGAGACCATGATCATGTCATCCATGATTAAAAGTTGTAACTTTTTTTTTGTACTCTTGAGACTTCATGACAAGCTTCACCAGATAACTTTTGGTATTCTAGTTGTTGTCATGTGCCACAAGCAGAGCATGAGAAGACATTGGAAAGTAATTCTTTTAATATTATGTGCAGCTAATCCAGTGGGTGTTGTTACTACACATGACAAAATACACTTGGTAGTCTTCTGTTGGAAAGCAGTGAGAACTTGTACTAAAGGGCTTTTACTGATGCTAACTTGACAGCTGTGATACAACAGTATAGGCTTAAATGATGTGCATGCACACTCTTTTTCTCATGAAGGAATCCATGCTCAACGCTGTCTTTCACCTCCATATATATTTAATTTTGCTCATTTATTTCTCCAACTAACTCTTCCAGATCAATACCTTCCTGTCTTACTTGTTGCATTGCAGTCTCCACCTCATTCATGGCAATAGCAGCTTCAGTACAACTAGATGCTCCTACATTTAGCAACATACATTTTAGTTCTCTATGATGACAATACCAATACTCATTGGTCCCACGTTGGCTTGTCATCAGATTTATCAAATTGCACTCCAACCTTTTATCCTTTCCATGAAATTTGTCAACAAACTCTTTTGCAGACAGATTTTGTAGATTAGCTCCTGTTTTAGGGAAGTGGCTAATAGCATACGAAAGCCCATCCTCATTTAAGTAAGTGGTTGACAGCATATGAAAGGCTAGGCAGATCACTTTTAAATAATAGATAGAATATATATGTAACAGTTTGACAAAATCCAGGGTCCTCTGAATATAATCTGGTTGACCTGTACCTAGCTAGTGGTATTTGCACTCGATGGCCATCATACCGCCCACCATAGTTGCAGAAAACAGCAATCCTCTAAACTTTTCTCCCAGACACTCATTGGAGCTCCTTTTTCTGGCTTCATCTGATACAGATCTATAGCAGCTGATGGATACTGTAGTGCTCATATATTTTTTCTGATTTTGTTATATCCACTTTTTTAATTTGCCCAGTTGATGGTAACATTTTGATCTCAGTACAAATTTGATCTGCAACAACATCTAGTTCCTTATAATACTCATTTTTTGTTTCCGGTAGAATGTAGCTTTGTTTACCTATTTATATCCACTAGTTCCTGACAGACTTTTTAAAAATAAATTTGTTGGCACACCATTCACTAAAAGAAAATGTGGTTCATCTATATTGCTATCTGCACCCACAATTTCAATATTCCATTTAAAGTCTAAAGGTAAGTAGATAACTCTACCTTCAAGGCCTTTCTGTAGCTCAGCCAGTGGTAGTTTCCCACTTTTTGCTTCAATACAAACATTTTTTTTAAAGGGTGACTAGATTGTATCAGTATTCATTCATAAATATTTAAACCTCAAAGTTCTTCTGGAACTGAGCCCAGCTCTTACTTATCATGTATAGCTCTGGCAGGTATATTCCAAAGTGTCATAGCAATACTTACATATAATTTGCCATTTTGTCAAAACAAAATGTTCCTTTACAAAAATATACACAGCAAATTCTAATCACTTATTGTCACAACTTAATGCTACTTTAACCTGGAGTCCGCAGAACAAGTGGCGTGGATCTTGTTCTTAAATGTTCGGCATTGGCCCAGGTAGGGGCGACTCTTTCTGGTAGCCACGGTGCTGCAAGCAATGGGTACGCCAAGAGCAGGCCGTGTCCCTCAGAAGTAGTGCCAGAGGGAAAAAAACCCTGAAAAGGGGAAAAAACCTCCAAAAAGATAGGTTCCTGCAACTGGAACAAAATGAACAGGTAACAGCAGGAGCAAAATAAAGGAAAATACACTGGAACCAACGAGAACCAGCACAGAAAGACAAGGAAGTGAAGTGAAGACACCATCCAAATAGAAAGTGATGCAGCGCAAGGAGAGAAAGAATCACAGCCCTTAAATACCAACAAACAGGAAGCGACCAACAGGAAGTACAAGGACACCATCTTAGATAGGGAAAAACACATAGAACAGAATGGACTAGGAGCCATAGAGAGTAGGGAACAAGGAATGCTGGGAATGGAAGGGTAATATGGGAAAGGGAGAAAAAACATAAAGGAAGGCACAACTAGATGACCAGAAAAAGAAGAAAAAGAAAAGAACAGGTGAGTGGGGGGGGGGGTGTCAGACCTGCCTGTGAATGCGGTGCGCTAAAGAAGAACGAGGCCCCATGCCAAATTTGGGGCCTCGGAAGGTGCAGAGCAGGCTGGGGATGCGGTGCGTCTTGGAACCGCGTGCCGCGGCCCGAGCCGAATGTTCGGCTCGTGCCGCGTGCAGCAGCGCAACAGTAGGTCCCCCCCGAAGGTCCAGGTTTTTGCGGAAACAAGCAGTGAAAATGGCGAATCAGAAGAGGGGCATGAACAGAAGATGCATCTTCCCAAGAGCATTCACTGAGAGGGTAACCCTTCCAATTAATCAGATACTGAAGACGTTTGTGAAAGATACAAGAGTAACAAATCTCTTGTACCTCATATTCAGGTACATCATCCACTAACACAGGAGAAGGACAAGGAAACTGATGAGAGTAAGGATCAGGTACATAGGGTTTGAGCTCGGAAACATGAAAGACCGGATGAATCCTCCAGGTACGAGGCAAGTGAAGACAGACAGTGACAGGATTAATCAGCTGAAGGATACGGAAAGGACCGTAGTAATGAAGTGTGAACTTATTCTGAAAAAAGCGTAAAGGCAAAAATGTTGACGAAAGCCACACTTTATCTTGAAGGTGATATTCTGGAGCATCCCTACGTTTCTTGTCTGCTATTCTCTTCATGTATCTCTTGGTGTTCAACAAGTTGGATCAAATCAATCTATGGATCTGAAAAAGTTGTCTGTAAAATGAAGTAACAGAAGGCAGAGAAGAGGTAGACTGAGGAGGAGTAGTAGGAAAAGATGTAGGATGATAGCCATAAGAACAGAAAAAAGGAGTGACCTTGGAGGCACTATGGACAGTGTTATTGTAAGAGAATTCAGCAATAGGAAGGTAAATGTTCCAGTTGCTCTGGGTAGAATTACAAAAGCAGCGACGGTACTGCTCCAATCCTTGGTTGAGACGCTCAGTCTGTCCATTGGTTTGAGGATGGAAACCCGATGATAGTGCTATACTGATATTCAGTGTCCTACAAAAATGTTTCCAAAACCGGGAGATGTACTGAGGTCCCCTGTCAGATAAAATGCTGTGTGGAAGTCCATGGTGACGGAAAATATGATGGATAAATATCTGACTTAGTTCTTGGGAAGTAGGTAATTTTTTCAGGGCAGTGAAGTGAGCCATCTTAGTAAAGGAATCTATGGTGACCATGATAACCCGGTTTCCTGCTGATGGAGGGAGTGAACACATGAAATCAGTAGAAATGGTGTGTCAGGGAGCCGGTGGAACAGGTAATGGTTGTAGTAATCCTGCAGGTCTGGTACGGGGAATCTTTACTTGAGCACTTATGGGTCAAGCCTGAACGGATCTTTTGACATCCTATTTCCAGGTAGGCCACCAGAAAGATCGCAAGAGTAGTTCTTGTGTGGCCTTGATGCCTCTATGACCAAAAACCAACGAATCATGGCACATTTCTCTTACTCCATTAGTAAGGAGGAACAACAGGTTCTTATAATAATAATAATAATACCCTTGCAGTTTACGTATTAGGGGTTTAGTTTCTTTAATTCTTGATCAGACAGGTTGGAATATTCCAGTTGTTCCTCATCCAGGAAAGACTGAGCTACTCCGATGATTTTACTAGGCTCAAGTAGATACTGTGATGGGGTAGGAGTACAATCTGGATAAAGGCGAGACAGAGCATCAGCCAGAATGTTTTGAGATCCAGGAATATAGGTGACATAAAAGTCATACTGAGTGAAGAAAAAGGCCCAACGAGCCTGACGACTGTTCTGGTATAAAAAATTACGTAAACATTGTAGATTACGATGGTCTGTTCTCACCTCGAAGGGCTCTTTGGAACCTATAAGAAACTGTCTCCACTCTAGGCAGGCTGTTTTCAGAGCTAATAACTCCCTTTCAAGTACTGAGTAATGTTGTTCTGGCGCAGAGAGTACATGGGACAAATAGAAAACAGGATGTTCAAGACCGTCATCTTCTTGTTGTTGGAGTAAGGCAGCTCCGATGGCTCTTTGGGAAGCCTCAGTAGCAACAATAAATTGTTTGTTGGTATCTGGGTGTCTCAATATCGGTGCTTGAGTGAAGGCTTTTTTTAGACTCTGAAAAGCTATTTCAGCCAACCTAGCCCAGACAAAGCCTTTCTTTAAATTCTCCTTTTTTAATGTTTGAGTTATGAGGCTGGTTTGTTCTGCAAAGTCTAAGATAAACTGCCGATAAAAATTAGCCAATCCTAGAAAACATTGCTTTCCTTAATAGAGGAAGGAGAAGGCCAGTCTAGGATGGCTTGTACCTTTTCCTGGTCCATAGCTATTCCAGTGGGACTAAGGTGATTTCCCAAATATTTGACTTTGGTCTTGTCAAACTCACTCTTTTCTGGTTTACAGGACAGTTGATGTTCCTGGAGTCCTTGGAGGATGTGTTTCACGTGAGAGGAATGAAGTTCAGGATGTCTAGAATAAATAAGGATATCGGGGGTGATTCTAAGTCTGGCGGGCGGCGGAGGCCGCCCGCCAGACTTCCCCCTCCAAAATACCGCTCCGCGGTCAAAAGACCGCTGAGGGTATTTTGGGTTTTGCACTGGGCTGGCGGGCGACCGCCAAAAGGCCGCCCGCCAGCCCAGTGCAAAACTACACCCGTCGCGAATTTCACTGTCTGCAATGCAGACAGTGAAATTCTTTGTGGGGCCCTCTTACGGGGGCCCCACGACAACCCATACCGCCATCCTGTTCCTGGCGGGCGAACCGCCAGGAACAGGATGGCGGTATGGGCTGTCAGAATCCCCATGGCGGCACAGCGAGCTGCGCCGCCATGGAGGATTCAAATGGGCAGCGGAAAACCGGCGGGAGACCGCCGGTTTTCCACTTCTGACCGCGGTCAAACCTCCGCGGTCAGAATGCCCAGTGGGGCACCGCCAGCCTGTTGGCGGTGCCCCCGTCATTTTAGCCCTGGCGGTCTTGGACCGCCAGGGTTAAAATGACCCCCATCGTCTAAGTAGATGATGACTGTATTTAAGGAACATCCGGTAGTAATTTCAGTAGCCATCAACCTCTTTGGTGACCAATAAGTGTCTGAAGCAAAGCAGTTCTTATGACAAAACTGTGAGGACAAGGAAATAGTCTGGGTTTCCCAATTTACATAAGGGTTATGTCTTATGAACCACAGATTCCTAAAATGATAGTATGATTGGGGGATGATATGAGATCAAATGAGATGTGTTCTTGGTGGTTTCCAAATTGTAAACTTAGTGTCAGGGTGGTAGTATCAACTGGACCAAAGGATATAAAGGACCCATCCACTGTGTGCACTTGTTCTGGGATTTCTTTGGGTCGTGTTGGTATTTGTTGAGTTTTGGCCCAAGTCTTATCCATATATATGCCACTAGCCCCACAATCAATTAAAGCCATTGTTTTTTCTTGACGGCCGTCGGGTAACTGTAACGTCACAGGTAACATAAACAAAGTCGTGGCAGTGTCCTTGAATGAACTGATGGAAGGTATAGCAAATGATCCCGTCCCCTCCCTTCTTACAGAGGATGGGAAGTGGCGTTTCCCGATGGCCTTTGAGGACGAACGGGGCAGGTACGAAGCATGTGGCCGGCAGCACCACAATACAGGTACAATCCTTTCTTGCGTCTGTCTTCCCGCTCGCTAACGGAAAGTGGGCCTTGAGTGGTATCCACCTGCATAGGTTCACCTTCTGTGTCTCTGGCGGGAGGACGAGGTTCCTCGGGACGATGCATAAAGACTCTTGAAGTGCTTGGCTGGGAAGATCCTCTATTCTTTCTCTTCTCCATACGTTGTTTTTGGAGACGGTATTAGATGGAAAGAGCTTGATCCATCAGACCACGAAGATCTTCAACTCGGGTGGAGTGTTCTAACTCATCTTTAATCTCATCTTTCAGTCCTCTATGGAATAAAGTCACCAGAGTTCGTTCCACCCAGGTGGTCTCAGCCGCTAGCTGTCGAAAGCGAGTAATATATTGGAGGACATCTTGTGAGCCTTGTTGGATGTCACATAAGGCTTCTTCCGCAGAAGCCTCCAATCCTGGAGGACTAAACATCTGTTTAAACCGATTCACAAAGGCGGAATAGTCCGACAATACTGGGTCATTGAAGGATACCATTGGGGTTGCCCAGACCAAGGCAGGACCGGATAACGCACTGATAAGATATCCCACCTTTGTCTTGTCGTGGGAGAATTGGGTAGGTCGGAAGGCGAAATACACAGTTAATGCATCGAGGAACTCTCGCAGTTTAGTTGGTTCACCGGAGAAACGAGGAGTAGAGGTGGAGACGGCCAGAACATCTGCACTGCGGAATGCCAAAGCCTGTCGTAAAGCAGCATTCTCATTGCGTAATTGGTGCAGTTCCTGAGCCTGTTGCTGAATGGTTGAAGAGATTCATCAGGATCTGCAGCAGCCGCCACTGTATCATCCATGGTGTAAGACAATGTCAGGAGTATTTGGCGCTGCAATCTGTCACGACTTACGTGCATCCATAGAGAGTAGGGAACAAGGAATGCTGGGAAGAGAAGGGTAATATGGGAAAGGGAGAAAAAACATAAAGGAAGGCACAACCAGATGACCAGAAAAAGAAGAAAGAGAACAGGTGAGTGGGGGGGTCAGACCTGCCTGTGAGCGTGGTGCGCTAAAGAAGAACGAGGCCCCATGCCCAATTTGGGGCCTTGGAAGGTGCAGCGCAGGCTGGGGACGCGGCGTGTCTTTGAACCGCGTGCCGCCACCTGAGCCGAATGTTCAGCTCGTGCTGCGCGCAGCGGCGCAACACTTATCTCTGTTTTCCTGTTACGTTTTTTAGACCAAATCAACATTTCTCATTAGTAACTGCATTAAACTTTGCAGTTTCAAGTGCAAAGTTATCAGCATTAATATATGAGTTCAATTTATCTACACCTGCACATACCGACTTCTCAATTTCCCTGCACTCTTATTCTGGACCAAAGAAACCTAACTAAACATCTTCACAAACCTGTTCTACCTCTGATATTGTACCATACAAAAGAGATTTATTAATTTCTCCTAAACAGAATGCAGCCCTTTTTATAAAATAAAAACTTCGAACTAAATTTTACATTTTAGAGTGATGAATAGCCATCATTCGAAAATTATTGGATGTGCTTGTGAACACTTTCTTGGATAGACACGCCAGAGAATGCCCTTACTAATTTGTATCTAATCCTTACAACATTGCAATTTTCTGCTTCACACTTTTACATGGAATTCACACGATAAAGTTTTTAATATATCTACTGATTTCTGCTGAACACTACAAAAACAAGTCCCAGGAGCAACTATGTCATTCCTATTAACAACCTCCTCATTTGCAAAGGGAGTAACATTAATATCCTGCAAAAATTAGTTTTAATAACTCACTTTCTTTTTGGGGTTAATAGACAATACCGTTTTATCTAGTATTCTCATTTTGTTCAATATCAAGATAAATAGTTTCCTCTTCACAACAAATGCTTTATCAACTACACTCTCAATATGTTGCTTTTGCGTGGGTGCAGCACTTCTCTTCTTATACTGCTCTGTACTATTCTATGTTGTAAGATGTTCACTTGTATTTCTTTACATTTAAATCGTTTTCGTCTCCTTGTCAAACTACCTGTTTTCTTATCACATTTATTACATTAGATACTATAAGCAAGTAACTGACTATGTAAGTGGTTATCTGAGTGTCTAAAAGGTTGTATGAGTCTCTCAGTATTGATCTATATATGTGTATATCAGTTACTGTATGGCTAGTTGACTAAGTGTGCCAGTACTAGAGGATATATTGAGTGTGTGTATCAATGCTTTCCTCAGTTTCTGACTTAATATGTAATGAACTGTGTTGTTGTATACTTGGCTGTCTTAGTAACTCTATGGGTCGTTAAATGGTTATGTAAATGACTATGGGCATTGGTTACTTTCTGTGTTAGTTACATTTGGGATATTTAACGCTGTGCACGTAGCTATCTTACTGCCAGCTACAAAAGTGCTCTGTAGATGTGTTACTGGATATATGTACCTCTGTCACAGTGTGACTGGGTATTGAAATGCCTCAATGGTTTTGTAAACAGGTATGTCAGTGACTGCATTGGTAGGCAACAGGATGTCTACCTGGGTGCATGGCTGTATACATCTGTTTGTAACTGAATGAGTCATGGGTTCATTAGTGGCTGCATAGGTTTCTGAGTGAATCTGACACTACCTGCATGGGAGTGGGAATGCCTATATAAGATGATAAATAGGCAACTTGTGTGTGTCAGTGGGATTATTGTTGTCTTTTCCAGTGTATTATTTACTGTCTGCCTATATGAGTGTTGGGCACATAAGCGGTTTTCTAGAACTGTAACTAGGTGTTACATTGCAGTGGTTATGCTGTGTGAATAGGCGCTGTCCCTCAGTATGCATGTATAAATATATATATTGGTTACAGCATACAAGGGTGAGTAGGTCTGTTAATATTTGAGTATAAATCTTTGAGAGTGTATCACTGCTTCTCTGGGTGTTTGACTGAATGTGGAACAGACTAAATCAGAGAGTAAATCACTGCCGTACTAACTCTATACCTTTCTTAATGCATATTCAAGTGTCTGTACTGATTGGTTACTTGCGGTGTTGGTGGGTGTTGTAGTATTTAACTGTATGTGCATGTGGGTCTGTTAGTGTAGCATATATAACTGCTCTGTAGCTATCTGGCTGGATATTGCACTTTCTCTGCAACTATTTGACTAGCTCACTGAGTGACTGTATGGTATTCTAATAGGTATGTGAGTAGCTGCATTGGTAGGTGAATGAACGTACACCCAACTGTGTAACTGTGTAAGTTAATCAGTAATTTTGACATTCCTAGATATATCAATGCCTGTGCAAGTATCTGAATGAATCTGACAATCTGACAGTGCTTGCATAAGTCTGTCAATCACTATGTAAATAGATGTATAGGTGAGTAAATGAGTGCCTAAATGATTTTATTGGTATCTTTCTTGGTGTCTCAGTTACTCTCTGGTTACAATTATCATAGGTTGATATACACATTACTGAGACCATATCTTGATGTATGGGTTCCTGGCTGTCTGTGTGAGTGGGTGGAATTAATATAGCCCTACAGTCAGCTGCTGAGGGCTATGCTGGTTATTGCTATAATCAATCATCCACATCTACTTCAAACCACATTCATTCATTGCAGCAAACTAAAAAAAATGCATTTTGTCTTCAGACTTCTAAATTCCTCCTTTGCTACTGGTTATCCTTTTCCTTTCTTTCAACATCTACCCTCCCTTTTATATTCCCTTTTAGTGTGCATTCTATACACATAGTTTCACCTAATGTAGACTCATAATGTCATATCTTCAAATAATTATTAAAAGTATTCCCTTATTGACATACCTGAGAAATGTCTTTACTGTCCTTCTATTTGTCTTGCACTATAGAACTTTCAGTAAAAGGGAAGCATTAATGGCAGCCCAACCCGCTGTCCTTTTAGTGATACTGATGTAGTAAGTAAATCGCAAACGTGATTTCAGATTTTATTTTTCTTATATCACTTCTGAATGGTCAGTCCTTTTTACCCATTCTAATACTCCTGCTAAGTAGCCCAATTTAGTACTGTTTTTGTGCAGATCCATTGGGGTGCTCAGTGCACCCACTGTGTAAATTTGGGTGGTTCCACTGCATCAGAAAACTGGGCTGATTGCAGAATCCCTCTAACTTTTTGCCACCATTTTCTACTTTTTGCTGGTGTTGTCCTGACTCTGATGGTGTCCTGGGTACTGCTAACCAGTCCCAGGGCCTGTGCTGTGATTGAAATGAGCATGCAAATTAGGCTAATTATAAGTGTCAGTATTGACCTACCTATATGTCCCTAGTATATAGTGAGGCATGTAGGTTTAGGTACCCCAGCATAGGTAGTGCTCCCAAAGGTGCCCCTTGTCATTTTAAAGGCAGGCCTTCCTTGCTGGCTGCTTTTCATCTAAAGTTATATGCAAATTCGATTTTGGAATTAAAAGTACTTCCAAAGTCTTAAACTACCTCATTTTTATATATATGTCATCCCTAAGTTGTGCCCTAAGTGACCCTAGGGCTGGGTGCTATGTAACTATAAGCAGGGACCTTATAAAAACTGTTTTAGAAACCCTGGTGATGTAAAATAATTAAATTAGTTTTTCCCTCACTGTGGTGAATGGGCTCCAAAGGCTAAAATGGGGAGACTTTTCTTTAATTAATAGAGTCCCCATAGGAGCCAGATATTTCAAGTTAGGTATCAAACTGATTGTTATAATTAAACCCTCAACTTGTCATTGTTGGAATTAATATAACTAGTTCAGGGAAACTGTTTTAGAACTGTACCTGAATGTTGCCAACTTCACCTCTGTAGTGCCCTTCTATGATTGGCCAGCCTCCGGCAGCCTGGCAAGGCTACCTTGATGAGGTGTGAATTGGCCCCGGCCAAACTCAAAGAAAGTGCCTTGAGGGAACATCTGCTTCAGCAGATGGTGAAACAGGATGGGAGGAGAGTTGCCACATTGGTCTTCAAAGGAGAGAAAGAAATTTGGAGCAGCTCCGACCTCCCCCATTTCCTGCAAACCCAGACTATCAGGTGCCCTCTTGATAAGATTAGGAGAGGGCAGGAGAGCGGTGTGTTTAGGATTTTTAGCCACACCAGTGTGTTGGCTAAACCAGACCTAACCTCAAAAATTCAGTTTCCGCCATCTTCGATTTTTAAGGAATGTTGCTCCCTCTGGCTGATTGTTGCCACACTTCCCAGGCAGTGAACATCCAAGAGGGTAGTGGCTTTCCTGTGATTGGACAGCTGGCCCCCCTTGCTTTTCACCCCAGGAACAAGGACACATTTGGCAGAGCTGCATCCACACCCCAGATCCCTGTTGGAAAAAGATACTGGAGAAGAAGGACTGCCCTGCTAGACCCTTGGCCTACCCCTTGACACTGCACTCACAAGGACTGCACCAGCTGCACACTTTGGGCTTCAACAAAAAAGGACTTTGCCTTGCTTCTGCAACTCTAGGAGTGGACTCCTTGTAAGCTATATGTACAAAGGTGCTGCCCAGAGTGCTCTGCATCAAGTCCTGCAAGAAGAACCTAGCTGACCAGTCTCCAGTGGCCATTTAAGGATTCTGAATAGGTGCATTCTGGGAATTGTAGTCCCTACCTACTAAGAGCTCCTGGAATCTTGGATCAAGTTGTGGACACTTCAAGGACCCAAAAAGGACCTCTGGAAGAAGATCCAGAAGATTGGAGACATTTTGAGCAACTGTTGTAAACCTCTCCATATGTTGAAGAGGTGCATTGTGTTAGCTGTAGTCCTAGACCACAAGAGATAAACCAGAGCCTCTGAACCCTTGGATGGTGCTGTGGAACACTTTCCTGTTCAAGAAACACTTCTGAAAGTAAGTTGTAGTGATTTCCTCTTATTTAGTTTCTAAGCACTAACATAACACAACAGAAATGCACTTCTGAGGTCAAAGAAGACTTTTATTGTTGTTATATGAATGACAAATTAGTAGCTTTCAAGTCCGCGTTAATCAAACAAAATATATCAGTTTGCAATATACACAGCAGGTTATATTTATAAGATATTGAATGCAAAGCAAAACAAATACTTCACCGTGTAGGAACTATTTACAGCTACATCTTTCTAAGGTCTGCAAGCTGATGACCCCTGTCAGCCGCGAGAAAGAGTTTCATCTACCCACACGGGATGCTGGCAGCTGGCGCCAAGCTCCAGCACGAGGTCCGGCAGATTCGAATCTGACTCTCTGCAGCCTGTTACATTCGTTACAAAGGTGTGCCCCCTCCTCTCAGACCTGGGAAACTGAGCAACCCTTTTGGAGACTGGCCAGGTCTCCAAGACTACTCCTGTTCCCAAGCTCAAGCGAAGAGAAAAAACAACACCCATGTACCCTCTCTTATCAGGTCTAGTCTACTGTGAGAGCAAAACATCTTGGTTCATCTGGTGCAAAAACACAGCTTGGAAAAATACAGCTTGGATTCTCAACTGCAACGTCTAACTCCACGTTAAAGGCAATGGGCAGCTAACCTAAATATCAAATGCAATGTCATGTTAAAGGCAATAGGCAGCTAACCTAAATATCAAATGCAATGTCTAGTGTCATGTCAAAGCCAATAGGCATCGAAGCTGAATACAAAATGCAATGTATAATATCATGTCAAAGCCCATAGGCAGCTGAGCTGAATACAAGATGTAATATATGATATCATGTCAAAGCCAATAGGCAGCTGAGCTGAATATAAAATGTAATATATGATATCATGTCAAAGCCAATAGGCAGCGGAGCTGAATACAAAATGTATTGTATAAGATCATGTCAAAGCCAATAGGCAGTTAAGCTGAATACAAAATGTAATATATGATATCATGTCAAAGCCAATAGGCAGCGGAATGTAATATATGATATCATGTCAAAGCCAATAGGCAGAATATCTAATAGCATGTCAAAGTCAATAGGCAGCTAAACTGAACACATCATGTCAAAGTCAATAGGAATGCAATGTCAAAGCCAATAGGCGGCTAGACTGGATACAGCATGTCAAAGCCAATAGGCAGAATACAGAATGTAATGGCTAATGCAATGTCAAAGCCCATAGGCGGCTCAACTGAATACAGAACATACCATGTGCTACTGGTGAACATTGAGCAACTAATATGCGCAGTGGTGAAACACAAAGTCATTGGTCAAAACAAAACTTATCAAATAGCAGGACATTCCGCCCTTTGACCAATGAATTTTTGTTTCACATATCTCCTGTTTCAAACAAAAACAAAAAACATCAGCACAAACAAAAAAAACATTATGATCAAAGCAATCCCTGTAAAGCAATAGAAGTGAATTAACACATAGATTTCATAACCTTTCACATCAGATACATCTACATAGAAAAGACTGGGCAATTTTTATACTCTGAATGAGTCTCTAATTCAACAGTGTTAGCAATTTGATGTGGCATGAGTTCTGCTCATGTAAAAGATGCACGGTCCACCTGAAAGGTTTGCTGGAAGATAAGCAAAAGTCAGAGTTCCATACGAGAGGGAAAAAAACAAAAAAAACACAGCAAACAAGTTGAACTTGAACTGAAGGCGCAGTTTGCGCAAAATGGATCCATGGTGCTCGCACTTTACTCAGCCAGGTTCAGGTTGGGGATTCGGTCCCTTCCCCGACCCCACACGCACACACCGGAAGGGGGACCACACAGCACACTCAGGGACAGTGGCGAAACGTGGTAGGATCTGCAAAAGAAACAAGTATGACTTTTCTTGCAAATAACATTTTTCATTTAAACTGCACCCTTCCTCTTTCTTTCCCTGTTTTATAATCAGCAGGACGTTTTTGGGGCCCTTTGTTATATTCACTGCAGGTTCTGGAGGATCACTTGGGGCTTCAGCCCACACATCAGCACTGAGGTTTTTATCTGCTGCGCCACAGCTTCCCTTTTCTTGCACTGTCAGAAGGGCTGGGGCAGACTCATTCTTTACCAAACCTCCATTCACTGCACTTTTGCCAATTTGGGCCATTCTGTCTCCAATTTGTATGAATGAATCAGATTCTTTTCTAGGTATCAGCATAATTTCGATTTTTCCTTGGTAATTTGCAGCAATCACTCTCCCTAAAACCTGACCAATTTGCCATTTCTGTTCTGGTAACGTTCCTCTCCCCAACTGCTCTGTGACTGCTTGCATGACAGATTGCTTTTGTGCGTGCTGCACAGTTTTTATCAAATCTAGGGGAATGTGCATCTCTCTCATCTCTGCCCACCTGTAAGTGGCTTTTTCTCTCAGCTGTTCACATTTCTGGGGCACCCACTTAGCCATCCCCACTAAGGCAGAATTCTGGGTGTACACTTCTCTCTCTGAATTTTTCTCATTAACATCTGCAAGGTAATTGAACCAGTTAGGTACAAGCCATGTGGCTAAAACATTATCAAAGAACCAAAAATCAGCATAAAAATGACACATCTCACGTAGCTCTTGCTTTAAAATCTGACACACATTATACAACGCTGTTCCGTCTACGGTGCCAGAAAACAACATTTCAGTCAATGAATCATTAGTAAAACAAACATGCTTTTTATCTTCAGTAGACACGAATTCAGATGGTGCACACAATTTCATTGGTAATTCTTTTACCTGTGGTACTCTAGCCCTGTCTTGCAAGTACCAGATCCATTGTATGATCCTAGCTAGGGGCACTATTTTCTTCCCTTGTTCATGATTTAAATGTACATAAGTATTTCCTTCTTGCACTGCGCAAAAACCTAAAGTCTGCATTATTTCATTTGCCAAATCACAAGCGCGCAGCTGCATATTATTTTTCACAGTGACTTATACAAAAGTGTTAGGATTTCACTCAAATGAGGGCTATTCTTTTTCCAAAAATCAAACAAGCTAATGAAACTCGGGGTGTCTTGCTCTAAAATCCTTCGTTTTACTTGTGCATTTTGCAACGGTAACTCGTAAATCACATTCTGGTCTCTTTCAGTCGGGCTAATTTGCTCACGTAAATTCCTATTTTCATGTTCCAACTTCCTACATTTCTCCTGCATTTCTCTGTAAGCAGATAAAGGTATCCAGACCTTTCTGTCATCATTACTTCCAAAAGACACGTTTTCTACATATATGCACCAGGAATTATTTCTCAAAACATTATCAGGCCTTTTAGCTACACATGCATTTTCTTCTGTAATTCCCCAAACAGAAAACAATTCACAGTTTTTCTTAGCACCATCAGGCAGTTCATCAACACATGTATTCTCAGACATGGTCTGCAGTGCTACTGTGATTCTCCAAACAGAACAATTTCTGTAATTCTCCAAACAACAAAAAAACAATTACACTTTTAAAGTGTGCACTTAGAAATCTACTAACTCGTCAAACCCTTTAATCACCTCTTAATGACCGACACCCCACTACTCCAGGTACCAATTGTAGTGCTTTCCTCTTATTTAGTTTCTAAGCACTAACATAACACAACAGAAATGCACTTCTGAGGTCAAAGAAGACTTTTATTGTTGTTATATGAATGACGAATTAGTAGCTTTCAAGTCCGCGTTAATCAAACAAAATATATCAGTTTGCAATATACACAGCAGGTTATATTTATAAGATATTGAATGCAAAGCAAAACAAATACTTCACCGTGTAGGAACTATTTACAGCTACATCTTTCTAAGGTCTGCAAGCTGATGACCCCTGTCAGCCGCGAGAAAGAGTTTCATCTACCCACATGGGATGCTGGCAGCTGGCGCCAAGCTCCAGCACGAGGTCCGGCAGATTCGAATCTGACTCTCTGCAGCATGTTACATTCGTTACAAAGGTGTGCCCCCTCCTCTCAGACCTGGGAAACTGAGCAAGCCTTTTGGAGACTGGCCAGGTCTCCAAGACTACTCCTGTTCCCAAGCTCAAGCGAAGAGAAAAAACAACACCCATGTACCCTCTCTTATCAGGTCTAGTCTACTGTGAGAGCAAAACATCTTGGTTCATCAGGTGCAAAAATACAGCTTGGATTCTCAACTGCAACGTCTAACTCCACGTTAAAGGCAATGGGCAGCTAACCTAAATATCAAATGCAATGTCATGTTAAAGGCAATAGGCAGCTAACCTAAATATCAAATGCAATGTCTAGTGTCATGTCAAAGCCAATAGGCATCTAAGCTGAATACAAAATGCAATGTATAATATCATGTCAAAGCCCATAGGCAGCTGAGCTGAATACAAGATGTAATATATGATATCATGTCAAAGCCAATAGGCAGCTGAGCTGAATATAAAATGTAATATATGATATCATGTCAAAGCCAATAGGCAGCGGAGCTGAATACAAAATGTAATGTATAAGATCATGTCAAAGCCAATAGGCAGTTAAGCTGAATACAAAATGTAATATATGATATCATGTCAAAGCCAATAGGCAGCGGAATGTAATATATGATATCATGTCAAAGCCAATAGGCAGAATATCTAATAGCATGTCAAAGTCAATAGGCAGCTAAACTGAATACATCATGTCAAATTCAATAGGAATGCAATGTCAAAGCCAATAGGCGGCTAGACTGGATACAGCATGTCAAAGCCAATAGGCAGAATACAGAATGTAATGGCTAATGCAATGTCAAAGCCCATAGGCGGCTCAACTGAATACAGAACATACCATGTGCTACTGGTGAACATTGAGCAACTAATATGCGCAGTGGTGAAACACAAAGTCATTGGTCAAAACAAAACTTATCAAATAGCAGGACATAAGTGTAACAGTGTTACATCATGGGTGGCCTGACCTCTGGACTATGTCCCTGTCCAGTGTGACCTTTTTTAACACTTTGAGCACTATTCGCTTTTAAGTGCTAGAATTACTTTTAATCTTTAAAAATGTATATCTCTGGTTTCCTATATTGGATTTTTGTTGTTTTGGTGTCATTTTAAGGATACAAATATAATCTATTTTTATACATTGGTTTTGGAGTTTTATTGTGCTTTGTGTTTTGCTCATTTATTGTTTTGTTGATAAAATACTTTACACACCTGTCTCCTAAGTTAAGCCTTGTCGTGCGTTGCCAAGCTACCAAGGGTTGAGCGGGGATTAATTTATTGAGACCTGATTGGACCTAGTGGGGGTTAGTGGCCTTACCTGCCCTTACCAATAATCCACTTTCCAACACACGAACCACAAAGGAGCGTGTAAAACTATTTGACAATGCTCTGTTCATACCTCATGTCAGTATTTTACATGAATCTGCAAAACCGATTTTACCCCAAGCACTCCCTGACAATTAATGCTTATAGACCACTGTGCTTTTACCTTTTACAGTGCACCCTCTTCTGTGTCCTTCCTCCCACACTCTCTGGGCTCCTTTTCCATAGAAATCAGATTTGCAACACTCCCTAGTTACCACTAGCTGAAACGTTCACATTACTTTCTATAAGCAGCGTATTAGTTTCAAATTAAACTGCAGCAGGTGTGGTTCACTACTTCCAATTTCAAGCATTTCCTTAACAGCATAACTTGATTTATCATTTTACCAGTACATCTCTACCATCCAGTCGAATGTCTACTTTTATATTTTTGGTGCTCACCTCCATTTTAACTTCCTTTCATTTTGAAAACGTTTAGATTCAGATGCCGCCTTCTTCTGTGTTCTATCCTGTTTGCCTCTAAAATGGTTAGCGTGTGGATTGTGGGTCATAGTTTTGTGTTTTAGACCAGAGAGAGTGCTAGAAAGAGTGGTATTGACAGGGACCTGGGTTTACCTACAGTGGACATTACTTGAGTTGGACAGAGTGGCATCAATGGCTGTCTTTGGTTGAAAGCATTGCCGATTACCAACATCCAGACCTCATGATAATGTACTGTGGTTGCAATGACCTAAGCACAATTACTGGGGTAGGACTGGAAATCCTAATGAAGGATACCTTTAGTAATTTAATGACACTTTACCCACTTCCTTGATGCTCTCTAACATTTACAGAAGGCAAAAGTGGAAATGGTCAACTGATTTCTGCCCACAGACAGGAAAATCCAGGACAATTATCACAAAAATTGTTTCTGCATTCCTCAGAGGCCATAACATGGGTTCTATATACCACAACAATGTATGCGTTGATATGGGCGGTATATATAGAAATCATGACATGCATTTGATAGAGAAAGCCAACCCGGTGATCCTCAACAACTTGAAAGACTGCATCCTGTTTCATGTGCAGTTATCATCTACATGTCATAAGCACAATAGCTCTTTTCAGAGCCAACCATTTAACCAAAGACAAGTTTCTTTATTTTTCAATTCCTTCTTTTTAAATCTCATGTTGATCTGCTGATACATTGTGGATTCAATTCACAAACCAAACGCAGTCATTTAATACACACCAGCAACACATAAAGATGTGTCGGTTAGCATGGAAGTGCTTTTCTAGTGAATGAATGGCTGTGTCAGTGGCAGTATGGGTTTCTGAGTGTGTTTGTTAGTGGGTGTGTAATTGTCTCTGTAGGTTTGTGAGTGTCTGTGTGAGTGTCTGTGTAGGCCTATGATTGGGCTTGTGACTGTCCCAGCGGGTCTGTGAGTGGGTCAGTAAGCTGGTGTGTGAGTATATGAGTGGTTCTGTGAGTCAGTGTTTGAGTGGATCTGTGAGCAAATCTATAAACGTGTGTGTGAGAGTCTGCATGGTCTGTAAGTAGGTACGTTTCTGCATGAGTCTGTGAGTAGATGGATGAGTGTCCGTGCGGGTCTTTGAGTGGGTACGTGTGTGTGGGGGGGTTTGTAAGTAGGTGTGTTAGTGTCTGTGGAAGTCTGTTAGTTGGTGTGTGACTCTCCACTTTGGTCTGTGAGTGGGTGTGTGAATGTCAAAATGGGTCTATGAGTGGGTGTGTGAGTGTCAAAGTGGGCCTGTGAGTTGGTGTGTGAGTATCTCTGTTGGTCTCTAAGTTGATGTGTATGTATCTGCATGGGAGTGTGAGTGTTTGACTGGGTCTGGAAGCGGGTGTTTGAGTGAGTGCGTAAGTGTCTGTGTGGGTCTTCTAGTGGGTGTATAAGTGTCTTCATGGGTTTGTGACGGTGTGTGTAAATGTCTGAGTAGGTCGGTGAGTGGGGGCATAAGTATCCAAGTGGGACTGTGAGTAGCTGTGTGATTGTCCGAGTAGGTCTATGAGTGGGTGTGTGAGGGTATCTGTGAGTGGGTGTATAAGTGCCATTCAGGGTCTGTGAGTGAGTGTCTGAGTGTCTGAGTGCGTCTGTGATTGGGTGTGTAAGTGTCTGTGTGGCTCTCTAAGTGGGTAGGTGAATGCATCTGTGAGTGGGTGTATAAGTACATGAGTGGGTCCCTGAATGGGTATCGGAATGGGTCTGTGAGTGAGTGTGTGAGTGTTTAAGTGGATGTGTGAATGCATGTGTGACTGTTCAAGTGGGTTTGAGAGTGAGTGTGTGTCCAAGGGGGTCAGTGAGTGAGTATCTGAGAGGGTCTGTGAGTGGGTGTGGAAGTGTCTGTGTGGGTCTCTGAGTAGGTGAGTGTCTGTGTGGGTCTGTGAGCTGGTGTGTAAGTAGGTCTGTGAGTGGGTATATATGTGTCTGCATGGGTCTCTAAGTGGGTGTGTAAGTGTCTGAGTGGCTGTGTAAGGGTGTTTTTTTTATTTTATTACGGCAGGATCCAATGATCTGTCACAGATTTACATGGGGGGTCCACTCTAAGCCCTGCAGTGGATTCATGGATCCAAGCACTTGGAAAGAAAAAAGTTTCAGAACAATTTCTTGCAAATCAAGAGTCCCTCACAGACCCCTATATTGCACCCATGGGGTCAGGGTACCTCTACCCTCACCCATTCTTTTAGAGTTTATTCCAAATTTCATACCCTCGGACTGTTCCTTTTTATCTAAAATGAGCTGCAATTTCCCAGCCAGGTTATACCCAGCCAATCACAGCATTGTTAATGGCGCATGGACCAGTGGATCTACCATGCTGAAGTCACGGTGGATCCGCATCCCTTGATAACTATATTTCTTTTTCATTTCCTTCAATATCTCCAAAACTACTCTACAAATTTGCAGCATCTTACAAAATGCACACTTTATGAGCCAAGATCTAGCTTTCTCCCAAAGTTAGTGGAATTCCATCCAGTGGTTTAGGCTGGAGTTATGTCTAAAATCCCTAGTGGCACTATTATGATAACTCGTGCCCTAAGGTAACTATAACTCACGCCCTCACCATGCACTGCTAATTACCCTACAAATTTCAGCTCTCATGACATCTTTGATAACATAATTGATAATATCACTGTATTATTTGCAGTAAACCTTTTGATAAAAAAGCAGTGAATGGCGAGGGTGCGAGTTATAGTCACTTTAGGGCACGAGTTATAGTTAACTGAGATAATTCTAACTATAACTGATGATTTTCTATAGTTTTGTAAGTTTAAAATGTGAGCCTAACTATAACATCCCTGTGACCTTTGCTTTTTTAAGTGAAGTATATATAAAAATACCTACTGCCAGCCACAAGACATTTTCTTTATTTCCTTTTGCTTTGAAGAGCTGCTCCTTGGGAGTTCTCTGCTCCCCTTTTAGGCCGATCTAGACACGAAGGATTAATTTATGTACATGTTAGGGTGTGCCCCTTGGGCAAGGATCGCTCCCTATTAATAGGGACACTGACTGCCCTCCTGAGAGCAGTTCCACTGTATTTCTAGTCCCAGGCATAGAAATCTGCCCTGCCAGCGAGGTTTGGGGAATTCTAGCACTTTGCAATACTGTAGCTTTGGAATTCCACAATCCAGCATGAAGTGGAGTTTGTTTGCTCACACAAAGTTGGGTTTTCCTGCTCTCTTGTAACCACCAAAATACTCCTGGGCCGCTTGTGAGCACACATGAGACCTAGGGCCTTATTTATACTTTTTGGTGCAAAATTGCACCGGCTTGCACCATTTTTTAGCACCAGCTGGGCACCATATTTATCGAATGGTGCAAGCCGCTGCAAAGGGTAGGCTAGCTTAAAAAAAAAAAATATGACATTAGGCAGGTTTGAGTCAAAATAAATGATTCTAACCAGATTAGCATAATTTGTTTACGCAAAGGGGCATATTTATACTCTGTTTGCACTGAATTAGCGTCATTTTTTTTACTCTAATTCAGTGCAAAGCGAACTCCATATTTATACTTTGGTGCTAGACCCGTCTAGCACCAAATTTATGGAGTTAAAGTCATTTTTTGGAAGTGGAAACCTACCTTGCCTTAATGAGATGCAAGGTAGGCGTTCCCGTGCAAAAAATGACTCTATGGCCTTAACGCCATATTTATACTCCCATGCAAAAATGGTGCAAGGGAGGGAGGAGGGGTCAAAAAATGGAGCAAAGCTTGCTTTGCCCCATTTTTTAAAGCCTGGGTTAGGGCAGGCGTTAGGGGACCTGTGGGCCTATTTCCATGGTGGAACATCATGGAATAAGCCCACAGGTGCCCTCCCCAGGCCCCAGGGGCACCCCCACCCACACCAGAGGGACTGCGGAGGATGGGGGACCCCATCCCAGGTAAGTACAGGTAAGATTGCATTTTATTTTTGAAAGTGCCATAGGGGGCCCTGAAATGGGCCCCATTCATGGCACAGGGTGCAATTACCATGCCCAGGAGACCCCTGTCCTCTGTGCTGGCCATTGGGGTGGTGGGCATGACTCCTGCCTTTTCTAAGGCAGGAGTCATGTGGCAGGGTAGGTTTAGCACCATAAAATGAGAACGTTTTTTTACTCTAACCTGCCTAAAGTCATTTTTTGGTGCTAAACCCTCTTCTATACTGGCCGCCCCACCCGACTAAAATCACTTTTTTTTACTCAAGCCTACCCCTTGCACCTGCTTGCACCATTCCATAAATATGGTGACCGGCTGGTCCACAGAAATGGTGCAAGCCGGTGCTAAACTTTTTGGTGCAAAACTGAGTTAGTGCAGTTTTGCAGCAAAAAGTATAAATAAGGGCCAATATTTTGTAAGTTTACGCCACTTTTGCGTAAAAAAATGCAATTAATTCGGCTCAAAAAAATTATCAATCAGGGCTTTGGTGCTAGACGGGTCTAGCACCAAAGTATAAATATGGAGTTAGATTTGCACTGAATTAGAGTCAAAACAATGACGCTAATTCGGTGCAAACAGAGTATAAATATGCAGCAGAGTATAAATATGCCCCTAAATAAGGCGTTAAGGCCATTGAGTCGTTTTTTGCACATGAACGCCTACCTTGAATCTCATTAAGGCAAGGTAGGTCTCCACTTTCAAAAAATGACTTTAACTCCATAAATTTGGCGCTAGGGGGGTATAGCACCAAAGTATAAATATGGAGTTAGTTTTGCACCGAATTAGAGTTAAAAAAAAATGACAGTAATTTGGTGCAAACAGAGTATAAATATGTCCCCTAGGGTTTACTTACTCCACTTCCGGCTGTGACAGCAGCCAAAATAGTCCTGATCCTGAGCACGAGTGCACCTGGAATAGATGTTTTATTGCAGAAGCATCTAAATCTAGCAAACAAAGTGTTTTATGAGTGAATGTTATTCGCTAATGGACCCTTCAAGTTGCTTTTTAGATTGGAAGGCCTTTGTTTTAAAAAAAGGAAGGAAGTGCCCCAGAAACTCCAACTTTTTGTTTCTGTCTAGCAGGCTCTTCCCACTGCTTTGTCCATCTCCTGGTCACTTTTCTCTTGGATTTTGGATTTTGGGGTGGTCCGTTGGCTCCCGGATATACCTTCGTATTTGAGAACTTTGTTTTTGTGAAACCACACAAGTAAATTAAAAAACTATTGAATAAGGATGGTGTTTGTTTGCTTGGAAATGCACCAGTATTTCTTTGTACTTTAATTTGATTTTACAATTTTTATAGAGGTGGGTGGCCATGAGTATAAGTATGGGCCAAGTCATAATTTATTTTACATTTCAATGATTTTTCATCCTTTGTAAAGGAAAATTGTTGCACATCTCAGTACCTGACCTTTTCTACATTTGTAATATTTGCAGCATTATTTTACTATGTTGCCTAGATTCCCAAAGGGCCATCTCACCAGTAGGCCTTGGCAGTTCTAATAGTCATCAATGCATAAAATAAATATTTAATTGGCATATGTTTATTTAAAACTTCATTTAGGGCAGGGATCGCATTGGATTAAATTTTAATTTGCCAAAACTGTATATGTTGTGTAGTAAATAATATTTGATGGCATAGGAGGATGTGAGTGCTGCTATTGTGAAATGTGTATAGCTCAGTTAATTTTGTATTAGTGCTTTCTTCAGTGTTACCACCAGGCCTCCTTATAGCCAGTGTGTGTGTGTGTATGTTTGTCATTGTCTACCATTTGTCTTTATTCTCCATGCCATGTGTCCAGGGGCTATTTTGTGTAGTTTATGTCCATAGGCTCGCATGTGTTCTTTGGTCTCCAAGTCTCCGTGTGCACAGATGTTGTTTGACTATGTGGCAGGCAGCCATTTTCTGCATCCAGCCAGTGTGTCTTTGTCATAGGCTTGTATATGTTCTTTTTTGTTCTTCTTGCTCCTTGTTTTTTGACCATGTGGCTGGCAGCCATTTTGTGCATGCAGCCAGTGTTCCTGTGTCATAGGCTTGCATATGTTCTTTCTTTGTTCAGCATGATTCCTTGATCCTTGCTGTTGTTGTCCATCTAGCCAGTGTTGTATAGCTATTTAGCAAACTAGGCCTGCCGCTGTGTACTTTAGCCCAGTTACATTTTATTCAGCATCGCTTTATTTTTCTAGCATTAGCCACACCTGTTTCATTTTCTCTATCTAATTGTTCTTTCGCCTAGGAAAGCATCATGTTCTTAGTACTGCATTCATTTCACTTTGTGCTTTCCTCAACGCTGCAGTCAGCTCTGTCTCAAAAATTCACAGAAACATACACATCCTTACGTGGAGAAATGTTTCCTAGAATATTGATTGTTTTATTATAAAAACACTTCCCTGTCCCATACACGTTAGAGGAAGATTCAGTCAGATGACCAGGACTGCATGCTGATTTCTGATCATCTTCACTACACCTGCTATCTTAGACTACTGAATCCCTGGCCTAAATGGGGACGGTGTCTTTAAAGACAATAGGCTTCCCTGATCAGGTAGGGAGGATGACGTCTTCCCATGGGGAAAAACTGACGCGCGGACTAGGGCTTATCACGCTGTGCTCTAACATAACTGAGGTAGGAAATATATCACTCCTAGAGACAGTATGGTGGGACTGTTTTCATGTTTCATTCTCCTTGTCACAATTTTTCTTCTATTGTGTTTGATCATCCTAGTTATTGCAATACATGCCATTTTATCTAAGATGCAGTTAAATCAATAAACCATTATTGAACTATATCCTGCCTCTATTCGTCTTTGCCTGTGTAAGACTAATGCAACCTAGAGAAGGGGTAAGATCTGATTGACCACGATTCCCCAGAGGAATCTTTCTTGTCATGGGCCCAGATGCCACAATCATCCCTTCTCTGAGGCAGACATGAGGTGCTGATAGTTGGCTGGAAAACCTAGATTAGGCCGACAGGTGTCACGTGGTGTGGGATTGTACTCAGTACCCTACAGTTCAGGTGATTCGTTCCACCCAAATCCAGTAGCCTCATTGGGATAATGAGAACCTATGCGACACCAGTGTCCTTTTGCCATAGGCTTGCATGTGTTCTTTGTTTTACAAGCCTCCTTGCTCCTTGTTGTTGTTTGAACATGTGGCTGGCAGCCATTGTGTGCATGCAGCCGGTGTTCCATTGCCATAGGCTTGCTTGTGTTCTTTTTTTATTCCTCATTCCTCCTTGCTCCTTGTTGTTGTTTTTTTACCATGTGGCTGGAGGCCATTATGTCCATCCAACCAGTGTCCCTTTGCCATAGGCTTGCATGTGTTCTTTGTTTGCCGTGCCTCCTTGCTCCTTGTTGTTGTTTGACCATGGGGCAGGCAGTCATCTTGTGCATACAACCAGTGTGTCTTTGTCATAGGCTTACGTACAAACATTGTTAATTATTGATCATTTGTTTATTTTAAGTTTCTATTTTTATTTTCCATTTTAAATGTTCATTTTTATTTTTTATTCCATTATTGCATATTTTTTTAATTCAATTGTTTAATTTGTTCTTTACATTTTTCTATTTATTTTTTTCATTTTAGTTTTTATTTAAATTTTTTTATTTTACTTTTTTAGTTTAGTTTTTAATTTTATTTTTTTACTTTGTGTTTTTTGTTTTAGTTTGTTTGTTTTATATTTTTAAATTTTTATTTTTAATTTCAGTTAATTCTGCATTGTGCCTTGATCCATCAATCTACATCCATTCCTCCATCCATCCACCAAAGACGCACAGCCATACTATAACATTCATTTTTTTTTAGGTATTTTTGGTTTTAAAGGCTTATTCTGTTTACCCATGCCTCTCTCTCTGACTACTCCAGATGTCCCCCTTAAACTAAAACAGATAGAGATAAAGCAAACAGCTATATCTGCATATTGTGCTGCCTGATTTGAAATAAAATTTTATGATGTGGTTTGGCTTTACAATGTGTGATTTAATTGGTATTTATTATATAAGTAATCAACCACACTAAGATTGCATTTGTCTGAACTATTTCAACCTGCAACAATACCATATCCACTAACTATTGCTTGGTTGCTTTTAGTTGTACAAGAGAAGAGACCTCACATCACCCGCAGTACTGCCAAAGAGAAGGCCTTACAGTCACTTTGGTCTTCTAAATTCTTTTACTTTTACATTTTAGTGCCACTGCTAAATTAGAGCTTAAGATAGCCCCAAAAAAACTTGGTCCCAAGAAAGTGGCCAGGTGGAAGAAACAGCTGTCCACCAGTGGCGTGCCAACTGCAACCTTTATTGGTAGACGTGTGCCTGACCCATTGGCATCTGGGGAAGGAACCTGAGAGCAGCACTCCCTCTTCAACAAAACCCAAGGCCAAGAACATGTGTGTCAGTGAGACAATCAGGGATGTCGAATTGGATTTTTCCCTTTTGAAAAGTAGTACTCAATAGTTTCAGGAGAGCAAAGTAAAAGTGTACTGCAGCTGCAGCCAGCAATAGTAGATCTTCCCGAAGTTGGAGCAGAACAGGAGGTCAAGCTTCCTGCTGAACAACAGCCTCCTCTTCTAGAATCCCAGATCTCCAGCAAGAAAAAGGAAGGGTACTAGTCCATCTTTTTCTCCAGGTATCACTTCTAATGACGATGATAGTGAAATAGAGTGGACCCCGGAAGAGTCCGGGAGATGCCAGGAGATGCAAGGGAAAATAAAAGTTACATAAAGCCTTAGAATCATAGGAAAGGGAGGATGATGATGAGCCAGTCATTGTGGATGCTGGCACAAATGAGTCTGACACTACTATACAACCTCCTTTGGAGGTTTTGGCACAGGCAGTACCACCAGCTCCCACATTTGTAAGGTCCCACCAGAGACCTGCACCAGCCCGTACCACAGTAGAAGTATTGTTAGAAATTGAGTCTTTGGTTGGCAGTCAGGTTACCCCCTGTCCAAGCAAGGACCTTCACTCTAGTAAAGGTAAGTCACACACAATCCAAATTATCCTGTGCACGCCCTGTGGTAGCTTGGCACTGAGCAATCAGGCTTAACTTAAAGGCAATGTGTAAAGTATTTGTGCAATAAATCATGCAATAGCAGAGAATAAACACCACAAAAATACACAACACAAGTTTAGAAATATATAAAATATTTATCTGATTAAATGTAGGTCAAAACAATCAAGATTTGATAAGTACACGTTGAAATATCACGTTTAGAAAATGATAAAAAAGAGTCTTTAAAAGCAATAAATGTCTCTTGCAAGCACAAAGTACCTGGTTTGCATCTAAATTATCTGCAAGGGACCGCAGAAGAGGAGATGCGTGGAAAACTGGGATGTGTGCGTTGGTTTCTCTGGGTGCAGACAGAGGATGCATCGATCTTTTTCACGCAGCAAGGGCCTTGTGTCGATTTCCGGTACATGGAATTGGATCCTTTTCGGGTGGCGGGGTATTTGAATGCCCCGGGGACAATGCAGAGAAATCCTGGGCATGCAGGACAAAGTCACAGGGGCTGCGTTGATGCGGTGGGTGATGTGGGGAAATTTCTGTCGCACAGCATGCGCTGCGTCAATTCTTCGCACAGGAAGTTGGGCTGCATCATTCCTTCTTGGCTAGGCATCGATCCAATGGGCCGTGCGTCGGAGTTCCAGTTGTAACACTAGTGCTGTGTCGATCTCCACTCAGGAGCCGGACTACGTCATTCTGGTTTGGCGTGCGGTGATTTTCTCACTGCGATGCAGGCTGTGTGTCATTTCTAGCAGGTTGTGCGTTGTAATTTCACTGCACAAGGCGTTCTTTGCAAAGATTAAGGTGGTCCTTTCAACCCTGGCGGTCGGTGTTAAAGCGGCGGTAAAACCGCCAACAGGCCGGCGGTAAAAAAAATGGAATCACGACCGTGGCGGAAACCACCAACATAGACAGCCACTTTAACACTCCGACTGCCACGGCGGTACAAACAAACAATGCAGCGATAACTGCCAACAGACAGGCGGAACACAATGTACCACCCACTGTATTACAACAGGCCAATCCGCCACCTTTTCCGGGGCAAATTCACCGCGAACAAAAACACAGCAGAAACAGGACTTGGAAGGGAAAACGCTCACCTCTACACACCCCACGAGGAATCAGGACGCCATGGAAACCGAGCTCCAAATACTCCCAGCCTTTATCTTCCTACTCCTCTACCAGGAACAACAAAGACGGCAGCGAAGACCACGGTGAGCACTGCAACTACGACACGGGTGGAGGGAAAAAAGAGTGACGCGCAACACACAACACTCCCACCCCCACCCTCACCCACTACAAAACACACGCAAGTACATGTAGATACATTACATTTACAACCCCCAACCTCCCCTGGAAGTATGCAAGGACAAAAGGAAATGAGTTGAACGTTTGTAATCTATTCAAATACAGTAATCAAAAATATATATATATAAATATTTACACTATAAACAAATATATACACCAAGAATACAAGTCCAAGGTATTCCACCATCATGGTCCGTGGACCACTGAGCCCAAAATGCATGGGCGAGGCCCACACTCAATACCCGATCAAAACGGAGAAAACACTGCTGGGGCATTAGATAGAAATACAACAGGCACCTCAGGAGGAAGGGAAGGGGGGGCACCTCAGCCGGATGAGTGCACGACACGAGATCCACAAGGGTGCTCCATGCACACTGCTGTATCCTGGGGAGTGCAAAGCCACAGTCTCTCAAGTCTTTCCAGTGGGTGGGTTGCCTACTGCTGCATCCTGGGGAGTGCAAAGCCACAATCTCACAAGTCTTTCCAGTGGGTCTGTTGCCCACTGCTTTATCCTGGGGAGTGCAAATCCACAGTCTCACAAGTCTTTCCAGTGGGTGGGTTGCCCACTGCTGTATCCTGGGGAGTGCAAAGCCACAGTCTCACAAGTCTTTCCAGTGGGTGGGTTGCCCACTGATTTATCCTGGGGAGTGCAAAGTCACAGTCTCACAAGTCTTTCCAGTGGGTGGGTTGCCCACTGCTTTATCCTGGGGAGTGCAAAGCGACAGTCTCACAAGTCTTTCCAGTGGGTGGGTTCCCACTGCTGCATCCTGGGGAGTGCAAAGCCACAGTCTCACAAGTCTTTACAGTGGGTGGGTTGCCCACTGCTGCATCCTGGGGAGTGCAAAGCCACAGTCTCTCAAGTGGATGCCTTACTCCACTGGTTCTGGAGGGGGCTTTGTGCCCAGAGTGCTTCATCCTGCCAAGGACAGAGATAGTCGATGGGATACTCCACTGGTTCCGGAGGGGGCTTTGTGCCCAGAGTGCTTCATCCTGCCAAGGACAGAGCTAGTGGATGTGATACTCCACTGGTTCTGGAGGGGGCTTTGTGCCAGGAGTGCTTCATCCTGCCAAGGACAGAGGTAGTGGATGCCTTTCTCCACTGGTTCTGGAGGGGGCTTTGTGCCCAGAGTGCTTCATCCTGCCAAGGACTGAGGTATTGGATGGGATACTCCACTGGTTCTGGTGGGGGCTTTGTGCCCAGAGTGCTTCATCCTGCCAAGGACCGAGGTAGTGGATGGGATACTCCACTGGTTCTGGAGGGGGCCTTGTGCCCAGAGTGATTCACCCTGCTCGTGGCGGCCTCAGTAGTGTTGGAAGCTTTGGCGCTCATTGGCTTGCGGTGCTGGTGGTGGCGGTGTCCTGTTCAGTGGTGCTGGTGGCGGCAGTGTCCTTTTCAGCAGTGCGTGTGGCAGCAGTGTCCTTGGCAGTGGTGCTGGTGGCGGCGGTGTCCTTGGCAGTGGTGTTGGTGGCGGCGGTGTCCTGTTCAGCGGTGCTGGTGGTGTCCTTGGCAGCGGTGCTGGTGGCGCAGTGTCCTTGGCAGCAGTGCTTGTGGCGGCAGTGTCCTTGGCAGCGGTGCTGGTGGCGCAGTGTCCTTGGCAGCGGTGCTTGTGGTGGCGGTGTCCTTGGCAGCGGTGCTGGTGGAGGCGGTGTCCTTGGCAGCGGTGCTGGTGGCGGTCTTGTCCGCCATGCAGGTTTTCGCTGACTTGCCTGTTTTTCTGTGCCCCTTCCCCACATTGGATGGTGGCGCAGCTGTCTTTCCACTCCTAACTGTACCCCTGGGAGAGGCTTAGGTGGTAGATGTTTTGCCTCTCTCCCGCCGGCCACTGGCCAACTTTTTGTGCTTTTGAGGTGGGGGACTGTCCGTGGTCTGGCTCCTTGGCACACTGGCAGCCCTGCTGTTTGGCGCACTCCAGAAGCCGGTTACTACTGGTGTAGTGGCTGAGGTGCTGGTTTGGGAACTGAAAAGGCGGGCCCTAGGAGACTGAAGGGGTGGGAGAGGTGAAGGAAAGAGGTGAAGGTTGGACAGGAAAAGTTTTTTGGACAAACTGGGACAGGTAGATGGAGGGGGTTTGGGAGTGGAGGAAGAGGTAGTGGTTGTAGGAGGTGTACGTTTGCTGACTTTGGGTGAAGGTGCATGGGCTGGAGGCTGTCGTGAGGTGGATGGCTGTTGGGTGGGTATGTGGCTGCGTTCGTGTACCTTGGGAGGTGGGCTCACAGACACACTGGGAGAGGACACAGGGTATGTGAGAATGGTAGTGGGGTGGTGACTACATTTCAGCAGGGTGTGGTGGTGGGTGTGCTGCTAATGGAGGTAGTGGCTTAAGATGTAGTGCATGCAGGTGTAAGTGGAGACGAGACTGGGAGGGAGGAGGGAGGAGGGAGACGAGGAGGAGGGGGATACAGTGGAGGCAGTGGATGTTGGTATGTCTGCATGCGTATAATGCTTGCATGAGTGCCTGTGGGATGTGTGGTGCTTATGTTTGCCTGAGCTTCCCTTGTGTGTTGACATGTGTGCATGCTGGTCTGATGGTGTGCTTGGGATAGGCTGAGGTACAGGGGTTTGTGTCTGGGTGGAGGAAGTTGGAGGGGGGAGGCTAGAGACAGGGACAATGGCTGCCATCAGTGCAGAGGCCAGAGTCTGAAAAGCTCGCTGTTGGGCTACCTGACCAGAATGAATGCCCTCCAGGTATGCATTGTTCTGTTGCAACTGCCTCTCTACACCCTGGATGGCATTCAAAATGGTAGACTGCCCAACAGTGAGGGACCTGAGGAGGTCAATGGCCTCCTCACTGAGGGCAGCAGGTCTGACTGGGGCAGGGGCTGAGGTGCCTGGGGCGAAGGAGATGCCCACCCTCCTGGGTGAGCGGCCACGGGGCACATGCTGAGGGGCTGCTGGGAGGGCGGTGCTGGTAGGGGGGCTGGTGGCTGTACCTGTAGATGCGGTGGGCACAGAGGGGCCCGCCACCGCAAGGGAGCACCCATCAGAGGAGGAGTCCGTGTCGCTGGTCTCAGCTCCTGTCCTCGCCGTGGAGCTCCCCTTGCCCTCCGTCCCACTGGTGACTCCGTTGTGTAGCCCTCCAGGGCCATGTGGGATGCAGCTCCCTCCTGCTCTGCTGGCACTGCTCCTCCGCCTGATGATGCTAATGCACACAAGAACAGGGATACCACAAAAAGGGGGGGGAGACAGAAGAAAGAAATTTTGAGTGCATCCAATACCCCTACCGTTGGCGGACACTACAGACACAGAAGCCCCCTGCACTACGCTGTGCACTTAGAGTTGCCTAATTAATCACGGGGACATGGGTTACAAGGCCTGTGCCCGATTGCTGCACACATGGAAGTCACAGGAGCCTGACTAGGTGGAGTTGCCTCTGAACACAGGTGGGGTGGGGTGCCACAGGGCCTGCCTTAAGAAGGGACCTTGCCTACTAAACTCACCCTGGCCTAGGAGAACCCACAGCACACCTCACCCACCCAGACACCTACAATACACGCTGAATCAGCAGAATGAGAGTGTACTCACCCCCTTGGGGCTGCTGTGATGCCCTTAAGCGCCCATCCAACTCCGGATACGCCACCACCAGGATCCGGGACATCAGGGGGGTCATGGTGCGACGGGCACCCCTCCCATGTTGGGAGGCCATCCCCAGCTGGGCCTCCGCCGTCTTCTTGATCCAGCGGCGAATGTCCTCCCATCTTTTCTGGCAGTGTGTGCTCCGCCTGTGGTGGACGCCAAGGGTCCGGACTTCCTTGGTGATGGCACTCCAAATATCCTTCTTCTGGTGGGCGCTGACCTACAGGAATAGTACAGGGGAAAAGGAAAAGATATAACCGTCCGCACCGTCACAGTCATTGGCCCGCATACCTACCCTTGCCATGACGCACATGCACTCACCATCGTATCATGCACGCCTCATTCTCCCCCCCATCTATCTTTCATCAACACCACTCCACACAGGCATTGCCCATTCGTCATGCTCACAGTGTACTTACCTGTTTGTCTGGAGGACCGTAGAGTAGCGTGTACTGGGGGAGGACACCATCCACTAGTTCCTCCAACTCCTCCATGCTGAAGGCAGGGGCCCTTTCCCCAGACACATGAGCCATTGTCTCTTCCAGACTGAGGTCACAGCAGCACTTGCAGTGTAGGTCCTCTCCTGTTGAAGATCAGGTATCAAGTGATTGAACAGAGAGAAAATGGTGGTCACGTCCGCGGCGGTGCGTACCGTCACCGCCGGCGTACATCGTCATTGGTTCCTGGGACTCATAGGGTACAATGTTAACCAATGCACCTACCGCGATGGTGTACAACGCCAGCACAGTTACCTCATATCCCCTTGTCTCACATTACAGGTCAGGCAGCCGCCATTTCAGGGGGTCTCATGGCATTAATTTTGACTACATCACACATATCTAGGCCTTGCTTAAACACGAACTCAGCCATATATCGATTTTCAATTTTTTTTCTATAAAGTTGTGTTTACGTACCTCAGTGTTGGTTGACTCTCTGGTCGCTGTTCTCCTCCATAGAGCACGTCCACTGAGGCAGGTGAGGAGATGGCGGCATCCTCCGGTGTACAGACCGCTGATGGACCTGTCGACAATGGAGGAGCGACATGTAACTGTCACATACAGACTTGATCGTACCACAATTCTGGAACTGTGTGCCCAGTTGGAGCCAGACCTGATGTCAGCTATCCGCCATCCAACAGGAATCCCCCCTCGAATGCAGATACTAGCAGTACTCCATTTCCTAGCAAGTGGGTATTTTCAAACAACAGTTGCCATTGCATCAGGGATGTCCCAGCCTATGTTCTCCAACTTGTTGTCCAGAGCGTTGTCTGCCCTGCTGAAACACATGCGTAGCTACATCGTTTTCAATCAGGTGGAGGATTTGCCTACAGTGAAAGGTGACTTCTATGCCCTGGGACACATCCCCAACATCATGGGTGCCATTAATGGGACACATGTGGACTTGGTCCCCCCCCGCAGGAGTGAACAGGTGTAAAGAAACCGGAAGAGTTACCATTCTATGAATGTGCAGATGGTGTGTTTGGCCAACCAGTACATCTCCTATGTAAATGCCAAATTTGCTGGATCAGTGCATCACGCTTACATTCTGCAGAATAGCAGCATCCCTTATGTGATGGGGCAACTCCAGAGGCACCGTGTGTGGCTATTAGGTGAGGACATGGACTCAATACAGTGTGACTAGGTGTCTGGGTTTGGGGATGTCCCAAAGAGTTAGTGTGTGTCTAACAGTTGTCCCTCGCCATTTGCAGGTGACTCTGGTTACCCCAACCTGTCATGGCTACTGACCCCAGTGATGAATCCCAGGACATGGGCAGAGGAATGCTACAATGAGGCCCATGGGCGAGCTAGGAGGATTATAGAGAGGACCTTCGGCCTCCTGAAGGCCAGGTTCCGGTGCCTCCATATGACAGTTGGTTCCCTATTCTACTCACCAAAGAAGGTGTGCCAGATCATCGTGGCCTGCTGTATGCTTCACAACTTGGCTTTGCGACAACAGGTGCCTTGTCTGCCGGAGGATGGTTCAGATGGAGGTGTTCTGGCAGCTCTTGAGCCTGTGGATAGTGAAGACGAGGAAGCAGAAGAAGAGGACATAGACAACAGGAACACGGTGATCCAGTAATACTTCCATTGAGACACAGGTAAGAAGACAACACTGCCTGCTACATCTGATTTAATTCTTCTACCTCTCATCTGTCTGTCATTTTCACCCAGTGTATGGACACTGAGTTGTCACTTTCCCTTTCGATTTCACAGATGTGGGTCCCACTGTGTGACCTCTGCTTTGTTTCCGCATGGACTAGAGCTGTGTGACATAGGTATGTTGACATTACATTGGATATATCATTTTTCCACAGTTGTTGCAAATACACATTTTCGAAAACAAAGACTGACTCCAGATTGTTTTGTGATTTAAGGGTGTTTATTTAAGTGCTAAATAGTGGAGGGGGTTGTAAAATGGTCAGGGGTGATGGTGAAGGAATGTCCATGGCAAAGTCCAGTCTATTAGTCTCACAGGCGCATTGTCCAAAGGAGCATAGGAAGTGGAGCTAGGGCAGTTTAAGTATGGACAGAGTGACAAAGTGGGACAGAAGGATGATAATGAGGGTGGTCTCATTTCTTGGCAGGGGTCTTGGCATTGTTCTCTGTCTTTGTCCTGGATCTCAGGGACTGCTTGCGGTTGGTTCTCCATCTGCAGGGGGTGGGGTGCTGGTGTCGTGGTCCTGTGGCAGTGCCTCCTGTCCACTAGCGCCTGCGGAGGTGGTGGGCAGTTCATCGTCCAGGCTAGTGTCAGGGGCCCCTTATTGTGCCACAGTGTCCCTCCTGGTGTTGACGAGTTCCTTCAGCACCCCTACAATGGTGCCCAGGGTGGAATTGATGGATATGAGTTCCTCCCTGATCCCCAAATACTGTTCCTCCTGCAGCCGCTGGGTCTCCTGAAACTTGGCCAGTACCGTTGCCATCGTCTCCTGGGAATGGTGGTAGGCTCCCATTATGTTGGTGAGGGCCTCATGGAGAGTGGTTTCCCTGGGCCTGTCCTCCCCTGTCGCACAGCAGCCCTCCCATTTCCCCTGTGTTCCTGGGCCTCTGTCCCCTGAACTGTGTGCCCACTACCACTGCCCGCAGGTCCCTGGTGTTGTTGGGGTGGTGGGTTAGCCTGGGTTCCCTTTAGTGGTGGACACACTGCTGCTTGACATGCCCTGGGGACAGAGGTATGGGCCCGCTGGGTGGGTGCTGTGCTGGTGTTTCCAGAGGGGGGAAGCTCTGTAGTGGCCTGTGCCAGTGTGAGGGGAACCGACTGTCCTAAGGTCCCAGATGGGCCGGGCTGGTCATCTTGATCCAGTTGGACAGAGCTGCTGTCATCACTGTGGGCCTCTTTTGTGGGTGGAGTGGACATGTCTGGAACCCCATGTCCAGTGACGTTGGGTTGGGATCCTGCAGGGGTGTAAAGGCATGATTATTGCATCTGTGTGTGCCATGGTGTGAAATGGGTGGGTGACCCTGTACCCCAGTGGTTGCATTCTTGTGTGAGACCTTTGTTTAATAATGATTTAGGGGGGTGTATGGGTATGTGCAGTGGACATGCTTTGGTGATGGGTGTCCATGCTTTGGTGTTGCATGCAGGGCTTGGGTTTGGGATGTGTGGTTTGTGATAGTGGGACATGTGTGAGGAGTTGGAGTGATGGGGGTAAGGTCGAGGGTGGGGGTATGTGATAGTATGCATGTAGGGTGGGGGATATGGTAGTTAAAGGTTTGACTTACCAGAGTCCATTCCTCCGGCTACTCCTGCGAGGCCCTCAGGATGCAGTATAGCCAAGACCTGCTCCACCCATGTTGTTAGTTGTGGGGGAGGAGGTGGGAGTCCTCCGCCAGTCCTCTGAACCCCTATCTGGTGCCTTGAGACCACGGAACGCACCTTCCCCTGTATGTCGTTCCACCTCTCCCTGATGTCATCCCTAGTTCTTGGGTGCTGTCCCACTGCGTTGACCCTGTCCACGATTCTGTGCCATAGCTCCATCTTCGTAGCTATGGTGGTGTGCTGCACCTGTGATCCGAATAGCTGTGGCTCTAACAGGATGATTTCCTCCACCATGACCCTGAGCTCCTCCTCAAAAAACCTGGGGTGTTTTTGCGGTGCCATGGGGTGGTGTGGGGTGGTGTGTGTTGTGATGTGTGGGGTGATATTTAGAGGTGTGTTGTGTGAGGTGCGTGGATGTTGTGTGAGTGATGGTATTGAATGCCTATGGATGCTAGTGTTGTTTCTGGTGGTGTCTCTCTCTGGCCTTCTGTCGCAATTGTTGTCGTAGGGGTTTGTGGGTGATGTGGGTGTGTGTTTTATATTGTTTTTGTGTGTGGGAGTGGAGTGTGTATGTGTATCAGGTGTGTGTATTTCAAATTGTCCAATGTGGTGGTGTTTTGTAAATGTGTGTGTATTTTGAGCGCGGCGGTGTGTACCGCCAATGGAATACCGCGGTTGAAAGACCGCCGAGTGGATTTGTGGGTAATGATATTGTGGGCGTATTCCTGTAGGTGTGACAGTGGAGGTTTTGTTATCGCCAGTTTATCACTGACCTTTGGTGTGGCGGACTTGTGTGGGTGTCTAGATTTTGGCAGATTCCGAGCTGTGGGTCATAATAGCTGTGGTGGAATTCCGCGGCCGCGGCGGTGTGTTGGTGGTCTTCTGCACGGCAGTAAACGGCTTTTACCGCCAATGTTGTAATGACCCCCTAAGTCTTTTTGCCACTGAAACTTCAGAAAACAGGAGGCAAACTCAATCCAAGCCCTTGGAGCGCACTTCCCAGCAGAGCCAGGGGGCAGCAAGGCAGCAGGGCAACATCAGGGCGGCAGTCCCTTGCACAAAAGCAGTCAGATGAGTCCTTCATGCTGCCAGGCGGTTCCTCTTGACAGGTTGCATGTTCAGGTCCAGATTTGTCTGAGTTGGTAGGGTCAGAGGCTCTGTTTAAATACCCAAATGTACCTTTGAAGTGGGGGAGACTTCAAAGAATGACTTGGAAGTGCATAAGGTCCCTATTCAGTTCCATCCTGTCTGCTGGGGTCCCAGTAGGGTGTTTGGCAATCCATTGTGTAAGGAAAGGCCACTGTCCTTTGACATGTAAGTTTCAGCCCCTCTACCCTCCCAGCCCAGGAAGACCCATCCAGTATGCAAATGTGTGCAGGTGTGACTGAGCATCCTTTATTTGGGGTTGTCTGAGTGAAATGCACAAGGGAGCTGTCAACTAACTCAGCCAGGCATGGATTGTAAGGCACAGAAGGATTTAAGTGCAGAGAAATGCTCACTTTCTAAAAGTGCATTTCTAAAATAGTAATATTAAATCCCACTTCACCAGTCAGCAGGATTTTTTATTACCATTCTGGCTATACTACTTATGACCTTGTTACTCCTTTCAGATCAGAATCTACCACTCAAACAGTATATGAGGGTATCCCTAATGTTAGCCTATGAAAGGAGTAGTCCCTCACTGCAGTGTAAAATGAATTTAGGAGCTTTACACTACCAGGACATATAAAATACACAGGTACATGCCCTGCCTTTTCCCTACATAGCACCCTGCCCTATGGGTTATCTAGGGCCTACCATTAGGGGAGACTTAATTCTTTCCTCTTCCATTCTTTTTTCTGAAGGGGATGTTTCAAAATACAAGAGGTGGATTGTTGAGCAAGCCGACGAACTGGAAGCAGAAGTGGTGGAACTTAGAGTCCAACTTCCAGAAAGGACTGCCTTGTCTCACAGTAGTCAACACCAGTATCAAGAACAGCGGCAACAATGGCATCAAAGAATCAGACCGAACCTCTGCATTGCCTTGGTTTCAAATGGCAGGTCTTAAATCCAGTGCAGAAGCAATGACAAAAGAGGTCGAGCAAGTGACAGCAACAATGACACTACAAAGGATGTTCCAGGAGTATCTGGATCACCCAAAAAAGGTGTATGTGGATCACGATCCATTGGTTTATTGGAATGGGAAGATGCACCAGAGCTCAGCAGGATTGCAATAAAGAATCTGGCTTGTCTTGTAGCCAGCATTTCTGCTGGATGTGTGTTCAGCGCAGCTGGTGCCATTGTCAAGGAACAGTCTCTTGCCTCAAAATGTGGAGAGACTAGCCATGATCAAAATTAATCAGTATTTTTTAACTTGATTACACTGTTCCCAAGACACCACAGGAGGAAGAAGAGGATGATCGGTCAGAATCAAGTGTGTTTGCTGACAAACTTCTGGGTGAACCACCTGAGTTTGAGGACGAAGTATACTTCCTGGATGGAGTATGCCAGTGCCACTATAGAACTTTTTAAATACTTCTTGTTTAACTGGTTTCTTTCTTTCTTTCTTTCTTTCTTTCTTTCTTTCTTTCTTTCTTTCTTTCTTTCTTCCTGTCTTTCTTTCTCTCTTTCTTTCTTTCTTCTTCTTTCCTTCTTTCTAAAAAAAAAAAGAAATTGCTTGTGGAAAATTATGTTTGTATCGGAACTATGCTGCCCCACCATTTTTATGTCACATTTTAGATGGCCAGATTAGATATGGACCTGTATGCAGTGAAGAAGCCCCCTCAGTCCCTTCAAGAAATTTGAGACAAAGCCTGCCTTCCTCACATGCCATTGCCTATCCTATTTTTACATCAACTGGCAGGGCTGACCCAGAAGGTCATGATTTGAAAGACTGCCAGTGCCAATGCCAAATCCCAATATGGATTGGAAGAAGTAACTACTAACTATTTTACCAGAGAGTAGTGATATATTAAGTGATTGTGAGTGATGATTGATGATGTATGAGGCTGACAGTGAGGGGGGGAGTTAAGCAAATTTGTAAACGTAATTCTGTTGCTTTGCATTATTTGGGGGCTGATAGGTGATATTTTGTTCCTAAAAGAGATTGGTCTTTCAAACCTAGTGTGCAGGGTTCACTCTTTTTTTCTGGTTCCTCAGACTAGACCAGTCACTTTAGTTACCATGCATAAATCTACACAAAATACTCCAGTTCTGTTTCTCAATTTGATCTTCAACAGCTGTACACTTCACTACATAGGTCTACCTGCCTATATTTGGGACTGGGACAGAGTTCCTCAGAAGTTATCAACTTCAGAGAGAAACCTGGATGATGGCGAAGACTCTTGGGCCTAGTGTAGGAGGCTGGCCTTGTTTGTAGTGGGTACCTTAGATACTTACACCTTATCAGGTCCAGTTATCCCCTATCAGTGAAATGTAGTAGTGTTCTAGCAGCTTAGGCTGATAGACGTAGCTGTAGCAGAGCAGCTTAGGCTGAACTAGGAGACATGCAAAGCTCATGCAATACCACTTATAGTTACACAGTACTTATACATAAGTAAAGACAATACTCACTGTTACCAAAAATAAAGGTAGTTTATTTGGGTGACAGTAACAAAAATATCTTAGAGGTAAGTATTATACGCAATATATATACACTAGACACCAAAATAAGGTAAGTAATTAGACATAGGATAGTGCAAACAATAGGAAATGCAATAGAATGCAATGGGAGAAAATAGGCTTAGGGGCAACACAAACCATATACTAAGAATTTGGAATGCAAATCACAAATTCCCCCCTAGACAAGTGTAGTGTGTGCCAAATCACTGGGAGAGTAAGAATACAATAAAGGTAAGTAAATTACCCCACCCAAGAGCCCAGAAAACAGGAGTAAAGTACTGCAAGTTTCCTTAGGACACACTATAAGTAGTAATTAGAGTTATTGCAAGAACCAACCAAGAATGCAAACCACACATGGTCGATGCCTGGACCTGAAGACCTGCAAAGGAAGGAGACCAAGTCCAGAAGTCGACAGAAGTTCCAGGAAGGACAGGATCCTCCGCCAACCCAGAAGAGGGTGCAAAAGAAGAGTCCCCGGTTGGACGAAGACTGCAGAAATGCACCCTAGAAAGATGTCAGTGGGTTCCTGCATGATGCAATGGATATCCCACAGAGGGAAGTTGGATACAGGTGAGTTTTGGTGCTGGATTCCTCCAACAAGCCTTGGTTCCGGGAAAGTCGTGTTTTGCATCAAGTAGGTGCTATCTGGACCCAGGTGGGACCGGAGGGCCTCAGCTCTGTGTGAGGAGGAAGAGCAGACTCTCAGCACTTCAAAGAGCCCTCAGATCACCAGATGACACCCATGAGAGTCCCAGGATATGGGGACAAAGGAGGTGCAAAATGCAGTTGGTGCATCACTCCAAAGGAAGGTCCCATGCCGCCGGAGAACAACTCAGTGAGTTGAGCGTCACAGGATAGAATGCTGGGGAACTGGGCCAGGCTGTGCACAAAGGAATTTTGCAAATACCGCACAGAGGCCTCAGGAGTTGAAGAAGACGTGGTGCACTGGGGTACTGTGGTTCTCGGGGAAGGCAAGGTATCTCTCCTCCAAATTGGGACAGCAGGACCTCAGGACAGTCTGTGTCAATGGGGTCCACCCTCTATGTTTCAATGACCACGCTCATCACCAGAAGAGGAGTCCAAGAGAACCAGTCATCGACATAGAAGGTGCCTGCTTCAACAGGGGAGTGACTCCGTCACCCCACTGGAGATTTCTTTGGTCCTTCTGGTGCAGGGTGAAGACAGGGAGTACTCAGAGCATGCACACTGTGGAAACTGTTGCAGTTGCTGGCTGGAGCTGAAGTTGCAGAGGAAAAGTATCCCTTTTGGATACTTTGTTGCTGTACAGCAGTTCCTGGAGCAGGCTGCAGTTGATCCGAGGTCAGAGGATGAAGTAGTAGTTGCAGAGGATTCCTGCTGGAAACTTGCAAGTAGAATCTGAAGAGAACCAACAGGGGAGTCCCTAAAGAGCCCTGAGAGGGGGATTGGCTACCTTATCAGGTATGGACCTATCATGAGGGGTCTCTGACGTCACCTGCTGGCACTGGCCACTCAGAGTCCTCCAGAGTACCCCCACACCTTGCAAAGCAAGATGGCTGATGTCTGGGACACACTGGAGGAGCTCTGGGCACCACCCCTAGAGTGGTCATGGACAGGGGAGGGGCCACTCCCCTTTCCTTTGTCAGTTTCATGCCAGAGCAGGGACAAAGGGTCCCTGAAACTGTGTAGACTGGCTTATGCAAGGAGGGCATCATCTGTGCCCTTCAAAGCATTTCCAGAGGCTGGGGAAGGCTACCTCTCCCCAGCATGTAACACATATTTCCAAAGGGAGAGGGTGTAACATCCTGCTTCCAAAGGAAATGCTTTGTTCTGCCTTCCTAGGACTGAGCTGCTCAGACCCCAGGAGGGCATAACCCTGTCTGTGAGGTGGCAGCAGCTCTAGCTGCAGTGCAAGTCTCAGAGAGCTGTTTTGTCAGTACTGGGGGTCCATGGTGGAGCCCCTGGGATGCATGGAATTGGCTCCCCAGTATCAGATTTGGAAAGGGGGGACAATTCCATGATCTTAGACACCTTACATGGCCATTTTCGAAGTTACCATTGTAAAGCTACATATAGGTATTGACCTATATGTAGTGCATGTGTGTAATGGTATCCCTGCACTCACAAAATTCCGTGAATTGGCCCTGAACTATGTGAGGTACCTTTGCTAGTGCAAGGGTGCCCTCTCACTTAGTAACTTTGCACATAGCCTTCATTAGATGAAGGTTAGACATATAGGTGACTTATAAGTTACTTAAGTGCAGTGAAAATGGCTGTGAAATAGTGTGTGCACTATTTCACGCAGCCTGCAGTGGCAGTCTTGTGAAAGGGTTTGTCTGAGCTCCTTATGGGTGGCAAAAGAAATTCTGCAGCCCATAAGGATCTCCTGGAACCCCAATGCCCTGGGTATCTAGGTACCATATACTAGGGATTTATAAGAGGGGTCCAGTGTGCCAATTGAAATTGGTAAATGAAGTCACTAGCCTATAGTGACAAATTTTAAAGCAGAGAGAGCATAAGCATTGAGTTTTGATTAGCAGAGTCTCAGTGACACAGTTAAGCACTATACAGACGCACACATTAGGCCATAAACTATGAGCACTTGGGCCCTGACCAGCAGGATCCCAGTGAGACAGGCAAAAACATTCTGACATACAGGCAAATTGGGGTAACATGCCAAGAAAGATGGTACTTTCCTACACCTGGTACTCGCTCATCTCTGTGGACTGGAGAGAGGTGTGTTGATTTGGGAAAAGCTGCTGATGTGTGTTTGCTGCATTGCTGGCTAAAATGTGAAACCCCTCTTTATGTTCTTGCTCTGCCTATGAGTCATTCTGGAACATGACTGACTCCTCACGAAGCTTACCTTTCTTCCTTTTGCCCTTCTTCTTTACTCTATCAGTCAGTTACTGGTTTTTTCAATACTCTGGCCTTCTCCTAGTCCTCTCCTGCATGAGCAAACCTTAGTGAAAGGTAAATATTCCAGGCTACCTAATGGACAGATTCAGCCAGGCACCCAAGAGTGATAGACATTTCAAGAAGAATGGCGATGAACTACCCGATTTGGCAAAAGAGTATCATTTTCCTTTTAACAGTCATAATTTTCAGAACTGGATGGGTTAACGTTAATACTCCATAATTTGTGTTTTTCAAACCCAGAAGACATAACATTGAAAGATACACTATCATGGGTCCCTTTGGAGCAGAAGGACTGTTTGCAATGTATTTAACTGAACTGTGTCATACTTACCCCTTCATCGTTTGCTTCTTGGTGCCCGATGAATATTGCCATGGTTTCTTTTGTGTAGAGTTTGTCTTCTTCATACCTTTCCCCAAATCCCCTTTTCCATCCATCCATCTAGCCCCCTAACTCTCTTCCCCTCGGCTGTGTGATTTATTGAGGTGTGACTTAATTATATACCAGAAATGGATCACATCTTTGGTTGGGCGGTTATTGTGAAAGCAACACCAACTCACTGCATGATTTTCTATTACCTGAGCAATATTCCACATTGCTCTTATTAACAGCATCATTAAGGCATGTTATTGTGTAAACACCTAACCTTGTCTAACCACTCTTAACTGTGAGTCCACTTCTCCTGCCTCCATGATTTCATTTCCTAAGTTTAGTTTTTGAATACTTGCTCCCTACCATTGCTCAGAAGAAACTTTATTGCTAGTTTTTGTTATCACGTCAGGTCTTCTTTGTTCTGTGTTAAATATTGTAATTGTGGTAGTCTGGTCTCAATCTTTCTAAGGTTATGCTATGATATGGCCCACTAACTCCTGTTTTCTTTCAATCTAGTTAACAAAGATGGAAAACCCTTAGAATAATCCTGGAGTTGGAGTTTGCATTGGTGGTAATGTCACCTTCTGTCTTCCCTATCTGTGCACTAGCTTGCTGATACTACTACTTTCCATCTCCTCAACCTGTCACCTTGGAAAAAACCCTACAGCAAGAAGACTCCCTTGCTTCATCTATTCAGGTAAGGGAAAGACTATAGATTGAAGATAACCTGTTTACGTAGTAATTACTCCAATTAAAGAAGATGTTATCTTACTTGTCTATGTGTATCCAGGTTTTTGTAGGCAAAACATGTAATGGGAATCATCCCCTAGTAGTCAATGTACCTGTAGAGGGCAAGAGAGCAAGAAAATAAGTATATGACATATACTTTTATAGCAGATTTAAAAAACAGGCTACAATAAAGGACAACATTAATCAAGTAAAATAAATTATCCCCTTTGCATTGTTAACAAATACACAAACCCACCCTTTCCACCCACAACAAGCCCACCCCTCTACCCAAACAAATAGCCCTGTCCCCGAAAAGTCCAACTAAAAGTCCAATATGAAAAGGTTTTGAAAACCCTGTCTCAACTCTATTCCTTCCCTCTCTATCCACAACAAGTGTCACCCCCACCAAAACAAAAAATTAAACAAAGAGTCAGAAGAGGGCAACCTCCACACAGGTCGAGAGATATTCGAGGGTTGCCTCTATGTGTGTCACCCAGAAGTCCAGGAGTGCAAAGTGTTGCAGGATTCCGCATTGGAAGTTGCGGTCTGAACTCAGAAAGGTGGGCAGCAGTGGTTGATTGGGTATAGGCTGATGACAGCTGGTGGCTGTGATGATGATGCCGCTAGGAGGCTGGAGGTGATGGTGGCTAGTTGAATGAGCTAGGACCGGCAGGCATGTTGGCTGCTGCGGAGTCTCATAGTTTTCCCCCTGAAGGGCTATCAGCTGGTGATGTTCATTGTGGATGCTCTCCAGCCTCCACCATCGCAGCCACGCTGCTATCACCTGGTGAGTCGGATGTCCACCATAGCTATAGCAGTAAAGAAAAAGGAAAATTACAATGTTAATAATAATATATATTAATTATATTACCCACACACACATATATATAATTATATAACAAATTATAACAATATATAATAATAATTATAATGAACCGTGCTCTTTTAAAAAAATTGATTGGCACAAGAGCAGTAAGTTTCGGGTCCCCTCGGGCCATTATAATTTGATGTGGCTGATTACTATGAGTCACAGGGCCATTTATTTTACCCACACATGCCTCACTGTAGTTGACAAATGTCAAAAGGGTAAAATTTGAACTACCAAGAAATCGTTACAGAAGACATGAAATATAAATCACTGTACATAAATGTGTCACATGTCAAAATGGATTTTTCAAATTTTTTGGGGTGGTTGGTACAGAACTCTGGAAAGAATAAAATACTTTTGAATTACTATGAGGTGACAGAGTAGGCACTGGGAGGGAAAGGAAACACACCTTTGGAGTTTGCAATACATTGACAACTTAGTAAATGCTGCATTATTTTGAAGCAGATGTACATTGTACAGACAACACAATTGTAAAGCCAAATTGAACCACACTGCAATTACATCATAGCAGCATGGAAGACTAATGGGGAGGAAGGTATGATAATGGGTGGGAGGATACATATCTGCCTTGCTTCAACTACAGTTAGTTAAGGGAGAAGGCAGACAATTAAAATTCTCCCACTCTGTACCAAAGCTTTGATACCCTTGCAAACAAAGCAAAGTAGGTGAACATTAGACACGTCCCTATCCAGAACAGCCCCTTATTTCCTGACGCAAGCAATTATACATTCCTCTTTACATTCATCTATTCTATTCACCCTTTGATACTAACCATTTAAGCTTTAAACTCTCTTGCCCAGTCTTTCACTATTCCAGTCCAGCCATCCATAGTTATTTACCCACCCATCCATACACTTACCTATCCAGTATCCACCCTTTCAAACATCTTGCTTTCCCCTGTCCATCCCTTTACCCTTATCGTTCATCACCATCGACCCATTCCTCACCCAAGCATTGATTTTGCCCATCCACCCTTCACCCACTGAGGCATCTTTTCACCCCTTTCATCCATCACTTCACCCACCCATGCATCTCCTATCACTCACCCACGCATCCTTCCTTTCACCCACACATCCTTTCACTCATATATCATTTCACCCATTCTGTCTTTTCGCAGTCGATCCTTCATTTGCCTTTCCATCAAGCCATCATTTGCAGTGTCCATTCATTTTGAGCTTTTGTCTGCTGACTTGCAGAGAGAAGAGGCCATGAAAAACTCAACCCCGCTGTAGCTGCTAAGCCAGAATCTTCATAAGAAACAAACTTGCAGTGAATATATTAGTAATTGTCAATGAGGAAGAGCAATATGGCTCACCAATGCCCGGCCCTGCTGCCTCTGCTTCTCCCTAGCTGACCACTGCTTCATCTGGTGCACTAGTGCTGCCACTGTCCCCTGCACTGGTGGTCACTGCGGCTGGGAAAAACATTACACGTTTTAGATTCCAACAGAATACAACCACAATAGATCATTACAGTTCTATCTTCTTCTGTCATTCCCTTTAGGAGTTTTGCCAGTTGTTCTAGAAGCCAGGTAGACAAATCAACAGCAAAAGTTTCATAATGGAGGGGCAGGGCTAAGTCACTGAAGTGCAATAAAAGGGTGGAATACTTTTGTCAGTACAGGAGAACCTATGGTGAGATCTTGGTTTGCAAATTCAAAGGGCATGAGCAAGGCAAAGAAAACCTTCACAAACGTGTAGAAAAGCTGACTTGGGAATTAAATCTTGTTGATAGAGTACCTGTTCTAAAAATCTGTCCCTAGTATTAAAGTACAAATCCACAAGATATATAAGGAGCGAAGTGAAACCTAAGCTTAGTAACAAAACAGAAGACAGCAACTCTTTTGTTCGTAGGTGACTGAGTCACTCCTATGGCAGTTAGAAGCTGTTGACCCAATGCTCCCGGCTCTCTAGCAGTACCTCACCCAAACCCTAAGTAGTAAAGGTGATTTATGGCAGCCTAGCGCATGGACTCTGGTGACCTCCCAGGGAAGTCATGGTCTAACAAAACTTTACCCTTTTCTCTTGTTAGAAATATGCACACACACACAGGAAAGAAGATGCATGACAGTTTTGTAATATATTTGTTAAAAACACTGCAATCTGCAATGTAATGCATGTGCTGCAATAAAAATGACAATGAGAAATAACAGAAGCAGATTGGTGAGGATAAGCGTGGTAAATATGAACACCCCCAACATATTGCAATAGCAGGAAATATGCAATTTCTAGTAGTAAAGTTTAAACCCTGCCCTAAGGTGAGAGCTGGGCATGATAAGCCTAATCTGCCAGTACAGTGACCAATAGAAATGCCCCAACTCTGTTACCTTGGGATGAGATTGACCCCTTAGTCTCTGTGTCAGGAATCAGAGAGACACAAGGCTGTGATTCGCTGCAAAGCGGCATAGAGTCTAGATGGTATATCCTGGTGGCACCCCCGCCAATGACCTTGGTCTTGTGTGGTGTTTTTAATAAGGCACATGTTTTGTTTGTGCAGGAATCCTAAAGCAAATATGTACGTAAACATCAGATTGTGTTCCCAAACTTGTGTCAGCAATTACATAACAAATATATGGCATGTTTCGCATTCTGTTCTTGTCAACATAAAATAAAAGTCTCTCAAGTCTTTTCAGTGGGTGGTTTGCCCACTGCTTTATCCTGGGGAATGCAAAGCCACAGCCTCACAAGTCTCCCCAGGGGGTGGTTTGCCCACTGCTTTATCCTGGGGAGTGCAAAGTCACAGTCTCTCAAGTCTTTTCAGTGGGTGGTTTGCCCACTGCATTATACTGGGTGTTGGACCTCGCTTTTTGACAGGGACATCCCCAAACTTTTTGCCTCCTTCCTCCTATTTTTTCTGACCTGTTGTTGTTGGCTTTTGACCTCTGGGCACTTTACCACTGCTAACCAGTGCTAAAGTGCATATGCTCTCTGTTTAAATTGTACTACTGATTGGTTTATCCATGTCCTTGCCCTCGCTCTGTGGCACACTGGCAGCCCTGATAGTTGGCGCACTCCATGACCCCGCAGATGCTAGCACCACTGTGTCTGGGGATGTGGTGGCTGAGGTGCTGGGCTGGGACCTGGCAAGCCTGGCCCTAGGCGAAGGACGGGGGGGGGTGTAGGGAAGAGGTCAATATTAGCCAGGAAAGGTTTTTTTGACACACTGGGACGTGTAGATGGAGGGGGTTTGGGAGTGGAGGAAGAGGTAGTGGTTGTAGGAGGTGTACATCTGCTGAATTTGGGTGAAGGTGCATGGGCTGGAGGGAGGCTGTTGTGAGGTGGATGGCTGTTGGGTGGGTGTGTGCCTGCGTTTGTGTACTTTGGGAGGAGGGCTCACAGACACACTGGGAGAGGACGCTGGGGATGTGTGAATGGTAGTGGGGGTGGTGAGTGCACGTGAGCGGTGTGTGGTGATGGGCGTGCTGGTGATGGAGGTAGTGGCTGAGGATGTAGTGCATGCAGGTGTGATTGGAGACGAGACAGGGAGGGAGGAGGAGGACATGGAGGAGGGGGACACAGTGGAGGCAGTGGATGTTGGTATGTGTGCACGGCTATGGTGCTTGTGTGAGTGCCTGTGGGATGTGTGGTGCTTATGTAAGCCTGAGCCACCTTTGTGTGTTGAGGTGTGTCTGCATGCTGGTCTGACGGTGTGCTTAGGATAGGCTGAGGTACAGGGGATTGGGTCTGGGTGGAGGAAGTTGGAGAGGGGAGGCTGGACACAGGGACAATGGCTGCCATCAGTGCTGAGGCCAGAGCCTGAATGCTCTCTGTTGGGCTGCCTGGCCAGATTGAATGCCCTCCAGGTATGCATTTGTTTGTTGAAAATGCCTCTCAACACCCTGGATGGCATTCAGAATGGTAGACTGCCCAACAGTGAGGGATCTGAGGAGTTCAATAGCCTCCTCACTGAGGGCAGCAGGGCTGACTGGGGCAGGGCCTGTGGTGCCTGGGGCGAAGGAGATGCCCACCCTCCTAGGTGAGCGGGCATGGGACACACGCTGAGGGGCTGCTGGGAGGGCGGCGCTGGTGGGGGGGTGGCGGCTGTACCTGCTGATGCGGTGGGCACAGAGGGGCCTGACACTGCAAGGGAGCTCCCATCAGAGGAGGAGTCGCTGTCACTGCTGTCTGCTCCTGTCCACGCCGTGGAGCGCCCTTCGCCCTCCGTCCCAATGGTGGCTTCAGACTCCGTTGTTTCACCCACCAGGGCCAAGTGGGATGCAGCTCCCTCCTGCTCCGGTGCCAATGCTCTTCCGCCTGATGATGCTATTTCATACAAGAAAAAGGAGACCACAAAAATGCAGGGGTAAGACAGAAGAAAGACATGTTCAGTGCATGCAACACCACTACCGTTGGCGGACACTACAGACACAGCAGGCCTCTGCACTACGCCATGCACTTATAGTTCCTTGATGAATCACATGACCATGGGGTACAAGGCCTAAGCCCGATTGCTGCACACATGGAAGTCACAGGAGCCTGAGTAGGTGTAGAAGGCACTAACCACTAGTGGGGTTGGGGTGCCACAGAGCCTGCCTCACAAGGGACCGTGCCTACAAAGCTCGCCCTTGCCTAGGGGAACCCACTGCCCACTTCCCCCCCCCAGACACCTTGTAATGTCAGCAGAATAATAGTGTACTCACCCCCTTGTGGCTGCTGTGATGCCCTCAAGCACCCATCCAAGTCCGGATACGCCACCGCCAGGATCCGGAACATCAGGGGGGTTATGGTGCGATGGGCACGCATCCCACGTTGGGAGGCCTTTCCCAGCTGGGCCTCCGCCGTCTTCTTGCTCCAGCGGCGAAAGTCCTCCCGTCGGACAATACAGACACAGCAGCCCCCTGCACTACGCCGCGCTGTTGGGCTCTACAGATGCAGTTCCTGGGATATGACCTACATGGCTATGGTGGACATCTGCACAAATAGATGACACAGGGGCACGTATACCTGTACTTGGCACTCTACAGAGGTGGGGTGGAGTGGCACATGGCCTGCATTACGGAAGGGCCTAGCCTACGGAACTCGCCCTGGCCTAGGGAAACCCACAGCCCTCCTCCCCCACCCAGACCCCTCCACTGCGCGCAAAGTCACCTGAATGAGAGTGTACTCACCCCCTTGTGTCTGCTGTGATGCCCTCAAACACCCATCCAACTCAGGGTAGGCCACCGCCAGGATCCGGAACATCAGGGGGGTCATGGTGCGACGGGCACCCCTCCCACGTTGGGAGGCCATCCCCAGCTGAGCCTCCATCGTCTTCTTGCTCCAGCGGCGAATGTCGTCCCATCTCTTACGTCAGTGGGTGCTCCGTCTGTGGTGGACCCCCAGGGTCCGGACGTCCTTGGTGATGGCACACCAAATATCCTTATTATGGTGGGCGCTGACCTAGAGGAATAGTACAGGGGAAAGGGAAAATCTTTACCCATCTGGACCGTCATCCTCTTTGGCCCACATTCCCACCCTTGCCCTGACGCACATACACTCAACGTCCGCACATGCAGGCCTCAGTCCCCCCCCCATTTTTCTTCCATCCACACCACTCCAAACAGGCATTGCCCATGCAGCGTTCTCACAGTGTACTCACCTGTTTGTCTGGAGGACCGTACAGTTGTGTGTACTGGGGGAGGACCCCATCCACTAGTTTCGCAAACTCCTCCGAAGTGAAGGCATGGCCCTTTCCCCAGACACATGAGCCATCATCGCTTCCAGACTGAGGTCACAGCAGCACTTGCAGTGTAGGTCCTCTCCTGTTGAAGGTCAGGTATCAAGTGAGTGAACAGACAGAAAATGGCAGTCACGTCCGCGGCGGTGCGTACCGTCACCACCGGCGTACATCGTCATTGGCTCCTTATAGGGTCCAATGTTAACCAATGCAGGATTGCACCACGGTCTTTGACCGCCTACCGCGACAGTGTGCAACGCCAGCGCAGTTACCTCATATACCCTTGTCCCACCTTACAGGTCAGGCAGCCGCCATTTCAGGGGGCCACATGGCATTAATTTTTACTGAGTCACACCAATGTAGGCCTTGCATACACACAGTAACAGGCACATTGCATATTAATAAATGTGTGCAAATGACATTTTGGGATACCTCTGTGTTGGCTGACTCTCTGCTCGCTGTTCACATCCATAGGGCACGTCCGCTGGGGCAGGTGATGAGATGGCGGAATCCTCCGGTGTACAGACCCCATGTGGACCTGTCGACAATGGAAGAGAGACACGTAATAGTCACCTACAGACTTGATTGTGCAACAATCCGTGAACTGTGTGCCCAGTTGGAGCCAGACCTGATGTCAGCTATCCAACATCCCACAGGGATCCCCCCACTAGTGCAGGTCCTTTCAGTACTCCATTTCCTGGCAAGTGGTTCCTTTCAAACCACAGTGGCCATTGCATCAGGGATCTCCCAGCCAATGTTCTCTAACCTGTTGTCCAGAGTGTTGTCTGCCCTGCTGAAACACATGCACAGCTACATCGTTTTCCCTCAGGTGGAGGATTTGCCCACAGTGAAAGGTGACTTCTGTGCCCTGGAACATATCCCCAACATCATAGGTGCCATTGATGGGACACATGTGGCCTTGGTACTCCCCACAGGAGTGAACAGGTGTACAGAAACTGGAAGAGCTACCATTCGATGAATGTGCAGATGGTGTGTTTGGCCGACCAGTACATCTCCCATGTGAATGCCAAATTTCCTGGCTCAGTGCATGACGCTTACATTCTGAGGAATAGCAGCATCCCTTATGTGATGGGGCAACTCCAGAGGCACCGTGTGTGGCTAATAGGTGAGGACAAGGACCCTATACAGTGTGAATAGGTGTCTGGGTATGGTGTGGGCCCTAAGGGTTAGTGTGTGTCTAACAGTTGTCCCTCGACATTTGCAGTTGATTCTGGTTACCCTAACCTGTCATGGCTACTGACCCCAGTGAGAAATCCCAGGGCAAGGGCAGAGGAACGCTACAATGAGGCACATGGTCGAACTAGGAGGGTGATAGAAAGGACCTTCGGCCTCCTGAAGGTCTGGTTCCGGTGCCTCCACATGACAGGTGGTCTTTCTACTACTCACCAAAGAAGGTGTGCCAGATCATCGTGTCCTGCTGTATGCTGCACAACCTCGCTTTGCGACAGCAGGTGCCTTTTTTGCAGGAAGATGGGCCTGATGTTGGTCTTGTGGCAGCTGTGGAGCCTGTGGACTGTGAATAAGAGGAGGCAGAAGAAGAGGATATTGACAACAGAAACAACATTATCCAGCAATACTTCCCGTGAGACACAGGTAAGAATATGTCACTGCTTCATACATCTCATACTATTGTTGGAGCTAGCATAAGTCTGTCATTTTCCCTCAGTTTATGGACCCTGACTTGTCACTTTACCTTTCCATTTAACAGATGGGGGTCCCACTTTGTGCCCTCTGCTATATTTCCTCTAGCCCTACAGCTGTGTTTCATCGGTATGTGAACAATTAAATTGACATTGCTATATTCCATAGTTAATGCAATTACACATTTGTGAAAGCACATACTGACTCCAGATTGTTTTGTGATTGAAGTGTGTTTATTTATCTGCAAATAAGTGGAGGGGTTGTAAAATGGGTAGGGGTGATGGTGGAGAATTGTCCATGGCAGAGTCCAGTCTATTTGTTTCACAGGTGCATTGTCCAAAGGGGCATAGGAAGTGGAGCAAGGGCAGTTGATGGATGGACAGGGTGACAAAGTGGGACAGAAGGGTGACATTCAGGGGGGTCTCATTTCATGGCGGGGGTCTTGGCAATGTTCTCTGTCTTGTTCCTGGATCTCAAGGACCGTTTGCGGGGTGGCTCTCCATCTGCAGGGGGTGGGGGGCTGGTGTCATGTTCTTGTGGTGGTGCCTCCTGTCCACTAACGCCGGCGGAGGTGGTGGGCTGTTCATCGTCCAGGCTAGTGTCAGGGGCCCCTTGTTCTGCCACAGTGTCCCTCCTGGTGTTGACAAGGTCTTGCAGCACCCCTGCAATGGTGACCAGGGTGGTGTTGATGGACTTCAGTTCCTCCCTGATCCCCAGATAGTGTATCTCCTGCAGCCGCTGGGTCTCCTGAAACTTGGCCAGTACTGTTGCCATTGTTTCCTGGGAATGATGGTATGCTCCCATGATGTTGGAGAGGGCCTTGTGGAGAGTGGGTTCCCTGGGCCTGTCCTCCTCCTGTCGCACAGCAGTCCTCCCAGTTCCCCTGTTTTCCTGTTCCTCTGTCCCCTGAACCGTGTGCCCACTGCCACTGCCCCCAGGTCCCTGATTGTCTTGGGTTGATGGGTTTGCCTGGGTTCCCTGTAGTGGTGGACACACTGCTGATTGACATGTCCTGGGGACAGTGGGATGGGCCCGCTGGCTGTGTGCTGTGCTGGTGTTTCCTGAGGGGGGAGGCTCTGTGGTGGCTTGTGCCAGTGTCAGGAGATCCGACTGTCCTGATGTCCCTGATGGGCCGGGCTGGCGATCTTGATCCATTTGTGCAGAGCTGCTGTTATCACTGTGGGTCTCTTCTGCGGGGGGACTGGATATGTCTGGTACCTCCTGTCCGGTGACTTTGGGTAGGGGTCCTGCAGGGGTGTAAAGGCATGATTATTGCATCTGTGTGTGCCATGGTGTGCAATGGGTGAGTGACCCTGTACTCCACTGCTTGCATTCTTGTCTAGGTCCTTGTGTGATATTTGGTTTGGGGTCTGTGTGGGTATCTGTAGTGGACATGCTTGGGTGATGGGTGTCCATGCATTGGTGTTACATGCAGGGCTTGGTTTTGGGATGTGTGGGTTGTGTTGGTGGGGTATCTGTGGGTTGTTGGGGTGATGGGTGTGAGGGTAACGGTGGGAGTAAGGGATGGCACACAGGTGGGGTGGGGGGGATAAAGTAGTAAAGATTTGCCTTACAAGAGTCCAGTCCTCCTCCTACTCCTGCGAGGCCCTCAGGATGCATTATTGTCAAGACTTGCTCCTCCTATGTTGTTAGTTGTTGGGGAGGAGGTGGGGGTCCACCGCCAGTCCTCTGTACAGCAATCTGGTGTCTAAAGACCAAGGAACGCACCTTCCCCCGTAGGTCGTTCCACTTCTTCCGGATGTCATCCCTAGTTCTTGTATGCTGTCCCACTGCGTTGACCCTGTCGACGATTCTGCGCCATAGCTCCATCTTCCTAGCAATAGAGGTGTGCTGCACCTGTGATCCGAATAGCTGTGGCTCTACCCGGACAATTTGCTCCACCATGACCCTGAGCTCCTCCTCAGAGAACCTGGGGTGTCGTTCAGGTGCCATGATGTTGTGTGAGTGATTTGTGATGTGATGTGTGGGGTGATGTTTTGGGGTCTGTGGTGTTTTGTGCGTGGATGGTGTATGAGTGATGGTGTTGTGTGCCTCTGGATGCTGGTGTGGTCTTAGCTTTTCTATCTCTGCTTCTTCACAAATTTTGGTTGTAAGGGTTTGTGGGTGATGTGGGTGTGTGTTTTATATTGGATTGGGTGTGTGGGTGTGGTTTGTGTATGTGTATCAGGTGTGTGTAATTCGAATTGTCCAATGTGGTTGTGTTTTGTAAATGTGTGTGTATTTTGAGCGCGGCGGTGTGTACTGCCAATGGAATACCGCTGTTGAAAGACCGCCGCTTGGATTCGTGGGTCGTGATAGTGTGGGCATATTCCTGTTGGCGTGACGGTGTTGGTTTTGTTATCACCAGTTTATCACTGACCTTTGGTGTGGCGGACTTATGTGGGTGTCTGCATTATGGCGGATTCCGAGCTGTGGGTCGTAATACCTGGAGCGGAATTCTGCCGCTGCAGCGGTGTGTTGGCGGTCTTCTGCACGGCGGTAAGCGGATTTACCCCCAATGTTGTAATGAGGGCCTTCATGTCTTATAAAGGGACCAGAATAGTCTACATAATACATTTCTTCCTAATAAATTTAAAGGACAGGTTTCTCTCAATATAAAGGGGTAATTATCTACAGTAGAAAAAACATAATTGGCTCCATAATGGGTCCATTACTTCAGTATTTATTATTCCAACTTCCTTTATAGTTTACCCAAGAGGGTTGATTGCAGTAGATCCTGTTTCTTTAGGGTGGACACAGCGACTCCTGTATCAGTCAGAAATGTGACCTTTTCGCTATCACTTCACAAAGGCTCCCTAGTAGTTCACTTGTGGTTGCAGTGGGTGTGGAAAGTTATCCTGTGATTGTGGAGCTAACTATTTGAGGAATGTTGATCAGAAATATTGTTGTACTGTTTGGGGGCAAGTTGAGCTTTGTTGCCATTAGACTGAGGGCAGGCATGATGTAAAATCATTACCTGTGGGGCCTGGGAGGGTTATTGACCTATGTGGCTGACCTATGGTATCAAAGGCTATGTTAGGACTCTCATTATGCCTTTGTCTCAATTGTCTACACTAAAAACAATTACTGTTTGGTAGAACATCTAGCACTCTTCCTCTTTCCTCCTCTCATGCCCTGCAACTTCTAACTCTACCTCTGTCTTATGTACATCTATGCTACAATGCATTGTATAACTTCTAATCATTTATGCTTGCCATCTTTCTGTCTCTACTCTGCCTGCTGATCTTGATAATCCAAGCAATATCTAATTACTGCTGATGCCAATTTATTCTCTATAATGTGCATTATTTAGCCCAATCTGTTCTTTCCCCATACTTTCTTTTACAAATCTTTTAACAATTTTTGAAAAAGTACCACTTCCTCAGTACCTTGACCATTATCCTGTGTTCTACCAGGTTCTGTAATAGGCATTCCTGCTTCCTTTTTACTAACCTGCTTCCTTTTTAAATTGAATTCAGAAAATAGGCCTCTTCCTGCTTATTGATTCCCTGTAGCCACAAGTGAGGTCAGGCAAAAGACAATTGGTGGCATATTTATACTTTTAGGTGCAAAACTGCACTAACACAATTTGCACCAAAATGTTTAGCACCAGCTTGCTCCATTCTTGTGCACTAGCCTGATGCCATATTTAGGGAATGGCGCAAGCCGTTGCAAATGTTGGGCTAGCGTAAAAAAAAAAATTACGTTAGCAGGGTTGGGTTGGCTGTATGGGAGCATATACTGATACACAAAATACACATTTACTGATATATGTGTATTTTGTGTGTATAGAGTTTTCTCACTTCTGGGATACCTCTCCACCCTCATAAGATAGGTGAAACAGAGGCAGAGACCTCCAGATGCTGGTTTATGAATTTCACCTAAATGACTTGTATGTTTGTGTGTGTGTGTGTGTGTGTGCATGTGTGGGCATATATAACCCACGCTGTGAGGTCCTCATAGCATGTGTGTATGTGTGTGTGTGTGTTTCTGTGTGCATCTGTGTGTGTTTGTGTGAGGAACAATCTCCTATTCCATTTTTCCTATCCATCAGACCTGTGAAAACAACATTGTCTCATCTCAACAGTTGAATCCTCCCAGCAATGGAAGCTCATCTCAACCTATGTGTGAAGAAGTAAAATATTTCTTGTAGCTAGTCAAAGCCTATAGAGCATCACCAAATAACCAAGAAGCGCCCTCCATGACACAACAACCACTTCAGTACTATGTAGCAAGGTTATTTTCCTTTGTAAATTCATAACAAAGGGCCTGATTCTGACCTTGGCGGTCTTTTCGCAAGACCGCCGAGTTACCGCCGCGGTAAAGACCGCCGACCGCGGCGGTATGCCACTGCGCGTATTCCGACCGCTGGGAGCGTTCCGCCGGAATACCGCCAGCAGCCACACTGGCGGTCGGCGGGAAAGTGGAGACTGGTCAACCTCCACCGCCACGCCAGCAGAACACCTCCCCCAGAATTACGACCCACATTTCTGTGTGGCGGTCTTCTGTTGGCGGTCTTCTGTTGGCGGTCACGTCCCTATGGCTCCCGTCACCTCCCGGAGGACCAACGCACAAGGTAAGTTGATCGTCCGTGAGGGGAGGGGGTGGGGGGGTGTTGTGTGATGTGTGCGTGCATGGGGGTGTGTAGAGGGGGTGTGTGAGTGCGTGCATGCGGGCGGGGGGTGCTGCTGTGCCTTTGGGCAATGTGTGTAGTTCGGCGGGTGCGCATGTCGGCATGTATGTGTGCGGGTATGTGCCCCCGTTGTGTATGTGTGTGTGTAGGGGGTGTGCATATGTGCATGTTGGGGGTGCGTGCATGTCGGGGTGCGTGTATGTGCATGTCGGGGTGGGGGGCAGGGGGTTCGTACCACCTCTGGGGGGTGGCAGGGGGGTGGAGGGTGTGGGGGGAGGACTCGTGGGGGGCAGTGGGGGGTGGGGGAGACCCCTATCAGTGCCAGGGAAGGAATTCCCTGGCCCCGATAGTGCCTACCGCCATGGTTCGCATGGCGGTTCCCGACCGCCAAAAACCGCGGCGGTAAGCAGGGTCATGATACGGTTGGCGGTCTTGGGTCGACCGCCAGGCCGGAGTGTGCGAACTCCAGCCCGTCGGTCATGACCGCCGTGGCGGTCGGAGTGGGGAAGTGGCGGTCGATCGCGGCGGTGACCGCCGCGGTCAGAATGCCATTTTTTGGACCGCCGGTCTGTTCGCGGTCCGACCGCCGCCTCTCCGCCGACCGCCAAGGTAAGAATCAGGCCCAAAATTATTATCCAGAGTCCAAGTATCACAAAATAGTTTGAGAAAACTCTTCTTGTACTATCATCTCATTACTAGAGACAAATGCTGCAGCCCCTGTTGAAGCTCATTGCCAAACTGCCATATCACAGTGGGCCCAAGCACTGTGCCTGTTCTCATCAAGCATGAGAGTCTTCAGATGCTCTTATTACCTAATTGGGTGATAAATGATGTGCTGCACAGGATAACAGGTGCCAATTGACCCACAGTCTCACAGGAGAACACAAGGGTGGACTACCAGGAATTGGAAAGGCACTTCCGAAGGGTATGGAGATGAGTGTGAATATCATTGGAACTGCAGCATTACAGACTCCCACCAACATGAATAAGATGGTTCAGTGAAGTGAGGAGGACTGGATTAACCACACTAGACCTACACATTTCAATGCCCCGGATCAGAGCTGTGGACAACTACAGTAACACATCAAGAACGTGTGACCCAAAAAACAAGTACTTAAATTTGGGGAAGCACACTGGGCTACATGGAAGTCCACCTGACTACCTGGAAGACAAGAGGATGAACATGATAGAAATTTCAAAAAGCCAGCCAAAATAGTGTGTCACACAGATGAAAGGAACATGGCGATCTTAAGTAAAGCAAAACTGTTTGAAGATAAGGTGTGTTAAGATGAGCCTTATGAAGTTGGATTCATGAATAGCAATCACATTTTCGTTGTCCTCTAGTTCTTGCTCATCACACATGTATTATACTACACTTCTCACCACATGTGTTGGAGTGCCATTTGTAGCTTGCTATTGATGCCCTTTTTAATTTTTGATGTATCTATGACAAAAGGCCACTCTGAGCACTTCATAGGCACCTACAGTGTACCACTACTAAAGATGCACTATTGACTGCTTGTCAAAAGATGCACATATATGTCACTGAGGCTACTATAGGGCTCACATATTACACCAATGTAAATCTTCCTGTGCAAAATAGAATATAATATTCTCAGACACAGCCTCATGAGCCTCGGTTATCATGTGAACAAACTTTTACCTGTGTCCCATTATGAAGTAGAAAAATGTGGCAAAAGCTGGAACCTCATCATTCATCTATTATTCAGTTGATACTTGACAACCCTTTGTTGATCAGAACGACCTCAACACTGCTGTCTTTCCCTGCCTGGAACAAATTATGCACACCATACATATATTGAAATCTAAGTAGCTACTGACTGAAAACACTCACAGTGACATTCAAGGTTTTTAGAAAGCCACATTGTACAGGTGATACATGTGATACTAGCTAGACTTGGCTGCCATGCAGCCAAAACAGCACTCTGTAGTCATTGTCTCGGACTGCACCACCATGTTTCAGCTCTACCAGATGAGTCATTTATACTTGCTCCAAATTTGTGCAGATACATGAATAAGATTAGTGGGGTGGTATACCACAAGAGCTTATTTTATCTGTATAAAGTTTGTATGATTATTTTGTTTCAGTGTATTCTATTTATATATATATATATATACACTGTATATATATATATATATATATAGTTATATAGTTAGCTGAAAAATCAAAATTCATAATCATATCATGTTGCTGATCATCTCCGAAAGAAACAAACAAACCCCAATATAGAAGCAAGCCAATTGGAATTTTGTTGTCATAATAGTTTTGGTGGACAGTTGTTTTTTGCATTTTATAATAGAAGGGACGATGTGATCTCTGTATAAACATCAGTCTCTGATTTCTGTGTAATCAACAACTTGTGATGCACCCAGTGTCCGATCATAAAGGAAAGACATCAGAGCTCAACTATTACTTGTTTGGAATTCAGCTTCACTTCAACATTTCAAGATGCTCGCCTGGTAACACAGCAGGCTCCCCTCCTCTGGATTGTATGGGATATTCCTTTGCAGGGCGATGTTGTGGAAAATGCAGCATGCCACAGTGATCTGACACACTTTTCTGGGTGAGTAGAGGAGGGCTCCCCCAGTCCGGTCAAGACACCTAAATCTGGCCTTCAGGAGCCCCAAAAGTCCCCTACATTATCTGCTTGTTCTTCCATGGGCCTCATTGAAGTAGACTTCCCCTGCAATAGTTGGATACCTTAGCGACATCAACAACCAAGGGCGATTTTGATATGCTGAGTCTCCTGTTAGGTAATGGGACATATGTGCAACAATGAGTCACTCAATTCATGATTGTAGCACCAGATATTGCACACACACAAATAGGACAGATCTATCTTTTTTTCATAAATCTGTTTTATTAAATTTTGTTAAAGCTTTAAATTTCGTCATAGTTGGGGTTCGTTTCAGTACAACATATCTTAACCCGTGCTGACTTTATTATGGGGTTCTCGCCGCACAGGAAGCCATTTGCTTCCTGTGCGGCGAGAAAGGAAGAAGTGAGTTTCTCTTCCCGGTGGGTGGGGGGTTTTGCTGAAAGAGGCACAGGGGGAAAGAAAAGGCTTTTCCTTTCCCCCGGTGTCTCTTTGAGCATTCCTGCTGCCCGATCGCATTGCGATCGGGCAGCAGGAAGGCCCACTAGACACCAGGGATTTGTTTTTTTTGTATTTCTTTTGTGTTTCTTGTTTGCGGGGAGCGGCCCCTTGGGCAAGGGTCGCTCCCCTTTTGGGGGCAATTAGTTACAGCCATTTCTGCCCCCCTTGGGGGCAGATTGGCCTACTTTTTAGGCGTATCTGCCCCCAAGGGGGCAGAAACCAAGGGTTCACCAGGGATGTAGTTTTAATCATATATTTATGTGGGGGGGGTGCCCCCTTGGGCAAGGGACGCCCCCCCCAAGGGGGTATAGAACTGTCAGCCTATTTTATTTAGGTCCATCTGCCCCCAAGGGGGGCGGAAGCCACTTAGGCACCAGTGATTGTGTGTGTAGTGGATGGGGGGGCGGCCCCTTGGGTAAGGGTCGCTCCCCTTTGGGGGGCATGTCTTTTATGGCCATTTCTGCCCCCCTTGGGGGCAGATCAGACTATTATTTTTAGGCTGATCTGACCCAAGGGGGGCAGAAACCACTAGAACGCCAGGGATTTTTTTTTATGTGTTTGTTTTTGTGGGGGGGCGACCCCTTGGGCACGGGGCACCCCCCCAAGGGGGGATTGACCTGTTGGCCATTTCTGCCCCCCCCCCTGGGGGCAGATGGGCCTATTTTTTTAGGCCCAACTGCCCCCAAGGGGGGCAGAAGCCACTTAGACACCAGGGATTGTGTGTGTGTGTGTGTGTTAGTGGAGGAGGGGGGGCCTTGGGCAAGGGTCGCCCCCCACTTTGGGGGGAAATGTACCGAGGCCATTTCTGCACCCCTTGGAGACAGATCAGCCTATTATTTTTAAGCTGATCTGAAGCCACTTAGGCACCAGGGATAGTGTTGTGTGTGTTTTTTTTTTATTTTTTGTTTGAGGGCTGTCCCCTTTGGCAAGGGTCTCTCCCCATGGGGACACACTACTAAAGGTATTTTCTGGCCTCCCTGGGGCAGACAGGCCTATTTTTTTAGTAGGCCCATCTGCCCCATGGCAGAATCCACTTAGGCACCAATTTCTAAATGTTTGATGGTGGGGTGTTTGTCAACTGATGAAGTATTTGCATTTGTGATAAAAAATGTTTTCCTCCTTTTTGTTCTAGTTCAAAGCTTTTGCTTTATTTGCTGTGGCTCCTTGCGGTTTTGGCGGTGGTTGACCTGCAGTGTGCACAGTTGCATGTTTTAGGTAAGTAAAAACTATTTACTCCAAAGGAGTATTGTTGCCATGCATGAATGACATGTTTGTAGGGGGTGTACTAAATGCAGGATTGTGTGTGAAATTGTCCTTAGATTTGTGCACAATGATATTTGTTTTGTCTTATTTCTAATTTGCCTTTCTTTCTTTCTTTTTAGTGGGATATCATTGGTGATTGCTGTGTCTGTGCAGAGTAGTTGCTGGTGAATGAAGTTTTTGAGTTTATAACTCTTACTAACAAAGCTGCACTTTGTTACTTGTCTTACACAGTGTTGGTTGTTGGTGGTGAATTTGTCCAGTTAATTTTAGTAGGAGAGATCGTGGCTAGCCGCAGGATGACCGCTCAGCAGGTGGTTGGTATGCTTTTTGAGTCACAGTCTGATCATGATTATGAGACGGAATCTGCATCTGAGGCAGAGGAGGAAGTGAGAGATTCTGGCAGTGATTTTTCTGTTGGAGGGGAATCTTCTGATGATGAAGCCACACTCAGTGCAGATGAAGGGCCTGTTTTAGAGGAGGACACTGATGTGCCAATAGTGCAGCAACCTGGGGCTGAAAGGTTTCCCGTTATAAGACCTGATGTCTGGGTTGCCCCAAACATGGAGCAGCCAGAGTTGCCTGCCTTTACTGGTCTCCCGGGGTGTAACGCCAATACAGAGACATTTTTGCCTATCAATTTCTTTGAGTTATTCATGGATGATGTGTTTTTGGAAGAGATTGTTGAGCAGACTAATTTGTATGCGGAGCAGCATTTGAGGGACAACGCTGCTAGACTTAGGCCACACTCTAGAGCTGCCCAGTGGATTCCAACAAATTTGGAGGAGATAAAAAAGTTTTTGGGTTTGACTTTTTTGATGGTGTTGATAAGGAAGTCGTCACTGGCTTCTTATTGGTCTTCTAGTCCCTTGATGGCAACAGCTATATTTCCTGCGACCATGAGTCGTAATCGGTATTTGCTTCTTCTTAGGATGCTGCATTTTGTTGACAATGCATTTGCCTTGCCACGAGATCACCCAGATTCTGACCGTCTTTTTAAGATTAGGCCTGTCCTTGATCATTTTGTAGATCGGTTTTCGGAGGTCTATGTTCCAGGCAAAGAGATAAGTGTGGACGAGTCTTTGGTCCTCTTCAAGGGTCGTTTGGTTTTTAGGCAGTACATTCCTAGCAAAAGGGCACGATATGGAATTAAATTGTATATGCTGTCTGAAAGTAGGACAGGATATGTGTATAGTTTCCATGTCTACACTGGTAGGGATTCCAATATTGACCCCCCTGGTTGTCCTCCCACTTTTGGAGTTACTGAGAAAATTGTGTGGGATCTTGGTAGACGACTGTTCAACAAAGGTCACCATTTGTATGTAGATAACTTCTACACTGGTGTGCAGTTATTCAAGGAATTGTTTACAGTGGACACTGTTGCTTGTGGCACAATCCGTTCTAACCGGAAAGGCTATCCAAGGGAGCTTGTCTGTAAAAAACTTGAGCGGGGACAGTGCTATGCCTTGCGGAATGAGGAGCTGCTAGCTTTGAAATTTTCAGACCAGAGGGATGTCTACATGCTAAGTACCATCCATGATGAGGGTACTTCCCCCGTGACTGTTTGGGGCCAGGTTGCTGAAGTGCGCAAACCTGTGTGCATTTTAGATTATAATAAGCACATGGGAGGTGTAGATAGAGTTGATCAGAGGTTGGAACCTTGTACTGCTATTCGTAAGTCTAACGTTTGGTATAAGAAGTTAGCAATTCACCTCTTGGTTCAGTTTTTTGCCTTTTATTTATTAACAGTGCATTTCATTTTTGTGAAAGCTCTTGTTAGTAAAATTTGATCCACTGAACCATCACTCACCCTCGTGCCAAATCCAACCAGTATGTGTGGTAAAAATGACAAAAACTGCTCCGCTGTAATCAGGCGTCGCAGCACACCTGTGACACGCTAGGTGCCTCAGGTGGGACCCCGATGATGAAGCATGCCACCAACTTGGTTGGTGGGTGAGGGGTCTTTTTCACATAACCTAAGTGCGTTTCTTTTCACAATTTTAGTGTTTGGCACATCACGGACGTATGTGGACACATCAAAACGATATATTACAAAACTACCTGTGTTTGGGGGGGAGAGGGCACCTATGTTTTTGTTCCTGGGTGCGGCCTTCATCTAGGGAAACCTACCAAACCCAGCCTTTTTTTCAAACTAGACACCCCAAGGAGTCCAGGGAGGTGTGGCTTGCGTGGATCCCCCAACATGTTCTTACCCAGACTCCTCTGTAAACCTCAAAATTTGCTTAAAAAAGCATAGTTTCCTGACTTTTCTTCGTAGGATCACCGCTCCAGCACAAAATTCCTACTCCCCAGTGTTCCCCTCAGTCTCCCAAGTAAAATGACACCTCACTTATGTGGGTCCCCAAAGCAGAGTGAGTCTAAAGATGTATAAAAGCATATGTCCTTATAAACTCGCTGTGCTATCCCCTCTATCTCTACAAGTTTTGGGCCTTATTTTGTTGCAGGCACCTGGCCCACCCACACAAGTGAGGTATCACTTTTATCGGGAGACTTGGGGGAAGACTGGATGGAAGCAAAATTGTGGCTCCTCTCAGATTCCAGAACTTTTTGTCACCGAAATGTGAGGAAAATGTGTTTTTTTAGCCAAAATTTGAGGTTTGTAAAGGATTCTGGGTAACAGAACCTGGTCAGAGCCCCACAAGTCACCCCATATTGGATTCCCCTAGGTCTCTAGTTTTTAAAAATGCACAGGTTTGGTAGGTTTGCCTAGGTGCCGGCTGAGCTAGAGGCCAAAATCTACAGGTAGGCACTTTGCAAAAAACAGCTCTGTTTTCTTTCAAAAAATGGAATGTGTCCACGTTGCGTTTTGGGGCATCTCCTGTCGCGGGCGCTAGGCCTACCCACACAAGTGAGGTATCATTTTTATTGGGAGACTTGGGGGAACGCTGGGTGGAAGGAAATTTGTGGCTCCTCTCAGATTCCAGAACTTTCTGTCACCGAAATGTGAGGAAAATGTGTCTGTTTAGCCAAATTTTGAGGTTTGCAAAGGGTTCTGGGTAACAGAACCTGGTCAGATCCCCACAAGTCACACCCCCTAGGATTCCCCTAGGTCTCTAGTTTTAAAAAATGCACAGGTTTGGTAGGTTTCCCTAGGTGCCGGCTGAGCTAGAGGCCAAAATCTACAGGTAGGCACTTTGCAAAAAACAGCTCTGTTTTCTTTAAAAAAATTGGATGTGTCCACGTTGCGTTTTGGGGCACTTTCTGTCACGGCCGCTAGGCCTACCCACACAAGGGAGGTATCATTTTTATCGGGAGACTTGTGGGAACGCTGGGTGGAAGGAAATTTGTGGCTCCTCTCAGATTCCAGAACTTTCTGTCACCGAAATGTGAGGAAAATTTGTTTTTTTAGCCAAATTTTGAGGTTTGCAAAGGATTCTGGGTAACAGAACCTGGTCAGAGCCCCACAAGTCACCCCATCTTGGATTCCCCTAGGCCTCTAATTTTCAAAAATGCACAGGTTTGGTAGGTTTCCCTAGGTGCCGGCTGAGCTAGAGGCCAAAATCTACAGGTAGGCACTTTGCAAAAAACAGCTCTGTTTTCTGTGATGTGTCCACGTTGTGTTTTGGGGCATATTCTGTCACGGGCGCTAGGCCTACCCACACTAGTGAGGTACCATTTTTATCGGGAGACTTGGGGGAACGCTGGGTGGACGGAATATTGTGGTTCCTCTCAGATTCCAGAACTTTCTGTCACCGAAATGTGAGGAAAATATGTTTTTTTAGCCAAATTTTGAGGTTTCCAAAGGATTCTGGGTAACAGAACCTGGTCAGCGCCCCACAAGTCACCCCATCTTGGATTCCCCTAGGTCTCTAGTTTTGAAAAATGCACAGGTTTGGTAGGTTTCCCTAGGTGCCGGCTGAGCTAGAGGCCAAAATCTACAGGTAGGCACTTTGCAAAAAACAGCTCTGTTTTCTTTAAAAAAATGGGATGTGTCCACGTTGCGTTTTGGGGCATTTCCTGTCGCGGCCGCTAGGCCTACCCACACAAGTGAGGTATCATTTTTATCGGGAGACTTGGGGGAACGCTGGGTGGAAGGAAATCTGTGGCTCCTCTCAGATTCCAGAACTTTCTGTCACCGAAATGTGAGGAAAATGTGTCTGTTTAGCCAAATTTTGAGGTTTGCAAAGGGTTCTGGGTAACAGAACTTGGTCAGATCCCCACAAGTCACACCCCCTAGGATTCCCCTAGGTCTCTAGTTTTAAAAAATGCACAGGTTTGGTAGGTTTCCCAAGGTGCCGGCTGAGCTAGAGGCCAAAATGTACAGGTAGACACTTTGCAAAAAACAGCTCTGTTTTCTTTAAAAAAATGGGACGTTTCCACGTTGTGTTTTGGGGCGTTTCCTGTCACGGGTGCTAGGCCTACCCGCACAAGTGAGGTATCATTTTTATCGGGAGACTTGGGGGAACGCTGGGTGGAAGGAAATTTGTGGCTCCTCTCCGATTCCAGAACTTTCTGTCACCGAAATGTGAGGAAAATGTGTTTTTTAGCCAAATTTTGAGGTTTGCAAAGGATTCTGGGTAACAGAACCTGGTCAGATCCCCACAAGTCACACCATCTAGGATTCCCCTAGGTCTCTAGTTTTAAAAAATGCACAGGTTTGGTAGGTTTCCCTAGGTGCCGGCTGAGCTAGAGGCCAAAATCTACAGGTAGGCACTTTGCAAAAAACAGCTCTGTTTTCTTTTAAAAAATGGGATGTGTCCACGTTGCGTTTTGGGGCACTTTCTGTCGCGGCCGCTAGGCCTACCCACACAAGTGAGGTATCATTTTTATCGGGAGACTTGGGGGAACGCTGGGTGGAAGGAAATTTGTGGCTCATCTCAGATTCCAGAACTTTCTGTCACCGAAATGTGAGGAAAATGTGTTTTTTTAGCTAAATTTTGAGGTTTGCAAAGGATTCTGGGTAACAGAACCTGGTCAGAGCCGCACAAGTCACCCCATCTTGGATTCCCCTAGGTCTCTAGTTTTAAAAAATGCACAGGTTTGGTAGGTTTCCCTAGCTGCCGGCTGAACTAGAGGCCAAAATCTACAGGTAGGCACTTTGCAAAAAACAGCTCTGTTTTCTGTGATGTGTCCACGTTGTGTTTTGGGGCATATTCTGTCACGGGCGCTAGGCCTACCCACACTAGTGAGCTACCATTTTTATCGAGAGACTTGGGGGAACGCTGGGTGGAAGGAATATTGTGGCTCCTCTCAGATTCCAGAACTTTCTGTCACCGAAATGTGAGGAAAATATGTTTTTTTAGCCAAATTTTGAGGTTTGCAAAGGATTCTGGGTAACAGAACCTGGTCAGAGCCCCACAAGTCACCCCATCTTGGATTCCCCTAGGCCTCTAATTTTCAAAAATGCACAGGTTTGGTAGGTTTCCCTAGGTGCCGGCTGAGCTAGAGGCCAAAATCTACAGGTAGGCACTTTGCAAAAAACAGCTCTGTTTTCTGTGATGTGTCTACGTTGTGTTTTGGGGCATATTCTGTCATGGGCGCTAGGCCTACCCACACTAGTGAGGTACCATTTTTATCGGGAGACTTGGGGGAACGCTGGGTGGACGGAATATTGTGGCTCCTCTCAGATTCCAGAACTTTCTGTCACCGAAATGTGAGGAAAATATGTTTTTTAAGCCAAATTTTGAGGTTTGAAAAGGATTCTGGGTAACAGAACCTGGTCAGAGCCCCACAAGTCACCCCATCTTGGATTCCCCTGGGTCTCTCGTTTTAAAAAATGCACAGGTTTGGTAGGTTTCCCTAGGTGCCGGCTGAGCTAGAGGCCAAAATCTACAGGTAGGCACTTTGCAAAAAACAGCTCTGTTTTCTGTCAAAAAATGGGATGTGCCCACTTTGTGTTTTGGGACATTTCCTGTCGTGGGCGCTAGGACTACCCACACAAGTGACGTATCATTTTTATCGGGAGACTTGGGGGAATGCTGGGTGGAAGGAAATTTGTGGCTCCTCTCAGATTCCAGAACTTTCTGTCACCGAAATGTGAGGAAAATGTGTTTGTTTAGCCAAATTTTGAGGTTTGCAAAGGGTTCTGGGTAACAGAACCTGGTCAGAGCCCCACAAGTCACCCCATCTTGGATTCCCCTAGGTCTCTAGTTTTCAGCAATGTACAGGTTTGGTAGGTTTCCCTAGGTGCCGGCTGAGCGAGAGGCCAAAATCTACAGATAGGCACTTTGCAAAAAACAGCTCTGTTTTCTTTAAAAAAATGGGATGTGTCCACGTTGTGTTTTGGGGCGTTTCCTGTCGCGGGCGCTAGGCCTACCCACACAAGTGAGGTATAATTTTTATCGGGAGACTTGGGGGAACGCTGGGTGGAAGGAAATTTGTGTCTCCTCTCAGATTCCAGAACTTTCTGTCACCGAAATGTGAGGAAAATGTGTTTTTTTAGCCAAATTTTGAGGTTTGCAAAGGATTCTGGGTAACAGAACCTGGTCAGAGCTCCACAAGTCACCCCATCTTGGATTCCCCTAGGCCTCTAGTTTTAAAAAATGCACAGGTTTGGTAGGTTTCCCTAGGTGCCGGCTGAGCTAGAGGCCAAAATGTACAGGTAGGCACTTTGCAAAAAACAGCTCTGTTTTCTGTGATGTGTCCACGTTGTGTTTTGGGGCATATTCTGTCACGGGCGCTAGGCCTACCCACACTAGTGAGGTACCATTTTTATCGGGAGACTTGGGGGAACGCTGGGTGGACGGAATATTGTGGCTCCTCTCAGATTCCAGAAATTTCTGTCACCGAAATGTGAGGAAAATGTGTTTTTTTAGCTAAATTTTGAGGTTTGCAAAGGATTCTGGGTAACAGAACCTGGTCAGAGCTGCACAAGTCACCCCATCTTGGATTCCCCTAGGTCTCTAGTTTTAAAAAATGCACAGGTTTGGTAGGTTTCCCTAGGTGCCGGCTGAACTAGAGGCCAAAATCTACAGGTAGGCACTTTGCAAAAAACAGCTCTGTTTTCTGTGATGTGTCCACGTTGTGTTTTGGGGCATATTCTGTCACGGGCGCTAGGCCTACCCACACTAGTGAGCTACCATTTTTATCGGGAGACTTGGGGGAACGCTGGGTGGAAGGAATATTGTGGCTCCTCTCAGATTCCAGAACTTTCTGTCACCAAATGTGAGGAAAATATGTTTTTTTAGCCAAATTTTGAGGTTTGCAAAGGATTCTGGGTAACAGAACCTGGTCAGAGCCCCACAAGTCACCCCATCTTGGATTCCCCTAGGTCTCTAGTTTTCGAAAATGCACAGGTTTGGTAGGTTTCCCTAGGTGCCGGCTGAGCTAGAGGCCAAAATCTACAGGTAGGCACTTTGCAAAAAACAGCTCTGTTTTCTGTGATGTGTCTACGTTGTGTTTTGGGGCATATTCTGTCGCGGCCGCTAGGCCTACCCACACAAGTGAGGTATCATTTTTATCGGAAGACTTGGGGGAACGCTGGGTGGAAGGAATATTGTGGCTCCTCTCAGATTCCAGCACTTTCTGTCACCGAAATGTGAGGAAAATATGTTTTTTTAGCCAAATTTTGAGGTTTGCAAAGGATTCTGGGTAACAGAACCTGGTCAGAGCCCCACAAGTCACCCCATCTTGGATTCCCCTGGGTCTCTAGTTTTCAAAAATGCATAGGTTTGGTAGGTTTCCCTAGGTGCCGGCTGAGCTAGAGGCCAAAATCTACAGGTAGGCACTTTGCAAAAAACAGCTCTGTTTTCTGTCAAAAAATGGGATGGGCCCACTTTGTGTTTTGGGACATTTCCTGTCGCGGGCGCTAGGCCTACCCACACAAGTGAGGTATCATTTTTATCGGGAGACTTGGGGGAATACTGGGTGGAAGGAAATTTGTGGCTCCTCTCAGATTCCAGACCTTTCTGTCACCGAAATGTGATGAAAATGTGTTTTTTTAGCCAAATTTTGAGGTTTGCAAATGATTCTGGGTAACAGAACCTGGTCAGAGCCCCACAAGTCATCCCATCTTGGATTCCCCTAGGTCTCTAGTTTTAAAAAATGCACAGGTTTGGTAGGTTTTCCTAGGTGCCGGCTGAACTAGAGGCCAAAATCTACAGGTAGGCACTTTGCAAAAAACAGCTCTGTTTTCTGTGATGTGTCCACGTTGTGTTTTGGGGCATATTCTGTAGCGGGCGCTAGGCCTACCGACACTAGTAAGGTACCATTTTTATGGGGAAACTTGGGGGAACGCTGGGTGGAAGGAATATTGTGGCTCCTCTCAGATTCCAGAACTTTCTGTCACCGAAATGTGAGGAAAATGTGTTTTTTTTAGCTAAATTTTGAGGTTTGCAAAGGATTCTGGGTAACAGAACCTGGTCAGAGCCGCACAAGTCACCCCATCTTGGATTCCCCTAGGTCTCTAGTTTTAAAAAATGCACAGGTTTGGTAGGTTTCCCTAGGTGCCGGCTGAACTAGAGGCCAAAATCTACAGGTAGGCACTTTGCAAAAAACAGCTCTGTTTTCTGTGATGTGTCCACGTTGTGTTTTGGGGCATATTCTGTCGCGGGCGCTAGGCCTACCCACACTAGTGAGCTACCATTTTTATCGGGAGACTTGGGGGAATGCTGGGTGGAAGGAATATTGTGGCTCCTCTCAGATTCCAGAACTTTCTGTCACCGAAATGTGAGGAAAATATGTTTTTTTAAGCCAAATGTTGAGGTTTGCAAAGGATTCTGGGTAACAGAACCTGGTCAGAGCCCCACAAGTCACCCCATCTTGGATTCCCCTAGGTCTCTAGTTTTAAAAATGCACAGGTTTGGTAGGTTTCCCTAGGTGCCGGCTGAGCTAGAGGCCAAAATCCACAGGTAGGCACTTTGCAAAAAACAGCTCTGTTTTCTATGATGTGTCTACGTTGTGTTTTGGGGCATATTCTGTCATGAGCGCTAGGCCTACCCACACTAGTGAGGTACCATTTTTATCGGGAGACTTGGGGGAACGCTGGGTGGACGGAATATTGTGGCTCCTCTCAGATTCCCGAACTTTCTGTCACCAAAATGTGAGGAAAATATGTTTTTTTAGCCAAATTTTGAGGTTTGCAAAGGATTCTGGGTAACAGAACCTGGTCAGAGCCCCACAAGTCACCCCATCTTGGATTCCCCTGGGTCTCTCGTTTTCAAAAATGCACAGGTTTGGTAGGTTTCCCTAGGTGCCGGCTGAGCTAGAGGCCCAAATCTACAGGTAGGCACTTTGCAAAAAACAGCTCTGTTTTTCGTCAAAAAATGGGATGTGCCCACTTTGTGTTTTGGCACATTTCCTGTCGTGGGCGCTAGGACTACCCACACAAGTGAGGTATCATTTTTATCGGGAGACTTGGGGGAATGCTGGGTGGAAGGAAATTTGTGGCTCCTCTCAGATTCCAGAACTTTCTGTCACCGAAATGTGAGGAAAATGTGTTTGTTTAGCCAAATTTTGAGGTTTGCAAAGGGTTCTGGGTAACAGAACCTGGTCAGAGCCCCACAAGTCACCCCATCTTGGATTCCCCTAGGTCTCTAGTTTTCAGCAATGTACAGGTTTGGTAGGTTTCCCTAGGTGCCGGCTGAGCGAGAGGCCAAAATCTACAGGTAGGCACTTTGCAAAAAACAGCTCTGTTTTCTTTAAAAAAATGGGATGTGTCCACGTTGTGTTTTGGGGCGTTTCTTGTCGCGTGCGCTAGGCCAACCCACACAAGAGAGGTATCATTTTTATCGGGAGACTTGGGGGAACGCTGGGTGGAAGGAACTTTGTGTCTCCTCTCAGATTCCAGAACTTTCTGTCACCGAAATGTGAGGAAAATGTGTTTTTTAAGCCATATTTTGAGGTTTGCAAAGGATTCTGGGTAACAGATCCTGGTCAGAGCCCCACAAGTCACCCCATCTTGGATTCCCCTAGGTCTCTAGTTTTAAAAAATGCACAGGTTTGGTAGGTTTCCCTTGGTGCCGGCTGAGCTAGAGGCCAAAATCTACAGGTAGGCACTTTGCAAAAAACAACTCTGTTTTCTTTCAAAAAATGGGATGTGTCTACGTTGCATTTTGGGGCATTACCTGTCGCGGCCGCTAGGCTTACCCACACAAGTGAGGTATCATTTTTATCGGAAGACTTGGGGGAACGCTGGGTGGAAGGAATATTGTGGCTCCTCTCAAATTCCAGAACTTTCTGTCACCGAAATGTGAGGAAAATATGTTTTTTTAGCCAAATTTTGAGGTTTGCAAAGGATTCTGGGTAACAGAACCTGGTCAGAGCCCCACAAGTCACCCCATCTTGGATTCCCCTGGGTCTCTAGTTTTCAAAAATGCACAGGTTTGGTAGGTTTCCCTAGGTGCCGGCTGAGCTAGAGGCCAAAATCTACAGGTAGGCACTTTGCAAAAAACAGCTCTGTTTTCTGTCAAAAAATGGGATGTGCCCACCTTGTGTTTTGGGACATTTCCTGTTGCGGGCGCTAGGACTACCCACACAAGTGAGGTATCATTTTTATCGGGAGACTTGGGGGAATACTGAGTGGTAGGAAATTTGTGGCTCCTCTCTGATTCCAGAACTTTCTGTCACCGAAATGTGAGGAAAATATGTTTTTTTAGCCAAATTTTGAGGTTTGCAAAGGATTCTGGGTAACAGAACCTGGTCAGAGCCCCACAAGTCACCCCATCTTGGATTCCCCTAGGTCTCTAGTTTTAAAAAATGCACAGGTTTGGTAGGTTTCCCTAGGTGCCGGCTGAACTAAAGGCCAAAATCTACAGGTAGGCACTTTGCAAAAAACAGCTCTGTTTTCTGTGATGTGTCTACGTTGTGTTTTGGGGCATATTCTGTCACGGGCGCTAGGCCTACCCACACTAGTGAGGTACCATTTTTGTCGGGAGACTTGGGGGAACGCTGGGTGGACGGAATATTGTGGCTCCTCTCAGATTCCAGAACTTTCTGTCACCGAAATGTGAGGAAAATATGTTTTTTTAGCCAAATTTTGAGGTTTGCAAAGGATTCTGAGTAACAGAACCTGGTCAGAGCCCCACAAGTCACCCCATCTTGGATTCCCCTGGGTCTCTCGTTTTCAAAAATGCACAGGTTTGGTAGGTTTCCCTAGGTGCCGGCTGAGCTAGAGGCCAAAATCTACAGGTAGGCACTTTGCAAAAAACAGCTCTGTTTTCTGTCAAAAAATGGGATGTGCCCACTTTGTGTTTTGGGACATTTCCTGTCGCGGGCACTAGGACTACCCACACAAGTGAGGTATCATTTTTATCGGGAGACGTGGGGGAATGCTGGGTGGAAGGAAATTTGTGGCTCCTCTCAGATTCCAGAACTTTCTGTCACCGAAATGTGAGGAAAATGTGTTTGTTTAGCCAAATTTTGAGGTTTGCAAAGGGTTCTGGGTAACAGAACCTGGTCAGAGCCCCACAAGTCACCCCATCTTGGATTCCCCCAGGTCTCTAGTTTTCAGCAATGTACAGGTTTGGTAGGTTTCCCTAGGTGCCGGCTGAGCTAGAGGCCAAAATCTACAGGTAGGCACTTTGCAAAAAACAGCTCTGTTTTCTTTAAAAAAATGGGATGTGTCCACGTTGTGTTTTGGGGCGTTTCCAGTTGCGGGAGCTAGGCCTACCCACACAAGTGAGGTATCATTTTTATCGGGAGACATGGGGGAACTCTGGGTGGAAGAAAATTTGTGTCTCCACTCAGATTCCAGATCTTTCTGTCACCGAAATGTGAGGAAAATGTGTTTTTTTAGCCATATTTTGAGGTTTGCAAAGGATTCTGGGTAACAGAACCTGGTCAGAGCCCCACAAGTCACCCCATCTTGGATTCCCCTAGGTCTCTAGTTTTAAAAAATGCACAGGTTTGGTAGGTTTCCCTAGGTGCCGGCTGAACTAGAGGCCAAAATCTACAGGTAGGCACTTTGCAAAAAACAGCTCTGTTTTCTTTCAAAAAATGGGATGTGTCCACGTTGCGTTTTGGGGCGTCTCCTGTCGCGGGCGCTAGGTCTACCCACACAAGTGAGGTATCATTTTTATCGGAAGACTTGGGGGAACGCTCGGTGGAAGGAAATTTGTGGCTCCTCTCAGATTCCAGAACTTTCTGTCACCGAAATGTGAGGATAATGCGTTTTTTTTGCCAAAATTTAAGGTTTGCAAAGGATTCTGGGTAACAGAACCTGGTCAGAGCCCCACAAGTCACCCCATCTTGGATTCCCCTAGGTCTCTAGTTTTAAAAAATGCACAGGTTTGGTAGGTTTCCCTAGGTGCCGGCTAAGCTAGAGGCCAAAATCTACAGGTAGGCACTTTGCAAAAAACAGCTCTGTTTTCTGTCAAAAAATGGGATGTGCCCACCTTGTGTTTTGGGACATTTCCTGTTGCGGGCGCTAGGACTACCCACACAAGTGAGGTATCATTTTTATCGGGAGACTTGGGGGAATACTGAGTGGTAGGAAATTTGTGGCTCCTCTCTGATTCCAGAACTTTCTGTCACCGAAATGTGAGGAAAATATGTTTTTTTAGCCAAATTTTGAGGTTTGCAAAGGATTCTGGGTAACAGAACCTGGTCAGAGCCCCACAAGTCACCCCATCTTGGATTCCCCTAGGTCTCTAGTTTTAAAAAATGCACAGGTTTGGTAGGTTTCCCTAGGTGCCGGCTGAACTAAAGGCCAAAATCTACAGGTAGGCACTTTGCAAAAAACAGCTCTGTTTTCTGTGATGTGTCTACGTTGTGTTTTGGGGCATATTCTGTCACGGGCGCTAGGCCTACCCACACTAGTGAGGTACCATTTTTATCGGGAGACTTGGGGGAACGCTGGGTGGACGGAATATTGTGGCTCCTCTCAGATTCCAGAACTTTCTGTCACCGAAATGTGAGGAAAATATGTTTTTTTAGCCAAATTTTGAGGTTTGCAAAGGATTCTGAGTAACAGAACCTGGTCAGAGCCCCACAAGTCACCCCATCTTGGATTCCCCTGGGTCTCTCGTTTTCAAAAATGCACAGGTTTGGTAGGTTTCCCTAGGTGCCGGCTGAGCTAGAGGCCAAAATCTACAGGTAGGCACTTTGCAAAAAACAGCTCTGTTTTCTGTCAAAAAATGGGATGTGCCCACTTTGTGTTTTGGGACATTTCCTGTCGCGGGCACTAGGACTACCCACACAAGTGAGGTATCATTTTTATCGGGAGACTTGGGGGAATGCTGGGTGGAAGGAAATTTGTGGCTCCTCTCAGATTCCAGAACTTTCTGTCATCGAAATGTGAGGAAAATGTGTTTGTTTAGCCAAATTTTGAGGTTTGCAAAGGGTTCTGGGTAACAGAACCTGGTCAGAGCCCCACAAGTCACCCCATCTTGGATTCCCCCAGGTCTCTAGTTTTCAGCAATGTACAGGTTTGGTAGGTTTCCCTAGGTGCCGGCTGAGCTAGAGGCCAAAATCTACAGGTAGGCACTTTGCAAAAAACAGCTCTGTTTTCTTTAAAAAAATGGGATGTGTCCACGTTGTGTTTTGGGGCGTTTCCAGTTGCGGGCGCTAGGCCTACCCACACAAGTGAGGTATCATTTTTATCGGGAGACATGGGGGAACTCTGGGTGGAAGAAAATTTGTGTCTCCTCTCAGATTCCAGATCTTTCTGTCACCGAAATGTGAGGAAAATGTGTTTTTTTAGCCATATTTTGAGGTTTGCAAAGGATTCTGGGTAACAGAACCTGGTCAGAGCCCCACAAGTCACCCCATCTTGGATTCCCCTAGGTCTCTAGTTTTAAAAAATGCACAGGTTTGGTAGGTTTCCCTAGGTGCCGGCTGAACTAGAGGCCAAAATCTACAGGTAGGCACTTTGCAAAAAACAGCTCTGTTTTCTTTCAAAAAATGGGATGTGTCCACGTTGCGTTTTGGGGCGTCTCCTGTCGCGGGCGCTAGGTCTACCCACACAAGTGAGGTATCATTTTTATCGGGAGACTTGGGGGAACGCTCGGTGGAAGGAAATTTGTGGCTCCTCTCAGATTCCAGAACTTTCTGTCACCGAAATGTGAGGATAATGCGTTTTTTTTGCCAAAATTTAAGGTTTGCAAAGGATTCTGGGTAACAGAACCTGGTCAGAGCCCCACAAGTCACCCCATCTTGGATTCCCCTAGGTCTCTAGTTTTAAAAAATGCACAGGTTTGGTAGGTTTCCCTAGGTGCCGGCTAAGCTAGAGGCCAAAATCTACAGGTAGGCACTTTGCAAAAAACAACTCTGTTTTCTTTCAAAAAATGGGATGTGTCTACGTTGCGTTTTGGGGCATTTTCTGTCGCGGCCGCTAGGCCTACCCACACAAGTGAGGTATCATTTTTATCGGAAGACTTGGGGGAACGCTGGGTGGAAGGAATATTGTGGCTCCTCTCAGATTCCAGAACTTTCTGTAACCGAAATGTGAGGAAAATATGTTTTTTTAGCCAAATTTTGAGGTTTGCAAAGGATTCTGGGTAACAGAACCTGGTCAGAGCCCCACAAGTCACCCCATCTTGGATTCCCCTGGGTCTCTAGTTTTCAAAAATGCATAGGTTTGGTAGGTTTCCCTAGGTGCCGGCTGAGCTAGAGGCCAAAATCTACAGGTAGGCACTTTGCAAAAAACAGCTCTGTTTTCTGTCAAAAAATGAGATGGGCCCACTTTGTGTTTTGGGACATTTCCTGTCGCGGGCGCTAGGCCTACCCACACAAGTGAGGTATCATTTTTATCGGGAGACTTGGGGGAATACTGGGTGGAAGGAAATTTGTGGCTCCTCTCAGATTCCAGACCTTCCTGTCACCGAAATGTGAGGAAAATGTGTTTTTTTAGCCAAATTTTGAGGTTTGCAAATGATTCTGGGTAACAGAACCTGGTCAGAGCCCCACAAGTCACCCCATCTTGGATTCCCCTAGGTCTCTAGTTTTAAAAAATGCACAGGTTTGGTAGGTTTCCCTAGGTGCCGGCTGAACTAGAGGCCAAAATCTACAGGTAGGCACTTTGCAAAAAACAGCTCTGTTTTCTGTGATGTGTCCACGTTGTGTTTTGGGGCATATTCTGTCGCGGGCGCTAGGCCTACCGACACTAGTAAGGTACCATTTTTATGGGGAAACTTGGGGGAACGCTGGGTGGAAGGAATATTGTGGCTCCTCTCAGATTCCAGAACTTTCTGTCACCGAAATGTGAGGAAAATGTGTTTTTTTAGCTAAATTTTGAGGTTTGCAAAGGATTCTGGGTAACAGAACCTGGTCAGAGCCGCACAAGTCACCCCATCTTGGATTCCCCTAGGTCTCTAGTTTTAAAAAATGCACAGGTTTGGTAGGTTTCCCTAGGTGCCGGCTGAACTAGAGGCCAAAATCTACAGGTAGGCACTTTGCAAAAAACAGCTCTGTTTTCTGTGATGTGTCCACGTTGTGTTTTGGGGCATATTCTGTCGCGGGCGCTAGGCCTACCCACACTAGTGAGCTACCATTTTTATCGGGAGACTTGGGGGAATGCTGGGTGGAAGGAATATTGTGGCTCCTCTCAGATTCCAGAACTTTCTGTCACCGAAATGTGAGGAAAATATGTTTTTTTAGCCAAATTTTGAGGTTTGCAAAGGATTCTGGGTAACAGAACCTGGTCAGAGCCCCACAAGTCACCCCATCTTGGATTCCCCTAGGTCTCTAGTTTTAAAAATGCACAGGTTTGGTAGGTTTCCCTAGGTGCCGGCTGAGCTAGAGGCCAAAATCTACAGGTAGGCACTTTGCAAAAAACAGCTCTGTTTTCTATGATGTGTCTACGTTGTGTTTTGGGGCATATTCTGTCATGAGCGCTAGGCCTACCCACACTAGTGAGGTACCATTTTTATCGGGAGACTTGGGGGAACGCTGGGTGGACGGAATATTGTGGCTCCTCTCAGATTCCCGAACTTTCTGTCACCAAAATGTGAGGAAAATATGTTTTTTTAGCCAAATTTTGAGGTTTGCAAAGGATTCTGGGTAACAGAACCTGGTCAGATCCCCACAAGTCACCCCATCTTGGATTCCCCTGGGTCTCTCGTTTTCAAAAATGCACAGGTTTGGTAGGTTTCCCTAGGTGCCGGCTGAGCTAGAGGCCAAAATCTACAGGTAGGCACTTTGCAAAAAACAGCTCTGTTTTTCGTCAAAAAATGGGATGTGCCCACTTTGTGTTTTGGCACATTTCCTGTCGTGGGCGCTAGGACTACCCACACAAGTGAGGTATCATTTTTATCGGGAGACTTGGGGGAATGCTGGGTGGAAGGAAATTTGTGGCTCCTCTCAGATTCCAGAACTTTCTGTCACCGAAATGTGAGGAAAATGTGTTTGTTTAGCCAAATTTTGAGGTTTGCAAAGGGTTCTGGGTAACAGAACCGGTCAGAGCCCCACAAGTCACCCCATATTGGATTCCCCTAGGTCTCTAGTTTTCAGCAATGTACAGGTTTGGTAGGTTTCCCTAGGTGCCGGCTGAGCGAGAGGCCAAAATCTACAGATAGGCACTTTGCAAAAAACAGCTCTGTTTTTTTTAAAAAAATGGGATGTGTCCACGTTGTGTTTTGGGGCGTTTCCTGTCGCGGGCGCTAGGCCTACCCACACAAGTGAGGTATCATTTTTATTGGGAGACTTGGGGGAACGCTGGGTGGAAGGAAATTTGTGTCTCCTCTCAGATTCCAGAACTTTCTGTCACCGAAATGTGAGGAAAATTTGTTTTTTTAGCCATATTTTGAGGTTTGCAAAGGATTCTGGGTAACAGAACCTGGTCAGAGCCTCACAAGTCACCCCATCTTGGATTCCCCTAGGTCTCTAGTTTTAAAAAATGCACAGGTTTGGTAGGTTTCCCTAGGTGCCGGCTGAACTAGAGGCCAAAATCTACAGGTAGGCACTTTGCAAAAAACAGCTCTGTTTTCTTTAAAAAAATGGGATGTGTCCACGTTGCGTTTTGGGGCGTCTCCTGTCGCGGGCGCTAGGTCTACCCACACAAGTGAGGTATCATTTTTATCGGGAGACTTGGGGGAACGCTCGGTGGAAGGAAATTTGTGGCTCCTCTCAGATTCCAGAACTTTCTGTCACCGAAATGTGAGGATAATTCGTTTTTTTAGACAAAATGTAAGGTTTGCAAAGGATTCTGGGTAACAGAACCTGGTCAGAGCCCCACAAGTCACCCCATCTTGGATTCCCCTAGGTCTCTAGTTTTAAAAAATGCACAGGTTTGGTAGGTTTCCCTAGGTGCCGGCTGAGCTAGAGGCCAAAATCTACAGGTAGGCACTTTGCAAAAAACAACTCTGTTTTCTTTAAAAAAATGGGATGTGTCTACGTTGCGTTTTGGGGCATTTCCTGTCGAGGCCGCTAGGCCTACCCACACAAGTGAGGTATCATTTTTATCGGAAGACTTGGGGGAACGCTGGGTGGAAGGAATATTGTGGCTCCTCTCAGATTCCAGAACTTTCTGTCACCGAAATATGAGGAAAATATGTTTTTTTAGCCAAATTTTGAGGTTTGCAAAGGATTCTGGGTAACAGAACCTGGTCAGAGCCCCACAAGTAACCCCATCTTGGATTCCCCTGGGTCTCTAGTTTTCAAAAATGCACAGGTTTGGTAGGTTTCCCTAGGTGCCGGCTGAGCTAGAGTCCAAAATCTACAGGTAGGCACTTTGCAAAAAACAGCTCTGTTTTCTGTCAAAAAATGGGATGTGCCCACTTTGTGTTTTGGGACATTTCCTGTTGTGGGCGCTAGGACTACCCACACAAGTGAGGTATCATTTTTATCGGGAGACTTGGGGGAATGCTGGGTGGAAGGAAATTTGTGGCTCCTCTCAGATTCCAGAACTTTCTGTCACCGAAATGTGAGGAAAATGTGTTTGTTTAGCCAAATTTTGAGGTTTGCAAAGGGTTCTGGGTAACAGAACCTGGTCAGAGCCCCACAAGTCACCCCATCTTGGATTCCCCTAGGTCTCTAGTTTTCAGCAATGTAAAGGTTTGGTAGGTTTCCCTAGGTGCCGGTTGAGCGAGAGGCCAAAATCTACAGGTAGGCACTTTGCAAAAAACAGCTCTGTTTTCTTTAAAAAAATGGGATGTGTCCACGTTGTGTTTTGGGGCGTTTCCTGTCGCGGGCGCTAGGCCTACCCACACAAGTGAGGTATCATTTTTATCGGGAGACTTGGGGGATCGCTGGGTGGAAGGAAATTTGTGTCTCCTCTCAGATTCCAGAACTTTCTGTCACCGAAATGTGAGGAAAATTTGTTTTTTTTAGCCATATTTTGAGGTTTGCAAAGGATTCTGGGTAACAGAACCTGGTCAGAGCCCCACAAGTCACCCCATCTTGGATTCCCCTAGGTCTCTAGTTTTGAAAAATGCACAGGTTTGGTAGGTTTCCCTAGGTGCCGGCTGAACTAGAGGCCAAAATCTACAGGTAGGCACTTTGCAAAAAACAGCTCTGTTTTCTTTCAAAAAATGGGATGTGTCCACGTTGCGTTTTGGGGCGTCTCCTGTCGCGGGCGCTAGGTCTACCCACACAAGTGAGGTATCATTTTTATCGGGAGACTTGGGGGAACGCTCGGTGGAAGGAAATTTGTGGCTCCTCTCAGATTCCAGAACTTTCTGTCACCGAAATGTGAGGATAATTCGTTTTTTTAGACAAAATTTAAGGTTTGCAAAGGATTCTGGTTAACAGAACCTGGTTAGAGCCCCACAAGTCACCCCATCTTGGATTCCCCTAGGTCTCTAGTTTTAAAAAATGCACAGGTTTGGTAGGTTTCCCTAGGTGCCGGCTGAGCTAGAGGCCAAAATCTACAGGTAGGCACTTTGCAAAAAACAACTATGTTTTCTTTCAAAAAATGGGATGTGTCTACGTTGCGTTTTGGGGCATCTCCTGTCGCGGCCGCTAGGCCTACCCACACAAGTGAGGTATCATTTTTATCGGAAGACTTGGGGGAATGCTGGGTGGAAGGAATATTGTGGCTCCTCTCAGATTCCAGAACTTTCTGTCACCGAAATGTGAGGAAAATATGTTTTTTTAGCCAAATTTTGAGGTTTGCAAAGGATTCTGGGTAACAGAACCTGGTCAGAGCCCCACAAGTCACCCCATCTTGGATTCCCCTGGGTCTCTAGTTTTCAAAAATGCACAGGTTTGGTAGGTTTCCCTAGGTGCCGGCTGAGCTAGAGTCCAAAATCTACAGGTAGGCACTTTGCAAAAAACAGCTCTGTTTTCTGTCAAAAAATGGGATGTGCCCACTTTGTGTTTTGGGACATTTCCTCTCGCGTGCGCTAGGACTACCCACACAAGTGAGGTATCATTTTAATCGAGAAACTTGGGGGAATACTGGGTGGAAGGAAATTTGTGGCTCCTCTCTGATTCCAGAACTTTCTGTCACCGAAATGTGAGAAAAATATGTTTTTTTAGCCAAATTTTGAGGTTTGCAAAGGATTCTGGGTAACAGAACCTGGTCAGAGCCCCACAAGTCACCCCATCTTGAATTCCCCTGGGTCTCTCGTTTTCAAAAATGCACAGGTTTGGTAGGTTTCCCTAGGTGCCGGCTGAGCTAGAGGCCCAAATCTACAGGTAGGCACTTTGCAAAAAACAGCTCTGTTTTTCGTCAAAAAATGGGATGTGCCCACTTTGTGTTTTGGCACATTTCCTGTCGTGGGCGCTAGGACTACCCACACAAGTGAGGTATCATTTTTATTGGGAGACTTGGGGGAATGCTGGGTGGAAGGAAATTTGTGGCTCCTCTCAGATTCCAGAACTTTCTGTCACCGAAATGTGAGGAAAATGTGTTTGTTTAGCCAAATTTTGAGGTTTGCAAAGGGTTCTGGGTAACAGAACCTGGTCAGAGCCCCACAAGTCACCCCATCTTGGATTCCCCTAGGTCTCTAGTTTTCAGCAATGTACAGGTTTGGTAGGTTTCCCTAGGTGCCGGCTGAGCGAGAGGCCAAAATCTACAGGTAGGCACTTTGCAAAAAACAGCTCTGTTTTCTTTTAAAAAATGGGATGTGTCCACGTTGTGTTTTGGGGCGTTTCTTGTCGCGGGCGCTAGGCCTACCCACACAAGAGAGGTATCATTTTTATCGGGAGACTTGGGGGAACGCTGGGTGGAAGGAACTTTGTGTCTCCTCTCAGATTCCAGAACTTTCTGTCACCGAAATGTGAGGAAAATGTGTTTTTTTAGCCATATTTTGAGGTTTGCAAAGGATTCTGGGTAACAGAACCTGGTCAGAGCCCCACAAGTCACCCCATCTTGGATTCCCCTAGGTCTCTAGTTTTAAAAAATGCACAGGTTTGGTAGGTTTCCCTAGGTGCCGGCTGAGCTAGAGGCCAAAATCTACAGGTAGGCACTTTGCAAAAAACAACTCTGTTTTCTTTAAAAAAATGGGATGTGTCTACGTTGCATTTTGGGGCATTTTCTGTCGCGGCCGCTAGGCTTACCCACACAAGTGAGGTATCATTTTTATCGGAAGACTTGGGGGAACGCTGGGTGGAAGGAATATTGTGGCTCCTCTCAGATTCCAGAACTTTCTGTCACCGAAATGTGAGGAAAATATGTTTTTTTAGCCAAATTTTGAGGTTTGCAAAGGATTCTGGGTAACAGAACCTGGTCAGAGCCCCACAAGTCACCCCATCTTGGATTCCCCTAGGTCTCTAGTTTTCAGCAATGTAAAGGTTTGGTAGGTTTCCCTAGGTGCCGGTTGAGCGAGAGGCCAAAATCTACAGGTAGGCACTTTGCAAAAAACAGCTCTGTTTTCTTTAAAAAAATGGGATGTGTCCACGTTGTGTTTTGGGGCGTTTCCTGTCGCGGGCGCTAGGCCTACCCACACAAGTGAGGTATCATTTTTATCGGGAGACTTGGGGGATCGCTGGGTGGAAGGAAATTTGTGTCTCCTCTCAGATTCCAGAACTTTCTGTCACCGAAATGTGAGGAAAATTTGTTTTTTTTAGCCATATTTTGAGGTTTGCAAAGGATTCTGGGTAACAGAACCTGGTCAGAGCCCCACAAGTCACCCCATCTTGGATTCCCCTAGGTCTCTAGTTTTGAAAAATGCACAGGTTTGGTAGGTTTCCCTAGGTGCCGGCTGAACTAGAGGCCAAAATCTACAGGTAGGCACTTTGCAAAAAACAGCTCTGTTTTCTTTCAAAAAATGGGATGTGTCCACGTTACGTTTTGGGGCGTCTCCTGTCGCGGGCGCTAGGTCTACCCACACAAGTGAGGTATCATTTTTATCGGGAGACTTGGGGGAACGCTCGGTGGAAGGAAATTTGTGGCTCCTCTCAGATTCCAGAACTTTCTGTCACCGAAATGTGAGGATAATTCGTTTTTTTAGACAAAATTTAAGGTTTGCAAAGGATTCTGGTTAACAGAACCTGGTTAGAGCCCCACAAGTCACCCCATCTTGGATTCCCCTAGGTCTCTAGTTTTAAAAAATGCACAGGTTTGGTAGGTTTCCCTAGGTGCCGGCTGAGCTAGAGGCCAAAATCTACAGGTAGGCACTTTGCAAAAAACAACTATGTTTTCTTTCAAAAAATGGGATGTGTCTACGTTGCGTTTTGGGGCATCTCCTGTCGCGGCCGCTAGGCCTACCCACACAAGTGAGGTATCATTTTTATCGGAAGACTTGGGGGAATGCTGGGTGGAAGGAATATTGTGGCTCCTCTCAGATTCCAGAACTTTCTGTCACCGAAATGTGAGGAAAATATGTTTTTTTAGCCAAATTTTGAGGTTTGCAAAGGATTCTGGGTAACAGAACCTGGTCAGAGCCCCACAAGTCACCCCATCTTGGATTCCCCTGGGTCTCTAGTTTTCAAAAATGCACAGGTTTGGTAGGTTTCCCTAGGTGCCGGCTGAGCTAGAGTCCAAAATCTACAGGTAGGCACTTTGCAAAAAACAGCTCTGTTTTCTGTCAAAAAATGGGATGTGCCCACTTTGTGTTTTGGGACATTTCCTCTCGCGTGCGCTAGGACTACCCACACAAGTGAGGTATCATTTTAATCGAGAAACTTGGGGGAATACTGGGTGGTAGGAAATTTGTGGCTCCTCTCTGATTCCAGAACTTTCTGTCACCGAAATGTGAGAAAAATATGTTTTTTTAGCCAAATTTTGAGGTTTGCAAAGGATTCTGGGTAACAGAACCTGGTCAGAGCCCCACAAGTCACCCCATCTTGAATTCCCCTGGGTCTCTCGTTTTCAAAAATGCACAGGTTTGGTAGGTTTCCCTAGGTGCCGGCTGAGCTAGAGGCCCAAATCTACAGGTAGGCACTTTGCAAAAAACAGCTCTGTTTTTCGTCAAAAAATGGGATGTGCCCACTTTGTGTTTTGGCACATTTCCTGTCGTGGGCGCTAGGACTACCCACACAAGTGAGGTATCATTTTTATCGGGAGACTTGGGGGAATGCTGGGTGGAAGGAAATTTGTGGCTCCTCTCAGATTCCAGAACTTTCTGTCACCGAAATGTGAGGAAAATGTGTTTGTTTAGCCAAATTTTGAGGTTTGCAAAGGGTTCTGGGTAACAGAACCTGGTCAGAGCCCCACAAGTCACCCCATCTTGGATTCCCCTAGGTCTCTAGTTTTCAGCAATGTACAGGTTTGGTAGGTTTCCCTAGGTGCCGGCTGAGCGAGAGGCCAAAATCTACAGGTAGGCACTTTGCAAAAAACAGCTCTGTTTTCTTTTAAAAAATGGGATGTGTCCACGTTGTGTTTTGGGGCGTTTCTTGTCGCGGGCGCTAGGCCTACCCACACAAGAGAGGTATCATTTTTATCGGGAGACTTGGGGGAACGCTGGGTGGAAGGAACTTTGTGTCTCCTCTCAGATTCCAGAACTTTCTGTCACCGAAATGTGAGGAAAATGTGTTTTTTTAGCCATATTTTGAGGTTTGCAAAGGATTCTGGGTAACAGAACCTGGTCAGAGCCCCACAAGTCACCCCATCTTGGATTCCCCTAGGTCTCTAGTTTTAAAAAATGCACAGGTTTGGTAGGTTTCCCTAGGTGCCGGCTGAGCTAGAGGCCAAAATCTACAGGTAGGCACTTTGCAAAAAACAACTCTGTTTTCTTTAAAAAAATGGGATGTGTCTACGTTGCATTTTGGGGCATTTTCTGTCGCGGCCGCTAGGCTTACCCACACAAGTGAGGTATCATTTTTATCGGAAGACTTGGGGGAACGCTGGGTGGAAGGAATATTGTGGCTCCTCTCAGATTCCAGAACTTTCTGTCACCGAAATGTGAGGAAAATATGTTTTTTTAGCCAAATTTTGAGGTTTGCAAAGGATTCTGGGTAACAGAACCTGGTCAGAGCCCCACAAGTCACCCCATCTTGGATTCCCCTAGGTCTCTAGTTTTCAGCAATGTAAAGGTTTGGTAGGTTTCCCTAGGTGCCGGTTGAGCGAGAGGCCAAAATCTACAGGTAGGCACTTTGCAAAAAACAGCTCTGTTTTCTTTAAAAAAATGGGATGTGTCCACGTTGTGTTTTGGGGCGTTTCCTGTCGCGGGCGCTAGGCCTACCCACACAAGTGAGGTATCATTTTTATCGGGAGACTTGGGGGATCGCTGGGTGGAAGGAAATTTGTGTCTCCTCTCAGATTCCAGAACTTTCTGTCACCGAAATGTGAGGAAAATTTGTTTTTTTTAGCCATATTTTGAGGTTTGCAAAGGATTCTGGGTAACAGAACCTGGTCAGAGCCCCACAAGTCACCCCATCTTGGATTCCCCTAGGTCTCTAGTTTTGAAAAATGCACAGGTTTGGTAGGTTTCCCTAGGTGCCGGCTGAACTAGAGGCCAAAATCTACAGGTAGGCACTTTGCAAAAAACAGCTCTGTTTTCTTTCAAAAAATGGGATGTGTCCACGTTGCGTTTTGGGGCGTCTCCTGTCGCGGGCGCTAGGTCTACCCACACAAGTGAGGTATCATTTTTATCGGGAGACTTGGGGGAACGCTCGGTGGAAGGAAATTTGTGGCTCCTCTCAGATTCCAGAACTTTCTGTCACCGAAATGTGAGGATAATTCGTTTTTTTAGACAAAATTTAAGGTTTGCAAAGGATTCTGGTTAACAGAACCTGGTTAGAGCCCCACAAGTCACCCCATCTTGGATTCCCCTAGGTCTCTAGTTTTAAAAAATGCACAGGTTTGGTAGGTTTCCCTAGGTGCCGGCTGAGCTAGAGGCCAAAATCTACAGGTAGGCACTTTGCAAAAAACAACTATGTTTTCTTTCAAAAAATGGGATGTGTCTACGTTGCGTTTTGGGGCATCTCCTGTCGCGGCCGCTAGGCCTACCCACACAAGTGAGGTATCATTTTTATCGGAAGACTTGGGGGAATGCTGGGTGGAAGGAATATTGTGGCTCCTCTCAGATTCCAGAACTTTCTGTCACCGAAATGTGAGGAAAATATGTTTTTTTAGCCAAATTTTGAGGTTTGCAAAGGATTCTGGGTAACAGAACCTGGTCAGAGCCCCACAAGTCACCCCATCTTGGATTCCCCTAGGTCTCTAGTTTTCAGCAATGTACAGGTTTGGTAGGTTTCCCTAGGTGCCGGCTGAGCGAGAGGCCAAAATCTACAGGTAGGCACTTTGCAAAAAACAGCTCTGTTTTCTTTTAAAAAATGGGATGTGTCCACGTTGTGTTTTGGGGCGTTTCTTGTCGCGGGCGCTAGGCCTACCCACACAAGAGAGGTATCATTTTTATCGGGAGACTTGGGGGAACGCTGGGTGGAAGGAACTTTGTGTCTCCTCTCAGATTCCAGAACTTTCTGTCACCGAAATGTGAGGAAAATGTGTTTTTTTAGCCATATTTTGAGGTTTGCAAAGGATTCTGGGTAACAGAACCTGGTCAGAGCCCCACAAGTCACCCCATCTTGGATTCCCCTAGGTCTCTAGTTTTAAAAAATGCACAGGTTTGGTAGGTTTCCCTAGGTGCCGGCTGAGCTAGAGGCCAAAATCTACAGGTAGGCACTTTGCAAAAAACAACTCTGTTTTCTTTAAAAAAATGGGATGTGTCTACGTTGCATTTTGGGGCATTTTCTGTCGCGGCCGCTAGGCTTACCCACACAAGTGAGGTATCATTTTTATCGGAAGACTTGGGGGAACGCTGGGTGGAAGGAATATTGTGGCTCCTCTCAGATTCCAGAACTTTCTGTCACCGAAATGTGAGGAAAATATGTTTTTTTAGCCAAATTTTGAGGTTTGCAAAGGATTCTGGGTAACAGAACCTGGTCAGAGCCCCACAAGTCACCCCATCTTGGATTCCCCTAGGTCTCTAGTTTTCAGCAATGTAAAGGTTTGGTAGGTTTCCCTAGGTGCCGGTTGAGCGAGAGGCCAAAATCTACAGGTAGGCACTTTGCAAAAAACAGCTCTGTTTTCTTTAAAAAAATGGGATGTGTCCACGTTGTGTTTTGGGGCGTTTCCTGTCGCGGGCGCTAGGCCTACCCACACAAGTGAGGTATCATTTTTATCGGGAGACTTGGGGGATCGCTGGGTGGAAGGAAATTTGTGTCTCCTCTCAGATTCCAGAACTTTCTGTCACCGAAATGTGAGGAAAATTTGTTTTTTTTAGCCATATTTTGAGGTTTGCAAAGGATTCTGGGTAACAGAACCTGGTCAGAGCCCCACAAGTCACCCCATCTTGGATTCCCCTAGGTCTCTAGTTTTGAAAAATGCACAGGTTTGGTAGGTTTCCCTAGGTGCCGGCTGAACTAGAGGCCAAAATCTACAGGTAGGCACTTTGCAAAAAACAGCTCTGTTTTCTTTCAAAAAATGGGATGTGTCCACGTTGCGTTTTGGGGCGTCTCCTGTCGCGGGCGCTAGGTCTACCCACACAAGTGAGGTATCATTTTTATCGGGAGACTTGGGGGAACGCTCGGTGGAAGGAAATTTGTGGCTCCTCTCAGATTCCAGAACTTTCTGTCACCGAAATGTGAGGATAATTAGTTTTTTTAGACAAAATTTAAGGTTTGCAAAGGATTCTGGTTAACAGAACCTGGTTAGAGCCCCACAAGTCACCCCATCTTGGATTCCCCTAGGTCTCTAGTTTAAAAAAATGCACAGGTTTGGTAGGTTTCCCTAGGTGCCGGCTGAGCTAGAGGCCAAAACCTACAGGTAGGCACTTTGCAAAAAACAACTATGTTTTCTTTCAAAAAATGGGATGTGTCTACGTTGCGTTTTGGGGCATCTCCTGTCGCGGCCGCTAGGCCTACCCACACAAGTGAGGTATCATTTTTATCGGAAGACTTGGGGGAATGCTGGGTGGAAGGAATATTGTGGCTCCTCTCAGATTCCAGAACTTTCTGTCACCGAAATGTGAGGAAAATATGTTTTTTTAGCCAAATTTTGAGGTTTGCAAAGGATTCTGGGTAACAGAACCTGGTCAGAGCCCCACAAGTCACCCCATCTTGGATTCCCCTAGGTCTCTAGTTTTGAAAAATGCACAGGTTTGGTAGGTTTCCCTAGGTGCCGGCTGAACTAGAGGCCAAAATCTACAGGTAGGCACTTTGCAAAAAACAGCTCTGTTTTCTGTCAAAAAATGGGATGTGCCCACTTTGTGTTTTGGGACATTTCCTGTTGTGGGCGCTAGGACTACCCACACAAGTGAGGTATCATTTTTATCGGGAGACTTGGGGGAATGCTGGGTGGAAGGAAATTTGTGGCTCCTCTCAGATTCCAGAACTTTCTGTCACCGAAATGTGAGGAAAATGTGTTTGTTTAGCCAAATTTTGAGGTTTGCAAAGGGTTCTGGGTAACAGAACCTGGTCAGAGCCCCACAAGTCACCCCATCTTGGATTCCCCTAGGTCTCTAGTTTTCAGGAATGTAAAGGTTTGGTAGGTTTCCCTAGGTGCCGGTTGAGCGAGAGGCCAAAATCTACAGGTAGGCACTTTGCAAAAAACAGCTCTGTTTTCTTTAAAAAAATGGGATGTGTCCACGTTGTGTTTTGGGGCGTTTCCTGTCGCGGGCGCTAGGCCTACCCACACAAGTGAGGTATCATTTTTATCGGGAGACTTGGGGGATCGCTGGGTGGAAGGAAATTTGTGTCTCCTCTCAGATTCCAGAACTTTCTGTCACCGAAATGTGAGGAAAATTTGTTTTTTTTAGCCATATTTTGAGGTTTGCAAAGGATTCTGGGTAACAGAACCTGGTCAGAGCCCCACAAGTCACCCCATCTTGGATTCCCCTAGCTCTCTAGTTTTGAAAAATGCACAGGTTTGGTAGGTTTCCCTAGGTGCCGGCTGAACTAGAGGCCAAAATCTACAGGTAGGCACTTTGCAAAAAACAGCTCTGTTTTCTTTCAAAAAATGGGATGTGTCCACGTTGCGTTTTGGGGCGTCTCCTGTCGCGGGCGCTAGGTCTACCCACACAAGTGAGGTATCATTTTTATCGGGAGACTTGGGGGAACGCTCGGTGGAAGGAAATTTGTGGCTCCTCTCAGATTCCAGAACTTTCTGTCACCGAAATGTGAGGATAATTCGTTTTTTTAGACAAAATTTAAGGTTTGCAAAGGATTCTGGTTAACAGAACCTGGTTAGAGCCCCACAAGTCACCCCATCTTGGATTCCCCTAGGTCTCTAGTTTTAAAAAATGCACAGGTTTGGTAGGTTTCCCTAGGTGCCGGCTGAGCTAGAGGCCAAAATCTACAGGTAGGCACTTTGCAAAAAACAACTATGTTTTCTTTCAAAAAATGGGATGTGTCTACGTTGCGTTTTGGGGCATCTCCTGTCGCGGCCGCTAGGCCTACCCACACAAGTGAGGTATCATTTTTATCGGAAGACTTGGGGGAATGCTGGGTGGAAGGAATATTGTGGCTCCTCTCAGATTCCAGAACTTTCTGTCACCGAAATGTGAGGAAAATATGTTTTTTTAGCCAAATTTTGAGGTTTGCAAAGGATTCTGGGTAACAGAACCTGGTCAGAGCCCCACAAGTCACCCCATCTTGGATTCCCCTGGGTCTCTAGTTTTCAAAAATGCACAGGTTTGGTAGGTTTCCCTAGGTGCCGGCTGAGCTAGAGTCCAAAATCTACAGGTAGGCACTTTGCAAAAAACAGCTCTGTTTTCTGTCAAAAAATGGGATGTGCCCACTTTGTGTTTTGGGACATTTCCTCTCGCGTGCGCTAGGACTACCCACACAAGTGAGGTATCATTTTAATCGAGAAACTTGGGGGAATACTGGGTGGTAGGAAATTTGTGGCTCCTCTCTGATTCCAGAACTTTCTGTCACCGAAATGTGAGAAAAATATGTTTTTTTAGCCAAATTTTGAGGTTTGCAAAGGATTCTGGGTAACAGAACCTGGTCAGAGCCCCACAAGTCACCCCATCTTGAATTCCCCTGGGTCTCTCGTTTTCAAAAATGCACAGGTTTGGTAGGTTTCCCTAGGTGCCGGCTGAGCTAGAGGCCCAAATCTACAGGTAGGCACTTTGCAAAAAACAGCTCTGTTTTTCGTCAAAAAATGGGATGTGCCCACTTTGTGTTTTGGCACATTTCCTGTCGTGGGCGCTAGGACTACCCACACAAGTGAGGTATCATTTTTATCGGGAGACTTGGGGGAATGCTGGGTGGAAGGAAATTTGTGGCTCCTCTCAGATTCCAGAACTTTCTGTCACCGAAATGTGAGGAAAATGTGTTTGTTTAGCCAAATTTTGAGGTTTGCAAAGGGTTCTGGGTAACAGAACCTGGTCAGAGCCCCACAAGTCACCCCATCTTGGATTCCCCTAGGTCTCTAGTTTTCAGCAATGTACAGGTTTGGTAGGTTTCCCTAGGTGCCGGCTGAGCGAGAGGCCAAAATCTACAGGTAGGCACTTTGCAAAAAACAGCTCTGTTTTCTTTTAAAAAATGGGATGTGTCCACGTTGTGTTTTGGGGCGTTTCTTGTCGCGGGCGCTAGGCCTACCCACACAAGAGAGGTATCATTTTTATCGGGAGACTTGGGGGAACGCTGGGTGGAAGGAACTTTGTGTCTCCTCTCAGATTCCAGAACTTTCTGTCACCGAAATGTGAGGAAAATGTGTTTTTTTAGCCATATTTTGAGGTTTGCAAAGGATTCTGGGTAACAGAACCTGGTCAGAGCCCCACAAGTCACCCCATCTTGGATTCCCCTAGGTCTCTAGTTTTAAAAAATGCACAGGTTTGGTAGGTTTCCCTAGGTGCCGGCTGAGCTAGAGGCCAAAATCTACAGGTAGGCACTTTGCAAAAAACAACTCTGTTTTCTTTAAAAAAATGGGATGTGTCTACGTTGCATTTTGGGGCATTTTCTGTCGCGGCCGCTAGGCTTACCCACACAAGTGAGGTATCATTTTTATCGGAAGACTTGGGGGAACGCTGGGTGGAAGGAATATTGTGGCTCCTCTCAGATTCCAGAACTTTCTGTCACCGAAATGTGAGGAAAATATGTTTTTTTAGCCAAATTTTGAGGTTTGCAAAGGATTCTGGGTAACAGAACCTGGTCAGAGCCCCACAAGTCACCCCATCTTGGATTCCCCTAGGTCTCTAGTTTTCAGCAATGTAAAGGTTTGGTAGGTTTCCCTAGGTGCCGGTTGAGCGAGAGGCCAAAATCTACAGGTAGGCACTTTGCAAAAAACAGCTCTGTTTTCTTTAAAAAAATGGGATGTGTCCACGTTGTGTTTTGGGGCGTTTCCTGTCGCGGGCGCTAGGCCTACCCACACAAGTGAGGTATCATTTTTATCGGGAGACTTGGGGGATCGCTGGGTGGAAGGAAATTTGTGTCTCCTCTCAGATTCCAGAACTTTCTGTCACCGAAATGTGAGGAAAATTTGTTTTTTTTAGCCATATTTTGAGGTTTGCAAAGGATTCTGGGTAACAGAACCTGGTCAGAGCCCCACAAGTCACCCCATCTTGGATTCCCCTAGGTCTCTAGTTTTGAAAAATGCACAGGTTTGGTAGGTTTCCCTAGGTGCCGGCTGAACTAGAGGCCAAAATCTACAGGTAGGCACTTTGCAAAAAACAGCTCTGTTTTCTTTCAAAAAATGGGATGTGTCCACGTTGCGTTTTGGGGCGTCTCCTGTCGCGGGCGCTAGGTCTACCCACACAAGTGAGGTATCATTTTTATCGGGAGACTTGGGGGAACGCTCGGTGGAAGGAAATTTGTGGCTCCTCTCAGATTCCAGAACTTTCTGTCACCGAAATGTGAGGATAATTCGTGTTTTTAGACAAAATTTAAGGTTTGCAAAGGATTCTGGTTAACAGAACCTGGTTAGAGCCCCACAAGTCACCCCATCTTGGATTCCCCTAGGTCTCTAGTTTTAAAAAATGCACAGGTTTGGTAGGTTTCCCTAGGTGCCGGCTGAGCTAGAGGCCAAAATCTACAGGTAGGCACTTTGCAAAAAACAACTATGTTTTCTTTCAAAAAATGGGATGTGTCTACGTTGCGTTTTGGGGCATCTCCTGTCGCGGCCGCTAGGCCTACCCACACAAGTGAGGTATCATTTTTATCGGAAGACTTGGGGGAATGCTGGGTGGAAGGAATATTGTGGCTCCTCTCAGATTCCAGAACTTTCTGTCACCGAAATGTGAGGAAAATATGTTTTTTTAGCCAAATTTTGAGGTTTGCAAAGGATTCTGGGTAACAGAACCTGGTCAGAGCCCCACAAGTCACCCCATCTTGGATTCCCCTAGGTCTCTAGTTTTGAAAAATGCACAGGTTTGGTAGGTTTCCCTAGGTGCCGGCTGAACTAGAGGCCAAAATCTACAGGTAGGCACTTTGCAAAAAACAGCTCTGTTTTCTGTCAAAAAATGGGATGTGCCCACTTTGTGTTTTGGGACATTTCCTGTTGTGGGCGCTAGGACTACCCACACAAGTGAGGTATCATTTTTATCGGGAGACTTGGGGGAATGCTGGGTGGAAGGAAATTTGTGGCTCCTCTCAGATTCCAGAACTTTCTGTCACCGAAATGTGAGGAAAATGTGTTTGTTTAGCCAAATTTTGAGGTTTGCAAAGGGTTCTGGGTAACAGAACCTGGTCAGAGCCCCACAAGTCACCCCATCTTGGATTCCCCTAGGTCTCTAGTTTTCAGCAATGTAAAGGTTTGGTAGGTTTCCCTAGGTGCCGGTTGAGCGAGAGGCCAAAATCTACAGGTAGGCACTTTGCAAAAAACAGCTCTGTTTTCTTTAAAAAAATGGGATGTGTCCACGTTGTGTTTTGGGGCGTTTCCTGTCGCGGGCGCTAGGCCTACCCACACAAGTGAGGTATCATTTTTATCGGGAGACTTGGGGGATCGCTGGGTGGAAGGAAATTTGTGTCTCCTCTCAGATTCCAGAACTTTCTGTCACCGAAATGTGAGGAAAATTTGTTTTTTTTAGCCATATTTTGAGGTTTGCAAAGGATTCTGGGTAACAGAACCTGGTCAGAGCCCCACAAGTCACCCCATCTTGGATTCCCCTAGGTCTCTAGTTTTGAAAAATGCACAGGTTTGGTAGGTTTCCCTAGGTGCCGGCTGAACTAGAGGCCAAAATCTACAGGTAGGCACTTTGCAAAAAACAGCTCTGTTTTCTTTCAAAAAATGGGATGTGTCCACGTTGCGTTTTGGGGCGTCTCCTGTCGCGGGCGCTAGGTCTACCCACACAAGTGAGGTATCATTTTTATCGGGAGACTTGGGGGAACGCTCGGTGGAAGGAAATTTGTGGCTCCTCTCAGATTCCAGAACTTTCTGTCACCGAAATGTGAGGATAATTCGTTTTTTTAGACAAAATTTAAGGTTTCCAAAGGATTCTGGTTAACAGAACCTGGTTAGAGCCCCACAAGTCACCCCATCTTGGATTCCCCTAGGTCTCTAGTTTTAAAAAATGCACAGGTTTGGTAGGTTTCCCTAGGTGCCGGCTGAGCTAGAGGCCAAAATCTACAGGTAGGCACTTTGCAAAAAACAACTATGTTTTCTTTCAAAAAATGGGATGTGTCTACGTTGCGTTTTGGGGCATCTCCTGTCGCGGCCGCTAGGCCTACCCACACAAGTGAGGTATCATTTTTATCGGAAGACTTGGGGGAATGCTGGGTGGAAGGAATATTGTGGCTCCTCTCAGATTCCAGAACTTTCTGTCACCGAAATGTGAGGAAAATATGTTTTTTTAGCCAAATTTTGAGGTTTGCAAAGGATTCTGGGTAACAGAACCTGGTCAGAGCCCCACAAGTCACCCCATCTTGGATTCCCCTGGGTCTCTAGTTTTCAAAAATGCACAGGTTTGGTAGGTTTCCCTAGGTGCCGGCTGAGCTAGAGTCCAAAATCTACAGGTAGGCACTTTGCAAAAAACAGCTCTGTTTTCTGTCAAAAAATGGGATGTGCCCACTTTGTGTTTTGGGACATTTCCTCTCGCGTGCGCTAGGACTACCCACACAAGTGAGGTATCATTTTAATCGAGAAACTTGGGGGAATACTGGGTGGTAGGAAATTTGTGGCTCCTCTCTGATTCCAGAACTTTCTGTCACCGAAATGTGAGAAAAATATGTTTTTTTAGCCAAATTTTGAGGTTTGCAAAGGATTCTGGGTAACAGAACCTGGTCAGAGCCCCACAAGTCACCCCATCTTGAATTCCCCTGGGTCTCTCGTTTTCAAAAATGCACAGGTTTGGTAGGTTTCCCTAGGTGCCGGCTGAGCTAGAGGCCCAAATCTACAGGTAGGCACTTTGCAAAAAACAGCTCTGTTTTTCGTCAAAAAATGGGATGTGCCCACTTTGTGTTTTGGCACATTTCCTGTCGTGGGCGCTAGGACTACCCACACAAGTGAGGTATCATTTTTATCGGGAGACTTGGGGGAATGCTGGGTGGAAGGAAATTTGTGGCTCCTCTCAGATTCCAGAACTTTCTGTCACCGAAATGTGAGGAAAATGTGTTTGTTTAGCCAAATTTTGAGGTTTGCAAAGGGTTCTGGGTAACAGAACCTGGTCAGAGCCCCACAAGTCACCCCATCTTGGATTCCCCTAGGTCTCTAGTTTTCAGCAATGTACAGGTTTGGTAGGTTTCCCTAGGTGCCGGCTGAGCGAGAGGCCAAAATCTACAGGTAGGCACTTTGCAAAAAACAGCTCTGTTTTCTTTTAAAAAATGGGATGTGTCCACGTTGTGTTTTGGGGCGTTTCTTGTCGCGGGCGCTAGGCCTACCCACACAAGAGAGGTATCATTTTTATCGGGAGACTTGGGGGAACGCTGGGTGGAAGGAACTTTGTGTCTCCTCTCAGATTCCAGAACTTTCTGTCACCGAAATGTGAGGAAAATGTGTTTTTTTAGCCATATTTTGAGGTTTGCAAAGGATTCTGGGTAACAGAACCTGGTCAGAGCCCCACAAGTCACCCCATCTTGGATTCCCCTAGGTCTCTAGTTTTAAAAAATGCACAGGTTTGGTAGGTTTCCCTAGGTGCCGGCTGAGCTAGAGGCCAAAATCTACAGGTAGGCACTTTGCAAAAAACAACTCTGTTTTCTTTAAAAAAATGGGATGTGTCTACGTTGTGTTTTGGGGCATTCTCTGTCGCGGCCGCTAGGCTTACCCACACAAGTGAGGTATCATTTTTATCGGAAGACTTGGGGGAACGCTGGGTGGAAGGAATATTGTGGCTCCTCTCAGATTCCAGAACTTTCTGTCACCGAAATGTGAGGAAAATATGTTTTTTTAGCCAAATTTTGAGGTTTGCAAAGGATTCTGGGTAACAGAACCTGGTCAGAGCCCCACAAGTCACCCCATCTTGGATTCCCCTGGGTCTCTAGTTTTCAAAAATGCACAGGTTTGGTAGGTTTCCCTAGGTGCCGGCTGAGCTAGAGGCCAAAATCTACAGGTAGGCACTTTGCAAAAAACAGCTCTGTTTTCTGTCAAAAAATGGGATGTGCCCACCTTGTGTTTTGGGATATTTCCTGTCGCGGGCGCTAGGACTACCCACACAAGTGAGGTATCATTTTTATCGGGAGACTTGGGGGAATACTGAGTGGTAGGAAATGTGTGGCTCCTCTCTGATTCCAGAACTTTCTGTCACCGAAATGTGAGGAAAATATGTTTTTTTAGTCAAATTTTGAGGTTTGCAAAGGATTCTGGGTAACAGAACCTGGTCAGAGCCCCACAAGTCACCCCATATTGGATTCCCCTAGGTCTCTAGTTTTAAAAAATGCACAGGTTTGGTAGGTTTCCCTAGGTGCCGGCTGAACTAGAGGCCAAAATATACAGGTAGGCACTTTGCAAAAAACAGCTCTGTTTTCTGTGATGTGTCTACGTTGTGTTTTGGGGCATATTCTGTCACGGGCGCTAGGCCTACCCACACTAGTGAGGTACCATTTTTATCGGGAGGCTTGGGGGAACGCTGGGTGGATGGAATATTGTGGCTCCTCTCAGATTCCAGAACTTTCTGTCACCGAAATGTGAGGAAAATATGTTTTTTTAGCCAAATTTTGAGGTTTGCAAAGGATTCTGGGTAACAGAACCTGGTCAGAGCCCCACAAGTCACCCCATCTTGGATTCCCCTGGGTCTCTCGTTTTCAAAAATGCACAGGTTTGGTAGGTTTCCCTAGGTGCCGGCTGAGCTAGAGGCCCAAATCTACAGGTAGGCACTTTGCAAAAAACAGCTCTGTTTTTCGTCAAAAAATGGGATGTGCCCACTTTGTGTTTTGGCACATTTCCTGTCGTGGGCGCTAGGACTACCCACACAAGTGAGGTATCATTTTTATCGGGAGACTTGGGGGAATGCTGGGTGGAAGGAAATTTGTGGCTCCTCTCAGATTCCAGAACTTTCTGTCACCGAAATGTGAGGAAAATGTGTTTGTTTAGCCAAATTTTGAGGTTTGCAAAGGGTTCTGGGTAACAGAACCTGGTCAGAGCCCCACAAGTCACCCCATCTTGGATTCCCCTAGGTCTCTAGTTTTCAGCAATGTACAGGTTTGGTAGGTTTCCCTAGGTGCCGGCTGAGCGAGAGGCCAAAATCTACAGGTAGGCACTTTGCAAAAAACAGCTCTGTTTTCTTTAAAAAAATGGGATGTGTCCACGTTGTGTTTTGGGGCGTTTCCTGTTGCGGGCGCTAGGCCTACCCACACAAGTGAGGTATCATTTTTATCGGGAGACATGGGGAAACGCTGGGTGGAAGGAAATTTGTGTCTCCTCTCAGATTCCAGAACTTTCTGTCACCGAAATGTGAGGAAAATGTGTTTTTTTAGCCATATTTTGAGGTTTGCAAAGGATTCTGGGTAACAGAACCTGGTCAGAGCCCCACAAGTCACCCCATCTTGGATTCCCCTAGGTCTCTAGTTTTAAAAAATGCACAGGTTTGGTAGGTTTCCCTAGGTGCCGGCTGAACTAGAGGCCAAAATCTACAGGTAGGCACTTTGCAAAAAACAGCTCTGTTTTCTTTAAAAAAAATGGGATGTGTCCACGTTGCGTTTTGGGGCGTCTCCTGTCGCGGGCGCTAGGTCTACCCACACAAGTGAGGTATCATTTTTATCGGGAGACTTGGGGGAACGCTCGGTGGAAGGAAATTTGTGGCTCCTCTCAGATTCCAGAACTTTCTGTCACCGAAATGTGAGGACAATGCGTTTTTTTTTGCCAAAATTTAAGGTTTGCAAAGGATTCTGGGTAACAGAACCTGGTCAGAGCCCCACAAGTCACCCCATCTTGGATTCCCCTGGGTCTCTAGTTTTCAAAAATGCACAGGTTTGGTAGGTTTCCCTAGGTGCCGGCTGAGCTAGAGGCCAAAATCTACAGGTAGGCACTTTGCAAAAAACAGCTCTGTTTTCTGTCAAAAAATGGGATGGGCCCACTTTGTGTTTTGGGACATTTCCTGTCGCGGGCGCTAGGCCTACCCACACAAGTGAGGTATCATTTTTATCGGGAGACTTGGGGGAATACTGGGTGGAAGGAAATTTGTGGCTCCTCTCAGATTCCAGACCTTTCTGTCACCGAAATGTGAGGAAAATGTGTTTTTTTAGCCAAATTTTGAGGTTTGCAAAGGATTCTGGGTAACAGAACCTGGTCAGAGCCCCACAAGTCACCCCATCTTGGATTCCCCTAGGTCTCTAGTTTTAAAAAATGCACAGGTTTGGTAGGTTTCCCTAGGTGCCGGCTGAACTAGAGGCCAAAATCTACAGGTAGGCACTTTGCAAAAAACAGCTCTGTTTTCTGTGATGTGTCCACGTTGTGTTTTGGGGCATATTCTGTCGCGGGCGCTAGGCCTATCGACACTAGTAAGGTACCATTTTTATGGGGAAACTTGGGGGAACGCTGGGTGGAAGGAATATTGTGGCTCCTCTCAGATTCCAGAACTTTCTGTCACCGAAATGTGAGGAAAATATGTTTTTTTAGCCAAATTTTGAGGTTTGCAAAGGATTCTGGGTAACAGAACCTGGTCAGAGCCCCACAAGTCACCCCATCTTGGATTCCCCTAGGTCTCTAGTTTTCAAAAATGCACAGGTTTGGTAGGTTTCCCTAGGTGCCGGCTGAACTAGAGGCCAAAATCTACAGGTAGGCACTTTGCAAAAAACAGCTCTGTTTTCTGTGATGTGTCCACGTTGTGTTTTGGGGCATATTCTGTCTCGGGCGCTAGGCCTACCCACACTAGTGAGGCACCATTTTTATCGGGAGACTTGGGGGAACGCTGGGTGGAAGGAATATTGTGACTCCTCTCAGATTCCAGAACTTTCTGTCACCGAAATGTGAGGAAAATATGTTTTTTTAGCCAAATTTTGAGGTTTGCAAAGGATTCTGGGTAACAGAACCTGGTCAGAGCCCCACAAGTCACCCCATCTTGGATTCCCCTAGGTCTCTAGTTTTAAAAAATGCACAGGTTTGGTAGGTTTCCCTAGGTGCCGGCTGAACTAGAGGCCAAAATCTACAGGTAGGCACTTTGCAAAAAACAGCTCTGTTTTCTGTGATGTGTCCACGTTGTGTTTTGGGGCATATTCTGTTGCAGGCGCTAGGCCTATCCACACTAGTGAGGTACCATTTTTATCGGGAGACTTGGGGGAACGCTGGGTGGAAGGATTATTGTGGCTCCTCTCAGATTCCAGAACTTTCTGTCACCGAAATGTGAGGAAAATATGTTTTTTTAGCCAAATTTTGAGGTTTGCAAAGGATTCTGGGTAACAGAACCTGGTCAGAGCCCCACAAGTCACCCCATCTTGGATTCCCCTAGGTCTCTAGTTTTCAAAAATGCACAGGTTAGGTACGTTTCCCTAGGTGCCGGCTGAGCTAGAGGCCAAAATCTACAGGTAGTCACTTTGCAAAAAACAGCTCTGTTTTCTTTAAAAAAATGGGATGTGTCCACGTTGCGTTTTGGGGCATTCCCTGTCGCGGCCGCTAGGCCTACCCACACAAGTGAGGTATCATTTTTATCGGGAGACTTGGGGGAACACTGGGTGGAAGGAAATTTGTGGCTCCTCTCAGATTCCAGAACTTTCTGTCACCGAAATGTGAGGAAAATGTGTTTTTTTAGCCAAATTTTGAGGTTTGCAAAGGATTCTGGGTAACAGAACCTGGTCAGAGCCCCACAAGTCACCCCATCCTGGATTCCCCTAGGTCTCTAGTTTTAAAAAATGCACAGGTTTGGTAGGTTTCCCTAGGTGCCAGCTGAACTAGAGGCCAAAATCTACAGGTAGGCACTTTGCAAAAAACAGCTCTGTTTTCTGTGATGTGTCCACGTTGTGTTTTGGGGCATATTCTGTCTCGGGCGCTAGGCCTACCCACACTAGTGAGGTACCATTTTTATCGGGAGACTTGGGGGAACGCTGGGTGGAAGGAATATTGTGGCTCCTCTCAGATTCCAGAACTTTCTGTCACCGAAATGTGAGGAAAATGTGTTTTTTTAGCCAAATTTTGAGGTTTGCAAAGGATTCTGGGTAACAGAACCTGGTCAGAGCCCCACAAGTCACCCCATCTTGGATTCCCCTAGGTCTCTAGTTTTGAAAAATGCACAGGTTTGGTAAGTTTCCCTAGGTGCCGGCTGAGCTAGAGGCCAAAATCTACAGGTAGGCACTTTGCAAAAAACAGCTCTGTTTTCTGTGATATGTCCACGTTGTGTTTTGGGGCATATTCTGTCACGGGCGCTAGGCCTACCCACACTAGTGAGGTACCATTTTTTATCGGGAGACTTGGGGGAACGCCGGGTGGACGAAATATTATGGCTCCTCTCAGATTCCAGAACTTTCTGTCACCGAAATGTGAGGAAAATATGCTTTTTTAGCCAAATTTTGAGGTTTCCAAAGGATTCTGGGTAACAGAACCTGGTCAGAGCCCCACAAGTCTCCCCATCTTGGATTCCCCTAGGTCTCTAGTTTTCAAAAATGCACAGGTTTGGTAGGTTTCCCTAGGTGCCGGCTGAGCTAGAGGCCACAATCTGCAGGTAGTCACTTTGCAAAAAACAGCTCTGTTTTCTTTAAAAAAATGGGATGTGTCCACGTTGCGTTTTGGGAGATTCCCGGTCGCGGCCGCTAGGCCTACCCACACAAGTGAGGTATCATTTTTATCGGGAGACTTGGGGGAACGCTGGGTGGAAGGAAATTTGTGGCTTCTCTCAGATTCCAGAACTTTCTGTCACCGAAATGTGAGGAAAATGTGTTTTTTTAGCCACATTTTGAGGTTTGCAAAGGATTCTGGGTAACAGAACCTGGTCAGAGCCCCACAAGTCACCCCATCCTGGATTCCCCTAGGTCTCTAGTTTTCAAAAATGCACAGGTTTGGTAGGTTTCCCTAGGTGCCGGCTGAACTAGAGGCCAAAATCTACAGGTAGGCACTTTGCAAAAAACAGCTCTGTTTTCTTTCAAAAAATGGGATGTGTCCACGATGCGTTTTGGGGCGTCTCCTGTCGCGGGCGCTAGGTCTACCCACACAAGTGAGGTATCATTTTTATCGGGAGACTTGGGGGAACGCTCGGTGGAAGGAAATTTGTGGCTCCTCTCAGATTCCAGAACTTTCTGTCACCGAAATGTGAGGACAATGCGTTTTTTTTGCCAAAATTTAAGGTTTGCAAAGGATTCTGGGTAACAGAACCTGGTCAGAGCCCCACAAGTCACCCCATCTTGGATTCCCCTGGGTCTCTAGTTTTCAAAAATGCACAGGTTTGGTAGGTTTCCCTAGGTGCCGGCTGAGCTAGAGGCCAAAATCTACAGGTAGGCACTTTGCAAAAAACAGCTCTGTTTTCTGTCAAAAAATGGGATGGGCCCACTTTGTGTTTTGGGACATTTCCTGTCGCGGGCGCTAGGCCTACCCACACAAGTGAGGTATCATTTTTATCGGGAGACTTGGGGGAATACTGGGTGGAAGGAAATTTGTGGCTCCTCTCAGATTCCAGACCTTTCTGTCACCGAAATGTGAGGAAAATGTGTTTTTTTAGCCAAATTTTGAGGTTTGCAAAGGATTCTGGGTAACAGAACCTGGTCAGAGCCCCACAAGTCACCCCATCTTGGATTCCCCTAGGTCTCTAGTTTTAAAAAATGCACAGGTTTGGTAGGTTTCCCTAGGTGCCGGCTGAACTAGAGGCCAAAATCTACAGGTAGGCACTTTGCAAAAAACAGCTCTGTTTTCTGTGATGTGTCCACGTTGTGTTTTGGGGCATATTCTGTCGCGGGCGCTAGGCCTATCGACACTAGTAAGGTACCATTTTTATGGGGAAACTTGGGGGAACGCTGGGTGGAAGGAATATTGTGGCTCCTCTCAGATTCCAGAACTTTCTGTCACCGAAATGTGAGGAAAATATGTTTTTTTAGCCAAATTTTGAGGTTTGCAAAGGATTCTGGGTAACAGAACCTGGTCAGAGCCCCACAAGTCACCCCATCTTGGATTCCCCTAGGTCTCTAGTTTTCAAAAATGCACAGGTTTGGTAGGTTTCCCTAGGTGCCGGCTGAACTAGAGGCCAAAATCTACAGGTAGGCACTTTGCAAAAAACAGCTCTGTTTTCTGTGATGTGTCCACGTTGTGTTTTGGGGCATATTCTGTCTCGGGCGCTAGGCCTACCCACACTAGTGAGGCACCATTTTTATCGGGAGACTTGGGGGAACGCTGGGTGGAAGGAATATTGTGGCTCCTCTCAGATTCCAGAACTTTCTGTCACCGAAATGTGAGGAAAATATGTTTTTTTAGCCAAATTTTGAGGTTTGCAAAGGATTCTGGGTAACAGAACCTGGTCAGAGCCCCACAAGTCACCCCATCTTGGATTCCCCTAGGTCTCTAGTTTTCAAAAATGCACAGGTTAGGTACGTTTCCCTAGGTGCCGGCTGAGCTAGAGGCCAAAATCTACAGGTAGTCACTTTGCAAAAAACAGCTCTGTTTTCTTTAAAAAAATGGGATGTGTCCACGTTGCGTTTTGGGGCATTCCCTGTCGCGGCCGCTAGGCCTACCCACACAAGTGAGGTATCATTTTTATCGGGAGACTTGGGGGAACACTGGGTGGAAGGAAATTTGTGGCTCCTCTCAGATTCCAGAACTTTCTGTCACCGAAATGTGAGGAAAATGTGTTTTTTTAGCCAAATTTTGAGGTTTGCAAAGGATTCTGGGTAACAGAACCTGGTCAGAGCCCCACAAGTCACCCCATCCTGGATTCCCCTAGGTCTCTAGTTTTAAAAAATGCACAGGTTTGGTAGGTTTCCCTAGGTGCCAGCTGAACTAGAGGCCAAAATCTACAGGTAGGCACTTTGCAAAAAACAGCTCTGTTTTCTGTGATGTGTCCACATTGTGTTTTGGGGCATATTCTGTCTCGGGCGCTAGGCCTACCCACACTAGTGAGGTACCATTTTTATCGGGAGACTTGGGGGAACGCTGGGTGGAAGGAATATTGTGGCTCCTCTCAGATTCCAGAACTTTCTGTCACCGAAATGTGAGGAAAATGTGTTTTTTTAGCCAAATTTTGAGGTTTGCAAAGGATTCTGGGTAACAGAACCTGGTCAGAGCCCCACAAGTCACCCCATCTTGGATTCCCCTAGGTCTCTAGTTTTGAAAAATGCACAGGTTTGGTAAGTTTCCCTAGGTGCCGGCTGAGCTAGAGGCCAAAATCTACAGGTAGGCACTTTGCAAAAAACAGCTCTGTTTTCTGTGATGTGTCCACGTTGTGTTTTGGGGCATATTCTGTCACGGGCGCTAGGCCTACCCACACTAGTGAGGTACCATTTTTATCGGGAGACTTGGGGGAACGCCGGGTGGACGAAATATTATGGCTCCTCTCAGATTCCAGAACTTTCTGTCACCGAAATGTGAGGAAAATATGCTTTTTTAGCCAAATTTTGAGGTTTCCAAAGGATTCTGGGTAACAGAACCTGGTCAGAGCCCCACAAGTCTCCCCATCTTGGATTCCCCTAGGTCTCTAGTTTTCAAAAATGCACAGGTTTGGTAGGTTTCCCTAGGTGCCGGCTGAGCTAGAGGCCACAATCTGCAGGTAGTCACTTTGCAAAAAACAGCTCTGTTTTCTTTAAAAAAATGGGATGTGTCCACGTTGCGTTTTGGGAGATTCCCGGTCGCGGCCGCTAGGCCTACCCACACAAGTGAGGTATCATTTTTATCGGGAGACTTGGGGGAACGCTGGGTGGAAGGAAATTTGTGGCTTCTCTCAGATTCCAGAACTTTCTGTCACCGAAATGTGAGGAAAATGTGTTTTTTTAGCCACATTTTGAGGTTTGCAAAGGATTCTGGGTAACAGAACCTGGTCAGAGCCCCACAAGTCACCCCATCCTGGATTCCCCTAGGTCTCTAGTTTTCAAAAATGCACAGGTTTGGTAGGTTTCCCTAGGTGCCGGCTGAACTAGAGGCCAAAATCTACAGGTAGGCACTTTGCAAAAAACAGCTCTGTTTTCTTTCAAAAAATGGGATGTGTCCACGTTGCGTTTTGGGGCGTCTCCTGTCGCGGGCGCTAGGTCTACCCACACAAGTGAGGTATCATTTTTATCGGGAGACTTGGGGGAACGCTCGGTGGAAGGAAATTTGTGGCTCCTCTCAGATTCCAGAACTTTCTGTCACCGAAATGTGAGGATAATTCGTTTTTTTAGACAAAATGTAAGGTTTGCAAAGGATTCTGGTTAACAGAACCTGGTTAGAGCCCCACAAGTCACCCCATCTTGGATTCCCCTAGGTCTCTAGTTTTAAAAAATGCACAGGTTTGGTAGGTTTCCCTAGGTGCCGGCTGAGCTAGAGGCCAAAATCTACAGGTAGGCACTTTGCAAAAAACAACTATGTTTTCTTTCAAAAAATGGGATGTGTCTACGTTGCGTTTTGGGGCATCTCCTGTCGCGGCCGCTAGGCCTACCCACACAAGTGAGGTATCATTTTTATCGGAAGACTTGGGGGAATGCTGGGTGGAAGGAATATTGTGGCTCCTCTCAGATTCCAGAACTTTCTGTCATCGAAATGTGAGGAAAATATGTTTTTTTAGCCAAATTTTGAGGTTTGCAAAGGATTCTGGGTAACAGAACCTGGTCAGAGCCCCACAAGTCACCCCATCTTGGATTCCCCTGGGTCTCTAGTTTTCAAAAATGCACAGGTTTGGTAGGTTTCCCTAGGTGCCGGCTGAGCTAGAGTCCAAAATCTACAGGTAGGCACTTTGCAAAAAACAGCTCTGTTTTCTGTCAAAAAATGGGATGTGCCCACTTTGTGTTTTGGGACATTTCCTCTCGCGTGCGCTAGGACTACCCACACAAGTGAGGTATCATTTTAATCGAGAAACTTGGGGGAATACTGGGTGGTAGGAAATTTGTGGCTCCTCTCTGATTCCAGAACTTTCTGTCACCGAAATGTGAGAAAAATATGTTTTTTTAGCCAAATTTTGAGGTTTGCAAAGGATTCTGGGTAACAGAACCTGGTCAGAGCCCCACAAGTCACCCCATCTTGAATTCCCCTAGGTCTCTAGTTTTAAAAAATGCACAGGTTTGGTAGGTTTCCCTAGGTGCCGGCTGAACTAGAGGCCAAAATCTACAGGTAGGCACTTTGCAAAAAACAGCTCTGTTTTCTGTCAAAAAATGGGATGTGCCCACTTTGTGTTTTGGGACATTTCCTGTCGCGGGCGCTAGGACTACCCACACAAGTGAGGTATCATTTTTATCGGGAGACTTAGGGGAATGCTGGGTGGAAGGAAATTTGTGGCTCCTCTCAGATTCCAGAACTTTCTGTCACCGAAATGTGAGGAAAATGTGTTTGTTTAGCCAAATTTTGAGGTTTGCAAAGGGTTCTGGGTAACAGAACCTGGTCAGAGCCCCACAAGTCACCCCATCTTGGATTCCCCTAGGTCTCTAGTTTTCAGCAATGTACAGGTTTGGTAGGTTTCCCTAGGTGCCGGCTGAGCGAGAGGCCAAAATCTACAGGTAGGCACTTTGCAAAAAACAGCTCTGTTTTCTTTAAAAAAATGGGATGTGTCCACGTTGTGTTTTGGGGCGTTTCTTGTCGCGGGCGCTAGGCCTACCCACACAAGAGAGGTATCATTTTTATCGGGAGACTTGGGGGAACGCTGGGTGGAAGGAACTTTGTGTCTCCTCTCAGATTCCAGAACTTTCTGTCACCGAAATGTGAGGAAAATGTGTTTTTTTAGCCATATTTTGAGGTTTGCAAAGGATTCTGGGTAACAGAACCTGGTCAGAGCCCCACAAGTCACCCCATCTTGGATTCCCCTAGGTCTCTAGTTTTAAAAAATGCACAGGTTTGGTAGGTTTCCCTAGGTGCCGGCTGAGCTAGAGGCCAAAATCTACAGGTAGGCACTTTGCAAAAAACAACTCTGTTTTCTTTAAAAAAATGGGATGTGTCTACGTTGCATTTTGGGGCATTTCCTGTCGCGGCCGCTAGGCTTACCCACACAAGTGAGGTATCATTTTTATCGGAAGACTTGGGGGAACGCTGGGTGGAAGGAATATTGTGGCTCCTCTCAGATTCCAGAACTTTCTGTCACCGAAATGTGAGGAAAATATGTTTTTTTAGCCAAATTTTGAGGTTTGCAAAGGATTCTGGGTAACAGAACCTGGTCATAGCCCCACAAGTCACCCCATCTTGGATTCCCCTGGGTCTCTAGTTTTCAAAAATGCACAGGTTTGGTAGGTTTCCCTAGGTGCCGGCTGAGCTAGAGGCCAAAATCTACAGGTAGGCACTTTGCAAAAAACAGCTCTGTTTTCTGTCAAAAAATGGGATGTGCCCACCTTGTGTTTTGGGACATTTCCTGTCGCGGGCTCTAGGACTACCCACACAAGTGAGGTATCATTTTTATCGGGAGACTTGGGGGAATACTGAGTGGTAGGAAATTTGTGGCTCCTCTCTGATTCCAGAACTTTCTGTCACCGAAATGTGAGGAAAATATGTTTTTTTAGTCAAATTTTGAGGTTTGCAAAGGATTCTGGGTAACAGAACCTGGTCAGAGCCCCACAAGTCACCCCATATTGGATTCCCCTAGGTCTCTAGTTTTAAAAAATGCACAGGTTTGGTAGGTTTCCCTAGGTGCCGGCTGAACTAGAGGCCAAAATCTACAGGTAGGCACTTTGCAAAAAACAGCTCTGTTTTCTGTGATGTGTCTACGTTGTGTTTTGGGGCATATTCTGTCACGGGCGCTAGGCCTACCCACACTAGTGAGGTACCATTTTTATCGGGAGGCTTGGGGGAACGCTGGGTGGACGGAATATTGTGGCTCCTCTCAGATTCCAGAACTTTCTGTCACCGAAATGTGAGGAAAATATGTTTTTTTAGCCAAATTTTGAGGTTTGCAAAGGATTCTGAGTAACAGAACCTGGTCAGAGCCCCACAAGTCACCCCATCTTGGATTCCCCTGGGTCTCTCGTTTTCAAAAATGCACAGGTTTGGTAGATTTCCCTAGGTGCCGGCTGAGCTAGAGGCCAAAATCTACAGGTAGGCACTTTGCAAAAAACAGCTCTGTTTTCTGTCAAAAAATGGGATGTGCCCACTTTGTGTTTTGGGACATTTCCTGTCGCGGGCACTAGGACTACCCACACAAGTGAGGTATCATTTTTATCGGGAGACTTGGGGGAATGCTGGGTGGAAGGAAATTTGTGGCTCCTCTCAGATTCCAGAACTTTCTGTCACCGAAATGTGAGGAAAATGTGTTTGTTTAGCCAAATTTTGAGGTTTGCAAAGGGTTCTGGGTAACAGAACCTGGTCAGAGCCCCACAAGTCACCCCATCTTGGATTCCCCTAGGTCTCTAGTTTTCAGCAATGTACAGGTTTGGTAGGTTTCCCTAGGTGCCGGCTGAGCTAGAGGCCAAAATCTACAGGTAGGCACTTTGCAAAAAACAGCTCTGTTTTCTTTAAAAAAATGGGATGTGTCCACGTTGTGTTTTGGGGCGTTTCCTGTTGCGGGCGCTAGGCCTACCCACACAAGTGAGGTATCATTTTTATCGGGAGACATGGGGAAACGCTGGGTGGAAGGAAATTTGTGTCTCCTCTCAGATTCCAGAACTTTCTGTCACCGAAATGTGAGGAAAATGTGTTTTTTTAGCCATATTTTGAGGTTTGCAAAGGATTCTGGGTAACAGAACCTGGTCAGAGCCCCACAAGTCACCCCATCTTGGATTCCCCTAGGTCTCTAGTTTTAAAAAATGCACAGGTTTGGTAGGTTTCCCTAGGTGCCGGCTGAACTAGAGGCCAAAATCTACAGGTAGGCACTTTGCAAAAAACAGCTCTGTTTTCTTTAAAAAAATGGGATGTGTCCACGTTGCGTTTTGGGGCGTCTCCTGTCGCAGGCGCTAGGTCTACCCACACAAGTGAGGTATCATTTTTATCGGGAGACTTGGGGGAACGCTCGGTGGAAGGAAATTTGTGGCTCCTCTCAGATTCCAGAACTTTCTGTCACCTAAATGTGAGGACAATGCGTTTTTTTTGCCAAAATTTAAGGTTTGCAAAGGATTCTGGGTAACAGAACCTGGTCAGAGCCCCACAAGTCACCCCATCTTGGATTCCCCTGGGTCTCTAGTTTTCAAAAATGCACAGGTTTGGTAGGTTTCCCTAGGTGCCGGCTGAGCTAGAGGCCAAAATCTACAGGTAGGCACTTTGCAAAAAACAGCTCTGTTTTCTGTCAAAAAATGGGATGTGCCCACCTTGTGTTTTGGGACATTTCCTGTTGCGGGCGCTAGGACTACCCACACAAGTGAGGTATCATTTTTATCGGGAGACTTGGGGGAATACTGGGTGGAAGGAAATTTGTGGCTCCTCTCAGATTCCAGACCTTTCTGTCACCGAAATGTGAGGAAAATGTGTTTTTTTAGCCAAATTTTGAGGTTTGCAAAGGATTCTGGGTAACAGAACCTGGTCAGAGCCCCACAAGTCACCCCATCTTGGATTCCCCTAGGTCTCTAGTTTTAAAAAATGCACAGGTTTGGTAGGTTTCCCTAGGTGCCGGCTGAGCTAGAGGCCAAAATCTACAGGTAGGCACTTTGCAAAAAACAACTATGTTTTCTTTCAAAAAATGGGATGTGTCTACGTTGCGTTTTGGGGTATCTCCTGTCGCGGCCGCTAGGCCTACCCACACAAGTGAGGTATCATTTTTATCGGAAGACTTGGGGGAATGCTGGGTGGAAGGAATATTGTGGCTCCTCTCAGATTCCAGAACTTTCTGTCACCGAAATGTGAGGAAAATATGTTTTTTTAGCCAAATTTTGAGGTTTGCAAAGGATTCTGGGTAACAGAACCTGGTCAGAGCCCCACAAGTCACCCCATCTTGGATTCCCCTGGGACTCTAGTTTTCAAAAATGCACAGGTTTGGTAGGTTTCCCTAGGTGCCGGCTGAGCTAGAGTCCAAAATCTACAGGTAGGCACTTTGCAAAAAACAGCTCTGTTTTCTGTCAAAAAATGGGATGTGCCCACTTTGTGTTTTGGGACATTTCCTCTCGCGTGCGCTAGGACTACCCACACAAGTGAGGTATCATTTTAATCGAGAAACTTGGGGGAATACTGGGTGGTAGGAAATTTGTGGCTCCTCTCTGATTCCAGAACTTTCTGTCACCGAAATGTGAGAAAAATATGTTTTTTTAGCCAAATTTTGAGGTTTGCAAAGGATTCTGGGTAACAGAACCTGGTCAGAGCCCCACAAGTCACCCCATCTTGAATTCCCCTAGGTCTCTAGTTTTAAAAAATGCACAGGTTTGGTAGGTTTCCCTAGGTGCCGGCTGAACTAGAGGCCAAAATCTACAGGTAGGCACTTTGCAAAAAACAGCTCTGTTTTCTGTCAAAAAATGGGATGTGCCCACTTTGTGTTTTGGGACATTTCCTGTCGCGGGCGCTAGGACTACCCACACAAGTGAGGTATCATTTTTATCGGGAGACTTAGGGGAATGCTGGGTGGAAGGAAATTTGTGGCTCCTCTCAGATTCCAGAACTTTCTGTCACCGAAATGTGAGGAAAATGTGTTTGTTTAGCCAAATTTTGAGGTTTGCAAAGGGTTCTGGGTAACAGAACCTGGTCAGAGCCCCACAAGTCACCCCATCTTGGATTCCCCTAGGTCTCTAGTTTTCAGCAATGTACAGGTTTGGTAGGTTTCCCTAGGTGCCGGCTGAGCGAGAGGCCAAAATCTACAGGTAGGCACTTTGCAAAAAACAGCTCTGTTTTCTTTAAAAAAATGGGATGTGTCCACGTTGTGTTTTGGGGCGTTTCTTGTCGCGGGCGCTAGGCCTACCCACACAAGAGAGGTATCATTTTTATCGGGAGACTTGGGGGAACGCTGGGTGGAAGGAACTTTGTGTCTCCTCTCAGATTCCAGAACTTTCTGTCACCGAAATGTGAGGAAAATGTGTTTTTTTAGCCATATTTTGAGGTTTGCAAAGGATTCTGGGTAACAGAACCTGGTCAGAGCCCCACAAGTCACCCCATCTTGGATTCCCCTAGGTCTCTAGTTTTAAAAAATGCACAGGTTTGGTAGGTTTCCCTAGGTGCCGGCTGAGCTAGAGGCCAAAATCCACAGGTAGGCACTTTGCAAAAAACAACTCTGTTTTCTTTAAAAAAATGGGATGTGTCTACGTTGCATTTTGGGGCATTTCCTGTCGCGGCCGCTAGGCTTACCCACACAAGTGAGGTATCATTTTTATCGGAAGACTTGGGGGAACGCTGGGTGGAAGGAATATTGTGGCTCCTCTCAGATTCCAGAACTTTCTGTCACCGAAATGTGAGGAAAATATGTTTTTTTAGCCAAATTTTGAGGTTTGCAAAGGATTCTGGGTAACAGAACCTGGTCATAGCCCCACAAGTCACCCCATCTTGGATTCCCCTGGGTCTCTAGTTTTCAAAAATGCACAGGTTTGGTAGGTTTCCCTAGGTGCCGGCTGAGCTAGAGGCCAAAATCTACAGGTAGGCACTTTGCAAAAAACAGCTCTGTTTTCTGTCAAAAAATGGGATGTGCCCACCTTGTGTTTTGGGACATTTCCTGTCGCGGGCGCTAGGACTACCCACACAAGTGAGGTATCATTTTTATCGGGAGACTTGGGGGAATACTGAGTGGTAGGAAATTTGTGGCTCCTCTCTGATTCCAGAACTTTCTGTCACCGAAATGTGAGGAAAATATGTTTTTTTAGTCAAATTTTGAGGTTTGCAAAGGATTCTGGGTAACAGAACCTGGTCAGAGCCCCACAAGTCACCCCATATTGGATTCCCCTAGGTCTCTAGTTTTAAAAAATGCACAGGTTTGGTAGGTTTCCCTAGGTGCCGGCTGAACTAGAGGCCAAAATCTACAGGTAGGCACTTTGCAAAAAACAGCTCTGTTTTCTGTGATGTGTCTACGTTGTGTTTTGGGGCATATTCTGTCACGGGCGCTAGGCCTACCCACACTAGTGAGGTACCATTTTTATCGGGAGGCTTGGGGGAACGCTGGGTGGATGGAATATTGTGGCTCCTCTCAGATTCCAGAACTTTCTGTCACCGAAATGTGAGGAAAATATGTTTTTTTAGCCAAATTTTGAGGTTTGCAAAGGATTCTGAGTAACAGAACCTGGTCAGAGCCCCACAAGTCACCCCATCTTGGATTCCCCTGGGTCTCTCGTTTTCAAAAATGCACAGGTTTGGTAGGTTTCCCTAGGTGCCGGCTGAGCTAGAGGCCAAAATCTACAGGTAGGCACTTTGCAAAAAACAGCTCTGTTTTCTGTCAAAAAATGGGATGTGCCCACTTTGTGTTTTGGGACATTTCCTGTCGCGGGCACTAGGACTACCCACACAAGTGAGGTATCATTTTTATCGGGAGACTTGGGGGAATGCTGGGTGGAAGGAAATTTGTGGCTCCTCTCAGATTCCAGAACTTTCTGTCACCGAAATGTGAGGAAAATGTGTTTGTTTAGCCAAATTTTGAGGTTTGCAAAGGGTTCTGGGTAACAGAACCTGGTCAGAGCCCCACAAGTCACCCCATCTTGGATTCCCCTAGGTCTCTAGTTTTCAGCAATGTACAGGTTTGGTAGGTTTCCCTAGGTGCCGGCTGAGCTAGAGGCCAAAATCTACAGGTAGGCACTTTGCAAAAAACAGCTCTGTTTTCTTTAAAAAAATGGGATGTGTCCACGTTGTGTTTTGGGGCGTTTCCTGTTGCGGGCGCTAGGCCTACCCACACAAGTGAGGTATCATTTTTATCGGGAGACATGGGGAAACGCTGGGTGGAAGGAAATTTGTGTCTCCTCTCAGATTCCAGAACTTTTTGTCACCGAAATGTGAGGAAAATGTGTTTTTTTAGCCATATTTTGAGGTTTGCAAAGGATTCTGGGTAACAGAACCTGGTCAGAGCCCCACAAGTCACCCCATCTTGGATTCCCCTAGGTCTCTAGTTTTAAAAAATGCACAGGTTTGGTAGGTTTCCCTAGGTGCCGGCTGAACTAGAGGCCAAAATCTACAGGTAGGCACTTTGCAAAAAACAGCTCTGTTTTCTTTAAAAAAATGGGATGTGTCCACGTTGCGTTTTGGGGCGTCTCCTGTCGCGGGCGCTAGGTCTACCCACACAAGTGAGGTATCATTTTTATCGGGAGACTTGGGGGAACGCTCGGTGGAAGGAAATTTGTGGCTCCTCTCAGATTCCAGAACTTTCTGTCACCGAAATGTGAGGACAATGCGTTTTTTTTGCCAAAATTTAAGGTTTGCAAAGGATTCTGGGTAACAGAACCTGGTCAGAGCCCCACAAGTCACCCCATCTTGGATTCCCCTGGGTCTCTAGTTTTCAAAAATGCACAGGTTTGGTAGGTTTCCCTAGGTGCCGGCTGAGCTAGAGGCCAAAATCTACAGGTAGGCACTTTGCAAAAAACAGCTCTGTTTTCTGTCAAAAAATGGGATGTGCCCACCTTGTGTTTTGGGACATTTCCTGTCGCGGGCGCTAGGACTACCCACACAAGTGAGGTATCATTTTTATCGGGAGACTTGGGGGAATACTGGGTGGAAGGAAATTTGTGGCTCCTCTCAGATTCCAGACCTTTCTGTCACCGAAATGTGAGGAAAATGTGTTTTTTTAGCCAAATTTTGAGGTTTGCAAAGGATTCTGGGTAACAGAACCTGGTCAGAGCCCCACAAGTCACCCCATCTTGGATTCCCCTAGGTCTCTAGTTTTAAAAAATGCACAGGTTTGGTAGGTTTCCCTAGGTGCCGGCTGAACTAGAGGCCAAAATCTACAGGTAGGCACTTTGCAAAAAACAGCTCTGTTTTCTGTGATGTGTCCACGTTGTGTTTTGGGGCATATTCTGTCGCGGGCGCTAGGCCTACCGACACTAGTAAGGTACCATTTTTATGGGGAAACTTGGGGGAACGCAGGGTGGAAGGAATATTGTGGCTCCTCTCAGATTCCAGAACTTTCTGTCACCGAAATGTGAGGAAAATATGTTTTTTTAGCCAAATTTTGAGGTTTGCAAAGGATTCTGGGTAACAGAACCTGGTCAGAGCCCCACAAGTCACCCCATCTTGGATTCCCCTAGGTCTCTAGTTTTAAAAAATGCACAGGTTTGGTAGGTTTCCCTAGGTGCCGGCTGAACTAGAGGCCAAAATCTACAGGTAGGCACTTTGCAAAAAACAGCTCTGTTTTCTGTGATGTGTCCACGTTGTGTTTTGGGGCATATTCTGTCTCGGGCGCTAGGCCTACCCACACTAGTGAGGTACCATTTTTATCGGGAGACTTGGGGGAACGCTGGGTGGAAGGAATATTGTGGCTCCTCTCAGATTCCAGAACTTTCTGTCACCGAAATGTGAGGAAAATATGTTTTTTTAGCCAAATTTTGAGGTTTGCAAAGGATTCTGGGTAACAGAACCTGGTCAGAGCCCCACAAGTCACCCCATCTTGGATTCCCCTAGGTCTCTAGTTTTCAAAAATGCACAGGTTAGGTACGTTTCCCTAGGTGCCGGCTGAGCTAGAGGCCAAAATCTACAGGTAGTCACTTTGCAAAAAACAGCTCTGTTTTCTTTAAAAAAATGGGATGTGTCCACGTTGCGTTTTGGGGCATTCCCTGTCGCGGCCGCTAGGCCTACCCACACAAGTGAGGTATCATTTTTATCGGGAGACTTGGGGGAACACTGGGTGGAAGGAAATTTGTGGCTCCTCTCAGATTCCAGAACTTTCTGTCACCGAAATGTGAGGAAAATGTGTTTTTTTAGCCAAATTTTGAGGTTTGCAAAGGATTCTGGGTAACAGAACCTGGTCAGAGCCCCACAAGTCACCCCATCCTGGATTCCCCTAGGTCTCTAGTTTTAAAAAATGCACAGGTTTGGTAGGTTTCCCTAGGTGCCAGCTGAACTAGAGGCCAAAATCTACAGGTAGGCACTTTGCAAAAAACAGCTCTGTTTTCTGTGATGTGTCCACGTTGTGTTTTGGGGCATATTCTGTCTCGGGCGCTAGGCCTACCCACACTAGTGAGGTACCATTTTTATCGGGAGACTTGGGGGAACGCTGGGTGGAAGGAATATTGTGGCTCCTCTCAGATTCCAGAACTTTCTGTCACCGAAATGTGAGGAAAATGTGTTTTTTTAGCCAAATTTTGAGGTTTGTAAAGGATTCTGGGTAACAGAACCTGGTCAGAGCCCCACAAGTCACCCCATCTTGGATTCCCCTAGGTCTCTAGTTTTCAAAAATGCACAGGTTTGGTAAGTTTCCCTAGGTGCCGGCTGAGCTAGAGGCCAAAATCTACAGGTAGGCACTTTGCAAAAAACAGCTCTGTTTTCTGTGATGTGTCCACGTTGTGTTTTGGGGCATATTCTGTCACGGGCGCTAGGCCTACCCACACTAGTGAGGTACCATTTTTATCGGGAGACTTGGGGGAACGCCGGGTGGACGAAATATTATGGCTCCTCTCAGATTCCAGAACTTTCTGTCACCGAAATGTGAGGAAAATATGCTTTTTTAGCCAAATTTTGAGGTTTCCAAAGGATTCTGGGTAACAGAACCTGGTCAGAGCCCCACAAGTCTCCCCATCTTGGATTCCCCTAGGTCTCTAGTTTTCAAAAATGCACAGGTTTGGTAGGTTTCCCTGGTGCCGGCTGAGCTAGAGGCCAAAATCTGCAGGTAGTCACTTTGCAAAAAACAGCTCTGTTTTCTTTAAAAAAATGGGATGTGTCCACGTTGCGTTTTGGGAGATTCCCTGGCGCGGCCGCTAGGCCTACCCACACAAGTGAGGTATCATTTTTATCGGGAGACTTGGGGGAACGCTGGGTGGAAGGAAATTTGTGGCTCCTCTCAGATTCCAGAACTTTCTGTCACCGAAATGTGAGGAAAATGTGTTTTTTTAGCCACATTTTGAGGTTTGCAAAGGATTCTGGGTAACAGAACCTGGTCAGAGCCCCACAAGTCACCCCATCCTGGATTCCCCTAGGTCTCTAGTTTTCAAAAATGCACAGGTTTGGTAGGTTTCCCTAGGTGCCGGCTGAACTAGAGGCCAAAATCTACAGGTAGGCACTTTGCAAAAAACAGCTCTGTTTTCTGTGATGTGTCCACGTTGTGATTTGGGGCATATTCTGTCTCGGGCGCTAGGCCTACCCACACTAGTGAGGTACCATTTTTATCGGGAGACTTGGGGGAACGCTGGGTGGAAGTAATATTGTGGCTCCTCTCAGATTCCAGAACTTTCTGTCTCCGAAATGTGAGGAAAATATGTTTTTTTAGCCAAATTTTGAGGTTTGCAAAGGATTCTGGGTAACAGAACCTGGTCAGAGCCCCACAAGTCTCCCCATCTTGGATTCCCCTAGGTCTCTAGTTTTAAAAAATGCACAGGTTTGGTAGGTTTCCCTAGGTGCCGGCTGAACTAGAGGCCAAAATCTACAGGTAGGCACTTTGCAAAAAACAGCTCTGTTTTCTGTGATGTGTCCACGCTGTGTTTTGGGGCATATTCTGTCACGGGCGCTAGGCCTACCCACACTAGTGAGGTACCATTTTTATCGGGAGACTTGGGGGAACACTGGGTGGACGGAATATTGTGGCTCCTCTCAGATTCCAGAACTTTTTGTCACCGAAATGTGAGGAAAATATGTTTTTTTAGCCAAATTTTGAGGTTTGCAAAGGATTCTGGGTAACAGAACCTGGTCAGAGCCCCACAAGTCACCCCATCTTGGATTCCCCTGGGTCTCTCGTTTTCAAAAATGCACAGGTTTGGTAGGTTTCCCTAGGTGCCGGCTGAGCTAGAGGCCAAAATCTACAGGTAGGCACTTTGCAAAAAACAGCTCTGTTTTCTGTGAAAAAATGGGATGTGCCCACTTTGTGTTTTGGGACATTTCCTGTCGCGGGCGCTAGGACTACCCACACAAGTGAGGTATCATTTTTATCGGGAGACTTGGGGGAATGCTGGGTGGAAGGAAATTTGTGGCTCCTCTCAGATTCCAGAACTTTCTGTCACCGAAATGTGAGGAAAATGTGTTTTTTTAGCCACATTTTGAGGTTTGCAAAGGATTCTGGGTAACAGAATCTGGTCAGAGCCCCACAAGTCACCCCATCCTGGATTCCCCTAGGTCTCTAGTTTTCAAAAATGCACAGGTTTGGTAGGTTTCCCTAGGTGCCGGCTGAACTAGATCCCAAAATCTACAGGTAAGCACTTTGCAAAAAACAGCTCTGTTTTCTGTGATGTGTCCACGTTGTGATTTGGGGCATATTCTGTCTCGGGCGCTAGGCCTACCCACACTAGTGAGGTACCATTTTTATCGGGAGACTTGGGGGAACGCTGGGTGGAAGGAAATTTGTGGCTCCTCTCAGATTCCAGAACTTTCTGCCACAGAAATGTGAGGAACATGTGTTTTTTTAGCCAAATTTTGAGGTTTGCAAAGGATTCTGGGTAACAGAACCTGGTCAGAGCCCCACAAGTCACCCCATCTTGGATTGCCCTAGGTCTCTAGTTTTAAAAAATGCACAGGTTTGGTAGGTTTCCCTAGGTGCCAGCTGAACTAGAGGCAAAAATCTACAGGTAGGCACTTTGCAAAAAACAGCTCTGTTTTCTGTGATGTGTCCACGTTGTGTTTTGGGGCATATTCTGTCTCGGGCGCTAGGCCTACCCACACTAGTGAGGTACCATTTTTATCGGGAGACTTGGGGGAACGCTGGGTGGAAGGAATATTGTGGCTCCTCTCAGATTCCAGAACTTTCTGTCACCGAAATGTGAGGAAAATATGTTTTTTTAGCCAAATTTTGAGGTTTGCAAAGGATTCTGGGTAACAGAACCTGGTCAGAGCCCCACAAGTCACCCCATCTTGGATTCCCCTAGGTCTCTAGTTTTGAAAAATGCACAGGTTTGGTAAGTTTCCCTAGGTGCCGGCTGAGCTAGAGGCCAAAATCTACAGGTAGGCACTTTGCAAAAAACAGCTCTGTTTTCTGTGATGTGTCCACGTTGTGTTTTGGAGCATATTCTGTCACGGGCGCTAGGCCTACCCACACTAGTGAGGTACCATTTTTATCGGGAGACTTGGGGGAACGCTGGGTGGATGGAATATTATGGCTCCTCTCAGATTCCAGAACTTTCTGTCACCGAAATGTGAGGAAAATATGTTTTTTTAGCCAAATTTTGAGGTTTCCAAAGGATTCTGGGTAACAGAACCTCGTCAGAGCCCCACAAGTATCCCCATCTTGGATTCCCCTAGGTCTCTAGTTTTCAAAAATGCACAGGTTTGGTAGGTTTCCCTAGGTGCCGGCTGAGCTAGAGGCCAAAATCTGCAGGTAGTCACTTTGCAAAAAACAGCTCTGTTTTCTTTAAAAAAATGGGATGTGTCCACGTTGCGTTTTGGGGTATTTCCTGTCGCGGCCGCTAGGCCTACCCACACAAGTGAGGTATCATTTTTATCGGGAGACTTGGGGGAACGCTGGGTGGAAGGAAATTTGTGGCTCCTCTCAGATTCCAGAACTTTCTGTCACCGAAATGTGAGGAAAATGTGTTTTTTTAGCCAAATTTTGAGGTTTGCAAAGGATTCTGGGTAACAGAACCTGGTCAGAGCCCCACAAGTCACCCCATCTTGGATTCCCCTAGGTCTCTAGTTTTCAAAAATGCACAGGTTTGGTAGGTTTCCCTAGGTGCCGGCTGAACTAGAGGCCAAAATCTACAGGTAGGCACTTTGCAAAAAACAGCTCTGTTTTCTGTGATGTGTCCACGTTGTGTTTTGGGGCATATTCTGTCTCGGGCGCTAGGCCTACCCACACTAGTGAGGTACCATTTTTATCGGGAGACTTGGGGGAACGCTGGGTGGGAGGAATATTGTGGCTCCTCTCAGATTCCAGAACTTTCTGTCACCGAAATGTGAGGAAAATATGTTTTTTTAGCCAAATTTTGAGGTTTGCAAAGGATTCTGGGTAACAGAACCTGGTCAGAGCCCCACAAGTCACCCCATCTTGGATTCCCCTAGGTCTCTAATTTTCAAAAATGCACAGGTTTGGTAAGTTTCCCTAGGTGCCGGCTGAGCTAGAGGCCAAAATCTACAGGTAGGCACTTTGCAAAAAACAGCTCTGTTTTCTTTCAAAAAATGGGATGTTTCCACGTTGTGTTTTGGGGCGTTTCCTGTCACGGGTGCTAGGCCTACCCGCACAAGTGAGGTATAATTTTTATCGGGAGACTTGGGGGAACGCTGGGTGGAAGGAAATTTGTGGCTCCTCTCCGATTCCAGAACTTTCTGTCACCGAAATGTGAGGAAAATGTGTTTTTTTAGCCAAATTTTGAGGTTTGCAAAGGATTCTGGGTAACAGAACCTGGTCAGAGCCCCACAAGTCACCCCATCTTGGATTCCCCTAGGTCTCTAGTTTTAAAAAATGCACAGGTTTGGTAGGTTTCCCTAGGTGCCGGCTGAACTAGAGGCCAAAATCTACAGGTAGGCACCTTGCAAAAAACAGCTCTGTTTTCTGTGATGTGTCCACGTTGTGTTTTGGGGCATATTCTGTCGCGGGCGCTAGGCCTACCCACACTAGTGAGGTACCATTTTTATCGGGAGACTTGGGGGAACGCTGGGTGGAAGGAATATTGTGGCTCCTCTCAGATTCCAGAACTTTCTGTCACCGAAATGTGAGAAAAATATGTTTTTTTAGCCAAATTTTGAGGTTTGCAAAGGATTCTGGGTAACAGAACCTGGTCAGAGCCCCACAAGTCACCCCATCTTGGATTCCCCTAGGTCTCTAGTTTTAAAAAATGCACAGGTTTGGTAGGTTTCCCTAGGTGCCGGCTGAGCTAGAGGCCAAAATCTACAGGTAGGCACTTTGCAAAAAACAGCTCTGTTTTCTGTGATGTGTCTACGTTGTGTTTTGGGGCATATTCTGTCACGGGCGCTAGGCCTACCCACACTAGTGAGGTACCATTTTTATCGGGAGACTTGGGGGAACACTGGGTGGACGGAATATTGTGGCTTCTCTCAGATTCCAGAACTTTCTGTCACCGAAATGTGAGGAAAATATGCTTTTTTAGCCAAATTTTGAGGTTTGCAAAGGATTCTGGGTAACAGAACCTGGTCAGAGCCCCACAAGTCACCCCATCTTGGATTCCCCTGGGTCTCTCGTTTTCAAAAATGCACAGGTTTGGTAGGTTTCCCTGGGTACCGGCTGAGCTAGAGGTCAAAATCTACAGGTAGGCACTTTGCAAAAAACAGCTCTGTTTTCTGTCAAAAAATGGGATGTGCCCACTTTGTGTTTTGGGACATTTCCTGTCGCGGGCGCTAGGACTACGAACACAAGTGAGGTATCATTTTTATCGTGAGACTTGGGGGAATGCTGGGTGGAAGGAAATTTGTGGCTCCTCTCAGATTCCAGAACTTTCAGTCACCGAAATGTGAGAAAAATGTGTTTTTTTAGCCAAATTTTGAGGTTTGCAAAGGATTCTGGGTGACAGAACCTGGTCAGATCCCCACAAGTCACACCATCTAGGATTCCCGTAGGTCTCTAGTTTTAAAAAATGCACAGGTTTGGTAGGTTTCCCTGGGTGCCGGCTAAGCTAGAGGCCAAAATCTACAGGTAGGCACTTTGCAAAAAACAGCTCTGTTTTCTTTAAAAAAATTGGATGTTTCCACGTTGTGTTTTGGGGCGTTTCCTGTCACGGGTGCTAGGCCTACCCACACAAGTGAGGTATCATTTTAATCGGGAGACTTGGGGGAACGCTGGGAGGAAGGAAATTTGTGGCTCCTCTCAGATTCCAGAACTTTCTGTCACCGAAATGTGAGGAAAATGTGTTTTTTTAGCCAAATTTTGAGGTTTTTAAAGGATTCTGGGTAACAGAACCTGGTCAGAGCCCCACAAGTCACCCCATCTTGGATTCCCCTAGGTCTCTAGTTTTAAAAAATGCACAGGTTTGGTAGGTTTCCCTAGGTGCCGGCTGAACTAGAGGCCAAAATCTACAGGTAGGCACTTTGCAAAAAACAGCTCTGTTTTCTGTGATGTGTCCACGTTGTGTTTTGGGGCATATCCTGTCGCGGGCGCTAGGCTTACCCACACTAGTGAGGTACCATTTTTATCGGGAGACTTGGGGGAACGCTGGGTGGAAGGAATATTGTGGCTCCTCTCAGATTCCAGAACTTTCTGTCACCGAAATGTGAGGAAAATATGTTTTTTTAGCCAAATTTTGAGGTTTGCAAAGGATTCTGGGTAACAGAACCTGGTCAGAGCCCCACAAGTCACCCCATCTTGGATTCCCCTAGGTCTCTAGTTTTCAAAAATGCACAGGTTTGGTAGGTTTCCCTAGGTGCCGGCTGAGCTAGAGGCCAAAATCTACAGGTAGGCACTTTGCAAAAAACAGCTCTGTTTTCTGTGATGTGTCTACGTTGTGTTTTGGGGCATATTCTGTCACGGGCGCTAGGCCTACCCACACTAGTGAGGTACCATTTTTATCGGGAGACTTGGGGGAACGCTGGGTGGACGGAATATTGTGGCTCCTCTCAGATTCCAGAACTTTTTGTCACCGAAATGTGAGGAAAATATGTTTTTTTAGCCAAATTTTGAGGTTTGCAAAGGATTCTGGGTAACAGAACCTGGTCAGAGCCCCACAAGTCACCCCATCTTGGATTCCCCTGGGTCTCTCGTTTTCAAAAATGCACAGGTTTGGTAGGTTTCCCTAGGTGCCGGCTGAGCTAGAGGCCAAAATCTACAGGTAGGCACTTTGCAAAAAACAGCTCTGTTTTCTGTGAAAAAATGGGATGTGCCCACTTTGTGTTTTTGGACATTTCCTGTCGCGGGCGCTAGGACTACCCACACAAGTGAGGTATCATTTTTATCGGGAGACTTGGGGGAATGCTGGGTGGAAGGAAATTTGTGGCTCCTCTCAGATTCCAGAACTTTCTGTCACCGAAATGTGAGGAAAATGTGTTTTTTTAGCCATATTTTGAGGATTTGCAAAGGATTCTGGGTAACAGAACCTGGTCAGAGCCCCACAACTCACCCCATCTTGGATTCCCCTAGGTCTCTAGTTTTCAGCAATGTACAGGTTTGGTAGGTTTCCCTAGGTGCCGGCTGAGCGAGAGGCCAAAATCTACAGGTAGGCACTTTGCAAAAAACAGCTCTGTTTTCTTTAAAAAAATGGGATGTGTCCACGTTGTGTTTTGGGGCGTTTCCTGTCGCGGGCGCTAGGCCTACCCACACAAGTGAGGTATCATTTTTATCGGGAGACTTGGGAGAACGCTGGGTGGAAGGAAATGTGTGTCTCCTCTCAGATTCCAGAACTTTCTGTCACCGAAATGTGAAGAAAATGTGTTTTTTTAGCCATATTTTGAGGTTTGCAAAGGATTCTGGGTAACAGAACCTGGTCAGAGCCCCAAAAGTCACCCCATCTTGGATTCCCCTAGGTCTCTAGTTTTAAAAAATGCACAGGTTTGGTAGGTTTCCCTAGGTGCCGGCTGAACTAGAGGCCAAAATCTACAGGTAGGCACTTTGCAAAAAACAGCTCTGTTTTCTTTCAAAAAATGGGATGTGTCCACGTTGCGTTTTGGGGCATCTCCTGTCGCGGGCGCTAGGTCTACCCACACAAGTGAGGTATCATTTTTATCGGGAGACTTGGGGGAACGCTCGGTGGAAGGAAATTTGTGGCTCCTCTCAGATTCCAGAACTTTCTGTCACCGAAATGTGAGGATAATGCGTTTTTTTAGCCAAAATTTAAGGTTTGCAAAGGATTCTGGGTAACAGAACCTGGTCAGAGCCCCACAAGTCACCCCATCTTGGATTCCCCTAGGTCTCTAGTTTTAAAAAATGCACAGGTTTGGTAGGTTTCCCTAGGTGCCGGCTGAGCTAGAGGCCAAAATCTACAGGTAGGCACTTTGCAAAAAACAACTCTGTTTTCTTTCAAAAAATGGGATGTGTCTACGTTGCGTTTTGGGGCATTTCCTGTCGCGGCCGCTAGGCCTACCCACACAAGTGAGGTATCATTTTTATCGGGAGACTTGGGGGAATACTGGGTGGAAGGAAATTTGTGGCTCCTCTCAGATTCCAGAACTTTCTGTCACCGAAATGTGAGGAAAATTTGTTTGTTTAGCCAAATTTTGAGGTTTGCAAAGGGTTCTGGGTAACAGAACCTGGTCAGAGCCCCACAAGTCACCCCATCTTGGATTCCCCTAGGTCTCTAGTTTTCAGCAATGTACAGGTTTGGTAGGTTTCCCTAGGTGCCGGCTGAGCGAGAGGCCAAAATCTACAGGTAGGCACTTTGCAAAAAACAGCTCTGTTTTCTTCAAAAAAATGGGATGTGTCCACGTTGTGTTTTGGGGCGTTTCCTGTCGCGGGCGCTAGGCCTACCCACACAAGTGAGGTATCATTTTTATCGGGAGACTTGGGGGAACGCTGGTGGAAGGAAATTTGTGTCTCCTCTCAGATTCCAGAACTTTCTGTCACCGAAATGTGAGGAAAATGTGTTTTTTTAGCCATATTTTGAGGTTTGCAAAGGATTCTGGGTAACAGAACCTGGTCAGAGCCCCACAAGTCACCCCAACTTGGATTCCCCTAGGTCTCTAGTTTTAAAAAATGCACAGGTTTGGTAGGTTTCCCTAGGTGCCGACTGAACTAGAGGCCAAAATCTACAGGTAGGCACTTTGCAAAAAACAGCTCTGTTTTCTTTCAAAAAATGGGATGTGTCCACGTTGCATTTTGGGGCGTCTCCTGTCGCGGGCGCTAGGTCTACCCACACAAGTGAGGTATCATTTTTATCGGGATACTTGGGGGAACGCTCGGTGGTAGGAAATTTGTGGCTCCTCTCAGATTCCAGAACTTTCTGTCCCCGAAATGTGAGGATAATGCGTTTATTTAGCCAAAATTTAAGGTTTGCAAAGGATTCTGGGTAACAGAACCTGGTCAGAGCCCCACAAGTCACCCCATCTTGGATTCCCCTAGGTCTCTAGTTTTAAAAAATGCACAGGTTTGGTAGGTTTCCCTAGGTGCCGGCTGAGCTAGAGGCCAAAATCTACAGGTAGGCACTTTGCAAAAAACAACTCTGTTTTCTTTAAAAAAATGGGATGTGTCTACGTTGCGTTTTGGGGCATTTTCTGTCGCGGCCGCTAGGCCTACCCACACAAGTGAGGTATCATTTTTATCGGGAGACTTGTGGGAATACTGGGTGGAAGGAAATTTGTGGCTCCTCTCAGATTCCAGAACTTACTGTCACCGAAATGTGAGGAAAATGTGTTTGTTTAGCCAAATTTTGAGGTTTGCAAAGGGTTCTGGGTAACAGAACCTGGCCAGAGCCCCACAAGTCACCCCATCTTGGATTCCCCCAGGTCTCTAGTTTTCAGCAATGTACAGGTTTGGTAGGTTTCCCTAGTTGCCGGCTGAGCGAGAGGCCAAAATCTACAGGTAGGCACTTTGCAAAAAACAGCTCTGTTTTCTTTAAAAAAATGGGATGTGTCCACGTTGTGTTTTGGGGCGTTTCCCGTCGCCGGCGCTAGGACTACCCACACAAGTGAGGTATCATTTTTATCGGGAGACTTGGGGGAACGCTGGGTGGAAGGAAATTTGTGGCTCCTCTCAGATTCGAGAGCTTTCTGTCACCGAAATGTGAGGAAAATGTGTTTTTTTAGCCATATTTTGAGGTTTGCTAAGGATTCTGGGTAACAGAACCTGGTCAGAACCCCACAAGTCACCACATCTTGGATTCCCGTAGGTCTCTAGTTTTAAAAAATGCACAGGTTTGGTAGGTTTCCCTAGGTGCCGGCTGAGCTAGAGGCCAAAATCTACAGGTAGGCACTTTGCAAAAAACAGCTCTGTTTTCTTTCAAAAAATGGGATGTTTCCACGTTGTGTTTTTGGGCATTTCCTGTCACGGGTGCTAGGCCTACCCGCACAAGTGAGGTATCATTTTTATCGGGAGACTTGGGGGAACGCTGGGTGGAAGGAAATTTGTGGCTCCTCTCCGATTCCAGAACTTTCTGTCACCGAAATGTGAGGAAAATGTGTTTTTTTAGCCAAATTTTGAGGTTTGCAAAGGATTGTGGGTAACAGAACCTGGTCAGATCCCCACAAGTCACACCATCTAGGATTCCCCAAGGTCTCTAGTTTTAAAAAATGCACTGGTTTGGTAGGTTTCCCTAGGTGCCGGCTGAGCTAGAGGCCAAAATCTACAGGTAGGCACTTTGCAAAAAACAGCTCTGTTTTCTTTAAAAAAATGGGATGTGTCCACGTTGCGTTTTGGGGCAGTTCCTGTCGCGGCCGCTAGGCCTACCCACACAAGTGAGGTATCATTTTTATCGGGAGACTTGGGGGAACGCTGGGTGAAAGGAAATTTGTGGCTCCTCTCAGATTCCAGAACTTTCTGTCACCGAAATATGAGGAAAATGTGTTTTTTTAGCCAGATTTTGAGGTTTGCAAAGGATTCTGGGTAACAGAACCTGGTCAGAGTCCCACAAGTCACCCCATCTTGGATTCCCCTAGGTCTCTAGTTTTAAAAAATGCACAGCTTTGGTGGGTTTCCCTAGGTGCCGGCTGAACTAGAGGCCAAAATCTACAGGTAGGCACTTTGCAAAAAACAGCTCTGTTTTCTGTGATGTGTCCACGTTGTGTTTTGGGGCATATTCTGTTGCGGGCGCTAGGCCTACCCACACTAGTGAGGTACCATTTTTATCGGGAGACTTGGGGGAACGCTGGGTGGAAGGAATATTGTGGCTCCTCTCAGATTCCAGAACTTTCTGTCACCGAAATGTGAGGAAAATATGTTTTTTTAGCCAAATTTTGAGGTTTGCAAAGGATTCTGAGTAACAGAACCTGGTCAGAGCCCCACAAGTCACCCCATCTTGGATTCCCCTAGGTCTCTAGTTTTAAAAAATGCACAGGTTTGGTAGGTTTCCCTAGGTGCCGGCTGAGCTAGAGGCTAAAATCTACAGGTAGGCACTTTGCAAAAACAGCTCTGTTTTCTGTGATGTGTCCACGTTGTGTTTTGGGGCATATTCTGTCACGGGCGCTAGGCCTACCCACACTAGTGAGGTAGCATTTTTATCGGGAGACTTGGGGGAACGCTGGGTGCAAGGAATATTGTGGCTCCTCTCAGATTCCAGAACTTTCTGTCACCGAAATGTGAGGAAAATATGTTTTTTTAGCCAAATATTGAGGTTTGTAAAGGATTCTGGGTAACAGAACCTGGTCAGAGCCCCACAAGTCACCCCATCTTGGATTCCCCTGGCTCTCTAGTTTAAAAAAATGCACAGGTTTGGTAGGTTTCCCTAGGTGCCGGCTGAGCTAGAGGCCAAAATCTACAGGTAGTCACTTTGCAAAAAACAGCTCTGTTTTCTGTCAAAAAATGGGATGTGCCCACTTTGTGTTTTGGGACATTTCCTGTTGCGGGCACTAGAACTTCCCACACAAGTGAGGTATAATTTTTATCGGGAGACTTGGGGGAATGCTGGGTGGAAGGAAATTTGTGGCTCCTCTCAGATTCCAGAACTTTCTGTCACGGAAATGTGAGGAAAATGTGTTCGTTTAGCCAAATTTTGAGGTTTGCAAAGGGTTGTGGGTAACAGAACCTGGTCAGAGCTCCACAAGTCACGCCATCTTGGATTCCCCTAGGTCTCTATTTTTCAGCAATGTACAGGTTTGGTAGGTTTCCCTAGGTGCCGGCTGAGCGAGAGGCCAAAATCTACAGGTAGGCACTTTGCAAAAAACAGCTCTATTTTCTTTAAAAAAATGGGATGTGTCCACGTTGTGTTTTGGGGCATTTCCTGTCGCGGGCGCTAGGCCTACCCACACAAGTGAGGTATAATTTTTATCGGGAGACTTGGGGGAACGCTGGGTGGAAAGAAATTTGTGGCTCTTCTCAGATTTCAGAACTTTCTGTCACCGAAATGTGAGGAAAATGTGTTTTTTTAGCCAAATTGTGAGGTTTGCAAAGGATTCTGGGTAACAGAACCTGGTCAGAGCCCCACAAGTCACCGCATCTTGGATTCCCCTAGGTCTCTAGTTTTAAAAAATGCACAGGTTTGGTAGGTTTCCCTAGGTGCCGGGTGAGCTAGAGGCCAAAATCTACAGGTAGGCACTTTGCAAAAAACAGCTCTGTTTTCTTTCAAAAAATGGGATGTGTCCACGTTGCGTTTCGGGGCATTTCCTGTCGCGGTCGCTAGGCGTACCCACACAAGTGAGGTATCATTTTTATCGGGAAACTTGGGGGAACGCTGGGTGGAAGGAAATTTGTGGCTCCTCTCAGATTCCAGAACTTTCTGTCACCGAAATGTGAGGAAAATTTGTTTTTTTAGCCATATTTTGAGGTTTGCAAAGGATTCTGGGTAACAGAACCTGGTCAGAGCCCCACAAGTCACCCCATCTTGGATTCCCCTAGGTCTCTTGTTTAAAAAAATGCACAGGTTTGGTAGGTTTCCCTAGGTGCCGGCTGAGCTAGAGGCCAAAATCTACAGGTAGGCACTTTGCAAAAAACAGCTCTGTTTTCTTTAAAAAAATTGGATGTTTCCACGTTGTGTTTTGGGGCGTTTCCTGTCACGGGTGCTAGGCCTACCCGCACAAGTGAGGTATCATTTTTATCGGGAGACTTGGGGGAACGCTGGGTGGAAGGAAATTTGGGGCTCCTCTCCGATTCCAGTTCTTTCTGTCACCGAAATGTGAGGAAAATGTGTTTTTTTAGCCAAATTTTGAGGTTTGCAAAGGATTCTGGGTAACAGAACCTGGTCAGATCCCCACAAGTCACACCATCAAGGATTCCCCTAGGTCTCTAGTTTTAAAAAATGCACAGGTTTGGTAGGTTTCCCTAGGTGCCGGCTGAGGTAGAGGCCAAAATCTACAGGTAGGCACTTTGCAAAAAACAGCTCTGTTTTCTTTTAAAAAATGGGATGTGCCCACTTTGTGTTTTGGGATATTTCTTGTCGCGGCCGCTAGGCCTACCCACACAAGTGAGGTATCATTTTTATCGGGAGACTTGGGGGAACGCTGGGTGGAAGGAAATTTGTGGCTCCTCTCAGATTCCAGAACTTTCTGTCACCGAAATTTGAGGAAAATGTGTTTTTTTAGCCAAATTTTGAGGTTTGCAAAGGATTCTGGGTAACAGAACCTGGTCAGAGCCCCACAAGTCACCCCATCTTGGATTCCCCTAGGTCTCTAGTTTTCAAAAATGCACAGGTTTGGTAGGTTTCACTAGGTGCCGGCTGAACTAGAGGCCAAAATCTACAGGTAGGCACTTTGCAAAAAACAACTCTGTTTTCTTTCAAAAAATGGGATGTGTCTACGTTGCGTTTTGGGGCGTCTCCTGTCGCGGGCGCTAGGTCTACCCACACAAGTGAGGTATCATTTTTATCGGGAGACTTGGGGGAACGCTCGGTGGAAGAAAATTTGTGGCTCCTCTCAGATTCCAGAACTTTCTGTCACCGAAATGTGAGGATAATGCGTTTATTTAGCCAAAATTTAAGGTTTGCAAAGGATTCTGGGTAACAGAACCTGGTCAGAGCCCCACAAGTCACCCCATCTTGGATTCCCCTAGGTCTCTAGTTTTAAAAAATGCACAGGTTTGGTAGGTTTCCCTAGGTGCCGGCTGAGCTAGAGGCCAAAATCTACAGGTAGGCACTTTGCAAAAAACAACTCTGTTTTCTTTAAAAAAATGGGATGTGTCTACGTTGCGTTTTGGGGCGTTTCCCGTCATGGGCGCTAGGACTACCCACACAAGTGAGGTATCATTTTTATCGGGAGACTTGGGGGAACGCTGGGTGGAAGGAAATTTGTGGCTCCTCTCAGATTCGAGAGCTTTCTGTCACCGAAATGTGAGGAAAATTTGTTTTTTTAGCCATATTTTGAGGTTTGCTAAGGATTCTGGGTAACAGAACCTGGTCAGAACCCCACAAGTCACCACATCTTGGATTCCCGTAGGTCTCTAGTTTTAAAAAATGCACAGGTTTGGTAGGTTTCCCTAGGTGCCGGCTGAGCTAGAGGCCAAAATCTACAGGTAGGCACTTTGCAAACAACAGCTATGTTTTCTTTCAAAAAATGGGATGTTTCCACGTTGTGTTTTTGGGCATTTCCTGTCACGGGTGCTAGGCCTACCCGCACAAGTGAGGTATCATTTTTATCGGGAGACTTGGGGGAACGCTGGGTGGAAGGAAATTTGTGGCTCCTCTCCGATTCCAGAACTTTCTGTCACCGAAATGTGAGGAAAATGTGTTTTTTTAGCCAAATTTTGAGGTTTGCAAAGGATTGTGGGTAACAGAACCTGGTCAGATCCCCACAAGTCACACCATCTAGGATTCCCCAAGGTCTCTAGTTTAAAAAAATGCACTGGTTTGGTAGGTTTCCCTAGGTGCCGGCTGAGCTAGAGGTCAAAATCTACAGGTAGGCACTTTGCAAAAAACAGCTCTGTTTTCTTTAAAAAAATGGGATGTGTCCACGTTGCGTTTTGGGGCAGTTCCTGTCGCGGCCGCTAGGCCTACCCACAAAAGTGAGGTATCATTTTTATCGGGAGACTTGGGGGAACGCTGGGTGAAAGGAAATTTGTGGCTCCTCTCAGATTCCAGAACTTTCTGTCACCGAAATATGAGGAAAATGTGTTTTTTTAGCCAGATTTTGAGGTTTGCAAAGGATTCTGGGTAACAGAACCTGGTCAGAGCCCCACAAGTCACCCCATCTTGGATTCCCCTAGGTCTCTAGTTTTCAAAAATGCACAGCTTTGGTGGGTTTCCCTAGGTGCCGGCTGAACTAGAGGCCAAAATCTACAGGTAGGCACTTTGCAAAAAACAGCTCTGTTTTCTGTGATGTGTCCACGTTGTGTTTTGGGGCATATTCTGTTGCGGGCGCTAGGCCTACCCACACTAGTGAGGTACCATTTTTATCGGGAGACTTGGGGGAACGCTGGGTGGAAGGAATATTGTGGCTCCTCTCAGATTCCAGAACTTTCTGTCACCGAAATGTGAGGAAAATATGTTTTTTTAGCCAAATTTTGAGGTTTGCAAAGGATTCTGAATAACAGAACCTGGTCAGAGCCCCACAAGTCACCCCATCTTGGATTCCCCTAGGTCTCTAGTTTTCAAAAATGCACAGGTTTGGTAGGTTTCCCTAGGTGCCGGCTGAGCTAGAGGCTAAAATCTACAGGTAGGCACTTTGCAAAAACAGCTCTGTTTTCTGTGATGTGTCCACGTTGTGTTTTGGGGCATATTCTGTCACGGGCGCTAGGCCTACCCACACTAGTGAGGTAGCATTTTTATCGGGAGACTTGGGGGAACGCTGGGAGCAAGGAATATTGTGGCTCCTCTCAGATTCCAGAACTTTCTGTCACCGAAATGTGAGGAAAATATGTTTTTTTAGCCAAATATTGAGGTTTGTAAAGGATTCTGGGTAACAGAACCTGGTCAGAGCCCCACAAGTCACCCCATCTTGGATTCCCCTGGCTCTCTAGTTTTAAAAAATGCACAGGTTTGGTAGGTTTCCCTAGGTGCCGGCTGAGCTAGAGGCAAAAATCTACAGGTAGGCACTTTGCAAAAAACAGCTCTGTTTTCTGTCAAAAAATGGGATGTGCCCACTTTGTGTTTTGGGACATTTCCTGTCGCGGGCGCTAGAACTTCCCACACAAGTGAGGTATAATTTTTATCGGGAGACTTTGGGGAATGCTGGGTGGAAGGAAATTTGTGGCTCCTCTCAGATTCCAGAACTTTCTGTCACTGAAATGTGAGGAAAATGTGTTTGTTTAGCCAAATTTTGAGGTTTGCAAAGGGTTGTGGGTAACAGAACCTGGTCAGAGCCCCACAAGTCACGCCATCTTGGATTCCCCTAGGTCTCTATTTTTCAGCAATGTACAGGTTTGGTAGGTTTCCCTAGGTGCCGGCTGAGCGAGAGGCCAAAATCTACAGGTAGGCACTTTGCAAAAAACAGCTCTATTTTCTTTAAAAAAATGGGATGTGTCCACGTTGTGTTTTGGGGCATTTCCTGTCGCGGGCGCTAGGCCTACCCACACAAGTGAGGTATAATTTTTATCGGGAGACTTGGGGGAACGCTGGGTGGAAAGAAATTTGTGGCTCTTCTCAGATTTCAGAACTTTCTGTCACCGAAATGTGAGGAAAATGTGTTTTTTTAGCCAAATTGTGAGGTTTGCAAAGGATTCTGGGTAACAGAACCTGGTCAGAGCCCCACAAGTCACTGCATCTTGGATTCCCCTAGGTCTCTAGTTTTAAAAAATGCACAGGTTTGGTAGGTTTCCCTAGGTGCCGGGTGAGCTAGAGGCCAAAATCTACAGGTAGGCACTTTGCAAAAAACAGCTCTGTTTCGTTTCAAAAAATGGGATGTGTCCACGTTGCGTTTCGGGGCATTTCCTGTCGCGGTCGCTAGGCGTACCCACACAAGTGAGGTATCATTTTTATCGGGAAACTTGGGGGAACGCTGGGTGGAAGGAAATTTGTGGCTCCTCTCAGATTCCAGAACTTTCTGTCACCGAAATGTGAGGAAAATTTGTTTTTTTAGCCATATTTTGAGGTTTGCAAAGGATTCTGGGTAACAGAACCTGGTCAGAGACCCACAAGTCACCCCATCTTAGATTCCCCTAGGTCTCTAGTTTTAAAAAATGCACAGGTTTGGTAGGTTTCCCTAGGTGCCGGCTGAGCTAGAGGCCAAAATCTACAGGTAGGCACTTTGCAAAAAACAGCTCTGTTTTCTTTAAAAAAATTGGATGTTTCCACGTTGTGTTTTGGGGCGTTTCCTGTCACGGGTGCTAGGCCTACCCGCACAAGTGAGGTATCATTTTTATCGGGAGACTTGGGGGAACGCTGGGTGGAAGGAAATTTGGGGCTCCTCTCCGATTCCAGAACTTTCTGTCACCGAAATGTGAGGAAAATGTGTTTTTTTAGCCAAATTTTGAGGTTTGCAAAGGATTCTGGGTAACAGAACCTGGTCAGATCCCCACAAGTCACACCATCAAGGATTCCCCTAGGTCTCTAGTTTTAAAAAATGCACAGGTTTGGTAGGTTTCCCTAGGTGCCGGCTGAGGTAGAGGCCAAAATCTACAGGTAGGCACTTTGCAAAAAACAGCTCTGTTTTCTTTTAAAAAATGGGATGTGCCCACTTTGTGTTTTGGGACATTTCTTGTCGCCGCCGCTAGGCCTACCCACACAAGTGAGGTATCATTTTTATCGGGAGACTTGGGGGAACGCTGGGTGGAAGGAAATTTGTGGCTCCTCTCAGATTCCAGAACTTTCTGTCACCGAAATTTGAGGAAAATGTGTTTTTTTAGCCAAATTTTGAGGTTTGCAAAGGATTCTGGGTAACAGAACCTGGTCAGAGCCCCACAAGTCACCCCATCTTGGATTCCCCTAGGTCTCTAGTTTTCAAAAATGCACAGGTTTGGTAGGTTTCACTAGGTGCCGGCTGAACTAGAGGCCAAAATCTACAGGTAGGCACTTTGCAAAAAACAGCTCTGTTTTTAGTGATGTGTGCACGTTGTGTTTTGGGGCATATTCTGTCACGGGCGCTAGGCCTACCCACACTAGTGAGGTACCATTTTTATCAGGAGACTTGGGGGAACGCTGGGTGGAAGGAAAATTGTGGCTCCTCTCAGATTCCAGAACTTTCTGTCACCGAAATGTGAGGAAAATATGTTTTTTTAGCCAAATTTTGAGGTTTGCAAAGGATTCTGGGTAACAGAACCTGGTCAGAGCCCCACAAGTCACCCCATCTTGGATTCCCCTAGGTCTCTAGTTTTCAAAAATGCACAGGTTTGGTATGTTTCCCTAGGTGCCGGCTGAGCTAGAGGCCAAAATCTACAGGTAAGCACTTTGCAAAAAACAGCTCTGTTTTCTGTGATGTGTCTACGTTGTGTTTTGGGGCATATTCTGTCACGGGCGCTAGGCCTACCCACACTAGTGAGGTACCATTTTTATCGGGAGACTTGGGGGAACGCTGGGTGGATGGAATATTGTGGCTCCTCTCAGATTCCAGAACTTTCTGTCACCGAAATGTGAGGAAAATGTGTTTTTTTAGCCAAATTTTGAGGTTTGCAAAGGATTCTGGGTAACAGAACCTGGTCAGAGCCCCACAAGTCACCCCATCTTGGATTCCCCTGGGTCTCTCGTTTTCAAAAATGCACAGGTTTGGTAGGTTTCCCTAGGTGCCGGCTGAGCTAGAGGCCAAAATCTACAGGTAGGCACTTTGCAAAAAACAGCTCTGTTTTCTGTCAAAAAATGGGATGTGCCCACTTTGTGTTTTGGGACATTTCCTGTCGCGGGCGCTAGGACTACCCACACTAGTGAGGTATCATTTTTATCGGGAGACTTGGGGGAATGCTGGGTGGAAAGAAATTTGTGGCTCCTCTCAGATTCCAGAACTTTCTGTCACCGAAATGTGAGGAAAATGTGTTTGTTTAGCCACATTTTGAGGTTTGCAAAGGGTTCTGGGTAACAGAACCTGGTCAGAGCCCCACAAGTCACCCCATCTTGGATTCCCCTAGGTCTCTAGTTTTCAGCAATGTACAGGTTTGGTAGGTTTCCCTAGGTGCCGGCTGAGCGAGAGGCCAAAATCTACAGGTAGGCACTTTGCAAAAAACAGCTCTGTTTTCTTTAAAAAAATGGGATGTGTCCACGTTGTGTTTTGGGGCGTTTCCTGTCGCGGGCGCTAGGCCTACCCACACAAGTGAGGTATCATTTTTATCGGGAGACTTGGGGGAACGCTGGGTGGAAGGAAATTTGTGTCTCCTCTCAGATTCCAGAACTTTCTGTCACCGAAATGTGAGGAAAATGTGTTTTTTTAGCCATATTTTGAGGTTTGCACAGGATTCTGGGTAACAGAACCTGGTCAGAGCCCCACAAGTCACCCCTTCTTGGATTCCCCTAGGTCTCTAGTTTTTAAAAATGCACAGGTTTTGTAGGTTTCCCTAGGTGCCGGCTGAACTAGAGGCCAAAATCTACAGGTAGGCACTTTGCAAAAAACAGCTCTGTTTTCTTTCAAAAAATGGGATGTGTCCACGTTGCGTTTTGGGGCGACTCCTGTCGCGGGCGCTGGGTCTACCCACACAAGTGAGGTATCATTTTTATCGGGAGACTTGGGGGAACGCTCGGTGGAAGGAAATTTGTGGCTCCTCTCAGATTCCAGAACTTTCTGTCACCGAAATGTGAGGATAATGCGTTTTTTTAGCCAAAATTTAAGGTTTGCAAAGGATTCTGGGTAACATAACCTGGTCAGAGCCCCACAAGTCACCCCATCTTGGATTCCCCTAGGTCTCTAGTTTTAAAAAATGCACAGGTTTGGTAGGTTTCCCTAAGTGCCGGCTGAGCTAGAGGCCAAAATCTACAGGTAGGCACTTTGCAAAAAACAACTCTGTTTTCTTTCAAAAAATGGGATGTGTCTACGTTGCGTTTTGGGGCGTCTCCTGTCGCGGGCGCTAGGTCTACCCACACAAGTGAGGTATCATTTTTATCGGGAGACTTGGGGGAACGCTCGGTGGAAGGAAATTTGTGGCTCCTCTCAGATTCCAGAACTTTCTGTCACCGAAATGTGAGGATAATGCGTTTATTTAGCCAAAATTTAAGGTTTGCAAAGGATTCTGGGTAACAGAACCTGGTCAGAGCCCCACAAGTCACGCCATCTTGGATTCCCCTAGGTCTCTAGTTTTAAAAAATGCACAGGTTTGGTAGGTTTCCCTAGGTCCCGGCTGAGCTAGAGGCCAAAATCTACAGGTAGGCACTTTGCAAAAAACAACTCTCTTTTCTTTAAAAAAATGGGATGTGTCTACGTTGCGTTTTGGGGCATTTCATGTCGCGGCCGCTAGGCCTACCCACACAAGTGAGGTATCATTTTCATCGGGAGACTTGGGGGAATACTGTGTGGAAGGAAATTTGTGGCTCCTCTCAGATTCCAGAACTTAGTGTCACCGAAATGTGAGGAAAATGTGTTTGTTTAGCCAAATTTTGAGGTTTGCAAAGGGTTCTGGGTAACAGAACCTGGTCAGAGCCCCACAAGTCACCCCATCTTGGATTCCCCCAGGTCTCTAGTTTTCAGCAATGTACAGGTTTGGTAGGTTTCCCTAGTTGCCGGCTGAGCGAGACGCCAAAATCTACAGGTAGGCACTTTGCAAAAAACAGCTCTGTTTTCTTTAAAAAAATGGGATGTGTCCACGTTGTGTTTTGGGGCGTTTCCCGTCGCGGGCGCTAGGACTACCCACACAAGTGAGGTATCATTTTTATCGGGAGACTTGGGGGAACGCTGGGTGGAAGGAAATTTGTGGCTCCTCTCAGATTCGAGAGCTTTCTGTCACTGAAATGTGAGGAAAATGTGTTTTTTTAGCCATATTTTGAGGTTTGCTAAGGATTCTGGGTAACAGAACCTGGTCAGAACCCCACAAGTCACCACATCTTGGATTCCCGTAGGTCTCTAGTTTTAGAAAATGCACAGGTTTGGTAGGTTTCCCTAGGTGCCGGCTGAGCTAGAGGCCAAAATCTACAGGTAGGCACTTTGCAAAAAACAGCTCTGTTTTCTTTCAAAAAATGGGATGTTTCCACGTTGTGTTTTTGGGCATTTCCTGTCACGGGTGATAGGCCTACCCGCACAAGTGAGGTATCATTTTTATCGGGAGACTTGGGGGAACGCTGGGTGGAAGGAAATTTGTGGCTCCTCTCCGATTCCAGAACTTTCTGTCACCGAAATGTGAGGAAAATATGTTTTTTTAGCCAAATTTTGAGGTTTGCAAAGGATTGTGGGTAACAGAACCTGGTCAGATCCCCACAAGTCACACCATCTAGGATTCCCCAAGGTCTCTAGTTTTAAAAAATGCACTGGTTTGGTAGGTTTCCCTAGGTGCCGGCTGAGCTAGAGGCCAAAATCTACAGGTAGGCACTTTGGAAAAAACAGCTCTGTTTTCTTTAAAAAAATGGGATGTGTCCACGTTGCGTTTTGGGGCAGTTCCTGTCGCGGCCGCTAGGCCTACCCACACAAGTGAGGTATCATTTTTATCGGGAGACTTGGGGGAACGCTGGGTGAAAGGAAATTTGTGGCTCCTCTCAGATTCCAGAACTTTCTGTCACCGAAATATGAGGAAAATGTGTTTTTTTAGCCAGATTTTGAGGTTTGCAAAGGATTCTGGGCAACAGAAACTGGTCAGAGCCCCACAAGTCACCCCATCTTGGATTCCCCTAGGTCTCTAGTTTTCAAAAATGCACAGCTTTGGTGGGTTTCCCTAGGTGCCGGCTGAACTAGAGGCCAAAATCTACAGGTAGGCACTTTGCAAAAAACAGCTCTGTTTTCTATGATGTGTCCACGTTGTGTTTTGGGGCATATTCTGTTGCGGGCGCTAGGCCTACCCACACTAGTGAGGTACCATTTTTATCGGGAGACTTGGGGGAACACTGGGTGGAAGGAATATTGTGGCTCCTCTCAGATTCCCGAACTTTCTGTCACCGAAATGTGAGGAAAATATGTTTTTTTAGCCAAATTTTGAGGTTTGCAAAGGATTCTGAGTAACAGAACCTGGTCAGAGCCCCACAAGTCACCCCATCTTGGATTCCCCTAGGTCTCTAGTTTTAAAAAATGCACAGGTTTGGTAGGTTTCCCTAGGTGCCGGCTGAGCTAGAGGCTAAAATCTACAGGTAGGCACTTTGCAAAAACAGCTCTGTTTTCTGTGATGTGTCCACGTTGTGTTTTGGGGCATATTCTATCACGGGCGCTAGGCCTACCCACACTAGTGAGGTAGCATTTTTATCGGGAGACTTGGGGGAACGCTGGGTGCAAGGAATATTGTGGCTCCTCTCAGATTCCAGAACTTTCTGTCACCGAAATGTGAGGAAAATATGTTTTTTTAGCCAAATATTGAGGTTTGTAAAGGATTCTGGGTAACAGAACCTGGTCAGAGCCCCACAAGTCACCCCATCTTGGATTCCCCTGGCTCTCTAGTTTTAAAAAATGCACAGGTTTGGTAGGTTTCCCTAGGTGCCGGCTGAGCTAGAGGCCAAAATCTACAGGTAGGCACTTTGCAAAAAACAGCTCTGTTTTCTGTCAAAAAATGGGATGTGCCCACTTTGTGTTTTGGGACATTTCCTGTCGCGGGCGCTAGAACTTCCCACACAAGTGAGGTATAATTTTTATCGGGAGACTTGGGGGAATGCTGGGTGGAAGGAAATTTGTTTCTCCTCTCAGATTCCAGAACTTTCTGTCACCGAAATGTGAGGAAAATGTGTTTGTTTAGCCAAATTTTGAGGTTTGCAAAGGGTTGTGGGTAACACAACCTGGTCAGAGCCCCACAAGTCACGCCATCTTGGATTCCCCTAGGTCTCTATTTTTCAGCAATGTACAGGTTTGGTAGGTTTCCCTAGGTGCCGGCTGAGCAAGAGGCCAAAATCTACAGGTAGGCACTTTGCAAAAAACAGCTCTATTTTCTTTAAAAAAAATGGGATGTGTCCACGTTGTGTTTTGGGGCATTTCCTGTCGCGGGCGCTAGGCCTACCCACACAAGTGAGGTATAATTTTTATCGGGAGACTTGGGGGAACGCTGGGTGGAAAGAAATTTGTGGCTCTTCTCAGATTTCAGAACTTTCTGTCACCGAAATGTGAGGAAAATGTGTTTTTTTAGCCAAATTGTGAGGTTTGCAAAGGATTCTGGGTAACAGAACCTGGTCAGAGCCCCACAAGTCACCGCATCTTGGATTCCCCTAGGTCTCTAGTTTTAAAAAATGCACAGGTTTGGTAGGTTTCCCTAGGTGCCGGGTGAGCTAGAGGCCAAAATCTACAGGTAGGCACTTTGCAAAAAACAGTTCTGTTTTCTTTCAAAAAATGGGATGTGTCCACGTTGAGTTTCGGGGCATTTCCTGTCTCGGTCGCTAGGCGTACCCACACAAGTGAGGTATCATTTTTATCGGGAAACTTGGGGGAACGCTGGGTGGAAGGAAATTTGTGACTCCTCTCAGATTCCAGAACTTTCTGTCACCGAAATGTGAGGAAAATTTGTTTTTTTAGCCATATTTTGAGGTTTGCAAAGGATTCTGGGTAACAGAACCTGGTCAGAGCCCCACAAGTCACCCCATCTTGGATTCCCCTAGGTCTCTAGTTTTAAAAAATGCACAGGTTTGGTAGGTTTCCCTAGGTGCCGGCTGAGCTAGAGGCCAAAATCTACAGGTAGGCACTTTGCAAAAAACAGCTCTGTTTTCTTTAAAAAAATTGGATGTTTCCACGTTGTGTTTTGGGGCGTTTCCTGTCACGGGTGCTAGGCCTACCCGCACAAGTGAGGAATCATTTTTATCGGGAGACTTGGGGGAACGCTGGGTGGAAGGAAATTTGGGGCTCCTCTCCGATTCCAGAACTTTCTGTCACCGAAATGTGAGGAAAATGTGGTTTTTTAGCCAAATTTTGAGGTTTGCAAAGGATTCTGGGTAACAGAACCTGGTCAGATCCCCACAAGTCACACCATCAAGGATTCCCCTAGGTCTATATTTTAAAAAATGCACAGGTTTGGTAGGTTTCCCTAGGTGCCGGCTGAGGTAGAGGCCAAAATCTACAGGTAGGCACTTTGCAAAAAACAGCTGTTTTCTTTTAAAAAATGGGATGTGCCCACTTTGTGTTTTGGGACATTTCTTGTCGCGGCCGCTAGGCCTACCCACACAAGTGAGGTATCATTTTTATCGGGAGACTTGGGGGAACGCTGGGTGGAAGGAAATTTGTGGCTCCTCTAAGATTCCAGAACTTTCTGTCACCGAAATTTGAGGAAAATGTGTTTTTTTAGCCAAATTTTGAGGTTTGCAAATGATTCTGGGTAACAGAACCTGGTCAGAGCCCCACAAGTCACCCCATCTTGGATTCCCCTAGGTCTCTAGTTTTCAAAAATGCACAGGTTTGGTAGGTTTCCCTAGGTGCCGGCTGAGCTAGAGGCGAAAATCTACAGGTAAGCACTTTGCAAAAAACAGCTCTGTTTTCTGTGATGTGTCTACGTTGTGTTTTGGGGCATATTCTGTCACGGGCGCTAGGCCTACCCACACTAGTGAGGTACCATTTTTATCGGGAGACTTGGGGGAACGCTGGGTGGATGGAATATTGTGGCTCCTCTCAGATTCCAGAACTTTCTGTCACCGAAATGTGAGGAAAATATGTTTTTTTAGCCAAATTTTGAGGTTTGCAAAGGATTCTGGGTAACAGAACCTGGTCAGAGCCCCACAAGTCACCCCATCTTGGATTCCCCTGGGTCTCTCGTTTTAAAAAATGCACAGGTTTGGTAGGTTTCCCTAGGTGCCGGCTGAGCTAGAGGCCAAAATCTACAAGTAGGCACTTTGCAAAAAACAGCTCTGTTTTCTGTCAAAAAATGGGATGTGCCCACTTTGTGTTTTGGGACATTTCCTGTCGCGGGCGCTAGGACTACCCACACAAGTGAGGTATCATTTTTATCGGGAGACTTGGGGGAATGCTGGGTGGAAGGAAATTTGTGGCTCCTCTCAGATTCCAGAACTTTCTGTCACCGAAATGTGAGGAAAATGTGTTTGTTTAGCCAAATTTTGAGGTTTTCAAAGGGTTCTGGGTAACAGAACCTGGTCAGAGCCCCACAAGTCACCCCATCTTGGATTCCCCTAGGTCTCTAGTTTTCAGCAATGTACAGGTTTGGTAGGTTTCCCTAGGTGCCGGCTGAGCGAGAGGCCAAAATCTACAGGTAGGCACTTTGCAAAAAACAGCTCTGTTTTCTTTAAAAAAATGGGATGTGTCCATGTTGTGTTTTGGGGCGTTTCCTGTCGCGGGCGCTAGGCCTACCCACACAAGTGAGGTATCATTTTTATCGGGAGACTTGGGGGAACGCTGGGTGGAAGGAAAGTTGTGTCTCCTCTCAGATTTCAGAACTTTCTGTCACCGAAATGTGAGGAAAATGTGTTTTTTTAGCCATATTTTGAGGTTTGCAAAGGATTCTGGGTAACAGAACCTGGTCAGAGCCCCACAAGTCACCCCATCTTGGATTCCCCTAGGTCTCTAGTTTTAAAAAATGCACAGGTTTGGTAGGTTTCCCTAGGTGCCGGCTGAACTAGAGGCCAAAATCTACAGGTAGGCACTTTGCAAAAAACAGCTCTGTTTTCTGTCAAAAAATGGGATGAGCCCACTTTGTGTTTTGGGACATTTCCTGTCGCGGGCGCTAGGACTACCCACACAAGTGAGGTATCATTTTTATCGGGAGACTTGGGGGAATGCTGGGTGGAAGGAAATTTGTGGCTCCTCTCAGATTCCAGAACTTTCTGTCACCGAAATGTGAGGAAAATGTGTTTGTTTAGCCAAATTTTGAGGTTTTCAAAGGGTTCTGGGTAACAGAACCTGGTCAGAGCCCCACAAGCCACCCCATCTTGGATTCCCCTAGGTCTCTAGTTTTCAGCAATGTACAGGTTTGGTAGGTTTCCCTAGGTGCCGGCTGAGCGAGAGGCCAAAATCTACAGGTAGGCACTTTGCAAAAAACAGCTCTGTTTTCTTTAAAAAAATGGGATGTGTCCATGTTGTGTTTTGGGGCGTTTCCTGTCGCGGGCGCTAGGCCTACCCACACAAGTGAGGTATCATTTTTATCGGGAGACTTGGGGGAACGCTGGGTGGAAGGAAAGTTGTGTCTCCTCTCAGATTCCAGAACTTTCTGTCACCGAAATGTGAGGAAAATGTGTTTTTTTAGCCATATTTTGAGGTTTGCAAAGGATTCTGGGTAACAGAACCTGGTCAGAGCCCCACAAGTCACCCCATCTTGGATTCCCCTAGGTCTCTAGTTTTAAAAAATGCACAGGTTTGGTAGGTTTCCCTAGGTGCCGGCTGAACTAGAGGCCAAAATCTACAGGTAGGCACTTTGCAAAAAACAGCTCTGTTTTCTTTCAAAAAATGGGATGTGTCCACGTTGCGTTTTGGGGCGTCTCCTGTCGCGGGCGCTAGGTCTACCCACACAAGTGAGGTATCATTTTTATCGGGAGACTTGGGGGAACGCTCGGTGGAAGGAAATTTGTGGCTCCTCTCAGATTCCAGAACTTTCTGTCACCGAAATGTGAGGATGATGCGTTTTTTTAGCCACAATTTAAGGTTTGCAAAGGATTCTGGGTAACAGAACCTGGTCAGAGCCCCACAAGTCACCCCATCTTGGATTCCCCTAGGTCTCTAGTTTTAAAAAATGCACAGGTTTGGTAGGTTTCCCTAGGTGCCGGCTGAGCTAGAGGCCAAAATCTACAGGTAGGCACTTTGCAAAAAACAACTCTGTTTTCTTTCAAAAAATGGGATGTGTCTACGTTGCGTTTTGGGGCATTTCCTGTCGCGGCCGCTAGGCCTACCCACACAAGTGAGGTATCATTTTTATCGGAAGACTTGGGGGAACGCTGGGTGGAAGGAATATTGTGGCTCCTCTCAGATTCCAGAACTTTCTGTCACCGAAATGTGAGGAAAATATGTTTTTTTAGCCAAATTTTGAGGTTTGCAAAGGATTCTGGGTAACAGAACCTGGTCAGAGCCACACAAGTCACCCCATCTTGGATTCCCCTGGGTCTCTAGTTTTCAAAAATGCACAGGTTTGGTAGGTTTCACTAGGTGCCGGCTGAACTAGAGGCCAAAATCTACAGGTAGGCACTTTGCAAAAAACAGCTCTGTTTTCAGTGATGTGTCCACGTTGTGTTTTGGGGCATATTCTGTCGCGGGCGCTAGGCCTACCCACACTAGTGAGGTACCATTTTTATCAGGAGACTTGGGGGAACGCTGGGTGGAAGGAAAATTGTGGCTCCTCTCAGATTCCAGAACTTTCTGTCACCGAAATGTGAGGAAAATATGTTTTTTTAGCCAAATTTTGAGGTATGCAAAGGATTCTGGGTAACAGAACCTGGTCAGAGCCCCACAAGTCACCCCATCTTGGATTCCCCTAGGTCTCTAGTTTTCAAAAATGCACAGGTTTGGTAGGTTTCCCTAGGTGCCGGCTGAGCTAGAGGCCAAAATCTACAGGTAAGCACTTTGCAAAAAACAGCTCTGTTTTCTGTGATGTGTCTACGTTGTGTTTTGGGGCATATTCTGTCACGGGCGCTAGGCCTACCCACACTAGTGAGGTACCATTTTTATCGGGAGACTTGGGGGAACGCTGGGTGGATGGAATATTGTGGCTCCTCTCAGATTCCAGAACTTTCTGTCACCGAAATGGGAGGAAAATATGTTTTTTTAGCCAAATTTTGAGGTTTGCAAAGGATTCTGGGTAACAGAACCTGGTCAGAGCCCCACAAGTCACCCCATCTTGGATTCCCCTAGGTCTCTAGTTTTAAAAAATGCACAGGTTTGGTAGGTTTCCCTAGGTGCCGGCTGAGCTAGAGGCCAAAATCTACAGGTAGGCACTTTGCAAAAAACAACTCTGTTTTCTTTCAAAAAATGGGATGTGTCTACGTTGCGTTTTGGGGCATTTCCTGTCGCGGGCGCTAGGTCTACCCACACAAGTGAGGTATCATTTTTATCGGGAGACTTGGGGTAACGCTCGGTGGAAGGAAATTTGTGGCTCCTCTCAGATTCCAGAACTTTCTGTCACCGAAATGTGAGGATAATGCGTTTTTTTAGCCAAAATTTAAGGTTTGCAAAGGATTCTGGGTAACAGAACCTGGTCAGAGCCCCACAAGTCACCCCATCTTGGATTCCCCTAGGTCTCTAGTTTTAAAAAATGCACAGGTTTGGTAGGTTTCCCTAGGTGCCGGCTGAGCTAGAGGCCAAAATCTACAGGTAGGCACTTTGCAAAAAACAACTCTGTTTTCTTTCAAAAAATGGGATGTGTCTACGTTGCGTTTTGGGGCATTTCCTGTCGCGGCCGCTAGGCCTACCCACACAAGTGAGGTATCATTTTTATCGGAAGACTTGGGGGAACGCTGGGTGGAAGGAATATTGTGGCTCCTCTCAGATTCCAGAACTTCCTGTCACCGAAATGTGAGGAAAATATGTTTTTTTAGCCAAATTTTGAGGTTTGCAAAGGATTCTGGGTAACAGAACCTGGTCAGAGCCCCACAATTCACCCCATCTTGGATTCCCCTGGGTCTCTCGTTTTCAAAAATGCACAGGTTTGGTAGGTTTCCCTTGGTGTCGGCTGAGCTAGAGGCCAAAATCTACAGGTGGGCACTTTGCAAAAAACAGCTCTGTTTTCTGTCAACAAATGGGATGTGCCCACTTTGTGTTTTGGGACATTTCCTGTCGCGGGCGCTAGGACTACCCACACAAGTGAGGTATCATTTTTATCGGGAGACTTGGGGGAATGCTGGGTGGAAGGAAATTTGTGGCTCCTCTCAGATTCCAGAACTTTCTGTCACCGAAATGTGAGGAAAATGTGTTTGTTTAGCCAAATTTTGAGGTTTGCAAAGGGTTCTGGGTAACAGAACCTGGTCAGAGCCCCACAAGTCACCCCATCTTGGATTCCCCTAGGTCTCTAGTTTTCAGCAATGTACAGGTTTGGTAGGTTTCCCTAGGTGCCGGCTGAGCGAGAGGCCAAAATCTACAGGTAGGCACTTTGCAAAAAACAGCTCTGTTTTCTTTAAAAAAATGGGATGTGTCCACGTTGTGTTTTGGGGCGTTTCCTGTCGCGGGCGCTAGGCCTACCCACACAAGTGAGGTATCATTTTTATCGGGAGACTAGGGGGAACGCTGGGTGGAAGGAAATTTGTGTCTCCTCTCAGATTCCAGAACTTTCTGTCACCAAAATGTGAGGAAAATGTGTTTTTTTAGCCATATTTTGAGGTTTGCAAAGGATTCTGGGTAACAGAACCTGGTCAGAGCCCCACAAGTCACCCCATCTTGGATTCCCCTAGGTCTCTAGTTTTAAAAAATGCACAGGTTTGGTAGGTTTCCCTAGGTGCCGGCTGAACTAGAGGCCAAAATCTACAGGTAGGCACTTTGCAAAAAACAGCTCTGTTTTCTTTAAAAAAATGGGATGTGTCCACGTTGCGTTTTGGGGCGTCTCCTGTCGCGTGCGCTGGGTCTACCCACACAAGTGAGGTATCATTTTTATCGGGAGACTTGTGGGAACGCTCGGTGGAAGGAAATTTGTGGCTCCTCTCAGATTCCAGAACTTTCTGTCACCGAAATGTGAGGATAATGCGTTTTTTTAGCCAAAATTTAAGGTTTGCAAAGGATTCTGGGTAACAGAACCTGGTCAGAGCCCCACAAGTCACCCCATCTTGGATTCCCCTAGGTCTCTAGTTTTAAAAAATGCACAGGTTTGGTAGGTTTCCCTAGGTGCCGGCTGAGCTAGAGGCCAAAATCTACAGGTAGGCACTTTGCAAAAAACAACTCTGTTTTCTTTCAAAAAATGGTATGTGTCTACGTTGCGTTTTGGGGCGTCTCCTGTCGCGGGCGCTAGGTCTACCCACACAAGTGAGGTATCATTTTTATCGGGAGACTTGGGGGAACGCTCGGTGGAAGGAAATTTGTGGCTCCTCTCAGATTCCAGAACTTTCTGTCACCGAAATGTGAGGATAATGCGTTTATTTAGCCAAAATTTAAGGTTTGCAAAGGATTCTGGGTAACAGAACCTGGTCAGAGCCCCACAAGTCACCCCATCTTGGATTCCCCTAGGTCTCTAGTTTTCAAAAATGCACAGGTTTGGTAGGTTTCCCTAGGTGCCGGCTGAGCTAGAGGCCAAAATCTACAGGTAGGCACTTTGCAAAAAACAACTCTGTTTTCTTTAAAAAAGTGGGATGTGTCTACGTTGCGTTTTGGGGCATTTCCTGTCGCGGCCGCTAGGCCTACCCACACAAGTGAGGTATCATTTTTATCGGGAGACTTGGGGGAATACTGGGTGGAAGGAAATTTGTGGCTCCTCTCAGATTCCAGAACTTACTGTCACCGAAATGTGAGGAAAATGTGTTTGTTTAGCCAAATTTTGAGGTTTGCAAAGGGTTCTGGGTAACAGAACCTGGTCAGAGCCCCACAAGTCACCCCATCTTGGATTCCCCCAGGTCTCTAGTTTTCAGCAATGTACAGGTTTGGTAGGTTTCCCTAGTTGCCGGCTGAGCGAGAGGCCAAAATCTACAGGTAGGCACTTTGCAAAAAACAGCTCTGTTTTCTTTAAAAAAATGGGATGTGTCCACGTTGTGTTTTGGGGCGTTTCCCGTCGCGGGCGCTAGGACTACCCACACAAGTGAGGTATCATTTTTATCGGGAGACTTGGGGGAACGCTGGGTGGAAGGAAATTTGTGGCTCCTCTCAGATTCGAGAGCTTTCTGTCACCGAAATGTGAGGAAAATGTGTTTTTTTAGCCATATATTGAGGTTTGCTAAGGATTCTGGGTAACAGAACCTGGTCAGAACCCCACAAGTCACCACATCTTGGATTCCCGTAGGTCTCTAGTTTTAAAAAATGCACAGGTTTGGTAGGTTTCCCTAGGTGCCGGCTGAGCTAGAGGCCAAAATCTACAGGTAGGCACTTTGCAAAAAACAGCTCTGTTTTCTTTAAAAAAATGGGATGTTTCCACGTTGTGTTTTTGGGCATTTCCTGTCACGGGTGCTAGGCCTAAACGCACAAGTGAGGTATCATTTTTATCGGGAGACTTGGGGGAACGCTGGGTGGAAGGAAATTTGTGGCTCCTCTCCGATTCCAGAACTTTCTGTCACCGAAATGTGAGGAAAATGTGTTTTTTTAGCCAAATTTTGAGGTTTGCAAAGGATTGTGGGTAACAGAACCTGGTCAGATCCCCACAAGTCACACCATCTAGGATTCCCCAAGGTCTCTAGTTTTAAAAAATGCACTGGTTTGGTAGGTTTCCCTAGTTGCCGGCTGAGCTAGAGGCCAAAATCTACAGGTAGGCACTTTGCAAAAAACAGCTCTGTTTTCTTTAAAAAAATGGGATGTGTCCACGTTGCGTTTTGGGGCAGTTTCTGTCGCGGCCGCTAGGCCTACCCACACAAGTGAGGTATCATTTTTATCGGGAGACTTGGGGGAACGCTGGGTGAAAGGAAATTTGTGGCTCCTCTCAGATTCCAGAACTTTCTGTCACCGAAATATGAGGAAAATGTGTTTTTTTAGCCAGATTTTGAGGTTTGCAAAGGATTCTGGGTAACAGAACCTGGTCAGAGCCCCACAAGTCACCCCATCTTGGATTCCCCTAGGTCTCTAGTTTTCAAAAATGCACAGCTTTGGTGGGTTTCCCTAGGTGCCGGCTGAACTAGAGGCCAAAATCTACAGGTAGGCACTTTGCAAAAAACAGCTCTGTTTTCTGTGATGTGTCCACGTTGTGTTTTGGGGCATATTCTGTTGCGGGCGCTAGGCCTACCCACACTAGTGAGGTACCATTTTTATCGGGAGACTTGGGGGAACGCTGGGTGGAAGGAATATTGTGGCTCCTCTCAGATTCCAGAACTTTCTGTCACCGAAATGTGAGGAAAATATGTTTTTTTAGCCAAATGTTGAGGTTTGCAAAGGATTCTGAGTAACAGAACCTGGTCAGAGCCCCACAAGTCACCCCATCTTGGATTCCCCTAGGTCTCTAGTTTTCAAAAATGCACAGGTTTGGTAGGTTTCCCTAGGTGCCGGCTGAGCTAGAGGCTAAAATCTACAGGTAGGCACTTTGCAAAAACAGCTCTGTTTTCTGTGATGTGTCCACGTTGTGTTTTGGGGCATATTCTGTCACGGGCGCTAGGCCTACCCACACTAGTGAGGTAGCATTTTTATCGGGAGACTTGGGGGAACGCTGGGTGCAAGGAATATTGTGGCTCCTCTCAGATTCCAGAACTTTCTGTCACCGAAATGTGAGGAAAATATGTTTTTTTAGCCAAATATTGAGGTTTGTAAAGGATTCTGGGTAACAGAACCTGGTCAGAGCCCCACAAGTCACCCCATCTTGGATTCCCCTGGCTCTCTAGTTTTAAAAAATGCACAGGTTTGGTAGGTTTCCGTAGGTGCCGGCTGAGCTAGAGGCCAAAATCTACAGGTAGGCATTTTGCAAAAAACAGCTCTGTTTTCTGTCAAAAAATGGGATGTGCCCACTTTGTGTTTTGGGACATTTCCTGTCGCGGGCGCTAGAACTTCCCACACAAGTGAGGTATAATTTTTATCGGGAGACTTGGGGGAATGCTGGGTGGAAGGAAATTTGTGGCTCCTCTCAGATTCCAGAACTTTCTGTCACCGAAATGTGAGGAAAATGTGTTTGTTTAGCCAAATTTTGAGGTTTGCAAAGGGTTGTGGGTAACAGAACCTGGTCAGAGCCCCACAAGTCACGCCATCTTGGATTCCCCTAGGTCTCTATTTTTCAGCAATGTACAGGTTTGGTAGGTTTCCCTAGGTGCCGGCTGAGCGAGAGGCCAAAATCTACAGGTAGGCACTTTGCAAAAAACAGCTCTATTTTCTTTAAAAAAATGGGATGTGTCCACGTTGTGTTTTGGGGCATTTCCTGTCGCGGGCCATAGGCCTACCCACACAAGTGAGGTATAATTTTTATCGGGAGACTTGGGGGAACGCTGGGTGGAAAGAAATTTGTGGCTCTTCTCAGATTTCAGAACTTTCTGTCACCGAAATGTGAGGAAAATGTGTTTTTTTAGCCAAATTGTGAGGTTTGCAAAGGATTCTGGGTAACAGAACCTGGTCAGAGCCCCACAAGTCACCGCATCTTGGATTCCCCTAGGTCTCTAGTTTTAAAAAATGCACAGGTTTGGTAGGTTTCCCTAGGTGCCGGGTGAGGTAGAGGCCAAAATGTACAGGTAGGCACTTTGCTAAAAACAGCTCTGTTTTCTTTAAAAAAATGGGATGTGTCCACGTTGCGTTTCGGGGCATTTCCTGTCGCGGTCGCAAGGCGTACCAACACAAGTGAGGTATCATTTTTATCGGGAAACTTGGGGGAACGCTGGGTGGAAGGAAATTTGTGGCTCCTCTCAGATTCCAGAACTTTCTGTCACCGAAATGTGAGGAAAATGTGTTTTTTTAGCCATATTTTGAGGTTTGCAAAGGATTCTGGGTAACAGAACCTGGTCAGAGCCCCACAAGTCACCCCATCTTGGATTCCCCTAGGTCTCTAGTTTTAAAAAATGCACAGGTTTGGTAGGTTTCCCTAGGTGCCGGCTGAGCTAGAGGCCAAAATCTACAGGTAGGCACTTTGCAAAAAACAGCTCTGTTTTCTTTAAAAAAATTGGATGTTTCCACGTTGTGTTTTGGGGCGTTTCCTGTCACGGGTGCCAGGCCTACCCGCACAAGTGAGGTATCATTTTTATCGGGAGACTTGGGGGAACGCTGGGTGGAAGGAAATTTGGGGCTCCTCTCCGATTCCAGAACTTTCTGTCACCGAAATGTGAGGAAAATGTGTTTTTTTAGCCAAATTTTGAGGTTTGCAAAGGATTCTGGGTAACAGAACCTGGTCAGATCCCCACAAGTCACACCATCAAGGATTCCCCTAGGTCTCTAGTTTTAAAAAATGCACAGGTTTGGTAGGTTTCCCTAGGTGCCGGCTGAGGTAGAGGCCAAAATCTACAGGTAGGCACTTTGCAAAAAACAGCTCTGTTTTCTTTTAAAAAATGGGATGTGCCCACTTTGTGTTTTGGGACATTTCTTGTCGCGGCCGCTAGGCCTACCCACACAAGTGAGGTATCATTTTTATCGGGAGACTTGGGGGAACGCTGGGTGGAAGGAAATTTGTGGCTCCTCTCAGATTCCAGAACTTTCTGTCACCGAAATTTGAGGAAAATGTGTTTTTTTAGCCAAATTTTGAGGTTTGCAAAGGATTCTGGGTAACAGAACCTGCTCAGAGGCCCACAAGTCACCCCATCTTGGATTCCCCTAGGTCTCTAGTTTTCAAAAATGCACAGGTTTGGTAGGTTTCACTAGGTGCCGGCTGAACTAGAGGCCAAAATCTACAGGTAGGCACTTTGCAAAAAACAGCTCTGTTTTCAGTGATGTGTCCACGTTGTGTTTTGGGGCATACTCTGTCGCGGGCGCTAGGCCTACCCACACTAGTGAGGTACCATTTTTATCAGGAGACTTGGGGGAACGCTGGGTGGAAGGAAAATTGTGGCTCCTCTCAGATTCCAGAACTTCCTGTAACCGAAATGTGATGAAAATATGTTTTTTTAGCCAAATTTTGAGGTTTGCAAAGGATTCTGGGTAACAGAACCTGGTCAAAGCCCCACAAGTCACCCCATCTTGGATTCCCCTAGGTCTCTAGTTTTCAAAAATGCACAGGTTTGGTAGGTTTCCCTAGGTGCCGGCTGAGCTAGAGGCCAAAATCTACAGGTAAGCACTTTGCAAAAAACAGCTCTGTTTTCTGTGATGTGTCTACGTTGTGTTTTGGGGCATATTCTGTCACGGGCGCTAGGCCTACCCACACTAGTGAGGTACCATTTTTATCGGGAGACTTGGGGGAACGCTGGGTGGATGGAATATTGTGGCTCCTCTCAGATTCCAGAACTTTCTGTCACCGAAATGTGAGGAAAATGTGTTTGTTTAGCCAAATTTTGAGGTTTGCAAAGGGTTCTGTGTAACAGAACCTGGTCAGAGCCCCACAAGTCACCCCATCTTGGATTCCCCTAGGTCTCTAGTTTTCAGCAATGTACAGGTTTGGTAGGTTTCCCTAGGTGCCGGCTGAGCGAGAGGCCAAAATCTACAGGTAGGCACTTTGCAAAAAACAGCTCTGTTTTCTTTAAAAAAATGGGATGTGTCCACGTTGTGTTTTGGGGCGTTTCCTGTCGCGGGCGCTAGGCCTACCCACACAAGTGAGGTATCATTTTTATCGGGAGACTTGGGGGAACGCTGGGTGGAAGGAAATTTGTGTCTCCTCTCAGATTCCAGAACTTTCTGTCACCGAAATGTGAGGAAAATGTGTTTTTTTAGCCATATTTTGAGGTTTGCAAAGGATTCTGGGTAACAGAACCTGGTCAGAGCCCCACAAGTCACCCCATCTTGGATTCCCCTAGGTCTCTAGTTTTAAAAAATGCACAGGTTTGGTAGGTTTCCCTAGGTGCCGGCTGAACTAGAGGCCAAAATCTACAGGTAGGCACTTTGCAAAAATCAGCTCTGTTTTCTGTCAAAAAATGGGATGTGCCCACTTTGTGTTTTGGGACATTTCCTGTCGCGGGCGCTAGGACTACCCACACAAGTGAGGTATCATTTTTATCGGGAGACTTGGGGGAATACTGGGTGGAAGGAAATTTGGGGCTCCTCTCAGATTCCAGAACTTTCTGTCACCGAAATGTGAGGAAAATGTGTTTGTTTAGCCAAATTTTGAGGTTTGCAAAGGGTTCTGGGTAACAGAACCTGGTCAGAGCCCCACAAGTCACCCCATCTTGGATTCCCCCAGGTCTCTAGTTTTCAGCAATGTACAGGTTTGGTAGGTTTCCCTAGGTGCCGGCTGAACTAGAGGCCAAAATCTACAGGTAGGCACTTTGCAAAAAACAGCTCTGTTTTCCTTGAAAAAATGGGATGTGTCCACGTTACGTTTTGGGGCGTCTCCTGTCGCGGGCGCTAGGTCTACCCACACAAGTGAGGTATCATTTTTATCGGGAGACTTGGGGGAACGCTGGGTGAAAGGAAATTTGTGGCTCCTCTCAGATTCCAGAACTTTCTGTCACCGAAATATGAGGAAAATGTGTTTTTCTAGCCAGATTTTGAGGTTTGCAAAGGATTCTGGGTAACAGAACCTGGTCAGAGCCCCACAAGTCACCCCATCTTGGATTCCCCTAGGTCTCTAGTTTTAAAAAATGCACAGGTTTGGTAGGTTTCCCTAGGTGCCGGCTGAGCTAGAGGCCAAAATCTACAGGTAGGCACTTTGCAAAAAACAACTCTGTTTTCTTTAAAAAAATGGGATGTGTCTACGTTGCGTTTTGGGGCATTTCCTGTCGCGGCCGCTAGGCCTACCCACACAAGTGAGGTATCATTTTTATCGGAAGACTTGGGGGAACGCTGGGTGGAAGGAATATTGTGGCTCCTCTCAGATTCCAGAACTTTCTGTCACCGAAATGTGAGGAAAATATGTTTTTTTAGCCAAATTTAGAGGTTTGTAAAGGATTCTGGGTAACAGAACCTGGTCAGAGCCCCACAAGTCACCCCATCTTGGATTCCCCTAGGTCTCTAGTTTTCAAAAATGCACAGCTTTGGTGGGTTTCCCTAGGTGCCGGCTGAACTAGAGGCCAAAATCTACAGGTAGGCACTTTGCAAAAAACAGCTCTGTTTTCTTTCAAAAAATGGGATGTGTCCACGTTGCGTTTTGGGGCGTCTCCTGTCGCGGGCGCTAGGTCTACCCACACAAGTGAGGTATCATTTTTATCGGGAGACTTGGGGGAACGCTCGGTGGAAGGAAATTTGTGGCTCCTCTCAGATTCCAGAACTTTCTGTCACCGAAATGTGAGGATAATGCGTTTTTTTAGCCAAAATTTAAGGTTTGCAAAGGATTCTGGGTAACAGAACCTGGTCAGAGCCCCACAAGTCACCCCATCTTGGATCCCCCTAGGTCTCTAGTTTTAAAAAATGCACAGGTTTGGTAGGTTTCCCTAGGTGCCGGCTGAGCTAGAGGCCAAAATCTACAGGTAGGCACTTTGCAAAAAACAACTCTGTTTTCTTTCAAAAAATGGGATGTGTCTACGTTGCGTTTTGGGGCATTCCCTGTCGCGGCCGCTAGGCCTACCCACACAAGTGAGGTATCATTTTTATCGGAAGACTTGGGGGAACGCTGGGTGGAAGGAATATTGTGGCTCCTCTCAGATTCCAGAACTTTCTGTCACCGAAATGTGAGGAAAATATGTTTTTTTAGCCAAATTTAGAGGTTTGTAAAGGATTCTGGGTAACAGAACCTGGTCAGAGCCCCACAAGTCACCCCATCTTGGATTCCTCTGGGTCTCTAGTTTTCAAAAATGCACAGGTTTGGTAGGTTTCCCTAGGTGCCGGCTGAGCTAGAGGCCAAAATCTACAGGTAGGCACTTTGCAAAAAACAGCTCTGTTTTCTGTCAAAAACTGGGATGTGCCCACTTTGTGTTTTGGGAAATTTCCTGTCGCGGGCGCTAGGACTACCCACACAAGTGAGGTATCATTTTTATCGGGAGACTTGGGGGAATACTGGGTGGAAGGAAATTTGGGGCTCCTCTCAGATTCCAGAACTTTCTGTCACCGAAATGTGAGGAAAATGTGTTTGTTTAGCCAAATTTTGAGGTTTGCAAAGGGTTCTGGGTAACAGAACCTGGTCAGAGCCCCACAAGTCACCCCATCTTGGATTCCCCCAGGTCTCTAGTTTTCAGCAATGTACAGGTTTGGTAGGTTTCCCTAGGTGCCGGCTGAACTAGAGGCCAAAATCTACAGGTAGGCACTTTGCAAAAAACAGCTCTGTTTTCTTTCAAAAAATGGGATGTGTCCACGTTACGTTTTGGGGCGTCTCCTGTCGCGGGCGCTAGGTCTACCCACACAAGTGAGGTATCATTTTTATCGGGAGACTTGGGGGAACGCTCGGTGGAAGGAAATTTGTGGCTCCTCTCAGATTCCAGAACTTTCTGTCACCGAAATGTGAGGATAATGCGTTTTTTTAGCCAAAATTTAAGGTTTGCAAAGGATTCTGGGTAACAGAACCTGGTCAGAGCTCCACAAGTCACCCCATCTTGGATTCCCCTAGGTCTCTAGTTTTAAAAAATGCACAGGTTTGGTAGGTTTCCCTAGGTGGCGGCTGAGCTAGAGGCCAAAATCTACAGGTAGGCACTTTGCAAAAAACAACTCTGTTTTCTTTCAAAAAATGGGATGTGTCTACGTTGCGTTTTGGGGCATTTTCTGTCGCGGCCGCTAGGCCCACCCACACAAGTGAGGTATCATTTTTATCGGAAGACTTGGGGGAACGCTGGGTGGAAGGAATATTGTGGCTCCTCTCAGATTCCAGAACTTTCTGTCACCGAAATGTGAGGAAAATATGTTTTTTTAGCCAAATTTTGAGGTTTGCAAAGGATTCTGGGTAACAGAACCTGGTCAGAGCCCCACAAGTCACCCCATCTTGGATTCCCCTGGGTCTCTAGTTTTCAAAAATGCACAGGTTTGGTAGGTTTCCCTAGGTGCCGGCTGAGCTAGAGGCCAAAATCTATAGGTAGGCACTTTGCAAAAAACAGCTCTGTTTTCTGTCAAAAAATGGGATGTGCCCACTTTGTGTTTTGGGACATTTCCTGTCGCGGGCGCTACGACTACCCACACAAGTGAGGTATCATTTTTATCGGGAGACTTGGGGGAATACTGGGTGGAAGGAAATTTGTGGCTCCTCTCAGATTCCAGAACTTTCTGTCACCGAAATGTGAGGAAAATGTGTTTGTTTAGCCAAATTTTGAGGTTTGCAAAGGGTTCTGGGTAACAGAACCTGGTCAGAGCCCCACAAGTCACCCCATCTTGGATTCCCCCAGGTCTCTAGTTTTCAGCAATGTACAGGTTTGGTAGGTTTCCCTAGTTGCCGGCTGAGCGAGAGGCCAAAATCTACAGGTAGGCACTTTGCAAAAAACAGCTCTGTTTTCTTTAAAAAAAATGGGATGTGTCCACGTTGTGTTTTGGGGCGTTTCCTGTCGCGGGCGCTAGGACTATCCACACAAGTGAGGTATCATTTTTATCGGGAGACTTGGGGGAACGCTGGGTGGAAGGAAATTTGTGGCTCCTCTCAGATTCCAGAGCTTTCTGACACCGAAATGTGAGGAAAATTTGTTTTTCTAGCCATATTTTGAGGTTTGCTAAGGATTCTGGGTAACAGAACCTGGTCAGAACCCCACAAGTCACCACATCTTGGATTCCCCTAGGTCTCTAGTTTTAAAAAATGCACAGGTTTGGTAGGTTTCCCTAGGTGCCGGCTGAGCTAGAGGCCAAAATCTACAGGTAGGCACTTTGCAAAAAACAGCTTTGTTTTCTTTCAAAAAATGGGATGTTTCCACGTTGTGTTTTTGGGCATTTCCTGTCACGGGTGCTAGGCCTACACGCACAAGTGAGGTATAATTTTTATCGGGAGACTTGGGGGAACGCTGGGTGGAAGGAAATTTGTGTCTCCTCTCCGATTCCAGAACTTTCTGTCACCGAAATGTGAGGAAAATGTGTTTTTTTAGCCAAATTTTGAGGTTTGCAAAGGATTCTGGGTAACAGAACCTGGTCAGATCCCCACAAGTCACACCATCTAGGATTCCCCAAGGTCTCTAGTTTTAAAAAATGCACTGGTTTGGTAGGTTTCCCTAGGTGCCGGCTGAGCTAGAGGCCAAAATCTACAAGTAGGCACTTTGCAAAAAACAGCTCTGTTTTCTTTAAAAAAATGGGATGTGTCCACGTTGCGTTTTAGGGCAATTCCTGTCGCGGCCGCTAGGCCTACCCACACAAGTGAGGTATCATTTTTATCGGGAGACTTGGGGGAACGCTGGGTGAAAGGAAATTTGTGGCTCCTCTCAGATTCCAGAACTTTCTGTCACCGAAATATGAGGAAAATGTGTTTTTTTAGCCAGATTTTGAGGTTTGCAAAGGATTCTGGGTAACAGAACCTGGTCAGAGCCCCACAAGTCACCCCATCTTGGATTCCCCTAGGTCTCTAGTTTTCAAAAATGCACAGCTTTGGTAGGTTTCCCTAGGTGCTGGCTGAACTAGAGGCCAAAATCTACAGGTAGGCACTTTGCAAAAAACAGCTCTGTTTTCTGTGATGTGTCCACGTTGTGTTTTGGGGCATATTCTGTTGCGGGCGCTAGGCCTACCCACACTAGTTAGGTAGCATTTTTATCGGGAGACTTGGGGGAACGCTGGGTGGAAGGAATATTGTGGCTCCTCTCAGATTCCAGAACTTTCTGTCACCGAAATGTGAGGAAAATATGTTTTTTTAGCCAAATATTGAGGTTTGTAAAGGATTCTGGGTAACAGAACCTGGTCAGAGCCCCACAAGTCACCGCATCTTGGATTCCCCTAGGTCTCTAGTTTTAAAAAATGCACAGGTTAAGTAGGTTTCCCTAGGTGCCGGGTGAGCTAGAGGCCAAAATCTACAGGTAGGCATTTTGCAAAAAACAGCTCTGATTCTTTCAAAAAATGGGATGTGTCCACCTTGCGTTTCGGGGCTTTTCCTGTCGCGGTCGCTTGGCGTACCCACACAAGTGAGGTATCATTCTTATCGGGAAACTTGGGGGAACGCAGGGTGGAAGGAAATTTGTGGCTCCTCTCAGATTCCAGAACTTTCTGTCACCGAAATGTGAGGAAAATGTGTTTTTTTAGCCATATTTTGAGGTTTGCAAAGGATTCTGGGTAACAGAACCTGGTCAGAGCCCCACAAGTCACCCCATCTTGGATTCCCCTAGGTCTCTAGTTTTAAAAAATGCACAGGTTTGGTAGGTTTCCCAAGGTGCCGGCTGAGCTAGAGGCCAAAATCTACAGGTAGGCACTTTGCAAAAAACAGCTCTGTTTTCTTTAAAAAAATTGGATGTTTCCACGTTGTGTTTTGGGGCGTTTCCTGTCACGGGTGATAGGCCTACCCACACAAGTGAGGTATCATTTTAATCGGGAGACTTGGGGGAACGCTGGGTGGAAGGAAATTTGTGGCTCCTCTCAGATTCCAGAACTTTCTGTCACCGAAATATGAGGAAAATGTGTTTTTTTAGCCAAATTTTGAGGTTTTCAAAGGATTCTGGGTAACAGAACCTGGTCAGAGCCCCACAAGTCATCCCATCTTGGATTCCCCTGGGTCTCTAGTTTTAAAAAATGCACAGGTTGGGTAGGTTTCCCTAGGTGCCGGCTGAAGTAGAGGCCAAAATCTACAGGTAGGCACTTTGCAAAAAACAGCTCTGTTTTCTGTGATGTGTCCACGTTGTGTTTTGGGGCATATTCTGTTGCGGGCGCTAGGCCTACCCACACTAGTAAGGTACCATTTTTATCGGGAGACTTGGGGGAACGCTGGGTGGAAGGAATATTCTGGCTCCTCTAAGATTCCAGAACTTTCTGTCACAGAAATGTGAGGAAAATATGTTTTTTTAGCCATATTTTGAGGTTTGCAAAGGATTCTGGGTAACAGAACCTGGTCAGAGCCCCACAAGTCACCCCATCTTGGATTCCCCTAGGTCTCTAGTTTTCAAAAATGCACAGGTTTGGTAGGTTTCCCCAAGTGCCGCCTGAGCTAGAGGCCAAAATCTACAGATAGGCACTTTGCAAAAAACAGCTCTGTTTTCTCTGATGTGTCCACGTTGTGTTTTGGGGCATATTCTGTCACGGGCGCTAGGCCTACCCACACTAGTGAGGTACCATTTTTATCGGGAGACTTGGGGGAACACTGGGTGGAAGGAATATTGTGGCTCCTCTCAGATTCCAGAACTTTCTGTCACCGAAATGTGATGAAAATATGTTTTTTTAGCCAAATTTTGAGGTTTGCAAAGGATTCTGGGTAACAGAACCTGGTCAGAGCCCCACAAGTCACCCCATCTTGGATTCCCCTAGGTCTCTAGTATTGAAAAATGCACAGGTTTGGTATGTTTCCCTAGGTGCCGGCTGAGCTAGAGGCCAAAATCTACAGGTAGGCACTTTACAAAAAACAGCTCTGTTTTCTTTAAAAAAATGGGATGTTTCCACGTTGTGTTTTGGGGCATTTCCTGTCGCGGTCGCTAGGCGTACCTACACAAGTGAGGTATCATTTTTATCGGGAAACTTGGGGGAACGCTGGGTGGAAAGAAATTTGTGGCTCCTCTCAGATTCCAGAACTTTCTGTGACCGAAATGTGAGGAAAATGTGTTTTTTTAGCCATATTTTGAGGTTTGCAAAGGATTCTGGGTAACAGAACCTGGTCAGAGCCCCACAAGTCACCCCATCTTGGATTCCCCTAGGTCTCTAGTTTTAAAAAATGCACAGGTTTGGTAGGTTTCCCTAGGTGCCGGCTGAGCTAGAGGCCAAAATCTACAGGTAGGCACTTTGCAAAAAACAGCTCTGTTTTCTTTAAAAAAATTGGATGTTTCCACGTTGTGTTTTGGGGCGTTTCCTATCACGGGTGCTAGGCCTACCCACACAAGTGAGGTATCATTTTAATCGGGAGACTTGGGGGACTGCTGGGTGGAAGGAACTTTGTGGCTCCTCTCAGATTCCAGAACATTCTGTCACCGAAATATGAGGAAAATATGTTTTTTTAGCCAAATTTTGAGGTTTGCAAAGGATTCTGGGTAACAGAACCTGGTCAGAGCCCCACAAGTCACCCCATCTTGGATTCCCCTAGGTCTCTAGTTTAAAAAAATGCACAGGTTTGGTAGGTTTCCCTAGGTGCCGGCTGAGCTAGAGGGCAAAATCTACAGATAGGCACTTTGCAAAAAACATTTCTGTTTTCTGTGATGTGTCCACGTTGTGTTTTGGGGCATATTCTGTCACGGGCACTAGGCCTACCCACACTAGTGAGGTACCATTTTTATCGGGAGACTTGGGGGAACGCTGGGTGGAAGGAATATTGTGGCTCCTCTCAGATTCCAGAACTTTCTGTCACCGAAATGAGAGGAAAATATGTTTTTTTAGCCAAATTCTGAGGTTTGCAAAGGATTCTGGGTAACAGAACCTGGTCAGAGCCCCACAAGTCACCCCATCTTGGATTCCCCTAGGTCTCTAGTATTGAAAAATGCACAAGTTTGGTAGGTTTCCCTAGGTGCCGGCTGAGCTAGAGGCCAAAATCTACAGGTTGGCACTTTGCAAAAAACAGCTCTGTTTTCTTTAAAAAAATGGGATCTTTCCACGTTGTGTTTGGGGCGTTTCCTGTCACGGGTGCTAGGCCTACCCGCACAAGTGAGGTATCATTTTTATTGGGAGACGTGGAGGAACGCTGGGTGGAAGGAAATTTGTGGCTCCTCTCCGATTCCAGAACTTTCTGTCACCGAAATGTGAGGAAAATGTGTTTTTTTAGCCACATTTTGAGGTTTGCAAAGGATTCTGGGTAACAGAACCTGGTCAGATCCCCACAAGTCACACCATCTAGGATTCCCCTAGGTCTCTAGTTTTAAAAAATGCACAGGTTTGGTAGGTTTCCCTAGGTGCCGGCTGAGCTAGAGGCCAAAATCTACAGGTAGGCACTTTGCAAAAAACAGCTCTGTTTTCTTTAAAAAAATGGGATGTGTCCACGTTGCGTTTTGGGGCACCTCCTGTCGCGGCCGCTAGGCCTACCCATACAAGTGAGGTATCATTTTTATCGGGAGACTTGGGGGAACGCTGGGCGGAAGGAAATTTGTGGCTCCTCTCAGATTCCAGAACTTTCTGTCACCGAAATATGAGGAAAATGTGTTTTTTGAGCCAAATTTTGAGGTTTGCAAAGGATTCTGGGTAACAGAACCTGGTCAGAGCCCCACAAGTCACCTCATCTTGGATTCCCCTAGGTCTCTAGTTTTCAAAAATGCACAGGTTTGGTAGGTTTCCCTAGGTGCCGGCTGAACTAGAGGCCAAAATCTACAGGTAGGCACTTTGCAAAAATCAGCTCTGTTTTCTGTCAAAAAATGGGATGTGCCCACTTTGTGTTTTGGGACATTTCCTGTTGCGGGCGCTAGGACTACCCACACAAGTGAGGTATCATTTTTATCGGGAGACTTGGGGGAATACTGGGTGGAAGGAAATTTGGGGCTCCTCTCAGATTCCAGAACTTTCTGTCACCGAAATGTGAGGAAAATGTGTTTTTTTAGCCAAATTTTGAGGTTTGCAAAGGATTCTGGGTAACAGAACCTGCTCAGAGGCCCACAAGTCACCCCATCTTGGATTCCCCTAGGTCTCTAGTTTTCAAAAATGCACAGGTTTGGTAGGTTTCACTAGGTGCCGGCTGAACTAGAGGCCAAAATCTACAGGTAGGCACTTTGCAAAAAACAGCTCTGTTTTCAGTGATGTGTCCACGTTGTGTTTTGGGGCATACTCTGTCGCGGGCGCTAGGCCTACCCACACTAGTGAGGTACCATTTTTATCAGGAGACTTGGGGGAACGCTGGGTGGAAGGAAAATTGTGGCTCCTCTCAGATTCCAGAACTTCCTGTCACCGAAATGTGATGAAAATATGTTTTTTTAGCCAAATTTTGAGGTTTGCAAAGGATTCTGGGTAACAGAACCTGGTCAAAGCCCCACAAGTCACCCCATCTTGGATTCCCCTAGGTCTCTAGTTTTCAAAAATGCACAGGTTTGGTAGGTTTCCCTAGGTGCCGGCTGAGCTAGAGGCCAAAATCTACAGGTAAGCACTTTGCAAAAAACAGCTCTGTTTTCTGTGATGTGTCTACGTTGTGTTTTGGGGCATATTCTGTCACGGGCGCTAGGCCTACCCACACTAGTGAGGTACCATTTTTATCGGGAGACTTGGGGGAACGCTGGGTGGATGGAATATTGTGGCTCCTCTCAGATTCCAGAACTTTCTGTCACCGAAATGTGAGGAAAATGTGTTTGTTTAGCCAAATTTTGAGGTTTGCAAAGGGTTCTGGGTAACAGAACCTGGTCAGAGCCCCACAAGTCACCCCATCTTGGATTCCCCTAGGTCTCTAGTTTTCAGCAATGTACAGGTTTGGTAGGTTTCCCTAGGTGCCGGCTGAGCGAGAGGCCAAAATCTACAGGTAGGCACTTTGCAAAAAACAGCTCTGTTTTCTTTAAAAAAATGGGATGTGTCCACGTTGTGTTTTGGGGCGTTTCTTGTCGCGGGCGCTAGGCCTACCCACACAAGAGAGGTATCATTTTTATCGGGAGACTTGGGGGAACGCTGGGTGGAAGGAACTTTGTGTCTCCTCTCAGATTCCAGAACTTTCTGTCACCGAAATGTGAGGAAAATGTGTTTTTTTAGCCATATTTTGAGGTTTGCAAAGGATTCTGGGTAACAGAACCTGGTCAGAGCCCCACAAGTCACCCCATCTTGGATTCCCCTAGGTCTCTAGTTTTAAAAAATGCACAGGTTTGGTAGGTTTCCCTAGGTGCCGGCTGAGCTAGAGGCCAAAATCTACAGGTAGGCACTTTGCAAAAAACAACTCTGTTTTCTTTAAAAAAATGGGATGTGTCTACGTTGCATTTTGGGGCATTTCCTGTCGCGGCCGCTAGGCTTACCCACACAAGTGAGGTATCATTTTTATCGGAAGACTTGGGGGAACGCTGGGTGGAAGGAATATTGTGGCTCCTCTCAGATTCCAGAACTTTCTGTCACCGAAATGTGAGGAAAATATGTTTTTTTAGCCAAATTTTGAGGTTTGCAAAGGATTCTGGGTAACAGAACCTGGTCATAGCCCCACAAGTCACCCCATCTTGGATTCCCCTGGGTCTCTAGTTTTCAAAAATGCACAGGTTTGGTAGGTTTCCCTAGGTGCCGGCTGAGCTAGAGGCCAAAATCTACAGGTAGGCACTTTGCAAAAAACAGCTCTGTTTTCTGTCAAAAAATGGGATGTGCCCACCTTGTGTTTTGGGACATTTCCTGTCGCGGGCTCTAGGACTACCCACACAAGTGAGGTATCATTTTTATCGGGAGACTTGGGGGAATACTGAGTGGTAGGAAATTTGTGGCTCCTCTCTGATTCCAGAACTTTCTGTCACCGAAATGTGAGGAAAATATGTTTTTTTAGTCAAATTTTGAGGTTTGCAAAGGATTCTGGGTAACAGAACCTGGTCAGAGCCCCACAAGTCACCCCATATTGGATTCCCCTAGGTCTCTAGTTTTAAAAAATGCACAGGTTTGGTAGGTTTCCCTAGGTGCCGGCTGAACTAGAGGCCAAAATCTACAGGTAGGCACTTTGCAAAAAACAGCTCTGTTTTCTGTGATGTGTCTACGTTGTGTTTTGGGGCATATTCTGTCACGGGCGCTAGGCCTACCCACACTAGTGAGGTACCATTTTTATCGGGAGGCTTGGGGGAACGCTGGGTGGACGGAATATTGTGGCTCCTCTCAGATTCCAGAACTTTCTGTCACCGAAATGTGAGGAAAATATGTTTTTTTAGCCAAATTTTGAGGTTTGCAAAGGATTCTGAGTAACAGAACCTGGTCAGAGCCCCACAAGTCACCCCATCTTGGATTCCCCTGGGTCTCTCGTTTTCAAAAATGCACAGGTTTGGTAGATTTCCCTAGGTGCCGGCTGAGCTAGAGGCCAAAATCTACAGGTAGGCACTTTGCAAAAAACAGCTCTGTTTTCTGTCAAAAAATGGGATGTGCCCACTTTGTGTTTTGGGACATTTCCTGTCGCGGGCACTAGGACTACCCACACAAGTGAGGTATCATTTTTATCGGGAGACTTGGGGGAATGCTGGGTGGAAGGAAATTTGTGGCTCCTCTCAGATTCCAGAACTTTCTGTCACCGAAATGTGAGGAAAATGTGTTTGTTTAGCCAAATTTTGAGGTTTGCAAAGGGTTCTGGGTAACAGAACCTGGTCAGAGCCCCACAAGTCACCCCATCTTGGATTCCCCTAGGTCTCTAGTTTTCAGCAATGTACAGGTTTGGTAGGTTTCCCTAGGTGCCGGCTGAGCTAGAGGCCAAAATCTACAGGTAGGCACTTTGCAAAAAACAGCTCTGTTTTCTTTAAAAAAATGGGATGTGTCCACGTTGTGTTTTGGGGCGTTTCCTGTTGCGGGCGCTAGGCCTACCCACACAAGTGAGGTATCATTTTTATCGGGAGACATGGGGAAACGCTGGGTGGAAGGAAATTTGTGTCTCCTCTCAGATTCCAGAACTTTCTGTCACCGAAATGTGAGGAAAATGTGTTTTTTTAGCCATATTTTGAGGTTTGCAAAGGATTCTGGGTAACAGAACCTGGTCAGAGCCCCACAAGTCACCCCATCTTGGATTCCCCTAGGTCTCTAGTTTTAAAAAATGCACAGGTTTGGTAGGTTTCCCTAGGTGCCGGCTGAACTAGAGGCCAAAATCTACAGGTAGGCACTTTGCAAAAAACAGCTCTGTTTTCTTTAAAAAAATGGGATGTGTCCACGTTGCGTTTTGGGGCGTCTCCTGTCGCAGGCGCTAGGTCTACCCACACAAGTGAGGTATCATTTTTATCGGGAGACTTGGGGGAACGCTCGGTGGAAGGAAATTTGTGGCTCCTCTCAGATTCCAGAACTTTCTGTCACCTAAATGTGAGGACAATGCGTTTTTTTTTGCCAAAATTTAAGGTTTGCAAAGGATTCTGGGTAACAGAACCTGGTCAGAGCCCCACAAGTCACCCCATCTTGGATTCCCCTGGGTCTCTAGTTTTCAAAAATGCACAGGTTTGGTAGGTTTCCCTAGGTGCCGGCTGAGCTAGAGGCCAAAATCTACAGGTAGGCACTTTGCAAAAAACAGCTCTGTTTTCTGTCAAAAAATGGGATGTGCCCACCTTGTGTTTTGGGACATTTCCTGTTGCGGGCGCTAGGACTACCCACACAAGTGAGGTATCATTTTTATCGGGAGACTTGGGGGAATACTGGGTGGAAGGAAATTTGTGGCTCCTCTCAGATTCCAGACCTTTCTGTCACCGAAATGTGAGGAAAATGTGTTTTTTTAGCCAAATTTTGAGGTTTGCAAAGGATTCTGGGTAACAGAACCTGGTCAGAGCCCCACAAGTCACCCCATCTTGGATTCCCCTAGGTCTCTAGTTTTAAAAAATGCACAGGTTTGGTAGGTTTCCCTAGGTGCCGGCTGAGCTAGAGGCCAAAATCTACAGGTAGGCACTTTGCAAAAAACAACTATGTTTTCTTTCAAAAAATGGGATGTGTCTACGTTGCGTTTTGGGGTATCTCCTGTCGCGGCCGCTAGGCCTACCCACACAAGTGAGGTATCATTTTTATCGGAAGACTTGGGGGAATGCTGGGTGGAAGGAATATTGTGGCTCCTCTCAGATTCCAGAACTTTCTGTCACCGAAATGTGAGGAAAATATGTTTTTTTAGCCAAATTTTGAGGTTTGCAAAGGATTCTGGGTAACAGAACCTGGTCAGAGCCCCACAAGTCACCCCATCTTGGATTCCCCTGGGACTCTAGTTTTCAAAAATGCACAGGTTTGGTAGGTTTCCCTAGGTGCCGGCTGAGCTAGAGTCCAAAATCTACAGGTAGGCACTTTGCAAAAAACAGCTCTGTTTTCTGTCAAAAAATGGGATGTGCCCACTTTGTGTTTTGGGACATTTCCTCTCGCGTGCGCTAGGACTACCCACACAAGTGAGGTATCATTTTAATCGAGAAACTTGGGGGAATACTGGGTGGTAGGAAATTTGTGGCTCCTCTCTGATTCCAGAACTTTCTGTCACCGAAATGTGAGAAAAATATGTTTTTTTAGCCAAATTTTGAGGTTTGCAAAGGATTCTGGGTAACAGAACCTGGTCAGAGCCCCACAAGTCACCCCATCTTGAATTCCCCTAGGTCTCTAGTTTTAAAAAATGCACAGGTTTGGTAGGTTTCCCTAGGTGCCGGCTGAACTAGAGGCCAAAATCTACAGGTAGGCACTTTGCAAAAAACAGCTCTGTTTTCTGTCAAAAAATGGGATGTGCCCACTTTGTGTTTTGGGACATTTCCTGTCGCGGGCGCTAGGACTACCCACACAAGTGAGGTATCATTTTTATCGGGAGACTTAGGGGAATGCTGGGTGGAAGGAAATTTGTGGCTCCTCTCAGATTCCAGAACTTTCTGTCACCGAAATGTGAGGAAAATGTGTTTGTTTAGCCAAATTTTGAGGTTTGCAAAGGGTTCTGGGTAACAGAACCTGGTCAGAGCCCCACAAGTCACCCCATCTTGGATTCCCCTAGGTCTCTAGTTTTCAGCAATGTACAGGTTTGGTAGGTTTCCCTAGGTGCCGGCTGAGCGAGAGGCCAAAATCTACAGGTAGGCACTTTGCAAAAAACAGCTCTGTTTTCTTTAAAAAAATGGGATGTGTCCACGTTGTGTTTTGGGGCGTTTCTTGTCGCGGGCGCTAGGCCTACCCACACAAGAGAGGTATCATTTTTATCGGGAGACTTGGGGGAACGCTGGGTGGAAGGAACTTTGTGTCTCCTCTCAGATTCCAGAACTTTCTGTCACCGAAATGTGAGGAAAATGTGTTTTTTTAGCCATATTTTGAGGTTTGCAAAGGATTCTGGGTAACAGAACCTGGTCAGAGCCCCACAAGTCACCCCATCTTGGATTCCCCTAGGTCTCTAGTTTTAAAAAATGCACAGGTTTGGTAGGTTTCCCTAGGTGCCGGCTGAGCTAGAGGCCAAAATCCACAGGTAGGCACTTTGCAAAAAACAACTCTGTTTTCTTTAAAAAAATGGGATGTGTCTACGTTGCATTTTGGGGCATTTCCTGTCGCGGCCGCTAGGCTTACCCACACAAGTGAGGTATCATTTTTATCGGAAGACTTGGGGGAACGCTGGGTGGAAGGAATATTGTGGCTCCTCTCAGATTCCAGAACTTTCTGTCACCGAAATGTGAGGAAAATATGTTTTTTTAGCCAAATTTTGAGGTTTGCAAAGGATTCTGGGTAACAGAACCTGGTCATAGCCCCACAAGTCACCCCATCTTGGATTCCCCTGGGTCTCTAGTTTTCAAAAATGCACAGGTTTGGTAGGTTTCCCTAGGTGCCGGCTGAGCTAGAGGCCAAAATCTACAGGTAGGCACTTTGCAAAAAACAGCTCTGTTTTCTGTCAAAAAATGGGATGTGCCCACCTTGTGTTTTGGGACATTTCCTGTCGCGGGCGCTAGGACTACCCACACAAGTGAGGTATCATTTTTATCGGGAGACTTGGGGGAATACTGAGTGGTAGGAAATTTGTGGCTCCTCTCTGATTCCAGAACTTTCTGTCACCGAAATGTGAGGAAAATATGTTTTTTTAGTCAAATTTTGAGGTTTGCAAAGGATTCTGGGTAACAGAACCTGGTCAGAGCCCCACAAGTCACCCCATATTGGATTCCCCTAGGTCTCTAGTTTTAAAAAATGCACAGGTTTGGTAGGTTTCCCTAGGTGCCGGCTGAACTAGAGGCCAAAATCTACAGGTAGGCACTTTGCAAAAAACAGCTCTGTTTTCTGTGATGTGTCTACGTTGTGTTTTGGGGCATATTCTGTCACGGGCGCTAGGCCTACCCACACTAGTGAGGTACCATTTTTATCGGGAGGCTTGGGGGAACGCTGGGTGGATGGAATATTGTGGCTCCTCTCAGATTCCAGAACTTTCTGTCACCGAAATGTGAGGAAAATATGTTTTTTTAGCCAAATTTTGAGGTTTGCAAAGGATTCTGAGTAACAGAACCTGGTCAGAGCCCCACAAGTCACCCCATCTTGGATTCCCCTGGGTCTCTCGTTTTCAAAAATGCACAGGTTTGGTAGGTTTCCCTAGGTGCCGGCTGAGCTAGAGGCCAAAATCTACAGGTAGGCACTTTGCAAAAAACAGCTCTGTTTTCTGTCAAAAAATGGGATGTGCCCACTTTGTGTTTTGGGACATTTCCTGTCGCGGGCACTAGGACTACCCACACAAGTGAGGTATCATTTTTATCGGGAGACTTGGGGGAATGCTGGGTGGAAGGAAATTTGTGGCTCCTCTCAGATTCCAGAACTTTCTGTCACCGAAATGTGAGGAAAATGTGTTTGTTTAGCCAAATTTTGAGGTTTGCAAAGGGTTCTGGGTAACAGAACCTGGTCAGAGCCCCACAAGTCACCCCATCTTGGATTCCCCTAGGTCTCTAGTTTTAAAAAATGCACAGGTTTGGTAGGTTTCCCTAGGTGCCGGCTGAACTAGAGGCCAAAATCTACAGGTAGGCACTTTGCAAAAATCAGCTCTGTTTTCTGTCAAAAAATGGGATGTGCCCACTTTGTGTTTTGGGACATTTCCTGTCGCGGGCGCTAGGACTACCCACACAAGTGAGGTATCATTTTTATCGGGAGACTTGGGGGAATACTGGGTGGAAGGAAATTTGGGGCTCCTCTCAGATTCCAGAACTTTCTGTCACCGAAATGTGAGGAAAATGTGTTTGTTTAGCCAAATTTTGAGGTTTGCAAAGGGTTCTGGGTAACAGAACCTGGTCAGAGCCCCACAAGTCACCCCATCTTGGATTCCCCCAGGTCTCTAGTTTTCAGCAATGTACAGGTTTGGTAGGTTTCCCTAGGTGCCGGCTGAACTAGAGGCCAAAATCTACAGGTAGGCACTTTGCAAAAAACAGCTCTGTTTTCTTTGAAAAAATGGGATGTGTCCACGTTACGTTTTGGGGCGTCTCCTGTCGCGGGCGCTAGGTCTACCCACACAAGTGAGGTATCATTTTTATCGGGAGACTTGGGGGAACGCTGGGTGAAAGGAAATTTGTGGCTCCTCTCAGATTCCAGAACTTTCTGTCACCGAAATATGAGGAAAATGTGTTTTTCGAGCCAGATTTTGAGGTTTGCAAAGGATTCTGGGTAACAGAACCTGGTCAGAGCCCCACAAGTCACCCCATCTTGGATTCCCCTAGGTCTCTAGTTTAAAAAAATGCACAGGTTTGGTAGGTTTCCCTAGGTGCCGGCTGAGCTAGAGGCCAAAATCTACAGGTAGGCACTTTGCAAAAAACAACTCTGTTTTCTTTCAAAAAATGGGATGTGTCTACGTTGCGTTTTGGGGCATTTCCTGTCGCGGCCGCTGGGCCTACCCACACAAGTGAGGTATCATTTTTATCGGAAGACTTGGGGGAACGCTGGGTGGAAGGAATATTGTGGCTCCTCTCAGATTCCAGAACTTTCTGTCACCGAAATGTGAGGAAAATATGTTTTTTTAGCCAAATTTAGAGGTTTGTAAAGGATTCTGGGTAACAGAACCTGGTCAGAGCCCCACAAGTCACCCCATCTTGGATTCCCCTAGGTCTCTAGTTTTCAAAAATGCACAGCTTTAGTGGGTTTCCCTAGGTGCCGGCTGAACTAGAGGCCAAAATCTACAGGTAGGCACTTTGCAAAAAACAGCTCTGTTTTCTTTCAAAAAATGGGATGTGTCCACGTTGCGTTTTGGGGCGTCTCCTGTCGCGGGCGCTAGGTCTACCCACACAAGTGAGGTATCATTTTTATCGGGAGACTTGGGGGAACGCTCGGTGGAAGGAAATTTGTGGCTCCTCTCAGATTCCAGAACTTTCTGTCACCGAAATGTGAGGATAATGCGTTTTTTTAGCCAATATTTAAGGTTTGCAAAGGATTCTGGGTAACAGAACCTGGTCAGAGCCCCACAAGTCACCCCATCTTGGATCCCCCTAGGTCTCTAGTTTTAAAAAATGCACAGGTTTGGTAGGTTTCCCTAGGTGCCGGCTGAGCTAGAGGCCAAAATCTACAGGTAGGCACTTTGCAAAAAACAACTCTGTTTTCTTTCAAAAAATGGGATGTGTCTACGTTGCGTTTTGGGGCATTTCCTGTCGCGGCCGCTAGGCCTACCCACACAAGTGAGGTATCATTTTTATCGGAAGACTTGGGGGAACGCTGGGTGGAAGGAATATTGTGGCTCCTCTCAGATTCCAGAACTTTCTGTCACCGAAATGTGAGGAAAATATGTTTTTTTAGCCAAATTTAGAGGTTTGTAAAGGATTCTGGGTAACAGAACCTGGTCAGAGCCCCACAAGTCACCCCATCTTGGATTCCCCTGGGTCTCTAGTTTTCAAAAATGCACAGGTTTGGTAGGTTTCCCTAGGTGCCGGCTGAGCTAGAGGCCAAAATCTACAGGTAGGCACTTTGCAAAAAACAGCTCTGTTTTCTGTCAAAAACTGGGATGTGCCCACTTTGTGTTTTGGGAAATTTCCTGTCGCGGGCGCTAGGACTACCCACACAAGTGAGGTATCATTTTTATCGGGAGACTTGGGGGAATACTGGGTGGAAGGAAATTTGGGGCTCCTCTCAGATTCCAGAACTTTCTGTCACCGAAATGTGAGGAAAATGTGTTTGTTTAGCCAAATTTTGAGGTTTGCAAAGGGTTCTGGGTAACAGAACCTGGTCAGAGCCCCACAAGTCACCCCATCTTGGATTCCCCCAGGTCTCTAGTTTTCAGCAATGTACAGGTTTGGTAGGTTTCCCTAGGTGCCGGCTGAACTAGAGGCCAAAATCTACAGGTAGGCACTTTGCAAAAAACAGCTCTGTTTTCTTTCAAAAAATGGGATGTGTCCACGTTACGTTTTGGGGCGTCTCCTGTCGCGGGCGCTAGGTCTACCCACACAAGTGAGGTATCATTTTTATCGGGAGACTTGGGGGAACGCTCGGTGGAAGGAAATTTGTGGCTCCTCTCAGATTCCAGAACTTTCTGTCACCGAAATGTGAGGATAATGCGTTTTTTTAGCCAAAATTTAAGGTTTGCAAAGGATTCTGGGTAACAGAACCTGGTCAGAGCTCCACAAGTCACCCCATCTTGGATTCCCCTAGGTCTCTAGTTTTAAAAAATGCACAGGTTTGGTAGGTTTCCCTAGGTGGCGGCTGAGCTAGAGGCCAAAATCTACAGGTAGGCACTTTGCAAAAAACAACTCTGTTTTCTTTCAAAAAATGGGATGTGTCTACGTTGCGTTTTGGGGCATTTTCTGTCGCGGCCGCTAGGCCCACCCACACAAGTGAGGTATCATTTTTATCGGAAGACTTGGGGGAACGCTGGGTGGAAGGAATATTGTGGCTCCTCTCAGATTCCAGAACTTTCTGTCACCGAAATGTGAGGAAAATATGTTTTTTTAGCCAAATTTTGAGGTTTGCAAAGGATTCTGGGTAACAGAACCTGGTCAGAGCCCCACAAGTCACCCCATCTTGGATTCCCCTGGGTCTCTAGTTTTCAAAAATGCACAGGTTTGGTAGGTTTCCCTAGGTGCCGGCTGAGCTAGAGGCCAAAATCTATAGGTAGGCACTTTGCAAAAAACAGCTCTGTTTTCTGTCAAAAAATGGGATGTGCCCACTTTGTGTTTTGGGACATTTCCTGTCGCGGGCGCTACGACTACCCACACAAGTGAGGTATCATTTTTATCGGGAGACTTGGGGGAATACTGGGTGGAAGGAAATTTGTGGCTCCTCTCAGATTCCAGAACTTTCTGTCACCGAAATGTGAGGAAAATGTGTTTGTTTAGCCAAATTTTGAGGTTTGCAAAGGGTTCTGGGTAACAGAACCTGGTCAGAGCCCCACAAGTCACCCCATCTTAGATTCCCCCAGGTCTCTAGTTTTCAGCAATGTACAGGTTTGGTAGGTTTCCCTAGTTGCCGGCTGAGCGAGAGGCCAAAATCTACAGGTAGGCACTTTGCAAAAAACAGCTCTGTTTTCTTTAAAAAAATGGGATGTGTCCACGTTGTGTTTTGGGGCGTTTCCTGTCGCGGGCGCTAGGACTACCCACACAAGTGAGGTATCATTTTTATCGGGAGACTTGGGGGAACGCTGGGTGGGAGGAAATTTGTGGCTCCTCTCAGATTCCAGAGCTTTCTGACACCGAAATGTGAGGAAAATTTGTTTTTCTAGCCATATTTTGAGGTTTGCTAAGGATTCTGGGTAACAGAACCTGGTCAGAACCCCACAAGTCACCACATCTTGGATTCCCCTAGGTCTCTAGTTTTAAAAAATGCACAGGTTTGGTAGGTTTCCCTAGGTGCCGGCTGAGCTAGAGGCCAAAATCTACAGGTAGGCACTTTGCAAAAAACAGCTTTGTTTTCTTTCAAAAAATGGGATGTTTCCACGTTGTGTTTTTGGGCATTTCCTGTCACGGGTGCTAGGCCTACACGCACAAGTGAGGTATAATTTTTATCGGGAGACTTGGGGGAACGCTGGGTGGAAGGAAATTTGTGTCTCCTCTCCGATTCCAGAACTTTCTGTCACCGAAATGTGAGGAAAATGTGTTTTTTTAGCCAAATTTTGAGGTTTGCAAAGGATTCTGGGTAACAGAACCTGGTCAGATCCCCACAAGTCACACCATCTAGGATTCCCCAAGGTCTCTAGTTTTAAAAAATGCACTGGTTTGGTAGGTTTCCCTAGGTGCCGGCTGAGCTAGAGGCCAAAATCTACAAGTAGGCACTTTGCAAAAAACAGCTCTGTTTTCTTTAAAAAAATGGGATGTGTCCACGTTGCGTTTTAGGGCAATTCCTGTCGCGGCCGCTAGGCCTACCCACACAAGTGAGGTATCATTTTTATCGGGAGACTTGGGGGAACGCTGGGTGAAAGGAAATTTGTGGCTCCTCTCAGATTCCAGAACTTTCTGTCACCGAAATATGAGGAAAATGTGTTTTTTTAGCCAGATTTTGAGGTTTGCAAAGGATTCTGGGTAACAGAACCTGGTCAGAGCCCCACAAGTCACCCCATCTTGGATTCCCCTAGGTCTCTAGTTTTCAAAAATGCTCAGCTTTGGTAGGTTTCCCTAGGTGCTGGCTGAACTAGAGGCCAAAATCTACAGGTAGGCACTTTGCAAAAAACAGCTCTGTTTTCTGTGATGTGTCCACGTTGTGTTTTGGGGCATATTCTGTTGCGGGCGCTAGGCCTACCCACACTAGTTAGGTAGCATTTTTATCGGGAGACTTGGGGGAACGCTGGGTGGAAGGAATATTGTGGCTCCTCTCAGATTCCAGAACTTTCTGTCACCGAAATGTGAGGAAAATATGTTTTTTTAGCCAAATATTGAGGTTTGTAAAGGATTCTGGGTAACAGAACCTGGTCAGAGCCCCACAAGTCACCGCATCTTGGATTCCCCTAGGTCTCTAGTTTTCAAAAATGCACAGGTTTGGTAGGTTTCCCTAGGTGCCGGGTGAGCTAGAGGCCAAAATCTACAGGTAGGCACTTTGCAAAAAACAGCTCTGTTTTCTTTCAAAAAATGGGATGTGTCCACCTTGCGTTTCGGGGCATTTCCTGTCGCGGTCGCTAGGCGTACCCACACAAGTGAGGTATCATTCTTATCGGGAAACTTGGGGGAACGCAGGGTGGAAGGAAATTTGTGGCTCCTCTCAGATTCCAGAACTTTCTGTCACCGAAATGTGAGGAAAATGTGTTTTTTTAGCCATATTTTGAGGTTTGCAAAGGATTCTGGGTAACAGAACCTGGTCAGAGCCCCACAAGTCACCCCATCTTGGATTCCCCTAGGTCTCTAGTTTTAAAAAATGCACAGGTTTGGTAGGTTTCCCAAGGTGCCGGCTGAGCTAGAGGCCAAAATCTACAGGTAGGCACTTTGCAAAAAACAGCTCTGTTTTCTTTAAAAAAATTGGATGTTTCCACGTTGTGTTTTGGGGCGTTTCCTGTCACGGGTGATAGGCCTACCCACACAAGTGAGGTATCATTTTAATCGGGAGACTTGGGGGAACGCTGGGTGGAAGGAAATTTGTGGCTCCTCTCAGATTCCAGAACTTTCTGTCACCGAAATATGAGGAAAATGTGTTTTTTTAGCCAAATTTTGAGGTTTTCAAAGGATTCTGGGTAACAGAACCTGGTCAGAGCCCCACAAGTCACCCCATCTTGGATTCCCCTGGGTCTCTAGTTTTAAAAAATGCACAGGTTTGGTAGGTTTCCCTAGGTGCCGGCTGAAGTAGAGGCCAAAATCTACAGGTAGGCACTTTGCAAAAAACAGCTCTGTTTTCTGTGATGTGTCCACGTTGTGTTTTGGGGCATATTCTGTTGCGGGCGCTAGGCCTACCCACACTAGTAAGGTACCATTTTTATCGGGAGACTTGGGGGAACGCTGGGTGGAAGGAATATTCTGGCTCCTCTAAGATTCCAGAACTTTCTGTCACAGAAATGTGAGGAAAATATGTTTTTTTAGCCATATTTTGAGGTTTGCAAAGGATTCTGGGTAACAGAACCTGGTCAGAGCCCCACAAGTCACCCCATCTTGGATTCCCCTAGGTCTCTAGTTTTCAAAAATGCACAGGTTTGGTAGGTTTCCCCAAGTGCCGCCTGAGCTAGAGGCCAAAATCTACAGATAGGCACTTTGCAAAAAACAGCTCTGTTTTCTCTGATGTGTCCACGTTGTGTTTTGGGGCATATTCTGTCACGGGCGCTAGGCCTACCCACACTAGTGAGGTACCATTTTTATCGGGAGACTTGGGGGAACACTGGGTGGAAGGAATATTGTGGCTCCTCTCAGATTCCAGAACTTTCTGTCACCGAAATGTGATGAAAATATGTTTTTTTAGCCAAATTTTGAGGTTTGCAAAGGATTCTGGGTAACAGAACCTGGTCAGAGCCCCACAAGTCACCCCATCTTGGATTCCCCTAGGTCTCTAGTATTGAAAAATGCACAGGTTTGGTATGTTTCCCTAGGTGCCGGCTGAGCTAGAGGCCAAAATCTACAGGTAGGCACTTTACAAAAAACAGCTCTGTTTTCTTTAAAAAAATGGGATGTTTCCACGTTGTGTTTTGGGGCATTTCCTGTCGCGGTCGCTAGGCGTACCTACACAAGTGAGGTATCATTTTTATCGGGAAACTTGGGGGAACGCTGGGTGGAAAGAAATTTGTGGCTCCTCTCAGATTCCAGAACTTTCTGTGACCGAAATGTGAGGAAAATGTGTTTTTTTAGCCATATTTTGAGGTTTGCAAAGGATTCTGGGTAACAGAACCTGGTCAGAGCCCCACAAGTCACCCCATCTTGGATTCCCCTAGGTCTCTAGTTTTAAAAAATGCACAGGTTTGGTAGGTTTCCCTAGGTGCCGGCTGAGCTAGAGGCCAAAATCTACAGGTAGGCACTTTGCAAAAAACAGCTCTGTTTTCTTTAAAAAAATTGGATGTTTCCACGTTGTGTTTTGGGGCGTTTCCTATCACGGGTGCTAGGCCTACCCACACAAGTGAGGTATCATTTTAATCGGGAGACTTGGGGGACTGCTGGGTGGAAGGAAATTTGTGGCTCCTCTCAGATTCCAGAACATTCTGTCACCGAAATATGAGGAAAATATGTTTTTTTAGCCAAATTTTGAGGTTTGCAAAGGATTCTGGGTAACAGAACCTGGTCAGAGCCCCACAAGTCACCCCATCTTGGATTCCCCTAGGTCTCTAGTTTAAAAAAATGCACAGGTTTGGTAGGTTTCCCTAGGTGCCGGCTGAGCTAGAGGGCAAAATCTACAGATAGGCACTTTGCAAAAAACATTTCTGTTTTCTGTGATGTGTCCACGTTGTGTTTTGGGGCATATTCTGTCACGGGCACTAGGCCTACCCACACTAGTGAGGTACCATTTTTATCGGGAGACTTGGGGGAACGCTGGGTGGAAGGAATATTGTGGCTCCTCTCAGATTCCAGAACTTTCTGTCACCGAAATGAGAGGAAAATATGTTTTTTTAGCCAAATTCTGAGGTTTGCAAAGGATTCTGGGTAACAGAACCTGGTCAGAGCCCCACAAGTCACCCCATCTTGGATTCCCCTAGGTCTCTAGTATTGAAAAATGCACAAGTTTGGTAGGTTTCCCTAGGTGCCGGCTGAGCTAGAGGCCAAAATCTACAGGTTGGCACTTTGCAAAAAACAGCTCTGTTTTCTTTAAAAAAATGGGATCTTTCCACGTTGTGTTTGGGGCGTTTCCTGTCACGGGTGCTAGGCCTACCCGCACAAGTGAGGTATCATTTTTATTGGGAGACGTGGAGGAACGCTGGGTGGAAGGAAATTTGTGGCTCCTCTCCGATTCCAGAACTTTCTGTCACCGAAATGTGAGGAAAATGTGTTTTTTTAGCCACATTTTGAGGTTTGCAAAGGATTCTGGGTAACAGAACCTGGTCAGATCCCCACAAGTCACACCATCTAGGATTCCCCTAGGTCTCTAGTTTTAAAAAATGCACAGGTTTGGTAGGTTTCCCTAGGTGCCGGCTGAGCTAGAGGCCAAAATCTACAGGTAGGCACTTTGCAAAAAACAGCTCTGTTTTCTTTAAAAAAATGGGATGTGTCCACGTTGCGTTTTGGGGCACCTCCTGTCGCGGCCGCTAGGCCTACCCATACAAGTGAGGTATCATTTTTATCGGGAGACTTGGGGGAACGCTGGGCGGAAGGAAATTTGTGGCTCCTCTCAGATTCCAGAACTTTCTGTCACCGAAATATGAGGAAAATGTGTTTTTTGAGCCAAATTTTGAGGTTTGCAAAGGATTCTGGGTAACAGAACCTGGTCAGAGCCCCACAAGTCACCCCATCTTGGATTCCCCTAGGTCTCTAGTTTTCAAAAATGCACAGGTTTGGTAGGTTTCCCTAGGTGCCGGCTGAACTAGAGGCCAAAATCTACAGGTAGGCACTTTGCAAAAAACAGCTCTGTTTTCTGTGATGTGTCCACGTTCTGTTTTGGGGCATATTCTGTCACGGGCGCTAGGCCTACCCACAATAGTGAGGTAGCATTTTTATCGGGAGACTTGGGGGAACGCTGGGTGGAAGGAATATTGTGGCTCCTCTCGGATTCCAGAACTTTCTGTCACCGAAATGTGAGGAAAATATGTTTTTTTAGCCAAATATTGAGGTTTGTAAAGGATTCTGGGTAACAGAACCTGGTCAGAGCCCCACAAGTCACCCCATCTTGTATTCCCCTGGCTCTCTAGTTTTCAAAAATGCACAGGTTTGGTAGGTTTCCCTAGGTGCCGGCTAAGCTAGAGGCCAAAATCTACAGGTAGGCACTTTGCCAAAAACAGCTCTGTTTTCTGTCAAAAAATGGGATGTGCCCACTTTGTGTTTTGGGACATTTCCTGTCGCGGGCGCTAGGACTTCCCACACAAGTGAGGTATAATTTTTATCGGGCGACTTGGGGGAATGCTGGGTGGAAGGAAATTTGTGGCTCCTCTCAGATTCCAGAACTTTCTGTCACCGAAATGTGAGGAAAATGTGTTTGTTTAGCCAAATTTTGAGGTTTGCAAAGGGCATTGGGTAACAGAACCTGGTCAGAGCCCCACAAGTCACGCCATCTTGGATTCCCCTAGGTCTCTATTTTTCAGCAATGTACAGGTTTGGTAGGTTTCCCTAGGTGCCGGCTGAGCGAGAGGCCAAAATCCACAGGTAGGCACTTTGCAAAAAACAGCTCTATTTTCTTTAAAAAAATGGGATGTGTCCACGTTGTGTTTTGGGGCGTTTCCTGTCGCGGGCGCTAGGCCTACCCACACAAGTGAGGTATCATTTTTATCAGGAGACTTGGGGGAACGCTGGGTGGAAAGAAATTTGGGGCTCTTCTCAGATTTCAGAACTTTCTGTGACCGAAATTTGAGGAAAATGTGTTTTTTTAGCCAAATTGTGAGGTTTGCAAAGGATTCTGGGTAACAAAACCTGGTCAGAGCCCCACAAGTCATCGCATCTTGGATTCCCCTAGGTCTCTAGTTTTAAAAAATGCACAGGTTTGGTAGGTTTCCCTAGGTGCCGGGTGAGCTAGAGGCCAAAATCTACAGGTAGGCACTTTGCAAAAAACAGCTCTGTTTTCTTTCAAAAAATGGGATGTGTCCATGTTGCGTTTCGGGGCATTTCCTGTCGCGGTCGCTAGGCGTACCCACACAAGTGAGGTATCATTTTTATCGGGAAACTTGGGGGAACGCTGCGTGGATGGAAATTTGTGGCTCCTCTCAGATTCCAGAACTTTCTGTCACCGAAATGTGAGGAAAATGTGTGTTTTTAGCCATATTTTGAGGTTTGCAAAGGATTCTGGGTAAGAGAACCTGGTCAGAGCCCCACAAGTCACCCCATCTTGGATTCCCCTAGGTCTCTAGTTTTCACAAATGCACAAGTTTGGTAGGTTTCCCTAGGTGCCGGCTGAGCTAGAGGCCAAAATCTACAGGTAGGCACTTTGCAAAAAACAGCTCTGTTTACTGTGATGTGTCCACGTTGTGTTTTGGGGTATATTCTGTCGCGGGCGCTAGGCCTACCCACACTAGTGAGGTACCATTTTTATCAGGAGACTTGGGGGAACGCTGGGTGGAAGGAATATTGTGGCTCCTCTCAGATTCCAGAACTTTCTGTCACCGAAATGTGAGGAAAATTTGTTTTTTTAGCCAAATATTGAGGTTTGTAAAGGATTCTGGGTAACAGAACCTGGTCAGAGCCCCACAAGTCACCCCATCTTGGATTTCCCTGGCTCTCTAGTTTTCAAAAATGCACAGGTTTGGTAGGTTTCCCTAGGTGCCGGCTAGACTAGAGGCCAAAATCTACAGGTAGGCACTTTGCAAAAAACAGCTCTGTTTTCTGTCAAAAAATGGGATGTGCCCACTTTGTGTTTTGGGACATTTCCTGTCGCGGGCGCTAGGACTTCCCACACAAGTGAGGTATAATTTTTATCTGGAGACTTGGGGGAATGCTGGGTGGAAGGAAATTTGTGGCTCCTCTCAGATTCCAGAACTTTCTGTCACCGAAATGTGAGGAAAATGTGTTTGTTTAGCCAAATTTTGAGGTTTGCAAAGGGCATTGGGTAACAGAACCTGGTCAGAGCCCCACAAGTCACGCCATCTTGGATTCCCCTAGGTCTCTATTTTTCAGCAATGTACAGGTTTGGTAGGTTTCCCTAGGTGCCGGCTGAGCGAGAGGCCAAAATCCACAGGTAGGCACTTTGCAAAAAACAGCTCTATTTTCTTTAAAAAAATGGGATGTGTCCACGTTGTGTTTTGGGGCGTTTTCTGTCGCGGGCGCTAGGCCTACCCACACAAGTGAGGTATCATTTTTATTGGGAGACTTGGGGGAACGCTGGGTGGAAAGAAATTTGTGGCTCTTCTCAGATTTCAGAACTTTCTCTGACCGAAATGTGAGGAAAATGTGTTTTTTTAGCCAAATTGTGAGGTTTGCAAAGGATTCTGGGTAACAAAACCTGGTCAGAGCCCCACAAGTCAACGCATCTTGGATTCCCCTAGGTCTCTAGTTTTAAAAAATGCACAGGTTTGGTAGGTTTCCCTAGGTGCCGGGTGAGCTAGAGGCCAAAATCTACAGGTAGGCACTTTGCAAGAAACAGCTCTGTTTTCTTTAAAAAAATGGGATGTGTCCATGTTGCGTTTCGGGGCATTTCCTGTCGCGGTCGCTAGGCGTACCCACTCAAGTGAGGTATCATTTTTATCGGGAAACTTGGGGGAACGCTGGGTGGAAGGAAATTTGTGGCTCCTCTCAGATTCCAGAACTTTCTGTCACCGAAATGTGAGGAAAATGTGTTTTTTTAGCCATATTTTGAGGTTTGCAAAGGATTCTGGGTAACAGAACCTGGTCAGAGCCCCACAAGTCACCCCATCTTGGATTCCCCTAGGTCTCTAGTTTTCAAAAATGCACAGGTTTTTTAGGTTTCCCTAGGTGCCGGCTGAGCTAGAGGCCAAAATCTACAGGTAGGCACTTTGCAAAAAACAGCTCTGTTTTCTTTAAAAAAATTGGATGTTTCCACGTTGTGTTTTGGGGCGTTTCCTGTCACGGGTGCTAGGCCTACCCACACAAGTGAGGTATCATTTTAATCGGGAGACTTGGGGGAACGCTGGGTGGAAGGAAATTTGTGGCTCCTCTCAGATTCCAGAACTTTCTGTCACCGAAATGTGAGGAAAATGTGTATTTTTAGCCAAATTTTGAGGTTTTCAAAGGATTCTGGGTAACAGAACCTGGTCAGAGCCCCACAAGTCACCCCATCTTGGATTCCCCTGGGTCTCTAGTTTTCAAAAATGCACAGGTTTGGTAGGTTTCCCTAGGTGCCGGCTGAACTAGAGGCCAAAATCTACAGGTAGGCACTTTGCAAAAAACAGCTCTGTTTTCTGTGATGTGTCCACGTTGTGTTTTGGGGCATATTCTGTCGCGGGCGCTAGGCCTACCCACACTAGTAAGGTACCATTTTTATCGGGAGACTTGGGGGAACGCTGGGTGGAAGGAATATTGTGGCTCCTCTAAGATTCCAGAACTTTCTGTCACCGAAATGTGAGGAAAATATGTTTTTTTTGCCACATTTTGAGGTTTGCAAAGGATTCTGGGTAACAGAACCTGGTCAGAGCCCCACAAGTCACCCCATCTTGGATTCCCCTAGGTCTCTAGTTTTAAAAAATGCACAGGTTTGGTAGGTTTCCCCAGGTGCCGGCTGAGCTAGAGGCCAAAATCTACAGATAGGTACTTTGCAAAAAACAGCTCTGTGTTCTGTGATGTGTCCACGTTGTGTTTTGGGGCATATTCTGTCACGGGCGCTAGGCCTACCCACACTAGTGAGGTACCATTTTTATCGGGAGACTTGGGGGAACGCTGGGTGGAAGGAATATTGTGGCTCCTCTCAGATTCCAGAACTTTCTGTCACCGAAATGTGAGGAAAATATGTGTTATTAGCCAAGTTTTGAGGTTTGCAAAGGATTCTGGGTAACAGAACCTGGTCAGAGCCCCACAAGTCACCCCATCTTGGATTCCCCTAGGTCTCTAGTTTTAAAAAATGCACAGGTTTGGTAGGTTTCCCTAGGTGCCAGCTGAGCTAGAGGCCAAAACCTACAGGTAGGCACTTTGCAAAAAACAGCTCTGTTTTCTTTAAAAAAATTGGATGTTTCCACGTTGTGTTTTGGGGCGTTTCCTGTCACGGGTGCTAGGCCTACCCACACAAGTGAGGTATCATTTTTATCGGGAGACTTGGGGGAACGCTGGGTGGAAGGAAATTTGTGGCTCCTCTCAGATTCCAGAACTTTCTGTCACCGAAATGTGAGGAAAATGTGTTTTTTTAGCCCTATTTTGAGGTTTGCAAAGGATTCTGGGTAACAGAACCTGGTCAGAGCCCCACAAGTCACCCCATCTTGGATTCCCCTAGGTCTCTAGTTTTAAAAAATGCACAGGTTTGGTAGGTTTCCCAAGGTGCCGGCTGAGCTAGAGGCCAAAATCTACAGGTAGGCACTTTGCAAAAAACAGCTCTGTTTTCTGTGATGTGTCCACGTTGTGTTTTGGGGCATATTCTGTCGCGGGCGCTAGGCCTACCCACACTAGTAAGGTACCATTTTTATCGGGAGACTTGGGGGAACGCTGGGTGGAAGGAATATTGTGGCTCCTCTAAGATTCCAGAACTTTCTGTCACCGAAATGTGAGGAAAATATGTTTTTTTAGCCAAATTCTGAGGTTTGCAAAGGATTCTGGGTAACAGAACCTGGTCAGAGCCCCACAAGTCACCCCATCTTGGATTCCCCTAGGTCTCTAGTTTTAAAAAATGCACAGGTTTGGTAGTTTTCCCTAGGTGCCGGCTGAGCTAGAGGCCAAAATCTACAGATAGGCACTTTGCAAAAAACAGTTCTGTTTTCTGTGATGTGTCCACATTGTGTTTTGGGGCATATTCTGTCACGGGCACTAGGCCTACCCACACTAGTGAGGTACCATTTTTATCGGGAGACTTGGGGGAACGCTGGGTGGAAGGAATATTGTGGCTCCTCTCAGATTCCAGAACTTTCTGTCACCGAAATGAGAGGAAAATATGTTTTTTTAGCCAAATTCTGAGGTTTGCAAAGGATTCTGGGTAACAGAACATGGTCAGAGCCCCACAAGTCACCCCATCTTGGATTCCCTTAGGTCTCTAGTATTGAAAAATGCACAGGTTTGGTAGGTTTCCCTAGGTGCCGGCTGAGCTAGAGGCGAAAATCTACAGGTTGGCACTTTGCAAAAAACAGCTCTGTTTTCTTTCAAAAAATTGGATCTTTCCACGTTGTGTTTGGGGCGTTTCCTGTCACGGGTGCTAGGCCTACCCGCACAAGTGAGGTATCATTTTTATTGGGAGACTTGGGGGAACGCTGGGTGGAAGAAAATTTGTGGCTCCTCTCCGATTCCAGAACTTTCTGTCACCGAAATGTGAGGAAAATGTGTTTTTTTAGCCACATTTTGAGGTTTGCAAAGGATTCTGGGTAACAGAACCTGGTCAGATCCCCACAAGTCACACCATCTAGGATTCCCCTAGGTCTCTAGTTTTAAAAAATGCACAGGTTTGGTAGGTTTCCCTAGGTGCCGGCTGAGCTAGAGGCCAAAATCTACAGGTAGGCACTTTGCAAAAAACAGCTCTGTTTTCTTTAAAAAAATGGGATGTGTCCACGTTGCGTTTTGGGGCACCTCCTGTCGCGGCCGCTAGGCCTACCCATACAAGTGAGGTATCATTTTTATCGGGAGACTTGGGGGAACGCTGGGCGGAAGGAAATTTGTGGCTCCTCTCAGATTCCAGAACTTTCTGTAACCGAAATATGAGGAAAATGTGTTTTTTGAGCCAAATTTTGAGGTTTGCAAAGGATTCTGGGTAACAGAACCTGGTCAGAGCCCCACAAGTCACCCCATCTTGGATTCCCCTAGGTCTCTAGTTTTCAAAAATGCACAGGTTTGGTAGGTTTCCCTAGGTGCCGGCTGAACTAGAGGCCAAAATCTACAGGTAGGCACTTTGCAAAAAACAGCTCTGTTTTCTGTGATGTGTCCATGTTGTGTTTTGGGGCATATTCTGTTGCGGGCGCTAGGCCTACCCACACTAGTGAGGTACCATTTTTATAGGGAGACTTGGGGGAACGCTGGGTGGAAGGAATATTGTGGCTCCTCTCAGATTCCAGAACTTTCTGTCACCGAAATGTGAGGAAAATATGTTTTTTTAGCCAAATTTTGAGGTTTGCAAAGGATTCTGGGTAACAGAACCTGGTCAGAGCCCCACAAGTCACCCCATCTTGGATTCCCCTAGGTCTCTAGTTTTAAAAAATGCACAGGTTTGGTAGGTTTCCCTAGGTGCCGGCTGAGCTAGATGCCAAAATCTACAGGTAGGCACTTTGCAAAAAACAGCTCTGTTTTCTGTGATGTGTCCACGTTCTGTTTTGGGGCATATTCTGTCACGGGCGCTAGGCCTACCCACAATAGTGAGGTAGCATTTTTATCGGGAGACTTGGGGGAACGCTGGGTGGAAGGAATATTGTGGCTCCTCTCAGATTCCAGAACTTTCTGTCACCGAAATGTGAGGAAAATGTGTTTTTTTAGCCAAATATTGAGGTTTGTAAAGGATTCTGGGTAACAGAACCTGGTCAGAGCCCCACAAGTCACCCCATCTTGGATTCCCCTGGCTCTCTAGTTTTCAAAAATGCACAGGTTTGGTAGGTTTCCCTAGGTGCCGGCTAAGCTAGAGGCCAAAATCTACAGGTAGGCACTTTGCAAAAAACAGCTCTGTTTTCTGTCAAAAAATGGGATGTGCCCACTTTGTGTTTTGGGACATTTCCTGTCGCGGGCGCTAGGACTTCCCACACAAGTGAGGTATAATTTTTATCGGGAGACTTGGGGGAATGCTGGGTGGAAGGAAATTTGTGGCTCCTCTCAGATTCCAGAACTTTCTGTCACCGAAATGTGAGGAAAATGTGTTTGTTTAGCCAAATTTTGAGGTTTGCAAAGGGCATTGGGTAACAGAACCTGGTCAGAGCCCCACAAGTCACGCCATCTTGGATTCCCTAGGTCTCTATTTTTCAGCAATGTACAGGTTTGGTAGGTTTCCCTAGGTGCCGGCTGAGCGAGAGGCCAAAATCCACAGGTAGGCACTTTGCAAAAAACAGCTCTATTTTCTTTAAAAAAATGGGATGTGTCCACGTTGTGTTTTGGGGCGTTTCCTGTCGCGGGCGCTAGGCCTACCCACACAAGTGAGGTATCATTTTTATCAGGAGACTTGGGGGAACGCTGGGTGGAAAGAAATTTGGGGCTCTTCTCAGATTTCAGAACTTTCTGTGACCGAAATGTGAGGAAAATGTGTTTTTTTTGCCAAATTGTGAGGTTTGCAAAGGATTCTGGGTAACAAAACCTAGTCAGAGCCCCACAAGTCACCGCATCTTGGATTCCCCTAGGTCTCTAGTTTAAAAAAATGCACAGGTTTGGTAGGTTTCCCTAGGTGCCGGGTGAGCTAGAGGCCAAAATCTACAGGTAGGCACTTTGCAAAAAACAGCTCTGTTTTCTTTCAAAAAATGGGATGTGTCCATGTTGCGTTTCGGGGCATTTCCTGTCGCGGTCGCTAGGCGTACCCACACAAGTGAGGCATCATTTTTATCGGGAAACTTGGGGGAACGCTGCGTGGAAGGAAATTTGTGGCTCCTCTCAGATTCCAGAACTTTCTGTCACCGAAATGTGAGGAAAATGTGTGTTTTTAGCCATATTTTGAGGTTTGCAAAGGATTCTGGGTAACAGAACCTGGTCAGAGCCCCACAAGTCACCCCATCTTGGATTCACCTAGGTCTCTAGTTTTCAAAAATGCACAAGTTTGGTAGGTTTCCCTAGGTGCCGGCTGAGCTAGAGGCCAAAATCTACAGGTAGGCACTTTGCAAAAAACAGCTCTGTTTTCTGTGATGTGTCCACGTTGTGTTTTGGCGCATATTCTGTCACGTGCGCTAGGCCTACCCACACTAGTGAGGTAGCATTTTTATCGGGAGACTTGGGGGAACGCTGGGTGGAAGGAATATTGTGGCTCCTCTCAGATTCCAGAACTTTCTGTCACCGAAATGTGAGGAAAATATGTTTTTTTAGCCAAATATTGAGGTTTGTAAAGGATTCTGGGTAACAGAACCTGGTCAGAGCCCCACAAGTCACCCCATCTTGGATTTCCCTGGCTCTCTAGTTTTCAAAAATGCACAGGTTTGGTAGGTTTCCCTAGGTGCCGGCTAAGCTAGAGGCCAAAATCGCAAGTTAGGCACTTTGCAAAAAACAGCTCTGTTTTCTGTCAAAAAATGGGATGTGCCCACTTTGTGTTTTGGGACATTTCCTGTCGCGGGCGCTAGGACTTCCCACACAAGTGAGGTATAATTTTTATCTGGAGACTTGGGGGAATGCTGGGTGGAAGGAAATTTGTGGCTCCTCTCAGATTCCAGAACTTTCTGTCACCGAAATGTGAGGAAAATGTGTTTGTTTAGCCAAATTTTGAGGTTTGCAAAGGGCATTGGGTAACAGAACCTGGTCAGAGCCCCACAAGTCACGCCATCTTGGATTCCCCTAGGTCTCTAGTTTTCAGCAATGTACAGGTTTGGTAGGTTTCCCTAGGTGCCGGCTGAGCGAGAGGCCAAAATCCACAGGTAGGCACTTTGCAAAAAACAGCTCAATTTTCTTTAAAAAAATGGGATGTGTCCACGTTGTGTTTTGGGGCGTTTTCTGTCGCGGGCGCTAGGCCTACCCTCACAAGTGAGGTATCATTTTTATTGGGAGACTTGGGGGAACGCTGGGTGGAAAGAAATTTGGGGCTCTTCTCAGATTTCAGAACTTTCTGTGACCGAAATGTGAGGAAAATATGTTTTTTTAGCCAAATTGTGAGGTTTGCAAAGGATTCTGGGTAACAAAACCTGGTCAGAGCCCCACAAGTCACCGCATCTTGGATTCCCCTAGGTCTCTAGTTTTAAAAAATGCACAGGTTTGGTAGGTTTCCCTAGGTGCCGGGTGAGCTAGAGGCCAAAATCTACAGGTAGGCACTTTGCAAGAAACAGCTCTGTTTTCTTTAAAAAAATGGGATGTGTCCATGTTGCGTTTCGGGGCATTTCCTGTCGCGGTCGCTAGGCGTACCCACTCAAGTGAGGTATCATTTTTATCGGGAAACTTGGGGGAACGCTGGGTGGAAGGAAATTTGTGGCTCCTCTCAGATTCCAGAACTTTCTGTCACCGAAATGTGAGGAAATTGTGTTTTTTTAGCCATATTTTGAGGTTTGCAAAGGATTCTGGGTAACAGAACCTGGTCAGAGCCCCACAAGTCAACCCATCTTGGATTCCCCTAGGTCTCTAGTTTTAAAAAATGCACAGGTTTGGTAGGTTTCCCTAGGTGACGGCTGAGCTAGAGGCCAAAATCTACAGGTAGGCACTTTGCAAAAAACAGCTCTGTTTTCTTTCAAAAAATTGGATGTTTCCACGTTGTGTTTTGGGGCGTTTCCTGTCACGGGTGCTAGGCCTACCCACACAAGTGAGGTATCATTTTAATCGGGAGACTTGGGGGAACGCTGGGTGGAAGAAAATTTGTGGCTACTCTCAGATTCCAGAGCTTTCTGTCACCGAAATGTGAGGAAAATGTGTTTTTTTAGCCAAATTTTGAGGTTTTCAAAGGATTCTGGGTAACAGAACCTGGTCAGAGCCCCACAAGTCACCCCATCTTGGATTCCCCTGGGTCTCTAGTTTTCAAAAATGCACAGGTTTGGTAGGTTTCCCTAGGTGCCGGCTGAACTAGAGGCCAACATCTACAGGTAGGCACTTTGCAAAAAACAGCTCTGTTTTCTGTGATGTGTCCACGTTGTGTTTTGGGGCATATTCTGTCGCGGGCGCTAGGCCTACCCACACTAGTAAGGTATCATTTTTATCGGGAGACTTGGGGGAACGCTGGGTGGAAGGAATATTGTGGCTCCTCTAAGATTCCAGAACTTTCTGTCACCGAAATGTGAGGAAAATATGTTTTTTTTGCCAAATTTTGAGGTTTGCAAAGGATTCTGGGTAACAGAACCTGGTCAGAGCCCCACAAGTCACCCCATCTTGGATTCCCCTAGGTCTCTAGTTTTAAAAAATGCACAGGTTTGGTAGGTTTCCCCAGGTGCCGGCTGAGCTAGAGGCCAAAATCTACAGATAGGCACTTTGCAAAAAACAGCTCTGTTTTCTGTGATGTGTCCACGTTGTGTTTTGGGGCATATTCTGTCACGGGCGCTAGGCCTACCCACACTAGTGAGGTACCATTTTTATCGGGAGACTTGGGGGAACGCTGGGTGGAAGGAATATTGTGGCTCCTCTAAGATTCCAGAACTTTCTGTCACCGAAATGTGAGGAAAATATGTTTTTTTTGCCAAATTTTGAGGTTTGCAAAGGATTCTGGGTAACAGAACCTGGTCAGAGCCCCACAAGTCACCCCATCTTGGATTCCCCTAGGTCTCTAGTTTTAAAAAATGCACAGGTTTGGTAGGTTTCCCTAGGTGCCAGCTGAGCTAGAGGCCAAAATCTACAGGTAGGCACTATGCAAAAAACAGCTCTGTTTTCTTTAAAAAAATTGGATGTTTCCACGTTGTATTTTGGGGCGTTTCCTGTCACGGGTGCTAGGCCTACCCACACAAGTGAGGTATCATTTTTATCGGGAGACTTGGGGGAACGCTGGGTTGAAGGAAATTTGTGGCTCCTCTCAGATTCCAGAACTTTCTGTCACCGAAATGTGAGGAAAATGTGTTTTTTTAGCCATATTTTGAGGTTTGCAAAGGATTCTGGGTAACAGAACCTGGTCAGAGCCCCACAAGTCACCGCATCTTGGATTCCCCTGGGTCTCTAGTTTTCAAAAATGCACAGGTTTGGTAGGTTTCCCTAGGTGCCGGCTGAGCTAGAGGCCAAAATCTACAGATAGGCACTTTGCAAAAAACAGCTCTGTTTTCTGTGATGTGTCCACGTTGTGTTTTGGGGCATATTCTGTCACGGGCGCTAGGCCTACCCACACTAGTGAGGTACCATTTTTATCGGGAGACTTGGGGGAATGCTGGGTGGAAGGAATATTGTGGCTCCTCTCAGATTCCAGAACTTTCTGTTCACGAAATGTGAGGAAAATATATTTTTTTAGCCAAATTTTGAGGTTTGCAAAGGATTCTGGGTAACAGAACCTGGTCAGAGCCCCACAAGTCACCCCATCTTGGATTCCCCTGGGTCTCTAGTTTTAAAAAATGCACAGGTTTGGTAGGTTTCCCTAGGTGCCGGCTGAGCTAGAGGCCAAAATCTACAGGTAGGCACTTTGCAAAAAAGAGCTCTGTTTTCTGTCAAAAAATGTTATGTGCCCACTTTGTGTTTTGGGACATTTACTGTCGCGGGCGCTAGGACTTCCCACACAAGTGAGGTATAATTTTTATCGGGAGACTTGGGGGAATGCTGCGTGGAAGGAAATTTGTGGCTCCTCTCAGATTCCAGAACTTTCTGTCACCGAAATGTGAGGAAAATGTGTTTGTTTAGCCAAATTTTGAGGTTTGCAAAGGGTTCTGGGTAACAGAACCTGGTCAGAGCCCCACAAGTCACCCCATCTTGGATTCCCCTAGGTCTCTAGTTTTCAGCAATGTACAGGTTTGGTAGGTTTCCCTAGGTGCCGGGTGAGCGAGAGGCCAAAATCTACAGGTAGGCACTTTGCAAAAAACAGCTCTGTTTTCTTTAAAAAAATGGGATGTGTCCACGTTGTGTTTTGGGGCATTTCCTGTCTCGGTGCTAGGCCTACCCACACAAGTGAGGTATCATTTTTATCGGGAGACTTGGGGGAACTCTGGGTGGAAAGAAATTTGTGGCTCTTCTCAGATTTCAGAACTTTCTGTCACCGAAATGTGAGGAAAATGTGTTTTTTTAGCCAAATTGTGAGGTTTGCAAAGGATTCTGGGTAACAGAACCTGGTCAGAGCCCCACAAGTCACCCCATCTTGGATTCCCCTAGGTCTCTAGTTTTCAAAAATGCACAGGTTTGGTAGGTTTCCCTAGGTGCCGGGTGAGATAGAGGCCAAAATCCACAGGTAGGCACTTTGCAAAAAACAGCTCTGTTTTCTTTAAAAAAATGGGATGTGTCCACGTTGCGTTTCGGGGCATTTCCTGTCGCGGTCGCTAGGCGTACCCACACAAGTGAGGTATCATTTTTATCGGGAAACTTGGGGGAACGCTGGGTGGAAGGAAATTTGTGGCTCCTCTCAGATTCCAGAACTTTCTGTCACCGAAATGTGAGGAAAATGTGTTTTTTTAGCCATATTTTGAGGTTTGCAAAGGATTCTGGGTAACAGAACCTGGTCAGAGCCCCACAAGTCACCCCATCTTTGATTCCCCTGGGTCTCTAGTTTTAAAAAATGCACAGGTTTGGTAGGTTTCCCTAGGTGCCGGCTGAGCTAGAGGCCAAAATATACAGGTAGGCACTTTGCAAAAAACAGCTCTGTTTTCTTTAAAAAAATGGGATGTGTCCACGTTGCGTTTTGGGGAGTCTCCTGTCGCGGGCGCTAGGTCTACCCACACAAGTGAGGTATAATTTTTATCGGGAGACTTAGGGGAATGCTGCGTGGAAGGAAATTTGTGGCTCCTCTCAGATTCCAGAACTTTCTGTCACCGAAATGTGAGGAAAATGTGTTTGTTTAGCCAAATTTTGAGGTTTGCAAAGGGTTCTGGGTAACAGAACCTGGTCAGAGCCCCACAAGTCACCCCATCTTGGATTCCCCTAGGTCTCTAGTTTTCAGCAATGTACAGGTTTGGTAGGTTTCCCTAGGTGCCGGGTGAGCGAGAGGCCAAAATCTACAGGTAGGCACTTTGCAAAAAACAGCTCTGTTTTCTTTAAAAAAATGGGATGTGTCCACGTTGTGTTTTGGGGCATTTCCTGTCTCGGTGCTAGGCCTACCCACACAAGTGAGGTATCATTTTTATCGGGAGACTTGGGGGAACTCTGGGTGGAAAGAAATTTGTGGCTCTTCTCAGATTTCAGAACTTTCTGTCACCGAAATGTGAGGAAAATGTGTTTTTTTATCCAAATTGTGAGGTTTGCAAAGGATTCTGGGTAACAGAAACTGGTCAGAGCCCCACAAGTCACCCCATCTTGGATTCCCCTAGGTCTCTAGTTTTCAAAAATGCACAGGTTTGGTAGGTTTCCCTAGGTGCCGGGTGAGATAGAGGCCAAAATCCACAGGTAGGCACTTTGCAAAAAACAGCTCTGTTTTCTTTAAAAAAATGGGATGTGTCCACGTTGCGTTTCGGGGCATTTCCTGTCGCGGTCGCTAGGCGTACCCACACAAGTGAGGTATCATTTTTATCGGGAAACTTGGGGGAACGCTGGGTGGAAGGAAATTTGTGGCTCCTCTCAGATTCCAGAACTTTCTGTCACCGAAATGTGAGGAAAATGTGTTTTTTTAGCCATATTTTGAGGTTTGAAAAGGATTCTGGGTAACAGAACCTGGTCAGAGCCCCACAAGTCACCCCATCTTAGATTCCCCTAGGTCTCTAGTTTTCAAAAATGCACAGGTTTGGTAGGTTTCCCTAGGTGCCGGCTGAGCTAGAGGCCAAAATCTCCAGTTAGGCACTTTGCAAAAAACAGCTCTGTTTTCTGTGATGTGTCCACGTTGTGTTTTGGGGCATATTCTGTCGCGGGCGCTAGGCCTACCCACACTAGTGAGGTACCATTTTTATCGGGAGACTTGGGGGAACGCTGGGTGGAAGGAATATTGTGGCTCCTCTCAGATTCCAGAACTTTCTGTCACCGAAATGTGAGGAGCCAAATTTTGAGGTTTGCAAAGGATTCTGGGTAACAGAACCTGGTCAGAGCCCCACAAGTCACCCCATCTTTGATTCCCCTGGGTCTCTAGTTTTAAAAAATGCACAGGTTTGGTAGGTTTCCCTAGGTGCCGGCTGAGCTAGAGGCCAAAATATACAGGTAGGCACTTTGCAAAAAACAGCTCTGTTTTCTTTAAAAAAATGGGATGTGTCCACGTTGCGTTTTGGGGCGTCTCCTGTCGCGGGCGCTAGGTCTACCCACACAAGTGAGGTATCATTTTTATCGGGAGACTTGGGGGAACGCTCAGTGGAAGGAAATTTGTGTCTCCTTTTAGTTTCCAGAACTTTCTGTCACCGAAATGTGAGGATAATTCGTTTTTTTAGCCAAAATTTAAGGTTTGCAAAGGATTCTGGGTAACAGAACCTGGTCAGAGCCCCACAAGTCACCCCATCTTGGATTCCCCTAGGTCTCTAGTTTTAAAAAATGCACAGGTTTGGTAGGTTTCCCTAGGTGCCGGCTGAGCTAGAGGCCAAAATCTACAGGTAGGCACTTTGCAAAAAACAACTCTGTTTTCTTTCAAAAAATGGGATGTGTCCACGTTGCGTTTTGGGGCATTTCCTGTCGCGGCCGCTAGGCCTACCCACACAAGTGAGGTATCATTTTTATCGGAAGACTTGGGGGAACGCTGGGTGGAAGGAATATTGTTGCTCCTCTCAGATTCCAGAACTTTCTGTCACCGAAATGTGAGGAAAACATGTTTTTTTAGCCACATTTTGAGGTTTGCAAATGATTCTGGGTAAGAGAACCTGGTCAGAGCCCCACAAGTCACCCCATCCTGGATTCCCCTGGGTCTCTAGTTTTCAAAAATGCACAGGTTTGGTAGGTTTCCCTAGGTGCCGGCTGAGCTAGAGGCCAAAATCTACAGGTAGGCACTTTGCAAAAATCAGCTCTGTTTTCTGTCAAAAAATGGGATGTGCCCACTTTGTGTTTTGGGACATTTCCTGTTGCGGGCGCTAGGACTACATACACAAGTGAGGTATCATTTTTATCGGGAGACTTGGGGGAATGCTGGGTGGAAGGAAATTTGTGGCTCCTCTCAGATTCCAGAACTTTCTGTCACCGAAATGTGAGGAAAATGTGTTTGTTTAGCCAAATTTTGAGGTTTGCAAAGGGTTCTTGGTAACAGAACCTGGTCAGAGCCCCACAAGTCACCCCATCTTATATTCCCCTAGGTCTATAGTTTTCAGCAATGTACAGGTTTGGTAGGTTTCCCTAGTTGCCGGCTGAGCGAGAGGCCAAAATCTACAGGTAGGCACTTTGCAAAAAACAGCTCTGTTTTCTTTAAAAAAATGGGATGTGTCCACGTTGTGTTTTGGGGCGTTTCCTGTCGCGGGCGCTAGGCCTACCCACACAAGTGAGGCATCATTTTTATCGGGAGACTTGGGGGAACGCTGGGTGGAAGGAAATTTGTGGCTCCTCTCAGATTCCAGAAATTTCTGTCACCGAAATGTGAGGAAAATGTGTTTTTTTAGCCATATTTTGAGGTTTGCAAAGGATTCTGGGTAACAGAACCTGGTCAGAGCCCCACAAGTCACCCCATCTTGGATTCCCCTAGGTCTCTAGTTTTCAGCAATGTACAGGTTTGGTAGGTTTCCCTAGGTGCCGGCTGAGCGAGAGGCCAAAATCTACAGGTAGGCACTTTGCAAAAAACAGCTCTGTTTTCTTTAAAAAATGGGATGTGTCCACGTTGTGTTTTGGGGCGTTTCCTGTCTCGGGTGCTAGGCCTACCCACACAAGTGAGGTATCATTTTTATCGGGAGACTTGGGGGGAACTCTGGGTCGAAAGAAATTTGTGGCTCTTCTCAGATTTCAGAACTTTCTGTCACCGAAATGTGAGGAAAATGTGTTTTTTTAGCCAAATTGTGAGGTTTGCAAAGGATTCTGCGTAACAGAACCTGGTCAGAGCCCCACAAGTCACCGCATCTTGGATTCCCCTAGGTCTCTAGTTTTAAAAAATGCACAGGTTTGGTAGGTTTCCCTAGGTGCCGGGTGAGATAGAGGCCAAAATCCACAGGTAGGCACTTTGCAAAAAACAGCTCTGTTTTCTTTAAAAAAATGGGATGTGTCCACGTTGCGTTTCGGGGCATTTCCTGTCGCGGTCGCTAGGCGTACCCACACAAGTGAGGTATCATTTTTATCGGGAAACTTGGGGGAACGCTGGGTGGAAGGAAATTTGTGGCTCCTCTCAGATTCCAGAACTTTCTGTCACCGAAATGTGAGGAAATTGTGTTTTTTTAGCCATATTTTGAGGTTTGCAAAGGATTCTGGGTAACAGAACCTGGTCAGAGCCCCACAAGTCAACCCATCTTGGATTCCCCTAGGTCTCTAGTTTTAAAAAATGCACAGGTTTGGTAGGTTTCCCTAGGTGACGGCTGAGCTAGAGGCCAAAATCTACAGGTAGGCACTTTGCAAAAAACAGCTCTGTTTTCTTTCAAAAAATTGGATGTTTCCATGTTGTGTTTTGGGGCGTTTCCTGTCACGGGTGCTAGGCCTACCCACACAAGTGAGGTATCATTTTAATCGGGAGACTTGGGGGAACGCTGGGTGGAAGGAAATTTGTGGCTACTCTCAGATTCCAGAGCTTTCTGTCACCGAAATGTGAGGAAAATGTGTTTTTTTAGCCAAATTTTGAGGTTTTCAAAGGATTCTGGGTAACAGAACCTGGTCAGAGCCCCACAAGTCACCCCATCTTGGATTCCCCTGGGTCTCTAGTTTTCAAAAATGCACAGGTTTGGTAGGTTTCCCTAGGTGCCGGCTGAACTAGAGGCCAAAATCTACAGGTAGGCACTTTGCAAAAAACAGCTCTGTTTTCTGTGATGTGTCCACGTTGTGTTTTGGGGCATATTCTGTCGCGGGCGCTAGGCCTACCCACACTAGTAAGGTATCATTTTTATCGGGAGACTTGGGGGAACGCTGGGTGGAAGGAATATTGTGGCTCCTCTAAGATTCCAGAACTTTCTGTCACCGAAATGTGAGGAAAATATGTTTTGTTTTGCCAAATTTTGAGGTTTGCAAAGGATTCTGGGTAACAGAACCTGGTCAGAGCCCCACAAGTCACCCCATCTTGGATTCCCCTAGGTCTCTAGTTTTAAAAAATGCACAGGTTTGGTAGGTTTCCCCAGGTGCCGGCTGAGCTAGAGGCCAAAATCTACAGATAGGCACTTTGCAAAAAACAGCTCTGTTTTCTGTGATGTGTCCACGTTGTGTTTTGGGGCATATTCTGTCACGGGCGCTAGGCCTACCCACACTAGTGAGGTACCATTTTTATCGGGAGACTTGGGGGAACGCTGGGTGGAAGGAATATTGTGGCTCCTCTAAGATTCCAGAACTTTCTGTCACCGAAATGTGAGGAAAATATGTTTTTTTTGCCAAATTTTGAGGTTTGCAAAGGATTCTGGGTAACAGAACCTGGTCAGAGCCCCACAAGTCACCCCATCTTGGATTCCCCTAGGTCTCTAGTTTTAAAAAATGCACAGGTTTGGTAGGTTTCCCTAGGTGCCAGCTGAGCTAGAGGCCAAAATCTACAGGTAGGCACTATGCAAAAAACAGCTCTGTTTTCTTTAAAAAAATTGGATGTTTCCACGTTGTATTTTGGGGCGTTTCCTGTCACGGGTGCTAGGCCTACCCACACAAGTGAGGTATCATTTTTATCGGGAGACTTGGGGGAACGCTGGGTTGAAGGAAATTTGTGGCTCCTCTCAGATTCCAGAACTTTCTGTCACCGAAATGTGAGGAAAATGTGTTTTTTTAGCCATATTTTGAGGTTTGCAAAGGATTCTGGGTAACAGAACCTGGTCAGAGCCCCACAAGTCACCGCATCTTGGATTCCCCTGGGTCTCTAGTTTTCAAAAATGCACAGGTTTGGTAGGTTTCCCTAGGTGCCGGCTGAGCTAGAGGCCAAAATCTACAGATAGGCACTTTGCAAAAAACAGCTCTGTTTTCTGTGATGTGTCCACGTTGTGTTTTGGGGCATATTCTGTCACGGGCGCTAGGCCTACCCACACTAGTGAGGTACCATTTTTATCGGGAGACTTGGGGGAATGCTGGGTGGAAGGAATATTGTGGCTCCTCTCAGATTCCAGAACTTTCTGTTCACGAAATGTGAGGAAAATATATTTTTTTAGCCAAATATTGAGGTTTGCAAAGGATTCTGGGTAACAGAACCTGGTCAGAGCCCCACAAGTCACCCCATCTTGGATTCCCCTGGGTCTCTAGTTTTAAAAAATGCACAGGTTTGGTAGGTTTCCCTAGGTGCCGGCTGAGCTAGAGGCCAAAATCTACAGGTAGGCACTTTGCAAAAAACAGCTCTGTTTTCTGTCAAAAAATGGTATGTGCCCACTTTGTGTTTTGGGACATTTACTGTCGCGGGCGCTAGGACTTCCCACACAAGTGAGGTATAATTTTTATCGGGAGACTTGGGGGAATGCTGCGTGGAACGAAATTTGTGGCTCCTCTCAGATTCCAGAACTTTCTGTCACCGAAATGTGAGGAAAATGTGTTTGTTTAGCCAAATTTTGAGGTTTGCAAAGGGTTCTGGGTAACAGAACCTGGTCAGAGCCCCACAAGTCACCCCATCTTGGATTCCCCTAGGTCTCTAGTTTTCAGCAATGTACAGGTTTGGTAGGTTTCCCTAGGTGCCGGGTGAGCGAGAGGCCAAAATCTACAGGTAGGCACTTTGCAAAAAACAGCTCTGTTTTCTTTAAAAAAATGGGATGTGTCCACGTTGTGTTTTGGGGCATTTCCTGTCTCGGTGCTAGGCCTACCCACACAAGTGAGGTATCATTTTTATCGGGAGACTTGGGGGAACTCTGGGTGGAAAGAAATTTGTGGCTCTTCTCAGATTTCAGAACTTTCTGTCACCGAAATGTGAGGAAAATGTGTTTTTTTATCCAAATTGTGAGGTTTGCAAAGGATTCTGGGTAACAGAACCTGGTCAGAGCCCCACAAGTCACCCCATCTTGGATTCCCCTAGGTCTCTAGTTTTCAAAAATGCACAGGTTTGGTAGGTTTCCCTAGGTGCCGGGTGAGATAGAGGCCAAAATCCACAGGTAGGCACTTTGCAAAAAACAGCTCTGTTTTCTTTAAAAAAATGGGATGTGTCCACGTTGCGTTTCGGGGCATTTCCTGTCGCGGTCGCTAGGCGTACCCACACAAGTGAGGTATCATTTTTATCGGGAAACTTGGGGGAACGCTGGGTGGAAGGAAATTTGTGGCTCCTCTCAGATTCCAGAACTTTCTGTCACCGAAATGTGAGGAAAATGTGTTTTTTTAGCCATATTTTGAGGTTTGCAAATGATTCTGGGTAACAGAACCTGGTCAGAGCCCCACAAGTCACCCCATCTTAGATTCCCCTAGGTCTCTAGTTTTCAAAAATGCACAGGTTTGGTAGGTTTCCCTAGGTGCCGGCTGAGCTAGAGGCCAAAATCTCCAGGTAGGCACTTTGCAAAAAACAGCTCTGTTTTCTGTGATGTGTCCACGTTGTGTTTTGGGGCATATTCTGTCGCGGGCGCTAGGCCTACCCACACTAGTGAGGTACCATTTTTATCGGGAGACTTGGGGGAACGCTGGGTGGAAGGAATATTGTGGCTCCTCTCAGATTCCAGAACTTTCTGTCACCGAAATGTGAGGAGCCAAATTTTGAGGTTTGCAAAGGATTCTGGGTAACAGAACCTGGTCAGAGCCCCACAAGTCACCCCATCTTTGATTCCCCTGGGTCTCTAGTTTTAAAAAATGCACAGGTTTGGTAGGTTTCCCTAGGTGCCGGCTGAGCTAGAGGCCAAAATATACAGGTAGGCACATTGCAAAAAACAGCTCTGTTTTCTTTAAAAAAATGGGATGTGTCCACGTTGCGTTTTGGGGCGTCTCCTGTCGCGGGCGCTAGGTCTACCCACACAAGTGAGGTATAATTTTTATCGGGAGACTTGGGGGAATGCTGCGTGGAAGGAAATTTGTGGCTCCTCTCAGATTCCAGAACTTTCTGTCACCGAAATGTGAGGAAAATGTGTTTGTTTAGCCAAATTTTGAGGTTTGCAAAGGGTTCTGGGTAACAGAACCTGGTCAGAGCCCCACAAGTCACCCCATCTTGGATTCCCCTAGGTCTCTAGTTTTCAGCAATGTACAGGTTTGGTAGGTTTCCCTAGGTGCCGGGTGAGCGAGAGGCCAAAATCTACAGGTAGGCACTTTGCAAAAAACAGCTCTGTTTTCTTTAAAAAAATGGGATGTGTCCACGTTGTGTTTTGGGGCATTTCCTGTCTCGGTGCTAGGCCTACCCACACAAGTGAGGTATCATTTTTATCGGGAGACTTGGGGGAACTCTGGGTGGAAAGAAATTTGTGGCTCTTCTCAGATTTCAGAACTTTCATTCACCGAAATGTGAGGAAAATGTTTTTTTTTATCCAAATTGTGAGGTTTGCAAAGGATTCTGGGTAACAGAACCTGGTCAGAGCCCCACAAGTCACCCCATCTTGGATTCCCCTAGGTCTCTAGTTTTCAAAAATGCACAGGTTTGGTAGGTTTCCCTAGGTGCCGGGTGAGATAGAGGACAAAATCCACAGGTAGGCACTTTGCAAAAAACAGCTCTGTTTTCTTTAAAAAAATGGGATGTGTCCACGTTGCGTTTCGGGGCATTTCCTGTCGCGGTCGCTAGGCGTACCCACACAAGTGAGGTATCATTTTTATCGGGAAACTTGGGGGAACGCTGGGTGGAAGGAAATTTGTGGCTCCTCTCAGATTCCAGAACTTTCTGTCACCGAAATGTGAGGAAAATGTGTTTTTTTAGCCATATTTTGAGGTTTGCAAAGGATTCTGGGTAACAGAACCTGGTCAGAGCCCCACAAGTCACCCCATCTTAGATTCCCCTAGGTCTCTAGTTTTCAAAAATGCACAGGTTTGGTAGGTTTCCCTAGGTGCCGGCTGAGCTAGAGGCCAAAATCTCCAGTTAGGCACTTTGCAAAAAACAGCTCTGTTTTCTGTGATGTGTCCACGTTGTGTTTTGGGGCATATTCTGTCGCGGGCGCTAGGCCTACCCACACTAGTGAGGTACCATTTTTATCGGGAGACTTGGGGGAACGCTGGGTGGAAGGAATATTGTGGCTCCTCTCAGATTCCAGAACTTTCTGTCACCGAAATGTGAGGAGCCAAATTTTGAGGTTTGCAAAGGATTCTGGGTAACAGAACCTGGTCAGAGCCCCACAAGTCACCCCATCTTTGATTCCCCTGGGTCTCTAGTTTTAAAAAATGCACAGGTTTGGTAGGTTTCCCTAGGTGCCGGCTGAGCTAGAGGCCAAAATATACAGGTAGGCACTTTGCAAAAAACAGCTCTGTTTTCTTTAAAAAAATGGGATGTGTCCACGTTGCGTTTTGGGGCGTCTCCTGTCGCAGGCGCTAGGTCTACCCACACAAGTGAGGTATCATTTTTATCGGGAGACTTGGGGGAACGCTCAGTGGAAGGAAATTTGTGTCTCCTTTCAGTTTCCAGAACTTTCTGTCACCGAAATGTGAGGATAATTCGTTTTTTTAGCCAAAATTTAAGGTTTGCAAAGGATTCTGGGTAACAGAACCTGGTCAGAGCCCCACAAGTCACCCCATCTTGGATTCCCCTAGGTCTCTAGTTTTAAAAAATGCACAGGTTTGGTAGGTTTCCCTAGGTGCCGGCTGAGCTAGAGGCCAAAATCTACAGGTAGGCACTTTGCAAAAAACAACTCTGTTTTCTTTCAAAAAATGGGATGTGTCCACGTTGCGTTTTGGGGCATTTCCTGTCGCGGCCGCTAGGCCTACCCACACAAGTGAGGTATCATTTTTATCGGAAGACTTGGGGGAACGCTGGGTGGAAGGAATATTGTTGCTCCTCTCAGATTCCAGAACTTTCTGTCACCGAAATGTGAGGAAAACATGTTTTTTTAGCCACATTTTGAGGTTTGCAAATGATTCTGGGTAAGAGAACCTGGTCAGAGCCCCACAAGTCACCCCATCCTGGATTCCCCTGGGTCTCTAGTTTTCAAAAATGCACAGGTTTGGTAGGTTTCCCTAGGTGCCGGCTGAGCTAGAGGCCAAAATCTACAGGTAGGCACTTTGCAAAAATCAGCTCTGTTTTCTGTCAAAAAATGGGATGTGCCCACTTTGTGTTTTGGGACATTTCCTGTTGCGGGCGCTAGGACTACATACACAAGTGAGGTATCATTTTTATCGGGAGACTTGGGGGAATGCTGGGTGGAAGGAAATTTGTGGCTCCTCTCAGATTCCAGAACTTTCTGTCACCGAAATGTGAGGAAAATGTGTTTGTTTAGCCAAATTTTGAGGTTTGCAAAGGGTTCTTGGTAACAGAACCTGGTCAGAGCCCCACAAGTCACCCCATCTTATATTCCCCTAGGTCTATAGTTTTCAGCAATGTACAGGTTTGGTAGGTTTCCCTAGTTGCCGGCTGAGCGAGAGGCCAAAATCTACAGGTAGGCACTTTGCAAAAAACAGCTCTGTTTTCTTTAAAAAAATGGGATGTGTCCACGTTGTGTTTTGGGGCGTTTCCTGTCGCGGGCGCTAGGCCTACCCACACAAGTGAGGCATCATTTTTATCGGGAGACTTGGGGGAACGCTGGGTGGAAGGAAATTTGTGGCTCCTCTCAGATTCCAGAAATTTCTGTCACCGAAATGTGAGGAAAATGTGTTTTTTTAGCCATATTTTGAGGTTTGCAAAGGATTCTGGGTAACAGAACCTGGTCAGAGCCCCACAAGTCACCCCATCTTGGATTTCCCTAGGTCTCTAGTTTTCAGCAATGTACAGGTTTGGTAGGTTTCCCTAGGTGCCGGCTGAGCGAGAGGCCAAAATCTACAGGTAGGCACTTTGCAAAAAACAGCTCTGTTTTCTTTAAAAAAATGGGATGTGTCCACGTTGTGTTTTGGGGCGTTTCCTGTCTCGGGTGCTAGGCCTACCCACACAAGTGAGGTATCAATTTTATCGGGAGACTTGGGGGGAACTCTGGGTGGAAAGAAATTTGTGGCTCTTCTCAGATTTCAGAACTTTCTGTCACCGAAATGTGAGGAAAATGTGTTTTTTTAGCCAAATTGTGAGGTTTGCAAAGGATTCTGCGTAACAGAACCTGGTCAGAGCCCCACAAGTCACCGCATCTTGGATTCCCCTAGGTCTCTAGTTTTAAAAAATGCACAGGTTTGGTAGGTTTCCCTAGGTGCCGGGTGAGATAGAGGCCAAAATCCACAGGTAGGCACTTTGCAAAAAACAGCTCTGTTTTCTTTAAAAAAATGGGATGTGTCCACGTTGCGTTTCGGGGCATTTCCTGTCGCGGTCGCTAGGCGTACCCACACAAGTGAGGTATCATTTTTATCGGGAAACTTGGGGGAACGCTGGGTGGAAGGAAATTTGTGGCTCCTCTCAGATTCCAGAACTTTCTGTCACCGAAATGGGAGGAAATTGTGTTTTTTTAGCCATATTTTGAGGTTTGCAAAGGATTCTGGGTAACAGACCCTGGTCAGAGCCCCACAAGTCAACCCATCTTGGATTCCCCTAGGTCTCTAGTTTTAAAAAATGCACAGGTTTGGTAGGTTTCCCTAGGTGACGGCTGAGCTAGAGGCCAAAATCTACAGGTAGGCACTTTGCAAAAAACAGCTCTGTTTTCTTTCAAAAAATTGGATGTTTCCACGTTGTGTTTTGGGGCGTTTCCTGTCACGGGTGCTAGGCCTACCCACACAAGTGAGGTATCATTTTAATCGGGAGACTTGGGGGAACGCTGGGTGGAAGGAAATTTGTGGCTACTCTCAGATTCCAGAGCTTTCTGTCACCGAAATGTGAGGAAAATGTGTTTTTTTAGCCAAATTTTGAGGTTTTCAAAGGATTCTGGGTAACAGAACCTGGTCAGAGCCCCACAAGTCACCCCATCTTGGATTCCCCTGGGTCTCTAGTTTTCAAAAATGCACAGGTTTGGTAGGTTTCCCTAGGTGCCGGCTGAACTAGAGGCCAAAATCTACAGGTAGGCACTTTGCAAAAAACAGCTCTGTTTTCTGTGATGTGTCCACGTTGTGTTTTGGGGCATATTCTGTCGCGGGCGCTAGGCCTACCCACACTAGTAAGGTATCATTTTTATCGGGAGACTTGGGGGAACGCTGGGTGGAAGGAATATTGTGGCTCCTCTAAGATTCCAGAACTTTCTGTCACCGAAATGTGAGGAAAATATGTTTTTTTTGCCAAATTTTGAGGTTTGCAAAGGATTCTGGGTAACAGAACCTGGTCAGAGCCCCACAAGTCACCCCATCTTGGATTCCCCTAGGTCTCTAGTTTTAAAAAATGCACAGGTTTGGTGGGTTTCCCCAGGTGCCGGCTGAGCTAGAGGCCAAAATCTACAGATAGGCACTTTGCAAAAAACAGCTCTGTTTTCTGTGATGTGTCCACGTTGTGTTTTGGGGCATATTCTGTCACGGGCGCTAGGCCTACCCACACTAGTGAGGTTCCATTTTTATCGGGAGACTTGGGGGAACGCTGGGTGGAAGGAATATTGTGGCTCCTCTAAGATTCCAGAACTTTCTGTCACCGAAATGTGAGGAAAATATGTTTTTTTTGCCAAATTTTGAGGTTTGCAAAGGATTCTGGGTAACAGAACCTGGTCAGAGCCCCACAAGTCACCCCATCTTGGATTCCCCTAGGTCTCTAGTTTTAAAAAATGCACAGGTTTGGTAGGTTTCCCTAGGTGCCAGCTGAGCTAGAGGCCAAAATCTACAGGTAGGCACTATGCAAAAAACAGCTCTGTTTTCTTTAAAAAAATTGGATGTTTCCACGTTGTGTTTTGGGGCGTTTCCTGTCACGGGTGCTAGGCCTACCCACACAAGTGAGGTATCATTTTTATCGGGAGACTTGGGGGAACGCTGGGTTGAAGGAAATTTGTGGCTCCTCTCAGATTCCAGAACTTTCTGTCACCGAAATGTGAGGAAAATGTGTTTTTTTAGCCATATTTTGAGGTTTGCAAAGGATTCTGGGTAACAGAACCTGGTCAGAGCCCCACAAGTCACCGCATCTTGGATTCCCCTGGGTCTCTAGTTTTCAAAAATGCACAGGTTTGGTAGGTTTCCCTAGGTGCCGGCTGAGCTAGAGGCCAAAATCTACAGATAGGCACTTTGCAAAAAACAGCTCTGTTTTCTGTGATGTGTCCACGTTGTGTTTTGGGGCATATTCTGTCACGGGCGCTAGGCCTACCCACACTAGTGAGGTACCATTTTTATCGGGAGACTTGGGGGAATGCTGGGTGGAAGGAATATTGTGGCTCCTCTCAGATTCCAGAACTTTCTGTTCACGAAATGTGAGGAAAATATATTTTTTTAGCCAAATATTGAGGTTTGCAAAGGATTCTGGGTAACAGAACCTGGTCAGAGCCCCACAAGTCACCCCATCTTGGATTCCCCTGGGTCTCTAGTTTTAAAAAATGCACAGGTTTGGTAGGTTTCCCTAGGTGCCGGCTGAGCTAGAGGCCAAAATCTACAGGTAGGCACTTTGCAAAAAACAGCTCTGTTTTCTGTCAAAAAATGGTATGTGCCCACTTTGTGTTTTGGGACATTTACTGTCGCGGGCGCTAGGACTTCCCACACAAGTGAGGTATAATTTTTATCGGGAGACTTGGGGGAATGCTGCGTGGAAGGAAATTTGTGGCTCCTCTCAGATTCCAGAACTTTCTGTCACCGAAATGTGAGGAAAATGTGTTTGTTTAGCCAAATTTTGAGGTTTGCAAAGGGTTCTGGGTAACAGAACCTGGTCAGAGCCCCACAAGTCACCCCATCTTGGATTCCCCTAGGTCTCTAGTTTTCAGCAATGTACAGGTTTGGTAGGTTTCCCTAGGTGCCGGGTGAGCGAGAGGCCAAAATCTACAGGTAGGCACTTTGCAAAAAACAGCTCTGTTTTCTTTAAAAAAATGGGATGTGTCCACGTTGTGTTTTGGGGCATTTCCTGTCTCAGTGCTAGGCCTACCCACACAAGTGAGGTATCATTTTTATCGGGAGACTTGGGGGAACTCTGGGTGGAAAGAAATTTGTGGCTCTTCTCAGATTTCAGAACTTTCTGTCACCGAAATGTGAGGAAAATGTGTTTTTTTAGCCAAATTGTGAGGTTTGCAAAGGATTCTGGGTAACAGAACCTGGTCAGAGCCCCACAAGTCACCCCATCTTGGATTCCCCTAGGTCTCTAGTTTTCAAAAATGCACAGGTTTGGTAGGTTTCCCTAGGTGCCGGGTGAGATAGAGGCCAAAATCCACAGGTAGGCACTTTGCAAAAAACAGCTCTGTTTTCTTTAAAAAAATGGGATGTGTCCACGTTGCGTTTCGGGGCATTTCCTGTCGCGGTCGCTAGGCGTACCCACACAAGTGAGGTATCATTTTTATCGGGAAACTTGGGGGAACGCTGGGTGGAAGGAAATTTGTGGCTCCTCTCAGATTCCAGAACTTTCTGTCACCGAAATGTGAGGAAAATGTGTTTTTTTAGCCATATTTTGAGGTTTGCAAAGGATTCTGGGTAACAGAACCTGGTCAGAGCCCCACAAGTCACCCCATCTTAGATTCCCCTAGGTCTCTAGTTTTCAAAAATGCACAGGTTTGGTAGGTTTCCCTAGGTGCCGGCTGAGCTAGAGGCCAAAATCTCCAGGTAGGCACTTTGCAAAAAACAGCTCTGTTTTCTGTGAAGTGTCCACGTTGTGTTTTGGGGCATATTCTGTCGCGGGCGCTAGGCCTACCCACACTAGTGAGGTACCATTTTTATCGGGAGACTTGGGGGAACGCTGGGTGGAAGGAATATTGTGGCTCCTCTCAGATTCCAGAACTTTCTGTCACCGAAATGTGAGGAGCCAAATTTTGAGGTTTGCAAAGGATTCTGGGTAACAGAACCTGGTCAGAGCCCCACAAGTCACCCCATCTTTGATTCCCCTGGGTCTCTAGTTTTAAAAAATGCACAGGTTTGGTAGGTTTCCCTAGGTGCCGGCTGAGCTAGAGGCCAAAATATACAGGTAGGCACTTTGCAAAAAACAGCTCTGTTTTCTTTTAAAAAATGGGATGTGTCCACGTTGCGTTTTGGGGCGTCTCCTGTCGCGGGCGCTAGGTCTACCCACACAAGTGAGGTATAATTTTTATCGGGAGACTTGGGGGAATGCTGCGTGGAAGGAAATTTGTGGCTCCTCTCAGATTCCAGAACTTTCTGTCACCGAAATGTGAGGAAAATGTGTTTGTTTAGCCAAATTTTGAGGTTTGCAAAGGGTTCTGGGTAACAGAACCTGGTCAGAGCCCCACAAGTCACCCCATCTTGGATTCCCCTAGGTCTCTAGTTTTCAGCAATGTACAGGTTTAGTAGGTTTCCCTAGGTGCCGGGTGAGCGAGAGGCCAAAATCTACAGGTAGGCACTTTGCAAAAAACAGCTCTGTTTTCTTTAAAAAAATGGGATGTGTCCACGTTGTGTTTTGGGGCATTTCCTGTCTCGGTGCTAGGCCTACCCACACAAGTGAGGTATCATTTTTATCGGGAGACTTGGGGGAACTCTGGGTGGAAAGAAATTTGTGGCTCTTCTCAGATTTCAGAACTTTCTGTCACCGAAATGTGAGGAAAATGTGTTTTTTTAGCCAAATTGTGAGGTTTGCAAAGGATTCTGCGTAACAGAACCTGGTCAGAGCCCCACAAGTCACCGCATCTTGGATTCCCCTAGGTCTCTAGTTTTAAAAAATGCACAGGTTTGGTAGGTTTCCCTAGGTGCCGGGTGAGATAGAGGCCAAAATCCACAGGTAGGCACTTTGCAAAAAACAGCTCTGTTTTCTTTAAAAAAATGGGATGTGTCCACGTTGCGTTTCGGGGCATTTCCTGTTGCGGTCGCTAGGCGTACCCACACAAGTGAGGTATCATTTTTATTGGGAAACTTGGGGGAACGCTGGGTGGAAGGAAATTTGTGGCTCCTCTCAGATTCCAGAACTTTCTGTCACCGAAATGTGAGGAAAATGTGTTTTTTTAGCCATATTTTGAGGTTTGCAAAGGATTCTGGGTAACAGAACCTGGTCAGAGCCCCACAAGTCACCCCATCTTAGATTCCCCTAGGTCTCTAGTTTTCAAAAATGCACAGGTTTGGTAGGTTTCCCTAGGTGCCGGCTGAGCTAGAGGCCAAAATCTACAGGTAGGCACTTTGCAAAAAAACAGCTCTGTTTTCTGTGATGTGTCCACGTTGTGTTTTGGGGCATATTCTGTCGCGGGCGCTAGGCCTACCCACACTAGTGAGGTACCATTTTTATCGGGAGACTTGGGGGAACGCTGGGTGGAAGGAATATTGTGGCTCCTCTCAGATTCCAGAACTTTCTGTCACCGAAATGTGAGGAGCCAAATTTTGAGGTTTGCAAAGGATTCTGGGTAACAGAACCTGGTCAGAGCCCCACAAGTCACCCCATCTTGGATTCCCCTGGGTCTCTAGTTTTAAAAAATGCACAGGTTTGGTAGGTTTCCCTAGGTGCCGGCTGAGCTAGAGGCCAAAATATACAGGTAGGCACTTTGCAAAAAACAGCTCTGTTTTCTTTAAAAAAATGGGATGTGTCCACGTTGCGTTTTGGGGCGTCTCCTGTCGCGGGCGCTAGGTCTACCCACACAAGTGAGGTATCATTTTTATCGGGAGACTTGGGGGAACGCTCAGTGGAAGGAAATTTGTGTCTCCTCTCAGTTTCCAGAACTTTCTGTCACCGAAATGTGAGGATAATGCGTTTTTTTAGCCAAAATTTAAGGTTTGCAAAGGATTCTGGGTAACAGAACCTGGTCAGAGCCCCACAAGTCACCCCATCTTGGATTCCCCTAGGTCTCTAGTTTTAAAAAATGCACAGGTTTGGTAGGTTTCCCTAGGTGCCGGCTGAGCTAGAGGCCAAAATCTACAGGTAGGCACTTTGCAAAAAACAACTCTGTTTTCTTTCAAAAAATGGGATGTGTCCACGTTGCGTTTTGGGGCATTTCCTGTCGCGGCCGCTAGGCCTACCCACACAAGTGAGGTATCATTTTTATCGGAAGACTTGGGGGAACGCTGGGTGGAAGGAATATTGTGGCTCCTCTCAGATTCCAGAACTTTCTGTCACCGAAATGTGAGGAAAACATGTTTTTTAAGCCACATTTTGAGGTTTGCAAAGGATTCTGGGTAACAGAACCTGGTCAGAGCCCCACAAGTCACCCCATCCTGGATTCCCCTGGGTCTCTAGTTTTCAAAAATGCATATGTTTGGTAGGTTTCCCTAGGTGCCGGCTGAGCTAGAGGCCAAAATCTACAGGTATGCACTTTGCAAGAATCAGCTCTGTTTTCTGTCAAAAAATGGGATGTGCCCACTTTGTGTTTTGGGACATTTCCTGTCGCGGGCGCTAGGACTACCCACACAAGTGAGGTATCATTTTTATCGGGAGACTTGGGGGAATGCTGGGTGGAAGGAAATGTGTGGCTCCTCTCAGATTCCAGAACTTTCTGTCACCGAAATGTGAGGAAAATGTGTTTGTTTAGCCAAATTTTGAGGTTTGCAAAGGGTTCTTGGTAACAGAACCTGGTCAGAGCCCCACAAGTCACCCCATCTTGGATTCCCCTAGGTCTATAGTTTTCAGCAATGTACAGGTTTGGTAGGTTTCCCTAGGTGCCGGCTGAGCGAGAGGCCAAAATCTACAGGTAGGCACTTTGCAAAAAACAGCTCTGTTTTCTTTAAAAAAATGGGATGTGTCCACGTTGTGTTTTGGGGCGTTTCCTGTCGCGGGCGCTAGGCCTACCCACACAAGTGAGGCATCATTTTTATCGGGAGACTTGGGGGAACGCTGGGTGGAAGGAAATTTGTGGCTCCTCTCAGATTCCAGAAATTTCTGTCACAGAAATGTGAGGAAAATGTGTTTTTTTAGCCATATTTTGAGGTTTGCAAAGGATTCTGGGTAACAGAACCTGGTCAGAGCCCCACAAGTCACCCCATCTTGGATTCCCCTAGGTCTCTAGTTTTCAGCAATGTACAGGTTTGGTAGGTTTCCCTACGTGCCGGCTGAGCTAGAGGCCAAAATCTACAGGTAGGCACTTTGCAAAAAACAGCTCTGTTTTCTTTAAAAAAATGGGATGTGTCCACGTTGTGTTTTGGGGCGTTTCCTGTCTCGGGTGCTAGGCCTACCCACACAAGTGAGGTATCATTTTTATCGGGAGACTTGGGGGAACTCTGGGTGGAAAGAAATTTGTGGCTCTTCTCAGATTTCAGAACTTTCTGTCACCGAAATGTGAGGAAAATGTGTTTTTTTAGCCAAATTGTGAGGTTTGCAAAGGATTCTGGGTAACAGAACCTGGTCAGAGCCCCACAAGTCACCCCATCTTGGATTCCCCTAGGTCTCTAGTTTTCAAAAATGCACAGGTTTGGTAGGTTTCCCTAGGTGCCCGGTGAGATAGAGGCCCAAATCCACAGGTAGGCACTTAGCAAAAAACAGCTCTGTTTTCTTTAAAAAAATGGGATGTGTCCACGTTGCGTTTCGGGGCATTTCCTGTCTCGGTCGCTAGGCGTACCCACACAAGTGAGGTATCATTTTTATCGGGAAACTTGGGGGGAAGCTGGGTGGAAGGAAATTTGTGGCTCCTCTCAGATTCCAGAACTTTCTGTCACCGAAATGTGAGGAAAATGTGTTTTTTAGCCATATTTTGAGGTTTGCAAAGGATTCTGGGTAACAGAACCTGGCCAGAGCCCCACAAGTCACCCCATCTTAGATTCCCCTAGGTATCTAGTTTTCAAAAATGCACAGGTTTGGTAGGTTTCCCTAGGTGCCGGCTGAGCTAGGGGCCAAAATCTACAGGTAGGCACTTTGCAAAAAACAGCTCTGTTTTCTGTGATATGTCCACGTTGTGTTTTGGGGCATATTCTGTCGCGGGCGCTAGGCCTACCCACACTAGTGAGGTACAATTTTTATCGGGGGACTTGGGGGAACGCTGGGTGGAAGGAATATTGTGGCTCCTCTCATATTCCAGAACTTTCTGTCACCGAAATATGAGGAGCCAAATTTTGAGGTTTGCAAAGGATTCTGGGTAACAGAACCTGGTCAGAGCCCCACAAGTCACCCCATCTTGGATTCCCCTGGGTCTCTAGTTTTAAAAAATGCTCAGGTTTGGTAGGTTTCCCTAGGTGCCGGCTGAGCTAGAGGCCAAAATCTACAGGTAGGCACTTTGCAAAAAACAGCTCTGTTTTCTTTAAAAAAATGGGATGTGTCCACATTGCGTTTTGGGGTGTCTCCTGTCGCGGGCGCTAGGTCTACCCACACAAGTGAGGTATAATTTTTATCGGGAGACTTGGGGGAACGCTCGGTGGAAGGAAATTTGTGTCTCCTCTCAGATTCCAGAACTTTCTGTCACCGAAATGTGAGGATAATGCGTTTTTTTATCCAAAATTTAAGGTTTGCAAAGGATTCTGGGTAACAGAACCTGGTCAGAGCCCCACAAGTCACCCCATCTTGGATTCCCCTAGGTCTCTAGTTTTAAAAAATGCACAGGTTTGGTAGGTTTCCCTAGGTGCCGGCTGAGCTAGAGGCCAAAATCTACAGGTAGGCACTTTGCAAAAAACAACTCAGTTTTCTTTCAAAAAATGGGATGTGTCCACGTTGCGTTTTGAGGCATTTCCTGTCGCGGCCGCTAGGCCTACCCACACAAGTGAGGTATAATTTTTATCGGAAGACTTGGGGGAACGCTGGGAGGAAGGAATATTGTGGCTCCTCTCAGATTCCAGAACTTTCTGTCACCGAAATGTGAGGAAAACATGTTTTTTTAGCCACATTTTGAGGTTTGCAAAGGATTCTGGGTAACAGAACCTGGTCAGAGCCCCACAAGTCACCCCATCCTGGATTCCCCTGGGTCTCTAGTTTTCAAAAATGCACAGGGTTGGTAGGTTTCCCTAGGTGCCGGCTGAGCGAGAGGCCAAAATCTACAGGTAGGCACTTTGCAAAAAACAGCTCTGTTTTCTTTAAAAAGATGGGATGTGTCCACGTTGTGTTTTGGGGCGTTTCCTGTCGCCGGCGCTAGGCGTACCCACACAAGTGAGGTATCATTTTTATCGGGGAACGCTGGGTGGAAGGAAATTTGTGGCTCCTCTCAGATTCCAGAACTTTCTGTCACCGAAATGTGAGGAAAATATGTTTTTTTAGCCATATTTTGAGGTTTGCAAAGGATTCTGGGTAACAGAACCTGGTCAGAGCCCCACAAGTCACCCCATCTTGGATTCCCCTAGGTCTCTAGTTTTCAAAAATGCACAGGTTTGGTAGGTTTCCCTAGGTGCCGGCTGAGCTAGAGGCCAAAATCTACAGGTAGGCACTTTGCAAAAAACAGCTCTGTTTTCTTTAAAAAAATTGGATGTTTCCACGTTGTATTTTGGGGCGTTTCCTGTCACGGGTGCTAGGCCTACCCACACAAGTGAGGTATCATTTTAATCGGGAGACTTGGGGGAACGCTGGGGGGAAGGAAATTTGTGGCTCCTCTCAGATTCCAGAACTTTCTGTCACCGAAATGTGAGGAAAATTTGTTTTTTTAGCCAAATTTTGAGGTTTGCAAAGGATTCTGGGTAACATAACCTGGCCAGAGCCCCACAAGTCACCCCATCTTAGATTCCCCTAGGTATCTAGTTTTCAAAAATGCACAGGTTTGGTAGGTTTCCCTAGGTGCCGGCTGAGCTAGGGGCCAAAATCTACAGGTAGGCACTTTGCAAAAAACAGCTCTGTTTTCTGTGATATGTCCACGTTGTGTTTTGGGGCATATTCTGTCGCGGGCGCTAGGCCTACCCACACTAGTGAGGTACAATTTTTATCGGGAGACTTGGGGGAACGCTGGGTGGAAGGAATATTGAGGCTCCTCTCAGATTCCAGAACTTTCTGTCACCGAAATATGAGGAGCCAAATTTTGAGGTTTGCAAAGGATTCTGGGTAACAGAACCTGGTCAGAGCCCCACAAGTCACCCCATCTTGGATTCCCCTGGGTCTCTAGTTTTAAAAAATGCACAGGTTTGGTAGGTTTCCCTAGGTGCCGGCTGAGCTAGAGGCCAAAATCTACAGGTAGGCACTTTGCAAAAAACAGCTCTGTTTTCTTTAAAAAAATGGGATGTGTCCACATTGCGTTTTGGGGTGTCTCCTGTCGCGGGCGCAAGGTCTACCCACACAAGTGAGGTATCATTTTTATCGGGAGACTTGGGGGAACGCTCGGTGGAACGAAATTTTTGTCTCCTCTCAGATTCCAGAACTTTCTGTCACCGAAATGTGAGGATAATGCATTTTTTTATCCAAAATTTAAGGTTTGCAAAGGATTCTGGGTAACAGAACCTGGTCAGAGCCCCACAAGTCACCCCATCTTGGATTCCCCTAGGTCTCTAGTTTTAAAAAATGCACAGGTTTGGTAGGTTTCCCTAGGTGCCGGCTGAGCTAGAGGCCAAAATCTACAGGTAGGCACTTTGCAAAAAACAACTCTGTTTTCTTTAAAAAAATGGGATGTGTCCACGTTGCGTTTTGAGGCATCTCCTGTCGCGGCCGCTAGGCCTACCCACACAAGTGAGGTATAATTTTTATCGGAAGACTTGGGGGAACGCTGGGAGGAAGGAATATTGTGGCTCCTCTCAGATTCCAGAACTTTCTGTCACCGAAATGTGAGGAAAACATGTTTTTTTAGCCACATTTTGAGGTTTGCAAAGGATTCTGGGTAACAGAACCTGGTCAGAGCCCCACAAGTCACCCCATCCTGGATTCCCCTGGGTCTCTAGTTTTCAAAAATGCACAGGGTTGGTAGGTTTCCCTAGGTGCCGGCTGAGCTAGAGGCCAAAATCTACAGGTAGGCACTTTGCAAAAATCAGCTCTGTTTTCTGTCAAAAAATGGGATGTGCCCACTTTGTGTTTTGGGACATTTCCTGTCGCGGGCGCTAGGACTACCCACACAAGTGAGGTATCATTTTTATCGGGAGACTTGGGGGAATGCTGGGTGGAAGGAAATTTGTGGCTCCTCTCAGATTCCAGAACTTTCTGTCACCGAAATGTGAGGAAAATGTGTTTGTTTAGCCAAATTTTGAGGTTTGCAAAGGGTTCTTGGTAACAGAACCTGGTCAGAGCCCCACAAGTCACCCCATCTTGGATTCCCCTAGGTCTATAGTTTTCAGCAATGTACAGGTTTGGTAGGTTTCCCTAGGTGCCGGCTGAGCGAGAGGCCAAAATCTACAGGTAGGCACTTTGCAAAAAACAGCTCTGTTTTCTTTAAAAAAATGGGATGTGTCCACGTTGTGTTTTGGGGCGTTTCCTGTCGCGGGCGCTAGGCCTACCCACACAAGTGAGGCATCATTTTTATCGGGAGACTTGGGGGAACGCTGGGTGGAAGGAAATTTGTGGCTCCTCTCAGATTCCAGAAATGTCTGTCACCGAAATGTGAGGAAAATGTGTTTTTTTAGCCATATTTTGAGGTTTGCAAAGGATTCTGGGTAACAGAACCTGGTCAGAGCCCCACAAGTCACCCCATCTTGGATTCCCCTAGGTCTCTAGTTTTCAGCAATGTACAGGTTTGGTAGGTTTCCCTAGGTGCCGGCTGAGCGAGAGGCCAAAATCTACAGGTAGGCACTTTGCAAAAAACAGCTCTGTTTTCTTTAAAACAATGGGATGTGTCCACGTTGTGTTTTGGGGCATTTCCTGTCTCGGGTGCTAGGCCTACCCACACAAGTGAGGTATCATTTTTATCGGGAGACTTGGGGGAACGCTGGGTGGAAGGAATATTGTGGCTCCTCTAAGATTCCAGAACTTTCTGTCACCGAAATGTGAGGAAAACATGTTTTTTTAGCCACATTTTGAGGTTTGCAAAGGATTCTGGGTAACAGAACCTGGTCAGAGCCCCACAAGTCACCCCATCCTGGATTCCCCTGGGTCTCTAGTTTTCAAAAATGCACAGGGTTGGTAGGTTTCCCTAGGTGCCGGCTGAGCTAGAGGCCAAAATCTACAGGTAGGCACTTTGCAAAAATCAGCTCTGTTTTCTGTCAAAAAATGGGATGTGCCCACTTTGTGTTTTGGGACATTTCCTGTCGCGGGCGCTAGGACTACCCACACAAGTGAGGTATCATTTTTATCGGGAGACTTGGGGGAATGCTGGGTGGAAGGAAATTTGTGGCTCCTCTCAGATTCCAGAACTTTCTGTCACCGAAATGTGAGGAAAATGTGTTTGTTTAGCCAAATTTTGAGGTTTGCAAAGGGTTCTTGGTAACAGAACCTGGTCAGAGCCCCACAAGTCACCCCATCTTGGATTCCCCTAGGTCTCTAGTTTTCAAAAATGCACAGGTTTGGTAGGTTTCCCTAGGTGCCGGCTGAGCTAGAGGCCAAAATCTACAGGTAGGCACTTTGCAAAAAACAGCTCTGTTTTCTTTAAAAAAATTGGATGTTTCCACGTTGTGTTTTGCGGCGTTTCCTGTCACGGGTGCTAGGCCTACCCACACAAGTGAGGTATCATTTTAATCGGAAGACTTGGGGGAACGCTGGGTGGAAGGAAATTTGTGGCTCCTCTCAGATTCCAGAACTTTCTGTCACCGAAATGTGAGGAAAATGTGTTTTTTTAGCCAAATTTTGAGGTTTTCAAAGGATTCTGGGTAACAGAACCTGGTCAGAGCCCCACAAGTCACCCCATCTTGGATTCCCCTGGGTCTCTAGTTTTCAAAAATGCACAGGTTTGGTAGGTTTCCCTAGGTGCCGGCTGAACTAGAGGCCAAAATCTACAGGTAGGCACTTTGCAAAAAACAGCTCTGTTTTCTGTGATGTGTCCACGTTGTGTTTTGGGGTATATTCTGTCGCGGGCGCTAGGCCTACCCACACTAGTAAGGTACCATTTTTATCGAGAGACTTGGGGGAACGCTGGGTGGAAGGAATATTGTGGCTCCTCTAAGATTCCAGAACTTTCTGTCACCGAAATGTGAGGAAAATATGTTTTTTTTGCCAAATTTTGAGGTTTGCAAAGGATTCTGGGTAACAGAACCTGGTCAGAGCCCCACAAGTCACCCCATCTTGGATTCCCCTAGGTCTCTAGTTTTAAAAAATGCACAGGTTTGGTAGGTTTCCCTAGGTGCCGGCTGAGCTAGAGGCCAAAATCTACAGGTAGGCACTTTGCAAAAAACAACTCTGTTTTCTTTCAAAAAATGGGATGTGTCCACGTTGCGTTTTGAGGCATTTCCTGTCGCGGCCGCTAGGCCTACCCACACAAGTGAGGTATAATTTTTATCGGAAGACTTGGGGGAACGCTGGGAGGAAGGAATATTGTGGCTCCTCTCAGATTCCAGAACTTTCTGTCACCGAAATCTGAGGAAAACATGTTTTTTTAGCCACATTTTGAGGTTTGCAAAGGATTCTGGGTAACAGAACCTGGTCAGAGCCCCACAAGTCACCCCATCCTGGATTCCCCTGGGTCTCTAGTTTTCAAAAATGCACAGGGTTGGTAGGTTTCCCTAGGTGCCGGCTGAGCTAGAGGCCAAAATCTACAGGTAGGCACTTTGCAAAAATCAGCTCTGTTTTCTGTCAAAAAATGGGATGTGCCCACTTTGTGTTTTGGGACATTTCCTGTCGCGGGCGCTAGGACTACCCACACAAGTGAGGTATCATTTTTATCGGGAGACTTGGGGGAATGCTGGGTGGAAGGAAATTTGTGGCTCCTCTCAGATTCCAGAACTTTCTGTCACCGAAATGTGAGGAAAATGTGTTTGTTTAGCCAAATTTTGAGGTTTGCAAAGGGTTCTTGGTAACAGAACCTGGTCAGAGCCCCACAAGTCACCCCATCTTGGATTCCCCTAGGTCTATAGTTTTCAGCAATGTACAGGTTTGGTAGGTTTCCCTAGGTGCCGGCTGAGCGAGAGGCCAAAATCTACAGGTAGGCACTTTGCAAAAAACAGCTCTGTTTTCTTTAAAAAAATGGGATGTGTCCACGTTGTGTTTTGGGGCGTTTCCTGTCGCGGGCGCTAGGCCTAGCATCACAAGTGAGGCATCATTTTTATCGGGAGACTTGGGGGAACGCTGGGTGGAAGGAAATTTGTGGCTCCTCTCAGATTCCAGAAATTTCTGTCACCGAAATGTGAGGAAAATGTGTTTTTTTAGCCATATTTTGAGGTTTGCAAAGGATTCTGGGTAACAGAACCTGGTCAGAGCCCCACAAGTCACCCCATCTTGGATTTCCCTAGGTCTCTAGTTTTCAGCAATGTACAGGTTTGGTAGGTTTCCCTAGGTGCCGGCTGAGCTAGAGGCCAAAATCTACAGGTAGGCACTTTGCAAAAAACAGCTCTGTTTCCTTTAAAAAAATTTGATGTGTCCACGTTGTGTTTTGGGGCATTTCCTGTCTCGGGTGCTAGGCCTACCCACACAAGTGAGGTATCATTTTTATCGGGAGACTTGGGGTAACTCTGGGTGGAAAGAAATTTGTGGCTCTTCTCAGATTTCAGAACTTTCTGTCACCGAAATGTGAGGAAAATGTGTTTTTTTAGCCAAATTGTGAGGTTTGCAAAGGATTCTGGGTAACAGAACCTGGTCAGAGCCCCCCAAGTCACCCCAACTTGGATTCCCCTAGGTCTCTAGTTTTAAAAAATGCACAGGTTTGGTAGGTTTCCCTAGGTGCCCGGTGAGATAGAGGCCAAAATCCACAGGTAGGCACTTTGCAAAAAACAGCTCTGTTTTCTTTTAAAAAATGGGATGTGTCCACGTTGCGTTTCGGGGCATTTCCTGTCGCGGTCGCTAGGCGTACCCACACAAGTGAGGTATCATTTTTATCGGGAAACTTGGGGGAACGCTGGGTGGAAGGAAATTTGTGGCTCCTCTCAGATTCCAGAACTTTCTGTCACCGAAATGTGAGGAAAATGTGTTTTTTTAGCCAAATTTTGAGGTTTTCAAAGGATTCTGGGTAACAGAACCTGGTCAGAGCCCCACAAGTCACCCCATCTTGGATTCCCCTAGGTCTCTAGTTTTAAAAAATGCACAGGTTTGGTAGGTTTCCCCAGGTGCCGGCTGAGCTAGATTCCAAAATCTACAGATAGGCACTTTGCAAAAAACAGCTCTGTTTTCTGTGATGTGTCCACGTTGTGTTTTGGGGCATATTCTGTCACGGGCGCTAGGCCTACCCACACTAGTGAGGTACCATTTTTATCGGGAGACTTGGGGGAACGCTGGGTGGAAGGAATATTGTGGCTCCTCTCAGATTCCAGAACTTTCTGTCACCGAAATGTGAGGAAAATATGTGTTATTAGCCAAATTTTTAGGTTTGCAAAGGATTCTGGGTAACAGAACCTGGTCAGAGCCCCACAAGTCACCCCATCTTGGATTCCCCTAGGTCTCTAGTTTTAAAAAATGCACAGGTTTGGTAGGTTTCCCTAGGTGCCAGCTGAGCTAGAGGCCAAAATCTACAGGTAGGCACTTTACAAAAAACAGCTCTGTTTTCTTTAAAAAAATTGGATGTTTCCACGTTGTGTTTTGGGGCGTTTCCTGTCACGGGTGTTAGTCCTACCCACACAAGTGAGGTATCATTTTTATCGGGAGACTTGGGGGAACGCTGGGTGGAAGGAAATTTGTGGCTCCTCTCAGATTCCAGAACTTTCTGTCACCGAAATGTGAGGAAAATGTGTTTTTTTAGCCATATTTTGAGGTTTGCAAAGGATTCTGGGTAACAGAACCTGGTCAGAGCCCCACAAGTCACCGCATCTTGGATTCCCCTGGGTCTCTAGTTTTAAAAAATGCACAGGTTTGGAAGGTTTCCCTAGGTGCCGGCTGAGCTAGAGGCCAAAATCTACAGATAGGCACTTTGCAAAAAACAGCTCTGTTTTCTGTGATGTGTCCACGTTGTGTTTTGGGGCATATTCTGTCACGGGCGCTAGGCCTACCCACACTAGTGAGGTACCATTTTTATCGGGAGACTTGGGGGAATGCTGGGTGGAAGGAATATTGTGGCTCCTCTCAGATTCCAGAACTTTCTGTTCACGAAATGTGAGGAAAATATATTTTTTTAGCCAAATATTGAGGTTTGCAAAGGATTCTGGGTAACAGAACCTGGTCAGAGCCCTACAAGTCACCCCATCTTGGATTCCCCTGGGTCCCTAGTTTTAAAAAATGCACAGGTTTGGTAGGTTTCCCTAGGTGCCGGCTGAGCTAGAGGCCAAAATCTACAGGTAGGCACTTTGCAAAAAACAGCTCTGTTTTCTGTCAAAAAATGGTATGTGCCCACTTTGTGTTTTGGGACATTTCCTGTCGCGGGCGCTAGGACTTCCCACATAAGTGAGGTATAATTTTTATCGGGAGACTTGGGGGAATGCTGGGTGGAAAGAAATTTGTGGCTCTTCTCAGATTTCAGAACTTTCTGTCACCGAAATGTGAGGAAAATGTGTTTTTTTAGCCAAATTGTGAGGTTTGCAAAGGATTCTGGGTAACAGAACCTGGTCAGAGCCCCCCAAGTCACCCCAACTTGGATTCCCCTAGGTCTCTAGTTTTAAAAAATGCACAGGTTTGGTAGGTTTCCCTAGGTGCCCGGTGAGATAGAGGCCAAAATCCACAGGTAGGCACTTTGCAAAAAACAGCTCTGTTTTCTTTTAAAAAATGGGATGTGTCCACGTTGCGTTTCGGGGCATTTCCTGTCGCGGTCGCTAGGCGTACCCACACAAGTGAGGTATCATTTTTATCGGGAAACTTGGGGGAACGCTGGGTGGAAGGAAATTTGTGGCTCCTCTCAGATTCCAGAACTTTCTGTCACCGAAATGTGAGGAAAATGTGTTTTTTTAGCCAAATTTTGAGGTTTTCAAAGGATTCTGGGTAACAGAACCTGGTCAGAGCCCCACAAGTCACCCCATCTTGGATTCCCCTAGGTCTCTAGTTTTAAAAAATGCACAGGTTTGGTAGGTTTCCCCAGGTGCCGGCTGAGCTAGATTCCAAAATCTACAGATAGGCACTTTGCAAAAAACAGCTCTGTTTTCTGTGATGTGTCCACGTTGTGTTTTGGGGCATATTCTGTCACGGGCGCTAGGCCTACCCACACTAGTGAGGTACCATTTTTATCGGGAGACTTGGGGGAACGCTGGGTGGAAGGAATATTGTGGCTCCTCTCAGATTCCAGAACTTTCTGTCACCGAAATGTGAGGAAAATATGTGTTATTAGCCAAATTTTTAGGTTTGCAAAGGATTCTGGGTAACAGAACCTGGTCAGAGCCCCACAAGTCACCCCATCTTGGATTCCCCTAGGTCTCTAGTTTTAAAAAATGCACAGGTTTGGTAGGTTTCCCTAGGTGCCAGCTGAGCTAGAGGCCAAAATCTACAGGTAGGCACTTTACAAAAAACAGCTCTGTTTTCTTTAAAAAAATTGGATGTTTCCACGTTGTGTTTTGGGGCGTTTCCTGTCACGGGTGCTAGTCCTACCCACACAAGTGAGGTATCATTTTTATCGGGAGACTTGGGGGAACGCTGGGTGGAAGGAAATTTGTGGCTCCTCTCAGATTCCAGAACTTTCTGTCACCGAAATGTGAGGAAAATGTGTTTTTTTAGCCTTATTTTGAGGTTTGCAAAGGATTCTGGGTAACAGAACCTGGTCAGAGCCCCACAAGTCACCGCATCTTGGATTCCCCTGGGTCTCTAGTTTTAAAAAATGCACAGGTTTGGTAGGTTTCTCTAGGTGCCGGCTGAGCTAGAGGCCAAAATCTACAGATAGGCACTTTGCAAAAAACAGCTCTGTTTTCTGTGATGTGTCCACGTTGTGTTTTGGGGCATATTCTGTCACGGGCGCTAGGCCTACCCACACTAGTGAGGTACCATTTTTATCGGGAGACTTGGGGGAATGCTGGGTGGAAGGAATATTGTGGCTCCTCTCAGATTCCAGAACTTTCTGTTCACGAAATGTGAGGAAAATATATTTTTTTAGCCAAATATTGAGGTTTGCAAAGGATTCTGGGTAACAGAACCTGGTCAGAGCCCTACAAGTCACCCCATCTTGGATTCCCCTGGGTCCCTAGTTTTAAAAAATGCACAGGTTTGGTAGGTTTCCCTAGGTGCCGGCTGAGCTAGAGGCCAAAATCTACAGGTAGGCACTTTGCAAAAAACAGCTCTGTTTTCTGTCAAAAAATGGTATGTGCCCACTTTGTGTTTTGGGACATTTCCTGTCGCGGGCGCTAGGACTTCCCACATAAGTGAGGTATAATTTTTATCGGGAGACTTGGGGGAATGCTGGGTGGAAGGAAATTTGTGGCTCCTCTCAGATTCCAGAACTTTCTGTCACCGAAATGTGAGGAAAATTGTTTGTTTAGCCAAATTTTGAGTTTTGCAAAGGGTTCTGGGTAACAGAACCTGGTCAGAGCCCCACAAGTCACCCCATCTTGGATTCCCCTAGGTCTCTAGTTTTCAGCAATGTACAGGTTTGGTAGGTTTCCCTAGGTGCCGGCTGAGCGAGAGGCCAAAATCTACAGGTAGGCACTTTGCAAAAAACAGCTCTGTTTTCTTTAAAAAAATGGGATATGTCCACATTGTGTTTTGGGGCGTTTCCTGTCTCGGGTGCTAGGCCTATCCACACAAGTGAGGTATCATTTTTATCGGGAGACTTGGGGGAACTCTGGGTGGAAAGAAATTTGTGGTTCTTCTCAGATTTCAGAACTTTCTGTCACCGAAATGTGAGGAAAATGTGTTTTTTTAGCCAAATTGTGAGGTTTGCAAAGGATTCTGGGTAACAGAACCTGGTCAGAGCCCCACAAGTCACCCCATCTTGGATTCCCCTAGGTCTCTAGTTTTCAAAAATGCACAGGTTTGGTAGGTTTCCCTAGGTGCCGGGTGAGATAGAGGCCAAAATCCACAGGTAGGCACTTTGCAAAAAACAGCTCTGTTTTCTTTAAAAAAATGGGATGTGTCCACGTTGCGTTTCGGGGCATTTCCTGTCGCGGTCGCTAGGCGTACCCACACAAGTGAGGTATCATTTTTATCGGGAAACTTGGGGGAACGCTGGGTGGAAGGAAATTTGTGGCTCCTCAGATTCCAGAACTTTCTGTCACCGAAATGTGAGTAAAATGTGTTTTTTTAGCCATATTTTGAGGTTTGCAAAGGATTCTGGGTAACAGAACCTGGTCAGAGCCCCACAAGTCACCCCATCTTAGATTCCCCTAGGTCTCTAGTTTTTAAAAATGCACAGGTTTGGTAGGTTTCCCTAGGTGCCGGCTGAGCTAGAGGCCAAAATCTACAGGTAGGCACTTTGCAAAAATCAGCTCTGTTTTCTGTCAAAAAATGGGATGTGCCCACTTTGTGTTTTGGGACATTTTCTGTTGCGGGCGCTAGGACTACCCACACAAGTGAGGTATAATTTTTATCGGGAGACTTGGGGGAATGCTGGGTGGTAGGAAATTTGTGACTCCTCTCAGATTCCAGAACTTTCTGTCACCGAAATGTGAGGAAAATGTATTTTTTTAGCCAAATTTTGAGGTTTGCAAAGGATTCTGGGTAACAGAACCTGGTCAGAGCCCCACAAGTCACCCCATCTAGGATTCCCCTCGGTCTCTAGTTTTAAAAAATGCACAGGTTTGGTAGGTTTCCCTAGGTGCCGGCTGAGCTAGAGGCCAAAATCTACAGGTAGGCACTTTGCAAAAAACAGCTCTGTTTTCTGTCAAAAAATGGTATGTGCCCACTTTGTGTTTTGGGACATTTCCTGTCGCGGGCGCTAGGACTTCCCACATAAGTGAGGTATAATTTTTATCGGGAGACTTGGGGGAATGCTGGGTGGAAGGAAATTTGTGGCTCCTCTCAGATTCCAGAACTTTCTGTCACCGAAATGTGAGGAAAATGTGTTTGTTTAGCCAAATTTTGAGTTTTGCAAAGGGTTCTGGGTAACAGAACCTGGTCAGAGCCCCACAAGTCACCCCATCTTGGATTCCCCTAGGTCTCTAGTTTTCAGCAATGTACAGGTTTGGTAGGTTTCCCTAGGTGCCGGCTGAGCGAGAGGCCAAAATCTACAGGTAGGCACTTTGCAAAAAACAGCTCTGTTTTCTTTAAAAAAATGGGATATGTCCACATTGTGTTTTGGGGCGTTTCCTGTCTCGGGTGCTAGGCCTATCCACACAAGTGAGGTATCATTTTTATCGGGAGACTTGGGGGAACTCTGGGTGGAAAGAAATTTGTGGTTCTTCTCAGATTTCAGAACTTTCTGTCACCGAAATGTGAGGAAAATGTGTTTTTTTAGCCAAATTGTGAGGTTTGCAAAGGATTCTGGGTAACAGAACCTGGTCAGAGCCCCACAAGTCACCCCATCTTGGATTCCCCTAGGTCTCTAGTTTTCAAAAATGCACAGGTTTGGTAGGTTTCCCTAGGTGCCGGGTGAGATAGAGGCCAAAATCCACAGGTAGGCACTTTGCAAAAAACAGCTCTGTTTTCTTTAAAAAAATGGGATGTGTCCACGTTGCGTTTCGGGGCATTTCCTGTCGCGGTCGCTAGGCGTACCCACACAAGTGAGGTATCATTTTTATCGGGAAACTTGGGGGAACGCTGGGTGGAAGGAAATTTGTGGCTCCTCAGATTCCAGAACTTTCTGTCACCGAAATGTGAGTAAAATGTGTTTTTTTAGCCATATTTTGAGGTTTGCAAAGGATTCTGGGTAACAGAACCTGGTCAGAGCCCCACAAGTCACCCCATCTTAGATTCCCCTAGGTCTCTAGTTTTCAAAAATGCACAGGTTTGGTAGGTTTCCCTAGGTGCCGGCTGAGCTAGAGGCCAAAATCTACAGGTAGGCACTTTGCAAAAATCAGCTCTGTTTTCTGTCAAAAAATGGGATGTGCCCACTTTGTGTTTTGGGACATTTTCTGTCGCGGGCGCTAGGACTACCCACACAAGTGAGGTATAATTTTTATCGGGAGACTTGGGGGAATGCTGGGTGGTAGGAAATTTGTGACTCCTCTCAGATTCCAGAACTTTCTGTCACCGAAATGTGAGGAAAATGTGTTTGTTTAGCCACATTTTGAGGTTTGCAAAGGGTTCTTGGTAACAGAACCTGGTCAGAGTCCCACAAGTCACCCCATCTTGGATTCCCCTAGGTCTATAGTTTTCAGCAATGTACAGGTTTGGTAGGTTTCCCTAGGTGCCGGCTGAGCGAGAGGCCAAAATCTACAGGTAGGCACTTTGCAAAAAACAGCTCTGTTTTCTATAAAAAAATGGGATGGGTCCACGTTGTGTTTTGGGGCGTTTCCTGTCGCGGGCGCTAGGCCTACCCACACAAGTGAGGTATTATTTTTATCGGGAGACTTGGGGGAACGCTGGGTGGAAGGAAATTTGTTGCTCCTCTCAGATTCCAGAAATTTCTGTCACCGAAATGTGAGGAAAATGTGTTTTTTTAGCCATATTTTGAGGTTTGCAAAGGATTCTGGGTAACAGAACCTGGTCAGAGCGCCACAAGTCACCCCATCTTGGATTCCCCTAGGTCTCTAGTTTTAAAAAATGCACAGGTTTGGTAGGTTTCCCTAGGTGCCGGCTGAACTAGAGGCCAAAATCTACAGGTAGGCACTTTGCAAAAAACAGCTCTATTTTCTTTCAAAAAATGGGATGTGTCCACGTTGCGTTTTGGGGCGTCTCCTGTCGCGGGCACTAGGCCTACCTGCACAAGTGAGGTATCATTTTTATCGGAAGACTTGGGGGAACGCTGGGTGGAAGGAAATTTGTGGCTCCTCTCAGATTCCAGAACTTTCTGTCACCGAAATGTGAGGAAAATGTATTTTTTTAGCCAAATTTTGAGGTTTGCAAAGGATTCTGGGTAACAGAACCTGGTCAGAGCCCCACAAGTCACCCCATCTAGGATTCCCCTCGGTCTCTAGTTTTCAAAAATGCACAGGTTTGGTAGGTTTCCCTAGGTGCCGGCTGAGCTAGAGGCCAAAATCTACAGGTAGGCACTTTGCAAAAAACAGCTCTGTGTTCTGTGATGTGTCCAAGTTGTGTTTTGGGGCATTTTCTGTCGCGGGCGCTAGGCCTACCCACACTAGTGAGGTACCATTTTTATCGGGAGACTTGGGGGAACGCTGGGTGGAAGGAATATTGTGGCTCCTCTCAGATTCCAGAACTTTCTGTCACCGAAATGTGAGGAAAATATGTTTTTTTAGCCAAATTTTGAGGTTTCCAAAAGATTCTGGGTAACAGAACCTGGTCAGAGCCCCACAAGTCACCCCATCTTGGATTCCCCTATGTCTCTAGTTTTCAAAAATGCACAGGTTTGGTAGGTTTCAATAGGTGCCGTGAGCTAGAGACCAAAATCCACAGGTAGGCACTTTGCAAAAAACAGCTCTGTTTTCTTTAAAAAAATGGGATGTGTGCACGTTGCGTTTTGGTTTTTTTCCTGTCGCAACCGGTAGGCCTACCCACACAAGTGAGGTATCATTTTTATCGGGAGACTTGGGGGAACGCTGGGTGGAAGGAAATTTGTGGCTCCTCTCAGATTCCAGATCTTTCTGTCACCCAAATGTGAGGAAAATGTGTTTTTTTAGCCATATTTTGAGGTTTGCAAAGGATTCTGGGTATCAGAACCTGGTCAGAGCCCCACAAGTCACCCCATCTTGGATTCCCCTAGGTCTCTAGTTTTCAAAAATGCACAGGTTTAGTAGGTTTCCCTAGGTGCCGGCTGAACTAGAGGCCAAAATCTACAGGTAGGCACTTTGCAAAAAACAGCTCTGTTTTCTGTGATGTGTCCACGTTGTGTTTTGGGGCATATTCTGTCGCGGGCGCTAGGCCTACCCACATTAGAGAGGTACCATTTTTATCGGGAGACTTGGGGGAACGCTGGGTGGAAGGAATATTGTGGCTCCTCTCAGATTCCAGAACTTTCTGTCACCGAAATGTGAGGAAAATATGTTTTTTTAGCCAAATTTCGAGGTTTGCAAAGGATTCTAGGTAACAGAACCTCGTCAGAGCCCCACATGTCACCCCATCCTGGATTCCCCTAGGTCTGTAGTTTTCAAAAATGCACAGGTTTAGTAGGTTTCCCCGGGTGCCGGCTGAGCTAGAGGCCAAAATCTACAGGGAGGCACTTTGCAAAAAACAGCTCTGTTTTCTGTGATGTGTCCACGTTGTGTTTTGGAGCATATTCTGTCGCGGGCGCTAGGCCTACCCACACTAGTGAGGTACCATTTTTATTGGGAGACTTGGGGGAACGCTGGGTGGAAGGAATATTGTGGCTCCTCTCAGATTCCAAAACTTTCTGTCACCGAAATATGAGGAAAATATGTTTTTTTAGCCAAATTTTGAGGTTTGCAAAGGATTCTGGGTAACAGAACCTGGTCAGAGCCCCACAAGTCACCCCATCTTGGATTCCCCTAGGTCTCTAGTTTTCAAAAATGCACAGGTTTGGTAGGTTTCCCTAGGTGCCGGCTGAGCTAGAGGCCAAAATCTACAGGTAGGCCCTTTGCAAAAAACAGCTCTGTTTTCTGTGATGTGTCCACGTTGTGTTTTGGGGCATATTCTGTCGCGGGCACTAGGCTTACCCACACTAGTGAGGTACCATTTTTATCGGGAGACTTCGGGGAACGCTGGGTGGAAGGAATATTGTGGCTCCTCTCAGATTCCAGAACTTTCTGTCACCGAAATATGAGGAGCCAAATTTTGAGGTTTGCAAAGGATTCTGGGTAACAGAACCTGGTCCGAGCCCCACAAGTCACCCCATCTTGGATTCCCTTGGGTCTCTAGTTTTCAAAAATGCACAGGTTTGGTAGGTTTCCCTAGGTGCCGGCTGAGCTAGAGGCCAAAATCTACAGGTAGGCACTTTGCAAAAAACAGCTCTGTTTTCTGTCAAAAAATGGGATGTGCACACTTTGTGTTTTGGGACATTTCCTGTCGCGGGCGCTAGGACTACCCACACAAGTGAGGTATCATTTTTATCGGGAGACTGGGGGGAACGCTGGGTGGAAGGAAATTTGTGGCCTCTCAGATTCCAGAACTTTCTGTCACCGAAATGTGAAAAAAATGTGTTTTTTTTAGCCAAATTTTGAGGTTTGCAAAGGGTTCTGGGTAACGGAACCTGGTCAGAGCCCCACAAGTCACCCCATCTTTGATTCCCCTAGTTCTCTAGTTTTCAGCAATGTACAGGTTTGGTAGGTTTCCCTAGGTGCCGGCTGAGCTAGAGGCCAAAATCTACAGGTAGGCACTTTGCAAAAAACAGCTCTGTTTTCTTTCAAAAAATGGAATGTGTTCACGTTGCGTTTTGGGGCATCTCCTGTCGCGGGCGCTAGGCCTACCCACACAAGTGAGGTATCATTTTAATCGGGAGACTTGGGGGAACGCTGGGTGGAAGGAAATTAGTGGCTCCTCTCAGATTGCAGAACTTTCTGTCACCGAAATGTGAGAAAAATGTGTTTTTTTAGCCAAATTTTGAGGTTTGCAAAGGATTCTGGGTAACAGAACCGGGTCAGAGCCCCACAAGTCACCCCATCTTGGATTCCCCTAGGTCTCTAGTTTTAAAAAATGCACAGGTTTGGTAGGTTTCCCTAGATGCCGGCTGAGCTAGAGGCCAAAATCTACAGGTAGGCACTTTGCAAAAAACAGCTCTGTTTTCTTTAAAAAAATGGGATCTGTCCACGTTGTGTTTTGGGGCTATTCCTGTCACGGGTGCTAGGCCTACCCACACAAGTGAGGTATCATTTTTATCGGGAGACTTGGGGGAACGCTGGGTGGAAGGAATATTGTGGCTCCTCTCAGATTCCAGAACTTTCTGTCACCGAAATGAGAGGAAAATGTGTTTTATTTAGCCAAATTTCGAGGTTTGCAAAGGCTTCTGGGTAACAGAACCTGGTCAGAGCCCCACATGTCACCCCATCTTGGATTCCCCTAGGTCTCTAGTTTTCAAAAATGCACAGGTTCGGTAGGTTTCCCTAGGTGCCGGCTGAGCTAGAGGCCAAAATCTACAGGGAGGCACTTTGCAAAAAACAGCTCTGTTTTCTGTGATGTGTCCACGTTGTGTTTTGGGGCATATCCTGTTGCGGGCGCTAGGCCTATCCACACAAGTGAGGTACCATTTTTATCTGGAGACTTGGGGGAACGCTGGGTGGAAGGAATATTGTGGCTCCTCTCAGATTCCAGAATTTTCTGTCACCGAAATGTGAGGAGCCAAATTTTGAGGTTTGCAAAGGATTCTGGGTAACAGAACCTGGTCAGAGCCCCACAAGTCACCCCATCTTGGATTCCCCTGGCTCTCTAGTTTTCAAAAATGCACAGGTTTGGTAGGTTTCCCTAGGTGCCGGCTGAGCTAGAGGCCAAAATCTACAGGTACGCACTTTGCAAAAAAACAGCTCTGTTTTCTGTCGAAAAATGGGATGTGCCCACTTTGTGTTTTGGGACATTTCCTGTCTCGGGCGCTAGGACTACCCACACAAGTGAGATATCATTTTTATTGCGAGACTTGGTGGAACGCTGGGTGGAAGTAAATTTGTAGCTCCTCTCAGATTCCAGGACTTTCTGTCACCGAAATGTGAGGAAAATGTGTTTTTTTTAGCCAAATTTTGAGGTTTGCAAAGGATTCTGGGTAACAGAACCTGGTCAGAGCCCCACAAGTCACCCCATCTTGGATTCCCCTAGGTCTCTAGTTTTCAAAAATGCACAGGTTTGGTAGGTTTCCCTAGGTGCCGGCTGAGCTAGAGGCCAAAATCTACAGGTAGGCACTTTGCAAAAAACAGCTCTGTTTTCTGTCAAAAAATGGGATGTGCCCACTTTGTGTTTTGGGACATTTCCTGTCGCGGGCGCTAGGACTACCCACACAAGTGAGGTATCATTTTTATCGGGAGACTTGGGGGAACGATGGGTGGAAGGAAATTTGTGGCTCCTCTCAGATTCCAGAACTTTCTGTCACCGAAATGTGAGGAAAATGTGTTTTATTTAGCCAAATTTCGAGGTTTGCAAAGGCTTCTGGGTAACAGAACCTGGTCAGAGCCCCACATGTCACCCCATCTTGGATTCCCCTAGGTCTCTAGTTTCAAAAATGCACAGGTTCGGTAGGTTTCCCTAGGTGCCGGCTGAGCTAGAGGCCAAAATCTACAGGGAGGCACTTTGCAAAAAACAGCTCTGTTTTCTGTGATGTGTCCACGTTGTGTTTTGGGGCATATCCTGTTGCGGGCGCTAGGCCTATCCACACAAGTGAGGTACCATTTTTATCTGGAGACTTGGGGGAACGCTGGGTGGGAGGAATATTGTGGCTCCTCTCAGATTCCAGAACTTTCTGTCACCGAAATGTGAGGAGCCAAATTTTGAGGTTTGCAAACGATTCTGGGTAACAGAACCTGGTCAGAGCCCCACAAGTCACCCCATCTTGGATTCCCCTGGGTCTCTAGTTTTCAAAAATGCACAGGTTTGGTAGGTTTCCCTAGGTGCCGGCTGAGCTAGAGGCCAAAATCTACAGGTACGCACTTTGCAAAAAACAGCTCTGTTTTCTGTCGAAAAATGGGATGTGCCCACTTTGTGTTTTGGGACATTTCCTGTCTCGGGCCCTAGGACTACCCACACAAGTGAGATATCATTTTTATCGGGAGACTTGGGGGAACGCTGGGTGGAAGTAAATTTGTAGCTCCTCTCAGATTCCAGAACTTTCTGTCACCGAAATGTGAGGAAAATGTGTTTTTTTTAGCCAAATTTTGAGGTTTGCAAAGGATTCTGGGTAACAGAACCTGGTCAGAGCCCCACAAGTCACCCCATCTTGGATTCCCCTGGGTCTCTAGTTTTCAAAAATGCACAGGTTTGGTAGGTTTCCCTAGGTGCCGGCTGAGCTAGAGGCCAAAATCTACAGGTAGGCACTTTGCAAAAAACAGCTCTGTTTTCTGTCAAAAAATGGGATGTGCCCACTTTGTGTTTTGGGACATTTCCTGTCGCGGGCGCTAGGACTACCCACACAAGTGAGGTATCATTTTTATCGGGAGACTTGGGGGAACGATGGGTGGAAGGAAATTTGTGGCTCCTCTCAGATTCCAGAACTTTCTGTCACCGAAATGTGAGGAAAATTTGTTTGTTTAGCCAGATTTTGAGGTTTGCAAAGGGTTCTGTGTAACAGAATCTGGTCAGAGCTCCACAAGTCACCCCATCTTGGATTCCCCTAGTTCTCTAGTTTTCAGCAATGTACAGGTTTGGTAGGTTTCCCTAGGTGCCGGCTGAGCGAGAGGCCAAAATCTACAGGTAGGCACTTTGCAAAAAACAGCTCTGTTTTCTTTAAAAAAATGGGATGTGTCCAAGTTGTGTTTTGGGGCGTTTCCTGTCGCCGGCGCTAGGCCTACCCACACAAGTGAGGTATCATTTTTATCGGGAGACTTGGGGGAACGCTGGGTGGAAGGAAATTTGTGGCTCCTCTCAGATTCCAGAACTTTCTGTCACTGAAATGTGAGGAAAATGTGTTTTATTTAGCCAAATTTCGAGGTTTGCAAAGGATTCTGGGTAACAGAACCTGATCAGAGCCCCACATGTCACCCCATCTTGGATTCCCCTAGGTCTCTAGTTTTCAAAAATGCACAGGTTTGGTAGGTTTCCCTAGGTGCCGGCTGAGCTTGAGGCCAAAATCTACAGGAAGGCACTTTGCAAAAAACAGCTCTGTTTTCTGTGATGTGTCCACGTTGTGTTTTAGGGCATATCCTGTCGCGGGCGCTAGGCCTACCCACACAAGTGAGGTACCATTTTTATCTGGAGACTTGGTGGAACGCTGGGTGGAAGTAAATTTGTAGCTCCTCTCAGATTCCAGGACTTTCTGTCACCGAAATGTGAGGAAAATGTGTTTTTTTTAGCCAAATTTTGAGGTTTGCAAAGGATTCTGGGTAACAGAACCTGGTCAGAGCCCCACAAGTCACCCCATCTTGGATTCCCCTAGGTCTCTAGTTTTCAAAAATGCACAGGTTTGGTAGGTTTCCCTAGGTGCCGGCTGAGCTAGAGGCCAAAATCTACAGGTAGGCACTTTGCAAAAAACAGCTCTGTTTTCTGTCAAAAAATGGGATGTGCCCACTTTGTGTTTTGGGACATTTCCTGTCGCGGGCGCTAGGACTACCCACACAAGTGAGGTATCATTTTTATCGGGAGACTTGGGGGAACGATGGGTGGAAGGAAATTTGTGGCTCCTCTCAGATTCCAGAACTTTCTGTCACCGAAATGTGAGGAAAATGTGTTTTATTTAGCCAAATTTCGAGGTTTGCAAAGGCTTCTGGGTAACAGAACCTGGTCAGAGCCCCACATGTCACCCCATCTTGGATTCCCCTAGGTCTCTAGTTTCAAAAATGCACAGGTTCGGTAGGTTTCCCTAGGTGCCGGCTGAGCTAGAGGCCAAAATCTACAGGGAGGCACTTTGCAAAAAACAGCTCTGTTTTCTGTGATGTGTCCACGTTGTGTTTTGGGGCATATCCTGTTGCGGGCGCTAGGCCTATCCACACAAGTGAGGTACCATTTTTATCTGGAGACTTGGGGGAACGCTGGGTGGGAGGAATATTGTGGCTCCTCTCAGATTCCAGAACTTTCTGTCACCGAAATGTGAGGAGCCAAATTTTGAGGTTTGCAAAGGATTCTGGGTAACAGAACCTGGTCAGAGCCCCACAAGTCACCCCATCTTGGATTCCCCTGGGTCTCTAGTTTTCAAAAATGCACAGGTTTGGTAGGTTTCCCTAGGTGCCGGCTGAGCTAGAGGCCAAAATCTACAGGTAGGCACTTTGCAAAAAACAGCTCTGTTTTCTGTCAAAAAATGGGATGTGCCCACTTTGTGTTTTGGGACATTTCCTGTCGCGGGCGCTAGGACTACCCACACAAGTGAGGTATCATTTTTATCGGGAGACTTGGGGGAACGATGGGTGGAAGGAAATTTGTGGCTCCTCTCAGATTCCAGAACTTTCTGTCACCGAAATGTGAGGAAAATTTGTTTGTTTAGCCAGATTTTGAGGTTTGCAAAGGGTTCTGTGTAACAGAATCTGGTCAGAGCTCCACAAGTCACCCCATCTTGGATTCCCCTAGTTCTCTAGTTTTCAGCAATGTACAGGTTTGGTAGGTTTCCCTAGGTGCCGGCTGAGCGAGAGGCCAAAATCTACAGGTAGGCACTTTGCAAAAAACAGCTCTGTTTTCTTTAAAAAAATGGGATGTGTCCAAGTTGTGTTTTGGGGCGTTTCCTGTCGCCGGCGCTAGGCCTACCCACACAAGTGAGGTATCATTTTTATCGGGAGACTTGGGGGAACGCTGGGTGGAAGGAAATTTGTGGCTCCTCTCAGATTCCAGAACTTTCTGTCACTGAAATGTGAGGAAAATGTGTTTTATTTAGCCAAATTTCGAGGTTTGCAAAGGATTCTGGGTAACAGAACCTGATCAGAGCCCCACATGTCACCCCATCTTGGATTCCCCTAGGTCTCTAGTTTTCAAAAATGCACAGGTTTGGTAGGTTTCCCTAGGTGCCGGCTGAGCTTGAGGCCAAAATCTACAGGAAGGCACTTTGCAAAAAACAGCTCTGTTTTCTGTGATGTGTCCACGTTGTGTTTTAGGGCATATCCTGTCGCGGGCGCTAGGCCTACCCACACAAGTGAGGTACCATTTTTATCTGGAGACTTGGTGGAACGCTGGGTGGAAGTAAATTTGTAGCTCCTCTCAGATTCCAGGACTTTCTGTCACCGAAATGTGAGGAAAATGTGTTTTTTTTAGCCAAATTTTGAGGTTTGCAAAGGATTCTGGGTAACAGAACCTGGTCAGAGCCCCACAAGTCACCCCATCTTGGATTCCCCTAGGTCTCTAGTTTTCAAAAATGCACAGGTTTGGTAGGTTTCCCTAGGTGCCGGCTGAGCTAGAGGCCAAAATCTACAGGTAGGCACTTTGCAAAAAACAGCTCTGTTTTCTGTCAAAAAATGGGATGTGCCCACTTTGTGTTTTGGGACATTTCCTGTCGCGGGCGCTAGGACTACCCACACAAGTGAGGTATCATTTTTATCGGGAGACTTGGGGGAACGATGGGTGGAAGGAAATTTGTGGCTCCTCTCAGATTCCAGAACTTTCTGTCACCGAAATGTGAGGAAAATGTGTTTTATTTAGCCAAATTTCGAGGTTTGCAAAGGCTTCTGGGTAACAGAACCTGGTCAGAGCCCCACATGTCACCCCATCTTGGATTCCCCTAGGTCTCTAGTTTCAAAAATGCACAGGTTCGGTAGGTTTCCCTAGGTGCCGGCTGAGCTAGAGGCCAAAATCTACAGGGAGGCACTTTGCAAAAAACAGCTCTGTTTTCTGTGATGTGTCCACGTTGTGTTTTGGGGCATATCCTGTTGCGGGCGCTAGGCCTATCCACACAAGTGAGGTACCATTTTTATCTGGAGACTTGGGGGAACGCTGGGTGGGAGGAATATTGTGGCTCCTCTCAGATTCCAGAACTTTCTGTCACCGAAATGTGAGGAGCCAAATTTTGAGGTTTGCAAACGATTCTGGGTAACAGAACCTGGTCAGAGCCCCACAAGTCACCCCATCTTGGATTCCCCTGGGTCTCTAGTTTTCAAAAATGCACAGGTTTGGTAGGTTTCCCTAGGTGCCGGCTGAGCTAGAGGCCAAAATCTACAGGTACGCACTTTGCAAAAAACAGCTCTGTTTTCTGTCGAAAAATGGGATGTGCCCACTTTGTGTTTTGGGACATTTCCTGTCTCGGGCGCTAGGACTACCCACACAAGTGAGATATCATTTTTATCGGGAGACTTGGGGGAACGCTGGGTGGAAGTAAATTTGTAGCTCCTCTCAGATTCCAGAACTTTCTGTCACCGAAATGTGAGGAAAATGTGTTTTTTTTAGCCAAATTTTGAGGTTTGCAAAGGATTCTGGGTAACAGAACCTGGTCAGAGCCCCACAAGTCACCCCATCTTGGATTCCCCTGGGTCTCTAGTTTTCAAAAATGCACAGGTTTGGTAGGTTTCCCTAGGTGCCGGCTGAGCTAGAGGCCAAAATCTACAGGTAGGCACTTTGCAAAAAACAGCTCTGTTTTCTGTCAAAAAATGGGATGTGCCCACTTTGTGTTTTGGGACATTTCCTGTCGCGGGCGCTAGGACTACCCACACAAGTGAGGTATCATTTTTATCGGGAGACTTGGGGGAACGATGGGTGGAAGGAAATTTGTGGCTCCTCTCAGATTCCAGAACTTTCTGTCACCGAAATTTGAGGAAAATTTGTTTGTTTAGCCAGATTTTGAGGTTTGCAAAGGGTTCTGTGTAACAGAATCTGGTCAGAGCTCCACAAGTCACCCCATCTTGGATTCCCCTAGTTCTCTAGTTTTCAGCAATGTACAGGTTTGGTAGGTTTCCCTAGGTGCCGGCTGAGCGAGAGGCCAAAATCTACAGGTAGGCACTTTGCAAAAAACAGCTCTGTTTTCTTTAAAAAAATGGGATGTGTCCAAGTTGTGTTTTGGGGCGTTTCCTGTCGCCGGCGCTAGGCCTACCCACACAAGTGAGGTATCATTTTTATCGGGAGACTTGGGGGAACGCTGGGTGGAAGGAAATTTGTGGCTCCTCTCAGATTCCAGAACTTTCTGTCACTGAAATGTGAGGAAAATGTGTTTTATTTAGCCAAATTTCGAGGTTTGCAAAGGATTCTGGGTAACAGAACCTGATCAGAGCCCCACATGTCACCCCATCTTGGATTCCCCTAGGTCTCTAGTTTTCAAAAATGCACAGGTTTGGTAGGTTTCCCTAGGTGCCGGCTGAGCTTGAGGCCAAAATCTACAGGAAGGCACTTTGCAAAAAACAGCTCTGTTTTCTGTGATGTGTCCACGTTGTGTTTTAGGGCATATCCTGTCGCGGGCGCTAGGCCTACCCACACAAGTGAGGTACCATTTTTATCTGGAGACTTGGGGGAACGCTGTGTGGAAGGAAATTTGTGAACTCTCAGATTCCAGAACTTTCTGTCACCGAAATGTGAGAAAAATGTGTTTTTTTAGCCAAATTTTTGAGGTTTGCAAAGGATTCTGGGTAACAGAAACGGGTCAGAGCCCCACAAGTCACCCCATCTTGGATTCCCCTAGGTCTCTAGTTTTAAAAAATGCACAGGTTTGGTAGGTTTCCCTAGATGCCGGCTGAGCTAGAGGCCAAAATCTACAGGTAGGCACTTTGCAAAAAACAGCTCTGTTTTCTTTTAAAAAATTGGATCTGTCCACGTTGTATTTTGGGGCATTTCCTATCACGGGTGCTAGGCCTACCCACACAAGTGAGGTATCATTTTTATCGGGAGACTTGGGGGAACGCTGGGTGGAAGGAAATTTGTGGCTCCTCTCAGATTCCAGAACTTTCTGTCACCGAAATGTGAGGAAAATGTGTTTTTTTTAGACAAATGTTGAGGTTTGCAAAGGATTCTGGGTAACAGAACCTGGTCAGAGCCCCACAAGTCACCCCATCTTTGATTCCCCTAGGTCTCTAGTTTTAAAAAATGCACGGGTTTGGTAGGTTTCCCTAGGTGCCGGCTGAACTAGAGGCCAAAATCTACAGGTAGGCACTTTGCAAAAAACAGATCTGTTTTCTGTGATGTGTCCACCTTGTGTTTTGGGGCATATTCTGTCGCGGGCCCTAGGCCTACCCACACTAGTGAGGAACCATTTTTATTGGGAGACTTGGGGGAACGCTGGGTGGAAGGAATATTGTGGCTCCTCTCAGATTCCAGAACTTTCTGTCACCGAAATATGAGGAAAATATGTTTTTTTAGCCAAATTTTGAGGTTTGCAAAGGATTCTGGGTAACAGAACCTGGTCAGAGCCCCACAAGTCACCCCATCTTGGATTCCCCTAGGTCTCTAGTTTTCAAAAATGCACAGGTTTGGTAGGTTTCCCTAGGTGCCGGCTGAGCTAGACGCCAAAATCTACAGGTAGGCACTTTGCAAAAAACAGCTCTGTTTTCTGTGATGTATCCACGTTGTGTTTTGGGGCATATTCTGTCGCGGGCACTAGGCCTACCCACACTAGTGAGGTACCATTTTTATCGGGAGACTTAGGGGAACGCTGGGTGGAAGGAATATTGTGGCTCCTCTCAGATTCCAGAACTTTCTGTCACCGAAATGTGAGGAGCCAAATTTTGAGGTTTGCAAAGGATTCTGGGTAACAGAACCTGGTCAGAGCCCCACAAGTCACCCCATCTTGGATTCCCTTGGGTCTCTAGTTTTCAAAAATGCACAGGTTTGGTAGGTTTCCCTAGGTGCCGGCTGAGCTAGAGGCCAAAATCTACAGGTAGGCACTTTGTAAAAAACCGCTCTGTTTTCTGTCAAAAAATGGGATGTGCCCACTTTGTGTTTTGGGACATTTCCTGTCGCGGGCGCTAGGACTACCCACACAAGTGAGGTATCATTTTTTTCGGGAGACTTGGGGGAACGCTGGGTGGAAGGAAATTTGTGGCTCCTCTCAGATTCCAGAACTTTCTGTCACCGAAATGTGAGGAAAATGTGTTTGTTTAGCCAGATTTTGAGGTTTGCAAAGGGTTCTGGGTAACAGAACCTGGTCAGAGCCCCACAAGTCACGCCATCTTGGATTCCCCTAGTTCTCTAGTTTTCAGCAATGTACAGGTTTGGTAGGTTTCCCTAGGTGCCGGCTGAGCTAGAGGCCAAAATCTACAGGTAGGCACTTTGCAAAAAACAGCTCTGTTTTCTTTAAAAAAAATGGGATGTGTCCAAGTTGTGTTTTGGGGCGTTTCCTGTCGCGGGCGCTAGGCCTACCCACACAAGTGAGGTACATTTTTATCGGGAGACTTGGGGGAACGCTGGGTGGAAGGAAATTTGTGGCTCCTCTCAGATTCCAGAACTTTCTGTCACCAAAATGTGAGGAAAATGTGTTTTATTTAGCCAAATTTCGAGGTTTGCAAAGGATTCTGGGTAACAGAACCTGGTCAAAGCCCCACAAGTCACCCCATCTTGGATTCCCCTGGGTCTCTAGTTTTCAAAAATGCACAGGTTTGGTAGGTTTCCCTTGGTGCCGGCTGAGCTAGAGGCCAAAATCTACAGGTAGGCACTTTGCAAAAAACAGCTCTGTTTTCTGTCGAAAAATGGGATGTGCCCACTTTGTGTTTTGGGACATTTCCTGTCTCGGGCGCTAGGACTACCCACACAAGTGAGATATCATTTTTATCGGGAGTATTGGGGGAACGCTGGGTAGAAGGAAATTTGTAGCTCCTCTCAGATTCCAGAACTTTCTGTCACCAAAATGTGAGGAAAATTTGTTTTTTTTAGCCAAATTTTGAGGTTTGCAAAGGATTCTGGGTAACAGAACCTGGTCAGAGCCCCACAAGTCACCCCATCTTGGATTCCCCTGGGTCTCTAGTTTTCAAAAATGCACAGGTTTGGTAGGTTTCCCTAGGTGCCGGCTGAGCTAGAGGCCAAAATCTACAGGTAGGCACTTTGCAAAAAACAGCTCTGTTTTCTGTCAAAAAATGGGATGTGCCCACTTTGTGTTTTGGGACATTTCCTGTCACGGGCGCTAGGACTACCCACACAAGTGAGGTATCATTTTTATCGGGAGACTTGGGGGAACGCTGGGTGGAAGGAAATTTGTAGCTCCTCTCAGATTCCAGAACTTTCTGTCACCGAAATGTGAGGAAAATGTGTTTTGTTTAGCCAAATTTTGAGGTTTGCAAAGGATTCTGGGTAACAGAACCTGGTCAGAGCCCCACATGTCACCCCATCTTGGATTCCCCTGGGTCTCTAGTTTTCAAAAATGCACAGGTTTGGTAGGTTTCCCTAGGTGCCGGCTGAGCTAGAGGCCAAAATCTACAGGTAGGCACTTTGCAAAAAACCGCTCTGTTTTCTGTCAAAAAATGGGATGTGCCCACTTTGTGTTTTGGGAAATTTCCTGTCGCGGGCGCTAGGACTACCCACACAAGTGAGGTATCATTTTTATCGGGAGACTTGGGGGAACGATGGGTGGAAGGAAATTTGTGGCTCCTCTCAGATTCCAGAACTTTCTGTCACCGAAATGTGAGGAAAATGTGTTTGTTTAGCCAGATTTTGAGGTTTGCAAAGGGTTCTGTGTAACAGAACCTGGTCAGAGCTCTACAAGTCACCCCATCTTGGATTCCCCTAGTTCTCTAGTTTTCAGCAATGTACAGGTTTGGTAGGTTTCCCTAGGTGCCGGCTGAGCTAGAGGCCAAAATCTACAGGTAGGCACTTTGCAAAAAACAGCTCTGTTTTCTTTAAAAAAATGGGATGTGTCCAAGTTGTGTTTTGGGGCGTTTCCTGTCGCGGGCGCTAGGCCTACCCACACAAGTGAGGTATCATTTTTATCGGGAGACTTGGGGGAACGCTGGGGGGAAGGAAATTTGTGGCTCCTCTCAGATTCCAGAACTTTCTGTCACTGAAATGTGAGGAAAATGTGTTTTTTTAAGCCTAATTTCGAGGTTTGCAAAGGATTCTGGGTAACAGAACCTGATCAGAGCCCCACATGTCACCCCATCTTGGATTCCCCTAGGTCTCTAGTTTTCAAAAATGCACAGGTTTGGTAGGTTTCCCTAGGTGCCGGCTGAGCTTGAGGCCAAAATCTACAGGAAGGCACTTTGCAAAAAACAGCTCTGTTTTCTGTGATGTGTCCACGTTGTGTTTTAGGGCATATCCTGTCGCGGGCGCTAGGCCTACCCACACAAGTGAGGTACCATTTTTATCTGGAGACTTGGGGGAACGCTGTGTGGAAGGAAATTTGTGAACTCTCAGATTCCAGAACTTTCTGTCACCGAAATGTGAGGAAAATATGTTTTTTTAGCCAAATTTTGAGGTTTGCAAAGGATTCTGGGTAACAGAACCTGGTCAGAGCCCCACAAGTCACCCCATCTTGGATTCCCCCAGGTCTCTAGTTTTTAAAAATGCACAGGTTTGGTAGGTTTCCCTAGGTGCCGGCTGAGCTAGAGGCCAAAATCTACAGGTAGGCACTTTGCAAAAAACAGCTCTGTTTTCTTTCAAAAAATGGAATGTGTCCACGTTGCGTTTTGGGGCATCTCCTGTCGCGGGCGCTAGGCCTACCCACACAAGTGAGGTATCATTTTAATCGGGAGACTTGGGGGAACGCTGGGTGGAAGGAAATTGGTGGCTCCTCTCAGATTCCAGAACTTTCTGTCACCGAAATGTGAGAAAAATGTGTTTTTTTAGCCAAATTTTGAGGTTTGCAAAGGATTCTGGGTAACAGAAACGGGTCAGAGCCCCACAAGTCACCCCATCTTGGATTCCCCTAGGTCTCTAGTTTTAAAAAATGCACAGGTTTGGTAGGTTTCCCTAGATGCCGGCTGAGCTAGAGGCCAAAATCTACAGGTAGGCACTTTGCAAAAAACAGCTCTGTTTTCTTTAAAAAAATGGGATCTGTCCACGTTGTATTTTGGGGCGTTTCCTGTCAGGGGTGCTAGGCCTACCCACACAAGTGAGGTATCATTTTTATCGGGAGAATTGGGGGAACGCTGGGTGGAAGGAAATTTGTGGCTCCTCTCAGATTCCAGAACTTTCTGTCACCGAAATGTGAGGAAAATGTGTTTTTTTTAGACAAATGTTGAGGTTTGCAAAGGATTCTGGGTAACAGAACCTGGTCAGAGCCCCACAAGTCACCCCATCTTTGATTCCCCTAGGTCTCTAGTTTTCAAAAATGCACGGGTTTGGTAGGTTTCCCTAGGTGCCGGCTGAACTAGAGGCCAAAATCTACAGGTAGGCACTTTGCAAAAAACAGCTCTGTTTTCTGTGATGTGTCCACCTTGTGTTTTGGGGCATATTCTGTCGCGGGCCCTAGGCCTACCCACACTAGTGAGGAACCATTTTTATTGGGAGACTTGGGGGAACGCTGGGTGGAAGGAAATTTGTGGCTCCTCTCAGATTCCAGAACTTTCTGTCACCGAAATGTGAGGAAAATATGTTTTTTTAGCCAAATTTTGAGGTTTGCAAAGGATTCTGGGTAACAGAACCTGGTCAGAGCCCCACAAGTCACCCCATCTTGGATTCCCCTAGGTCTCTAGTTTTTAAAAATGCACAGGTTTGGTAGGTTTCCCTAGGTGCCGGCTGAGCTAGAGGCCAAAATCTACAGGTAGGCACTTTGCAAAAAACAGCTCTGTTTTCTTTCAAAAAATGGAATGTGTCCACGTTGAGTTTTGGGGCGTCTCCTGTCGCGGGCGCTAGGCCTACCCACACAAGTGAGGTATCATTTTTATCGGGAGACTTGGGGGAACGCTGGGTGGAAGGAAATTTGTGGCTCCTCTCAGATTCCAGAACTTTCTGTCACCGAAATATGAGGAAAATGTGTTTTTTTAGCCAAATTTTGAGGTTTGCAAAGGATTCTGGGTAACAGAACCTGGTCAGAGCCCCCCTAGGTCTCTAGTTCTCAAAAATGCACAGGTTTGGTAGGGTTCCCTAGGTGCCGGCTGAACTAGAGGCCAAAATCTACAGGTAGGCACTTTGCAAAAAACAGCTCTGTTTTCCGTGATGTGTCCACGTTGTGTTTTGGGGCATATTCTGTCACGGGCGCTAGGCCTACCCACACTAGTGAGGTACCATTTTTATTCGGAGACTTGGGGGAACGCTGGGTGGAAGGAATATTGTGGCTCCTCTCAGATTCCAGAACTTTCTGTCACCGAAATGTGAGGAAAATGTGTTTTTTTAGCCAAATTTCGAGGTTTGCAAAGGATTCTGGGTAACAGAACCTAGTCAGAGCCCTCAAGTCACCCCATCTTGGATTCCCCTAGGTCTCTAGTTTTGAAAAATGCACAGGTTTGGTAGGTTTCCCTAGGTGCCGGCTGAGCTAGAGGCCAAAATCTACAGGGAGGCACTTTGCAAAAAACAGCTCTGTTTTCTGTGATGTGTCCACGTTGTGTTTTGGGGCATATCCTGTTGCGGGCGCTAGGCCTATCCACACAAGTGAGGTACCATTTTTATCTGGAGACTTGGGGGAACGCTGGGTGGAAGGAAATTTGTGGCTCCTCTCATATTCCAGAACTTTCTGTCACCGAAATGTGAGGAAAATATGTTTTTTTAGCCAAATTTTGAGGTTTGCAAAGGATTCTGGGTAACAGAACCTGTTCAGAGCCCCACAAGTCACCCCATCTTGGATTCCCCTAGGTCTCTAGTTTTTAAAAATGCACAGGTTTGGTAGGTTTCCCTAGGTGCCGGCTGAGCTAGAGGCCAAAATCTACAGGTAGGCACTTTGCAAAAAACAGCTCTGTTTTCTGTGATGTGTCTACGTTGTGTTTTGGGGCATATCCTGTCGCGGGCGCTAGGTCTACCCACACAAGTGAGGTGTCATTTTTATCGGGAGACTTGGGGGAACATAGAATAGCAAAACAAGTGTTATTGCCCCCTGTCTTTCTCTACATTTTTCCCTTCCAAATGTAAGACAGTGTGTAAAAAAGACGTCTATTTGAGAAATGCCCTGTAATTCACATGCTAGTATGGGCACCCCGGAATTCAGAGATGTGCAAATAACCACTGCTTCTCAACACTTTATCTTGTGCCCATTTTGGAAATACAAAGGTTTTCTTGATAGCTAGTTTTTACTCTTTATATTTCAGCAAATGAATTGATGTACCCGGTATAGAATGAAAACCCACTGCAGGGTGCAGGTCATTTATTGGCTCTGGGTACCTAGAGTTCTTGATGAACCTACAAGCCCTATATATCCCGCAGCCAGAAGAGTCCAGCAGACGTAACAGTATATTGCTTTCGAAAATCTGACATTGCAGGTAAATGTTTTTTTCTCCTCAATTTCAATATTTTTCTTTTTCAGTTGTTATTTTCTGTAGGAAACCCTTTGTAGGATCTACACAAATTACCCCATGCTGAATTCAGAATTTTGTCTACTTTTCAGAAATGTTGTGGTTTCTGGGATCCAGCGTTGGTTTCATGCCCATTTCTGTCACTGACTGGAAGGAGGCTGAAAGCACAAAAAATCGTAAAAATGGGGTATGTCCCAGTAAAATGCCAAAATTGAGTTGAAAAATTGGGTTTTCTGATTCAAGTTTGCCTGTTCCTGAAAGCTGGGAAGCTGGTGATTTTAGCACCACAAACCCTTTGTTGATTCCCTTTTCAGGGAAAAAACCACAAGCCTTCTTCTGCAGCCCCTTTTTCCTATTTTTTTGAAAAAAACGAAATGTTCACTTTATTTTGGATAATTTCTTGGCCTCCTTCTGGGGAACCCACAAAGTCTGGGTACCTCTAGAATCCCTAGGATGTTGAAAAAAAATGGACGCAAATTTGGCGTGGGTAGCTTTTGTGAACAAAAAGTTATGAGGGCCTTAGCGCGAACTGCTCCAAATAGCCAAAAAAAGGCTCGGCACAGGAGGGGGAAAAGGCCTGGCAGAGAAGGGGTTAATCTGTGGTATTCACATTGTTAAACGATGTTGGAGTGGTGACAACATGGTTATATTACATTTGTTACATAGTTCTTTTGTGGTTATTCAGTTTTTCAATGTATTTGCAATTTTTATTGGGATACCATTTTTACTGTCTGAAATGTCCGGCTATTGCGATTGGTTGAAGGAGGATGAAAGCAGATAATATGATTTTTATATTGGTTAACCTTAAGAAGAAAACAGGAAATAGAAAAGAAAAAGGGAAAAAAAAAAACATCTATAATAACTTTGTGTGCCGAGATCAAAATCTATGTGATTATTTCGGGCTTAGCTGGTTCATGTCAGGTGGTAGGTCTATTGTGACAGTTCTGTTTGCAGGTGAGGGGGTGGGTCATGTGCCAGGTTTAGCGCATGCTGTTTTCTACTTCCTCAATGCCATGGTGTGACCAATAATGTTGTACACTCTGTCTTCCTATATAGTGTGGTTTCTCACTCCTAAATACTGGTTCGCCTCAGTCCAACCCCCCTTCCATCGAATGTGCTTCCGTGTTATTTAGCTGTAGTAAGAACCCCTTCCAACAGGTGGAGATCAGGAATTGTCGTAGTCCCAGAGTTTCTTCCTGTGCAAGTGCTAAACCCTCCGCACCCGCCCACAACTCAAACGAGCGTCTCCAGGCCTGTATCGGCGGGGGGTCTGGGGACTTCCACCTTCGGGTCACTAGTCGTTTCGCAACAATGAGTCCTAGATCTATTGTTTATCTCTTGGGAATAGTCCCAGAATACATGTTTCCCATTTGAATGGTATGTGTTGTGTTATACAGTTAGATAAGTTGTCAAATTACTGCCCTACAATAGGCGTTAAGGCTGGGACATGACCACAGCATGTGCAGCATATCCGCCCCAATCTCATGGCATCTGGAGCAGGCCGTGTCCTGACGAGCAAAGTATTTGTTTATTCGTGCAGGTGTGAGATATGCTCTGTTCACTATATAATATTGGATTAGTCTGAATCGTGCATTATGTGGTATGTTGAGATGACTTGAGATAGCAGATCTGCATTGCGGAATTGCAATGGGATCGCCTGGGTCCATTTCCCATGCTACACGCAGTGCATCATTGTCGGAGGCAGTTTGGATTCTCAGGGCATCCGCTAGCCAGCTGATTTGGTGTCGGCCGCGGCCCACCACTTGTAGGTATTGGACCAGTAGGTGGGTAGGTGGAGCTGTAGTGATTTCTCCCCATTTGGAGTTCAGAGCCCTCACCAGTGAGTAGTACAATAGGAATTTACCAGGCAGGAGTCCCATTTAACGGAGTCTAGCGAACTGCAGCAGTTGGTTTTCTTCACAAATGTCACCCAGTGTATGTATTTCTAATTTGTGCCATGCACGCAGTTCGGAGTCGGACGTGATCCTAGGACCCCTTGGGGTACCCGCCAGTGCCAAGGCAGGTGCAAATGGGACTATTGATCTCGTGAGGTAGAGCGATCTACGGAAGCATTTATGAGCTGTTTTTAGAAACAGTTATCGTGGGGTCTGTGTGCGTGTGAGTGGGTGGAATAAATGCTGTATTTGTTGGAGTAGGCGTGGCCCTCCCTCTGTTGCTGTGTCTGTGAGGTGCATACCAGGCAGCCATCTAGACACCCACTGGAGTTGAGCTGCTAGATAGTATTGTTCTAGGTTGGAGACTGCAAGCCCACCCTGATCAGGCTGTAGGTACAGTTTTTTAAGGGTGACCCTACAGCGGCTGCTGTTCCATATAAATTCCCTTAGCCCTGTCTCTAGTGTCCTGAAGAAAGTGGGGGGGACGTAGTGTGGGAGGTTAGAGAAAAAGTACAGAAGCCGTGGGAGTATCACCGTTTTTAGGAGTGCTATCCTGCCTGTCATGGATAGTGGCAATGTCCTCCAGAACGCCATTTGGGACCTAACCGAGGTTACCACCCTTACAAGGTTGCCCTCAAATATGTCTTCTTCGTTATGGTAGATTCTGACACCCAGATATTTGAATGTATTAGGTTGCCATGGGACAGGGTTTCCGGCCAGCACCAGTCTCGGGTCCCGCAAGCCCGGGTCGAATGGGAAGAGGCATGATTTCGACCAGTTGACCTTCAAGCCTGATATTGATGCAAAGTGTTGTAGGAGTGAGTCGGCTCTATGTGGTATCTATGTAATGTCTCGGAAGTATAGCAAGAGGTCGTCAGCATATAATGACACTATGTGTAAGCCGTCTCCCAGAGGGATTCCCCAAGTGTCTCCTTCCTCGCGCAGGGCCGCCGCCAGAGGCTCCATTGCAAGTGAGAATAATAATGGTGATAGTGGGCAGCCCTGTCTAGTACCTCTACACACTCAGATTGGTTCCGATATCTCGGATCCCAGTCCCACCCTTATCGTTGGTCTGGTGTATAATAGTTTAACTAAACAAATGTAGGATGATCCCAAGCCGTATTGTTGCAGCACCCTGAACAGGAATGGCCATTCCAGTGAGTCCAAGGCCTTCTCTAGATCAAGGACGAGGCAGCCCGCCCTCAGCCAATTATGTCTCGTATATTGCATAACCCGGAATAGTCTTCTGATGTTATGAGAAGTGTCTCTGGCCGGTACAAACCCGTTTTGGTCGGGGCGTATTAGTTCTGGCATGTTAGGCGCTATCCTTGTCGCTAGTGTTTTGGCTAATATTTTATAATCGGTCTTTAACATTGCCAGCGGTCTGTAGGAGCTCATGTCTGTTAGGTCTCTTCCGGGTTTGGGAAGGGAGATTAGTAGTGCCTCCCTTTGTGTGGTCGACAGGTGGCCCTCCTGTTCAGCGTTCTCATATACATGAAGTAGCTTAGGTGCCAGCTGTAGCGCGAAGGATTTGTAAAAGTCGACCGGTAACCCATCTTGAATACTGGCTTTGATCTCCTCAAGGTCGAGGGGTGCCTCAAGTGCCTCAATCTGGTCACTCTCTAAGTGCGGAAGTGTCACCCTGCCAAGGAACTCAGCACTGGGGTCTTCTCCAGTGGTTCTCCTTGAGGTGTAGAGTGTCTCATAGTGTCTTGTGAATTCGGCCTGTATCTCTGTGGGCGTGTACACTAACTCCCCTGTTTGTGAGCGAATTTCCATTATCGGTTTCCTCTCGCAATCCTGAAGTATCAGCCAAGCTAGTAATTTACCTGCTTTATCTGCTGATGCATGAGTTCTTGCGGAGTGCACAGTGTAGTTAAGACATCTCAGACGTTCTAGTAGTGTTTGATGTTCTGCATGTAATATTGCTAGTATCGCTTTTTCAATTTGGTTGTTAGTAGTTTCGTCTTCCGACTGCTGTAAAGTCCGCTCTATTCGGGTCAGGTCGCGTTTGATAGAACGTCGCATGTTACACTGGGCTCCCAGACAGTGCCCTCGAGTAAAAGTCTTGAATGCATCCCATTCAATCCGCCTCGAGGTGGCAGTGCCTTCATTCTGCTCAAAATATTCCAGAATTGCGGTACCTAATGATGCTCTAAAGTCAGGGTCCTCTAGGAGCTCTGGTCTCAACTTCCACGTGGGAATGGGCGCATGGGGGGATCCCCAGCACATTCGTGCCACCAGAGGGTTATGGTCTGAGTGTGTGCGACCCATGTATTCCGAGCTCACCAATACCTGAGCAAGGTTCGCAGTGCAGAATATATTATCTAGGCGTACATGCAAGGAGTGAGGGGCGGAGTAGAAGGAGTAGGCTCTTTCCTCTCTGTGTCTCTGTTGCCACACATCCACCAGCTGCCACTGCTGTGTCCATTCTGTCAGACCGCGTGAGGCAGTTACCACTGGGGATGTGGGCAGCGGTGGGAAGGAACGATCAAGTTCGACGTCTAGTACACTGTTGAAGTCTCCCCCAGTAGCCATGGTATTTTACTCCAGTTTGCTAAGTGGTGTGATAGACAATTGTGTGACCCGCCAGTTTCCCTTTGACGAGTATGAATCTACCCTGCGGGTCTATAATCTGTTCTTTGGCCGTGAATGGGGGGCCTGCCCCAACCCAGATCAGCGCGCCTCTAACATAGGCCGAATGGCCTGTCGCGTATAATTGCCCTCTCCAGCGCTGGCATAACCGGGGATCTCCTGAGTTGTAAGGGGTGTTTCTTGGTGAAGCACCAGTTGAACTGAGTGTCTTTTAAGGTAGGAGTAGATAGCATAGCATCGCTTGGGAGTGTGTATGCCCCTTACGTTCCAAGTAATTGTTGTGTATGTAGCCATATCATGGGCGTTGGGACTTTTCTCCCTTTCTTTACCCTCCTGCGCACCCTACACTGCATTATTTCCTTATCCTTCCCTTTCCAGCTAAAACTCGGGGGGGGTATAGCATGACCTTCGGCAAAAATAAAACACAATCAATACCATCAGAGCAGTTAAACAACGGGTCACCCCCCAAACACTGCAACGAGAATAGTGATAACTTGCAGTTGGGTGTCTGTACATTGCGTGGCTCCACTGATAAGAGTATGGGGGTAGGCTGAGTATAGCGGGGGATGGTGTAGCCAAGAGCCATTATGTACGGTTGTGACGGATAATTAAAATAATAGGTGAGAGCACGGGGGCCTCCTCTGTGTTCGTTCATCAGAAGAAAGAAAAAGAAGGAAGGAGAGGGGGGAATGCATCATGTAATGTCCGGCACTGCTTTTATCTACCTGATCGCAATTCTCACGTGGCCGGCGTATGTAATTCTTTGTTATGGTGTTGTTGCTCGCTTTGTAAGATAATTTGTGTAGGCGTCTCTAGTTGGGTTCTTCTTGCAGTGTTTTGGCTCTTTGCTTTGTTCAAGAGTCTTTTTAAATTTTTTTGTCTGCGGTGGCTGGTGTTGCAGGAGGCCCATCAGTAAGGCCCAGTTCTGATAGACGATCTGGTGTGGGGGGACGGCCTCTGGTCTGTTGGTCTGTTGCGAGATTTTGGTGTCGGATCCCAAGCCCGGGGGGGGCATACCCATTGCCGCTTCAGTGTGGATCGCCTCTCTTCTCTCCTGAATTTGTTGTTCCAGGTCCGGTGCACATTTATTTGGCCCTGTGCGGGTTGTGTTCCTTGTCCGATCTCGTCTGCTTCGACTGCGCTTGGTCCGGGGCATCTGTTCAGCACGCTCCAGGGCGCCTCCAGTGGATAGCCCTGACGATTCGAGCCATTCCCAGGCCTCTTCCGGTGTGGAGAAGAAGTGCGTTTTGTCCTCCATCACTACCCGCAATTTGGCCGGGAACAGCAGAGAGTAAGTTAGATCCAATGACCGTAGCCTACGCTTCAGCAGGAGGTAGGAGGCACGGTCTCTTTGCACCGCCAGGGTGTAATCTGGGAATAACAGTATCTGCGTATCGTTTATCCGGAGCGGAGGTGCGGCCCTTACAGTGCTCAATATTATATCTCTGTCTGCATGGTGGAGGAGGCGAATAATGAATGGGCGCGGAGCGCTTCCCGGCGGTCTCGCCTAAGCCGGGACTCGGTGCGCTCGTTCTACAGAGAAAAAGGGGGTAAGTGTATCATCTGGGACCAGCCCACGTAGCCAGCTCTCCGAGTAGGTCATCGGGTTTCGGCCCTCCATGCCTTCTGGCAGGTTTACCACACGAATGTTGTTTCTTCTGGAGCGGCCTTCCACGTCTTCCGCTCGGCGTTCCAGTTCTGCCACTCTAGCTTGTATGTCTTCCATCCCTGCTTTCACCTGGGCGGTCACAGGTGTTAATTCCTTTACTGTGGCTTTGATCACGTTAGTCTTGTCTGTTAGTTTGCGGTGGTCCGCATGTAGAAGGATAAGATCACTTGCCACACTATCTATCTTGGCTTCCAATGACGTGCGGGCACGCTCAAGGGAATCTCCAATGCGTTCCACTGCTGCAAGCACCGCATCTAGTTTTTGGTTGTCTTGGGTTGAGGGGTCTTGCGTTTTCACAGTTCCAACTCCGGAGCGTAGGCGTCCAGTTCCAGCCATGGTTCGAAATTATTAATGAGAGCTGTTTGGTTTCTGGTCAGTACTTTTCGCTTGACTAGTCTTCACTCGCAGTACAGGATGTATATCAATTTCCGTCGAGATGGTGTAAGATGAGTATATTGTTCTTCGATGTTTTTCAACTGCTTGGTGGGAGGTCTCGCTGCCAGTGGTTGTTCCCAGATCTTTAGTGTGGAGTTCCCACAGTGCCTGGTCTCATGTAGGATTGCGCCTAGCATGGGCTTCACAGGGGCGTTTCATTTGTCTTTATTCGTCAACAGACTACGTGGCATCAGTGCTGCTCCCCTTCAGTTATGTACCAGTGCTTATACAGGGAGAGTCGGACCTGCTTGTCAGGGGTCACTGTGTCACAGCCCCACAACAGCACGAGCAGCCCGGGAGGTCAGCCTTAATTTCTGCAGGTGTTACGCCGCTCACTGCTATTTTCGTGGTGCTCCACTTACAGGCCTGGGGGGGGTCCCAAGTTATGTCACTCCGGTTGTTTCATGTTATTTCCCAGTCATCAGGAAAGGTTCTCCTTCGCTCGAAGCGTTTCTATGGTTGGTGGGGGGCAGAGTCTTTCGGGTCACATTAGTGCAGGTAGAGGTTTTTGTACGTCTTCTGGACCCCCCTTTGTATGCAGCACAGAGTGCGAGTGGGTTACGTTTTCGTCCCTGGCATATCAGTCACGGTCGCAGCAGCTCCCTCCCCCGTAGCACCTGAGTCCCTCAGCAGTTGCCCGGCAGGTCCGGTATATCGTCTCCCATGTAAGTATATTGGTTGTAGTGGATAAGAGAGGCTCCAGCACGCCAATCGTCACCCCGGGGGCCGGCTCCCAGGCGGGCCGTGGCGCCGCAGCCAGAGTCCGTAAGCTAGGCCGTAGGGACACCAGTCCCCGCATCAGGGGACACCGCCACAGATTGGGTGCGGGCCTCACCGGCTCTGGAGGGGTCGCCACAGGTCCGGCACCAGCCGAGACAGTGGTTTTCCCCAGCCCAACGGAGCCTCCGGCCCTCTCGGCCTCGTTGTCTCTCCTCGTGTGGGTCTGGAGAGGGAAGAAGGGGGAAAGGGAGGGGGGGCGGACCGCTCCCTCCGTCACCACTCACCGCTTTAACGTCGCCCCCCAGTGGGATGTAAGTCGCCTCTCCTCAGCTTGTATTCGGCCGCCGCAGCGGGTGCATCAGGCCATCTCAGCCTCCGGGTGCAGGCGCGGCCGCGCCGGATGTCTTCTCTTTCATCCGGGCACCGCCCCACGGCCCGGCTCCAGCACACCGCCCGCTCCGCAGCCACGCAGGTCCAAGCACTGAGGCCGCCCGGGGAGCTACGACGCTCCAAACGACACTGGTGTGTCCCCCGCTCCCATACGGCCTGCAAGGGTATTATAACCCCTCTGCGTCTCCCCCTAAACTCTGTTTTTGGCCGGCCGTGGCATGGAGCTCTAGCAGCTCGCGCCCGCCATTTTTGGTGGCTTAGCCACGCCCCCATAGGACAGATGTATCTTACCAACAAGCCAGGCCCTCTCTGGGCACAGTTGTGACATCAGCTGAGGTATGGTGCTGTTCCGCATACTGAAAGAACCATGGGCGGAACACAGATAACGGGCATAGACCCGTGAAATGTAGAGGTCTGACCAAGCCAATATGTGTGCCATCAATGGCTCCCACCACATGTGGTATGCGTTCAAGTTAGCCATCACATGGGCTAAATTCTCATGTTGGGAAAACTGAATATAGCTGTCCTGGTGTTTCAACATTGCTGAGAGGACATCCTTCAAAACCAGGCTGAACATAGGTTGGGACATTCCAGCAGATAGGGCCACTGTATGTTGGGAGGACCCTATGGCTAGGAAGTGCAATACTGACATGACTTGTACAATGGTTGGTATGCTAGTTAGATAACTAATAGCTGGCTTCATATGTGGCTCCAACTGATGACATAAGTCCACTATTGTTTGCCTATTCAGACGTTACAGCAGTATGATGTGGCATTCTTCCATAATCTGAAGGTCTGGCAGTAGATGGTAGACAGGAGGTTGTTGCATCTTCCCTCACCCTAGGTACCTGTGTATGACAAGACATGATTTCTAACATTAGTCATTGTGTCCACAGCAACATACGTGACACATGTCAATGATATCATGTGATGAGGTATTTCTGAATGGATAGACATGGCAATCAGTTCACATCACAGCTGCAAATAACACAAGGGTCAGATGTGGCCACCTGGTTTTCCATACATGTGATCACATGTAAATGGACCAAACTCATAGATGTGCAGCACAATTTCCCCTCAAAATTTGACTGGAAATCCCTACCCAAAAATGACCATCGGTGGTGGTGGACTGTGCCCTACTGTTGAATGCCAACTGTGCCCTGTATCATACTACAGTGGTCTTTGAGAAGTAGGACCTACATGGCAAGACATGTTAAGCATATTTGTGAGGTCCAAAATATATTTTCGCAAGTGTGGCACAGCATTTCACGCTGCCAAAATGGTGGCTGCCTGACCTACTCCACTAGCAATTAGGAACTGCTTGTGACTGCCAGTGGAAGTCATCATGGCAATAGATAGTTGCAACCGTGGTGGAAACAACCATAGGCTAAGGTTGTTGCCAGTAGCAGTCAGGGGCAAATGGCTGTGTCTGTCAGCAGTGACTGTCACAAATGTGGCGGACGTGCCTGCCGTGTTGTACAGATTCACTCACTTGACTCCTGACATTGCTCCCAGCAAGACCTCCACCACCTGAGCTGCTGTGTTCCAATTCTGGGGGAAATCCTGCCATGTCCAGCAGGTGATAGGGCCCCAGGAAGCTGGAGAGGATAGTCAATAGGTCCTACCCCTGTATGAACAGCTCTATGGCACACCAGAGGAGCAGGTAAGTCCCTCAAGTGCATAATTTTCTCTTTAGTTCATCATCATTTCCCTCCTCACAGGCTAAAATGTGCCCATGTGTGACAGTTTGACTACTCGTATGCTTGTTGTTGCAGTCTGTGTGGCATCAGTGGGAAGGACAATGTGCAGGTATTGGTGGCCAGTGCCATATGTTAAGTTCAGTCACATTTTGTTGTGTGAGGTTTTTAGGTTCCTAAATCATCCTTGTGTTGGATGCATAAAACTAGGTAAGGAGATATTAGTGCCATCCACAGACATGTCTTTCCTCATGATTGTTGTTAATGTCTGACAGCATGTATGTGCATGACAACATGAGCTGATCATGCATGTTGCATGAGTCAGTTGAGAGTCATGTGAGCAATGTGTATATAGTGCCACAGCTATTTCAAACCACATCTGCACTTGTTAAACTGTTGCATGGAAGGCATATAATGAGTAGGCCTGGGCAGAGTTTGTGGAGGTCTGCTACTTGGAACTCCGTGAAGTGCAGAAAAAACTCTGCCATGCTACGCTGAGTTCCGCGAATGGCGGAGTTTGGGTAAGGAGTGCTGTTCGCACTGATTTTCAGTGCAGGAGTTTCTCCCACACTGTAAAATCAGTACTAATGGCATCCCACAGAGTTGCAGAGGATACTAACTTCTTTTTGCAGCTTGAGTAGATTTTCTACTTGAGCTGCAGCTTCCTCAACATGAGCAGCAGCTTTCTGACTGCGTGCGGGCGAGGACTACCCCGACTACTCACTTTGAGAAATCTCTCCCGTGCTTGGCAACTTAGCAATTTCTCTCACTTGCACTCACCAACTTAATGTTGGTAAGCGAAAGTGAGAGAAAAAACTTCACTCTGCGTCACTTCGTGGAGTTTTTTGGAACTCTGCACGCCGTCCAGAGTGGGGAAAACTTAGCGAACTCTGCCGGTGGAGTGGAATTCTTTGCCTATCCCTAATCAAGAGTCACTCTGCCCTTCGGGTTGTCACACACACCACATGACAAATTGCTGTGGGCTACATGATGTACTGTCATGCATGGAAGTGATTGGAATGGAGTGTCATGTAGGTTCTGTCAGCTTACCCTACAGAGACCAGGGCCTGTCAAATGTGTCCACCGGTATGGGACATAGTCCAGGCTGTAGAGTGTCACTGTGGCTATGCAACTGTGACATTGTGTCCAAATCCTGTACCCTGCAGATACTGGTATGTGGCCAATATGAGGCTCTCGTGACAAAACCTGCCTTGAATGCCTCATTCTATTGACTAGGTCAGGAAGGGGTACAAAGGCAAAACATTAATCTAATCCATATCTGCATTTTCCATAATTGTCAGTGTGTGCCTTATACTCATGACAGCTCCCCTACTCTCACAGATCAGTTGTCAACTTGCCACAGGTCATATTTGTCCTGTACAGGTAAATTGCATAACTGACAGTCCCACAGCGCAGACAGTGTGTTGATTCCTGGGAGGCCATGATATGTGACTCATTTGAGGACAGCACAGCAGTCACAAGGAGGTGAGTTCAGGGTATATACCTGCCTGTCACATTGCCAAGTGAATTTGTTCTGACAGCTTACCCTGACAGTTAAAGATAAGCCATGTGTCACACAGTAGATGAGTGATTGTTTGTGTAAACATGTTGTGTGTTGTATACAGATGTACCTTGCCTATTGGCTCAGGGACCTAGGATACAACTGTGTACAATTCGCAAATCACTTGCTCTCCAGGGACAGCATCTGGCTGTGTACATTGGCCAATCAAGGTAAGTAATGGATCACTATCCTCAGCCCTGTGTCTGGGTAAATGAGTATATTGGCATCTGCCACCCATAGGCTTGTTGTCTTTAGCATATGACGGGTGCTGGTACCACACTGCAGTTTGTAATGTGAAGATAGCCAATATACACGTGACACAGCCTACATTGTATTTTGGGTGCAGCTACAGATCATTACTTTCCCTTGGTAAGTGGGAAATGTCCACTGACATGATTTGTGTGCCATCACTGTTGCCAACATTCTTTGTGCCTACATGGCAACATGTGTCCCATTCTCCTTTACAAAATATTTCTAAGCTGATGTTTCATGTATGGTCTACCTGTGCTGATGGGATGATGCATTTATTCCCTCACATGTATGTCCATGGTGATCTGTGTGTGGAATAAGCTATTTACAATGGGAGTACATTTCATGTTGTACCACATACATGCGTGGTACCATTGTTTATTGGATGACACATTGCCTCATTTATCATAGCATGTCATTTGGCATGTATAACTGCAATAGCAATGAGGGACATGGCAGGTAGGTCTAGAGTTTTGAGTTACAAGGTGCATTGCTATGCCATTGATGTGGAAGCATGTAGCAAAGTGCACTGCACATGTGTAATGGGTAAGGTTTGTGACCTGACTGTCGGCATGCATCATGAAGTGGCTTGCAATTCTGTTGAAATCATATGTTTTTAGGTACAAATGTTCATCCACAGACAGACATCTGGGTCTGCATGACCATAATGGAAAAATTATTTATCTTCCAATTGGGCAACATGTCTTTGCACATCTCAGGGCCTCTCTAACATCCAAGGGACTAATGGCATCAGAAACGTATGTCATTGTAAGGGTGCCAGACATTAGTGGTGTTTACCCTGGGGCTTGCTGATTCATTGGGTTGTAGATTTTGGGGACATCTCTCCCTGACGCATAGCGCATGTTGTCTACAGTGTCCATTTCCATGCCACATGTGTGGCCTACCCGAGCAACATTAGTACTGCCTCCATAAATCAGTTGGGACAAATATGATTTGGTGAAATGTGCATTGTTGGTATGATTCCAGTGTGACATTATCCTGCACGCAACTGTTGACAGTTCAGATGGCATGCATGCATATGTATCGCACAGTGGTTACCAACCTTTTGACTTCTGTGGACCCCCGCTTTATCATTACTGGAACCTGGGGACCCCCCCGAATCATTACTGAAAGCAGGGGGCTTAATCTGTTAATAATATTCAGTTTTCTAAGCAGTCCCTGGGGGTCCCCTGAGGAGACATCGGGGACCCCCAGGGTTCCCCGGACCACATGTTGGGAACCACTGGTGTAGCACATTGTTGGGCTACTTAGGTAGAGTTTGTTGCTGGGGCCTACTTGACATCATGGTAATGTTTGCTAACCATAGCTGTTGTTCAAGTGTGATAATGGACATGTGATGTCTCTATTTCTCTTTGTATTTGCAGCATCAGCACTGGCAAGTGAAGGAGACAGGGCAGGCTGGCGGTACATACCACCAAATTATGAGAAGGGCGGGCTGGCTGCAGCCAATCTGCCACTTCTCTACTCATACCGCTATGCCTGTATTAGCCTCCAGGCCGGAGACATCAATCTCCATCCACGTGGCTGGCACAGTACAGCGGGCGGCATTATGAGCCTGCCTACCACCATGGTTTTCAAGGCGTTAGCAATACCGCGGAAACCATGGCGGTAGGCCATACAGGTGACAGGAAATTCCTTCCCTGTCTCCGGTAGGTGGCTCCCCACCCCACTCCATCCAAAGCCCCTCCCACCCCCATACACACACTAAACCCTCACCCTGATATTCAAATACACTCCTACCCCATCCAAACACACAACTCCCCAACCCCTCCAATCCTCTCACTCACCCACCACCCCCGAACCAAACAAACACACTCCCCACCCCCTCTGATCATCACACTCCCCCCAAACACACACACACCCGCAGGCATGCTCCACACATACACCAAATCACTCACTCTGACATACATGCATTCATATACATACTTCCAAACATGCTCGCACACATGCTTACACACAATCACACTGACATGCAGACACACACTTCCTTCGCCATTCTTACACACATTTACTCACACGCATACAACCATGCAAACAACACAACACACACAGACAAATTCACACACTCACTCAGACATTCATGCACACACTCAGACACACACACACACAACACCCCCCACCCTACCCTTCTCCCCTATCAGAAGCCTGACTTACCTTTGTTGAGGAGATCTTCCTGCAGGGAACGGGAAGGGGCGCTGCTACTGCCAGCAGCGCCCCGCCAGCAGAACACCGCCAGGCCATATTACTGGTCATAATACGGTTGGCGGAATTCTACTTGCGTGGCGATGCTGGTGGTAGCAGCGCCACCTTACTACCATCCACCACCATGAACACTCCTGGATTTCTGCCCTTCTTGTGGCGGAAGTCCGGCAGTGCTCATAATATGGCGGGCGGATTGTAGCCGCAGTGGTGGTATTTTGGCAGCTGTCACCGCTGCGGTATGCGGTTTTTAGCATCGATATCAAAATCACCACCTATGTCTCCATTATTTACAGAAAAACACACATCTTTAGGTATGGACATTTTCTCAGAACATCAGCTATTTTATTTCTAAAAACACTTCGCTGTCCCATGCATGTTAGAGGGAGATTCCAGCCAGATGACCATAACCGCATGCTGATTCACTTTGTACAGCTGCTTGCTGAGGTTACCGGTTCCCTGGCCTACATGGGGATAGAGTTTCTATAGACAACAGGCTTCCTTGTTCAGGTATGGAGGATGATGTCTTCCCAGGTGGGAATCCTGAAGGGCAGATTAGGGCTTATCATGTTTTGCTCTGACATAGCTTGTGTAGGAACTGCATGTATTATGCAAAGTGGCAGTATTGTGGAACCTTTCCTGTGTTTCACATTTCTAGTCACAATTTTGCTTCTATTATGCTTCATCATTCTAATTATTGTAATTCATGCAATTTCATCTAAGATGCAGTTGATATATCGTAATAATCTTATTAAATCATTGTCTGCTCCTGTTTGAATTTGCATGTGTTAGACCAATATAACTGAGAGAAAAGGATGAGATCTCATGTACCACAATTTCCCTGAGAAGTAATCTTGTCATGCACCTGGTTGTCACAAATCATCCCTGCTCTTGGGCAGAGATAAGGCACTGCTAGTTGGCTGGAAATGAATTAAACTGACAGTTGTCAGATGTTGTGGGATTGGACTCAGTTCCCCACAATTTATGTTATGCAGCCACCCAGATCTAACAGCCTCTTTAGGATAATGAGAGCCCATGTGACACCTTCACAGACCACAATCCTTTGCACTCATACTGTAAGACAAAGAAGCCAGAGCAACTGAAATCCATTGAGTATATAGATTAGGCCTCACTTTTTTCACCATCCCATTAAACACCCTGAGCACACTTTTGTCCATTCACACTCTTTTGCTCTTCCCCTGTTAAGTAAGTCTCCAATACATCTGTTCATCAACTCTCAAGTTAAGTGTAACCACCTGGGGTGGATAATATTGGTCTGACATCTCCCAGCAGGCACTGCTTCTTTTACTCCAGCCACCAGCACAGTGGTCACATGCTCCAATTATCTGTTTGTCAACTCTCAAATGAAGGGTATCCACCTCAGGGGATGACATTGGTCTACTGGATGTAGTACAGTGAGTGATATGACTGCAACTCCCAGCAGACTCTGTTTCTGTTACTCCAACCAACAGCACTGTGTCACATGCCCCGATACATCTGTTTGCCAACTCTCAAATAAAGTGTAAACACCTGGGGGATAACATTGGTCCAGCAACTCTCATCAGGCACTGTTTCTTTTAATCCAATCACCAGCACAGTGGTCACATGTCTCAATCATCTGTTTGTCAACTCTCAAATGAAGGGTACCAACCTGGGGGGATGACAGTGGTCTACTGTGTGTAGTACAGTGAGTGACCTGACTGCAACTCCCAGCAGGCCCTGTTTCTGTTACTCTAACCAACAGCACAGTGGTCACATGCCCCAGTACATCTGTTTGTCAATTCTCAAATGAAGTGTACTCACTTGGGGGATAACATTGGTGTAGTGTGTAGTACAGGGAGTGACCTGACTGCAACTCCCAGGGGCACTGTTTCAGCAACTCCTACCACCAGCAAAGTGTCCTCTGGTCCAAAGACCCCTGTTTGGCAATTCACAAATGAAGCCTACTCACCATGGTTTGAGCAATCACAGATGATGCTCAAATCAGAGAAGTGTCTGTCTACCTATCTTCATCTTGACTTGCTTACACAAGTGAAACTATTGAGGACATGAAGGACAGCTTACCCAGTGTGTGTGTCAACATCAGGACAGTACACGCTCTACGGGCGACAAGAATGCAAAAATCCAGCCTTTATGCAAGAGCATAATTTATGCATTGTGTTTATCTGCAGTATGGTAATCTTTTGCATTACAGACTTTAACTTTGAAAAGCATTATTAAAGATGTTTGCAATAATTGTTCATTTGCAAGGTATTGCTGCAGGTTGTTAGGGTGTGGTTCCTTTCTAGGACCTTCTAGAAGCTTTCTCTGCAGCATCACTGAGTGTGGTTTGTGGGCTGGGCTAGATTCCATATAAGGGAGCCAGCCCAGCTCCACGTGCTCACTATTCAGAGGTCCCGGTGCAGAGCAGCAGCAACTTCCTGAGCTCCTGTCCCAGAGGCCTACCTTGATGTTCCAGGCCTGCCCACATTATATTGGTGATCCTTGAGCAGGGTGGTAAGGCGGAGATGGGTGTGGGCCCCTGACCCCGTTCTCAAAGACTCTTGAGTTTTGGGCCTACTCGTGAACCTTTCAGAGTACGCAAGTCATTGCATTGCTCTCATGTAAAGCTTGGTGTACAGATCGGCAACAGCTTGCGCGATCATTTCATGGCATTTGCATATTCTTGTTCGAATCATCAGTGTGCATGATTCATTTCCCACATGTAAATCTTGGTGTTCAGATTGGCAACAGCTTGCGCGATCATTTCATGGCATTTGCATATTCTTGTTCGAATCGGCAGTGTGCGCAATTCATTTCCCACACGTAAAACTTGGTGTTCAGATTGGCAACAACCTGCGCGATCATTTGATGGCATTTGCATATTCTTGTTCGAATTGGCAGTGTGCGCGATTCATTTCCCGCATGTAAAACTTGGTGTTTAGATCGTCAACAGCTTGCTCGATCATTTCATGGCACTTGCATATTCTTGTTAGAATCGGAAGTGTGCATGATTCATTTCCCGCATGTAAAACTTTGTGTTCAGATCGGCAACAGGGTGTGCGATCATTTCATGGCATTTGCATATTCTTGTTAGAATCAACAGTGTGCGCAATTCATTTCCAGCATGTGAAACTTGATGTTCAAATCGGCAACAGCTTTGCACGGTCATTTCATGGCAATTAAAACCTTGATGTGTAGAGTTTGTTGAAGTGTACACATTTATCCTGGGCTTTTGGATTATCTGTGAAGATGCTAAATTCAAAACTTAGCATTCTTTGTGCATATTAAGTCCCCAGTACAATTCCTATCGTTTTCCAGGGAATATTTCAGATTGCCTTTCGGCCTCATGTAATGTACATGTTTGTTCTGAAACATTATCCTAGAGGGTCCTTGAATTTCTAGACAGTATGTGTCAGTTCATGTAAATCTCATATGAAACATTGTATTAACCATTCTTGATTTTTTCCAGGTACCCAGAGTTCTTGAGGTCTAGTTAAAGTGACTTCTTAGGTTATCCATGGTTACAGTATGAAAACGCTTAGAACCATAATCTAGTGAAAGTCAATGTGATAATATCTTGATATTGTGTTGTTTAACCTTTTGCTCCCTACAGGTCTCCTTCCCTCCTGTTCCCTTCCTAATCCCCTTTTCCCCCACTCAGACTCTCTCAGGCTCTGTGATATTTCTATCAGAGTTTGGGAGCTGTCTACTGGTAGACATGTTGGGAACGTGCGCAGACCTCGAGGAACTAGTCTCGCCGAGACAGAATAGTGAGCCAAACAAATTTATTATCCTCCTGGTTTGTGTGTGTTCTCAACATGGCCACACTGGACGAGCTAGTCAAGGATATCACGCAGCTCCAAGCAAAGGTAGTGTCATCAAAGAATATAGCAGCCAGCTTAGCTGAGAGAGTGAGTCATTTGCAGGAAAGGGTAGAAAAGAAGGAACAAAGTCCTTTAGGTGTGTCTTGGCCTGGTCCTCCTTCTCAAGCTTCTGGAGGTAATTCTACTATGAACATTTCCCTCAATGTACCCTAAGCTATTCCCCTAGCTCCTCCAGAACATTTTTCAGGCGATCCCTTGAAAGCGCAATCCTTCTTGATTCAAGTGGAATTACATTTTATCTGCTGACCAAACACTTTCCCTGATGCCCAATCCAAGGTGGCCTTCTTGTTATCTTACCTGACTGGGGATGCAGCCACCTGGGCAATCCCTCTTGTGCGTACAGACAGTCCCCTGCTTTACAATTGGAAAATGTTTGTTTGTGAGCTTGAACGAGTGTTTGATCGAAGAAATGTGACATTTTCGGCAGATCGTGAACTATTAGACTTGCGACAAGGTAACCAAGATTTAGTTTCTTACATAGCTAATTTTAATCAGCTGGTAGCCGAGACATCCTGACCTGAAGAAAAGCAAGCGGCCTTGTTTTACAAAGGACTCAAGGATGAGTTAATGGACATTTTTGCCCAGATAGACCCGCAGCCTACTGATTGTTGAGATCTAATAAACCTTGTTTTGAGACTTGATCATCGTCTAGCAGAACGAAGGAGAACACGCAAAAAGACTGAGAAATATTCCTGGCGTGTTCACGATCATAGAGAATCAAGAACCCAGAAAGAGAGAACTCCGGAACCTATGGAAATCGGAACTATCAGGAGACCTTTGACCAAAGACGAAAAGGACCTACGTAGAAAGAATGGACAATGTCTTTATTGCGGGCGTAAGAGTCATTTCGCCGAAGATTGTCCAATCAAACCAAAGAGCAAATGTGGTCCTGTTCAGAAACCTGCAGCCAATGTGCAAGTCGAGCCGGAAAACTAAATCACCCAAGATGTAAAGAAGGGTTGCTCTTGGGTGTCACTGTGGACCCTTCACAGTCTAGACATCTCAAACTGGGCATAAAAGTTCAAGTAAAGAAAAAGAACTATTTCAAGAAGGCCCTCCTAGATTCTGGAGCTACCGGGAACTTTGTTGATGCCCAATTGGTTCGCGCATGGGGAATCCCATGCACCAAGAAGAAGACTCCAAAGTTAATACAAGCAGTAGATGGAAAACTCTTGACTGGAGGCCCAGTAATTCTTCAGACTGTCCCCTTGTCGGTGATCTGTGATGGGGGAAATCAAAGAACCAAACATGAAGAGAAGCTCATCTTTGACGTGATCCATGCTCCTCAGTATGGAATTATTCTTGGCTTACCATGGTTAACTCATCACAATCCTGAGATTAATTGGGCAGAACGGAAAGTTGTGTTCTCTTCTGCCCATTGTAATAAGATATGTCAAGTCACCAAAAATTGCAACTCTCACATAGCCACTGCAGCGGAGAAAGAAGTAAAGTTGCCCAGGCAGTATTCATCCTATAAAGATGTATTAGATGAAAAAGAAGCAGAAACCTTGCCTCCTCATAGACCTTATGACTGCCAAATTGATTTAACTCCAGGTGCGATTCTCCCTAGCTGTCGTGTGTACGCCTTGTCAGAACATGAAAATCAACATTTACAAAAGTACCCAGATCAATTCTTAAAGAATGGCTTCATCTGCCCTTCCAAGTCTCCCGCAGCCTCTCCTTTGTTTTTTGTCCCTAAGGCAAATGGGGACCTTCGAACCTGAATTGACTATAGGAGTCTGAACAATGTCACAGTCAAGAACAAATACCCCTTGCCTCTGATTCCTGTCTTGTTGGATCAAGTGAAAAAAGCAAAGATCAATTAAGCAAGGACTACCTTTTCATGACGCTCATTTGTTCGTGCCCACTACCAAGCTTCGCAAGTTAGCATTTCATTGGTTGCATGTTATACCTACGGCAGGCCATCCAGGCACTCCTAAAACTCTTGAATTAATCCAACGCTACTTTTGGTGGCCTACTCTGACAAAAGACGTCAAAACAATGGTCACTAACTCTGAAGTCTGTGCTCGCATCAAGACAAGTCATTCAACACCAAAAGGTTTGTTGCATCTGCTCCCAACTCCACATCGACCTTGGGAACACATCTCGCTAGCCTTCTTTACAGGACTACCAGTGGTTCAACAGCACTCAGTAATCCTTGTGGTGGTAGATAGTCTCACGAAATATGGACATTTCATTGCCTGCAAGAAATTGCCCACCTCCAGTGAACTGGCAACCATCCTACTGAATAGAGTGATCCGGTATCACGGGCTGCCGAGAATGATTCTCTCCGATCGAGGATCACAATTTGCCTCCAACTTCTGGAAAACATGGTGCAAAATTCTTCAAGTCACATCCACTCTATCTACTAGCCATCATCCTCAAACAGATGGCCAAACTGAAAGACTGAATCAGACATTGAAGCAATATCTGAGTGCTTACACTGAGAAAGCACTTCATTCCTGGACATCAATGCTCTGGTTAGCCAAACTAGCCTACAATAACTCGTTTCACACCTCCACTGGTGTCACACCCTTTTTTGGTTTGTTTGGCTATCATCCAGATACCTAGCCTATCACGATTCCTCAAGAAAGTTATCTTACACTAGTGGTGTCGGAAACTATTCAACACCTCCACCAAACCCATAAACTGATTCAACAACATCTAGAAAAAGCTAAACAAAAATACAAAAAGCACTACGACAAGAAACATTGTGAAGGACCTCAGTATCAACCAGGTGATAAAGTGTGGCTTTCTAAAAGACATATATAGACTTCAAGAAAAAGCACATGTTTAATCCCATATTCATGAGTCCTTACACTGTCCTCCAGCAAATTAATCCAGTGACCTAAAAACTGCAGTTGCCCCGGTCACTGCGTATTTATCCGATGTTCCATACTTCCCTCCTGAAAAAAGCAGTCCAGAAAGTATGCTCCCAATCAGCTCCAGTTCTAGTACAGGGGGAAGTGGAATATGAAGTTAAACAGGTGTTGGATTCCAAACTTAGAGGTCGTAAACTGTGGTATTGGATCTCTTGGAAATGTTACGGGCCTGAAAGTAACTCATGGGTCTCCACATCTGACGTTCATGCTCCACGACTAGTGAGACATTTTCATTGTCTTAACCCAGGCAAACCAGGCCCTAGAGCCCATTTGGGAGAGGGGAGTACTATCAACATCAGGACAGTGCGCGCTCTACGGGAGACAAGAATGCAAAAATCCAGCCTTTATGCAAGAGCATAATTCATGCATTGTATTTATATGCAGTATGTTAATCTGCAGACTTTATTCTTGAAAAGCATTACTAATGATGTTTGCAATAATTGTTCATTTGCAAGGTGTTGCTGCAGGCTTACTGAGTGTGTTAGGGTGTGGTCCCTTTCTAGGACCTTCTAGAAGCTTTCTCTGCAGCATGACTGATTGTGGTTTGTGGGCTGGGCTAGACTCTATATAAGGGAGCCAGCCCAGCTCCACGTGATCACTATTCAGAGGTCCCGGTGCAGAGCAGCAGCAACTTCCTGAGCTCCTGTCCCAGAGGCCTACCTTGATGTTCCAGGCCTGCCCCGCATTATATTGGTAATCCTTGAGCAGGGTGGTAAGGCGGTGGTCGGGCTGGACCCCTAACCCCATTTTCAAAGACTCTTGAGTTTTGGCCCTACTCGTGAACCTTTCAGAGTACGCAAGTCATTACTCTCATGTAAAACTTAGTGTACGGATCGGCAACAGCTTGCGCAAATATTTCTTGCCATTTACATATTCTTGTTTGAATCAGCAGTGTGCGTGATTCATTTCCCACATGTAAAACTTGGTGTTCAGATCAGCAACAGCTTGTGCGATCATTTCATGGCATTCGCATATTCTTGTTCGAATCGGCAGTGTGCGCGATTCATTACCCACATGTAAAACTTGGGGTTCAGATCAGCAACAGCTTGTGCGATAATTTCATGGCATTTGCATATTCTTGTTTAGAATCGGCAGAGTGTGCGATTCATTTCCCGCACGTAAAACTTGGTGTTTAGATCGGCAACAGCTTGTGCGATCATTTTATAGCATCTGCATATTCCTGTTAGAATCTGCAGTGTGCGCGATTCATTGCCCTCATGTAAAACTTGGTGTTCAGATCAGCAACAGGGTGCACGATCATTTCATGGTATTTGCATATTCTTGTTAGAATCAACAGGTTGCCCAATTCATTTCCAGCATGTGAAACTTGATGTCCAAATTGGCAATTGTGTGCATGATCATTTCATGGCAATCAAAACCTTGATGTGTAGAGTTTGTTGAAGTGTACACATTTATCCTGGGCTTTTGTATTATCTGTGAAGATGCTAAATTCAAAACGTGACATTCTTTGTGCATATTAAGTCCCAGTACAATTCCTATTGTCTTCCAGGGAATACTTCAGATTGCCTTTTTGCCTCATGTAAAAATGCAATGTTTGTTCTGAAACATTATTCTAGAAGGTCCTTGTATTTCTAGACAGTATGTGTCAGTTCATGTAAAGCTCATATGAAACATTGTATTAACCATTCTTGATTTTTTCCAGGTACCCAGAGTTCTTGAGGTCTAGTTATAGTCACTTCTTAGGTTATCTATGGTTACAGTATGAGAACGCTTAGAACCACAATCTAGTGAAAGTCAATGTGATAATATCTTGATATTGTGTTGTTTAACCTTTTCCTTCCTGCAGGTCTCCTTCCCAGCTGTTCCCTTCCTAATCCCAGTTTCCCCCACTCGGACTCTCTCAGGTTCTGGGATATTTCTATCAGAGTTTTGGTGCTGTCTAGTGGTGGACATGTTGGGAACGTGCACAGGCCCAGAGGATCTAATCTCCCTGACAGTGTGCAAGAAGTATTTCTAAGGTCTCTAGATGAATCACCAGATTGGCAGCAGCAGCAGACACATTGACCCAGCACTGTTCACATGATGACTTCAGTCACATATGCAACAAAGTCCTGGGTCTGCGTGCATCCCCCTCAGCTAGGCCTCCCAATGGTCAATGGCATATATTGCCTGTTCACTGTGTTGGCTTCACTGGTGGCAAGATGTCATTTTCAGGTCATCCTCCCAAGTGCAACTGGTCTGTACATCTCAGCAGCTACTTGAATCTAAGTGAGTTGGCATGCTTCACACATGTCATGTCAATCCACCCAATACCATGGTTACTTGCCACAATTGGTTTAACAACAACTTAACTTTGTACAAGCTGTCAGGAATCCCCAAGGTGCCTCCTGCATCATCTGACAGCATCCCCAGGGATTAGGGTTAAATCATGTCTCTGTTCTTGGTTAAACCTTCATGTTTCTAAGTAAACATAGGGCCTGATTACAACTTTGGAGGAGGTGTTAATCCGTCCCAAAAGTGACGGTAAAGTGACGGATATACCACCAGCCGTATTACGAGTTCCATAGGATATAATGGACTCGTAATATGGCTGGTGGTATATCCGTCACTTTACCGTCACTTTTGGGACGGATTAACACCTCCTCCAAAGTTGTAATCAGGCCCATAATGTGCTATGTTACACAGTTGGTTTTTATCAATGCTTGTTTTACCAATGCTTGTTTGCTAATTTGAGCAGGTGTAGACATGTGCTTCTAATTGGGTGTGGTGTAGACATGTGCTTCTAATTGGGTGTGGTGACTCATCCACATGTGGAAACTCAACTGCTTTCCTGATTGGCTATAAATTGCAGAGTAAAGCATGCCTCTCTGCTTGGCTTTGTTTTGCTTCCTGATCTCAGCATCTGATTTGGCAGTCCAGCCCTTCCTGTCAACCTCGTATTCAGGACTTTTGAGGCAATTCCTTTCTTTGCTCCTGTATCAGCTGACACCAGCAACTGAAATCCATGGAGTATATAGATTAGACATCACTTTTTTCACCATCCCATTAAACACCCTGAGCACACTTTTGTCCATTCACACTCTTTTGCACTTCCACTGTTAAGTAAGTCTCCAATACATCTGTTCATCAACTCTCAAATTAACTGTAACCACCTGGGGGATAACATTGGTCTAGCATCTCTCAGCAGGCACTGTTTCTTTTACTCCAACCACCACCACAGTGGTCACATGCTCCAATCATCTGTTTGTCAACTCTCAAATGAAGGGTATCCACCTCAGGGGATGACAATGGTCTACTGGGTGTAGTACAGTGAGTGACATGACTGCAACTCCCAGCAGGCTCTGTTTCTGTTGCTTCATCCAACAGCACCGTGTCACATGCGCCAATACATCTGTTTGCCAACTCTCAAATAAGGTGTAACCACTTGGGGGGATAACATTGGTCCAGCAACTCCCAGCAGGCACTGTTTCTTTTACCCCAAGCACCAGCACAGTGGTCACATGCCCCAATCATTTGTTTGTCAACACTCAAATGAAGGGTACCAACCTGGGGGGAAGACAGTGGTATACTGTGTGTGGTACAGTGAGTGACCTGACTGCAACTCCCAGTAGGCCTGTTTCTGTTACACCAACCAACGGCACAGTGGTCACATGCCCCAGTACATCTGTGTATCAACTCTCAAATGAAGTGTACTCACTTGGGGGATAACATTGGTCTAGTGTGAGTACTACCAGAAGTGACCCGACTGCAACTTGCAGCATGCCCTGTTTCTGTTACTCCAACAACCAGCACAGTGATCACATGCCCCAATATATCTACTTGTCAACTCTCAAACAAAGTGTACTCATGTGGGGGATAACATTGGTCTAATGTGTAGTATATGGAGTGACCTGACTGCAACTCCCAGAAGGCACTGTTTCAGCAACTCCTACCACCAGCACAGTGTGCTCTGGTCCAAAGACCCCTGTTTGACAACTCACAAATGAAGCGTACTCACCTTGGATTTAGCAATTACAGATCATGCTCAAAACAGAGACGTGTCTGTCTACCTATCTTCATCTTGACTTGCTTACACAAATGAAACTATTGAGGACATGAAGGACAGGTTACCCAGTGTGTGCAAGAAGTATTTCTAAGGTCTCTAGATGAATCACCAGATTGGCAGCAGCAGCAAACACATTGACCCAGCATTGTTCACATGATGACTCCAGTCACATATGCAACAAAGTCCTGGGTCTGTGTGCATCCCACTCAACTAGGCCTCTCAGTGGTCAATGGGATATATTGCCTGTTCACTGTGTTGGCTTCACTGGTGGCAAGATGTCATTTTCAGGCCACCCTCCCAAGTGCAACTGGTCTGTACATCTCAGCAGCTACTTGAATCTAAGTGTGTTGGCATGCTTCACACATGTTATGTCAATCCACCCAATACCATGGTTACTTGCTACAATTGGTTTAACATCAACTTAACTTTGTACAAGCTGTCAGGAATCCCCAAGGTGCCTCCTGCATCATCTGCCAGAATCCCCAGGGATTAGGGTTAAATCATATCTCTGTTCTTAGGTAAACCTTCATGTTTCTAAGTAAACATAATGTGCTGTGTTACACAATTGGTTTTATCAATGCTTCTTTTACCAATACTTGTTTGCTAATGTGAGCAGGTGTGGACATGTGCTTCTAATTGGATGTGGTGTAGACATGTGCTTCTAATTGGGTGTGGTGACTCATCAACATGTGGAAACTCAACTGCTTTCCTGATTGGCTATAAATAGCAGAATGAAGCATGCCTCTCTGCTTGGCTTTGTTTTGCTTCCTGATCTCAGCATCTGATTTAGCAGTCCAGCCCCTGCTGTCATCCTCGAATTCAAGACTTTAGAGGCAATTCTTTTCTTCGTTCCTGTTTCAGCTGACACCAGGCATTCCTACAGCACTCCGGAAAAGGCTGCAGCTAAGTGACTAGTATTCTCCAGGGAGTTTGTTCTTTGAGTGCCACGCTCAACAGCTGGTGCATTTCAGACCTCGTATTTTGGCAGAGTACTTATCTTGAAGAGACAAATGCATTTCTGAACATTCTACATTATTATTGTACTTACTTACCTAAATGTGCTTCTGGAAATCTGCTTGAGCTCAAGTAATACAAAAAGTGACAGTGCAATTTTAAAAGAGCATTTACGTGACTTTTCTTTCTTAAATAGCATAACTCTTGGATTTAAATTGTGTCATTCATGCCTGTGTTTCAGGTTTGAGGAATTTGCTTTTGAAGGGTTTTTCGCACACACAGTGAAACCAAACCAAACTGTGCCACCCTAACTGTTTAAACCCAGAGAGGACCTTTGTATTTCTTGGATTGTTTTTGCTCCTTTTAGTTTAACCCTATGCATGCAGGAAAGTTATACATGATATAATTAATGCCCTTGTTTTTATTTCTTATGCATGGTAAGTGCAACCACAGTTCTAATTGTAGTATGCAACAGTGAATCTCTGTGAAGCCAGCCCTAGTGTTGCAGTACTTATTGTTATGGTACTCAGTTTGGGTTTTTGGTAATGCAGTGTTAGTAATTGTGCCAACAGTTATTATTATTAAAAAAAAGTGCTGGAGCATCCTGTTGTTCTTCTACCACTCCTGTGCCCATATCAGAAAGAGATTCAGTTTCAAAGAAGTTGAGTGCACTCTCTACTATCACTCTGTCAACAACGACCTGCCCCCCTGAAGATACAGGGTGCCTGGCTGGACCGGCAAGAAGTGGCAGTGTTTATCTCTTTCTCTTCCACTCCCCCTTTCCTTTTGGGACACATGCCGGGGTTCTGTGTCCACCAGGAAGTGCCGAGAGGTATCCAGGAGGCTGGGGGGCATACCATCGCTGCTGCAGACATCCTGCTTTTCCGGTGAGTGGCTCCGTCTCAACACAAGCTCTCTGCTTAATGTAACTCTAAACGTTTGGAGGTAGATGTCACAATACAACCAGTATCAGTGGACGTTGTACATCAACAGGTGGATCTGCGGCTGGTCACACAGAGGCCATGGAACAGACAGCCACTGTCCCCCTATTTGAAGCCCTCAGTGAAGGCAACTCTCCTGGCCTTCTGGACATGGAGGACAGTTCTGGCCTATCTGGGCAACCTAGTCAGACAGCAACAGGGAATCTCACTGTGCCCATAACATCACTTCCCAACCCTGTTGCTTCAACATCACAAGAAACCATTTGCCCCCAACCTCTTCCCGAGCACAGTGTCTACCATCTTGTCCCCCCAGTCCTGGATCCTGATGTGCAGTGCAATACTTCGGACAATGAGGGTCAGCAACAAGTTGGAGGGGTGCCCTGTGGCAAGGGCACAGGCCTGTGGGTGTACGGTGCATGGGAGGAATGCTCTGTACCAGTGAGGTGAGGCCACTGGGCTGCTCTTGGCCAGGACACCATCAGTCAAGTCTTGGGGGTCTATCAAGAGTTCCAAGGTGTGATGGGCCAGGTATTGACTGAACTCTGGAAAATCAAGCAGCTAAGAGGGACTTGCATTGGTACATGCGGGAACAGATGTAGGCCCACAATGACAAATTGACCTCCTTAACATGGGTGTTGAGGGACATACATGCCACGCTGAATAGGGCTTTTCAACACCATTCCACCCCTTCTTTTGGCCAATCAACAGCAGGCCCGTTAACATTGGTGCCAGCTACTGAAAGCGAGGACCTGCATAAAGAACAATAAGGCCCAGACACCCCACCTCTGTAGCAGCAGATCCACCCCCATGCAAGAGGGGACACCCAGCAAAGAATCCAGGAGGTGCTGACGGATAAACACCCACCACTGCCAGTAATAAACCTCTGCACTGAGGACCTTCTTTGTGTGTTACACATTCACTCTGGACTGATCCTGAACAATGTACCATTTCTAATGGGAGAAGTACTCTGGACTCGCAATGGTGAGGAACATACTCCCATGATTTTATTCACCATGACTGACCACTTCTCATTTGATTTTTTGTTGCATCACAACTGACACAAACAAAGCAACACCATCAAGGTGGGAGTGTGTCAAAAGCTATCTCATCAAGCAGCCTTTGACTGATTATTACAGAGTATTAGCTCCCAAGCTGTATCCAAAATACTCAAAGAAAACATGTTCACAGTCATGACATCATAAGACATACTTAGACTCATGAGAAGTAGCTATGGATGAGATGATCTTTTCAAGTCAGCTCCCTCCTCTTTACCACTGTCATACTCACTTGGCATTTCAGGATTCTCAACTCGTGGCACTACAGGCTCCTTTTCCTTTAGGATCATGCCACAGTGATCTCACACACTTTACCGGGTGAGTAGATGAGGGCCCTACCAGTTCTGTCCAGACTCCTAATTCTGGCCTTCAGGAGCCCAAAAGCCTGCTCAACCGGCCTCTTTGTTCTTCCATGAGCCTCATTGAAGCGGACTTCCCCTGGCATAGTTGGATTCCTCAATAGCGTCAATAACCAAAGAAGGTTTGGATATGTTAAGGAATGGAACATAAGTGAACTAATGAGTCCCTCACTTCATGATTGTAGGACCTGACATGTCTCACACATGATCAGGACAGACGTGAGTCACCAACCAGCCAGGCCCTCTCTGAGTGCAGTTGTGACATCAGCTGGTGTATGATGCTGTTCCGCATTATGAAGGAATCACACACTGATCCTAAATAACAGGCTCACATGTGAGATGTAGAGATCCTCCAAACAGACAACTTACACCTCAATCGAATAGTAGTTCTTTCAGTTGGCACCAAGTCGACATGTATGCCACACAAACCACATGCCAAATTGCTGATGGCCACATGATATACTGTCACACATGGAAGTGATGGAAATGTGAGTGACATATAGGCCCTCATTTTGACCCTGGTGGTATTTTTACCGCCAGGCTTAATGTGGCGGTATCACCACCAACAGGCTGCCAGTGTATACCACCACATTATGAGTGTGACGGGTTGGCCGCTGCCAACTCGCCACATCACTACTCATACCTCCATGATGGTATGAACCGCTGGTTTCCACGGTGGTAGCAACGCAATGAAAACCATGGCGGTAGGGCCTACCGATGACAGGGAATTCTTTCCTTGTCACCTGTAGGTGGCTCCCCCTGCAAGTACATACCCCCCTGCCCACTCCCACCCAAATTCCCCCTCCCCCTGATGCAAACACACCCCTGATCCATTCACACACTCCCCCACCCCCTCCGATCCATTCACACACACCCTCCAAACCATTCATACACCCCCATTCACTCATGCACTTGTAGACATCCATACACTCACACTCATGCATACATGCATTCACTCATACATACTTACACACATTCAGGCATGCATACACACAGACATCCAAACATGCATACCCACACATATACACACTGACATGCAGACATTCACTCACTTCAACATTCATACATGCATTGACTCAAACGCATACAATCACACATACACCACAACACTCACATTCACGCATGCACACACACATTCTTACACACACCCAGACACCACACACTCACACACAACACCACCCACTCTGCCACCCCCCTCCCCTGTCGGACAATCACCTTACCTGCTCCAGGGAGAAAGTCATCCGGCAGGGAATGAGAAGGGGTGCTGCTACCCCCAGGGATGTCCCGCCAGCAGGACACTGCCAGGCCTTATTAAAGGTCTTAATACAGCTGTGTTCGTCTGGCGTGGCGGTACAGGTGGTAGCACCGCCAGGACACCACCATCCGCCAGCATCGCTACTGCTGCATTTCCACCCTAAGTGTGTCAGAAGTGCGGCAGAATGTGTTTTAAACAGGACGTGAATTGTAGTGTTGAAATAGGCAGATTAATGTCCCCTTGTATTAGCCATTCAGCAGATGGTATTTCATCCACAGTCAAAGGCACCTTTTCTAACTTTTCAATTTTAAGCATGACATAAGTTGCTTCTTTCTTAGCCATTAGTTGTTGTTGTAAAGTTAAGTTAAATGTAGAACATATATCCCTTGCACTAGCGTGTTGCCAGGGAACATGACCTGCCTTCAGTGTTTCAAGGGTCCAACCCAACTGAATAATGGACCTTAGTTGACTTTGCCCATGGGTAAAGAAGACATATCACTTTGTATTATGTCCATTGCAGCAGAGACAATGTTATTTAGGGTATATATCCGGTCGGACAGTGTATTAATCCCATTATCCTCAACAGCAAAGCCTTCTGTAAAATTTCCTGGTCTATTTACCTTAATCGGGAGGCACCTTCTTGTTGGGAAAGCTTCCAAATTTCATTATATACTTCAAATAAGAAGCGCTTTCTGCATTTATTTTCTGGGGCCTAACAGGAAGTCCTGTAAGTCGGTGTTATTAGATAGGAGCCTGAGGTGTTCTCTAAATGCATCTGGTGAGGAACTCTTCAACCATTGCTGGCATAGTTTCCCTACTCTGTATGTTGTTACTATACCCACATATTCAAATGACATATAGCGAGGGTCTAGCCTACTAGTTCTAAAACACCCAGTGGAGTTTAAAAAACATTTATGACACCCATTGGCATCTATTGGCCACAATAACTACCCGCCAGGACGTGACAGTGAAGCATTAAACGTGCCTTTCTGGCCTCATTCATCGAGCTCATCTTCAGTTGCATTGATATATTTTTGCCATTTATGACATTTTTGAGGGACAGGAATGCTAGGCGCATTAAATTCCTCAATCTTAGCTAAGCCTAAACAACTTGTTTGTTGTACAGTTTCATTTAAAAATATCATTTGAACAGATATCAGGCATCCTCTAACCAAAGCTTCCTTTCCCCTTATTTGCCAATTTCGTGTTCCCAACACAAATTTTAAGTCAGTCGACTTCAGACAATTTTCATAGCTTTCTATAGTCAACCGGGAAACAAAGGAATCCAAGTAAATAAATTTTGTATTTGTCAATAATATGCATACATTTTCTATCAATGGCAATTTAAAAGAATACGACTCAGCATTTTTAACATTGTGGCCAGAAAAATAGGCAAACTTTTCAGAATATCTTTTAGAACTCCCTTGTGATGGAGTTGTACAATTTTCCCATTGTGTATAATTGAAAACAGTCTTCTGGGTACTCGCTCTGTGGATGAAATGGTGGCCATAATAATTATAGCAAAACATATCACCATAATTCTCTTTAGATTGGTAAAGATCTTCGTTTTCAAATACAGTGTAATACTGCAATTCAGTCATCATAGAATCAGCCGTTTTCACATCCCAATCATCAGAAACAGCTGTGGGCATTATTACATTGTTCCTTGAAAGTTTGAACACATATGGTATTTGAATTACCTCTCTCGGGCCGTACATATCAAATGTTACTTTATCCCAAACAATCCCATCCGGAATTGGTATAGCGGAAATGTTCACAAAAGGCAAGTCTCTGCAGACCTTGTGAGAAGACAAATGTGGTTTTAGGACCTCAACCACCAGTTTAACTGTTGATCTTTCAGGACGAAAATGCCCATGTATTAATAAAAAGAAAGTTATAACAAACCCAATTCAAAGCATGAAAGCCAATAAACTCACAGAAAGCCACAGATAATTCCATGGAAGAATAAGGTAAATTGCTTTAAGCCAGTTTATCAGCTTGCGTTTTTTTGACAGTTCAGATGTAGAAGAGGTAAATGAGTCTGAAATGGTGTCATTGATGATGCCAAAGTATCCAGAAGTAGTTCATGCAAAAGCTGAAGCCGTGTTTGTAGGTGGAGAATCAATGGGTGTTTCTTGTGGTGGTCCAGAATAAATGACACCATCCGTCTGTGTTGAAGTTGTGTCAAATCGATCAATTATTTCTGTATTGTTTGGTGTAAGTGGAACCAATGCAAGATCATTTTCCACCCTCCCCAAGCTCGGAGAGGTGTCAGTGTTGCTGTTTACAACTTATAAAGGAACTTCTTGATCAGTAGTGAGAGGGATTCGGGAACTACTGGCTGTTCCTCTTGGTCTGCTGTGCAGAATCGGCCACATGGTGGTACTTGACATTGTCGATAGATAAAAAGCGGTTTTCTTTAGCACCAGCTAACGGTGGTAGAATGACAGTTCTGGTACCGTGTATACCCAAAACTGGGACTGATGCACCATAAGAAGGACCAAACTCTTTTTTCACAGCAACCTTTTTATATATTAGATCCCCACCTACATCCTTAATTCCTGTGGAGGCAGCACTGGCAGAAGTGTTGTCGTCATGAAACTGTTGCAATTCCTTTTAAGACAGTGACATGTTCATTTATGTCAAACGGTGTTTCTGCCACCTCCACAACAGGACCATCAAGATCTGGAATATAGACTTGAGTTCCAAACACGCACTCCTATGAAGTACGACCCCCCCAGGGACATCTAGGCAGATTGTTAAGTGCTCTCTGGACTCCATACAGGTGGTTAAGCCAACTAAGACCATTACCTAAGACTCTGGCAGTTAAGGACTGCGTTAAATCAGGGTTTAGTCGCTCCACAACACTATTTCCCTCTGGATGAAATAGAGGCGGTGCTTCCCAAGGTATCATGACCACGGCGGAAGCGCCGCGGTCGCACCGCCGGTACCGGCAGTTTACCGTCACGTTGGTCCCAACGGATTTAATCTGCCAGGGTAGCGCTGCTAGCAGCACTGCCCAGGGGATTACGAGTCCCCCTACCGCCAGCCTTTTCCTGGCGGTTTGAATCGCCAGGAAAAGGCTGGCGGTACGGGGAGTCGCGGGCCCCGCACAGCAGACAGTGAAAAGCACGACTGGTGCAACTGCACCTATCGCACACCTGCAACATCGCCGGCTCCATTTGGAGCCGGCTCCTGTGTTGCGGCCGAGATCCCCGCTGGGCTGGCGGGCGGAAACCAGCCCCAGCGGGGATCTCATAATGGCCACAGCGGGAGTGCGGTCGCATTGGCGGCCGCCCGACGGTCCAACCTTGACGGGCGGCACTAGCCGCCGGTCAAGGTTGCAATGAGGGCCATAGTCTACATCAGTGGCTGTCAAAGACGTTCCCCCATTGAATCCAACGTGGATGTGGTGCTTTAAATTTTGGAACACTGGCTTTGGTAACAGCCTCAAGGGCTGGAATTGGAGAGACAACAATAATGTATTTGCCTTAGGCCAGAGGTCTTTCTTTAATGACAGCCATCTGTACAGCAGTGAGAATTTTCTCAGTGGGGGCAAAGCGTTGGTCTGCTGCTTAGTACAAAATGTGATTTGTACGCAATCAGGACTGTCTCACCATCATTAAAAGCTACATAGGTGAAACCAATGGTACCAGCAATTACTCTGATGACCAAATGTGTTTTGTTGTCCCTCATGTGTAAGTGTTGTGCTCCCAGCATGTCTGTTTGCAAAGCTCTGAGTATGCGTGTGTGTTCAACATTCCAAAATGTACTAGAAAAGTCAGGACATATTAAGTCATATAATGCTTTTATGCGTGATGCATAATCAGGAATGTAAGTTCTGCCAAAATTTAGGAAAGCCAATAGAGATGAGATTGGAGTTTTTCAATGGTATTTGGAGTTTGTAATTGTGCGCATTTTTCCAAGAATTGTGGCGCTAGGCTCTTTCCTTCACTCAATAGCTCATATCCCAGAAACAGGACTCTAAGGAAGGATGTTTTTTTTTTTTTATTGAATTTGAAGCCAAACTCGGCAAATTCTACAACAATGCGAGCTACCTGTCTTAAATGTTGCAGCAATTCATCATCGGTGAGATAGATGTCATCTACATAGAACAACGCTTCAGGGTCTATGTCGTGCAATATGGAAGTTACACAACCCGCAATAGTCCTGGACTATTTTTGTACCCCTGGGGTAAACAACAGATTTTTTTTGGGAGCCTAATGCGCTACTCTGAGGCTCGACATTTTGGCAGAAGAAACCATTGGCGATGTCCAGTGTTGTTTTGTATTTTTTACGCACTATGTTGTTCATGAGTGCTGTGCTATGTGAGTTTTGTACAGCATATGTGCGTGTATGACTATTTATGTGTCTGTAGTCTAAGACTATTCTGTATGAATTCTGTGAGCTCCTCCGGAACAAGGGGCGAGAAAGAAGGTCTAATAACATCTTTCCCATATGGGCATGTACAGACAAATTCAGGTGGCCAATCCTGTTCGGCCAACAAAATATCATATACATTCACGACGCGGTCCCAAAAGATTGAGTCTATTGTGTGTTCTATGTCTCCTTCTAACTGTAACCTTGCTTTGTACACCCTGTCAGGCATGGAGACACGCATATCCGCAGTTTTTACTTGTAGGATGTCATCAGTTCCTTTCACCTCCAGATGCTCTAGAAGATGCCGGTGAACTATTGTGAACTCTGCCACGCTGTCTAGTAGCGCTAGTTCCCACTTCCTGTTCTTCAAGAGAGCCCTCTTCTTGAGTGGCATGTCGAACTGCAACTGCTGCCATTTTTTTCTTTTTAAATTGTTTTTTTTTTGGGGGGATGTTACTCATCCTTTTTTAAAGAAACCTCTATTGAGCGTTGTGAGTCTTGTCTCAGTTTCACATACTCAGTTCTTCGCTGTGACCGCCCACCTCTCTCACTGTGTTTTTCTGATGAGCCCTGAAAGGAATGAGATTGGTGTGTATCAGTATACTGATATCTGTCAGGCGTTTTTATATTATCTCTATTCCTGAGATTATATCTATTCTGTGGGGTCTCCATGTGCAAAGATTCTCCCCTTTCTTTTTTAGGAGTTTGTTGTTTTTTTGTCCCAGCATTTCTTATTACCCTCAGGAGCTTGCTTGGTAAAATCCTTATTAGATTTACCCTGGAATTGTGGTTTTGTTGGTCTGGCCCCCAGACTATCTCAACCAATACTGGACTAGGTCTCTGCGATAATCTTTGGCAGCTCACGTTCTTGATTCTGTGGAGGAACGTTCCGGAGCTGCATGCGCACCACTAGTTTGACCGCTTCCCCTTATATTAAGGTCATTTAATATAATTGAAGATACTGTTCCAAAATTGCCCATTAATTGCATCCCCAAGTCCAGGGCCAAGGCAGCCCCGTATTTATCTTGAATTTGTTTCAACACTTCTGACAAATTGGCAAGTGTCTGTGTACCGTGTGCTGGAGCATAGAGTGTGGCAAATACTGTGCCCCATGTATTACAGTTGTCTATTGTGGAAACCATCCCAAATGGAAAGCACATAGTTAGTATTCTGTATTGATCCTGAGGTCCCATATCGGGAAATACTGCTTCCAGTGCCTTCATTTTTTGAGCTAACCAAAATGGAATTTCTTCTCGTTTGGTGGGTACCTTACCCATGATCGAATGTAAAGTTGCAGGATTAATGCCTGCTGTCACTGCATGTGGTTGCACTGGTACAGCACATGCTGGATTTGTGTTTAATGTTTGCATTATAAACTTTATTAACCATCTGTATATTGCCGTTAGCTCAGCATATAAGCGACTGACTTCAGCTGCTGTTAAATTCGCTGCAACCGGGTGAGGTGCATAAGTGACCAACAAAGGCCAGGTAGGACGGGTAAAATTGTGTGGGGTAGGGCACCATCAAGCCAATTATTATGTTCTTGATAAGATAAAGGTATTTCTAAATATGCATATGCTCTGTATTGTGCAGGTAAGTTTGCAGGTATATAGTGATGAAATGTATTTCTGTTCCCATCAACTGTTGGAAATGTGCGTCAACATCAAATGCGACTAAACCCCATTGGGCCTTTAGGCCATGTGCCAGTAAATGGGCAGTAAGGGGTGGTGTCATATTGACTGTAATTGCTACCTGTTGTGGATTCGCCATAATGAATGGTAAATGTATTCAAAAATAAGCACAACAAATGGGGATTAACCTTTTAAAGCTAAAGTTTGAACAACCTCCAGTGTCACAAAGGTGTTCCCTACTTAGCTGAGGAGGAAATCCTTAATACCACAGACGTCTCCGTATGTAGTAGTGAGGCATCTTTGTATATAGTGAGACAGAGATACTCAGGAGGACCAGAAAATTAGAGCCTCACCAAACAATGTCAGCGCCATGTTGCATAGGCTCTCATTATTCTAATGAGACTACTGGATTTGAGCGACAGAATCGTCTGCGGTGTGGGAGACTAAGGCCCTCATTACAACATTGGCCGTAAATCCAGTTTTCCGCCGTGCAGAGGACCGCCAACATACCGTTGTGGCAGAGGATTTCCGCCACAGGTATCACGACCCACAGCTCGGAATCCGCCACAATACAGACACCCACACAAGTCCGCCACACAAAAGGTCAGTGATAAACTGGCGATACCAAAACCCACACCGTCACGCCAACAGGAATGCGCCCACAGCATCACGACCCACAAATCAACGCAGCGGTCTTTCAACAACGGTAAACGATTGGCGGTACACAACACCGCACTCAAAATACACACACACTAACAAAACACAACCACATTGGACAATTCAAAACACACACACCTGATACACATACACACACCACACCCACACACCCAATCCAATATAAAGCACACACCCACATCACCCACAAACCCTTACAACCAGAAATTTGAAAGAAGGACAGAGAGAGAGACTACCTAATACAACACCAGCATCCACAGACACACAACACCATCACTCATGCAACATCCACGCATCTCAAAGAACACACACCAACACATCCCCTAACACATCACAACAGACACCATCTTACACATCACCCACACAACATCATGGCACCCTAAAGACACCCCAGGTTTTCAGAGGAGGAGCTCAGGGTCATGGTGGAGGAAATCGTCCGGGTAGAGCCACAGCTATTTGGATCACAGGTGCAGCAGACATCCATTGCAAGGAAGATGGAGCTATGGCGCAGAATTGTTGACAGGGTTAAAGCAGTGGGACAGCATCCAAGAACACAGGATGACATCAGGAAGAGGTTGAACGACCTACGGGGGAAGGTACGTTCTGTGGTATCCAGACACCAGATTGCTGTACAGAGGAATGGCGGTGGACCCCCACCTCGTCCCCCACAACTAACATGGGAGGAGCAAGTCTTGGCAATTATGCATCCTGAGGGCCTCCCAGGAGTAGCAGGAGGACTGGACTCCGGTAAGGCAAATCTTTACTACTTTATCCCCCCACCCCACCTGCATGACATCACATACTCCCACCCTCACCCTCACACCCATCACCCCAGAAACCCACAGATACCCCACTAACACAACCCACACATCCCAAAACCAAGCCCTGCATGTAACACCAATGCATTGACACCCATCACCAAAGCATGTCCAGTACAGAGACTCACTCATGCCCCAAAATCACCAATCACACAAGGACCAAGCCAATAATGCAAGCACAGGAGTAGAGGGTAACTCACCCATTGCACAAGATGGCACACACACATACCATAACTATGCATTTACACCCCAACAGGACCCCTACCCAATGTCACCAGAAAGGAGATGCCAGACATATCCAGTCCCCCCACAGAATAGGCCCACAGTGACAACAGCAACTCTGCACGCCTGGATCAAGATGACCAGCCCGGCCCATCAGGGACCTCAGGACAGTCGGTTCCCCTGACACAGTCACAAACCACCACTGAACCTCCCCCCTCAGGAAACACCACCACAGCACACACCCAGCGGGCCCATCCCTCTGTTCACAGGACATGTCAATCAGCAGTGTGTCCACCACTACAGGGAACCCAGGCAACCCCACTAACACAGGACAAGCAGGGACCTGAGTGCAGTGGCAGTGGGCACACAGTTCAGGGGACAGAGGCACAGGATAACAGGGAAGCTGGGAGGACTGCTGTGTGACAAGGGGAGGACAGGCCCAGGGAACAGACACTCCACAAGGCACTCTCTAACATCATGTGAACTTATCACCATTCCCAGGAGACCATGGACACGGTACTGGGCAAGTTTCAGGAGGCCCAGCGGCTGCAGGAGGAACACTACCTGGGGATCAGGGAGGACTTGAAGTCCATCAACACCACCCTGGTCACCATTGCAGGGGTGCTGGCAGACCTTCTCAACACCAGGAGGGACACAGTGGCACACCAACGGACCCCTGACACTAGCCTGGACGATGAACAGCCCTCCACCTCCGCCGGTGCTAGTGGACAGGAGGCACCAACATAGGAACAACAGGCCACCAGCACCCCACCCCCTGCAGATGGAGAACCACCCCGCAAACGGTCCCTGAGATCCAGGAACAAGACAGAGAACATTGCCAAGACCCCGTCAGGAAATAAGACCCCCCTGAATGTCACCCTTCTGTCCCACTTCGACACCCTGTCCACCTTAAACTGCCATTGCTCCACTGGACATTGCACCTGTGAAACAAATAGACTGGACTCTGCCATGGTCATTCCTCCACCATCACCCCAACCCATTTTACACCCCATCCACTTATTTGCACACAAATAAACACATTTGAATCACTAAACAAGTTGGAGTCAGTCTGTGCTTTCACAAATGTGTAATTGCTAAGGTGGTCATTATGAACATGGCGGTGAACAGAATCCCGCCTGCGGAGAATGGAAACCCGACATATAATGATCGAAAACACAACCAGCCAAAAAATTCCCAGACCTCCACTCCCCGCCAGGACCCTATCAGTGGGAATCCCGGCACACCCCACCCCACCACCGCCAAGCACACCCACATCCCGTCCGCCAAATAATGATGCACAAATCACCTCAGCGGACAGTGGAGGACGGACGACCATTGGTGGCTGCGACCGCCATGGGCGGAAAGTGTGCCCAACAGCAACCAGTGCACACACTGGCTAGGCTTAGCACCCACACACATCCAGAACACCATAAAACACCCCAAGACACACCCCACAATCCCTTGCAACGAAACCAGGACCAGAAGACGGAGAGCACCAAAGCCAGGCAGAGAATGCCAGCAGACAGGACATGTATATCGACCCACACCGGAGCACCCAAACCCAGTCCCCAGTCCCGACGCCATCCACCACCCTCACCATGTCCCACCAAAAAAATCCACGCTTCTCCGAAAGGGAGCTAAGGACCATAGTGGACGAGATCCTAAAGTGGAGCAACAAATATTCGGGTACGAGGTGCAGCACACACCCATCGCCCGGAAAATGGAGCTGTGGCAGACCATTGTGAACAGGGTGAATGCAGTGGGACACCATCCACACACCAGGGGTGACATCCACAAGAGATGGAATGACCTGCGGGGGAAGGTCCGGCCCATGGCATCCAGGCACCCCATCACAATGCAGAAGACTGGGAGAGGACCGCCACCAACACTACCTGACTACACAGACTGGGAGGAGAAGGTACTCGTCATCCTGCACCCAGAGGGACTCACTGGACTCACTGGAGGAATGGACTTGGGTAAGTCATCTACAGTTACCCCATATATAACATACCTGTAATGCATGCACCACCCAACCCAACCCACACCCACCTAGACCCACACCCCACCCAGCCATTACCCACCACATCCACCATCCACCACCCTCCATCAACCACAACTCACTAACAGGCCCACATCACTCCCACTGTGCACAGCCACCCACCCCTGCACGTACCCACAATGGAATATTAACCCCCACCACAATGTAACCCCACCACTGCCACTAAATGCAATGCCCACCTCACAAAGGCACCCTGGAAGGCCACTGAAAGGCACACCAGCACAAAAGTGCACAGTTCAGTACACCTCAAGCCCTCATGCATATGTAACATACATTTCTATGACCCCCAACAGGCACCACCACCCATGCAACCCTAATGGAGGGGACAAAAAGTGCCACAGCACTCCAGGGAGACAGAGGCACATCACAGGGCACTGGTAAAGGATCCCTGGACACTGATGAGCAGGCAGGCCCGTCACACAGCCCTGGATGCTCACCATGCAGCAGCCCCACCCAGGAAAACACTGTCACCCCTAACACCCAGTCAAGACCAGCAGGCCAAGGCAGGTGTACCCACACAAGTGGACCCAGGGCACAAACAGGTGGAACACAGCTACAGAGGCCACAGTCTCCCACCCCCAACATGCAGGAAGACGAGGACCCCAGTACTAGCGGCACGTCAAGACCTGTGCAGGGGACACAGACACAGAGGGCCAGGTCAAGTGCCCCAGTGGGTCAGGGGGTAGGGCACCGGATAGATGCAGAAGTCCAGGACGTAATTGCAGAGGTATTGGGGGCCTACCAACATACCCAAGACAGGTTGGCACAGATTGTATCCACCCTGGAGCAAAGTCAGAGGATGCAGCTGGAACAACACCAACAGGCCGTGGAGCAGTGGAAAGAACACAATGCCACAATGGCCACCATTGCTGGAGCACTGCTGCAGTTGGTCAACAAACACTCAGACTCCCACACCGGACAAGAGGCCCCCACAACAGCCCTGGACAACCAGCAACAGATGACCCAAGCAGCTGAAACAGCACAGGAAATGCCTTCCCAGGAATCACAAGGCCCAACCGTGCCACCCCAAGAAGCTCCACAGCAGGCCCCCAAACGTAGTCTCAGGCCAAGATATGGCCCTGGAAACCCAGCAAAGAACAAGCCCCACTCCAACAATTGACACTTCTACTACTGCCAAGCAACTATCCCACCCATTCACCAACTACACTTAGTTGAGGGCTAAATAAAGTACTAAACTACAACTAGGACCCACCTATGACATCAAACAGGCCTGCCACCAAGTCGGTTTTGAGGACACCCAACCATTAAGACTTCCATCACTGTACATAGCACATTTCACTGTATTCCGCCAATAAGCAACATATCTCACCTGTAACACTGTCCACTGTCTTCAATGTTGAACAAAGTGGAGTATGGATGCAACTGGCAGGGAACAACTTTATTGTCAATTTGTGCATGGTGGTGGTAATGTGTGTTTCAAAATAGGCAAGGAGGGAATGCATATATTGTCTGTCAGTACCATGCTGAAGAGATCCATGTCTCGCCTATCATGACCAATTCCCCCTAGATGACATGGCACACTTACAGTATCAGCCACTAACCACATTTACAGGCTGAAGTCCCACACAGTTATTGGAAGTAGAGTTGTATCAGTTGGTTCCTGGAATTGACATCTTCACCTTCCTCATCATCACCATCACTCTCCTCACCTCTCTGAGGTAACTGATCAGGACCTATAGCAACCTCCACCTCCAAAAGTGGGATTGAATGTCTCACCGCCACGTTGTGCAGCATACAGCAGGCCACCACTATTCTACACATCTTATCAGGCCCATAGGGCAGGGAACCCCAGAGAAATGTAGGCACCGGAATCTAGCCTTCAGGAGACCTATAATACGCTCTATCACCCTCCTGGTACGTCCATGGGCCTCATTGTATTTCCTCTCTGCCTCCCTCCTGGGGTTCCTCACTGGTGTCAGGAGCCAATGCAAGTTTGGATAGCCAGAATCACCTAGAGAAATGGTCAATACAGAGTCGTTATTGGAATATCCTTAGTCAGACAGGCTGGCTTCTGCAATGTGTCAGTTAGTGACAGGCAAACTTACTTATGATCCACCCTCTGTCCTCTTGTAGTTGTTCCATCTTCTGTGGCACACTACTGTTCCTCAAAACAAATTAATCATGGACAGAACCCGGAAACATGGCATTCACATGGGATATGTACTGGTCTGCAGTACATACCAATTGGATCTTCATAGTGTGAACGTTATTCCTGTTTCTGTACACCTGTTCACTCACTCTTGGGGGGATGATAGCAAGTGAGTTCCATCAATGGCACCTATGACATGGGGAATGTTTGCAAAGGCATAGAAGTCAGACTTGATGTCAGGGAGGTCAGCACTTTGGGGAATCACACATAAGATTGCAGCTGTCGTACAAATGCATTCAGAAATCTTGTCAGTACCTGGCTGAACATTGTCTGTGAGAAACCAGCACCCATGCCCACTGTCACTTGAAAAGAGCATGTGGCCAGGAAATGGAGTGCAGAGAGCACCTGCACCTCAGTTGGAATGGCATGCTGATTACGATTTCCGGGAGTTAGTGCAGGATCCAGTAATGCACATAGGTCCTGAATAGTTGCACGTGTGAGTCTGTAGGTGATTATGATCTGAAGCTCCACCATGGTCCCCATATCCACAAGTGGTCTGTACACTGATGGTGCCCTTCCTCGCCACAAGGGTCGGTACCTATGAGGGGTAAGAAAAAGGAATGATGTGCACACATACACTGGCATATTTGCTACATACATGCACTGCATTCTTCATAGTTGTGTCTGTACAATAACTGCAACCTGACAGATGTGCATGTACATCACTAGGAGGGAACAGAGTAAATCATGTGTGATTATATACTCAATGGATAGGGGCCTAGTTGCTTCATATGGCTAGTAGGCCCAGCATTGTGAGTTTTATGAATTTCAAGAGGCGTAGGTGATGGCAAAATATCTGCTCACTGTAGTTCTGCCCCTTCATTGTGGAAGTGACCTAATACCGCTAGCGGTTGATGTCACAGCGTACGACAGTGTTGATCTCACCCTCATTGGATAACATGGATGCCAATGGGGAATCCTGGCCTATCATGATGGCCGCCGACGGTGACGGTGCATACCGCCGCGGAACGTACGCACGTTCATCTTCGTTTGATCACTTGACTCCCTGATCCTGTGCGGACAAGTACTCCACTCTGTGTACTGCTGTGGCCTGCCTCTGGCTAAGGATGTTCCACGTGGTGCAGGGGAAAGGGCCCTGGCCTTCACCCAGGAAGAACTGGAGAAAATGGTAGAAGGGGTCCTGCCCCTGTACGGTAGACTCTACGGACGGCCAGAGGTACAGGTGATTCCAGGTTTGGGGGGCACTGTGTGAGTGATGGAGGGAGTGGACTGCACAGATGTGTGCTCCTGTGAGCCAGGATGGGGCTTGGTGCATGGAATGCTGCATGCCACTGTCCTGCATGTCTGGGAGTACTGTCTGTCCGATGTCTGACAATCTGCCAGCTGTTGCCATCGTGCAGGTGCCTGACCTCTGTGTTCCATTTCTGTGTCACCAGACTAGGTCAGCGCCCACCAGAAGAGGGCTCATTGGCATGCCATCGCCAAGGAGGTACGGACCCTGGGGGTCTAGAGCACCCATTGTCGAAAGAGGTGGGAGGACCTGTGGTGCTGGGCGCAGAAGATCACTGAGGCCTCCCAACGTGGAAGGGGTGCCCCGTCGAGCACTGACCCTCCTCATGCGAAAGATCCTGGTGGTGGCGTACCCAGACCTGGATGGGCGCTTGAAGGCTGCACAGCAGTCACAAGGGGGTGAGTTCTCACAGCCCAACATCAGCCTGGAAGGATGAGTGTGTGTGCGATAGGGCTCATGGTGCTTAGAGCAGGGATTTTGACTGGTGTTCAGCTACTGTCTGCTTCCCAAAGGGTGTAGGAGTGTCCCTGTCAGGTTTCACCTACCTGAGCTCCAATACAATTTCAGGATATGGGTGTAGGTCAATATACTGCTCAGTAGTCAGGGCCATGGCCATGGGCTAGTGCACGGTGTTGCCTGTTGGGTGTGTCTGCTGGGTAGGTGTATGTCTGGCCATTGTGTATCAGCATTCAGCTACTTACAAGTGTCTCTCCTGTTTTGTCTCCCCATCCCTGTTCTCTTGTGTTTGTCTGGTACAGCATCAACATCAGGTGAGGGAGCTGAGGCACCGGCAAGTGGGGAGGCGGCAGCCCACGGATCCTCCGAGGCAGAGACAATGGACGCCCAGGGGACCAGTGGGTGGGAGGGGACTTCCACCAGGAGGCTACTACCACAGGAGGTAGTGACTCTGAGACCTCCTCTGATGGGGGTCCTCCGGCAGTGGCGGATCCTAGTGCACACACCACTACGTAACATCTTCTGCCACCCCCATACCATCAGCGCCCTCCCTTCTGCTCCCCACCGAGTTTCCTGTGCCCGCCCACCCAGGAAGGTGGGTGTCTCCTTCGCCCCAGGCACCTCCTCCCCTGCCCCATTCAGCCCTGCTGCCCTCACAGAGGAGGCTTTTGACCTCCTGAGAAACATCTCTGTAGGGCAGACAACCATCGTCAATGCCATCCATGGTCTGGCTTCTGAGGTGCAGCAGACCAATGCCTATCTGGATGGCATTCATGGTGCTGTGTCTGCCCTACAGGGATCTTTTCAGGCTCTGGCCTCCTCTTGGACGGCAGACAGTTTCCCTGGCCATTCCATCCCCCCTCCACCCTCCTCTACCCCTTCCAGAATCCCACTCCCTTCACCCGTCCAAAGCACACAATCAGACCCACTTACAGGCACATCAACACACAAGAAGCAGACTTCCAAACACAAGCACCACACCTCCCACCACAAGCATTCACACAGCCAACAGACACCGGCACACACAACAACATCCACTTCCCCCAGTGTTTCCGCCTCTTCTGCCTCCCTGTCTGTCCCCTCTACATCCACACCCTCATGCACTGCACCTTCACTCACTGTTACTGCTCCTCTTCCTGCACTCACCACAATAGCAGACAGCCATACATGCACCCCATACACCACACCTGCACTCACCACCTCCACTGTAGTTGACACATGCAGCACACTCACCCAACTTGCAGACACCCACCCAACATACATCCACACTAGCTGTCTGTCTTCTCCCACTGTGTCCACCCCCACCTCCCAAAACACTCAAACGCACCAAGACACCCACCCATCAGACATCCACCACACCACAGCATACTGAGCAGTCACCTGCGCCCACTGCATGCACACCTACATCCCATACATCAACTCCCTCTGCCTCCACTCCCAGGCCCTCATCCACACCCACCCCAATTGCTCCAAAAAACGTTTACTTTCCTGTGCAGACCTGTTTGAACCCACTGGCCCACCCCATTTTCTCCCGAAACGTGCCCACCTCCTTGCCCTTTCCGCTCCTTCCACGTTGCAGCCCACCCCGGTCCAGCCTTCCCATTCCTGTGCCTCTTCTCCAGTGAAGAAGAAGGCCCGCTCAGAGCCTAAGGCTTCCTACTCTGCCCGAGCCAAACAGCCCCCACCCCCTTCAAAGGAGAAGCCCACCCCCCTACAACATCCTCACGCAAGTCTAATTCCCACCCCAGTCGTAAATCCCCACAATCCCCCTGCCCCCCTTCCGTGAGGTGCCTGGATCCCCATATGGTGCCCCATTCAGTGGAGTTCCCAGCACTTGTGGGAGTTAGGTGTGGCCATTTGTGGCCAAGGACTAATTACTTTTGATGGACTGGACATTGGCCCTGTTGGCACCATTTAGTTCACTGAGCTACTTAATAAAGTTTCGGTGTGGCCTGTGTTTGGGCTGCACGCAGTTCCACCCTGGTGTTTGTTTAAGTTATTTAGGGGTATGGGGCTATTGTATGTACTATGGCCAAGTTGCAGTGGCCCCGGTCTGGTACGTCCCTCTTGGTGTGGGGTGTCTGACTTGTGCTGCTGGGAAGGGTTGGGGGGGCGTTGTGGGGTGGGTGGCTATGTAACTTTGCCCTTTCCTCCATTGTGTCGTAAGTTGCAGTACCTACCGTCGTCGTCTTCGTCGATGGTCCCGGTCGTGTAGATATATGGCAAGGAGCAAGGCTGGCATGATCTGCAGCTCTCTGTCCATGGCTGCCCCTGCATGTTTTGTGGAACTCCGGTGAGTGTTTGTTTCCACCTGGCTTTGTATGGCGGTGGTTCCCGCCTCGTAACTGGCAGCAGGATGGTAGTTCATAATTTGATGGGCGGGTTGGGCCTTTCCGATGGCCTGTGGGGGGACTCTGCCGTCGTCAGCGGGACTCCTTTCCTGGCGGTGGGTGGAGCAGGCGATGGGTGTGTTTCGTTTGGTTAATTATTTGGCGGTACGGGCCGCTCCTCTGTTGGCGGTTCTACCGCCACCGCCGGTGGTGCGGAAAGGACTGCCATGTTCATAATGAGGGCCTAAATCTCTGGAATATAGCAATGTCAATGTACTTGTTCACATAACAATGTAACACAGCTGAAGGCCACTAATAAACATAGCACAGGGCACAAAGAGGGAGCCAGATCTGTGAAATTGAAAGCCAAAGTAACAAGTCAGGGTCCATACACTGAGTATAAATGACAGACTTATGCTAGCTCCAACAATAGTATGAGATGTGGAAGCAGTTAAATCTTCTTACCTGTGTCTCACTGGAAGTATTGCATGATGATGTTGTTTCGGTTGTCGACATTTTCTTCTTCTGCCTCCTCTTCTTCACTGTCCAAAGCCTCCGCAGCTGCCACAAGACCACCATCAGGCCCATCATCCGGCAGAAAAGGCACCTGCCGTCGCAAAGCCAGGTTGTGCAGCATACAGGAGGCCACGATTATCTGGCAAACCTTCTTCGCTGAGTAGTATAGTGAGCCGCCTGTCAGATGGAGGCACCAGAATCTGGCCTTCAGGAGGCCGAAGGTGCATTCTATAATCCTCCTAGATCGCCCATGTGCCTCATTGTAGCGTTCCTCTTCCCTTGTCCTGGGATTCCTCACTGGGGTCAGCAGGTGACTCTGGTTGGGGTAACCAGAGTCACCTGCAAATGTCGCGGGACAACTGTTAGACACACACCAACCCTTACGGACAACCCCATACCCAGACACCTATGTCAACTGTGTTGGGACCTTGGCCTCACATATTAGCCACACAAGGTGTCTCTGGAGTTGGCCCATCACATAAGGGATGCTGCTATTCCTCAAAATGTAAGCATCATGCACTGAGCCGGGATATTTGGCATTCACATGGGAGATGTGCTGGTCTGCCAAACACACCATCTGGACATTCATCGAATGGTAGCTTTTCCGGTTTCTGTACACCTGTTCATTCCTGCAAGGGGGACAAATGCCGCATGTGTACCATCAATTGCACCAATGATGTTGGGGATATGTCCCAGGGAATAGAAGTCACCTTTCACTGTCGGCAAATCCTCCACCTGAGGGAAAACGATGTAGCTGTGCATGTGTTTCAGCAGGGCAGATAACACTCTGGACAAAACGTTAGAGAACATTGGCTGGGACATCCCTGATGCCATGGCCACTGTTGTTTGAAAAGACCCACTGGCCAGGAAATGGAGTACAGACAGAACCTGCACTAGAGGGGGATTCCTGTGGGATGGCGGATAGCTGAAATCAGGTCTGGCTCCAACTGGGCACACAGTCTGTATCTGATTATGATGCGTCTCTCTTCCATTGTCGACAGGTCCACCAGAGGTCTGTACACCGGAGGATGCCGCCATCTCATCACCTGCCCCAGAAGACGTGCCCTACCGAGGAGAACAGCAAGCATAGGGTCATCCAACACAGAGGTATCACAATGTGTTATTTGCTGAAACATTGGTAATTCGCAATGTGCCGATATCTGTCTGTATTCCCCGCCTAGATAGGTGTGACGCAGTTTGTTTCCATCCCATGTGGCCCCCTGAAATGGCGGCTGCCTGACCTGTAAGGTGGGACAAGGGGAAATGAGGTAACTGCGCTGGCGTTGTACACCGTCGTGGTGGGCGGTCGAAGACCGCGGCGCTATTCAGCATTGTTTAACATTGGGCCCTATGGGTCCCAGGAGCCAATGACGATGTACGCTGGCGGTGACGGTACACACCGCAGTGGACGTAACTGCCATTTTCCATCTGTTCCCTCACTTGATACCTGACCTTCAACAGGAGAGGACCTACACTGCAAGTGCTGCTGTGACCTGTTTCTGGAAGCGACGATGGCTAAAATCTCTGAGGAAAGGGCCCCTGCTTTCACTTCAGAGGAGTTGTAGATACTGGCGGATGGGGTCCTCCCCCAGTACACGCAACTGTACGGTCCTCCAGACAAACAGGTGAGTACACTATGAGCATGCTGCGTGGGCAATGCCTGTTTAGAGTGGTGTGGATAGAAGATACATGGGGGGGCTGAGGCCTGCATGTGCGGATGGTGAGTGTATGTGCGTCAGGGCATGGGTGGGAACTGGTGGGCAATGAGTATGATGGTCCGGATGGGTGAGTAATATCCTTTCCTCCTGTACCTGAAGAAGGGTATTTGGCGAGCCATCGCCAAGAACGTACGGACCCTGGGGTTCAACCACAGACGGAGCACCCACTGCCATAAAAGAAGGGATGACCTGCGCTGCTGGAGCAAGAAGACGGCGGAGGCCCAGCTGGGGATGGCCTACCAACATGGAAGGGGTGCCCGTCGCACCATGACCCCCCTGATGTCCCGACTCCTGGTGGTGGCCTTTCTGGAGTTGTGTGGGCGCTTGAGGGCATCACAGCAGCCACAAGGGGGTGAGTACACTCTCATTCAGCTGACTCTGCGTGCATTATGAGGTGTCTGGGTGGGGGAGGAGGGCAGTGGGTTCCCCTAGGCCAGGGCATGGGACACACGCTGAGGGGCTGCTGGGAGGGCAGTGCTGGTAGGGGGGTGGTGGCTGTACCTGTTGATCCGGTGGGCACAGAGGTGCCCGCCACCGCAAGGGAGCTCCCATCAGAGGAGGAGTCGCTCTCACTGGTGTATGCTCCTGTCCCCGTCACGGAGCTCCCCTCGCCCTCCGACCCACTGGTGGCTTCAGACTCCGTTGCTTCACCCTCCAGGGCCAAGTGGGTTGCAGCTCCCTCCTGCTCCGGTGCCAGTTCTCCTCCGCCAGATGATGCTATTGCACACAAGAACAGGGAGACAAAAAAAAAAGGTGGGGGAAACACAGAAGAAAAACATGTTCAGTGCATGCAACACCACTGCCATTGGTGGACAAAACACACAGGGAGCAGCCCTCTCCACTACGCGATGCACTAACAGTTCCTGGCAAATTCACATGCCCATGGGGTACGAGGCCTAAGCCCAATTGCTGCACACCTGGAAGTCACAGGAGCCTGACTAGGTATAGATGGCTATTACCACTAGTGGGGTTGGGGTGCCACAGAACCTGCGTAACAAGGGTGCCACGTAGCGAGGGTAAGGACATTCCGCCACCTGCGAAGGTGAAGAAGGTGCCCACATCCCTGAGGGATAAGCTGCACCTATCAGCCACCAAGGGCTCCGCCAAATCAAAAGGGGACAGTGGCAAGACACCTGTGGCACCATCAAAGGTGGGGAAGGGACAAAAGCAGAACAGGCCAGGACAGGGCACGGTGGCACCGACTGAGGGACTAGTGTCACCCCTTCTGTCCACGACTCCACCAACCTGTATGGCGGCGAAAACCACAACCTGCCCCACCACCTGCACCGCCACCTGCATTGCCACCTGCACCGCCACCTGCACCACCACCTTCCCCGCCACCTGCACAGCCACCTGCACCGCCACCTGCACCACCACCTGCCCCGCCACCTGCACTGCCACCTGCACAGCCACCGGCACGTCTGCAGCCTCAGCAACAGTCCCTAGCATCTTCCCCAGTGGACAGCCGTCCGAGGCTGCAGGAGATGTCCTGCTGTGTCCCCCAACAGGTGCTGACCCATGCACCACCACCAGCACCGCCGCCACAGACACCACCACAAGCACCGCCACCAGCCCCGGGACGTGCTCAGACAGTGGCACCACCGCTGACATGGCTACCATCCCCAGTGGTCAGTCGTCCGAGGCTAGAGGAGAGTTCCTGGACCCTGCCCAGCTTCCATGAGGCATGACTTTCATCATTGTTTGCACCTGCAGGTGGAAGGCAAATCCACAGCAGTGTGGGGTATGTCTCTGCCTCCATGGCGTATCATACTACCTGTTCCTAGGCAATCTCATGGCACACACATCCAGGTGAGGGAATGGGACCGGCCACACTGCATGTGGAGCACTCTGGGCACCATGCCCCCTCCAGAACCAGTGGAGAATCACATCCACTACCTCAGTTCTTGGCAGGATGAAGCACTCTGGGCACCATGCCCCCTCCAGAACCAGTGGAGAATCACATCCACTTGAGAGACTGGCTTAACACTCCCCAGGATAAAGCAGTGGGCAACCACCCACTTGAGAGACTGTGGCTTTGCTCTCCACAGGATAAAGCAGTGGGCAAACCACCCACTTGAGACACTTGAGAGACTGTGGCTTTGCACTCCCCAGGATAAAGCAGTGGGCAAACTACACACTTGAGAGACTTGAGAGACTGTGGCTTTGCACTCTCCAGGATAAAGCAGTGGGCAAACCACCCACTTGAGAGACTGTGGCTTTACACTCCCAAGGATACATCAATGGGCATGGAGCCCCCTCGTGCAGCAGTGGCATCGTGCTTTCATCCAGCTGAGGTCCCCCCCTTCCCTTTCCCCTGAGGTGCCTGTTTATTTTCAGATGCCCCAGCAGTGTTCTTCCCATTTCGAGTCAGGTATCTTGTGTGGGCTTCACCCATGCATTTTGGGACCACTGGTCCATGGACAATGATTGGTACACTATCCGGACTTATGTAGTTCGTGTACACATTTGTATATACTGAATTTTGAACTTTCACTATCAGATTTTTCATGATTGTAATCGTCACAATCATTTCCTTTTAATAAATCTAGGGGGGGCACCACTCCACAATGTACAGCAGCCACAGTAGGCCAGGTAAGTCCAATAACTGTGGAAATGATACTAATACGAAGCTTCTCTCAGTCGTCTTCAGACGGTGTTTTATTTCTGACGTCACATGGAATACAAAAGGAAAAAGCAGCCAACGCGTTTCGCCCTATACAAATGGGCTTCCTCAGGGCAAGAATGTCTTCCTGATGAAGCAAAAGTAATTGTACAAAGTGTAACTAACACAAGGCATATAGTGAGCCAAAGTTGTATTCCCGATGAAGCAGAGGTGATTATACACTGTATAACTAACACAAGTCATATAGTGAGCCTTACAGTAATAGAGGTATCCACTTCTGGACAAACAATCGACGTATGGAGCCAGAAGCTCCATTTCCTTTTGTCCTTGTGTTCTTCCAGGGGCTGGAGGGGGTGTATGTCAGAGTCACCAGATCCTCGGGTCTGTGCACGTTCCCAACACGTCCACCACTGAACAGCTCCAAGACTCTGATAGATAAATCACAGAGACTGAGAGAGTTCAAGAGGGGAACAGGGGATTAGGAAGGGAACAGCTGGGAAGGAGACCTGTAGTAAGAAAAAGGTTAGAACACACAATATGAAAATTATATCTTCTGAAAATAATACTAGACTATGATTCTAAGCCTAGTCACTCTGGAAACATGAACAATCTAAGAGTTAAGTTTAAAATGACTAAGTTTCAAGATGGCCGGATACCTGTAGGGGAATCAAGATGAATTAAATGAAAACTTTCTTATTCAAGTATTTTCCTTTACATGAGAATCAGAAAAACATTCTGACTAAATTTAAAACCAGTCATGTAAATCCTGTTTTGAGAATGTATACTAGGACCATACAATATTGCATCTAGAAACTCTGGCCTTCTGTGTACTCTTAAAATGTTTCAACACAAATTGCGCATATTGTAGATATATATATATATATATGTATATATATATAAATAGTAAACATCATAAAAGGATTGTGCACCATGAATAACACAATATGGATTCAGGAAACAAATCACATAACTTGTCAACTCGAATATTACATAATAAATATCTTAGAATAGTGACACACAAACAACATGAAATAAACTCGAGGAGAGAATCGTGTGTCTTGCCGATTCAAGTGTCACCATGTAAAATACCAAGAAATGGTAGCACGCAATGAATATCAAGGTCAAATCATCATTAATCGAATTGCGCGTCTTGCAGATTCGTAAAACACGATGTAAATGTCAAGAAATAGCTCACAATAAATAACAAGATCAAAGTACAATGAAACGAATTGCGCTTCTTTTTGCCGATTCTTAAGCCACCATGTAAATGTCAAGAAATGGAAGCGCAATGAACAACAAAGTTAAATCCTCATGAAACGAGTTGCGCGTCTTGCCAATTCGTAAAACATCATGTAAATGTCAAGAAATAGTAGCGCGCAATGGACAACAATGTTTAAACATCATAAAACTAATCGCGCATCTTGCCGATTCTTAAGCCACCATGCCAATGTCATGAAATAGTAGCACGCAATGAGTAACTAAGTCAAACCTTTATGAAACAAATCGCGCGTCTTGCCTATTTGTAAACTACCATATAAATGTCAAGAAATGGTAGTGCGCAAGTAATCTGTTACTCATTTAAGAATTAAAACCAAGAATATGAAAATTCGCAATAACGGTGTCGGGACAGTCCAACCACCGTCTTACCGCCTGGAACAATGATCACCAATGAAGGATGAAGTGCAGAAGACTGGAAGATCCAAATAGGCCGCCGGGACAGGAACTCAGGAAGAAGCTGCTGCTCTGCACCGGGACCTCTGAATACTGAGCACTGGGAGTTGGGATGGCTCTCTTTTATAGAGTCTTGGCCCAGCCCAGAACCACGCCCAAGCATGTTGCAGGGAAATTCTCTGGAAGGCCCTGGAAAGGGGCCACACCCTAACACACTCTGAAAACCTGCAGTAATACATTGCAAAGGAAAAGTATTTGTAAGCATATTAAAAATACGTTTTCAGGATTGAACTCTGCAATGCAAAAGGTTAAACCACAACATATCAGCACAATGCATAAATTACATTGTTTTGAGAGTGCTGGGTTTTTGCATTTTTGTCGCCAGTAGAGCGCGTACTGCTCTGGTGTTGACAGTGTATATGTAATGTTGCTGCATGTATTTGTGTGTATGTTGTTGTGGGTGAGGGAGGGGGTGGGGGTATTGCGTGTTGCGTGTGTTTGTCACTCTCTTTTCCCTCCCCCCTCCCCTTCGTTGCAGATGCAGTACTCACCATGGTCGTCAACGGCGTCTGTCCTGCTCCTGATAGAGCAGGAGGAAGACCAGCATTGGTATCACCTGTAGTTTGGGCTCGATGGCGTCCTGGTTCCTCTTTGGGTGTCGAGAGGTGAGTGTTTTCCCTTCTGTGTACTGTTTCTGCTGTGCGTTGGTTCCGCCCTGGAAAAGGTGGCGGATAGGCCTGTTGTGATACAGTGGGCGGTACTGTGTCCTCCGCCTGTCTGTTGGTGGTTACCGCAACGGTGTTTGTATCTACCGACGTGGCGGTCGGAGTGTTGAAGTGGCTGTCTATGTTGGCGGTTTTTGCCGTGGTCGTGATTCCATTTTGTTTTCCGCCGGCCTGTTGGCGGTATTACCGCTGCTTTAACACCGACCACCAGGGTTGTAATGAGGGCCTACGTCTTCACCCACTACAGGTGATACCTGTCGCCCTAATCCAGGTTTTGCTCCGGCTAACTAGCAGTTCCTCATCTCTACACAGGAGCAGGGATGATTGGGCAGCCGAGCACATGACACAATTAACTTCTCAAGGAAATCGTGGTTACTCAGGTCTCATCTGTTTCTCTCAGTTACATTAGTCTCACATACACAATGACAAGCCAAAGGTTTTAATGAAGCGACTGCATCTTAGATAGCAAAGCATGCAATTGCAATAACCAGGACGATACAGCATGACAGAATTAAAATTGTGACAAGGAGAATAAAGCATAGAAATAACGCTACCATATTGTCACTAGAGTCAAAAGACTAATTGCTACCTAGGCTATATTAGCACAGCATGTTAAGCTCTAGTTCTGCCCTTCAGGTTCCCCTAGGAAGACATCATCCCCCATCCCCCATACCTTAGCAAAGGCCTGAAGTCTGCATAAGTAGCTGTAGCAAAGCGTTCACCAATCTGCATACAGTCGTGGTCACTTGGCTGGATTTCCCTCAAACGTGTAAGGGACATGAACGTGTTTATATAAAAAAACAGCTGATGTTCTGAGAAAATGTCCCTACATAAGGATGTGTGTTTTTCTATGAATACCAGAGACAAAACGTTTACCATGTTCACTGGCAACCTATCTTACTGCAGCCTTGAAAGAAGCACAGAGTGAACATGAATGTCTTGTTTCAGAACGTAGTGCTGGCCTAAGCAAGAACAGCTAGATAGAAATAAATAAAACAAGACCGCAAAAGTGGCTATTGTTAAAATAATAAACGAAGCTGAATAAAATATATCTAGGCTAAAGTGCACAGCAGCAGGCCTAGTGTGCTAAAATAACATGCATGAAGCTATAACTAGTTATAACTAAAATGGCTACGTAACAAGGGTACTTGCTAATCTCTGTGATTCTGCAACATACAAAGGACTAATGGTGTCTACTGATGCAATCAGAGTATGTCATTGTAAGGGATGCCAGACATTAGTGGAGGTTTCCCTGGGGCTTGGTGATTCATTGTTTTGTGGATTTTAGGGATATAGCTCCCTGTCAATCTGCACATTGTTTACAGTGTACATCTCCATGCCAAATGTGTGGCATATCTGGGCAATATTAGTACTGCCTCAGTGACTCCATTGGGACACATTGTACATTGTGAGGTGTGCATTGCACTGTTGTCAGTCACCTTGCCCACGAGGAAAGAATTGACGCATCACCTCCACCGCACTGAAAAAAATCAATGCATCGCTTTACTTTCCAACACATCACCTCTCTGTGGCCCACTGAGTTGTTCTTTTTGATGCATTCCAGGTATTTTGTGCTACAAGGATACGCCCATTGATTCCTATGGCTAAAAACTTGCATAAGCCTCTAAACAGTGATCTCTTGACATGTGCATTTTGGATACTTGTCATTTTGGTCTTTTTTTATTCAGATAAATATGATCTATTTTTCTAAACTGGTGTGGAGTACTTTTTGTGGTGTTTTACTGTGTTAGTGTATGAATTATTGCAGAAAAATTCTACACATTGCCTTCTAATGATAAGCCTGCCTGCTCTGTGCAAAGCTAGTGGTGGGTGATCATATGATAATTTAGATAGTGTTGTGACCTACCCTGACTAGAATTGTAGTTCCTACTTGGACAGGGTCTGCCTCTGCCAACTAGAGACCCTGGACATCTGTAAATTGAACTTTCCTTAAAAATGTGCCATTTTTGCAGGCACAGTCATGATTGACATTTAAAGGAAGCCCCTAATGTCAGATATACAGTTTTACAAATCTGCACACACCTTTTCAAAAAAGTACATCCACTTTGGCTTCTTTTTGCAACATTTTGGGCAATTCAAATCAAGCAGAGGATAAAACAAAGGGGAGCCCCCAAAGGTGACATTGTCTATTTTAACTTTTATAGAATTGTTTGCTGAACGGAATTACTCCAAATTTGACATTAAGGTAGAACTTTGCTCAATGAAGTGCTTTTGCCCAGTATGGTGTAAATCTGTTAAATAGTTTTAGAGCAATTATTAGTTAAATGTATCTCTTTTTGGGCATTATGGTGTGCCCATTTGTCAGGCCCAAACCTTCCCTTTTGATAAATGTAAGGCACCCCCAAGGCAGGCCCTAGGTAGCCCCATGGGCAGGGTACAGTGTTAAAAGATAGGACATGTACTGGCGTGTTTTACATGTTCTAACAGTGAAATACTGCTAAATTCGGTTTTCACTGTTGCAAGGCCCATCTCTCTCAAAGTGTAACATGGGGGCTGCCTTTAAATAACTTTTAAATGTAGTTTTCCTTTGGGAACAGATAGAGATGTGAAGTTTGGTGGTCTCTGAACTCACAATTTAAAAATACATATTTTTGTAAAGTTGTTTTTTAAATTGTCTGTTTGAAAATGCCACTTTTAGAAAGTGGTCATTTTCTTGCTTAGACCATTCTGTGTATCTGTCTACTTGTGTATTCCACGTCTGGGTCAGAATGACAGTTGGGTTGTTGTGAATTCCCACTAAACATTTGTAGGAGGCTGACCTGGTTTATAGGGGCTACCTAAGGTACTTACACTTCATACCAGGTCCAGTTACCCCTTATTAGTGAAATGCAGGCAGTGTTCAAGCAGCTTAGGCTGCCTAGAGGTAGCTGTAGCAGAGCAGCTTAGGCTGGACTGCGAGACATGCAAGGCTCCTGCAATACCACTATAGTTACGCAGTACTTATACACAATAAAAGACAATACTCAGTGTTACAAAAAATAAAGGTACTTTATTTTAGTGATACAAGGCCAAAAGTTTCTTAGAGAAAATAATCCTTATAGATGCAAGTATTATACACAATATATACACTGATCACCAAAATCAGGCAAGTAAACCGTCGTAGAATAGTGCAAACAGTAGAAAATACAATAGAATGCAATGGGCCTAGGGGCAAAATAAACCATATACTAAGAAAGTGGGATGGGAATTATGAATCCCCTCCTAAGCAAGTGTAGTGTGTAGAGGGGCATGAGGAGTGTAAGGAACCACCAACGATAAGTAATGTACCCCAACCCAGAGCCCAGGAAAGAAGGAGTAAAGTACTGAAAGTTTCCTCAGGATACACTATAAGTCGTGATAAGTGATTTTGCAAGAACCAAGCAAAACTACAATCAACAACCAGTAGATTCCTGGACCTGAAGACCTATGAATAGGGGAATCCAAGACCAGAAGTCACAGAAGATTCCAAAAAGGACAGGAGCCCCTGCCAACCTAGAAGATGGTGCAAAAGTGGATTCTACGGTCCGAAGAAGAGTACAGAAGAGCATCAAAGAAGATGGCTGCAGGTTCCTGCATGGTGCAGGAGATGCCCCACGTTGAGGTATTGGATGCAGGCTGTTTGCATCACTGGATTCCGCCAACAAGCCTTGGTTCAAGCAAGTATGCGGATTCGTCAAAATGGAGCTGCCTGGACCCAGGAGGGACCTGGGGGTCTCAACATGGACTGGGGGGACATAGGGGGCTCTCAGCACTTCAAAGAACCCAAAGAAGACCAGGCAGCTCCCAACTGAGTCCCAGGACATGGGGACAAAGAAGATGCAAAGTGCTGTCATCGCAGACCATTAAAGGAAGGTCCCACGCCTCCGAAGAACAACTCAGCGTGTTGTGCGTCACAGGATGGAGTGCTGGGGGCCTGGGCTACAATGTGCACAAAGCGTTCTTGGAAGAAGTGCGCAGAAGCCCAAGGAGCTGGAGATGAACCAGTGCACAGGGGTACTGTCGCAGCACAGGGAGGCAAGCTCTTACCTCCACCAAATTTGGACAGCTGGACCTTATGATAGTCTGGGTCACGTCGGTCTACCACCTTTGTTCCAGGGAGCACACTCATCATCAGGAGAGGAGTCCCAGAGTACCGGTCGTCATTGCAGAAGGGGGCCTGCAGAAGCAGGGAAGTGACTCTGTCACTCCACTGGAGATTCCTTCGGTTTTTCTGGTGCAGGATGAAGACAGGCAGTTCTCAGAGCATGCACACCTTGGAAACTGTTGCAAATGCTGGCTGGAGCTGAAGTTGCAGGTCACAGGAGTCATCCTAGATAGTTTGTTGCAGTTACAGTGGTTCCTGGAGCAGTCTGCAGTTGATCCAATGGTCAGAAGCTGAAGCAGAGGATGCAGAGGATTCCTGGAGGAGTCTTGCAAGCTGAATCTGAGGAAACACCCAGAGGAGAGAACCTAAATAGCCCTGAGAGGGGGATTGGCTGCTTCCTAGGTATGCACCTATCAGGAGGGGTATCTGACGTCACACGCTGGCACTGGCACTCAGATGCTCCCACAGTGCCCGGCCAACTTGGAATCCAAGATGGAAATATCCAGGGACCATCTGGAGGAGCTCTGAGCACCACCTCTGGGGTGGTGATGGACAGGGGAGTAGTTACTCCCCTTTCCATTGTCCATTTTCATGCCAGAGCAGGGACTGGGGTCCCTGAGCCAGTGTAGACAGGATTATGCAAGGAGGGCACCATCTCTGCTCTTCAAAGCTTTTCCAAAGGCTCTGGGAGGCTACCCCTCCTAAGCCTGTAATACGTCTTTGAAAAGGGAGAGGGTGTGATACCCCTCTCCCAAAGGAAATCCTTTGTTCTTCCTTCCTGAGCTTGAGCTACTCAAGCAACAGGAGGGCAGAAACCTGTCTCAGAGGTGGCATGAGCTGGGGCTGCCTGGAAAACCTCAGAAGGCTGTAATGGCAATACTGGGGGTCCCCAGAGTGCATGGAATCATACAACCAATGGTTGCAAAAGCCTTGGGGTATGATTACAACATCTTTGATATCAAATATGCCTATGTCCGGAGTTACCATTATGTAGCTGGACATAGGTAGTGATCTATATCCAGTAAACATGTAAAATGGCGTCCCTGCACTCACAAAGTCTGGGAAAATGGTCCTGGATGTCGTGGGGGCACCTCTGCTAGTGCAGGGGTGCCCCCACACAGGTATTCTGCACCCTGCCTTCAGTGCTGGAAGGCCTGCAATAGGAGTGATGTATAAGTGACCTGGTGCAGTGTAAATGGCAGTGAAAGGGTGCATGCACTTTTTCACACAGGCTGGCAAAATAAATGCTGCAGCCCATAGGGATCCCCTGAACCTCAATGCCCTGGGAACTTAGGTACATATACTAGGCACTTATAAGGGGGCACCAGTATGCCAAATTTGGGTGAAATATTGGGTTACCAGTATGGAGTGACAAGATTTAAAGAGGAGGGAGCATAATCACCGAGGTCCTGGTTAGCAGGATCCCAGTGAAGACTGTCAAACACACTGACATCAGGCAGAAATTGGGGGTAACATGCCAAAAGGAGGGTACTTTCCTACACCCCCCTAAATGAGGGAAATTAAGGCTAACCCTGCCCAGATGAGTTTTCGTTGTCTAAGTGTAAATATCTGGAAAGTCCATCTGCAATGGAGTGTTTACTCCAAGGTCTATGTTCCACTGTAAAGTCCATCCCCTGTAGGAAAATGGACCACTTCAACAATTTAGGGTTTTCACCTTTCATTTGTTTTAACCATAAGAGAGGTTTGTGGTCTGTTTGAACAATGAAGGGAGTCCCAAAGAGGTATTGACTGAACTTCTTCAAGGCCAGACCACAGCAAAGGCCTCTCTCTGCATGGCTGAGCAACTCTTTTCTCTAGGGATCAACCTTCTGCTGATAAAAGCTACAGGTTGATCCTGGCCCTCTGAATTTAGTTGTGGCAGAACTGCCCCAACCACTACCTCTGGAAAATCAGTCTGGACTATAAACATCTTAGAGTAGTTTGGAATTTTAGGACAGGTGCAGTACACATAGCCTGCTTTAGCTCCTCAAAAGCTTTCTGACAGCTAGCTGTCCACAATAACTTTTGACGCATCTTCATTGAGGTGCGGTCATTAAGAGGGGAAGCAATGGAGTCATAGTTCTTAATGAACCTTCTGTAATACCCATTGAGGCCAAGAAAGGCTCTGACCTTGGTCTGTGTTGTAGGGGGAACCCAGTCTAAAATAGCCTAGATCTTCCCGTGTAGTGGTTCAATCGGTTCTCCTCCTACCAAGTACCCCAAATAATCCTCCTTCCTCTGCCTTATCTGGCACTTTGGGGCCTTGATAGTGACGTCTGCCTTTTTCAGGGCTTCCAAAGCTTAGGTGGACCAGGTGGTCATCCCAGGTGGAGCTGAAGACAGTAATATCATCTAGATATGGTGTACTAAAAGCTTCCAGACCTTGGAGGACTGTGTTCACCAACCTCTGAAAAGTGGCAGGTGCATTCTTCAAACTAAAGGGCATAACAGTAAACTGATAATGCCCTCCAGTGGTAGTGAAAGCTGTTTTGGGTTTAGCATCTTCTGATAGTTTGATCTGCCAATACCCTGTAATCAAATCAAAAGTGCTGAGATACTTGGCAGATGCCAGTATATCTATTACTTCATCTGCCCTGGGTATAGGGTGAGCATCTTTTTTGGTTACTTTATTAAGACCCCTATAGTCCACACAAAACCACATTTCTCTCTTTCCATCTTTACTATGCGGTTAGGGGACAAGCACCACTGGGCTGGCCCAGGGGCTATCAGAAGCCTCAATAACTCCAAGGTCTAACATTTTCTGAATTTCTGTTTTTATGCAATCTCTGACATGGTCTCGCCAAGTAGTTGTGCCAGGTGTGAGGGAGAAGAGTTCAGAAAACTGTCCAAGGAGATTTTTACAGTCTTCCTTCTGCTCAGCTGTAAGGCAGTCTGCAAGAACCACTCCTTCCACTAAGCCATCAGCTTCAGTGTTGGAGAACAGGTCAGGGAGAGGGTCAGTCTCTTCCTCCTGCCCCTCATCTGTAGCCATGAGCAGGGTTAAATCAGCCCTCTCATAGTAATTTTTTAGGCGGTTGACATGAAGCACCCTAAGAGGGCTTCTGGCAGTGCTCAGGTCTACTAGATATGTGACCTCACCTTTCTTTTCTACAATGAGATGGGGTCCACTCCATTTGTTCTGGAGTGCTCTTGGGGCCACAGGCTCCAATACCCACACCTTCTGACCTGGGTGGTATGCTGCCAGGACAAACTTCTGGTCATGTCATTGCTTTTGGAGCTCTTGGCTGGCCTGAAGGTTTTTAGTGGTGTTTTTCATGTACTCAGCCATTCTACTTCTTAGGCCAAGTACACAGTTCACAATGTCTTGCTTTGGAGGTTTTAAAGGTTGTTCCCAACCCTCTTTAACAAGAGCAAGGGGAGACCTAACAGGGTGACCAAATAGGAGTTCCAAGGGGCTGTAGCCCACTCCTTTTTGGGGTACCTTCTTCTAGGCGAAAAGAAGGCATGGCAAAAACACATCTCATCTTCTAATTTTTTCAGAGAGTTCCATGATCATGCTTTTGAAAGTTTTTTTAAACCAAAAATAGGGTACTTTCCGACAACTATGGGCTGCAGCAGTTATTATGCCACCTATAGGTAGCCCATACAAAAGTTCCAGCAGGCCTGCCATTGCAGTCTGTGTGAACCAGGTGCATTCACCCATTTTCACTATAAGTCACTGCACCTGGTCACCATGAGTCACCCCTTTGCTTGGGCCTCTCACCAGAGGGCAGGATGCAGTACCTGTGAGTGAGGGCACCTCTGCACTAGCAGAGGTACCCCCACAAACCCCAGAACAACTTTACTGGGCTTTGTGAGTGTGGGGATGCCATGTTACTCGTGTACTGGACATAGGTCACTACCTATGTCCAGCTACATAATGGTAACTACGAACCTAGGCATGTTTGGAATGCAACATGTTGGAATCATACCCCAATACTTTGCAAAGTATTGTTTGTATGATTACAGGCACTCTGGGGGCTCTTTAGGGGATCCCCAGCATTGCTTCAACAGCCTTCTGAGGGTTTCCAGGAAGCCCCAGCTGCTGCTAACTCAGGGATTCCATGGCTCAACTCCAGATGATGACTCCATAAATATGGAGCTCAGGAAAATGAGACTGGAGGAGGCCAGACTGCGGCTGCAGCAGCCCCACATACGGAGGCCATGGCTGTGGAAAGGGAAAGGCAGGGGTAGGGGTTTGATTCCCCCCAATCCCTGGTGGCAGTAGCAGCAGTTTCAGGAGTTATGAAGTTAGGGAGGACACCATTGACTCTAGAAATCTGCACAAAATTGTTCCCCCATATAAGGTGGGAGATGATATTTACAAATGTTTTGCTGCACCTGAGAGGGCCCGCAAATTTCAGAGGGTCCTTCCAAGGCAGCGGTCTGCTATTCTGTGGTTGTCTTGTTCTGACATGGTGAGGGATAGACTTCTCACTGTTGGAGAGGAAGATTCAGACAACTATGGCACTCTTAAAACTGCACTCTTAGATGGATTTGGCTTTATCATTGAACAGCACAGAATTAAGTTCAGAGAGACCAGAAAAGAGTCCTCACAGGATTGGATAGACTTTGTGGACTGTTATGTTCCGTTAAGGGTTTAGAAGGCTAGTTACATGGCAGTAAAGCTTATACAATCTAATGCTGAGAGAGCATATTTTGAAAAACTGTGTGTCTGATTTGTTACACCAATACTTGGTAGACTCAGATCTGACCTCTCCCCAAGAATTGGAAAGAAGGCAGACAAATGGGCCAGAACAAGTCTTAGCAGGAAAGCTCATACAAAGGGTGACACAGACAAGAAGAAGGATGGTAAGTCCAATGACAAAGGTATGGACAAAGATAAAAACAAAGAGTCTTCAACAGCTATTGTGGACTATATGCTTGGCTTAAGATCAAGAATGGCTGAGTACATGAAAAGGGTCACTAAAAATGTTCAGGCAAACCAAGAGTTACAGAAACAATGGTATGATCAGAAGGCTGTCCTGACAATGTACCAACCACAACAGAAGGTGTGGGTACTGGGGCTTGTGGAACTCAGAACACTCCAGGACAAATGAAGTGGACCACACATAATAGTGGAAAAGAAGGGTAAAGTCACTTATTTAGTGGACATAGGTACTCCTAGAAGTCCTTTTATGCCACCTTGTGTGAATCACCTGCAGCCCTAATATGACAGTGCTGACATAACCTTGCTCATGGCCACTGATGAGGGACAGGAAGATGAGAGTGACCCTCTCCCTGATCTCTTCTCTAACACTGCAGTTGATAGCTCAGTGAAAGGAGTTATCCTTGCAGACTGTCTCTCTGAAGAGCAGAAGGAGGACTACAGGAAACCGTTGGGTCAGTTTTCAGAACTCTTTTCTCTGACACCTGGTAAGACTACTTGGTGTGAATACACCATTGATACTGGATAGTTTACCTGTCAAAAGTAAGATTTATAGACAGCCTGACCATGTCAGAGACTGCATTAAATCAGAGGTTCAGAAAATGCTTGACCTAGGAGTGATTGAGCACTCTGATAGCCCCTGGATAGCCCAGTGATGTTTGTACCCAAACCTAATTCTCAGTATGGAAAAAGGGAGATGAGGTTCTGTGTAGATTATAGATGGCTCAACACAGTCACAAAGACTAATGTTCACCCTATACCCAGGGCAGATGAGCTTAGATATACTGGCATCTGCCAAGTATCTAAGCATGTTTGATTAAACTGCATATTATTGGCAGATCAAATTGGCAGAGGATGCTAAACCTAAAAAAAACATTTTCTACCATAGGAGGGCAGATCAATTCACAAATTCACAGTTATGTCCTTTGGTTTGTAAAATGCACCTGACACTTTTCAGAGACTGGTGAATACAGTCATCCAAGGTTTGGAAGCTTTCAGTGCAGCATACTTAGATGATTTTACTGTCTTTAGCTCCACCTGGGATGAACACCTGGTTCACCTCTGGAAAGCTGTGAAGACCCTGCAAAAGGCAGGCCTAGCTATCAAGGCTTCACAGTGCTAGAGAGAGGAGGGGAAAGCGGTTTATCTGGGCCACATGGTAGGTAGGAAACAGATTGAACCACTACATGGGAAGATTCAGACCATTAAGGAATGGGCTCCCCCTACTTCTCAGACTCAGGACAGAGCCTTCTTAGGTCTCACTGGGTATTACAGGAAGGTCAATAAGAACTATGGCCCCATTGTTGCACCTCTTAACGACCTCACCAGTAAAAAAATGCCTAACAATGTATTGTGGACAGCTAGATGTCAGAAAGCTTTTGAGGAATTTAAGCAGACAATGTGCTCTGCACCTGTCCTGAAGAGCCCAAACTACTCCCAAAAATTAATTGTCCAAACAGATGCGTCTGAATTAGGGGTATGGGCTGTCAGCTAAATGAGAGGGCCAGGATCAACCTGTTGCTTTCATTAGCAGGAGGTTCACCCCTTGAGAAAAGCATTGGTCTGCCATAGAGAGGGAGGTCTTTGCTGTGGTCTGGGCACTGAAGAAGCTGGGACCCTACTTGTTTGGGACTCACTTCATTGTTCAGACAGACCACAAACCTCTATTATGGCTTAAACAAATGAAAGTTGAAAACCCTAAATTGTTGAGGTGGTCCATTTCCCTACAGGTTATGGACTTTACAGTGGAACATAGACCTGGGAGTACCCACTCCATTGAAGATGGACTCTCCAGATATTTCCACTTAGACAATGAAGACTCATCTGGGCAAGGTTTGCCTTATTGTCCCTCGTTTGGGGGGATTGTGTGGGAAAGTACCATTTTATTTGCCATGTTACCCCCATTTTTACTTGTATGTCTCACTGGGATCCTGCTGGTCAGGACCCCAGTGCTAATAGTTCATGGCCTAATGAGTGTGTCTGTATGGTGCTTAACTGTGTCACTGAGGCTCTGATAATCAAAACCTCACTGCTTATGCTGTCTCTGCTTTTAAATTTGTCATTATAGGCTAGTGACTTAATTTACCAATTTCAATTGGCACACTGGACCCCCCTCCTTATAAGTCCCTAGTATATGATACCTAGGTACCCAGGGCATTGGGGTACCAGAAGACCTTATGGGCTGCAGCATTTCTTTTGCCACCCAAAAGGAGCTCAGAAAACCCTTTCACAGGACTGCCACTGCAGCCTGCGTGAAATAACACATATGTTATTTTAACAGCCATCTTCACTGCACTTAAGTAACTTATAAGCCACCTATATGTCAAACCTTCAATTGCTGAAGGTTAGTTGCTGAAGGTTAGGTGCAAGTGTGAGGGTACCCTTGCACTAGCAAAGGTGCCCCCACATAGTTCAGGGCCATTTCCCGGGACTTTGTGAGTGCGGGGACACCATTACACGCGTGCACTACATATAGGCCAATACCTATGTGTAGCCTCACAATGGTAGCTCTGAATATGGCCATGTAAGGTGTCTAAGATTATGAAATTGTCCCCCAATTCCAAATTTGGTATTAGGAGCCAATTCCATGCATCCTGGGGGCTCCACCGTGGACCCCCAGTACTGTAAAAACAGATCTCTGAGGCTTGCACTGGAGCTACAACTGCTGGCACCTCACAGACAGGGTTCCGCTCTCCTGGGGTCTGAGCAGCTCAGTCCCAGGGAGGCAGAACAAAGTTTTGCCTATGGGAGCAGGGTGTTATACCCTCTCTCTTTGGAAATAGGTGTTACAGGCTGGGTGGGGTAGCCTCTCACAGCCTCTGGTAATGCTTTGAAGGGCACAGATGCTGCCCTCCCTGCATAAGCCAGTCTACACCAGTTCAGAGACCCCTTGTCCCCTGCTCTGGCATGAAACCTGACAAAGGAAAGGGGAGTGACCACTCCCCTGTCCATCACCACCCTAGGGCTGGTGCCCAGAGCTCCTCCAGTGTGTCCCAGCCATCAGCCATCAGCCATCTTGCTTTGGAAGGTGTGGGGGCACTCTGGAGGGCTCTGAGTGGCCAGTGCCAGCAGGTGACATCAGAGACCCCTCATGATAGGTCCTTACCTGATAAGGTAGCCAATCCCCCTCTCAGGGCTATTTAGGGTCTCTCCTGTGGGTTCTCTTCAGATTCTGCTTGCACTTTTCCTTCAGGAATCCTCTGCAACTACTTCATCATCCTCTGACCTCGGATCAACTGCAGCCTGCTTCAGGAACTGCTGTAACTGCAACAAAGTATCCACAAGGGATACTTTTCTTCTGCAACCTCAGTTCCAAGTCACCAACTGCAGCAGTTTCCACGGTGTGCACACTCTGGGGACTCCCTGTCTTCATCCTTCACCAGAAGGACCAAAGAAATCTCCTGTGGGGTGACGGAGTCACTCTCCAGCTCCAGCAGGCACCATCCAAGATGACGACCGGTATCCTTGGACTCCTCTTACAGTAACAAGCATGCTCCTAAGGACACAGAGGGTGGACATCATCGACATAGACCGTCCTGAGGTCCTGCTGATGAAATTTGTAGTAGGTATGAACTTGCCTCCCCAGAGAGTAATGTTGCCCATATGTACTGCATCTTCTTCACCTACTGAGGCCTCTGTGCGCTATTTGCAAAATTCTTTTGTGCACAGCCTGGCCCAGGTCACAGGCACTCTAGCATGCAATGCTCAACTTGCTGAGTTGTTCTCCGGCGGCCTCAGACCCTCCTTTGTTGTGTTGCATCAACCACATTTTACCCCTCCTTTCTGCCCATGTCCTGGAACTCCCAGGGGTTCTGGCTGGCAACTTGAGGACTCTCTAAAGTGCTAAGAGCCCCCTCTTTCTCCTCACACAAGTTGAGACCCCCAGGTCCCTCCTGGATCCATCCAGCGCCATTTTGACACAAAATGCCCTTTTGCGGTAGCCAAGGCTTGTTGGCGTCTTTCAACACGAAATCACATCTGCAACGATCTTCACGTCGTGGAACATCCTTTGCATCATACAGAAACCCACTGGCGTCTTCCTAGGGTACATTTCTGCAGTCTTTGACTAACCGTGGACACTTCTTTTGCACCCTCTTCTGGATTGGTAGGGGCTCCTGTCAGATATGGAACTTCTTTTGACTTCTGGACTTTGTCCTCTTCTTTTGCAGATCTTCAGGTCCAGGTATCCAGCAGTTGTTGTTTGCAGACAAGGTTGGTTACTGCATAATCCCAATCATGAGATGTAGCGTGTCCTAAGGAAACTTGCAGTACTTTAATCCTGTTTTTTTGGGCTCTGGGGTGGGGTAATTTACGTACCTTTACTGTATTCTTACTCTCCAAGCGATTCTGCACACACTACACTTGCCTAGGGGGGAATTTGTGATTCGCATTCCACTTTCTTTGAATATGGTTTGTGTTGCCCCTAGACCTATTTTCTCCCATTGCATTCTACAGCATTTCCTATTGTTTGCACTGTTCTGTGACTATTTACTAGTCTAATTTTGGTGTCTAGTGTATATCTTGTGTATAATACCACCAGAAGGAGTATTGTCTCTAAGACATTTTTGGTACTGTGTCACTCAAATAAATACCTTTATTTTTGGTAACACTGAGTATTGTCTTTACTTGTGTATAAGTACTGTGTAACTATGGGCCAGATGTAGCAAACTTTTGCGAGTCGCAAATGGCCCGAATCGCAATTTGCGACCCCGCAGAATCGGAAACGGGATGCAAAAATCTCATTTCCGACTCGCAAAATGCGATGCGAGCCATTACCGACTCGCAAAAATAGCGACCCCATTTTGCGACCCACAAATAGGAAGTCTCTATTTGCGAGTCGCAAACCAAATGCAATAGCCACCTGCAAATTGCGACTAGTCGCCAAAAGCCCATTTTGCACTTCCAATTTACCACTAACTCAGAGCAGGTGGTAACCAGAACCAAAGTATAAAAGGAGACCCAGAAGGCACCTGTGTTAATCAAGATTGCGGAGATATATGTGATAGCAATGAGGAGGAGAGCCCACGCCGCAAAGCAGATGAGGAGGAGGAGCCAGAGGCAGGAGAAGATATACAGAACCAGGCAGACACTTTTCCAACAAACTGAGGAGGAGATATATGATAAATACAGACTTAGCAGTGCAGCAATACTAGATTTAATAGATTTACTCAATCCGCAGCTTCAACGCCAGACTGTGCGCGGCTGCGCCATCCCTACGCATGTGCAAGTGCTATGCTCACTGCACCTCTTGGCCTCGGGTAGCTATCAGGGTGTCATTGCTGTGGTGGGTGGGGTATCCCAAAGTGCACTCTCACGGTTCTTCAGAGCATTCCTAGATGCCTTACTCACACACATGTCCAGATACATATACCTACCCAGGAATGAGGCAGAAATCAACAGCACCAAGTTGGAATTCTACAGGATTGCCAACTTCCCCCATGTCATAGGATGTGTGGACGGGACACATATACAAATCTGCCCTCCTGCAAATCTGGAATATCTGTTCCGCAACAGGAAGTGTACCCACTCACTGAACATCCAGGTGGTATGTGACGCCCATTATGTTATCACTGACATGGTTGCCAAATTTCCAGGGAGCACACATGACTCCTACATTTTCAGGAACAGTGGGATACACCAACGCCTAGAACGTGGGGAGTTTGGAGACGGATACCTCCTAGGTATAGCTGAATACACAATGCAGACATACACACAGGTCAATGTGGAACCCATCTATGCCCAGCTAACAATGTACATTTTGTGCCAAACAGGTGACAGTGCATATGCACTACGACCATGGATACTTACCCCGTACTTAACACCCAGCAATGAGAAAGAGAGGCGATACAACAGTGCACATAGGAGGCCCAGAAATATCATAGAGAGGACCTTCGGACTGCTGAAGGCACGATTCAGATGCCTCCACAGAAGTGGAGGTGCCCTCCAGTATACCCCAATAACAGCTTTCAAGATCGTTGGCGCATGCGCTATCCTGCACAACATTGCCACCAGACGTGGGCTACCTCTCACCCCAGAAGACCCAGATTCGGAGGATGAAGAGCAAGAGCTACCACAACGCCATCATGGGGATAGAAGCATTGAAAATCAAGGCAGACTGAGACGGGACCACATTGCAAATCAATACTTTGGAAGGTACGTGCTAACTGTCACCACACTCACTAATGTCACACACAAAGAGTCCAGGTGTGAAGTGTAACAAGCAAGGCATTTAATAATGCGCACCGAAAAAACTATATACATTAACTACAGTTCAGGGGCTGTATTAGTCCACCTGGCATGAGGACACATTGACCTCATGTGCCTCTACTCCAGGATAGTGCGGAGTTCACATTCTACGCCGGCCTCGCCCAGCATGGCTGGTTCCTGGTGTGTCAGCAGTGCCATGCCTTGCGCTACCACTGCGCAACACCCTGGTGTCACTGGCTGAGACACTGCTGACGGTGGAGCCCTCCTCGCTGTCCTGCGGCGTGTCAGCCGCGCCCCTAGCCACCTGTTGGGCCTTCATGATATCTACGGCATGGCTGAGAAGTCCCAGTCCACATGCCACATCACTGGCAAAGTGGCCCATGTCTACCTGGAGGCTGACCGTGCACCGGGAAAGGCCAGTGGTTTTCACTGCCAGCCTGACGATGGAGGCAGACATGCGGTCGAGCCAGTGCATTAGCTGCCTATCACGGTGCCTTGCACCCTCTCTCTCAGTTATGAGTTCTGCCACCAGTTGTCTCATTGAGAGTGCAAGGTCGCCGACATGGGTATTGAGTTGTTGCAGCTCTGTGTGTCCCAGCTGCAGCCCATTGTTCTGGTTTTGCTCCATGCGCCACATGGCCCCTGATATTCTCCTTATCTCCTGTGTCTGCAGGTGCTGACCCCGTAGGAGTGCAGCCTCGGCGGCCGACATGGAGGCGTCCCCTGACTCAGCCTGCGGCACTGGAGGGACATTTACACGTCGCCTGCGACGCAGAGGAGGCTCCGTGTCATCTACAGCGGCACTGTGGCTGGGACCAGTTGCTGGCTCACTCACCAGTATGCCAACTGGTGCATCATGAGGGGACTGTGTGTGGGTGGTGCAGGTCCCTGTGGTGGCTGGTCCTGACTCCTCTGCAGGCTGGTGGCTGACCTGTGGCCCCTGGACGCTTTGGCTGGCGGTGGTGTCGTGTGAGAGACCTGTGGGACATAGGGAACACACTGTCAGTATCTACCATCTGTTATCAACTTCCTAATAAACTGTTGCCTATCAACTGCCTACTTGACTACAATGCCCATAATGCACCATGCAGGTGGTTGCTACTCCGAAATGGAGCTATTTTGGTTGTGCATGCTGCTGTGTACAAGGTGGGTGGGGGTATGGCATATATGAGTGTACATGCATGTCTCATGGTACTCACCGGTTGATGGTCCTGACTCTGAAGTGTCCAGCTCTCCCATCCCGCACACTGCCTCTGGCTCCAAGGTCTCCTCCACTCTTTCCTCCAGGGGTGTGGGTGGTGGTATAGTGGATGGTCCCCCTCCAGTGCCCCTCATCTCCCGGAGCCAATCTGCCACCCTCTCCTTGGTCCGGGAGCGCAGGTCATACCACTGTTTCTTCAACTCTTCTATACTCCGGTGGCTGACACCCATGAAGTTCACCTTGTCCTGTATTTCGCTCCATATTCTTTTCTTCTCCACCTCTGGCACACTGAGAGCTGCCCTCCCAAACAGTTGTTCATGGTGCTGGCAGCATTCCTCAGTCAGCACCTCCAGCTCTTTTTCTGCAAATTTCAATTTGCGCTTTTTTGGTGTCTCAGCCATGGTAGCTGCTGTTCTTCCTGTTTGCAGTTCAGCAGTTTAAAATGGGTGTGGTCCTCCCTCCTCCCAGGTGTATTTGTAAACTTCCTGGCTGTGATGTCATCATCAGCAGCCAGGAAGTGTTTTGCAGAGTGTTCTGCTGCACCTGCATTCAATTTCCAGCACAGTTGCAATTTGCGATACCCACTCGCAAATTGCGTGTTCGTTTTTAGCGCGGTCGCAAAAAGTGACCTTGCAAACAGCGGACTCGCAATCTGTGGTGCGACTTCATTTGCGAGTCACAAATTGAAGTCGCTTTTTCTTCTTGGATACCATTTAGCGAGTCGGAAATTGCTAGTCGCAAAGCCTAAGCTGCTATAACAATACTACATTTCACTGATAACGGATAATTGGACCTGGTATAATGTGTAAGAACCCAAGGTACCCACTACAAACCAGGCCAGCCTCCTACAAGGTGGGCCAGGTGATCTTCTCAGGTGGAGCTAAAGACAGCTATATCATTTAGATCTGCTGCACTGTAGGCTTCCAAACCTTGGAGGACTTGATTCACCAGCCTCTGAAAAGTGGTAGGTGCATTTTGTAAACCAAACCAAAGGACATTATTGTGAATTGGTAGTGCCCCCCAATGGTAGAAAATGCAGTTTTCTTTTTTGTTTAGCACCTTCTGATAACTTAATCTGCCAGTAGCCATAAGTAACATCAAAAGTGCAAAGATACTTGGCAGATGGCAGTTTATCTATGAGCTCATCTGCCCTAGAGATTGGATGAGCAGCAATTTTGGTCACTGTGTTAAGCCCTCTATAATCAACACAAAACGTTATTTCTCTTTTCCCATTCTGAGAGTGTGGTTTTGGGATTAAGACCTTTGGGCTGGCTCACGTACTATCGGAGAACTCAATCACTCCTAGATCCAGCATCTTCTGAACTTCAGCTTTGATGCAGTCCTTTACATGGTCACGCTGCCTGTAGATTTTAATCTTTACAGGAAAACTGTCCGCTGTATCAATGGTGTATTTACACCATGTGGTCTGAGCAGAAGTAAGGGAAAACAGTTCAGAGAACTGGTCTAGAACATTTCTACAGTCTTCCATCTGTGGCTTGGAGAGGCAGTCAACAAGGACTCATCCCTCAACTGATGAATGAGAGTATGCAGACATGAAGTTGCTACCTCTGTCTGATACTACCTCTTTTGGGAAGCCCACTCTGGAGAAAATACCTAGGAGGGCTTTGGCCACTGCAAGGATGGCTTTTGGATTCCTGGTGGCATGGTCCACCACCACCAGTATAAATCTATAGCCAGAAGCTGTGAGAGTGTCTATGGGGCCAACAATGTCAACCACTGCCATTTCAAAGTGTACCTCAACCACTGTTAGTGGGATTAAGGGGGCCTTTGGAGTACCACCTGTCTTACCACTTGCTAGTCAGGTGACACAGGAGCGACAAAACTCCTTTGTGTCTTCAGACACATGGGGCCAGTGAAGTGAGGAACCAGTCTCTTCCAAGTCTTACTTGGGACACCAAACTGATAGTCTCCATCAACAACAATCTGACCACCACCAAGAACAATCTCCAAGAAGGAATGAAAGTAGTTGCCGCCTGGATGAAAGATAGTTGCCTCACACTGAACTCGTACAAAACAGAAGTCCTCATCCTCGGCTCCACATCCTCCACCTGGAACGAGTCCTGGTGGCCCTCAACCCTCGGAAACTCCCCTGACCCCAATGATCACACCTGCAACCTCGGAGGCATCTTAGCTCATCACTCTCAATGGACTGGCAGGTGAGCGCAGTCTCATCAGGTTTCTTCCACACCCTGCACATGCTTTGAAAAATTTACAAGTGGAACCCTACTGAAGCCAGAAGGACAGTTACCCAGGCCCTTGTCAGCAACCGCCTCGACTATGGCAATGCACTTTATGCCGTAACCACCACCAAGACCCGGAAAAGACTACAACGCATTCACACCTCCGTCCGTCTAATCAAGAACGCCCCACGACACAGCCACATTTCCGCTCTTCCAAGAGACCTACACTGGCTGCATATCAACAAGAGAATCACCTTCAAGCTCCTGGCCCACACCTACAAGATCCTATACGACACTGGAACAGCCTATCTTAAACACAGACTCTCCTTCTACACTTCCGCTAGATATCTCCGCTCTGCTGACCAGGCCCTCGCCAACATCCCCTGCATCTGGAAAACCACAGCGGGAGGAAAATCCTTCTCCCTCATCGCTGCCGAGACCTAGAACACCCTCCTCATCCACCTCAGGCAGTCTCCCACCCTGTCACAGTTCAGGAAGGACCTCAAGACCTGGCTCTTCGACTGATCCTCAGGATCCCCCTTACCTCACCCAGCACCTTGAGACTCTCACAGGTGAGTAGCCGCGCTTTATAAATCCCTGATTGATTGATTAATTGAATTTGCTCCAGGTGACCAGTGAGAGGAATATCATGTGCTAGGGTTAATAAAAACTCTCTGTATTACAGAGGTACTAACAATCTCCTGGTGGCACCAGGTTTGGGTTCACTTGGCTCTGAATATAGGAGATTATCTTCCATTACACATTGTGGATGCACCTACATCCCCTCTCTGTTGTTGGACAGCTTTCTGTCTCAAACCCTCTAGTGTGGGACAAGCTTGTTGAGCCACACTTAACTCTGCCCTGGCAGGCCACGCTGCACCTAAGAGCTCAGCTTTGAATTCCTCAGATGTAGGTTCTGTCTGGGGAATGGATTCCTTCTCCTCAAATGGTAGAATCCTCAGTGGAGGGTGGAGCAGGGGATCATTTCTTACCCTTCCTACCCTTGCTTTTAAGAAGCTTGTGACCCATTGTTTCAGGATCCAAGTTTCCCTGTTCTCATTGCTTTTTGGCCTGAGCCCTTGTTAAAGCAAAGATGTGCCCTGGAATACCCAGCATTGCTTCATGGGGTTCCAACTCTACCTCAGTGAAGTCTCCAAGTGATTCCCTAGTAGATACTCTACAGGTATGTGTGTGAACACTACAACTTTTTTAGGACCAATAACCCCCCCTGCTGAAATCAACAACTGCCATGGGGTGGATCACAGTATTGTTGTGGGCGTCAGTCACTTGGTACTGGTGACCAAGTAGGTGTTGCTCAGGGGACACCAGTTTTTCAGTCACCATGGAGACACTGGCACCTGTGTACCTGTAGGCCTCAGCCTGAACACCATTTATTAAGGGATGCTGCTTGTACTGATCCATGTTAAGGGGACAAGCAGCAAGGGTTGCAAAGTCAATGCCCCCATCAGAGACTAAAACAGCCTCAGTGATTTCCCTAACTAAACCAGCCCCCACTACACTTCCCAGAGTAAGCCCCATTACACCCTTGGATTGTTTATTGTTATTATTATTTGCACCAGTACTGCTATTGCTAGGGGCAGTAGATGTAGGAGTGGGGGATGTAGTGGTGGGAGCCTTGGTGTTTTTCTTAGGACAGGAGCTTTATCCTTTGTTTTTACATATGTAACACCAATGCTTTTTATCACCTGATTGTGGGAGGAAGAGGTCTTATACCCACCCCAGAGGAATTTTGTGGGCCTGATGAAGATTCAATTTTATCGTTGCCCCCACCTTTGTCATGTGACTTACCACCTTCCTTTTCCTTGCCTTCGTTCTTCCCTGTATGAGCTTTTCTGCTCACCCTTGTTCTGACCCATTTGTCTGCCTTCTTTCCCAATTCTTAGGGAAAGGTCAGATCTGAGTCTACCATGTATTGGTGCAACAAATCAGACATACAATTATTAAATATATGCTCTCTCAGAATTAAGTTTTACAAGCCCTCATAATCAGAAACTTTACTTCTGTGTAACCAGAGTTCCAAAGCTTTAACAGAACAGTCCACAAAATCTATCCAATCTTGTGAGGACTCCTTTCTGGTCTCCTGAACTTTATTCTATATTGCTCAGTGGTAATACCAAACACATCTAACCGTGCTGACTTTAGAATGTTATAATAACTGCATCCTTTTCTCTGGCAGTGAGAATTCTATCCCTCCCATTATCAGAGAAGGGCGACTGGAGGATAGCAGCCCACTGCCTTTGTGGGACCATCCGAACTTTACAGGCCCTCTCAAGTTCAGCAAATCATTTATAAATATCAGCCCCAACCTTGTAGGAAGGAACAATTTTGTGCAGGTTTCTGGAGTCAAAAGAGTCCTCCCTAACCCTGTGCTCTCTAAAACCTGAGCTGCTGCCAGTGTTAGCCCCAATCCCTGCCTTTCCCTTTCAACTGCTAAGGCCTCCCTGTCTAGCGCTAGCTGTTGCTGCTGCAACCTCAGCCCGGCCTCTTCTAACCTCAGTTTATTGAGCTCTCTGTCTATGGAGTCTTCCTGTGGGTTGGAACAGTTGGTCTCCTCAGACACTGAGGTCACATGGTAATGGGCAGATGAGGGTCTGTCCCTAGGCTGACTGACCTTTTCCCCTAGCCCTCTGGGTGTAAAGGGAGCCGTACCAGTCCAGCTTCCCCTCCCACTTGAAGTGCTTTCAGCTATGCTAGTGGGTCTGCTAGGGACTTTGTGACCCTGTGAGGAATCTTGATGATCCTCCCCAGATCTAGAATATTTTTTTCCACCTCTGAAGAGTTAGAATCTACTCTCTCCTCCTCCTCTTCCTGATCACCAGCCTGCTCCTGGTCATCCTGAAGGAGGAGGCCTAAGAGCACACTCTTTATTAGGATTCATCCACATGTCTAAATTCCTTTCTGCACACATCCCTTTCAATTCTTTGAAGGTCAGGTTCTCATAAGGAGAACCCATGGCCTCAGAGGTGTGCCCAGTTGCAGAGATGGTGTATGTTAGAGTGGTGTGGGGTGTACCTAACCTCCCTACCTCTAGTCTCTCTGAAGAAGTTTAGAGCAAGAGCTATGCCTAGACCCCTAGCTTACCCAAACCCAGAGACTAGATTCCTAACACTGGGTACTATGAGTACCTCTAAGTAAAGGCGTGGTCTTTCCTGTGGAAAGTACCAGGTGACAGAGTGATAAGGCAATTGCAACTGCTTGTCCCGCTGCTGTACCACTTATGTAGGAAGCTGGTCAGGTGTGTGGTAGGTACCTAAGGTACTTACACCTTATACCACGTCCAGGTATCCCCTATTAGTGAAATGTAGGCAGTGTCGAGAAGCCAGAGGTAGCTATGAATGAGCAGCCGAGGCTTATCTACGAGACAGGCAAAGGTCATGCGGTACCACTGTAGTCACACATCAGTTACACAAATGAAAGAATATACTCAGTGTTACAAAAATATAGGTATTTTATTATGGTAACACAACACCAACATTGCTATAGAGGCAATAATCCCTTAGGAGGTAAGTAATACACAAGATATATACACTAGTTGTCAGAAATAGGCATAGGAATAGTTAGAAAACAGTGCTAATAGTGTAAAACAACAGAGAATAGTGACTTAGGGGGAGCACAAACCACATACTAAAAAAATGGGAGAAGGTCACCCCCACCCAGGTAAGAAGAGGGTATAGAGGGATGCTGGGGGTACCAAGAAAGTACAAAAGCAAGTACCACAACACCCACCAACAACCAGGGAAGGAGGAGTAAATTACTACAATTTCCCCAGAACACCCACTTAGAAAATAAAGAAGAGAATTTCAAAACCCAGAGTTGACTGCAAAAAACCAACAGTAGATTACTGAAGAGGAAGACCTGTGGAAAGAGGGGGCCAAGTCCAGAAGACAAAGCAGAGTCCAGGGGGGGGCAGAAGCCCCTACCCACCAAGGTGAGGATTGAAGGAGTGGGTAAATGGTACAGAAGGAAAGTCACCACTGCAGCCCTGGAGTTGGAGTCAAGTTCCTGAAGGATGCAGGTGATGTCCCACGCCGGAAAGAAGATGGCAGTTGGGTTTATGTGTCTGGATTCCTCCAACAAGCCATGGCACAGGCAAAACATGTGGTTGGTGGAAAGTGATGTTGCCGGGGACCAGCAAAGGCAAAAAGAACAGTTGATGGACAGAATGTAGAACAAATCAAACATTCACCCCCAGTCACAGATCTGGGTTTAATCCATCAGTTTTTTTGCTCACCATGCCATTCCAGTTTGGACCCAGTCATATGTAAATCAGTCTTGACCCTGTTCCCATGTGTCCCGAACTGCCAGACCAGGTCCTCCCTGGACCAGAAACAACCATCCTGGGACCGGTTTCGGGGTATCACCCCTCTTCAGCCAGGCTAGCTTGAATCTGGTGGCATAGTGAGCAGCCCATAGGGATCCCCTGGAACCCAAATCCCCTAGCTACCTAGGGACCATCTATTAGGGGTTTACATAGGGACACTAGTATGCCAGTTGTGAGCTGAAATACAGAGTTTTGGGAGAGAGATGATAATAACTGGGGTCTTGGTTAGAAGGATCTCAGTGAACACAGTCAAACACACTGCCATCAGGCAGAAAAGGGGGTAACCATGGCCAAGAAAGAGGGAACTTTCCTACAGTGGTGAGAATAGGCCTTGCATTTGCACTTGACAGACAGTGATTGGTGTACACTACTACCATATCGCAGACTACTTCGTGCCACATATGGATTTTTTTATAATTTTAAATTTGGTCTATTTTTGGTCTTGAGTTCAAGTGAACTTCAACAACATCATATCTCAGTCAAGAGCATCATCAATTGCATCTCAGGATCTCATCTTTGACGGGGATAGGTTGGAAACCTACACTGTGAAGGAACTGAAACTGAAGGCAGTTTGCAAAAAACACAAATTCTAAGTCAGGGGTCTCACTAAGAAGGAGGAGTTCCTGAGGGCCTGGGTAGCAGTAGTAGTCAGACAGTCTGAGGATTCATTTTGGGATTCCATGGACCAGAATCCTAAGGAAGATGTGCTGAGGGTGCAGGAAATGCTGGGGGGGAGGTACTCTCCGAGTCAGGCAGTGGTGGTGGTTCTAAGGGCCCGACTCCAGAGGAGCTGGAGGACAGGAAAAGGTCAGGGGGCACCAGATAGAGAGAGATGGAGAGGTTAAAAATGGAGAAACCAAAAGGAGAAGCAGGCATGGAGGAAAATAAGATGCTTTTAGACCATGAGCTCAGAATGAAGGAGATGGACTCGAGGAGTAGATATAGCAATGATGGAGGCAGCAATACCTCAATGCAATCAGATAGACTAGTAGGCATTCCCAAGAATGTAGGGAGAGAGTACAAGAAGGGAGATGATAACCAGAGGTGGTTTCAGGGATATGAGGCATCTATCCACATGAATGGGGTCCCTGAGAAGCATTGGAGAGCATGATTGTGGAACCACGTCACGGAGGAAGGGAGGGACATTTTGCTAGCTTTGGGTAAGGTGTACAACCTCACCTATGCTAACATGATGTAGGCCAATCTCACCATGTACGTTCTCACTCCTGACAAGTACAGGGATCAATTTAGAGGGAGTAAGAAAACTGATTCCCAAACCTGGTTAGAATGTGTAGATTATTTTTGCAGAGCACTGGATGGTTGGGTTAAGGGCAGTAATGTGACAGATTTTCAGGGGCTGCACAACGTAATTGCATGGAGCACTTGTCTGGTCTGTGTTTTGCAGAGCTGCATCAGCACTTGACTGATAGTAAGCTGACTGACCACAGAAAGCTTGCTAATGAGGCGGACCGCTGGGTGAGTACCAGGGTCCACAAGAAGGTGTATGGGGGATGCTCTACCAAAAGTGGGCAGGGTCCCCAACAGAAGAAGGAGAGGGAGGTCAAGGGAGACACAGATAGGTCTCAGGATTAGGAGGGAAAAAAGGGTCCCAGGTCCCTTCTGACAGGAAGGAGGGAGGTTCTGGTGGGCGGTGGCCAGGGTGCCCTATTTTATACCCCGGTGCTTTGAGTGTTCCCAGTTAGGTCAAATGAAAGGGGACTGTGTCTGTCTACTGAGGTGGCCAATGTGGTCTTAGAGGAAGGTAGCTCCCAGAGGCAGGACATAGACCATGCTATGATATCCCGTAGTTGGGAGGTGGACTCAGAGGGTGAGTTGGTGATCCCTGAAAGTGAAGTGTAAACATATGTATTGTACAGATAATACAATCCAATACAATTGGACAGTAGGAAAAAGACATGCAAATACAAGCGGAAGCTAAATACATACTAAACCCCATCATAATTAGAACGCACATAATAATAAGAAGAAAGCGTTCCTACCTAAAAATATAAAAACAGTCCTAAATATAAAAATAGAATAAACCACCAAGCCCGGAACTCATTATAATGCATAACAAAATAAAATACATAAGCTCAGGGCCTAAAGTGCAAAGTACATTAAAAAAGACTACAATGAGTGTCAGCATATGCCATTAAAATCCACAACTTAACCAACAGCAACGGCGTGGCAAGAGCAAATTCCAATCCTGCATATCCTTTGCTCTCAGTGCCACTAAATTTAGATTGAGAAATTTTTAAAAATTTAATCAGTAACCCATTTAGCATTGAGTTAGCAGGGTCCAGAGACTGAATAATAGCCTGTGGACAAGAGCGAATTCCCAATTCATTCCATTTGCGTCGAAGCAAAGATCTACGCTCATTAAGTAAAGCTGGACACAGATAGACCACATGATCTAGAGTCTCCTACGCATTATTACAGCATCTGCATATCACCCCTTCCCCAGAGGATAGCCACCATTGAGGTAGATGTTTAAAAAAAAAACAATCACCCATCCTTAAGACCAAAAAGTCCCTTTTCAACTGAAACCCATAAGAACAGGAAAAGAAGCTAGAAGGTATACCTGGCTTAAAGGAATTAATTACTAACTAGGCATGAACAAGGAGGGAACGATCTGAATGATACGAATACTGTTGAACAAGCATTTTTATGCCTAATTTGAACAGAGAATGGGAGGGGTTACTTTCCCAGAGATCATCAACACCCAGTTGACATTTGCATGCAGGCAAAAAATGGAAGTATGATCCTTTCGATTTGGACTCACTGATTTCCTGCCACAGGACTGCCTCTAAACGGCCATCTGTGGCACCGCGCAGCTTATGACAGAGCTTCAAAAAAGCACAGGCACCAACTGCCGTCAAATCCGGAAGCCCAAATTGTAGAAAACTACCATCTTGCCTGGCATGTTACTCCCATTTTTACTTGTGTGTCAGTTTGTTTTTGCCTATCTCACTGGGATCCTGCTAGCCAGGACCCCAGTGCTCATAGTTTGTGGACTGAAAGTGTTCCCTGTGTGGTGCCTAACTGTGTCACTGAGCCTCTGCTAACCAGAACTTCAGTGCTTATGCTCTCTCTGCTTTTAAAATTGTCACTGCAGGCTAGTGACCATTTTTACCAATTCTGATTGGCACACTGGAACACCCTAGGTACCCAGGGTATTGGGGTTCCAGGAGATACCTATAGGCTGCAGCGTTTCTTTTGCCACCCATAGGGAGCTCAGACAATTCTTACACAGGACTGCCACTGCAGCCTGAGTGAAATATTGTCCACGTTATTTCACATCCATTTTACACTGCACTTAAGCAACTTATAAGTCACCTATATGTCTAACCCTCACCTAGTGAAGGTTAGGTGCAGAGTTGCTAAGTGTTAGGCCACCCTGGCACTAGCCAAGGTGCCCCACATAGTTCAGGGCAATCTCCCAGGACGTTGTGGGGACACCATTACACATGTGCACTACATATAGGTCAATACCTATATATAGCTTCACATTGGTAACTCCGAATATGACCATGTAGCATGCCTAAGATCATGGAATTGTCCCCCCATGCCAAATCTGGTATTGGGGTGCCAATCCCATGCATCCCCAGGGCTCCAGCATGAAACCCGGGTACTGCCAAACTAGCTCTCTGGGGTTTTCACTGCAGCTACCGCTGCTGCCAACCCACAGACAGGCTTCTGCCCTCCTGGGGTCTGGGCAGCCCAGTCCCAGGAAGGCAGAACAAAGAATTTACTCTGAGAGAGGGTATTACACCCTCTCCCTTTGGAAATAGGTGATAAGGACTGGGGATGAGTAGCCTCCCCCAGCCTCTGGAATTGCTTTGAAGGACACAGATGTTGCCCTCCTTTCATAAGCCAGTCTACACCAGTCCAGGGATTCCCCAGCCCCTGCTTTGTTGCAAAACTGAACAAAGGAAAGGGGAATGACCACTCCCCTGTCCATCACCACCCCAGGGGTGGTGCCAAGAGCTCCTTCAGTGTGTCCCAGACCTCTGCCATCTCGAATGCAGAGGTGTGAGGGCACAATGGAGGCCTCTGAGTGGCCAGTGTCAGCAGGTGACGTCGGAGACCCTTCCTGATAGGTGCTTACCTGGCTGGGTGGTCAATCCTTCTCTGAGGGCTGTTTAGGGTCTCTCCTGTGGGCTTCTAGTCAGATGACGAATGCAAGAGCTCACCAGAGTTCCTCTGCATTTCCCTCTTTGACTTCTGCAAAGGATCGACCGCTGACTGCTCCAGGACACCTGCAAAACCGCAACAAAGTACCAGCAACATTGTAGGGCCTAATCTTGCCAGTTTTCTCGACTGTTTCCCGGTGGTGCATGCTCTGAGGGATGTCTGCCTTCATCCTGCACTGGAAGCCAAGAAGAAATCCCCCGTGGGTCGACGGAATTTTCCCGCTGCCAACACAAAAACCAAACTTCTGCATCACCAGTCCTCTGGGTCCCCTCTCATCTTGACGTGCATGGTCCCTGGAACACAGGACCTGGATCCAAGTGACCCTGACAGTCCAGTGGTCCTTCTGTCCAAATTTGGTGGAGGTAAGTTCCTGCCTCCCCACGCCAGACAGTAATCCTGTGTACTGTGTTATCTGCAGCTGCTAGGGCTTCTGTGCATTTTTGCAAGAAATCCTTTGTGCACAGCATAGACCAGGTCCCCAACACTCCATCCTGCATTGCTCAACTTGCTAAGTTGACCACTGGCTCTGTGGAACCCTCCTTCGTAGTGTTTAGATGACTGCCGTACTCAGATTTCTTGAACGCCTGTTCAAGTACTTCTGTGGGTGCTGCCTGCTTCTGCATGGGCTCTCTGTACTGCTGAGTACCCCTCTGTCTCCTCCTCCAAGGGGCCACCTCCTGGTCCTTCCTGGGTCCGGACAGCACCCATTTTCTTCAAACACAACCTTTGGAGCTAGCAAGCTTGTTTGTGGTCTTTCTGCGTGAAAACAACTCTGCATTCTCCAGCACTTCATGGGACATCTTCTGTGCAAAGGAGAAGTTCCTGGCATCTTCTGTTGTTGCAGAATCAGCCATTTTGCACCTTCATCTGGGGTTTAGTGGGCTCTTGCCCCACATGGACACTTTTGTGACTCTTGGACTTGGTCCCCTTCCTTTACAGGTCCTCAGGTCCAGGAGTCCCCCTTCAGTGCTTTACAGTCAGTTGTTGTCTTTGCATAATTTCCTATCACCACTTTAGTATGTTTCTGGGGAAGTAGAGTAACTTTACTCCTACTTTTTAGGGTCTTGGGGTGGGGTATCTTGGACACCCTTAGTGTTTTCTTACACTCCCAGTGACCCTCTATACACTACACTAGGCCTGGGGTCCCTAAGAGGTTTGCATTCCACTTCCTTAGTATGTGGTTTGTGTGCCCCTAGGCCTATTGCATCCTATTGTATTCTACAGTGTCTGCACTACTTTTCTAACTGTTTACTTACCTGATTTTGGTTTGTGTGTATATTTTATTTCTTTTGCTTACCTCCTAAGGGAGTATATCCTCTGAGATATTTTTGGCACATTGTCACTAAAATAAAGTACATTTATTTGTAGTAACTCTGAGTATTGTGATTCTTATGACATAGTGCTATCTGATATAAGGGGTATAGTAGGAGATATGCATGTCTCCTAGTTCAGCCTAAGCTGCTCTGCTATAGCTATAAGCTATCAGCCTAAACTGCTAGAACACTACTAATCTACTAATAATGGATAACTGGACCTGGCACAAGGTGTAAGTACCATCAGGTACCCACTATAAGCCAGGCCAACCTCCTACATTGGTGGTGCAGGGGTGGGATAAGTACTTGTAACTGCTTTACCACTTTGTCATTGGTGCTTTTCATAAGAAAAACATATACCAAATACTTAAAAATATATACAGTTAACCTAAACAGTTTAACTTTCTTGCTTTAAACTTTCTAAAAAGTTTCTGAAAAGTTTTGAAAAGTTTGAAAAAGTGTTTCTCTTTTCTTTAAAAGTTTCTAAACTTTTTTTTCTCTCTGTCCTAAACCCTTTCTAACAATCATGTCTGCAGTAGAACTTACTCCCACAGCTGTCCAGGCAATCTATGGTAGTTCAAACTTTAAAGGTTTGAGGGGTCTCTGCATAGAAAGAGAACAGAATACCAGAAACCTGCATAAGATAGTCCCCCCTTACAAGTTGACATTAGCAAGTGATTTGCTGTACTTGAGAGGGCTTGTATGGTACAGTTGGTCCCTCAAAGGCAGTGGGCTGCAATCTTGTGGCTATCTTTCACGGGTAAGGGTAGGGACATGCTCCTTAATATCAGAGAAAGTGATTCTAATAATTACAAAGTTTTGAAGGACGCACTCTTGGATGGATTTGGCTTAACCACTGAACAATACAGGATAAAGTTCATAGACACCAGAAAAGAGTCCTCTCAAGACTGGACAGACTTTGTAGACTGTTCAGTGAAGGCCTTGGAGGGTTGTTTACATGGCAGTAAGGTGGCTGACTATGAAAGTCTGTATAATCTAATCCTCAGAGTGCATATTTTGAACAATTGTGTGTCTGATATGTTGCACCAGTACTTGGTAGACTCAGATCTGACCTCTCCCCAAGAATTGGGAAAGAAGGCAGACAAATGGGTCAGAACAAGAGTGAACAGAAACGTTCATACAGGGGGTGACAAGGAAGGCAAGAAGAAGGATGGTAAGTCTTCTGACAAGAGAGGGGGCACAGATAAAACACATTCTGAGGCCCACAAAAATCCTCTGGGGGTGGTGGGTCCCAATCCTCTCCCCACAATCAAAAGAAGCCATGGTGTTATTTATGTCAAAGTAAAAGCCATTGGGCAAGTGATTCCACTTGTCCAAAGAGAAACACCAATTCTCCCACTACCACAACCCCAACTGCAAACTCTAGTGCCCCTAGTAATAGCAGTGGTGGTTGGAAGTCTACTACAAATAGCCAATCAAAGGGTGTAGCTGGGCTCACCATTGGTAGTGTAATTGGGGTTGGTCTTGTTAGGGAGACCACAGAGGCTGTTTTAGTCTCTGATGGTTGTATTGACTTTGCCACCTTGGTGGCTTGTGCCCTTAATATGGGTAAGTACAAGTAACTTCCCCTAATCAATGGTGTTGAGGTTGAGGCCTACAGGGATACAGGAGTCATTGTCACTATGGTGATTGAGAAACTGGTTCACCCTGATCAACACCTACTTGGTCAGCAGTACAAAGTGACTGATGCTCATAACAACACTCTTAGCAACCCCATGGCTGTTGTGAATCTCAACTGTGGGGGGGGGGTTACTGATCCAAATACATTTGTGGTAGCCACTGAATTACCTGTGGATCGCTTAGTAGGCAATGATTTGGAGACATCAGCTTGGGCTGAAATGGAGTTGGAGGCTTATGCAGCAATGCTGGGCATTCCTGGGCATATCTTTGTTTTAACAAGTGCTCAGGCCAAAAAGCAAAGAGGAGAGGGAAACTTGGATCCTGGAACAATGGACCAATTGCTCCCAAATGCTGAGGTAGAATGGGTAAATCCTTGACCACTATCCCTCCCTCTCCAGAAGATTCCCCTTTTGAGGAAGAGGAATCCTCTCCCTGTGCAGAACCTACACCAGATGAGCTGGCAGCAGACACTGCTGTGCTTTTGGGTGCAGAGGGGCCTGCTAGGGAAGAGCTGAGTCTGGCACAGCAGACCTGTCCCACACTAGAGGGTTTGAGACAGCAAGCTGTCAAACAGCAAAATGGGAATGTCACCAATAGCCATAATGTGTATTGGGAAGACAACATCCTTTATACTGAGTCAAGGGACCCTAAACTTGGAGCTGCCAGGAGATTGGTTATCCCTTTGCAGTATTGGGAGTTTCTTCTAACCTTGGCACATGACATTCCTTTGGATGGGTATTTTGTCCAAGCAAAACTTGGGACAGGCTTGTTCCATTGTTTCACTAGCCTCACATGTCAGAGGACTCTAAAGAGTTTTGTCGCTCTTGTTTGACCTGCCAAGACAGTGGCAAGACTGGTGGCACACCTAAGCCCCCCTTAATTCCACTCCCAGTTGTTGGGGTCCCCTTTGAAAGGGTAGGGGTTGACATAGTTGCCCCCCTTGACCATCCAACAACTTCAACCAATAGATTTATCATTGTGGTAGTACCTTGAAGCAATTCCCTTAAGGACCACTACAGCTCCTGCAGTGGCAAAGGCCCTCCTGGGAATCTTTTCCAGAGTGGGTTTCCCTAAGGAAGTGGTGTCAGACAGAGGTAGTAACTTCATGTCTGCATATCTCAAAGCTATGTGGAAGGAGTTTGGTGTAACTTACAAGTTCACTACTTCTTATCATCCAAACAAACAAATGTCTGGTTGAGAGGTTTAATAAAACTCTCAAAGGTATGATTAAAGGACTCCCTGAAAAACTCAGAAGGAGATGGGATGTCCTGTTGCTGTGCCTCATTTTTGCTTAAAGGGAGGTACCCCAAAAAGGAGTGTGTTTTAGCCCCTTTGAACTCCTCTTTTTGGCACCCTGTAAGAGGTCCCTTTGCACTTGTGAAGGAGGGTTGGGAACAACATTTAAAAGCTCATAAGCAAGACATTGTGGACTATGTACTTGGCCTAAGATCCAGAATGGCTGAGTACATGAAAAAGGGCAGTAAAAACCTTCAGGCCAGCAAAGAGCTCCAAAAGCAATGGCATGACCAGAAGGCTGTCCTGACCCAGTACCACCCAGGACAGAAGGTGTGGTTATTGGAGCCTGTGGCCCCAAGAGAACTCCAAGACAAATGGAGGGGACCCCATCTCATTGTTGAGAAAAAGGGTGATCTTACCTACTTGGTAGACCTGGGCACTGCCAGGAGTCCCCTTAGGGTGCTCCATGTCAATCGCCTAAAACACTACTATAACAGGGCTGACTTAACCCTGCTCATGGCAGCTGATGAGGGACAGGAAGAAGAGAGTGACCCTCTCCCTGATCTCTTCTCCACCACTGAAGCTGATGGCTTAGTGGAGGGAGTGGTGCTTGCAGATTGCCTTACTGCTGAGCAGAAGGACAACTGTGTAAATCTTCTAGGCCAATTTTCTGACCTCTTCTCACTAATCCCAGGTACCGCTATTTGGTGTGAGCACAAAATCAACACTTGAGACAGTTTACCTTTCAAATGTAAGATTTATAGGTAGCCTCACCATGTCAGAGATTGCATAAAACAAGAGTGTTGTGTAGCCATTTTAGTTATAGCTCCAAGTAGGTTAGTTTAACACACTAGGCCGCTGTGCACTTTAACCAAGATATATTTTATTCGGCTTCGTATTGTTATTTTTACAATACCTAGTTTTACGGTCTTGTTTTATTTCTATCTATCTAACTGTTTTTGCTTAGCCCAGCACTGTGTTCTCAAACAAGACATTCTTGATCACTCTGTGCTTCATTCAAGGCTACATTTGGGTACATTGATGGTGAACGTGGTAGAAGTTTAGTCTCCAACATTCGTAGAAAATACACATCCTTACATAGGGCCTTTTTCTCAGAACATCAGCTGTGTTATTATAAAAACACTTCCTAGTCCCATTACACGTTAAGAGGGAGATTCCAGCCAGGGAACCACAACTGTATGCTGATTGCTGAATGCTTTGCTGCAGATGCTAACGCAGACTACAGGCCTATGCTCAGATATGAGACTGGATTATGAATGAGAGAACCGGATGTGACCTGAGTGACCACGACTTCCCTGAGAAGCCTAATATGTCATGCGCTCGGCTGCTCAATCATCCCTATCTTCTGCTAGAGATGAGGCACTGCTAGTTAGCCGGAGCAAAACCCGGATTTAGATCGACAGGTGTCACCCACAGTGGGTCAAACCCAGTCTCCCACACAGTGGACGATCTTGCTGCTCAAAATCCAGTAGTCTCATTAGAAAAATGAGAGCCTACGTGACATGGTGCCGCCAACGTTTGGTCAGGCTCTAATTTTCGAGTCCTCCGGAGTATCTCTGTCTCATTATATATAATGACACCTCAATGCCGTATGCGGGGACGTCCGTGGTGCTGAGGATTTCCACCACAGCTGTGTAAGTAATCCTACTACAACTGGAGGTTGTTCAAGCTTGAACTTTAAAAGGAAAAAAACCCATTTTGGTGTGCCTTCTCTGAACTCATAGTGTTAAGATCATGGCAAATCCCCAACAGGTACAAATAGCGGTTAACATGATACAACCTCTAACAGCACATTTATTAGCGAATGGCCTAACTGCCCAGGGGGGTCCACACCACATTTGTGGTGGACGCTCATGCAGCTTATAGAACAGAACTCTTTTACTCTTGGGTCACATTTCCAGCATGTGATGGGAACACAAACACATTTCACCAATACACAACTGCGAATGCGCCTGGACAATACAGAGCATACGCATATTTAGAGATACCTCTATCTTATCAAGAACATAATAATTGGCTTGATGGCGCCCTACCCCACACAATATTACCAGTAAAGGTAGGTCTACTAAGTAATGACGGTCCTACCTGGCCTTTATTGGCCACCTATACACCACATCCTGCGGTTGCAAATTTAGCAGTAGCTGAGATTTGTCGCTTATATATTGAATTAATAGCGATATATAGACGATTAGTACAGTTTGTGATGCAAACACTAAGAGCCAGATGTAGGTAGCAAAAAAATTGCGAGTCGAAAATTGCGAGTCGTTGCAACTCGCAATTTCCGACTCGCAAAATGGTATCCAACAAGAAAAAGCAACTTCATTTTGCGACTCGCGAATGAAGTCGCACCGCAGATTGCGAGTCCGCTGTTTGCGGGGTCGCTTTTTGCGACCGCGCTAAAAACGAACACGCAAATTGCGAGTGGGTGTCACAAATTGTGACTGTGCCGCAAATTAAATGCAGGTGCAACAGAACACTCTGGAAAACACTACTTGGCTCTTGATGATGACATCACAGCCAGGAAGTTTACTAATACACATGGGAGGAGGGAGGACCACACCCATTTTCAACTGCTGAACAGCCAACAGGAGGAACAGCAGCTACAATGGAAGAAACACCCAGGAAGAGAAAGCTAAAATTTGCAGAATTTGCTAGAATTTGCAGAAAAAGAACTGGAGGTGCTGATAGAGTAATGCTGCCAGCACCACGATCAACTCTTTGGGAGAGCAGCCCTCAGTGTGCCAGAGCAGGAAAAAGGAGGATTTGGAGTGAAATTCAGGACAAAGTAAATTCAATGGGTGTGAGCCACAGGAGTATTGAGGAACTCAAAAAAAGGTGGTATGACCTGCGCTCCTTGACCAAGGAGAGTGTGGCAGAGTGCCTCCGGGAGATGAGGGGCACTGGAGGAGGACCATCTACCATACCACCACCCACACCCTTGGAGGAAAGAGTGGAGGAGACCCTGGAGCCAGAGGCAGTGTGAGGAATGTGAGAGCTGGACACGTCAGCGCCAGGACCATCAACCAGTGAGTACCATGAGACATGCATGTACACCCATATCTGCCATACCCCCACCCACCTAGTACACAGCAGCATGCACAACCAAAATAGCTCCATTTCAGAGTAGCAACCACCTGAATGGTGCATTATGGGCAATGTAGTCAAGTAGGCAGCTGATAGGCAACAGTTTATTAGGAAGCATATAACAGATGGTATATAGTGACAGTGTGTTCCCTATGTCCCACAGGTCTCCCACACGACACCACCTCCAGCCACACCATCCAGGGGCCACAGGTCAGCCACCAGCCAGCACAGGACCCAGGAGCAGCCACCACAGGGACCTGCACCACCCAAACACAGTCCCCTCCAGATGCACCAGTGGCCATACTGGAGATTGAGGCAGCACCCGGTCCCAGACACAGTGCCAGCGTACAGGACACAGAACCACGACCGCGTCGCAGGCGACGTCTCAATGTCCCTCCAGTGCCACAGGGTGAAGTAGGGGACGCCTCCATGTCCGCCGCCGAGGCTGCACTATTCCATGGTCAGCTCCTGCAGACAAGGGAAATTAGAATTATTGCAGGATCCATGCGGCGCATGGAACAAAACCGACCCACAGGGCTGCAACAGGTCCACACTGAGCTGCAACATCTAAACAGCAATGTTGGTGACCTTGCGCTCTCAATCAGACAACTGGTGGCTGAACTTGTCACAGAGAGAGAGGGTGCAAGGCGCCATGACCGGGAGGTCATCCACCGCCTGGACCGCATGGCTGCCTCCATCGTCCGGCTGGCTGTAAACACCACTTGGCTGTCACGCCGCACAGTCAGCCTACAGGTGGACATGGGCCACTTTGCCAGCGATGTGGCACGTGGGCTGGGACGCATTAGCCACGCAGTCGACATGATAGAGGCAAAACAGGTGGCTAGGGGCGCGGCAGACACTCCTCAAGACAGTGAGGAGGGCTCTACCATTAGTAGTGCATCAGCCACAGACACCAGGGTGTTGCGTGGTGGAAGTGCACAGCAGGGCACTGCAGACGCTCCAGGAACCAGCCATGTTGGGCGAGCACGGCGTAGGGTGTGAGCTACGCACTGACTTAGACTGGAGGCACATGAGGTTAATGTGTCCTCATAGCAGGTGGACTTTTACAGCCCCTGATCAGTAGTTTCTGTAAATAGTTTATTGGTTCACATCATTAAAGTTCTTGTTTGTTCCACTTCACACCTAGACTCTTTGTGTGTGACATTCGTGTGTGTGGTGACAGTTAGCACGTACCTTCCAAAGTATTGGTTTGCAATGTGGTCCCGTCTCTGTCTGCCTTGATTTGCAATGCTTCTATCCCCATGATGGCGATGTGGTAGCTCTTGCTCGTCATCCTCCGAATCTGGGTCTTCTGGGGTGAGAGGTAGCCCACGTCTGGTGGCAATGTTGTGCAGTGTAGCGCATGCGCCAATGATCTTGAATGCTGTTAATGGGGCATACTGGAGGGCACCTCCACTTCTGTGGAGGCATCTGAATCTTGCCTTCAACAGTCCAAAGGTCCTTTCTATAATATTTCGGGTCCTCCTATGTGCTCTGTTGTATCGCCTCTCTGTCTCATTGCTGGGTGTTAAGTACGGGGTAAGTATCCATGGTTGTAGTGCAAATGCACTGTCACCTGTTTGGCACAAAATGTTCAATGTTAGCTGGGCATAGATGAGTACCACATTGACCTGTGTGTATGTCTGCAAAGTGTATTCAGCTATACCTAGGAGGTATCCGTCTCCAAACTCCCCACGTTCTAGGCGTTGGTGTATCCCACTGTGCCTGAAAATGTAGGAGTCATGTGTACTCCCTGGAAATTTGGCAACCATGTCAGTTATAACATAATGGGCATCACATACCACCTGGATGTTCAGTGAGTGGGTACACTTCCGGTTGCTGAACAGATATTCCAGATTTGCAGGAGGGCATATTTGTATATGTGTCCCATCTACACACCCTATTACATGCGGGAAGTTGGCAATCCTGTAAAACTCCAACTTGGTGCTGTTGATTTCTGCCTCATTCCTGGGTAGGTATATGTATCTGGACATGTGTGTGAGTATGGCATCTAGGAATGATCTGAAGAACCATGAGTGCACTTTGGGATACCCCACCTGCCACGGCAATGAACCCCTGATAGCTACCCAAGGCCAAGAGGTGCAGTGAGCATAGCACTTGCACATGTGTGGGGATGGCGCTGCCGCGCACAGTCTGGCGTTGAAGCTGCGTATTGAGTAAATCTATTAAATCTAGTATTGCTGCACTGCTAAGTCTGTATTTATCATATATCTCCTCCTCAGTTTGTTGGAAAAGTGTCTGTCTGGTTCTGTATATCTTCTCCTGTCTCTGGCTCCTCCTCCTCATCAGCTGTGCGGTGTGGGCTCTCCTCGTCCTTGCTATCACATATATCTCCGCCATCTTGAGTGGCCCAGGTGCCTTCTGGGTCCCCTTTTATACTTTGGTAATGGTTACCACCTGCTCTGAGTTAGTGGTAAATTGGAAGTGCAAAATGGGCTTTTTGCGACTAGTCGCAATTTGCGAGTGGCTATTTCATATGGTTTGCGACTCGCAAATTGTGACTTCCTATTTGCGGGTCGCAAAATGGGGTTGCTATTTTTGCGAGTCAGTAATGGCTTGCGTCGCAATTTGCGATTTGGAAATGGGATTTTTGCATCCCATTTCCGATTTTGCGGGGTCACAAATTGCGATTCAGGCCATTTGCGACTTGCAAAAGTTTGCTCCATCTGGCCCTAAGTATAAACCCAGCACGTGCTGCTCCAGCACATCCACATGCAGCAACGCCAGGTATAAATCCTGCGACTGTACATTCGATTATGGGTAAAGTGCCCACCAAACGAGAGGAAACTCAGTTTTGGCTCCCACCGAAAATTAATACGCTGGAAGCAGTATTTCTCCACACGGGACCTCAGGATAGGCATAGAATATTAACAATGTGCTTGTCTTTTGGGATGGTCCCTACAGTAGAAAACTGTAATACTTGGGGCACGGTATTTGCCGCGCTCTATACAACCGCTCACGGTCCACAGACACTTGCCAACTTACCGGAAGTGTTGAAACAAATTCAAGATTTGGGGATGCAATTGATGGGCAATTTTGCCACAGTATCTTCAATCATTTTAAGTAATCTCAAAGGGGAAGCGGTCGCACTTGCAGTGCGCAAGCGGCTCCGTGACGTTCCACAGCAGGATCAGGAACGAGAACTGCCTAAAATAATAGCAGAGACCTATTCAAGTATTGGTCGAGATAGCTTAGGGGCCAGACCACAAAAACCAAAATTTCAGGGTAAATCGAACAAAGATACCCCCAAACAAGCACCTGAGGGTAATAAGAAACGCTGGGATAAAAAGCAACAAACTCCTAAGAAAGAGAGGGGAGAATGTCCGCATATGGAGACCCCACAGAATAGGTATTATCTCAGAAATAGAGATAATATAAAAACGCCTGATAGATATCAATATACTGGTACACGCCAATCTCATTCCTTTCAGGTCGCATCGGAAAAAAGAAATGGGAGAGGTGGGTGATCAGAGTGAAGGACAGAGTATGTGAAACCGAGACAGGAATCACAATGCTCTTCGGAAGTTTTTGTTAAAAAGGAAGAGAAATCTGCCCAACAAAAACAACAATTTAAAAAGAAAAAGGTTGCAGCGGTCGCAGTCCGACATGCCACACAGGAAGAGGGTCCTCTTGAAGAACAAGAATTGGGCTCTAGCCTTTCTAGACATAGCGGCAGAGGTCACAATAGTTTGCCGTTGTACAAAGTAATGCTACAGTTAGAAGGAGACATTGAACGCACTATAGACGCAATCTTTTGGGATCGCATAGTAAAAGTATATGATGTCTTGTTGGCCGAACAAGATTGGCCATTTGACTTTGTCCGTACCTGCCCGTATGGAGAAGATGTAATTAAGCCTTCTTTCTCACCCCTTGTTCCAGAGGAACTAGCTGAATCCGATTTCATTGAATGGGCTTTGGCACAAGCACCTGCCTTATACAGAAATCAAGTGGGATGGGATAAAGAATCCCCCTACCAGGTAATTCCAATTAAAAGTGAACCTCAGCCACAACCGCAGTATCCAATAAAACATGAAGCAAAAGCACAAGTGAGAGAAATACTAACGCAATTAGAGTACCAGGGTGTGATTGAACCCTTTTTCTTGCCAATGAATAACCCATTATTACCCGTAGCTCAACCATACCATTCATACAGGATTGTCTTAAACTACAGATATTTAAACAGTCATACACGTACCTATGCTATCCAAAACTCGCATAGCACAGCACTAATGAACAACATAGTACGTAAAAAATAAAAAAACAACACTAGACATTTCCAATGGGTTTTTCTGCCAGAATATAGTGCCTGAGAGTAGAGACTTTAAAAGTTTCAGTGCACTAGGCTCCCAGAAAAATTCTGTTGTTTACCTCAGGGGTATAAGAACAGCCCAGGACTGCTCGCAGCTCGTGTCACTGCTATTTTGCACAAGATTGACCCTGAAGCATTGTCCTATGTAGATGATATTTATCTCACGGACGATGAACTACTACAACATTTAAGATGGGTAGCCCTCATTGTTGTAGGATTTGCTGAATTTGGCTACAAATTTAACTTAAAAAAAACAAAAATAGCCTTCCTAAGCGTCCTGTTCCTAGGATGTGAGCTGTCAAGTTAATGGAAGAGCCTAGCGCCACAATTCTTAGAGAAAGGCGCACAGTCACAACCATCGAATACGATTAAAAAACTCCAATCACTATTGGGTTTCCTAATTTTTGGCAGAACCTACATTCCAGATTGTGCTACACGCATAAAACCTTTATATGACTTAATACATCCCGATTTTGCAAGTAAACTCTGGACAACTGAACATACACGCATTCTTCAAGAGTTGCAGACAGATATGCTTGCAGCACAACACTTACATACGAGGGACAATAAAACACATTTGGTCATCACAGTAATAGCTGGGGCCATTGGTTTCACCTATGTGACATTTAATGAAAGTGAGACAGTCCCGATTGCATACAAATCGCACTTGTACTCAGCGGCAGAACAACGCTTTGCTCCCACTGAGAAAATTCTCACTGCTTTGCAGATGGCTGTCATTTAAGGAAAGACCTCTTGCCCAAGGAAAACGCATTATTGTAATTTCTCTAATCCCAGCCCTAGAGGCTGTTACAAAAGCTAGCATTCCAAATGCAAAAGCTTTACATCCACATTGGATACAATGGGCTACGTCTCTGACTGCCACTGATGTAGATTACATTTTTGACCCAAAGCTACAAACTCAGGAATTTTTACAATATGAAATAGAATATCCAGTTCCCACAAATACTTTGTCTATTGACCAATATCACAGAGTCATCTACACCGATGGCTCTGCACAACCTGCAATTGGAACTAAACATCAATATTCTGCTGCTTGCACAGTAGTAAGTAGCTATATGGAGGGCGATAAATTTTGTCCTCTACATACCTTTACACAGACCCTAGGGGATTGTACAGCACAATTAGCGGGGCTAAAAGCTCTGCTGATGGCACTGGAACACACGGATTCTGCATAGCTTACGCTGATTGTTTGTGATTCATATTATTGTATCCATTCCTTTAATGAATACCTGCATTGTTGGTGCCAGAATGGGTTCAGAGATTCCAAAGGCAACACCATTAAACACAGACTACTCTGGGGGAAAGTAGCTGAACTGAAAGAGACGCCACTGAATGTCCATGTTGTACACACACTTGGACACCAGAGTGTTGGAATACATGTTGCTGGAAATACACTTTCTGGTGAAGCCGCAAAGTCAACAGTGGCAGTTGCCACTGTAGCTGCAGTGATTCGCTGGAGCTCCAAACCAGACGTAGACATTCAGAATGCCGTGACAGCTATGGCTGATGGTTCGCTCTATACTAAAGGATTTCCTAACAAATATCACTATTGTATGGGAAGTATGCTGAACGTTGAAGTTAAGATACCAGGCATAGGTGTACGAGACATCCCCAACAAAGACATAAGATCACAATTGATGAAAGCAGCGTATGAAGGGGTGGCATCTGCCCATGCTGGTGTGGCGGCTACAATTTCAATCTTGCAGGCCCGTTATTGGTGGTCAAGTCTCTATAAAGAAACTAAGCAGTATGTTCTTTGTGGTGACATTTGTCAACAAATCAAAGTTTCCACTGCCAAGCGCCTGCCGCAGACACCCCTCTTAATATCAAACAAACCATTACAATGTGTGTACTTGGACCACTGTGGTCCCTTATCACCTGATAGTGCATACAAATATATTTTAGTTGCTGTTGATTCATGCTCCAGATTTGTCTGGGTGTGGCCACAATGCTCGGGAGACGCTAGGACTGTTATTAAAGATTTGCGAGTCTTTATCGGTACATATGCAGTTGCGGCTTTCCATTTGGACCAGGGCCCTGCTTTCGCCTCAAGGGCATTCAGGGACTCCATGGCTTCGTTGGGGGTCCAACTCCAGTACTCGTCTCCATTTCATCCCGAGGGAAATAGTGTTGTGGAGCGATTAAACCGTGATTTAAAGCAATCCTTAACAGCCAGAGTCTTAGGCACGGGTCGTAGTTGACTTAAGCACATGTATGGAGTCCAGAGAGCCCTAAATAATCTGCCTAGACGGTCTCTGGGGGGTTGAACTTCTTGTATGTTCGGGACTCGAATGTATGTTCCGCATCTTGATGGTCCTGGCGTGGAGGCAGCAGAAACACCTTTCGACATAAATGAACATGTCACTGTCTTACAGGAATTGCAACAGTTCCTTGATGATAATTCTTCCAAAAGTGCCGCCTCCACAGGAATCAAGGATGTGCCTGTAACATCTAAAGGCTGGATTCCCAGAGTTGGGAATCTCTTATGTAAGAAAGTCGCTGTGAAAAAGGAATTTGGCCCTTCTTATCGAGCACCAGTCCACATACTAGGGATACACGGTACCAGAACTTCTATTTTACCACCGTTGGCCGGTTCCAAAGAAAATCAGTTTGTCTCCATTGACAATGTCAAACTACACCATGTGGCCAATCCTGCACAGCTGACCAAGTGGAACATCCAGTAGATCCCGAATCCCTCTCACTACTGGTGAAGAAGTTCCTCTACAAGTTGTTTATACCAACACTGACACCTCTCCGAGCTTGGGGAGGGTGGAAGATGATCTTGCATTATTTCCACTAACCTCAACTAATTTAGAAACATTTGACCAAGTCAACCCTTTTCAAACACAAACAGATGGTGCTATCTATAGTGTGCCACCTCAGGAAACACCAACTCCACCACTACTGACAACGGCTCCGCTATTTGCACGAACTGCCTCTGGTTATTTTGCAGACTTCAACGATGATTTCTCAGACTCATTCGCCTCTTCGACAGCTGATTTGTCAAGTACACGGAAGCTAACAAACTGGCTTAAAGAAACATATTTTATTTTTCCATGGAATTATCTATGGCTCTCTTTGACTGTCCTATCCTTTCTACTTTGGATTGGTTTTGTCATTACCTTTTTTTGTTAATGCATGGTCATTTTTTACCTGAAAGATCGACAGTTGAACTGTTGGAGGAGGTTTTGAAACCAAATTTTTCTTCACATAAAGTCCGAAGAGACTTATCCTTTGTGAACATTTCCACAGTGCCAATTCCTGATGGGATTGTTTGGGACAAAGTAATGTTTGATATATATGGTCCCACAGAAGTTTTTCAAATACAGTATGTGTTAGAATTATCAAAGAATGATATAGAGATACCAGGCATTGTTTCTGATGATTGGGATGTGAAAACAGTTGGTTCTCTGATGACTGAATTGCAATATTATACTGTCTTTGAAAACAAAGATGTTTACCAATTTAAAGAAAATAATGGTGATATGTTTTGCTATAATTATTATGGGCACCATTTCATACATAGAGCGAGCAGTCCCAAAAGTGTTGTTAATTACACGCAATGGGAACATTGCCAGACTCTGCCGCAAGGGAGTTCCAAAACATATTCTGAAAAGTTTGCATATTTGCCTACTAAGGCTATACATATGTTATTGACCAATACGAAATGTATATATTCTGAATCCTTTGTTTACCGGTTATCGATAGAACGCTATGAACATTGGTTCAAATCAATTGATCTGAAAAGTGTGTGGGGAACAAAAAATTGGCAAATTAAGGGAAAGGAAACATTGTTTAGAGCATGCCTTCTTCCTGTACAAATGATCTTTTTAAACAAAATGGTACAACAAACGAGTTGTTTAGGCTTAGCTCAAATTAGGGAATTAAACATGCCCAATCGACCTGCCCCCGCAAAGTTTTATAAATAGCAAAAATATACGAATACAACTGAAGATGAGTTTGATGAGTTGGTCCAGAATGGTACATTTAATGCTTCACTGACATATCCAGGCGGGTGATTATTGTGGCCAATAGATACCAATAGGTGTCATCAATGTTTTTTTATTAACCCCTCTGGGTTTTAGGACCAGTAGGCCAGACCCTCGCTATATATCACCAGAGCATTCAGATGTAATTACAACATATAGGGGGTCATTCTAACCCTGGCGGTCATTGACCGCCAGGGTCAACGACCGCGGGAGCACCGCCAACAGGCTGGCGGTGCTCCCAAGGGCATTCTGACCGTGGCGGTATGGCCGCGGTCAGAAACAGAAAACCAGCGGTCTCCCGCTGGTTTTCCGCTGCCCTCAGGAATTCGACCCCCTCACCGCCATCCTGTTCCTGGCGGTTTTGACCGCCAGGAACAGGATGGTGGTGAGGGGTGTCGTGGGGCCCCTGGGGGCCCCTGCAGTGCCCATGCCAATGGCATGGGCACTGCAGGGGCCCCCGTAAGAGGGCCCCTAAAAGATTTTCAGTGTCTCGCGACGGGTGCTACTTCACCCGTCGCACCCTTCCCACTCCACCGGCTCCATTCGGAGCCGGCTTCCTCGTGGGAAGGGGTTTCCCGCTGGGCTGGCGGGCGGCCTTCTGGCGGTCGCCCACCAGCCCAGCGGGAAACACAGAATAACCGCGGTGGTCTACTGACCGCGTAGCGGTATTCTGTTGGGAGAACTCCGCCGCCCGCCAAAGTTAGAATCACCCCCATAGTGTGGGAAAATTATACCAGCAGTGGAAAATCATCCTCACTAGACGCGGTTAGAGAACACCTCAGTCTCCTGTCTAATTCCACTGACTTACAAGATTTCTTGTCAGGCCCTAGAACACCACGTAAGAAGCGTTTCTAATATGAAGTATACAATGATATTTGGAAACTTTCCCAACAAGATACTGCTGCCCGGTTAAGGAAAATAGTCCAGGAAAATCTGAAAAAGGCATTAGCTGTTGTGGATAATGGGATCAACACTTTGTCCGACGGGATATATACCATTAATAATATTGTCTCTTCTGCTATAGACATTATAGAATCAGATATATCTTCTTTACATCATGGACAGAGTCAGATCAGGTCCATTATGCAGTTGGGTTGGACACTTCAAACATTGAAGGCGGGTCACGTCCCATGGCAGCACGTTAGTGCAAGAGAGATATTTTCTTCTTTTAATCTAACGCAACAAAAACAACTAATGGCTAAGAAAGAAGGAAGTTATGTCATGCTTAACATCGAGAAGTTAGAAAAGTTGCCTTTTGCCATGGCCGAAATACCATCGGCTGAGTGGTTAATACATGGGGTTATTAATCTGCCTATTTCCACCCTACAATTCACCTCCTGTTTAACACACATTCCAGAAGGCAGATATAAAAAACTGGGAGATAGTTACATCCATGAGGTGTGGGAGCTTCCCTTCTCGTACAAATGCTTCAATGGCATGAAAGAGGTCTTTCTTAGCGGTAGTGAATGTGTGAATTCTGTCAGCCATTCGATGATTTGTAAACAACGGTCCTTGCATGGGGCGTGTAACGCTCAGCTTAAAATCTGGCTTGTTATCTGAAGGGAGTCCCAGTCCCTTTGATTAGACCTACGTTCCAGGTGCTTTCAAACGGCAGCTACGTCCTTTTCAATAGTGAAGGCTGTTGTGGCATGCGGGCAGGAATAGTTTACGTTGTTTCGGTCTCTAAGGTCATCACATGCTGTGGGAACGTACTGTTTCCCCCCACTAAATTTAGGGAGGTAGCTGATATTTGGCCTTACATTGCTACTTCAAACGTGAATTTCAACAAGTTAAGTAGACTCAAGGCTTTATTGTTTCAAAAGCTTGTGGCCCTTACATCTGCGTGCAAGACCTACGCACTTCAAGTGGCAAGGTCATCGGCAGAAATACAGTCCCTGTTAAACACAAACTTTCCGAAACACTTTAGTGAACTCGAGGGACAAATATTTAATGCGTCGAGTACAACTGGAATCGCACATTTTTTCAAAGCTGTTGGTTCTGGTTTCGTTCACACCTTCTCCTCCATATTCGGATTGATACCTCTATTGCTACATGCATTACGTGCAAGGTGAACAGTGGTGCAGGGTAAGGCAATGAAATATACTATGGACCATTGACCTCTGCTTCCATTTTACATTGACTCACTACTCCATTTTGTCGAGTCTGGTTCTGTGCGTAAAGTACTGTTCTGTGTTTTTCCACAAGCTTCTGTAAGCTTCAGGGTGGGGTGTTTTTCTGCTCAAATTCTCTCCATCTGCCTGGTACGGAGGGCGCTATTTACATTCCACGAGCTATCAGTTAGAACAACAGGGGGATGCGCCTGTACTCAAGGAGGAATGCACGCTTCACCTTGGAGCCCTCTTCTGGGAACCTGGTCCATTCTGAGGAGACGTCTCGAAGGGTGAACAAGGTACCGCCAATTGCACAATTTGTAAAGGAGGGGGTATTTTTCTAGAAAAGACTCCAGGGCATTAGTAAATACTATAAAGGTCAGGAGCCCTGATGGACTGGTTTAGGAACTCTCTTCTGGGTTGGACTCAACACCAGGAGGACTGATTGTCCCGAACGAGACTCCCTGCGCCAGTCGATTTGGGATCCCCGGCTTGGTGTGCGGCGGAGGGATGCAGAATCCCTTTTCGGTGAAGCCTTTCAATTTATAAGCATTTAAGCATATTGTGTGTGTGTGTGTGTGTGTGTGTAATATGCATGTATTCTTGCAGTTATTCTCATGTTATTTTTCATGATATGTTAGTGTGGTCAGTTTTGCTATATAAGAACTTGCCCCATAAATAGACTTGATTATTCTACTCACTAAGGTGTATGAGAGTGATTGTTTCACATTGTGTCCTAAACTATCCTGAAGTGCATAGTTCTGTTATTCTGAAGAGTGAAGCAACAGAATACCTTCAGCTATCCACTCAATTTTCGGTAGCATTTTTTGGGGATTTCCGATAACTTTGGCTTTATTAGCTGGCATCCTGCTGTTGCAGTTGTTTATGTGCAATGGCTGTCCCGCCGCAAAGAGGAGAAATGACGGCACTCCCATCAGTGCAGCTGTCTCGTGAGCGTATGATGCAGTACTTTGGAGCAACACTCCTGGAGCAACAGGAGTGTGACTGGTCTTTGTCATTCAAACCGGTTTTGTATTGTGTGCAGCCCGTGTTTTGGTGCCTCCGGTGCTCTTGTGAATATGCACTGGAAGTCTATCTTTCACAGCAGCGCTTGCCACCAGTAGATGCTAATCTGTTGATGTTCTCGCTGAGTTTTCATTACCAGACATGCGCATTGAGGTTGCGTTTGCTGCGTGAAGCTAACTATGAGTTACCCTTCCTGGAGGAAGTTGTCAACAACTCATCAATGGGCACTCCACGGGATGCCGCCTTGGTTGACACTGGGGCTATGGAACACACTTGCTCCTTGATCCTTTTTGGCGAGGACTTTCCGGTATTGACATCTGCCGAAGAGGACGATCTCCTGTTCTCCATGACTCGTACCTAGTATTGGAACTTTTCTAAATTGACATGTCTTCAGAATTCGGTTATAGGTCACATGCTCATGTTTTCAATTGCCACGTAGTATGCTTGTGTGTCTTTTTAACTAGTCCAAATTGACCTGGCTTTTATACATATCTTAAGTTGAGCTTTTAGCAATGAAATTTTAGTTTTGGCTTTGAACCACTTTCAACTGACAAGGGGAGGGTGTTGTGTAGCCATTTTAGTTATAGCTCCATGCACGTTAGTTTAACACACTAGGCCGCTGTGCACTTTAACCTATATATATTTTATTTGGCTTTGCATTGTTATTTTTACAATAACCAGTTTTACGGACTTGTTTTATTTTTGCTTAGACCAGCACCGTGTTCTCAAACAAGACATTCTTGATCACTCTGTGCTTCATTCAAGGCTACAGTTGGGTACATTGCCGGTGAACGTGGTAGAAGTTTAGTCTCCATCATTCGGAGAAAATACACATGCTTACGTAGGGACATTTTCTCAGAACATCAGCTGTGTTATTATAAAGACACTTCCTAGTCCCATTACACGTTAAGAGGGAGATTCCAGCCAGGGAACCACGACTTTATGCTGATTGCTGAATGCTTTGCTGCAGATGCTAATGCAGACTACAGGCCTTTGCTCAGGTATGAGGGTTGATGTCCTTCCGGGGGAACCTGAAAGGCAGAATTAGAGCTTAACATGCTGTGCTCAGATTATGATTTAGATAGGAAATAGTCCATCAATCATAGTGACAATATGATAGCGTTATTCTTATGCTTCACTCTCCTCGTTACCATTTTAATACTGTCATGTTGTGTCGTTCTGGTTATTGCAGCTCATGCTTTGCTATCTAAAATGCAGTTGTTTTATTGAACCAGTCATTGAAACTTATACTGCTACTGTTTGTCATTTATATATGAGACTGGATTATGAATGAGAGAATCGGATGCGCCTGAGTGACCGTGACTTCCCTGAGAAGCCTCATATGTCATGCGCTCGGCTGCCCAAACACTGCTAGTTAGACGGAGGAAAACCTGGATTTAGAGCGACAGATGTCACCCACAGTGGGTCAAACCCAGTCTCCCACACCATGGACGGTCCTGCTGCTCAAAATCCAGTAGTCTCATTAGAATAATGAGAGCCTACGCGACAAGAGGAACAGAAAATCCTGGACTTAGGAGTGATTGAGCCTTCAGAACACCCATGGGCTAGCCCAGTGGTGCTTGTCCCAAAATCTCACAGTAAGGATGGTAAACAAGAAAGGAAGTTTTGTGTTGACTACAGAGGTCTCAATCAAGTAACCAAAACTGATGCTCACCCTATACCCAAGGCAGATGAGCTAAAAGATACACTGGCTTCTGCCAAGTGTCTAAGGCTTTTGATTGAACTGTAGGGTATTGGCAAACTAAATTATCAGAGGATGCTAAACCTAAAACTGCATTTTCAACCATTCTAGAGCACTATCAGTTCACTGTGATGCCTTTTGGTTTGAAGAATGCACCTGCCACTTTTCAGAGATTGGTGAACAGTCCTGCAAGGTTTGAAAGCTTTTAGTGCAGCATATCTAGATGATATAGCTGTCTTTAGCTCCACCTGGGATGAGCACCTGGTCCACCTATGGAACGTTTTGGAGGCCCTGCAAAAGGCAGGCCTCACTATCAAGGCTTCAAAGTGCCAGATAGGGCAGGGGAAAGTGGTTTTATCTGGGCCACCTGGTAGGTGGGGAACAGATTGCACCACTACAGGGGAAGATCCAGACCATTATGGAATGGGCTCCCCCTACAACTCAAACCCAGGTGAGAGCCTTCTTAGGCCTCACAGGGTACTATAGGGGCTATGGCTCCATTGCAGCTCCTCTTATTGACCTCACTAGGAAAAAGATGCCTAAAAAGGTATTGTGTACAGCTAGCTGTCAAAGGGTTTTTGATGAGCTCAAACAGGCCTTATGCTCTGCACCTGTCCTAAAAAGCCCTTGTTATTCCAAGAAGTTCATAGTCAAGACTGATGCTTCTGAATTTGGGGTGGGGGCAGTGCTATCACAGCTTAACGCTGAGGGCCAGGATCAACCTGTTGCTTTTATCAGCAGGAGGTTGACCCCTAGAGAAAAGCGTTGGTCTGCCATAGAGAGGGAGGCCTTTGCTGTGGTCTGGGCACTGGAAAAGTTGAGACCAGACAACCCTCTATTATGGCTTAAACAAATGAAAGGTAAAAACCCTAAATTGTTGAGGTGGTCCATCTCCCTACAGGGAATGGACTATATAGTGGAACATAGACCTGGGAGTACCCACTCCAATGCAGATGGACTCTCCAGATATTTCCACTTAGACAATGAAGACTCATCTGGGCAAGATTACCCTTATTGTCCCTCATTTGGGGGAGGGGGGGATTGTGTAGGAAAGTACCATCTTGCCTGGCATGTTACCCCCATTTTCACTTGTATGTCAGTTTGTTTTTGCCTGTCTCACTGAGATCCTGCTAGCCAGGACCCCAGTGCTCATAGTTTGTGGCCTAAGTGTGTTCCCTGTGTGGTGCCTAACTGTGTCACTTATGCTCTGCTAACCAGAACTTCAGTGCTTATGCTCTCTCTGCTTTTAAAATATTCACTGCAGGCTAGTGACCATTTTTACCAATTCTGATTGGCACACTGGAACACCCTTATAATTCCCTAGTATATGATACCTAGGTACCCAGGGTATTGGGGTTCCAGGAGATCCCTATGGGCTGCAGCATTTCTTTTGCTACCCACAGGGAGCTCAGACAATTCTTACACAGGACTGCCACTGTAGCCTGAGTGAAATAACGTTCACGTTATTTCACAGCCATTTTACACTGCACTTAAGTAACTTATAAGTCACCTATATGCCTAACCCTCACCTAGTGAAGGTTAGCTTCAGAGTTACTAAGTGTTAGGCCACCCTGGGACTAGCCAAGGTGCCCCCATATAGTTCAGGGCAATCTCCCCGGACTTTGTGAGTGCGGGGACACCATTACACGCGTGCACTACATATAGGTCAATACCTATATGTAGCTTCACAATGGTAACTCCGAATATGGCCATGTAACATGTCTAAGATCATGGAATTGTCCCCCCATGCCAAATCTGGTATTGGGGCGCCAATCCCATGCATCTCCGGGGCTCCAGCATGGATCCCCGGTACTGCCAAACTAGCTTTCTGGGGTTTTCACTGCAGCTGCCACTGCTGCCAATCCACAGACAGGCTTCTGCCCTCCTGGGGTCTGGGCAGCCCAGTCCCAGGAAGGTAGAACAAAGAATTTCCTCTGCGAGAGGGTGTTTCCCTCTCCCTTTGGAAATAGGTGTTAAGGGCTGGAGAGGAGTAGCCTACCCCCAGACTCTGGAATTGCTTAGAAGGGCATACATGGTGCCCTCCTTGCATAAGCCAGTCTACACTGGTTCAGGGATGCCCCAGCCCCAACTCTGGCAAGAAACTGAACAAAGGAAAGGGGAGTGACCACTCCCCTGCCCATCACCACCCCATGGGTGGTGCCCAGAGCTCCTCCAGTGTGTCCCAGACCTCTGCCATCTTGGATGCAGAGGTGTGAGGGCACAATGTAGGCCTCTGAGTGGCCAGTGCCAGCAGGTGACATCAGAGACCCCGCCTGATAGGTGCTTACCTGACTAGGTGGCCAATCCTCCTCTGAGGGCTATTTAGGGTCTCTCCTGTGGGTTTCTCATCAGATAATAAATGCAAGAGCTCACCAGAGTTCCTCTGCATCTCTCCCTTTGACTTCTGCCAAGGATCAACTGCTAACTGCTCGATGACGCCTGCAAAACCGCAACAAAAGTAGCAAGACGACTAACAGCAACATTGTAGCGCCTAATCCTGCCCGCTTTCTTGACTGTTTCCTAGTGGTGCATGCTCTGAGGGCTGTCTGCCTTCATCCTGCACTAGAAGCCAAGACGAAATCTCCCGTGGATCGACGGAATCTTCCCCCTGCTAACGCATGCACTAAACTTCTGCATCACTGGTACTCTGGGTCCACTCTCATCTTGACAAGCATGGTCCCTGGAACACAGGAGATGAATCCAAGTGACTCCAACAGTCCAGTGGTCCTTCATTGCAAATTTGGTGGAGGTAAGTCCTTGCCTCCCCACGCCAGACAGTAATCCTGTGTACAGCGTGATCTGCAGCTGCTAGGGCTTCTGTGCACTTTTGTAAGGAATCCTTCGTGCACAGCATAGCCAAGGTCCCCAACACTCCGTCCTGCATTGCTCAACTTCCTGAGTTGACCACCGACTTCGTGGGACCCTCTTTTGTAGTGTCGAGATGACAGCTGTGCTCATATTTCTTGAATGCCTGCAGCTAGCAAGGCTTGTTTGCAGTCTTTCTGCAGGAAAACAACTCTGCATCCTCCAGCACTACGTGGGACATCTTCTGTGCCAAGGAGAAGTTCCTGGCACCTTCCGTTGTTGCAGAATCTTCAGCTTCTTCCACCCGGAGGCAGCCATTTTGCACCTTCATCTGGGTTTAGTGGGCTCCTGCCTCCCTGGACACTTTCGTGACTCTTGGACTTGGTCCCCTTCCTTTACAGGTCCTCAGGTCCAGGAATCCATCTTCAGTGCTTTACAGTCAGTTGTTGTCTTTGCAGAATCTCTTATCATGACTTTAGTGTGTTTCTGGGGAAGTAGGGTAACTTTACTCCTACTTTTCAGGGTATTGGGGTGGGGTATCTTGGACACTCTTAGTGTTTTCTTACACTCCCATTGACCCTCTACACACCACACTAGGCTTGGGGTCCCTAAGTGGTTCGCATTCCACTTTCTTAGTATTATGGTTTGTGTTGCCCCTAGGCCTATTGCATCCTATTGTATTCTACAGTGTTTGCACTACTTTTCTAACTGTTTACTTACCTGATTTTGGTTCGTGTGTATATTTTGTGTATTTTACTCCTCCTAAGGGAGTATATCCTCTGAGATATTTTTGGCACACTGTCACTAAAATAAAGTTCCTTTATTTTTAGTAACTCTGATTATTGAGATTTTTATGATATAGTGCTATATGATGTAAGTGGTATAGTAGGAGCTTTGTATGTCTCGTAGTTCAGCCTAAGCTGCTCTGCTATAGCTACCTCTGTCAGCCTAAGCTGCTAGAACACTACTAATCTACTAATAAGGGATAACTGGACCTGACACAAGTTGTACGTACCATCAGGTACCCACTATAAGCCAGGCTCCTACCCAAATTCCAACTTTACCTGCGCAGGTGAGGCAAGGTGTGGAACATAGAAGACACTATTATAGGTTTTATTAACCAGCCTATTTAATAGGCAGGAACCTTTGCCCAACAGAATTTCTTGACCATAGACCAATGAGGGGATAATCTTTAATCTCATGACTTTCATTAAGGGAAGAAAGGTCGGCCCCCTTAAAACTTTGGATAAATTGGATAAGGCCACCTGCAATGCCACAGCTTTGAGTTCGATCTCCTTCTTGTGTTTAACAAAACTGCCCCTAGAGTCAAAATGCATCCCTAAATATTTGTAAAACTGGTCAGAGACATGTTTATAGCTTGTATAATACCAACTGAAACCTGAATGTTTTTTTCTTTCAAAGGAAACCACTTTGGATTTAAGCAAGTTGATTCTCTTAAGTATAACATGCAAGTTGATTAAGCAGCCGTTGAAGCCCAATCTTAGTATAACTAAATAGTACAAGGACATCGGCATAAAGCAGATGACTGAGCCTAAGGCCACCAATCTTAGGGGAATGAAAATTAACGACATCAAAAGACGTCGATAGATCTGCAATAAACAAATTAAAAAGAAGAGGAGCAAGCACACTGTTGTAATTTAGTAGCGATTAGATTAAGCATTAGCAGAAGACATCTTGTATTTAGCAACTATTGTGAACATTTTGCGGAATCCATTTGTATTCATGGCAGCCATTATCTCTGCCACATGCTGCCATGCGCTCGCCATGTGCTCTGTCCTACCTTCCTGTTAACTACTCTTGAAAATCTGTCTAGTGACAAGTTATATTTAGCATCCCCCACTTTCGCACATGTCCAGTATGGTCTGCAGCTGTTAGTAATTAGTAACAGACAGTAATGTGTCTACTAGTCCTTGAAAACTGTTAGCCCCTCCTACCTGTCAACTGTGCATTTCCATATGACCTTATATGTATATAAGTCTTGCTTCTATATTTGTACCACCTTCTTTTTAGTCCCTGCGTGGGTATAACAGGACCATGCTCTCTTAGTTCAGTGTGCTACTTCAAACATTGCCGAAGGGTGCTGTTTGAACTGTAGTACCACCTCTTGAGGTTTAATTATCTTTGTCTTTTATTTCAGTGTCTGTACCAACTTCTTCCCATATGGTCTGGGGACTTTGTGCAGAGAAGGGCGAACCCCTTGCACTAGTAAGCCTTGCTGAGGCTTACTTCAACAAATTGGCACCCGAACAGGGACTCATCGATGACTCGGACGCCCGATGGATTGGTCGCGACGAAGGATTGGGATCTCGCTGCAGACGATCAATGCCTGAGGAGACCTAAGTCTTGGCAACCACGGCGTTTTTCCCTTCTTTCTGATTTGACCATCCAGGTGGCGCCGGTCCTCGACTGAGATCCTTTTTGTTCATTCATCATGCAGTGATTTTAGAACTTGGCAGTTGGAACCTGGACGCCCTGTGATTGGTAAGAGCCGTTTTACGGCACTTGCTGTGGGTTTTGGTGCCTTTGTTTGGTAATGAAGTTTAGCACCACTTACTGTGGCTCTCGTGTTTTGGATGACTAGTCAATTTGTGTCCTTTGAATTGATTCATAAATTGCAATTTATATAGGCAGGTAGTGAGGAGAATTTTCTCCAATTTAATTTTGATTTGAACGGCACATCGTACTAGAGGTACCTTAGGTGCTACTTTGATTATAATACTGCATATTCTGCATTATTTTTGGCATGCCTGTTTTTAGCGCACTTCGTAGGATGTGTTGCTTTTGTAATGGTACCAATTTGAGACTGGAAGAATCGCAACCAGCACCCCCAGAGGGGACGCCCAATAGAGATATGTATGTTAAACATGGTCTTTCTTCTATAATGTACAGCACATTATGGAATAAATACGCTCATGCGGATCCTGGGTTACGTTGGCCTATGTATGGGTCATTTGATTTGCGAAAGATTGAGTATGTGGAACAATGTGTATGTAAGTAAAGGTCTAGGCAAGATATGTTTGACTGTGTACGAATGTGGGAGAAGGAAGTGCGTGGACGAATGAAGCGTGAGCAAGCCTTGCTTGAGAAAAAGCAGCAGAAGAATGTATACGTGAAAGCATTGGAAATGAGAAATAAATAAATAAACGATTTAAAGGAGATAGAAGAGAAAGAACGTAAATTACAGGTAACTGGCCAATACACTGTTCAGCAACCTCTCTATCCTATCCTTAATAAACCACACGATGATTTTTTGTTACTAGATCGCCCTCCACCTCCATATGTCGTTCCTTCTGCCCCTCATAAGTTAGCTGAGGTCTCTGGTACAGAGCAACAGAAGATACGAGACATTCGCTCTATGTTCCCTGCTGACCGTGCGTCTGAGCTTAGATCTAGCGTTGTCTCTGCTTCTGAACTTTTAGACAATGTGAAAGGGTGGACGGAAAATGAGCAGCTATATTTTACGGAGGAATTTGGCACAGAAGTTATTGAACTATTTTGGAAATATTCTGATGAGTTAGAGCCAATGATGTAGCAGCTGATCGTAAGCAAATGCGTGATGGTCTTTTTGTTTTCTCCCAGGTGGCTGATGCAATCAGGCGTTTGGTGAAATTATGTGTTGCAGCAGACCATTTGCGAGAGGAGAAAAGGGCTGTGGATGTAGTTGCATGGACATCTCAGACCAGGGGGTGCAAGCTTCCATTTTCGGAACAGATAAGACTACAATAGTTCACGCAAAACCAATGCGGGAGGCCGTGCCTTTGTATGTTCCTCCTAAAGGATCGGGTACAAGTGATGATAAAACTTCTGTTGATGCTAGGGTTATTTTATTTATAATTGGGTGTATACTCCTTGGAATAGGGCAGATGTAATGGCACTTAAAACAGTATTACCTGACCGCGGATAAATCCAGTCGCCTTTTATGAAGAAGTTGAAGGAGCAATTAGTTCTTGTACTATGACTTTGGTTGACATTGATCTATTTTTCGGATTGATATTACCGCTAGATATGTGGAAAACTGTTTGTAAAGTTGATGATTGTGTAGTTTTTGGGGCGTCATGGAAAGATTTAGAACAGATGGACAGGGATAGGGAACCTGCGAGAAAGCCGTATCAGTTGATTCTAGATCTTCCTGCAGCCATATTAGTTAAGTTAAAAACGATTATTCCCCCTAAAAAGATAGATTGGACTGTTTTAGCATCTTGTAAGCAAAAGGCAGATGAATCGGTCTCTGCTTTCTTTACATGCTTTGAAGAAGCATTTCATGATTTTTGTGGCCAGTTATTGTCAGATGATACGGGCAGACATTTGTTTGTCGATAAATATGTCGCAAATCTGTTACCAGGAATAGCTAGTCGTCTAACAGCTAATAAAAGTTCATGGACTACCTCTACTCTGGTTTCTCTTTTGACTATGGCTCAGTATTATGAACGTCAGGAATTAGAAGCAAAAGGTAGCGAGGATAAAAAGATTGAAGAATTAAAGACAAAGGTTATGTTGGCTCAGACTTATAGTCCGCCTTTTAGAGGTAGTGATAGAGGTGGACGTGGATCTTATGGTTCTTCTTATACTTGCTCAAATTTGTCTGTCGATCAGTGTGCATATTGTAAGAAATTTGGGGAATTGGGCTGCCGATTGTCCAGCACTACATGTTCAGAAGTGTTCACGTGGTCGGGGACAAATGAGAAATCGCTCAGGATATTCAGGGCCTAGAAGAAGCACAAATGATCATGCTAGGTTTTATGCTAATGTTCGATGGCAGGATGGGTTTAACACTTTTGATAGACGGTACCAATACCGGATGTCTAACTATGCGCAGCCTGATTTCCAAGATTCTGCTCATGCATAGGATTGCCTAGGATGGGGTAAGGAATCAGCTGATGTTCCAGTAGATCAGAGGGGTCCCTATGTTACAGCACATGTTTTGGGTTCTACTGATCAGTTTCTGGTTGATACAGGAGCTACTCGCAGCGCCTTGTCCAAACAATTGATTCCAAGGGCTCCCCTGTCTGGCTTAACCATTACATCAATAGGTTTTGATGGAACACCTTCCCCTAGCCAATTGTCACAACCACTTGCATTCCATGTTGATAAATGTACTGCTCCATGTCCATTTTTGCTTTCTCCAAATACACCAGAAAATATTGGGGGTCTTGATATGCTCAAGTATTTCAGGGCTACAATAGGATGCTCTCCTGAAGGGGTGCGTGTTATTTTGAATGATAATCATCCTGTGATGGAAAGAGGTTGTCTTGTTAAAGAGGACATTGCATTCGCTTCACTCCCTAGTACTTCGTGAGCTACTTCAGATACTGATGTGGGACAAATGATTATTCCACCGGTACATATTAGTATCAAGGAGGGAGCTGTATTGCCACGTTTGCCTCAATACAAAATTTCACAGGAGGGCGAAGAAACACTCATACGAATTGTGCATGATCTTATTGCAGTTGGAGTTGTTGAGGAAGTTCTGTATAATGTTTGTAACAGTCTGATTCTTCCTATTCTGAAAAAGGATACTGATACTAGGATTTACTGATTCATTATTGATTTATGAGAAGTGAATAAGATTGTGGTACCACAATATCCTGTGGTATCTGACATCACAACACTTCTTACTTTGGTTCCCCCGACAGCAACTCCGTTCTCTGTGATAGACTTGAAGAATGCTTTCTTTTTGATCCCTGTTCATCCTGACAGCCGATATTTGTTTGGTTTTACTTTGACTAAACAATCATTTAGATTTTGCAGAGTTCCTCAAGGCTATACTGAGAGTCCTAGTATTTATAGTCAAGCGTTAAAACGACAACTTGATTCTTTTGTTTTGCCTGAAGGTGTGGCTCTCATACAAAATGTCGATGATATTTTGTTGGCAGCTGATACCCCTGAGCAATGTGAAAAGTGCACTTTGTCCTTACTTTCTTTTCTTGCTTCACACCATTATAAAGTGTCACGAAAAAAATTGCAATATTATATACCAAAGGTAACCTATTTAGGTCACCTTTTGTCTAAGGAGGGCCGTGCACTTACATCAGATTGTATTCAAGCAATTTTAGACACACCAGTATCATCTACTCAGAAAGATGTTTGTGCATTCCTTGGTCTTACTTCTTTTTGTAGGCAATGGATATTAGGGTTTTCGCACATTGTCAAACCTTTGCTATCACTTTTGACTAAAGATACTCCAATGCCTCTCCCATGGACAGATAAATGTGAGACTGCTTTCCGGCAGCTACGACAAGCCCTTTGATAAGCACCAGTGTTAGGTACTCCAGATTACACAAAGCCTTTTGCACTTTACGTACATGAGAAAGATGGATGTACATTGTCAGTTTTAGTACAGACACATGGCGATAAGCAGCGTCCCTGTGCATATTTTTCAGCAGTATTTGATCCTGTCGCTCGAGCATTGCCTGGGTGTTTTCGTTCAGTTGCGGCAACAGCTGTGTCAATACATCAGAGTGAAGGGATAGTTTTGTCACATAAGCTGTTGGTGTTAGTACCCCATGCGGTTGATGCTCTTTTAAATCAAACAAAGACGCAACATTTAACTAGCGCTCGTCTGACAGGATATGAATTGACATTGCTGGCTCCTCATATTTACACTGAAGAGATGTGTGGCACTAAATCCAGCCACTTTGTTGCCATGTCCGGTGACTCAGCCTCAGTCACAAGAAACACATGATTGTATACTCCTTACCGAAGAACAGACAAAGGGTCGTATTGATTTGCAAGATATGCCCCTTCCAGATGTAGACGGGGAATTGTGGGTTGATGGGTCTTGTTTGAAGTTGCCAGACGGTACGATCTCAGCTGCATATGCAATCACCACAATACACACGGTAGTGGAGACAGCTCGTATACCAAAGAAGTCAGCTCTAGCAGCTGAACTAATAGCTTTGACACGAGCATGTGAGCTTAGTACTGACTTATGTGTGAACATTTATACAGACAGCCACTATGCTTTTGGAGTGGCTCATGATTTTGGTTTGCTTTGGAAGGCGAGAGGCTTTCTCACATCCCACGGGATGCAGATAATGCACAGAGAATTAGTGCATAACCTCTTGACTGCATTGACATATCCAAAGAAAACAGCTATTGTGAAATGTAGTGCACACAAGAAAGTGACCAATGAGATAGGGCAAGGTAATGCCCTTGCGGACAGCGTAGCACGTGAGACTGCGATGCAGCGAAGTACTACTTCTATGTATGTAGTGAAGTCACAAGCTGAACGTTGGCATAATGGTAGAAAAGACGTATTAGATATACAGAAATCTGCTTCTGTGAAAAAACGTGAGCAATGGTCTGAAGAAGGATAATTGGATGATGAGGGCTGTTGGTGGAATAAGCAGATGGATAAATGGAAATTACCTATAGCTTTTGTACAACCAATAGTTCAGATGGCAAATGGACTGGCACATGTTGGAGCTTCAACAATAACGAAGTTGCTTACACAAGTTTGGGAGCATCTAGAAATTTCCAGTACAGCTAAGAGAGTAGTACAGTCTTGTTTGATCTGTTTACAATACAATCCTGGAAAAGGGACACAAACTCCTGCGGGAGGGTTTGCTACACCAACTGCACCTTTCGAAGTTCTACAAATGGATTATATTCAGCTTGAACGCTGCAACAATTTAAAGTATGTCTTGGTGGTGGTATGTGCCTTCAGTAAATGGATAGAGGCGTACCCCACAAAGGAAAATACTGCCATTACCACAGCGAAGGTTCTTTTTCCCTAGGTTTGGTGTTTGCAGACTTTTATGGAATGATAATGGACCTCATTTTGTTGGGGAAGTTTTCAAGTATGTCCTGAAAGGATTAGGGATCAAACAGAAGTTCCATGCGGTTTTCCACCCACAATCAGCAGGGTTGGTGGAAAGGTATAATGCTACTTTGAAGCTGAAGTTAGCGAAGATACAGGCTTCCACATCTTTAACTTGGCCAGATGTATTACCGTTGGCATTATTGTCTATTAGGTCAGTGCCACACTCTCGAACAGGCCTTACCCCCTATGAAATAGTTTTTGGAAGGCCAATGAATATTTGTGGCGTTCCTAAGCCAAATTCTGTATATGATGTACCTTGTGTCCTGATGAATGATTATTTGGCACAGTTAACCGACAATTTGGTTTCTATTCATCAACAGGTTCGAGAAGCACTTCCTGATAGATCTACAGGTGCAGGCCATGAACTCCAACCTGGTGACCAGGTGATGATTAAGTCCTTTGAAAGATCAAGCAGCTTGAAACCAAGGTGGCGAGGCCCAGAGCAGGTGCTCTTTGCGACAAGGACAGCAGTTCGAGTGACAAACCGAAAGAATTGGGTCCATAGTACTCACTACAAGAGAGTGCTACCTACCTTGGTGGAACCTGCTGTGTTGACCGATCATCGAGAGATTTTGACTACGGAGAAAGGCCGTGCTATATCACCTGACGAAACTGCAGAGTTCTTCCCGGACCATACGATTTCTGGAGTGTCGCGATATAATTTGAGACCAAGGAAAGACCCCGTAGTGCTGGAGAAAACTGGTTGAGCTACCGCCCTGGGTTAGTGAGACGGAGAGGCAATGTGGCAAGGAGGGGGGATCAGCCATGCATTAGATTAGTGACACCCATCTTGGCCCGTGGTGAAGAAATCAGCGGCTGCCCAGGGATAAGATCTCCAACAATTGTTTTTAATTAATTTCTGGAAGGGTCGATTATCACTGTTGCTAAAATGAATAACAAAGTGATCATTAGTACTATGGGGTTTGTTGTTGTTTTGGTGGTTATAGCAATAATCACCTGGTTTGTTGAAAAGATGGCTCCTGCTCGTGAGTTTTTTGTTGCCACTACTCCAGTACCAGAGGACCACTATTACCTTACACATCCCTATCATGAGCAGAAGCACCGTCAATCGTACTTCAATAATACTTTCATTCAGCTGTTGCATCATACTCATAATGCTACAAATACTACTAACTGTTGGGTATGTGGAATGATACCTGCGCATCAAAAGAAAGGAGGAACACTTTTCATTCCTCTTCCTTTTTCACACAATGGTTCTTGTCAAGCTTGGTATACGCTTTTGTTTGCATCTGGAAAACATACTTCTTTTTCGCCTTAATAAAGTATGCTACCAAGACAAAGATGGGTATCCCGAAGCCAAAGGAACTAAATGGGAATGGGAAGAGTATCAACCGGACAATGTTTCGATACCATATGTCTTCACAAATATAAGAGACTTTGACAAGAAAGAACAATTTGTGATTTCTGTTACAAAAACTAAAGCAGATTTATTTATACGTAGCATTGGGCGAATTCCAGTAGGGATAAGCGATTGTACCTTGATTTTAACTATTAAGGGGGTAAATAATAGTAGTTTTACAGCTTCATATAATACATATTTTGTTTGTGGTAACTATGGATATTACCAACTACCTGTTGGGTGGTCAGGTGTGTGTTATGTATCTTTTCTATTACCCCCTGTGCTTTTGGCACCTGCATCATATCACCGAGATTTTAAACTGTTCAATGACATCATTAAAAATAGATATAAAAGAACAATAAGTACAAATGAGGTAGACCAAACGGACACTAGCCTGAAACAATATGATTATTTTAATTTAGGGTTGTTCTCCTTTGTGGGTGCTGCATTAAACAGTAGGAAAATGAGACGATTGACTAGGGTTGTGGAAGCTGTTACCAATCAGGCAGCTCTGGCACTTGGGAATATTACAGAGGAGCTCCAAATTGCGAGGATTGTAGCGCTCCAAAATCGTATGGTACTAGATGTGATATTAGCTGATCGAGGTGGTGCATGTCGCATCATCGGTAGTAGTTGCTGCGTTTTCATTCCAGAGCACTCACCTTCAGTATATGATGCAATATCTAAATTGCATAAAATGCTGCAGAAATTCACACAGAGACTGGTACTTGGACTTTTTCTGAATGGTTTTGGGCTCTTGTTTCCCCTGGGGCTGGAAACTACTGACTATCCTGTGTGTAATGATTGCAATATTTTTCACATGCTGTATCTGTATTCAGTGTGGTCCAATGTTCTGCTCCATGTGTATTACTGCTTCTATGCCTACCAAAAGAAATATTACAGAAATGAAAGCACAACACATGTTAGATAAGGAAATAGCTGAAATGATGAGCATAAATATACAAAATGAATATTTAGATTATCCCAGAAAGACAAATGTCTTCAGCTAATGCTGAAAGGGTCGTCTGTTATAATTCAGTAGCGATTAGATTAAGCGTTAGCAGAAGACATCTTGTATTTAGCAACTAATGTGATCATTTCGCGGAATCCATTTGTATTCATGGCAGCCATTATCTCTGCCACATGCTGCCATGTGCTCGCCATGTGCTCTGTCCTACCTTCCCGTTAACTACTCTTGAGAATCTGTCTATTGACAAGTTATATTTAGCATCTTCCACTTTCGCACATGCCCAGTAAGATCTGCAGCTGTTAGGAATTAGTAACAGACAGTAATGTGTCTACTAGTCCTTGAAAACTGTTAGCCCCTCCTACCTGTTGACTGTGCATTTCCATATGACCTTATATGTATATAAGTCTTGCTTCTATAATTGTATCACCTTCTTTTTAGCTCCTGCGTGGGTATAAAAGGACCATGCTCTCTTAGTTCAGAGTGCTACTTCAAACATTGCCGAAGGGTGCTGTTTGAACTGTAGTACCACCTCTTGAGGTTTAATAAACATTGTCTTTTGTTTCAGTTTCTGTGCCAACTTCTTCCTATATGGTCTGAGGACTTTGTGCAGAGCAGGGCGAACTCCTTGCACTAATAGGCCTTGCTGAGGCTTACTTCGACAACACAGCCCTGTTTCACACAACAAAAGGTGGGGATTTTTCTAGAAAGAGAACACCCATAACTGAGTTTAATACGAACTCAAGTATTTGTATGAAGATCTATGATGGCACCAAGGAGTACTGGGGGATACCCCAATTCTGCAGTTTAGCCCATAAAGCGCTCCGGGGACCCGGTTGAAGGCCACCTTAAAATCAACAAAACAGCAATTCAGCGTTAAGCCTGATAAAATCATCCTGTCGATCAAAATAGAGAGTGCTAGCAAATTTGTTGAAGTGCCTGAGCCAGCAGAAAACCCTGTTTGAACAGCAGGAATTAGGCACGAAGATCTTGCAACAAAAGACTGGCATACAGCTTTGCATCGTTATCCAGCAGGGCTATCATTCTAAAATTAGCGGGATCAGACCTTGAACCACTTTTATGTAAGGGATGAAGAATGGCACCCCGCCAAGACTCAGGAATTGTTGACGTCAAAAGTCAGTGCTCAAACAGATGGGCAAAATGGTTAGCCCAAAAGAGAGGATCCTGTTTGAACAGTGCCTACGGGAGACCGTTGGGGCTGGGAGCTCCAAATTGCTTAGCCCTCAAGATAATATGAGGAAGGCGTAATTGAAAGGACTTCTTCACCCCCTGTATTTGAGTTGATGACCCAAAGGGCATGGGACTTGTCTTAGACAGAGTGGAATTAGGTCTATAAGCCCCTACTTTCAATGATTTTTCATCGGACTTACTTGCAGAAAAGTGGGTCGTCAGGTAAGACGTCCAAACTCCTTCAGAAATGTTGCCAATGCCAATGACTCTTTGATTTCTATTTAGATTGTAAATAAGGGACCAAAATTTCCTAGGATTTGAGTCTTTGCTTGCATTTAAAAGTTTAGCCCAGAACTGATTAAGGTGGGACTGGTGGTCATCGTAAACAGCCTTCCTGTTGTCTTTCCTCAATTGTTTATATTAAATAAGTAAAAACTTGGAGTGAGGACTTTTCCTGAGTGCCCTTACTAGTCTGTTGCAATCTTTCTTTAGATTCCTGGATTCCCTAGAAATGACCAAGAACCGGGGTGGAGCACAATTACGCACAGGTCAGTGAAACCTTGACAACTAAAGGCAGGAAAGTTTGGCCCAAGACAGAATTGGAGACACACAACCAGCTCCCTCAGAATCAAAAAAGTTAATACATTCAGATAACACTATGCTGCTAATAGAAGAATTCCATTTTATGTGCTTTAAAGATTCAGAGCAGACACCACTGCCCACCGCCCACATAACATCATGCAAAGGAAATCTGGATTTGATGGATACAATTTGCGGACAGTGGTCGCTCTCACTTCGAGGCAAAATCGATAAGGGGAAACAATTCACTGTTTCAAATAGTATAATCTAAATAGGAGTAGGATCGACCATCCGATATTGTCCACCAGGGAGGCACATTGTCGCATAAGCGCCCATTCAGGCCTTTAAAGCCCATACTATTAAGGTGCATTACTGGGTACTCTCCCAATGGGCAATGCAAACATCCCTGAGGCCTCAGTTGTTCGGGAATTAACTTGCGGTTACAGAGATCAGGGCCGTCCAGAGCCTCCATTGTGTCTTGAAAAATATTTGTATGAAAGTCACTGGTTATGACATAATTAGTACAAGGGTACTCCCCAACTAAATCGCCCATAATCTGCATCAGCCTAGACAACCTGCCCCTTTTATTCTTTGTGCCAGGCGTGATATAAACATTAACTACTATAAGGGTTTGCTGTGCAGTCCTATCCTTAATGACTGACCCCTGAATCCAATTATCATCCCAAACCCCTGGCAGAATACTCCAATTTAGTTTGACAGTTACATAGATGGCCAGTCGTCCCTTGGCACGACCATTCTTGCTCATTCTAAGAGCAGATTTCCACATTTCTAAATACCCGGACAGCGGACAGCTGGTTTCAGCCCCCATTTCCTGAAGGGCAATTACATCATAGCTATTAAAAAATGCTAAGAGATCAGCCGAGGCAAATTTATGCACAATCCCATTGATGTTCCAAGAGCATAGGGACAGACATCCAGATGTCGTCCCAAACCCACCCACCTGTGATGGTCAATGAGGACGCCCGTGCCGGAGGGTGGAGGGCAGCCAGTCCCAATTGGATGCCCCCTGGGAACCAAAACCGTCAAAGGTAGAGGTTCCACCTAGAGCACCTTTCAAAATTGAAAAAGGCTTCAATACTGTGGGAGCCGTTGGACGTTGAAGTTCTGATAGTAATGCAGGATAACAAGACTCCTTATAAGGAATGATTGTAATGCCCCATGAGAAAAATAGGTCTCTCTTAGAAAGAATGGACTGAGCTATTGAGGCAGAAAATAAGGAAACCAGTGTGGACTCTCTTGAACTAGACCAGCTTTCCAGAAATTCAATGGATACAATGTCCTTGGAGCCGATGTTATTAAGATCCGAAATAGCCTTAAGAACCTCAAAATGTTCCCCCTATTCAAAATGTCATGTGCCCCGCTTGATCGATATTCAGGAATAAACACAAGTTTTGAGGTGATACCCCCCAATGAGGCTGTTGGAGGACGCGAAAATATAAGGGCTGTAACTGATCCGTTCCAATATGTGAGCCTACAGGACCCACCAGAGCCGGCATGTCCGCACAAACTGACTGAAGGTTTGATGGCAGGATTGCAGGAAGGCATCTTATGTTAGCAAAAGGCAACTTAGGGGAATTAGGAGAACCAGGGGCCTTCCCACCGGTATTTCCATAGACAGTTTTGGGTTCAAATAATGTGGCCGTGGAGCAGGCAGGCATTCCACCTCCGTGAAGTGAGGCTACTGTATACAATGCATTACCTAAGTTGCCTTCTTCAACCAAAGTCAAAGTGTCCTTGAAGGGGGGTTCTGTTCCCCGCACTGTGATAGCAGCTGAAGGATCTCTAACAAGCTCAATCAAGGGAGGAGGACTAACCAATGGGGTTAACGGAGAACAGGGCAATCGTGACACCCTGGGGACCACCTGCGGCTGCAAGAGTTGCGGCACCTCAAGACTGGCCAGTGGTTGAGCCTTAGTTAGGAATCCTTAAGGGGATTGGCTCCGCCTTTTATTCCGATGTTTGCAGAATCATTTTTTTCCCTCTTACTCAGCGAATATTGAGCCCCAAGATCAACTCCTAGAGGCTTTGGATGTGTTGAAGCTGGTTGAGCAAGAATGCAGGGGGGTGGGCGATGACAGGCACCATAGACTCAGGTTCAAGTAAGGGAGAAATCTTGGGAACACAATTGGCCAAAGTAACATGCTCCAAAGTTCCCGTAGCAGCTAGCGGAGAAGAATTCATAGAGGTTGCATTTTTGACTGGAAGGAAATAGTCGTCCAATGTTTTTGGTTTGAAAGGATCCTGAGCCAAATCAGAATGGGAGCTTGAATTCGGCTGAGGCACCACAGGGCCAAAAGCTGGAGATAGCCTCTTAATTTCTCATAGAACCGAACTTAAAAAGGTGGACAGTGATGAAAGACTTTCAATAATTGGAGAGCAGCAGCATGTTGGTTGCGCAAGATTGGAGCTCATCTGAGATTTAAGATTTCTATTTTTTTTATTAATACCAGCTACGTAAGAGGCCAGTGTATTCAGCAAATAAACTTGGACGTCCAACTTATCGGAATGATAGTTCAAGGCCAGTACAGTGGATTGAAGAGTTAGCAAAAGCTGAGGCCAAACAGAGTCAGTCGCTGCGACCAAAGAGGAGGGCACAGGGTTGGGTGCTCTACCAGCCCCTCCCAAAGAATCGTGTTGAAATTCACCCTTGAAAGACTCTAATTGAGAGCTAGGGTCACCTGCCCCGCTAAAGGACCTTATTGGTAACATTGGATGAACACTGCCAGTTGAACTACAAATCCATTGGGCTGCCGGTGGACTAGATGACGTAGAAATACTGCAGTCCTGTGGAGGAACGTGACATCTGACAGCCAGCCCGTCCTGCCGAAGGAGGACAGCTGGAGAAGCTACCAAGGGGGACCCCCACTCTCCAACACTGAAAGAATGATCGCTGGAAATAAAAATTAGCGAAAGATCTTGTTTTGACAAGGACACGGCCGGCTGGTCCTCATAGGTTGTCACATGGCATACTTCATCCTGAGATCCTGACTGAGTGAAGGCGGATAAAGCAGGACAATGAACTTGAGCCACTGCTGTAGAATAACCACAAGCCATAGGTAGGGCATCAATGACTGCAGATTCCGAAGAGATGCCCCAGCCTGTCACCAGCGCATTCTCTGCAGCACTTGCTGTAGGTTCCTGCCTAGGTTTTTTCTTGAAATAATCCCGAAGCGAAGATTCATGAAGTTTTGAGGGGCATGGATGTGGCGTGTGAAGAACGGAGAGTTGAGACTTCAAAGTGACTGGGTTGGACGGATCGGCAGCCAGTGGAGAAGTGGCCGCTGTGATTGCGGTAGGTGAAAGAGGATGAGTCCACTTTTCAGGGGTCAATGGCAAATGCAAAATAGCATTACTACGGCGGCATTACTTGCATTTTTGAGGGTTCAGGTGCTCATTCCTTACTTTACCAGACCTCATGTTAAAGCAGACTCCAGAAGTCCTTCCTTATCTGGCAAAGCTCTGGTCCAAGGGAGATGTAACTCAGCGCAATAAGTTCTTAGAAATGCTTGCAGCCCTTGCAGCTTATGGTGAAAGAGAAGGAATAGTAGAGTACCGTTAAGTTGGATTGAGCAGGAGAGACAGGGGGAGCAGGAGAGGCACGGCAGACAAGCTGCACTGGCCTAACGCCAGCCGCTTTCGTCAATGACAGTTTGCCTTCAGCCTAGCTTCAGTTTATTGGAGCCCCAACACCTTGACCCTGCTTGCAGAATGCTGTGCACTTGCCTTAGGCCACCGTCCTCTGTGAATTCCGGTCATGGGCAGTTCTGGGAATCCTAGGCGAATCGAGATAGAATGCAACCAGAATTCTCTCAGAAGTTCTCTTAGTGCTTCCACCCAGGGTCGTCTGTCACCCGTCGTGGGATGTGTGACCCTGCGCAGGGCCCTTGCTGGCCCCACCAGAGGCTGCCAAACGCTGGGGCCACCGGGGGCCGAGACCAAAAATAAAAGAAAAAAACTGTCCAGACCTTAAGTGCCTTGAGGGCCTTTGGGGCTCTTCGAGCAGGGAGCTGAAGCCCCTGTGCCAAAATTCGGGAATTCAACAGGGTCCACGAGCAGCAGGAGGGCAGACAAGATGTGCGTGCCACCGGTCCCCACCCTGTCCAGGGCCACCAAGGCACCGCAGCAGCTCAACAGCGCAGCAGGACAGCAATGCGGCCTCTGTGCAACCTCGGCCACAACCGCAGTGTTGACGCGGTTGCACCTACTCCAACTCTGTCTCCAGCAGGGGCTCCAACAGGGGGAGCAGTGAGTGAAACCAGGGAATACTGTGGACAGGGGCCGGGAGTCAGCCAAGATCCCTGACAGTGAAGGGAGCCGCACACTGCACGCCGCTCACTACTCCGGCAGTACCTCTGGGGTCTCTGAGACTCTGCCCCTCAACAAGCAGACGACGCACAGACGGATCCTCGTCAGTGACCAGTCCTCGTCAGTGACCAGTCAAGCAGATACTCTATCAACTAATCCCTGAAAGTGGGAATCTTCACTTCCACCAGGTGACAGTGAATGGGGTCGCAGTCACTGCACTGAGGACAGTGGGACTAGCCATACCATGATGGTGGAAAGGCTCGTCTCCTCAGAGCAGTACACCAGCCAGGTGTATAGGGTGACACCAGCCCATGGGCAAGACTTCTTCCACCCTATGGCCATTGTATCCTTTGAGTGGGATGGGGAGGTGACACTGAGGTGGGTCATAGTCAGTCCCCAGATGCCCATAGATTGCCTTCTAGGGAATGAGTTGCCCCAAGTGTCAGGGGAATTGGGCAGGGTGGCCCCCAGAGGCACCATCACAGTTCAATTGACTGGGAATACCAATACAAGGCTGAAAGTACAGGGCTCCAGCAAGAGAGAAAGGAGGAGGGAGAGCCTTCCCCTGTCCTCTGCTCATCCTGAGGGGACACAACCCTTAATTGAGTAACCAGTCTCAGGATACCACACCCTGGACTGCTGGGAGGTAATGTGGAAAATAGGTGCAAGTTGTCGAGACGGGGCCACTCACCTGAAAAGCAGGGTGTCTGCAGGGGCGATGGTATGCCCCCGACCTCCCGGAATAACTCTCTGCACTTCCTGTTGGACACAGAAACCACGGCAGGTGTCCAAAAAGGAAAGTGGGAGTGGAAGAGAAAGAGACAAAACACTGCCACATCTTGCCGGTCCAACCAGGCACCCTGTATCTTCGGGGAGGCAGGTCGTTGTTGACTGAGTGATAGTAGAGTTAGTGCACTCAACTTCCTTGAAACTGAATCTCTCTTTCTAAAATGAGCACAGGAGCGGTAGAAGATGCTCCAGCGCTTTTCTTGGATAATAGTGACTGTTTGCAACACTGCATTATCAAAAACCCAAACTGAATACCATAACAATAAGTACTGCAACACTAGGGCTGGCTGCACAGAGATTCGCTGTTGCACACTACAATGAGAACTGTGGTTGCACTTATCATGCACAAGCAAGACAAAAAAGGGCATTAATTATATCACATATAACTTTTCTGCATGCACAGAGTTAAACGAGCAAAAACAATCTAAGAAATACAAATGCCCACTCTAGGTTTAGACAGTTAGGGTGGCACAGTTTGGTTTGGTTTTACTGTGTGTGTGAAAAACCCTTCAAAAGCAAATTCCGCAAACCTGAAACACAGGCATGAATGACGCAATTTAATTCCAAGAGTTTTGCTATTAGAGAAAGAAAAGTCACGTAAATGCTCTTTTAAAATTGCACTGTAATTTTTTGTACTAGTTGAGCTCAAGCAGATTTCCTGAAGCAAATTTAGGCAAGTAACTACAATAATAATATAGAATGTTCAGAAATGCATTTGTCCCTTCAAGATAAGCACTCTGCCAAAAAACGAGGTCTGAAATACACCAGCTGTTCTGGGAAAGCACGGCGCTCAAAGAACAAACTCCCTGGAGAATACTAGTCACTTAGCTGCAGTTTTTCCAGAGCGCTAGAGGAATGCCTGGTGTCAGCTGGTACAGGAACGAAGTAAAGAATTGCCCAAAAGTCCTGCATACGAGGATGACAGCAGAGCCTGGGCTACCAAATCAGATGCTGAGATCAGGAAGCAAAACAAAGCCAAGGAGGGAGGCATGCTTCACTCTGCTATTTATAGCCAATCAGGAAAGAAGTTGAGTTTCCACATATGGATGAGTCACCACAGCCAATTAGAAGCACATGTCAACACCACATTCAATTAGAAGCACATGTCCACACCTGCTCACATTAGCAAACAAGCATTGGTAAAACCAGCATTGATAAAACCAATTGTGTAACACAGCACATTATGGCCCATATTTAGGCTTTTTATGCCCCGCATTTGCGTCATTTTTTGACGCAAAAGCGGCGCAAACTTATAAAATACAGTTGTATTTTGTAAGTTTGCAAAGTTGTTGCGTCAAAAAGCAGCCCAAATGCGGCGCTAAAAAAGTATAAATATGTGCCTATGTTTACTTAGAAACATGAAGGTTTAACCAGAGATGTGATTTAACCCTAATCCCTGGGGATGCTGACAGATAACGCAGGAGGCACCTTGGGGATTCCTGACACAAGTCACCTGGGGTTACTGCCGCCCACTTTTCAAAACCACAGAGGCTAGAGACCCTAGGATGGCCTGGGACCTGACTCTTGACACTAACAGCTGTCAGTGGCCTCTGTTGTTTGTTATCCTTGTGGTCAAAGTTTACCCTGGGAGGGAGACTGAAGTCAGACCCCAGGGGTGGAAAGGGCCACATCATACTGGTGGCTATGGTGGTTCTGTCTGCCTACTGGGATGCATCTGTGAGCAAGGTAAGGTTCGGCGATGCACAGATGGAGTCCTCAGATGAGGAGAAGGGTTCCCCCAGGGTTAATTTAGTAGACCCTGAGAGTGTTGACCGAGGGATCCACCTGGGTTCAGATAGGTGTAGAACTGGCAAGAGGCCCTACAGTAGTGGGCCAATGTCCAGGTTTTATCTCCCTGCAAGGTATTGATTGGCCTACCCTGGCTTTAGGCTGTTAGGGGGTTGTGTTGAAAATGGCCCTTTTTGAAGGGTTATCTCCAAACTGTAGGATATGCATGGTATGTTTAACATGTTCTAACAATTAAATACTGCCAAATTTGTTTTTCATTGTTGCAAGGCCTATCTCTCTCATAGGATAAGATGGGGGCTGTCTTTAAATAGCTTTAATTGCAGTTTTTCTTTGGGATCAGATAGACATATGGAGAAAGTGGTTATTTTCTTGCTTAAACCATTTTGTGCCTCTGACTGCTTGTGTATTCCACGTCTGGGTCAGACTGACAGTTGGGCTGTTGTGAATTCCCTCGAGACAGACTGACAGTCCTCTCCTGGAATGTCAGTGACACGCTTGATAAAATCAAAGGTGGACTGTTTTTAACACGGTCCATAGGTCCAACCCTGACATTCTTATGTTACAAGAAAGGCATCTCAAGGGCAGCAATTGCTCTTTTATGGCCCCTAAAGTGTACTTGCAGGTGTATCACTTGAGTTTCCACTGGGGCTCGCAGGTTGTAGCCATCTTGATTTGATGACATTTCTCTGTGGTAGTGTCCAAGGTGTGGCATGTGCTTTTGGCTGCTACTAGCAGTCACAGACACTCTCCTTGGTTCTCCAACGTCCCTGCTCTGCATTCTCCACTGTCCCTCCACCCCTTACCTCTGAGTTCTTGAGGAAGCTGGGAGACCTCCTTCTGGAACTTATCGATGCCCTTTGGATTCTAGGGGGCAACCTTAAAGGGGTTTGTGATGTAAACTTGGACCACTCCCCCGCTTCCTCTACTGCCAGCTGTGGCTCAACATCACTCTCTACTTACATCCAAAATGTGCCCTTGGTTGGCATCAGGCATGCACTTCACCCGACTGGCCATGGGTACACTTTCTACTGAACGCCCATGGATCTTTTTCCAACCCAGACCTCTTCCTTATGCCCCAATGGGATGGCCACCATGTTCTTAACATCCTCATCCTGATGATGGTTATTCCAGATTACTCACCCGTGGCACTGGACTTGGCTTGATGGCCGGCAGGCTCCATTGTGGGATAGCAGCTGAGACATTGTTGCATCCAGGGCAAGATGTATTAGGAGATATACCCAAACATGTGCCTGTGATTCTTGCATGAAAATCAGGAGTTGGTTTCCTTCCTTAGGGTCCTTTGGGAGGCCCTTAAAGCTGCCCTTAGATGTCACATTATTAGCTTTTGCAAAGGTCAGAGGGCATGTGCTCCTCAGGAAGTGAGGGACCTGGAGGCCTGAGTACTAGAGCTCCAACAATGGAATGTTTCTACAATGGAAGAGGCCCTTCTACATGACTCTCTTCATACACAAATCCTGCTTAGGCAGGAGCTCACAGAGGAGGCTCACAAGGCACAGCCAGCCACCCAAAGCCATATTTATTAAGGGGATGACAAGTCTGGAAAAATAGTACAACAGCTTTGCTCCCAGCAGGCCACGGACACTCCTGTTGCATACCTGGAATTTGCTTTAGTTCTCGGATAGCCAGTGATATAGCCATAGCCAACAAGTTTGCAGACTAGGAGGACCTATAAACACAGACCTTCATAAATTTTTGCCTGAGGTGCAGGCACTGCGTCTCTCTCTCTCTCAGACAAATCACAAGTCCTTGGAGGCTGAGATCACCTGAGAGGAACTTGGTGCAGAGTTAGTCCAACTTCAAGTGGGAAAGGCAACAGGACCCAATGGGAATCCACTGGAGTTAAGGTGGGCTCCTTGTTATTGAAAACTTTCAATGAACCCCTAACATAGGGTGAATTACCTCAAGATCTCTAATCAGCATAAATTATTGTGATCCCAAAGCCTGTCCATGATGTCATGTGGTGTGAAGAATTTCAACCGATCTCCTTACAGAACTAAAATATGGAATACGATGCTGGCTAATAGGTTTCCATGAGTGATTATCAACCTGGTTCACCTGGATCAGTCTGGGTTTATACCTCATGGTGCCTTGCAGTACAATATAATCTGTGATCAAAATGCCATAGGGATGGGTAGACATTTGCATGGTCATCAGGCCTTGCTACTTGTGGATTTTAAGAAGGCATTTAATGCGGTTGATTGGGATTATTTGTTCCCACAGTTTTTTTCACTTTGGTTTTAAGCCTAACTTCATCAATTGTTGCCTTGTTTATACCAATCTTAAGATCTGGTTACAGGTCAGAGGATCAGTGTCCGACTGGTTCCTAGTCGAAAGGGACACTCGTCAAGGCTGTTCCCTTTCCCCTTTGCTTTTGGCCTTGGCCATGGAGCCTTTGGCAGCGTGGGTGCATATGGACGCCCTATTATGGTGTTTCCAATAGGCTTCAGGGGTGAGTGATAGGATCTCCCTGAATGCTGATGAGGTCTTACTATTTTTGGATAATCCCCAAGAGACAGGACCTTGGGTGTTTCAGATCCTTCAGTTCTTCGGTCTTTCTCCAGTCTCCTCATGAATAGGACCCAGTCTTCCATATACCCTGTAGCTGCATGTCCTCCGCCCATGCCTTGGAACCTGAGTTGTTGGTGCTGGAGCTGAGTAAATATCTAGGAGTCTTGGTCACTGTTAACAGGCCACAGGCATATGAATTCAATCTCTTTTCCCTCCTCGATGATTTCACTAAAGATGTCAAATTTTGGTACACTCTCTCATTGGTCCTCCTGGGGTGATCATCCATCTTTAAAATGGTTTCCTTACTGTGTCTTCTTTACCAGCTTCAAAACTACCCATTCCTGGTGTGCCAGGCCTTCTTTGTTCAAATTAATGTCCTGCTAGGTAATCTGTTATGGGGTGGACAAATGTTGCCATCCCACCTTCGATTGTAGGATAGCTTTCCCCCAACATGTTCCTTTATTACTGGGCTGCACACCTTCTTATCTTGATTGACTGGTGGTTTGAAGGATTTGATGACCCAGCTTACGTGTCTGGGTTTTGGATCGTGGGCCTCACCAACCTCCCACATGTGCTCTACAGGGATGATATTCTTGATCCCCTACTACTTGCCATGAGAGTTGGGCTGATGATGTGGATGGAAGCAACAATGGAAGCAACAAAACCCATGGGCTGCGAGGGAAGACTTACCTTAGAAACTCCTTTGTAGAGGGGGATAGGTTCCCACAGGTTGTGGCCCTCCAAGTCTTCTCAGCCTGGAACAATACCATACTCAGTTTTTCTGCTATATTCAGCTCCGTTATGCACTTGAGCTGTACTTGCAGTCCGCTCATGATATTTATGAATTTTTCCCTTTGAAAGATCCCACTCACTAAAATTGAAGAACACAAACAGTCTGCCATTGATCAAATGTTATTTCACAATCAGATGGAGGTGGTGAGGGTCCTGTGAGAGCAGAATCAGGGATCACTTGACAATGAGGACTGGATTTCGGAAGTGGCCGCTCCAAGGGAGGCAGTGATAACCTGCCCACCTGTTCAAAAGGGGGTTGAGTGTGGAGGGAACCTGCCTGCAGTGTGCTGACCCTAATGGTCACCTCACTTGTACATTCTAGCATTGCCCAGTTCATTTGCCCGTTTGGAACGGAGTGCTGGGTGCCTTGGAGACAGTGCTGAGATGGTCAATACCTAGAGACACAAAATTAATTCTCCTACATAATTCAGAGACCATAGAGGAAAATAGGTACCAGAAGGCATTGCTCTTGCAGGACTTGATAGTCACCAGATATGACAGTGCAGGCCTGAAAAAATCCAGAAACCCACTTTGTTAGTAAATGGGCCAAAGGAATGGATCATTGCAAGGGATTAGAGCACCCTATATACTTAGCAACAAGTTGCCAGAAGAAAACCACAAGATATAGAAAGACTGGGCTGACCACAGGGGGGCTTTGCTGGAACCCTGCTTGGTTAAACCATGGTCTATGGGTGGAGATGTGTGCTCTGGCAGGGGTATTAGCGTACCTTCCTGACTAGATGACTCTCTGGGGCGAGTTGTGGAGACAGATTGTGTTATTTACTTATATTTGTCATGCCACAGACATATGTCTCTTCTCAATATGTATATTGTCATGCTTACACACTGCCCCTATATTTGTGATGTTCTGATTATGAGAGTTTCATGGTTAAATTCATTAAAAATGGTTCCCAAAAAAATGCACTTAACAAAAAGTTCCTGTTAGAACAAAATAGAAAATTACAAAAAAACATAAAACAAAGGTTTTATGAAAAACCCCTGAAAAAACACCCAATAAATTCATGTATCATCAACCATGCAGTTTATGAGCCAGACCAGCTGAAGGCCTCGGCACCCAATCTTTGCTGCAGGTTTCCAAAGTCTGTATGCAGTAAGGGTTTGCTATCCACAGCGAGTTGGGCATGAGGCCCGGTCAAAGACTGTTTGCAGTGGAGGTTGGTCACTTTTGGTGGGTTAAATGGCCAATCTCTTCTGTTGATTACATTTGGGAATTTGGCCATCAGTGTGAGTTGACTGTAGGGTCTGTCCTATGGTTTGTTCCTGTGAACAACTCCTGTATACAGGGATTAGCCATCAGTGATGATTTAGATAGAGAGACTGACTAGCACCTATTGGCAACATCTACTGTGCACAGCCAAGCCCTGAAGAAGAATATGTGAATTATGATAAAAAACGACAGACATTCACGGATTAAATCTGAAGTTTAATATAGAAGTATGGTAGTTTTATTTCTACAAATGTTAAGTAAGTTTAATAAATATAAGCTCTGTAATTCATTTAAAGAATCAAACTTTAAGCACAGTTATGATTTTAAAATAAAACCCCAAAACCCTTGAAATGTGTCAGCTCTGCTTAGATAAACTAACCATGACTTGCGCTTTGTCATGAATTGTTAGTGACTTTACACACAACATTCATTTTGATATGTTAACTGATGCATGTTTGATGAAACTTCAAAGTACAGCATTAGATTTGTACACTAATATATCTGATATCTGAGATGTGTGGAAACCGAATGCCATAATTTGAAATGTCATCAATGATATCATCAGGAATGGTAATAAACATGTCAAGAGGGATTCAAGATTTTTTTTTATTTTTTATAATAAGTTCTTCACTTTAGTTCTTTCAATAAATTTCTTGGGTATGTATTTTTTAAACTTACTTTGCCTTTACAGATACAGCCTCCCTAATATCAACCCCGTTGTCCCTGGCCACTCTCTTGCTATTCCAAGGCTGTTATTAATTGCCCCGCAATATCATGTTCTAAACCGTGCAGAAAAACTGTAAAGCACTTTCTCTAGTTCCCTCAGCTCCCTATGACAAACCAACAGTGGCCTGATGCTAAATCTACTGCATTTGGTCAAATACAGTGTTGTTATACCCCTTCTGTAAATCTTGTCTTATGATTAGCATGAAGACATCAACATGCTAATTTAGCATCATTTTTATGGTGAATCAAACACACAAAAGGTAATGAGAGAAACACTTTCAATAAAGCTCAACAGTGGCAATTGCTAGTGATAGCATTCCAACCCATTGTGATTTGCCTACCACTCTACCTCAGTTTGGACCCAACCATATTGAAATCAGCCTTGGCCCTGCTCCAATAGTAACAATCTACCCCGAACTGCCAACTTGGTCCTTTCTGGAATGGAACACAAGCAACATAAAACCGGTTTTACCCTGGATTGGGGCTCTTCAGTCAGGTGTAGCTTGGTTCCAGTGAGATAGTAAGCATCAGACCCACATCTGGGCATGCTATTAGCCACTTAGGGCTATGTCAAACTCACGAAGGTGATTGGAAATATGCAAATCAGCCTCAAACCTGATCAAATAGGAACACTGTCAGTGATGAGACTTATTTCAAGCATTCATTTCATCAGCTTTTGTGTTTGATCATCTTTATGGTGCCCATTAGTAGCTTCTAGGCTTATACATTGCTGCAGGTTTTCTGCTCATCCCTTGCTCTTACCATGACAAATCTACCAGGCACTGGCAAATTCTGCCTCTTTAAAATTCAGAGGCTGCTGAAAGACCCCTGCTGTACCACATGCCTTAAACCTGACACAATCACAGTGCCAGGCAGTAATAAGGGCCACACAGTGCCCCAGTGTCAAATATTGGTAAACACTGTAGCCAATTAATGTACGGTCAAAGAATGCTGCTGATCCATGGGTTACCTTGACAATGGATCCCTGTTTCACTCATTGCCACCAAACACACCATACTAGTGCTTCTACTCCTGCTCAAGGTCAATGATGTTCTGTCTGGGAGTCGTTGTTTTTAGTCTCCTTGGTTCTCCTACTTCTGACGTCAGAACCCACCATTCCATGCAGTTAGGCTGTCACAGTGTGCTGTTTAACATAGGTGGATGTGTGGACTATAGTGGTTATGTGGATAGCACAGCAGAACACTGTCTGGGCTCTCAGCACGTCCTGAGCTGCAGGTGATTTCAGTGCCAGCAGGCTGCCTACTCCATGATGGCTAGTTCATTTACAACCAAACAATCACCATTTGTTTTGTGCTGCAGAGACACATAAACACTTCTAGTACCAGTCGCTCTGCCTGTCCCTAATTATAGACTGGGTTTCCAGATATCTCTTCATACTTTCCAATTTTGTCAGTGGGAGTTCTCTATATATTGAGGAATCAAAGGCAAAGTCAAAGCAATCTACTATAAAAGATCTTCTTTCTAGAAGGAGACAATAAGGTCCAAGTATTGAACATCATGACTTGTTCACAAAGGTTTGGTGTATACAATGAGATGAGATATGGTTCAGATAGGAAGGGTGCTCCATGTTTTATCATGACCAGTTTCCAGACATCAACATTTAACAACAGCAGTGAAATGGGTATAAACTACATGAAATTGTGTTATAAATGACCTTCAAACTTCAGCATGGCAATTACAATCCTAATTAAAACATCCAATGATAATCAAGCCTACCTTGCATTCTAGTTCCATTCCTGAGATCTTCTCATTTGTTTATCTCTCTTTTCTCACGTTCATGAACTCTGATGTGAACTTAATCTTTCTCTAGACAGACCTTAAAAGGCAAATTTGCTAATTGGTACAAGACAACAATTTCAAAGCCTTTTGATGCTGAAAGTTCAGGGATGTAAAATCCCTTGTAGGGCAACTGACTTTATTAGTGCACAGTTCAGAAGAATTTTCACACTTTATTTGTGTTGCTCTCCCTGATTCGAAAGCAGGCTGTACAGTACATCACCATGCCAGAGATAGATTTTTAGTCTATTACTTCTGGCCCTCATGTTGTATTTCTCAAATGCCCTTCTGTCTTAGAAGGCCTTTTACTTCAGGCTGCCATGCAGCAGAAGGCAGATGCAGGTTTCTGTTTTCTCTTACACCAGAAGTTTTCTTTTGCACTCTGCAGTCTTAACAAGTGGGCTCATATTTTTTAACAGTGGATTGACAGAACATGCTTTCTAAATAGTGACAAGCCTCCTTGTTAGAGAGTAGAGTAATCTCATAAGCTTGGACTATCTCACAAGTCCTCTAGGATTGAAATAATAAAACATGCACCAATTCCAACTGCCACAGTATCATCTCATCATCCCATCAGCATTGATGTTCCGTCACTCAGTCATGATCTCCACATAAATTCCTCTTGAAATAGGATCAATTCCTATTCTAGGAACCACAGTAAGAAATAGAGCTTGATCTACATGCATTCTGGGAAACTCGCTTTCACACCTAATGGGAATTCTTGTAAGATAAGCTCACCTTTGCAAATTCTATGAAGGATAGACAGATTATGTCCAAGCCCAATAAACATTTTCACTCTAACATATGGACCTAGCACAGATCAAAATCTGGAAAAGGTTTAATAGAATCATATTTCAACCATTTGACAATAGAGGAAAATAAATAAAGATGTATAAAGAAGTGGGCACGAAGAGCAGAGAACTAGCTGTTTACTAGGGGTGGCTTGGACACTGCTCAACCAGTGGATTTCACAACTTTTTGCCAGTCTGCAGTCTGCTTGCAGCACAGACTATGGCAGAAACCACCATGTGGTGGAGTTTACCAGTGCCCACCCCTTACTCAGCCTCTCTGCCCCATGCATGCCCTTGCTCCTCCTGCACCAAACCAACTGTTGCTCCATCGCTCACGGCTTTCTGGTGTCAGAGGGTCCTGTCTGGCCATTATTTAAAATGTGCTGCTCTGACTCACATGTGTTTTTCAAGCAACGCTGGGGCAAAGACTCCACATGTTCCCTTCAACTAGTTCACATTAGTCAGGAAGTTGAACAGTTAAACAATGGTTTACATCAGTAGAAAAAAGAGTGAGAATCCATAACAGCGAATGTCCACCAGATAAACCAGCCACGAAAAAAGACAATTAGGCAATCATTTACAGAGGGTATGACAAGTGTGCATTCCCTTTCCTCTCACTCTAATACTGTATCAGCTCCACCCCTGAAGTGTACCACCGCACACCAGTTGGCAGGGGGGAGGACCATACCAGGATCATATGTTCTGGGCACCAGAAAGCCACGCTATCAGTTTTATTCCCACAGTAAAGTATTCAGGGGCCTTGGGCTGGGAACTAGCCAGGGTTGTTTTGAAGGTGGGAAGGACAGCGCCCTGCATCATAGCATTCCCCTCCCTTTGTGTTCGTATGGACCGGAGGGAACACTATGTTAGTGTGTGCTTTGAAAAGGAAGCATCTTGTGATTGGAAATCCCCACAATCACAGATTATGAAATCAATCCCACGGGTCCATAGAACTGTTTGACACTATGCGTATGATTTGGGTGCGCTCAATAGGAGTCTTTTCATCACAGTATGTTAGCGCTCCTTGTCCTAGCCAAAGTATCCTCCGGAACTGCACTATCTTCAACACACAATGTGCCTTGCATCAACTGTAGACTTGCATGGATGCACCTGCAAAAAAAGAATATTGCAAGGCGAGCAATACTCCACGTTGAAGGTTAATCACAAGAATCCAAATGGTTCACGCCTTTCGTGATTCTAACTTAAGACATTCAATGCCCATGTGAAATATATTTGAAATACATGATTGTAAGTGCAACTTGCTCTGAATGGAAACAAGAATTCTAAATGAAGTATGATCCTATATATGGTTACATCATATTGCCATAATCAGTATACATGAAGATAAATGTGCAGGAGTACTACAATTCAGCATGTTAAAGTCAAACATTAGAACACACATATATATGAACTACTAATCTTCTACTGTGAATGCATCTCCAATAATACAACTTAGATGCTCTACTTTATATTAGCAACGCTAAGACACACATTATATGTACTGTTGATTACATCATATAACGCATAATGGTGCAACCAAAATTATGCACCACCAAGAATAAATGATAATAGCCAGAAATACAATGTAAAATACTAAGAACATGAAAATATGTCATCATGTCTACAAAGTTCAACTTTTAGGCGTGGGTTACAATCATTTACCAGCAGGTGATAAGAATACAACGTAGTTTAATTTCAGCTCAAAGTATTTAAATGCAAGTTGGAATGTTTCTCTATTATTTCATATATGTATTTTGTGCATTGCACTCATCCAGTTGAACTGCACCTTCAGAAAATTTATAATTCCTTGATTCAACATGTGTCATTTGCTGTGCATTCATCCATTGTACAGTACCTTTAGAAAAATGAATACATACAAATATTATCCCCTTGTTGAGTTCTAAGGCAGTTTTGTCCTTATTTCAAACTTTACCATCACTACTATGTTTCACATTGAGGTGAAAATTTGAATACATCTTTGGTCACTAAACCACTGTTTAAATCCTAACCCAGCACCCCACACATACATCGTGTGTGATATTTTTCATAGGTAGAAATGGATATGCATCTCTTCCTTCCTGACATCTATGCTCTTAGACAAACAAGTCATATTTTTTTCTCCATGGTCCCGCCAATCTCAATCAATCAATATTTTTAAAGTGCGGCTACTCACCTGTAAGGGTCTCAAGATGCTCAGGGGGAGGAGAGGGGCCTCATCTGAAGAGCCACATCTTGAGGTTCTTCCTGAAGATGGTGAACAACTGGCTTTGTCTGAGGTGCAGGGGGTGGTTGTTCCAGCTCTTTGCTGCACTGTAGGTGAAAGATCGTCCTCAGGCAGTGGTTTTGAAGATGTGAGGGACGGTGGCCAGGGCCATCTGGGCAGAGCAGAGAGATCTGGCGGGGTTGTGGAAGGAGCCACAGTGTTTCAGGTAGGCTGGTCCTGCATTGTGTATGGCCTTGTATGTGTGTGTGAGAAGCTTGAAGGTGATTCGCTTTTGGCCGGTAGCCAGTACAGGGTCCTCAGGTGTTGGGAGATGTGTTCTCAGTGAGGGAGATCCAGAATGAGTCTGGCGGCGGCATTCTTTACGAGTTGAAGTGTTTTGATGTTCCTAGTTGAGGTGCCAGCTTAGAGGGCATTTCCTCAGTCGAGCTTGCTAGTGACTATGGCGTGGGTGACTGTCCTGCGACAGCCTGCTGGGACCCATCTGAAGATCTTCTGAAGTTTGTGGAGTGTGTGCCAGCATGAGGAGGCGACAGAGTTTACCTGGTGGGTCATGGATAGGGAGGAGTTGCAGGCATGACCAGTCGGTGCAGGGGGGTGTTGAGGGATGTGGGCCACCAGGAATCGTCCCAGGCTGAGGTGGCATTTCTGAAAATGATAAGCTCAGTCTTGTCGGAGCTGAGCTTAAGGCAACTTTCTCTCATCCAAGTGGCGACGGCTTCCATTCCTGAGTAGAAGTTCCTTTTTGCTGTGTCCGAGTCTTTAGTGAGGGAAATGATGAGTTGTGTGTCATCGGCATATGACACGATGTTCATAACGTGGCTTCTGATGATGGCAGCAAGAGGGGCCATGTATACTTTGAACAGTGTGGGATTCAGTGAGGATCCTTGGGGGACTCCGCAGTTGACTCCTGTGGGTCTGGAAGTGTAGGGCAGGGGTCTGACCCTCTGCGTCCTCCCAGAGAATAAGGAGTAGATCCATTCCAGGGCTCTTCCGCTGATTCCTATGTCGTAGAGTCTGGTGCGCAGAGTGATGTGGGAGACCATGTTGGATGCTGCTAAGAGGTCAAGAAGTATGATTGCTGCAGTGTGGCCACAATCTAGAAGTAATCAGATGCCATCGGTGGCTGCCAGGAGGGCTGTCTCCTTGCTGTGGTTGCTGCGGAAGCAGGACTGGGAATTGTCCAGAGAGCCGTTGGCCTTGATGAAATTCTGTAGTTGTGCGTTGATTGCTTTCTCCAGTACTTTGGCGGGGGAGAGTAGCATAGAGATGGGACGGAAATTCTTTAGTTCTGATGGGTCGGACAAAGGTTTCTTCAGGAGAGGGCGTATTTCGGCATGTTTCCATTCCTCAGGGTAGGTGCCCTTGTTGATGGAGCAGTTGATTCTGTTATGGAGCTTGGGGTGATGGATGCGCTGGCTCTGATGTATATGTGGTGTGGGCAAGTGGTCCGAGGGGGCTCCCGAGTGGGTGCTGTTCATGATGTTGACTGTTTCCTCTGTGGGAGTGTTGACCAGCTGTGGATGGTCTGGATAGATTCTTGGGGGAGTGGGTTGATCACAGGTTCCAGTGCCAGGATTTTCTGTGAGGAAGCTGTTGTAGCTTTCCTGGATCTTGTGGTGGAAAATGGAGCCAAGTTTGTCGCAGAGGTCCTGTGACGGGGGAATGCTGGTGGTTTTGAAGGGGGGAATCTGTGAACTTGTTGATGACTGAGAAGAGTTCCTTAGAGTTGATGCACTCCCGGAGTGCTTCCTTCCTTGCATACTTGATTTTACATCATGTGGCAGCAGTTGAGGCTCTGAATGAGGCGAGGCCTTCACTGGTTTGGCTGTTTCTCAATTTTTTCTCCAAACGGCTGCAAGTACACTTTGATTCTTGGAGTTCGGTGATAAACCAGCTGGCTTTCTTAGGTACGCATTTGGATGAGCTGGAGAGGGGCTAGAGTGTCAGCCCATTCGGGGATGCATGCATTAGGATTGCGCTACTGTGTCGGCATCGTCAGAGGTAGGAGGGAGGAATTTGACGAGGGATGAGGTGAGGTGCTCGTGGTTGATTTCATTCCATTTACTGTGGGGGGTCGTCCTGGAGGTGCATGTGTGAAGTGTATGCAGTCGTGGTCTGTCCAGTCTGGGGTGGAGATGGTCTGGTTGATGATCCGTGTGCTTTAGGTGAAGATGGTGTCCAGTGTGTGTCCTGCGATGTGGGTAGGTGCAGAGACCAGTTGTCTGAGGCTGAGGGTGGCGAGGTTGTCTAGTAGAGTGGTGATGTTTGGGTCAGTGCAGCCCTCAAGGTGGAAATTTAGGTCACTGAGGAGGAGGTAGTCGACTGATGCCAGGGCCTGGGGGGTAGCCATGTCTACGACATCGTCTATGAAAGCTGGTGGGGGGGCTGGGAGGCCTGTACACCAGGGTGCTGTGGATGGAGGAGTTGTGGTTGGAGTGGACCAGGAATTGAAGGTGTTCCATGGTGGTGCAGTGTTCTTCTGGGACGACCTTGACACGTACTGAGGACTTGTGTAAGATGGCGAGTCCTCTGCCCGGGCGGGAGGGATGGTCCCTCCTTAGGATGCTGTAGCCATCAGGAATGGCAATGGCGATGTCTGTACCCGAGGTGGGGTTGGTCCAGGTCTCAATAAGGAAGGCAATGTCTGGTCGGGCAGTGTTGATCAAGTCCCAGAGATCGGTGGCATGTTTGTGGAGGGAGCATGCGTTCAGAAGCAGGCAGTTGATAGTTCTCTACCCATTTTTGAGCCTGGTACAAACAGTGATACACCAGTGGAAATATTGGGGGCCATTATATAGGCCTGTAACATGTTTTCCACAATGGCCTTCCAATCTAACTTACTGGCAAACAGCAATTGTAACTGATCTTTTAATGTACTTTTGAATTATTCCACCACACCTTTACTTTTAGGGTGGTACAATGAAGTGTTCCTGTGTTTGATACTATGGTTCCTCAAAAATCTTTTTATGTCATAGTCCAACAATATACCATTGTCTGCTATAATTTCACTAGGAAAACTTCCTTGGTAAAAAACGTATTTGCATATAAATGCTGTTCTCGCATTTAGACATGGGTTCTATTATGACTACGGAATATTTACAATTGTCTTCCAAAACACTTATTGGCCCAGTGGCATCCAAGGTGACCTTTGCCCATGGGGGAATTGGTAGGTGCAATTGGAGTTGGGGCGGGGGTCTGTGATTTTTCCCTCAATATACATAGTCCACAATCCCTGACAAACTCCCCTATAGCTTTGTCAATTCCAGGTCTCCAAATATCACAGAGAGAGCCCACAGAAGATCAGGCAGAGCACACAGGAGTCCCACAGGAAGGGGACAAGTAAGTTGCAGAAGAGGCCCATGCAGCACTATGACAAAGGCTCCCACACCTCCGGAGAACCACTCAGGAAGCTGTGTGTCACAGGATAGAGTGCTGGGGGCGGAGCTTCCAGATGCACAAAGATTTTGGAGGAAGGATGCTAACAAGCCTTGGCAGCTGCAAAAGATGGGGTGCATGGAGTTACTGTCTTGAGTGAGGAAGCAAGGTCTTACCACCACCAAAGTTGGACAGCTGGAAGAGAGGACCATTGAGACCACTTCAATCTACCACCCATGATGCAGGATGCAAGCAGCTCAGCAGAAGAGGGGATCCACGCAGCTGGTTGTCATTGCAGCTGGTGCCTGCAGAAGCAGGGGAGTGACTCCTTCACCCCAAGGGCGATTCCTTCTTCCTTCTGATGCAGGTTGAAGACGGGCTGTCCTCAGAGGATGCACGACCGGGGAAATGTTGCAATTGCTGGAAGGAGCCAGAGATACAATGTTGCAGGAGGCATCTTGCTTCTTTGTTGCAGCTTGTAGGTTCCTGAAGAGTCCAGATGCCATTTCTATGGTCAGAAGTCAAAGTAGAGGATGCAGAGGATTCCTGCTGGAGTTTTGCAATCTGAATCTGAGGAACCACCCAATGGAGAGACCCTAAATAGCCCTGAAAGGGGGATTGGTCACCTAGCTAGGTGACTACCTATCAGGAGGGGGCTCTGAATGGTCACTCAGATGATCCCAGAGTTCTCTGCCAACCTTGAACCCAAGATAGCAAAACCCAGGGACCCTCTGGAGGAGCTTTGAGCACCACCCCTGGGGTGGTGATGGACAGGGGAGTGGTCACTCCTCTTTCTTTAGTCCAGTTTCATGCCAGAGCAGGGACTGGGGGTCCCTGATCCAATGTAGACTGGTTTATGCAAGGAGGGCACCAGAGGTGCCCTTCAAAGCATTGCCAGTGGCTTGGGGAGGCTACCCCTCCTAAGCCTGCAACACCTATTTCCAAAGGGAGAGGGTGTAAGACCCCTCTCCCAAAGGAAATCCTTTGTTCTGCCTTCCTGGGCTCGAGCTTCTCAAGTAACAGGAGGGCAGAAACCTGTCTGTTAGGTGGCAGCAGCTTGGCTGCCTGGAAACCTTTAGAAGACTGTAATGGCAGTACCAGGAAGTCCTCTAAGGACCCAACCAGAGTGCACGGAATCATACAACCAATGCTTGCAAAAGCCTTGGGGTATGATCCAAACATGTTTGATACCAAACATGCCTATGTATGAAGTTACCAATATTTAGCTGGACATAGGTAGTGACCTATGTCCGGTACACGTGTAAAATGGCATCCCCACACTCACGAAGTCCTGGAAAATGGGCCTGGAGTTCGTGGGTGCACCTCTGCTAGTTCCCTACTCTGCAAAATATGTATCACTCACAAAAGTCTAGAATCATGCTGCTCTTTATTACATCCATATAGTTGTATGTTGTCTTGGAAATATAAGACACCATGACAACCCATGAATATCTCCTTCACCAATCTTTGAAACAGCAAAGAGGCAGAGGTTAACCTAAGGGGCACGTGTTTGTAGTGACATTCACCCTCTAGAGTAACAAAGGAAGTCGGATGTCTAGCGTCCTTGAGAATAATGCTTGATGATATGCAGCATACATATCCAAAGTGGTGAAAATGTAAGGTCCTGCGAAGCTGAATAGCAGTTCCGAGATATTTTGTAATGGTTCTCTTTTCACCCATATATTCTGATTGAGGTCTTGCAAATCAGTACACACCTGAATCAAATTATACCCTTTACATACTAATACAACTGGAGCAAGTCGTTCAGATCCTTCAATCGGTTCAATCACATTGTTTGGTCCAAGTTGCACATCTTGTGCATGACTGGTGTCATCCTGCTCTTTAAAATTATTCTGTGTTGAAATACACTTACCTTACCTAGACGTTTGTAGAACACTGAAGGATTCCATTGGCTCCCAGACATCTCATTCCTGCACACCAATTTGGATTTAAATATTAAACTATCAGGGTGATTAGGACCTAAAATTATATCTAGATCCCTTTGACCAATGTATCCCAATAAATCAAAGCCTTCCTTTGCAAAATAAACAATACACTTAGCACTCATGCGTTCAAGGGGATCCCTCAAGTTGACCGTGGATCTTCTCTCACTATAAGCAAAGCTTTTATGCTAGATGGACTTAACTCTTGTGGACTTAAGTCTATTGAACTGATTTTTTAACACCTTTGAGCAAATCAATGTAAATGGTGAACCTGAATCAGCTATGAGCTGCACATTCACATCATTCATAAGATTATTGCAATATGGAGATTTTCTTTTGAAGGATTTCAATGTGGATCTACAGGCATCAATAATCGTGTCACCTTACCCATCAGGTTGATTCTCAATAATGTTTAAAACAGCATCAATACTATTATCATATACATTTGATTCACACTCTTCACGTTGAAATAGTCAATTTACACATGCTGCAAAACATCCTAGAAAAATGGCCTTAACACTTACCTTTTAAACATGTTTGAGTCACAGCCAGACATGACTTAGAGCAAGCCAAGTGAGAACTCTTGCCACATCTGAAGCACATTGGATTAATCCTTTCTAATATCAAATGTAAATTCTAGTTTATACCTTTGACTTTTCTTAGTGTTGTTACTTATGTCTTGTCTTTCTTTGCTCTGAATTGCTTGGAAGATGATATATCTGCAAAAGTTATTAGTTCTTTTAAATAAGCTTCAGAATTCTCCATCGCTCTGGCAATGGTTATCTCAGATTCAAGATCTGGGTCCTTGGTAGATAACAATCTTTGTAGTACCCTCCTGTAATTAGTTTGTTCAATCAACTGATCGTTTATGATCTCATCTTTGAATTCACAGTTGTTACAAGTTATAGCTAGTTTTCTCAATGCCTCCATAAAATCATAAATCTATTCTCCTTGTTGCTGACTCCTTTGTAGAAATGTGTGTCTCTCTAGAGCTACATTCTTATCAGGTGAAAATCTCTTAAACATAATTTTGATAACAGAGGCATATTCATCAATCAATCAACCATTTCAATGGGTACTATATCAAAAGAAGCACCCCCCTAGTGTCTTTACATTTTAACTTCTATCAGGAGTAGGCTTTTTAATATAGCCCGACATCCTGGACCGAAATTGTGAATAAGTCTAACCTTTATCTATTTTTTCATCAAGGTATCCCCAACCCTCCAAATATACTTCAGATGATCCTTTCAATGCAACAAATCTAAGGGAGATTTGTCTGTTTCCGTTAAAAGTGGGGAAGGGTAGAAATTCCTTCAATGATAAATAGAGAAAGAATGCTGTAGTCACAAGATGGTCACAGTACCTGAAAATGAAGAGCCTATAAAAGAAACCTCCCCCAAAAACAATGGAAGACAAATATTGATTAAGAATTCCCATGTAGGATAATATTTAAAAAAAAGGCCAGGTAACAGATGATAAATACTTACATTTTCACAAGGAAAATAGCCCAATCCAAGATGGCTTTAAAAGCATCTGTGTAGTTGTAATGGATTGCTGAAAAACAATCCCAGACCAAGATGGTGCCAGTTGAAATCCCAGTCACAGAAAAGGGGGGATCATTTGTTAGTAGCAGGAAACATGAAGACTACTTTGTGGGCAGGGATGAAGCCCACTCCACAGCTTTCCTGTTCCCACAAGTAAAGCCACAATGTCCAAGGATCGGAAATGGTCCCAGCTCCACAAAATATCCGGGTTGCATTGGCAGAGAAGGTCAAGATGTTGGTCAGGGTGAATGGTCCACTTGAAACTAGTATAGGAAAGTGGACATGCACAACAGGAAAACAGTTTTTGAGGAACGAAGCCAACTACCAGCACCTTGTTTACCAACTGCTGTTTGCAGTCTGAGAGCAGTATAGGTAAGGGTCGTGCACAAGGTATGGGTGTGCACCACATAGATCTCACAATAATGCTACAGTGCTCTTATATCATGCTACAGTTTCCAATGTGTCAGTTACTGATGTGACAGAATTGTTTGTCTACTACTACTATATAACAGTAATAATAATATTTGCATAGTATGGCATAATATATTTGGGGCATGTCTTTTACACACAAGTGCCACTGAACCCTCAACTTCAATGCACGTAGAGAGATTTCTAAAACCAATGATCCGCAACCGCCCCACTCAGAAAAGGGCCAGCAAGTTATACATTGTGTATGCAGTTAAAGTGCGCACTCTCCTAAGGCAGATTAACCACACCTCTGCAAGATGGCTACTGATATTTCAGAATGCTTGTCCCTGCCCTGCTATTTCACTGGTATAGTCAGTAAAAAAAAAAAAAAAATGAACAGGGTCTATTTAGGTGTTGCCAGAATAAGCTGATTAATGATAATTTCTCTGGCTATCCCATTAAACACACTTGTTTTAAATTCCCCACTTGTTCAAGAAAGGAAGCCCGAAGTAGACCGCTCTCTAGAGAAAAATTACTTTTTTTAATGGATAATACAAATATGCTCTTTGTTAAAAAATAACAGCCTACGCATTTTTCCACTATGTTTCTAAAGTGCTATTATTTTGTGAAGAGTAAACAGCAGAAGCTACAGAAGAGAAGACTTCCGTTTTTCTTTTTCATGACGTGAAGCTTGAGCAAACCTAAAATAGAACTGTCAATCTCTGTCTGTAATATCGGATAGTGAGACCATGGGGGTGTTGTTGCACAGGTTGAGCCATGCATACGTTGTTTAGTCACATTTGTATCTTGCGTCGGTTTTCAAAGAATTAGCACAAGGGCATTCTCTTGCATTATTTTCTGAGTTCAGGGTCTGAAAAACATAAATGCTACCCCTTTACTTCTGATTCAACACACTATGAGGTATGCAGTGTACATAATTTAACATAAGTGATTTCTGTGAAACAGGTAGTATAAGTGCACAAATCTAATATTGCAAAAAAATACAATACTTTCTTCAAAAATAATGTGTAACAGAATTTCTGGTCTGTTTTAATTCTTCAAAATATTGCAATTGATAATTATCACAAAGTTCACTAAACTGCCAAAATGTTCCACAACGATTGTGATATATTACTTTTCAAAACCAAATAAAGATATACATGAATATGCATTATTTGCAATACAAAAATGGCATCATAAATAGTCAAATAAACAGGTTTTCGGATAAAGGCAGCAAAACCGACATCACATACTGGGAGACCTATTCACTTATGCCGGGACCTCTGAAGCCTGAATAGATGGGGGAATAGATACTGGAGTCATGTGCCATTGTTGAGCTGCCTCACGCTACACATAGCCTGTTCATAGATAAATGTGAAACAAGTCTTCTATAGGTTCTCATGTTTGGAGAATCATAGCTACTGATAGTGACCAGGTGTTTGCTTTTTTGCACTGTGATATGACAGTAATATCGTTTTATACATGGGCCTTTCGGTGTTGTCAAAAGTGCACCTTGCAATTGAGATACTGCCATGCTGGTTCCCAGTCTTTCTTTTCATTATGATGTGAACTACAGTACATGAAGGTGAATATTTATTTCACCTGCACTTGCTTGTCTGCCTCTGTGTTGGGATTTGTTACCAGTAAGAGCAAGTAAAGTTGCAACGTGCATGAACTAGCAGCTTTACACACTTAAAAAATAAGGAGCATCTCTACGCATTGATCTAGCAGAGTATTAAAATATTAGGGGCTGTGCCTTAGGGATATGGGGGGATCTATGCTCTCGGATTGAGCATAGGGGTGTGGCACAGTTGCCATAAATAGGGACAAATGAAGGAGGCCTCTCAGATTCCAGAACTTTCTGCCACCAAAATGTGAGGAAAATGTGTTTTTTGTAGCTACATTTTGAGGTTTGCAAAGGATTCTGGGTAACAGAACCTGGTGAGAGCCCCACAAGTCACCCCGTCTTGGATTCCCCTAGGTCCCTAGTTTTAAAAAATGCACAGGTTTGATAGGTTGCCTAGGTGGCGGCTGAACTAGAGGCCAAAATCCACTGGTAGGCACTTTGCAAAAAACACCTCTGTTTTCTATGAGAAAATGTGATGTGTCCACTTTGTGTTTTGGAGCATTTCCTGTCTCGGGTACTAGGCCTACCCACACAAGTGAGGTACCATGTTTATCGGGAGACTTGGGGGAACATAGAATACCAAAACAAGTGTTATTGCCCCTTGTTTTTCTCTACATTTTTTCCTTCCAAATATAAAACAGTGTGTAAAAAAGACATCTATTTAAGAAATGCCCTGTAATTCATATGCTAGTAGAATTCAGAGATGTGCAAATAACCACTGCTCTCCAACTCCTTATCTTGTGCCCATTTTGGAAATACTTGATACCTATTTTTGTCTCTTAATATTTCAGAAAATCAATTGCTGTATACCCGGTATAGAATGAAAACCCACTGCAAGGTGCAGCTCATTTATTTGCTCTGGGCACCAAGGGTTCTTGATGAACCTACCACCCCTATATATCCCCACAACCAGAAGAGTCCAACAGACGTAACGGTATATTGCCTTCAAAAATCTGACATTGCAGGAAAAAGTTACAGAGTAAAACGTAGAGAAAAATTGCTGTTTTTTTACCTCAATTTCAATATTTTTTTTATTTCAGTTGTTATTTTCTGTAGGAAACCCTTGTAGGATCTACACAAATTACCCATTGCAGAATTCAGACTTTTGTCTACTTTTCAGAAATGTTTAGGTTTCTGGGATCCAGCATTGGTGTTACACCCATTTCTGTCACTGACTGGAAGGAGGCTGAAAGCACACAAAAAAATTGTAAAAATGGGGTATGTCCCAGTAAAATGCCAAATTTGGGTTTTCTGATTCAAGTCTGCCTGTTTCTGAAAGCTGGGAAGCTGGTGATTTTAGCACTGCCAACCCTTTGTTGATGCCAATTTCAGGGAAAAAATCACAAGCCATCTTCTGCAGCCCTTTTTTCCAATTTTGTTGTAAAATAACTAAATGTTCACTGTGTTTTGGCTAATTTCTTGGTCTCCCTCAGGGGAACCCACCAAGTCTGGGTACTTCTAGAATCCCTACGATGTTGGAAAAAAAGGATGCAAATTTGGGTTGGGTAGCTTATGTGGACAAAAAGTTATGAGGGCCTAAGCATGCCCTGCCCCAAATAGCCAAAAAAAGGCATGGCACCTGAGGGGGAAAAGGCCTGGCAGCGAAGGGGTTAATGTTCTTTCATTTGCTTCTTCTCAAAACACTTATTGTGTACACCTCCCCATGTGTCAATTTTGCACTCCATGCAATACAGAGCAAGGAGCTGGAGGTGAGGGTTGGTCACTTCATGTTGATTTTTAAGCAGGTTTTATTTTTTTATTTTTGTTAACTCAGGGTTTGTGAAAAATTCACACACTTCAGACTACTTCTCAGATGTCTCTCTTGAGCAATGCACTGCACTTCTTCCTCCCTCTCCAGATAGGCAGGCACAGCAGATGGTCTCTCCTGTCTTGTTGTTACATTTATTCTGGGATCCATCTTCACTCCAAATAATGGTACTTTCACTTGTGATTAACCAAGTGGGACTTTTTCTATGTGTGCAAGGATACCTGACTTGCCAGCCAATAAACCCCTCAGAATGGTCTGCAGAAAGTAACATAGTCAATGGACATCATATACATCCAGCCCTCATTGGTAGATATGCCAAGTCCTCAAATTTGTAAGATAGTCCACAAACTTCGCACACTTTATTCCAAGTTGAGTTTAGTCTATAGGGACCTCTGTTTTTATTATGCTACCATGGTTTACCTGATAGGGGATTTTTTGTGGTGTATTGTTTTACAATTGACATAATTATGTGTCTATGATCTGTGGAATTTGCAATTAATTCAGATATTGTTCTTGCAAATTTGGTAATAACCCATTGCAATAACCTATTTTTGACAAAACTAGGGTTGTAATTATGGTATTCTTAGCGTCTGATGGGATGAATGGGAGAATTTTCTTAATCATCCTTAAGGTGTTAAATGAGAATGAGACCACCAAATTGGTTTGAATCTTCGCCTCTTTTACTGGAATTGGGAGAGGTCCCATCTCCAGTGGCAAACAGAATGGGATCCAACAGTGGGGATTATTCCTAAAAAGAATCACCTCGGTCTTTCCCAAGTTAGCTTTAGGTAGTGATTGCTCACCTAGACACTAATTGAATGCAAGCAGTGATGGAACTTAACACCGACGATGTTTACATTGTTGAATGCTGATAACACAATTTATGTGTCATCAGCATAGGAAGTAAGGGAAAATCCAAAGGATTGAATCGGTTATGCTAGCTCTGTTACATGAAGATTGAACAATGTAGGGTTAAGCGAGGACCCTTGCGGGACCCTGCATGGAAGAGAAAAAGGTATAGAGGTGTATGAGTCTAGGGTGACAGTTTGCTCTCTTCTTTCCAAGAATGAGCTCAGAAGGGTGAGTTCCTTCTTCTTAATCCCTAATGTCTCAAGACAGTCAATCAAAACAATATGTTCAACTATATCAAAGGATGCCCACAGATCGAGAACAATAAGGGCTGCGGTTTCCCCTTATCCAGTGCCGCCCATATGTAGGAGGCTGACCTGGTTTGAAGTGGATACCAAAGTTACTTACACCTTATACCAGGTCCAGTTATCCCTTATTAGTGGAATTTAGTCAGTGTCTACCAGGCTGTCTAGGGGTAGCTGTAGCTGAGCAGTCAAGGCTTATCTAGAAGACAAGCAAAGCTCTTGCAATACCACTGTAGTCACACAGTACTCACACACATGAAAGAAAATACTCAGTGTTACAAAAAGAAAGGTACTTTATTTTTGGTGACACAATGCCAAAAATACCTTAGAGACTATACTCTCTTAGGAGGTAAGTAATATACAAAGTATATAGACTAGGGTGCAGAAATAGCTGTAAAAACAGTTAGAAAACAGTGCAAATAGTGAAAATCACCATAGGTTGCAATGGGCCTAGGGGGAACACAAACCATATACTAAAGTAGTAGAATGCGAAAGTCAGTTTCCCACCTAGGCAAGTGAAGTGTGTAGAGGGGCACTGGGAGTGTAAGACAACACCAAAGGTAAGTAATAGAACCCACCCAGAGCCTAGGAAAACAGGAGTAATTCACAGTAAGTTTCCTGAAACACACAAGTAGTCGTCATAGAAGATTATGCAAGAACCAGAAGAGACTGCAAGACACCAACGATGGATTCCTGGACCTGAATACCTGTGGAAAAAATGGGCAAGTACAAGAAGCACTGAAGAGTCCAGGGAGAACAGGAGTCTCTGCTAACCTGGGTGAAGGTGCAAAAAAAGACCAAATGGTGAAGAAGAACAGTCGGTACTGCACCCAAGAAGATGGATGTGGGTTCCTAGTTGGTGCGGATGATGTCCCATGCCGGATTGAAGATTGCAGTCTGGTTTGTGTCACTGGATTCTGCACATGCAAAGCTCGCAATTAGTGGAAAATGGCACTACCCTGGACCAAGAGGTATCTGGTGGCCTCTACCCAGGAGGGGGAGGCAGAGGGGGCTCTCAGAACTCAGAGAGCCCTCAAAAGACCAGGCAGTATGCACAGGAGTCCCACAGCACAGGGACAAATAAGGTGCAAATGGAGGCCCACGCAGCACAACACAAAGGGATCCCACACCATCGGAGAACCACTCAGGAAGCTGTGCATTACATGAAGGAGCGCTGGGGGTTGGAGCTGTGCAGTGCATGAAGAACTTCATGTAAGGTTGCACACAAGCCTTGGCAACTGTAAATCATGCAATGCACGGGGGTACTGTCTTGCGTGGGGAGGCAAGCCCTTACCTCCACCAAAGTTGGACAGCTGGACCTTAGGTCCATCGGGACGACTTCAGTCCACCACCCATGTTGCTGGATCCACGCACTTGGTCAGGAGAGGGGACCCATACCACCAGTCTTCGCTGCAGAGGGGTGCCTGCAGAAGCAGGGAAGTGACTCCTTCACTTCAAGGGAGATTCCTTCATTCTTCTGGTGCAGGCTGAAGACAGACAGTCTGCGGAGGATGCACAACCTGGAAAAGATGCAGTTTCTGGCAGGAGCTGAAGTTACAATGTTACAAAAGTTGTTTTTGCCTCTTTGTTGCAGTTTGTACAGTTCCTGGAGGGTCCAGATGCAGTTTCATTGGTAGAAGGTGGAGTAAAGGATGCAGAGGATTCCTGCTGGAGTCTTGCAATCCGAATCTGAGGAAACACCCACATGAGCGACCCTAAATAGCCCTGAAAGGGGGATTAGTCAGCTAACGGGTAAGCACCTATCAGGGGAGGGCTCTGATGTCACCTGCTGGCACTGGCCACTCAGATGCTCCCAGAGTGCTGCACCACATTGGAATCCAGGATGACAAAACCCAGGGACACTCTGGAGGAGCTCTGGGCACCACCCCTGGGGTGGTGATGAACAGGGGAGTGTTCACTCCCCTTTTTTTGTCCAGTATAAGTCTAAGTATAATCCTTAGAAACTAGATTTTGTTTGATGGTGAAATTCAAATAGATTTGGTCATCTATGTCACAGAAATAGTAAGCAAGTGAGTCTCCAAAAAGTTGATTACTGCTTCCTCCTTTGTTGCCGGTGGGTTTGGTGAATTTAGTGATCATCTTGAGTAATTCCCTAGTGGATTTTTTAGCTGATTTAGGCCTTCATTACGAACCTGGCGGTCGGTGATAAAGTGGTGGTAATACCACCAACAGGCTGGCGGTATCTACCGCCAAATTATGACCATGATGGTGATATCTCCGATAGACAGCCAATGTACCACACTGACCACCAGGGCGGAAACAACAGGCACCATGGCGGTAGCCTCCCACAGCCAGGTGGAAAACAAAGTACCGCCCACCATATTAGGACACATCAATCCGCCACGTTTTCCGGGGTGGAACCAACGCCATCAAAAGCCTGTCGGAAACGTATTACAGAAGAGAAAGGGCTCACCATCGGAGACAGAGGGAAGAACAATTGTGTCGTGGAACCCGAACTGCAAGTCTTTCCGATGCTCTTCTATGTCATGCTCCACCTGGATCACCAACGCTGATGAAGACAATGACAGTGAATAGCCACCTAGCACACAAGGAAGGGAGGGAGGAAAACGAGAGTGACACACACAGGCACGACACACACCCAACACACAACCAGCTGCACACAAAAAACAATGGCACACAATACACAGCAGAATAATTCAAGGACATCAAGAATGCACTAAGGTGAATGTATTGATATCAACAGCTAATAAATAATCCAATTGTATGCGAATCAGATATGTACAAATGTACACAAAGTGCCACTGCCCAGTCCAATGTACTAAGGGCCCACATTGCCACAGGGCACAGTCCAAGGCCCAACTCGAATCCTGACTTCATCCAGATAGAACTCTTCAGGGGCATCGGGTTAAAAGTGGGCAGGAACCTCAGAGGGATGGGTGGTGGGGGACAATTCAGCCGAATATGTGAAAAAGTACACTGGTTCTGGAGGGGACTTCATGCTCGGTTCTCTGTCCTGAGGAGTGCAAGGCCACAGTCTCTCGAGTGGGTGACTTTCCCACTGGTTCTGGAGGGGACTCCATGCACATTTCACTGTCCTGGGAAGTGCAAGGCCACAGTCTCTTGAGTGGGTGACTTTTCCACTGGTTCTGAAGGGGTCTCCATGCCCATTTCTCTGTCCTGGGGAGTGTAAGGCTACAGTCTCTCGAGTGGTTGACTTTCCCACTGGTTCTGGGAAGGAGGCCCTCGCACAGCAACCCCTGGAGGGTGGCCTACATGACTTCCGCTGGTGGTGATGGCTGCATTGTTGTGGCAGATGGAAGTGCCTCCTGGGCAGCCTCTGCTGGTGATGATGGCTGCACTGTGGTGGCAGATGGAGGTGCCTCCAGGGCAGCCATTGCTGGTGCTGAGGGTTGTACTTCCTCAGCTGGAGGTGGGAGCCCGTGACCATTGGTGGTGGTGGAGGTGTCACCCTGACAGTCTCCCCTTTATGGCAGGTTGTACGTGTTCCTTAGCCTTCAAGGCAGGAGTCGAGGGCTTCTTCTTCTTCAAAGTAGGAGATGCAGGCTCCTTCCCCTTCATGGCAGGAGGAGTGGGATCCTTCCCCTTTTTGGCAGGTGGTGTGGGATCCTTCACTGACTTACCACCACGACTAGGTGGTGCCACCACTGTCCGCGTGGACTGTTTGGCTGAGGTGCTGGGCTGGGTCGTTGGGACCCTGCTCTTACATGCAGGACGGGGAAAGTGGGGGGGAAGAGTTCAAGTTGAGCAAGGAAAAGTTTTTTAGGGACGGTGGGGCAGGAGGAGGGAGGAGGGATGGGAGTGGAGGTTGAGGGAGTGTTTGTAGGATGAGTATGTCTCCTGGATTTGGGTGCAGGTGCATGGGCAGTATGGTGATGTAAGGTGGATGGCTGTTGGGTGTGTGAGTGCTTGCATTTGTGTCCTTTAAGAGGGGGGGCAGACAGGGTGGGAGAGGAAACAGGGGAAGCATGCATGGATGTTGTGAAGGTGTCTGCAAGTGAAGTGTGTGTGCTGCTTGGTATGGTGATGCTGGTAGTGGATGTTGATGCAGTGCATGCAGGTTTGAGTGTGGACATGACTGTTAGGGAGGTGGAGGAGGAGGAGACAGTGGAGTCAGTGGATGTGGTTGTGTCTACAACTGTCTGGTGTTTGTGTGAGTGCTTGCGGGATGAAGTGTGATGCCTGTGTTTGCCTGTGCACCTCTTGGTTGCTCTAGTCAGCAGACGCGGGGCGATTGAACGTCGCAATCGGTATTCCTCCAAATTTCGTCTATCATACCCAGACATACATATTCTGGATTTATTTATTCTTTGCACCGCCACGACCTTGAGGACCCATAAAAATCGATTACATGGACTTAATTTCAACAGCTACTACCAGCTAATACTCAGTTCATCTCTTTGTATAACAATTGGTATCATCACGCTCCGTAGTGAGATAGAAACGGCCGGAAAGACTATTGCTCCGTAAAAATGCTAGAAAAGACTCCTCAAATTCCTTGACTACATTATCAAAAAATACATTACAAACCCAAAGTTAAATTGGTCAGAAGATTTGGCTGCTAAGACTAGACCACTATTGAACAGTACCACTGGGAACGGCCCTGAAGAAGGTGACCCACAATATCATAAAACACCGAAACGCGCGTAGGCCTTTGGTCCCTACGGTACCACTTCGATAGAACCACGTCAGCATTGTCTTTTTTTGTATACTAGACTATCAATATTAGTGTATTAGAAGAATTTATATTTATATATCTTTATCATTAAGAATTGTTTTAGCTCTACTATGTCATTAGGATTAGCTTTATTGATGTTATGTTTCACTTGTAGATAAGACACTTCTTTTCGTTTGTTTTGTTCAGTGTGCATGTGGTATGTCTGATTTAGGTGCTCTGTTTGTTTTTCATGAAATAATGTATATTTTCTTATAAGTGTACTATCATTGAATAATAATAATAAAATAATAAAAAAAAAACATATATAAAATCATGCAATAGGATTATTCTATCTGTGATTAATCGCTTGAGTACAGCAGCCTGATATCATGTGTCTATAATTGGTCTGTTATATATAGTTATTATTATTTAAAACTATAGCGTTGTTTTCTTGAAGATTATGGTATCTTCATGTGTATTTAAGTAGCTCCCTTAGTAGTTTTCCCCTCTTGGGTGTTGTCTTGTGTGCATGCTGATCTGTATGTGTGCATGGGATGGGTTGGGGTTGAGGAGCCTGGGACTGGGAAGTGGTAGTTGGAGGGGGGATGGTAGGGACAGGGACAATGGCTGCCATCAGAAAGGAGGCCAGAGCCTGTATCAATCTCTGTTGGCCGCCAATCCACTGTGGATGCCCTCCAGGAATACATTAAATTGTTGCATCTGGGTTGCTAGCTCCTGCATGGCATTCACAATGGTTGACTTCCCTACAGAGATGGATCTCAGGAGGTCAATAGTCTCCTCACCCAGGGCAGCAGGGCTCACTGGGGCGGGGCCTGAGGTGCCTGGGGCAAAGGAGATGCCCATCCTCGCGGGTGAGCGGGCACTGGCAACTCACTGAGGGGCTACTGGGAGGGCGATGCTGGTATGGGGGTAGCGGCTATACCTGCAGCTGGGGTGGTCACAGAGGTGTTTGCAACCACCAGGAAGCTTCCTTCAGATGAGGTATATGAGTGTGTTGTCACCTCCTGTCTCCACTCTGGTGCTCCCCTCCCCCTTTGTCCCACTGGTTCCCTCAGCGTCGGTGGACTCTGCCTCCAGGGTCCTGTGGGATGCAGCTCCCTCTGTCGCTGGTGCCCCTGCTCCTCCGCCAGATGATGCTAATGCAAAGGGGTGAAGAGAGAAAAAGGAAAAACTGGGTTAATTACTGCACCAACACCGCATTTGGTATACACGGCACAGTTGCATACAGGGATCAGGCTTGAGCACTATGCATTGCACTGGCAGTGATTTGGCTAGATGCTATGGCAAGATGAAGGCCACACACCACCAACTGCACCCCTCCTGGTACCCACAAAGCCCTGACTGAAATGGAATGCTAGCAAGCTAGGTTACCTGCATTTTCCATACACCCATAACCCAAGAGTTGACTCACGTTGCAATGTCCGGCCTTAGGGGCACCCACTAACTCACATCCACCAACCGGATCCCACCCCACCTGCCAAATGTTTGAATAATGCCCACTGTACTCACCTCCTTGTGGCTGCTGTGATTCCCTCAAGTGCCCATCCAGCTCTGGGTTGGCCACTGCCAGTATGCAGACCATCGGGGGGTCAGGTGCTGACGGGCACCCCTTCCTCGTTCGCCATCACGAGATGGGCCTCCGCAGTCTTCCATGCCCAGCGTCTCAGGTCCTCCCACCGTTTCTGACATTGGGTGCTCTGCCTGCCATAGACCCCCAGGGTCCGCACGTCCTTGGCGATGGCATACCATAATCCCTTCTTTTTTTGGTGCTGACCCGCAGAGGTATTAAAGACAGGAGAACACCCTTAACCAAACAATCCAGCCTGTCACATATATGGCCCACCAATCCTGTTTCCATCACCATTGGCACACACTTTGCCTGGCGCACACCATGTACGCCACCACAAGACATTTCCACCCCGATTACACGATGCTTGTACAAACATCTCCATGCATCCTTCCCAGAGGCATTGTGCCCAATGTGAACTCATCTGTTGGTCTGGAGGCCCATAAAGCAGTCCGTACTGGGATAGGACCCCATCCACCAGTCACTCCAACTCCTCCGAAGTGAAGGCAGGGGCCCTTACCCTGGTCACACGGGCCATGGTAGGTTCCAGACACAGGTCACAGCAGCACACGCAGTGTAGGTGTTCTCCTGTTGAAGGTCTGGAAACAAGTAAGGGATCTGATAGAAAAGGACGGTCATGTCCGAGATGGTGTACATCGTCACCGCCGGCACAGATCCCCATTGACCACTGTACTTTATAGACCCCCATATTATCCAATGAGGAATTGCATGGCGGTACAAGACTGCCTTCTGCCACAACGCCCAACATGGGTGGAATTTCCTCACTTCCACCTGTCCCTACATACAGGACAGGTGGTGGCCATTTTATGGGGAGGACAACGGTCATATCGACATTAGCTGCATCACAAACTAGATTAGCACATACCTCGCCATTCCCACTGTCTCATAACATAAATGCACTATGTATACTGAAGTTGTAGTTCCATTGTTAAAATTGTGACAGCATACTCACTCTTGTGTGCCTTAGATACCTACCACTGCAGATGAATAGGAGGTGGAGACATACCCCCATGTACAGACCCCTTGTGGACTTGGCTACACTGTAGGACAGGCACATTATCCTCACCTATAGACTGGACAGAGCCACAATAACTGAGCTGTGTGCCCAATTGTAGCCAGACCTGATATCTGCTATCTGTCATCTGACTGGGATCCCCCCTCTTTTGCAAGTGTTATCAGTGCTCTATTTCCTGGCAACTGGTTCTTTCCATGTAACATTGGGCTTGGCAGCAGGAAGGTCACAGCCAATGTTCTCAATCGTAAAACACATGTGCAGTTACATTTCTTTCCCCCAGGTGGAAGATTTGGCCACTGTGAAGGCCGGATTCTATGCAATGGGACATATCCCCGATATTATTGGGGCGATAGATGGGACACATATTGCGTTTGTCCCCCGCCACAATAAACAGGTGTTGAGGAAGAGTTTCAATCACTGAATGTGCAAAAGGTGTGCCTGGCGGACCAGTTCATCTCCCACATCAATGCTAAGTATCCTGGGTCGGTGCATGATGTCTTTGTTCTTAGGAATAGCAGCATCCAAAATGTGATGGCCCAACTACAGAGACACAGGGTGTGGCTGGTGAGCCTTGGTCCCCACCCACTTCATGTTAGTGTATGCCATCAGGTGTCACCACCAAATCATTGTGTGAGGCTAAATGTTATCTCTCAATACTTGCAGGTGACTATGGCTACCCAAAACTATTGCTGCTGACCCCTGTGAAGACTTCCAGGACAGGGGCAGAGGAACGTTATAATGAGGCACATGGGTGAACCAGAAGGATCATCGAGAGGACCTTCGGCATCCTGAAAGGTCAGGTTCAGGTTCAGGTGCCTCCATCTGACAGGTGGATCCCTGTGCTACTCACCCGAGAAAGTCTGCCAGATAGTAGTGACATGCTGCATGATGCACAACCTAGCCCTCAGATGGCATGTACCCTTTCTGCAGGAAGAAGAGACTGGAGATGCCCCTGTGGCTGCAGTAGACCCCGAGGAAAGTGAGGCTGAGGATGAGGATGAGGACAACAGAAAATCAGTTATCTGTCTATACTTCCAATGACACACAGGTGAGACAGTGCAACTTAACATTCTTATGACTATTGGTGTATTCTGTGTGGTTGTAGCATGATAGCATTAACCTCCTTTACATCTCAACTTACTGTCATCTATGGCTTGTCATTTTACAGATGTTGGTGATATAACATTTGTGTACCAATGTGCTCACTACAGACAGCTACAGGTCCTTATTTCTATGCTCTCATAGTGTTCAGATCATTTGCACAAGATGTGACTTGTTCCACCAATGCACATTTTGAAAACATAACATACTAGTAGTCCAGTTGTGTTCAAGGTGTTTATTGTAGTGCTATGAAATTGAGAGAAAAGCCCAATGGAATGGGGTGATGATGGAGGAAGGTCCAGATTATTGTTCCAGTCTGTTTGTAGTACCGGTCCAGTGTCCAAGGGGCCACAGGAAGGGGAGCAAAGGTAGTTCAAAGTGGACAAGGTGACAGTGTGGGACACAAGGGGGACAATCAGAGTGCCTCCTGGAGAGTCGGTTCTCTGGTCCTGTCCTCTCCCGGTGCACAGCGGTCCTCCCAGTGTCCCTGTTGGCCTGTGCCTCTGTCCCCTGAATGGTGTGCCCACTGCCACTGACCCTAGGTCCCTGATTGTCTTGGGTATGAGGTGTCGACTAGGGTCCCTGTACTGGTGGTCACACTGCTGATTGATGTGTCCTGGGGACACAGGTGTGGGTGCACTGGGTGGGTGCTGTGGTGTTGGATACTGATGGGGGAGGCTCTGTGGTGGACTGTGAGTGGGCTTCAGTGACCAGCTGTCTAGTGGTCCCTGATGGGCTAGGTTGTTGGCCCAGATCTTAATGTCCAGAGTTACTGTCATCACTGGGGGCATCTTCTGTTGGTGGACTGGTTTGTGGTGACACCTCCTCTCCACCAACATTGGATGGGGCACCTGTAGGGATGTAAGTGATGTAGTATGCTTCATGTCTGTGACATATTGTACATCCATGGCTTCCCCTCTATCGCTGCTGTCGCCCTGCTACCTTTTGCTTGTGTATGGTGATGTATTCTGTGATTGTTAGTTCCCCTATGTTGTGCATGCTTTGTTGATGGGTGTCCATGCAGGGCTGGGAGGGCTGTCCATGTATTGGTATGACATGTAGGGCTTGGCATTGGGGTTAGTCATATGTGTAGGTGCAGTGTGTGGGATGGAGTGGAGTGATGGGAGTGAGGGGGAGGGTGTTAGATGGCATGCAGGTATGGGGGGTGATAAGTGTTAAATGTTGACTTACCAGTGTCCTGTCCTCTTCCAGTGAGTCCCTCAGGATGCAGTAATGCCATTACCTGCTCCTCCCATGCTGTGAGCTCTGGGGGAGGAGGTAGGGATCCACCGCCAGTCCTCTGTATGGCAAGCTGGAGCCTTGCTGCTATGGAACGTACCTTCCCCCGTGGGTCATTCCACCTCTTCCTAATGTCATTCCTTGTTCTTGGATGCTGACCCATGGCATTCACCCTCTCCACGATTCTCCGCCATAGCTCCATCTTCCTTGCAATGGATATCTGCTGGACCTGTACTCCATTCAGCTGTGGCTCTACCCTGACAATTTCCTCCTCCATGACCCTTAATTCCTCATCAGTGAAATGGGGGTGCCTTTGTGGAAACATGGGTGTTATGTGGTGTGTGTTGTTGAGAGTGTGTTCAGTAATAGTACCAATGATATTTTCTGCACACAGATCCAGCACACACGACATCGTTTCAGCAATAGGGGCTATGACGCCAAAGGTTTAACACAGGCAGTTCATCGCATTATGAAGACCCCTAGAAGAGGCACTTTGACTGTTAAAACACATAGGAACAACAAGACTCAGAAGGACTTTTTATCTTTTGTGACTCGATATACGGCTCATAGTCAGGGCATCTTCAAAATTCTTAAACGCCATTGGCCCTTATTGACTGATGTCCCGGGCCTTAAAGGAACCATATCTAACAAACCTAGGATTACTTATCGCAGAGGACTAACTCTTAGAGACCATTTATGTCCTAGCTAAATTTTTTCTCCCAGTCCCGCCACGTGGCTCTCAGTGAAACCCAAGGGTTTCTACACTTGTCATAATTGTAATATTTGCATTTTCGGTTGTGACAAAATCAGGGACTTCTGTTATCACAATACGAAGAGATTTACTATTCACCATTTTATTAATTGTAACACTAAATTTGTTCTTTATATTTTGGGCAAGCGCTTGTAATAAGGTCTATGTGGGAAGCACGATACGTCCCTTAAAACTTAGAATACAGGAACATCTAAGAGCCATAAGAAAACATGACTTTACATATCCACTTGCAACACATATGATATCTGTTCATCCTAATGATCCAACTATTTGGTTTCATGGCATTGAACATGTTCCCACTCATTCCAGAGGAGGGAATAGAGAAAGGATTTTGCGCCAGAAAGAGGCGTCCTGGATCTGCCGCCTCCAAGCGGTAGATCTGGGCCACAATACGGATCATGAGTTCCATTATTTTCTTTAATATGTTTGTATGACTTGTATTGCTTTGTGCCTTCCGCCACGACTGCCAATTTACTAGGGGGTGGTCAATATCTTGTAACTTGCTTTTAACATACTTGTTCATTGTTTGTCTTGATACATATATTTTTTCATTTTTTTCAATTTTTTTGATCTTTTCCAGAATTGTGTTGTACCTTACCTCATTGTGTACATTTTGTTGATTTAATCGTGTGTGTAAATTGTTTGGATATGTTTTATATGTATCTTCATAAGTGTTTATATTTCTCTCATCAATATATATATATATGTCCCTTCTTACGTTAACCAGACTGGCTTTGATCACATTACTTTTTTGGGCTTATTTGTCTCCTCACTTCTTTTCTCTCACTCTCTTATCCCTACCCTTCCATAGTTTACCAACCATTTTCACTGCTCACGGCTAATAATAATTTTTCTTTTTTTCTTTTTAGTGAACACCTTGGTTCATTTAATCTTTCATGGGGCACCCAGTCAGTTTTATGTAGTTTGCTTTTTATCAATTCACGTTCCTCGTGAATTTACCTTACAATTTCTCATCATTTCTTTCTCCCTCTTTTATGGGAATCTACTTCAAATAAGGTGGTTTTCATTTGTCCAGTTTTTATTTTTACTACCCTTTTACACTTAGTTCTTCTTATATTCTGTCTCTATACTTACTCCAATATGGCAGCCCTCACTCGTCCTGTTTTTATTTCTATTGCCAATTGGCACTCATGTCCCCACACAACCAGCCTCAATATGGGGGCTGGTTGTGTCCTTCTTCCATTTTTGGTTGTATGGGGTTTTATCTTCAAGCTTCCGGGTTCAGGGTGTTTATTGCTAACACACCTGAACCGGAGCCTTTCCTCCTTGGATTTTCCCTGCGGCGGCCTGCTTTGGTACTGGGCTGGCCGTGGTGTGACTTTTCGCGCTCGTTCTGACTGTGCCTTTTGAAGTCTTCCTGAACGCCGACATGCCACATCACTTTACAATCGGTAAGCTTGTGATTAATTCATTATATGTTTTTTGCATAAGTACCATTCACTTCGTGTGTATTTTCAGTAACCATGACGCTATTTATCAAGTTTGGTCTTTTAGTTTGACATATTTCGGTTATGCCTCCGTCAATTTGTATAATGGGGCAATTTAAGGGCTCTTTGTTGTTCTTAATATAACTTTCTTTATTATGGGGTTAACTATCATGGGTCGTGGAGTAGCCTTTTGTTTTTACTTTCTTTTTGCAGCGTTAGTTGGATGGACGCTATTTTAGTCAATGTACATGCACGGTATGGACTTTGACATTTCGAAGCGCGTACTTCACATGTGAGTTTAGTAATATTTTTTCACATGGTACATTCTCCTCTAGAATTTCAATTACTTTTTTATTCTTTGGTCTCGTTTTGCCTTTAGGTTTTTGATTTATCAATTCACTTGTTACTACTATTTCTGACTGGATACCATCCATGGTACGTTCTTTATTAGTTTTTCATTAGTTTGTCTTATTTTTGTTTTTTGACACTTGGATGCCTCTACCCCACTCCCCTTTGGGATCTCACTTCTCATTACTATTATAAACATTTGATATATATATTTTGTCATATAAATCTCTTAATTCTATTAATATTTAACTCATTGCTTGATCACTTGTCCTATACCACTCACAACACGATTGTGTGCTTGCATGTTTTTTGCACATGTTTTGCCCGGGCCCATCACTTCTATTAATGTGTTGGTACACGGCTCTGCTCTCTCTCGATTTGCCTTCATGATTTGTATCCTTATACTTACCTATTTAGTTACAATGTTTTGTGCAATGGATAGCACAGTATATATATGTTTTTCTGGTTATGTTACAGCCCTGAAGAAGCCCTCCTGTTGGGCGAAACGCGTTGGCTGTTTATCCTGTACATCTCAATTGTCCATGGAAGCGCAAGAACACATGGCTACTTTACTTTACTCTTTTTGATTCTTATTCATTTTACCCACAGGATTGTGTGGAATCAACATTTCGGACTTGTAATGAAATATTAAAAAAGAAAGGACTGATTATCTGTACTGTTGGAATACTGGATTTCTTCTGTTTTATGTAAAAAAAAAAGAAAAGAAAAAAAGAAAAAAATTGCTGTACAGATTGCGGTGCACCGCCTTGTAGAATATTTACCTGTGGGGCTGTTTCAGCCCTGTTTAGTTCCTTTGTTGCAGCAGGAACTACAGTGTAGTTGCACGCTTGCCGTAACCTAATAACAATATTATTGTTCTTTACTTGTTGTTTATGATCGGGTACTAATAGGGATAGTGCGTCGTCTACGAGCTTGCTGCAATCCTTGTTTGTTTTTGCTTTGTGTTCAGTAATATGGTGAGGTATGTGATGTGGTGTTAGTGAGGGATGTATAGGTGTAAGTGTTGTGTGTGTCTAGTTGTCTCTGTGCTGTTCGTGTCAGTCTCCTGGCAGTAATTGTTGTTTGTAAAGGGTTATAGGTACTGTGGGTGTGTGTTTTATAGTGCTGTGGGTGTGATGTGTGTATGAGTGTCAGGTGTGTGTTTTTAGTATTGGCCAATGTTTTGTTGTTTTGTATGTAGGTGTCCATTCTGAGCGCGGAGGTATGTACCACAAATGGTTTAACACCATTGAATGTCCGCCGTGGTGATTCGTGGGTCATAATGTGGTGGGCGTTGTTTTGTTGGCCTAATGGTATGGGTGTTGGGACCACCACTTTATTACTGACCTTTTGGCTAGCGGATTTGCATAAATGGATGTATTCTGTCAGACTGGTGTGTGTGTCATAATATGGCAAATGGATATTCGCCACCGCACCAGTATGTTGGTGGTCGTCACTGCGGCAATAAGCAGGATTTACTGCCAATGTCATAATGAGGGCCTATATGTTTAAAAAAACTTCGAAATTCACTGTAAAAAACAATGGTTTCAAGGACGTTATAGTTACGAAATAGAATAAAAAAAATAAAACAATAAAATTCACTTAAAAAACTAAAGTTTACGGAGTGTTATAGTTAGGCTCACATTTTAAACATACGAAACCATCAAAATTCACCATTTATAGTTATAGTTACATCAAATAACTATAACTTGTGTTCTATCGTAACTATAGCTCACGCTTTCGCCATGCACTGCTAATTACCCGACAAATTGCAGCACTCATTACATCTTTCATAACATCATTGATAAAGACACTGTAACATCTGCAGTAAAATTGTTGATCACATACCTGTGGATGGCAGGTGAGCGAGTTACAGTTACCATAGAGTACAAGTTATTTAAAATTAGACAAGTGAAAATTAAAAAACTAAACTTAAAACTCAGAATCTTAATATATAACACAGTTGTGTTCTCATCGCAATTAAACCCTATTACAGATATACACTTCATGCTTATATAGGCATGAAATCAATGACCATATCAAAATCTCCAAATAACTAACATTTTTCAAACATTACAATAGCTCTTTTAAAGCTGTATTTTAATTTATTTTTTATTTCTTGTTACTTCTCTACTCTCTTCACTTTTCAACCGGAACAGCATGGCCTCCATCTACAGCTAAAAAACTAATCTTAAAAAACACAGTATAAGACACAGACAGCTTACTTCACTGTCACACCTCATTCCAACCAATCATTTTGTCCAGTAATTACCCCAAATGCACTTCCATCACCTCATCCAAATTCAGACCTACCAGGTATAATGTATTATACCCAATAAGGATCTTTGATTCCAACTCCAAAGTTATATTGCCACCCCTCTTGGTTATCCTACCTACGGCTACAAACTGTAGCCTTTCCACATTTTTATTGTGGAATTGTTTGAAATGTAATTCTGCCATCATTTACTATAGCTCTCATATGCTCGAGAATTTTATTTTCACCATATGTATAGTGCTCCGTACATAATACTTATTGCAGAGGCATTTTAAAGCATATACACTGTAGTCTGAGTTACACGCCAGATGCTTGGTGATATTTGAGGCTCTCAGGGCTGTCGGAAATTCCACTCTTTTATTATTTTTAATATGCTTATAAGTTTTACATTTTCCACATAAACAGAATCCCTGCGCTAGAATTTTGTTATTCAATTGTGGAACCAAATTTCAAGTCTGCCTTGCCCTTACCAGTTCTCCATGTGGGATACTGCTGATCAAGCTTTTTTGATGGCAACTGTTTGCATGGAGTAGGCTATTTCCCGTTGTTTCTTTCCTTAGGGTGCAAGTTATAGTTACTTGAAAAAACTCTAACTATAACTGCTGAATTTCTATCTTTTTTTACAAGTAAATTCAGATCCTAATTAAAGTTCCTATAACCTTTGTTTTTTTGCATATAATAATGTGACGTACATCTATCACCTTATAGATGTCCACAAAAGACTGCAGCACTCTCCGTTCCGGTAATTCATGGTTTATTTTATTTTCAATGCAAAAATGAGATATCCATAACGTAGAAACTAAGCCAGGTAGGTGACCTCCCCTTTTCTTTCAAGTATGGGGTAGGACCCAGACTACTTATCTTGGAGAGCTCTAGGAGCCACAGGATCCAATACCTAAACTTTCTTCCCTGGTTAGATCTCAACCATAGCAGGTTTTTTGTCATACCAGTGCTTCTGGAGCTCCCAGATGGATTAAAGTTTTTTGCTTGCTTTTTCCATAAGGTCAGTCATCCTCGAACAAAATCCAAATACATAAATAACAGTGTTCTGTTAGGGCTCTTTAAGAGGACTCTCCCAGCCTTTCCACAAAAGACTCAAGGACCTCTAACAGGATGCCCAAACAAAAGTTCAAAGGGGAAAACCCTACTCCTATTTGTGGCACTTCCCTGTAGGCAAAAAGCAGACATCCCATCCCCTTCTGAGTTTTTCAGGGAATCCTCCAATCATGCTTTTCAATGCTTGGTTAACTAATTCAACTAATCCATTGGTCTGTAGATGGTACGGGGTAGTGAACGTACAAGTAACACCACATTCCTGCCACATGTGTTTTAAGTATACAGACATGAAGTTTGAACCCCTATCTGATATTAACTCTTTTGGAAAGCCAACCTTAGTAAATACACCCAGAAGGGCCTTTGCCACCACAGGGGCAGTGATGGTCCTAAAAGGAATAGCTTCAGGATATCTAGTTGTATGATCCACTACAACTTGGATTTATCTATTTCCTGAGGCTGTTTGAAGGTAAGAAGGGCCAACAATATCAACCCCCACCCTTTCAAGGGGTACCCCAACCACAGGTAGTGGGATTAAGGGGGCCTTAGGGTGGCCTCTTGCCTTACCACTGGCTTGACAAGAGTCATAGGACTGGCAAAAGTCCTTCACTTTTTGTGACATCCCAGGCCAGTGAAAGAGATTTCCCAACCTACTCCAATTTTTGTTTTGATCAAGGTGCCCAGCTAGGGGAATGTCATGGTCTATGGAGAAAAGTAACTCTCTTTACGACTGGAGCACTACCACCCTCCTGTTTGCACCAGCCTTGAGGTATCTAGCCTCAGTATACAGGAGTCCATCCTCCCAATAGACTTTGTGGGTACCACTGGCATTACCCTGTTCTTCTTGTGCAGCTTGCTACCTCACACTTTCAAAAGTAGAACAGGTGTTTTACCTCTGGCATAGATCCTCCCTAGAGGGTCCCTCTGGACCCAAGAGCTCTGGGTGGTAAGACCCAAGCTCTGCAGGCTCATTTCCCTCTGGGGTTAAAAGTCCTCTTCATAGGAAGAGGGGTTCTGACTAGTGGTTTGTTTAGAAGCTGATCTCCCAGTCTTCTTGTTTTTTTCTCTTTGAGGGTTGGTTCTTTCTTCCACGATCCAACACCTCTTGTTCACTCAGTAGTTAGCTTTGTGCCCTTGTTTCGACACAATCCCATTCTGGGATTCAAAGCATGGCTGCATGGGACCTCAGTTCTACTTCAGCCCAGGGAGAATTCTCCATATCATTACCTAGAAGACAGTCTAAAGGGATGGATGGGGACACATCCACTTCTTTCTAGCCAACTACTCCCCTCCAGTCAAAAGATACCATTGCCAATGGATGGATCTTTGTGACATTGTCAGCATTGGTGACAGGATACGTTTTCCCTATCAGGTACTGATCTGAGTGGAGCAGGTGCTGGGTTACCATGGTGATACTACAACCACAGTGTTCCTCAAGGCTTCTACCTTAGTGTTATTAATTAAAGGAAGCTGCCTGCATTTTTGCATGTTAGTAGGCCAGAAAGCACAGGATATGTCTACCCCTCCATCTGTGACTAATGTTGCCTCTGTTGGTTCAGTGACATGGTCAGGCCACAACTGTGATGCCATCTGGTGATTTGCAACTGCATTTACTGCAGGTGGACAAGAGACATTCTTTTTGTTTTCACAGCTAGGGTCTCCAGTTTGGTGTCCTTTTTTTTTTTTTTTTGCAATCATGGCACCAAGCTTTATTTGGATCAAGGTGTTTTCCTTTGTACCTACCCTTGGACTGTGAGGGTCCTCGGGCCCACCTTCCTGAGTAGGTTTTTAAAGGGCCTGAAGAAGACTCCGTTTTTCTTTTGGTTCCCATCTTTCCACTGGGGGCCTTTTGGCCTCTTTCTTTTGGTCTACCACAACAGAGGTAGCATTTTTACTGACAAAAATCCACAAATTCTACCTAGGACTGATTCTGGGTTTTTCAAGTCTTCCTTAATTTCATTCTCTATTCTTCAGTGGTAGGTGCAAAGTCCTTAATCAGGGTCGCCTTCAAGAGGTCATAGGACTTAGCATCTGTCTCATTCAATGTCAGGAGTCTGTCTCTGCTTTTACCAGCAAACAGTTCCCACAACAGAGAGCCACACTGTGACCTATCTACTTCCCTGGCTATACAGGCTCTTCCTTAGGCACAAAACCATTTGATGATATCATCACCTTCTGTGTAGGGGAGGGGACAAATCTTTTGGGCATTTTAGGTTAAAAGACTTATCTTTCTCCCTAGTTACTTGTATGGTGCCACGAGAGATGAGTCCAAGGCCCAGCTCTCTTCTTTTCCTCTCTATTTCCCAAAAATGAGCTTCTAAAGCCAGCCTTTTGGTCAACCTTGAGGGGGTTCCTACTTCTGCGAGAGAGGACCCTGCCTCCTCTTCCTCAGCTTCATTGGAGTGTTCTTGATTTATCTTTCTGAGGTTCCACCCTCACCCACTGGGTATTCAATCTCATATTCTGCCACAAGCCTCCTAAGCTTTTCTGTGGTAGCATAGGCACCATTGTGAATTTGGTAACCTTTGCAGAGAGCACTTAACTGGGTATACCTCATTCCCATTCAAGGGGCATGGTCATGCTCCTGAGCCTGGTTCTCTGCATCAGACATTTTTTCCTCAGTAAAGTTGGGACCTTTTTAATTTTTTATTTTTTTTTAAACTTTGGAAACTTTTTCAGAGGCCTACCTATAGAAAATACTTTTACATCTGAAACACTATTTCAGGGACCTAACCAAGGCCCTAGCAATTAATATAAATTTGTTTGCAAAATAGTCCAATTGAAAAATGCAATTAAGTTAAAGACAATTTTTAAAGTTATTTGTGGGAAAACGTAGTGACAAAGTGGTATCAGCAAATGCAAAGTCTTACATCCCACTGCTGATCCACCAAATGTAGGAAGCTGGATCTCTACATTGGATATGAAAATGACGTGCACTGTCCAGAGAGTCCAAGCAACCCCACCTTGGTATCCAGAGGGAAAAAGCAGATCATCTAATGCTCTTTGATTGTGGCAGTGTGGGTGAGCAGCTAGGCTAATCCATGAGACGTGCTAAGCATTAGTTGTACTCATAGTATCACACACTGGGACAAATACTGCAAGACTAATAAACAAAATACTTCACATTTTTATACACTTTTTAAGACCAAGATCATAAGTTTACCCTAAGTAATTCTTTTCTTATGATTTTTCAAACTTTGGAGAATGTTCTGTTTTTCTGCATAATTATGCACCATAGAAATAAATGGGGAAAACATTAAAAATGCATATAAAATCAGGCAATGCTCTCACAAATGTCACCTTCTATTTTTGGGTTGAGGTCATCAGATTGTCCCCAAGGCCAGCTGGATAACATCAGGCAGTTCTCTGTTCAAGCGGGAGCAGCAGCTGAAATTCTTAGAGCTGGCCCCAAAGGAGAGGGGGACTAATTGGAAACACACTGCAAAGTTTGACTTATAGTAAGTCCGCTGGGTTCCCTTGTGAGATGAAGGTTGCAAGGGGTTAAGGACCCCTAAAGCACAGCTGGTTGGTTGATGCAGGGGCCTGGGAGGCCAGCTGCAGTGCAGATAGGTCATCCAGAAGTCATGCATCTTGAAGTCCTTGGAATCAGGAGCTAGTGTCCTTGAGGGTGGATTACCGGTCAGCAGGGCACTCTGAGGGGTGGTTCATAGGTGTCTTGAAGTCCCTATACTGGTGTTTGCTTCTGGGCAGGTCTTATCCTTCGGGGATTTTTTACAGAACTTGTCTGGGCTGTTGGGTCTGGGATATTGGTCAGCAGCTGGTCACATTACTGGACCTCATGGGTTCTTTGCCTGCAGGAGAATGATACCCTCACTCTGAGGGACGTTCTTGGCAACTTTCAGGAGGCTGGAGGTGCTCTTGGGTGTTGTAGAGTCCTTCAGGTTTCAAGGCAACACCTCAACAGAGATGGTGAAGTCTTTGAAGCAACAGGCAGGGTTTGGTGCCTTTTTCCTTTTGCATCAGGGCCTCAGTTCCCGTGTCTATGGTCTTCTTTGTCCTGGTCCCTTTTATTCTATCAAATCTGAGGCCTTGGTCTGGGGATGCCCAGTAAATACTGTATTTATGGGGGATTAAGGAGAGCACCTGTTAGTGGCCAATGAGCCACCTACCTTAGGGTGGCTATACACACAAAGTGACCACTTCCTGTGGGAAGGGGTCACATCCCTAACCCTGATTGGCTATTTTCCTACCCTCCAAGATGGATGTAAATTAAATAGAGTGGTAACTTTGCCTGTCACATCTGAGGGGTGGTGCAGGCTGGGGATAGCCACTCCTTCTATCCTTGCTATGTTTCCTGGTAGTTTTCCCACCTAAAGTGGGGGCAAAACTGCTGTGCGGCCATCTACTGCCAGCAGCAGAAGTGGAGGTCAGATTTTGGAGGTGGCAAAGCCTTTGAAGCTGACTGCTAGTGCAGGGTGCTTGCCTGAGGAAGGAGGTGTGACACCTCTGCTCAGGAAAGGCTTTGTGTTCTGGTTCTTGCTCTGACCATGGACTCTCAGCCCAAGAGTCCAGAATCATGTCTGGTGGTGGCAGTTTGATTAAGACCAGTCACCAACTATGCTGGGGATGTTAGGTTTAGCGGGGGCACCTCTAAGGTGCCCTTTGGGTACATTTTATAATAAATTCAACACTGGCATCAGTGTGGGTTTATTATTTGGAGTTGTTTGATACCAAACAACCCAGGGTTTAGAGAGGTCATTGTGTAGCTGGGGAATTTGTAATGACCACTGTTGAGCACATGCATATGCTGTGGCTTCCCTGTACACTTACCATGGCTAAGAATTAGCAAAGACACAGTAGGAGCATATTTGCTCAAGGACACTTATGCCCTCATATGCATTATAGTGCACCAAGCTTTAGGGATGGAAGGTCTACCAGGGGGTGACTTACCTTTACTGCATGCAGTGTTAGTGGGCATGGTACTCTTGGTGAGTGCCATGTTGAGTTTGCAACTTTGGATCCACCTTCTCATGCACTTGCAGTAGAAGTCTGCATGAGGCTGGTGTGGGGCCTCTCACAGTGGCACAATTGATGCTGCAGCTCTGACGGGCCCTCTTCAGTACCCATGCCCTAGGTACTAGGTGTACCGTTTATTAGGGATTTACAAAGGTGACTGATTTGCCAACCATAGTACAGCTTTGATGAAAGATATCTTGCCCTGGTAACCTGTTTAGCAGGTTCCCAGGGCACTTATAGTTTGAAACCACACCATTTGTTGGCAAAAAGTGGGGGTTACCATGCCAAAAGAGGCCATTTATCACACTAGTTCATACACACTCTTGCACTCAATCACTCATGCAATCACTAACTCACCCATACAACTCTCATACACTCACTCACTCATACACATACTCGTGAATTCATTCACTCACTCCTACATGCACTGATGCACTCGCTCACTCACCCATATACCTCTCATTCACTGTCATTCATCCACACTGCTGCACTCACTCACTGTAAGAGGCTGGCTTTCTAGGTACTGTACAAAAAGATGTGCACTGTGCAGGGAGTCCAAGCAACCCCACTTTGATATCCAGAAGTAAAAAGCAGACCAACTAATGCTCTATTTTTGTGTTAGTGTGGGCGACCCGTTAGGCTCATCTTAGAGATGTGATAAACATTTGCTATATTTACAGTATCACTAAATGTAGGCACACACTCAAAATAATAACTCAAGAGCAATTTGCACATGTGCTTCAGTTTTTTATCAAATTTATAAGACCATTGTCATCGAGGTATGATAAGTAATTCAATTGTTATGATTTTTTAAACTTTACCAAATATAGGGCCAGATTTTAGAAAAGTGGCACTGTACCCAGTACAGTGCCACTTTCCTGCACCCCTTAGTGCCCCCATAATGCCAGCATGTGTGTGCTGTATCTAAGATATGGTGTACCATGTTGGTAGTTAGGGAACCAGCATCAAAAGTTTTTATGCTAGTTCTGAGCTTTGCAGGATTAGCTTAAAAAATGTTCACAATCGAGGCCCATTTGTAAACAAAAGTGTGCCTCCTTTTAACACCTGCTCTGAGCAGGAGTAAAAAGTGCCATAAAAACTGCTGCAAAGAAATCTCTTAGATTTCTTTGCACCTGGGGCCCCCTAATGGGGGAACTCCGCCCTTGCATACATTATGCCTGGCTCAGGCATAATGTGGCATGGGCGGTTACAAAGTGACACAATACATGCATTGCGCCACTTTGTAAATTTTGTGTGGCAATTTTGGCCTCGTTGGGCCACATTACCATAAAAAAATGACACTAATGTGGTGCAAGGAGGCGGTAGGGGCTCTGCCCCATAGTCTTTTTGTGTGTAATTATGCACCATAGGAATAAATGGGAACAACTTAAAAATGCATATAAAATCAGGAAATGCTTTCACAAGTGTCACCTTCTATTTTTAGGTAAAGTTTGATGAGCTGTCCTGTGGGCCAGCTGGAGAAGTTCAGGCAGTTGCCCATTCAGAGAGGAGCAGCAGCTAAAAGTCTTGGAGCTGATGTAAAATAGAGAAGGGGACCACTTGCAAACACATTGCACACAATGACTTAAAGCTAAATCCAGTGGGTCCCCTTGGAGTGTAGAGGTTGCATGGGGTGAGGGACCCCTAGGGTACAACTGGTTTAGTGTTGCATGGGCCAGGGAGGCCAGGTGCAGTGCAGATAGGTGAGCCAAGACTTGTGCATCAACGCGTCCCTAGATCCAGGTGCTGGTCACTTTGAGAGTGGATTGCAGGTCAGCAGGGCCACTCTGAGGGGTGGTTCTTGGGTGTCCTGAAGTCCCTCGACTGGTGCTTGCTTCTGGTCCTTGGAGAATATGGAGGGGACTTTGCTTCTGGATGTCTGAAGTTGGGGTCTAGTACCTCACTCAATGGGACACCAAACTTGGCACACTGGCAGGCTTTGTCCTTTGGGTCCATTATGTGGATTTTGGTCAGGCTGCTGGTTCAGGTTCATTTGTCATTGGCCAGTCAGTGAATTGGACATCACTAGTTGCTTGCTTGCAGCTTGCAGGAGAGTGATGTCTTTACTCTGAGGGAAGTTCTGGTGATTTCCAGAAGGCTGGAGGTGCTCTGGGGGATTTTAGAGTCCTTCAGGTTTCCAGACGACATCTTAGACGCAATGGACAGGCCCTAGGAGCAGCAGGCAGGGTTTGGCACATTTTTCTTCTTCCAGCAGGACTTCTGTTCTCATGCCTCAGGTCCTTTTTTGTTCCTGGTCTTCTTGTGTCCATTGAATATGATCTGCAGGTTTAGGAATGCCCAATACATACTCCATTTAGTGGGCATTAGAAGGAGTACCTGGTAGTGGCCCATGGGCCACCTGCCTTAAAGTGGATGTAGCCACTATGTGACCACCTGTGGGAACGGGGTCACATCCCTAGCCCCAATTGGCTATTTTCCTGCCATCCAAGATGGATGAAAATGAAATGGATTGTTCACCTTGCCTGTCACACCTGAGGGGTGGTTCAGACTGGGGATGGCCACTTCTCCTACTCCGACTACGTTTTCCTACTGTTTTGTCCACTCAAAGTGGGTAAAAACCATTGGGTAGCCATCTGCTCAAAGCAGGTGAGCTGTGGGTCAGATTTTAAAGGCGGTAAGGCCTTTGAAGCTGAGTGCTGGTTCAAGATGCCTGCCTGGGGAGGAGGTGTAACACCTCCATTCAGGAAAGGGTTTGTGTTCTGACTCCTGAGAGTAGAGAGCCCAGACTTCTATTTGTGGTGGCAGGCTGGCTAAGACCAGTCAGCAACCATGCCATGGCTGTTAGGCTTTACAGGGTGCACCTCTAAGGTGCCCTCTGGTACATTTTATAATAAATCCAACACTAGCATCAGTGTGGGTTTATTATTCTGAGCTCTTTGATACCAAACAACCCAGTATTCAGAGAGGCGATCATGTAGCTGGGGAACTCATAATGACCAGTGTCCAGCACATGTATTTGCTATGGCTCCACTGTGCACTTACTATGTATTAAGGTTTTGCAAAGACACAGTAGGGGCATATTCGCTCACACACACATATGCCCTCATATGCATTATAATGCATCATGCCTTAGGGCTGGAAGGCCTGCCAGAGTGGTTGCTTATTTATAATGCATGCAGTGTTAGTGAACATGGCACTCTTGGTTAAGTACCATGTCAAGTTTGCAACTTTTTAATATATCTTGTTATGCACGTGCAGTGGCAGTCTGCATGAGGCTGGTGTGGGGAATCTCAGAGCGGCACAATTTGTGCTGCAGCTCTGGGGGGCCCTCTTCAGTACCCATGCAAATGATACCAGGGGTATCATTTACTAGGGACTTACAACACGTGCCAAACATAGTACAGTTTTGAGGAAAGAGATATGGCTCTGGGAACCTGTTTAGCAGGGACACAGTGCACTTACGGTTTGAAACCACATAATTTGGCAGGCAAATGTGGGGGATTACCATGTGAAAAGGTGCCCTTTCTTAGACTCACCCACTCATACATGCACTCCCACACTCACACAATCACCCACATACCACTCATGCACTCACTCACACTCATACTCTTGTGCTCACTCAGTCACTCATACAAGCACTCATGCAGTCACTCACTCACCTATATACCAGTTATACACTCAGTCACTCATGCTCACACTCTTGCACTCCCTCACTTATGTATGCACTCACACACTCACTCAATCACCCATATACCACTCATATACTCACTCACTCACACATACATGTACTCACTTACTCACTCATACATGCACTCATACAGTCTAAAGATTAAACACACCACACTAATTCACTGACTCACTCTTACATGCACTCATGTATTCACTTACCCATATGCCACTCATACACTCACTCACATATACAAACACTCACTCATGCATGGATTCATGCAATCACGCAATCAGAAAATAACTCAACAGTTTTTGCAGATATGGAAACGCTTTTCTAATCCTGCTGTTTTCAATATTGGTTTCTCCAAAGAATCCAATTTTGCTTGTCGTTTACGTGTCAGTAGTATTGGGACTCCTTGATGTTCCATTTTATCAATAGGTAATTTCTAAAAAGTCTTCTTTCTTCAGTTGTAGTAATTGTTAATTAAATTTTGCACACTCTTGAAGTGTTGGCAATAAACAAACAATAGATTTCCCTTCTTTGATGAAATTGAACATTAGTTCTGGTGCAGCTATGTCAGATGGGAATAGACTCCTATTTAGGCAGTTTTACAAAGCATATTTTCCCAGTTTTGTAAGAACTCCTACTCTAATGTCTTTCAGTATCTCTCCATATTCCATATCAGATGCTTGACACGTTTTTTACTAATTCTTTGTACTCATAGTTTAACCAAATGTTTATATTGTCAATACTTCCTAGGGAATTCCTTCGTTTACTATGCAGAAGAACTTTTAAAATTGGATGTCCTTGTACTGGGGTAAGTTGGAGTAGGTCACCAAAGACAATTAAATGTTTTCCTCCAAATAGTACATCATAGTATGTTCCTAAAAGTTGCTGCATCCTTTAGTGGTTGAAACCAAGCAATATTTTTGATACCATGCTCACTTCATCAATGATGAGTAGAGACATATTTTTTAATACTCATGATACCTCATGGCAAGCGTCACCAGATCATTTCTCATATTCCAGTTTATTGTGAGGATCAACAGGTAGCAATAGTATAAATGCAGAGTAATTCCTTTGATGCTATGAGCAGCTAATCATATTGGGACTGCCACTACACATGACAAACTTGAAACAGTAGTCTTCTGTGGATAACTAGTGAGAACTTTAATTAGAAGGTGTTTGCCAGTACCAGCTTGTTGCCTTCCGTCGTTTTTCCGATGGAGAGCCGCCAACAGCCATACTTGCGGGTGGCGGGGAAGTGGAGGTTGCTCCACCTCCACCACCACACCAACAGAACACCCCCGAGCTAATCACGTCATGTGATTCTGCGTGGCGGTGTTCTGTTGTTCTGTTGGCGGTGTGGTGTTGGCGGAGCTGCCCCCATGGCTCCCGTCCCCTCCCGGAGGATCGACGGAACAGGTAAGTCGATCGTCCGTTAGGGGAGGGGGGTGGGGGGTGTTGTGTGTTGTGTGGGTGCATGGGGGTGTGCGTCTGTGTATGTAGGGGGGATGTGTGAGTGCGTGTATGCTTGCGGGGGTGATGCGTATTTCGGAAATGTGTGCGTGTATGTCTGTATGGATGTGTGCGTGAATGTGTGAATGTGGGTGTACGTGTCTGAGTGTGTGTGTGGATGTTGGCATGTATGTCGGTGTGTGTGCGTGTATGTGTGTTGGTGGTGCCTGCGTGCGTGTCAGTAATTGTTATGTTGGAAATGGGGGGGTAGGGAGGGGGACCCTACCACCTTTGGGGGGTGGCAGGGGTGGTGGGGGATGTAGGGGAGGGAGTCAGGGTGGGGGTGAGGGGTGGGGGAGACCCCTATCAGTGCCAGGGAAGGAATTCCTATATAGTGCTTACCACCATGGATTTCATGGCGGGTCCTACCGCTGGAAATCCACGGCGGTAAGCCGGGTCACAATACTGGTGGCGGTATTGTCACGGCCGCCGGGATGGAGACCCAGGTCTCCAGCCCAGCGGTCGTCTCCGCCCTGGTGGGCGCAACGGGAAAGCGACGGATGGCCATGGCGGTAACCGCCATGGTCATAATACTGAAAAAAAGACCGCCAGCCTGTTGGCGGTCTTACCGCCGCTTTAACACCGTCCGCCAGGGTCATAATGACCCCCAGTGTCTTTTGCAGCATTGAATGAATCTTCGCAACAGTCATAGGCCCTCATTATGACATTGGTGGTATAAGCCGCCTACCACCGCGGTGATGGCCGCCAAAAGACCGTCACCGCTGCTACCATCCATCTGCCAGATTATGACAACAGACGGACTTCCGCAATAAAAAGGGCAGAAATCAGGTTGTGGCCAAACTAGCGGATGATGGTAAGGCGGCACTGCTATTACCAGCACCGCCACGTCAGTAGACCTCTGCCAGCTGTATCATGACACATGATATGGCCTGGTGGTGTTCTGCTGGTGGGCGCTGCTGGTGGTAGCAGAGCACCATCCCGTCCACTGTCGGAAGACCCCCTGGATGCAGGTAAGTTGGGCTTCTAACATGGGAAGTGGGTGGGGGGTGTTTTTTTTGTGTGTGTGTGGGGGGGGTTGTGTGCATGAATATGTGAGTGTGTGCGTGTATGCAGCTGTGCGTTTAGTGTTGTTTGCTTGGGAGTATACATGTGTGAGAATGCGTGTACAAATGGAAATGTGAATGCGTGCCTACATGTCAGAGTGAATGTGCGTACGGATGTTTGAGAGAATGAATAGATGTTTGCGTGAATGAATGCATGTATGCCTTTGTGAGTGAGTGTGTGTATGTGTGGTGCGTGTCTGCAAGTGTGTGCGTGTATGGGGGTGGGGGATCGGAAGGGGGGAGCGTGGATGGAGAGGGGGTGGGGAATCAGAATGGGGCGCATGGATGGAGGGTGGTGGGGGCGTCTGGGGAGTGTTTGGGGGATAGGTGAGCCTCCTACCAGTGACAGGGATGGAATTCCCTGTAACTGGTAGGGCCTACAGCCATGGTTTTCGTGGCATTGTGAACGCCAACGAAAACCATGGCAGTGGGCAGGCTCAAAATTCTACCGGCGGTACAATAGCGGCCGCCGGGCTGGAGATTGTTATCTGCTGCCTGGCGGGTGCTACCACCATGGCGGTAGAAATAGTAAATTGGCAGGTTGGCTGCAGTCAACCTGCCAATGTCATAATGTGGCAGTATGTACCGCCAGCCTGTGGGCGGTACTACCGCCACATTATCACCTACCACCGGGGTTATAATGACCCCCCATGTCACTATTTGGCTATTTATGTGAATATTTGTAGATGTCCACTTGTGATAGTACAACAACATGTTATAGTACATCTGCCAGTATGTTACTGTTTCTTTTACTATCTGTACAGTGCTGTGTATCTCAGTGAGTGAACAAATACCTCACTGTGGCCCTCATTATGACAGTGGCGGTGACTGTTAAAGTGACGGTAATACCACCAATAGCCTGGTGGTAATTACCACCAAATTATGACCATGGCGGTGATACCTCTCATAGACAGCCAATGTACCACACCAACCTCCAGGCCGTTAACATCACTGACTGGAAGGGAGTGAAAGGCCACAGTCTCTGGAGTGGATAACATGCCCTCTGGTTCTGGAGGGGGCTCCTTGCCCAACAGTCTCTGGTGGGGAGTGAAAGGCCACAGTCTCTGGAGTGGGTAACATGCCCAATGGTTCTGGAAGGGACTCCTTGTCCAGCAGACTCTGGATGGTGGTCTACATGCCCACTGGTTTTGGAGGGGACTCCTTACCCAACAGTCCCTGGATGGTGGGCTACATGCTCTCTGCTGTTGGAGGGAGCTCCTTTGGTGCCTCTGCTGGTGGAGAGGGCTTCTTGCCCACTGCTGGTAGAGGGGGCTCCTTGGCTTTCTTTGGTGGTGTAGGGGGCTTCTTTACTTTCTTTGGTGGTGGAGGGGGTCCATGTGTTCCCTCTTGTGATGGCCCCACTTGGCCTTTGGCATGAGATTTGTGTCCTTGCCTCCAGGTCTAGGAAGTGCCTCCACTGACCCCATCCTCTGTCCCTTGGGTTTCGCCAACCTTTCTGAGGTGGAGGTGTGCACTTACTAGGAGTGGCTGCCGTCACACTAAGGGGCCCCTTTGTGCCAGCAGCTGATTTTTTGGTGGGAGCAGTGGCAGACTGTTTGGCTGAGGTGCTGGGCTGGGTTGTTGGGACCCTGCTCTTACTGTCAAGACAGGGGGTAGCGGGGGATGGAAGAGGTCAAGTTGGGCAAGGAAAAGCTTCTTAGGAAAGTTGGGGTGGGATGTGGGAGGAGGGATGGGAGTGGAGGCAGAGGGGGGTGGTTGTAGAAGGTGTACGTCTACTGAACTTGGGTGAAGGTGCATGGACAATGTGCGTGTGTAAGGTGGATGGCTGTTGGGTGTCTGAGTGGGAGCTTTTGTGTCTCTTAAGAGGAGGGCAGAGAGGGTGGGAGAGGACAAACAGAACGTGTGGATGGATGCTGTGGAGGTGTCTGCAAGTGAGGTGTATGTGTTGCATGATGTGGTGATGGTGGTGGTGGCTGTTGATGCAGTGCATGCAGGTGTGACTGTGAGGGAGGAGAAGGAGGAGGAGGAGGAGGAGGAGATGGAGAAAGTGGAGGCAGTGGATGTTGTTGTGTGTGCAACTGTCTGTTGTTTGTGTGAGTGCTTGTGGCTTGAAGTGTGCTGCCTGTGTTTGTATGTGCCACTCTTGTGTGATGTTATGTGTGCATGGGATGGGTTGGGGTTGAGGAGACCTGGACTGAGAAGTGGTAGTTGGAGGGGGGACCGTAGGACCAGGGACGCTGGCTGCCATCAGAGAGGAGGCCAGAGCCTGAAACGACCTCTGTAGGGCCACCAACCCACCGTGGATGCCCTCCAGGTAGGCACTGAATTGCTGCATCTGGGATGCCAGCCCCTGGAGGGCATTCACTATGGTTGACTGCCCTAAAGAGATGGATCTCAGGAGATCAATAGCCTCTTCACTGAGGGCAGCAGGACTGACTGAGGCAGGGCCTGAGGTACCTGGGGTGAAGGAGATGCCCACCCTCCTGGGTGAGTGGGCACGGGTAACTCAGTGGGGGGCTACTGGGAGGTCAGTGCTAGTACGGGGGTGGCGGCTGTACCTGTATCTTGGGTGGTTCCAGAGGTATCCACCACCACCAGGGATCTTCCATCGGGGGAGGAATCAGAGTCAGTGTTGTCACCTCCTTTCTTTGCCGTGGTACTCCCCTTGCCCTCCATCCCACTGGTCCCCTTGGTGTCAGTGGACTCTGCCTCCTGGGTCCCGTGGACTGCAGCTCCCTCAGCAGCCGGCGCCCCCACTCCTCTACCAGATGATACTAATGCACACATGGACAGGATCACAGAAGAAAATACGGAAGAGCGAAAGGGAGCACTGAATCAATTACAGCACCAACATCACAGATGGATTACACATTACCATCACACAGGGATCAAGACTGAGCACTATGCACTGCACTGGCATTCAATTGGCTAGGTACCACAGCAAGATGAGAGCCAACCAACGCCATCTGCACCCCTCCTGGGATCTACTAAGCCCTGTCTGACATGGAACGCCACCTAGCTAGTTAAAAAGATTTTGCCATTCACCCATTTACCCTGAGTTGGACCACGTAGTAATGTCTGAGCTGGCATTAAGGGTAACCCACTAACTGAAACCCACCACCAGGATCCCATGCCAGGCAACAGGATGGTTGTTACACACACTGTACTCATCCCCTTGTGGCTGCTGTGCTGCCCTCAAGCGCCAATCCAGCTCTGGTTAGTCCACCGCCAGTATGCGGGCCATCGAGGGTCAGGTTCCGACGGGCACCCCTCCCTCATTGGGAGGCCATCCCCAGCCGGGCCTCTGCGGTCTTCTGGGCACAGCGTCTCAGGTCCTCCCACTGTTTCCTGCAGTGGGTGCTCCGCCTACTATAGACCCCCAGGGTCAGAACGTCCTTGGCGATGGCACACCACAATCCCTTCTTTTCATGTGCGCTGACCTACAGAGGAAATACAGACAGAAGGACACCATTAACCATACAATCCAGCTTGTCACACATATGGTCCACAAATAACATTTCCCCTCAAATGGCACACACATCACCCGAAGCCCTGCATTTATACTACCACCAGCCAAAACCCCCACCCAAATGACACATTGCCAGCACACACACATCTCCATGCAACCTTGTCTCGTGCATTGTCCTCATGGTGTACTCACCTGTTGGTCTGGAGGCCATACAGGGATATGACCCCATCCACCAGGTGCTCTGACTCCTCTGAAGTGAAGGCAGAGGCCCCTTCCCTTGTCACACGGGTCTTGGCAGGTTCCAGTCTCAGGTCACAGCAGCACACGTAGTGGATGTGTTGTCCTGTGGCAAGTCAGGAATCAAGTGAGGACATAGACAGAAAATGGCTGTCACGTCCGTAGCGGTGTACATCATCATTGGACACTGTACTCCATAGAGCCCCATGTAAGCCAATGAGGAATAGCACGGCGGTGCAAGACCGCCTTCTGCCATGACGCCAAACGCCGGCGGAGTTACATCACTTCCTCCTGCTCCTAAATACAGGATAGGCGGTTACCATTTTATGGTGCTGGTCAACGTTCTGAAATTTAAAACTGTGTCATTGCTGTCAATTGTACATACATTGCCATTTACATTGTCCAATTATGTACAAGCTCAATGTACACTGAGTTGGTGGTCCATTGTTCAGTTTGTCACTCCCTTCTCACTCTTGTGTCCCTTAGGTACCTCATGATGTTGGCCATATCACAAAGCACCCCTGCTATGGAGACCATGGTGGTGTTGAGGGCCTGCAAATCTTTACTGATCTCCTGGTGGTGTTCATCCTACAGCTATTGGTTATTCTGCATGATGTTTAACATCTGACCCATCTTGTCCTGGGATTGTTGGTAAGCCCCCAGGAAATTAGTGAGTGCCTCCTGAACAGTCAGTTCCCTGGGCCTATCCTCCCCCTGGCGCACAGCTATCCTCTGTGTGCCCCTGTCCTCCTGTGCTTGTGTCCCCTGAACGGTGTTACCACTGCCATTGACCCCAGGACCCTGATTGTCTTGGTTGTGAGGTGTGAACTGGAGTCCATGTACAGGTGGGCACACTGCTGATTGTTGTGTCCCGGGTACAGAGTTGTAAGGACGTTGGGTGGCTGCTGTGGTGTTGGATACTGAGGGGGGAGGCTCTGTGGTAGAGTGGGTGTAGGCTGGGGTAGCCGACTGACCAGTGGTCCCTACTGGGTCAGGAAGTTCATCCAGATCCAGAAGTCCAGAGTTACTGTCATCACTGAGAGCATCTTCTGATGGGGGACTAGGTAGCCGTGGCACGTTGAGATTGGCTGGGGCACCTGTGGGGATGTAAGTGGTATATTATTCTACATGTCTGTGACATTTTCTCCATCCCAAGCTTCCCCTATATCGTTGCTGTTGCACTTACATCTTTGTTTGTGTATGGTGATGTCTTGTGGGATTGTTAGTTCTCCATACATTGGTGGTGGGTGTACATCTAGAGCTGCGAGAGAAGTTCATGCAGTGGGTATGGCATGCAGGGCTTGGCATTCAGGTTAGTCAATTGTGGTGGTGCACTGTGTGGGATGGAGTGGAGTGATAGGTGTCAGCGTGAGGGGTGCTCGTGGCATACAGGTATGTGGGGGATAGGAAGTAAATATTGACTCACCAGTGTCCAGTCCTCCGGCAACTCCAGTGAGTCCCTCAGTATGCAGTATTGCCAAGATGTGCTCCTCCCATGCTGTCAGCTGTGGGGGAAGAGTTTGGGGTCCACCACTAGTTCTCTGGATAGTGAGCTGGTGCATTGCTGCTATGGAGTGTACCTTCCCCCGTAGGTTGTTCCACCTCTTCCTGATGTCATCCCCTGTTCTTGGATGCTGTCCCACGGTGTTCACCCTGTCAACGATTCTCCACCATAGCTCCATCTTCCTGACAATGGAGATTTGCTGTACCTGTGCTCCAAACAGCTGTGGCTCTAACCTGACTATTTCCTCCACCATGATCCGCAACTCCTCATCTGTGAAATGGGAACGCCTTTGTGGGGAAATGGGTGTTGTGTGGTGTGTGATGAGTAATGTGGTGGGGCATGGGGTGCGCGACAGATGGATGGGTGTTTGTGGTGTGCGTGTAGTTGTGTCTTTGATTTGCATGGCTATTTCTTGACTATTTTTCATGTTTGTAAATGGTTGTGGGTCAATGTGGGTGTGTGTTTTATAGTGCTGTGACGGGATGGGTGTGGTGTGTGTATCAGTGTCAGGTGTGTGATTTTAGTTTTGACCAATGTTGTGTTGGTATATATGTGGGTGGCCATTCTGTTTGCGCCGGTGTGTACCGCCAAAGTTTACCACCATTAAATGTGCGCCGTGGTCATTCGTGGGTCATAATGTGGAGGGCGTTGTTTTGTTGGTGTAGCAGTATGGGTGTTCGTACCGACAGTTTACCACTAACCTTTGGTCTGGCGGATATGTGTTTTTGACAGTAGTCTGTCAGTTTAGTTAGTGTGTATCATAATACGGTGATTGGATGTTCGCCTCTGCAACGGTATGCTGGCAACCGTCACTGCAGGGGTAAGTGAGATTTGCCACCAATGTCATAATGAGGACCTGTGTCTCTTAGCTAATACAGGCCTATACAAGTGTATGTATAGTTCGTTTTAGTGTTGGCACATATATATAAATTGTTTGTGACCATCTGACTGAACATAGAACTGTGTGGCTTAGAAGATCCATGCTTTTCAAAGATGTATGGCAGTTCCTTGCTGAATGCTATACTCTATGTACTGCTTGACTTAGGGGACTGCAAGTGCATAAGTACGTTTTTAAAACTGAAAATGACATATTTTAATCACTTAAGCACAAAGCGCCATGCTTGATTGTTTACCTACAGCATATCTCAGAGGTGCGTTATTTCCACTAAAACATGTGTTTAAGATTTGACCAAGGGCTTTTAGAGGCCAGCTTGAGTGGGCAGTAACGGGTCACACTCAGGTTCTGCATTAGTAGGCCTTACCCATGGTTTCCGCAGTATTTCTCTACATACATGACAAGATTACAGGTCTGCAAGTGCATGAGTAAGATTCTAAATCTGAAAAGTATATTTCCTAATCATTTAAGCACAACATAGCGTCCATTATAGCGTGCCTACAGTATATCACCAATGTCATTTATTTGTAATAAAACATGTCTTTAAGACTTTAAGACTTAAGAGAAAAATTCACAGGCTGATTTGAATGGTCACTGAGAGAGCACAAATGAACTCTGCACTACTAGGCCTCAGTCATCATTACAGCACTATTTGTCTGTACAAATGACAAAATTCTATCCCTATTAGCTTACATATGGCAGTGTCTGTATTACTGAATACAGAGATATGGAGTGAGTACAATTACCTTAGATAGTGCTGTATATATAAGTACTTTCTGAGTATGTCATTGAATGTAGAAGTATCTCTGTTCTCTGTTTAAGGCACTCCATCCATCCTTAAGAAACATGAATGTCAGTTCCTTGGTGAGTGGTATATTCAATGTAGTACTTGGATTAAGGGTCTGAAAGTGTATTCAGACTTTTCTAAAACTGAAAAGTATGCTTTAATCACTCAAGAACATTGCACCATGCTTGATCACATATTTTCAGCATATTACCGACCCAGAGACTATGCTGACTTTTATCTGTGCTCCAGAAAATGCAGATGCATCACCATGAACTGATCCATATCCACTTACATGCTCCTGATAGATGTGTATGACACTATAAGGGTGGTAACCATCTACAGTGAACAATCCAACATTTTAAATACATTTTAAATACCTGTACTTACTAGGCAAAAGGCATGGGATCTAAACACCACATTCTTAACAGCCCAGGTATGGAGCAGCATGGATTTATGGGATAGTCTCCCAGTGAACATAGATGGTGGATGGACATCATTCAAGATGATATCTCTTCCATGAATACTGTATACTTTGCATATCTTACCATATGGCATGCCATCTACCTTCTTCCACATACTGCAAGCAGCAATATTAAAGGGCAGAAAGGTAATACCTGAGGCAAAACTGGTCTTGCTGGTGGTGGTGCTGTGGTTGATGGATGAATATGGGTTGTAGACTCATGAGATTCCTTGTGACAATGGGTCTCCTTAGTGTTAAATGAGATGTAACATGGTCCAGAAGGAATGAACAGATCTGAATAGACATGTGAGATGGACTACAGCAGAACAATTTGTATATAAATTTCATAGCTGCCTGGAGAAACACTGTAAGGTGCTGGGGGACTGGGTAGTTTACTCTGATTTATTCTATAGTAATGATGTACCTAGAGTAAATATATTCTTAGATACTTCACCAATGTGGGTGATCAATGGGTGGTCTGCAGCACTGTCTTATTGTGTATTTGAATTATGTCATACATACTCAAAACCTAATAAAAAGAGTTATGAAAACAAAACTAAGAATATATTGGGGCTTACTGACACTGCCACTGGAGTGGGGCAGTTTAGCAGTACCTGGTCCTGAGCTATAGTACTTGGATGCCCAAGCATTCTTCTCGTTTTATTAGTAATTTCCTCAGCCCTCTATATCTTATATTGTGGTAGAATCTGAAATCATTGTGCGTAACTTATAAACATGTTTTTTTCATAAATCCATCCTATCTGAGGGGACGGTGGACATAGTAGCGGAGACTGTGGTTGCATGGCATACGATAAACAGTGTTTTATATTCACCTAAGGCCCCAGCAAGTGAGAATCCAGCAAGTCACATAACAAAGTAGGGAATGCTCAAATCATCATTCCAAAAACACAATAGTGGGGAACTGGAGTGCCTGTTCTATAGTGCATCCTTCCTAATGACTAACCAATATAATGACAGGATACCTACAAATATGCTGGACAACTTAGTGTATCATAAACTTTGCCAAGCACTGATGGCCTACCTCCCAGAGTTTCTGCATTAACCAAAAAAGTATCATCTACACACACTTCAGACTTACAGCTCATGCATGGATGGGTTTCACACATTTACACACTCACAATTGGCACATGCCCACTGAATCGTCTTCACTTTATGGCACAATCGGATCAAGACTTGGGAGACCTATGGGACTCCTGTAAATGGACCTACTGCTGTACCCAGATGGACATTTTTTTCCATAAATTATAAGCACAGGTCTTTACACTTTAAGGCCCATATTTATACTTTTTTTGTGCCACTTTTGTGTCATTTTGTGACACAAAAGCGGCACAAACTTACAAAATATAATGGTGTTTTGTAAGTTTGAAATATTGATGCTATTGTGCTAATGACCACCTGGGGATATGGCTGAACCACAGGGGCCCCATTTCAGCTGATATCCATCCCCAGTAAGTAGCAGCAAATTAATTGGAGTGAGCCTTTCATTAATTACAAAAGTAATTGGTGAATTGTGACCTAAGACCACTGTTAAAGGGGATAGGTTCTATACTACTTCCAACTATAACACATGGTGTAATCATATATAAACAGAAAATGGCTAATTGGCTTGACAGAACTCAATCAGTTTGCTACTGCAGGGCATTTCTCTCTACCAAGTTGCACAGCACATGCTCAAATCCACCAGTTTTGCCTGATCTTCTAGCAGTGGCTCTTGAAGCCAAATTCTTAATATACTGTGTGAAAGCTAAACAGGCAAAGGAAGGTTTATTAAAAAGCATAATCTGGGATACTATAAAAAATATCACTAGACAAAAGGGCATAAGTATTTTAATCAAGCACTGGACACCCTTGAGGCCACGGAGATCTGGGCAAGTGGTCTCCCAGTGCCAAATGTCCGTAGACTAATAACTAAACAAGAAAAGTTAATCTCTAGGGAGCAGGACTGTAAGACATTCAAGAAACTTGTGCATGGTAGATGTGCATCCACCCTCCATAGCCCGGGGTTTTGCCGATTTATTGTTCCTTGTCTTTCAGTATGGGCCTAAAGCAGCAATTATTGAGACTGCGTCTGGGGCTTATTCCATTAAAAACATATGTGTATAGTCATAGATATCTTGAAGCCTAGGACAGGTATTGTAGATTCTGTGCCAGGCATGAGGAATCTCTAATCCATATCCTGTGTGTATGTGAGAAGCTACTCCCCATTAGTTTATTTAGGCTTTCACCAGTATGGTGTGCTTTACATATTCTCACTTGTAGCATGGCCGTGGAAGCATATTTAAGAATTGAGCATTCATAGTCAGCAGCTAAATTAATAAAGCTATTGAGAATGGTCTGAGAACTATCACTAAATGCATCAGACAATACATTTTGCACTGTTGGAGAGACTCATGCTTGCCTTGGGGATTTCATAGATGCCTTGAGCTCAGATTGAGACTAATCTGGTATCCAATTTAGGATAAAAAATGTGCACTTTAGACTTGCCATCCTTTTAATTCTTGTTTTCAATAGAGAAATATGTTTGAAGGTATTGTTATGAATATAATTAGGTTGTTTGTGAGTGCTCACAGTTGGCAGCCAGATTTATACAGCTCTTCAGAGTGGTCGGGCCCTATCACTAAGTGCGTTAGATAATAAATCTTGCACTTTTGAATACATTTCTGTTCACCTTGGGGATCTCATAGAGGTCTTGATCTCTGATCAAGACTAGTTTGGCACTACATTTAGGATAAACAAATTGACTTCCTGTCCTTTTAATCTCTGTTTTCAACAGTTAAAGTATTTTTAAAGTTAATTTTATTAACACAATCAGGTGGGCAATAAAAAATTATAATATGAAGTGGACGAAAAGGAATAATTCCTGCATGTATGTTTCATTGAAATGTTTTTGAAATAATTGCAAATAAAGAATTCATCTAAAATCTAATCTAATGACTGACATTCTGCACTGTTGTGTTGTTAGGTGCCGGTAGAGGAAAGCAGAGAAAATTGCACATCAGCTCTGATGTGCCACATTTTCATAAACATGGGCCTAAGTTCTGTTGTTTAGACACTATGACAAATGCAATAAACTTACATGATGTTGAACGTACTGATGTGTCTGCCACATTAGTTCTGATGTATTGATGTTAACTGTTTAAGTTTTAACCCTTTCGCTGCTAGTCCATCCCCTCTCCCCACCCTCAGAACTGCTAAGCCTTTTTTGTCTATTTGAGGTAGTTCACACTTAGGCCTCCATAACTTTTTGTCCATGTAAGCTATCCGCTCCAGATATGTGTCCTTTTTTCCAAAATCGTAGGAATTCTAAAGGTATCCAGGATTTGCAGATTCCTCTGAAGGGGACTGAAAAATTAGGCAAAATATAGCTACATTTTGTTTTTTTGGGATAAATGAGAAAAATGTTGTAGAAGAAAGTGACTTGTGTTTTCCTGAAAATGGCATTAATGAAATTTCTGCTGTGCTAAATTCACCCAGCTTTCAGAAACAGGCAGACTTGACTCATAAAACCACAGTTTTTAACATAGTATTTGCATTTTACTGGGAGATAGCCCATTTTTCGTATATTTTGTGCTTTAAACCTCCTTCCAGTTTGTGATGGGAAAGGGTGTGAATCGTATGGTAGATCCTGGTAACCTACATATTTCTGAAAACTAGACAAATGTCTGAATTTATCAAGGGTCATTTGTGTAGATTCTTTATTTTTTTCCCAAAGAAACCAAGTGTTGAAATAAATAAATATTAAAAATTACAGGCATTTGTTACATTTTCATTTGTAGCTTCTCATCACGTTGGCCAATTTACAAAATGTGTTTACCACGCTATCTGGTTGACACTTCTGGCTGTGGAGATATATAGGGTTTGTGGGTTTTTTAAGAACTTTAGGTACCCAGCGCCAAGCACAGAGCTGCACCTTGCAATGGTTTTTCATTGTGTACCAGTTATTAAATAATGTGTATGGTAAAACATAAGTAAGGAGAAATAGTTATCAGGAAATTCCTGTGTATTTTCCAAATGGCTACAGAACCTGGAGTTTAGAAGCAGGGGTTATTTTCACATCTCTGAATTTGTTGGCACCCCTACAAGCATGTGAATTAGAGGGTATTTCTCAAAATGACTTCTTTCTTACACAGTGTCTTACATTTAGAAGGTGCACATGCAGAGAAATAGAATTGGTAATAACACTTGTTCCATGTTTGTGAGAAGGTAGCCTCTTTCTAGCCTTGTTACCCCCACTTTTGGCCTGTTTGTGAGTGTATGTCAGGGTGTTTGTCACTGTTTTCACTGTCTCACTGGGATCCTGATAGCCAGGCCTCAGTGCTCATAGTGAAAACACTATATTTTCAGTATGGTTGTTATGTGTCACTGGGATCCTGCTGGTCAGGACCCCAGTGCTCATAGGTTTGTGGCCTATATGTATGTGTCACTGGGACCCTGTCACACAGGGCCCCAGTGCTCATAGGTGGGCATGTATATGTTCCCTGTGTGGTGCCTAACTGTCTCACTGAGGCTCTGCTAACCAGAACCTCAGTGGTTATGCTCTCTCATTACTTTCAAATTGTCACTAACAGGCTAGTGACCATTTTTACCAATTTTCATTGGCTTACTGGAACACCCTTATAATTCCCTAGTATATGGTACTGAGGTACCCAGGCTATTGGGGTTCCAGGAGATCCCTATGGGCTGCAGCATTTCTTTTGCCACCCATAGGGAGCTCTGACAATTCTTACACAGGCCTGCCACTGCAGCCTGAGTGAAATAACGTCCACGTTATTTCACAGCCATTTTACACTGCACTTAAGTAACTTATAAGTCACCTATATGTCTAACCTTTACCTGGTAAAGGTTAGGTGCAAAGTTACTTAGTGTGTGGGCACCCTGGCACTAGCCAAGGTGCCCCCACATTGTTCAGAGCCAATTCACTGAACTTTGTGAGTGCGGGGACACCATTACACGCGTGCACTACATATAGGTCACTACCTATATGTAGCTTCACAATGGTAACTCCGAATATGGCCATGTAACATGTCTATGATCATGGAATTGCCCCCTCTATGCCATCCGGGCATAGTTGGCACAATCCCATGATCCCAGTGGTCTGTAGCACAGACCCTGGTACTGCCAAACTGCCCTTCCTGGGGTTTCACTGCAGCTGCTGCTGCTGCCAACCCCTCAGACAGGCATCTGCCCTCCTGGGGTCCAGCCAGGCCTGGCCCAGGATGGCAGAACAAAGAACTTCCTCTGAGCGAGGGTGTGACACCCTCTCCCTTTGGAAAATGGTGTGAAGGCAGGGGAGGAGTAGCCTCCCCCAGCCTCTGGAAATGCTTTGTTGGGCACAGATGTGCCCAATTCTGCATAAGCCAGTCTACACCGGTTCAGGGACCCCTTAGCCCCTGCTCTGGCGCGAAACTGGACAAAGGAAAGGGGAGTGACCACTCCCCTGACCTGCACCTCCCCTGGGAGGTGTCCAGAGCTCCTCCAGTGTGCTCCAGACCTCTGCCATCTTGGAAACAGAGGTGCTGCTGGCACACTGGACTGCTCTGAGTGGCCAGTGCCACCAGGTGACGTCAGAGACTCCTGCTGATAGGCTCCTTCAGGTGTTAGTAGCCTTTCCTCTCTCCTAGGTAGCCAAACCCTCTTTTCTGGCTATTTAGGGTCTCTGTCTCTGGGGAAACTTTAGATAACGAATGCATGAGCTCAGCCGAGTTCCTCTGCATCTCTCTCTTCACCTTCTGATAAGGAAACGACCGCTGACCGCGCTGGAAGCCTGCAAACCTGCAACATAGTAGCAAAGACGACTACTGCAACTCTGTAACGCTGATCCTGCCGCCTTCTCGACTGTTTTCCTGCTTGTGCATGCTGTGGGGGTAGCCTGCCTCCTCTCTGCACCAGAAGCTCCGAAGAAATCTCCCGTGGGTCGACGGAATCTTCCCCCTGCAACCGCAGGCACCAAAAAGCTGCATTTCCGGTCCCTTGGGTCTCCTCTCAGCACGACGAGCGAGGTCCCTCGAATCCAGCGACACCGTCCAAGTGACCCCCACAGTCCAGTGACTCTTCAGCCCAAGTTTGGTGGAGGTAAGTCCTTGCCTCACCTCGCTGAGCTGCATTGCTGGGAACCGCGACTTTGCAAGCTACTCCGGCCCCTGTGCACTTCCGGCGGAAATCCTTCGTGCACAGCCAAGCCTGGGTCCACGGCACTCTAACCTGCATTGCACGACTTTCTATGTTGGTCTCCGGCGACGTGGGATTCCTTTGTGCAACTTCGGCGAGCACCGTTTCACGCATCCTCGTAGTGCCTGTTTCTGGCACTTCTCCGGGTGCTACCTGCTTCAGTGAGGGCTCTTTGTCTTGCTCGACGTCCCCTCTCTCTGCAGGTCCAATTTGCGACCTTCTGGTCCCTCCTGGGCCCCAGCAGCGTCCAAAAAAACGCCAAACGCACGATTTGCATGTAGCAATGCTTGTTGGCGTCCATCCGGCGGGAAAATACTTCTGCACGACTCTCCAAGGCGTGGGGGATCCATCCTCCAAAGGGGAAGTCTCTAGCCCTTGTCGTTCCTGCAGTATTCACAGTTCTTCAGCCTAGTAAGAGCTTCTTTGCACCAACCGCTGGCATTTCTTGGGCATCTGCCCATCTCCGAGCTGCTTGTGACTTTTGGACTTGGTCCCCTTGTTCCACAGGTACCCTCAGACAGGAATCCATCGTTGTTGCATTGCTGATTTGTGTTTTCCTTGCATTCTCCCTCTAACACGACTATTTTGTCCTTAGGGGAACTTTAGTGCACTTTGCACTCACTTTTCAGGGTCTTGGGGAGGGTTATGTTTCTAACTCTCACTATTTTCTAATAGTCCCAGCGACCCTCTACAAGGTCACATAGGTTTGGGGTCCATTCGTGGTTCACATTCCACTTTTGGAGTATATGGTTTGTGTTGCCCCTATCCCTATGTTTCCCCATTGCATCCTATTGTAACTATACATTATTTGCACTGTTTTCTAAGACTATACTGCATATTTTTGCTATTGTGTATATATATCTTGTGTATATTTCCTATCCTCTCACTGAGGGTACACTCTAAGATACTTTGGCATATTGTCATAAAAATAAAGTACCTTTATTTTTAGTATAACTGTGTATTGTGTTTTCTTATGATATTGTGCATATGACACTAAGTGGTACTGTAGTAGCTTCACACGTCTCCTAGTTCAGCCTAAGCTGCTCTGCTAAGCTACCATTATCTATCAGCCTAAGCTGCTAGACACCCTATACACTAATAAGGGATAACTGGGCCTGGTGCAAAGTGCAAGTACCCCTTGGTACTCACTACAAACCAGTCCAGCCTCCTACATTGGTTGTGCAGCGGTGGGATAAGTGCTTTGAGACTACTTACCACTCTTGTCATTGTACTTTTCATAAGAGAAAAATATACAAAACAAGGTCAGTGTATATACACATAGCCAAAAAGTTTTGCATTTCCTCTTTTCACTCTTTTCTAAGTGCTGAAAAGTACTTCTAAACTTTCAAAAAGTTCTTAAAAGTTTAAAAAGTTTTTTTCTGTCTTTCCAAAAAAGTTCAGAAAACTTTTTTCTCTTTGTCTATCACTTTAACTCTCTCTAAAAATGTCTGGCACAGGAAAAAATGTTGAACTGTCCAAACTTGCATATGATCACCTTAGCTGGAAAGGAGCAAGGAGTCTCTGCATAGAGAGAGGTTTGAGTGTAGGGAAGAATCCTTCCTTAGAACTGTTAATTAATATGCTTAGAGTACAGGATAAGGCCATAAGTGCCCAATCTGTAGAAAAAGTAGCTAATGGTTCTCAATCTGATCCAGGGACTCCCCCAGGAAAAGGTTCAGGAAAGAAACTTCTCAGCCTGCCCATTACTAGACAGTCTAGCATAGTTGGTACAGAGGTTGAATCACATCATACTGATGATGTGCTCTCACATTATGCTGGTAGCCAAGCTGTTAGGGTGCCCTTGGTAAGGGACAGGTCTCCTTCTGTTCATTCCCATCATACCTCTGTATCTAGAAATGTCCCTCCCACCCACCCTGATGACAGATTGTTAGAAAGGGAGCTCAATAGATTGAGAGTGGAACAAACCAGACTGAAGCTCAAGAAGCAACAGCTGGATTTGGATAGACAGTCTTTAGAAATAGAGAGGGAAAGACAGAAGTTGGGTTTAGATACCCATGGTGGCAGCAGCAGTATTCCCCATAGTCATCCTGCAAAAGAGCATGATTCCAGGAATCTGCACAAGATAGTTCCCCCTTATAAGGAGGGGGATGACATTAACAAGTGGTTTGCTGCACTTGAGAGGGCCTGTGCTGTACAGGATGTCCCTCAAAAGCAGTGGGCTGCTATCCTATGGCTATCATTTAGTGGAAAAGGTAGGGATAGGCTCCTTACAGTGAAAGAAAATGATGCCAATAATTTTACAGTTCTTAAGAATGCACTCCTGGATGGTTATGGCTTAACCACTGAACAGTACAGGATAAAGTTCAGAGAGACCAAAAAGGAGTCTTCACAAGACTGGGTTGATTTCATTGACCATTCAGTGAAGGCCTTGGAGGGGTGGTTACATGGCAGTAAAGTTACTGATTATGAAAGCCTGTATAACACAATCCTGAGAGAGCATATACTTAATAATTGTGTGTCTGATTTGTTGCACCAGTACCTGGTAGACTCTGATCTGACCTCTCCCCAAGAATTGGGAAAGAAGGCAGACAAATGGGTCAGAACAAGGGTGAACAGAAAAGTTCATACAGGGGGTGACAAAGATGGCAATAAGAAGAAAGATGGTGAAAAATCTCAAGATAAGCATGGGGATAAGGGTAAAACCAAAGATCCCACTTCAAATCTTAAACACTCTTCAGAGGGTGGGGATAAAACAAATTCTTCCTCTTCTTCCCAACCTGCACACATTAAAAAGCCTTGGTGCTTTGTGTGTAAAAATAGAGGCCATAGGCCAGGGGATAAGTCCTGTCCAGGTAACCCCCCTGAGCCTACCACCACTAATACATCAAGCTCTAGTGCCCCTAGCAGTAGTGGTACTAGTGGTGGGACTGCTGGCAACAGTCAAGCAAAGGGTGTAGTTGGGTTCACTTATGGGTCCATAGTAGAAACTGATGTAATCAGTCCCAAGACAGTTTCTGTCACACCTAGTGGCATTGGCCTCGCCACACTGGCTGCTTGTCCCCTTACAATGGATAAGTACAGGCAGATAGTTTCAATAAATGGTGTTGAGGCCTTGGCCTACAGGGACACAGGTGCCAGTTTCACTTTGGTGACTGAAAACCTAGTGCCTCCTGAACAACACATCATTGGACAACAGTATAAGATTATTGATGTCCATAACTCCACTAAGTTTCTTCCCTTAGCTATAATTCAGTTTAGTTGGGGTGGAGTTACTGGCCCTAAGCAGGTGGTGGTATCACATAGCTTACCTGTAGACTGTCTCTTAGGTAATGACCTAGAGGCCTCAGGTTGGGCTGATGTAGAGTTTTATGCCCATGCAGCCATGCTGGGCATCCCTGAGGAATTGTTCCCTCTCATTTCTACTGAAATGAAAAAGCAAAGGAGAGAAGGCCTGAAAACTCAGGATCCCTCTCCATCAACAGGTAAAAAGGGTATCACAGTATCCCCTAACCACCCTACCATTCAGGATACTATTCCTGTGGTGGGAGAAACCTCTCCTAGGGTGGCACCTGTTCCAAGGGAATCATCAGCTGGCAAAGCTGGACTCCCTGAGGTGGAAGTACCTCTCTGTGGGATAACTAACATTGGTGAGAAAAACAGCACCATTTTAGTTAACATGGAGCATCCCTCCAACCCTCCCAGAGAAACTTTAGTGCAGGAACCCTGCACTACCTCACAACACTTAGGACAGCATCCCTGCCCTAGTGTGGAGCTCATAGGACAGCATCCCTGCCCTGTTCCAACTCAAGAGAAACAGCATCCCTGTTCTCTCTTCCAGCCAGATGGACAAAGTTTTTGCCCAGCTATGGCTTTTCTGAGACAGCATCCCTGTCTGGCATTTCCATCACTACAAATAGGTTCAGTGGACAATTCCCACTGCTCTAAACTAAAACTTACTGATAGAAACTCTGAAAATACATCTTCACATTGTTGCTTAGCTAAAAAACTTCAAACAGGGTGGTTTACATCCCCACAGGGAAGTAACCATACAGTGGATGATAAAGGGAGTAACCAATCTATTGCAGAGCTACTCTCTACTTATCACCACTTAGACAATAAAGTCTCAACTGGCCAAGGTTAGCCTTATTGTCCTTCGTTTGGGGGGGGGTTGTGTGAGAAGGTAGCCTCTTTCTAGCCTTGTTACCCCCACTTTTGGCCTGTTTGTGAGTGTATGTCAGGGTGTTTGTCACTGTTTTCACTGTCTCACTGGGATCCTGATAGCCAGGCCTCAGTGCTCATAGTGAAAACACTATATTTTCAGTATGGTTGTTATGTGTCACTGGGATCCTGCTGGTCAGGACCCCAGTGCTCATAGGTTTGTGGCCTATATGTATGTGTCACTGGGACCCTGTCACACAGGGCCCCAGTGCTCATAGGTGGGCATGTATATGTTCCCTGTGTGGTGCCTAACTGTCTCACTGAGGCTCTGCTAACCAGAACCTCAGTGGTTATGCTCTCTCATTACTTTCAAATTGTCACTAACAGGCTAGTGACCATTTTTACCAATTTTCATTGGCTTACTGGAACACCCTTATAATTCCCTAGTATATGGTACTGAGGTACCCAGGCTATTGGGGTTCCAGGAGATCCCTATGGGCTGCAGCATTTCTTTTGCCACCCATAGGGAGCTCTGACAATTCTTACACAGGCCTGCCACTGCAGCCTGAGTGAAATAACGTCCACGTTATTTCACAGCCATTTTACACTGCACTTAAGTAACTTATAAGTCACCTATATGTCTAACCTTTACCTGGTAAAGGTTAGGTGCAAAGTTACTTAGTGTGTGGGCACCCTGGCACTAGCCAAGGTGCCCCCACATTGTTCAGAGCCAATTCACTGAACTTTGTGAGTGCGGGGACACCATTACACGCGTGCACTACATATAGGTCACTACCTATATGTAGCTTCACAATGGTAACTCCGAATGTGGCCATGTAACATGTCTATGATCATGGAATTGCCCCCTCTATGCCATCCGGGCATAGTTGGCACAATCCCATGATCCCAGTGGTCTGTAGCACAGACCCTGGTACTGCCAAACTGCCCTTCCTGGGGTTTCACTGCAGCTGCTGCTGCTGCCAACCCCTCAGACAGGCATCTGCCCTCCTGGGGTCCAGCCAGGCCTGGCCCAGGATGGCAGAACAAAGAACTTCCTCTGAGAGAGGGTGTGACACCCTCTCCCTTTGGAAAATGGTGTGAAGGCAGGGGAGGAGTAGCCTCCCCCAGCCTCTGGAAATGCTTTGTTGGGCACAGATGTGCCCAATTCTGCATAAGCCAGTCTACACCGGTTCAGGGACCCCTTAGCCCCTGCTCTGGCGCGAAACTGGACAAAGGAAAGGGGAGTGACCACTCCCCTGACCTGCACCTCCCCTGGGAGGTGTTCAGAGCTCCTCCAGTGTGCTCCAGACCTCTGCCATCTTGGAAACAGAGGTGCTGCTGGCACACTGGACTGCTCTGAGTGGCCAGTGCCACCAGGTGACGTCAGAGACTCCTGCTGATAGGCTCCTTCAGGTGTTAGTAGCCTTTCCTCTCTCCTAGGTAGCCAAACCCTCTTTTCTGGCTATTTAGGGTCTCTGTCTCTGGGGAAACTTTAGATAACGAATGCATGAGCTCAGCCGAGTTCCTCTGCATCTCTCTCTTCACCTTCTGATAAGGAAACGACCGCTGACCGCGCTGGAAGCCTGCAAACCTGCAACATAGTAGCAAAGACGACTACTGCAACTCTGTAACGCTGATCCTGCCGCCTTCTCGACTGTTTTCCTGCTTGTGCATGCTGTGGGGGTAGCCTGCCTCCTCTCTGCACCAGAAGCTCCGAAGAAATCTCCCGTGGGTCGACGGAATCTTCCCCCTGCAACCGCAGGCACCAAAAAGCTGCATTTCTGGTCCCTTGGGTCTCCTCTCAGCACGACGAGCGAGGTCCCTCGAATCCAGCGACACCGTCCAAGTGACCCCCACAGTCCAGTGACTCTTCAGCCCAAGTTTGGTGGAGGTAAGTCCTTGCCTCACCTCGCTGGGCTGCATTGCTGGGATCCGCGACTTTGCAAGCTACTCCGGCCCCTGTGCACTTCCGGCAGAAATCCTTCGTGCACAGCCAAGCCTGGGTCCACGGCACTCTAACCTGCATTGCACGACTTTCTATGTTGGTCTCCGGCGACGTGGGATTCCTTTGTGCAACTTCGGCGAGCACCGTTTCACGCATCCTCGTAGTGCCTGTTTCTGGCACTTCTCCGGGTGCTACCTGCTTCAGTGAGGGCTCTTTGTCTTGCTCGACGTCCCCTCTCTCTGCAGGTCCAATTTGCGACCTTCTGGTCCCTCCTGGGCCCCAGCAGCGTCCAAAAAACGCCAAACGCACGATTTGCGTGTAGCAATGCTTGTTGGCGTCCATCCGGCGGGAAAACACTTCTGCACGACTCTCCAAGGCGTGGGGGATCCATCCTCCAAAGGGGAAGTCTCTAACCCTTGTCGTTCCTGCAGTATTCACAGTTCTTCAGCCTAGTAAGAGCTTCTTTGCACCAACCGCTGGCATTTCTTGGGCATCTGCCCATCTCTGAGCTGCTTGTGACTTTTGGACTTGGTCCCCTTGTTCCACAGGTACCCTCAGACAGGAATCCATCGTTGTTGCATTGCTGATTTGTGTTTTCCTTGCATTCTCCCTCTAACACGACTATTTTGTCCTTAGGGGAACTTTAGTGCACTTTGCACTCACTTTTCAGGGTCTTGGGGAGGGTTATGTTTCTAACTCTCACTATTTTCTAATAGTCCCAGCGACCCTCTACAAGGTCACATAGGTTTGGGGTCCATTCGTGGTTCACATTCCACTTTTGGAGTATATGGTTTGTGTTGCCCCTATCCCTATGTTTCCCCATTGCATCCTATTGTAACTATACATTATTTGCACTGTTTTCTAAGACTATACTGCATATTTTTGCTATTGTGTATATATATCTTGTGTATATTTCCTATCCTCTCACTGAGGGTACACTCTAAGATACTTTGGCATATTGTCATAAAAATAAAGTACCTTTATTTTTAGTATAACTGTGTATTGTGTTTTCTTATGATATTGTGCATATGACACTAAGTGGTACTGTAGTAGCTTCACACGTCTCCTAGTTCAGCCTAAGCTGCTCTGCTAAGCTACCATTATCTATCAGCCTAAGCTGCTAGACACCCTATACACTAATAAGGGATAACTGGGCCTGGTGCAAAGTGCAAGTACCCCTTGGTACTCACTACAAACCAGTCCAGCCTCCTACAATGTTCCCCTAAGTCTCCCTGTAAAAATGATACCTCACTTGTGTGGGTAGGCCTTGTACTTACAGAAGGAACTGGCCCAAAAGGCAGGAAGGACAAATTGCACTCACTTCCACTGAAAACAGACTTGTTTTTGCAATGTGCCTAACTGTCGATATTGGGCCTTAGCTCAGCCGGAATCTAAAGAAAATGTGAGAAAACTGGGCTGATTGCAGAAACCCCCTCACATTTTACCCCCATTTGCCACTCATACTAGTGTTTTCCTGACTCTGATGGTGCCCTGCCCTGGGCACTGCTAAACAGTTGCAGGGCATGTACTCTGATTTAAATGGTATATTCAAATTAGGTTAATTATAATTGGATGTACCAACCTACCTATAGATCACTAATATATGGTAGGGCATGGAGGTTTAGGGGCCCCAGTAAAGATAGAACACCCATAGGTGCACTGCTGTGGTGTTCAGTGTCATTTTGACGGCAGACCTGCCAAGCCGGCTGCTTTTAAGTTAAAGTTAACTCCAAATTCGACTTTATAATTAAAAGTACTTCCAAAGTCCTAAACGACCTTATTTTAAAACAAAAGTCACCGTTAAGGTGTGCTGTAAGTGCCACTAGAGTTGGGTGCAGTGTAACTATAAGTAGGGACTTTATGAAAGATGTTTTATAAGCCCTGGTGAGGGAAAAATAGCCAAATTCATTTTTCCTCATTGTAGTGAATGGACTCCATAGACTAACATGTAGGGACTTTATTTTAAAATACTAAAGTCCTATTTTCCATAGGAAAGAGCTACATATCGCATGTTTGTTATCAAATTAAAAGTTATAATAAATCCACAACTTGCCACTGTTGAATTTAATGTATCTCGAACAGGGAAAGCATTCTAGAACTCCTGCTAAACGTTAGCAGCTTCAGCCTTGTTATGCCCTTCTCTGATTGGTCAGCCTCTGGCAGCCTGGACTGGGCTACAATAAAGGAAGCATCTGGTGTGAGGAGATCTGCCTCAACAGATGGTAGAAAATGATGAAGGGAAGGGCATTTGGGACAGTAACTAGACCTCCCTCATTTCCTGCAGCCCTAGACATCCTGATTAGATAAAAGCAACCTGACTGGATTCAGAGAGGGGTGGAAAGGGGTATGTTAAGGGAAACTTAGCCTCACCAGTGGATGGACCCAGCCACATTTAAACTCTAAGATTACATTTTTGCAATTTTGCATTTTGAAGGAATGTTGCTCCCTGGGATTGATTTTTGCCACACTTTCTAGGAAGTGATCACTCAAGAGGGTGGTGGCCTGAACATGATTGGACAGGAGCACCCTCCTGCTTTCCACCCCAGGAGCAAGGATTAACATTGTAGAGCTGTCCTATACTTCAGATCCCTACTGGAAAAAGAGAAGAAGAAGAAGGACTGCCCTGCTGGACACCTGGCCTGCACCTGAACCCTGCAGTCAGAAGGACTGCACCAGCTGCACACTTTGGGCTTCACCAAGAAGAGGACTTTGCCTTACTTCTACACCTCCAAGAATGGACTCCCTGTAAGCTACAGGTAGAAAGGAGCTGACCATGTCCTGCAGAAAAAGCCCAGCTGACTAGTGACCAGGGGCCATTTAAGGGTTTGGACCATGTACATTCTAGGAGTTGAAGTCCAACCCCCCCAAGGAGCAACTCAGTGCTTCTGGAATCTTGGGCTGGGTTGTGGACACTTAAAGGGACTTAAAAGTACTTCTGGAAGACGATCCAGAAGTTTGGAGAAGTTTGGAGCAACTTTGGAAAAGAGCTCTATGAGTGGACTGACCCAACAGCGAGAGTCAAGCCGGCCCACATCTACTGCAACCCAGTCTGACTTGCAGGTTCGTCCCACTGAAAAGAGCCCCAGACTTCCAGGATTCGACCAGGGGCTCGTGGAAAGGCTTTTCCTGGTTGAAGGATTTCTTCTTGAAAACATTTCTAAGTCAGAACATAGAAAACTTGCCTGAGGCCTCCCACACCATGTATGGGAAGAAGGCTCCAGTGAGGTCAGCCTCAACTTTTGACTTTGTCCCAGTTGGAGAAAAATCTTCAAGAATTTTACTAAGTATGAAAGTAAAACTTAAAGCTAGGCCGCCCTCCCAGTGTAGTCGAGCAGTGCTCCATCGTGGTTGGCCTCAAATTTTGACTTTGCTCTGGTCGAGTATGACAAGATGTCCCAAGTGCCGCTTTTGCTTTCTATGTGCTAGAAAACATTTAGGGCCTCATTACGAGTTTGGCAGTCCCTTGACTGCCATGTTGGTGGTCCAACCACCAAAGGTCTGGCAAAGCAGACTGCCGTGTTATGAGTTTGGCAGTCATAGTCACAGATGACTGCCAGTGGTCCGCCACCACCTTGGTCACCAGGAAGCAAAAAGAAGCTGGCTGAGCCTGTGTTTCCACCGGACCCAGTACAAGGTTGCACACCGCTAATGTGACTTTGGTGGTCCAACGACCATGTATCAGAAGGCGGAAACAGATATAATAAAGGGAGAAACTCACCTGTAGGCAGCTATAGACATCTGGAGCCGCCATGGAGACCCTTTGAAAACGTCATGCCGCTGCTCATGCTCGCTGACAGATAACGAAATAACCGCCACTGTGGGCAACAGCAAACATATGTACAAATACCTAACTGTATCATTAGACTTTAAACACTGCACATAGCGCTGGCAAACACATGATAAGGAAGGTGCCATGGGCAGCAGCAACACATTTTATACAATACTCACTCACTGACCCACGACAACACGGGTACACCTACACACACAATATGCATGCTTTGGCTAGCACACTCACACTGCACTGCAACACCACCCAAATACGCATGGCCACACATTTCAGGCACAGAGACACTAAAGGCAACACAACATTCTCACACACAGCAATAACAACACATTTACAGCACATATGCAATCATAGCTCACACACACACTTTCTACGCTGACCATGGACTGTCCACCCATATAACACACATACCTATTGATGTGTCATGTTCAATGGAAGAACAATGGCAAACACATTAGACAGAAAGACAAATAGATAAAATAGACAAAGTGCATCTTACCAACATTACCTGTACAGTTGGGATGAGGCCATGAGGATCATACATGGAAGGCGGCTGCACTTGGACACATGTCACATTGAACAGGCTCCTCAAACACCATACACACAGGAATTTACTATACATGGATCTCATGGACAAAGAATGCCAAAACCTAATGTCATGCACAGCCACACAGTGGGGAAGGGCAAGTCAACAAGGCGTAGACAACTCCAGCACCATGGGGGATACCTCCACACAAACTAGCTGCAAGGTATGCGCAGCTAAATGGGCACAAGCACACCCAAATGCTCAGCATCCTAGAACACCTGAACACACTCCATGTCTGCGTAAACAAAACTCAAGAATACACACATCACATGTATACAATAGCCATATCAGAGGGACAAGTCCAACACCATACATACCAACATTGCTCAACACAAAAATAAATACTTACCATATCAAACTGTGCACAATGGCATGAAACCAAAATTGCATATACGCACACATAACAAACACACAACATATTCCCTTCCCTTGGGAACAACAGCAATGCACACAAACTCACATACTGCAGATAACAGCACATAGAGCAGCAAGCAAGCACAAACACACACAACTGGATGCACACAACCAAATTCACTCTGGAACAGCTTCAACCTAGGAAAGGAATTGTAGGACAAATGTATAGCCAACAAAATATACTCGTTGACATTAATGCAAACAACAAATTTGGCATGAACTATGTACAAAAGCCATTGGCCATTCCAATATAATTTGAATTCATGGGGAAGTGTTGTGCCCCTACTTGACTCCTGACTGACATGTAACCTCCAGAGTAAGGTGCATCAAGGGGGCAGGCAGAGACCTCAGGGATTATCCAGGAGTGGGGGGATTGGATTTGGGAGGGGGTGGTTTGGTTTCAGGAGGGGGGCTCCTCTTTGAGAGGTGTGGGCTTCCTGTTTGTGGGGAGGGGCATGGGTTTTTGCCAGGGGGCCAGGGGAGGCCTTAGAGGTGGAGAATTGGTCTTGAGGATGGATGCAGGGGAGGACAGGAGTAAGGTCTAGTTCACAAAGAAAGGATTTTGGGCACACATGGACTGCCATCAGAAAGGAGTTTGGATATGGAGGTTGAGGGAGTGGTTGCCTGACGTGTAGGTGTGGATGTCTTGGGTGCATGCTCATGGGGGTACGCATGTGTGTGGTAGTTGTCTGTTGGGTGGGTGAGTGAGTGCGTTTATGTGTCTGGCTGGGGGGCGTGGAGGGTGGATAGCTGTCTGTTGGGGTGGTGACTGCAGGTATGATAGATGTGCTGGTTGCAGGTGTGTCAGTAGCTATGGTGTCTGGGGTGGGTGTCTGCAGGTCTTCTGGGGTGTAATTTGTGGGTAGGGTGGATGTGCTGGCTGTGTCTGTAACTGTTTTGGTGGTGCCTATGGGTAGGCGTGAAGTGGTGCGTGTGATGCTGCTGGTGGTGTGTTTGTTAAGGAGGGGAGGAACTGTTGCTGTATCTTCAGGTGTGCATGCCAGTGGTGTGTCATGTGGTGCTTGTGTTTGTGAGCGCCACTTTTGTCTGTTGAGGTGGATGCCTGAGGATCTGTATGTTTTAGGTAGGTGGAGAAACGGGGAATTTGGACTGGGAAGGGAGAGGTGGAGGGGGGACTGAAGGTGGGGGATTACTGGCTGCCATCAGTGTGGAGGCCAGAGTCAGAAATTATCCCTGTAGGGCAGCCATTGCACTATGAATGCCTTCTAGAAATACATTGGTCAGCTGGAGTTGATCTGACAATCCCTGGATGGCATTCACAATTGCAGACTAAACCACAGAGATCGTTACCAGGAGGTCAATGGCCTCCTCACTGAGGACAGCAGGGCTAACAGGGGCTCGGACAGAGGTGCATGCTGCGCAATCACGGCCAACTGGGTGGGGTTCAACAGGGAGGGTGGTGATAGAACGGGGGTTATGAACAAGAATGGTACTGGGGATCCCGCATTGGTCCACCACCACTAAGGCATGGCTACTGGAGAAAGAATGATGACAAATGTTCAGCCTCCCTCATAGCACTACCCTACCCCTCCAAGCGACTGGGTCCCTCTGTGTCGGTTGTATCTTTACTCAAGGTCACATGGCCGGATGCTTCCCCACTCTGCTGTGGCCCGTCTCCTTCACCTGCCAGTGCTGATGATGAAAAAGAAAGAAAAATAGGGTCACAACATGTACCTTATAATATATTAAGCACAACACTGAGTGACAAACAACACCATCAGGTCAAGTAGGCCTCAGCAAAAACTTACACCTAAGTGGCATATACATGTGGCATGACGTATGCACCCATGCCACCTGGATTCCAAAAGTTACGCACAAGAAATACAGGATGAAAAACTACTACAATTGCATGGATGAAGTCTGACAAACCCCACAACCATACTACAACTAGGTGACCTCCCCATCCCCAACGCTCTGCCACATGCAGCGGACTCAAGTTAACTTGAAGCCAACAAGAGTGTCCTGTTGTAAAGTAAAAACCCATTTTCACAAACAAGTCTGCGCAGACATCCATTTTGAACTTTCATAATGTACAAACATTTTGGGAAGAAGCCAATGACACCGATCTTACTCACACACAAAAGTGCAATATCCTAGAGTATTTGAAATGGAAATACCCATGTCATGATGGACACATGCCAACAATGTGCAGCTCTACAAGTGACACCTGTCACAACAGAGTCTAGGAGGTACTATCAGTGTCACACAGAGAGGCCTTACATGTGTCAATGAAAGGAACACCATTGACGTCAGGTTCAATATGTCAGGTGCTTATGTCTCAAGGATACATACAACAAAGAATCAGTAAGCCCCAGGAAAGTCACCACTACTGTCTGACACTCATCACAATGACAACATCTGGATATGCCAGTAGTACACATCTGTACCGTGATTGTTGTGGAGACACAGAACTCACAGTCACAAATAGTAGGACTACAACCCATTGTCCTATGAGATGCAACATCACTGCCCACACCTTGGATATGACAAACATGGTAGCCATCTGTGGATGAATGCATGAGCCCAAAGACATGTGATGTCAACATCGAAGCAAAGTCACTCCATGATGCATGACAACAGTCAGGAAACATTCCTCAAGCAATACACATGTGCAATAAAATCTTCCACATGAAGCCACATCAAGGACATAGATAAACACGTTTGGACCCACAATCTTGGGCCACCTTTCATATCCCTCATTGCTACAGCAGTTCTACATGCCAAATGACGTACCATGAGCCATGAAGGTATCTGTCAGACTATATACAATGCCAACACTTTCCTATCTGTGGCACAGCATGGAATATGCCTCCATTGTAAATGTATCATTGCATTAACAGTTTGCCTAGCCCATGTATGTGAGGGGATACAGAATTCATACCATCAACATGAATGTTTCCTAAAGGGAAATGGACACATGCTAACATGTAGGCCCAGTGATTCTTGGGAACAGTCATGGGACATGATTTGTGTCAATGGACATTCCCCAACTAACAAAGGGAAAGTGATTTGCTACATCTGCAAACAATTATCTAGGTATGCCATGTCACATATATGATGGGCACCAACACAGCACAGACTGCGGTGAGGACCCAGTATTTGTCATATACTAAGGATAACTTGCTTTCGGGTGTCAGATGTGTACATACACATAATACCCACAATTGGCTCACAAATAACACCCACTACAACAACAAATAGTACATGAATGAGGAGTAGACACATCCATTTTAGGACCCTGCAGATTAAGTGGTTTGTGAAATTCCATAAGGTTTGAACTAGGTCCCAGGTTCAGAAGGCAAGGTACACTAGTCAGATACATATGACATGATAATACAAACAATCTCCCAAGTTGAGTGACACATGGCTCATCCCTAATTGTTAGTGGGAGCAGTCAGTACCTCACACAATCAACTGGCAATGAGACAATCAAGAAATCTCTGTGTACTCACCCCCTTGTGGCTGCTGTCTTCCCTCAAAGGCCTATTCAGCTCTGGGTAGGCCGCTGCCAGAATGGGGGGGTCAGGGTCCAACAAGCACCTTGCCCACTTTGGGAGGCAGCCCCAGCTGGGCCTTATGCGAACTTCCAGAACCAGCGTCTCAGGTCTACCCACCTCTTGTGACAGTGAGTGTTCTGTTGGCTGTGGACCCCAGGGTCTGCACCTTTTTGGCAATGGCTCTCCAAATCTATTTCTTTTGGTGGACATTGACCTGCATGAATGCACAAACACAAGACAGGAAATTATGTCTCCAGATCACATATGAAATGGCTGAGTCACATATATGTCAGTACACCATTGCAATGAACCACCTGTTTAGGCCAAAATGCCCAAGTGGGCACATACAAATCACTGAGTACATGGACAAGCCTGCAAGCGTTTTCCAATCAGCAGACCAAACCAGCGCCCTACTCAGGCCTTTCACTAACTAGGGTGGTCAGCTAACATCTAGTTGGATGTGCCCTGGCATCTTGACAGAGATTTCAAAAAGTATGGGACACAACACAACGCTGTGGCTTCTGAAGCCACAGCGTCTGCAGCTCCATCACCTTTACTACATATTTTAGCACACGTGGGTACAATGTAGCCTGTGAAGATATCAAATATGATGATGTACAGGGACATGAAGCACCTACCTTCTCCTGTGGTGCACCATAGAGCTGGTCATACAGGAGTAGGACCTCCTCCGTCAGCTTCTCCAGTTCCTCCGGGGAAAAGAAAGGAGCACTATCACCTATTGGATGTGGCATGATTGATCCCAGAGGTGGTAAACAGCAGCTCAAGTTGTGGAGGTCTTGCTGGCAGTATGTCAGGAGTCAAATGCAGGATTTTGCAGAACATGGCGGCCAAGTCTGCCACATACCCAACCGTCATTGCCATTGGACACAGCCATAGGCCCAAGAACGCCACTGCAAACAACGTTAGCCTATGACTGTGTTCGCTGTGGTAGCAACTGCCTAACACCATGACAACACCTGCTGGTGGACGTTGGCCGAGCCTAGTGTCCAGTGGAGTAGGTCAGGCACCTGCCATTTTAAGAGCATTTTCAATTGTATTTGGCAAATAAGAAATGTGTCACATCTCTGAAAAATGGCATAAGCAACTGATAAGTACTGGTTTTGTCCTGTCATGTTTGGTCTTATACTTTGAAGGCATTTTCATAACTTGCCAGGCACACATGGCAGGCTTCTTTTGGGCACAGACACCCCTCTCCAGTCATTTTAAATTAGGGTACTTTTGTAACATTATGAATAGCATGTTTCGTGTTAAAAATCGTTGCTGTCCAGAAAGATGTCTACACATTTGTGGTGAGGCAATGGGGAAAAATGTTACTTCAGTGTAA